>NC_137772.1:93442778-98812778 GCF_963455305.1 Plecotus auritus | reverse complement strand
TTTTTTCCCAGTTGATTTTTTAAAAGAACTGCTGTACAGAGCTTGTGCTTTGTCCATTTTATAGATGGAAACCAGCCTGGAAAATTGTTTAACTTAAAGAGATGATGCTTTATAAAAAAAAAAAAGAAGAAGAAGAAGAAAGAAAAGAAAAGAAAAAAGTACTCATAGTTGAGTCTTGAATGCTTTTGGCCCTTTCATGGGTGGAGTTAACCCTTCAGGCTGGCTGACTATAAACATAAATCTTAATCACCATTTATGAGACACTGTGTAGTGCTTGGCCTCCCCTCCAGAGGCAGAGTTGTTTCTTGCAGTTTCTGGTGTCTGCTGGAATCTCCCTTTGGGTGTGATGCTTGTGTGGCTAGTTGGGTCAAGCTTTGATGTGTTCTGAAACCCACACTGCTTGTTTTGGTTATGGGTCTACTTGGCGAGGCGGGGCCGGGGGGGGGGGGGTGGCGGGAGACGCGGTTTAGGTATAAATCAATCTCAGATATTAGTGCCTTGGTCTATCTGTCTTTAGCTATCATGCTGCTCGCTATTTGTGGCTATATCTACTGGACCTGGGTGTGCATGAGAGGGACCAATCTGGGTATAAGGGTTGGCTTTCTCCAGCTTTCAGCTGGGGTCAGATCTATAAAAAACTAAGGCACCCTGTGGTCTGCCTCCACCTGTCTGCTACCTCCCGCCACCCCCCACCCCGTGAAGTTACCTGATCTTCCTTCAGAGACTTCTGAAGAAAGACTGTAGAGTGGGCCCTTGCTGGCCATGACCCACAGTTCCTTCTACAGGTTGTGAGCTTGGTAGGGCAGGACAACCTGCATGAAGAGCACAGGGCTAATTAGTTCCTTTCTTGGAGATTACACATTCAGGCACTCACCCTTGAGGGAAAAGTTGCCCCTATCCCAAAGCCAAACCACTCATTCTCTGCCAGAGTTTCCAACTCTAGTTCCCCCAAGGGAAATTCAGGTTGGGTGCAGCCAGCCGTCCCCTCTGCAGGAGCAAACTCAGCCACCCCAGGCTCAGGGGGACAGATCAAAAGAATCTCTTATTGGGGGCGATGCCAGACCAGTCTGCAGAAGAAGCTAAGAACTTCATCCCAGTCCCAGACAATAGCCTCTGAGGAACTCACACTTTGAATGTTTTATTTCTGAGCTGCTCTCCCACTCCCTCACCCCCTGCCCATGGAACTGAGCCCAGTGGAACTTGGCAGGCCTGATCCAAATAGTCAATCTCTCATTGGTGGTGGTGCCCATAAGCCTGTAAGAGGAATGTGGACACTTCTTCCCCTTCCTGGGGGAGCTTGGGCTGAACTCATCAGGGAGATGGGAGTGTCCCCAACCTATACGCCCCCCCTTCCCTCCCCCCACTCCCCACCCCACCCTCCCACCCCCCGCCCCAAGAGCCTCAAACCCTGGCACTGGCCTGTCTGGTTCCTGAACAAAAGCTTCCCTGAGAAACATGGTCTCCAAATCCTAGCTCTGTGTGTGTGGCACTCTGTCATCCTTGGGTTTAACTCAGTTTAGGGCCTGTTAAGTGACTCAACAGATGGGAGGAATGCCAGTTATGTGTTAAAGGTGGTAGAGAACGGCCCTCTTTCCAATGCGACAGTTTAGTCACTATCTGAATCTCTACCAAGAGCCTCCCCAGAAAAAGAGGGCCCCCAAATTCACTGCTATGTGCAGTCAACAGACCCCTTCACAGGACCTTAGTATGGCAGAGGGACCTTACCAGCAGTCGGAGACCAGGCATTGCACTCCCCAGGGTAGTGCTTTAACAACAAGAATGCTCGTCTTTAGGAAGGTGGCATCAGGGTCTCCCAGGGGGACTGAATGAATCCTTACTGATTTTTTTGCTTGTTTGTTTAAAGTATTACATATGTCTCCTTTTTTCCTGATTGACTGCCCACCCCAAGGGCAAGCTCCCTCAGCCCCAGTGTCTGTGTCCATTGGTTATGCTAATATGCATGCATGCAAGTCCTTTGGTTGATCTCTAACCCCCACTCCCCTGACTTCTCTCTGAGGTTGGATGGTCTGTTCAGTGCTACCTTGTCTCTGGATCTATTTTTGTTCATCAGTTTATGTTGATCATTATATTCCACATAAGGGTGAGATCATGTGATATTTATCTTTCTCCAACTGGATTATTTCGCTTAGCATAATGCTCTCCAGTTCCATCCATGCTGTTGCAAATGGTAAAAGTTTCTTCTTTTTTTTTTTTTACCAAAGTATAGTATTCCATTGTGGAGATGTACCACAGTTTTTTAATCCACTCATCTGCTGATGGGCACTTAGGCTGTTTCCAAATCTTAGCTATGGTAAATTGTGCTGCTATGAACATAGGGGTGCATATATCCTTTCTGATTGGTGTTTCTGATTTCTTGGGATATATTCCAGAAGTGGGATTACTGGGTCAAATGGCAGTTTCATTTTTAATTTTTTGAGGAAACCCCATACTGCTCTCCGTAGTGGCTGCACCAGTCTGCATTCCCACCAGCAGTGAAGAAGGGTTCCTTTTTCTCCGCATCCTCTCCAGCACTAGTCGTTTGTTGATTTGTTGATGATAGCCATTCTGATAGGTGTGAGATGGTACCTCATTGTCGTTTTGATTTGCATCTCTCAGATGATTAGTGACATTCAGCATGTTTTCATGTGTCTCTCGGCCTTCTGTATGTTCTCTTTTTTAAAAAAAATTATTGATTTTTTACAGAGAGGAAGGGAGAAGGATAGAGAGATGAGAGAGAAACATCAATCAACTGCCTCTTGCACACTCCCTACTGGTATGTGCACATTCCCTACTGGGTATGTGCCCGCAACCAAGGTACATTCCCTTGACCGGAATCGAACCTGGGACCCTAGAGTCTGCAGGCCTATGCTCTATCCACTGAGCCAAACCAGTTAGGGCTGTATGTCCTCTTTTGAAATGTATCTATTTAGGTCCTTTGCCCATTTTTTGATTGGATTGATTATCTTCCTTTTTTTAAGTTGTATGAGTTCCCTTTAAATTTTAGAGGTTAACCCAGTGGTGTCAATGAGGTATTAAAGTCCTCTACTATGACTGTATTGCTCTCGATCTCTCCCTTGATATCTTCCAGAAGTTTTTTTTTAAATGTATTTGGGTGCTCCTGTAGTGGGTGCATATATGTTTACCATGGTTATATTCTCTTGTTGAATTATACTCCAACCAACTGAGCCACCCAACCAGTGCTGATTGTGGATTTTTTAATATTTATTTTTAGTTTTGTCAGTCTTTGTTTTATATGTTTTAAGGCTATTTTTAGATATTTAAATTTTATTAATTGTGACATTTTATTTGAAGCATTATCTACTTAGAAGTATATTATTTTCTATTAAGGTTTTTAGCAAGGGAGTACTCAGTGATAAGGGTAGATTTCCTTCTGCCATTCAGGCCCCTTTAATGTCCCTTTCTCTGTGTCCTACTCTAGAGTTATAAAAATAAACCATAGACTTACCAATTAATCCAGTCACTGATATGTGAGCTATTGGCAGCATCAATTGCTTTGGTCCCATGATAAATTAAGCTAAATCCTCACAGCATATTGAGATAGCATTCACATTCTTCACTTCTATCACTTCTAGCCTCTCTCAAGTTCTGGGTGGGGTGATTTGGATTCTGTTGGCTCTGTTTTTGTTTTTGTTATAAATGCTTTAATGACTTTAATCTCTAGGAGATGTTGGTATCTTAGGTACTAGAAATAATCTGATTTCATTAACTGAAATGGCCTTATCTCAAAGTGAGTTATGTATATAATCAGGATAACAAGCATTAGCAAGTATGTCACATTGATTTCCAGCTTCCAGTTTCTGAGGCAGAAAAATGTGAATCCTTTCTATCACTGAATGTTGCAACATTCCTTCAAGGTGGTTTCTTGAAAAAAATAAGGAGGCAGTTTTCTTGTTTAGTGGTTATTCTGCTGTTTATAAAACTATCCATAACCTAAAGTATAAACGTAATGTAAAACTCAGTTTGGTTTATACTCAATAGCTTCTGAGAAGTTTTCATAGAATTTTGGTGGTCAAATTATTGGAATAAAAATATCACAGTTTTTGGGCTGTGTGCATATACTTACTGAATGTGACGAAGGAATTACTCTCTAACGGAGCAATTAGGCCAAGTGCCAAAACCATTATGCCTCAAATGCCAAGTGCCTGTAGGGAGGATTCTGTTACAGGATTTAGCCACCAGCCCCTGGCTCACTTACCAGAGAGTGGCACTACAGGCTTCCTGACATGTGTGCCAGCCTGGCTGAGTCTCAGCAGCTGCCACCTGGCCACTGCTAGCTTCTAGATCCTCTCCCCAGAGCTGCCTCTGCCCCCACCCTTCTTGCCCATCTGTCCTCCATCTGCCTGCCACTTGAGCAGTGGGTGCACAGTTGGGTGCACCAAACAGGTTGAGTCATGACAACATCCATCTGACACATTGAATTCACCTTTACAGGGCTGCCCCTTCCCCTACCCACCTGCCTCCCCCAACACACACACACACACACACACACACACACACACACAGCACCTTCTCCAGCTTGGCAGTTTGAAAGGAAAGTGTTGCCAATCCCTGTTTCATAACATTTCAGGAGCTCCATTCAGAGGCTTCTGAAATAACCTGGCACTCAAGAAAACAAGGCATGAGGGTGGGATAGGGAGAGCCACTCAGGGGACTATGAACATCCAGGCTCCCCGGACCTGCACCTAAAAATATCTGGGGAAACAAGAGTAGCCTTTATAATGCCAAGTTTCATCAAGATGAGCTGAAATCTTGTTCTATAGAGCTATGAACTTCACCCTTGGTCCCACAACCTGCCCCCACCTCCCTGGTCCCACAACCTGCCCCCACTCTTCAACAAAACAAAACACTAGAGCAGTGGAATATCTTAACAACTCTTACCTAGAACTGAGGCTTTTTATTTGTTACAGCTAAGAATTTGGTCCAAGATTTTCTAATTCTGTGGGAATTTGAATCAGCACCCCCCTCCAATCCCCACAAAGAAGCAGATGGGGATCTTGGCAAGGTTCAAAAGTCCAGGACTTGGACAGGTTGAGAGTTCTATTTGCCAGGCTGAACTGCTTGTAATTAAAAAACTTATCCTCCTTCTTTTTTCACTTCTGAACTTAGCTGAGGAATCAAGAAGATATTTAATCATACATAAAAACAAATCTGTCCATGGAAGTGAATCTGAATTTGAATTCAGGAGCTTACCAGCAGAGTGCATCATACAGGCTGGTGAAGGCCATAGGGCATCGTGTTCTGCACACAGGTGAGGGCTGAGGTTTGAACCCATTTATCTCACCTCTCCCTCCTCTATTTCCTTTCTCCACCTCTGCCTAAGTTGTACCTATAGTAAACACTCCTAGACTTGGGGGTTCTCACACAGGTTTTGAGTCTTGTTAGTGACACCGACACCAGATTATTAACATTTATCTACTTTCTAATACTGAAGAGAAAATATCTCATTAGTCTTGACATTTTAATGTGTGAGGGTTCTGAGACAAAATTTAACTTTGTTTCTTCCATACTGTGTTATGCTAATCGCCAGATTGAGTGCATGTTAGAAACTGAGAACAAAGTGAAGCATGACCACTTCTGGCTCTTGGGGTTAATAAGAGCTCAGTTATTTTCAGGAGAAATTGTTTTTTTCTTAAAACTGTGATTTTCTCCCTTTAGAGCTCTTATATGGGGAATTGGTGATTTGGGAGTGGCAGTAGCAGGAAGCATTGTAGTTGATGCAATTATTTCACTGTGTGTTAATGGTAGGAGACTTTACTGAACTAATGGAAACCTGGTTGTGTGTATACTTTCAGTTCAGGGGAGCAGCGGGAGATGTCACTTGGATGGGCTTCCTTACAGATTGGCAACGACTTGTGCTGTTGTTTGGGACTGTTCCCCTTGTAGTCATTCTCTGATTTTTAGGCATTTCCACTTCCAACTCTGAATTCTGCCATGAGAGCAACCAGACATGTCAGCTTGCTTCAGTAGTCTTGCCAGGATGAACTCTGGAGACAGTGAAGGGACAGAAAAGAGCCTTCTGATACAAGACTAGAGTTTTCTCTTCCAAAATGGAGACTCCCCAGCAGGAGATGAGACCTGGTTACCGTTAGTCAGCCCCAACTCTGAGCCATCATTGTGCGAGAGCAGCCAAAAGTGGTGGGATCCACAAGTCGGTCAGAAGACTCCTTCAGTCACCAAGGTCTCCTCCACCATGGTGGTGCAGCCAGGAGCTCTCAGATCACTCCCACTTTCACTCATGTATGCAATTTCGTTCTCTTGAAATTTAACACACATCTCTATCTCTTTCATACTCACATACAATGAGATTTAGTGACCCACTTTAATGAGGCAATTATATTTTAACTCTATTATATGAAATTATCCACTCATAAATTGCCTCAGCTGGAGTGCCTGGTGTTGATGTCTCACTGGCACTCACATGCTGGCCCCTGGGGCAGCTGGGCACTGGGCCTAGACACTGAACCACTAGCAATCCTGCCCCTGCTGCTCTCCACAGGTGGCTTAGTACTGGAACAGTCCAGGGAGAATTGCAATCTCTGGCTCATGCAATGAAGCTCTTGATTGCTGTGTGGGCAGCCTGGATCTTCCTCATCTGCTTTGCTGTAATGGCTTATTTATTCGGGCCTCAGAGCCCCACGTATCCCTGTAACTTGGAGAGGCCAGAAAGACAAACTGGGATAATCAGAGCCATAGCAATATGTTTATGGATACATCTCCTAGGGCAGTGGTCGGCAAACTCATTAGTCAACAGAGCCAAATATCAACAGTACAACGATAGAAATTTCTTTTGAGAACCAAATTTTTTAAACTTAAACTTCTTCTAATGCCACTTCTTCAAAATAGACTCGCCCAGGTCATGGTAATTTGTGGAAGAGCCACACTCAAAGGGCCAAAGAGCCGCATGTGGCTCGCGAGCTGCGGTTTGCCGACCACTGTTCTAGGGCAAAGGAAAATAAGGAGAAAATAAACAAATGGGGCTACATCAAAATAAAAAACTTCTGAACAGCAAAATAAACCACCATCAAATTGAAAAGGGAACCCACTATATGGGAGAACATATTTGCCAATGATACATCTGATAAGGGCTTAATATCCAAAATATATAAAGTACTCATAAACCTCAACAAAAAGAAGACAAACAATCCAATTAAAAAATGGGCAGAAGACCTGAATAGACATTTCTCCAAAGAGGAAAACAAATGGCCAAGAAACACATGAAAAAAATGCTCAAAGTCACTAATCATCAGAGATATACAAATTAACACCACAATGAGATATCACCTCACACCTGTCAGAATGGGTATCATCAAAAAAATCAGTAGACAAGAAGTGCTAGGTTGGATGTGGAGAAAAGGTAACACTAGTTCACTGCTGGTGGGAATGCAGACTGATGCAGCCACTATGGAAAACAGTATGGAGTTTCCTCAAAAAATTAAAAATGGAACTTCCATTTGACCCAGATATCCCACATCTAGGAATATATCCTAAAAACCCCAAAACACCAATCAGAAAGAATATATGTGCCACTATGTTCATAGCAGTGTTATTTACAATAGCTAAGATTTGGAAACAACCCAAATGCCCATCAATAGATGAATGGGTAAAAAGCTGTGGGGCATTTACACTATGGAATACTATGCAGCTATAAAAAAGAGGGCTCTCTTACCCTTTGGGACAGCATGATGGAGCTAGAAAGTATTGTGCTAAGTGAAATAAGCCAAACTGAGAAAGGCAAATATCACATGATCTCACTTATTTGTGAAATCTAATGAACAAAAGGAATTGACCAACAAAATAAGACCCGAAGCAGGGAGACATAGAATAGACTGACATACCTTGATGTGGGGTTAGGGGGACAAGAAGAGATAAACCAAAGAACTTATATATTTACTAGTGACCCAGTGCATGGATTCATGCACACTAAAAGGAAATTAAATAGAAGGTGGGTCAGGACTGGGCGAGATGAGCCAAACGCCCCGGAACCAACCTTCCGCAGTCCCTCCCAGAGTCTGTGGAGTGAGCAAGGTCCCTCCGGCAGGTGGGGTCCCTTGGCCTGGCCTGCAGGGATTAGCCCAAAACTGGCTTTCCAACATCCCCCGAGGGGTCCTGGAGTGGGAGAAGGCACTCTGCAAAGTTGCTGTCATACAGGATGTGGAACGCAAATGCAACTGCAGTAAACCAGATTCAGGGCCAACAGTCTCAGCAACAACATAACCCACGGCTGAAGGTGAAATTGCGCAGCCCCGTGAAGAATCAGGTTCCCTCCTCTCTGGTTTCTCAGTGCGTCACCTGAGAACTGCTGCTGCCAAGTCACTGCAGCTTGGCAGTTCCTGCATTGAGCGTCTGCACTCTGGCAGTCAGAGCACATCATAATGACCAGTCAGATGGTTGGACACTTAGCATATTAGCCATTTATCTACGCTAATAAAAGAGAAACATGCAAATTGACCATACTTCCACTACACCCACAAGCCACGCCCACCAGCCAATCAGGAGCAAGTATGCAAATTAACCCAACCAAGATGGTGGCGGCCACGGAGCTGGAGCAAGCAGGAGGCTTGGGTTGCCCCCGGCGATAGAGGAAGCCAAGCTTCCCACCCTCCCCCCCAGGCCTGCCTTGGCCTCCGCTCAAAGCTACAAATGCCCCAAGGGAACTCCCACCCTGATCTGGGATACCCTTCAGGGCAAACCAGCCTGCCCCCACCTGTGCACCAGGCCTCTATCCTATCTAATAAAAGAGTAATATGCAAATTGACCATCACTCCAACACACAGGATGGCTGCCCCCATGTGGTCAAAGATAGCTGCCTCCATGTGGACACAAGATGGCCACAAGATGGCCAGCAGGGGAGGGCAGTTGGGAGGGACCAAGCCTGCAAGGGGGGGCAGTTATGGGCCATCAGGCCAAAAGGGGAGGGCAGTTGGGAGGGACCAGGCCTGCAGGGGAGTGCAGTTGGGGGGGGGGACCTAGGCCTGCAGGGGAGAGCAGTTGTGGGGGACCAGGCCTGCAAGGGAGGGCAGTTGGGGGCAATCAAGCCTGCAGGGGAGGGCAGTTAGGGGTGACCAGGCCGGCAGAGAAGGGAAGTTGGGGGTGACCAGGGCTGTAGAAGAGGGAAGCTGGGTGGGGGGGGGGGGGACCCAGGTCTGCAGGGGAGAGCAGTTGGGGGGACTAGGCCTGCAGGGGAGGGCAGTTGGGGGTGACCAGGCTTGCAGGGGAGGGCAGTTGGGGGGGACTAGGCCTGCAGGGGAGGGCAGTTAGTTGTGACCAGGCTGGCTGGGGAGGGCAGTTAGGGTGACCAGGCCTTCAGCGGAGGGCAGTTAGGGGCAATCAGACTGGCAGGGGAGCAGTTAGGCATCAATCAGGGTGGCAGGGGAGTGGTTAGGGGGTGATCAGGCTGGCAGGCAGAAGCGGTTAGGGGCAATCAGGAAGGCAGGCAGGCGAGCAGTTGGGAGCCAGCAGACCTGGATTGTAAGAGGGGTCCCAGATTAGAGAGGGTACAGGGTGGACTGAGGGACACCCCCCACCCCCATGCACAAATTTTGTGCACCGGGACTCTAATATATATATATATATATATATATATATATATATATATATAGAGAGAGAGAGAGAGAGAGAGAGAGAGAGAGAGAGAATATGCAAATTAGCCGGGATTCCATAACAGTCACAATCAGCTCAGGAGGAGGCTGTGCACGCAGATGGACGGGAGGGGACTGCATGCCACCCACGGCTGCTGGGGCTGGGGGCGGGCCCAGAGTGGAGACACAACACACAGGGGGGCCCTCCTTTTTTTTACCGCTCATTGGCTAAGCTCCCTATATGCCAGTTGCAGTGTTCTTGGTAACTTGGGTAATAAGAATCCAAGAAGGTGATCTAGGGTTTTTCCACCTTACTCCTGGAGTTAAAAATGAAGGTCCACTGCTGGAGGGGCTAAGAAATGTCATATCCTGCCCTAGCCAGTTTGGCTCAGGCCTGCAGACTACAGGGACTGGGTTCGATTCTGATCAAGGGCATGTACCTAGGTTGCAGGCTCCTCCCTGGCCAGGGCCCAGGTCAGGGCTCATGCAGGAGGCAACCAATTGAAGTGTCCCTCTCACATTGATGTTTCTCTCTGTCTTTCCCTCTCTCTTCCATGCTCTCTAAAAATCAATGGAAAAATATCCTCAGGTGAGGATAAAAAAAAAAGAAAGAAAGAAAGAAGAAAGAAAGAAAGAAAGAAAGAAAGAAAGAAAGAAAGAAAGAAAGTCATATTCTATGAAAGAGACATCTTGAAAATGCCTAAAGAAAGCTGTCATTGCCCTAACTGGTTTGGCTCAGTGGATAGAGCATCGGCCTGTGGACTCAAGGGTCCCAGGTTTGATTCCGGTCAAGTGCATGTACCTTGGTTGCGGGCACATCCCCAGTAGGGAGTGTGCAAGAGGCAGCTGAATAGATGTTTCTCTCTCATCGATGTTTCTAACTCTCTATCCCTCTCCTTTCCTCTCTGTAAAAAATCAATAAAATACATTAAAAAAAAAAAAGAAAGCTGTCATTTTTTCGTGGTGAAGGGACTGGAGTCCGTGTTGATGAAAACACCGTGGCTGCAGTGGCCACCAGTGGCAGCATCAGTGGGGTGATGGGGGTGGCACCTTCCCCTGATCAGCCAGTTGCCTCCTGCTGAGGGAGGCCAGACTGTGGCTTAGGCCCATTCCC
Source organism: Plecotus auritus (assembly GCF_963455305.1). Classification (NCBI taxonomy): domain Eukaryota; kingdom Metazoa; phylum Chordata; class Mammalia; order Chiroptera; family Vespertilionidae; genus Plecotus; species Plecotus auritus. The sequence continues at coordinate 98,802,065 of NC_137772.1, read as the reverse complement.
CATGGGATATTCCCTGAGGGCTCCCGGACTGTGAGAGGGGGCAGGCTGGGCTGAGGGACCCCCACCCTCATGCACGAATTTTGTGCACCGGGCCTCTAGTATAGATATAATAGCCCATGGACATGGGCAATAGGATGTTGAAGGCCTGAGGGGGTGGATTAGGGCTTGGACCGGGGAGGGGAGAGGGAGAGAAAATGGGATATATCTGTAATACTATCAATAATAAAAAATATATTTAAAAATAAAGAATAAAAAATAAAAAATGGGTGAGAATGCAGACTGGTGTAGCCATTATGCAAAACAGTATGGAGTTTCCTCAAAAAAATTAAATATGGAACTGCCATTTGACCCAGTGAATACAAGTGGTGAAGGGCTAGGATGGGAAGTGGGGGAGGTCTAGAAGTGGTCAATGGGTGATAAAGGGGGACATATGTAATCCTTTCAACATTAAAGATTTAATTTTTTAGAAAAGAACTTATGCACTCAACACCAGGAAGACAAACAGTCCATTGAAAAATGGCTAAGAACCTGAATTTACACTTCTCCAAAGAGGACACACAGATGGCCAATAGACATATGAAAAAGATGCTCAATGTCACTAATCATCAGAGAGATGCAAATTAAAATGGCTATGAGGTATTCCTTCACACCTGTCAGAATGGTTACTGTCAATAAATCAACAAAGAACAAATGATGGCGAGGATGTGGAGAAAAGAGATCCCTTGTGCACCGTTGGTTGGAATGCAGTCTGGTACACCCACGGAATTCCCTCAAAAAATTACAAATGGAACTGCCTTTTGACCCAGAGATCTCACTTCTTGGAATATATACAAAGAATCCTGAAACACCAATCAGAAAGAATGTATGCATTCCTATGTTTATAGCAGCATTATTTACAATAGCTAAGATCTGGAAACAGTCCAAGTGCCCATCAGCTGATGAGTGGATAAAAAAGCTGTGGTACATTTACACCATGGTATACTATGCAGCAGTAAAAAAGAATCTCTTACCCTTTGCGACAGCATGGAGGGACATAGAGAGTATTATGTTAAGTGAGATAAGTAAGTCAGAGAAAGACAAGAATGATATTATCTTACTAATATGTGGAATCTAATAATCAAAATAAACTGATGAACAAAATGGAACTGAAAGAATGGATACATAGAGCAGACTGGCTGGTGCCTGAGGGGAGTAGGTTGGGAGTGACTGGATAAAGATGGTGAAGGGATTAGTGAAAGAACATATATGCATACCCCATGGACACAGACAATAGTTTGGTAAAGGCCAAGGATAGGGAGGTGGGGGTGAATGGAGGTGGGCCAAGGGTGGGAAAATGCAGACACCTGCAATTATGTCAATACACAGAGCCCAATGCATGAATTCGTGCACCAGTGGGGTCTCGCGGCCTGGCCTGCAGGATCAGGCCAAAACCAGCTCTCTGATATCCCTTGAGGGGTCCTGGATTGCGAGAGGGCTCAGGCCATGCTGAGGGACCTCACCGGTGCACGATCTGGGCCAGGGAGGGACCACGGGAGGGCTCCAGGTTGTGTCTGGCCCAATTTTCCCCGGTCTTGATTGGGCTGATCAGGGCCATCTCACCAAGTTCCAATCAGGGCCAACCAGCCAGGGAGGGACATGGGAGGTTGGCCAGCTAAGGAGGGATCACGGGAGGGCTCCAGGGCATGTCCCGCCCATCTCGCTCAGTCCCGATTGGCTGGACCCCAACAGCAAGCTAACCTACTAGTTGGAGCATCTGCCCCCTGGTGGTCAGTGCACATCATAGCATCTGGTTGACCAGTTGACTGACTGTCTCCTGTTGGTCAGTGCATGTCATAGCAAGCAGTTGAGCAGTCTTAGCATATCATTAGCATAGTATGCTTTGATTGGTTGAACAGATGACCAGATGACCAGACACTTAGCATATTAGGTTTTTATTATATAGGATTAAAATTTTTTAATTAAAAAATATAAAAAATTTAATAGAAATTAAAAAGTAATAAAAGATAAAAAGATATTCATTTGCATCTCCAGAGGTGACTATAGCCCTTAAACATGATACTGAATACATTCACTGTCATATTTGCTTTAAAAGGAACAGTTCAAGAATTAATTGTAAAAGACATTCATAATGAAAAATGCTTGCCATCCTAGGCTTTAATTTCTGCCAATCAAGCTTAATTACTGAAAGGTTAGTAACAACTGAAATGTGTAGTTGCTGCCCTCTGTATTGCTTGGAGGCTTTTTCACAAGAGCTTCCATGGCCTACAAGACCTCACTTGATAATGTTAATTGTATTTTAGTGTTCACTTTTACTAAAAAAATTGTGCTTTCTCTGGGGTTCAAGCATTAGATGCTCCTCATTAGCTGCTCCCATGTCAAGTAGTGGCAGGTGTGGTTCTGCTGCACCACCCACACAGGTGAGCCAGAAGGAAGTACTACCACTGCTTGGGGTCATTCCATACAAGGCTAATGGGTGAGAACCACTCTATTCCCAAGAACTCAGGGCCCATCCTTTGACTATCACTCAGCAGGTAACAGATCCAACAGTTTTTCTGGCTTATTTCCCACAAATATCGTAAGGCACTTGCCCCACTCAAGTCATACTACAAGCTTTCCAAGCACTTCTTTGTACACTGTATTGATTCAGGTAAGATCAGCCAGGTATATTTGTTCCAGAGGTGCCCAGGTGGAGTCATAATGTGAGGATGTGTCCCAGTCTTTCCCATGTCTCCCTAGTGAGAGCCTGTTCTGCTTCCCTGTCCTTACACTTGGCCATCACAGTGAGCTTGTGGCTGGACCCTGAAGCATGGCGTTGAGGAAGTGCATTAGCCCAGGTTTTTGTTTGTGCAGGAGGGCAGTCATGATTTCACTCCTGATTTAATTCCCTTAAGGAGGTAAATTCAACCTCACTGGCTCTTTCTTTCTTTACAGACATGATTCCTGCCCTCAGGAGCTTGTAGTTCTTATTTCCTCAACTCTCCATTGTTTGTAGGCAAGAGCTAGGTCTTAGTTTGTGTTCTCTCCATGTACATCAGCCCCTGAATATTAAACTGATTTAGTTGTTAAAAGTCATGGGCATTCTCAATATACACCAGAAATAAATGATATGTGATGCTACAGATATTTCCTGACTCAGGGACCCTCCTAAGACTCCCCTTTCTGACCTCTTACTGAAGGATCAAGTAAAGCAGTGCAGTTCTTGACCTGACTCACCTTTTGATCTCTTTAGAAAATAGAAAAATGTCCTTCTTTTAATTACCTTGAGTTCTCTTGCCTCTGTTGAGGAAATAAAAGGTTTCCCAAAGCATTAAAGTACTCTAGCTAGAGATTCTAGTCTCAGAGCAGTATCTGTCTGGTCACCACCAGCACTCCTGTCACTGTCCCTTCCATACACCTGTCATTTTGGATCATCCATTTGGGGCCAGACACTGTATATTTTATGTCTTATCTTCACATCAGCCTGACAAGGCAGACATTGGCATTGCTATCATCCTATCTAATAAAAGAGTAATAAGCAAATTGACCGTACCTCCGCTACACCCATAAGTCACACCCACAAGCCACGCCCACCAGCCAATCAGGAGCAAATATGCAAATAAACCCAACCAATATGGCTGCAGCCACAGAGAGAGCAGGAAGGAGGCTTGGGTTTCCCCGGCAATAGAGGAAGCCAAACTTTCTGCCTGCCCTTGCTGGTCCAGGCCTCCACTCAATGCTACAAAGTTTCAATGATAGAGGATAAATAAATCCCAAAAAAATGGCAGCAGCCATGGAGCTGGAGAGAGCAGGAGGCTAGGGTTGCCCCCGGCGATGGAGGAAGCCAAGCTTTCTTGTTGCCCTGGCCTGCCTTGGCCTCCACTTAAGGCTACAAAGTTTCAATTATAGAAGATAAATAAATCCCAACAGAAATGGCTGCCCCCACAGAGCGAGCAGAAGGCTTGGCTCTGCTCCAGGCTACTAAGTTTCAATTGTAGAAGATAAATAAATCCCAGATACCAGGGCCTCCGCTTGGGTCGCTGGGGGGCGTGGCTGGCCTGCAAACCACCACAGGCTCCTCGCTCAGGCCACCCCATGCCCTAAGGGAACCTCCACCCTGACCTGGGACACCCTTCAGGGCAAACCAGCTGACCCCCACCAATGCACCAGGCCTCTATCCTATCTAATTCTATCTAATAAAAGAATAATATGCAAATTGTCACTCCAACACACAAGATGGCTGCCCCATGTGGTCAAAGATGGCTGCCCCCATGTGGACACAAGATGGCCACCACAAGATGGCCAGCAGGGGAGGGTAGTTGGGAGGAACCAGGCCTGCAAGGGAGGGCAGTTGTGGGTGATCAGGCCAGCAGGGGAGAGCAGTTGGGAGGGACCAGGCCTGCAAGGGAGGGCAGTTGGGGGCAGTCAAGCCTGCAGAGGAGGGCAGTTAGGGGTGACCAGGCCTGCAGAGGAGGGAAGTTGGGGGCAACCAGGCCTGCAGGGGAGGGCAGTTGGGAGTGACCAGGCCTGTAGGGGTGGGCAGTTGTGGGTGACCAGGCCTGCAGGGGAGGGAAGTTGGGGGCTATCAGGCTGGCAGGGGAGGGCAGTTGGGGGGGACCAGGCCTGCAGGGGAGGGCACTTGGGAGCGACCAGGTCAGCAGGGGAGGGCAGTTAGGGGAAATTGGGCCGGCAGGGAAACAGTTAGGTGTCGATCAGGCTGGCAGGGGATTGGTTGGAGGTTTATCATGCTAGCAGGCAGAAGTGGTTAAGGGCAATCAGGCAGGCAGGCTGGTGAGCGGTTGGGAGCCAGCAGACCTGGATTGTGAGATGGATGTCCAACTGCCCGTTTAGGCCCTATCCCAGTGGTATAGGGCCTAAACGGGCAGTTGGACATCCCTAAAGGGGTCCCATATTGAAGAGTGTGCAGGCTGGGCTGTAGGACACCCCTCTCCCCTCCCCGCCCCCGTGCACGAATTTCATGCACCAGGCCTCTAGTCTAGTTATAATGGGAAAAGTTCTAAACAGAGAATGAGGACATCTGGGTTCTGTCCTGGATTTGACTCACTAGCTTTGTGACCCTAGGGGACTAGCTTTCCTCATCACTAAAATGAGAGTGCTGTGTTGGACACTCCCTGTTTCCATTCACCTCTAATATCCAAAGATTATGCTAAAGTGTCTCAAAACCCTAATAACTGAGCTATTTTTAATGCAGTATTACATTTTAATATACCTAAACAAGACAAAGCATCCAAATGCCAGCTAAAGTGAAACCTGGAAATAATCTAAAACAATCTTTTAGAGATCATTCTGAAAGATGTTTTTTCAGCAAAATTCTGATCAACAAAGAACTGGAAAAATATGACCATATTTCAAAAGCTAAAAAAAAAAACTTTAAAAGAATAATAATATCAGTTCTTTTATCCTGGTGTCTGGCTTTGTTTCTAGGAACTATTAGATGAAAAAGGAAGAGGCAGGAGGAAGAGGAGGTGGTGAGGGAGCAAGAGAAATAAAGTACAACTTGTATGTCTGCATGGCTGTTATTTTAAGAAAATGTATTCTGATTAATTTTAGTCAAATAATAAACAAATAAAACATCCAGTAGCAATCTTCCACAAGAACTTTTTCCTAACATAGACCTAATCAAAATAATCAGGTTGTGTTAAAAAAAAGTTTGCAGTAAAATGCCACTCTTTATCTTTTCCAGTGTTATTTTGTTAAATATAAGCCACTCTGGGCTTGCACAGTCTACTTGCTTGGTAATGTCAACTAAGTAAATATTAATACTGTGCACTTTTCCCTCAGAAAAATGAAGACCAACAAATGGGGAAAAATATAAATAATGTGCAGCCTTCCATTAATATTTTATAAATCAGAGAAATTAAAGATGAAAAAAAGCAGTAACCCAGCCAGTACCCTGACCGTCTACCGATGTACTGACTATTAAGTGGAGTGTCTGGTCTAGTATTTTTTAAAGTTTTTTTTTTGTTGTTTTTTTTTTACCAATTTATTCAATGCTCTCTCTCTCAAAAAAGTAAGTCGCACTGGTTGACCTTTAAAGTAAGTTTAACTTTATGTTAGGAATAGAATATTATTTACTGGAAGGTAGAGAATGAAAGTCAAGCCAAATAATAAAATATCATGGTTTTTTCCCACTTAGGAAATTACAGTGAATAACTATTCCTAAAAGGAAATTTAAAAATCCCCAACTGTTGAAAGTAGGTAGATTTCCTGGCTTACAGCATCCATTCTACAATGATAAATTAGTGCAACAAGATAAGATTAAAAACTGGCAAAATGCTGACTTTATTGGCTATCAGTTAAATTACCAAATGATGATCTAAATTTAATAAATTGCTTATTAACTGAATTTCCATTGAGGCTTAGCAGTAGTTGATATATACAAATAGAAGCGTTTATCACTTTAGAGTATTTCAGAACAAGGAAAATATACAAAACTTGTTTTTTTGCAATATAGTGTAAGTCCTCAGAAATAAATTCTACCATAATAAGAACATCTAAACCACGAAAACATGTTACCAAAAAATGTAGAGACACCATGGCCTGAATTTCTACATTTTCTTTTCTTTATTAGTCCAAACTCCCTTAGGTCATATGTGCAACCCCTTCACATATACACCAGGAGCTCCAGACATTTGCCATACTAAGAAAGCAGCAGAGTGAGCAGAGAATCAGCAGAGAACACCAGATCAAAAAGAAAGCATTTAGTTATGAGACTTTTCTATAAAAAGGACTTCAATGTCTCAATAGATCCCAAATTGTTAAAGATGTTTGCTTCTATTTCATGAGGTTCAATTATACACTCTGAAATGTAAGTGAGAAGCAATTCTGTTTTAGGGAAAAATGCCTATTGTAAACCAGGGTGAAAATTTTCACCAAAAATGTCTGACTACCTAAATATCTCCCCCACCTTTCCCTATTCACAGAAACGGAGGGTATCTGACTTTCCTCTCAAAGCAAGCTGAAAATGTTTAAATGAAGAATTTTAAAATGATCTTCATAAAATAATATTGTCTTTTCTAATATAAAGTCTACAGATGACACACACAAATATGTCTAGCATAGAAAAACTCAACTGGTGATTGATGACAGTTCTGTATGCTACAGGCTACAACATGGTCACAAATGGCAGATTGCTGTAGCCACCTAGCCATCATCAATCAGACTCATTGGCCACATGTCCCCTTTTCAACATAGGACTAGTAGTTCTTTCTCTGTGAGTGACGACGCACGAGGACAATAGTGTGTGAATCACTTCCCTCTGACTTCCATTTGAAAGAACACATGCACACAGATTTGTGCTATTTGATTCTGATAGTCAAAAGTGAACCTGACATTTCTTTCCAAATGCCAAAGAAAAAATCACTTGGAAATAAAAAAGACTTTCTATGAATTAGTCTATATTTCAGGTTTATTTTCATGTAAAACATTTCATGTATACTGAATAACAATCTTTGATCAAGAGTTTTAGTTAGGAGGTATCATACCAGCACAAAAATACCCACGCTAGACTACTAAAATTCTAAGACTACTTTTAAATTCATAAAAATGCAATTGCACTCATTAACTACAGTTTTAGTTTTTTGGGTACACCATGCCACACAGAATCAGGGAAATGCACATTGTTGGAGGGAACCATTTTCCTAATTTGCTGTTTAAAAATGGTTGAGATGCCACATGTTGGGGGCTAAAATCCTTTAAAGTGCTGTTAAGAACATCAGTTCAAATTTTGACCAGGTAAGCCGAAACCAGTTTGGCTCAGTGGATAGAGCGTCGGCCTGCGGACTGAAAGGTCCCAGGTTCGATTCCGGTCAAGGGCGTGTACCTTGGTTGCAGGCACATCCCCAGTGGGAGGTGTGCAGGAGGCAGCTGATCGATGTTTCTCTTTCATCGATGTTTCTAGCTCTCTATCCCTCTACCTTCCTCTCTGTAAAATATCAATAAAAAAAAAAAATAAATAAAAAATTTGACCAGGTAAAATCAGCCTCTATTCCATATTACCATGTCCACAGTGCAGGTTTAGTGTTCACACTACATCTACTTCCCTCCTTCTCTCCCTACACTGTTAGCAGCAGCTGTGGACACCAGGCTCCCACTGAGGCCCAGGATGGCAGGTGGCTTGCACCTGGCAATCAAGGTCTGGGGCTTACTCAGTTCTGTGATGGGAAGTTCAGGGCATCCTATCTGGGTAATTTTCTGTTGTTTTTGTTTCTTCTTCCTCTTCAGTTTTGATACTGTTGCATTTAACTTAGTTATTAAAAACAGGAAAGAAAGGGAAGGTAGATGCATGACCAGTAAATTTGGGGGCACTAGCAAAGGTACTTACTGTCAATAACACCTGGGAACAGGTCATTGGTTAGAATGGGTGTGGCCACTGCAAGGGGGTGAAATTTGAGATATTTAATTCCCTAAACAAAGGAATCCACTCTCTTGGTTCCTCTTATGCTCTTGGGATGCACTCCCCTGCATTCGTCCAAGTGGCATGCAACCATGTGGATCCCATACACAATGTACTAATGGACTGTAACTAGCCTAATGCTGAACTGGACCCAGCACCACTATGCAAAGAAAACTCTGGACTCTGACTATGCTTCTAGCTTTACTGAAACACTTCTAAAACTGGACTAGGAGGAATGGGACCTTGGAAACCCAGGAATATAATTTCATAGAAATAAAGCTTTCTACCACATCTCATCCTCTCATGGGGGCCTCTGGAAATGCCTATTCCAATGGTACCCCAAGGACTCCACTCCCACTGGCAACGAGGAAAGACCACCCGCACTTTTCTCAATAACAGGTTCACTTTCACAGATGTGAACAACTACAATGGGTGTCAACACAGTTCTGCTCATATTTATCTCTTGGTGCCAATTTGGAAACAGCACAAAGTAAATAATCTATACTAATAAAAGTCTAGGTGGCCCTTGCGCCCCCATGTCATCACAAGATGGCTGCCCCCATGTTGTCACACTATGGTCGCTACAAGATGGTCACCACAAGATGGCTGCCACAAGATGGCTGCCCCCACATCATCACGAGATGGCCACCACAAGATGACCAGCAGAGGAGGGCAGTTGGGGGCAATCAGGCCAGCAGGGGAGGGCAGTTGGGGGTGATCGGGCTGGCAGGGGAGCAGTTAGGCATCAATCAGGCCAGCAGGGGAGTGGTTAGGGGGCGATTAGGCTGGCAGGCAAGCAAGTGGTTAGGAGTCAGCAGTCCCGGTTTGTGAGAGGGATGTCCGACTGTTGGCAGTTGGACATCTCCTACGGGGTCCCAGATTGGAAAGGGTGCAGGCTGGGCTGAGGGACACCCCCACCTCCCCCAGTGCACGAATTTCATTCACCTGGCCTCTAGTCCTATATAATAACAGCCTAATATGTAAGTGTACGACCATTTGACCATTCGACCATTCAACCAGTCACTATGATGCACACTGACCACCAGAGGTCAGATGCTCCAACTGGTAGGTTAGCTTGCTGCTGGGGTCCGGCCAATCAGGACTGGGTGAGATGGGCCGGAAATGCCCTGGAGCCCTCCCATAGTCCCTCCGAGGCCCCAATTGTGCACTGGTGGGGTCCCTCGGCCTGGCCTGCACCCTGTGGCAATCCGGGGACCTTTGGGGGATATCAGAGAGCTGGTTTTGTCCGAACCCCATAGGCCAGACCGAGGGACTCCACCAGTGCACAAATCCATGTACTGGGCCTCTAGTAGTTTATAACAAACATTGCATCTTCACCCTGCTTCCGCCCCACTGAGGATATGCTGGAGGGGAAATTATGATCCATCTGTTTCACTGGACATCTATACTGCCAGAGCCAGCCTGACAGGTTGAACCGGGCTGAAGTAGGGAGGTGGGAATTGAGAAAAGAAAGAAAGACAGGAGAGCGGGATCGGGAGGACTACAGGTTATCGAGAAACTGCAGCAAGTTTATTAACTGTGTAATGCCTTTTATACACAAAACACTGAATAGGAGGTCTATCAAGAGGAATGTATTCTTTGTTCCTCTTAATCTCTAAGGGAGAGACAGAGCAGAAGGACAAATTCTCAGTACATCAAATCTCAGTAAATAGTTACAGACTTCTTGGTAAGCTATGAAAGGTTGCTCTCATTCTACTGATAACTGCCATCCAAACAAGCCAGGGAAAACTGTGTGGGTAGGGGACCCAGCCTTGCTAGTCCCTTCAGGTGCAAGGACCGTGTCAGCTTACACCTGGTCTCCAACAGATCCCCCTTCTTTGTTTTTTAGGCGAAGTTCATGTAGTCCTATTTGCAGGGATCGAATGCTAGATCCGATGGTTCGGAAGCAAACTGGAAGCAAACAGACAATAGTTGATATCTGGATGGTGGACAAATGGTGGCAATGTAGGGCCGACCTTCTCTGGTTTGGTCCTGGGTAACCTGTAGCCATGCGCAGCTACTGACTGCTAGCATGGCAAGGCGTAGTCCGCATCTTCTATCTCTGGACTGTTTCTCCTCTTGTCTTCGTGGTTGGAGCAGACCTGTCAATTCCTCTCTGTTGTAGGAATCTACATGGTCTTGGAGTTGTTTTCTGAAAATATACAAACATATTCTCGACCAAAAGTTAATAAAGGAATCTTTTCTATAAATTTTACTTGTGATCCTTTTTTTTTTCCCCAAACAATTTTCCTTTGGCCTGTTTTGACACCATGTATGTTTTTCATTGGTGTCTTGCTGTTAGCATTACAAATGAAAATTAATTTTTTAAAGTAAAAATTTTCTAGATATAATTTACTTACAGGATATTTTTCCTTACATGATATTCTTCTACTATCCCCCCTTTTTTTTGATTAATGGAGGGTTTTTGTTACTTTAAATTTCGTCTTAAAATTTTGCTATTGAATTTTAAGAAATATTTTGCCCTCCTTAGAGGCTAAAACCTTTATAACATTTAAAATATAGTTATTAATTTTTATCTGATAAGGCTTTCTATGTAATTTCAAGTATATTAGATCTGTTAAATTTAAAAATATTTCCTTTAAGAAGAGAGAATAAATTTCTTTTATTACTCCGGGCCCTTGGAGCTTTCCAAGAATTATCTCTGTTAAAGCCTTGAAATTTTAACATGGAAAAAACTATCAAATCTATATCTATATCTATATATGATTTAAAGATTATAATACCTTTTATAATTATTTTAAGATATTAATTAGATTTTAAACTAGTTTTTGTATAGAAAAATTTTGGTTGGGATCACAGAATTAATCCTCTTTTTAAATTAGACTAATAAGTAATTTATTTTAAATTCCTAATTATTTTCAGAGAAAACATAATATTTTATTTTCTTAATAATTTTTTATACTTTAGATATTTAATTACTATAACTATATAATTTCTCTAATTTAATTTGCACTTGGAACTTTTAAAGCTGGCAAGTTAAACAGTAGTTCCTAGATTAATAACACTTTTATTTTCTTAATCAAATAATAGCTTTAATTCTGTCCTCTAGGTTTTTTATGAGGAAATAAACTCAGATTATTAAAAAAGTTTTTATCTTTTGATTAACAGACCTAGCCTAGCCGCTTGACCTTTTAAAATGGCTATGATTTTTCTTTGCCTGGGGAAATTGAGTAGCAAGCCTGCAAGTATTCAAATGCAAAAATTGTCCTTAAAGAACGACTACTGGCAGGAACTGGTCTACCTGTCCTGCTGGGGGAAGGGCGTCCATCCTTCTTCCTCTATTTACAAAAGGCATAGCCAGCCCTCACCTGGGCTATTTAGATTTTTATAATTAATATATTATCTACATTTTAACAATTTCTTTGAGATTCTAGAGTTAATTATAATTATTTTAAAGTATTTACTATGGATAAATTCTATAACAGAGACAAATTTACTTATTTTCTTGAAGGCCTTAAAAGTTAACTTTTTAACAAGGTTCATTAGCATTTTAAAAACTCTTTATTATGGAAATGCCAATCCTGCTGCTAGAACCTAGCCTGTGTCTTCTCCTTTTGGTTCCTTTATGCCATCTTTACTTTTTCATGGAGAGAAAGGAAACTTTAAATTAGCAAACTGGGAGAGTGGGCTTCTATATTGGCTCTCCACGCGTCTCCCTTCCCCCACATCCTGCTTACTTCGGGAGAAGTTTCAGCAACAGATCTGGCCGAATTTCTTTTCATGCTTAAAAGATAGACAGATCTTAAATTTTTTCTTTCTTTTTCGCTTTCTGAAGTAATAACTAATACCCAATTTGGCCAAGATTTGTATTTCCCTGTGAGTTCTTCTATAAGTTTTAAATGAAACCTTAAGTAATCTTATTGCGGGAGAGCAGACAGCTCTGCCCTCTCCTGCCACCTTTGAATTTCTCTGTACCAGAGGCGGTTTTAGCAGTGGAGTTTCACTTATTACAGATTTTAAATTCCAAATACAAACTAAGATTTTAATTTGAAAAAGAAACCACATTATTTTATGATGTGTAGACTTCAACATTTGCCTATAAAGGGCACTTTCCCTAGACTCTAGCTGTCCTATGCTTTACTCCCGACTATCAAAAAATTGCTCCTCCCTTACCTTAACGAGTGCACTCTATCCAGAGGAGTTCCTCACTGTCTGCTTCCCAAGTCCTCAGGTCCGTGTTCTGGCGCCAATTGCCAGGGCCAGCCTGACAGGTTGAACCGGGCTGAGGTAGGGAGGTGGGAATTGAGAAAAGAAAGAAAGACAGGAGAGCGGGATCGGGAGGACTACAGGTCATCGAGAGACTGCAGCAAGTTTACTCCAACACTATACCTGTGCAAATATAGCTTATGCTTTTTTAATTTTTTTGCTATTTTAGAAGGGATGGTTTCTTTCTTTTTTCAGTTTTTTTTTTTATTTCAAGAAAAACAATTTTAAATATAATAATGTTATATGCAATAAACATTAATATCTCAAGAAAAACTACTTTAAATATGATGTCACATGCAATAAATACCAATTATTCCCAAAAATGATCTTATATATGATAGTATTACATGCAATAAACATTAATATTTCAAGAATAAAAGGATTTTAAGTATAATAATATTACCAAAACTGTATCAATATAGTATGATATCACAAAAGTTGTAGGAAATATTAAAAACCTGCAAATAAAAGGATTACTTCTATTATATTCTAGTATATATTTTTTCCCCTCTGGCTCTATTTTTGTTCATCATTTTATGTTGTTCATTATATTCCACAAATGAGTGAGATCATATGATATTTATCTTTCCCCGACTGGGTTATTTCGCTTAGCATGATGCTTTTAAAGTCTATTTTGTTGGATATGAGTATTGCTACTCCAGCTTTTTTTTTTTCTTTTCCATTTGTATGGAAATTTTTTTTCCATCCTTTACTTTCATCCTGTGTGTGTCTTTTGTTTTGAGGTGGGTCTCTTGTGGACAGCATATAGTTGGGTCATGTTTTTGTATACATTCAGCTACCCTACACCTTTTGATTGGAGCGTTTAATCCATTTACATGTAGGGTTATTATTGAGAGGTACTTATTTATAGCCATTTTAATTCTGTATGGCTAGGTTTCTCTCTCTGTTTCTTCTTCTCAGCAATCCCTTACAGCATCCCTTTAGCATTTCTTGTAATGCTCTCTTGGTGGTGATGAACTCCTTTAGCCTTCTGGGAAGCTCTTTATTTGACCTTCTATTTTGAATGATAGCCTTGCTGAATATATGAATCTTGGTGTCAGATCCTTGCTTTCCATTACCTTGAGTACTTCATGCCATTCCCTTCTGGCCTGTAGAGTTTCTTTCTTTTTTTTTTTTTTTTTTTTAAATATATTTTTATTGATTTTTTACAGAGAGGAAGGAAGAGTGACAGATAGTCAGAAACATCGATGAGAGAGAAACATCGATCAGCTGCCTCCTGCACACCTCCTACCGGGGATGTGCCCGCAACCAAGTTACATGCCCTTGACCGGAATCGAACCTGGGACCTTTCAGTCCGCAGGCTGACGCTCTATCCACTGAGCCAAACCGGTTTTGGCTGGCCTGTAGAGTTTCTGATGAGAAATTAGGTGTCAGCCTTATGGGAACTCCTTTGTAGGTAACAGTTTTCTTTTCTCTTGCTGCCTTTAAGATTCTCTCTTTGTCTTTAATTTCCGGCATTTTAATTATGATGTGTCTAGGCATGGGCCTGTTTGGGATCTTCTCGTTTGGGGTTCTCTGTGTCTCCTGAACTTGTGTGACTTTTTCCTTTACCAGGCTAGGGAAGTTTTCTACCATTATTTCTTCAAACACCTTCTCTATTCCTTTCTCCCTTTTTGCCTCTTATGGCACACCTCCTATTCTAATATTGTTACATTTACATTGTCTCACAGCTCCCTTAAGCTGTCCTCCTGTTTTTTAATTGTTTTTTTTTTTTTTTTTTTTTTTTGGTTCTCTAATTGAGTGATATTTTCAACTCTGTCTTCTAATTCACTGATTTGATTTTCAGCTTCCCTTAATCTGCTGTGTATTCCTTCCAATGTGTTCTTTATTTGGGTTATGTCATTCTTTATCTCAGACTGTTCTTTTTCGTAGTTACTATACCTTTTTTCATACTTTATAGCATTTTTAACATCACTACTCTGAACTCTGTTTCAAAGAAATTTCTTATCTTTGCTTCATTTACCTCTTCTTCTGGAGAATTCACTATTTCTTTCATTTGGGGGTTGTTTCTTTGTTTCCTCATTTGGTTGTCTGTTTGCGTTTGTGACTATATTTTAGGTATATCCTCTATACTTCTCAATCTCTAGTGTAGGACAGTGTTAAAGGCTGTTTCTGACTAATTGGATCAGGCAAAGACTCAAATTCTCCAGAGACCACCTGTCTACAGACTAATAGGATTCTGAGTTGAATTGCCCCCCAGGCAATCATCCTCAGGTGTGGTGGGAGTTTTTATCAACAGGGTGGGGTGGTTGCTTCTGCCTGGAGGCTAATTGTTACTTTTAATTTCTTAAGTGGTCTCAGGGCAAGGTGTTTTCCATTAGGAAAGGCAAATGTCTATGTGGGAACGATGTCCTCTGCTGTGAGGGAATGACTCAGCCCAGGAAACTTGGGGTGTCTGCCTTCTGAGCTCTATCCCCCAAGTCCCCAATCCTGGGTTCTGCTCTCACAGCTCCAGTCCACTTTACCCTCCCTGTGCCAGAGCACATGGTGGGTGGCTCCACAGGGGATTTTTGTGCATTGGCCTTTAAGAGGGTACCCAAACTTTCAGCTGCCACTCCCTGGCAGACAGCACCCCACTGCTTTTCATAGCTAGATGTTATGTGGCTATCCTCCTCAGTTTGTTGCTCTCTGCTGGGAAGCCCAGCTTTGAGATTATATCCCAGAATTCTCAGTGACACCCACCTCCCCACCCCAGCTGAGATATCTCTCTAGGTCTCTGGGACTTCAGTTGCTGTCTCTGGGTGCCCAACTAGCTTTTTCGTGCCTCTTCCCCTCCTACCAGTCTCTATGCGGTCTCCACCTTCCATCCTTGGGTATCAGGGTTCTCTCCTGTGAGTTTTCCATTGATTATTCAGGAAGCCTTTCTGTATTTCAGTTGTAATTCCAGCTTGTTCTTGGGAGCATGTCGGTGCAGCATCCTCCTACTCAGCTGCCATTTTTAATCTCCTTGTTTCATGGTGTTCTATTCATGCTTTTGCTTCTGCTTCAGGCTTGTTGAAATGTATTATGACTCTTCTAAAGCTTTTAAACAACTGAAATGTAACTTGGTCATCATAGATGCTGAAAAGTGCTTCAAATCTTTCTTGTTCTTGCACCTCAAACACTGCTTCATGGATCCTGCAAGCAAAAAGTGAGGTAGGCAGATTACTTAAATCCATCATTTCTTACAAATCATCTTCATTTTTACCTCAAATCATCCCTTTTACTCTTTTTGGTCAGTGCTACAGAGATCTGACTGGCTGTTATTCCAAGATTTCATAGTGTCCCTCAGCATTATCCCCTAAAAGCAGGTCTTTTCCATTTTTAAAGTTCTAAGATGCCTACCAGGCATCTCCTGCATGCTTGGCCACTGCAGGAAGGCAGGCAAGCAGGGGAGAGGCCAGTGAATCTCTAAGGGGCAGAGTTGGTGCTGGGCAGCCTTGCCACCACTTCCCCAGACTGTTCCAGTTTTTAGTGACTCAGGCTATAGGGAATTTACCATTTCCCTCAAAGCCATTTTCCTAGTAAAGACTATCTAGCCCTATAGGAAAATTTGTCAAGTGTCCCTTGCTTTAATTTTTTAATTTATCTCATTTGATTTAGATTATTTAATTGCTTGTCTTTAGTGTGTTTAGACTCTTCACTGTTTTCTATGTGTATTTTTTTTTCCTTCCCTTCCCTCTCCTCCCCTTCCCTTCCCTTCATTGAAGCTTCCTCTGTTTAGTTTTTGCTCGGAAGAAAGCAAACAAATTTTTGCTTGTAGATATGTGAGTAGTGATCATTGAATTCATTCTACAAATTAACAATAACAACATGAATGGATCACTTACTATGTAAGGTGTTGAGCTGCATGCTTTGTATACATTACCGCTTTTATTAAGCACCTACTATTTTCCAGTTATCAAGAATACAAAGTTAAATATGATCCTGCAGTTGTCAAAGAGCTTATGAGACAAGCATTCAAATAGATAATGTCAACATAGCTTACTGAATGCATGGAGCTATCTTCAGAGTATTGTTAGAGCATGGAGGATAAGGGTCCACTCCAGCAGTGGAGAAGAAGGCTCAAGGGCAGAGGTCAGGTGGAGTGGGTGGATGATATCCTAGATAAGATCAACTCTAGGCCAAGACTTGAAGGAGATATAAACGGGGTTGCAGTTGGAGAGGATGGTTGCTCAAGAAATTCTATAAAGTTCAGTGTTATTAAGTTGAAAAGTATGAGGATTGTTGGGAAATAAGATAGGCCAAGGTCAGATTGTGGAAAGTTCTATTGTAGTGGGAAACTTGGGTTTTGTAATGGGTCTCAGTCAGAGGATTGACATGGTTGCTTTGTAGAAAACATATAGGAGTAGTGGCAGAGTGATTGTAACTGTGGCACTTCTCCAAATGAGAGACAATGTGTTGAGATTCCCGAGTCAGGTTAGCTCTACTTGTTTGGAATATCTTTAAGGCCATCTGTCTCCCTTGATTCTAAATAATTATTCAATTCTTTACCAAGTATATTCCTGAATATCTGAATGGATGTTCTAGGTACCTTGGTACTGAACAGTGGGGAACACATGTTTACCACAGCCTGTGGGGTTATGTCAAATGATAGTTATTTACTGACAAATATCTAACAATTTCTGAGAAAGACTAACCTTCTCTTAATAGTATATGTGGGGAGTGATGGGAAAGAGACAAGAATCACCAATGAGCATCCACTCTGTGCAAAGCCCGTTGCTATGGACATTAACATTTTATTGTATCAACAAGGTGACAGCAGAGATTCAACCTTCTGAGGGATAAGCAGTCCTAATCAGCACATAATGGTAAATAGCCACTTGCAGAAGTGAGTTTATCTAAATGTTTATGTTTTCCTCCCAGACTAAAAAAACTGGATTATAAAAAAGGGCTAATACACAATAGGCTGATAGATTTGATACGGATCCAATTTGGTTAAGGTGATTATGATGTATTCTCAGGATAGCAATGTCATTACAGGAAGCTGTAATCTGATTAATGATATTGTAACAGAAAGGTCTGAAGTCATGTGCTAATAGAAAGGTATTGTCTGCCTGGAGTCTAGAAAATTTAGGATAGGGCCAAAGACCTTGACCAGCATTCATTCATTCAGAACATCTAAGGAAAGGAGTGATTGTATGCTGATGTGTACATTGCCATCATTGGATTTCTAAGTGTCTAAACACACCTCAGAATTTTCTGAAGCTTGAATGAAAGAGTCCTTCCAATTACTGAACACCTTTTTAAAAAAGAATCTGAGCTCATCAAATATATCCTTTTTATTAGTAAAGGCAGAATTGTATAGTGGAAAATTTGGCTCTGATTTCAGACCCCTGGATTAGTATCTTGGCTCTGACACTTAAAAGCTATGTGAATTAGTCATCTATTGATACATAACAAATTACCCCAAACCTAGCAGTTCAGAACAGTAAACATTTGTTATCTCATTAGTGGCCCAGTGCATGGATTTGTGCACATCGAAAGGAAATTAGTTAGAAGAAATATTTTAATATTGCTATTCATCTTTTCTCTATAATAGCAGCGTTAATCAAATTCACGATTGACAGTGACAGATCGAAACACACCCGTGCGATTGGCACCAGTGAGAGCTTTATATGTAGCACATATGTGTGAGTCAACTTCGCCTTTTATAGATATAGAATAAACTTGCTTAATTAGACCTGCTTTCTGATTTAGCTAAACTTTTTCCAGCCCAGTGAAGCACCCCAACTTCTCTTTCAGGTAATTGTCAGCAACACAGCAGTAAATATCAACATGAAGCAGATTATTATTGTAGATCATGCAGGGAAAACAAAGGGTAAAATATTTAACTGCCGCAGTGTTTGGCTATATTCTGCGCATTGAGAAAACCTGAAGTCATTTTCAAGGTCCACCATCTCTTACTTCTTTTCAGTCGGGTTAAGTTTCTAAACTTTCTCAATCTCCATTTTCTGGCTAATGAAAAGAAAATAGGATTCCACTGAGTCTCCTATCTACCTACTCCAGGACTCTGTAAGGATCAAATTAGATGAGGCACAGGAAAATGCTTCACAGACATTTGATTAAAGTGTGAAATGTTTGCACCAGGCTATAAAGCAAGTCGTGTCCCTGGGCTGAAGAAACAGCAAGGAGGCTAGTCATCCCTAGGGAGAGAAAGCTGGGTGTTGCTATGTGACGTCATTATCTGGTGCCCACAGTGACCATTTCCAGGCTGGACTGAGCTGCGGGCTGCATTTTGCGCCATGGGGTCTCAGCAGCATTGGCTGCGATTTGGTGGGGCATCGCTCTGGGGTGGTGGTGGGGCCTGTGTCCCACTTGGGGGAAGCCGAGTGTTGCTTTGTGGGCACCAGGTCCGTGGTGCTGTTTCTCTGTAAATGGCCAGTGTGTGTCACAGCAGCTTCTGCATTGAGTATCTCCCCCCTGGTAGTCAGTGTGCATCATAGCGACTGGTAGGATGGTTGGACATTTAGCATGTTGGCCTTTTATATAGACTAGAGGCCCAGTGCATGAATTCGTGCACAGGTGGGGTCCCTCGGCCTGGCTGGTGATCAAGGCGATTGGGGCCATCTTGCCCAGTCCTTATCGGGGCAGGGCCGGCCGGCTGGGGGAGGGGTCATGGGAGGTTGTGGGAGCGCACTGATCACCCAGCCGGCTGGGGACGGGACTGTGGGAGGTTGGCCAGTCACGGGAGGTTGAATGTGGGAGCATACTGACCACCAGGGGGCAGCTCCTGCATTGAGCATCTGCCCCCTGGTGGTCAGTGGGAGTCATAGCGACCAGTCAACCAGTCGTGTGGTCGACTGGTCATAACAGTTGCTTAGGATTTTATATATATAGATAGTTTCTGTAGGTCAGAGATTTAGAAGTGGCTTAGCTAGCTCAGGGTCTATCATGTGGATGTCTTCATCTGCAGGCTTGACTGGGGCAGGAGGACCCATTTCCAGGTTGGCTGACTTACCTGGGGGCACATGGTGCTAGTTGCTGGTCCTCCCATGTGGACCTCTCTACAAGCTGTCTGAGAGTCCTTATGACATGATGACTGGCTTCCCCAGAGTGAGCAATCCAAGAGAGAGCCAGGCAGAAGGAGCAACATATTTTATGCCAGTGGAGGAAGCTTATGCTATCACTTATATTCTATTCATCAGACTTGAGTCTCTAAGTCTGATTCAAATCAAGGGAGGAGGAAGAGTTTCAATGAATTGTGTATACAATTTTACACCATTTCACTGTGTAAACCTTGGGCAATTTATTTAAAATATTTGTGCTCCAGTTTCTTCATCAGCAACATAGAAAGATTAGTATCTGCCTTATAGACCTGTTATAATAATAAAATGAATTATTGAAAAGTGCAGGATATATGATGACTACTCAATAATTATTAGCAATTGTTATGCTGATTACTAAGTCTATACCAGACCTCTTGGCCTGTGATGGAACTAATCTGGAGGCAAGAAGAATATATGCTGGCAGCAGTTCATGGCTTCCCTTAAGTTGATCATTCCTATAAACAATGGAGTTAATTCCACATCTCCCTGTTGGGCCTTGATGAACCCAGATACTGTTCTTGCCTAGGCTGGGAATCCAGGACAGGCAGCATGTTTTCTTCTTTGTTATAAAAGTTCCTTACTCATTTTTCACAAGGGGAAGTAGTTTGCAAAGGTGCCAGTCCGGACTGTGACTTCTCAGGTCCAATGGCATGGAGATGAGGAAGCTCAAAAGTGTCGAGGCTCCTGTTGAAATCAGAGGTTTAAATCTCAGCTGAGCCATCAGGAGCCAGCCAAAAACCATTGAATAGATTATTTTAGCTTCTAAGGGTGGCTTCACAGAGCAAGGGCCTCTCCAGGGCTCTGTCCTGAAGTCATCTCAGAAAGCTATGTCTGTGACATCATAGGAAAGGGACCCAGGGCCAGAAATCATTCAAAATCACCCACCTCAGTTTCACCTCTGAGAATTGAGATATCAGGGACAAATATTGCAGGAAGGTTCAAGAATCTGGGTACCAAATAGATCTTGGAGATATTATATCAGGTTAAATAAAATTTATAAATATTTATTAGGTACCCACTATTAGCAACTTATAATAGTTCCTGAATTGGAAGAAACTTTCTAAGGAATGAATAGATGGGTAACCCATGTAGGATCGTAGATTAATTGCTATCTGCTGCAGTCAAAATTCACAGTGCTATTTCAAGAACATATGTCAGGAAGTTAAATAAGAAGTTTTGAATTTACAAATGTATTGAGTTCAAACTAGAAGCCAACAGTTACAGCCTTTACACTAGCATAAAGAGAAAGACCAAAAGGGGGGAAGAAGAAATTTGATAGGGTATCCAAATATCCCAATTCCTGAAATCTAATCAAATTATGTTAACAGTTTAGTACTTTGCTTTTAAATGTATAAAGCAACATGATAACTGGCTCCATGGAAGGCAAGACCACCAGGAAGCATAAGACCCCTCTGGCAACCATGGCCTAGGGGCTGACCCTTCCTGGAAAGAAAGGCCCCTTCTATTCAAAGGCAGTATACAGGGAGAAGTAATTTATAAGTTTTATTTTATTTTATTTATATTTTAATACAACAAGTGAAAATTACTGTTTCTGGTCAGGGGTTCATATTACTCTCAAATAAATGAAAAATAGACTCTGTGGTTTCTCAAGGTATTATACTTTTAGCTAATTTGATAGAAGACTCAGCTTCCGGATCAATATTCGTATATTTTATATACACTCAGTTACGTAGGGAGGTCTGAGGGTATTTAGATACAGAATATTATGATCAAGTTATAGCACATAATTTTCTCTCAAAATCACCTTTTAAAGTGGATTGCAAACCATCTAATTCCCCTTTGTGTTATTCCTATGAAAGAATGCCACACCGGGAATCAGAAAAACAAAGGTGAGTCTTTTCCTTGCACAAAAGCCTACACAGGAAAAAATGGATGGCTCTCAGCACCATATACAGATGTGTGGCTGTAAACCACACACCCTTCTTTTCTTCTTGGAATATGATCTTCAGTTAGACTAGATGAGCTGCTGCTAAGTAAAATGTTCATTGCTTTCTGCAAAACTGACTGCATTTGAGTTATATCCGACACTCTGAATTAATTTTCCTCCAAGGGCCCCGTTTGGCTTCTAAGTCTTTTTCACAACTCCTCCTCCCTTCTCAAAAATGTTTCCTATTCACTGTGAGGTTCTCATCCAAGGAAAATAGATGGCAGTGAAGGACCTGGGGGTGGGGATAGGGACACACAGAGGAGCTGTTTTAGAGAAGGGAAGGAGAGATGAGGGCTGCTCCCACATAATGTGTGGACACCTATTAGAGGGTTGGTGGACTTATGGCAAACATAAAATTAGGTCCAAACACTCACTCCAATTCACTGGAACATGCAAATTCATTTGAGGTTAGAGAAGAGAAGTTTTAAAAAATTATTTCCCCCCCCTAAAAGTATGAAATGAAGTTGTACCATAGAAAAAAAGTGGTAGCTAATGAGGAGGACTTTTTTTGTAATGTGAGAAGCTAAACAGCTGGAATAGAACTATTTCATATTTTAGATGTGGACTGAAATAACTGAATAACCTTCTTATTTTGACTCACAGCTTCATACAATGGAGGCATTCATCACATGAAGAGCCATAGCAGAGTTTTGGGCTATTTTCTCCTTTTATTCATTCTCTGAACCCCATCCTTCACCAGCCTCCCTTCCCCCATTTCCTCTGTGTGGTTTGAATAGCTGAAATATGCCCACAATGTGTTTGTACTGGACACATTGTTACCTCCCTTTTACCAAAGGCACCTGGCAGGGTCAGCAGCCAACCTCAGCTCCCCCCACCTCCATGGAGTCTGGTTTAACTCTTTAGTGACAGATGTCCAAATACATTTTTACAGTGATTTTAGCAAATATTAGAAACTAGAGGCCTGGTGCACAAAATTCTTGCACTGGCGGGGGGGTGTGTCCCTCAACTCGGCCTGTACCCTCTCACAGTCTGGGAGCCTTTGGGGGATGTCTGACTGACGGCTTATGCCCGCTCCCCACAGACATCCTTAGCACTACCCTGGAGGTGGGAGAGGCTCCCACCCCGCTGCTGTGCTCACCAGCCATAAGCACGGCTTCTGACTGAGTGGCACTTCCCTGTGGGAGCCCACTGACCACCAGGGGGCAGCTCCTGTGTTGAGCATCTTCTCCCTGGTGGTCAATGCGCATCATAGCAACAGGTCGTTCTGCCTTTTGGTCAATTTGCATATTCGCCTTTTATTATATAGGATAGTCCCATGGTTGGCAAACTGCTGCTTGCGAGCCACATGTGGCTCTTTGGCCTCTTGAGTGTGGCTCTTCCACAAAATACCATGGCCTGGGCGAGTCTATTTTGAAGAAGTGGCATTAGAAGAAGTTTAAGTTTAAAAAATTTGGCTCTCAAAAGAAATTTCAATCGTTGTACTGTTGATATTTGGCTCTGTTGACTAATGAGTTTGCCGACCACTGGGATAGTCCAACAAACTATTTGAACATATACTTTAAAGAGTGAAAGGAAAGTAGACCCTGCCCTATTTTGTTAAGTTTCATAATTTCCTTTCTTCCTATTCCTCCTCTCTTCTTGTCTCTTTTTCCCCTGAGTTCCTAACATTAAGATGTGAATTTGTTCTTTCTCGGCTGAATCAGTGGGAGATGGGTTGTTAATTGCTGTTAAATCTAAGTCTGAATATAGCTATAGATTTTGTGGTTATAAAGCAAGCAACCACACATACTTGGTAAAGAAAAATTAGAACCCATTATATAGCAAAGCATAAAAATAATCAAATGCTTTGTATTTCTAGAAATAGAAACCTCCAGAGGACTGTCAGCATGTAAGCTGTTAGATTTCTGCTTCCAGCCTTGATAGAGTAACAGGGACTGGATGTACTTTCCTGTTTGAAACAGCCCAACTTAAACACGCACACACACACACACACACACACACACACACACACACACACTATATGAAATAATAATTTTAAGACACTGAACAATAGGAAGGTTAGGATGCAGCTTTATTTTAGTTAGAAGTTGTAATTTGGGCCATATGTAATTTCTTTATTTTATTTTATTATTTTTTTAAATAAATCTTTATTGTTCAGATTATTACAGTTGTTCCTCTTTTTTCCCCCCATAGCTCACCTCCACCTGGTTCCCACCCCACCCTCTGCCCTTATGCCCACCCCCACTGTCCTCATCCATAGGTGTACCATTTTTGTCCAGTCTCTTCCCACCCCCCCACACCCCCTTCCCCCAAGAATTGTCAGTCCACTCCCTTTCTATGCCCCTGATTCTATTATATTCACCAGTTTGTTCTGTTCATCAGATTTTTTATTCCCTTGATTTTTAGATTCACTTGTTCATAGGTTTGTATTTGTTGTCACTTTGTTGTTCATAATTTTTATCTTTACCTTTTTCTTCTTCTTCCTCTTCTTAAAGAATACCCTTCAGCATTTCATATAATATTGGTTTGATGGTGATGAACTCCTTTAGCTTTTTCTTATCTGTGGAGCTCTTTATCTGACCTTAAATTCTAAATGATAGCTTTTCTGGGTAGAGTAATCTTGGTTGTAGGTTCTTGCTATTCATCACTTTGAATATTTCTTGCCACTCCCGTCTGGCCTGCATAGTTTCTGTTGAGAAATCAGCTGACAATCATATGGGTACTCCCTTATAGATAACTGTTTTTCTCTTGCTGCTTTTAATATTCTCTCCTTATCTTTTGCTCTTGGCATTTTAATTATGATGTGTCTTGGTGGGGTCCTCTTTGGATTCCTTTTGTTTGGGGTTCTCTGCGCTTCCTGAACTTGTAAGTCTATTTCTTTCACCAGGTAGGGGAGGTTTTCTGTCATTATTTCTTCAAATAGGTTTTCAGTATCTTGCTCTGTCTCTTCTTCTGGCACCCCCATAATTTGGATGTTGGTATGCTTGAAGTTGTCCCAGAGACTCCTTACACTATCTTCATATTTTTAGATTATTTTTCCTTTTTGCTTTTCCAGTTGGGTGTTTTTTGCTTCTTTGTATTTCAAATCTTTGACTTGATTCTTGTGATCCTCTAGTCTGCTGTTGGATCTCTATATATTATTCTTAATTCAGTCAGTGTATGCTTAATTTCTAGTTGATCCTTTTTCATATCCTTGAGGGTCTCACTAAATTTCTCAGAGGTTTCTAGAAGATTCTTGAGTAACCTTATAATCGTGGTTTTGAACTCTATATCCAGTAGTTTGCTTTCCTCCATTTCTTTCATTTGTAACCTGTTTCTTTGTCTCTGCATTTTGGCTGCTTCCCTGTGTTGATAGAGTAGCTTTGTGTGCTTGGTGTCCTATAGGGCCCAGTGGCTCAGCCTCCCTAATTACCTGAGTTAGACACTCTTGGTGCACCCCTTTGTGGGCTGTGTGCACAGACTTGTTGTAGTTAAACCTTGATTGTTGTTGATATCACTGAGAGGAATTGACCTCCAGGCCAATTGGCTGTGAGGGTCAGCTGTGTCTATGCTGGGAGAACTTCTGTGCTGGAGACACCCTTATGGGGCAAGCCTTGCTTCAGTGGGGCTTTGGCACTCAGTGAGTCTGCCCCCTGAGTGTGTCTCTTATGGATCTGAAGAGTTGTAATCTGCATGGTCTCACTCTGACTACTGGGTACACTGGCTCTTGGATCTCCAAGGAGGTGCAAAGTCAGCCTCTGCCTGAGGCCACCCAGCAGGAGCTACAGAGAGATCTGCAGATCCCTCCCCTTTGTTTGGGGTTTGGAGGTGCCCAGATGAGGCTCAGCTGTGAAGCAATGCAAGCTGCTGTCCAGCCTTTGGCCTTCTTTTTGAGGCTCTGGGGCTCTCTGACCCAGCTGCAGTGTGTTAGGATTTAGATTGCAAAGGGCCAGGCCATTCATATGCAAAAGCCTGTGGGCACAGCTTGGGTGGGGTTGTAAATTGGGTGGGGCTGTGTCTCAGGGAATCACCAGGGCAGAACAAACAGCAATGGCTGACCATTAGCCCTCCCCCGAAGAGGTCCCTGGGTCTCTGTGTCCCGCAGCACCATGCAGGAACAATGATCGCTGCAAGGACCTCTGAGAGAAAGCTGCCCTCGTGTTCCGGTCCAATGCCAGACAGTCCAGTTTCTCCCTGTATGAGTCTGGGTCCCCAGAGTCTTGCTCGGAACTGGAGTTTAGAGCAGTTGGAAGCTTGTATCTCCCTCCCAATTGAAAAATACAACAATGTACTCAGTTGCCAGCACCTTTCTGTGTGTGCCTCCATACCTCCACACTTCACTTCCACACCTCTGCACCTCCTTCCAGTCTCAGTGTGCTTTTCTCTTTCCTTCTAGTTGTATAATTTCCACTCAGTCAGCCTTCCTGTGGTTCTGGATGATATCTGTTCTGACTTTTAGTTATAGTTTTGAAGTGGTTGTGCAAGGCAGCAAGTTCAGATGTTTACCTTTGCTGCAATCTTGGTTTTAGCCCATATGTAATTTCTTACATGGTGTGGGTATAGAATGTTTGACATGACTATTGTGTAACCTGTGGGTACCCCAACTCTTATCTGGATCAGATCAAATAAGAGTCCTCCCTAAATACTACATTTTGTAAGAACTACACTAGAAATAGGTTTGTTGAGGCCAAACCTCAATCTCCTTTATTTTCATCTGTATTGAGCCTTATGATAGAACTAGAGGCCTGGGGCACGAAATTCGTGCACTCGGTGGAGGGGACCCCTCAGCCTGCCTATGCCCTCTCACAGTCTGGGAGCCCCGCAATTGATCACCCCTAAGACATAGGCCCCGCCCACCCGGCTGGGACTCCACAATGGATCACCCGCAGAGGGAAGCCCTGCCCACCCATTGTAGCCCACCAGTCGGTGGCCTGGGCCTCCCTCTTTGGGGAAATCTTGGAGCCTCCTGATTGATCGGTGGCCACACTGGCTGGTGGCCTGGGCCTTCCTCTGCAGGGTGATCATAGGGCGATGGCCAGGCCCCAACCAATCACATCGCACCCACCTTGGCTGGTTGGCGCCAGTGGGTGTCATAGCATGGTTGTCCGGAAGGTTGTCTGGATGGTCGTTCTGCTGTTCGGTCACTCAGTCAATTTGCATATTATGCTCTTATTATTATAGATCTTAGCTTAATGAAGATGAGTGCTAGATCTGTCCTTAAACATGAACATGAGCTGATCATGTTTGCAGCCCTGGTAAGAGACAGGAGCCATAGAAAGTCAGGGAGCTGCTGCCCACTCTCCATCACAGCAGGGCTGGCAATGGCCTTTTTGGGGGCAGCTCCTGGGCCAGGATGCTTACAGGGCATCCATTCTTTTTCTTTTTCTGTTTTTTTTTTTTTTTTCTTTTTTTAAATCCTGACCCAAGGATATTTTTTTCCATTGATTTTGAGAGAGAGAGAGTGGAAGAGAGAGGGAAAGACAGATAGAAACATCCATGTGAGAGAAACACATCGATTGGTTGCCTCCTGCATACACCCTGACCAGGGCCCGGGTCGGGGGAGGAGTCTGCAACCAAGGTACATGCCCTTGACCGGAATCGAACCTGGGACCCTTTGGTCTGCAGGCCAACACTCTATCCACTGAGCCAAACTGGCTAGGGCTTCCTTTCTGTTTTGGGATGTATTGATGGATAGATAAAAGACTAAGGTTTGAATCCGGGTTTTAAAAATATGTGCAATTTGTGAGGAAGCTTCTAGGGTGCTGCCAATGTCTTGTTTCTTGATCTGGATGATGGTTCCCAGTGTGTTTATTTTGTGATAGTTTATCAAGATGTAAATTAATGATTGTGACATTTTCTATTATATATGTTGTTCAATAGGAGTTATAAAAATTAACATATTATGTCTTTTAATCAAAATCAATATTGTTTTTATTCAATTATTACTTTATTATAGAAGAATATGTAGTAAAGCTTGGATACTGAGTATATTTTTAATGGTGATACTAGAAGACTTATATATTTCCAAATAACAAGAAAGAATTCAGTCTCTTCATTCCTGCAGGTGGAGACAAAGCTTTATCATTGAAACCTATGCCCATTGTTAGGAAACCTTTACTTCTACATTAGAAATAAATATTCTCATTGACAAAAGCATGGTGGTCACTGAATTAGTGTGGTTTCATTTTGAAAGAAATTTACTTATGCTCAGCAATATAAAAACCTGGCTTTTTCAATTATTGTATAAATAATATTTGTTTATTTTTTAATTTTAGTTTTCTTTTTTTTACTCCTAATATCATAAGTGAACACAATAACTTATTTTTAAAACTGTTTTACTTTCTTTTCTGTTTCCTGTGAAATTCTTAGAGTCAGAAACTGTCTTTTCTGTTTTAAAATGATGTTACAGTTGGCAGTGCTATGCATGTGCTTCTGATTTTGAAAGAAAAATACTTTCCAGAGGTCTTCTTAGACTACAGACCAACTCAAACTATGCTAACTGACCAAATATCTGATATTATGTGTTAATATAAGAAACATTCAAACCTGGAAAGAATTTTTGTGAGTTTATTTTATTTTTTAAAATATATTTTATTGATATTTTACAGAGAGGAAGGGAGAGGGATAGAGAGTTAGAAACATCGATGAGAGAGAAACATCAATCAGCTGCCTCCTGCACACCTCCTACTGGGGATGTTCCCAAAACCAAGGTAATGCCCTTGACCAGAATCGAAGCTGGGACCTTTCAGTCCACAGGCTGACGCTCTATCCACTGAGCCAAACCGGTTAGGGCTGTGAGTTTATATGAGCCAAACTGTTGACAAATGCTGGGAAGCAGAATCTCAATGGACTGAGATAATGCTCTGGAGAATGGCAGTTTTGCACCTTGTTTTGTACATTACAATCAAAAGAGGAGATGTAAGTGGGTTACATGACATCCATTGGTGACAGATTAGGGAGGCGGGAGAAAGAAAAGCAGGGAAACCTCTGGGACTGGATAAAAAGTAAAATGATAGACACAGACTTCTTTTACAGAAGTGGGTGCAGGATAGTTAACAGTCAACAATTAACTCAATAACAATGAGAGGATTTGTGGTCTCTGCAGAATGGTGCCTGTGCTTTCAGTGGTCTGGAAAAAGAAAAATTACTTTGACATTCCAAAGAGACAATGGAGTTAAGTTAAAGATTGATCTTTGTCAGGGAAGATATTGGCCTAGGACATGACTACCCACCATAAACTGCTTTTCATTTTAAAAAGTTTTAATTACAGACTGTCCTATGTGGTTACTTTTAGGTCTCTGAGTTTGCAAGGCTGCCATGCAGGCCTTCCCTGAGCTAGTTTGGTTAGCATGTGGTCCCTTTTCATCCACATATGAAATATGGTTCCCAATTTGGACTCTGACTTCATACCAACAAATGACCCAGTATCTATCTCAGTTTAATTCCAGGACATCTGACCACCGTTTATTTGTTGACACAGGTCTTCCTCGAGCTAGGAGTAGCCACACACAATAGTAATACATTTGTCATATACAAGATCAACTTCTGAGTTTACTGAGAGGAATTTTTCATTCCTATTTTGTTGAAAACCTTTGGAAATAAAGGCAAAAAAGCCAAGTGAGATAATTTTTTTTTACTAGCCTAGAGGAAGTTGAAACTGGGCTGGAAGTGGCCCCAAACAGCATGGAGTCTGAGGAATGACACTGGTGGTCAGGGAGCAAGCTGGCTTCAGTGACTTCACTTAGAGCTGGTGCAATTTGGTTCATTTCAGGTAGGGCTTCTAGCACAGTGGTTGGCAAACTGCGGCTCTCGAGCCACATGCGGCTCTTTGGCCCCTTGAGTGTGGCTCTTCCACAAAATACCACGTGCGGGCGCGCACGTACAGTGCGATTGAAACTTCGTAGCCCATGCGCAGAAGTCGGTTTTTGGCTCTCAAATGAAATTTCAATCGTTGTACTGTTGATATTTGGCTCTGTTGACTAATGAGTTTGCCGACCACCATTCTAGCATGAAGAAGGGGCGATGAGCAGGCTATGTGCAGAAAAGCTGCCAGTACCTTCATGGTCAACCAGGAGCTTGTATTCATGGAATTCTTAGGAGATACCTGTAAGCATCCCTCTGCCTAGGCCAGCTGACCTCACCTGCAAATAATGTTGCAGATGCAGGACCTTCAGGGAAACATGCTTTGAAAGGGAAGGGTGCTGCATAGAATAGCTGTGAGAAATGAGTTTTTGAATCCAGAGAAGTAGAGGCATGGTTTAGCTGGGAGACTCTAACAGAGTGCTGGAGGAGAGCACAGCCACCTGCAAGGAGAAGGTGGCCTCCGGGCACCACAGCCAAGCAACTAGTATTTATTGAACGTGTATTTTGCTGTAGGGGCTGTAAGCATTGCACATAGAAGTCAAGAAGACTGCTTTCGGGGAGTGCACAGTATAGAACACAATAGGCTCTTCACTAAATTGGAATTAGTCAAAACTTTAAATAATAAGAATTTTAAGTTTACTGTGAGAGAGTGAATCATTTATATAGCAGTTGTCCACGTGCCTACAAGATTTCCAACTCCTTTTCTTTCAAAGATTCAAAGTTAAGGAAACCTGTCTGAATGAAGTTGGTGTCCTTAACCACAGCCCAGGGACAGGAGGGAACAGTGGGTTTTTCCAAATAAATTTTCCAAGAAGGTAGAAATGGAGGAACCTGTGGGCTTCCTTCTATTCTGAACTGGCTGTTGAAGGAGGGATGGTGCTTTGGGAGCCCCCAGAGTGTGAGAGGTGGAGTGTACCCCAGGGGGCAGTCTGATGGCCCCAGGAAGTGCCCGAGAAAATGAGTGTGAAAATGCTAACATGTTGTACTCAGTCTCATTTGGTTGTGGGCAACCCTATATGAGCATCATACTGGGAAGAAGGAGTTGAACTTGATGAACTGCCATGGACTGGGGAGAACTTGAGTGAAGGCCCAGTCTCAGGCCACACACAGCTTTGGTCATGACCAGCTGCAACATGCTTCAGCATCCTGGCCATGCGTGGCCACCAGAGGACCTCTTTGGATCATCTGGTGGCAGCATGGTTGCTTGCAGCAGCACTAAAGGTGACCTGAAAGGGTGCACCTGAGTTCCAGTCCCGTGGTAAGGCTGGGAATCTGAGAAATTCCTTTGAATTCTAGTAAGCACCTGGGAATCCTGGGCTATATCAGGATATATGGTAGAGAGCAGGGATGGGGACTGGAAGTGGGATGGTAGGAACTAAAGGGACTGGATTTCTTGCTAATGGACCATCTGATAAATTTAGTATTTTATTTTGGGTCTCCACTGGTAAATGTTACCTTCTCAGATTTAAAATGGACTTATCTCCATAGTCATTTTCTAGTTACTATTTGGAAGTTTTATCATATATGCAATACATACTTCAAATTGTTAGAATTGTCTACTCCAGAAACAAAAAGGATCAGAGAGTGATCCTAATCAGTTATATGTATGAATCCTTTTATTTTCAAATTGTTCTATGTTTTAAATATTAAGTGTGCTCAGAAGAGATTTCAGCTGGAATATTATATCTTATGCAACATTTTGCTAGCTATTGAGTTATCCTTAATATTTACTAAATTCTTCAACATAGGGATTGAGGCAAAAAGAACACCCTCAAATTAAATCAGGGAGAGAATAGGGGTTCTTGTACTGGAGGATGAAGGATGTTCCGTTTTGCTCAGCTTTAGGGAATGAAGGAAATAATATATCAAAGTAGGGACTGACCTCAGTGCCCTGGGTTATAAATACAATGTGTTGTACAGAGAGTAGGATGATCCCTGTGAGGTGTGGTCAGGGTAGGGCCCAGCAGTGCCTGAACTCTGTTTACATCCCTGGCTCAGGAAATCCTGCAATCTGACAGCAGGAAAAGGAGAAGCAGGCTGAAATCCTGGGGCTTAGAGAGACTCCTTACCATTGGAGGAGGGTTAGCAGGCTGAGCAAAGGAAGCTATATGAACTCCTGTTAGAATAGAGGAGGAAATCACTTACCCAAAACAGCTAGGCTCATAAGGGAGACATTTTTCCTTCCCAGATTACAGGAAACTGGTCCAGACCTCTGCAGTGGCATGATAGCAGAGGAAGGATTGTGAAGGCCGATAAAGAGGGCAGCTGGAACACTGGCTCTGCCTGTTTTAATGTGCCTGACATGGAGTGGGAGAATAGTGGGGGTTACAAAGGCATGTGGCACGGATGATGACAGCGGCCGCCTGCAGTGTTTGATGGGGAAGGGGGGCGGGCAGAGTTGTTAGGGCACAGTTTAAAAATCACATCTCTAGAAAACAACCACCCCAATAGGGTGATGTTGAAAGAGGTTTTGCAAAGAGAATATTGTACTTACATATACTTGCACTTTTAAAATTCAACTTTACAGCTACAAAATTTCGGACAAACGTGAAACTGAGTCATGTTTTAAAGTACTCCCAGGAAAAGCCACTCTGTGATGCCCATTCTCTTTAAGCCTGCTGAATCGAAGCCTCCTGATTTCAGAGGTAACATTGGATTTTACCTATAGCAGCACTGTTCATTCATTGCTGGATTCAGGCAAAAGTGTTTGATTACTGTTATCCCTCTAAGATTCTAGCATGCAGGTGAATAGAAAGAAGGCAGACAATTTACCTCTTTCCCATTCATAATTCAACTACTGTTTGTTCTTAAGATACTACGGTATTTTATCTGAACTACTAAAGGCGACTGAGACACATAATATTATTAATTGCATTATGGGCCCTAGAAGATTGCTTACAGGAAACTATTTTGAGAAATTTACAGATGGGAAATGAAAGGCACCGCAAGTCTGCTGGTTCTCTGCCCATATTTTCAAAGGTAGGAAATGTTCCTTTCGTTGTGAGATTGGCTTACCACGCTATGAACTTTAGTGAGTAGATTGGGTCAAGGGTCAGGGGAGTGGCGTGAACAAAAAAAGTGTGGGTGGTCCCTGCACAAAAGGCCAGTTTTAGGCATGATGTTCAAGTTTGGTTCCAGCAAAGTGCTCTTGAATCACCTGCCAAGAAGATGGGGTTAATTGGGTAGGAAAGTGTAGAAGGAAACTGATGTTAGTGGAACATTTAACTGGAGTCTATATCATGTGGAATGTATGTATGTCGGTATTTAATTTTACCAACAACCTTATGAGATGGGAATTAGTAGCTCCATTGTAAAGAAGAGGAAGCAAACTCAGTTTAAGTAAACTTGCCTGGTGGCACAGACTTATTAAGAGGTACATTAAAGTTTAGAACAAATATCTGACACTAACTTCTGTGCTTTTCTTCTTTTAAAATAATTCACTCTTCTATTTAGTGCTATCTCTCTCTCTCTCTCTCTCTCTCTCTCTCTCTCTCTCTCTCTCTCTCTCCATATTTATTTATATATTTATACATGCATTATTTACATAGAAAAAGTGAAGTTTTCTCAAAAGACAGCAATGCTTCCTTGTGGAATTTCAGGCACTTATGACAGAGGTGTGCAGAAAAGATACTATGGAGTAAGATTTTCACAAAATGCCATACCTAAAGCTTTCCCCTTGTGACAACTGTTACCACTGAGCAATAATCAGCTCTAAGCAGACTATCCAGTTGCCCTCTTTATTGTCACAAGTCTGTCACCACATGGTGTGCAGTAGATGATCCTGGATAAATCTTTATACTAGCCCTCACTGTGAATGCTCAGGAATGTGGAGCATTCAAAGCAGGAAATTGCACCATCAGCACCATTGTCTTTGAATGTTGACACTTGCACAAGGTCAGGCCACCCCAGGGGCCATCATCATCATCATCATCATCATCATCATCATCATCATCATCATCTTGTGACCTATGCAGGACCTTGTGCTCTGGATTTCAGGTGTGGGAGGTGATAATACCTCACAAAATTCTGCCTGGCTTGTAGAAACATAGACAGATGGTTTTGTCATCTGCCCTTGTGTACACTATACTCTATAACTCTTTCTTAAATGGAAATGTGAGGTATTCACCAAATGGAAACTCAGATTTACTCTTTGGAAAAATACAGACAATAATACGTACATAGAACACACAAGATTGCTCTAAGGGTTAAACTAATAAATATACTCAAAGTGTCTGACAAACTGTAAGCACCATTATATTAGCTATTGTTGTTGTGGTTGGTATTATTATTCATGTTCTTGTTTTAAATGTGTATTTTCTAAATGACTTTAGTGTTTGTAGATTGTCTAAAGATAGAATGACCTGAAGAAAATTAAACCCTAAAGATACATTTATTAAACCACGTTTTTCTCACCAAGTTCCTTTTCTCTTAAACTTTACAATTCCACTTTGTATTTTCACAGAAGTTGCTTACTTCAATGAACAGCAATAGTATTATGCAGATATTGATTAAAATATCCTTACTTGTGTTGTTGATTTTAAAATTTATTTGTGAATAGTTGATAACATGTATACTGTAAAAAATCCAAAGGGTACAAGAGAGTATATAGTGAAAATTTAGTTTCCTTATCACCCTGGACCTTAGTCCTCCCATTTTTCTTCCCAGGAGGCAATCCCTGTTACTTGGTTTTTGCACATGCTTCAGACAGAATTCGTGCCTAGGCACTCAGACCACTCACACTTATGCTGAAAAGAAATTATAGCATACTATTTACAGTGCTCTGTTCCTTCCTTTCTACACTCAATGATGTATAATATTCCATAGCTGAGTGTATAATAATGTCCAATATTTTAAATGACTGTATAGTATTCCATAGTATGGATTCACTCTAATTTATAGTCCAGTCCTTAATTAATGGATATTTTGATTTTGTTGTCACAAATAATGCTGCAATGATATACTTGTTCTTTACTTTTAATTTTTGGTTATTTAAATATTAAATATTTTATCTACCTGGTATTGATATTTGTAATGGATATGAGGCAGGGACCCAACCTTATTTTAAAACTAGGTATGATGTGTTGAATAATGTAATTTTCTCCAATGATTTGAAATATATTATTATCATATACTCAATTATCCCATGTATTCAGACAGTAAACCATATATTTTAGGGTGTGGACTCTGCAGTCTGTCTGGATTTGATATTTAGCTCCTCCACTAACTAATGATTTCCACTTGAAGAAATTTTTTAATCTCTTTGCTTCGATTTTCTCATCTACTAAGTAAGAATAAAGATAGTATCAGTTCCACTATATTACTGATAGCACAATGAAAGGCGAATATTGAACAAGGCTTAACATATTGCCCAATACAGTAATCCCTTGGTATTCCCAGGAGATTGGTTCCAGGACCCCCATGGATACCAAAACGTATGAATGCTCAAGTGCCTTATATAAAAGTGCCACTGTTTTTGCATATAATCTGTACACGTCCTCCCATATACTTTATTTTTTTCATTTATTTTTTTAAAATATATTTTTAGTGATTTCAGAGATGAAGGGAGAGAGATAGAAACATGAATAATGAGAGAGAATCATTGATCGGCTGCCTCCTGCATGCCCCACACTGGGGATTGAGCAAGCTGGGCATGTGCCCTGACCAGGAATCGAACCGTGACCTCCTGTATCGTAGGTCGGTGCTCAATCACTGACCCACACCAGCCAGGCTCCTTCCATATACTTTAAATCATCTTTATTTTTAATTATAGATTACTTATTAATATCTGATACAATGTAAGTGCTATCTAAATGGTTCTTACACTGTATTGTTGAGGGAATAATGACCAAAAAAGGCTGTACATGTTCAGTACAGACACAACAAACCTCGACCTAACTACATAGTACACATCAGCAACAATGTAACTTTTAAAAATAATATTTTTGATCCCCAGTTGGTTGAATTTGCTGATATGGAACCTTCAGATATGGAGGGATGACTGTATATACTAAAGTCTAAGTAACATTAGCTATGATTGTTTCTCTATTTATTAGTATTTCTGGCCTTTGCAATATTTTCCCATTGCTTTTTCTATTCTTCATGAATCATGAATCTAGTATTCATGAATTAATTAATGTAGCTTTTTAATATGTTTTAATATCTGCAAGGTTCTGCCTTTCCTCACTACTTATGTTTTTCAGGAATTTCTCATGAACAAAAAATCAACTTATATAGTTAAAATATTGTTTGCATTTTTGTTGGGAATAAATTAAATTAGAATATATTGACTTAGGGAGAACTGACATCTTTATAATATTGAATCTTTTTATTCAAGATTTGATTGTATGCATGTTTTAGCCTTTGTTTATGCCCCTTAGCAGCATTTTAAGGTTTTTGTAATAGACTTATTCCTATTTTTCATTAATACATCATCTACCTGGTTGTTGCTTGTATCTATTTTTACTGGATTCTCTTATTATTTATTTTCTCTTTTTTAGATGATTCTCTTGGGTTTTTCAGAGAAAACAATTATTTTCAGAGAAACAATCATATCACTTTGCAGAAATAATATTCCATCTTTAAGTTTTGCGCCTCTATTATTATTATTATTTTTAATCCTCACCTGAAGATATTTTTTCCACTGATTTTAATTGAGAGTAAAAGGGAGAGAGGAAGGGAGAGAATGGGAAAAAGAGAAAGGGGGGGGGAGAGAGAGAGAGAGAGAGAGAGAGAGAGAGAGAGAGAGAGAGAGAGAGGCAACTGGTTGCCTCCCCCATACAGCCTGATCAAACCTGCAACCGAGGCACATGTGCTTGGCCCAGGAATCGAACCTATGATCCTCTGGTCTGCCAGCCAATGCTCTAATCACTGAGCCAAACCTGCCAAGGCACCTCTATTTCTTTTTTTTTTTTCTATTGTCTAATTGCAGTGACTGATAGCTATGGAACAATATAACAATACTAGAGGCCCGGTGCATGAAAATTTATGCACTTGGGGGGAATCCTTCAGCCCAGCCTGTGCCCTCTCACAGTCCAGGAGCCCTTGGGGGATGTCTGACTGATGGCTTAGGCCCTCTTCCCCCCGGGAAGTGGGCATAAGCTACAGTCTGGCCTCCCTCTGTGGGAGGTGACTGGCGGGCCAATTGGGGGACCATGCCGGCTGATGAGCGGCTGGCCTTCCCTCTGCCTACTGGCACACACCTTGGCTGGCCTGGCGCCGCCTGCTGACTGGCCCCACCTCCCACCAAATGGTTGTTCTGCCTTTTGGTCGACTTGCATATTAGGCTTTTATTATATAGAATTGCTGACAAAGGACCTGCTTTCTTGTTCTAAACTTTAAAAGATAATTCTTTAGCAAGAAGGTGGTATCCATCCATTGATACATACACTGAGTGGCCAGATTATTATGATCTCTGAACGCATAATAATCTGGCCACTCAGTGTATATCCTCTATAATAAAAGGCTAATATGCAAATTGTTCCCTTGACCAGGAGTTCGACCAGCAGGCAGGCTGGCCACCTGCCCATGTCCCCTCCCCCTGGCCAGGCTGGCCGGACCCCACCCATGTACGAATTCATGCACCAGGCCTCTAATATATATATACACCGAGTGGCCAAATTATTATGCATTCAGAGATCATAATAATCTGGCCACTCATCCCCTCCTTTCTTTTTCTCTTTGTATATCTCTGTATCTAAATATATACTAGCTAGATATTATATTTTTGGTGTAATTCATGTAAAGAAGTAGATATTTTTAGTATCTAACTTTTTTATTTGAATAAATAGTATATTTTATTGAAGGTCTTAGAACATCTGTGAAGATGATAATATGTTTTCTCTTTTAAATAATATGATGATCTATAGTAATATAGTAATAGATTTTCTAAATAGTGAATGATTTGGGCATTATTGGAGGAGTCCGCTGATATTTCATTTAAGATTTTTGCATCGATATTCATAAATTAGCAAAGTCTATAGTTTTTCTTTTTTCATATGTTATATATGTGAAATTTTCATAGTTTAACTTTGTAAGAAACTTTCACAGGCTTTTATTTATGAAAATATGGTAGATCAGTGGTCGGCAAACTCATTAGTCAACAGAGCGGCAAACCGCATGTGGCTCGCGAGCCGCAGTTTGCCGACCACTGTGGTAGATTATATCTCTGGAAATATCTCCTCATTACACAATACATAAAAATGTTGAGTAAAATAATGGAAACATTTAAAAATTCATTGTTTTCTGTCTCTTCTGGTATTATTTATAGAAATTTTTATTTTAATAAAAAATCATACATTACATCTCAGTTTCCAGATTTATTTCAGATAATTGAAATATTCTTCTATGATTCTGTGGAAGCCTTTGTATCTATACTTATTTTCTATCACATTTTTATTTTGTGTATTTCTCCTTAATACTTATTTTCTTTATTAAATTAGGTAATTATGTATACACTATTATTTTTTAATATGTAGCTTTTGAGTTTGTTAACTTTATTACTTTTCTGTTTTGAAATGATGAATTTCAATATAATACTTACCAAATTTCCTTATTGCTTTACTTTTGTCACTTACCTTCTAGCTTCTAGAGAAACATTTTTCCACCATTCTATTGTGGTAAATGTTAAACATAGAACACAGTTGAAACAGTTTTACAGGGAACACATAGATTTACTCATCTCATAGAGTCTACCAATAACATTTACTACTCTCATTTTATAATATATCTACTACTCTACCCATCCAGCAAGCCATCTGACTTTGTTGACTCATTTCAATGTAAATTGCAGAAATCAGTACACTTTCCCTATTTCATATACATACCATAAAATAGTTAACATTTCCCTTTTGATATAAGATTTGCATACAATTGAATATACACATCTTAAGTGTACATTTGTTGTGTTTTGACAAATATATTCATGTGTATAACTGAAACCCTATTAAGATATAGAACATTAACATAACCCCAGAATGTTAATTCTCACTCCTCTAAGTCAATCACCATCTCACACCCCTTCCAGAGACTTTCACTATTGTGGTTTTTCCCACTATTGATTAGTTTGGCCTATTTTAGAAACTCATATAAATGTAATAATACAGTATATACTTTTTTGTATACTATTTCTTTTACTCAGCATATTCTTGAGATTCATAAATGCTGGCATATAGATCAGTAGTTCTTTCATTGTTATTGCTTAGTAGTATTCCAGGTGCCTGGAACTGAACATGCAAAGACTTGGAGGTATGCTTGTATGCCTTTTTGGTAAGGTATATGTTCCAGTCTTTGTTCCATTTTTATTTTCTCTCATCAATTTTTTATAGTTTTTATTGCAGATGTATTGCATGCCCTTTGTTAAATTTATCCCTAAGTATTTAATGGATATATTTGGGTGTTGATATATATGGAATTTTATATCATATATTCCCTGGCAAAAATAATTTTTAATCTTGTTATTTTTAGTTATAGTTTTATAGATTTTAAAGCATTTTAATACAAACAATGCCATCTGAAAATACAGAAAATCTTTTCTTATATTATGCCTTTATTTGTTGTATTATAAAAGTTAGGCAGGACCCCTAGTACAATGTTTAATCTAAGTGGTGAGAATTGACATTCTTTCTTATTTGCAGTATTATGGGAAAAAATGTTTTGAAATTTTCTATTAAGTGTGATATTGACTGTTGATTTTTTGTAAGTGTCATTTATCAGAATGAGGAATTAAAGATGTTACCTTCCAAGGTCTTACTTTGCTGAGAGAGATTTTTTTAAAATATATTTTTATTGATTTCAGAGAGGAAGGGAGAGGGAGAAAGAGATAGAAACATCAATGATGAGAAAGAATCATTGATTGGTTGCTTTCTGCATATCCCCTACTGGGGATCAAGCCCACAACCTAGGCATGTGCCCTGACCAGGAATCAAACCATGATCTCTGGGCTCATAGGTCAATGCTCTACAACTGAGCCATACCCACTGGCAGGTGCTGAGAAATATTTTTGTTTGTTTAACCTTGAATGGGTTTGAATTTTGTTCAGTGCTATTTTTTTGTGTGTGTGATTTTAAAATGATCATGTGTTGATTGATTTTTAAATCTTAAACCAATTTTATAATCCTAAAATAAACTCTACTTAATTTTGATATATCATTATTGTATATGTTATAAAACTCCATCTACTAATATCTTATGAAATGTTTTTGAATCTATTTTCATGAGGGATATTAAATTATTATTTTTTTTAACCTTCTCCTTTTTAATTTTACATTTTTTTAAGATCACAAATCTTGCTTATCAAGCACTACTTTACCTATAAGCTATAGGATCTCTATGTGGTGTTTTCTGTCCTTATCTTACCTAATAATGGAGAAACATGTAAATTGACCGTACCTCTGCTACCCCACAGCCAATCAGAGTGAGTATGCAAATTAACCCAACAAAGATGGCAGTTAATTTGCATACATACCTGGGTCCCAGGAACCTCCTTGGCACCCAGGTCACTCCTAGCCGGCCATTGGGCAGAGGCTTGAGGCTTGGGAAGGGGCAGAGCCTGCGATTGGAGGGGCAGGTGGGGGAACCCCTTCCCAACCTGTGATCGGAGGGGCGGGGGGGGGGGGTCCCCTTCCCAAGCCTAAAGCCTGGGGCGGAGGCTTTAGGCTTGGGCAGGGGCCGAGCCTGGGATCGGAGGGAAGGGGAAAAAATCAATGGAAACATATTCTCAGGTGAGGATAAAAAAAAAAGTAAAGAAAGAAATGTCATATCCTATGAAAGACACATCTTGAAAATGCTTAAAGAAAGTTGTCATTTTTTCATGGTGAAGGGACTGGAGTCCGTGTTGATGAAAATACCTTGGTGGCTGCAGTGACTGGCAGTGGCTGCAGCAATGGGGTGATGGGGTTGGCGCCTTCTCCTGATCAGCCCGGTCGCCTCCCACAAAGGGAGGCCAGACTGCAGCTTAGGTCCGCTCCCAACGGGGAGTGGGCCTAAGCCATCAGTAGGACATCCCCTGAGGGCTCCCAGTATGTGAGAGGGGGCAGGCTGGGCTGAGGGACCCCTCCCCAGTGCACGAATTTCATGCACCAGGCCCCTAGTTTCTACATATTTTGCAATTATATTTTGATTTTCCTCTTTTAAACTGGCAGGTGATAGGTGATAGAGTTTTTTCTATTTTTTTAGTTTTCATATTAATTTCTAGATTTTTTTATGTAATCATGTATCTATACTATTTTTACATATTGGAATCAATGGATTTCTCATTATGACCTAATGCACATTATAATAAGTATTGTATAGATATTTGAAACAGAGGTTTGCCTGGGACTGGGAGGGTTCTCAGAATGCAGGATTTACAGTGAAAAAAAAAAACAAAACAAAAATAAAAACTGGGACTTAACCTGAATAAGTCAGGATAGGTTGATTACTTTCTTTCATTGAGGACATTGTAGTCCTTGCTTACTGTTCTTTCACAGCTAATATAGCATTAATTTGAGAATAGCTTGAGTTTTTTTCCTCCACTCTTTGGTGATTTAATATTCTATCTTTGAAATCAGTAACTTTACTAGGCTGTCTCAGCATTTGTTCTTGTAAGTCAATTTTTTCCTAGGGAATTTTAATTTATAGAAAGAAATCTTCACTTAAGTCTTGAAAGTATAAGACTTTATATTTTATATATATATTTTTCTAATCTTTATAAAATCTATTTTAATTTCATTTTACTTGATTTTCTCAATTATCTTTTCTATAATCATTGTATTTCTCATTTGTTTGCTTTGAGTTTAGCCTTTGTTTATGGGAGAATTTTAGTTTTTAATTTCACTTTTTTTCTGAGTTACGTGAGCTCATGTTTCATCTCCCTCTATTGTCCTATTACAACTTACAACTTCTCTGAGCCCTTACATTTCTGATCTATGCTCTTGATTTAGAGAAGTGGTTGCTTCCTAAAGACTTAACAATTTTGCGGTGATATGTTTAGTTATGATTCTTATTGGTTAAATGCGATCTATTTTTTCCAGTAAAAGGGCTTTCTATATATTTTAAATTTTTATTTAATTCCTTTTCTCCCTTTTGTGGTATCTTTGAAGGAGATAAATTCTTTCTAGAGCAGCTATTTGTAAAAGTTTATGTGGAAAAATAATCACTGCCATGTTTCAGGCTAGTGGAAACTCTTCTTAATATTCAGGGTTGTATGTGTGAGCCACTAAACCTTTATATCTTTCTATCTAACTGAGTTCAGTGTATTACCTCCTACTTTAATTGGCAGACTGTTTCCTGCAGAGTGGCTTGTCTCTGTGATTACTCATTCAATCTTACCTGCCATGCTTCCTGAAGCTACTAAGAGTATCTATACTTCTTATTTTAAACAAGAGATAGTTGGTTTTATTCTCCTAAGGGACAGAACTTATAAAATTGTATCCTGTTGATTATCCGTATCTATGATAATTCTCTCTTGCTATCTTGATTTTTACTGCTTTTGTCAGATCTTATACACTGTGTATCATGATTACATATATCTCCTAGTTTGCCATAGGTGGAGTTTGCATTTCTATTTCTTCTCCCTTTTGTTTTACTCTGCTGTTTTTATACAATTCCAATGGTATTCTAGATGACTGATTTTGAAAGGACCTAGTGAATTATTAACAATTTTAAAAATATGTTTTTCTCTCAGCTATCTCCTCAACAAAAAATGTAGAAATTTTTGTTGTTGTTAAGTGGCTAAATGATGAGTGCAGAAAATTTAGATAGAACATCTTAAAGAATCAATTTTCATGTAGGAGTGGTAGGAGAAAATAAACAAGGGGTGGTACCTACCCCAGAGCTGATAGTCAGTTGGTACACATAGGTATTTATTTACAGATAACATTGGCTCAATTGGACTAGATCTGTTCTGATTGTCAGTCTGTACTCTACCATACTTATTATGCTACTAGGGGCTCAGTGCATGAATTCATGTACCTTGAAAGGAACTGTGGGCTGCGAGGCTGCAGTGGGCACAGGGGTGGGTCTTGGCCCATTCTCTGTGCCCCTGCCTGGCCCCTCCTGCCATGGCTCCTGATCCCCTGTCTGCTGGCAGCCCCACTCCCACCGCTGCTGCTCCCATGCACTGATGGCACTAGCCCTGCTTGCACCTGCTGATGGCACAGAGCCATTGGGGCGGGTTCCAGCAGTGGGTGCAAGAGGCGGCTGCTGCCCTGATCACCCCTCAGGAGCAGGGGGAGGTGGAGAAGCCCTCAGGGGCAATCAGGGCTGGCAGCCGCCACTTGCACCTGCTGATGGTGCCGAGCGATTCGGACTGGGCACCAGCAGTGGGTGTGAGCAGCGGCTCTGGTGCCGGCTGTGGATGCCAGTTGGACCAGCACTGGCAGTGGGTGTGAGTGGTGGCTCCAGTGCTGGCAGTGGGTGCAAGTGGGGCCATTGCTGGCAGCAAGTGCAAGAGGTAGCTGCTGGCCCTGATTGCCCCTTAGGAGCAGGGGGAGGTGGAGAAGCCCTGAGGGGCTGGTGCAAGCAGCAGATGTGAGCACTCGATAGGACCATGGCACGTGGGAGCAAAGAATTTTCAGTAATCACCAGTGGCTCGCCCTGATGACAGCGATCGGCACCCTGCCTTGGTCTGGTTCCCCCACTCACCTGCTCCACCATCCTGCTGTGGTGATGCCTGCCATGTTCTGTGCTCTGCCACCTGCTGCCAACACCTGCCATGTTCTGTGTGCACCCCCGGTGGTCAGCGCATGTTATAGCAACCATGTTCAGTTGTTTGGTTGTTCCGCCATTTGTTCTATTTGCTTATTAGGGTTTTATATATATAGACTAGAGGCCCAGTGCATGAAATTCATGCAGGTGGGGGGGTCCCTCAGCCTGGCCTGCACCCTCTTGCAATCTGGGACGATGCATGCACCAGTGACCATACTTTTCATACAGGTGAAAGGCATCTTGCTGTTGTATGCGGGCTACATTTTTTTGCCCTGATTATAAAAAGTGGTTCATAACATGATCCTTCTGAGGCAGTAGTACCATTTCCCCATCTTATGGGTGGAAAAACAGAAGCAGAGAGAAGTTAAGTAATTGGCTTTGTCACACAGTTATAAGTGTCAGAATCAGGACTGACCACAAAATGTGCAAACCAGAGTCCAGGCATGTCATCACTGT
Source organism: Plecotus auritus (assembly GCF_963455305.1). Taxonomy (NCBI): domain Eukaryota; kingdom Metazoa; phylum Chordata; class Mammalia; order Chiroptera; family Vespertilionidae; genus Plecotus; species Plecotus auritus. The sequence goes on along the minus strand of NC_137772.1, from coordinate 98,758,507 downwards.
ATCATCCTGTTTTTTCAGTGTTAGAGTAGCCTTGCCAGTTTTAATTTTTAAATCTAAGAGACTGTTCCCAATACATAGGAATGCTTGTTCACCCCCATGTAGAATAAACAGGATGTGGATAGTTTGGAGATTCTTCTGATGAATTAGGATTAAGCAGCCACAGATCTCTTTTTCAAATATCACAGAAGCCACCTTCCTTGTTTAACTGTGTGTGGGATGTAGCAGTTTATAAGCCATGGCATAAAGCCTCACAATCCAGAACCCCTCAGGGGATGTCAGGGTCTGGAGTGGGGGGCCCGATCGGGGGTGGGGCTGGCTGGGGGGAGGAACTGCAGCAGGTTGTGAGGGTCTATTGGCTGCTGGTGAGCATGGGGCGGGGTGGGGCAGGGCGGATGGGGGCTCAGGAGGAGTTGCCAGCAGAAGGCAGCTGGAGTGCACTTCCAGTCTTTGTGACTTGCCATTTAGATTGGTGGCTCACTCGCTGGCTGCTGCTGGCTTTGTGGTCAGGGACACAGGCCCCGAGGCAGAGGGAGGTGGGGAGGGCGCGCGGCCCCGGTGGTGGCACAGGGAAGAAGAGCCAGCTCCTTGGCCTGCCCATCCCCGGGTCATGGCCCCTGGTCATGGCGGCTTCTGCTGGAGACCTGGGGACGCACATGAGGCTGGCACTCAAGTCCCTGCATCCAGCCAGAAGGGCACTTGCTCCCCACTGCCCTGATCTTACAAATGCTGTGGTTGAACTGGAATATAAAAGTAGAAAGGCCAGTGCGGCCGAACTGAATAAACCTCAGATTTGTAGCCTCAATATTCTAATCTCTCTAGCTAATGGTGGTATTAGAGTTAAATTTTATGGTCCTGCTAATGCAAGGGCATACCTTCCTATGGATATTCCCCCATCCTAACATCAGATTGGGCGGCCTTGCTCCCCGATCGCTGCTGCCGGTCGCTTCCCTCTTGGGGGGCAGATGCTCAATGTAGCACCTGCCCCCTGGTGGTCAGTGCATGTCATAGCAACCGATCGTTCTGCCATTTGGTCGATTTGCATAGTAAGCTTTTATTATATAGGAGGATACCATTTTAAATCATATTTTGAACATTACCCATCTACCCAACACAATGTAGAGATATGTTAATTGTTTAAATACTATAATCATTGTGGATAGACAATTTAAAAGAGTTTGTGAAAGGCCACGTCCCATGTGGCTTAGGGTTTGGGATCAGGAGAAGGGCCGCGGGCAAATGATGAGACAAGACAAGTAATAATAATTTGGAAATTGGGGTCCAGGCAGAGAGTCCAATGCAAGAGGAAGGACTTCATTGGTGCCCAGTCCTTGCCAACCTTTTGTTCAATTTTAGATACACATATTTCCCTTAGTCAGGCAGGAAATTATGGTAACAGACAGACTATTTTAAAGGTCAGTAAATATTAGTAAAGATTTGCTTTGAGACTATTTGGTCAGGAGATTGCTTGAACCACCATTGTCTCAACTAAACAAGTGGTGCATAGCTTTGGCCCTTGCCAGAGCTCAAGGTTCACTAGCATTCCGGGCTCCTCATTTACACTTTTCTGATAGTGAAAACCATTGGTAGTTTCCAGCATCTCCCCCTTCTCGTTTCCTTAATAAATGTTGAAAAGTGAATGCCGCCTGAAGGGTTCGAGTTCTTTTAAGACTCTTCATTCCGCATCTGCAGACTAGAAATAAACGTATAAGAACAAGAATGAGACAAGCAATAGTGGTTATGCTGAGAGGAAAATGTAAGGAGATCCAGTGGAAGGGATTAAATTCTTTCATGTTTTTTTTTTTTTAAATTGCTGCCAGGCATCTAAGGAATTAGTGTGTAAGTTTGCCTGGGATAATTGTACTATATTCTGTTGTAATTCTAAAATATCAAGGATTGTATTACCTTTACCCCAAGCACCAAGAAGGTGATTTTTTATTGATTACCAAGGGTGTAAGGTACTATTGTAGGGAATGGGGGTAACATAAATCTGTGAAAAATTATAATGACACTGCAAAGATATTCTTTTCTCTAAGCTGTGGATTTTATCACCCATCCACAATACTGTAGACTTTAATGCTGATAATTCTATCTCAAACTGGCTGTCAATTCTTTTTTGTATAGATAAGGTCTTAGTTACATTTTCCTTAACTTGTTGTACAAACTGAGAAGTTTGAACAGTTTGTACCATGGATGAAGCAGCAATGCCCACAGAAGTAAGTAATGTTATGAGAGCAAAGTTTCCTGCAATTAACATTCCAATAAATCTTTTTTTGTCTTTTTAAGATTTTTACAAGATCATGTAACAGTTGGTAAGTTTGATGGGATTCCCAAGGCTCAGTTAGGTTAGTAGGAACCCAAGTGAATGTGGGTTGTTTTAAAATCATAAGGGAATCTTTTTGGAATATAGAATTAATACAATGGGATAGTGTGCAGCCTGTGCATGACACCTCATACAGATGGCTTGTTGCATTAAGGTGCATCTGGATGGGATCTGAGAGGAGTACAAATGGATCAAATACACAGGCGGTGGCAAATACTGTCTTATTGGGAGATCTCCATAAGGTACGAAAGGAATTATCTGAGCTATAATTAAAACTATACCATTTAATAGGTGCAAGTGCAGCAGCTAATTTCCATTGTGTATTTTGAAGGGGCCAATTGTCATGTTGTAATTGAGATCCAACAAAACCTCCTCCATGCCATGAAATGGAGTGATTAGCTTCAACATATAGATGTGTTCCCCTTCCATTTTAGGGTGTGATTGTTACTATATGCAGACCCATAGGGGCTCAAATCCATAAAGGAAAAACTGTTATTAAGTTTGCTGCTGGTGGGGTAGTCACTATAACAGTCTTGCTAATTAATTTCTTTCTTGGTGGGGTGCCATTCGTGACTTTTTACATAATGGCTTAGTGGTGGGGGAGTGTCTTAGTAAGGTTACATTTTCTGTACCTCTCCCAGGAGCAAGTAGTGATAGTAGATGTATTTGGGCTTTTGCTTCCCCCTCCTTTGGTGTCCATGCTAGCCAGAAGCCTCTCTTTAATTTTACACCAAAGGAGCAGTGGTTTGATTCTGTGTCATACAAAAGGGAAGCTGGGTGGTGACACCCATGTAATTATACTTTGACCATATACTTCCTTGTCCCACCCATGGTCCTCCTGGATGACCAAGGTGTTTGGTGTTATTGGTGACTACATTAGGTGGGGGATCAGCCCACGTAAGGGGTCTTACCCATGGTGGGTCAGGAACATAAGTCCAAAATACTTCCCCATTTGCCCTGGTAGTATTACTGCACAGCTGATGACTGCTAGCATGGCAAGAAGAATGTTCTCAGGCATTCTTGAGGGTCTGTTCTCACAAATTTGCTCAGCTTTCTGGACGGTCTTCTTCACCATCCCCCAGGTGACCTCTAGGCTGTTTGTCATCCCCTTCATCCTCCTCCCACTCCTTATCTTCAGTGGGTTGCTTGGGGCTGCTGCTGTCTGTGGCTGGAGTAGTCGATTGTCTGCAGCTGTAAGGCGTGGCTCCAGGTGCAAGGTCCTTATTAATCTGGCCAAGTTCCTCACTTGGATCCATGTTGAAGTTTAATATTTCTTGCGGGAATCCACATGGGCTTCGAGAAATTTTCTGGAAATATACAAGTGTACCCTCAACCAAATGTTAACAGGGGATCGGGGCCCTTGCATAAACCAGACTCAGGATCTTTCCATTCTAACCAGACCATTTTCCTTTGGCTTATTCTGACACCAGTGTATTTCCACGGGTGTCTGCCATTGGCATCCCAAGTGAAGAAATTTAAAGTAATTAAGGCTTGGTGTAGTCTACTTACAGGTGATTTCTCCATAACCCCCCATTTTTTTGTTTTAAATAATATTAAGAGGCTTTTGGAGATCCTGCAGTGTGTTGAATTTTCTACTTTTTACAAAATTGCTGGAAATGACAGCTTGTGTCACTGAGTCATTTTAATTGAGTAACAAATTTGTCATTTCTTCCATAGATATTTTTAGCTAAGGTCTTAACCAATTAATGTCCTTTAATAACTTCTAAAAAGTCACTTAAGGTTTTAAGGCAATTCTTTTTCTATTTCTACTTTTTAAGGCCTAATATATTGATGTTTAATTACAGTTTCTAAATATCTGAAGAGCATTTCCCTTTATTTCCTCCCAGAGTGATCTTTGAGCTACATTTAGGGAGTTTCTTTTAAAACTTTTTTCTTTCTTTTGAACCAAGCAACAAACTTGGTTGCTTCTTGGATGCTGGCCAATGCTGCCATGCATACGTTTTTTTTTTTTTTTTTTTTTTTTTTTTAATATTTTATTGATTTTTTACAGAGAGGAAGGGAGAGGGATAGAGAGCCAGAAACATCGATGAGAGAGATACATCGATCAGCTGCCTCCTGCACACTCCCCACTGGGGATGTGCCCGCAACCAAGGTACATGCCCTTGACCGGAATCGAACCTGGGACCCTTGAGTCCACAGGCCGACGCTCTATCCACTGAGCCAAACCAGTTAGGGCTGCCATGCATACGTTTTAAGTAACTTTCCTTTTACTTATGGTGCCTCATTAATGGTGAGATTTAATGCTTGAACAATAACTTTAGTTTATTTTGTAAATAGTAGCAAAAGAGATTTTAAAATTTCTCATTTTCCTTTAAAATTTATATCCTGCCTTTTATTAATAAAACTATAATATTTAAACCTTAATTTTCTAATGATGATTAAAAGTGAACAGCCAGCATTATTTAGATGGACATTTATCAATAAACCTTTTGTAATTATTTTAAAAGATATTAATTAAATTTAAACTGGTTTTTATATTAAAAATTTGGTCAAGACCATGAAATTAATTATAATGTGCCTTGGCGTCGGTCTTTTGGGGTTCATTTTGCTTGGGACTCTGTGAGCTTCTTGGATTTGTGTGGGTTTTTTCTTCCCTATATCTGGGAAATTTTCTGTCATTATTTCTTCAAAGAGGTTTTCTATTCCTTGCTCAGCTTCCTTTCCTTCTGGAACCCCTATTATGCGGATGTTGTTTTGTTTCGTGTTGTCCCAAAGTTCCCTTAGACTCTCCTCCTGCCTTTTAATTTTTTTTTCTAGAAGTTGCTTTTCTTGGGTATTTTTTTCCATCTTGTCTTCTAGCTCACTGATGCGGTCCTCTGCTTCTTCTAGTCTACTCTTGATGCTTTCTATTGAGTTCTTTACAGCAGCGATGTCATTTTTCATTTCTTCTTGGTTCTTCTTCATTTCCTCTTGGTTCTTGCTCATATTGTCGAATTTGTCTTCCATTCTTTTCAGCCACCTTATGACCATTTCTCTGAATTCTTTTTCTGGAAGGTTGCTTGCTTCCATTTCGTTTACTTCCTTTTCTGGTGATGCCTGCTTTTCTTTCATATGCGGGCTGCTTCTTTGTCTCCCCATGGTCTCTCTTCTCTGGGTGTCTGGTTATGTAGTTTTCTCTCTCCTTATCCCAGGCGAAATCTGACCTTTCTGTGGTGAAGTGTAGAGCTCCTCTGAACCCGTGTGCTTGCGCCAGTTGGGGAGCGTTGTTCTGGGGCTCGCAGCTGTTCCTGGGGTGCCGCCGTTGTGGATTCTCAGGCTTCAGATAAGCTCCACTTTCCGGATCAAGATGGCGCAGACTCCGCGTCCAACCCCGCAGCTCCGGGAGGGGACCCAGCCGCAGTTCAAGACCATGAAATTAATCCTCTTTTTTTAATTAAGAATTATTTTTCTCAAAAATGAATTTCTATATTTTATGAATTTTGTTATTATAACTATATAATTTCTCCCAACTTAATTTGAACTTAAGACTTTTAGAAGTTTCAAATTTTAGGTGGCAAGTTAAATACTTAGCATTTCTCAAATTAGTAATATTTTTACATTTTTAAGGATAATATTTCAAATAAAATACAAGGCATATTTAATTAATAGATTCAATTCTATCTTCTAGATTTTTCATATGAGGCAAATTTAGATTAATATTTTAGTATTTTTAAAATATCTAATAATTTTTATTATATAAATCAGCAATGTTCTAAAGTTTTAAATTATTGAAGGCTTTGGAAAACTATGTTTCTGGCAAAAAGGCAGGGGGAGGGGATTTTAAAACCGCCATTTTTCCTTAGAGATAACAGGTAAGGTTTCTGCTGTCGCCACCGGCTTCTCCGCTTTTACAGGGAGAATAGCAACTGGCCCTTCATCATTAATATATTATTACTGAAAAGCTTTACCACAAATTCTTCATTTTAGTTATTTATTTATGTTTTAACAACTTTGAGATTTTAAAGCCTATTACTATCTAAGGTATTTTCTTTTGGCAAATTTTGTAACAGAGATAACTTACTGACTTTTAGTGGCTTTAATGTTAAAGTATTATTTTATTTTTATTTTAGGAAATAGGAGTGCCTCGAAGATTTGGGAGGCAACCTTGGAATTTACTTTATTATTATTTTAAAATTACCTATTATTACGGAAATATTAATCCTATTGCCTAAATACAGCCTGTATATTTTTCTTGTGTCATTTTTGCTATCTTTTTAAAGAAAAAAATTTTTTGAGTTTATTTTATAGCATTCATGAAGAGATTGGGGCTTCAACCAAGGGCCAGCCAAAATCAGGTGGGGCGCCTCCCCTTGAACTAGCCTTTTTCTTCACAGGTACAGAAATTCTAGACACATCCCTAAATTCTGAGAAATGTCTTATTTGTCTAAATTTCAAATGATGGACTGGAAAATAAAAACATGGCAAAAATGAGACTTTTAATTACATTCTCGGGAGTGGGAGTCCATCCTACAAGCTCACCAAAAGACCTAGTAATTTTTTAATTACTTCCCTTTGTCTAGGGAATTTTCCTAGAACCTGTATTATTGGCTATGTGTACTGCTCATATTCTCTCTCTCCCCATTCCTGCATTCTGTTTGTTATGGGGAAATTCAGCAATGGCCTGGCCATCTACTGTTTCTTTTCTATTAAATTAAATTAAAGGCATGCTTAATAAACTAACAATAAACAACAAAGACAAATACCACAATAATTAATAGATAAGTACCCAATAATTTTCTTCTTAATATCTAGGACATAAAAAAGGTTGAATCTGCATTGATTAAATCAGAAGGCAGAATGCTCGCGCCTTTCCCTTGAGTGCCATCTAGTGTCCTTTTTGGTTGCCTACATGCTTTTTAAAATGTCCTGTTCTTCCACAAAGTCTAATTTGCTCATATACTTTTTGCATATAATGTAGCTAATTCTGCAAGTCACTGCTTATTATTTGATTTGGGAAATGTGGGTCAGCTATCTGTATAACAGTAAAAGCAAGTCTCTCCTTCACTGTCATGTCCTTTAATCCTTCTCGGATAGCTCTTTGCATAGGTGATTCTATTAATGGTGAATTAAATGTTTCAGGATTAGGACATGGAGGTGGAGGGGGCCATGAAGGCCATTCTTCCTATTTTTCTTTTTGCTCCTCTTTAGGAGCAGAAGGTGCAAGGGGAGGAGGTTTATCTTCTTTTGTCTCTCTAAAAGGCTCCAGCAAATGCAATACCATGTTCCACAGGAGAAACAATTTTGAGGCAATTTTTTCCCCTGCTGCTGAGCTTTTTTCAAGTTCTGACCAACTATTTCCCAACATTCAACATCTAATGTACCTTCTTCAGGAAACCAAGGATTATGTTCTATAATGACATGCAAAACCTGTAAGAGAATACCTTCTGACACTTTAATTCCTTTATCCTTGAGCAAACAAACCAAAAGCCTACAATAAAGTTTCTTCATTTTTAACCGAATTCTGCCCCATTAGCCTGGCTAAAAAAGACGTTCCCACCCTACTTACAGATTGCAACTTCTGCAGCTGGCCGTGGACTTTGCATGCGGCAAATTTCCCCATCTATCAGGTGAATTCTTTTTCCCACCTTGCCGGTGAAACTTTGTTTTTCCGCTCTAGGCGAATCTTCTCCAGATGTCCATTGTTTGAGGCGCCAGATGTCAGAGGCCACGTCCTGCATGGCTTAGGGTTCAGGATCTGGAGAAGGGCTGTGGGCAAATGATGAGACAAGACAAGAAATAATAATTTGGAAATTGGGGGCCAGGTGGAGAGTCCAATGCAAGAGGAAGGACTTCATTGGTGCCCAGGCCCTGCCAACCTTTTATACAATTTTGGATACACATATTGCTCTTAGTCAGGTAGGCAATTCTGGTAACAGACAAACTATCTTAAAGGTCAGTAAATATTTTTTAAAATATATTTTATTGATTTTTTACAGAGAGAAAGGGAGAGGGAGAGAGAGTTAGAAACATTGATGAGAGAGAAACATCAATCAGCTGCCTCCTGCACACCTCCTACTGGGGATGTGCCCGCAACCAAGGTACATGCCCTTGACTGGAATCAAACCTGGGACCCTTCAGTCTTCAGGCCGACGCTCTATCCACTGAGCCAAACCAGTTAGGGCAAGGTCAGTAAATATTAGTAAAGATTTGCTTTGAGACTATTTGGTCAGGAAATTGCTTGAGCCACCATTGTCTTGACTAAACAATTGGTGCATAGCTTTGGCTCGTGCCAGAGCTCAAGGTTCACGAACCTTCTGTGTTCTTTGTTTACACTTTTCTGATAGTGAAGATAATGGGTAGCTTCCAACAGAGTTCTTGAATTTTTCCTCACTGACTAAATTAACCAGGTAATTGCCATATATCCAAAGTATTACTGGATGCTGACACCAGCTTTTCTATTTATTCCTCTTGTTTCTTCTTACTTTACAGACAAATTAACTCTGTGGTGGCTTTGCCTCTTAACCAAGTATTTTATTTATGAATAGGACCCTCTTATTCATATTTTCTATGTTAATACCAAAGCAATGTTTATATATTAACAGTAAACTGGACTGTGTACGCAGTATAGCAAGCCTGGCTTGTCATCGTTTCAGGGGAGCCCTTTATCAGGACATGAAAGCTCTAGTGTTTGAGATCAATAAACCCTTTCAGAACCCATCAACAGTGGCCAAAAACCCTTTTGGTCCAGTCAAATCTACTGGTGTAGTTCCTTTTCTCCATCAAGGATTAACAAAACAAAACCAAAAACACCCTATTGAATCATATGCCTGAACCATGTCAAGCCAATTTAGGTTGGGGAAATAGTGAGAGTTGTAATTGCCTTCTAATTAATTTTGTCTTCCTCCAATGTTCATATGAAATATTTCCACACTACATCCAATCCTAGAAGAATTGCTTAATTCACATCTTACTGGTAAGATTCTTCAGGGCAATCATAATGCTAAATTTAATGAACATTTATCATATTCCAGGAGCTATACTTTCCATGCCTTACTTTATTTAAGCCTCAGAACAACTCTATTAAAATGGAATCATTACTAACCCAATTTATGGGCTATAAATTTTCAATGTAAGGAAATTGAAGATGAGAGAAGATAAGCACATTTTATAATATGGTACAGCTAGTTAGCATTATTACCAAGAATTTAACCTGGGCCATCTTGCGCCACTAAGCAATGTTGCTTTATGTGCACACTTCTAATTTGGGATTCTGTTATTTCCAGCCTGCCTTCTTAATACAATGGGTTTCCATCCTGACTACACATTCAAATCACCTTTTGAACTTTTTAAACAATATTAATTTTCAGAGATATTAATTTAATCGATTTGGATGGGGCTCATACTGGTATTTTAAACAGTTCCCAGGATTAAGAACCATGGTATAAACCATATAATTTTTAAATTAAATTTATTGGGGTGACAATGGTTGATAAAAGTACAGAGGTTTAATGTGTACAATTCTGATACATGATCTGTATATTACATTGTGTGTTTACTACCCAAAATCAAATTTCTTATCATCACCATATATTTGACCCCCTTTACCATTTGCTACCCTCTACCCCCTTTCCTTTGGTGACCACCATACTGTTGTCTGTGTCTATGAGTTTTTGGATCTTGAGGATATCATTCTAAGCAAAATAAGTCAGGCAGAAAAAGGACCATTTTATTTCACTCATATGTGGGATATAAAGCTGAAAACAACAAATGAACCATAATATTTTTAAAATTTAAAATTTATTCAATTTATTGGGCGACATTGATCAACATGAACATACAGGTTTCAGGTGTGGGTTTCTATGTTATAAGATCTGTATATTACACTATGTGCCCACCACCCAAAGTCAAATCTCCTGTCACCATATATTAGGACCCCTTTATCCCCCCACCCTCTTCCCTCTGACAATCACCACACTGCTGTTTGTGTTCATGAGTTTCAGTTTTATATCCCACATATGAGTGAAATCATATAGTTTTTAGCTTTTTCTGACTTATTTTACTTGGAATAATGTTCTCAAGTCTCATCGATATTGTTGCAAATGGTGCTTTTTCATCCTTTTTTATGGCTGAATAGTATCCCATTGTGTATATGTACCACATCGTCTTTATCCAGTCCTCTATAATCACTTTGAATATAGGTACCAAACTTATGAACCTTGGTCATAGAAAACATTTTATGAATTTGACCCCAAAGGCAAGGGAAGTAAAGGCAAAAATAAACGAATGGGACTATACCAAACTAAAAAGCTTCTGAACCTCACACTTTTAATGTGAGGGCCTGAGTATCTAACATGCTGGTTTATGCATGGTCAGGCGCTCTGTAAGTCATCTTTAAGTGAGTTAGAAGATTATATGTAGATTGTTATCTGAGTTATTTAGCAGAGTTTGTAGTATAGTTTTGTGGCATTTTTAGTCATCCTTGCCTATCTCCTTCCTTGACATGGCACAGTCATTAAGAAGCTGCTCAATTATTATTTTTATTTCTCAGAATGGAAAGAGCTGAATAGAACTTGTTTGCAATGTTCTGGCCTGACTGTGGCTTGCCCGAAGGACTGTTTTCTGTCTTGCCTTATTCAACGCTCAAGGAAACAATGACATAGTTTGAATCTCAGTCTTGAAGCTATAAAAGGCAGTGGGTATGCCATGGCACATGAAAGCTGCAGGGGAACCACAGATCTATGGATAGCTAAGAGCAAGAGATCATGGGCAGAGGAATACAATAGAACATCTAAGTCTACATGAAGAAACTGAGTTGAGACTATTTGAGACATTAAGACAGTTAAAAACAACTGGGGAAAACTAGAAAAAATACACACATGCTAATACATTTGAAATACATTCAAATAGGATGCATGCCCAGAGAAGAATTCAGAAGACCTTAAATGATCATCCTATACTGTTATCAAGTCTCAGAGGCCTGCAAATTAGTAAAGGTCTTCCATGCCAGTTTTCAAATACTCAGAAAGGTAGCTGTAATTTTCAACAAAAGATTACATGGCAGTCACAGAAATAGGGAAAAATGACCCATCAAGAGAACAAAACAAATATCCGGAAACAGTCCCTGAAGAAGCACATGATTCAGACTTACTTTACAACAATTATCTTAAGTATGCTTAAAGAATTAAAGGAAATCAGGAAAACATATGAATGGAATGAGAGTATTTACAAAGAGACAGAAATTATAAAAAGGAAGAAAATAAATTATGGAGCTAAAAAATATAATAATTAAATGGAAAATATCCATTAGAGCGATTCCAGGCAAACTTAAGTAGGCAGAAGAATGAGTCAGCAAATGTGAGCACAGGCCATTTGAAATTACCAATCTGAGGAGCAAAATGAAAATGAAGAAAAATAAAAGAGCCTATGGGATTTGATGGAATACTATCAAGATACTATGCATTATGGAAATTCCAGAATACAAAGAACAACGAGTCAGGGGCAGAGAGATTAACTGAAGAAATAATTCTGAAAACTTCTCAAGTTAGAGGAAAGAAATGGATATACTAATTAAGAAGTTCAGGAGTTGAAAAATGGTGGGGAAGTATATGGAAGCTACACTGACACTCTCCCAGGACCAAACTGAAATTACAATTAAAACACAGAAAAATAATCCTGAGTAATCAATTTAAGCCTAGCTGGAGATAACCCTGATAATCAAGGATGGAAAGTGGAGACCGCATAGAGACTGATAGAAAGTGCAGAAGCATGAGAGAGCTGGCCAGGATTTCACAGACAGCAGCTGAAGTTCTGGAGGGATATCTCAGGTGAGGGGAGTTCCAACTGAGAATGCTTGGGTCTAAACCCTAAGCTGGGATCTCCAACCCAGAGCACCAGAACTGAGAAAGGTGCCTGCATAACATCTGGCTGTGCAAATCAGCAGGGTTGCTGCCTGCCAGGGAGAGAGGCTAGAAAGGCAGGCACCCCCTAAATGGCCAATGCACAAAATTTCATGTGCAGCCACTTACTGAGGGCTCTGGCAAAGGGAGGGCACAGTGGACTGAAGCTGTGTGAGGAAAATCCAGGGTTGGGGGATGTGGGGTGAGAGCTCAGAAGGCAACCACCTAGGTTTAATGTGCTGAGTCATTCACTCATACTGCAGAGGACATCTTTTTACTGCAGACCTTCACCATCCAGGCAGCTTTTGCCTGGGGTGGGGGAGGGAAGCAATTGTCCCACCCTCTTGAAAAACCTCTCCCCCAATCCTAGTGAGTCTAATTAAGACTGAATAACAATCAGACCACGGGCAGAGGAGTATCTCAGGCTTTGAGTCTTTGCCTGATTTCTTTCTGGGCCCAGAGTTAGGAAAAGCAGATCTTGGTTCACATCTTGGTCATTTTCAAAAGCATCCAGCTCCAGCATAGGTAGCCCAAGCTGTGGATTGCTGATAGCCCCAAATAGGGTATTCAGGGCCTGTCACAAACAGTGTTTGACATTGTCCTGCACTGGAGCCTGGGAGACTTAGCAGATCTACCTAATACATAGACACAAACCCAAATAGGCAGCCAAAAAGGGGAGACAAAAAACAACCCCCAAATGAAAGAACAAGAGAATTCTCCAGAAGAAGAGCCAACAAAATGGAGAATAGAGATTTATCTGATATAGAGTTCAGAATAATGATGGCAAAGATGCTCAACAGCATGAGAAAAGATATAGTAACTATGAAACAAGACCATTTGGAAATAAAGAATGACATATCACTAATAAAGAACACATTGGGAGGAATACACAGCAGATTAGGGGAAGCTGACGATTAGATCAGTGAATTAGAAGACAAGGTAGAAAAAAAATCACTCGGTCTGAGAACAAAAAAGAAAAAACAATTAAAAAACAGGAGGGCAGATTAAGGGAGCTGTGGGACATGAAACATAACAATATTCACATTATAGGAGTACCAGAAGTGAAGAAAGTGTGCTGGGGATAGAGAACCTATTTGAAGAAATACTAGTAGAAAATGTGCCTAACCTGGTGAAGGAAAAAGTCATACAAGTTCAGGAGGCACAGAAAGCCCCAAGCAAGAAAAACCCAAGTAGGTCCACACCCAGACACATTATAATTAAAATTCCAAAAATTAAAGACAAAGAGAGAATCTTAAAGGCAGCAAGAGAAAAGCAATTTGTTACCTAAGAAGGAGCTCCCATAAAATTGTCAGCTGATTTCTCAACAGAAACTCTACAAGCCAGAAGGAAATGGCATGAAGTACTCAAGGTAATGGAAAGCCAGGATCTGAAACCAAGATTTCTATATACAGCAAAGCTATCATTCAAAATGGCTGGTGAGATAAAGAGATTCCCAAACAAAAAAGGTTAAAAATGTTTATCACCACAAAACCAGCATTGCCAGAAATGCTAAAGTGACTACTGTAATGAGAAGAAATGGAGAGAGAAACATAGGCATAAGAAATAAAAATAGAAATAAATAAGTACCTTTCATTAATAACCTTAAATGCAACTGATTTCTGGATATTTATTTTTGTCCTGCTACTTTACTCAATTCATTTATCAGTTCTAATTTTTTTGGTGGAATCTTGAGGGTCACCTATATACCATATCATGTCCTCTGCAAATAATGACAGTTTTACTTCTTCCTTTCCAATTTGATGCCTTTTATTTCTTCTTTTTTAAAAAATTTCTTTATTGATTAAGGTATCACATATTTGTCCTCATCCCCCCATTCCCATCCCAAATGCCTCCCCATGCATACCCCCACCCCCCTGTTGTCTGTGACCACTGGTTAGGCTTATATGCATGCATACAAGTCCTTTGGTTGATCTTTTCCCCTTACCCCCACCTTCCCCTACCTCCCCTCTGAGGTTTGACAGTCTGACCGATGCTTCCCTGTCTCCGGGTCTGTTTTTGTTCATCAGTTTATGTTGTTCATTATTTCCCCTAGATGAGTGAGATCATGTGATACTAGAAATACACTTATAAGAACCGAAAATGAGACAAGCAATATTGGTTATGCTGAGAGGCAAATGAATCAGTCTGTACTGAGTTTCTTTCTGGGCCAACAGTTCTTTTGAGTCCCAATTTCAATGTCAAACAGTTCCTTATGTGTACATGTCAGCAATGATATTTCAGTTCTGGATGGTGGACAAATGGTAGTAATGCAGGTCCGACCCTCTCTGGTTTGGTCCTGGGCAACCTGCCACAACGCACAGCTGCTGACTGCTAGTATGGCAAGGCGTTGTCAGCGTCTTCCATCTCTGGACTGTTTCTCTTCAGTCTTCATGGCTGTAACAGTCCTATCAATTCCTCTCTGTTGCAGGAATCCACATGGTCTTGGAGTTGTTTTCTGAAAATATACAAACATATTCTTGACCAAAAGTTAATAAAGGAATATTTTCTATAAATTTGACTTGGGATCCTTTTTCATTTTTTGCCCAAATGATTTTCCTTTGGCTTGTTTTGACACCATGTGTGTTTTTCATGGGTGTCTTGCTGTTGGCATTACAAATGAAAGTTAATTTTCTAAAGTAAAAATTTTCTAGATGTAATTTACTTACAGGATATTTTTCCTTACATGATATTCTTCTACTACCCCCCCTTTTTTGATTTAAATATTAGGAGGCTTTTGGAAATTTTATAATGTAGTCTTGATAGCTTTTAAATTTTAATTTTTTGCACTAAAATATGACTGTTTTAGGTTCATTACATGTTACACAATTTTACCATGAGATGAACCACCAATAAAAATTTTAGTTAACACTTTAGGAACAGCTTTTTGTCCAGTACCATTAATTTTTCTAGAATACTCGCTTATTTCACTTAGCCAACTTAAATTAGTCTGAGAACTTGACTACTATTTTACTGTCAAATTTAATACTCTAACCACAATCTTATTTTACCTTGTAAATATTAGTGGAAAGGATTATTTGCCTTCTTGAGTAGGCCCTGAGCATTTCTGGTGCTAGGTTGGATTTAGATATCAAAAACCACTTCCCCACACCATGGGTACAAGACAACTCAAACAAGTCTTGTTGCAGTGAGAGGGCAGCTACTGTCCGCCATGTCTCTGTCTGTTACCTGGGTCCCGATTTGGGCTGGGCATGGGAAGCGAGGCAGCCATGGGGGCAGGAGACCTCCCTCAGAAGGGGTGAGGGTTCAGGCCCCTGCAAAGTTGGGGGGGGTGAGGGTCTGTGCCCCACCTCTGTTGACCCCCAAGTTCTCTCCTGATGGCCCCTCTGTGACTGTGCCTGTCTTAGGTTGTTCCTTCCCTGAGGAATCTTACCTGTCTCTGGCTAACCAGCCATCCTCCGGGGCCAAGCAGGGTGATGTGAGGTTCAGTTCTGTCTCCTAGGTAGCCTGTACCCCTGTGGCCTCCATGCCCAGCATCTGCCTTGGGATCCCCTCTCCTGATGGCAGGGCCCCGGCACTGATCACATATCTTGGGGAACCCAGGTTTCTTCTTCAGGGAGGGCCCAGCTCACCCCACTTGGCGAGAGACAGATCCATGGTACCAGCCACCACGAAGCTTCAACCTCAGCATGAACAGAAAGCTCAGGCAACAGCTGTGTGCAATTGGATTATGAGAAGAGGGTCCCTCTTGGCCAAAAGGGCAAGAGGGGCCAATATAGAATGCTCAGGTGCCTTACCAGGGAGCCCTCTACACAGTGGAAGGGATTAAATCCTTTCATGTCCTTTTTAAATTGCTGCCAGACATTCAAAGAATTAGTTTGTAAGTTTGTTTGGGATAATTGTAAATTATGCTGTTGTAATTCTAAAATATCAAGAGATGTGTTACCTTTGTCTCCAAGCACCAAAAAGATAATTTTTTATTGATTCCCAAGGGTGCAAGGTACTATTATAGGTAATGTGGGTAATACAAATCTGGGAAAAATTATAATGACATTGTAGAATAATATCATGTAAGGATATTCTTTGCTCAAGGCCATGGCAATTCCATTTCAAACTGGCTGTCAATTTCTTTTTGTGTAGACAAGGTCTTAGTTACATTTTCTGCACCTGTCCCAGGAGCAAGTAGTGATAGTCCCTTCCCTTGGTGTCCATGCAAGCCAGAAACCTCTCATTAATTTTACACACAAAGGAGCAATGGTTTGATTTTGTGTTATACAAAAGGGAAGCTGGTTGGCGACCCCTGTGTAATTATACTTCCTTGCCCCACCCATGGTCCTCCTGGATGACCAAAGTGTTTGGTATTATTGGTGACTACATTAGGCGGGGATCAGCCCACGTAAGGGCTCTTACGCATGAAGGGTCAGGAACATAAGTCCAAAATACTTCCCCATTTTCCCCAGGTAATATTACCGTACAGCTGATGACTGCTAGCATGGCAAGAAAGACGTTCTCAGGCGTTCTTAGGGTTCTGGTTACCTCAAAATTTCTTTTCTATTTTTTTCCTAATTTTTATTATTTTTTTACATATGTGTCCTTATTCCCCCATTACCCCCCATCCCCCACTCATGCCCCACCCCCCTATTGTCTGTGTCCATTGATTAGGCTCATATGCATGCACACAAGTCCCTTGGTTGATTTCTCCCCCTTACTCCCACCAAGCCCCTCCTTTCCTGAGGTTTGAGGATCTGATCGATGTTTCTCAGTCTCTAGATCTGTTCTTGTTCTTCAGTCTATGCCGTTCATTATATTCCATAAATGAGTGAGATCATGTGATATTTAACTTTCTCTGCCTGGCTTATTTCACTTAGCATAATGCTCTCCATCTCCATCCATGTTGTTGCAAATGGTAGGAACTCCTTCTTTTTTACCGCAGCGTAGTATTCCATTGTGTAGATGTATCACAGTTTTTTAATCCACTCATCTGCTGATAGGCATTTAGGCTGTTTCCAAATCTTAGCTATGGTGAATTGTGCTGCTATGAACATAGGGGTGCATATATCCTTTCTGATTCGTGTTTCTAGTTTCTTGGGATATATTCCTAGAAGTGAGATCACTGGGTCAAATGGGAGTTCCATTTTCAGTTTTTTGAGGAAACTCCATACTGTTCTCCACAGTGGCTGCACCAGTCTGCATTCCCACCAGCAGTGCATGAGGGTTCCTTTTTCTCTGCATCCTCGCCAACATTTGTTGTTTGTTGATTTGTTCATGATAGCCATTCTGACAGGTGTAAGATGGCACTGCATTGTCGTTTTGATTTGCATCTCTCTGATGATTAGTGACTTTGAGCAGGTTTTCATATGTCTCTTGGCATTCCTTCTGTCTTCTTTCAAAAAGTGTCTATTTAGATCAGTTGCCCATTTTTTTGATTGGGTTGTTTATCTTCTTTTTGTTAAGTTGTATGAGTTCTCTGTAAATGTTGGAGATTAAACCCTTATCGTTGATATCATTGGCAAATATGTTCTCCCATGCAGTGGGCTTTCTTGTTGTTTTATTGATGGTGTCCTTTGTTGTGCAAAAGCTTTTTATTTTGATGTAGTCCCATTTGTTTATTTTCTCCTTAGTTTCCATTGCCCTAGGAGCAGTATCAGTGAAGAAGTTCCTTCGGCATATGTCTGAGATTTTTCTGCCTGTGGATTCCTCTAGTATTTTTATGGTTTCCCGTCTTATGTTTAAGTCCTTTATCCATTTTGAGTTTATTTTTGTGTATGGTGATCTAGTTTCATTTTTTTTGCATGTATCTATCCAATTTTCTCAACACCAGTTCTTGAAGAGACTGTCTTGACTCCACTGTATGTTCATGCCTCCTTTGTCAAATATTAATTGGGCATAGGGGTTTGGGTCAATTTCTGGGTTCTCTATTCTATATCATTGGTCTATATGTCTGTTCTTGTGCCAGTACCAGGCTGTTTTAAGAACAGTGGCTTTATAGTACAGCTTGATATCTGGTATTGAGATCCCCCTACTTTGTTCTTGTTTCTCAGGATTGCTGCAGCTATTCAGGGTCTTTTTTATTCCAGATGAATTTTTTGAAGGTTCGTTCTAGGTCTGTGAAATATGCTGTTGGTATTTTAATGGGAAGTGCATTGAATTTATAGATTGCTTTGGGTAGTATGGACATTTTGATTATGTTGATTCTACCAATCTATGAACATGGTATGTTCTTCCATCTATTTATGTCTTCCTCTATCTCTTTTTTCAGTGTTGTGTAGTTGTCCACGTATAGGTCTTTGACCTCCTTAGTTAAGTTTATTCCTAGGTATGTAAATTTTTTTTTGGTGTGATGGTAAATGGGATTTGTTTTTTTAGTCTCTCTTTCTGTAAGTTCATTATTGGTGTATAGAAATGCCATAGATTACTTGGCATTAATTTTGTATCCTGCTGCCTTGCTGAATTAATTTATTAAGTCTAATAATTTTTTGATGGAGTCTTTAGGGTTTTCTATGTACAGTATCATGTCATCTGTGAATAAGGACAGTTTTACTTCTTCTTTTTCAATTTGGATGCCTTTTATTTCTTCTTCTAGTCTGATTGCAATGGCTAGTACTTCTAGCACTATGTCGAACAGAAGTGGTGAGAGTGGGCATCCCTGTCTTGTTCCTGTTCTTAGGGGAAATGGTTTTATTTATTTTATTTTATTTTTTATTTTTGCATATTACTCTTTTATTTATTTTTTTATTAAGGTATTATATGTGTACATATCTTACCATTGCCCCCCCCCCACCCCACTCCCATACATGCCCTCACCCCCCAATGTTTTGCATCCGTTGGTTACTCTTATATGCATGCATATAAGTCCTTCAGTTTATCTCTTATTTCCCCCACCTCTCCCTAACCTTACTGCTGTAATTTGACAGTCTGTTTGATGCTTTACTGCCTCTGTATCTATCTTTTTGTTCATCAGTTTATAATGTTTTTCATTATCCCCAAATGAGTGGGATCATGTGGTATTTTTCTTTCATTGACTGGCTTATTTCACTTAGCATAATGTTCTCTAATTCCATCCAAGTGCCTACAAATGGTAGTAATTCCTTCTTTTTTATGGCAGCATAGTATTTCATTGTATAGATGTACCATAGTTTTCTGATCCAGTCATCTGCTGACGGGCACCTAGGCTGTTTCCAAATCTTAGCTATTGTAAATTGTGCTGCTATGAACATAGGGGTGCATATATCCTTTCTGATTGGTGTTTCTAGTTTCTTAGAATATATTCCTAGGAGTGGGATTACTGGGTCAAATGGGAGTTCCATTTTCAGTTTTTTGAGGAAACTCCATACTGTTCTCCACAGTGGCTGCACCAGTCTGCATTCCCACCAGCAGTGCACGAGGGTTCCTTTTTCTCCGCATCCTTGCCAACACTTGTCGTTTGTTGATTTGTTGATGATAGCCATTCTGACAGGTGTGAGATGGTATCGCATTGTTGTTTTGATTTGCATCTCTCGGATAATTAGTGACTTTGAGCATGTTTTCATGTGTCTCTTGGCCTTCCTTCTCTCTTCTTTCGAAAAGATTCTATTTAAGTCCTTTGCCCATTTTTTTATTGGATCATTTATCTTCCTTTTATTAAGTTGTATAAGCTGCCTGTAGATGTTGGAGATTAAACCTTTATCAGTGATAACATTTGCAAATATGTTCTCCATACAGTGGGGTTTCTTGTTGTTTTGTTGATGGTTTCTTTTGCTGTGCAAAAGCTTTTTATTTTGATGTAGTCCCATTTGTTTATTTTTTCTTTGGCTTCCATTGCCCTAGGGGCAGTATCACTGAAAAAGTTCTTTTGGCATATGTCTGAGATTTTGCTGCCTGTGGATTCCTCTAGTATTTTTATGGTTTCCTGTCTTATATTTAAGTCCTGTATCCATTTTGAGTTTATTTTTGTGTATGGTGTAAGTTGGTGATCTAGTTTCATTTTTTTGCATGTATCTGTCCAACACCATTTATTGAAGAGACTGTCTTGACTCCATTGTATGCTCATGCCTCCTTTGTCAAATATTAATTGCGCATATTGGTTTGGGTCGATATCTGGATTCTCTATTCTATTCCTTTGATCTATATGTCTGTTCTTGTGCCAGTACCAGGCTGTTTTAAGGACAGTGGCTTTGTAATACAGCTTGAAATCTGGTATTGAGATCCCTCCTACTTTATTCTTCTTTCTCAGGATTGCTGTGGCTATTCGGGGTCTTTTTTTATTCCAGATGAATTTTTGGTGAGTTCTTTCTAGGTCTGTGAAATATGCTGTTGGTATTTTAATGGGGAGTGCATTGAATCTATAGATTGCTTTGGGTAGTATGGACATTTTAATGATGTTGATTCTACCAATCTATGAACATGGTATGTTCTTCCATCTGTTTGCATCTTCCTCTATCTCTTTTTTCAGTGTCGTGTAGTTTTCCGCATATAGGTCTTTTACCTCCTTGGTTAGGTTTATTCCTAAGTATCTTAATTTTTTTGGTGCGATGGAGAATGGGATTGCTTTTTTAGTTTCTCTTTCTGTAAGTTCACTGTTGGTTTATAGAAATGCCATAGATTTCTTGGCGTTACTTTTGTATTCTGCTACATTGCCGAATTCATTTATTAAGTCTGTTAGTTTTTTGATGGAGTCTTTCGGGTTTTTTATGTACAATATCATGTCATCTGCAAATAAGGACAGCTTTACTTCTTCTTTTCCAATTTGGATGCCTTTTATTTCTTCTTTTTGTCTAATTGCAATGGCTAATACTTCCAGTACTATGTCAAACAGGAGTGGTGAGAGTGGGCATCCCTGTCTTGTTCCTGTTCTTAGGGGAAATGGTTTTAGTTTTTGCCCATTGGGTATGATGTTAGCTGTGGGTTTATCATATGTAGCTTTTATTATGTTGAGGTATGATCCTTCTATTCCCACCTTGTTGAGAGTTTTTATCAAGAAAGGGTTTTGGATTTTGTTAAATGCTTTTTCTGCATCAATTGATATGACTATGTGATTTTTATCTCTCAATTTGTTTATGTGATGTATCACATTTATTGATTTCCGGATATTGTACCATCCTTGC
This sequence comes from Plecotus auritus, assembly GCF_963455305.1. Lineage (NCBI taxonomy): Eukaryota > Metazoa > Chordata > Mammalia > Chiroptera > Vespertilionidae > Plecotus > Plecotus auritus. The sequence goes on along the minus strand of NC_137772.1, from coordinate 98,737,310 downwards.
ATTCCTGGGATAAACCCTACTTGGTCATGGTGTATGATCTTTCTGATGTACTGCTGGATCCGATTTGCTAGAATTTTGTTGAGGATTTTGGCATCTACATTCATGAGGGATATTGGCCTATAATTCTCCTTCATTGTGTTGTCTTTATCTGGTTTTGGTATTAGGGTGATGCTGGCTTCATAGAAGGAGCTTGGAAGTGTTCCTTCCTCTTGAATTTTCTGGAATAGTCTGAGGAGGGTAGGTTTTAGTTCTTCCTTGAATGTTTGGTAAAACTACCCTGTGAAGCCGTCTGGCCCCAGGCTTTTGTTTGCTGGAAACTTTTTGATGACTGCTTCAATTTCTTCCATAGTTATCAGACTATTGAGGTTTTTAGAATCTTCCTCAGTAAGTTTTGGAAGGTTGTATTTTTCTAGGAATGTGTCCATTTCCTCCAGGTTGTCCAGTTTGTTAGAATCGAGTTGTTCATAGTATTTTTTAACAATCCTTTGTATTTCTGTGGGGTTTGTTGTTATTTCACCTCTTTCATTTCTGATTTTGTTTATTTGGGTCCTCTCTCTTTGCTTCTTGGTGAGCCTGGCTAGAGGTTCATCAATCTTGTTTATCCTTTCAAAGAACCAGCTCTCGGTTTTGTTGATCTTTTGTATTGTTTTTTTTTTTTTGGTCTCTATGTTATTCCTTTCTTCTCTGATCTTTATTATTTCCTTCCTTCTGCTCACTGTGGGTTTTTCTTGCTGCTCTCTTTCTAATTCTTTGAGTTGTTGATTTAGATGATTTATTACCATTTTTTCTGTCTTTTTGAGGTAGGCCTGTAGAGCTATAAACTTCCCTCTCAAGACTGCTTTCATTGTGTCCCATAGAATTTGCAATGTTGTGTTTTTATTGTCATTAGTGTCCAGGATGTTTTTAATTTCTTCTTTGATCTCATTGATCACCCAATCATTGTTTAGTAGCATGCTATTCAGCTTCCAAGTGTTTGAATTTTTTGGAATGTTTTTATTGTAGTTTATTTCTAATATTATGTCATTGTGGTCTGAGAAAATGCTTGATATGATTTCAATCTTTTTGAATGGGAGACTTTTCTTGTGACCCAATATGTGGTCTATTTTTGAAAATGTCCCATGTGTACTTGAGAAGAATGTATATTCTGTGGCTTTGGGGTGAAATGCTCTGAAGATGTCAATTAGGTCCATCTGATCTAGTGTGTCATTTAGAATTGTTGTTTCTTTGCTGATTTTTTGTCTAGAGGATTTATCCAGTGATGTCAGTGGTGTATGAAAGTCTCCTACTATGATGGTATTGTTGTCGATCTCTCCCTTGATATCTTCCAGGAGATTTTTTATGTATTTGGGTGTTCCTGCATTGGGTTCATATATGTTTACCAGAGTTATATCTTCTTGTTGAATTGCTCCCTTTAGTATTATGTAGTGGCATTCCTTATCTCTTATTATGGCCTTTACTTTGAGGTCTATTTTATCAGATATAAGTATCGCAACCCCAGGTTTTTTTCTCATTTCCATTTGCCTGAAAAATGTTTTTCCATCCCTTTGCTCTCAGTCTGTGTGAATCCTTTTCTCTGAAGTGGGTCTCTTGTAGACAGCAAATATATGGGTCATGTTTTCTTATCAATTCAGCTACCCTATGTCTTTTGATTAGTGCATTTAATCCATTTATTTTTAATGTTATTATTGACAAGTACATGTTTGTTGTCATATTTTTCCTTAGTGTTTGTGTTTCTTCTTGCCTTTTTCTTTTTTTTTAACAGTAGTCCCTTTAGCATTTCTTGCATTGCTGGCTTGATAGTGATAAACTCTCTTAGCCCTTTATTGTCTGTGAAGCTCCTGATTCCACCTTCAATTTTGAATGATAGCCTTGCTGGGTATAGTATTCTTGGATTCAGACCCTTGCTTTGCATGACTTTGTATATTTCATTCCATTCCCTTCTGGCCTGGTGTGTTTCTGTTGAGAAATCAGTTGATATTCTAATAGGAGATCCCTTGTAAGTAACTTTCTGTCTCTCTCTGGCAGCCTTTAAGATTCTTCCTTTGTCATTGGTGTTCGCCAATCTAATTATGATGTGTCTTGGTGTTGGTCTTTTGGGGATCAACTTGTTTGGGACTCTATGTACTTCTTGGACTTGCATAGTTTTTTTTCTTGCCAATATCAAGGAAGTTTTCTGTCATTATTTCTTCAAACAGGTTTTCTATTCCTTGCTTCTCTTCCTCTCCTTCTGGTATCTCTATTAAGTGAATGTTGTTTCATTTTGTGTTGTCCCAAACTCCCCTAGGCTCTTCTCTTGCTTTTTAAATCTTCTTTCCAGTTGCTGCTGTGTTTGTGTGTTTTTTCCTACCTTGTCTTCTAATTCGCTGATGTGGTCCTCAGCCTCTTCTAGTCTACTGTTTAAGCCTTCCATTGTGTTCTTTATTGCAGCTATGTTGTTCTTCATCTCCTCTTGGTTTCTTTTCATGTTGGTGACATTCTCATTCAGCTCCTTATAGTTCTCATTGAATTGTGTGTATTTGTCATTGAGTTGTGTGTATTTGTCATCCATCCATTTAAACATCCTTATAACCATTACTCTGAATTCTATCTCTGATAAGCTGTCAGCCTTGAATTCATTTAACTCCCTTTCTGGTGGTTCCTCTTTTTCTTTTCTTTGGGGATTGCTTTTTTGTCTTCCCATGTTTTTCTGTAATGTTCTAATTGTAGATCCAATTGCTTTGCTACCCAGGTTCTTTTGGGGATGGTGCTACTAGTGTAATCTCTCAGTTCTCCTGGGCTTGTTAATCTAATGTAGCTCCCTACTTGAGCTATTTGGGTTCTCTTGATGTAGGCCTGCGAGCTTGAGAGGCACAACTGTGGTGTCTAGAAATCAGCAGCCATGGAGGGGAGTATCCCAATTTTTGCTGTCTTGCACCCTTAATAGAAATCATGCGTGCCCAGCAAGAACTCACAGTGGCACCCAGGAACCGTCTTTTGGGGTGATGGGGCTCAGGGGGCCTGCTCTCTGGAAAGGCGTGACTGTGGTGCCCAGAGTTCTGCAGTTGTGGGGTGGGCAGACCATCTTTTGCTGTTGCACCTTTGGTGGATAGGTGCTTACTCCCAGTGGTGGCTCACAGGAGCACCCGCGGTATGTTTGCCAGCGAGGCACACTGAAGGACTCTGAAGGGCCCTGGCAGTGTTGCTGTGCTATTGAGGCACCTGTGGGCCGGTATCCAGGATGAGTGAATTCAAAACTTCTACTGCTGGGGGGGAGTGCACCCCTGCTTGTTCAAGATCGCACCCAGGTAGATGGGCTGAGGGTGACTGCCTGTTTAGACTTCGCCTCTGTGGAGGTGCGCTTGCAGGGCACAGATTTCTGATGCACTCTGAGGGGTCCTGGCACTGCGGTTGAGCTGCTGGGGTGAATGTGGGCAGTTATCCAGGAAGAAGGAATTCAGAATTTCTACTGCGGGGCTGCATGCCCTTGTCTGTGCAGAGTCACACCCTCGGGGCTCTCAGTGGCTCCCAAGCTCTGCGTAAGGAGTGGAGTGCCCTGGCTGCCTGCAGGGCACTTGGGAATCCTGAGTTCTGCCCTGAGGAGGGGGAGGTTGCACTTACTGCTGCCGAGCGGTGCTCCTTTGGAGGTGGAGGTCCCAGGGTCCGCGGGTCTGCAGCTGGGGTAGCAGGATTTTGGCTGGAGTGGCTGCTGGGTTGCTGGGTAGTTCCAAGGTCTGTCTGGGTGGTGGTGCTGATGAGTTCCTAAAAAAGGCCATTCTCCCCTTCAAGATGGCGGGCTCCGTGCTGGAGTCCCGCTGTCTGGGGAGTGCCCGCAGCGGTGGTAGTCTCTCCTTGTCAAGGAGAGCCTGTCTGCCAACCCCTGCTGCTCCTGCGAGATTTAACTTTCCCTCACTCACTCACACACACACCACACACATCCACACACTCTTCTTTCATACCCTCACTCACTTCCTCTCCCTCACCTCCGTCCTGTCAGCCGCCATCTTTCTAAATTTCCTTTTATTTCTTCTTGTTGCCTGATTACTGTGGGTAGGACTTCTAGTACTATGTTGGATAAGAGTGGTCAAAGCAGACATCCTTGTTTTTTTCTTGACCTTAAGAGAAACACTCTTAGTTCTTGCCCATTGAGTCTGATGTTGCCTGTGGGTTTTTCATATATGGTTTTTGCTATGTTGAGGTATGTTCCCTCTATTCCCACTTTGCTAAGAGTTTTTATTATAAATGAGTGCTAGATTTTATAAAAAAAATTTGCCTCTATTGATATGATTATGTGATTTTTTAATCCTTCATTTTGTTTAAGTGGTGTATCATGTTTATTGATTTGTGAATATTGTATTAACCTTGCATCCTCATTAACCTTTTTAATGTATTGCTAAATCTGGCTTGCTGATATTTTGTTAAGCATTTTAGCATATAAGTCATCAGGGATAATGGTCTATAATTTTTTTATAGTGTTCTTATCTTGTTTTGAAATTAGGATAATGCTGGCCTCATAAATGAGCTTGTGAGTCTTCCCGCCTCTTGAATTTTTTGGAATAGTTTGAGAAGGATAGGTGTTCTTCTTTGGATATTTGGTAAAATTTACCTGTGAAGCCCAACAGTCCAGGACTTTTGTTTGTTGGAAATTTTTTTATTACTGCTTCAATTTCATCAGTTGTAATGGGTCTATTCATGTTTTCTGATTCTTCCTGATCTGGTTTTGAAAGATTGTATGTTTCTAGGAATTTATCCATTTTGTCCAAATTGTCTAATTTGTTGGCATATAGTTGTTCATAATTTATCTTCTCGAAATTCTTTGTATTTCTGTGGTGTTAGTTGTTACATCTCCTCTTTTATTGCTGATTTTATTTATTTACATTCTCTCTTTTTTCCTTGATGAGAATGGTTAAAATTTGTCAATCTTGTTTATCTTTTCAGAGAACCAGCTGTAAGTTTTATTGTTTATTTGTATTTTTTTAGACTCTATTTTATTTATTTCTGCCCTTATCTTTATTTTATTTTTATACTCTCTTTGGGCTTTGTTTGTTGTTCTTTTTTTTTTCCAAATTTTTATTAAGGTATTATATGTATACATATCTTACCATTGCCCCCCACCCCCACCCACTCCCATACATGCCCTCACCCCCCAATGTTTTGCATCCGTTGGTTACTCTTATATGCATGCATACAAGTCCTTCAGTTGATCTCTTATTTCCCCCACCTCTCCCTAACCTTACCGCTGTAATTTGACAGTCTGTTTGATGCTTTACTGCCTCTGTAACTATCTTTTTGTTCATCAGTTTATAATGTTTTTCATTATCCCCAAATGAGTGGGATCATGTGGTATTTTTCTTTCATTGACTGGCTTATTTCACTTAGCATAATGTTCTCTAATTCCATCCAAGTGCCTACAAATGGTAGTAATTCCTTCTTTTTTATGGCAGCATAGTATTTCATTGTATAGATGTACCATAGTTTTCTGATCCAGTCATCTGCTGACGGGCACCTAGGCTGTTTCCAAATCTTAGCTATTGTAAATTGTGCTGCTATGAACTTAGGGGTGCATATATCCTTTCTGATTGGTGTTTCTGGTTTCTTAGGATATATTCCTAGGAGTGGGATTACTGAGTCAAATGGGAGTTCCATTTTCAGTTTTTTGAGGAAACTCCATACTGTTCTCCACAGTGGCTGCACCAGTCTGCATTCCCACCAGCAGTGCACGAGGGTTCCTTTTTCTCCGCATCCTTGCCAACACTTGTCGTTTGTTGATTTGTTGATGATAGCCATTCTGACAGGTGTGAGATGGTATCGCATTGTTGTTTTGATTTGCATCTCTCGGATAATTAGTGACTTTGAGCATGTTTTCATGTGTCTCTTGGCCTTCCTTCTCTCTTCTTTCGAAAAGATTCTATTTAGGTCCGTTGCCCATTTTTTTATTGGATCCTTTATCTTCCTTTTATTAAGTTGTATAAGCTGCCTGTAGATGTTGGAAATTAAACCTTTATCAGTGATACCATTTGCAAATATGTTCTCCCATACAGTGGGGTTTCTTGTTTTGTTGATGGTTTCTTTTGCTGTGCAAAAGCTTTTTATTTTGATGTAGTCCCATTTGTTTATTTTTTCTTTGGCTTCCATTGCCCTAGGGGCAGTATCACTGAAAAAGTTCTTTTGGCATATGTCTGAGATTTTGCTGCCTGTGGATTCCTCTAGTATTTTTATGGTTTCCTGTCTTATATTTAAGTCCTGTATCCATTTTGAGTTTATTTTTGTGTATGGTGTAAGTTGGTGATCTAATTTCATTTTTTTGCATGTATCTGTCCAATTTTCCCAACACCATTTATTGAAGAGACTGTCTTGACTCCATTGTATGCTCATGCCTCCTTTGTCAAATATTAATTGCGCATATTGGTTTGGGTCAATATCTGGATTCTCTATTCTATTCCATTGATCTATATGTCTGTTCTTGTGCCAGTACCAGGCTGTTTTAAGGACAGTGGCTTTGTAATACAGCTTGAAATCTGGTATTGAGATCCCTCCTACTTTATTCTTCTTTCTCAGGATTGCTGTGGCTATTCGGGGTCTTTTTTTATTCCAGATGAATTTTTGGAGAGTTCTTTCTAGGTCTGTGAAATATGCTGTTGGTATTTTAATGGGGAGTGCATTGAATCTATAGATTGCTTTGGGTAGTATGGACATTTTGATGATGTTGATTCTACCAATCCATGAACATGGTATGTTCTTCCATCTGTTTACATCTTCCTCTATCTCTTTTTTCAGTGTCGTGTAGTTTTCCGCGTATAGGTCTTTTACCTCCTTGGTTAGGTTTATTCCTAAGTATCTTAATTTTTTTGGTGCGATGGAGAATGGGATTGCTTTTTAGTCTCTCTTTCTGTAAGTTCACTGTTGGTGTATAGAAATGCCATAGATTTCTTAGCGTTACTTTTGTATCCTGCTACATTGCCGAATTCATTTATTAAGTCTGTTAGTTTTTTGATGGAGTCTTTTGGGTTTTTTATGTACAATATCATGTCATCTGCAAATAAGGACAGCTTTACTTCTTCTTTTCCAATTTGGATGCCTTTTATTTCTTCTTCTTGTCTAATTGCAATGGCTAATACTTCCAGTACTATGTCAAACAGGAGTGGTGAGAGTGGGCATCCTTGTCTTGTTCCTGTTCTTAGGGGAAATGGTTTTAGTTTTTGCCCATTGAGTATGATGTTAGCTGTGGGTTTATCATATATAGCTTTTATTATGTTGAGGTATGATCCCTCTATTCCCACCTTGTTGAGAGTTTTTATCAAGAAAGGGTTTTGGATTTTGTTAAATGCTTTTTCTGCCTCAATTGATATGACTATGTGATTTTTATCTTTCAATTTGTTTATGTGATGTATCACATTTATTGATTTCCGGATATTGTACCATCCTTGCATTCCTGGAACAAACCCTACTTGGTCACGGTGTATGATCTTTCTGATGTACTGCTGGATCCGATTTGCTAGAATTTTGTTGAGGATTTTGGCATCTACATTCATGAGGGATATTGGCCTATAATTCTCCTTCATTGTGTTGTCTTTATCTGGTTTTGGTATTAGGGTGATGCTGGCTTCATAGAAGGAGCTTGGAAGTGTTCCTTCCTCTTGAATTTTTTGGAATAGTCTGAGGAGGATAGGTTTTAGTTCTTCCTTGAATGTTTGGTAAAACTCTCCTGTGAAGCCGTCTGGCCCCGGGCTTTTGTTTGCCGGAAGCTCTTTGATGACTGCTTCAATTTCTTCCATAGTTACTGGCATATTGAGCTGTTTAGATTCTTCTTGATTGAGTTTTGGAAGGTTATATTTTTCTAGGAATCTGTCCATTTCCTCCAGGTTGTCCAGTTTGTTGTAATAGAGTTGTTCGTAGTATTTTTTAACAATCCTTTGTATTTCGGCGGGATCTGTTGTTATTTCACCTCTTTCATTTCTGATTTTGTTTATTTGGGTCCTCTCTCTTTGCTTCTTGGTGAGCCTGGCTAGAGGTTCATCAATCTTGTTTATCCTTTCAAAGAACCAGCTCTTGGTTTTGTTGATCTTTTGTATTGTTTCTTTGGTCTCTATGTCGTTTATCTGTGCTCTGATCTTTATTATTTCCTTCCTTCTGCTTACACTGGGCTTTTCTTGTTGCTCTTTTTCTAACTCTTTGAGTTGTTGGGTTAGGTAATTTATTACCATTGTTTCTTGTTTTTTGCAGTAGGCTTGTAGAGTTATGAACTTCCCTCTCAAGACTGCTTTCGCTGTGTCCCATAGATTTTGGATTGTAGTGTTTTCATTGTCATTTGTTGCCATGATGTTTTTTTATTTCTTCTTTGATCTCTCTGGTAACCCAGTCATGGTTTAATAGCATGCTGTTTATCCTCCATGTGTTTGATTTCTTTGGGTTGTTTTTATTGTAATTGATTTCAAGTTTTATGCCACTGTGGTCTGAGAAGATGCTTGATATGATTTCTATCTTCTTGAATTTGAAGAGACTTTGCCTATGTCACAACATATGGTCTATCTTTGAGAATGACCCATGTGCACTTGAGAATAATGTATATTCTGTGGCTTTGGGGTGAAATGTTCTGATGATGTCAATTAATTCCATCTGGTCTAGTGAGTCATTTAGGATTGATGTTTCTTTGCTGATTTTTTGTTTAGAGGATTTGTCCAATGGTGATAGTGGGGTATTATAGTCTCCTACTATGATCGTATTGCTGTCAATCTCTCCCTTGATATTCTCCAGGAGTTTTTTTTATGTATTTGGGTGCTCCTGTATTGGGTGCATATATTTTTACCAGAGTTATTTCTTCTTGTTGGATTGCTCCCTTTAGAATTATGAAGTGGCCTTCCTTATCTCTTGTTATGTCCTTCAGTTTGAGATCTAATTTGTCAGATATAAGTATTGCTACCCCAGCTTTTTTTTCAGTTCCATTTGCCTGGAAAACCTTTTTCCATCCCTTCACCCTCAGTCTGTGTGCGTCTTTTTTTCTGAGGTGGGTTTCTTGTAGACAGCAGATATATGGGTCATGTTTTCTTATCCAATCCATTACCCTATGTCTTTTGATTGGGGCATTTAATCCATTTACATTTAAAGTTATTATTGATAGGTACTTATTTGTTGCCATTCCTATTCTTTACACCTGTGTTCCTTCTTCGCTTCCTATTTCTTTTTTTTTTTTTTACAGCAGACCCTTCAGCATTTCTTGCATTGCTGGTTTGGTGGTAATAAATTCCCTTAGTCCTTTTTTGTCTGTGAAGCTCCTGATTTCACCTTCAATTTTGATTGATAGCCTTGCTGGGTACAGTATTCTTGGATTCAGACCCTTCCTTTGCATGACTTTGTATATTTCATTCCATTCCCTTCTGGCCTGATGAGTTTCTGTTGAGAAATCAGTTGCTAGTCTGATGGGGGTTCCTTTGTATGTAACTTTCTGTCTCTCTCTTGCCGCTTTTAAGATTCTTACTTTGTCGTTGGTGTTTGCTAATTTAATTATAATGTGCCTTGGCGTCGGTCTTTTGGGGTTCATTTTGCTTGGTACTCTGTGAGCTTCTTGGATTTGTGTGGGTTTTTTCTTCTCTATATCAGGGAAATTTTCTGTCATTATTTCTTCAAAGAGGTTTTCTATTCCTTGCTCAGCTTCCTTTCCTTCTGGAACCCCTAGTATGCGGATGTTGTTTTGTTTCGTGTTGTCCCAAAGTTCCCTTAGGCTCTCCTCCTGTCTTCTAATTTTTTTTTCTAGAAGTTGCTCTACTTGGGTATTTTTTCCCATCTTGTCTTCTAGCTCACTGATGTGGTCCTCTGCTTCTTCTAGTCTACTCTTGATGCTTTCTATTGAGTTCTTTACAGCAGCGATGTCATTTTTCATTTATTCTTGGTTCTTCTTCATTTCCTCTTGGTTCTTGCTCATATTGTCGAATTTGTCTTCCATTCTTTTCAGCCACCTTATGACCATTTCTCTGAATTCTTTTTCTGGAAGGTTGCTTGCCTCCATTTCGTTTACTTCCTTTTCTGGTGATGCCTGCTTTTCTTTCATATGTGGGCTGTGTCTTTGTCTCCCCATGGTTTCTCTTCTCTGGTTGTCTGGTTATGTAGTTCTCTCTCTCCTTATCCTAGGCGAAATCTGACCTTTCCGTGGTGGAGTGTAGAGCTCCTCTGAACCCGTGTGTTTGCGCCAATTGTGGAGCATTTTTCTGGGTCTCGCAGCTGTTCCATGGGTGCCGCAGTTGTGGATTCTCAGGCTTCCGATAAGCTCCACTTTCCGGTTGCAGATGGCGGAGACTCCGCGCCCAAGCCCGCAGCTCTGGGAGGGGACCCAGCCGCAGTGGGGGCTGCCAGGTCAGGGGAACCCCGTCTAGCAGTCTCCCACCTTCTTCTGGAGTTCAGCTGTCCCCCAACTTGCCAACAAACACTCCTAGTGCGACCCTCAGCTGTTCTTTCTTTCTGCTCTGGGACAAGGCTCGGAACACGTCTGTCTATTCCGCCGCCATTTTTTTTCTCCTGTTTGTTGTTCTTTTTCTAGTATGCTTATGTGTAATGTTAGATTGTTTATTTGAGATTTTTCTTTTTTTGTGAGGTAGGTCTATAATCTATAAATTTCCCTCTTAGGACTGCTTTCGCTCTGTCCCATAGGTTTTGGGTTGTTGTATTCTCATTTTCATTTGTTTCAAAGTATTTTTTGATTTCTTACTTGATCTCAATTTTTACACATTCATGTTATTTACCCTTCATGTCTTTGTGTGTTTTTCTGTTGTTGTTGCTTATTTTTGTTTGTTATTGATTTCTAGTTTCATACTATTATGGTCAAAGAAAATGCTTAATATGATTTCAATCTTCTGACATTTATTGAGACTTGCTTGTGTCTTAATATGTGGTCTATCCTAGAAAATGTTCCATATGCACCTGAAAAAAATGTGTATTTTGCTACTTGGGGATGAAAAGCTCTGAAGATATTAAATTAAATTCATCTGATTTAGTGTGTCATTTTTAGGTCTCTGTTTCCTTGTTGAATTTTTGCCTGGAATATTTATCCCCTGATGTCAATGAGGTGTTAAAATCTACTATGATTGTGTTACTTTCAATCTCTCCCTCTATGTCCATCAAAATTTGCTTTACATTGCTCCTATGTTAGATACATAAATGTTTACAAGGGGTATATCCTCTTGTTGGATTGCTCCCTTTATCATTATGTAGTATTCTTTTTGTCTTACTATATAGCCTTTGTTTTAAAGTCTATTTTGTCAGATATGAGTATTGCTACCCCAGCTTTTTTTTTTCCGTTTTATTTGCATGAAATATCTTTTTCTATCCCTTTACTTTTAATCTGTATATTTTGTTATCTGTGGGTCTCTCTTAGATAGCATATATGTGTGCCTTGTTTTCTTATCCATTCAGCTACCCTATGTCTTTTGATTGGAGAATTTAAGCCATTTACATTTAAAGTGATTATTGATAGTACATATTTATTACCATTTTATTCTTTTAGTTATTTTCATCTGGGTGTTTTTTTTTCTTTTTCTTAAAAAAGACCCTTTAACATTACTTGTAATAGTGATTTGGTGGTAACAAACTCCTTTATTTTCTTTTTTGTCTGGAAAGCTTTATATCAATTTTAAATAATGATAGGCTTGCTGGGTGAAGTAGTCCTGGTTGTAGGACATTTCTTTTCATCACTTTGAATATTTCATGCCAATCACTTCTATCCTGAAATGTTTCTCTTGAGAAATTAGCTCTCAATCTTATGGGAGCTCCCTTATAGGTAACTGTCTCAATTCTTCTTTTGTCTTAGATCTTTGCCATTTTAATCATTATACCCTATGTCTTGATGTGAGCCTCTTTAGGTTCATCTTATTTGGGACTCTGTTCTTATTGGACTTGGGTGTCTTTTTCCTTCACCAGGCTAGGGAAGTTTATTATTTCTTCAAGTGGGTTATTTTTTAAAATATATTTTTATTGATTTCAGAGATGAAGGAAGAGGGAGAGGTAGAAACATCAATGATGAGAGAGAATCATTGATTAGCTGCCTCCTGCATGCCTCCCCACTGGGGATTGAGCCTGCAACTCAGGCACGTGCCCTTGACCGGAATCGATCCCGAGACCCTTCAGACCATAGGCCGATGCTCTATCCACTCTGAGCCAAACTGGCTAGGGCTCAAGTGGGTTCTTGATTCCTTGCTCTCTCTCTTCTTCTTCTGGTACACTTATTATATAGTCAAAGTTCTCTTAAATTAACCTCATTTTTAATTTTAATTTAATTTAATTTTTTGCTACTCTGATTGGATGTTTTCTGCTAAGTTGTCTTCCATGTCACTGATTCAATCCTCTGCTTCATCCAACCTACTTTCATTCTTCCCAGTATATTCTTCATTTTATATATAGTATTCTTCATTTCTGACTCTTCTTTTTCATGGGTTCTATATATTTTTTATGCTGTTGTAGTTCTCACGAAGTTCCTTGAGCATTCTCATAATCATTTTTTTGAAATCTATATCTGGTAAATTGCTTGTCTCCATTTCATTTATCTCTTTTTTTGGATATTCCTCCTTGTCTTTCATTTGGGGCCTGTTTATTTGTTTTCCTTTGGGGCTGCCACTTCTTGTTTATTTGTATGTATTAGGTAGATCTTCTGTCTCCCAATATCGGTTGGGTGGCCTTATGTAGTATGTATAGTGTGGAACCCAATGACACTGTTTCCTTGAGATCCTGAGTTGAATTCTCCAGGAATGTCCCTTGTGTGGGTTATGTGATCCCTCCTGTTATATTTGAGTATTGATTGCTATTGGCTTGTTTATGCGTGTGTTTAGCAGCATTATTCACATATTCAAAAGTTTAAAGTACACTAAATGTTTGTCAGTGGATGAATGGATTACCTAAATGTGATATACAGTATAGTTAAAATGGAATGTTATTCAGCCTTTAACCAGTTAACTGCCACGTGTCCAAAATGGAAACCATCCCCATTTCTTCCATATGTGCTGGAATACTTACAAATTTAAGTTACCATCATTTTCTTTACTGTTACAAACCCAGAGATGTCACTAATAAGTCTGATTTTAAAACTGGGCGACTAGAGTTGATATGCGAGGTTTGCAGCTATAAACGTGCATGGCATTTGGGGAGGTCCACCATTTGTGTCTATAGCCGATTATAGTATACAAAGGGTTGAAAGGAAGGAAATTCTGTCTGGTCTGTGTTTCTCAGTGGTTGAGCATCAACCCAGGAACCAAGAAGTCACTCGTTTGATTCCCTGTCAGGGCACATGCCCTGGTTGAGGGCTAAATCCCCAGTAGGGGGTGTCCAGCAGGCAGCCTATTGGTATAGCTGATGTTTCTATCTCTCTATCCCTCTTCTTTCCCCTTTCTCTAAATATCAATAAAAACATATTTTTTTTTTAAAGGAAGGAAATTCTGACACATGCTACAACTTGGATGAATCTGAAAGCTGTTATGCTAAGTAAAATAAGGTGAACCCAAAAGGACAAATATTCTATGATTACACTTATATATTGTTCTGGAGTATTCAAAATCATAGAGACAGAAAGTAGAACTGTAGTTACCTTAGACTGAGAGGAAGAGAATGGGGAATTAGTGTTTAATGAGGTAGAAAGTTTCAGTTGGAGAAGATGAAAAAGTTTTGGAGACGTATGGTAATTGGTGGCTGCACAACACTGAGGTTCTTAATGCCACAGAACTGTGCACTTAAAAATAATTAGAATGCTACATTTATGCTATGTATATTTTACCACAAAAATAATAGTGTCACCAAAATGAGTCAAATCTTTAAAAAATGGTTTAAGTTATGTGACCCTCCAATGTCCTCTTCATGAAATTTTGCTCCTGGGTCCTCCTTCCTCTTCTCTTATGTGGCTGTATTGATCTCCAGGGACGCAGTGTCATCCAAGGATTTCCCTTTCCAGCTCTATTATTAGAGCCACTCCTTTCTTAATGTATTTATTGAGTTACTCCCTTGTTTTGGTGGGTAATATTATTTATGAAGGGATACATGAGTATTAAATCTTATGAGTCCTTGCATGTTCCAAAATGTCTTTATTTTGCCCTTCACTGAATTGCAGTTTAGTTTTCCTCAAAATATTAAAGGCATTTCTCCATTTGCTTCTGACATCCAAGTCAATGCTTTCTAGTTGATTCATCACACCTCAGCCTCTATATATGATCTCTGTCTCTCAGGTTTTATTGATTTGATTTCTAACTTGAAGATTGTCTCCATATACATATACAGTCAAACTTCATTTCTTGAACCTCTTCCATCTGGAACAACCCAACCCTGTCATGCTGATATTGCAGCATGACAAAAAGTATCTCTCAGGCAACAAACAAAGGAGAGAATACTTTTGTTGCTGGAGAAATCAATGATTAGCATAATTTTAAAACATAACGAGGCCATCAAAAATGCTACTGTTGCTAAGGTTGTAAAAGAAACAATGATCACAGGCAATTGAAGAGGTAGAAAAACTTGTTGATTTGGATAAGTGAAAAACAACCAGTGGCAGCATTTCAGAGGCATTGATTTATGAATAAGCAAAAATGCTGTATGCTGACCGGAAAGATACTCCTGGAATGAGTGCTGAAAGTGATTCTTTTAAGGAGAGTAGGGGGTAGTTTGATAACTTTAAGAAAATAATTGTTCATTTATAGATTAAACAGTACATTAGACATTCATTGTATATAAGAAAGGTTAAAACAGGGAATCATTTGGGGGTCTGAAACAGATTAATTCAGTTTAGACGATTTCTAATAGGAAGAAATGATTCAGTTTTCAAACAAATCACTTCTGGAAAAGCCTTCCAGAATGAAATTAAGTTTGAGAATTGAGGTTCCACTATATTTGTAAAATTAATAATACCATTGGTGAATACCATCCACTGATGCTTTTACCCTTGTTTATCTACTAGTTTGATCCTTTGCTCTTTGCTGCTCCCAGGAAATTGTTGGAACTCCAGAACTATAATCTGGCTGTATAAAAAAGGGCTCAGGAAATTGTCCATTATCTTTAGTTTTCCCTGTTTTTTTTTTTTTTTTTTTTTAAGCTTCATTTCAAAATTGCTTTGGAATTGGATTCATTATTTTTGTTCTTCGAAAATAAAATGTACATCCCCAGAAGAGCAAAACATCAAGTAAATAAAAACTCCTATTTGTTTGAAAACTTAATTTGTTAGCTATTATGTATTACCTTCAAATTTTCATTGTAAACTGTTATTATTAACCAAAAGTCAAGTCTTTGCAGGGACTACATAATTGTGTCTCTCACAGCCTGACACTGAGAATTAATAAAACATACTTCATTTAACTTTTTTGTTTTGTTTGTTTACTTTGTGCCTTTATATGTATTCCCATCTAAGTATTTTCAGTTTTTAAATAAATATTTATTACCCAGATCTATATTTGGATGCATGCATAATTAACATCACCTTCAGTTAAACCTTCTGCATTTTGCAAAAAATGGCAGAAATTGACCTTGATATTTTTCAGGAGGACAAATTCATGAATATGAAAGCAGAAAAGAGAATCCTGTACAAGAGAGCAAATGACTCAGTGCAGCTTCTACAGTGAAATGAAGATAATCTACAAAGCCGGCACATTTCTGAAAAGTACAATAAATTATATCATACCACAAGTAAACACAGATAACACGAGCCTCTAGGTCCGTTCTTGATGCTGGCGATTTGTATATATCTAAGCCCTCATGTGCCTCGCCTTCGGTGGGTTTTTCCATAAGAGCTAAACATCAGAGAGACCTCCGTGGTGAAACTGTCATTTAAAATTCTACTTCTGCTGTATTACACATGCTCTGTGTGGAAAGGAATAAAACCAATCTTTATTATTTTTTCTTGTAAAAAGAGAGTTAGAGAAAACATTGATGAAGGAAATCTATAACTAACTTCAAAAAAGGCCACTATTTGACCTTCCTGACTGAGGAAAACTTTTCAATAGAACAGTTAGCCATTAGACCAGTAGGTTAGTTGCAGCTTCATCATGCTTTTTTTTTTTTTCTAACTTATTTTTTGACAAGCAGAGAAAGGCTACATGATTAAGAAAGGAAGAACTAGGAAGTGAAAGAAAGTACTGGATAACATGTAAATAAAGACATAGGTGTGATCTCAACATGCTCTGGGTTTACCCCAGGAGAATATTCTGCTATTCGCAGGGCCCTTTCTCAGTGGGCTCAGCCTCCTCTTTTCCTTTCAGCAGCCCCCGCAGACTCAGTTTGTCTTCACCCATGTGTAGGTACCTCCACCACTCAATTCATCCCAGGAATTCGCACCCTCTTCCTTCTCCCTCCTCAAAACTTAGTGTAGAGAGGACCCAAAACATCGGCTGCCCTAGTATATGCTACTCCCAATAAACAGCTCCTTTTAAGACAGGTTTATTGCATAAAGAGAAAATGCATGTGAAGAACCATGTGATCTGCATGGGATGTCCCCACATGATAAGCATGATACAGCAGCTGTATGTCCATGTCCATCTTATCCTTCTGAGTGACTGAAGAGGCAGACAGTATTATCTCTTGGTGAGGTTAGAGATTTCTCTTCAGGTCACTTGAATACCTACAATCTTTATACTATACCATGTCCCTCTGGCCCAAGTGACAGTATCTAACAAAGGCCAGACTTTCCGGCTCCCAACCAGAAACCCTCTATTGCCTCTGCTTCTTACACAGCATTCCCTGCTGCTCAGCGGTCACCACCAAGGAAGGACATGCTGTGCTTGTTCTTACCTGAGAAGATTCCGTTTCAGGTGACAGTCTCTGGGGAGCACCCACAGGCCTTGCTGGTCTTGGCCTGTGCCAGGAGAGAGTTGATAGCATTTTCCTCCACTGCACCTCAGCATATGTCATCCCTAATATCCACTCCCCCACCTCTAGTGGCTAATGACTTTGGGGCTTGCAAGATAATTAGGTTAAGAGTCCTCAAAAGCAGAATTGGATATGTCTTTTCCATTCAAATGCTGACTCTTTGAAATGAAGGTTGACTGGCAAATAACATTTTAATGATGGTTATAAGACCCCAGTAGGCATGTATTCCTATTCTTCCAATAATCTCAAGTTGTTTGTTGAATGTAACCTAGTGGATGTTTGTATGACAGAGATGATTATGTTGTTGTGAGTCACAGCACAAACCCTCTCCCCACCTCATCACCACAGGAGTCATTTGTCATTTTGCTTAAGAGCAATGAGGCAATGAGTAAAAGTGAAAAGAACTATGTCACAACAATTTCGGGGGAGGCACTAATACCTCGACTTTGGTGTTCATGTAACAAAATGTCACTCAGGGAAGACAGACAATTCCCACTTTTACATTCATCTGCCACGTGACCTTATCTTTTGAGGATACCAAAGAACATGGTTCCAATGTGCCAGCTGTAGCAGGCAGAGGCAGGAAAGTGGTGTCTTTGTCAGCTGTGGCTGCTATAACAAAATACCACAGACTGGGTGGCTTAAACAAGAGAAACTTAAACCTCACAATTTTGGAGGCTAGAAGCCCAAGATCAGAGTACTGGTGGATTCGGCTCCTGGTGAGAACCCTCTTTCTTGTTATTCATCACATGGTAGAGAGAGAGAGGAAGTGAGCTCTTTGGTCTCTTCTTATAAGGACACTGATCCCATCACAGGGCCTCTACCCTCATGGCCTAATTATCCAATAACCCCAACCCCATTTGCCATCACACTGCGGATTAGGGTTTCAACATATGAACTTGAGAGAGACACAGGCAAATATTGAATAGCAGGTGGGGTAGCACTGGAAGAGGCTCCTGTGATGGGTGGTGATAGAGACTGCAGGGACCCTCAGAGCCACAGTGAGAAACAGCTCAGCAGTGGGTACCAGAGGTGGGGGCAAGAAGCTTCATGCAACTTTAGGGAATTGACACCTACACAGTAGATGGTTCTAATAGGAACTCTGGTGATGGAGGAAACACAACTGCTGTGAACCCCACGGAGGAACCAGCGGAATGTCCTGGTGATTCCCATTTATAATTAAATAACAAGTGGGGGGTTCTACAGTCATGAGTGTTAACATAAACAAGCAAAATAAAGATTATTAATATAAATATGACTCCTTTTAAAATATCTGGCTGGTGTTGAAAAACACTGTTTACAACTATCAGAAAGAAATGTGGATGTAATTGATCTCCACCACCACTTAAATGGGAGAGATAATTATTCCTGTTCCTATGAATCAGGGTTTGTGGTAGACAACAGTCCCAGTGATCCTCTGTGGGTTTAATCCCAATCTGAGCATCTGCATTAGTGTTTGAGCCCCAATTCAGATGTGTAATATTTACCTTTTTTTGATGTGCCAGTGCCTTCACACTAGCAAACACTAGTCCTAGTCACCAAAACCATTATAATAGAGCAATTGCATAAATGCCGTCACATAGCTGTCTGCTTTCCATCACTCCCAGGTCCTCAGCAGGCAGCCTCACTCCACAATTGTCTGTTCTAGCCCCACCTCTCTGAGTCTTGTGAACCATATGTTGTTGGCATCTCTCCCTTGGTCCCGCCTCAGCTCCTTTGTGTTGGTCCCTCATACACCAAAGCCCTTTGCTCATATAATGTTAATTGTGAACATGTCACTTTTTCAAAAGATTCTTGGCTCAAGTTTTAGCTCAAGTCTCTCTCCTTGGGTCTTTCTCAAGTTGTCACAGTTTCAATCTGGCTATCCTGAGATTAGCAATTTTAGCTGTGGACTGCAGCATCCTGGGTGATGCCCTCCCTCCTCAGGGCCTCTGTTTTTGTTCACACTAACTTTTCACCCAGTCTCTGTTAATGACATAGTCCTACCTGGAAAAAGTTAAATTTAATTGTGTTTCCCCAAGGGACTGCAAAACACCTTGAGTGTTTTGGGGTTGAACTTCCTCTCCTATGGCACAAGGTAAGTGGGGCTCAAGCTATAAATACACTTCATTCATTGCCAGAACACCTTTTAATTTTACTAAAAACATGCTTATCAGCAGACAAGTATTTAGTGCCTAGTATCATAGTGGGTTAAAAGTATCAGACATGTTCCCCAGTATCAAAGATCTGGCAATCTGGCCAAACCTGAGAGTAAATGAGAACTGACAACGAAGTGTTTCAAAAGCTGCCTCTTCTTTCTCTTTCCATCTCAGACCAACACCTTAAATATAGTTGTCTCTGCAAAATTTTCTCCTTTTTGTTCTTTTCCCCTGTCTCTCTCCTCTCTTACGCTGTATTGTCACTACATAATCTAGGTAACTCTCATTTTGCCTCCAAACCTTTTCTCTGTATAACCTTTAACACGTTACTTAATCTTGTTGTGACCTCATTCTTTTATACAGTGCAGAAGCCCTCCTTTATCCACAGGTTTCCCCCGCCACGGTTTCAGTGACCTGTGATCAACTGTGATCTAAAAATATTAAATGAGAAATTCCAGGACTATATAAATCACAAGTTTAAATTTCTCACCAGTCTGAGTAGCATGATAAAATCTCTCACTGTCCTGCTCCATCCTGCCCAGCATGTGATTCATCGTTTTGTCCAGCTTACCCACAGTGTATATGCTTCCTGCCCATTAGTCATTTAATAGACAACTCTGTTATCAGATCGACTGTCATGGTATTGATATCGTTGTGTTTAACCCAGTTATTAATAAAGTGGAAAGGAACAAAGGGAAGACCAAATAGTATAGGCATGCCCATGAGGTCTGGGTTACCTGTCAGTCACACCTGAGAGCAGGTCATTGGCCAGAACAGGCATAGCCACTGCAAGGGCACGAAATCTAAGACACCGAAGCTCCTGAACAGAGGCGTTTCCTCTCTTGCCTCTCTTGCTGTCTGGGCTTCTGGCTCTGTATGGCAGGGGCCCACTCTCTGCATTTGCCCATATGGCCCACAGCGATGTTTACCCCATACACAATGGATGATGGACTGGAACTAGCCTGATATTCTGTCAGACACAGCTCCACCATGGAATGAAACTCTGGACACTGGCTTTGCTTCTAGCTCTACTGAAGCCCCAGCTGTACCTCTTCCAGGACTAGATTAAGGGAAATGGGACTTTTGAAACCCAGGCTGTAATTCCATGAAAATAAAACTCAAACACATCTTATTTTCCCATGGGGCCTCCAGAAATTCTTATTTCAGCAGCAGCCCCAGAACCCCACTCCCAGTAGTAAAGGAAAAGGGCAATCCAGGCAGTCTTCAATAACAGTATCAGTACTTAGGTTTAAGTAACCCATATTTTACTTAATAATGGCCCTGATATTTTGCATAACATTTATTACAGTATATTGTTATACTTGTTCTATTTTATTCTTATTGCTTAGTCTCTTACTATATCTAATTTATAAATTAAACTTTATCATAGGAAAGTATGCATAGGAACAAACAGTATCCTATACAATAAAAAGGTAATATCCAAATTGACCATCATTCCAACACACAAGATGGTTGTCCCCATGTGGTCAAAGATGACCATCCCCATGTGAACACAAGATGGCCGCCACAAATGGCCAACAGGAGAGGGCAGTTATGGGTGATCAGGCCTGCAGGGGAGGGCAGTTGGGAGGGACCAGGCCTGCAGGGGAGGGAGTTGGGGGGACCAGGCCTGCAGGGGAGGGCAGTTTTGAGAAATCAGACCTGCAGGGGAAGGCAGTTAGGGATGACTGGGCCTGCAGGGAAGGGCAGTTAGGGGCGACCAGGTCAGCAGGGGAGGGCAGTTAGGGGGGCCAGGCTAGCAAGAGAGGGCAGTTGGAGGTGACCAGGCCAGAGGGGAAGGCTGTTGGGGGTGACCAGGCCTGCAGGGGAGGACAGTTAGGTGTACCAAGCTGGCAGGGGAGGGCAGTTAGGGGCAAACAGGCTGGCAGGGGAGCAGTTAGGCTTCAATCAGGCTGGCAGGGGAGTGGTTAGGGGGTGATCAGGCTGGCAGGCAGAAACAGGTAGAGGCAATCAGGTAGGCAGGCAGGCAAGCAGGCGAGCAGTTGGGAGCCAGCAGTCCTGGATTGTGAGAGAAATGTCCAACTGCCCGTTTAGGCCCAATCCCACCAGGCAGTCGGACATCCCTCAAAGGGTCCCAGATTGGAGAGGGTGCAGGCTGGGTTGAGAGACACACACCCCCTCCATGCATGAATTTCATGCACTGGGCCTTTTATATATATATATATATATATATATATATATATATATATATATATAGAGAGAGAGAGAGAGAGAGAGAGAGAGAGAGAGAGAGAGAGAGAGAGAGATCTCTTCTATCTGTGGTTTCAGGCATCCATATGGGTCTTGGAACATATCCCCTACAGATAAGGGGGGACAACTGTATGTAATGGGAATAATAATTAAAACTTTCTTATAAACTTGATGTGAACATTAGATGAGAAAATCAATGTAAAGAAATTAGCCTGGTTCCTGATACTTGTTAAATAGCCAATACATATTAGCTATTGTTTTAAAATTAGAATTATCATCATTACCATCATCACCACTTTATTTGGCCACAGAAGAGATAATGGCAATAGCTCTCATTTCCATAGTTCATAGCATGGTGCACCATACTTTAAGTATATAAATTGGAACAGCTACTGACATGATGGAACTCATCTTTTTGGGTACCTTTCTTTCTAGCTTATGATTGATTGATTGGAGTGATTCAGAATCACAAGGGAAGGGAGCAGAGAGGGATCAGTTCCCTGGCACAAATTCTTGTAGGAACCACAGTTTTAGCAATGATACTAAGTGGCCATTCATCATCACAGGTATGCCTTTAAAAGTGAGGGTGTCACTGCTAGAATAATTTCTTTTTAGCAACATTAATATTAAATTATCTGTGTGTTGCTTCTTGCACTTTCACATATATTTAGTCATCCCATTTTACAGGTGAAAAGATTGAGGCTAAAAGATATGGGTGGCCCCCTTTCTTTTCTTTAATATCTCTAACTGGCCCTGGCCAGTGTGGGTCAGTTGGTTGGGTGTTGTCCCATGCACCAAGAGGTCATCACTTTGATTCCCAGTAAAGGCACATGCTGGGGTTGTGGGCCTAATCCCCAGTTAGGAGATGTGCAAGAGGCATCCCGTCGATGTTTCTCTCTCTCCCTTCCTCTTGCCTTCTTCTCTCTCTAAAATAATCAATAAAAACATATTTAAAAAATATGTCCCACCATTTGTTATTCCTTTCTCACAGCTATTTCTTTTCACCTTAAGTATTTTCTCTTTTTCTTTTGGGCAGTTACCTCATTTATTGTTGATACTGATTAAAGGAGACTTGTCAGTAATTTGAAACTTGATTACTTATATTACCTTCTTTTAATTCTTGGAAAATGAAAAATATATTATTTAAAGATCAATACCTTAGTGTGAAAATATGTAATGTTCACTGAAAAAAGACTTGTTTCCTTTAAGGTATGTGGTGAGCAAAGTCTGGAGTGGATTGTTCAGCTTCTGTCAACCCTTAGAACACTTGTGAGGTACTCATTTTTGTAATGTCTTCTGCTACACATTTTGCAATTATGTTGATGATAAAAATATAAATATCAATTAATAACCAAAAGTTTTAATAGGCATATGTATAGGTGTACACACACATATATATATCCACAAACATACATTTATATACAAGAAAAATACAAATTGATAGAAAAAACTGATAAAACTCTAAATCTCTTTTTTTTTTTGCTGTGTTAGACTAATGTTTGCTTTTTATTGCACTTGTATAGCTAATTTCTTTTATACTTTATAGGGTCATTTCTATGGTTTCCTGCTCAGCATAATAATTTCCATTGGTATGAAATTATTCTGATGGCTACCTGCAAGGCTCTGTGATTTCAATTGTTTGAGGGACATGGTGCCATTTAGATAATGTTAAAAAATGTGAATATTCATAGTAGGAATAGCCACAAAAGACATTTTCCCACATTATATTGAAGACAAAATAGACGCATAAGTATGATAATAGCACATTGGCAAAAATAACCAAGTCACTGTGGAGGTGGCAGCTAAAAGTTAAAATGAGGATGGTACGTTAGTGTTCTTGTTGAGAGTTCTTACAAATCAGTGGTATAAACTTGACTGCCTCCTACCCTGATATTCACAGAAAATCAAAATAACAAAGGCATTTTTGTCAAATTTTCAGATTTTACTTGGACCATTTTTAGTATATTCTCCCTAATGTTTATGATTTGGCTGTCTACCTCTTGACATCCTTTGAGGCAGGTTATTTTTAAGCAGCTCCACAGATTTTTGCTTCACACACTTTAAGACGCCTGATTTCTGTGTGTCAAAGCCTACTGACAACTGTTTAAATCATAGATAGGAGAGAGTTGGTTCAATTACTAGGGGAGATTGAGCCTTTAGGAGTTGTTGTTAAAAAGACAAAGAGTGAAGGAGAGAAGACAGAGACTGGACTCTTGGTGTCTGTCTCCATAAGACCAGCTCCTGAGCAGGTGACTTCTCTGGAGTTGAAGCGACCCATTTGAGAGATTGTGAGGGCAATTCCTAATGAGTCAGTCTCTTCTCTTTTTTTGTTGTTTGTCTATGAATAAAATAAAGCAGGATTTCTCAACTTTGGGACCAAATCATTATTTGTTGTCGGGGGCTATCCTCTGCATTAAACAATTTTTAGCAGCACCCCGGCCTCTACCCACTAGATGTCAGTAGTGCCCCCTAGTTGTGATAATAAAACATGTCCCAGACCTTGCCAAATGTTCACTGGGCTGAGTGCACAGAGCAAAATTGCTTCTGGCAGAGAACCACTGATATAGAATGTTGTTGGATGTACTTATTTATTAAGACAATTTTTCCTAAATTACTGGCTCCTAATTTTTTCTTCTTGTCTTCATAAGAGAAGTGATAAAAGTTTACAATTATATGTAACATGTATTACATATTTTTATTGCTAAATTTTTTATATAATTGTAGTGACCACCTTAAGACAAACAATTCTTTAAAAGAATCGGTCTATAGATTACCACAGGATTCTTATTCCCATTATTTTTCTTTTGCCCTTCTTCCCCCTTACCCCAATTCTTCCAGAACCTCCCTAGACAGTCGAAGGAAAGGAGGCAGCTATTGCCTCTGTAAGGTTGAAGATGTGACATTGCATTTTGGGGAGATTGCTAAATATAAGAGAAAATATGCAAAGCAATGTGAAGAGTTATAATGTTAGACTAAATTGTAACTAAAAAAAAAGGAGGTAGGTGATTTGTAATATTAGACATTTTAGAAGAGAGTGACTATGTCTTCTTTATATTTGTTCTGGAGAAGAATGCATTCAAGAACTTGGATATGCAACCTAGACCTTGGATTGCTTAAGCAGACATCTACAATTGTTCAGGAGATGACTCTCATTGAGGCATAAGAGAGGAACCATCTAAAGAATCAATGTGAAATTACTGAAAAAAAAAAAGCCAACAAACAAACAAAAAACAGAACCCCCAAACACTGATTTTAAATTCTTCTTTATCTTATACCTTATCCCTTAACTACTCTTAATATCATACAGACTATGCCTTGATTTTTGAGATACAATAGACATGCTTGAATCTGTTTTTAGAAATCTTCAAAAGGAATAATCCAGCCTAATCCTTTTCAATCTTATATTGTGGTTTGGGCTCCAAAGTTAGTAGTAATAAAGAATATTCTGTGGTTGTAGTCCTCCATGTATGTATTTCCCTTGGGCAATGAGAAAAAAGAAATGACTGGATTTGGGGTCTTAGTGTCCTCTGCACTATCTTTTTAATTTCACCCATTATTTTCCTTTTTAACATAGTTTCCTTCATCTTGTTCATTAGTTGAATCTTTGTTGCACTAATAACATGAAAGATGTTTTCAGCAGTCTTTATGTATCTTCTTGCTTCCTTATATGCTTTTCACACCTGTGAAGCCTTTAGAAATATTAGATTTTGAAACACACTTGAAATTGAAAAGACTTAATTTTCAATTGGGGCAAAATCTCTATATGCTTATGAAGATTTTTTAATCCAACATGTTATTTTAAGTGAGTCTGTTCATTTCATCCCATCAACATCCTCACTCAAATCACCAAGAAACTCTGAATTTAGGGTATGTATTTTATAGAATAATTTCCACAATTTATTACTGGATCAAATTTGACTCTAGATAACAAATTTTAAAGGAGGGACTTAAATTCTTTTACATACTTTTGTTTTAGCAGGGAAAGTTGTCCAGGGCATGGATCTTATTTGTCCCTAATTGATGTTGACTAGAGATAAAAATATAACCAGAATAGATTCTTATAGTAACTCTATATGCATAAAACTTTTAAAAAACTTTATGATATGCCATATATTATATGGATACATGAAAAAAGTATCCTTAAGTTTTAGGGGGTTTCTCCCCCTAATTGTAACATAGAACATGTACTTTCCTTAACAACCTTTATTTTAAAAGATAAAGGTTTTGAAATATCATTTTCTAACCTTTAAAATCCTGAGGTCAGTATGTAACTGCTTGCCAATGTGAGCTGGATACGATACAGTCTCTGAAAACAGAACACTGTGTGCTTGAAAATACTCTGGTTCAAGTACTTACATAGCTCATAACTCCTTTTGAGAAATTGAAAGTCTTTATGCCAGAGAACAGAGGTTAATGGAAGAAGGATTGAATATCCTTTAATATTTTAATCACAAAGTTCCCATCGAGGCAGTCTACAAAATTTTTCTAGGCCAGACTAAAATGAACATGCAGGACCCCTAGTTAAAATTTTACTAAGAATTTCAGGACCATGACAGCAATCATTAAACTAAGTTAGGGAATCTTTTAAGAATGGCAATTTTCAAGAGAGATATTTTTTCCTTATAGTTGTCTAGTCCCTCTTTCTGGTTCAGCTGGGCACTTTGTAACTCAGTGAATATCTTTAGTTGTTTAGAACAGTTCAGGGTGATTCATTCCATGGCTTATCTTGTAGTAACAAGAAAACAAGTGACTTCTGAATATAATAACATTAACCTGCAAAACACTGTTGATCCAGACTGCATTTTATTAAATTTAGACAGCATCAGTTATACGAAACACCACTGTTTTATGTAGTACTAGAGGCCCAGTGCACGAAATTCGTGCACAGGGGAGAGGGGTGTCCCTCAGCCCAGCCTGCACCCTCTGCAATCTGGGACCCCTCAAGGGATGTCTGACTTCCCGGTGGGATCGGGCCTAAGCGGGCAGTCGGACATCCCTCTCATAATCCAGGACTGCTGGCTCCCAACTGCTCGCCTGCCAGCCTTCCTGATTGCCCCTAACCGCTTCTGCCTGCCAGCCTGATCACCCACTAACTGCTCCCCTGCCAGCCTGTTTGCCCCTAACTGCTCCCCTGCCAGCCTGTTTGCCCCTAACTGCCATCTCCTGCAGGCCTGCCCCCCCCTCAACTGCTCTCCCCTGCAGGCCTGGGTCCCCCCCCAACTGCCCTCCCTTGCTGGCTTGGTCACCCCTAACTGGCCTCCCCTGCAGGCCTGCTCCCTCCCAACTGCCGTCCCTTGCTGGTCATCTTGTGGTGACCATCTTGTGTCCACACGGGGGCAGGATCTTTGACCACATGGGGGCAGCCATCTTGTGTGTTGGAGTGATGGTCTATCTGCATATTACTCTTTTATTAGATAGGATAGAGGCCTGGTGCACTGGTGGGGGCCGTCTGGTTTGCCCTGAAGGGTGTCCCAGATCAGGGTGGGGGTTCCCTTGGGGCGTGGGGCGGCCTGGGAGAGGGGCCTGTGGTGGTTTGCAGGCCGGCCATGCCCCCTGGTGACCCAAGCGGAGGCCCAGGTATCTGGGGTTTATTTATCTTCTACAATTGAAACTTTGTAGCCTGGAGCGGAGCCAAGCCTTCTGCTTGCTCCATGGCGGCAGCCATTTTTGGGGGATTTATGTATCTTCTATAATTGAAACTTTGTAGCCTTAAGCGGAGGCCTGGGCCGGCCAGGGTGTGTGGAAAGCTTGGCTTCCTCCATTGCCGGGGGCAACCCCAGCCTCCTGCTCTTTCCAGCTCCGTGGCTGCCGCCATTTCTGATTGGATTTATGTATCTTCTATCATTGAAACTTTGTAGCCTTGAGTGGAGGCCTAGGCCGGCAAGGGCAGGCGGAAAGCTTGGCTTCCTCCATTGCTGGGGAAACCCAAGCCTCCCTCCTGCTCTCTGTGGCCGTAGCCATCTTGGTTGGGTTTATTTGCATATTCGCTCCTGATTGGCTGGTGGGCGTGGCTTTGGGGCGTGGCTTGTGGGTGTAGCGGAGTGATGGTTAATTTGCATATTACTCTTTTATTATATAGGATTAAGAAAGAAAAAATGTTAGTAAATATGAAACATCATCCATTGAAAATGAACTGTAAATTCAGAGACAGTAAACCATTAAAGATTTTAGAATTGATGTAAGTGTGGATCTCAATAGAGAGCTCTTGCAACACCGAGCTACCTACCATTAGACCCTACCACAAGATGTTGAGAAGCTCTTTTGTTCATAGAAATAAGGCATGGAGGGATAAGGAGATGTACTAAGGTCACATGTCTCATTATCATAGAATAATAGGGTAGACCACTGGTGCTGAACTGAATGTTTTCCCCTACAGCTCAGCTGCTGTCTCTTCAACAGGATCTTTACTGGGTAAGAGAAGTCAGTTGTAAAGAAAGAAGAAACTGACAAAAACTAGATGAGAAAAGGATAAACATGCACATGAACATTAATGTATTTTTACTATATATAGTATATGCATATTATATATAGTAAATATACTAGTATATGTGTGCATATGTGGTATATATGGTATATATATATATACACATATGTATATATTTTAATATATATACATGTATTTTAAGTGATATTTGGGAAACAATATTTTTGTGTGAAGTTTAATCAATTTATGCCTCATTTTAATTAATTTTGACCTGTTGATTACATATATATTTTCTTCAGGCTGATGATTTATATATGCATATACACATGCAATATATCTTTTTTGGATTAGTAGTATGGTCTATAAACATCATAAAAGTTTAATGTAAGCCACCAATCAACATCACCAATGTTTAATGTAAGCTACAGGGTCATTTAGATTAGGTATGCATTGTCACCTTTGTGTTTAAAGTGTCTTGAATGTAAGCAATCTGGGATTGAAAAATAACTTCTATGAAATTGTAGGGGAACTCAGAGTTGCAATATGGCTCCAGCAGTAAAGGGTCTTGGAAATGTTGGGCTCTCTGTTTAATTCTCTGCGACTGTTTAACTGCCTATAGCCTCAGGCTTGGCTGACTACCCAGAAAGCAGGAATGCCACCCAAAGATAAACATTATGCCCCCAGGAAGGAGGTTAATGAATGTATAGGGTGTGATAACTGCCTGATTCTGTTAACTTATAAATGCATTGTTCTTTCTGGTGGTCTATGTGACTATTACCCGCTATAAAAACAGGCCCTGTCCTGAGAGGGTTTGGATTCTTCCTTGCTGGCCACCACTGGAAGCAGCTGCTTTGCCCATGTATGTAAGTTTTCTCCTATTAAAGCTCTTATGAATTTGAATAAGGCTACGTGTCAGTTCTTCAGAATTGATCCTGAATTGACTTTTGGGGCTTTCCCCCAACAGAGATATTTATCAGAAACATTTCTTCCTCATTAGCATCCACCCTACCAACACACATACACACACACTCACACATCATCTTCTCCCTACACACCATCTTCTTAAGCCTTTATTTCAATCTTATAATATCATAAAGTTCATTGTGTAACTTAAAAGACAAAATATATTAAGATTTCCATTTATGTTGTTCTCCCTAAGAGATGGCTGTTACTTCAGAGAACAAAATCTCTAAGATGGTCTTTGTCTCTCATCACGACTCCATCCTACTCTGGGAGAAGGAGGGTCAGCACTGGTCAGAAATGTGGAGCCATGGGAATTTGTTTTCATACACTGGGTTCCCTGGGTGAAGAAGCTGCCTTTGAGGAGGGCAGCTTGACCAGGTGATCCAGATGCCTCTAGAATTCCAGGGGTATGAAGGCAAAAGGGCACGGTAGGCTGTATCTGCAGGCCAACAACTACAGCTCAGATATCCTGTATAAGGTAGTAGTGCCAAACAAAAGCTAATATTAAAGTCAACCCTTTGGAAGAGAAGAGGTAAAAAGAAATGGATTTGGAGGAAAGCTGTTGGCACTGTGGCTTTAAGAGTCACACAGTCAAAGACAAATTCAAGTTACAATCTTCCAAAGGCATTCTTCCCCAGCCTGAAAGCCACAATTGGTAGAAATACGAAAATGCCTTGGACAGCAGTGGACTTAATTAGATTAAAGCAGGAAAAAAAATAAACAAGGAATATGTTAGAAAATAAATTTTAGTTTTTAGCTTTCTCCCTCTTTTCTTTTTCTTTTTTTTATGTTTAATAAAATGTTTATTAAGGTAGTAACACAAGATAAATCATGCAAGAGCTCAGTAAAAACAAAAAAGTAAGGATATAAGAAATGGTAATTGGTGCTGTCAATTAAAAAAATAATGTCAATAATTTTACTACCCAAAGTGATTTGAAAAAGTGTTGGAGTCTGAGCATGGACATGATTATAGCAATCTTGCGGAACTGTAAACTAAAGTGATAGCTGACTCCTTGTGTTCTAGTCCTCAGAGGAGTCAAGTCATAGATCCAAAATAATCATCAATGTTCCTCACATCTGCACTCAGAAGGCAGCCCAGAACCCCTGCCCACTGAGTCCTTCGACACCCTTGGGACAGTCTCAAACTGACACTTCTTAGCAGGGGAAGGGAGCAGGCAGCTTTGGTGACTCTCAAATGAGACTCCATCCACATTCAGAATCTTAAAATTTTTGGTAATGAAAACCATAAGACTTCCATGTGATCTTTACCAGCCTTAAATGTAGTGTTGTAATGTCCAAGGAAGGGTTTTCATATCAGGTGGAATAAATTTTCACACCAAATGGAACATAGTATCTCAGATTTCAAACAAACATAACTCATCTTTTGGCAAAAAATAAACATAGTGGAATGCAAGTTTGATAGATGGAAGGAGCATAATTTCATTGCAGACACAAAGAACCAAAAGTTTCAAAGAATTTTTAAAAAAAAGAAGTTTGCACTATTTCTCACAAAATCTTCACTTTTGGAACTTCCTCAATAGAAGCTATACACATAATTTATTAATACAACATTAAGTTTCTTTGTGTAAAAAATATTTGTACATAATAATAAGATAAGGCAAGATGCATTAAACAGAAACCTTCTGGTTCTTTTCCTCTGGTTCTTACAGAGCCACTGATGACTATCTGCAACAAGAGTGAGTTTCTGATTTTCCATGTGGAGCATCTTGTGCCTTTGCTGTGGTAAAAATTCTGTCCGAGCACCCTGAAGGACAGATGCTGGTGATGGTCTTTGGCACTTACTCTGGCAGACTGAGCTTCTTTTCCTTGAGTACTTGTGTGATGTATAAGTAGAAGAAGTCGCAGTAGAGGATGATATGGACAACGCTACCACCACAGCGATGAGGTCAAAGAAGCCCTCAAAGTAGAAGTGCCAGACACAGTTGACGAGGTAGAGCCCCTGGTAGAGGCCCAGGAAGAAAAGGTAGTGGGTGGTGACGGTCTTCACCTTCCTGGTCTTGCTGATCATGAAGAGCTGCAGAAGGATAGCCACTGATTCCAGGTAGATGGAGAAGATCCACAGAATCTCAAGAGGAGAGAAATCATGATTGACTAGAAATGAGCATCCTCCCACAGGGAACACCAGAAACTCCACTCAGAAGGTATCATGGTTCCCATCATAAGTTGCCTTAAACTTCATGGAGATCAAGTACACTGCTGCGCAGGGGCAGGCAATGTAGATATGCTTCCTAGATGTCTTATATAATGAAATAAATCAAGTAAAAAGATCCAGGCATGGAGTTGTGAAGACCAGTGCAAAGAGAAGCTGGCTTTTCCCGGAAATACAGTTGCAGGAGCGTGTCTTCCAGCTCTTCAGCAGCAGGATGGCCAGGTGGGACAGGTCCGGGTCAGCAGGAAGATGTTCATGGCAGAGCCAGGGGCCCCTTTGAGGAAGCTGCAAAGATGGCAAGAGTGGGCGATGTGGCCAGGGACGTGGCCAAACTCCCCCTTTCTTTTTCATTTTGCTTTTATTTTGCCTCATATTTGGAGAGGAAGAAAAGGCATCCATTATTTTATACCTTAATTTTCATCTTGTAGCTGTCACCTGGTTGTCATTGGCACCAATGTTATGCCAACAGGAACCCCCAATTTGGGGTGCAGTAAAGAAGGGAACATTTTATTCAGTGCAAACAGCTCAGTTGTGATACTGCATGCTGTGAGGAGGCCCTGGGGTGAAGTACCTCTCAGGCCAGACAGCTCTGCTCTGCTCTACCCAACCTGCTCCAGGTCTTCCTGCCCTGTGCCAGTTGGCTCTAGGAAAATGTCTTTGGGGATTTAGTTGCAGTGAGAAACACAGTCTTTAGTCTTTGGTGGAAGAGAAAGTGCAATGTCCCAGCCAGAGGGAAGCCATTTTAGACAGAGACAGACGGAAGTCCCCGCCCCTGGTGTCTGACTGGCCCATCTTCATACAAATGAAATCCCCAAATCCTCACAGTTTGATTGGTCCAAAAAGCACTATCCTGATTGGTCACAGTAGAACTGCCTTGATTGATTAGTAATGAAACTCATAGAAATATAGCTGCACAGCTCTAATTGGAAAGGGAAACTCTCAGTCCCATTGGTTGAAATAGGATTCTAGGAACCCCTTTATAAGGGCTGGCTCAGAGGGCAGGAACACAGTTCAGTGCAGAAGGCAGGTAGTTCAGTGAAGACTTCTCCCTGAAATGCAGTTTATGTGAAAGGTCCCTGTGTAGAAATGACTGCTATGCTCTATTTTCCTTTTTAATTGATCCCAGTTAGCCACCAGGAGCTCTTCTTAGTAGGTATTTTATTTCTTAGGTTCCACACAGCTCATTATCTTAATCAACATGTCACAGCTAAGTGCATTAATTTCTGAGGAAAATTCTAGTCTAGCAGGTTCTTGTAACTGTTCGTGAGCTGTGGCTATTCGCTGCAATTAAAATTTTCTGTCATGACCTGAAATGAACTTTATGTGTTTAATTGGCAGGAAGGTTAAAGAAATAGCATTCATAAGTGACCGTATCCTTTCTTGGCTCTTGGGGATCTGGGATAGAAGGAAGGAGGTCAGGGATCATGAAACAGTAACCACTAAGACCAGTTAAAATTTTACCTGAGCCCAAATGTGGTTCAAGCACAATAGTGTGCATTGAAGGAGAGGCTGCCCAGGGCTTTGGAATGCAGAAGTTTCTGGGGAGAAAGGTGGAAGAACCTGGTCTACAAAGGGAAGGTTCCCGTCAAGAATACAACCAGACATCGTGAGCCACTCGCTGTATTGTTAGTCATTGGGGCTCCATGGAAAACTTGGAACATTGAAGGAAGGGAGCTGACTCCCTGGAAGCAACTAAACAAGGACTAGGAGTTTGAATTACTACTTACCTCTAGTTTGGTGCTCTGTACCCAATCCCTCTCCACTTTCTGACTCCCCATCTGTAAAATAAAAGAAACAAATACTAATTTACCTCCTAGGGCAGCCGTGGGCAAACTACGGCCTGCGGGCCAGATCCGGCCCGTTCGGCTGTTCTATCCGGCCCGCGGAGCAGAAAGAGCAGAGGGTTCTCTTGCTCTCCCCTCCGCTCCTTTACTTTGAATTTATATTAGTTACACAAACACTCCATCCATGCTTTTGTTCCGGCCCTCCGGTCCAGTTTAAGAACCCATTGTGGCCCTCGAGTCAAAAAGTTTGCCCACCCCTGTCCTAGGGTGTTTTTATAGCATAATGTCTAAAACAGGCTTGGACGGAATAAATGGAGTAAAATGAGGCTACAATTAAGATCAGTTAGGTGGAGAATTAAAGTCCATGATGCTTGAAATGAAAGAGTTGAAAACCCCAGACCTATAGTGTCCTGCCCCTAAAGAAACAAAGAAAATATAAAAAGGAAAGAAAAGGAAAACTGAGAGAAGGGCCCCAGGGGCATGATATGCTTCAGGGGCAAGATATGGTCAAATGGTGTCTGTAGATCAATGCCAGGAATGCACTGAGAACCTCGAAGGGTGGCAGTAGGTTTATAAATTATAAAATTTACAAGATTAGGAAACAGCTATGATTGTAGGTGGCAATGGTAATTGAGAGAAACAAAAGAAAAATTTATGTCAGTCTGTAAACAGAAGGCAACATAATCAGATAAGAGGAAAAGAAGCAAAAAAGATAAAGGAAGTGGAATATATAGGATATATGCCAATTCAGCATAAAATCGTGTGTGCACATGCACACAAACAAACTTAGTTTGTTTAGAGTAAAAAACAAACAAAAACTAAACTAAAACAAACAAAAAAGCCTTCAGTATTCCCTCCCCAACAAAATAGATTGAATTAAACAGACAAATTGGTTATCTGGATGCTTTTGGTCTTGGAGATTCGGAGGAGGACCAAGTAAAACAAAATGAGTCATGGATCAGAACCATCTAATTTGTCTGCAACTAAAAGCAGAACAAAGCAGATGTTTATTCCCTCTGGCTGAAGCCATAGACATGGAGGCAAAATGATTGCATTGGGGGGAAATTAAGCAGGATGGGTGAGGGGCGGATGGCTCTCGCATTCTTTCCGCTCTCTGGCAGAGTTGGCAGCAGACTGTGCAAAAGTAGACTGTGCCAAACAGCTCAAAGGGACCAATGCTGCCTTCCTCTGCCAATGATAGTACCCAAGTTCCCAATGTGGAGATATGCACAGGGGAGCAAAGCATAATAAAGTACCGATTTGGAAACCAACCCACATCAAACCTTATTTTTCAGGCAATATGAATGAAAAATAAGCTTTCAGGATCAAGGTTGACAATTGACACACCCATTCTTTCCATTTCAGCATATGATTTGATAGCCAAGGCAAAGGCACATGAAATCGAAGTCACTGGCATCCTGGTTAGATATCAGGAAATGCCTTTCCTAGCATGATCATCTTCCACAGAATTTCAAAACTGGGGTGTTTCTCAGTCGCACTTGAATAATTTGTGGCTTCCAGGAAGGCATAAGGCTTGTTTGAACTATGCATGTCCTGGATACTGAATGTTTTTCTTTGAAACTCAAGAGGAAAGGTTCAACAGAAAGTAACAGTCCCACACACTTCCTGCCCCTGTGCCTTTTCTACACTGATAATATCACATTCCTAAGTAGGCACAGCAGGTAGACAGGTCCTGTGAAGATGGGCAAATTCTCCCACATCTCTATGTCCTCAACACATTTTCTTTCTTTGAACCCTTTACCAAAAAGAAGAAAATTTTCCTAGCAATAAGGCTTTGGGATAGATTAATTAGAAATAGAAAATGCCCTGACTTGATTGCAGTCTTATCTCAGATGAAAGGGAAAAAGAGAGGCGGGAAGTGGGGTAAGTGGAGGGAGCCCTGCCTAAACAACTGGCAGCACTCATGGTCTAATTCTCCTCAGGGATGAATCACTCTTAAATTAAGACCTTAGGCAGTGGGCCCTGAAAAAGTAGTTTTTGGACATATCTTAGTACCTTTCACCAAAGGCTAATGCCTTCTATGACATATGACCATTTTAAGGTCTACAAATTAATAAACTATTCAATAAAAGAGCTGTCTATAAGCTCAGAGCAGCAAATGGAAAATTCTGGGGGATTTTTCCAAGTTCTCACATTAAAGGAGATAGGAACACAATGTATTTTATTAGTTTGAGAAAAGAAAAGAATCAATATCCTTTTCTAGGAAAATGGTGTTAAACTCATAATTGGTACTTTCTTTATTCCCTAATCACCCCCACCCTGCCCTTTTGTTTTTCTATGAAATATAAATGAATACAACTTTCTCTGGAAGTGAGCCCTAAGGCTGAATTTTATGCTGCTTATTTGAAATAATTTAAGACAAATATTTTTGTGAACTTTGAATCCTCAAATTGGGAAGAAATGTTTATAAACAGAAACTAACATGGTTGATGACATAGTTGTCTAAAAAACGTAAGCCTTCCTTCAATCTGGCCCCATGAAATAGTATTTGTAAATGATGAATTTGTGTGTAAAGGAACAATTTCCTGTAAATCAATGTATCTTACTTTAGATTTCAGTTTAATACCTAAAACCCTACCCTTGGAAAACAAATGGCATATAAATTACTTATGATCTTCATAGAAAAAAAACCACATGACACCTGCATTTCTCAATAAAGTTCAAATTAAACTAACATAGTAGAATAAATTTGGAATACCTATGTTGATAATAAATGGACACAGACAGATTCTTTGGGCATTTTCATTGTAGAATGGACCCTAATAAACAAATAACAAATGCTTTTAATGACACCATTGCCATGAAATGGCTTTTGGTTTTCTAGTTTCATACCTTCTCAGAGCTATTTAAATTATTAAACAGAAGAAAAATAAACAAGGGCTACTCACCATGATTAAGGACAAGCACGTTGGAGCCAATCCACAGGAAAATCCTTTTTGATTTTCAGTCATACTATCTCTGGCAGGGAGCTGAAGCTAGTCTCACATTTTAGTTGTGTGAGAATAGCAGATTTCAGGGGGTGGGGTGTATTTGTCAAACTGTTGTATGATTCTGGTTGTCTGTTAAAAGAGAACATAGCAAAACCATTCTCTTATATTCAGAAATCAAATTCCTCACTCCAGAAAATTTAGATATTAGTTAAGTACATTGTTGTTTCATGCCACTCAGGAATCTTTGCACCAATTGGGAGAGAGATGAATGCACCAAAGAGCATTTTGACTTTGGAGTTTGCAGTTACATCCTAGAAGCTGCAGTCTTTTGCATAGTTCCTGGAAGCATGAAGAGCTGTAGGGATCATAGGATCAGTATAGGGAGGCCACACACTAAGTTTAGTGGCGTTTTCCATTTGTTAGGAGAAAACAAGCAAGGTGAACAATGAAATTCAGTGAGCTATTCCTCAACTCCCTGTTTCTATCTTTCAGAAGCATTGGCTAGTGGGTCATTTCCTGGGAATTTTTAAAGCTCAAAACTCCTTTCTTCTGTAATATAAATAGGATTACAACCTGGGCTAGGGTTTTGAGACTGGTTTCTATGATATCAGATCCTAGCAGTAGGTCTTGTTCCATTACTATTTATGTATAATTTGGCAAGTAATTTTATTCAGTCCTCTTTTTGCCTCCAATAAAGTGATGACAAATAAACTGCAAAGGGTCTTATAAAAATAAATATGGACATTTATATAAATTATTTTTTTCCTTGTATTAAAATAAACACAAGATACTTTGTAGGGTTATTATTTTTATTTTCAGTAACCTTAGTCCCAAGACAAGCATAATTGTAGTATCCTATATAATAAAGAGGTAATATGCAAATTGGCCATAACTCCAACACACAAGATGGCCGCCCCATGTGGACACCACAAGATGGCTGGCAGGGGAGGGCAGTTGGGAGGGACCAGGCCTGCAAGGGAGGGCAGTTGGCGGGGACCAGGCCTGCAGGGTAGGGCAGTTGGGGGGAACCAGGACTGCATGGGAGGGCAGTGGGGGGAACCAGGCCTGCAGGGGAGGGCAGTTGGGGGGGGAACAGGCCTGCGGGGTAGGGCAGTTGGGAGGGACCAGGCCTGCAGGGTAGGGCAGTTGGGGGGAACCAGGCCTGCAGGGGAGGGCAGTGGGGGGAACCATGCCAGCAGGGGAGGGCAGTTAGGGGTGACCAGACTGGCAAGGAAGGGCAGTGAGGAGTGACTGGGCCAGCAGGGGAGGGCAGTTGGCGGCGACCAGGCCTGCAGGGGAGGACAGTTAGGGGCAATTGGGTTTGCAGGGGAGCAATTAGGCATAGATCAGGCTGGCAGGGGAGCAGTTAGGGGGTGATCAGGCTGGCAGGCAGAAGCAGGGGCAATCAGGCATCAGGCAAGCGAGCGGTTGGGAGCCAGCAGTCCTGGATTATGAAAGGGATCCCAGATTGGAGAGGGTGCAGGCTGGGCTGAGGGACACAACCCACCCAACCCCCTGCATGTATTTCGTGCCCTAGGCCTCTAGTTTTACAGTATATTTCTATAGTGCTCTATGGTTTATAAAGCATTTTTCACATGAACTAACTCATTTGATGTTTATGAAAATACTAGAAGACAAACTAGGTAGATATTATTTTTCCATTTCATAAATAAAGAAATGAAAGACCAGAAAAGTTAAATGATTTACTTTAGGTCACACAGTCTTGAAAAAGGACTTAGCCCAGCTGGTGTGGTTCAGGGGTTGAATATCGATCCATGAACAAGGAGGTCCCTGGTTCAATTCCAGGTCAGGGCACATACTTGAGTTGTGGGCTCAATCCCCAGTGAGGGGAGTGCAGGGTGCCTATTGATGTTTCTCTCTCATTGATATTTCCATCTCTCTAACCGCTCCCTCCCTATCTCTCTAAAATCAACAAAAACATATATATATATACACACACACACACATATCACACATATACTATTAAATACACATATACACTGAGTGGTCAGATTATTATGATCTCTGAATGCATAATAATCTGGCCACTCAATATATATATATATATTAGAGGCCCAGTGCATGAATTTGTGCATGGGTGGGGTCTGGCCAGCCTGGCCAGGGAGAGGGGACATGGGCAGTTGGCTGGCCTGCCTGCTGATCGAACTCCTGGTCAAGGGGACAATTTGCATATTAGCCTTTTATTATATAGGTTATACACTGAGTGGCCAGATTATTATGCGTTCAGAGATCATAATAATCTGGCCACTCAGTATATATAAAGAAAAAAGACTTAAAAACCCTGGTTTATGATAATTGTCAATTAGTCTTTCACTCCTCTTGGGTGTCCAAGTTTTATCAGGTCACTAAATTTCTCTGTACTTCCTGAGCCAATTTGCTTAAAATCCTAAAATTCTGATTTTTTCAAGTGCTGCAATTTTAGTACAGAAATAAAACTGTGACCAGTCTTCTGGGTTGTGAACCTAGGTGTGAAAGATCTGACAGCATGGTAAAATTCAAACTTCATGTCTCATAAACAAACTGACTTGATAGATAGGAGATTTTAAACTCCAAGTGTATAATAGAAAGAAGCAGTAATATGCAACTTTTTATTCTGTGCAGAACTTATTGAATTTTTCCACAGCTTGCCCTTTAATAGTTCTTCAGAGTCTTCTTGTAGAATAAGTTCCACTCCTCTGGCCTTATATTTTGGTCTCAGGGTAGACCTCTAATAAAACAGGACCATTCAGAAACTCTTTTTTGAGAGTAGTGGGCTATACTGGGTACATTTCTGGGACCATGGTTCTCATCGTATGTATTCCAGAGCAGAACACACACACACACACACACACACACACACACACACACACACACACACGAGAGAGAGAGAGAGAGAGAGAGAGAGAGAGAGAGAGAGAGAGAGAGAATGTGAAGTAAAGTCTTGGGAGAAGAGATGAGAATCAGAGGGAGTCCTGACAAGATTTCCTAATCCTAGTTCCAGTGCCTTCCTAGGGACTTGTGAAATTCCTGCCCTTGGATTCTGGGATACAGGTCTGAAGCCTTACTAATATATGAACCTGGATTCAATGTGCATAAGATAACCTTTCAATCCAACTGAAACAATTGTTCAAAGTAATTGCCTTCTCAGACAGAATATTTCACATTCATGTCTTTAATCCATGCCATGTGTCATAAACACAGTGTAGCATTGATGTAATTATGTGAAGGATAGTGGAAATTAAAAGGAGTAAATGTGGTCTGGTGGTTAAATTTGCAGACTAAATGTCAGGAGTTTTGTTTCTGTGTTTGATGTGACTCTTAGGACATATACTTAGCTCTCTGCTGTCAGCCCTAAAGTTAGAAAGAATAAGTTTCTCTCCTACTTAGCTGAACACAGGTAGACTTTGATATTCTGGGACCCCTTGGATGGTAGAAGATGCCCTTGCAAGTGGAGAAGCCTTAAAGCCTATGCAGAGTGAAGGGCTAATTTCACAGTTGGCCCATGCTTCATTATTCACAAAACAGAGGACAGTATAAATCATGCTTTATGGGTCCAGCTTCAATTATGGGAATCAAAGCCAACCCACTTTTTATCATGTGACATAGTTATCAGCTCAACACAGAAAAAAATTGTGTTGTGGAACTGACAGATTTTTGTATATATGTGAAAAGAGACAAGTGCTCTTCTCTATAAATTCTGCCCCTCTGCTTCCATAGAACATTTATTTGTCTTTCAAAACCATGACATGGTAGCACTCTTTAGTAGAAAATCCTTTACATTTCTGATTATGATTTTCTGATTTGCTTAGAAAGGTCATCAAAGGTTCCTACTTACAGATGACATAATTGTCTATGAAGAAAATCCCCTAAAGTGATACTTAGGTATCTTGTTAAACAAAAATAAAACATGTGCAGGATCTGTATACTGAAAGTTATCAAATGCTGATAAAGAAATCAAAGAACACCTACATAAATGGAGAGATATACTGTGCTCATTGGTGGGAAAATTTAAGATAGTAAACATATCAATTATTCCTAAATTGATTTATAGGTTTAAGGTTATTCTTATAAAAATACTAGCAAAGATTTTTTTGTGTACAGAGACAACCTTATTCTAAAATGTACATACAATAGCTAAAATAACCTTGATAAAAAATAAAAAAGAGAGAGGAACCACTCTGCCTGCTCTTGAGGCTCCCTATAGAGCTCTAGTAATCAATAAAGATGGTATTGGCAGAGGGATGGGCATATACAACAATGAAACAGAATAGAGAACCCAGATATGATTCACACAAATGTGCTTCTTTGATTTTTTGAGAAAAATGCAAAAGCAATTAAGTGAATAGCCTTTTCAACAAATGCTAATGAAGCAATTGGAGTATTTATAAGTAAAAACAACAATAAACAATCAAAAAAGAAACCCTCAACCTAAACATCAGGCATTATACACAAATTAATTAAAAATGGATCACTGACTTAAAAATAAAGTGTGAAAATATAAAACTTTTAGGAAAAAAAACTTAGAAGAAAATTTTCAAGATATACTGGTAAAGCTAGGTGGAAAGGTCTTACTTAGGCTTGATTTCAAAAGCATGATCCACAAAAGGAAAAACTGATCAAATAGACTTCATAAAAATTTAAAAGTTTTCCAATGCAAAACACCTTGCAAACAGGATGAAAAGATAAGTTACAGACCAAGAAAGAATATTTTCAAACCACATATTGACAAAGAACTAGTATCTAGACTATATAAAGTTATCTGAAAACACAAATAATCCAATTAGAAAATAAGCACTATAGGTGATTTACAGGCAAATACATATATGAAAAGATGCTCAGCATCAATAGCTATTAGGCAAATGAAAGTCAAAACCCAAATGAAATATCACTCACACCTATCAGAATGGCTAAAATTAAAAAGGAAAAAGAATGGTGACAGTACCAAATGTAGGAGATAAAGCTGGATTACTCATACATTGCTGGTAGAATTTAAAATGATACAGCCACTCTGGAAATATTTTGGCAGTTTCTTATAAAATAAAATATTCAATTACCATATGTTCCAACAATTTCAGTTTTTTTTGGCATTTATCCCAGAGAAATGAAAATGTATGCTCATACCAAAATGCATACATAAATGTTTGTAGCAGTTGTATTTGTAATAGATCCAAAGTGGCAAGAATCCAAATGTTCTTTAATAGGTAAATGGTTAAACAAATTGTGGTACATCCATACCATGGAACATTATCTATAATAATAAAAGCGTAATATGCTAATTAAACTGGATGTCCTTCTGGACACCCTTCTGGATGACCTTCTGGATGAAGCTGGGGCTGCAAGGGAAGCCTGGGTTCTGGGTGCCTGCCGGCAGCAGGAGGAAAGCCCAGGTCCCAGGTGCTGGAGGGAAGCTGGTGCCGGCAGCCGGGGGAAGGAAGGCCTACTCTTGCAC
This sequence comes from Plecotus auritus, assembly GCF_963455305.1. Lineage (NCBI taxonomy): Eukaryota > Metazoa > Chordata > Mammalia > Chiroptera > Vespertilionidae > Plecotus > Plecotus auritus. The sequence goes on along the minus strand of NC_137772.1, from coordinate 98,696,423 downwards.
TAATTTCATGCATCGGGCCTTTAGTTAGACAATAAAAAGGAATAGACTGTTAACTCACACAATAGCTTAGCTAAATCTCAAGTGAATTATACTGAGGGAGAAAAAACAAAAAAACTCACAAAGGGTTACATACTGTATTCATTTTCTGTTACTCCTGTGATGAATTACCACAAACCTAGTGGCTTAAATAAGACAAATTTATTATCTTATAGTTCTGGATGTCAGAAACCCAAAATCAGTCTCTAAAGCCTTAAAAAGTCATGATGTGTACAGGGTTGCTTTCCTCTTGGAAACTCTGAGAAATTCAATTTCCTTGACTTTTTTAGCTTCTAAGAATATTGACATTCTTTGCCTTGTGACCTCTTCCTGGTGTCCCTCCAACCTCTGTCTCGGTCACTGCATCCTGTCTCATAGCTCTGATCTCTTGTCTCACTCTTATCAGATCTTTTATGATTATACTAGAGTCACAGTGCATGAAATTCGTGCACTATGTGGGGTCCCTCAGCCCGGCCTGTGCCCTCTTGCAGTCTGGAAGCCCTTGGGGGATGTCTGACTGATGGCAGTTGGATATCCTTAGTGCTGCTGCTGTGCTTGCCAGCCATCAACCTGGCTTCTGGCTGAGCGGTGCTCCCCCTGTGGGAGTGCACTAACCACCAGGGGGCAGCTCCTGCATTGAGCATCTGCCCCCTGGTGGTCAGTGTGCATCATAGCAACTGGTCATTCCATCGTCTGGCTGAAACTGGCTCTTTGACATCCCCCAAGGGGTCTGGGATTGTGAGAGGGCACAGGCCAGGCGGAGAGACCCCACTGGTGCACAATAGGGGCCGGGGAGGGATGCGGGAGGTTGGCCAGCCAGGGGCGGGGGAACCACAGGAGGGCTCCAGAGTGTGTCTGGCCCGTATCACTCAGTCCTGATTGGCTGGACCCCAGCAGCAAGCTAACCTACTGGTCGGAGCGTCTGCCCCCTGGTGGTCAGTGCACATCATAACTACTGGTTGACTGATGACTGCCCCCTGGTGGTCAGTGCACATCATAGTGAGCAGGTGAGAGGCCTTAGCATATCATTAGCATATTATGCTTTGATTGGTTGAACAGCTGACTGGACGACTGGACACTTAGCACATTAGGCTTTTATTATTTAGGACAAGTGGCCTGGTACACGAAATTTTCTTCTTGCAGTCCAGGACCCCTCACTCATTACTGCTCGCCTGCTCGCTGCACCTTACCGCTTGGCTCACTGCTCCTTAGTGCTTCCACGGAGGTGGGAGAGGCTCCCATCACCATTGCTGCGCTTGCCAGCTGTGAGCCCTGTTTCTGGCTGAGCAGAGCTCCCCCTGTGGGTGCACTGACCACCAGGGGACAGCTCCTGCATTGAGTGTCTGCCCCCTGGTGGTCAGTACGCATCTTAGTGACTGGTCATTTTGGTCATTCTGCTGTAATGATCACTTAGGCTTTTAGTATATAGACTAGAGGCCCAGTGCATGAAATTCGTGCATGGTGGGGTCCCTTAGCCTGGCCTGCACCCTCTTGCAATCTGGGACCCCTCAGGGGATGTCCGGACTGCTGGTTTAGGCCAAATCCCTGCAGTCGGACATCCCTCTTGCAATCCGGGACTGCTGGCTCCTAACCGCTTACCTGCCTGCCTGCCTGATCGCCCCTAACCACTCACCCGCCCGCCTGATCACCCCTAACCATTCGCTTGCCTGCCTGATTGCCCCTAACTGCTCATCTGCCTGCCTGATCACCCCTAACCACTCTTCCAGCCTGCCTGATCGCCCCTAACCACTCTTCCAGCCTGCCTGATTGCCCCTAACTTCTCTCCTGCCTGCCTGATTGCCCCTAATCACCTCTGTCTCAGCCCCCATCGCTGTGGCTTCTTCCGGAAAGATGTCCAGAATAACATCCAGAAGGTCGTTCAGCTGTCCAGTCTAATTAGCATATTACACTTTTATTGTTATAGATTGGCCCCATCCAGATAATCAGGAGATTATCTCAAGATCCTTAGCATAATCAAATCTGCAAAGTATCTTCTACTATGTAAGGTAATGTGATTACAGGTTCAAAGTATTAGGATGTGAACAACTTTGGGAGGCCATTTTTCAGCCTGTCATCTAGATTGCTTGATTCAATTTATGTAATACTGTTGAAATCTCAACATTATAGAACTGGAGAACAGAGTAGTGGTTGCCAGGGTGAGGGCGAATGGGTAGGTGTAGCTATAAAAGGGCAACATAAGGGCCCCATGTGGTGTTGAAACTGCTCTGTATCTTGATTGCGGTGGTGTGTACACAAACCTACACACACACACACACACACACACACACACACACACACACGTGACCATAAATCAAACTGGACAAATTTGAACAAGTTAAATGAATTTTATCAACATTAATATCCTGGTTTTGGTACTTGTGCTGTGATTTTGTAAGATGGTATTTTTTATTAAGGGAAACTAGGTAAAAGGTAAATGTAATCTCTTTGTATTTCTTACAACTGAAAGTTAATCTATGATCATCTCAAAATAGAAAGTTTAACAAACAAAACAAAAACTCTAAAAGTCATACTTACTATTGTAGAAATTAATAATACCTTTGGGTGGATTCCAAACCCAGCTGGTCATCAGAATTATTTGGGGCAATTATAAGAATACAGGTTCCCTGACCCCCATCTCTAACACAAGTGATTAGAATTTGATGGAATAAAGGCCAGGAATTTCCTCCTTTAAAAACTTTCCAAGTGATTTCTTATCAACTAGGTTTAGAAATCACTATATTATACTAGTAGCCTGGTGCATGAAATTCGTGCATGGCTGGGGGGGGGGGGTTGTTCCCTTAGCCCAGCCTGGCCCTCTCCAATCGGGGACCCCTTGGGGGATGTCTGACCGCTGGTTTAGGCCTGATCCCACAGGGACCGCTGGCTCCTAACCGCTCACCTGCCTGCCTGCCTGATTGCCCCTAACTGCCTCTGCCTTCCTGCCTGATTGCCGTTAACTGCCCTCCCCTGCCGGCCTGATCTTGCCCCAACAGCCCTCCTCTGCCAGCCTGGTTGCCCCCAACTGCCCTCCCCTGCTGGCCTGATCTTGCCCCTAACTACTCTCCCCTGCCAGCCTGATCACCCTTAACTGCCCTCCCCTGCCAGCCTGATCACCCTTAACTGCCCTCCCCTGCCAGCCTGATCTCACCCCCAACTGCCCTCCCCTGCCGATCTGATCACCCCTAACAGCCTCTGCCTTGGCCCCCACCACCATGGCTTTGTCCAGAAGAAAGTCAGACATCTGGAAGATGGCCAGTTGACCTGATCTAATTAGCATATTACCCTTTTAGTAGTATAGATAGATTATATAGGATAGGATTGCTTAAATGGGGGGGGGGGGAAGCCTTTTTCATCAGGAGAAGATGCTCTTGGCAGACAAAAATACATAATCCCTATATCTGGACTGATAGCCAGCCATATGCACTATACTGCCAAACTGGTCATTAAAAAATTGAACCACTTTCTTACACCTTACACCAAACAGCTATTGCCCTTAAAACCCCTCCTCAGCCCCCACCTTAGGTTCTTCCTTCGCACTTTACCCAAATTAGGATCTGATTGGTTGGTTCCTATGCCAGTCAGCATCAAAAGCTCTGCCTCCGAGGCAGCCATTGGCTCCTGGAACTTCACCCAGATTTGGTTCTGATTGGTTGGTTTCTATGCCAGTCAGCATCTCTGGGCCTACCAATGGGCTTGATCAGAGAGGCGGGGCTGATCAGCAGCCCCAGTGGAGGCCCAAGAGAAAGAGAGGTGTGGCTGCTGGCCAGGCCCGGAACAAAAGAGAGAGGCAAGGGCTGATCAACAGCTGCCATGAAGGCTACAGATCAGACCCTGCTTCTCTCCAGGCCTCTCTTCAGGCCTGATCTGCAGCCCCCTCAACAGTCAGTGCTGGATCACCACGGTAACCCAGCACTGACTTCCAGTCGGTAAAGCCTTCGGTCGTTTTGGGTGTTACAGATCCTGGGTTTTTATATATTAGGATGCTTTGCTATTTTTCTTGAAAACAATTTTGCATGTGGTATTTTTAATTTACATAAAATTTCAAGAAGCACATAGGTGAATTTTACCAGATGACAGCAGAAGAATAGATAATCCCTCCCCATATAGTTTTCAGGTGGAGTTATGAATAAGACTAGGGAAAAACTGAGTAAGAATGGAGAAACATGGGATATTGGGCATACAAAATTATCAGGTTGACAATTCTGGTCTGAATTAACCTACTAGAAAGATGGTTGTTTTGAGGTTCTCCCTAACAGGTGGTAGTGGGGAGCTGTTCCTTGAAGGAGAACCCTAGCAAGGCAGAGGTAATAAGTGTGGGCATAAAAAGAGACACATTGATTAGAGATGCTCAGGGTTCTGCTCTGAATGTGCAATGTACTTATGTTACTGTGCATGATTGTTTGAAGGCCCTAATTATAGCTGTGTGAGTCAGGGAACCTTCATTTTAAGATGCCAAATAGAGGAGAAAACCAAAATGGCCAGATACAAGAACTGAAGAAGAGACTGTTATAATGGCTGGAAAAAGGTAACTTGAAATTTTATGAGTGAAAAATTTTAGAGTACTTGGGTGGGAGCCAATAGAAATATCTCATAAGATAATGTGAGTCTATTGTGCCTGTCTGACATAAAATAGGTGTTGTATGAATAAAGTGAGAGCCCTATAATCTATGAGCTGACACTAACTCATTTCAATTAATTGAGAAATTGTTAGTTTGGAAACTTCCCCTAAAAAGTAGGATCTCTGTCCTATCCACAAAGTTAATAAAAAACCTGATTGGGGTAAATTAAGATAAATAGGCAATTAAAATTAGATGAAAGGACAGTGTACCATGCTTCTACACAAATTTGAGTATCTATATAATAAAAGCCCAAGTGACTGTTATGGAGGAATGACCAGAAAGACCAGTCGCTATGATGCACACTGACCACCAGGGGGCAGACGCTCAATGAAGGAGCTGCCCCCTGGTGGTCAGAGCACTCCCACGGGGGAGCGCCACTCAGCCAGAAGCTGGGCTCTTGGCCGGCTAGCGCAGTGGTAAGGAGCAGCGAGCAGGCAGGCGGTAAGGAACGAGGGTCCTGGTCTGTGAGAAGGATGTCTGCTTGCTGGGGAGCAGGCTTAAGCTGGTAGGTGGACATCCCCTGAGGGGTCCCAGACTGTGAGAGGGCACAGGCCCAGCTGAGGGATGTGCCCCCCTCCCCCGTGCACAAATGTTGTGCACCGGGCCTCTAGTTAATAATAACCAGCTACATGCTAATTGTTGCTTTCCTGATTGCTGCTCATTTCCCCATTTATGTTAGTACTAGAGAGGTCTAAGATCCAAGATTAAGGCAGCTGATATTTGAAACTTCCTCAGAAAATCCGGTGTGGTAGGATTACCTATCCTACTACCCACCTTAGGCAGCATTTGCCCAATGTTCCTAAGGGTGGAGGGAATAGGTCTTATTATAGTGCCCTGCTCCTGCCTATATCCCTCCATAGGAAAGGTAGCCAGCTGGATATAAGAGATGCTCCCCTATTCCCACCAGATGCGCATCACTTAGTGAAGGGACACCCTCCTCTGGTATCATTTTCCTAGAATCGTGGTCTCTGCAAGTACAGCTGTAATCACTGACCATATATGGAGAGAAATTAAGACTTCTGCCAGCAATATTTGTTAAGAAATTAAGTGACAGTAGATAATATTCATTGTGGGAATTTAATGGATTCTGGACCATAATCTACTGTAATGTGCCAGCTTCAGGGTATGTAATATTTGTTAATGTTCTTTTTATTAATAACATTTTCTTTAAATATGTTATAGTCAAAGTTCTTGAGAAGGGAGCTGTTGCAATTTTATTGGGCTATTGAGAGAAAAATTGTGAAAGTGTTTGGGTGGGGAGCAGAAGTGCATGACTTTGGGAAGATAATCTAAGTCTATTGTGCAGCTCAAATGGAATGGGAGTTGCATGGATGGCAGTGAGCAATCTACAGCCCATCAGCAGACCCCGTTAATATACCACTGGGGAGGTGTCTCAGTTCTGCTTTCTGGTCCTCACAGGGTGGGAAGGAAACAGTTTTCTCCCAGTGAATACTGGGCTTGGAAACTGGTCATTTTAGAGAACAATGGTCTCTGTGGTTAAATCCTTGATATTAAATACACTTCATGGAAAGAGATGTGACTTATTTAGTGAGGATCTTCTCACTCTCAGCCCCCATCCTATTCTAAGCCCTTTCCTACACCTCCTTACTACCTCTGGTTTGGCCTAAAAAACTACAAGAATCCAGCATCTCACACCCTGAGGTCTAATCCTTAATGACTGGCAGTTTTGACTGGCAGTTTTTTATTGTTTTTTTTCATTTAACTCTCTGGATCAGACCTTCCAGATCTTTGGGGCATGTACTTTATGTGCACTACACATTGGCACACCCATGTCATAATGCACTAGAGTGGAATGCCGAACCATTAGTCAGCCAGCTGAAAGGTGTAAAGAATTTAGGTTATTGCTGGATATTGCCTACAATTTCCTACAGGTGAGCAATTCATACAATACTGTACTTAAAATTCCAATGCCATTGTGTTCAGGAGTTTAGTAAACCTTTTGGGATCTAAGCCAACATTACTCTCTCATACCTGCCCTTTCATATCAAAAGGATAAAGGCCAACATTGTCCTTCTACAGTCTTAGTGTTAGCTTTTCTTTTCCTGGGTCAGGGACTTTCCCTTGGCCCAGCCGTGGGCAAACTATGGCCCGCGGGCCAGATCCGGCTGTTCTATCCGGTTCTCTTGCTCTCCCCTCCGCTCCTTTACTTTGAATTTATATTAGTTCACACAAACACTCCATCCATGCTTTTGTTCCGGCCCTCCGGTCCAGTTTAAGAACCCATTGTGGCCCTCGAGTCAAAAAGTTTGCCCACCCCTGCCTTGGCCTAAGAAGCTCAACCTAATACCATTACTCCAATCTCACCCCAACATCTGTACCAAGTGCCTTGGGTGTGAGATAACATTTAATTAAATCAGTAAAAAGTTTGCTGTGATCTGAAACACGTGTGAATACAAGGATTGTGTCTCGTCCACCTGGATACTGTAGGATTAATGTGTTGAAATAAGGAGGGAGATCCTGTGACAAAGATCAGATAAACCATAAACACCACAATTTATTCCTCCCTGGGGATGTTTAATAGACCAGACCAATTATTCTGTTGCTGTGGTAATTCCATGTCAGTAACAGAGGCAGAGAATTAAATGGGTTTTCAGTGACACCTCAAGTCCCTAGCTAGTTCCCCACATCTAACTCCATTTTCTAGTAAATGGCTGGTTTATATATCACCACAGTTGCCAGGAGCTACTTTTTTCATGTCATTTCCTGATTATAGGTACTTGCATTCTGTAGAGCTTTCCAAATGTGTTTGTTTGTTTTCAGATAGTTATAAATCCATTATAGAATAGCTCTGCCAGGGGTATAAAAAACACCTCTTTTGAATGTGTAGAATATCATCCTTCAGGTGTGAAATGTTTAATAGTGTGTGTAATAGTATGCACTTGAGGGCACATGCTTTTCAAAATTGATCATAGAATTCTCTCTGGGCCTTGTCAATCTAGCTTATAAGAGATCCAAGTTGATGCCACCCATGTAGGGCTTACAGTAACTGACCAGAGAAGGTGGACACTAGGCAACGGCAAGGCCCACCACATCTGGCCTACTTCTCTCAGACTACCACCATACTGTCCTTGACCAAATATTTTGTGTGTCAGTCTGCTCCCAATGACCTCACACATATGACACTTTCCCACTTATCTTCTTCTCTTATATTATTTCATCTTCAACATTGTCCATTTACTAACATGTATTATAATACCTTAACTTCCAAATGTCTGCTCTTTTCTACCATCAACACCCAATTCAAATTCCTCTTCCTCATTCATTTAGTAAATATTCAATTGACATGCTAGAGTTTAGGTACCTACTGGTGAATAAACAAGCATACTCTCTGCCCTGTGGAGCTTACAGCCTATTGAGGAAGGCAAACAATTAACTGGAATACAAACAAATAAGAAATAAAGACTGAACAATGATAATAATAATAGGTAGAACTTACTTAGAGAGGGTGGTGACATTTAAGTTAAGACATGAATATTGAAAAGAAGTCAGGTATACTTTCGTAGTGAGAGTAGGGACAGAACATCTGGCAGACAGAACAGCATATGATGTGATTTGATGTACACTTTAGAAAGCTACCTGTGGACAACAGATGGGAGAAGGACAGTAGATGAAGTGGAGAGACCAGTAGGTGACGTAAAAGTAGTCTGAAATAAAAGTGATGGATGAGAGGGTGGCAGTGAAAATGGAGAGAATTGACAATGTTGGATTGGATATAAGGTGTGAATGATGGGGAGGAGCCAAAAATAGATAATTCCCAATCAGTTTAAGCCTCTACCTACTCTTTTAGCCTAGTACTCAGTAAAGATCAAAACATATTTGTTCCTTTTCTATTTTCTCTGAAGACATAGCAATTCTTTACACCACTTGCTTGTAAGTACCTCAGGTTATATCCTGTGACATCTCTTTCACTGTTTTTTAATCAAAGATACTGGAAAATATAATCAGATAAACACAAAAAAGTATACAATGTTTCATCCTAGGAAACAGCCCACATTGCTCTTTGAAAATATGATAATTTCTTTCTGGGACAGCAAGGTCATAGTCACCAAAAGGAAGCATCAATTATAATATCTATTTTTTTTCAATTTTATTTGGTATTATTTTCTTAATTTTTGTTGCTTTTCCAAAGGCTCAAGGCATATTTCATTCATGACCCTTACTCATGATTATAGACCAGAAAGTAAATGGCATAATTGCACTGGTGGGGAATATGAGGTGTCTGGAATGGATGAGCACATTGCAAGGGTTCAATAAAATATTGTCACAGTCTGACTAGTTCATACAGCAGAAGCAGAGGAGTCTGTTGGAGGTTGCGGAGTGGGAAAAGGGTAGATGAGCTGCTAAAGGAGGAAGCCAGGTGAATATTGTTCCCCTTCATCTGAGGGTCAGTTTGCTTAGCCAGAGATCTCAGGTCAGACTATACAAGCCTGTGGTTTCCTGCACAACTACTGGTGGCCTGAGAGCCTAAAGATGTCAGGTGGACTTGTAAATGGCTTAGCTAGACAGTGTTCTGAATAAGGTCTCTCAGAGACAAGTCTTGTACCTGGGGATTTTTCAGCAGCAAGATTTGGAAAAACCATGATGGTGATGTTAGGATGAGACATTCAGCTGAAAAAATGTGAGAAAGTTCCAGCTATCAGGCATCAATATTAAGGGGAAATCTTTTAATAAGAAAAAGACTTTTCATATAAATGCTTCTTTTGTAGTGATTTTCAACCTTTTTCATCTCATGACACCACACATAAACTAAGTACTAAAATTCTGTGGCACACCAAAAAATATATTTTTGCTGATCTGACAAAAAAAATGGGTATGATTTTGATTCATTCACACTGGATGGCTATTGTTGTGTTGGCTGTTGTCATATATATATATATATATATTTTACAATCTAAGGGAAAAGAGGTCAGTGCCCCTGATTAAGTAGTCAGGTATTGTTTTTAAAATGTCTTGTGGCACACCATTTGAAAATTGTCTAAACATGTTCAAAAAGTTCTGAAATCAACTTAGTATTATACATTCTCTTGTACCTAAAAAAAGCAAAATAAACACAGGTTATTCAGTTTTTCCACTTTGGAAAAAAGAAAAACTGTATCAACTCAACCCATAATTTTAAGCCTGTGATCACAGCTCTTTCTATACGAGAGGAGTGGTCTGAGTGGCTTTGCTACTGGCCATTTCAGCCATTTAGAAAGAGCTAGGCTGGTCCCTGCTCTGGGGAAAAACCATGTCTAAACAACTGCAGCTGAATCAACTAACTGAAAATTTTGGTGAACTCAGTTAGCTGTGACATCGCTGTTTGAGTAAACCACACAGTTAAGGACATAAGCTTTGGCTCTGCCACTTGTCTAGAACTGGCAAATGCTTAACCAATTACAGTGAGTGCATTTTGCTGCCCTTATTTAGTTCACCCACAGGGCAGGCATATGTTCCTTTATTTTTCAAGTACTAAAGTGAAAATAAATATTGCCAGTCAAAAAAGTACAAACTGATAATATGAAATGGGAAATGGGCAAGGAATCATTGCCTAGTGATGATGGCATGGAAAAGCAAAATTTTGAAGCTAGGTACTTTCACTTTTCAATGAAATGGGTTTATTGTGCTTTCCCTTTCCCAGAAATGCACTGCTTTTTTTTTTTTCTTCAGTTCTGTGCTTACTCACCTTTGTTCCTAAAGATGTACACACAGGCTATTATTTTCCTTTACTATTAGAAAGAAAACAAAGTGGTTACGAGACCTTCCTGAATCAGGAGTTTTATAATGATAACACATAGTTACAATAATAAAATGACGTTTTGCCAATTTATTTGTATGATTCTTTTTCTTATTGTGTTGACATATTTTTTAAATGAATGCTGTCAAAATATTCATTATTATAATCAAATCTATATTCTAATGCATTATTTAAAGGCATTTGGGGGCTTTTATAACATATGTTTTTGCTGACAAACTAACCAAATATTTATCACTTACATACTTTAATTTACACAATTTTAAGTTCTCTCATCACCTCTGTATAAAGTGATAGCATCACGGCTACTCAGACCAGATTTTTGTTTGAGTAACTGTTTTCCTCTCCAGATGAATTTTCTGAATTGGCATTTCTCATAAGTTTTTCATGGAAGCCATCTAATCAAGGTGGTATTTGAACTGCAGTTGTACAAGACTGAAAACATACCCCAGATCATTGACCTGGGCAGGTGAGGCTGTTTTAGGAATTATGTGCTGTTATAAAAGAAGAAAAGAATGCTTTTGATTCCTATGTTAGGGGTCTCCAACATTTTATTCTCCATAAGGACTAGGTGAGGGTCCTAAGTCCCTGAACAGAGTGTTACTCTCCAGAATGTACACCTATAACATCAGGCGTGCATCTACATGGTAGCATTCTTTCACTTAATTGTAGAAGTTGAGGCAATATAGTAGAAGGACAGGGTTGAGTTCAAATTAATCTATACCACATTTTAGTCTTGAAACACAGATTAAGTTACATGACCTCCACAAGTCTTTGTTTTATCACTTGGTAAAAATAAAATAATAATTTCTATGTTACAGGTTAAATAAAGAACAAATATGTACTTACTTGCTATATATGTTAGATGCTCAATAAGTAAAAATATATACACCTAATTTTCAGAGTGCTTTTTATCTTTAGTAATCAATACTTACCCTATATGTATTGAAGAGTGGAAGAAAAAGGAGACATCAAGCTTTTTAAGAAGGGAGTTTATCTGGAAGACACCCATTCTTTTTATCCCAGTCAGCATCCCTTATCCAAATTCCTAACACTTTGTACACAGATCCAAGGGTTTATGTAGTGTTAGAATGGTGGTGGTGGTGGAAGGGAATAGCTGTCATTCTAGCCTTCCACAGCCTACTTTTGAGTTAGAGGATTAATTGAGTTAGTTAGGGACCACTATTCTGTATGCAAGCCTAAATTCACCAAAATGGGGAAAATGCTTTATTGCTTAAAATTCTTGCTAATAGGTGTGAAGAAAAATTTACAGCATTATAAAACATGTCCCCAGATAGCCCACTGGTGGTGAACCCTTGATTCTGTGTTCTGGCAAGGGTCCAGGGGACTAGAGAAAGATAGATATCAACTATCTGCTCACCATTTTGTAATACCAAGTACTATGCATAAGCATTTCCTTCAGCTGGAAGACAGACTTACAATTCATCCGTATAATTAGTTCCTCCTTCAAAATGATCTATTTCTGTCTCTGTGTCTTCACCTGTTGTCCTGAGAGCAGAAGGTGATAAAAAAGAAGCCTCCTCAAAGAAGATTAAAACACCACTTGTTATGAAACACCTCATTTTCTATGGTTAAATACTAGTCAGACTACAGGTAAAGCTACGTGTAGTTTTCCTGGTGTTTGCCAAGCCCAAAGCCGCAGACAGTTGGGAGACACAGAACATGAGCAATGAGGGAATGTGGGCTAAGGGATTCCATGTTTAGACAGATGGCTTCAAGCAGTGTGGCTAGCCAGAGAAAGCGAGTCCATGTCTGGAGCACCAGGCCCCAGGAGAGCAACTGGAGACATTAGTACCAACTATGTGAGGTCATGGGAAGAGCTAAATATGAAGACAACATTGTCAGTCATCATCACCCACAGTGTCACCAAGAAAGGAACGTGCTTTAGTCACAAACTGGAAAAATTGGTTCTTTTTCTTGAAGAAGAGTTTTTATGAGAATGAAATGATGTGATATCAAAATAAGGGCAGTCAAAATTAGAAGCAGTAGTGACAGATTTTGGTGGGTGAATGGTGAGGGGGTGGTAATCCTTCCTCTTTGTTATGTCCTGACCAGCATGTGTTCTTGGTCTACACCTGGTTTATTGAATAGGTTTTATTTCATGTGTCCATATAGATCTGTTGATAATGGCTTCCTAAAATGTAGGGAAAGAATTTAATGATTGATTGATGATGTCTGCCACAGGATAGGAAAGAAGAGTAGTTGTACTAATGCCATTTACTAGCCATCCCTGGTCTAGAACCTAATTCTCTTAGGCTTTACTTTCTCCATCTCAAAAACAATGCCAACCAGAGTTATGTGAATTATTCTAAGCATAAACTGTAACTAATGAGAGTATTGTTCAAAGGTTACTGTGATTATGTTAAATTCACTTGTGTATAACATCATTTTCAGCATTCAAGTAAATGAAAGTATTCAACCTTTAGCATTATTCATGTGCATGGGTATCTGAGATTATAACAGTCCTGGTATTTATTGTGTTATCATTTACATAATGCAGTGGTACCTGATACAGCCTTATGGATTATAGGCTTTTATTGGTTGGAGTTTTATAGTATAATGCCAAATATTGAAACATTGAAATTTATTAAAGAAAAGGATGGGACACTTGAAACTGTCTTAGATATCTATACCTATCTGTCTATTCATTCATTTATTTATTTATTTTCAAAATATGGGAGGTGGAGCATACTGGTAAGAGACATATAATATCAGCCTATATTTTTAAAAATTGCCTCAGAGCAAAAAGTCTTTTTGATTGCAAGACCTGGAAAAGGTAGTCTTATATCAAGGGTCTGGAAGAGTCTTTGAGAATTCACTGAACTTAACCACCCCTTGAATTCAGGCAGGACTTCATATGAAGGGCTTCCAGATTTACTTTGCACAATTCTCTTCTTTAAAGTTCCTAAAACAGATTTGATAGTCTCCTTGAATTACCTACTACAAGGCAGATCAAAGTTTCGTGGGTTCTGGAACTCATACGAATTTGAGGGTTCCTTTTAGAGAAAATGGACACAAAAATCTCTTTTACAAATTTTACATAAATATAAGACATGTAAATGCATCACCAAGTCCTCTGCTGGAGTTTTGGAAGGGGCATGTAGCCTTATCTTTATCAGCCCTGAAGCGTTAACTATATAAGCTTCTTATTCTTTGTATTATTATTATTATTATTATTTTAATTGATTTCAGAGAGGAAGGGAGAGAGAGATAGAACATCAATAATGAGAGAGAATCATTGATCGACTGCCTTGTGCACACCCCCTAGATCGAGACTGCAACCTTGGTATGTGCCTTTGACTAGAATCAAACCTGGGACCCTTCAGTCTGAGACTGATGCTCTATCCACTGAGCCAAACCAGCTAGGGCTGTCTTATTTTTAGTAGTAAGTAATTTTGGCTAACTTCTCAATCCTGCTTTTGAGAAAATGTAATTTATTCAATAATATAAACTATGTTATAGATATATTTAATTATTTAAGAATAATAATTTAAAATATGTCATACTGATTCACATTTAATGCTTTTCTTTTTCAGTCAAGACCTAAAGTAATTAATCTATGTAAAAGCACAAGAATAAAATGACAAGACTGCAAATAGTAAAGGAAGTAATTTTATTAGAAACCTGAGTGAATAAACTTTTATATAATCATCTTAATAGCTGAGATGATAAAGGAAGCAAGGAAATACCAAGATCTTACCTAAAAATAGTGGGTAAACACTTACCTGGACTATATTCATTAGCTATGTTTGCTAACAAAGCATTTTTGTAGATATTTTAATGGAACACAGGACTCTGCAGAAGTTTGCTAAAGCACCATGGATGATTTACATGTAGAATTAAACTTTCAAACACCCCTAACTCAGGCCTAAACTGGCCCTTAGAAAATGGTCTCCAGTTAGGCCATGTGCTTGTGGGAGTTGCCTATAATTGTTTTTTAGAAATTATTTATTTTTTACAAAAACACTTTGGTCTGACTTGTTGCTATAAACAATTACTTTCTTTTTTTGTTTTGTTTATACCCAGTTGAACGCTCTAACAAGAAGCCATCATTGTCCCCTGGTAGTAAGTGACAGTAGAACAGAGCTGACCTGGAGAGCTCTGGAGACCCAATGGGTGGAAAGGTAGGTACTGGACGAGGGGAGGAGCTGAGTCTCAGAACTGCCAGAGCAATAGTCACAGTCTAGAAAAAAGCCACTTCAGTGTTAGGGATGAAAAAAAGATGCCAAACCAGAAAATAGAAATCCTAATACAACATCTAAACAGCGGTAGCTACTGGAAACAGAATGAGTCAAGGCACATGGGGAAGTGCCAGCTCAGTCATCTAGAGCTGAGCAGAACCCAAGAGAGGCAATGGGAATCTTTAACTGGCATCTACCATGTAATCTGTACTGCCAGGTCCTCTGCACATCAATTTTCTCCAATCCTCACAACTGTTTGGATGGTAGGTATTATTATCCTCATCGTATCACATCACTTCATCATAGCAGTCAATAGCATAATACAGTGCATCACTTGATTAAAAGACAATGAAAAGAAATTGGATAACATTAAAATCATTTTTCGAATTAAACTCTAAATGAAGAATAATAAAACAATTTATTTGCGGACACAATTAACACTGTATATTCAACAAAGGAGTTGCCACGGTATTTAGTGGAAAGGTTGAAAGCAACAAAACTGAGGGATGTAATTTACCACCGTTGCTTTTCTTAGCGTGGATGTACTATTGATAACTACTAGTATAGAAAAAGACCAAAAGAAAATGGTGAATACAAAGAAATAAAAATCCTTTTTATAAAGGATGTAATTGCATACTTATACAATTCACGGATGGTAACTAAAAATTATGCAAAAGACAGAAAAAGAAATCTGTTACCTTTATATGTGGTTTTGTTACTTTTCAGTCATTGCATAGCATAACATATATGGAATGTGATACTGAAGAAATTAAATTACAGTAGAAATATTAAGCCAGATACAGTCAAAAGGTCACAGTTTTTCAAATTAGTTAACATAATCATTCCATTCATTTACTCATTAACAAATTCTTTTATTAATTAATTTTGTAAATAAAAACATAGGCTGTGTGTTAAGGGAGTGAGACAGTTTCCAGGGTCCCAACCCTCGTGAAGTTTCTAGTTGGTTTGATTGACATAGATGCTAAACATAAGCTGATTAGTACTATCTTGGGTGAGATGCTGCCATTGCCCCAAACACTGGCACAGAGCCCGTTTCAGAAATAATTTTTGTGTCATACAAGAAAACTAGTTTTGTTAGTTTAAGGGTCTAGGTCATTGTATCAAACAAAAACAAACAAAAAACATCCTTTGATGCTCTGTATTTACTGGGGAATTTTACAAAAAGACAATATAATAGAATTTGTGTTTTATTTACCTGACTAGGCTTCAGGTAACATTCAGATATTTTAAAGGGGCAAAAAGTTGTCATCATTGAGAATATGTGAAGAAGTGCTTTAAATTCTGAAAGTACTCTCTTAAGAAGGGTGACGGTGCTCTGAGTGAGGCAGCATCTTTGTAAGAAATATCAAATACCCCGAAGGGACTTCTATGAAGGGGGCAATACTCTTTGAGATGAATCAATGTGAGATTTAAAACACAGTCTCCTTACTTAAATAATCGTTCCTTTTATGGTAGAATAATGGTTTTACAGATCTTTTGTTGAACCAGAATTTAGTACTTATCTACACTACTACCTTCCTTTGAACACTAAACAATAATGATTTTCTTAAACATTCCTGTTAGGCATGGGAACTGGGATCAGATGAACTGTATTTGAGTCTCAGACTGTAACCTGAAGGCAGGTTTAATCTCTCTAAGCCTTCATTTTTTTCCTCAAGACATTTTATTATGAAGGATTTTCAAATGAAAGGCAAAGCTGAAAGACTTTTACAGTGAACATTCATTATTACATCACCTAGAGTTTACCATTAACACTTTACTTTCTTTCTTACATATCTATTCATATATCTATCCCTCTATCCAGCCATTAATCCATCTTATTTTTTTATGGATTTTAAAGTAAATTTGCATAGATTAGTATTGTTATCCTAAACATACTTAAGTATGTTTATTATTAACTAGTGTTAAATATTGTTTACAAGTTTTTATTTTGATATAAAATGGACATACATTAAAATACATAAATCTGAAGTATATTTTTGTTGAATTTTGACAAAGGTATGCACCTTTGTAACCCCAGCCCCTCTCTGCTTGAACCTCCATTTTATATTTTAGTTATAAAATGAAATCGAGAGAATGGTTTCAAAGAGTTCTTGTGAGAATAACATAGGTAAAAGGTGCTATGTAACTTATAAGGTGAGATATGTGTGAGGCACTATTTTTATAACTGTTAATTAATATAATTATTATCTCTTTGATGAGTATGGCTAGTAGATGTGAAGAAATGCTGAGAGGGTGACAATTTCAGTTAGACTTGTAACCTTAATTACTATAAAAGCTATCATTGCCCCAATGTTAATTATTAAACAATTTGCACACAGTGCTCTCACACAATCTTGACAGCCACTTGTATGGCTCTATTCCATTAATCTGGCTGCTATCTCTGTGCACCATCTGGCATATGACTGGCAAAACAGTGATGGCAACATTGCCTCCTCTTGATTTAATTACCATTGCTTCATTGTGCGGGAAGCCACCACTTGTCCATACTGTCAGTGCACCAAGGAACCCGGAAGGCCAATGAACGTTGGGCATTAGCCGGGTTGACTGCTAAGCACTAGATAGTGGTGGCTCAAGTCAATTCTCTTAACCAGATAATCCTTTTTACTTTACCTTTGATATGCCTGTATGCATTGCTAGAGGGCAAGATGTGTACCTAAAACTGAATAAAAAGCAGGCGGGATCCAGTCCCGGGTGTGTCTCTTCAAGAAAGAGGCTCACCCTGACCCCCAATGCCTTCTAAATTCATATTTCTTGTATAGTATTTTCATTTGTGCCTTGGCCACTCCTTCAGATCCTGAACCCCACCGCGAAGGTCCTGGCACATTGCACTTTCTGGGCAAACTCAAAGGCTGGCCCTGGTTTTACCTCTCTCTTTTTCAGTTTTATCATGTTTTATGAAAGGGTGACAAACCAGAATGCTATTGGTCATAGAGGAAGATTGCTTTCCTGTCCTCCCTCAACAAAACCACCCATGCAATAAAGATTCAAATGTGGACATTTGCCGACCAATAGCTGACATTTAGTGCCAGGTAATCCTCCTTATTGATGTTGTTAATAATTTGGTTATAATTTATTTGGTTAATAAAATGATACTGTGGAGAAGAATGTCCAGGACAGGTCTGAGACTTGGCCTGCCTGAAAATGTAAGGCAGGTTTTGGAAATTTCTTTTTATTAATTTCTTTATTGATTAAGGTATCACATATATGTCCTCATCCCCCCATTCCCATCCCAAACCCCTCCCCACACATGCCCCCACACCCCTGTTGTCTGTGACCACTGGTTAGGCTTATATGCATGCATACAAGTCCTTTGGTTGATCTCTCCCCCTTACCCCCACCCTCCCCTATCTTCCCTCTGAGGTTTGACAGTCTGATCGATGCTCCCTGTCTCTGGGTCTGTTTTTGTTCATCAGTTTATGTTGTTCATTATTTCCCATAGATGAGTGAAATCATGTGATACTAGAATACACTTATAAGAACCAAAAATGAGTCAAGCAATAATGCTTATGCTGAGAGGCAAATGAATCAGTCTGTACTGAGTTTCTTTCTGGGCCAACAGTTCTTTTGAGTCCCAATTTCAATGTCAAACAGTTCCTTATGTGTACATGTCAGCAATGATATTTCAGTTCTGGATGGTGGACAAATGGTGGTAATGCAGGTACGACCCTCTCTGGTTTGTCCTGGGCAACCTGCAGCAATGCACAGCTGCTGACTGCTAGTATGGCAAGGCGTCGTCAGCGTCTTCCATCTCTGGACTGTTTCTCTTCTGTCTTCATGGCTGGAGCAGTCCTGTCAATTCCTCTCTGTTGCAGGAATCCACAGGGTCTTGGAGGTGTTTTCTGAAAATATACAAACATATTCTTGACCAAAAGTTAATAAAGGAATATTTTCTATAAATTTGACTTGGGATCCTTTTTCATTTTTTGCCCAAATGATTTTCCTTTGGCTTGTTTTGACACTATGTGTGTTTTTCATGGGTGTATTGCTGTTAGCATTATAAATGAAAGTTAATTTTCCAAAGTAAAAATTTTCTAGATGTAATTTACTTACAGGATATTTTTCCTTACATGATATTCTTCTACTATCCCCCCTTTTTTAATTTAAATATTAGGAGGCTTTTGGAAATTTTATAATGTAGTCTTGATAGCTTTTAAATTTTAATTTTTTGCACTAAAATATGACTGCTTTAGGTTCATTACGTGTTACACAATTTTACCATGAGATGAACTACCAATAAAAATTTTAGTTAGCACTTTAGGAACAGCTTTTTGTCCAGTACCATTAATTTTTCTAGAATACTCGCTTATTTCACTTAGCCAATTTAAATTAGTCTGAGAACTTGACTACTATTTTACTGTCAAATTTAATACTCTAACCACAATCTTATTTTACCTTGTAAATATTAGTGGAAAGAATTATTTGCCTTCTTGAGTAGGCCCTGAGCATTCCTGGTGCTAGGTTGGATTTAGATATCAAAAACCCACTTCCCCACACCATGGGTACAAGACAACTCAAACAAGTCTTGTTGCAGTGAGAGGGCAGCTGCTGCCGGCCAAGTCTCTGTCTGTTACCTGGGTCCCGATTTGAGCTGGGCATGGGAAGCAAGGCATCCATGGGGGCAGGAGACCTCCCTCAGAAAGGGTGAGGGTTCAGGCCCCTGCAAGGTTGGGGGAGTGAGGGTCTGTGCCCCACCTCTGTTGACCCCCAAGTTCTCTCCTGATGGCCCCTCTGCGACTGTGCCTGTCTTAGGTTGTTCCTTCCCTGAGGAATCTTACCTGTCTCTGGCTAACCAGTCATCCTCCAGGGCCAAGCAGGGTGATGTGAGGTTCAGTTCTGTCTCCTTGGTAGCCTATGCCCCTGTGGCCTCCACGCCCAGCACCTGCCTTGGAATCCCCTCACCTGCTGGCGGGGCCCCGACACTAATCACATATCTTGGGGAACCCAGGTTTCTTCTCCAGGTTTTGGAAATTTTGAGAACGTTCAGATCATGGGAGAAAATACTGTCCAGTGGTGTGGACAGAGCATAGTTACAGAGAAAAGGTAGTTAAATCAAGTTGTTAGCATCAGAGAATAATAATTCTACAAAGAATAAAGGGGGTATAACTATACTAGTAAGTCCATGGCAACAGAGACTCTGAGTTAACAAGAATACTGAAGGGTTTGAGATTTTTACCTGAAGAGTTTGAACTTGTCTGAGGGATATTACATATCTATTCCTTTAAGGTAAGGAATTCAGAATAGAATAGGATATCTGAATATTGGAAAGGCCGTCCATATAGCATTTCTTAAGGGCTTAACCTTAGAGAGGGTCATAGAGCAATTTGTACCTAAAGAAGAGCTATAGGAAAGGTTTCAACCCATGGGAGATTGTTTCCTGGCTTAGTTTTCTAATGATGGACTTTAAAGTAAAGGTGTTCTTCAGTCAAAAGAGGCAAATGCAAAATAGAGAAAAGCTGCAGACTAGAAGCAATGAAGACAAAAGCCTTAGATGTGAGAATTCCATTCAAAATGGAGAGAAGGCTTCCAGAGACAGTGTTATAAAGTAATCAACTAATGCAGTAGTACCTTGTGGAAACCAAGGTAAAGGGTACACAAATTCCACCCAAACTGAGACTTTGCCTGTTGTCAGAAGTAGCTAAAACATTATGGTAATTCCTACCCAGTGAGATGTTCTCACATGGAAGTTAAATTTGTAATTATAACTACCTAAATCTAGTATATATATTTGTGTATAATTAACTCAGTGTTCCTGATATTGTTATTGTTTAATTAACAACTTTGTGTTGAAAGCCCCAAGCAAAATAGTTTTATTTGAACTTAAAAGAAAATCACTAAAACCCACATGACCCCCTACTCCAGTCACGATGTCCATATTTAGGGAGGACCAGTTTCTGATTTGTTCTTCCAGGTACCAGTTCCAGGAGCCCTTTAGATCTTGAATAATAACCAATAATCATAAAAGAAGAAAATATTTATGAGTACTTACTATGTGCCAACACTGTTTTGAATGCTTTACTTCATTAGTCCATTCAATAATATTCACAAACCTTATTTTTATCATTATTTATAGATGAAGAAACAAGCACAGTGTAGATGAGCAAACAGTTCAACTAGCAACACAGTTGAAAGAACTGAAGTCAGTATTCCAGCATAGGTGGCAGCTGAGCACATAGTTTTAATCATTTTGATATGTATTTCTAGGTAACTAATCCATACAGAGCTTCTGTCAGAGCAGCTTGCTTTATCAGGGAGCTGTGACATGTGCCTGACAATGTTAAGGTCCAGAGCACCTGGAAAATGAGTCTGGGATATATCATGCTAACATGACCTATCTTGTTAGCTTAAATATCTACAATTATCTAGGAATAAAACAAATATACCTGGGGAGCTACTTTGAATGAAAGTAATAGTGGTTTCTCTCTCTTGTAAGAGAGGGTTTCTCAACTACCAAGATAGTCTACTAATGTGTTTTTCTGGAACCTTGTTACTCAATTTAATTACAAGCCCAGATGAGCTAATTTTATACTTCTTTTTTTAATTTTTGTTTAAAGTATTACAAATAGTATTAAATATGTCTCCTTCTTCCCCCATTGACCTTTGCCCAGCCTCCCCTACCCCCCAGCTCATGCTCTCACCACCCCCCCACCAGTGTCTGTGTCCATTGGTTATGCTTATATGCAGTCATACAAGTCCTTTGGTTGATCTCTTACTTCCCCCGCCAAACCCTCCCCTGTCTCCACGCTGTAGTTTGACAGTCTGCTCCTTTGTCTTTTTATCTATTTTTGTCCATCAGTTTATGATATTCTTTATATTACACAAATTAGTGATATTTATATTTCTCTGACTGGCTTATTTCACTTAGCATAATGCTCTCCAGTTCCATCCATGCTGTTGCAAATGGTAAGAATTCCTTCTTTTTTACCTCAGCGTAGTATTCCATTGTGTAGATGTACCACAGTTTTCTAATCCACTCATTTGCTGATGGGCACTTAGGTTGTTTCCAAATCTTAGCTATGGTAAATTGTGCTGCTATGAACATAGGGGTGCATATATCCTTTCTGTTTGGTGTTTCTGGTTTCTTGGGATATATTCCTAGAAGTGGGATTACTGGGTTAAATGGAAGTTTCATTTTTAATTTTTTAAGGAAACGCCATACTGTTTTCCACAGTGGCTGCACCAGTCTGTATTCCCACAAGCAGTGCAAGAGGGTTCTGTTTTCTCCACATCCTCGCCAGCACTTGTCGTTTGTTGATTTGTTGATGATAGCCGTTCTGACAGGTGTGAGATGGTACCTCATTGTTATTTTGATTTCCATCTCTCTGATGATGAGTGACTTTGAGCATGTTTTCATATGTCTCTTGGCCTTCTGTATGTCCTCTTTTGAAAAGTGTCTATTTAGGTCCTTTGCCCATTTTTTTTGATTGTATTGTTTATCTTCCTTTTGTTATGAGCTCCTGGTAAATATTGGAGATGAAACCCTTATAAAAGATAACATTGGAAAATATGTACTCCCATGCAGTGGGCTTTCTTGTTGTTTTGTTGATGGTTTCTTTTGCTGTGCAGAAGCTTTTTATTTTGATGTAGTCCCATTTGTTTATTTTCTCCTTAGTTTCCATTGCCCTAGGAGCTCTATCGGTAAAGATATTGCTACGACATAATGTTACAGAGAACCAGACTAGTCAAACAATGCTCGGAGAGTTTGGAGTCACACTTTATTCATCGGTGGGCTTAGAGAAAATGAATTCAAATTCTAAGCAAGGCTACAAGCAGAACTTCCCTTTTTATTAAAGAGCCAGCCCTATGTGCACTTAGTGGTTATCTCGCTGCTGGCCTTGAAAACAACACAGTTCTTTCCAATTAAAAAATGCACCTGGCATGGCATTGAAATTGTGGGCATATCTAGTCTCTGGCCTACAAGGTCAGACAGCTAAATTTATCTTCCTCATTATTCAAGCAGGCTAAAGCAGGCTAGAAAGCAAAGTTATTTTTATAGAATAAGAGTCCGTCTAAAAAAAACAGCAGAGAATTCCAAACAGTAGTTTTACAAAATAGGGGTTAGCCTTCTCAATATGTCTGATATTTTGCTGCCTATGGCTTCTTCTAAGATATTTATGGTTTCGCGTCTTATGTTTAAGTCCTTTGTCCATTTTGAGGTTATTTTTGTGTATGGTGTAAGGTGGTGATCTAGTTTCATTTTTTTGCATGTATCTGTCCAATTTTCTCAACACCATTTATTCAAGAGACTGTCTTGACACGATTGTATGCTCTTGCCTCCTTTGTCAAATATTAATTGAGCATACTGTCTTGGGTTGATTTCTAGGTTCTCTGTTCTGTTCCACTGATCTATATGTCTGTTCTTGTGCCAGTACCAGGCAGTTTTGAGAACAGTGGCTTTGTAGTATAGCTTGGTATCTGGTATTCTGATCCCTCCAACTTTGTTCTTCTTTCTCAGGATTGCTGTGGCTATTTGAGGTCTTTTTTTATTCCAGATGAATTTTTGGAGTTTGTTCTAGGTCTTTGAAGTATGCTGTTGGTATTTTAATGGGGATTGCATTGAATCTATAGATTGCTTTGGGAAGTATGGACATTTTAATGATGCTGATTCTACCAAACTAAGAACATGGTATATTTTTCCATTTGTTTATGTCTTCCTCTATCTCTTTTTTCAGCATCCTGTAATTTTCTGAGTACAGGTCTTTTACCTCCTTAGTTTATTTCTAGGTATCTTAATTTTTTTGGTGCAATGGTAAATGGAATTGTTTTTTTTTAGTTTCTCTTTCTGTGAGTTTATTATTGGTATATAAAAAAGCCATAGACTTCTGGGTGTTAATTTTGTATCCTGCTACATTGATGAATTCATTTATTAAGTCTACTAGTTTTTTAATGGAGTCTTTAGGGTTTTCTATGTACAATATCATGTCATCTGCGAATAATGAGAATTTTATTTCTTCTTTTCCAATTTGGATGCCTTTTATTTCTTCTTGTCTCATCGCTATGGCTAGTATTTCCAGTACTATGTAGAACAGGAGTGGTGAGAGTGGGCATACCTGTCTTATTCCTGTTCTTAGGGGAAATGATTTTAGTTTTTGTCCATTGAGTATGATGTTGGCTATAGGTTTGTCATATAAGGCTTTTATTATGTTGAGATATGATCCCTCTATTCCCACTTTGTTGAGATTTTTTATCAAGAAAGGTTGTTGGATTTTGTCAAATGCTTTTTTTTGCACCAATTGATATGATTATGTGATTTTTGCCTTTCAATTTGTTTATGTGATGTATCACATTTATTGATTTGTGGATATTGTGGCAGCCTTGCATCCCTGGAATAAATCCCACCTGGTCAAGGTGTATGATCTTTCTAATGTAATGCTGGATTCCATTTGCTAGAATTTTTTTTGAGGATTTTAGCATCTAGATTTGTCAGTGATATTGGCCTGTAATTCTCTTTCTTTGCAATGTCTTAATCTGGTTTTGGGATTAGGATAATTCTGGCCTGGAAGTGTGCCTTCCTCTTGAATTTTTTGGGAATAGTCTGAGAAGGACAGGTTTTATTTTTTCTTTGAATGTTTGGTAAAACTCCCCTGTGAAGACATCTGGCCCGGGCTTTTGTTTGCTGGAAGATTTTTGATTACTGCTTCAATTTCTCCATAGTTATTGGCCTATTGATACTTTCTGATTATTCCTGGTTGAGTTTTGGAAGGTTGTATTTTTCTAGGAATACATCCATTTCTTCTAAGTTTTCCAGTTTGTTGGAATAGAGTTGCTCATAGTATTTTTTTATAATTCTTTTTATTTCTGTGGGGTCTATTGCTATTTCACCTCTTTCATTTCTGATTTTGTTTATTTGGGTTCTCTCTCTTTGTTTCTTGGTGAGTCTGGCTAGAGGTTCATCAATCTTGTTTATCCTTTCAAAGAACCAGCTCTTGGTTTCATTGATCTTTTGTATTTTTTTTGTTTTTAGTCTCTATGTCATTTATTTCTCCTCTGATCTTTAATATTTCCTTCCTTCTGCTCACTCTGCATTTTTCTTGTTGCTCTCTTCCTAATTATTCAAGTTGCAGAGTCAGATGGTTTATTACTATTTTTTCTTGTTTTTTTTTTTTGTTTTTTTTTGAGGTAGGCCTGTAATGATATGAACTTCCCTCTGAGGACTGCTTTCGCTGTGTCCCATAGATTTTTGGATTGTTGTGTTTTCATTGTCATTTGTTTCCAAAAATAAATATGATGTTTTAAATTTATTCTTTGATCTCTTTGGTAACCCAATCATTGTTTAATAGCAATAGTATGCTATTCAGCTTCCAAGTGTTTGAATTTTTGTGATTGTTTTTATTGTAGTTTATTTCTAATATTATGCCATTGTGATCTGAGAAGATGCTTGAAATGATTTAATCTTCTTGAATTTGGTGAGACTTTGCCTGTGTCCCAATATGCAGTTTATCTTTGAAAATATCCCATCTGTGTTTGTTAAGAATGTATATTCTGTAGCTTTGATTTGGAATGTTCTGAAGATGACAATTAATTCCATCTGATCTAGTGAGTTGTTTAGGATTGCTGTTTCTTTGCTGATTTTTTGTCTAGAGGATTTATCCAGTGATGTTGATGGAGTATTAAAGTCCCCTACTATGATTGTATTGCTGTCAATCTCTCCCCTGATATCTTCCAGAAGTTTTTTTTTTTAATGTATTTGGGTGCTCCTGTATTGGGTGCATATATGTTTACCAGAGTTATAGCCTCTTATTGTATTGATCTCTTTATAATTATGAAGTGGCTTTCATTGTATCTTGTTATGGTCTTCACTTTCAGTTCTATTTTGTCAGATATAAGTATTGCTACCCCAGCTTTTTTTTTTTTTTTTCATTTTCATTTGCCTGAAAGATATTTTCCATTTCTTCACTTTCAGTTTTGGTGAGTCCCTTTTTTGAGGTGGGCTATCTCTTGTAGACAGCATATCCATGGGTCATGTTTTCTTATCCATCCAGTCACTCAATGTCTTTTGATTAGATCATTTAATCCATTTATGTTTAAAGTTATTATTGATAGGTACTTGTTTGTAGCCATTTCTATTCTTTTTGCCTGTGTTCCTTCCTCCATTTCTATTTCTTCTTTTTACAGCATTCCCTTGAGCATTTCTTGCATTGCTGGCTTGGTAGTGATAATCTCCATTAGCCTTTTTTGTCTGTGAAGCTCCTGATTTCTCCTTTAATTTTTATTGATAGCCTTGCTGGATAGAGTATTCTTGGATTTAGTTCTTTGCTTTGCATCACTTTTTATACTTCATTCCATTCCCTTCTGGCCTGATGTGCTTCTGTTAAGAAATCATTTGATAATCTCATGGGGGATCCTTTGTAGGTAACTCTCTGTTTCTCTTGCAGCCTTTAAGATTTCCTCTTTGTCATTAATGTTTGCCATTATAATTATGACGTGTCTTGGTGTGGGTTTTGGAGTTCATCTTGCTTGGGACTCTCTGTACTTGTGTGACTTTTCTTCCCCATATTAGGGAAGTTTTCTGTCATTATTTCCTCAAAAAATTCTCTAATACTTGCTGCTCTTCTTGTGCTTCTGGAACCCCTATTATACGTATGTTACTTTGTTTCATGTTATTGAAAAGCTGCTTTAGGCTCTCCTCCTGCTTTTTACTTTTTTTCTCCAGTTGCTGTTCATATTGGGCTTGTTTCTCTACCTTATTTTCTAACTCACTAATTTAGTCCTCCACTTCTTCTAGTCTACTGTTGAAACCCTTCATCACATTTTTTATTGTAGCTATATCACTTTTCATTTCTTCCTGATTTTTGCAAAGGATGTTTGTTGATTTTCTCATCCATCTGGTTTATGAACTGTATGACCATTACTCTGAATTATTTTTCTGACATATTGCATGCCTCTGTTTCATTTAGTTCCTTTCTTGGGATTCCTCTTTTTCTTTCCTTTTGGGATTGTTTTGTTGTCTCCCCATTCTAGCTACCACCAGAAGGTCCAAGTGCTGAGTGGCAGGGGCCTGAGCTGTGTGCAGCGGGAGTGCTGCACCACCCGAGCATCACTGAAGATCTTAGACACTGAGATGTGTGGCTGCCATAGGTTGGCAGGAGCCACGTACACTGAGAATCAGAGTCACCACGTGCCTGTCCTGAGAATCAGAGTCATGGGCGCTCAGTGCAGCCTCATGCATGCATCGAGAATCAGGTTCCCCCATGTGCGCATACAGAGAATCGGAGTCACTGGAGCTCAGTGTGGCTTTGTGCACGCACCTAGAATCAGGGTCCCTGCATGCGCACGCTGAGAAACAGAGTCACTGAAATAAGAGTTTCCATGTGTGTGCTTGGAATCAGAGTCCCCGTGTGTGTGCACAAGACTTGGGATTCAGAGTCACTGGTGCTTGATGTGGCCTCATGAATGTGCTGAGCATCAGGGTCCCTGTGCCTGTGTGAGGAGAAACAGAATCCCCATGTGTGCACATTGAGAATCAAAGTCACTGGTGCTCAGTGTGGCCTTGCATGTGTGCCAAGAATCAGTCTGTATGCATGTGCCAATAATCAGAGTCCCCTTGATGTGCGCAATGAGAAACAGAGTCCCTGCATGCATGCGCTGAGAATCAAAGTCACTGGCGTTCAATGTGGTCTCATGCGTGCACATGCCAATAATCAGAGTCCCTGACCTGCTAGCGGGGCCGGGTTGCACAGCCATCTGTTTGGGCAGGAGGCCCGATCACATGCTGTGGGTCGTGCAGGCCTTATGCTGCTGCAGCAGGTTGATGGGGAGGGGGATACACTCTGTGACTCACAGAAATCTGTGGCCAGGATGTCTGGAGTCTCGGTTTCCCTGGGTCTGCAGCTGTAGTAGCAGGTCTTTGTCCAGAGTGGCTGTTGGGTCCCAGTTTGTGTCTGAGGCCAGTCTGGGTGGTGGTGAGGCTAGAATCCTAGTCACAAGCAGTTCTGCCCTTCAAGATGGCATAGTTATATGCCAGTGCTGGCTGCTCAGAAGTGTTTGCAGCAGCAGCAGGGTCTCACAGTCTAAGACCACCCATCTGCCAGCCCCTGAAAGTCCTGCAGGATCTAACTGTCCCTAGCTCATGCACACACACTCACCACACATGTCCACACACTCCCCTTTTGCTCTCTCACTCTCTCACACTCTCTCTCCCCCTGTTGTCTTGCCAGTCACCATCTTCCTTCCACAGTCTACAGTATACTTTATCTTTAACTTGGATTTCTATATATAGCAACATCCAAGTAAAATATTTTACCATCCTGTATTTCCTTAGTGCATTTTATCTTCCACATTCCTTGACAATTATTTCATATTTTGTTACTTTCCTCACACTTCTCATTACTTCACTCTATCCATACTCTCAGTTAATGACTTGCTTACTATTTAACTGAGAAAATCAAAGTAATCAAAAGAGAACTTCCACAAGTGTCCATAGCATATTCAAATGACTCTGCATCTGAGACCTTACAGTCTACCTTTCTTTTGTTATTATAAATGGACTATCCTGACTCCTTGCCAAGGATAACCCTTATACTTGTACATAAAATTGAAATTTCTGTCCCTGTGCTCTACTCAAGTATATTACTTTGCAATTTTTTTCTCTCTTTCTTGTATAGTCAGTTTTCCCACCCTCACCTACTGAATAATTTTTGTCAACTATTATTTGTTCTATCTTCTGTGCTATTTTTCTGTTATTCTTTACAGCAAAAATCCTTAATAGGGTTGTCTCTACTTGATGTTTCCTAATTGTCTGCTCTCATTCTTTCTCAAGTCTACCCCAGTTATGCTTTTGTTCTCACCTCTCCACCTAAACTGTTTTTGTCAAGGTCACCATGACCTCTATGTTGCTAAATATAATAATCAAAACTTAGTCATATTAGTTAAACTGTAAGTGACATTGTTGACCACTTTTTCCTCCTTGAAATGATTTCTTCATTTGACTTCCAAGATATTGAATTCCTATTTTTCTGATTATATCTCTGGTTACTCCTTATCAATTCCCTTTGCTGTTTCACTGTATATGTCTGGCCTCT
The DNA here is from genome assembly GCF_963455305.1 of Plecotus auritus. Taxonomy (NCBI): domain Eukaryota; kingdom Metazoa; phylum Chordata; class Mammalia; order Chiroptera; family Vespertilionidae; genus Plecotus; species Plecotus auritus. The sequence goes on along the minus strand of NC_137772.1, from coordinate 98,667,772 downwards.
AAAAACTGAAGTGTCCCAAGGGGACTCTTCTCCCCACACAATTCCCTTTGCTGTTTCACTGTATATGTCTGGCCTCTAAAAACTGAAGTGTCCTGGGGACTCTTCCCCCCACACACTTATAGGTAATCTCATTCAATTTTATTACTATCACTACGATCTTTATGCAGATGGCTCCCAGATTTATAGCTCTGACTCCTACTGCTTTCAAGAGTTAGATTCATTTATCAAACACTATTCAAGCAATAGAAATCTCAATTATATCCTTTGTTAGATAAAAATTAAGAAAGGTCAGAATTAAAAAAAATAACAGGAAAAATCTGTGGCAGACAATGTTAGCTGTCTACTCAAAATCCATTCCCTTATTTATTCCTTGCTAACAATATTCTAACAAGTTTAATAACTTGTTCAGACATCCATATTTCAGGAGAAGAATCTGTTCCATACTTAGCTCATGGGTAAGTCCTGTTTAATCCTAAACAATGAAGCTATGTTTTTGTAAATCATTTGTTTAGGCGAAGTCATTTCTGGCCAATAAGATGTGAGGAGAATTCTGCTGAAGGAATTCCAAAAAAGGTTTCCTCAGTGACAAAAAGAGAGGCTAAAAAGGGATGTCTACTCTTCTTCCAATGGACTTTGGTGGAGTGGGGAAGCTACATGGGGTGACTAGAGCTCTTATAGCCAACCAACTCCCCAGAGCTAGGGTTTGTCTGAAGAAAAACTCCACATTGAAGGTGGTCAAGTGGAATGACAGGAAGAGAATGAGTTCCTGATAATATCAGCCTTTGGAAAAACTAACCCAGGAGCTGCTCTATAATGAAACTTCCTGTTTTGAGGATACAAATTGGCCTCATTGTTTAATCCAAATGATTAGGATTTTTTTGTTACTTATAGCTTAAAAATTAAAGCCCACATAGTGTGGAATTTTTTGAGGTGGAGGAGGGGTACTTAAATGTCCAACTGTATAAAATTGTTACAAGAGTTTATTTTAGCCAAAATTGACAACAGACACCAGGAAGCAAGATCTCAAATGCTCCAGGGAATAACAGTTTTTCTGTTTGTGTGTGTGTGTGTGTGTTTTGTTTGTTTGTTTGTTTGTTTTTAGGCAGGTAACAATCAAGCTGTCTTTTTTTAATTAATTAATTAATTAATTTGTTTGTTTATTTTTTATTGTTTGAAGTATTACAAATAGTAGTACATATGTCTCCTTTTTTCCCCCCATTGACCTCTCCCCAGCCTCTCCTACCCCCGAGTGCATGCCTTTACATGCCCCCTGCCCCCCGCAGTGTCTTGTATCCATTGGTTATGCTTATATGCATGCCTACAAGTCCTTCGGTTGATCTCTTACAGCCCTGCCCCCCCCAACCTCCCCTGCCTTCCTGCTGTAGTTTGATAGCCTGTTCAATGTTTCTGTGCCTCTGTATCTATTTTTCTCCATTTCTTTCCTTTAAAAAATCATGCCTCTGCAGACTAGAAATAAACATACAATAACAAAAAATGTTTGAGTCCCAATTTCAATGTCCAACAGTTCTGAGTCCCCGTTTCAATGTCAAACAGTTCCTTATGTGTACATGTCAGCAATGATATCTGGATGGTGGGCACATGGTGGCAATGCAGGTCCGACCCTCTCTGGTTTGGTCCTAGGCAACCTGCTGCGACGCACAGCTGCTGACTGCTAGCGTGGCAAGGCGTCGTTAGCGTCTTCCATCTCTGGACTGTTTCTCCTCTTGTCTTCATGGTTGGAGCAGACCTGTTAATTCCTCTCTGTTGCAGGAATCCACATGGTCTTGGAGTTGTTTTCTGAAAATATACAAACATATTCTCGACCAAAAGTTAATAGAGGAATCTTTTCTATATAATTGATTTGGGATCCTTTTTATTTTTGCCCAAACGATTTTCCTTTGTCTTATTTAGACACCATGTGTGTTTTTCATGGGTGTCTTGCTGTTAGCATTACAAATGAAAATTAATTTTGTAAAGTAAAAGTTTTCTAGAGGTAATTTACTTATAGGATATTTTTCCTTACATGATATTATCCTACTACAGTCTTGATAATTTTAAATTTTAATTTTTTGCACAAAAATATGACTGCTTTAGGTTCATTGCATGTTCAGGAATTTTACCATGAGATGAACTACCAATAGAAATTTTAGTTACTACTTTAGGAACAGCTTTTTGTCCAGTACAATTAAATTTTCTTGAATATTCACTTATTTCAAATAGCCTATTTAAATTAATCTAAAAACTTGATTATTATTTTACTGTCAGATTTAATACTCTACCAACAATCTTAGTTTACCCTGTAAATATTAGTGGAAAGGATTATTTGCATTCTTGAGTAGGCCCTGAGCATTCCTGGTGCTAGGCTGGATTTAGATATAGGGCAGTTGCTGTCGGCCAAGTCTCTGTCTGTTATCTGGGTCCCAATCTGAGCTGGGCCAAGTCTCTGTCTGTCACCTGTGTCCCGATCTGAGCTGGGTGTGGGAAGCAAAGCAGCCATGGCGGCAGGAGACCTCCCTCAGAAGGGGTGAGGCTTCAGGCCCCTGCAAGGTTGGGGGGGGGTGAGGGTCTGTGCCCCACCTCTGTTGACCCCCAAGTTCTCTCCTGATGGCCCCTCTGCGACTGTGCCTGTCTTAGGTTGTTTCTTCCCTGAGGAATCTTACCTGTCTCTGGCTAACCAGTCATCCTCCGGGGCCAAGCAGGGTGATGTGAGGTTCAGTTCTGTCTCCTTGGTAGCCTATGCCCCTGTGGCCTCCACGCCCAGCACCTGCCTTGGGATCCCCTGGCCTGCTGGCGGGGCCTCAGCACTGATCACATATCTCGGGGAACTCAGGTTTCTTCTCCAGGGAGGGCCTAGCAGCTAGGCCCTAGCTCACTTGATTGGACGAGAAACAGATCCATGGTATCAGCCACCACGAGGCTTCAAGCTCAGCTTGAACAGAAAGCTCAGGCAACAGCTGAGGGCAATTGGATTGTGAGAAGAGGGTCCCTCTTGGCACAGAAGGCAAGAGGGGCCAATATAGAATGCTCAAGTGCCTTCCCAGTGCCTTAATTCCTTCTGAAAGGGATTAAATCCTTTCATGTCCTTTTTTTTTTTTTTTATGTGTTCAAAATTAAGAAGGGCATTTAAGGAAGATTATGTGAAGGTGGAAGAAAGCAAGAAAAAGATTGAATTACAGGTTAGTTAACAAGATTCTGTGCTCTCTTATAGGTGGTTAGGGCTTATTTCGAAGGTGTGTTAACTTAGATGCACAGAAACAAGGATAGGACTGTCTTAAGGAAAAGATGAACCTTTTACTAAAGTTATATGCCATGAGTAGTCAGTCCAGTTAGAAATTTATGATCAGATCACTCTATCAGATTACTTTCTATAGAATCTCTTTTTCATCCACAGTCTTAAATAAAAGACATACAGATATAGAAGAGTTATAAAATTCTCACTTAAAAAACAAATCCTGACCCTGGCCAGTGTGGCTCAGTTGGTTGGGCTTCGTCCATTCCACCAAAAGGACTTAATCCCCAGTAGGGGTGTGCAGAGGCAACAGATCAACATTTTGCTCTCACATCAATGTTTCTCCCTCTCCCTCTCCCTCTCCCCCTCTCTCTAAAAATCAATAAACTATTAAAACAAGTAAGAAAACAAACACTGGATAGGAATTTCTGGACTATCTTCTCAATTTCTATTAATCTAAAACACTTCTAAAAAATAAAGTGTACTTAAAAAAAGGTTTGTGCATGTTGGAGGTGATTGAAATTTGGTGGAGGTAACTGGTAAATATTACAGAAGTGCATGAAGAATGACAAGAAGTCAGGAAAGTCATTGAGTTCTCATCTAAGCAATCTGTTAAAGCCTCTGGAGAAAAATAAGACTTTCACAGCAGTTTGAAGGATGAAACTGAAATGGTGATGAGGGATGAAGTTGTTGTAACCACATGGTTCGCTTTGAAAGAAGGTTCACAGGCAGTGGTAGTGTTACTGCTTCTGGAGGGCTTAGGAAGAAATGATATAAAGATCAGAGAAGAAAGCCCTAGTTAAAGGAACCCTGCTTCTTAATAACCAAAAGTGACACTTTGAACTTAATCATAATTTAGTTTAGACACTGTAAACTATTATTGCAATTGGTAAAATTAATAAAATTTTATTTACTTTTTAATTACAAGATTATAAGGGGACTTACCATTTGTAATTGCTCTGAGCTTCTCAGTCATTTGACTAGTTTAATATCCAGCCTTATTTTGAAGAGCAGACCAATTAAAGTTGCCAGTTTATGCAGAAGAGCTAGATATAACAAAGGCCATGAAAGAAGAACTGAAAATATTTGTCAGTAGAGTGAATATTTGGTTTAGAGGACAGAAGTCTATCTGATATCTTATTTTAATATAAATTACTGATTAATTAAGTGAAAACAAACAACACCAATATTTGAAGAAAAAAGCAATATTTATATAATCTTGGGGTGAGGAAGTGTTTTCTAAGAATAATACCAAAATTAGATACAATTTTTTAGAAGGTCAGTAGTTTTTTATCATTTTTAGCATAAATGGCCTAAACAACTTTTAAAGGTTAGAGCACTGGAAAAAAATATGTTGCATCATATTACATTAAAAGTCAAGATCCTTAATATATAATGAGCTCTTATAAATCAATAAATAGATGAGTACCACAAAAAGAAAATGGCAAATGACATTAGTGGAGACTGCCAAGAGAAGAAATACAGATGACTAACGCATTTTTGACACAATGTTCACTCTTACTACAATTCCAAAAGTGTCGAATAAGATACTACCCCTCCTCCATCAATTGAAAATGATTATTTTTAAAATCCTCACCTGAGGATATGCTTATGTTAGAGAGAGAGAGAGAGAGAGAGAGAGAGAGAGAGAGAGAGAGAGAAACATCCATGTGAGAGAGGAACATCTATCAGCTGACTCTTGTATGTTTCCTGACTGTGATCAAACCCCCAACCTAGGTAGGTGTACTGACTGGGAATCAAACCTGCAATTTTCTGGTGTATGGAACAATGCTCTAACCAACTGAATCACCCGGCCAGGGCAGTTGATGAAGATTAAAAATAATAATATTCACCCTAACTGGTTTGGCTCAGTGGATAGAGCATCAGACTGCGGACTGAAAGGTCCCAGGTTGGATTCCGGTCAAGGGCATGTACTTTGGTTGCAGGCACATCCCCAGTAGGAGGTGTGCAGAAGGTAGCTGATCGATGTTTCTCTCTCATTGATGTTTCTAACTCTCTATCCCTCTCCCCTCCTCTTTGTAAAAAATCAACGAAGTATATTTAAAAAAAATAATAATAATATTCATTGTTGGCTAGGGTTCAGGAAGACAAGCAAATAATAGTGCTGTAAATACAGGCTCATCTTTCCAGAGGAAAAATTGGCAATATTTATTTAACATCTTTAACATTTATTAAAAACATTCCCTTTGTTGCTGTAATTCCTACTGTAAGAATGAGGATAAAGGCATAAAAATAATTTATCTCAGGATTTTTAATATTAATAAGACCTTAGTTGAATAATGTATACACCTTATATGTCATTAAAATTACATTACAAAAGAATATCAATTAACATAGGAAAATGTTCAGGCTATGTTGTTTAAAGTCAAAACAGCAGATTTTAGAATTGTATGAATTATATGATCTTATTGCTGTAAAAAATGCTATGTACACATAGAGAAGATATGGAAGAAAAACAATAAAATAGTGAAAACTATCTTTTAATGTTAGGATTATAAGCAGCTAGATTGTAAAGTTCCTTATGTGTTACCCAGCAAAACCTGTTTTGTTATGCTTAGTTTGAATTGGTAATAGAATTTTGAGTCAGTGTTATCATGATGACAGAAATTGAATCAAGGACAAAACTTAGGCTGGATTTCTAGCATGATAGATGGCTATTGAATGGCAAAATGATTTGTTGATGGGATGGTTTTAAATATTCTGTGTGATTTAAAGTGAGGATTTTGAAACAACTGGAATTTGGATGATCTTATTTGGTAGACTTCTTAAGACTCTGTTTTTATAAAGTCCTGAGTAGCCATCTGGGAAAGATCATCTCAGGACAAGCTTGGCCTCATAGCAAAGCCTCACAGTAAGAGGCTAACTGGTTCTCTTATCATAGTGGCTGTCACTCACATGTGTCTCAGTGCAATTCTCTTAGATTTCCTGAATCCTGGGAAGGGACCTGCTTCAGTTAAACCAGGGGTAGGGAACCGTTTTTCTGCCGAGGACCATTTGGGTATTTATAACATCATTCACTTAATATAAATTTATGTTGCTATGAAAAAAGCTCCTAGATTTATTGAATTTTGAGTCAGGCCTGTGGTTGCCTTGACAGGGTCAGACCCAGTGATTTCAAGGGCCTTATAGGGCCTGTAGGCCAGACATTCCCGAACCTTGAGTTAAACAAACAAACAAGAAACATCTTTGGCAGTTTGGCAGGAAACATTCTTTGGTGCCATTCTTATAGAAAGTAACCCAAAAGGAGAGAAAGGCATTCTGTCAACTGGCTCATCTTGCAGCTTGTGGAATTGCACCACCCTTTGCACAAGCAGGGTAGCATCCATGTATTGTGCCACCCAACTCCACCTCTTGGATGGATCTTGTCCTGGCACTTATGCCCTGACAGCTCTTTAGTACTGCTGGCTGTAACAAACCAGTTTTGACCAACTCTTAGTGGGAATGCCAAGAAGAAGGGAATTGGAGTCTGAGATATTACTGAGCCCCAAATTGTGTTGACATGGACTAGGTACTCCTTTTTGGTCCAGTGGTTGTTAACCTTTACTCTTTTAGTAGTAAGACACATTTTTGTATGAATTAAATATTATGTGTAATTCAAAACATAAAATTGATAAGTCAGAGATGATTTACATGGGAATTGGCAGGTATGGTTAGAAACCCTATTACTCTATGTTACTTTTTCTCTAACCTAGGTAGGGGTACTTCTTGGAACCACTTCTTGAAAACCATGGATACATCTGATTTTCAGAGACATGCAATGACTTGGTCAATATATGTAGCAGCAGAGTCAAGGTTGGAATCCAGAACTACTTATCCAGGGGGATGTTCCCACCACATTGTGTGTTGTGTTCCTTCTCTAGCACATCATCCTTAGAAACCCTCCACATCTTGAGGTGAAGGATGTGTTAACTAACCTTCTTGTGCTAATCATTTTGGAATATACATGTGTATCATATCATCACATCACACTTTACACTTGCACAATTATATCTCAGTAAAACTGGAAAAAATCTATACTAATAAAAGCCTAGGTGGCCCTTGCACCCTCACACTATCACGTCATCACAAGATGGCCACCCCCATGTTGTCACAAGATGGCCACCCTGATGTTATCACAAGATGGCTGCCACAAGATGGCCAGCAGGGGAGGGCAGTTGTGAGCGATTAAGCCAGCAGGGGGAAGGAAGTTGGGGTTGATCGGGCCAGCAGGGGAGCAGTTACAGGGTAGTCAGGCTGGCAGGCAGAAGTGGTTAGGGGCAATCAGGCAGGCAGGCAGGTGAGTGGTTAGGAGCCAGCACTCCTGGATTGTGAGAGGGATGTCCGACTGCTGGTTTAGGCCCAATCCCTACAACTGGCTGTTGGACATCCCCCGAAGGGTCCCAAATTGGAGAGGGTGAAGGCTGGGCTGAGGGACACCCTTCTAGTGCACAAATTTTGTGCACCGGGCCTTTAGTAAATAAATAAAAAGGAAACCCTCCATGGCTCCTTTTAGAGAAACAGAGTGTGTCTTGTAGTTAGGGAGGAAAAGGAGCAGAGTAAATGTCACATGATGGAGATGTGAGAAACTGTAAGAACCTCAATGGGAAAGCCACACAGTGCCTCCACACACTGAGGCCCTTGACAATGAAGCCAAAACCTCCTTCAGGCTGTGTTTTCTGGAGGACATGAAGGAGCTTCTCTGCAGGAGTTCTCTCCTGCTGTTTTGTGTGGCTTGAATCAGCAGGCCTTTCAAGGTCACAGTGAGCCCTCTGAAAGAACCTTTGATTTAACGTGTATGGGAATTCCCACTGGCATATTAAATGTTTTTCTATTTTATCATTTTCCTGCAGCTAGCAGCTTTTGGCATGTAGGCTATTTTTATGAACATTATAAGTAAATATTCTAGGGTGAGTTACAGTGATGAATATGGACATGAAAGCCTAAGGCTGGAAGATATTAGGCTTCACTGAAAAAAAGTGGGAATGGAAAAAGTAAATATCAAGGATTTAAAAATACTTGTCAAAGCTTTGCAACTCTGCCCTGTGCATCCAAAATCCAAATTTAATAGAATTAGACCAATAAAAGCAAGTTGGTTTAAAGAGATATATAGCTAGATATCCAAAAAATTTAATTGGTTTTACTTTGAGCTTGGGGCTTTTATTAAAAGAAAGAGTAAGCAGAGTTAGATTTTCACATCAATAACCATTAGTTTTGTTTTCCAGACAGAACTAGTCCCTTCCAAACTTTTCTACAAAGCATGACAGACAGATTGCTGAGATACCAAGCTACTACCCAGAGTTTGCAGGGACCACAGGCCACTTTTGGTTCAAATATCCCTTTGAAAAATATCCCCCAAAATAAATAAGGTGTGGAGTACAGTATTATGCTCCAGTACCCTCCTGAGTTTGACAATCTTGGTGAGCTGCTTGAAAGCTGAGTTCAGGAAAACTTTTCTGGACATTGAGTTATTCACTGCAGGGAAATTATGCCTTCCTGGGAGACTGCTAAATCTCTGCAGTGGTTATGCCTGTTTTATAGTCACAGGCCTGGAAATCCCTAGAGAATCTATGCATAGCATATTGGTCAACAGTTCCAAAGTGATATCTGCCTCAAGATGCCCCCCACAAGCATCTTTTCTACTTTCTCTTCCCTCTCATAGTCCCTGACACAGGTCAGAATAATTGGGGATGAGGGAGTTTAACCAATACTAGTACAGTTGATTTACTTTTTAAAAAATATATATTTTTTTATTGATTTCAGAGAGGGAGGGAGAGGGAGAGATAAAAAATATCAATTATGAGAGAGATTTATTGATTGGCTGCCTCCTGCATGCCACCAGGGATCCAGCCCACAACCCAGGGATGTGCCCTGACTGGGAATTGAACTGTGGCCTCCTGGTTCATAGGTTGATGCTTAACCACTGAGCCACAATGGTTGGGGTACAGTTGATTTACTTTGCTACACTAATTTTGCCCTATCAATCTACTCTTATATTTCTCAATTGAATTTGCCCCTCTGCTACCTTGAGTCTAAACTTATTTGAATCTAAATCATTTCATAGTTTTCTAATTAGCTTGAGTACATTTATTCAATAAACCCATAATATTTTTCCCTTTCAAGGTGTTAGCAACCTAATATTATTTGCTGTCATCTTCAAATTTAAGATCCCAGTCTAAACCCAGATAATTAACGAAGTCAGCATCAAGCATATAACAGGCAGTCAGTAAGTATATTGTCAAGAGGACCTTAGAGGGCCTGTGGGGACGAGGGAGGAAGGAAGAAAAAGAAAGGGATAGAAGGAAGGAAGGGGGAGAGTGAGGGAGGGAGGGAGGAAGATAGTATGTTGTTTAATCTCCATGTATTTGTGGGTTTGTTTACTTTCTTTTAGCAATTGATTTATAATTTCAAGGCATCGTGGTCAGACAATATACTGGGTATAATTTCAATCTTCTTGAATTTGTGATGCTAGTTTTGTGACCCAACATATGGTCTAATCTTGAGAATGTCCCATGTGCACTGGAGAAGAATGTATAATCCAGTGTTCAGGATGAAAGGTTCTGTAATGTCAATCATGTCCATTTGGTCTAGTGTTTCATTTAAGGCTGATATTTCATATATATATATATATATATATATACACACATACACACACACACACACACACACACACACACACACACATATGTATATTAGAGGCCCATTGCAGGAAGATTCCTGTGGCTGGAGCGAAGCAGAGAAGGGAGCAAAGCCCGTCTCTGCTGCCTCGCTCCCTCCCGTGTCCGCTATCTCGCTCCCTCCCTTCTCTGCTGCCTTGCTCTCTCCCATCTCTGCTGCCTCGCTCCCTCCCATGTCCACTGCCTCGCTCCCTTCTGCAGCGCTTGGCTTCCTTCTACACTGTCTTGAGTGTTCGCTCCCCACCTATGTATGCAAATTAATATCTATCTTTGTTGGTTAATTTGCATACTTGCTCCTGATTGGCTGGTGGGCGTGGCAGAGGTATGGTCAATTTACATGTTCGTCTATTATTAGGTTAGATATTAGTGTGTGTGTGTGTGTGTATATATATATATATATGTATATATATATATATATATATATTAGTGTATACATATATATATATTAGGTAAGATATTAGTGTGTGCGTATATATATACATACTAGTGGCCCAGTGCACAAAATTTGTGCATGGGGGGGGTGTTCCTCAGCCTGGACTGCACCCTCTCCAATCTGGGACCCCTCGAAGGATGTCCTACTGCTGGTTCATAGGAATCAGGCCTAAACCGGCAGTCGGACATCCCTCTCGCAATCCGGGACTGCTGGCTCCTAACCGCTCACCTGCCTGCCTGCCTGCCTGCCTGATTGCCCCTAACCACTCTGCCTGCCAGCCTGCTCACCCCCAACTGCCCCCTGCCACCAGCCTGCTCTCCCCCAAATGCCCCCCCACCAGCCTGATCACCCCCAACTGCCCCTCCCCTGTGCCATTGTGCTTGACCTCAACTGCCTCCCCTGCTGGCCTGCTCACCCCCAACTGCCCCTCCTGCTGGCCTGCTCGCCTTCACCTTCCCTCCCCACTGGCCTGCTTGCCCTCAACTGCTCCCCCCCCCTGCTGGCCTGCTCACTCCAAACTGCCCCCCCCCCACTGTCCTGATCATCTCCAACTGACCCCCACTGATGGCCTGCTCACCCCTAACTGGCCCCCCTACTGGCCTGCTTACCCCCAGCACCCCGTCCCCCACCAGCCTGATCACCCACAACTGCCATCCCATCCTGGCCTGATCACCCACAACTGCCCTCCCCTCTTGGCCTCTAACTACCTCTACCTCAGCTCCACCACCATGGCTTTGTCCAGAAGAATGTCCAGAAGGTCTCCTGGAAGGTCTCCCAGTCTAATTAGCATATTACCCTTTTATTAGTATAGATAGAGGCCTGGTGCATGGGTGGGGGCTGGCTGGTTTGCCCTGAAGGGTGTCCCGGATCAGGGTGGGGGTCCTGCTGGGGTGCTTGGCCAGCCTGGGTGAGGCGCTGAGGGCCATTTTCAGGTTGGCCACAGCCCCTTCAGGATGGGGGTCCCCACTGGGGTGACTGGCCAGCCTGGGTGAGGGGCTGATGGCTGTTTCCAGGCTGGCCACGGCCCCCAGCAACCCAAGCTCCCAGCCCCTCCTTTTTTGCTTTTTTTTTTCTTCAGCACCTCCTTGAGCGGAGGCCAGGGTCGGCTGGAAGCAGGTATCAGGGATTTATTTATCTTCTATAATTGAAACTTTGTAGCCTTGAGCGGAGGCCAGGGCCGGCCAGGACAGGTGGGAAGCTTGGCTTCCTCTATCGCCGGGGGTAACCCAAGCCTCCTGCTCACTCCAGCTCTGTGGCCGCTGCCCTTTTGGTTGGGTTAATTTGCATACTCGCTCCTGACTAGCTGGTGGGCATGGCTTGTGGGCGTAGCAGAGGTATGGTCAATTTGCATGTTTCTCTTTTATTAGATAGGACTAGAGGCCTGATGCACGAAGATTCATGCAAGAACAGGCCTTCCTTACCCTGGCTGCCGGCATTGCCTTCACTCTGGCCCCGAGCTGCCTTCTGCCTCTAGCCTTGTTGCATCAATTTGCATATTCCCTCCTTATTGGCTGTGGGCGCTGGCGTCTTTTTCACCAAGTTACAGTCAATTTGCATATTCCATCTTTATTGGATAGGATATATATATATATGGAAGGGAGAGGTTCAAAAAGATAGAAACATCAACAATGGGAGAGAATCATTGATCGCTGCCTTATGCATGCCCTACACTAGGGATCGAGCCTGCAAGCCAGGCATGTGCCCTGACCAGGAATCAAACTGTGACTTCCTGGTTCATAGGTTGATGCTCAACCACTGAGCCACACCAGCTGGGCAAGACTGATATTTCATTATTGACTTTCTGTTTGGTTGATCTGTCTGGAGCTGTCAATGGAGTGTTAGGGTCTCCAATTATGATTTTGTTTTGATCTTTTTTTTTTTTTCCTTTAGATATCTGAGTAGTTATTTTATATATTTCAGTGCTCCCTGGTTGGGTGCATATATATTAAGAAGTGTTATGTTTTCTTGATATAGTGTTCCCTTTATCATTATAAAATGTCCATCTTTGTCTCTTGTTACCTTTGTTATCTTAAAATCTATTTTGTTAGATGTAAATATGGCTACACTTGCTTTTCTGTGGATGTTATTTGCTTGAAGAGTCATTTTCCACCCTTTTACTTTAAATCTACCTTTGCCTTTGAAGCCTAGATGTGTCTTTTGTAGGCAGCATATGGTTGAATTTTGTTTTTTGATCCACTCTGTGCCTCTTTATTGGTGAATTCAGACCATTTACATTTAGGGTAATCTTTAATGTATGAGTATTTCCTATAGCCATTTTATCTTTTGTTTTCACAGGTAGCTCTGTGCCTCCATTAGTTCTTTTCCTTTGTGTTTCTGTCTGTTGTTTTTGTTTGGTGGTATTCCATACTTCTTTCCTCTGTTTCTTCTTTTTCAAAGTTATGGTTCTGGTTTGGGGATTTTTGTGTGTGGTTACATTAGCTTTATAAAATATAAAGTTGCATATATACTAGTATATATATATATATATATATATATATATATATATATATATATACAGCAGTTTTTTTGTTTTGTTTTTCTCTTTTGAGTGCATCTGGTCTTCATTTGCCAATTCAGACATTTATCTCCTCCCCTTTTATGTTTTTGTTGCCACAAATTATCCCTGTTTATGCTATAAGTTTTTTGGTGATCTTACTCATAGTTTGTGATCTTATGTGCTTTGTTTCAGGTAGAATAACTCCCTTGCGTATTTTCTGCAATGGAGGTTTTCTGGTGATAAAATCCCTCAGCTTCTATATATCTTGGAATGTATTTCTCCTTCATATTTTTAAAATATTTTTTTACTGATTTTTAGATAAAAAGAGAGAAGGAGAGAGAGATAGAAACATCAATGATGAGAGAGAATCATTGATTGGCTGCCTCCTTCACACCCCCCACTGGGGATTAAGCCAGCAACCCCAGGCATGTGCCCTGAGTGTGAATCAAACCCAGGATCTCTTAGTTCATGGGACAATGTTGAATCCACTGAGCCACACCAGCCAGGTTCTCCTTCATATTTAAAGGATCATTTTGCTGGATATATTATTCATAGCTGGTAATTTCTCTTTTTCAGACGTTTGACTATTTGGTTCCATTCTCTTCTTGCTTGTAGCATATCTGGTAAGAATTCAGATGGAATTCTAATGGGTTTTCCTTTGTAGGTCACTTCATTCTTTTCCCTGGCTGCTTTGAGAATTTTTTTCTTTGTCATTAATTTTGTACAGTTTTAATACAAAGTGCCTTGGAGAGGGCCTCTTTGGATTGAGGTAACTAGGTGTTCTGTTTGCTTCTTGAATTTGAGGATCTAGTTCTTTCCATAGGTTTGCAAAGTTCTCAGCCACCATTTATTTGAATAAACTCTCCATTCCTTGCACCCTGTCTTCCTCTTCCAGAATGTCTATTATTCTGATACTAGAGGCCCAGTGCACAAATTCTTGCACAGGTGGGGTTCCTTAGGGTGGCCTGTGGAGATTGGGCCCCAGCTCATGCCCCCAGCTTGTGCCCCCAGCCTTGCAGCCCTGCGGCCCTGCTTGGCACCCTGCCTTGGCCTGGTGCTGTCCCCTCACCTGCTCCACCATCCCACCTGTGGAGAGATCAATCAGGGCCAGGCCCCTGCCATGCTGATTAGTATAGTATCTGCAGGGTGATTGGCAGGGCAAATGGGCTCCCACTCGCGATTGGGCTCCGGCTCGCACCTGCTCCCCTGCTCCACTATCCCCCCTGTGGTCCTGCTCTCGTCAGAGCCCATTGGGGCCGGCAGTGCCTCCACTGCTTCCACCTGCAATTACCACATTGCCAGTGTCTGCCATGTTCCATGCCGCCCCCTGGTGGTCAGCACACATTATAGCTTCCTCTGAAGAGGTCTTTCTACTATTTTCCAGTGGATGGCGCTGAATTGCAAGATTTTTTTCCTTTGTCATCTCCCAGTTTTGATCTCCAGGGCTTCCATAAGACAGTACAGCTGTGCTGGTTGGGGCTGGGACTTGTTTTGCCCTCACCATAATGGTGACACAGACCTTGGTGGAGTCCCACCCCAGGCACCCCACCTGGGAATCAGTCACAGAGGGAAACTGCAATTCTACTGTAATATCTCTTTGTCTACAGATAATATGCAACTTGACCCCACTCCAAGGACAACAGGAGGCACGTTTTGGGAGTGCAAGTGGCAGCAGGCCTCTGTAGTTCTATTTCTTTGTCTGAAACACCACCGTCCAACAGTGGAGAGCCACACAGCAGAAATCCGTGCTCTGTCAGTTGTCTGCTGGCTCAGTCATTGCTCTGCTCACCACTCACCTTGCTGGACTTCCCCATCTCCCCTAGCCTTCTGGCCCTCCTGGCCAAAGGAAGTGCCTGCTATTGCTGGCTTCCTCCCCTCTCCAGTCCATGTGGCGAGCTCCCGGTTGCAGGGATGCATCTGCAGGTTGTCAGAGCTTTCCTCCCTTCTCATCTCCCTGTTTATTCCTGGTTGCCCATCTTTAGATGTTTCAATGCTCAGGTCTCTCAGGCATGCCTCTGTATTGAACAGGGATTTCTTTGTTGTATTATAGTTGCTTAATTTGTAATTTCAGGTGGAAAAGCCAAGGGGATCTTTCACACCACCTTTCCTCTGATGTCACTCCTTGATTATAGAATTTTTGAGCCATCTTCCAATTGAAATCCACTCTGTTTTTTTCACACTTGTGCAGGGCATTTGTGCAGGGAGCTCTAAGTTCATATTGTGTTCAGCATTCTCTCAACTATACCCTCTCATTTCTGGCCTCTGTGCAAACAAGATGGATATAAGCTCAGGCCATGGACCATTCTGTATGTAAATGATCTGTTCTCGCAATATATAAAAGCAGCTTTCAGGATCTCAACAACACTCATTCTATGTTACTTAGAAAAATTTTGCTGAAACAGAGGCATAGTTCTTCAAATTTTAACAATTGTAATTTCTTAAGGAAAGTTGGATTGCATAGTTTCCTTCCTATATTAGAAATTACACAGAAACTAAAATTTATCATATCAATAGTATTTTTCTGCTCTACTTCATTGTTCTCACTTTCAAAATATGTGAAAATAATAAAGCTGTTTCAAATATGTCAAATCTAATTTCAAATAAGCACTCCCAGACTCTACTATTGTGATTATGTTTCTAGTTTTTATTCTGTAATCTTATCACTCTTGGCCACACATCCACATATCACCCTGGGTTATTTATGAAGATAAATCCTGTGCTGAGATCAAAATCAACTATCATTTTTTTCTACATTTAAATTTACTTTTGCTGCTTCTAAAAAAAGATTTAAAATATATTTTCCAGTGGGTTTATTTGCTAAAAAATTTTGCTCAAAAATTACTTTGAATGAAAAGTATTTTTTGGGTTGTCAGCTACCAACTACCACATATTTGGAATATCTCAAATTATCTGGGACCTGACAATTCAGTTTAGGATTATTTATACCCCTGGTTTTTTTATGTTTTAAGATTTTCAAAGTTTGTCTAAAATATAACTCCAGTCATTAATTTCTGGCTCCTTGTGAGCATGGCTTTATTAACCAATTGAACTTTATGTTACCCAGATTATTTGAGCTTTAATTTCTCATCTATAAGTTAAAATGAATATTACCTACTTTATAGAGCTGTCATGAGAATTAAATGATATAATACATGAAAAATAATTATTTCCCATTACACAGTAAGTTCTCAATAAAGGGTAGCTTTAAAATATTATCTAACAAATAAAATTTAAAATTAATAATTGGGTTACAATAATTTCTGCACATGTCTTCTTTCCCCACATGCGTGTATGCTCTGGGAGGATGGGCAGTGGCCTCCTTTGATAAGTCTTCCCCAACCTTCAGTCCAGTCCTGACAGAGCAGTCTCTCCAGGAATACTGAGGGAATGAAATTCATCTAAATATCACTTTGCCATGCTCTCAATTGCATTGATAGATAGGAGTTATCAATAGTTATTTATATTCAGTATTGATTTCTTTTCCTTAAATACATTTAAAAAATACTGTTTTTGTTTTACTCTTCTGTTTAAGAAATTGAAGCTGAAAGTCAATAAATTAGTGTTAAGAAGCTTAAGCCTAAAAAGAGTTAGCAGATAAATCATAATGGGCTTTTCCAAGGAGAGGTAAAATTGAGACAACTTGGGAGAATAGCAGGAATTTGTTATTTGCTTTAGAATTGTCTCAAAAACAATGACCTAGATAGTGTGGAGAGCTGGGTACAACTAAGAAAAAAGTTGGGACTCACATTTGAATATGTTATGAGAATACTTATGTCATCAGAGCCATTTATTTGCAAGATTCAGTTAAAGACACATTGGGCATAAACATGTAGGTTTGCTCTATAAGGGATATATTTCCAACTTTTAAATTAATATACCATTTCTCTCCTAAATCTATATAAATAAATGTATATAAGTAACTGCTTCAAATGAATTTACGAATATTATCTGGTGTTACATCAACATTTGAAACATATTTGGCTCAGATTTAAATGTTGCATGTGTGTGCTTAAAGAGAACTTTAATTATATAATGGGATTATATAATATTAGTCTAACAAATATTTCAAACACCAAATATGTGCTATGCATAGTACAAAGATCTAAAGATATGGCACCAAAGAGTAAGAGGAGAAGTGCTAAGATGCTAGAATAAAAGAATGGGGCCAGATTGTGTAATGTCAAGCTTTTGAATTTGGAACATATTTTTATCTTATAGGACAAGATTGGAAAATATATTTACCTTGAGTAAAAAGTAATGTAAGTATTTGTTACCTGGAAATCTGTGATGGAAGTGGTTCTCAGACTGAAAGCAGCTATAGTGGGCAAGAAGGCCCTGGGAGTAGATGACCACTCACATGTTGAATATTTATCATACTTGTCTTATAGTTAAAGGTAGCTACTGGAGGTTTCTAACAAAGGAAGTGACCTCATCAGGTCTGTGGTTAAGAAAAAACTGTCAACAAGGAGAATGAATCAGAAAAGGAATAATTAACACAATTGCTTTCACCTCATAGGCAACTCTTTTCTAGACACAGGAGAAACTATTTATTTTTGCAGTCCCTCCTGGCCACTCATCTCAATTTGGAAGAAGGCAAGATGATCTTACTCCTAGGACAGGACACTGTGATGCAGGATTATTGCTGTGCTCTGCCTACCCATGTAGGAGTGCAGGCTTTTCATTTACTTGTTCTGTAGGAATTAAGCAAAAACTAATTTGTTTCACATTTCAGAATCAAGACTGCCCCCCCCTTTTTTAATCCTCACCTGATATTTTTAGAGAGGGGGAAAGGAGAGAGAGAAACATAGATCTGAGAGAGACACATCAATTGGTTGCCTCCCGCAAGTGTCCCAACCAGGGCTGAGGATCAAACCCACAACCCAGGTATGTCCCAACTGGGAGTCAAACATGTGGCTTTTCAATGTACAGAATGGCACTCCTGCCAACTGAACCACACAAACAGGGCAAGGCTGCATTTTTAATGAGACATTTTCTGAATCCCAAGCTGAGTATCATCCTGATAAATACTATAAATTTATTAAAGAAAGTGAATTCCTATACCTTGAACCAAGGTAGCCTTCAGACTCTGCTGATACCTGAGAACATTTATGCAAAATCAGAAGCATTTCTCTGAAAAAGAAATAGCAGCCAATAGTGCAGAATGTCAATCAGAGTTCCAGCAGGAAACAGATGGCACTCTCAAACTAAGTGAGCAAGGAGTATTAATAAAAGAGTGATTTACAAAGATGTGAAAATATTTAAAGACATGTACACAGGATGTTGAAAGACCTTGGGGCTAAAACAGCAAAAGATGATGGTGGTTGTTAAGTTTTTTATGACTCCCAGGTCTGAAGGGAAATGTTCCAGTTCCAGACCTCAGTAGTAGGTAGCTATAGGGAGAGGGTCATTGGAGTAGAACAGTGATATTTGATGGAAACATGTGGCCAACTTGTATACACTGCAGAAGGGGATTAAATGCAAAGCCTCCCTCTCCTCCCACTTGGGCTGAGAGCCAATTGAAATGGCCTCTATAGTTCAGCTGGCAGGGCACAGATTGGGACAGAGAAGGGTAAAGGGTGGGTCTGGTGGGCAAAGAGAAAATAACCAGCTCACTGCAGTTTTTGATATGAGGTAATTCCACATACAATATTAATAATGAGAGATTACTAAAATGTTGAGCTAGCAAGATCTAAGCTCATGTTCCTTCATATAATCATAACAAAACAAAACAAACCTTGCACAAATGGCAAAGTTTTGGTCTTAAGTAGTGGTAACTTAGTTCCCAGTTCCAGGGAGCAGAACTTATTTGCCAATTATTGTGTACACATCTGAACTAACCTAGCTGGGAATGTCTGAAGAAATTGATTCGCTGTCTCTTTCTCACATAACTCAGGACACAGGCAGGAAAAGCTGAAGGCTCTGATCATAAAAGCTACAAGGAGATTACACACCCACAGACACCTGAACAATATATCCTCACTGGAGACATACAATAAACCATCCAAGGCCCAGAGGAGAATGTGGAGTGAGACTTTCTGGGAAATTAGGAGATTCAAAAGCAGTCATTTTTATAGGGGAATCTAGAAAGCCACATGCAAACATAAGTAAGATACATGTTCAGGATAATTCATAGAAGACTTTAAACTTTCCCCTAAGGTTGATCCCTAGGCTTAGAGCAAGTCTAACTAAGTGGAAAGAGTACCTCCTGCTCTAGCCGGTTTGGCTCAGTGGATAGAGCATCAGCCTGTGGACTGAAGAGCTCCAGGTTTGATTCTGGCCAAGGGCACATGCCTGGGTTGCGGGCTTGATCCCCAGTAGAGGGTGTGCAGGAGGCAGCCAATCAGTGATTCTCTCTCATCATTGATATTTCTATCTCTCTATCCCTCTCCCTTCCTCTCTGAAATCAATAAAAATATATTAAAAAAGAAAAGAGTACCTCCTCACAGAGCCAGTCTACTAGGTCTAGAAGTGGTAATTTTACTTCTCTCTCTCTCTCTCTCTCTCTCTCTCTCTCTCTCTTGTTTCTTGTTTAAGCTTCCGGAATTCAAAGAAATGCCTATGAAAACATCAGCTGAACACTAGCTAAAGCAACAGAGACTTCAGTGAGCAAACATGGCAAAAAATAGATTTGGAAAAGTCTACCAACAAATGGATCATCACAGCTTTCAACAATCAATCAATCAAACAAACAAACAAAGCAAACACTAGGGAAGAGGGCAGGATTTGGTATCCAAAATTTCCACATTATAGTATTCAAATACTCAAATTTTAACAACAACCCTACCACAAGGCTTACAAAAAAACAACCATAACAAAACAAAACAAAAAAACAGCTTGTCAGAGGGACAAAATAAATTGACAAAAACTGTCCCAAGAAGTGACAGAGAAATCATTTGAAGAAATAATGACTGTAAACTTACTGAATTTAATGAAATACATAAATCTACAAATCCAAGAAGTACAACAAACTCCAAGTAGGATAACTAAAAGAGATCTACTTCAAGACACATTATAATCAAACTGCAAAAGACCAAAGAGAGAATATTGACATCAATAAATGTGTAGGGATTCATCAAGTACAGGGTGTCTTTAATAAGATTATTCCTCAAATTGTCAGCAAAATCCTTGGAGGCCAGAAGACAGTGGGATGATATATTTAAAGTGTTAAAAGAAAAAAGAAAAAAACAAAAAAACTCAACTGAGAATTCTCTATCTTGAAAATAATCCTTCAAAAGTGAGAAAAGGAACTACGACATTGCCAGAGAAGCAAAACTAAGAGAGTCCATTACCACTAAACTTGCTCTACAATGAATGCTAAAAGAAGTCCTTCTCAGGTGTGTGTTCTTTCCAATACCACAAAGCAGTTAACTTAATTCTGACATTATCTACCTGGAGATAGCATCAGACCTAATAGGTTAAGGTTTCAGTCCTATAAGACTACTCTCACTTCCCCACTAAAGATGCCAGTCACAAGTACATGTTCTCACCTATGCTTCTATCCGACTTATTTTAGAGCAGAGTTTCCAATGATCCCTCCTTAGATTAAATTAATTTGCTAGAGTAGCTCACAGAACTCAGATAAACATTTTACTTACTAGTTTACTGGTTTATTATAAAAGATATAACTGAGGAACAGCCCTATTGAAAAGATGCATAGAGCAAGGTATATGGGAAGGGGTATACAGCTTTCATCCTCTCTAAGTGTGCCACTCTCCCAGTACCTCCATGTGTTCACAAACCCTGAAGCTCTCTCATTATTTTGGGTTTTTATAGAGGCTTCATTACATAGCCATAACTGATGAGATCATTGGCTATTGGTGATTAAACTTAATCTTCAACCCTTCTCACCTCCTTCAAGGTCCAGGGGTAGGACTGAAAATCCCAACCTTCTAATCACCTGGCTGGTTCCTGAGGCAACCTACCCTCATCCTTAGGTTATCTAGCTACTTTCCAAAAGTCATCTCATTAACATAACAAAAGACACTATTATTGTTCTTATCACTTAGAAAATTCCAACAGTTTTAGGAACTCTGTGTCAGTGTTTCTTGTTATAAGCCACAATAAAACACCTTCCTATCAGAATGAAATAATGTTACACAGTAACTTGAAGCTGAATGAAGCTATAATGATCTCTGGTAAAGGTAAACACATGGGTAAATATAAAAGCCACTATTGTAATTTTGGATGTAATCCACTTTTAATTTAACTTCACTTCAGGATTTATAAGACAAATGCACGAAAAGTAATTATAAATATATGTAAATGGGCATATAATGTATAAAGATGTAATTTGTACCATCAATAACATTCATGAGAGCTCTAAAGAAAGAGTTTTTATGCAACTAAAGTTGTTGGTATCTGTTCAATTATCAGTTATAACTTTAGGAAGTTATATGTAATCACCATGATAACAAAGAAAATATCTATAGAATGTATACAAAAGGGAATGAAAAAGGAATCAAAATGTTTTATTACAAAAACTCAACTAAAACAAAATAAGGCAATAATGGAGGAAATAAGAAACAAAAAAAGATGTGATATACAGAAAATAAATAAAATAGCAAAAGTAATACCTCCCTTACCAGTAATTACTTCAAATATAAATGGATTAAATTATTCAATCAAAATGCATAGATTGGAAGAATAGATTTTTTTTTTTAATTGAACTATTTGGTATTAACATGAGACTTATTTTAGTTCTAAAGATAGAAATAGGTTGGAAATAAAAACATGAAAAGAATATTTTATGCAAAAAGGAAGCAGAAGAGAGCCTGTGTGGCTATACAAACAGACAAAAATAGTCTTTAAGTTAAAAATTATTATGAAAAGGATATTATGTATTGATAAAATAGTAAATACACTAAGAAGATATGACAATTATAAATATATATGCACAAAACACTTAAAGAGCTCTAAAACATATCTAGAAAACATTGGCATAATTGAAGGGAAAAAATAGATAGCTCTAAGATGATAGTGATAACCGGTACGGTGAGCCGAGGTGTTTTTTCTGGGGTTGTGTCTTACGACGCTGAAGAATGAGCTCTGGGGACCAGAACATTTAAGAAAAAGTGTTGAAACTTTATTACAAGCAGATTCAGACTCCCCTTGTAGTCCAGGGGTATGTATTTGCTACAAGCCTCCTCTATGTCTACCTGTGTCGTCACCTGATTGATTCCCTCAATTGTTTTTGCCCAGCAACGGACCTGAACTTTCTGTTTCTATATGTTCTTTCTCTGTTCCTATTCTGAACTTTTTCTGTGTCTATGTGTGTTCGTACATCTTGTTGCTATAGGCCCTCCCTTGTTTTCCCATGCCTCCCATTTTGAGTCCAAACACATTTTATTACTTCTGCTTGGTTGGTTTCTGTGATTAGGCTTGCTCAAACTGCCTATGTTCCCACTGCCTTTGTTTTCCACTGGACCCTTGCCCTATCTGCCTGTGTTCAAGTTAACCCTCTCAATAGTAGGAGACTCTAATACCCCCGCCTTTGGTAATGACTAGTGCAATCAGACAAAGATCAATGGGAAACAGTGGACTTTAACAACATTACAGATCAATTGGAGCTAACACACATATATAGAACATTTTACCCAACAACAGCAGAATACACATTTTTCTCAATTGGACATGGAACATTCTCTAGGATAGACCATATATATGTTAGACCACAAAACAAATCAATAAATTAAGAAGATTGAAATTATATATTTGATCACAATGAATCAAATAGCAGAAGGAAAACTGGAAAATCCACAATATGTAGAAATTAAACAACATATCACAAGGGA
This sequence comes from Plecotus auritus, assembly GCF_963455305.1. Classification (NCBI taxonomy): domain Eukaryota; kingdom Metazoa; phylum Chordata; class Mammalia; order Chiroptera; family Vespertilionidae; genus Plecotus; species Plecotus auritus. Next base: position 98,645,148 of record NC_137772.1, on the reverse strand, counting down.
GATTAAAAAATACCTCAAGACAAATGAAAAGGGCAAACAAAAATACAACATACCAAAACTTATGGGATGCAAAAAAATCAGTTCAAAAAGGTACATTTGTAGCGATAAATATTTACATTAAAAACACACACAAAGGGTGATCCAAGAAGGCTGCTGACGGGAAGGCAGGCTGCAAGATAGTGTGTGAGTGAGAGAATGAAGGGAGAGTGTGCAGACATAGGAGTGTCTGTATTTGTGAGTGAGGGACAGCTATATTCCAAGGGACTGTTGGGGACTGGTGGACCGGACTCCTCTGGCCGGGCAGCCTCTACTGCTGCTGAAATCTCTCCCAAGGTGGCCAACTCTGCCATGGAGACCACACCATCTTGAAGGGGAGATGACTGTGATTGGGAGACTGGCTGTGATCAGAAGCCCAGCCTTACCTTCAACCAGGAAGACCTCAGATACCTCCCAGGACCTTACAACCACAACACCCAGGGACCAGCTGCCTCAGCTGCGAATCCACGAACACTGGGATTCCAACCTCCCTGACCGCAGGCTGTCCAGGGGGAGACAGAGTGGCACCAAAGATGTGGTCAGGCCCTGCACCTTCTCATGGAGCAGATAGAAGAAACAGCTAAATTGAACAACATTCACCCAGAATTGGCAAATTAAACACAGCTGAGGAGACAATCCATGGACAAAAAGGTCAGATATCACCTAGACACAGTGGTTCTCAACCTTTTAATGCTGCGACCCTTTAATACAGTTCCTCATGTTGTGGTGACCCCCAACCATAAAATTATTTTCATTGCTACTTCATAACTGTAATTTTGCTACTGTTATGAATCGTAATGTAAATATCTGTGTTTTCCGATGGTCTTAGGCGACCCTGCTAGCAGTTCTCTGCTGTAGAGAACTGCTGCTGTAGAGCCTGTTTCCTTTACCCTATTCCCCCTTTTAGTTTTTCTCTATCCTTTCTTTTTACTTCCTGTTAAAAATTGATCTTACTCATATATCTAATTTCCTTTCCCCTGCTTCAAGCTCATACACACTTCTCTCTTCTCTTTCTTCACTATCCAAATTCTTTTTTGCCTTTTTCTTTCTTTCTGTCTTGTTGTCATTGTTTGTTTGATTGTTGGTTAGTTTTTTTTTTTACTTCTGTTTTTCCTTTCCTCACTTGTTCTCTTCTACTAATTGCTTAACTAATTCCAATCACCAACTCAGACCTATCTATTCTCTATTCTCCTTTTCCAGTAGTAAAAAATACATAGATAGGTAGATTAAAGAAGGGGGAAATTTATATATATATATGAATTTTCTTATATATATATTTTAATATATATTTTCCTCTTTTTTGTGTTTTGATTTTACTTTTCTTTTTATACACTCATTCTCTTTCTACCTCCTCTATACTGAATTGTGGCTATTTCCCCATTTATTCAAGTCCTCAACCTTACCTTCTCAAAAAAAAGCTCTGCCTCCTCAGATTCATCTGGATGTTTGTTGTTTGGAGGTTTGTTGTTAGCATTTTTTCGATTAGTTGTTTGTAGTTTGCATTCATCTCTGGGTGTTTGTTGTTTGTACTTTTTGATTAGTTGTTGTTTTATTGAAATTTTCTCCCCATATACATATATTTCCCCCTTCCTTTTTCTTCTCTTTCTTTTCTCTCTTACATTTCTTTCCTTTTCCCAATATCATTTTTGCACTCTTTTTTTATTCCCTAATTCTCTTTTCTCTGGTGGTCACCTTTATTTGGGGGTATTAGTATTGTGAATACATTTGTGTATGGTGCCCTGTGTGTTGTGTCTTGATGTGTTGTATTTTGTGCCTTTAAGTTAATGCAGGAGAGAGAGAGCTACATAACCAGACACCCTGAGAGAAGTGATCATGGGGAGACAAATAAACAGCCTGCATACAAAAGAAAAGGAGGAATCACCAGAAAGGAAGTAAACAAAATGGAGGCAAACAACATGACAGAGAAAGAATTCAGAGCAATGGTCATAACTGAAAAGGATGGAAGACAAATTCAACAATATGTGTAAGAACCAAGAGGAAATGAAGAAGAACCAAGAAGAAAAGAAAAATGATATTGCTGCAATAAAGAACTCAATAGAAAGCATCAACAGTAGACTAGAAAAAGCAGAGGATCACATCAGTGAGCTAGAAGACAAGGTAGGAAAGAATACCCAAGCAGAGCAGCATCTAGAAAAAAAACTTAAAAAACAGGAGGAGAGCCTAAAGGAACACTGGGACAACACACAAAAAACAACAACATCCACATAATAGCAGTGCCAGAGGAGATGAAACTGAGCAAGGAATAGAAAGTCTTTTTGAAGAAATAATGACAGAAAACTTCCCTGATATCAGGAAAAAAATCGCACATAAGTCCAAGCTCACAGAGTCCCAAACAAGATGAACTCCAAAAGACTGACACCAAGACACATTATAATTAAACTAGAGGCCTGGTGCACAAAATTCATGCATGGGAGGGTGTCCCTCAGCCCAGCCTGCACCCTTTCCAATCTGGGATCAGGCCTAAACGGGCAGTCACACATCCCTCTCACAATCTAGGACTGCTGGCTCTCAACTGCTTGCCTGCTTGCCTTCCTGATTGCCCCTAACCACTTCTGCCTGACAGCCTGATCACCCCCTAACCACTTCCTTGCCAGCCTGATTAATGCCTAACTGCTCCCCTGCCAGCCTGATTGATGCCTAACTTCCCTCCCCTGCAGGCCTGGTCACCCCTAATTGCCCTCCCTTGCTGGCCTGGTCACCCCTAACTGCCCTTCCCTGCTGGCCATCTTGTGGCAGCCATCTTGTGTCCACATGGGGGCAGCCATCTTTGACTACATGGGGGCAGCCATCTTGTGTGTTGGCGTGATGGTCAATTTGCATATTAGTCTTTTATTAGATAGGATAGAGGCCTGGTGCATGGGTGGGGGCCAGCTAGTTTGCCCTGAAGAGTGTCCCAGATCAGGGTGGGGGTTCCCTTGGGGCATGGGGAGGCCTGGGCAAGGGGCCTGTGGTGGTATGTAGGCTGGCCACGCCCCCTGGTGACCCAAGCAGAGGCCCTGGTATCTGGTTTTTTTTATCTTCTATAATTGAAACTTTGTAGCCTTGAGAAGAGCCAAGCCTCTTGCTTGCTCCATGGCCACAGCCATTTTTGTTGGGATTTATTTATCTTCTAAAATTGAAACTTTGTAGCCTTGAGCGGAGGCCAGGGCAGGCAAGGGTTGAGGAAGCTTGGATTCCTCCATCACCAGGGGCAACTCAAGCCTCCTGCTCTCTCCAGCTACGTGGCTGCTGCCATTTTTGTTGGGATTTATTTATCTTCTATAATTGAAACTTTGTAACATTGAATGGAGTCTACAGCCAGCCAGGGTGTGCAGGAAGCGTGGCTTCCTCCATTGCTGGGGAAACCCAAGCCTCCTGCTTGCTCCGTGGCTGCTGCCATGTTGGTTGGGTTAATTTGCATACTCACTCCTGATTGGCTGGTGGGCATGGCTTGTGGGTGTAGCAAAGGTATGGTCAATTTGCATATTACTATTTTATTAGATAGGATTGGCAAACACCAATGACAAACTAAGAATCTTAAGGCTGCCAGAGAGAGACAGAAAGTTACATACAAAGGATCTCCCATCAGACTGTCACCTGATTTCTCAACAGAAACACATCAGGCTAGAAGGGAATGGAATGAAATATACAAAGTCATGCAAAGCAAGGGTCTGAACCAAATAATACCATACCCAGCAAGACTATCAATCAAAATTGAGTGAGTAATCAGGAGCTTCACAGACAAAAAAGGACTAAGTGAGTTTATTACCACCAAACCAGCAATCCAAGAAATGCTAAAGGGTCTGCTGTAAAAAGAAGAAATAGAAAGGGAAGAAGGAACACAGGCATAAAGAATAAAAATGGCAACAAACAAGTACCTATTGATAATAACTTTAAATGTAAATTGATTAAATGCCCCAATCAAAAGACATAGGGTAGCTGAGTGGATAAGAAAACATCTGCTGTATACAGGAGACCCACCGCAGAACAAAGGACTCACCCAGACTGCTGGTGAAGGGATGGAAAAGGGTTTTTCAGGCAAATAGAAATGAAAAAAAAGCTGGGGTGGCAATACTTATATCTGACAAATTAGACCTCAAAGTGAAGACCATAACAAGAGATAAGGAAGGCCAGTTCATAATACTAAAGGGAGCAATCAACAAGAAGATATAACTCTGGTGAACATATACGCACCCAATACAGGAGCACCCAAATGCATAAAAAAACTTCTGGATCATATCAAGGGAGAGATTGACAGCAATACAGTCATAGTAGGGGACTTTAATACCCCACTAACACCACTGGACAAATCCTCTAAACAAAAAATCAGCAAAGAAATATCAATCCTAAATGACTCACTAGATCAGAGGGAATAAATTGACATCTTCAGAGCATTTCACCCCAAAGATACAGAATATACATTCTTTTCAAGTACACATGGGTCATTTTCAAAGATAGGTCACATATTGGGACACAAGTAAAGTCTTTTAAAATTCAAGAAGATAGAAATCATATCAAGCATCTTCTCAGATCACAATGGCCTAAAATTATAAATCAACTACAATAAAAAAACAATTAAAAAATCAAACACCTGGAGGCTAAATAGCATGCTATTAAACAATGATTGGATTACCAAAGAGATCAAAGAAGAAATAATAAGCATCATGGCAACAAATGACAATGAAAACACAACAATCTAAAATCTATGAGACACAGTGAAAGCAGTCTTGAGAGGAAAGTTCATAGTTCTACAGGCCTATCTTAAAAAACAAGAAACAATGGTAATAAAATATATAACCCTACAACTCAAAGAGGTAGAAAGAGAGCCACAAGAAAAGACCAGCGTAAGCAGAAGGAAGGAAATAATAAAGATCAGAGCAGAGATAAACGACATAAAGAAAAAAGAAAAAAAAAAAAAGAAACACAATATAAAAGATCAACAAAACCAAGAGCTGGTTCTTTGAAAGGATAAACAAGATTGATGAACCTCTAGCCAGGCTCACCAAGAAGCAAAGAGAGAGGACCCAAATAAACAAAATCAGAAATGAAAGAGGTGAAGTAACAACCGATCCCACAGAAATACAAATTATTATGAAAAAATACAATGAACAACTCTATTCCAACAAAATGGACAACCTAGATGAAATGGACATATGGTTACAAAAATACAAGCTCCCCAAAACTCAATCAAGAAGAATAAAAAACCTGAATAGGCCAATAACTACCAAAGAAATTGAAGTAGCAATAAAAAATCTTCCAGCAAACAAAAACCCTGGTCTGGATGGCTTTACAGGGGAGTTCTCCTAAGCATTCAAAGAAGAATTAAAACCTAACTTCATCAGACTATTCCAAAAAATTCAAGAGGAAGGCACACTTCCAAGCTCTTTCTATGAAGCCAGCATTACCCTAATCCCCAAAACCAGATAAAGACACCACAAAAGAGGAGAACTACAGGCCAGTATCCTTGATGAAGACAGATGCTAAAATCCTCAACAAAATTCTAGCAAATCGATTCAGCATTACATTAGAAAGGTCCTACACCATGACCAAGTGGGATTTATTCCAGGGTTGCAAGGATGGTATAATATCCATAAATCAATAAATGTGATACATCACATAAACAAATTGAAAGACAAAAATCACATAATCATATCAATTGATACAGAAAAGGCATTTGACAACATCCAATAACTTTCTTGATAAAAACTCACAGCCAAGAGGGAATAGAGGGATCATACCTCAACATAATAAAAGCTATATATGATAAACCCATAGCTAACATCATACTCAATGGGCAAAAACTAAAACCATTTCCCCTAAGAACAGGAACAAGACAGGGATGCCCACTCTCACTACTCCTGTTTGACATAGTACTGGAAGTATTAGCCATTGCAATTAGACAAGAAGAAGAAATAAAAGGCATCCGAATTGGAAAAGAAGAAGTAAAGCTGTCCTTATTTGCAGATGACATGATATTGTACATAAAAAACCTGAAAGACTCCATCAAAAAACTAACAGACTTAATAAATGAATTCGGCAATGTAGCAGGATACAAAATTAACACCAAGAAATCTATAGCATTTCTATAAACCAACAGTGAACTTACAGAAAGAGAGACTAAAAAAGCAATCCCATTTTCCATCGCACCAAAAAAAATAAGATACTTAGGAATAAACCTAACCAAGGAGGTAAAAGACCTGTACTCAGAAAACTATAGGACATTGAAAAAAGAGATAGAGGAAGACATAAACAAATGGAAGAACATACCATGTTCATGGATTGGTAGAATCAACATCATTAAAATGTCCATACTACCCAAAGCAATCTATAGATTCAATGCACTCTGCATTAAAATACCAATAGCATGTTTCAAAGACCTAGAATAAACTCTCCAAAAATTCACCTGGAATAAAAAAACACCCCAAAAAGCAGCAGCAATCTTGAGAAAAAAGAACAAATTTTGAGGGTTCAGAATACCAGTTATCAAGCTATACTACAAAGCCACTGTTCTCAAAGCTGCCTGGTACTGGCACAAGAACAGACTTATAGATCAATGGAATAAAACAGAGAACCCAGAAATCGACCCAAGCCATCATGCTCAATTAATATTTGACAAAGGAGGCAAGAGCATACAATGGAGTCAAGACAGTCTCTTCAAAAAATGGTGCTGGGAAATTTGGTCAGATATATGCAAAAAAAAAAAAAAATGAAACTAAATCACCAATTTACACCATACACAAGAATAAACTCAAAATGGCTAAAGGACTTAAATGTAAGATGGGAAACCATAAATATCCTACAAGATTCAATAGGCAGCAAAATAGCAGACCAAATAGCAGACACACTATATTTATAGACACAGCTTTTAGGGCAATGGAAGCCAAAGAAAAAATAAACAAATGGGACTACATCAAAATAAAAAGCTTTTGCACAGCAAAAGAAACCATCAACAAAACAACAAGAAAGCCCACTGCATGGGAGAACATATTTGCCAATGATATTTCCGATAAAGGTTTAATCTCCAAAATTTACAGACAACTCATACAACTTAGCAAATGGAAGGTAAACTATCCAATCAAATAATGGGTAAAGGACCTAATTACACACTTTTAGAAAGAGGACATACAGAAGGCCCAGAGACATATGAAAACATGCTCAAAGTCACTAATCATCTGAGAGATGCAAATCAAAACAACAATGCTGTACCATCTCACACCTGTCAGAATGGCTATCATCAACAAATCAACAAATGACAAGTTCTGACAAGGATGTGGAAGAAAAGGAACCCTCCTGCACTGCTGGTGGAAATGCAGACTTGTGCAGCCACTGTGGAAGACAGTATGGATTTTTCTCAAAAAGTTAAAAATGGAACTCCCATTTCACCCAGTAATCCCACTTCTAAGACTATATCCCAAGAAACCAGAAACACCAATCAGAAAAGATATATACACTGCTATGTTCATAGCAGCACAATTTACAATAGCTAAGATTTGGAAACAACCTAAGTGCCCATCAGCAGATGAGCGAGTTAAAAAACTGTGGTACATCTACACAATGGAATACTATCTATACTAATAATAAAGGAATATGCAAATTTGCTGGGAAGCTGTCACATAACGACCAATCAGGACGAGGGTGGGTCGCAGTGGAGAACTCTCAGCATGCCTGCACCAGGGATCCAAAGGACCTGGAGAGGAAGGGAGAACAGATAGGCAGTTAGGGGTATCAGGCCAGGAGAGGAGAGCAGGTAGGCAGTTAGGGCGATCAGGCAAGGAGGGGAACACAGATAGGCAGTTAGGGCAATCAGGCCAGGAGAGGAGAGCAGGTAGGCAGTTAGGGCGATCAGGCCAGAAGAGGAGAGCAAATAGGCAGTTAGGGGGATCAGACTGGCAGGGGAGAGCAATTAGGCAGTTAGGGTTATCAGGCCAGCAGGGGGCAGTTAGGTAGTTAGCATGATCAGGCCAGGAGGGGAGAGCAGTTAGGGCCATCAGGCCAGTAGGAGAGCAGTTAGGGGCATCAGATAGGCAAGCAGGTGAGCAGTTAGGAGACAGTGGTTCTGGATTGTGAGAGGGATCCCAGATTTGAGAAGGTGCAGCCCCCCCCACACCCAGTGCACCAATTTTGTGCACCGGGCCTCTAGTGCCGCTATAAAAAAGAAGGAACTTTTACCATTTGCAGCAGCATGGATAGAACTGGAGAACATTATGCTAAGCGAAATAAGCCAGTCAAAGAAAAATAAATATCACATGATTTCACTCATATGTGGGATATAATGATCAACATAATTTGATGAACAAGAATAGATCCAGAGACAAATGGTAGGGGAGGGGCGGTTAGAGAGCAACCAAAGGACTTGTATGCATGCATATCAGCATAACCAATGGACACAGACTGGGGCAGTGGGGGCTTGCCTGGAGTGGGAATGGTTGGGGGGGGGGGTCAGTTGGGGTAAAAGATGACATATGCAAAACTTTAGACAATAAATAAATAAATAAATAAATAAATAAATAAATAAAAGAGAAAACACACACACACACACTAAAGATCTCAAATCAATAATGTAAATTTATTCTCTAAGGAACTAGGGCGAAAAAACAAAGCAAACCCATAGCTAGAAAAAGAAGAAAATACAGTAAACTCTCAATCTTGCTGACTGAAATTTAATGGACTTTGGATTTAATGGACAACTTCTCTGGTCCATATGTCATAGGTGAAAATTTTTAACACCTTGTTAATTTTAAAATGCTTTTAACCAAGATTTGCTTATAATTAAATTAACAGGGTTTTTTTTTTCTTTTTGCTATTCACTGTTATTTTAAACAAATTTTAGTGAATATTGTAGTAATTTCATCAACATAAATAAACATTACATATCTACATTTATAGTCTACAAATTTAAATCCAAGAGTCATCGTTCTTAAACAATATTCTGTGAACGAGTAGCACATGATCATACCATATGGCACGAGATAATTGGGTCTATTGCCACATGGCGTGACTTTGTGCAGAAGTTTTAATGCATGTAAGCTAAATGGTTCTGATGTGTGCTAAGCCATGCCACAGCTTTGTGCATTTGTTTACTGCAGCTGACTGGTGAATGAATGCATGCATTTACTAGATCTATTCAGTACAAATTTAAAATTACAGTAATAAATATAGAAAACTTTTCTGTGAAATTAAAGTTTTCACACATACTTAATTTTAATTACACAACATGACTATATAAGTAAAAACAGGTAAATAACTAATTTGTCAATTTTTTAACATATGCATTCAGAAAACCTACTTTATTGTATAACTAGAGGCCCAGTGCACAAAATTTGTCCCTGGGTAGGGTCCCTAGGCCTGGCTGGTTATCAGGGCCAATTGGGGCCTTCCTTTCCTGGCTGCCAGCTGCCGGCTGGGGCCTTCCTTCGTTTGGCACCATGACCTGGTGGTCAGCACACATCATAGCGGTCGAATTCCCAGTCAGTCACACTCTCAGTCAGTCGAACTCCTGAGGGGATAATTTGCATAGTAGCCTTTTATTATATAGGATTAAGGAGTAGAGTCAGCATGCAAATTTCAGATTTTTAGATTACACAGTCTAGGGCATTTCTATTATGCCTTTTGCTCTTGTATCTAGGGAAAACTAAAATGATGGACCTAATAAAATGGCCTTTGGTGTCTTCATCCCTGACATTATTCCCACTGGTAATAAAGTGCTACTATTTTGATGGTTTATTAACTTTCATTCCTGAAATGGTGGCTCATCTCACTCCAATACTGACTTTGGACTGCTGGATGTTGTCTCTGCCCTTTCTATAGTCTACGCAAGAACAGAATGGTTCATATGGCACCAGCAGCCCAATAATGGAGCAGCATCCACAGTGGCAGTAGAAGTAGCAAAAAACAAATTGGAATTTCATAAACTGAGAAAGCTGGAATCAATTTGGTTTTGATTTTGTTTCTCGTTTTAAAAAATCTCTAAAAACTGGTGTCATCTCATTGAACTCAGTTATAAATAAAAGTCAGAATTAGAGCTTCCAACTTTTTAAACAAGTTAAAATATGTATAATGCTTAGCTTTCTGACAAATTGATGAAACACAGACCTGTTAAATTCCAAAGTGCAAGTGACATTTGTTTACTTGGACTATTACAAGAAAAGAGATATTTTACAATTATATATTAATTGTAGTAAAACTCAAAAAGATACTTCTGCAAACTTCTGAATTTGTACATTTTAAACTTTTAAAATCACTTTCATACCTATTACCTTGCTTTAGCACCATGGTAGCTGGGGAGGTGATGTACCTGTTAGGCCAGGTATTTCTGCTTAATAGGCAACAATTCCAGACTAGGAAGTGGAAGAGCAGATGAGGATCTAGTTTTTGTGACACAGTCTGAGGTGAAGGGGTGTTAGCCAAGCCAAAAAACCTGGGTTTTCTCAGTCTTAGAGACCTGAAATTTCTGGGGAGGAGGTGCTCGTACACTAACTGGTTTTTAATGGAGTTATCTAGAGAAGTAACTCCACATTTTGTTTAGGTTCCATTTATTGCCCTTTGCTTTTTCATAGTTTTACAACATTCCTTCTCTGTCACTGGCCACATGCATAGAGATCAGAGTGACAGTGACAGGAGATGTTAATCAAGCAATTAAAACACTTAAACCACTTTAAAAAACATTTTATTTTTATTGTTGAAAGTTATATAGATGTACTCGTTTTTTCCCCATTGATGCATTCTAGCCTGTCCCCTCTCCCCTCCCCGCTCCCCAGGCCTTCAGCACACTATTGTCTGTGTCTATGATTTATGCATATATGCATATAAGTTCTTTGGTTAATCTCTTCCCATCCCCAGCTTCACTCTGAGATTTGTCAGTCTGTTGCATGTTTCTATGTCTCTGGATCTATTTTGTTCTTCAGTTTATTTTGTTCTTTAGATTCCACATATGAGTGAGATCATGTGATACTTGGCTTTCTCTTACTGGTTTATTTCACTTAGCATAATGCTCTCCAGATCCCTCTATGCTGTCTCAAAAGGTAAGAGATCCTTTATTGTTTTATTTTGAGGTTTTTTTCACAGCTGCATAGTATTCCATAGTATTTAAATGTACCACAGTTATTTTTTTTTTTTTTATCCACTCATCTATTGATGGGCATCTAGACTGTTTCCAGATCTTAGCTATTGTAAATTGTGTTGCTATGAACATAGGGGTGCATACATTCTTTCTGATTGGTGTTTCAGGTCTCTTAGGACATATTCCTAGAAGGGGGATTACTGGGTCAAATGGCAGTTCCATATTTAATTTATTGAAGGAACTCCGTACTGTTTTTCATAATGGCTGCACCAGTCTGTCTTCTCACCAGCAGTGTACTAGGGTTCCTTTTTCTCCATATACTTGCCAGCACTTGTGATTTGTTGATTTGTTGATGTTAGCCATTCTGACAGGTGTGAGGTGATACCTCTTTGTTGTTTTAATTTGATCTTTCTGATGATTAGTGACTTGGAACATTTTTCCATATGTCTCTTGGTCATCTGTATATCTGCTTTGAAGAAGTGTCTATTTGGGTCCTTTGCCATTTTTTTTTTAGTTGGATTGTTTGTCTTCCTTTTGTTAAAAAGGATTACTTTATATATTTTGAATATTAACACTTTATCAGATATTTCATTGGCAAATATGTTCTCCTATACAGTGGGCTCCCTTTTCATTAAACCACTTAAATGCTATGCATGACACTAATGCTGGTTGTACTGAAAAGCAGATGGAATATATCAGTTTCATAATTCCAACCCAAATTGTGTTATATAAGCTTGGTCTATTAAAAAACAAAGCTTACATTCCTTAAGAAGATGGAAATTTGAAAAAGACCAAAAAAAAAAAAAATGGTAAAGAAAGCTTTCATTTATACTTCACATCTTGTCAGGTGACTTCTGCTATCTTCTTTAGGTTGAATGCTTGAACACAGGAAATATAACTGCATTAAGAAAGAATTTTCCTATCACTGAGAAAATCTGCTTATTAAGTTTGTCAGAAGCTGTCTTGTCTCCCTGCCAAAATAACAGACTGGTGAATTCTATGCCAGTGGGTGTAGGTGGCTTATCAGGCTCTCATCTCTAAAGGTAGAGAGTACAAATAAGGTCACAGGTAAAGGCATTGGTGGCCTCCTTTTAGTCTTGTCTTTCCAGATTAAGGTAGTTCAGTGTTGTTTCTTTTTTAAAGAAAACATCTGGGGTGGAAGTAGAGGGTGGGGGTTGGGTGGGGATACAAGTTAACAGGTCTGGTATACCACGAGGCCAGGTATCCCTGATCACCAGCAAGGGTTGGGAAGGAGAAAGCCCATTTAGGCCTACAGAGCTCAGTGGTACCATCTCTTTTCTACCAAAATATTTACTAAATGCTTAAACAAAAGCCTGGCAAATCCCCAAAGATTAATTCTTCCCTCTGGGGTTTTTTAAAATCACTTCTACCTCGTGGATCACATGGGCTATGGGATGTATTGTCTCTGCCTGCAGAGAGCACTGGCCACCAGGCCTCAGTCCTGCAATGCCTGTCTGTACTTCTGAGTTCTGACCATTATTAGTTAAAGCTGCTGTTCAAGTTCAAATATGGAAATATCTTCCTTTTAATCCCTGTTTTCTTTCCTTAACCCACAGCACACTAACCTGTCAAAGAAAGCCTTTGTATAATTAGAGTAAATGCTGCTTCAGAATGGTCTCTGTGCCAGGGTTTGGCCGGCATTCAGCAGCATGGAAGTGGAATGTGACCTTCTACTTGTATAATCATCATGTCTAAGAACATCAGACACCCCTTACTGTATTGGTGACACACAGACTCTTGGGGGACGAATAATCATATTAACATTCATTTGGGGGTGAAGCAATAGAGAACAATGAGTTAAAACTGCTTCCAAAATATAAAAATTAATAGCACAAACTTCAAAAGATGTTTTCATTATAAACTGAGGTTTTTGTTCCCTGATCAATTATTCCTCTGCCCTTTTATTTTTTTATTTCTTTAAGCCCAAGAGTTTGCTTTAATTCATACCTTCTACTTATCAGGCTGCTACATGGGGACATTCACACTCCATGTAGCTCTCATTAAGAGATCTGCCTGCCTCTACAGAGGACGTTCCCAGTATCAGTACATCCAGGTCTTCGGCAGGTGGAAGAGTTGTGAGTCCACATTGTTCAGGTAAAGATGATTCCCCTACACTTTACAATAATAAACCCACTTTCACATTATGTAATTTAGATTTCCAGGTTACAAGCAGTCATTCCTCCATTACAAATTTAGGATACTGTTTCTTGCAATTTGGTCCTTTTCAATAAATGGCAAAATAAAAGCAATAACTACTCAATTGGACTGAAAGACGAAGTACATAACTTGACTTCCTTTCCTATTTACTACCAGCATGTTTCTCCCCCTTTCCTTTAGATTGCATGTTTAAGCACTGACATAAAGATAAGTGTCTCATATTTTGGGACTTGAGTTATTTTTATAATTGCATTTGAAGCCCTGAATTGGAATATCTTAGTAGTACTTAGAAGTTAACAAGATAAAGGGACATGCCTATCAATGTCTTTGAAGAAAGGCTGCATTATGCAATGGAGGGCCAAGGGTGAGGTGTGTGAAGCTCCTACCCTTCCTCTTCAAAATTCTGGACACAGCAAATACAGCCCCAGGTTGTCTGGAGCCAGCATATCTGTAGCCTGCGGGCAGAAGCTCATGCGTGTCATGGAGTGAAGAATGTTCAACCCTGGAAGACACTTTATAGATCATAGAGGCCAACTTTCTTAATTTACAGTCTAAGGGCTATGTAAGTTAACTCTGGTTTTGAACAAGAATATTTTCAAGTACTATACACATTGTGAATCATTTTCATATACATATGTCACTTGTTTCTCCCCCAAATTTGAGTGTAGATGCTGGTTCCATTTTGCAGTTGAGAAAACTGAGGCTCAGAAAGATTAAGTGGCTAGTTCTAAATCATAAAACCGCAAGTAATGGAGATCAGACTTGAACCTCCATTTTATAAATTCTCCACTCTTTTCACAAGGCTATGTGTCCTGTCTGCAGTTAGAGCAGTGTGTACTCCAACAAACATTTATTGCCTGCTTTCTAGCAGTCTGATATTGTGCATAGCCTGTAATCTGCATTCTCTCTGCATCTAAGCGATTAATAAAACGGTGCTAATATATGTGAATAAACTTTATTTTTTGTTATTTTTAATGTCATTAGGAAAATAAATAAAAAAATTTAGATTTTTAATTTTTTTGTCTTCATTTTCCTGTGCAAGTAAGATGTACCATTTTGGCTTATCTCATGAAGGTGGTACCAAAGTACCTGACAAAGATAATCATAAAATCTCCTGGGAGATACCTGGAAGGGTACCTAATCTAACTTTGTCATTTTTAAGAGATGAGAAAATTAACACCAGGAACTTCTAGTACATTTTTCAAGGCTACATATCTACTTAGATGTTGAGCCAGGACTGAAAATCAAAATTTCTGATGATCAGTTTATTTCTTTTAGAAGAATAGTTTTTAGCCAAGTGTAGTTTGATTATTTCATATTAATACTTCCCCCCCCCCCCCACTGCCCGAGACATATTTTAAAAGGGGCAGGATAAAAAGAGACACTTTTGTATTGAGATATATGTATATTCCTGAAACCAACATACAACAAAAAGATTAACAATTAAGCAGATTAATCTGAAAGAAGAGGAGGAAAAACTAGGAGCATTCCTGTTCTCAGTTATATTTTCCCTCCCTAATCAAAACCATGTGAAAAGCTAGACAAGAATCAAGATCCCAGTATGATTGCCAAAGATGAAGGGAAAGCAGAAAAAGAAAGATGAGGGAACAGTGAAGCAGAGACCCAGTATTATTTCCAACACTTTAGCACATAGTCACACTCTCAGTTCTTCATAAGATAAGAATATTTTGCTCACATTGGGCTAATTTACGCTGCACAGGAAAGCCTGTAGCTATGCTTACAGCTCACCACTTCCTGTGGGAGTCAGAGAAATAGGCTCAAGACCTTCATTCTTAAACCAAAATGCTTCCAAGTCAGAAGAAAAACCTCACTGTTCATCCTGCCTTTTGGTGGAAGGAGTCCACAGTCAACTCCTAGCAATCATCAAGAAAATGTCCATTTATCAGGTGTCTTTTTTTCGTGTGTGTCTATGTAAGAAAGCCTAACTTCCTTTTGGCTTACTGAATTCCAATTACTTATTATTCATGCAAGTTAATTATTTATAGTTGTAAGTTTTGTTTTGCCATGACAACACAAGCAATTTTAGGCACAGAAAAAGCCCTGCTAACCACTTGGAGCTGATCTCCATTCTGTCTCTCCATTACCATAGCTCCTTTACAGAACCTTGCATTTAGGGCACAGAGAAAGGAAAAGTTTACTGGGAGGCTGCCTCCTGAAATTCACTCCATAAATTTTCATTGTTAGACGAGGCCAAATAGTGAAGATAGCTAAATAATATGGTCTCATTTAATTTGTTTTAAAACAAAGTTCAAAAACATTTTCATCCATGATTATCTTCCAAATTCTTGACAATAGCCCTTTGACTTATTCTTCCTTCTTCCTATTTTCCTCCTTCTCTGATTACTCCTACATTATTAATAAGATCCCATATTTTTTTTTCATGGGTGCCACCTCAACCAACCACCTGTTAAGAAATTATCTCATTCCAGTCTTCCTCTTGGTATTCCAGCAGGTCTGACATGAGACTGAGGAAGAAGGTGTAGCTGGCTCACCTGTTCACACCTTCTACTTCCTGATATTCTAGTCTGGACCTTCTTTGAAGATTTTTTTCCTGTGGGCTCCTTCTCCTTACCCCATTCTGAATCTACTCACGTGAAAATCACTGCTCTAGTGGGAAGGTTTTTTGGATCAACTGAGAACCCTCAGGGTCTCTTGGTCTCCCAACAACAAGAGAGCTCACCCTAGAGCTTATTCCAGGTTGGCACTACCAGTATAGGAAGTAAAATTCTAATTTCTCGTTCAGAGATTGAGCCTTGCGACATAAAATGACATGCCCAACATCTACACAGTTAATGAAAAGTGCAGAACCAAAAAGACTCACATCTGAGTTTCAACTCAGTTTTCTTTCCATCTTCTAAGAGCTTGCAGAGCTGAGTTACAGGGAGCATAGGCCAGAGGGTCATACTGGAGAACTTCCTGCTCAAAACACTTGGTCCTTTGGGTTTTGATTATAGTAGAAGGAATTATTTATTTTTATTAGGAAATCTGAAGGAATAGAAGACCCAGACACTATGGGTGGGAACTGTATAATTACACAGAACTTCATGGAGGGCACACAGGAAAAATATAATGTAACCAAAAATTTAAGAAATAAAATGAACCTAAAGATCTTTATAGATATCCAATTCTTAGATATTCTAAAAATACTCTTAGTGCCTTCTACATTTCAAACCCATTTTATCACATAATGCTTTTTTCAGTGAACGATCATGCATATCTATAACACAAGAAGATTTTAATTTCACTTCTTATATTTGGAATCATGAAAATATGCACCCTTACAGATTTTTGTGTCCCCAGATACATAGGTATTCCCCTTCCTCATAATCGCTAAGAATTTCTGTAGCACAATCTCATAGATAGAATGGCAAGAAATGACCTGGCTAAGATTCTATAGCTGTTTATCTGCCTGCCCAAGATAAGAACATATGTTTCTTACCTTCTAGGCAAGAGCTTTATCATCTATAATATTCTGTGTGCCTAGAATTTAAGTGTATCAAGAATGTGGGATGTTGCCCAGCTATTGTGACTCAGTGAGTGTTAACTCATCAACCAAGAGTGTTACCTGTTGGATTTCCAGTCAGGGTACATGCCTGTGTTGCAGGCTCAATCCTAAGTAGGGGGCACACAGGAAGCTGCCAATTGATGGATGATTTTCTCTTATCATCGATGTTTCTATCTCTTCCTCTCCCTTCTTCTCTCTCTAAAATCAATAAAAACATTTTTTTTTTAAAAAAGACTGTGAGATGTACTATTCTTCAAATTCCTTAAAGTGCTCAAAATATTTCATTGGGGAGAGTTATTCTAGGCATTTTCTGGGAAACAAGCACATGGTACATCCATCATCCAAATGAGTCCTCAGAAACACTGATGTTAGAAGCAGAGAATAGAGCTCCAAAGTCTCAATCTGCCTCTGAACAAAAGGGAGGGAAGTAAATGAAGATAAGAGTTACAGAAAAGAAAGCACCTGTGACCATTCGGATTTACACAGTAAATATTAATGAATGCATAGCTTAAAGCAGTGTAAGGCCCAATCCCTAGATTTAAAATTTTAAGCATAAAATTAATCATCCAAGTGAAATGAGAATTTTTAAATGCTTGTAAGTGCCCCAGGAATCTTTAGAAATTTAAGCAACACTCTATAATTAATACACATGAGATTTTATTTCTTTTTAAAGAAAGAAAAAGTACAGCTGTACTGTGGACTCACAAAGAAAGATAGAAAATTTCATCTTGAAAGATATATAATGATCTCTTCCTGAGAATATCAAAGAAAGTAGACTCATCCTATACCAAGCCTGATAACTGCAAGGGACAGGAAAGGACAGTAGTCCCTGGAAGGAATGTGTGTGTGAAAAGATTATTGAAACTTACAAGGCTTTAATAAAAGGATTGGAGAGAAAGAAACACAGGAGGTCCATTAGTAAGACATAGGAAAGATAGATTTAGTGATGAACATGACATTATTGAAATAATAAACTACATCATTAAATTTATCTTTCAGAATGAAGAAAAAATACATCCCCAGGAATCTTTTTGTGGGGAAAAAGGAGTAGAAATAATGATCTTTAAAAAAATTGGCCACAAGTCAACAGCAAATTTTAAAACAAAATAACTTTAAAAGTAAGCAAAACTAATTGATGGTGTGAGAAGTTGGAAAATGAATAACCTTGGAGGGAAGGAACAGGGCGGCGGGGTGGGGGGGGGGGGTGGAGGAAGGTTGGGAGGCCTCCCAGAATGCTGGTGATATTCTATCATTACACCTGTGTGAGATTTAGGAAGAGGGTTCTTTATGAAAATTCATTGAGCTGTACACTGTGACACATGCACTTTAATTATGGGTTACACAGGAGCAAAAAGTCCAAATGAAAATGAAATAAAGTAAGTTTTTTAAAAAAGGTAAATATTAAAATTATAATGATGTGTAAACCAGAATCAAAGATGCAATAGTAAGGTAATGGAATCAGAAAAAAGCATATAGATATTTTAAACACTTATTAGAGAGTTGAAGATGAAAGGAATAACAATCAATCAGAATACAATCACCTTTTACTTTTGCAATCAAAATATGCTGTTCTGTTGGGACAGATCCCACACAACAACTCATCAACCTGTGTTTGTGGCCAGTCCTCACAGCCAGTTGGCTTAAGGGTTAACCTCACTCACCAATGTTTCAATAGTAATCAAGGCTCCATTACAATAGAAGGGCACACACAACTCACACACAGACACACCTGGAGTACCTGACTCAGGAGGCTAGTGACACTGTGACACTAGGACTACTTCTGCCAAGGCCATCCTGCCAAGACTTGGAGATGTAGCAAATCTACCTAACACATAGAAATAAATAGAAAGAAGCAGCCAACATGAAAAAAACGAAACAAAAAATCAATAAACACATTCCAAATGAAAGAATAGGACAAAACTGCAGAAAAAGAACTAAACAAAATGGAAGAAGGCAGTCTACCACATACTAGTACATATTTAAAAACACTGGTTAAAATGATGCTCAGTGAAAGTAGAGGAAGAATTAAAGATCTCAGATAGAACTTAAAGAGATAGTAAGCACAAAAAGGCAAAAAAACCATAAAAAAGAACCAGTCAGAAACGAAGAAAACAATAAAATAATAAATACACTAGAAGAAGTCAAACTTAGATTATCAGAGCATCAAAACAGTGATTTGGAAGAAAAGGTAGTGGAAAACACCCACTCAGAATAGAAAAAGAGAGACTAAAATGAATGAGGATAGTTTCATGCACCTCTGGCACAACATCTAGAATACCAATATTTGTATCATAGGGGTATCATAAGAAGGAGAGAAAGAGCAAGGGATTGAAAACATATTTGAAATAATAATGACAGAAAACTTCCCTAACTGGATGAAGGAAATAGACATAGAAGTACAGGAAACACAGAAGATTCTAAACAAATGAACCCAAATAGGCCCACACTAAGATACATCATAATTATAATGTCTAATGTTAAAAACAAAGCTGAGGTAGCAATATTTATACCAGAAAATGTAGACTTTATAACAAAGATTATAACAACAACCCTGAAAACAATTATACATTCAATGTAAAAATATCTAAATATACAAAGCAAATATTCACAAACATAAAAAGATATATCAACAATAATAATGTAATTGTAGGGAACTTTAAGACCACTTTGACATCAGTAGGTAGATCATCCAGACAGAAAATAAAAAAGGAAGCAATGATTTTAAATATCACAGTAGACCAGAAGGATTTAATTGATATATTTAAAGCATCTTACCCCAAAGCACCAGAGTATACTTTTTCAAGTGCACATGAAATATTTTATAAGAGAGGCTATGTTAGGCCACAAAAAATTCTTAAGATATTTAAAAAGATTAAAATCATATTAAACATCTTTTCTGATCATAATGATATGAAATTAGAAATCAACCACAAGAAGAAAACTGAAAAACACACAAACACACAGAGGCTAAATAACATGCTACTAAATAATAAATGAATTAACAAAATCAAGGGTGAAATCAAAAGATACCTTGAGACAAATGAAAATGAAAACACAATAACACAAAATCTATGCAACACAGCCAAAGCTGTGTTGGGGCAGTTTGGGGCAACCGGGCTGGCAGGGGAGCAGTTAGGCATCAATCAGGATGGCAGGGAAATATAAGAGGGAAATTCATGGAAAAGAGGCCTATATCAAGAAACAAGAAATAGCTCAAATAAACAATTAACCTTACACCGGAAGGAAGTAAAAAAACAAAACAAAACAAAACAAAACAAGACACAAATTGTATAGGTTAAAAAAAATAACAAAGATCAGAGTGGAAAAAATTGAGTCTAAAGAAAACAATAGAAAAGATTGCTGAAAACAAGAGCTAGTTTATTGAAAAGATAAACAAAACCTTGAACCAGACTTGTCAGAATAAAAAAAGAGAAAGGATCCTAATAAATAAAGTCAGAAATGAAAAAGGATAAGTGACAGCTTACATCACATAAAAACAAAGGATTATAAGAAAATATGGTGAACAATTATGTGCCAACTAACTAAACAATCTGGAAGAAATGGATAAATCCCTAGAAACATACAGTCTTCCAAGAATGAGCCAAGAAGAAACAGAAAATCTGAACAGAGCAGTAAATACTAATGAAGTCAAATTAGTAATTCCCAAACTCTCAACAAACAGAAGTCCTAGACCAGATAGCTTCACAGGTGAATTTTACCAAATATTTAAAAAAGAATTAACACATATCTTAAACTATTCCAAAAAGGAGGGAAGGGACTCATATTCATTTTACAAGACCAGCATTACCCTGATTTCAAATCCAGATAAATTACAAAAGAAAATTATAGGCCAATATTCCTAATGAACATAGATGCAAAATTCTCAACAAAATATTAGCAAATTGAAGTTTGCAATACATCAAAAAGATCATATACCACGACTAAGTGGGATTTATTTCTGGAATGCATGGTTGGCTCAATATGTACATATCAATTATCATGATACACTACATAAACTAAATAAAGAATAAAAATTATAGAATCATATTAATGAATGTAGGAAAGGCATTAGGCAATATTCAGCATTTGTCCTATATAATAAAAGCGTAATATGCAAATTGACTGAACTGCCAACCATCTGTGATCACATTATGAAACCCACTGGTGTCAGGCCAGCCAAGGCGGGTGTGATGTGATTGGTCAGGGGCTCGACCATTGCCCCATGATCACCCCGCAGAGGGAGGCCCAGGCCACTGGATGGAGGGCTGAGGCAGGTGGGCAGGGCCTCCCTCTGGGAGGGAAGCCTGAGTCCCAGGTGCCAGCAGCTGGAGGGAAGCCTGGGTCCTGGGTGCCGGAGGGAAGCCAATGGCAGCAGCCAGGGGAAGGATGGCCTACTCTTGCATGAATTTCATGCATCAGGCCTCTAGTTTATCATAAAAACTCTACAGGTAAGTGGCAATAGATGGAACATACCTCAACATAATAACGACCATCTATATTAATAAAAGCCTAGGTGGCGTCTCACCCTCATGTCATCACAAGATGGCTGCCCCCAGGTTGTCACAAGATGGCCACCATAAGATGGCCAGCAGGGGAGGGCAGTTGTGGGCAATCATGACAGCAGGGGAGGGCAGTTGGGGGTGACCAGGCCAGCAGGGGAGGGCAGTTGGGGGTGCCTGGGCTGGCAGGGGAGGGCAGTTTGGGGCAACCGGGCTGGCAGGGGAGGGCAATTGGGGGCGACCGGGCTGGCAGGGGAGCAGTTAGGCATCAATCAGGATGGCAGGGGAGTGGTTAGGGGATGATCAGGCTGGCAGGCAGAAGCAGTTAGGGGCAATCAGGCAGGCAGGCAGGAGAGCGGTTAGGAACCAGCAGTCGGACATCCCTCTTGCAATCTGGGACCACTGGCTCCTAATTGCTCACCTGCCTGCCTGCCTGCTGGCCCCCAACTGCCCCCCTGCCATCCTGATCTCCCCCAACTGCCCCCCACCCCGTCCTGATCACCCCCAACTGCCCTCCCTGCTGATATGCTCACCCCCAACTGCCCCCCTGCCAGCCTGCTTGCCCCAAACTGTCCCCCCCTCTCCTGGCCTGATCACCCCTAACCACCTCTGTCTCAGCCCCGCCACCATGGTTTTGTCTGGAAGGATGTCCAGAAGATCTCCTGGTCTACGAATTCGTGCACTGGTGGAGTCCCTCGGCTTGGCCAGCAATTGGGGCCAGTCGGGGCCATTTTGCCAAGTCCCGATCAGGCTGATCAGGGCCGGCCAGATGCGGGGAGGTTGGCCAGCTGTGGGAGGTTGGCTGTGGGAGTGCACTGATCACCAAGAGGCAGTTCCTGTGTTGAGCGTCTGCCCCCAGGTGGTCAGTGCACATCATAGCTATTGGCCTATCATCTGGTCATCCGGCCGTAATTGTCGCTTAGGCTTTTGTATATATAGATTTGAATGTAATAATGTTCAGAGTAATTGCAAGTTGAACAGCCTTCATCTCCATAATTCTGCTTTCTTACTATTCAGTTTTATTCTGAAAATAACATTATATGCGTTATATTTTCTGTCTATAATTTGTTTCTTTAATGACATTCTTATGTTTATATTTTGAATGAGAATATTACCACATAAAAAATGACCTTTCAGGAAATGTAATTCCATGATAAAGATGATACTTTATTTCTCATGGTCTGTATTAGTCAGCTAAAGGTTTAGGAAGTGATGTTTAAGACACTGAAGTCAAGGGTTTTTATAGTTCAGTAGCATTGTTCTTTTTCAGATTTTTGACTTGGTTACAGATGCATTCTGCCATTTTGCAAAGTACTTGCTATTGATTAAGAGAGGAGTTGGATAAGGGAAAGTGGTTGCCTTAATGGCATTCATCCCCACTATTTTGTATCAGCAAATATCATATAAAATAAAAGTGTTTTTTTCCTAAAAAAAAAAAAAAAATACTGTGTGCTTTTTCTTCAGTATCAATCTACCAAGTAAGCTTACCACTGAGACAAGATTGGAGAACAAAATTAAATATGAAATGAATAAAAATATCTTAACCTTGAATAACTAGGTTCATTTTTTGTGCGTGTGACTTTTGTTGTACAACTGAGCTAACTATACACAGACCTTAGGGAAGATCCCCATACATTGTACAACCATAAACACATTGTAACATAAGAAAGACACTTGTCAATATTTCTAGAAATTTATTAGAATAATAGTAAGATAATGCTTTAAAAGAAAAAAGGTTAGTACTTAAATAGAAAGGGCTCAAGGTATATTCATTGTTTGATCCAATCTTCAGTGGGAATGTTCTAAGAATAAAAACAATGTAATGTGAAAACAGAAAACACTCGAGTTGCTTGCTGTATCAGTGCAGTAACAAACTCTTACCATATGTCATAAGTTTTATTCAACTGCTCTCTGCTTATCCTTTCTTAAGTGGGTTTCAGAATTTGTAGTATCCAGGAAGCATGACATCTCTTATTGACAAAGATGATCTACGTTACTTGTACATGCTATTGCATTGGCCAAGCCTTCTGCTGGATGCCAGGAAGAGGACCCTGCACTCTCTACAAAGGAAGGCATCTTCCCATAAAAGAATAGCAGTGGGAAGTCAATAGGCCAGTATTACAGTCTGACTATGACCTTGTTAAAGTTACCATCCTTAGATTTTAGTTTCCTCTTTTGGAACATGAAGAGCTTCATTCAGATGACCTCCAAAGTCCCTCCCTATTCTGAAATTCTATAACTGGTCTAGAGAACAGTGTTGTCCATTAAATAGGAATTTTGTCCTCTGTCAGGTTCTTCTGCCCCAAATATTCCAGGTCCTGACTTGTACACAATAAGGAGCAAAAGGCAACTCCTTTTGATCCTGCAGTTAAAAATATTTAGTTCTTTAGTTTTTAAAACATTCTCTCCATGTTCATAAATATTGCAACCTTGACATAGCTAGATTTGTACTTAACTATAAATACACACTATAGGCAAAACCCCATAAAATAATTGACTTACAATGACCTTGAGGCTGGCAGCATAACAACTCATGTTTCTTATTATCATTCTGTGCCAGATTAGAGAATTTTCCTCTCATTCAGCTGATTTTCAGCCTTGGTTTGGTGGGTAGTGGGTAGTGAGAGGTTTAAAATGCTCAAAATTCTATGCTGTGATGTGAATTCCAACAACCTATTTTGCAGAGCTATTTTAATTTCTTACACATGATTAATGTTAACATTTTCTCCTTATCACTATCTTAGATTTAATTAACAACTGGAGTGATTATTCTTTCTGGTTGTGATGTTAGACTATTAAGACTTTGAATCAAGAATATAACCTTGCAGGTTAAAAAGCCAACAAAAATGCTTTTGATGGGACAAGACTGTGAGTGTCTATGTGAACCAATGAGTATTAAAAAATCTGCTTACATTGCCCAGCCAGTGTGGGTCAGTGGTTGAGAATCGACCTATGAACTAGGAGGTCATGGTTTGATTCCCAGTCAGAGCACATGCTCAGGCTTGATCTCCAGTGTGGGGCATGCATGAGAAAGCCAATCAGTGATTCTCATCATTGATGTTTCTATCTCTCTCTCCCTCTCCCTTCCTCTCTGAAATCAATAAAAAAAAATATTTTTAAAAGTATGCTTGGAAGACCCAAAGTTTATTGATTATAAAATGGATGTAAGCGGCTCTAAGTTTAATTGGAAAGCACTATAACAAAAATGAATTGTGTTTCTTCTTAAAACCTCACATATAAACAAGCATTTCCACTGTATAGAGTAAGGCTTGGAGACATAGATTCTCATGGTGTTTGCATCTCTGTGATTTTGTAATTCTATGATTGCTCTAGATGGGGTAGTGTTACTAGTTGTGAATAGCTAAAGATGAGGGAGTATAGAGGTAAGGAATTTGCTTCTATTCAAATTTGAAAAGGTGCATATTTTAAAAACCAAAATATTTTTACTGGCTGATTACAGACAGCAATGATGCCAAATCAAATTGGGTAACTGTTGCCCAGTATATATATATGTTCCTCAGTAATTATTTGTTAAATTGAATCTGAAAATAAATGATTGCAAGATATTTTGGAAATAAAAAGTTCAATGAAATATTAGATATAAAAATATAAAAGCTAAGTATTATTCAGGAAAAAAATTATTTGACTCCTAATCAATGATTCATATCCTGGGGATTTCCTGTAAAATATTTAATTAATGGTTATAAAAAATTGAGATTTTAAATGGTCTTTTGAATGCAGTGGAGGCACTGCCAGCCCCGATGGGCCCCTATGAGAACAGGACCATAGCGGGATGGTGGAGCAGGTGAGTGGGTGGCGCCAGGCCAATGCGGGTGAAGCAGGGGCCCAATTGCCCCTCTGATTGTCCTGCAGACAGCGACCAGCGGTGGCAGTGGGGGGTGGGGCCATCACCTGGCTCCCAGGCACTGAGGGAGTGTGGTGGGGGGAAGGGTCTGGCCCCAACTGATTGCCCTGCAGGTGGGATGGTGGAGCAGGTGAGGGGGCAGTACCAGGCTTAGGTGGGGTGCCAGGTGGGGCTGCGGGGCTGCGAGGCTGGGGGAGTGAGCTGGGGCCCGATCTCTGCAGGCCACACTGAGGGACCCCATCTGTGAATGAATTTGTGCACCAGGCCTCTAGTTAAATAAATAAGATCTAGTTCTTATTGTGTGGTAGTACACAATAAAAACAAATGATAACAATGAGCCAAACAGAAAATATTGTTAGCCACACAAGAGGCTATGGACATGACTACTTGGAGCCATATAAAGAATTTTCTGCCAACCATAGATGGTCTAAATAGAAAGCAAGTATAAAATCAATTATTCAAATATTTGAAAATTTAACAGTTCATGAACTAAATTGATTAAATAATTCTCCCAGTTCCATACAAAGTGCTGAGGG
Organism: Plecotus auritus; assembly: GCF_963455305.1. Classification (NCBI taxonomy): domain Eukaryota; kingdom Metazoa; phylum Chordata; class Mammalia; order Chiroptera; family Vespertilionidae; genus Plecotus; species Plecotus auritus. The sequence goes on along the minus strand of NC_137772.1, from coordinate 98,619,449 downwards.
AGAGTCACCAGAAAAAGGGTCTTGATCCTTATTCTTATCTCTTAATCCCATTTAAATTAGTTCCTTCTCTTTGGTGTTCAAATCATCTGTTCTCTACAAACATCTCTCCTTCCCATCTCTGATGCTTAACACACAATCTCATTTCTACCTTTCTCTTCCAGAACACTTTCTAAAAGAGTTAACACTCTCCTCACATCTTCACTTATACTTTTTCCTTTGCAAGCTGGCTTTGGCTTTAGTGTTTCTTTGAAGATCTCTGTTTTTAAGTTGTCTTAATTTATAAATAAACTCATAATTACAGGATTAATTTTCTCTTCTCAATTTTTAGTTTTGATATTGTGATTTACATAATAAGAAACACATGTTTTATCTTCATCCCCACTTATGGCTCCTAAAACCCCTTTTTTAAAAACCTGGGCTTTTGTTTGCTGGGAGTTTTTATTTTTTTATTTATTTTTTTTATTTTATTAATGCTTCTATTTCATCACTTGTTATTGGCCTATGCAAGTTTTCTGATTCTTCCTGATTCAGTTTTGGGAGATTGTATTTTTCTCAGAATTTGTTCATTTCATCCACATTGTCCAGCTTGTTGGCATATAGTTGTTCATAATATTTTCTTTTAAAAAAAATGTATTTTACTGATTTTTTCCAGAGAGAAAGGGAAAGGGATAGAGAGTTAGAAACATCGATCAGCTTCCTCCAGCACACTTCCCACTGGGGATGTGCATGCAACCAAGGTACATGCCCCTGACTGAAATCAAACCTGGGACCTTTCAGTCTGCAGACCGATGCTCTATCCACTGAGCCAAACCAGGGCTCATAATATTTTCTTATAATGCTTTCTATTTCTGTGGTGTCAGTGGTTACTTCTCCACTTTCATTTCTGATTTTATTTATTTGGGTCCTCTGTCTTTGTTTCTTGATGTGTCTGGCTAATGCTTTATCAATCTTGTTTATCATTTCAAAGAACCAGCTCTTGGTGTCATTGATTTATTGTATTTTTTTTTTTTTTTGGTCTCTATAGTATGTTATTTATTTCTGCTCTAATCTTTATTATTTCCTTTCTTCTACTTACTTTGGGCTTTTCTTGTTGTTCTCTTTCTAGTTCTTCAAGTTCTAGAGTTAAATAGTTTATTGTTGATTTTTCTTGTTTTTTTCTTTTTTCTTTTTTTTTGAGGTATGCCTATAGTGCTTTGAACTTCTCTCTCAGAACTATTTTTGCTGTGTCCCAGAGATTTTGGGTTGTTGTGTGTTCATTTTCATGTGTTTCCAGGAAGTTTTTGATTTCTTTCTTGATCTCGTTGGTAACCCATTCATTGTTTAATAACATGCTATTTAGCCTCCATGTGTTTGAATATTTTGGGGAATTTTTACTGCAGTTGATTTCTAATTTCATTCTACTGTGATCTGATAAGATGTTTGATATGATTTCAATCTTCTTGAACTTGTAGAGACTTGTTTTGTGTCCTATTATGTGGTCTATCTTTAAGAATGATACATGTGCACTTGAGAAGAATGCATGTTGTGTAACTTTGGGGTTAAATGTTCTGTAAATCTCAATTAAATCCATCTTATCCAGTGTGTACTTTAGAGTCACTGTTTCCTTGTTAAGTTTTTTTTTGGAAGATCTATCCAGTGAAGTTAGCAGGGTGTTAAAGTCCCCTATTATGACTGTATTGTTATCAATCTATCCCTTAAAGTTGTTTTTTTATTTTATTTTATTTTATTTTATTTAGGTGCTCCTATACTGGATGCATATATGTTGACTACAGTTATATCCTCCCTTTGGATTGATCTCTTTAGTAGTGACCTTTGTTGTATCTTGTGAGGGCCTTCATTTTGAAGTCTATAGGATGTTAGTATTGCTACTCCAGCTTTTTGTCTTTTTCCCATTTGCATGGAATTTTTTTCCCATCCCTTCACTATCATCCTGTGTGTGTCTTTTTTTCTGGGGTGGGTCTCTTGTAGACAGCATATAGTTGGGTCATGTTTTTGTATCTATTCAGCTACCCTAAGCCTTTTGATTGGAGCATTTAATCCATTTATATTTATTATTGATAGGTACTTATTGTTGCCCTTTCAAATCTGTATGCCTAGGTTTCTCTTTCCATTTCTTCTTCTCATTACAGCAGTCCCTTTAGAATTTCTTTCAATGCTGGCTTGGTAGTGATGTACTTCTTTAGCCTTTTTGTTTTGTTTTCCAGGAAGCTCTTCTTTGACCGTTTATTTTGAATGATAGCCTTGCTGGATATAGTAATCTTGGTCTCAGATCCTTGCTTTCCATTATCTTGAGTGCTTCATGCCATTCCTTTCTAGCCTGTAGAGTTTCTGATAAGAAATAAGGTGTTAGTCTTATGGGAACTCCTTTGTAGGTAACTATTTGCTTTTTTCTTGCTGCCTTTAAGATTCTCTCTTTGTTTTTAATTTTTGGCATTTTATTTATGACTAGAGGCCCAGTGTACAAATTCATGCAGGGGAGGGGTCTGGCCAGCCTGCCCTGATCAGAGCTGATTGGACCAGGCCTGCCAGGGGGATGTGCCGTGGGAGGTTGTCTGGCCCGCCCTGCCCCTGATCGGGTTTGGAGGGGGCCAATCAGGGACGGTTCTGGCTAGGGGAGCAGCCTGGAGAAGACCCACTGAGCTGAAGCTGAGCATGGGCCCCAGGGTTCCCAGGTAGGATGGCCTCAGCAAGGAAACAGAAACCACCAGAAGACTCTGCAAACAGGCCCTGAGCTCTCTTTAGCCAGGTGGATTCAGAGCTGGTGTCTCTGTGTGTACTTTAGACACAGGACAGCACTCAACCTATGTCTGTTGGTCAAATCCATTGCATCAAAAAATTGTTTCCCTTCTTCTCTTTGGGCCCTTACAACAAATACAGGCCAATTGGAATACACTGCCCCAGTGGCAGAGCCAGGCCCCACAATCACCCAGAATTTAGGCCTCAGACAACTGGATAGCAATCTCCATGGAACAGAACACACTGTTATAGAGTCTTAATTCTCCCCTAAAATGTGCCCAGCTGCTCCTCTTTAGCCGGGATAGACTGAACTAAGGAACCAAAGACCGAGTTTCCTTTGAGGTGGGATCCACTGTGAACTAGCTGGTGGCAAGGCCCCTCACAGGTGGCTGCCTTCCCCCAAGCTTGGTGTGCTCTGAGCCAGTCCATTTCTGGTGATTCCAGGTCCTGGGCTGCTGATTGGGTGGCAGGTCTACAGGGTTTCTCTTTATCACCTTTCTAGCCTCCTGAGCAGTACCCTCCAGCCCAGCATGCCAGGCAGCTGTTGCTAGAGCCAGGACTTGGAGAGTGAAGGAGCTGGCCTGTGCCAAGAGGGACCTACAGGTGGCCAGGCTGTGCTCCCCACCCCGCTTCTCAGTCTCTCTTATGTGGATTGGGCCAAAGCCTGTGCTCAAGACTGGCGCCATGTGGGGAGGGTCACAGTGGAGTGAGGGGCAACCTGACCTGCCAGCCTTGGTGATAATCATCTCGGTGCCCAGCTGATTGAATTCATCCCACAGAGCCTTCATCTCAAGCTGCAGGCTCACACTGGCCACCTTCATGTTCTTCTTTACTGGCGCCTTGGTGGCAGCTGTGTAACTGGCCCTGGGGCCCTTGGGCTTGGCAGTGGCACTGGTGGCGGCCCCTGAGGCCAGTGCATCATAGCAACCAGTTGTTCTGGTTGTTCCACCATAATAGACACTGGGCTTTTATTATATAGATGTGTCTAGGTGTGGGCCTGTTTGGGTTCTTCTTGTTTGAAGTTCTCTGTGCCTCCTGAATTTGTGTGACTTTTTCCTTTACCAGGTTAGGGAAGTTTTCTGCCATTATTTGTTCAGACATGTTCTCTATCCCTTTCTGTCTCTTCTGGCACACCTGCTATTCTAATATTGTTTTGTTTCACTTTGTCCCACAGCTCCCTTAAGCTTTCCTTCTGCTTTTTAATTGTTTTTTCTTTTTGGTTCTCTAATTGAGTGATTTTTTTCAATCCTGTCTTCTAATTCACTGATTCGATCCTCAGTTTCCCCTAATCTGCTGTATATTCCTTCCAATGTGTTCTTTATTTGTGCTATGTCATTCTTTATTTCTGTTTTCATAGTTACTATATCTTTTCTCATGCTGTTGAGTATCTTTACCATCATTACTCTGAACTCTGTTCAGATAAGTTTCTTATCTCTGCTTCATTCATCTCTTCTGGAGAATTCTCTCATTCTTTCATTTGGGGTTGTTTCTTTGTCTTCTAATTTTGGCTGTCAGTTTGGGTTTGTGACTATGTATTAGGTAAATCTGCTACACCTCTCATTCTCTAGTGCAGAACAGCGTCAAATGCTGTTTCTGCCTGATGATATCAGGCAAAGACCCAAAGCCTCCAGAGACTGCCTCTGCCCACAACTGACAGTATTTTGACTGAATTCCCCCCAGGCAATCATCCTCATGTGTGGTGAGAGGTTTTTCAATAAGGTGGGGGCAGCTGCTTATGCCGGGAGGCTAATTGTTATTTTTAGTTTCTTAAGTGGCCTCAGGGCAAGCTATTTTCCAATAGGGTGGGTCAACTGTCTTTCCCCCAGGCAAGGTTGCCTGTATAGCCAATGTCTGTGTGGGAAATATGTCTTCCACTGTGTGAGGGAATGACTCAGCACAGGAAACTGGGGGTGGTCTGCCTTTTGAGCTCTAATCCCTGAGTCCCCAATCCTGGCTTCTGCTCACACAGCTACAGTCCACTCTGCTCTCCCTCTGCTGAAGCACAAGGTGGGTGGATTCACAGGGAATTTTCTGTGTTATCCCTTTAAGAGGGTGCCTGAATTTCCATCTGTCACTCCCTGGCAGACAGCAACTCTGCTGCTTTTCACAGCCAAATATTATGTGGGTACCATTCTCAGTTCTGGAGCTCTCTGCTTGGGGACCCAGCTACAGAATTAGATCCCAGCGTTGTCAGTAGCAGCCCCCCACAGATGATATATCTCTCTGGAATTTCAGTTGCTGTCTGTGGGGGCCCGGACAGCCTTTTCACACCTCTGCCCCTCCTACCAGTCTCTATGCGATCTCCACTTTTGGTCCTCAGTTATCAGGGTTCTCTCTAGTGAGTCTTCTGTTGATTATTCCAGAAGTTTTTCTGTATTTTATTTGTAATTCCAGTTTGTTCCTGGGAACATGTCCTTGCAGCATCCACTTACTCTGCTGCCATTTTTAATTGTTTGCCCATTTTTAAATTGTATTGTTTATCTTTCTTTTGTTAAATTGCATGAGTTCCCTATAAATTTTGGAGATTAATTTCTTATCGAATGTATCATTGGTAAATCTGTTCTCCCATGCTGGGGACTCTCTTGTTATTTTGTTTATGTTTTCTTTTGCTGTGCAGAAAATTTTTATTTTGATGTAGTCTCATTTGTTTATTTTTGCCTTAGTTTCCATTGTCCTAGGAGATGTATTAGTAAGCATATTGCTATGAGAGATGTCTGAGATTTTGCTGCCTATGGATTCTTCTAAGATTTTTATGGTTTCACTTAAGTCTTTTAGCCATTTTGAGTTAATTTTTGTTTATGGTGTAATTGATGGTCTAGTTTCTTTCTTTTCTTTTCTTTTCTTTTCTTTTCTTTTCTTTTCTTTTCTTTTCTTTTTTTTTTTGCATTTATCTGCCCAATTTCCCCAACACCATTTATTGAAGAGACTGTCTTGACACCATTGTATGCGCTTGCCTCCTTTGTCACATATTTATTGAGCATAATAGCTTGGGTCAATCTCTCTGTCCTGTCCCATTCATCTATATGCCTGTTCTTGTGCCAGTACCAGGCTTTTTTTTTAGTACAGTGGCTTTGTAGTATAACTTGATATCTGGTATTGTGATCCTTCCAATCTTCTTCTTTCTCAAGATTTCTGCGACTATTCCATATAAATTTTTGGAGAGTTTGTTTAGTCCATATAAATTTTTGGAGAGTTTGTTCTGTCTGTGAAATATGTCATTGGTATTTTAATAGGGATTGCATTGACTCTATAGGTTGATTTGGGTAGATGGACATTTTAATGATGTTGATTCTACCAACCCATGAACAAATGGTATATTCTTCCACTTGTTTATATCTTCCTCTAATGAGGTGACTTTTGTACTGCACTTAAAGATGGAGAATATTTCCAGTGGGGCCAATCATGTGATTATAGGGTTAGAACTTTCAGAAAGTTGGAACTTTTTCACCTCTGGGGAGGGGAGAGGAGTTGGAGATTGAGTTCAATCACCAATGATCAATAATTTTATCAATCATTCCTATTTAATGAAGCCTCCATAAAAATCCAAAATAAGGGGTTCAGAGTGCATCTGGATTGGTGGACACATTGCGGTGCTGGGAGAGTGGCTCACCCAGATCATGGACCCTCTCTGCCCCTAACCCGTATCAAGATGCCCTATGTATCTTTTCCATCTGACCATTTTTGAATTGAATCCTTTTATAATCAACTGATAACCTAGTAAGTAAAATGTTTCTCTGAGTTCTGTGAATTACTCTAGCAAATTAATCAAACCCAAAGAGGGATCATTGTAACCTCTGTTGTACAGTGTGTCATTCAAAAGCACAATTGACAACCTGAACTTGCCATTGGCATATGAAATGGGGAGAGGAGCAGTCTTGTAGGACTGAGCTATTAATCTTTGATAACTGTTGCTATTTCAAGGTAGGTAATCTTAGAATTGATTTGAATTATAGGATTCCCAGCTAGTGTCATAGAATTGCTTGGTTTTGGGAAAACCTTGAACATATTGTAACTGGTGACCAGAATTGTTAGTAGTCTATTATTGATCAATTATTTTCTTTGCAATTAGTTTTTATGCTTTGATTTCAATGATTCTGAATTCTGTTCCTTCTCTTACTATTTTATCAATCTCATCTTAGTCTGCCTTAGTGTGGACTCTTTTTTCAAACTGTTCTTTAAGGAAATGTTTCTAAGGTTCAGTTCCCAACTCTCTCCTTTGTTTCTACAGTGTGCTCTCAAATGGTAAGTTTATTTATTCCAAAAGGTTAACTCTAAATTTATCTCTAAATTAATTCCTCAGTTCCATGCATTATTTTCAATAACCTATTTGATATTTGAGCCATTGGCTAAGAACCAGGGGCTATATAACCCAAAGAAAGTCACAACCTCTCTGAGACAGCATCTGCTCCTTTGTGAGATGAAAGGATTAATCCTTCAGGTTTAACATGAAAATTATTATTCAAGTTTCTTGAACAGAAGGCAAATTTATTATAGGCTAACGGTGAGCTTTAGTATTGCTAGTAAGGCTGGGGAGATAGACTCAAGAACTATAGCAGGACATCTCCAGGAGTTATATAACTAGAATTACAGACAAGACACACTAAAGGAAAAGTTTGGCTCTGCTGACAGGCTACCTTTGCAGACACTCAGCCATGACTATGGACACTGCTGCCTGCACTACTATGATTGTGTCCTACATCTGATGAACTGACTCTACCTGCTCACCATCCTAGTATTGCAGACAGGAGTCAAAGTCTCCATATGGAACACTCTGTTGGCTAATACTGGATCATTTGGCTTGTGCACCGGGTAGCAGGCAGAGGAAAGACCTAGTTGACCCAACATATGAAGGGGATTTCTACCCAACAGGAATGGTGCTTGGATTTGGGACAGCAAATCTCTCTTCCAATATGAAAATTTTACCATAGATATCTCAAAGCTACCTCAAACTTGAGACATTTGAAGTAATATACCATCTGTTACTCTGGTAACTTCTGCCCAGAATATCTGCCATATGCACTCAGGATAAGGAATCTTGCTTCACAAGGATTTATTTTAATAGTTGTTTGGTTTTATTCAGTAATTACATTGGTCAGATTGTTACATTTTTTAACACTTCTTTCTTTTCTTTTCCAGTCCTAGCATATAGGTTTTGTTAGGAAATGATTAATGAAGGAGTGGTTTAGGGGCTCAAAGCAACACAAAACAAACTAAAGGCATAGTTTTATTAATCTAGGACAAAATAATTTTTACTGTAATTTTAGCTTTTATGTGTGATTTTCATGACTATTTTTTCCTTGCAATTTTCAATGAGCTTCAATTATCAAGTAATATTATTGTTACTAATGACAGAGAGCAGAACCTGGGGATTCAGGGCCTTTCTTCTATCAGAAAGGGAGAGCATACTAAGGCAACACTTTTTCTGTTTTTTTTTATTCTTTCTCTATAAAGCAGATCCCAACACTCAATACTTATAATAACCATCATTTTTTGAAAGTATATTTGATTCAAATATTTAAACATTTTAATATGCTGATGAAAGAAACATCCAATAAATTGTGATTTGTACCTATGGAAGCCTATAGATGAAGGTGTGTAGTCTCTCAAATACACATATTTTCCTTTATTTTTTATTGTGAAACTCAACATGTCCCTTAAATTCATGAAACAATGAAGGAGATAATGTGATATTATTTGAATATCTAGAAATATCCACAGAGGATAATAAATGCCTTCGCTATCTGAGCCCAGGTATCATGTGAATTTTCAGTGTCCAGCAGTTGTCACAGAAGCACTTTATGGTTTTTAAACTTGGGATCTGATTTTATACCCAGTGGACTCTTAACTGATTTACCTATTTGTCATAGCAACCACCCAATGTATTTAAAATTAGAACCTTCCTAATCTCCTGTTCCAGCTCTGCTTTTATTCTATGGCAATTTAGCACCTTCAATAAACCTATATGATTGAATTTTACGTGTTTATTACCTATTTTCTATCTCATCCTGCCGAAGAGTAAGCTCTGTTAGGATCTGGGGCTTTATTTGTTTTATTTGCTTATATCCTAGGAGCCTCAGTCAGTGCCTGGCACATTCTAGACATATAATTAAAGTCTACTGAATGAATGAACAATCATCTAGATGGATTTGAGGTCAGCTGTAACAGTTGAGTCATTTGCCTTTGATGTGTCTCCATGTTGGGCTCAATTCTTGGTCTGTGGTCCCTTCCTGCTTTTCCAAAGGGTCTAAAACAATTACGGCAAGCCTCACAGTTTAATGCACTCTTATTTCTTAGAATAATTTTATTTGAACAAGGATCACAGTTTAAAGCTAAAGGAATACACTGTTTGTTTTTCAGACTTTTACTTTTAGGGGGGACACTTTTAGATTCATAGCAAAATTGAGAGGAAGTTTCAAAAATTTTCCATATGGCCCCTGTCTTTACATGCAAGCCTTTCCCTACTATCAACATCCCTCTCTAGATGGTACATTTATTACAATTGGCGAACCTACATTGACCCATTATAATCACCCCAAATCTATTGTTAACCTAGGGTTCACTCTTGATGTTCTATGTTCTATAGTTTTACTGCTCTAGAAATTCTCTATATACTACCTATTCACCCGCAACATCCACAACTCCTGGCAATCACTGATCTTTTCACTGTCTCCATTGTTTTAACTTTTCTAGAATGTCATATAGTTGCAATCATACAGCATGTAGCCTTATCAGAATGGTCTTTTATTTGGTGATATCCATTTAAGGTTCTTCTATGTCTTTTCATGGCTTGATGGTTTTTTAGTGCTGAATAATATTTCATTCTCTGGATGTACCACATTTTACAAATTCATTCACCTACTGAAGGATATCTTGATTGTTTCCAAGTTTGGGCAGTTATGAATACAGCTGCTATAAACATCTATGTTTACATTACAACTTTGGAGCACAATTGTTGGATCATATATGAAGCAAGTCAGACAGAAAAAGTCAAGAAACATATAATTTCATTCATATGTAAGATATAAAACTGAAAGCAACAAACAAACAAATAAAAACTCATAGACACAGACAACAGTATGGTGATTACCAGGTACCAGAGGAAAGGAGGGTGGCGGGGAGGGCCGGGTGGGTGGGGGCGGGAGGACTAAAGCTGTAAAAGGAGTAGAATATAGAGTGATAGAAATTTAATTTTGGGTGGTGAGCACACAATGCAATATACAGAAGATGTATCATAGAATTGAAGCCTGTATCATTTTATTAACCAATGTCACCCCAATAATGTTAATTTAATAAAAACTGTATATTTTATTTTGTAGGAAACCACCGAATTGCTTTTCAAAGTGGCTGTACCGTGTTGTGTTCCCACCAGCAATGATTCAGAGTCCTGTTGCTCCACATCTTTGCCAGCATTTGGTGTTATAAGAATACAATTTTAATTGCAGAATTTCCACCATAGTTTTGTCTTGTGTTTAGCTTATAAATTCTAGCAGAAGGTAACTTTGGTTTGAAGAGAAATAGACTCAATCCCTCTTATTATCACATATAATTCCTAATTTATGCTTCTGGTGTGAACACATATATGTCCCAAGGAAGTTGTGTCCTCTTTTTCAGGATTTCACTGAAAACTATGTGTCATGTAGACAACAAAATAAGAACAAATCATAAGCTAGTTATGTTTGATATTTTTATCCACTGCTCTGGAAGACCTGAACTCGCCATCCTATTGTATTGCTTTGCTTTAACTTCTTTTAAAATCTATAATCATTATCACCATTATCATCACCATCATCATCCCATGAAGTTTGATACTGCATTATTTAAAATTTCCTAACCAAATACAGTATACCATACTTATTTAAAGTTCATTACTGGAAACCACAACACTATAGAGTTGAGTCAATAAATGGTCTCTAGCTGTTTTGACTCACCTAATTAAAAGTTCTTTTCAAGATCTTCCTTCTTTTCTTCTGGCAAACTTTTACTATTTTGCTGGCTTTTGGCCTCCAGTGGAGATCATCTGGGGCAATCTGGTTTCTTATAGCCATTTAGCCTTGGATGTTGAAGGGAACAAAAGCACAATTCAAGAGTTAGGAAGAGTGTGGCCGGGCCTGGAGCTCAGGAGGAAAGCAGGGCCTGAGGAGAACACCATATGACTAAACTATTTTCTAGGCTAATCCCATTATTAAATAAAAATAATCTTTAGTCATTTGAGATGTCTTTATTCTACCTTTATACTTGACTTATTGTTAGGCTGGGTATTAGCATTTAAATTAATTTTTTTCTTTTGATTTAAATGCATTCTTCTTTGGCTTTTATATAGACTTTGGTTATATTTGACTTTTTTTAATCTCTAGAAGCTTTTAAATTTTTTCTTTATTTTTGGTGTTCTGACATTTTTAACAAATGAGTCTTTATGTAGGCTTTTTTTTTTTTCAGAACAACATTTTTTAAAGAAGTATGTGAAAAGCCCTTTCACACTGGAGCCCTTTCAATACTTCAGTTGAGAAATTTTCTTGTATAATTTTTTTTCATGATTTTTAGTGGAAGTTACCATAAAGAGAGGGGCAGGGATTAAATTAAGCCTTCTGGTTGGAAATCCCTAAATATTAGCAGGCAGTGGGTCAGTTTCTCAGGAGCTAAGTTTTTAAATCTCTTGCTTGGTAGGCTGAGCTTTCAGGCTGGCTGCTGTTTTGCTGAGCCCAGGGAAGGAGCGGGGTTTAGGGGTGTCATCATTCAGATTGCAGACTTTCATCTAACCCTCCCTCCTTCCCCCCTCTCTCTTTCTAGCATACCTGGAGCTTGGAGGCTCGATCTTGTCTTAATAATGTTTTCTAGGAGAAACCTTCTGGTCTTCTACAGAGGTACAGTCACCTGGCTATGAATGAGACAGCACACCTGGAAACTCTATGACTGTCCACTGACTTCAACAAACCTTGTTTTCCAACCTGTACTTCACCCCCACCTTCTATTGTCTTGGGTCTTTCTGGCCTCAGTCTCTACATTGGCACATCTTTTACCAATACTTACTTAGGAGCTTCATCCCTTCTGCCATGCCATGTACCACTCCTTCATTATCTTTCTGCATGCCAAAAAATTTGCTGAAATCTTTTTGTGCATGCTACCTTTCTTTTCGTTTTTATGAAATATAAACTTTTTAAAAAGGTCCTTTGCAATTCTGTTAGCGGGGCTTTAGGAGGGAATTCAAATTAAGAGACAACCTACCATACTGATAGAACTCCAATCAGTACTTCTCAAATGCTCTCTCAGAGTTCTAGGACTCCACAGCAGTCCTGCTAGTTGATAGGGGTAGCTGGAGGAGGTGGTGAGACAGTGAGTCTCTAACAATGCTTCAACTAGAGTGTATTGTTTCATCAGTTTTAAATACTGAGTTTCATGAAAGATGTCTTTGAACAAGAAGTTGTACAGCTGAACATTTTCTTGGTGAAGGAAAAAATGAAGTAAAAGTCAATATAAAATAAATAAGTGAATATAAATTTTCTGAAAACTACTAGCCTAGATGATCTTTAATAGAAATTTGTGAAGTTAATATTTGATACATATGTAATTCTCTTACTCACCAAATAAATAGCTATTACGTTTCTATTCTATGCTCAGCACTGAGGTAAGCACTGATTGCCTCCTACTTGATATAAATATATTTAGTAATGTGCTTTCTAATAATAATATTTAGTAGTAACCACACATCTCACTTAACTAAAACATTACATAGGTTAAAACAAATTCAAGTGATTTATAATTATCAGTATCCCATTTGAAGAGCAGAATATCAGAATATTTAGTAAACCTGCTTCTTCAAATCAGAAACTGGGGCCAGAACTATGTCATTACTTAGGGTTGGAAGGTCATGAGAAGATCATGCTTTTTCTCTTTAAAACTTTGACTCTAATTTGTACTCAAGTAACAATACAACTTTTATTTAGTTCAAATGATCAACTTCTTGATCTTTTTGAAACTTATTTTGCTCTAAGTTATATATTACCTCAAACTCAAACAAAAAAGACAATGTTTTTGATGGGTGTCTGAAAAATTGGTAAGTTAAGAAATCATTCCTCACTAATAGGCTTTTTCTCTAGTACTCTAGCTCAATAGATGACACAACCCAGCATCTCAGGGTATTAGTTTCTGAGGTTGCCTTAACAAAGTACTACAAATTAAGTGGCTTAAATAATAGAAATTTATTGTCTCATGGTCCTGGAGACTAGAAGTCCACAATCAAGGTGCAGGTAGGATTGGTTCCTTCTGAGGACTATGAGGAAGAGTCTATTCCATGCCTCTCCTCTCGTGTATTTCTGGCAATATTTGGTATTCAGTGGTGTGCAGAGCATTGCCTCCATATGTACCTTCATCTTCACAGGATGTTCTCTTTGTGTGCATATGGAACTCTAAATTTCCCCTTTTTATAAGGACACCAGTTATATTGAATTAGAACTCACGCTAATGAACTTGTTTTAACTTAATAACTTCTGTAAAGATCCTATCTTAATAAGGTCACATTCTGAGGTACTAGGTTAGAACTTCCACATATGAATGTCAGGGTAGATGATTCAACTCAGGAATCTAGATTTTATTTTTATAACCTGACTCTCCCTCCCTTTTCCACATCTAATCCATCAAAATGTTCTGCCAATTCTATCTTAAATATACGTTGGTTCTGGCTATTTCTTTCTATCCTTAACTAAACATTATCTTTTTTTTTTCTGGACTATAATAATAATTTCCTCACTCATCTTCTGCTTCCACTCTAGTTTCTCCTAACAAATTTTCTATATACCAGCCAGAGATCTTTCAAAAGTGCATATTTGATTATATCTCCCTTCTTCTTATAATATTCAATAGCTTCCCATTGCCTAATCATAAATTTAAAATTCCTTTATGTGGCTGACACACAATTTGACTCCAGTATTGTCTTCTTATTTTCCCTGTGCTCTGAGCTGATCCAAACAGGAACTTCTTTCAGTTCTTTAATTGCACCATGTTTTTGCCTCTAGGCTTTGAACACACTGTTCCCAGCCTGGAACAACACCAACCTCAGCTCCCTAGATACTGACTCATCCATTAGACCTCAACTTTAATGTTGACTAGCTTCAAGAAGGCTAGCCCTCTGTATTAAGATGAATTGTGGACCTCAGGAAGACATGTCTATGTCTTAATCCATGGAACCTGTGACTATTACCTTTTTTGGAGGAAAGGTCTTTGTAGTTGTCAGAAAGCTAAATTTCATGGCTATATCCTTAATGCCTAGCCCAGTGCTTATGGCAAACCAAAGGTGTTAATATTTAATACTAACAATATTAGTAATAATACATTTATTGAATAAGTAAACAAATCAATCAAACAGTGCTTCAATATGGATATTATCCAAATTATATAGATTTGAAAAAAATTAGATGTCTGGCACCTATGAACACACTATAGTTCTGACTTGCCTAATATCTTAAAAACTTACAGACAATCTAATAGACAAAATGCACACGTGTCAAGACAATGTATTTTTTTATGTTTCTATTTATGTTTTAAGGCTGTTAGTCTATAGTACACAGTTGCTATCCAGAAAGTGTGTCCTCCTAGCAGAATTCCAGTTTGCCCTCCTTATACTAGTAGGTCCGATTCCCAATAAGACACTTCAAAAGCCCTCAAAACAACACCACTCCTGCAAAATAAAAATAAATACAATCTAATATGATTTTATAAGTATTTGAAGGGATCTCTTATGAAGATATTCACTGAAATTTTATTTTATGGAATGCCATATTCATTATTTAGCACGTTAAGGGCCCTTTTAGTCCCTGGTGACTGACACTATACTTTCCATCTGGGAAACAAAACAAGCTGGGCGCTTAACGTATTAAAGCTGCTTTTAAAGGAGTGACATGGTCCTTAACCTAGAACATCCTATATAATAAAAGGCCAGCCACCATAAGCATAACAACTGCAAGGACTAGAGACCAGAACCACCACAGCCCCTGGCAGGGCTGGCCCTGCCCCGAAGCAAGCAGTGAGGGGTGATCAGGTAGGCTGACCAGTGGTTAGGCGTGATCAGGTAGGCAGGCCAGCAGTTAGGGGCAATCAGGTAGGCAGATGGCCCCTCCCTGGGCTGGCTCCACCCCCAAGCAAGTGGTTAGGGGTGATCAGGTAGGCAGATGGCCCCTTGCAGGGCTGACCTCACCCCCCAGCAAAGAAAGAGGGAGGCCCAGGCCACCAGCATAGACTCTGTGGCAGGTGTGCAGCCAGCCAGTGATCAACCGCAGAAGGAGGCCCAAGCCAGCCAAGCCATCGCACCCCATGCCTGTTGCCTGCAGAGGGAGGCCTCCGGTGGTAGGGGCTGGGGAGGGGGGAAGTGCTGCACAGATGGCAAGCAGTGTCAGTGGTGGGAGTGGGGCCAGCTGCCTGTAGCTAGGGGAAGGAAAGCCCCAATAGGCCTTAATCTCAGGCCAGGCCTAGGGACTCTACTTGAGGGGTCCCAGATTGTGAGGGTGCAGGCCAGGCTGAAGGACCCCTAAGTATATGAATTTTCATGCACCTAGCCTCTAGTTCTATAATGATAGAAAACAAGAACTATAATATTCTTCTTATAAGCAAAAAAACAGAAATATATTGGAAGGTATGCATTATTAAAGACTAAAAGAAAACTAACAATGATAGGAAGAAATAATAATAAGCAAACCCACAAGTTCCATGTCTAATTCCAATTCTTAGAGCTATCCGTCATAATCATCCGTACTTCCTTATATGTCAAACAGCTTTACCTTTAA
Source organism: Plecotus auritus (assembly GCF_963455305.1). Taxonomy (NCBI): domain Eukaryota; kingdom Metazoa; phylum Chordata; class Mammalia; order Chiroptera; family Vespertilionidae; genus Plecotus; species Plecotus auritus. The sequence continues at coordinate 98,603,940 of NC_137772.1, read as the reverse complement.
TTTTTAAAAAATATTTATTGTTTAAAGTATTACATATAATATTACATATGTCTCCTTTTCCCCCATTGTCCTCTTCTTGGCCACCCCCACCCAAGCACATGCCCTCACTCCCCTAGTGTCTGTGTCCATTGGTTATGCTGATATGCATGCATACAAGTCCTTTGGTTGATCTCTTACCACCCACCCCCACCTTCCCTCTGAAGTTTGACAATCTGATCAATGCTTCTCTGTCTCTGGACCTATTTTTGTTCACCAGTTTATGTTGTTCATTATATTCCCCAAAGAGTGAGATCATGTGATATTTATCTTTCTCTGACTGGGTTATTTTGCTTAGCATAATGCTCTCCAGGTCCATCCATATTGTTGCAAATGGTAAGAATTCCTTCTTTTTTATAATAGCATAGTATTCCATTGTGTAGAAATACCACAGTTTTTTAATCCACTCATCTGCTGATGGGCACTTAGGCTATTTCCAAATCTTAGCTATTGTAAATTGTGCTGTTATGAACATAGGGGTGCATATGTCCTTTCTGATTGGTGTTTCTGATTTCTTGGGATATATTCTTACAAGTGGGATCACTGAGTCAAATGGGAGTTTTATTTTTAATTTTTTGAGAAAACGCCATACTGTTTTCCACAGTGGCTGCACCAAGCTGCATTCCCACTAGCAGTGCACGAGGGTTCCTTTTGCTCCACATCCTCACCAGCATTTGTCATTTGTTGATTTGTTGATGATAACCATTCTGAGAGGTGTGAGCTGGTACCTCATTGTCATTTTGATTTGCATCTCTTGAGCATGTTTTCATATGCCTCTTGGCCTTCTGTATGTCCACTTTTGAAAAGTATTTATTTAAGTCATTTTCCCATTTTTTGATTGGATTGCTTATCTTCCTTTTATTAAGTTGTATGACTTCCCTATAAATTTTGGAGATTAGGCCCTTATGGGGTATAGCATTAAAACAACAAAAAAGCCAACTGCATGGGAGAACATATTTGCCAATGTTATAATAGTTTTACTTTTAGAAACTCCTTTTTCCCAAAGTCTTTTTGACCAATAAATCCCATGACCCCACCTCTTTTGTGATGGGATAGGGCTGACTAGAGTACCCCCTCCTCCTGGATATAGTGATTTATTCAAGGATGAGTGTGCATCTCATGTAAGATTAATCAGATTTATTTTCAGGGCTTGTTATGGAAGGGAGTGATTTTATTATTTCCTTTTTCTTCTACAATTGCAAGTTCTAAAGATGATGTAATCTAAGGTTTTGATGGCTATCATGGCCAGTTTGCCTGAGAAGGAAGCCAAGAAAGAGGAAAGTAAAGGCAAGAAATTGGAAAATAGAGACAGAATCTTGCAGGAGTTGTTTATGCTCTTGGATCTGGGATTGCCTGTGGCTCAGTCTACTCTGGAACTATGAAGAGATCTGGGTGATGTCATAGAGAGGGGAAGAGTGGAGGGGAATGTGACAGAGATGGTTAGATGTTCTTAAAAAAAAAAAAAAAATGAATGCTCCTCTTCCACAGGGTAGGATTGTAACCAGGCAGTGACTGTCTATCAAAGACTAAATTTCCCAGTCCCTATCATCTAGATAAGGACATGAGGGTGTGAAGGAAGTGTATACTGTATTTATTTATTTATTTTCTATAAATAAAAATAATTTTATTAAACCTTTGATATTCCATATGAATCATGATATTACTCTTGACTCCAATTTTTCCAGGTTTATTGAGATATAATTGACATATAACATTGTTTAAGTTTAATGAAGTGTGTCCCTTTAGAGCCAAGGAGGGTAAGAACTGGGTATGCCTTCTTTACCCTCTCTTGTTTTCTCTTGTTACCTGGATCCAGAGGACTCCAATGGCTTCAAGAACATTTATATTTAAGATAAATAAAAAAGGTAGTAGACTTCTGAAAATTAGTCTTACATGCAAAGATATTTAAGACTGAGCTAATAAAAAGAGGCATTTAAAAATACAATTTAAAGTGCTGAAATGTTATGCCCTTTGTGAATTAAAGGAAATGACTGAATCTGGTTAATGGTGATGACAGTAAAATGACCTATTAAGTGTCCATATTAATTGATAACACACATCAAAACTTTATTTTCTAGATCTGGAAGCTCAGTTGTTCACTGGCAAAACATTTGGTTTTGGTCACTTCTCAAGGCCTTAGTTTCATCATTCAGAAGATCAGACCTGCAGCCCTGAATCCATCATCTGGTTGCCACACTGGAACTGAGAGCCTATCACTTACTGAGAGCCATTTCAGTCCTGACTTTATATTGGAGCCAAAGAGCAAAACAGACAGGCTTCTGGAATTGGTAGGCTTTTCTGTCTGAGGGTTGTTAAAAAAACTTAGTCACATTATATTGTCAGTAAAGCCACCTCTGTTTGGCCTGTGCTATTTTTATCCTTTCTTCCAAGTATGTGCAGAAAATATTTGAACTTTCAAGTAAGAATTATCTAGTTAGCCGCAAAAAGAGAGGAAATGTTTTGATTGTTTTAAGATGACAACAATACTATGGTTTTGATTGGGAAACTTTAGGTTCAAGAATACTCTGCAGCCCTAACTGGTTTGGCTCAGTGGATAGAGCGTTGGCCTGCGGACTCAAGGGTCCCAGGTTCGATTCCGGTCAAGGGCATGTACCTTGCTTGCAGGCACATCCCCAGTAGGGAGTGTGCAGGAGGCAGCTGATTGATGTTTCCCTTTCATCGATGTTTCTAACTCTCTATATCTTTCCCTTCCTCTTTGTAAAAATCAATAAAATATGTATTTTAAAAAAAGAATACTTTGCAGAGCCTACATAAAATTTGATGATGAGTCTATACCAGCCGTGGGCAAACTATGGCCCGCTGGCCGGATCCGGCCCGTTCGGCTGTTCTATCCGCCCCGCAGAGCCGAAAGAGCAGAGGGTTCTCTTGCTCTCCCCTCCGCTCCTTCACCAGCAGCAGTGTTAACATGGCAACGTCGGGGAAACACGGCCGCAGCTCCTTCTTCTGAGTGGGTGGATATAAATCTGCCCATTCAGTAGAAGGAACAACCTCTCAATCTTCCAGAGGCTCCTTGTAATGCCCGCGGACGCGTCCCCCGACATCACCCTGGGAATGCGTAGACACGTTATCGTGGTGATGTAGGGAGACACGCCCCTGGAGAGCACAGTATCAGAGCATTAGCTAAAAAGGAGACCAACAACACTGTTCCCACTGAAGTTGATGTTTTAAAGACCAAAAACCTTTCAACCCAGTCTACATTGCCATCTACATCTACGTCCTGGGCATAATTTGGAAGTTGCACTAAAGAAAATGTTTAATTTACTGTTTACACATTTTGTTCTTTTCTATTTGTTTTAGTTTTAAATTATTTTATTATATTTAAGTTTAATTTGAAAGGCTTTTGTACCTTTCCTTTGTTAGGCAATTTTATTTTGCTTTTGCCATCTTCAATATAAGGTATGTTATTGTGCTATGATTCCTCCATTTTTTGAAGTTTCAAATTATAATAATTAGTGTTTACATTCTTCTTGTTAAAATGTTTGAAATGAATAAAACTATTGAAATAAAAAAAAAAAAACGACTGTACCCTTTTATGTAATGATGTTTACTTTGAATTTATATTAGTTCACACAAACACTCCATCCATGCTTTTGTTCCGGCCCTCCGGTCCAGTTTAAGAACCCATTGTGGCCCTCGAGTCAAAAAGTTTGCCCACCCCTGGTCTATACCCTGTCACTGAAAAACCTGTATTATTAATTCCAAGATATGTGGAATATTGGTTAAGCCTTATGAAGCAGCAGATTACTCTGTTCTTTCTTATATTGTCCGTAAGATCACATGTTCCAGATGCATCCAGGAGTTATGAATGTTGCACATTTGAGAAATGACCTTCTTCACTGAGTCAGTTGTTGCTGATGGATTATTATTTAAAAGATAGGCAGACATTTGGAGCACCTTTCTTGAGGCTGATCATCTTTCTACAGGCTCTTTGGATAATGACCATCCACTTTTATCTATCTTGTCAATTTAGACCATCCCTGAACTAGTTTGGATTAGTACTGAAATAAGTGAGGAGTGGAAGATAGGCCTGGTTTGAGGAGCAACAGATTGAAAGAAAGAGGTGACCTGAAGAAGAAATTGGGAGTGAGAAATAGGAGTGGATGGAAAACTAAAGTTTAGGGGAGATTATACAAAGGCCATCCAACTGGAATTATTGCATAATATTATAGGAATGTGTATATTGATTTAAGAAGACTGCCCATATAAAAAAATATGCCAAAACACATTTGGATCACATATATCTATATTAATAAAAGAATAATATGCTAATTAGACCAGACATCTTCTGGACATCTTCCGACGTCCTTCCAGACAAAACTATGGTGGCAGGGGCCAAGGCAGAGGTGGTTAGGGGCGATCAGGCCAGCGGCGGGGAGAAGTTATGGGGTGGTCAGGCCAGCAGGGGAGGGCAGTTAGGGGTGATCAGGCCATCAGGGGAGTAGTTAGGGGGTGATCAGGCTGGCAGGCAGAGGTGGTTAGGGGCGATCAGGCAGGCAGGTGAGTGGTTAGGAGCCAGTGGTTTCAGATTGTGAGAGGGATGTCCTGGATTGGAGAGGGTACTGGCCGAGCTGAGGGACCTCCTGCCCCATGAACAAATTTCGTGGACTGGGCCTCTAGTATATCCTACATAATAAAAGCCTAGGTGGCATCTCATGATGCCCTCACACAACATCATGACAAAATGGCCACTGTGACGTTGTCACAAGGTGGCCGCTACAAGATGCCCACCACAAGACAGCTGGCAGGGGAGGGCAGCTGGGGGTGACCAGGCCTGCAGGGGAGGGCAGTTGGGTATGACCAGGCCAGCAGGGGAGGGCAGTTAGGGGAGACTAGGCCCATAGAGGATGGCATTTGGTGATGACCAGGCTGGCAGGAGAGGGCAGTTGGAGGCCATCAGGCCAGCAGGGGAGGGCAGTTGGGGGTGATTGGGCCAGCAGGGAAGGGCAGTTGGGGCAATCAGGCCAGCAGGGGAGCAGTTGGGCATCAAACAGGCCGGCAGGGGAGTGATCAGGCTGGAAGGCAGAAGTGGTTAGGGGCAATCAGGCAGGCAGGCAGGCGAGCAGTTAAGAGCCAGTAGTCCCGGATTGTGAGAGGGATGTCCGACTGCCATTTAAGGATCGGGCCTAAACCGGCAGTCAGACATCCCCTGAGGGGTTCCAGATTGTAGAGGGTGCATACTGGGCTGAGGGACACCCCCCTCATGCACAGATTTCATGTACCAGGCCTCTAGTATGTGTGTGTGTGTGTGTATGTGTATGTATATATAGGTAATATGCAAGTTAGCCGGGATGCTGTAACAGTCATGACTGGTCAGGAGGAGGCTACGCACACAGGAGAGGCCTGGAACAGAGACAGAGACAGAGACGGGGGGCCTGCCCAAGCTGCCACGGCCAAGTGCAGGCCCAAAGAGGAAAGGGAAGGCCTGCTTGCAGTTGCCATGGCAGAGCACAGGGCAGGAGGGGAGAGAGGAAATGGGAGAGAGAAAAGGGGAGAGGAGAGAGGGGAGAGGACCCTCTCGCAGCCACCGCAGCTGAGGGCAGGCCCTTGCTGGCAGTCCTACCTCTGCGTGTGAGCTGCAGAGGAAACACCTTTTCTGACCGCTCATTGGTTAAGCTTCTGGTATGCCACTTGCAGTGTTCTTGGCCTAATAAGAATCCAAGAAGGTGATCTAGGGTTTTTCCACCTCACTCCTGGAGGAAAAAAACGAAGGTCCACTACTGGAGGTCTAAGAAATGTCATATCCTGCCCTAGCTGGTTTGGCTCCATAGATAGAACCTCAGCCTGCCAACCACAGGGTCCAGGTTCAATTCATGCAAGGGCATGTACCTAGGTTGCAGGCTTCTCCCTGGCCAGGCCCCAGGTCAGGGCTCATGCAGGAGGCAACCAATCTAGGTGTCCCTCTCATATTGATGTTTCTCTCTGTCTTTCCCTCTCTCTTCCACACTCTCTAAAAATCAATGGAGAAAAAGGAATGAGAGAGGGAGAAAAATGGCGGCGGAATAGACAGACGTGTTCCGAGCCTTGTCCCGGAGCAGAAAGAAAGAACAGCTGAGGGTCGCACTAGGAGTGTTTGTTGGCAAGTTGGGGGACAGCTGAACTCCAGAAGAAGGTGGGAGACTGCTAGACGGGGTTCCCCTGACCTGGCAGCTCCCACTGCGGCTGGGTCCCCTCCTGGAGCTGCGGGCTTGGATGCGGAGTCGCCGCCATCTGGAACCGAAAGTGGAGCTTATCGGAAGCCTGAGAATCCACAACTGCGGCACCCACGGAACAGCTGCGAGCCCCAGAACAACGCTCCCCAATTGGCGCAAACACACGGGTTCAGAGGAGCTCTACACTCCACCACGGAAAGGTCAGATTTCGCCTAGGATAAGGTGAGGTCTCTGGTCCCAGCGCGAGAGAGGAACGCGCGTTTTGCGGGAGCTGGAGGACCAGGGAAGTCTGTGCCTAGAAAAATCGGTGGCTGCTGGGGCTGGCGTGATCTGTGAATGTGGAAGGGTGTCCTCAGAGCTGCTAACAGAAGGGCTCTCTAAAAAGCAACCCATTTTGATCTGAAGTGCAGGGACACCCTAAGAATTTCAGGGGTGTGCTAGACTTACGCGCAGCCACGGAGTGCGCACACTTGGGCTTTTTCCTCTTGAAATTCTTGCTTCTGATTACTAAGCCCAATTCATAGGTTCACCCAGTTGGGGACACCCTGGGAGACTGCAGGGGAAAGTTGTTTTTCTGGAACCTGGGGATCGGAGCGGGGAGTGACCATCGGAGAGCCAGCTCTGAGGCAGCCCACTCCCACAAACCGGGGAAAGAAGGCTCTAACACTCCCTAGAGAGGCCATAGATAAACCCGGAAGTCAATCCAGAAACACTGCCACCCAGGGGCTGAATCACAAATTGACTCTTGTGTAATAAAAAATAAAGGAATACGAATTAAGACACACCACCTGCTTAAAATCAGGACTGGCTTACATCACTGAAGAGCAGTGGAACGCAGGGAACTGCAATACTGTCCGGACTGAGAAACAGGCGTGCCAAACAGAACAACAGAGGAAGTGAATGACCTTCACTACTCCACATTTTATTTTTATTTTTTATTTTTTTATTTTCATTTTTTGCATCTTTTACTCAAGAAACTAATTTTTTTTCTTTTTTCCTCACTTGATTTTACCTTTTTAATTATTACATTTTTATTTTCAATCCATATTATTACTACTGCTATTTTATCTTTTTTTTTTTTTTTTTTAAGTGTCATTTTATTTTCTCTTCATTTTGTTTTGGGATTAATGTTCTACATTCTATTTTTATCTTTCCTTTAGCATCATTTTACTCTATCTCAAATCTACCTTTATGCCATCACTCTCTTCCTCACTTTTCCCTTTTCAGTGTCCTGTTTATCTTACCCCTTTCCTGCTTTAGATTTTCCCTATACTTTCTGTTTACCCCCTTTTAAAATTTCACCCTACTTATATATCTAATCTCCAATCCCCTGCTCCAAGTCCATACACACCTCTCTCTTCGCTGTCTTAACTATCCAAAAAATTGTTTTTCTCTCTGTCCTTTTGTTGTTGTTCGTTTGAATGTAGATTATATCGAATTTTTATGCTTTTTTGTGAGATTGTTTTGCTTATTCTTCTTTTGTTTATTTTTTTGTTTGTTTAGTGCTTCTGTTTTCCCTTGCCTCACTCAATATTAGTTGGTGTTGTAGTTTGTATTAATCCCCAGGTACTTGTTGCTGGCATTTGCTGGGATAAGTGATTGTTCTATTGGAGTTTTATCCAAAATATATATAGTCTGTTTCCCTTTCTCTCTTAGTCTCTTTCTTGTCTCTCTTACTTTTTTTTCTTCTTTTTTTTTCCCTTTTCCCAATTTCATTTTGACACCCCCTTTTTTTTCTTCTTTATTTCTTTTTCCTCTTCTTCTTTCTCTACTATCCCCTAATTTGCCTTTCTCTGGTGGTCACCTTTATTGGAGGTTATTAATATCGTGAATACATTTCTGTTCAGTGCCTTGTGTGTTGTACCTGGTAGTGCTGTATTTTGTGCCTTTAAATCGACGCAGGAGAGAGAGAACTACATAACCAGACACCCAGAGAAGAGAGACCATGGGGAGACAAAGACACAGCCCGCATATGAAAGAAAAGCAGGCATCACCAGAAAAGGAAGTAAACGAAATGGAAGCAAGCAACCTTCCAGAAAAAGAATTCAGAGAAATGGTCATAAGGTGGCTGAAAAGAATGGAAGACAAATTTGACAATATGAGCAAGAACCAAGAGGAAATGAAGAAGAACCAAGAAGAAATGAAAAATGACATCGCTGCTGTAAAGAACTCAATAGAAAGCATCAAGAGTAGACTAGAAGAAGCAGAGGACCGCATCAGTGAGCTAGAAGACAAGATGGGAAAAAATACCCAAGTAGAACAACTTCTAGAAAAAAAAATTAAAAGGCAGGAGGAGAGCCTAAGGGAACTTTGGGACAACACGAAACAAAACAACATCCGCATAATAGGGGTTCCAGAAGGAAAGGAAGCTGAGCAAGGAATAGAAAACCTATTTGAGGAAATAATGACAGAAAATCTCCCTGATATAGAGAAGAAAAAACCCACACAAATCCAAGAAGCTCACAGAGTCCCAAGCAAAATGAACCCCAAAAGACCGACGCCAAGGCACATTATAATTAAATTGGCAAACACCAACGACAAAGTAAGAATCTTAAAAGCGGCCAGAGAGAGACAGAAAGTTACATACAAAGGAACCCCCATCAGACTAGCAACTGATTTCTCAACAGAAACTCATCAGGCCAGAAGGGAATGGAATGAAATATACAAAGTCATGCAAAGGAAGGGTCTGAATCCAAGAATACTGTACCCAGCAAGGCTGTCAATCAAAATTGAAGGTGAAATCAGGAGCTTCACAGACAAAAAAGGACTAAGGGAATTTATTACCACCAAACCAGCAATGCAAGAAATGCTAAAGGGTCTGCTGTAAAAAAAAAAAAAAAAAAAGAAATAGGAAGCGAAGAAGGAACACAGGTGTAAAGAATAGGAATGGCGACAAATAAGTACCTATCAATAATAACTTTAAATGTAAACGGATTAAATGCCCCAATCAAAAGACATAGGGTAATGGATTGGATAAGAAAACATGACCCATATATCTGCTGTCTACAAGAAACCCACCTCAGAAAAAAAGACGCACACAGACTGAGGGTGAAGGGATGGAAAAAGGTTTTCCAGGCAAATGGAACTGAAAAAAAAGCTGGGGTAGCAATACTTATATCTGACAAATTAGATCTCAAACTGAAGGACATAACAAGAGATAAGGAAGGCCACTTCATAATACTAAAGGGAGCAATCCAACAAGAAGAAATAACTCTGGTAAACATATATGCACCCAATACAGGAGCACCCAAATACATAAAAAAACTCCTGGAGGATATCAAGGGAGAGATTGACAGCAATACAATCATAGTAGGAGACTTCAATACCCCACTATCACCATTGGACAAATCCTCTAAACAAAAAATCAGCAAAGAAACATCAATCCTAAATGACTCACTAGACCAGATGGAATTAATTGACATCTTCAGAACATTTCACCCCAAAGCCACAGAATATACATTCTTCTCAAGTGCACATGGGTCATTTTCAAAGATAGACCATATGTTGGGACATAGGCAAAGTCTCTTCAAATTCAAGAAGATAGAAATCATATCAAGCATCTTCTCAGACCATAGTGGCATAAAACTGGAAATCAACTACAATAAAAACAACCCAAAGAAATCAAACACATGGAGACTAAACAGCATGCTATTAAACCATGACTGGGTTACCAGAGAAATCAAAGAAGAAATAAAAAACATCATGACAACAAATGACAATGAAAACACTACAATCCAAAATCTATGGGACACAGCGAAAGCAGTCTTGAGAGGGAAGTTCATAGCTCTACAAGCCTACTGCAAAAAACAAGAAACAGGGGTAATAAATTACCTAACCCAACAACTCAAAGAGTTAGAAAAAGAGCAACAAGAAAAGCCCAGTGTAAGCAGAAGGAAGGAAATAATAAAGATCAGAGCACAGATAAACGACATAGAGACCAAAGAAACAATACAAAAGATCAACAATAACAAGAGCTGGTTCTTTGAAAGGATAAACAAGATTGATGAACCTCTAGCCAGGCTCACCAAGAAGCAAAGAGAGAGGACCCAAATAAACAAAATCAGAAATGAAAGAGGTGAAATAACAACAGATCCCGCCAAAATACAAAGGATTGTTAAAAAATACTACGAACAACTCTATTCCAACAAACTGGACAACCTGGAGGAAATGGACATATTCCTAGAAAAATATAACCTTCCAAAACTCAATCAGGAAGAATCTAAACAGCTCAATATGCCAGTAACTATGGAAGAAATTGAAGCAGTCATCAAAGAGCTTCCGGCAAACAAAAGCCCGGGGCCAGACGGCTTCACAGGAGAGTTTTACCAAACATTCAAGGAAGAACTAAAACCTATCCTCCTCAGACTATTCCAAAAAATTCAAGAGGAAGGAACACTTCCAAGCTCCTTCTATGAAGCCAGCATCACCCTAATACCAAAACCAGATAAAGACAACACAATGAAAGAGAATTACAGGCCAATATCCCTCATGAATGTAGATGCCAAAATCCTCAACAAAATTCTAGCAAATCGGATCCAGCAGTACATCAGAAAGATCATACACCATGACCAAGTAGGGTTTATCCCAGGAATGCAAGGATGGTTCAATATCCGAAAATCAATAAATGTGATACATCACATAAACAAATTGAAAGATAAAAATCACATAGTCATATCAATTGATGCAGAAAAAGCATTTGACAAAATCCAACACCCTTTCTTGATAAAAACTCTCAACAAGGTGGGAATAGAAGGATCATACCTCAACATAATAAAAGCTATATATGATAAACCCACAGCTAACATCATACTCAATGGGCAAAAACTAAAACCATTTCCCCTAAGAACAGGAACAAGACAGGGATGCCCACTCTCACCACTCCTGTTTGACATAGTACTGGAAGTATTAGCCATTGCAATTAGACAAGAAGAAGAAATAAAAGGCATCCAAATTGGAAAAGAAGAAGTAAAGCTGTCCCTATTTGCAGATGACATGATATTGTACATAAAAAACCCGAAAGACTCTATCAAAAAACTAACAGACTTAATAAATGAATTCGGCAAAGTAGCAGGATACAAAATTAATGCCAAGAAATCTATGGCATTTCTATACACCAACAGTGAACTTACAGAAAGAGAGACTAAAAAAGCAATCCCATTTTCCATCGCACCAAAAAAATTAAGATACTTAGGAATAAACCTAACCAAGGAGGTAAAAGACCTATATGCGGAAAACTACAGGACACTGAAAAAAGAGATAGAGGAAGATGTAAACAGATGGAAGAACATACCATGTTCATGGATTGGTAGAATCAACATCATCAAAATGTCCATACTACCCAAAGCAATCTATAGATTCAATGCACTCCCCATTAAAATACCAACAGCATATTTCACAGACCTAGAAAGAACTCTCCAAAAATTCATCTGGAATAAAAAAAGACCCCGAATAGCCACAGCAATCCTGAGAAAGAAGAATAAAGTAGGAGGGATCTCAATACCAGATTTCAAGCTGTATTACAAAGCCACTGTTCTCAAAACAGCCTGGTACTGGCACAAGAACAGACATATAGATCAATGGAATAGAATAGAGAATCCAGATATAGACCCAAACCAATATGCGCAATTAATATTTGACAAAGGATGCATGAGCATACAATGGAGTCAAGACAGTCTCTTCAATAAATGGTGTTGGGAAAATTGGTCAGATACATGCAAAAAAATGAAACTAGATTACCAACTTACACCATACACAAAAATAAACTCAAAATGGATACAGGACTTAAATATAAGATGGGAAACCATAAAAATACTAGAGGAATCCACAGGCAGCAAAATCTCAGACATATGCCAAAAGAACTTTTTCAGTGATACTGCCCCTAGGGCAATGGAAGCCAAAGAGAAAATAAACAAATGGGACTACATCAAAATAAAAAGCTTTTGCACAGCAAAAGAAACCATCAACAAAACAACAAGAAACCCCACTGTATGGGAGAACATATTTGCAAATGGTATCACTGATAAAGGTTTAATTTCCAACATCTACAGGCAGCTTATACAACTTAATAAAAGGAAGATAAATGATCCAATAAAAAAATGGGCAATGGACCTAAATAGAATCTTTTCGAAAGAAGACAGAAGGAAGGCCAAGAGACACATGAAAACATGCTCAAAATCACTTATTATCCGAGAGATGCAAATCAAAACGACAATGCGATACCATCTCACACCTGTCAGAATGGCTATCATCAACAAATCAACAAACGACAAGTGTTGGCGAGGATGCGGAGAAAAAGGAACCCTCGTGCACTGCTGGTGGGAATGCAGACTGGTGCAGCCACTGTGGAGAACAGTATGGAGTTTCCTCAAAAAACTGAAAATGGAACTCCCATTTGACCCAGTAATCCCACTCCTAGGAATATATCCTAAGAAACCAGAAACACCAATCAGAAAGGATATATGCACCCCTATGTTCATAGCAGCACAATTTACAATAGCTAAGATTTGGAAACAGCCTAGGTGCCCGTCAGCAGATGACTGGATCAGAAAACTGTGGTACATCTACACAATGGAATACTATGCTGCCATAAAAAAGAAGGAATTACTACCATTTGTAGACACCTGGATGGAATTAGAGAACATTATGCTAAGTGAAATAAGCCAGTCAATGAAAGAAAAATACCACATGATCTCACTCATTTAGGGATAATGAAAAACATTATAAACTGATGAACCAAAAGATAGTTACAGAGGCAGTAAAGCATCAAACAGAGTGTCTAATTACAGCAGTAAGGTTAGGGAGAGGTGGGGGAAATAAGAGATCAACTGAAGGACTTGTATGCATGCATATAAGAGTAACCAACGGATGCAAAACATTGGGGGGTGAGGGCAGGTATGGGAGTGGGGTGGGGGGGGCAATGGTAAGATATGTACACATATAATACCTTAATAAAAATTTGGAAAAAAAAAATAAAAATCAATGGAAAAATATCCTCAGGTGAGGAAAGAAAGAAATAAAAAGAAGAAAGGAAGAAAGAAAGAAAGAAAGAAAGAAAGAAAGAAAGAAAGAAAGAAAGAAAGAAAGAAAGAAAGAAAGAAAGGAAGGAAGGTCATATTCTATAAAAGAGACATCTTGAAAATGCCTAAAGAAAGTTGTCATTTTTTTTTGTGGTGAAGGGACTGGAGTCCATGTTGATGAAATCACCTTGGCAACTGTGGCAGCTGGCAGTGGCTGCAGCAGTGGGGTGATGGGGGCAGTGACTTCTTCTGATCAGTCAGGTTGCCTCCTGCAGAAGGAGGCCAGACTGTGGCTTAGGCCTGCTCCCCGGGCCATCAGTAGGAAATCCCCTGAGGGCTCCCGAACTGTGAGAGGGGGCAGGCTAGGCTGAGGGACCCCCCCTGACTCCCCAGTGCACAAATTTTGTGCGCCAGGCCTCTAGTGTGCATATCTACACTAATAAAAGAGAAACATGCAAATTACCATCACTCTGCTACGCCCAACAGCCAATCAGAGTGAGTATGCAAATTAACCTGAAAAGATGGTGGCAACCCTACCCCCCCAGCCGCTTCGGGCCTGTGGGAGTCGGAGAAGTTGGGCGCCGCCAGTGCCTGAGGCTGGCTGCAGCCAGTGAGACCAAGAAGCTGCCTGCCCATGATTGCAGGCCAGAGCCAGCTGGAAAAGTCGCCCACATTGCATCCCAGGGAAGACGGAGAAGCTGCCTGCCTGAGGTCCAGGCACCAACATCTGCAGCTGGCTACAGCCTGGTAGACAGAGAAGCCGCTCACCCTGCAGTCCCAGGCACCAGCACTTGCAGCTGCAGCCCAGGCGAAGCCACCTGCCCACCATCCCCTGCAGCTGCAGCCAGCCTGGGCACCTATGGCTGACCAGAGGGAGGGAAGCCTAGATCCCAGTGGCTGTGGTCAGCTGAAGGAGGGAATCCTGGGTCCCGGATGTGGGCCGAGGCAGAGGTGGTTAGGGGCAATCAAGCCAGCAGGGGAGCAGTTAGGGGCAATCAGGCAGGCAGGCGAGTGGTTAGGAGCCAGCAGTTCTGGATTGTGAAAGGGATGTCCTGACTGCCGGTTATCCCCTGAGGGGTCCCAGATTGGAGAGGGTGCAGGCTGGGCTGAAGGACACCATCCCCCCTGTGCATGAATTTCTTGCACTGGGCCACTAATATATCTATATATACTAGTAGTCTTGCACACGAATCTGTGCACCAGTAGCTCTCTGCAGGGCCTGGCCACTCCATGCCCACTGCCCAGAGGCTCTCCATGGCCCAGATGCCCATCCGCGGCCAGACTGGGGGACTCTGGTGGGGCTGAGAGGACTGGGAGCCACCATCTTTGTGATGGAGTGACAGTTAATTTGAATATTACCCTTTTATTAGATAGGATATATATATATAGTAAGCAATTCAATAAATGCCATATACATATATGTATATGGCATTTATTGAATTGCTTACTATATGCCAAACTTCAGAAAAGTAACCATATCTTATAAAAGAAGAACAGCATTATTTTGCATCAGTATTTGCCAATATTTCATAATAATTTCCATGATTATTATTATTTTGCAGATGAAGAAATGTGAACCACTAAGTGGTTGAATGATGTGCCCAAGGTCACAAAACAAACCACTGGCTGCACAGTGATTAGAAGACAGAGACTTTAAAATGAATTGCCTCTGGCTAGATAATAACTAAGGTTTAATTTGTCTAATATAGTTTTTAAAAATAATTATCTTCTAAAAGACAGAAAAACAGGTTTATAAGCAAGTGTAAAGCTTACAATGCTTTTCTTTTTCTGGGACCATTTCCTTGTGGTGTGAAGCTCAAAACATTTAATGCTAATTACTCATTTGTTCACTTTAAAAATGTATTTGATGATGTCCTTGGTACAGAAAAGGTGTTTTGCATTTTTAAATATGCTTTTCTAAATCAGTGTAAGAGTGGTGACACTGTAGCATTCTGGCTTTCTTAATAAAACATCAGTCATTGATTACTGTCATCTTGTGTCTTAAAGTGCTCATAAAATTGAATTCAAGAACATCACATAGAGAATGAAGCTATAGTAATCCAATCTAATATGAGAAGAGAATCATAAATGAAGGAAAGATAACTTTAAAGGGAACCAAATAATTTGAACTCTAAAAGCAAAAAAAAAAAAAAAAATGCTCAGGTCAGATTATATTTCACACAGAGCTAAGCCAATGGGCATATAAAAATGTGAGAAAGGCTTCAGCAAAATGATCAAGTGTTGCAAACTGTCAGAGATCTCCACCAATTCCAGCCTAATATTGGTCATTGGATAAAGAATTTGAATCCCCTTCCAAGTTTTTAACTTTAAGGATCCAGTTCTGCCCAATGAACAGTGATGAAAGCATTCTTGGTTGCTGTGCAATGTAGATATACAACTTCCCTTGATTTATATACCCTCTAAGGGGGACACAACCTAACATCCTGTTTGTTGTCACAAACAACTATAAATTGTAAATTAGGGGGCAGCCATATTCCTCTATTTAAAACACATCCTCCTTTTGTTCTTTCCTATGTAAAATCATCTTTTCTCTGCTTGTTGTCCTAGTTTTACAGTGTTCTAAAGTAACCATTTGAGGTGTGAATGTTTTCCTCAGAAACTGCATCAGCTTCAGTACTGATCATTGCCTGCTGTGTAAAAACCTTGAGGTCTCATGTCAAATACATATTGTCTTGTGGACCAGAACATAACTGAGAGCAGACTTTGGCTAACAATTAGATTTTTTTCCTAATCACATGAGTTTGAAAATTACATTTGCAATAACTCAAAGTTGCTTATTCTTTATTTTGGAAATATAGAATACACATTTAGTTGTGAAGGAGCTATTAATGGCTTCTAGAGAGTCCATAACCCCTTGAAAATTTTTTATGTGTTTTTTTAATTGATTGTAGAGAGAAAGGGAGAGGAGGGAAGGCTGGGAGGGAGAGAGAGAGAGAGAGAGAGAGAAACATGGGAGTGAGAGAGAAACATCAAACATGTCTTGATTGGGAATAGAACCCACAACTTAGGTATGTGCCCTGACTGGAAATCAAACTTCTTGTTTGGGTGCACAGGGTGATGTTCAAACCAACTGAGACACACTGGCCAGGGCAAGCCCTTGAAATTTTAAGCATGACTTCCTCTCTGCATTTTTTTTTTTTCTGAGACAAAGGTCCATTCCCCCCTCTCCCCTCCCAATAAATTCTAAAAAAAGTCTGGGACCTCATTCTAGTATAGCATGCCTGCTTAATTTTGCAGTTTGGATTTCCTTCACCAAAATGTGAGTGCTAGCCAGTCTTTATGTCTGCTTGTATATGATCACTTTAATTTTTATTTTTTTGTTAAACCTCACTTGAGGATATTTTTTCCATTGATTTTTAGAGAGAGTGGAAGGGAAGGGGAAAGAGAGAGAGAAAGATGGATGTGAGAGAGACACATCAATTGGTTGCCTCCTGCAACCAAGGTACGTGTCCTTGACCAGAATTGAACCCTTGACCCTTCAGTCTGCAGGCCGACACTCTAACCATTGAGCAAAACTGGCCATGGCTATTTGATTCCCTTTAGATAAAAACAGCCAATGCAAAAATTCCCCATGTTTACGGAAAGAAAAGGTGTAAATAATAAAATGCGGAACCAAACTGAAACATGTGGTTTTCCTCTGGGCAGGATGCAAAGGTGGTTTCTTTCCCCGGTTCTTGTCCAGGTGGATTCGAAGAATGAAGCCACAGACAAAAGGTGAAAAGGTGGAAATTTATTGGAAAACAAGCACAGACTCCCACGTAAAGAGGGGGTCCTAAGGGAGTGATCCACTAAGCCCCTTTTTTTCTAAGGTTTTAAAGGCTGCAGTTCTTTGTGTCCTAATATCCTCTTCTGATTGGTCACTATAGCAGCTTCAAAGCTCAAACCCCATGTACCCCTCACCCCCTTAATCTCCCCCTTCAGTGGTAGAATTCTCTATTCCCTGTGAAAATCTTTTTTCCTCTTTTTCCCTTTTGTTTCTCTACTCCCTGTGGCTTTCCCCTATCTTCTGTGAATGGGTGTCTTCCTCTCCCCTTATTCTGTGGTGTCTTTAGTTCTTTGTGAATGTATGCCTTTTGCCAGCTCCAAGTGCCCAGCCAACTGGGCCTCCCACCCCCATGGACTCCCTAATTCCTAAAACTCCCTAAACCTGCCTATTTTACCCCTAAAAACTCCTTTCAATAATACAAATAAAGGTGACTAAAAAGTATTGTCTCTGGAATATCATCAGAAATTCACATTCAATGAGATAGACATGCAATTATAAACTCATATGATTTCTTACTATGTTCAGAATAATTCTATCTTGTCTTGAAAGTCTGTACTTTCAAGTAGTTGAAGGAGTAGGACTTGTGTCTTTATGAATAATCCACATAACAGATAATGTTCTCATGGTTAATTGAAAATTACTCAATTACTTTCTGTGGTGCAATAAAAGTGTCAGTAATGTCTGCTGTGATGGGAATCCATAGCTCTGCTGTGCGAAAATTATCTTGGCATGAATTGGAAGGGGCTGAAAAGAGAGCATTTGGTGAAGTGACCTTTCTGCCTGTAAAGGTGCCATGAAAAGGTTTACATTTGATTATTCCTTTTTTTTTTTTTGTCAATAAGAGGTGACTTATTAAATGTCTGATTTTTCATATGAACCAATCTGCTGTACTTAAAAATGGAAGTGGGTGGGAAAAGTACTCTTCTTATTGTTTAAGACAAAATAATTCAGACTTTTAAAGTAATAATTTATTTTTATTCTTTTTCTTGAACAATTTGGGGTTCTTTAATCATAATTTATTTCTGTATTTTCCTTCTCATTTACATTTTAATTTGGTTCTTAGCAACTCCTTTCCTAGCATATAATCCCACATAATACTTATTCGTCTCATCTTAGTAAATGTGTGACCTGGGTAATGATTGTGATATGGAACTCAAAACAGAAAAGAGAAGGAAAGCTTGTACTTTCTAAAGGGTGTCAATCAAGCCACATCAATCTGTGACCAGGTAGTTGAGGAAGGCATGTGGGCCTTGGCAAGAAAATGTCTCTATGCTTTCAAAGTTTGTTTGGCCTTTTTATTTTATTTTTTCAATTGCAGTTTACATTTAATATTATTTTACATTAGTTTCAGGTGTACAGCATAGTGATTAGACAATCATATAATTAACAAGTAATTCTCCAGGTATTTTAAGTATCCACCTGGCACCCTATATACTTATTACAATATTAGAGGCCCGGTGCATGAAATTTGTGCACGGGGGTGGGGGTATCCCTCAGCCTAGCCTGCACCCTCTCCAATCTGGGACCCCTTGAGGGATTTCCAACTGCCTGTTTAGGCCTAAACGAGCAGTTGGACATCCCTCTCGCAATCCACCTTTCCCATCCCTCTCACATTCACCTTTTCCACCCAGCTCCCAACTGCTCACCTGCCTGCCTTCCTGATTGCCCCTAACCACTTCTGCCTGACAGCCTGATCACCCCCTAACCACTCCCCTGCCAGCCTGATTGATGCCTAAACTGCTCCCCTGCCAGCCTGATCACCCCTAACTGTCCTCCCCTGCAGGCTTGATCACCCCCAACTTCCCTCCCTTGCAGGCCTGGTCCCTCCCAATTGCCCTTCCCTGCTGGCCATCTTGTGGTGGCCATCTTGTGTCCACATGGGGGCAGGATCTTTGACCACATAGGGGCAGCCATCTTGTGTGTTGGAGTGACAGTCAATTTGCATATTACTATTTTATTAGATAGGATAGAGGCCTAGTGCATGGGTGGGGGCCAGCTGGTTTGCCCTGAAGGGTGTCCCAGATCAGGGTGGGGTTTCCCTTGGGGTGTGGGGCGGCCTGGGCGAGGGGCCTGTGGTGGTTTGCAGGCTGGCCACGCCCCCTGGAGACCCAAGTGGAGGCCCTGGTATCTGGGATTTATTTATCTTCTATAATTGAAACTTTGTAGCCTTGAGTGGAGGCCTGGGCTCGCCAGGGTGTGCAGAAAGCTTGGCTTCCTCCATTGCTGGGGAAACCCAAGCCTCCTGCTTGCTCTGTGGCCTCAGCCATCTTGGTTGGGATTAATTTCCATACTCACTCCTGATTGGCTGGTAGGCATGGCTTGTGAGTATAGCAGAATGATGGTTAATTTGCATATTACTCTTTTATTAGATAGGAATTATTGACTATATTTTATATGCTGAACTTTACATCTCTATTAAAATTGCCAATTTGTACTTCTAAATCCATTCACCTTTTCCTCCCAGCTCCTCAACCTTCTTTCCCTCTGGCAACCATCAATCCATTCTCTTCATCCATGAGTCTATTCCTGTTTTGTTTGTTCTTTTTTTTTTTTAGATTCCTCATGTAAGCAAAATCATATGGTTTTGGTACATATATACTATGGAATATTACTTGGACATACAAAAATGAAATCTTACAATTTGTGACAGCATGGATAGACCTAGAATGTAGTGTGCTGATTGAAATGCGTCAGACAGAGAAGGACAGATGCTGTGTGTTTTGGCCTTTTTAATGTGTTTTCTTGGTGTAGACTCAAAAAACGAACCTAACTTTGACTGTATTGAAACTAAGAGGAGAGAGATTTTCTACATTCTTACAAGAATAATTACAGGCTTTCCTATCAGGTAAGGGGTAGCAATGGTAGAGAGAGTGGCAGGGAAGGGGAAAGAGAGAGAGAAACATGGATGTGAGAGAGACATCCAGCTCTGAATGGGAGGGGAGCCAGCAGAACCACAGTGGTGGCCAGCTAGTGGGAAAAGGAAGCAGGGAGCTAAGATGGACTCAGACAGGTGCAGGTAAGCATGCTGCCTTCTTTCCTGAGTCTCTGAATGCAAGCTCTCTCTAAACGGTGTGTGCTTGTTCCCTCATTTCCCAACTTATTACAAATTGTGCATATCAATTATTATTATCAGAGGCTTCCCTCTTAACAAGACCAGATATCCTGAAGGTATTTGCAGCATCCTCTTGAATTTCAGTGTTCAGTGTGCTCTATGACCACTGTTTCCCCCACCCCAGCATACAGGTGGGAGGTAGAGGTGGAGTTGTCCTTTTCTCTATTATTTTCCTTATCCAGTCTACATTCATTCCTTAATACCTTTGAATTTTTCTCCCACTTATATCTATCCATGATTCTGCTTCCATAATAGCTGCCAATTCCTAACCATTAAGGCAATTCCATGGTGCAAATTGTGTTCTCATCTTATTGTTCAGATTTTTAATTCCTGCCATTTCACTTACTCTTCATTCTTTTACTTTTTAGTTTCCACAGTTTGGAATTTCTTTTTCTCCTACTCTTTATTCTTGTGGGCAAATGCCTTAATTTTTTTTTCTTTAATTTAAGTAGTGTTTCAAGAGAGTGAGCAGCTGTTTAACCTATTATATTTAATCGTAAGTCCTCTTGTGATCTCTAAAAGTAGCTTTCTCAGGAACAAGAGCAAGATTGTCATGTACAGTTGTATAGGTTGTACAGTGAACAACTCTAAGGGAAACCATTCCCATCATAAGTGTTGTATATTTTTGCATTTATTTTGACAAATTTCTGGCAAATGACAGTAAAGTGTCTTGTACTGTAAAAATAGCAATTATTTAATATATAGAAGTCAAGTTTCTTCATGAAGAAATGACTTTCTTTAAAATCCTGCAAAGGAGTTGTATGTACTCATGGAAGTTCTGAACAAAGAATTTGAACTGTGACTTCTGATTTCAAAGATGTATCCAAGTCTTGTAGTTTAAGTTGGACCAGACTGACTTCCAAAAATATACTAAGCAAAGTCTTATAATACTAACAATTAGGGAGTTTCAACAGGTGACCTCTTAGTAGTCTGATCAAGATTCTTAGAATGTCTACTCTGCAGGGAAGAACTGGAATATTCTTGCCAATATAGTGAAACAAAATCTTACTAATTGGTAATAGTTGCAGACAACTATTAATATAACTATTAATGTAATTCAAATTTCATTTAAAAATAAAATCAGCAGCAGATTTCTGGTATAAAGACATTTGCTAACATATCCTGACAAGTTTTCTAACTTTCAACTCAAATAACCATAAAGATAGCAAAAGAATGACAACTTTTGAAAACTAAAACTGAAAGCCAGCATATTGACAAATTCTTAGAAAAAATTCCACTTTTTAAAAAGTATATGGGATACAAATAGAAATAAAAATTGTTGACCTAGTTTTATTTTCACCTGAAATAAAAGTAAACTGGTTTAGATGAGTTTGGGAGATTGTGGTGCCTATCTCAGTGGTGTATCTGCTTCAGAGATCTAAGATGTACTGTATACCAAACCAAAAACAGTGTGGACACCAGACAGTTGTATGGATACTTCTTTTTGATTCACAGAGTTGATCTCTCCACATACCACTTATCCAATCAGTAATTTATCTTCTTCATTTATTTGGAATTTTTGACATCTAGGAAAACATATAGCAGAAAGTGTGTATGGAAGGAGATGAGAAGAAAAGAAAGAAGAAGGCATGTGAGTAGCATGATGCATTCTGGGAGTTTACATCTCAACAAAGAGTTAGAGGTGAGAGCAGATACTGGAGGGGCATGCTGGCATTAACTTACCAGGACAAGGAACTGGGCATTGGATGTAAAAGGAAGTCTAAGTCTATGACCGTCATACTAGTAGGATATGGGTCAGTCACTGAGAATTAGGCTGGAAATTCTGCACCTCAATTTTCCTTCCAATTATAAATCATTTCTGATTGTAAATGAACAATGCATAAGACCATGAGCAAGTCACAGACCTTGTCTACTGGCAAACACTAACTCTAAATCTTTTTCTCTTTTAAGATAAGTGAATAAGAATAAACATAGAAGCATAAGGAGTACATGAGAAAATACTATAGAACAATCAAATGGAGGTAAGAGAAAGTCTCTCAAAACATCTCAAAATGATTTACTAAATGTTTGGTAAAGGTAGTATTATGATTTCAAATTTTACACAGACTGTTTAGTAAAGGTGATATTATAATTTCAAGTTTTACATACACTATTACAATAACGGAAAGAAAGAAAAAACAATCATTTAAAAAAATAAAAGACACAGTTGTTGGCACACACACACACACACACAAAAACACACACACACACACAAAAACCCCACCAAAAACTGCACATCTCTATGGACCAGAAATTAGAAAATAGGCAGGGGAGCTGCTTAAGCTTTCATACTAGGAGAATTCATACACTCTGGGCAGGAATAAAAATCGATTTCATATATTAGGAAAGAAGTCCATATATAAATCAAAATTCTTTAAAATGTGCCAGAAATTTTTAGTAATATATTTTGATAAATTAATTTAGAGTTCACTTCTAAATGATAATTTATCAAATTATTTGATGGAGAGTTTATTTTTGCACTATATATAAGAGCAAAACATTAGAAATTTCATAAGTGTTCAATAAGAGACTATTAAATAAAATGTGTTATATTTATTCAGTGTAATACCTTCTAACCATTAAAAAGTTTTAGGATATTTGACATATTTATTTCACTTTGGAAAGTGAAAAAGGCAAGCTTCAAAAAAATCAGTCCTGGCTCTTTAGGTAAATTAAATTATTTAATTAATCTATGTCAAGTCATCAATAGGGAAGACATTCAATATGTATTGGTTTGTCAGCCCACACAGGATTATTTTGAGAGCTAGTCCTATCTAATAAAAAGGTAATATGCAAATTGACCATCACTCCAGGCCTGCAAGGGAGGGCAGTTGGGGGCAATCAGGCCTGCAGGGGAGGACAGTTAGAGGTGACCGGGCTGGCAGAGGAGGGAAGCTGGGGGTGACCAGGCCTGCAGGGGAGAGAAGTTAGGGGTGACCAGGGCATCAGGGGAGGGCAGTTAGGGTGACCAGGATGGCAAGGGAGGGCAGTTAAGGGTGACCAGGCCAGCAGGGGAGGGCAGTTAGGGGCAATCGGGCTGACAGGGGAGCAGTTAGGTGTCAATCAGCCTGGCAGGAGAGTGGTTAGGGGAGATCAGGTTGGCAGGCAAAAGCAGTTAGGGGCAATCAGGCAGGCAAGCAGGTGAGCAGTTGGGAGCCAGCAGTCCTGGATTGTGAGAGGTATGTCCGACTGCCCCTTTAGGCCTGATCCCACCAGGCAGCCAGGCATCCCTCAAGGAGTCCCAAATTGGAGATGGTGCAGGCTGGGCTGAGGGACACCCCCCCCCCCCCCCCCCGTGCATGAATTTCGTGCACCAAGCTGAGGGACAACTCTCCCATGCATGAATTTCATGCACCAGGCCTCTAGTTTTATATAAAGTGGCTGCTTCAAACCTGGCATGTGGATGTTACCCATCAGATGTTAGACCTTTTCCTCTACCTCTAGTTTGTTTTTAGGAGAGCTAAGGTTTTACTCTAGCATACTAATATACTGACATTTTGGGATCAGGGTACAATATGCTGAAATGTGGATTTTGATGTGGTGAGGAAATGACTATGTGATTGTGTATGTGTGTGCATGTGTGTATATTAACCTCTTACCTAATGCTCTCTCTAAACATGTGTTGAGCACTGATGTCCTGCTGATTATCAGAAAAGAGCAACTACATGAAAACCGGAGATCATTCTAGGTTCTGGCAACATTTCCTACTTAGTCTGGCCATGATCCAAGCTCTCCCCTGTTCAGCTCAACAAGATCTACAGCATGTTTTCAAAAAGGGAAAACCTGGGACATCCTGCTGAGAGTAGTCAGTGTCCATTAGAGGACAAAACTCAATTTATGATTGTTTTTATTAAACTTATACTTTACAACAGCTTTTATAAAATTCTTTAGGTATAAAGTCTACAAATATTAGAGTTGTTTTTTCAAATATTTATCTTTATTGTTTAAAGTATTATAGATGTTTCTTTTTTTTTTCCATTGACCCCCCCTCCTCCCCACTCCTTTCCCCTCCCCAGGCCTTCATCCCATTATTGTCTGTGTCCATGGGTTATGCATAAATGCATATAAATTATATTATTGATCTCTTCCCTCCCACTTCCTTTGCTCTGAGGATCCTCAGTCTGTTGCATGCTTCCATGACTATTGGATCTATTTTGTTTGTCAATTTATTTTGTTCATTAGATTCCACATATAAGTGAAATCATTTGATAGTTGTCTTTCTCTGACAGGCTTATTTCACTTAGCATAATACCCTCTAAGTCCCTCCATGCTGTCTCAATGAAGATCCTTCAATTTTACAGCTGCATACTATTCCATTGTATAAAGGTACCACAGCTTTGTTATCCACTAAACTACTGATGGGTATTTGGAATGTTTCCAGATCTTAGCTATTGTAAATAGCAATGCTATGAACATAGGGGAGCATATATTCTTTCTGATTGGTGTTTCAGGTTTCTTAGGATATATTCCTAGAAGTGGGATCATGGGTCAAATGGGAGTTCCATTTTTTTTTTCAAATTTTTATTAAGGTATTATATGTGTACATATCTTACCATTGCCCCCCCCCCCGCCCCACTCCCATACCTGCCCTCACCCCCCAATGTTTTGCATCCGTTGGTTACTCTTATATGCATGCATACAAGTCCTTCAGTAATTTTTTGAGGAAGCTCCACACTGTTTTCCACAGTGGCTGCACCAGTCTGCATTCCCACCAGCAGTGTACTAAGATTCCTTTTTCTCCACATCGTCACCAGCACTTGTTGTTTGTGATTTATTGATGGCCGTCATTCTGGCAGGTACCTCATTGTCGTTTTAATTTCCACCTCTCTGATGATTAGTGAGGTTGAGCATTTTTTCATGTCTCTTGGCCATCTGTATGTCCACTTTGCAGAAGTGTCTATTTAGGTCCTTTATCCTTTTTTTTTTTATTGGATTGTTTGTCTTTTTGTTGACTTCTTTGAGTTTCTTATATATATTTAGATATTAACCCCTTATCAAATGTATCATTGGCAAATATGTTCTCCAACACAGGGGGTTTCCTTTTCATTTTGAGGCTGGTTTCCTTTGCTTGGCAGAAGCTTTTAATTTTAATTTTATTTTATTATTATTTTTTTTTTTGCAAACTTTTTGCAAATGAGTGGAACATTTTTCTTTTTTTTGTGTGGTTATATTTATTTATTTAATGTTACCTTCAATAAACATTAATATTTCAAGAAAAATGATTTTAAATATAATAATGTTGCATGCAATAAATAGGAATATATAAAAATAATTTTAAATATAATATTACATGTAATAAACATTAATATTTCAAGAAAAAAGATTTTAAATATAATAACATTACCAAAATTGTACTAACATAGTATAATATCACAAAAGCTGTAGGAAATATTAAAAATAACAGGATTACTTCTATTATATTTTAAAATATTTTTTCTCTGGCTCTATTTTTGTTCATCAGTTTATGTTTATTATTATATTCCCAAATGAGTGAGATCATGTGATATTTATCTTTCTCTAACTGGCATATTTCCCTTAACATAATGCTCTCCAGGTCCATCCATGCTGTTGCGAATGGTAAGAGTTCCTTCTTTTTACAGCAGCAGCATATTATTCCACTAGTGGCCCAGACACGAAATTCGTGCCGGTGCGGGGGTGTCGTCCCTCAGCCAAGCCTGCACCCTCTCCAATCTGGAACCCCTCAGGGGATGTCCGACTGCCAGTTTAGGCCCTAAACTGGCAGTCAGACATCTCTCTCGCAATCCGGGACTGCTGGCTCCTAACCGCTCACCTGCCTGCTTGCCTGATCGCCCCTAACCATTCTGCCTGCCGGCCTGCTCGCCCCCAACTATACCCCTGCCAGCCCTCTCGCCCCCAACTGTCCCCCCCACCAGCCTGCTTGCCCCCAACCCCCTAACCACCTCTGCCTCAACCTCGCCATGGAAGGACATCTGGAAGATCTCCTGGTCTAATTAGCATATTACCCTTTTATTAGTATAGATAGAGTCTTGGTGCATGGGTGGGGGGCAGGTGGTTTGCCCTGAAGGGGGTCCCAGATCAGGCTGGGGGTCCCCTTAGGGGGCAGGGCCAGATTGGGTGAGAGGCCTGGGGCAGTTTGCAGGCTGGCCATGCCCCCATCGGGGTGGGGGTCCCTGCTGGGGGGTGTGGCCGGCCTGGGTGAGGGGCTGATGGCTGTTTGCAGGCTGGCCACACCCCCATCGGTGTGAGGGTCCATGCTGGGGGGCGTGGTTGGCCTGGGCAAGGGGTTGAGGGCAGTTTGGGGGTGGTTTGCAGGCCAGCCAAGCCACCAACTTTGTCCAGAAGAACATCTGGAAGGTCTCCAGAAGGTCTTCTGGTCTAAATAGCATATTACTGATTTATTAGTATAGATGTAACACCATTTTTGATCTGCTGATGGGCACTTAGGCTGTTTCCAAATCTTAGCTATTGTAAATTGTGCTGCTATGAACATAGGGGTGTATATATCCTTTCTGATTGGTGTTTCTGATTTCTTAGGATAGATTCCTAGAAGTGGGATCACTGGATCAAATGGAAATTCCATTTTTAATTTTTTGAGGAAACTCCTTACTGTTTTCCACAGTGGCTGCACCAGTCTGCATTCCCACCAGTAGCGCATGAGGGTTCCTTTTTCTCCACATCCTCGCCAGCACTTGTCTGTTGATTTGTTGATGATAGCCATTCTGACAGGTGTGAGATGGTACCTCATTGTCATTTTGATTTGCATCTCCTGGATGACTAGTGACTTTGAGCATATTTTCATATGTCTCTTGGCCTTCTGTATGTCCTCTTTTGAAAAATGTCTAATTAGGTCCTTTTCCCATTTTTTGATTGGATTGTTTATCTTTCTTTTGTTAAGGTGTATGAGTTCCCTATACATTTTGGAGATTAAACCCTTATTGGAGATAACTTTGGCAAATACGTTCTCCCGTGCAGTGGGCTCTCTTATTTTGTGGATGGTTTTCTTTGCTTTGCAGAAGCTTTTTATTTTGATGTAGTCCCATTTGTTTATTTTCTCCTTAGTTCCCATTGCTGTAAGAGCTGTATCAGTGAATATATTGCTTCGGTATATGTCTGAGATTTTGCTGCCTGTGGCTTTCCCGTCTTATGTTTAAGTCATTTACCTATTTTGAGTTTAATTTTGTTTATGGTGTAAGTTGGCGGTCTAGTTTCACTTTTTGTATGTATCTACCCAATTTTCCAAACACCATCTGTTGAAGAAACTATCTTGACTCCATTGGATAACCTTTCTTCCTTTGTCAAGTATTAATTGAGCATAATGGCTTGTGTTGATTTCTGGGTTCTCTGTTTTATTCCATTGGTCTATATGTCTGTTCTTGTGCCAGTACCAGGCAGTTTTGAGAACAGTGGCTTTGTAGTATAGCTTGATATCTGGTTTGTGATCCCTCCAACATTGTTCTTTCTCGGGATTGCTGAGGCTATTCAGGCTCTTTTTTTATTCCATATGAATTTTTGGGGAGTGTTTTCTATGTCTGTGAAATATGCCATTGGTATCTTAATGAAGATTGTATCATATCAATAAAATTGCTTTGGGTAGTATGGATATTTTAATGATGTTGATTCTACCAATCCACAAACATGGTATATTCTTCCATTTCTTTATGTCTTCCTCTATCTCTTTTTTCAATGTCCTGTACTTTTCTGAGTACAGGTCTTTTACCTCCTTAGTTAAGTTTATTCCTAGGTATCTTAATTTTTTTTTTGTTGCAATGGTAAATGGGATTGTTTTTTGAGTTTTTCTTTCTGTGAGTTCATTATCTTATATAATAAAGAGCTAATGTATTAATGAGATTGAACAGCGGAACCACCTTTTGGACAACCTTCTGGACGAAGCTGAGGCTGCAAGGGCCGGCCGAGGTAGCCAGGGCTGTGAGGGCAGACTGAGGCAGCTGGACCTGGGAGGGCCGAGCCCCTTGCATGAAGTTCATGCATTGGGCATCTAGTTGGTGTATAAGAAGCCATAGCTTTCTGGGTATTAATTTTGTGCTACATCGCTGAATTAATTTTTTAAGTTTAGTATTTTTTTTGATGGAGTCTTTGGGGTACAATATCATGTCATGTACCAATAATGACAGTTTTAATTCTTCTTTTCCAATTTAGATGCCTTTTATTTCTTCTTCTTGTCTGATAGCTATGGCTAGAGCACTTCTAGCAATATGTCGAATAGGAATCATGGAAGTGGGCATCCCTGTCTTGTTCCTGTTCTTAGGGGAAATGGTTTAGTTTTTGCCCATTGAGTATGATGTTGGCTGTAGGTTTGTCTTATAAAGCTTTTATTATGTTGAGGTATGATCCCTCTATTCCCACTTTGCTGAGAGTTTTTATCAAGAATGGGTATTGGATTTTATCGAATGCTTTTTCTGCAACTATTGATATTATCATGTGATTTTTTTCTTTCAATTTGTTTATTGGATGTATCACATTTGTTGGTAATGTGATAAATCCCACTTGATCATGGTGTATGATCTTTATAAGGTAATGCTGGGTTCAATTTGCTATAATTTTGTTGAGGATTTTAGCAGCTATGTTCATCATGGATATTGTCCTGTAATTCTCTTTCTTTTTAGTGTCTTTTTATGGTTTTGCTGGCCTCATAAAAAGAGTTTGATAGTGTTTTTTCCTCTTAGAGTTTCTGAAATAGTTTCAGGAGGATAGGTGTTAGTTCTTTGAATGTTTGGTAAAACTCCCCTGTGAAGCCGCCAGTTCCAGGGCTCTTGTTTACTGGAAGTTTTTTGATTAGTGCTTCTTTTTCATCAGTTATTATTGGCTTATTCAGGTGTTTTTGTTCTTCCTAATTCAGTTTTGGAAGATTGTATTTTTCTAGGAATTTGTCTATTTCATCCACATTGTCCAGTTTGTTGGCATATAGATATTCATAGTATTTTCTTATAAGCCTTTGTATTTTTGTGGTGTCCGTGATTACTTCTTCATTTTCATTTCTGATTTTATTTATTTGTGTCCTCTCTCTTTGTTTATTGATGAGTTTGGCTAATGGTTTATCAATTCTGTTGATCATTTCAAAGAACCAGATCTTGGTTTCATTTATTTTTTGTGCTGTTTTTTTAGTCTCTATGTTATTTATTTCTGCTCTAATCTTCATTATTTCATTCCTTCTACTTACTCTGGGCTTTTCTTATTGTTCTCTTTCTAGTTCCTTAAGTTGTAGGGTTAAATAGTTTATTGCTGATTTTCCTTTTTGTTGTTGTTGTTGTTGTTTTTGAGGTATGCCTGTAGTGCTATGAACCTCCCTCTCAAGACTGCTTTTGCCACGTCTCAGTGATTTTGGGTTGTTGTGTGTTCATTTTCATTTGTTTCCAGGAAGTTTTTGATTTCTTTCCTTTTTTTAAAATACATGTTATTGATTTTTTACAGAGCGGAAGGGAAAGGGATAGAGAGTTAGAAACATCAATGAGAGAGAAACATCAATCAGCTGCCTCCTACACACTCCCCACTGGATATGTGCCTGCAACCAAGGTACATGCCCTTGACAGGAATCGAACCAGGGACCCTTGAGTCTACAGGCCAATGCTCTAGCCACTGAGCCAAAACGGTTATGGCTCAATTTCTTTCTTGATCTCATTGGTAACCCATTCATTGTTTAATAATATGCTATTTAGCCCCTATGTGTTTGAATGTTTTGGGGTGTTTTACTGTACTTGATTTCTAAATTTAGTCCACTGTGATCTGAGAATATGTTTGATATGATTTCAATATTCTTGAACTTGTAGAGATTTATTTGAGTCCTAACATGTGGTCTATCTTTGTGCATAGTCCATGTGCACTTGAGAAGAATGTACATTCTTCTTTGTTGGGGTGAAATGTTCTATAAATGTCAATTAAATCCATCTGATCTAGTATGTCCTTTAGAGTCTCTCTTTCCTTGTTATGTTTTTGTCTGGAAGATCTATCAGTGAATTCAAAGGGGTGTTAAAGTCCACTACTATGACTGTATTGTTGTTGATCTCTCCATTAAAGTCCTGGAGAAGTTTTTTGTATATATATAGGTGCTCCTATATTGGGTGCATATGTGTTTACCAGGGTTATATCCTGTTGTTGGATTAATCCCTTTAGTATTATATAGTGACCTTTGTTGTCTGGTGTGATGGCCTTCATTTTAAAGTTTAATTTGTTGGATATGAGTATTGCTACTCCAGCTTTTTTTCTTTTCCATTTGGCTGGAAATTTTTTTTTTCCATCCCTTCACTCTCATCCTTTGCGTGTCTTTTGTTTAGAGGTGGGTCTCTAGTAGACAGCATATGGTGGGGTCATGTTTTTGTATCCATTCAGTTACATAAGCCTTTTGATTGGATCATTAACCCATTTAAATTTAGGGTTATTATCGATAGGTACTTATTTATTGCCATTTTAATTCTGTATGGCTAGGTTTCTCTCTCTGTTTCTTCCTCTCATTTCAGCTATCCCGTTAGCATTTCTTGTAATGCTGGATTTGTGGTAATGTACTCCTTTAGCCTTTTTTTCATCTGGGAAGCTCTTTTTTGACTGTCTATTTTGAATGATAGCCTTGCTGGATATAGTAATCCTGAATTTTGGTCTCAGATCCTTGCCTTCCATCACCTTGAGTACTTCATGCCATTCCCTTCTGGCCTGTAGAGTGTCTGATGAGAAATCAGGTATCAGCCCTATGGGAACTTCTTTGTAGGTAACAGTTTTCTATTGCTGCCTTTAAGATTCTCTCTTTCTCTTTAATTTTTGGTATTTTATTTATGATGTGCCTGGACATGGGCCTGTTTGAGTTCTTCTTGTTTGGAGTTCTCTGTGCCTCCTGAATTTGTGTGACTTTTTCCTTTACCAGGTTAGGGAAGTTTTCTGCCATTATTTGTTTAAACCTGTTCTCTATCCCTTTCTGCCTCTTCTGGAACACCTGCTATTCTAGTATTGTTTCATTTCTCGTTGTCCCATAGCTTCCTTAAGCTGTCCTTTTTTAAAAATTGTTTTTTCCGTTTGGTTTGCTGATTGAGTGATATTTTAAACTCTATCTTCTAATTCACGGATTTGATTCTCAGCTTCCCCTAATCTGCTGTGTATTCCTTCTAATGTGTTCTTTATTTGTGTTATGTCATTTTCATAGTTACTGTATCATTTTTCATGCTGTTGAGCATTTTTACCATCATTACTCTGAACTCTGTTTCACATAAATTTCTTATCTCTGCTTCATTTATCTCTTGTTCCAGAGAATTCTCTAGTTCTTTCATTTGGGGGTTGTTTCTTTGTCTCCTCATTTTGACTTTCTGTTTGGGTTTGTGACTATGTATTAGGTAAATCCTCTACATCTCTCAATCTCTAGTGCAGGACAGTGTTAAAGGCTGTTTTGACTAATTAGATCAGGAAAAGACTCAAAGCCTCCAGAGATCACCCCTGCCTATAGACTGATAGGATTCTGAGTTGAATTGTCCCCCAGGCAATCACTCTCAAGTGTGGCCAGAGTTTTTTTTCAACAGGGTGGGGTGGTTGCTTCTGCCTGGCTGCTAATTGTTATTTTTTATCTCTTAAGTATCCTTAGTGCCAGGTGTTTTCCAATAGGGTGTGTCGACTGTCTTCCCCCCACGCAAGGCAAATGTCTTTGTGGGAATGATGTCCTCTGCTGCATGAGGGAATGACTTAGCCCAGGAATGTCTGCCTTTTGTGCTCTATCCCCCAAGTTTCCAATCCTGGCTTCTGCTCTCACAACTCCAGTCCACTTCACCATCCTTCTGGCAGAGCACAAGGGAATTTTGTGCATTGACCCTTTAAGACGATGCCTGAATTTTACTTGTTACTGCTCTGGCAGACAGTACCCCATTGCTTTCCAAAGCCAGATGTTAGGTGGGTACTGTCCTCAGTTTTGGGGATTAGATCCCAGAGTTCTCAGTGCCAATCCCCCACAGTTAAGATATCTCTTCAGGACCTTAGTTGCCGTCTGTGGAGGCCTGGCCAACCCTTTTGCACCTCTGTCCTTCTTGCCAGTCTCTATGCAGTCTCCACTTTCAATCCTCAGGTGTTAGGGTTCTCTCCTGTGAGTTTTCCATTGATTATTCTGGACGTTTTTCTGTATATTAGTTGCAATACCAGTTTGTTCCTGGGAACATGTCTGTGCTGCATCCACTTACCCTGCCACCATTTCAAATCTCAGACGCTTTTTATTTTGATGTAGTCCCATTTGTCTATTTTTTCTTCTAGCCTTAGGCATTGTATCAGTGAAAATTTTGCTACATGAGATGTCTGATATATTACTGCCTATGTTTTCTTCAAGATTTTTATGTTCTCATGGCTTTCATTTAAATCTTTTATTCTTTTTGAGTTTATTCTTGTATTTGGTGTAAGTTGGCAGTCTAGTTTTATTTTTTTACATGTAGTTTTCCAATTATCACAACACCATTTATTCAAGAGACTGTCTTTACTCCCTGTATACTCTTGCCTCCTTTATCAAAGATTAATTGAGTATAATTTCTTAGGTTCATTTCTAGGCTCTCTGTTCTGTCCCATTGATCTATATGCCTGTTCTTGTGCCAGGCTGTTTTGATTACAATGGCTTTGTAGTATATCTTGATATCTGGTATTGTGATCCCTCCAACTTTGTTCTTCTTTCTCAAGATTGCTGTGGCTTTTC
The DNA here is from genome assembly GCF_963455305.1 of Plecotus auritus. Lineage (NCBI taxonomy): Eukaryota > Metazoa > Chordata > Mammalia > Chiroptera > Vespertilionidae > Plecotus > Plecotus auritus. The sequence goes on along the minus strand of NC_137772.1, from coordinate 98,571,173 downwards.
AGGGTCTTTTTATTTCCATATAAATTTTTGGAGTGCTTGTTATATATCTGTGAAGTATGCCATTGGTACTTTAATAGGAATTGCATTGAAACTATAGATTGCTTTAAGTACTATGAAGATTTTAAAGATGTTAATTCTACCAATCCATGAACATGGTATGTTCTTCCACTTGTTTTTATCTTCTTTTATGTTTTTTTTTTCAATGTTCTATGTTTCAATGTTTCCCATGTACAGGTCTTTTACCAACTTGGTTAAGTTTATTCCTAAAAATCTTAATTTTTTTTGTTTCCATGGTAAATATGAATATTTGTTTACTTTCTTTTTCTGAGAGTTCATCTTTGTTGTATAAAAATGCCATCAATTTCTGAGTCTTAATTTTGTATCCTGCTACATTGCCAAAGTCCTTTATTAAATCTAGTAGTTTTTTGTGAATGCTTTAGGGTTTTCTATGTACAATATCATGTCATCTGTGAATAATGACAGTTTTACAACCTCCTTTCCAATTTGGATGCTTTGTATGTTTTCTTTTTCTCTGATTGCTGTGGCTAGGATTTCCAGTACTATGTTGGATCAAAGTGGTGAAAGTGGATAACCCTATCTTGGTTCTGTTTTTTAAGGAAAATGGTTTTAGTTTTTGTCCACTCAGTATCATGTTGCCTGTTTGTTTGTCATATATGGCCTCTATTATATTGAGGTTATAATTCCTCTATTGCCTCCTTGCTGTGAGTTTTCATCAAAAATGGGTGTTGGATTTTGTCAAGTGCTTTTCCTGCATCTACTGATATAATCATATGCTTTTTGTGTTTCAATTTGTTTATGTGATGTATCACTTTATTTTAGTTTATTTTTTTGTTAATGCTCACCTAAGGGTATTTTTCCATTGATTTTTAGAGAGAGTGGAAGGGAGGGGCAGGGAAAGAGAGGAAAATGTTGTGAGAGAAGCACATCAATTGGTTGCCTCCCGCACATGCCCTGATCAGGGCCAGGGATCAAGCTTGCAGGCAAGGTACATGCCCTTGACTGGAATAAAACCTGGGACCCTTCAGTCTGCAGGCCAACACTCTATCCACAGAGCCAAATAGGCTAGGTCGATGTATCACATTTATTGATTTGAAAATATTGTATCAGGCTCACATCACTGGAATATATCTCACTTAGTCATTGTGTATGATCTTCTTTAATATATTGCTGGATCTGATTTGTTAATATTTTTTGAGGATTTTAGCATCTATGTTCATCAGGGATGTTAGCCTGTAATTCTCTGTCTTTGTAGTATCTTTATCTGGTTTTGGAATTAGGATAATGCTGGCCTCATAAAAAGAGCTTGGAAATATTAGTTTTTCTTGGAGTTTTTGGAATAGTTTGAGGGGGATAGGTATTAGTTCTTTGAATATGTGGTAAAACTCCCCTGTAAAGCCATCCAGACCAGGGCTTTCCTTTGCTTGGAGATTTTTATTACTGCTTCACATTCATCAGTTGTTATTAGCATATTCAGGTTTTCTGCTTCTTCCTGATTCAATTTTGGAAGGTTGTATTTTTCTAGAAATTTTTCCATTTCCTCCAGGATGTACAACTTGTTGGCATATAGTTGTTCATAGTACTTGCTTACAATACTTTGTATTTCTATGGTATCAGTTATTTCACCTCTATCATTTCTGATTTTATTTATTTGGGTCCTTTCTCCTTGTCTCTTGATGGGTTGGGCTAAATGTTCATCAATCTTATTTACCTTTTCAATTGATCTTTTGTATTGTTTTTGTATTGGTTTCATTGATCTTTTGTATTGTGTTTGTTTTTTTTTCAGTCTCCATTACATTTATTTCTGCTCTAAACTTTATTATTTCATTCGTTCTACTTACTCTAGGCTTTTCTTGTTATTCCCCTTCTTGATCTTTAAGTTGTAGTATTAGATAGCTTATTAGTAATTTTTCTTGTTTCTTGAGATAGACCTATGAACTTCCCTCTCAACTGCTTTTGCCATATCCCATAAATTTTGTGTTGTTGCATGTTCATTGCCATTTGTTTCCAGGAAGTTTTTTTATTTCTTTCTTGATGGCATTGACAACCCATTCATTGTTAAATAACATGCTATTTAGCCTCCATGTGTTTTAATGTTTTGTGTTGTTTTCACCCTACTGGATATCTAGTTTCATGCCATTATGATCTGAGAAGATCTTGATATGATTTCAATCTTTTTATATTTTGAGACTTGTTTGTGCCCTAGCATGTGGTCTATCTTTGAGAATATCCCATGTGCACTTGAGAAGAATGTATATTCTATATCTTTGGGTGAAATGTTCTCTAAATTTCTATTAAATCCATTTGATCTAGTGTGTTACTCAGAGTTGCTCTTTTCCGGTTGATTTTTTTTCTAGAAAATCCATACAGTGATGCAGTGGGGTGATAAAATCCCATACTATGATTGTATTGCTATTGATATATCCCTTTAAGTCTTCCAGAAGAGTGTGTGTGTGTGTGTGTGTGTGTGTGTGTGTGTATAAAATATACAAATTTCGTGCACCAGGCCTTCAATATGGGGGTGTGTGTCCCTCAGGCCAGCCTGCACCCTCTCCAATCTGGGACGCCTCAAGGGCAGTCGGACATCCCTCTCATAACCCAGGACTGCTCGCTCCCAACTGCTCGCCTCCCTGCCTAGCTGATTGTCCCTAACTGCTTCTGCTTGTCAGCCTGATCACCCTGTAACCACTCCCCTGCCAGGCTGATCGATGCCTAACTGCTCCCCTGCAGGCCCAATTGCCCCTAACTGCCCTCCCCTGCCACCCTGTTCACCGCTAACTGCCCTCCTCTGCTGGCCTGGTCCCCCCAACTGCCCTCCCCTATAGGTCTGGTCACTCCCAACTGCCCTCCCCTGCAGGCCTGGTCCCCCCCTAACTGCCCTTCCCTGCAAGCCTGATCACCCCCAACTGCCCTCCCTTGCTGGCCTGATCACCCACAACTGCCCTCCCCTGCTAGCCATCTTGTGGCAGCCATCTTGTATCCACATGGGGGTGACCACCTTTGACCACATGGGTTGGCCATCTTGTGTATTGGAGTGATGGTCAATTTGCATATTACTCTTTTATTAGATAGGATTTGGGTGCTCCTATATTGGGTGCATATGTATTTATCAAGGTTATATGCTCTTGTTGTATAGATCCTTTTGGTATTATGAAGTGGTCTTTATTGTCTCTTTTGATGGCCTTCATTTGAAGTCAATTTTGTCAGATATGAGTATTACTACCCCAATTTTTAAAAAATTTCCATTTGCAGCCCTAACCGGTTTGGCTCAGTGGATAGAGCATCAGCCTGTGGACTGAAAGGTCCCAGGTTCGATTCCAGTCAAGGGCATGTACCTTGGTTGCAGGCACATCCCCAGTGTTGGTTGTGCAGGAGGCAGCTGATCGATATTTCTCTCTCATCGATGTTTCTAACTTTCTATACCTCTCCCTTCCTCTCTGTAAAAAAAATCAATAAAATATATTAAAAATAAATATATAAAAAATAAAAATTTCCATTTGCAGTTTTTCTATCTCTTCACTTTCATTCTGTGTGTCTTTTTTTCTGAAGTGGGTCTCTTGTAGCCAGCATGGGTCATGTTTTCTTACCCATTTTGCTACCCTATCTCTTTTGATTGAAGCATTTACATTTAAGGTTATTATTGATAGGTATTTATTTGTTGCCATTTTTAGTCTTTATGCCTGAGTTTCTCCCTCTCTTTCTATTTCTTCTCACAAAATTCAATTTAGTATTTATTGCATTGCTGGTTTGGTGGTAATAAACTCCTTTAGGAAGAGACAAAATGGTGGCAGAATAGATGGATGTGTCCTGAGCCTTGTCCTGGAGCAGATAGAATGAGCAACTAAATTGAATAACATCCACCCCAAATTGACAAAGTAGACACAGCTGGTGAGACAATTCACAGCTGGGAAGGGCAGAGGACACCTGGAGAATGGTAAAATCAGGGATCTGGGCTGGAGAGAACTATGAGACCTCTGAGCCCAGAGAGTCAGAAGGAAGCTGCACAGCACCAAGGCTGCATCCCTTGGGACAGGCGTAGTGTCTGATTGTAGAAAGGAGGTCCATAGGACTGCTGGTGGCAGGGGATTCTAGATATGAGTCCACAGCCACAAAAGACTGAGCCCAGAGAGGGCAGCCTAAATGGCTGCCCAGGACATACTGTGCCACGGGAGAGGGGCTCACAGTGGTGCAGCTCTTTCCTCTCTTTATGGTCTTTGCTTTTGTTCATAGGACCTTTCAAATACATATACTCACCCATGGCTGAGGTACAGGTGAAGGAGCGGACTTGTGGAGTATGGGGAGAGGAAGGGGAGAGGCTGGGGAGCGGAGAGGGTCGGGAAGAGGTGGCCTCGAGTCTGGTGCTGAGTCATACCTGATGTGCCAGATGTAGGCAGCCATTTTCTCCTGAAGAGATAGCCTCTCTCTGCAGTCTCCAGGCAACCAATACAGCCAAACCCAGACTACACCCTGAGAAGTACAAAGGATACAAAAAAATATCTGAATAGTCCCTGAGAGCCCTCAGGGTCTGGCCTAAAGAGAGGCCTGCAGTCCCACAAACAGGAAACTGAGAAATGGCAGACAGTACAGAAGAGTGAGATCTTAAACCAGCCCTCATTTTTATTTTATTTTATTATTATTTTGTTATCCCTTTTTTCTTTTTTCCTATTTTTTCATTTGCTTCTTTATTTTATATTTCTTTTCACATTATTTTTCATCATTCTAATTTTTTAAATTTTATTTTACTTTTTAAAATTAATTTTTTAAATTTATTATTATTTTTTCTTCTCTTTCTCTTTCTTCTTATCCACTCATCCTCTTTATACTTCCTCTATACTGAACTGAGGTCCTCCCCATATTCATTCAATTCCTTAACCTTACTTTCTGTATATAAGATTCTGCCTCCACCCTCTTTACTGGGTATTTGGTGTTTGTATGTTTTGGTTTATCTGTTTCTTCTCTGGTGTTTTATCACAATATATGTATTTCTTTCTCTTCCTTTTTCTTCTTTTCCTTTTCTCTCATACCATTTTTTCTCTCTTTGAATCAGTTTGCTCTCTTTTCTCTCCCATAATTGTCTTTTCTCTGATGGTCACTTATATTGGGGTTATCAGTGTCGTGAGTACATTTGTGTTTTGTTCTCTTTGTGTCATGTCTTGTCAAGGTGAATTTTATCCTGTTTGGACAATGTGGTAGGGAGTGAGACACATAACCAGACACCTGGAGAGGAGACTTCATCCACAAACAGGTCAATAAAACTCCAGACCCAACTACAGAGGCAGGAAGAAGGAAGCAGTGATGGAGAGACTGTGAGGGAGGGAGGGAGCAAAAGACGAGTGTGTGGAGGTGGTGTGTGTGTGTGTGTGTGTCTGTGTGTGTGTGTGTGAGTGAGTGAGATCCCACAGGGCCTTCGGGGACTGGCTGACCAGTCTTGCCTAACCAGGCAGCATCTGCTATCATTGCAAACAGTCCCAGTCTCTACAGCCACCCTCGTCAGAAATCTGCTGCCTTGGCTGCAGTCCCATGGTCACCGAGACTCCAGCCACCCCAGGCACGGGCTCCTGTGAGTTCCGAAATGCACTCCCATCTGGCTGGACCAATGTTTTAGCTCAGGGCACCACAACCACATGGGCAGCAGCCAGTCTGAAAAGCAGCAACCTCATGCGGCCTGCCCCAATCTGAGAAGCAGAAGCCCTGAGAGTAGTCTGCCCCAGTCCGAGGAGTAGCAGCTCTGCGCAGCCTGCCCCTGCCCAAGGAGCAGCAGCCAGACGAGCATCTCACCCCTGTCCAAGGAGCAGAAGCCACATGCAGCATGGCCCAGTCTGAGGAGCAGTAGCCTTGTGAGCAGCCTGCCCAAGTCTAAGGAGCAACTGCATGAGCAGCCTGTCCCTGCCAGCCAGAGGAGTCACCATTGCTGCGAGCAGCACTCCCCAGAGGAGCCACTTCCAATTGAGGAGCAGCTGCTGCTGAGACCACCCAGGGAGCAGCCGCCCCCCAAGGAGCCACTGCCACCCAAAGGAGCAATCCTGCACAACTTGACACCTAGATACTTTGGTAAGAGCAAAATGGGAAGACAAAGAAACCCCCAAAGGAAAGAAAAGGAAGACTCTCCAGAAAATCAGCTAAGTAAAATGGAGGCATGCAATATGTCAGAAAAAGAATTCAGAATGAGGGTCATACAGTTCATTAACTGGGTGGATGAAAAAATCAACAATGAATGTCACAATCAAGAAGAACTAAAGAGTGATATAGCTGCAATAAAAAAATTCGATGGAAAGTTTTAACAGTAGAATAGGAGAAGCAGAGGACCAAATTAGCGAATTAGAAGACAGGGAAGCAAAACACACCCAAACTGAACTGCAATTTGAGAAAACAATTAAAAGACAGGAGAAGAGCCTAAGGGAGCTTTGGGATATCATGAAACAAAGCAACATATGAATAATAGGGGTTCCAGAATGACATAAGGAGAAACAAGTGTTTAGAAAACCTATTTGAATAAATAATGTCAGAAAACTTCCCTGATGTGGGGAAGAAAAAAAAAATCACACAAGCACAGAGAGTCCCAAACAAGATGAACCCAAAAAGACCACACCAAGACATGTCTTAATTACAATGGCAAACATTCAACACAAAGAGAGAATCTTAAAGGCTACAAGAGAAAGACAGAAAGCTATCTACAAGGGATCTCCCATTAGATTATCAAATGATTTCTCAACAGAAACACATCATGCCAGAAAGGAAGAGAAGAAAATTTACAAAATGATGCAAAGCAAGGGACTAAATCCAAGAATATTCTATCCAGCAAGGGTATCATTCAAAATTGAAGGGAAAATAAGGAGGTTCACAGACAAAAAAAGGTTAAGGGAGTTTATCACTATCAAGCCATCAATACAAGTAATGCTAAAGAGACTGGTGTAAAAAGAAGAAATAAAAAAGGAAGACGGAACACAGCCACAAAAAATAAAAATGGCTACAAACAAGTACCTATCAATAATAACTTGAAATGTAAAGAGACTAAATGCTCCAATATAAAGACATTGAGTGGCTGAATAGATAAAAAACATGACCCCTATATATGCTGTCTAAAAGTGACCCACCTCAGAACAAGGGACTCAGACAGACCAAAAGTGAAGGGATGGAAAAATATCTTTCAGGCAAATGGAAATGGAAAACAAAAAAACAAAAAACCTGGGGTAACAATGCTTATATCTGACAAAATAGACCTCAAAGTGAAGGCCATAACAAGAGATAAGGAAGGCCACTTCATAATACTAAAGGGATCAATACAACCAGAGGATATAACCCTGGTAAACATATATGCACCAACTGCAGGACCACCCAAATACAAAACAAAACAAAACAAAAAAACGCTTGGAAGATATCAAGGGAGAAATCGACAACAATACAATCATAATAGGGGACTTTAGTACCCCACTGACATCACTGGATAAATCCTCTAGAGAAAAAATGAGCAAAGAAACACCAATCCTAGCCCGTTTGGCTCAGTGGATAGAGCATCTGGCTGTGGACTGAATAGTCCCAGGTTAGATTCCTGCCAAGGGCATGTACCTTGGTTGCGGGCAAATCACCGGTAGGGGTTGTGCAGGGGGCGGCTGATCGATGTTTCTCTCTCATCAATGTTTCTAACTCTCTATCCCTCTCCCTTCCTCTCTGTAAAAAAATCAATAAAATATATATTTTTAAAAAGAATGTGTTTCTTATAAAAAAAGAAACACCAATCATAAATGACTCACTAGATCCGGTGGAACTAATTGACATCTTCAGAACATTCCACCCCAAAGCTACAGAATATACATTCTTCTCAAGTACACAGGGGTCATTTTCAAAGATAGACCACATATTGGGTCACAGGCAAAGTCTCTCCAAATTCAAGGAGATTGAAATCATATCAAGCATCTTCTCAGACCACAATGGCATAATACTAGAAATGAACTATAATAAAAACAATAAAAAAATTCAAACACTTCAAAGTTGAATAGCATGCTATTAAACAATGATTGGGTTACTAAAGGGATCAAAGATGAAAGTAAAAACATCCTGGAAATGAATGACTATGAAAACACAACAATCCAAAATCTATAGGACACAGTGAAAACAGTCTTGAGTGGGAAACTTATCACTCTACAGGCCTATTTCAAAAAACAAGAAAAAAATGGCAATAAATCATCTAACTCTACAACTTAAAGAATTAGAAAGAGAGCAACAAGAAAATCCCAGAGTGAACAGGAGGAAGGAGATAATAAAGATCAGAGCAGAAATAAATTATATATATATATAATAAATTTATATATATATATATATATATATATATATATAATTTATTATGCATTCAGAGATCATCATAATCTGGCCACTCACTGAGTGGCCAGATTATTATGATCTCTGAATGCATAATAATCTGGCCACTCCATATATATATTAGAGGCCCAGTGCATGAATTCATGCATGGCTGGGGTCTGGCCAGCCTGGCCAGGGGAAGGGGACATGGGCAGTTGGCCAGCCATCCTGCCTGCTGGTTGAACTCCTGGTCAAGGGGACAATTTGCATATTAGCCTTTTAGATAAGGATATTATATATATATATATATATATATATATATATATATATATATATATGATCAATGAAACTAAAAACTGGTTCTTTGAAAGGATAAACAAGATTGATGAACCTCTAGACCTCTAGCCAGGCTCACAAAGAAGCAAAGAGAGAGGTCCCAAATAAACAAAATCAGAAATGAAAGAGACACAATAACAACAGACCCCACAGAAATGCAAAGGATTACTAAAAAATACTGTAAACCACTCTATTCCAACAAACTAGACAACCTAGAGGAAATGGACATATTCCTAGAAAAATACAACTTTACAAAGTCAACCAGGAAGAGTCTAAAAATCTCAATAGGCCAATAACTATGGAGCAAATTGAAGCAGTCATCAAATAACTTCCAGCAAACAAAAGCCCAGGGTCAGACAGCTTCACAGGAAAGTTTTACCACACATTCAAGGAGGAACCAAAACCTATCCTCCTCAGACTATGCCAAAAAATTCAAGAGAAGGAAAACTTCCAAGCTCATTATATGAAGCCAGCATTACCCTAATCCCAAAACCAGATAAAGACAACACAATGAAAGGGACTTACAGGCCATTATCCCTCAGGAATATAGATGCCAAAATCCTCAACAAAATTCTAGCAAATCGGATCCAGCAGTACATCAGAAAGATCATTCACCATGACCAAGTAGGATTTATCCTGGGGATGCAAGGACGGTACAATATCCACAAATCAATAAACGTGATACATCACATAAACAAATTGAGAGATAAAAATCAGATAGTCATATCAATCAATGCAGAAAAAGCTTTTGACAAAATCAAACATTCTTTCTTGATAAAAACCCTCAGCAAAATGGGAATACAGGGATCATACCTCAACATAATAAAAGCCTTATATGACAAACTTACAGCCAACATCATACTCAGTGGGCAAAAACTAAACTCATTTCCCCTAAGAACAGGAACAAGACAGGGATGAGCACTATCACCACTCCTGTTTGACATAATACTAGAAGTTCTAGCCATAGCGATCAGACAAGAAGAAATAAAGAGCATCCAAAATGGACAAGAAAACGTAAAACTGTCATTGTTTGCAGATGACATGATACTGTACATTGAAAACTCCAAAGACTCCATCCAAAAATTAGACTTAATAAATGAATTCAGCGATGGAGCAGTATACAAAATTAACTCCAAGAAATCTATGGCATTTTTATACACCAATAGTGAACTTACAGAATGTGAGATTAAAAAAAAACAATCCCATTTACCATTGCAACAAAAAAATTAAGATACCTAGGAATAAACTTAACTAAGGAGCTAAAAGTCCTGTACACAGAAAACTACAGGACACTGAAAAAAGAGATAGAGGAAGACATAAACATATGGAAGAATATACCATGTTCATGGATTGGTAGAATCAACATCATTAAAATGTCCATACTACCAAAAGCAACCTATAGATTCAATGCACCCCCCTATTAAAATATCAATGCCATATTTCACAGATCTAGAACAAACTCTCCAAAAATTCACCTGGAATAAAAAAAGACCCTGAATAGTTGCAGCAATCCTGAGAAAGAAGAACAAAGTAGGAGGGATCTCAATAGCAGATATCAAGCTGTATTACAAAGCCACTGTTCTCAAAACTGCCTGGTACTGGCACAAGAACAGACATATAGACCAATGGAATAGAATAGAGCAGTGGTTGGCAAACTCATTAGTCAACAGAGTGGCAAACTGTGGCTCGCGAGTCACATGTGGCTCGCGAGCCTCAGTTTGCTGACCACTGGAATAGAGAATCCAGAAATCAACCCAAACCACTATGCTCAATTAATATTTGACAAAGGAGGCATGAACATACAATGGAGTCAAGACAGTTTCTTCAATAAATGGTATTGGGAAAAGTGAACAGATACATGCAAAAAAATGAAACTGACCACCAACTTACACCATACACAAAAAATAAACTCAAAATGGATAAAGGACTTAAACATAAGATGGGAAACCATAAAATTATTAGAGGAATCCACAGGCAGCAAAATCTCAGACATATGCCGAAGCAATATCTTCACTGATACAGCTCCTAGGGCAATGGAAAGTAAAGAGAAAATAAACAAATGGGACTACATCAAAATAAAAAGCTTCTATACAGCAAAAGAAACCATCAAAAAACAACAAAAAAGCCCACTGAATGGGAGAACATATTTGCCAATGTTATTTCTGATAAGGGTTTAACCTCCAATATTCACAGGGAACTCATACAACTTAACAAAAGAAAGATAAACAACTCAATCAAAAAATGGGCAACAGGTCTAATTAGATACTTTTCAAAAGAGGACATAAAGAAGGCCAGGAGACATATGAATACATGCTGAAAGTCTCTAATCATCTGAGAGATGCAAATCAAAACAACAATGAGGTACCCTCTCTCACCTGTCAGAATGGCTATCATCAACAAATAAACAAAGGACAAGAGCTGGCAAGGATGCGAGAGAAAAAGGAACCCTCCTGTACTGCTGGTGGGAATGCAGACTGGTGCAGCCACTGTGGAGAACAGTATGGAGTTTCCTTAAATAACTAAAAATGGAACTCCCCAGGGTGGAAAAATGGTGGCGGAATAGACAGACGTGTCCCGAGCCTTGTCCCAGAGCAGATAGAAAGAAGAGCTGAGGGTTGCAGGGGAGTGTCTATTGGTGAGTTAAGGGAAAGCTATATTCCAGGAGAAGGTGGGGGACTGCTGGACAGGGCTCCCCTGACCAGGCAGCCCCCAGTGCTGCTGGATTCCCTCCCGGAGCCACCAGCTCGGATGCGGAGACCGTGCCATTTTGAAGGGGAAAGTGGATGTTATTGGAAGCCTGAAAATCTACAACTGCAGCACCCACCAAACCCCAGAACAACGCTCCCCAATTTGTGCAAACACACAGATTCAGAGGAGCTCTACACTCCACCACAGAAAGGTCAGATTTCGCCTGGGATAAGGTGAGGTCTCTGGTCCCGGCAGGACAGAGAAACCCACACACTGCGGGAGCTGGAGGACCGGGGGAAGTCTGCACTTAGAAAAACCTGTGGCTGTTGGGGCTGGTGTGATCTGTGAATGTGGAAGGGGATCCTCAGAGCTGCTAACAGAGGGGATCTCTAAAAAGCAACCCATTTTGATCTGACGCAGAAGGACAGCCTAAAAATTTTGGGAGTGTGCCGGCTGCTTAGACACAAGGGGGAAAAGGAGCTTGCGCAGGCTTGTGCGCAGACCCGGAGTTCGCACACTTGCGCTTTCTCCTCTTTGAATCCTTGCTTCTGATTACTGAGCCCGATACATAGGATCACCCAGTTGGGGACACCCTAGGAGACTGCAGGGGAAAGTTGTTTTTTTGGAACCTGGGGATCAGAGCGGGGAGTGACCGTGAGAGAACCAGCTCTGGGACAGCCCACTCCCACAAACCGCTATTGAGTGCCACAGGGAAATCAGTATCTAAGCACTGGCTAGAGAGGACCTACAGACACCGAGGTCAACCCAGAAACACTGCCACCCAGGGGCTGAATCACAAATTGACTCTTGTGTAATCACAAATTAAGGAATACAAGAGACTAAGACACACCGTCTGCTTAAAAATCAGGACTGGCTTACAACACTGAGGAGCAGTGGAACGCAGAAACTGCAATACTGTCCTGACTGGGAAACAAGCATGCCAAACAGAACAATAGAGGAAGTGAATGACCTTCACTACTGCACATTTTATTTTTACTTTTTTTATTTTTTATTTATTTTTATTATTTTTTTTATTTTTATCTGTTACTTAAGAAACTAATTTTTCTTCTTTTTTCCTCACTTGATTTTACCTTTTTAATTATTACATTTTTATTTTCAATCATTATTACTACTACTACTATTTTACTGTTTTTTTAAAAAAGTGTTATTTTATTTTCTCTTTATTTGACTTTGAGATTAGTGTTTTACATTCTATTTTCATCTTTCCTTTAGCATCATTCTACTGTATCTCAACTGTACCTTTATGCCATCACTCTCTTCCTAACATTTGCCCTTTTGTTGTCCTGTTTCTCTTACCCTTTTCCTGCTGTAGATTTTCCCTATTCTTTCTTTTTACCCCCTGTTAAAATTTCACCCTACTTATATATCTAATTTCCAATCCCCTCCTCTGGGTTCATACACATCTCTCTCTTCTCTGTCTTCACTATCCAAAAACTTGTTTTTCTCTCTGTCCTTTTATTGTTGTTTGCTTGAATCTTGATTATATTGATTTTTTATGCTTGTTTGTGAGATTGTTTTGCTTATTATTTTTTGTTTTGTTTTATTGCTTGCTTTGTTTTTGTTTGTTTTTTTGCATCTGTTTTTCCTCACCTCGCTTGATATTAATTGTTGTTTGTAGTTTGTATTCATCTCCAGGTACTTGTTGCTGGCATTTGCTGGCATTAGTGGCTGTTCTATTGGAGTTTTCTCTCCATATATATAGTTTGTTCCCCTTTTCTTTCTTAGTCTCTTTCTTTTCTCTCATACATTTTTTTTCCTTTTCCCAATTTCATTTTGGCACTCCTTTCTTTTTTTTTCTCTTCTTCTTTCTCTCCTATCTCATAATTTGCCTTTCTTTGGTAGTCACCTTTATTTGGGGTTATTAATATCTTGAATACATTTCTGTTCAGTGCCTTGTGTGTTTTACCTGGTTGTGTTGTATTTTGTGCCTTTAAATCAACGCAGGAGAGAGAGAACTACATAACCAGACACCCAGAGAAGAGAGACCATGGGAAGACAAAGAAACAGCCCGCATATGAAAGAAAAGCAGGCATCACCAGAAAAGGAAGTAAACGAAATGGAGGCAAGCAACTTTCCAGAAAAAGAATTCAGAGAAATGGTCATAAGGTGGCTGAAAAGAATGGAAGACAAATTGGACAATATGAGTAAGAACCAAGAGGAAATGAAGAAGAACCAAGAAGAAATGAAAAATGACATCGCTGCTGTAAAGAACTCAATAGAAAGCATCAAGAATAGACTAGAAGAAGCAGAGGACCGGATCAGTGAGCTAGAAGACAAGGTAGGAAAAAATACCCAAGTAGAGCAGCTTCTAGAAAAAAAAATTAAAAAGCAGGAGGAGAGCCTAAGGGAACTTTGGGACAACACGAAACAAAGAACATCTGCATAATAGGGGTTCCAGAAGGAGAGGAAACTGAGCAAGGAATAGAAAACCTGTTTGAAGAAATAATGATAGAAAAGTTCCCTGATATAGGGAAGAAAAAACCCACACAAATCCAAGAAGCTCACAGAATCTCAAGCAAAATGAACCCCAAAAGACTGACACCAAGGCACATTATCATTAAATTGGCAAACACCAATGACAAAGTAAGAATTGTAAAAGCAGCCAGAGAGAGACAGAAAGTTACCTACAAAGGAACCCCCATCAGACTAGCGACTGATTTCTCAACAGAAACTCATCAGGCCAGAAGGGAATGGAATGGAATATACAAAGTCATGCAAAGGAAGGGTCTGAATCCAAGAATACTATACCCAGCAAGGCTATCAATCAAAATTGAAGGTGAAATCAGGAGCTTCACGACAAAAAAGGACTAAGGGAATTTATTACCACCAAACCAGCAATGCAAGAAATGCTAAAGGGTCTGCTGTAAAAAAAAAGAAATAGGTAGCGAAGAGGAACACAGGGGTAAAGAATAAAAATGGCGAAAAATAAGTACCTATCATTAATAACTTTAAATGTAAATGGGTTAAATGCCCCAATCAAAAGACATAGGGTAACGGATTGGATAAGAAAACATGACCCATATATCTACTGTCTAGCAGAAACCCACCTCAGAAAAAAAGATGCACACAGACTGAGTGTGAAGGGATGGAAAAGGTTTTTCAGGTGAATGGAAATGAAAAAAAAAAAGCTGGGGTAGCAATACTCATATCTGACAAATTAGATCTCAAAGTGAAGGACATAACAAGAGATAAGGAAGGTCACTTCATAATACTAAAGGGGGCAATTCAACAAGAAGAAATAACTCTGGTAAACATATATGCACCCAATACAGGAGCACCCAAATACATAAAAAAACTCCTGGAGGATATCAAAGGAGAGCTTGACAGCAATACAATCATAGTAGGAGACTTAATACCTCACTATCACCATTGGACAAATCCTCTAAACAAAAAATCAGCAAAGAAACATCAATCCTAAATGACTCACTAGACCAGATGGAATTAATTGACATCTTCAGAACATTTCACTCCAAAGCCACAGAATATACATTCTTCTCAAGTGCACATGGGTCATTTTCAAAGATAGACCATATGTTCGGTCATAGGCAGTCTCTTCAAATTCAAGAAGATAGAAATCATATCAAGCATCTTCTCAGATCACAGTGGCATAAAACTGGAAATCAACTACAATAAAAACAATCCAAAAAAAATCAAACATATGGACACTAAACAGCATGGTATTAAACAATGACCGGGTTACCAGAGAGATCAAGGAAGAAATAAAAAAACGTCATGGCAACAAATGACAATGAAAACACAACAATCCAAAATCTATGAGACACAGCAAAAGCAGTCCTGAGAGGGAAGTTTATAGCTCTACAAGGCTACTGCAAAAAACAAGAAACAATGGTAATAAATTACCTAACCCAACAACTCAAAGAGTTAGAAAGAGAGCAACAAGAAAAGCCCAGTGTAAGCAGAAGGAAGGAAATGATAAAGATCAGAGCAAAGATAAATGACATTGAGACCAAAAATCAATACAAAAGATCAACAAAACCAAGAGCTGGTTCTTTGGAGGGATAAACAAGATTGATGAACCTCTAGCCAGGCTCACCAAGACGCAAAGAGAGAGGATCCAAATAAACAAAATCATGAATGAAAGAGGTGAAATAACAACAGATCCTGCTGAAATACAAAGGATTGTTAAAAAATACTATGAACAAGTCCATTCCTAAAAACTGGACAACCTTTAGGAAATGGACATATTCCTAGAAAAATATAACCTTCCAAAACTCAATCAGGAAGAATCTAAACAGCTCAATATGCCAGTAACTATGGAAGAAATTGAAGCAGTCATCAAAAAGCTTCCGGCAAACAAAAGCCCAGGGCCAGATGGCTTCATAGGAGAGTTTTACCAAACATTCAAGGAAGAACTAAAACCTATCCTCCTCAGACTATTCCAGAAAATTCAAGAGGAAGGAACACAATGGGGGCATAAGGACACATATGTAATACCTTAATCAATAAAGAAAAAATAGCAAAAAATAAATAAATCCTTTAGCCCCCTTTTTAAATCTGTGAAGCTCCTAATTTCACCTTCAGTTTTGAATGATAGCTTTGCTAGATAGAGTAGTTTTTGATTCAGTCCCTTGTTTTTCATTACCTTGAATACTTCATGCCACTCTCTTCTGTCCTGAAGTGTTTCTATTGAGAAATCAGCTGATAGTCTAAAGGGAACTTCCTTGTAGATAACTTTCTGTCTCTGTCTTAACAGCCTTTAAAATTCTTTTGTCTTTTACATCTGCCAATTTAATTATGATATGTTTTGGTATGGGTTTTTTTTTTTTTTTGCTTTATTTTAATTGGGACTCTCTGTGTTTCTTGGACTTGTGTGACTTTTTTCCTTCACCAGGTAGGAGAAGTTTCTGTCATTATTTTTTCAAAGTCGTTCTCTATTCCTTGCTCACATTCTTTTCTTTTTATTGCCCTATTATGTGGATGTTGTTTCATTTCACTTTGTCCCAAAGCTCCCTTAAATTCTCCTCCTACTTTTTATTTTATTTCTTCCAATTGTTGCTCTGAATGGGTGTTTTTTTCTACCTTGTCTTCTAACTTGCTGATTCAGTCCTCAGCTTCTTTTAGTCTACTGTTGAATGCTCCAAGGTGTTCTTTATTTCAGCTATGTCATTCTTTATTTCCAATAAATTCTCATTTATTGTTTCAATCTCCTTATTCATGTTGGTGTACTTCTCATTATATCCTTATAATTCTCATTAAGTTGCCTGTAATTCTCACTCCATTGTTTGAGCATCCTTTAAACCATTATTTTGAAGTCTTTATCTGACAAATTACTTGCTTTGATTTTATTTAGTTCATTTTCTGGCCATTCCTCCTTTTCTTTTGAGGGAGGGATGTTCAACTGCCTGTTAGGCCCACTGGGATTGGGCCTAAACGGGCAGTTGGACATCCCTCTCACAATCCAGGACTGCTGGCTCCCAACCGCTCGCCTGCCTGCCTGCCTGATTGCCCCTAACTGCTTCTGCCTGCCAGTCTGATCACCCCTTAATCACTCCCCTGCCAGACTGATCAATGTCTAACTGCTCTCCTGCCAGTCTGATTGCCCCTAACTGCCCTACCCTGCTGGCCTGGTCACCCCATCACCCCAACTGCCCTCCCCTGCTGGCCTGGTTGCCCCCAACTGCCCTCCCCTGCTGGCCATCTTGTGGTGGCCATCTTGTTTCCACATGGGGTGGCCATCTTTGACCACATGGGGGTGGCCATCTTGTGTGTTGGAGTGATGGTCAATTTGTATATTACCTCTTTATTATATAGGATTGTTTCTTTGTCTCCCCCTGTTAGTAGTCTGGTAGTCTGGGGAGCCTGGTGAGGTGGGTGGGTTCACCACTTGGGTCATTGCATTTAGAGATGATGCATCACACTAGGATACAGCAGTGCATCTGATCTTCTCCTGGCCCTGGGTTAGGTGCATTTGTTTTCTGTGGCAGGTATGTGAGTTGGGTGGCATTTGGTTACATCTAATGGGTGGTGTCAGGATGCAGGGCCATTTGACCAGGGGTGCCAGGTAAGATAAAGTGAGTCATGATGATAGGTCTGTGCATCTGGGGACATTGGGTCAGGGAGGTAGGGCTGAGGGTACCATGCCAAGGTGGTGGGCCAGTCGTGTAGGGACACCAGGTTGGGTGTGTGCTGGTTTGGAGGGGGCCAGATCCCTGTGTCCAGGTGAGGCCTGTGTCAGGGTGGTGGGGCATTCCGGGTGCTTGTGCAGGGGGGACAGGGCTAAACTGGTTGCTGGTGCAGGGGTTGGGTTAGGCGGGAGGCTGTTCCACTGGTGCAGGGGGCAGGTCAGATGCCCTGTTTGGCAATATGGCTGGACAGGCTCACACACTGCCTCTGGAGTCAGCCATCCAGTCCGCCAAGGTCCACAGTTCAGGCCAACCAAGGTGCTATGACTGGTCTGTGGGGTCAGGAAATTCTGGTCTCAGCAGTGGGGCAGAGAGCTTTGGTGGCTTAGGGGTGCTGGGGCAGGTTCGCTCCCCACAGCCTCCCCCATAGAGGACCCTGTGGCTCCCCCCAAAATGGTGGTGTTTTCCACCCAAGGGGAGAGACATGCCAGGCCTGCCCAACCAGAGTAAGAGTTCCTCTGCCTGGAGCACCCAACTCACCCACCTGAGCTCCTGCTCCCACAAAAAAATGCCCTCCCACACTCACACCCATGCATGCTCTCCCTCACACACTCACTGCCCTCACTCCAGACCTGCCCACAGCCATGTTGGAATTCCTAGAGTTGATTTTCATTTATATAATGTGGTATGTCAAATTGTAAGCGGACTTGGTCTTGATGGAAGGAATAGTTTCAGTGGAATATTCAAAATAGGAGCTTACTCCCAACACACACACACACACACACACACACACACACACACACACACACTATAATTTTCCTTGGCATGGTGAAGGTAATAGAGTCTTATTATGTATGTACAGTAGAGGTTCCAATGTGAAGCTCTGACAAGTCTTTGCAGGGTAACTTAGCATGAATGACCATCATTTATTCTTGCATCAACCCTGCATAAAATACCATCTTTGTAAAGTGTGATGCAATAATATGCCTAGGTTTCTTTTCCTTTACAATTGTGTTTTTTAAAACTGTCATAGCAAGAATCTGTGAGAACAAGCCCATCAGAACAGGATTCATTATTCAGCCTACTGAGTAAGATATCTTTTCCTTTCTACTTTCAGTATTTCTGATAATCCCAAGCACTATTTTGGATCTATCTCAACCTTTCAATTATCCTTTTATCTTGTCAATAGGGTATATTTTTATTCCTAATTCACCTACCTTTACCTTATTAAAATATTGAACAAGACAGTTGTTGCTATCAAAGGGACCTTTGGAGTGGTTTGTGTTTTTTGGCAGCACATGTACAGGCTATGTCTTTTCTCAGAATTGAGAAATCATGTGATATCAATCCATTAAGTTAAAATAGTATCAGGGATTTGATTTATGAATGTAAAATAAGCTCAAGCTATAGGGTTATGGACAAATGTGACCTCTTTATAGAATGAGGACTTCTGCAGTGTGAGAAGCAGAGTTCTAAAGATGCCCAAAGGTTTCCTGGTCACCCTAAATAATAAAAGCACTTCAATGATTTAAGTGTAAATAGATTAGACACATATGGATTCAATTTCCCTTCAAGTACACATGAATTGTTGAAATCCAGGGGAAAGAACTTAGGGCAAAATGTGTTTTTGGTTTAGAAAAACCCAAACATTGGAAAACAATTGGAACATTTATTTAGCCCCTAATGTCACTGGGTCAGCTTATCCCTCTCTGTCAGTTTATAGCTTGTTCCAGGAAAGCAGAACATGCCTCAACTATTCTTGTCTTCTTGGATAAAATGCTCTTAGAATAAGAGGACCTCTTTGAAAAAATATCTCTAAAGAAAAACTTATTAAGGGTCCCAAATGGTTTTTAACACAGGGTATCATTTACTCTGTTAATAAAACTCTGATATCTCTTCTCTAATGATGGGGCTCACTTTTGCTTCCATTTTTGTATTTGTTTTTTTTCTTACTTTGTATTATTGGTAAGTATTTGCAGCTCCATGAGAAAACCCTTCTCTTTAACAGCAATAAGTAATTATTTTAAAACTAGTAGCCCTGCGCACGAATCTGTGCACCAGTAGCTTGCCAGTAGCTAGCTGCCGCCCTCCAGTAGCTCTCCGCCCGCTGCCCCATCCTCCTGTAGCTCCTCCCACCCCCTCCCTCCTCATAGCTTGCTGCCCTGCCCCTCCTGTAGCTCTCCACTGCCCACTTGTAGCTCGCTGTCCCACCCTCCTGCTGATCCGTGATCTGTTACGAAGTCAGTCATTACACTTCACAGCATAATGACCATTTGCATATTACATCTTTATTATATAGGATATGCATAGCTTTTCAAAGACTCAACAAGCTTTGAAAATAAAAGTACTTTGAAATGCAATATAACATTGTTTGAACTCCTTTAAGTCCTTTAGGACCCTAAACTTGTCCCATTGCTCAGCAGTGCCTCCTGAGTTCTTATTCAAAGAGAGCAAGTGAAGTAATATGTAAGAGGAGGCAATGACTACAGCCAGTAAGAACAGTGGGTGTTTAAGACTTGTCTGCCAAACAGGGAGACAATTCCATTACACCTGACATAGTGTGAGTATATGTTTGCATATGTGAATGTATGTTTTGTAATGGTAGTGGAGACTTGTTTGTAATATCTAAATAACCAAACAAGAGCTTTAAGTTGGAGAAAATGTGACATCAGTAAACAGAGTCAATCTGTTACTGATAGGCCCTGTGTTTAGCTTGTCATAACCATTTATGTTTAGCATTGTGCATTTTCAGCTAATTGTTAGGATTATTTGCATCTACTTGTGTTCATTTATTTCTTTTTACAAATGCCAGGGTATTCCAGTATTGCAATTTTGAACACAAACTAAAAATAAAAGGGTGGGCCTTTATAACAATGGAAATTCTGCAAAATTATGTATGCAATTGTCTCCATTAATGTGTTGATAGAGTCAGCATTGACACAGTTAAATAAAACCAGTTGATAATCTGAATTATATATTAGTCAGTAATACAACATCCTCACTTACTAAATCATTTTATTAGAAGTGCTCACTGGGAAGGTCATAATGATGGTGACAATTTTGAGCATCCACCAAGTACCACATGTTTTACGGAAAGTATTACTCATCTTCACCAAAACACTTCCATTTAGACATTTTAACCTCCACTTCTGGATAAGAAAATTGAGAATCGGAATCTATAAATAGGTCACACACTTGTAAGTAACATAGATAATACTTCAATCCAGATCTGGGTGATCACAAATCCATTCTGTTCCCTTTAGTCCTTTCCAAGTCCTCTTCAGCCCTTTGGTTAGGAAGGTCAGGAGGAACAGTATAACTGTGATAGTGGTAAAAAACAAATACACGGTAAAATAGCCACTAACAGTTATTTTGACATGAGAAGATATTATGACATGAAAAGTAACATTTTAAGTTTCTTATGAAATTGCCTTTATAGCAATCACATTTACTGAATGTGTATAATGTGATAGACTATTTGAACATTTAGCATGTTCAATGTTTTAGATGCTTTACATGCATCACCTACTTTGAGTCTCATATGCCAGCAATATTACCCCCATGTGTTAGAAAAGAAACTTAACTGGTTAACTTTCCCAGAGCCACCCAGCTAGTGAGTGACACAGTCAGAATTCAAAGGCAGGGAGTGAATCTCAGGCTTATAATGTTTGTGTTTTACTGTCTTTCTTAGACAAGTTGCTGGAGAAGGAAGAAGCTAAAGCCCAAAGATTTGGTTAAGTTGAAATTTCAGGAAGAGGTAATATTGGCAAAGATTAGAGTCTTCCTCTAAATTGAGTGATATAAAAAGGATTAGTTATGGAGAGGTTAGAGGTTGTACAGACCCGCATTGGATGGTTTAAATGTTCTTATGAAATATAGGAGGGCAAATCTCTGATCTGAGGGAGAAGATGGGTCAAAACTGGGAGCTTGCATCTGATGGGAAATAAATGCAACAATCTTGGGAAATAAATGCAACAATCTTCACAAGATAGTCCAAAAAGAATTTCTCAAGGAAGGAATACAGCTGCAGTGGACTCAGCTCTTGATAGGCCAAATGAATTAGTGGGGAAGAACATTTCTCATACGGTCAGAAGCAAGAGCTGCTTTCCAGTCTCAGAGGTGAATCTGTGCAGAGCGCATGCCCCCACCTTCCCTTATCACAGACATGAGGGTTTGAAGCAGTTGCCAGGGGCAGGAAGGGTAGAGCCTATAATTCTGGAGAGAGAGGCTAACTGGCCTACTGCAAAGTGAGATGTGTGGATTTGTCTCACCATTTTCCTGTTGGGCCCAATTGAGGTGGTCATCTGCAGAACAAAATTAGTTATGTCACTCAGGGACCAGAGAAAGTCCTCTTAACAGAAAATTTGCCAAAGATTTCAGTGTTTCCATTTCAACCAATTTATAATAAAATTTTGTCTGTAGAATGTCTGGGATCTCTCAAATTTTTAAATGGTTGTAATTAAATAAAATTTTCAGTTATCTATATATATAAAAAGGCAGCTACCTTAACGGCCATAACGACTTAACAACTGGTCATAATGCCCACTGTGGCCAGCAAACTGGCCAAATCAGGGGGTGGGGCTGGCAGCCAAACTCGTGGCCTCTCCCCCTGCTGGCCTGCCCCTGATCCGACTCTCCCACCCCGATCAAGAGTGGGGGCCTGCCGGCCAAACATCCCCTCTCCCCCCACCCACCAGCCGCATCCCCATCAGCCTGCCCACCCCACCACAATAGGCCTGCAGCCCTTCCCCATGGCCACCCCACCCCTGATCATCCCCCACCCCAATAGGGGGCAGGGCTGGCCAGCCAATCTCCTGTAGCCCCTCGCCCCACCTGGCCCCACCCCAGATCGGCCGCCCCACCCTGATCAGGGGCAGGGCTGGCCAGCCAACCACCCATGGCCCCTCCCCCAGGTTGCTGGCCCCTGATCGGCAACCCCCACCCACCCCATGGGGGAGTGTGGCTGGCTGGCCCACCACCCACAGCTCCTCCCCATGGCTGGCCCCGCCCCCAGTCCCAATAGGGGGTGGGGCCTGCCAGCCAATCTCCTGCGGTCCCTTCCTCCAGCTGGCCCGGCCCTGATCGGGACCCTGATTGGGCCCCGATCCAGGTGGGCCAGCCAGCCAACCTCCCGCCATCTCCTCCTCCTGACAGGCCCAGCCCTGATCCACCCTGATTGGGGCCAGGCCCCACCTGTGCACAAATTCGTGTGCTGGGCTTCTAGTCCTATATAATAAAAGGCTAATATGCAAATCGACCGAACAGCGGAACAACCAGTCGCAATGATGTGCATTGACCACCAGGGGGCAAATGCTCAACACAGGAACTGCCCCTTGGTGGTCAGTGCGCTCTCACAGGGGGAGTGCCTCTCAGCCAGAAGCCGGGGCTCACGGATGGCGAGCACAGTGGTGGTGGTGGGAGCCTCTCCCGGCTCCGTGGCAGTGCTAAGGATGTTTGACTGATGGCTTAGGCCTGCTCCACTGGGGAGCAGGCCTAAGCCATCAGTTGGACATCCCCCAAAGGCTCCCAGAGTGGGAGAGGACACAGGCCGGGCTGAGGGACCCCCCGAGTACACAGCTTTCATGCACTGGCCTCTTAGTTAAATAAATAAGACATAGGGCCCTAACTGGTTTGGCTCAGTGGATAGAGCGTCAGCCTGCAGACTCAAGGATCCCAGGTTTGATTCCTGTCAAGGGCATGTAACTTGGTTGTGGGCACATCCCCAGTGGGGAGTGTGCAGGAGGCAGCTGATTGATGTTTCTCTCTCATCGATGTTTCTAACTCTCTCTCCCTCTCCCTTCCTCTCTGTAAAAAATCAATAAAATATATTTTTAAAAAAAGACATGGGGATGTAATATACAGCACAGTGAATATGGCCAATAGTATTGTGATAGCTTTGTATGGTGACAGATGGTTACTAGACCTATAGTGGTGATCACTTTGTAAGGTATATAAATGATGAATAACTATGTTATATGCTTGAAACTAATAATACTGTATACCAACTATACTTAAAGTAAGTAAAAAAAAATCAGATTGAATCTTTGTCCCCATTTTAGGAGCAGTAAGTAGATACTCCATTTTACTTACCTTAGGTTCCCAGTTTGGCATATATAGAACACTTCAATTCCAACTTTAGGGGATTAGGGCATTAGCCTGTCTCTCTTTCCCTCCGTGTATGTGTGTGTGTGTGTGTGTGTGTGTGTGTGTACACAGATAATTCTAAGAGGTTTCATTTGCTCACCTGCTATCAGGAGCTATAGATTATGTCAGAAAGTTTCCACAATCCAATTTGTGTGCCTGTTTCAGTCATGGATATTCCCACTACAAGTCACAGATGATTTGCACAGATGACATAAACATTAGAAAATGTACTGGATATTAACTGGAAATATAGAAAGGTCGGCTTCAGAGTCTGTTAAACCCACTGGCTCCAACTCCCTTTCACCACAGTTACCCAGGCTGTTCTCCTATCTGTTTGTTGGTTCCATCCATGCAGCTTCTGTCATGGCAGCAGAAATAGCTACAGTACTGTAGTTTCTCACTTCACAGCCACATACTGCAATATCCAAGGGAAGAGAAAATAGATATCTCTTCCAGCGCCTCAGTCTTGAGAGAAAATTCCTTTCTCAGAAAATCTCATCATGCTACCTCTAATATATAATTAACTCAAATTTCTTTCACCCAGGGAACTCCCATTGATCACATTAGGCCTGGTATCTCAATCAACCAATGGCAAGAGGCATGGGGTTGTCTAGAGACCAACCAGGTCTGTTCCTGGTTCTGGGGTTGAGCAGCTTCTCTGAGGCCTGTGAACTCTGAGAAGAGAGGTGGATTCCAATCCAAAGCTGGGGTTTCCTTAGGCAGGACAACGAGTTGAAATGGATGTGGAGCAGATTATACCTTGGGCATCTCAGGAAGCAAGAGAAGAGGAGCATGAAGCTTAGCAGCTTCCTAGACAGTTACATTCTGCAAGTGACAGAAAAGGAATGAAGAGCTCTACATTGCAATGCCTCTGGAGGGATCTCCATGGACTACAGCTGCCTTGCTCCAAGGGGCAAGTTCATGAGCTAGGCCCTGTTCCAGGCAATGGCTGAAAAGTGTTGCTTCAAGATGTGATACTGGCAGTGCTCCTGTTATGGTACTTAATGGGGTTATTTGAAAAACTTCTGAAGACTTGTTTTTGCATATTTCTGTTCAGGTGCAGTCACAGAGATGGAAAGGCTGGTTGAGCTCCTAAAGACAATGCATTAGTCACTCAAGAGAATGACTATTGGAGCAGCTGTAGCTGTGCCATCCATGAGCCATGTGTGGTTATTGAGCACTTGAAATGTGACTACCTCAAAAGGTAATGTGCTCAAATTGAAAAATACAAATCAGATTTCAAGCCTTAGTATGAAAGAAAAGAATATAAAGTATCTCAATATTTTTATAGTGATTATATGTTGAAATGATATTTTAAACATACTGGGTTAAATAAGATTAAAATTAATACCTCATTTCTTATTTTTATTTTTAAAAGTAAAATTGCATATATGTATATGTGCTTACATTATAAATCTACTGGACATGCTGTGCTAAGCCATTGGCTAAGGAACGAAAGTAACTGGGAGGGTGTCTGGAGGGCAGTGGAAGGGTTGGACACACTGAAGAGCCCTGAGAAGATGCTTGAGCCAATTTTCAGACCCTTCACTTGTGTTTCTATCCTGGGGTAAGAAGATTCCATGGCAGGAGCTTTCTAAGAGTTTGATGATGACAATAATGATGACAATGATAACTGCCCCTTAATGAAATGGTCCAGCCTGTAACAGGTGCCACCTTCATTTCTCTAGGTACTGCTGAAAAGCAGCCACATCAGCTGAATGTTCATGTCGCCACAATAGTTTCTGATTTCACGTCTCCACGGCTCACTCTCCTCAGACTTAAAGACTCATGCCTAGTGAACCTGTCAGTAACTACACTATTAAAAATTATGTGTGTCAGAGTAAACTCAACACCTAGTATACAAAATGTATCTCAAGGTTGCTCCAGAGTTTTTGAATAGATGACTAATGTCAAACCTGGATATAGGAAAAAAAAAAAAAAACACCCCAAACTGCTGTACACAGGAATTTATCTTTTTGTTGTTTTCCAGAATGGAAGTGCTTGACCATATAGCACTTAGAGACTGGGAAAATGAACTTTAATGAAATACTGCTGCTCGTGTGATCATCACCTCTTAGAGGCATACCTGTCTGACCTTTCTGTTAACATCACCTATCATTGCTTGGCATGTGTCAGACAGATAAGTATGTTGTGTGTCACCTCTTTTGGAGCAACACAATGGAAAACTTCCAGCTTCTTCAACTTTCAGAAGACAGAAGTTCATTACTTTTCAATATTTATTATGTAACTTAATTGAAGAGAGATGGATAATATAAACTGTTAAAACAGAGGCTTCCCAAAAAGTTTGGTCAGAGCCAAGGTGAAGAATAAAAGCAAATAGAAATGAAAGCAATCATGTGAAATAATGAATAAAATGTCCAGTCTTCTAATTTCTGGAACATCAATGTGAGTATTTCTTAGATTCTCAAGGTGGCAGGAACTGCTGGTGTCAATATCCAAGGTTCTGCTTCCAGAATAAGTTTCTGGCCTACTTGTGCCATCTGACCATGCCTTCTCACCATCTTAGCTCCTAACCTCCAGGAAAGTGTCTACTTTTGACCTCAAAGTCACTGCCAAGGCCATCTCATGGATGTCTCCCTTCTACCTCTCCTCTCTACCCAGCTTAGAGGTAAGAAACCAAGTGTTCTACACCTGTCCACAAAAGATGAGGAAGCTTTTTACTTCATAACTAGCAATGATGATAAAAATATAAATATTTATTTCACATTAAGAAAGGTATGGTTGGCACTTGACAATGAATGGGTTTCATTCTAGAACACATACAACAGAACTGTGTGCATCTTTCAGCAGTAGCTTCAAGGGATGACTTTTAAAAAATATCCATACCTCAAACATACATACTAGTGGTCCCCAAATACCACAACTTATATGGGGCAATCCTCATTTGAACATGCAAGTTTCAAAATATCTGACAAAGCTAAGCCCCATTACTAATATAAGTCAATTCTATTCAATAGCATTGCATTGCTTTTTGCCCAAACTCTATTTTATTTCTTTCAAAACAAAAGTAAAGTTATTTTATCATTTGTTTAAGATTGTTCAGACAATCTTTCAGACCTACTAAAGTGATAGCACATCAAAAAATAAAAGTGATAGCACATCTTATTTTGCATCTGCCTTCCACCTTCCAACCCCAATGCAACTCATAAAAACACTGCAAGCTTACTCACAAGCACAAAGGGCTAAGTAGGCTTAATACAAAAAGAATAACATGCAATGGAGGTTAATATATAAAATATGCTTTTTTACCTTGTTGAGATACTAAATGTTTTTTATTGATTTCTTTATAGAATGAGAGAGAGAGAGAGAGAGAGAGAGAGAGAGAGAGAGAGAGAGAGAGAGGAGAGAGGGAGAGAGAGATTATCAATGAGAGAGAGAAAGATCAATTGGTTGCCTCCTGCATCCACCCTGACCAGGGATTGATTTGCAACTGGGCATGTGCCCTGACCGACTACAAATCAAACCTGTCACCTTTTGGTGTACAGGATGATGCTTCAACCAACTGAGCCACACTGTCCAGGACTAGATACTAAGTATTTCTTTCATCAGTTAATATTTAGTTTCTATTCTTCCTAAGATGCTGTGGTAGAAACTGGGAGAGAAAGAAGGGTCAAAATAGGTTTGCTGCCTTCAGGATGCAATTATGGCAGGAGGAAGAACTACAGAACTACACAAGTGCACAATTAACTATAGAAACTCTTTAATATGTAAGCACCTAGGGAGGACATAAATCAGTAGTAATTTAAAATGATAGCCTACGGTTTCAATTTTTAATGTTGAAGTCATATCTATTTATAATTGAAATACTTTTAAAAATTCAAAAAAATTAATTATTTTAGACAAAATTCAATCACATTATATGTCTTGTCTTCAGCTGTTTATGTTTCTTTTGTGGCCAATATTTTGTGCCTGGGGGTAAGGGATTGTAGAAGCCACATGTGTTGCCAAAGGGCAGCTGTGAAGGGCAGGTAGGTGGCAGGGGAGAGAAAGGAAGTTCAGAGCTGGGGTGGGACCAGCAGGAGTACTGAACAGGGAAGGGCATGGTGGGAAAGCTGAATATGTAATGGGAGCTTTGGACTTTGTCAGAGGCATAGGTAGGGCCATTAAGAAGGACATAGAAAGTGACAAAATGGAGGGTGGTGCTCCTGGAGCTGTGGTTTGGGGCCAAATATATAACAACAGCACTTTGAAGTTTTTGGTCAAACCACTTCAAAATGCCTTCCTATCAATAGCCCAATGTTCTAGAGAAAGTATACAACCTCTTTTCTTTTGATCTCCATACTTTATATTTCCAGGGGACTTAAAACTGAACAAGTCAACATATCTTTCTTCATCTAAAGACTCTGCTACTCAAATCTGTGGTTCTATCTCTGAAAAGTCATTTGATATCTTTATATAAAGTTTTATTTTAACATTTAGGCAAAATTCCTTGGGTTTCAAAGAATTTTATTTATTATCATACATAAAGTGATTTGTTTTAGAATACTGAGATCTTTCAAGTAAAAAGCCCAAAGAACTGATATATAGTTAATAGGAATGGCCATTTTGGTTCTTACTATTCTTAATGTGAATGTCAGTAATATTACTATTGGTAATGTGGAACCTGAGAAAAAAGATGCCTACCAAGAAGGGCTCATGGTGGCTAACTGGGCTCAATTAAAAAAGCAAAACAAAAAACAGAGCCTAGCAGGCATTTCTAAACCCAAGCCACAAGCTGCACTCCAGGGAAAAGCCCACGCTAACCTTCCAGTCTGCCACAAGGAATTGCCTGCCTGTTCTGTGTTCTTGCCCTCTGAGCTAACCCTTACAAAGAGAAACCCAATAAGATTGAGGCTTTCCCTTTCCAATCAGACCTGTACAACTATATACTCATTAGCATCCTCATCGACCAATCAGAATGGCTCCATTTTGAGCAATCAGGACAATGCTTTTTGTAGCAAACTGCAAGGATTTAGAGTACTCATTTGCATGAAGACTGACCAATCAGGATCCAGGGGCAGGGGCTTCTGTCTATATAAGTCAACTTTCCTCTTGCTTGGAGAGTGCACTTTCCCTTTCCACTAAAGACTGAGGCCTGCATTTTCCTGGCTGGAGCTGAAACACCAAGGACCTCTTGCCAGAGTAAAGCAGAGTGAAGCCAAGTGGAGCAGAGCAGAACTGCATAGCCAGATAGGGGCCTTGCCCAAGGGCCACCTTGTCTGAGGGCCACTTAGCATCTGTGTTGTTCTCACAGCTATGTAGTATCACAATTGAAGTATAGGTACTGAATAAAGATTCCTTCTTCACAGCACTCTGAATCAGGCATTCCTTTTGGCATTGAATTGGCACCAACAACCATTGATTGACAGTAACAATAGAGCGGTCCTTAAAAGCAATGAGGATACAAGAAGGTCTCACCGTGGGAGTCCTTTTGCTTCAGCAGAAAGATAGTACAGTATAAGATTTTTAAAAAGGGAACTAGGATATTTTATATATAAGGTTTTTGCCTCTCAAAATATAAAGTAGTGTGTTTGACCATGGTAGAAATTTCATACAATGAATAAAAATTAAAAATCACTAATGCATCTGAATATACAATTTACCAAATTTTACTGACTGGTAAATTATAATTATGACAAATGTTAATGGCTTATGGAGAGCTAAATGCTGTTATCCCATTGGCTGGTGACTAATCTTTACTAGGGAAGAAAAACATAGTAAACAGGAAGTCATCTCTGTGGCAACAGGCCATTCAACTTAACTTTTTTAACACTTAAAGAGGTAATTACTTAGTTTTTTATTTCCATTTTTGTAATTTTCACAGTTTATAATAGCGGTGAAGACCTTTGGGTCAGGCATTTTCTGGCTGTTAATAACAGGCTGATTTAAAGCCACTAATGCTTGAACATTGTGCAATTTTATTTTATTTTTTTAACAAAAAGAGAGCTGTTATTTTTTTTCTTCCTCAACATTGTAGCATAAATAAATGACAGAATTTTATGTTCACACAGAATTTTATGTTTTGATTTCCTGCAGATGATAATATCAAGGAGAAGACTGCCCTAGTGGGTGACATGGGGTTTGAGTATATCCCTCTGGATGGCATATTAGAAGATAATTCTAGGGGACTCAGAGAGAAGACAAGACTGAGGACCATTCAGGGTAGAACTGAGAACATGAAGATACATGACCTCAGAGACCAGGAAATGTTCTTTTGGAGGCAGTGTCCTGTCAATGGCTCCTTGTGAGCTCACCACAGGAGTCAGAGTCCTGGGCAGTTTCCTGGCCTTTTCCACCGAGGAAAATATGTCTTCCCTCCTAGAGGTATCCTCAATGATCTGTGCATTAGAAAATCCCAAGGCATGGGTTATCTTGGAACAAGAGGGGAAGATTGGGTAAGTAAAACATCATCTTCGGTAGCCAGCCACTCTCTGCAGAAGAGGCAGGGCCCAGATATGAGGCACACCCTGCCTCCGCAGCCTATGGGCAATTCTTAATCCAGCTCTGAAGTCTCTCACTAGCTGCTGGTCTCTGAAGGAAAATGGGGAGGGACACCAGAGGTCTGCAGCAATCCTCTCCAGTTCTTCCTGCCTGTCGCACAATATTATTAACCATTAATGTGTATGTATTGAAGGTGAAAAAGATAAAAATCTCTGACAGTGGCATCTTCTGCTGTCAGAACTCTGGGAAGCCACACCCCACTACCATCAAGCCCCAGAGTGACAGAGAAAGGAGAAACTGGGAGGCAGTGAGGGGGAGGCAGGCCTACCACCTGTCAAATCTCCTCCCAATCCCCAAATAAAACCTGAATAGGCTCTCAAAACAAAGAGAGATGCTATTTACAGGAAGAAAGGGAGGGCTGATGCCAGAGAAGAGGGAATAATCTTGCAGAAAATGGGGGGGCACACAGCCCAGGCACAGAAACCCAGAATCCCAGAGACAGCCAGAAGAGTTTGCACTTCCTTGATAAACACCAGTATTCTGATGACTGCACAGTTTGAGATGAAATTATTTTCAAGCTTTATTTTTTAAAATTCATGGATTCATTTTACATGCTTTCTTTTTTATTTCAATTTAAAAATTAAATGGGGTAATATCAGTTAATAACATTATATAAATTTGAGGTGTAGATCTTTATAATATGACCTCTATATACACACATTTTTTAAAGATATATTATTAGCACACTGAACCCCTCTCTGTCAAAAAAGGCATACAATGCTCTGGAGCTGGATGACAGAACAGGTACACAGACTTTCCCTTGTAGCATGTGAAAGGATTCCTCTTGAACTTCCCTTGCAGGAATTTTGTGATCATCAACTCCTCATAAGCCACATTGACACAAATGCCTTTGGATGGGGGGGGAGCATTGAAGTTAATTCTTTCTTTCCTTTCCAGTCTCTCATCACAGATTTTATTACCATAAAATCTGATATATTGGGATCTGCTCCCTGCCTGCCGTCTAGAAGCAGGCCATCTGGATTTTCCAGCATCGTTGTTTAGATGGCATCACTCACGGGAGCCAGAAGTCCTCTT
Source organism: Plecotus auritus (assembly GCF_963455305.1). Classification (NCBI taxonomy): domain Eukaryota; kingdom Metazoa; phylum Chordata; class Mammalia; order Chiroptera; family Vespertilionidae; genus Plecotus; species Plecotus auritus. The sequence goes on along the minus strand of NC_137772.1, from coordinate 98,540,052 downwards.
CTCAGATTAGGGCTTCTCAGATTTAGAATTCTGTTATTTTTCTTTTATTTCTTCAAAGTCAGAGTCAGATTGTGAAAAGTTGTTAAACAATGTACTAAATGTGGGAGTGTCCAAGCTCCATCTAAACATTCTGTATATAAACTATGCATTGATAACATCATTAGATTTATCTTACTAGTACCTTTATATTTTTACCATCTTCCAGAGAAGTTTTATACTGTTATGTATTGTCAACTATGTCCTGCCTAAATTACATAAAGATTAATAAAGAGAAGCATTGAATAGACCATCCAGCCTCAGAGGGAAGGCAGGGAGGTGGGGGCAGGAGATCAACTAAAGGACTTGTAATGCATACATATAAGCATAACCTATGGACACAGGCAGTAGGAGGGTGAGGGTATATGCCGGGAGTTGGAGGGGGTGGGAAGGACCAGGGAGAGGTCAATGGGGGGAAAAGGAGACATATGTAATACTTTAACCAATAAAGAATTTAAAAAAATAAAATAAATTTAAAAAAAAGACTCCTATATCATCAGAAACATAGGTGATTCAGTGTCAATAGCTGCCTAAATCATGCAAGATTAGTCTGTGGTTTTGTTTACCCTGATTTTACTTTGGGTTACTATAGTGGTCATGATATTTGCCTCTCAACATTCATTCTAAGTCCCTTTCTCAGTCCAAGTAATTTGGGTATGGTTGACTCCACCCTCCCAACTTGAGGAATGGCACTTGACTGACGCTTGTCCCCTCAGTCTATTCCATCCCTTTGGCCACAAGGGTTGGTTCAAGGATGGGCAAGTGACCCAAGCTGGCCCAATGAGAGTCAGCTCATTACTTTTGCTGGGAAAGAGAAGCTCTTTTTCCTAGGGTTGCCCATCTGGAAAGGTTATAAACCTGGAGATTCTGGTGGTCATCTTTGCCATCAATGTATAAGTTTTTCTCTCTCTTGGGCCATAACCAGCATGGCTAGAGAGCAAATGAGTCCTGAGTAGGGGTGACGGGGGATTGAGAAAAAGAAAGAGACAGGACCAGGTGGGACAGATGTTCTCTGATGGAGAGATGACAGTGACCCAGAGCTAGTACAGTGCATTTATTATATACAGCATGATACCAGGAAGTTTTACTATAATTTAAGACAAAGGAAATTATGTGAAATCATGGTTAAAGGTCAAGCTTCAATTTTTCATTCTTGTGGCTTCTTTGTAATTGTCACTCCTGGCTGAGCCTGAATAATTGTGTTTGTTCCTGGCACCTGGCTGAATTTAGATAATGAAACCCACCCCCGGCGCCTGAGCTAAAGGTCAGGCTGACAACAGACCTGCCTCTGGCAAGGTATGTTTCCAGGACGTGGCTCTGCCAACACCACTGGACGCAGCCAACAATCAGGTCATGTGCCTTCCCAGGTGCTCTCTACACCAATGGAGAAAACTTGCCCAATAATTATACATGCAAAGAAGAAACAGAATCTTGGTGATCTTGATAACAGCATTTGAGCATCTGGATCCAGTTTGTGGAATTATTAGTTATGTAAGGCACTAAATTCCTTTTATTTTGCCTCCACTGGATTAAACTGTGTTTCTGTAACTTGTAACCCAAAAGACCGGACTTATAAAGAAAAATTTCTTGCTTGTAAAAAAAAAAAAAGATAATGTAAAAAATTTTAAAAAGGAAAGCAACTAAAGATAAGTATTTGCTATATGAAGAACTGTCAAAGTATTAGCATTCAGTAATCATAAAAACTCCTTAAAGGAGTTTCCAAGAAAAAAAAAGACAAAATTCTCAACAGGATAAAAAAAATTATACCTTGCCCAGCTGGCATTGCTCAGTGGGTGAGCATCAAATCAAACCATGAACCAGGAGGTCATGGTTAGATTCCAGGTCTGGGCATATGCCTGGGTTGCAGGCTCAAGCCCCAGTAGGGGGCATGCAGGAGGCATGATAAATGATTTTCTCATCTTTGATGTTTCTATCTCTCTCCCCCTTTCCTTTCCTCTCTGAAATTAATAAAAAAATATTTTTTAAAAATGTATACCTTGAAATAGGTCTATAATACCTCAGAAATCAAAACCTATGGGTACTCTTCAAGTCAAAATTCCATAAGGAGTGGTGTGACTCAGTTGGGTGTCATTCCATGCATTGAAAGGTCACTGGTTGGATTCCCTGTCAGGGAACATGCTAAAGTTGCATGTTACATCCCCAGTGGGACCCCATTCAGGAGGAAGCTGATCCATGTTTCTTTCTCTTTCCCTCTCCCTCTAAAATCAATAAAGACATATTCTTTAAAAAATTTAAAAAAGATTAATAAAGAATTCCTTAATAAAGTTGGGGAAAATGAGGGGAAATGGCAGTGTTATCATGTATCTTCTGTGTTCCAGGCACTGTGCTAATAAAACAGGTATTTTTGCAGCCCATATAAGCCTGGGTATAGCAAAGCAAACATTGAACTCTGTAGCTGACTTGCACAATAACCTTTCCATTTAAGCTCTTCTTCTTGAGGAAAGAATTCTGCCAAAATCTCACAAAGCTTCTTCTCAAGAGTGTCCCTCAGTTGTCAAGTTTTGCTGGGACTTCACCACGGAACTGACAGCTGCACCCCTCCTGTATTCTGATACTGTTGACAGATGCTTCCTTCTTGTCTGCACTGCATGGCAGGACCAATTTCATTACTCTGGCCTCCTGGCAGGGGAAAATTTCTCCTTCATCAGATTGTGGATCAGGTTGATTTTTATCAATTAGCTCAGTGAGAATAAGTGCCACAGCTACCTAGTGTTCTGACATCATCTCAGTAGGCACATAATAAGTACTAAGTATTTTTGAATGACCAGAAGTGACTCCAGCTTCAGCCTGCACTGGTCCTAGGAAATCGATTGACTTCTGTTTCCTGGGGCAGCTTCCAATTCACACTCCTCTAGCCAGCTCTCTGAGCCTTTCTGAGAAGATTCCCCAGCATCGAATAGGATGATCAAATAAGCATCCTCTCTCTCTCTCTTTCTCTCCCTCCCTCTTTCTCCCTCTCTTGCTCTCCTGCTCTCGCTCTCGCTCTCACTCTTGATATGCTATAGACACTATAACTTTTTTTGCAAAGTCATCACCATCATTCTAGAATACCTCCTGTAAATAATGGGTGAATCTGCTTTCTCTTAATTTCTTAACTAAGATATTCCAGTATGCCTTTGCCTTGTCTCATGTGTTTTGCCATGAAAAACCACTGAGATTAAAGTAGCAGCGAAATACAGATTAGTCTTTACAATCTTTCTTAGGAAATGATCACTCTAACAACAGACTTCCCAGTTCCCCCCTTTTTGTGTGTGTTCTATGTGCATTTAATAGCCTGGAGACATTTCTAGAGCAAGCAATAAGCTCAAAACTGCTCCCGTGTTTGAAGTAAATGGGTATAGATGGATTTGCTCCCTACTTAGCTTGTAGCCTAATTTTCCATTCTCTGATGCCAGATCCTTTTAGTTTTCTAAGAAGTAGATACCAAATGCTTCCTGAAGTAGTTTGGCATAGATGGGGAATTGTAATGGAGGATGTGGTATCTAGACTGAATATTTAAGAAGGCGTGGGATCTAGATGTGGTATGATCACAGAGGGAACTATCACAGGAGATAGTATAGTATGCAGTTGCTTACTGTGAGAGGATCATAAGGCCAGTAATAGTTGCCCATTTCAGAAGACACTAACAACATTACTAGGGAGTCAGAATCCCAAATCCAGTGTGAGAAGTGAATCAGAGGGCAGAGCATGTAATCAGGGTTCAAACAGAAGTTGGATATACCAGGAAAGACCCAGAGGGTTTCCTGAGTGATTTGATCTTTACTCAGTTCACTTTAATTGGCTTTGTTCCTCATGGTTATACCATTTCAAGAGATCCTTGAAGGCTCTGCTGAATCTTATGGGAGACAAGATACAGTAAAAACATTAGGATGAGCTTAAGCAGGGTGTATCTTTGGAGAGGGGACAGAGGAAATTATCTATCAGTGTAAAAGGTTCACACCAAGACATACAGCTGGTTTAGGCCTAGAGGACCTGGGTAATCTTTAGTAGGATTTGGGTTAGACAGGAAGACCATTGGGGCACCATTGGGGACTTTTCAATGCATACAACATGAATTTATTAAATATCTACAGTGAGCCAAGCACTGAACAAAGGAAAGATCTGAAGGAACAATTACAGAAACTGAACTAGACAGTAGGCTGGAAGATGGGTGGATAGGAGGTTGGGACAGGTTGGAACAGGAGTAGGTTTAGGGAAACAGCTTAAATCTCCGTTAGGCTCTAATCAAACCACATTAGGAATCAGGATCTATATATTCCCCTCACATCTCTAATTTGTTTAATTAATGTCATTCTCAAAAGAGGGAAAAATAAGCATCCCTGTGGTTTTCATCAAGTTATTAGCATACCCACTTCATTTATTATTTTCTTTTTCTTTAATTTGACAAACATTTATTGAATTCTCACTAATCTGTAGGTACTGTGTTAGGTACTCAGTATACATTGATACTCAAGACAGCTGTAGCCTCTGTAATCATAGAGCTTATAGTCTCTAGAACATATCTTAGCAAACATTTTTTTTTTGTAAAGGGACAGATAATAAATATTTTACGGTCCTTTAAAAACTATTGAGCTCTGCCAATATAAAATGAAAGTAGCTATAGACAGTATGTAGATGAGTAAGCATGGTTGTGTTTCAATGAAATTTTATTTACTAAACCACTGGAGATACAAATTGGCTTGCAGGTCATATTAGTAGATTGCTGACCTCTAGTCTAGAAGGGAAGTCCTTAGTCATGCAATTGTAGTGAACATGATGAACGTTTTGAAAGAGGAGGAGTGATAAGAGAACAGAAAATAAGAAATCCTAAATTGTCAAGTAGTCCAGACTGAAGTTTTGGTGTTTAAGCTGAAATCCAAAGGTTGAACAGTGAAGTAACCAAGTTGAATGGTTATTGGGAAGTTGGAGGAGCAGAGACTATTCCAAGGAGAGAGACAATCCTGAAAGAATGTCCAGGCAGGAGACAGGGGGAGCATGAGAGACATTCAGTAAGGCTAGAAGGAAGAATGGAAAATGGGAACTGGTGAGAGATGAGATTACAGAAGTGTGCAAGGATCTTATTGAGGAGGACCTAGTAAGGCATGTTGAGAAGTTTGAACTTTGCATAAATAAAACAATGGGAAGCTCTTACCAGGTTTTAAACATTAGAGTGGCATGACCACATTTGTGAGTTTGAAATCTCTCTCCACTGAAGGATGGAGTCTAGGTAGAAGTTATCAAACTGGGTAGCCAGTTAAAAAGTGGGATCCCAGTCCACACAAGAAACAATGATGGTTTGAGGATTGTGTGGTGGTGATAATGGTAGATGATGAACTTGACTAATTAGGAGGTGTCCTGAACTAAGCAACAAGTTTAAAAACTGCTTCTGTGGCTTGAGTTTGTGGCTCTTCCTTAGCTTAGAGCCTCATTTTTGCTGTTTGCTCTCTGGAAATAGGTAAGAACTTTGATGAGAAAGAGATACAATTAAGAAGAGCAGGAAATAACTGTGAGAGGACAAGTTTAAAATCAGAATTAAAAGGCAGCTTGAGCTGAATTGGAATATCTCCTGCATCTTTCCGTTCCAGTACATAAGTGGGCTTTGGGAAATGAAGGCTCTTGTTTATACATAGTAAAGCCTGTGCTGGTGTTGATGAATGACTTCCCTCTATCTAATACTTCTCAGTTCTTTGATGGACTTCCTCTGCATGTGGCAGGCAGGAGTATGTCCAGTGGTTGCTCAAAAATATCACCTGAACTGGTTTAGCACCTTAGAATGTCTAACAGGCAATGCATATAAACTTTTTTCCTAAGCACTCTCAAAGATGGCTTCAAAGAGATAATGAAAATCAGCTGTCATCTCAAAATATTTCAAAGATCTTTGAAAGTGATAGGTGATTTCAAAAGTCTGGAAATTTTAGTGCTAAGAAAAGCTAGATGCTGAACCATTACTTCCAATTCCACAAAACATTAAGTTGGGTTTTATCATAATAATCAGCCAGGCAAAATTTATGGGCAGGAAAAAAAACCAACAAATCATTTGCCTAAGCAAAATAAATTATTTGATAATCACTTTATTTGGGGGGAAACAACAATTACTGTTGCTAACGGAGTGGATGTGTATTTTAAGCAGGTTACAAAAGATTCTTGTTGAAAATCTCTCTCACATAAAGCATCCAGGGTAGGTATGGACAGGAGAATAAAGTAAAAAAAAAAAAAAAAGAATTCCTTCTCCAGGGTGAGAGCAGAGATGAACCATGCCAGCCTGCCTCTTCATATAGCACCTCCTTCTGTGTAGCAATCTGCCTCACATTTCTAAGTTTACAGGAAATAGTCAGCAATATCCATTGAGCACTGAGTGGGCTCAGGATCTCTAGGCCAAGGGCCATGACCACTTTATGACCTGACATCACGCCTACAGTGGCAAAGTGAAGTGAAAAGGGAGGAAACCAAGTGCTTAATGCTGGCTCCTTCCAAAGCTGCTTTCAAGGAATGAGTTTTCTCTCACCCCACTCACCCTCCTTATGTATGTTCACTGAGTTGGCTGATTTTAGTGTTTAAGTACTCAGCATTAACAACTGCCTAATTGTCAGTGGTTTTTTTCTTTTTAAAACAACTCAAATGATTTTTTGTGTGCATCTGCATGTGAGCAACATGGAGAATGCTGAGCTTTCATAAAAGTCTGGAGTGGTGGACTGCCTTATTTAAACCAATAAGATTGCAAAGTATTGTAGGCAGAGACCTCTTTCTATACTTCTTTGTATTCTTCACAATGCCATGAATATAGGGGCTCAATATGGATGTGTTGAGAAATGCACAGTTTGTGGTTTTCCTGTTGCATATTGGCTGTGGCTCTCAAAAAGGCTCCCACACAAACTCACTCCTCATAATGGCTTCGGTTTTTGTTAGGACTGTTCAGAACAATAAAACTGCTTCAAAAAATTGAAGCTTGTAAAAATATAACCTTAAATACTAATTTCAGGCAGATTCCTTGCAATGACTTGCAGCTGTGATTGTCATTCTGTCATGGGGAAAGTGTTAGCAAGACCAAGAATAGTAGCAGTCTGTCAGGTCCCTGTTTTTGACATTCTCATCTAAAATGTTAATTAAGAAGTTGCTATGAAGAGAAATAAAATAAAAGTCAAGAAAAGTAGCAAAGGCAAAGGTACAATTATGTTAGTATTAAAATAAGAAATTTGTTTTCTTGCATTGCACATGGGGTCCATTCTACTCATTTCAGCTATAAACATGTAAACAGCAAAGAAATAAATAGTGATGCCTACCAAATGAGAGGAAAATGCAGGGTATGATTTTTGTTTCTGTTTAAAATATATGAACAAAGTTAGTTAAATAGATTCTGTTTTGATTACTCCATTAGTAACCAAAACTGCTTTTATATCATATATTTCTTTGAGTTCCTTGTTTTGCATTTTAAAAAAAATATATTTTATTGATTTCAGAGAGGAAGAGAGATAGAAACATCAATGAAAAGAGAGAATCATTGATAGGCTGTCTCTTGCACGCCCCCTACTGGGGATTGAACCCAAACCCGGCGTGTGCCCTCAACCAGAATCGAACCCGGATCCTTCAGTCTGCAAGCTGACACTCTATCCACTGAGCAAAACCAGTTAGGGCTCCTGTTTTGCACTTGACTGTAGAGAGGCCAACTCAACAATACTTGCATAAGTCAGTACTCAGGTGAATCCACAAGATCTTAATTCTTTAAAATTAACTTTTTGAATAACATTGTGATTAGGTGATTTTTTTAAATTTAAATTCTTTATTGTTTAAAATATTACATATGTCTCCTTTTCCCTCCATTGACCGCCCCCCCCAGCTGCCCCCATACCCCAACACATGCCCTCACCTCCCCCAACTGTCTGTGTACATTGGTTATGCTCATATGCATGCATACAAGTCCTTTGGTTGATCTCTTACCCTCTCACCCCCCACCTTCCCTCATAGGTTGGAAGTTTGATGCTTCTCTATCTCTGGTTCTATTTTTTAATGTTGTTCATTATATTCCACAAATGAATGAGATCATGTGATATTTATCTTTCTCTGACTGGCTTATTTCGCTTAGCATAACGCTCTTTATTTCCATCAATGCTGTTGCAAATGGTAAGAATTCCTTCTTTTTTAAAAAATATATTTTATTGATTTTTTACAGAGAGGAAGGGAGAGGGATAGAGAGTTAGAAATATCGATGAGAGAGAAACATCGATCTGCTGCCTCCTGCACACCTCCTACTGGGGATGTGCCTGCAACCAAGGTACATGCCCTTGACTGGAATCGAGCCTGGGACCTTTCGGTCTGCAGGCTGATGCTCTATGCACTGAGCCAAACCGGTTAGGGCGAATTCCTTCTTTTTTATAGTAGCTTAGTATTCCATTGTGTAGATGTATCAAGGTTTCTGATCCACTCTTCTACTGATGGGCATTTAGGCTGTTTCCAAATCTTAGCTATTGTAAATTGTGCTGCTATGAACATAGGGGTGCATATGTCCTTTCTGATTGGTGTTTCTGGTTTCTTGAGATATAGTCCTAGAAATAGTATTACTGGGTCAAATGGGAATTCCATTTTTAATTTTTTGAGGAAATGCCATACTGTTTTCCACAGTGGCTGCACCAGTCTGCATTCCCACCAGCAGTGAAAGAAGGGTTCCTTTTTCTCTGCATCCTCTCCAGCACTTGTCCTTTGTCAATTGGTTGATAGCCATTCTGACAGGTGTGAGATGGTACCTCATTGTTGTTTTGATTTGCATCTCTCGAATGATGAGTGACTTTGAGCATGTTTTCATATGTCTATTGGCCTTCTGTATCTCCTCTTTTGAAATGTGCCTATTTAGGTCCTTTGCCCATTTTTTATTAGATTGTTTATCTTCCTTTTGTTAAGTTGTATGAGTTCCCTGTAAAAGTTGGGAATTAAACCCTTATGGGAGATAACATTGGCAAATTTGTTCTCCCATGCAGTGGGATTTCTTCTTGTTTTGTTGATAGTTTATTTTGCTGTGCAAAAGCTTTTTATTTTGATGTAGTCCATTTGTTTATTTTTCTCCTTAGTTTCCATTGCCCTAGGAGCTGTATTGGTAAAGATATTGCTAGCACATATGTCTGCTATTTTGGTGCCTATGGCTTCTTCTAAGATTTTTATGGTTTCCCGTCTTATGTTTAAGTCCTTTATCCATTCTGAGTTTATTTTTGAGGATGGTGTAAGTTGGTGGTCTAGTTTCATTGTTTTGCACATATCTGTCCAATTTTCCCAACACTATTTGTTGAAGAGACTATCTTGACTTCATTGTATGATCTTGCCTCCTTTGTCAAACATTAATTGAGCATAATGGCTTGGGTTGATTTCTGGTTTCTCTGTTTTATTCCATTGATCTACTGTATATGTCTGTTCTTGTGCCAGTACCAGGCAGTTTTGAGAACAGTGGCTTTGTAATATAGCTTGATAACTGGCATTGTGATTCCCCAACTTTGTTCTTCTTTCTCAAGATTTCTGCAGCTTTTTGGGGTGTTTTTTTATTCCATGTGAATTTTTGGAGAGTTTATTCTAGGTCTTTGAAGTATGCTGTTGGTATTTTCATGGATTGCATTGAATCCATAGATTGCTTTGGGTACTATGGACATTTTTATGATGTTGATTTTACCAATCCATGAACATGGTATATTCCTCCATTTGTTTACTTTCCATATTTCTTTTTTCATCATCCTATAATTTTCTGGGTATAGGTCCTTTGCCTCCTTGATTAAATTTATTCCTAGGTATCTTAATTTTTTTGTTCCAATGATAAATGGGAATTTTTTTTTTAGTTTCTCTTTCTGTGAGTTCACCATTGGTGTATAGAAAAGCCATAGATTTCTGAGTGTTAATTTTGTATCCTGCTACAATGCCAAATTCATTTATTAAGTCTAGTAGTTATTTGTTGGAGTCTTTAGGGTTTTCTATGTACAATATCATGTCATCATAAATGATGACAATTTTACTTCTTCTTTTCCAATTTGGATGGCTTTTATTTCTTCTTGTGTGATCACTATGGCTAGCACTTCCAGTACTATGTCAAACAGGAGTGGCGAAAGTGGGCATCCATGTCTGGTTCTTGTTCTTAGGAGAAATGGTTTTTGTTTTTGCATATTTTGTATGATGTTGGCTGTAGGTTTGTCATATATGGCTTTTATTGTGTTGAGGTATGATCCCTCTATTACCGCTTTGCTGAGATTTTTTTATCAAGAAATGGTGTTGGCTTTTTGTCAAATGCCTTTTCTGTATCAATTGATATGATTATTTGATTTTTGTCTTTCAATTTGTTTTTGTGATGTATCACATTTATTGATTTGTGGATATTGTACCAGCCTTGCATCCCAGGAATACACTGAGTAGCCAGATTATTATGATCTCTGAATGCATAATAATCTGGCCACTCAGTATATATATATTAAAGGCCCAGTGAATTAATTCATGTATGGGTGGGGTCCAGCCAGCCTGGCCAGGGAGAGGGGACATGGGCTGTTGGCCGGCCTGCCTGCTGGTCGAACTCCTGGTCAAGGGGACAATTTGCATATTAGCCTTTTATTATATAGGGTATACACTGAGTGGTCAGATTATTATGCATTCAGAGATCATAATAATCTGGCCACTCAGTGTAAATCCCACTTGGTCATGGTATATGATCTTTCTAATGTAATGCTGGATGTGATTTGCTAGAATTTTGCTGAGGATTTGAGCATCTAGGTTCATCAGGGATATTGGCCTGTAATTCTCTTTCTTTGCAGTGTCTTTATCTGATTTTCAGATTAGGGTAATGCTGGATTCCTAGAAAGAGCTTGGAAGTGTGTCTTCCTCTTGAATTTTTTTGGAATAGTCTGAGAATGACTGGTTTTAGTTTTTCTTTGAATGTTTGATAAAACTTCCCTGTGAAGCCTTCTGGCCCAGGCTTTTGTTTGCCGGAAGATTTTTCATTTATTCTTCAATTTCCTCTTTAGTTATCAGCCAGTGAGATTTTTTTATTCTTCTTGATTGAGTTTTGGAAGGTTGTATTTTTTAAGGAATATGACCATTTCATCTAGGTTGTTTAGTTTGTTGGAATAGAGTTGTTCATAGTATTTCTGTGGCATCTCTTATTTCACCTCTTTCATTTCTGATATTGTTTATTTGGGTCCTCTCTCTTTGCTTCTTGCTGAGCCTGGCTAGAGGTTCATCAATCTTGTTTATCCTTTCAAAGAACCAATACTTGGTTTTATTCATCTTTTGTATTGTTTTTTTGTTTTTTTATTTTGGTCTCTATGTCATTTATTTCTGCTCTGATCTTTACTATTTCCTTCTTTCTGCTCACTCTGGGATTTTCTTGTTGCTCTTTTTCTAATTCTTTAAGCTGTAGAGTTAGATAATTTATTACCAGTTTTTCTTTCTTTCTTTCTTTCTTTTTTATTTCTTTGAGGCAAGCCTGTAATGCTATGAACTTCCCTCTCAGGACTGCTTTCACTGTGTTTTGGATTGTTGTGTTTTCATTGTCTTTCATTTCCAGGATGTTTTTAATTTCTTCTTTGATCTCTTTGGTAACCCAATCATTGTTTAATAGTATGCTATTCAGCCTCCAAGTGTTTCAATTTTTGTTATTGTTTTTATTGTAGTTGATTTCTCATATTATGCCACTGTGGTCTGAGAAGATGCTGTATATGATTTCAATCTTCTTGAATTTAGAGAGACTTTGCCTGTGACCCAATATGTAGTCTATCTTTGAAAATGCCCCATGTACACTTTAGAAGAATGTATATTCTGGAGCTTTGGGGTGAAATGTTCTGAAGATGTCAATTAAGTCCACCTGATCTAGTGAGTCATTTAAGATTGGTGTTTCTTTGCTTATTTTTTGTCTAGAGGATTTATATAATGATGTCAGTGGGGTATTAAAGTCCCCTATTATGAATGTATTGTTGTTGATTTCTCCCTTGATATCTTCCAGGAGTTTTTTTTTTTTATGTATTTGGGTGTTCCTGCATTTGGTGCATATATGTATACCAGGGTTATATCCTCTGGTTGTATTGATCCCTTTAGTATTATGAAGTGGCCTTCCTTATCTCTTGTTATGGCCTTCACTTTGAGGTATATAAGTATTGCTACCCCAGCTTCTTTTTCATTTCTATTTGCCTGAAAGATATTTTTCCAACCCTTCACTTTCAGTCTGTGTGAGTCTCTTATTCTGAGGTGAGTCTCTTGTAGGCAGCATATACACTGAGTGAATGCATAATAATCTGGCCACTCAGTGCATATGAATTCTTGCATGGGTGGGGTCCGGCCAGCCTGGCCAGGGGGAGGGGACTTGGGCGGTTGGCTGGTCTGCCTGCTGGTCGAACTCCTGGTTGAGGGGACCATTTGCATAATAGCCTTTTATTATATAGGATATACACTGAGTGGCCAGATTATTATGCATTCAGAGATCATAATAATCTGGCTACTCAGTGTATATGGATCATGTTGTTTTTATCCATTCAGCCATTTGATGTCTTTTGACTGGAGCATTTAGTCGATTTATGTTTAAAGTTATTAATGATAGGTACTTGTTTGTAGCCATTTTTATTTTTTGTGCCTTTGTTCCTTTCTCCTTTTTTTTTCTTCTTCTTCTTTTAACAACAGTCCCTTTAGCACTTCTTGCATTGTTGGGTTGGTAGTGATAAACTCCTTTAGCCTTCTTTGTCTGTGGAACTCCAGATTTCCCCTTTAATTTTGAATGATAGCTTTGCTGGATAGAGTATTCTTGGATTCAGTTCCTTCCTTTGCATCACTTTATATACTTCCTTCCATTCCTTTTTGGCCTGATGTGTTTCTGTTGAGAAATCATTTGATAATCTAAAGGGGGATCCCTTGTAGGTAACTTTCTGTCTCTGTCTTACAGCCTTTAAGATTCTCTCTTTGTCACTAACATTTGCCATTGTAATTAATATATGTCTTGGTATGTGTCTTTTTTGGCTCATCTTGTTTGGGAGTCTCTGTGCTTGTGTGACTTTTTTCTTCCTCCAATCAGGGAAGTTTTCTGACATTATTCTTTAAATAGGTTTTCTAACCCTTGCTCCTCTTCTTGTCATTCTTGCACCCCTATTACATGTATTTTGCTTTATTTCATGTTGTCCCAAAGTTTCTTTAGGCTCTCCTCCTGTCTTTTTTTTTTTTTTTTTCTCTAATTGCAGGTCAGATTGAGTGTGTTTTGCTTCCCTGTCTTCTGATTTGCTAATTCGGTCCTCTGCTTCTCCTAGTCTACTGTTGAAAGATTTCACAGTGCTTTTTATTGTAGCTATATCATTCTTTATTTACTCTTGATTCTTGCATAGGTTGTTGATTTTTTCATCCATCCAGTTTATGAACTGTGTGACTCTTATTCTGAATTCTTTTTCTGACATATTGCAAAGCTCTGTTTCTTTTAGTTCCTTTTCTGGTGCTTTCTCCTTTTCTTACCTTTGAGGGTTGTTTTTGTGTCTGCCATTTTTGCTCTCACCAAAGGTTCTAGGTGTTGACTTGTGTGAGTCCTGTGGCTGCAGTGGTGGGCTTAGTGGCAGGTTTCACAGTTGTGACAGTGACTGCTCCTTGGGCAGTCAAGGGTGCTGGCTGCTCCTCAGGCAGTGGCTGCTCCACAGGTGGTCACAGTAGCTGCTGCTCACACAGCTTTTCATGGGGTTACATGCAGTGCCTGATCCTTAGGCGGGCATGGGAAACAGCTGCTCCTCAGCTGGCTTTTTGCGTGGTTGTTGGCCATGGCTACTCATAGGGTGGTCGCGGGTAGCTGTTGCTCACACAGATTTTTGCATGGGCATGATGGTGGCTGCTGGCACTGTTACAGTGCCTGGGGCTAAACCTTCAGGCCTGTGGGAAAGGAGTGCATTCCAGAGCTCATAGGAGCCTGTGGCTAAGGAGGCTTGAGTCCCAGTGTCCATGGGTCTGCATCTGAGGCAGAAGTTCCCTGGCCAGAGTGGCTATAGGGTCCGTGGTGGTGTCTGAGAGCACCTGGGTGGAGGTGAGGCTGGGCTCCCAGTCACAGCAGCTCTCCCATTCAAGATAGCATGGCATCTATGGCAGAGCTGGCCACCCCAGGAGTGATTACAATGATAGCAAAGGCTGCCTGGCTAGGCGAGCTTGGTCCGCCAGCCCCAAAAAGTCCTGTGGAATCTAACTGTCACAACACACATGCATGCACGTGCGTGCGCGCACGCACACACACACATACACACACACACACACACACACACACACACTACATCCACTCACTCCCATTTCTCTCCTTCACTCACTTTCACTCATTCCCACTCTCTTCCTCACTGCCATCCTACCAGCTTCCATCTTCTGATCCTGGTTAGGTGATTTTTACTGTTAATTAGTATGGTTGAACACATAAAAATACTTTTATAATAATATCAGGGTTTAAAATCTGAAGACTGTTATTTCTAAGTCTAGTTTACTAAAATTGTATGTTTATTTCAGTGTTTATATGGTGGTTATAGTTTATGTTTAAGGTTAATTCATTCCAGAATAATGAAGCTCTCAGAAAGTATTTGAACATGTATTTATTTATTAAACAAACAATGGTGTCATTTATAGTCAGAACTGGCTTTGACTGGGAAGGAGATACTATCAGAAACAACGAAGCCTGGATGGAATTAAAGTTTAACCTCCAACCTTTAATGAAAGGATGAAATTTCAGTTATCTTAAGATTATGTCAGATAACAGAAGTGAGTACAACAAGATAAATAGATATAGAGAGAAATGAAATTATACTGAAACAAAGAAATCAATGAATTGATACTCTTTGTTGATCAGCTATTATATATAGACTAGGGGCCTGGTGCACGAAATTTGTGTACTGCGAGGGGTCCCTCAGCCCAGCCTGCCCCCTCTCACAGATTGGGAGCCCTCAGGGGATGTCCTATCGCCTTGTGGGAGATGACCAGGCTGATCAGGGGAAGGCACCAGTCCCATCACCCCACTGCTGCAGCCACTGCCAGCCACCACAGCTGCCAAGCTGTTTTCATCAACATGAACTCCAGTCCCTTCACCATGAAAAAATGACAACTTTCTTTAGGAATTTTCAAGATGTGTCTTTCATAGGATATGACATTTCTTTCTTTCTTTTTTTTTAAATCCTCACCTGAGGATATGTTTGCATTGATTTTTAGAAAGTGTGGAGGAGAGAGAGAGGGAGAGACTGAGAGAAACATCTTTGTGAGAGGGACACTGCGATTGGTTGCCTCCTGCATGAGCCCTGACCTGGGCCCTGGACAGGGAGGAGCCTATAACCTAGGTACATGCCTTTGATTAGAATTGAACCTGGACCCTGCGGTTGGCAGGCCAAGACTCTATCCACTGAGCCAAACTGGCTAGGGCAGGATATGACATTTCTTAGCCCCTCCAGCAGCAGATCTTCATTTTTTCCTCCAGGAGTGAGGTGAAAAAACCCTAGATCACCTTCTTGGATTCTTATTACCCAAGTTACCAAGAACACTGCAAGTGGTGGCGTACAGGGAGCTTAGCCAATGAGTGGTCAGAAAAGGTGTTTATGCTCGAACTGGTTTGGCTCAGTGGATAGAGTGTCGGCCTGCAAACTGAAGGGTCCTAGGTTTGATTCCTGTTAAGGGCATGTACCTTGGTTGGGGGCACATCCCCAGTGGGGAGTGTGCAGGAGGCAGCTGATTGATGTTTCTCTCTCATTGATGTTTTTGACAGTTTATCCCTCTCCCCTCTTCTCTGTAAAAAAATCAATAAAATATATTTTTAAAAAAAGAAAAGAAAAGGTGTTTCCTCTACAGCCCATGTGCAGAGGATCCCCTGCGTTGTGTCCACTGGGCTAGGGGCGTGTCCCTGGCCACTGGAGGCATGCCCCCAAGCCCGGTGGCCCTGTGTTTGCTGTGTCCACTGGGTTGGAGAGCGTGGACCCAGGCCGTTTGGTGCAGGCGCACACGCAAGTTCCCGCCCCACCCCGTGGCCGCTTGTGCTTGGCGCCCCCAGCTGCTTGTGCTTGGCTCCCCTGGCCGCTTGTCCCGGGACCCAGCCCGCTTGGTGTCCCGGGACCCAGGCCGCTTGGCGCAGGCCCATGCACAAGTGGCCATGGGGAGGGAACTTCCACCGTGTCTCTTGGTGTCCCCGGCCGCTTGTGCTTGGCACCCCCAGCCACTTGTCCCAGGACCCAGCCCGCTTGACACCCTGGCTGCTTGTTCTGGGACCCAGCCTGCTTGGCACCCCCGGCTGCTCATCCCTGGACCTGGGCAGCTTGGCACTGGTGCCCGTAGGCCACTCCTGACCAGGGCATTCTGGGACCTCAGTCACTCAGGGCCTATGCGCAGGCCTACAGGCTTGGAGCGGCCTGGGTCCCGAGGATGTTCCCGGGACCCAGGCTGCTCGGTGCCTGCGTATGCAAGTTAACTTGCCATCTTTGTTGAGTTAATTTGCATACTCACTCCTGATTGGCTGGTGAGTGTAGCAGAGTTATGGTCAATTTATGTTTCTCTTTTATTATATCGGACAGTGGTCAGCAAACTCATTAGTCAACAGAGCGGCAAACCGCGGCTCGCGAGCTGCATGTGGCTCACGAGCCGCGGTTTGCTGACCACTGATATAGGATGCTATGAAAAATAAAACATAAAGGTTAAGAAAATAAAGGTTAAAATGATCTACTTATTCTAAAAATCTAATTGGATATCTAGGAATAATACAGTGAAATAACAGCAATCAATTCAAGAGACTCTTAGATTATATCTTTCATATTTTAAGCATTATAGAAATTTGGACGATACAATGGTCTCTAAAGGCTTGAATAGACAGAGGATGATTCATAGAGAAATATAATCTGAAATAGACATATTGAAGGATTTGGATAGGAATACAAGCAATGGTGGGTTTTGCTGGTTTGTTTTTCAGGGAACAACCTTCTGAAATGAAGAGTAGAGAGGACAATGCATCTATGGAATGTTGAAGTGGTTGGTCTGATTTGATGACTGGGTTGTTACTAATTAGTCAGAGGAAGTGAAGCCAGAAGAAGTGGAGCCATATGGCATAAGGCCTTAGCAATCATTTCATAAATTATGTAAATGTTTAACCACCATGCTATACACCTGAAACTAATATAATGTTAAATGTTTACTGTAAATAAGTTAAATTTTTTTATATAGTCTGTTCTACATGCAGAAAAGGGGAATAACATTTAGGGAAAATCTATCTGGTGACGGTCCCCAGGGTGGATGGATGCTCTAGGGCTTTCAGGGTAGGTTGAGCAGCAGTATCAGAGAAACCAGGAGCAAACTGCTGCAGGAATACACATGTGCCATATGTGTGCCTAGACTAGAGTGGAAGGGAGTTGACAATATGGTGGAATAATCTGTTAACTCCACTCAGGTCAGACAGTGAGTGCATACATTTTCTTGGCAAATTTAGTCTAGAAACGCACTCATAAACAATCTTGGTCTCTCTTTTTCCTCCACCTCAAAACAACTATTAAGTACTGACTACCCTCTCCTCTGCTACACCTCTAAGATTTAAAACTACACTGGAATAATTTTCTCATTGCAGGATGATAATGAATGTGGCCTGAGGCCTCCTAACCTCCCCCAGGTCTGTATGGTAGTCTAAATCTCTCCCACTCCAGGTATCTGTGTGGCCATAAGAACACCATATGAAGACAGAAGAAGCTACTTTTATTAATATTAATATTAGCTGTTTTGAAGAGGTCATAGTGTTTTGTTTGCATATTGATTATAGATTTATTGGTGTTACTATTGTCTTAAATATATATTACTAAAACATTTTCATTTTGCACTCCTACAATAAAATACTTTAGCATCCTCCTCAATATAGGTATGCTTATTTATAATTATGTATTTTCTTATGTTAATAGTTATATTTTAGTGAGAATAAAAAGAATATATATGTTTTATGATTCATAAAATCTTGGTTTATCACCCTGTAATGCAATGATTTGAACTTCAAGTTATAAATTGGGCTTATTTACATAAGATATTTAAACCTGTCATAACTAGCAAAGATACCCCAAAGTGAAAGCAGTTATAGGTGGAGGACATGCATCTCAAGCTGCTTCTACTAAATCATAACATGCTTTTTATCCATCCCCTTCAGTAATTACATAAAAGTTTTAGTTGAATGTGGCTGGTAATTTTCCAATTTCCCTGAAGTCAAACAGATGCTCTTTCAACTAATCAGAACTTGTTACCTTTTAACATTTTTAATAAATGGGTTTATAAACCACTGAAACTTCTTTTGGATGATTTTTAAAGATGCTAGAAAAAGTTTCCAAGTTTCTTAAACATATAAGTGACAAAACACATGGCTTCTGGCCCTAAAATAATAAAATGAAATCATTTCCAGACATTTGTTTTCACGGTGTTCTCTCTAAAGATAGCATTTTTTCCCTTTTCTTTGATTTTTAAACATTTCCAATTACAGTTTATATTTAATATTATTCTGTATTAGTTTCTGATGTGCAGCAAAGTGATTTAGAAAATTATGAACTTTACAGTTGGTACCCCGATGCTTCAAGTACCCACCTGGCCCCATACATAGTTATAGTGATACTATGGGCCCGGTGCACAAATTCGTGCATGGGTGGGGTCTGGCCAGCCTGCCCCGATTGGGGCCGATTGGGCCGGGCTGGCCAGGGGAAGGGGCCATGGGTGGTTGGCCAGCCAGCCCCGCACCCTGGTCGAACTCCGGTTGAACTCCCCGTCACACTCCCGGTCGAACTCCCAGTAGAGGGGAAAATTTGCATATTAGCCTTTTATTATATAGGATTATTGACTATATTGCCTGTACTGTAATCTACATCTCTGTGACTATTCTAATTATTACCAATTTATAGTGCTTAATCTCTTCACCTTTTTCATCCAGCCCCCCTAAGCCCGCCCCTTTGACAACTGTCAGTCTATTCTCTGTATCTAAGTTCGTTTCTATTTTTTTGTTGTTGTTGATTTTGTTCTTTAGATTCTACATATAAGTACAATCATATGGTATTTGTCTTTCTCTGTCTGACATTTCACTTAGCATAATACCCTCTAAGTCCATCCATGCTGTTGCAAAAGGTAAGATTTCATTTTTTTATGGCCACATAGTATTCCATCTTGTAAATGTATCACTGCTTTTTTATCCACTCATCTACCGATGGGCACTTGGGCTGCATCCAAATCTTGGCTATTGTAAATAGCATTGCAATAAACAGGGGTGGATATACTCTTTCACATTAGTGTTTTTAGTTTCTTTGGGTATATTTGCAGAAGTGGAATTGCTACTCAAAAGGCAGTTCCATTTTTAATTTTTTGAGGAACTGCCACACTGTTTTCCATAGTGTTTGCACCAATCTAAAGGAGGCTTTTTTTAAAAGTAATTGTTGTAATGTCATCTTTACACTGAAGGAAATGTATACATTTACATCTAATAAAAGTTTGTATTAGAAAGAGAAACTCTATAATTTTCTTACTGATAAGTTGCATTTCATTGTTAGAATTATATTAATTGTTATCTATATTTGATTTGTAGAAACTTAAACGAACTTTGCACATATCACCTGCAAAACACTGCAATTCATAGAACTCAGATAGACACTGACTACATTCCTCATCTGCATTGGTGAAGTGGAACCACCGGATGTATGGACTGAATGAAGAAGCTGGACTTAATCCTTATAATTATTTCATTTATATTTTAATATATGAAAATACATAAAAAATATAAGTTTACATGTTTTTCAATACTCCAGTTGATTATCTTTTGTTATATGTACTTTACTTTTAGAGTGCATTTAGGTTCATTCAATCATCTTCATATTTATCTTGACAATCACTATGTTAAATGAATGGTAGAGTGATAGCAAAAGTATAATACTGACTTCTTATAGCTGCATTGGGAATCAATGGAGAGAACTTAAAAGGAAGACCATTAGCAGTGACATTTTAAATTTTAGTAATTTTGAATTTGCCTGCATATTGCAAAACATCTAATTTCCCCTAAAGCTTCATTAAACAATTGCTGGGTCTTCCTGAGGACATCGTTCATGTATTTATAAATCATTTTGTCAAGTTCTCCTCCATGCCCCCCTTGTTGGGCTTGTTATCCAGGCAGTCACCCAAAGGAGATGCTTTGCCATTGTCCTCAGGGTTACTGTACTTGGTGAAGATGTTGATTCTTTCCCCAGAGCTCTGCATCCTGGGGTTCCCTTAAGATGCCAACATTTGAAATGTGTTTTGGAGGAAAACAAGTAACTTAAGACAATAATTTGGTTGAAATGATAACATGAGCCAAATGAAATATCCCCATTGTTATTTGTGACCCTTAAAATTTTTTTCTACTTTTATAATTTTTAATTTCAAATATTTTTCAGCCAAGTGTTTTTGCCCAGTACTATTTGTAATATTGAGGATTTAGAGACAACATTTAAATTGCTGCCACATTTTCTCTATTATGAACTACACAGAGTACAATTATTTCATTGTCAGAAATTGCATTGGAAGGAAGAAAACCAGGAAAAAAGAGAAATATATCTAATCACTAACAAATTCTGTTAAGAAACAAAATAATTAAAATTTGCATAAATAGTTATAAAACTGGCTGACGATGAGTCCAAATTATTAATATAGGAAAAATATATAATTTGAGAAATATTTATTTCGTTTTTAAGAAATCATCTACGCAAACCAAGACAAGTTGTTAATTCTCATCACTGCTATTTTGTTTTGAATTAAATTTTTTATAATAAAACTATTTTAAAACAAAATAACTGGAAGAAACAATCTTTTCTCCAGTCCTGAGTCAGTTTCTGTCACTCAGGTTTTGAAGCTGCACTCCTTGGGTCCTGGTCATTTACAGAGCATCCTATGAAAACAGGTCTTTACTTCAGGATCCCAGGAAGTGTTGGCCAATCACTGTGGCCTACTTGGTGCTGTCAGGTTTTCCTTCAGGAAGCTCTTCCCAACTATTCTCCCTTCTCCTTCAAGACTTAACAGAGGACCTAGAAGTTTGATTGACTTGTATATGGGTCAGCATTGGAAGCCTCTAGGTTGAATAGCATTTTGTAACTTGAGAAAACACAATTTAAAATACATATTATAAAATAGCATTTATAATTTAAAAAACAACAACACATTTACAGTTGTTTAATTCTGCCAACACACCTGTGAGGTAGTCAGAGGAAAACTAGTTTGACCATTTTACAGATGAGAAAAATGAATATTCGAACTGAAAGAAAACTTCAATATAATTTAAAAATCCAATTCTCTCATTTTCATGGTACATAAGGTAGTCCAGACAATTTCATACATTTAAAAAACAGCCCTAACCAGTTTGGCTCAGTGAATAGAGTGTCGGCCTGTGGACTGAAGGGCCCCAGGTTCGATTCCGGTCAAGGACATGTACCTTGGTTGCGAATACATCCCTAGTAGGGGGTGTGCAGGAGGCAGCTGATTGATGTTTCTCTCTCAACCATGTTTCTAACTCTATCCCTCTCCCTTCCTCTCTGTAAAAAAAAAATCAATAAAATATATTTAAAAAAAAAACACAAAAAAAACAACAACAGACATTCCATCCTTACTTGACTGAAAGAACTCTTCCAGGGAAGCACAACATATATATATACATGTAAGGACATATTTTATAAATATTAATCTATTGGTATCTATTGGTATGTACTGAAATGTATTACTAATTGAGCCAATGAAAACAAAGAAGCTAGCTTGCTAAATACAAAAGCTTAAAATTTGAAATTAGAAATGACAATAACTTTCTTATTCTCACCATCAAGTCATTTCTCAATTTTGTTTTGGTTTCACAATGTTTGAAATACCTTGGTTTACCAGGTGTGGTTAGCTGATGTCTAAGATAGTCCCCAAAGATCCTTGCTTCCTGGTACCCCTGTTTTTGTGTAATTTCCTTCTTGAATATAAGCTGGACCTAGTGACTTGCTTCTAATGAATAGAATATGGCAAAGGCAAGAAGTGTCACTTCTCACATCTATATATATAAAAAGCCAATGGCTGTCATGCGGTAACAACCAGAATGACTGGTTGCTATGACGCCCACTGTGGCCAGGGAACCACCCAATCAGGGGGTGGGGCCGGCCAGACAACCTCCTGCAGCCCCTCCCCCTAGCTGCCCCGCCCCTGATAGGCCTCTCCCACTGATCAGGGGGCAGGGCTGGCCAGCCAACTGCCTGTGGCCCCTTCCCCTGGCTGGTCCCACCTCCATGGACCTCACCATCCAGATCGGCTCATGGCTCCTCCCCCAAACCAGCTCCATCCCAATCAGCCCCCCCCCCACTCTGATCAGGGGCAGGGTTGGCCAGCCAACTTCCCACGGCCCCTCCCCCAGCCACTGACCCCCAATCAACCCCCCAATCCCATTCAGGGGTGGGACCAGATGGCCTACCACCCACAGCCCCAACCCATGGCCAGCCCTGCCCCCAATCAGACTCCCTACCCCAATTCAGGGTGGGGCCCGCTGGCCAATCACCCACGGCCCCTCCCCACAGCTGGCCTGGTCCTGATTGGGCCCCAATTGGGGCAGGTCAGCCAGCCCACCTCCCACCATCTGATTCTCCTGACAGGCCCGGCCCCAATCTGCCCTGGGCCTCTAGTAAGGTGATAAGAATTTTCATGCACTGGGCCTCTAGTAAGGTGATAAGAGGCCTGCAACTCCTTTCATTTTCCCTTGCTCTTCTTACTTGCTTGCTCTTGGGAAGCCAGCCGCAATGTTGTGAGGTGTCCATTGGAGAGACCCACATGGCAAGGAATTGAGAGAGGCTTCCAGTCAATAGTCTTTGAGGAAATGGATCTTGCCAACAATTAGGCTAGTGAACTAGGATGCTTTAGATGACTGTAGCCCTTGCCAACACCTTGATTGCAGCCTGGGAAAGAGCCAGGGAACCAGTTAAGCTGTGCAGGGATTCTTGACCTATAGAAACTGTGAGATAACAACTGTTGTTACTTTAAGCTACTAAATTTGGGGATAACCTATTATGAGGCAACTAGTAACTAATACACCAGGCAAACAACTGTAAAAGGCAATGGTTTTCTAACATCTCTCCTTGTAATCTCTGCATTCTTCTGAATTAGGAAGTGAATTTTCCCCATCAGTATTAGTGAATTTTCCCCATCAGTCAATAAGCCCACAGCATAAAATGATGAGTATAATGTCTCTAGTGTTGTAGCCTATGTAATCAAACACATTTGAGCATGCTTACTGCATTTGTTACAACATAAACAATAAATACAAACTTTCAAAAAGTGAACTTTATGTAAATTATTTGTGGACATCATGGAAGATGACAAATGTAGTGGAAGAGCCCAGGTTATAAAATTGGACTGACTTGTAATGCCTTGGTTTGGTGAAGTTTGTAACACACTAAGAACAAAGGCTTACAAAGATAGATGGAAGAAGAGTGATCTGTTCGTTAGATGAACCCACATTTAAAATACCATCTTTCCAAAGTCTCTCCTCCACCCTGTATCTTTGATTTTGACATTGATAGAGAAGCTTTCAAGAGAGCAGCATAGCTCAATCAGATGAAACAACTAATTTGAAGGAAAAATACATAATGAATGGCACTGACATGTGGTGACTGTAACAGCAATGCCTTCTGCCATTTTTCTCATGAAACATTTTATCTTGTCCTCCCCGCCCCCTTTATGAATTGCAAGTGTGTATCAGAGTGAAAGAGAGTGAAAACAAGAAAAAGAGTAGAACTGCCTTAGAAGTGTAAAGGGTACAGAAATAGATGAGCCTGATGACAGGTGTATATGGAGGAAGTAGGAGCACCCAAAGGGGATTGAATTCTTCCTCCATGTGCTCAGGTCTGGGTGTCCTAGTTCATAGGGTGAAAGAACACTGTCCTTCAGACCTCATGGAGTGCTTTGAATTAGTGCAGGACACTGCCTTGTTTCTTTTGCTACTTTGCTTCTCAATCTATGAAGACTAGTGCAAGGAATGGCAAGGGCACCAACCCAACCTTTTGTCCTCCATTCAGCAATTGTCTGACATCCTCTTGGGCATTAAAAAGTAATATTTGACCTTACTAATAACTTACTGTAAATTATTATATAGCAAAGCTTCAATGCAAATATCTTTCAAGTAAAAAAAATATGGATAAATCAATGATAAGAAGGAAAATACAAAACTGTATATAATCACTTTTTCTCTGTTCATTTTACTTATAATATCCATATTGTCAATGTGTTATAATTTTGACAGCATTTCAAATCAAAGCTATTTGACTGAGATCAAAAAAAGCATTTGCCCAAACTTTATAGATCATTTTACTCTTCAACATTTGTATTATGTAATGAAAAAACTAATGGCAAGAACTGGGAAGACCTGGTTTCTAGTTTTGGCTCTGGCAATAGTTTACCAGCTGGATCATAAACATCAATATGGTTTTCGCAAGGCACTCTCCTTCCTAATAGGTCCAAGCAAACTTTGCAACTTCTCACCATTTCCATGGCCATTGTCTTGTCTTAGTCATGTCACCTCCAATATGCACCACTGAAATAACTTCCTGGTGAGTCTGCAGCTGTCAGAATGTATTTACATAAATAAATTAAGACATGCCACTCCCAATTTAAAACTCTCATGGTTTTGCACTGCCTGCCTTTCTCATTTCATCTCTTGCTATCCCCATATCTGTCCACCACATGCTTGACAGTTGGTCTTCTATTAGTTCTTAGGCCAAGCTCTTTCTTCTTATCTATGCCTAGAATGTGCTTCACTCAGTCCATCTTCCAAATCACTCCACAATTGGAATTTAATAAATATTAGTTAAAGTCAATAAATAAACCCAAAGTCTAAATTACTCCTTGTCATACTTTAATTTAAATATCAAATCCTAAGAGAAGTTTTCCCAATTATTTTAACTAAAGGAACAACTCCCCCATGATTCTCACATATCCATATTTATTTTCTTTTTAGCACTTACCACACTTGTGATTATTTTTTTCTTTTCTTTTTCTTTACTTGTCGATTGTATATCTTTTCCATCAGAATCTAAGATTACTGAGAGCAGGCAACATTTCTGTCTTCTTCAGCATTATATTCTCAAGTGCCTAGAACATAGGTTGATTTGTAACAAATATTTGTTGAAGAAAATGAATAAATGAATAAACCCAAATGCTACCATGTCTACCCCTACTTGAGGTCTTTCAAAGGCTGTCATAGCCTATTAGAGAAATACAAGACTCTGCATGTCATCTTGATGTGGCTCCTCCTTTCTTCTCCAGCATGAAAAAATTGCTTGCATTTCAAATGAAGCCATATTCTTTTTAGATTCTATTGTTTTTGCACACAAAGTGTTTGCCTAAAATGTCAACCACCACCTCCCCTGTATAATATACCCTTGGCTAATTTTTATTTGTTCATCAAATAGAAATTTCTCTTGGAAGCCCTCTTTGATTACCACTCTGTCAGTCTCTGCAGCTGTTGGTAAGTCAGGTTTCCTTCTGTTGTATCACATATCACACTCAGGTGGGATGTTTCCCCAACTCACAAGTTTCTTTTTTGAGAGCCAAGATTATTTCTTATTACTCTCTCTTTGTTGTTGAGTACATAGCAGATGCTCAATAAAAGCTTGTAAATAAATATTAGTGAATGGCTGGCTCACTCTTTTTTAATGGTTTAGGAGTGTATGAGGTACCACTGATAAGGGCAATACTATAGAACTCAATCACACTCAGGAAATTACTCAAGTGCCATTTAGTACTAAACTAAAACATTCTATTACCATGACTTCAATTAATATTTTAAGCTGTGAAAGCTTTTGACTTTGCAAACCAGTGTCACTTAAGGTCACCCTTTCCAGAAATATTCTATATACCTTGGGTAGCTCTAAGGCTATCCTAGTTTATATATTTATATATATATATATATATATATATATATATATATATATATATACATACATACATATATATATATGCATATATATATATATATATATATATATATATATATATATTAAAACCTGACTTATCTTTAGAGATCTGATTTTTAAAATGGAATTGGCCACTTAAAAGGCATAAATGCATGACATGGTCAAGCTGAAGTCTGGGTATCACGTGAAGTCTTAGATAAAAGAGTTTGGGACCTTAAAAA
Source organism: Plecotus auritus (assembly GCF_963455305.1). Taxonomy (NCBI): domain Eukaryota; kingdom Metazoa; phylum Chordata; class Mammalia; order Chiroptera; family Vespertilionidae; genus Plecotus; species Plecotus auritus. Next base: position 98,513,900 of record NC_137772.1, on the reverse strand, counting down.
GTATCAGGCAAATGGAGAGGATGAGAGTCCTATGTGCTTGTTTGTCAGGTGTGGCTAATGGCCTATTTGCATCAGAATCACCAGGGCCTCAGGAGACACTGGGGGACTGAGCAAACCTCTTGAGTGGGGACATGGACCTACAGTTTACCTCAAGCTTAAAGTGATTTCACCTGAAGTCTCTCCCTGCCTTTGCAAAAGTCTTGGGGTAAACTTTCTTTCTTCTACCTTATAAAGCAAGAAAAGAATCAGGTTGATCTGCAGTGGAGCCACATTTATCCTAGAAAAATATTAAAAATACTACCTTATATCTGTCTATTTGTCTAATGTTTTTAAATTGTAAGATGTTGTCACTCATGGAAAACAGTAGTAAACATGATAGAAAAATTTAAACTGTGTATTAAGAAATGAGAAATGAGTCTTGTAAAGCAATGTTTCTCAAAAATCTATCCAAAAACCACCTGGAATTTTTTTGTTTCAAATATAGGGTCCCAGAACCCTGAAAGACACACAGAGGTGGAACCCCTCGGGGTGCAGCCTGGGAGTTGACATTTTTCATTAGCTCCCTGGTTGAGTCTTATGCACACTCAAGTTTGAGAAGTGAGCATGTGGTTTTTTCATTAAAGGGTAGCAAGGCTATGGAGGTATAATCAGGACAAGTGTCCCTGGGAGCATGTAACCAGAAGATTTTGGCAAAATTGAAAAGGTAGGTTATTTAAAAAAAAAAAAAAAAGAATGAAAGAAAATCAAGATCCTGAATTAAAAGGGCTAAAGTTTATACAGTAAAAATAAAGCACTGATTATAAAGGGTGGCCTATTTTTCCCATTATAGAGATAGGGTGTGTGGGCACAATTACCATCATCAAAGGGTTGTTTCCATGCATCTCTAAATAAAAAGTGGCTCTGGGACCACAATCACCTATTATTAGAAATGTAATAGGCATATCTTGTTTTAAAGCCTATTTTTAATCTATCACCACCTGTAAAACTAGACTAAACAGATAAAATGTTAAGGCTATCTAAAAATACTTTGAGCAAAAACACAATTAGGGTTCTAATTAGAATTATAATTTAATAGGCTCTGTAGATAAGCCTGAAGAGATAAGCCCCTATCAGCGGCATTAAGTTCTAAGTGTTTATTAGACTTTTTATTAGTCTAAGCCAGTGGTCCACAAACTCATTAGTCAACAGAGCCAAATATCAACAGTACAACGATTGAAATTTCTTTTGAGAGCCAAATTTTTTAAACTTAAACTTCTTCTAAAGCCACTTCTTCAAAACAGACTCTCCCAGGCCATGGTATTTTGTAGAAGAGCCACACTCAAGGGGCCAAAGAGCTGCATGTGGCTCGGGAGCCGCAGTTTGCCGACTCTAAGCCATGTATTTTTGGACAGTATAGAATTTATGTTGAACATGTTTCAAAACCCAAGTAATGGTTGCAATTTATTTTCATTTAGAGAATCTTCTAAGTGCAGTGATTTCAGCAGACTAAACAATGTGTTGTTTAAAGATTTCTAGCTCATAAGATATCTTAGCTATCAGTCTATGCTCTCTAAGTTTTCAGATACCACTTCAGTAAGAACTCAGAGTGTTTTTATTCATTTTTGTCAAGGTTATTATGTTGGTGTCATATGCTGTAGGACAATGTGGAATCTCTTGATTTGATTATATATCATAGAAGCCACTCTCTGTGCAAAAAAAACAAAAAGTAAGTATTTCTAGATTTGGTTGACATTTCACTTTGTTTTTCTGTACTAACAAGGGAACCCAGTAGTGTAGTTTAAAAAACATATTTGCTTTTTGGTATTAACATATGAAAGTGCTCACTGATGATTTTACTTATATGTGGAATCTAAAACAAAACAAAACAAAACAAAACAAAACAAAACAAAACAAAACAAAACAGACTCACAGATACAGAGAATGAACTCGTGGTTTCCAGAGGGGAAGGCAATGAGGAAATGGATGAAAAAGGTGAAGGGAAACTTTAGAGGTATCTTAATTCTTTCACATCATCATCCCTGCATATAATCCCATCAAGTAGTTTTGTTACTTTCCCCCTCCAAATACACTTTAATTTCTTCTTGTCCTCTCTGTCTTCAACGACATCTTTGCCCAAGTCATCATCACATACTTTGTCTAATTAGTGTAAAAGCCTAAGTAGGTACCCTTATCTTTATTCTCTGCATTCACCAATACATTTCACACATGGTATCCACAGTGATTATAAAATATAAGTTGTATATTATGACTCCCCTGTTCAAAAGCCTTTAATGTCTTTTCATTGCTCTTAGAATGAAACCTAAAATCCTTAACAATGCCTGAAAAATTCAGCAGTAGCTGGTAACTGCCTGTCCAGCATGACTTTCCCTTGCTTAGAGGCCTCTTTTAAGAGATCAAAGTCTTTCCATCCTTACTGCTTCCTAGCCCAGAGCAATTCATCCTCCCCTCAGCACAACCTGCCTGACTAACTGTACCCACCCATCATTTCCTCAAAGAGGACTTCTCCCATCCCTCTCTACTATTTGATTAATTCAGCATTCTTCTTTGCATTAGAAGATCCACAGGATGGGGACCATGAATATTTTGTACTGTAATTCTAAACCAAGCATAGTTCAGGAAAAAGTTATAGGTCAAATAAATTATTTAAAGAACAATTTCCATTGGTATTTCAATACAAAAATTAAAAATGTGAAGAGAAATAGAAACAAGTGGGTTTCCAGTTGCTTCTTTGTCAGGTTATAGTTTTCCATAGAAGAGCTACAACTGAGTAGGAGTAATGCCAGGGACCCACTCCAAAGCTCATCATCATTAGCTCAAGAATGATTATTAAAACTACTTTTCCCAGGAAAAATGTTGGTATTTGTTCCTGAACTAATGCAGAAACAGATATTTTCTTATGGTGAAAGGTATTTTCATTAACCAAGTTATCTCCACATCCTTTTGATGCCATTGTAGTATCCTGGTTATTATATAACAGCAACGGAGGAAAGACTAGATATAGGCATGCCATTTACACAGCTTTGCCAAAAAGCTGCTTTTAACACTGTCCAAGTCTGTTCTCTGCTCATTGATGGGGGAGGGGACTGGATAAAGGCAGTTTAGATGCATGCCCAGAAAGGTCTGAGAAGGTGAGGTGGAAGGTGTCTATCTGCCTGCCAGACATACCTGGAAAAAAATTAGTGGCCAGGATGGGCATGGACACTGCAAGTGCACAAAACCTGAATATTTAAACTTAACAACAAAGAAATGATATCTCTCTCTTTCTCTCTTTCTCTCTCTCTCTCTCTTTCTCTCTCTCTCTCTCTCTCTCTCTCTCTCTCTCTCTCTCTCTCTCTCTCACACACACACACACACACACACACACACATACACACACACACACAAGGCCCTCCTGGGACTCCTATTGCTGGGGGCTTCATTCCTCTGTGCTCACATGGTACACAGCCATGTGTGACTACCACAATGAATTAATAGACTGAACCTGGACTGAATACTGAATGACACCTGGCTGCAACATGGAATGAAAACTCTGGACACTGGACTTGCTTATGGCTTTGCTGAACTCCCAGTTGCTCCTCTTTCAGGACTGGCTTGAGAGAAACGGGACATTGGAAACTGAGGAATGTAACTCCACCCTCATAAAATCTTCTGTGGAGGCTTCTGAAAATTCTAATTTCAGCAGTGCCTCCTCAAGAACCCCACTCCCATGAACAACGGAGGAATCCCACTCATGTACTCCTCCAGCAGCATTTTGAAGTATATTAACAGAGTTTTAAAAAGAACAGACTTCTTAAGGGAATATTTTTTATATGACACAAAGCGCAAGCAGCAAAAGCTTCTGCACAGTAAAAACAATGAAAAGGCAACCTACGAAATAGGAAAAAATGTTTGCAAATCATATGTTAAAGGGGTTAATGTTCAAAATACATAATGAACTCTTACAACTCAATAATGAAAAAACAATCTGATTAAAATATGGGCAAAGGAACTTAAACATTTTCCAAAGAAGATATCCAAATGGGCCAGAAAATACATGAAAAGATGTTCAACATCATTAATAATTAGGGAAATGCAAATTAAAACCACAATGAAATATCACCTCATACCTGTTAGAATGGTTATCATGTAGAAGACAAGAGAACTGTGGAGAAAAGGGAACCTTTGTGCTTAGTTGGTGGGAATGGAAATTGGTATACCACTATGGAAACAGTATAGAGTTTCCTTAAAAAAAAAAAAAAAAAAAAAGAATTATATGATCCAGCAGTAGTCAAGTTGTAGAAACAACCTAATTGGTATCTGTCAATGGATTAATGGATTAATGTCTCTCTCTCTCTCACACACACACACTCACACACACACATTAAAACATTATTTAACTACTAGAGACCTGGTGCACAAAACTCTTGCATGGGGGTGGGAAAGGGGGGTGTGTCCCTCAGCCCAGCTTGCACCCTCTCCAATCTGGGACCCCTCAAGAAGCAGTCCTAAATGGGCAGTAGAACAGTCCTCTCACATTCCAGGACTGCTGGCTCCCAACTGCTCACCTGCCTGCCTTCCTGATTGCCCCTAACCACTTCTGCCTGCCAGCCTGATCACCCCCTAACCACTCCCCTGCCAGCCTGATTGCTGCCTAACTGCTCCCCTGCCAGCCTGTTTTCCCCTAACTGCCCTCCCCTGCCTACCTGGTCACCCCTAACTGCCTTCTCCTGCCAGCCTGGTCACCCCTAACTGCCCTCCCCTGCCAACCTGGTCACCCCTAACTGCCCTCCCCTGCCAGCCTCATTGTCCCTAACTGCCCTCCCCTGCTGGTCTGGTCCCCCCAACTGCCCTCTCCTGCAGGCCTGGGTCGCCCCCAACTGCTCTTCCCTGCAGGCCCGGTCACCCCCAACTTTCCTCCTCTGCCGGCCTGGTCACCCCTAACTGCCCTCCCCTGTAGGCTTGATCACCCCCCAACTGCCCTCCCCTGATGGCCATCTTGTGGCGGCCATCTTGTGTCCACATGGGGCAGCCATCTTTGACCACATGGGGGCAGCCATCTTGTGTGTTGGAGTGAGAGTCAATTTGCATATTACTATTTTATTAGATAGGATGAGAAAGAAAAAAATTCTGCTGTTTGCTACAACATGGAAAGATATGGAGAGCATTATGCTTAGTGTGATAAGTCAGACAGAGGGAGAGACAAATCCTGTAGATATTACTTATGTGTGGAATCTTAAAAGGCCAAACCCATAGAAACAGAGTGTAGAATGGTGATTACCAGGGCTGGAGGTTGGGGTGGGGGAAATGAGGAGATATTGGACAAAGGGTACAACCTTGCAGTTAGATGGATAACTTCTGGAGATCTAATACAAAACATTGTGAATATAATCAATAATACTGCATTATGTACTTCAAAGTTGCTAAGAGACTAGATCTTAAATGTTTTCACCACAAAATAAAATGATACTCTTTTGCCATTTAAAATGCAGCTCAGGTTTTGGAACTGAAAGAACACAAACTGGATGATAAGTTGGTAGACCCTAAAAGGGCCAAAGCTTTAAAAGGGAAGAAATTTCCCCAAAAAGAATTTTGTGGGTGAACTGAGTCCAGATACTACTGAAGAATAAATTAAAGAATATTTGGAGACTGGAGAAATTGAAAATATTGAACTTCTCATGGATAATAAAAAATGAAAGAAGTTTTTGTTTTACCACATACACAGATGAAGAGCCATTAAAATTTTATTACAAGGTAGATATCAGTGTGGCTCAGTTGGTTGGGCATAGTCCTGTGCACCAAAAAGTTGCTGGTTCAATTTCAAGTCAGGGCACATGCTTGGATTGTGGCTCAATCCCCCATGCCTGGTAGGGGGTGTGCAGGAGGCAGGCAATGGATATATCATTCTTACATTGATGTTTCTCTCTCCCTCTCCCTTCCTCTTCTCTCAAAATCAATAAAAATATATATTTTAAATTTGCATAAGCCAAAAATGCCTAAAGGCAGAACATAAAGGAGGAAGAGGTTTTGTAGATGGTGGATGAGGTGGTACTACAGGTTGTGGCCAAGGTCAGGGCCAAAACTAGAACTAAGGATTAAATAGCTATTATGATCAAGTATATGGAGATACCAGTAATGCCTATGGTGGTGATCAAAACTATAGTGGCTATGGCAGTTGTAATTGTACTCGGTATAACCATGAGAACTACGGATATGGACAAAGATATACAAACAACAGTCGTCAACAAAGCACTTTAGCAAGGTGTCTCGAGGGGGTGGCAATCACTAAAACAATTATCAGTCATACTAAAGGCAGACATTGGAGAAAACAGCTGGAACTTCATTGCAGACTATGTGTCACCCAGAACACATCTATCTCTGAGGCTTGCACATTTTGGGCAGAGCACAAAGCATACACAGAAAATGCCATACTGTGGTATGGTCTTTTCCCAACATCATGTATCAGTGTAAAGATTAAAGTAGTAAGCTTCAAAAAAGTGAAATGATAATTATGTGACATGATGGAGATGTTAGCTAACTCTGGTGGCAATCAAATGGTGCAACCATTGTCAAAAGATTAAAAATGGGGAAGGCCTGGGGTGGGGCAGGTGTTGAGTGGGGGGTGCAAAAAAGGGAGAAAATGGGAGACATCTGTAATGCTGTCAATAATAAAAAAAATTAAAAATGGAACTGCTTTATGACAGTGATTCCACTTCTGAGTATTTATCTGAAGAAACCTGAAACATTAATTAAAATTAATATATGTACCCCTATGTTTATTGCTGCCTTATTTACAATAGCCAATATTTGGAAGCAGCCCAAGTGCCCATCACTAGGTGAGTGGATAAAAATAAGCTGTGGTACATTTACATAATGGAATACTACTCAGCTATAAGAAAAGAAGAAAATCTTACCTTTGCGACAGCATGGAGAGTATTATGCTAAGGGAAATAAGTCAGTCAGAGAAAGATAAATACCATACCATATGATTTCACTCACATGAAACCTAATGAACAAAAAATAACAAACAAAATAGAAGTAGATTCATAGATACAGAGAAGAGACTGATAGCTATTGAGGTACAGAGGCTGGGTAAAAAAGGTGAAGGGATTAAGCAAAGAAAAACAATAACAAACTCATAGGCACAGACAACAGGAGGGTGGGAAGAGATAGAAGAGGGTAAAAAGAAGACAACTGGTGATGGGAGGAGACTTGACTATGGGTGGTGAACACACAATACAATATACAGATGATGTATCATAGAATTGTGCACTGAAACCTATGTAATTTTATTAACCAATGTCACCCTAACAAATTCAGTAGAAATAAAAAAATAAAACAATTGCAATGTATAAATGTATCAAGCCTGACACCTGAGGAAGAGACACGTTTGAAGAAGAGTGCAGTTACACTGTGGGGGATCCAGAAAGAGCTGCAGTTAGATCCATTTAAAGTCTTCTAATGTCATATCACCTTACTGTCCAGGCCAGTGGTCGGCAAACTGCGGTTTGCCGCTCTGTTGACTAATGAGTTTGCCAACCACTGGTCTAGGCTACAGCAGGATTTTAGTTGGAGATTATGCATATTGTCCTTTTTATCTGATCTGTGACTAAGAACATCAGTTTCCTAAAGATAGAAGTAGTAATGGGCTCATACAACCCAGCATCTGCCTCCTGATGCTGGATGGTCCTTATCTTGTGTAGTCTTAAACTGGTTAGTGTGAAATAGTTCTACCTCCTCAAAGACACCACTGCCAGTGCTGCTCACACTACAGTTGCTCTTCAGACTAGATGTGTGTTTACTATGTGTCATATAACTTGTGGTTCCTTTACCCAATATGTCTAACCTAACTTTTTTTCCTCTAGTCACATCCTGGGATCCTATGTAAATCCAATATTGCATGTTTCGTGCACAACTGTCCTAAAGGATTTTATTCCATGTACTGTATGTATCAGTTTAGTGTACATTGCCATATAATGTAAAAACAAAAGTCTACATATCCAAGTGTCATACCAGCTAAAATGCCAAATAAACCTTGAACAGTGAAAAAAATAATTGTATCAAGCCAACCATAAACTGACTTAATGTTGTATGTCTATCCTATCTAATAAAAGAGTAATATGCAAACTGACCGTCACTCTAACACACAAGAAGGCCGCTCCCATGGGGTCAAAGATGGCCACCCCCATGTGGACACAAGATGGTCGCCACCAGATGTCCAGCAGGGGAGGGCAGTTGGGGATGATCAGGCCAGCAGGGGATGGCAGTTAGGGGTGACTGGGTCGGCAGAGGAGGGCAGTTGGGGACAACCAGACCTGCAGGGGATGGCAGTTGGGAGGACCAGGCTTGCGGGGGAGGGCAGTTGAGGGGGACTAGGCCTGCAGGGGAGGGCAGTTGGGGGAACCAGGCCTTTAAGGGAGGGCAGTTGGGAAGACCAGGCCTGCAGGGGAGGGCAGTTGGGGGGGACCAGGCTGTCAGGGGAGGGCAGTTAGTGGTGACCAGGCTAGCAGGGGAGGGAAGTTAGGGGCAATTGGGCCAGCAGGGGAGCAGTTAGGCGTTGATCAGGCTGGCAGGAGAGTGGTTAGGGGGTGATCAGGGAGGCAGGCAGAAGCAGTTAGGAGCAATCAGGCAGGCAGGCAGTCCAGTGGTTGGGAGCCAGCAAAAGAACAAAGATAATGAAGAACAGATGATGAAGGGCTGCTGTTATAAATAATGGGGTCACAGTGAATTTTACTCCAACCACCCGGGTCATTGGGTTTCATTTATTTGGTTAATCCTGGATTTCCCACTTATCTTTAGTTTTCCTCCTAGACTTCTATCCTAAAAATGGATACATGACTTGGTAATCATTTTTCTGACCCTTTGGTAATATGAAACTTACAGGAGTAGCAGAGGGTATCAACCTGAAATACAAGTAACATTAAGTTAGCAGGTTGAGCTGAGTTTGCAAGGATAGAGGGATGAACTCAGAACTTGTCTGAGGATAATGATATCTTGCCTAATTATTGCAGTTAGATGAAGTAATAAGAATGTGTTATTTGCCAACTAAACATTTGCATTAACATGCAATTGCACTAACATGGGCACTATTCCAATTTAAATTCCCTTTCTTTCTTTCTTTCTTTCTTTCTTTCTTTCTTTCTTTCTTTCTTCCTTTCCTTTCAAAACTTAGTTGTGCTAGGTGTCTGGTGACACATCAGTGAGCACAACACATGTGATCCCATTTTCATGGAAGTTATAATATGGTGGGAGGCAAACTTCAAACAAATAATTTGACAAAGTAGTTTAATTACAATTATAAGTTATATAGAAGTTTACAATGAAAGTGAATGACAGAGTTACCTAACTTGTTTTGAAGAATCAGGAAAGGCTTCCTCAGAAAATTACATTTTAACATAATCTAAAGAATAAGGATTGCTTTCCTAAATGCCTTATGTAAAGTACTAGAGGCCTGGTGCATGAAATTCGTGCACCAGGGGGTCGGTCTCTCAGCCCAGTCTGCACCCTCTCCAATCTGGGACCCCTCAGGGGATGTCCGACTGCTGGTTTAGGCCCAATCCAACAATCTGGGACCGCTGGCTTCTAACCGCTCGCCTGCTGTCTGCCTGATTGTCCCTAACTGCCTCTGTCTGCTGGCCTGATACCCCTAACTGTTCCCCTGATGGCCTGATCACCCTTAACTGTCCTCCCCTGCAGTCTTTATCACTCAAACTGCTCCCTCTGCTGGACTGATTGCCCCAACCATTGCTGCCCTGCAGTGTGGGTCCTGGGTGCTGGTATCTGGCTCCCTCCTCCTTCCTGTCAGAGTCTGGGGCACACTGTGGAACCCAGAGTCAAGTCCCTGCCCACCTGTGCATGCCTCGAAATTGTGTGAGACCTAGACCTGGCCGGCCCCACCCCCATCAGGCCCTGCTGGTGTGTCACGTCCCTGGCTGGCACCAGGCAGGGATGTAGCATCAGTCAAGTCCCCGGCCAGCACCGGGCAGGGACACAGAGTCAATCACATCCCTGGGTGCTGGGCGGGGATGCAGCCTCCTTCTGATCAGTTGTTACAGCATGAGGGTGTGATGACCATTTGCATATTAGCCTTTTATTATTATAGATTATAAATGCTTTATAAAATGTATCTTCTAAATGGTTTGTAAAAGCTTAGTATTTTCTATGTTCTCATCACTTTTCACACATTTTATTCTTCAACTTGAAATGATCCATTTAGAATCAGAGTGGGAAAATCATGTTTATTGGTCTGAGTATATAGTTTTTATTTTTGTTTCAAACTTCTTTGCACCTGGAAAGGAGCTGTTGAGAGCATGTACACACACACACACACACACACACACACACACACACACATATACACACACACACTTTTTTAAGTTATACAATACCCTCATATTTTAAACTTAACCATGATCTCCATGATTACTATTAGGTTGCTCCTACATCTTAGGAAGTGCTCCAATTATCCTATCTAATAAAAGAGAAACATGCAAATTGACCGTACAGCTGCTACTCCCACAAGCCACGCCTACCAGTCAATCAGGAGTGAGTATGCAAATTAACCCAACCAAGATGGCGGTTAATTTGCATATCTAGGAGCAGAGCGAAGACTGAAGACAGCGTAGAAGGAAGTCAAGCACTGCAGAAGGGAGAGAAGCTGTGGAGAAGAAGGCGGGGCGGCGGAGAAGGAAGGAAAGCAAGCGGGGTGGCAGAGACGGCTGCAGGAAACCCTATTCTTCCAGGAATAGGCCCGAGGAAGCCCTATTCTTGCAGGAATCTTTTTTAAAAATATTTTTGTTTGTTTGTTTAAAGTATTACATGCAGTAGTACATATATCTCCTTTTTTTTTTTTTCCCATTGACCTTCCCCAGCCTCCTCTACCCCCTGTCACATGCCCTCATTCCACCCCCCCCAGTGTCTTGTGTCCATTTGTTGTGCTTATATGCATGCATACAAGCCCTTTGGTTGATCTCTTTCCCCGCCTCCCCAACATTCCCCTGCTTTCCCACTGTAATTTGACAATCTTTTCGGTGCTTTACTGCCTCTGTATTTATCTTTTTGTTTATCAGGTTATAATGTTCTTTATTTTCCATAAATGAGTGAGATCATGTGGTATTTTTCTTTCATTGCCTGGCTTATTTCACTTAGCATAATGCTCTCCAGGTCCATCCATGCTGCTGCAAATGGTAAGAATTCCTTCTTTTTTATAGCAACGTAGTATTCCGTTGTGTAGATGTACCATAGTTTTCTAATCCACTCATCTGCTGATGGGTATTTAGGCTGTTTTCAAATCTTAGCTATGGTGAATTGTGCTGCTATGAATATAGGGGTGCATGTATATTTTCTAATTGGTGTTTCTAGTTTCTTGGGATATATTTCTAGAAGTGGGATTACTGGGTCAAATGGGAGTTCCATTTTTAGTTTTTTGAAGGAACTCCATACCGTTCTTCACAGTGGCTGCACCAGTCTGCATTCACACCAGCAGTGCATGAGGGTTCCTTTTTCTCCCCATCCTCGCCAGCACTTGTCGTTTGTTGGTTTGTTGATGATTGCCATCTGACAGGTGTGAGATGGTACCACATTGTTGTTTTGATTTGCATGTCTCGGATAATTAGTGACTTTGAGCATGTTTTCATGTGTCTCTTGGCCTTCCTTCTGTCTTCTTTCGAAAAGATTCTATTTAGGTCCATGCCCATTTTTTTTATTGGATCATTTATTTTCCTTTTATTAAGTTGTATAAGTTCCCTGTAGATGTTGGAGATTAAACCTTTATCAGTGATAACATTTGCAAATATGTTCTCCCATACAGCAGGCTTTCTTGTTGTTTTGTTGATGGTCTCTTTTGCTGTACAAAAGCTTTTTATTTTGATGTAGTCCCATTTGTTTATTTTCTCTTTAGTTTCCATTGCCCTAGGAGCAGTATCGGTGAAGAAATTGTTTCGGCATATGTCTGAGATTTCTCTGCCTGTGGATTCCTCTAGTATTTTTATGGTTTCCTGTCTTATGTTTAAGTCCTGTATCCATTTTGAGTTTATGAATTGGTAGAATCAACATCATTAAAATGTCCATACCACCCAAAGCAATCTATAGATTCAATGCACTCCCCATTAAAATACCAATGGCATATTTCACAGACCTAGAAAGAACTCTCCAAAAATTCATCTGGAATAAAAAAAGACCCCGAATGGTCACAGCAATCCTGAGAAAGAAGAACAAAGTAGGTGGGATTTCAATACCAGATTTCAAGCTGTATTACAAAGCCACTGTTCTCAAAACAGCCTGGTACTGGTACCAGAACAGACATATATACCAATGGAATAGAATAGAAAACCCAGATATTGACCCAAACCACTATGCTCAATTAATATTTGACAAAGGAGGCATGAACATACAATGGAGTCAAGACAGTCTCTTCAATAAATGGTGTTGGGAAAATTGGACAGATACATGCAAAAAAATGAAACTAAACCACCAACTTACACCATACACAAAAATAAACTCTTGCAGGAATCTTTCTGCAATGGGCCTCAAGTTATAAATAATTATAGTCAACAGAAAACCCTCTGACCACACTTCGTCTTTGACTTTCTCCAAATATCCAGCATTGCTTCTGAAGATGGAAGAGGGTTGAAACTGAAAAAGGTAATGTAAAGAACTTCAACTTTGGTAATGCTTTATTTAACAAAAAATTAAAGCAAATATAAAAGGGCACATTATAATTTCTTAGTATAGGTTACTTTCATATTATCTTTTCTATAATACTTCTTAAAAACTAGGGCATACAATTTGAAACCTTATAATTAATTCATTTATTAATTAATATACACAGCAAAGGTTATCAAGTATCTATGACATGCCTGGATTTGTTCTAAAAAAATGTAATGTGAAGAAAGCACTCTGCCCATGTATAGTGGCTTACTATCATGGGAACTTCCTGGTTTATGTTTCCCAGCAATAAAAGTTGGTTTTTAATTGATATTGAATAACAGTTAGATCCATTTATGGAGTGTTTAAAAATTACCTACCTATTTACATCTTGATAAAGAACAGTTACCTTTCCTACTTATCTCCTTTTCCTCTCTCCCATCTTCCTTTCCAAGATCACTGCAATGGTAATTCATTTGTTCTTAAATAGTAAATCTTTATAATTGTTTGAATGGACACATTCCATGAAATAAGAGTGTTAAGTATTTTGTCAAATAAAAAACTTGGGAGAGCTTAGGGCCAAAATCTAAGGATGGATATCCTTTGTGCCAAAGATGCTGAGTGCCATGATTCAGTTTCTAAATTAGGTTAGCATAACTGATAAGTTTTTGGATGACTTATGGTAACTTTTTTTAAAATTCTTGTTTCAGCTTATGATGGTTTCTTAAATAGGAGCTTTGTTCCTTAAAGCAAATATTACAAAGATTCTGCCAATGTAAATTGGCCCAACAATGAGTATAAAATTGAAACTACATATCTGAGTGTCATGCATACTCAGTCATGTTTATGGTAACTCTGAATGGTTAAAAATTTACCTAACAGAGATGATTACCTGCTAACCTTTTGATAACTAATCAGTGTCATAAGACTAGATGAATCTCATTCATTCAGGCAGCCAATGGCAAAGAAGAATAAGGATTGCTTTCCTATTATTTCCATATTATTAAATTGATCTTTACTAGTATTTTTATTATACAACTTGAAGCAGTCCCCCAAAGCATCTTCAGCTAAGGCCTGAAAGAATGGTATTAAAGGGCTCTCTCTCTCTTTTTGTAATCTTTATTGTTGAAAGTAGTATATATGTCCCTTTTCCCCCATCAGCCTCTTCTAGTTCACCCCACCTCCCACCCCAGGCTCTTACCACACCACTGTCTGTGTCCATGGGTTATGCATATATTCATACAAGGTCTTTGGTTGATTACCTCTCAACCACTCACCCTCCCCCACATTCTTCCCAGATTCCACACACTGTTCCATGATTCCATGTCTCGGGATCCACTCCATTCATCTGTTCATTTTGTTAATTATATTCCACATATGAGTGATATCATATGATAATTATCTTTCTCTGACTGACTTATTTCACTTAGCATGATATTCTCCAGGTCCCTCCATGCTGTTTCAAAGAATAAGATATTCTTCTTTTTTGCTGCTGCATAGTATTCCATGGTATAAATGTACCACAGCTTTTTTATGCACTCATCTTCTGATGGACACTTGAGAACATATTTGGCAATGATACATCTGATAAAAGGTTAATATCCAAAATATATAAAAAACTCATGCAACTTAACAAAAGGAAGACAAACAATTCAATAAAAAATGGGCAAAGGACCTAAATAGACACTTCTTCAAAGTGGACATACAGATGACCAAGAGATATGAAAAAATGCTCAGTCACTGATCATCAGAGAGATGCAAATTAAAATGACAATGAGGTCTCACCTCACACCTGTCAGAATGGCTACCATCAACACATCAACAGATGACAAGTACTGATTGAGGATATGGAGAAAAGGGAACCTTAGTACACTGCTGGTGAGAAGACAGACTGGTGCAGCCATTATGGAAAACAGTGTGGAGTTCCCTCAATAAATTAAATATGGAACTGCCATTTGACCCAGTGATCCAATTTCTAGGAATATATTATAAGAGACCTGAAACACCAATCAGAAAGAATGTATGCACCCCATGTGCATAGCAGCACAATTTACAGTAGCTAAGATCAGGGCTCTCACTTGAGACCACATAATTCCTTCTGTATTCAGACTCAGATGTTCATAGTTTTCTTGGTGAAGACCAAGGAAGCAATAATCAACAAGGCATAAATGACTGAAAGTAAGAGGTCTCTTAAGCTTTGTGCCATTATTTTGAATTCAACAGCAAGAATGATATTATGCGTGTGTTGTCACCATGGTTATGAATAAGTTAATACATTAATAAATTATTCCCCGATTTTGATTTTTCATATCATTTCAAAATTTGTCTCATTTATAAATACGTCAACTGATGTGGTCATATTATGGAAACAAAATATTCTCTTTACAATCTCTTCTGGAATCTTGAATGGCAATATGATAGAAACAAAAACTGAACAATGGAAATGAGGAGCTTGAATCCTGGCTGAATTCAGAGTACCACTTTTGCTTTGTGCTGTGATGTTTTCCCTATGAAGAATATGTTATATGGGAAATACTATAGATTAAATAACATACTTCAGCTGCTTATCCTAATGCATTTAGTAGCTGAATATGAAAAGGAAGTGGGTTTCTATGGAATTCATTCACTCCAATGTTCTTCTCTCCAGTAAAGAGGGGCTTATAATTTCAGTTTCATAAAAGTGCAGTTGGAAACTCTAGACACAGGACATCTTCTCTGAAACACAGTTCAGTGCATCTCTCTTTTTTAAAAAAATATATGTTTTTATTGATTTCAGAGAGATGAAGAGAGAAGGAGAGAGATAGAAATATCAATGATGAAAGAGACACATCAATTGGCTACCTCCTACATGCCCCCTACTGGGGATCAAGCCTGCAACCCGGGCAAATGCTCTGACTGGGAATCAAATTAGTGACCTCCTTGTTCATGGGTTGATGCTCAACCACTGAGCCACATCAGCCTGGCCAGTGCATCTTTAGTAAAGTCCTTTCTCAGTAGCCTCTTTAATCATTATTAGGATGAGGAACAAGTAATTTTTGCCCAAGTTTCTATTTTGAAGTCTTAGTTCTTACCTTGGCAAGCTTATATTCCATGTTAAGGGTCTGCTCCTCTGAGCATCCCCACTCCCATGTAATCCCCTCAGAGAAGGCTTGTGCCTAAATGACAAGACATATTGGGGTAAATTGGCAACTACATTTTTTAAAAAAAGATGCAACATAGTCTCCACTACCAGTCAGGTTCTGCACAATCAGAATGAAAAACAGTGGAGAGAATAAAGATCATTCAGTTGAACATGATCCCTTTTGAGCAATCTCTAATCAGTTCATGGACACCTCCTCTTTACCCACCGCCCCCCCCCTCCCTTCCATCATCTGTCTGCATCTGTGCAACTCTGAGCACAGTATTAAGAATATTTTGACAAGGGTGTCATTTTAATCTGAATGTCTCAAAATGATTAGGGAAAAAAAAGTTTTCTTTTGCCTTCAACTCCAAAATAAAAATGATCTGAGAAAGAGAAAAAAGTTTTCTCAGGATATCTACTTTTGATGCCATTTTATAAGACTGCCCTGTTCCTAGAGATAATTTCAGGATAGGGAAGAGGGTGTGGCATTTGTCATCATTCATTTGGGGAAGATTTGTCAAGCCAATGGAAGCAAATTTCTCCTCACTTAAGAAAATATCAAGGGAAACAACTTTGGAATTGTAGTTGGAAGTTTGATTAAGGCTATATCCCATATTATGTATGTGATGTTGCATACATCTTTAACATATAGGAGTCTATTTTTATGTGTAGAGATAATACCTAAATTAAGGTAATATGGATATTAAATGAGGTAATGTGTATAAAAATGCTTCTTGCATTACTGACTTATATGGGTAGACAATAATATGTGAAGTGAACAAAGACAGAGTGTAACATCTGCAATAGTGGGAGCTCAACCTTGGGTTATTATTAGGGTGAGAAGCACTCCCTAGATGACAGTAACATGCCTTCAGCTCTATATTCCATATATGCCCCAGAAGTGCATATCCATTTCTCAAGCCAGGTAGGCCTTGAGGTTGAGTAGAGGGGGGAAGACTTCATTAGGACCTTTACTCATGCTTTCTCTTTGGGTGTTTTCCTCTTTGAGGCCTCCCACTCCCACGGTGCAGCAGTGAGCTCCTACAGCATTTGCTTGCAGATGACACAGGCTTTCCGTAATCATAATTACCTTGGAAACTCTTTGTCAATGGTTTCTACTCCCAAGAGTTCTTATAGTATGCATTTTGGTTGACATGTCTCTTATATTGCATCTACAGGTTCTCTATTGCAATATATTGTTAAAGAAACTGTGTTATTTGTTCTATAGAGCTTCTTACATTCTATATTTAGCTACTTGCATCCCCATGTTTTTAAACTTTCCCTTTATCTTGTGTATTTCCTATAAATTGGTAGCTAGATCTAGAGACTTATTAGATTCAGGTTAGATGTTTTGTTAAGAATACCTTACAGATGATGCTGTGTTCTTTCTGCTGCATCTTCAAGAGGCATATATTCTGTGGTTGTTTCTCCTTTTGGTGACATTGAAATTGGTCAGTGGGATGGAGCATTGTCAGCCTGATTCATTCTTCATAAAGTTTATCTAATGACTTTAAAAGTCACTAGTCATTGCTACTAGACTCATTATTTCATTAAGAGTTGCAAAACACTAATATCATAATTCTAACATTTTTTTATTTATTGGCTGGAATTCTTTTATAAGTAAAAACTTGTATTCATCAAGCATTTGATTATTTTAGGTATAATAAAGATAAGAAAGACTATCTACTAGTAAATGTTTACAAGTTTCACTTTACCAGTTTTCAGAATAATGAGTTATGTTTCCTAATATTTTTCAAAGGTGACCAGTGATGTCATTACAATTTTTATTTCTCAGTGGAATTATGAATGTATATATTTTCACATATTTAATGTTTCAATCCATTACTCTCCTTTTTTTAAAAAAATATATGTTTTTATTTATTTCAGAGAGAAAGGGAGAAGGAGAGGGAGAGAGAGATAGAAATCTTAATGATGAGAGAGAATCATCAATTGGCTGCCTCCTACACACCCACTACTAGGGATCAAGCCCAAAACCCAGGCATGTGTCCTGACCAGGAATTGAACCGTGACCTCTTGATTAATAGGTTGATGTTCAACCTCTGAGCCACACTGGCTGGGCCAGTAAAATATTTAAAAGGGAGCAAAGATCCATACATTCCTCAGGCAAAATAAATAGTCTAGGAAAACATTGAGTTGATATCATGAAGTAGAGATACATTAAATATTTTTAAAATTATTTCATATATGATAACTGTAGTGGGAACTGGAACAGAAAATAGGCATTGGGTAAATCTAAGGAAATCTGAATAATATATGGACTTCTGTTAATAATGATGTATGATGTAATGGTTTATTAGTTGTGACAAAAGTTCCATCCTAATGTAAGATGTTAATTATAAGGGAAACTCAGTACAGGGTATATGGGAACTTTCTGTATTATCTTCACAACTATTCTGTTTAACTAAAATTATTCTAAAATAAAAATTTTATTAAAAATAATTTCAAGAATAAAATAAACAATAATTTTGTATGCATAGAAGGTGTTAAAGGACAAAGGGAGGTTGGACTATAAAAGGTATTACTCATTAATATCCCATGCAGATTTACAGAAGTTATCACGTTTATCTAGAAATGGCATGGTGGAACTGGAGCATTTTACGGGGGATAGCAATTGTACTGATTCCGGTCCTTGCTCATTTACTAATAACCCTGAGAATACTTTCTGTGGATGAAAATGTATGTAATTACAAGTTTTTTAAGAGCTATGGGCTGAGAGCCAAATAATGTTTTGAACTCTATTCTTTCAATATCCTAAAATTAATCCATTAGAATGAACCATTCTAATTAGCTGTTTGAAATAGGAAGTTTATCTCTAAAAAATGTCTTGTTTTATTCAAGTTTTTTGAAATGAGATTTTTGATTTTTTTTCCCATTTTCATTAACAATTTTCAACACAGACACAAAAGTAGTTAGAACAGTATAATAAACACCTATGTGTCTATTACCCAGCTTTATTAGTTATTAAAACTCACAAGCTTGTTTTAATTATCCCCTCCACAACCCCCCATCTTCCCCCTAGAATAATATTAAAGCAACTCTCTGTTATCAGAGTAATTTTGTTAGTAGTGGAAAATGGCACCAGGTAGGTGTCAACCTCGGTTCAGCAGTCTTAGTTCTTGAGTTCTGGCTAAGAAGAGAATTCAGAGCCAAGACTCAAATTATAAGAGAAAGTTTATTTAGAAAGTCACAGAGGTAGAAGAAATGAGCAGCCGTGGAAGATATGGGCAAAAGGGTAAGGAGAGGTTTGGGTGTGCTCTGGTGGAGGGAGGAGAGAGAGAGAGAGAGAGAGAGAGAGAGAGAGAGAGAGAGAGAGAGAGAGAGAGAGAGAGAGAGAGACCCTGGGGAAATAAGGGGGTGGGGAAAGGTGTAGGCATGCTCCATAGAAAGAGCTGAGTTGGGTCCTCCATCCTGAGGACTTTTATCTGAAGAGGATCTCAAAAGAATATTAATCAGCTTTGCTGTGTGTCTCCTCAGAGTTGTGGTCACCACTGATAGGCAGCACCAGGGCAAGGGATCATTAGTCACTGCATCTGGTCTTGATGTTAGCCATGGTGTCACTTGCCCTGGTTTTGCAGCTTTTCTGGCCTGGAACTGAAACATAGCTGAAGCCCATATGTCACCTCAAGGAGTCAATGCTTAAAAGAGTGGTCTGTAAGAGCTTGTAGTTTTGCCTGTTGCAACAGGGGCTCTCCTCCCTGGTGACCCTCTGCACCTGGCCTATGGTTCCTATTCTGCTCATGCCTGTCTAACTGCCTACTATAATATGATTTTTAAATACACTGACATTTTAAGCATTATCCTGTAAAGATTTACAGAACACCTATTTGTGAGGCAACTATTTTAGGAGGTAAACATGGAAATGAGTCAGATATGGATTTCACTTGAAAGAAGGAATTTGGTTTAGTAAGGGAACTAAGACAAACAGAAAAACCTGCTCACCATACTATGGGTCTTAATGCTATCATAGAGGCACAGACAAAATGCTAAAGGAGTCAAGTAGGGGTTGAGAACTTCAGCTGGAAGAGCTGAGAGAAAACTTTGTAGTGGCCACTGATTGTGACTCAGATTGTAAATACTGACCAGAATCACACACAGCAGAAAAAGGGGTGAGGAAGAGCTACCTGTTGTCCCTAGCCAATGTTGACCCCCTACTCCTTCAAATATACACAGAGAGGAAGGGACATCTCAGAAGACAAGAGTTTCTCCAAAAAATAAACCCACTATAATGGCCCAAATATTAGAGACAACTTCAGTCTAATTTGATGAAATAGAATCTAGAAGCATTTAAGTTTTCTATGAACTTAACAGAATGGGGACTCTGAAAGAAATTAAATGACTATAAAAAGTCAAGATAATTCTAGTTCTTGTAGCCCTGACTTTGATATATATATATATATATATATATATATATATATATATATATATGTATATATCTGCGTGGGTATTAAAAGATGTTGGACTAAGAATAGATAACTTTAAACTTGAGTTTTGAGAATGAAGGGTACAGCGATAGAGCAAGCCTTAGAAAGGAGAAAAGCCACTTCTTTGGGAGTCTGTGTTGAGATATAAAGGAAAACTAGTGATGAGAAAGAAAGAAATGATGATTATGATAGCTTTAATTTTTTTTTTCAGTGAAATGAAATCAAGATCATGTGCCAACTATGGGAGTCATTGAATTGGACCCAAATAAATCATCCAGTGATGGTGACTGCAGTGGTGCTCTCTGTACATCCTAGGTTTCCCATATCATTTCTAGCCAGCTAGCAATTGGGTGAGACCATGTGGCTAGTTTTGGCCCATGGTATATGAGCATTGGCTTGTGTTGCTTCCATGATGATGAACTAGAGAAATGGGTTCCAACCTCAACTTTCTCTTCCCCTATCACAGCAACCCTGGGAGCCACATGGTGAGATGGTGGCATCACAAGATGGCAAAAACTGGATGCCAAATTACTGTATGCAGAGGAGCACCCAGCCAACAGGTCTTGGCCATCACATAACTGAGATATGACCTTTTATTCTGACATCTTGAGGTTTATTTGCTAGTATAACATAACATGGCCTATCTTCACTAGAGCCACACTCACTGTCCAACTGAAGTTCGTGTAACTTTATAGGAAGCGCTTGTGGTTTTCTCTAATGCATGTCTGCTGGAGCTCTGCAATTAGATCTAAGAACAGAGATCATGTCTCACACTCCCCTCAGAGGACCTAACAGTGTTTTACAAAGGTTCACTGAATGTGAATTAAAGAAAGCCTTGGAGATTGACCTTTTGGAATTCTTATGCTTCATAAAGAGAAAGGAAAAAAAAAACTTAGATGCTTCAGTTAGAAAAATAAAGCAGTGGCTAAAGAAATCACTCTGGAAAGAGTGTTTGAATTTTCAGGGTCATCAAACTCATTGTGTTTAATAACAATGATACAATTATGTAGAATGAGTTCCCACAGGCAAACTTCAGTTTAAGTGCCAGGACACTAACTCAGATACCATGACAATTTAAAAATTATACTTACTTTTCAGTTGTTCCCCCAATATTTTGATCAACTATAAAGTTTCAAAGCAATGAGAGATGTGAGTCCTGGATATGGTAGAGTCTCAGGGAATATTTCAAAAACAACAAAATCATTATAAATCAAGACATTTTAGAGATAATTTTCAGGTATCATAAACCTTTATACTTACAAAAATAAAACAAATCCTGCCAATAACACTGATGTTAGGTGAGCAGGTTTCCCATATAAGGTTTCTACAAAACTTAGGGGAAAGAGCATGGAAGAAATATAAGAAACAGCCTAAGAAATCATGATAGAGAATACAATTTCATAATGCTTTGATAAAAATAGCAGGCTAGTACCTAAAAACACAAACTAGAATAAACCCCCAATTTCTTATTACAGATAATAATTAACATTTGTAAAACATTTTGTAATAAAGAGTATGTTCCTACAAATTGTGCCATTTATTAATTTTTTAAAAAATTATCTTTATTATTGAAAGAATTACAGATGTTCCCATATTTTCCCCATTGATCCCTTTAAGCTGGCCTCCACCACTGTGCAGGACATCACCACCCTATTGTCGGTGCCAT
Organism: Plecotus auritus; assembly: GCF_963455305.1. Taxonomy (NCBI): domain Eukaryota; kingdom Metazoa; phylum Chordata; class Mammalia; order Chiroptera; family Vespertilionidae; genus Plecotus; species Plecotus auritus. The sequence continues at coordinate 98,492,050 of NC_137772.1, read as the reverse complement.
GGGTTATGAATGTATGCATACAAGTTCTTTGGTTGATCTCTTCCCACCCACCCACCATGCCCATGTTCTCTCTGAGATTCCACAGTCTATTCCATGCTTCCATGTCTCTGGATCTATTTTGATCACCAGTTTATTTTGTTCATTAGATTCCACATATGAGTGAGATCATGTAATACTTGTCTTTTTCTGACTGGGTGACTACTTTCCTGGTCCCTTCATGTTATCTCAAAGGGTAAGAGATCCTTCTTTTTTGTAGCTGCATAACATTCCATAGTGTAAATGCACCACAGCATTTTAGCCGCCAATCCAATGCTGGGCTGTTTTCAGATCTTAGCTATTGTAAATTGTGCTACTATGAACATAGGGTTGCATACATTCTTTCTGATTGGTGTTTCTGGTTTCTTAGAATATATTCCTAGAAATTGGATCCCTGGGTGAAATGGCGATTCCATATTTAATTTTTGAGGAAATTCCATACTGTTTTCCTTAATGGCTACACAGTCTGCATTCCCACCAGTAGTGTACTAAGGTTGCCTTTTCTCAACATCGTTTCCAGAACTTGGCACTTATTGATTTGTTGATGGTAACTATTCTGACAGGTGTGAGGGATACCTCATTGTCGTTTTAATTTGCATCTCTCTGATGATTAGTTATTTTGAGCATTTCTTCATATGTCTCTTGGCCATCTGTATGTCCATTTGGAGATGTGCCTATTTAAGCTTTTTGTCCATTTTTAAAATTGGATTCCTTGTCTTCCTTTTGTTAAGTTTTTATTTCTTTATAAATCTCATTGGTAACCCAATCATTGTTTCATAACATGCTACTTAGCTTCCATGTGTTTGAATGTTTTTTAAAATATATATTTTATTGATTTTTTTACAGAGAGGAAGGAAGAGAGATAGAGAGTTAGAAACATCAATGAGAGAGAACATCAACCAGTTGCCTCCTGCACACTCCCTACTGGGTATGTGCCTGCAACCAAGGTACATGCCCTTGACTGGAATCGAACCTGGGACCCTTGAGTCTGCAGGCTGACGCTCTATCCACTGAGCCAAACCGGTTAGGGTTGTTTGAATGTTTTTTTAATGAGTTGTTTATATAATTTTGATATTAACCCTTTATCAGATGTATTATTGCCAAACATGTTCTTCCATACAGTGGGCTCCATTTTCATTTTGTTGATTTTTTTTTTTTTTTACTGGGCAGAAGCTCTTTATTTTGATGTAGTCCCATTAATTTATTTCCTTTGCCCTAGGGGCTTAATCACAAGGAACAACAACAACCTGTAATTATCAGAATCGAGAGTCCAGGTCAGTGGTCAGCAAACTCATTAGTCAACAGAGCGGCAAACTGCAGATCAAGAGCCGCATGTGGCTCGTGAGCTGCAGTTTGCCGACCACTGCCCGAGGAGATGCATCCATAAACATATTGCTACAAAAGGATGTTTGATATTTTGTTGCCTATATATTTTCTTCTACGATTATTATGGTTTCACAACTTATATTTAAGTGTTTTATACATTTTTTAAATTTTATTTTATTTTATTGTTTAAAGTATTACAAATAGTACATATGACTCCTTTATTCCTCCTTTGACATCCCTGAGGCCTCCCCTACCCCCCGGCACATGCCCTCATGCCCCAGCACCGGTGTCTTGCATCCATTCCATTGGTTATGCTTATAAGCATGCATACAAGTCCTTCAGTTGATCTCTTCCCCCCGCCCCCCGCAACTCTCCCTTGCCTTTCCGCTGTAGTTTGACAGTCTGTTTGATGCTTCTTTGCCTCTGTATCTATTTTTGTTCAACAGTTTATAATGTTCTTTATATTCCACAAATGAGTAAAATCATGTGGTATTTATCTTTCACTGACTGGCTTATTTCACGTAGCATAATGCTCTCCAGTTCCATCCATGCTGTTGCAAATGGTAAGAATTCTTTCTTTTTTACAGCAGCGTAGTATTCCACTGTGTAGATGTACCACTGTTTTCTAATCCATTCATCTACTGATAGGCATTCAGGCTGTTTCCAAATCTTAGCTATTGTAAATTGTGCTGCTATGAACATAGGGGTGCATATGTCCTTTCTGACTGGTGTTTCTGCTTTCTTGTGATATAGTCCTAGAAGTGGTATTACTGGGTCAAATGGGAGTTCCATTTTTAATTTTTTGAGGAAACTCCATACTGTTCTCCACAGTGGCTGCACCAGTCTGCATTCCCACCAGCAGTGCATGGGGGTCCCTTTTTCTTCACATCCTCGCCAGCACTTGTCATTTGTTGATTTGTTGATGATAGCCATTCTGACAGGTGTGAGATGGTACCTCATTGTTGTTTTGATTTGCATCTCTTGAATGATTAATGACTTTGAGCATGTTTTTATATGTCTCTTGGCTTTCTGAATGTCCTCTTTTGAAAAGTGTCTATTTAGGTCCTTTGCCCATCTTTTTATTGGATTATTTATCTTCCTTTTATTAAGTTGTATGAGTTCCTTGTAAAAGTTGGAGATTAAACACTTATCAGAGATAACATTGGTAAATATGTTCTCCCATGCAGTGGGCTTTCTTGTTGGTTTGTTGGTGGTTTCTTTTGCCGTGCAGAGCTTTTTATTTTGATGCAGTCCCATTTGTTTATTTTATCCTTAGTTTCCATTGCCCTAGGAGTTGTATTGGTAGATGTTTCTACGACAAATGTCTGCTATTTTGGTGCCTATGTCTTCTTCTAAGATTTTTATGGTTTCCCATCTTACATTTAACTTGTTTATCCATTTTGAGTTTATTTTTGTGTATGGTGTAAGTTGGTGGTTTAGTTTTATTTTTTTGCAAGTATCTGTCCAATTTTCCCAACACCATTTATTGAAGAGACTGTCTTGAGTACATTGTATGATCTTGCCTCCTTTGTCAAATATTAATTGAGCATAATGGCTTGGGTCAATTTTTGGGTTCTCTCTTTTATTCCATTGGTCTATATGTCTGCTCTTGTGCCTGTACCAGGCTGTTTTGAGAACAGTGGCTTTGTAGTACAGCTTGATATCTGGTATTGTGATCCCTCCAACATTGTTCTTCTTTCTCAAGATTGCTGCAGCTATTCAGGCTCTTTTTTTATTCCAGATGAATTTTTGGAGAGTCTGTTCTAGATCTTTGAAATATACCATTGGTATTTTAATGGGGATTGCATTGAATTTATAGATTGCTTTGGGTAGTATGGTCATTTTAATGATGTTGGTTCTACCAATCCATGAACATGGTATATTCTTCCATTTGTTCATGTCTTGCTCTATCTCTTTTTCCAGCGTCCTGAAATTTTCTAAGTACAGGTCCTTTACCTCCTTTGTTAAATTTATTCCTAAGTATCTTAATTTTTTTGTTGTAATGATAAATGGGATTGCTTTTCTTAGTTTCTCTTTCTGTGAGTTCATTATTGGTATATAGAAAAGCCATAGACTTCTGGATGCTACTTTTGTATCCTGCTACATTACTGAATTCATTTATTAAGTCAAGTAGTTTTTTTATGGAGTCTTTGGGGTTTTCTATGTACAACATCATGTCATCTGCGAATAAGGACAGTATTTCTTCTTCTTTTTCAATTTGGATGCCTTTTATTTCTTCTTGTCTAATCGCAATGGCTAATACTTCCAGTACTATGTCTAACAGGAGTGGTGAGAGTTGGCATCCCTGTCTTGTTCCTGTTCTTAGGGGAAACGAGTTTAGTTTTTGCCCATTGAGTATGATGTTGGCTGTGGGTTTGTCATATATGGCTTTTATTATGTTGAGGTATGATCCTTCTATTTCCACCTTACTGAGAGTTTTTATCAAGAAAGGGTGTTGGATCTTGTCAAAGGGTTTTTATGCATCAATGGATATGATTATATGGTTTTTATCTCTCAGTTTGTTTATGTGGTATATCACGTTTATTGATTTGTGGATATTGTACCATCCTTGCATCCCTGGAATAAATCCCACTTGGTCATGGTGTATGATATTTCTAATGTAATACTGGATTTCATTTGCTATAATTCTGTTGAGAATTTTGGCATCTATGTTCATGAGGATATTGATCTGTAATTCTCTTTCTTTGTATTGTCTTTGTCTGGTTTTGGGATTAGGGTAATGCTGGTTTTGTAGAAAGAGCTTGGAAGTGTTCCTTCCTCTTGAATTTTTTGGGATACTCTGATGAAGATAGATTTTATCTCTTCTTTAAATGTTTGATAAAACTCCCCTGTGAAGCCTTCTGGTCCAGGGCTTTTGTTTGTTGGAAGTTTTTTGATTACTGCTTCAATTTCCTCCATAGTTATTGGCCTATTCAAATTTTTTTATTCCTCCTGGTTGCGATTTGGAAGGTTTTGTTTTTCTAGGAATATATCCATTTCTTCTAGGTTAACCAGTTCGTTGGAATAGAGTTGCTTATAGTATATTTTTAAAATTCTTCATATTTCTGTGGGGTCTGCTGTTATTTCACCTCTTTCATTTCTGATTTTGTTTATTTGGGTCCTCTCTCTTTGCTTCTTGGTGAGCCTGACTAGAGGTTCATCAATCTTGTTTATCCTTTCAAATTAACCAGCTCTAGGTTTCATTGATTTTTTTTTTCTTTTTCTTTTTTCTTTTTTTTTGTATCTATGTCGTTTATTTACACTCTGATCTTTATTATTTCCTTCCTTTGGCTCACTCTGAGCTTTTCTTGTTTCTCTCTTTCTAATTCTTCAGGTTTCAAAGTTAGATGGTTTATTACCAATTTTTCTTTCTTTCTTTTTATTTATTTAACTTTTTGAGGTAGGCCTGTAATGCTATAAACTTCCCTCTCAGGACTGCTTTTACTGTGTCCCATAGATTTTTGGATTGTTGTGTTTTTATTTTTGTTTGTTTCCAGGATTTTTAAAAATTTCTTCTTTGATCTCTTTGGGAACTCACTCATTGTTTAATAGTATGCTATTCAGTCTCCATGTGTTTAAATTTTTGTGATTGCTTTTATTGTAGTTGATTTCTAATTTGATGCCATTGTGGTCTGAGAAGATGCTTGACATGATTTCACCCTTTTTGAATTTTGAGAGACTGCCTGTGTCCCAATATGTGGACTATCTTTGAAAATGTCTAATGTGCACTTGAGAAGAACATATATTCTGTAGTTTTGGGGTGGAATGTTTTAAAGATGTTAACTGAGTCCATCTGATCTAGTGAGTAATTTAGGATTGCTGTTTCTTTGCTAATTTTTTGTCTAGAGGATTTATCCAGTGATGTTAATGGGGTATTAAAGTCTCCTAATATGATTGTATTGCTGTCAGTCTCCTCCCTGATATCTTTCAGAAGTTTTTCTATGTATTTGGGTACTCCTGCATTGGGTGCATATGTGTTTACCAAAGTTATATCCTCTTGTTGTATTGATGCCTTTAGAATAATGAAGTGGCTTTCCTTGTCTCTTGTTATGGTCTTCACTTTGAGGTCTATTTTTTCAGATATAAGTATTGCCACCCCAGCTTTTATTTTTCATTTCCATTTGCCTGATAGATATTTTTCCTTCCCTTCACTTTCAGTCTGTGTGAGTCCCTTGTTCTGAGGTGGGTCTCCTGTAGACAGCATATATATGGGTCATATTTTCTTATCCATTCAGTCACTCAATGTCTTTGATTGGAGCATTTAATCCATTTACATTTAATGTTATTGTTGACAGGTACTTGTTTGTAGCCATTTCTGTACTTTATAGCTGTGTTCCTTCCTCTCTGTCTATTTCTTCCTTTTACAGCATTCCCTTTAGCATTTCTTGCATTGCTGGCTTGGTAGTGATAAACTCCCTTAGCATTTTTATTTTTATTTTTTTGTCTGTGAAGATCCTGATTTCCTCTTCAATTTTGATTGATAGTCTTGCTGGATAGAGTATTCTTGGATTCAGTCCTTTGCTTTGCATCACTTTATATACCTCATTCCATTCCCTTCTAGCTTGGTGTGTTTCTGTTGAGAAATCATTTGATAATTTGATGGTGGATCCTTTGTAGGTAACTCTCTGTCTCTCTCTTGCAGCCTTTAAGATTCTCTCTTTGTCATTAACATTTGCCATTGTAATTACATGTCTTGGTGTGGGACTTTTGCGTTTCATCTTGCTTGGGACTCTCTGTACTTGTGTGACTTTTTTTCTTCCCCATATCAGGTATGTTTTCTGTCATTATTTCTTCAAATGAATTCTCTAATCCTTGCTGCTCTTCTTGGTCTTCTGGCACCCCTATTATCTTCATTTCATGTTGTTTTAAATCTCCCTTAAGCTCTCCTCCTGCTTTTTAATTTTTTTTCTCCAGTTGGTGTTCAGATTGGGCTTGTTTCTCTACCTACCTTATCTTCTAACTCACTAATTTGGTCCTCCACCTCTTCTAATCTACTGTTGAAACCTTCTATAGCATTTTTTATTGTAGCTATATCACTTTGATTTCTTTCTGATTTTTGCATAGATTGTTGATTTTCTTGTCCATCCAGTTTATGAACTGTATGACCATTACTCTGAATTCTTTTTCTGTCATACTGCATGCCTCCATTTCACTTATTTTCTTTCTTGGCAATTTCTCTTTCTTTCCTCTGAGGATTGTTTTGTTGTCTCCCCATTCTATCATCAGAACATCCAAATGCGAAGTTGCGGGAGCCTTAGCCGTGTGCATTGGGAGGCTCATGCCACCCCAGTGTCACTGAAGATCTTTGACACTAAGCCCTGTGGCTGCTGTGGGTCAGTGGGTGCCACACGCACTGAGAATCAGAGTCACCAGCACTCAGGGCAGCTTCGTACGTGCACCTAGAATCAAGGACTCTGCATGTACTGCCCTGAAAAAAAAGTTCCCATGGATATGCACCGAAAATCAGAGTCCCCATGCTCATACACCAAGAATCGAGTATCAGAGTCTCTGTCATTTGGTGCTGCCTTGTGCCAAGATTCAGCATCCCTGTGTGCACATGCATCAAGAATTGGAGTCACTGGCATTCAGTGTGCCTGCACTGAGGATCAGGAGTCCCATGCACATGCAATGAGAAACAGAGTCCTGGCATGTGTGCACAGAGAGTCAAGTCACTGGTGCTCAGTGTTGCCTTTTGGGGTGGTGGGCTCAGGAGACCTGCACACTGGAAAGGCCCAACTGTGGTGTCCTGTGGTCAGCAGCTGTGGATTGGTAAGACACAGTTTTTGCTGCCAGGACCTTGTGCCCTTAGTTGGATTCATGCATGTCCAGCAGTGGCTCACAGAGGCACCTGGGGCTGTTAGCAAGGGCAGAGCACTCAGAGGGGCCCTCATGCTGAAGCTGCGCAACCCGTGGTGTCTGTGGGCAGGTAGCCGGGAAAGGGGTAGTCCCAATTTTACTGCCAGGACTGTGCACTCTTATTTGGATACAAGCACACCCAATTGGGGCTCACAGTGGCACTCAAGTGCTGTCTTTGGGGCAATGAGCTCAGGAAGCCTGCGAGCTGGAAAGGCATGACTGTGTTGTCTGGCAGTGGGCAGCCAGGGAGGGAGAAGTCACACTTATTGCTGGTGGACCCATGCACCCTTGTGCAGGTCTGTGGGCGGGGCAGCAGGATTTTGACTGGAGTGGCTTCAGGGTCTCAGGCAGTGTCCAAGGCTAGTCTGGGTGGTAGTGCTGATGAGTTCCTAGAAGAGGCTGCTCTCCCCTCCAAGATGGAGAAGGCTCTGTGCCCAAGATCCACAGCCCAGGGAGTGCCCACAGCGGTGGTAGGTGCTCCTTGTCCAGGAAAGCCTGGTCTGCCAGCCTTTGATACTCCTGCCAGATTTAACTGCCCCTCACTCACTCACACACACACCACACACATCCACACATTCTCCTTTCACCTCCTCACTCACTCATATCCTCTCCCTCACCTCTGTCCTGCCAGCTGCCATCTTCTTGTACCTTGTTTTATTCATTTTGAGTTTATTCTTATGTATGGTGTAAATTGGTGGTCTAGTTCATTTTTTTGCATATACCTGTCCAATTTTTCCAGCACCATTTATTGAAGAGACTGTCTTGACTCCATTGTAAACTCTTGCCTCCTTTGTCAAGTATTAATTGAGCATAAGGCTTGGATTGGTTTCTGGAGTCTCTGTTCTCTTTCATTGATCTATATGCCTGTTCTTGTGCCAGGACCAGGCTCTTTTGATAATAGTGGTTTTGTAGTATAACTTGATACCTGGTATTGTGATCTCTCCAACTTTGTTCTCTTTTTGCCAAGATTGCTGAAGCTATTTGGGGTCTTTTTTTTTTCATTTTACATAAATTTTTGGAGCATTTGTTCTAAATAAGTGAAATATGCTGTGGTATTTTAATAAGAATCACATTGAATCTATAGATTGCTTTGGGTGGTATGGGCACTTTAATGATGTTAATTCTATCGATCTATGAACATGGTATATTATTCCATTTGTTTATATCTTCCGCTATCCATTTTTTTCAACACCTTGTATTTTATGAGTACAAGTCTTTTACCTCCTGGGTTAAGTTTATTCCTAAGTATCTTATTTTTTTTGGGTTGCAATGGCAAATGGGATTATTTGTTTAGTTTCTCTTTCTGAGAATTCATTATTTGTGTATTACTGGAAGCCAATTCCAGCATGTCAGCAGGGCCGAATCATCTGGGATGGCTAAAAAGCATTTCTCCCAAACCTGAATAGGATTGTCTGCTGCCAGACAGCTCAGCGCATTTTATTGCCTCCTGTTGGCCAAACACCTGAACAGCTGTAGGCTATTCCCCAAACTGACAATGCTTCTGTACTCTTTGTAACCTTAAATTGTGTTAATAAATAGCACAGGGTCCTTAGACAAGGAGTAGTCTTCAGTTCCTTTAGCTGAAGATCCTCTGACTTCCTATGCCTTGCAAAACTATCTTTCGTCTTTGGACTCCCTCTTGAATCTACATGCAGCTCCTTTCTCCAGATTGCTGAACCCTTTGTAAGGCTAGGAAAAGAACCCCGGCAGTGTATAAAAATGCCATCAATTTCTGGGTGTCAAATTTTGTATCCTGCTACATTGCCAAATTCATTTATTAAATCTAGTAGTTTTTTTTGTGGAGTCTTTAGTGTTTTCTATGTTCATATCATGTCAACTGCACATAATAAGAGTTTTACTTCCTCCTTTCCAATTTGGATGCCTTTTATTTCTTCTTGTCTGATTACTGTGTCTACGACTTCCAGTACTATGTTGAATAAGTTTGGTGAAAGTGGAGATCCCTGTCTTATTTCTGTTTGTAGGGAAAATGGTTTTATTTTTTGCCTATTGAGTATAATGTTCACTGTATATTTGTCACATATGGCCTTGCTATGTTGAGTTATGATCCTCCTATTCCAACCTTGCTGAGAATTTTTATCAAAAAAGGGTGTTGGCTGTTATTAAATGCTTTTTCTGCATCTGTTGATATGATCAAGTGATTTTTGTCTTTCAATTTGTTTATGTAATGTATCATGTTTATTGATTTGGTAATATTGTACCAGCCTTACATCTCTGGAATAAATCCCACTTGGTCATGGTGTATGATCTTTTTAATATATTGCTAGATCCAAATAGGTAATATTTTGTTGAGGACTTTAGCATCTATTTCATCAGGGATATAGGCATATAATTCTTTCTTTATAGTGTTTTTATCTGGTATTGGAATTAGGATAATGTTGACCTCATTAAAAGCTTGGAAGTGTTCCTTCCCCTTGGATTTTTTAGAATAGTATGAGGATTATAAGTGTTAGTTCTTTGAATGTTTAGTAAAACTCCCCTGTGAAGCCATCCAGTCTGTGGCTTTTGTTTGCTGCAAGTTTTTTGTTTTTTATTTGTTTGTTTGTTCTTTACTACTGCTTAAGTTTTATCAATTGTTATTTGCTATTCAGGTTTTCTGATTCTTCCTGATTCCGTTTTAGAATATTGTAATTCTTCTGTGAATTTGTTCATTTCAACAAGTGGCACAATTTAGGGTGATTGGTGACATGCTAAAGGGCTTAAGAAAGGAGGGGTGAATCTTCTTGTAGGTATCCTTCAGAGAACCTTTTCTTCCCATCTTTCTGGTCCTTTCCCAGTCTTCTATGCAAACCATCCTGGATTTGGGGGGCTCTATTAGATGTTTCTTGGTGCTCTACTGGACTCCTCTTCTTTCTCATGTTATACACTCTCCTTAGGTAATCTCAAATACTTCTATGATGTCAATAGCTACCTGAATTCTGAGGACTCCTCCAATGATAGCCCCAAGTGAGACCCTTCTCATGAGCCTCATACTATGCATATAACTGCCTACTGAGCTTCTCTGCCAGAGTCCCCCCAGAGACATAAAACTCAACATGGTCAAGATCACTCATTCGCTTTGCCTAGGCTTATTCTAAAAGCCCAATTTTCTTTCTCTATGTCATGTCTTTGCAAACAGCATGATCGCATGATCACTCACCTAAATGAATATCTCACAAATCCATTTCCTTATCTCTATTCCCATTACCACTACTTCAGTTCAGACTTCATTCATTTATCACCTGGATTTATATCTGAAATCCCTGTCTATGGTTTCATCTCCTTCTAGTCAGTTATTCAGTGTTCTCATGGTACTATTTATATAAGATGAAACATACTGCCTAGCAAAGGTTTTGGTCTTGTTTTGGAAATGTGTCTGGAGTCCCGTTACTGAGTACAATAGGGTACCCAGAAGAAACACAGGACCACCAGCCACTTTTTCCAGGGTTTACTGACAAGTGGCCAAATGAGGTGAAAATCTCTCACTCCTACCACTGAATTCAACACATAGCTACAGAAAACTGAATCTCGTTAAGTCGTTAGAGAGGATGGGGTCATTGAGGTCTGGAATGAAGGGGAATAATGCTTTGGGGTTTTATTTTCATGGGAAGAAGTGGAAGCACTGTCTTTCAAGCCAAGGTGTAGGATATAAGAGAATCTTTTCATGAAAAGGGAAGGTGCCTGAAAAATAGGATACTGGAACCTCACTCCCCAGATTGATGTTTACTGAATGACATTACCTTGGAACCATCAACCAAAAAGTATTGCACAATAGAGAGTTCTTGAGAGAAGTTGACTTGTATGCCTGGAGGTTACCAACATGTGTGAATATAGAGGCAGGTGCATGTCTTTCTCCTGGAGTAGTATGAAGACAACTTAATGGGGGAAAAGAAGAAACAATGAATCAGCTTGAGCTCTCAGCAAGATACACAAATATCTATGAAAAAATGTATGCCACATAAGGAAGCTGGACAGCAGCCATCTTTAAAGAATTCTTTTTTTTTAAAAAATAAATCTTTATTCAGATTATTACAATTGTTTCTCCCTTTTCCCCCCATAGCTCCCCTCCACCCAGTTCCCACCCCACCTTCTGCCCTTACCTCCCCCCCGCCACTGTCCTCATCCATAGGTGTATGATTTTTGTACAGTCTCTTCCTGAACCCCCACATACCCCTTTCCCCCTGAGAATTATCAGTCCACTCCCTTTCTATGCCCCTGATTCTATTATATTCACCAGATTATTCTGTTCCTCAGGTTTTTAATTCACTTGATTTTTAGGTTCACTTGTTGATAGATATGTATTTGTTGTTCATAATTTTTATCTTTACTTTTTTCTTCTTCCTCTTCTTTAAGAATACCTTTCAGCATTTCGTATAATACTGGTTTGGTGGTGATGAACTCCTTGAGCTTTTTCTTATCTGTGAAGCTCTTCATCTGCCCTTCAATTCTGAATGATAGCTTTGCTGGGTAGAGTAATCTTGGTTGTAGGTTCTTGCTATTCATCACTTTGAAAATTTCTTGTCACTCCCGTCTGGCCTGCATAGTTTCTGTTGAGAAATCAGCTGACAGTCGTATGGGTGCTCCCTTGTAAGTAACTAACTGTTTTTCTCTTGCTGCTTTTAATATTCTCTCTTTGTCCTTTGGTCTTGGCATTTTAATTATGATGTGTCTTGGTGTGGTCCTTTTTGGATTCCTTTTGTTTGGGGTTCTGTGCGCTTCCTGGACTTGTAAGTCTATTTCTTTCACCAGGTGGGGGAAGTTTTCAGTCATTATTTCTTCAAATAGGTTTTCAGTATCTTGCTCTCTGTCTTCTTCTGGCACCCCCATAATTCTGATGTTGGTACGCTTGAAGTTGTCCCAGAGTCTTCTTACACTATCTTCAACTTTTTGGATTTTTTTTCTTTTTGCTTTTTCGCTTGAGTGTTTTTTGCTTCTTTGTATTTCAATTCTTTGACTTGATTCTTGTGTTCCTCTAGTCTGTTGTTGGGTCTCTGTATAATATTTTTTATTTCAGTCAATGTATGTTTAATTTCTAGTTGGTCCTTTTTCATATCTTCAAGGGTCTCATTATATTTATTGGCCTTTTTTAGGATATTCTTGAAAAGCCTTATAACCTTGGTTTTGAATTCTATATCCAGTCATTTGTTTTCCTCCATTTTTTTCGTTTGTGATCTGTTTCTTTGTCGCTGCATTTTCACTGCTTACCTGAGTTGGTAGGGTAGCTTTGTGTGCTGGGTTTCTTATATGGCCCAGTGGGTCGGCCTCTCCAGTTAACCTGAGGTGGATACTCTTGGTGCACCCCTTTGTGGACTGTGTGTACAGCCTTTTTGTAGTTAAGTCTTGATTGTTGTTGGTATCACTGGGAGGAATTGACCTCCAGGCCAGTTGGCTGTGAGGATCAGCTGTGTCTATGCTGGGAGAAGTTTGGTGCTGGAGACAGCCTTATAGGATTAGACTTGCCAAATTGCAAAAACCTCTGTGCTCAGCTTGGATGGCGTGGAGTCTCAGGGTGGAGCCAACAGTCTTGGCTTCCAGTCAGCCTTGTCCTTGCGTGCACGCGACTCCAGACCTCTGCCTTCCCCAGCTCCCAAGTCTCTGCCCAAGAGTCCAGATTCCCCCCACAAGAGCGTGGGTCCCCAGGGGCTCGCCTGGAACTGGGGTTCAGTGCAGTCAGGAGCTTCTGACTCCCTTCTGCTAGGGAAAGCCTGTGGCAACCTCCACAGTCTTTGTGCACACTGGCGCGTGCACCTCCAGACCCTTGCCCACTGGGGCTCCCCTGGGTCTCCCCCAGGTCTCTGAGTCTCCAGGTGCCTTTCTCTCTACCTGACAGTCCAGACTCCCCCTGTATGAGCCTGGGTCCTCGGGGTTCCACCGGGAACTGGGGTTCAGTGCAGTCAGAACTGGGGTTCAGTGCAGTCGGGGGCTTCCTTCCCCCTTCTGCCAGAGAAAGTCAGCCGGGCTCTCAGCCGCCCTTCCTCTCTGCGCGCACAAAGACCCTTTGCCATACCTCCAATTCTCTGTGAGCTTTTCTCTTTCCTTCTAGTTGTAGAATTTCCACTCAGCCAGCTTTCCTGTGGTTCTGGATGGTGTCCATTCTGTCTTTTAGTTGTAGTTTTGAAATTGTTGTGTGAGGCAGCAGTTTAGGTGCTTACCTATGCCGCCATCTTGGTTTCTCTCCATCTTTAAAGTATTCTAACCTACCAAGAATAAGGGACTGGGTGAGGGGCATACTTTTGAAGAAGAAAGTGAGGAAGTATTACAGAGGTAATCTCTAGAATACATCACCCATGTTAGAGAGATTCAGAGTATAGAGATCTTACAGAGTCTTCTAAAGAAATCTTAAAATACATCCACAAAAGAAGCTTTTCTCTTATTCTTCCTTTTTTCAAATCTTGTCCTGGAGGAGCCAGAAACAAGAATGGGAGTGTAGACCCCACTGCAGGTTCAAAACCCCAGATCAGAATTGAGCTGAGGGAACAGAATCAGCCATGGATTGAATGTGAGATTGGTATTTTGATTTAGACTCTACTAGACTTTTTAACATCTGTAAATGAGTTCATTATCAAAGCAAGACTGTTCTTACAGCTGAACGTGACTGGAAACCTACAGGATCTGCCAAAGAAATATCGGCAGAATACATTTGAAAGCAGTGATGGGAGAAAAACAAAGTTATGTCTCATCTTTCAAAGTAAAAATATCATGTCACTTGTCTGCTTAAAATCCATCAGTGCCTTCCCAGTGTAACTCTTGGCAGATAATAAGCAAAAATGTGGTGTTTTTTTTTTTCATGAATAAGCATATTCATGTTGCACAAAGAAGCAAGCTCACTCTTGCTCACATATTTCTGACCTACAAAAATAAAGTAAAAGTATTAAGAAGACAGGTATTTTGCTATTATTATTAAACACTTTTTTGAGAATATTAATTAGACCATGAATTAACCATCTCTTTTTCCTCCTGGATCTATTGAGTATGCCTTATTATATTGTTGATATCTGTATCTCTATTTATAGTCATAGGTAAATACTTATATTGTATCCTATGTTATCAGTGAAAAGAAGAAATGTCCTTAGTTTACAGCCTTCATTACTACAAGTGCTCATAGAAATTTTTATCATATTTAAGTCAGTAACTGATAAAGAACAGAAAATATAAATTGTTAGATATTAATATCTACAGTTATCAACCTCTATAGATATATATAGATATAGGGTATAGAGTATTTCTTTTCACAAATGACACGCATATATGACCCTCCCTTTTGTTTCAGAGCATCTCAACTTTGCTATTGACAATCCTCCAAAATATGTCTGCTACTGATCCCTGGCTTACTTAGGTGGTCTACCTTATAGTTGGAGGCCTACTGGGACCCTCTGTGGCCACCATAGTGAACCCAATGACAATTTTGCAGGCTAGCACCATTAGCTACCTTCAAGATTCTTAAGGAGGGCACAGGGAAACTTTCTAGAAAATCCTTTTCATTTTTGAGAAAGACTAGCTTCCAAGACTTGATGCACAATCTTATTTTGATAATTAAAAAAACATTGACCTTTTCTTTCTTAAAATATTACAGGTAATATTTAGGGTTAACTCAAGAGAAAGACTTAGAAATGCAAAAATTGAGATGTATTTTTTTTTAATTACCCAAAGCCATGAAATGGAACAACTGTGCTTAAAGAGATATGACCTCAGCTTGCAAAATGCTCCTTCTGGTGGGAATAAATGTAAACACAATTATAATATAAATTACAAAACTTAGAGATAGACTCAAACCATCAAACATTACCCAAGTGTTCAATTCCTCCTAATTCTGCCCTTATTTTGTGATGTACTACACACTGCTGAGCAATGGAAAAAATCCAAAGCTGAGACACCTTATTTGGGCTCAAATGGAATTTGACAAGTAATTTATTAGGGAAGGCCACTAAAATATATTCTAGGCTCATTCACTTTGGAAAGAAGCAGCCTAATGGGATGCAGGGTAAAGAGCTATGAGGAATGGCAAGAGATTATTTTTTTTCTATTTGGAGAGTTTTAAAATGATACCAAAAACATGTTGTCATGTAACATTTTGAAAAAAAAAATGTATTACACATAAATCAGAATCTATACCTCCTAAAATAAACAATAATTATAGAGTTAATAGCTTTCATAATAAAGCCAATCTGGAAAGCTGGTTAAAAGTAATACAAAACATTACATGGAAAAGCACATTGTTAAGTACTTTCACAATGGGAAGTAGGAAAGGATGATACCATGTCCACTGAAGATGATTGATCAAAAATAATTTCTAATTTTATATAATTTTTGCCAAGCATTATGTCACTGCAATAGTAACGATTGAAATAAAAATGGAAATATCCAACCCAGCCAGCATGGCTCATTGGTTGAGCATCGACATATGAACCAGAAGGTCATGGTTCAATTCCCAGTCGGGGCACATGCCCAGGTTGTGGGCTCTATCCCCAGTGGGGGACATTCAGGAGACAGCCAATCAATGATTCTCTCTCATCATTGATGCTTCTCTCTCTCCCTCTCCCTTCCTTTCTGAAATAAAAACTATATATATTTTTTTTAAATGGAACTATCCAATCAATTATACAATTTTTGCTGAGTTCTAAATCAGAATCTCACACATATATAAATATTTCCCCTGCTAATAAGTAAAGGCAGATTCCCTTTGAAGCATGTATATGCCATTTCAAATGATCTAAACAGAAATTTAGTAAGAGTTGGATTAGGTGTCCTGGAATTCATGTCTAAGCCTATTCTAAATTTTATATGCTGGGGGTTTGTGGCCACTACTTAATCATTCCAGTAAACTTTGAATTGAAAGGTTAATCCTCCTTAAATGTTGAAGGCTGAAATGAAGAAATCTAGTTTCAAATATCTTCCAAAACTCCATTTAATAATTCTCATGATTTGTCATTGCCAAATGGCCCATCTGTAAGAGGAACTTGTAAACTCAGAAGGGAGATAAACCTGGACCAGGTGTATTTTGGCACAGTTCACTGTCTGCCTCCTTTCCTTGTTTGGAGGTGGCGGAGAGGTAGGTAAAATGGGGCAAAGCCACCAGGAGCAATGACAGCAGGTTTCTGGATGAGCCTGGAGCTGGAAAAAATATGGAACTGGATAAAATATGGAACTGGATGGTAGCAAGTTGTACACATGTAGCAGCAAGTTTTTGAGGCTAGTAACTATTAGACATCTAAGAACTTAATCTTAGGCAAGATCTGAATGATCAACAAGTTTTGGGTACACAATAAGTTTAGGAATATTAACTTTCTCTTCCTCAGCTCTTGACTTTCCAGATCCAGCACAAGTTCTGTGTGCCAGTATATTACCACAGGCCTCCAGCATTCTCCTCCCTACTACCCTCTTCTACACACACATATACAAACACACACATGAATGCACACACAGAGACACACACACCAGAATGTATTAAAAAAAAACAACAAAAACAACTCAGTCTGGACCATCTTGATTAATTTCTAATTGCTTCTTGTCTCTATTTTTCCTGCCATTAATCAAGAAGGCCAAACTCTGGGGACTACTGTGTTGACCAAAATTGCCCGGCCAGTATGGCTCAGTCACTGAGCATTGACCTATGAATCAGAAGGTCAGGTTTTATTCCTCATCAGGGCATATGCCTGGGTTGTGGCGGTAGGTGGCAGCTGATCAATGATTCTCTCTCATCATTGATGTTTCTATCTCTCTCCCCCTCTCTGAAATCAATAAAAATATATTTTTAAAAAAGAATGACCAAAATTGTGTTGCAACATGGCTGATCCATCAGGAAAACTTCACCAGGTTGGGAGGGAAGCTGAGCTGGCTGCTTCTGAGGTGTGACTGACCAGGCTGGGGCAACCAGCTTCAGAAAACCTTTGGTGCACCTAGATATCTGATACCCCAAAATTCTCCATAAAGGCAGAACAATAGAGACAAAGGAATAGAAACCTATCAACAGTGACTAAGAATGGCTGAATCATAAGAATGAATGTCACTGGGAGTCTGTTTTCTATCTCCCCAGAAGCCAACCAATAAATGTTGCCGTTTGGGTACTGCTACATCCCCAGAAAGGTTAATCTCAAAAAGCACATTCCCTTTTTGGAAGGCCTCCTTTTTTGCATTTCAGACTCTGGTACCTGCAGTCTTATTTTTTTTAAAGTCTTTTTTTAAAAAATATATTTTATTGATTTTTTAGAGAGAGGAAGGGAGAGGGATAGAGAGTTAGAAACATCTATCAGAGAGAAACATCGATCAGCTGCCTCCTACACACCTCCTACTGGGGATGTGTCTGTAACCAAGGTACGTGCCCCTGACCAGAATCGAACCTGGGACCTTTCAGTCCACAGGCTGATGCTCTATCCACTGAGCCAAACCAGTTAGGGCAGTACCTGCAGTCTTAGAACAAAGACATTTCATTTTTCAAGAGCCTTAGGGAATTTAAGAATCTTAGGGAAGGAGTTCTGCATGTACAAAGGTTTTGCATGTACAAAGGTTTGAGAGAAAGGTGGTATACAAATATCTAGGCACATTCTACTTTTACTCACTGATTTCTTGGAAGATACCATGTAGTCACTGATTCCAAGGCCTTCTGAAACAACCAAGTGTGGCTGCTCCAATGAATGGTTTCTTTTTGAGCAGGTGTGTGTGCAATCCTCTGTTTAGTTCAACACAATCCACAGAATGTGATGCAATCAGTGCCTTCAGATCACCACACAGAATCATGAGAACTTGAACTCCACTTAGGAGATAGCTGCAGAGATTGGGTTGGAAGTTCAGAGGAGAAAAACACTGGCTGGTTCATAGAATTGCAAATTCTCATTGAACTATCCTAAAGATCAGGACTTTTAACTCACTCACATGGGAGTATTTCTCAAAATTCAGTAGTTGAATTCACATAATAACTTTTGACATCCCAATGAACCATTTGTAATGGTATTTACTTAATTTTTAAATAACAACTCACTGTCATTCACTTAGTTAATTTAAATATGCTCACTTTTTATAATGTAAAACTATGTATTTCAAAAGAAAACTTTAAATCACTATCTTTGATCTATCTTTCCATTATACATTAAAAGGACATGGCTATTGAAGATGGTGGCATAGGTAAGCACCTAAACTGCTGCCTCACACAACAATTTCAAAACTACAACTAAAAGACAGAACGGACACCATCCAGAACCACAGGAAAGCTGGCTGAGTGAAAATTCTACAACTAGAAGGAAAGAGAAAAGCTCACAGAGAATTGGAGGTATGGCAAAGGGTCTTTGTGCGCGCAGAGAGGAAGGGCGGCTGAGAGCCCGGCTGACTTTCTCTGGCGGAAGGGGGAAGGAAGCCCCCGACCGCACTGAACCCCAGTTCTGACTGCACTGAACCCCAGTTCCAGGCGAGCCCCTGGGAACCCACGTTCTTACGGGGGGAGTCTGGACTCTCGGGCGGAAACTCGGGAGCTGGGGAAGGCGGAGGACTGAAAGCGTGCACGCGCCAGTGCGCACAAAGGCTGCAGAGGTTGCCACAGGCTTTCCCTAGTGGAAGGGAGTCGGAGATTCCTGACTCCACTGGGCCCCAGTTCTGACTGCACTGAACCCCGGTTCCAGGTGAGCCCCTGGGGACCCACGCTCTTGTGGGGGGAGTCTGGACTCTCCGGCAGAGACTCAGGAGCCAGGGAAGGTGGAGGTCTGAAGGTGCGCACGTGCGCGCAAGGGTAAGGCTGACAGGAAGCCAAGACGGAGACTCCACCCCATCCAAGCTGAGCACAGAGGCTATTGCAATTTGGCAAGTCTAATCCTATAAGGCTGTCTCCAGCACCAAACTTCTCCCAGCATAGATACAGCTGATCCTTACAGCCAACTGGCCTGGAGGTCAATTCTTCCCAGTGATACCAACAACAATCAAGACTTAATTACAACAAGGCTGTACACACAGTCCACAAAGGGGTGCACCAAGAGTGTCCACCTCAGGTTAACTGGGGAGGCAGACCCACAAGGCCATATTGGAAACTTAGCACACAAATCTACCTTACCAACTCAGGGAAGCAGTGAAAATGCGGGGTCAAAGAATCAGATCACAAACGAAAGAAATGGACGAAAACAAACGACTGGATATAGAATTCAAAACCAAGGTTATAAGGCTTTTCAAGAATATCCTAGAAAAGGCCGATAAATATAACGAGACCCTCGAAGATATGAAAAAGGACCAACTAGAAATTAAACATACACTGACTGAAATAAAAAATATTATACAGAGACCCAAAAACAGACAAGAGGAACACAAAAATCAAGTCAAAGAATTGAAACACAAAGAAGCAAAAAACACTCAACCGAAAAAGCAAAAAGCAAAAAAAAAAAAAATCCAAAAAGTTGAGGATAGTGTAAGAAGACTCTGGGACAACTTCAAGCGTACCAACATCAGAATTATGGGGGTGCCAGAAGAAGAGAGAGAGCAAGATACTGAAAACCTATTTGAAGAAATAATGGGCGAAAACTTCCCCCACCTGGTGAAAGAAATAAACTTACAAGTCCAGGAAGTGCACAGAACCCCAAACAAAAGGAATCCAAAGAGGACCACACCAAGACACATTATAATTAAAATGCCAAGAGCAAAAGACAAAGAGAGACTATTAAAAGCAGCAAGAGAAAAACAGTTAATTACCTACAAGGGAGCACCCATACGACTGTCAGCTGATTTCTCAACAGAAACTATGCAGGCCAGACGGGAGTGGCGAGAAATTTTCAATGTGATGAATAGCAAGAACCTACAACCAAGATTACTCTACCCAGCAAAGCTATCATTCAGAATTGAAGGGAAGATAAAGAGCTTCACAGATAAGAAAAAGCTAAAGGAGTTCATCACCACCAAACCAGTATTATATGAAATGCTGAAAGGTATTCTTAAAGAAGAGGAAGAAGAAAAAAGTAAAGATAAAAATTATGAACAACAAATACATATCTATCAACAAGTGAACCTAAAAATCAAGTGAATTAAAAACCTGAGGAACAGAATAATCTGGTGAATATAATAGAATCAGGGGCATAGAAAGGGAGTGGACTGATAATTCTCAGGGGGAAAGGGGTATGGGGGGTTCATGAAGTGACTGGACAAAAATCATATACCTATGGATGAGGACAGTGGCGGGGGGGAGGTAAGGGCAGAAGGTGGGGTGGGAACTGGGTGGAGGGGAGCTATGGGTGGTAAAAGGAGAAATAATTGTAATAATCTGAATAAAGATTTATTAAAAATAAAAAAAAGGACATGGCTGTTAAAATAAACATGTCTCTATAGTGCCTAAAATCATTTCACATATCACCGGAGTTTCCTGTCCTATTCTTTGAGAAACACTGCCACCAGGCATGGTTCCCAAAGACTACACTTCTGTGGTGCCCTGCAACAGAGGCCTAGGGTTTCCAAATGGAGAAGAGGCTTACAATGCAAATGCCCCAGCATATAGCTTCAACTTAAAGCAATGGAAAAGTATTTGCAAACAGTGTCAGCACCTTCCCTGAGAGAAGGTTTTGAAAAAGTGAAATAACCACCATTCAGGGCTTGGGCACCAGCAAGATGGTAAGGTCACCTAAAAATGGTGGATGGAAACAGCTCTGATAAACTACACCTATTTAGCAACTTTGCCTTGAGATGGAGTGCTTTAGTGTCACTGGCTGATCAGTACTTGCAAACTGTTAAATATCAAAAGAAAGTAAAATCTTAAAAGCTTCTGTGGTGGCTTTGTAATGTGACAATTTGACTAGGCTGATACATTTCCTAAAATTCTCTTTCTTGCAATTTTCTAGTTAGAATGTGTCTTAAGAAAGATTTTTGGGACATGAGGTGGACAAAGAGGAATCAGTGGCCAATCTGAAGCTCATACACATTGTTATGGATCTGCTGATTTACTCTGATGCTGTAAAGCAGCTTCTGCTCAACTTTCCCTTGGATCTTTCTTCAGTTTTTTGTACTCCTGTGTCAGGTATGTGCATGTTCAGTTCTGGAATGAAGGGCTGACTTCTGCTGCAGAATGTCCTCATCACAAAAGTCAGAGGAACAAGAACAGCCATGTTGTCAGTTCCTTCTTGTGGGATCCCAATTTTGCTTGGAGTCTTTTATTCCTCATGATCTTCCCCTCCTGACTACTCCCTGTGTACCTCAACATCCACATTAGATGCAGAGATAAAGTCTTAAAGAGATAACTTAACCAAATGCCACAATGAGGTTAGCCAATTCCCTGGAATATGTATGTATGCATATATGTTTATGCTAGAGGCCTGGCACATGAAATTTGTGCACGGGGGGTCCCCCTTTAGTCCAGCCTGCACCCTCTCCAATCCGGGACCCCTCGGGGGATGTCCGACTACTGGTCTAGACCTGCAGTTGGAAATCCCTCTCATAATCCTGGACCACTGGCTCCTAATCTCTCACCTGCCTGCCAGCCTGGTTGCCTCCAACTGCCCTCCTGCCAGTCTGGTCACTCCTCACAGCCCCCCCCCCGCCCCTGCTGGCCTGGTCACCCCACTCAGAATGCTTGTTCAGTCGTTTGGTTATCCCTTGGGCCAGCCCTGGGCAGCTGGGGTGCCTAGGAGGACTGGGGGACTCCAGAGGCAGGTATGTGGAGCAGCCAGACCTGGCCGTGCCACATGCCTGCCACCCCAGCAAGGCTGAGGGGACTGGGCGCCATCATTTTGTGGCTGTGGGCGCTGCCATCTTTGAGGGCGTGGCAGTCAATTAGCATATTCCCTCCTTATTGGGTGTGGGTGCCACCATCTTTGTGAGGGCATTATGGTCAATTAGCATATTCCCTCTTTATTAGATAGTATATGTTTTACTAAATCTGAGACAGTAAATTACCAGGAAACTGCAGCTTTTGATTGCTATTGCATGGTTCTGCTTCTTCATGAAAGAAGTGGGGTTCACAGGTTTGTGTTAATTTGGATTAATTTGAGTAGAAAAATTTATGCTTTCAAGCTATAGTTTGTAGCATTGTTAAATTAACCTGTATTAGTCAGGATAACTAACATTAGCTGATGTAACAAATTAATCCCAAACCTCAGACACTTATGAAAGTAAAGGTCCATTTCTGGCTCCAAACAGTGCCCAATGCAGGTTGGTGGAATGGGAACTGAGTAGGTAGACTCTGTTCCATGCTGTCATTTAGAGGCCCAAGCTCCATCCCTCATGTCAATTTACCTTACTCTAGGGCCTTGTCCTCCTCTGCATCCAGCCATTCAAACAAGTAAAGTGAGAGAGAACAGAGAAAAACATCTGTTCTTAAATGCTTGGGCTTGAAAGTGACTTACATGCAAAGGGGTGAGAACATGTAGTCTAGCTGTTTCCACGAAGAAGAGGACATCTCAGATATTGGTGAGCTCTATAAGTCTCTGTTACAGAGCCTGGCATTTCTAATTATTATATTCCTCGAGTGAGAAATTATTTTATGCCTGTTACATTCTGTTTAAAATCTAATGCCATGTAGCAAGGACATGATCTCTTTGAGGAATGACAGTCTCTGTCAGAAGCAATCTCTGTCAAAGAACAGCTGCACTGAATGTTTAATAAATACATTTACTCTTTCAATGAAAATTTAAAGCAATGGATAATAAAGGGAGAAGTTTATTTTGGAGTTGCTGAGTAAGATAAAAAGAAAAGAATAATTGTTCTGTGATTGAAATATGATAATCAATAATTGTATACATTATCCATATAGCCGGGTCACTTTCTTCCTCTTTCAGCCAGGATAAACTAGCATGTTAATATGCTTCAGTAAGTCAAAACTAAAATTCTCAGTAGCTAAAGTTTGTTATTTCCTGCTCATGCTTCATGTACAACACAGCTGGCAGAGGTCTCTGCTGATTGTAGTCATGCATGAACCAATAATCTCTCTCCACACATGCTCTTATAACCACTGTTCAAAGGGCTGAAACTTTTAAAGCTTCTCTTGAAGGATCATACATCACTTCTGTTCACATTTATTTATCAAAAAGGTCATGTGGCTATGCCTAACTTCAGAGGAAGATGAACAATGTTCAGTAGGAGAGAAGACTATACATGGGCAAATCATCACTCATACACTTTTTCTTTATTACTCCTTGTTAGTAGATAAAACACATTAATGAGGACAGGGAAAATGGAGAGATAAACAAAAATTTATCTAATGACTTAGAGGCACTTAAAACTTTGTTGATAAAAAAATAACATGTATCATCAAATAAAACTTACCAATAATGTTAATGCCATATTGCCCTTGAATAACAGAGTTAAAGCTATGTACAACACAAAATTTATTTTAAACAACAACATGGGTCAGAGGGATGGCGGCATAAGGGCGCATCTATCCTCTCCTCCTAACATTTCAACAAAATAACCATCTATAATTCAACAAAGAAGTCCGTGCTCAACACAGATGCACGCCTGAGAGACCTGCACACTGGAACAACTAAGGTGGGCTCCTTGTAATGGGCAGGGAGGCGAGAGAAGGGAGGGAAGTCGAACATGGCTACAGCTGGGAACTGGCAGCAGCAGTTGCGGACAACAGAGCTAACCCAACAAGTGGCTGGCTATTGGAATAGCCACTGAAGTGGTGGCATTGTGTGGTCACACACAAACAGTGAGAGAGTGTCTGAACCTTGGGGGGGGGTTGTGAATGGGATGCGTCAGCAGACACCCTCCCTATAGAACCGCTCTCCCACGGACAAAGAAAGTAGATCGCAGAGCCCTGCCACTGATTAGACTCCGAGGTCTCGCCTCCCATTGCCCTTGGATTGTTTCCAGGAGTGTATTGTCTGTAGGCCAAGAGCTGTCACAGTAGAAACACAGTTTCCCTCTGTGACTGAACCCCAGGAGGGATGCTTGGGCTACCAGCCATGGGCAAACTAGGGCCCGCAGGCCGGATGCGGCCCATTCGGCTGTTCTATCCGGCCCGTGGAGCCGAAAGAGTGGAGGGTTCTCTTGCTCTCCCCTCCACTCCTTTACTTTGAATTTATATTAGTTCACACAAACACTCCATCCAGGCTTTTGTTCCGGCCCTCCGGTCCAGTTTAAGAACCCATTGTGGCCCTCGAGTCAAAAAGTTTGCCCACCCCTGACCCTTGGAGGCCAGGGACTGCCATTGCCATGAGGGAAAAACAAACCTCACCCCAACCAGCAGAGGCAGTACAGCCCTACGGAAGCCGCAGAGGCTCAAAATTGTGAGGACACAGAGGAAAAAAATCTTACAATTCAGTGCCATCTACTGGAAAGAGTAGAAAGACCTCCTCAGAGATAAATGGGAAAACAAAGGAGAAAAACGAATGCCATGAGTAACCACAACAACAATGATGACCAGAAAGAAAATGAAAAATCCCCAGAAAACAGGCTGGAACACATAGAATTATGCGAGTTGAATGACAGAGATTTCAAGATTGCAGTTCTGAAAATACTCAATGAGATGCGAGAAAATACTGACAGGCAATTCAACTCACTCAGAAAACAAATCAATGAACAAAATGAGTATTTCTCCAAAAAAATTGAATTGCTAAAAAAATATATACTAGTAGCAAAAATCCTGGAAATGAAGCAAGTAATTAAAGAAAGAAATTAAGAGTGAACTGATTAGCATAGAAAACAGAACCAATCAGTTAGAGGAAAGAACTAGTGATATTGAAATGATGCAGACGGGAGAAGAGAAAAAGCTGAGAATAAAGAAATACAAAATAGCCCTATGAGACCTCTCTGATTCCATAAAAATAATAATAGTAATAACATCAGAATCATAGACATGGTGGAGGGGGAAGAGAGAGAGTATGGATGGAGAGTTAATTAAAACAAATAGTGGATGGAACTTCCAAAATCTATGGAAAGAACTAGATCCTCAAATACAAGAAGCAAACAGAACACCTAGTTATCTCAATCCATAGAGGCCTTCTCCAAGGCACTTGGTAATGAAGCTGTCAAGAATTAGTGACAAAGAAAAAATATTCAAAGCATCCAGGGAAAAGAAGGAAGTGACCTACAAAGGAAAACCCATCAGAATTTCACCCGACTTCTCAGCAGAAACTCTACAAGCAAGAAGAGAGTGGAACCAAATATTCAAATGCCTGAAAGAGAGAAATTACCAGCCACACATATTATATCCAACAAAATTATCCTTTAAATATGAAGGAGAAATAAGAACATTCCCAGACATATAGACACTGAGGGACTTTATCTAGAAAACCTCCATTGTAGGAAATACTCAAGGGAGTTATTCTATCTGAAACAAAGAGCATAAGGTCATAACACTACCAGTAGGATTGCCAAAAACTCACAGCATAAACAGGGAAAATTTGTGACAATAAAATCATACAAGGGGAAGAGGGACAGGTATGGACAGGCAAAGAAAGATGAAGATAAGATGTACTCAAAAGGGAAAAAAATGGTATATATGCAACTTCACTTTTTATAAAACTAATGGCAACCACACACAGAAATTCCCCAAATGAGACATATTGCTTTAAAAAAAAGAGGAAACAGAGGAAAGATGTATGAATACCACCAAACAAAAACAACAGATAGAAGCATAAAGGAAAAGAACCAATGGAGGCACGTGTTACCAGAAAACCAAAGATAAAATGGCTATAGGAAATCCTCATACATCAATAACTACCCTAAATGTAAATGGTCTAAACACACCAGTAAAGAGGCACAGAGTAGCAGAGTGGATCAAAAAACAAAACCCAACCATATACTGCCTACAAGAGACACATCTAAACAGCAGTCCAAGGTAGATTCAAAGTAAAAGGGTGGAAAATGATTCTCCAAGCAAATAACATCCACAAAAAAGCAGGTGTAGCCATACTTATATCTGATAAAATAAATCTCAAGATAACAAAGATATCAAGAGACAGAGATGGACACTTTATAATGATAAAGGGAACACTACATCAAGAAAACATAACACTTCTTAATATATATGTGCCCAACCAGGGAGCACCAAAATATATTGAACAGCTACTCACAAAACTAAAGAGAGAAGGAGATCAAAACACAATCATAGTTGGAGACCTTAATATTCCTTTGACAGCTCTAGACATATCAACCAAACAAAAAATCAATAAAGAAATATCAGCCTTATATGAAACACTAGACCAAATGGATATAATCAACATTTACAGAACATTTCATCCCAAAACATGAGACTATACATTCTTCTCCAGTGTAAATGGAACATTCCCAAGAATAGACCATATGTTACGTCACAGAACAAACATCAACAAATTCAAAAAGATTGAAATTATTCTAAGTACATTTTCTGACCACAATGCCATGAAATTAGAAATCAACTGCAAAAAGGAGGTAAAAAAAACCAACAAAAACAACCTACAAATACGTGGAGATTAAACAAGATACTACTAAAAAATGACTGGGTCAAAGAAGAAAGAAAAGATGAGATCAAAAGATATATAGAGACAAATGAGAATGATAACACAACATATCAAAACCTCTGGGATGCAGCGAAAGTTGTAGTAAGAGGGAAGTTTACTGGTATATCACTACAGGCCTGTTTCAAGAAACAAGAGAAATTCCAAGTAAACAACCTAACATCACACCTAAAAAGACTAGAGAAACAAGAACAAAAACAACCCAAAGTTAGCTGAAGAAAGAAAATAACAAAAATCAGAACAGAATTAAATGAAATAGAGAATAAAAAGACTGTAGAAAAAAATTAATAAAACAAGGAGCTGCTTCTTTGAAAAGACTAATAAAATTGACAAACCCCTGGCTAGACTAACTAAGGAAAAAAGGGAAAAGACCCATATAAAGAAAATCAGAAATAAAAGAGGAGAAATCACCACAGACATCACAAATATGCAAAGATCATACTAAAATATTATGAAAGCCTTTATGCCACCAAATTCAATAATCTAGAAGAAATGGATAAGTTCCTAGAAATATATAACCTTCCTAGACTAAATCTTGAAGAACTGGAAAATCTAAATAGACTGATCAGCAGTCAGGAAATTGAAACAACCATCAAAAACCTCCCAAATAACCAAAGTCCAGGACCAGATAGCTTCACCAGTGAATTCTAACAAATGTTCAAGCAAGAATTAAAGCCTATTCTTTGCAAACTCTTCCAAAAAATTGAAGAAGAGGCAATACTTCCAAACACATTCTATGAGGCCAATATAACTCTAATGCTAAAACCTGGCAAAGAGAACACAAAAAAAGAAAACTACGGACCAATATCCCTGATGAATACAGATGCAAAAATCCTGACCAAAATACTAGCTAATTGAATACAGCAGTACATCCAAAAAATAATACATCATGATCAAAGTGGGATTTATTCCAGGGGCACAAGGATGGTTCAACATTCACAAATCAATTAACGTAATACACCACATTAACAAAAGACAGGATAAAAATCATATGATCTTGTCAATAGATGCAGAAAAAGCATTTAATAAGATACAACATCCATTTATGATTAAAACACTCAATAAGATAGGAGTAGAAAGAAAGTACCTCAACTTAATAAAGGTCATATATTATAAACCCTCAGCCAATATCATACTCAATGGTGAAAAACTGAAAGCTTTTCCCCTAAGAACAGGAATAAGACAAGGATGTCCACTCTCACCACTCTTATTCAACATAGTACTGGAAGTACTATCCAGAGCAATAAGGCAAGAGAAAGAAATGAAAGGCATCCAAATAGGGAAGGAAGAAGTCAAACTGTCACTTTTTGCAGATGACATGATGCTGTATATAGAAAACCCTAAAAACTCTACAAAAAAAAAACTACTGGAAACAATAAACAAATACAGTCAAGTTGCAGGATACAAAATCTATGTACAAAAATCCATTGCCTTCCTATATACCAATAACAAAACTTCAGAAAAAGAAATGGAGAAAACAATTCATTTTGCAATCACAACCAGAAGAATAAAATACCTAGGAATAACTTAATAAAGAATGTGAAAGACCTATATACTGAAAATTACAAAACATTATTAAAAGAGATTGAAAAAGATACAATGAAATGGAAAAATATCCCGTGTTCATGGATTGGAAGAATCAACATAGTTAAAATGGCCATTTTACCCAAAGCAATATACAGATTTAATGCAATCCCCATCAAAATTCCAATGTCATTTTTTAAAGAAATAGAATGAGAAATCATCAGATTTGTATGGAACCACAAAAGACTCAGAATAGCCAAAGCAATCCCGAAAAAAAAAAAAAAAAAAAAGAAAAGAAAAGAAAAGAAAAAAAAAGAACAAGGCTGGAGGTATCACGCTACCTGACTTCAAAATATACTACAGAGCTACGATAATCAAAACAGCATGGTATTGGCAGAGAAACAGTTTCACAGCTCAATGGAACAGAATAGAGAGCCAAGCTATAAAACCACACATATATGGAAAGATAATTTCGACAAAGGAGCCAGAAATGCACATTGGAGCAAAGATAGTCTCTTCAATAAATGGTGCTGGGAAAACTGGAAAACCACATGCAAATGAATGAAACTGGATTGCAGTTTGTCCCCATGTACAAAAAATAATTCAAAATGGATCAAAGACTTAGACATAAGACCTGAAACTATAAGTCACATAGAAAAAAATATAGGTACCAAACTTATGGACCTGGGTGGTAGAGAACATTTTATAAACTTGACCCCAAAGTCAAGGTAGGTAAAGACAAAAATAAATGAATGGGACTATATCAAATTGAAGAGCGTCTGCACAGCAAAATAAATGGACAACAAAACAAACAGGCAGCCAACCAGATGGGAGATGATATTTGCAAACAGTAGCTCCAACAAAAGTTTAATTTCCAAAATATGTAAAGAACTCAACATCCAAACAAATAATCTAATCAAAAAGTGGGCAGAGGACCTGAAAATACAACTCTCCCAAGAAGACATACAGACAATAGATATATGAAAAGATGTTCAAACTCACTGGCAATCAGGGAAATGCAAATGAAAACTATAATGAGATACCACCTTACACCAGTTAGAGTGACCATTATCAACAAGACAAGCAACAATAAGTGTTGAAGAGGTTGTGGAAAAAAGGGAACCCTCATTCACTGCTAGTGGGAATGTAGACTGGTATAAGCACTATGGAAAGCAGTCTGGCAGTTCCTCAAAAAATTAAAAATAGAGCTACCATACGACCCAACAATCCCACTCCTGGTTATATACTGAAAAAAACTTGAAATCATTTATACGCAAAGGTATATGCACCCCTATGTTCATTGCAGCATTATTCACAGTGGCCAAGACTTGGAAACAGCCAAAGTGCCCTATGATAGAGGACTGGATAAAGAAGATGTGATATATATATATATATATATATATATATATATATATATATATATACACACACACACACACACACACACACATACACACACACACACATACACAATGGAGTACTAAATGGCCATAAAAAAGGATGAAATAGCATCATTTACAACAACATGGATGGACCTTGAGAACATTATGCAAAGTGAAATAAGTCAAACAGAGAGATCTAAGAACTATATGATTTAACTCATATGTGGGATATAAAACTGAAACTTATGTGCACACACAGCAGTGTGGTGGTTGCCAGAAGAAGGGGGTGGGGGAAGAAAGGGGTCCTAATATGAGGTGACAGGAGAAGATTTGACTTTGGGTGATGAGCACATGGTCCTATATACATATTTTGTAAATTAGTAATCCACACATGTAACCTATATGTTTATGTAGACTAATGTCACCCCAATAAAGTTTAAAATAAAAAAATGAAAATAAATTTAAAAGCAACAACATGGATGATTGTACCCCTTAAATCAGTGAATTTTATTGTATATAAATTGTATATTAGTAAAAAGCCAGTGCTTTAGATAGTTATTGTACATATTTTTGTGAACATTGTTTTGAATTTGCTTTGTATTTGAACTATATGTTCTTGAAAACTTACATTTAGTGTTTTAAAATGGAAAAGCTTAATTGAAGAGAAACATGCTATTCTCTTTGTTTCAATTAACTAGGACTGTGGGGAATCTAGTTATTTCTAACTGCACAAATGTAAAACCCATGAAACACTGATAGCTCTGTCCAGTGCTTCCTTTTAAAACAAAATGATCAGAGGAATTATTGATGTTGTTTTCATCTATAGGCTGTCCTATTTGAGGTGGTGTAACTACAATCTTGGACACAAGTGAGAGATAAAAGTCTCAGTTGTTGTCAGAAATCTGTGGATGAAGCCTGTGGCTCATCAGGTAGGATTTGACATAGAGCTCTTCCTAAATACAGAGCTGTATATTAAAAAGAAAAATCACAAAGAAACAAAACCTCTTTCTTGGAAAGTAAAAAATATGTAGAAAGAGCCCAAGTCCATAGGAAGAGAGCAGATCCCTCAGGTCAATCCCCTAAGACTGCATCTTTTCAACTTTTTATCTAGGCTGTTGAGACCATGGTGATAAAAATTAGAAGTGGAAACTACAGGACATTGAAAAAAAAGATAGAGGATTATATAAACAAGTGGAAGAATATACCGTGTTCATGGGTTGATAGAATTAATATCATTAAAATGTCCATACTACCCAAAGCAATCTATAGATTCAATGCAATCCTTATTAAAATACCAACAGCATATTTCACAGATCTAGAACAAATACTCCAAAAATTTATGTGGAAACAAAAAAGGCCTAGAATAGCTGCAGCAATCTTGAAAAAGAAAAACAAAGTTTGAGGTATCGAGTTATATTATAAAGCCACTGTAATCAAAACAACCTAGTACTGCCACAAGAAAAGACATATAAATCAATGGAACAAAACAGAGACCCAAGAAATTGACCCAAGCCATTATGCTCAATTAATATTTGACAAAGGAAGCAAGAGCATACAATGGAGTCAAGATAGTCTCTTCAATAAATGGTGCTGGGAAGTTTGGACAGGCACATGCAAAAAAATGAAAGAAGATCACCAACTTACACCATACACAAGAATAAACTCAAAATGGATAAAAACACTTAAATGTAAGCCGTGAAACCATAATAATCTTAGAAGAAAGCATAGGCAGCAAAATCTCAGACATCCCTCATAGCAATATGCCTGCAAATACATCTACTAGGGCAAGAGAAACTAAGGAGAAAATAAACAAATGGGACTACATGAAAATAAAGAGCTTCTGCACAACAAAAACAAACAAACAAACCAAAAAAGAAAGAAAGAAAGAAGGAAAGAAAGAAAGAAAGAAAGAAAGAAAGAAAGAAAGAAAGAAAGGAAGGAAGGAAGGAAGGAAGGAAGGAAGGAAGGAAGGAAGGAAGGAAGGAAGAAAGAAAGAAAGAAAGAAAGAAAGAAAGAAAGAAAGAAAGAAAGAAAGAGAAAATGGAGCCCACTGTATGGGAGAACATATTTGGCAATGATACATCTGAAAAAGAGTTAATAATCAAAAATATATAAGGAACTCATACAACTTAACAAAAGGAAGGCAAACAATCCAATTAAAAAATGGGCAGACAACCTAAATAGATACTTCTCCAAAGAAGACATACAGATGGCCAAAGAGACATACGAAAAAATGCTCAAAGTCACTGATCATGAGAGTGATACAAATTAAAATGACAATGAGGTATCACCTCACACCTGTCACAATGGCTACCATCAACAAATGACAATTGCTGGTGAGGATGTGGAGAAGAGGGAACCTTAGGACACTGCCAGTGTGAATGCAGACTGTGCAGCCATTATGGAAAACAGTATGGAGTTTCCTCAAAAAATTAAATATGGAACTTCTATTTGACCCAGTGATCCCACTTCTAGGAATATATCCCAAGAAGCTAGAAATACCAATCAGAAAGAATGTATGCACCCCTATGTTCATAGCAGCACAGTTTACTATAGCTAAGATCTGGAAATGGCATAAGTACCCATCAGTAGATGAGTGAATAAAAAACTGTGATATACTATGCAGGAGTAAAAAAGAAGGCTCTCTTACCCTTTGAGACAGCATGGAGGGACCTGGAGAATATTATGCTAAGTGAAATAAGCCAGAGAAAGACAAGTATCACACAATCTCACTCATATGTGGAATATAATGAACAAAATAAACTGATTAACAAAATAGATCCAGAGACCCAGAAGCATGGAACAGATTGTCAAATCTCAGAGGGAACATGGATGTGGGTGGGAAGAGATCAACCAAAGAATTTGTATGCATATATGCATAACCTATGGACACAGACTATAGGGTGGTGAAGGCCTGGGACAGGAGCCGGGAGCAGGCTAGAAGGGGGCATGGGGGAAAAAAGTGGGACATATATAATACTTTCAACAATAAAGATTAAAAACAAAATTAAAGGAAATTGTATGAAAGAAAAAATGTAAGAAAATTGAGGCAAAAATGAAATATTTTCTCTGGGCTTGCCTCCCCTTCAATCAGTGATACAGATTCCAGCTTCCCTCACCCATACCTGCTCCTCAGCCAGGCTTCTGCCCCATGGAAAAAAACTGGCGTTAGCTCAGGTCTGAGGAAGTGACCTGAGCAGGAGAGGAAAGACAGAAGCCATGGAAGAAAAGGCAGCAGGCTACTTTTAGGTGACAGTTGATGACTTGAGTAGGCCCATGTGGTAAAAAAAAGACTAAATATAGAGCAAAGCAGGCTCAGAACAGAGTATCAGAGAAGCAGAAGTTGAGACTTCAACAGGTCTCAGGGGGATGGACTTTTGAAACCCTAAGGACACCGAAGTTACTTTTATTTTAAATATATTTTTATTGATTTCAGAGAGGAAGGGAGAAGGAGAGAGAGATAGAAATATCAATGATGAGAGAGAATCATTGATCCATTGCCTCCTGCACGGCCCACACTAGGGATTGAGCCTGCAACCTGGGCATGTGCCCTTGACCAGAATCAAACCCGGGACCTTTCAGTCTACAGGCCAATGCTCTATCCACTGAGCCAAACTGGCTAGGGTACCAGAGTTACTTTTTATCTTGCACAATATCTGTATGAGTGGGCAGCAGTCTCTGAGATATTTCCTGTGCTTTCCTCAGTTCCCTCATATCTATATCTCTATCTATCTATCATCTATCTATCTATCTATCTATCTATCTATCTATCTATCTATCTATCTATCTTTCTATCATCTATCTATCATCTATCTATCTATCCTCTATCATCTACCATGGTTTCTACCCTTTCTTCATGACTTCAGCTCTTTCCAGGGTATTAGTTCTTCAGTTTTGCAAATCAACTGATGCATTTTTTCTTTTCAAGTTCAGTCCTCCCTAGTCTGTGGTTGGCATCATGCCCCTCACACAGCAAGCTAAAAGTCTTAATCTTTATTTTCTATGCCAAATCAGATGGCATGTGGCCCAGTGACAACAACCTCCAATTTTGTCTTTCCTAAATATAATTATAAGCACTTATTGTTAACATACCTCACTTGTCAATTGATCATGTCTATATTTTTAATCTTCTGTACTCTACTTGAAGATAAAGATTACTTCTTATATCTTTATACCTAAACAGTGCTATAATTTTTCTTTTAAATTCTCACCTGAGGATATGTTTTTAATAGAGAGAGGAAGGGAGAGGGAGAGAGAAACATTGATCTGTTGCCTCCTGTACACATCCTGACTGGGGATCAAACCTACAACCTAGGTATATGCCCTGACCAAGAATCAGACCTGAAACCTTTTGGTGTGTGGGAGGACATTCCAACCAACTTAGCCACCTGGCCAGGGTGAAACAGTGCTATAAATTTGGCACAATATATGTGAAATATAGAATGCTTGCTTTTATTTAACTTTTTTTGAAGTAAAGATTTGGAATTCATTGACAAATCAGTTTGTCTAGAAACCAATTATATCTCTAGGTTCCTCAAGAAAATCTCACTACACTTAAGCTATTTTATATGTTGATCAATATTTCAATAAACTCCCACCTAAATGTATGATAGATACCCCAAGGTCTATTGACCTGGTACTTCAAATGTCACAGACTTTAACAAATAAAATTAGTTTATTAGTTAGAACTAAATGGAATTTTAAGGATAAGTGTGTTTAGCTCTATACTATTACAAATGAGAAAGCTGTGGCCCAGAGGACTTCACTGACTTTGCCTGGAACGCTGCAGCCAGTTAATGGCAGAAATGAGACTTCAACCAAGATCTACTGATGATCTGTTATCTGTTTATCATTACAAAACGCCTTCTCTCTTTAATTTTTATAATAACATAAATACATAGACATTTTTTTAAATATATTTTATTGATTTTTTTACAGAGAGGAAGAGAGAGGGATAGAAAGTTAGAAACATCGATGAGAGAGAGACATCGATTAGCTGCCTCCTGCACGCCCCCTACTGGGGATGTGCCCGCAACCCAGGTACATGCCCTTGACCGGAATCGAACCTGGGACCCTTGAGTCTGCAGGCCGATGCTCTATCCACTGAGCCAAACCGGTTAGGGCAATACATAGACATTTTAAGAGGAGTAGGGGAGACCTAATAGGTGTGGCTCAGTAGTTGAGCATCAATCCATGAACCAGGAGGTCAGGGTTCAATTTCTGGTCAGGGCACATGCCAGGGTTGCAGGCTTGATTCCCAGTAGGGGGCATGCAGGAGGCAGCCAATCAATGATTTTCATCATTGATGTTTCTATCTCTCTCTCCCTCTCCCTTCCTTTCTATGAAATAAATCTATAATAATAAAAGTGTAATATGCAAATCAACCAAATGACTGAACAGCAGAATGACCATCTGGACGACCTTCTGGACGACCATGCTGTGGCACGCACTGGCGCCAGGCCAGCCAAGGCAGGTGTGATGGGATTGGTCCGGGAGCACCGCCATGGCCTCATGATCTCCCCGCAGAGGGAGTCCCAGCGCTCCATGATAAATCGCCCTGCAGAAGGAGGCTCAGGCAAAACTTTAATGGTAAAGGGGAAGGAGGCCCTGCCCACCCAGCCAGGGCTCTGTGGTGGGTGGGCGGGGCCTCCCTCTGTGGGGCGATTGATCTGGGGGCCCTGCAATCCATCGCCCCACAGAGGGAAGCCCAGGCCACCAGCCAGCGACACTGTGGCGGGTGTGCAGGCCTGGCCAGCTATTGCCCTCCAGAGGGAGGCCCAGGCCAGCCAAGCGATCACACCCCACACCTGTCGCCCACAGAGGGAGGTGACCAATGGTGGGGAAGTGCCACACAGATGGCAGGCAGTGGCAGCAGCAGGGGCGGGGCCAGCTGCCAGCAGCCGGGGGAAGGAAAGCCTTGATAGGCCCTGATTGCCAGCCAGACCTAGGGACCCTACCTGAGGGGTCCCAGATTGCAAGAGGGCGCAGGCAGGGTTGAAGGACATGCCCCCCCCCCCCCATACACGAATTTTGTGCACCGGGCCTCCAGTTAAAAAATGAAAAACAAACAAACAAACAAATAAATAAATGTGAAGAGTTGGGGGGTCTTGTTTGAAAAACAAATGACAACTTTGGACAGTGGTTCTAAGGTAGGATTTTCTTTAGCATCACCACTGCGCTTTGTGAAAACACCAATTCCCAAGTCCCCCTTCAATTTACCATATAAAAATATACAAAGCAGGTCCAGAAATGTGCAATTTAAGATATTTCTACCACTGATTCTGAAGTATCTCCTAGTTAAGAACTAATCTTGATTTTAATGGCTCTTGAATAGAATCTGATATCTTCCACTTATTGTGTAATCTTGAGCCATTGCTTAATCTCCCAAGCTTCAAATTTCTCATCTGTAAAAAATGAGATAATAATAGTAATTCTACAGAGGTAATGACATGAAACATTTTGCATGATCCTTGGCACAGGGTGCACACTCAGTTAATGTTTGTTTTTATATTACATCTTTGAAAACTAAAAACCTCATATTATTCTCTAAGAAGAGATCACATGTGCCCTTGTAGGTGAAGGCAGGGGCTCCATGATCAGAGAAACCTGAGTTCCAAGTTCAACTCTGCCATTTATCACTTAGATATCTGTGAAAATTACTCAAATTTTCTATGCCTGAGTGTTTTCTTTCTCATGGGATAGCAATAACATAGAGATTGGCATATAGTCAATATGAAATAAATTTTTTTCTCTTCTTCTCCTTTTCTTTCTTCTCTTCCTCTCCCACTTCTTCCTCCTTCCTCCTCTCCCTGCTTCTTCTTCTTCTTCTTCTTCTTCTTCTTATTCTTATTCTTATTCTTATTCTTATTCTTATTCTTCTTTCTTTTCCTTCTCCTTCTTCTACTCCTTCTTGTTGTTGTTATTATTATTATTATCATTACTACTCTATTCTGACAACTAATGTGCAGATTTTACCAGTTGAAGCCTCTTTACTGTGACTTAAATGGAAATAGCTATTCAGGTGCTGAGTAAGACATCATAAAATTATATAAATCTATCATTATAAACTGTTGCCCTATGTACCTAAATTGTTATTGACATAATTTACATACAATAGAATACATAGGTATTAACTGTAGAGCTAAATTCATTCTGAAAAAATGCATACACTCATATAATCTACTTTCTTATTGAGATAAGGAACATTTCTATTACTCCAGAAAGTTCCTACATGTCCCTTCCCAGTAAATACCACCTCTCTGCACCTGAAGGGATAGCCATCCTATTTCAATCATGATGGATTAGTCTGCCTTTTTTGGAATTTCATATAAATGGAATCAGAGTATGTGCTACCTTTCAGATGTTTTCTTTCATTTTTGAAATCAATACATGTTGGTGCTTGTACTGGTAGTTAATTCCTTAATACACTTTAATTGTTTAATTGAAAGATTACTTTACTGACTGCACTGGTTGTATAAGTTATATATGTCATGTGAAGAAATTACATTATCAGTTCTTTCAAAGAAGTAATAGTGATTATAAACATAACAATTGCTAATGAAGAATCATAATCAGCTGATGGCAGGAATAAGAATAAAACATGATAACAGTAAGACTTGGCATTTGGCTATTTTGTCACCTCAGTGGGGAAAAAGTAAACAGTCTTGGCTTGGTATCTTTATTCTAGTCTATTTTCATGCAGATATCAGAAAATTAAAATTTTGTACTACTAAAGTCATGAATTGCTTGACTTCAGTAGTACCAAATTATACATGACTTTAGTAGTACCAAAATATACATGACTTTAGTAGTAGCAAAATATACATGACTTTAGTAGTACCAAAATATACATGAATTATGTATATTTTCAATATTAGGAGGCACCTTCATTAAAAAGAAATCTTTAGAACAGTGGTGTCCAATGTGCATGCCCCACATGAATGATTGAAAAGCATTATATTAGCTCTTCTACATTTATCTAAAAAATAAGAGAGATCATTAACTTGATGATTATGATGTGGATTGCCATGGCCTCTTGAGTCCATAGTCAGAAGTCAGGTGAGGGATGAAGAGGGGGTCCACCACCCAGAGACACAGTTGTTCTCATGCTTCCATTGCTTTTAGCATATTACTATATGATTTTACATGTGCCCCTGTAGGAAGAATATGGATTATATGATATAATTTTAATTAAATCAACCATCACAAAATAGTGATTTATAATTAACTAGAGGCCCGGTGCACAAAATTCATGCATGGGGGGGGTGGTCCCTCAGCCCGGCCTGCACCCTCTGGCAATCCAAGACACCTCGGGGGATGTCCGACTGCCGGTTTAGGCCTGATCAGGATCAGGATCAGGCCTAGACCGACAGTCGGACATCCCTCTCACAATCTGGGACCATGGGCTCCTAACCTCTCACCTGCCTGCCTGCCTGATCGTCCCTAACCACTCTACATGCCTGCCTGATTGACCCTAACTGCTCTCCCCTGCCAGCCTGATTGCTCCTAACTGCTCTCCCCTGCCGGCCTGATCACTCCTGACCACCTCTGCCTTGGCCCCCACCACTGTGGCTTTGTCTGGAAGGACTACCGCAAGATGTCCAGTCGACCCAGTCTAATTAGCATATTACCCTTTTATTAGTATAGATCCTTCAAAGAGTCCATGATACAATCTAACAGTGAAGTAAGCAAAGGAAAGAAAAAAAAGACAGCAGAGTTGACCCTTCTCTGCTTCCTAGTAAAGGCTCTTTGTCAGCCATAGTATGAGCTTAAGAAATTGATGGTCTCATCACAGCTAAGAAGAATTGGGTAGAAAACAGGTGGCATTATCAAGAAGACTATTTGAAATAGGAACTTGCAAGACGTTTAAATATATTGCTGATTTTATCCTTAATTTATCCTTTAAAATGTCCTATTTTTATAACATTTTTGTTCAATTTTTGTATATGTTTTAATTTACATACTATTTCATATATTAAGTACTTTATTAATAAATAAATATACATATACTAGAGGCCTAGTGCATGAATTCATGCACCAGTGGGGTCCCTCGGCCTGGCATGCAGGATCAGGCTGAAACAAGCTCTCCAAATCCCCCAAGGGGTTCTGTATTGTGAGAGGGTGCAAGCCAGGCCAAGGGACCCCACCAGTGCACCATCGGGGCCAGTGAGGGACACAGGAGGTTGGACAGCTGGCGAAGGACCATGGGAGGGCTCCAGGGCATGTCCAGCTTGTCTCACTCAGTCCTCATCAGCCAGATCCCAGCAGCAAACTAACCTACTGGTTAGAGAATCTGCCCCCTGGTGGTCAGTGCATGTCATAGCGAGTGGTTGAGTGGCCTTAGCATATCATTAGTATATTATGCTTTGATTGGTTGAACAGCCGACCAGCCGACCAGACACTTAGCATATTAGGCTTTTATTATATAGGATTGGAGGTATTCAAATATTTTATCTCAAGGATGAACAATTTTAGTGTAATGCAGTGGTCAGCAAACTCATTAGTCAACAGAGCGGCAAATCGCGGCTCGCGTTTGCCGACCACTGGTGTAATGCAACATTAAGCTATTTCTGTGTGTATGCTCCACTATGAAGTACTTTTTATCTCTAAATTGCAAAGCAAGGAGCAATGAGGTTAGGAAAATATTTCAACCATGATA
This sequence comes from Plecotus auritus, assembly GCF_963455305.1. Taxonomy (NCBI): domain Eukaryota; kingdom Metazoa; phylum Chordata; class Mammalia; order Chiroptera; family Vespertilionidae; genus Plecotus; species Plecotus auritus. The sequence goes on along the minus strand of NC_137772.1, from coordinate 98,452,874 downwards.
TCAAGTTTACCCCCTTCTAATGACATGTATGGTTTGGGCTCAATAAGCTGCTTCACCTTGTAGTTATGCTTCTAGAACTTGGTTAGATGTAATGCATATTACATTTAAATGAATATTTAGTGCCTACTAATGTAATAAAAACACCTTTTTTGTAATATTCTTGCATATTCCCTTACTATCTCAATGTGGCAAACACTTAGTAAAAGGCTTGTTAGTGTCCACAACCATTTAGATTCATGTAATATGTTTTGCTCTTTTGAATATTGAGTTTATTGCTCCCCCATGAGCTTGTTTATTGTATTATTGGAAGGTTTCATGAGTGGCAAGAGGAAAAAAATAGAGAAAGAGAAAAATAGAAGCTTCTAGACATTGGACGTGAAACTGGAATTATTATTAGACAAATGATAGTAGTATCTGCTGTATTAATAGTCCCCTGCTTCATGTTGTGCTTTTCTTCCAAAGAACTTAGAGTGCTTTACAGACATTTAAGATCACATGGTGAATCATCATCAAAACAAAGATCTCAAGTTACCTGGTGATTAGTTTTTATTGATAACTGCCTTTGGGACTTATACCTGAGGTTAGGGTTTGATTACTCATCTAAAAAATGAGAGGGAATGTTTTGATGAAGAGGAGAAATAATAAAAGGAGAGAAATAGAGAGAACAGTAGAAAGCTGAAAAAGAAGTTATTTTCCAGTTAACTTTATTTCCTTCTGTCACTTGCCACCTCTTCAAAATTTAATTTTTTTTTTAATCAGGTGGTATCCAAATCCCTGTTTGTTGTTCCCTTCTGCATGTTCAGAGTGTTCCTAGTAGTGTCAATTTTCTCTATTTTTTTTTTCAAGTTTCTGGTGCTGGCATTTGGTAGATTGTGTTTATTCAAGGGACAAAGTGTTTGCTTAGAAATATATTTTGTTGTGCTCATATAGTAGACTAAACATTCCCAATACATGTGCTTGAGAACTTCTCACAAATATCCTCCAAGTGTATTTATTCTATAAAGTGTGTGTGAGCACATCTTTTAAAATGCTTTCTATATGTTGATTTTTTTTCCTATATAACAGCCACTTTTCTGATAAAGCTCCCTAACTCATCACTTTTTGAAATCAGCCCTTGCTGAATTTAATTGCTAATATTAATATATTGTTCTCTGGATTTAGTCTATTTTTTTTTCATGCATTTTACGTTTAGTCTCCCCAGTTAGTTTGTACTTTCTCAAGGACAGAAGTTGTACTTGTTGCTTTCTTCAGTATTTCTCTGTGGGAGCACTTCTTAACTATTGTGGTTAAAGGCCAGGTTCCACACCACTTTTCAGAAGGCATGCTGAACCTTTATACGAGCACACTTAGATGATAGTGTAGAGCTTATGCTCATGATTCATGCATTCATTCAATTACATTTTTATATCCTACTATATACCAAAGTTGTCTTAAATTCAACATTACACAAACAAACAATCCTGATTTCACATGGCTTGCATTTTAGTGAGGGCAGAACAGTTAATAAACAAAGTAAAATTTTAAAATATTAAGTTAGCAACTGCTAAGCACTAAGGGGAATAAAGCCCCTAAAAGGTAGCATCTGAATAAATACCAAGAAAACGAGGGAGCAAACCATGAAACAATCTAGAAGGAAAAAGTTCCCTGTAGGGGAAAGCAAGTGCAAAAGCAGGAGCAAGTCGGTTTGTTTAAAGAAGAACAGATAGGCGAGTAGGGCTTGAGCAGAGTGAGTAGCTGGGAAAGCAATAGAAGAGCTCAGAAATGTAACAGACCCAAAAGTGAAGGGCATAGTAGATCAATGAGAGGGCCTCACTGTTACTCTGAGGAGAGGAAAAGCTATTTCAGTTTACTGAGGCTGCTTTAAAAATGGACCACAAATAACTTAAACAATAGAAATTTATTGTCTCGCAATCTGGAATCTAGAGATTAACAATTGAGGTGTTGGTAGAGTTCATTCCTTCTGAGGGCTTTGAGGGAAAATCTGTTGCAAGCCTCTCTTCTTGGCTTATAGGTGGCTGTCTTCATGTTCATATGATACTCTTATGCAAGTCTCTCTCTAAATTTCAGTCATATCAGAATAGGGTTCACCCCAATGACCTCATTTTAAATAGAGACCTTATCTCTAAATAAGATCACATTTTGAGGTACAACAGATTAGGACTCCAATATATGAATTTTAGGGGAACACAGTTCAATTCATAAAGAAGCCATTGAGTACAGAAATACATGACCTAATTCTATTTAAAAGAATTACTCTGGCTTCACTGCTGAGAATGAAAGCTGGGACATCAGGCAGGAAGCTTTTAATTCAGGTGAAAAATAATGGTGGTAGAAATGGGAGCAGGTGATAAAGGCAGTCAGATTCTGTATAGAATCCGAAGGTGAGTCAACATGCTTTTCTGGTGGATCAGGTGTAGAGGGTGAGAAAAAAGAATTAAGAGTAACTACCAGTCGCTTTTTTAGGGTTGGGGATACTATAAGAGGAACAAATTTGGTGGTAAATAAAAATAAATTTAGGACATGTTAAGTTTGAGATTCCTACTACATGTTCAAGAGGAGATGCCAAGGTACAGCTCAATAAATGTGTCTGAAGTTAAGAGGGGGGGTCTATCTTCAGCAGACAGATCGTCCTATAAGCCGAGATGTTAGAGTGTAACTAGAGAAGAGATTCAAGAACAAAGGCCTGGTTACTTCATTTGAGGTTTAAAATATGAAAAGAAAACAGAAAAGAAGACTGAGAAGTGGGTGCTGGAAAGTAAGAAAGAAAATTGGTGGAGTATGGTATCCTGGAAGTGAAGAAAATAAAATTATTGAAGAGATCCAGGCAGTTAAATACTGGTATGAGGCCAAATAAGATGAGAACCGAGAGCTGACTATTGGGTCAGGCAACGTTGGTGACCTTCTTAAGGGTTTCAGTGGGGAAATGGGCCAAAAGCTCATTGAAATTGGTTCAGGAGAAGCAGAGAATGTTGGACCAGCAGGTACAGACAGCATCAAGAGCTCTCGTTGTGAAGGGAAAGAGAAACCTGGGGCAGTGGCTGAAGGGGTAATGTCAAGGACTACAGCAGATTTACTTGCTGATGGGTAGGATCTAATAGGAAAAGGATATTGATGATGTAAGCAAGATCAGAGCAGTGATCAATCTAGAAACTGCTTTAGGATTTCTCCCAAGTCTCAGTTTTTAATTTGAAATGGGATAATAATACTGCCTAATAGTTTTGTTATGACAATTAAATGAAATAACACATGTGGAGTATGTAGAAAACTGTTTAAAATTATATATATATATATATATATATATATATATATATATATATATATATATAAAATTGCTGAAAATTATATGTAGCTATGTAAATATTTCTGTTATGGTCATTTTATATACTTTTAGACACAGACCTTTTAAGTTTAACATATAGTTCCATAGTTCTATAGAAGATATGATTCATTTTGTGGGTGTAGTTAATCATCAATGAAAAGAGAAGCAGTTGTGGCAAAGAAGAAAGACTTGTTAGCTATTTGTCCTTGCTCATGCTACTTAACCTGTTCAAGCCTCAGTTTCCTAGCCTATAATAGATATTAAAATCTCTGCCATAAAGGATCAATATAAGGAAGTGACAGAGTTTATATCAAAGTTCCAACACACAGAAGATGTTCATATACTTTTTTTTCTGAATTATAGAAGTCAAGTCCCCCACAATAGGTCACATTGATATCAAATGGAAGGGTATTTATTGTGTGTGTGAATGTGTGTGCCCTTCAATGTTAATTAAATAGTTTGAAACTTTTTTAAAAAATCCTCACCTGAGGATATTTTTTCCATGGATATTTTTTTTTTGAGAGAGTGGAGGTGAGGGGGTAGCTAGGAGAAAAAGAGAGAGAGAGAGAGAGAGAGAGAGAGAAGGTAGGGGAGGGTGGAGGTAAGGGGGAGAGATCAACCAAAGGACTTGTATGCATGCATATAAGCCTAACCAATGGACACAGACAACAGGGGGTGAGGGCATGAGTGGGGGATATGGGGGGGGGTAATGGGGGAATAAGGACACATATGTAACACTTTAATCAATAAATAAATTTTTTAAAAAAAGGATGAGAGAGACATAAATTGGTTGCCTCCTCCTGCATGTGTCCCAACTTGGGCCTGGGCCGGGGATTGAGCCTGCAACTGAGGTATGTGCCCTAAATTGGGAATCAAACCCCAGACGCTTCGGTCCAAGGACCAACACTCTAACCACTGAGAAAACCAGCCAGGGCAGTTTGAAACTTTTGATAACTAGCAAAAGTACTAAAATTTTTAAAAATGTAACAGACATGGAGATTGTTACATTTTAAAGCTGTTTATTATGCATTAGGTTAAAGATTTGTAACAGGATAGTACTATGCCTTAATTTCTGAAGTCATAGCTCATTGCTCTGTGCCTGACACAAAGTAAGTTTTCAGTAAATATTTGTGGAACTGGAGTTGAATAAAGCATATACTTATAGAGTACCTTTTTTATTGAACAATCTTTTTAATGATTTTATATGATAATTTTTTATCTCTTTTTTAATTTTTTATTTTATTGTTTAAAGTATTACACATAGTAGTGCATATATCTCCTTTTTTTCCCCATTGACCTTCCCCCAGCCTCCCCTAACCCCTGTCGCATGCCCTCATCCACCCCCCCCATTTGATAATTATTAAGCTTTATAATTATACAGTGGTGTTATTAATACTTTGAGTACCAATAACATTTTGCATTTTACTATCATTTTATCAAAAACTATAGTTTTTCTTTAAAAGCTGATTATCAGGCTGTGCCACATTTCCAAAGATGTTTTGATTATATTCAGCCTCATGGAATAGAGCAGAGTTAGCAAGTATGGTATTTTACTTCTCTCTTAGGTTTCCTTGCCTATAAAATAAAAACAATTGGATAATATTAGGTTTAAAATTGTTTTTAACTTAAAGACTCTATGTGTCTATAGTAATGATCTTTTTAACTCATATTTTCTGAGATTCACTTTCTCTCCTTAGCAAGGCACACTTTTTTTTTTTTTGCTAGGGTTGGAAAAATAAAAACAAAATATAATTCACCATGAGTGAGAAGTTGTGCCAATCCTATCTCTCATGGTTACCTGTAATCCAAGGCTGGCATTCTCTCCCACAGTCCATTCCAGACATTTTATCTGAGCTGGGTGAGTCAGCTGCACTGTGGCCTGGAGCTAGAATGGAGGGCAAAGCTGAAGCTGAAGATTGAGAGCACTCTGGTAGAGTGCCCATTGATGTTCTGTCTTACACTAACCTCCTTGGCATAGGGCAACAAAGAAACACTTTAAATACTCCAAATAATTATTAAGTATATTGTTGTGAATAAAACAATCAGACTAATGGTTGAAATCATGGGGCTTGGAGTCAGGAGGATCTCACATGTAACCGGGGAATTACCCATGCCCTAGGGCAGAGTGAAGCAGAAAGGCAATCACATACCTCATCACCCCAGCACTATGACTGCCAAATAGGAAGGGTTCAGAAATCTTAATTGTAGCTAATGCTATTTCATTTCATTTACAATTTTTAAGAATGACAGAAAAAAATGCATTTGCCCTCTCAGTGGCATGAGGTAGGATGGGAATGGGGCTGAGTGTGGGGTGCAGTAAGGGGTTGGAGCAAATGAATAAATAACAACTGTGGATGGTAGATCTTACAGAAAGTTCTACCATTGAGGTATTATCTCCACATCTGGAGGTCCTTGGATTTTTCTGTGTTTTTATTTTTATTACTTGTGCCTGGGAGACAATAATTCTCATAAACATTAATCATGCACATTCAGCAATGTTGAATCAGAAAATAATAAAGGACAAGGCCTATAGTCCATACAAGGGTCTTTCATAAACTTTATTCTTAAATAGAGGATTATTGTACTAATTCCACTAGAATTTAATGTTTCTTTCCTTAGAAAAGTGCAGTGTACCTTTTCTGGCTGAAATATCCTTGAATGTGCTGCCAAACATTTTCTACAATAAACTGTGATGTAGAAATCTATCAGTGGTACTAAAATTCTGCAGAGGAGGAATGAGGTGTCCAGTGTAAGAAAGTACCAACTCATCTGAACTTTGACTTTTTAACCATTGACTTAAAGAAGTTAGAGCTTTTTCAGTCCAAAATACTCCATGTTCATTCATTCCTTATAATTTGTGACACACAGAAGAGAAAAAGTCTGTGCATCTCTGCACGTGTGTGTGTGTGTGTGTACACATGCACCTATGTGTAAAGACTGTAAGTAGGACATAAAAGGGAAAAACTGAAAGGAGTGACATTATCAAAGATTGATGTTAAAAGGAATACTGAGTCAATGTTATTCTAGGCAGTACATACAAATTTCAACTTAGAAACTGGCAAGTTGGTTATATTTTTCAGATGAGCAAACTGCATACTTTCAAAATGATGGAAGAATATTTCAACATGAATTTTAACAAGTCTTTTTTATTTATTTTAAGAAATGCCAGGCTCAACCAGACAGAGCTGAGCCACCACTGAATGATCCTTGGCCAATACTTTCTCAAGGAACCAGGACACTGCCCGGTGAGCCAGGTTGCACTTTCGGGAAGAGATTGTGTGTGTGTGTGTGTGTGTGTGTGTGTGTGTGTGTGTGTGTGTGTACGCACACGTGTGAAATGATATAGCATAAACAATGGATCTACTTGGTTTTCTGCCTGGAGTCACTGCAGATTATCTGGACAAACTTTACCAACCCTCTCTGAAAGCAACTGGGCATCTGCAGGCAACGAGCCCTCACAAAGCAAGAGATAAATACTTGACATTGCAAAGGCTGAATGAATCAGGACCCAGAAACTCAGGTTTCAAATTGACCTGGGCAATTTACTGACAACTCCTCTCTTTCATTTTTCTACCTGTAAAATTTAATTCACCCTGCTAAATTTAAGAATATCTTGAGAGAATAAATTCTCAAATCATGTCTATGAATCATTCTGAGCACCTTCTTAGAATGACAACTGTTGAGGGCTGCTTTAAGGATAGGTGCCTATCCCAAACCTCCTTCCTTTGAGAACTACCTCTCCCACCACAGGTCTGGGTCCCACCAGCCAGATCATTCAACATGCTGCTAAGCTCCTTCCTGGCCAGAGTTCGCTGAACCAAGGGTCATCAAGGGAAGCCAATCTCTACTTTAGCCAAACCTGTTAGTATCTCTTCTTCAGAAATATAAAAGGAGAACTTAGAACCTGGGTGAGGTTTGGAGCTTTGAAACTTGGAAGTGATATTGAGCCAAGGTTCCAGAAAGCAGGAAAGCCAGTTTGCAAAGAGAGAGAGAGAGAGAGAGAGAGAGAGAGAGAGAGACAGAGAGAGAGACAGAGAGAGAGAGACAGAGAGAGAAGGCTAAAATGGAGAGAGAAGAGAGATGAGTAACTGCTGGTCCCCAGAGAAGATGCTGGTTACTGTCTCTATTCCAGTTCTTCATTCCAGGCCTTTATGAATCTTGGCTCCTCTTCCTGCCCTTGGCCTTAAAGTGATAACTTAATATCCTTCTGATAAATTTTACTTTTTAGCATATACTAGTTGGAGTGAGTCTCTGTATCTTGGAACCAAAGATCATATCCTATGCTTGAATCATATAATCTGAGTTGCCTGTCTCAGAAAAGCTAGCAATGCCATTGCCATATGAGGATTCTCAACAAGGCATTTTAAAGACAAGCAAATTTCTTAAAAATCTCTCTGAAAAAACACTAGTTTCCTGCTTTTTCCTGGACATCCTTGTATGTCAAGGTTGAGTCCACTCAACATGCACCTGAGCAGAACTTTATAAAGAGGCCAGATTCAGCCATTAGTGAAATATTAGTTTTTATTAATGCATTGAACAATAACCAATCTCAGACTACTCCACAGCTAAGATGGGTTTGACTCCTTGACAACACACAATGGATTTGTTCATATAGAAGTAGGACTTGTCTTCACTAATATGCTGTAGCTGCTCCATGTAGCAAGTGAAATTAATTCACAGCTCAGATGGCCAATCCAAAATAATGCTCTCACGGGCATCAAATGGGCCAGAAGAAGTTTTAACTGAGACCAGAAGCATTGCACCATCACCATCCAGCCTTCACTGGAGGTGTGAGAAGCCAAGTTGTTTCTGTTCACATAGAATTTGGGTGAGTCATGAACATTTCTGTCAGTCTGAGGCTGAAAGTGAAACCCTATTCAACCATCAAGATTTGTTCAACTGAAGGCTGGTTATGGTGGGAAGAAAAGCATAGCATTTATTCATAAGTAGTCCCAGACCTGTAGGTGGAGAGCTTTCCTTTCTGATACCTGGCTCATCACATCATCAAAGAGTATTTCTCTCTTTCATAGAAGAAGTACCCATGTACTGTTTTAAAAAGATTACTAGATGAAGAGCTAAAATACTGGTCCTAACACCAGCCATGTATTCTTGAGCAGAGTATTGGCTTTTCTGAGCCTTGATTTCCTTATCTTTAAAGTATCGGTGTTAGATTACATAGCCTCTAAGTTTCCTTCAATGTCAAAAATGAATGACCTTTTTCCTAACAGTAGAAACTCTTTGGAGTAGGAACCATATTTTCAACTCCTCTGGCTTTTGTCACTGACCCCTTGACAATGAATGACTTTCCTAAATGTGTGTAAATGTCTTGTGAAAACTGAAGAATCAATCAGTCTCCCTCTCAAATGCACACATTTAGGTGTCACAGACTTCAGCACTCAAACCACAAATCAGCTCAACAGTAAAGGCCCCCTTTCTGCTAATGACTATTACAAAGAGAGATTTTGATCAAAATAATGTTCCATCCTGCAACTGCTCAAGAGAGATGAACCTTCCAAATTCTGTTGTCTGTAGATTCTGACTACTCATATTTCCAACAGAAGTGGGGTTAGTAGGAAAAGTATATTTTAACTCTGCTTCAATGGAACTTGAGGGTAAACCTAGGGGATTCACCTTGCCACTTTCCCCCATGGCTCTAGCTGAGAATATCCTGACAGCAGGGCATACTCACACCATAAAGCAGCCATGGAGACAACGGATCATTTCCCTGGCCTCCCTGTCTGTTCTTCTGTGACTCCTGTCTGTTAGTGGGACAGAAGGACCTCCTCCATCTAGCAAGAAGAGGGCACTCTTGTGAGGAAAGTGCCAAGGAATGTGCCCCCTCCAAAAAAGTCACCAACGCCCTTGTGAAACAATAAGAGGGGACATTCATGTAACACCAGGTGTTTTGATTCGAACACCTGGTGCATATGATTTTTTTCCTAGTGCACCTCTATGTCCATAGCAGCATTATTTACAATAGCTAAGATCTGGAAACAGCCCAAGTGCCCATTAGTAGATGACTGAATAAAAAAACAGTGGTACATTTACACAATGAAATACTATACATCTGTAAAGGATCGCTTACCTTTTGAGACAGCATGGAGAGGCCTGGAGGCTATTATGCTAAGAGAAATAAATCAGTCAGAGGACGACAAATATTACATGATCTCAGTTATATGTGAAATCTAATGAACAAAATAAACTGACGAACAAAGTAGGTCGTGACATGGAAGCATGAAACAGACTGTTGAATCTCAGAGGGAAGAGGCGTGGAGTGGAGTGGAAAGAGATTAAACAAAGAACTTATATGCATACCCCAGGCACAGACAATAGTGAGGTGAGGCCTGGGGTGGGTTGGAGACTGGGTGGATGGGGGAAATAGGGGTCATCTCTGTAATAGTCTCAACAAAAAAAAAGAGAAAAAAGTAGTCTAAAGTCTTGAGTTTTCTCTCAAATATTTATAAACTGAGATCCAACAGAAGGAATTTAATTCATATCAGAAGTAGTCCAGGGTGTCTTTTCTGGAAGAAATATCAGTTGAGTTGAAATGACACAGCCTGTTTGAGCTAAGTCCAAGTATTTTAGAACATGTTTCCTTCACTAGTTTTGAAAGTCCAAAATAGTGGATCTAAAAGAAAAAAAAAAATGCCTCAAGTTTTTTTCTCTGAATGGAATTTTCCATCTTATTCTTGTTACTGTTTTTACCAAGTGCCCATTCCTTTCTGTTATTTCTCTCCATGCCCATGCATCTTCTCCAGTAACCCAAAGTTTATTTTGATGAAACATGTTGGCCATGCTCAGGGTCAGAGGAAACAAGCACTTAGTCTTCAAAGTTTAAAAATATGTTTGCATATATAAAAGACTGTTTTCTTTTTCAAAATCTCGCTAAGAGAAAAAACTTACACCATTTGAGGATCTTCTTGTTGGGAACAATCTGAATTATGGATTTTATTGTTTTTTTCATTCTCAGGGGGGCAAAGCGGGCACTGTGCTCCTCAGTCATGTGATCAAGATCACCCCATTTTTGTTCTTTGCTCCAAAGTTTCTGGACTGGAAAAGAAGTTGGTGGCCTATACAGGTGGATAAAATATGGCAATTTGATAATATACTGTACCTATAGAAGAACTTCAAAGAATACTGTCTATTTAGTTCTGGATAAAACTTCATGGTGCATATGTCATCTGAAGCAAAGCTCAAGTAAGTGTTACTGTATTGGACCCTGATCTTGAACTTCAGTTACCAGTGTGACTTTTTATCAGAATAAAGGGGAGATATACTTGAGAGAGAGTGGATAGATGATTCTCTTTTCCATGACTGAGTTGAAGATTATTCATTTATACCTCCTTGATCCCAGCATCACTTAGTTGTAGGAATGAAAATTGGAATGTAAGGCAATCACACAATCATAGAATCTCTATCTAGGAAAGAACTTTAAAGCATTTCTATTCTACCCAGTAATCTATAGTTGAAATTACTCTATGATATCTCTGCTGTTATCTGATATCCAGTTATAATAAACAGTGAATAAGGCAATACACTCTGAATATGGCTATCATTGTCCTTGGAAGGATGCAAGGTTCTCAGGAGGACCCTCTCACGGCTTGTTAATCTAAATGTTTTGGCCATAGGTTCTGACTTTCTTGACCTCAGGAATTTAATGCTGATGATCTGGTTCTATCCTTGGTCAGAATGCTGGGTTACACCTTCCATTTTTAGGCCTCATGATTCTAGGAAACCTTATTTATTCACTATTTTATTTTTCATGGAGGAGAGCTCAAGATGAGGTGGGTGAAAAGCTAATGATCTGCAAGCACATAAGCTGTTCAAACATCTGTGGCCAGTACTTCCACTGGCGCTGTTAAAGGTTTCTTCCTCTCTGCTCTAAGTCACTTGGCCTAGCTGTCTCTGGAGAAGCCTGCTGTATGCTCTGTCCTGTGTCCTGACCTTTGCTAAGGATTGTCGTACCAGGCATCTCAACAGTCTGGTTCAGGCCAGAGATTTGGGCTCCTGGACTTTCCTTCCTGATGCTAATTTTTTCATTGCAGCTCATGGATACCACTATCCACCCCAGCACCATTTTTTTCCCTTCTTTCTGTTTATTTCAGTCATAGAGTTTGCCAGTATGATAATAAAATATGTACATTAAATTAAAATAAAGTGAGCCATTGTTTTTTCCTAAGAAGATAAGAACCTATTGATCAACAACTATTACTGAGCTCCCAATATGTGTCAGGCATTCCCTTTGGATGTCTGGTTTTTACAATTTTTTTCTAATTCCATCTCACCATCTCTTTAAAATACATATTTCAAAATTGACAATCCTGTTTTTTTTTTTCTTTTGAAACATCATTTTAATGGTTTGTTTAGATGGCTTTTCTCCACCCAGTCACAGTCCTTCTATTTTCTGCTCCAAGAGAGGGAGAGGTGGAGTTAGGTTCTACACCAAGGAGATTGTTGGCACTCACCTAATAAATGATACGGTAGACCAGAAGAGCTCTCAGAAGATATAATTATTGAAGCAGAGAAGAATGATAGGACCTTTCAGTAACAGAGCTACTTGAACCTCCTTCAGAAAAAGGAGCTAGAATTTATCTTCCTTTTATTTTAGCAACCAGGCTTTCCTTTGTGGCTCCTAAAACCAAAGCTCTTTTCCACTCCATAGCTCACCAGTGATTAATTATAGTATAAATATACCTTTTCAGATGTAAGTAGCATTGGAGATGCAAAATTCAGAGAGATATTAAATCACATGGAACATTAGTATCAGAGCTTATAATAGAATTCAGGTCTTCTAACTACCAGCTCTACCTGCTATAATAACATGATTCAAGGGATCCACCTGAAAACAAGATTCAAAACAACAACTCCTCCTTTATCACTTGCTGACAAAGACAAAGTCTAAGAAATGCTTCTTAGCTGGACAGATGTTCAAAATATTTTCTAACACTCCTATTTTGTCCTCTCTCATAAACTAAGGCCACTGTAACCTGAAGGAAATACTTATTAGATGTATTATGAGGTTTTGTTCACACTATAACCCTGAGGGGACAGTGATAGATGGTCAGTTCCCTTCCTTGAGGCATCATAATTGCTGAAATGATGGGACCCATTTCCCTGGCTGTGGCTACTGTCCCAGAAGGTAAATGGTCTGCTTCTCAGAAGACCCAGAATAAAAGAGGGACAGTAAATATAAAAGGCAATGCTATGAAAGTGGTCCCCTTAAGTGCAGATAATAAGGGAACCATGTATTTGCAGAGAATTTATAAACAAAGACAAAATCATCTATAAGTCTGTTAGCTTTTTGATATCTCCATGTGCTGGCAATTCAAAACAATGTCCGTGAGTAAAACATGACTTCTTGAAAAAACATAGTTTTCATCTGTACTCTAATGTTTAGAATAATTGCTAAAGTTAATGTTGATTTTACATGCAAGAATATCCATGTAACCTTCAAATTAGTATGCTTTATTTATGTATTCTTTTTATGTATTTTTCCACATCCAGCGCAGCTAGAGAGCTGTCCCATTCCTGAGTAGGGGCGGCTGGGGATTGATGAAATGAAAGAAAGAGACAGACACAGAAATAGAAGGAAAAAGTTGGGGCCAGGTGGGACAGCTGTCCTCTGATGGAGAGACAGTGATGCAGAGCTGATTCAGTGCATTTATTTTATACAGCAAAAATACCAGGAAGTTTTACTAAAGCCCAAGACAAAGGAGATTATGTGCATTCTTGTGGCTTCTTTGTCATCATCACTTCTGGGTGGGCCTGGATAATCGTGTTTGTTCCTGGTGCTTGGCTGGATTTAGATAATAAAACCCACCTCCTGGCACCTGAGCTAAAGGTCAGGCTGACAACACACCTGCCTCTGGCAAGGTATGTTTCCAGGGCATGGCTCTGCCGGGCACCACTGGATTCCGATGACAATCAGCTCAGGGGCCTTTCCCAGGAGCTCTCTACAATTTTAAATAGATGTTAATATAGGGTACTCCAATTTCACAGCTGGCCCCTACTCATGCTGACTAACCTCCACATTTTTCTTTCAAGAATTTGTGGCTAACAGTTTGGGATTGTTCAAACTTGTTTCAGCAACAGCCTATGTCTTCATTTTCTACCAGACAACACATTCTTGTCATTAAACAGTAGATTAAAAATAAACAACAATGAAACAATGATAGTTCATTAGTCAGCTCAGGCTGCTGTAACAAAATAGCACAGACTAGGTGCCTTAAACACAGAAATTAATTTTCCAACAGTTCTGAAGGTTGAAAGTACAATATCAAAGTGCCAGAAAGATTGGTTTGTTGTGTAGCCTCTTTCTTCCAATTGTAGACAGTCACCTTGTGGCTATGTACTCAGATGATCTTTCCTATGTGTTCATATGCACCCTTACGACCTCATTTAACCTTAATTACTTCTGTAAAGTTCCTATCTTCAAATATAATTACATCAGGGGCAATGGTTTCAACATATAAACTTGGGGGCAAGGAGGACACAATTTAGTCCATAACAGATAGTAAATGTAAAGAAAAAAAACACAGAAATTCAGTAATTTCAATTCTGTCATTCATTGTGACTATGCAGCAATTTCATTTGTGTTTAAAATTTTAAACAGAGAAATAGAGTGTAAATTGCAAAGCATATTGTTTGGTAAAGGCAAATTTTAGTTCATCCTGAAATATTTTACTTCTTTGGAATAAAATTTATAATTTTTCATAAATTATTACTCATATAATTATTATTTATTTGTTATTAAGTTGAACTGCATTGTTCATTATTGCAAAAAACATGTGGGTATGTTTTCCCCTTTTACAAAAAATAAATTGATTAAAAAGTTTTAATCCATTACTTGTGTACTTTCTCATGCTGTTAACTTTTATTTTAACTTTTGACTGGCCTGATTATATACACAATTGGAAAGAAAAGAAAATCTTTGCTGTGTTTCTTTATTATATACTTTTATATTTTATTTCGTTATTATAGTTGAAAATAAGTTTGTCATTGGATATCAAATACCTATGAAAAGCCACTAAGCGAGGTTGTTGGTCATGACTATAAGGGGGCATGGAAAGAAGCTAAGCAAATCATTCTCTTGAGAACCTGAGGCCTTAAGTTAACCTAAATTAAGTTTTCTCTGCAGAAATGTGGCTGGGAACTTTCCTAATAATGTGGGGCTGTGGAACGTGAATAAATAGATCCATCTGCCTCCATCTGGGCTCACTCTCAGTTGCTCCTGCTTGGACCTTGTCTGCCTCATCAAAGGCATGGAACACATGTGTATTGATACCCCAGCCCACAAATCTGAGTCATAGTCATTCCAGCAATCATCCATTGGCCATCCCCTTGTGCCCAGAGCATTTGTCCACAACAAACTCTGCCCTCTGGAAGATGAACTTCAGAAACAGTCAGCAAGGACCTCAGAAATGGGCTTGAGGATGTTTGGGGTAGAAGGATATGTTCTGGGAGACCACATACATGGATCTTGGTGAACAGGACTTCAAATGGGCATGTCCCCATGGCCCTGTGGACTCTTTACCCTGCAGGCTATGTAGGGTGCCAGGCTAGCTAACCAGGCTGTCCAGATTGAAGGGAGGCAGTACTGTGGGCAGCAATGTCCTCTGGTACATGGGACTCAGCTCTGAAATGTGGGCTATGCAAGATGTATTTTGCAAAACTTTATCCTCACTAGCTCTTTGGTTGCTCCATACATCATGGACCTTAGGTGTCAGGTCCTTACTCAGGATTCCTTGAACTGCCATAAAAAGCCATGGAAAGTCTTTCTGCCTTTTGAACCTCCATTTAAGAATGATAAGTTGATAACTTATTTCTGGGCCCTAAGGCAGCTGGTTGAGAATTCTATAGACCAAAGTCAAACTTTTCCACATTTTCCTAATAATTAAATATAACATTTTCCTTCTTATGATATTTATATCAAAAGTACTTGGTAATAAACAAAGATGACTTTTTAAGTACTCTTTATTCAATATATCTACATCTATATTTGCATTGACATATATTTACATATGAATTCACATGTATATGCATCTGTGTGTGTGTTTGTGTGTGTGCATGCATGCACCTGTGTTTGTATCTTTGACTCCCAGAAGTTTCATTGAGAATAATTTGTTTTGAATTCTGATGCCTGTTCTGGGTGAGACTTTTTTTTCTCTTAAAGGTGTCAGCAGAAGCTGTGAAAAGGCACAGATCAGAGAATATAATATCCCTTCAGGGATTTCTTGGAGGTTCACACTTCATGTGCCAGACTCCCTTATTTTAGGATAAGCATTTGACATGCTTTGTTACCTGATTAAACCTGCATGTGTTTTGTTCTTATTACTGTCTGAGGCACTGTGCTGTGAAATGAAAATTACTGGCAATTGCCTGCCAAATGCAGTGATTCAGAGAATTGTGAATTAGGATTCTTTAATTACAGAGATCTGCACCTGATAGGTTAATTGCACAAAGCAAAGTTAATCTCATGCTCTCTATTTATTTTCAAACTAATTCTATTGAATTGCAGATCATTTAAAAGGCCTTATTGATCCTCTATTAATAAACAAGAAATAACAAACAAAATTCTTCATTAAGATATAATCTCATTTCACCTGGGGTGGAGAATGAAGGAGAAAATTACATTTTTATGAAATAGTACAGAAACACCCGTGATTCTTATGGGACATTTCTTCCATAGTACTTATATTTGGTATTATCATTCTGTACTATTATCATTAAATTTAATTTGAACATATTAGCCTCACAGCATTAGATGAATTTTATAATAAGTGAAAACAAGGGGATTCGTGGCAAAAGAAAACTGTTGTAAGCTCACATTGTTTTTAATATCTTTGATTGAAATTTATATTTTAAAGAAAGTGCTATAAATTATGTCTAATTTTTTACTTATGGACCATTTTGTTATAGTTTATAGATGTTAAATAAAAACAACAGAAACAATTTACTGCTACACAGTCTATAGAGGCAGCTTCTTTAAAAAATTCGACCTGAGGGAAAAAAGATGGCGGCGGAATAGACGGACGTGTTCCGAGCCTTGTCCCGGAGCAGAGAGGGGGAGCAGCTGAAGGTCGCACTGGGAGTGTTTGTTGGCGAGTTGGGGGACGGCTGAACTCCAGAGGAAGGTGGGAGACTGCTGGATGGGGTTCCCCTGACCTGGCGGCTCCCACTGCGGATGGGTCCCCTCCCGGAGCTGCGGGCTTGGACGCGGAGTCGCCGCCATCTGGAACCGGAAAGTGGAGCTTATCGGAAGCCTGAGAATCCACAGCTGCGGCACCCACGGAACAGCTGCGAGCCCCAGAACAACGCTCCCCAATTGGCGCAAACACACGGGTTCAGAGGAGCTCTACACTCCACCACGGAAAGGTCAGATTTCGCCTGGGATAAGGTGAGGTCTCTGGTCCCGGTGGCGCGAGAGAGGAACGCGCGTTTTGGGGGAGCTGGAGGACCAGGGAAGTCTGTGCCTGGAAAAATCCGTGGCTGTTGGGGCTGGCGTGGTCTGTGAATGTGGAAGGGGGTCCTCAGAGCTGCTGGCAGGAGGGCTCTCTAAAAAGCAACCCATTTTGATCTGACGTGCAGGGACACTCTAAGAATTTCAGGGGTGTGCTAGACTTACGCGCAGCCACGGAGTGCGCACACTTGGGCTTTTTCCTCTTGAAATTCTTGCTTCTGATTACTAAGCCCAATTCATAGGTTCACCCAGTTGGGGACACCCTGGGAGACTGCAGGGGAAAGTTGTTTTTCTGGAACCTGGGGATCAGAGTGGGGAGTGACCATCGGAGAGCCAGCTCTGAGGCAGCCCACTCCCACAGACCGGTGGTGAGTGCCACAGGGAAGGAGGGCTCTAACACTCCCTAGAGAGGCCATAGATAAACCCGGAAGTCAATCCGGAAACACTGCCACCCAGGGGCTGAATCACAAATTGACTCTTGTGTAATCAAAAATAAAGGAATACGAATTAAGACACACCACCTGCTTAAAATCAGGACTGGCTTACATCATTGAAGAGCAGTGGAACGCAGGGAACTGCAATACTGTCCGGATTGAGAAACAGGCGAGCCAAACAGAACAACAGAGGAAGTGAATGACCTTCACTACTCCACATTTTATTTTTACTTTTATTTTTTTATTTTCATTTTTTGCATCTTTTACTCAAGAAACTAATTTTTTTTCTTTTTTCCTCACTTGATTTTACCTTTTTAATTATTACTTTTTTATTTTCAATCCGTATTATTACTACTGCTATTTTATCTTTTTTTTTTTTTTTTAAGTGTCATTTTATTTTCTCTTCATTTTGTTTTGGGATTAATGTTCTACATTCTATTTTTATCTTTCCTTTAGCATCATTTTACTCTATCTCAACTCTACCTTTATGCCATCACTCTCTTCCTCACTTTTCCCTTTTCGGTGTCCTGTTTATCTTACCCCTTTCCTGCTTTAGATTTTCCCTATTCTTTCTGTTTACCCCCGTTAAAATTTCACCCTACTTATATATCTAATCTCCAATCCCCTGCTCCAAGTCCATACACACCTCTCTCTTCGCTGTCTTAACTATCCAAAAAATTGTTTTTCTCTCTGTCCTTTTGTTGTTGTTCGCTTGAATGTAGATTATATCAAATTTTTATGCTTTTTTGGTTGATTGTTTTGCTTATTCTTCTTTTGTTTATTTTTTTTTGTTTGTTTAGTGCTTCTGTCTTCCCTTGCCTCACTCAATATTAGTTGGTGTTGTAGTTTGTATTAATCCCCAGGTACTTGTTGCGGGCATTTGCTGGGATAAGTGATTGCTCTATTGGAGTTTTATCCCCAATATATATAGTCTGTTTCCCTTTCTCTCTTAGTCTCTTTCTTGTCTCTCTTATTTTTTTTTATCTTCTTTTTTTCCCTTTTCGCAATTTCATTTTGACACTCCTTTTTTTTTCCTTCTTCTTTCTTTCTTTTT
This sequence comes from Plecotus auritus, assembly GCF_963455305.1. NCBI lineage: Eukaryota > Metazoa > Chordata > Mammalia > Chiroptera > Vespertilionidae > Plecotus > Plecotus auritus. The sequence continues at coordinate 98,434,608 of NC_137772.1, read as the reverse complement.
CCTCTTCTTCTTTCTCTCCTATCCCCTAATTTGCCTTTCTCTGGTGGTCACCTTTATTGGAGGTTATTAATAGCGTGAATACATTTCTGTTCAAGTGCCTTCTGTGTTGTACCTGGTAGTGCTGTATTTTGTGCCTTTAAATCAATGCAGGAGAGAGAGAACTACATAACCAGACACCCAGAGAAGAGAGACCATGGGGAGACAAAGACACAGCCCGCATATGAAAGAAAAGCAGGCATCACCAGAAAAGGAAGTAAACGAAATGGAGGCAAGCAACCTTCCAGAAAAAGAATTCAGAGAAATGGTCATAAGGTGGCTGAAAAGAATGGAAGACAAATTCGACAATATGAGCAAGAACCAAGAGGAAATGAAGAAGAACCAAGAAGAAATGAAAAATGACATCGCTGCTGTAAAGAACTCAATAGAAAGCATCAAGAGTAGACTAGAAGAAGCAGAGGACCGCATCAGTGAGCTAGAAGACAAGATGGAAAAAAATACCCAAGTAGAGCAACTTCTAGAAAAAAAAAATTAAAAGGCAGGAGGAGAGCCTAAGGGAACTTTGGGACAACACGAAACAAAACAACATCCGCATAATAGGGGTTCCAGAAGGAAAGGAAGCTGAGCAAGGAATAGAAAACCTCTTTGAAGAAATAATGACAGAAAATTTCCCTGATATAGAGAAGAAAAAACCCACACAAATCCAAGAAGCTCACAGAGTCCCAAGCAAAATGAACCCCAAAAGACCGACGCCAAGGCACATTATAATTAAATTGGCAAACACCAACGACAAAGTAAGAATCTTAAAAGCGGCAAGAGAGAGACAGAAAGTTACATACAAAGGAACTCCCATCAGACTAGCAACTGATTTCTCAACAGAAACTCATCAGGCCAGAAGGGAATGGAATGAAATATACAAAGTCATGCAAAGGAAGGGTCTGAATCCAAGAATACTGTACCCAGCAAGGCTATCAATCAAAATTGAAGGTGAAATCAGGAGCTTCACAGACAAAAAAGGACTAAGGGAATTTATTACCACCAAACCAGCAATGCAAGAAATGCTAAAGGGTCTACTGTAAAAAAAAAAAAAAAGAAATAGGAAGCGAAGAAGGAACACAGGTGTAAAGAATAGGAATGGCGACAAATAAGTACCTATCAATAATAACTTTAAATGTAAATGGATTAAATGCCCCAATCAAAAGACATAGGGTAACGGATTGGATAAGAAAACACGACCCATATATCTGCTGTCTACAAGAAACCCACCTCAGAAAAAAAGACGCACACAGACTGAGGGTGAAGGGATGGAAAAAGGTTTTCCAGGCAAATGGAACTGAAAAAAAAGCTGGGGTAGCAATACTTATTTCTGACAAATTAGATCTCAAACTGAAGGACATAACAAGAGATAAGGAAGGCCATTTCATAATACTAAAGGGAGCAATCCAACAAGAAGAAATAACTCTGGTAAACATATATGCACCCAATACAGGAGCACCCAAATACATAAAAAAACTCCTGGAGGATATCAAGGGAGAGATTGACAGCAATACAATCATAGTAGGAGACTTTAATACCCCACTATCACCATTGGACAAATCCTCTAAACAAAATATCAGCAAAGAAACATCAATCCTAAATGACTCACTAGACCAGATGTAATTAATTGACATCTTCAGAACATTTCACCCCAAAGCCACAGAATATACATTCTTCTCAAGTGCACATGGGTCATTTTCAAAGATAGACCATATGTTGGGACATAGGCAAAGTCTCTTCAAATTCAAGAAGATAGAAATCATATCAAGCATCTTCTCAGACCACAGTGGCATAAAACTGGAAATCAACTACAATAAAAACAACCCAAAGAAATCAAACACGTGGAGACTAAACAGCATGCTATTAAACCATGACTGGGTTACCAGAGAGATCAAAGAAGAAATAAAAAACATCATGGCAACAAATGACAATGAAAACACTACAATCCAAAATCTATGGGACACAGCGAAAGCAGTCTTGAGAGGGAAGTTCATAGCTCTACAAGCCTACTGCAAAAAACAAGAAACAGGGGTAATAAATTACCTAACCCAACAACTCAAAGAGTTAGAAAAAGAGCAACAAGAAAAGCCCAGGGTAAGCAGAAGGAAGGAAATAATAAAGATCAGAGCACAGATAAACGACATAGAGACCAAAGAAACAATACAAAAGATCAACAAAACCAAGAGCTGGTTCTTTGAAAGGATAAACAAGATTGATGAACCTCTAGCCAGGCTCACCAAGAAGCAAAGAGAGAGGACCCAAATAAACAAGATCAGAAATGAAAGAGGTGAAATAACAACAGATCCCGCCGAAATACAAAGGATTGTTAAAAAATACTACGAACAACTCTATTACAACAAACTGGACAACCTGGAGGAAATGGACATATTCCTAGAAAAATATAACCTTCCAAAACTCAATCAGGAAGAATCTAAACAGCTCAACATGCCAGTAACTATGGAAGAAATTGAAGCAGTCATCAAAGAGCTTCCGGCAAACAAAAGCCCGGGGCCAGACGGCTTCACAGGAGAGTTCTACCAAACATTCAAGGAAGAACTAAAACCTATCCTCCTCAGACTATTCAAAAAAATTCAAGAGGAAGGAACACTTCCAAGCTCCTTCTATGAAGCCAGCATCACCCTAATACCAAAACCAGATAAAGACAACACAATGAAGGAGAATTACAGGCCAATATCCCTCATGAATGTAGATGCCAAAATCCTCAACAAAATTCTAGCAAATAGGATCCAGCAGTACATCAGAAAGATCATACACCATGACCAAGTAGGGTTTATCCCAGGAATGCAAGGATGGTTCAATATCCGCAAATCAATAAATGTGATACATCACATAAACAAATTGAGAGATAAAAATCACATAGTAATATCAATTGATGCAGAAAAAGCATTTGACAAAATCCAACACCCTTTCTTGATAAAAACTCTCAACAAGGTGGGAATAGAAGGATCATACCTCAACATAATAAAAGCTATATATGATAAACCCACAGCTAACATCATACTCAATGGGCAAAAACTAAAACCATTTCCCCTAAGAACAGGAACAAGACAGGGATGCCCACTCTCACCACTCCTGTTTGACATAGTACTGGAAGTATTAGCCACTGCAATTAGACAAGAAGAAGAAATAAAAGGCATCCAAATTGGAAAAGAAGAAGTAAAGCTGTCCTTATTTGCAGATGACATGATATTGTACATAAAAAACCCGAAAGACTCCATCAAAAAACTAACAGACTTAATAAATGAATTCGGCAATGTAGCAGGATACAAAATTAACACCAAGAAATCTATGGCATTTCTATACACCAACAGTGAACTTACAGAAAGAGAGACTAAAAAAGCAATCCCATTTTCCATCGCACCAAAAAAATTAAGATACTTAGGAATAAACCTAACCAAGGAGGTAAAAGACCTATATGCGGAAAATTACAGGACACTGAAAAAAGAGATAGAGGAAGATGTAAACAGATGGAAGAACATACCATGTTCATGGATTGGTAGAATCAACATCATCAAAATGTCCATACTACCCAAAGCAATCTATAGATTCAATGCACTCCCCATTAAAATACCAACGGCGTATTTCACAGACCTAGAAAGAACTCTCCAAAAATTCATCTGGAATAAAAAAAGACCCCGAATAGCCACAGCAATCCTGAGAAAGAAGAATAAAGTAGGAGGGATCTCAATACCAGATTTCAAGCTGTATTACAAAGCCACTGTCCTCAAAACAGCCTGGTACTGGCACAAGAACAGACATATAGATCAATGGAACAGAATAGAGAATCCAGATATCGACCCAAACCAATATGCGCACTTAATATTTGACAAAGGAGGCATGAGCATACAATGGAGTCAAGACAGTCTCTTTAATAAATGGTGTTGGGAAAATTGGACAGATACATGCAAAAAAATGAAACTAGATCACCAACTTACACCATACACAAAAATAAACTCAAAATGGGTACAGGACTTAAATATAAGACGGGAAACCATAAAAATACTGGAGGAATCCACAGGCAGCAAAATCTCAGACATATGCCAAAAGAACTTTTTCAGTGATACTGCCCCTAGGGCAATGGAAGCCAAAGAGAAAATAAACAAATGGGACTACATCAAAATAAAAAGCTTTTGCACAGCAAAAGAAACCATCAACAAAACAACAAGAAACCCCACTGTATGGGAGAACATATTTGCAAATGTTATCACTGATAAAGGTTTAATCTCCAACATCTACAGGCAGCTTATACAACTTAATAAAAGGAAGATAAATGATCCAATAAAAAAATGGGCAACAGACCTAAATAGAATCTTTTCGAAAGAAGACAGAAGGAAGGCCAAGAGACACATGAAAACATGCTCAAAGTCACTAATTATCCGAGAGATGCAAATGAAAACGACAATGCGATACCATCTCACACCTGTCAGAATGGCTATCATCAACAAATCAACAAACGACAAGTGTTGGCGAGGATGCGGAGAAAAAGGAACCCTCGTGCACTGCTGGTGGGAATGCAGACTGGTGCAGCCACTGTGGAGAACAGTATGGAGTTTCCTCAAAAAACTGAAAATGGAACTCCCATTTGACCCAGTAATCCCACTCCTGGGAATATATCCTAAGAAAGCAGAAACACCAATCAGAAAGGATATATGCACCCCTATGTTCATAGCAGCACAATTTACCATAGCTAAGATTTGGAAACAGCCTAAGTGCCCGTCAGCAGATGACTGGATCAGAAAACTATGGTACATCTACACAATGGAATACTATGCTGCCATAAAAAAGAAGGAATTACTACCCTTTGTAGGCACCTGGATGGAATTAGAGAACATTATGCTAAGTGAAATAAGCCAGTCAATGAAAGAAAAATACCACATGATCTCACTCATTTGGGGATAATGAAAAACATTTATAAACTGATGAACAAAAAGATAGATACAGAGGCAGTAAAACATTAAACAGACTGTCAAATTACAGCAGTAAGGTTAGGGAGAGGTGGGGGAAATAAGAGATCAACTGAAGGACTTATATGCATGTATATTAGAGTAACCAACGGATGCAAAACATTGTGGGGTGAGGCATGTATGGGAGTGGGGTGGGGGGGCAATGGTAAGATATGTACACATATAATACCTTAATAAAAATTTGAGAAAAAAATAAATAAATAAAATAAAAAAATAAATAAATAAAAATCAATTTAAAAAAATAAAATAAAATAAAATAAAATAAAATAAAAAAATAAATAAAAAATTCGACCTGATGAGTCACAGCCTGAGGAGCTGATATCTAAGTTATTTATTTATTTATTTATTTACTTTAATTGAATTTATTGGGGTGACATTGGTTAATAAAATTATACAGGTTTCAGGTGTACAATTCTACAACACATCATCTGTACATTGTATTGTGTGTTTACCTCCCCAAGTCAAGTCATTTTCCATCACCATTTAAGCCCCCTTTATCTTCTTCTACCTCCACTACCCCATCCCCCTTGGAAATCACCACACTGTTGTCTATGTCCATGAGTCTTTCTTCTTTTTTTCTTTGCTTAATCCCTTCACACTTCTCACTCAGCTCTCAAAACCCTCCCCTCTGACAGCTGTCAGTCTGTCCTTTGTATCCATGAGTCTCTATTCACTGTTAGTTTATTTTGTTAATTATATTCCACATATAAGTGAAATCATATGGTACTTGTATTTTTCTAACTAGTTTATTTCACTTAGCATAATGCTCTCTAGGTCCATCCATGCTGCTATAAAAGGTAATATTTTCTTTCTTTTTTTATGGCTCAATTGTATTTCATTGTGTAAATGTATCACAGCTTTTGTAACCACTCATCTACTGATAGAAAATTGGGCTGCTTCCAAATCTTGGTTATTGTAAATAATTCTACAATGAACATAAGGATGCATATATCCTTTGGAATTAGTATTTCAAGTTTCTTCAGATATATTCCTAGAAATGGAATTGCTGGGTCATAAGGCAGTTCCATTTTTAATTTTTTGAAGTAGCTCCATACTGCTTTCCAGGGTGGTTGCACTGATCTGCATTCCCACCAACAGTATCATCCACAGCACTTGTTGTTTGTTGATTTATTGATGATAGCCATTCCAAAAAGTGTGAGGGGATTTCTCATTGTGGTTTTAATTTGCATTTCTCTGATGATTAGTGACAGTAAACATCCTTTCAAATGTCTATTAGTCATATGCATATCCTCTTTGGAGAAGTATCTATTCAGGTCTTTTGTCCATTTCTTAATTGAATTGTTTATTTATATATCTTTTTGGTGTTGAATTTTATAAGTTTCTTAAGAATTTTGGATGTTGAGTTATTATCAGATGTATCAGCGAATATGTTCTACTATTCAGTGGGATATCCTTTCATTTTGTTGATGGTTTCCTTTTCTGTGCACAAACTTTTTAGTTTGATGTAGTCCCATTTGTTTATTCTTTTGTTTCCCTTGCTCAAAATGATATGTCAGAAATAATATTGTTCATAGCACTACAGGCTTACCTCAAAAAAACAAGAAAAACTTGTAATAAGTTATCTAACCCTACAACTTAAAGAATTAGAAAGAGAGCAACAAGAAAAACCCAGAGTATGTAGAAGGAAGGAAATACTAAAGATCCCGACTGTAAATAAATGACATAGAAACAAACAAACAAAAAATAATAAAAATACAAAATACAAAAGATCAATAGAACCAAGAGCTGGTTCTTTGAAAGGATAAACAATATTGATGAACCTCTTGCCAGACTCACCAGGAAACAAAGAGAGAGGACCCAAATAAACAAAATCAGAAATGAAAGAGGTGAAGTAACAACTGACCCTAAAGAGGTACAAAGGATCATTAAAAAATACTATGAACAACTCTATTCCAACAAACTGGAAAACCTTGACCAAATGGGCATATTACCATAAAAATACAATCTTCTAAAACTCAATAAGGAAGAATCAGAAAACCTGAATGGACCAATAACTACTGATGAAATTGAAGCAGTAATAATAATAAAAAAATCCCAGCAAATAAAAGCCTGGATTTGGATGGCTTACAAGGGAGTTTTACCAAACATTCAAAGAACTAACACCTATCCTCCTCAAACTATTCAAAAAAATTCAAGAGGAAGGAAGTGTTCCAAACTCTTTCTATGAGGACAATGTTACCCTAATCCTAAAACCAGATAAAGCCACTGCAAAGAAAGAGAATTATAGGAAATATCCCTTGTGAACATAGATGCTAAAATCCTCTACAAAATTCTAGCAAATCCTCTACAAAAATTCCAGCATTACATTAGAAAGGTCATACACCGTGACCAAATGGGATTTATTCCGAGGATGCAAGGATGGTACAATATCCGCAAATCATTAAATGTGATACATCAAAAGAGCATGTAATGGAATCAAGGCACTGTCTTGAACAAATGATGTTGGGAAAATTGGACAGATAGATGTAAAAAATGAAACTAAACCGCCAACTTACACCATACCCATACACAAGCATAAACTAAAAATGGATAAGATACTTTAAGTCATGAAACCATAAAAATCCTGGAAGAAACCATAGGCAGCAATATCTGAGACATCTATTGTGGCAATATGTTTATGGATACATCTCCTAGGGCAAGGGAAACAAAAGAGAAAATAAGCAAATGGGACTACATCAAAATAAAAAGCTTCTGCACAGCAAAAAAACCATCAACAAAATGAAAAGGGAACCCACTGTATGGGAGAACATATTTGGCAATGATACATCTGATAAAGGTTTAATATCCAAAATATAAGGAACTCATACAACTTAACAAAAGGAAGACAAATAATCTAATTATAAATGGGCAAAAGACCTAAATAGACACTTCTCCAAAGTGGTCATACAGATAGCCAAGACACATATAAAAAAAAAAAAAACCTTCATAGTCACTAATCATAAGAGAGATGCAAATTAAAATGACAATGAGTTATCACCTCACACCTGTCAGAATGAAAACCATCAACAAATCAACAAATGACAAGTGTTGGAAAGGGTGTGGAGAAAAGGGAACCCTAGTACACTGCTGGTGGGAATGTAGACTGGTGCAACCATTATTGAAAACAGTATAAAGTTTCCTCAAAAAATTAAATATGGAACTTCCGTTTGACCCAGTGATTCCACTTCTAGGAATATATCTTAAGAAAACTGAAACACCAATCAGAAAGAATGTATGCACCCTATGTTCATAGCATAATTTATAATAGCTGAGATCTGAAAATAGCACAAGTGCACATTGGCAGATGAGTGGTTAAAAAACTGTGGTACATTTACACCATGGAATACTATGCTATGCAGCAGTGTAAAAGAAAGAACTCCTACCCTTTGAGTCAGCATGGAGGAACCTGGAGCGTATTATGCTAAGTGAAATAAGCCAGTCAGAGACAAGTATCACATGCTTGCATGTGAAATCTAATGAGCAAAATAAACTGATGAACAAATAGATCCATAGACATAGAAGCATAGGACAGACTGTGGAATGTCAGAGGAAAGGCAGGGGAGGATGGGTGGGTGGGAAGAGATCAACCAAAGAACTTGTATGCATATATGCATAACCCATAGACACAGACAAAAGTGTGGTGAAGGCCTGTGGTAGGGAGTTGAGGTGGGCTAGAAGGGGTCAGTGAGGAAAAAGAGGAAATATATATTTCTGTCAACAATAAAGATTTAAATTTTTAAAAAGTAGTTATGCAATAGTAATATATACAATGATAAGTATTTAAAAAGCAGTAATATAGAAAGCTTTTTGAGACTTTCCATATAAACAATTAACAAGTCTTATCCTAATAGCTAAAGTTTGAGTATTGTAAACATCTATATGTTCAATATACTCTACATATAAACATAAATATATACATATAAATATATAGATATTAGTACAATAAAATATTGACATAGAAACTCGCTGATTCTCTGATAAATAAATGTATCTTTCTCTACTAATTCTTAAGCAGTCTAATATTAGTCTTTTCCTTTCTAAATAGCCATATTTGGATTCAGAGTAAGTCTTTCTTTTCACTTCTTATTTAATCAACATTGGCACCAAATCTCCCTCTGTCAGCTTGATATTCAGTTTGAGTCTGACCTAATTCTATTCAGGCAATAAACTTACTCCCCATGGTCAGTCAAAAGCAGTTGGAAGGAAGGAGAAAAACATGTGAGAAGAGAGATGTCAAGTATTTCTTGTACTAGGCAGCATTATGGCATCAGCCTAATAATTTTAGGTAATTTGGTAACATTTCATGGATTGTTAAGTATTTTTCTCATTTCATACTGCCCCTGATTGAATTTAACTTGACCCAACTCATTTCTTCCCCAGCTATGCATAGCAAGCTTTTCAGGGAGAGTGGGGTCTAGAAAAGTGCATTTTTCATCACCTCGAGTCAGTGGTTCTAACCCTTGTGTGTTTGTTCCCAATGCCCTTCCAAGCACTATATTGCCTAGTGGTACTTGTGAGCCCAATTGCTGATGTCTGCTGAGTCCACCCTCTGGGTGTGTTGTTTGTGGAGCTAATTGTGTAGTGCTCTTGTGTGGTCTGAAGCCAGCCACCAGGTGTGTTAGTTCGAGGGTCTCTTGGGAGGAGTCTCTGGTGCAGGCCAACATCAGTGGTTGGGAGTTACAAAGTGATCTGCAATTGGTAACTGCCTGTGCTGGGCTTAGAGGCACACTGGAAAGGCTATGCTGTGAACTCAGGCCAGCTATCACTACTGACAGGCTTGGGGCCACTTAGCAAGAAGTATCAGGCATGCAGAGGCCAGATGCTGCTTGTCCGACCTTTGTGAAACTCTGAGAGATTTTTGTTTGGTCTGTAGCATGCACAGAGGCTGGCAGCTTGTGAAGCAGCCGCTGCAGAGGTTCAGGCTGGTGAGCAAGTAGGGTGGGACAGAGTGTCAGGGAATCACCAGGGCCAGGTGAGGTGGCGTTAGCCAGGTTGATGGAGACTCCGATTTGTTGCCCTTTTGCACTTGCCAGCTGTGTATGGGGAGGTCTCAACAAAGGAATAATGACACCTGCTGAGAGGACTGCTGATGGCAGCCCCTCCAACCCTCGCCATGAAGCCAGACAGCTCCCAAGAACAAGCTGGAATTACAACTGAAATACAGAAAGGCTTCCTAAATAATCAACAGAAAACTCCTAGGAGAGAACCCAAGGACAGAAGGTGGAGACCCCATAGAGACTGGTAGGAGGGACAGAAGTGTGAAAGGGCTGGCTGGGCACCCACAGACAGCAACTGAAGTCCCAGAGAGATATCTCAGCTGTGGGAAGTGCCAGTGAGAACTCTGGGATCTAATCCCCAAGAAGGGCTCCCCAGCAGAGAGCACCAAATCTGAGAAGGTCACCCACATAACATCTAGCTGTGAAAAGCAGCAGGGTGCTGTCTGCCAGGGAGTGGCAGCTGAAAATTCCAGCACCCTCTGGAAGGGATAATGCACAAAAATTCCCTGTGGAGCCACCCACCTGGTGCTCTGGCACAGGGAGGGTGAAGTGGACTGGAGCTGTGAGAGCAGAACCCAGGACTTGGGACTCAGGGGGGTAAAGCTCAGAAGGCAGACACCCCAAGTTTCTTGGGCTAGGTCATTCCCTCATGCAATGGAGGACATCTTTCCCACATAACATTTGCCTTGCCTGGGAGGAAGATAGTCCACACACTTTATTGGAAAACACCTTGCCCTGAAGCCACTTAAGGGATTAAAGGTAACAATTAGCCTCCAGGCAGAAGCAACCACCCCACCCTGTTGAAAAAACTCTCACTACACCTGAGGATGATTGCCTGGCAGCAATTAAAGTCAGAATCCTATTAGTCTGTAGACAGAGGCAGTCTCTGGAGGCTTTGAGTTTTTGCCCGATCCAATTTGTCAGAAACAGCCTTTAACACTGTCCTGTACTAGAGATTGAGAGGCATAGAGGATCTACCTAAAACATAGTCACAAACTCAAACAGACAACCAAAATAAGGAGACAAAGAAATAACCCCCAAATGAAAGAACTAGAGAATTCTCCAGAAGAAGAGATAAATGAAGCAGAGATAAGAAATTTATCTGAGCTAGAGTTCAGAGTAATGATGGTAAAAATGTTCAACAGTATGAAAAAAGATATAGTAACTATGAAAAAAGAACAACCTGAGATAAAGAATGGTATAACATAAATAAAGAACACATTAGAAGGAAAACACAGCAGATTAGGGGAAGTTGAGGATCAAATCAGTGAATTAGAAGACAGAGTTGAAAATATCAGGGAACCAAAAAGAAAAAACAATTAAAAAACAGGAGGATAGCTTAAGGGAGCTGTGGGACAATGTAAAATGTAACAATATTAGAATAGCAGGTGTTCCAGAAGAGGCAGAAAGGGATAAAGGAATAGAGAAGGTGTTGGAAGAAATAATGGCACAAAACTTCCTAACCTGGTAAAGGAAAAAGTCACACAAGTTCAGGAGGCACAGAGAACTGCAAACAAGAAGAATCCAAACAGGCCCACGTCCAGACACACCATAAATAAAATACCAAAAATTAAAGACAAAGAGAGAATCTTAAAGGCATTAAGAGAAAAGAAAACTGTTACCTATAAAGGAGTTCCCATAAGGCTGACACATGATTTCTCATCAGTAACTCTACAGGCCAGAAGAGAATGACATGAAGTACTCAAGGTAATGGAAAGCTCTGCGACCAAGATTACTATATCCAGCAGGGCTATCATTCAAAATAGACGGTCAAATAAAGAGCTTCCCAGACAAAAAAAGGCTAACGGAGTTCATCACCACCAAGACAGCATTATAAGAAATGCTAAAGGGATGCTGTAAGGGATTGCTGAGAAGAAGAAACAGAGAGAGAAACCTAGCCATACAGAATTAAAATGACTATAAATAAGTACCTCTCAATAGTAACCCTAAATGCCATGGAATAAATACTCCAATCAAAAGGCATAGGGTAGCTGAATGGATACAAAATCATTACCCAACTTACATGCTGTCTATAAGAGACCTACCTCAAAAGAAAAGACACACACAAGATGAAAGTAAAGGAATGGGAAAAAATTTTCCATGTAAATGGAAAAAAAAAAAAAGCTGGAGTAGCAATACTCATATCTGACCAAATAGACTTTAAAATGAAGGCTATCACAAGAGATAACAAAGGTCACTACATAATACTAAAGGGATTGATCCAATAAGAGGATATAACCCTGGTAAACACATATGTACCCAATATAGGAGCATCTAAACATATAAAAAAAACTTCTAGAGGACTTTAACAGAGAGATTGACAACAATACAGTCATAGTAGAGGACTTTAACACCCCTCTGACTTCACTGGACAGATATTACAGACAAAAATTTAACAAGGAAACAGAGATTCTAAAGGACACAATTGATCAGATGGATTTAATAGACATTTATATATAACATTTCACCCCAATGGAGCAGAATGTACATTCTTCTCAAGTGCACATGGATCATTCACAAAGATAGACCACATGTTAGGGCATAAAACAAGTATCTACAGGTTTAAGAAGATTGAAATAATATCAAGCATCTTCTCAGATCACAGTGGAATGAAATTAGAACAGTAAATGAAATTACTATAGTAAAAATACCCAAAAACATTCAAACACATGGAGGCTAAATAGCATGTTATTAAACAATGAATGGGTTACCAATGATATTAAGACAGAAATCAAAAACTTCCTGGAAACAAATGAAAATGAACACACAACAACCCAAAATCTCTGGGACACAGCAAAAGCAGTCCTGAGAGGGAAGTTCATAGCACTACAGGCATACCTCAAAAAAAAAAAAAAAAAAAAGGAAAATCAGCAATAAACTATTTAACCCTAGAACTTAAAGAACTAGAAAAGCCCAGAGTAAGTAGAAGGAAGGGAATAATAAAGATTAGAACAGAAAGAAATAATATAGAGACTAAAAAAAAATTCAAAAAATTAATGAAACCAAGAGTTGGTTCTTTGAAAGAATAAACAAAATTGATAAACCATTAGCCAGACTCATCTAGAAACAAAGAGAGAGGACCCAAATAAATAAAATGAGAAACAAAAATGAAGAAGTAACCATGGACACCACAGAAATACAAAGGATCATAAGAAAATACTATGAACAACTATATGCCAACAAAGCTAGACAATATGGATGAAATAGACAAATTCCTAGAACAATACGATCTCCCAAAACTGAATCAGGAAGAATAAAATAAAAATCTGAATAGGCCAATAATCACTAATAAAATTGAAGCAGTATAAAAAAAACTCCCCTGAACAAAAGCCCAGGTCTGGAGAGCTTCACAGGGGAGTTTTTCCAAACATTCAAAGAAGAACTAATACCTATACTCGTCAAACTATTTCAGAAAATCCAATAGGAAGGAACACTTTCAAACTCTTTTTATGAGGCCACCATTATCCTAACACGAAAACCAGATAAAGACACTACAAAGAAAGAGAATTACAAGTCAACATCCCTGGTGAACACAGATGCTAAAATCCTCAACAAAATATTAGCAAATCACATCTAGCAATATATTAAAAAGATTATACACCATGACCAAGTGGGATTTATTCCAGGGATAAAAGGCTGGTACAATATTTAAAAATCAATAAACATGATACATCACGTTAAAAAATTGAAAGACAAAATCACATGATCATATCAATAGACTCAGAAAAAACATTTGACAAAATTCAACACCCATTTTTCATAAAAACTCTCAGCAAAGTTGAAACAGAGGGAACATATCTCAATATGATAAAGGCCATATATGACAAACCTACAGCCAACATCACACTCAATGGGAAAAACTAAAAACATTTCCCCTATGAACAGGGACAAGACAGGGATGCCCACTTTCACCACTCCTGTTCTACATAGTATTGGAAGTGGTTAGCCATAGTGATCAGAGAGAAAGAAAAAATTAGAGGCATCCAAATTGGAAAAGAAGAAGTAAAACTGTCATTATTCGCAGATGACATGATATTGCACATAGAAAACCCCAAAGACTCCATCAAAAAACGACTAGACTTAATAAATGAATCTGGTAATGTAGCAGGATACAAAATTAACACCCAGGAATCTATGGCTTTTTATACACCAATAATGAACTCACAGTAAGAGAAACTAAACAAACAATCCCCTTTACCCTTGCAACAAAAAATTAATATACCTAGGAATAAACTTAACTAAGGAGGTAAAAGACCTATACTCAGAAAACTACAGGACATTGAAGAAAGTGATAGAAGACATAAAAAAAATGGAAGAATATACTGTGTTCATGGATTGGTAGAATGAACATCATTAAAATGACCATACTACCCAAAGCAATCTATAGATTCAATGCAATCCCAATTAAGATTCCAACAGAATATTTTCACAGACCTAGAACAAACTCTCCAAAATTCATCTTGAATAAAAAAAGACCCCAAATAGCTGCAGCAATCCTGAGAAAGAAAAACAAAGTTGGAAGGGTCACAATACCAGATATCAAGCTATATTACAAAGCCACTGTTCTCAAAACTGCCTGGTACTGGCACAAGAACAGACATATAGACCAATGGAACCAAACAGAAAACCCAGAAATCGACCCAAGCCATTATGCTCAATTAATACTTGACAAAGGAGGCAAGAGCATACAATGGAGTCAAGATAGTCTCTTCAATAAATGGTGTTGGGAAAATTGGACAGATACATGCAAAAAAATGAAACTAGATCACCAACTTACACCATACACAAAAATAAACTCAGAATGGATAAAGGACTTAAACATAAGACGGGAAACCATAAAAATCTTAGAAGAATCCATAGGCAGCAAAATATCAGACATATGTCATAGCAATATCTTTACTAATACAGCTCCTAGGGCAATGGAAACTAAGGAGAAAATAAACAGATGGGACTACATCAAAATAAAAAGCATGGGCACAGTGAAAGAAACCATCAACAAAACAACAAGAAAGTCCACTGCATGGGAGAACATATTTGCCAATGTTATTTCGCATAAGGGTTTAATCTCCAAAATGTATAGGGGGCCCACACAACTTAACAAAAGGAAGATAAAGAATCCAATAAAAAAATGGGCAAAGGTCCTAAATAGACACTTTTCAAAAGAGGACATAAAAAAAGCCGAAGACATATGAAAACATGCTCAAAGTCACTAATCATCCAAAAGATACAAATCAAAACAACAATAAGGTACCATCTCACACCTGTCAGAATAGCTATCATCAACAAATCAACAAAGGACAAGTGCCGGTGAGGAAGCGGAGAAAAAGGAACCCTATTGCACTGCTGGTGGGAATGTAGACTGGTGCAACCACTATGGAAAACAGTATGGAGTTTCCTCAAAAAATTAAAAATGAACTCTCATTTGATCCAATAATCCCACTTCTAGGAATATATCCAAAGAAATCAGAAACACCAATCAGAAAGGATATATGCACCCCTATGTTCATAGCAGCCCAATTTACAATAGCTAAAATTTGGAAACAGCCTAATGCCCATTAGCAGTTGAGTGTATTAAAAAACTGTGGTACATCTACACAATAGAATATTATGCTGCTGTAAAAAAGAAGGAACTCTTACCATTTGCAACAGCATGGATGGACCTGGAGAGCATCATGCTAAGTGAAATAAGCAATAGGAGAAAGATAAATATCACATGATCTCACTCATTTGTGGAATATAATGAACAACATAAAATGATGAACAAAAATAGAGCCAGAGGGGGAAAAAATAACATTTTAGAATATAATAGAGGTAATCCTATTATTTTCAGATATTTATTATTTTCTACAACTTTTGTGATATCATACTATGTTAGTACAGTTTCATAATATTATTATACTTAAAATCCTTTTTTCTTGAAATATTAACATTTATTGCATGTATTATTATATTTTAAGATCATTTTTCTTAAAATATTAATGTTTATTGCATGTAACATTATTATATTTAAAATCACTTTTCTTGAAATAAAAAAAAAAACAGTTCCCATTTGCAAAAAAAAAAAGGGGGGGGGGAAATAATTATCACTTCCAGTCTCTTTATACTCAAGAGTTTCATGTGTTCAGAACTGAAATACTCAGAAAAAACAAGATGGAGAATGGCCCCTCACCCTTCTGAGCTGTAAAGAATTGTTAGTGCTCTGCTCCCATTGTCTTCTTATTGAGGGCCCCTCATTACTCAGGTACCAAAGATGCCAGGCAGACAGAAGGCAGGTCCCTCTATTCTGTCTGAGAAGTCCATCTCCTGCTTAACAAGGACAACTGGGCAAGGGGCAAGTTATCGAGATAAAATCTTAAGACATAAAGAAAATCATTTGAAGATTAATTAAATGCAAATCCTTTTTTAACTTCAAGTGTCTTACAAATCTGACACCACATAGATACAGATACAAGCATACTATATTTTGAATATTTCCACAATATACATAAACCAAAGGAAGTGTTCATATTATAAACTTCAGTTTACCACTAAAAGGCTAATTCTGAAAGTCGTAAATACAGTAATATCTCCAGGGATCTGGAATCAAACAGAAAGTGTTTCAAAATTCTAGCAGCATAAAAGAGTGATATTTATAATAAATATAATTTATCTCACAAATAATGATAAAATCACACATTTCCTTCTTAGTTGTTTGGCCCATGGGATAAACTAGAGTCCTGCTGTAAATTTCATGGCACCTCAGTGATCACTTGAAATGGGTCAGTGATTGGGGAGTGGAAGCCTCTGAAATAGTCTTTTGAAACTCATTAGCTCTATTGAAATATGTATATAGGTGTAGCAAAGACACCAACTACCTACCAAAGATTCAGGCTTCCCCTATAGTATAGAGTTGTGGTCAAAAAGTGGGTCCATGCTGGCTCAGTTCTCTGGGTAAAAGAATGAAGGTGGAAATAACGTGTCACTCATGCCTGGCCCATGAAAACCTACCTGTAATCTTTAAAGCTCTCCTTCATCCTCTCTCCACTGGCAGGAAGTGAATAATCTGAGGCACTCGGTGATGGCACCACAATACAGAAAGAGCTTGGATCCCTGTAACATTATGTGGCTATCTGTTTGCATTGGACTCACCTCAGACTAATCTTTAAACAAAAAGTAAACTTTGTGCTAAACCAATGACATTTGGGGACTTATCTGTTACTAGAGGCCCTGTGCACAACATTTGTGACTGGGGCGAGGGGGGTTGTCCCTCAGCCCAGTCTGCGCCCTTTCACAGTTGGGGAGTCCTTGGAGGATGTTGCTGCCCCAGAGGCAGGAGAGGCTCCCACTACTGCTGCTGTGCTCGCCAGCTGATAGCAGTCAGCCCGGCTTCTGACCAAGCCATGCTCACCCTGTGGGAGTGCACTGACCACCAGGGGGAAGCTCCTGTGTTGAGCATCTGCCCACTGGTGGTCAGTGCGTGTCATAGTGACTGGTCGTTCCACGGTTTGGTCTATTTGCATATTACCCTTTTATTATATAGGATTATTATATAGGATTCCAATTAGCTCTGGCTTAATTAACAAGGCAGGTTATGGTGTATCAGTCACAGAATCCTCATTCCTCCTCTCACTGCTATGATTTCCTTTCACTAACATTAACTAAAAAGAAGGCTTTTTTTTAATGACTCCTCCATTTCTTTGTTCTTTACATTTTCTCTATAATACCTCTTTTGAATCTCCTGTCAATCCACTAGGGATTGAGTCTTGATTGTCTTCATACAGGCTCCAGTGCCAAAAACTGAATTAGGAGTATAGGAAGTACCAGGAGGAAGAGTTGATAGAATCAGTCCCCTGATGGTGTTCTCTCTTTGACTCTTTCCACTTTCACACTGCTTCGTCTCTTCCATCCCAGGGCTACCTGAGTCATACTCTGAGGCCTGGCTGTCAGTGCTTTACTGAGTTCAGGAATGAGGCCATGTTGCAAGAGTGACTCTGGACAGGACAGAACCAGGGGCCTGCTGCATAGCAGCCTGAGAGCACCGGGAAACCCAGTCCCATTGTGCTCATGATAAAGTGGTGACTGATGAAAGTGTAAAGGGTATCTAACTTGCAATTTTTTAAATTCCCCAATGTTCCCTGAGACTATGCCAATGAATAATTACTATTTCCATTCTTCCAAGGAGAATCAATCACTGTACAAAATGGTACCTGGCTCCTTTATGTAATTATCCCTGGAATTTAGGTCATGGCAATATTTTAGTTTCATTTAATTAATAGGAAACTTGCTTGAGAAACAGCACCACATTTTATTGCCTTTTGTTGTATTCCTGAGTGTAAACAATTCAGGAGTCAGAATGGGGTAAGTGTGCACCTGTGTGCACATGTAAATGTGTGCATGAGTGTGAGAGTGTGTTCTATTTACTTCAACACCAATAGTCTAAACTGGCATCTGAAAACTGCATCTTGAGGACTAAAACTGAATTTGTTATAGATCTCCAGAAGGATTTGACATGAAAAGTCAGAAGTCTTTATTCTTGTCACTGCTATTTCACAACTAGAACAATGCTGTGTCTCTATTGCCTCAGTGCAGATCCTGGTTCCAATACTTACCAGCTGAGTAACTTTAGACATGGTACTTAACCTCTCTGTTTTTCAGTATCCTCTCCTAAAATATGAGAATTGTAATGTTACCTACTTCATAGGATTGTGTGATAATAACAAGAGATAAAAATAACATCCTTAACACAGTACTGTAATAGTAACCCTTAATTTATATTAGCTAATACTACTAGTAATTATAAAAAGAATGATCTCACTCATTTGTGGAATATAATGAACAACATAAACTGATGAACAAAAACAGATCCAGAGACAGAGAAACATCAATCAGAACGTCAAAACTCAGGGAAGGTAGGGCACAGTAGGGGGTAAGGGGGAGAGATCAACCAAAGGACTTATAGGCATGCATATAAGCCTAATCAATGGACACAGACAACAGGGGGGTGGGGCATGAATGGGGGGTGGGAGTAATGGGGGAATAAGGACACATATGTAATACCTTAATCAATAAAAAAATTTAAAAAAAGAAATTACATCATCCATTACAAAAGATATTTATGTTGAATAGTCCATGAATCTATACCAGAGCTTCATATGCTATAAAATAGGGGTGACATTGACTTATCTACCTCATTAGGTTCTTGACCAGGTTAATTTAATGGTACCTGTATGTTTCCTGCTCAACAACCTGACTCTTGCCACAAGCCACAATGAGAAAGCCTTTACTCAGTCTGATCATGCCCTCACCCCTGCTGAAAATGTTCCAGTGGTTCCCTTTATCTTATACAGTCATAAGAAACTCCTAAGATGGGTTATAAGGCCCCAAGCCCACCAGTCTAGCCTTACCAGTTGTATTGCCTGTCTTGACTCCATGCTCAAACTTCTCACAAGCCATGAATCTCATAGCATGCCTTTCTTTCTATTCACTCTTCTCTTAGGCTTGAATGCTGATCCTGACCTTCCAGCTACACATATTGTCCCTTCACCACATGCAAACATGTTTCAATATCATTGCATTTCTTTCAGGATTCATTTTAAGCATCCCTTTCATTTTGAAACATTTCACCAATCCTACTCCCAAAATAAAACTGAATTCCCTCTTCCCTAGGTCCTCACAGATCTTCCTACATGTGCCTATCACTACACTCATAACCCACCACTGCAACTGTTGTTTGCATGTCTGTCTTCTTATATCTTACTAGAGGCCCGGTGCATGAAATTCGTGCATGGAGGTGTGTGTCCCTCAGCCCAGCCTGCACCCTCTCCAATCTGGGACCCCTTGAGGGATGTCCAGCTGCCCGTTTAGGCCCGATCCCGGTAGGTGGACATCCCCTCTCACAATCCAGGACTGCTGGCTTCCAATTGCTTGCCTGCCTGCCTTCCTGATTGCCCCTAACCGCTTCTGCCTGCCAGCCTGATCATCCCCTAACCACTCCCTTGCCAGCCTGATTGCCCCTACTGTCACCACAGTAACCCAGCACTGACTTCCGGTGTTTTGTCGAGCCTTGGTTGTTATGGATCCTGGCTCTTTATATATACAGATGACAGAGATATATTCATAATTTTGTTCCCAGGCAAACAGAAGATTTAAGAAATGTCTCAGACAATCTCACACACACACACACACACACACACACACACACACACACACACACGTGTACTCACATACATACTTATTCCATTCTAAATCCTCAACTTTTACATACTCATCACTGTTTCTCCCCACTGAAACAGTTTGAAACACTATAAGAGGTTCCAGTTTACTCAATACATTATAATTAATCACTATATTATCTAGAAGCCAAATAATATTTTTTATTTCCCAGCCCCACTTCCTGTACCTGCCATCTATTCTTCTAAAAATGTTATTGTGGTTAAAAAAAAATGGCTCCAAATGTGTTGAACAACCATAGAACAAACAACATACCAGAGGTGTTTGTGTGTCGCATTTCATAATATCAGGGAATGACCCAAATAAAATCATCCATTTAGAGTACCTCTTTGGGGATTTTCTCTGATCAAATAAATAAAGATAAAATATATAATAGTAATTGGGGTTCACAACACCTCAGGTATAGAATTTCACATTTTGACCAACATTGTGCTGAGGACCAGTCCTCTGAGATGGGACCTGACTTGACAAGTCAAGGAGCTATATCCCTTCTCTGAGGGTGAGCAGTCTGGAGAAGACCACCAATGGGTTGTATGACAAAATCAGCAAGCACATATTCAAATGCCTAGCGAGGCCAGGTAGATAATGTAAATGGGAAAAGGAGAATAAATGTAAAACAATAGAGAGCAGTTGGTTAAAGTATTCTGTAAAAAGGAAACAGCCACTCAGTTCCAATAATGTGTTAGCTTGCTGGTCTATGAAGTCAATGTTGCCAGGTTTTAGAATTTTTAAAAGCTAGAAATGTGGATGTTTATGAGAAAATTTCCAGTTTTAAAGCACTGCATATGTCATACAAAATATTACTGAGTGTTAAATGTGACCTCCACTCAGTCAAAAATTGCAACTCCTACATGAAGCAGTGATCCATGAAACCTTCTGAAGACAAGGTACTCAGGAATTGAAAAGGAGTTCTCAGGTTAGAATGTTCAAAGACAACTCTAATGTTCAAAGACACATAGTGGAACTCATTTCAATTTTTAATTTGGAAACTATAACTTTAATATCTCTAGTTCACATTTTGGACATCCTTAGAAGTTAGTAGTAGTCCCACAAAGCTGGGAAAGAGAGAAGAAACAAGCCTAAATAGTAACGGGTGAAAAAAATGTTGAGCTACACAGTATGTTTCTTTTAGGGAATAAGGAATGTTAAAAACTGCCTCAATGTTTTTCAGCTCTTCTTGTGTCTCCTTTTCTTTCACTTGCTCATATCTCTCAAAATTTAAATGCTTTAACTGTGTTAAGAAATTGTATGTGAATCATCCTCAGAGATTTGGTCTATGATGAGGGGACCACATCCATTATATAATTACTACTCCTTTCTAAAAGTTTTCATTTAACAACGCAAAACCTGCTTTGCAGCCTGAAATTCTTCCAGCTCCCTAACCAACAGATGACATTACCAACTTTCCTAAAACACACATACACCATTCCTGTGAGAAAACACACAGTTCAGCACTGGTGTTAGAAGCACAGTGAACTTATCAAGCAACAAAGTGGGTGGCAGGGAGAGAGATGAGTCTAAGGAAAAGTTTATCTCCATTTTCCCCTCCCCATTATGGAGCCCAGGGCACTTAAGGCCTACCACACTTCCATGTGAGGACAGAAACATCTCTATATACAAAAAGCCAGCAACCAGGATGCCATAATGACTGGAACGACCGGTTGCTATGTCGCCCACTGTGGCCAGCGAACCTGCCCAATCAGAGGGTGGGGCTGGCCTGTGGCCCCTCCCCCCAGCTGTCCCTGCTCCTGATACCCCCACCCCAATAGGGGATGGGGCTGGCTGGCTAACCTTCTGCAGCCCCTTCCCCTGGCCAGCCCCATTCCTTATGGGCCCCCACCACCCCAATTGGCCCATGGTCCCTCCCCCTGGCCAGCTCCACCCCCTTTGCTCTCCCACAGACCCTCCCCCAGCCGCTGACCTCTGATCCGCCCCCCACCCCATTGGGGGTGGGGCCATCCAGCAAACCACCCACAGCCCCTCCCCTTGGCTGGCCCCACCCCCAATCAGTCCCCCCCACCCCAATTGGGGGCAGGGCTTGCCGGCAAATCTCCTGCAGCCCCTTCCCCCAGCCAGCCGGGCCCTGATTTGGCCCCAATCAGGGCGGGCCAGCCAGCCAACCTCCCACCATCTCCTCCTCCTGACAGGCCCAGCCCCAATCTGCCCTGATTGGGGCCAGGCCAGCCAGACCCCACCCATACATGAATTTGTGCACTGGGCCTCTAGTTATTAGATAAAATGTAGCCTTTGAACAGGAAATGGGAGGTTCATTAGTTTGGACTGGAGCATATATCTATATATATAAAAAGGCAGTGACCATAATGACTGAAGGCTCGACCAAACACTGGAAGTCAGTGCTGCAGTCCGTGCTGGGTTGCCGTGGTGACCCAGCACAGACTGCTGCCACTGCAGGCATGATGACCCAGCACTGACTGCTGAGGGGGCTTCAGATCAGTCCCAGAGAAAGGCCTGGAGAGAGAAGTAGGGTCTGATCCATAGCCTCCATGGCAGCTGTTGATCAGCTCTTGCCTCTCTCTTTCTCTCTGGGCCTGGCCAGCAGTGCACCTCTCTTTCTCTCTGAGCCTCTGTGGGGGCTGCTGAGTAATGGAGGATTTGATTAGTCCTGGAAATAGGTCTGGAAATTCTGACTGGCATAGAAACCGACCTATCAGAACCAAATCTGGGTGAACTGCAAGGAGACAATAGCTGCCTAGGAGGTGGAGTTTTTGATGCTGACTGGCATAGAAACCAACCAGTCAGAACTAAATCTGGGTGAACTGCAAAGGCAGAACCTAATGTGGGGGCTGAGGAGGGGTTTTAAGGCAGTTGAAGGCAAGATCAGGCTGGCAGGGGAGGGCAGTTTGGGGTGAGATCAGGCTTGCAGGGGAGGGTAGTTGGGGGCTATCAGGCAGGCAGAGGCAGTTAGGGACAATCAGGCTGGCAGGGGAGAGCAATTGGGGGTGAGATCAGACCAGCATGGGAGGGTAGTTAGGGGTGATCAGGCAGGCAGGCAGGTGAGTGGTTAGGAGTCAGTGGTCCTAGATTGGAGAGGGATGTCCAACTGCTGGTTTAGGCCCGATCCAGTAGTCAGACATCCCCTAAGGGGTCCCTGATTGGATAGGGTGCAGGCTGGGCTGAGGGATGCCCTTCCCCATGCATGAATTTCATGCACTGGGCCTCTAGAACAGGGGTGGGCAAACTTTTTTTTTTTTTTTAAATAGATTTTATTGGTATTTTACAGAGAGGAAAGGAGAGGGATTGAAAGCTAGAAACATCGATGAGAGAGAAACATCGATCAGCTGCCTCCTGCACACCTCCCACTGGGGATGTGCCCGCAACCAAGGTACATGCCCTTGACCGGAATCGAACCCGGGACCCTTCAGTCCGCAGGCCGACGCTCTATCCACTGAGCCAAACCGGTTTCGGCTGGGCAAACTTTTTGACTCGAGGGCCACAATGGGTTCTTAAACTGGACTGGAGGGCTGGAACAAAAGCATGGATGGAGTGTTTGTGTGAACTAATATAAATTCAAAGTAAAGGAGCAGAGGGGAGAGCAAGAGAACCGGATAGAACAGCCGGATCCGGCCCGCGGGCCGTAGTTTGCCCACGGCTGCTCTAGAAGAATAATATGTCACTGCCTTTGCTAGTGTCAAACCTAAATTTATTAAACAGCCTGTACAGTAGCAGGGCACCACTATCTTCAGATGCATCTGATACTGAGTGGTAGGAACAACAGCAAAAAATTCCCTGTCTACCCACCCAAATCAGATAATTATACTCACTGCAAAACATCCAGGCATGAAGCACTGGAAACCTTTTAAGGGGTCCTTTATCATGTCCTGCCTATTCCAGAACTAGACTAATTAGCTTCTATTTCAGCTGACTTCAGTACAGAGAGCAGGCAAAGGAGAGAAAAGAGAATGAATTGTCAGCATTATTGAAAAGATTCATGATTAGTCACACTCACTCACAGGCAAGGTCCTTGCCAGACACCACACCACTCATTAGCAGACCTGAGAACTGGCGTGCCTCCCACAGCTGAGCAACAGCTCCGGGCCTGGCAGGCCTTGGGGGACCCACAATGCCCTGTGTTCTCCCACACCCTGTGATGAGAAAGGCCAGTTGGGGCAGGTCTAAATGAAACTGGATCCCCAGATGCCAAATAAATCTGTTTGTTTTATGCTCTATTTTGCTTAAAATATAATTATTTAGGAGCTCAGCTGGTGTGAAATCAAGGTAACTACTTTTCATGTTACACTGAAACAGTTATCTGACTGGGGCCACCATTTCCTCCACAGGCTCCCTTTGGAGGACCCAAGAGCTGAGCATGTCTGTGGTTTGGCAGCCTCAGTCCTCTCATGTTCAGCTATAGCATGAGGTCTGCTCTTCCTGGAACTGGAAATGTTTCTTTTCCTTGTTGGAGAAATACCAGCAATTATAACCTAAATGTGTAGTGCTAGCTATCAGAAGGCTCAGAGCATTAAGACTAATCTAACTCATTGGCAGGAGACAGGGTGGACAGCAGGAATTAATTTACTAGTAATTCCTGCAGCAATGGGGAACCTGAGGCTGAGAGGCAAAGGTAATTGCCTGAAAGTAAAACAAAGAAGAGTCAGTTCCCTACTTTTCTGTTCACTTTCACTCCATGTGCTTGAGCTACAATCCTATACGAGAAGACGCCATTTCTAGTTAGAACAGTAAACCAACCCCCCTTTATCAAAACACCATTCTCAGAGCCACAACTCCATGAAAGCTCAATCAAAATGAATCAGACAATCCAGCCGGTGATGCTCAGTGGTTGAACGTCAACCTATGAACCAGGAGGTTATGATTCTATTCCCCGTCAGAGCACGTGCCCTGGGTTTCAGGCTCGATCCCCAGAGTGGGGCATGCAGGAGGCAGCCGATCAATGATTCTCTTTCATCATTGATGCTTCTATCTCTCTCTCTCCCTCTACCTTCCTCTCTTTTATTTTTAAATAAAATATATTTTTTTAAAAACTAACCAAACAGGCCTGACTTCTGTTAGTGAGCTCTGTACCCTCCACAGGGGATGTGAAAGCAGTGGGCGTGGGGCTATTACTTACAAGTGATCACAATGGGCATCAAACCAGGTGGGTCATTATCCCATAGGTCAGAGTAATGTGGAGCCATGGTGGGCTCTGGGAGAGAGGAAATAGCTGTCACCAGCTCAGTGTAGAGGTGTGGCATCCCACCCCCAGCAAAGTCAGTAGATAGCCTCATTCTAGAACCTGTGTTACTTTGCATACACAGCCATACATATTAGCTTAGCTTTATGGTACCTTCAAAAAGTGACCCTGGCCTAGAAGAAATTCAAGTGGTTAAAAGCCATCATTAACAATGTAAGTATGACTCAAACCATTCATACTCCATTTCTTCAGGCTTCTTGGAGTTGTTGCCATGATGACCCGGGCACATGTAGTGAAGCCTTGGGGAAATCACTGTGTTTCTAGAGTTTTCAAAACTCCCTGCAAACCTTCTAGTCAGTATTTTGCCTGAAGGATGTTGGCAAACTCAGAAGGACATTTGCCATGATGGATGCTCTGCCCTGTACATTCCCCTTCCTTTCAAAAAGGCGAGAAGGGGGTGGTGGACCAGGGGGTCCTGCAGAGGGAGGGGAAGACTGCCCCTTCCCTGTGGAAGTTCTCCAATCTCTCCCATTTGCTATGCTCCTGAGTATAAAGAGGTAGCACCTAAGACAAGGAATAAAGTTAAAGGAATACCTCACTTGACCCCCTCCAAAAAAAAAAAAAAAAACTTGCGTAGGAGTTGCCAGAGTCTCCTACAGGCTCCCCACCCCCATGAGACTGGCTTTTCCGGCAGTATGAGTATTCATGACCGTGGCAGCCAAGTTAAGCCTGACTTGTGTGCTCTTCAAATATGTGCCAGTCTACTTCTGAGAGTGTGCATATGTGCACACCGAGGAAAATATATTTCACCTCCAGTTTTTTCATTATTGGTTTTCAGAAGGGAAGTGAAAATAATAGCCAATAATACTTGCACTTTTCCCAGGCACCATTTTAAGTGTGTGGTCTCTGTCAGCCCTCCTCACAACCCTTGAGGAAATATTTTCCTCATTATACATGAGGGAGATGATACACAGAGAATTCCCATTCACAGCTAAGAAGTGGCAGAGCTGGGCTTTGAACCCAGAGCCAGTGTGTTTAACTACTATGCTGATTAAGAAATGATGGTATGATTCTATGTGGACCCTGGTTCTTACGTATCCAATGTACTTCTGAGTTTTGGGAGTACTTCTCTCTCTTCAGTGACACATATGCAGAGCGAGACAAAGAAGATTTGGGAAAATAAGGCCAAATGGAAATTTGGCATAATGGTCAAGAACAAGGATTTGTGATCAGCAGATCTGGCTGGAGTCCACTCTCTCATTTACCAGCTATATAATCTTGGGCAAGTTACTCATCCTTTCTAAGCCTCATTTTCCTCATCTATAAAATAGGGATAATGAGGGCCCCTAGCTCACAGGGTTCTTGAGAGGTTAAAAAGAGTTGACTCACATAAACAGCATTGAACAGTGGTTGACCAATAGTAAATGCAGAATAAATGGTAGTGTCAATTATTATTAAATACTGTGAGGTAAATGACAAAAGAAGATAAAGTTTTTAAAAAAGATTTAAGGTCCACATTGTTTTCTTAGTTATCAAGTTTACCATAGAGACTTATGTACCATAAGTAACACAGTTCCCTTTAAAACAGTTTTTGAAAATAGCTCCTTTTCCTATGTTGGCTGCTGTCACTTGTTCTATTTCATCCCTTCCTCCCAGAATTTGGTAAATAATTCACAGCTATCATGTAACAACTAAACCTGGCTTCTCCACACCTTGACTCCAGGCCTTGATCACAAATATGCTCCCATTATCTATTGGTTCCTGTCAGAAAGGTGCCTCTGGGCATTATGGCTGGACACTCAACCACAGGTTTTCATGTTCTGGAGAGGGCACAGCTCTACCCCATCTCCTCCAATCATCCTCACCTGCACCTTTCCTGTCCCTCACAGCTTGGCAATTTGCTGGCAGGAGCCCGTATTCCTCACACAAGTCCTGTCACTATAATAACCATATTTTCTCTTGTGGTGAAAAGTAATTGAATTAAATTGGGCAGCATTTGATCCTGACTATACTAATTGCCTGATCCAATTGAGGCCTCTGTGAGGTCATGGGCAGAATGAGTGGAGTATTCAGACAGATTTTCTCATCCCAGAGGCCTGCACACAAGAGACCCCCTCCTCCACATGGAACCCTCTGAAGGGCAGTAGGGCCAAGTGGGCTAGAGAGTGAACCAGGACACTCTCCAGGCATGCAGGAAGCATAATAGAGGACAGGCGGAACAAGGTTTGACTGATTCCACAGCATACGGACATGCAGATGTTTAAATAGGAACAGATGGAAGCATAGGCAATCAGTGACATCTATAAAAATGAGCTAAAGAAATACTTTGTGTGTGCGCATGCACACACACACACACACACACACACACATTGGAGGAGGATTGGCTAGTACAAATTGAGTTTTGCTCTGGTAATATCTCAAACTGTCCATGGTTCAAAAGACACCTGTCTTTGGCAAACAAGTCGTCCCAGTAGCTTTTATCAGAATAAATTATGTGGGTGTTTTTCTTATCTAAAAGTAAATAAGGAACACAGAGAACTGCTTTTAAATGTATAACTAGCTCTATTTTCCCTTCTCTCTGCAAATAAAATTAAATATAGACATCAACATCTAAATTTATCATCAGGATGCACAAAGGAACACCAGGAGGGGGAAAGAGGAAGAAATCTCAAGGTTTAATGCCCTTAAAAAACCTCTTTCTCCATCATGGTTCCCTTGTCTTTACTGACCACGAAGTCCTGGAATCACTGCTCATCATTCAGACACAAAATTTAGTGACCTTTGGAAATATTTAACGCCATCTCTCTCAATCTTCATTTCATAATCTCTTAAGGCAAAGATGAAAACACATGTTGAGGGCACCTGGAAATTCAGCTCTATCTGCAAAACACTGGCAAGACTGACTTTAGACTCAGAGGCACAGCCTCTGTCACTTCACAATATTTGTCTCCCTTGATGGTTGGCCCTGGGTGAACCAAGTAATTGAGTTGCTGGGCTGGGAGGAGTACTTTATTTTGACTAGTCACCCACGATCTTCCAGGAGGTTAAAAAAAAGTACTGGGATTTTGTGGACAATAAGCAACAGTCACACACAAGGACATAAGATGGTAAACATTGCCCAAAGTAAATGCTTCTTCATTGTGTCTGTTCTCATATTATTAATCCAGAGGTGATGGGAAGACTTCCCCCTTCATTGATATTCAGAAGATTCAGTTTGAGTGTGAAGATAAGGGTCTATGGGCTGAGTAAGAAAGGAAATCCTAAACACCCAATAATTTTTAAATTATAGGTTATGACACATTAATGACTCCAGGATGAGGAAAGTTTCCATGGGGCTATATGATTCAGCCCATTAAGGGAGTCCAATGCCTTTAATAAGTGTCAACTTAGTTCCCAAGCCATGAATCTTCTAGAGTTCAACCAACTCCTTCCCAGTAAGAGGTCCTCCCAAGAGATATGATGAATCACCATTACAGTATTGATACAGCTAAGGGAGTTAGTCTTGCTTTACTATATGAAACCAGCTTAAAGTTTACTATTAAAACTTAAAAGAGGATGAGGAATAGGAGAGAATACCAAAGGTACCCTGGCCTAAATTCTTTCCATATATGGCTTTATATCACTAGTATAAACTATACCCTTGAATCCTCAAATCCCTAAGGGTTGTCCCTAATTGTGTTAACATTACTAATTTGTCGTATTTATAGGCTGTTAAAGTAAATGAAATGTAGGTTAAATGTAGCACTGAGGCATGTGGTATATAATGTGGTCAAAGAATTCTCACAATGCAAACTGGCAAAGCATAATCAAATCTCCTGAGCCAACTTGAAATCCAGTACCATCTTGGTGCTTTCTTTGTTTGCTTCACCTGCATGTTCCTTATTCATGATGATGTTCTATCGGTGTTGTCTGTGCCCTTTTTCTTTTCTCACTTACACATTTTCCCCATAAGGGTAATTAAGAGCTACTAGTATTTAGGGTTTCAGTTACCATGTGCACACTCTGGAAATGTCCAAATTCAGATGTTCGGTTAACACACCTCCTAAACTTGAGTAAACTCAATGAATATCTATAGAGAATATACTGCATGGCAGGCCCTGGTCTGGGTACTGGACACCGGGAAATGATTAAGGCTTGGTGTCAGTTGTCAAGGCTCACATATAATTTTATATCCAGCTACTTACTCAAACTTAGAGCAATAACAATAGCAATAATGATTTTTTTAAAAAAATCTGCTACCATTTGTTGTGAATCTATCAAACAACTTTGTGCTCAATACACAGTGTTTTCTGGCCCACCAGAGCAAACAGGCACAGCCTTGCTCACTCACAAGCCAGGCAAGGCTCAGGTGCATCACCTCAATATGCATTCTCATCCCAGCCTAACAGCCAGGCAATGATAAGTAGACATGGACCAGATCACATCTTGATAATATGTTATAGGTCATTTCATCATCGATCCTAAGATCATGGTCTCATCTGACTTTTATATCTATAATAAGAAAACGAAGATGTTGGTAGATAATAATTTAAATCTGAAGTGAAATATCATACCACTTTTAAGCTTCCAGATCAATTAAGTATCCCAAGATTGCAAGTTGAGTTCTTTTGAAAAAAAGCTATCTTTTGTAACTAGTTCTCTGAGTAAATAGTTTTTTCAATATTATGTAATTAGAATAAATATGTATAAAATGGAAGTTGAGCTTGTCACACATAACCCCTATTTTTTAATTAATACCTCTTTATTATTCTCATTGATTAATTTTGTAACTTATAAATTTTAACTTATAAACTAAACATTCCCTAAAAAAATGCTTTTATTTGTTTTACATGCTGAGTTTCTCCATTAGATTTTGATGGGGGGAAAAAATCTAGTGCCAAAGAAATTTGAAAACCATGGAACAAACCTAAGGATTTAGCCCTGCAATTGGGGACCCTCCTGGGCAGGCCTGCCTATATCCTCAGCCCCACATCCTCCTACACCCCTCACACATACCCTGCACCTCGACATTCAAAATCCCCTGCTCCTCCCCTATCTGAATCTTTCCTTATACACTCTGTGTTCTCTGCTGGAATACCCTTCCCCCCTCACCTCTCATTGAACATCACCTCTGGGAAGCCATCCTGATATCTGCTGATTGAGATAGGATGTGTGTTCTCATATCTGTGTTCCCACAGAAGTGCTTCCCCAGCCCCTCCTCCATCACTAGTTTTGTGTGTGTACATGTCTGAGTTCCTAGTTAGGAAGAGCTGTAGCTTATTTATATTGATTTGCTTAGTGGCTACCCTCTACTGGCTCATAGTATATACTTAATAAATGCATGTTTAATGAACAGATAAGCAACTTAGGTAAGAACCCATATTTAGTCCTTAAACTTTTAAATTTCTAAAATGTCCATGCTTGATGTGTAATGCCTACACATTGATGTGTAATAGTTAAAGGTACTGCTTTAACTATTCATATGAATTGTCTCATTTAATCCTCCAAACCAGCTTTATGAGATAGCTATTAGAATTCTTATAGTAGTTTTTCAGATGGGGAAATGAGGCCCAATTAGGTGATGTAATATGACCTAATTCCTACATCTAGTGAAAGGAAAGCTACACATGGATGTTGTATATCCTCCTCAGAATGTGCCTACAGCTTACACAGAGATAGCTGGTACAGGTGAGCATCTCAGTGACACAGTCCTGATGACTATCCTCTAAAACAGATATATTTGGGGACTGGTGAAGCCACTTTCCTCTGCACTAGAGAGTCCCAGAGTGTGGTAATTTAAAGTTCTGATTCCATTGTGTCTTCTACCTTTGCTTTGATCCTTAAGGCTTGCTTCTCATTTCTCCAGTCTTTAGAAAGGCCAGGAAGAGAAGATGAAGGGACATGAGCATTGGAAGAATAGGATCCTGAATGTAAGGATTGAGTCTACCATTTTGGCTGACTTTCTTTGAATTTGTTTTATCATCTTTAAAATGAGTCAATAACACCTGTGTAACATTGGTTGCTATTGGTTATTGTTAGACTAAAATATATATGTATGACATATCTCACTTCACTTTCCTTTCTTCTCTTCCATTCTAATTACTTGATTCTAACGTGCTGTATGGTTTGAAAACCAAGGCTGGCTGTTAGAATCTCACCTAAGATAAGCATTAAACAAGCTTCTGACATGGCATTCTTTGAGTAAAACACATAGGCTTTAGAACATGTATTCTCTTAGCAGTTACTTTGGCAGCAATGGAATCTTCTTTGCCCTCTTGCTGTTTTTTTGTCCATCTTCCAGAAGATGAGGTTGGGTTCCGGGCAAGTGAGGGATCTTGGTAGTCATCAGTCTTAACATGGCTCACCACTTGGTGGCAGCACAACACATTTCCTTTATCCCGAGGCACTCTACTTATGGGCCACTCTCTACTTCTCAGTCTCCTACATTGCTTTTGATGTAAATTATTGCTTACACTTTTAGGTAAGAGAAAATACTGTTTGTGTGTGTTTTTATGCCCTCAGTTAGGATGACATTGAGCTTTGCCAAAATCAAACCAGGCACATTTTATTAGACCATTTCACTGGAGGTTTTTCTTACACAAAATTATCTACAATCTAAAAGGTAGAGAAATTTTCTCAGTGTTACACAGCTTTTTAAAAGTTAGGGACAAAACCTTTATTGGAAGAGCAATTTATAATAACAGTAATTTTCTACCTCTGTCCTGCTATTGTTAAGGATAGCAGTTTTAAAAGGAACTCAGCTCTGGTCTCTCCACTTAGCCTGTAGTCTCTCTCACATAATGGCCTGTTTTAACTTCAGCCCATTGCCATGGAAGTAATTATGCCACATGCTCAGAAGAGCAATTTGCTATGGAATCAAAAAAGCAATTGGGTTCAAAATGAAAAACAATCTCTATATATGTGAGGGAAAGAAGCATGATGAAGTGGGGAGGATCCAGAGAGCACTATTTTGTGTAAAAGAGCGCTGTGAACAGAAGTTATGACACAAAATATTATTAGAGTAAGACAATAACATATACCGTGAATTAAATAATTTTCCTGCTGCCCTCTTTGTTTCTCCAATATTTTTCTATCACAGCACATGGTTAGATGGTCCCAAATAAATAGCTCTTTACAGCTGTTATATTTTCTGTACCAAGCATTCCAAGTGAATAATTTTATTTCTTTCATAAAATCTTGAAAAAGAGTCAAAGACCCCATGGCTATAGATGTGATCTGAAAATTCATCTTCTACCATTCTCCTGTCTTCAGGAGGGTTCAAACTGAAACTTTCCCAAAACAACCAAAATCTACACTGAAAATACCATACAATATTTTTTCTGAGGCCAAAGACAAAGATCCCTAAGAGTGAAGGGTCAAATATTTTTTCAAGGAAGGAACATGATATTTGGAGTCAAGAGACCCTGTGGAAGTCTGGACTCTGGGGTTTGCCAGCCCTGGGACTTGGACAAGTCACATGATGTCTCTGCACTCAAAATCAAAGATAATAATTGGCATCACAGACTTGTTCCAGTGATCAAGGGACACAATGGGTATTAAAATGTTTTGTAAACTAGACAGTGCTATTCAAATGACAGTTACTAGCTGTGCTCACTCAGCCCATTTCCCCCTCAGTCGGCTACAGAATCCAAGCCCACAGAGCAGGAGTGCACTTCTATGTGCACAGGCACCACCGGCTCAGCAGCCTGCAAGGAGGTGTAATCTGAAGTCAAAGGGAGGACACAAGACCCGTGTACACCCAGCAACTTCCTGCCTCCTCTAAGGGAAGCGAATCTGTGCACTTTCCAAAGCCCAACCTTGATCTAGCACTAGACCTGTGGGGTTGAGGGACAGGAGATCCGGATTCGGGCCACTATCTTGTCACATGACTCTAAGTTATTTATTTACTTATTTGGTTACTTATTCCAAATAAATAGTGGTTAGAGACACAGCTTTTGAACCAGGCAGCCTGGGTTCAAAATCCTTGTTCCACCCATGATTCAAGAGGTTTCTTCGGGATAAATACAAATACTCGCCAGTATATATTTATCAAGCATTCAGGTAGGCCAGCATTGTTCCAAATGCTTTATGTGTATCAACTCAGGTGACCTTCATAATAACTCTATGAGGTTAGCGCCATAATAATTCCCATATTCCAAATGATGAAACCAAGGCCGAAGTGCTTCAGTAACTTGGTCAAGATCACTCAGCTAGTGAGTGGCAGTCTCACACACTCATCACAATTATGGCGAACTCCTCTTAAAGAAATGTGTCAATGTATGTGAAATGCTCACACTGGTCCCTGACATTCAGTTAGCACTTAATGACAGCTGTTAGTCATTGTTTATTGAGGACCCATTATGAACCAGCCACTTTGCTAGATGCATGAAGAAACACAAGCTCTACAGCCCCACCCCACAAATATCACAAATACTAACACCAGCTCTATTTATCCCATAATTGTTCTGGAGATCAAGTCAGAAAGACGATGTATAAATATTTAGGTGTGCTAAATATTAAGCAAAAAGTAGCCACATTTGGAAGTCTGTATTAGCATTAGTTTATATTAGTTGTATCTGACATGATGTCCTTGTAAGAGGAAAAACTTAATCCAAGAGATACATTATAATAACCTTCTTGTTGGAATAAACATAATCTGGTGCTGTGGCAAGTGTCTAGAATCCCATTTGCCAAAATAACTGATTTGATTTTGTAGTTCCCAGAGTGTCACGTTGACTCTAGCCCTGTTGTCATAACTCTAAGCTTGTTTATTTTCCTCCAGAGTAGGACACTTAAAGTGATATAAAATTCTGTTTTGTTTTCCAGGACTTGCTGGCCTTCTACCAGAATAGTGAAGAACTATTTTTTCTAAACACACAATCAACATGTATTTGCAAAACACTATACTAGGACTGTATTTGTTCCTGCTTTCCTCAATTCATATCTACCATTTTGGAATAATTATGCTATAATTTTTATATTACAAAGTCACATAATAAAGGCAATCGGGGCTTATTCTTCCTTTCATCTCCAAAGAATGTCTTATAGAAGAAATTTGAGCCTAATACAATCTGTGAAAATATTAAAGAACACATGGTTCTTTTAACCCAGCAGGCAAATTTCTAAGGGAACATAGTAAGTAACATGACACTAATCTGATTTTAAAGGGCATTTCTTGACCACCTACTGTGATCTAAGTTTCAGAATATAATAACAGCTGTGTTATGTTGGACAAGTTACTTAATTTTTCTGGACCTCAGTTTCTTTATCTATAAAATGGCAGAGGGCATAAAATACTTGTGAAGCACTTTCTAAGTATTTATTACATCATTTAAGCCTCAAAAAATATTGTGAAATAGATGTTGTTGTCCCCATTGCATCTGATGAAACTGAAGCTTAGCTTCCTGACCTAAGTTCTCACAGCCGGTAAACAGAAAGGTGAAGATTCAAACACACTTAATTTCAAAAGCCTGTGTTCTTTTCCCTCGACCAAAGGCCCAGGACAAGGTAGGATTGCCGCTGGAGAATTCAAAAGCCTAAGCAATTGGTGCTAGGTTTTATTCTGATCAACTCAGTTGTCCTTATCCTAGTTATTTGGACACTCTGGCCCCAGAATTTCTTGGTATCTGTATTTGCAGGTCAATGCTCAAAGAACTTCTCATAAACAGTTTCAAAATACCAATGCTCTATTTCAAAGGTAAGCAAAACCAATTTGATTTTAAAGTCAGAAAGTTTCATTCCCTCTGCTCCATGACATGCTTTGCATGCTAGAGGTCCAGTTTTCCCAGTGATAATGGGGCCTTAACTAGGAAGTTCTCAAAGCAGGAAAGTTGAGTGTGAGTGTCCCTAAGGTCATCAGCGGAGAGATGGCCTTGAGAAGAGGGCATGATCTAAGCAGGCTTGCCACCGGGAGTCAGGCATGAGCAAATACACACTATTTTTGCCAAAGGTTATACACCTAGGGAAGCAGCTGGCATAGTTGCGATTGCTGCTGGCTATGGTGTGAACGTGCAAAAAGAAGTGATGTCACTGTCTGGGTAGTAAGTGAAACTGAGAAACTTCCTTTGGGAAGTAAAGTGAGATTTAGTGCCTTAAAATGCATGACACTCTTATGCTCCTCTTCCCTCTCCCCCACCTCTTCCTCCTGCTCCCTATACTCCTGCTTCCCCTACTTCTTCTGCTCTCCCTCCCCCTCCTCTTCCTTCTTATCCCCTGCTTCCCCTTCTTCACCTGATTCCCCCCTTCTTCTCCTCTCCTCCCTTTTATTACTAATTTTTCATAGAACAGCAATCAGTCCATTTTACTCAATCCATTTAACTCAAAGCATATTATGTCCTATATGCTTATTTTTTTTTCTTCACTAAAACGTCGTAAGATATGCCTCACACCCAGCCCTACCAGGTACCACTCAAGGTGATGAGCATACATTTTTTCGATCCCTGTTGATATACTCATTCCCAGAAATGATATTTCCTTTAGGTCCTGTTCTTTGCACCTGTCTGAGAAAGATGCTGATGAGGAGTGCCACCACACTAACCAGGTAGTTAAGCAGACTGGAAGGATAGCAATGGAAGTTTTAAGAGATATACCTGGGATAAATGCTTAAATGATGTTAGAAAAATTACCATGTCCAATGGCAAGAGCCAGTTATTATAGTCAATAAAGGAAAATTATAACAACACTTTTAAAATTAGAGCACTCTCATTTATTTCTTTAAAACACCATGAAAAGAGTCCATATTCCAGCAGGATGGAAGAAAAAAATGCAGAAAAATAATGGTTTTTGCTCCACTAACTTTCCTGTCTGTCTCCTAGAGTCTCTCCTGACACAAAGGAGGCCAGTTTGGAGTCAAGTGCAGAAGCTGCTCCAAGCCCAGCTACTCCTGAGCCCAGTCAGGCACTCAGGGACACTTCTTCGACCCTCAGGGCATGGCAGCTCCAGCCTTTTCCCAGTGCTGTTCTGACTGTCCGAGAGGAAGGCCACCGGATTCTCCAAATGCTGGTTGCATTGCAGTTCTGACAATAGGTCCCGAGAGGCCAAGGTGAGGGCCTGGACTATAGACTTAGCCTTATGTTGCTCTGTGCTCAGAGACCACAGTCAAATGAGGAAATTCCCCATGTGAGAGTGTTGTGTAAACTTGGCACCATTGTCATATTCACCCCCAGCCTTCTTGGCTAAATGATTGCAGTTCTTAGAGCCTTTCCTGAGAGCCTTCTTCACTGATCCTCTCTGTGGTGCATCTCTGAGTACTCCATAGAAAATGTTCTCTGCTTTGGTAATGCAGGTCAGATTTGCAGAACCTAAATTAACTGAGGACTTAAACATTTTTACACATTGGCTGCCTTTTGTGCTTAAATTCAGATGACAGTTGCTTAGTTCCCAGCTCTGTTCTGCATAGATTTAGCCTAATATTAATAAAGAATCCTCAGGATCACTCAACTCAGTCCCAGCCTCCCCCTCTCCCCACAATAGTAGCAGTATTACATCTGCAACTAGAAAGGAAGAAGGATCTAATTACACAACCTGGGAAAGAGAGACTTTCCTGACTATAGCAAAATATAAAATATATTATGCCATCACTGGAGTTAGTATGTGAAACTAGTGTAATTTCATAAAAAGAGCTCAGAATTGAGAGATGGGAAATCTGGATTCAAGCCTTGGTTTTAGCACTTAAAAAGTAACAGATTCTCAACCTTCCTTTTTTGCATCAGGGACCCCTTTGAAGACCTTCTAAATTCTTCAGAACCTTGATCATATATATACAAAATTTGAGAGCCTGGCCCTCAGGGTAACAATCCCTTCCCAGTTTTTCTCTACAATCTTTTCTGGCACTAACACCCATAAAGTCCATTAATCTTGCATTAGGAGGAAAACAATCTATTAAGTTATGTTTTTAATGTTCAAAATGCTAAGTGTCCCATACAGCCTTGAGAGGAAAACAGAATAGTGTTGGGAAATTTAATCAACTGGTCGCTGTATCTTGTCCTTGGTTTTCACAGAATGCTAAAATTATCCCCAGTTCCTTGGAGTGTTATGCGCAGTTCCATATGGTTCATATCCTAGCAATCTAGCAACTCATCAATCTGTTTACATACCAATGTTATACTTAGATTGATATTTAACTCTGCTCAGAATTCATGCCTTGCAAACGACTTACAAATGACTGCTCTGTGGTAGTAGAGCAGATATTGCACTAAATAGACACTAGTAACCATTTTTGTTTCAAATAATGATCCCTTTCTTTTAATTTATACATACATAACTTCATATTTACACACACAGAGATAGAGCTGGCTATGCCAGAATCCCCAACAT
Source organism: Plecotus auritus (assembly GCF_963455305.1). Classification (NCBI taxonomy): domain Eukaryota; kingdom Metazoa; phylum Chordata; class Mammalia; order Chiroptera; family Vespertilionidae; genus Plecotus; species Plecotus auritus. The sequence continues at coordinate 98,396,941 of NC_137772.1, read as the reverse complement.
TAACAAGTATGCTAAATACTGAATGTCAATTTTTTAAACAGCAACCAAATTTCTAGATATAAACAGACTCAAGAAAAAATGTATGTACAGTAAATAAACGGCTATCAATTCACATATAAAAAGTGTGCACTTATTCTCTTTTTCTACTTGTTTTTATTTAATGGTATATGTCACAGTGGTTTTTAAAATCTGTCAACAATAAGTAGCTACTACTTCTGTAGTTTTATAGTCTTAAAGTTGGAAAGGATTTGAAAGGTTGTTTATGCTGGCTTCCAACCAAATACAGGAATCCCCTCTTTTACACCTTAACATATAGTTCTGCAAGCCTCTGCTTGAATACTACTAGTGATGGGGAACTCCCTTTTGTACAGATCTATTTGTCAGGAATATATTCCTTATATCAAGCCAGAATAGGTTCCTGGTAATTTCCATGGCAGATCTAAACCTAACTTGTCTTTTTTATTCTTCAAACTAAATCCTTCTTCTATGCTTCCTATTTTGATTAATAGAACCCCTAATCAACCACTTAGAAACCGGCCTCACACATCTTTCTTTTTCTCGTTCAGTTCCTTACCAAACCCAGGTGAGTCTGTCTTTCTAAAATCTCCTCTTAGGTCTGGTGCTTCTCTCTTTTCCAATAATTTTATAATCTCTTTCTTGGATTACTGCAATAGTTAATAACTGATCACTCTGCCTCTAATCTCACCCTTTATAATTCACCATACAAATGGAATCAAGTCTCTACCCTATAAGATCCTACACTGAAGCCTTTTAACGCTACAGCACGAAGCTCCCCTCCTTCCATGATCAGGTTCCAGCTTAGCTTCTCAGTTGTAGGTCTTCCTTACCACTGAAAGTTTAAGCCCTATGGAAACACTGTGGTTAGTTCCCTGAACATGCAATAGTAGTTGATATCCCATGCTTTCATGAATTTTGTTAATTTGCCTGAAACACTGGTCCCTTTTGACTTGCCTAATGATGTTCCTAGCATCCCATCCTTCCCTGGCCCCCTCAGGCAAAGCTGATTCCTGTCCTCTTTGAGTGTCCACTAAACCTTCTGTTCATCCCAATCACAGTAAGTATTGCTTTTAGGGGCATATATTTGAATGTTCACCTCACCCACTGGAATGAGAAACCCATGAATTCATCCATGTGTGGAGCCCTGGGAGAATAGCACAGTGTCTGGCTCTCTGGAGGGAGGAGCTCCCTAAATGCCTGTAGTACTGCTCTACCAGTCTCTGCCTGCTTTTTGCAAGCAAGAAGGAAGGCAGGAAGGCAGGAAAGAGGAAAAGGGGAAGGAACATGGAGGGTGGGAGGGAAGGAATAAGAAAGAATGGAGAGAAGAAAGGAAGGAGTAGAATAAATTATCTCCTCAAACAATAGCCATACCATTTATAGATAGCTAATCCCACTCTGAATTATAAAAACTACTACTCTCCCTAGATTAAACATTTCCCATTATTCGTTATAAGATACTTTTTATAGACGTTTGACTTTCCTAACAGCCCTCTTTCCACGAATGCTAGAGCTGAACAAAATATTCTACCTGTTCTGACCCATGAGAAAACTGTATGTTTGTCTATGACTAAAATACTCCTAAAGTAAGTTATTTGGTGCATATTGCAACTGAACTCCACCTACCCATTTTTTTTCTCATGAATTACTTATATGTTTTGATGTCCCAATTCTACACTTATATAGTACATGTACCTGCTTTTCTAAAACTTCTCCACCTACCATCTCTACTGCCCATATGACCTCCTCCTCTATCCTCAGCTAAGGCTCAGATAGTCCAAGTATCTCTTTATAGATATTGAAATAAATACACACACAGAGCTCAGACAGAGTGTCTCAGTGGTTGAGTGTCGACCTATGAACGAGAAGGTCATGGTTCAATTCCTGGTCAGGGCACATGCCCAGGTTGCAGGCTCTAGCATGCAGGAGGCAGCTGATCAATGATTCTCTTTCATCATTGATGTTTCTATCTCTCTCTCCCCCTCCCTTTCTCTCTGAAATCAATAAAAATATATATTTTTTAGAAAGATACACAGAGAATGTACCCAGACAGTGTAGGTCCTTGGACTATAGTACACACAGTAAGGTTGGGCAACCTTCTGATCAGTTTGCACACCGAGGAGCAAGCAGAGAAAGTCAAGTAGCAGAAGGAAGTGGGCTAATGGAACAGACACCCAAAGAGAAGAGAAAGAGAAATTAGGGGAGTCAAGGGAAAGGAAGGGAGTGAGGGAACTCTCTTGGTCTTTGGACTGATTTCATGAGATCTGTTTGGGCTTTGTTCCTGTGAGGTGACTTTGTATCCTTTCATTAACCATGTGCCACTGACCCCCACCCTGTGTATACTCATAAACACAGACACAGGGAACACACACAGAATTGTGTTTCCTTGAAATGAGAGAGGCTTCACTAGAAGTCTCGGCCTACTGATTTTTGTATCTTAGAAACCAAACATTATATTTACTCTTATTAAATTTAAATGTCTGTATTTTTCCAAAATTCCAGTATTTTAAAATGTCATAAAATCTCTCATAATATGTTTAGGAAATACACTCACCCGATCTTTCAGGCCAGTGACCGTCTGAAGAAAGAAAATGAGGCTTGTGTGTCCCAGTCTTCATAAACCCATGATGGGTCCATAAATAATCTCATCTCTTCCAAACATTTACAGGTCCTCTATTTAATTATCTAACTTAGAATTCTAAAAACTAAAATGTTTTCTTGTTTCCGGCCTTCTGCACCTTTTCCATTCTCCACGATTCTCCAGACATTTTCATGTTGTCCCACCATATTGCATTATCTTTCAGTTATCATGTTGGTTTGACCCTTTCTTGTCTGAAAATCACTTTTTATTGTTATTGAAAAAAATGAAATTCACATAGGAATAGGAATATTTGTTTCGTTTGAGGCTACATGATCCCAAATTAGCCCATGTGTGAGATCACCCCTTGCATGATCCAGACTAAAGTCATTTGTCCAGATCTCTTTCTTTCTCAAACCAGAGGAAACTAGGATTATCTCTACCAACTGCTGGTTCTATCATTTTAAAATATAAAAGCATAATTCTTCACTCCTTTTCCAATTTATTTAGTTTGACTATACACACACACAAAGACAACAGTAATAATAATAGCAGCTAATATTCATTTTGTGCTTCCTATATACCAAGCACTAGGTTAAATATGTACATCATTTCATGTAATTCTTATAACAGTGTTATAAAGTAGCCCTATTAGTCATCCCCATTTTCAGATAAAATACTACAGTTTAAAGAGATTATATGGCTTGCAAAATAACACGCAGAAAACAAATGTTAGAACTGCAATTTTACCCTAATCATGGTTTGCATCCTCTCTTACTCCTATTCCGCTGAGTATAGGGAGAAGGCCATTAGAACTGGTGTTAAATTTGGAATCTACTCTCTTATTCATTTGCTCATAAAAAATTCACTCTTACTACTGGTATTACTATTTTTATTACCGTTATTAATATCATTAAGGTCTCAGTGCCAATTAGTGATACTGATGAAGCTTGAACCTCAGATGACTAAATGTATCCTAAATTGGATACTAATAAACCCAGCAATTAGGGAAAGCAGCCATTGATATATCTAACACCTCATATTATGCATGGGCTATATTCAAAATTGTGTTTTTAAGTTAGTTGCTCAGAAGTTCAAACACATTTCCTCATTGAAATAATATTTTAGATAGGTTCAGCCCACACACACACAAAAGCTGAAATACTCTACATGTATAATTAAAAGAACACAAGACAATTTTACATGTATAACACTGTATTTTAGCTACACATTCTTCTATCTTTGCTGCTCCTGAAAAATTTCCCTGAGATGATTATAGCACTATCAGCACTGAAGTTCATTCATACTGAAGTCAAACGATGGAGGTCAGATTACTCTTTAACACAATCATCTTTGTGAGCTCCCACACTCATCCATGGGCTTTACACCAGGTGAGGTGAGCACACAGTAACTGTTTCCTGGGTGGGTGAAAACATTTAGTACTGAGGAGTTAGAGAACTCAGTTGTCCTAGGGTGAAAGGTGCACTGGTGAGAGAGAGTTGATGAAATCCCATGGTGAGCTGAACTTTCTTACTGGTATGACTATAACTCATCCCTAACTCCTATTTTTGGTGAGCACAAAAAGAAAACAGGCAGAATTGGTGTAAGCCTGGACTTTTCAGTAGAAGTTGATAATTATGTTGGTATCCTATGGATAGTAGTGATTCCAATATACCTCCTTCAACCAGCAAACATGGATTTTTCCCCCTAAGTTAGCCAAAATGAAAGTTATTTAACCTGAAGAGTTTGTTAATAAACAATCTACCCATAGGCTCTATTTTCTTCCTTATCTATTAAAGATCAGTTACCTGTGATTTGAAAAGAATTCATCAGGTACACACAGATTACCTATGCTGGGAATCGCCAGAATCCATGGAAATATTACTTTAACCACCTAGATAACCTTAGGCCTACTAAATTAGTGGTTGCCATCATGTACTTATGTTTTTCCCCAAGGGTTCAGAGAAATAGAGTTAATTTTTTAATTTCTATTCAACAAATAGCACCCTCTTGCTCCAACTAGCTTATGTGGAACTGACAGGTCTGGGCCTGACTGACTGATAAAAGAAACATACTCTCTCCTCTACTCAGGGGTCTCCCAAATCTCTCAGTCTCTGTTCATCTGGAACTTAAATACATCACTTAATATCTAATGAAATATCTATCACAAATATCTAATGAAAATTTATATACATACAAAACACTTCACAAATGTTTAGACCTTGATTTGTAATCACCAAAACATGAAAACATCTCAATATCCTTCATTTGGTGAATGAATATAGAAACTGTAGTACATCCATGCATTGCACTACTTACTTCAGCAATATTGATACATGCAACCATATGGGCAAATCTCAAATGCGTTATGCTAAGTGAAAGATGCCAGACTCAAAAAGCTACATACTGTATGGTTGCATTTGCATAAGATTCTGGAAAGGCAAAGCTATAGAGACAGAAAATCAATCAAGGGCTGGAGTAAAGGGAAGAGGTTGACCACAGAAAGGAACAGAGGCATTTAGAAAGGTGATAGAACTTTTCTATATCTTCATCATGGTGGTCACATTAGAATAGGTTTGTCTAAACTCATAGAACTGCACGACAAAAAAGTACATTATATCTCAATAAATTTCGCCCAAAATAATTTTTAAAATTTTTTGTAAAAAAAGAAAAAAAAAAAAAGAAGAAAACAAATGGCTATGTGAGATTATAGTACTCTTAACCCCTATAAATGTTCAGGTAGATGTTTTAAATTGAGAATGATTAATTTGATAGCTAAGTGGGGTCAGCATTGGGCAATATCCACCCAGCAGGGCAAGCTGATTGCTCTTCTGAGAGGCCACAGAGAGCCCTTGTGGGTACAACACTAAGTTTATTCCTAGGACTTGTTGATAGTGTAGGTTGGGATGGCAATTGTATGGCTGGAATAAAAGCCAAGCTTCTTGTCTGTGGCACATGGCTTTTAGTGCTTCTTCTCCTCTAGGGCAAAGGGTAGATGCCTAAATGATCTATGAGCAAAAATATGATATGATATGCACATAGTTTCCAATTGCTTCCGTTTGACATCTCATTGAATCTTCTTAAGAAGTTTCTAAGACAGGGGTTATCTCCCTGTTATGTAGGTGAATAAGCTGAGGTTGGAGGATGTGACTTAGCCAGATCATAGCAACATTGTGAACTATAGGGCTGGAGCTTCTGACTTCACACTTCTTTGCTTATTGTTGGGGGTAGTGGTTTAAACAGTACTTAACTCACTTGTCTTTGAGGTGAGTTAATCATCAAAATAAGAAGAAAGACTGGTGGAGGAAGATAAAAGCTTTTCTTTCACTGCAAAGATTAAAATTAGAATGAATTTCTGAAAAAGAGACATAAAGCAAATGTCAGAACTTTGTCCAGAAAGTCAGCCTGTGGCTACATGAAATAAAGTGTCTGATTTATAGCTGTGTAGTTCAGGACAGTAGTCAGGTATTTTGACTACACTATGGAAAACACTTGGATATTTAGAGTTTTGAGATTAACTGTCTGCCTTTTCCATGCCAGCCAGGTGTCCAGGAGTGTTTGATTTACATACCTCCCAAGGGACCCAGTGGAGGCACATGGAAGTTGGGTTTGTATCTACAGGGTAAGTGTCTCTCGGAGCTCTGTTGTTATATCTGAAATCACTAGACACCCCCCACACAAAAGCATGGAAAATAAATCATACTTCCACACACCTTCCTGGTAACATACATTCTGCTGCTACATTGCACAAGAAACACAGAGCATGTAATGTTTTTGGTTAGTATAGGAACAGCCTTGGAAATTTTCAAACAGGGAAAATTCTTGCAGTGGCAGCTGATAAGCTAATATCCTGACTAGACTCTCTCCTCTCTTTCTGGCACACCACCTGAATGAACAAATTGAGTTCTGTGTGGTTCTGCCTCTGCTTAAAGACCGTCCAAGGCTCCACAGTGTCTATATGGAAGACTGGGGCCCAGAAACATTGAATGCAGGGTTAGTAAGTGTGGAGGGAAAATAGGAACACAATGTGACATGGGCTTTGTGCGCACTATTACAGATCACACTAAGTCCCCTTATCAGTCTAGATGTATGTGAGAAAGAGAGCAGAGTTCAGAAGTGGCTTAATTCCACCCTACTGCTTTCTGACACTGGAGATTTCCCCCCTCTCTTTCACTCTTTCAGTCTCAACTTTTCTCATCAAACCCTAGCAGCAGGCTCACACCTTCAGAAGAAAGTGGAGAATATTTGAACGGTCTCTTCTTTGTTCTTTTGTTGTTGTTTTTCCTTTGTTTACCCAGTTTGGGGAGAAGCTGGAAGAGGAGGAACACCAAGGTGGGACGGGGAGGAGGCTCTCTAGAGGCAGACAACAGAGGAAAAACTAAAGCTTGAAAGCCTATGCACCTTAGAAGACTCCCAACACATTAATAATTGTACATCTCTGTATTACCTGCAATCAACCTTCAACAGTTCTTGTGTATTTCATTGGAGCAAACTCAGTTTGTGAAAATCTGCATTTTCACAGAAGAGAACTTATGGATGGATAATCCAATAGCAAAGATGTGACTTTAAAAGTATTTATAAACTCCTCCATTAAATGGTCAGTTTTAAATACACCTTTTCTAGAGCATTTTAACTATGACTAGATTTCTAAAAATGTGGTTATCATGTAGTTCTATTGGGTAAAGTGAGTCACACCTGCAATAAAATCAAGGTTTACAGAGGAGAATATTCTCCATTCCTTCCACCATTTACCTTAATACCTTAAGAGGGAGGGAGAAATAGCTGGCAAGAGGGATGAGCTTCCTGATCATTTTACTTTCCATAGCTCTGGGTTTTATGGGACCAGTGGGAATGAAGCAAGTAAATGAACTAGGAGTGAAATAAAGCAAACCAATTGCCTTTTCAAACTTATGTTTTAAATAAATCCTGGCTAAAAATACTCAATTTATAAATAGATTCAAAACTTAGCTATCCCCCTCATTATAGATCCTTCTCATTAATCTGCCTCCCGGTGTTTGAGAGTTCAAACTGCACAACACTATTCAAAACTGTAGAATATTAGGTGTCAGTGTCTTTATTCTGCTCACTGATACTGCAGAGAAATTATTCTTCATCACTGCTCAGCAAAATCATATACACTCAATGCTTAATCATCACTTGTATTTTTTCATTTTATTTTTTCCAGTTTCCTTGCATTATTATAGTGTCTGTTACTGGTTTTTAAGAGCTTGTTTATGACTAAAGATATTAACCATTTCTCATGCATTACAAATGAAATACCATGTTTTTTGTTACTATTTTACTCTGGTGTTTTACTTTTTGGTTGTATCAAACATGTGTATTAAATATAATCATGTTCTGTTTAAAAATTTTTTAAATAAGTAAATAAATCCTGTCTCTCAAGTAGTGGCCAATTTAATCTTTAAGTATGTCTGTGTCCAGATTGCATGTTACAAGGGCAGAACATTATAAGAATTTCTTGACTTGGCCCCAACCTATTTAAAGTATTAAAATAAATACCATAAATTCTATACAAATTATCAGCCAAGACTTGTGCTTAAAATCTTTAAAACTGCTTCAAGTGTAACAGTCATTCAGTCAACAAATACTTACTGGGTGGCAAGCTCAGCAGGAGGTATCAAGGTGCTCACTATAACTATATCCCGGATCCTGACATCTAAGTGTTTGCAACCAAATTGGAAGACAGACACATACACAAATAAGCCCAAGGTTATGTTAAAAGGGCTAAACAGGGGCACAAAATGAATGTGATGTGGAAGAGGGATTGATGAAAGGAATCCTGCGGATGGAGTTAGGAAAGAATATTCCCAGAGAACGGTGCTTGGCCCAGCCTTGCAAGATGAGCAGAAAGTAACAGGACCAAGAGCCCCCTGTTCAGAGCATTTACACTCTAGGGGATTCTCAACCCAGAGAGCATTGAATTTTCCATCAAGAGGGCTGCCAATCTAATTTTTCCATGAAAATATAGATACATGCACATACACACATTTGCCCTCCTCGATCTTATCAGATTGATAGCAATTATTTTTGTTCTATTTCCTCAGGTCACATATGTATTTAGATATAAATTCCAAAGGTGAATAAATAGTAATATGATTTCAAGCACTCTGGGGAAAGATTTAAGATATTAAATAAATAACAATTAATATTTTTCCATCTGACTGGCAGATCATATGGTGTTTTCTCTTTGGAATTAATTTAGCTTTCTAGTAAGGTTATCTTGCACACTTTCCAGGGTCCCCTGATATAAATAGACTAAGTAGTAAAGAGAAAATCAAAACAAGTGTGCATTTGTCTGGAACATGGTGTCAGTTGTGCGGAGTGGAGGAAGATAAACACAAGAAAACAACAACTAACAGAAAGCTTTAGGGCATAGCTAGTCACTATGATATCACTGCAATATCCTTGTCAGATCAACTTGTTGGTCATAAAATACTAGCTAGAAAGTCAGGTCAAGATCAAGGAGAAACCATAGATTACAGTGAAACAATGGAGGTAGTTGGCTCTTCTAATTTATTTTTAAAAATCGCTTCAAGTTTAGCAAATTTCTTCCATAAAGAAAGAAAAAAGAATACCTCACTATTAATCAATAATGAAAAATGGATCCAGTTCCAAAGTTGCCTAGTGCTTGCCAATAGCAAGTTGGGGATCCTAAATGAAGATTGATCTACCTAAATACTTTTTTGGGAGGTGGCAGGGCAGGGGAGGAGGGGAATGGATATGGAAAAATGCACATAGCCTTCATTTTATTTTGTAAATAAGAATCAACAACATGCCCTTTTGACATAGATTCTGCTAAACCAAAGGGGAGATGGGGTGAATGGTGTCCAGGTTTACCCAGAACTCTTAAGTTTTGAACTAGAGAACCCCTCAGTCCTGGACAGACCAGGATCAGGATCATTGGTCACCCTCAGGGAGAATGAATTCCCAAACACAGGTAGCTACATTCCGACTGAAGGAATTCTGGGATGGGAGGGGCTATTTGTCTATAGGTCAATCACTGACCTGGCCTGTTATGTCTCCTTTCTTTACACATATTTGGGCCTTTGATGGGAAGGAATAAAAAGGAGCAATCCTTTCTTTTCCCACATATATTCTCAAAGTCAGTGCCTCTTTCCTGTGGCCAAATCGTTACCAGCTGGCAGACACAGCTGATCAAGTTCTTGGTAAATGACAATTTCACCCACCTGTAGACAGTGAGATTGGTGTTTCTAAGAGGCATTAAGATAGCTCCCCTGAGCCTGAATCAGAAACTGGGAGGGGCCCAGTAAGCTTTGTTTTATAAGTCCTCCAGGTGACTCTGAAACAGACTCAAGTCTGAGAACTATCACGACTGCTCTACAGACTCATCTCAAAAGATCAGATAGAATCAGTATATACCTGATGTACCTATCACACACAAGTGAAAAAAATAAAGTTAGAGTGCAGTACATGAGTTTAAAGAATTTTTATTATAAATAGAACAAAGGCTAAACATCTGAAAGAATTTGATCAGATGTCACCTCTCCTCCTTTCTCCCTTTTCACACCCCCATCCTTACCACACCCACCCTTTTCTCCCCTCTAGAAGCAGGACAATCCGGTCTTGGAAAAGGACAGGTCCCTTTAATGCCGACCCAATTAGGTCAGCAACATCCCTTCTCAAGGCCTGTTGGTCTCTGCCCTCCTGGATAAACCCCACTCAGGGTTGCCTAGCAGCCTGGCTTTCTGGCCTTTAGAAATGATGATAGATTCAGAGGGGTTACTGAGCTCAGGTGCTGCAGAAATGGCAGGTGGTTGGAGCTGACTTGACAGCAATTAAATGTACAAATCTTTGATTAGGCTCCAGAGAATGGAGTCATTAGCAACCCAGAATGGACCAGCTTGCTTTCCACCGCCTCATTAGCTGCTCCACCAATGTTACTTTAAAAAGTCAAGGGGAGGGGAAAAAACACCCTCTCCAACACAGAATTAGGAAAGTTGAGTGACAAAGCAGAAAGAGAAGGGAGGAAGCCAGTGTAAGCATTTCTAGTTGAACAAACAGATCCCCCACTTTCTTGCAGTGTGGTTGCTGACATGAGCGTGCATATTTGCTGGGCTGTGAAATAGCCCCATACCTACCTGATTAAGCCCAAAATGGCTCCTTTTTTAAATCTTCTTTTTCAAAATTCTCAGTTGATTCTTTCTTACCAGCCAAAGCCTCAATGTGGTGGGAGCCTTCCTCTAGGGTGCAAAGTCCAGAAGGACCAGATCTCATGCAGAGCTACTGCAGGGCTCCTTAACTTCCTCAGTGGTGGATCTGGGGTCCAGAATCACCCAAAAGGGGCCACAGAACCCATCTCAGTGTCTATATTCTGTTCCTATTGCAAGGTCCTGGCTCCCTCTGTGATCTGGGTTGATATCTACCTTATGAACTTCCTCCATGTTATTAGAGAGCTAGAGGCTGGCTAAAACCAACCATGCCATTTAAATAATCTTCCCAACTGGGAGCTTTAAAACAAAAGAAAAATAGTCTCAGAGTCTTAATGTAAAATCTTGTGTGAACTTTTTTTGATATGTGCCTAATTCATAGCACAATTTATTATTTTTATTGTTCTCAACCTGCCAATTACTAGATTAATATTTATAAAGCATGTTCCACAAATATTTATTGATCATCTGCTATAAAACTCATATTAATTGCTGTGGGAAAGCTATGGATGAGAGGATATTCTCTCATTGACTTTAGAATTTTCTAGAAAGAAGTGTCATATATACTTCCCATCATTTTATTTATTTATTTATTCAACCATAAATGCTTAGTTTAAACACCGTTCTTGCCAAGAAAAAATACAAAAAACAATAAGCATTTTCATGTATTTGCTCATTTAATCCTTCCAGCAACTCTATGAGGTTGGTACTATTATTATTTCCATTTTAGAAGTAAGAAAACTAAAGCACAGAGATGTTAAGTAACTTGCCCAAGATCATGCTGCTAGTAAATAACAGGGCTGGGATTTAAACCAGCTGCTTAAACACTAAAATATATGCTCCTTTGAGTTGCTTACAGCTTAATAGGGAAAATAAACATCAAAACCAACCATTGCAATACAATGTGATAAGCACATCTGTGTAAGATATATAAAAAGTGCATGGTAGGGAGAGAAAATATTATTAAGTGCTCATGGAAAAGAATTCACAGTGGAAATGATGCTTGATCTGGGTTTTAAATTAAAAAGAAAAAAGCCACCACTTTTAAGAAGTTATAATCTAACTAGAGGCCCAGCACACAAATTCATGCACCATTGGGGTCCCTCGGCCTGGCCTGTGGGATCAGGCCAAAACTGGCTCTCTGACATCCTCTGAGGAGTCCCAGATTGCAAGAGGGTACAGGCCATGCTGAGGGACCCCACTGGTGTACAATTGGGGCTAGGGAGGGATGTGGGAGGTTGGCCAGCTGGGGAAGGATTGCAGGAGGGCAACAGGAAGTGTCAAGCCCATCTCACTCAGTCCCAATCGGCCGGACCCCAGCAGCAAGCTAACCTACTGGTTGGATCATCTGCCCCCTGGGGGGTCAGTGCATGTCATAGTGAGCGGTTGAGTGGCTTTAGCATATCATTAGCATATTACGCTTTGATTGGTTGATTGGAGGACTAGAGGACCAGACACTTAGCATATTAGGCTTTTATTATATAGGACTAGAGGCCCGGTGCATAAAATTCATGCATGGGGGGGGGGGGTGTTCCTCAGCCCAGCCTGCACCCTCTCCAATCTGGGACATCCCTCTCACAATCCAGGACTGCTGACTCCCAACCGCTCACCTGCCTGCCTGCCTGATTGCCCCTAACCACTTCTGCCTACCAGCCTGATCACCCCCTAACCACTCTCCTGCCAGCCTGATCGACGCCTAACTGCTCCTCTGCTGGCCCAATTGCCCCTAACTGCCCTCCCCTGCCAGACTGGTCTCTCCTAACTGTCCTCCCCTGCAGGCCTGATCACCCCCAACTGCCCTCCCTTGCAGGCCTTGTCCCTCCCACCTGCTATCCCCTGCAGGCCTGATCGCCCCCAACTGCCCTCCCCTGCAGTCCTGGGTCACCGCTAACTGCCCTCCCCTGCAGACCTGATCATCCCCAACTGCCCTCCCCTGCCAGCCTGCTCACCCCTAACTGCCCTCCCTTGTAGGCCATCTTGTGGTGGCCATCTTGTGTCCACATAGGGGCAGCCATCTTGTGTATTGGAGTGATGGTCAATTTGCATATTACCTCTTTATCATATAGGAAGATAAGATGCTTCACTAAATGCCTTTGATACCATTGTGTAGACATAAAAGGGGTTCTATGGAAAGTAACCTCACAGTATGATCTGATCATAAATTTCTAACTGGGCAGGTCATGATGAGTAGTCATGCCCCAAGCCCATAACTTCTTTAGTGAAAGGTTTATCTTTGCCATAAGCAAGCCCTGTTCATTTCACTTGTTTATAGGTGAACACACTTTTGAAATAAATGTAACCACCCTGAAGAAAGCACATAATGTAAATTACCCTGTACCCCAACCCCCAGCTTCATGTAATCTTTCTTATGTTCCCTCCTTAATTTCAAATGCATAAAAGAAGTCGCAAAACTGTCATTTTCTAGAGCAAGCATGTCAACCTCAAAGGCTAACTTGGGCCAAATAAACAAAGTTTAAGTTTATGTGGGCTGCAGAAAAACAAAAGCTTAAATTTTCATAGAAATGTAGGTTTAGCCCTGACCGGTTTGGCTCAGTGGATGGAGCATCGGCCTGCGGACTGAAGGGTCCCAGGTTCGATTCCGGTCAAGGGCATGTACCTTGGTTGCGGGCACATCCCCAGTAGGGGTTGTGCAGGAGGCAGCTGATCGATGTTTCTCTCTCATCGATGTTTCTAACTCTCTATCCCTCTCCCTTCCTCTCTGTAAAAAATCAATAAAATATATTTTAAAAAAAAAGAGAAAAAAGAAATGTAGGTTTATTTCAATAGAGATATGCTGAATACAAAGGGCTGAAATAAATGAGTAATCGTTAACATAAAATAATAGAACATTTTAATAAAAATCAATATTTTTTCTTGAACATTAACTTACCAGACACTGAATAACTGCACAAATTAATAAGAGTAATGCAAATAAACCTATTTTTCTTGTTCTCCGAAAGCAACATATTTCCTGTTGCACACACCAAACAAGTCAGTCCAAGACTAATGATGTGGCAATTGGCTGCTAAAATATTCGCTGCTAGTATTAGTGGAGAGAAATGGTGCACCTGCGCTTAAGGCGAGTAAGGGAAATGAATGCAACGCAATTATAGTAATCAGTCATTAGTGAACATTGTAGTTCGTTATTAATAATTATCTATAACAGGATATTATAAAAATTAAGTTACAAAATTTTTATTAAGATGTTTCTTACATACTGTTATATTGTCTGGGCTGCAAAAATATTCGTTGTGGGCTGCATGCGGCCTGTGGACGGCGAGTTTGACATGCTTACTCTAGAGCATATGAGTTCTCACTTCCTGACAATTGTCATCAATTTTGGCTCAAATACTTTTTATAAAAATTCTCTAAAGGTTTGGACATTTTTTAAAATCCTCATACAAAGACACATTTCCAGAGAGAGAAGAAGGGAGAGAGAGAGAGAAATATCAATGTGAGAGAAACATTGATCGGCTGCCTGCCATAGATGCCCTGACCAAGGATTAAAGCTGAAACCTGGGGATGTACCCTAATCTGAGATCAAACCCGCCACCTTCTGTACCTTCTGGTATAGGAACAACACTCTAACCAACTGAGCCACATCATGAGGTTTGGACATTTCTTACATCAACAGTTATGACACAGTTTTTGAAACAAAGATATCAATATATATTGGGAACCTTGAAAAGAAAGAGATGACATTTGGCTATGAGAGTGTTGGCAAGAATGATTTTAGGAGGTGGTATCTAAGTGAAGCCTTTAAAAGCTGGTTAAAGTTTAGGATCCAGCCTTGTTAAAAGCAGAGAAGTCAGGAAAAGGGGAAGGCAAGGATGGGATTACAGGAGGGAGAAAAGAGAGAACAAAGATAAATATGTTCTAAGGAGATGAGGTGAGGAGATAACATGGGAAGAATGATTTGATCCTAAGCATAGAGGGCAATGAATGAAAATTTATTTAATTCCAGATATCTACTGAAGTCTTTAGGAGGGAAGGGAGTAAAATAAAAATGACTTAGAAATACCAAGGAAAGAAATAGAGATATACAATCGAATTAGAATAATAAAGAAATATACTTTGAAGCTAAGAAATGTAAGGAGCTGCAAAGCTCAAATATAGTAACAAGAGGAATTGCTTTATAAATCATAATGTGCTGTACAAATATCATTTTTATTTTAAACAATATATTTATTTGATAAGTAATTCAATTCTCTTCTGTCCAAAGTTAGAATGATACCCACGCTATCTGCATGTCTCTATGGCTAATAAATAGAGAGGCCATCAAGGTTCTTTTTATCTTGAAGTAGACAAGTATGAGAGGCCTTTCTAAAATATCTGCAAGAGGAATGAATCAGAATGCCCATGGGCCTCCTACGGAAACTGCAGTGACATACCCAAATGATGTGGGTTCTTTCTCTATATGGTCCATTGAGAAGGTTGTTTTGAACCAGGGAGAAGAAATAATTATTATTCTTTCCCTGACACCAACAACAACCAAAAATATGATTCTTCTGATTAAATTAAGAAGGCACCACAACCTCATTTACTACATTCTAATTTTTCTATCCAACCAATTGACTTATATGAGACCACAGCCCAACCTGTTTCTTTTAAGAATTATCTCTTTATCTCTCTTAACGTACTCTTATAATTGTTTTGGATGTGAGGTGGTAAACTGGATTCAGTTTTCACCACATGTTCCAGATGCTTGTTTATTAAGTGATTTCCCAGTCTTTCTTCTTGTTGTTTCAATCTGGAGTTGGATGACTTCCACTCAGTAGGCCTGGGTAGATGTTCCTTCCTCCCTTGCCAAAAGTGTATAAAGACCATGGTAGCCCTCAGGATGCTGGGGAAATGCCTGATTGATATGGGGGTGGGAGGATGGTCATCCAATGATTTCAGAGTTTCAAAAACTTTAAGCTTATGCATAACCCCAGGACAAGGACAAGGAGAGATTTGAAGTTAAATATATTGTTTTTCATGATTGTGAATTGGAGCAAAAATGAAAATGGGATCTCATCTGTTAAATAATAATGATTGTAATACATGCATGGTTTCTTCTGTGGTAATTTCTTTCTCTTGATCTTCATGTGGATAAACAGGAAGATAGAATTATTATTAAACTTCCTGAGCCTGGAGAAACCAAGATGGCGGCATAGGTAAACATCTAAACTGCTGCCTCGCACAACAATTTCAAAACTACAACTAAAAGACAAAACAGACATTATCCAGAACCACAGGAAGGCTGGCTGAGTGGAAATTCTACAACTAGAAGGAAAGAGAAAAGCACCCTGAGACTCAGAGGAGCTGCAGGAGGCAGAGGTACTGAGACACGCGTGCGGAGAGGACTGGCAACTGAGTGTGTGGCTGGCTTTCTCAAGCAGGAGGGAGACAAAAGCTCCTGACTGCACTGAACTCTAGTTCCAGGCGAGACTCTGGGGACCCAGACTCATTCGAGGAATAACTGAACTGTCTGGCAGCGAGCGGAACTCGAGGGAGGCTTTCTCTCAAAGGTGCTTGCAGCGATTACCACGGGACACTGAGACACATGGGCTTATTAGGGCAGGGCTGATGGGAAACCAATGCTGTCTGCTCCACCCTGAGACTCCGCCCCATGCAAGCTGAGCACAGAGGCTTTTGCAAGTCTTGTCCCATAAGGGTGTCTCCAGCACAGAAGTTCTCTTAGAATAGACACAGCTGATCCTCACAGCCAATTGGCCTGGAGGTCAATTCCTCCCAGTGATACCAACAACAATCAAGGCTTAACTACAACAAGACTGTGCACACAGCCCACAAAGGGGTGCACCAAGAATGTCCACCTCAGATAACTGAGGAGGCTGAGCCACTGGGCCCTATAGGACACCTAGCACACAAAGCCACTCTATCAACACAGGGAAGCAGCCAAAATGCAGAGACAAAGAAACAGATCACAAATGAAAGAAATGGAGAAAAGCAAATGACTAGATATAGAGTTCAAAACCACGGTTATAAGGTTTTTCAAGAATTTTCTAGAAAAGGCTGATAAATTTAGCGAGACCCTCAACAATACAAAAAAGGACCAACTAGAAATTAAGCATACACTGACTGAAATAAAAAATATTATACAGAGATCTAACAGCAGACTAGAGGATCACAAGAATCAAGTCAAAGATTTGAAATACAAAGAAGCAAAAAACACCCAACTGGAAAAGCAAAAAAAAAAAAAAAGAATCCAAAAATATGAAGATAGTATAAGGAGCCTCTGGGACAACTTCAAGAGTACCAACATCCGAATTATGGGGGTGCCAGAAGAAGAGAGAGAGCAAGACACTGAAAACCTATTTGAAGAAATAATGACCGAAAACTTCCCCCACCTGATGAAAGAAATAGACTTACAAGTCCAGGAAGCCCACAGAACCCCAAACAAAAGGAATCCAAAGAGGACCACACCAAGACACACCATAATTAAAATGCCAAGGGCAAAAGACAAAGAGAGAATCTTAAAAGCAGCAAGAGAAAAACAGTTAGTTACCTACAAGGGAGTACCCATACGACTGTCAGCTGATTTCTCAACAGAAACTATGCAGGCCAGATGGGAGTGGCAAGAAATATTCAAAGTGATGAATAGCAAGAACCTACAACCAAGATTACTCTACCCAGCAAAGCTATCATTCAGAATTGAAGGGTAGATAAAGAGCTTCACAGATAAGAAAATGCTAAAGGAGTTCATCACCACCAAACCAGTCTTATCTGAAACTAGAGGCCCAGTGCACGAAATCCTGCATGAAGGGGGGGTGTCCCTCAGCCCAGCCTGCACCCTCTCCAATCTGGGATCGGGCCTAAATGGGCAGTTGGACATCCCTCTCACAATCCAGGACTGCTGGTTCCTAACTGCTCGCCTGCCTACCTTCCTGATTGCCCCTAACCACTTTGCCTGCCATCCTGATCACCCCCTAACTGCTCCCCTGCCAGCCTGTTTGCCCCTAACTGCCCTCCCCTGCAGGCCTGGTCACCCCTAACTGCCCTCCCCTGCAGGCCTGATCCCCCCCAACTGCCCTCCCCTGCAGGCCTGGGTCCCCCCCCAACTTCCCTCCCCTGCAGGCCTGGTCACCCCTAACTGCCCTCCCCTGCAGGCCTGATCCCCCCCAACTGCCCTCCCCTGCAGGCCTGGGTCCCCCCCAACTGCCCTTCCCTGCAGGCCCGGTCACCCCCAACTTCCCTCCTCTGTCAGCCTGATCACCCCCAACTGCCCTCCCTTGCAGGCCTGGTCCCTTCCAACTGCCCTCCCCTGCAGGTCTGATCACCCACAACTGCCCTCCCTTGTAGGCCTGGTCCCTCCCAACTGCTCTCCCCTGCTGGCCATCTTGTGGTGGCCATCTTGTGTCCACATGGGGGCAGGATTTTTTACCACAGGGGGGCAGCCATCTTGTGTGTTGGAGTGATCATCAATCTGCATATTACTCTTTTATTAGATAGGATAGAGGCCTGCTGCATGGGTGGGGGCCAGCTGGTTTGCCCTGAAGGGTGTCCCAGATCAGGGTGGGAGTTCCCTTGGGGTGTGAGACAGCCTGGTTGAGGGGCCTGTGGTGGTTTGCAGGCTGGCCATGCCCCCTGGAGACCCAATCAGAGGCCCTGGTATCTGGGATTTATTTATCTTCTACAATTGAAACTTTGTAGCATGGAGCAGAGCCAAGCCTTCTGCTCGCTCCGTGGTGGAAGCCATTTCTGTTGGGATTTATTTATCTTCTATAATTGAAACTTTGTAGCCTGGAGTGGAAGCCTAGGCTGGCCAGGGCTGCAGAAGCTTGGCTTCCTCTATCGCTGGGGGCAACTCTAGCCTCCTGCTCTCTCCAGCTCCACAGCTGCCACCATTTTTGTTGGGATTTATTTGTCTTCTATCATTGAAACTTTGTAGCATTGAGTGGAGGCCTAGGCTGGCAAGGGCAGGCAGAAAGCTTGGCTTCCTCCATTGCCAGGGAAACCCAAGCCTTTCTCCTGCTCTTTGTGGCCGCAGCCATCTTGGTTGGTTATATTTGCATATTCGCTCTTGAGTGGCTGGTTGGCGTGGCTTGTGGGCATGGCTTGTGAGTGTAGCTGAGGTACAGTCAATTTGCATATTACTCTTTTATTAGATAGGATGCTGAAAGGTATTCTTTTAGAAGAGGAAGAAGAAGAAAAAGGTAAAGATAAAAATTATGAACAACAAATACATATCTATCAACAAGTGAATCTAAAAATCAAGTGAATAAAAAATCTGATGAACAGAATAAACTGGTGAATATAATAGAATCAGGGGCATAGAAAGGGAGTGTACTGACAATTCTCAGGGGGAAGGGGGTGTGGAGGGTGTGGGAAGATACTGGACAAAAATCGTACACCTATGGATGAGGACAGTGTGGGGGGGTAAGGGCAGAGGGTGGGGTGGGAACCGGGTGGAGGAGAGCTATGGGGGAAAAAAGAGGAACAATTGTAATAATCTGAACAATAAAGATTTATTAAATTAAAAAATAATAATAAAATAAAATAAAAATACTTCCTGAGCCTGTTTTCAGACAGGTTCTTTGACACTACCATTCACCAACACCTCCAGTTGCTTTGCATCCCTGGCCTTTTGCTATGCCTAAGTGGCAAAGCTCCAACCCTGAGTGAATCCTGCAACCTGCCTTTCTCTTAAATATTGCCCAACAGTCTTAATGGGTCTGTCACAAATCCATAGTATTCAGAGCTTCAGAACTGAAGCTTTTCTTTGATCAGCACCCTTTCAGTAGA
The DNA here is from genome assembly GCF_963455305.1 of Plecotus auritus. Taxonomy (NCBI): domain Eukaryota; kingdom Metazoa; phylum Chordata; class Mammalia; order Chiroptera; family Vespertilionidae; genus Plecotus; species Plecotus auritus. The sequence continues at coordinate 98,377,414 of NC_137772.1, read as the reverse complement.
AATTCCACTTCTTCAGAACTCTCCAGAAAGGTTTAATATTCTCCTTTACCCTTCACTTATACCATATGGCTTCCATGTATGTGTTTTAAAAACCTAAGCCTGTTATGTGAAAACTTGAAGCTTGTCCCCACCTACTTAACCTTTCATCCACTTACCTTTTTGCCTAACTAGAGTCTCCTAAACATCGAAAAGACAATGTTTTTATTAGTTTCTTTTGTTTCTATACTATTCTTTTTTTGTTTGTTTTTAGATGGGCTGCCTCCTGTAAGCCCCTTACTGGGGAACTGGTAACCCTTTGGTATGTGGGACAACCCTCAACCAACTGAGCCACACCAGTCAGAGCTTGTTCCTATACTATTCTAGACCAATCTCTTTCCTCTTAAGCTCTTGGTATCATATCCACCTATCTCCTTTTGGACTTGGATCCATCAAATACCTTCTTTTTCTCTTGCCTTTACAATTTCTTCATCTCCCTAAGTTTGTTTCTATCAGAAAGAAACTTTCTTTAATTTCCCCCACTAGAAGAAAAAGGAATGAAGCATCCTCTCTGCTGTCCCTTCCTTCCTCTAGCTACTTCCTTTTCTTCTTTTCTCAACAAAATATTTCAGTCAACATTCTCTATCTTTATTTTGTCATCTCATATTCTTTCCTCCCTTCCTTGTCACCCACTTGCAAAATCAGTTGGCCCCTTCTCTGTCCTACCTTGATGGATCTCCATATGTCATATAAAATGATTGATCTCTCCCTTCTTCACATTTTGTAGCTTTGCTTATGTTCTCCCTTCTGCCTGAAATGTCTTCTCCCTCCCTTCCTTGCCTTTCCTAGCCATCTTCTGCTTGTCCTTAATTACCTGGCTTAAACAACAGCAGCTATATGAAACCTTCCCCAAACCCTGGTGCTGGATCAGGTGCCTGAGTCTATACCCCGACACCCACACCCATACATTCAGCAATCTCTGCACTTACACGTTTTGCAGTAATTATTTCTTAACTAGAGGCCTGATGCACAGATTTGTGCACTGGTGGGGTCCCTCGGCTTGCCTGCGGACATCCTCCAGAGGGGTCCCAGATTGTGAGAGGTCACAGGCCAGGCCGAGGGACCCCACCAGTGCACGGCCGGGGAGGGACCGCGGGAGGGCTTCAGGGTGTGTCTAGCTCGTCTCATCCAGTCCCGATCGGCTGGACCCCAACAGCAAGCCAACCTACTGGTCAGAGCGTCTGCCCCCTCGTAGTCAGTGTGCATCATCGCAACTGGTCAAACAGTTGAATGAATGGTCAGGCACTTAGCATATTAGGCTTTTATTACATAGGATTATGTGTCTCCCCCATCAGACTGTGTCTTATTCATCTTTGCACCCCCAGTCCCTTTCATGGTGCCTGACATTTACAACTTGTTCAGTACGTGTTAAAGGTGTAAGTGGTTGAAAGCCTGACCATCAGCAATCTCTTCCTCACTCTGAAAAATAAAGTGACATATTCAAGTGGCAAAAGAATTATGACTAATCATCTCAGACAGCTGTGATTTGAAATATTCTTCTTTACAGCTAAGAGCATCATTGTACTGAACCATGGTTCTGCACCATAAATGTACCTTCCTTGACCAACCTAAACTTCTTCCCCTCAAGTAACTGTTAAAAGACTGAGTCAAGGTAGTGGAGAGAAGTCACATGACCAGTGAGAAACTTAATATATTTGCATATTTTTACTTAAAATTTATTGTTTTATGTTGTAATTAACTCCCCAGCCTTTACTTAAGGCCCTTTATGTTAGTCTTCCTTTCCAGCCCTCACATGCAGATATCACTAACCGGAACTCCACTTCCCAACACTGGCTTTGCCTCTGGCCTTTCCCCCTCCATACTGTTCTTGCGCCATCTTTCATGTCTTCTCCACTTTTACAATTCCTGTCAAAGCCTCAAAAACAGTTCAGATAACACTTTTTATTTACAGTCTTCTGTCTTCCCCAGCCAGAAGTGACCTTCTAATAGTTATTCTTTACATAAACCATTTGGAAAGTAATTATACACTAAAATTAATGCTATATTGTCATAAAACATTCTTCTTCATGACCTGGAATGGTCTTTAAATTGATCATTTGTCATCATTTGGGTTTATGTATATCTGTGTCTTTTTTGCTAATAGTTTTTAGGGGACTAATGATTTTCTTCTCTTTAAACCCCTGATTCTCCCCAACCTTTCCATTCCAACAATCTCCTCTTTTTCTAAGCTCAAAGACTGCACTTAAATTCTGATCTTACCCTAGATCCAGGCTGTTACCAAATCCACCTGATCCTTTCCTAATACATCTGACTGATATACTTCTCTATCTATAGCCCTGCAGCCCTGTACCAGCCTGTCTACATGAATCCAGTGCTACACAGAGAGTATCAAACAGGAGCATCATTCTCCTTTATATTTTCCAGTTCTCCAAAACCACCTGTGTTATGCCATGTGGTCCTGGTTTAGCAAATACCCAAATTTCATGTTCCTTGTGTACTCTTAATAGCACTACAAGGGGAGGAGGTAAGAGTCAACACATTTACAAAATGCCCATGACTCAGAGAATCAGAAAACCCCCAAACAATGTGAGATGTAAATAGTGCCTTCCTTCACTAAGACCCCACTGTAATTTTTTATCTAAAATCAAATCACAGGGAACAATGCAACCACCCTTATAAGGTGTGATAAAATCAACTTACTTGTGATTTAATTTTCCACTCAATATGCTATTCTGATTTATGAGAAATATAGTTTTGTGAAGCAATCATGGCTAACGTACAGACTCAAGCAGGAGGCAGGTATCTGTGAGTTGGTTTCCAAAGACTTTCACATGGATGTGGAGAAGTCAGGGAAAAGGAGTAGCTGTGGAAATGTCTTTAGTAAGGAGTTGGTGACTGAAACTGGCATTTGAATATAATCATTTGGAAACTGTCTGATACGTGAGGTGATAAACAAAAGTGGTCATTTTCTGGCTAAAATTTTATATTATCTCACCATGGAACAAAACCACAGGTATAACATCCTATTACTGCCTTTATAGGTGATCACCTTATACAATGTCAACCCTCTATATAGGAAAATAATGATTTTGCTGAGCGTCCACTGGGTGCCAGGTGCTATTTGTTTTGAGAGCTGCGTAATATTAACTCATTTAAATTTCTCAACAATCCCCTGTTATGATTATTGTCCACCTTATACAAATGAAGAAACTGAGGCTGAGAGGGTTTTAGTTTCTAGCTGAAGGTTACACAGCAACAAGTAATAGCACCAGGATTTGGACCCTGGCAGCCTGATGGCAACCCCATGGTTTTCCTCTCTGGTGCCAGACTACTTATAGGTTCTTTCTAGGTTCTGAGTAGTGTCTTAAGATTTTTGTATACCCTAACTCTTAAACCTCACAAAAATTCTATGACACAAGAACTAGTTTTGTTCCCAATATAAGATGAGGAAACTAAAGTGCTGGCACATTATGTGACTTGCCCAAGGCCACATGGCTGTGGAGGGCCAGGGCACAGATGAAAAGCAGGCACTATGGTCCTGAGGCAACACGCTTGAGCAATGTTGCAGGACCTCACTCACCAGCCACAAGTAACAAAGGAAGGGCCACCACTCAGGGCTGCTGAAAAACAATGGGTATAAGGCATTAGCACAGAGCTGGCCCAAGGGTGTGTCCCACCCCACACACAGATCCTCATTCCCCTCTGAAGGCTGTCACATCACCTTGACTCTCTCTCTCCCTCTTTTCTGGTGCAAGGTGTCCTAGTACCCTTTCCTCTGCTGCAGTCCTGGGACAGATAAGAGGTCAATACTTCGGCTTCCTGGGCCAGGTTTTGTCTCCCACACCCCCTGCAAGCTGAGCTATTATCACATGGCTCTGATAGTGGTTTTGTTAGAAAGGGACACAGTAGGACTAAAGTGCCCTAATCCCTTCATCTGTCCAGGCTGAGGTGCTAGCCTTGCCTGTTCTAGTGCCCCTCCCCATCCTTCTCATATAGTCTGTTTGCTAAATCCCGTTTTTTTGGCTTGGCATCTCTGACTGTTTACTTGTCGGACCCCCTTGTTCTCAGTTAACAAATTGGAATTGATTTGGCGGCTTCACAAAGAGAGTCTCAATTCTGTTTCAAAATTGGGTGGGTTGGCTGGTAAGGCAGAGGGTTGACGGGAGGAGGGGGTTGTAGATGCCCCAGTTCTGCAGGGAAACTTCACTGAAAGGTAGTTGAGAGAAGGATGAACAATGTTTGGCCTAAAAGCTCAAAGTCTGTCTCCCTGCTCTTAGGGCAAACATTGCAGAATTTCCAAATGATAACTCTAGATGGTTTACACTTGATGTAAAAAAAAAAAAAAAAAAGAATTGAATGACATAGCACTGACAAACAGAAGATGGGGAACATAGTGCTTTCAGATTATGCTGTGCAGTATAAATTTAGGGAAAGAGTTGAAGGAATCAAGTTCAGGGTGTCAAGTGTGGCCTCTGGAGCCTGGTCACGTGGGCTCTTGCCCCAGCTTTACCACTAATCACGAGCTGTGTGGCCTTGGGCAAGAAATTAGCATCTCTATTCTCAGCACCCAACTCTGCAAAATGAGCCAGTGGTAACTGTGCCCTCTCCACAGGGAGGCTAGGATAATTATAACTGAGCGTGCTTATAATGTAATTATAAGCATGTCTGCTGCATAGTAAATTCTCAGTAAGGATTGGTGATCATTGTTACCTATGAAGAACATAACAGTAATGCTGCTCACACAGGTGGTGCTAAAAAAGGAATTGTTGAAAGGTTTTGAAGAGAATATAAACTTTGCTCTCCAGATGCTTCCATATTATCTGGTTGTTAATCTGTGTTTACCTGGTAACCCTCACTCAGGAACAAACTATGATTATAAAGGGTTTAAGGTTTGCAATATTATTCTTTAAGCATTTTTATAATAAAATGTCTTTAAAATACTAGGATTTTATTTTGGGTTAATTTTTGTTTAAAATGTATTACCCTCTTTTTAGAAACTTAATATTTTAATTCATGTATAAATTAGAAATAGAAGGAGAGAGTAGGATCAAGAAGAAAGTGCAAACAGTTAACACTGCCTTATGAAAACTTTTTAGAGCAAGACCTGCCTGGGTCCAAATCCCAGGCTGGACTTCCTACATGTTTGTGTTTAGGGGCAATTTACTAACCTTCAGTTATTTGTTTCTTCTCTTCATAAAGTGACATGAATAATGCCTGTTGTCAGGATTGCAGTGAGGTTTACGTGAGATGACATATGTCATCCCTCAACTAGCCACACACTAGGCCCTGAATATACATTACATTTTTATTTCCTGTAATAGTGAAGTATAGATTGGGGGAATAAGTGGGGTAGGAGTGGGGGTGGGAGTACAGGAGAATGAGTTTTGTAGATTTGATGAGAAATTTGTTTGAACTCTCTGTTGAAATAAGTTCAAAGCAAAATTGTAAAGTAGATGTTATAGTCTGGGCTGCTTTCTTCCTTGACCAGTGGCCTCAGGCAGTTTCTAACATGTGGACCTCAGAAGAGAGAATGAGATTAATTCATTCCTAGGAATAGACAAATGACAGGTTTTAAATATAATGACTTCTCAGAAAATTTTCATTTTAACTACTGAAAAGCCTTAAATCAAAAGAGCAAATTTTCAATAATTGAATCTCAGCAGGTAATGTAGAAGAGAAATTACATTTTTGTTTTTTGGTGGGTGGGGAAAGCAAAGTAAAGGCTTTTCTGGTGTCTCTGAAACATGCCACATAAAATCCAATGCCTTTTATTCCAGCAAAGTTTGTGGGGTGAAGGAAGAAGAAAACAATAAGCTCCCTTTCATCACTGCTCACTGTCAGATGTTGACTCTAGTGGACAGTGGGGCATCCTGAATTGTCACAGCCCAGCAAGAAACATAGCAGGAACTCTACAGGCACAGGATGCCATGGACAAAAGGACAGTGTCATCAGGAACCTGAGGACAAGCAGGAGGAATGAAGAAAATGGTCTAAATGTGCCAGGTAACATAGGAGTTTAAGGTACATTATCTCATTTAACCCTCACAATGATAGTAGGAGGATATTATTGACTCCATTGTACACACAGTAAATAAGGCTCAGCATAGCCCAGGCAACATGCCCAACATTACGCAGTTGGAGATCAGCAGGGCCAGGATTTGAACCAAAGTTGACTGTTTCCATGAGGACTAAATTAACCCCAAAGGACACAATAACTCTAGTGCATGTGTTCTGGTCCCTGTGTCTGAAAAGTTGAGAGAGCAGGGGCCAGCATTGTTACTCTTGTTGCCATCCTTCCTTTATAATGCTGCTTTCAAACAATTGGCTTTGAATGCCCCAGCAGACCCATCTCCCTGGGAGGCCATGTTCTGGCCTGGCCAAACCAGCTATCGACAGGAAGGAGGTGTTTCATTCTCTTCCTGCCTGTTCTCTCCTCCTCCCAGTAGCCTGGGGCCTAAGCACCTTTCCTGCAGTGCCTGCTTATCTGGAGAGTTTGGTTTGCTCTCTAGATAAAAAAAAACAAAGCCTGCTTCTTGCAGGCACTTGTAGGCCACTGTTCTCCGGTAATTGTGGAGGAAAGGAGGAGGAGAATGATGGTGATGATGATGATGATAATGATGATGATGATGATGATGATGATGATGATGAAGGTAAGCCCACCCCATGGGAAATGTAGCAGTGAGCAATTATTTCTTTTTATTGGGGCTTTGGGATAAGTATTCTCTTGTCATTTACTGTGGAATGTAAATAATCTAAATCAAAAAGTGATCAGGACAGGAGTAGAGAGCCACTTCCCCATCTGGGTTAGGATGGTAAGGAAGCAGAAGTGTCACCTAAACTTTATTTTTCTCCCCATGGGAAATGAGCAGCCTCAGCAATTTGGGACCTCCAGCCTCACCATAAGATATTGGCTCCTAGGATCACACTAAGTTTATGCTAACGAGGTGAATCATGGTAGACCACTAGATCATTTCAGAATGGAGGCTGGTCATGCCAGAAAGATCAGTCATGTAACTAAAGAGTTAAAGATTTGAGCACATGATTTCATCCCAACCTCCATTCCTTCAGGGAGGGAAGATAGAAATTGATATCAAACAAGTGTAGATCCTAAGATGGTGACAGATTAAATGGAAGCTACACTGACATTCTCCCAGGATCAAACTGGAATTACAACTAAAATATAATAAAATTATCCTGAATAACCAACTAAAGACTAGCAGGAGAGAACTCTTACAACCAAGGATGTAAAGAGGAGGCCACATCAAGACTAGTAAGAAGTGCAGAGGTATGAGAGGACTGGCCAGGTGCCCACAGGCAGCAGCTGAAGTTCTGGAGGAATATCTTAGCTGTGGATTCTGAGAATTCTGGAGTCTAAACCCCAAGCCAGGCTCCTCTGTGCCAGAACTGGAAAAGGTGCCCAATAACATCTGGCTGTGAAAGCAGCGGGGTGTGTGTCCACCGGGGAGAGATGACTGGAAATGCAGGCACCCTCTTAAAGGGCCAATGCATAAAATTTCATGTGCAGCCATCACCTTGGGCTCCAGCAGAGGGATGGTAGAGTGGACTAGAGCTATGTGCAGAGAATCCTGAGTTAGTGAATCTGGGGAGAGAACTTGAGGGGACAGCCACCTGGATCCCTGTGCTGAGTCATTCCCCCATATTGCAGAGGCCATCTTTCTCAGGTAGACTTTTACCATCCAGGCAGCTTTTGGTTGGAGGGAAACAATTGCCCCATCCATTGGAAACCCTCTTGGCCCCACCTTGTGGAGTTTAAGTCCTGCTGAGCTCTATAGCCTGATGCTCATTAAGTGACTGAGATTATCAATCAGCCTGTAGGCAGAGGCAGATCTCCAGGTGCTTTGAATCTTCGCCTGACATGCTTCTGGGCCCAGGTCCAGTAAAAGCAGACCTTGATCCCCAGCTTGGTACTTTTCACACACATCCAGCCCTAACAAAGGGAGCCACAAGCTGTGGAGAACTGATAGCTCCAAACAGGGTACTCTGGTCAAGTTACAAACAGCATCTGACATTGCCTGCACCTAAAAACCTCTAAAGAGGCCCAAAAACCAATAACCCCACTGGCCAGCTTTAGACAATAACGGATCAGGATCAATAAGCTTCGCAAGCAGTATATCAATAGGGAGATATTGGCAGGCTCCAAACCCTGCTGAGGTGAATACCATTTTGTTATAAGCACCTGCACAGCAGCCTGCATGCTGTGTGTGGGGTTGAACCTCAGCATCAGCCAGCCTGAGGGGAAAGCCCAGGCACAAACAGGCCAATAGCAATCAAGATTCAATTACAACAGGAGAGCCTACACAGTGCTCACAATGGACATTATTAAAGCACCCAGGTCTGCTGATCAGGGAGATTGTGCTACCAAGTCCCATGAGTCACCTACCACATAAGGCCACCCTACCAAGACTAGGAGTTTTAGCAGATCTATTTAATACATAGAAACAAACCCAAACAGGCAGCCAAAATTGGGAGACAAAGAAACAAGTCTCAAATGAAAGAACAAAAGAATTCTCCAGAAGAAGAGCAAATGAATGTATAAGATATAGAGTTCAGAGTAATGATTTTAAGTTCAAGAATATGAAAAAAAGAAAAGATATAGAAACTATGAAAACAACCAGTCAGAAATGAAGAATGACATAGCAGAAATAAAAAATACACTGGGAGGAATGAACGGCGGATTAGAGGAAGCTGAGGATCAGATCAACAAATTATAAGACAGGTAGAAAAACATCACTCAGTCAGAGAACCAAAAAAAAAAAAAAAAGAGATCAAATATAAAAGCAGGAGGACAGCTTAAGGGAGCTGTGGGACAACATGAAACATAACAATATTCATGAGCACCAGAAGGAGAAGAACATGAGCAAGGGATAGAAGACCTCTTAGAAGAAATGATGGCAGAAAACTTTCCTAACCTGGTGAAGGAAAAAGTGACACAATTTCAGGAAGCACAGAGAGTCCCAAGCAAGAAGAACCCAAAGAGGCCTACTCCAAGACATAACATAATTAAAATGCCAAAAATTAAAGACAAAGCGAGTATCTAAAGGCAACAAGAGAAAAGCAATTTGTTACCTACATAAAAGCTCCCATAAGGTTGTCAGCTTATTTCTCAACATAAACTCTGTAGGCCAGAAGATAATGGCATGAAGTATTTAAGATAATGGAAAAACAAGGATCTAAAACCAAGAATACTCTATCCAGCAAGGCTATCATTAAAAATAGAGGAAGTAAAGAGCTTCATAGGCAAAAGAACACTAAAGGAGTTTATCTTCACTAAATCATCATTGCAAGAATTGTTAAAGGGACTGCTGTAATAATAAGAAGAAAGAGAAAGAAACTAGGGATAAAGAAGAAAAATGGCAATAAATAAGTACCTATCAATAACAACCTTAAATGTAAATGGATTGAATGCTTGAATCAAAATAAATAGGGTAGCTGAATGGATAGGAAAACATGACCCATGTATATTCTGTCTACAAGGGACCCACTTCAGAAAAAAAGACTCAAACAATATAAAACTAAAGGGATAAAAAAAAATTTTCCATGCAAATAGAAACAAATAAAAAAAGCAGGGGTAGCAATACTTATATCTGACAGAATAGATTTCAAAGTAAAGACCATTACAAGAGACAAAGAAGTTCACTATATAACACTAAAGGGAATGACCCAACAGGATGATATAATCCTGATAACCATATATGCACCCAATATAGGAATACCTAAATATATTTTTTAGAAATCTTGGATGATTTTAAAGGAGAGATCAACAGTAGTACAGTCATAGTAGAGTACTTTAACACCCCACTAACTTCACTGATAGATCTTCCAGAGAAAAAATCAACAAGGAAACAGTGACCCTAAATGGCACACTAGATCAGATGGATTTAATTGACACTTATAGAACATTTCACCGCAAAGCTACAGAATATAAATCCTTCTCAGAATATAAATCCTTCTCAAGTGCACATAGGACATTTTCAAAGATAGACCACATGTTAGAACACTAAGTTTCTATAAGTTCAAGAAGATTGAAATCATATCATGCATCTTCTCAGATCATAATGGCATGAAACTAGAAATCAACTACAATAAAAACACTCAAATACATGGAGGCTAAATAGCATGTTATTAAACAATGAATGGGTAACCAATGAGAATAAGAAATAAATTTAAAACTTTCTGGAAACAAATGAAAATGAACACATGATAACCCAAAATCTATGGGACACAGCAAAAGCACTCCAAAGAGGAAAGTTCATATTACTACAGGCCTACCTCAAGAAACAAGAAAAATATCTAATAAACTATGTAACCCTACAACAAAAAGAATTAGAAAGGGAACAAAAAGAAAGACTCAGAGTAAGTAGAGGAAGGAAATAACAAAGATTAGAGTGGAAATAAATGACATGGAGATTTAAAAAAATACAAAAGATCAATGAAACCAAGAGCTGGTTCTTTGAAAAGATAAACAAGGTTGATGAACTTCTAGCCAGACTCATTAAGAAGTAAAGAGAGAGGACCCAAATAAATAAAACCAGATATGAAAGAGATGAAGTAACAACTGACAGCACAGAAATACAAAGGATTGTAAGAAAATATTACAAACAACTATATGCCAACAGATTGGACAACTTGGGCAAAATTGAAAAATTCCTAGAAACATACAACCTTGCAAAACTGACTCAGGAAGAATCAGAAACTCAGAATAGACCAATAACAACTAATGAAATTGAAGCAGTAATAAAAAATAAAAAAACTTCCAGCAAACGAAAGTCCTAGACTGAATGGCTTCATGGTAGTTTTACCAAACGTTCAAAGAAGACCTAAGACCTATACATTTCAAATAATTCAAAAAAAATTAAAGATGAAGTAAGACTTCCAAGGTCTTTTTATAAGGGTACCATTACCCTACTTCCAAAACCAGATAAAGACACTGCAAAGAAGGAAAATGACAGGCCAATATCCCTGATGAACATATATGTGAAAATCTTCCACAAAATATTAACAAATCAGATCCAGCAATATACTAAAAAAATTATTCACCATGACCAAGTGTGATTTATCTCAGGGATGGAAGGCTGGTACAATATTCGCAAATCAATAAATGTGATACATCATATAATAAAAATCATATGATCATATCAGAAAACACATTCAACAAAATCTAGCACCCATTTTAGTAAAAACTTTCAGCAAAGTGGGAATGGAAGAATCATATCTCAACAAAATAAAGGCCATATATGACAAACCTGCAGCCAACATCATACTCAATGGGCAAAAGCTAAAACTGTTTCTCTTAAGAACTGGAACAAGCCAGGGATGTCCACTTTCATCATGAATACAACATAATACTGGAAGTCTTAGCTACAATGATCAGACAAGAAGAAAAAATTGAAGGCATCCAAATTGGAAAGGAGAAAATTAAACAGTCATTATTCGCAGATGACATGATATTGTACATAGAAAACCCTAAAGATTCCACCAAAAACTACTAGATTTAATAAACGAATTTGGCAAAGTAGGAGGGTACAAATTAGCATCCAGAAATAGTTGGCATTTTTATACAGCAATAATGAATTCTTAGAAAGAGAAACTAAAATATCAATCCTATTTACCACTGCAACAAAAACAACAAAAAATATGATACCTTGTAATAAATTTAACCAAGGAAGAAAAAGATGTTTACTCAGAAAACTACATGAGATTGGAAAAAGAAACAGAGGAAGATACAAACAAATGGAAGAATATACTGTGATCATAGACTGGATGAATTAACATCATTAAAGTGTTCATACTACCCAAAGCAAACTATAGATTCAATACAATCCTTGTTAAAAAAACAAATGACATAATTCAAAGATCTAGAACAAATATTCCAAAAATTTATATGGAACCAAAAAAGACCAGAATAGCCACAGCAATCTCAAGAAGTAGGAGGGATCACTATGATGGATATCAAATTATACTACAAAGCCATTGTAATTAAAACAGCCTGGCACTGGCACAAAAACAGGAGTATAGATCAATGTAATGGAACAAAGAACCCAGAAATCGACCCAAACCATTATGCTCAATTAATATTTGACAAAGGATGCAAGAACATACAATGGAGTAAAGGAAGTCTCTTCATTAAATTGTGTTGGGAAAGTTGGACAGGTACATGAAAAAAAAAATGAAACTAGATCACCATCTTAAACCATACACAGGAATAAGCTCATTCCCTAGAATGACTCACAGAACTCAGTAAAACAATATACTTACATTTACACAATGGATAACAAACTTAAATGTAAGTTGTGAAACCATAAAATCCTAGAATAAACCATAGGCAGTAAAATCTCAGACATCTCTCATTGTTGGAGGCCAAAGCATAACAATCATTTGCATGAAAGTGCAAGAGACATTGGAAGGCCAATGAATGGACTTTGATATTCAGCAGGGCTGAAATCAGCACAAGTTTGCTCCTGCTGTGATTTCCTGACCTGATAATCTTTACATTGTATACCAGACTTTATCTTTGATCTGCCTATAAGCATTGCTAAAGGGAAAATGTGTATTCAAAGTGAATAAAAGCAGTTGGACCTACTGGGACTTGGTGAACCTCTTCATGAAAGAGGCTTCCACCTGGCCCCCCAATGCCTTCAAAATTCATATTTCTTGTATAGTGTACTCATTGTGTCGTCAGCCCTCCTGCAAGTCATCCTAAACCCACTGCACAGGTTGCAAAATCTCATAGCAATATGTTTGCCAATACATATCCTAGGGCAGTGGTCGGCAAACTCATTAGTCAACAGGGCCAAATATCAACAGTACAACGATTGAAATTTCTTTTGAGAACCAAATTTTTTAAACTTAAACTTCTTCTAACACCATTTCTTCAAAATAGACTTGCCCAGGCCGTGGTATTTTGTGGAAGAGCCACAATCAAGGGGCCAAAGAGCCACATGTGGCTCTCAAGCCACGGTTTGCCAACCACTGTCCTAGGGTAAGGGAAACAGAGAAAAAAATTAAATAAATGTGACTACATCAAAATAAAAGCTTCTGCACAACAAAAGAAATCATCAAAAAAATGAAAAGGGAGCCCACTCTATGGGAGAACATATTTGCCAATGATACATCTAATAAGGGGTTAATTTCCAAAATATATAATGAAACTCATATAACTTAACAAAAAGAAGACAGTCAATCCAATTAAAAGTAGGCAAAGGACCTAAATAGGCACTTCTCCAAAGAGGACATACAGAAGGCCAAAAGACACATGAAGGAAATTCTCAAAGTCACTAATCATCAGAGAGATGCAAATTAAAAGGACAATGGGATATCACCTCACACCTATTGGAATGGCAACCTTTAACAAATCAACAAACAAGTGCTGGCCCAGGATGTGGAGAAAAGGGAACCCTGGTGGTGGAAATGCTGACTGGTATAGCCATTATGGAGAATGGTATGTTGTTTCATCAAAAAAATTAAAAATTTGACCCAGTGATCCCACTTCTAAGAATATATCCTAAGAAGCCAGAAACACCAATTAGAAAGAATATATGTACCCTCTATATTCATAGCAGTGCTATTTACAATAGCCAAGTACCCATCAGCAGATGAGTGGATAAAAAAGCCATGGTACATTTACACCATGGAATACTATGAAACAGTAAAGAAGAAGGATATCCTACCCTTTGAGACAGCATGGAGTGACCTAGAGAGTATTATGCTAAGTAAAATAAGCCAATCAGTAAAAGACAATTATCACATGATCTCACTTACCAGTATATGTGAAGTCTAATGAACAAAATAAACTGATGAACAAAGTAGATCTAGAGACATGTAATCAAAGGGCAGACTGACAAATCTCAGAGGGAAGGCGGTGGTGGGATAGGAAGAGATTCACCAAAGAACTTGTATGAATATATACATAAACCTTGGACACAGACAATAGTGCGGTGCAGGTCTGGGGGAGGGGGATGTGGGGATTGAGCAAGTCAGTGGGGAGAAAAAGGGAATACCCGTAATCCTATGTAATAAAGAGGTGATATGCAAATTGACCATCACACCCTCACAAGATGGCTGCCTACAACCAGGATGGCAGAGGGTTAGTGAGGGATGACTAAACGACTGAACTAGCAGGCTGCATGGGATGACCAGGCCAGCAGGGGGGCCATGAGGGGCAACCAGGCCAGAAGGGAGCGCAGTTGGGGGTGACCTGGCCAGCAGCGGGGGGCAGTTAGGGGCAATCAGGTCGGCACACAGAGGCAGTGAGGGGCGATTAGGCCAGCGACAGGGTTGGGGGGCAGTTAGGGGCAACCAGGCAGGCAGGCAGGTAAGTAATTAGGAGCCAGCAGTCCAGGATTGTGAGAGGGATCCTGGACTGGAAAGGGTGCAGGCTGGGCTGAGGGGACCCCACCCCCATGCACAAATTTTGTGCTCCGGGCATCTAGTACTTTCTATAATAAGGATAAATTTTTAAAAGAGAGATCAAACAAGTGGCCAGTGATTCAATCAATCATGCCTACATAATGAAACCCCAATAAAACTCTGGACACCAAGGTTCAGGTGAACTTTCTGGTTGGTGATTACATCAATGTTTCAGGAACGTGACATGTCCTAATGACATGGGGGAAGGAAAGGGAAGCTCTGTATGTGAGATTCTGCCAGCCCTCCACCTATAGGTCTTTTCTTTTGGCTGGTCCTGATTAGCATTCTTTAAAAGAAAACTGTAAGTATAGTGTTTTTCTGAGTTCTGTGAGTCATTCTAGTGAATGAAAAATCTGAGGGCATCATTGGAATCTCCAAATGTGTAAACAATTTTTCAGAAGTTGGGTGGCCTGGGGACCCTGGAACATGTGGCTGGGGTCTGAAGTGAAGGCAGTCTTTGGAGGAGAGTGACCTTTAACTGTGAGGTCTGCTCTAACTCTGTGTGATTAGTGTCAGAATAGCAATGCACATATTTTTTAATGAATTGTAAATCTCACAGTCTCATGAGGGAGGTGAAAACAAACTATATTCTGCCTCCTTGTCACTCCTTGTCTCATCTGGAGAGAAGAGGATGCAATGATTCAGCTTTCATGTTAGCTGTTTCTTTGGGTAAAATGGTGATTAAAGTTCCAGTTCTGGATCCCAGTCTTATACAAAACCTGAAAATGTATTTACATGGTGCCACTGAATTGACATTTTTGGAGCCAAATCAGCTATTTAGCTGATACAACATGTTAGTGCCAAAGAGTGAATTGATTAATGAATAATCAAACGTATTTGGTGTTTTTAAAATAGAGATAATTTCACAGAGTTCAGACACAACCCAATTATTTTGTTAGGAAAAGTGAATTGGCTTGGTTATGTGCAATTCAATCAGTTGCTTGGCAGTCAACTTCCCAATAGTTTTAGTCTCTCCATTTTTTTTCTGTGATTTTAATTGTAGTATTGGGCTAAAAGGATAGCCGACCCATTTGCTACCTTGGATTTTTCAGGCTTAATTTTACAAGATTATCCTTTGTTTATGTATATGTTTGTTTGTTTTACTACCCAGACTGAAGAAATGCAACTATTATTTTACTAGAGACCCGATGCATGCAAATTCATGCACTGGAAGGGACAGGGGTCCCTCAGCCTGGCCAGCCCGCTCTCACAGTCTGGGAGCCCTCAGGGGCAGGAGGTGACCCAGCGATCAGGGGAAGGTGACCACGTCCCATCACACCTCTGCTGCTGCCACTGCCGGCAGTGCAAGCCTCAGCCAGCCCTGGTTACCTGAGCCTCAGGCGGCCCTGGGTGGCTGGGAAGTCACCATCCGAGGCTTGCCTATGCCTCAGACCAGCCCTGGGCGGCTGGGAAGCTGCCATCTGAGGCTTGCCTGCACCTCAGGCGTCAGCTGGGCAGCCACCATCTGAGGCTTACCTGTGCCTCGGGCTGGCCCTGGGTGGCTGGAGGGTTGAGGGGACTAGGAGACTCCAGAGGCAGGCACACAGAGTGGCTGGGCCCACCTGGGGGCGGGCCTGGCCTTGCTGCATGCCTGCCACCCCGGCGGGGCTGAGGGAACTGGATGCCGCCATCTTGTGGCTGTGGGCGTTGCCATCTTTGAGGGCTGGGCAGTCAATTAGCATATTCCCTCCTTATTGGCTGTGGGTGCCACCATCTTTGTGGCGGCATGAGGGTCAATTAGCATAGTCCCTCTTTATTAGATAGGATACCCCTGTTATGTTTTCCTTCCACCTTGTATCCACCAATCTTCTCCAGTTCCTTTTACTTTTATTTTCCTCTTCTTTTACTACAAATATGGAAACTGCCTGGCCAGTATAGCTCAGTTTCTAGCAGTTTGCCCCACGTACCAAAGGGTCGCAGATTTGATTCCTGGTCAAGTGCACCTACATGGAGTGCAGATTTGATCCTGTGTTCAGGTCTCACACCGATGCTTCTCTCTCTCTCTCTCTCTCTCTCTCTCTCTCTCTCTCTCTCTCTCTCTCTCTCTCTCTCTCTCTCTCTCTCTTTCTTAAATGTAATAAGAACTTAGCCAATGCTGAGAAGCTTACAAGACATTCTATTGGCTTCCACATACTATATTCTAACTAAGCATTATTTTACATAATTTGCTTGCACCTATTCAGCAGTGTTGTGTTGCACCATGACCCCAGATCTTTGTATTTCATGCTTGCTTGGATTTCCAAGTTTCCCTTCTCCCTTCCTCACCATTTTTGTATCTGTGTAAAATTTGCTTTATTCCTAAATTTACTATTTGGCATTGGTTCTAGCAACATTATATTTTATCCTGTGTATAGTTTTTCAGGGTCACTTCAAATTTTTCTCCATATTTTAAGGGCCTAGTGACAATATCCATATTTATGACATTTGCCTGAGATTAGAACTATTGCTTTTCCCTTGAATTGGGAACACTTAACTCTTGGCTAATTGCAGTAAAGTATGGTTGGATCCCATTCATGGCTTTTCTAAGAGATACTGTCCTACCATATCCCTACTGAAATGTCCTATTACCTCTGTCCTCATCTGATTAGACTAGAAATATGTACCTGTTTCAAATGCTGCTTATTCAAGCTTATCACATGACCTATTATGAAAAAATGAGCTCTAAAAGGGATCCACTGAACCAATCAGATACTCACTTACAAGACTTTGAATTTGTAAATACACAGAGATTCAAGCTGTTTGCCACAGGGGGCTGAAGTGCACTGAATAATCCCATGAGTACCCCTGAGCCAGGTGAAGTTAGCAAACAAAAATTGTGAGCAAATAGAAACTATGATTAAACTGAAGATATAATGTAGAGCGATTGCATTAAGCCAAGGGTGGTGGGAGGAGAAATTAAAGTATACAGCTAGAAAACAGCAAAAGTGTTGGCTAAGTCGCTTCAACGGCAGAGTGTGAAGATCCACCCCTCAACCCCCATCCCCACCCCAAATGCCAAGGTCCTGAGAGCTATATTGCCTCCAACTCTAATCTCTGTGTGGATTAATCATACTGTGTCTTTTTAATGAAAAAACTCCTTCTTCACTTCCTTTTATTTGTTACAATAACTGGACCCTCTCTTTCTGTGACCCAGCCATCAAGGGTTGCAGTTCTTTGTAACTCAGGACACCTACATCTATTGCTTCCACCTGTGCCTAGGTAGTAGATGACAGGGAGCATTGCCAAGGGGTCATGTCACTTACTGGTTGCTACAGTTCCATCACTATGCTCCTTAAACATGAAGCAGCCACTTACTTAGTCAAGCTTCTCCCCCAGGTCTGACTCTCCAACAAGAATGCCTGAAGGATCCTAGGTAAAAACAAATAAAAACACTTATAGATCATATATGTTACATTCCTTTGTCTACATGGAAGGACATTATTGGTTTGGCTACATCTGCTCATTAAACTCCAGGAGACCTTTTTGTTATACATGATATTCACCTTCTACTCTGTGATTCCTGGTTTCTAAGTGATTCACAGGTGTGAGGTAGCTGAGATATTCTCCCAATTCTGAGGGAAATTGATGCAAGAAAAATCTGAGTGAAATAACGTTTCTTTTACTATTTCTTGGCCTTTGGTTGTCCTGCAAGACAGCAAGACTTTGGGTACAATCAGAGCCATAAAATGAGAAAAGGATGAGTTCTTCCCCATCCTAGTCATTTGTAGGGAAAAAGAGGCAACTATTTCACCTCCAGAGGGACAAGAATGAAGAGGGCTTGAACTGAACACAGATGTGTATAAAGCTTCAAAGACTGGTCTCACTGTTTTCACATAAAACTGACCCCATCCTTCATCACAGAGGGGGCATGTCCAATCCCTAAGTACAGGAAGGGATTTAGACCCCCCATCTATATGTCTGTTTGATGAATAACCTGCCCATGGATACACCAGCTAATTTGTTAGAGCTAACATCTTAGTGAATATGTTTATTCACTGGAAGCTGGTCACCTTGAACCACTTGACACCACAATTCCATGGCTCTCCATGACTGGTTCCAGAAGAATTGTGTCATCTTCACCTGTTTTACTGGTGGTAGCAATTATGCAATTGTCTAAGTCAGGGTGACTCCCCACCATACATACAGGGCTAAATCTAGACCATGGAGAGTCAGTTATTTGGTCAGCCTGGCATGCAGAGGTCTCAGATGTGCCTTGAATCATCCCTGAGTACATCAAGGATTCCACTCCACGATTCTCTGCAGGCCTGACTCATGTGGCAGCTTCCCCAGATAGGCCCATAGCTTTAGGTACTTCTCACAAGCTGGTTACTGCTTGCACACACAAAGAAAGCCATTCACTAGACTTGCTTACTTCTGCATAAAGATACAGGGCCTTGTGCTCAGGGCTCCAGGCTGCTACATGCACACCTCTCTCCTCTGAGTTTCTGGTTTCTGCCATGACACCATAGTGTAGTAAACCTACCGAGGGTCCATTTCACATTAGTAATTGCATTTGAAATTATGAAAACTGGAACATCTTAGAAAATGCGGTGCCCGATATGAAAGAAAAAAGAGGCAAGGAGGGCAAGAGAAGTATTCAGAGCTGCATCTCCCAGTTCAGATCTGAGGTTCCTGGGCACAAGCCTACGAGTTTCTGTTTCAGGGCATCTGATAGGGGCCCATGCCACTGTCTTTTTTTAAAAGCATCTCAGATGGTTCTGTTGATTCTGACAGGGTTGGGAATCATTCAGGTACACACACACACACACACACACACACACACACACACACGCACACACATATGACTAGGTCTTATGTAGTTATAACTACATAAGTATGACCATGTTGTCATAGAAGAAAGCAGGAGAGGTATGCAAGTGCATGGTACACACACGCACACACACACACACACACACACACACACACAAATATCGTGAAGAGAAAAGGATCTTCTCTAAGAAGTCAAGAGGTAGAATCAATATCATTAATATGTCCATAGTACCCAAAGCAATCTACAGATTCAGTGCACTCCCCATTAAAATACCAACAGCATATTTCACAGACCTAGAACAAACTCTCCAAAAATTCATCTGGAATAAGAAAAGACCCTGAGTAACCACAGAAATCATGAGAAAGAAGAACAAAGTTGGAGGAATCTCAATGCCAGATATCAAGCTATATTACCAAGCCACAGTTCTCAAAACTGCCTGGTACTTGTACAAGAACAGACATGTAGACCAATGGAATAGAATAGAAAACCCAGAAATCGACCCAAACCACTATGCTCAATTAATACTTGACAAAGGAGGCAAGAGCATACAATGGAGTCAAGACAGTCTCTTCAATAAGTGGTGTTGGGAAATTCGGTCAATACATGCAAAAAAAATGAAACTAGACCGCCAACTTACACCATACACAAAAATAAACTCAAAATGGTTAAAGGATTTAAACATAAGATGGGAAACCATAGAAAACTTAGAGGAATCCACAGGGAGCAAAATCTCAGACATATGCTGAAGCAATAAAAAATTAAAATTTAAAAAAGAAGTCAATAGATATAACATTAACTAATAAAATGTTCCTGAGTAATCACCTTTCTTCTGCAAGCCTTGCTTGAAAAATTAAAAGTTTGGATTAAATTCTCTCCAAGATCTTTCCAGCTCCAAAGAATGTTGA
Source organism: Plecotus auritus (assembly GCF_963455305.1). Classification (NCBI taxonomy): domain Eukaryota; kingdom Metazoa; phylum Chordata; class Mammalia; order Chiroptera; family Vespertilionidae; genus Plecotus; species Plecotus auritus. The sequence continues at coordinate 98,357,336 of NC_137772.1, read as the reverse complement.
TGCTGTAAACACTATAAATTTCTCACTGCCCTCAGACCTTAATTTTTCTTCCAGGTAATGGTTGTTGTTTGAAAAAAAAACAACAAAAAACGTACAAGTGGGCCAACCCAAAATATATTTTTTAATATCTTCATTCCATATAGGTGACTAATAATTAGAAGTATAGGTAGAGAAAGCAGGTAGTGGGCGTATGAATTAAAGAGGATGAGCCCACTATGGTGTTATTGAAACTTTTTCCATTGAATAAACATAATGAATCCCACAGAAAACTATAAACAGAGAAATTCCACAGTCATGCATTGTGAGAGTTGCTGTAGGGAAGGGAGTTAACGACAGGGAAAGTAGTTGACTTACAAAGAAGGGTTTGGGAAATATCAGAGTTTGGAGGAGAAACAAGACAGTGGCTACCTGTGAACGAAGCTAAGTCTTTTTCCCCCGATTAACCCAGAAGGGAGTTCAGGCATTTGGATGTTTCAGGTAGAGATAAAGCCAGAGAGGGAAAAGTTACTTCATAACTTATGGATTTCAACAAAGCAGGAAGCAAGGAGCCTGAGGGCACAGAAGAAAGACAAGGTGGTATTTCAAGTGAGTAAATTTGAAAGAATTTTCTTAGCCTCTGTCAGGAGCTGGTCATGGCTTTGTGAAATGGACTAGCCTTGGCAAATAAATATTGACTCAAGAGCAGGTATTTCTAGTCTTAGAACTTAAGGAAGACAAAAAGTGGGTGTATTTAGTAAGACTCCCAGAAAAGTAAGAAAGCAGAACACAAACCAAGTCTATTTCAAAGTCTTGAATGAAATAGTTTCAGCAGTTGTGAGTTAAGGTGCATGGATTTTGTATACATAATTAATAATTCTCAGTAATTATATGCAGACTAACCAAATAATGTTTAATGGCTATTAATTATATAGTACTAGGGGCCCAGTGCACGAATTAGTGCACCTTGAAAAGAACTGTGGACCGCGAGGCTGTGGTGGGCACAGAGGCAAGTCTTGGCCCATCCTCCACACCCCTGCCCAGCACCTCCTGCTGTGGCCCCCAGTCCCCTGTCTGCCTGCAGCCCTACTCCCACTGCCGACACTCCCACATGCTGATGGTGCCAGCCCTACTCATACCCGCTGACAGCTCAGAGCCATTGGGGCTGGCGCCAGCAGTGGGTACAAGCAGTGGCTGCTGCCCTGATCACCCCTCAGGAGCAGGGGGAGGTGGAGAAGCCCTCAGGGGCAATCAGGGCCGGCAGCCACTGCTTGCATCTGGTGATGGCACCGAGCAATTGGGACTGGTGCTGGGCGCTGGCAGTGGGTGTGAGCAGCCACTCTGGTGCCAGCTGTGGGTGCAAGCGGGACCAGCACCAGCAGCAGGTGTGAGCACCCAGTGGGACCGTGACACGCAGGAGCAAAGAATTTTAAGTAACCACCAGAGGCTTGCCCCAATGACAGTGACCAGTGCCCCGCCTTGGTCTGGTGCTCCCACTCACCTGCTCCACCATCCTGCCATGGCCTATGCTCGCCATATTCCATGCTCTGCCGCCTGTTGCTGATGCCGCCATGTTCTGCGCACGACCCCTGGTAGTCAGCACATGTCATAGCTACCAGTTGTTCCGTTGTTCTGCCATTCGGTCTATTTGCATATCAGGGTTTTATATAGAGATTTTATGTAAATCATATAAATTCTCCATATAAATTTGAGATGCTTACCTATACATATAAAAGCCTAAGTGACCATTACAACTGAACGACCAGAATGACTGGAATGACCAGTTGTTATGACACACACTGACCATGAGGGGGCATTTGCTCAATGTAGGAGCTGCCCCTGGTGGTCGGTGTGCTCCAACAGTGAGAGCACCGCTCAGCTGACCGATCTGTCCCAGCGACCCACTAGTCCAGCAGCAGCCACTCACTCCCTCAGAAGTCCTGCCAGCCTCCTGGAAGTCAGCCTCAGGCACTGTGGTCACTTCCCCTCCCTAGATGCTCTGCAAAAAAGGAAGGATATAAAAGCAGCTGCCAGGTGGCTCCTGACAACTGACACAAACATCAGCGGGAAGGATCTGGATCCCAGGTCGGCGACGGCGTCCCACCACATGCCTGGAGGGCCAATCATGTCCCAGCCTCTCCCCCACTGGGGACCCCACCCATGCACAAATTCATGCACTGGGCCTCTAGTTTCATATAAAAGATTCCCAAAACCATTGAGAAAAATTAGCCCAAGGATAATATCCAACAATAATAAAAAACTATCATGGGGACATTTTTTAAAAGTAAATGCTGCTCTCAATTGTGACTCAAAACTTTTTCAGATTCCTTCCATTTTTAAAGGAAAACTAAAACATGGATAAAATGCCATATGAACTTACAAATCTCTCTAGCTTTGTGATACTAACCCTCCCCATGCAGTAAGTAGAACTCGCCATCCTACCTTATGTATTCTTTCATAGATATACTAGAGGCCTGGTGCACGAAATTCATTCATGTGCAGGTACGGTCCCTAGGCCTGGCCTGTGATCAGGGCCATATTCCCCGGCTTCCCCCAGTGGCCCCACCCCCTGCCACCACCCACCCCTGGTTCCCTGTTCACCATTGGGCAATCAGAGCCTGACGGCTGGGGGAAGGGACCGAGAGGTCAGCACTTCCGCCCACTTGCCCCCCCTCCACAGCCACCCACCCCAGTTCCCCATTTGACATCAGCAATCGGAGCCTGCCGGCTGGGGAAAGAGATCAAAAGGTGGTCAGTGCACCTCATAGTGACTGGTCGAGCAGTGGTTCTGCCATTAGGGTCAATTTGCATATTATCCTTATATTACATAGGATCACCTCCATTTTGAACAATATCTATTTTTCTGTCATATCATAGGCTTACCTTTCTTTGTTTGAGGATTTCTTAGGTCTCTGAAATTCTAAAGACATTATCAATGGTCACTATTTTACATTTCCAAAACTGATATCTCTCTTCTGCGTTTTTTTTTGAATTTGCAGTGTTCAACATGACTATCATCAGCTTCTCTATCTTCCTGTCATATGACTTTTGGACTCATGGAAACCATCAGTGATTCCCTCCTAATCAAAAGCAATGACACTACAGGGTTCCCATCTCTCCCTGATATACTCTGTTGGCTGCATCCCTTCCCTAATGCTTTCTCTTGCTTTGGCTTAAGAAATAACTTCTAGTTTTCCTCATTTATCTGCTCCCTCCTTAGGTCTCTATTAGTCAGTGCAAAGTTCAATGACAACATGGGTCAGACAAGTACATAAGTGATGGAGGCAGGCCAGGGATGAACTACAGCTAAGGTTGTGCCTAACCAAAGTGGATTAGCCATTGCACAGCTTTCACCAATGATTTAATTCTAGGGAAAGGAGATTCAGTGTCATTAAGTATTCACAGCTTTCAAGGGAATCTAGAAATCTAAATTTTCATGGGGAATTAAAGTTTTAAACATTAGAAATTAATTTTTAAAATTTTCTTAGAAATACTTGGGAGCCAAATCAGGCACATTTAGGACTGGGATCAGCCTGAAAGCTGTCTGTTTGCCACCTCTTCTCCACACTGCTTCCTCTGTTCCATCATACAATGACATGGGACCCTGTGGCCAAAAAGTCATATGCAAAGTTGGGAGTAAACCAAGACCATGGATAGGGTTGCTGAGTATGGAATGGAGATATGCTCTTGCTTTATGTGAAGGAATACCATATAGAGATTTCCTCAAGAGGGATGGAGAAACATAAGGGGAATTCAGGAGAGATAAATAGAAGAAACCTAAATTGTGAGAATCTTCATTGTGCTTTGTTGGTTGCAAAGGAAAAGGGCACACCCAGATTCCCCATAGAATTGCAGCTGGAGCATGGACACACTTGGGGTCCAAGGCAGTTCTAGCAACCAACAGCAGGATCTCAGAGATCTCTCTCTGGTGTTCCTCCTTTAACAAGCCTGTTATTATCAGGTTCTGGAATCTTTGTGCATATCTTTCTTGGGTTCTCTTCCCAGCTAATGGAAGTTTTTATAAGTCTTGCCCATAGCTTGTTCACATCTCCAATTCAATTCCCTTAAAGAATAATTCTGTTTGGCCTAGTTAATCATTTTCTGACCTTATTTGAACACTGCATTTGTGCCAGCCTACCTCAGAGGCTATAAGCCAGTTAAAAATTTGATTCCCTTGAGTCTGTCTCACCCATGGGTCTAATTCCCTGGCCTGAAGCTCTGCTCAGTTGCCCCAGGTGGAAAGATAGTGTGGTAGGTGCAAAGGGTGATCTGCCTGAATACTTCACTTACCAAAGTTGGGATGAAGCAAAAACAGCCAAGAGGAAAGAGACTCTTCTCTCATCAATGACTCTGGGAACAGCATTGAAACTTTTAGAACAACTAGTACTTGTATAGGGAATGAGTTTTGGAGGGAAAAAACTCAGTAAGATTTATACCATGATTGGTAGAAAACATAAAAAGTGGTCAGACCTAGCCAGCTCAGGGAATAAGGGAAAGGGAAAATCTAAGAAAGCTGCTATTTTTGTTAGAGTACTAAATAATACATAACTTTTAGCATCCAGAGTACTAATTCGTATAGAAAATAAATAAGTCAGAAAATGGAAATCAAAATATCAAATTGACTGATAAAGCTAGACCAGTCACCAACCCTAGAAATAAGCAGATCTATCCACCTTGTTATATGCCAATTGGAATCACCTATGCCTACTCACCCCAACAAGCCTTCAGAGAAGTAGGCCATGAACAGAGCATGCTCTGTGTCCAGGCAGATGTGTGAAACAATACTTGTTTTGCTCATATTTTCCAGATCAATTCAGATATTCCATCCTTTTGTGAAGAGTGAAACAAAAGGACAGATGTGTTTACTTTACAGTAAAGACAGAAATGCTGAGGGGGAAGAGATATGGTGCCCATGATAATTTTCAGGTCAGAGTTCTGTACATTGTTTTCAAAATTAATTGAAATAATAAGCTTACTTATGTAGCCAAAATTGTTTGCATATTCACTCTAACCAGGCAGACCAAGTCTCTGCCCTAGTAGAGCTTGTAGTCTATAGGAATTCAGGGATTAATCATATCACCAATATATAGATACACATTTAGAAATGTAAATGTGTGCTTTGAAGGAAAAGCACCTGGTACTATGGGAACATTAATAAGGATAACTCACCTAGCATGGACATGGTCCAGTGTCAGGAAAGACTCCCATGAGGTAAGATATTTGTTCCGAGATCTGAAAGCAAAGATGGGGAGAGAGATCTCTAGACAAAGGGAGTAGAATGTGGAAAGGAGAATGATATTGCAAAGAACAAAAAGGAAAGTTTATGTGGGATGGTGTGTGAATAGTGGGAATGTGCTGGTTATGCAGATACTGAAATGCCCCCTTTCCACTTTGAAACCACTGGGGAAATCCAACCAAGGAAAACACAGCAACCAACAGGGACTTTAAGATATCCAGGCAGGTTAGCATTCAAGAAACAACAACCATGGAAAGAAAAAAGTTACAAAACAAAAATAGGTGCTTTGATAAAAGAAGAGAAAAATTTCAAGGAAGGCTGGTTGGGTGATCAACAGCAGTAAATCCTCTGTGAAATGAACTAAAGTGAGACTTGAGTGCTATTAGATTTAAAGACAGTGTCACCACTGGTCAACAGGTCAAAAACCATTTCAGTGGACTGGATGTGGCTGAAGCCAGATGGAGCTGAAGAAATGGAAGCAGTTGTTCAGCAGAGAAGAGAGATGGAGTGTTAGCTGGAGGTAAAAGCAATATCAGGGGATTTTATTTTTAGATTCATGTAAAGTATTTAGCAGTTTAGGGTCTATTCAATACATATGGCATGATCACTACCTCCCAAAAGACTGTATAGTAGTGTAATTGGATAATGTAAGAATGTTTGTGATGTTGTCTTAGTATCTGTTAAATGTCAAGTAAGAGTGTAAACAATAAGGAATAGAAGTATTTGAAGTTCATTCAATATTTAATTAAATAACCTCTTTTCTTGTTTTGTTTTCTTTCTTTCTTTTTTTTTTTTTTTAAGAGTAAATCTCTTGACATGTAGGAATGGGAAAAAAATCTCTGTCCAAAGGCATCTTGGTTTCCTTGTTGCCAGTAGAGCTAAGAATGATCTACTAAGTTGCTCATTCAACAAAATTGTGCTTAGTTTCTATCCTCCAATGCCCCTTTGCACTACAGTACCATAGTTTGTGAACTAACATTTCTGAACTGAGAGGAGTACTTCTTAAGTCTCTATGATATGCGAGAATATGATATGTGCTGAAGGCATAATAATTAATAAAACATAGTGCTTGAATTTAAGGAGCTCACTCCAGACCAGGAAATAGACGTGAAAACAGATATTTCCAAAACAATGTTGTGAGTATATAATAAAAATATAACCAAAAAGCAGTCTTAGTAGGGAGGTCATGAATAGAAGCTTGACAGTCTCCCCAAGGATAAGAAAGCATCCATGACAGAGGAACTTGTATAATATGGTGATTATTTTTTTAAGTTATCTCAACTTTGCCCCTCCCCTTTTTTATATTCTGCAATATAGACTTTCCTTGAAACTAACATGAAGAGATTGGTAGAAGATTTAACCACTGAACACAAAGAAATCAGTTGGTCAACATAAATAATCCATTTCCATACTCTTATAAGCACACTACTTGCAATATTCAGGAAATTCTAATACACTGAAATGGTAAAATGCAAAAGTTAAAGTACATGGCTTCCTCTTAGGTTCTCACATATTAAAAGGTAAAACACAAATGTAGATATTTAACACAATAACTATCTAAATTGAAACTTACTTTCCTTCTTTGCTTTTGAATTTCTTGCACTGCGTTTAGAAGGATGGCAGATGAGTTTAGGCAGAGAGGGACAAGAGTGGAAGAGGAACTGAAAAGGTGAGGACAAAAGACTATGGTTAATTAGGGCAATAAACTCTGTGTGTCAAAGCTTTTACTCAAGAAAGATTCAGGCCTTAGGTAAGGACTTCTTTATGAATCTAACTAATTTTTCCTCACATATAAAAGTTAAATATTCAACAGCTCTAATGACTGAGCTACCTGTCTGAGAAATAAAACTGTCTATAAAAAAAAAAGTCAGAGAATCATCTCAAGAGTAACTTCTTGAGACTTTGAGCACCAAATTGTGGTCTCCCTAATCACACCCAGGCTCTGCTATAGAGTCCGAGAGTCTCCAAAGAGGCAAGGATGATTCCTAGACTGGAGAGCGATCTAAGGATGGCTATGTATGTACCCAGTTAGAGGATCTGCCTGTTTCTATCACCACCTGAATCTTCTTCAATGTTCCCAAGCACCTGGGAGTATTTCCCAAATGTCCCCAGATGATAGTGCCACCAGCCTCCTCCTTGCTCTCAGGGAACAAATGAATCCTTGATTTGAAACATGAAGCAGTTGTTAACACCCTCTATAACAAGGTCAGAGATAGCAAAGATCCATTACTCTTTCTGCTCTCAGACATGCTGATATTTATTGAAGTATCCTGACAAGGCAACATTCTTAACTCTTAGTGCCATGGTTCTCAAACTTCTGACCATCAGAATCATCTGGAAATCTTGTTAAAACCCAGATTACTGGTTCCCACTCCTAGAGTCTCTGATTCAGTAGCGCACCAAATTGTGGTCCTTAGATCTCAATGGATGATTCCTACCCATCCTTAGATTGCTCTCCAGTCTAGGAATCATCCTTGCCGAGAGGATTTGCTTCTCTAACAAGTTCCAGCAATGCTGATGCTGCTGGAGTCCCACTTGAAGAAACTCAGTCTTAGGGTATCCTTGATATCCTGAACTTCCATGCACTGTCTGTGGATATGTGCCTGTGTGGTTTTGTCCAAGAGTATGCTTCATAGTTTTAATCAGAATCTCAAAGTGAATTAAACCACAAATAAACAAAACCCAATGACTTATTTAATAAGGCAAATACCTGAGGGAATACAGATCTCAAAGAGAAGACCCTGTGGTACAGAAAGTATAAACTCACTGGATAGAGCAAAGGTAGTTCCACAATAGGTGTTCAGAATTATTAGGTAAAAGCTGGGTAATGGTTGATAGGCACTATTAAAATAAAGAGATTTGGTTAGGAATTAACATTCTCATCCTATAGGAATTTTTAAAATTATAGGTAATTATGCTAAATTTCAACAAGATGATTTGAAGCATTATGCTAATTCAGGAGTAATAAAGCATGAATCACTATGCAATCTTTAAAAACATAACCCCAATCAATCAACATTGGAATAACAACAGACAAAAGGCTAGGATCTGTCTTTATTTTATTGTATTATAGTTAAAATTGGCCTTCAACTTACTCTTTAAGAGCCCCCAAAGGGCAATGAGATGCTCCATGTAGAGCCAAATGAAGATCCATATCCCTCTAGGCTGCCCTCCCCACTTCTCTCAGAATCCCTTGCTTTTTAGAGGCAGTGTTACACAACAGGTACAGCACAGGCTTGTATCCAGTCAGACCTTGGTTCAAATCCCAGCTTTGACCTTTGCTAGCTCTAGATCTTGAGCAAGTTTCTTCCACCTCTTTGAACCTCAGTTGCCTTATCTGTAAAATGGGAATAAGAGCCTCACACACAAAGATCTTCTGATGATTAAGTGATATGGTCTATAAAATCTCTGAGACATAGCAAAAATTTAACAAGTGGTCATGTGAATCAGGTCTTGCCCTTAATTGATGTTGCTAGTAGAATCACATTTGGCTATTATGCTTAGAACTAGCACCTAGCCTTCCAATGAGTCCCTCCAGGCCCAGTTTTTTTAGACCCAGTTTTATTTAATCAGACATAATTGTTTGCCTAGTTTTCATATGACTAATATTTCATGAGGATTGTGGCTTAATCTAAGAACAGTCCTCAAGCTTGAAGGTCAAGTAAAATCCTTTAGTTGGTACAGGGAGAAAGTACTGGACTTGCTGACTAAACATCTGCCCAATATGTATTCTCTCTCCTGAATCTAAAAGACTATAGACTAAAGGAGATAATGAAGGGTGAAGGGTTAGAGAGGGGAAGAAGTAGATTACAAAAGTTTCCCACACAATGATTGCAAAATACTTCACAAACAGGGGAAAAAACAGTATTGAGTACCATCTTTGTGTATTATTACAATGCCTTTTTATAGAAAAAAAAAAAAGCAGAAAAATATTACCTAAATTTATAGAGCCAGTTATTGGTGGGGTTGGGTTTAAATTCAGGCCTCTCTTACTCTAAATGTCACATGCTTTTTAGTTAAATCATACAATCTTTGCCAAGATAATTGACCTCTACTTTATAACATTTCTATTTTACGTAGGAGAAAGGATAAATGGTGGGAATATGCAGAAGAAGAACCATAATGTACCTACAGTAATTGAAAATAAGTCAAGAAAAAAGCACATCATCACTAGAACAAAAATTAATAACAAAATACACAAAATTGCTTGATACAAAATACATGCTCAATTTTAGACTGTAAGACTTATTTATTGCATCTAGAATGCACAAAGTTAACCAAAGTTGAAGAGTAAAGGCAATGAGGTCATGGCCTATTGAGGACAGCAGAGAGTTGGAATTAGATGAACACCTTTCCCTGTCAGAGATGGAAGTCAACAAAAAAGTCTCGCCTGGCAAGACTGCATTGACTTTTGAGAATCAAGCTCTGTGTGAAAGGTAGACTTAGGTTAGGGCAGGCCTGCAGACAGGACTTTGCACTTGTGTCCAGCCAGGCATTTGCATTTGGATCCGAGTGGCAAAAGGGTCTTAACCAGAGAACAAACTGCCACAGCTGTGAGTTAGAGAAACAAGAACAGCTGATGGAGTTAGAGCCCTAGTAGTACACACTGTTGGGGTGAACATGCTCAGCCCCACTGGCTCTCAACAGAACAGACAGGCTTGACTTCATGGCAAGAACACGGAGCTGGGTGGGCAGTCTTCCTTAGTTTCTTGACTCACCCCAAAAAGCATATGAGTTTTAGGCTCTTGGTTTTAAATGGACATTACTCCAGGAGATAACTTTTGAACCTGACAACACCCATCATTGAAATAACAGATGTCATAGACATTTGTGGAATTCAGAGCCTACACAATGGAATGGACCAATGGAGAAAATTTAAAACATAAAGAATAAAGACAGTATCCATGTCTTATTCATATTTTTAATTTAAGGAGCATCCATCATGGGTCAGCTACTATGCTCAAACTATTGAATACAAAGATACATATGGCATGATCACTGCCTCCCAAAAGACTGTATAGTAGTGTAATTGGAGAATGTAAGAATGTTTGTAATGTTGTCTTGGTATCTGTTAACTGTCAAGTAAGAGTGTAAATAATAAAGAATAGAAGTATTCGAAGTTCATTGTGATCTGAGATGATTTTAATTGTCTTCACAAAGATGGTAGAAAATTAATGAGATCTTGGATAAAGGTTAGGTTCAGATGGCAGAAGAATAGAAAGAAGGGTATTCCAAGAATGGAAAATTACATGAACTAAGAGAGCCAGCATGAAGTTATGGGGCAAAGCTAAGGCACAAAGAGTAGGTCAGTCTGGCTAAAGTTGCAAATTCATGTGGAAAGAATACACTGAGGAATTTAAAGACAATCTATTATTCGGATTTATAAGACCACATATAATATCATGGCTTGTATCTTTAATTTGGTAAAATATGATCATCATATGTCCCACCCACTAAATTCTGAAAAACCCCTTGTAGCCAGGATCTTAAGTCCTATTTATGATTCTATCACTCTGTCCCTACTTCAGTATCTTGAACTTAGTAGGCTAAATGAACCAATACAATTTATTCTCTATTTGTTGAGAGTTGTCTTCCTAATGAATATTTTATCAAAAAATCTTATTAGGGTCTTAAGGGCTAAATTTTGAGATGTGCAATTTCAAAACTATATTTTACCTTTTGGAATTTAAAATAGATTCTAGGAGCAAAATAACTGGAATGGAATGACGTATACAAAGTGATGCAAAGGAATGAATCCAAGAATACTCAGAATACTCTATCCAGCAAGGCTATCATTAGAAATTGAAGTTGAAATCAGGAGCTTCATAGCCAAAAAAAAAAAAAAAGGCTAAGGGAGTTTATTACCATCAAGCCAATAATGTAAGAAATACTAAAGGAACTGTTGTAAAAGGAAGAAATAGGAAGGGAGGAAGGAACACAGGCATATAGAAGAAAAATGACAACAAACAAGTACCTATCAATAACAACCTTAAACATAACTGGATTAAATGTTCTAATCAAAAGACATAAGGTAGCAGAATGGATAAGAAACCATGACTCATATATATGCTGTCTATAAGAGACCACCTTAGAACAAAGAACTCACGCAGACTGCAAGTGAAGGGATGAAAAATCCAATGACACATGGATTGAGCATATTCACCCAATCTAGCTGAAGTGAGATATTTCTTCTTCTCTCACAATTACAGAGAAGATTTTTCATATTTTTTAATATCATCTGCTGATGCGCCAAGTAAATCACACAGCTTCTCTAAGCAGCCATGTGGAGTGGAGGTGAGCATTGTTTCCCTTTAAGAGATATGATTACTAGATGGTTTTAGAAGATAAATATTTACAACTATTAACAGCAGATGTAACCCATTATTCTTATTTAATTGATACCATTATATGCAATTATTGTTATACCAGGTAAAAGCTCTGCTGCAGAAGAAATGCTTGTATTTGTGACTGAATACCTGAATGAATAAGTGAAGGGATAAATACATGCAGAAGAACTGATGTTTCTCAAAGTATGGGCAGTGAAGCCCCTGCATCAAAACCAGACAGAATGCTGATTTAAAATGCATAGTTCTTAAAGCTAAGGCTTGCATTTTAACAAGCTCTTGGGTGATTCTCACAGCTCTAAGTGCTATAATCTTTGCTGTGGAATAGGGAGGGAACAGACTTTGCAAAACGTGGAAGTTAAGCTAAAAAGTATCTGTAGTAGATCCTTATTGTAGGGCTGAGAGAGGCCAGGAGAGAGAGCCCCAGGTATTTTCCTTTGGCTCCTGCAGGCTGAAGGGCCCTGAATGTATGCTATGATGAGATGATTTGCATAATAAGGGGGTCACAAAAATAGAGAACAGAGGTAGTTCTGGGATACTCAGAGATGATGACTGCTCCCAGGGAAGCATTGTTGCCTTAGGTTTGCCCTGGTTCTTTTCATCCTGCAGCAATGCACCAACACAGGCTACTGAAGTGTAAGAAGCTCCAGGAAGCATGACAGAATCCCCAAGGATAGGTCATAGCAACCAAGGACTGAATCCTTTAGGAAGACTATATGCCTTTAATAACTTGTTTTTGGACTTCTATCTCTTGGTAACAAGGATCACAGGACATTTGATTTTTAAGTTAAGGGCTGATATAACCAAAGGACACTTATGAAGTTGAATCTGAGAAACATGTACAAACTGGATTGGAGAGGGGTAGAAATCATAGGCAGCGAATGCATTTAGAAGACCACTATAGGGTTTACCTATTATAGTCTGCCCTGTTCTTTTGACAGCTCTCATATTTCCTGCCAGCACTGATTATTCAAACTTTCTAAAGGTATAGAGATTATGTCTTATCAGTCTTTGTGTTGCTACTATGTATGGTGCCAAACTGAATCAAGCAATCTCATATTTATCAGCCTTTTTATGTTTTTATTAGTGGGGTCCCTCGGCCTGGCCTGTGGGATCAGGCTGAAACTGGCCCTCTGACATCCCCTGAGTGGTTCCAGATTGTGAAAGGGCATAGATCAGGCCAAGGGACCCCACCAGTGCACCATCAGGCCTGTAGGGATGCAGGAGGTTGGCCACCAGAGAGGGACCTTGAAAGGACTCCATGGCGAGTCCGGCCCATCTTGCTCAGTCCCAATTGGCTGGACCCCAGCAGCAACTTAACCTACCGGTCAGAGCAACTGCCCCTGATGGTCAGTGCACAACATAGCAATTGGTCAACCAGTTGGCTGTCTGCCCCCTGGTGGACAGTGCACATCATAGCGAGCAGTTGAACTGTCTTAGCATATCATTAGTATATTATACTTTGATTGGTAGAACAGCCAACGGGTGGACCAGACACTTAGCATATTAAGCTTTTATTATATAGGATTCACCAAATAAATATTTATTGGATACATATTTTGTGCTAAACGCTATATTAAACCCTGGGAATAGAGTGATGAGCAAAAGAGACAGGGTACCTACGGCGATGGGGAATGGTGTCCACTGGGAGACAGACACAAAAGGCAGCGTGTACAAGGGCATTTCAGGCAGCAGAATAACACAAAGGAGCAGAGGTCCCACAGAGAATTGTGTCCTCTGTGTAGATTAAGTAAGGGTCACATGAGATGGAGCAGTGAGTGTGGATGAAAAGCATGGCCCGAATGCCCTGCAAAGAAGTTTGAAATTTAGTCTACAGGTAGTAAGGAGCCATTGAAGGCCTTTAAAAAGGTGAGCTAATTGACCAGAGCTAGGTTTTAGAAAACAAACTTTATAACAAAGCAGAGCATGTACTAGAAAAAGTAGATTCTTGAGGCAGGTATATTAATTATAGAGCTACTAGAGGCCTGGTGCATGAAATTCGTGCCCGGCGGAGGGGGGGGGCGGTGTCCCTCAGCCCAGCCTGCACCCTCTCCAATCTGGGACCCCTCGAGGGATGTCCAACTGCCTGTTTAAGCCCGGTGGGATCGGGCCTAAACGGGCAGTCAGACATCCCTCTCACAATCCAGGACTGCTGGTTCCCAACTGCTCGCTTGCCTGCCTTCCTAATTGCCCCTAACCGCTTCTGCCTCCCAGCCTGATCACCCCCTAACCACTCCCCTGCCAGCCTGATTGATACCTAACTGCTCCCCTGCCAGCCTGTTTTCCCCTAACTGCCCTCCCCTGCAGGCCTGGTCACCCCTAACTGCCCTCCCCTGCAGGCCTGGTCACCCCTAACTGCCCTCCCCTGCAGGCCTGGTCCCCCCCAACTGCTCTCCCCTGCAGGCCTGGTCCCCCCCAACTGCTCTCCCCTGTAGGCCTGGGTCCCTCCCAACTGCCTTTCCCTGCAGGCCTGGTCACCCCCAACTTCCCTCCTCTGCCAGCCAGGTCACCCCTAACTGCCCTTCCCTGCAGGCCTGATCACCCCAACTTCCCTCCTCTGCCAGCTTGGTCACCCCTAACTTCCCTCCCCTGCTGGCCTGGTCTCCCCCAACTGCCCTCCCTGCTGGCTTGATGCCCACAACTGCCCTCCTCTGCAGGCCTCTTCCCTCCCCAACTGCCCTCCCCTGCAAACCTGGTCCTTCCCAACTGCCCTCCCCTGCTGGCCATCTTGTGGTGGCCATCTTGTGTCCACATTGGGGCAGTCATCTTGTGTGTTGGAGTGACGGTCAATTTCCATATTACACTTTTATTAGATAGGATTGAGGCCTGGTGCACGGGAGAGGGCCGGCTGGTTTGCCCTGAAAGGTGTCCCGGATCAGGGTGGGGGTTCCCTTGGGGCGTGGGGCGGCCTGGGTGAGGGGCCTGTGGTGGTTTGCAGGCTGGCCACACCCCCGACAACCCAAGTGGAGGCCCTGGTATCTGGGGTTTATTTATCTTCTACAATTGAAACTTTGTAGCCTGGAGTGGAGCCAAGCCTTCTGCTTGCTCCGTGGCAGCAGCCGTTTTTTGGGGGATTTATGTATCTTCTATAATTGAAACTTTGTAGCCTTAAGCGGAGGCCTGGGCAGGCCAGGGCTGCAGAAGCTTGGCTTCCTCCATCGCCGCGGGCAACTCTAACCTCCTGCTCTTTCCAGCTCCGTGGCTGCCACCATTTCTGTTTGGTGTTATGTATCTTCTATCATTGAAACTTTGTAGCATTGAGTGAAGGCCTAGGCCGGCAAGGGCAGGTGGAAAGCTTGGCTTCCTCCATTGCTGGGGAAACCCATGCCTCCCTCCTGCTCTCTGTGGCGGTAGCCATCTTGGTTGGGTTTATTTGCATATTTGCTCCTGATTGGCTGGTGGGTGTGGCTTGTGGGTGTAGCGGAGAGATGGTTAATTTGCATATTACTCTTTTATTAGATAGGATGGCAATAGTCCAGGTGAACGATGATAAAGACATGAGTGAAAGCAGTGACAAAGGGGATAGTCCAGCCGTGGGCAAACTAAGGCCCGCGCGCCGGATCTGGCCCGTTTGGCTGTTCTATCCGGCCTGCGGAGCCGAAAGAGTGGAGGGTTCTCTTGCTCTCCCCACCGCTCTTTTACTTTGAATTTATATTAGTTCACACAAACACTCCATCCATGCTTTTGTTCCGGCCCTCCGGTCCAGTTTAAGAACCCATTGTGGCCCTCGAGTCAAAAAGTTTGCCCACCCCTGGGATAGTCTGAAGAAGCCAAAAGGGCCACATAGAAAATGAAATCTATAAAGCTTATCACTGGGTGAAAGAGGAAGAGAGGAAGGCTAGAAGGAAAGTTGAAAGTGTCCCTGTCCTGATGACCATGTGGATAAGAGAATGCCATTAATTAAATATACCACAAGAGGAAGAGTCTGTATAAAGCAAGCTGGCACATTCAGTTCTAATTTGTCCCTCACATTTCAGTTAGGCATCCCATTAAACTCACTGACTTGGCCTCAACCCTCAGCTCCTCAGTAGACCACCATTAGTTAACCTCATCAAGTACAAACTCATTACCTCCTAATCCAACCAATATTTATTGTATGCCCACTTTGATGAAGTAATTTCAGGAAAGGATGGATTAAATGCTAAATTAAGATGCACCTCCTACTTTTATGAAGCTCACAGGATCAGAGTCATTGATTCATTGACTTTTCCCATAAGCCAGATCGTGTGCTGGGCACTTGATACACTAGGTGAATAACTTTTGGTACCAGTAAATCCATATACAGAAATAAATTATGTGCTGACATTGCTCTAACATTAAAACTAACTCCCACAACTCACGCTTTCAAATGTTAGCTCACTGAGGCAATTTTATTTTTCTCATTTACTATTTTTAGAAAGGGAACATTTATTATTTTAAATATAAACACTTAAACGTATCTATTTTATTTGAAAAAACAATTCTGCTGTTCAAAAGTGAAAATATAGCTTGACAATTTCAAAACTAAAATGTGAAGCCTCCCAGTCACCCTGGTCACCGGCATGTCCATGCTGTTATTGACAGAGCCAACGCACAGTTTCCATACAATTCTATGTCTCAATCTCAGCTTTGGACAAGTTTGTCTAGAGCAAATACGAGTGTCCACAGGATGCAAAAAGTAGCTGCTTAATTCAATTTTTTTAAATTCAATCACTCAGATTTTTTTTCCCCTCTAAGACACCAGCCAAGTGTTTGCACTGATTTTTTTCCAGAGAATTTATTGGTTCACATCACATAGACAAGAACTCTATGTCCAAAGAACTCAGAGTTTCAAAGCAAGGTGATGATGCAATGAGACATTTTGACCAAATTCCATTCTGGATTTGATGAATCCACCCAAACCAAGAGGAGCAGCTGCTTCTGGTTTGAACCAGTTCTGGAGTCAGCAGAGTGTACTACAAACATCACTGTACTAGAAATGTGGAAGCTGGTGCTTTTGTCCTTTCTCTGCTACTAACTGCCAGACCTGGGTTAACTCACAGATTTCTTCATCTGTTAGTGAACTCTTTCAATCAGTGAATTTCAGAGGATTCATCCAGCTTTTAAAATTCGACCATCGCAGAAACATCTCTTAAAGAACAGTTCTCCAACTTCGCCATTCTGGGTAAACATGCTGGTCATGCTGAGATTTCCTGTTCTTGGTAATTACAATTAATTAGCAGAAATCTATGGCATAAAAATTATTTAATCATAGTGCAATACGGATCGTAAAAGCTAGCCAGATGGTGATGAGATGAACTAAGAGAAGAAACTTCCTTTTCATTTCCAAAGCCCTGTTTAAAGTGTTTGTAGGCTTCTCTGACTTGGGTGATTACCAGCAAGTCATTAGTTGTTTCTGCAAGCAAGGCCCAGCCTAGGCTCAGCTTGGCTTTGAAAGACTCCAGTCTGGTCTGAAGTTTCATTTGGAGCCTGGTCAGAAAAATGCTGTTGATGGTAGTGAGATTTACCTCTTTCTGTGTTTGAGGACAAAGAGCCTTCTGACAAACAGGGTAGGAAGAAGGCTTCCCAATCCAGACAGAGCACGTCAGCTCCAGAGTGCCTCCTGTTTGCTGTAAAGCTAAGAAGGAGGAACTGTCGGTGGGTGGGTTGGGGGGGGGGGGGCGGGTAGGGAGGGAGAAACCATGACTTGCTAAAGACCTCATGCTATTTAACTGTGCCTCACCCTGGCTAAGAAATAGAAGAGTTTTATTAAGCTATTCCCTTCATGTCTGCGTATCTTAGAAGTGACGTTGGGTTAGAATGTACTTCATAAGCAGATCTGGGTTTTTGAAATCCTGGTGGAGTCTGGTGTCTGTCCTTCCTGTGTTTAACCTTAAATTCTTGTGCCCTCCCCTCTCTTGTTATTTAATGATGTGGATTCGGGTCAATGGCTCAATATGGAATTATTTTAAATTTTACAGTAATTTCAGAGTAGAAATAGAACCTTCAAAGTAAATTTGCTTGTGTGAAGAGTGGCACATTTCATCCTCTAACCTATATATGGATATTTATGATTTTGTTTTACAAACTGGATTCATTCATTCTAGCTCCCAGGCATGCATGTGGCCCCCTTGGGAAAAGGAGGGGGTTTTATATAACAAATAGAGACCTGACCTACACCTACATCTTCACCTATGGGTTTGGTCCAAATGAAACGGTAGAAAAAGACCTAATAAACACATGAGCATTTAACCTAACTCAAACAAATGATTAACTAAAATGTGAGGAGAAAAACAATAACAGGAACCAACAATAGTACAAACACAGATGAATCATCTGTCAACCCTTCCTGATTGACGTCAGATGGGCTACAAATGGTGTTTTACAAGTTAAGGACAAGGTGACCTCCAGGGTCATATGCTCATGCTTCTTTAGATTATTTTCCTTTTCCGGGTACCATCTCTAAAGAGATACAAATACACAGCCAGGGGCCTTTTAGCAAGTTAGGGTTCAAATTTCAGAATTGCTGCCCTAAGGAGGTTTACATTATCTGGATTTATTCTAAGGGGAAAGCAAGTTTAACAATTTCAAAACTTTAAAACAAAATTTTATATTTATAATACCTGAATACCTTTATACATTTTTTACTCTTTCCACTCTGCTTCTATCACTATCACTCTTTCTTGCCCACCCTTTTTTTTTTCCTGATTGCACTTATTACCACCTAACATACATAGATTTGTTGTCTGTCCCTCACCCCACTAGAACGTAGACTTTCTGAGAACAGAGATTTTTTTTTAATGTTCACAACATAGGGGTTGCTACTTAACTCACAGAAGTTATCAATCAATGAATGAGTATAATCAAACACCTATATAAGGTGATTCACTAAACGTTTGTGAAATAGGAAATAAAGGGATAATTAAGTCTAAAAAGAAGGAAAAAGGCAGATTAATTGATCGCCTATAATAGGACATCAATAAATGTTAACTAACAATATCTTCATTATTTTTGTTATTACTTAAATTATCTGCCCATGATTTTAGATGAAATCTGACCCTGGAGATAATACCCTGGAGCTTCCCCATGGCTAAGGGACAAATCCTGACTTTGACTCTCTCCTACCTAGACTATGTACACATTCTTCCTTTGTTTAGACAGTAAAGGAAAAGCCTGTTGAGTGGGGAAAGTAAAGGCAGTGATAATAAGATAGCGCTTTATTAACAGTAGGATCCAATTTGTAGGCAACAAAAAGGTGGGGACTGATGAATAAATTTGGTTCAGAGAACATTCTGAGATTTTAGTTTATTTAAATAAAACATATATCTCTCTGATTTGAGATGGTTAATTAGGCATTCCTTTAATAAAAACACAAGTTTCAAAAGCTATTTGTAAGTTTTTCTGTGTTCAGCTAACTATTAATGCTACTAGAGGCTGGGTGCACAAAATTCATGCACAGCAGGGCAGAGGGGGGGGTCCTTCAGCCCAGCCTACACCATCTCACAATCCAGGACCCCTTGGGGGATGTCCAACTGCCAGTTTAGGATTGGGCCTAAACTGGCAGTTGGACATCCCTTTTGCAATCTGGGACCACTGGCTCCTAACCACTCACCTGCCTGCCTGCCTGATCGCCCCAACCACTCTGCCTGTCTCATTGCCCCTAACCACTCTGCATGCCTGCCTGATGCCCCTAACTGCTTGCCTGCCTGCCTGATCACCCCTAACCACCTTTGCCTCGGACCCCGCCACCACGGCTTCATCTGGAATGAAATCCAGAAGATTGTTCGGTTGTCCAGTCTAATTAGCATATTATGCTTTTATTATTATAGATTATAGTTCCTTGGTTCAACTAAGTTCTTGTATTTAATAAAGACCCCCCCAAATGATCATTTGAAGAAAACATTTTGTTAGGAAGATGCAAGATTATTATACAGTGGCAACTCATATACAAATTATTCATTATTACAAGTTGGGTCACAATAATGAGTACACCTGAGCTAAGCAGGCCACAGGTATATAATGATGGCCCTAGGTCTCCTGGGACAATGCTGTGTAGGAAGGGTCCTGAGAGAAGTGGGGATTGATGGGAATGGGGGATCACGCTGGCTGCAGAGACACACAGAGTCACTTTGCCCTCATGACCCTTGTAGCACATGATCTTAACCTGAGTTTCTAACTGCTAAGGTAGAGGGGTCAGGAACTTGTGCTGCTTTCTCTCCCTCTCCCCTTCATATAAAAGTGACAAGGGATCCTGGGGGAATATGGAGAATTTTTAAGTATTTTAGTCTGGAAACTCAGGATGACTGGGTACAGAGCGTCTTGAGCTAGTTAATCCAGGCTCTTGGTTTTTTAGTGGGTGTGACTCAAGAAATCGGAATTACATAAATGAGTAAGAACACAGAATTCAGAATTTAAACTGAGAATTGTCTCACCAACTTCTTGGACTTAATTTAGATTTGGGTAAGAAGGGGTAGATGCCAAAAAAAATGCTTGAAAAATATAACTTCTACTAAAACGAAATAAAAAAAGTTCTAGTATCTTTCTCTTAATCATGAAGACCCTTATGCTGAGTAAAATGAATCCACATTTTTAGTAAGAGTAGTGGACATAAAGGTGCCTCTGTCACAGCCACTTTCTGAGCTTTATTTACTTCTCTGAAAAATGAGTGAAGCAACACATGGTTCTAATACGCATAATGATAGTTCTAGTTTTCTCACTAAGGCAAATGATCAAACTACTAAGACTTTACCAGAAGCCTAGGTAGTCCAGATAGGGCAGGAATATCACCAAAATATTCAAAGGAACCTGCAAAACTACATAAATATAATAGAACCATTATAATAAAGATAAAATGATTAAGTAAGCCATGGAGGAAAAGACAGATGGAGGAGAATTATAGAAAAACCTGGGTAAAGTTACATATTGCAATTGCGCTTCCTCCTAATCAAATAAAAATGTCAACAGGATGATTATAATTCCCAACAGCTAGCAAAAGGAAGCATAACAGTGTACCAAAGAAGAGATACTATAAAATAATTGCAAATCCTAATTGGAATGTATCTTCTGGTTTGATATGTAAGAAATGATGAAAAACAGAAATGACAATATCATCAAGAATAATTTTCAAAGCTCCAAAAATGTGTTTTATGATCTTTTTTTCTTAAAGAGATATCAATAACAGATCCATAACAACAATAATGAACCAAGGGATCTAGAATAAATAGTATAGCTATATTGCTTTCTGGTGATCTACTTTAGTAAAAAGATAGACCTTTGATTGCCAATATTTCCATCCCACAATTATTTTCAAATATCAATCATCTCATGATGTGTTGTGGAATTGTGCACCTAAAACTTTTATAATTTTGTTAACCAGTGTCACCCCAATAAATTCAATAAAAAAAAATAAAAGACAAAAACAAAAAAAAAATCATCTCAAACTGGCTTTGGTATCATATAGACCATTATTGGGCAAGGCCTATATACATACAATGAAACACGATAAATAATCGGCGCTATTATCATTGGGTTCTTTCAGTTTATGTGTTATTTTTTTGATTTTTTAAAATGTATTTTATTGATTTTTTACAGAGAGGAAGGGAGAGGGATAGAGAGTTAGAAACATCGATGAGAGAGAAACTTTGATCAGCTGCCTCCTGCACACCCCCTACTGGGGATGTGCCCACATCCAAGGTACATGCCCTTAACCGGAATCGAACCTGGGACCGTTCAGACTGCAGGCCAACGCTCTATCCACTGCACCAAACTAGTTAGGGCAGTTTATGTGTTATTAATTAAGATGAACTTTTATTTAAACAAATGACTTGGCAGGGACCCCCTACCACCACCACCAATAAATCTGAGTGGCCACCACTTACTTAGCAAGTGGTTTAGCATTTTTCAGGAGACAGCCAAACTTTGGGCTCATCGTGGTTTCTCTGCAGGAGAAAAGATGGATTGGAAAAAATAAATAAATAATTATAGGTTATTATTTAGAACCATCTGAAAGGAGTCCATATGCTCAGTGTTTGCTCATTTAAAACAGAAATTTCTGTAAGCTTCTAAGTTTTTTGAGACTTGCCTGGTTTGAGATTGGAGAGTGTCATGTGCCATATGTTTTTGTAGGGGAAATGGATGTTAATTGTTCCTCATATGAATGCTTAAAGCAGTTATGCAATATAAAAGCTTGGATTTTGTTTGACTATGATAATCCTATAGATGACCTCAGAATTTCAGTAATATAGT
The DNA here is from genome assembly GCF_963455305.1 of Plecotus auritus. NCBI lineage: Eukaryota > Metazoa > Chordata > Mammalia > Chiroptera > Vespertilionidae > Plecotus > Plecotus auritus. The sequence continues at coordinate 98,335,577 of NC_137772.1, read as the reverse complement.
ATTTTGCAAAGTGTTATAGGAGGTAAAATCTAATTTCCAGTTTCCTTTAACAAAATAAAAAATTCTAATAGAAAAAAATTATTCACTTGTACCAAAATGTTCAGCACAACACTGTTTTATAATAAAGAAAATTTGGGAACACCTATATAAACAACAAAAGGGAAATAGTTAAGAAAATTATGGTGTTATCAATTAGCTATTGCTGCATAACAAGTCACCCCAAAACACTCTGGCTTAAAACAACAAGCATTTGTGTTTGTATATGAGTTAATAGATCAGATGGGGGTTTCTTCTGGTCTCAGCTGGACTCCTTCATGCATCTGTGGTCAGCTTATAGGTCAACTGGAGCTGGCTGGTCTATGAAGGCTTAGCTGTAATGGCTAGGTTGAGTAGTTTCCTCTCTACCCCCCGCCCCACATAGTTTCTCAGTTCCTAGTAGACTTGCTTGGGATTTTTCTCATGATGATAGTCTACAGCAGGGTTTCAAGAAGAAAGCAGAAGTATGCAAGTCTTCTTGAAACACAAGCATAGAATCTGCACATCATCACTTCTGCTACGATCTCTTAGCCAAAGCAAGTCACAAGATCAGTCCATATTCCAAGAGTTGGAAAACAAACTTCATCCCCTGATGGGAGGAGCTACAAAATCACATTGCAAAGGTTGTAGAAACAGGGAGAGGTGAAGAATTTGAAGCTCTTTTGCAATTTACCACAATGGTAGATTTAATAGATTATTATCCAGTCCTTAAAAATGAAGCCCATGAAAGTTTATAAAGTTAATGGAACAAAAGCAAAAATTATGCTTTAACTTTCAGTACAATCATATAAATATGATTATAAAAGGTTACAGAAGAATATACAGATAGGATAGTTGCTCTTATGGTAGAATTTGTGTTTTTAACTATTTGATAAAAGAATATTCTTACAGCTTTTGTGGAGAAGTCAAACCTCATATCACATCTGCATATAGCATAAGCTATATTTTATTTCTTCAGTTGAATTTGGCTGAAGTACGCAGTGAATGAACAAACAAAATTATGAAGAAAAGGCAAATGACCTATTTTTTTTTCCTTTTTAGACAAAATGATTCAACCCCAAAATTTTATGCCATACAATTCAGCTGACAGAAGGAATTTAATGTGACGCAGTATCTTGTTATTTCTAAAGAAATGGAGTTACAGAGAACTTTCAGACTACAAAGCAGAAAGCCTTTGCCTGTTCAAGTATTTTGTTCAGGAGTGAAACCTTTCATTGTATGACTAAGTCAGTGGAGATGATCTTCTCAGTCAGAATTTCCTTCTGTCTGCACGTGTATTCTGCAGGCATCTGTTCTTGCATTTGGTTCAGCAGCTGAGATATCAAGTGAGTGACTCAATTCAAGGTAATGCTGAATATTGTATTAAAGTTACTATGCAGATATTTATTTCATGGCCTTTGACTCTTTCTGAGGTCAGCCATTGATCAGTACATTAAACTCAATCTCATGGGTTGACGTTAGCCACCAATGGCATCATCCTCATTAGGTTTGACTTAGTGATGCTGTGATTGTTCTAATACAAACCTTCTCTGCAGTACAATTTCTTTGGGATTGCTTTAAACAGGACTCATTTGTGGCCTAATTGGCAAATAAACTGTGGTGTATCACAGGAAGTCGAATGCAAGTTTACACTAGAGGTAAAGCCTCATACGTGGCCAAAAGGCACAGCTCTTATGGGACAGCAAAGGAAACTGGAATTAAATATATTCAGAGCTGGAAGGCAATTTAGCATCTGAGGAAAATCAAGTCCAAGGGCAGCATGCAATTTGCATATATTTCTGTCCTAAACTTAGTTGCACTGAGGTTGCTCCAAACCTCATCTCCATTGTTCTGTTGCCCTGAGGATTCCTTGTCTTCCTACAGACAGCAGAGAGCTGGGAGCACTAATGCCCCCATGAGACTGTGGGAAACTAGTCTAAGCAAGAGAGGACCATGTCACTCCCCATTTCACCGTCCCTCCTGCTTACTTTCAAGGAAGACTTGAAAGCTGTCAGTCCTTCCTCCAGTCCCAGCCCCTCTCCCAGTCTTCCCAGATTTTTTATTTAATCCTCTAGCCCAGCCTAGAACCTATGTGTCCCCAAACACTCTCCTCTTTGTTTCTAGCAAAACATGCACTTAGAGCTTTTTGCACAGTGACATATAATTTATTTAAATCTCAAAGTGTGAATCCTGTTCAAGGGATTTGCATGTTCACAAGGATTGAAACTTAAAGAACTGGGCCTCTTTTTTTTTTTTATTGTTTGAAGTATTACAAATAGTAGTACATATGTCTCCTTTTATTTTTTTCCCCATTGACCTCCCCCCGGCCTCCCCTACCCCCCAGTATATATGCCTTTACCTGTACCCCCCCTAGTGTCTTGTATCCATTGGTTTTGCTTATATGCATGCTTACAAGTCCTTCGGTTGATCTCTTACAGCCCTCCTCCCATCCCCCTGCCACAACCTCCCCTGCCTCCCTGCTGTAGTGTGACAGTCTGTTCAATGCTTCTTTGCCTCTGTATCTATTTTTTCCCCATTTCTTTCCTTTAAAAAATCTTGCCTCTGCAGACTAGAAATAAACATATAATAACAAAAAATGTTTGAGTCCCAATTTCAATGTCCAACAGTTCTGATTCCCCGTTTCAATGTCAAACAGTTCCTTATGTGTACATGTCAGCAATGATATCTGGATGGTGGGCACATGGTGGCAATGCAGGTCCAACCCTCTCTGGTTTGGTCCTAGGCAACTTGCTGCATCGCACAGCTGCTGACTGCTAGAGTGACAAGGCGTCGTCAGCGTCTCCCATCTCTGGACTGTTTCTCCTCTGTCTTCGTGGTTGGAGCAGACCTGTCAATTGGAGTTGTTTTCTGAAAATATACAAACATATTCTCGACCAGAAGTTAATAGAGGAATCTTTTCTATATAATTGATTTGGGATCCTTTTTATTTTTGCCCAAAGGATTTTCCTTTGTCTTATTTAGACACCATGTGTGTTTTTCATGGGTGTCTTGCTGTTAGCATTACAAATGAAAATTAATTTTGTAAAGTAAAAGTTTTCTAGATGTAATTTACTTATAGGATATTTTTCCTTACATGATATTACCCTACTATCCCCCCTTTTTTTGATTAATGGAGGCTTTTGTAAATTTTATAATGCAGTCTTGATAACTTTAAATTTTAATTTTTTGCACAAAAATATGACTGCTTTAGGTTCATTGCATGTTCAGGAATTTTACCATGAGATGAACTACCAATAGAAATTTTAGTTACTACTTTAGGAACAGCTTTTTTGTCCAGTACAATTAAATTTTCTTGAATATTCACTTATTTCAATTAGCCTATTTAAATTAATCTGAAAACTTGATTATTATTTTACTGTCAAATTTAATACTCTACCAACAATCTTAGTTTACCCTGTAAATATTAGTGGAAAGGATTATTTGCATTCTTGAGTAGGCCCTGAGCATTCCTGGTGCTAGGCTGGATTTAGATATAGGGCAGCTGCTGTCGGCCAAGTCTCTGTCTGTTACCTGGGTCCCAATCTGAGCTGGGCCAAGTCACTGTCTGTCACCTGTGTCCCTATCTGAGCTGGGTGTGGGAAGCAAAGCAGCCATTGGGGCAGGAGACCTCCATCAGACGGCGTGAGGGTTCAGGCCCCTGCAAGGTTGGGGGGTGAGGGTCTGTGCCCCACCTCTGTTGACCCCCAAGTTCTCTCCTGATGGACCCTCTGCGACTGTGCCTGTCTTAGGTTGTTCCTTCCCTGAGGAATCTTACCCATCTCTGGCTAACCAGTCATCCTCCAGGGCCAAGCAGGGTGATGTGAGGTTCAGTTCTGTCTCCTTGGTAGCCTATGCCCCCATGGCCTGCATGCCCAGCACCTGCCTTGGGATCCCCTGGCCTGCTGGCAGGGCCCCAACACTGATCACGTATCTCGGGGAACTCAGGTTTCTTCTCCAGGGAGGGCCCAGCTCACCCCACTGGGCGAGAGACAGATCCATGGTATCAGCCACCATGAGGCTTCAAGCTCAGCATGAACAGAAAGCTCAGGCAACAGCTGAGGGCAATTGGGTTATGAGAAGAGGGTCCCTCTTGGCACAAAAGGCAAGAGGGGCCAATATAGAATGCTCAAGTGCCTTCCCAGTGCCTTAATTCCTTCTGAAAGGGATTAAATCCTTTCATGTCCCTTTTTTTTTCAATTGCTGCCAAACATTCAAAGAATTAGTTTGTAAGTTTGTTTGGGATAATTGTACAATATGCTGTTGTAAAATATCTAAAATTATAATGACATTGTAGAATAATATCATGTAAGGATATTCTTTGCTCTAGGCCATGGCAATTCAATTTCAAACTGACTGTCAATTTATTTTTGTAACTTTATATAAACTTTGTTAGGGAGGCAAAAACACAAATTACTTACTTTAGTTCAAGAGGCCAAATATATTGTCTTTCAATTACAATCCTTACGACTTTTGAAGGAAACTTCCCTTTGTTTCCTTCCAAAATAATTTTCGGGCTACAGAGAGTTTCATTTAAAAATCTTTGTCACATGAAACAATTTCTCTTAAGGTTATGGTGACCACTAGTATGGATTAAATTTAATATTTTATTTTTATTTTATTTTTTTATAATTTTTTAAAATTTATTTTAATTTTTGTTCTTTACATATGTGTCCTTATTCCCCATAACCCCCAACCCCCACTTATGCCCACCCCCTTGTTGTCTGTGTCCATTGATTAGGTTCATATGCATGCACACAAGTCCCTTGGTTGATCTCTCCACCTTACCCCCACCCTCCCTTACCTTCCCTGAGGTATGACGTGCTGATCGATGTTTCTCAGTCTCTGGATCTGCTCTTGTTCATCAGTCTATGCCGTTCATTATATTCCACAAATGAGTGAGATCATGTGATATTTATCTTTCTCTGCCTGGCTTATTTCAATTAACATAATACTCTCCATCTCCATCCATGTTGTTGCACATGGTAGGAACTCCTTTTTTACCACAGCGTAGTATTCCATTGTGTAGATATACCACAGTTTTTAAATCCACTCATCTGCTGATGGGCATTTAGGCTGTTTCCAAATCTTAGCTATGGTGAATTGTGCTGCTATGAACATAGGGGTGCATATATCCTTTCTGATTGGTGTTTCTAGTTTCTTGGGATATATTCCTAGAAGTGGGAACACTGGGTCAAATGGGAGTTCCATTTTTAGTTTTTTGAGGAAACTCCATACTGTTCTTCACAGTGGCTGCACCAATCTGCATTCCAACCTTACAGTGCACGAGGGTTCCTTTTTCTCTGCATCATCGCCAACACTTGTCGTTTGTTGATTTGTTGATGACAGCCCTTCTGACAGGTGTAAGATGGTACTGCATTGTTGTTTTGATTTGCATCTCTCTGATTATTAGTGACTTTGAGCAGGTTTTCATATGTCTCTTGGCCTTCCTTCTGTCTTCTTTTGAAAAGTGTCTATTTAGGTCCATTGCCCATTTTTTGATTGGGTTGTTTATCTTCTTTTTGTTAAGCTGCATGAGTTCTCTGTAAATGTTGGAGATTAAACCCTTATAGTTGATATCAATGGCAAAAATGTTCTCCCATGCAGTGGGCTTTCTTGTTGTTTTATTGATGGTTTCCTTTACTGTGCAAAAGCTTTTTATTTTCATGTAGTCCCATTTGTTTATTTTCTCTTTAGTTTCCATTGCCCTAGGGGCAGTATCAGTGAAGAAGTTCCTTCGGCATATGTCTGAGATTTTTCGGCCTGTGGATTCCTCTAGTATTTTTATGGTTTCTCATCGTATGTTTAAGTCCTTTATCCATTTTGAGTTTATTTTTGTGTATGGTGTAAGTTGGTGATCTAGCTTCATTTTTTTGCATGTATCTGTCCAATTTTCCCAACACCTTTTGTTGAAGAGACTGTCTTGACTCCATTGTATGTCCATGCTTCCTTTGTCAAATATTAATTGAGCATAGTGATTTGGGTCAATATCTGGGTTCTCTATTCTATTCCATTGATCTATATGTCTGTTCTTGTGCCAGTACCAGGCTGTTTTAAGAACAGTGGCTTTGTAATACAGCTTGATATCTGGTATTGAGATCCTACCTACTTTGTTCTTCTTTCTCAGGATTGCTGCAGCTATTCGGGGTCTTTTTTTTTATTCCAGATAAGTTTTTGGAAAGTTTGTTCTAGGTCTGTGAAATATGTTGTTGGTATTTTAATGGGAAGTGCATTGAATTTATAGATTGCTTTGGGTAGTATGGACATTTTGATGATGTTGATTCTACCAATCCATGAACATGGTATGTTCTTCCATCTGTTTATGTCTTCCTCTATCTCTTTTTTCAGTGTCCTGTAGTTTTCTACATATAGGTCTTTTACCTTCTTAGTTAAGTTTATTCCTAGGTACCTTAATTTTTTTGTGTGTGATGGTAAATGGGATTGCTATTTTAGTCTCTCTATAAGTTCATTATAGGTGTATAGAAATGCCATAGATTTCTTGGCATTAATTTTGTATCCTGCTACATTGCCAAATTCATTTATTAAGTCTAGTAACTTTTTGATGGAGTCTTTAGGGTTTTCTATGTACAGTATCATGTCATCTGAGAATAAGGACAGTTTTACTTCTTCTTTTCCAATTTGGATGCTTTTTATTTCTTCTTCTTGTCTGATCACAATGGCTAGTACATCCAGCACTATATTGAACAGGAGTGGTGAGAGTGGGCATCCCTGTCTTGTTCCTGTTCTTAGGGGAAATGGTTTTAGTTTTTGCCCATTGAGTATGATGTTGGCTGTGGGTTTGTCATATATGGCTTTTATTATGTTCAGGTATGATCCCTCTATTCCCACCTTGTTTCGAGTTTTTATCAGGAAAGGGTGTTGGATTTTGTCAAATGCTTTTTCTGCATCAATTGATATGACTATGTGATGTTTATCTCTTAATTTGTTTATGTGATGTATCACGTTTATTGATTTGTGAATATTGTACCATCCTTGCATTCCTGTGATAAATCCTACTTGGTCGTGGTGTATGATCTTTCTGATGTACTGCTGGATTCAATTTGCTAGAATTTTGTTGAGGATTTTGGCATCTATATTCATGAGGGATATTTGCCTGTAATTCTCTTTCATTCTGTTATCTTTATCTTGTTTTGGTATTAGGGTGATGCTGGCTTCATAGAAGGAGCTGGGAAGTGTTCTTTCCTCTTGAATTTTTTGGAATAGTCTGAGTAGGATAGGTTTTAGTTCTTCCTTGAATGTTTGGTAAAACTCCCCTGTGAAGCCATCTGGCCCCGGGCTTTTGTTTGCTGGAAGATTTTTGATGACTGCTTCAATTTCTTCCATAGTTATCAGCCTGTTGAGATTTTTACAATCTTCCTGAGTGAGTTTTGGAAGGTTGCATTTTTCTAGGAATGTGTCCATTTCCTTCAGGTTGTGTAGTTTGTTAGAATAGAGTTGTTCATAGTGTTTTTTAACAATCCTTTGTATTTCTGTGGAGCCTGTTGTTATTTCACCTCTTTCATTTCTGATTGTTTATTTGGGTCCTCTCTCTTTGCTTCTTGGTGAGCCTGGCTAGAGGTTCATCAATCTTGTTTATCCTTTCGAAGAACCAGCTCTTGGATTTGTGGATCTTTGGTATTGTTTTTTTTGGTCTCTATGTCATTCATTTCTCTCTGATCTTTATTATGTCCTTCCTTCTGCTCACTGTGGGCTTTTCTTATTGCTCTCTTTCTAATTCGTTGAGTTGTTGAGTTAGATGATTTCTTACCATTTTTTCTTGTTTTTTGAGGTAGGCCTGTAGAGCTATAAACTTCCCTCTCAGGACTGCTTTCATTGTGTCCCATAGCATTTGCATTGTTGTGCGTTTATTGTCATTAGTCTCCAGGATGTTTTTAATTTCTTCTTTGATCTCATTGATCACCCAATCATTGTTTAATAGCATGCTATTCAGCTTCCAAGTGTTTGAATTTTTTGGAATGTTTTTTATTATAGTTTATTTCTAATATTATGCCATTGTGTTCTGAGAAAATGCTTGAAATGATTTCAATCTTTTTGAATTTGGGGAGACTTTGCTTGTGACTCAGTATGTGCTCTATTTTTGAAAATGTCCCATGTGCACTTGAGAATAACGTATATTCCGTGGCTTTGGGGTGAAATGCTCTGAAGATGTCACTTAGGTCCATTTGATCTAGTGTGTCATTTAGAATTGCTGTTTCTTTGCTGATTTTTTGTCTAGAGGATTTATCCAGTGATGTCAATGGTGTATGAAAGTCTCCTACTATGATTGTATTGTTGTCAATCTCTCCCTTGATATCTTCCAGTTTTTTTTTATGTATTTGATTGCTCCTGCATTGGGTGCATATATGTTTACCAGAGTTATATCTTCTTGTTGAATTGCTCCCTTTAGTATTATGTAGTGGCCTTCCTTATCTCTTGTTATGGCCTTTACTTTGAGGTATATTTTATCAGAGATAAGTATCGCAACCCCAGCTTTTTTCTCATTTCCATTTGCCTGAAAAATGTTTTTCCATCCCTTCACTCTCTGTGTGAATCCTTTGCTCTGAGGTGGGTCTCTTGTAGACAGCAAATAAATGGGTCATGTTTTCTTATCCATTCAGCTACCCTATGTCTTTTGATTGGTGCAATTAATCCATTTACATTTAATGTTATTATTGACAAGTACATGTTTGTTGTCATATTTTTCCTTAGTGTTTGTGTTTCTTTTTGCCTTTCTCTTTCTTCTTTTTATAGCAGTCCCTTTATCATTTATTACATTGCTGGCTTGGTAGTGATAAACTCTCTTAGCCCTTTTTTGTCTGTGAAGCTCCTGATTCCACCTTCAATTTTGAATGATAGCCTTGCTGGGTATAGTATTCTTGGATTCAGACCCTTGCTTTGCATCACTTTGTATATTTCATTCCATTCCCTTCTGGACTGGTGTGTTTCTGTTGAGAAATCAGTTGATATTCTAATAGGAGATCCCTTGTAGGTAACTTTCTGTCTCTCTCTGGCAGCCTTTAAGATTATTACTTTGTCGTTGGTGTTCGCCAATTTTTTTTTTTAAATATATTTTATTGATTTTTTACAGAGAGGAAGGGAGAGGGATAGATAGCTAGAAACATCGATGAGAGAGAAACATCGATCAGCTGCCTCCTGCACACCTCCCACTGGGGATGTGCCCGCAACCAAGGTACATGCCCTTGACCGGAATCGAACCCGGGACCCTTCAGTGTGCAGGCCGACGCCCTATCCACGGAGCCAAACCGGTTTCGGCGGTGTTCGCCAATTTAATTATGATGTGTCTTGGTGTCGGTCTTTTGGGGTTCAACTTGTTTGGGACTCTATGTACTTCTTGGACTTGCATAGTTTTTTTCTTGCCAATATCAGGGAAATTTTCTGTCATTATTTCTTCAAAGAGGTTTTCTATTGCTTGCTTCTCTTCCTCTCCTTCTGGTATCCCTATTAAGCAAATGTTGTTTCATTTTGTGTTGTCCCAAAGCTCCCTTAGGCTCTCCTCTTGCTTTTTAAGTCTTCTTTTCAGTTGCTGCTGTGTTTGTGTGTTTTTTCCTACCTTGTCTTCTAATTCGCTGATGCGGTCCTCAGCCACTTCTAGTCTACTGTTTAAGCCTTCCAATGTGTTCTTTATTGCAGCTATGTCGTTCTTCATCTCATCTTGGTTTCTTTTTATGTTGGTGATGTTCTATTTCAGCTCCTTATAGTTCTCATTAAGTTTTATGTATTTGTCATTGAGTTGTGTGTGTTTGTCATCCATCCGTTTAAACATCCTTATAACCATTACTCTGAATTCTTTCTCTGTTAAGCTGCTAGCCTCAATTTCATTTAACTCCCTTTCTGGTGATTCCTTTTTCTTTCCTTTGTGGAGTGCTTTTTTGTCTCCCCAAGTTTTCCTGAAATGCTTTAATTGTAGATCCAATTGCTTTGCTACCCAGGTTCTTTTGGTGATGGTGCTACTGGTGTAATCTCTCAGTTCTCCTGGGCTTGGTAATCTAGTGTAGCTCCCTACTTGAGCTATTTGGGTTCTCTTGATGTAGGCCTGTGAGCTTGAGAGGCACAACTGTGGTGTCTTGAAGTCAGCAGCCATGGAGGGGAGTATCCCAATTTTTGCTGTCTTGCACCCTTAATTGAAATCACACGTGCCCATTGGGGACTCACAGTGGTACCAAGGAACTGTCTGTCAGCGTGATGTGGCTCAGGGGGCCTGAACTCTGGAAAGGCATGACTGTGATGCCCAGAGTTCTCTAGTTATGGGGTGGGCAGACTCAGCTTTCACTGCTGCACCTGTAGTGGATAAGCGCTTACTCCCAGTGGTGGCTCACAGGAGCACCCGTGGTAAGTTTGCCAGCGAGGCACACTGAAGCACTCTGAAGGGCCCTGGCAGTGTAGCTGTGTAATTGAGGTGCCTAGCTTCTAAAGATTTCTCTTTAGGGCAGATCCTATGGCCTCAGGGAGTATTCAGATTCCATGGTGTTATTCAGGGTGGGATCTGGGTGTGGCTATATTGGTTGCCTGGAGACTGGAGGGAGGGGCTATCTCTCAGGAGAAAATGGCAACCAGGGCTTAGATATGACTCAGCACCAGACTTGCTTCCACCTCTCCTGGACCATCCGCTGCCTACTCTTCCCAGATTCCACAACTCCACCCCTTCTGCTGCACCTCAGCCACAGGTAAGTGTCTGTATCCAAAATGTTCTACGAACTAGGTTCACTGGAGAAAGGCGCAGGCCCCAGCCTAAGGAGGGACCGCATCTCTGCAAGTTCCTCTCTTGGTGGCACTGTGCAGTCTGGCAGCTCTTCATGGCTGCCTTTGAGCTCAGATCTCAAATCCAGACTCCAAGGTCTAAAATCCACTACCTCCCGCAGTCCCGTGGACCCCCTTTTTTTTTTTTTTCAGTCAGACGCTTTCCCTGTCCTCAGGGACGTGGCTTGGCGCCGTGTAGTTTCTCCCTGACCTTCTGGGCACTGAGGTCTGGCAGATTCTACTGCCTAGATCTTTGATTTTACCTTTATCGGGGGGATCTCTGCCCTTCCTGGTTGCAAACTGTCTCTCCAGCTGCGCCTCCTTCGCCAATTCGGGAAGGAGGTGTTTCAGCTGCTCCCTCTATTTGTTCTGGGACACAGCTCAGGACACGTCCGTCTATTCTGCCGCCATTTTGTCTCCACCCAAGAACTGGGCCTCTTAAAGGTGAGACTTCATATATGAACCCATGGGAGGGACACAGAATCAAATGGCTAGACAACTTGAAGGAGTGAAACAAGCCAGGGAGCAGGAGTGATATTCTCCAAAGAGGCTCCTTTGCAACCAGGTTCTCAAGGTGACTGGTTAACATGATGGTCCTGTGTCAGCTTAAAGAGGTTCGAGGGGACATCATTCAGCTGAGACACTCTAGAGTGAGGAGAACGGGTGGTGCCCTTTTTATATCCTGGCCAGACTCTTCACCCACTGGTGCAAGAAACAGGTCTTCCTTTCTGAGGAAATTCTGGTCATATTTTCCTTTTTGTTATGTTTTCAAAGGAAGTTGAAATGTGGGTTTTATGTGAAGTTTTCTGATCGTTAAATGTTGGGAACTAACTCCAATTTTGGAAATTCTTTTGAGGGGACAGTAATGTCTTCTGTGGGATGAATCTGATCCACCGGATGCCCTTTTACAACCTCTGCTGAGGGTGGACATTTGGAGAAAAGTGGGACATGGTGAGACAGAGCAAATACTCCCCAAATCATAAAGCAGGAAAGAACATATTAGGGGTATGATGGAGGCTTATTAGCATCTCCCAAGATGGAGCAAATTGAAGACATGTGGATTTTTGTTTTATGTTTCTCAAAGGGATATATGACTTCTAAAAGCTCTGTAACCCTACCTTAGTGACTGGCTACTCACTTGTGGCCACCCATGAGGGACTATGTGTGCCATGAGCGGAGGGATCAGACAGCAAGAAGCTGAAAGCCACAGATGTGGGGGCTACCACATTGCCCATGCTGTCCTGCTTACCCTAGAACTGTTTCCTGGGTGTGGAGCAGGAAATGTTCTTAGAGAGATTGTCAGCAATATAGAATCTCAGTGCTCTAAACAACCTTAGCTGTCATCTGTTTAACCCTATTGTTTCACACAAATCAACTGAGCCCAGAGAATGAGCGACTTCTTGCTCTCAACCTCACACAGCTGGTTTATGGCCAAGCTCAGACAACAACCCAGGATAGCATCATATCATAAGAAATGTCTGTTTCCCATTACCCTTTGTCCTCCCACATCTGTCCCATTTGGAAGGCTGAGTTTCTGCAGTGAGCCAGGTTTGAGTTGACCTAGTGAAACAAGAACCACAAATAAGTTCCTGTTACCTGGAAACAGAACAGCAATTCTTGTCTTAAAAACCTTCCCTACCCCTCACTTCCATCCTCACCCCAGAAGGAGTTGTCATAAAGGGCATTTGTGACATGAAAAATTCAGATATAGCTTCATTTGGTATCTTCATGAGACTTTTCATATCAAAAATTTTGCAAGGCATGGGGGAAAATCTTTCTCAAATTATGCACCGTTATTTAGGGCTCAGAAAAGAGAGATACCAAATTATGTTATGCTTTGTTTGATTATGACTAAGAGCTTAGTAAGTGTACATGCCTGACACTCTGTAAAATGTTCATTTCATACACATTACTGCATTTAATTGGCATTATTATTCCCCCTTTGACAGTTGGGGAAGTGAGGCTTTAATAGGCTCACTTTAAGTGAGGCTCTAAGTGTGCCCAAATGCTCACAATGATGAAGTGATAGAGCCAGGATTTGAACCCACATAGATGGACCAGAGCCCTAAGGTACTGTAGCTGAGCTTCATCCCTGACTCAAATCCCAAGTGATACTAAATACTTCAAAGGTCCATGTTTTTCACTATCCTGGCACCTAGGTAGCTACTCTAGTCCTTTATGCAAAACACCATGCTGCGCCCACTCTATCATTTTTTTTTTCCAGGTTTCAAAAATGTGGTCTTCCCTCATTATGCCAATTAGACAGAAACAGATGGTCTTGTACTCAACAGTTAACCATTCAACATTTATGGAAGAAAATCCTGGAAGGTTTATTCTAAATATGAAAGTGTCAGTCCAAAGGAAAAAATTTAAAACAATTCTTGGGGCCGGGGGGGGGGGGGGGAGGGGGGGCGGGACTCTAGAGGAAGACTTTCTGCACTTTACCAAATGTCATGGGATGTGTACACTATAATGGCAGAATGTCTTGATCCCAGAAGAATACACATAAACAGAGGAGGTAATTGGATTCATTATTTTGACACCTGAAAGGATAATAAGAAACCCTTAACCCACCAATAATCAGCTGAGTGCACTGTCATTGTGTATCATTCAACCAGACGATGGGATATCACATTAGCAAGCTGACTGGCCTATTAGAGCAGTGGTTCTCAACCTTTCTAATGCCGCGACCCTTTAATACAGTTCCTCATGTTGTGGTGACCCCCAACCATAAAATTACTTTCGTTGCTACTTCGTAACTGTAATTTTGCTACTGTTAATGAATCGTAATGTAAATATCTGTGTTTTCCGATGGTCTTAGGCTCTACAGCAGCGGTTCTCAACCTGTGGGTCGCGACCCACAGGTTGAGAACCGCTAGCAGGTCGCCTAAGACCATCGGAAAACACAGATATTTACATTACGATTCATTAACAGTAGCAAAATTACAGTTACGAAGTAGCAACGAAAGTAATTTTATGGTTGGGGGTCACCACAACATGAGGAACTGTATTAAAGGGTCGCGGCATTAGAAAGGTTGAGAACCACTGTATTAGAGGCATATAATTCTTTCATATACTTAACACAGAAGTGGATAGGATTCAAAACATCTTCCTTGTCTCTGACATGCATCCAGATTTTTAATAGCAGCTAAGTACCTTACTAAGCAATTGAATAAAATAATGCATTCAAGCCCTACAAAATTTTTTCAGGCCTCTTTTTATCTCTACATTTCACTGATGGAAAATGGGTTGTAATTCAAATTTTTAGATTAGGCACATGCTGTGCAATAGATTTTTTTTCTTTGTAAAATGCAAGCATTCCAAACTATTGGAGTAGTTAAGCAATTTTGATCATTTTGAAACTAGCTGTCAGATTTAATCTGTGCTAAAGAGACAGAGGGCAAATGTATTCTGAAGCTTGTTATATAATTTACAGATTATTTTTACAATTTATATCCCATCAAATAGAGTATATTAGGCTCTCAGAGAGCACTTAATGATCAATTAATTTTAGCAAAGCAATCCTAGTAGCACTTATGGGACAGAAATGATTAGACCCTTTTCTAGCTGAGTCCCAAGGTCAATTCATCAAATATGACTGATTACATTTTCTAATGGTTTCTCTAGGCCCATTAAAGAACACTCAGCTATTCAGACTCTCCATTGATCATGACATTCAAAATTTGCTTGGATGGCTCCTGACAAGCAAAAATGTATTCTCTAATCTTTAACCACATAAACAATAGCTAACCACTTGTAATTGAGTTTAAATTGATTTCAGGTGGCTTCATAGAAAAGCAATTTCTACAACAGATTAACTTCTTAATTAAAGTATATTAAAAATACTGTCAGGTGTAGAAATCCTGTTATAGCAGAAAATTATACTTCATTGACATTCATTTATAAAATAATTGCTATTCTGTTCCCAGGTAACAGGTTACTTGTCTGTGGTTCTTGTTTCACTGGATCAACTCAAACCTGGCTCATGGTAGAACATCAGTCTTCCCAATGGGACAGATGTGAGGAAGGAGAGAGGGTAATGGGAAATAGACATTGTTCCTAGCATGATGCTGTCCTTGTACTTATGTCTGCAGAAAGGTACTTTTCTCAGGGGATGAACCCTTTCTGCACAAACCATAGACTCCCTTAAATGAGCTGAGAAATGAGGAAAAGCAGTGCCAACCTCCACATCAGTAGTGACTCAACAGGTTTCTGTGAGGCATTCTACAGAGCATTTTAAGTGGACTCCATCCCTCTCCTCTAAGTCCTTGCTTCTCAAGAGTGGTTTTCAGATCAGCATCAGAGTCATAGAAATCGGAGTCTTAGGCCTCTGGTGCCCCACCCCAGACCTACTGAAATAGAATCACCATTTTAATAAGATCCCCAGGGGACTCACTTATGATATTAAAGTTTAACGAGTATCTCTCTATGAGAATGTTATGTTTGCATTCCCATTATCTCAGGCTGCATTAGAAACATTTGGTCAGTTTGGTGAAAAACAAACAAAAACCAATGACACTGATTGTTAAGCATTATGTAAACCAAACAATTTCCTCTGCATTTTCTACTTTTCATGTCCCTTTCTTCAAGACTCTCCTAGCTTTCTATATTTCCTATTTTGGCTGCGGATACCCCGGTGAATTCAGTTCCACTTACCAGTTCTGGCCAAGGACATGGGACATATGGAGTTCTTGATTTGGGCCATAGTTGGTTTTAGAATTAAGCTTTATCCCTTTACTGACCACACCAATCTGGGATAATCTGACTTTGGCAGTTTGCTCTCTTGGCACTGAAGCCTTTGGCTCATGCTCCTAAATTGGTCCCAGCCTCTGTCATCCATATCCTGGGGATTTTTTGCTGCCTTTTGCACTTACATTTTTTATCTTGCCCACCTATTCTACTTCCTATTCTAACCTGTCTAAACTTAGGGTTGTGGCATTGACTTCTAAACTATCCCATAGGTGGCAGCCTCCAGCCTGCAGTCATGTGGCTTGTGGTAGTTCAAAGGAAGGTACATAAAAATGCATCTGTACTCAGCACCCACATGTATTTAAGAAAAAATTGGTTTAGAACATCGAATCCCAGGTTTGGCTACACATTTGAGTCCCCTGAGGTGATTCAAATTTTCTGATTCCCAGGGTCCATCCTAGATCAGTTTAAATCAGAATATCATGACCTGAGCATAAGTAGTTATGAAAAACTCCCCGTGATTCTAACATGCAGCCAGAATTAGTGAACAGAGTAAAGAAACTTCCCTGCCACAGCCATGCCCAACCCCACTCTATCTTCTATGCTTAACAATTTACTTCCCATTATATTCTATTTAGTTTCTCTCTCCCACACCAGAGCTTTTAGAAGATAGTGAATGAAGAGTGTAGGGCTTCTGTGTGTGTGTTAATGGGAGGGAAGGATAGGAGGAAAAGGGAGGGGGGAGAAAGACCATGCATACATTATCCAACTAGCCACTCCAACATCCTCTCATTTAAAGTGTACAACTAGTGCAGAAGAATCACAAAAAGTGATACAATGTAACCCCATAATCATAACCACCACCAAGACTGGAAGAACGGCAGACATAGCATGAGGGAAGAGCAGATATTTTTCCACTTGCAAATATTCAAAAAAAAAAGAGAAAAATACCCCTCTTTGTGTCCACAAGTGGCAGTTCTCAACCTGTCCTGAGCATTCTAAGTCTTGTAAATAAAGCTGAGAGGGCACCAGATGCTCTGTCCATGTCTAAGATTAGCATGAGATGGAGAAGACAGAGGCAGCGCCACCCACGCCAGGGCTCCTGCCTGGTGCCTGCCCTGGGTGAGTCTGAGTCTGCCAGGTTAGAACACTTGCTGTGGTGAGTAGGAAACCAGGAGTCTCCTGACAAGCTTCTGCTGCTTATCATTTCTTTCATGGATTTTATAACACTGATACAGTGTGCTTGGTTCTCTTTAAGTGTCATCCCCAAAGCAGCAGATGAGCTGCACCTGGGAACTTGTCAGACATGCAAATACTCTGGGGGGATGGCCCCACCCCAGAGCTACTGAATCAGAAACTGTGGAGGTGGGGCCCAAGCAAGCTGTGTGTTAAGAAGTCCCCTAGGCAATTCTGTCTCACACTAAAGTTTGAGAACCACTGCTTTATTTTACAGTTACTTAGAGATTGCTTATGTGTCCCCTCAGTCTACTTTTTCACCTGGTCTGGTAAGGGGAGTCTCCACTGAGACTCTGCCTGAGCAGGCGCTGACTGGCCAGTCCTGCAGTCCCCGCTCCGACTCTGAGCCTCTGTTTTCCAGGCTCCTGACTGGCCCCTGATCTCTGTGGTCTAGTTTCCTGGATGTAATCTTTGCCCATTGAACCTAAGGGAGTTGTAGTCTTCTTCCCACCTCAGTTTCTCTTCCAGGCTCTAGCCCCCCTCCTCCACCTGGTCCTTTCCACTCCGCTTCCTTCTTTCCTGGTTTGCAACATTTAGGTAGCTACCTATATGTGGATATAGGTAAATATTTTAGAATGAAAGAATTAAGCACTTTTTGGTGTCCAAATCCTTCTACCTATTATATCTCATCAGCTCATTGTTATGTTCAAATAAACATCTCAAGTATTATCCCTATGTAACAGCCAGCAACACTGAGGCCAATCTAGGTTACAGTCCATTAGTAGTAAAAGGCTTGAATTTGGATCTCTTAAATCCTACTCAATGCTATTTCTGTAACAGTGAGAAATTGTAACCCACCCCACCATTCTTTTGACATTGTTTCTGTAAATACTGACTCTGACTAATATGTAGCTTGTAGATACACAGCATGTTTGTATAAAAATCCTAGGAACTTACTTCAGAAGATGCAGACTCCAACCTTCAGTCATCCCAGCTCTAGGAGAATTATTGATCTTCAACTGTAAAACCAGAATGACACAGACCAGACCATCACTTCACCAGTTTCAAGGATCTTATTGTAATGGATTTTGTTGGTCTGCATGTAGAGAACTTTTCAACTCCCTCTTCTTGATCTCTATTCTGCTTTGCCTCTCCCTTCTTATAAAAACCTCTGTCTGCACCTCTGATGTAGGGAGATGGGCTTTGGGGCAAGAGTCCCCCATCTTGTTAGGTGGCCAACACTAAAATAACCTCTTTCCTTTCTCACTAGCACCTGTCTTTCATTGCAGCAGGCAGCTGAACCTGGATTTTGCTTACATTTCCACTAAGCTGCATTTTTCCCACTTTTCTTTCTTCCTTCCTTCCTTCCTTTTTGATTTTTTTTTTTATTGATTTCAGAGAGGAAGGGAGAGGGAGAGAGAGAGAGAGAGAGAGAGAGAGAGAGAGAGAGAGAGAGAGAAACATCAATGATGAGAGAGAATCATTGATTGGCTGCCTCCTGCATGCCCCCGACTGGGGATTGAGTCTGCAACCTGGGCATGTGCCCTTGACTGGAATTGAACCCGGAACTCTTCAGTCTGTAGGCTGAATCTCTATCCACTGAGACAAACCAGCTAGGGCTTACGCACTTTTAATTTATCTCTCCAGTGGCATTTTCCACTCTCCCCAATAGCACACCATTAACATTTCAAACAAGGCCCAGATTTGAAATTAACATTTACTTACAGCAAGTACTGGTTTAAACCAGACAAAGTGCAAAGAATATATTTTACCTTGTCACACTGCTGCACAACAAAAATTTAGCAGAAAAGGATGGATGTTTGGGCCATGCAAAGGGGTCACCTGCCACCACTGTGATTGGTTCCTGGGGTCAAATGAGCCTCTGGTGATTGACAAGGGTGATTAATGGGTCAATAACTTCTGCAATGGTTAAGAAGTCAAGAGGTTTTCAACTTGAACTTATTAGTTCATACTTACCGTACCTCTCATTTCTTAGGAAGATCAAGAATAAATTTGGGCATTTAACAGACAATGCGATTCTTTTCAGGATCTTCTGCTGCAATCTCTAGTATCTGAACACTGATGCTTTGCCTAGAAAAGAAGCACCCATCTTCCAGTCTTAGCCTGTTCAGAGGGAAAGGGGTGAAGGCCCTGAGCTGGGACACAACCATTTCCAGTGTGTGCTGAGGAGGTTGAATGGACTACTCACCTATCCTAGGTCCTGAACCCATGTCTCAGTCTCTCAATGCAAGCCCTGTGGCTTGGTACTTAGATTGAAACGTTAAACTCATACAGGTGCCTGTCACCTCAGCCTCCGTGGCTGAGGCCTTGACCACTGAAAACCCACTCCCTCATTGCATCTGTGTCTGTGCTTGCTACCTGTGTAATCCTCTGAATTCTAATCTCGTCCAGCCTATGGGGAGGCCAGACCATGGCCATGCCTTCTGGTTTGGCTGAATAACAGATTCTTATTGCAAATTTGCCTTTGAGACTAACACAAACCTCAATCCCATTTCTCATATTATCATCTTATTTTCTTACTTTCTCATATCAGCATCTCATCTCACCTCACATACTTTCTAGATGATCCACCCCAAGCTCAGCCCACCTTCCAATACAAATTCTTTATGGTCATTTCTGACCTATGGTTCCTATGAACTGGCACCTATTCTCTTCAGCTCAGGCAATGGTCAAGTCTGCACTGGGCTCAATAAATGACAGTAAGAAAAAAAATTAATGTGTGAAGAATGGAATAAGTAGATGAGCTACATTTATAGAACTGCATTTGTATAAGCATAACCAGACTGGCCTTGGCTTTCAAATATTAAGCTAAAAAGAATTTATCATCCCTTCCCCAAGTCAGTTGACTATGAATCCCACAGGTATTTCTATGCCTCCTCACAGTGGTCTGAATTGTCAGTTATTGTGAGAGAACCTGACAGTAAAGAATATGGCAATGAGAGGATGAAATAAAAAGAAGTAGGAAAGTCCTGGCTGGATGGCTCAGCTGATTACAGGTTTGATTCCCTGTCAGGGCACATATCTGGGTTGCAGGTTTGATCCCCAGTTGGGGAGTGTACAGGAGGCAACTGATAGATGTTTCTCTCTCAGTTTTCTTTCTCTCCCTCTCTCTCTTCCTCTCTCACTAAAAAAATCAATAAAAACATAACCTCATGTGAGTATTTAAAAAAATAAGTAGAAGAAAATAAATGATTCAAAAAATAGCTTTTAATGAGCACTTTACTCTGTCCCAAGCACTCTGCTAAACACTTAGTACACAGTAGCACACTCAATCACTGCAACAGTCCTATATAATAAAAGCCCAGCGACCAACCAACATAATGACCAGAACGACTAGTCGACCAGTCGCTATGACCTGCCCTGGCCACCAGCGGGCAGGTGCTCAATGCAGGAGCTGTCCCCTGGTGGTCAGTGCACTCCCACAGTGAGAATGCCGCTTGGCTGAGCAGGATGAGCGGGGTTCCCACAGCGGGTGGGTGGGTCCACAGCCACTCAGCTGACCAGGCCACACCCCCCACCAGTCCACAAATCCCGTGCACTGGGCCTCTAGTCTTGTATAATGCAGTATTGTTTCCAACTGAAACTGTGGTCAAGTCAGAATGTGGTCCCAAACCTGTGTTCCTAACACCTGTTTAGCTTCTTTTCTCACAGACATGGATTCTCTGCCCTTCTACTTAGTTCACTCCTTCATTTTGGCCCCAAGAAGTGGTGGCTTGGTTTCCATCTCCCACCATTGTCAAATGTGATGTTTTTGCCAACAATCTTCTCTTTGATGTTATGTAACACCAGTATAAACACTTGAAACATTGAAAAACTAAGTTGACTAAATAGGCTGAGTAATTGCAGCTCATCTATCCTGAGGAGAGGACTGGACTTGGGTCTCATTTCATGTCATATAACCTTGAAAACCACTGGCCATTTCTGAGGCTGCTCTCTAGCATTCTATGCCTCTATGTTGTTCAAAAATGAAATGAGCTATTGACATACAATTACTCTGTAAACTGGAAGTCACCACAAAAAAAAAATAAAAATTACCATCATGTCAAAAAAGTGTTCAACTCTTTTTTTCCACTGAATTCAATAACTACCTATCAGCCAGAGAGGGAGACAAGACCTTTTATGTCTGGGTTCATTCCAACAACAATACTTTCTATAAACATTCATTAAGGTCCTAACATGAGCCAAGCACCTTTACAGATATTTTTTTTTTTCTTTTCAGAAACAAGAGACAAGACATTTATGACCAAGTTACCTCTGCATCTTTTAATGTTTTGGTGGGTATTACACCTGCTGTGAATTAAATACCTAGAGCTGGACATGGATAGTCAGTTAACTGGGATTTGGACACTATGGTTTGATTCTAAAAGCACCAAATTATTTTCATTCTGCTTCAGCATCTTGCCACAGGCAAATTGGTGTGGCCTATGAGGCAAGGTCAAGTTGCTTTTTCATGGAGGCCATTTTGTCAGATGAATTTTCCACAATACACTGAGGATGAATCACAGTAGATGCATCACAGCTCAAAATGCATGGCCTGCTGAACATGAGTCAGGACAGTATAGACCTATAGACAGTCTCATTACCAGCTTTCTACTTTTTTTCATCTTGCTTTTCTTCCTGGGTGTGTTCAGCTTTTAGATTTTTTGTTATTAACTTTATACCTTGTCTTAGTAAGAACGAAGCAGCCAATGGTTTTTCAGAGAAACGCATTCAATATAAACAACCATGATAGACTATAGTATTTCTCTATTTCTTTTAAATCAACATATACCAGAAACATATTTTTAACAAACTTTTTTATTGAGGTATAATTTTAATACCTTATAATTTACCCACTTAAAATACACAATTCAAGGGTTCTTAATATGTTTACAGAGTTGCAAAATCATCACCACAATCAATATTAGAACATTAGTATTACTCCTCAAAGAAATTCCATACCCATGAATGATAACTCTGCATTTTCCCCTAAACTTCTCAGTCCTAGACAACCAATGAAATACTTCATTTATATAGCATTTGCCTATTCCTGACACTTTATATAAGTAGAACTAGAGGCAAGGTGCACTAAATTCATGTACAAAGGGGGGTGGTATCCCTCAGCCCAGCCTGCACCCTCTCCAATCTGGGACCCTTTGAGAGATGTCCGCCCACCCTTTAGGCCCGATCCCACTGGGATCGGGCCTAAACAGGCAGTTGGGCATCCCTCTCACAATCCAGGACTGCTGGCTCCCAACTGCTCGCCTGCCTGCCTTCCTGATTGCCCCTAACCGCTTCTGCCTGCCAGCCTGATCACCCCCTAACCACTCCCCTGCCAGCCTGATCGACGCCTACCTGCTGCCCGGCTGGCCCAATTGCCCCTAACTGCCCTCCCTTGCAGGTTTGCCCCCCCCCAACTGCCCTCCCCTGCAGGCCTGGTGCCCCCAACTGCCCTCCCTTGCTGGCCTGGTCTCCCCCAACTTCCCTCCTCTGCTGGCCTGGTCACCCTAACTGCCCTCCTCTGCTGGCTTGACCACCCACAACTGCCCTCCCCTGCTGGCCATCTTGTGGTGGCCATCTTGTGTCCACATGGGGGCGGCCATCTTGTGTCTTGGAGTGATGGTCAATTTGCATATTACTCTTTTATTAGATAGGATTATCCAATAAGTGGCCTTTTGTGTCTGGCTTCCTTCACTTAGCATAATGTTTTCAATGTTCATCTATATTGTAGTTCCTGGAAATTCTACATTGCTTCAATTAGGAACTCAAACTCAACTGATTCTTCTCATGGAATTTTGTATTGTTTTAGCTTCTCTTGGAATAGTAATAATCCTATCTAATAAAGAGGGAATATGCAAATTGACCATCACACTGTCACAAAGATGGTGGCGCCCAGTCTCCTCAGCCCCCCCAGAGTCCCCCAGTCCTTTCAGCCCCGCTGGGAGTCGGGGGTGGCAGGCGCGTGGTGCAGCCAGATCCGCCCTCAGTCCCCCAGCCTCCCAGGGCTGGCCCGAGGCACAGGCAAGCCTTGGATGGCAGCTGCCCAACTGCCCAGGGCTGCCCGAGGCTCAGGTAACCAGGGCCAACCAAGGCTTGCGCTGCTGGCAGTGGCAGTAGCAGAGGTGTGATGGGGGCATTGCCTTCCCCTGATCGCTGGGTCACCTCCCGCCCTTGAGGGCTCCTGGACTGTGAGAGGGGGCAGGCCGGGCTGAGGGCCGCACCCTCAGTGCATGAATTTTCATGTACCGGGCCTCTAGTAAATAATAATAATATTAGATGCCTATATGCATAGAGTTTCATCCTCACAGCAATCTAGAGGGGTGCATCTATGCTCACCACTTTCCAAGTTAAGAAACCAAGAAATGTCATAGTGTTTATTAAGTGATAGAGCCAGTATTCTCACTCAGGTCTCTGAATCTAAATCTGTTTGTCTCCTCTATTGCACACAGGTCTGTCTTGGAATATAAGTCATAATTATCAGCAGCATCATGAACACCTTCAGGATATGTTTCTGTTTCTCTGCACCATGGCTGTGGCTTTGCCTTGCACCAGAGGAGGAGTAGAGAACTACCTCCTTCAACATGAAACCCCTTCAGATATAGCCTATATGGGAAATGAGGCAGGACACACAATGCTGAAGACTGTGGGACTCCACAGTCCAAAAGACTTAGCTTCAAATCCCATAGTTTTTACCTTTTAGTTGTGAGTACTTAGGGCAGTCACTTCCTCATTCTTGATTTTCTCACATGTAAAATGAAAAGGATAGTTCCAACATTGTAGGGTTGTTATGGAATGAAATAAAAAAATGAAGGCTTAGCACAGTGCCTAGCACAAAATAAATGCTGAAGAATATTTACTATTGTTGATTATTATTACCCCACTAGACAAAGATGGAATGGCATTTCATCAGTCATTCAGGCAGCACACACGCTCCTGTTGTTTGGGAGGTAAACTCATTGGCCTTCTATGATCATATCTGAGGTACCTTGTTAAAGGGGGAAAGGTTTTAATGCAAGAGGTAATAAAGAAGGGGCAAAGCTTGCAACCCTGGGCAAGAGAACACCCAAGGCCCAGAATAAATGACCTGCACAGAGCCAGCACTGCAGGGGACAGAGGGAAGAGCCAAAGGGGAGAGATGCTGCCATGCTATCATGCTTTTACTGCAGCAAACTATTGATGGAGAAGCAGCTTTTAGAAAGTTCACTGAATCTTACAAAAGCATGACTACCATAGTAGGAAAGTTTGCCAAATTATGCAATTTGTAGCAAATGCTCCTTTCCGCCCCCACAGTGATGTTCAGCTTTTGGCTGTGCCAAAAGCAGTTGCTGGCAAGGAAATCGCTTAAAAAAATTTTTTTTTGGCATATGGCAAAAGACTTGGAAGTAGAAAAAGAACCATAGAAGACATTTTCCTTAGCCATTTATTTAAAAATTTTCTGGATTTGGCAAAATGGCATTAATCAAAATGCATAATTCATAATGAAACTCATTTCAAAGCTTTTAATGAGAGAAATAACTTCTTGTGAAAGTTCTGGATAAGTAACCTAACTTACTAATACATTCTCATATGCTCAATAAGAATGTACAAGGATATTTAGTGGAACATTTTTTAATATATTTTATTGATTTTTTTACAGAGAGGAAGGGAGAGGAATAGAGAGTTAGAAACATCAATGAGAGAGAAACATCGATCAGCTGCCTCCTGCACACCTCCTACTGGGGATGTGCCCGCAACCAAGGTACATGCCCTTGACCGGAATCGAACCTGGGACCCTTCAGTCCGCAGGCCGACGCTTTATACACTGAGGCAAACCGGTTTCGGCAAACAATTTTTAATAATTTTTAAAAACAATTGGAAGTTTTAAAATAGGAGAGTAGCTAAGCAAAGTATAGTATATGCATTAAAAGAATACCATAGAACTTTTAAATTAATAGACTATTTTCATGTTGATATAGGATGATGGGCAATGTAAAATGAACAAAAAAGCAACCCATGTAACAATATATGTATTTGGTTTGTTAAAAATGTATAAAGATACATGATGCAATAAGCAGATAATATATTATAGAATTGTACACTTGAAACAAGTATAATTTTATTGACCAATGTCTCCCCAATAAATTTAATTTAGAAAATGAAAAACAATGTATAAAAAAGGCCTGGAAGGAGACACTAAAACTGTTTGCACTCTTGGCCTTTGGGGAGAAGACTGGGTTGAGATTGGGTGTCAAGAACTTCCACTGTTTACTGCCTATGCTTCCATGCTCTATTTTAATGCCACGTATATATTCTTCCTTGTGTTCATTCACTCTTTGCTGTTCCTCCTGCCTTGAAGGGGCTTCATCTCTCAGGATTTAACTTAAATCTCAACTTATCTGACCATTATCTAATTCACAACCACCACCTACTTCCCCAACACTCCCTACCTCCTTTCCCAGCTTTTCATTCTTAGCACATGTTACCTAATATTTTACATATAGGGGCCCAGTGCTTGAATTTGTGCACCTTGAAAAAAACTGTTGGGACACGAGGCTGCAGTGAGCACAGGTGCAGGTCTCAGGCCATCCTCCCTGCCCCTGCTTAACCCCTCCTTCCTAGGCCCACAGTCCCTTGTCTGCCAGCAACCCTGCTCCCACCGCCACCCCTCCCACATGCTGATGGCACTGGCCCCTCTTGCACCCGCTGATGGCGCAGAGTGATTGGGGCCAGCGCCAGCAGTGGGTGTGGGTGGGACTGGTGCCTTGAGTGGGTGCAAGCAGCGGCTACTGCCCTGATTGCCCCTCAGGAGCAGGGGGAGGTGGAGAAGTCCTCAGGGGCAATCGGGGCTGGCAGGTACTGTTCACACCTGCTGACAGCACCATGTGATCAGGACCAGCGCTGGGCACTGGCAGCAAGTGTGAGCAGCAGCTCTGGCGCTAGCAGTGAGTGCAAGCAGCAGCTCTGGCGCTAGTAGCAGGTGCAAATGGGAGCAGCGCTGAAGGCAGGTGTGGTCGCCAGCAGCAGGTGCGAGCACCTGGAGGGACCGTGGTGCATGGGAGTAAAGAATAACCACCAGAGGCTTGTCCTGATAAGAGCAACCAACGCCCCACCTTGGTCTGGGGCCCCCACTCACCTGCTCTACCATCCTGCTGTGGCCAATGCCCGCCATGTTCCACACTCTGCCACCTGCTGCTGACACTGCCATGTTCCACGCATGCCCCTTGGTGGTCAGCACACATTATAGCAACTGGTTATTGGGTTTGGCTGTTCGGTTGTTCTGCCATTTGGTCTATTTGAGTTTTATGTATATAGATTATATTTATGTCTTCTTTATTATCTGTCTTTCCCCCATAAAAAATGGGAACTCTGTGAGAGCAGAGATTGTGCCTGTTTTGTTCACTGTTCTATTTCTACTGCCTAGAATAGTGTCTGGCCCTTTGTAGAAACTTAAAATCTGTCAGTTCACAGAATGGGTGAATGTTCATGAAACACTTTGACAATAAACTGCTAAATATATGTATACTAGAGGCCCAGTGCATGAAATTCGTGCATGGAGAGGGGGGGTGTCCCTCAGCCCAGCCTGCACCCTCTCCAATCTGGGACCCCGGGATCAGGTCTAAACGGGCAGTCAGACATCCCTCTCACAATCCAAGACTGCTACCTCCCAACTGCTCACCTGCCTGCCTTCCTGATTGCCCCTAACTGCTTCTGCCTGCCAGCCTGATCACCCCCTAACCACTCCCCTGCCAGCCTGATTGATGTCTAACTGCTCCCCTGCCAGCCTGTTTGCCCCCAACTTCGCTCCTCTGCCAGCCTGGTCACCCCTAACTGTCCTCCCCTGCAGGCTTGATCACCCCCAACGGCCCTCCCTTGCAGGCCTGGTCCCTCCCAACTGCCCTCCCCTGCTGGCCTGATCTCCCACAACTGCCCTCCCTTGCAGACCTGGTCCCTCCCAACTGCCCTTCCCTGCTGGCCATCTTGTGGTGGCCATCTTGTGTCCACATGGAGGCAGAATCTTTGACCACATGGGGGCAGCCATCTTGTGTGTTGGAGTGATGGTCAATCTGCATATTACTCTTTTATTAGATAGGATAGAGGCCTGGTGCATGGGTGGGGGCCAGCTGGTTTGCCCTGAAGGGTGTCCCGGATCAGGGTGGGGGTTCCCTTGGGGCATGAGGCAGCCTGGGCCAGGGGCCTGTGGTGGTTTGCAGGCCGGCCACACCCCCTGGTGACACAAGCAGAGGCCCTGGTATCTGGGGTTTATTTATCTTCTACAATTGAAACTTTGTAGCCTGGAGCGGAGCCAAGCCTTCTGCTCCCTCGGTGGCGGCAGCCATTTCTGTTGGGATTTATTTATCTTCTATCATTGAAACTTTGTAGCCTTAAGCGGAGGCCTGGGCCAGCCAGGGTGTGCGGAAAGCTTGGCTTCCTCCATCGCCAGAGAAACCCAAGCCTTCCTCCTGCTCTCTCCGTGGCCACAGCCATCTTGGTTGAGATTAATTTGCATACTCGCTCCTGATTGGCTAGTGGACATGGCTTGTGGGCGTGGCTTGTGGGTGTAGCAGAGTGATGGTTAATTTCCATATTACTCTTTTATTAGATAGGATGTGTGTGTGTGTGTGTTCATATGTGTACAGTGTATATATAAGTATATGTTTATTTATGTCTGTGTATATGTGTGTATAAAAATGTAATAGTATTTGAAATTTTAACAACTGTCAAAGGCAGGCATAAAGATATTGATGCTTGAAGGACAGAGGAGGCCCTCCTGTACAAAGAACTCTTAAAACCTTCCTGTGACTTCTTCACCCCTGTTCTTTTACTTTTATTCTTGCCTTTTAATTGGGGTTAATTTTCCTTCACTTTTTTCCATGGTAGTGGTTCTATACTAGAACCTCAGTACTTGTATGTTGAAAGCTGCCCATTGCCTTCACTAGCAGAGAGGTGTGGACAAGGAACCCAGAAGGCTGGTCAAACTTGAGGCTCTGGCAAGGGTCAGAGCCATACACCCACTGACTGGTGGAGACAAAAGGAGCTGAAGCAACTTCCAACTTTTAGTCTTATGTAAGTCTTTGCTGATGGGCTATTATTGAGCTGTTACTGGAAATTGCCTGCCTAAGGGCTATGGGTGGATCCCAAACCTGAATAAAAGGGATCGCAAGGCCAGAGCAAAGTGGAGTCCTCTCTTGGGGTTCCACCTGGCCCCCAATTTCCAAATTAGTATTTTCTTGTCTTGTCTCTTTCATTTGCTTGCGGCCTCCTCCAGAGCCCGAACCCTGAACCTGAACCCAGAACCACGCGTGACGTGGGGGGTACACTCACAACTGGCACCTTTGATGTGGGACCTCTGGAGGGGATGATTTCTCTTAGAACGAAGAAAGTAAGATTTCACCAAAAAGGTGGGGAAGAATTCACCATATAGGTGAGGGGAATTCACTGCACGCAAAGCCCACAATCAGCTGCAGAATTCTCGATCTGTAAGTAGGGTGGGAACGTCTTTTTCAGCCAGGCTAATGGGGCAGAATTAGGTTATAAAGCAAACTTTATTATAGACTTTTGGTTTGTATGCTTAAGGAATTAAAGTTTCAGAAGGTATTCTCTTAGAGTTTTTGCTTGATGTTATAGAACATAACCCTTGGTTTCCTGAAGAAGGTACATTAGATCTTGAATGTTTGGCAAAAATTTGGTCAAAAGGCAAAATTATAAAGAAATTGGAATATCAAAAGGTACTTTTTTAAATCAGGCTGAAAAAAGAGTGCCGTGGCCATCTTTAATGTGGTTTCTTGTTCAAATTAAAATCTTAATTTGTATTTGGAATCTAAAATCTGTAATAAGAAATGAAACACCACTGCCAAAACTGCCTCTGGTGCGGAGAATTTCAAAGGTGGCAGGAGAGGGCAGAGCTATAAGCTCTCCCGCAGAAAGATTACTTAAAGCTTTGTTTAAAAATTACTGTAGAACATCTTATGATAACCAAATTTTGGCAAAGATAAGCTTAAGTGCTAGTAATTATTTCGGAATGTGAAAAAAAGAAAAAAATTAAGATCTGTCTTAATCTATTAAGCCTGAAAAGATATGCAGCCAGGTCTGTTACTGAAAACTTCCCCCAAAGCAAGCAGGATGTGGGGGAAGGGAGACATGTGGCAATCCAATATGGACGCTCACTCCCCGAGAAAGCCATTTTAAAAGATCTCATCTTCACCATGCTTTTTTCTGGCTAGTGACTTAAAAATTTTTACAAAATTTATAAATGAATCTGGGATTTCTGTGCACGTGTAAAGAGAAAAGCTAGCTTAAAAACAAATGCATACAACTGTCCAATTTTGGACATTTATAGAGTTTTTTAGCTGAGCTTTACTCTTTGCCATGTTACAGTATCAAATCCAAAAGATTCTTTCCCTCAGAAAGATGGCGGATTTGACCCCGGGGGGGAAAAAATACAGGCTGGCTTCCCAAGGCAATCTCTAAGGGAAAAAATGTGGCTCTTTTAAAATTTCCAGCCCAGAGGCAAGTAACCAGCAGGAAGAGATAGCAAGTTTGCATTTGAATAGCTACAGGTTTCCTTCTTGACTTCCCCAGCAGAAAAATTATGGTCATTTTAAAAGTCAAGCAGCTGGACCAGGCCTGTCTGCTGGAAACTTAAAAACTTTGAAGTTTACTAAATCAAATGAGAATAACTTATATCTAAATATATTGAAATGCTATAATACTGAAATGTTGATCTGAGTATGCCTTGTATGAAGTCTAGAGGATACAATTTAATCTATTAATTGAATATGCCTTGTATTTTATTTGAAATGTATCCTTAAAAATGTAAAAGTATTATTGATTTGAGAAATGCTAAGTATTTAACCTCCTACCTAAAATTTGAAGCTCTAAAAGTTTAAGAATTAAACTGGGAGAAAATTAAATTAAATTAAAATTAAATTTCTCCAAATTAAATTGGGAGAAATTCTGTAATTGTGGTAACTAAATGCCTAAAGTATAGAAATTTATCCTTGAGAAAATAATTTTTGTGTTTTCTCTGAAATAATTAGGAATTCAAAATATGTTACTTATTGGTCTAATTAAAAAAGAGGATTAATCCTGTGATCCAGTTTAAATTTAATTGATATTCTTTAAGATAATTTAAGTATATAATCTTTAAATCATATATATAAACATATATATATATATATATATATTTGATCTTTCCAAGTTTATTTCAAGACTTTGACTGAAAATAGCTTTCGGACATTCCACGGGCCCTGAAATGTTTTTGAAAAGTCTGTTCTCTCTTAAATATTTTTTTAATTAAACCGATTGATACTTGAAATCACATGGAAAGGTTTATCAAATAAAAATTAATCAATATATTTTACTTATATACATATATTTTAAATGTTATGAAGGTCTTGGCCTGTAAGAAGGGCAAAATAAAGTAACAACATATTTCTTAAATACAGCCAAATTTTTCAACAGCAGTAGAATTTCAAGAAAGACAAAAGCCACAAGCAGCCTGCATTTTAAATAGGCTGGGGGTGGGGCAACGTTTGTGTTTTGTGAATCAGACCTATCAGTTTACTAAATTTGCTTGCTTTGCTTTTTTAATAAAAATACCTACTTAAATTACTTTATAAATCAGCTTTTTAAAATATAATCAAGGTCTCATATAAATTAAGTTATATGAAAAGCCAATATTTTTATAAACTATTAAATTCTAATAAAGCCACCAGAAACAGCTAGTGAGATTTCTGTTTATCTGCAATATAATTTTGACTGTCTATCTTTTAGGGATTTTGGTTTGCTCTTCCCTTGTTTATTGTGAGAATAAACAAACCATCTTTTCTGTTAGACAGCCACCATTTTGGACTGCCTGATTTGGTAGTTGCCATGTTGGCCACATGGCTTGCCGCTTTCCTGGAGGCCGCCATCTTGAAACAGCAAAGGCCAATCCCTCCCTTTGAATTGGCCAATGCTTTGTAAGCAATTTGACTGTTTTCTAATAAAGTTACTGAGACCTCCCATGATCCCTCTGTATATGCAAATTAGCCAAAAGGGATACTCTAAAAATTTAATTCTAAATTTAATAAAAAGGAGAAATTTGAAAATTTTGAAATCTCTTCCACTAATATTTTCAGTGTAAACTAAGATTGTTATTAAAGTATTAAATCTGACAGTAAAATAGTAGTCAACCTTACTGTAAAGTTACTTGTAATATAGCTAGCTATTTGGCTATACTACCCAATATTAAGCAGCAGCTCTGTAGGTTGCTTGGTATAAAAAAAGGAAAAGGTTTTTAAATAAAACTCTCTGTAACCTGAAAACTATTTTGAAAGGAAATAAAGAGGTTTTCTTCAAACATTTGACGAACTGTAATTGAAAGTCAACATATTTGGCTTTATAAACTGAAGTAAATAATTTGTGTTTTTGTGTTCTAACAAAGTTTATGTTAAGTTACTCAAAGACTAATTGCAGAAGTTTAATTAATGTCATTTGTTGTCCATAACCTAGGACAAGTGAAGTTAAGAAATAGGCTTTATTTCAAATTATTTAAATTGGCTAACTGAAATAAGTGAATATTCATGAAAACTTAATTGTACTGGACAAAAAACTGTTCCTGAAGTATTAACTAAAATTTTTTTTATTGATGGTTCATCTCATAGTAAAATTGCTTAACATACAATGAATCCACAGCAGTCATATTTGTGTGCAAAAATTAAAATTAAAAGTTATCAAGACTGCATTATAAAATTTCCAAAAGCCTCCTAATATTGAAATAAAAAAGGGGGATAGTAGAATAATATCCTGTAAGGAGAAATATCCTGTAAGTAAATTACATCAAGAAATTTTTTACTTTGAAAATTATTTTTCATTTATAATGCTAATAGCAAGACACGCATGAAAACATACATGGTGTCAAAATAAGCCAAAGGGAAATTGTTTGGGCAAAAATGAAAAAGGATCCAAAGTCCAAACTTATAGGAAAGATTCCTTTATTAACCTTTGGTTGAGAATATATTTGTATATTTTCAGAAAACTCCACCAAGCCCATGTGGATTCCTGCAACAACAGATCCCAAAGAGGAGCTGACCAGATTGCTCCAGCCACAAAGACAAGAGGAGAAACAGTCCAGAGATGGAAGATGGTGAAGACGCCTTGCCATACTAGCAGTCAGCAGCTGTGCATCACTGCAGGTTGCCCAGGACCAAGCCACAGAAGATCAGACCTGCATTGCCACTGTTTGCCCACCATCCAGAACTAGCA
This sequence comes from Plecotus auritus, assembly GCF_963455305.1. Lineage (NCBI taxonomy): Eukaryota > Metazoa > Chordata > Mammalia > Chiroptera > Vespertilionidae > Plecotus > Plecotus auritus. Next base: position 98,303,717 of record NC_137772.1, on the reverse strand, counting down.
TATCATTGCTGTCATGTACACATAAGGAACTGTTGGACATTGAAACTGGAACTCAAAGAACTGTTGGCCTGGAAAGAAACTTACTACAGGCTGATTCATTTGCCTCTCAGCATGACCACTATTGCTTGTCTCATTTTTGTTCTCAAATGTTTATTTCTAGTTTGCAGATGCAAGATTTTTTAAGAAAAAGAAACAGGGGAGATGTTGAAAGCTGCCCATTGCCTTCACTAGCAGAGAGGTGTGGACAAGGAACCCAGAAGGCTGGTCAAACTTGAGGCTCTGGCAAGGGTCAGAGCCATACACCCACTGTCTGGGTGGAGACAAAAGGAGCTGAAGCAACTTCCAACTTTTAGTCTTATGTAAATCCTTGCTGATGGGCTATTATTGAGCTGTTACTGGAAATTGCCTGCCTAAGAGCTATAGGTGTATCCCAAACCTGAATAAAAGGGATCGCAAAGCCAGAGCAAAGTGGAGTCCTCTCTTGGGGTTCCACCTGGCCCCCAATTCCCAAATTAGTATTTTCTTGTCTTGTCTCTTTCATTTGTGTGTGGCCTCCTCTAGAACCCGAACCCTGAACCTGAACCCTGAACCACGTGGGACATGGGGGGACACTCACACTTATAAAATGCAAAATTTATATTAATAAAGAGAATGGGGCTACTTAAATATTTTAAGCTGGAGTGATGGAGGGAAGGTGTTATTTTATATTAGCCTCAGAACACATTATACTTCTGGTTGCTCCAAATTAAGAAAAAATTTATTTGTATAGGTAATTATTTATTGATAATAAATTTTAAAATAAATATGTCAGGGTTACCAATGAGATCAAAGAAGAAATTAAAAACATCCTGGAAACAAATGACAATGAAAACACAACAATCCAAAATCTATGGGGCACAATGAAAGCAGTCCTGAGAGGGAAATTCATAGCTCTTCAGGCCTACCTCAAAAAACAAGAAAAAATGATATTAAATCATCTAACTCTACAACTCCAAAAATTAGAAAGAAAGCAACAAGAAAAGCCCAGAGTGAGCAAAAGGAAGGCGATAATAAAGATCAGAGCAGAAATAAATGACATAGAGACCAAAAAAACAATACAAAAGATCAAAGAAACCAAGAATTGGTTCTTTGAAAGGATAAACAATTTGATAAACCTCTAGCCAGGCTCACCAAGAAGCAAAGAGAGAGGACCCAAATAAAATCAGACATGAAAGAGGCAAAATAACAACAGACCTCACAGAAATACAGAGGATTGTTAAAAAATACTATGAACAACTCTATTCTAACAAACTACACAACCTGGAGGAAATGGACATAATACTAGAAAAATACCACCTTCCAAATCTTAACCAGGAAGATTCTAAAAATCTCAATAGGCCAATAACTATGGAAGAAATTGAAGCAGTCATCAAAAATCTTCCAGCAAACAAAAGCCCAGGGCCAGATGGCTTCACAGGGGAGTTTTACCAAACATTCAAGGAAGAACTAAAACCTATCCTCCTCAGACTATTCCAAAAAATTCAAGAGGAAGGAATACTTCCAAGCTCATTCTATGAAGCCAGCATCACCCTAATACCAAAACAAGATAAAGACAACACAATGAAAGATAATTATAGGCCAATATCCCTCATGAACATAGATGCCAAAATCCTCAACAAAATTCTAGCAAATTGGATCCAACAGTACATCAGAAAGATCATACACCATGACAAAGCAGAATTTATCCCGGGGATTCAAGGATGGTACAATATCCACAAATCAATAAATGTGATAAATCACATAAACAAATTGAGGGATAAAAATCACATAGTCATATCAATTGACACAAAAATAGCATTTGACAAAATCCAACACCCTTTCTTGATAAAAACTCTCAGCAAGGTGGGAATAGAGGATAATATGTCAACATAATAAAAGCCATATATGATAAACCCACAGCCAGCATCACACTCAATGGACAAAAACTAAAACCATTTCCCCTAAGAACAGGAACAAGACTCTCACCACTCCTGTTTGACATAGTACTGCAAGTGCTAGCCATTGCTATCAGACAACAAGAAGAAATAAAATGCATCCAAATTGGAAAAGAAGAAGTAAAACTGTCCTTATTCGCAAATGACATGATACTGTACATAGAAAACCCTAAAGACTCCATCAAAAAAATTATCAGACTTAATAAATGAATTCAGCAATGTAGCAGGATACAAAATTAATGCCAAGAAGTCTATGGCATTTCTATACACCAATAGTGAACTTACAGAAAGAGAGACTAAAAAAGCAATCCCATTTACCATCGCACCAAAAAAAATTAAGATGCCTAGGAATAAACTTAACAAAGGAAGTAAAAGACCTATATGCGGAAAACTACACAACACTGAAAAAAGAGATAGAGGAAGACATAAACAGATGGAAGAACATACCATGTTCATGGATTTGTAGAATCAGCATCATCAAAATATCCATACTACCCAAAACAATCTATAGATTCAATGCAATCCCCATTAAAATACCAACTGCATATTGCACAGACATAGAACAAACTCTCCAAAAGTTCTACTGGAATAAAAAAAAGACCCCGAATAGCTACAGTAATCTTGAGAAAGAAGAACAAAGTAGGTGCGATCTCAATACCAGATATCAAGATGTATTACAAAGCCACTGTTCTCAAAACAGCCTGGTACTGGCACAAGAACAGACATATAGATCAATGGAATAGAATAGAGAACCCAGAAATTGACCCAAACCACTATGCCCAATTAATATTCAACAAAAGAGGCATGAATATACAATGGAGTCAAGACAGTCTCTTCAATAAATGATCTTGGGAAACATGCAAAAAAATGAAACTAGACCACCAACTTACACCATACACAAAAATTAACTCACAATGGATAAAGGACTTAAACATAAGATGGGAAACCATAAAAACACTAGAGGAATCCACCAGCAGCAAAATCTCAGACATATGCCAAAGGAATTTCCTCACTGATACTGCTCCTAGGGCAATGGAAGCTAAAGAGAAAATAAACAAATGGGACTACATCAAAATAAAAAGCTTTTGCACAGCAAAAGAAACCATCAACAAAACAACAAGAAAACCCACTGCATGGGAGAACATATTTGCCAATGTTATCACCAATAAGGGTTTTATCTCCAACATTTACAGGGAACTCATACAACTTAACAAAAGGAAGATAAACAATCCAATCAAAAAATGGGCAACAGACCTAAATAGAAACTTTTCAATAGAAGACAGAAGGAAGGCCAAGAGACATATGAAAACATGCTCAAAGTCACTATTCATCCAAGAGATGCAAATCAAAATGACAATGAGATACCATCTCACACCTATCAGAATGGCTATCATCAACAAATCAACAAACAAGTGCTGTCGAGGATGTGGAGAAAAAGGAAGCCTCATGTACTGCTGGTGGGAACGCAGACTGGTGCAGCCACTGTGGAGAACAGTATGGAGTTTCCTCAAAAAACTGAAAATGGAACTCCTATTTGACCCAGTGATCCCACTTCTAGGAATATATTCCAAGAAACTAGAAACACGAATCAGAAAGGATATATGCACCCCTATGTTCATAGCAGCACAATTTGCCATAGCTAAGATTCGGAAACAGCCTAAGTGCCCATCAGCAGATGAGTGGATTAAAAAACCGTGGTACATCTACACAATGGAATACTATGCTTCGGTAAAAAAGAAGGAGTTCTTACCATTTGCAACAGCATGGATGGAACTGGAGAACATCATGGGAAGTGAAATAAACTAGTCAGAGAAAGGTAAATATCACATGATCTCACTCATCTATGGAATATAATGAACAACATAAACTGATGAACAAAAACAGATCCAGAGACAGAGAAGCATCGATCAGATTGTCAAACCTCAGAGGGAAGGTACGGGAGGGTGAGAGTAAGGGGGAGTGATCAACAAAAGAACTTGTATGCATGCATATAAGCCTAACCAATGGACACAGACAACAGGGAGGTGAGGGCATGAGTAGGGGGTTGGTTAGGGGAGGTAATGGGGGGATGAGGACACATATATAATACCTTAATCAATAAAGAAATTAAAAATAAAATAAAAATGTCATCTTATAGGCTAAATAATGGTCCAGTTCAACTGAAATGGCAAGAGAAGCTTTATCCCAAAGTTCACATAACTTAAGCAGATGTGGCAGTACAAACTTCTGAGTAAGTGCTGTCTCCAGTGAACAATCTTTTGGTACAAAACAAATATATGCCGATGTTGTTAATTATAACGTTTTAATAGAAAAAAATTCTTAAGTAAAATTTGAGTGAAATTGCTTTTGTTTATCCAAGCCATGGCAGAGACCTGCAGAAAATGTTGCAAACCTTTGTTCTGGAAGTGTTTTGTCTTGGTGACCTGTTGATACCTTCTTCCTCTTGGCAATTTCACTGCTTCTTAGCCAGAGCTCACATCGCAAAGGTGCCCAATCCAAAGTGCTATGTGAACTTCAAAATGAAAACAAATGAGGAGTTCAGCCTAATACTCATTTCATGTTTCCTGCACACACACATCCACACACACACACAGGAGAGGAATATGATGCTGCCTGGTCAAAGGGTTGGTAGCAACTTCTATCCTTTGGATAGTTTCACAGTTTTGACTTGATGGACATTTAACTAAAAGTTGGCCATCTTTCTGTAGCCCCCCCCCCAACTACAAAAAGCATTGGGACCTTCTGTCTTTGAATTCAGCTCTTATCATCATTGAAGCCTCCATCCTAGCAACATACTCATTGGATCTTTCAATGCAATAATTTTTATTTAATCCATTTTAATAATAACATCCATTCCACATATATGGTTTAACATAGTATGCTCTTAAAATAAAATGCAAATACCTTGCCTTATTCTTCAAGATTGCGCTCGTGTCTACTATCCTGTCTCAATTTCATGTCTCACTAGCTCTTGCCAGCCTCCAAACATTTTTCCCCCACCATCTGTCCTCTGCTCTTGTTGTTCTTATATTTTGGAATGGTATCTTCATCAGTTAGATTCTTTTTTTAAATAGCACCTCCTCTGAGAGGTCATCCCAGTATCACCTCATCTTTCCTTTGTCATATTCACTCTACCATAATTGATCTTTTTTTCCCTGGTACATCTAACAGTCTTTAAATATCTTTCTTGTTGGTATTTTTTATTTGGGTATTATCTGTCTTTCTTCATCAAAACTTAAGCTCTGTGATGACAGAGATGTGTCTTGCTTACCACCATATTCCCAGTGCTTAGCACATAGTAGGTTTTTAATAAATATCGAATGAATGAATGAAAACTACCCCCGATGTTGACATAGTATGGAGAACATAAAGTATTGGGCTTAGAACTAATAATATAGAGCATAGAGTATACACAGTGGTAAATGAGAAAAAACCTAAGGGACTATGAACAGAGAGAAGCAAGTTGGGGAACCATTAAATAATTGGAAATAGAATTTTTAAAAAAATAGTGAAAGAAGTAGCCCTTCTAAACAAATAATGGATCGATTTAGAGACAGCCTACACCAGGGAAGTCTTACAGCATGTGGCAGGTCCCTAGCAATTGAGATAAAATTCCAAAAAAGGACTCATATGTTTGGAGAAAAATAAATAAATCTAGGCAGGACCATGGTCTATGGACCTATCCATGAGTCTATGGGGACTAAGCAAAAGTATTTATGGGACAAAGACCAAGTAAAATCCAGAAATATACCAGAGTTCCATTGTCCCCTCCCCCTACCACCACCTCTAAGATACAAAGGTCAGTGCTTGGTGCTAAAGATGAGAGTGACCCGAGCCTGTGGCCATAGATGAGGGTGAGAAGGCAGTCCCACATAAGGAAGGAAAACAGTCAGGGACTAAAAGAGGGGAGCAGACATTCGTCATCATGATGATGTCCAAAAGTACATTTGGGAGTAGAAAATACTATCTTCAAAGAACACATAGTACAATAGACTACAGCCCTACAACAAAGCATTCTCTATATGCCTCCTCCCACCACCCCACCCCCTCCCCACACAAACATATACATCTTCCTGCTCTCACACCTGTGCATCTGCTGTTTTCTATTCCTAGGAGTACCTTCTCCAACTTTTTATCTGGCAAACTCTCACTTGCTATTCAGAAGCCAACTTCAGTATCAACTCTATTGTAAGCCCAATATGCTTCTCTTCAATGCCTTTAATCTATTTCACCCACAATATCAAGGTCTGGATCAGTGACCTTGCATATCCTGGAGGATCTGCTCTGTTCTAGTAATCATGGTATGTATGCCTTCAATAAATTTTCATGATTGAGGGCAGCCAGGAGGGCCTTGCCAAGGCCCTGTCTCACCCAGTTCACGCTCTGTGCAGACAGGTTACATAGTCAGAAGCCAAAGCAGTTAGACCCATGCTGCACTCATGCCTCAGTCACTGGCTTTCATAGTAAGAATGGAATGGACAAGACTCACTGCCTGATGTGAGGCCAGACAAGGTGCCCAATATGTGAGAGTCTTTTTCTTTGGGGGCTCACATGAACCAACAACTGCTCTGGGAGGCACCAATGTTGGCTGAGTCTCTGCTAGTCTTCCTCCCTGCCTCTGAAGCTCAAGGTTCACCATCACCCTGACTCCATAACAGTGCTCTCCAGTTCTGATAGCCAGACATGTTGTCTGCCCTGTGGCTTCTCTCAGCCAGATAGTCATTTAGTCAATATGCACCATGGGAATGGAACACAGCACAGTGCTAGGTTTTGTGAAACTAGACAGAAAGGGAGGCTGTGAGGAGTCTTACTCTGTGGGGCTCCAGCTTTGCCAATTCCATCTGGGACTATCAACAATGGACCCAACTGAAGGTCCACAAAGATGCCTCATACATCAAAGGAGCCTTTCAGAGGTAGGGGAGAGGAAATAAACCAAATGATGAAAGGACTGAGGTACAAAGCCTTCTGAGTAGAGATATTACATAAATTTCCATAAGGCAAGGTTCCTCTTTCCCTCTGAGTTGTGCTCTGTGAAATATATAAATATCCAGTTGTCTCCTAAAAAGTGTACTTGTATGATATGTATGTGATAGATGTGTTGGTGATATTTTAGGTATGTGATGAGTATAGCCAATGGGAAAGCCTCACATTTTAGAGTCTGGGAGGTCTAGGTCTAAATCCCTGTTCTGCAAAAACAACTGTTCTGTGTGACTTCAGACAAATCAACCTGTCTCTGTGCCTAAGTTGTAGCAGCCGTAAAATGAATGACTTTGTTTACAAAATTGTTAGGAGGATCAAATCAAAGAATATATATAAAGTAATTAGCTACTACCTCACCCCTTGTAGGCATCAAGAATACTGTTTCTGAAATACATCCTATTGTATTTCTAAGGCCTATTGTCCCAAGCAAGCGTAAAGTTAACTCTATCTAGACCAAAGAATGTCCTAAAGTAGAAATGCATAAATAAATCAGTTTTTCCACAAGGCAGAAAAAGAAGGTGATCTGACATTTAGGGGAGCTCCTTCCACCCAGAAGGGAGTTGGAGGGAGGCAGGAACAGAGGAGAAAACAGGGCAGTGGTCAGACTGAAGGGAGTCTCCACTTCTCTTTGTCCACAACCTTTTGGTGAACCTTGAGAGGGGCAGTGATAGAAGATGGTTAACAACTCTCTATAGGTTTGAGAAACTACTAGAATACTGAAGTTAGGTTCCTTTCTCCTGAAAGCCTTTTCTTAGAAGATATGCATTGGAATCAAGAGCATCCAGCATGGCGTGGGAGCTCATAGAAAAGCACCAACTGAGGAACAGCACAGTAGCAGCCCCCACTACCCCCATCTCCCACAATGGAGGCAGGTGGGAAGAATGTGGCTGCAGGTTTCTCAGTCTCTCAGTGATGCTGAAAAGGCCAGAAGATCAGAAAGAAGACAGTCAGGAATAGGAGGCTACAGATGCAGAGACCTCTAGGCAGAGGCAGAGTTCCTGTCCGTAGATGTACACAGGAGCTCTCAGCAGACACCCATGCAGAATGCTCAGTACCAGAAAGGAGACAGCGGAGCTCAGGCAAGGCCAGCAAGAATGCAGGGACACCCCTGAGGCTTCTTCATCTCCACTATGATGTTAGACTCTGGCATCATTAGATGAAGGGAAAAAGAGCAAGAAGAAATCACAAAGGACCACAATTTTCCCAAAATAAGCTTTGCTAACATGAAAGAGGCTGTTTGAAGTCAGTCAGAATTGCATTAAATCAGAACATTAAAGCACCCTCTTCCTTCCTCATTCTCACTTCCACTACCAAATGAGAAATTAGTCCTTGGAAGACAATAAAAACAGTTGTAATTCTTTGCCAATCCAAATTGAGTATACTTCAATATGCTCTATTTGTTCAAGTTTTTAGTATTATTACTATTGTTTTTTATTGCTATATTTGGTCATTTTAGCCTGTAAATATGGCAGTTTCCAATGGTTCAAAGTAATAGATATTAATTGCTACTTTTTATGAAACCAAGATATGGATGGAAAAGGGGTTCCCTGCCCTCTGACCCAAAGGACACCGTACCTGACCTCAGGCAGGTCTGAGAGGTCAGGCAGTCTGTGCTTGGTGTATTCTCTTCCCAGAACACTTTTCTTTCTATAGCCATTTCCCCTTCCCACCATTTTTCCACCTGGATCACCCAATGCAGGCAGGAGGAAATCAAGCAGTGTGCTTATCAGCTTGAAGTAGTTTCTGACAAATAAAAAGGGTTGCTTCTTTATGCAGAAAAGCCTTCCCTAATAGTTGTAGTATGATCAGGCTGAATATTGGTTGAAAATATAAGGTAAGCCACTAACAATCTCATCCTCTGAGGGTGGTATCTCAGTGTTTCCAATTTTATTTTCTACAGGCTTGAAGTCTGTGAAACAGACAATATTCATTCAGGCTTTTCTTGGAATATAGTGCATATATATCAGAATATATCAGAATAGATGACTTTATGCTCCTTCTGGACTTGTGCCCTCTCTTCAGCTGGGAACAAGCTGACCCACAACTCCCTAGCTCCTCACGAGTCATAATGTCGTAGAGTTAGAGGCGGATTTGGAAGCCTTGTAGCCATGTCTCGGCCACACCTCCCGAGTCAGAATTGCTCACAAACCACCCTAAAACAATTATACTGTTTCAGCTCATGCACCTCCAGTAACAAGGAGCTCACTTCTACTTCCACTATTTGAGAATGTCCTCCTTATGTTAAATCACAGTGTGACAATGTGTGGAGATTGCTAGCCTGGGTTTCAGAATGGTGAGATAAAAGATCTCATCTAACTCTCCATATTGCTAGCTAGTATATGAATATGAACAAAGGCCTAAGCAATTTGTGGGAAGGATTAATTAAGGAACTCCTAGTATGTAGGATCCACTCAATTAATACAACACCTTAGTGTATTACACTATTATTGTAGTTCTACCTTCCAGGGTGACAAACAACAAATCCAATAGTCTCTTCCACTTTAAATATTTGAAGACAGCTGTCACATGCCTCTGAGTCAAATGTCTCAGTTCTTTCAGTTGCATCCATAAATTTTAGAATTCCATTCTTTCACCTCCAATCCTTCCAGAGGTTTCTACGCTTCCAGGAGTTCTCTCCAATCCAAGACTGCCCGCCTCAGTGTTGGGCAGGACAGTTCTGAGGTCCAGTTCTTTTGTGAATCAGAGGAAACTTTCTGTCTGCTTCCCATCTCTTCAGAGCCCACTCTACTCTTCTTTGAGTTTCTCTCCCCCAGTGCATTCCTGTCCTTCCTCTATTGTTAGCGAGAATAAGGCAACTTTTGATTAATGGTAGGTGTATCCATCAATGGGTGCAGACCTGGAGGCAGTGTAATGTAGACTATGGCAAGATGCTTAGGAACTGACTTTAATGAGTGGCCAGTGGAAACCTATAAATGCCTGTAATTGGGGGGACTGGGATTATCATCAGATAGAACCACCAAAATGACCCTCCTGAGTATGTCTTTAGATTGCATGTAGATCTAACTTGCATATAATTTCCTCCTGAATAAGACTGTATAGATACCTGAGCTAACCTTATTTCTCATCTTTGTAGATGTGCGAAGCTCGGTTTTTGTGGCAGGCTAAGTTTGTGAACAGCATCTGAGAAAGTTGAGTACACTCAAGAAGAGGCACATAGCTCCATGGAAGATCCCAGCCTCAACTTCTGACCTGGGACCATGCTGGGGACCTCCGGCATAGTGCTGACCATGTTGCTGCAGGAGACCTTAGGCTCCTCACCAAAGAAACACTGGGATCTTCCCATTCTGAGCAGGACTGAGAGGACAGCTTTGCAGGAACAGGAGGAGTTGTCTGAAGTTGTCACACATCTTCACACACCTCCCTGACTTAAATAGCACCATGAAAATGCGGGCAACTCTCTCTGTGTATGTATGTGCTTCATTGTAAGCAAAAGTGCAACATTTGATCTCTGTCTCAAGACAATGGATTGTTAACTGTAGTACAATTTTGATGCCTTTGCATGACTCTTTGAAATGCTAACTGCGGCTGTGGTCAAATTTCACCACAGTTTGAAGGCCTGCTTTAAGGAGATCCATCTAAGGCTTATATAGGTAAGTCTATAGTGCTCTTATTCTCCATTATAGTCCTTAGTACCAAGTGTAAGTTAAGAGAGTTTTACCAAGGCTTCTAACTCCCCAGCTTTTCCCTGCCTCAGAGCCTTTGTACTTGTCAGTTCCTCTTTCTAGAATGTTCTTCCCTCACCTCAGAACTTTCTTTTTAGAATATTCTTTCCCTCAGTTCTTCCAACATTCTCAGAAAAGCATTTCTTGACCAACTTATACAAAGTAACCCTCACTTCCCAGTTTCTTTCTGTCCTATAATCTTGTTTAGTTATTTATATGTTTTATTTACTTTAGAGAGAGAAGGACAAAGAGGGAAAGAGAGAATGGAACATTGATGTGAGAGAGAAATTGATTGGTTGCCTTCTGCATTCTCCCTACTGGGAATGGATCCTGCAACCTGGGCATAGGCCCCTACTGAGAATGGAACTCATGACCTTTAAGTGCATGGGAGATGCTCAGCCAACTGAGCCACACCAGCCAGGATCCTAGTATCTTCTTTAATTCCTCATGGCACTCCTACAATCTGAAATCAGCTTGTTTATTTGTTAATTTTTTACTTCCCTGACTAGATTTTTAGCCCCTCAAAAGTGGAAGCCTTGTCTGTTTTTTACCCCAGTGTCTTGTACATATAAGGCACTCAATAAATATTAAATGAATGAATGCTACTATCAGTCTTTTAAGATTCTTAATAGGAAAAAAAAAAAACTTTCATGAATTCCAAGTAGGAAGAAGACAGAAAATAAAGCAGAAAATGGAAGAATTGTTAACTGACACATTAGCTTGAGATTGAAATGACCAGAAAAGTGAAAATATGAATGTTTAATTATAAAGGCAGTTTTCAACTAGGAGCAGTATTATGTCCTCCAGAAGCAGATGGAGTCTAAAATGCCAAGGATAGTTACTTCACATCCCATCAAGACCTGTGCCCAGTTCCTTGCTGAAGGACAGCATGATTTTTCAATCCCTCCCAAGAGCCCTTCAATCAGAAACATTTCAAATCAAAGCACAGAAAAAGTCAGGAAATCCTTGCCATGTACAGCATCTGGGCAGAAATAAGAACATCTGTTCTCAGCATGAACCCTATTAGCTTCATGATTTGGCTTTCAACAACAACACAAAAGTACAATTATGATACATGGGTGTAACTGGTGGCAAGGTAGCAACCCGTGCTCTGCAGCAGGTGGCATGCTCCTGGCAGACACAGCTGCCGTGGAGGAACGTCCACATGCTGAGGGACAAGAGACATGCCAGCAGCAACAGCTCTGGCACCTGGGGTCAGATACAAGCTTCCAGAGGCAGAGGCCCTCTGGGGACTGGGAGAAAGAGACAAAAGAGGAAGAGTGGAGCAAGGAGCAAGGAGCAGATAGATGAGGAGGATGAGAAGAGAGAGGAGATAGGGAGAGAGAGGGGATGGGAGGCATGAAAAAGCAGCCAGATAGACCTGAGCCACACAAAAGGGCATGGGGGTGAGGGGAGAGAGCACACACAGAGAGAAAGGTCACTCTGCCTGACAAATAAATGGAGCAGCAGTGTCCCACCACAGCAACACCACCTTCTAGATGTGTGGCCTCAGGCAGGTTGCCTAACCATTTTGTGCCTTGGTTTCCTCAACCCATAAGAGCTAAAAACAATGGCACCTCCTGCAGAGGGTCAATGTGAGGGTTAAGATAGTTAATGCATATAAAGGGCTCAGAGTAGCATTTGACTCTTGACTCAGTTGTGGCTCTCAGAAAATGTCAGCTGCCATTGGTATTATTATTATTACTACTATTATTATCAGCATTATTTATAAGATAGTAGTTATTCCTTACAGCATAACGAGCTAAGTAGTGCTACTATTATCAAGTCAAGAAGCAAGAGTGTGGAAATAAAGGGCTCAGTCTCAGCTCTGTCTCTAGAACCTGTGTTTCTTAACTATTTTGCAGGACTCTAATGCCTCCTTAAGAATACCCCTGGAGCTTATTGCTGCTCAAGTGATAACAAGCCAGAAGCACTGCAAACTATAGCTATGCCTTGACTTGTTATGTGGAAGGCCAGGAGCAGACTCTTTTCTATGTAGTGCAGATGGCACCATCTGCACCTAAGGAAACAGGATTGAAGTCAGACACGAGTTCAAATCCTAGCTCCACACTCAAGACCAGTGAGCATGCTGAGACGAATGACCTCATGGCTGAGCTCTCTACTGGAAACAGAGAATAAATCTATGATGAGGATTAAACAGGACCATGTAGAGACCTCACTGTGTCTGGCACTCAGCACAAACAGTAGCTCTTCACATCATTAAAAGACAATATGTTCCCAGTGAACACTGAGAAGCACTGGGGTGATAGGAAAGGAGACAGAAAGGTAAAGTGGCAAGGAGAAAGGGAAGCATTTGGCAGATGGCAGACCTGGGAGCAAGAACCAGAGAGGCCAGGGATGAGGATGGAAGTTGTGAGCAGTGGCAAAGGGAGAAACCGATAATAGCTGGGCTGCTTGGGATCCAGAAACCCCCATTCACCTCAGCACTTCAGCTCTGAGAAAGCCTCTCAGAATCACAGCAATGATGTTCCTGAGAGCCAAACAAATAACACATTTCATTATGTGCAAAATAATCTATATAAAAGGTCCAAGATTTATATAGATTAGAATATCTTTTAAAATGACTTCTTATCAAGTTGTCAACATTTTATAAAAGGCATGTAAAGGGGGGTATGTTTTTAATATATAATAATAAAAGTGTAATATGCTAATTAGACCTGACGTCTTTCCAGATGTCTTTCCAGACAACCTTCCAGATAAAGCCAGGCCTGCGAGGGAAGCCCTGGTCCCAGGTGCCTGCCGGCAGCCAAAGGGAAGCCTGGGTCCCAGATGCCAGAGGGAAGCTGGTGCCTGCAGCCGGGGGAAGGAAAGCCTACTCTTGCAAGAATTTTGTGCATTGGGCCTCTAGCATAAAAATAAAAATAAACAGACTATGCAAAGGGTTCATACTCAATGACTCTAATAAAACTGAGGAGCTGATGTTTATATTTCTTGAAGTCCCTTCTCTTGGAAGATGCCCTCCTGGCATATGAAAATCTGTTTAATCTTGAGCAAATTGCCTAACCTCTCTGAGCCTCAACATTTTCATGTGCAAAGAAATATAATAATAGAACCTTCCTCATAGATAATTGTAAGAATTAACAGAGATGATGCATATGAACAGGTCAGCACAATGTCTAGCACATAGAACTCGATCAATGTGAGCTAATGTTATTATTTCTATTTGACTTATTTACTTGGCAATTGCAATAGACAAAGTGTGCAATATGGCTTAAGAGCCATACAAATCTGATGTCTGGAAATTATCCAAGGAAAGTCGTCAAAAATATTAACTCCTCCCTCTGCCTCTCGCCTTGTGATCAAGTCCTCTCAACTCCATGTTGTAAGGACCTCTCTCCTCCACTCTGACCCTTCCTTGCTTGTTTTTTTCCTTTCTCACGGGATCCACCTCAGCCAACCACACGGGCATCCTCTGAGTTTCCTGCTACTAATCCTCTTAATCTATACTTCATACAGAAGCTTCATAGTCCATCTTTGAAGTCTTAGCTTGTATTAAAATTTGATTCATACACATTTTTTTCAGTCTACTATATAATATAACCACATTTGCTTTCATTAAAGAAAATTATTTAGTCTGGCCAGTGTTGCTCAATGGTTGAGCATTGACCTATGAACCAGGAAGTCATGGTTAGATTCCCCATCAGGGCACATGCCAGGGTTGTAGACTCTATCCCTGATAAGGGGTGCACAGGAGGCAGCCGATAAATGATCCACTCTCATCATTGATGTTTTTATTTCTATCTCCCTTTACCTTCCTCTCTGAAATAAATAAAAAATGTATTTTTAAAAAAACAGAAAATTATTTAAATGACTTACTATTGGTTAAATTGACACTCCTGAAAATTTCCAAAGCTTCTCTAGCTTCCTCGTTACTAGGGGCTCAGCAAATGGTTGCAGACTTGAAGCACAAATGTAAAGAAAATGGGTAAGCAAAAACACTAGAAATTAGTATGCAAATGTGACAATAATTGACAAATTAGAAAAGTGGGATTATGGCTGTATATTTTACTCAATTTCCCAAGTATTAGGACAAATGTTTTCTCTGATTGTGATCACTGAAAATGTATTGTATATATAGGAAGGGCGTGGAAGTATTGCCCAGATACCACACAGCATTGTGTGTTGTGGTAGTGGCTTGTGAGTGCTGTTTGCAGAGCCCATGGCTATTCCTGGTCAATGTTTCTCCACCAGGAAAGAACAGGTGCCCAAAGTCTGACAGATTGTGTGCCACCCAAGTGTATAACATTAAAGAACAATGACTCCTGAAGTCAGGAGAAGAGACAACTGTGCCAGTCTCAGTGTGCAGCAACAGCCACAGCTACACCTCCAGCCTGAACCAAAGGGAAGAAATGTGGGCTTCGGCTCCCCTGCTTTACATGTCTCAGGACTGGTGCTCTCCTCACTTATACGAAAGGAAGTCCACTACTACCTGCTTACGCAAAGCAGCGGCCTGGCTCATCCATGATTCTCCAGCAGCTTTAGCGCATGAAATGACATTCCCAGGGTTTGCTGCCAAGAAGCTGATTTGTCCTGTGTCCCCTCTTGCCCATAGTGAGGAAAGAAAGCATCAGGTTTGTGGGGTCCAATGTTGCAAGCTGTGATTTATTTGCTCTTAGCAACCAATATCATGGCTTCGGCTCCGTGATATCTGTGAGCCAAACATTCTCATCAAACATGTTTTTTATTCAACTGTGTGCCCTCAGGGTGCTGCAGGCTTGTTTGGCCGCCTGCTGAAGACTGACAGCTCACACTGCACCCTCGACCCACAAGAGGCCTCTGGTCAGCTATTCACAGCCTGCTCTGTATCTGGCTTTTGTAGCTCCTCATCACTGGGCAAAGGCATCTCACAAACATCTTCATCATCACTCTGCTTCTCAGGGCCCCACTACTTAAACGAAGATGCTTTTCCTTTTCTTGAAAACACTGTTTTCCTCTTTTACCTGTTTTGTTTCCTGTTTGCAGTTTAAGAGCCAGCAAGGCAGATGGATGTGAGAAGCCACCTAACAGAGCAAGAAAACCCATCCCAGGCCCTCACTTAATGGAGCCTGTGGCGGGGCCAGACTCATGAAGATGACTGTGAACATTGGGCCTCAGCACAAGAGCCTGGCAACTGGAATGCTCAGTTCACGCAGTGAAGCCCAGGACCCAGCTATTAAAGTCAATGAAAATGAGAAGCCAAGAATCTTCCTGAATTATGTTAGACCCTTTTCAGGATCCAGGGCCCTAAGTCTCTTCTTCAGGTTTCTACAATAAATAAATAAATAACAAGCCATTAAAAACATAATAAAACAGAAAGATGATTTAGAGGGCAGGTGTTGAAGTTACATGGATAGACATGAATTTATATCCCAAGTCTTGCATTAACTAGCTGAGGAGTCCTGAACAACTAACCTCATCTCTCTGAGCTTTAGTTTTCTCATCTGAAAAAAAAAAAAAAAAAAAAATGAGGCTGATTGTGCAAATTTCACAGTGATAGTAAGGATTAAATGAGAGTTCATGCAAACTTATAGCCTAATACCTGATACTTAATATGTGCTTAATGAATATTCAATGTCATTAGTATTTGTGCCATTGTTTCAAAATTATTAGTCAAGAAATGCACAAGGATGGGACATATTTCAGATCATTTTTTTGCCTCCCAGCTTTTGGCTTATATAATTACTTGCATAAAAAGAGCCCTTATCCTTTCCCCATCTTCCCTCCCCCACTCCCAACCCCTGTGTCTATTCTCATTCATGAGTCCTGCAGCTCCATATACTTGATCCTTTGGACATGTATGCTTTTGTCCTTTGCTCTTCCCTAGACAGTTCCTCAAGGGCATGGACTGTCCTTTCCTTAGCTCAGTAGCCTTTCTAGTGTCTGAGATGCTGCTTCCCACATACTAGGTCCTCAACACTGCTGTTGAGTGGAATTCTTACTTTAACTCTGGCAACATGAAAAAATGAATTATTGATTTCATGGGCTGAGATCTTTGAAGATTTTCAAAGTCTCAGAATCACTATACAGTCAGAAAAGTTCAAAGAATGAATTCATCGACTGGCTTATTCTGCTCTCAAAAGTCATTTACACTTCAGTCAGGAGAGGCCAGGGGAAATGCTGAGGGTTCTGTCTCTTCACAGACTGTCTATTACTGGGGGAGAGAAACATCCCCTGGTCTGTACTTTAGAATATATGAACACCATGAGCAAAAAATCTGCCCTTTCTATGGCCCATAGTGCCCTCGATTCTTGGTCTGTACAGCAAGGCGCTATGTGTCATTGCTGGTCTGTACCACCTGGCCTGGTGTGGGGAAGCTTAGGGACCCATTCTAGGGCCTCACTCTCCTTTCTGCACTAAGAGGTTTGGGATACTTGTCTACCCAGGGGCCGAAACCTACAAAGCTTAAGTTAACATCTCCTGGGAGGTTTCACTCACTATGTTCGCTGCCTCCTTCCAGATTCTCTTCTTTCCTAATGTAACCAGTTATGATTTACTCTTAGGTTTTTAGGGTGGATTTGGTGCTACCTGGATGTTAAGTATTGTCATTAATATCAATTAATTATGATGCAAAGTCCTAATACCTGCTCATGCGTACACACACACACACACACACACACACACACAAATAAGAAAATTCTGAATGCAGTACATTAATTGAGAAAGCCACATTATATACAGATTTTTTGAAAGAGCCTTTTATTGCACTGACTTAAAATTTTATAGCCTTTTCTGGGCTTCCACATAAAACCCACATGGTAAGGCTATTGTGCCAAACCAGCCAGAAGATAGGGAGATAAAGAGAGTCATAGATCAGAGCCCATGAGGTAGAAATGGAAAACTCCAGAGTGCTCTAATGGCATTGGTGACAGGCAGCCCATTGTAGACAGAGAAGCTATCAGTCATCTATTGCTAAATAAGGAGGATTTCTTCCCCTCCAGGCCATATAAAACTAATTCTTTACAAGTTTTTCTGAGATTCACATAAAAAAACACATCAAGTTTGTGAACAATAAAATGGCAATAAATACATATTTATCAACAATTGAATCTAAAAATAAATGAACAAGGAATCTAATGAATAAAATAAACTGATGAATAAAATAGAACCAGAGGCATGGAAACATGGAACAGACTGATGAACCTCAGAGGGAAGCGGGGAAGGGAGCTGAGGTGAGTCAACCAAAGATCTTAATATGCATATATACCAGGTGTACCAGCTAATAATTAGGATTTTATAATCAAAGAAAACACGATAATTTCAAGAGAAACATCAAAAGTGTTTTATTCAAAGTAATGTCCATCACTAGCTACACATTTCCCCATCTTTCAGGTAATTTGTGGATACCGTCCCAATAGAACTTTTCTTGTTTTGAGGCAAACCATTCAGAGACCCAATTTTCCACTTCTTTGTATGTTTTGAAGTGCTGCTCAGAAGTGCATGTGCCATTGATCAGAACAAGTGGTAATCTGAAGGGACAAGGTCTGGTGAATACGGCGGGTGGGTTAATACTTCCCAGGCAAGATCTTTTAACATGTCTTTAACTGGTTTTGAAGTGTATGATGGTGCATCATCTTGAAGCAAAATTACTTTGCCGTGTTTTCTGGCCCATTCTGGTGGTTTTATGATCAAAGCGTGGTTCAAATTGATTATTTGTTGCCAGTAGTGGTCAGTATTAATGGTTTCACCTGGTTTTAGAAGCTCATAATACACCACACCTTCCTGATCCCACCAAACGCAGAGCATTGTCTTCTTTCCAAAGTGATTTGGCCTTACAGTCAATGTTGATGATTGACCTGGACCAACCCATGATTTTGTGCATTTGGGATTCTCAAAATAAATCCACTTTTCATCGCCAGTCACAATTCGATGCAAAAAAGACTTTCTTTCATGCCATTGAAGCAACATTTTACTGGTGACTTTTCGGTTTTCCATGTGTCTTTTGTTCAGTTGATGTGGCACCCATTTTCCTTCCTTTAAAATCTTTCCCATTGCTTGTAAATGACCAGAAATTGTTTGCTGAGCAACATTTAATCTTTCTGCAAGTTGTTTTTGAGTTTGACACACATCTTCATCCAATAATGCTTGTAACTTTTTCAGTTGACCTGGACATTGTTTTTCACATCAAAATCATCACTTTAAAAGTGTTTAAGCTGGTGTTCACAAGTATCTTGAGATGGAGCATGTTCAACATAAGCTTCCAAAGTATAAAATAACTTTCAGCAGCACTTTTCTTCAAAATAAAGTAATGAATTAAAACTTCCCACAAATGCTCTCTTTTTTTGGCATGAAATTTGACATTTTTAAGCGTAAAAATATCTGATGTTAACACCTTCAGCAAATTTGACAAATAAAGTTTTGAAGCTTGTTGTCAATACAACAAAATAGCATACATATCAAATTGCATATATATCAACATATGTGTAACTCCATCTATTGAAAAAAAATCTGCATTATTAACGTTCACCTGGTACTTTACCTGTGGACACAGACAATAGATGGTGAAGGCCTGGGGTGGGGCTGGAAATGAGTGTAGGGAGGGAATGGGGGATAAAAGGGGGACATATGTAATACTCTCAACAATTTTTTGTAAAACCATCAAGTGACACCTCCAAAATGAATTCTTGCAGAACTTATAAGCAAACTAGAAGCTAGTCTCAGAGCTTCTCAGAAGTAAGTGCAAAGCCAAGAGCTGGGGACTTAAACAGCTGTGGATCAGACCCTGGTGCTGGAAATGAACAATCTGCCCCTCAAGCTCTACACTGGGAGGGACCCAAGTTCACAGAAAGGGCAGTGCTGCCCAGCCAAACAGCCCAGGAAGTTTGCTCTCAATTATCCACCCCATATGTAATTTCAGGAAAACTTATTCTGTAAATTGCAGATTTTTTGACACTTAACTCAGGAAAAATGAGTTGTCCAACAGTGATTTCATGCCCAAATAAACCTGTAATCTTTATCCTTAGCCTTTTCTTCCCCTTCTTACCAAAGAAAAAGGATACAGACATTTTTCGAAGAGAAAGTAAACTCCCAAAGATGAAAGATTTAAGTTTTTAAGTTTCCTTAATGCTGAAACTAAGAAGAGGTTCTCAAGTTGGCAAAACACTTCCCTCCCACATGCCTATTAAATCACCACCAGATCCAAAGGCTCTGACTCAGAGAATGTGTAAGCCTAAGCCTTGTCCCATAAACAGTGTTTCCAAGACCCATGTTCTAGATTCCTTGCAGTGCAGTGCAACTCAGGGTCGGGGCAAATAAGGTAAGGAGACCATTCCAGTTCAAATTCTGAAGCTGTTTTGTTTTGTTTTTGTTTTTGTTTTCTATTGCAGTTTAAGTAGAAGTCAAAAGGACTGTTCTTACTATTGTCTCAAACTAAACTGCTGACAACTAAGAAGTATGAACACTTGGCAGAATTTCAAACTCCAACAATAAGCAAACTGTATGATACAATTTTGTGTTGCTTTTATATAGCTTTTCTTTTTCTACCTTGTGATATTCTAGAAACATATGGGTACTTTGTCCATGCCCCCTTCCGGGACTTCAGGAGCCACCCTGGTGGCCCTCATGGAAGCCTGCTGAGGCTGGGATATCCCAAGGGAAACAAAGGCTCTCAACATAGGGGAGCACTGACAGGCCATGGATCTTGCCCAGGAACAGATGTCCTCCTTCCTCTGGGATAAGTCCACTGCTAACCTGCCCGCTACAGGAATTGTGATTGGAACAAATTATCAAGACTGTCATGAGAGTCAAGGCTGACTCTGTGAATAAAAGGCACTAAATAGATTTGAGAAGGGTTGTCTCCCTTCTTCTCTTTAATCCCAACTTTTCTCCCAATGTCTAGGATTGACATTGTTTGCTTCCACATGTGTTTACTAATTCACTCAACATCACATCCTCCTCCCGCAATTCCCTGGTCTGTTTTCCCCGTGACCCAGAGCTTTCCCATCCTTCTTCTTCCACAAAAACCCCTTACTGTGTGTACCATTTCCTTTTGGTTCTGTTATCACTCAATGGAAGCCAAGTTATCTAATAAAATAACTTCTGCTAATGTGCTTAGTCTCCCAGGGAACATATGCATTTATCAGTTTCTGGAGAAGATGTGTTAACCCAAGAAGTGATTTTAAGTGTGAAAGATCAGGGTTTGGTATTTTGAGAGGACATGAATTATTTAGCGGTAAAGAAGGAGTTAATCAGCTTAAGTGATAGGGAAAGGTAGGGGTAGAGTTGGCCTCAAGCACAGGTGGAGAGAAACTCTGCCAGAACCTCACTGACACTCATCACAGCTTTTGCCTATGCATGGGCCTAGTTTTTATCAGCTTCTCTACTTGGCAGGGACCATGCCCCCAGTAGGTCTAGGACCATGTGTCCTTATAGCTCCTATTAAGGGAAATAGCTTATATCTTAGAGTTTCAGGGAAAAACTCTAATTGGCTCAGTTCAAATCACACGCTAATCCGGGGGCCAGTTACTGTGGCCAGGAGATTTGGCCAGTGTTCTCATTTTCTAGTGCCATACTGAATAGCTTTAAACAGCACACAAATATCTTACTAGAGGCCTGGTGCATGAAATTCGTGCATGGAGGGGGGTGTCCCTCAGTCCGGCCTGCACCCTCTCCAATCTGAGACCCCTCGAAGGATGTCTGATCGCCCATTTAGGCCCAATCCCACCAGGCAGTGGGACATCCCTCTCACAATCCAGGACTGCTGGCTCCCAACCGCTCACCTACCTACCTGCCTGATTGCCCTTAACCACTTCTGCCTGCCAGACTGATCTCCCCTTAACCATGCCCCTGCCAGCCTGATCAACACCTAACTGTTCCCCTGCTGGCCCAATTGCCACTAACTGTCCTCCCCTGCAGGCCTGGTTGCCCCCAACTGCCTTCCCTTTCAGGCCTAGTCCCTCCCACTGCCCTCTCCTGCTGGCCTGATCACCCTCAACTGCCCTCTCCTGCCGGCCATCTTGTGGTGGCCATCTTGTGTCCACATGGGGGCGGCCATCTTTGACCACATGGGGGCAGTCATCTTGTGTATTGGAGTGATGGTCAATTTGCATATCACTTCTTTATTAGATAGGATAGTTCTAGAAGTCTTACTAGACAAAAGTCAAGGTGTTCAAAGCATATATTCCCTTCTGTAGGTTCTAGGGAGGAATCCATTTACTTGCTCATTCAGTTTAACAGAATTTATTTTTTATGCTCATAAGACTGAGGTCCCTGGTTTCTATTTCCTTCCTCATCTTTAGGCAATCCCCAGCTTCTAGAGACCACCCACATTCCTTGGCTCATGGCCCTTCTTCCATCTCCAAATTCAGCAATGGGGGGTCAAGTCCTCATATTTCAGATCTCTCCTGTTTCTTTTTGTTGTCACATTCTCCAATTTGTCTTCTTTCCTTTTCTACTTTTATTTTTTATTTATTTTATTTTTTATTTTTATTTTATTTTTTATTTATTTATTATTTTTTATAACTTCTTTATTGATTAAGGTATTACATATGTGTCCTTATTCCCCCATTACCCCCCACCTCCCATTCATGCCCTCACCCCCCTGTGGTCTGTGTCCATTGATTAGGCTTATATGCATGCATATAAGTCCTTTGGTTGATCTCACCTCCTTACCCCCACTGTCCCCTACCTTCCCTGAGGCTTGACGTTCTGATCGATGTTTCTCTGTCTCTGGATCTATTTTTGTTCATCAGTTTATGTTCTTCATTATATTCCACAAATGAGAGAGATCATGTGATATTTACCTTTCGCTGTTTGGCTTATTTCACTTAGCATAATGCTCTCCATCTCCATCTATGTTATTGCAAATGGTAAGAACTCCTTTTTTACCACAGCATAGTATTCCATTGTGTAGATGTACCACAGTTTTTTAATCCACTCATCTGCTGATGGGCATTTAGGCTGTTTCCAAATCTTAGCTATGGTGAATTGTGCTGCTATGAACATAGGGGTTCATATATCCTTTCTGATTCGTGTTTCTAGTTTTTGGGATATATTCCTAGAAGTGGGATCACTGGGTCAAATGGGAGCTCCATTTTTAGTTTTTTGAGGAAACTCCATACTGTTCTCCACAGTGGCTGCACCAGTCTGCATTCCCACCAGCAGTGCACAAGGGTTCCTTTTTCTCCGCATCCTCCCCAGCACTTGTCATTTGTTGACTTGTTGATAATAACCATTCTGACAGGTGTGAGATGGTACCGCATTGTTGTTTTGATTTGCATGTCTCTGATTATTAGTGACTTTGAGCAGGTTTTCATATGTCTCTTGGCCTTCCTTCTGGCCAGGGCCAGCCTGACAGGTTGAATTGGGCTGTGGTAGGGAGGTGGGAATTGAGAAAAGAAAGAAAGAAAAAAGAGCGGGATCGGGAGGACTACAGGTCATCAGAGACTGCAGCAAGTTTATTAACAGCGTAATGCCTTTTATACACAAAACACTGAATAGGAGGTCTATCAAGAGGAATGTATTCTTTGTTCCTCTTAATCTCTAAGGGAGAGACAGAGCAGAAGGACAAATTCTCAGTACAGCAAATCTCAGTAAATAGTTACAGACTTCTTGGAAAGCTATGAAAGGTTGCTCTCATTCTACTGATAACTGCGATCCAAACAAGCCTGGGAAAACTGTGTGGGTAGGGGACAGCCTTGCTAGTCCCTTCAGGTGCAAGGACAGTGTCAGCTTACACCCGGTCTCCAACACCTTCTGTCATCTTCTGAAAAGTGTCTATTTAGATCAGTTGCCCATTTTATGATTGGGTTGTTTATCTTCTTTTTGTTAAGCTGCATGAGTTCCCTGTAAATATTGAAGATTAAACCCTTATCATTGATATCATTGGCAAATATGTTCTCCCATGCAGTGGGCTTTCTTGTTGTTTTATTGATGGTTTCTTTGCTGTGCAAAAGCTTTTTATTTTGATGTAGTCCCATTTGTTTATTTTCTTTTTAGTTTCCATGGCCCTAGGAGCAGTATCAGTGAAGAAATTGCTTTGGCAAATGTCAGAGATTTTTCTGCGTATGGATTCCTCTAGTATTTTTATGGTTTCCCATCTTATATTTAAGTTCTGTATCAATTTTGAGTTTATTTTTGTGTATGGGGTAAGTCGGTGGTCTAGTTTCATTTTTTTGCATGTATCTGTCCAATTTTCCGAACACCATTTCTTGAAGAGACTGTCCTGACTCCATTGTATGTTCATGCCTCCTTTGTCAAATATTAATTGAGCGTAGTGATTTGGGTCGATTTCTGGGTTCTCTATTCTATTCCATTGATCTATATGTCTGTTCTTGTGCCAGTACCAGGCAGTTTTGAGGACAGTGGCTTTGTAATACAGCTTGAAATCTGGTATTGAGATCCCACCTACTTTGTTCTTCTTTCTCAGGATTGCTGTAGCTATTCGGGTCTTTTTTTATTCCAGATGAATTTTTGGAAAGTTCTTTCTAGCTCTGTGAAATATGCTGTTGGTATTTTATTTTATTTTTTAAAAATATATTTTATTGATTTTTTACAGAGAGGAAGGGAGAGGGATAGAGAGTTAGAAACATCAATGAGAGAGAAACATTGACCAGCTGCCTCCTGACCACACCCTACTGGGGATATGCCCGCAACCAAGGTACATGCCCTTGATTGGAATCGAACCCGGGACCTCTCAGTCCGCAGGCCGACGCTCTATCCACTGAGCCAAACCAGTCAGGGCTGCTGTTGGTATTTTAATGGGAAGTGCATTGAATTTATATATTGCTTTGGGTAGTATGGACATTTTGATGATGTTGATTCTACCAATCCATGAACATGGTATATTCTTCCATTTGTTTATGTCTTCCTATATCTCTTTTTTCAGTGTCGTGTAGTTTTCCGCATATAGGTCTTTTACCTCCTTAGTTAACTTTATTCCTAGGCATCTTAATTTTTTTGGTGCTATGGTAAATGGGATTGCTTTTTTAGTCTCTCTTTCTGTAAGTGCATTATTGATGTATAGAAATGCCATAGATTTCTTGGCATTAATTTTGTATCCTGCTACATTGCCGAATTCATTTATTGAGCCTAATAATTTTTTGATGGAGTCTAGGGTTTTTTATGTACAGTATCATGTCATCTGCAAATAAGGACACTTTTACTTCTTCTTTTCCAATTTGAATGCATTTTATTTCTTCTTCTTGTCTGATTGCAATGGCTAGTACTTCTAGCACTATGTTTAACAGGAGTGGTGAAAGTGGGCATCCCTGTCTTGTTCCTGTTCTTAAAGGAAATGGTTTTAGTTTTTGCCCATTGAGTATGATGTTGGCTGTGGTTTTGTCATATATGGCTTTTATTATGTTGAGGTATGATTCTTCTATTCCTACCTTGTTGAGAGTTTTTATCAAGAAAGGCTGTTGGATTTTGTCAAAGGCTTTTTCTGCATCAATTGATATGACTATGTGATGTTTATCTCTCAATTTGTTTATGTGATGTATCACGTTTATTGATTTGTGAATATTGTACCATCCTTGCATTCCTGTGACAAATCCTACTTGGTCATGGTGTATGATCTTTCTGATGTACTGCTGCATCCGATTTGCTAGAATTTTGTTGAGGATTTTGGCATCTATGTTCATGAGGGATATTGGTCTGTAATTCTCTTTCATTGTGTTGTCTTTATCTTGTTTTGGTATTAGGGTGATGCTGGCTTCATAGAAGGAGCTTGGAAGTGTTCCTTCCTCTTGAATTTTCTGGAATAGTCTGAGGAGGATAGGTTTTAGTTCTTCCTTGAATGTTTGGTAAAACTCCCCTGTGAAGCCATCT
The DNA here is from genome assembly GCF_963455305.1 of Plecotus auritus. NCBI lineage: Eukaryota > Metazoa > Chordata > Mammalia > Chiroptera > Vespertilionidae > Plecotus > Plecotus auritus. The sequence continues at coordinate 98,278,318 of NC_137772.1, read as the reverse complement.
GGCACTGGGCTTTTGTTTGCTGGAAGCTTTTTGATGACTGCTTCAATTTCTTTCATAGTTTATGGCCTATTGAGATTTTTAGTATCTTCATGAGTAAGTTTTGGAAGGTTGTATTTTTCTAAGAATGTGTCCATTTCCTCCATGCTGTCTAGTTTGTTAGAATAGAGTTGTTCATAGTATTTTTTAATAATCCTTTGTATTTCTGTGGGGTTCGTTGTTATTTCTCCTCTTTCATTTCTGATTTTGTTTATTTGGGTCCTCTCTCTTTGCTTCTTGGTGAGCCTGGCTTGAAGTTCATCAATCTTGTTTATCCTTTCAAAGAACCAGGTCTTGGTTTTGTTGATCTTTTGTATTGTTCTTTTGGTCTCTGTGACATTTATTTCTGCTCTGATCTTTAATATTTCCTTCCTTCTGCTCACTGTGGGCTTTTCTTGTTGCTCTCTTTCTAATTCTTTGAGTTGTTGAGTTAGATGATTTATTACCATTTTTTCTTGTTTTTTGAGGTAGGCCTGCCTGTAGAGCTATAAACTTTCCTCTCAGGATTGCTTTCATTGTATCCCATAGTATTTGAATTGTTGTGTTTTTATTTTCATTAGTCTCCAGGATATTTTTAATTTCTTCTTTGATCTCATTGATAATCCAATCATTGTTTAATAACATGCTATTCAGCTTCCAAGTGTTTGAATTTTTTGGAATGTTTTTATTGTAGTTTATTTCTAATATTATGCCATTGTGGTCTGAGAAAATACTTGATATGATTTCAATCTTTTTGAATTTGGGGAGACTTTGTTTGTGACCCAATATGTGGTCTATTTTTGAAAATGTCCCATGTGCACTTGAGAAGAATGTATATTCCGTGGCTTTGGGGTGAAATGTTCTGAAGATGTCAATTAATTCCATTTGATCTAGTGAGTCATTTAGAATTGCTGTTTCTTTGCTGATTTTTTTGTCTATAGGATTTATCCAGTGATGTCAGTGGTGTATTAAAGTCCCCTACTATGATTGTATTGTTGTCGATCTCTCCCTTGATATCTTCCAGAAGATTTTTTATGTATTTGGGTGCTCCTGCATTGGTGCATATATGTTTATCAGGGTTATATCCTCTTGTTATATTGATCCCTGTGTTATTATGAAGTGGCCTACCTTATCTCTTTTTATGGCCTTTACTTTGAGGTCTGTTTTGTCAGAAACAAGTACTGCTACCTCAGCTTTTTTTTTCATTTCCATTTGCCTGAAAAATGTTTTTCCATCCCTTCATTTTCAGTCTGTATGAGTCCCTTTTTCTGAGGTGGGTCTCTTGTAGACAGCATATATATGGGTCATTTTTATTATCCATTCAGCCACTCCATGTCTTTTGATTGGAGCATTTAGTCCATTTACGTTTAAATTATTATTTAAAGGAACTTATTTGTAGCCATTTTTATTTTTTGTGTCTGTGTTCCTTCTTACCTTTTTTATTTCTTCTTTTTATACCAGTCCCTTTAGCATTTCTTGCATTGCTGGCTTGGTAATGGTAAACTCCCTTAGCATTTTTTTTTTGTCTTTGAAACTCCTTTTTTCCCCTTATATTTTGAATGATAACCTTGCTGGATAGAGTATTCTTGGATTCAGTCCCTTGGTTTGCATCACTTTGTAAATTTTCTTCCATTCTTTTCTGGCCTGATGTGTTTCTGTTGAGAAATCATTTGATAATCTAATGGGAGCTCCCTTGTATGTAACTTTCTGTCTCTCTCTTGCAGCCTTTAAGATTTTCTCTTTGTCCTGAATATTTGCCATCAAAATTATGATGTGTCTTGGTGTGGGTCTTTTCAGATTCATCCTGTTTGGGACTCTCAGTGCTTGTGTGACTTTTTTCTTTGCCACATCAGGGAAGTTTTCTGACATTATTTCTTCAAATAATTCTTCTAAACCTTGTTCCTCTTCTTGTTGTCCTGGCACCCCTATTATTCGTATGTTGCTTCGTTTCATGTTGTCCCATAGTTCCCTTAGGCTCTCCTCCTGTCTTTTAATTTTTTTCTCCAGTTGCAATTCAGTTTGGCTGTGTTTTGCTTCCCTGTCTTCTAGTTCACTAATTCGGTCCTCTGCTTCTCCTAGTCTACTGTTGAAACTTTCCTTGGTGTTTTTTATTGCAGCTATATCACTCTTCATTTCTTCTTGATTCTTACATAAGGTGTTGATTTTTTTCTTCCACCCAGTCTGTGAACTCTATGACCCTTATTCTGAATTCTTTTTCTGACATATTGCATGCCTCTGTTTCACTTAGCGGCTTTTCTGGCGATTCCTCCTTTTCTTTCTTTTGGGGGTATCTTTGTCTACCCATTTTTGGTCTTACCCACTGATCTAGATGTCAAGCTGTGCAGGGGCTGCTTTTTGGGTGGCAGTGGCTTCTCTGGTTGCAGTTGCTCCTCTGGCAGTTACGGTAGCAGCTGCTTCTCAGTTGGCAGCAGCTCCTCTGGTGGGTGCTGTTCACAGCAGTGGTGCCTCCTCCGGCTGGTGGGGCAGGCTGCTCATATAGCTGCTGTTCCTTGGATGGGGTTGGGCTGATTATGATGTTGCTGCTCTTCGGATGGGGACAGGTTGCTTGTGCCACTGCTCCTTGGATAGGGGCCAGCGGCTTACGTGGCTGCTCCTCCTCAGACAGGGGCGGACTGCTCGTGTGACTGCTGTTCTTTAGATGGGCGCTGGCTGCGTGCTGCTGCTGTTCCTCAGATGGGACAGGCTACTCGTGATGCTGCCGCTCCTTGGACAAGGGCAGGTTGCTTGCAGGGCTGCTGCTCCTTGTACTTGTGCGGGTTGCTCGTGCTGCTGCTGCTCCTCATGTTTGAGTGAGCTGCTCATGCTGTTGATGCTCCTCGGACAGGGATGGGCCACTCACCTGGCTCCTTCTCGTCGGACAGATGCAGGCTGCATGTGGGTGCTGCTCCTTGGACTAGTGCAGACTGCACAGGGCTGCTGCTCCTTGGATGTGGGCGTCTGCTTGTGTGTCTGTTGCTCCTCAGAAGGGGATGGGCTGCTCACACAGGTGCTGCTCCTCGGATGGGGGCAGGCAGCTCACACAATTGCTGCTCCTCAGATGGGGGCAGGAGGTTCATGCAGCTGCTGCTCCTCAGAAAGGGTTGGTTTACTCACACAGCTGCTGCTCCTTGGAAGGTGGCTGGCTGCTCGTGCGGCACAGCTGTTGCTCTTCAGACAGGTGCAGGGTGTGGGCTGCACACAGCTGCTGCTCCTCAGAGGGGGGCCGGCTGCGTGGGGCTGCCGCTCCTCAGTAGTGAGTGGGCTGCTCAAGTGGCTGCTGCTCCTCGGATGGGGCGAGCTGCTCGTGTGGTTGCTGCTCCTCAGAAGGGGGCCATCTGCGTGGGGCTACCACTCCTCAGTAGTGGGTGGGCTGCTCAAGTGGCTGCTGCTCCTCAGATGGGGCGAGCTGCTCGCGTGGTTGCTGCTCCTCAGACGGGGGAACTGGCTGCTCACCCAGCTGCTGCTCCTTGGACAGGGGCAGGCCACGTAAAGTTGCTGCTCTTAGGCCTGTGGAGGGTTGCTCATGGGGCTGCTGCTCCTTGGACAGGAGCAGATTGCTCACATGTCTGCTGTTCACGTGGTTGCAGTGCTGTGGGCTAAAGTGTTGGGCCAGTCAGAGGGGAGCCTGCTTCCAAACTCACAGGAGCCTGCACCCAGGGTGGCTGGAGTCTTGTTGACTGTGGGATCACAGTCTAGGTAGCATGTCCCTGGCAGGGGTGGCTGTAGAGTCCCAGGTGTTATATGAGGGTGCTCTGGGTGGAGTTGAGGCTGGGAACCCAGTTACAGCAGCTCTACCCTTCAAAAAGGCTAGGCCTCTAAGGACAAGCAGGCCTCACTGTACTGTTTGCAATGGTAGAAGAAGCTGCTTAGTTAGGCTAGCCTGATTAGCCTTCCCCTGAAGGTCCTGTGGGATCTAACTGTGCCTCACTCACTCACACACATACACACACACACACACACACACACACACCACCTGACCACACGCTCCTCTTTTACTCCCTCACTCACTCATGCTCTTTCCCTCACTGCCGCATTCTTCCTGCCTCTATAGTTGGGTCTGGAGTGTTATTGACCAGTTCGTGGATGGAGTTTCCTCTCCAGGTGTCTGGTTATGTGGCTTGCTTTCAAGCCCCTTGACCAGACAGGATAAAACTCACCTTAACAAGATCCAACACAGGGTGAACTAAGCACAAATGTATACACGACACCAATAACCCCAATATAAGTGACCACCTGAGCAAAGAGAGTTAGGGCAGAGAAAAGAGAGCACAAATGTTATCGAAGAGAGAGAAAAAGATAAGGTATAAAAGACTAAGGAATAAAAAGGAAAATATATATATGTATGTGGGGGTAAGACACCACAGAACCAATAGATAAACCAAAAAAAAACAAAAACAAAAACAAAAAACAAATACAAACACCACACACCCAGCAAAGAGGATTCTCCTTTTCTACTTTTTAAGGCCCCATGTGATTTTACAGGCCCACTTAGATAATCCAGGATAATATCCCCATCCTAAAATCCACAACCCTCTTTCCATCTACAGTGTCCCTTTTGCCATGTAATGGCAATGTATAGTAAATAGCATACTCATATATAAATGGCAACAAATATGTAAAACATATCCACAGGTTCTAAGGATAGAGCATCAACATGTTTAGGGCAGGGGAGTCGGGGAGGGCATTATTATATTATCAAAACCAAATTTTGATTGCATATTCACCTGTGTAACCCGGGCATGGGCTGGTATGATTGACAACTCCAAAAAAATCATGTGGAAGGGGAAAGAAGAATAAATTCCCTAGTGAAGGACAGAATGCTATTAGCAGGGAATCAAAGAGAAAAATAAGGCAGAATGGGCCTTATTAAGGATTTAAGTTACTACTCAGAGGTGTTGGTGGGCTTTTTCAGTAGAGATTTTAATATTACTGATGGCAAGTGTCTAAAACATTTTTTTAAATGATTAAATGAGAGGGGAGGCAGATCAGAGACAGAGAATTAAACTTTTCCAAGTTTATATATCAACAGTGCTGTAACTTTTGGGGGGCTTAACTATGAGAAACAACAGAGGAAACAGAAATTACTCATAGGAATTTAGCTCAAATATCATGCTCACATAGAGCAACATAGGACAGCCAAGAAAGAGAGGGGACTAGAAGACTCATGTCCTCAAGTACACCAGGGGGTGGACCAGAGGAGGTTTAGCTAGCAAGGCTAAAGATAGCAACCATGTACAAGATTCTGGAGTGTTAGTTGGAACATACTGGTTATGATTCAAACTCGTGTACCCATCCACACAACCTTGGGTAGGTTTGACCTTGGGCCAGGTTCATCTCCAGTGAAAGAAGAGAGTAAGAGTATCAAGGATGTCAATGAAGTGACTGCACAAGCTCCCATCCCATACTTATACCAGACATCCAGAACCAACTGTGGCAGGACAGTGAGAAGCTAGAAAATAATCTTGGGCAAGTGTATTGGAAACCGCCCATTGCCTTCATTAGCAGAGAGGTGTGGACAAGAAACCCAGAAGGCTGGTTAACCTTGGAAGCTCTGAAAGGTCAGAGCCACCCACTCACTATCTAGTTGAGACAGTGGTAGCTAAAGCAACTTCCACATGTCAATCTTATGTAAATCCTTGCTGATTGGCTATTACTGGAATTGCCTGCCTCTATGGGTGGATCCCAAACCTTAATAAAAGGGGTAGCAAGGCCAGTGCAGGGGCTAGTCCTCCTCCTAGAGGTGGGCTCCAGCCTGGCCCCCAATATCGCTAGATTAATACTTTTCTAGTCTCTTTCATTTGTGTGCGGCCTCCTCCAGAACCCAAACCCTGAACCTGGACGCTGAACCACACAGAACATGAAAGGGGTACCCACAACTGGCGCCCAAACGTGGAACATCTGGAGGAGATGATATTTTTCACCTAGAGTGAAGGAGGAAAAAAATACACCAAGAAAAGGTGTGGAAAATTCACTGAAAAAAGGTGAGGGAAATTCACTGCATGCAAAGCCCATGGCCAGCTACAGAAACCAGATCTGTAAGTAGGGTGGGAACATCTTTTTTCAGCCAGGCTAATGGGGAGGAATTAGGATATAAAATAATGTGGTTTCTTGTTCAAATTAAAATCTTAATTTGTATTTGGAATCTAAAATCTGTAATAAGAAATTAAACTCCACTACTGAAACCACCTCTGGTGTGGAGAAATTCAAAGGTGGCAGGAGAGGGCAGGGCTAATTCAAAGGTGGCAGGAGAGGGCAGGGCTATCTGCTCTCCTGCAATGAGATTGTTTAAGGTATTGTTTAAAAATTACAGAAGAACTCACAGGGAAATACAAATCTTGGCCAAAATGGGTGATAGTTATTACTTTGGAAAGCAAAAAAGAAAGAAAAAATTTAAGATCTGTATTTATTAAGCATGAAAAGAAATTCGGCCAGATCTGTTGCTGATGCTTCCCCCAAAGCAAGCAGGATATGGGGGAAGGGAGAGACACGTGGATATTCAATATGGACGCCAACTCTCCCAGTATGCTAATTTAAAGTTTCCTTTCTCGCCATGAAAAAGTCTTCTCGCCTTAAAAATTTAGAAATGTGTCTGGAATTTCTGTACTTGTGGGGAGAGAAGCCTGGCTTAAAAACAAATGCGTGCAATGTCCACTTTTTTGACATATTAGATAGGGTTTTAAGCTGGAATCTCTCTACAAGGGCTGCAGAAATGAGAAACCCAGAACTGGTTCTTTTTTCTAAGAAAAATGGCGAAAAAGTCTTCTCGAAAGAAATTCAAGCTAGTTCCAGCAACAGGATTCAAATTTCCATAATAAAGAGTAGTTTTTAAAATGCTAATGAACCTCAGTCAAAGTTAACTTTTCAGGCCTTCAAGAAAATAAGTAAAGTTGTCTCTGTTATAGAATTTATCCAAAGTAAATGCTTTAAAATAATTAGAATTGTCTCTAGAATCTCAAAGAAATTGTTGAAAGATAGATTAAATAATGTATTAATTATAAAAATCTAAATAGCCCAGGTAAAGGTTGGCTACGTCCTTTGTGAATAGAGGAAGAAGGCTGGTCCTTTGTGAATAGAGGAAGAAGGCTGGTCACCCTTCCCCAAAAAAGTCAAGCGGCTAAACCAAAAAACCTGTTTCGCTAGCCTAAAAGTTTTTACAGCGGCAGCAAACTCTTAAAGAACCTTTGAAATCAGTTTCCTGCCAGCAGCCATCTTTAAAGATTGTTAATTTGCATTTGAATGGCTACAGGTTTGCTTCCCCCAGCAGAACAAGCAGACAGGTAGACCAGTTTCCTGCCAGGAGCCATCTTTGAAAAATGTGGTAATTTACATTTGAAAAGGCCAAACCTGGTTTTCCAGAGCCACTGGCAAATAAAAAGTAAAGTTTAAATTTGCCTCATGAGAAAAACCTAGAGGACAGAATTGAAGCTATTAATTGCTTATGTCTTGTATTTTTCTTTGAAATGTAAAGTGTTATTAATCTAGGAAATGCTAAATATATTTGACCTGCTAGCTTTAAAAGTTAAAAGTGCAAATTAAATTGGGGAAAAATGTGTTTGTGGTAATTAAGTGCCTAAAGTATAAAAACTTATTTTTGAGAAAATAAAATGTTGTGTTTTCTCTAATAATTAGGAATTCAAAATATGTTGCTTATTGGTCTAATTAAATAAGGATTAATTCTGTGATTCCCAACTGAAAATTTGTAATGCCAAAACCAGTTTAAATTTGATATCTTAAGATAATTATAAAAAGTATTATAATCTTTAAATCATATATGGATATATATATATATATATATATATATATATATATATTTGATTTTTTTTCCATGTTACAATTTCAAGGCTGTAACTGAGAGATGATTCTTGGAAAGCTCTAAGGGTGCCCAGAGTAATACAAGAAATTTATTCTCTCTTCTTAAAGGAAATGTTTTCAATTTAACTGATCTAATATACTTGAAATTGCATGGAAAGCTTTATCACATAAAAATTAATAACTATATTTTAAATGCTATGAAGGCTTTGGCCTCTAAGAAGGCAAAATGAAGTAATTAAATATTTCTTAAAATCCAACAGCAGAATTTAAAATGACAAAAAGCCCATGGCCATCTGAATTCTTAATTAAGCTAGAGGCAGGGCAACATTTGCGGCTTGTGAATCAGACATAAACATTTACTAAATTTGCTTTGCTTTTTAAATGAAGATACCTACTTTAATTACTTAAATAAATTAGCTTTTTAAATTATAATCAAGGTTTTCAGCTAAATGAAAAGCCAGTATTTTTATATACAATTCTAATAAAGACCAGAAACCTCTAGTAAGATTTCTGTTTCTCTGCAGTGTAGTTTTGGCTTTAACAGTTTTTACAATCACTGTGAGGACTGCCTGTCCTTGGCAGCCACCATGATGGCCATATGGCTTGCCGCTCCCCTGGGGGCCGCCATCTTGAAACCATAAAGGCCAACCCCTTCCTATGAATAAAATTACTGAAGGCTTCCCATGATCCCTCTATATATGCAAATTAGCCTAAGGGGATACTCTTTAAAAATAAAATTCTAGCTTAATAAAAAGGAGAAATTTGATAATTTTGAAATCTCTTTCACTGGTGTTTACAGGATAAACTGTGGATTGTTATTAAAATATTAAATCTAATTCATACTAGTGGTCACCATAACCTTAAGAGAAATTGTTTCATGTGACAAAGATTTTTAAATGAAACTCTCTGTAGCCTGAAAATTATTTTTGAAGGAAATAAAGAGAGGTTTCCTTCAAGTGTCATAAGGATTGTAATTGAAAGTCAATATATTTGGCCTCTTGAACTAAAGTAAGTAATTTGTGTTTTTGCCTTCCTGACTAAGTTTATATAAAGTTACAAAAAGAAATTGACAGCCAGTTTGAAACTGAATTGCCATGGCCTAGAGCACAGAATATCCTTACATGATATTATTCTACAATCTCATTATAATTTTTCTCAGATTTGTGTTACCCCCATTACCTATAACAGTGCCTCACACCCTTGGGAATTAATAAAAAATCATCTTCTTGGTGCTTGGAGACAAAGGTAACAGAACTCTTGATATTTTAGAATTACAACAGCATATTGTATAATTATCCCAAACAAACTTACAAACTAATTCTTTGAATGTTTGGCAGCAATTTGAAAAGGACATGAAAGGATTTAATCCCTTCCACTGTGTAGAGGGCCCCCTGGGAAGGCACTTGAGCATTCTATATTGGCCCTTCTTGCCCTTTTTGCCAAGAGGGACCCTTTTATCACAATCCAATTGCCCACAGCTATTGCCTGAGCTTTCTGTTCATGCTGAGGTTGAAGCCTCGTAGTGGCTGGTACCATGGTTCTATCTCTTGCCCAATGGTGTGATCTGGGCCCTCCCTGGAGAAGAAACCTGGGTTCCCCAAGATATGTGATCAATGCTGGGACCCTGCCAGCAGGCAAGAGGATCCCAAGGCAGGTGTTGGGCGTGGAGGCCACGGGGGCATAGGCTACCAAGGAGATAGAATTGAACCTCACATCACCCTGCTTGGTCCTGGATGATGGCTGGTTAGCCAGAGATGGGTAAGATTCCTCAGGGAAGGAACAACCTAAGACAGGCACAGTCACAGAGGGACCATCAGGAGAGAACTTGGGGGTCAAGAGAGGTGGGGCACAAACCCGCACCCCCCCAACTTTGCAGGGGCCTGAACCCTCACCCTGTCTGAGGGAGGTCTCCTGCCCCCATGGCTGCTTCGCTTCCCATGCCCAGCTCAGATCAGGACCCAGGTAACAGACAGAGACTTGACTGACAGCAGCTGCCCTATATCTAACTCCAGCCTAGCACCAGGAATGCTCAGGGCCTACTCAAGAAGGCAAATAATTTTTTCCACTAATATTTACAGGGTAAACTAAGATTATTGTTAGAGTATTAAATTTGACAGTAAAATAGTAATCAAGTTTTCAGATTAATTTAAATAGGCTAATTGAAATAAGTGAATATTCAAGAAAAATTAATTGTACTGGACAAAAATCTGTTCCTAAAGTATTAACTAAAATTTTTATTGTTAGTTCATCTCATGGTAAAATTGCTTAACATGCAATGAACCTAAAGCAGTCATATTTTTGTGCAAAAAAAATAAAATTTAAAGTCATCAAGACTGCATTATAAAATTTCCAAAAGTTTCCATTAATTAAAAAAAAGGAGGGATAGTAGAGTAATTTTATGTAAGGAAAAATATCCTGTAAGTAAATTACATCTAGAAAATTTTTACTTTAGAAAATTAATTTTCATTTGTAATGCTAACAGCAAGACACCCATGAAAATCACACATGGTGTCAAAATAAGCCAAAGGAAAATAATAGTTTGGGCAAAAATAAAAAGGATCCCAAGTCAAATTTATAGAAAAGATTCCTTTATTAACTTTTGGTTGAGAATATGTTTATATATTTTCAGAAAACAACTCCAAGACCATGTGGATTCCTGCAACAGAGAGGAATTGACAGGACTGCTCCAGCCATGAAGACAAGAGGAGAAACAGTCCAGAGATGGAAGACACTGACGATGCCTTGCCATACTAGCAGTCAGCAGCTGTGTGTTGCTGCAGGTTGCCCAGGACCAAACCAGAGGGTCAGACCTGCATTACCATCATTTGTCCACCATCCAGAACTGAAATATCATTGCTGACATGTACACATTTGGAACTGTTTGACATTGAAATTGGGACTCAAAACTATTGGACATTGAAATTGGGACTCAAAAAACTCTTGGCCCAGAAAGAAACTTACTGCAGACTGATTCATTTGCCTCTCAGAATAACAACTATTGCTTGTCTCATTTTTTTTGTTGTTATATGTTTGTTTCTAGTCTACAGATGCAAGATTTTTTAAAGAAAAGAAAAGGGAGAGATGTCGGAAACCACCCATTGCCTTCACTAGCAGAGAGGTGTGGACAAAGAACCCGGAAGGTTGGTTAACCTTGGAAGCTCTGAAAGGTCAGAGCCACCCACTCACTATCTAGTTGAGACAGTGGTAGCTAAAGCAACTTCCACCTGTCAATCTTATGTAAATCCTTACTGATTGGCTATTACTGGAATTGCCTGCCTCTATGGGTGGATCCCAAACCTTAATAAAAGGGGTAGCAAGGCTGGAGCAGGGGTTAGTCCTCCCCCTAGAGGTGGGCTCCAGCCTTGCCCCCAATATTGCCAAATTAGTACTTTTCTAGTCTCTTTCATTTGTGTGTGGCCTCCTCCAAAACCCGAACCCTGAACCTGAACCCTGAACCACGCAGGATGTGAAAGGGGTTCCCACACAAGTGGAATGGGGAAACTGAGACAATAAAATTAAACAAGGCCAAACAGTGTGGGCTTGCAGCCAGCCTGTGAATTGCCAGACCTTATCTTTCCCAACCAAGGACACTTGAGAGCAAATGGTTTATATCTTTCCTCCCTAACTAGAGAATATGTACCTTAAGTCACCCTGGCCAAAGAAAATAGAGAGCAAAGACCCAATAAGTGCCAGCTGAGCAAGCTAAACTGAAGGACAGATGAAGTGTGAGGACAAATAACAAGGAGCCCAAAAGCATTTGGATGCTATCAGTTGAGGAGGGAAGGGGTGAAAAGGGGAAGCTTATGTCACCTACTGAACAAAAAAATCAGCAGTCTTGGAAATTGCCAAGATAAAATCTCCATATATTCTCCCAAATTCTGGGAAAAGCCACAACAAGGTAAAAAGAGGGCTTTGAAATCTAGTCTATTCTGCAAGGAAATCTTGAAATCAATAGGGGGGGAAAGTATAATATCCTTGAATCCCCATCAGGCACTGTGCTCAGATGAGCTGACTTGCCTGTTTGTGCTTCATGCCAAGTGCATTCTTAATAAATTCATTTGCTTTGCTTCTGTAATAAATTTGCTTGCTTTGTTTCAACACTGCTTTCTGTCATTCATCTGAATTCTTTCTCCAGAACATGACAAAAGCTAAGGAGGGGAGACTACAGCAGCTCTCCAGTAATACAACCACAATACTATCCCACAGAGCCCTGGTCATTTTTAACAGTAGCTATTAATTGATCCAAGTTGCAGCATATATTAAAACCCCTTGGAAAATTGGACAGGTACATGCAAAAAAAAAAAAAAAAGAAAGAAAAAGAAACTAGACCACCAACTTATACCATACACAAGAATAAACTCAATAGGGATAAAAGACTTAAATGTAATTCATGAAACCATAAAAATCTTAGAAGAAACCATGGGCAGCAAAATCTCAGACTCTCTCATTAACAATATGTTTACCAATACATCTCTTAGGACAAAGAAAACTAAAGAGAAACAAATGGGACTACATCAAAATGGAAAGCTTCTGCACAGCAAAAGAAACCATCAACAAAATGAAAAGAGAGCCCACTGCATAGTAGAACATATTTGGAAATAATACATCCTATAAGGGATTATGCTGAGAACCAATTCTAGCATGTAATAATTACAAGAGTTTCACCAAAAGGTTGGTGAAGCTTGGGCAGCTCAACAAGGGTGAGCCACATATGTAGTTTACCTGTTGGAAACAGCTAAACGGCACTTCCCCCAAACCTGAATAGGATTGTTAGCTGCCAGACAGCTTAGGGCATTTTATTGCTTCCTGTTGGCCAAACACCTGAACAGCTGTAGGCTATTCCCCAAACTGACAATGCTTCTGTACCCTTTGAAACCCTACCCTTTGAAGTGTATTATCTCCTCCTTGCCTTAGGACAAATTGTGTTAAATAAATAGCATGGGGTCCTTAGATAAGGTGAGTCTTCAGTTCCTTATAGCTGAAGATCCTTTGACCCCCAATGCCTTTCAAAATTATCTTTCGTCCTTGGACTCCTTCTTGAATTTACACGCAGCCCCTTTCTCCAGAATGCTGAACCCTTTGTAAGGCTGGAAAAAGAACCCTGGCAGGGTTAATTTCCAAAATATATAAGGAACTCATACAACTTAACAAAAGGAAGACAAACAATCCAATTAAAAATTTGAGCAAAGGACCTACATAGACATTTCTCTAAAGTGGATATACAGATGGCCAAGAGACATATGAAAAAATGCTCAATGTCACTGACTATCAGATAGATGCAAATTAAAACAACAGTGAAATATCATGTCACACATGTCAGAATGACAACCATCAACAAATCAACTGGTGAGAATGGGGAGAAAAGGGAACCCTAGTACACTGCTGGTCAGAATGCAGACTGGTGCAGCCACTGTGGAAAACAGTATGGAGTTTCCTCAAAAAATTAAAAATGGAACTGCCATTTGACCCAGTGATCTACTTCTAGGAATACATCCTAAGAAACCAGAAACACCAATCAGAAAGGATATATGCACCCCTATGTTCATAGCAGTGCTATTTACAATACTAAGATTTGGAAACAGCTCAAGTGCCCATTAACAGATTAGTAGATAAAAAAGCTGTGGTACATTTACACAATGGAATATTATCCTATATAAGCAAGAGGTAATATGCAAATTGACCCTCACGCTCTCACACAAGATGGCTGCCCCCATGTGGTCAAAGATGGCCACCACAAGATGGCTGGCAGGGGAGGGTAGTTTTGGGCGATCAGGCCAGCAGGGGAGAGCAGTTAGGGGCAACCAGGCCAGCAGGGGAAGGCAGTTGGGGGCAACTGGGCCTGCAGGGGAGCAGTTAAGTGTCAATCAGGCTGGCAGGGGAGCAGTTAGGAGCAATCAGGCCAGTAAGCAGGCGAGCGGTTAGGAGCCAGCAGTCCTGGATTGTGAGAGGGGTGTCCGACTGCCAGTTTAGGTCCGATCCCACAGGGATCAGGCCTAAACCAGCAGTCAGACATCCCCTGAGGGGTCCCAGAATGGAAAGGGTGCAGGTTGGGCTGAGAACACCCCTATCCATGCACAAATTTTGTGCACCAGGCCTCTAGTCTCTATTATAAAAACCTCATGGACCAAATGCCAAAAGGAACCTGCTGAACATCATATGATTTCTTCATGGGAACAAATAAGTGTTGCATATGATTTCTTCATAGGAACAAGTAAGTGTTGCTCTGTTCAATTCTCATCTTCCAACAAAAGTCAGTTTAAGTGCTCCTGAGAAGGAAAGGTTAGTGCAGGAAACTATTCTTTTCTTCATCCACAGCTGTCTTCAAGGTGGGACCTGTGGCATACCAGGTCTGGGTCTTGTGCAATTTTGTGCAGTGGGCCTCTAGTGGGGATATAAAACAGGTGGTTGAATGGTTCAGGGACACTTTCAGTCCTGCTGCTGCCCAGAACTGTGTTTCTATTAGTTCTCTTTCAAAAAAGTTGGACTTGCCTGTTTTTTCTTTGGCCTCTGAACAACTTCAAATTTGGGGGCCACTTAGCATACATGGTCTTTTCAAGAAACATCTACACTTCCCATTTCAAAACTCCTAAGGCTGGATGACAATAAAACTACCTGGTGGGAAAGGCATTTAGAACTAGAACAACCTTCAAGACTTAACCCCAGAGCTGCTCACCAGAAGTCATGAAATGTTACCTGGTGCTTCACAAAAGCTTAACTACTATCCTTGATGTATAGACAATTGCCTTGATATGACATGGATAAGCAATCGGGTTTGGGGCAGTAAGAAATGATGTAAATAAATTGGGAAATGTTGCAGGTCAGTTCACTGTAAACTCTGCAATAGAGATTAAGAAACAGGAAATTTATTGGAGGGTGGTCTTCGGGTTAATACCTGTGGAGGAAGGGAAGGAAGCAGGATTGGCTGGAGGGTAAAACTGGACTGTGGACTTGGTGAAAAACTTAGCATGGGGAGCTCTGAGGCTGGGCTGACCTTTCTTTCAGAGATACCCCCAGTTGGGACAAGGAGGTCAGATCTTTATCTGCCTGCATTGATCAGTCATTTGATGGAGATGGACCTCAAGAAGTAGGCAGTTTTTGAAAACAGAGTCTGTCTTCATAGAGGGCAGTTCCCAGAGTAAGCTGATGATAGAGGAAAGTCAGCCAGCACCACACCCAGAAGCTGAAGGTACAGTTCCTCAATCCTATAGGAAGAGCTGGGTGGAGCCACATACATAGGAAAAGAAACAAATGAGCCCTCCTACCTGGATTATCTCTTAAAGTGACCAGCAGTGCCCACTGATACTCCTTTTTACAGTTTGTTGCCACTGCAAAAGCTATATACTCTGAGTCTTGTACAATCTGTAACTTCTTCAGATGTTGACCCATGGCCAATTTTCTGGTGGTACTCAGCAAAAGAAACTACCAGCAGTGGGAGACATAGCTGATTAGGGCAGGTTCATTCTGGTAGATAACTGTCATGGGTTATATTATATTAATTTTAAGCAAAAATGTAGGTGGAAAAATCCATATAATGTCTGTTATGAAAAGATAGTATATTGGTTTATAGGGCTGCCATAAAAAAACACCCCAGATTGAGTGACATACACAACAGAAATTTACTTTCTCACAGTTCTGGATGTTGGTAGTCCAAGACTAAGGTGTTGGCAGGTTTGGTTTCCCCTGAGGTCTCTCTCCTTGACTTACAGATGGCCTCCTCCTCAGTGTCCTCACATGACTTTTCTCTGTGCACACGCATTCCTGGTGTCTCTTCTTCTTCTTATAAGGACACCACACCAGTCCTATTAGATTAAGATCCTAGACTTATGACCTCATCTAATCTCAATTACTTCTTTAAAGGCCTCATCTACAAATACAGCCACATTGGAGGGTGAGAGTTGAGTTTGGGGTAAAACAAAATTCAGTCCATGAAGACAGTGTAGAAAAATCCTTTAATACACGCATTAGTCTATAGATGAATGAATGGTAGATTGTAAATTTTATAAATGGAAGCCATTCAAAAATATATTTAAAATTTTTTTTATAATTGTAATGAGTAAGGCACTCTCATTGGGTGCAAAATTTAAGGGGGTGAGGGACCAAATTCAGCAATCAAGATAAATGCTATTTTTAGCTGTGTGTTTTAAAGATCAAAATGAATGTAAAAAAATGCACAATAAGCAAAATATCAAACATTTAATAAAGATAGATCAGACTTGAATTTATACAACTCTTCCTCATTTGCCTCATTCTAAACCCTGCCCTGGCTCTCCTAGTCCATCTTAAACTATCTAAAGATGCTCCATCAGTAAAACATAAACTCTCAAAGGTCATCTTGCATTGCTTCCATGGTCAGTTGCCTGAGGACATAAGCCCATGTCAGCATCCTTGGCTCTACACTTGAGGGAAATGCTTTGATAACACCTCCAGCCCTAATGGTGGGAAAAGGCAGATAACAACAATAACTTGGAAATTATGTAAATCAAATGTCCTTTGGCCTTAAACTATTAAATTAGTACACACTAGGTCAATATCAATGATATTCAAAGTCAACGTTCAGTGAAAAAAGTGTATCTTAGGAAAGCAAGATTTGACTGCAACTCTAAGATTATATATATATTTAAATTTATGAGAGACAAAGACAAAACTGTACTGACCCTCTGAGATATTTTTGGGCAAGGCCTGACATTTGGACTTCTGTGCTCTTCTCTACATTATCCAATTTTAGGAAAACCCTGATTAAATAAGTTTAACCAGAATTTCCCACACTCAATATCTGATCACCCTCAATATCTGATCAGGTTCCCCATCATCCACCATCTCCCAGGTCATGTCTGATTACCCTGGACTGCGATCAGCAAGCATCCTGTTAGGTCAGTTTAGCCAGAATCTTCCTTTACCGCCAATGTTTCCTTAGTAATTTTCCATCCACCAACACCCATGCTACTGCTTGGCTGTAAGTTCCCATTCACCCAAGCTGTGTTTGGAGTTGAGTTTACTTTCTCTTGCCCATTGAAAGACCCTATTGCTGTGGTCCCTGAACCATTCTGATGACCCTCTTTTGAATAAGGTTTTCTTACAATCTCTAACAAGTATAGAATAACGTTTTCTTTAATATAAATCTAGGCTGGTCTCCATGAAAAAGAGAGTTTTGTTAGAGGGCATTGAGGAAGGGAATGCTGGTTCTTTTTTTTTTATCTTAATTTTAGTGCAGGTCTGCTGATAATAAATTTTCTTGGTTTGTTTTTTTGTGGTTGTTTTTTTGTTTGTTTGTTTTTTAATTTCTTTATTGATTAAGGTATCACATATTTGTCCTCATCCCCCCATTCCCATCACAAACCCCTCCCCACCAATGCCCCCACCCCCTGTTGTCTGTGACCACTGGTTAGGCTTACATGCATGCATACAAGTCCTTTGGTTGATCTCTCTCCCTTACCCCCACCCTCCCCTACATTCCCTCTGAGGTTTGACAGTCTGATCGATGCTTCCCTGTCTCTGGATCTGTTTTTGTTCATCAGTTTATGTTGTTCATTATATTCCATAGATGAGTGAGATCATGTGATATTTACCTTTTGCTGCTTGGCTTATTTCACTTAGCATAATGCTCTCCATCTCCATCTATGTTGTTGCAAATGGTAAGAACTCCTTTTTTACCGAAGCGTAGTATTGCATTGTGTAGATGTACCACAGTTTTTAACCCACTCATCTGCTGATGGGCATTTAGGCTGTTTCCAAATCTTAGCTATGGTGAATTGTGCTGCTATGAACATAGGGGTGCATATATCCTTTCTGATTGGTGTCTCTAGTTTCTTGGGATATATTCCTAGAAGTGGGATCACTGGGTCAAATGGGACTTCCATTTTTAGTTTTTTGAGGAAACTCCATACTGTTCTCCACAGTGGCTGCACCAGTCTGCATTCCCACCAGCAGTGCACCAGGGTTCCTTTATCTCCACATCCTCCCCAGCACTTGTCATTTGTTGACTTGTTGAAAATAGCCATTTTGACAGGTGTGAGATGGTACCCCATTGTTGTTTTGATTTGCATCTCTCTGATGATTAGTGACTTTGAGCAGTTTTTCATTTGTCTCTTGGCCTTTCTTCTGTCTTCTTTTGAAAAGTGTCTATTTAGATCAGTTGCCCATTTTTTTTTTAATTGGGCTGTTTATATTCTTTTTGTAAAGCTGCATGAGTTCCCTGTAAATGTTGGAGATTAAACGCTTATCGTTGATATCATTGGCAAATATGTTCTCCCATGCAGTGGGCTTTCTTGTTGTTTTTTTGATGGTTTCCTTTGCTATGCAAAAGCTTTTTATTTTCATGTAGTCCCATTTGTTTATTTTCCCTTTAGTTTCCATTGCCCTAGGGGCAGTATCAGTAAAGAACTTCCTTCGGCATATGTCTGAGATTTTTTTGCCTGTGTATTCCTCTAGTATTTTTATGGTTTCTCATCGTATGTTTAAGTCCTTGATCCATTTTGAGTTTATTTTTGTGTATGGTGTAAGTTGGTGGTCCAGTTTCATTTTTCTGCATGTATCTGTCCAATTTTCCCAACACCATTTCTTGAAGAGACTGTCTTGACTCCATTGTATGTTCATGCCTCCTTTGTCAAATATTAATTGAGCATAGTGATTTGGGTCGATTTCTGAGTTCTCTATTCTATTCCATTGATCTATATGTCTGTTCTTGTGCCAGTACCAGGCAGTTTTGAGAACAGTGGCTTTGTAATACAGCTTGAAATCTGGTATTGAGATCCCACCTACTTTGATCTTCTTTCTCAGGATTGCTGTGGCTATTCGGGGTCTTTTTTTATTCTAGATGAATTTTTGAAGAGTTCTTTCTAGGTCGGTGAAATATGCTGTTGGTATTTTAATGGGGAGTGCATTGAATCTATAGGTTGCTTTGGGTAGTATAGACATTTTAATGATGTTGATTCTTCCAATCCATGAACATGGTATGTTCTTCCATCTGTTTACATCTTCCTCTATCTCTTTTTTCAGTGTCCTGTAGTTTCCCGGGTATAGGTCCTTTACCTCCTTAGTTAGGTTTATTCCTAGGTATCTTAATTTTTTTGGTGCGATGGTAAATGGGATTGCTTTTTTGGTCCCTCTTTCTGTAAGTTCATTATTGGTGTACAGAAATGCCATAGATTTCTTGGCATTAATTTTGTATCCTGCTACATTGCCGAATTCATTTATTAAGTCTATTAGTTTTTTGATGGAGACTTTCGGGTTTACTATGTACAGTATCATGTCATCTGCAGATAAGGACAGCTTTACTTCTTCTTTTCCAGTTTGGATGCCATTTATTTCTTCTTCTAGTCTAATTGCAATGCCTAATACTTCCAGTACTATGTTTAACAGGAGTGGTAAGAGTGGGCATCCCTGTATTGTTCCTGTTCTTAGGGGAAATGATTTTAGTTTTTGCCCATTGAGTATGATGTTAGCTGTGGGTTTATCATATATGGCTTTTATTATGTTGAGGTATGATCCTTCTATTCCCACCTTGCTGAGAGTTTTTATCAAGAAAGGGTATTGCGCCAAAACTGGTTTGGCTCAGTGGATAGAGCGTCAGCCTGCGGACTGAAAGGTCCCGGGTTCAATTCCGGTCGGAGGCATGTAACTTGGTTGCGGGCACATCCCCGGTAGATGGTGTGCAGGAGGCAGCTGATTGATGTTTCTCTCTCATCGATGTTTCTGACTATCTATCCCTCTTCCTTCCTCTCTGTAAAAAATCAATAAAATATACTTAAAAAAAAAAAAGAAAGGGTATTGGATTTTGTCAAATGCTTTTTCTGCATCAGTTGATATGAGTATGTAATTTTTATCTCTCAATTTGTTTATGTGATGTATCACGTTTATTGATTTGTGGATATTGTACCATCCTTGCATTCCTGGGGCAAATCCTACTTGGTCATGGTGTATGATCTTTCTGATGTACTGCTGGATCCCATTTGCTAGAATTTTGTTGAGGATTTTAGCATCTATCTTCATGAGGGATATTGGCCTATAATTATCTTTCATTGTGTTGTCTCTATCTGGTTTTGGTATTAGGGTGATGTTGGCTTCATAGAATGAGCTTGGAAGTGTTCCTTCCTCTTGAATTTTCTGGAATAGTCTGAGGAGGGTAGGTTTTAGTTCTTCCTTGAATGTTTGGTAAAACTCCCCTGTAAAGCCGTCTGGTCCCAGGCTTTTGTTTGCTGGAAGCTTTTTGATGACTGCTTCAATTTCTTCCGTAGCTATTGGCCTATTGAGATGTTTAGATTCTTCCTAATTGAGTTTTGGAAGGTTATATTTTTCTAGAAATATGTCCATTTCCTCCAGGTTGTCCAGTTTGTTGGAATAGAGTTGTTCATAGTATTTTTTAACAATCCTTTGTATTTCAGTGGGGTCTGTTGTTATTTCTCCTCTTTCATTTCTGATTTTGTTTATTTGGGTCCTCTCTCTTTGCTTCTTGGTTAGCCTGGCTAGAGGTTCATCAATCTTGTTTATCCTTTCAAAGAACCAGGTCTTGGTTTTGTTGATCTTTTGTATTGTTCTTTTGGTCTCTATGTCATTTATCTCTGCTATGATCGTTATTATTTCCTTCCTTCTGCTTACACTGGGCTTTTCTTGTTGCTCTCTTCTAACTCTTTCAGTTGTAAGGTTAGGTAATTTATTACCATTGTTTCTTGTTTTTTGCAGTAGGCTTGTAGAGTTAATGAACTTCCCTCTCAAGACTGCTTTCGCTGTATCCCATAGATTTTGGATTGTGTGTTTTCATTGTCATTCCTTGTCATGATGTTTTTTATTTCTTCTTTGATCTCTCTGGTAATGCAGTCATTGTTTAATAGCATGCTGTTTAGACTCCATGTGTATGATTTTTTTGGATTGTTTTTATTGTAGTTGATTTCCAGTTTTATGCCACTGTGATCTGAGAAGATGCTTGGTATGATTTCTATCTACTTGATTTGAAGAGACTTTGCCTATGACCCAACATATGGTCTATCTTTGAAAATGACCCATGTGCACTTGAGAAGAATGTATATTCTGTGGCTTTGGGTAAAATGTTCTGAAGCTGTCAATTAATTCCATCTGGTTAGTGAGTCATTTAGGATTGATGTTTCTTTGCCGATTTTTTGTTTAGAGGATTTGTCCAATGGTGATAGTGGGGTATTAAAGTCTCCTACTATGATTGTATTGCTGCCAATCTCTCCCTTGATATCCTCCAGGAGTTTTTTATGTATTTGGGTGCTCCTGTATTGGGTGCATATATGTTTACCAGAGTTATTTCTTCTTGTTGGATTGCTCCCTTTAGTATTATGAAGTGGCCTTCCTTATCTCTTGTTATGTCCTTCACTTTGAGATGTAATTTGTCAGACATAAGTATTGCTACCCCAGCTTTTTTTTCATTTCCATTCTCCTGAAAAACCTTTTTCCATCCCTTCACCCTCAGTCTTTGTGTGTCTTTTTTTCTGAGGTGGGTTTCTTGTAGACAGCAGATATATGTGTCATGTTTTCTTATCTAATCCATTATCCTATGTCTTTAGATTGGGGCATTAAATCCATTTACATTTAAAGTTATTATTGATAGGTACTTATTTGTAGCCATATTTATTCTTTACCCCTGTGTTCCTTCTTCGCTTCCTATTTCTTTTTTTTAGAGCAGACCCTTTACCATTTCTTGCATTGTTGGTTTGGTGGTAATAAATTCCCTTAGTCCATTTTTGTCTGTGAAGCTCCTGATTTCACCTTCAATTTTGATTGATAGCCTTGCTGGGTACAGTATTCTTGGATTCAGCCCCTTTCTTTGCATGACTTTGTATATTTCATTCCATTGCCTTCTGGCCTGATGAGTTTCTGTGAAGAAATCAGTTGCTAATCTGATGGGGGTTCCTTTGTAGGTAACTTTCTGTCTCTCTCTGGCCCCTTTTAAGATTCTTACTTTGTTGTTGGTGTTTGCCAATTTAATTATAATGTGCCTTTGGGTCAGTCTTTTGGGGTTCATTTTGCTTGGGACTCTGTGAGCTTCTTGGATTTTTGTGGTTTTTTTCTTCCCTGTATCAGGGAAGTTTTCTGTCATTATTTCTTCAAACAGGTTTTCTATTCCTTGTTCCATTTCCTCTCCTTCTGGGACCCTTATTATGTGTATGTTGTTTTGTTTCCTGTTGTCCCAAAGTTCCCTTAGGCTCTCCTCCTGCTTTTCAATTTTTTTTTTCTAGAAGCTGCTTTACTTGAGTATTTTTTCCTACCTTGTCTTCCATCTCACTTATGTGGTCCTCTGCTTCTTCTAGTCTACTCTTGATGCTTTCTATTGAGTTCTTTACAGCAGCAATGTCATTTTTCATTTCCTCTTGGTTCTTACTCATATTGTTGAATTTGTCTTCCATTCTGTTCAGCCACCTTATGACCAATTCTCTGAATTCTTTCTCTGACAGGTTGCTTGCCTCCATTTTGTTTACTTCCTTTTCTGGTGATGCCTGCTTTTCTTTCATATGTGGGCTGTTTCTTTGTCTCCCCATGGTCTCTCTTCTCTGGGTGTCTGGTTATCTATTTCTCTCTCTCCTGAATTGATTTAAAGGCACAAAATACAACACAACCAGGTACAACTAACAAGGCACTGAACAGAAATGTATTCACGATATTATTAACCCCAAATAAAGGTGACCACCAGAGAAAAGTAAATTAGGGGATAGGAGAGAAAGAAGAAGAGAAAAAAAATAATAACAATAAAAAAAGAAAAAAAAAAGAAAGGGTTGCTAAAATGAAATTGGGAAAAGGGAAAAAAAGTAAGACAGAAAAGAAAGAGAATAAGGCAGAAAAGGGGAACAAACTATATATATGAGGAGTAAACTCCAATAGAACAGCCACTAATCCCAGCAAATGCCAGCAACAAGTACCTAGAGATGAATACAAACTACAAACAACTAATATCAAGCGAGGCGAGGGAAAACAGAAGCCAAAAACAAACAAAAACGAAGCAAACAAGAAAACAAAACAAAAAATAATAAGCAAAAGAATCTCACAAACAAGCATAAGAAAAACGATATAGTCAACATTTGAGCAAACAACAACAAAAGGACAGAGAGAAAAACAATTTTTGGATATTGAAGACAGAGAAGAGAGAGATGTGTATGAACTTGGAGCAGGGGACTGGAAATTAGATATGTAAGTAGGGTGAAATTTTAACAAGGTAAAAAGAAAGAATGGGGAAAATCTAAAGCAGGAGAAGGGTAAGAGAAACAGGTCAACAAAAGGGGAAAAGTTAGGAAGAGAGTGATGGTATAAAGATAGAGTTGAGACAGAGTAGAATGATGCTAAAGGAAAGATGAAAATAGAATGTAGAACACTAATCTCGAAGTCCAATAAAGAGAAAAAATAATGACACTTTTTTTTTAAAAAAAAAAAGGTAAAATAGTAGTAGTAATAATACTGATTGAAAATAAAAATGTAATAATTAAAAAGGTAAAATCAAGTGAGGAAAAAAGAAAGAAATTAGTTTCTTAAGTAAAAGATGAAAAATTAATAAATAAATAAATAAAATTAAAAAAATAAAAAATAAAAAATAAATAAAATGTGCAGTAGTGAAGGTCATTCACTTCCTCTATTGTTCTGTTTGGCACGCCTGTTTCCCAGTCAGGACAGTATTGCAGTTCCCTGCATTCCACTGCTCCTCAGTGTTGTAAGCCCATCCTGATTTTTAAGTAGGCAGTGTGTCTTACTTTTTGTATTCCTTAATTTGTGATTACACAAGAGTCAATTTGTGATTCACCCCCTGGGTGACAGTGTTTCTGGATTGACCTCCAGGTCTGTAGGTCCTCTCTAGCCAGTGCTTAGATCCTGCTTTCCCTGTGGCACTCAATACCAGTTTGTGGGAGTGGGCTGTCCCAGAACTGGTTCTCTGACGGTCACTCCCCGCTCTGATCCCCAAGTTCCAGAAAAACAACTTTTCCCTGCAGTTTCCTAGGATGTCCCCTACTGGGTGATCCCATGCACTGGGCTTAGCAATCAGAAGCAAGGATTTAAAGAGGAGAAAGCCCAAGTGTGTGAACTTGGGAGCTGCCCACAAGTCTGCGCAGTCCTTCCTCCCCCCCACCCCCCATGTCCAAGCAGCCAGCACACTTTTAATATTTTTAGGCTGTCCTTCTACGTCATATCAAAATGGGTTGCTTTTTAGAGATCCCCTCTGTTAGCAGCTCTGAGGACCCCCTTCTACATTCATGGATCACACCAGCCCCAACAGCCACGGATCTTTCTAGGTGCAGACTTCCCTTGGTCCTCCAGCTCCCACAATGCGTGTGTTTCTCTGTCCTGCCGGGACCAGAGACCTTACCTTATCCTAGGTGAAATCTGACCTTTCCGTGGTGGACTGCAGAGCTGCTCTCAATCCACGTGTTTGCGCCAATTGGGGACTTGTGATCTGGGGTTTGCAGCTGTTCAGTGGGTGCCGAAATTGTAGATTTTCAGGCTTCTGATAACATCCACTTTCCCCTTCAAGATGGCGTGGTCTCCGCATCCGAGCTCGTGGCTCTGGGAGGGAACCCAGCAGCACTGGGGGCTGCCTGGTCAGGGGAACCCTGCCCATCAGTCCCCCACCTTCTCCTGGAGTATAGTTGTCCCTTAACTCACCAAGAGACACTCCCCGTGCGACCCTAACCTGTTCTTTCTATCTGCTCTGCGACAAGGCTTGGGACACATCTGTCTATTCCGCTGCCATTTTTTTTTTTTTTTTCAGGAATGTTGGTTATTTACATCCCATCACACAGTAAGCAGGTAGGAAGCACTCGTAGGCAAAAAAGACAATTGTGGGCAATTAAAAAAAATCTTTGTTTATCCCTAGCCAGTTTGGCTCAGTGGATAGAGTGTTGGCCTGTGGACCAAAGGGTCGCAGGTTCAATTCTGGTCAAGGGCACATGCCTGGGTTGTAGTCTCGGTCCAATGTACAGGAGGCAGCCAATTGTTGATTCCCTTTCATCATTAATGTTTCTATCTCTCTCCCTTCCCCTCTGAAATTTAAAAATAAACCTTTGTTTATGTAATGGGATAATGAGTAAATTATATCTTGAATTTTTATTTTTATAGTAATGCTATTTTAAAAAACATACACACAATGCAAATATATAAATACAAGAGGCCTGGTGCATGAAATTTGTGCAGGGGTGCAGTCCCTAGTCCTGGCCAGCGATCAAAGCATAAGCATCTGGTGTGGAAGGGCAGGTCCCAGTTGACCTCTGGGTCCTGGGCAGCACCTGGGGCCGTGGGACCCCACACACCCGCCTCCACCTGAGTCACAGTGCCTGAGTCCCCACGCAGAGATGCGGTGAGCGTGGCTGGACACTGCAGACCAGGGCACAGCATGGGCCTCTGAGCTGCCCAGCAGCACTGCATGGAAGCTAGGTGGGCAGCTCCTGTGCGAACCCATGGGGAGCAGGACCAGTCCCTGGGGTCCCGGTGGCTGCAGCCCAGCTCACTGAGAAGAGATCATGCAGGTGCAGGGCAGGCTCCCCGCGGGCACCCGGCACCTGAGTGCTGGGGGGTTGGGGGATGGGGAGAGGGGAGGTCTTCCCCAGTGCATGAGCCCTGGAATCCTGGGGGAGGGTAGCAAGGGGAGAGAGTGTGAGCTCGGCAGACAGCCTGCATTCTCACTGCACTTCTGTCCCCATCATCACCCCCACCCCTAGGTAGCCGACACCTACCATGTTCCATGCCACCCCCTGTTGGTCAGCGCACGTCATAGAGAACAGATGAACTCCCATTCTCCCAGAGAACTAGTGGTCCAGTGACCACCCAAGGGCACAATTTGCATATTAGGCTTTTATTATATAGGATAAGAAGGCTTGGCTAGTGATAGAAGCACAAGAAAAGGAGACCCCACTAAAGCACAGGTCCTGCCAGTGGGAAATAGTCTGTTTGGGTCCCTGTTGCTGCATAATAAACTAACCTAAAACTTAATGGCTTAAAACAACAGCCATTGTACCGTGCTCATGGATTCTGTGGGTCAGGAATTTGGACTGGGCACAGAAGAAACAGCTTGTCTCTGGTCCAGTGTATCTGGGACCTCAGCTGGAAAGACCTGAAGGTTGAGCTGACTCAGCTGCTGGGAACTGGAATTATCTGGAGATTCCTCCTCATGTTAACTTGCCTAGAGGGGGGAGAGGTCCTAGCAGCCACAGGCAGTTACCATTTCTTACTGTACTTGAAGAAATCATCTCTGTCATTTCAAGCATCATTCCCTTCAGGTGATTGCCAGAATGAGTCACTGTGGCCTCTCTTCCCCACTGAGAGTCCCAGCCACCTGGGGACACAAGACTCAGGTCAACCCTGGCCCCGAGTCAATTTGCCACCATCAAATGCTTCTTTTTGGGGCTGACTGGGGACATCAGCTGACCTGCCTCAACCATAACCCTCAGCAGCCCTGAACACCATGTTAGTGATTTTTCTCCCTTTAAAAAAAAATGAGAAGAAGCATAAGTCTGAATGGCGGAGAGGAAGCCATGAAACAGAACTAAAAACTAAAGAGAAAGGAGGGAAGGAGGCCTTAATGGAGTAAAACATAAATGACATCAAAGACCAAATTCTTGTGGTGATTGGATAGTTATGAGGTTTGTTTTTCAGAAGCTGAGCCACTTTTCCCAGTGTCTAAGTCCTGATAGGTGGTAATTAGCTGGGTTGGAGGCATGGTCACTCCTCCAGGTTGCTAAACGTTTTGCCTCCATGTCACCTTCCTGAGTTCACACCAATTGCCCAGCAAGAAGTGAGCCTCAAGCAGTGAGCACATTGTCCATGTTGTCAAACAAACTGCAGGATGAAGTCTCTGCAGGGTCTAGGGGCCTCAGGATGGTAGGTTTACAACACAGAGACCTTAGCCTTCCTACACAAAGGGGTTATTTATTTAACAAACACTTAAACATGGCTTACTATGTGCATGCCTAGAAGTTTCCTGAGTCCTTTGAAAATATTAGCTCAGTTAATCCTTGTGACCTCATGACCAGGCTGTGAGCGAGGTACTGTTATTAGCTGGATCTTACAGATGAGGAAACTGAGATAGGTTAGATACATCACTGCCCAAATGAACCCAGCCAGTAAGTGGCAAGGCCAAGATTCAAACCCTAGCCAGCCAGCTCCCAATTCCCATGGGACTATGTTGTGAGGCTGGCTGGCTGAGCTGGGGAAGAGCAGGGCAAAGGAGGGAGCACACAGGCAGAGTGCCTTAGTCACCTGCAGGACTCCCGGAGCTGTTCTCTCCCTCCCTGAAGCCTACTGTTCTCTCCCTCCCTGAAGCCTACTGTTCTCTCCCTCCCTGAAGCCTACCATTCTGTCCCTGCTCAACCAGCTGCCCTTCCATGTGCCTGCATATAAATTGTGGGGCAGAGGGCCAGGGTCACTGTGGCAATTTGCAAACCTTGTCGTGGGACTGAGAATACTTTCTATTGGGTCTTAAGCCTCAGTGTTCATAGAAAACCATGACCTCTGGCTGAGTGGATGAGGATGAGATGGGGCATGGGTGTGGGTAGGGCTGCTAGATAAAATACAGAATGCTCAGTTAAATTTGAATTTCAGAATAACTATAAATAATTTTTAATACAAGGTTTGATCCATGCAATGTTTGAAACATACTTATACTAAAAAAAAAAAAAAAGTATCAAGTTTAAATTCTAATTTAACTGGGTATTCTGTATATTTTGTTTTCTAATTCTGGCAACCTTAAATTTTGGCTTCTGCAAATATCTAAAATGCTGAGTGGGGACACTGCTGGGAGGGCAGGTGGGCTTTTCATTAGAAGCCAGGCGGTGGTGAGCCCTCTGGGGAAACAGGAGAGCTGACTCCCATGCTAAAAAGAGGTAGTATCCTATGGCTATGACAGAGAACAGGAGAAAAATAAGAACAGCCTCCCATATCCCATTGTGCTGTCCCACAGGCTTGCATCACACATTTTGCATGAAGTCCTCTTGTCCCAAAACTTTTTATTTTGAAAAATTTAAACCTACAGAAAAGCTGCAATAATACAATGAGTACTCATTTTGCTATATCTGCTTTCTGTTTCTCTCTGTGTGTGTACACATGTGTACACATAAGCACACGTAGTGTGTTAATGTGTTCGATGAACCATTTGAGTGTTTGTGGCAGATATTGGAACACTTCATTCTTAAATACCTCAGCATAAGTCTCCTAGGAACAATACCATAACTACAATACCATGACTACACTCAGGAAATGTGACATTAATGCCATACTATTAGCTAAGTCAAGGTAAGAAACATCCAAATCTGTAGAGAATTTTTATAAGAGTTTATTTGAGCCAAACTGATTGAGATGCTGGGAATCAAGATCCCAAATATTCTGAAGAATGACAGTTTTGCAGTTTATTTTATAGATTAGGAATTAAGGAGGGAAGTTAGGGAAGATTACATAAAGGTAGGAGAGAACAAGGTAGGGAAACCTCTATGATTGGACTTCAGAGTAGTTAACAAGATTACGTGCTTCCCCTGAGAGTGGTTACACCTCTGAGGGGTCTGAAAAAAAAGGCTACTCTGGCATTTCAAAGGTGTGTCAACCTAGATGCACAAAAACAATGGACAGGGCTTGCTTAAAGCAAAGATTAAACATTTACTAAAGAAGTTATAGGCCTGTAGCTTGACTACTCATTATGACCTTCCCAGTTAGGAATTATGATCAGATCATCCTGTGAGGTTACTTTCAGTCACTTGAAATTGTCAGATTTATTACAGAATCTCATTTTTATTCACAGCTAATACAAAGTCCACATTCAAATTCCTTTAATTGTTCCAATAATGTACACATAAAATTATCCCAATATATACTATATGCACACACAAAATTATATACATATGTATACATTATTGTGACAATTGGAGGTATTTTAATGTAGACTTAATAGCATATGTACATATACCTAAACATTATTATTATTAACATAATATTAATGTAAGTATTTTTAAATTTTTAAGGCAAAATTCAATCAAAAGTCCCAAATACATTTAATTATCATGTTTGTTGAGCCTCCTTTAATCCAAAGTGCCTACTGCATGCTAGACAATGTGCAAGTGGTTGCCAACCCTTATCTAACTTCATCCCTATAAGATAAAGGCTATCTCCTTTTACAAATAATGAAACTGAAGCTCATTAAAAGTTAATAAGTTACCCAGGGTCACATGGCTAGTACATGGTGTGGCCAGTATTTGAACCTGAACCCTGACCCTAAAATCCACCCCGCCCCTTCACACTGCTCTGAACTCTGTCTTCAAGAAATCATACAGAAAGAGTAATACTGGGGTTGGAACTGGGAACTGTTACAGGAGGTGAGAAAAAGTTCCCTAGAAATATATGGGATTTTAATAAAGAAGCTACTCAGGTTAGCAAGGCAGGCAGTGCAGTATCATGATTAGAAGTAAAGTCTTGAAGTCACATAGACTTGGGTTCAAATTTGAATCCCTCTGTTTCCCAGCTATGTTCCCTTTACCTTCTAGAATCTTCATGTTCCCACCTATAACGGAGAATAATAATAGTGACCTTACCAAATTATTATGGCACTCTATTAAATCTATATATATGAAAGCCTAAGTGACTGAACAACAGAACGACTGAACGACCAGTCAACCAGTCACTATGATGCGCACTGACCACCAGGGGGAAGATGCTCAATGCAGGAGTTGCCCCCTGGTGGTCAGTGCGCTCCCACAGCCAACCTCCCATGGTCCCTCCCCCTGGCCAGCCAGCCCGGATCAGGGCTGGGTGAGACAGCCCCTATCTGCCCGATTGCCAGCCAGGCTGAGGGACCCCACCGGTGCAGGAATTCATGCACTGGGCTTCTAGTATTCACATAAAGTTCATAGCACTGCTATTATTAGGCATGGTAGCAATGGCCTTAGAGCAGCTGAAAAGAGCCATGGCACAGAGCTGCTGATCTAAAAAGCAATCAGGTTCACTGATTTTTAACATTCACATAAGTCAGTTCTACCACAAAAGCAGGGGAACAGCTGTAGGAAATTGGAGGTTCAGCCTGCATTGCTGGAGACCAGTGAGATGAGCTCCCCTTCCATGCTGGAGCTCCCTTTATGAGAAGCAGAGAGAAAGGGAGCTCAGGCAGGAAACTGCCTCAGGGGACTGCAAGCCACACCCACCAGAGAGGCAAGTAGAGGACAGGGCTTCTTCTCCATGTTTCCAGTATGATCAATGATTTCCTGAGTGTTTGGTGTTTGGAAGCCCAGTACCTTTGGAGAAGGTGGGAGCAGGCTTCAGATAGCTGAAGTAGAAGCAGGCTGTTCTGGGCTGAAGTGTGCCCCCCACAAAATTCACATGTTGAAATCCTAACCCCAGTACCTCTGAATGTGACTGTATTTGAAGATATGATGTTTAAAGTGGTGATTACTTTAAAATGAGGGTGGACCATAATCCAATCTGAATGGTGTCTTTTATAAGAAGAAAAGATTAGAGCACAGCCAGGTCAGACTTGCCTTTTTGCAGAAGTAAGACCATGTGAAGATGCAGGGAGAAGACAGCCATTTATAAGCCAAGGGAGAGGGTCCTCAGAAAAGACCAAACCTTCCAACACCTTGATCTAACGTCCAGAAAGTGGTACTTTGTTATGGCAGCCATAGCAAACTAATGCACAGGACCCTGTTCCCAGAGGCAGGAGTGGCCTAGAAAAGGCATGGCACAGCTAGACAGAGAAGATTAGACAAGGCTTCCACTCTACAGAGGGGCGGGGGGGGGGGATCGCAGCAGGTCCCCAAGCTGGGACTCAAGAATCCTGGGTTATTGCCACCTTCTGCCACCCCAAATTTCCACTGGACAGATGCAGGAGATAAGTAATCAAGTCATTAGCCGGACTAATAACTTATCTCTGAAATGAGAGCATGTGGATTTGCTGATTTTTAAGGTCACTTCCTCATCTAAAATTCTAGGATTCCTGCAGAAGTGAGAGGGGAGTCCACTGGCTGGAAAAGAGAGCTGAACTGATCTGCTGGCAAAGGCAGCTCGGTGGTTGGAGTGCTCCGTCTTTTCTGAGGAGAACCTGGCATGTGTTGTGTAAGTGTTGCAGAAGACCGAAGAAAACCAAGGACACTTCAAAGAAAAGGAGGGACACTGTTTAATACGCCAGTGGACTCAGGGAACAGCCTTTCAAATCTGAGTGAAGGAACATGCATGGGACTTTCCTTTATATCTCCCTGTGGTCTTTGTCCTGCAAACATGGATTATGCTTCCAGTACTTTTTCAGGGCCTTGGAAGAAGGCCCCCAGGTGTTGGGGGTCTCCAGGCCATATCTGATGGTCTGGCCTGGTGCCAGCATTAATAACCCTCCCTCTGGGGCAGTGCACTGTTCACAGTAACAGGTTCTGTAAGACCAGTACCTGGGAAGGAGGTAGGGACTTAATTGTACACTAAGCTTGCTGGCATGGATTCAGATCACTATCCCCCAAATATCAGGGTTACATTGGAATTAGCCTTCTCATCCTCCCTCCCCCCTTGTCCCACAAGCTTCTCTTAGCTTTGTGGTACAACGACTACGGGATGTTATGGTGGACATGGACGACGACCACTCTTAACTGCTTCCAGCTGAAAAGGGACAATGTCAAAGGGGTTAGCATCCTGTGAGGGGTTTGTAGGGAATTCTGAAGTTTAAAGGCATTCCCATCCAGTTTTTCAGGCAGGCAGAGGCAAGCAGCAGTCCCACACATGTAGAATGTTCCTGCAGGGGAGCACCAGGTGGTGTTTTCAGCCTTGAGGGTAGAGTTGCGTAGTTCATCTGGGAGGCGACCTGTTGGATGTTGGGCCTGGGTACTGCTGAAACAAATAGGAGCAACATTAGTTAGCTGCACATTGGCTGCAACAGGTCTTATTATTTTTTCATCCAATACAATCCCACCCCCCTCCCCCGACGTGCATTTGGTAGTGGAGTCATAACATGCTGCAGGCTGATAAGTATAACTAACAAAAATCTGGCTTTATGGGGCTTTCCTGTAGGCTACCAGGTCTAGCATATTTGGGTAGCAAGTTTCTAAGCAAGGACATGTAGCAGTGGTCCCTATGGGAGGCAAGTATGTTCTAGTTAATATTATTAGTGGGAGCATGTTATTCCCTCTATTTCTGTTCAGTGGGGGTCCATAACAGTGAACAGCTAGGACAAAGAGCAGTATTATGGCTATTCCTGCAAGGCAGATGTAGCCAAGGATAGCATGACAGGGTGTAGTCCAGCAATCCATGATGAGGCCTTTGTTTCCTTGCTGTGTGGGAAGCAGTAATTTTATGGTGCTTCTGTGTCACAGCAAGAACAGATGAGTTCTCCTCCTGGTACTAGCCTCGGGTTCCGGCGGCACTCATAAAAAGACAAAATGAGAATTACTAGAAAGATAAAACCAATGATTATTCAGAAATACCAGAGCATATTACCTTTAGGAGGAGATAAGGAAGAAAGATTAGTGTTAGGGAGAATTCAGCAGGGCATTTCTGAATTCCTTGGAGCAGATTGACAGGCCAGGTCTGCTGTCTTCTTGAGGGTGATCTGCAGGGGGTGTTTCTGGTCAGAGGTCACCTTCCACTCAGGCTGGGCATCACTTGGCTGGTGGGCTGCCTTCACGGGAGTGGTGGATCCAGGTGTTTAGTCCTGCAACCTTAAGAGCTGTGGGGGTGGTTAATATGACTGGATAGGGTCCCTTCCAGATAGACATGAGGGGCTCCTTTGCCAGGGTTCTTTTCCCAGCCTTACAAAGGGTTCAGCATTCTGGAGAAAGGGGCTGCACGTAGATGATTAAAGAGTCCAAGGACGAAAGATATTTTGAAAGGCATTGGGGATCAGAGGATCTTCAGCTGAAGGGAGCTAAAGACTCTCCTTGTCTCAGGACCCTGTGCTTTTATTAAACACAATTTGTTCCAAGGCAAGGTGGAAATATACACTTCAAAGAGTAAGGTATCAAAGGATTTACAGAGATTGTCAATTTCAGGAATAGCCTATAGCTATTCAGGTGGTTGGCCAACAGGAGGCAATAAAATGCCCTGAGCTGTCTGGCAGTTAACAATCCCATCCAGGTTTGGGGGAAGTGCCATTTAACCATTTCCAACAGGTAAATTACAAATGTGGCTCACCCTTGTTGAGCCCCCCAAGTCCCATCAACCTTTTGATGGAACTCTTGTAATTATTACATGCTGGAATTGGTTCCCGGCATCTCACCCTTTTTGATTTTTTAAATTTAACAGAATGTATGTTTTAAAATTTTTTAATTCAATGGAAAGAACAGAGTTCTATCAAGTCTTTTTAAATTGCTATCAGGCATTAAAGGAATTAGCCTGCAGTCAGTTTCTTTCTGGGCCAATAGTTCTTTGAGTCCCAATTTCAATGTCCAACAGTTCCTTATGTGTACATGTCAGCAATGATATTTCAGTTCTGGATGGTAGACAAACAGTGGCAATTCAGGTAAGACCCTCTCTGGTTTGGGCAACCTGCAGCGATGCACAGCTGCTGACTGCTAGCATGGCAAGGCGTCTTCACCATCTTCATTTCTGGACTGTTTCTCCTCTTTTCTTGGGGCCATTGCTATTTCTGTGGCTGGGGCAGTCCTGTCAATTCCTCGCTGGGATCCATTGTTGCAGGAATCCACAGGGGCTTTTCTGGAAATATACAAACATATTCTTGACCAAAGGTTAATAAAAGAATCTTTTCTATAAATTTGATTTGGGATCCTTTTTATTTTTTGCCCAAACAATTTTCCTTTGGCTTATTTTGACACTATGTGTGTTTTTCATGGGTGTCTTGTTATTAGCATTACAAATGAAAATTAATTTTCAAAGTAAAAAATCCCTTGATGTAATTTACTTATAGGATATTTCTCCACATATCATATTTTTCCACTATCCCCCCTTTTTTGATTTAAATATTAGGAGGCTTTTGGAAATTTTATAATGCAGTCTTAATAACTATAAATTTAATTTTTTGCATAAAAATATGACTGCTTCAGACTCATAGCATGTTTGGCAATTTTACCATGAGATGAACCATCAATAAAAATTTTAGTTAATACTTCAGGAACAGGTTTCCTGTCCAATACAATTAAGTTTTCATTAATATTCACTTATTTCAATTAGCCAATTTAAATTAATCTGAAATAAGGTTTATTTTTTAACTTTACTTGTCTGAGGTTATGGACAATAAATGACATTAACCAAATTTTTGCAATTAGTCTTTGAATAACTTTCCATAAACTTTGTCAGGGAGGCAAAAACACAAATTATTTACTTCAGTTTATGAGGCCAAATATATTGACTTTCAATTACAATTCTTCAGATGTTTGAAGAAAACCTCTTTATTTTCTTCCAATATAACTTTCAGGCTACAGAGAGTTTCATTTAAGAATCTTTGTCTTTCTTTTTACTAAGCAACCTACAGAGCTGCTGCTTAATGCCAGAAGATATTGCTAGGCTATGTAACATGAAACAACTTCTCTTAAGCTTATGGTGACCACTAGTATGGATCAGATTTAATATTTTAATAATGATCTTTAGTTTACCCTGTAAATATTAGTGGAAGAGATTTCAAAGTTTTAAAATTTATCCTTTTTATTAAATTTATAATTATATTTTTAAAGAGTATCCCTTTTGGCTAATTTGCATATACAGAGGGATCATGGAAGGTCTCAGTAACTTTCTTAGAAGATTTAAATTGCTTACAAAGACATTGGCTTATTCAAAGGGTGGGGTTGGCCTTTTCTGTTTCAAGATGGCAGCCCCCAGGGGAGCGGCAAGCCATGTGGCCATCATGGCGGCTTTATTAGAAGCAAAGCAAAGCAAATTTAGTAAATGTTTATGTCTGATTCCCAAGGAACAAACACTGCCCTACCTCCATCCTAATTAAAAATGCAGGCAGCTAGATGCTTTTGTTATTTTAAACTTCCACCTTAAAATTTTGCTGTTGTATTTTAAGAAATATTTTGTTACCTCTTTAGAGATGAAAACCTTTATAACATTTATAAGTAAAATATAGTTATTAATTTTTATTTGATAAAACTTTCCATGTGATTTCAAGTATATTAAATTGGTTTAATTTAAAATATTTTCTTTAAGAAGAGAGAATAACTTCTTGAAAACATTTCAGGGCCTGTGAAAATGTCTTAAAATTATCCCTCGGTTACAGCCTTGAAATTTAACCTGGAAAAAACCATCATATATATATAAAATTTAAAGATTATAATACTTTTTATAATTAAGATATCAATTAAATTTTAACTGGTCTTTATATTAAAAATTTCAGTTGGGATCACAGAATTAATCCTTCTTACTTAATTAGACCAATAAACATATTTTGAATTCTTAATTATTTCAGAGAAAACACATTTTAAATTTCTATACTTTAGGCATTTAATTACCACAACTATATAATTTCTCCCAATTTGATTTGAACCTTGAACTTTTAGAGCTGGTAAGTCAAATATTTAGCAGTTCTTAGATTAATAACACTTTACATTTTTAAGAATACATTTCAAAAATACAAGACATAATCAATTAATAGATTTAATACTGTCCTTTAGGTTTTCTCATAAGGCGAATTTAAACTTTACTTTTTATTTGCCAGTGACTCTGGAAAACCAGGTTTGGTCTATTCGAATGTAAATTACCACATTCCTCCTTAAAAATGGCTGCTGGCGGGAAGGGAACTGATTTACCTGTCTGCTGGGGGAAGGGGGACCACCCCTTCCTCCATTAACAAAGGGTGTAGCTTTAAAACTTTTTCATGGTGAGAAAATAGGCTTTAAATTAGCATACTGGGAGAGTGGGCTTCCTTATTGGCTTGCCACATGTCTCCCTTCCCCCACATCCTGCTTGCTCTGGGAGAAGATTTCAATAACAGATCTGGCTGCATTTCTTTTCATGCTTAATAGTTAAAGACAGATCTTAAATTTATTTTCTTTTTTGCTTTCCGAAGTAATTACTAGCACTTAAGCTTATCTTTGCCAAAATTTGCATTTCCCAGCGAGTTCTTCTATAATTTTTAAACAAAACTTTAAGTAATCTCATTGCAGGAGAGCTGATCACTCTGCCCTCTCCTGCCACCTTTGAATTTCTCCACACCAGAGGTGGTTTCGGCAGCAGGGTTTCATTTCTTATTACAGATTTTAGATTCTAAATACAAATTAAGATTTTAATTTGAACAAGAAACCACATTAGAGATGACCACGGCACTCTTTTTTCAGCCTGATTTTAAAAAGTACCTTTTGATATTCCAATTTCTTTATAATTTTGCCTTTTGACCAAATTTTTCCCCATAATAATCTGACTTAAACACAACGCATCACTCACGCACTTATGGATCCGCCGGGTTCCAAAGCTGACATGGGCTCTATGCATAGTGAATCTTCCACCCCAGGTGTGGTGATATTTTCCACTCAGGTGAATCCTCCTTTCTCCAGAAGCTTTCCATTAGTGTTGGTGTCTCCTGTACGGGTGCCATAATGCCGGGATTCTTTTCCCAGCCTTACAAAGGGTTCAGCATTCTGGAGAAAGGGGCTGCACGTAGATGATTAAAGAGTCCAAGGACAAAAGATATTTTGAAAGGCATTGGGGGTCAGAGGATCTTCAGATGAAGGGAGCTAAAGACTTTCCTTGTCTCAGGACCCTGTGCTTTTATTAAACACAATTTGTCCCAAGGCAAGGTGGAAATATACACTTCAAAGGGTAAGGTATCAAAGGGTTTACAGAGATTGTCAGTTTCAAGAATAGCCTACAGCTATTCAGGTGTTTGGCCAACAGGAGGCAATAAAATGCCCTGAGCCGTCTGGCAGTTAACAATCCCATTCAGGTTTGGGGGAAGTGCCATTTAACCATTTCCAACAGGTAAATTACAAATGTGGCTCACCCTTGTTGAGCCCTCCAAGTCCCACCAACCTTTTGATGGAACTCTTGTGATTATTACATGCTGGAATTGGTTCCCAGCACTCCTTTTTCTAGTCCTTTACCTAAACCTGTTCTCCAGGTTTATAAGGATGTATAGAGAGATGGGTAGTCAGTCAGTAACCCATCTGTGGAACTCAATGACAGTTTTTTTTCTGAGTTCTTGTAGTTGTTTCTGGATTTCTAAGTTCCCTATTTCCCCCAAATCTCCCTTTGGCCGAATTAAGGGAGGGGGTCTACCATATAGAATTTCAAAGAGAGAGAAACCTACCCTGGCCCTCAGGGCACAGCGTATCCGCAGGAGTACAAAAGGCAATATATCTGTCCAGGGTAAGGTTGTCTCTTGGCATAGCCTAGCCATAGTCTGCTTTAGAATCCGGTTCATGCGTTCTACTTTCCCTGAACTCTGAGGCTTGTAGTCTGTATGTAGGTTTCATTTAATTCCTAAAGCCTTAGCTACCTGTTGTACTATTTCTGCTATGAAGGCTGGGCCATTATCGGACCCTATGGTCAGAGGCATTCCATACCATGGAATTATATCCTTCAGCAATGCCTTAGTGACTTCTCGTGCCTTTTCTGTGCAAGTGGGATATGCCTCAACCCAGCCTGAAAAGGTGCAAACAAAAACTAGCAGGTATTTATTTCCTCTGCTAGGCCCTATTTCTGTAAAATCTACTTCTAAGTCCTCAAAAGGAGCTTGCCCACAGCTCTGTACTCCTATCGGTCCCACAGGACCCTGTTTGGCATTGTTCTGAGCACAGAGGAGACAATGTTGAGAGACTGAGGCACACAAGGAGGGAAGACAGCCAATTAGGTAGTATCTGCCTAACAAAGCTTCTAGGGCATTCTTCCCTAAATGAGTAAGTTCATGCTGCTGGAGGACTACCTTATGGGCTAACTGTTCTGGGACATAGACCCTGTGATCTGGGAGTATCCACCAGCCTTCCTTCGTTCTCTTGCGCCCTTCTTGCTGGGCCCATTCCTCTTTCTGAGGAGTGTACTTTGGAGGTTCAGATAATTTGGGGGCCAATATTATCCGTGATGGTGCCACTTGTTCTTTAGCAGCCAGCTTGGCTGCGGCGTTAGCACGTTGGTTTCCTTCTGTCACAGAGTCTTTCCCTTTCTGGTGACCTTTGCAATGGATGACTGATATTTTCTTGGGCTCCCAGACTGATTCTAGTAACTTTAAAATCTCATTCTGATTTTTGATCCCTTTTCCTCCAGCCATCAAAAGCCCCCTTTCCTTATATATAGCCCCATGGATATGCAGGGTAGCAAAGGCATAGCGCGAGTCAGTGTAGATGTTGGCACGCTTATCCTTACTGTGTTCTAGGGCTCTGGCAAGGGCCCAAAGTTCTGCCCTCTGTGCTGACCATCCTTCAGGCAGGGCCTGTGCCTCAATTGTCTCAAAGTTTGATACCACTGCATATCCAGCTCGTCTTTTTCCTTCATCTAAGAAGCTGCTGCCATCTGTGAACAATACCAAGTCCGGGTTTGGCAGGGGCCTATCCGTTAGATCTGGCCGGCTGGAATAAACCTCCTCTAGGACTTCCAGGCAATCATGCTCAGGGGCAGGTAGAAAGGTGGCAGGATTAAGAGTTCCCACTGCTTCTAATCGTACCCGCGGATTCTCACTTAACAGGCCTTGCTATTGAGTCATTCGAGCATGAGTCAGCCAGTGCTGCCCCCTTGCTTCCATCAGGGTGACAACAGCATGAGGTACTTTTACATTTAAGTTTTGTCCTAAGGTAAGCTTATCCGCTTCCTTGACTAACAATGCAGTGGCTGCAAGGGCCCTGAGACATGGGGGCCACCTGGAGGCAACTGGGTCAATCTGCTTGGAGAGATAGGCTATTGGTCTTTGTGAGGGTCCAAACTCCTGGGTTAGAACTCCTAGGGCTACCCCGCTGTTCTCATGAACAAAAAGATTAAAGTCTCGTGTCACATCTGGTAGCCCTAGTGCTGGTGCCTCAGTGAGTTTTGCCTTTATGGTGATAAAGGCTTTCTCCTGTTCGGGACCCCAGTTGATGGGTGCCTTCTTTTCTCCTTTTAAAGCTTCATAGAGAGGTTTAGGCAGGTCTGAAAACCCTGGGATCCAAATTCAACAGAATCCTGCCACTCCCAGGAATTCCTGAATCTGCCGCGGGGTGCTAGGGACTGGGATGGCACATACTGCCTGCTTTTTTTCAGTCCCTAGCCTTCGTTTCCCTTGGGTGATCAAAAAGCCTCAATACTTGACTTCTTTCTGACAAATCTGTGCCTTTTTCTTAGACACCTGATAACCTGTTTCAGTTAGTAGTCTCAGAAGGGCTCGTGTTCCCTCCCAGCACTGACCTCGTGTGGAGCTGGCCAGTAGGAGGTCGTCTACATATTGGAGTAGAACACACCCCAAGTCCTGTCCTGGGAACTTAGACAGATCAGATGCTAGTGCTCCACTAAAAAGATAGGAGAGTTCTTGAACCCTTGTGGCAGTCTGGTCCAGGTGAACTGCTCCTTGGCCCCTGTAGTTGGGTTTTCCCATTCGAAAGCAAAGAGAGGCTGACTGGAAGGAGCTAATCTAAGGCAGAAAAAGGCATCTTTCAGATCTAGGCATGTAAACCATTCTGCCTCTGATGGAATGAGCCCCAGTAGACTGTAGGGATTTGGCAGCGCTGAATGCAGTGTTATAACAGCCTTATTAACAGCCCGTAGATCCTGGACAGGGCGGTAGTCATTAGTCCCAGGCTTTTTGACAGACAAGAGTGGCATGTTCCATGGAGACCTGCATCGTTTAACAAGTCCCCACTGAAGCAGCCGGTCTAAGTGAACCTGGATTCCTAGGCATGCTTCTCTCCGAATTGGATATTGGCAGATTTTAACAGGCTGTGTCCCAGGCTTTAAGTCAATCAGCACTGGGGCATGGTCCTTAGCCAAACCTGGAGGATTTTCTTCAGCCCAGATCAGTGGAAATTTTTTTTCTAATTCAGGTTCTAATGGTGAGGCCTTTGTCTGGGGGTATAAAGTCTCCATTCTTCCTCCCTCGGCACTGCTAAG
The DNA here is from genome assembly GCF_963455305.1 of Plecotus auritus. Classification (NCBI taxonomy): domain Eukaryota; kingdom Metazoa; phylum Chordata; class Mammalia; order Chiroptera; family Vespertilionidae; genus Plecotus; species Plecotus auritus. The sequence goes on along the minus strand of NC_137772.1, from coordinate 98,238,586 downwards.
GACAGGATCATTGGGGAGGTCTCCTCACTTAGGTGAAGCTGTGCTGAGCCATTTGGAGCAAAAGTGATTTTTGCCCCCATTATGGCTAAAATGTCTCTACCCATTAGAGGCACTGGACAGTATGGCAAGTACAGGAATTCATGAATTACTTGATGACCACCAAGTTGGCATCGGCGAGGGCAGCAGAATGGTCTACGGGTCTGGTCCCCAGTAGCTCCAATAATGGTGACCTCCTTTCCGAGAGAGGCACTATTTTCTGTGTGACTACTGAGTGCTCTGCTCCTGTATCAACCATAAAGTCCACAGTCTGACCCCCAATTTTCATTCTGACCATGGGCTCGTGGGGGCCTAGCTGAAAAGAGCCCGGTCTGTCCTAGTCAGAATCAGCCATTGCTAGCCCATAGAGATTTACTTCGAGTGGCTCTGGTTGATAGCGACTGGGTGGGAAAGGGGGTCCAGTTTTCTTACTTTGTCATTTGGGACATTCATTCTTCCAGTGTCCTGTCTCCTTACAATAGGCACACTGGTCTCCTCTCAGGCTTGCTCTTCCTTTTCCCTCTGATCTGTATTCTTGCTTCCCTTTCTGATCTGTCTGGGAGCCTGAGCCTCTAAAAGCTGCTGCTATTATATTGGCCCTTCTTTGTATTCTCTTTTCTTCCTCCCTCCTTGCCACACTGTCTTGGTTAATGAAAACCTTGTTGGCTATCTCCAGCAGTTTGGTGGCATTTTTCCCCACAAACCCTTCCAGCTTCTGTAATTTTCTCCTGATATCAGGCTGGGCTTGGCCTACAAAAGTGGCATTTACCATGGTGTGATTTTCCAGGGTGTCAGGGTTAAAGGGAGTATAGATTCGGTATGCCTCACATAGTCTCTCATAGAAAGCTGCTGGACTTTCGTCAGACTTCTGGAAAACCTGAGATTTTAGCCATATTGGTGGGCTTCTTGGCTCCGGCCCTAACCCCCTGGAGGAAGGCCAGCTGATATTTTTCTAGCCTGGCCCTTCCGTCTTCTGAGTTCAGGATCCAATCAGGTTCCTCATCTGGGAAGGCCTCCCTGGCCCATCTGTCTGTATCTAATATTCCTGCTGAGGCCTGGGTCTGGGGCCACTTCCAAGCCTCTGATACTACTCTTATGCGCTCCTTAGTGTTAAAGAATGTGAAAAGGACTGCTTGCAGTCCACCCAGGTGGGCTTCTGGGTCTGGAAAATCATTTCTAGGAGTCTATCATGGCCTGAGGTTTTTCAGAATAAGCTGGGGTGTGATGTTTCCAATTCAGGATGTCACTTGTGGTAAAGGGCTGATAATAATAGACTGGCCTTCCCTCCTGCAAGGTCCCATCTTCACCAAGCATTTGGGCATCCTGAATCTCCCTGAGAGACATCTGACGTGCCTGTTGTGGCTGGGGCCCTTGATCGGCTGAACGCAAGTGCCACCCAACTGGTTCTGGAGAGCCCGGTTGAGGAGATACTGAGGGGGGTAGTGTTTCCAGACTTTCCGGACCTTCCAGACCCATGGTGGGGAGCACTTGGTGCTGCCTGTGGCACATATGAAGGTGGTAAAACTGGCGGGACTTCCTCAGGGGGTCCTGGCAGAACAGGGGGTTGGATTCCCTTCTGAGGAACCTGTTTCTTTTCTCCTGCCTGCTTCTCTTCTGCTTTCTCCTCTGCTGCCTGCTTTTCCTTAGCCTGCTCCTGCCCTGCCTGCCTCTCTTTAGCCTGCACCTGCCCTGCCTGCCTCTTCACTCCTGCTATTAAAACTTTACTCTGTCCCTTGTTACACACGCAGAACCGGACCCAAGGCAGCAAGGTTTGAGCTATTTCTAACCAGCTGTCTACGTAGGGAAACTGATCTGAGTGTCGAGGGTCTTTCATGACTACATTCCAGACCGCCCTGACCAGTCCCTTATCTAAGGAGCCTTCTGAGGGCCAGCCGACCCCAAAGGCTGGCCATTCTAATTCACAGAATTTCCTCAGTGTTTGGGGGTTCATTTTAATACCATAGTCTCCACTGAAACCCTTTTCAAAATTTTTCAACATGCAATTGAGAACAGTGGGTTTACTTTGTCCCCACCCCATGATGATCGGTGGAAAGAGACAGACAAGGGAGGTGGTGACCTGTTTTCACAGATCCTCACTCAGATGCCTGCCTTGCTGCATCCCTTGGGAGCTTAGATTTGTCTTAGCTAAGGTGCACCCGTATAAACCCCAGGCCTGGTCACCTCCACGTGGGGGTGAGTCACCATTATGCCATATGACTAATTGCGGCACCCCAGGTTGGGGCCCACTCAGACTCCGTAACCAAGGTCGTGGAGCCACACAAAGGATAGGAGAGGGCAGGCCCTCTCCCTCCATACTCACACACTTTCACCAGACATTCACTCAGAGTTTAAAAAAACAGTCCACCCGATTCCTGATTCCTGACCAATTTAACTGATGAAGTCCTATGACTTCCGGGGAGGTGATCAAGCTCCCCCTTCCACTCACTGGAATGGGCCTGACTGACTGGGGCCCCTACGTTACCGATTCTGTCGACAGGTCCAGAAGTGTCCGTCCACTTTCTCCAGATGCCGGCTGGGTCCTGGGCTGAGGTCCGGGAGCGCCAGGAGTCCCCTGGTTCAATTCTGCTAAAATCAGCAGGGCGCTCCTTCCAGAGGCCTATCTTGTGTCCCCCGGGCTCCAAACCCTGTCCCCTCACCAGAGGCCAAAAAAGCCAAGCGTGGTTGGTTTCACGATCAGAGAACTAGCTGTTGCAGAAGACCAAAGAAAACCAAGGATGCTTCAAAGAATAGGAGGGACACTGTTTAATACACCGACGGACTCAGGGAACAGCCTTCCAAATCTGAGTGAAGGTACAGGCATGGGGCTTTGCTTTATATCTCCCTCCCTGTGGTCTTTGTCCCGCAAACATGGATTATGCTTCCGGTCCTTTTTGCGGGCCTTGCAAGAAGGCCCCCAGGTGTTGGGGTCTCAAGGCCATATCTGATGGTCTGGCCTGGTGCCAGCATTAATAACCCTCCCTCTGGGTCAGTGCACTGTTCACAGTAACAGGTTCTGCAAGACCAGTATCTGGGAAGGGGGTAGGGACTTAATTATAGGTTATCAAGAATGTACACTGAGCTTGCTAGCATGGATTCAGATCACTATCCCCCAAATATCAGGGTTACATTGGAATTAGCCCTTTTTAGCCTTCTCATAAGAGCCAGCGACCTGGAAGACCAGAGCCAGGCTCCGCATATGGTGTGAATTGGCTTTTTCTTTCCCCATGGAGAAGGCTGCTTGACAAGTCAGGGTGGTGCCCAGGCCAAGCTTGGGGTAACTGTTCCTCTGGAAGCTGGGCCTGCTAATTGTGTGACATTGGCAGCCAGGAATGGCCTCTTCTTTGTTACACAGAGCTGCATGGCCTCAGGGAATGTTGAGAGTCTGGCCTCTCCAGGGACACTGCCAGGCCACACAGGAAGCCAGAATGTTAAGAAGCTGCTAGGAGACCAAGGCAGCTGGCAGTTAACTATCCCACACACTTAATCACAGAGACCAGTCCCTGATACCCCTTGAGGGGGCAGCAAAGTTATACAGTCCCAGCCTCCTGCTCACACCCACTTCCACAGGAAGGAGGATGTTCTCCCTCCTCCCCAACAACAGAGCACTTCTCTGGCCTTTCTCCAATCTGCCCCCATCCTCGATGACAGGCGCAGAGTTACAGGACCACCAGCTTCTAAGCAATTTTTCTGCAATTCTCTGAAAAGTAATTAGTAAGCCAATTGCCATGCTTCAAAAGATGCATGAAGTCATACTATATAAGACTATCTTTCTGACCTTCGGTTAGCTATTAAGCATTTACTTCTCTCATTCCTCTGATCATCCTTGTGTCAGGTGGTGCGTGACCTAGGAAGAATTCTTCTTCTCCACGGATGGTCAGAAAAATGGGTCACTAAATAGTCCTGTGGTTTATTCAGTGACATGGGGCACAACAAAACCAAATGGCATCTCCAAATCCCTGAATCAAGGTTCCAACTCCTAGGAGATACATGTTTAGCCCATTTCCCGCTAAAATTTTTATTATATAATTTTATTTTATTATTTTTATTTTTAACACCCATAGCCTTCTCTTACATTTTACAAAATTTTAAAATACATTTTATTATTTTTGTTATTTTATTATCCAAAACATTTTACCTGTTTCATGTTACAAATAACGTTTAGATGTTTAAATAATTAAGAAATTATTTTCCATTTTTACTTGTGTATTTGATGTGCACTTAGATGGGTGGCCCTGGGCACACTTAAAATAAAGAGAAATAAATTACTCTGAGTTGTGATAGCATAAGTATTTGCTCAAGAGTGAATGGCAAAGATCTGCATTTCATATTTACAGTATTTCATCAGACATATGGTAAACCATACTAGGTGCTTTTTATTTAAAAAGTCAGTCATGCTGAATGCACAACTTAAAGGCACATGACGACAGACAGCTGCTCTCCATGGGAACAAGAGCATTCTCATTCTTGGGGATGTCATTACTGATATTTGAAGAGCAATCTGAAGTTTTCAGAGGGATTGCCAGTTTCTGATATGAAGTTCAATTGAGCATGGTGAAACCAGAGGCTCCAGCTGCCTCAGTTTAACAGTTTAACACCCTGTCCTTCAGAGTTTAAAATTACAGGTAAGATGATATGAGATTGAGAACCACAAATTGCCCTTCTACTCACTCCCCGCCCCCCCCACCCCGCCCCATTTTTACACTCTGCCTTCGCCAGGGAAGTCAAGAGTAGGTGTCCCAGGTGAATAATTGACAATTTTAGCATCTTTCCAGCTCCTTTTTTCCTTTTAGTTTTCTGATTAGGTCTCAGGTGAGTATATTTGCCTGCAGGGATGCAGAACTGTCTGCAAGGCAAGGGTGGGAAGAAGAAGGGCCATAAGAGGTCCTTTCCTGCACAGACCAGAGATGACAGGCAACTTCTCCCCCACTGGAAACTCTTGAGGTCAGGAAATGCAGTGTAGCTCAGTATAGCACAGTGCCTCACATATGCATTTAACTTACGTGTATTAAATTATGTGTGCTCAGCAAAAAGAGAGACAGGAGAGGGGAAAACAGGAAATGTAGTTTGTATAAAACCTGATATCATACACTTTGTATTATTGTATGCCTTAGTAAACATTTATACATGAATATTACTGTATCAGTTTATGTACACAAACCACATGTACTGCCATCTACTTTAGGGTGACACAAGGGCTTTCCCCAGTAATTTTGAGTGTACTTAATCTTTGCCTCATATACTGACTTTAGAGCCTTATCTCCAAAAAACAAGATGCTATCCCACATTTTCAAATATAAAAGACTAGTGGCCGGGTGCACGAAATTCGTGCACATTAAAAGGGGATTAATTCGAGGAAATAATTTAATATTGCTATTTGCCCTTTCTCTATAATAGAAGTGTCAGAGATGAAAGAAAACTAGTAAAATGTATATGAAAACCTTCCTCCTGTCAGAGTCTGGGGCACACCACGGGACCTAGAGTCAAGTCCCCGCCCACCCACATGCACCTCAAAATCACATGAGACCCAGACCCAGCTGGGGCCCCCCTCCCCCATTGGGATAGATCCAGACCTGGCTAGTCTCACCCTTGTCAAGCCCCGCTGGGCAGGGAATGTAGCCTCAGGTCCCCTGGCCTGGCGCTAGGACGGGGTGCATGGCCTGAGGTCCCCCAGCCCAGACCGGGGTGTGGGGACATGCCTTGAGGTCCCCCGTCAAGCCTCGCCAGGTGTGGGACATGGCCTGAGATCCCCTGTCAAGTCCCACTGGGTGGGGGGCATGGCCTGAGCTCCCCCGTCAAGCCCCGCCAAGCGGGGGGCAGGGTGCAGCCTCAGGTCCTCTGGCCCGGCACCGGGAGGGGGGAACAGCCTCAGGTCCCCTGTCAAGCCCCATTGGCAAGAGGGTGCAGTCTTAGGTCCCCCCTGGGTGGGGGGTGCAGCCTGAGTTCCCCCGACCCAGCACTGGGGGTGCACCTTGAGGTCCCCTGTCAAGCCCCGCCAGACAGGGGGGCGCAGGCTCAGGTCCCCTGGTTCGGTGCTGGGGCAAGGGGTGCAGCCTGAGGTGCCCCAGCCTGGTGCTGGGGTGGGGGGCATGGCCTGAAGTCTCCTGTCAAGCCCCACCTGGTGGGGGGTGCGGCCTGAGGTCCCCCGGCCTGGCGCTGGGGTGCGGGGAGCAGCCTGAGGTCCCCTAGCCCAGCACCAGGACAGGAAGTGCACCTTGAGGTCCCCTGTCAAGCCCTGCCAGGTGGGGGGTGTGGCCTGAAGTCCCCTATCAAGCCCCACCTGGTGGGGAGAGTGGCCTGAGGTCTCCTGGCCTGGCACTGGGGTGGGGGGAGCAGCCTGAGGTCCCCTAGTCCAGCACCAGGATGGGAAGCACACCTTGAGTCCCCTGTCAAGCCCTGCTGGGTCTGGAAGGTGGCCTGAGGTCCCCTGTCAAGCCTCACGGGGGCGGGGGAGGGCATAGCCTCGGGGCCCTGCTGATTGCTTGTTAAGGCTCTTTATGGGAACTTGGCCTCAGCTGTGGGTGCAGCCATCTTTGCGATGGAGTGATGGTTAATTAGCATATTCCCTCTTTATTAGACAGGATAATTAATTATGCGAATTAGTAGAACTGTTCACTTGAAAAATATTAAAAGGAAGGACCCAGGGTTCAGCTGAAAAATGGATGTCAGGTACCCAAGGGTCTGAGTAGCAGACATTGAACATAAAAGACAGAGCAGAAGAGTAAGAGGTGGCCTGAAAGAGGACATCAGTAGACACTAGACCAGTGGTTGGCAAACTCATTAGTCAACAGAGCCAAATATCAAATTTCTTTTGAGAACCAAATTTTTTAAACTTAAACTTCTTCTAATGCCACTTCTTCAAAATAGACTCGCCCAGGCCGTGGTATTTTGTGGAAGAGCCACACTCAAGGGGCCAAAGAGCCGCATGTGGCTCGCGAGCCGCAGTTTGCCGACCACAGCACTAGACCTGAAGTTCTATCTTTTATCCAAAAAAAAAAAAACAAACAAAAAAAAAACAAGGAGCTTACTGTGTGTGCCTTGTCTTGGCCAAAGGATAGGACAGTAATACAAAGTCCAGTGGGCACAACAGTATCTAAGGAGAAAAATTTTAAAGCAGATTATTCATGTACACCCCTGCCCTCCTTGTCATCATCATTGCTCTGGTTGTCAACATTTACTGAGTGGCTCCTCATACCTGACAGAGGAGACTGTGGACCACTGTCCAGGGCAAGAGTAATGTGGTTTCAAGGAACTAAGCAGCTCAGGTTACAAGGGGGTTATTATAGAAAATCTGCAAGAAGTGCAGCCAAGCCTCAGACGAAATGGGAGGCTGTTGAGCATTGAACTCTCTGTTTCTTTGAGGCCCCAGGTCTCTCACTGATTGCCCCCTCTCTGCAGACCAGCTTCTGTGCTCACAGTCCACTCATCATGGCCCACATGGCCAGTCCTGGCATGGAGGATTCTGCTGCCAATCTTGATGACTTCCATCTTTGAAGACCACTACCGAGTCCTGGTCTCCTGTGTCTCGGTTGAAATCCCTGAAAGAAAAAAGGGAGAGGACTCTTGCACTGTGTAATCAGGACCAAGTTGGGGCAGGTGTTACAACAATAGCCAGTCTGTCTCCCTTTTCAGAAGGGGCTGCAAAAGGGAGGGAGTGCAAGTAGATCTGGAAGGGGAGTTTGGGCGCTGCAGCAGAGCCACCAGAGCCAGGAATGAAGGTAGTTTAGTGAATTACCAGAAGTGTCCCAGACTAAGAAATTCTAAGGCACCTCCTAAAACAAATGAATTTGGCCTACTCAGTAATGAAGGCTAATATTTATTGACATTCCTAAACACAATATGCGTTCTTTTTAATCTTTTCCCAAGTTCTAAGCACTCTGTAAGTGCTAATAGGCTTTATTGCATTTAACTCTCACACTCTATGAGGTGAGTACTATTATTATTCCCAATTTACAGATAAGAAAAGTAAGGCTCAGAGAGGCTAAAGAACTTGCCCAAAATTACAGTTAGTAAGTGACGAAGTAGGGACATAAACATAGATTCCAACTATCTAACTACATGCTTTTTAATATTGATTTCCTTTTATTTGGCCTTATTTGGCTTAAATACATAAGATGAAATACAGTTTTTCTACAGTATTCTCTAAAATGTTCCTAAAAGGAGATTTCATCATTTATATTTCAGGTTCTCTAATACTTAGTGTTGGAATGTTCTCCATAATATTCAACCTGGATTTCCAGAAGACACTTAAAACTTACATCACCAATATCATTAGCAAAGAGTTACCTGAACATATGATGCATCTCGACCTCTGACCAGATGCAAAGGATACATAAAGGTGAAAGGGTCAGAACGCTGACCTCTGTACAATATCACTTCAGGCTCTGAAATCATTGGACTCTCAGCCTGCCCTCATTTCTGTAAGTGAAATCACTGCTGCTCCTTCAGTCCTGCCATTTAATCATTTTCATTTGCTTTCTCTGGATTGTCTTCACATCCCTTCTCAATCACTCCACCTTAGTAATAGGTGAGGCCAGAAAGAATGTAGAACTCTAAGAGAGGCTGGTCAGGGCTCAAGGGTCGGCGTGAAGTTCCCTCATGCTGCACACTCGTTTATGAATTCCAAGGCTACACCATTGCCTTTTTCTTAGTAAGAGCAAAACAACTGACTTAATATTTAGTGTGCATACACTACAGCCCCAGCTTTTCTTTATTCTGTACTTGTACACTGCCAGCTCCTTCCTGGCCTGTTTTTATGGTCTTATTTTTATTCCTACATAAATTTCCCAGCCCTGTCTCCATCCTGCAGCATCCTGTTTTTGTATTATTCGCCTTCACCAGCTGGGTAGAAGCACATTCAATTTTAATTCTTTGCTTTATTTTCTGCTTCTTGCCATAAACTCCTTGCATTTTGAAGGATTTTTAGAAATAGTTCTATCTAGTCCTTTGCCATTAGTTGGGACTTATCGTTGCCCAGTTCATCTTTAAATACTGATAAGAAAGGAGTGACCTCTGTTTCTTTCAGTAAGGGGTGAAGTGCTTAGGAGGGGGAAATCTATAATGCACCAAGCACTAGATTCACTATTTTAAATACATTTTCTTATTAATTTCTTGAAATGTCCTGGTGATATGGGCTTATCACTGTCATTTTACAGATGAAGAAGTTAAAGTTCAGAGAGATTTAAGTTACATGTCTAAGGCCACAATATCGATAAGAAGTAGAATGAGAATTTAAGCCAGTTCTGAAGGCCTTCAAACTTTTAATTCTTTCCTCCATTTACACTTTCTCCAGGTCAAAACATTTCTCTTTGCCAGACTTAGGCATTTTATCCTAGCTCTCTTGTGTCGGGTAAATCTTTTGTTTTCTCATCTTGAAAATAGGGATAATAATATTCATCTTACCTGCCTCACAGGTCAGGTTCAATGTCAAAGTACTTCAGAAAATATATAGCCTAAACACATGCAGGTTATTATTATAGTTGTCATTATTAACCTTAAGCATTGTCCAGTGTGGGGTTCAGAAGACCCTTCCTAAGGATTTGAGGCTCCTTGTATGCAGCAAAGAAATGGATTTATCAAAGATAAAGTACCTTAAAAAGTTAGTACCTTAAAAAGGTACTTTATCAGTTAGGGTATTTTCAACTGCTGGTAACAGAACCTTGACTCAACCAGAGTGTTATTCACATAGTAAGAAGTTTGAAGGTTAGCCCTCCTCAACAGGATGGCTATTATTCAAGCTAGCTCATTTCAAAAATGCAAGATGGCAGACTCTGGCACCACATGCGAACACCTCCATTCTGCCAAAGAAGCTAAAAGTGCCTGCATTTTACTGGCAGTCTTATTTTATAAGCAAAACATTTTTCCCAGATGCCCCCAACCCCCAACAAACATTCCTTCATATCTCACTAGGCAGAATGTGCTCTTGCCTAAACCAATGTCTAGAAGGGAGATGAGATAACCATGACTGTCTTATTGAAACACAAAGCTATGGGAGAGAGGGCAGATTATCCAAACAAAACCAGGGTTCCATTTATAAGGAAGAAAAGGAGAATAGCTGTTGGCAAACAACCAACAATATCTGCCCTAGAAAATAAATTAATCGATTAGCTATGACTGATTCCAGTCTCTCCAAGTCTCAGAGGATCTATAAATGATAAGCAACCCCAACAGTCTCTCCTGCTCGCCACCCACCATTTCCATTTAATTTCAACCGAGTTCTTTTTTATTTCACATTTACACAGACTAAAAAGCCTTCTTCTGCCTCCCTGGGCCTCTTACTTTCTCTTTATTTTGGATGCAGCTTGTACTAATCAGTGCCAGAATGCTGAAGGGCTGCTTAACATTTTCTTTTCTAAGCTTTCCCAAGTGAAACAGAGAGAAGGACTCCAGGATGGGAAGGCTCTTCAAGTGGCTTTAATTAAACTAAGCTGCACATTTCTCTTTACATCTGTGTATCCTTTCCAAATTGCATCGTCCTCAGTAAGAATGTCTACAGCACTGCCATTGTTATTACCTTCCCAACAGATTTAGTCCCTAATGAACAATATCCCTCCTATGTTCCACAAAGAGAAGATACTTGTTCTAAACTAGCAGCATGGAGTTACATAGAGTGCAGGCATTTCTGGATTTAGTTCAGCGGTCTGTGAATCACAGTGATTGGTACATTCCAGGAGAGAAGCTCTAGCAATCAGATGAGCCTCAAGGTTAATTATGTAAGAACAGGTAATCACTGTTCAGAACTAATTATCAGGTTGGACACTCATAGATGCTGAGTCTCAACTCAAGAATATTTTTAGCTTTGTGTCCACTGGCTTTTCCTGTCTTTCTCTCCCTCTGTTTACCCTAAAATTAACATTAATCAACATTTGGCTCCAAGCACACTATGCTTTCACCATGTAATTATAACAAGTTTCCTAATAATATATTTTTTAAAGTTTGACCTTAAAGCTCCAGCTTCTATCTCTGAGTCAAGATCTGCATATGCAGCAGTGAGTTAATTAGACTCTGGGGCCCATGGATACTTAAAGAGTTCTCCAACCCCCCTACCATCCTATCCTGTGTGGTAACAGCACAGAGATTTTCATAGCACACACTTGTAGCAATGTTCTTCTAATGAAACTGAAGGAAATATATTTAGGCTTTGTGTTGTGGGGTAATTAAATGATACAAAAGCAATAATATTTTAATTATTGCCACTTAGAGACCACCAAAATAGTTATAAACAGGCAAACAAGCTGGCTATCTAGTCATTATTTAAAAATTTGAAAACCACACTTAAACCTTGAACTAGATGGCATTCCTTGGCTTTCTGATGCTAACTCTTATGAACATGGTCAAAAGAGACTCAAAACACTGGTAAAAAAAAAACAACACAAAAAAAAACAAAACAAAACAAAAAAAACTTATTTTCCTCACTCTCTGACCAAGAGAGAAAAAAAGGAGATTTTTGTATAACCTCCACTGTTGGGTTAACATTACTCTTCCTTGCACCAAAAGAAAGATACAGTAATGGAAATGGCTTCACAGGTGTACAAGAAAAGTAGCAATTAAGCAATTTCTTTGTAATAAAAAATTGGAACTCTGGGAGCTTGAGTTCAGGGTTTAACACTAGTAAGGAATGCTAATCTGGGCGCATTTTTTTAAAGTATATTTTTATTGATTTCAGAAAGAAAGGGAGAGGTAGAGAGAGAGAGAAACATCAATGATAAAAGAGAATCACCGATCAGCTGCCTCCTGCATGCCCCCTACTGGGGATCAAACCTGCAACCCGGGCATGTGCACTGACCGGGAATCAACCGTGACCTCCTGGTTCATAGGTCGACACTCAACCACTGAGCCACGCATGCTGGGCTGGGCTTATTTTTTATTATTCACTTAATTTGTAAAAAATTATACAGATCACTAATAAAACTATTTGCAGACTTACTTCCCTCTCTCATATGTTTTATTTTTTCCAGTTTTATTGAGATGTAATTGGTCTATAACAGTGGTCAGCATACTGCGGCTCGAGAGCCACATGCTGACTAATGAGTTTGCCGACCACTGGGATAGGGGCTTAATCACAAGGAACAACAGCCTGTAATTATTGGAATCGAGAGTCTAGGTCAGTGGTCGGCAAACTGGTCTATAACGTTGTATTAGTTTTAGGTGTATAAAAAAATGATTTGACATATGTATATGTTGCAAAATGATTACCACCCTAAGTTCAGTTAATATCCATCACCTCACATGATTACATTTTTTTTCTTGTTAATGAGAACATTTAGGATCTATTCTCTTAGCACTTTTCAAATAAGCAATACAGTATTGTTAACTATAGTCACCATGACTCATTTTATTCCCAGAACTTAATTACCTTAGAAGGGGAATTTGAACCTTTGAACCACCTTCTCCCATTTCACCCATTTCTATTTTTTGTGTGTGTGTGTGTGTGTGTGTGTTGTTTTTTGTTTGTTTGTTTGTTTTTATTTTTGTTTTTACCTCTGGAAATAACCTATAAATTGTAAAGTGAGTCCTTCTTTTAAAAACACTCTCTATATTTACTAACACACTTGAGCCTCGCACCCTGTGAGATAAACAGGACAGGCATTTTTTATTGTTTTAATATTGATAAAACTGAGTGTCAAGAGGTTATTACCGGAGACCAATGTGGAGGGACTGTATACACCAGTTTGCTCAGAACAGTTTTATTTCTACATGGTGTTCCATTGGTAATATGAGAGGGCCTCTTGGGATTCTCAAAGGTGTCTTAGTTTGAATGATAAAGCATATTGTCAACCTAACCATAGGTCAAGGTGAGAACCCAATCTTCTATTTCTTGGTCCAAGGCTATTGCAGCCACACTTCTAACTAACATGGTTACTGAAAAATCAGGCAGTCGGCCAACAAAATGGAGCTTATCCTCACCCATGAATTATTGCAACTGAGAAACCAAGTAAAACTCACCTGAGAAGGAGAACCCCTCCCAGGTGATGGAGGTGGTTTCAAAGATGACTCTTTCTCCTGACTCAGTGTGGCTGACTCAATACAGTCAAAGCCACCCAGACTGGCCCAAAATTCCAAGTGTCAAATACTACTTAAAAATACCCAGCACTGATCTACCCAGAATGAACACTCTACCCTTTAACTCCCCTGATTCCAAGCCAGTTATTCATCTTAGTACTAAATTTACCTCCTGTTCACACCAACCTTATATTATCTTACAGTAAAATATGAAAATCAGAAATTGGTGTTCTAGTTCTGAGGTGAGTGAAAATTGTATATGTATTAGACACAAACATAAGAGAAAACTCTTGTTAGTCACAGAGTCCAGGGATGGAAGCACTAGTTTGAGGAGATGAAAGTCATATTTTAAGATCCTTATTTTAAGGCATAACTTGCCCACACTTAGACTTCTCCTACCTTCTACTTTTTTCTCCTAGTAAAGGGATAAATAAATAAATAAATGCAGATGCTTGAGGACAATCTGAGTTCTCAGGAGAGAAAGAGCGAGAGAAATTCAATATTTTCTTTTAAAGATTTGATTTTAAGAGCTCAGTTGTCCTTTACTTTTCCACATCCAGTCTAATTTCGAATGGCTTTCTCTCCACCTGACTCTCTCCAGGAAGTATGTTATTAAAGTAAACCACAGAGGTGGGCCTCATCCTGCTCCTAATGGTATGTCTCTTAGTACCCTGTGGTGTGTGCATCTATGGGTCATTTCCCTGCTGAGCATTCGAAAATGTGCTTGTGAAGAAGGAACTGAGTTAATTATTTGTAGAATGATTCGCAGCATTGTTTCCATTTTGAAAACGACTGTAACTCTTTCCTTAGCAATCACCTCCTCCTCTAGAGAGGAAACTTCTCCTGTGGGAAGTGTTCAGCCAGGGCACACCTAGCATTGCCTTTTCACAAAGCCCACCCTATTCTCTACTAATCTTTGGAAAACTACTCACTTGCTGGATGCAGCTCCTCCACTGTAACATGGACTACAGGGAGACAGAGGCAAACAAGCCTGGGCTTGCCTTTCCCTGCACTAACGCTGAACAGCACGGACACTGCAGACTCAAGCATTCACCGCAGAGCTGCCCAGAGGCCACTTCCACAGGACAGAGGGTAGGTAGCCAGCGTCACCAGAGTATCAGTCTGACCAAGGTAGGATGTCACACAAAGTTGTTGTATGTCCTCAGTGATGCCCTGGTTAGAAACTCTGCAAAGGCAGTGGAGAAAAATAAAGCCAGAACACTGTGCCAGAAATTCCTTGAGAATAGTTGTCTCACAGGTCAGTCAGAGATGCAACCAAACCGCTCCAGGACAGGTGTCGCTGATTCCTAAGATCCTTTCTCCCTGTCCATTGTTGTAGCTGAGCCAAGTAAACATGCCCTCACCCAATTACTTTCCTCCTTCTTTACTTTATCCCTTATCATCTCAATTACCATCCCCAAAGAGGCCCCACAAATGAAGAAGTTAGAACCACAATGGTCAACATCATACTTAATAATAACAATTATATAATTATATATCTCTCATATAATAATATGTAATTACCCAATAATTACTATTAAGCAGTGCAGTGGTGGCCACTGAGGTTCCAAAACCCTTTAATTATTGTTAGCTGATAATGAAGCAGAAGATTATCTTCTAACATTGTTTCTGTGTATCACCCTTTTCTCTTTTGAGCTCCTTAGTATCTATTTATCTATTTATGTTTTCATTCTTGAGCTGATGTCTGACAGGAAGATGGAGGCCTTAGAACTCAGATCTTAGAACTCTAGTTTCCTAAGCATGTTACATATAAATCTTCTAAGTATTTATTTTCTTTTTCATCTCCAAGTCTAGACAGTATCTGGACATGGGGAAATTTCACACCAAAATAGCTAGAATGGGACCATGCCCCAACTTCTTTCCAACTTTCTCTGAGATACTCAGAAAAACAAGCTATGCATAACTCTTGGATAGAATTAAAACAAATCCTCAGTTATACTGACTTTATAGCCTTAGGCAATTCAGTCTCTCTAATGTGATATGTACCTTCCTGTAGAGGCAAGTACTGAATTTCATCTTCGCTGTATTTCAACTTTGAGATATCTTTTTCAGAGGTGAGTATGTGGAGAGGATACCTCACAATATAAGACATTCTTTAAAAACGTTTTATGCTAAAATTGATGCAAGGAAAGTGAATTATTTGCTGAAAACTATACCACATACTTCCAAGCTCCATCCTTCTCCCTTTTTCCCCAGATTGCAAGTCAATCATGAGAAAATGTATCTAGGGGTTTACAAGCTAAAACAAGAAAGATTTCCATTTCCTGGTTTGAGACTTGACCCCTTCCTTCCTCAGTGATACCTAATTTCTAAATATAATGAGCTAAAAATTATCCCATATCTATAGTCCAAGAGATTATAGGTAAATGTGATCAAGGAGACTAAGGCAGATGAAAATAATGTGAATTTATTTCCTTCAAAGTAAATTCACCATAAGATGATGTTTGTAAAAAGAGACACAGCTTCATCTACCAGTTACCATTAAGAAGCTGATCCTTTTAGCAGATAATATCTAAATTATCCCCCCAAACCTGAGTGAATACTCTATGCAGATGTCAGAATTCAGAATATAAAGTAGTTTTGAGGTCTTCACAGCTCTTGCTTGTTACTCTTGGAAAAAGAGTTTGTAAGCACAAAATGTAATTCCCGACAAAAGCCTGAGTGCTTTGTGTGGGACTCACTTCTACTCCATGCCAAAGGATGATAATGTAGTTCTTTGCTTTAATGTATTGCCCTTGTTCATGCTGTCGCTATTCTCTGTCAAAAAGTCACCGTGTGCCTCACAGATTGGGTACTGAAACAGAACTCCTAGGGTCCATCCAGATGGGTAACTGAAGCAGCCCCTGTCCATCACTCTGTGTCCACTAGGCAGCCGAACTTGCCAGATCTAAACTCAAGCCTCGGTCTTCATCTCTTGGTTGAAAGCTGGAACATCCTGAGCCCTAAGGTACGTGAAGGCAGTCCCCTGCTCAAGATCTTTACGTGGCTGAACTGACTGCAGCCTAGAAGGCCCTCTGTGAATGGTCTGCCCAACATCAGCAGACAGCACTCCTCACCCAACCATGACATCCACTGACATTAGCCTCCATGCTCTCTAGCATCTTTGTAAACTCCTAGAATATTCTTCTCCTTATTCTTTGTCAAGCTAACTCATATTCATCTTCCAGATTTCAATTTGAAAGTCATTTCCTTAGAGAGGTTTTCCATGAACCATCCCACCTAAGAATGCTTCTGAATGTGTATAATTATAAACTATCCTTCATAGCACTTTAACAAGTTATTGAAAGGTGAATTTAAAAATTACAAACTTTGTTGCACCTTTTTCCCCCACTTGATGGTAAGCCTCATGAGAGGAGAAAGAAACAGTTTTTGTTTCTTATTTACTCAGTGTTGGACATGTAGTAATTTATAAATAATTGTGTAATAAATGAGTGAATTCAGTAAATGCAATGACCAAAAGAAGTAGAGACACATTATCCTATAAGCCAACATAGGAAATCAGCAAGAGAAACAAAGGCAATGAAACAATCAGAGTTGAGATCCAGACCATCTAGCCCCAATGTACAGAACAACACATCGAGGCTTCATTCCACACATCCTGCTACCACAAGAATGATAAGAACTTGGCCCAGTGTGGTATCTGAAAGGAAGATCCAAAGACCCTGGATTCCCTGGTACAATACTCACTTCAAATATTTGGCCCTTTGTTCTCAGAAGCCATCAAAGTTCTGGAAATGCTAATGTTCCAGCATCCATACTCCATCTTCCAGTATCTACATCCAGAGACAGGGGAAGAAAAGGAAGGAATCCTTTGTGAATCATAAATCCTTATTTTTGGTTTAGAAACTATGAGCAAAAGAGCTTACATGTGTGTCAACCTCAAAAGTTAGGGAGGTGTCCTAAAATATCCTTCCTTTCCTCCATAACCTACTGCAAGTATGTAATTTACTATTTTATTTATAGAATTTTTTTAACTGTGTTTTTAATCTTTACTAAAGCTTAGGGATAATTGGTTCCATAAATTTACTACCTGCTGTATGAAGCTGTAATTTTATAAACTCTGAAACTGCCATTCTTAAGCCACTCTGTGCCTCTGTCTCTACTAATCTGTGTATTAGATGGAGAAGGTCTGTTTGTCCTTTTCTTTCAGCCTCTTCACTCATCTTTTTAGCACAATTCCTTTGACTCTCCTGTGTCCTGTAGCTTCTTTATGGTCAGTTCCTTTATTAACAAACTCGCTTTACCAAGAAACACTCAGAAGAATAGATTTACTTCACTAATGCTTCTAAGCCCTCACTACTCAAAGGGGACTGTAGCGTCAGAATTTAGAAATGCAGAATTCCAGGTCCTCCAGGTTCTGAATCAGAATCTATTTTTACAAGAATAGTGGGTAACTTCTTTGCACAGTAAAGTTTAAGGATCTTCTCTAGAGAATCTTTATCTCTAGCCCCAAGAGCCCTTCCCAGTGCCCTCCATCCCACCCCAGCCCCTGTCCTACCAGCAGAACCTTCCCTTACACAGAAGCTGGCTGGCTTCTGTGGCCCAGCTTTGTCCCACTTAGATTAAAAAGAGCTCAGGGAGCCTCAGGACTCTGAGCTCCCAGGAAATGAGGGTATCAGAGGTAATGGTAGGAAATACCAACTGCCTTATGTGTTTACTGAACACATAAGTTTTGTGTGCTACCATCTATATATTTATAAAAGCCCAGAGACCATTACAGTGGAATGACCAGAACAGCCAGGATGACAGGTGGCTATGATGCGCACTGTGGCAACCAACCAGCCTGATCCCCGCCGGATTGACCCCCCGCAACCTCCCACAGCCCTTCCCCCCAGCTGGTCCTGCCCGGATCAGGCCCCCTACTTGCTGGTCGCAGACATAGGGAGCATGCAACTGAGTTGTCAGCACCCCTTCTGAGGGGAGACACCTGCCAGGTTTACAGAAGGTATACAGAAGACACTCAGCGAGGAGTCTGCACGGGTTGTGTTCCCACCCTCATGCTGTCCCCGCCCCACCACCACAATGCCAAAGGAAGCCTGATTCAGTAACCCTGTGCTGACCACCCACATGGAGAACAGCATGTGATAAACATCATGTCCCACAAACGCCTGAATCCACCTCAAGAGGAAGACACTACAGACCCAGAGCGGGAAGATCTGGACTGAGACAGAAGGTCTGGGAAAAGCAAGGCTGCAGATGGCCGTGTTCTGCATTTGCTGCCCGACCTTGCTCCCCAGCCCGCTCCCTGTGCAAAGCGCGTGCATCACCGCCCTTGGATGGAGGCCTGTGAGCGAGTGAAGAGCTGTGGCTGTGCCTGTGGCTGCACTCAGCCTCCTGCCCTGCTGGATAAGCAGGAAACATATTTACGTGCCAGAATCTAAAACCCTCTTTATTGGTAATAGCGCAAATAATGCAAGACCCACACGTATTTCTGGCTGTGTGTGAACCCAGATCGAAGGCGTGCTCTCTGCTGAGAAGGCTGCAAAGGCTGCTCCTCTCTCGAACACGCGCAACCTGGAGAGGTTTAAATGAAAAAGGAGATAAAAATAAAATAGTAACAAGCTCTGAAGCCACTGCCGATGCTGTCAAATCCTCTGCCGGGTGGTGATGTCAGAGCCAGTCTCCCCAGCCAACCAGGCTGGATCGGATTGGGGCAGCCGGCTGGACTCCACCCATTCATGAATTCGTGCACTGGTCCTCTAGTATGATATAAGAGGTAGAGACTAGGGATGCTGTTTAACATCCTACAATGTACAGGACAGCCACCACAACAAAGAAAGGTTCAGCCCAAATGTTCAACATACTGAAGTTGAGAGACCCTACTCTGGGTAAGAGTTGGTATGACATTAACCTTAGCAGCCTCTTTATCACAGACTAGTATCTTTCACTCTTCTCACTGTTTTTCATTTCCCTTCACAGGGGTCCTTCGAACACTCTTAACCCTAGCCCTGGCCAGTGTGGCTCAGTTGGTTGGGCATCGTCCCATGCACCAAAAAGTTGTCTGTTCATTTCCCAGTCAGGCACATGCCCAGGTTGTGGGTTTGATCCCTAGTCAGGGTATGTACAGGAGACAACCCATCAATGTTTCACTCTCACATCAATGTTTCTCTCTCTCTCTCTCTCTCTCTCTCTCTTCCTATTCCTTCCTCTCTCTCTAAAAATCAATAAAAATATTGTTTAAAAGGCTTAACCCTTTATGCCCCATTGGAATTTCAAGCCTCTCTGGAATGGACTGGCTGATCATTTCCTGTTGGCCATAGTGCCTTAGCATTTACCTCAGGACTGGAACAACTTGGTGGGGACAGGGAGAGCCACCCAGGCAGGTCTGTACCAGCGTATCAGTCAGGCTGCCATTTTAGAGAGAAAAAAAATGCACAAGGATTCTGGCCATTAGTCCTTGTATATCCCTAATTCTTTCTGTCTTTTCTCTCTCTTCACTGTTCTTGGGGTCTGAGCCCCTGACTTTCCTCTGTGGGTCACTAACTGGTCCCTAATTGTACACGTAGCACTAGATATTAAGCTCTTTCATACTTCTGGCTTCCATGGCTCTCTTTTCCCTATCACTGATGCCAAACGTTTAGCTTCTGTTCTTGGAGGGCCCCTGTTGTGTGTCTTACTGGACATGAGCTAATTAAAGCTCATCCCACTTGAATGCATTGCAAAACTCTACTCACATCCAGCTCTTCCTGGGACATCTGTGATTAACTTCACACCTACTTAAAAATTAACACTGGTGACACAAATATTGGATAATCTGGGAGGATGTGGCTGTGTCCTCATGAATACTTAATCTTTAGCTTAAAAATATGATACAACCTATTATTCCTAAAGCATGAACTGAGAAGTAAATAGAAAGGACAATTATAAAACATGTCTGCATAACTAAGAGGCATAAAAGTACACTTGAAGTAATGTGCATAAACATTTTAAAAATGCACAGAGGAGGCTAAGACTGTTAGAGAAATGGTTTTACCAAGCAAGAGGACACTTTGTGTAGACCATGAAGATCTGAGACTCATTCTTCACTCTTTATTCTGGTTACATATTGAAGTCTATGGATGCACAGAGCATGCCTCTTATGGGATATTGTGGAGGACAAAACTGGACACACCCAACACACAGAGCTTCCCACACACATGCCCACTCCTTCTAGAAGCTAAGTTGTGGTGCTGTTTTCTATTTTCATTTCCATTTTTTTTTGTTTGTGTCTAATAAACACTCAAGCCAAAGAGTCTGGTCTCAAATCATTAGGGAGGGGAAGGCAATCTAGTCTTGACCTACTATGAAGTCAGTAGCCTTCAGTTAAGATCCTTACCTACTTCATGGTAGTACTAGTGGCACTGTTTTGTAGGTTAGCATAGTGAGTACTATAATTCTATTCCTTCTTCTTAATTTCTTCAGACTCCACCCTTTCTCCAAATAGTCCATATGTCTCACAGAAAGCTGATCCTATCACCAGGCCCAAGAGCAGACATTGATTAGTTTAGGGTGATCCAGGTAAGCCCACACATGAGCTCAGGCTTCAGCAACAACTCATGGCATTCCCTTGGTAATAGTTATGGTGTCAGAGTGGGACAAGACTTAAATTGGCCCAATCAGACTGAAGTGAAGGATTTTTCTTCCTTGAATAAGAGTTTCCCCCTTCCCCAATCCCAGGGAAGTGAGCAAGAAAGAACAAAGCCCCAATTTTTGCTGGTAGACATTATACAACCTTAAGGAGAAAGTTTAAGAAAGAAACCAATGCCAAGGACATAGGGCAGGAAGACACCAATAATTGGATCCTGATGACATGAAGCCATTGAATCAAACATCCTTGAAATTCACTCTACCTTCTTTCTGTGAGATACAATACACCTCCTGATTATTTGCATCAGGTTTTCTCTTACAGCCCAGAGCTTCTTACTGATCATTTCTCTACCACCTATGAAGGAGGCACCACACCTCCCCTTCCAAAATGCTCAGTAATTCACTGACATCTTTTTTTACCTCAAGAGACCTCCTTCCTAAAAACATTAGACCAGCAAAGCCTCCTGGGACCCCTTTCACCCCTCTGCCTTCTTTTTTCTTTTCCTATCCCTCCCTGTGCTCATCAGCCAAACCTCTTTCTCTCTCCATTTCTGCCAGGGCTTTGTGACCTTACTTGCACAGTTTACCCAGGACGGCTTCAGGTACAAGTGTGTATGAAGCCCATGACAAGTACTTGCTAATCTCTCAGAAGCCTTGGGATATACGGAATCCTGCAGGGTACCTGAATGATCAAACTATTTTATTTTTTTAAAAATTCTCTTTAGTTGAAACCAGTGCCTTAAAATAGATTTGGATCTGTGCTTTGCCTGAAAAGAAACCTGACAGGGCTTGCAACTGGCAGTGCATCAGTAACACCTCAAGGAAACCAACAGGGAGAAGCTAATGAAATGGAACGGTTTTTATATTAACCAGTTAGCTATTCAGTTTAGGACAGATGTGGAAAATAAGCCCATATGTGACAAATTCATTAAAGTGAAATTATCCATTCAACACCTTGATGTCTGAACAGATTGATGTTTCAGAATTATTATAATTATGATCATGGGGATAAGGAGAACCAAACTTTAGAAAGAAGACTTAAAAAAATTAAAAATTTTAGTACTACCCTGTGAGATGAAAATAATGAGCTAGTCACAGATTCCCCAGGATATCAGCAATTGCTCTAAATCTTTCTTGATGAGAAATCTGTGTCTCTGAACTCAACATTAATTCAAATGCAAATAATATCTCTTTCCACCACCAATAATTATTATTCTGGATCTGGCAGGCAGTTTAATGGGGAATCTGCAGGTGCACTAAACTGAGCCAGGGAAGTTGTTCTAACTCCAGACAAAGCTTTGACTCCTAGAGTCATGGAATCTGAGAGTCGAACCCCAGAGATTTGAATTTCCTCACTGCCTCTGAAGTTGAGTCTTCAGTAGAGTGTATGAGACTCAGTAGGGTGCAGATGTGGTGCCTGATGCCCGGGAAGCATTGTAAACCTCATCTGCATTTCTCAAGCACATACTCCACCCTTCAGTAGTCATTAACCACCTTAGCCCTTTGCATGGAGATTCTTCTTAAACACTAGCTGCAGAAAACAGTCTCCAGCATTGTCACCTTTAGGGGAACCACATAGGAGAAAAAACTGAAGGCCTCTGAAATTGGATGGCTTGGGTTTGAATGTATGATGGCAGGACAATTGCATGGCCAACTGTGCCTCAGGTTCTCCATCAACAAAATGAGGGCATTAAAGTATCTACCTTGTAGGAACACAGTGTGTCTTAGGACATACAGCAAACTTTCATAGGCAACATAAGCAAGTAGTTAAGAGCATGAACTCTGAAGCCAAACTTATTTGGGTTTCAATCTGAGCTCTACCACTTGTTTACTATATAATCTTGGCAAGTGAATTAACCTTTTTTCTGTATGTCACCTTGCTCAGATATGAAATGAATATGATAATATTAAAACTTCTCATAGTTGTTATGAAGAATAAATAACATCTTAAAATAATTTAGATTAGTGTTTGGCCTAAATAACAAGCACTATATTTTCACTGAGTGCATTATTTGGCCCACAGTGAGAGCAGTGCAGTATTTGAACCACAGTGAGAGCTCAATAAATCTTATATTAATATCAGAATTAATTAACACATTTGTGAGAGTGGTAGTAACACTGCATGAGAGGAAGAGGGAATGATATTTCAAAGAGAGAATAGGAAGGGACAAGACACTTTTAGTTAAGAGAAATTGCCTTATCAGAAATACCTTCTTATGAGGTTTTCATGTCGCCGTAGAAACACGATGTAATACTTTGATATATTCTGGTAACACAGGATTACCACCTAAAAACACACTAGCCCCCAGATACCATTCTCAATGAGAAGTCCAGAAGCATATTTCTGAGGTGAGCAGAAGGGAGATGGTTTAAAACCAAGGTAGGAAGCTAAATTGTGTGGCAATTGTGGGTCTGGGTGACTATGGCCACATTAAGTACTTTAATAGTTAACAAAACTAGTTATAATTATCTTCCAGAATCACAAAGAGACACAGCATGTCAGGTAGATGAGTTGTACTGGTTCAAGAAATATAAATAACAACAGTCCTTGGCTTTCAATATTGCACGGTCATGGAGACCTGACTGGAGTCAATGTTCAATTTTTTTAAGCCAGAGCTAAAAAAAAAAAAAAAAAAAAAAAAGATACCTTTTTATTCAAAGAACAGAGTTGTAGAAAATATATTGATTCAACAAAAGGGCAATAAAACATACTTGGCTTGTTTTATGTCTTAAATCTATTTCTAAAAATTGTGTGTAGAAAATAATCGAGAAGTAAATCATGACAAATATTTGGTTAAGATAATGTTGGAGCAAATCTGAAAAATCTATTTAAATACAAATAATCACCTCTAACTTGTTTTTTCTGGGTGTTTTCTTATCACTATTTGATAGACAAACATTGAATTTTCTTAACCCAGGACTTATATTTTCTATTACAGCCTTTTGCCTGACTATTACTTCTTTTATTCTAGATTGTGTTCATGAGAACTTAAAGGTGTTGCAAGGTAAGATACAGCTCTGTCACACAGAACTTTCTCTCAGTTACTTAAGGGCCAATGAGTTTTAAAGTGCCTGCACAGTAAATGTTAATCATTGCATCTTGCCATTTATTTTAAATTTGTCATTGTCAAAGATTACAATTGCATTATGATAGCCTCACAATGTAATTAGAATCCTGTATTAACTAAAGCCATTTATGTCAAAATACAAAATTTAAAGGTATATATAATATATATATATATATATATATATATATATATATATATATACACTAGTATATCCTATATAATAAAAGGGTAATATGCAAGTCGACCGAATGGTGGAACGACCACCCCCGCCTCTGCGGCAGCGCTAAGGATGTCAGACTGAGAGAGGGCACAGGCCAAGCTGAGGGGCCCCCCATCCCCCCCAGTGCACAAATTTTTGTGCACCAGGCCTCTAGTATATACATGAAAAAAAAAGTCTCCTTCACTGTTAGTATTGGGGGAATTGGCTAAAACAACACCTGAAATAATTTCTTCCTTTGCTTCTAGGTCAACTTAATATCAAGGATTTCTATCTCATTATCAATTTAAAAAATAAATTAAATGAAGAAACAGATCACAGTTCCTTATTCGGCAGAGATGTATCCCCTAATCTTCTCTTTAGCCACCTGTAACATATATCCAGGTTTTCTTTCTGCCTTTACTTTCAAAGGTAAGGAAAATTTCAGAGTCATCCTTCTATTTTTATTGATGTTTCTTTTATTCTTGTGGTTACAGCATTATTCTGAACAGGGTTTTACCTCTAAGCCTTTTTGTCTTCAGGTGACTACGACGTGGTATTTGAATCACCCATCAGCAAAGCACCCCAGTTGGGAGATGGTCATCTCCTTCTTTTTTGTCTCAGTCACCATGTGGTTCAAAGCTTTCCCTTGCCACAGCAGCAGAATCACAATTCATCCCAGGAAGGAAACAGCAGGCAGAAGCAGTTGAGCCATTTCATATGATAACATACAAAGCAGGAAAAGTCCCACTGGAAGTCCTTAGTCCACTCTTTTTCTTGTTTTCAATGTGAAGCATTGGTCTTCCCCACCTGAGTGTCATCAGAGCCACCATACCTGGAATTCCTTCCCATCTTCTCCAACCGGAGAGGAGTCCACAGTCTGATGGAAGTCCTCTGGTTAGGAGGCTGAGAGCTCATATCTGTGAATTTATGATTTAATCTTTGAAACCAGAAAGTGCAAAACACCTGGAGACCTGTCACCCCAGGGCCCTGTGGAGTTCTCTATTTATTTGTTTACAAATTGAGGGACATGGCCCTTCCTCACTCCCTCTATGACAGGGTCTTTCTAATGACAATCCCTCACCTCTCGAGCTGTTCTGACTGATCATGTCCATGGCCTTTGTTCCAATATCCAAGTAGGGTAATATGAAATTCAGAAAATCTTGGTCCTATTTCTTATTTTATAAATGTTTCAAAAATCACAGAACAAAGGAAGCAGAAGAGAGGTTGAATTTTGAAGTCAAGACATCCTTCTATGACAGTTTGCAAAATATAGTAGTCCTCTTACCCATGGTTGTGTTTTCTGAGGTTTCAGTTATTCACAGTCAACCATGCTGGAAATACTAAATGGGAAATTCCAGAAGTAAACAATTTATATGTTTTAAATTGTATACCATTCTGAGTAGTGTGATGAAATCTCACTGTCTAGCTCCATCCAGCCTGGGATGTGACTAATCCCTTTGTCCAGAATCTATGTACACTCCTGCTCCTTAGTAGTCGTCTCAGTGATCAGATCCACTGTCTCAGTATTTCAGTGCTTGTGTTGAAGTAAACCTAATTTTATTTGATCACAAACCCAAAGTAAAAGAGTGGTGATGCTTGGCAATTTGATATGCCAAAAAGAAGCTGTGAAGTGCTTCCTTGAAGTGAAAAGGTGAGTACACTACACTAAGATTATTTTGAGAGAGAGAGAGACCATATTTATATAACTTTTATTACAGTATATTATTATAATCATTTTATTTTATTATTAGTTATTATTATTAATCTCTTAATGTGCCTAATTTATAAATTAAACTTTATCATAGGTATATATGTATAAGAAAAAGGATAGTATATATAAGGTTTGATACTATTCAAGGTTTCAGGCATCCACTGTGGGTCTTGGAACATATGCTCTACAGATAAGGGGGACTGCTGTATACAGTTAATTCTAGAGGTTTGATTCTTGCTGAGAATTCTTGAACCATAAACACTGTATTGATGTGTGTTGTCACTTCTCAATCTGCCCTTCCATTCTATATCTACCAATATTACATTGATAAGGTACTGCCTGGGTCAAGGATCCTCAGGCTTGGGGGTGGATCAGAACTACTAGGAGAAAGTTTTAAAAATGCCAATTCTAGGGTCCTGCCCTCCAGGAATTTGATTTGAGAGTAGAGAGCAGTGCTCAGAAATATGCTTAGTTGGTAGGCCAGTCAACTCTGAAGCAGGAAGTCTAAGACAATATTTGTGCACTGGCCTAGGTCACAGCAGAACATTTTAAATTCCTCAAGAGGACCCTGCCTTTTTTAGCCTTCCCAGGATAAATTATTTTATTTTTTTAATATTAAGTACTCAAGATTAGATGTTATCTCCAAGCCCCAGAAATGTTTTAATGCATTTAATCCCTAAAAAGTATGTGTAGAAAAAAAATGGAGTTTTGAGGCAAACAATGCAATGTTTTGGATTCCTAAGGTTGTTCTTCAATTCAGAAATCTTTTTCTTATCCATATGATGTGCCAGGAACTGGCAATATAGGATGAGAGAAGCAGTTCTTGCTCTCAGAAGCCCACAAGCATGTGGGGAAGATGGTCCAGTAAGTTAGCAATTACAATATGGCAGAAGATTTTATCACTCTAAAGATAGGCACAGGTTGCTATGCCAGAACAAAAGAGAGGCACTATCCATGACAGGAGATCAGAAAGCATTGTCAGAGCAGGTGGCATCAAAACAGGGCTTTGGATAAGGAGAATAAAGATTAACAGGCCAAGAAAATGGAGAGGGAAAGCACAGAGTCAGTGTATAGCATGGTTCAAGCATCAACAAGGAGTTAAACATGGCCAGGAAATAGGTATATAGGAGAAGAGTGACAATGGAGGAGCATAAAGCAAGATATAAACCATTTCTAATAATTTAGAAATTATTAATTAGGTGATGAGAAGCCATTGGACGGTTCAGATGTGGATAATAGATGGTCAGATAGGGGAAAGACTGGTATTTAGATTATTTCCTCACATAGCCAGCTCAAATACCGAGGCTTAATAACACCAAGTCTGTGGCTTTGGCACCATGTTCTTTTTTTTAAGTAATAAAAATGTTAAAGATTCTATTACACATGGAAATCTGTTGACAATTTTAACCTGATGGTGGTAACCTTGGAGCTATAACTTAACGACAGAGTCCTTTGCCAATACCAACAAAAAAATGTGCTGTCACTGGCATGATTCAACTCTACTTTATGTCCTTATTTTACAAATCCTCCTTATTTTGTTAAATATATCTTTTCGTTACAATTTAGGATCTTCCTGATGGATTCTTCATCATTCTAGGCCATCACATTTTTAGCTCAAAAGTGCAAACCCGTCTAACAGCTAAAAACCCTCCACTATGACTTCAGCTTGCATTCCAGATGTAGTCTCTCTGTGCCTGCTGTGCACCAGTCACCATGGTTAGAGGCCAAACCTGCCAGGTGATGGCCTACATCTGTGCATATGCTCAAACACTTTCCTCTGCCTTCTGATAAGAATGCTTTTCCTCCAGCTTCATCTCCCACGTTAACCTTTTCCTGATTCTCTAAGCTTAAAAATATCTTCTCTAATGGCCTAAAAATAACTATTTCCTCTCTGAGTGTCTGAGTGTGTGTGTATGTGTGTGTGTGTGTATGTGTATATATATATATATATATATATATATATATATATATATATATATATATATATTTGACAATATAGTCAACTAATCCCACATAGAGAGTATTACTATCTCCCTTTTTGAGATCATTAAATTGAGTCATAGAGAGATTAGGGGACTGTAGGAGACTTGACCACTGGATGGGGGTGACCATCTGAAGCCATCTCTCCCTGACAAGGAAGCCCACACTTAAGCACTTCCTTGTATTGCCCCACCACTGCCTCAGGATGAGTCCTGATGGAGAAGATTCTAAGCCTTCGATTCACCTTGAGACGTCACTGCCAGCTGTATTGGGAAGTTGGGGAGGGTGTGAGGGGCATAGGAAATAAAACACATACACATACACACACACACAGAGAATCTTGTGGAGTCATACTTTGTGGAAAAAAAAGAAAGACAAGTCAATGATGGAGGTAGAGAAAGAAAGGTTATTAGAGAATCTGGGAAGCAGACTAGTGAAGTAGCAGTTTACAGAAGCATAGCTCTATACTTGCAGTTTTTATTTTAACACACAGATACCCACTTGTTGAATGGCTATCTCCCATTCTGGCCTTTAAATTTTGTGAGAGGAAAAAAAAATATGACTATTGGGTTCACAGATGTATTTCCAATGATTGTCACAGTGTTTAATAATAATAATAATAATAAGAAGAAGAAGAAGAAGAAGAAGAAGAGGCCAATATTTATTGAACAATGTGCCAGTGCATTGTTCTAAGCATACCCCCCATATTATCATATCTAATCTTCACAAAATCTTAGGAGGTAAGTAATATTATTACCCTATATATGGTAATACATGAGGAAACTAAGCCCCCGAGAGGCTGCATAACTTATCCCGGTCACATATAACAGACAAGTCAGGGCTGGATGTGAATACCCAGAACCTGCTTTTAACTATCATGCTGTACCACTTCCCATGGCATATGAATTAGCTACTTCATAAGTAACTGTTGGATAAAATAATAGATAAAGAAGGGATGATCAACAGGCTCACAACTTGAAGAAGGTAAAGAAGTATAAGAACTGAAAAAGATCTTGAGATTTGACTATTAAAAGGGTCTTGGCCTTCAAAGAGACCTCAAAGAAGTGCACTGGTAATTTCTTCCCCTCCCTGAGTCCCCCTCGCCTACCTCATGGTAAAGGAAAGAACCTCTGTCCCCAGGAAGGCTGGAGAGCCCTGTTGGGGTAAGGGCCCCTTTTAGTTCGTCTTTGTATCTTCAGTTCCTAGCATGGTGCCTAGCACCTGGTCTGCACTCAGGAATGTCTGCCAAGGCAGGTGGTCCTATGCCCCTGACTCTGGCTCCCTTCCCCTGCATCCCACTAACCCCATTAATAAGCAAAGGACATATGAGAGTTGAAGCTTCTGGGAGTGACTGAGAAAATGACATTCTCAGCCCTACGGAGATGTCGGAGAGGAAATGTTAAAGACAGAAACCAAAAAACTCTCAGTTGATAACTTTGAACTGTGGCTGGGGGCAGGGAGGAGGGGAGTTGCTTTCATTGGCTATAGCCACCACATCAAAAACCAGTAAAACATGAGAACTGCAAACCACATGAAGGGAGAACACCAACCTCAGTGCACCTCCTAACACTTAAGAAGCTTCTTGGTAGAACTGAACCCTCCCAAATGAAAAACAAGCACTGTTGTTCTTTATGATCTAAATCACTTCAAAAGAGACCAGCCCACAAAGACAAAGCCTGGCTTCAATGCAGACCCCACCCCACTTCCTTGCTGGCATCTTCTACCACACCTTGCAGGAACTAGACTACCTGAGCAGCAGAACCTGGGGAAGGGGGAGCAGGAGAGAGGGCAGACCCTGGCTGCTCTCTGCACTTTACTGTGATTTGCATATTGTAGGACCTGGGTGTTAGTTTTGCTGAAGGAAGGATGCAGAAGGTCAAAGTGGCAAGGGATTATAAATTTATTAGGTCATCTGGATACCAGATGGGCTGAACCCCAAAATGGCACCAGCCCCCAAAGATGGAGTCAGAGGTTTTTAAAGGACTCTAGGTGGGCTTTTTCTGGGAGGAGAATTCTCTGTGCAGGTCTGGATTCTGGGAAAGTCTGGAGGGGAGAGATAATGGTCTTAGTAAGTGGAATATGGTCAAAGCAAGTGGAATGCCCATTGTGAAGTGGCCTAAAGGTCAGTTCCTAGGGGAGGTAGTATCGATTCAATTATTTGATCAGACCTAACACTGGGTGCAGATGGGGAGCAGGGAGATGGCACTGTGCTTGGTTATCTACATAGCCAGCCAGCTGGACCACTGGGCTCAGCCACACTCAGCTCCAGGAGGCTGCAGATTTCTGACTCAGATCTCAGTGAGTAGCACTGACATCTATTACCCCAGAAAGAGATTTGATATTGTGCCTAATGGATTTTCTGTGTGTTTCTTTCTGACTATGGGGAGACCTCCCATGAAGGCCAAATATGACTACAAGAAGGGTCAAGCCTCTCACTGAGAAAATGTGATCCCAGCACAACTCTAGTTCCTGGCAGCAGAAAGTTAAAGGAAAGCACAAGGCAAGCTAGTGGAGAGAGAACAGCCTGGCATGAGGTCCACTACACATTGGCACTCATGGAAGCAAGCCATGTATAGGCAGCACAAATCCAGAGAGCGTTTCAGTCACTTACACTTGGCATTCAAGAGCATTTTAGTGCTTATATTTAATTGTGGGTGTGTTTGGTATTTCTGTAATTCACAACACATGCGGCTACAGTATGAGAACCTGAATCAGGAGGAGGTGGAGAGTGAGCTATCCAGTTTCCCCTCCCAGCTCCTGTTCCATTAGTGCTGGCCCTGGACTCCATGGGAGTGGGGCCGGGAGGGGAAGGAGTTTGGGGGAGGGGAGAGGCTTGATGGCCCTGATTCCCAGCTGATGAAAAGCTGCCCAGGTGCTTGCTTTGAAGGAGCAATCTTGGCTAAGCCCAGAGGTCTCCTGTCTTCTACCAAGAAGGAAAGGAGCAAGGGACCGACTGAGTGAATGGAAGCCTTGTTTCCTGGGAGCTGAGCCAATACAGAATGGAAGCCCTTGTTTTATGGGAGCTGAGCCAATAAGCTGGGGCTGAGATGAGGAGATGCCCCAGGCAAAGTGGGTCCACAGGAGGGCGAAGGTGGGAGAGCCCTTTTGCTTTCTGTGTCATAGTAATCTGCCCAGAGTGGCAGTGCAGCTGGGCAACCCCCAAATGCTGTGGAGGCCAATGAAAGGAGGCCCTCTCTCCTGGAGGCAGGCTGAGGGTGCTACCAAGAAAGATCATTTCAAGTGAGATGGAGGAGGGGTACAGAATTGAAATTTATGACACCTGCAACGCATTTTGTTCACTTCTGAAAATTTTGGGGTAGGTAGGGTAAGTTAAAGCAATATAAATGAAATGTATGTGTTAGTGTACACAGGGCAGGCAGATTAGAAAGAAAAGTGAAAAGGAAAAATAAGTGGCAGAGGTTAGTTTACACAAGCACATAAAGGTATACAAGTAAGCTAAATTTATTCCTTAAGACAATGGTTTTCTAAGACTAGCCCCATCTTGGCTGCAGAATGGAACAAACTGTCACTCATCCACAGTAAATTATAAATAGGAGAAAAAGGAAAGACAAAATTTATATACATTTTATGTATAATAAAAATACATGTGTGGCATATACAGTTTGTCAATTTAATGGGGACAAGAGTCCTTATCTGGTAAAGATTGGTCATTATGGCTTTTTTTTTTTTTTTTTAATGATAGTGAGAGTAGTTGAGAATTATCCTTTTACAAACTTGGCCAAAAAAAGTTGACAGTTCTACCTTGCAATCAATCCTATTTTTTTTCCAACTTGTCTCTGAAATTGAAATGTATAGGAACTACTAACCTAAAACATAGAAATACTATATAATTTCTTTTTAAATTTCAAACCTATTGGACTAATGCATATTTTCATTAACTGACATTTAGAAGAACTGTGTCCCAGGAATCATACCATATTCTATTATAATTTGGGTCCTTCAACTCACACTTCTTCATATGGTAGATATTATTTAACCCAATATATTTTCAAAAGAGAGACAGAAGCTTTATAACTTGAATAAGACTGTACAGTGGTGAAGTCAGCATTCAAACTGAGGCCCATCTGACTCAGAAGCTCACAGTGTTCCCCATCCCAGGTCCTCCATTATTACTAAGAGGTGCATACTGCTGAACATGAAAGAAACCTTGGGTATCATCCCTTTCAACCTCTAATTTTGTAGAGTTGAACAAGCTACAGTGAGGTTAAGTGACTTGCCTAAGGCTTGCTCAGTGAACTCAGAGCTAGGCTGCAACACAATTGCTCAACTCCCAGCCTTAAACTCTCTCTGTGGCTTCCATGCCTTCATGAGCATTTCTGCACCCTCTCTCCTGCCTCCAGGCCCTGACCACAAGTGGGGAGTGACAGCCACACTCAACATAATCCATACCCAAGCTAAGAACAGCCACCACCTCTCAAGAACCTCCCAACTTGCATGTATGTGACTCCAAGCTGGCCCAGGAGGCTCACTCTGTACAACCACCACAAGATGATATGGGAACTAAGCAGCACCCTGGGAACAGCCTCCACCCAGCTCAGGCCATCCGCTGAGGGATGGGGGCCACAGGACAAAAAGGCATTGTATGTGAGAGAGGGAGGGAATATGGGAGGAATTCACTGGCAATTTTTCCCCCTCCCTGAGCCTGCCTCCAACAGCTGTAGCATGGTAAAGGAAAGAACCTCCATAAAGGGGCTGGGTGCCCACCATATATGATAGGAGATCCGAGCTGATTGATTGAATTATTATATTTCTTCCAAAAAGGACGAAGAGCTTCATTTAGCCTGTATTGTGTGGCTTGATACAATTCCCCTGAGTATATCCACTGCCTTATCACATTCCCTTTGATTCTCTTCAAATGGGAAGATTTAAAAGAGTCTGATAACATTTTCCTGAAAGGAGTCCCCACCTTTTTTTTTTCTTTCTAAGAGGAATAGAATCGTTTGTTTCCAAAAAGGGGCCCTCCAAAAGAAGCTGCCTGAGGAGCAGAAACCATTTTAATAGCATCTTCTCTGCTGAATTGTGTCTTCATTTTACACTGTTGCTTTATTCTCTGCCCCTTTGACACAGCCAGCTGCCTTTCATATTCCAGCTCAGAAACAGGCTGTCTTTAGGCGGTAACAGGCACCAGCTTCCAAAGGCCTTTCTCTGGATGACTCACATTAGCCTGTGTGAACCTCTGAGTCCTACATGGCAATTCCTAGCCCTTTTGTTTCCTCTTGGAAGGGCATTTGTGTGTGCAAAACTCTCTAAGTACAAAAACAATGTCTACCTAAGTACCCTGTCTTACAATGGAGCGAAATAATTAATTGCACAGTGGAATGTCTGGTTCATATCTTGTTCAGGTTCATCCTGTTATCAAGTCAGCAGACAGAGGAAGTGACATCACCCACCCAAGCACTCCTTTGAAGCCAGAAGTGCGTCCCAAGACCTTGCATGTCGTTCTGCACTCTGGGCAGGAAACGTCACACTGGGACTTTCTGTTAAACTGTTTTAGAAAATTATAGGTTGAGCCATCAGATTCTTTAGTAGAAT
Organism: Plecotus auritus; assembly: GCF_963455305.1. Taxonomy (NCBI): domain Eukaryota; kingdom Metazoa; phylum Chordata; class Mammalia; order Chiroptera; family Vespertilionidae; genus Plecotus; species Plecotus auritus. The sequence continues at coordinate 98,205,453 of NC_137772.1, read as the reverse complement.
TTTGAATCCCATTGCTTACATGGTGAAAAAGGTCTTTTGTGAATTCTACTCTTAGCCAGGAAGGTTACCAAGAAGTAGAGATAAGTTCCCACAAATGTCTTGAAATTTAAATCCTTTTGTATAAAGTATATGGACCATGGACGGAAAAAAAAAGGGGGGGGGCACATGCTAACCTGACTAGTCCAGGGAAGGATGGTCTGAAATTAAATATTTAACTAAAAGCAGTTTATAGTAGGTAGTCATGTCTTAGGCCTATATTTTCCCTGAATAAGATCAACTTGATCTTTACTGAGCCTATTGTCTTTTTGCATCTAAAATAGCATACCTGTGAAATATCTAGGTATCTTGTAACTTCCCTTTTTCCGGACCCCTCAGGGTTCAACAAATGGCACCCAGCGATACCACAAATTCCCTCTTTGTTATTGTTATGGTGTTAATTGTTGACTGTTAACTATCCTGTAACCATCTATGTAAAAGAAGCATGTGTCCATCATTTCACTTTTATCCAATCCTAGAGGTTTCCCCACTTTGCTTTCTCCCACCTCCCTAATCTATCACCAATGGATTTCATGTAGCCCACTTAAGTTTTCCCCTTTAATGGTAATTTATTTTAAAAAGGTAAAAACCTGCCATTCTCCAGAGCATTATCCCAATCCATTGAAATACTGCTTTCTGGCAATTGTCCACAGTTTGGCTCAAATAAACTCAAAAATCTTTACAGGTTTGAATGGGGGGAGAACTCACCTGGGCAGGCTTCCAGGGAACCAGTAAAACATATCTGCCTAATACTAGTCACCCTTTGCCCAAGCTCACCAATCAGCTTGCTGTAAATGTGCTTAACAAACTCCTGTCTTAGGTTTTTCTCCATGAATGATGGCACTGGGAACTCTCAGTATGGGTCCGAACAGCATGCAAAATCATTTTACTTTTATGACAAAAGACATTAGCTTCCCATAGCTTTCTTAGCCATCTCTACCCCTCTTCCCTTCCCTTCCTGCTTTCCCTCCCCTCTCTTCCTCCCCTCCCTCCCCATGGCACTAAATAAAATGTTTAGAAAATGAAGGGTACAGCTGCCTTTTCTTCCCATTAAAACAATCAACAATGTGGTGAATTTAATATGTTTGATTAGAGAAACTCCAATTTGGTGCACTTGAATCAGCTGCCTTTGTCTTCAGCTCCTGATGCCCTGATTTCAGTGGAATGTCCTCAACTGTCCACTGCCAGTTTACTAATCTGGGGGAAAATCCAGCCTCTGGAAGCATTTGCTGGGCAGACTCAGAAATAGGGTATTTATGCTGTGAAAGCTGCCAGAACCATTTCTTACTAATTGGAGGGAGAACCCCTTCATTAGGGTTATAACCCCTGGGGCCAGCGGTCCTCTTTAGCAATGTTAAATTTTATAGATTTTATTGCTTTTCTCTATTAATATTCACTGTAAACATTCAGGTCTGAATTCTGTACAAACAGCCCAGGAGATTCTGGTACTTAACTGCACATAAGAAATTCAGAGAATAATAATTGCATTTACATATGGAGTTCCTTTCATCCAAAGAGCAAGCATAAACCTAACAGAAAATAAGAAAATGTGTCATAATTTCCCCACAAGATGTTAAGAAAGTCTGAAATACTGCCCAAGCCACTCCTACCTTGAAGGGTGCTTAAAAAGGAAATGATCTTGTGGGGAGTGGCAAGGCTTGGAGAATGCAGCTTATTTATATAAAAAGTTTATGGAGATTTTTATGAAGGGCTTTCATTAAATATTCTAAATAAATTTATGCTCAACAAATAAGTACAACAATGATCTGAAGGTAACAATTTAAGTTACTCTCAAAGATGTAATGAAACTTCACAGATTTCGTAGAGGTTTCTTGAATATATTTCGTTCTCTACCATTGCCAAAGTCAGAGATTGCATTTGAGAAAGACCAGGTCACAAGGACTGTTAAACTCATTTAAGTATTTTTATGAAGAAAAAGTCCCATGTCTCCTATGTGTCCACCCAAAATAGGCTGCCTAGCTGAGCACCTGCCCAATGACTTCTCCACCCAGGCTCCATGGTAGGAAACCGAAGTCAGGGACCAGAGCCAAGTTAGAAATAGCAGCCAGGTTTCTGGGTTCCAGCATCTGTGCCCAGTCTGTGAGTCAGCCTGTCAACAACATTGACGAGGTAGGCACCGGCTCTGTGAGGCCCAGGAAGAGTGGCACAGGGAGGAGGACACCTTGTCCTGGCCAGCCCCGAGTTAGCATCATGATGATGCCCCCGGGGGCGGGGGCTGGGTTTTTGGAGGAGAACGCTTCACTCTGAGATCAGCATGTACACCAGCAGCTTTGCAGGCACTGCAAGCTGCATCCTCTGAAGAGGCCTGGGCACACTTTGTCTTCACAGTTCAAGGCCTTCTGGTCATGGGGCAAGAAAAATGAGCCCGGTCTTCCAGCAGGGCCAGTTTCCTAAGAGCCGCATCAGCTGCCAGGTTCAGAGCTGTGTGGGGAAGGCTTCCACGAGAAAGCTCTGAGATGGTTGGTGTGAGAGAGCACCACAGTTCTCCTCAGGAGGAGCCCATCCCTTTCTAAAAGCAGAGTCTGGTCTCTCAGACCCACACCGAGCACCCCAAGAAGAATATGATAACTTAGGTTGCAAAAACACAACAAAGTGCTGCATTTTACCTCCCTCTTCAGTGTAAAAGTCAAGCTTTAACACTCCTATTGTATAAAAAATTAATATGAAAAGAATTTTGTATTCTATTATGGCATTGTGTTATAATAATGGAATGCTCTCCCTGCCCAATCTGGCTCACAGTCTCTCAGATCTTGCCAAGAATTATTCAGTTCCTCAGTGTGTAAGTGTCACTGGGGCGACAGCCTCCTGCACCTAAAAGAAAGCGGCAGTGAATGCTTCAAGCTTTGGAAAGAAGGTTATTGTGGGCCGCAGCCCTCTGCCCCAGCCTCACACAGAGACACACGGGACACACACACCTACCTGGCAGTTTTACTCTTTTTTCTGAGAGCTCATCTGGACCTACAAGGGAAGTTTAATACTTTGACAACTGCAGCTGTATGAACCACTCATTGTCTGATGCAACAAACAATGGGTCCCAGAAAAGGAAAACAAAACACTCGTTTAACAGTGTGCTGTATTCTGTTCAGAAATCGAGAGTCCACGGCAAAGAGTTTTCCCTGACAAAGCAGAACAGGGATGTTTGTTTCTGTATTTTATTTTGTTTGATAGGTAGAGCTTATTCCCCTGAACATAAAGATTTGACAAGGATTTTCTAGAATTTACTGATTTGGAGAGAAGTTCTGAATGACCAAGGGGAAATAAGATTTGTTTTTAAGTTGTCAAGTGGTTTCTTAAGGAGGAAATGGTGACAGAGGAGAAAGTGATGAACTTCAGCTGCAGTATGAGGGATTTGGGTTAGACATGAGAAAAGTTTTCCAGACTGAGGACTGTTCAGCCCTGGAATATGTCACTGAAAGAGGATGCTGAAACATTGCTGAAGAGTGAATGTGTCTGGCTTTCTAAGTGTGGTGAGGAATAGAACCCTTAGATTTTAGGAAGTCCCTGGCTGGTTAGGTGGCGATAACAGTATTTTGTTTTGAAATTCCTAGTTGTTAGGCTTCTGTCATTACATTTTTTTCCTCAGGTCAGCTGCTTCACAAACACCCTATTTGGAAGGAGAACACTGCTTTTCATTTCCTCCTGACCAATTCCAGTCTCCCCAGGCTCTTTCTAATCTGTACTTAGGAAATGCCTCCTAGGGTCACCTCTTCCTTTCCTTCCCATAGTGCAGAATCACAAATGCTGGGTGTTGAACAATGGCTTTTGAAGGTGTGTCTAGTCGAGTTAGTTTTTCTTTTCCTCTTTAATAGAATTCATTCAATTACATGTATGTTTTGAGCAGTCAGGCCAATCCTCCTCCACACAAGGGTGATGTCAGCAAACCCAGGAAGTTTTCAGAGCCAAGAAAGCCTCAGAAAGAGGAGGAAGTAGTTATGAATCTCCGTGGCTAAAGTTTTCTGTGGCCACAGGATGTGAGAGGGGAGGGTTCCTGCTCAAGAATGCAGAGTGTGTGAGATCAGGAGAGGCTGTCCGCTTGACATAGCCAGTGGGGGCTATCTTGAAAGCAAAATTGATGAAAAATGGCTGCTCATTTTCTGAGTTTTAAAGCACAAGCTGAACAAAAACCAGTCATCATTGCTCTACCTAGAGTGAAGCTTAATAAGTATTATTGTTGGTATTATTATCAGCCCAGTATCCAGCACTCTGTGGTGTATCTAGTACTATAATTGAATCGAATGATGACCATAATGAAAAGCTTAGTTTCATATGACAAATGGGAAAGGAAAATGTATGCAGAAAAAAGTAAAAGAAGAGCTTGCTTAGATGTATATGGCCTTATCAGTGTTAATAAGAAATCCAGGGGTGGCTATATTTAGGGAATACTAAATATATACCAAATATGTATAAACCTTCCAGAAACTTTTTTTTCAAAACCAAGTGAGTATAACTGAAACAATTGCAATAACCAGAGAAATTTAAAAGTACATAGAAGTGTATGTAATTATAAAAAAAACAGATGTTTAAAAACTCCCATGGCCATTACTACATTGCCCCAAACCCTTTTTCATTTGAATGTCTTCAACAATTGATATTTCTATGTTTTCAGGGGGTGCACAAGAATGGAAAAGCAGCCAGGCTACACATTTGCTTCAAACAATATTGAGAGACAGAATTTATAAGGAACAGAGCATGAGAGAATGGGACAGGATGAGGAAAGAGCACAAATAGGATCATGTCTCAGTAGACTGTCTGAGGCTTACCACCATTCCACCAACTGAATCCCCAGCAAGCTGGTAAGGATGAGCCCTTAATGAACTTGCCACCTCTGACTTGTATCAGCCCAGCATGCAATCATCTAAATCAGTGGTCGGCAAACTCATTAGTCAACAGAGCCAAATATCAACAGTACAACGATTAAAATTTCTTTTGAGAGCCAAATTTTTTAAACTTAAACTTCTTCTAACACCACTTCTTCAAAATAGACTCGCCCAGGCCATGGTATTTTGTGGAAGAGCCACACTCAAGGGGCCAAAGAGCTGCATGTGGCTCATGAGCCGCAGTTTGCTGACCACTGATCTAAATGATACCACAACAATGCTAGAGCACACATTAAGCACTTATTGTAATAGCCAAACTGCTGAGCAGGAGACCTGGAAGGAGACAGAGCAGGAAAAATTAAAGGTGTTTTTGACTACATGTGCACACTCCTATCAAGCCACAGTGTGAGCTCCAAGGGGCTGTGGAGGGATTACAGCAGGGAATCAATGTACCGAAAGTTTGCTGATGGGATCTTTTTATTTTTAGGCTAAAAACTTATTAGACCAAGAGTGAACCCAGTGTAAATGATGGACTTCAGTGATAATGAGGTGTCAAGGTAGGGTCATAGACTGTAATAAATTAACCATTCTAGTGTTGTATGTTGATAGTGGGATGGCTTACATGTTGATAGTGGCGAGAAGGAATATATGGATAATCTCTGTATCTTCTGCTCAATTTGGCTATGAACCTAAACTGCTCTAAAAAAAATAAAGTCTATTGATAAATAAACTCAAATGGGAGGCCAGGATGTGTTATATATAGTCTCTGCAGCAAATACAATGATCTTACATATAATTCGGCCTCATCCACTGAAGAGCTAAAAGGGTGTAGTGTCAAAGGTCTGCATATAACTCTGACTCAAACCATCCTAATTCCTATTCCAAAGAAAGAGACTCCAAAGCTTTTCCTATTAACATATTTCCAAGCTTCATAATCATATTTTATCCATCACACATCTTGAAAGATTTACTTTTTCATTACTGCCATAACTCTAGATCTTTATTGCTCTGTATTAGTCTCATATTACAGCTGTGACAAATTACCGACAAACAGTGGCTAAAACAATACCAATTTGTTATTTTATAGTTCTGCAGGTCAGAAGTTTCATATGGGTCTCAGAAGACTAAAGTAAAGGTCTTGTCAGACTGCTTTTTATTCTGGAGGCTCTAGAAGAGAATCTATTTCCTCCTCATTCTGGTTGCTGGCAGAATCTCTTGCAGTTGTAAGGCCACGGTCCCCATTTTCTTCATGGCTGTAAACTCAAAAACATTTCCAGCTTCTAGAAATTACCATATTCCTTGGCTCATGACCCCCTTTCTCAATCTTCAAATCCAGCAATTGAGTGGCTGTGCTATAACCTCTCTGACCCACTCTTCTGCCTCCTTTTTCACTTATAAGGGCTCATGTGATTAGATTGGACCCATCAGGATAATCTCCCCAACTCAAGATCTATACCTTAGTCACAAATGCAAAGTCTCTTTACCATGTAAGATAACATAGTCATTGCCCCGCTGGCGTGGCTCAGTGGTTGAGCATTGACCTATGAACCAGGAGGCCATGGTTCAATTCCAGGTCAGGGCCCCTGCCTGGGTTGTGGGCTCAATCCCCAGTGTGGGGTGTGCAGGAGGTAGCCGATCAACAATTCTCTCTCATCATTGATGTTTCTATCTCTATCTCCCTCACCCTTCCTCTCTGAAATCAATAAAGATCTATATATTTTTTAAAGTTTAAAAAAATTTTTTAATTAAAAAAATTTTAAAAAGATAACACAGTCACAAGTTCTGGGGATTAGGGCAGGTATATCTTTGGGACACCATGCCTTTCTTAACCTATTAACTATTTAACCATGGTCCTGCATCCACAATGCTTTGCAACTGCCTCCAGTAAAGTCATCTTGAATACATAGATGCTAAATCTACCTCTACCTATGTAACCATTTTGCAGTGTTTGACATTAACATGACTATTTCTTGAAGCACTTGTCTTGTACTTGCTATAATACTGCCTGCTGTTTTTCTCCTACCGCTTGGTTCTTCCCTTACTGAATTCTTCATTCATTTATCTGCTTCTTTCTCTGAGTAGTGTGGCTTCACCTATACATCTCAGGTCTGCATCCAACTCCCCTACGCCCTAGTTCTGAATCATAACTGCCTTCTGAGCAGCTCTGCTTAGATGGCCTATGGGATCCTTTTTAGCCCAAGCCTGACCATTTTCTCTTCCTTCATCATATACTTCATTATGACAGCACCAAACCTCACTCTTCCATGACTGGTTCTTAGGAGTTATTCTTTCTTCCTCCTGCCTCTGTCTCACACCCCTAAACCCAGTCAATCGTCATGTCTCATCTGTCTTACTTCCTGAGTAGCCTTTGAATCTGCCCCATCCTCTTTATTCTTCCTGCCATTGCTAATGTTCAGGCTTCCAATACCAGTCCCTAGATTACTATAGCAACCTCCCATCCTTGTGTCTTATTCCACCCACTCATAGCCATTCTTCACACCATATTCACAGTGTAACTAAACACATATAATCTTGTCACCATTCTGTTTAAAATCATTGATTGCTGCCCATTGCCTAATAGCATCAAATCTAGCAATGTAGCACACGGCGCGCGCACACACACACACACACACACACACACACACACACACACACACCTAGCTTTAAACTGGGTGCTAGACTTATCACCTGCCCTTCTCCCATTTGCTATTCATATTCACAGAGTGCTCTGCAGACCAGCAGCATCAGTATCACCTGGGAACATGTTAGAAATAGGAGAACCTCAGGCCCCACCCCAAATCTACTTAATCAGAATCTGCATTTTAGTGAGATCCTGAGACACATTGCTTTAAAGTGTATTCTCAGAGATAATATTTAGAAATTCTCTTTATTTTCATGTGTAATCTCCTCCATCTTAATTTGAATTTGTGCACATATTTGATGAGTCACTGATCATTGACAAATTATGACTACTCTTCATGTCTCTGTGCTTTTGCTTATAGTATTTCTTCTGCCTGAAATAATTTTCCCTCTCTCCACTGACCAAAAGTAGCTTCTGCACCTTCCAGTATCACTAAAAAGCCTTCCCCATCTCTTTAGACAAACCATTGCTCTCACCTCCACACTGCTATAGACATTCTTATTGAATTGATTTTGCTTTTGCGTTCATCTCCCTCATTAGCTTGTAGGCTCATCAAGAATGAGAACCATGTCTCTATCTCTGTCTGTGTGTTACAGTGATATTTTCTTACTTAAACAAATGAACATCTAACTTGATCTTAACAAACACTTCAAGACCATACTCATAGCAATATTGTAACCCATATGAGCAAAGCCCTTATTTTAAAGAATATTATTTTGCTTTTCTGTCTGCTACAGGGTAACATTGGCTGATTCTGACCCTAAGCAGTAAATTACTGATGGGTATTAAGTTCATTAGTGGTGCAGCCTGACATCTTAAAACAAAATGGCAGCTAATAAATTTTTCAGGTAGGCATATTTTTCTAAATCATTTACCACAGAGTTTGGTATGTTCAAAGAGGTCAAAGAGACCATTATTAGATTAAATCCATTTCTTCATGTGCAGACTTGTGCCCTACCCACCACACAGAGTTACTGTGAAGGGGTGTCTATTGAGATAATACATATAAAAACTAGACACTTTACAGTCTATGCAAATGTATATATGGCATTTTCATTAATAACATGAATATTTTTAATGATTCCTTAGATTTTACTTCTTTAGGCAATCAATTGCAACCCATTACCTTCATCCTGAATTTGAAGGGATATATACACACCCCAAAATAGTAATTCTATAATGCTTACAAAAATATACCTATGCACTTCACTTATTTGGATTAAATCATGATCTGAATGAATTACACAAATTTCATGTATCTGGCATTGTATACTTAAATTTCATGTATCTGACATTATAGACTTAAGGCTAAAAAGGTCGTATTATTTCCTATTTTTCTAATACTTCTTGACTACTGTAATATACTAGAGGCCCGGTACACAAAATTCGTGCACAGATAGGATCCCTAGGCCTGGCTGGCGATCAGGGGCAATAGGGGCCTTCCGGCTGCCAGCCAGGGCCTGCCTTTATTCTGCACCACCCTCTGGTGGTCAGTACATGTCATAGCAAGCGATTGAACTCCTGGTCTCCCAGTGGAACTCCCATGGGGACACTGCATATTAGCCTTTTATATATATAGATTATCTGCTTCTAACAAGATGGGTGTACTCTTGTTCATGTGGTGAGGGTAGGCAGGCAGAAGTTAGAAAAAGAATAGGAAATAATAGGAAAAAATGAAGACAGTACTGGTTCTCATTTAGGCCTTACTGATATCTATTTTATCGCTATTTCTTTCAACTATTCAATACAGTAAAATATTACTAGAATGAATTTAGCAAACTTTATTCATTATCAGTACTAAACTGTGCCAGATTCAATTAACTAAAATAGCTAACTAAAATATATCAATGTTTTATACTTATATATCTAAATAACTAAAAACTAATGAAATAATTAGAACAGAAAATATGAGACAAAAAAAATGAAACATCCTAGACTAGGATGAATGACTAGGACAGCAGAGAGTGGGATTAACTTAGACTTAAAGAAGAAGAAAGCTCCCTCAGAGTAAGGGGCTTTTGACTAGGGCCCTATAAGAGCTGGCCATTTGATAGGCAGAAATCTACAGGAATTCCCATGAGAAGGAACAGTGGAGTGAAGACAGGTATGGGTGTGGCAAAGAGCAATTATCTGTACAGAGGAGTGAATTATAGTGTGCTGTGCAGAGGGGCTGTTATAGACAACAAACAGGCTTTGTTGGGATTGGAAAATTAGTAATCATTATGTTTATTTGATGTCTTATTTTTTCATTTAGTCAAGTTAACTGATATATAATTTACACACAGTAAAATCTTCCCTAATGTACTTATTTTAACATCAAGAAAGAGCCTAATGCCCAGCAGAAAGCCTTGCATGTCACAGATATTCAATAGATATTGTAATAGAGAATGAATACTCTGCTATCAGCATGGTATTATTTGATTTTATAAACTTTCATCATTTTCCATAGGTCTTTTTTTAAGTCATTGAGTCCACATGGTAGGTAATACTAATGTCTACCTTAATAGTTTTCTGACTTTGAGAGGTTCCTTCAGTTCACCAATTTTTCATTTATTCATTTAGAAATCTATATCTATAAAAGGCTAATATGCTAAGTGTCCTTCCCTCCGTCTGGGTAATGGCGTCACGTAGCAATGCCCATCTTCCTCTCCCTAGTGACTAGCCTCCTTGGAGTTCCATCAACACAGGTGGAAATGTTTTACCCCAGTGTTTGCAAACCTTTCAGACCTGGTGACCGCTGCTCCAAAGGTTTCCCTAAACCAGAGGTCTCTAACCTTTCGGATCTCATGGACCACCAGTGGTCCGTGGACCACCCATTGGTGACTGCTGTTTTACACTGTAACCAAATGTCTGTGAAGCATTTTCCCATTCCTCATCTCATTTGATCCTCACAGAAGTCCTGGAGTAGGTAGATAGGAGACTCAGTGGAATCCTATTTTCTTTTCATTAGCCAGAAAACAGAGATTTAGAAAGCTTAAAAACTTGACCTGACTGAAAAGAAGTAAGAAATAGCGTACCTTGAAAATGACTTCAGGTTTTCTCACTGAGCAGTCAAACACTGCTGCAGTTAAATATTTTACCCTGTATTCTCCCTGCATGATCTACAATAATAATCTGCTTTGTGTTGATATTTACTGCTATGTTGCTGACAATTACCTGAAAGAGAAGTTGGGGTGCTCCACTGGGCTGGAAAAAGTTTAGCTAAATCAGAAAGCAGGTCTAATTAAGCAAGTTTGTTCTATATTTATAAAAGGCTAAGTTGACTTGTGCATGCGCGATACATAGAAAGTTCTCACTGGCGCCAATCCCATGCATGTGTTTCCATCTGTCATTGTCAATCGTGAATTTAGTTGACACTTCTATTATGGAGAAAGGGCAAATAGCGATATTAAAATATTTCTTCTAATTAATTTCCTTTCAATGTGCATAAATTCATGCACTGGGCCACTAGTTATTACATAAATGTCAACTCTCCAGTTTCAGGAAATTTGGTTTGAAAATTGTCACAAGAAATTCTAAATAAAATTGGAGATTGAAAATTTAATATTATTTCTCCTTTGTGATAAATATGCATTTTCTAATTGATACTTTGTGAAAAAAAAAAGAGATTGGGTTTCACTGGGGAATATATTAGACTTAGGAGAAGACAGCAGTCATGCTTTACTACTTGAAGCCCATTTTCACATTCATTCTCCCCACTTGTGCTCACATATGCAAAACAGGTATCACTTACCTAATCTCATAGATAAGAAAAAGGATCAAGAGCTGAGTGACTTGTTCAAGGTCACAGTCTTAGGTATATAAGCAACACACACAGGACTAAAACTCAAGCTCTAGTATACTGCTGTTTAATAGCAATCACAAGACACTAATTAAGGTAAAAGAGTTGAAAGCACCTTTCAGGCACTACCTTTGATAAATGTACCCATCAGGGTTCAGTTTCAGGAAACAGAAAGTACTCTAACTATTTTAAAGCAAAGGAAATTTAATACAGGAAATTTAGTGTTTACAAAATTATTGGATGGTTTGGAAGGATAGGCTGAATTTTAACTGTCCAAGAATGACTTCTGGTACTGCAGAGCTGACCTGGCCATGAGGAAAACTGTCCCCTCTACCCCAAACAGGCTGCCACAAGAACACCTGAGTTACAGAACACAACCCCAGAACTAGGGATCTGAAAACTATCAGCAAGCTGCTAACAATTGCCTCTCTACTCACATGAGACTGACTATACAATGGAATTTTGCTCTAGAAAAAACACAGCACCTTTAAGACTTTGCTTGCCAAAAATAGTGGCCAAAGCTGAAGTAATCTTTTTGTCATATTTCCCCTTTTCAAATCTGGCGTGAGTGCATCTAATTGGGGAATCCTACTTTGCTGCCATAACTCTAGCTGCAAGGGATTCTGGAAGATATATATAGTTGGAATAGATGCCAAGTACCAATCTACTATACCTATGACAAGTAAATTCTGACACTCTCCCAGGATTAGAAACAGGATTCTTGGGTTGTGTTTTAGAGGCAGATATGACATCACAGACTATCTGCCTCCAAGTGCAATGTGGGATTGCGCAGGTTGTGCATCCCTCAGAATAGTGAAGAGGTGAATTCCTCAGGTTGTACATTATTCGCAGAGACGGTGAGCAGAATAGCCCTGGAGTTGTCTTTGCCATCCTTCTCAGTAGCTATCTGCATCAGAACAAGATTTGGCTATGGTTTTGATGGAGAGAGAAAGTCACATATATTACTACATTAGGAAGTTACTTAGAAATGGAGACTCACCCAGGATACTGAGGCAATGACTAATGGAGAATGGTCAAATAGAGGTCAAGAGTGACTTGAGGGGCTGCCAGCCATAGTACTTGCCCAGAGATGTAGTGACATATTTTCATCAAGCTTTCTTACTTAGACTTTAGCATTAACACAACAGGGAACACAAATATATGTTAAAATCTAAGACAGTAAAATTCATTGTATACTAAAGAGTCTTTAAAATGACTTTTCATTATGTAAAAATAAAACATATTACCTCTCTCTCTATCCATTCATTAGACACAGGAACACACGACGCGTGTGCGTGTGCATACACACACACTGTGCAAGGCTCCTTTTCATTTTGTTGTTTTCATTGTTCCTCATCTGTTTATCTCTAGGACTTTTCTCTCAGCTAAACCTAGACTATTGGATTAAGTTCTGGCTTTCCCACTTCAATAAAGAATTTGAGAAATTAAACTATATCCAGAAGGGAGCAATTAAAATAGAGACAGGTCTAGACCCAATGGCATGAAACTATTAGCCTTGGAAGAGAATCCAGTCATGCTCACATACCCAAAGTTCCATTATTATGGAAGAGGAGTGTAATTTTCTCTGTGTGGCTCCAGAGTGAGGAATCTGGATAAATGACTCAACGTTACATAACAAGATATTTAGCTCAGTGTAACCATTACATCTGGCAGCGAATGAAATAATCTACTAATTTATCTAGGTGTCTCTTGGGGCACGATGTCCCACCTCTGGTCACAGTTTCCATTTGTCACCTGTATCTGTTGCATAGACTGATTGGATTATGTGCACTTCTCTTCCACTGGTTTTGAAGCAACTCCAGGATTCAGGGTTCATACACTTTTATCTCTGTCTCCCCAACTCATGCCACAGTACATGGCATATTGTAGGCACTCAATATAATCTCAATGAAAGAATGAAGAGATGAACAAGACCAAGAGCCACAAATGACATCAGCAAAGAAGGACTGGCCCTCATGGTTCACCTCAGACAACTGACTCAGAGCATCAGAGTTGGTGATGCTTGGGGGAACAAGTGCCTACACCATGATTTTGAAGAGAGCAAGCCCAGCATGTAAACAGGAAAAATATATGTATGTGATCCCAGGGAAGCTCAAAGCCTGGACTGAGCACAAGTTCCAAGGAGAAGCTGGTGTGGGGTGAGGGCTATTAGACAAGTTTGGGCACAGATGTTGTCATGTTTTCTTGGAACCCATCAAAAGCCGCAGAAAATACTACTTATTTTGGACAGGGGATAGAGGCAGAGTAGCTCCTACATAGAGAGGGACTTTTATTTCCAGACCTTCAAACATTCTCTGTACATGAACTCATTTATTCTACCTCTGCACAGGGAAGAAGCAGATGGATGCTACAAAGGCACACAAACCAGCCTGCTTGGACAAGAATGTACCCAATGGCTCCTCTCTGGCAAACAGCCACCTTAACAACCAGGAAAAAAAACTGTCTTTCAACTCCAGTGACATTATGGTATGACTTGAAACCATATCAGTTCCTTCTTGATACTTATGACTCACTGTTAATATTGAAATATGTGTCACTAATCAGAAATTAGTACTCTGTGATTCAGTGATGGACTGAATCAGTGAAGCCTAATGAGTCCATGAAACAGTAGTGTGTGTGTGTGTGTGTGTGTGTGTGTGTGTGTGTGTGTGTGTGTGTTTGATCTAGCACAAGGTGTTGAAATGAATGCTGTGTCCTCCAGGCTCCACCGCCCACCCAACTTCTCACCCCCAGACACCCATCTCACTAGCTCCCAGCTCCCAGAAGGCCCAGGACCATCATTCCAGTTTGATTGCTACTAAAGTGCATCATCTGCTAGTCAGCACTTGCCTGCCACCTTATTTATTACAGCCGTGGAATGAAACTGCCAGTTCCTGCCCTGGCCTCCACCCACTGCCACTCCGGCTCACAATGTGTGACTCTCTACTTAGTGTCTCCCCAGGTTTAGCTCTTAAATTCACTAGGCACAGTTGTCCCACCTACTATGCTTGCTTGTTTAATACCCCAGGGTTCACTTGGCAACCTTCCACTCCTACAGTCATAAGTCTAGTGGCCCTGGGCTGCATATGCATGGTGCAGATGAGAGAGGTTTCTCTATTAATTAACAGGAAGAGTACTCATACCTTTTGTCTTCCTGTTTTTGATGAACCAAGTAAAAGAAAAAGAAGTATTTATTTTTCTTTAATATAATTGGCCTACAATAGTAAATTATAAAAAAAGCAATGGAAATGTACATTGATTAAGGACCTGTGACTGCAGCCCATCTTTAAGTCCATGTACCAGGTACCACCTGTGGCACATGGCTAATGTTAGAACACCCATGATTCTTGGAACACAGATATGACCATTTGTAGTAGAGGAAATAAGAAGGGTGTTTTCAACTAAAACTCCTATGGCTAAAATTTGTGCCAAGTGAATCAGTGGGATGGCAAATGGATGGGGAGGAACTAAAGAGCTCTAACTCCTATTCCAATAGATGGGTGCTTCTCCCAGCACCAACCTAGTTGGTTTTATCCAAAGGACTGGCACAGGGGAGGACCTAGTTCACATTCAAAAGTGGTCAGAGAACGGAAATGAAAAATGCAATGCCCAATCACCTTAGGCTGAAATAGCTTCCATTCACACGGCATCAATGGCTTATGAAAAGCAAGGCAATAGAAACCAGGACAGTCTGTTCCCTGTATTTGTAAGCACACGGGGGTAAACTAGGAAGAAGCCAGAGCTGTAAGTGACAAGGCCCTGCCCAGCCACCAGGAAGGCTAAGGGAGCCAATAGCTCAGCATACCTCTGTCCATTCAAACTCTAACGAAGAGATATAACAGTGGCATCCCAGACAAGTGCGCCTGGCCTATTTGTGCTTACCGTGTCTCTCCTTACAGAGCTCTGGCCACCTTTGGAAATATCATGAATCTTTAATTGAGCGAGCCTCACATATAGTATGTGTTCAGCAAATAACAGGATTCTTCTCTCTAGAAAGACTTTATACCACAGTTCTTAAGAATATGGCCTTTGGCAACTCTAATCTTTCTGTGCTGTTTATTAGTTTGGCAGACTTGTGCAAAGTACTTTAACAGCCTCAACGTCTTTGCTTATTGGCCTTTTAGGGTTGTTGTGATGAATCTATTTAATTGATATAAGACAAAGACCAGCCCATAATAAGTGCTCAATAAATGGCAGCAAATATTTTTATTCCATGACCCTTCAGGGGTTTATGCTACATTTATTGCACCATATAAACTAGTTGGTTTATATTTGTCTGTTTGCCCATACACACAGATTATAAAATTTTCTGGTCAAGAGCTATTGCTTACTCATTTTTGTATTCCCAGCACACAGCATGAGGATCGTCACCTAGTAGGCATTGAAAAAATGAACATTATTTAGCATGCTTGGCACCCAGATATTGCACCCAGAACCAATGCATGGCAGTAACAAGAAGCATGCCTTTCATTGCTACTTGTTGCCAACTCTTTATTCCCAGCTGCAGATTATTCTTTTTCTTAGTCTAATGACAGTCCCTTGCACAGCAAAGTTTGGGCTCAGTATTTCTCAGTTCATGAGACCCTGCCTCAGACATTCCAAATCAGAGCTATGGAATCTACAGTTTAACACAGACCACAGTAGATTTCGAAGTCCTTGAGAGGTTGAAGAAATGGCCATTGGGTCAGCAGCATGCAGCAAGCAGAGACTAGCAGGCCACAGGCAGCCTCTGAAACAGAAAGGCAAAGTTTCCTTTCCAACTTCCACAAGGAGAGAGCAGTGATTCTCACACCCGCAAAATGAAGGGTGACACCACTGGGTCTCAACAAATGACACTCACATGGAGCCATAATCTGTGGTCAATAATATCTCCCAACCAAAGAGAATGTAGCACTTCTTTTCTCAAATTCTGTTGGTTCTATCAAACCCACAACTCTCTAGGACCCACCCAGTCCAGAGGCAGGGGTTTCTTTCTAGTCATTTAGGGAGGAGGAGGGACTCAGCATCTGCTGTGCCCCTACTATGTAAAAGGCCCTGTACTTGGAAGCACCCATGAGAAGAACAATTTACTATCATTTGAATTTAATGAGACTTAAACTCCACATTCCCACAGGAAGGTCTTTTTCTTTCCCCTGAAGAGCACAGGAGGTTAAAATAAAAACCTACCAATTAATAGCTGCATTACAGGTTTTGTTTCCATTAAAGCAACAGGGATTTATACCTTCAGCTAGAGCCACATTCATGTAAAATGCACCATTAAAGCAACCGAAGTCTCGTGCTCCATACAGATGAATCACCACAGAAACAGTGAGCACAGATGCTCAGAGAATGGACAATGTGAATTGCCAAGACACTGATTAAGTTCTTAGTTGATTTTTATCTAAAATGCCTTGGCCCACACCATTACAGTGGAGAGGGCCACCAACTATAGAAGCTAACAATGTATGCTTTTGTATGGATCAGCCTCTGGAGAAAGACAGGAAAAAGTGTCCACCCAGCTCAAATAAATGTCCAGCAAAGGCACCTTAGATTTGGGAGATGCCATGTGGACTATGGACAAAACACCTACATAAAACCTTTTATCTGGACTTTTACTCTTAATACAAATAGTGTTCTGCTCTATGCCCCCAGCTCAAGCAAGAGCAGAGAAGCCAGGGCCAGAGGCAGCTCTGTGCTGACTGCATGACCTGAGCATTGCCTGCAGCTGCCTTTTCTAAGGGCACTAATGGTTCCAGGCATCGTCCACCCCACACAGCGAGCTTGTTGCAGGTCCAATCTCTGCCTTTTCTCCCAGTATGAGCCTCTTAGAAGGTGACATGAAATAAGTGGCTATCTGGAAGGATCCACTGACTTTAGAGTGGCAGGTTGTAACAAGGATGGGAAATGGTCATTGAGAAAGGTAATTTTGTCAATGATCTCTTCTTCAAGGGTTTACATCCATATTAGAGAATTACCCAGACTCTCCACTTCTCTTTCCTATCAGTGTGTTTTGTTTTATTTTGTTTTGTTTTCTTAACAACTGTTATTATCACCTCAATAAAGGCCTGGAAGCAGCAGGAAAATGAATCTTGTTGAGGCTCCACACGCCCACCCTGAGAAAAGATTTGAATGGGAAGACTAAAATGTCCAAATAGATGTGGATTTCATGAATCCATGCTTCCTCAATTGAGTGTTTTCATCAATAACGAAGCAGACTGTGTGGTAGGGTTCCCTTCTGCTACTTCATCTCAGTGGCTTATTTAGAAGATCCCATGACTTCACAGTTCTGGCTTTTCCTCTGCTTTCTTTTATTCTTATGCATTGTTCCCCAGGTTCTGCCTTTTGTTCTTTGATGTTCCCCCTTTCATGACCTGTAGGATGATGATTATCTAATTACCTGACTCACTAAAGACATTGTGCCATAAGGAAAAAGATTATGTCTGTATTTTTTTTTTTTTTTTTTTTTGTCAATAGATGTGTCTGGAATGTGTAGTTGAATTTTCACATAATCCTATCATCTCAAGACACTGAAAGAAATACTTTAAATGCATACTGTATTTGACAAGACAGTAATATCCCCAACTCAATAATAAGAAGAAAACCAAACAAATAAAATGTGCAAAAGACATCTCTCTGAAAGAAGATTTACAAGTGGAGAGTCATCCTGAGCACTGTTCCCAAAGTGGGCTTTGCCAAAAACTAGTTTGACAAAGGCCTTGAGATATAAGGCAAAGAATTTGAACTTTGCCCAAAAATTACTGAATGATTTTAAGCAAGGATTGAGATTTAATTTTAGAAAGAGCAATCTACATGTTAGTAAATGTTCTGTGTAAAAAAAAAAAAAAAAAAACGGTCCTATGGTCAAAAATGTTTAGAAAGCCTAAACCAATTTATCAAGAATCTTTGCTGCTGGATTTCTCATAACAATCTTTTACAGGTGGACTCCAAGGGAAGGCAAGATAAGAAGTGCAGTTGCTCAAGAAACCCATAATTTAAGGAACATGGCAGAGAACTGCTTCCTGGAGGACACGGTAAAGAATGTTCCTTGTACCTTCCCAACCACATTAATTAGTCATCCTGTCTCAAAAAGTCATTCCCAAATGTACTTTCCATCCTATTAGCTCTTTTTATCGGAGAATCTCTATTTTAAACCACTTCATATATAGTCATTAATTTTCTGCTAAGGCAATTCTATTACTTCCATTTAACCAGAGAATAAACTGAGAAGCCAAATTGAGTGATTTGCCCACTCAGGAAATTAGTGGCCTGATTGGGTTCAGCTCTGATTCCCAAGGCCTCACACCCTGATATGCCACCCTGATATTTTCTGCCTTTGTGTAGAAGGTAAAGACCTGAGCTTTCAAATCAGTAAAGGTTGGGCTCAAATCCTAGCTCTGCAATTTCCTTGAAAGTTATTCAATCTCATTAAGTGCCTGTAAATTGGGGATAATATGGACACTTGTTTCATAAAGTTATTGTGAGGATTAAATATGATAATATATATAGAGTACTTAGCACAGTAACTGGAACAAATGAAGAATTATGCTGTTGTTATTATACACACCTGGAAGGAAATATTTCTCACCCAGTGCCCTCCCATAATATTTTCTTCATAATATCAGAAAACAAGCCACACCTACTGCTGCACTGTACAATACACTCATTTGCAGATAAAGTCTGCTATGGGGCTATTAGGATAACAGAGGACATTCTTGGAGAACTACTACATCAGTAATTATCCAATTATTCATTCATGAATCTATCATCTACCCATCTATCCATTTACCCATCCATGTATTCATCTGTTTATCTATCTATTCATACATCCACTTATTCATTTATCCATCCACCCAACCACATCTCTACCCATCCACACATGTATCCATCCATTCATGTTTACTGTATGTAGAAAACACCTACCATATTTAAGCCCTGTGCTAAGTGATATGGAAGTGAAATGGGTTATACTAAGATAATTAAGAAATGGTCCCTGGTCTCAGAGAGCTACAAATACAGACAATTATAAGAAATTATAAAGCAAAATGGAACATAAAAAGTGTCATAAGAGAACTTATTGAAGGTGAATGAAGGGTATGTTCACATAGGAAGAGTAGTAAATTATGAGCCAGGAGATCTTCTTTTAGTCCTAGCTTTAACATAAGTCCCAGTCACCTCCCTAGGGTTTGGTTTCCCCACATATACACTGAGGAGACAGAAGTGAAAGATTCCAAAGGATCTTTTAGTTCTAACATTTCAATTTCTCTGCCTCCAGGTAGAGCAAGATAACATTCAAATTGAGCACTGAGTAACAGATATGGCATTACAGGAGGAGAGAATGATACAGCAAGTTAATGAAGACAGAAAGATATGAAATATTAATGGAATGATGAGTGCTACATTCGATTACAGCAAATGGCAGAAAGAGATCATGTCTTGAGAGTTTGATCAGAATATATTGTGAAGAAACTTAATTTATAGGCTAAGTAATACACACACTCACACATGCACACACACAATTGATTGACATGTGATCAGTCCATATCTTTAAAAAGTAAGCTAGAGATTAGAAAGGGTGAGGTGACACTAGGAACAAGTAGACCAGGAGACTGGGTAAAGGTTTTTATAATAGTTTAGGTAAATAATAACCAGGGTCTAAATTAAAACAGTAATAGGAATGTAAAGGAGAAAAAAATGTGAGAATATTTACAGGCACAATCTACAAGACCTACTAACTCATTAAGAATGGGGAAAAGTAGTTAGAGAACATTCTGAAGCTTTGTGTTAATGATTAGAAAAACACATTCTACCTCTCCTGAGCACTGACCAAATGTCAAGCCTTATGCTGGCCTTGGACATATTCCAATGAGCAGGTCAGGTGTAGTCTCCACCTTTGTGTGACTTGTGACAGCAAGTCATTCTGAGAAGAGCCTCTACTCAAATAAAAAATCACTCATTCTTTCAACTAGCAGTTACTGAGTACATACTATGTACAAAACTGAGTTAGATTATTCCAATACTGGAAGGAGAGAATGAAGAGAAATGGCATTTCATCATGATTGACATCCCACATGGTACTTAGAATCAGCATGAATCAGAGTCCCCAAAGGAAAAAAAAGGTCAGAGAAATGGGAAGAATTATTTTCTATGTAGCACGTAGTAAGGATTCTTCTTATTATGTCTGTACACAGCTCATTCTCTCATGGTTACCTCTTCAGTACACCACCCACATTGCTGTACACAAAGGTAGGATGTGGCAATAGTCAACCTACCCTGTGGAGTTAAAGTCTCCATTGAAAAGGGCCCTGGAAAAAGCTGAGCAGGGATGCAGGGTCTCCTCTGCATGCCCTAAAAACACTCTGATTGCAGAAGTTGAATTCTTTTGGATGACTGCTCTCCTCTCAATTACTCCTAACCAAAATGAGGCAGCAGCTTGGGTGTGTTGAAAAAAGCCTGGGAGAGGACACACAGGCAGTGCTCCATGTCTCTGCTGCAGGGTTCTCTATCATGGGCACTCAATGAAATAAGAGAGAAATTAGTTCCCTCCTGCCTGGACTGTCTTTCCTGCCCATCTGTTTCATGAAAACCTACTCATATTTCAAGTCTTAGCTCCAGATTATCTGATCTAGAAACCTTTCTTCATTATGCTCTCCTATCCCAGCCACAATGGGCCATTCACTCCACCCTATTTATAATTTCAGTGGGACCCACGATTGTTCATTTTAATCTTATATATTCAGGTATCTTTCCCCAAAAAAACTGCAAACAATCTCTCAGGCAGGACTCTTAGTCATCTTCAAACCTCAGCACTTGGCCTTGTAACTGACATTTAGTTGTACTTAAGCACTTGTCACTAAGAACAGTGGTGAAATGACAGAGACCTCACTTTGTGGCAGGCAGTCTCCTGAGTGCTTCACATGCATTATAGAATATAACCTTCACAACAACCCTTGGAGTTTGGTGATTTGTGTCCACTTTACAGTTGAAGAAACCGAGGCCCAACAAGCTAAGCAACTTGCCAAAATGAAAGTGTTACTTTCTTTCCTGGGATCTCCATCACCACAGATAGGTACTAGGTGAAACGGTCTGAAATTAAGAAAACTTCAAATCTTATTGCAAAACTGGAGAATATCACCTAGTCAGGGTGGCTCAGTGGTTGAATGTGGACCTATGAACCAAGAGGTCACTGGTTTGACTGCAGGTCAGGGCACATGCCCAGGTTGTGGACTCAATCCCCAGTAGGAAGCAGGCAGGAGATAGAAGCAGACAGAAATGATATTTCTGTCTCATTGATGTTTCTATCTCTCTATCCTTCTCCCTTTCACTATCTCTAAAAAATCAATCAATAAAAATATTTTTAAAAAAACAAACATACCTGGGATTGTCAGCTTCAGCCAAGCTGGCACTGAAATGGGGGAGAGGGGGTATATATGGATATACACTAAGAGTTCTTGCTATTCACCCATATCACTAGAGGCTCTTTAAAGATAATACCATAACACACAAGCCATGTAGTCTCATCATTAATAGTAGTTAATGGTTAAGTAACATCTAATAAAATAGATTTTAAAATTTACACAGCTGCTCTCTCTCCCACCCTATCTCTGGAGACATACTCATTTATAGCAACATTTTCTCTCATTGACTACCAATGAATGACCTTTCCCACACTGTCCCTTTTTCAGATACAGAAGGCAGAAGACTCCTCTTCCAAACCCATCTGAGAATATGTATTGGTAGGAGAGGAAAGAGGCCATTAGACATAAAGAAGATTTGCTGGAGGTAGTGATAACTGCTTCTATCCCACTGCCCACCTCCAAAAATAGTCTCTTCGATGGCCACAAGCCCAGAGATCCCATGAGAGAACCAGATCAATTGCATTCTTATTAAAAAGAAATAGCCCACATGGGCCTGAATCCTGAATGGAGAAACAAAAGAGAAATGGAGGAAATCAAGCAAGCTCCCATAGCAAAGGTTGCAGTTGAAACTTTTATCCAACCACTGTGGCAGACCAAGACATTCTGTACAGTCAGAAGAGGCTTAATTAACCTGACTCAGAAGTCTAAGGTCAGATGATTAAGAACATTTCACAGCCTGAGTTGTAACATTAGAGATGCTACAGGTCATCCTACCATACCACTCTTGGGCTCCAAACTGGATAGCATTTAGTTTTCTCCAAGCCGGGCTTAGTTTAAGATCACTGAGAAGGCGACACATCCTCCTGTCCTTTAGAAACCCACAATTGTTTATTTGTGCATGTGTGTCTGAAATGTTCTGCTGGTGGGTTGTGCCCCTCAACAAATAAAGCTTATAAAAGAGGAAAATTAATTTAAGTAGCAAAACAATGACATTATTTTAAGTGTCCTGGGAAGATTTTCCCATAGTTTATGGGTTCATTTACTTATTCATTTATCCTTTCAGCTAGACTTTGAGGGGGCATCAGTTTAGCATTATACTCCATTACAGGAAGCAGATCCACAAAGACACATATTCTATCAGCTTTCTTTTTTTAAGTATATTTTTATTGATTTCAGAGAGGAAGGGAAAGGGGGAGAGAGATAGAAACATCAGTGATGAGAGAGAATCATTGATCCGCTGCTTCCTGCACATGCCCAACTGGGGATCAAGTCTGCAACCCAAGCATGTGCCCTTGACCGGAATTGAACCTGGGACCCTTCAGTCTGCAGGCTGAGGTTCTACCCACTGAACCAAACTGGCTAGGGCTCTATTAGCTTTCTATTACTGCTGTAACAAATTGCCACCAACCTAGGGGCTTAAAACAACACAATTTATTATCATACAGTTCAATAGATTAGAAGTCCAATGTTGTACTCACTGAGCTAAAATTAGGGCATTGGTAAGAATGTATCCTTCTGGAGGTTCTATGGAAGAATCAACTTTCTTGCCTTTTTCAGCTTTTAGAGACCACTAACATTCCTTGGATCCTAGCCCCTTCCTCTGCATTCGAAGTCAGCAACATCAGACTAAGTCTTTCTCAAGCTATCATCTCTCTGGTTCTCTACTCTCCTGCCTCTCTCCTCCACTCTTAAATAGTTCTTATGATTACATTGGGTTCACTCTGACAATCCAGGATAACCTCTCCACTTTGAGGTCCTTAATTTAATTTTATCAGCAAAGTATAGCATGCTATATACTATTATATAATGTCAAAATATAAGGTAATATACAGGTTGAAAGGATTAGGACTTGGACATCTGTTTTCCTGCCTACCCCAGTCCAAGTCTCAGTAGTGTTTATTTTTTTTATATCTGATTTAAACCGACTAACCTATCTCCTTGGCTATGCTTTAAGATGTTTTCATAGGCATCATTTTTGTAAATGTCCTTAGGCCTACTCTGATTTCCTCTTAATCATCAGCATGCACATTCTTCTTTCCTGCAGTCTCCACTTTCAAGATGCCCCATCTGAACAAATAATTTATTATTTAAGACACATTAGTCTGATGTTTGATTTTGAACAACATAGCAAACACTAAGATTAATATCCATAGACTTCTGAGGCAATGGCCTGCTCTTTGCTTTTCTCAAAATGGGTTCCTTGGGCCCAGTCTAGAGGGCACTTAAGTTGTTAGCTTCCTGCTCACAGCAGGGTATGTCTCAGCTCTCTGCTTTTGCCATGTCTCTAATCTCTATTCATCTCTGGCCTGCTGAATCGGCAGCCTAGATTAGCCATTTTCCCTCTTATGTTTATTTCTAATTTTGAGACTGTTTACACTGCTCCAATTTCTAACCTCTACATGTGTTGTGTGCAGGATGATGCCCCTGGCCTCCAAAGTCCACATCCTAATACCCAGAACCTATAAATGTGTTGCCTCACATGGCAAAGGGAATTTGCATATGTGATTGAGGTCAAGGATCTTGAGCTGGGGAGAGTATTCTGGATTAAGTGAATGGCCCAGTGTGATCACAAGAGTCCTTCATATGGGACAACCTTACCTGGCTGCAAAGAACCAGAGAGCGACAGCAGTGGGAGAAGGACTTGATGCCTCCTTGCTGGTGCTGATGAGGACCAAGAGAATGATAGAAGCTGGAAAGGTCAAGGAAACAGATCCTTCCACAGAGCCTCCAGAAGGAGCTCTGTCCACACCTTGACTTGAGTCCATGGATACCTTTGTCAGACTTCAGACCTGCACAACTGTAAGGTAAAAAAATAATATTGCTTTAAACTACAAAATTACAGCAATAAAAAGTTAAAACAATGTGCATTATTTTCATTTCATGCTGATGACTGCAGCCCTCAAAATGAAGGCAACTCAAGAGTCATTAGTGGAGAGATTGGAAGATGGTGACTGGCAGGAAGGTAGGGAGGGGAAGAGTGTGTGAGAGAGTGAGGAAACCATAGGGGAGAGTGTAGACGTGTGTGGTGTGTGTGTGTATGAGCTAGGGACAGTTAGATTCTGCAGGTCCTCCAAGGGGCTGCCAAACCACTCAGTCTTAGATGGCAGAGCCCCACGCACAAAGCAGACACTTCTGGGAGGCCATTGCCGGCACAGAAACCATGCCATCTTGAGGAACAGAGCTTCTTGAGACTAGGATCCTGGCCTCAGCACCACCCAGTCACGTCTCAGATGCAAACCAGGATCCTGCAGCCACTGGGGACAGAGAACTGTGACCACAGCTTCAGACCAACAGACAACAAGAATCCAGACTTCCCGGCCACAGATTTCTGTGAGTCAAAGAGCCTATCCCCCTCCCCGCAGGATCATGGATAGCGCCATAGTAACTGATAGATGCGCCCCTCACTCGGGCCACAGCGCCCCTATGGGAATTTGAGTTTGGGAGCGCACGCACAGAGACTGGAATCTGCTCACCGCAACCCTTCGTGCAGCAGTGCCCCCTGACTTCGATTCTGGGCAAGCGCACGCGAAAGTCTGTTTTCCACAGTGCACACAAAAGTCTGTTTTCCGCAGCACACACAGAAGTCTGTTTTCCTCAGCACATACAGAAGTCTGTTTTCCACAGCGCACAAAGAAGTCTGTTTTCCGCAGTGCAGGCACGCCACAGTGCTACTGTGCAACCCAGTCCCCCATGGTGACCGGGACCCAGATTATCCCGGCAAGAGGCAGCACTGAGCACCACTGACTTGACTCTGTTTCTTACTGTGTGCACCTGGGATCCCTGACTCACAGCGCATTCACTCTAAGAGCCAGTGACTCCAATTCTTGGTGCATGTGCACACGGGGACCCTGATTCTCAGTGAGAAGCCGCACGAGACAACAGAGACTCTGATACTTGATTCTTGGTGCAGACACAGGGAAACTCTGACTCCTGGCATGTGCTAGGGTACTCATTTTTGGCACACGCCAACAGCGCAGTGCAGGCAGGGTCCATGATTCTAGGTGCGCACACGAGACCACACTGAATGCTGGTAACACTGACCTTGGGCGAGCCTGGTTCCCACCAACCCACAGCAGCCACACGTCCTAGTGTCGGAGCACTACAGTGATACTCGGATGGTGCGAAGCTCCCACAGCACATGGCCCAGGTCCAAGCAACTTGAAGTTTGAACCTTCTGGTGGTAGTCAGAATGGGGAGACGACAATGCCCAGAGGAAAGAAAATGAGGAGTCGCCAAGAAAGGAAATTAGTGAAATTGAAGCATGCAACATGACCGAAAAAGAATTCAGAGTAATGGTCATGGAATTCATACATTGGATGGATGAGAAAATCAACAACCTATGCAAGAATCAAGAAGAAATGAAAAGTGATATAGCTACAATCAAAAACTCCATGAAAGTTTCAATAGCAGACTAGAAGAAGCAGAGGACCGAATTAGTGAGTTAGAAGATCAGGTACAGAAACAAACCCAATCTGAACAGCAACTGGAGAAAAAAAATTAAAAAGCAGGAGGAAAGCATAAGGCAGCTTTGGGACAACATGAAACGAAGTAAGATACGTATAATAGGGTTGCCAGAAGGACAAGAAGAGCAGCAAGGATTAGAAAACCTATTTGAAGAAATAATGACAGAAAACTTCCTGGATATGGGGAAGAAAAAAGTTACACAAGTACAGAGATCCCAAGCAGAATCAATCCCAAAAGACCCACACCAAGACACGTCATAATTTCAATGGCAAATATTAACAACAAAGAGAGAATCTTAAAGGCAGCAAGAAAGAGACAGAGGGTTACCTACAATGGATCCCCCATCAGATTATCAAATGATTTCTCAACAGAAACACATCAAGCTAAAAGGGAATGGAAGGAGGTATACAAATTGTTGCAAAGCAAAGGACTGAATCCAAGAATACTCTATCCAGCAATACTATCAATCAAAATTGAAGGGGAAATCAGGAGCTTTGCAGACAAAAATAGGCTAAGGGAGTTTATCACCACCAAACCAGCAATGCAAGAAATGCTAAAGGGAATATTGTAAAAAGAAGAAATAAAAAGGTAAGAAGGAACACAGACACAAAAATAGATATGACTACAAACAAGTACCTTGCAGTAATAACTTTAAACGTAAATGGACTAAATGCTCCAATCAAAAGACATCGAGTGGCTGAATGGATAAAAAAACATGACCCATATATATGCTGTCTACAAGAGACCCACCTCAGAACAAGGGACTCACACAAATTGAAAGTGAAGGGATGGAAAATATCTTTCAGGCAAATGGAAATGAAAAAAAGCTTGGGTAGCAATACTTATATCTGACAAAATAGACCTCAAAGTGAAGGCCATAACAAGTGATAAGGAAGGCCACTTCATAATACTAAAGGGATCGATACAACAACAGGATATAACCATGATAAACTTATATGTACCCAAAGCAGGAGCACCCAAATACATAACAAAACTCCTGGAAGGTATCAAGGGAGAGATCAACAACAATACAATCATAGTAGGGGACATTAATACACCACTGACATCCTCTAGAAAAAAAATCAGCAAAGACACAGCAATCCTAAATGACTCAATAGATCAGATGGACTTAAATGACATCTTCAGAACATTGCATCCCAAAGCCACGGAATATACATTCTTCTCAAGTGCACATGGGACATTTTCAAAATAGATCACATATTGGGTCACAAGCAAAGTCTCCCCAAAGTCAAGAAGATTGAAATCATACCAAGTATCTTCTCAGACCACAATGCCATAAAAATGGAAATAAACTACAATAAAAACAATCCAAAAATCTCAAAAAATTGGAAGCTGAATAGCATGCTATTAAATAATGACTCGGTTACCAATGAGATCAAAGAAGAAATTAAAAGCATCCTGGAAACTAATGACAACAAAAACACAACAATCCCAAATCTATGGGACACAATGAAAGCAGTCCTGATAGGGAAGTTCATAGCTCTATAGGCCTACCTCAAAAAGCAAGAAAAACTGATAGTCAATCATCTAAATCTACAACTCAAAGAATTAGAAAGAGAGCAATAAGAAAAGCCCAGAGTGAGCAGAAGGAAAGAGATAATAAAGATCAAAGCAGAAATAAATGACATAGAGACCAAAAAAAACAATACAAATGATCAATGAAACCAAAGAGCTGGTTATTTGAAAGGATAAACAAGATTGATGAACCTCTAGCCAGGCTCACCAAGAAGCAAAGAGAGAGGACTCAAATAAACAAAATCAGAAATGAGATAGGTGAAATAACAACAGACCCCACTGAAATACAAAGGATCGTTAAAAAATACTATGAACAACTCTACTCCAACAAACTAGACAACCTGGAGGAAATGGACATATTCCTAGAAAAATACAACCTTCCAAAACTCAATCAGGAAGATTCTAAAAATCTCAATAGGCCAATAACTATGGATGAAATTGAAGCAGTCATCAAAAAGCTCCCAGCAAACAAAAGCCTGGGGCCAGATGGCTTCACAGGGGTCTTATACTAAACATTCAAGGAAGAACTAAAGCCTATCCTCCTCAGACTATTCCAAAAAATTCAAGAGGAAGGAACACTTCCAAGCTCATTCTATGAAGGCAGCATCACTCTAATACCAAAACCAGATAGAGACAACACAATGAAAGATAATTATAGGCCAATATCCCTCATGAACATAGATGCCAAAATCCTCAACAAAATTCTAGCAAATTGGATCCAGCACTATATCAGAAAGATCATACACCATGACCAAGTAGGATTTATCCCAGGAATGCAAGGATGGTACAATATCCACAAATCAATAAACGTGATACATCACATAAACAAATTGAGAGATAAAAATCACATAATCATTTCAATTGACCCAAAAAAAGCATTTGACAAAATCCAACACCCCTTCTTGATAAAAACTCTCAGCAAAGTGGGAATAGAAGGATCATACCTCAATATAATAAAAGCCATATATGAAAAACCCACAGCCAACATCATGCTCAATGGACCAAAACTAAAACCATTTCCTCTAAGAACAGGAACAAGACAGGGATTCCCACTCTCACCACTCCTGTTCCACATAGTACTGGAAGTTCTAGCCATTGCAATCAGACAAGAAGAAGAAATAAAAGGCATCCAAATTGGAAAAGAAGAAATAAAACTGTTCTTATTCACAGATTACATGATATTATACATAGAAAACCCGAAAGACTCCATCAAAAAACTAATAGACTTAATAAATGAATTCCGCAATGTAGCAGCATACAAAATTAATGCCAGGAAATCTATGGCATTTCTTCACACCAATAATGAACTTACAGAAAGAGAGACTAAAAAAGCAATCCCATTTACCATCGCACCAAAAAAATTAAGATACCTAGGAATAAACTTAACTAAGGAGGTAAAAGACCTATATGCAAAAAACTACAGGACACTGTAAAAAGAGATAGAGGAAGACATAAACAGATGAAAGAACACACCGTGTTCATGGATTGGTAGAATCAATATCATCAAAATGTCCATAATACCCAAAGCAATCTACAGATTCAATGCAATCACCATTAAAATACCAATGGTATATTTCAGACCTAGAAAGAACTCTCTAAAAATTCATCTGGAATAAAAAAAGACCCCAAATAGCTGCAGCAATCTTGAGAAAGAAGAAAAAAGTAGGTGGGATCTCAATACCAGATATCAAGCTGTATTACAAAGCCACTGTTCTTTTTTTTTCCCCCTTTTTTTTTATTAAGGTATTACATG
This sequence comes from Plecotus auritus, assembly GCF_963455305.1. Classification (NCBI taxonomy): domain Eukaryota; kingdom Metazoa; phylum Chordata; class Mammalia; order Chiroptera; family Vespertilionidae; genus Plecotus; species Plecotus auritus. Next base: position 98,176,070 of record NC_137772.1, on the reverse strand, counting down.
TGTACATATCTTCCCATTGCCCCCCTCTCAAAGCCACTGTTCTTAAAACAGCCTGGTACTGACACAAAAACAGACATATAGATCAATGGAATAGAATAGAGAACCCAGAAATCGACCCAAACCACTATGCCCAATTAATATTTGACAAAGGAGGCATGAACATACAATGGAGTCAAGACAGTCTATTCAACAAACGGTGTTGGGAAAATTGGACAGATACATGCAAAAAAATGAAACTAGACCACCAACTTACACCATACACAAAAATAAACTCAAAATGGATAAAGGACTTAAACATAAGATGGGAAACCATAAAAATACTAGAGGAATCCACAGGCAGCGAAATCTCAGACATATGCTGAAGGAACTTCTTCACCAATACTGCTCCTAGGGCAATGAAAACTAAAGAGAAAATAAACAAATGGGACTACATCAAAATAAAAAGCTTTTGCATAACAAAAGAAACCATCAACAAAACAACAAGAAAGCCCGCTGCATGGGAGAACATATTTGCCAATGATATCAACGATAAGGTTTTAATCTCCAACATTTACAGGAAACTCATACAACTTAACAAAAGGAAGATAAACAATCCAATCAAAAAATGGGCAAAGGACCTAAATAGACACTTTTCGAAGGAGGACCAAAGGAAGGCGAAGAGAAATATGAAAACATGCTCAAAGTCACTAATTATCTGAGAGATGCAAATCAAAACAACAATGAGCTATCATCTCACACTTGTCAGAATGGCTATCATCAACAAATCAACAAATGACAAGGGTTGGCGAGGATGCAGAGAAAAAGGAACTCTTTTGCACTGCTGGGGGGAATGCAGACTGGTGCAGCCACTGTGGAGAACAGTATGGAGTTTCCTCAAAAAACTAAAAATGGAACTCCCATTTGTCCCAGTGATCCCACTTCTAGGAATATATCCCAAGAAACTAGAAACACCAATCAGAAAGGTGTTCATAGTAGCACAATTTACCATAGCTAAGATTTGGAAACATCCTAAGTGCCCATCAGCAGATGAGTGGATTAAAAAACTGTGGTACATCTACACAATGGAATACTATGCTGCAGTAAAAAAGGAGTTCTTACCTTTTGCAACAGCATGGATGGAACTGGAGAGCATTATGCTAAGTGAAATAATCCAGTCAGAGAAAGATAAATACCACATGAACTCACTCATTTGTGGAATATAATGAACAACATAAACTGATGAACAGGGACAGATTCAGAGAGAGAGAAGCATCGATCAGACTGCCAAACCTCAGAGGGAAGGTAGGGGAGGGTGGGGGTAAGGGGGAGAGATCAACCAAAGGACTTGTATGCATGAATATAAGCCTAACCAATGGACATGAACACCAGGGGAGTGAGGGCATGAGTGGGGGAGGGGGTTGGGGGTTAATGGAAGGATGAGGACACATATGTAATACCTTAATCAATAAAGAAATTAAAAAAAAAGAGTCATTAGTGGACTTCCAACACCCTCCTCCAGATCATTAGCCAGAATTCAAATAAAGCCAGGCCTAATGGGGACCCCTGCAGTAGTCCATCTGAGAATGCCTTGGATTGAAGGAGATTTGCAATTAATTATAATCTTACATTTCTTGGATCTGATTTATTAACTGAGTCAATCTGTACCTATCCTTCCAGACATGACACCACACAGGTTTTATTTTTCTAAGACATTACCTTCCCTGTCCCTTCCTCCACTGATGTTATAGTCAGTGCCCCCCAACCTAACTGCAGGCCAGTACTTCTCCCCCAACACACACACACGCACACACACACATACATTGACACAGACACAGATGTAGAGAAACACACACAGAAACACACAGATGCACAAACACACACAGTGGCACAGGTACACATGCACTGATACATATAGACATATACACACACACACACGCACACACGCGCGCGCGCACACACATACACACACACACACACACACCTCCCTCGTCTGAATAAAGCAACCCAGATTTTGAAAAAGATTTGCTCCCCAGTACTCTGAAGTCTATAGCCCCGGGGTTTGTGAATTTCTTTCCTGTTCTAAATGTTTCATTCTGTTTTAAAGTCTTGAATACTTTAAAAGGTTGTACCAGTGAGTTTTCAAGCTTTACATGAAGAAACACATGGATTTTTTTCTTCTAAGGAATACTAAGAATTTCATGGATTTTTGCTGTAAGTCTTTGAAGATGTCAGCATGAACAGACAAGGAGCAGTCAGTCCATGATATATACTACTGTATTTACATTCATTTCACCTGATTGGAAACTCTTCAGGCTTCACACTTTGAGTTCTTGAAAGGCTCTGTTTAATCTTCTGATTCTAGTTTTCTATCTTCATTTGTACTAGTAAGTGCTATGATTAGACTTTATTCCAGGTACTGGGGATAGAATGGGGGTTCTGAGCTGAAGGTACAGATTTCAGAGTCATTGACAAATAGTTAGAATTTAAAGTCATTGAACTTATAGTCATCAGCCAGGACAAGTGTAGAGCTGGAGAGGAGAAGCAGGTCCAGCACAGAGGCTCAGAGAACTCCAAAATTTGGAGGTCCAGCAGAGGAGAAGGACTTAAGATTGAGGAAGATATGATAGGAAGAAAACCAGTAGAATGTGTGATATCATAGAAGCCAAAATAAAAAAGTGTTTCAAGGAATAAGAGAATGGTTAATGCTACTCAGAGGTCAAGAAAGATAAGAATGGAGAAAGACAAATAGCATATGATTTCACTTATACATGGAATTTAAAGAGAAAAAACAAACAAAACAGAAACAGACTCATAGAAATAGAGAACAAACTGATGGTTGGTTACCAGATGGGAGGAGGGTTGAGGAACTCAGTGAAAAAGGTGAAGGTAGTAAGAAGTACAAACTGATAATCACAAGATATAAAGTACAGCATAGGGAATACAGTCAATAATATTATAATAGCTGTGTATAGTGACAGGTGAGTACTAGACTTATAGGGGGCCACTTCATAAATTATATAAATGTCTAGCCATTATGCTGCACACCTAAAATAAATACAAAATAATACTGAATGTTAACTGTAATTTGAATTTTTTAAAAATATTTTTTAAAAAGAACAGATTGGTGATCACTGGTCTTCATAACAGGAAGGTGATCTTGACATGCGTAACTACAAGGTTTAGAAGCCTAGTTGTAGTGGGCTGAGAGTGAAAATGTAAAAATGGGGGGAGGGGAGTAGAGACCATAACTTAGAAAACATTTTCAATTAGTTACTGTAAAGACCAGTAGCTAAATGGAAGGGGTTATATAGTTGGCATGGCAACAAATAAAATGGATGATTGCAAGGAGGCCAGGACACAATGAGAAGGAAGCATGGATAGAATGGGCAAGCTTAGGTAAAAGCAGAAATTTCACCCACAGAAACAAAAGGTGGGACAATAAATATCAAGATATATTCCCAATGTCCCAAGACATTTATTTTTGTGGGCACATACTGAAGAGAAATGAAAATATCCATCTACACAAAAACTTGTACAAGAATGTACATAGAAGCATTATGCATAATAGTCAAAGAGTAGAAATATAGCCAAATGTCCATCAACTGATGAATAGACAAAATGTGGTATATGCATACAATGCGATATTATTCAGCAATAAAAAGGAATTAATTACTAAAACACACTATAAAATAGATTAACATTGAAAATATTATACTAGATGAAAAAAAGCCAATCACAAGGGACCATATATTATATAATTCTATTTATATAAAATGTTCAGAAGAGGCAAATTCACAGAGACAAATTGTAGATTGGTGGATGGAAGGTAAGGGGAAATAAGAAGTGAATGCTAATAGATACGGTGCTTCTTTTTGAGATGATGAAATGTTCTACAATTAATTGTGGTGATGGTTCCACAACTCTGTGACTATACTAAAAACCATTGAATTGTACACATTAAATGGCTGGATGATATGGTATGTGAAATACATCTTAATAAATCAGTTATTTTAAAAAGTATAAAGAAGGGAAGGAACCAAGATGACAGTATAGGTAAACACCTGAACTTGCTGCCTCGCACAACCACATCAAAACTACAACTAAAAGACAAAATGGATATCATTCAGAACCACGGGAAGGCTGGCTGAGTGGAATTTATACAACTAGAAGGAAAGAGAAAAGCACACTGAGACTGGGAGGAGGTGCAGAGGTGCGGAAGGGAAGTGCGGAGGTTCGGAGGTGCATGCAGAAAAGGGCTGGCAACTGGGTACACTGGTTTCTTTTTCAATAGGGAGGGAGATACAAGCTCCTGACTGCTCTGAACACCAGTTCTGGGAGAGACTCTGGGGACCCAGACTCATATGGGGAGAAACAGGACTGTTTGGCAGAGGTGCTTGCAGCGATCATTGTTCCTGCACAGTGCTGCGGGACACAGAGACATGGGGACCTCTTCAAAGTAGGACTGATGGTCAGCCATTGCTGTTTGCTCTGCCCTGGTGATTCCCTGAGACACTGCTCCACCCAATTTACAATCCCACTCAAGCTGTGCACAAAGGATTTTCCATATAAATGGTCTGGCCTTTTTCAATCTAAAACCTAACAAACTGTAGCTGGGTCAGAGAGCCTCAGAGCCTCCAAAAGAAGGCTCAAGGCTGGATAGCAGCTTGCATTGCTTCAAAGCTGGGCCTCATCTGGGCACCTCCAAACCCCAAACAAAGAGGAGGAATCTGCAGATCTCTCTGTAGCTCCTGCTAGGTGGCTTCAGGCAGTGGCTGACTTTGCAGCTCCTTGGAGATACAAGAGCCAGTGTACCCAGTGGGTCAGTGTGAGACCATACCAGATTACAACTCTTCACATCCATAAGTGACACACTCAAGGGGCGGACTCAGTGAGCACCAAAGCCCCACTGAAGCAAGTCCTGCTCCATAAGGGTGTCTCCAGCACAGCAGTTCTCCCATTGTAGACACAGCTGGTCCTCACAGCCAATTGGCCTGGAGTCAATTCCTCCCAGTGCTACCAACAACAATCAAGGCTTAACTACAACAAGACTGTGCACACAGCCCACAAAGGGGTGCACCAAGAGTGTCCACCTCAGGGAGGCTGAGCCACTGGGCCCTATAGGACACCTAGCACACAAGGCCACTCTATCAACACAGGGAAGCAGCCAAAATGTGGAGACAAAGAAACATGTCACAAATGAAAGAAATGGAGGAAATCAAACTACCGGATATAGAGTTCAAAACCATGGTTATAAGGTTACTCAAGAATCTTCTAGAAACCTCCGAGAAATTTAGTGAGACCCTCAAGGATATGAAAAAGGACCAACTAGAAATTAAGCATACACTGACTGAAATAAAGAGTAATATACAGAGATCCAACAGAAGACTAGAGGATCCCAAGAATCAAGTCAAAGATTTGAAATACAAAGAAGCAAAAAACACCCAACCAGAAAAGCAAAAGGAAAAAAGAATATAAAAACATGAAGATAGTGTAAGAAGCCTCTGGGACAACTTCAAGCATACCAACATCCAAATTACGGGGGTGCCAGAAGAAGAGGGAGAGCAAGATATTGAAAACTTATTTGAAGAAATAATGACAGAAAACTTCCCCCACCTGGTGAAAGAAATAGACTTACAAGTCCAGGAAGCACAGAGAACCCCAAACAAAAGGAATCCAAAGAGGACCACACCAAGACACATCATAATTAAAATGCCAAGGTCAAAAGACAAAGAGAGAATCTTAAAAGCAGCAAGAGAAAAACAGTTAGTTACCTACAAGGGAGTACTCATTCGACTGTCAGCTGATTTCTCAACAGAAACTATGTAGGCCAGATGGGAGTGGCTAGAAATACTCAAAGTGATGAACAGCAAGGACCTACAACCAAGATTACTCTACCCAGCAAAGCTATCATTTAGAATTGAAGGTCAGATAAAGACCTTCACAGATAACAAAAAGCTAAAGGAGTTCATCACAACCAAACCAGTATTATATGAAATGCTGAAGGGTATTCTTTAAGAAGAGGAAGAAGAAGAAGAAGGTAAAGATAAAAATTATGAACAATAAAGTGACAACAAATACATATCTATCAACAAGTGATTCTAAAAAGCAAGTGAATAAAAATCTGATGAACAGAATAAACTGGTGAATATAATAGAATCAGAGGCATAGAAAGGGAGTGGACTGACAATTCTCAGGGGGAAGGGGGTATGGAGGGTGTGGGAAGAGACTGGACAAAAATTGTACATCTATGGACAAGGACAGTGGGGGGGGGGGTAAGGGGAGGGGTAGGGTGGGAACCAGGTGGAGGGGAGCTATGGGGGGAAAAAGAGGAACAACTGTAATAATCTGAACAATAAAGATTTACTAAAATAAATAAATAAATAAATAGGCCTTAAGAATTCCAAAAAAAAAAGAAATTGTATCTTACATATTTTTCACTGACAATGTTTTTGTTGTTGTTGTTTTGTATTAATTTTAAAGTTCTTAAAGTTTTTCAAACTTGGAAAGTTCCTGATAGATTTTTTTAATAACAAGAAAATGTACACCAAGAAGTAACATACAATTTACTCTTTGAAAAACATAGATATTATGGAAGGAGACTTGATTTAGGGTGGTAAACACACAATATAATATGCAGATAATGTACTGAAGAATTGTATACCTGAAACCTCTATAATTTTATTAACTGCCATCCCAATAAAGTCAATAAAAAAGAGAAAAAAAAGTAAAAAGAAGATATAAGTACAAAAGCTGGTAGATTGGTGGATTCGACAGTGGAATTTCCTGTCTAACTAATTTTTTGTTCTCAAGAAGTAGGAAGAAAGGCCACCATTTGCCCTTTGAACATCTTTATGGTATGAGCTAGTAGAAAGACTGCTGCCTGATTAGTTAATACAATAAGTAGGATGCTTGCCTTAGTTTCTGGTTCAGACTGATTATTTATCAAGAAAGTCACTTATTCTGCTGGTGAATGTGTTTTTTAACTTTTAAACAAGAAAGATAACTCTTATATTGATCAGCGAATTAGTTTTTGATACTTCTACTTCTAAATATATGGCTATCCAGAGGTCCAGAGATACCTAAAACACTTACTATGTTTTAAAATGTGCTTTAAAATGTATGGTAGAGCTGAAAGAAGATATGGACAATTTCCAGAGGCTAGAAGCATTAAGAAAGCAAAAAACAAAACAAAGCAAATGAACACACATAACAAAAACAGACTCATAGAAACAGAGGCCAAAGGGATGGTTATCAGAAGGGAGGGAGTGGGAATGGATGGAAAGGTGAAGGGGAATCTAGTCAATAATATTGTGAAAAGTTTGCATGGTGACAGATAATAACTAGAATTAATGGAGTAATCACATTGTAAGGTAAAAAAAAGTCAAATCACTATCATGTACACATGAAACTAATATAACTAATATAATATTGTATACCAAGTATACTTACATTTTTTTAAAAAAAATCCTCAAAAAAGAAAAAGAAAAAAGAAAGAAAGCATGAATTCAGGGATATAAGTTGCTGCTGGAAAAGGTCTTGTCGTAGGTTGTCTGCTAACCACTGGGGACAGAGAACCTGGGTTTTTAACAGGTTCCATGCCTGTAGGATAGTGAACAATGCCGGAGCTAGAGTAGGATGAGAAGTCAGAGTGAACTCTAACAAAAGAAGGAGAGGGAGAGAGAGAGGGAGAGGGTAAGTGAGAGGGAGAGCAAGAGGAGGAGGGGGAGGGGAGAAATGGAGGAGAAGAAGAAGGAGAAAGAGGAAAGAAAAGGGAAGGAAGGAAGGAAGGAAGGAAGGAAGGAAGGAAGGAAGGAAATAGAAATAAATATAAAGAAATTTAGGACCTCAGAAGAGAAATACTCTCAATTAGTGAACTTAAAAAATGAAAATTCAGAGAGGAACAAAAATGGCGGTGGAATAGAAAGACGTGTCCCGAGCCTTGTCCCGGAGCAGATAGAAAGAACAGCTGAGGGTTGCACGAGGAGTGTCTTTTGGAGAGTTAAGGGACAGCTATACTCCAGGAGAAGGTGGGGGATTGCTGGGCAGCCCCAACTGCTGCTGGGTTCCCTCCCGGAACCACCAGCTCGGACACGGAGACCGCGCCATCTTGAAGGGGGAAGTGGATGTTATCAGAAACCTGAAAATCTACAACTGCGGCACCCACTGAACAGCTGCGAATCCCAGAACACTGGTCCAAAATTGGCGCAAACATGTGGATTCAGAGGAGCTGTACACTCCACCACGGAAAGATCAGAATTCACCTGGGATAAGGTGAGGTCTCTGGTCCTGGCAGGACAGAGAAACATGCGCACTGCGGAAGCTGGAGGACCAGGGAAAGTCTGCACCTAGAAAAATCGGTGGCTGTTGGGGCTGGTGTGATCCATGAATGTGGAAGGGGGTCCTCAGAGCTGCTAACAAAGGGGATTTCTAAAAAGCAACCCATTTTGATCTGAAGCAGAAGGACAGCCTAAAAACTCTGGGAGTGTGCCAGCTGTTTGGACACAAGGGGGAAAAGGGGATTGCGCAGGCTTAGGAGCAAACCCGGAGTTTGCACACTTGCGCTTTCTCCTCTTTGAATCCTTACTTCTGATTACTGAGCCCAATACATAGGATCACCCAGTTGGAGACACCCTAGGAGACTGCAGGGGAAAGTTGTTTTTCTGGAAACTGGGGATCAGAGCGGGGAGTGACCATCAGAGAACCAGCTCTGGGGCAGCCCACTCCCATAAACCGGTATTGAGTGCCATAGGGAAAGCAGGATCTAAAGCAGAGGCTAGAAAGGACCCATAGAACCGGAAGTCAACCCAGAAACACTGCCACCCAGAGGCTGAATCACAAATTAACTCCTGTGTAATCACAAATTAAGGAATACAAGAAAGTAAGACACACTGCCTGCTTAAAAATCAGGACTGGCTTACAACACTGAGGAGCAGTGGAACGCAGGGAACTGCAATATTGTCCTGACTGAGAAACAGGTGTGCCAAACAGAACAATAGAGGAAGTGAATGACCTTCACTACTGCACATTTTATTTTTATTTTTTATTTTTTTATTTTTCATCTTTTACTAAAGAAACTAATTTTTTTTCTTTTTTCCTCACTTGATTTTACCTTTTTAATTATTACATTTTTATTTTCAATCTGTATTATTACTACTACTATTTTACCTTTTTTGAAAAAAAAAAGTGTCATTCTATTTTCTCTTTATTTGACTGAGATTAGTGTTCTATATTCTATTTTCATCTTTCCTTTACCATCATTCTACTCTATCTCAACTCTACCTTTATGCCATCACTCTCTTTATAACTTTTCCCCTTTTGTTGTCCTGTTTCTCTTACCCTTTTCCTGCCTCAGATTTTCCCTATTCTTCTTTTCACCCCCTGTTAAAATTTTACCCTACTTATATACCTAATTTCCAATCCCCTGCTCTGAGATCATACACACCTTTCTCTTCTCTATCTTCACTATCCAAAAATTGTTTTTCTCTCTGTCCTTTTGTTGTTGTTTGCTCAAATGTTGATTATATCATTTCTTTTTATGCTTCTTTGTGAGATTCTTTTGCTTATTATTTTTTGTTTTGTTTTCTTGTTTGCTTCGTTTTTGTTTGTTTTTTGCATCTGTTTTTCCTCACCTCGCTTGATATTAATTGTTGTTTGTAGTTTGTATTCATCTCCAGGTACTTGTTGCTGGCATTTGCTGGGATTAGTGGCTGTTCTACTGGAGGTCTATCTTCATATATATAGTTATTTCCCCTTTTCTTCTTATTCTCTTTCTTTCCTCTCTTACTTTTTTTTTTTTTACTTTTCCCAATTTTATTTTGGCACTCCTTTCTTTTTTTCCCCCCCTCTCTTCTTCATTCTCTCCTATCCTCTAATTTGCCTTTCTCCAGTGGTCACCTTTATTGGGGTTATTAATGTTGTGAATACATTTCTGTTCAGTGCCTTGTGTGTGGTACTTGGTTGTGTTGTATTTTGTGCCTTTAAATCAACACAGGAGAGAGAACTACATAACCAGACACCAGGAGAAGCAGAGACTATGGGGAGACAAAGAAACAGCCTTCATATGAAAGAAAAGCAGGCATCACCAGAAAAGAAAGTAAACGAAATGGAGGCAAGCAACCTGTCAGAGAAAGAATTCAGAGAAATGGTCATAAGGTGGCTGAAAAGAATGGAAGACAACTTTGACAACATGAGTAAGAACCATGAGGAAATGAAGAAGAACCAAGAAGAAATGAAAAATGACATCGCTGCTGTAAAGAACTCAATAGAAAGCATCAAGAGTAGACAAGAAGAAACAGAGGACCGCATCAGGGGGCTAGAAGATAAGGTAGGAAAAAATACCCAAGTGGAGCAGCATCTAGAAAAAAAAAATTAAAAAGCAGGAGGAAAGCCTAAGACAAATTTGGGACAATAGGAAACAAACAACATCCACATAATAGGGGTTCCAGAAGGAGAGGAAACTGAGCAAGGAATAGAAAACCTGTTTAAAGAAATAATAACAGAAAACTTCGCTGATATAGAGAAGAAAAAACCCACAGAAATCCAAGAAGCTCACAGAGTCCCAAGCAAAATGAACCCCAAAAGACCGACCCCAAGGCACATTATAATTAAATTGGCAAACACCAATGACAAAGTAAGAAACTTAAAAGCAGCCAGAGAGAGACAGAAAGTTACCTACAAAGGAACCCCCATCAGACTAGCAACTGATTTCTCAACAGAAACTCATCAGGCCAAAAGGGAATGGAATGAAATATACAAAGTCATGCAAAGGAAGGGTCTGAATCCAAGAATACTGTACCCAGCAAGGCTATCAATCAAAATGGAAGGTGAAATCAGGAGCTTCACAGACAAAAAAGGACTAAGGAAATTTATTACCACCAAACCAGCAAGGCAAGAAATGCTAAAAGGTCTGCTGTAAAAAAAAGAAATAGGAAGTGAAGCAGGAACACAGGGGTAATAAATAAAAATGGCAACAAGTAAGTACCTATCAATAATAACGTTAAATGTAAATGGATTAAATGCCCCAATCAAAAGACATAGGGTAATGGATTGGATTAGAAAACACAACCCATATATCTGCTGTCTACAAGAAACCAACCTGAGAAAAAAAGACGCACACAGACTGAAAGTGAAGGGATGGAAAAAGGTTTTTCAGGAGAATGGAAATGAAAAAAAAGCTGGAGTAGCAATACTTATATCAGACAAATTAGAATTCAAAGTGAAGCACATAACAAGAGATAAGGAAGGCCACTTCATAATACTAACAGGAGCAATCCAACAAGAAGAAATAACTCTGATAAACATATACGCACCCAATACAGGAGCACCCAAATACATAAAAAAAAAAAAAAACTCCTGGAGGATATCAAAGGAAAGATTGACAGAAATACAATCATAGTAGGAGACTTTAATACCCCACTATCACCATTGAACAAATCCTCTAAACAAAAAATCGGCAAAGAAACATCAATCCTAAATGATTCACTAGACCAGATGGAATTAATTGACATCTTCAGAACATTTCACGCCAAAGCCACAGAATATACATTCTTCTCAAGTGCACATGGGTCATTTTCAAAGTTAGACCATATGTTGGGTCATAGGCAAAGTCTCTTCAAATTCAAGAAGATAGAAATCATATCAAGCATCTTCTCAGATCATAGTAGCCTAAAACTGGAAATCAACTACAATAAAAACAATCCAAAAAAATCAAACATATGGAGACTAAACAGCATGCTATTAAACAATGACTGGGTTACCAGAGAGATCAAGAAAGAAATAAAAAATATCATGGCAACAAATGACAATGAAAACACAACAATCCAAAATCTATGGGACACTGCGAAAGCAGTCTTGAGAGGGAAGTTCATAGCTCTACAAGCCTCCTGCAAAAAAACATGAAACAATGGAAATAAATTACTTAACCTTACAACTCAAAGAGTTAGAAAGAGAGCAACAAGAAAAGCCCAGAGTAAGCAGAAGGAAGGAAATAATAAAGATCAGGGCAGAGATAAATGACATTGAAACCAAAAGAACAATACAAAGATCAACAAAACCAAGACCTGGTTCTTTGAAAGAATAAACAAGATTGATGAACCTCTAGCCAGGCTCACCAAGAAGCAAAGAGAGAGGACTCAAATAAACAAATCATGAATGAAAGAGGTGAATTAACAGATCCCACAGAAATACAAAGGATTGTTAAAAAATACTATGAACAAGTCTATTCCAACAAACTGGACAACCTGGAGGAAATGGACATATTCCTAGAAAAATATAACCTTCCAAAACTCAATTAGGAAGAATCTAAACATCTCAATTGGCCAATAACTATGGAAGAAATTGAAGCAGTCATCAAAAAGCTTCCAGCAAACAAAAGCCCAGGGCCAGATGGCTTCACAGTGGAGTTTTACCAAACATTCAAGGAAGAACTAAAACATATCCTCCTCAGACTATTCCAAAAAATTCAAGAGGAAGGAATACTTCCAAACTCATTCTATGAAGCCAGCATCACCTTAATACCTAAACCAGATAAAGACAACACAATGAAAGAGAATTACAGGCCAATATCCCTCATGAACATAGATGCCAAAATCCTCAACAAAATTCTAGCAAATGGGATCCAGCAGTACATCAGAAAGATCATACACCATGACCAAGTAGGATTTATCCCAGGAATGCAAGGATGGTACAATATCCACAAATCAATAAACGTGATACATCACATAAACAAATTGAGAGATAAAAATCACATAGTCATATCAATTGATGCAGAAAAAGCATTTGACAAAATCCAACACCCTTTCTTGATAAAAACTCTCAACAAGGTGGGAATAGAAGGATCATACCTCAACATAATAAAAGCTATATATGATAAACCCACAGCTAACATCATACTCAATGGGCAAAAACTAAAACCATTTCCCCTAAGAACAGGAACAAGACAGGGATGCCCACTCTCACCACTCCTGTTTGATATAGTACTGGAAGTATTAGCCATTGCAATTAGACAAGAAGAAGAAATAAAAGGCATCCAAATTGGAAAAGAAGTAAAGCTGTCCTTATTTGCAGATGACATGATATTGTACATGAAAAACCCGAAAGACTTTATCAAAAAACTAATGGACTTAATAAATGAATTTGGCAATGTAGCAGGATACAAAATTAATGCCAATAAATCGGTGGCATTTCTATACACCAATAGTGAATGTACAGGAAGAGAGACTAAAAAAGTAATCCCATGTACCATCACACCAAAAAAATTAAGATACCTAGGAATAAACTTAACTAAGGAGGTAAAAAACCTATACGTGGAAAACTACATGACACTGAAAAAAGAGATAGAAGAAGACATAAACAGATGGAAGAATATACCATGTTCATGGATTGGTAGAATCAACATCATCAAAATGTCCATACTACCCAAAGTAATCTATAAATTCAATGCAATTCCCATTAAAATACCAACAGCATATTTCACAGACCTAGAACGAACCTTCAAAAAATTCATCTGGAATAAAAAGAGACCCCAAATAGCTGCAGCAATCCTGAGAAAGAAGAACAAAGTAGGGGGATCTCAATACCAGATATCAAGATGTATTACAAAGCCATGGTTCTTAAAACAGCCTGGTAGTGGCATAAGAACAGACATATAGATCAATGGAATAGAATAGAGAACCCAGAAACTGACCCAAACCACTTTGCCCAATTAATATTTGACAAAGGAGGCATGAACATACAATGGAGTCAAGACAGTCTATTCAACAAATGGTGATGGGGAAATTGGACAGATACATGCAAAAAAAGTGCAACTAGATTACCAACTTACACCATACACTAAAATAAACTCAAAATGGATAAAGGACTTAAACATAAGACGGGAAACCATAAAAATACTAGAGGAATTCACAGGCAGAAAAATCTCGGACATATGCCAAAGGAACTTCTTCACTGATACTGCCCCTAGGGCAATGGAAACTAAAGAGAAAATAACCAAATGGGACTACATCTAAATAAAAAGCTTTTGCACAGCAAAGGAAAGCATCAATAAAACAACAAGAAAGCCCCCTGCATTGGAGAACATATTTGCCAATGATATCAACGATAAGGTTTTAATCTCCAACATTTACAGAGAACTCACACAACTTAACAAAAAGAAGATAAACAGCCCTATCAAAAAATGGGCAACTGATCTAAATAGACACTTTTTGAAAAAAGACAGAAGGCCAAGAGACATATGAAAACATGCTCAAAGTCACTAATCATCAGAGAGATGCAAATCAAAACAACAATGCAGTACCATCTTATACCTGTCAGAAGGGCTATCATCAACAAATCAACAAACGACAAGTGTTGGCGAGGATGCAGAGAAAAAGGAACTCTTCTGCACTGCTGGTGGGAATGCAGACTGGTGCAGCCACTGTGGAGAACAGTATGTTCCTCAAAAAACTAAAAACGGAACTCCCATTTGTCCCAGTGATCCCACTTCTAGGAATATATCCCAAGAAACTAGAAACACCAATCAGAAAGGATATATGCACCCCTATGTTCATAGCAGCTCAATTCACCATAGCTAAGATTTGGAAACAGCATAAATGCCCATCAGCAGATGATTGGATTAAAAAACTGTGGTATACCTACACAATGGAATACTACGCTGCGGTAAAAAAGGAGTTCCTACCATTTGCACCAACATGGATGGAGATGGAGAGTATTATGTTAAGTGAAATAAGCCAGGCAGAGAAAGATAAATATCACATGATCTCACTCACTTGTGGAATATAATGAATGGCATAGACTGATGAACAAGAACTGAACCAGAGACTGAGAAACGTCGATCAGAACCTGAAACCTCAGGGAAGGAGGGGGTTGGTGGGAGCAAGGGGTAGAGATCAACCAAGGGACCTGTGTGCATGCATATGAGCCTAATCAATGGACACAGACAACAGGTGGGTGCGGCATGAGTGTGGGGTGGGGGGTAATGTGGGAATAAGGACACATATGTATAAAAATAATAAAATAAAAAAATAATTTTAAAAAAATAGAAAAGAAATTGTGAGGTAACCAGAACCCCAAGAACACCTGAGAACGTCTTTCTTGCCATGCTAGCAGTCATCAGCTGTACAGTAATATTACCTGGGGCAAATTAGGAAGTATTTTGGACTTATGTTCCTGACCCTACATGGGTAAGAGCCCTTACGTGGGCTGATCCCCCACCTAATGTAGTCACCAATAATACCAAACACCTTGGTCATCCAGGAGGACCATGGGTGGGGCAAGGAAGTATAATTACACAGGGGTCGCCACCCAGCTTCCCTTTCGTATGACACAAAATCAAACCACTGCTCCTTTGTGTGTAAAATTAAAGAGAGGTTTCTGGTTTGCGTGGACATCAAAGGAAGGGACTATCACTACTTGCTCTTGGGAGAGGTGCAGAAAATGTAACTAAGACCTTGTCTATACAAAAAGAAATTGACAGCCAGTTTGAAATGGAATTGCCATGGCCTAGAGTTAAGAATATCCTTACATGATATTATTCTACAATGTCATTATAATTTTTTCCAGATTTGTATTACCCCCATTACCTATAATTCGCACCCTTGGGAATCAATAAAAAACCATCTTTTTGGTGCTTGGAGACAAAGGTAACACATCTCTTGATATTTTAGAATTACAACAGCATAATGTACAATTATCCCAAACAAACTTACAAACTAATTCTTTGAATGTCTGGCAGCAATTTAAAAAGGACACGAAGGGATTTAATCCCTTCCACTGTATAGAGGGCCCCCTGGGAAGGCACCAGAGCATTCTATATTGGCTCCTCTTGCCCCTTTGGCCAAGAGGGACCCTCTTTTCACAATCCAATTGCCCACAGCTATTGCCTGAGCTTTCTGTTCATGCTGAGGTTGAAGCCTCGTAGTGGCTGGTACCATGGATCTGTCTCTCGCCCAGTGGGGTGAGCTGGGCCCTCCCCGGAGAAGAAACCTGGGTTCCCTAAGATATGTGATCAGTGCCGGGGGCCCCGCCAGCAGGCGAGGAGATCCCAAGGCAGCTGCTGGGCGTGGAGGCCACAGGGGCATAGGCTACCAAGGAGACAGAACTGAACCTCACATCACCCTGCTTGGCCCTGGGGGATGGCTGGTTAGCCAGAGATGGGTAAGATTCCTCAGGGAAGGAACAACCTAAGACAGGCACAGCCGCAGAGGGGCCATCAGGAGAGAACTTGGGAGTCAACAGAGGTGGGGCACAGACCTTCACCCCCCCCCCCAAACTTTGCAGGTGCCTGAACCCTCACCCTGTCTGAGGGAGGTCTCCTGCCCCCATGGCTGCTTCGCTTCCCATTTACAGCTCAAATGAGACCCAGGTAACAGACAGAGACTTGGCCAAAAGCAGCTGCCCTCTCACTGCAACAAGACTCGTTTGAGTTGTCTTGTACCCATGGTGTGGGGAAGTGGATTTTTGATATCTAACTCCAGCCTAGCACCAGGAATGCTCAGGGCCTACTCAAGAAGGCAAATAATCCTTCCCACTAATATTTACAGGGTAAAATAAGATCGTTGATAGAGTATTAAATTTGACAGTAAAATAGTAGTCAAGTTCTCAGACTAATTTAAATTGGCTAAGTGAAATAAGTGAATATTCTAGAAAAATTAATGGTACTGGACAAAAAGCTGTTCTTAAAGTGTTAACTAAAATTTTTATTGGTAGTTCATCTCGTGGTAAAATTGTGTAACATGTAATGAACCTAAAGCAGTTATATTTTAGTGCAAAAAATTAAAATTTAAAAGCTATCAAGACTACATTATAAAATTTCCAAAAGCCTCCTAATATTTAAATCAAAAAGGGGGACAGTAGAAGAATATCATGTAAGGAAAAATATCCTGTAAGTAAATTAAATCTAGAAAATTAACTTTCATTTGTAATGCTAACAGCAAGACACCCATGAAAAACACACATGGTGTCAAAACAAGCCAAAAGAAAATCATTTGGGCAAAAAAATGAAAAAGGATCCCAAGTCAAATTTATAGAAAAGATTCCTTTATTAACTTTTGGTCAAGAATATGTTTGTATATTTTCAGAAAACAACTCCAAGACCATGTGGATTCCTGCAATAGAGAGGAATTGATAGGACTGCTCCAGCCATGAAGACAGAAGAGAAACAGTCCAGAGATGGAAGACGCTGACGATGCCTTGCCATACCAGCAGTCAGCAGCTGTGCGTCACTGCAGGTTGCCCAGGACCAAACCAGAGAGGGTCAGACCTGCATTACCACCATTTTTCCACCATCCGGAACTGAAATATCATTGCTGACATGTACACATAAGGAACTGTTTGACATTGAAATTGGGACTCAAAAGAACTGTTGGCCCAGAAAGAAACTCACTACAGACTGATTCATTTGCCTCTCAGCATAACCATTATTGCCTCTCCCATTTTTGGTTCTTATAAGTGTATTTCTAGTATCACATGATCTCACTCATCTAGGGGAAATAATGAACAATATAAACTGATGAACAAAAACAGACCCGGAGACAGGGAAGCATCGATCAGACTGTCAAACCTCAGGGAAGGTAGGGGACAGTGGGAGTAAGGGGGAGAAATCAGCCAAAGGACTTGTATGCATGCATATAAGCCTAACCAGTGGTCATGGACAACAGGGGGGTGGGGTCATGCTTGGGGAAGGGTTCGGGAGGGGAATGGGGGATGAGCACAAATATGTGATACCTTAATCAATAAAGAAATTTTAAAAAATGAAAATTCAGAACAAAGGAAAATAGATAATATAAGTCTATCTTGTCCTGAGCTCTTGATGGAGGAAAAAAGAAGTAAAAGTATGGTGAAAAGTCTCCTCTGAGAATATCTAACTACAAACCCACGTTTTAAGTAATTTCGAGCTGAAATTCACTCTAAAAAATGTAAGCCAAAAATTTAGTTAAAAAGAAATGGACTTCAACCTAGGTATCAAAGAATTCTTACAGTAAAGTTTCAATAAACAGGTAATAAGAGAGAGAGAGAGATCCCACAACAACTTGCAAAACCAGACAATGCAAGAATACAGATAATAGGATTATTGAGAGAGAATATGAAAGATTAATTTGACATGTTTAAAAAATAAAAGGTTGCAAGATGAAAAGTCTATAGATCTGCCATACAACCTTGTGCTTATAGTCAACAATACTGTACTATACACTTAAAAAAATGTTGAGGGCAGATCATGTGTTATGAGATTTATTGGCACAATATAAAAATGAGAGATGGTATCAAAAAGTGGCAGAGAAATAAGAGACTATCAAATATAATTAGGAAAATTTTGATTTTTAAAAGAAAGGTCTATTAGAAATTAGGTAAATGAAAGTTCAAGTAACTAGTTAGAACTGGAGAGAAAATTAAAAGAGACTGTAAGAGGCACAGGGGTCAAGGAAAAAGTTCTAGTATAAATCTGAAGGGAGCACCAAAGGAGATATTGGAGGGAATAGGGAAAGGACAATTAAAAGGTAATGAATGAGACCTTCCCAGAGTCGATTAATGATAATGATTCTCTCTCTGATTCTGAAGCCCAATGATGACCAACATTGCCAAAGAAAGCCACACTTAGACTCCTCAAAGTGAGACTGCAGAGTCGCCAAAGAAGCAGACAGAAAACCCACAAAGGATATTAGCCCAATAACTGACTCACAGATAGCAATAACAACTGAGAGAAAAATCACTGACAATGCAGCACAACACTCTTTCCAATATGAGGGTGAAATTAACATAGTTTCAAATAAGAAAACTCTGAGACAAACTTTAAAGGACTTCCACAGGACAATATCAGAAAGAAGAGCCTCAAAAGAAAAGAAAATGGTTCTCAAGAAGAAATGAGGAGTAAAGAAAATAAACATATGGATAAATAAAGTACGAATTAATAAAGTAAAATAAATTTGTGACATTAAAAAATGAGATGGAAGTTAAATATTAAATAAAAATGACATGTGAGTCAGAAATTGGTCATTTGGTAAGTTATCTCACCCCTAGGAACATCAGTTTCCCCCTCTATAAATGTTAAGTAGTAGCCATTTTCAAAAGGGTTTCTGGAATCTAGTTGCTTTTACTTCAGATCAATTTTTGACATCTTGCTCCAAGCTTTAATGATATCATTTTCGGTGAACCCATTGCCTAATGGTGACACGTTGCTGCAGACCCAGAGCATTTAAATAGCTAAACCAAGGGCAATGGATCCAAAAACTCCCTGATCTTTGCTTTTTTCCATTTCCATTTAATTTCTAAGAGTGATGAGATAACTGCAATGACAGCAATCTAAGTAGGTGTATATTTTGTGTAAAATGTCCTAAAATCATTCTGAGTTATTATGTAAATACCAAAATTTGCTTATTATGTTGATGGGGGGGCGGGGGAGGCTCAACAGTTCTCCTGCCGGTGCTACTTCTGAAGATGAGATCATTAGAAAAGGATTAACAAAGTAATGTCTGAGGGGCTTAAACACTAATTTGAGTCTAGATATGTTCAAGGTAATTTTAAATAAATTCCAGGATTTTTCTGATAATAGCCCTTAGTTCAATCATAGCTGCCTTTAAAGAAATGCTAATTGGAAGAGGTCATTTTTAATGCAAAATATGATACATTTCAGGTTCTCAATAAATAGTAGCTATCACCATGCTTAGTATAATTTCCATGTAGAAATAAATGAAAACAAAAAGCATGACCACAATGATGAACTGTTGGTCTTTGGAAGTTCCAAAGCCATAAAACTAAGTGACAGAGAGATATTTAGTTATCATTATGTTTGATTTCTGTGAATCTTCAATGCATTGAGTTCATAAACATTTAGAGCAAGCATGTCAAACTCACGACCTGCAGGCTACATGTGGCCCACAATGAATATTTTTGCGGCCCAGCCAATATAACGGTATGTAAGAAATGTTTTAATAAAAATTGTGTAACTTAATTTTTACAATATCCTGTTATACATAATTATTAATAACAAACTACAACATTCACTAATCATTACTATAATCATGTTGCATGCGCCTTATGCACAGGCACACCATTTTTCTTCACTAATACTAGCAGCAAATATTTTAGCAGCCAATTGGCTCATCATTAATCTTGTACTGACTTGTTTGGTGTGCACAACATAAAATATTTCACTTTCAGAGAACAAGCAAAATAGGTTTATTTGCATTACACTTATTAATTTGTGCAGTTATTCAGTGTCTGGTAAGTTAATGTTCAAGAAAGAAATATTAATTTTTATTAAAATGTTATATTATTTTATGTTAACAACTAGAGGCCTGGTGCACAAAATTCGTGCATGGGGGGGGTGTCCCTCAGCCCAGCCTGCACCCTCTCCAATCTGGGACCCCTCAAGGGATGACTGACTGCCTGTTTAGGCCCGATCCCGGTGAAATCCCACCGGGATCGGGCCTAAACAGGCAGTCAGACATCCCTCTCACAATCTAGGACTGCTGGCTCCCAACCACTCACCTGCCAGCCTGCCTGATTGCCCCTAACCACTTCTGCCTGCCAGCCTAATCACCCCCTAACCACTCCACTGCCAGCCTGATCAACGCCTAACTGCTCCCTTGCTGGCCCGATTGCCCTAACTGCCCTCCCCTGCTGGCCTGGTCACCCCTAATTTCCCTCCCCTGCCAGGCTGGTCACCCCAAACTGCCCTCCCCAGCTGGCCTGATTGCCCCTAATTGCCTTCCACTGCCAGCCTGGTCACCCCCAACTGCCCTCCCCTGCTGGCCTGGTCACCCCTAACTGTCCTCCCTTACAGGCCTGGTTGCCCCCACCTGCCCTCCCCTGCTGGCCCGATTGCCCCCAACTGCCCTCCCCTGCCAGCCATCTTGTGGTGGCCATCTTGTGTCCACATGGGGGTGGCCATCATTGACCACATGGGGGTGGCCATCTTGTGTGTTGGAGTGACAGTCAATTTGCATATTACCTCTTTATTATATAGGATTACTCATTTATCTCAGCCCTTTGTATTCAGCATGTCTCTATCAAAATAAGCCTACATTTCTATGAAAATTGAAGCTTTTGTTTTTCTGTGGCCCACATAAACTTAACCCTTGTTTATTTGGCTTGTGTTAGCCTTCAAGTTTGACATGCTAGATTTAGAGAGCACTTAATATGTTATGGTCACTGATGACACAAAAATGTGTAAGAAGTGATCCCTCCTCTTAAGGGGTTCCACAGCTGGCCACTGTCATCAGTAAGATTAATGTTTGCACAAAGGTTCACTGGGCATCTACCTTGTGCTAGGGACTATGCTCTGCCCCAAGGACACAAAGATGAGCAAGGTCTGTGTCTTTAGGAGCACAGCCATAAAAGAGCTGTGCACAAAGCATTGAGAAATTCAGGATTTGATATAGTTCACCCTAACTGGAGGAGGTGTAGAAAAATTTTAAAGGAGCTGGCATTTGAAATCAAACTTGAAAAATGAATTAAAACAGAGGAAAGTACATCCCAGACAGAGGGGATGGTGTGGCAACAAACCAGAGCCGTGACAAGATGTGCTAGATTTGAGAAATGGGTAACAGTTCTCTGTGGCTTGACTATTGAGTATATAGGTGAAAACTGGAAAAAAACTTAGGTTGAAGAATCAAACTGGAGTCAGTGTTGGACAAATCAAACTGGAGTCAGTTTTATAAAAAAAAATTTAAACCTCATATTGGAACAACAGGAATCAACAGGGAATTTGAAGCAGGAATCTGCTATATCCATTTTTATTTTATTTTTTAGTGACTTCAGGAGGGCAGTGTTAAAGTCACTCCAGAGATGAGAAAAAAATCTGTTTAGCAAAATTTAAGCTTTATATGCATACTAGAAGCCCAGTGCACGGCATGCGGGGATCTGGGGAGGAGCTACTCCCGCTCATCCCGGCCTCGCTCATCCCAGTCAGCTGAATGGTGCTCCCACTGTGGAAGCGCACTGACCACCAGGGGGCAGCTCCTGCATTGAGCGTCTGCCCCCTGATGGTCAGTGCACATCATAGTGACCGGTCGACCGGTCATTCGGTCAGCCAGTCATAACAGTCGCTTAGGCTTTTATGTATATAGATGACATCTCAATAGGAAGGCTGTATTTAGCAGGCAATTCAAAATATGCTGGTGATGTTTTAGGGAGATAAAAATTGGGAAAATTTGAAGGAAAGTCATCGAAGGGTACAAACTTCCAATTATAAGATAAATAAGTACTAGGAATGCAATGTACAACATGGTTATAGCTGACACTGCTACATGATATATAGCAAGTTGTTAAGGCTATAAATACTAAGATTTCTCATCACCACAAAAAACAAATGTTGTTCTTTTTTCTTTTGTTCTTTTTCTTTTACCTATATGAGAAAATGGATGTTGCATAGAAGACAATGGTGTTCAAATAGCCAATGACCTTGGATTGATCTCTCTTTGTTCCAGTTTATAATTCCTGCCTTACCCTATCTCTGTATTTATGCCCTTGAAATATCTGAAATTCAAGAATAATGAGACAAGATCCAAGTTCATTACCCCAAACTACTTCACATCTTGGAAAAACTAGAAATCCTGACATCTCCAAGCCAGAAGCCTCCTCTCTACCTGTTAAATGATGGCAAGTTTGAATGGCAAAGAAATTTAAATAGACCATTAAAGTTGTTTGCCATGAATTAGCACTTTTCAAATTGGAATATGTGATACCCAATGATATAAGTTGTGGGCCAAAAGATTCATTAAAGCACAAGATAAAATAATTACTTCTCTTTGAAACTTCAGTTTTACTTGAAGATATGAAAGAGGATTTTTGTCTTAATAATAAACAAGCACAAATATATTAAGGAGAAGACTGCCAAGTTTGCATTTTTTTAAAGATAAACTATGAGACTTCAAAGAAATTTCAGATCTTTACACAGATAGCTTTCAGCCTCCTAAATCTAGAGACAAAAATTCCCTCTCTTTTGCTTGGGGAAGACTCTCACTGCCTGAAGAATAACAGGAGGGAACAAACTAATGGGTCAGTCTGGCAAAAATGAAAACGTCTCCAGGATAAAATAGATACCATCAGGACTGAGAACACACAGAACCTGTGTATAACTATTAAAAGATGAGAGAAAAAATCTAGAGTATAGATCAGGGAAGACTACACAATCCACTTGTTGTGTCACCTAGAGTAGGAGTCACCTGAGTCATCTGTAAAATGAAGGAATTGTACTAGAATAAAAGTCCAAGCTCTTTACAATTTTTAATAGTTTCCAACATTTTAAACTTAGGAGATTTACACTAATAAAAGAGAAATATGTAAATTGACTGTCACTTTGTGACTCCACAAGCCATTCAGGAGTGAGTATGCAAATTAGTGGGACAAAGATGGTGGTGGCCACAGAGCCAGCCAGAGCGAGCGGGAGGCTTGGGTTGCCCCTGGCAACAGAGGAATACAAGCTTCCCACCCACCTGAGCCAGCCGCTGAAGGAAGGGCCTGTGGGCGGTGGCCATGGAGCTGGCCAGGGCAGGCAGGGGGCTTGGGTCACCATCGCCCAGGCCGGCTGCTGGGGAGGGGCCTGCAAACAGCCCTCAGCCCCTCACCCAGGCTGGCCACACCACCATCAGGGTGAGGGTCCCCGCTGGGGAGCATGGCCAGCCTTAAAATGGCCCTCAGCCCCTCACTCAGGCTGGCCACACACCCCCCAGCAGGAACCCTCACCCCATGGGGGTGTGGCTGGCTTGCAAACTGCCCCAGCCCCTCACCCAGGCTGGCACTGTCCCCAGTGGGGACCCCCACCCCAATGGGGGCATGGCTGGCCTGCAAACCACCACAGGCCCCTTACCCAGGCTGTCCCACCCCCTAAAGGAACCCCCACCCTGATCCGGGACACCCTTCAGGGCATACCAGCCAGCCCTCACCCATGCACCAGGCCTCTATCTATACCAGGGGTGGGCAAACTTTTTGACTCGAGGGCCACAATGGGTTCTTAAACTGGACCGGAGGGCCGGAACAAAAGCATGGATGGAGTGCTTGTGTGAACTAATATAAATTCAAAGTAAAGGAGCAGAGGGGAGAGCAAGAGAACCCTCCGCTCTTTCGGCTCTGCGGGCCGGATAGAACAGCCGAACGGGCCGGATCCAGCCTGCGGGCCGTAGTTTGCCCACGGCTGATCTATACTAATAAAAGGGTAATATGCTAATTAGACTGGGAGACCTTCCAGGAGACCTTCCAGACGTTCTTCTGGACAAAACCATGGTGGCGGGGCCAAGGTAGAGGCAGTTAGGGGCCAAGGGGGGAGGGCAGTTGTGGGTGATCAGGCCAGGATGGGACAGCAGTTGTGGGTGATCAGGCTGGTGGGGGGGCCTTTGGGGGTGATCAGGCTGGCGGGGGGGGGGAGTTGGGGGTGAGCAAGCCAGCAGAGAGCATAGGTGGGGGCAAGCAGACCAGCAGGGGAGCAGTTGGGGGTGAGCAGGCTGGCAGGGGTGGCAGTTGGGGGTGATCAGGCTGGCGGGGAGGGCAGTGGGGGTGATCAGGCTGGCAGGCAGAGTGGTTAGGGGCAATCAGGCAGGCAGGCAGGTGAGCAGTTAGGAGCCAGCAGTCCCTGATTGCGAGAGGGATGTCCAACTGCCATTTTAGGCTCAATCCCACAGTGATCAGGCCTAAACTGGCAGTTGGACATCCCTCAAGGTTCCCATATTGGAGAGGGTGCAGGCCTGGCTGAGGGACACCACCCTCATGCACAAATTTCATGCACCAGGCCACTAATTTCAAATAAAATTCTGAATTGTTGTCTTCTCTTTAAAAATCAGAGTATTTTACCACTAAGCCTTAGAATTCCCACTTGGCAACTAGATGTTGGACAGAGTACTGGGCCCTATCATGTTCTAGGGGCTTATCAGGGCCCAGGTCTAACCTGAGGTGTCTAATTCAGTGGCCCCCCAGCCAGTTGAGGTTTCTTAAATTCAAACTAGCTAAAATAAATAAACTTAAATTTCCAGGTTCTAGCACATTTTGAGGGTTCAACAGCTACTCGTCACCCATGGTCACCACATTGGACATTACAGGTATAGAACATTTCCATCATCACAGAAAGTTTCCTCAGACAGGCCTACACACATTTGCATATGTGACCCCAGGCTAAGTGACATTTTGGATCCCTCATAACCCTAACATTCCAGCTTCTTTGTAGGAAACTCCACCAGCAGGGGTCATAGCTACTGTACAAGTATTCCCTTTTAAAAGTCATGCCTTCCCATTCTGTTGCCATAGGTGGAGAGGATGCTAAAGGTACATTCTTGAATCAAGAGTGAATGTGGCTTTCACTGAGAGGGCCAGGTGTGTTAATTCGTGTTCCCAGGGGCCAGTTTGGTATAGAACAGCTGGAAGCAGGCAGCTTTGGATTCTGCTGTTCCTCCTCTGCCATAGCCCAAACCGCTCACTGCACCCCAGTGAGAATGACAGTTCGCATTCTCTTTTTAAAGAAAGGGTAATTAAGACAGATATGCAAATGTACCCATTGCAGAGGCACTCCCCTGCCAAAGAAATTAGGGCAAATATAAAAGCGATTAGGCTGTGGACACAATATCATTGAATAAGCAATGGAATTGAATAAGCTGGCACTGAGGCCTTAAGGGGAGCAGTAGGTGTGAGCTGCACTAATGTGTAATTACAGGAGAGCTGCATTCCTCTATCTTGTTCATTACAACCAGCCCCTCTGGGAGCACTATCTATCAGGCAACACTTAGTTAGCAGTTAATAAGCCACTGCACATGCCAGGCAGCAACAAAATTGCATTTTCCTAACACTCTCATTACCATTGGCCTTCCCCATCGGATCAACAAAAGGGACATATCCCGGCTCGCTTTTACATGGACTCTAGAATTCACATTTGGGACATACCAAAACCATCCTCTTGGAAGTGGGGATTTGGTGATTTGACACTATTTGAGACCCTATCCACAGAAGAAGGAACAGCAGTGGCTTTCAACCAGCCAATAGCCTGTGAAATAAAGTACCTACCTGGGCATCACCCAGCCCAGTTAGGTGAGGATTCTGGGGGTTGGGCCCAGAAATTGGTATGTTTTGAAAATATCCCAGAGCATTCTAACATCACATGATTGAGAAACACTGGCTTTTGTAACTTGAGGGCCCACTCAACCACACTACCCACATCCTGCTATTAGACCTACAAGGAGAATAGGACACTTCCCTGTCTAAAGGGATGGTTACAACACTGACCTATCGTGGGGTGGTCACAGGACAGCCCATTCATGCAGAGCAGCGAGCATCAAAGACACCTGGTGCCAGGACCCCAGAAGCTTCTGCCTCTCACCAAGGTCCTAGAAAAGTTCTTCTCTGTTATTTCCAGGTTCCCTGATATCCTAAGCTTCAGAGAGAGATAGTGTGAGGTTCAGCTATGGGAACTGGGCTATGCCCAGAGTATATGGGCCAGGAAGAGACAGGAAGGAGGTAATGAGAGGAACCCAAGAAGCTGGGGGAGAAGAAAATAAAATAATTACCCATACAGCTGTTAAGACATGAAACAATGTAAAGGAGAGAGAAAAGGCAATTAGTAGTGAGGGATGTGACAGGCACAAGTCCGACAGCCAGGGATGGCAACAGCTGCCCTCTTTCAGTGTGTGGTGCCCAGATTAAACACATGTCCTCATATGTGCAATGTGAAGCCAGACAAGCACAGATGTCAGATGAAAATATGTGAACACCTGTGCTTGTGTTAGCACTAGCAGGGCAGGGCTCTACAAGAACCCTCTGTCAATTTCTATATTGTTTTGCAAAACCCAATAAATCAGCATGGGCCCTGCTGCCTAGTGCCATCCCTGTGTATCTAAGAAGCAGTGAAATACAGGACATCTAGTGTTACCAGCTCCCTCATACACAGGCTGACTCAGGGGCCTCTGCTGGGCAGCTGTCCTCTCCTGACCCAGGAGTAATCTCTCCCTAATAAACTTTCCCTCTTGCTATGTCCAGCAGATGGCTCAACACATTCCCAAATCTTACAGCATGATTCTGTACACACAGGCAAATGTGGGTTTTGTTTTGGTGTTTGCTTTTTTTTTTTTTTTTTTTTGAAGAGGTGCAATGAACAAAATAATGTCTTGGGGTCTCTCACAACCTTGCCAGAAACAGCCAGGCTTTTCCTGGGATCCAGACCTTTCCTAGAACTTGCTTGTTGGCATTATTGCTGGTGTTTGCAACATGCTGACTTTTCTGCCAGTCTTAATGGACATTTGAGAGCTTTTCCTGAAGAGTGAGCTGTGTGGACTATGCCTCCTTACCCAGGGCCTTCAGCACTGCATCATGCTTTGTGCTGTTCACAGCTTCTCACTCACAAGTCAGGCTCATTCCCACTGATGGTTGTGACTGCCTTCATTCCTGAGCCTCTTTCATGACATTTTAACTCATTTTACTGAATAGAAGGAGGGAATAAAATACACCACCATACTGGTACAGTTACCACATAGAGGGGTTTGTGCCTCTGGAAGTACTTATTAAAGGAGGATTCAAGAATGCAGACCCTCTGGACAGAAAGGAAAAAGGTCAGGTTCAATGAAAAATTTTGTATAAATCCTGAGACATAAATAAAGCCTTGGTTGGGGACAAAGCATAAAAGGAACATTCTTTATAGACAAGGCTCTCAGATTCATCCAAGATGAGAAGGGGCCTCAGAGACAGCTCTCAAACCTGCAGCATATTACAACAACCTGCGGAGGTTTTGTCTTGGTCCCATCCCAGAAGCAGAACCTCAGGGATGGGACCTTAGGGTGAGGATTTCTTCTGAGTTCCCAGCTTATGCAGTTCTGGTACATAGGGACTCCTGAATGTGGCTGAGGTGAGACTGGAATCCCAGCTGGTGCCCAGCATGTCCGAAACTTAACTGTGCACATGAATCACCACAGGGGTATGCCGAGGAAAGGCAGATACTGATTGAGAAGGTTGGGGTGGGCCTGAAAGGCTCCAGGAAGAAGTGTGTGTTGCCGCTGGTCACACTTAGATCACATACTTGGAAACTAGGCCTTGTTTCTAACCCCATAAATAGATGAGTCACATGCTGATGGAGCTCTGCTCCTTCTAAGAACAAAATTAGAGAGCCAACATGGTTGAGAGGTTGGATGGAAATGACCCATGTTTTTTATCCTGATTCTGGACCCTAATTTCTAATCCTTTATTTCCTCAGGTGTTAAAATGGACAGAAAACTAATCCCTTCCTTACCAAGTTCTTGGACTCAGATGAAACATGTGAAATTGTTCTGTAAACGATAAAGCACTACAAAATGAAAGAGCTTATTATTATAAGACTAGAGGCCCAGTGCACAAAATTAGTGCACGGGTAGGGTTCCTAGGCCCTGCTGGCAATCAAGGGCCGATCGGGGCCTTCCAGCTTTTGGCCGGGGCCTTCCTTCATTCCGCACCACCCCATGGCAGTCAGTGCATGTCATAGCAAGCGGTCAAACTCCCAAGGGGACACGTTGCATATTAGTCTTTTATATATATAGATTGGCCTTTGAAAGACACCAACATTAGCCCTTAAAATGCTGGTCATTTATATATGCATGCACATTTTATGGTCCTTTATTTCTCCCAATAAGAACCTGTGTTTTTATTGGGAAAAATAAAGGACAATGGATGACTTTCATTTCCTACAACGTTTTGCCTATGTGTGTGTTCGCATGTGTAGAGTGTGTGTGTGCTTTCTTATTCCATTGTCTCAGGGAAAAATTACAAGAAGTTCTCTTTAACTAGGAGGATTCAGGAATGTTCAGAGCAAATGTTCAGAAACAGCAGCCAAATTGGTAGCTTTTCTTGTTCCTTTCCACTGCATTAACACACCCTTCACCAAAACAAAATGGAACCATGGCCAAGCCAACTTGAGCTCAATGTTCTCCATTACTATGTAATGTGTTCCCACTGGGGTAAGTCCTGCAGCCAATTCTCATGCCTTGCCTAGCCACAGAGATCATCTCTTCAGACCCTAACTCTTTTTGTGGTTTTCCCAATTCACACTGACATATCTGGCCAACACCAGTCATGCCAGGCATGTATGTTCATTCCCAAAGGAAATGAAATCCTTGGCAGATTCTTAAACCACATTCTGGAAGCCACTGCTGAAGTTGCGCAAACACATTTGGCACACGCTTACGGGACCAAGCCGTTCTCTGGGTTGAATCACAGAAACAAAATGTACTTGTCCTACTTCCGAGATCATGTCTGAGGACTTGGCTCCCTCCGCCGAGGAACTGCCTCCTCGCTGATGTCATCCTGCCACAGAAGACAAACATTTTTGGGTTCAGCAGTTCAGAACCAGAAGTGAGAGAAGGTGGGGATCAAAGGGAATCAACGCAAGAGCGGCTCCGTTGGGACAACTTAGAAGAAACTATACCAATTCTTAGAACTAAAGAATCTTAAAGTAGAAAGTTATTGGCGCAATTTCTGAGAAGAGGCCGGGCGACTGAAAAACTCTCCAGGGAGCGTTGCTGGTTGTGATGCCACTTCCATTAAGTGGAGTTTTATGGAGCCCCAAGTGCTGCCACACTCGCCGCCTGAAAGCTCCAGTCCCCAGAGGCCCAGGAGGGTATTTGACACGCAAACCGTTAGGGGTGAAATCATTTCCACGAAGAGCTCGTGCTTTCTTTCATGTCGGTCTGCGTAATGTCTCAGACTTCTAGCCAAATCCAGGGGGATCCTGCTGGCCCCGAACACAATTCTCAACTCCAGGTTCTCTCTCTGCACACAAAGTACCCAGGCTGCTCCAGGCTCCTCAGAGGGCCATTCTAGAGAACAAATTTCTTACTTTTTAAAAATAGGATATCTTTTTCACATTCCCATTTTTCACCTGTAAAATCTGGAATTTTTATTAGATCAGAACTCCCTAATGCCTAATGTTTCAGATTGTATATTCCCACTCAGGCTTTGTGGCCAAAATAAAAGCCCACCACGAAATGAGTCCTGGTGGTCACAAGTCTGATGCCTACTCTCCTGGAGATTTGTATCAGGAGGTTTTAGGAACAGTGATAGATAGGGGCTTCCTTTACATCCTTTAAGGAATGACTAGCTAGTGTGTGGGCTCATCCCTGACTGTCCACTGGAAGTTCTCAGATGCTTTTGTAAAAATTTTTTTCCAAACTAAGTGAAGTGGAGTCTCTGAGGTGGACCCAGCATCAGTATTTGCTAAAGGTTGCTCTGTCAATTTTAATTTTTAAAAATTTATTTATTGATTTTAGAGAGGGGGGGGGGAGAAGGAGAGAGAGAGTGATCAATTTGTTGTTGATCCACTTATTTATGCATTCATTGGTTGATTCTTGTGCCCTAACTGAGGATCTAACTCATAACCTTGACTTATCGGGATGAGCTACCCGGCCAGGGCATCCTCTGTTGACTCTAATGGACAGCTGGGCCTGAGAAACCACAGCTTTCATCAAATCCTCTTTTTTAATTATGTGAGACTGTTTTGTCCCATAGAATTCAAGTGCTTTGTCTAAGGTCACACAGATAATTGGGGCAGAGTTAGGACCAGAGCCCAGTTAAACTAACTGTTGAGCCAGGTGCCCTGCTGTAACTCCAGTTGAGCATAAGGTCAATGATTTTGTGGAGGTGCAGCTAAGGGAGTTATTCTACCTGGTGGTTCAAAGTGAACCAGGCTTGCTGGGCCTGCTTGTTGGCAGAGCTACTAAACTGATTACTCTGAATTCCAGTTCTGCCACCCCACCAGTAAGCCTTCCAAAACCTCATATCAATTAACTATAAAGTGGGGGCCAGTGGTATCCAGGGTGGGGAGAGGTGATATAATACCTTTCTCCTGAAATTATGAAAATTAATGCAATAATTGTAAAATGCACATTTGGCACATAATAAGTGCTTAATGTGAACTGTTGTTAATATTATTATCACACCAATTTTAATAATTAATATTATTAATATTCTCAGGCTTGATGGTATTAATATCTGAAGCCTGTAGCATATCATGTGCAGGATGTAGGGGTGGGGATTGTCCTTGAGGACTCACAGCAGTAGACAGGCAGAGACTGACACCATGTTCCAAGGAAAGATGGCCTTTTTGACTTTCAAGATTCTGGTTCAAATTCCAACTGCATTACTTGGAATGATGTCCTCAGTTCTCCTTCCCTTTAGGGCTCTTTAAATATATGTAGTCTCCATGTTCTCATATTCAGCAGACACATGAGCAGAGAATAAAATTTTGACTTCTCATCATCCTTTGAGACAAGACTGAATAGGTCAGTGGGTTTTTCCACCCCAAGTACCCAAGTCAGACCCCACACTGCAGCACAAGAAAAAAATAATGGGGATTAGAAAAATCTATTCTCTTTCCTTCCCCCAACTTCCTCATGACTTCAGCATTGATATTATTGACACCATTGTTTCTTAGTCAACTTGATTAAACACTTCATTTTTTCATGATTCCCCTTTGTTCTTCAATATTTACTCTACTATATAAAAAAGAACCCTCTTCTCTATATCTGTACTCGTTCCCCAGTTCAAGCACTCATTAACTTAACCGGAAATATTCTCCTGAACTCTTTGCTGCTAGAAGTATAACCTGCAGACCAGCAGCTTTGGCAACACCCAAGAGAATGCAGAACCCCAGGTCTTACTCTAGACCTACAGAACAAAATGTGCATTTTAACAAGATCCGTGGGTGCTTCTTGTACACAGTGAAGTTGAGAAGGGCTGACTGACACATTTTTCTTCCTGACCATTCTCCTTCTGCTATCCAAGACTACCTGATTACCTCACTGAAGTGCTGCTTCATGTCACTTGCAAGCTTAGAACCTTTAGCTTTCCCTGCTGACTACCAAAACAGGCTATATTAGTAGTTCATGTGTACACAGGACTCTCAATTACAAAGCATTTCCACTTAGCATTTCATCTATAGTCATATCTAATCTATCAACATGCTCATGGTGATACTCTAAATAACTCAAATCCAAACATGTATTTCTGTGGGGGTTTTTAATAGAAAATATTAACACTTTATTGATCTTGTTAAAATAATGTTTTTATGTTCATACACAGAAACTTCTATAAGAAATTATGAATTTTAATACATTATACATATGCTTCCTGTCATTTGCTGCAAACACTTAAGAGTACCAAGAGAATAAAATAAAAGACAGTTTTCTAAATTTTTTCATTTTCTAGAATATATTCATTAATATGGTCATGCAAAAAAGTTTTAGTATTTATTAATGGTGTTTCAATAATTGAGTAAAAATTATTTAGTAAAAATTTTTTCTCTTTTTTAAAAAAATTATTTATTGTTTAAAGTATTACATATAGTATTACATATGTCTCCTTTTTCCTCATTGACCTCTCCCGGCCACAACCATCCCCCAGCATAGGCCCTCACACCCCTAGTGTCTGTGTCCATTGGTTATGCTTATATGCATGCATAAAACTCCTTTGTTTGATCTCTTACTGCCTTCCCTCCCTGGCCTTTCCTCTGAAGTTTGACATGTCTATTTAATGCTTCTCTATCTCTGGATCTATATTTGTTCATCAGTTTATGTTTTTCATTATATTCTACAAATGAGTGAGATCATGTGATGTGTATCTTTCTCCAACTGGCTTATTTCGCTTAGCATAATGTTTTCCAGGTCCATCCATGCTGTTTCGAATGGTAAGAGTTCTTTCTTTTTCACAGCAGTGTAGTATTCCATTGTGTAGATTTACCAATGTTTGTAAATCCACTCATCGGCTGATGGGCACTTAAGCTGTTTCCAAATCTTAGCTATTGTAAATGATGCTGCTATGAACATAGGGGTGCATATGTCCTTTCTGGTTGGTGTTTCTGGTTTCTTGGGATAGATTCCTAGAAGTGGGATTACCGGGTCAAATGGGAGTTCCATTTTTAATTTTTTGAGGAAACTCCATACTGTTTTCCACAGTGGTTGTACCAGTCTGCATTCCCACCAGCAGTGCACATCCTTACCACACTTATATTTGTCAATTTGTTGATGATAGCCATTCTGACGGTTGTGAGATAGTACCGCTTTGTCGTTTTGATTTGCATCTCTCAGATGATTAGTGACTTTGAGCATGTTTTCATATGTCTCTTGGTCATTTGTATGTTCACTTTCAAAAAGTGTCTATTTAGGTCCTTTGCCCATTTTTTTCATAATTTTTTTATTGTTTAAAATATTACATATATTAGTACATATATCTCCTTTTTTTTCCCCATTGACCTTCCCCCAGCCTCCCCTACCCCCTGTTGCATGCCCTCATCCCACCCCCCCCCAGTGTCTTGTGTCCATTGGTGTGCTTATATACATACATACAAGTTCTTTGGTTGATCTATTTCCCTCCCTCCCCAACACTCCCCAGCCTTCTTGCTGAAATTTGACAGTCTGTTCGGTGCTTTACTGCCTCTGTATCTATCTTTTTGTTCATCAGGTTATAATGTTCTTTATTTTCCATAAATGAGTGAGATCATGTGGTATTTTTCTTTCATTGCCTGGCTTATTTCACTTAACATAATGCTCTCCAGGTCCATCCATGCTGCTGCAAATGGTAAGAATTCCTTCTTTTTTTATAGCAGCATAGTATTCTATTGCGTAGATGTACCATAGTTTTCTAATCCACTCATCTGCTGATGGGCATTTATGCTGTTTCCAAATCTTAGCTATGGTGAATTGTGCTGCTATGAGCATAGGGGTACATATATCCTTTCTGATTTGTGTTTCTAGTTTCTTGGGATATAATCCTAGCAGTGGGATTACTGGGTTAAATGGGAGCTCCATTTTTAGTTTTTTGAGGAAACTCCATACTGTTCTCCACAATGGCTGCACCAGTCTGCATTCCCACCAGCAGTGCACAAGGGTTCCTTTTTCTCTGCATCCTCGCCAGCACTTGTCTTTGGTTGATTTGTTGATGGTTGCCATTCTGACAGGTGTGAGATGGTACCTCATTGTTGCTTTAATTTGCATCTCTCGGATAATTAGTGACTTTGAGCATGTTTTCATATGTCTCTTGGCCTTCCTTCTGTCTTCTTTCGAAAAGATTCTATTTAGGTCTGTTGCCCATTTTTTTTATTGGATCATTTATCTTCCTTTTATTAAGTTGTATAAGTTCCCTGTAGATGTTGGAGATTAAACCTTTATCAGTGATAACATTTGTAAATATGTTCTCCCATACAGTGGGCTTTCTTGATGTGTTTGTTTTGTTTTGTTTTGTTTTTGCTGTGCAAAAGCTTTTTATTTTGATGTAGTCCCATTTGTATATTTTCTTTTTAGCTTCCATTGCCCTAGGAGCGGTATCGGTGAAGAAATTGCTTTGACATATGTCTGAGATTTCTCTGCCTGTGGATTTCTCTAGAATTTTTATGGTTTCCCATCTTATGTTTAAGTCCTTTATCCATTTTGAGTTAATTTTTGTGTATGGTGTAAGTTGGTAATCTAGTTTCACTTTTTTGCATGTATCTGTCCAATTTTCCCAACACCATTTATTAACGAGACTGCCTTGACTCCATTTTATGTTCATGCCTCCTTTGTTAAATATTAATTGAGCATAGTGGTTTGGGTCGATATCTGGATTCTCTATTCTATTCCATTGGTCTATACGTCTGCTCTTGTGCCAGTACCAGGCTGTTTTGAGAACAGTGGCTTTGTAGTACAGCTTGAAATCTCGTATTAAGATCCCACCTACTTTGTTCTTCTTTGTCAGGATTGCTGTGGCTATTTGGGGTCTTTTTTTTATTCCAGATGAATTTTTGGAAAGTTCTTTCTAGGTCTGTGAAATATGCCATTGGAATTTTAATGGGGAGTGCATTGAATCTATAGATTGCTTTGGGTAGTATGGACATTTTCATAATGTAGATTCTACCAATCCATGAACATGGTATGTTCTTCCATCTGTTTACGTCTTCCTCTATCTCTTTTTTCAGTGTCCTGTAGTTTTCCACATATATGTCCTTTACCTCCTTAGTTAAGTTTATTCCTAGGTATCTTAATATTTTGGTGCGATGGTAAATGGGATTGCTTTTTTAGTCTCTCTTTCTGTAAATTCACTATTGGTGTATAGAAATGCCATAGATTTCTTGGCGTTAATTTTGTTGAATGCATTTATTAAGTCTATTAGTTTTTTGATGGAGTCTTTTGGGTTTTTTATGCTACCTTGCTGAATTCATTTATTAAGTCTATTAGTTTTTTGATGGAGTCCTTTGGGTTTTTTATGTACAATATCATGTCATCTGCAAATAAGGACAGCTTTACTTCTTCTTTCCCAATTTGGATGCTTTTTATTTCTTCTTCTTGTCTAATTGCAATGGCTAATACTTCCAGTACTATGTCAAACAGGAGTGGTGAGAGTGGGCATCCCTGTCTTGTTCCTGTTGTTAGGGGAAATGGTTTTAGTTTTTGCCCATTGAGTATGATGTTAGCTGTGGGTTTATCATATATAGCTTTTATTATGTTGAGGTATGATCCTTCTATTCCCACCTTGTTGAGAGTTTTTATCAAGAAGGGTGTTGGATTTTGTCAAATACTTTTCTACATCAATTGATATGACTATGTGATTTTTATCTCTCAATTTATGTGATGTATCACGTTTATTGATTTGCGGATGTTGCATTCCAATGATATATCCTACTTGATCATGGTGTATGATCTTTCTGATATAGTGCTGGATCCAATTTGCTAGAATTTTGTTGAGGATTTTGGCATCTATGTTCATGAGGGATATTGGCCTATAATTCTCTTTCATTGTGTTGTCTTTATCTGGTTTTGGTATTAGGGTGATGCTGGCTTCAATGAATGAGCTTGAAAGTGTTCCTTCCTCTTGAATTTTTTGGAATAGTCTGAGGAGGATAGGTTTTAGTTCTTCCTTGAATGTTTGGTAAAACTCCCCTGTAAAGACGTCTGCCCCGGACTTTTGTTTGCTGGAAGCTTTTTGATGATTGCTTCAATTTCTTCCATAATTATTGGCCTATTGAGATGTTTAGATTCTTCCTGATTGAGTTTTGGAAGGTTATATTTTTCTAGGAATATGTCCATTTCCTCCAGGTTGTCCACTTTGTTGGAATAGATTTGTTCATAGTATTTTTTAACAATCCTTTGTATTTCGGTGGGGTCTGTGGTTATTTCTCCTCTTTCATTTCTGATTTTGTTTATTTGGGTCTTCTCTCTTTGCTTCTTGGTGAGCCTGGCTAGAGGATCATCAATCTTGTTTATCCTTTCAAGGACCAGGTCTTGGTTTTGTTGATCTTTTGTATTGTTCTTTTGGTTTCAATGCCATTTATCTCTGCCCTGATCTTTATTATTTCCTTTCTTCTGCTTACACTGGGCTTTTCTTGTTGCTCTCATTCTAACTTTTTAGTTTTAGGGTTAGGTAACTTATTTTCATTGTTTCTTGTTTTTTTTGCAGTAGGCTTGTAGAGCTATGAACTTCCCTCTCAAGACTGCTTTCACAGTGTCCCATATATTTTGGATTGTTGTCTTTTAATTGTCATTTGTTGTCATGATATTTTTTATTTCTTCCTTGATCTCTCTGGTAACCCAGTCATTGTTTAATAGCATGAGTTTAGCCTCCATTTGTTTGATTTTATTGATTGTTTTTATTGTAGTTGATTTCCAGTTTTAGGCCACTGTTATCTGAGAAGATGCTTGATATGATTTCTATCTTCTTGAATTTGAAGAGACTTTGCCTATGACCCTACATATGGTCTATCTTTGAAAATGACCCATGTGCATTTGAGAAGAATGTATATTCTGTGGCTTTGGGGTGAAATGTTCTGAAGATGTCAATTAATTCCCCCTGGTCTAGTGAGTCATTTAGGATTGATGTTTCTTTGCTGATTTTTTGTTTAGAGGATTTGTCCAATGGTGATAGTGGGTTATTAAAGTCTCCTACTATGATTGTATTGCTGTCAATCTCTCCCTTGATATCCTCCATGAGTTTTTTTATGTATTTGGTTGCTCCTGTATTAGGTACGTATATGTTTACCAGAGTTATTCCTTCTTGTTGAATTGCTCCCTTTAGTATTATGAAGGGGTCTTCCTTATCTCTTGTTATGTCCTTCACTTTGAAATCTAATTTGTCAGATATAAGTATTGCTACCCCAGTTTTTTTTGTTTTTTTTTTTCATTTTCATTCACCTGAAAAACCTTTTTCCATCCCTTCACCCTCAGTCTGTGGCCGTCTTTTTTCTAAGGTGGGTTTCTTGTAGACAGCAGATATATGGGTCGTGTTTTCTTATGCAATCCGTTACCCTATGTCATTTGATTGGGGCATTTAATCCATTTACATTTAAAGTTATTATTGATAGGTTCTTATTTGTCACCATTTTTATTCTTTACCCCTGTGTTTCTTCTTCGCTTCCTATTTCTTTTTTTTACCGTTTCTTGCATTGCTGGTTTAGTGGTAATAAACTCTCTTAGTCCTTTTTTTCTGTGAAGCTCCTGATTTTACCTTCAATTTTGATTGATAGCCTTGCTGAGTACAGTATTCTTGGATTCAGACCCTTCCTTTGCATGACTTTGTATATTTCATTCCATTCCCTTTTGGCCTGATGTGTTTCTCATGAGAAATCAGTCGCTAGTCTGATGGGGGATCCTTTGTAGGTAACTTTCTGTCTTTCTCTGTCTGCTTTTAAGTTTCTTTCTTTGTCGTTGGTGTTTGCCAATTTAATTATGATGTGCCTTGGCGTCGTTCTTTTGGGGTTCATTTTGCTTGGGACTCTGTGAGCCTCTCTGGTTTGTGTGGGTTTTTTCTTCTCTATATCAGGGAAGTTTTCTGTCATTATTTCTTCAAACAGGTTTTCTATTTCTTGCTCAGTTTCCTCTCCTTCTGGAACCCCAATTATGCAGATGTTGTTTTGTTTCCTGTTTTCCCAAAGTTCCCTTAGGCTCTCCTCCTGC
Organism: Plecotus auritus; assembly: GCF_963455305.1. Lineage (NCBI taxonomy): Eukaryota > Metazoa > Chordata > Mammalia > Chiroptera > Vespertilionidae > Plecotus > Plecotus auritus. The sequence continues at coordinate 98,138,244 of NC_137772.1, read as the reverse complement.
TTTTTTTTTTTTTTTCTAGAAGCTGCTCTACTTGGGTATTTTTCCTACCTTGTCTTCTAGCTCACTGATGGGGTCCGCTCTTTCTTCTAGTCTACTTTTGATGCTTTCTATTGAGTTCTTTACAGCAGTGATGTCATTTTTCATATTTTCTTGGTTCTTCTTCATTTCATCTTGGTTCTTACACATATTGTCTAATTTGTCTTTCATTCTTTTCAGCCACCTTATGACCATTTCTCTGAATTCTTTCTCTGACAGGTTGATTGCCTCCATTTCGTTTACTTCCTTTTCTGGTGATGCCTGTTTTTCTTTCATATTCGGGCTGTTTCTTTGTCTCCCCATGATCTCTCCTCTCTGGGTGTCTCATTATGTACTTCTCTCTCTCCTTATCCCAGGTGAAATCTGACCTTTGTGGTGGAGTGTAGAGCTCCTCTGAATCCACGTGCTTGCGCCACTTGAGGACCGATGTTCTTGGGTTCATAGCTGTTCGGTGGGTGCCATAGTTGTAGATTCCCCGGGCTTTTCATGGGTCCGATAACATTCACTTTTCCCTTCAAGATGGTGTGGTCTCCACGTCCGAGCTGGTCGCTCTGGGAGGGAATCCAACAGCAGTGGGGGCTGCCCGGTCATGGGAGCCTTGTCCAGCAGTCCCCCACAGTCTCCTGGAGTATAGCTGTCCCTCAACACACCAACAAACACTCCTTGTGCGACCACACACTATCCCTTTGTTTTCTCACTCACACACTATCTTGCAGTCTTCCTTCCCGTCGGCAGCCATCTTCCTCTTTTCTTGATGGATGATTTTTGATTACTGCTTCAATTTCATCGGTAGTTATTGGCCTATTTGGGTTTCTTTTTTTTTATTATTCTTGATTGAGTTTTGGAAGCTTTTATATTTCTACGAATATGTCCATTTCATGTAGGTTGTCCAGTTCATTGTAATAGAGTTGTTCATAGTATTTTTTTTTCACAATCCTTTGTATTTCTGTTGTTACTTAACCTCTTTCATTTCTGATTTTGTTTCTTTGGATCCTCACTCTTTGTTTCTTGGTGAGCCTGGCTAAAGGTTCATCAATCTTGTTTATTCTTTCAAAGAACCAGCTCTTGGTTTTATTGATTTTTTTGTATTTTTTTGTCTCTTTGTCATTTATTTCTGCTCTGATCTTTATTATTTTCTTCCTTCTGCTTACTCTGGGCTTTTCTTGTTGCTCTCTTTCTAATTCTTTAAGTTGTAGGGTTAGATAATTTTTTACCAGTTTTTCTTTTTTTTCTTTTTCTTTTTCTTTTTCTTTCTTTCTTTTTTTTTTTTTTAGGTAGGCCTGTAGAGCTATGAACTTCATTTTCAGGACTGCTTTCACTGTATCCCATAGATTTTTTTAAATATATTTTTTATTGATTTTTTTACAGAGAGGAAGGGAGAGGGATAGAGAGTTAGAAACATCGATGAGAGAGAAACATCAGCTGCCTCCTGCACACCTCCTACTGGGGATGTGCCCACAACCCAGGTACATGCCCTTGACCAGATTTGAACCTGGGAACTTTCAGTCTGCAGGCTGACACTCTATCCATTGAACCAAACCAGTTAGGGCTCCCATAGATTTTTGATTATTATGTTTTCATTGTCGTGTGTTACCAGGATTCTTTTTATTTCTTCTTTGATCTCTTTGGTAACCCAATCATTGTTAAATAGCATGTTATTTAGCCTCCAAGTGTTTGATTTTTTTTCATTTTTTTATTATAGTTGATTTTCTAATTTTATGCCATTGTGATCTGAGAGGATGCTTGATATGATTTGTATCTCTTGTATTTGAAGAGACTTTGCCTGTGTCCCAATATGTGGTCTATCTTTGAAAATGTCCCATGTGCACTTGAGAAGAATATCTATTCTGTGGCTTTGGGGTGAAATTTTCTGAAGATGTCAATTCCATCTGATCAATGAGTCATTTAGGATTGATGCTGCACATTCTCTTTTTTACCACTCTTCCTACCTTCTTTCACATATGCTGTGCTGAAGTTGGGCTTTTTTATTCACTAATCACCACTGAATTCCAACATACCTTGAATTTTCTTATTCTGGTATTTCACCAGTAGCCTCTATTATATAATCAGGCATTTTATATTTCCCTACAATGCTTTGCTTGCTTTGTATAGTCATCTCTTTGTAAGACCATGTTCTCTGGGACTGGTGTTCATTTTGTTAGTAAATGACACTAATTTTATCATGATGCTGGCACCATAAAATGTGCCCCACAAGTAAGTTGAATTGAATATATGAACATAGCTGTAGTTTGGTTATTTAGAACAGGGCTCAGCAAACTTTTTCTGTAAAAAGACAGGGAGTAAATATTTTAGGGTTGTTGGGCTATAGTCTCGGTCATACTATTTAATTATTGTAGTATGTAAGCAGCCATAGGTGCTGTGTAAATAAATAAGTGTAACGGTATTCCAATAAAACTTTACAAAACTTGATTTAATCAGTAGGATGTTTTCTGATCCCTGGCTTATAGTTTCCTGATCCCTAGGCTTACCAATACAGACACGAAAGGGATCTTGATATGGGCCTTATGGTGTTAATAAGGCCCATATCAAGTTCCCTTTCGTGTCTGTATTAGTAAGCCTAGTTGCAATATTAAACTTTCTAACCCTGACTGATAGCCTTAAAAGAGAGTGCATAGTCACTGATAGAGAACTGATCAGAGGGACACAATGTGTGGCTATGCAGCTTGTGAATCACACAACTCCATAACTGCTACTAAGACAACCTTCTTGAAAAGCAAAATCTTTCTAGATAAGTCCTGTTGTCTTCTTATTGGTAGAAAATAGAATTGTCATTTATTTGAGTATCTGCCATGTGTCATGTATTTTATATTTTGTCCATTGTTTCATTAATATAATTATCCTCTGATGCATGAGTGTTTTCATTTCCATTTTTTCAAATAAAGAGACTGAGGCACAGGCAGTTAAATAATTTACCCAAGATTACAGGTAGGATTTGGTGGATCCTGCATTGGTCTTTCTGACACCGAAGTTTATGTTCTTTCCACTCCACCATCATATAGTTATTATCATAATAACTCTGGTGTTGATGCATGAAAAAAGAAACAGAATGTAATGTTCCTGGCAAGGCAGACTGATGTAGCAAGCTAATATTTATGGTCTTCTGGTCTAAGGTGAATTTATGCTGTCAACTTTATTAATTATTACTGTTCTTCTTTTATAGTCATTAGAGACTGCCAGAGAATATATCTAAATTTCAGAGATCTTGCTTGGAAAAGAGTCACCTATAGACATGGCAGTAGTTTACATAGTAGTAATAATAATACAGTTATGGTCTCACATAAGCTAAAAGAAAGTTAAGGCTAAAATAATAAGTTTTCTTATATTTTTTTTCTGTTGTAGTGTTCATCTCTGTTGTGGTAAATGAATGTAAACTTTTCTGGATTTTTCAAAACTGGTCACCTCTTTTTCTACACTCATAGCTATCCTCAGGGGAAAGGAAGATGTTAAATAAGACTATATAAATAATCCAAAATCCCCTTATACCCAGAAAGCTGAAGTTGAGTGGAAAACAAAGGGCAACAAAATATATTCTTTGTAGACTTTTTAGCTTGAGTTTCCTAAGGCCAAATAATTGTATTTGACATTTATCTGTCTTCTTGCCAAATCATGATATAAGTTCAGATTTTTTTTTCTTTTTTTGCTCCTTTTCTCTCTTTATCTTTCTACTTTCCTTCCTTCCTCCCTACATCCCACCTTTCCTTTTTTTCTCTCCCTCTACTTATCTGTTTATATGTATGTCTGTTCATCCATCCATCTATTTATCTGTCTATCTTTATCATCTTCAAATCTTCAGGTTTTAATAATATTCTATGGGTTGGGTTCTCTGTGTGTGCCAGCAAGTCTGCCATCTGCATTTTGTTTTCTCGCCAGGTTTTTTACATATATCTACACCGCCAAACAGCCATGGCTATTGTCCTAGATAAGAGACCAAAAGTATACAGATGACTTATCTTTCATAGTTATGTCCATTGTTTGCTTATCCCAGCATTCCTGTTATAAAGAATATGTATTGATAGATTGAAGATCCCAGGAGGTTCAGAACATTAGAAAATGAATCCCATTGCAGTTGTTACCATTTGTAGTGATTTCCAAAATTACTGTATTCAACAATAACAATAACATTTAAAAAGCACACCACAATCACCAGCCATATATGTCTGCAAACCTTAAAGATCACTATCTTCTTCTAGTGCTCTATGCATGCTAATGTACCATACTTAGAACACATGAAAACCAAGGACATACTTGGAGATGCTTCAGTTTTGGACCAAAAGGCTTCAAAGGCTGAGAGCCTTCTAAATGAGGCTTTGAAGTATAGCAGTGGTATGGTGATGACAGCAAGATCACCTCTCTGTGTGGCTACTTTATTATTTCAGGCTTTTGATTTCCAGCTGCAAAACAAACAACCCTCCCACCCCCCTGACTTATTCCAGGTTATCTTTCTGGACAGGAAGGGCTAAATTTCCAATAAGCCAAAGATAGAGCTAATCAGTCCAGTTTATTATATATTTAAGCATTTGAAAACTCCTCCTTTTTTATTTTATTATAATCACAATGCCCTTTAACGTTGCTTTTTGCTGTTGTGAAAATTAAAGCCTAATTAAGTGTAATGGTTTGATTATATATTATGGTGGAAACTAATGATTGGCTAACTTCACAGCCATTCTCCATCTTTTTTCTCCTTTCTACTTCCCACAATAGAGAGTGAGCCAAATACTCTCTTTCTTAGCTACATTTGCAGCTAGAGTAGCAATGTAAACCCAGTTTAATCCACTCATTGTTAGTACTGATGGCTTTTGGGAAACCCGTCTGCTTTCCCTGATAAAAGAGACATTAGGGCTGGTGTCATCTTTTTCTTCTTTTTTCCTCTTTTTTGCAGATAAGATGCCTGGAGCTTCTGTAGACATTTCATGATTAATAATTATGAAGATGAAATGTCAACATGCTAGAGGTGGTGAAAGGAAAAGGTAAAATGAGTTTAGGTCCTTGATGGTTTTTTGAGTACCTGAGCCAACATTAGTTGCAGTTTTTGGACTTCTTTGCTATATGAGGAAAATAAATCCCTATTTGTTTCAACCACCATTAGTTGACTTTTCTGTTATTTGCAGCTGAAGGCAACCTTAACTAATACAAATATAATAGCCAATCAATGGTAGTTCCAGTAGGGTTTATTCTGACTTGCACTTCCCGTCATGTGATCCACTTTAACCACATGTCATTAGTCTTCTCTATACAATGAACATATTATGAAATAGTAAATCTGGCTTTATAAATCATATCTTTTGACCCTCATGAAGTGATTAATGCACCATTTAGTGATGAATGATGCCACCAAGATACAGAGAAATAAATGTAGCATTTTCAATTAGAAATTTCTTACTTGTTTCCTTAGGGTAGCTTATCTACTAAAAATAAAATGTTTTCTCTCTCAGAGTTCCCAAGAATACCTTTACTATAGGAAAAACAGTAAGTTATAAAAACCCTAAGTTATAAGAAGTTTTAAAAGAAAATACTTTGTAGCATACATATTAATCATTGAGTGTTATTAACACATACGAAAAGAAGAAATTCTGAGTGATTAAATTCCACACACCTGTACACTTTACCCATAACCAATGATATATTGTTTTTTGAATCAGGATTTGAGTTCTGAAGTACAGTGTTTTTGTTGTTGATTTTTCTATGTTCAACTTTCATAGTTTTCTGAGAATCTAGAGAGAATGCAAGAAATTTTAGAGGAAGCAGGAAATTTTCTTCTCCTCCATGTTCACTTGAGCTGGGCAATAGTAATTGCTTGTCTCTCTCCCTCTAAGGAAAGCAAATCGCCAAGTCCTTTTTTTATTATACAAAAGGGAGAAAAACTTTATTACTTTTATTTGGTGTTCCCAGAGAGTAATTAAATGTGATAAACAAGACAAGCTTAGGAGTTAGTTTAGGTCTTAACACCACCTTCTCTTTTTTATTTACTTGTATTAAGAAGAAACATTGACCTAATTTAGAGATAAAGTAATTCCTTTTAATAAGAATGAAATATGATAAGAGGGAAATACAAGTCTGGAGAACTGTGGACTGCTTAGATGTCATCCTAAAATGAGAATGGCTGAGTGGTTTGAAATCAGGAAGGGTTTACATGGCATAATTATCTAATTTCCAGAACATGCTCCCCTCTATGTTTTCATAGTTTTCTATTGCATCTCAATTCTAGAACTTTTCATTGTGGCAGGGATGTAGTGCCTGCTTCCCCTTCTAGATTATGAATTTCTAGAGGGCATTTGCTAGATTTGATTTATTTTGGTATTCCCCTACCTTTCCTAGGGAAATATTTTTTATTCATGACAACTGATAAATGTTTGTGGAATTAAATATTATTTATGCAGTTGTAGTTTTGCAATATCTTGATCTCTTAGTCATGTACTCAGATGACTCTTAACTAGGCTTCTGAGACTATCTATTTTAAAGATAAATTTGTTAGTATTACCAAGCTTTGATTACTTGGTGGTATAGTATGTTGCAATTAAACTAAAAATAAGCAGCATATTTAAATAACTCCAACAGAATAAGGCAAGTGGATGATTCACACAAATGTCTTCGGGCCTCTTTCCTTGCTTGATAAAATTAAGTGCATCATTAGTAAAGGTTAGGTTTTTCCAATATTGACTAGGCTCACTTGAGGCAAGCACACTTACTAAAAGTTTGGATTGATAAGAAAAATAAAATTGGGGTATTATTTTCTCCCTTTTAAATGTCTGTAAACAACATTCCTTTAAATAGTAAATCTAAAGTATTACTCCATTTAAAAAGCAATTATAATCACTGAAAAAGAAAGCAATAATAAACTTTTTTTGGCAAGCAAGTTATTTTTTATTAGTAAATTTATTGGGTATCATTGGTCAAAAAAATTATATATGTTTCAGGTTAAGAAACTTGTAATGAAGACCTTTTGAGGGGAGGAGAATTGGAACCCTATGAGCTAGAGATGGGAGGAAATCTTATTTCTCACTGAAAAATTTTGGGCACATATATTAGCTATTGAAGGATAAATAAAGACATAAATACATTAAAATACAATTTTTACAAAATTGAATAACTTGTACTTGATTCTAAGGTTAACTCTAAAGTTGAAGTATTCAATATAGTGTGATGTTGGTAGAGATGTATAGGTAACATGGAACAGATACAGACTCCAGAAACACACAGACACACATGATGGCCAATTAATTTTTGACAATTTTTGACAAAGATACTGCACTAACACATTTTGCCAACTAGATGTCCATGAAGAAAAAATAATGAACTTTGACACTTGCATTATAAAAAGATTAACTTAAAGTTAATCATAGACCTAAATGTTGAATCTGAAATGTAAAAGTCTGGAATAAAAACTAGGATAAGATCACTGTGACTCTGGGCATGCAAAGATTTCTTAGGACACAAGAAACACAAAACAATAAAATAATAATTTTATGAAAGACTTAATCAAAGAGAAAACTTCTGCTTTTCAGAATAACACCATTAAGATCATGAAAAGCAAACAACACACAAAGAAAATATATGCAAAACATGTGTCTGATAACAAAATTATACCCAAGAATTTGGGCAAAATATAAGGACACACTTCACAAACAAGATATACAAATCTATAATAATAAAAGGGCAATATGCTAATTAGACTGGATGTCCTTCCTGACAAAGCTGGGGCTGAAGGGAAGCCAGTCCAGGTCCCGGGTGCCTGTGGGTGGCTGGAGGAGGGAAGCCAGGTTCTGGGGTGCCAGAGGGAAGCCGGTGCCAACAGCCGGGGAAAGGAAGGCCTACTCATGCATGAATTTTCATGCTTTGGGCCTCTAGTGGTCAATAAGTACATAAAAATGCTCAATATCAATAGTTATCAGAGAAACACAAATTAAAACCATAATGGAAAATTAAGATGACTGATAACACCAAGTGTTGATGAGGATATGGAGGAACATTGCTGGCTGGAATGATAAGTTTACTACTACTTTGGAAAAACAGCTTGGCCATTTCTTGTAAAATTAAACATGCCATGCACCAAAGCAATCCACTTCTGGGTATTTACATAAGAGAAATGGAAACATGTGTTAGCATGAAGACTTCTACTTGAAAGTTATATTACCTCCCTAGGTTTGCTACAAATTACCACAAACTAGGTGACTTTAAATAACAGAAATTTATTCTCTCAGAGTTTTCTAAACTAGAAGTCCAAAGTCAAGGTGTTCACAGGGGCTTGCTCTCTCTGAAGGTTCTAGGGAAGAATTTGTTCCATGGCTTTCTCTTAGTTTCTGGTGTGGCCAGCAATCCTTGGCAATTCTTAGCTTGGAAAAGCATCACTCTAATCTCTTTTTCTGTCATCACATGGCCTTCTCCTTCTGTGTCTCTGTTTCTTCTCTTCTTATAAAGACACAGTCATATTGGATTAGAGCTCATCCTAATAACCTCATTTTAACTTATCACATCTGCAAAGACTCTACTTTCAAATAATCATATTCATGGATGCTAGGATTCAGGACTGCAACATATCTTTGGGGGGGGGCATAATTAAACCCACAAATTCATAGCAGCATAACTGGAAACAACTGCTTATGGAAATAACCTAGATGTTCATTAACTGATGAATGAATGGATAGCAAATTGTGGTACATCCATATGAAAGACTACTACTCAGAAATAAAAAGGATTAGATTACTAATGTGCATAACAAATGAATTTCACAAAATGTTTTGCTGAGAGAAAGAAGCAGACAAAGGAGTACATCCTGTACATTTTCATACACAAGAAATTCTAGAAATGACCAATCTAATCTATAATGACAAAAAAACACAACAGATTAATGTTTGCCTTGAGCTGGAGCCAAAGAGTGTGGGATTGCTGGATTGACTGCAAAGAGGCACTAAGGTATTTTTGTAGAGATGAAAATGTTTTATATCTTGGTTTTGGTGATGGTTACAGAGGTGTGCACATTTGTCAAAATTCATTAAACTGCACACCACACAACTGAACACATTTTATTTTATGTAAATTATATCTCAATAAGTTTATTTAAAAGTTCAATTGAAAACAATTAAGCAATCTATGGCATAAAGAAAGATTTGTCTTTGTAAACATGTTCACATTCTTGTATTTATTTAAAATAAAATGTGACTATAGCATCTGTGGAAGCTGTCAGCATTTAGCCATTTACCACTGGGAAGTGAGGGAGGGGAATGTCTGTTTTGGTCTTCCCAGCAGCACTTGACCCTTCTCCTGGGAAAAGCATCCTTCTTTTAGGGAGACCTCCAATTGTAATGGACTTCTTGCCTATTTGCACCTTCCTTGCCTACTTCCACTTCATTCTCTCCATCTTTTCCCTCCCACTTTGTCAATGGGAGGACATGGAGAATGTTGATGCACAGTAGAAGATAATAATTCTGAGCTGGAGCAAAGCCTCAATGAAAAGAGGAAGAGAGAGAATGTCCTGGAAGCATGAACTCTCTGGCTTTGGAAACCCACCAATTATTTTCCATGCCCATCATTTGTGGTTTCTTGAGCCAATAAAATAATAAAACTTCCTTTTTTGTTAAGTAAGTTAAAGTTAAGCCTCTTCCAATTCCAACCAAAAGAATCCTGACAAATTAAGATTTAAAACAATTCTTTTATGTCTAATCAGGCTGCTATGAATTTGTGAATATATATACAGGACTGTTTCTACAAATATATTTATTAGTCTATATATAGCATTTTCAAGTTGTCAGTGTCTTTCTTAATGAATGTTACTCTGGATTCCCCCACTTCCCAATAATCTAGAGGTGCTGCTGCCTATCATATTGGAATTCTGACCTACTTTCATTATTATTTTTAAACTTTAATTAAGTGGCATAAATTTGGATTAGGCAGTTTGGTGGCTGCTTTACTTGTTGTTTGTTGAGCATGAGGGCAATGAGTTCAAACTAAACCTAGATTTTTAAATATAAATTGCTATCATGACAAATTTTTTAGCTAATATTTTTATAACTGATCATTTCAATCTCAAAACAATAATTTACATTTATTACTATTTAATATAATTCTGATATTTTTTCTCTTTCTAATATTTTAGAATCTCATGATACTTATTCTATCATCCATAGCAGTCTTCTCAGTTGTGTTTCATTTGTTAGTTTAATAAACAACAAAATGGAAAACTATGGCTTTTTTATGTGTGCTTATCTTAGTTTTGGTGTGTGCCTAAGAGCACCTCAGTATCTGTTCACTTTCAGAATTTCCCTGGAAGTCAACAGGATGCTTGTGGATTGATAGCTCTCTGTTTTGCTGTGAGCATCCAAATATCCCTTTTATAACCATCAGGAAACGATTTACTATCTTTAGCCTTTGCCATTTCCTCCAATTTTCAGGGTATTGTGAAGACCACTAATGTGGTCCTCTGATCACTTCTTTAGTAATTTTGGTGATAATAATTTTGGGGTTCCAAAGGCTTATACCCATTTAAGGCCACTTTGTATTCTTTGAATATCTTCTCATCTTTCTGGGTCTTTGGTTTCTTCCAGTTTTAATCTCATTATCCTTAATGCAGAAGATAACAAAATGAAAATGTATTTATTTAACTTCCTACATTACTGAATCTCTCTGAGCATTGTTTTTCCCCTCATTGGGGTTATTGTGGGGATATAAGAGACAATGTAGAGCAAAGTGCCTGGATTAAGGTAAGATGGTAGTGACGAGTTGGATATGACTCCAGACTTGCACTTTAGAGCAGGGTGACTCCTGGGGGTATACACCATGGATAGAGAAGGTTCTTTTAGTAAGTAAGTTGCTTTTTAGGCAAATGGTGTCTCTGCACAGGTTCCTATGCCCAACTTATTGTTGCCTCTGGGTGAGTAGCCAAGAGCAGGACTTCAGTTCAAAAGAAAGACTGAGACAAAATCTTAGCCCCTGTAAGCTGCATGGGAAAGATTCAAGCCTGGGCTCCAGGATACTAAGAGGGTGCCCTGAGAAGGAACAAAGGAGCTGAGATTTAGAGAGACCAATGGTCAGCAATGTGGTATTACATCTCTGTCAGAGAAAAGTGGAAGGGAATTGGTGGGCACTGGGTGGCTTAGGACAAGAACTGCAAAACTCTCAGCATCAATGACTTTGCCCAACCCCCACATTAAGACAAACACATTCTAACATGACTTCTATTTGTTAAAGGCCCTGCTCCTAAGATGATGATCAAGCTCTCTTAAAATTCTTTCTTGAAAAAGCTCAATGCTGCCAAAATAATTTACTGTTTGTTAACCCAAATGACTTGATTACAGGCTCCTGACTTCCCTTTTCTTCGAGCATTTACTTTAGAAAACCTGCAGTTGTTAATCTTTCCTCTGTACCTTTCTGACGTATCTGCTGTAACCCAGAAATGTCTTTCTCATGGACCTGGAATTTATCCCTTTGAAATATATCACCAAGGATAGGCCCTTGTCTCCCAGTCTCTGTGACAGAAGAGGAACCTAACTCTCAGACCCACCAGTTAGTAAACATTATGGCCTAATTACATGGACCCACCTCTCCACCTTATCATCCTTTAGATCTTTTCTTTGAGTACAAGCAGACATTTACAAAGCCTCTCACCTTTTGTTTCATCAAAGTTGAACTCAGTTTTTACTGGGGTATCTCCCTCCTTCCATAGTAGTCTGAATAAGCTGTCTTGCCTTTTTTTATTTTTATTTTTTGAAAACAAGTATCTGGTGAATAATTTCTCCTTAACAAAGAATTCAGATTACGATTGATCCTAGTTACTGGGTGCAGCCAAAGTAGAGGGCTGAGGGTGGCAGAGACAGGAAGAAGGATGTGATATTTGGCAATAATCCTCTTTGAGAACAAGATGGACAGATGTTAGGATGATAATATAGTCAGTGTCAGATCAATCATAACAAAGATAATTCATAAATTGAGTGAAGCCAACTGGAGTCTTCTAGTGGGTGAATGTATTTTAGCTCTGTTTCCCTTTGTATCAGTAGTTTAGAGAAATTTTTAAAAGGCATGTGAGTAGCATTCATGATGCCATGATTATGATTCCAAATAATCTCAACAGCTCAAATAAAGAGCTATTATCAGGATGAAATGTGATAGAAAGAAAAGTATGGAAACTCTAGTATTCTAACCAGGGGAAGCTACAGAATTTGCAGGACCCATTGCAAAATGAAAATGTGGGGCCTCAGGATAAAATAGAGAAGTCAGCCTCCCTTCACATAGGTCCCTGCCCCAATCCACAGCAGTGGGGTGACCTGAAGGGATTGTAAGCTCTGCTTCAGGGTGTTTTTTGTACCTAGATCAGGGTAAGTGAAAGGATAAATACATGAGTCCAGGGCAGGACAGCCTCCATTTTGCCATGCCCCAAGACACTGTGCACATGCCCAACTCCAACTTTCTCTCACCTCTGCTCAGGCCCCCACTGAGAGTGAAGTCAGCAGTGGTTGTGGGGACAGAAAGATGGTGATGGGCTAAGATATCATCTCAAGGGGTAAAGGAGGCAGCAAGAGATAAACTATTTGGGGCCTGAGGCTCTAAGCTCTGGTGTGTGTGCCATTGTCCCAGGGACTTAATGCAATGCAAGTTCAAGGGCAAGATTATTAAGAATTTAAGGAGGTGGAAAAATGGTGGCGGAATAGACAGATGTGTCCCGAGCCTTGTCCCAGAGCAGATAGAAAGAACAACTGAGGGTCGCACGGGGAGTGTCTGTTGGAGAGTTAAGGGACAGCTATACTCCAAGAGAAGGTGGGGGACTGCTGGATGGGGGTTCCCTGACCAGGCAGTCTTTACTGTTGCTGGGTTACCTCCTGGAGCCACCAGCTTGGATGTGGAGACCACGCCATCTTGAAGGGGAAAGTGGATGTTATCTGAAGCCTGAAAATCTACAACTGTGACACCAACCAAACAGCTGCGAAACCCAGAGCACCAGTTCCCAATTGACGCAAACAAGTGGATTCAGAGGAGCTCTACACTCCACCACAGAAAGGTCAGATTTCGCCTGGGATAAGGTGAGGTCTCTGGTCTCTGGTCCCGGCAGAACAGGGAAACGCGTGCACTGCGGGAGCTGGAGGACAGGGGGAAGTCTGCACCTAGAAAAATCCATGGCTGTTGGGGCTGGCGTGATCCGTGAATGTGGAAGGGGGTCCTCAGAGCTGCTAACAGAGGTGATCTCTAAAAAGCAACCCATTTTGATCTGACACAGAAGGACAACCTAAAAATTTTGGGAGTGGGCTGGCTGCTTGGACACAAGGAAGAAAAGGGGATTGCGCAGGCTTGCGCACAGACCCGGAGTTCACACACTTGCACTTTCTCCTCTTTGAAACCTTACTTCTGATTACTGAGCCCAATACATAGGATCATCCAGTTGGGGACACCCTAGGAGACTGCAGGAGAAAGTTGTTTTTCTGGAACCTGGGGATCAGAGTGGGGAGTGACCGTCAGAGAACCAGCTCTGGGGCAACCCACTCCCACAAACCGGTATTGAGTGCCACAGGGAAAGCAGGATCTAAGCACAGGCTAGAGAGGACCTATAGACCCAGAGGTCAACCCAGAAACACTGCCACCCAGGGGCTGAATCACAAATTGACTCTTGTGTAATCACAAATAAAGGAATACAAGAAATTAAGACACACTGCCTGCTTAAAAATCAGGACTGGCTTACAACACTGAGGAGCAGTGGAATGCAGAAACTGCAATACTGTCCTGACTGGTAAACAGGTGTGCCAAACAGAGCAATAGAGGAAGTGAATGACCTTCACTACTGCACATTTTATTTTATTTTTTCCTTTTTCATCTTTTACTTAAGAAACTAATTTTTCTTCTTTTTTCCTCACTTGATTTTACCTTTTTAATTATTACATTTTTATTTTCAATCAGTATTATAACTACTACTATTTTACCTTTTTTTTAAAAAAAAGTGTCATTTTATTTTCTTTTTATTTGACTTTGAGATTAGTGTTCTACATTCTATTTTCATCTTTTCTTTAGTATCATTCTACTCTATCATAACTCTACCTTTATGCCACTACTCTCTTCCTAACTTTTCCCCTTTGTTGTGCTGTTTCTCTTACCCTTTTCCTGCTTTAGAGTTTCCCTATTCTTTCTTTTTACCTGCTGTTAAAATTTCACCCTACTTATATATCTAATTTCCAATCCCCTACTCCAAGTTCACACACATCACTCTTCTCTGTCTTCAATATCCAAAACATTGTTTTTCTCTCTGTCCTTCTCTTGTTGTTTGCTTGAATGTTGATTATATTGATTTTTTATGCTTGTTTGTGAGATTGTTTTGCTTATTCTTTTGTTTTTTTTGTTTGTTTGTTTGCTTTGCTTTTGTTTGTTTTTTGCATCTGTTTTTCCTCACCTTGCTTGATATTGATTGTTGTTTGTAGTTTGTATTCATCTCCAGGTACTTGTTGCTAGAATTTGCTGGCATTAGTGCTGTTCTATTGGAGTTTTCTCCCCATATATATAGTTTGTTTCCCTTTTCTTTCTTATTCTCTTTATTTTCTCTCTTACGGTTTTTTCCTTTTCCCAATTTTATTGTGACATTTCTTTCTTTCTTTCTTTCTTTCTTTCTTTCTTTCTTTCTTTCTTTCTTTCTTTCTTTCTTCTCTTCTTCTTTCTCTCCTATCCCCTGATATGCCTTTCTATGGTGGTCACCTCTATTTGGGGTTATTAATATTGCGAATACATTTCTGTTCAGTGCCTTGTGCGTTGTACCTGGTTGTGTTGTATTTTGTGCCTTTAAATCAATGCAGGAGAGAGAGAACTACATAACCAGACACCTGGAGAAGAGAGACCATGGGGAGACAAAATAACAGCCTGCATATGAAAGAAAAGCAGGCATCACCAGAAAAGAAAGTAAACGAAATGGAGGCAAGCAACCTGTCAGAGAAAGAATTCAGAGAAATGGTCATAAGGTGGCTGAAAAGAATGGAAGACAAACTTGAATATATGAGTAAGAAGCAAGAGGAAATGAAGAAGAACCAAGAAGAAATGAAAAATGACATCACTGCTGTAAAGAACTCAATAGAAAGCATCAACAGTAGACTAGAAGAAGCAGAGGAATGCATCAGTGAGCTAGAAGACAAGGTAGGTAAAAATACCCAAGTAGAGCAGCTTCTAGAAAAAAAATTAAAAAGCAGGAGGAGAGCCTAAGGGAACTTTGGGAAAACATGAAACAAAACAACATCCGCATAATAGGGGTTCCATAAGGAAAGGAAACTGAGCAAGGAATAGAAAACCTGTTTGAAGAAAAAATGTCAGAAGACTTCCCTGATATAGGGAAGAATAAAACCCACACAAAGCTGAGAGGCTCACAGAGTCCCAAGCAAAATGAACCCCAAAAGACCTACCCCAAGGCACATTATAATTAAATTGGCAAACACCAATGACAAAGTAAGAATCTTAAAAGGAGCCAGAGAGAGACAGAAAGTTACCTACAAAGGAACCCCCATCAGACTACCAACTGATTTCTCAACAGAAACACATCAGGCCAAAACGGAATGGAATGAAATATACAAAGTCATGCAAAGGAAGGGTCTGAATCCAAGAATACTGTACTCAGCAAGGCTATCAATCAAAATTGAAGGTGAAATCAGGAGCTTCACAGACAAAAAAGGACTAAGGGAATTTATTACCACAAAACCAGCAATGCAAGAAATGGTAAAGGGTCTGTTGTAAAAAAAAGAAATAGGAAGCGAAGAAGGAACACAGGGGTAAAGAATAAAAATGGCTACAAATAAGCACCTATCAATAATAACTTTAAATGTAAATGGATTAAATGCCCCAATCAAAAGACATGGGGTAACGGATTGGATAAGAAAACATGACCCATATATCTGCTATCTACAAGACCCACCTCAGAAAAAAAGACGCACACAAAGTGGGGGTGAAGGGATGGAAAAAAAGGTTTTCAGGTGAATGGAAATGAAAAAAAAAAACTGGGGTAGCAATACTTATATCTGACAAATTATATCTCAAAGTGAAGGACATAACAAGAGATAAGGAAGGCCACTTCATAATACTAAAGGGAGCAATCCAATAAGAAGAAATAACTCTGGTAAACATATACATACCCAATACAGGAGCACCCAAATACATAAAAAAAGTCCTGGAGGATATCAAAGGAGAGATTGACAGAAATACAATCATAGTAGGAGACTTTAATACCCCACTATCACCATTAGACAAATCCTCTAAACAAAAAATCAGCAAAGAAACATCAATCCTAAATGACTCACTAGTCCAGATGGAATTAATTGACATCTTCAGAACATTTCACCCCAAAGCCACAGAATGTACATTCTTCTCAAGTGCACATGGGTCATTTTCAAAGATAGACCATATGTTGGGTCATAGGCAAAGTCTCTTCAAATTCAAGAAGATAGAAATCATATCAAGCATTTTCTCAGACCAGAGTGGCATAAAACTGGAAATCAACTACAATAAAAACAATCCAAAAAAATCAAACGAATGGAGACAAAACAGCATGCTATTAAACAATGACTGGGTTACCAGAGACATCAAGGAAGAAATAAAAAACATCATGGCAACAAATGACAATGAAAACACAACAATCCAAAAATCTATGGGACACAGTGAAAGCAGTCTTCAGAGGGAAGATCATAGCTCTACAAGTCTACGGCAAAAAACAAGAAACAATGGTAATAAATTACCTAACCCTAAAACTCAAAGAGTTAGAAAGAGAGCAACAAGAAAAGCCCAGTGTAAGCAGAAGGAAGGAAATAATAAAGATAAGGGCAGAGATAAATGACATTGAGACCAAAAAAAACAATACAAAAGATCAACAAAAA
This sequence comes from Plecotus auritus, assembly GCF_963455305.1. Taxonomy (NCBI): domain Eukaryota; kingdom Metazoa; phylum Chordata; class Mammalia; order Chiroptera; family Vespertilionidae; genus Plecotus; species Plecotus auritus. Next base: position 98,121,370 of record NC_137772.1, on the reverse strand, counting down.
CCAAGAGATGGTTCTTAGAAAGGATAAACAAGATTGATGAACCTCTAGCCAGGCTCACCAAGAAGCAAAGAGAGAGGACCCAAATAAACGAAATCAGAAATGAAATAGGTGAAATAACAACAGACCCCACCAAAATACAAAGGATTGTTAAAAAATACTATGAACAACTCTATTCCAACAAACTAGACAACCTGGAGGAAATGGACATATTCCTAGAAAAATATAACCTTCCAAAACTCAATCAGGAAGAACATAAACATCTCAATAGGCCAATAGCTACAGAAGAAATTGAAGCAGTCATCAAAAAGCTTCCAGCACACCAAAGCCCTGGGCCAGATGGCTTCACAGGGGAGTTTTACCAAACATTCAAAAAGAACTAAAAACTATCCTCCTAAGACTATTCCAAAAAATTCAAGAGAAAGGAACACTTCCAAGCTCATTCTATGAAGCCAGCATCACCCTAATACCAAAACCAGATAAAGACAACACAATGAAAGATAATTATAGGCCAATATCCCTCATGAACATAGATGCCAAAATCCTCAACAAAATTCTAGCAAATTGGATCCAGCAGTACATCAGAAAGATCATACACCATGACCAAGTAGGATTTATCCCAGGAATGCAAGGAAGGTACAATATCCACAAATTAATAAACGTGATATATCACATAAACAAATTGAGAGATAAAAATCACATAGTCATATCAATTGATGCAGAAAAAGCATTTGACAAAATCCAACACCTTTTCTTGATAAAAACTCTCAACAAGGTGGGAATAGAAGGATCATACCTCAACATAATAAAAGCTATATATGATAAACCCACAGCTAACATAATGGGCAAAAACTAAAACCATTTCCCTAAGAACAGGAACAAGACAGGGATGCCCACTCTCACCACTCCTGTTCAATATAGTACTGGAAGTATTAGCCATTGCAATTAGACAAGAAGAAGAAATAAAAGGCATCCAAATTGGAAAAGAAGAAGTAAAGCTGTCCTTATTTGCAGATGACATGATATTGTACATAAAAAAAACGAAAGAATCCATAAAAAAACTAATAGACTTAATAAATGAATTCTGCTAGGTAGCAGGATACAAAATTAACGCCAATAAATCTGTGGCATTTCTATACACCAATAGTGAACTTATAGAAAGAGGGACTAGAAAAGCAATTCCATTTACCATCGCACCAAAAAAATTAAGATACCTAGGAATAAACTTAACTAAGAAGGTAAAAGACCTATACACGGAAAACTACAGGACACTGAAAAAAGAGATAGAGGAAGGCATAAACAGATGGAAGAATATACCACGTTCATAGATTGGGAGAATCAACATCATTAAAATGTCCATACTACCCAAAGCAATCTATAGATTCAATGCACTTCCCATTAAAATACCAATGGCATATTTCACAGACCTAGAAAGAACTCTCCAAAAATTCATCTGGAATAAAAAAAGACCCTGAATAGCCACAGCAATCCTGACAAAGAAGAACAAAGTAGGTGGGATCTCAATACCAGATTTCAAGCTGTATTACAAAGCCACTGTTCTCAAAACTGCCATATAGACAAATGGAATAGAATAGATAACCCAGAAATCAACCCAAATCACTACGCTCAATTAATATTTGACAAAGGAGGCATGAACATACAATGGAATCAAGACAGTCTCTTCAATAAATGGTGTTGGTAAATTGGACAGATACATGCAAAAAAAAATGAAACTAGACCACCAACTTACACCATACACAAAAATAAACTCAAAATGGATCAAGGACTTACATACGACGAGAAACCATAAAAATACTAGAGGAATCCACAGGCAGAAAAATCTCTGACATATGCCGAAGCAATTTCTTCACTGATACTGCTCCTAGGGAAATGGAAACTAAAGAGGAAATAACCAAATGGGACTACATCAAAATAAAAAGCTTTTGCACAGCAAAGGAGACCATCAATAAAACAACAAGAAAGCCCCCTGCATGGGAGAATATATTTGCCAATGATATCAACAATAAGGGTTTAATCTCCAATATTTACAGGGAACTCATGCAGCTTAACAAAAAGAAGATAAATAGCCCAATCAAAAAATGGGCAACTGATCTAAATAGACACTTTTCGAAAGAAGACAGAAGGAAGGCCAAGAGACATATGAAAACCTGCTCAAAGTCACTAATCATCAGAGAGATGCAAATCAAAACAACAATGGGGTACCATCTCACACCTGTCAGAATGGCTATTATCAACAAATCAACAAACGACAAGTGCTAGGGAGGATGCGGAGAAAAAGGAACCCTGGTGCACTGCTGGTGGGAATGCAGACTGGTGCAGCCACTGTGAACAGTATGGAGTTTCCTCAAAAAACTAAAAATGGAACTCCCATTTGACCCAGTGATCCCACTTCTAGGAATATATCCCAAGAAACTAGAGACACCAATCAGAAAGGATATATGCACCCCTATGTTCATAGCAGCACAATTCACCATAGCTAAGATTTGGAAACAGCCTAAGTGCCCATCAGCAGATGAGTGGATTAAAAAACTGTGGTATATCTACACAACGGAATACTACTCTTCAGTAAAAAAGGAGTTCTTACCATTTGCAACAACATGGATGGAGATGGAGAGCATTATGCTAAATGAAATAAGCCAGGCAGAGAAAGATAAATATCACATGATCTCACTCATTTGTGGAATATAATGAACAACATAAACTGATGAACAAAAATAGATTTAGAGACAGAGAAACATCAATCAGAACGTCAAACCTCAGGGAAGGTAGGGGGGGTGGGGTAAAGGGGAGGGATCAACCGAAGGACTTATATGCATGCATGTAAGCCTAATCAATGGGCACAGACAACAGGGGTGTGGGGTCATGAATGGGAGGTGGGGGGTAATGGAGGAATAAGGACACATATGTAATACCTTAATCAATAAAGAAATTTTTAAAAAATAATAAAAAAAGAATTTCAAAAGTGTGGACCATTTTGAAGGCAGACCATGTGTGACAGTACTGGTCACAAGCCTATGAAGCTGGGCCTAGTTCTAAGCTAGAAAACAGTGTTGAAAGTAGAAATGATAACTTATTTATGGGAAAATCAATTTGACCGGGTAGAATGGTCCTTTAAGGAAAGATAAGATAGAAGCTAATAAGGCAGATTGAACACTAAATGTAGAGCACCTTGAAAGCAAATTGAGGATTCAGACATCATCCTCTGGGGAAGAAGAAGTCAGGAAGGATTGAGATCAGGAGAGTGGCAAGGTGACTGGGGTATTTTAGAGGATTAATTTCTAGTGAAGTGTCTTTAGAAACTTGTGTCTTTCAACTATTTTTTTTGTTGTTGTTTTCAAACATAAAAACTGAAGAAACACTTTTGGATCAAAGAAGGAAAGTTGCCTGGAAGGCCTCTTTTACTCACTTTTTCTTACTGTTCTATGCACAAAATCTCCTGGAACTTTTTATCTTCCTTGCCTCTGGATCTTAATGCCAGCAAATTAATGTGTAAGATGCTGGCAGAAAATGACTTTCACAGGACAGAGTGACCTTGCATTTTTGGTCAGGAGAAGGGGAAAGCAGCAGACACACTAATTGCTGAATTACAATGAACCTTTCCATGATCCTTTGAATCCCCCGGAGGAATTAAAACAAAAACAAAATTAGAGCAGTGAAATCAAGCAACAGCTTTGTATGCAGGCAACATTCTTTTGGGAAGGTCTTAAAAAATGCATCAGTTTTTTGGATAGCTCCCTATATAGATGCACTCATTTCTTTCTTTTTCTTTTTCTTTTTTTTAATCCTCATCTGAGTATATTTTTCCATTGACTTTTACAAAGAGTGGAAGAGAGAAGGAAAGACAGAGAGAAACAGTGATGTGAGAGAAACACATCAATTGGTTGCCTCCTGCATGAGCCCCAACCAGGACCCAGACCAGGGAGGAGCCTACAACCAAGGTACATGCCCTTGACCTGAATCAAACCCGGGACTCTTTGGTCCCCAGGCTGATGCTCTATCCACTGAGCAAAATCAGCTAAGGCTAGATGCACTCATTTCTTAAGGTATCACGACAGGATGGCCTTTCTGAGAAGTTGGGGTAAAAAGAGGTCAACACTGGGGTCAGACAAACCATGGTCTCAATCCTGGCACTGCTCTCTTTAGCTCTGTGACTTCTAACAGGTTATTTCATTTCTCTATCCTCCTCTGAAAATGGAAATACTGATAAGCCTCTCATACGAGTGTTGTGATCATGAAGCAAAATCATGTGCATAAAACACATGAACATAACAAGGGGACTGATATCATCTCCTCAATTCACCTGCCTTCCTTTCTCAATTGTCTACAGAGTCTCAACTGTGAAACAATACAAGCCCTATTTACAGAGTGTTGCAAATTTAAAGCCCATGACTACCTGTGACCAGACTTCCCTCCCTGCTTACCAAAATTTCTAAGATAACCTGTTTGCTTCCCCTCAAGATGTCCAGCATACTCAACTCACTAATTAAAACCTCCCAGCTTGTCTCAATTAGGTACAAAGAACCTATCCTTTTGTTGTTTCCTTTATTGGCGCAGAGTTGAAATTGCCATCAGGACAAGGCTGGAACTCATCTAAAGATCTGCTTTTAGCTAATTCTAACAGATTGCCAAATCCTTCCAGTGTCTCAACCACTACCCCTTACTTCCCAGGGCCATTTTGTGATGGATATCAGGGAAGGCCATGTTCCCTGTAACACAATCCCACAATCTTTATTTTCATAAGTTAGAGTAGACATAAGGGCCATGGTCCTGCCATCTAATTATTTCCCTATAGAATGGCTTTATTTTGACTATTTTAAAACTAATTATAATTTTTGTATAGATATCCTATATAATAAAAGGCTAATATGCAAATTGTCCTCTCTACCGGGAGTTTGACCAGGGGGCAGAGCCAGCTGGACAACCACCCGTGGCCCCTCCCCCTGGCCAGCCCTCTCACAAATGGCCTTAATTGGGGTGGGCCGGCCAGACCCCACCCATGCACAAATTTGTGCACTGGGCCTCTAGTTTCTGAATTATAATCTTATACAACAAAACAACACATTCAGCTACCTTGACATAACTTTTTTGCAATTCATGCTTTAAATGTAAGTTTTACCAGGAAGTTATATCACTCAAAGTTAAATGGGTGTTGATTATTTTCTGACCAGAGTGGGTATTTTGTAACCTGTGCTTAAAACAATTAAGTTAAAAATGTTATGCTCTATACTATAGGGCTTCAATCACCCATTTACTTTGTATGTAAGGACAGTTCTAAACTAAAATGATCTAGATCATTCTTAGTCCACCTGCATATGGAAATTAAGTACATGTCTCTGATGGCTCCCCACTTTCTTAAGAGGTCATCTGTTAAGACAACGGTTGTGCCCCTGACTTTCAATGCAGAAGATCTCCAATTCAGGGATTTGTTGTGAAATTTAACCTCAAACTCACTTCTGTTCAAAACTTATGAAAAATGCAAATGAGAGAGACAATATTTATAAGGACTTGCATAGATGATGTGGAACCCATTCTATTTCATATATTAAAATCTCTCCTTGGTTTAAGCTTAAGATTTAAAGAGCCTTGTCACTGAAGCATTACACCATCACTCTACACTGAAGAACAATTTTTTTAAAGATTTTAAAATTGATTTTTAGAGAGAAAGGAAGCGAGAGAGTGAGAGTGAGAAAGAAGCATCAATGTGAGAATGAAACATTGATTAGCTGCCTCCTGTATGTCCCCTACCGTGAATCAAGCCTACAACCCAGGCATGTGCCCTGACCAGGCATTGAACCAGTAACCCCTCAATGCACAGGACGATGCTCAACCAAATAAGCCACACTGGCCAGGGCTTGAAGAGCATTTTTTTTTTAAATGTGTGGCATTCACAACTATTTACTACTAAAATGTTGCTGAGACAGTGTTCACTCCATCATCCCTTGTACTCTTTAGAAGACAGATAACTTTCTCTTAGTTCTTAGGATAAGGTACTATAGTTGGGTTTCTCTGATATTATCTTGTGGATAATGTGAAGTGCTTAAAAGTTAAATTTCATATTTGCTTGGACTGCAGAAAACTCAAAATCAAATTTGCAACCTGCCTCTGATGAGTGTGCAAATCCTATGGTGTGCATTCTGTGTAGTCTCACACCTACCTCCACCCCAGAATGAGGAGGTACCCCCAGTGCTCTGGGTGCTTTGCCTCCTCGTTATCATCCACACTTTCATTAACAGGAATAAAGAGCTCTAGATTTCCACTTTTTTATTAAATACCAGTTCTTATCTTCAATACTCAAAGGTTGGCCACCATTACTTACCTTGAGATCATCATCAAGACTTGTTTTTTATTACTCTTATTTATATCCATCACCACCAGAAATAGAGACCTCCCCAGTCATTTCTCATTGCTTGGTTATCAACCCTTAAGGATTTTTCATCTCCTTTTCTTACTCCATTTCCTATCTCTCCACAACTTCCAAAATCTTCCACTGTGCTCTCTGGAACTCCGGATCAGTTATTAGAATGATCTACTATATCTCCACCACTACTTTGAATTCTCTTGCCTTCTTGCTCTACCTGAAACTTGACTCTGCTGAAGTCAATATTTTCTCTACACTTCCTCCTATCACTGGGCCTGGAGGTGAGGTGGTGCCCTTCTTGCTCCTCATTGCTGTTCTAGACCATTGTCATGTCTATCCCCTCACCTTCAACTCTATATCTTATGCCATCAGTATATTCCAAACTCATCCCTCTGAGCAGCAGTCATCTGAAGACCCTACTTCCCAGGTCACTCATTCTTATACTTGGAAGATTTTAGCTCTCTACATGAGTCCTTTTATAGTTATAGATGACTTCATATTGAAGAAGATACTCCTAGTGCTCTAGCATCTTATTTTTTCCAATGTATTGTCTTCCACTCAACCTAACCCTCTCACTCCTTTGCTTATATCTTAGAAACTGGCATTGCCAATACCTTCCTATATTAATTTTCTATTACAGTGTAACAAATTATCACAAATTGAGTAGCTTAAACATCTATTTATTAGCTCAGAGTTCTTTAGGTCAGAATTATAGATCAAGCTTTGTTCTCACTTTGAGTTCATGTGGTTGCAGCAGATTTCAGTTACTTGTGGTTGTAGAACTGAGGTACCCACTTCCTTGCTGGTTTTCAGTTAGGGATACATTTAACTATCAGAGGCCACTTAGATTCCTTGACACATGGCCCCCTAAATCTTCATAGTCAGCAATGGAGAGTCTCTTTTGTGTAAAATCCTTCTGATGTTTCCTGTCCCTTTGGAGAACTAACCTGATTAGGTCAGAAACACTGAGGCTACTTTTCCTTTCTGAAAATCAAATGTTTTATAAGCATAACCTAATTATCTGAGTGATATCCTTATCCAAGGATGTGGGTCATTGGGGTGTCATTTTAGAATTTTGCCTACCACACCCTCAATATTCTTAACTTTAAAGTGTCGCATTCTGAAACTACCACCTACAATCTGCAGCTTACTCCTTCTATTTCCATGATTTTAACAATGTTTTGAACTCACCAGAACCTATAGTCTCTTGATCTTATCCCATTTTTATGCCCCACATATCTATCATTTCCTTACTTCCCTCCTCTCTTAGCTTATGTTCAATCACTATAATCACACATTGAAATATATTATTAACTCTCTTTTCCCTCTTTCTTTTAGTTTTATTTGCCAGGCAAATTGCAACCCTGGTTAAATCCCACTCTCCTTTTATCCATGCCTTCATCCACATAGATAAAAGTGGCTAGAGAAAAGCATACTCCTATGCTAACTGGTCTTCCTTTAAATCCATGAACACTAGTTTAAGTAGACTCTTAAAGCTGCCTAGCACTCATAAGACATTTCCCTGCTTTAATTTTAATGATTTTTTTAGAGAGGAATGAAGCGAAAGATGAGAGAGAGAGAGAGAGAGAGAGAGAGAGAGAGAGAGAGAGAGAGGGAGAGAGAGAGGAAGATAAATATTGATGTGGGAGAGATATGTTGACATTTGTCTCTTGTATGCACCCCAACTGGGATCAAACTCACAACCTAGGCATGTGCCCTGACTGGTAATTGAACCCATGACCTGACCTTCAGGTGCACAGAAAAATGCTCCAATCAACTGAGCTTACCGGCCAGTGCTCTCTGTTTTTATATACTCAGACTTAAACTTATAACAAAGGTATTAAAACATTTTTTGCTTGCAAATCCTCTAAAATAATTTTTCAAAACTATGTGTCCTCTTGCATATTTTAAATGAATATTTAAATTTTCATAAAAATTGTAAATGGTTGAGTCAAGCCAGTGTGGCTAGATTGAGAGTTGTCCCCTGCACCAGGAGGTTGCTGGTTCAATTTCTGGTCAGGGCACATGCCCAGGTTGTTGGTTCAATCCCCAGTAGGGGGCATGCAGGAGGCAGCTGATGGATGCATCTCTCTCATTGATGTTTTTGTCTCTCTTTCTCTCTTTTCCTTGATCTGAAATCAATAAAGCATATATTTAAAATTTTAAATAGTTGGAAATACTATTTATAGTGCAAAGATCTACAGTTTTATACAGTTGCAAAACCATTAAATTACGCTGAAAGAATCTTAATATCAGCAATTTGCTATCAATCATTATCCATTTTTATAATGCATAAACATGTTTTTCCTTGTCAATTAGAAATTTTACAGTATTCTAGTTTTTCATTGAACTTATTTTTATTCCACTTGTAACATAGACTTTTATAATATGTTTTATAATTCAAAGTATTTTATTGTTCATCCTATCATTACTTTACTGCAAATAAAGCACATGTCTGATTAAATTAAAATGGTTTAAATGTCCTGATTATAAGGCTCTGTTTAATTTTTTTATTTTCATGATTATATCAAAATGTATTTTTTGTACTTCAAATAAGCTTTTTTTTAAAAAAAAAAAGTATTTTTATTGTTGAAAGTATTACAGATTTCCCCTTTGTTTTTTTCTCCCACTGACCCCCTCCACCTTGGAGCCACCCCTCCCAGGCCTTCATTACTCTATTGTCTGTGTCCATGGGCTATGCATATCCTATCTAATAAAAGAGTAATATGCAAATTGACCATACCTCTGCCATGCCCACAAGCCACACCCACCAGCCAATCAGGAGAAGGTATGCAAATCAACCCAACCAAGATGGCTGCAGTCACGGAGTGAGCAGGAGGCTTGAGTTTCCCTGGTAATGGAGGAAGCCAAGCTTTCCACACACCCTGGCCAGCCTAGGCCTCCACTCCAAGGCTACAAAGTTTCAATTGTAGAAGATAAATAAATCCCAGATACCAGGGCCTTCGTTTAGGTCGCTGGGGGGCGTGGCCAGCCTGCAAACCACCACAGGCCCCTCGCCCAGGCTGCCTCACATCCCAACGGAACCCTCACCCTGATCCAGGACACCCTTCAGGGCAAACCAGCTGGCCCCCATCCATGCACCACGCCTCTATCCTATCTAATAAAAGAGTAATATGCAAATTGACCATGACTACAACACACAAGATTGGTACCCCTATGTGGTCAAAGATGGCTGCCCCCATGTGGACACAAGATGGCCACCACAAGATAGCCAGCAGGGGAGGGCAGTTGGGGGCGACCAGGCCAGCAGGAGAGGGCAGTTGGGAGGGCTCAGGCCTGCAGGGGAGGGCAGTTAGGGGTGACCAGGCCTGCAGGGGAGGGCAGTTAGGGGTGACCAGGCCTGCAGGGGAGGGCAGTTAGGGGCAAACAGGCTGGCAGGGGAGCGGTTAGGCACCAATCAGGCTGGCAGGGGAGTGGTTAGGGGGTGATCAGGCTGGCAGGCAGAAGCAGTTAGAGGCAATCAGGAAGGCAGGCAGGCAAGCAGTTGGAAGCCAGCAGTCCTGGATTGTGGCCTAAATGGGCAGTCAGACATTCCTTGAGGGTTCCCAGATTGGAGAAGGTGCAGGCTGGGCTGAGGGACCAACCGCCCCCCCATGCACGAATTTCGTGCACCGGGCCTCTAGTATGAATATAAGTTCCCTGGTTAATCACTCTCACCCACCCCATCTTTCCTCTGAAATTCATCTGTTCCATTGTTCCATGCTTCTATGTCACTGAATCTATTTTGTTCATCAGTTTATTTTGTTCATTAGATTCCACATATGAGTTAGATCATGGGTTTCAGGTTCTTAGGATATTTTCCTAGAAGTGGAATCACTGGGTCAAATGGGAGTTCCTTTTTTAATTTTTTAAGGAAACTCCATACTGTTTTACACAGTGGCTGCACCAGTCTGCACCAGCAGTGTACTAGGGTTCCCATTTCCTCACATCCTTGTCAACACTTGTTGATTTGTTGATGATAGCATTATGATCATGATTAGTACAGATTTTATCATAATTATGCAACTATATTCCATATTTTGATAAATAATCACAAACATGAAATAATAAAACTTTTAAATATATTTCACAGTAAACCTAAGGACTATTCTATAGTTACCCAAATTTTTGTTTTGAAACTTAAATTTACAAAGTTTCAAGAATAGTACAAAGAACATCCATATGCCCTTCATCTAGATTCAACAATTGTTAACATTTTGCCATATTTACTTCCTTTCTCTTTCTCCACCTAGTTTTCTTTTCTTGCTGAACCACTTGAGAGTGTTCAAATAGGAGTGAGGACAGGTACCCATAATAACACAAGGGAGGCAGAGTGAATGGACAAGATACATATTGTAGGGGAAGATGTGGTGGTGGACATATGGAAAGCTTCTTATTACTTCTGTTATCTTGTGGAAAAGGGATCAGAAGTATAAGGGAGGCCGAAACCGGTTTGGCTCAGTGGATAGAGCATCGGCCTGCGGACTGAAAGGTCCCGGGTTCGATTCCGGTCAAGGGCATGTACCTTGGTTGCGGGCACATCCCCAGTGGGAGGTGTGCAGGAGGCAGCTGATCGATGTTTCTCTCTCATCGATGTTTCTAGCTCTCTATCCCTCTCCCTTCCTCTCTGTGAAATATCAACAAAAAATATATTAAAAAAAAAAAAGATAAGGGAGGAGTTTTTGGATTCTTATGAAAAGAGGAGAAAGTATAAATTATGCCAATCAGTGGACATCAGTCTGGGTCAAGACTGTCTTGGGGTATACAAAGACCTTTTGGGGTACAAGGCCATAAATAGTTCCCTGGTTAATCACTCAATGCATTTCTATATGTATTCTCTTCTGAGATTTCTGCCTACTACATTCTTCATTTTCCCAACTTTAGGAATCCCATTGTTAAACTACTGCTCACTCACTATCTGTAGTTCACTCTGCACAACAACAATGTTTTAGACTCACATTTTGCAACCTGATGTACTTTCTTTACTAGCCTTTCAGGATACCATATTCTTCTAGTTTCCCTCCCAACTTATTGCTTACTCCTTCTGAGTTTCCTTTGTTTGTTTACCCTCGTCCCTGATTGCTAAATATTGAAGCATATAGGGCTGAAACTTTGGACCTCTTCTCCTTTCTTCTCTATTGTTACCTAGGTAATCTAATCCAGTCTCATGGCTGTAATAATCTACTAAATTTTCTTCTCCAACCTGGCCTCTTCTCTGAGCTCCAGAATTTTATATCTAACAACCTCAATGAAATCTCTATCTGTGTGTATATCAAGCATGTCAAATTTAACATTATCAAAACCAAACTCCTATTATTTTCATCTCAAAACCTGCTATGCCTGAGGTCTTCCCCCACCCCAATAGAAGCAATTCCATTCTTTCTAATTCTCAGATGAACTATTTTTGTGTTATTCTTTACTTTTTCCCCCTCTCTCAGCTCCCATTGCAAATCCATCAGCAAAACCTATTGGGTCTCCCTTAAAATATGCAGTGAAACCTTGGTTCTTAAATTTAATACATCCTGGAAGGCTGTTCATGAAGTGATTTATTTGAAAACCAAATCACTTTTTTCCATCCCATATAATAAAAGGGTAATATGCAAATTGTCTGAACGGCAGAACAACTGGTCGCTATGAAACGCACTGACCACCAGGGGGCAGATGCTCAATGCAGGGTACCCCCTGGTGGTCAGTGCACTCCCACAGGGGGAGCACCACTCAGCCAGAAGCTGGGCTCATGGCTGGTGAGCGAAGTGGTGGTGACAGGAGCCTCTCCTGCCTCCGCGGCAGTGCTAAGGATGTCTGACTGCAGCTTAGGAATCCCCCGAAGGGTCCTGGATTGCTAAAGGGTGCAGGTTGGGCTGAGGGACCCCCTCCTCCCCCTGAGTGCATGAATGTCGTGCACTGGGCCTCTAGTTAGAAATAATGTAAATTGAATTAATCATTCCAGACCCCCAAATCATTCCCTGTTTTAACCTTTCTTGTATACAGTAATGTCTAATGTACCATTTAATCTATAAGTAAACACTTCTTTTCTTAAATTTATCCAGCCATTCCCTACTAGCCTTAAATGAATCACTTTCAGCACTTGTTCCAGGAGTGCAGCATCTTTGCTTTTTCACATATCACTGTCTCCAAAATTCTGTCACCAGCTAAATTTATTTCCTTTATTCAAATCAACAGCAGTTTTTCTACCTCTTTCATTGCCTGTGATCATTTTTTTGTGTGTGTGAGCACTTACTAGTACACACCCTTAGCAACATCAGCACTCTTGATGGCCTTTTTATGTATGAAAATTGTGCTGTTCACCAAATTTGCCAGAAACAAAAGCAAAACAACAACAACAAAAACAACCAAACAAACAAAACAAACAAAACAAACAAAAAAAACACACATGAAAATAATCACAATTTCCTGAGATGCTAACAATGCAAGGTTTAGCAGCAAACTGACTCACACTCAAGCATTCTCTCCTTTGTTTGTTGACTGAAAAATGCTTTTTGTTATACTGAGTTATCAGCATGAAAGAGTTGTAGGGTCCTAAAATGAAGTTTTGTTTGACAACCAAGACATTATTTCTGTAATCAACTTGGTCAAAAATGGAATTGTTAGAGATAGGAGTTGTTCAAGAACTGAGGTTTGACTGTATTCAGAATATGTACTTTTTTTTTTTTTTATCACCTCTACTGTGACCACCTTGATTATAGCCACTGCTGTGTCTCACCTGGATTTATTGCATTAGCCCCCTACATGGTCATCTTGCTTCTACCATTGGCCTCTTTAGTCTGGTCTTAACATGGTAACCATTCTACCACTCAGAACCCTACAATGGCCAGAGTCCTTCCAGTCACCTATGAGGCCCTTCCTGAGCTGTCTTCCATTACCTTTCTAACCTCCCCTCTTGCAGTCTCACCTGCTCCCATCCTGCTCCAGCCACTCCAGTTCTTTTGTTGCATAAATATGGCAGACATGCTCTTACCTCACAGTTTTTGCTCACACTGTTCTTCAGCTCTTTCCTCAGATATTGCCAAGGCTCACTCTCCAACTCCTCCATTTCTTTCCTCAGATACTGCCTTCTCAGTGAGGCTTCTTTAAAAACCACTTTAAATTAGTAACCCCCATCCTGGTATGCCCTATTCCCATTCTTTGTTTTATTTTTCTCTTGTTATCTGTTTTACTTATTTCTTTATTATTTGTTTCCATCCACAAAGCAGGAGTTTCTATTTTTTTTACTGCTATGTTTCTATTCTTTGTTTTGTGATATATATATATATATATATATATATATATATATATATATATGCACTAGAGGCCTGGTGCACGAATTCATGTGTGGTCCCTCAGCCTGGCTGGTGATTGAGGCCTATCAGGGGGGCCGGCCAGATCAGGGCCTATGGGGGAGCCCTGCTGGCAGGGGGAAAGGACCGCGGGAGGTTGGCTGGTGGGGAGAGGTTGGCTGTGGGAGTGCACTGACCACTAGGGGGCAGCTCCTACATTGAGCGTCTGGCCCCTGGTGGTCAGTGCGCATTATAGCAACTGGTCATTCCGGTCACTTAGACTTTTATATACGTAGATTATTGCATGCCTCTATCTCAGGTTTGAGACTATTCTCAGAGGTATGTTTCTTCTTGAAATGTCATGAAACTCCACTTCCTCTCTCAACAAAGCTATTTTTAAAATTAGGCATAGCTTCTGCATCTGTATTCCAGGAGCTCCAGCTAACAACATTTTGGGGGCACAAGTGAAGTTGTATTTGTCAACCAATTCCCTATTTCATGATTCATAAATGCACATTAAAGTTGAAGACTGTCAGTATTGCTTCTGACTCCTTAGCTGTTCACTTTTTTTTGGAGTGAATTATTATATACTAGAGGCCCAGTGCACGGATTCGTGCAGTGGAGTCCCTTGGCCTGGCCTGTGGGAATCGGGCCAAAACCAGCCTGGTGCATAGATTCGTCCAGAGCATGTCCAACCCATCTCACCCAATCCTGATCAGGGCCGATCGGGGCCAGCCAGCAAGGGAGGGACCACGGGAGGGCTCCAAGGTATGTCCGGCCCATCTCGCCCAGTCCTAATCAGCCAGACCCCAGCAGCAAGCTAATCTACCAGTTAGAGTGTCTGCCCCCTGGTGGTCAGTGCGTGTTATAGCAACTGGTTGAATATTCAAACAAACGGTCAGACACTTAGCATATTAGGCTTTTATTATATAGGATGTCCCTTCCCATTTTCCCCATTTCATTTGAGACTGACACCTTCCACAGTGACAAGTCTGTACTCCCTGTGCTTCCTACTCTCCCACATCTGCTTTGAATTTTACTTGCTCACTTGTCAGAACACTGTTCTGACATTTTGAAATCCTTTACCTTAGAAGCTAGGAAAAAATTGGAGGTTGAAGCATGGCACCTTTAAAAGATTTTATAGATGGGATAAATCACTTGTATTTTCATGGATTTGACAACCCATCTTCCAAAGGCACAACTGTAAAACATAACATATTGGAAAATATCTTGGTGGAGCCTGTAAGCTATTCTATCATATATCTCACCTATTAATTATTTTCACCAGTATTTGAGGATTTGAAAGTGGCTGAAAAAGGTGTTAAGAACTAGTTCAAGACAGTTTGTATTTACACACAGTTTAAATACACATTCAGAATGATTTCCACCTTTTAAATCTGTCGATTATTATCCTATGATGTGTAACAGTGTGGGAAGAACTACATGGTTAATGCAATAATACAATCTTCCATCACTTTTATGAGATATTTGCATTCTTTTATGCAACACCTAATTGACAATTGCCCCAGCATTCCTCCCCAATGGAACCGCCTATTATATGGAATTTATGGCCAGTGCTTTTTAAGTCAGTTAAATGACATAAAATGAAAATATATTTTAAATTATGTTCAGTGAAATATTTTCTCTGGCTGGAAAATTTGTATTTCAAAAATATTTATTTATTGTGTAGTTGAGCAGTACTTCTAAGACCTGCTAAGCCAGTGTCAATGAGTGGTGTACATTAATCTGTCCTTTTCTGTTGGCGGTATACTGTTATAGTTTGGAAGCATAACTCCTAGCCCTTGCTGTGGCCCTTTTGATGTATGTCAGAGCACAATAGCAAAGTGTCTATTCTTGAGGACATACTTCCCTCCTCACCTCAATACTCCAGACCTTCCTTATCGTACACATCCTCTTCCTTTCACCTACTCTCTCTTCTCAAACTCCCACTTATTATCTATATCCTTCTGCTAGAGGATCAGTCCCAAGAGGACAGTGATTCTGTTTTGTTCATGGATGTATCTCTAGCACATGGTAGGTGATCAATATATCTTTGTTGAATGAATGTATCAATAACCTGTCTACCTTGGCCTCATTATTTTTTGTGGTTCTGACACAATATTTTATTCTCCCCAATTCATTATATCCCTATTCTAGAAACTATTGTGCTTTATGTTGAAGCCTGAGAATAAATATTGTATTTATTTATTTTTTAAGGCCATAGATGAGCCACTGCAGTGATGTACTGACAAATTTTCCTGATGACTGCTGGGTAGATCGCCCAAGATGGCCAGTAGCTTGGATGGCTGTCATGTATTCAAACTGCCTGATCCAGTCTGTCTGGGTTTTGGTTGTACTGGGATGGTGAGTGAGCACAAACATGGGACAAACATGGGTTAGTGGTTGGTGAGGGTAGTGACTTTGATTTTTGACTTGGTTGAGAATCAGCATGGGATAATCAATGCCCACATTTTCTTGTAAAAAATTACAGAGGATTAAAACAGGATGGATGGATGTCCAGCTGACTCTTTCCAGAGCTGACCTGGGAAATTTATCCTCACATAGTGATTCTAGGGAATGTGACTCTACCATGAGCACACTAATGTCCCAACAGTTCTACAAAGCTTCAAAAATGCAAGAACCACATCTATCTATTTGCTCTTGTATTCAAGTGCCTGGCAGTCTTCCATTCACCAGCATTCTTGGTGCTCTGTGACACTGAGTTGCTGTTTAGCAAACATTATTGAATGAATGAAGTCATTCATTCTTATTTCTGGTTGATAATATTTTAGGAGCAGGTTCAGGTTTGTGGAACCTGATGCTTACATACTTTGCATATGTGGGGGGTTCCTATTTAATGAGAAAGAATACAAAATGACAACTTAGGTATGAATATAAGTATTTATTTGAGTAAAGAAATTATAAGTTACTGGAATCTTAGGGGTTCATGTCCCTTCTATCCCAGCTCTTTTTACTAGTAGTCAGTTTGCCAGAAGTACTTTCTTAGAAATGTTACCCTCTTGTAAACTAGCTTTCCTTTTCCATTTAAAACTCTGTACAAGTCCCAGCAGTTCCTAGCTCTACAGGGTTTGAAGGGCTCCAAATCTTAACCTTCATTAGTTTCACAGTAGACCTACCTTTCTGATTATTTCACTATGGTCTTGAGAACCCGAAAAGGCCTTAGAAAGAAGAAGGGGTGGAGGGAATAGGTGGAAAGATAAACATAAAGTTGACCAAAGTAAGCCATTGGCCCTTTGAGGAAACTCTAGAAACAATTTGGGACTCAAACTAGTCCAGGAATGCTACTGACATTATGATATTCTGCATAGAACTCTGCCATGGTTTCTGATTTGACTCAACTCTTATGATTAGGGCTTGGCAGCCACCACCATTCTGTCTTTTGGTTGCTAATGGATCAAGTCTCAGGCATATGTAGAGTTTAGTAAATTCTCATGCTCTATGCTCTACTTGTTGGCAATCAGTGGGGATAAAGTCAATTATTCTAACTTTCTCTTTATTTTTCTCCATCTTATTTTCTATCTTCTTGGAGAGAAGAGCAAGTTATGGGTAGCTTTGGTCTTTGTTTCTCTTCTGAAACCAAAGAACAAGTTCATTTGTAAGAGCACATGATAGTCATTTTTTTTTCCTTTTTCTTCTCAAGACTCTCCAATTCCTTTGGAGATCTTTAAGAACACATTCATGTCACTCATCAGATATTATAAGTCTTTTCAATAACATTTCTAAGGCAAACATCTTTATATGCAGTCATTTTGATCAATGAATTCAATAAGTGTGCATGGAACTCTATAGAGTATGACAAGGAGTTGGGACAGATATGGAGCCTTCCAGAGAGCATATAATATTTAGGGGGCAGAAAAAGAAGGAGAAGTACACAAACAGGACACAATGAGGGGGTCAGGGACTATAAGAATCTAAGATGGGGAGATAACACATTGGATTATATACTTTTTATGGAAGGGGTAGTCTGTTCTATGAAACTTTAAAAAAAGGTTGGATTTAAACAGTCTTGGATGGGCTGGGAGAGTAGGAGAAAGGAAAACATTCCAGGTAACCAATACAGCATGAGCAAAATCCAAAGAGTATGGACTGTGTTCAGGAAAAAGTGAACATAGAGATTTTCTGTAATGTGGGAGAATATCAAAAAAGAAAAGAAAAGATAAATTAGGCATAAATTGCAAATGTCCTTGAATATTGGATTTAATAGTTGATATGAAAAAGAGAGAATGTTGTGTTGAGGAAGTCACAAAACTTAGAGCAAGACAGCTGAGTTGGATCTTATCTAATAAAAGAGTAATATGCAAATTGACCATCATTCCAACACACAAGATGGCTGCCCCCATCTGGTCAAAGATGGTTGCCCCCATGTGAACACAAGATGGCCGCCACAAGATGGCCGGCAGGGGAGTGCAGTTGTGGGTGATCACACCAGCAGGGGAGGGCAGTTTGGAGGGACCAGGCCTGCAAGGGAGGGAAGTTGGGGGCGATCAGGCCTGCAGGGAAGGGCAGTTAGGGGTGACCAGGCCTGCAGGGGAGGGCAGTTAGGGGTGACCAGGCTGGTAGGGGAGTGATTAGGGGGTGATCAGGCTGGCAGGCAGAAGCGGTTAGGGGCAATCAAGCAGGCAGGCAAGCAGTTGGGAGCCAGCAGTCCTGGATTGTGAGAGGGATGTCTGACTGCCCATTTAGGCCCGATCCCTGAGGGGTCCCAGATTGGAGAGGGTGCAGGGTGGGCTGACACACACACACACACACACACACACACACACACACACACACAGCCGTGCACAAATTTTGTGCACCGGGCCTCTAGTTATAATATAATTTACTAGTTGGCTGACTCTCAGCAAATCATGAAACAATTGGAGGTCCCCAATGAAATGGTGAATTAATGTGTGAACTAGTGATTATAAAATTTTAATGAGGTTCAAAATAAAAGAAATTATGGTTGTTCAATGATTCTTGTAAGAAACACTTATCTAGTGCCTAAGTCCCATGAATATTGAGAAAATCAGGCATACAGGGCTCTGTTCTCAAAGAGTTGACATGTTGGTGCAGAAACCCAATAATACATGCATAGACTAGCCAAAAAGAAATATTTTAGATAGTGATAACTGCTGTGAAAGGAGAAGATAGATTGGGTAAAGAATAATGAGAAAATAGAAGAGCTTGATTTTGATATTTTAAATAAAGCAGTAGGGGAAAGCTTCATGGAAGAGTGGACAACTGATAAAAATGAACCAGAAATGTGAAGACATGAGGAACAAGAGTTCTAGGCAGAAATAACAGCAAGAACATGATTGAGGGTCAGAGAAAGACTAGTGTGGATGGAGGGCATGGAGAGAATGGAGAAGACAAGTTTCTTAAAATGGCCAGGAAAATTATATAGGGCCATATGGTCTAGGGAAAGTAGTGTGTTCTTGGTTCCAAGGGCAATGGGAAATCAGGGGTAGGACACAATTTATTCTGTGAAAAGAGAATTGTCACAGGACAAGAATGGAAGAGGGAGACCAAACATGAGACTGTTGAACAATTTAGGCAAGCAATAATCATGGCTTAGACAGGGTGGCTGTTGGGAGGTAGAAATACATGCAGTAAGTCGGGCAGTTGATGTCTGCAGGGAGTGTGCGCAGCCAGAGTGACCTCCCACACCAGGCCTCCTCACCCGTCTGCTGGGACCTAGCGTCCTAGGATCAGGCTTCAAGATTCCACAGGGAGTGCAAGCCAGGGGACCCATCCCCTCCCAGGACCTCAAAACCAACCATGTTGCTAGCCTGACCCGGAGCCACCCAGGGCCTGCTCCACCCCAAACCCCAGGACCTGTTGCCAGGGGAGACCTGGAGCAACACAGCTCACGCCCCACTTGGGCCACAAGTGAGCTCTGACTGTGTGACCCAGAGCAACCTGCAACCGCTTCTCCCCGGCCCTGGGGCAGTCCTGCAGGGGCTATGCAGAGCCCTGTCGGGGCAACCAGGAGCAAGCAAGTGTGCTCCGCCAGGGGTCACAGGACCAAGCTGCAGGTGCACTGCCAGAGGGATCTAGGGTGCCACTCTACCACGGAAGCTGGGGCCACACAGCAAACTGCATGCCAGAGGGCTCTAGGTCCTCATAAGGATTCGCACATCAGAGGAACTGTGAACGCAATCCCACCACCCCAGGATCTGAAGCAGACAACTAAGGAACCAATTCCATAGGAGAAGAGGATACAACTCAGAACAGAGACAATAAAGGCATGAGACTCAAGGCAGACTCAGCCTCTGGGCTAATGATTTCTGGACCATTGCCCTGGAGGCCATAACAAGAGATAAGGAAGGCCATTTCATAATACTAAAGGGATCGATACAACAAGAGGATATAACTCTGGTAAACATATATGCACCCAATGCAGGAGCACAAAATACATAAAAAAAAAAAAAAAAAACTTCTGGAAGATATCAAGGGAGAGATTGACAGCAATACAATCATAGTAGGGGACTTTAATATCCCACTAACATCACTGGATAAATCCTCTAGACAAAAAATCAGCAAAGAAAAAGCAATCCTAAACAACTCACTAAACATTTCACCACAAAGCTACAAAATATACATTCTTCTCAAGTGCACATGGGACATTTTCAAAGATAGACCACATATTGGGACACAGGTAAGGTCTCCTCAAATTCAAGAAGATTGAAATCGTATCAAGCATCTTCTCAGATCACAATGACATAATATTAGAAATGAATTACATTCAAAATAATTTAAAAATTCAAACATTTGGAGGCTAAATAGCATGTTATTAAATAATGATGGGGTTACCAAAGAGATCAAAGAAGAAATTAAAAACATCCTAGAAACACATGACAATTAAAACACAACAATCCAAAATCTATGGGGTACAGTGAAAGCAGTCCTGAGAGGGAAGCGCATAGCATTACAGGCCTACCTCAAAAAAAAACAAAAGAAAAAAACAAAACAAAACAAAACAAAACAAAAAACTGGTAATAAATTATTTAACTCTACAATTTAAAGAATTAGAAAGAGAGCATCAAGAAAAGCCGAGTGAGCAGAAGGAAGGAAATAATAAAGATCAGAGCAGAAATAAATGACATAGTGACAAAAAAAAAAATGAATCAATAAAGCCCAGAGCTCCTTCTTTGAAAGGATAAACAAGATTAATGAACCTCTGGCCAGGCTCACCAAGAAGCAAAGAGAGAGGACCCAAATAAACAAAATCAGAAATGAAAAAGGAGAAATAACAACAGACAACAAAGAAATACAAAGGATTGTAAAAGAAATACTATGAACAACTCCAACAAACTGGCCAACCTAGAAGAAATGTACATATTCCTAGAAAAATACAACCTTCCAAAACTCAATCAGGAATAATAAAAAAAAATCTGAATACGCCAATATCTATGAAGGAAATTGAAGCAGTAATCAAAAAAGTTCCAGCAAACAAAAGCCCTGGGCCAAGTGGCTTCACAGGGGAGTTTTACCGAACGTTCAAAGAACTAAAACCTATCCTCCTCAGACTATTCCAAAAAATTCAAGAGGAAGAAACACTTCCAAGCACTTTCTATGAAGCCAGCATTAATCTAATCCCAAAATCAGATAAGGACACTTCAAAGAAAGAGAATTACAGGCCAGTATCCTTGATGAACATAGATGCTAAAATCCTCAACAAAATTCTAGCAAATTGGATCCAGCATTACATTTGAAAGGTCATACACCATGACCAAGTGGGACTTATTCCAGGGATGCAAGGATGATACAATATCCGCAAATCAATAAACGTGATACATCACATAAACAAATTGAGAGATAAAAATCACATAATCATATCAATTGATGCATAAAATGCACTTGACAAAATCCAACACATTTTCTTGATTAAAAACTCTAAGCAAAGTGGGAATAGAGAGATCATACCTCAACAGAATAAAAGCCTTATATGACAAACCTACAGCCAACATCATACTCAATGGGCAAAAACTAAAACCATTTCCTCTAAGAACAGGAACAAGACAAGGATGCTCACTCTCACCACTCCTATTTGACATTGTACTGGAAGTGCTAGCCATAGTGATCAGACAAGAAGAAAAAATAAAAGGCATCCAAATTGGAAAGGAAGAAGTGAAACTGTCATTGTTTGCAGATGACATGATATTGTACATAGACAACCCTAAAGACTCCATCAAAAACTACTATGTTTAATAAATAAATTCAGCAATGTAACAGGATACAAAATTAACACCCAGAAACCTATGGCTTTTTTATACACCAATAGCGAACTCACAGAAAGAGAAACAACAACAAAATTCCCATTTAATATTGCACCAAAAAAATTAAGATACCTAGGAATAAATTAACTAAGGAGGTAAAAGACCTGTACCAAGAAAAACAACAGGACATTGAAAAAAGTGATAGAGGAAGACATAAACAAATGCAAGAATACACTGTGTTCAATGATTGGTAGAAATAACATCATTAAAATGTCCATACTACCCAAAGCAATCTATAGATTTAATGCAATTTTCTAGAACAAACTCTCCAAACATTCAAAGAACTAAAACCTATCTTCAAAAAAGGACCCCGAATAGCCACAGTAATCTTGAAAAAGAAGAACAAAGTTGGAGGGATCACAATACCAGATATTAAGCTATATTACAAAGCCCCTGTTCTCAAAACTGGCATAAGACAGACATATAGACCAACGGAAGAGAACAGTGAAACCAGAAATCGATCCAAGTCATTATGTTCAATTAATATTTGACAAAGGAGGCAAGAAAGTTTCTTCAATAAATGGTGTTGGGAAAATTGGACAGATATGTGCAAAAAAATGAAATTAGACCACCAACTTACACCATAAACAAAAATAAACTCAAAATGGATAAAGGACTTAAACATAAGATGGGAAACCATAAAAATCTTAGAAGAAGTCATAGGCAGCAAAATATCAGACATATTTCATAGCAATGTCTTTATTGATACAGCTCCTAGAGTAATGGAAACTAAGGAGAAAATAAACAAATGGGACTACATCAAAATAAAAAGCTTCTGCACAGCAAAAGAAACCATCAACAAAACAACAAGAAAGCCTACCGCATGGGAGAACATATTTGCCAATGTTATATCCCGTAAGGGCCTGATCTCCAAAATTTATAGAGAACTCATACATCTTAACAAAAGGAAGATAAACAATCCAATCAAAGTATGGGCAAAGGACTTCAGTAGACACTTTTTCAAAGAGCATATACAGAAAGCCAAGAGACATATGAAAAGATGCTCAAAGTCACTAATCATCTGAGAGATACAAATCAAAACAACAATGAGGTATCATCTCACACCTGTCAGAATGGCTATCATCAACAAATCAACAAACGACAAGTGCTGGTGAAGATGTGGAGGAAAAAGAACCCTCTTGCACTGCTGGTGGGAATGCAGACTGGTGCAGCCACTGTGGAAAACAATATGGAGTTTCCTCAAAAAACTAAAAATGGAACTCCCATTTGATCCAATAATCCCACTTCTAGGAATATATCCCAAAAAATCAGAAACACCAATCAGAAGGGACATATGCAACCCTATGTTCATAATTTACGATAGCTAAGATTTGGAAACAGCCTAAGTGCCCATCAGCATATGAGTGGCTTAAGAAACTGTGGTACAAAGGAAATGAAAAATAACAACAACAATAACAATTGTACATCTACACAATGGAATACTACGCTGATGTAAAGGAGAATGAATTCTTACCATTCGCAAGAGCATGGATGAACATGGAGAGCATTATGCTAAGTGAAATAAGCCAGTCAGAGAAAGATAAATATCACATGATCTCACTCATTTGTAGAATATAATGAACAACATAAACTGATGAACAAAAATAGATCCAGAGACAGAGAAGCATAAAACAGACTGTCAAACTTCAGAGGGAAGGCGGGAGTTGAGGGTAAAATATCAACCAAAGGACTTGTATGCATGCATATAAACATAACCAATGGACACAGACACTAGGGGAGTGAGGGCATGTTCTGGGGTGTGTGGGTGGCCAGAGAGAGGTCAATGGGTGAAAAAGTAGACATATGTAATATTATATGTAATACTTTAAACAATAAGTAAATAAATAAATAAAATAGGGAGACAAAGACACAACCCCCAAATGAGAAAAAAAGAAGGAATCTCCAGAAAAACTACTAAAAAAAAGTGGAGGCAAGCAACCTATCAGACATAGACTTCAAAGCAATGATTATAAAGATGTTTAAGGAACTTAGTGCAAATTATAGCAGCATGAAAAGGAAAATAGAGGCCATTAACAAGAACCAGCAAGAAATGAAGAATGTTATATCTGACATAAAGAACACACAGGAAGGGATTAAAAATAGATTGCTCATTGACTGGAAGAATTATCACCATTAAAATGTCTACAATATCCAAAATAATCTACAGATTCAATGGAAACCTTATTAAAATACCGATGGATACTTCAAAGCACTAAAAGAAATACTCTTAAATTTTATACGGAACCATAAAAGACGCCGAACAGCTGCAGCGATCTTTACAAAGAAGAACGAAGTAGGAGGGATAACAATACTGGATATCAAAGTATACTACAAAGCCATTACAACCAAACAGCCTTGTACTAGCACAAGAACAGGCATATAGACCAATAGATCAGAACAGAGACCCCAGAATTTGACCCACATCATTATGGTCATTTAATACTGGACAAAGGAGGCAAAAACATACAATGGAGTTAAAACATCCTCTTCAACAAATGGTGCTGGGAAAACTGGACAGACACATGCAAAAATATGAAACTAGACCAGCAACTTACACCATACACAAGAATAAATTCAAGATGGATAAAAGACTTAAATGAATGGCATCTACACTAATATAAGAGAAACATGCAAATTAACCATCACTCTGCTATAACCACAGTCATGCCCACCAGCCAATCAGGAGCGAGTATGCAAATTAACCCAACCAAGATGGCAGCCAGCCACTTAGCGAGCTGGAGGCTTGGGTTTCCCTGACGATGGAGGAAGCCAAGCTTTCGTCCAGCTCTGGCGGGCCCAGGCCTCTGCTCAAGGCTACAAATTTTCAATTATAGAAGATAAATAAATCCCAACAAAAATAGCTGCAGTCATGGAGGGAGCAGGAGGCTTGGGTTTCCCTGGCAATGGAGGTAGCCAAACTTCATGGACTGCCCTGGCCTCCTCAAGGCTACAAAGTTTCAATTATAGAAGATAAATATATCCCAGATCCCAGGGCCTCTGCTTGGGTCATTGGGGGGCGTGGCTGGCCTGCAAACCACCATAGGCCCCTCACCCAGGCTGCCCCATGCCCCAAGGGAACCTCCACCCTGATCCGAGACACCCTTCAGTACAAATCAGCCGGCCCCCACCCATGCACTAAGCCTCTATCCTATCTAATCCTCCTATCTAATAAAAGAATAATATGCAAATTGACCATCATTCCAACACACAAGATGGCTGCCCCTATGTGGTCAAAGATCCTGCCCCCATGTGGACACAAGATGGCCACCACAAGATGGCCAGCAGGGAGGGCAGTTGGGAGTGACCAGGCCTGAAAGGGAGGGCAGTTGTGGGTGATCAGGCCAGCAGGGGAGGGCAGTTGGGAGGGAACAGGCCTGCAAGGGAGGGCAGTTGAGGGCAATCAAGCCTGAAGGGGAGGGCAGTTAGGGGTGACCAGGCTGGCAGAGGAGGGAAGTTGGGGGTGACCGGGCCTGCAGGGAAGGGCAGTTGGGGGGAACCAGGCCTGCAGGGGAGGGCAGTTGGGGGGGACCAGGCCTGAAGGGGAGGGCAGTTAGGGGTGACCAGGCCTACCAGGATCGGGCCTAAACTGGCAGTCGGACATCCCTCGAGGGGTCCCAGATTGGAGAGGGTGCAGGCTGGGCTGAGGGACACACCCCCCCCCCGTGCATGAATTTCGTGCACCGGGCCTCTAATGAAACCATAAAAATCTTAGAGGCGAACACAGGCAGTAAAATCTCAGACATCTCATGTAGCAATATGTTTAAGGATGTGTCTCTTAGGGCAAAGGAAACCAAGAGAAAATAAACAAAATAAAAAGCTTCTACAGAGGAAAAGAAACCACCATCAAAATTAAAAGGGAACCCGCTATATGGGAGAACATATTTGCCAATGATACATCTGATGAGGGGTTAATATCCAAAATACATAAAGTACTCATACAACTCTACAAAAGGAAGACACACAATCCAATTTTAAAATGGGCAGAAGAGCTGAACAGACAACATACAAATGGCCAAGAGACACATGAAAAAAATTCTCAAAGTCACTAATCATCAGGGAGATGACAATGAGGTATCACCTCACACCTGTTAGAATGGCTATCATCAAAAAATCAATAAATAGTAAGTGTTGGTGAGGATGTGGAGAAAAGGAAACACTAGTTCACTGCTGGTAGAAATGCAGACTGGTACAGCCACAATGGAAAACAGTATGGAGTTTCCTCAAAAAATTAAAAATGGAACTTCTTTTTGACCTAGTGATCTCACTTCTGGGAATATATCCTAAAAACCCCAAACACCAATCAGAAAGAATATATGCACCCCTATGTTCATAGCAGCATTATTTATAATAGCTAAGACTGGGAAATAGCCCAAGTGCTTATTGTAGATGAATAGATATAAAAGCTGTGAGATATTTACCCTATGGAATTCTATGCAGCTGTAAAAAAAGAGGGATCTCTTACCCTTTGGGAAAGTATGGATGGACCTGGAAAATATTATGCTAAGTGAAATAAGCCAAAATGAGAAAGACAAATATCACATGATCCCACTTATTTGTGAAATCTAATAAACAAAATGAATTGACCAACAAAATAAGATCTGAAGTAGGGAGGCATGGAACAGATATACCTTGATGTGGGATTGGCGGGATGAGAATAGATAAACCAAAGAACTTATATACTTATATGCATAGCCCATGTACAGGGACAATAAAGAAGTGAAGACCTGGGGTTGTGGGTAGGGGCTGGGAGGATGGGGGAAAAGAGAGGAAAACAGGAAATATCTGTAATACTATCAATAATAAAAATAAATATTTAAAAAAATGAATCAACTAATGAATTTTAAATAAGTGGAAAAAAAAAAAAAAAGAATGCCAGAGAATGAGAGCAAATCTCTCAATGTTAAAAGTATGGAAACAAGACTCCTCCTAAGCAAGAACAATATTACTAACATTAGAATAATGGGTGAAGATCAAGGGGGTGGGTGGAGGTAGCCAAAAAGGGAGAAAAGAAAAAAGCTAACAATTGGGAAAATGCAATCCAAATCCCAACAATCATAAAATTGTTTCTATTGCCCTAACCAGTTTGGCTCAGTAGATAGAGCGTTGGCCTGCGGACTGAGGGGCCCTAGGTTCAATTCCAGTCAAGGGCATGTACCTGGTTTGCGGGCACATCCCCAGTAGGGGGCGTGCAGGAGGCAGCTGATCGATGTCTCTCTCTCATCGATGTTTCTAACTCTCTATCCCTCTCTCTTCCTCTCTGTAAAAAATCAATAAAATATATTTTTTAAAAAAATTGTTTCTATTTATCTATTCATTTAGCATTTAATGTCTTCATAACTGAAAGTTAGTGACTTTCCCCCTAAAGCTACAAATCTTTAATTATGGGAAATAAATTCATTATACAATATTTAGCTTTAGACAAATGAAGTGCATTTTTTTTCCATTAAGAAAGAATATGTACAAGGAAGTCTTTCATTGTTGCACAGTGCACTGCAGCTCATTTAGTTCCCTATAGGGCACCTAGAGGTATTTTAGAAATGTGTTTTGGGCGGGGGGGGGGGGGGGGGGGGTGTGGGCGGTGTTCTACTGTGTCTCATTAATACAGTGGATGCTACACCCTTTAATGTGTGAGGGCCAGGAAGGCTGATTATCCTGCAATGTGTGGGGTAGTGCCACACTACTGAGGGTGGTGCTACATCCTACATGACTTTCAAACTCTCCAATGGACATTTATGTAAATGAGAAACCTATTGATAATTAACTGAGCCTACTGCCTAACTCCATTTTACATTTTTTGTACACTATTTTGCTATATACTAAATTTTCCAAGAATTTAAGTCCATTGAGAATCCAAAGACAATTGTGATATTTTGTTTAGAACTTTACCAAGAGTCACCTACTATTTTGGACATTCAGAAAATTATGTCACCAATAGCACTGTCACTTGTAGGTATTATGTTAGGCATCAATACAAATACATCTTTATCAGTCTGAATTTTCAACAAGCCCAATCACAGTTATCCATTTTAACTTACAAATATTTTTATTTAGCCCTTATTTCAAAATGAGAAATTTAAGGAAAAAGTGTAAGCACAATTCAGTCTTACTTCTCTAAAAACCAGATTTGTTCATTATAAGCAGGTACAAGCATCTAACCACTTCATTAAGTCCTTAAGTATAATTGTATATTTACTTACAGAATATCAAAGTATACTACAAAGCCATTACAACCAAACAGCCTGGTACTAGCACATAAAATTTTATTATAAATTATTTTGCATTTACTTGTTACTATTTCAGATTTGCACAATATTGATTTTTTAGAAACAGCATTTGTGGGTTTGTGTGTGTGTTAAATTATCTGTGAGTTTTCTGTTCTTATGAAAAACTTGAGGTCCAGAAAGGTGATAGGCCTCACCCACGTTGACTAGCTACTTAGCGGCAAAATCAAGAGAAGATACTTTTACTGTGCTCCTCCCATAAGCCAGGCTCTGTACTAGTCCCTTTTGATACCCTTTAATCATTCATACCATAAATATGTACTTAATGTTCACCAATGTTTAGCATTGTGTAGGGGCTGATGTTGCCAACCTGAACATATAACAGTCCCTTTCCTCAGGGAAAGCAGACCAGAAGACTCAATGACCATAAATGCATATATAGATGAAATAGCGAAGACACAGAAAGAAAAGAATTTAACTGGGCCTGGTTCAAGAACCTCTTCCAAAAAGAGGAACCAAGATGGTGGCATAGGTAAACACCTGAACTTGCTGCCTCGTAGAACCACATAAAAACTACAACTAAAAGACAAGATGGGTATCATCCAGAACCATGGGAAGGCTGGTTGAGTGGAAGTTATACAACTAGAAGGAAAGAGAAAAGCACACTGAGACTGGGAGGAGGTATGGAGGTGCAGAAGTGCAGAGGTACGAAGGCACATACAAAAATGGGCTGGCAACTGGGTACGCTGCTGTCTTTTTCAATTGGGAGGGAGATACAAGCTCCAGACTGCTCTGAACTCCAGTTCTGGACGAGACTCTTGGGACCCAGACTCATATGGGGAGAAATGGGACTGTCTGGCATCTGGCCGGAACACGAGGGTGGCTTTCTCTCAGAGGTGCTTGCTGTGATCATTGTTCCTGCACCATGCCACGAGACACAGAGACCCGGGGACCTCTTCAGGGCAGGGCTGACGGTCAGCCATTGCTGTTTGCTCTGCCCTGGTGATTCCCTGAGACCCCACCCCACCCAATTTACAACCCCACCCAAGCTGTGCGCAGAGGCTTTTGCATATGAATGGCCTGGCCTTTTGCAATCTAAAACCTAACAAACTGCAGCTGGATCAGAGGGCCCCAGAGCTTCCAAAAGAAGGCCCAAGGCTCCACAGCAGCTTGCAGAGATCCAACAGCAGACTAGAGGATCCCAAGAATCAAGTCAAAGATTTGAAATATGAAGAAGCAAAAAACACCCAACCAGAAAAATAAAAGGAAAAAAGAATACAAAAATATGAAGATGGTGTAAGAAGCCTCTGGGACAACTTCAAGCATACCAACATCCAAATTATGGGCGTGCCAGAAGAAGAGAGAGAGCAAGATACTGAAAACCTATTTGAAGAAATAATGACAGAAAACTTCCCCCACCTGGTGAAAGAAATAGACTTACAAGTCCAGGAAGCACAGAGAACCCCAAACAAAAGGAATCCAAAGAGGACCACACCAAGACACATCATAATTAAAATGCCAAGGGCAAAAGACAAAGAGAGAATCTTAAAAGCAGCAAGAGAAAAACAGTTAGTTACCTACAAGGGAGTACCCATATGACTGTCAACTGAATTCTCAACAGAAACTATGCAGGCCAGAAGGGAGTGGCAAGAAATATTCCAAGTGATGAATAGCAAGGACCTACAACCAAGATTACTCTACCCAGCAAAGCTATCATTCAGAATTGAAGGTCAGATAAAGACCTTCACAGATAAGAAAAAGCTAAAAGAATTCATCACCACCAAATCAGTATTATATGAAATGCTGAAGGGTATTCTTTAAGAAGAGGAAGAAGAAGAAAATGGTAAAGATAAAAATTATGAACAACAAAGTGACAACAAATACATATCTATCAACACCTTTTTCATCCATCTCCCTTCAATCTCCATTCCATCTGGCAACCAACAAAAAGTTCTCTGTATCTGTGAGTCATTTTCTGTTCTGCTTGTTCATTTTTTTTTTTTTTGTAGATTCAATTGTTCATAGATATGTATTTATTGCCATTTTATTGTCATATTTTTAATCTTCTTTTCTTCTTAAATAAGACCCTTTAAATCATATTTTTAATCTTCTTTTCTTCTTAAATAAGACCCTTTAACATTTCTTATAATACTGGTTTGCTGGGGATAAACTTCTTTAGCTTTTTTCTTTTTGCCTGTGAAGCTCTTTATCTGTCCTTTGATTCCAAATGATAGCTTTTCAAGGTAGGTAAATATTGGTTATAGGTCCTTGTTTTTCATCTCTGTGTTCACAATACTAAACCACAGTTCTAGACAGAAAGTGACAAAAGAGGATCCCAGAGTTCTTACTTAGGTCTCTAGGATTCAGGAAATTACTCTCATTGTTTGGAAAAAAAATTGTCAAATGGATCAATACACTTCAGGTAATAAACTGCTACATTTATTTTATATCTAAGTAGATTTGTTTCAAAGATACCAAGTCAAAGAGTGACATAACCATTCATCTTCTGAATTTCACATCAGGGAAATAAGAGAGGAGGAAGATAAGTGGGCAATCATGAAGGGAAGCTACTTGAAGTCACAAATCACAAATGGGCTTCATGATCACAAGGAAGTAAACAGTCGCAGTCCTGTGCTCTCCCATTGGCGGCACACAGCTCTCTCCAGGTGCTGGGCAGAGTACAGGCTTGTTCTTTGTGCAGCCCACATCCCAGGGCAGTGCAAGATGGATGGCAACAGAAAATCCAAATGCCTAGCCTATGTTAAAGTGAAAGGCATTTACACATGATTAAAAACAATTTCCTATCACCATGCGACAGCAATCTGAACTGAGCTAAAATCTTGGCCTTCCCCATCTGACCCCATCCACACAGGCTCTATATTCATAATGAGCTCATATAAGAAGTCCCTTTGAAGCTCCATCTAATCAAGTTTAAACCAACCATAAGCATCTTGGAAGCCATAAGACCTGCCTCTTTAACTCTCAGCCAATTCATGACAGCATCCAGAGCTGCTGGGAGAAGCCATCACCAATAGTTTTTGGGGTTTTTTTTAATCTTTATTGTTGAGAGTATTACAGATGTCCCTCATTTTCCCCCCATGCCCCTTCCACCTGGTTCCCACCCCACCCCAGGCCTTCACCACCATATTGTCTATGCCCATAGGTAATTCATATATGCATATAAGATCTTTGTTTAATCTCTTCCTGCCCCCCTCCCCTTCCCTATGAGAATCTTCAGTCTATTTCTTCTTCATGCCACTGATTCTATTTTATTCACCAGTTTATTCTGTTTGTTAGATTTCTTATTTTTTTATTTTGATTTTTAGAATCAGTTATTGATAGAAATGTATTCATTGCCTTTTTATTGTTCAAATTTTTTATCTTTTTCTTCTTCCTCCTCTTCTTAAAGAGTATCCTTCAAACATTTCATATAATATTTATTTAGTGATGATGAACTACTTTTGCTATTGCTTGTCTGTGAAACTCTTTATATGACCTTCAGTTCTAAAGGAGGGCTTTTCTAGGTAGAGTAAACTTGGTTGTAGGTCCTTGCAATTCATCACTTTGAATATTTCTTGCCACTCTCTTCTGGTCCGCATGTTGAGAAATTAGTTGACAGTCATTGGGAGATCCCTTGTAGGTAACCAACTGCTTTTCTCTCACTGCTTTTAAGATTCTCTCTTTGTCTTTAGCCCTTGGCATTTTAATTATGTTGTGTCTTGGTGTGGGCCTCTTTGGGTTTCTCTTGTTTGGGACTCTGTGTTTCCTGGACTTGTAAGTCTATCTCCTTCACCAGGTGGGGGAAGTTTTCTGTCATTATTGTTTCAAATAGGTTTTCAATATCTTGCTCTCTCTCATCTCCTTCTGGTATCCCCATAATGCTAATGTTGGTATGCTTGAAGTTGTCCCAGAGACTCCTTACGTTATCTTCATGTTTTTTATTCATTTTTCTTTTTGTTCTTCTGAGTGGATGTTTTGCTTCCTCATATTTCAAATCATTGATTTTATTCTCAGAATCCTCTGCTATACTGTTGAATCCCTGTATATTATTCTTTATTTCAGTAGGTGTATGCTTAATTTCTGACTGGTCCTTTTCCATTGTTTAGCATTGTCACTAAGATCCTTTAAAGTCTCACTAAATCCTTTGGAGGTCTCATGAAGTTTCTTAAATAACCTGAGAACTGTGGTTTTGAATTCTATATCCAGTAGTTTGTTTTCTTCCATTTCTTTCATTTGTGTCATATTTCTTTGTCTCTGCATTTTGGCTGCTTCCTTATGTTTGTTTCTATGTATTGGGTAGAGCTACTATGTCTCCTGGGATTGGTAGGGTGGCCTTATGTAGTAGGTGTCCTATAGGGCCCAGTGGCTTAGCCTCCCTGGTCACCTGAGATGGGCACTCTAGGTGTGTCCCTTTGTGAGCTGTGTGCACAGCCTTCTTGTAGTTGAGACTTGATTGCTATTGGTGTCACTGTGAGGAATTGACCTCTAGGCCAATTGACTGTGAGGACCACCTGAGACTACAGTGGGAGGGCTGCTGTGAAGGATACACCCCAATGGGGCTTTGGTGATCACTGATTCTGCCCCTTGAGTGTGTCACTTATGGATGTGAAGAGTTGTAATCTCATATGGTCTGATGCTGACCACTGGGTGCACTGGCTCTTGGGTCTCTGGGGAGGTGCAAAGTTAGCCACTGCCTGGAGCTATAGAGACATCTGCAGATTCATCCTATTTGTCTCAGGTTTGGAGGTGCCCAGGTGAGGCCCAGCTGTGAAGCAAGGCAGGTTGGTGCTAGTGCTGGGTCTTGGGCCTTTTACTGATAGGTTTGGGGCACCCTGACCCAGCTGCAGCTTATTTGAGAGATTTTAGCAAACTCTGAAGTCTGAGTAAGGACAGGCCATTCATGCGCAAATGTCTCTGTACACAGGTTGTGTGGGGTTGAAAATTGGATGGGGTGGGGTTTCAGGGAATCACCAGGGCAGAGCATACAGAAATGGCTGCCAGTGAGCCCTGTGACTGGGGTGGTCCCAACACAGGAACAATGACCCCTGCGAGCACCTCTGTCTGGGAGAAAGTCACCCCCAAGTTCCTGCCCAATGCCAGACAATCCAGTTTCTCCTCATGTGTGTCTGGGTCCCCCAGAGCCTTGCCCTGGTACTGGAACTCAGAGGAAGTGGGACCCTGTAAGTGCAGACCATGTGCCAGCATTTTAAAAGGAACAGCTGGCTTTCCAGCAGCCTCTGTGTCACTGAGCCCCAATCCCTGCTGGTTTTTACAGCCAGTAGTTACGGGGACTTCTCTTCCCAGCTCTGGGAGCCTGGGCTTAGGGTCTGGTGTGGAGCTGGGACCCCTTGCTCCTCACAGGAGACCTCAGTAGAGATTAACTCCCTCTCAATTAAAAAAGCAGTACACGTGGGTGTCGAATCAACCTGTTCTGCACCTCTGCCCCTCCTACCAGTCTTGGTTTGCTTTATTCTTTTCTTCCCTAGGTGTAGGACTCCCATTCATCCAGCTTTCAGGCAGTTTTGGATGATGGTTGTTCTGTATTTTAGTTGTAATTTTTATGTAGATGTAGGATGCACAGAGTACAGGCATTTACCTCTGCCGCCATCTTGGTCTCTCACCAACAGCTTTGTACTGACCCTCAGATGACCATGCCTTTGCAAAAGACCTCTCTGTCTGGACAGACTAGTCATTTGATGAAAGTCAAATAATATGATGCTGTAGTCATCACCTGGTGCCCCTAGCATCATCACATTTCCAGATTTTTTGGACCTGGCTATGCAAACAGACTGGACAAAGCACCACCACTAGTATTGCTATTCAGACACTATTCTAAAACCTGTCCCATGGTCCAACTTCTTCTAGAAGCTGAGATATCTGGTTAAGCAAAAGTCATGTGTAAATAGATGATTTACAATTTCTTCCCTCCCTTCCCATTTTAATTTGCACCAGTTATTACCACAGTCCCCTCCTGGGTCCTTTCTTACAACAGCACTTACCCATCCCATGGGGCCATCCTCCCAATCTAGAAGGCAGAGGTGTGGCCCATTACATGACTGAAGGAACAAGGCCTGAAGTCTGGACAGTTTAAATCGTGGTTTGGTGGAATATAGACAAAGAGCCCTGCACTGGGGAAATCTGAGTGCTTATTTCAGGTGAGCCCTGAATCCATACCTTCATAGAGACAGTAAACTTGAACATGAATTCCTCAATTATAAAATCAGGACATTACAAGTCAACCTACCTGTGCTGCTCACCTCTCATGAATGATTGCGAGGATAAAATAAAAGTAGAAATGTAAATATGGATTAACAAAGCCCAAAATATAACACGTGGTATTATTACTGAATGGTGATAATTCCCTCTATGTATCACCCACAAACAGGATTAAATATTTTCATACATATAATTTTGACCACTTTGAGCATCAGAATCTTGGTTTTAATAGTACCTGAAAAGAGACTTCAATTGAAGATCTTATAAAATGAAAATAAGATGTAATAAGGGTGACTGGCTCATATTCTGCAAGGAGAATTGTGTATTATTTTATTAGATATTCTTAGATAATGGAACTTGATCCTAAATTTCCCCACCCTAAAAAACTAGCGAAAACCCTGACACAGTAGAGCCAAGATATAGTTCACTCCTGGGCTCGTTTCTTATTTCTCTATATCCTGAGAATTCTCTGCTCTAAGACATCTGCTTCTATGAATAATTACAGAGAGATCTTTGGTTATATCTGTGCAATTGCCCAACTGCAGTCCCTAATAACCAAGTCAGTATCCACTGATAATGAATTCCACTCCTTCTAACTGCTTGGCTGGAGGTGAGCTATAGTTTGACCCATGAATGGCCACAGTTATCTGCTCTCTGCCTCATACATCATTACCTTCTTCCACAAATATTCATTGAGTGCCTACAATATGCCAAGTGATTCTTGGGGGGTGGTGAGGGAGAATGATGCTCAAACACATATGAAGTCCTCTCTTTTAAGGAGTTTACCCGCCATACTTTGGTTTGCTCAGGATGGGTTCTCCCCATGAGTGCTGGGGCCATGGGGTTTGCTATAAACACCTCAGGTGGAAAGAACCACTTCCTATTGGTGTCTGAGCCTAACATGTATCCCTAATTGGCCAGAACTCTGGTTGCTATAACAATGGCAACATCTCCCAGAAGTGGTAACCAGAGCAGCTCAAGGTGTTCTTCTTTCATCACTTCGCTGGATGGCACTTTCAGAGGCTTCTTGTGCCTCATAATTATATCAACAGCTCCCTTTGACCACTATGTGCCAGGCCATGTACTAAGAATTTTGCATTTAGTCTGTTTAACAACTATTATCATCTGCTTTGCACAGATGAGAAAGATTAAGTAACAAATTCAAGCTCACCAGCGGCAAGTGGTGAAACCAGAATTCAACCCTAAATTGACTCCAAGGACTAGCCACAGATTGAAGAAGTTGAGAACAACACACCCAAGAGAATCTATCATGTTTACAGCAATGGAAGATTTCTTCCTTTTTTGGTTCCTCCATGGCTGGGAACAGAATTGATTCCCTTCTGAGAACATTCAGTCTGGTTTCTGTGACTTAGAAAAATAGTAAAGTGTTATATGAGTTGTTTGGGATCCAAGAGGGTAAAATTAATAAGCATGACAGCAGCATTCTTTGTTAAATGTCAGCAATGTTCTAGGTGCTGAGAAAGGCCTAATTATTGTCTTTCCTTCCCAAGGCTTTCCTTCCTCCCTCATGGCTCTCAGAGTGCTCAGCGGGCACTATGGAAACCCTCATGCCATTTCAGTGACCCAGATGGGCTTCTAAACATGATGACATCCACTTTATAGCTGTCACTCAGAGACTGACAGAAATCACCACCAAGTTCAGTTCCTTCTCTGTCCCACATGCCCTGATGTCCAAGCCAGGGAAAAGGGCAACTTGCCTCATGCCACTTCCTAGGAGAGGCCTTGTGATTTGAATATGTGAAAGGATAAACCAAGGCATATTAAAAATGTTAACAGTTCATATCAGCAAAAATAAAGTTAGATCAGGCAGCACCAAACTGGAAGTGGATAGGAGTGCTTTACCAACCAGAGCTTGGAAGAGACTTCTACAGATAAAAGGCAGAAGCAAAGTAAGAAAATTATTAACTGGTTATAGCTTAAAGCCTGGTTGGCTATTTGTGATGGGTTATCCTTGGGGTTTTGATTTTGTAATCTTGTTTCAGGCTTAGATTTTGGTTTGCCTGTGTAGGCCCTCAAAGCATTGCAGCCATCTCACTCTAATGGCCTTCGTGTTTAATTAGTTTAACAAACAAAAGACAATACCAATCAGCACTGCAGTTTTCTTAGCAACTTTCTTTGGAAGCACCCTGCTCAGAGTAGGTTTCTTGTTTCCTACAACCAGACCTAGGAGGGAGGATCTCAGATTCCTTCATTGGTTGGGAGGAGGTTGGAGAGAAAAACAGCCTCTTTGTAAAAGGCTCATTTGAAAAGGCATGAACAGATGAGTTAGAATCTGGGACTATGCCCAGGTGGAGGTCTTGCCTGGAATTCCGAATACATTCTTTCTGTTATTAAAATAATATAGGGAATTGGGGCGGCTTGTTGCTTCTCTGCATGGAGTCCATTTGGCACATGCTGTGTGACCGTTTAAAATCTGACCTCAAGTGGTACCAGTTTCAAAATCTTTTCATTATGGGTATGTTTTTATTTCATACAACAAGCCCATGGCTGTTCCCTAAACTCTTTCACCAAGCAAAGAGTAACTCAGTAGACTGAGCCTCTTGCCAGAAGTGATGCAATGGGCCAAGCTTCCCAGTGTCTTGTCCCCAGCCCTACCCTGCTGCCCTGCCCAGGGCCAGCTCTCTGGTCCACTTCATAGGTCTGTCTACTAACTGCCTGGAGGTACAGACCTCCCTTTGTGATTAGAAGAAGGT
This sequence comes from Plecotus auritus, assembly GCF_963455305.1. NCBI lineage: Eukaryota > Metazoa > Chordata > Mammalia > Chiroptera > Vespertilionidae > Plecotus > Plecotus auritus. The sequence goes on along the minus strand of NC_137772.1, from coordinate 98,084,287 downwards.
GTTTCTAGGTGACTGGATACACATGGTATTTTTTTCCTTCCAACATGCGGAGAGAAGCCCTACCCTGCCTCTCCCACTAAGTCCTGAGTCATCAACACACAGGATGACAAACCCTTTGGCAAAGATGAATGAGGGAAGGGGGGGACCAAGATGCACCTAGATTTGCCTTCCAAGGGCTCCTTTGCAACCTCCCTTTACCTTATATTCTCCCAAAAAAACATGGGGTAAAATACAGGAAAACCACTATGTTTTCCATGAGGCATCAGGTCTTCCAAGATGTAGGCAAAAGGAAACATATATTTCCTTATCTTGATCATTCTGATCAGCCCATCCATGCTTCCAAAATGACCTAGTCAGGCTTTCAAGCATGTGAAGTATTGAGAATCACCCCTGTCAGCTCTTAGAGACCACGAGACAATCTTATATAAAATCTGCCATTCCTGTAACCTGCACAGAAACATGGGGAGCTGATTAGTATGGCACTACTGCCTTCTGTTATGACTTCCAATTCCTTTACCATGCCTTTCCTCTGGTTCACTGAGGACATCCTACTTTATCTGAGGCCCAGAAAAGATGAAAAAGCAATTGTAAAACACCCACAGAGGAGCAGCCAGTTGTCATGATCTCTGAAAGGAAGGAAATAAGATAGTGTTTTATTTTTAAGTAGCCCATGAGGTTTCAATGATTGCATTAAAATTTTAATCACAAACTCCTTAAGTTAGGAAGAGAAAAAAACCCACAAAGGATTCATTGTAGAAGAGAGTTTCACCATTTGGAGTTCTTTTATAAATTTGTGTCAGATCACAATTTGCTGTCTGGGAAATGTAAATTAGTTATTAATGAGCCAAAATTCTAACATCAAAGCCCGTGCATCCACATGCTAGACAGAACCAAAGAGCTTTCACAGCACTATCTAACTGCTCTGTGCACTAGCCTAAATGTGACACTCTTTTTTACACTCTTTCCTGCCTTATGAAGGGGATCAATTTTTGAAAATGTAATTGCACAGGGCATCTGGGTCATTAACATCACCTCCACTTGAGAACTGCATGACTGTCAGAATTTCAGGCATCGGGCAGTCTGTGCCAAAAGGTGGCTTTGCAAAGAGCAAGGCTAATGTCCCCTTTCTTCTCTCAACTGACAATTTTCAAAGGTCATTTAAAATGTTTGCAATGTGACCTTACTCAGGTGGAATGGGGAACACAAATCCATTTTTAACTATTCACATATATCTCCAACTCTTCTTATTTTTAGGGAGATAGAGAATCTATAATAAAAGCATAATATGCTAATTAGACCAGACGTCCTTCTGGATGACCTCCCGGATGAAACCAGGGCTGCAAGGAAGCCCGGGTCCCAGGTGCCAGAGAAAAGCCAGTGCTGGCAACCAGGGGAAGGAAGGCCTACTCTTGCATGAATTTCGTGCATCAGGCCTCTAGCCTAGATATAAACTGCATATACAGAATAGAAAGGAGGACAGTGTTTTTGTGCCTGTGGAAATGGAGGTCATAGGACTCTAACTGACATCCTGCCAGCTTTTGAAAATATTCATGTTTTCATTCCTCAGCAGATATTGTAGGTGCCCCTGCTGGGTGCCACACTGTTCCAACAGTGGAAATAAATGGTGAGCAAAGCAGACAGATACCTCCTGCCCTTACTGAGCTCTCTGCTTGTAGAGAGGATACGCAATAAGTAATCATTCAAATCATCTACAGATGTGCTGAGAGTTAAGGAGGAGCCCTCCCTCCCCCAACACATACACCGAGGTATGAGAACCTATAACAAGGGTTTCTGGCCTGGTTAGGGTCCAGGAATAGCTTTAATAAGGAAGTGACATTTAGGCTGAGAGACAAAGAGAAAGAGTTAACTGGGCAGAGAGAAGACTAAAGTATGGGTAAAAGGTCAAGGTGGGCATCCATAAAGAGGTGAGAGTTGAGAGAAGAGAGAGTAATGCCCTATCTGGCTCCCTGACCAAGATTCCTCCTCTCCCCAGAGCAGGGATCCCTGACCTCCACCCCAGGCTTGGCCCAGGTTAGGCTCCCTTGCTGTCCTGAGCCTGGAAATGTTTGAAGTGGTCTAGGTTCCAGAGTGCACATAACTTCACACCAATGGGAGTTACATCCATGATTCCAGCACCTAGTCCAGATTTGGTAAGAAGGTCCCTCACTGAGCCATAGTCCAATGGCCAACCCTCCTGCCCATGGCTGACAGGCTGCCTAACTGGATCCTCCTGTTGCCTGTTCTAAGTTTCCCTGCTGTCAGACTTTTACCTGTCCTCTTTCTGACCTCCACCCTCGAGGAACCCTCCTAATAGACATCTGCCTCAACTGATTTCTATTACCCATAACCATCACTTCATAGTGCAGAATCCACTTGCCACACTAACTGTCCTCCCAAGTATTGACCCACTCCAGGTGGCAGGTCATATTTCCAGGTCTTGATCACTCCAAGGATGACCTCCAAACTTCTTGTCCTTACAGGATGGGTCAAATTCTCTGAAGGAGAAATTTGAGGGGTGGAAAAGTAAAGGAGCATTAGATAAAAGAACAAAGTAGACACAATCAATGTTGGAAGAGAACCAGAAAAGTCTGAGTCTCTAGGAGTGAGGCCCAGGCTTTGGTGGTTTTGTCATGCAGGCAGGCTAAGGACCTCTTGCCCACAGTATCTGGGCTCTGCCTGCCTCATGCTTTGTCTTTAACTCCCTTAACATCATGCCAGACCCCTCATCCAGAACTCTATACTCCAACCATGTTGAATGTTTTTCAATTTCTCCAACAGATTAGTTGGAAGACTTTCAAAAATTTCTATGCATGAGCATGAATTTATGCATGCTCTTCCTTACCTGTTTAACCCATGTTTTAGCACTCAGCCTGAACAGTAGTACTCTGTCCCCTGAGCACATCTTGAACTACCTCTTAAACTGGGTGCTCTTCTCCACATCCCAGATCTCCCTGAACCTCTTCCTGTATCAGGGGTCTCACCACTCTACATTTTTGTTGTTGTTGTTAATCCTCATCTGAGGATATTTTTTCCATTGATTTTTAGAGAGAGTGGAAGGGAAGGAAAGAGAGAGAGATCAATGTGAAAAATATACACATTGATTAGTTGTTTCCTGCACATGACCCGACCAGGGTCTGGGACTGAACCTGCAACCCAGGTATGTGCCCTTGACTGGGAATCAAACCTGAAACCCTTCGGTGCACAGGCTGACACTCTGACCACTGACCCACACCAGCCAGGGCTCACAATACTACATTTTAACTGTATGTTTATTAATTTCCTCTGCTAGACTTCACACTCAGTGAGATAACAGACTGCTCATTTAATTCATTTTTTAATCAATTTGTCTCCTGCCAAGATATGAAGTGCTCAAACACACAATAGAGACCCCATAAATATTTGTCACATAGGTGAGTGGGTGAATAGCCACACAAATGTCTTGTCCTTAACCTCCAAAGAAAGTAGAATTCTCTCCCTTAAACCATGGCCATGGATAAGCACCATGTACATGGGCACCCGCTTCTTTACAAATATCTTAGGACCATGGCACCCTCACCCATTGCTTGAGGTACTTGAGCTCCTTTACTACGGCAAGCAGAACCCAGTCCCCTTGAAAGGTGGGCAGATTACAGACATTAAGCATTGTTAGAGTTGGCTTCACCCAGTTTCACACACAAGTCCTTCTTAGGTTGATGTCCTTCCTTGGGCAATCTCAGCTCCAAGGCCTTAAAAAATAAGTTCTTTTCAGTTACATTGCTGGATGAGAATGCTGACAGACCTCTGCATAGCCTCCTGGCATTCCTGAGCTAGAATGTCTCCCTGTTTCCAGAAGTGCCATCATTCCTTGTGTACTCAGCCTCGAGAAGTTCCTTAGAGTAGCTGCTCCTCCTCCCACTGTCAATTCAAGTATTTATACAATTTTTCTAAGATACCCTTTTGTCATTTCCATCATCTCATTTATAAACTTCCCAAAGTATGTTTCACAGAATAGGAGATCTTGAAGAAAGAATTTCATGGTCGAATAAATTTGGGGAAGAATGCATGGGTTATTTCCCTCTTTGGGATTCACAGCACGTGAAGCTCCAAGATGCCCAGCGGTAAAAAATTCTGCCTCAGATTTATGATCCAAATGACACTCTTTGTTCAATCATCTACATATCCCACTGTGGCACATATATACAGAGCAATGAGACACAAAATATAAGTCAAGAAAATAAAAATGGCATAAAAAATAAGCATTTTGGAGACCAGAAAGGTAATGGAAACACAAAACAATGAGCAGAACTGAAGCCACTGGCCCACTGGCCCTCTCCTTTAGATTTTCATACTCACCCAAATCCCTCAAAACCAGTTGTAAAGTTTTTTTCACTTCCACCAAGTCTCTCATCACATTGAAGTGGTCTTCAAATATCCATTAATCCCAGAGACAAGGGGCCTGGGTCCAAAAATGAATCTCTCAGCAAATTCTTGAAATATCTACATGCACCATATAACATGCAACCTCTGAAGAAATATTTCATCCTAAGAGAGGGTATAAGAGACACAGGTAAAAGAATAATGAGCTCTAAGTCTCTATAAGGGGACCAGGACTAGATATTGCACCGAAGAAAGCATTTAGATATTTGTAAAGAAAACTATAACCCACCTACTCAGAGTGTGGCCTGACTGACATCAGGGTGTGGAGATTTGGGTAGTTGATTGAAAAAGGAATCAGTCAGGACCATTCCATCCATTTTAACCTGCAACCAAGGAATCAGCTCTATGTCCCAGGTGATCAAGCCTTGATCTTTGTTAGACATAGTTCTCTGGAATAACAATAATTCAAACAGAATAAAATAGTCTGTGAGGATACTTGGTTCCCTTTGTCTAAAGCAGCTCTGACCCTAAACTTTTGTGATGTTTAATGAAAAATATTGTCTCTAGAACCAAATGGACCTGGGTTCATTTCTGATATGTACCACCAGGAGCTATGGAGCAAATTCCTTAACACCATCACTACTGCAGTCACTACCACTATTAATAATTATTAATATAGCAATAGATGTTGAAATGTATGGAGTTTTAGCTGTGCTCAATAAAAAGCCTTAGTCTTTCCATCTGTAAAATTGGGCTAGTAACATCAACATCGGAGTGTTGTAAGATACAGTGAGACATATGTATAAATCACCCATACACCCATTTAATGGTACTTATTATTATTTTTGATGCCTTCGTTCTCTGCACAGTAGAATGTACTTTGTGCAGATGCTCAGTCACATCTTTTGAGCAGTAAAATAATAAATGGTCTTCTGGCTTATCAATCAGACTCTTGAGAGTCTAATAACTTCTGCAAATATAATAAAACTAGGTTCTAGACTTGAAACACTAAAGACTAGGCCCTGGACACTGGGAAACCCAGAGAAGTAATGTATCCTTGTGGTTGGAATCACAGATTCTTCAGTCAGAATTCCTGAGTTTATATTTCAGGTTTGCCACTGAGGAACAATATGGCCTCTCTAAGCCTCAGTTTTCTCCTCTGTAGAATAGGATTAGTGATAGTACCTATCTCAGAGAAATCATGTGATAATGCATGAATAAAAATAAGCCAAGAAAGAAGACCCTTGTTAAGAGAATAGGGTTCAGAATTATCCTCAGTCAAAATAAAATAAAATAAAATAAAATAAAATAAAATAAAATAAAATAAAATAAAATAAAATATATATTTTTTAAAAGTATACTCAGTCAACTGGATGAAAAAGATGAAGGGATTGATACATGCAAATTGGTGGTTACAAAATAATCATGGGGATGTAAAGTACAGCATAGGAAAATATAGTTAATAATCCTATATAATAAAAGGGTAATATGCAAATTTACCCTAACGGCAGAACGACCAGAACGACTGCTGGACCAGTCACTATGAGGTGCACTGAACACCTCTTGGTCCCTTCCCCTGGCCATCAGGCACCGATCACCCAATGGCAAACGGGGAACCAGGCGTGGGTGGTGACAGGGGGCGGGGCTGGCTGCAGGCAGCTGGAGAAGATGGCCGATCGCCGGCCAGGCCTAGGGACCATACCCACACATGAATTTCATGCACCAGGCCTCTAGTATTGTAATAACTATGTATGGTGCCAGATGGGTACTGGTAATATTAGAGGAAACTCTTTGTAAAGTATATGAGTATCTAACCACTACGCTGTACACATGAAACTTATCTACACTAATAAAAGATAAATATGCAAATTGACTGTACATCCGCGATGCCCACCAGCCAATCAGGAGTGAGTATGCAAATTAACTCAACAAAGATGGCAGGTTAATTTGCATATGCAGGCACGGAGCGAAGACTGAAGGTTCCGGCCCGAGCGAAGACTGAAGATGACTGAAGACTGAAGATGACTGAAGACTGAAGACTGAAGAGGCTTGGCTTCTCCACTGCAGCTGGAGTGGAGAAGCCTCGAGGCTTGGCTTCTCTGCTGCGGCCAGAGCGAAGGCCTGGGTCCCGGGTGCTGAAGGAAAACCAGTGCCGGCAGCCAGGGGAAGGAAGGCCTGTTGCACGAATCTTTATGCAATGGGCCTCTAGTATAAAATAATATTGAATGTAAATTGTAATTGAAAAAATATTAAATTTTTTAATTAAAAAAAGAGTAGAAATTAAGAAAAAGGAGAAAGAAGAAAAGAGCTTTTGATTTGCATAGCCAAAGGTCATTACAATCCATTGAGAGAAAGTGGTAGAGAAAGATTTCTCATTGTAGGGAGTTGAGGAAGGAAAGCCTGGATAGAAAAGATGAAGGTACAGATCAATTATTTATAGGCTATTCTCATAAAAGGGAAGTGTCATGAAGATCTGTCACTAGAAAGGGAACAAAATAAAGTGAAGAATTGTCCTTGATTTTTGGCAAACAGAATAAACCAGAGAGGTGCAGGAAAAGAGGAAAACAGTGTAGGAGAGAGATTAAGCATTCTGGAAAGGAAAGTGATCCTTGCAGGAGTCATGTCCCAGACAGATCAAAGAGATTTGACCTAGAGTTGCTCAGTCTGTGGGTTACAAATCAGTATTTTTGGAATGAAATTAGTTGGGATGGAACAGAATGAAAGTATTGAAACTATCACATCTTAAGAGATTTTAGGTGTGTGTGTGTGTGTGTGTGTGTGTGTGTGTGTGTGTGCTGAGTCACCATTTAAAGTGAATATTTTTTACTGTGAGTCATGGTCAAAATATGTTTAAAACAGTGGTCATTGTTGGAGAGGTTAGATCTAAGTTTGCAATGCCAACCTTGCCATACTGTTAATAATGGTGTAGACCCCTTCCCTGACCCCACTATAACTCAGGGAAACCCACCCATCCTATCTTCTTTCTTTCCACCCTCTCTCTTTCCTCCCTTCATCTCACCCACCCTGCCTCCTTTAAAAAACATTTTTTGAGTGTCCATCTGTTACCTACCATTTACTTTTCTAGATAAAGTTGACTTAGATACAGTCCTATCCTCACAGAGTTTACAGCACAGTATTAAATAACTAGGAAGAATAACTTCTGGCATCCAATGCCTCTCTTGGCACAGACCTGGACCCACTCTCCCAGTTCTTGCTTGGTGACTCTGAAACATGCCCAGTCCTATCTTCTCCCTCCATTTTCCAAATCCACTTTCTCCTCTCAAATCAAGATAATCAATATGGTCTCTCTATGGCTGTAATCCTTGCTCTTTTCCCCAAACACACTCACTTTCATGTGATTCCAACCCAAACTGGCCCCAGACATAGTTCCAATCCCCATGCCCAGGCTGCTGCCCAAATAGTGAAGTATCTGCCCTCCCCACACACAAGAGTTCTGTGTCTCAAGGAGAAAGCAGGAGAAGGAAAGTCTCCCAAGCAGACTTCACTCACAGGAGGATGCCAAAATTCCTGAGAGGTGCTCTCAGTTGGGACTTGGCAGAGGCCCTAGAAGATAGACAGTGAGGCCGTTCACACCAGGTCCGCATGCTCACCCTGAGTGTGCAGGCTACTGTAGTTGGCCATCCACCTAGGTCAGGTTGTTTTTCCAGTTTTCTTCCATTCCACAGGCAGCTCTTCCAACTGTGGATTTTACTTCAGGCATCCAGATCCCCAGTCTTAAAGGAGGCTTTTTGATTTGTGCTAATAAAAACGAGAGAACGCTTTCTGCTGAGATTTGTGAGAGGGAGTCTGAAAAGTTTTCAGTGCTTTACTATCACCGAAGGAGAGCAGAGAGCAGCTTGAAAAGAACCTGAGAAAACAGCTGTTTCCAAAACCCTGTTTGGTAGATGATCCAAAAGAGGTTGATGAGATTAAGGGACTCAACAATTTTAATCATCCATGGCATTCAGATGAGTGGCCTCAGGGGCACCCCAGGGAGAGAGGGAGGGGCTCAGGTACTGGTACTCCAGGCCCCCATTCCTGCTTCATCCAAAGCAGCTCTGTCAGGATCTGTTTCATATGTCAGCTATTGCTTCATACTTAACTTGAAAAGGGGATTTCACTGCTTCAAAAGCAAAGAAGCAAGCAAAAGAAAAAAAAATATCACAGTGTGCCATGATTTTTATGACATTAAATTAGACCCCATCTACATCAAGAGAAGAGAAATACGTAAACAGGTGCTAAACTCCAGTTAATGACATGTGTGCCGTTAGGGGAAAGTTTACTGATGTCTGCAAGTTGCCTTGAAATATATTGAAAAATGGATTCATACATATATGGGAGAGGGTAGGTTTACAAGTATTCTCATGAAATTCTTTCAAAGTTTCTGTGTGCAAGTTTTCATAACACAATGTGTGGGGAAAATTGACACCAGATACATATGTTCCAATCAATGTTTTCTTACCTCTTAAAAGCTGTAGTTGTTTTTTTAAAGGAAAAGATGCCTGTACCGCCTTCTTAAATGGCCAATCTTGTTATTGTGTGGATAAAATAGAGATAATTGTTGTGATAAGTTTAGAAAAGTAAAATTCTATCTCAAATGTTTTTCCTACCCAATCATTTATTCATTAACTTTTAATACCATAGGTATTTGAACTTGTAAAACCTGCTGGATTTAATTGTAGCACCTCACATTTCTGTAGTGCAATAAGCTTTTGTAAGTATATAAATAAGCTTTTTCACACACATTGTTTTATTCAAGCCCAGCAATTCTGTAAGGTGGATAGAAAGTGCTGCTTCAAGACTTCGTGGCCTGTCTGTAATCACACAGCTAGATTTGGAAATAGAACTCATATCTTCTTCCTCTAGGGTCGGGGATTATGACCAGGGGAGGGAAGGATAGGTTCACCAGAGCACCTGTAAAGGCTCTCAGACTAAAAGAAACATAAAGTGATGAGACTGAAATCTACATGTTGATGAGATGGCCAGTTATGGTGGTTAAACATTATTGCATATTTCCTTCTTAGCTTTTATGCTATTATTTCATCTCTTATGGACATACATTTACAGTGAATAATTTACTGATGTTTTTATCTGCCCTCACAATTTTTCCTCACTTCAAAATAAATTCTTTGTACATATTTAAGTCCAGAAATCGTGTAGTGTGGGAACTTGGACTTCTGCAATGTGTTCATGGTGAATCCCTAGGGCAATAATCACTGAAATGTAAAGGACCTAGTTTCTTCCTTGATCAAGTAAATGGGGCCAAATTTATAGGAAAACAGATTTACTTAAGTTTTATAAGTAAAATGGTTCCTCATGATCATCTGATCCAACTGTAACCTGGCATTTTAAAGATTTGTAGGCTAGAGTAATCTAAATTTTAAAACATGTGGTAGAAATCATGCACCTATCCAAAATGGTGATGACCAAACTAAAACATTTCTGTGTTTCCATCATATTTTTTTTCATGTGTAGCCAACTCATATTTACTATTATAAATGTTTCTAATTCATTAAAAAATCAAAAATCAAAAGAAATATCACTTGAATGCAATTTATTCTACTATCAAAGTATTTCAAACCCTGAAAGGAGGATAGGAGAATGGATAACAAAAAATATTCTTTATGGGATAAAAATCTTGTCAAAACTCTGTTTTATTTCTAGTAAGAATGCAGAGAATCAAAGAAACTAAATGATCTAAGTTTATCCAGCAAGCAAGAGGTGAGCCAGAAATGAACCCAGTATTTAATTGGGTACATAATAATATAAAAGATGTGAATCCATTTTGAGACATTTGTTTAAGCTTTTCTTTTTTGATTAACAAATGGCAATGTATTGGGTTGAGAATTCTACACTTGGTTCTTTCTCAGATTGTTTTGATGGTAAGGAGAGCTTTGCCAAGGTGGCTCACAGCTGCTTCAGCTGATGAAGTAATCACTAGTCCATTAAAAGCCAGACACTTCAACAGGACTTCCCATTATTTCTCAGCAAAAGCAGAGAGGACTTACACAGTTCATATGTCAGCATAGCGGCAGCATCTTTTCTGTGAAAAACAAGGAAGCAAATGCATTTTCAAGAATTTATTTAGTACTGTTGGCCATGTACAATAAAGCCTGAGAGCATAGGTGCATAGATTGTGTGGCAAACCCAGTTCAAATCCCAGCTCTGCCACTGAACTTGAGCAAGTGGCTTAAGTGCTCAGTCTTCTTATCTGGAACATGGGGATAAACTGATGCAAATAAAATACACAGCCGGTATATAGCACACAGCAAGGATTCAATTAATGTTAACAGTGGCCATTAAAGCATTAGCTAATTGGTACCTAGCTACAAAAAAGACAGTGTCTTTGGGTAGCCAGAGTTTTTCCTAACTTTTTTTGTAAGGATAAAGTTTGAGATCCCTAGAAAATAGAGTCATAATCTCAGAGGTTGTTGTTGAACAAGATCTAGGAACTGTATCTTGAATCTGACCTAGAATAAGTCCTGTCTGGAATAAGTCCTGTCCTAGAATAAGTTGCAGGACTGTGTAATGATCACTCAGCTAGGACCCCAGGGTGCTGAAGAGTCAACATAAATCTTTCACTCTACAAACCGTGGTTTAGTGTTGGTCATGTACCAGTCTGTGCTCCAGTCTACGATCTTTATTCCCCTGTCACATTAGCCTCGGGGACAGTGAAGGCTTTATACTGAAGTCATAGTTCCTTGGCTTGAAGCCCTCACCCTGTTCCATTTGTCGGACCCCAAGTTTTCCACACCTCCTTGCAATGGCCCCTGTTGGTTAACACCTCCTGTGACTTAATTACTCATATTCCGTGCTGATGTTGTTGAATGCAGGTGGTTACCCCTGCCTTTACTCATTCACTCCAGTTAATCTGATTTTCCCCACCGACTCCTCCCCTGAGGGCACCACAGCCGTGTTTTGACAGCCATCTCTGCCATAGGTGCTGACTGCAGACTTTGCATGCTCAACGCAAAGCAGAGGGACCACCAGGGCAACGAGGGGTAGGGCCAGGCCTCCCAGGAACTGAGCTCCTCAAGTACAAATATGGTTTTGCCTAATAACCCAGAAGGGACCACCACACTCCCAGTTCACTGAGATAAGTAAACCAGATCATCAATTTGTACAGTAACCGTGGGTGATTGTTATGGGGCCTGTAATTTACTTTACTGTACATAAAGCAAAGATGATGTGATGTGATGAATGTGCCATTAATTCAAGCTTCACTCTATAGTTGCCCTAAAAAACAAGCCACACTCCAGACAACCACCACAAGAACAACCATATCCATGTCCTGGTCAATACCTGAGGCTTTGCTAATTAGCAGAGTGTATGTTATATGGATTTTTAAATTGGTTAAACTATAAACTTCTTAAATAGTGTGGTGACTGTTCAGAATTGATAAAAAGTAAAGTTTAGAAGTGTGGATTAAAATATTTTAAAATACTTCCACTTTTGTGGGCACAGGGTATAAAAATTTAGTGAGGGCCTGTAGCTTTGCCCCTCAAGATGGTGCTCAAGGCCAGTCCCTAAAGAGTTTTGTGTAAACAACTGTGAACTTGGGAGAGTCTCCTTGTGTAATGCAAGCAATGAGAGTCACAGAATGCTGCCTCTGGGGTCCAGCAGGATTGCCTCTGGAAGACGCAGCTTTTCTACACCCAGAGGACAGCGAGCCGGAGCTTCATCAAGCTTGCCACTTGCACAGCACTGGGTGCTTGTTTGTTAGTAGACGCTTAGTGAATAAATGGCTGTATGTGTGGCAGCAGGTGAGGCAGTCACCTCAAGTGCAAGGGTGCCAAAACAAATATTTTACTGCAATAATTTTTAAATCTATGATAAAATATCAAATTTTAAATAATGACTGTCTGTTGAAGTTTGTTTTAAACCCAGCATTATTGTGAATTGGGAATGGTTGTTTACAAACAGCCCACGGATTCCGAACTGTGCAGGGGGCTTCTATACCACAAGGGTTTATGAGGGTGAACATGGTGTGCAAACACATTGGGCAAGGAGGGCAGATGTGATACATAGTCATGGTGCTTGATTGTATAGATTTATTAACTTTTGTTATTAATATCTATAATATATTAGAATTATATAATATGTAATACGTGTTTATATAATTTATAATTAATTATGTAATATATAACATTATAATGTTATATATTTATCTAATGTACAGTGATATATATAGATCTTTTATATATATGATCTATATATATAAAAGCCTAAGTGACCGTTAACAACCGAACGATCGGAACAACTGGTCGACCAGTTGCTATGATGCGCACTGACCACTAGGGGTCAGATGCTTAACACAGGAACTGCCCCCTGGTGGTCAGTGTGCTCCAGCTGGCCAGCCAACCTCCTTTGACCCTGTCCCCCAGCCTGCTAACCTCCCACGGTCTCTCCCCCCTACCAGTCTGCCCACCTGATAGGCCCCAATTGGGAGCCAGCTGGCCAACCTTCCAGGGCCCTTCCCTCTTGCTGGCAGGCCCCCTGATAGACCTCAGTCTCCAGCCAAGCCGAGGGACCCCACCCATGCACGAATTCGTGCACTGGGCCTCTAGTTATGTAATAAAATAATAATATAAATATGAACTTTTTATAAAGGTATACAGAAGCACCCCTTTTTTCTCTTGCACAGGCTCTAACACAGTGTGACAGAATTTCACCTGAGACTTGCTCTTCTCATATCCTTCGTAGTAAAGCTATTGTCCAAGAGTTGGGCCTATTTGGGGGGTTTGCAACAGTGGCACATTTTCCTGGTGACCTACATGTTGCCTCACCTAGGCACCTTCAGTCCCAATATCAAGACAAATTAATAGGTGTCTGGGTAACATAAAATTATGGCCAAAAATATAAAAAGTAAAATGCATGTATGGTAAAGTGTGTGTGTGTGTGTGTGTCTTTAACCTTGCATCTTTTTATTTAAATATAATTTTGAGGTAACAGTTGAAATTTTTGAAATTACAGAAAAGTAAAAATAAAAGTATAAAATATTTTAAAATCACTCATAATTCTACTATACACAAATATGATGTAGAAAGATTGTTAATAGATTCCAAGGAGTGTTGATAAAGTGAGTACTTCCAGTACAGTGGAAATCTTATAAAGTTTGGGGCAATTATTGGTGGCATTTAAGATGCATCCTTCTGGACAGATTGCCAGGACATATTGTTGGGGAAGAAAAGCAAGTTGCCGAATGATAAGCACAGTTGGATACTATTTATGTCTTAGATACACCCACACACAAAACAACAAGCACCACCATAAATTCTCTGTAAGTGCATATATATATATGTACTTAAGTGCATAGGAAAAGAGTGAAAGGAGAGCCCTTTGACCAAGGATGGTGGTGATCTCCTAAGGAGCTGCTAAAAAGCTTGGGGGTGGGGAGGGGGCTGGTCAAAGAGGACTTCTATGTAATGCTTTGATGTTTGACAAGGAAATTATATTCATGTGAATTACAGGAATTACGGGGAGATGGGGAAGCATGAATTTTAAGTGGGAAAGCAGAGGACACAGTTTGGCAGCATAGGGTGCATAAGGGACAGGTTCGGAGACAGTCCAAAGAATTATTAAGACCAAAAAGAAAAGGAAATTAGATTCCAGGCTGAGGGTTAGCAGTTATTGAGAACTCTTGCATAAGAGGGTACTTTGAATGGAAGGATACAAAATGGACTGGGTGGGAGACAGTTAGGAAGCTATGACAATGTCCTGTGAGCCTGGCTAGAACAGGGAGAAGAAAAAATGAGCAAACATATGGGAGAGATTTTAAATCTACCCAATCTGATGAGGAGCAGTCAGGTTGAGGAGAGGAGAATATGAGAGAGAAGAATCAGAGGTTGCAATCCATGTGATGTAAATACCAGTTAAAGAGAGATGGAAACACAAAATTTAAAATAAAATAAAAAAGGTTAGGAAGGAAAAATACTAATGGTCATCAAATTCTATCACTCAGTGAATACAATTTTTTTTGTGGTGATTAAATGAGTTAACACATGGAGAGCACTTAGTCTAGTACCTGGCACACAGGTGGTCCTTCACAATAATGATAGTGGCAAATATGCAGAGACAGTTTTCCTGTGTCAAGCATTATTGTAAGGACTTTTATCTATTAAAACTTTTAAATGTCACAATAATTTCATGTAGCAGGTATTATTTCTACTCCTATTTTTCAAAGTTAAAACATTCAGGGGATGTAACAGAAGAGACAATTTGTTAAATCCAAGAAGAAATTTAGGGGTCACAGTCACTGTGTTAATTGCTCAATGCTAATTGTGAAATATTCAAGAACTGTCAAAGGGATTGCCAATCTTGGAGTCTTCTGGGACATTTAAAGAGAAGTAGTTACAGCCGAAGAACATTAGCGAAGAAGAACTAAAAGCACCACCCAGGTGAATGATGCATTTTAGAGATGACGTGGGTTCAGGATCCCTCAGGTCAAGGCCAGCTAGAATTCTGTCCGGTGCTCCCAGAGGGCGACATCCTTGTCTAAGATACAGAGAGTTTGGTAACTCATGTGAAAGCACTGAGCACTGTGTCTGGTACATTGGCTTACATTTAATGAATGAAATGAAAGAATATTTAAATACTTTCACTAACTTATTTTATTTGATGCCTCTTTTATCCTCCTTTCTCAGGAAGGCTGCTGGGCTGTGCTGATAGGTCCTGTTTTCCTCATCTATTCAGCACAGACCTGCAGTTCTTCAGCTTTTTGCCTGGGATAGGGAATTGGGGAAGCTCTGGCTTTAAACTTCTTTATTAGACTAAGCATTTTACTTTAGAGTGAGCGTTTTTGTGCCTTCCTTAGAAGACTTACATCTCATCCTTCTCCTAGCAAACTTTGGAAAACCACCTCATTATGGGACAAATTGTTATCCTATATAATAAAAGGCTAATATGCAAATTGTCCCCTCTACCAGGAGTTCGACCAGGAGTTCAACCAGGGGACAGGGCCGGCCAGCCAACTCCCTGTGGCCCTCCCATCAGCCAGCCCCACCCCCAATTGCTCCTGCCCATGCACCAATTCATGTGCCAGGCCTCTAGTTTTAAAAGAAAACAGAATGCTTTCAGTTGATCATATGATAAAAATAGTACACTTTGATAAAAATAGTGTTATCTTTTGACACTACAGTTGAATAAGATCTATGGAATCAGAAGAATAATTTTTAAGCTTTTAAAATGTGTTCAATGGATTCCCATTTCGTCCATGTAAAAATCACCTTTTAACTTCATATTCATTTTGCTGTTTCTTAAAAAAATTTAACAATCTCTGGGGACACTGAAGCATCAAGTTATAGGTGACATGTGCAGGGCTCTCACTGTGTGCCATGCACTGCTCTGGGTACTATGTATTGATGAAACCACTTAACCCTCACATGAACTCCTTCAGATAAATCTTACTAATATCTCTGCTTCACAGATGCAGAAACTGTGATCCAAAGCTCAATTACTTGTCTAAAATCACATTCTCCATAACAATAGAGCCAGAATTCAAATCTAAGCTCCCAGCTTCAGAACACAAGGCTATAATATATTAATTTTAAAATAATCATAATTACTAGTCTTTTTACTGATATAAAATACAAATATCTATATATTGAATTTCCTTTTAAGTAAATGATTTTTCTAAGCATTATATGAAACCAAATGTCTAAAGAAAAGGTTGTTTCCTCTTGGAAGCCTCCATGCCTCTTGCAGGAGTGTAAGGGAGTCAAATATCCCCTCCTACACCCACACTGTGCTTCCACCTACAGGTACAATGAGTCACACCCATTATGTTCTAGTTTTGTAGATACTTTTATCGCCACTGTGTTTAAATGTTTGTTTCTATGTACCCCATCACCATAGCCAGGATTTTGAAAACAAATCTTGTCTTATTTATATTTATTGCTGTTCAATGATTACAATGATAGTTAAAACAAACAAAAAATAATAATAAAGGTCTACTATGTGCCAGGCACTGTGCTAAGTGCTCAACATGTATTGTCTCAGTTAAGCCTCTCAATGACCATCTGGTATTTGAACCATGATTACCTTTTTGCTCAGTGAATGTGTGGCACAGGCCAGGTGCTCAATAAACTTTGACTTATTGATATTCCATAGTTTCTAAACTTATTTTCCTGAAATAAATTAAAATATAGACTCCTTGGGGAGAACAAACATACCAGGGATTCCCAGTGACTGAGAACCCTGACCACTTGCATTTGAGGGATGAGAGTGGGGGAAGGGGTTCTCCTGATATTAAAAAGGAAAGGCAAGTTGCAAAAGCCACAAACATTGTCAGTCCATCTTTACCCCTTAACACAAAAAGGACTGTAGTTTGCCTGGGAGAGTGTCAATTTCTTTTCTCTCTTCTGATGGAATATTTTTAAAGCCTCCTTTCATTTTCAAAAGTCTTCTGTTTGGATGTTATATTACTGATCGCCCCAACTACAAAGTCTCAATGTGAATGTGACACACTGGGCCAATGACCCATCTGCTACTCAACTGTTCCATCCACCTATCCTATCCACCCACTTAGGCCAATGGGAATGTGACACTGTGAATTGAGACAACCTTGCATTTGTATTAAATAAGGGATAAGGGTGAGCCACAATGGTCTCCAGGCAACAGGCCACATTGCCACACTAAGGTCAGCAGAACAATTGGCAAAAAAAACTTTGGAGCAAGAGAATCGTGATGGCATTATCTTGATATGTATCTGGCCTTGATTTATCCTTGAGGTTATTTGACTTCATGTGTCTCTATGATGGTTATAAAATAAAAAGTAACCACACAGTTCATAGAGGCAAGAACACTTGTCTCCCTACCTCACACAATAAATGTCCATGTGTGGTTATATGATCATAAAGAAAAAAAAAAAAAGAACAGAAAAATACAAAGTAGTTTGTTGCTGTGGATATGTGTGTGGTGGGATGGGACAGGGAGATAAAAAATCCAATGGGACAGGAAGGGGAAGAGAAGGGGAGCCAAACAAACAAACAAAAAAATAACTTTGTCCTCACTATGGTCTGAATGTTTAAAACTCCACCCAAAAAAAATTTTATATGTTGCAATAACTCCCAAAGGCTATGGTATTAGGAGGTGGGGACTTTGGGAGGAGCTTAGGTCATGAGGGTGTAGCCCTCATGAATGAAATTAGTACCCTTATAAAAGAGATCCCAGAGAGTTTATTCACTCCTTTCCACCATATGGAGACACAGTACGATTACAGCTATGAATCAGGAAGAAAGAAAGCCCTCACCCAACAGGCTGGCACCCTGATTTCCAACACCCAGCCTGAAGAACTGTGAGAAATAAATTTCTGCTACTTATACACCATCCAGTTTGTGGTATTTTGTTATAGCAGCCTGAACAGACTATGACAGCACTAGGGGGAAATAGCAAATTATAAAAGTATGCTTGTTCAATTAAGTAAAATTATTTATGTGTATGTATGAATGATGGATAAACTACTAGTCTAGGATTCAATGCCACCAACATTCTGTAAGAATATCTTGTTCATCACAGCTTCCCAAGCACTTAGTGCAATGCCTATAGTACAAATATTTCTGAAGGGAGGAGGCAATAAAGCAAACTAGCAAACCAACTTGGTTTCTACTTAGCTATATAGCTGTGGGCAATGCTCCCTTGCTCCTACCATAGCTGAGAGAATGAAAGGTTGTTTGCAATAGTATCTAACACTCAGGCAATGATGAACGGCAGATCTGAGCAAAAAGTTCAGCCAGATACCCCTAGACAAGGTGACCACCACAGTGCTATAGTGGCAGCCTGCTTTGAAGCTATTGTGTTTGATCTTTAAGCATTTTTAATTCAAAAATTGCACACAGATACACACAGGCAAAAAACAAACGAACAGTTTTATAAAAATCTGTATACTTTTCAATTTCATACTGTGGGGGAGAAAAAAATTTACTTATCCTTCTAGCTTCTTTCAGCTGCTCTAAAAATTAAATTGATATGAGACAGATTGACTGGAGAAAATAACCAAATTTAATTATATATGTACATACAGGGATACCACATGCATGAGCAGTTCAGAGAAAAAGGTAAAATGAGATATACATGATATTCTGAGCTAAGAGATAATATATTTTGAGGCTTCAGAAGTGAAGAGGTAATTTGCAGGATAATAAGACAAGCAGATGTTCAGTAATTTCAGCAGTTGCCCTGCCCTATAGATCATAAAAAGTCATTTCTGGTGATAACTCTAATTTAGATAAGGCCCCGATTTAAATTATTTAAGGGAGAAGTAAAAGCTTCTTTTGATCCCACAGGGTCACAATTTCCTTCAGCTCAGAATAATCCACATACCAAAATAATCCACATACCTAAGGCCCTTAAATTCTTTTAAAGATCTGAATGCCGTCCCTCACATTTTTTAATATTCATATGTATAAGCATATTCTTTTTATTAACAAAATGAGATCAGACATTTATATTATTCTACAAAAGTAGAATTTTATGATTCTCCTTTTTAAACTTTCATTCTCACAATATATCACAAATATCTCTCCAGATTTGGTCATAGAATGTCATTGTATCAGTCAGCTATTGTCATAGTAATGATTCAGAACAAATCATTCCAAAATGCAATGACTTTCAACAGCTATATTTTTTATCTTTTTTTTTTTTTTTCATTCGGCTAGCTAGACTCATCAGGACTCTGAACTTCAGGTTGATGCAGTTTGCTTTATGTGTCTGTTACATCCTCCTGTGACTAGTGGGGGATAATAACATGCTATGCCTGTTATGATGGCAAAAGCTCAAGAGGGGTGAGTGGAATAATACCTCTTAAATCTAAGATCACTACATTGTCACTTCTGTCCACATATCATTCATTGGCCAAAGCAAGTCACATGGCCAATTCAATATTGGTGGGGTGGTGAAATACACTCTACCTCTCCTGTGAGAAACTTCAAATCATCAACAAAGAGTGTGGTTACTGTTAGGGTCGCCAAAGGAGGAATGCACAAGGCCAAACTAGTAAGGGATTATAAATTTTTTAGGTCATCTGGATACCAGATGGGCTGAGCCCCCAAATGGCGCCAGCAACCAAAGACAGGGAGTTAGAGGTTTTTAAAGGACTTTAGGCGGGCTTTTCCTGGGAGGAAAATTCTCTGTGCAGGTCTGGATTCTGGGAAGTCTGGAGGGGAGAGATAATGGTCTTAGCAAGTGGAATGTGGTCTAAGCAAGTGGAATGTCCTTTGTGAAGTGGCCTAAAGGTCAGTTCCCAAAGGAGGGGGTATCAATTTAATTATTTGATGAGACCTAACAGTTACTGGGAGAGATGCATGAGTAAGGATGCATGTTGTTATGTGTTTAACCACTCCCCTGTTGATAAAAATTAGGTTGATTACAACTATAGAGAGCTGTGAAGAACATGCAACTTGTCCTGCTTCCCTTTTGTCTGGGTTTCCATGAAGCTTGAAGCAAAATTTAAGTCTCAATTAAGGCAAATTGCTCATAGTTAGCATATCCATAGACTCATTTTCTATTCCTAGTTTATTGACCTTTATTTTATTATCCTTTTTTGAAAGCTTCTTTAATTTTTAAAATAAAAAATTAATGTGTAATTAATTTGAATTTTATGAGTGTCAGAATCTCCTGACTGACTGTTGAAGTCACTAAAGAGAATCATGGGTTCTAATGTGTGGTCAATGCCCCAGACTCTGCCTCCCAGAGCCTTCTGGGGCCTGGTCTCTATGCATTCATTAGTCACACTTACTGCCACCAGAGGACAGGGGAGGGAAAGAATGCAGATTCAAATGCGTCCACTTAACCACTTAGCAGCAACTCACTGTGGTAGAAATTTTAATGAAGGTAGAAAATTATCAGATAGTTGGCCACCATCTTGCTGGCCATGATTGTGGGTCAGAGCAATTTTGGGCCACAAAGCTGCCAAGCAGAGCCAGATCCTTCTCAAGATTTTATTCCCTCAAAGTTACACCCAAAGTGAAAGCCACGACTGCTCCTGCAGGAGTGCCTGCACATCCTCAAGACTTTGAATTTACCAAATTACCAAGCAGTTTAGTGATTGCTTCTTTGGACAACCATGCTCCTCCATCAAGAAGTGGTTTGTTCATTAAAGCAGGCGGTAGGTACGAGGACTCTAACAACTTAGGAACCTTCCATTTGCTAAATCTTGCATCCAGTCTGACTACAAAAGGAGCATCATCTTTCAAGATAACCCCTGGAATTGAAGCCATTGGTGGTAAATTAAGTGTGACCTGAACAAATTAAAACATGGCCTACACGGTGGAATGCCTGCAGGTAACATCAAAATTCTAATGGAGTTCCTGCTCAGGGTCACCACAGCACCTGAATTTCATCAGTGGGAGGTAGCTGTCCTTCAGTCTCAGCTAAGGATTGACAATACTGTAGCTTTTCAGAATCCACAGGCTCATATTGAAATTTTTCATTCTACAGTTTACCGAAATGTCTTGGCTAATTCTTTGTATTGTCCTGTTTATAAGATTGGGAAAGTGACATCATATGAATTACATTACTATGTTCAGAACCATTTTACAAGTGCAAGAATGGCTTTGATTGGACTTGGTGTGGTTCATCCTATACTGAAACAAGTTGCTGAATGATTTCTGAATATGAGGGGTGGGCTTGGTTTACCTGGTGCAAAGGCCAGATACCTTGGAGGTGAAATTTGAGAACACAGTGGAGACAGTCTCATCCATACTCCTTTTGCAGCAGAAAGTGCTGCCACAGGAAGGGCAGAAGCAAATGCATTTAGTGTTCTCCAGCACGTTCTCAGTGCTGGGCCACCTGTCAAGAGGGACAGCAATGCCACGAGACTTCTGTACCAAGCTGCTGTCAAGAGGATTCACTAGCCATTTGATGTTTCTGCTTTTTATGCCAGTTACTCAGATTCTCCACTCTTTGGGATTTATACTATCTCCAAGGCTGCAGCTGCCAGAGATGTTATCAAGGCCGCCTACAACCTAGTAAAAGCAATTGATCAAGAAAACCTTTCTAGTAGGGATGTCCAGGCTGCCAAGAACAAGTTGAAAGCTGGGTACCAAATGTCAGTGGAGTCTTCTGAAGGTTTCCTGGATGAAGGCAGGTCTCAGACTCTTGCTGCTGATTTAGACATGCCACCATCTAGTCAACAGATTGACTCAGTAACTGATGCTGATGTTATAAATGCTGCAAAAAAGTTTGTTTCTGGCCAGAAGTCAATGACAGCAAGTGAAAATTTGGGGCATACACCTTTTGTTGATGAGCTGTAATACTGAAATATATTGAAAGAAAGAGCTGGATGTTTTCTCAACCCCGAGCAGCGAACACATGAATGTCATAAGTCCAGACTGTATCATATATTTTTGTTTTCAATGAGGTGAGATACTTTAAATAGTATAAATGCAGGTAATTGTTCTCAGTGGACCTAAAGTCAATAAAACATTCGAGTGTTAAAAAAGAAGAATAAAGAAAAAAAATTATCAGATGGTGTTCCTCTCTGTTTCTAGAGAAAATCTGGGGTTGATTTTAGTGCCCTACACAGCATCTGGCCCTAGTCATGTACTTAAATGCATAATGATACAAAATTATGTATTTATCAAAAAGAAGTAAATATAGTCAATAGCCAAAAGAAAACTCTATTTTAAAATTTGCAACCTTATAGTTTGGACTTTTGTATTTTTAAAAGTAGTATCAATGTAAAGACATCTTTGTACCCCCAATCTCAGGAATGCATCCTTTCTTACAATTACCTATCTTTCCTACCTATAGTCTTCACTCAGTGTCTCACTTCCCTCCTCACTGTCAAAGAATAAAGAGCAAACAGTAGATACTCAGAGATTACCAGCTCACAATTTGGCTCCTTTGGTAGCTCTAGAGCAGTCACCAAAACCACAGTCCAAGCTTTCAAAGGTGGTTTTATTAGCAGCTCCCATTGGTATGCCATTATCATCTGTTAAAAAAATTATACTTCAGAAGGTTCTTTATAGTATCATAAAGTGGGAAGGGAAAGTACTGAGGTCAGCTTGTAGTGTAGGTAGATTTATTATTTAAATTTATATCCATCAGACATAAAACACTTTTTTAGCAAAGTACATAAAGTTATTTCTTCTCTAAAGTGTCTAACTCAGTTGGTAAAAGAGTTGGGGGGAGGGCACAATTTTGATCCACTATCTTTAAAAGCAAATCCAAGTCTTTGCCTCACGCAAATAGAATCAAGACAATAAGAAGGTGTGATACAAAGCATAGTCAGAGACTTCTGCTTAAAAGGACAAGTTTGTCTAAATACCTTGAGACTTCCTGTCCCCTCAACTGGACTCAACTCCTTTCTTCAGCTTCCCTCTTCCCTATTCCTTTCCTCATACATGGGGAGTTATGACAACTGGTGAAGAAGAGGTGTGAAAAGAACAACCACAGGGGCCACGGTGATTCGGTGATTCGGGAGTACATTGCGGAGCCACGCCTCCGATTTGAAGCTTCTTCCCCAGATTGGTCATAGCAGTCAGGAATCTTGATTTTCTTTACTCTCGCTCCTCTATAAGATTGTCAATGGTTTTACTGAATAGTGTTTAAACAATTGTAGATCCCTTTAAGGTCAACCTGTTGCTCAATGTCACTTTTTTCTTTTTTGACATTCTATACCAGTCTACAAGGAAAACAAGATACTGACATAAAGAAGGTTAAAATGTATTCCCAGTTAATTGCAATATCTGAATATCAAATAATCTTGAAAAAGTGTTGCTGTTTTGTACTGAAACAGTTTTCTAGCTACTAGGTAAGAAAGAAGTACAGCCACAGGGGATGCTGGAGAAAATTCATTCTGCACAGTTCTCTCCCTCCCCTCTGAACCCTCCCAAGTTTTCCTGAGACCAAACAAATCTAAGGTCTTTGGGGTGGAGAACCACTTACTGAGCGAGCATGCAGCAGCTACACAAGTGCAGTTGAAGGGGATGCTGAAGAAACAAAGCCTTAACATGTGCATTTTGTGCCCCAATGCCTGTGAAACTTACCCCTCCACCACAGTCACTGCCCCACCAAAGTCCAAGTACATTAGCCATTCCTCCCTGCAGATACCTGCACTGGGGCAAGTGGAGTTTGGGGCTCACATTAAAAACTTATTATAATTATTTTAAAGCTAGGGATTCCATAAAATGCAAGGAACCCATACATAAAAGCAATGAGAAAATAGCACAGAAATATCTTTTACCAAAAGACACTTGCATATTAGTGGGATAATATGAATCCAAAAGTCATGGGTCTAAACTTGACCTACTAAAGAAGTGTGACTTTGGTAGAAGTGTGACTTCATTTCTCTGAATCCATTTTCCTGAGTAAAATTAGGTTATGTAAATAACAGTGTTTTGTATATTTAAACATCAGGCAATGTAAAGAGATTTCTATAAAGAAACCCCAGTTAAAGAACCAGGTCATTCAGCTTTTATCTCCATGACCCCATTGCTGGTGTTCCTTTTCAGACACCCTGTATCAGACACTCTACAATTAATCAGTGTCTCTGTCTTTGTATTCAATTTCTCCTGCAGACTAGGTGCAGTGCCTTGGACTAAACCACAGGAGTACTTGGATTCTGTCCATAACTTCTGGGTACACAGCATATGTGACCTTAGAAGGGAAGAAAAGAGAATGATTACTTTTCTAGATAAAACCATTTAAAATATACAAAGTTATGATAAGCCACGAACTCAACATCCTTAAGGGATAGCCTGGGGTGGGTAAGAACTGGGAGAAGGGGAGTAAAGGGGGCAGGAAATAGGAGACATCTGTAATATCATCAACAATAAAATATTTTAAAAGAGAGATATTCTGTGAGTCAATTAGTCTGTTTTCAAGCTCATTTCCATTTGTATCACATTAATAAGGGTAAGAGTCCTCACAAGCATCTTTTCTGTGAGTAAATGAGTGTCATGTCCCTTGATCTGGCTGCAAATTCCTGCCACTCTGCTTCCCAATTAAAGAAACTTTTAGAGAAAAACTGCAATTCTTACAGAGGAACTAAAACATATGTCTGGGCTCAGACTACCCAAGCCTGAGAGGGATAAAAAATACTCTTAATGAAAACTTCTGGAGGCTATCAAGGAAGAGATTGACAGCAATACAGTCATAGTAGGGGACTTTAATACCCCACTAACACCACTGGACAAATCCTCTAAACAAAAAATCAGCAAAGAAACATAATTCTAAATTACTCACTAGATCAGATGGAATTAATTGACATCTTCAGAACATTTCACCCCAAAGCCACAGAATATATATTCTTCTCAAGTATGCATGGGTCATTTTCAAAGATAGACCACATATTGGGACACAGGCAAAGTCTCTTCAAATTCAAAAAGATAAAGCATCTTCTCAGATCACAATGGCATAAAATTAAAAATCAACTACAATAAAGACAAAAAAATCAAACCCCTGGAGGCTAAATAGCATACTATTAAACAATGATTGAGTTACCAAAGAGATCAAAGAAGAAATAAAAAGCATCATGGCAACAAACGACAATGAAAACACAACAATCTAAAATCTATGGGACACAGTGAAAGCAGTCTTGAGAGGGAAGTTCATAGTTCTACAGGCCTACCTCAAAACACAAGAAAAAATGGTAATAAATTATCTAACCCTACAACTCAAAGAGTTAGAAAGAGAGCAATAAGAAAAGCCCAACATAAGCAGAAGGAAGGAAATAATAATGATCAGAGTGGAAATAAACGACATAGAGACCAAAAAACACAAAAGATCACCAAAACCAAGAGCTGGTTCATTGAAAGAATAAACAAGGTTGATGAACCTCTAGCCAGGCTCACCAAGAAGCAAAGAGAGAGGACCCAAATAAACAAAATCAGAAATGAAAAAGGTGAAGTAACAACCGATTCTACAGAAATACAAATGATTATGAAAAATACTATGAACAACACTATTCAACAAAATGGACAACCTAGATGAAATGGACATATTCTTAGAAAAATACAAGCTCCCAAACTCAGTCAGGAAGAACCAAAAAACCTGAATAGGCCAATAACTGCCGAAGAAATTGAAGCAGTGATCAAAAATCTTCCAGCAAACAAAAGCCCTGGTCCGGATGGCTTTACAGGAGAGTTCTACCAAGCATTCAAAGAAGAACTAAAACCTATTCTCCTCAGACTATTCCAAAAAGTTCAAGAGAAAGGCATACTTCCAAGCACTTTTTATTAAGAGAGCATTACCCTAATCCCAAAACCAGATAAAGACACCACAAAAAAAGAGAACTCCAGGCCAATATCCTTGATAAACATAGATGCCAAAATCCTCAACAAAATTCTAGCAAATTCAGCATTACATCAGAAAGATCATACACCATGACCAAGTGGGATTTATTCCGGGGATGCAAGGACGGTACAATATCCGCAAATCAATAAATGTGATAAATCACATAAACAAATTGAGAGACAAAAATCACATAATCATATCAATTGATGCAGAAAACACATTTGACAAAATCCAACACACTTTCTTGATAAAAATTCTCAGCAAAGTGGGAATAATAAAAACCTTATATGACAAACCTACAGCCAATATCATACTCAATGGGCAAAAACTAAAACCTTTTCCCCTAGGAACAGGAACAAGACAGGGATGCCCACTCTCACCACTCCTGTTCAACATAGTCCTGGGAGTGCTAGCCATAGCGATCAGACAAGAAGAAGAAGTAAAAGGCATACAAATTGGAAAAGAAGAAGTAAAACTGTCATTATTCATAGATGACATGATATTGTATATAGAAAACCCTAAAGACACCATCAAAAAACTACTAGACCTAATAAATGAATTTGGCAATGTAGCAGGATACAAAATTAACACCCAGAAATCTATGGAATTTTTATACACCAATAATGAACTCACAGAAAGAGGAAAAAAAAAAAAAACCAATCCCATTTACCATTTCATCAAAAAAATTAAGATACCTAGGAATAAATTTAACTAAGGATGTAAAAGACCTGTACTCAGAAAACTATAAGACATTGAAAAAAGAGATAGAGGAAGATAAATACAAGTAGAAGAACATACCATGTTCATGGATTGGTAGAATCAACATCATTAAAATGTCCATACTATCCAAAGCAATCTATAGATTCAATGCACTCCCCATTAAAATACCAACAGCATATTTCAAAGATCTAGAACAAACTCTCCAAAAATTCATCTGGAATAAAAAAAGACCCTGAATAGCCACAGCAATCCTGAGAAAGAAGAACAAAGTTGGAGGAATCACAATACCAGATATCAAGCTATATTACCAAGCCACAGTTCTCAAAATTGCCTGGTACTGGCACAAGAACAGACATATATAGACCAATTGAACAGAACACAGAACCCAGAAATCGACCCAAATCACTAAGCTCAATTAATATTTGACAAAGGAGGCAAGAGCATACAATGGACTCAAGACAGTCTCTTCAATAAATGGTGCTGGGAAATTTGGTCAGATACATGCAAAAAAATGAAACTAAATCACCAACTTAGTACACCATAAAAAAAAAAAATTCAAAATGGCTAAAGAACTTAATTGTAAGATGGGAAACAGTCAAAATCCTACAAGACTCCATAGGCAGCAAAATAGCAGACATATGTCGTAGCAATATCTTTACCGACACAGCTCCTAGGGCAATGGAGACTAAAGAGAAAATAAACAAATGGGACTACATCAAAATAAAAGGCTTCTGCACAGCAAAAGAAACCATCAACAAACCAACAAGAAAGCTCACTGCATGGGAGCACATATTTGCCAATGATATTTCAGATAAGGGTTTAATCTCCAACATTTACAGAGAATTCATACAACTTAACAAAAGGAAGATAAACAACTCAATCAAAAAATGAGCAAAGGAACTAAATAGACACTTTATGAAAGATGACATACAGGAGGCCGAGAGACATATGAAAACATGCTCAAAGTCACTAATAATCTGAGAAATGCTAATCAAGACAACAATGAGGTACCATCTCACACCTGTCAGACTGGCTGTCATCAACAAATCAACAAACAACAAGTGCTGGCGAGGATGTGGAGAAAAAGGAACGCTGGTGCACTGCTGGTGGAATGCAGACTGGTACAGCCACTGTGGAAGACAGTATGAAGTTTCCTCAAAAAGTTAAAAATGGAACTCCCATTTGACCCAGTGATCCCACTTCTAGGACTACATACCAAGAAACAGAAACACCCATCAGAAAGGATATATGCACCCCTATGTTCATAGCAGCACAATTTATAATAGCTACGATTTGCAAACAGCCTAAGTGCCCATCAGCAGATGAGTGGATTACAAAACTGTGGTACATCTGCACAATGGAATACTATGCTACTATACAAAAGAAGGAACTTTTGCCATTTGCAACAGGTGGATGGAACTGAAGAGCATTATGCTAAGCGAAATAATCCAGTCAGAGAAAAATAAATATCACATGATTTCACTCATATGTGGGATATAATGATCAACATAATTTGAGGAACAAGAATAGATCCAGAGACAAATAGCAGGGGAGGGGGAGGGTTAGACAGCAACCAAAGGACTTGTATGCATGCATATTAGCATAACCAATGGACACAGACACTGGGGCAGTGGGGGCTTGCCCAGGGTGGGAATGGCTAGAGGGGAAGTCAGTTGGGAAAAAGGAGACATATGTAAAACTTTAGCCAATGAAAAAAAGTTAAAATAAATAAAATAAAATAAATTAGGAAAAAAAAATACTATTTTTTGTTTATTGTTTAAAGTATTACAAATAGTAGTACATATGTCTCCCTTTTTTTTTTACCCATTGACCTCCCCCCCGGCCTCCCCTACCCCTCAGTACATGCCTTTACTTGCCCCCACCCCCCGCCCCGTGTCTTGTATCCATTGGTTATGCTTATATGCATGCGTACAAGTCCTTTGGTTGATCTCTTACAGCCCGCCCCCCCAACCTCTCCTGCCTTCCTGCCGTAGTTTGACAGTCTGTTCAATGCTTCTTTGCCTCTGTATCTATTTTTCCCCATTTCTTTCCTTTAAAAAATCTTGCCTCTGCAGACTAGAAATAAACATATAATAACAAAAAAATGTTTGAGTCCCAATTTCAATGTCCAACAGTTCTGAGTCCCCGTTTCAATGTCAAACAGTTCCTTATGTGTACATGTCAGCATTATAAAATTTACAAAAGCCTCCATTAATAAAAAAAAAAGGGGGGGGGATAGTAGGGCAATATCATGTAAGGAAAAATATCCTATAAGTAAATTACATCTAGAAAATTTTAATTTACAAAATTAATTTTCATTTGTAATGCTAACAGCAAGACACCCATGAAAAACACACATGGTGTCTAAATAAGACAAAGGAAA
Source organism: Plecotus auritus (assembly GCF_963455305.1). Lineage (NCBI taxonomy): Eukaryota > Metazoa > Chordata > Mammalia > Chiroptera > Vespertilionidae > Plecotus > Plecotus auritus. The sequence continues at coordinate 98,055,594 of NC_137772.1, read as the reverse complement.
ATCGTTTGGGCAAAAATAAAAAGGATCCCAAATCAATTATATAGAAAAGATTCCTTTTTTAGCTTTTGGTCGAGAATATGTTTGTATATTTTCAGAGAACAACTCCAAAACCATGTGGATTCCTACAACAGAGAGGAATTGACAGGTCTGCTCCAACCACAAAGACAAGAGGAGAAACAGTCCAGAGATGGAAGACGCTGATGACGCCTTGCCATGCTAGCAGTCAGCAGCTGTGCATCACAGCAGGTTGCCTAGGACCAAACCAGAGAGGGTCTGACCTGCATTGCCACCATGTGCCCACCATCCAAAAAAAATATTCTTAATGAATAGAATCTCAGCCCTTGGTACAGAAGGGCAGGTGGCCTATGGGCTGGTGAGCACCAGGGTGACAGGAGGGGTACCTCCTTCCCAGATGGGAAAATCCCTGCCATACACAGGGGCCCTTGGACTGACTGAGGCCTAGACTAAACCTTCTGCAAAGGAGTTTGGGAAGCAGGAAGCCCCTCTAGCAGTACCCAGGAGCTTTCCCCACTCATTAATAATCAACACAGAGGGGCAGGGCACTGGCTTGCAAGCAGTCTGGAGAGTATGGAGATAAACACTTTGATGCTTGGGCTAAACATTTTGTTGTACTTTATTATTTTACTCTTAATATTTATAAACAGAAATTATCTGAAGGTTTTTGGATATCCTAGACATTTTAGCTAACTTTGACAGCAATGTGCAAGTGGATTTGGAAAAAGTAAACTCCAGGAGCTGAGAAACCAGGTAGGAGGCTGAGGAAAAATTTCAGAAAGAGACTAATGGGGGCCTGAATCAAAGGAGTGGCAGAAGTGGAATATGAGTCCTGAATCCTAAATGAGTCTGCTCAGAGGCAGAGGCCAACAGCCATCAGCATTGGTGCTCCCTGCCTGGAATCTTAGGTAAGAAGAGTTACTGGGAAGCCTCCTGAGAGCTTGTTACAGAATGTGCCATTTCTGTATGTTTTATTCATATGTCATCAGTTACCCTTTAAAAGGATCATAATACAATTTACAACAGTTTTAATATTGAATTCACACAATTTTTAAAAATATATTTTTATTGATTTCAAAGAGGAAGGGAGAGGGAGAGAGAGAAACATCAATGGTGAGAATCATTGATTGGCTGCCTCCTGCATGCCCCTACTGGGGATCAAGCCTGCAACCCGCACATGCGCCCAACCAGAATCTAACCATGACTCCCTGATTCATAGGTCAACCACTGAGCCACACTTGCTGAGCAGGGGAGATATCATGATCACAAATTCATACAATTTTAATGAAACCTAGATTCATTTTAACGAAAATTATAGAGGCCCTGGCCAGGTAGCTCAGTTGGTTGGAGTGTTGTTCCAGTGTGCCAAGGTTGCTGGTTTCATCCTTTGTCAGGGAACATGCAGGAGTCAACCAATAAATGCACGAATAGGTAGAACAATGGGCAGATCTGTCTCTCTCTCTTTTTTCTCTCTATCAATCAATCAAATTAATAAAATAAAATTTTTGAAAAAAGAAAAGTATAGGAATTATAACTGATCCCAATGATCCCCTCCATTAACAGCTACATACCTAGAAACAAAGAACAATGGTGGTTTATAAATAAACTTTTGAACAAATAGAAATTTATAATAATTCAGTATCCATGATATTAATATTAATAATTTAATTAAATATATTTTTGTTAATCCTTACCTGAGGATATTTTTTCCATTGCTTTTTAGAGAGAGTGGAAGGGAGGGTGTGGGACAGAGAGAACCATCAATGTGAGAGAGACACATCACTTGGTTGCCTTCTGCACGCTCCCCGACCAGGGCCAGGGTTCGAACCTGCAACCCAGATATGTGCCCTTGACTGAGAATCATTGAACCCGGGACCCATCAGTGCTTGGGCTGTGTTCTACCACTGAGATATACTAGCCAGGGCTAATTAAAGTATTTTAAATATACATATAGATTAAGCTACAAAGATGTTCATAGTAGCCTTATTTTGAACTTCAAAATTTGGAAACAACTTAATTGTTCAAAAAGAAAGGATTAGTTGAGTAAATTGTAATGTGTCCATATGGTAGAATACTTTTTAAGAATTAAAAATGAAATAGAAATATATTACTTTAAATAAAAAGACATTCTATTGATAGGTGAAAAAAAAAACAAATTAAAAAACAGCATGCAGTATATGAGTTCATCATTGCTTAAGAGGAAAGGGTGTGAATATAAAACAATCTACAAGAATATATACCAAAATGTTAACAAGGGTTATAGGAGTATGAACAATTTTTATTTTCTTCTGTTTGTTCCTCAGTAGTTTATATTGTTGCTTTTTTCCTAAAATGAACAAAGATGAAATTAAAGCAGTAAGCAAAAAACTCCCAGCAAACAAAAGTTCTGGTCTGGATGGCTTCATAGGGGAGTTTTACCAAACACTCAAAGAAGAACTAACACCTATCTTCCTCATACTAGTACAAAAAATCCAAGAGGAAGGAACACTTTCAAGCTCTTTTTATGAGAACAGAATTATCCTAACTCCAAAACCAGACACAAACACTACAAAGAAAGAGAATTACAGACCAATATCCTTGATAAACATAGATACTAAAATCCTCAACAAAATATTTGCAAATCAGATTCAGAAACAGAGATCATACACTGTGACCAAATAGGATTTATTCCAGAAATACAAGGCTGCTACAATATTCATAAATCAATAAATGTCAAAGACCACATAAACAAATTGAAAGACAAAAGTCACATGATCATATCAATAGACGCAGAAAAAGCATTCAACAGATTCCAACACCCATTTTTTAGAGAAACTCTCAGCAAAGTAGGAATAGAGGGATCATACCTCAATATAATAAAGACTATATATGACAAACCTACAGACAACATCATACTCAATGGCCAAAAACTAAAACCATTTCCCCAACAAAAGGAATAAGATAGGGTTGCTGCTTTCACCACTCTTATTCAACATAGTAATGGAAGTCCTAGCCACAAGGATTAGAAAAGAAGAAAATGTAAAAGGCATACAAATTGGAATACAGGAAGTAAAACTCTAATTATTCACAGATGATATGATATTGAACATAGAAAACCCTAACGACTCCACCAAAAAAACCTACTAAATATAATAAATGAATTCAGCAATGCAGCAGGATACAAAATTAATACCCAGAAATCTATGGCACTTTTATACACCAATATTGAATTCTCAGAAAGAGAAACTAAACAAAAAATCCCATATACCATTGCAGCAACAACAAAATAAGATAACTAGGAATAAACTTAACCAATGAGGTAATAGACTTGTACTAGAAAAATTAGAGGACATTGAAAAAAGAGAGGAAGATAGAAATGGAGAGAAGAATATTCCGTGTTCATGGATTGGTAGAATTAATATCATTAAAAAGTCCTTAATGCCTAAAACAATCTATAGATTCAATGCAATCCCTATTAAAATACCAATGGCATATTTCACAGATCCAGAACTAAAACTCCAAAAATTTACATGGAACCAAAAAAGATCCCAAATAACCACAACAATCTTGAGAAAGAACAAAGCTGGAGGGATCACAATACCAGATATCAGGTTATATTACAAAGCCACTGTAATCAAAACAGCCTGGTACTGGCACAAGAACAGGCATATAGATCGATAGAACAGAACGGAGACCCCAGAAATCAACCCAAGCCATTATGCTCAATTAATATTTGGCAAAGGAGGCAAGAACATATAGTGAAGTCAAGACAGTCCCTTCAATAAATGGTGCTGGGAAAACTGGACAGATACATGCAAAAAAAAAAAAAAATTAGACCACCAACTTAAACCATACACAAGAATAAATTCAAGGTATATAAAATACTTAAATGCAAGATGTGAAACCATAAAAAATACTAGGAGAAATTATAGGCAGCAAAATCTCAGACATCTCTCATAGCAATATGTTTAAGGATACATCTCCTAGGGCAGAGAAAACTAAGGAGAAAATAAACAAATGAGACTACAGTAAAATAAGACCTACACAGCAAAGGGAACCATCAACAAAATGATGAGAGCCCAGGCATGGGAGAATATATATAGCAATGATACATCTGATAAAGGGTTAATATCCAAAATATATGTATAAGGAACTCATACAACTTAATAAAAGGATGACAAACAATCCACTTTAAAAATGGGTAAAGGAAATAGACACTTTTCCAAAGCAGACATACAGATGGCCAAGAGACATATGAAAAAATGATCAGTCACTGATCATCAGAGAGATGCAAATTAAAATGACAATGAGGTATCACCTCACACCTCTCAGAATGGCTACCATCAACAAATCAACAAAAGATAAGTGTTGGAGAGGATGTGGAGAAAAGGGAACCTAGTACACTGCTGGTGGGAATGCAGACTGGTGCAGACATTATGGAAAACAGTATGGAGTTTCCTCAAACTCCTATCTAATAAAGAAGGAATATGCTAATTGACCATCACGCCCTCACAAAGATGGCAGCATCCACAGCCAATATGCTAATTGACTGCCACGTCCTCCAAGATGGTGGCACCCACAGCCACAAGATGGAAGCGCCCAGTCCCCTCAGCCCTGCTGGGATGGCAGGTGTGCGGCATGGCCGGGCCCACCCTCAGGCGGGTCTAGCCACTCCACATGCCTGCCTCCAGAGTCCCCCAGTCCCCTCCGCCCCCCAGCTGCCCAGGGCCCGCCCAAAGCGCAGGCAAGCCTGGGATGGCGGCTACCCAGTCGATGCCTGAGGTGCAGGCAAGCCTCAGATGGTGGCTGCCCAGCTGCCCAGGGCTGGCCTGAGGCACAGGCAAGCCTCAGATGATGACTACCCAGCCACCCAGGGCCGCCCGAAGCTCAGGTAACCAGGGCCGGCCGAGGCTTGCATTGCCGGCAGTGGCAGCAGCAGAGGTATGATGGGGTATTGCCTTCCCCTGATTGCTGGGTCACCTCCTGCCCCTGTGGGCTCCCAGACTGTGAGAGGGGGCAGGCCAGGCTGAGGGACCCCCCTCCCCTTCAGTGCATGAATTTTCATGCACCGGGCCTCTAGTATTAAATATTGAACTGCCATTTGACCCAATGATCCCACTTCTAGGAATATATCCTAAGAAACCCAAAACAACAATCAGAAAGAATATATATATACCCCTATGTGTATAGCAGAGCAATTTACAATAGCTAAGACCTAGAAACAGTCCAAGTGCCCATCAGTAAATGAATGGATAAAAAACCATGGCACATTTATACCTTGGAATACTATGCAGCAGTAAAAAATAAGGATCTCTTACACTTTGAGGCAACATGGAGGGACCTGGAGAGTATTATGCTAAGCAAAATAAGCCAGTCAGAGAAAAACAAGTATCACATGATCTCATTCATTTGCGAAATCTAATGAACAAAATAAACTGATGAGCAAAATAGATCTAGAAACATAGAAGCATGGAACAACTGCCAAATCTCAGAGGGAAGGTGATGATGGGTGGGTGGGTGGGAAGTGATCAACCAAAGAGCTTGTATGCATATATGTATAATGCATGGACACAGACAATAGAGTGGTAAAGTCCTGGGACAGGCAGGGGTGGGCTAGAAGGGGTCAATGGGGGACAAAATGGACACATGTAATACTTTTAATAATAAAGATTTTTAAAATATATATATATTTTTTATTGATTTCAGAGAGGAAGGGAGAGGGACAGAGAGATAGAAACATCAATGATGAGAGAGATTCATTGATTGACTGCCTCTTTCACGTCCCTCACTTGGGATTGAACCCACAACCCTGGCATGTGCCCTGACCAGGAATCAAACCATCACCTCCTGGTTCATAGATCAATGCTCAACCACTGAGCCATTGTGGTGGGGCAATAAAGATTTTTTTAAAATAAAAATAAAATAAACACATGCATTACATGTATAGTAACGAAGTTATCTTTTTGAAGATATCCATGTGATATCCTATCTAATAAAAGAGTAATATGCAAATTGATCATACCTCTGCCATGCCCACCAGCCACACCCACCAGCCACGCCCACCAGCCAATCAGGAGGGAATATGCAAATAAACCCAACCAAGATGGCTGCAGCCACAGAGAGCAGGAGGGAGGCTTGGGTTTCCCTGGCAATGGAGGAAGCCAAGCTTTCCGCCTGCCCTTGCCAGCCCAGGCTTCCACTCAATGCTACAAAGTTTCAATTATAGAAGATAAATAAAGCCCAACAGAAATGGCGGCAGCCACGGAGCTGGAGAGAGCAGGAGGCTAGGGATGCCCGCAGTGATGGAGGAAGCCAAGCTTCTGCAACCCTGGCCTGCTTTGGCCTCTGCTTAAGGCTACAAAGTTTCAATTATAGAAGATACATAAATTACAACAGAAATGGCTGCCGCCACAGAGCGAGTAGAAGGCTTGGCTTCGCTCCAGGCTACAAAGTTTCAATTGTAGAAGATAAATAAATCCCAGATACCAGGGCCCCTGCTTGGATTGCCGGGGGGGGCGGGGGGGGGCGTGGCTGGCCTGAAAACCACCACAGGCCCCTCGCCCAGGCCACCCCACACCCCAAGGGAACCCCACCCTGATCCGGGACACCCTTCAGGGAAAACCAGATGGCCCCCACCTGTGCACCAGGTCTCTATCCTATCTAATAAAAGAGTAATATGCAGATTGACCATCACTCCAACACACAAGATGGCTGCCCCCATGTGGTCAAAGATCCTGCCCCCATGTGGACACAAGATGGCCACCACAAGATGGCCAAGAGGGGAGGGCAGTTGGGAGGAACCAGGACTGCAAGGGAGGGCAGTTGGGGGCGATCAAGCCTGCAGGGGAAGGCAGTTAGGGGCAAACACGCTGGCAGGGGAGCAGTTAGGCATCAATCAGGCTGGCAGGGGAGTGGTTAGGGGGTGATCAGGCTGGCAGGCAGAAGCAGTTAGGGGCAATCAGGAAGGCAAGCAGGCAAGCAGTTGGGAGCCAGCAGTCCTGGATTGTGAGAGGGATCCCAGATTGGAGAGGGTGCAGGCTGAGCTGAGGGACGAATTTCATGCACCGGGCCTCTAGTTATAAATATGAATGTAAGATTTCAGGAACAAGGCAATGAGCACCTGAAGGAAAGGTGGGGCAAGGGGACTAGAGCAGTTGAAATCCAGGTCTTAATAGAAGCAGAGTAATGTAACATATGTAGCAAAAGCCCAGCTCAACCACTTGTGATTCTGGCAAACCTCAATCTCTCTTTTTGGTTTCCACATCTGTAAAATGGGTGAAAAATAATACTACTAACTACCCCACCCTGTTGTTGGAGAGCTAAGTGAATTGATAGAGTGTGTGTAAAGTTTCTCAACTTCAATGAAGTCTGTCATACTAGGCTTTATATGGCTTGCTTATTTAAGATATTTTCTTTTAATGATTCCTGAGATGAATAGGTGAAAAAAAATTACTTTCTTATCCTTCCCCCTTAGGACTGATTCATCTTAATTTCTTTTTTTTAAATTTCACTTCCTTTCCTTCTCCCCATAAAAGCTCTTTGGGAAGTTTTGCTTTATACCTAATGGTTTTCTTTATAACTAGATGATCAATTCAACTGAGATTAATAGAGTATGAAGTTGGCAGCATCTGGGAAGCCATTTATCAGAGAGAAGGAGCCAGATCACACTGGAGCCCACCAGCTGTCATCATCTGTGCTCTGGTTCCAACAGCCTCAGGCACACCTGAGCCTCAGATGGCCAGTGACATGTTCACTGAGTGTGCCACCAAGCAAGAGGAGAGACCACTGTGCTCCCCTCTCTCCTGAAGAAATGCTGGGTGACTGCAGGTGATCCTTGTAAACCCAAAATGCTGAATTTACTTCAATGCTATGCTAACATCTTGCTATAGTACTATATACTAAAATAATAATAATTTAATTTAAAATATATATGATATAGATCCTATCCAATGGAGTTTCACTAATGAAGTTCCAAAAGCATGCATCTTCTTATGAAACAATATTCAGCATGGACTCTGTAACGCAACACCAAACAAACACACAGCCCAATCAAAAAGTGGGCAGAGGACCTAAAAATACACCTCTCCAAAGAAGACATAAAACAGCCAATAGATATATGAAAATATATTCAACCTCACTAGCAATTAAGGAAATGCAAATCAAAACTGCAATGAGTTATTATATTCCACAAATGAGTGAGATCATGTGATATTTATCTTTCTCCGACTGGTTTATTTTGCTTAGCATAATGCTCTCCAGCCCCTCTATCACCCCCCTCCCCCCCAAAAAAAACCTGCAATGAGATACTGCCTCACACCGGTTAAAGTGGCTTTTATCAACAAGATAAGCAATAACAAGTGTTGGAGAGGTTGTGTACCAGTCTACATTCCCACCTCATTCACTGCTGGTGGGAATGTGGACTGATACAACCACCATGGGAAGTAGTCTGGTGATTCCTCAAAAAATTAAGACTAGAGCTACCATACGACCCAGCAATCCCTCTCCTGGATATATATCTGAAAAATTCTAAAACATGAATTTGCAAAGATATATGTACCCCTATGTTCATTGCAGCATTATTCATGGTGGCCAAGACATGGAAACAACCACTATTATGTTAAGCAAAATAAGCCAGTCAGAGAAAGACAGTACCACATGATCTCACCTATATGTGGAATCTAATGAACAAAATAAACCAATGAACAAAATGGAGCCAGAGACATGGAAGCATGGAACAGACTGTCAAATCTGAGGGAAGGTGGTCACAGACAATAGAGTGGTGAAGGCCTGTTGCAATGGGGGGGGGGGGGGGTGCGGGCTAGAAGAGGTCAAGAGGAAAAAAGAGGGAAATATGTAATACTTTCAACAATAAAGGGTTTTTTTTAATTATGTTAATCATAAAAGAAACAGTGTCCTGCAATAGAAGACTGGATAAAGATGTGGCACACATACACAATGGAATACTACTTAGCCTTAAAAAAAGGATGAAATACTACCATTTGCAACAACATGGATGGACCTTGAGAACATTATACTAAGTGAAATAAATCACATGAAAAAGCTAAGAACCGTATGATTTCACCCATATGTGGGACATAAAATTGAAACTCATGAACACAAACATCAGTGTGGTGGTTGCCAGAGGGAAGGGAATGGGGGGAGGGGGTGAAGGGGATCCGAATCTGTGGTGACAGGAGATTTGACTTTAGGATAGTAGGCACACAGTGCAACATACAGATCTTGTAACAGAGCAACCCACATCTGAAACACATATGATCATGTTAACTGTCACCCAATAAATTTAATTTAAAAAAGGAAAAAATAGTACATTAGTAGAGTTTTAGTATAAGATTTCCACTGTGCATTTATTTTCCAGAAGTATCTGTTATCTTTGTTGACAGATACCATGTGTGATTTGTATATGTGAACAGGTGACATGCATTGTATAGGTCAGTGGTAATCAACCTTTCTAATGCCGCAACCCTTTAATACAGTTCCTCATGTTGTGGTGACCCCCAACCATAAAATTATTTTTGTTGCTACTTCATAACTGTAATTTTGCTACTCTTATGAATCGTGATGTAAATATCTGTGTTTTCCGATGGTCTTAGGCGACCCTGCTAGCAGTCCGCGACCCACAAGTTGAGAACCGCTGCTGTAGAGCCTAAGACAATTGGAAAACACAGATATTTACATTACGATTCATTAACAGTAGCAAAATTACAGTTATGAAGTAGCAACGAAAATAATTTTATGGTTGGGGGTCACCACAACATGAGGAACTGTATTAAAGGGTCACGGCATTAGAAAGGTTGAGAACCACTGGTATAGATGATGATGATGATGATGGTAATTGACATTTCTAGTACTTATGTGCAAGGCTATCTTGTAAGCACTTCATAGCTACTACCTCATTTAATTCTCACAGTCTATGAAGTATGGGTTCCATTATTTCTCTCTATTTTACAGATGAGATAACCAAGCTCAGAGAGGTTAAGTAGATTGCCCACAGTAACACAGCAAATCAGTGGCAAAGCTGGGATTCCAAATCAATAGTGTCTCTATAGTCCTTGCCTTTCTATTACATTGCCTCACTTAAGTGTATATGCATATTCTTTTTATACATATACACATCAGCTAATTGCCTTTTCCAATCCCTACACAAATCCAGGGATGCAGGAAGTTCTGCAGCTGACTAACATAAGCTTTTAAAAACTCTGAAGCCAAGGTCACTTTTAATCAGTCATCCAAGCCCAGGTGTTACATCCTTTGCCCACCCCTTTCCTCATCAAAAAGGAGTAAAGACATTCTCCCCACCCAAGGTTTTCTCTTCCTTTCCTTCCACATAGGGGGAGTTCAATTCATGTGTGGGGATGTGGGTGTGGGGATGTGTGTGTGTGTGGGGGAGGATTAATTGTTGAACATTCACAAGTACATATAATATTCCTGATGCTGTACCCACTGTGGTGGTTAATTTAATGTATCACCTTGCCTGGACCACAGAGCCCAAATGTTTAATCAAACATCTTTCTGGATATTTTTTGAATGAGATGTAAATTGTAATCGTTTTTAAGTAAAGCATATTGTCGTCCCCAATGTAGTAGGCCTCATCCAATCAGTTGAAGGCCAGAATAGAACAAAAGACTGACCTGCTCCCAGCAAGAGGGAACTTGCCACCAGACAGCCTTCTGACTTGAACCGCAGTATCAGCTCTTCCTGGGTATCTCAATCCGTTCAGGCTGCTGTAATGCAATACCGCAGATTGGAGGGCTTATAAGCAACAGAAAGCTGTATCTCACAGTTTGGAAACTAGAAATCTAAGATAAGGGTGCCATCATGGCCAGGTGAAGGCCCTCTTCTGGGCTGCAGACTTCTCTTTCTATCCTCACATGTGGCAAGGGATCTCCCTCAGGCCTCTTTTATAAGAGCATTAACCTCATTCATGAGGACTCTGCCCTCATGGCCTGATTACTTCCCAAAGGCCCCTCTTTGAACGTCATCCAACTGGACATTAAAATTTCAACATTGGAATTTAGGTAGAACACAAACATTCAGACCATTGCGCTGGAAATTCAGACTGTTATCCCACCGGCAGACTTTGGACTTGTCAGCCTCCATAATCATGTGAGCCAATTCCTTTAAAGTAAATTTCTTATATGTAAACACATAATATTTCTTCTGTTTCTCTGGGGAACCCTGACTAATCAGATGTTCTCAGAACACACATGGTCTCACCAGCTGTTACTGGGAATGGGAGACGTATCTGCTTTGAGAAGGAGGTAAAACTAAGTGACCTTTCACCTCTTTATGAAGCCAAATTTTAAGGTTTGATTTTCCAATACATGGTACTTCCCTTAGTATAGATCCTACCCTTAAGGAAAACACTTTTCACTCATGGGATCAAATACAAAAATAGGGCAAAATATGGGGTTCTAATCCCAGCATTTAGTGGGACAGGCATGTGTAGCACCAGGCCCCATACAAGAAGGAAGCCGAGTCTATGACCCAGATCCTGCCACTGGCCTTTTAAACTCTGAATCACAAAACTCACAAAGGGAGGGAGATTCTTGTCCCTCCCCCACCACATTTTTTTACTAAGTGAATAAACAACAATGACCAAAGGAAATCCTTTGTAGGAGACTTCCTACCATTCCATAGCTACCATTCAAAAAAATAAAATAAAATAAAACAAACAAACCAAAACCAAGAAAAAAAATGCTCATGCTGCACCTCCCACAGCCCATTAGCTACCTAGGAAGAAACAAACAAACAAACAAACAAAAAACGCTCATGGAATTGGGCCACCTCTCCTGGCAAAAGACAGCGTGGAACTTGACAAGGGGATCATTTTGCTCTTCCTGTTGAAGTTATTTTGCAAGAAGCTATGATCCTCATCACAGAGACAAGCTTCCTAAAGAAGGACATGTCCATAGCCAGGTTGCCCACCTAAATGTCTTTGATTCGAGCACCACCTTCTGTGCTAGCCCCCCCAGAAAAGGGATCTGTCGCCCATGGGAATACTGAGGCTGCGACTGGAGATCCCACCAGACATCACTAAGAGAATGTGCACTAATGCGGATCTGGTATTTTATAACACCTCTGACCTTCCAATGACGGACTTAACATCTATTGCCCTAGCTGGGTTGGCTCAGTGGATAGAGTGTCAGCGTGTGGACCAAAGGATCTCAGGTTCGATTCCTGTCAAGGGCATGTACCTTGGTTGCAGGCTCCTCCCTGGCCCAGGCCCTGGTCGAGGCTTGAGCAGGAGGCAGCCAATCGATGTGTTTCTCTCACATGGATGTTTCTTCCTGTCTTTCCCTCTCTCTTCCACTCTCCCTAAAAATCAATGGGAAAATATCCTTGGGGAAGGGTTAACAAAAAAAAAAAAAAGAGGCATTCTATTGAGAAAATGTTTCCTGGGGAGACGTTGTGGAGGACATATTTATCATCTATTTGTTTATTATATACTAGAGGCCTGGTTCACGGATTCATGAACCGATGGGGTCCCTCAGCCTGGCCTGCATTCTCTCACAATCCAGGACCCCTCGGATCAGGCCGAAACCGGCAGTCCAACATCCCCTGAGAGGTGTAGTAGTATGCAAAGTGGCAAGAAGCCAGAGAGGAGCCTGAGTCTGGGCCGGGCACCCCTCCTGCTCATCCCAGTCCTGCTGCGCCAGTAGTGCTGCCACAGAGGTGGGAGAGACCTGCACCACTGCAGCTGCACTAGCCAGCCATGAGCCAGGAGTCTGGTGCCCGTTGGTCAGCTGAGCGGCGCTCCCGCTGTGGGAGCGCACTGACCACCAAGGGGCAGCTCCTGTGTTGAGCGTCTGCCCCCTGGTGGTCAGTGCACATCATAGTGGCCGGTCAAACGGTCGACCAGTCAATTGGTCAACCGGTCGCTTAGGATTTTATATATATAAAATATTGCCATTTCCCCTCACTGGACTCTAAGCCCTGCAAGAGCAGGGATTTCTGTTGAACTGGTAAGTCCCCAGTATCTGGAAAGAACCTAATGTGAGTCCTCTGAAGTCTTGTGAAGGAGTTGCCCAATTAATTTTGGATGAAAAAAAATTTGCAACAGTTAAGGGATTGAAGGAAGATGGATGAATTACTAAAATCCTCATTATTTATGGGAGAAGCTAGGGAGTCCTGAGTTTTGAGTCCTAGACTAGTCAGTTACTCAGTGTGTGACCATGAGCCTCATTTTTCTCTCTGGGCACTAGATTATCTACCTGGATGCCAGCTCCTTCCCTAGGTTCCCATCTGCTCCAATGGGACTAGTCTATGGGACTCCCTAGAAGGACAGAAAAAGGCAGACACAGTTCCTTAGGAGGAAATTGGGGGCAGGCAACAAAAGCAAAGAAAGTAAGAATTTGGTTTAGAAAAGGAAGACTCACCTTACCCCTCCCTTGGAACACTCCCTTCTTATTACATCACATTCTACTTTGAAGTGATGTTAAAAAATGAAGACACCCCTTAGGAAGACTGCAGTGTTGCAGGAGCTCAACCTGCATTCCCTGTAACAACATTCCTGCCTGCAGGGGAAAAAAAGGTGGTTGGGCTTTCTAGCAGAGGCAGGAAGCTGGGCTTTCCCTGAGATGTCACCTTCTCTGCAATGCTGAGCTGCCAGTAGGGGCCTCCCCAGCCACCATCCCTGTCAGATGCCCCATCCAGTGATTACAATCTGGTGATCACTGAGATCAGAGAACTGGGAGGCTGCTGCTGATGGGTAAAAGAATCTAACAGAGCAAAGAGAATAAGTCCTTGCCCCATTCAAGATAGAGGTGGACATTGAAGGAGGCTCCAACCACCTTACCTCTATGGACAGCCTACTGACAAGCAACCATCCCTCTGAGGCATTAATGCTAAGAAAGCTAGACATTAATGAGTACTTACCAGGCACTATGCTAACCACTTTATGTACATAATTGAATTTGATTTTTCAAATAGCCTTATGAGGTAGGTTCTATTGTTACAGATAAAGAACTTAAGGTTTACAGAGCTTACATGACTTACTGGATATGGAAGAGCCAGGATACGGAAGAGGCAGGATTAAATCCACATGGCCAGTGCCTGAGCTTCAGTCCCTTACCACCACACAATATCTAAACAAGTTCTGGGCTTGCTGAAACACCTTGCACCCCTTAAACACTGGACCCCCATCCTTGCTCAAATGTTTCTACTCCCCAAGGCATTCAGTAATATTCAAATATGCTCTCATTGTCTCCATCTTAAATTGTACTTCCACTCCAAAGTTCTCCATTAAGGCTAATCTCTTTCTTGCCATTATGGTTAGGATTGCTAAGAAAGTTTACTCACTCTCTACTCCCTCCCACACTTCAATTATCAGGAAGCTTCTGGTCTCGAGATCACCAATCATCTCCATGTTTGCTAAGTGGGCATTTTTTCCAGTTATCATTTGATTTGATTTCTCAACCCCTTTTACACTACGAACCATGACCTTGTTTCTCCAATCTGCTATTTCTTTGGGAACCTCACTGCCACCTCTCCTGTTTTCTTCTCAGATCTCTGTCTGTTCATCCAGTCAGCCTTAGGTGTCCCTGAAACTCTGATCATCCTTTAAATGTTGTGGTTTCTCAGGTTTCTGGATTTAGCTCTTCCTTCTCACTCTAGAGACTATCTAAGAGCCAGTTCACTAACTTGCAGACCTCTGATACCTATGTACAAGTGATTCCCAAACCACTACCTCCTGCCCTTCTCGATGTTCTGTGCTTTGGCCCTCCATAGTCAGCCTGCCAGTGGTCCATCCCCCCCACCAGGAGCAACAAATCCTCTCCAGGACCAGCCACATTGACTTCTCCTGCATCATTTCTCCCAACAAATATTTCAGCCTTTCTGAACTATTCACTCTTCCTCTTCTGAGCTGCTGCACAGCCATTGCCACCTCTTCCAGTAAACTCATTAGCCTTTCTTTTCCCTGGCTTAGTTTCACTCATCTTTCAGATCTTTTTTAAAATATATTTTTATTGATTTCAGAAAGGAAAGGAGAGGGAGAGATAGAAATATCAATGATGAGAGAGAATCATTGATCAGCTGCCTCCTGCATGGTACCCACTGGGGATTGAGCCTGCAACCCAGGCACATGTCCTGACCAGAATCAAACCCAGGACCTTTCAGTCTGCAGGCCAACACTCTATCCACTGAGCCAAATTGATAGGGCATCTTTCAGATCTTAATGTGGATATCACTTCCTCCAGGAAGTGGGGAGGCATCAGGCCTGGGTGAGTTCCCATTGCCCAGCACTACTCCCCCATCAGAGCACCTATTCCAGTGTATTGCAAGGGTTGTCTATGTTATCTGTATCCTCCAGTTGAGTAGAAGTATGCTGTTTAATCCTCACTAATCAGTGTAGTTTTCTATAGGCATTCAATAAATATTGGTCAAGTAAATGAAGAATAAATGAATGGATGAATAAGAATGATGTCATTACTTAATCTGATCTCAAGATCATAAAATTAACATGTTTGTAACAAAGCTGCTTAAAGTGCTGTGGCTCCTCCCATAGCTCTAACAACAACCAAGTTGCATACTCCAGGTTGACACTCAATATACCTTTCAAATATTCTGACTTTCTATGAATTACATTTAGAATGTAACTCAAGATTATCTCCACAAATCACTTTGCTTAAATGTTGTATGAAGTTTGGGGGTCATAAATATACATGTTTTTCTTAATACAATGTTTTTAGTCAATGATTATATTAGATAAAGTTGGGTTTTAATAATTCAAGAGGAGACATTGTAGAGGATATATCTAGGGAGACATTGTAGAGGATATATCTCTCATTTATTTGTTTATTATATTTTTATTTCTGAGTCCGATGAGCTCACATCTCCAGGAATTCACAGAGAGATATCTTGGCTATGATCTGCAAACCCTATGTCGTGAGTCCTCTTCATTCACTGCAGGTGATAGCTGCTCATAAGAATTAAAACTTAACCCTGTCTTCAGATTCCCATGTAACCCACTTTGATCACCAAGACATTGGCCACTAGCTCAATCCTATGCTCAC
Organism: Plecotus auritus; assembly: GCF_963455305.1. Taxonomy (NCBI): domain Eukaryota; kingdom Metazoa; phylum Chordata; class Mammalia; order Chiroptera; family Vespertilionidae; genus Plecotus; species Plecotus auritus. The sequence continues at coordinate 98,039,566 of NC_137772.1, read as the reverse complement.
TCTTTCTGAGCCTGGTATTCTACTGTGTTCTCTGGCTGCTGCTGCCACTACTGGCCAGTGTGGTCACCCACTGTGCAGAGGTGTGGCTAGTTCAATGCACTGAACGCTGTGTGTCTTGTGTAGTTGGCTGCTACCTGGCATTCTTCAGTCCCAAGGGGAGCCTTGCTCTCTCTCTGAAAGTCCTGGTATTCAGTCTCTCAATCCACACAGCCTCTGACGGCATGTTTGTATATTTGCGTGTGCACCTTAGACCAATGCTCCAGCCGAATCCAGCCTCTTCCAATTGAATGCAGCCCTGTGGAGAATGTGGCAACAATTAATCTGCTCCCTTCCGACCAAGGTTGTACCTATCTATAGTTTGTCCCAAAGTGCCACAAGTGTGGAATAACACAAGCCTTTGCACTTACTGTCCAGATGTTTCCAGATGTTGTGTTTGTGGATAGAAAACATCTGGGTGTCTGATTGACCCTACATTCACTTTTTGTCCAAATGCTTGCTGTCATATAAAACTCTGAAAGAATAATTTTTCCCCTTCACCACTGTCATTTCTTTTCCTCCACTGCCATTCCAGAAGGTGCATTCAGATAAGATTGTCAATGCGGAGGGAGTCTGGCTGAATCATCTCATTGGAGCTTGGTATGGATCATCCCCAATGACTGGCTGCAGAACACAGCACTCTGCCAGCTACTGGAGCATTCTGGCCTCCCCTTCAACACTAGCCAGGTCAGTGGCTCCCTTGGTCCTGGGAAAGCTGCTTGTCCCCCTCAGGTTCCTCCCCTAGAAGATCCCAATTACTAATGCTCCTCATTGCTGCTCCAAGAGGGGCGTATTAACAGAAGCCAGAGCTTTTTTGTTTCATAAAGAAAAACTATAAATACAAAACACTGTGTTGATATGCCCTGTTATTCACCTACTAACAAATTTTTCCTACACTTGTGTCATTTGCAAGTTCTTTCACAATAGGACTCCTTGTTATAAATTAATTAAATTCAAATTTGCCATATCAAAATAAATCTCAAAGCTGATTTTATTTCTTTATCAACGTCAGACTTGTTTATTCATTTATCAATCAATTTATCAATCATTGATTCCATGAATGTTTACTTTGCCTTTATTATGTGACAGGATTTGGAGTGTATGATAAGGACACCAAGAGAAATAAGACTTGAACTTGTCTTCAAATTGCTTACCATCTGTCCTAGTTTGCTAGGGCTGCCAAAACAAAATACCACACACTGAGTGGCCTAAATAACAAAAAAATTTACTTTCTCACAGTTCTGGAGGCTGGATGTTCAAGATCAAGGTTTGGCAGGTTTTATTTCTTCAGAGACCTCTCTCCTGGACTGGTAGATGGCCATCTTCTTGCTGTGTCCTCATGTGATCTTTCTTCTGTGTGTGCACATCTCTTTTTCTTCTTATAAAGGATACCTGTCATATTGGATTATGGTACCACCCAACAGCTTTAACTTAATCACTGCTTTGAAGACTATATCTCTAAGTAAAATTACATTCTGAAGTACTGGGAGTTGGGACTTCAACATATGAATTGAGGGGGACACAATTCAGTCCATAACTACATCTAACTAAAGAGGTAGAGAAATTAAGAAGTGATCATAATTAAGAGTATCAAGGTAGAGGAGATACAGAGTGATTCTGAAGGGTTGAAGGGTACACCTAACCTAGTCTGGGTGACAGGGTCAGCAGTCAAGGAAGGCTTCCCAGAGGAGGAGGTACTGCCCACACTGAATAAAGGGTGGCACATACCTGGTAAGAGAGAGGATAGCCCATAAAAGTAATTCCGTTTGACAAAACGTAAGTGCAAGAGAGTGGGAGCAAGAAATAAGACTGGAGAGGAAGGCTGGGCCGTAGAAGCGTCACGTAAGACAGATTGAGCTCACTCCTATAGCAATGGTGTATTGTTTAAAAACAGCATGCTGGAGATTGATAACCAGATATGGGCTTTATAATAGGTCAAGGCATTAATTATTTGGGGGTAGATCAGAGTTCCTGTAAGACTAGAGTTTGGGAGAGCAGTTAGAAAGCTGACAAAATTATCCATGCAAAAGATGGAAAGAATCTAAAGTAAGACATTAACAGTGTGTAAGAGAGGATGGGTTGGAAGACACAGGAAAGGAGATTATTTGAGGAGTCTATGCAGAGTGAGTAGAATAGAAGCCAAGGAGGGAGCTATAGGAACAAGAGCACTGAAAAAAAGGCCTAGCAAACAGGGGTACCAACAGGGCTGGCAGTAACATGAACTGTAAAGGCCCAATTGTAGCATATAAGTCTATTCTAAAAAGGGCAGTCACAGTTCAGCTCCATCCAGCAGCAGCTACCACAGGTGAATTTTAGCACAGACCTGCCAGATCTTTTAATTTTCCAAGATAAATGATACATGTGGATTTGGGGGCAAAATCTTAATTGAAAAAGTTTAAATATTAGAAAACCTTACGCAAGTCAAGCAGCATAGACATGTGGGCTGTGTCTGCCATGCAAATCTGAATTCAAGAGAGAAGAAAACTCCAAGGAGCCCAGAGAGAAGGAAAACAATCGAGAGGAGGCAGTGTGATGGCCGGCTGTACCGCTGCCCTGTCCCTTTCCCCACCACCACTGGGGAAGGATTACACATCACGCCTCATGGACGTTAGACTGGGCCATTCTGCATGCTCTGGACAATAGAATGTGAACAAAAGTGACTTGTGTAACTTCCAGGTGGAAGCTATAAGAGCTTGTATGTGCTTCCCCATGATCTCTGCTTTTCCCTCTGCCTCAAGAGTGACCATGTCCCATAGAGTTTCCTTCATCAACCCCATCCCAGAATGAAGACAACACAGAGTGGATCTGCAGCCAACCTACAATGGACATGGAGCATGAATGAGAAATAAATCTTGACCATTGTGAGCCACTGATACCATGGATATCAATGGTAACTGGATTACTGCAGCATAACTTTGTCTGTGCTAACTGATGCAGCCACAGAAGTCAAGGGAAAAGAGCTCCATGAAAGAACTAACAATGGCCATTGTACATGCTGCAGAGCATCTGAAACAGCATCTGAATCCATAGGCAGGGTAGAGGACAGATAGCAGAATAAAATCCCTGAGCAGCAAGAGGGAGATGGGTTCCAGAGAGAGGGAACTGGTCTAAGACATGAGAAGGGGCACTTTAGGATCTTCCACTGAGACTTAAAAACAGGAAGAAAGAATGGGTGTGGGTGCAGGTATAATTTTAGAAAGCAGGTGGGCAGGAAGTTAAGGTAGTTTGGAATGAGTACTATAAAATCAAAATAAAATTAAGAACTCTATGTTATAATTCTTAAAGGGAAGGAGGCATCACTTTTGCTTGGAGCAATAAATGAAGATATAAAAGAAAAGAGAGGATTTGAGTTGGACTTGAAGAACAGATATATTTGTTTTAGGGTAATACTAGCTATCCTAAGAGATAAACCTCACAATGGGAGTGGTTTAACGCAATAGTAATTTTTTCTAATACATGAAGAATTCAAAATCATGGAGTAGAGGCTCTGTGCCACTCAGTCTTTCAGGGACAAGAGAGATAGAGGCTCTGCCATCTTTAATATTTGATTTGCATAACATTTGTCCTGATTCTTATAGACAGTTTGCAGATAGAGGAAGACAGCAAGAAAAGTGATTGTGGCATGTTTCTATAAGCAAGGCAAGGGAATGACTAGAATCAGTTACACCCACACTAACTGCAAGGTAGGGTGGGAAATGTAGTTTAGCTGTTAGATGAACAGGTAGCCAGGATCTGCCCAGTGGGTAGGACTTTCCTTGCCAGAAATAGAATTAAGAAAGGCATTCCAGGCAGGAAAAAAAAATGGCATGAATAGGGAAAGAAATTTTCAAAATGTATTCAGGAACTATATTAATTTATCTATAACATAAAATTCATATAGGGGCATATTGGGGAAAAAAAGCTACAAAAGGGAGTCTGGATCCAGATTGAACAAAGTTTTAAATACCTAATAACAGTATTAGATTTATCTTAACCATCAGGGATTTAACCATGATTCTAAAATTACTTTTCACTGAAAAAGGTCTTTCAAGTAAGAGGATACGAAGATATTCATCAATGGGGGAAAAGAGATACATAAAGAGGATAAGCCAAATCTTTTTAATCACTGAATCTTGATGAGGAGTTTCTCTAGTGTATTTTTTAATCTCAGTAATAAAAATGGTTTTAAAAGATAGTAAAGATCCTTTAAAAATATTTCACTATACATACTAAAAGATAATACCACCAGTAAGAAAGAAAAAAAGTTATTATTTGTTCATGCATTAGCTTATACGGTGAAAGCAATTAATCAATGTGTGACCACTTTGAAAGCTCTAGGACAGTGAAAATTTCAAAGGTGTTATTTTTGGGGAATCTCTATCATCACTATAAGAATGGTTCGCCCCTCTGCTTAAATCACAGGGAGTTGATTGCTCCTTCTCTCAATGCATCAGAACTAACTTTGAAGCATGCTAGACTTCCCTCAGCATTATAAATCTATTCAATAAATAGTCTGAGATCAGAAATTAATTCCCTGACAAAGTAAACAAGCTCTTCTTCAGTAGAGTGAACTGTTGTTCATTTCTTCCTTGTCTTGCACAGCCCAGTCCTCTTGGAATCACCAACACCATATTTGTCCAAAAATCTTCCTTGTTTCAAGGCCAAAGGTGGATTACCCTCAACTTTTTGTGAAGAAACTCTCAGAGAATATATTTCAGCTATTCTCATGTAGGCAGATGTATGGCCTCACCCCCAAACATTTAGAATACTAAAGATTTGTGAACAATTTTTAACACCTGCCCTTTCATAAAGGGATAACCTTTTTCTGGGCTTATACTTTTCAAGTCCTGGAGAGATACCCATGTTGTTCTTTGCATCCTAGAAAACCCTTTTCTGCTTATGGAGACAGATGATATAACAAAACAAAACAAAAATAGTGCTCTGACAAATTTGAGTACCAGCAGCATTTAGAAGTGATTAACCTTGGGCAAATTACATAACTTCTATGGAGCTATGACATAAGAATAATACCTATTGTATTACCAAGGTCATTATATGAATGAAATAAGACAATACATATTAATTGACTAACATAGCATGGTGTTAATACATGTATGTTCCTCATACACACTCCACTTCCCCACATAGACTCAGTTCAGATCTTGACCTTACCTTCAATAGTGTGGCACTGCTATGCTGCTTGTGTACACCCTAATGTGCAGGTACAGCACTTCCTGTGCCACAGTCTTTTAGCAGCTAAGCGTTCAGGAATCTGGAAAAGGAGCTGTGACATAAATGGATACACTAGACAAGAAATATAAATTTAGAAGGCATTTGCGGAGCCAGACGGATACCTACTCTCTAGTGGAGTGGTTCCCCGAATGTCCAGACCCACAGCTTTTTATTTAGACATTTTGCCCTTTAACAAAGCAAACACACATATCAAAGGTAAGGTTTGGTAAACAATAAAGGATTATCAGGTTAGGGGAATTGCCTTCAGCTGTTCAGCCAGCAGCAGGTAATAATATGCAGATTTTCAGCACTGCAGAATATCAAAATCCATCAGCCTTCTGACAGATTTCTCGCATTTATTATGCTAACAACTGTTCGTCTCCAGCACTCCTGTGTGTCCTATTCTCTGCACATTGCATTCTACTGCAGTCCCATTGATGATGACTGGCCCTCTTGAAACTTCACCTATACAGACATACCTCAGAGATATTGTGGGTCCAGTTCAAAACCACTGCAATAAAGCAAGTATCACAATAAAGCAAGTCATAATCTTTTTGCCTTCAATTTGTAAAAGAACATAATATTTGTGAAGTGCAATAAAGTGAGGTGCAATAAAATAAGGTATACCTGTACTGGTTAGCATGCCTCAATGGGGATGTACTATTGCTTCCAAGGAATGTTAAGCACAGAGTACAAAGAAGAGCTATTGAGCTTCAAAGGGCTTCTATAGAGGGACAGCAGAAGAAATTGTGATTGTTTGACCTCCCCTTGCTACCTCCAATCTTTACTTTACCAAAGATGATAGTATCTTTCCAGTCAGGCAATTCTTTGGCTCTTCTCCCTATTCTGAGGTTGGATGCAAAGGTTTTCACCTGTGTTTTGTTCTAGTTGTTTTATAGTTTTAGGCTTTACATTTAGATATGTGATCCACTTTAAGTTAATTTTGTATAATGTTAACTATAGGCTTTCAAAGATGCCTTTTATCAGATAGATAAAATTCTATTCTCCCCCTTAGTTTACTGAGTTTTGCAAGAATAGATGTTGAATTGTGTTCAGTTCTTTTTCTTACATCTATTGAGATGATATTATGGGTTTTCCTTTTTACTTTGCTTATATGGTAAATTACATTGGCTGATTTTTGAACATCAAACTATGATTCTTGGCATAAATCACACTTGGTCATGATATATTAGCATTTTTTTATATTGTATTAGATTTGCTAAAATTTGTTTTAAAATTTTTGCAGCTACATTCATGAGGGACATTGGTCTGTAGCTTTCTTGTAATGTCTTTTATGGTTTGGTATCTGGGTTCTATTAGTCTCATTGAATGAGTTGGTATGCAGTTCTTTTACTTCAATATTCTGGAAGAGTTTGTATCAATTTGGTATTATTGATTTTTTAGATGTTTGAGAGGATTCTCCAACAAAACCATCTAAATCTAAAGTTTTCTTTATGGGAAGATTTTTAAACTGTAAATTTAATATTTTAATAGACATATGGCTATTCAGCTTATCTATTTCTTCTTAAGTGAGTTTTGGTAACTTTTGGCATCCAAGGAGGTTTCCCATTTCAATGAAGTGTCAAATTTATTAGGATAAAATTATTCACAGTATTCCTTTTAATATCTGTAGAATCTCTAGTGATGTCACATTGCTTATTATTGATATTAGTAATTTGTGTCTTCTTTCTTTTTTTCTGGATCAGCCTAACTATAGGTTTATCAACTTTATTGTCTCAAAGGACTAGCCTTTGGTTTCATTGCTTTTCTCTATTTTTTTCTACCTCACTGATTTCTATTCTGATCTTCATTATTTTCTTCTTTTTGCTTTTGTTGGGTTTAATTTGTTGTCATGCATTTTAATTTTATGTATGTAATAAATGTCACAACACATTGTTATTATTTTTGTCTAAACATAAAATTATATTTTTAAAAGATTTTAGTAAAGAAAGCAATCTTACATATTTGCTATTGTAAATTTCTGGTCTCTGCATTTTTCTGTGTAGAACCAGATTCCATCTGATATTATTTTTGTCTACCTGAAGAACTTCCTTTTAAATTCTGTTATGTGGGTATGCTGGTATGCTGGTAATGAGTTATTTCAACTCTTGAATGTCTGAAAAGGTCTTTATTTTGCCTTCATTTTCAAAAGATGTTTTTGTGGAGTATAGAATGCTAAGTGGATGATTTTTTTTTTTCTTTCTAAAGAAATTATTTCCTGTCTCCTCCCCTAAATCATGTCCAGGAAAAAATTTGCTACCATTTTCAACTTCCTCCTGTGTATAATGTGTCCCTTTTCTCTGACTATTTTTAAGATTTACTCTTATCATTGATTTTGAGCCATTTGACTATGATGTGACTTCTTGTAGTTTTCTTTATGTGTCTTGTTCTTGGAGTTTATTGAACTTTATGGATCTCTGAGTTTAGAGTTTTCATCAAATTTAGAAAATTTTGAACAATTATTTCTTCAAATATTTTTCTTCTCCCTCCTACTTTGGAGGATTCTGAATATAGTCTAAATAGGCAATTTGAAGTTATTCCACGGTTCACTGGTACTCTTCCCCCTGACCCCCCTCAGTCTATTTTCTTTCCGTGTTTCACTTTGGATAGTTTCTGTTTCTGTGTCTTCAAGTTTCAAATCTTTACTTTTGTAATATGTGATCTACCATAAAATCTTATCTAATTTTTCATCTCAGACATTGTTGTTTTCATCTCTAGACTTATATTTGGCTATTTTTATGTCTCTAATTATCTTTTTTTTTTTTTTTTTTACTGTATAGAATACAACTAAAATAATTGCTTTAGTGCCCTTGCCTGCCACATTTATCATCCTTGTCAGTTCTGGATTAAATGTGTCAGATTCAATTGATTGGTTTTTATCTGTATTTTATTTGTATTTCACAGCTTCTTTGCATGCCTGGGTATTTTTAATTGGCTACCAAACACTGTGAATTTAATTCTGTTACTGGAAATTTTTGTGTTACTATAAATTTTCTTATAGTTTGTTCTGGTAAACAGTTATGTTAACTGAGAAAAGTTTGATATTTTGAGGTCTTGCTTTTAAGATTTGTTAGAAAGAACCAGAGCAGTGCTCAATCTATAGCCATTTATTCCCCTACTGAAGACAACTTTCCTGAGCACTCTACCTAGTATGTTATGAGCTATTCCATTCTGGCTGATATAAACAGACACTATTCCTGGCCCTGTGTGAGCACTGGGCATTGCTCCCTGGAGTCTTTTTGAACAGTTTTTTCCCTAGCCTCAGGTAGTTTTTTTATTTGCATACACTGACCAGTACTCACTAAATTCTCAAGGGGGATCCTTTTGGAGTTATGTTTCTGTGCAGCAGTTTTCTCTCTTGCACCCTGTCCTATAAGCCCTAGAGACCTCAAAAATGAGCCCGGACTTCAAAACTAAGGAACCCATCAGTTTCTCCCTTTCTGCAGTACAGCCTGAAAACTCTCTTAAGGCAGTAAGTTGTAGACATCATAGGCAGAGCCACTCATCTACTATTCTACACAGAAGGGAGCCCCTCTTACATTCTGTCTGTGATATGATATCCAACAAAGAGTAGGTTCTGAACTAAAGAGAAATTGTATACAACCTCAACGGGGTTAAATTAAGGGGATGGGTAACTTCCCTACCTCATATTCGAAATCTCTTTCACATCCCTGTATTCTACTTACTTATCAGGAAAAAATTCCAGATGCTATTCACATCAAAATACATTTCATTTTGTTGTGTTTAAAATTAAAAGTCAAATAAGTGTTTTTTTCCTCTCTCTTTTCTTAGACAGTTAGAAACAGATGTTTTAACATCCTGAGGAAACTCTAATATGATAAGCCCTTAAAATATGAACATTATAATATCACAGAGAACAGATAAACACAAAAACAAAATGTTTCAGCTCCCAAAAGGCCAAGTCTGAGGGGATAGAAGTAACGAGAGGAACAGGAAATAGCATTACTATCACTCATCGCCATTCCCAGGATACTGAGATGACTTCTAATGACCAGTAATAATTAATTACTAAGCATCACTGCCCACTGAAAAATATACAGTGTGTATGTGTGTGTATGTGTGTGTGTGTGTGTCTGTCTGTCTTCCTCCAGTGAGCCTTCTTCTCTGAATGTGACAGTCATCACACCCAAACAAGCAACCTGATAGAAGGAAAGGGTGCTTTGGTTTACTTTTAGAAAGTGACCTGTTGGGTACTCAGATATGCCTTCTCTTTAAATCTACAGAGATGATGCTCCCCTTTGCTGCCTCAAAACACCACCATCAGTTTCTCACAGAAAGAAGAAAATTCAGGAGCAGTGACAAGATTGTAAAATTTAAAGTCATCCATTCCAGATAGTGGAGTACATAATCTATGCTTACCCCCTACAACAATCACATCAAAATACAACTATTAAGCAGTCTTCATTGAGAACCTCCTGAAGAATAGCTGAACAGAGTCCTCTACCTAAGGACATAAAAGAAAGACACACACAGACTAAAAGTAAAGGGATAGAAAAAGATATTTCATACAAATGGAAATATAAAAATAGCTAGGGTAGCAATACTTATGTTGGACTAAATAGACTTTAAAATAGAGGCTGTAACAAGAAACAAAGAAGGACATTTCAAAATGATAAAGGGAGCAATCCAACAAAAGGATATAACTCTTATAAACATCTATGCACCCAATGTCGGAGCACCTAAAAATATAAAGCAAATATTGATGGACATAAAAGAAAATATTGGGAATAATACAGTAATAGTGGGGAATCTAACACCCCATTGACATCAATAGACTGATCATCCATACAGAAAATCAACAGAGAAACAGTGACCTTAAATGGCACATTACACTGGAAGTACTTGATTGATATTTTCAGAGCATTTCACTGCAAAACAGCAGAATATACATTCTTTTCAAGAGCTACACCACATATTAAGCCACAAAGGAAGTCTCAATAAATTTAAGAAGATTGAAATCACATCTTCTCCCTCCACAATGATAAAAAAACTAGAAATCGATTATAAGGAAAAAAACTAAAAAAAAAAAAAAAAAAAAAAAAAACATACACAAACACATGGGGACTATATAAAATGCAAAAACAAACAAACAAATAAAAAAATGAGTTAAAAAGGTCAAGGAAGAAATCAAAATATACCCTGAGAAAAATGAAAATGTAAACACATGACCCAAAAAAAATCTAGGGAACACAGCCTAAGCAATTCAAGAGGAAAATTCATAGCTATGCAAGCCTACCTCAAGAAACAAACAAATAAAATTTCAAATAAGCTATCTAACCTTACACTTAAATGTCCTACAATAAGAAGAAAAAACAAAGCCTAAAATGAGTAAAAGGAAGGAAATAATCACAATCTGAGCAAAAATAAATGAGAATTTTTTTAAAAAAGAAAGAAATCAATAAAACTAAAATATGGTTATTATAAACAAAAATAATAAAGCTTTAGCCAGACTCATTGAGAAAAAAGATAGAGGACCCAAATAAATATAATCAAAATTAAAAGATGATAAGTGAAAACAGACACCATAGACATACACACACAAAAGAAGAAAATACTACAAAAAAATTACATGCCAACAAATTGGGCAAATCTGAAAGAAATGGGTAAATTCCTAAAAACATACAATCTTCCCAGACTGAATCAGAAAGAAAGAGAAAATCTGAACAGATCAATAACTGCTAACGAAATCAAACCAGTAGTCAAAAACTACAAAAAACACAAGTCCTGGACCAGATGGTTTCACGGGTGAATTTTACCAAATATTCAAAGAAGAATTAATATCTATTCCTTTCAAACTATTTCAAAATATTGAAGAGGAAAAGCTTCTAACTCATTTTACAAGGCCCACATAACCCCAATGCCAAACCAAAGACAATGAAAATATTAAAATTATAGGCCAATATCCCTGATAAACATAGATACAAAAATCCACAACAAAATATTAGCACACAGATTTCAGCAATATATTAAAAAGAAATGCATGTTTGGTTCAATATCTGTGAATTAAGAAACATGGTACACTACATAAACAAAATTAAACATAAAAATCATATGATAATAGCAATAGACTCAGATTTTTTGACAAAATCCAACATCAACTATTATGAAAATTCTCAGTGAAGTGGGGATACAGAGAATATACCTCAGCATAATAAAGACCATATATAACAAAACCATAGCTAACTTCATACTCAGTGGTTAAAAGCCAAAAGCTTTTTATTTAAGATCAGAAACAAGGATGCCCACTTTCACCATTTTAATTCAAAATAATATCAGAAGTCCTAGCCACGACAATCAGAAAAAAAAAAAAAGGAAAGAAGTAAAACTGTCATTATTTGCAGATGACATAATACTATAGAGAGAGAACCCTAACAAGACAAACAAAAACCGAAAACTATTAGAATTAATAAAAGAATTCAATAAAGTAGCAGGATAAAAATTAATATTCAGAAATACTTGTATTTTGTACACCAATAATGAACTATCAGATAAATTAATTTAAAAAGCTATTCCATTTACAATTGCATCTCAAAGAACTAATTATTTGGGAATAAATTTAATCAAGAATATTAGATACATGTACTCAGAAACTATAGGACATTGAAGGAACAAATTAACAATTAACTGGAAGGTTATACCTTGCTCATGGATTGAAAGAATTAACATCATTAAAATGTCCATACTACCCAAAGCAATCTGCAGAATCAATACAATCCCTTTCAAAATACCAATGGCATTTTTCAAAGAACTAGAATAAATAATCCTTAAATTTATATGAGAAGAATAAAGTTGGAGATATCACACTACCTAATATCACACTAAGACTATTGTAATCAAAGAAGCACTGTACTGACATAAAAACAGATATATAGATCAATGGAACAGAATAAGGAGTCCAGAAAAAAAATAACCATGCCTATATGGTCAATTAATCACTGAAAAAGAAAGCAAGGATATACAGTGGATAAAGATAGTGTCTTCAATAAATGGTGTAGGAAAAACTGGACAAATTAGTGAAATAAAAAGGAAACTAAACCACTTTTTGTGCATCATATACAAAAATAAACTCAACATGAATGAAAGACTTATATGTAATACCTAAAACCATAAAACCCTAGAAGAATACAAAGGCAGTTAATTCTATAACATCCTTTTAATTCTGTAGAGCAATATCTTTTTGGAAATGTCTCCTTGGGCAAGGGATAAAAAAGAAAAAAATACATCAAATTAAAAAGGTTTTGCACAGCAAAGGAAACTATGAAAAAAATGAAAAAACAACCTATTGAATGGAAGAAGATATTCACCAATGATACATCAGTTAAAATGTTAATATCCAAAATTTATAAGAAACTAGCACAACACCAAAAATTCTAATAATATAATTAAAAAATGGAAAGGGGACCTAAATAGACATTTCTCCAAAGAGGACATACAGATGGCCAATAGACTTGTAAAAAGCTGTCAACATCACTAATTGTCAGAGAAATGCAAATTAAAACTACAAAGTGATATCACCTCACACATCTTAGAATGGCTATTATTAAAAAGTCTACAAATGATTGTTGGTGAAGATAAGGAGGGAAGGGAACTGCACTGTTGATGGGATTGCAAATTGGTGTAGCCACTGTGGAAAACAGTATGGGGGTTCCCAAGAAAATTGAAAATAGAACTACCATATGACCCAGCAATTCAACTTTTGGGAATTTATCTGAAGAAATCCAAAATACTAATTTAAAAATATATATGCACCCCTATGTTTCTTGCAGCATTATTTATAATCGCCAAGATATGGAAGCAACCTGTTTGTGCATTAATAGATGAACGTACATTGTACAGTGTACAATTGAATATTACTCTGACATAAAAAAAGAATGAAATTTTGCCTCTATCAACAACATAGATGAACCTGTGGGGTATTATGCTAAGTGAAATAAGTCAGATAAAGAAAGACAATTGATTTCACTTACTAGTATATGTTGAATCTAAAAAAAAACACAAAATAAATAAACAAACAAAACAAATTCATAGATATAGATGATTGCCAAATGAGAGAGAATTTAGGGGGCTAGGTGGAAAAGGTGAAGAGATTAAGAAGTACATGTCCTAGCCAGTTTGGCTCGGTGGATAGAGCGTCAACCTGTGGACTGAAGGGTCCCGGGTTTGATTCCGGTCAAAGGCACATGCTCAGGTTATGGGCTCAATCCCCAGTGGGGGGCATTCAGGAGACAGCTGATCAATGATTCTCTCTCATCGTTGATGTTTCTATCTCTCTCTCCCTCTCCCTTCCTCTCTGAAATCAAACTAAAAATATATTTTTTAAAAATATATTTTTTAAAAAGTACAAATAAGCAGTTACAAAATAGTATCAGGGATGTAAAATACAGCATAGGGAGTATGGTCAATAATATTTGTAATAACTATGTATGGTATCAAATGGGTTTTAGACATAATGGGGTGAATCTTTCATAAGGCATATAGATGTCTAATCATTATGTGTACACCTAAAACTAATTTAATATTGTATGTCAACTGTAATTGAAAAATAAATTTTTAAAAAGGCAAATAACAAAATAATATGCCAAAGTGGTACATTTTCAGATAGCATATTCTACTCCACTCAGGGTCGTATAGGAGGCAAGCTTGTGCATGTCAGAAGAATGGGTGTTTGACATCCACTAGAAAAGGTGTCAATTATGAGGGACTGGAATCCTGGGGAGGAAAAGTTATTCTCCTTGTGCTGAGATAGAAAAAAATGAGTATTTGGTAAGCTTCTCAGAATGAGTTGCCTTTGACAGTGACCAGTCCCATAATGCATTTTGATATTTGCTATTCCTCCTTTCCTATCTCATTATCCTTGATTATCCTCCTTGCTCCCTGTTAGCACCTCCCAAATAAAGTACCTGCACACAAATTTTTATTTATACTGTTTTGGGAAACCTAGGTCAAGATAAATGTGACACAAAAAAAACTGGTCATGGCACAAAATACATTGCTCAGGTTTTTCATCTGCAAAATGAGAATAACAACAGCTCATATGATTGTTGCAATAATGAAATAATGAATGTTCAAATACCTGGGACAAACCAGGGACCTAATAATATTAATTCCTTCTCTGCTCTCTCCCTTCATGTTTTCACACCCTATGATGAAGAAGTAGTGAAATATTTTTTTTCTTTTTCTCTTTAACTTTTTCTGAGACAGAGATTGGGAGAAAAAAATATATAACTTTTTTGAGCAGCTCACCCCCGTCTGAGGAACAGCAGCCATGCAAACAGCCCGCACCCATCTGCGGAGAGGCAGCTGCGAGAGCAGCCTGCCCCCACCAGCCAGAAGAGCCACCACTACAGCGAGCAGCCATGCAAGCAGTGCCCACCCAAAGAGCCACTACCAACTGAGGAGCAGCCACTGCCACAACCACCCAAGGAGCAGCCACCGCCCGAGTAGCTGCTGCTGCTCGAGGAGCAGCCCCTGAATGACTCAACACCTATGTCCTTCATTGAGAGCAAAAAATGGGGAGACAAAGAAATCCCCAAAGGAAAGAAAAGGAGGAATCACCAGAAAAGGATCTGAGTGAAATGGAGGCATGCAATATGTCAGAAAAATAATTCAGAATAAGGGTCATAGAGTTCATAAACCAGATGGATGAAAAAATCAACAACTTATGTAGGAATCAAGAGGAAATAAAGAATGATATACCTACAGTAAAAAACACTATAGAAAGTTACAAGAAGCAGAAGACCGAATTAGTGAATTAGAAGACAGGGCAGCAAAACATACCCAAACTGAACTGTAATTGGAGAAAAAAATTAAAAAACATGAGGGGAGCCTAAGGGAGCTTTGGGACAACATGAAATGAAGCCACATATGAATAATAGGGGTGCCAGAATAACAAGAAGAGGAACAAGGTTTAAAAAACCTATTTGAAGAAATGATATCAGAAAACTTCCTGATTTGGGGAAGAAAAAAGTCACACAGTACAGAGAGTCCCAAACAAGATGAACCCAAAAAGACCCACACTGAGACACATTGTAATTACCATGGCAAACATTCAAGACAAAGAGAGAATCTTAAAGGCTACAAGAGAGAGACAGAAAGTTATGTACAAGGGATTGCCCATTAGATTATCAAATGATTTCTCGACAGAAACATATCAGGCCAGAAAGGAACAGAAGGAAGTTTACAAAGTGATGCAAATCAAGGGACTGAATCTAGGAATACTCTATCCAGTAAGGCTATCATTCAAAATTGAAGGTGAAATAAGGAGCTTCACAGACAAAAAAAAAAAAAAAAAAAAAAAAAAGGCTAAGGGAGTTTATCACTACCAAGTCAGCAATGTAAGAAATGCTAAAGGAACTGGTGTAAAAAAAAGAAATAAAAACAAAAGAAGGAACACAGGCACAAAAAATAAAAATGGCTACAAACAAGTACCTTTCAATAACTTTAAATGTAAATGGACTAAATGCTTCAATCAAAAGACATCATGGCTGAATGGATAAGAAAACATGATACATATACACTGAGTGGCCAGATTATTATGATCTCTGAATGCATAATAATTTGGCCACTCAGTGTATATTCTATATAACAAAAGGCTAATATGCAAATTGTCCCCTCGACCATGAATTTGACCAGCAGGCAGGCCAGCCAACCACCCATGTCCCCTCCCCCTGGCCAGGCTAGCTGGACCCCACCCATGCACAAATTCATGCACCGAGCCTCTAATATATACATATATACACTGAGTGGCCAGATTATTATGTATTCAGAGATCATAATAATCTGGCCACTTAGTGTATATGCTATCTACAAGAGACCCACCTCAGAACAAAGGACTCACACAGACTGAAAGTAAAGGGATGGAAAAATATCTTGCAGGCAAGTGCAAATGAGAAAAAACGCTAGGGTAGCAATACTAATATCTGACAAAATAGACCTCAAAGTGAAGGCCATAACAAGAGATAAGGAAGGCCACTTCATAATACTAAAGGGATCGATACAACAAGAAGATATAACCCTGGTAAACATATATGCACCCAATGCAGGAACACACAAATACATAAAAAAAAACTCCTGGAAGATATCAAGGGAGAGATCAACAATAATACAATCATAGTAGGGGAGTTTAATACCCCACTAACATCACTGGATAAATTCTCTAGACAAAAAAATAAGCAAGGAAACAGCAATCCTAAATGACTCACTAGATCAGATAGACTTACTTGACATGCTCAGAACATTTCACCACAAAGCCACAGAAAGTGCACATGGGGCATTTTCAAAGATAGATCACATATTGGGTCACAGGCAAAGTCTCTCCAAATTCAAGAAGATTGAAATTATATCAATCATCTTCTCAGATCACAATGACATAATCCTATATAATAAAGAGTAACATGCAAATCAACAAAAGGCAGAATGACCGGTTGCTATGAGGTGCACTCACCACCAGGAGGCAGATGCTCAATGCAGGAGCTGTCCCCTGGTGGTCAGTGTGTTCCCACAGAGGGAGCACTGCTCAGCCAGAAGCCCTGAGCTGAGCTCACGGCTGGCGAGTGCAAGGGTGGTGGCGGGAGCCTCTTCCACCTCTGCGGCAGTGCTAAGGATGTCCAACTGCAGGCCGGGCTGAGGGACCCCCCCCACCCCCGAGTGCACGATTTTGTGTACCAGGCCTCTAGTACTACCATGTTTCCCCCAAAATAAGACAGTGTCTTATATTAATTTTTGCCCCCAAAGACACGCAAGGTCTTATTTTCAGGGGATGTCTTATTTTTCCATGAAGAAGAATACGGTACACATTTATTGTTAAATGAAAATAAAGGAAATTTATTACCTGTATACGGTACGGTAGTACAGTAGTTGTCAACACAAACCAGACAAACTGTGAATCCTACAGTATCAAGAATTTACTCATTTATTCAATGACAATCATGTCATCATCTTCTGGAACATCATCATAACAATGCAATTCCTGAATTTCCTGGTGAATTTCTTGTGATTCCATTTCTTTCAGAATCAGTGGACCAAATATCTCATGTTTAGCAATAGCTCTGTCTTTAAATGAGTACTTCTTGTCAAGGTAGCCTGCTCGCAGTGCATTTGCAATGCAACTGTCAGTGATTTTCTCCCATGAATTCTTCACCCAAGTCACAACTTCTTGCAGTTTAGGTTTCACAAAGTTTCCATGCTGATTTCTCTCCATTCTATTTTCAATGTAGTCATTAATTTCCATGCGCAAATTGTCTTTGAATGGCTTGTTTGTTTCAATATCAAGAGTCTGGAGATAGGCCGTCATTCCTGCGGGAATCATGATCTGATCTATTTTTCTTTCGTGAAGAAATGTCTTCATATCTTTAGCTGCATCCCAGACAAGCAGACCTCTTTGGCTCCCTCGCATAACAAGTGGCAGCATTAAATCGACCCACTTCCTTATAACTGCTTGTGTGGCCCAGGCATTTTCAGTTTCAGGAATAAAAACGCCCAAAACATGTTCAATCTTTTCCTTCTTGCCCTTAGAAATGATTAAAGGTGGGATTTTAGTGCCATACAGACGAATTGCCAAAATACAGGAAACACGTGCACTTTCGTAAGCAGTGGAGGGAATGTACGCCAAGGAGGCACCCCGCTGTTCAATTGTTGTTTGAGATGATTGGCCCATAAACACTGCAGTTTCATCCATAACAATCATGTTGGAAAGATTGTATTTAGAGAAGTCAGCATCATCAATAAAGAACTTGAATGCAAGTGCTCGCTTAATAACTTGAGTATCTTCCAACCTAAACAATGTTGTAGATCTTCTTAAAGACAGTTCACTTCGCTGAAGGAAATTATCCAGCCAGTGTTGTGATGCTTTGAAGTCTTCGGGGGCTATGTCAAACTGTGGTGCCATTGCAAGGGCAAATTCTTGAATCTGAGCCCTATTCACAACCAAAGCCTTTGCTCTCCTGTCAACAACCCATTCACAGATCAGGTCTTCCAGCTCGGAAAATAACGGTTGCCGACCTGATCCACACTTGCGCTTTTTAGCATTTCCCTTGTCCACTTGTTCAATGAGGTTACCATACTTTGCTTGCCATTTTCGGACCAATAAGATACTCAACATCTTCTCTTTGCAGAAAGCAGTAAGATTTTGGCCCCAAGAGTCTTCCACGATTCCTTTCTTGTACTCCAAGGAGTAGCTTTTTCTTTTTGCGCTCATTTCTAGGGTTAAAAAAAAAAGGAATTGGGGTATCAAGGTGGGGGGAGGGGGATCACTCAAAATGACACAGGGCAGTTTTACCAAACATTCAAAGAAGAACTAAAACCTATCCTCCTCAGACTATTGCCACAAATTCAAGAAGAAGTAATACTTCCAAGCTCATTCTGTGAAGCCAGCATTATCCAATACAAAAAACAGATTAAAAAAAAAAAAAGAAAGAGAATTACAGGCCAATATACCTCATGAACATAGATACCAAAATCTTCAACAAAATTCTAGCAAATCAGTTTCAGCATTACATCAGGGAGATTATACACCATGACCAAGTAGGATTTATCCCTGGGATGCAAGGATGGTACAATATCCATAAATCAATTAATGTGATATATCACATAAACAAATTGAAAGATAAAATCACATAGTCATATCAATCGGTATAGAAAAAGCATTTGACAAAATCTAACACCCTTTCTTGATAAAAATTCTCAGCAAAGTGAGAATAGAGGGATCATACCTCAACATAATAAAAGCCTTGTATGACAAACCTACAGCCAACATCATACTCAATGGGCAAAAAATAAAACCATTTTACCTAAGAACAGGAACAAGACAGGGATGCCCACTTTCATCACTCTTGTTTGACAAAGTACTGGAAGTGCTAGCCATAGCGATTAGACAAGAAAAAGAAATAAAAGGTACCCAAGTGTTTTTTTGTTGTTGTTGTTTTTTGTTTTTAAATATATTTTATTGATTTTTTTTTTTTTTTTTACA
This sequence comes from Plecotus auritus, assembly GCF_963455305.1. Taxonomy (NCBI): domain Eukaryota; kingdom Metazoa; phylum Chordata; class Mammalia; order Chiroptera; family Vespertilionidae; genus Plecotus; species Plecotus auritus. The sequence goes on along the minus strand of NC_137772.1, from coordinate 98,020,332 downwards.
GAGAAGAAGGGAGAGGGATAGAGAGTCAGAAACATCAATGAGGGAGAAACATCGATCAGCTGCCTCCTACATATCCCCACTGGGGATGTGCCCGCAACCAAGGTACATGCCCTTGACTGGAATCGAACCTGGGACCCTTGAGTCCACAGGCTGATGCTCTATCCACTGAGCCAAACCAGTCAGGGCGGTACCCAAGTTTTAAAAGAAGAAGTAAAACTGTCATTATTCACATATGACATGATACTGTACAAAGAAAACCTAAAGACTCCATCAAAAACTTATTTGACTTAATAAATGAATTTGGCAATGTAGCAGGATACAAAATTAACGCCAAGAAATCTATGGCATTTTTATGCACCAATAGTGAACTTACAGAAATAGAGATTAAAATTCAATCCCATTTACCATCACACCAAAAAAAAAAATTAAGATACCTAGGAATAAACTTAACTAAGGAGGTAAAAGACCTATACTTGAAAAACTACAGGACACTGAAAAAAAGAGATAAAGGAAGACATAAACAGATGGAAAAACAGACCATGTTCATGGATTGGTAGAATCAACATCATTAAAATGTCCATACTACCCAAAGCAATCTACAGATTCAATGCACTCCCCATTAAAATACCAATGGCATATTTAATAGGTCTAGAATAAACTCTCCAAAAATAATCTGGAATAAAAAAAAAAAGACCCTGAATAGCTGCAGCAATCCTGAGAAAGAAGAACAAAGTAGGAGTGACCTCAATACCAGATATCAAGCTGTATTACAAAGCCACTGTTCTCAAAACTGCCTGGTACTGGCACAAGAATAGACATATAGACCAATGGAACAGAGCAGAGAACCCAGAAATCAACCCAAACCACTATGCTGAATTACTATTTGTCAAAAGGGCAAGAGCATACAATGGAGTCAAGACAGTCTCTTCAATAAATGGTGTTGGGAAAATTGGACACATACATGCAAAAAAAAATGAAACTAGACCACCAACTTACACCATACACAAAAATAAACTCAAAATGGATAAATGACTTAAACATAAAACAAGAAACCATAAAAATCTTAGAAGAAGCCACAGGCAGCAAAATCTCAGACATATGCCGAAGCAATATCTTCATCAATACAGCTCCTAAGGCAATGAAAACTAAAGAGAAAATAAACAAATTGACTACATCAAAATAAAAAGCTTCTGTACAGCAAAAGAAACCATCAACAAAACAACAAGAAAGCCCACTGCATGGGAGAACATATTTGTCATTGTTATCTCTGATAAGGTTTTATCTCCAACATTTACGTGGAACTCATACAACTTAACAAAAAGTAGATAAACAATGCAATTTAAAAAATGGACAATGGACCTAAATAGATATGTTTTGAAAGAAGACATACAGAAGGCCCAGAGACATATGAAAACGTACTCAAAGTCACCAATCATCTGAGAGATGCAAATCAAAATGACTATGAATTACCATCTCACCCCTGTCAGAATGGCTATCATCAACAAATCAACAAATGACAAGTGCTGGTGAGAATGCGGAGAAAAAGGAACCCTTGTGCACTGCTGGTGGGAATGCAGACTGGTGCAGCCACTGTGGAGAACAGTATGGAGTTTCTTCAAAAAACTAAAAATGGAACTCCCATTTGACCCAGTGATCCCACTTCTAGGACTGTATCCCAGGAAACTAGAAACACCAATCAGAAAGGACATATGCACCCCTAAGTTCATATCAGCACAATTTACAATAGCTAAGATTTGGAAACAACCTAAGTGCCCATCAGCAGATGAGTGGATTAGAAAACTGTGGTACATCTACAAATTGGAATACTACACTGCTGTAAAAAGGAAGAAACTTTTACCATTTGCAACAGCATGGATGGACCTGGAGAGCAAGATAAATATCACATGATCTCACTCATTTGTGGAATATAATGAACAACATAAGGTGATGAACAAAAACAGATAGAGAAGCATTGATCAGATCATCAAACCTCAAAGGGAAGGCAGGGGAGGGTCAGGAGAAGGGGGAGAGATCAACCAAAGGACTTGTATGCATGCATATAAGTATAACCAATGGACACAGACACTAGTGGGGTGAGGGCATGAGCTGGGGGATGGGAAAACAATAGGGGGATAAGGACACATATGTAAAACCTTAATCAATAAAAAAAATAACTTTTTACATTTTCAATGTGTTTTTTTTTTGGAAAGTCATATGGAGCCCAGACAGTCAACCTGTTAAGCAGCTGCAAAGTCAGAAAGAAGAGAGAAGATAAAAGCAGATGTGTCCAAAGTGATAGAAGAAACCATACAGAGAGAAAAAGAAAATTGGAGAGAATAACTACTTCATCTTCAGAAACCCTTTTCACCTCTTTATTCCAGTTGATGGAAGAATTTTAGCATCAGCCAGAGGGAAAGCGTTTTTGTCAAAGGACCCTTTCAACAGAGGTGTGGGGTCTGGAGACCACTGCTGAGCTTCTCCAGGCTCTCTGAGCAAGAAGTGTTCAAACTTTAAGTAGTAGCAGCTATACTATTGTGAGCTTCACAGAATTTCTGATGGTTAGGAGGGTGATATTTATACTTTCCACTTGAAGGGGAGCAAAATTTGCCACCCCAAAATATGTCTCTGGAGTAAGAGTTATCTTTAGCTGATTATTTTTAAGAAACAATAAACACAAGAAAAGCTCTAAAAATGTTGTATAAATTACCCTTTTATAAAAGACATGTGCATTTGTAAGAGAAATTTCCATTGGTAAAGTTTTCTCCCTCACTGTACCAGGAAGAGAATAATGACGCTAAATTTCTAAAAACTATCAATGGAGAAAGCATTGATTTAATTCTGCATAACAACCATCCTCTTGTTCACTATGTTTTTTCACTGTAATCTCCCATAACTGGCCTCTCCCCACCCAGCATCTTTTTTTGTTTTTAGATGAAGATGGTATTCAACGTAATAAATTGGGGGCCTTTTCATGGGCTTCCCAGTTAATATATACAGGAAATATACACATTATTAAATTTCTGTTTATGCTTTTAAAATTGATGTCAGGTGGTGGATGTTCAAGTTCTGTTCAGCTGCCTACTATATGTTTGATATTGAAAAAAAAATTACCTCAATTTGTATATTAATCTGCTGGAGTTGCCATAACAAAGTATCACAGACTGGTAGTCTTTTTTTTTTAAATATATTTTATTGATTTTTACAGAGAGGAAGGGAGAGGGATAGAGAGTTAGAAACATCGATGAGAGAGAAACATCAATCAGCTGCCTCCTGCACACCCCCCACTGGGGATGCGCCCGCAACCAAGGTACATGCCCTTGACTGGAATCGAACCTGGGACCTTTCAGTCCGCAGGCCGACGCTCTATCCACTGAGCCAAACCGGTTACGGCCTGGTAGTCTTAAATGACAGAAATTTATTTTCTTACAATTTTGCAGGCTAAAATCCAAGATCAAGTTGTTGTCAGGGTTGGTTTCCTCTGAAGCCTCATTCCTTGACCTGCATTTGGCCACCTTCTGAGCATGTCCTTACATGGTCATCACTTGGTATGTGTGTTTCTGTCTATGTCCTAATCTCCTTACAATGACACCAGCATAATGGATGAAAGCCCAACTATCATGACCCTATTTTAATTTAATCACCCCTTTAAAGGTTCTATCTCTAACTATATTCACAGTCTGAGATACTGGAAATTAGGGCTTCAACATATGAATTTAGGGGAGACACAATCCAGGGCATAACACTTCTCAAAGCCACACTCTCCTTAGCCAAAAGAAAGAGCTAAGAAGAGTTGCCTTGTAAGATTATGTATAAAAATATAGTGAGATTTTTCTTCAATTTTATTTAAGTAATCATACAGAAAAAAATACAGATCATAAATGCATTACTGAAGCCTAAATCTATGTGCCCAATGATTCAAAAGGCCAAAACTCAAAATATCAGAGTTTGCAGTAAAGAAAGGTTTATTGATCAAGAAGGCATCAACCAAGAAGATGGAAGCCTTAATGGTGCCTCAAATCCATCTTGTTCACTAGACCAGGATAAGGTTTTTAAGGGGAGGTGGGATCAGGTATGTAAAAGTGCTGGTGGGAAAGTTTTAATAGGAGGACCTTAGAACTTGGTCATTTATAAGTCATCAACACTGGATCTTCCTGGACAACAGACCCTTGTCTCTGATAGAATTCCATTACTCAAGTTCTGATTATGTTGGCATGGTTGGAGGATGAGACTTTGGTTCCAGGTGCAGCTGGAGGCCAGAGTTTTCTCTTCTGTTCATGCTTTGGCTGCATACTTTTGATTTTGGTTTGTTGCCTCTGAAAAACAACTCAGCACTTTGTCAAACAAGATAGGACCATTTTGAATTTGTTCTATGGTTATATTTCCTCCCTTTGTTGTTCATTCCTCAATCTTGAGAGAAATATAGTACGGTTTGTTTTTTTTCTTCAATTTTATTGAAGTAATAATACAGAAAAAAATACAGATCATAAATGACTTACTGAAGCTTAAATCCATGTCCATATTCAATTAATAGGGAAAATTCACTTTAAAATGGAGTCGGCCTGGCCAGCATGGCTCAGTAGTTGAGTGTTGACCTATAAACCAGGAGGTCACGGTTCAATTCCTGGTAGGGGCACACGCCCGGGTTGTGGGCTCAATCCCCAGTGTGGGGCATGCAGGAGGCAGCCAATCAATGATTCTCTCTCATCATTGATGTTTTTATCTCTGATGATGTTTTTATCCCTTCCTCTCTGAAATCAATAAAAAAATTATATATAAAATGGAGTCAGATTGGTCTTCCCATTGTGCCTCTCTTGTCTGGCTTTTACCAGTACAATCTCACATGTCTACCTCTTCCATTATTGTCCCCAAGCCTTAGAGGTGACATTCTGCATGTTCGATATACAAGCAGAGACCCTCACAGAAGTAGCAGCAAGCCAGGATATTGTATCCTAATATAAAACAAAGAATAAAGAGTTACTTTTATTATTATGTTCCCCTGAACCCAAACCATGATGAACTGGCCATTATACAAACACTTCCTTGTTAGCTAACAAATAATATAAAACATTCCTATTATCTAAGGACCCACTGCTTGAGCAGTAGAGTTGGTCTGCTTGAGCAGTAGAATGGGCCAAATGGTGGACTATATGGGTTAAATCCCATAATATTAGTATTTGAATCATTGGGTACATGGATTTAGGCCTCAGTAACTCATTTAAGATCTGTATTTTTTTTCTGTATGATTATTTCAATAAAATTTTTTAAATCTCACTATATTTTTATACAGAATAAAAACAAAAGAAAATCAAAAGTTAATGATCAGAGCAAATTATAAACCAGTTTCTGAGTTTGTAGGCTGGAAGCATTTTTCTAGTTTGAAATGTTTCTGACAATATCAAGTGCTCAAGTAAACTTTCTGTGATTTACACAGTATCAGTCACTGAAGTTGGTTGAGTATGAGCTGATGTGACAATTTTCTTGAAATTTATATTATGTCATATAGCTGAAGTTTGTAATTGCAAGGGAAAAGGCAGTCCTGGTTCTCAAAATGAAGAGGGAACCCACTGTATGGGAGAACATATTTACCAATGATACATCTCATAAGATGTTAATATTCAAAATATACAAAGCACTCATACAACTCAACAAAAGGAAGACAAACAATCCAATTAAAAAATGGGAAGAAGACTTGAATAGACATTTCTCCAAAGATGACATACAAATGGCCAAGAGAGAAAAACCAAGATGGCGGCATAGGTAAACACCTAAACTGCTGCCTCACACAACAATATCAAAAATACAACTAAAAGACAAAACGGACACCATCCAGAACCACAGGAAAGCTGGCTGAGTGGAAATTCTACAACTAGAAGAAAAGAGGAAAGCACATTGAGACTCAGAGGAGCTGTAAAAGGCTGAGGTACAGAGATGTGCATGCGCGGAGAGGGCAGGCAGCTGACTGCATGGGTGGCTGAGTGCGTGGTTGGCTTTCCCAAGCGAAAGGGAGATGGAAGCTCCCAACTGCGCTGAACTCCAGTCCCGGGTGAGACTCTGGGAACCCAGACTTATTCGAGGGGAATCTGGACTGTCAGGAAAAGAGAAAGCACACTGAGACTCAGGGGAGCTGTGTAAGGCAGAGGTCCGGAGGTGTGCACGCAGAGAGGACTGAGTGCTGAGTGCACGGGTGGTTGAGTGTGCAGCTGGCTTTCTAAAGCGGGAGGGAGATGGAAGCTCCCAACTGCACTGAACTCCAGTTCCAGGGGAGTTTCTGGGAACCCAGACTCATTCGGGGAGAAACTGGACTGTCTGGCAGTGGGCAAAACTTGAGGGCGGCTTTCTCTCAGAGGTGCTTGCAGCGATTACCGAGGGACACTGAGACCCAGGGACCTCATAAGGCAGGGCTGATGGGAAGCCAAGGTTGTCTGCTCTACCCTGAGACTCCTCCCCATCCAAGCTGAGCACAGAGGCTTTTGCAATTTTGCAAGTCTTGACTCATAAGGGTGTCTCCAGCACAGAAGTTCTCCAAGCATAAACACAGCTGATCCTCACAGCCAATTGGCCTGGAGGTCAATTCCTCCCAGTGATACCAACAACAATCAAGACTTAACTACAACAAGGCTGTGCACACAGTCCACAAAGGGGTGCACCAAAAGTGTCCACCTCAGGTAACTGGGGGAGGCTGAGCCACTGGGCCCTATAGGACACCTAGCACACAAAGCTACTCTACCAACTCAGGGAAGCAGCAAAAATGCAGAGACAAAGAAACAGATCACAAATGAAAGAAATGGAGGAAAACAAACGACTGGATATAGAGTTCAAAACCATGGTTATAAGGTTTTTCAAGAATTTCATAGAAAAAAAAAACAATAAATTTAGCAAGACCCTCGAGGATATGAAAAAGGACCAACTAGAAATTAAACATACACTGACTGAAATAAAAAATATTATACAGAGACCTAACAGCAGACTAGAGGACTGCAAGAATCAAGTCAAAGAGTTGAAATACAAAGAAGCAAAAAACACTCAACCGGAAAAGCAAAAAGAAAAAAAATCCAAAAAGTTGAAGATAGTGTAAGCAGCCTCTGGGACAACCTGAAGCATACCAACATCAGAATTATGGGGGTGCCAGAAGAAGAGAGAGAGCAAGATACTGAAAACCTATTTGAAGCAATAATGACAGAAAACTTCCCCTACCTGGTGAAAGAAATAGACTTACAAGTCCAGGAAGCACACAGAACCCCAAACAAAAGGAATCCAAAGAGGACTACACCAAGACACATCATAATTAAAATGCCAAGAGCAAAAGACAAAGAGAGGATATTAAAAGCAGCAAGAGAAAAATAGTTAATTACCTACAAGGGAGCACCCATACGATTGTCAGCTGTTTTCTCGGCAGAAACTATGCAGACCAGATGGGAGTGGCAAGAAATATTCCAAGTGATGAATAGCAAGAACCTACAACCAAGATTACTCTACCCAACAAAGCTATCATTCAGAATTGAAGGTCAGATAAAGAGCTTCACAGATAAGAAAAAGCTAAAGGAGTTCATCACCACCAAACCAGTATTATATGAAATGCTGAAAGGTATTCTTTAAGAAGAGGAAGAAGAAGAAAAAGATAAAGATAAAAATTATGAACAACAAATACATGTCTATCAACAAGTGAATCTAAAAATCAAGTGAATAAAAAATCTGATGAACAGAATAATCTGGTGAATATAATAGAATCAGGGGCATAGAAAGGGAGTGGACTGACAATTCTTGGGGGGAAGGGAATGTGGGGGATGCAGGGAGAGATTGGACAAAAATCGTACACCTATGGATTAGGACAGTGGGGAGGAGGTAAGTGCAGAGGGTGGGGTGGGAACTGGGTGGAGGGGAGCTATGGGGGAAAAAAAGAAGAACAATTGTAATAATCTGAACAATAAAGATTTATTACATTAAAAAAAAAGAAAAAAAAATGACCAAGAGACATATGAAAAAATGCTTAAAGTCACTAATCATCAGAGAAATGCAAATTAAAACGACAGTGAGACATCACCTCACACCTGTCAGAATGGCTATCATAAAAAATCAACAACAATAAGTGCTGGCGAGGATGTGGAGAAAAGGAAACACTAGTTCACTGCTAGAGTGAATGCAGACTGGTACAGCCACTATGGAAAACAGTATGGAGTTTCCTCAAAAAATTAAAAATGGAACTTCTGTTTGAACCAGCGATCCCACTTCTGGGAATATATCCTAAAACCCCCAAAACACCAATCAGAAAGAATGTATGCACCCCTGAGTTCATAGCAACATTATTTATAATAGCTAAGATTTGGAAACAGCCCAAGTGCCCATCAGTAGATAGATGGGTATAAAAGCTGTGGGACATTTACACTATGGAATACTATGCAGCTGTAAGAAAGAGAAATGTCTTTTTTGGGGAAAGCATGGATGGACCTGGAAAATATTATGATAAGTGAAATAAGCCAATCTGAAAAAGAGAATTATCTCTAATACTATCAATAATAAAATATCTTTTTAAATATGTACTATGTAGCTAAATGAATGCAAAACCTGAAAAAAAAAAAAGCCAAGAAAAAACAAGCAACCATCTTGGGTTTCTCATAAACCACAATATTCATTTATTTTTTTAATTCTTATTTATTTTTCAATTACAATTGACATACAATATTATATTAATTTAAGGTGTACACCCAGTGATTAGACATTATGTAACTTACTAAGTGGTCATCCTGATAAATCAAGTACCAGTCAGAAACATACTGGTTATTAAATATTATTGACTATACTGTATTCCCTTTGTTATACTTTACATCCCAATGACTATTCTGTCACAACCAATTTGTACTTCTTAATACCTTCACCTTTTCCCTCATCCCCCTAACCCCTTCCCATCTGGCAACCATCAAAATGTTCTCTGTATCTGTGAGTCTATTTCTGTTTTGCTTGTTCATTTATTTTGTTTTTTACATTCACTTGTTATATATGTATTTATTGTCATTTTATTGTTTATGTTTTTTATCTTTTTTTTAATTCTTCTTCTTAAAGAAGACCCTTTAACATTTCAAATAATACTGGTTTGTCTGGGAAGATCTTTATATGTCCTTCATTTCTAATGATAGCTTTACTGGGTAAAGTAATTTTGGTTGTAGATACTACCTTTTCATCACTTTTAATATTTCTTGCCACTCCCCTCTGACCTGCAAAGTTCCTGTTGAGAATCAGCTCACAGTCTTATGGGAGTTCCCTGTAGGTAACTAACATTTTTTTCTCTTGCTGCTTTTAAGATGATCTCTTTGTCTTTAAGCTTTTGCATTTTATGATGTGTCTTGGTGTGGGCCTCTTTGGGTACATCTTGTTTGAAACTCTCTGTGTTTCTAGGACTTGTATGTTTATTTCCTTCACCAGGTTAGGTGAGTTTTCTGTCATTTTTTATATAGATTTTTAATTTCTTGTTCTCTCTCTTCTCCTTCTGGCAACCCCATGATATGAATGTTGGTATGCTCGAAGTTGTCCCAGAGGCTCCTTAACACCATCTTCATTTTTTTTTTTTTTTTTTTTTTTTTTTTTGCTGGTTTGACTTGGCATTTTTTGCTTCTTTATATTCCAAATCGCTGATTTAATTCTTGGCTTCATCTTCTGTGCTGTTGATTTCCTGTAAATTATTCTTCATTTCAGTTAGTGTAGTCTTCATTTCTGACTGGCTCTTTTTTGTGGTTTCTATGTCTTTTTTCATGCTGTTGAAATTCTCACTAAGTTCTTTGAGCATCCTTATAACCATTGTTTCAAACTCTGTATCTGGTAGTTTGCTTGCCTCTATTTCATTTTGTTTTTTTCTGGAGATTTCTTATCTTCTTTTATTTGGGAACTGTTTCTTTCTCTTCACAGTTTGGCTGCTTCCTTAGGGTTCTTTTTATGTATTATGCCTTGTTTTCCAAATTTGGTAGAATGGCTTTGTATAGTAGGTGTCCTATAAGGCCCAGTGGTGTAGCCTTCCCAGTCACCCAACCTGGACACTCTATGTGCACACCTGTGTGTGCTGTTGCACTGTCCTATTGTAGTTGAGCCTTGGTTGCTGTTGGCATCACTGGGAGGTATTGAACCCCCAGGCCAACTGGTTGTGAGGACCAGCTCTCACTACAGCAGAGGAGCTGCTGGCAGGATCTGACCCTGGAGCAGGACTTGCTTCAGTAGGACTTTGGTGCTTACTGAGTTGGCATGTTGAAAGCCAAAATAATGCCCAAAATTAGGCCTCTTGTGCCAGATAGTTAACCAAGTTGTGAATGCAAAGAAAATATGTTTAAAAAATTAAGAGTGCTACTCTAGTGAACACATGAATGATAAGAAAGTGAAAAAGTCTTATTGCTGATATGGAGGAAGGTTAGCAGTCTGGATAGAAAATCAAACCAGCCACAACATCCTTTATACCAAAGTCTAATCCAGTGCAAGGTCCTAACTCTTTTCAATTCTATTAAGGCTGGCAGATGTGGAGAAGCCGCAAAAAAAAAATTTTAAGCTAGCAGAGGTTGGCTCATGAGGTTTAAGGAAAGAAGCCACCTCTATAACATGAAAATGCAAGATGAAGCAACAAGTATTGATGAAGAAATTGCATAAAGTTATCCAGAAGATCAAGCTAAGATAATAAAAATGGCTACACTACATAATAATTTTTCAATATGCAAAATGGCCTTTTGTTTGAAAAAAAAATGTCTTCTAGAGCTTTCATATCTAGAAAGAATAAGTCAATGTCTGGCTTCGAAGCTTCAAAGGGCAGGCTGACTCTCTTGTTAGGGACTAATACAGCTAGTTACTTTAAGCTGAAGCCAATGCTTATTTACCATTCTAAAAATCCTAGGACCCTTAAGAAGTATGCTAAACATACTCTGCCTGTGCTCTATAAATATAGCAACAAAGCCTGATGATAGCCCATCTGTTTATAACATGGTGTACTGAATATTTTAAATCCACTATTGAGACCTACTACTCAGAAAAAAAAGAATCCTTTCAAATATTACTGCTCATTAACAATGCCCCTGATCAGTCAAGAGCTCTCATGAAGAGTTACAATGATATTAATGTTATTTTCCATGCCTACTAACACAACATCCATTCTGTAGCCCATGGATCAAACAGTAATTTCAACTTTTAAGTTTTATTATTTAAGAAATACATTTTGTAAGGCCATAGCTGCCATAGGTAGTGATTCCTCTGATGGATCTGGGCAATGTAAATTGAAAAGCATATAGCAAGAATTCACCATTCTAGATGTCACCAAGAATAGCTGTGATTCATGGAAAGAGGTAAAAATATCAATATTAACAGACAATTGCAAGAAGTTGATTCCAACCCCCATGGATGACTTTGAGGGAATCAAGACTTCAGTGGAGGAAGTCCATGCAGATATGGTAGAAACTGCAGGAGAACGAGAATTAGAAGTGGAGCCTGAAGATGTGACTAAATTGTTACAATTGCATGATAAAACTTTAATGGAGGAGAAGTTGCTTCTTATGAATGAATCAAAGAAAATTATTCTTAATATGGAAACTACTCCTGGTAAAGAGCCTGTGAAAACTATTGAAATAACAATAAATAATTCAGAATATTATATAAACTTTATTGATAAAGCAGCAGCAGAGAAATCCTTCATTTAAAAAAAGTTAATTGATATAGCAAACTTCATTGTCTTTTTTTATATTAAGAAATTGCTTCAGCTACCTCAGCCTTCAGCAACCATCACCTTCGTCAATCAGCAGCCATCAACATTGAGGCACAAAAAGATTACAACTCGCTATAGGCTCAAATGATGGTTAGCATTTTTTAGCAGTACAGTATTTTTAATTAAGGTGTGTAAATTGTTCTTTAGACATAATGTTATTGCACACTTAATAGACTGCAGTAAAGAGTATACATAATTTTTATATGCACTGGGGAACAAAAAATATTGTGTGACTCCCAATATTGCAATTTTTGCTTTATTTCAGTGGTCTGGAATCAAAGCTGCAATATGTTCAAGGTATGCTTGTATTGAAAGAACAAACTAGAATATAATGTAGTAAAGGCTGTATAAACAAAAGTGCTGGGGATGGAGACATCAATTTTAATATGAGGGATGAAAAGGAATTCACAGTTAATTCAATGTCACTTTCTTCATTTACTTGTTTAATAAATATTTGCTAACAATACAAGTACCACTCATATAATACAGAACAAAACAGAACTCTTCCCGTATCTCATTAAAACATAATGGCCAATAAGCCAAACTTCTAAGAGTCTCTTTCATTTTTGAGAAACCACTAGGTGGATAGATTTTTTACATATATTCACTGAAACCATGCCTTCAGAACCCTAGTCTCACAACACTATTGATACTATACACACACACTTAAAATCATTGGTCCTAAACCTGATCACTGAAGCCCAGTAAAATCAAACCCCTTTTCTACAGGAAGGGCTTTCAAATATATGAAGGCAGCTAATACAGTTTCCTTAAGTTTTCCACTCCAGGCAAGTATTCCTAGTTATTTTACTCAGTTTTTCTACAATATAGACAGCAGACATTTCACTATTCTGGCCGCTTTGTCATTCTCAATTGTCCATGTCCCGCTGAAAAAGTAAAGCCCAGAATAATCTCCATGTTAAGGTATTCCTTGGATAGCAACAAAGAGACTGGAACCTGTCTGTTTCTCCATCCTTTCCTCTTGGCCAGGCCCTCTCCCACGCTGCTGATTTGCAATCAAATAAAAGTTCTAAGTCTTTTCACAAGAATTGCTGCTAACACAGTATTTGTGTTGGATTCTTTATAATTGAAGTGTTCTTACAACACTATTGCTACTACACACACACACACACACACACACACACACACAGGGTGTCCCAAAAAAGTATACACACCCTTTGAATATTTATAAAGGGAATTTATTAAAATACATTTTATTTTCAAAATTGAGCTGTCAGCTGTTAAAGTATACATACGTTTTTGGGGGGACACCCTGTATACTACTATTTTGTACATCATTTCATCTTATTAGTTTATGATGTCATAGTTATAGAATGTTAATGTTCAGGGTCATGCTGATCTTCCTGCCCAGTCCCTGCATTTTATAGATAAAGTATTTGAGGTACAAAGATGTCAAATGATAGTCTTAAAATTACAGCTCATTGCATTCCAGCCTGTCAAGATATAGATTCCATCCCTCTAGTTGGAAACATCAGTGTCATCTGTAAGTATTCCCTCTCCCTTACCCCTTGAATGCTATAAGGAGGGAGGAACTGTAATCCAGGAAATATCCCTATGTCTAGCATCTTCCCATTTTAAACCCATGTTCCATATGTACCACTAATGCAGTGTGTTCAAAAAACGTAACTGCCCTTGTTAAAATCCTGTAAAAGTTACCTAGTGTATAGAAGTTAGAACTAAGCCTCCATAGCATACCTTATGAGACTCTGCTTACCTTTGTAGCATCCTATTTCACCATTTATTCCCTGATACTCTAGCTCTTGTCAATTTGAATGAGTGCCATTTCCACATCTGTTCAGTACCCCTTAAAATTCTACCTACAGTTCCAACTTTTTGGAATGCCTTTCCCCACTTGGAAAATTTCTACTTCCCACTTTCAGACTTGCCTTTCTGATGAAGTCTTCCCCAAAAATGTCATAAATTACCCTACTCCCTACGACCCACCCCCACAAACCTAGAGCAGTGAGTTTATTGCTTCTTTTACTGCATTTCCTATAACACCTCGTCTATTTGCCATTTGTACCCATAATACATGGGATGTTTTACTGTCTCCTCTTTAGGATGAACCCCTTGAGTACACGTATTACATCTGCTATTAATAAACATTCAATACCTATTTCATTTAGTTTTGTTTATCTAACAAATATAAACTGAACTTATTTGGTTCTAGGCTCTGGCATATGGGGCAAAGATCATAAGATCCTTGCCATTACACAATTTACAGCAGGATAGATGCTCACTAAAAACAAGTAAGAACACTGGAGTATAATGTGTGTTTTAACAGGAGGAATACTGTGCACTATTGACACATAAGAGGGAGTCTAAGTAGATAAGAGTCATGGAAGCCCTCTCTAGAGAAGTCACATTTAAGCCAAGACCCCAGAAATATTCCAAGTGAAGAATTTATCTCATCAACAAATGGGGCTTTTCACTATTTCTTCAAGATGATTGGTTAAGGACAGGGACAAGGATAGAGATTTGTGAAATCTGTCTAGAGATCCACCACTAATTAATGTTCTGGAGGATATGACCAGGGATGATATTCAAAATATTTAACAATAGGTACAACACAAGCATCAACTAGTCAGGACAAAGACTGGCCACAGGCAACCAGGCTCCCACCCTCATGCAGGCAGGCTAAATGTCAGTCCTGAGTAGAAAAATCCAACTTGCTGTGAATCTCTCTACCTGGAGAAAGGCACAGATACCCTAGATATAGATGCAGCTCTGGCCCACCTCCTTTAATAGAAGGCTTTATTCTGTATATGCTGAGAACAGGCATGCATGCTGGACTTTATCTTCTAAATTTATGCACTGCAAACCTGGCTGTGCACCCACTGCCTCCTATAACAACTATCTCTTGAGTCAGCTAAACTCTCTGGCTGCTGTTTTCACATACCCTTTCATTTAATACTCCTTTAAATCAACCCAGAATAAGTTCAAAAGTGCCCAGTGTCTGCCTTTATTGCTTGGGGCTTTCTTTACTTGCCTCCTAGTTGACTGAAAAATTCTAAGCACGTGTCAGCCTCTCAGTGAGGCCACTGGGATGTCAGGTCATATGTTTTATTGGGGTCTATATCCTGAGAGAGATACCAGAGAAAAGCCTCAGCTGAGATGTCTGCCCCCCGCCCCCCAAAAAAGAGAAAAGCCTCAGCTGAGATGTCTGCTCCCCCCCCCAAAAAAAAGAAAGGGAGAAGAGATTTATGCCACTGATCCCATTTCAGCCCCTTTCTTTATAGACTTTATAAGAGTCTGAAATAGCAACAAGCCTACCTTAGATACGTTGACAGTAAATAATAGTATTAAACAAAAAGAAAGCACCACCACAAGTTTTCAGCAACATTATAGAAGTAAAGAATATGTTTTTGGTTCATAGTAAAGCTCCCTTTTGAGGTGTAGTGTCTTGTGCATGTATCCATGGAGGGAGGAATGCCACCAAAGTGCAGCTCATAAATTCTTCCAACTGGCCAATTGGTCCATCTCATGTAGAGAGCCTCAAAGTACACAGCAGACAGAAGTAACATTTTTCTGATACCACACCCCTCCTATTTTCAGCCAATCTGTGAAACTCTAAAAGCCATTTGAAAGCCTCTAGCCTGAACCACTGCCTCCTCCACAGAAAGCACTGCACTGAGGGCCCCTCAGTGGGCTGGGGCTTTCACTTTTGAATAACACCTAGAACCTGAGCCCTACCAGAAACTGATAATATAATCAACAGCTTCCCAACCCTTCAGAAACAAGAATATTCAAGAGACACAGCTCACACCAGTTTCTTCCATATAACATACAACTTCTTTTTTTCTTCTTCTTTCTATCTGGGTAAATCTAGGGGCCTCCAGCTGTTCCTGTCAGTCAAATCGTCACTATTTCCTTTTTGGGGATATATTTTTCCTGAAGCAGCATTTTAGCACCAGATCAGCACCTAATGCATTAGTGCTTTTTATCACCTAGCAATATTTGTCATCCAAAGGGCTGAGTAACACAGTTATCATCTATCAGGTTATATTTGCTTGCAGCTTTCAGTCAGTTGTCTCACTGTAACCTGCATTTTAACCACACAAAAAACTCTGAATGAGACAGCAGAAACGCTATTAGAGTTCAGAAATACTTAGTCACTGGGTTCCATTTATTTCTTTTCACTAGTATTTTCACCCCTCCCCCAGACCCTTTTCACCCCAAATCCAATTTTTTAAAGAATTTAATTTTCTGGACATAAAGCAAGTGTTCAATAAATGTTTAATAATCTAATTTAAATCACTGGGCATATGATATTTCAGAGACCAGAGATTCTCATCACAGAATTTTATACTCAGCAGGGAATTTGGAAATCACACAGCTCAAGTTTTTCATTTTGTAGATGAGGAAACTGAGGTACAGTTCCCACCCACATTCCCACCTGATTAATGGTATTACTAAGACCTTCTATTTTCAATCTACATGATACCATGATTATAAAAATGCCTCTCTTCATGGTCCATGTGTTCCAACTGGAATATAATGTTGTTGTGCTATCACCTTAACCCTGGGAGTGTGGTTAATATAAACTTTCCATTTCAAAGATGAAAAATTTTTAAAGCTGGCAAGTATAAAACTAGAATTATTTGTTTGCCCAACACAGTTCCTTCAAGATTTTCACAAACCATGTACCAGAATTATTACCTGGGCATCTTTCAAAATATAATTTCTCAACAAGAACAGTAATTCAAAAGATATATGCACTCAAAAAGATACAGAAGCAACCAAGGTGTCCATCAATAGATAAATAGATAAAGATATGATACATATATACAATGAACTATGACTCAGCCATAAAAAAGATTGAAATCTTGCCATTTGCAAGAACATGAGTGGACATAGAGGGTATTATGCTAAGAGAAATAAGTAAAAGAGAGAAAGAAAAATACCATATGATTTTGCTTATATGTGGAATCTATAAACAAAACAAACAAACAAAACAAAAACAGGCTCATAGAAACCAAGACCAAAGTGATGGTTATCAGAAGGAAGGGGATGAGGAGATAGGGGAAAAGGGGAAGAATATAGTCAACAATATTGTAACTAGAGGCTCGGTGCATGAAATTCGTGCATGGGGGGGGGGTCCCCCCAGCCCAGCCTGTACCCTCTCCAATCAGGAACCCTTTGGACACAATCCTGGACCACTGGCTCTTAATCATTCACCTGCCTGCCTGCCTGGTCGCCCCTAACTGCCCCCCCTGCTGGCCTGATCACCCCTCACTACCTCTGCATGACAGCCTGATCACCCCACACAGCCTGCTTGTTCAGTTGTTTGGTTGTCCCTTACTAACCCCCCTGCCAGCCTGGTCATAGGGAGCCATCTTGTGAGGGTGTGAGGGTCAATTTGCATATTGCCTCTTCATTATATAGGATAGTTTACACAATGACAGATGATTATTAGATTAGTGGGGTGATCACATAGTAAGGTATAAAAATGTTGAGTCACTATATTATACACCTGAAACTAATATAACCAATTCAATATTGTATACCAACTACACTTAAATAAAAATAAATTTAAATGTATACCTATCTATATAATAGAGAAATATGCAAATTAGCCAGGACACCATAACATCATGACCGAACAACAGACCTGAGGCTGCATGGCGCCTGGCTGGGGCGAGGGACCTCAGGTCAGGGGACCTCAGGCTGCGCCCCCTGCCCAGCAGAGCTTGATGGGGACCTCAGGCAGTGCCCCCCACCCTGGCGTCAGGCTGGGGGACCTCAGGCTGCACCCCCTGCCTAGCGGGGCTTGACAGGGATCTCAGGTGGCACCCCCCACCCCGGCACCAGGCCGGGAGACCTGAGGCTGCTCCCCCCACCCAAAGGGGCTTGACGGGGGTGGGGCCAGCCAGGTCTGGGTCTCACCCAATGGGGGTGGGGCCGGTCAGGTCTGGGTTTCCTGCATTTTCAAAGTGCATGCAGGTGGTGGGAGGGGACTTGACTCTAGGTCTCATGGCATGCCCCAGACTGACAAGAGTGAGATTTTCATATACATTTTACTAATTTTCTTTCATCTCTGACACTTCTATTACAGAGAAAGGGCAAATGGCAATATTAAAATATTTCCTCTAATTAATTCCCTTTTAATGTGTACAAATTTCATGCACTGGGCCACTAGTATATTATATAATTTCTCAACCAAATCAATCTTGGGCTTGGCAAAACTTGAGAATCTGTTTGTTCATTGCTTCTTTTTTATTTGTTTGTTTTTATTTGTTCTCTGTGATTCTGCTGCACATCAGGTTTGGAGACTACAAACCTAATCAGTGTCTGCTCCTTAATCATACCCAGTCATGGATGGCATTGAATGTGTACTTTGAGATACCTGAGGAGGGTGACACTACCAGTTTTCTCCTGCAACTGCAACTACTAGCAAAGTCACCTATCAAAATACAAGTCAAAAATTGTAACCTATAATAATAATTAGAATGTAGACTATAAATCCCACTTGCTAGATCATCAAAGGTAAGTTTGTTCTCTTACCAGTGCCTGGCCCCTGGGGAGCAGCCCCAGCATTGCCCTTCCCAGCATGTGAACAGCTGGCGAAGCTGTGCTGCAGGGACTGAAACCTCAGACAGCAGCAGCAGCAGAAGTGGAAATCATGAGGCAAGTGTAATTCAAAACTTACATATTTCAGTAGACAAACTCTTGTCAACATTATAGTTCCAGCACTTTATGGCTCTAATTCCCTCATACCACCTTCTTTCCAAGTAATTTCATGAGTTCTAGGAATGTCCAGAACTGCACATGCCCAGGACAGAGAACAATTTATCCTGAGTAATTCGTCAAGCTATAGTTTATGCTTTTCGGTTCGTTTTGGTTGCTAAGCAACCTCCTGATCACTCAGGATAATAATCTGACTCTTTTTCCAAGGGAGGTAACACAATGTGTGATCCCGGTGTGGAGCTTGTGTTCACTGGGGGTGAACCTGGGCTGTGCAGTTGCTCCGGGTCAAGCATTTAGCCTCTGTATGTAAAATGAGGGTGGGAGACAGCTCCCCAGCTGCTTATGATTCCAGACAACACACATAAAGCACCAGGTTGCTTTTATTTAACATCAGCCTGAGAACAAAGGAGCAATGGCAGCAAAGAGGGTCAGAAATGGGTTCAGGTTGGGACGATCCAGTTAACAGAGGAGAGACAATTCCATAGCCCCAATTCCAGCACCCCTGCTATAGCAGATCCCTCTGGAAAACTGCAGAAATGGTTGGGCCTATGCTTTTGTTGCCACAGTGGCATTGCAAAACTCAATGTGTCATTTCTGCAAAGTCTTGAACATCCAGAAAGCTTAAAGGCTGGCCATGGTAACTGGCTTCAACAAGGGCCTGGGCAGGTCTCTGGCTCGGCATCAATGGCTTTCTGAGGCCATGGCCTTCACAGTTGCTTCAGCACTTAGTATACAAGCTGTGTCCATGACTTGGGGCCAATGCAGGTGACCCTCTCTCAGCTCCATAATACCCACTTAACATGGGCTTTCACCTCCTTCCTGAAAGGCACTTGTGGGGGCGGGGGGGAGGGGAAGTGGTGAACAAGCATTCACAGAAATCCACAAATTTGCTCTCAAATATCTGTCAAGAAAAGCCAAAAATAAAGATCTCAGCTACTCAAGTACTCAAAGCTTTTGTATTTAAGAGGCTGGCTGGTTTAACGAATTCAAAAATAAACTAGAAACCAGAGTTGGGACTCCTAATGAAGGACTTACTGACAGCTCTCTGTGACTAGGAGCCTACAGACATGGCCTCACTGAATGTCCTCAGGATCCTCTTCCATAAGAAGGGGAAGTGGTGACTTCTCTGTGTAAACCTGGTGATAATGAGAGCTAAGTCACTTAGAGTAATGGCCCTGGCTACCAAAAGACAAGGAGATAGTGGAGACAATTCTTGTAACCCTCACAGAATCTGAGCCTGCCAAGCACAGGAGCTTCTCAAACCAGACCTTTAACCCCAGCAGTCAGGAGTCCAGTTTGCTTTCATCGGCAATGTATGGATGGAGATTGAATAAAGCAGAAAGAGCCCAGGCTCAGAGTCTGGAAGCCTACTTAGGGTTGACTCAAGCTCCACCAATCAAATTGCTGCCTAACCTTAGGAAAGCAACAAATCTCTCTCTGCAGTCTCTGTATATGTAAACTCTGAGTTTACATATGTAAACTCTGCTGAGATGTTACAAGAAGCCTTCTGATCTCCCAGTGTCCTAGTCCCAAATGTGATCTGTACACTCACATCAGAACCAATAAAATGGAGATTCCTGGGCACCACTCAGACCAACTAACGCAGAACTAAAGGGAGGAAACTAAGAAATCTCCATTTTAACAACCTCTCACGTGATTCTTATGAACCCTCAAGCTTGAAAGTTACTGACTTAGAGGATGTCAATAGTGGGGGAGGCTGCACATGTGTGGGAACGGGAGTATATGGAAAATCTCTATATTTTCTACTCAATTTTACTGTGAACCTAACGTTGCTGTAAAAAAATAAAGTCTATTTAAATTTTAAAATTTCCTAAGACTACATTATCCACCTCTAATCACACAGTGTGGCACATGTAAGACATCAAGTAAAATGCATATTGAATAAAAGCATGAATAATAGGCAGCCACTTTCCCATGGGATTGAGAAAAAAATGATCTGAGGAATGTCCTCGGCCATGACAAGAGGCAAGGAGGAAACTATGAGAAAGGCTCAGGTAATGAAAATTTTGGAGGAAGCCTCGAAAGAAAGAGAGACTGGATGCTGTGCTGCCAGTCCCAGGGATAAGCTGAAGAATGAGGACAGTGCTGCACAGCTGGAGCTACGAGGGAGCACGGGAAGCCAGAGTGAAGAAGAAAGGGGACATGGTGAAGAGAAAGGGAACTGAGAAAGGGCAATGAGATGGAGGCAAACTGTAATGTTCAAAGGTGCTTTGCCTGTAAGTGCTTTTGAGCCCCGACCATTCCAGAAGGCAAGCAGGGCCATTAGAAAGGAAAAGAGGACCCATGAAGTCAACCTCTGAGGGCAGAAAGGCAGATTCTAGGGGCATTTGGGGACCATTCATTATCCAAATGTGATGCAAAGAAAAAAGTCAGCAAGTGGAATTATGCTGCAGGAACCAGACAATGTCACAGAGAACAATTCCAAGAGATGTTTTAATGACACGTGGATGCCAGGGATCAAAGAGTATGATATAAGCTTTAGAAGTGGGACAATTAATAATTTGTTTTGGAAGGAAAATCTGGAAAAAGAAAAAAAATGAGTACTTACAGCTGTGCAATAATGCCATTGAGCAGATCACAAGAGGGTGAAACATATATTTAGAAAAACATGACTGCAAAAGAGACTTTGCACTCTTATACGTTGGCTAAATAAGAGGTTAAAAAGATTACTCTGTCATTCTGACAATGTGTGTCCACAACCAATACTAGATTTTGCATTAAACACACTTGGGTTGGAATCACAGCTCTTATACTTACTAGCTCTGTGAACTTGAGTTTCTTAGTCTCTCTGAGGCTCAGTTTTCTTATCTTTAAAAAGGAGATAGTATTACTTACCTCATTCGGTTGTTGCTAGGATTAATGAGATAAAGTATGACAGAAATGTTATGTAAAAGGTGATGGTGGTGGTGGTGGTGTCACTGTTGCTACTACATATTTCATTCTGTCCTTTTCATGTGTTCAGGCCCTATTCTCCCAAGTAGATTGTACTCCCCAACCTGCAAATTTGTCAGGTTGAAGAAACTTCTGAATCTGTCTCTTATTCTAAGCTGTCCCTATATGGGATAATATGCCAAGCCTAGTTAAAATGCCCAGATAGGGTTCCTATCCCACTTGTAGCTTTCATTCTAGTGCCAGAAAGGAAGTGGAAGGCCTCTCCATGGCCCAGGACAGAGTCACAGAAGAGTTACATCAGCTCCACAACAAAGGAAGGTAGTCACTCACTGCTACCATCATGGGAAAGGGAGTGATTTACAATTGCAGATGGCCATGTTTTCTACAGATAGCCCTAGTCTGGGACAAGTGGGACACTTCCTCCCAGCCAGGGAGGACGAGATGGACTCAGACAATCGCATGGAGAGATATGAGTCAGGGTCTGTGGCAAGAAGAGCCAGAAGCTTGAAAACAGACTCTGAAAGGAAGTCAGGATGTAGTGTTGGGGCCATGGCTGACTTTTCTTACAAGAGCTAAAATTGGAAATTAAGCTAGAAGAGAAGTAAAAGTGTGATGACAGAGAAATTGCAGTCCTTAAGAGTGAGAGAGGAGCACTGAGAAAGAATGATAGACAGGAAGACAAATCGAAGGAGGGACTGACCAACAGATAGATAAGAACAAACAGGCAGACTGGCCAACACAGACAGAACAAATCTGGTTGTTTGACTTTCCCATCTTGGTTTGCATGTTATGGTAGACACATGGCAGCTGAGTTGGAGAGTGGATCTCTGAGAAGGTGAGCCACGGGCTGTCTCACCTGTCTCACAGGAGAGGGGACCAAGGCGTTAGATCTTTCTTTCAAACTTTTCAACATTTTTTACATAATTATAAAAGCAATACATACTCCAGCATATCATCTTTGTTTTCCTTGCTCTGTGCTGTTCTCAGGCCATATGAGTCCTCAGTAAAGAATTGGTGCACGTGTGCGCGCACACACACACATACACACACACACACACACCTCACATTATAAGGAGACAAAGGGCTATGATGGTATTCTGGTAAGAAAGATTGGATAGGAATATAAATTTCCTACATGATATGAGGAATTTTTTTAGGGCAGACGTTCAGCAGAGGCAGGATAGCCAATGATGCCTCCACTCCAGCGTGAACAGCAAGTAAGCAGTCCTAGCTACCTGCCCCTACCAAACTAGGTCTGTGATCTTGGGCAACTGACAACCTACATGGACATTTGTAAATTTTCAAATTAGAAGTTGAATTGGATGTCTTCCAAGATTACTTGCAGTGCTGCTAATATTCTAATATTCTATGAACCCATGGCTATTTTTACATCAGAGATTTTTGCAACGTCGAAACGGTATTAGTCGTCTTGCCAGCTATGTCAATAATATTTTATTTATTACAGTCCTATGAAGTGAATAGGTTATTAATCTTCTCCCAGTACAACTTGTACTTGAATACTATTCCAGCATGCACAGTAAATCTCTCCTCCTTTGAACTTCCAAAACATTTGAATCTAGCCACCTCTTAGTACACTTATTACATTTTGCTCTATGCTATGGTTATTCAGGAAAATGCCTTATTGTCCATTACTAGATGTTAAGCTCCCTGAATGCTTCCTGGAAACTCTGCTGCAGAGAGAAAGAAGGATGGAGCTGCTTTCACCTGCAGCCCCCAAAACCCAGGACAGTACTTTCACAAAATTGATCCTCAGTGTGTGTTTGTGGAATAAACATATAGTTGGGGAGAATGCAAAACATAAAAGCAATTCACCAAATGACCTTAATAAGACTCCATCTTTTGCTACTCCCGCAACACACAGGACAGCTAATCTAAAACCTTTGCCTCGAACTGATAAACATCAACCCAACTTCATTGCAAATGGCTTCCAATCTCAATGATGCTTAAAGGTTTGGGGAGATGCACTGAATATAGACAAGAAGAATAGTTGCTAAGAGTGTGTGTTAGGGGGGAGAGGCAGCAAGACATTCATAATTCCTAGTCATTAAACATGTTAATGACATGTGTGCAGTTACACAAAAGGGAATGTTACATGAAAGTGAAGGAACCAAACAGTATCAGATTGGGTGGCAAAGCATATTCTCGGCTGATAAAATAAGAATGAGAAAAAACATAGAGAGCAATCGTCAGGGACCCCTCTCAAGGCAAAGGCTCCTCAAGCCATATTTTCCAATCATCCTGCAAGAAAGTTTAGATGTGGATCACATGGTTTTATTTCAACAAGATCTCCACAGTCCTCCTAATGCCCTGATGCTCTCCCAAGCCCTCTGTCCTCCTTACCAATTCACAAGAAAAAGGCAGCTCTCCCCAATTCCACAAAAAATTCTCTGGAACCATGTTAATAATCAACTTCAAATCCTGCCTCTAGCTTGACCACAGGACACTGGCCTCCTTTGTCACCTGGTGGTTCCTGCATCTGCTCGGGTCAGGTGCCCTCTCCTCCTCACCTGCCATCCGGGCACACTTCTTATTTCTTCCCTTCCACCTCAGCATCCCTCCACTACACTGTCTCAAATTTCAGACACCTTTTCCCTCCCTCATTCCTTCTTCTTCCATTACTAATGCCTATTCTAGAAACATGCTCAGTTAGGACTGTACTAGTAATTTGAGGCATCTCATACCTCCCAAGTGTCTGATAGTCTTGAGGTTTGTTAAGTAAACTTTTGTTTTGTTAACTTGGTAACTCTTTTTTACTTTCCTCCCATTTTATTCACATTAGAACAGTTACTGAGTTCACACTGTGGGGATAAGAGAGGAAGTTTATTCTATTGATATCTCATATAGCCATAGGGATGACCTTAAATCTGCAATTGCTGCACCTTATCTCCAGACTGCTGTGGGTACAGAGCCTGGTGCAGCTAGCTTTTCTCTGAGAAATGGCCCTCAAAAGCAGCCAGCCACAGACTTTAAGCCTGCTCACTTCTGACTGGAAAACTCCCAGGGTTAACTCTCTTGGAATAGTAGGACATGAGAGTCTGTTAACGAGTAGGACTTCTGTGAATTGTGCCAAGAATTCTATGCCAAATGTTCACAGAATGCTAAACGAGATTAAAAAGGCCAATCTCACAAAAGAGTTAAAACAAGGCCACATCACCAGGCTGTTAATTCCTCCTATTTTCAGAGCTAACAGGAACAGGACATTCTAAAATGGTTACACACGTGAGCCACAATCATCAGTCACAGCACGGAACATCAAGCTTTGGGTTCTGACTGGTTCCTGCAAACTCCCTCTCTCACCTCTCTGCCAGGCTCCTGTTTTGTTACCAGGCTCCTAATTAGCTCTAGGGGAAACAAGAATCACTTTAGGTTTCATCACTTGCATCTCTCATGTCCCACACATTGGCATTCACGCACAGAGCCCACAGTTCATAAATACGGACGTGACTGACCCTGTTGCTTATTCCTCACTCTTGATAACTGGCATATGTTCAGGTTGTCACACAGGTTGTCTCTAAAACATCTGGCCAGTTGTTTACCTCCCCAGCTGTGAAGCAGTTGGCAGTTCTCTGTCCTCAGCTCCCTTCAGCCTCCTACAGAAAGAAGTCCATGCTCTCACCTAGCATTTCTTCCTTATGCTGTGTGGAAATCTATTGGAAACAGACTTGCTCTGGCTGCTCTGATCTGTTCCCTCCCTGCTGCTCACCACATCTGCTTTGGTTCCCCCCATTTATGCAGCCACATACAATTCTGCGCTTATGTTTTCCAATGACCCAGCTGCCACCTCTTCTCTCCATTTATCTCCTCGCAGCTTCTCCTGGGTCCCTTTCTTTGCACAAATGCCCTGCATCTTTTTTACCTCTTAAACCCATTCTTTGCCCATGGTTGTATTTATATCCCCAATTTATG
Source organism: Plecotus auritus (assembly GCF_963455305.1). Classification (NCBI taxonomy): domain Eukaryota; kingdom Metazoa; phylum Chordata; class Mammalia; order Chiroptera; family Vespertilionidae; genus Plecotus; species Plecotus auritus. Next base: position 97,995,059 of record NC_137772.1, on the reverse strand, counting down.
TCCACATGAAATCACCAGGCATTTGCTTACCGGGTGGCTTTCTCTACATCTGGCTTTCCTGTCAAGACTTTCTTCCCAAGAACTACCTTAAATACGTACATGACACCCATGGTTTCTCTGATGGGCCCAGGGCAAGTCTTCTAATCAAGTAGTTTCTATTTCAGCAAGGTGAACCCAAATTTCAAATTACCTTCCTGGATGACAATGAGACCTCACCAAGTGATTCTCACCAACTGATCTATTTTTATTTTACAGATATGCACTCCTTTCCTACCCCCCAATCCCTCCAACTTACCTTATTTAGTAAAGTCATATTTGCCTTCTAAGTCAGAATCTAGAATTTTTCAATGACTAGAAGCAATCTGCTCTTTGCAATACTAGTATGTCTTTTCCTCAATGATTTCACTCACTGCCTCTGCTGTCCACCTAATTCCCACCCTCACTCTCTGTGCAGGCAGGCATGCAGTGGTGATGGTGAAAGTGAAGATGATGATGATGATATGCCAGGCACTGTTCAGTTCACCAGGGAGAGAGAGGGATAGATAGAAACATCAATGATGAGAGAGAATCATTGATTGGCTGCCTCCTGCAAGCCCCCCACTGAGGATCGAACCCACAACCCGGGCATGTTTCGTGACCAGGAATCGAATTCTGACCCCCTGGTTCATAGGTTGACATTCAACCACTGAGTTGTGCCGGCTGGGCTTATTTTAGTTTTTTGAACTCTTACTTTCCTGAGAAAAGTCACCAAAGTGAGCAGAGGAGAAAAGAAACCTTAAAATATAATCAAATGGATCAATGTAAATATCTCTAGCTGCCTTAATTTGGCGTGTTTTATGTTCTTTATCCCTTTATCTATAATTCTCACTTGTTCATGCCTATACCTACTTGGTCCTGAACATATAATCTGTTTTTTAAATTAAGAAGTAATATTTAATTTTAAGAACTGCACATTTTTTTAAAAGATCTCTGAATTTCCAATGGTAAATCAAGAAGACACAGATTTGGAATTTTTACGTCCTAAGTCTGCCCATTACTAGCATTGTGATTCTGGGTATGTTCTTAAGGCTGCTGGAGCTTAGTTTCCCTATCCTATACAATAAAGAGGGAATATGCCAATTGACCATCACTCAGATGGCTGCACCCACAGCTGAAGCCAAGTTCCCATAAGGAGCCTTAATGAGCAATCAGCAGGGACCTGAGGGTACACCCTAGCCCGCCTCTGTAGGGCTTGACAGGAAACCTTAGGCCACATCCCCCGCCCCGGCGCCAGGCCAAGGGACTTGAGGCCATGCCCTCTGCCCAGCGGGGCTTGTTGGGGGACCTCAAGGTGTGCTTCCCGTCCTGGTGCTGGGCTAGGGGACCTCAGGCTGCTCCCCCCACCAGGTGGGGCTTGATGGGGGACCTCAGGCCATGCCCCCCGTCCTGGTGCCGGGCCAGGGGACCTAAAGCTACTTCCCCTGCCTGGTTGGGCTTGACAAGGGTGGGACTGGCCAGGTCTGGATCTAGGTCAATGGGGGCGGGGGCCAACTGGGTCTGGGTCTCACTCGATTTTGAGTTGTATGTGGGTGGGCGGGGACTTGACTCTGGGTCCCATGGTGCACCCAAGACTCTGACAGGAGTAAGGTTCTCATATACATTTTATTAATTTTCTTTCATCTCTGACACTTCTATTATAGAGAAAGGGCAAATAGCAATATTAAAATATTTCCTCTAATTAATCCCCTTTTAATGTGTACGAATTTCATGCACTGGGCCACTAGTCTATAAAATAAAAATAATAGACTTTGCAGAATTTTTTTAATCACAAGAAATGATGTGTGTAAAGTACTTGCCACAGTGCCTAGCACCTAGTAGATGCTATACAAATATCCCCTGCTTTTCTGAAAACACTTATATGGTCTCAGTGGAGTGGGTGGATATAAAAGGCACAGATTTCTTTGCTGTCACCTATTATTTTCTTAATACAAGGTGTCTCCCAGAAACCGGGGGAAATCCTTCCACATTAAAACAGCAAAGAAATCACCTGCCACAGCATATCAGAGGGCAGCTTTAATAAACAAACTAATAGGTGTTATATATTCTGTCCCAGGCCTAAAATCGTACTGCATCCTGCATTTCCCCAGCATCCCTCAGTAAGTTTACTTTGGGATCCTTAATAGGATTTGTCTTCTAGTTTGCTCATCAGGTTTAAACTTTTCTTGACCCCAGAACATCTCAGAAAGTTCCCAGGGCACTTGACAAAGCCAGGTCTATAGTAGTAATCTTCAAAATGTGGTCACTGGACCAGCAACAACAACATCATCTAGGGCAGGGGTGGGCAAACTTTTTGACTCGAGGGCCACAATGGGTTCTTAAACTGGACCAGAGGGCCGGAACAAAAGCATGGATGGAGTGTTTGTGTGAACTAATATAAATTCAAAGTAAAGGAGCGGAGGGGAGAGCAAGAGAACCCTCCACTCTTTCAGCTCCGCAGCCGGATAGAATGGCCGAACGGGTCGGATCCGGCCCTCGGGCCGTAGTTTGCCCACGGCTGATCTAGGGCCTTAATTAAAAATGCAAATTCTCAAACAGTGCAAATTCTCAGGCCCAACCCTAAACACACTAAATCTGAAAGTCGGGGTGTGGCCCAGCAATCTGTTTTAACATGACCTCCAGGTGATTTTGATGAAGGCTCAAGTTTGAGAACCACTAGTTGAGATATTAACATGGAAATTTCCTAACAAAATCAATGGTGACAGTTCCAACAATATGACTCCAACCTCTTGAGGCACACTGTCAGCCTCTTTGGCATACAAGGCCACTCATTAAGGAAGGAAGTCACCTGTGCCTCCTCACAGAGAAGCATACACACACACACCCCATTCCCCGCAGCCTCCGCAGCATCTCTCCCTGCTGCTCTAGTATTAAAGAGATGAGCACAACTGTAGAGACCTGATAGCCTAACCCAGGTGCTCTTGCTATTGCTCAAACATAACTTTATTATCTGTTCCCCCACACACCACCCTACTCACCTTGAGACTGGCAACACACTTGGCTTATTCTCATTCAGCACTGAGTGGAACAGACAAATTAAAGTTGCTATGAGTAATTACTAGTCAGCCACTCTCCCAGGTGAAGCTGTGTCTCCCACAGCATGGTTGATCAGATAGATGCACTACAATTCTCTCAAGTCAGCAGGAAAGAGGCCAGAGCTTAGAACCCTGGCAATAATCCATAACCCAAAGGAGGTATCCCAAGCACCTTCATTTCCCCGTAGAAAATGTTCCCTATCAACATTTGCCCATCCCAACCACCACTCTCTTCTGTTTCACCATCACTCCAGTCAGTAGAAACTCATAGTCCATGTTTGAAATTAGCCAGTAAGTAACTCAGGAGACACAAGTTTGACTGGTCTAAGACAAAATAGGAGAATATTAGAATGATTGTTATAATAGTTTTTTTATCAGGAAATTTGAAAACTAAAAATATTGAATTGACAATATTGCTGACAGACTTTTCTTTAGTTTCATAAGCCACCAGTATCCTTCCAATTAATTAATTAAGGGAATTCAAGTAGGTTTTCTTTGCCCATAAAGAGCCTGGTGGATATCTCATTGTCACAGCCCACACAACTCCCTACTGCACCAGAACCCCTCACAGAAATCCTTCATCCCTCACTTGGACAGCACTTACCATCTTAAGTCAGCTCTCTCTAATATATATATTAGGATTTGTTATATATATATATATATATATACTAGAGGCCCAGTGCACAAAATTCATGCCCAGTGAGGGGGCATTGTGTCCCTCAGCCCAGCCTACACCCTCTCCAATCTGGGACCCCTCAAGGGATGTCCGACTGCCCGTTTAGGCCCAATCAAGGTAGGATCAGGCCTAAACGAGCAGTCGGACATCCCTCTCACAATCCAGGACTGCTGGCTCCCAACTGCTCACCAGCCTGTCATCCTGATTGCTCCTAACCACTTCTGCCTGCCAGCCTGATCACCCCCTAACTGCTCCCCTCCCAGCCTGATTGATAATTAACTGCTCCCCTGCCAGCCTGTTTGCCTCTAACTGCCCTCCCCTGCAGGCCTGGTCACTCCTAACTGCCCTCCCTTGCAGGCCTGGGTCACCCCTAACTGCCCTCCCCTGCAGGCCCGGTCGCCCCCAACTTCCCTCCTCTGCCAGCCTGGTCACCCCTAACTGCCCTCCCCTGCTGGCCTGATTGCCTACAACTGCCCTCCCTTGCAGGCCTGGTTCCTCCCAAATGCCCTCCCCTGCTGGCCATCTTGTGGTGGCCATCTTGTGTCCACATAGGGTCAGTCATCTTTGACCACATGGGGGCAGCCATCTTGTGTGTTGGAGTGACAGTCAATTTGCATATTATTCTTTTATTAGATAAGAGGATTAGATAGAATAGAGGCCTGGTGCATGAGTGGGGGCCAGCTGGTTTGCCATGAAGGGTGTCCCAGATCAGGGTGGGGGTTCCCTTGGGGCATGGGGTGGCCTGGGCGAGGGTCCTGTGGTGGTTTGCAGGCTGGCCATGCCCCCCAGCGACCCAACCGGAGGCCCTGGTATCTGGGATTTATTTATCTTCTATAACTGAAACTTTGTAGCCTTGAGCGGAGCCAAGCCTCCTGCTTGCTCCATGGCCGCAGCCATTTCTGTTGGGATTTATTTATCTTCTCTCATTGAAACTTTGTAGCCTTAAGCAGAGGCCAAGGCAGGCCAGGGCAGGCAGAAAGCTTGGCTTCCTCCATTGCTGGAGAAACCCAAGCCTCCTGCTCACTCCATGGCCGCAGCCATCTTGGTTGGGTTAATTTGCATACTCACTCCTGATGCTATCTAATAAAAGAGTAATATGCAAATTGACCACACCTCTGCTACAACCAAAAGCCACACCCACCAGCCACGCCCACCAGCCAATCAGGGGCAATTATGCAAATTAACCCAACCAAGATGGCTGCAGCCACAGAGTGAGCAGGAGGCAGGCTTGGGTTTCTCCGGCAATGGAGGAAGCCAAGCTTTCCGCCTGTCCTGGCCTGCCTTGTCCTCTGCTTAAGGCTACAAAGTTTCAATGATAGAAGATAAATAAATCCCAACAGAAATGGCTGCGGCCACAGAGCTAGCAGGAGGCTTGGCTCCACTCAAGGCTACTAAGTTTCAATTATAGAAGATAAATAAATCCCAGATACCAGGGAGGGCCTTCGTTTGGGTCACCGGGGGGCGTGGCCGGCCTGCAAACCACCACAGGCTCCTCGCCCAGGCCACATCATGCCCCAAGGGAACCCCCACCCTGATCTGGGACACCCTTCATGGCAAACCAGCTGGCCCCCACTCATGGACCAGGCCTCTATCCTATCTAATCCTCTTATCTAATAAAAGAATAATATGCAAATTGACCGTCACTCCAACACACAAGATGGCTGACCCCAAATGGTCAAAGATGACTGCCCCCATGTGGACACAAGATGGCCACCACAAGATGGCCAGCAGGGGAAGGCATTTGGGAGGGACCAGGCCTGCAAAGTAGGGCAGTTGGGGGCAATCAAGCCTGTAGAGGAGGGGAGTTAGGGGCAACCGGGCCTGCAGGGAAGGGCAGTTGGGGGGGACCCAGGTCTGCAGGGGAGGGCAGTTAGGGGTGACCAGGCCTGCAGTGGAGGACAGTTAGGGGCAACCAGGCTGGCAGGGGAGCGCAGTTAAGGGTGACCAGGCTGGGCTGAGGGACACACACCCCCGGGCACAAATTTTGTGCACCAGGCCTCTAGTCATAATAATAAAAGGCCAGAGGCGTCACAACTGAAATGACCAAACGACTGGTCACCATGAAGTGCGTGAAGCACCTCTCAGTCCCTCCCCCGTGGGCCACAGGCTTCGATCTCAGCAAGGCCGGTGGGCCAGTGGGCCCATGGCACAGTGGGCTGGTGGGCAGGGATGCGAACACTGCGAGGCGCGCACAGGTGGGTGGGCTATGCGATTTCATGCGCTGGGCATCTAGTCTAGATATATAAAAGCCTAAGCGACCATATGACCAAATGACCAGAACGACTGGTTGACCAGTCTCTATGAGGCACACTGACCACCAGGGGGGCAGATGCTCGATGCAGGAGCTGCCTCCTGGTGGTCAGTGTGCTCCCACAGCCAATCTCCCATAGCCAGCCAATCTCCTCCAGTTTCTCCCCCCAGCCAGCAAACCTCCCATGGTCCCTGCCTCCATTCCTCCCCACATCTGGCAGGCCCCGTCCAGCAGGCAGCAGGCCCCAGCTGGCAGCTGGCAGACCCTGGCCAGCCAGGCCTTGATCAGGACTGGGTGAGATGGCCCCGATAGGCTCTCATCACTGGCCAGGCCGAGGGACCCCAACCGTGCAAGAATTTCATGCACTGGGCCTCTAGTAAACATATAATAAATGTAAGGAGCCCAGTACACTCTCTAATTACTAGGAACATAACCAGTGTTCCCATCTTCTCTATCTATTTGACATCCCCTCTCCCATTTGATTGTTCTTCCTGGTTTACACGTCTGTATCTAAGCACATAGTAGGTGTACTTTGTCTTTAATGTCATTCAATGATGCTAAATCCTGACCCTAGCAATTCCCTTTGGAATCTTTAGAATCTGGTGCACTTTTAAACTATATGATTAAACTATTATTGATTATAATTTTATTTGCAGTGAGTTGTATTTGGAGCAAATGTCTGTAGCTATATTTTTAAAAGCTTTGTTTGCTATTCTATTAATATGCTGCTCCAGAAATGCTAAGAATTAGAGGAAGAAAACTATAGGAAAACAGAAGCATGATAAAATTCTATCCAAGTGTTTCATCACCCTTAGAGTCAAGTTATTCCTAATGATGATCTGAATCTTTCTTGCAATAATTCATTCTTATTTTCTCACATTTACACTTTACATAATATACCTAGAAATAGTCTTTGAGTCATTTTAAGCTTTTGTTTTCAGATTTTTTTACACTCATTGTGGCTCACATTTATTAAAGGACTAGAGGCCCAGTGCAAGAAATTCGTGCATGGGGCAGGGGGGGGGGTCCCTCAGCCCAGCCTGCACCCTCTTGACTATGGGACCCCTCAAGGGATGTTCAACTGCCTGGTGGGATCGGGCCTAAACGTGCAGTTGGACATCCCCCTCACAATCCAGGACTGCTGGCTCCCAACCACTCGCCTGCCTGCCTGCCTGATTGCCCCTAACCACTTCTGCCTGCTAGCCTGATCACCCCCTAACCACTCCCCTGCCAGCCTGATCGACGCCTAACTGTTCCCCTGCTGGCCCGATTGCCCCTAACTGCCCTCCCCTGCTGGCCTAGTCACCCCTAACTGCCCTCCCCTGCCAGCCTGGTCCCCCCTCAACTGCCCTCCCCTGCAACCCTGGTCCCCCACAACTAACCTCCCCTGCAGGCCTGGTCCCCCCCAACTGCCCTCCCCTGCAACCCTGGTTCCCCCAACTGCCCTTCCTTGCAGGCCTGGTCCCTCCCAACTGCACTCCCCTGCTGGCCTGATCACCCACAACTGCCCTCCCCTGCTGGCCATCTTGTGGCAGCCATCTTGTGTCCACATGGGGCAGCCATCTTTGACCACATGGGGGCGGCCACCTTGTGTGTTGGAATGATGGTCAATTTGCATATTACTCTTTTATTAGATAGGATAGCTATATAAGAAGCACTTCTCACAATTATTATCATTTAATTCATATAATAATTTTATGTGTTCCCTATACTTTACATACATTATTATTATTATGTTCATTTTATGAATGAGAAAAGCTAAAGTAAGTGATGATGCCAATATTCAAGCCTGGTCTGTCACTAGTGCCCATATTGTCTCAGAGATTTCAGTTCTTTAACTTTTAAAGTTTAATGCTCTCATTGGTCTTTTTCCCATTTCTCTTTATCTTAATAATTGTTTACCAATAATGAGAACTATCCTAATGCTAAGAATGGGAGAAAGATTTTGGTGTCCAAGTAGACCATATTCATAGCACAGAATAGCTAATGAAGAGGCATTTTTAAAAGCTCAGATTGCCCTGGCCAGGTGGCTCAGTTTATTGGAGCATCATCCATACACTGAAAGGTTGCAGATTCTATTCCCAGTCAGGACACATACCTAGGTTGCAGGTTCAATCCCAATTAGGACACCTATGAGAGGCAACCAATCAATATTTCTCTCTCACAATGATGTTTCTCTCTCTCTCTAAAAATCAATAAAAACATATCCTAAGGTGAGGATAACAAAAAAGCTTGGCCTTACGATCTAGCCATTCCACTTCTGAGTATATATCCAGAGAAACCCAAAAAGCTAATTAGAAAAAATATATGCATCATTATATTCATTGCAACATTCTTTACAATAGACAAGATAGGGAAGCAACCCAAGTGCCCATCAATAGATGAGTGGATAAAAAAATCTGTGGTACATATACACAATAGACTATCACTCGGCCATAAAAAGAATAAAATCTTACCATTTGCAACAACATGGATGGACCGAGGATATTATGCTAAATGAAATAAATCAGTCAGAGAAAGACAAATACCATATAATTTCACTTATATGTGGAATCTAAAGAACAAAATAAATGTACAAACAAAATAAGAACAGACTCTTAGATACAGAGAACAGACAGATGATTGCCAGAAGAGAAGAGGTTTGGAGGCCTGCTTGAAGAAGGTGAAGGGATTAAAAAGTACAAATCGGTAGTTACAAAACAGTCATGGGATGTAAAGAACAGCAGAAGGAATATAATAACTAATCCTATGTAATAAAGAGGTAATATGCAAATTAACTGTCAAATCATCACAAGATGGCTGCGCCCACAGCGGAGGCAGGGTTCCTGTAATACAAGATGGCTGTGCCCACAGCAGAGGTGGGGTTCCCATAACAAGTGATCAGCTGGGACCTGAGGCTGCGTGGAGCTGGGCCTGGGTGGGGGACCTGAGGCTTGTGCCCTCCACCCAGTGGGGTTTGACTGGGGACCTAAGGCCATGCACCCTAGCCCTAAACCAAGCCGGGGGACCTCAGACCGCACACCCTGCCCAGCAGGGCTTGATGGGGGACCTCAAGGCATGCCCCCAGCCCTGGCCCAGACCGGGAAACCTCAGGCCGCACCCCCCACCCAGCGGGGCTTGACAGGGGACTGCAAGGTGTGCCCCCCGCCCCAGTGCCAGGCCGGGGGACCTCAGGACATGCCCTTCGCCCCAGGCCATGGAACCTGAGGCCGCCCCCCTGCCCTGGTGCTGGGCCAGGGGACCTGAGGGAGCACCAGGGGACTTGAGGCTGTGCACCGCACCTGGCATGCACCAGGGGACCTGAGGCTGCACCCCCCCACACCCAGTGGGGCTTGATGGGGGACCTGAGGCTGCATCCCCTGCCCAGCACCAGGCCAAGGGACCTGAGGCTGTGCCCCCCACCCAGTGGGGCTTGATGGGGGAGGGGCCGGCCAGATCTGGATCTCACCCAGTGGGGGTGGGGTGGGCCAGGTCTGGTTCTTGTGCAATTTTGAGGCATGCATGGGTGGGCAGGGACTTGACTCTGGTTCCCGTGGCATGCCCCAGAGTCTGACAGACAGGAGGAAGATTTTCATATACATTTTACTAATTTTCTTTCATCTTTGACACTTCTATTATAGAGAAAGGGCAAATAGCAATATTAAAATATTTCCTCTAATTAATTCCCTTTTAATGTGCACGAATTTTGTGCACTGGGCCACTAGTATTGTAATAACTATGTATGGTGCCAGGTAGGTACTGGAACTATCAGAAGGACACTTGTAACGTGTCTAATCACTATGCTTATACCTGAAACTAAAATAAAATATTATATAGGCAGTCCTTTGGTTACGTCAGACTTGACATATGTCATTTCGTGGTTACATCACCTTCTCCCATCCTATATAATAATAGAAGAATATGCAAATTATCTGGTATGCCCTCACAGGTAACAACAGGCAGGAGCAGGTGGGTGTGGCTGTGTGCCACTGGAGGCTGGGGGACCAGAGGCTGCGTTACATAAAATAAAATGTGTTCACATGCCCTAAAGCACAAACATCTCAGCTGATAACTCAATGTAGGTTATTGTGTAATCACAATGATTACACAATAAATCATAATGATTACACAATATTGATTACACAATAAACTTATTTTCACCGAAAAAAAATAACATCTTCATTTAAAGATGCCCCAGTAAGGCTGCTGAGGCTTTCATCTGTTCCTTTCTACACCGGAGATGACATGGTTCAAGGAGGAAGGGCTCCAGTTTCATTTTCTCAGCATCCAGCCAGGAGGATTCCCTGGGGCGGCTCTCCACTCCCAGCCCTGCACAGGATGAGCACTCCACTCTGGCCCGGGAGTCCCAAAGGGAGGCGAGTGAAGTGCTTTCCCTCCGGGACCCCACTCTCTCTCTGGGAGTCTGGCAAGGAGGGCGCTCTCCCTGGGAACCTGGAAATATGCCTCCCGGGGCGAATGAGCAGCAGCCAGGCCTGGCAAGCCACGGAGAGGGCGACCTACCCATGTGGATATGTACGCTGGTGGAGGCCACGCAGCTGCCATAGTTGAAGTCGTCCTCGATGGAGGACCGGGGGTAGTGGGGATTGGAGTCAGCCATGTCGGCAATGGAACCCCACCTCCCCGCCGGATGATTAGAGCACATGGACCTCAACGGTCCTCGGTCACTTCCTGAGCAGCAGTCAGCCCCGACCAGGGATCAAACCTGAAACCTAAGTAGGTGCCCTGACAAAATAGAACCCAAACCTTTGCTGTGGCAGAGGAGCTCCGGCCCACAGCAGGGGCCAGGGCACGCAGAGGGGTTTTGTTGAGGGGCCCTGACAGGCAGCCCGCAGCGCAGTGGTTTAGAACCTCCTCCTGATACAGCAAGGTTGTGGGTTGGATCCCTGGTCAGGGCACAGACAAGAAGCAACCAAAGAGTGCATAATAAGTGGAACAACACACTGGTGTTTCTCTCGCTCCCTTCCCCTGTCTAAAATAATCTATCAATAAAAATTAAAATAAAAACTAAACCTTCTGGCTTGCAGAGTTGTTAAAACAGTTAGAAAGTGAAGTCCCACCCCTTCCCGTTCATTCAACAAATACTTCATATACTACTTCAATAATCACACTGGGGATGGGTGTTTGTTTGTTTGTTTGTTTGTTTTGGTTAATTCTCACCTGAGGACATTTCTGCAGCCAGACTGGTCACTATTGATTTTTTTTTTATTTTTTTTTTATTTTTTTTTACAGAATGGAAGGGAGGGAGAAAGACAGAAACTAATGTAAGAGACATCAATTGGTTGCCTCTTGCTGAATCCCCAACCAGGGCCTTGGATTGAGCCTGCAACCCAGGTACATGCCCTTGATCAGAATCTAACCCAGTACCCTTCAGTCCGCCTGCAGAAGCACTATCCAGCATTTTTTTTCTTTTTAAGTCCTCCTCTAAGGATATTTTTTTTTTTTTTTTTCATTGATTCTATTGAGAGAGGAAGGGAGAGGGAAAGAGAAAGAGAAACATCGATCAGTTGCCCAAGCAATCCGACAGGGATGGAACCCCAACCTCACCTGGAATCGAACCCATGACCCTTTGGTGAGCGGGAGGACACTCTAACTACTGATCCACACTGACCAGGGCCTGGAGGTACATTTAAAAAATTTTTTTCAGATCTGCCCTGGCCAGGTGGCTCAATTTGTTGGAGTCGCAACCTGTACACCAAAGGATTTCCTGTTGGATTCTAGGTTAGGGCACATACTTAGTTTTAAGTTAGATCCCAGTGGGTCAGCAGGTGCAGAGGCAGCCTACTGGTACATGGATGTTTTTCTCCCTAAAAATCAATTTGAAAAACATCCTCAGGTGAGAATTAAAAATATATATATATTAAAATTTTTTCAGATCTAAAATTTTATTTGGTTCTTTTTTAATTTTATTTTTCATTTACAGTTCACATTCAATATCCTATCCCAGTGGTCGGCAAACTCATTAGTCAACAGAGCCAAATATCAACAGTACGACGATTGAAATTTCTTTTGAGAGCCAAATTTTTTAAACTTAAACTTCTTCTAATGCCACTTCTTCAAAATAGACTCACCCAGGCCATGGTATTTTGTGGAAGAGCCACACTCAAGGGGCCAAAGAGCCACATGTGGCTCGCGAGCCGCAGTTTGCCCACCAATGTCCTATCCTATCTAATAAAGAGGGAATATGGTAATTGATGTTACGCCCTCACAAAGATGGGAGTCCCCACAGCCAATAAGGAGAAAATCTGCTAATTGACTGCCACACCCTCAAAGATGGCAGCACCCACAGCCACAAAATGGCAGCGCCCAGTCCTCTCAGCCCCGCCAGGGCAGCAGGCATGCAGCACAGCCAGGCCCGCCTCCAGGCAGGTCCAGCCACTCCACGTGCCTGCCTCCAGAGTCGCCCAGTCCCCTCAGCCCCCCAGCTGCCCAGGGCCTGCCTGAGGCACAGGCAAGCCTCAGATGGCAGGTGCCCAGTTGCCCAGAGCCGCCCGAGGCTCAGGTAACCAGGGCCGGCCGAGGCTTGTGCTGCCGGCAGTGGCAGCAGCAGAGTTGTAATGGGGGCATCGCTTTCCCCTGATCACTGGGTTGCCTCCTACCCCAGAGGGCTCCCAGACTGTGGGAGGGGGCAGGCTAGGCTGAGGAACTCCCCCCCAACCCCTAGTGCATGAATTTTGTGCACTAGGCCTCTAGTTTATTTATTTTTTTAAAAAGTTCCGTCATTTGACATATGTACATATGTGCTTTATGTTTTTTATTATTTATTTACCACAAGTAAAGATCAGGGGTGGTGGGGGGGTCCCTCAGCCCAGCCTGTGCCCTCTCGCAGTCCAGGACCCCTTGCTCCTTCCCACCCGCCTGCTTGCTGCTCCCTACTGCTCTGTTCGCTGTTCCTTAGTGCTGCCACTGAGGCTCCCGCCACCTCTGCTGCACTCGCCAGCTGTGAGCCTGGCTTCTCTCCCTGTGGGAGAGCACTGACCAGCAGGGGGCAGATCCTACATTGAGTGTCTGGCCCCTGGTGGTCAGTTCATAGCGACCAGTCATTCCACTGTTTGGTCAATTTGCATATTAGGTTTTTATTATATAGGACTAGAGGCCTGGTGCATGAAAATTCATGCATTGGGGGCGGGGGGGGTCCCTCAGCCCAGCCTGCCCCCTCTCACAGTCCAGGAGCCCTCAGGGGTGGGATGCAACCTGTCAATCAGGGGAAGGCAACGCCTCCATCACACCTCTGCTATTGCCACTGCAGGCAGTACAAGCCTCCCTGGTTACCTGAGCCTCGGGTGGCCCTGGGTGGCTGGACAGCCACCATCCGAGGCTTGACTGTGCCTTGGGCAGGCCCTGGGTGGCTGGGCAGCTGCCCTCTGAGGCTTGCCTGTGCCTCGGGCCGGCCCTAGGCAGCTGGGGGGCTGAGGGGACTGGGGACTCTGGAGGCAGGCGTGCGGAGTGGCTGGGTGCTCCAGGAATGTCCCTTGTGTAAGTTGCGGGTGTCCTCCTATTATAGTTAAGCCTTGATTTCTGTTGGCTTGTTAGTGAGTGTGGTTGACCCTCAGGCTGACTAGCTGTGAGTACTGGCCATGACCACAGCAGATGCTCTGTTGTATGAGGGCTGACCACACATAGTGGGACTCAGTGGTGCTCTGGTGCTTGTTGAGAACACTTTTTGGTGTGTTGTTTGTGTAGCTAATTGGGTAGTGTTCTGTTGTGATCTAAAGCTGGCCACTGGGTTTGTTAGTTCTGGGGCCTCTTGAGAGGGGCTTCAGTGTAGTACAAAGTCAGCCACTGTCTATACCTCACCCAGAGTCACATGGTAGGAGCTACATAAAGTGATCAAAGTTGGTGGTTACCTGTGTTGGTTTTAGCAGTGCAAGGGAGAGGCCCTGCAATGAACCAAGGTTGGCTGGCACCAGTATTGGGCCTGGGGTTGCTCAAAAAGAGTCACAGAGCATGCCAAGGCCAGCCGTTGAGAGTTTTGGGAAAGTCTGCAGCACAAGCTGAGGCCATCTGCTTGTGAGGAACAGATGCTGAAAGAGGATCAGGCTTTGCACAGGTTGGATGAGGCAGGATCTCAGGTAGTTACCAGGTTGGGGCCAGTAGTATTCGCCAGGTTAATGCAGCCCTCCATCTCACCTGCAAGAAATCCCTGCTGATTTTCACAGCCAGATGTTGCAGGGACTCCACTTTCTGGCACTGGTAAACCAGGCTATGAAGCTTGGTGTGGGCTGGGACCTCTGAAGCCAAGATATCCCTCCCAATTCTCAACCACCACATATGGGTGTGGCACAGGCATTTTTCTTGTCTCCACCCCTCCTACCAGTCTAGATGTAACTTCTTTATATCCTTCATTATAGGAATTCCATTCAGTTAGTCTTCAGATGGTTCTCTGGGGTGGTTGTTCTATTATTTAGCTGTAATTTTGATGTGGTGGAGAGCACAGTGTTTACTCCACCATCTTGACCAAATAGCCCATCAGCTCCCTGTTTTGAGCTCCCTGTCTCTGGAATAATAGAAGCCAAACCTGGATGAGATCTGCTCAAAACACTGCTGCAGATGAACTTATTCATAGACTCCCTGGCCAGGGACATGTACAACTCCAGTGACCTGCTCTTCAGCTTCAACTCCTTGGTGGCAGTGCTCCAACACTTTGCATTCATACCACATGCAGGAAGAAGACTCTTTAGCCGTGATTAGAATTATAATTGATTATTTTCTAGTAACCTGAAATGTCGATGGAAATGTTCTCCTTTCATCATTCCTTTTTATTCCCTCTCAGCATTTTATAGATTTACTAGAGGCCCGGTGCACGAAATCCGTGCACAAGAGTGGTGTGTCCCTCAGCGCAGCCTGCACCCTCTCTAATCTGGGAGGCCTTGAGGGATGTCTGACTGCCCATTTAGGCCCAATCCCAGTGGGCAGTCGGACATCCCTCTCACAACCCAGGACTGCTGGCTCCCAACCATTCACCTGCCTGCCTGCCTGATTGCCCCTAACTACTTCTGTCTGCCAATCTGATCACCCCCTAACCACTTCCCTGCCAGTGTGATCGACGCCTAACTTCTCCCCTGCCAGCCCAGTCACTCCTAACTGCCCTCCCCTGCTGGCCTGGTCCCCCCCACAACTGCCCTCCCCTGCAGGACTGGTCATCCCCAACTGCCCTCCCTTGCCAGCCTGGTCGCCTCCAACTGCCCTCTCCTCCTGGCCCAGTCACTCCTAACTTCCCTCCCTTGCCAGCCTGGTTGCCCCCAACTGCCCTCCCCTGCTGGTCATCTTGTGGCAGCCATCTTGTGTCCACATGGGGGTGGCCATCTTGTGTGTTGGAGTGATGGTCAATTTGCATATTACCTCTTTATTATATAGGATATCTAGTATTGTTCTAGTTTTGAGAATACAAAGATAGGTAAAACACATTCCTGACCTCCAGGAACTCATAATCTCAAGTAGGGTTTCTCAAAGTGTGTGCCCATTGATACTCACATGGAACTAAGGTTTTCTGAAAAGTTGCTGCAAAGCAGCAAGCAGCAAGTCTAGTTTTCATATTCTATGCAGAACCACTGAGTTAGAACTTAATCAGAATCTCTAAGAATGGGCTTAGGAATCTATACAAGTCCCCCTACTGATTCTTATTTACACAAAAATAATAGACACCCT
This sequence comes from Plecotus auritus, assembly GCF_963455305.1. Classification (NCBI taxonomy): domain Eukaryota; kingdom Metazoa; phylum Chordata; class Mammalia; order Chiroptera; family Vespertilionidae; genus Plecotus; species Plecotus auritus. Next base: position 97,979,416 of record NC_137772.1, on the reverse strand, counting down.
AACTTTAAAGAATTTGTAAATAATTTGTGATGTTCATTCTGATAAGCCTTCAAATTCTGGGCTTCATATTGCTAACCTATCTCCAACAGTCTCCATTGTACATGAGATCTTCTTAGTATGTACAGAATCAAACATTGATAGTTGATTATGATAAGCCTTCTTAGATTCTCCCTTTTCTCAGTAAGTCTCCACACTTCCAATATTTCATAAGGCCCACAACAAGCTCTGCCACCTTGTCTGCCAATGAGAGCATCATTCTATTGTAAGAGTTAAAAGCATTTTGGAATCAGACTTGGTTTTGAATCCTAGGACTTTCACTTATTGCTTGTGAACCCAGATGCTAGTTACTAGGCTTTTTGTTTCCTCATCTGTAAAATGAAAATAATAATAGTACCTATCTCATAGGATTATCAGGATTGGATGAAATAATGCATATAAAGAGTTCATAAATGGTTGGGCATACAGCAATCATTTAATACATGTGGTTATCAACGTCCTCGGTGGAATTCTTTTGGGCTAATGTCTCAGAGCTATTTTTTTAAAAATCTCACAAAATTCACAACAGGCTAGCCTTTTAACTGAAAAAGACCTCAAAAATCATGAAATATAGGCACCTAAGTAAGTAAACAATGATATATTTCTAAACTGTGTTGTGGAATCTGCAAAGTATGAGGTAGTAAAATTGGTGGCTAATAGAGAAAGGGTAAGAAATAGCTGATATACAGAAGAAACATTTTTTTCAAATATATTTTTATTGATTTTAGAGAGGAAGGGAGAGGGAGAGAGAGATAGAAACATCAATGATGAGAGAATTATTGATTGGCTGCTTCCTGCATGCCCCACACTGGGGATCGAGCCCACAACCCAGGCATGTGCCCTGACCGGGAATTGAACCCTAACCTCCTGGTTCATAGATTGATGCTCAACCACTGAGCCACACTGGCTGGGCTAGAAGAAATATTTTTTAAAAATTAAATTTGTGAAACACACAGGTATATTGCTCCTAAAGCAAACCAGATATGTAAAAATCTAATTGTATTGTCTTTATCAAATGATACACAGCTCCCTAAAACATTTAAAGTATAGTTTTATTTTAAAAAGTCTTTACCCAAACACAAAATTTAAGGAGGATGTATATTATATATTTCAAACAGAAGTTACTAGATTAAGCAGATTAAAATACAGGAAACCCAATTAAATTTGAATTTCAAATAATTTTTTTTTTTTACTATAAATATGTCCCATGCAACATTTGTGTCAACACCAACTACAAAGCATGACTGTTTTTCACATAAGTTTATGACTTTAATTCATTATCCTTAGTAAGCTATATGTTAGGAAAGAAAAACTGCTTGGGAATAAACTCATCACTAGTCAGGTGAATTAATAAAGTTGTAGGTGCTATGAGAAATTAATGAATCCAAACAGAGCAAAGGGATCAAATTAAACCTGAACTTTTCTTCAAATAATAATAAGTTAGAATGTTCCTGAATGTCTGAAGAAATTCCTGCTATAATCTGTACACTGTAAATTGCTATGTTAGTATTAGAGGAATAAGTGGAGGAAAAGTTAACTTAGGAGAAATTAGTTATTAAGAGCAGGAGCCAAGGTTCATCCTATAATCTGGGCTCAAGGTTCAAACTTGTTCTTTCCCAATCAAAAACTGCTGACCCTGAGCTTCCTGCTGCCAAGTGTAAGATGACCAACCCCCCAGCCCAGATGCTCTTTCATTCCTTTTATTCCCTCCAACTTGAGAAAGGGTAAAATGCTTTTTCTTTTTTCTTTTATAATATTCTTTGATATTAGGGAAAAAAAGAAAAAAAGCTTATTTGGGTATTGCCAAATCGTTTCCATGGTGAAAGTCTTAGTAGTTCCTTAGAAATTTCTTAGTCTTTAATAAGCTTTGTATAGCAGGGGGATGGGACATAAAAAGCAAGAAATTTTCAGAACGCTTCATTATGTTTTATATTTTTTAAAGTGTTTCTGGTGTTAATGTAGATGCAGGTAGATTTTTAGTTCCTCCTGAATTGGTAGGCCACAATAGTCAAGAAGTTATTCCACTGGAAATGAAAGTACTCCAGTGATCAGAGGGAAATTAGGTAAGGAAGTAGTAGGAAGGACATTAAACTTGGAATCAGACCTAGCTTTCATCTGCACCCCAGCTGCCTACAGGCTGTGTGGCACCAGCCAAGTCAATTTCTGTCTTTGGCCTCTGTTTCCTCATCTGTAAAATAAAATTTTCCAAAGGCCTTTTTGTAGTCTGAAATTTTGTAATTCTTGCTCTAGTAATTTGAATTTAGATCTCTCATCTTTTACTGGCTTTAGTACTTTGGGAAGTTTTCCCCCTTCCCTGCTTCTGGAAACCAGCTGCGTGCATAATACACACACACACACACACACACACACACACACACACACACACACACTGTACCTCCCTTGCCCCATTCTGAGAGACCACTTTCAAAATAACTGTCATGCAGCACAAGAAACTATTAGCAACATGTACACAGACAGAAAATAGCTTTAAATGACCATCACTGTCAAGTAATAATACTGGCGAAAAAGCCCATCAGAAGAGCTCTTGCTAAAACTCAGACCTGAGCCATTGAAAATTGCTGAAGATTGAAAATCCTGAGTTGGCAAACAACTGGAGGAAGGGCCAGAAAACCATGACCTAGGAGGAATTATAGGGGACAAAATAGCTGCCTTTCCAATTTACAGAGTCATTGCAGGTCAGCCACTACCCTAACCCTCGCTCCCAGCTCAGAAGAGAAAGCAAACCACCTCTGAGACCACCTATAGGTGCCCCAGTTCCAGGTGAATGAAAGGTGAGGGCTGCCACTCTGGTAGTGCTCCCCTGCTCCACTTGTGACATCTCCTTCCTCCGTAATAATCTAATGGACCAAAGACATTTTAAGACATAAAGCAAAAGTGGGTTTTTTCCTCAAATTCCTCAACAGAATTATTTTTAGATATGCTATCTCTCATAAACAACATGTCTTTTAAGTTGTTTCTTCAAGAATGGTTATGAATCACCTGAGTCACATTGTGTTAGGTGACAAATCAACAAATGAGTGGCCAATAATCTCTAACTCTGATATTACCATCTCACCTCTGTTTCCATGCATCCTCCCAAATCTTTCTCAAAGCCACTGGGGAGAAAGGTAAAGTGTTCCACTTTTTAGAAAAACTTGACAGCAGTAGAACAGGCACATGTGCGTGCACACACACACATACACACACACACATACACACACACACACACACAAAGATTGACAAGCCAGGACTTTTTAGGATAGGGCAGTAACCCTAGAAGATATCTCTGTACAGCAATCCCCCCATCCTCCACAATTTCACTTTCTACAGTTTTCATTACCTTTGGTCAACTGTAGTCTGAAAATATTGAATGCAATATTTCAGAAATAAGCAATCTAATAAGTTTAGAATTGCATGCCATACTGAGTAGCATGATCAAATCTCATGACATTCATGGGTTCCATGGTGTTTGGAAAAGATGGATATGTGCCCACAGACTTTTCTCAGCGTGATGTCCGTTTTGTGTAGAAACCATTTGCAAGGCCAAATGCTGCGTGCCATTCTCTCAGCTTGTGAAGTTAAAAAAAAAAAAATTCACTCTCCTCATCTCTCACTGCTGGCCCATTCTGGGCTGTAGATTCCCAGCTGTCTGGCAGCTGTTATTCTGCAGCTTTTAAACAAGTTCCATGCCAGAGCTGCCTATAAGGCCAGCTCGCCCCTCCCCCGCCCAGAGCAAGGGCAATGCATCCCTTCCCTGCCATGCTGGCGGATAGATGGCTGCCGGAACGCAGAAGCAATGTGGAAGGCTGCCATCGCCCCGACTGCTTCAGAACTATGTTCCTAATCATTCTGCATATGAATTAAGCTGTGGCCTTGGGAGCTCCCCACCAGGCAGAAATCAGACTCCTGAGCCCTAGCTCTACCATGCGTTTGATTTGCTGTCATGGGTTGTCACTTGCTTGCGAATCACTAAATCCCACTAGCTTGTAACTGTCATGGAAATAAAAGTAGCAGTAGACTACAGGAGAAATAGGACTTCAAGTGTTTGGAATTGTGATTTGTGGTGAGTCAGCTTGTCTTAGAGCAAAGTGTCCAGGGTGGATAAGTGTGATAGAAAGATAGAGTGCCCACGGAAAAGCGAGCAGGCTTCAGAACTAGCCGGTTGTGGGCTACCATCCCAGCTCGGCAGGTTGCTGGCGATGTAACCTTGCATTACATGCTTCGCCCTCATGTGCTTCTTGTGAGGATATAACAAGAACACACACATAGGTAGTGATTCTCAACATCTGGTCCCCAGACCAGCAGCCTCAGCCTCACCTGGGAATGTGTTGGAATGTCCGTTCTCAGGCCCCAACCCAGACTACTGAATCAGAAACTCTGGGAGTGGGGCCCAGCAGTGTTAACAAGCTCTCTGGGTAACTCTGATGCGGTTTGAGAACTACCAATTTAAGGCCCGTAGCACAGTGCTTGGCACACAATAAATGTTGTTATTATTATAGAAATTCTAAATTTCTGAGGGATTATTGATTTGGAGCCTAAAATACATCAACTAAGCATATTGCTGAAGCCCAGCTGCAATCTCCACTGTCAGGAATAGAACGTCTTTGTGGCTGTGCATGCCCCCTTGTCAGTCGGTACTTGGTATGAGCTGAGGCACTGGTCTGAAGTGCACAGCAGTACGAATGACAGTGACCTAAAGAAGCCACATTCCAGACCCTGTTCACTCTCGCTCTCCCAGCCCCACCCAGCCACTTTCTGTGCCAAGTGTAGGAAGCTCTCCTGACCCCGGGGAGGCACAGGGGACACAGCATTTACCTCTGATGCAGCAAGTGTGAAAATTCCATTTACCTCTGATGCAGAAAGTGGGAATCCTGAAAGACCCTTAGGCGAGGCCTCTAATGCTTTCCAGTTTTGGTTGGTTAGTTGGCTAATTTTCTTTGGCTGCAAATTATGAAAGAATTTTGTTATCCGTTGATGAAAACAATATCCATGTTGTTGTCAAGGATGCCAGAAGTCCAGAGAATGTTACATGACAAATCTGTGATAGCTGATGCCAATAAATCATCCCCTGTCTGTCCTAAGAGATGATGGGTGCTGGACCCTGGTCATTGGCTGTGAATGGAAGGCTTTTTGACAAGTCATTTCAGAGTATATGAAATGTGTCTATCCTGAAAAAAAAAAAGATTATTGAGTTCTTCAGACAAGAGGTATCCAAGATTTTTTTTAAAGATTATTTTTATTGAAAAAAATCAGTCTGCTTTGAAAGTGACAAAAGTGAAACATCTCATGTGGCAAATATGAAATAGTTGAGTACCAGGAAGAAAGATGTGGTCCATCACAGCTTTGGGCTGCTGACTACAGATATTGAATCCAAAGGAGCCCTGGAACCATGTGCCAGGAATTGTCACCAAGTAGTAAGAGTACCCAAACAATTCATTTCATATGAATTGAATTAATAAATATTAATCATCCATTCATTATACAAATATTTATTGAGCACACACTTAAGCCTGTGCTTTGCACCGGGAACACAAGTGAAATTGGAGAGATACAATAAAAGGCAATGACAAGGGAAATGAGGAAGAAGCAAGACCAAAGCTAAGGTGTGCAGGATCAAGGCCCTCAACCAGGCAAACTGACAGCAGCCTGGGAAGAAAGTGTTCTCACGCAGGGCTGGCATCTGGAAGGAAGGAGAGCAAGACACCTAGTTGGCAAGCTGAGAGAAGGGGACCGAATGAAGTTGGGGGGGCCATCAGAGTAGGGATGAAGCTGGTAAGAGAAGCAGGGAATGGTGGTGAAGGACCTTCTGGGCATCTTTGGGGCTGGAAATGTACACAAGGATGCTGAGAAGCAGCTGGAGGTGTGTAAGCAGTGAGCCAACTGCACAGGCACAGGATGGCACAGGGTGACACACACAGGCCATGGGTTCAGAACTGCTTCTGAACCTCAGTTCTATCTCTTTTTAGCTTATGTCCTTGGACAAGCTTCTCAACTGCTTTATGCTTTAATTCTGTTGTCTATACAATGAGGGTTTTTTATCTTACAAAGTTGTAATAAGGAATAAATGAGATAAAGGTATATAAACACAGCACAGTTTGGGAAAGGTAGTAAACTCTCCATAAATATTAGCTGCTACTACTATTATTATTATTAATGTAACAGGGTAAATATTATTGTCTTGGGGTTGTCACAGCCTTTGCCCCTTCCCCTGCCCCTCAAACAGAATCCTGCCAATTTCCCCCCTTCTTTCTCCTTTTAACAAGAAAGGATTCTAGCCCTAGCCGATTTGGTTCAGTGGATAGAGCTTCAACCTATGGACCGAAGGGTCCTGGGTTTGATCTCCATCAAGGGCACAGACCTTGGTTGCAGGCTCCTCCCCAGCCTGAGCCCTGGTTGGAGAGCATGCAGGAGGCAACCTCACACATTGATGTTTCTCTCTGTGTGTCTCTCCCCATCCCTGCCACTCTCTCTAAAAATCAATGGAAAATATTCTCAGGTGAGGATTAACAGATAAAAAGAAAGAAAGCATTCTAGCTCTTTAGGATTGGAGTGAAAGCACATCATCCCATCTCTCCTCAAAGAGAGGGCTGGGACCCTGGGCCAATTGGTGTGGAAGAAAGGCTTCTTGATAAATATTTCCAGCATGTGTGAAAAGTGTCTATCCTGAAATAGAGGAGATAGCAGGCTCCCAGACAAGGGACTTCCAAGATCTTTCTCAGTGTGAGAAATAAAAATCGGTCTGCCTTGGTGGAAGGAAGAGAAGGAGGAGAGAGGAGAAGAGAAAAGCAATGAGGGGCTTAGGGTGGGAGACAAGTCTGGGGCACTCTGGGACATGCCGGGGAGCTGCTATGGAGGAAAAGGACATGAATTCTATTAAGAGTTTCACTTGGATCCCCTTTAGGTTTTCTTCTAAAGACACAAGAAAAAAATTTACTTTTAATGAGGTTGGCTTTTGTCCTGTGTTTCTTTAAAGTTGACTCTTCATGGAGACGGAGCTATACAGAGTCCTTTGCCAGGATTTAGTGGAGTTATAGTATTAACATTGGAAGAGAGTGTATAAAATACCTACCTCCAGGGCTATCCTTGGGATTAAGTGCGGTAATGCATGTTGTATCCACCAGCTTTTTCTAGATTATGCTACAAACCACCCGCAAATCTCAGTGGTTTACAACAAAGATTTGTTTCTCACTTCTGTTATATGTTCTTTGTGGTTTGGCTGCATGTCTTTATTCTGAGAACCAGACAGCCAGATCCACCCTAATCGGGCCTGGCATGGCTGGCCCAGAAGAGAGGAAGGCGGGCCCTGCAATGGCTCTCAGACCTTCTGGACAGGGGACTGTCACTTCTGATCCTGTTCCTTTAGCCAACAAGTCATATGTGTCATTATCAGGGTGGGTAGTGTATTTGTCTCACAGGGAAGGACACAAGCACTTAGGAACAAGAACAGAATTTGCCACAACTATGAAGTGCATAGAATGTTGCCTGACAAACAGAAATCCCTCAACAAATATGAAAATCATACATGTCAATCTGTGAAATGGGTGAATAATAGTACTAACCTCACAGGGAGTTTGAGGAGAGGTAATAGTACCACAAGGCCAGGATAAATTGCTCAACAATTTGTTGAGCAAATAGCAGCTATTGGTGATTTTCTAAGGGAACAGGACACCCTGGAGCCAGGAAGGGGAGACAATGGAGCAGTTAGAGAAGGCCATGGCAAGGGATCAAGTGGTAACCTGAAGCTATAAAGGATCTCTGGGCCCCAGAGGGAAAGAATGTTCTTGTCTTAGGGGGTCAGAAACCAAAGCCAGACCCTGGAGAGCCAAGGGCTGCATGGGAGCAGGAAATGCCAATTACTCTCCCACCAGAGGGGACAGCCTGCAAAGCAACAGAGGGCTCACTGTTTGTCCGGTTTTCCTGGGCCTCGGGGTCAGGCTGTGGGCTCCAACAGGAAGCCAGGGCTGCCTGTGTCAGAGCAGGGTTGGCACTGTGCCTCTTGCTCTGGGGCATGGAAGCTCACACCAGTCACCAGAGAGGGAACTCTGGGGCACTCTCCACTCAGACCACCAAGGCTGCTTGCCCAGCCAGCAAAACAGGACCAGGTTAGGAGAAAAGTTGAGGGCCATAGGTCTTCAATAAAAATATATTTTGAACATGTTTGTGTGGAGGGTACCTCACAATATCTTTAGAGACTGTCTCTACCATCTCCACCACATGGTTCTTCATAGGATGCTCTCCCCAAACCACGCTGCCCACCGACCTTCTCACTCATTCAATCAACTAGCGTTTATTGGGAGCCCTCCACATGGCAGGTTGTTGTGGTGCTAAGGACAGAGCAGTAAATACATGCTGCCTCTGCTCAATGTTCCGGCTCCCATGCTCACCTGTCAGTGCTCTTGCTCCTGTGCTCGCACTCCAGTTCATGCTGAGTTTTCATGCTCCAGTGCTGTGCTCCAGTGCTCACAATCAAGCTCATGCTCAATACTCTAGTGCTTACACTCTCCAGTGCTCACACTCGAGTACTCATGCTCCAGTGCTCTAAAGAGCTAGTGCTCCCATGCTCACACTCTAATGCTCATGATCCAGTGCTCACACACCAGTGCTCACACAGCAGTGCAGGAGAAAGACAAGAGCCAAGAGGAAGACTGAAAGCATTTCCTAAGTTGGTGACAGATGAGTGCTAAGGAGCATAGAGGTGAGGTACAATTTTAGAGTGTAGCATGGAAGGCCTCTCTTGAGTAGTAAAGACCTAAAAAGCTGAGGGAAAGACCTTTAATCTGAGGTACCAGCAAGCCCAAGGAGGAGTTTTATGTTTTAGAAAAGGACCAGGGCCAGTGTGCTGCATGCAGTGAAGGGAGCAGAAGTGGGGGCAGCAGTTCATTCAAGGTTTCCTTCCTCCCCCAGTTGATTGATTCCCTTTCTCTCCGAGGTACAGGGCAGAGAAGCAGCCAGCAAACTGCAATTCCATTCAGTTATGCTGAAGCTGTTTCCTGGAGCCATGCAGCGGAACTCCTTTGATATGTCTGTGGATGGCCCAGCAAGAGGCTGGGCAGGAATCTGCATTTCTGGCTGTGGGCCTAGGAGTTTGGGGCCTTCAAATCAGACAAGCTTGAGTTCAATCCTAGTTCAGCGCCACTCATCAACTTTAGTGGAGCTGTGGATGGCCCACCCATAACAGTCCAGCCCACCAAGGGATTACCTACAATCAGCCTCAGGACAAGCTAACAGCTTCCTAGCCCTCTGCCTGGGGAGGGGGGGATGTTTGACCCCAGGAATGCTTCTAGTGCTCTAAGGGCAGACTGGGAGTGCTAGAAAGCAACCCTCACGCACTTAATAAAGACCGGGGGCCCCTCAGCCCTCAGTGGTCTGTTCTGCCAGCTTCAGAGGTCCCTCAGCAAGATGAAGCCCAGGTTCCTGCAGTGTAAGGGTCATTAACACATCTGACTCACTCCCCCACTTCCCCAGCTCATGTCCCCATCCCTCCCAAATAAACCACCTGCAACCAAATCCTTGAGTAGGGATTGACTTTCAGGCAACCCAGATTAAGCTGCCAGCCATGTATATCTGGGAAAATGTTACTCTGACCCTGTTTCTGAATCTGCTTAATGGAGACTATGAAGAGTAATGAAGAGAAAATGGGCATTGAGGAGTAATGAGTAATGAAGCGTGAACAATTGAAATTGTAAGGCAATTAGCCTTGTGCCTGGCACAGAGCAGGCAGGCAATAACACAGGACTTTGAGGAGCCAATGAGATCAAGTACGTGAAATTGCCCTGAAGCTATAAGCAATGCTACAAATGCACACAGGTAACATTACAGGAGGTTAAGAGCATGCCCTCCATAGTCAGAACAACTGAGTTTTATTCCTTATTCTGCCTCTTACCATCCATGTGACCTGAAGAAACTTACTTCATGTCTCTGTGCCTGAGTTTCCTAATCTGTTACATGTAAATAATAGCACCAACTCCATAGGGTTGTTGTGAGGATTAAATAGCACACCTACAACTGTCATACCGAATAATAATAATAACTACATGTGTTTGCTATGTTATTTTTGTTACTGTAATTGTAGGTTTATTATATTATCACTAGAGGCCCATTGCATGAAGATTCGTGCAATAGGCCTTCCTTCCCATGGCTGCTGGCACCGGTTTTCCTCCAGCACCCGTGACCCAGGCCTTCACTCCAGCTGCAGGGAAAAGCCAAGCCTCTTCAGTCTTCAGTCTTCAGTCTTCAGTCTTTGCTCTGTATCTGTGTATGCAAATTAACCCGCCATCTTTGTTGGGTTAATTTGCATACTCACTACTGATTGGCTGGTGGGTATCATAGAGCTACAGTCAATTTGAATATTTCTCTTTTATTAGTGTAGATGTTACTTTTATGCTGTACTGAAAACTCAGGTCTATTACCTACCACTCCTGATTCATCTCTCTACCTGCTTACTCCAAAGACTCTACAGGTTTAGATTATCATCCTGAGGAGATTTTTAATTGCATAAATAATTCATGAATGTGCTACAATTGAAAGTTAAGTTATTTATAGAACAAAACATAAAAGTCCCTTCAACACTCACCCCCTCACTCCCTTCCCACTGTCAACAGTGTAGGACCCTCACTCAGTTCCCTTTTATACAGACATGTATGTATATACATTTTTCTTCAGAAAGTAGTATCATACTAAACTTGAATTCAAATTTTTATACAATATGTTTATTTCTCTTCAAATATATTTTGGATACTTTCCTATGATGTACAATGTCTGCTTCATTTTTTCAATTATTCAAAATAGATATACTCTAATTTAGTTTAACAAATCCCATATTGATAGATGTTCATGTGTTTCCAATCTGCCCTTTTGAAGGCCACATGACAATCAACATTTTGTGCATACATCTTCACACAAGCAGATGACTATTTCTTAGGACAGATAGATTTCAGGAAATGAGTTTGCTGGGTCAAATGCTGTGTGAATTTTTTGCTTTGCTAAACACTGTCAAGTTGCCTTCTAATTAACACTCTTACCAGCTTTGAAAGGAGGCTTATTTTTGTTTTATTTATTTGTTTTTGTTTTTGAAAACTATAGGAGGAGTTTTCTTAGGCAGTTGCACTCCACAGACGAGGCCATCATGGTTTTCCCTGACTAGAAACAGCTACAAATGCTGTGCCTTTTTTTTCTGGAGATCCAAACTCCCAGCTGCATAGCTCTTCCTCTTCTAACCTTCAACCCCTCTCCTCCTCATATCTCTCTTACACACACACACACACACACACACACACAGATACACACACACACACACACCTAATAAACAACTATAATGAAGGAGAATTATCTCCACCAAAAATGTTGTTGTTTGCTTTTCTGAGTAGGATTGCCTACCCAACACTCTTGCTTCTTAGAAAGAGAGCTTTATATTGTTGGAAGGAAGACATCTTGATGGCTACAGAATTATATTTCCCAGTCTGCATTTCAGATGAAGTGGCTAATGAGCTGTAAGTAACAGTTGATGGGTGGGGCTTGTGAGAAAGACTGTAAAGGAGGCCAGCTTACCTGGAAAACTGGCCCTTTTAGTTGCCCCTCTTCTTCCTACCCAGAATTGGAGGCAATTTTGAACATGTTCAACTATTCCAGTAGACATAAGCCTTAGCACTAAGCAAAATCCCAGAGAATCTTTCTGGGTCTTGTGCCAACTTTTTAGTTGCTGCATCTTGGGGTTGACCCAGGGATGCCAAGAGGCAGTGGTTATTTGCCCACTCATTCAGAAATATGTTACTATTTTAACAGCTAGTTGGCCATACGTATGCCTTCTGAGCAAATATCAGACCTGCCTGGAATGGGAATGAGATGGTTGGAGCTCCAACTGCCATAAGAGACCATGCGGTAATCTTCAATATGGAAGCCTGGCACTAAGGATGATGGACCAGACAAAGTCTTGGCCTCTAATGAATGTAGAGCCACTGTACCTGCCATCTAGACTTCTTTTATGGAAAGGCATTGGGCTTAAGCCCAATCAGTTCCTGGCATTCCTTCTCTCATATTTTGGGCTATTATGACTGACAAAACTCAAGTTCACACCTTCTGTGGCCAAAAAAGCAAACTTCATTCTATACACTTAAAACTGCTTTGAGGAAAAAGGAGACATATGTAATACTTTAAATAATAAAGAATTTAAAAAGAACTGCTTAAAGGGATCCTCTGAAGACCCCCTCACCCTGGGACCTTCTCTAAGCACACTCTCATTTGCCATTTCCCCTCTTATACTTAACATGAGACCTTTGCACAATTCTTCAGACATGGCCTGACACTTTTTGTTCTGGAAACTGTTTCTAGTCATTCAGGTTAAAATTTGGTTTATTTGGGACGTAGCCACACCAATTTATGGGTTCCAGGATCCTACCCCTGATTCCTACTGGGCATCTCAGCTCCTAAATGCACTTTGTAATTCCTTCCAAGATATTATTCAGAAATTCAAAGGCATTCAAGACTGAAGTTAACACCTGTTATAAAACAGGAGATGGAAAGGTTTCCATAGGAACATTCAGTTAAGTCTTATTTATAACTAGAGGTCCAGTGCATGAAATTTGTGCACTGTAGGGTCAGCGCTTCCCTCCCTTCCCCCAGGCAGTCCTGCCCCCTGGTCGAACTCCCAGACAACTCCCAGTCAAAGGAACAATTTGCATGCTATGCTTTTATTATATAGAATAGTGGGGGAAAATGTCCCATAATAGAGAATTTTTAAAAATTGTGATTAATCCATCCAATGGACTGCTAAGCAGTTATTAAAAACCATGATATAAAAACTTGTTAGCAATGTTCAAAATATATTAAGTGAAAAGTATGTATTGAATGATCCTTTTTACAAAGTTAATTTTGTATAAATATATGTATATGTATCAGTGTAACTACAAAAGGATAACCTTAGAGAACTAAATGCCAAAACTCTTTACTCTTTATAGTGGTTACCTTTAAATTTATACATGGTTTTATATTTTCTCCTTTGTGGTTTTGTGTATACACACACACACACACACACACACACACGTGAGTACAAAATTCTTATGTTATTTATTGACTAATTATTGTATGATTAATTAATTAATTATTATAGTATTTTCCACATGAACAACTGTAAACCTATTTTGCCACACCCTGTGTGTGTATATATGTATGCACACACACACAACTATAGCTGTGAGTATGCAAAACAGTTTATTCTTGTATTATTATTTATTAATTATTGTATTATTTTCTCTAAGAACAACTGTAAACCTACTTTTGCCCCACCGTGTGTGTGTGTGTGTGTGTGTGTGTGTGTGTGTAGTTCTGTAATAATGTATTTTTATAATCAGAGGAGACAATCCAAACAGTTATCTATTTACTATCATTACTTATACCTATCCATCTATATGTATGTTCTCAATCACTTGGAATTAGGTAAAGGATGAGCTAGTAAGAATACTCCAGTCTGGAGCTTTAAGTTCATGGGTAATTCTTAAATTCATTGTTCAAACCAAAGCTGTTTCAGTTTTGAAAACCAACCCTTGTTGAAATTTACTGGTGTTTCCTAAGTTGTCACATGCTCCAGTGATGTGCCCCACATGACAGGCTGTCCTGTTCTTTATAGAACAAAAGCTAGAAAAGACCATTTGATGGCCTTCCCCATCTCTGATGATTGGTGGCCAGGGCTGGAATGGCTCCTCTGCCTCCTTCTCTCTCCCTCATCCCTTCAGCTCACGCTTCCCTCCCACTGACTTGGCACCTCCTTCCACCTCTGCTCCCAATCCCTTCCCTCCCCTCCCCAGGGAAAATGTGTCCTGCCAACTCTTGCCCCATCAAATGAGGAGATGGAACTCTCTGCTGCTGCCCCATCCTGAGAGGTTTGCTCATCAAACCAACAGTAAATCCCCTTTTGCCTCAGACAAGAATGATATAACCTCCACTGTCTCAGCTGCTGACTCCGAGTCTGGCACCCAGCTCTCAGTGCCAGCCATCTCCTTCTGTCCTATTTGGTTCTGCTGGAGGATGAAGCCAGGCAGCATCTTGTGGTGCACGGTGAAGGAGCAAAGAATGATTAGGACCTGCCTGTGAGTTCTAAAGCCTTAGCTGAGCATCTTGTCTACAGATGGCCTGCCAGCTCAGACCTCCCCACCTGTCAGTCAGCCATATTGACTGACTGTCATTCTCTCCCAACCCACCTTCATTAGGACTCAGAGAAAGCAAAACGGCCCCTCACCACAGAATGCTGCTGCTCTGATACTGTTATAAGCTGAATTGTGCCCCCACCCCAATATCCTATGTTGAAGTCCTAATCCCCAACACTTCACAATGTGATTATATTTGAAGATAGGGCCTTTGACAAGGTAATTAAGAAAAATTCTTTTTTTTTAAGATACAACTACATTACAGAAATTTGGAGAACAGAGGAGAAATTGTATCCAAAATACTAATACCGACAAAATGGTGGCAGAATAGACAGACATGTCCTGAGCCTTGTCCCAGAGCAAATAGAGGGAGCAGCTGAAACAAGTGGAATCCAGCCTAAATTGGCGAAGGAGGCACAGTTGGTGAGATAGTTTGCAGCTAGGAAGGGCAGAGATTCCCCCCGATAAAGGTAAAATCAAAGATCTAGTCAGTAGAATCTGCCGGACCTCTGTGCCCAGAAGGTCAGGGAGAAACTACACAGTGCCAAAGCGCAACCCTGACGACAGGCAAAGCATCTGACTGAAAAAAAAAAAAAGGTCCACGGGACTGCGGGAGGTAGTGGATTTTAGACCTTGGAGTCTGGATTTGGGATCTGAGCTCAAAGGCAGCCCTGAAGAGCTGCCGGACCGCGCAGTGCTGGCAAGAGAGGAACTTGCAGAGAGGTGGTCCCTCCTCATGCTGGGGCCTGCACCTTTCTCCACTGAACCTAGTTCGTAGGACCTTTCGGATCCAGACAGTTACCTGTGCCTGAGGTGCAGAAGAAGGGGTGGGCTTGTGGAATCTGGAGAGTGTAGGCAGCGGAGGGTCCAGGAGAGGTGGAAGCAAGTCTGGTGCTGAGTCATATCTAAGCTCAGGTCACCATTTTCTCCTGAGAGATAGACCCTCCCTCCAGTCTCCAAGCAACCAATATAGCCACACCCAGATCTCACCCTGAATAACACCATGGAATCTGAATACTCCTTGAGGCCATAGGATCTGCCCTAAAGAGAAATCTTTAGAAGCTAGGCACCTCAATTACACGGCTTCACTGCCAGGGCCCTTCAGAGTGCTTCAGTGTGCCTCACTGGCGAACTTACTGTGGGTGCTCCTGTGAGCCGCCACTGGGAGTAAGCGCGTATCCACCACAGGGGCAGCAGAAAAAGCTGAGTCTGCCCACCCCATAACTACAGAACTCTGGGCATCACAGTCACACCTGTCCAGAGTGCAGGCCCCCTGAGCCACATCACCCTGACAGACAGTTCCATGGTGCCACTGTGAGTCCCGACTGGGCAAGCGTGATTTCAATTAAGGGTGCAAGACAGCAAAAATTGGGATATTCCCCTCCACAGCTGCTGACTTCTAAACACCGAAGCTGTGCATCTCAAGCTTGCAGGCCTACATCAAGAGAACCCAAATAGCTCAAGTAGGGAGCTACACTAGATTACCAAGCCCAGGAGAACTGAGAGATTACACCAGTAGCACCGTCACCAAAAGAACCTGGGTAGCAAAGCAATTGGATCTACAATTAAAACATTACAGGAAAACATGGGGAGACAAAAAAGCAACTCCCAAAGGAAAGAAAAAGAGGAATCACCAGAAAGGGAGTTAAATGAAGTTGAGGCTAGAAGCTTAACAGAGAAAGAATTCAGAGTAATGGTTATAAGGATGTTTAAACGGATGGATGACAAATACACACAACTCAATGACAAATACACACAACTCAATGAGAACTATAAGGAGCTGAATGAGAATGTCACCAACAAGAAAAGAAACCAAGAGGAGATGAAGAACGACATAGCTGCAATAAAGAACATATTGGAAGGCTTAAGCAGTAGACTAGAAAAGGCTGAGGACCGCATCAGCAAATTAGAAGACAAGGTAGGAAAAAACACACAAACACAGCAGCAACTGGAAAGAAGACTTAAAAAGCAAGAGGAGAGCCTAAGGGAGCTTTGGGACAACACAAAACGAAACAATATTAGAATAATAGGGAAACCAGAAGGAGAGGAAGAGAAGCAAGGAATAGAAAAGCTGTTTAAAGAAATAATGACATAAAATTTCCCTGATATTGGCAAGAAAAAAACTATGCAAGTCCAAGAAGTACATAGAGTCCCAAACAGGTTGAACCCCAAAAGACCGACACCAAGACACATCATAATTAAATTGGCAAACACTAATGACAAAGTAAGAATCTTAAAGGCTGCCAGAGAGAGACAAAAAGTTACCTACAAGGGATCTCCTATTAGAATATCAACTGATTTCTCAACAGAAACACACCAGGCCAGAAGGGAATGGAATGAAATATACAAAGTGATGCAAAGCAAGGGTCTGAATCCAAGAATACTATACCCAGCAAGGCTATCATTCAAAATTGAAGGTGAAATCAGGAGCTTCACAGACAAAAAAGGGCTAAGAGAGTTTATCACTACCCAGCCAGCAATGAAAGAAATGCTAAAGGGACTGCTGTAAAAAGAAGAAAGAGAAAGGCAAAAAGAAACACAAACACTAAGGGAAAATATGACAACAAACATGTACTTGTCAATAATAACATTAAACGTAAATGGATTAAATGCACCAATCAAAAGACACAGGGTAGCTGAATGGATAAGAAAACATGATCCATATATTTGCTGTCTATAAGAGACCCATCTCAGAGCAAAGGCTTCACACAGACTGAGAGTGAAGGGATGGAAAAACATTTTTCAAGCAAATGGAAATGAGATAAAAGCTGGGGTTGTGATACTTATATCTGGTAAAATAGACCTCAAAGTAAAGGCCATAACAAGAGATAAGGAAGGCCACTCCATAATACTAAAGGGAGCAATTAAACAAGAAGATATAACTCTGGTAAACATATATGCACCCAATGCAGGAGCGCCCAAATACATAAAAAAACTCCTGGAAGACATCAACGGAGAGATCGACAACAATACAATCATAGTAGGAGACTTTAATACACCACTGACATCACTGGACAAACCCTCTAGACAAAAAATCAGCAATGAAACAGCAATTCTAAATGACGCACTAGATCAAATGGACCTAAGTGACATCTTCAGAGCATTTCACCACAAAGCCACGGAATACACGTTCTTCTCAAGTGCACATGGGACATTTTCAAAAATAGAGCACATACTGGGTCACAAGCAAAGTCTCCCCAAATTCAAAAAGATTGAAATCATATCAAGCATTTTCTCAGACCACAATGGCATAATATTAGAAATAAACTATAATAAAAACATTCCAAAAAATTCAAACACTTGGAAGCTGAATAGCATGCTATTAAAAAATGATTGGGTGAGCAAGGAGATCAAAGAAGACATTAAAAACATCCAGGAGACTAATTACAATAAAAACACAGCAATGCAAATGCTATGGGACACAATGAAAGCAGTCCTGAGAGGGAAGTTTATAGCTCTACAGGCCTACCTCAAAAAACAAGAAAAATGCAAATAAATGATCTAACTCAACAACTCAAAGAATTAGAAAGAGAGCAACAAGAAAAGCCCACAGTGAGCAGAAGGAAGGACATAATAACGATCAGGGCAGAAAGGAATGACATAGAGACCAAAAAAACAATACAAAAGATCAACAAAACCAAGAGCTGGTTCTTTGAAAGGATAAACAAGATTGATGAACCTCTAGCCAGGCTCACCAAGAAACAAACAGAGAAAACCCAAATAAACAAAATCAGAAATGAAAGAGGTGAAATAACAATAGATCCCACAGAAATACAAAGGATTCTTAAAAAATACTATGAACAACTCTATTCTAACAAACTACATAACCTGGAGGAAATGGACACATTCCTAGAAAAATACAACCTTCCAAAACTCACTCAGGAAGATTCTAAAAATCACAATAGGCCAATGACTATGGAAGAAATTGAAGCAGTCATCAAAAAGCTCCCAGCAAACAAAAGCCCGGGGCCAGATGGCTTCACAGGGGAATTTTACCAAACATTCAAGGAAGAACTAAAACCTATCATCCTCAGACTATTCCAGAAAATTCAAGAGGAAGGAACACTTCCAAGCTCCTCTATGAAGCCAGCATCACCCTAATACCAAAACCAGATAAAGATAACACAATAAAAGAGAATTACAGGCCAATATCCCTCATGAATATAGATGCCAAAATCCTCAACAAAATTCTAGCAAATCGAATCCAGTAGTACATCAGAAAGATCATACACCATGACCAAGTAGGATTTATCCCGGGGATGCAAGGATGGTACAATATTCGCAAATCAATAAACGTGATACACCACATAAACAAATTGAGAGATAAAAACCACATAGTCATATCAATTGATGCAGAAAAAGCATTTGACAAAATCCAACACCCTTTCCTGATAAAAACTCTCAGCAAGGTGGGAATAGAAGGATCATACATGAACATAATGAAAGCCATATATGACAAACCCACAGCCAACATCATACTCAATGGGCAAAAACTAAAATCATTTCCCCTAAGAACAGGAACAAGACAAGGATGACCACTCTCACCACTCCTGTTCAATATAGTGCTAGAAGTACTAGCCATTGCGATCAGACAAGAAGAAATAAAAGGCATCCATATTGGAAAAGAAGAAGTTAAACTGTCCTGATTCGAGATGACATGATACTGTACATAGAAAACCCTAAAGACTCCCTCAAAAAATTACTAGACTTAATAAATGAATTCGGCAATGTAGCAGGATACAAAATTAATACCAAGAAATCTATGGCATTTCTATACACCAATAATGAACTTACAGAAAGAGAGACTAAAAAAGCAATCCCATTTACCATCGCACCAAAAAAATTAAGATACCTAGGAATAAACTTAACTAAGGAGGTAAAAGACCTATATGTGGAAAACTACACGACACTGAAAAGAGATAGAGGAAGACATAAACAGATGGAAGAACATACCATGTTCATGGATTGGTAGAATCAACATCATCAAAATGTCCATACTACCCAAAGCAATCTATAAATTCAATGCACTTCCCATTAAAATACCAACCACATATTTCACAGACCTAGAACGAACTTTCCAAAAATTTATCTGGAATAAAAAAAGACCCCGAATAGCTCAGCAATCCTGAGAAAGAAGAACAAAGTAGGTGGGATCTCAATACCAGATATCAAGCTGTATTACAAAGCCACTGTTCTTAAAACAGCCTGGTACTGGCATAAGAACAGACATATAGATCAATGGAATAGAACAGAGAACCCAGAAATTGACCCAAATCACTATGCTCAATTAATATTTGACAAAGGGGGCACGAACATACAATGGAGTCAAGATGGTCTCTTCAACAAATGGTGTTGGGAAAATCGGACAGACACATGCAAAAAAATGAAGCTAGATCACCAACTTACACCATACACAAAAATAAACTCAAAATGGATAAAGGACTTAACCATAAGATGGGAAACCATAAAAATACTAGAGGAATCCACAGGCAGAACAATCTCAGACATATGCCGAAGGAACTTCTTCACTGATACTGCTCCTAGGGCGATGGAAGCTAAAGAGAAAATAAACAAATGGGACTACATCAAAATAAAAAGCTTTTGCACAGCAAAGAAAACCATCAATAAAACAAAAAGAAAGCCCACTGCATGGGAGAACATATTTGCCAATGATATCAACGATAAGGGTTTAATCTCCAACATTTACAGGGAACTCATGCAACTTAACAAAAAGAAGATAAACAACCCAATCAAAAAAATGGGCAACTTATCTAAATAGACACTTTTCGAAAGAAGACAGAAGGAAGGCCAAGAGAAAACCTGCTCAAAGTCACTAATCATCAGAGAGATGCAAATCAAAACAACAATGCGGTACCATCTCACACCTGTCAGAATGGCTATTATCAACAAATCAACAAATGACAAGTGCTCGAGAGGATGTGGAGAAAAAGGAATCCTGGTGCACTGCTGGTGGGAATGCAGACTGGTGCAGCCACTGTGGAGAACAGTATGGAATTTCCTCAAAAAACTAAAAATGGAACTCCCATTTGATCCAGTGATCCCACTTCTAGGAATATATCCCAAGAAACTAGAAACATGAATCAGAAAGTATATATGCACCCCTATGTTCATAGCAGTACAATTTACAATAGCTAAGATTTGGAAACAGCCTAAGTGCCCATCAGCAGATGAGTGGATTAAAAAATAGTGGTACATCTACACAATGGAATACTACGCTGCAGTAAAAAAGAAGGAGGTCCTACCATTTGCAACAACATGGATGGAGATGGAGAGTATTATGCTAAGTGAAATAAGCCAGTAAGAGAAAGATAAATATCACGTGATCTCACTCATTTGTGGAATATACTGAACAGCATAAACTGATGAACAAGAACAGATCCAGAGACTGAGAAATGTCGAACAGCGCATCATACCTCAGGGAGGGTAGGAGAGGGTGGGGGTAAGGGGGAGAGATCAACCAAGGGACTTGTGTGCATGCATATGAGCCTAATCAATGGACACAGACAACAAGGGGGTGGGGCATAAGTGGGGGGTGGGGGATTATGGGGGAATAATTTGTTTTTGCCTCCCTGACAAAGTTTATATAAAGTTACAAAAATAAATTTACAGCCAGTTTGAAATTGAATTGCCATGGCCTAGAGCAAAGAATATCCTTACATGATATTATTCTACAATGTCATTATTATTTTAGATATTTTACAACAGCATATTGTGCAATTATCCCAAACAAACTTACAAACTAATTCTTGGAATGTTTGGCAGCAATTTAAAAGAAAAAAAAAGGACATGAAAGGATATAATCCCTTTTAGAAGGAATTAAGGCACTGGGAAGGCACTCGAGCATTCTATATTGGCCCCTCTTGCCTTTTGTGCCAAGAGGGACCCTCTTCTAACAATCCAATTGCCCTCAGCTGTTGCCTGAGCTTTCTGTTCATGCTTAGCTTGAAGCCTCGTGGTGGCCGGTACCATGGATCTGTCTCGCCCAATCGTGTGAGCTGGGCCTTCCCTGGTGAAGAAACCTGAGTTCCCTGAGATATGTGATCATTGCTGGGGCCCCGCCAGCAGGCCAGGGCATCCCAAGGCAGGTGCTGGGCGTGCAGGCCACGGGACATAGGCTACCAAGGAGACAGAACTGAACCTCACATCACCCTGCTTGGACCTGGAGGATGACTGGTTAGCCAGAGACGGGTAAGATTCCTCAGGGAAGGAACAACCTAAGACGGGCACAGTCGCAGAGGGGCCATCAGGAGAGAACTTGGGGATCAACAGAGGTGGGGCACAGACCCTCACCCCCCCCAACCTTGCAGGGGCCTGAACCCTCAACCCGTCTGATGGAGGTCTCCTGCCCCAATGGCTGCTTTGCTTCCCACGCCCAGCTCAGATCGGACACAGGTGACAGACAGTGACTTGGCCCAGCTCAGATTGGGACCCAGGTAACAGACAGAGACTTGGCCGACAGCAGCTGCCTTATATCTAAATCCAGCCTAGCACCAGGAATGCTCAGGGCCTACTCAAGAATGCAAATAATTCTTTCCACTAATATTTACAGGGTAAATTAAGATTGTTGGTAGAGTATTAAATTTGACAGTAAAATAATAATCAAGTTTTCAGATTAATTTAAATAGGCTAATTGAAATAAGTGAATATTCAAGAAAATTTAATTGTACTGGACAAAAAGCTGTTCCTAATGTGGTAACTAAAATTTCTATTGGTAGTTCATATCATGGTAAAATTCCTGAACATGTATTGAACCTAAAGCAGTCATATTTTTGTGCAAAAAATTAAAATTTAAAGTTATCAAGACTGCATTATAAAATTTACAAAAGCCTCCATTAATCAAAATAGGGGGTGATAGTAGGGTAATATCATGTAAGGAAAAATATCCCATAAATAAATTACATCTAGAAAATTCTTACTTTACAAAATTAGTTTTCATTTGTAATGCTAACAGCAAGACACCCATGAAAAACACACATGGTGTCTAAATAAGACAAAGGAAAATAGTTTGGGCAAAAATAAAAAGGATCCCAAATCAATTATATAGAAAAGATTCCTTTATTAACTTTTGGTCGAGAATATGTTTGTATATTTTCAGAAAACAACTCCAAGATCATGTGGATTCCTGCAACAGAGAGGAATTGACAGGTCTGCTCCAACCACGAAGACAAGAGGAGAAACAGTCCAGATATGGAAGATCCTGACGACACCTTGCCAAGCTAGCAGTCAGCAGCTGTGCGACGCAGCAGGTTGCCTAGGACCAAACTAGAGAGGGTCGGATATTCTTTGCTCTAGATGGACTACCTGCATTGCCACCATGTGCCTACCATCCAGATATCATTGCTGACATGTACACTTAAGGAACTGTTTGACATTGAAACGGGGACTCAGAACTGTTGGACATTGAAATTGGGACTCAAACATTTTTTGTTATTATATGTTTATTTCTAGTCTGCAGAGGCAAAATTTTTTAAAGGAAAGAAATGGGGAAAAAATAGATACAGAGGCAAAGAAGCATTGAACAGACTATCAAACTACAGCAGGAAGGCAGAGGAGGTTGCGGGGGCGGGGGGGTGGGGTTCTGTAAGAGATCAACCAAAGGACTTGTAGGCATGCATATAAGCATAACCAATGGATAAAAGACACTGGGGTGGGCAGGTAAAGGCATGTACTGGGGGAAAGGGAAGGCCAGGGGGAGGTCAATGGGGAAAAAAAAGGAGACATATGTACTACTATTTGTAATACTTCAAACAATTTTTTTTAAAAAGTTAAAAAGGAAAAGAACATAAAATCCAATAAAAGAGGGGCCTTGCCATGACTCATGAAAAAAAATAAATTAATTAAAATGTAAAAAAAAAATATACTAATACCATAACACAATAAAATGTCATTTGTTTAAAAAATAAATACAAAGCAGAAATTGTGGTAAAATGAGGTCTGAATGTCAGGCCCTAATCCAAAACACTGGTGTCCTTATAAAAAGAGGAGATTTAGACACAGACACACATGGAGGAATGACCCTCTATCATGACTGAGAGATGACCATTTACTCATCAAAGAGAGAGGTCTCAGAAGAAATCAGCCCTGACAAAACCTTGATCTTGGAGTTCAAGCCTCTAGAATTATAAGAAAATAAATGTCTACTATGCAAGCCCCTCAATCTGTGGCACTCTGCTATGGCAATCCAAGCAAACCAACACTCAGGGTGGCACATCAACTTTAAGCTCAAGGTCTAATAAATTTAAAATATTAAATTTGCTCTTTTAGCTTCAGTTAAATAAGCCTTCTGTATCCCCCCCGCCCCGCCTTTTACCCCAAACCTTGTGAATTGTATCTATCTTTGAGTGAATAGAACCAGGAAAATGGTATAATTG
The DNA here is from genome assembly GCF_963455305.1 of Plecotus auritus. Classification (NCBI taxonomy): domain Eukaryota; kingdom Metazoa; phylum Chordata; class Mammalia; order Chiroptera; family Vespertilionidae; genus Plecotus; species Plecotus auritus. Next base: position 97,955,850 of record NC_137772.1, on the reverse strand, counting down.
TGGAGTCATAAGTAAACCAAGTCACTCATTTGGAGATAGAGCAGTCAATCCATCTTCATACACCCCCTGCCCTTTTTTGTCTCTCCCCTCTCCTACCTCAGAGGAACACTCAGAAGATTCGAAAGAAACCCCCCAAACAATTGTTCTTTCAAAGAGGCCTTCTCCAAACCCCATGAACAGCCTCTGTCCAGGGTCATTAGGAGCAGGCAGGGGCTCTAGGCAGAGCAGACAGTCCCATGGAAGAACCACTGAGAATGACTAATCATGAGAGAGTGATGGTCCTGCTGGACCAGGCAGTTCAGGCTTACCAGCCTGCCCAGGAGGGTGGGAAAGTTACTCTTGCTTTGCAACTTATTAACTCGTTGGCTGTGTACCCATGGCTTGGGCTTTGAAGCCTCATTTTCCTCCTCCATAAAATGAATGTAAAATCAGTAGTTACCTAATAAGAATATTGTGAGGATTGAGTGAGGGAATGCTTGCCTAGTGCTTAGCACAATTCCAGCACATAGTAAGTGTATAAAAAAATGCATTAGTTGTGTGGTGATAGTGGTGGTAGTTCTTGTGATCACCATCAGCACCATCTAGGACCCCTATTGACTGGGTCTCTCTTTTCCGCGTCCAGCACGGAAAGAGAGATGATCCGGTTCTTTGAGTAGAGGTGGCTTGGGATTGAGAAAGAAAAGAAAGAGACAAGACACAGAGATAGAAAGAAAAAGCTGGGAACCGGGTGGGACCACTGCCCTCTTCTGCTGGAGAGACAATGACCCAAAGCCCTTGCAGTGTGTTTATTTTATATCCCCAAATACCAGGAAGTTTCATCAAATGGTCAAGACAAAGGAAATTATTTGCATTCTTTAGTAGGCCCAAGCATTCCTGGTGCTTGACTGGATTTACATATCGAAAACCCACTACCCAACACCTGGGCAAAGGTAAGAGTCAGTGCTGATAACACATCTGCCTTTTTGGTAAATGTGTATCTAAGACGTGGTTTTGCCTGTCACCTTGGGTTCAGCTGACAATAATTAAAGAATGCCCATGTGCTTTCCCAGGCGCTCTCTACACCTATGACAGCAACAGCACCAAGAGCACTGAATGGCCCATAGACCACACTTCCTCTACCTCTCACACAGGCCACAACCCAAAACGACCACTTCAGTGGACAGGCACACAGCATGCCAGAATGTGGCAGGTACCCAGTAAATGCTTGAGTGGAGAGATTATGAATGGATTAGAGCTGATAATCCACCCTGAAGTTAATTCAAACATATGCCCCACTCATGGAGGGCTGTGAGATCCCCCACTATAGCTGGGAGCACAGTGGGCCATGAGCAAGGACTTGGCCAGGCTAGCTGGGTGTGATGCTGACTCCACCTCTACTTTTTCTGCAAAATTACTTACCCTTCTATGCCTGTTGGCTCACCTGTGAATTGGGTACCATAAAAATAATACCTACCTAATAGGATTGCTTTAACAATTAGATGCAATTCTGTATTTATAAAGTAATTAAGTCAGTGCCTCTGCACATAGTAAATGTCCAATGACATTAGTTGCTATTATAATACTTTGTTTTTAGAAGACAAGAGTTGGATTCCTTTCTATAGCTATACATGACATTTTGAGCAAATTTTAGTCATCTTTCTAAGCTTTGGTCACCTCATATATAAAATTGGAGCAATATATGCTCATCTCATCAGATTGCTATGAGGATCAAGGCAGAGAAAAGTCTATGAAAATGCTCTGTGCTGTCCTCATCATTATATCACTTGCATCTCTTACAGTGCCTGGTACATAAGTGCTTGTTCAATGAATGAATATAAAACTCCATGATATGATTGTGATTTAACTGCTTACAAACCTATCATTTAAAATTGAAGTACCTTTGAGTGGTTTCAGGAACTGTGGGCATCAGATGCAATGGGTTCAGTTGAGATTACAGATCAACAGCCACCTAGTTATGTTTGTTGCTTCCAGTTTTTAGATGATGGGATGGTGCAGGCAAGTCAAACACTGAGCAACTCTCGACAACACTGAGCCTTGATCCTGCCTCCCCAGTATCCTCCTGAATGAAAGTCACCTCTGTCCATCTAACAGATAGAGCAGAAGATACAATACAGTTGCCTGATGATTGTTGTCTGCAATTAGGAACAATGTTAAAACAAATAGCAAGCTATCTTCTCTTCATTTCAGAGCACTTAAAGTCCACTTCAGTTGCAATTCAGCTTTCTCCAAGGATGTGCTCTAACTTGATGCTTACAGTTCCTCTTCTTAACTAAACTCATTCCAAAAGAGTTGTCCATTTTAATGGTGCTGGGTCAACCTGCCAAAAAAAGGAAGGAAGGAAGGAAGGAAGGAAGGAAGGAAGGAAGGAAGGAAGGAAGGAAGGAAGGAAGGAAGGAAGGGAAAAAGAAGGAGGGGAAAAAAGAGAACCAATGGTTCAGGATACTTTTGATTCCATGGATTAGTCAGAAACCATTAACATGCATTAGGCATGTCCAGCTTGCCTCCTCTGAACTCTGGCATGAAGCAAATCCCCATGTGGACTCTACCAGAGCACATTAAGTCCAAGAAGATGAAGTTGCTGTTCCAGTAATTCATCTCAGGAAAACTTTCCTGGAATGTTCTATCTTCCATATAAGAAAGCGTTGCTTGCCCTAGCTGGTTTGTCTCAGTGGATAGAGTGTCGACCTGGGGACTGAAGGATCCCAGGTTTGATTCCGGTCAAGGGCATGTACCTTGGTTGCGGGCACATCCCCAGTGGGGGTTGTGCAGGAGGCAGCTGATAGATGTTTCTCTCTCATCGATGTTTCTGGCTCTGTATCCCTCTCCCTTCCTCTCTAAAAAATCAATAAAATATATATTTTTTTTAAAAAACAAAGTGTTTCTTTATTAAGGTGTTTGAGATTATGGAGATTTTCAAGGTTCAGGCACTGACTTTCCAGTCTGCCCTGTTTGCACTGTGGGCTCACAGGAAAGGGCTGAGCCGAGAACAGAGAGAGTACGGTCACCCTACCCCTCTTAAAAATGGAGATGATAGTCCTTGCCCAGAAATTCTGATAGGGTTGATAAGATCAAGTTTATAAAAGTGCTCCTCAAGAGTACCATTTTATTATCATGTATCACTTTTAAATGTGTGGTTATATAATCAGTGGCAATATTTGGGAGTCATTTATAACCCTATTGTTCAGTGTTCACTAGAAGGCCATCTACTCCCAGATCTTGCCCTCATCCCTTTTCCTACTTCTACATTGACCAACCTACAAAGAAAACTAAAAAACAGAGACAAAAATAGTAAAGGACACAAACATCTGTGCTCTGCCTCTTTAATGCCCGGTATCATTCTGGCTGCTTGAATAAATCATCCCATTTTATCCTTACAGCACCCTGTGAGAAAGCAATTATTATCCACACATCCCTGAAGAAACAGGCTCAGAAAGGTGGGGTAACATGAAGAACCAAGACCCCAAACCCAAGTTTTCCTGGGTTCCTAATGGTTGCTCTTTCTACTTGATTTTCCCCAAAAAGTTCATTCTAGTTGAGTTAACGACTTGTTTGCCAGCCACTTTTAATCTAGTTCTGATCTCCTTTTGACTGATTTGGATAGGTCAATGGAGTGACACATTGGAGCAATAACAGTGGGAGAAGGAAAATTGTTCTGAAACAGCACCTCTCTCCTCCCTCATCTCACACATTACTTCTTTGGTTTTCTGCTGACTTCAAATATCTTTTTTCCTTATCCAACACATCCTACAAACATCAAAAATTCTCATTAAAGCTCAGACAGTTCTGCATGGATGTGTTCCTTAACTTCTCTAGGTCTCACTTCATTTGTAAAACATAGGGGAGAAGGTTGTCAGGAGGATTAAATGAGATAACATATGTATAAAAGATGCTTAGCATAGTGACTACACATATATAAGTAATAGTTGCATATAGTTATTTCTTTTCAAAAGCCTATAATGGTTATGTCCCTTTGATTAAAACTTCTAATTATGGCTTTTAGGCTCCTTAACACTTAGACCTGTTCCTCATACTCATTTATTCTTCCATGCATCAAATACTATGGAGTGTCCCCTACATGCCTAGCCATAACAGATGAAAACACCTGCCCTCATGGGGTTTACACTATAATTGACAAGAGTCAAGCAAAAAACAATAAATACATGAACAAAGACTTAAAGGAGGTGAGAGACAGAGACATCCAGATGTGTGGTGGACGGAAAGGCCAGGAAAAAGAGAATGAATGGCCTGAGCAGAGGCCCTGTGGTTAGAAGGTGCCTGCCAACTTCAGGGTAAATAGGATGCAGTGGACAGTCTGGCTGGAGGGAGAGTGGGAGGACTTGAAGTCAGAGCAGGAATGGGACTAGGGTGATGGGAGAGAGGCACTTGCCTCAGGTGCAAAAGTGGTTGAGCATCAACCCAGGAACCAAGAGGTCGCTGGTTTGATTCCCAGGTCAGGGCAGCCCTGTTGTGGGCTTGATCCTCAGTAGGGTGCATGCAGGAGGCAGCCGATGAATGTTTCTATATCTCTATCCCTCTCCCTTCCTCAGTCTCTAAAAAAATCAATAAAAAGATATTTAAATAAAAAAGTAAGGGCTGCCCAAAATCTCAGTAATCAAGATGCATTATATTTTAATCAGTATTTTTAAAAATTTAAATTAATGCAAAAAAAATCTATTATAAACAAAATATAAATATTTTAAACAAACACAGGATCAGTATGAGTGATTATCCCTCTTATCTCAAGCTCTAACCTGGCTCATCCCACTCAAAACACTGGTGCTATTAATCCTGCCTTTACTGAAAATGCTGATAATTTGTACATCATGTATTATTTTGGGTATTTAATTTGCCAATTAAATAACCAATCAATTAACTAAATTAATTATTTAAATTAATCAATTAAATCCAATTTATTTGTTTTTTTCAATTAATTCAGTAAAAATTTATTCACCTTGATAACTGAGCTATTTGGCACCCCATACACTATGTACCTGTTACAAATGCCTCCCTTGTCCCACCCCAGCCCAATCTGTGTCAGAGAGGAGCAGAGGCCAGGGAATATAGAGCCTTTTAAGTCACTGTATTTGTGAAATATGACCTCACTGTACCTGTCCCTATTATTATCCATCCTCTAATATCTAGTCATTGTGTATGCTGTGGCCCCATCCTCCTTTCTAAAACTCCACCCAGCCCCCATCAAATGTAGAATCTCCTTTGTCTGCAAGGCAGCTGAGCAGTATAATTTATAACAAAATGATTTACTGGCACTGCACAGATTTATGAAAGAAAACATAGACTTGTAATTTTATTTGATAGGAGATGCTAAATATTTCTTATATGCCAGGTATCAAACCAGACAAGAGGATATGACAATGAGCAAGAAACTCATGGAATCTGGGCTATCAACTCCTTCATAACCCAGCAGGTAAATGGCAGCCTCAGGCTCATAGAGGCACAGCCAATGCCTATGAAGATGTTGTTTAGCTTGGACAGATATAGTTAAGAACCTGGTTGTACTGCTTAGAATGACATCTTGGATGGTTTATAGACTCATTCCAAGCCTCAGTTTCCTCATCTGTAAAGTGGAAATATCCACACCCACCTCACAGGGCTGTTGTCAGGATCCCAGCATTATTGTAAGGTTTGTGACATGCCTGATAAGGAATATCTGTTAGGCTTCTTATGACATCACTGAAGAACTTCCTTGTTCCACCCTGGTCTACACTGACACCTCCTTCTGTCACCAAGTGTAAATAAGATCTGGGGAAAGGATGCCAGCTTCTGCAGCAACTCCCAATTCCTGTGGGGAGGCAGACAGCAGCAGATGTAAGGAAGCCCTGCTGGCCAGGACAACCAGAGAAGGATTGAGATGCTGCCTGCACCACTCTGGGGTTTTCGAATAAACTGTTACATCTCACCTCGAGGCTGAGATAGACAGGTTCATGTGTGTCATCCCTAACGTTAACACTTTCAGTTGAAAAGAAATCTCATGTTGTACAGAAAAGCAGCTTTTAAATAGATAGAGGAATTTGAGTAACAGATCTTCTCAACAGGTAGTGAGGAAAACTGGCACCCACGTCTTCAACCTATCTGGTCATTGGCTGAATCTGCAGCAAGGTTCCTTCTTGTAGGCAGGGAAAACCCTAAGGATCTCCAACTGAGTGGTTCAGAGTGGCAAGACCATTCCCTGTGCACAGAGCCCAAGCCATCTGCCCATTGCAAGATATTCAGCTTTCTATGGTCCCAGCTCAGAATTTTAGACCAGCAAGAGAAGGCCAGAGCCTCTTTCTGTAGTACTTTGGAGAAAGCCAGAAACAAAAAATGCAGACAAATTGGAGTTCAGAGTTAACCCAATCATTTTCAAAGGTTTATTTTAGTGGGGAAAACCTCTTTATCTCAAATATAACCATATATATAAACTCAACATGTATTTCTTTAAAGAAGAAAAATATGTTCTTCTGTGTTTCTCAACACGGGTTCAATGAAAAATTTGGGCAGAAGCCTTCATTTTGTGGGACATTGCTGCAGGTAGTAGGATATTTAACATCCCTGGCCCTCATCCCTGGATGTTTAATAGTTCCCTCCACCCCAAGTGATTGAAACTAAAAAACTCCCACACATTTCCAAATGCCCTCTGCAGGTACCACTGCCACTTGAGAATTCATCTAATTGAGGTTGCAGAATTGGGTTTGCTGGGCAGATGCCTCTGTTGAGCCTGAGAAGATGCCCCTGAACCCAGGCTATGCAGAGCACTCCTTGAAAACCACAACCACCCTTTGACAACACCTACATTCTAACTGTGTTGTCAGGAGTCAACCACATAGCCTCTTTGGGCCTCAATTTGCTCTTCTGCAAGATGGAAATAATAATCCTTACCTATTTCACAGGGCTTTTGTGAGGACCAAATGAAGTATTGTACACACGCTTGCTTTGTGAACTCTCAAGCCCTCCGCTGATACACAGCATCACTCATTATACTACTCTCCTGAATATGTAAAGACACTGCTATCCTAGTCCTTTGAAAAGACTTACCATGGAAACCAAATCTGAAAGCAGAAAGCTCAATCATAAGGCTTCCACTGCAACCTGCTTCTATTCACGTCCCTCGCACACACAGCCCTTGGAGATGATGGTTGTACTTTGCTCCAACTGAGACACCTACTTTCTCTTTTGTAAGTCACCAAGACAATCCTTGCAGCAAAGGCTCAGCCAGCTCAACACAACCTAGAGAACACTGCTTAGCTGACTTCAAGTGTTTTCCTTATTACCCCAACTGGTATGCATGACTTGAAAATACATCTGGAAAAAAAGTTATGAATAGATACCTCTCCCAACTTGACATGTGTAACCAGGTTGAAATGTCATCATGTTGTTTTCAGAGTTTTGATAGATTGGAACCTAGTTCATAAAAAAAGGTTGAGATTTTCATTAAGAAGGGAATAAAGATGGCATCATGTCATTGAAGCCTTCCCCTCCCACCCCTAACTCCTCTATTATTTGAAAGGCACTCTGAAAAAAGTTGTACATGTATGTTTTTTAGGATGAATGGAACAAAATAATCCATTCCTACTTAAACTGAAGTCAAAAGTTTTAGAGACAAACTCATAGATAGAGAACAGGCTGACAGCTCTCAGGGACAGGGCTAGATTAGAGGGTTTTAGGAAAAAAAGAGAGAGAGAAAACACATGAACACACACAAAATAGTGGTGATTGCTGGGAGAATGGTAGGTTAGGGGGATAAATAGTGGTGGACAGAGACTTGACTTGGGGTGGTAAGCATACAATACAGTGCATAGATGATGTGCTATAGAATTGTGCACCTGAAACCTGTATAATTTTGTTAACCAATGTCACACCAATAAATTCAATGAAAAGGAAAAAAAGTTTTTTGAAGGTCCAGGTTTATTAGGTAACAACATTGGGTTTATTTATTTCTCTATTCCTCTATTTCTCATTCCTGTGTTCAGGGCATGTCCTGAAAAGAGCGTCCTTTCAATGTTCCCAAGTAAGCTCCAGGATCAAGGAGGAATTGCTTTAGGAGGCTCAGGACCAGCTTTGTAGCATAAAATCTCACAATATCTACACTCACTCTTTCAGCCCCACTCTACCCCTGGAAATCGTTCCATCTAGTTTGGGCTAAATACATTTTCCTGGTTCAAAGAGAAAATGCACATAATGGTTTCACACTGGATTCCTCAAGATACCCAGGGGAGTTCACCTGGGTAAGTCTAATATGAATAAGCACATGATTCCATTTCTCTATAAACATACATGGGTTTAAAATAAATGGAAATGGTATCTGGTTGCTAGTGGGGCTCAGGAGGTCACCAGTTTGTTTCAACGTGGATGCCAGTTGGATCCCAATCAGGGCACATGCCAGGGGTTATGGGCTGGATCCCCAGTAGAGGATGTGCAAGAGACAGCCCATCTATGGTTCTCTCTCATGGATGTTTGTATCTCTCTATCTCTCTCCCTCTCCCTTCCTCTCTGAAATCATTAAAAAACATATTTTTAGAAAAGAAGAAAGGAGAAGGAGAAGGAGAAGGAGAAGGAGAAGGAGAAGGAGAAGGAGAAGGAGAAGGAGGAGGAGGAGAAGGAGAAGGAGAAGGAGAAGGAGAAGGAGAAGGAGAAGGAGAAGGAGAAGGAGAAGGAGAAGGAGAAGGAGAAAAGGTGCCTGGCTTTAAACCTTCCCCACCCTCCACTTCAGGAAGAAAGAGCATCAATCATTGGTAACACTGATCCAGAACTCAGCCCAGGATCATCAGACCTGAGTGAGAAAAATATAAATACCAAAAAGGCAAAAGAAAAGCTAAGTGGGAGGAGGGAATAATGGCGGCGGAATAGACAGACGTGTTCCGAGCCTTGTCCCGGAGCAGAAAGAAAGAACAGCTGAGGGTCGCACAAGGAGTGTTTGTTGGCTGGTTGGGAGGCAGCTGAATTCCAGAAGGAGGTGGGGGACTGCTAAACGGGGTTCCCCTGACCTGGCAGCACCAACTGCGGCTGGGTCCCCTCCCGGAGCTGCGGGCTTGGACGCGGAGTCTGCGCCATCTTGATCCGGAAAGTGGAGCTTATCGGAAGCCTGAGAATCCACAACTGCGGCACCCAAGGAACGACTGCGAGCCCCAGAACAACGCTCCCCAATTGGCGCAAACACACGGGTTCAGAGGAGCTCTACACTCCACCACGGAAAGGTCAGATTTCGCCTGGGATAAGGTGAGGTCTCTGGTCCCAGCGGGAGAGAAGAACGCGCGTTTTGCAGGAGCTGGAGGACCAGGGAAGTCTGTGCCTAGAAAAATCCGTGGCTGAAGGGGCTGGCGTGATCTGTGATTGTGGAAAGGGGTCCTCAGAGCTGCTAAGAGAAGGGCACTCTAAAAAGCAACCCATTTTGATCTGACGTGCAGGGACACCCTAAGAATTTCAGGCAGTCCAGACTTACGCGCAGCCCCTGCGTTCCCTGGGTGCCTGGGCTTACGCGCAGTCCCGGAGTTCGCACAACTGGGCTTTTTCCTCTTGAAATTCTTGCTTCTGATTACTAAGCCCAATACATAGGATCACCCAGTTGGGGACACCCTGGGAGACTGCAGGGGAAAGTTGTTTTTCTGGAACCTGGGGATCGGAGCAGGGAGTGACCATCGGAGAGTCAGCTCTGAGGCAGCCCCACTCCCACAAACCGGTAGTGAGTGCCACAGGGAAAGAAGGCTCTAACACTGCCTAGAGAGGCCATAGATAGACCCGGAAGTCAATCCAGAAACACTGCCACCCAGGGGCTGAATCACAAATTGACTCTTGTGTAATCAAAAATAAAGGAATACGAGAAATTAAGACACACCGCCTGCTTAAAATCAGGACTGGCTTACAACACTGAAGAGCAGTGGATCGCAGGGAACTGCAATACTGTCTGGACTGAGAAACAGGCGTGCCAAACAGAAAAACAGAGGAAGTGAATGACCTTCACTACTTCACATCTTATTTTTACGTTTTATTTTTTTATTTTTTTTATTTTTTTTATTTTCATTTTTTGCATCTTTTAATCAAGAAACTTTTTTTTTCTTTTTTCATCACTTGATTTTACCTTTTTAATTATTACATTTTTATTTTCAATCCGTATTATTACTACTGCTATTTTATCTTTTTTTTTTTTAAGTGTCATTTTATTTTCTCTTCATTTTATTTTGGGATTAGGGTTCTACATTCTATTTTTATCTTTCCTTTAGCATAGTTTTACTCTATCTCAACTCTACCTTTAGGCCATCACTCTCTTCCTAACCTCCCCCTTTTCAGTGTCCTGTTTATCTTACCCTTTTACTGCTTTAGATTTTCCCTATTCTTTCTGTTTACCCCTTATTAAAATTTCACCCTACTTACATATCTAATCTCCAATCCCCTGCTCCAAGTCCACATACACCTCTCCCTTCGCTGTCTGAGCTATCCATAAACTTGTCCTTCTCTCTGTCCTTTTGTTGTTGTTTGCTTGAATGTAGATTATATCGAATTTTTATGCTTTTTTGCGAGATTGTTCTGCTTATTCTTCTTTTGTTTATTTTTATTTTTTTTAAATATATTTTATTGATACTTTACAGAGAGGAAGGAAGAGGGATAGAGAGCTAGAAACATCGATGAGAGAGAAACATCGATCAGCTGCCTCCTGCACACCTCCCACAGGGGATGTGCCCGCAACTAAGGTACATGCCCTTGACCGGAATCGAACCCGGGACCCTTCAGTCTGCAAGCCGACACTCTATCCACTGAGCCAAACCGGTTTTGGCTTTTGTTTATTTTTTTGTTTGTTTTGTGCTTCAGCTTTCCCTTGCCTCACTCCATATTAGTTGGTGTTGTAGTTTGTACTAATCCCCAGGCACTTGTTGCTGGCATTTGCTGGGATTAGCGATTGTTCTATTGGAGTTTTATCCCCAATATATATAGTCTGTTCCCCTTTCTCTCTTAGTCACTTTCTTGTCTCTCTTACTTTTTTTTTTCTTTACTTTCCCTTTTCCCAATTTCATTTTCACACTCCTTTTTTCTTTTTTTCTTTCTTTCTTTCTTTTTTCCTCTTCTTCTTTCTCTCCTATCACCTAATTTGCCTTTCTCTGGTGGTCACCTATATTGGAGGTTATTAATATCGTGAATACATTCCTGTTCAGTGCCTTGTGAGTTGTACCTGGTAGTGCTGTAGTTTGTGCCTTTAAATCAACCCAGGAGAGAGAGAACTACATAACCAGACACCCAGAGAAGAGAGACCATGGGGAGACAAAGAAGCAGCGCGCATATGAAAGAAAAGCAGGCATCACCAGAAAAGGAAGTAAACGAAATGGAGGCAAGCAACCTTCCAGAAAAAGAATTCAGAGAAATGGTCATAAGGTGGCTGAAATGAATGGAAGACAAATTCGACAATATGAGCAAGAACCAAGAGGAAATGAAGAAGAACCAAGAAGAAATGAAAAATGACATCGCTGCTGTAAAGAACTCAATAGAAAGCATCAAGAGTAGACTAGAAGAAGCAGAGGACCGCATCAGTGAGCTAGAAGACAAGATGGAAAAAAAAATACCCAAGTAGAGCAACTTCTAGAAAAAAAAAAATTAAAAGGCAGGAGGATAGTCTAAGGGAACTTTGGGACAACACGAAACAAAACAACATCCGCATAATAGGAGTTCCAGAAGGAAAGGAAGCTGAGCAAGGAATAGAAAACCTCTTTGAAGAAATAATAACAGAAAATTTCCCTGATATAGGGAAGAAAAAACCCACACAAATCCAAGAAGCTCACAGAGTCCCAAGCAAAATGAACCCCAAAAGACCGACGCCAAGGCACATTATAATTAAATTGGCAAACACCAACGACAAAATAAGAATCTTAAAAGCAGCAAGAGAGAGACAGAAAGTTACATACAAAGGAACCCCCATCAGACTAGCAACTGATTTCTCAACAGAAACTCATCAGGACAGAAGGGAATGGAATGAAATATACAAAGTCATGCAAAGGAAGGGTCTGAATCCAAGAATACTGTACCCAGCAAGACTGTCAATCAAAATTGAAGGTGAAATCAGGAGCTTCACAGACAAAAAAGGACTAAGGGAATTTATTACCACCAAACCAGCAATGCAAGAAATGCTAAAGGGTCTGCTGAAAAAAAAAAAAAGAAAGAAAGAAAGAAAGAAAGAAAGAAAGAAAGAAAGAAAGAAAGAAAGAAAGAAACAGGAAGCGAAGAAGTAACACAGGGGTAAAGAATAGGAATGGCGACAAATAAGTACCTATCAATAATAACTTTAAATGTAAATGGATTAAATGCCCCAATCAAAAGACATAGGGTAACGGATTGGATAAGAAAACACGACCCATATATCTGCTGTCTACAAGAAACCCACCTCAGAAAAAAAGACGCACACAGACTGAGGGTGAAGGGATGGAAAAAGGTTTTCCAGGCAAATGGAACTGAAAAAAAAGCTGGGGTAGCAATACTTATTTCTGACAAATTAGATCTCAAACTGAAGGACATAACAAGAGATAAGGAAGGCCATTTCATAATACTAAAGGGAGCAATCCAACAAGAAGAAATAACTCTGGTAAACATATATGCACCCAATACAGGAGCACCCAAATACATAAAAAAACTCCTGGAGGATATCAAGGGAGAGATTGACAGCAATACAAACATAGTAGGACACTTTAATACCCCACTATCACCATTGGACAAATCCTCTAAACAAAACATCAGCAAAGAAACATCAATCCTAAATGACTCACTAGACCAGATGGAATTAATTGACATCTTCAGAACATTTCACCCCAAAGCCACAGAATACACATTCTTCTCAAGTGCACATGGGTCATTTTCAAAGATAGACCATATGTTGGGACATAGGCAAAGTCTCTTCAAATTCAAGAAGATAGAAATCATATCAAGCATCTTCTCAGACCACAGTGGCATAAAACTGGAAATCAACTACAATAAAAACAACCCAAAGAAATCAAACACATGGAGACTAAACAGCATGCTATTAAACCATGACTGGGTTACCAGAGAGATCAAAGAAGAAATAAAAAACATCATGACAACAAATGACAATGAAAACACTACAATCCAAAATCTATGGGACACAGCGAAAGCAGTCTTGAGAGGGAAGTTCATAGCTCTACAAGCCTACTGCAAAAAACAAGAAACAGGGGTAATAAATTACCTAACCCAACAACTCAAAGAGTTAGAAAAAGAGCAACAAGAAAATCCCAGTGTAAGCAGAAGGAAGGAAATAATAAAGATCAGAGCACAGATAAACGACATAGAGACCAAAGAAACAATACAAAAGATCAACAAAACCAAGAGCTGGTTCTTTGAAAGGATAAACAAGATTGATGAACCTCTAGCCAGGCTCACCAAGAAGCAAAGAGAGAGGACCCAAATAAACAAGATCGGAAATGAAAGAGGTGAAATAACAACAGATCCCGCCGAAATACAAAGGATTGTTAAAAAATACTACGAACAACTCTATTCCAACAAACTGGACAACCTGGAGGAAATGGACATATTCCTAGAAAAATATAACCTTCCAAAACTCAATCAGGAAGAATCTAAACAGCTCAACATGCCAGTAACTATGGAAGAAATTGAAGCAGTCATCAAAGAGCTTCCGGCAAACAGAAGCCCGGGGCCAGATGGCTTCACAGGAGAGTTCTACCAAACATTCAAGGAAGAACTAAAACCTATCCTCCTCAGACTATTCCAGAAAATTCAAGAGGAAGGAACACTTCCAAGCTCCTTCTATGAAGCCAGCATCACCCTAATACCAAAACCAGATAAAGACAACACAATGAAGGAGAATTACAGGCCAATATCCCTCATGAATGTAGATGCCAAAATCCTCAACAAAATTCTAGCAAATAGGATCCAGCAGTACATCAGAAAGATCATACACCATGACCAAGTAGGGTTTATCCCAGGAATGCAAGGATGGTTCAATATCCGCAAATCAATAAATGTGATACATCACATAAACAAATTGAGAGATAAAAATCACATAGTCATATCAATTGATGCAGAAAAAGCATTTGACAAAATCCAACACCCTTTCTTGATAAAAACTCTCAACAAGGTGGGAATAGAAGGATCATACCTCAACATAATAAAAGCTATATATGATAAACCCACAGCTAACATCATACTCAATGGGCAAAAACTAAAACCATTTCCCCTAAGAACAGGAACAAGACAGGGATGCCCACTCTCACCACTCCTGTTTGACATAGTACTGGAAGTATTAGCCACTGCAATTAGACAAGAAGAAGAAATAAAAGGCATCCAAATTGGAAAAGAAGAAGTAAAGCTGTCCTTATTTGCAGATGACATGATATTGTACATAAAAAACCCGAAAGACTCCATCAAAAAACTAACAGACTTAATAAATGAATTCGGCAATGTAGCAGGATACAAAATTAACACCAAGAAATCTATGGCATTTCTATACACCAACAGTGAACTTACAGAAAGAGAGACTAAAAAAGCAATCCCATTTTCCATCGCACCAAAAAAATTAAGATACTTAGGAATAAACCTAACCAAGGAGGTAAAAGACCTATATGCGGAAAACTACAGGACACTGAAAAAAGAGATAGAGGAAGATGTAAACAGATGGAAGAACATACCATGTTCATGGATTGGTAGAATCAACATCATTAAAATGTCCATACTACCCAAAACAATCTATAGATTCAATGCACTCCCCATTAAAATACCAACGGCGTATTTCACAGACCTAGAAAGAACTCTCCAAAAATTCATCTGGAATAAAAAAAGACCCCGAATAGCCACAGCAATCCTGAGAAAGAAGAATAAAGTAGGAGGGATCTCAATACCAGATTTCAAGCTGTATTACAAAGCCACTGTCCTCAAAACAGCCTGGTACTGGCACAAGAACAGACATATAGATCAATGGAACAGAATAGAGAATCCAGATATCGACCCAAACCAATATGCGCATTTAATATTTGACAAAGGAGGCATGAGCATACAATGGAGTCAAGACAGTCTCTTTAATAAATGGTGTTGGGAAAATTGGACAGATACATGCAAAAAAATGAAACTAGATCACCAACTTACACCATACACAAAAATAAACTCAAAATGGGTACAGGACTTAAATATAAGACGGGCAACCATAAAAATACTGGAGGAATCCACAGGCAGCAAAATCTCAGACATATACCAAAAGAACTTTTTCACTGATACTGCCCCTAGGGCAATGGAAGCCAAAGAGAAAATAAACAAATGGGACTACATGAAAATAAAAAGCTTTTTCACAGCAAAAGAAACCATCAACAAAACAACAAGAAACCCCACAGTATGGGAGAACATATTTGCAAATGTTATCACTGATAAAGGTTTAATCTCCAACATCTACAGGCAGCTTATACAACTTAATAAAAGGAAGATAAATGATCCAATAAAAAAATGGGCAACAGACCTAAATAGAATCTTTTTGAAAGAAGACAGAAGGAGGGCCAAGAGACACATGAAAACATGCTCTAAGTCACTAATTATCCCAGAGATGCAAATCAAAACGACAATTCGATACCATCTCACACCTGTCAGAATGGCTATCATCAACAAATCAACAAACGACAAGTGTTGGTGAGGATGCGGAGAAAAAGGAACCCTCGTGCACTGCTGATGGGAATGCAGACTGGTGCAGCCACTGTGGAGAACAGTATGGAGTTTCCTCAAAAAACTGAAAATGGAACTCCCATTTGACCCAGTAATCCCACTCCTGGGAATATATCCTAAGAAACTAGAAACACCAATCAGAAAGGATATATGCACCCCTATGTTCATAGCAGCACAATTTACCATAGCTAAGATTTGGAAACAGCCTAAGTGCCCGTCAGCAGATGACTGGATCAGAAAACTATGGTACATCTACACAATGGAATACTATGCTGCCATAAAAAAGAAGGAATTACTACCATTTGTAGGCACCTGGATGGAATTAGAGAACATTATGCTAAGTGAAATAAGCCAGTCAATGAAAGAAAAATACCACATGATCTCACTCATTTGGGGATAATGAAAAACATTATAAACTGATGAACAAAAAGATAGATACAGAGGCAGTAAAGCATCAAACAGACTGTCAAATTACAGCAGTAAGGTTAGGGAGAGGTGGGGGAAATAAGAGATCAACTGAAGGACTTATATGCATGTATATAAGAGTAACCAACGGATTCAAAACATTGGGGGGTGAGGCATGTATGGGAGTGGGGTGGGGGGGGCAATGGTAAAATATGTAAACATATAATACCTTAATAAAAAAAAAAAAAAGAAAAGCTAAGTGGAATTTGCATCTCCACTCATATTGGGGGTACCAGAGAAGCTAAATATGCAGCAGCATTCCTGAAAGTCCCCTGCAGCTTCATTTCCCCCCAGACAGTAGAGGTCAGAGCACTTTGCCCACTGACCTAGGGCAGCTGCACCTTGGTGGTCTGGGAGTCCTTGCTGATGTATTCCAGCTACTTGCCAAGGGAAAATGGAAGAGGCTCAGGAGCAAAGTGCCAGGCAGCAGAAGAAAGGAAGCCTGTTCAGAGTCTCTGCCTCTCTATTACCTTTGCTGCTTTTTTAAACACTAAATCCTTTAGAACTAGATTCTTATGCAAAAAAGGCCTATGAAATAAGCAATTCAGGAGTCAGTGGGGCAGACCAGGAAACACACAAAATTCCCTGTGGAACCATTCACCTTGTGCTCCAGCAGAGGGAGGGCAGTGTGGACTGGAGCTGTGTGAGCAGAAGCCAGGGATTAGAGCTCAGAAGGCAGAAACCCCAGTTTCCTGTGCTGAGTCATTCCCTCACACTTCGAGGTCATCTTTCTCATGCAGACATTTGCTACATAGGCAGCTTTGCCTGGGAGGAAGACAGTTGACCCACCCTATTGGAAAACACTTTGCCCCACTATGCAGGAGTTTCTGAGGCCCATTAAGAGGCTGAGAATAACAATTAGCCTCCAGGCAGAAGCAATTGCCCCACCCTGTTGAAAAAACTCTTGCCATACCTGTGAAAAATTGCCTGAGGACTATTCAAGACAGAATCCTATGCGTCTGTAGGTAGAGGCTGTCTCTGGAGGCTCTGAGTCTTTGCTTGATCTAATTAGTCAGAAACAGCTTTTGACACTGGCCTTCGCTGGAGATTAAAAGGCATAGCAGACCCAATACATAGTCACAAATCCAAACAGACAGCCAAAATGAGGAGACAAAAAAACAACCCCCAAATGAAAGAACAAAAGAATTCTCCAGAAGAAAAGATAAATGAAATGGAGATAAGAAATTTATCTTATATAGAGTTCAGAATAATGATGGTAAAGATGTTCAACAGCATTAGAAAATATATAGTAACTATGAAAACAGAAATAAAAAAAAATGTCATAGCACAAAAAAAGAACACATTGGAAGGAATACACAGCAGATTAGGGGAAGCTGAGGATCAAATCAGTGAATTATAAGACAGGGTTGAAAAAAAATCACTCAATCAGAGAACCAAAAAGGAAAATCAATTAAAAAACAGGATAACAGCTTAAGGGAGCTGTGGGACAACATAAAATGTAACAATATTTGAATAGCAGGTGTGCCAGAAGAGACAGAAAGGGAGAATGGGATAGAGAACATGTTTGAAGAAATGATGGCAGAAAACTTCCCTAACCTGGTAAAGAAAAAAGTCACAC
The DNA here is from genome assembly GCF_963455305.1 of Plecotus auritus. Lineage (NCBI taxonomy): Eukaryota > Metazoa > Chordata > Mammalia > Chiroptera > Vespertilionidae > Plecotus > Plecotus auritus. The sequence goes on along the minus strand of NC_137772.1, from coordinate 97,938,155 downwards.
AAGTTCAGGAGGCACGCAAAGTCCCAAGGAAGAAGAACCCAAACAGGCCCACTAAAAGACACATCATAATTAAAGTGCCAAAATTAAAGACAAAGAGAAAATATTTTTTCTTGGAATTTGTTTATTTTAAATAAACCAGTAATATATTTCACATGCTTCTGGAATTAGCCATAATTTAGCAAATGGAAGCTTCTTCTGGCAATTACCAATTTCTTGTCTAGTAAGAATTTCCCTGTGCTAACTATTCTTTTTTTAAATTAATTAATTAAATTATTTATGATGATGATGATGATGATGATGATGAAAAAGATATAACATACAATTTTCCATCAGTTCACATTCAATATTATTCTGTATTAGTTTTAGGTGCACAATATAGTGGTTAGACAATCATATAATTTATAAAGTGGTCTCCCTAATATTTCAAGTACCGCCCCCACCCCACCCCGGCCTGTACATAGCTATTACAATTTTTTTTTCCTTCATTGACCTTTCTCCGGCCACTACCACCCACCAGCACATGCCCTCACCCCGCTAGTGACTGTGTCCATTGGTAATGCTTATATGCATGCATACAAATCCTTTGGTTGATCTCTTAGCCCCGCCCCCTCCCCTGCCTTCAAAGACAGAAGAGAAAAGAAAACCGTTACCTACAAAGGAGCTCCCAGGAGGCTGACACCTGATTTCTCATCAGAAACTCTACAGGCCAGAAGGGAATGGCATGAAGTACTCAAGGTAATGGAAAGCAAGGATCTGAACCAAGATTACTATATACAGCAAGGCTATCATTCAAAACAGATGGTCAAATAAGAGCTTCCCAGACAAAAACAAAGGCTAAAGGGACTGCTGTAATGAAAAGAAATGGAGAGAGAAACCTAGCATACAGAATTAAAATGGCAATAAATAAGTACCTAGTAGTAATAATAACCTTAAATGTAAATAGATTAAATGCTCCAATCAAAAGACATAAGGTAGCCAAATGGATAAAAAAGAAAATGACCCAACTATATGCTGTCTACAAGAGACCCACCTCAGAACAAAAGACTCACACAGACTGGTGAAGGGATGGAAAAAATTTTTCCATGCAAATGGAAAAGAAAAACAAACTGGGGTAGCAATACTCATATCTGACAAAATAGACTTCAAAATGAAGGCCATCACAAAAGACAACAAAGGTCACTGCATAATATTAAAGTGATTGATCCAAGAAGAGGATATAACCCTGTTAAATGTGTATACACCCAATATAGGAGCACCTAAATATATAAAAAAAACTTCTAGAGGACTTTAAGAGAGAGATCAACAACAATACAGTCATAGTAGGAAAATTTAATACCCCACTGACTTCACTGGCAAAAACTTAACAAGAAACAGTGATAAAGTTTACATAAGTCGTAACATAATTGTCTAAATAAACATTGACAGTGTCAAATAGCAATATTCTTATGAGGTTTAAAATATATATAAAATTAAGATACATGACAATAATAGTAAACAAATTGAAAGTGGGGTTAATTGAAGTTAAAATATTCTGAGGTTTATTGTATCTAAGAAATGGTAATAGTATGAATTTATGTTGATTTTAAATTGTCAAGGATGCATGTTGTTATTTTTAAAGTAAGCACTAAACAAAAGTAAAAAGAATGTGTAAGTCATAAACAATAGTAAAAGAATGTATAACCTAAGAGAAGAATGTATTAGCTAATAAAGGAATGTTTTTTCAAATGCGAAAAATAAGACAAAGAGAGAAAAGAAAAATACAGAAAATATAAAATATATTAAAAGCAAATAGAAAGATGTGCCTTTTTTGTTATAGTTAGAAATATGTAGATTTAAGTGTGTACTGAACTGTGAAATAAATGTATTTTTACTGTAGATAAGAAAAAGAAATAATTCTTATCCCAAAGATCATGTAATTACATTAAATGCAAAATAAATACTCCAATTCAGACCTGGAAATCAAAATGAAACTCAAGTATATGCTGCTTACAAGAGACTCACTTTACTTATTTATTTACAAGAGGCCTGGTGCATTAAATTTGTGCACGGCGGCGGGGTGTCCCTCAGCCCAGGCTGCACCCTCTCCAATCTGGGACCCCTCGGGGGATGTCTGACTGCTAGTTTAGGCCCAACCCCGGATCAGGCCTAAACTGGCAGATGGACATACCTCTCACAATCTGGGACTGCTGGCTCCTAACCATTCACCTACCTGCCAGCCTGATGGCCCCCAACTGCTCCCCTACCAGCCTGATTGATGCCTAACTGCTCCCCTGCTGGCCTGGTCGCCCTCAACTGCCCTCCCCTGCCAACCTGGTCACCCCCAACTGCCTCCCTTGCTGGCCTGATCTCATCCCCAACTGCCCTCCACCCGGCCTGATGGCCGCCAACTGCCCTCCCCTACCAGCCTGGTTGCCCCTAACTGCCCTCTCCTGAAGGCCTGGTTCCCCCCAACTGCCCACCCTTGCAGGCCATCTTGTGGCAGTCATCTTGTGACAACATGGGGGTGGCCATCTTGTGACAGCGTGAGGGTGTCGCGCAAGGGCCACCTAGGCTGTTATTAGTATAGATTTTAAATATTTATTGTTGAGAGTATTAGAGATGTCCCACTTTTCCCCCTGTTGCCCTGTTTCACCTAGTTCCCGCCCCACCCCAGGCCTTCACCATCCTATTGTCTATGTCCATAGGTAATGCATATATGCATATAAGTTCTTTGGGGAAATCTCTTCCCCCCATCCCTCCCCTCTTCCCACTGAGATTCATCAGTCTGTTCCATGTTTCCATGCCTCTGGTTCTATTTTATTCATCAGTTTATTTTGTTCATTGGGTTCCTTGTTCATTTATTTTGATTTTTATATTCAATTATTGATAGATATGTATTCATTGCCATTTTATTGTTCATATTTTTTATTTGTTCTTTTCTTCTTCTCCTTCTTCTTCTTCTTCTTCTTCTTCTTCTTCTTCTTCTTCTTCTTCTTCTTCCTCTTCTTCTTCTTCTTCCTCTTCTTCTTATTCTCCTCCTTCTTCTTCTTCTCCTTAAAGAATACCTTTCAACATTTCATGTAATACTGGTTGGGTGGTGATGAATTCTTTTGCTTTTTCTTGTCTGTGAAGCTCTTTATCTAACCTTCAATTCTAAATGATAGTATTGCTGAGTAATCTTGGTTGTAGGTCCTTGCTATTCATCACTTTGAATATTTCTTGCCACTCCATTCTGGCCTACAAAATTTCTGTTAAGAAATCAGCTGAGAGTTGTATGGGTGCTCCCTTATAGGTAACTAACTGCTTTTTTCTTGTTGCTTTTAATATTCTCTCTTTGTCTTTAACTTTTGCCTTTTTAAATATTATGTGTCTTGATGTGGGCCTCTTTAGGTTCCTCTTGTTTGGAATTTTGCACTTCCTGGACTTGTAAGTCTATTTCTTTTACCAGGTAGGGGAAGTTTTCTGCCATCATTTCTTCAAATAGGTTTTCAATACCTTGCTCTCTCTCTTCTCCTGGCACCCACATAATACAAATGTTGGTATGCTTAAAGTTGTCCCAGAAGCTCTTTACTCTGATATATTTTTATATATTTTTATTCTTTTTTCTTTTTGCTCTTCTTATTGGGTGTTTTTTGCTTCCTCATATTTCAAAACATTAATTTGTTTCTCAGAATCCTCCACTCTACTGTTGAATCCCTGTAAATTATTCTTTATTTCAGTTAGTGTATGCTTAATTTCAGACTGGTCCTTTTTCATGTCCTTGAAATTCTCACTAAGATACTTGAAAGTCTCACTAAGTCCCTAGAAGCCCTCATTAAGATCCTTGAGTATCCTTATAACTGTAGGGAGTGGTTATAGGGTTAAGCCACAGACTGACCGGCTGGCAAAGCTGCAAACAAGTCCCAGCTTAGAGGGCACAGGCCACTTAGCATAATTAAGCTTGATCTTGTGACTGCTCCCTAGATCTTTCTTGGATAGCTAATGGGCTGAGGGAGGTGCAGCAAATGCTGCCAAAACAAGTGAAACTTGCAAGAACATTGCAAATTACCTTGTTTACCTCTGACTATAAAATAAAGGCTCAGCTTGCAGTCTGGATCTGTTCTGTGGTCTCAGCCAGGCACAGAAGATCCACCTATACCCAGCTTATTCTCTTTGTCTTTTCTTCACCCTTCGCCGGCCCTCCCTCAGGCTCTCCGAACCCTTGGCTGTGCTGGCGCAGCACATATAACCATTGTTTTGAACTCTGTATCTGGTAGTTTGTTTGCTTCCATTTCATTAAGTTCTTTTTTCTGGAGATTTCTTCTATTCTTTCATTTGTGACATGTTTCTTTATCTCCACATTTTGGCTACTTCCCTGTGCTTGTTTCTATGCTATGTCTCCTGGAATTGATAAAGTGGCCTTGTACATTAAGTGTCCTGTAGGGTGCAGTGGCTCAGCCTCCCCAGTCACCTGAGCTGGGCACTCTAGGTGCATCCCTGTATGGGCTGTGTGCACACTCTTGTTGTAGTTGAGCTTTGATTGCTGTTGGAGTCACTGGGAGGAATTGACCTCCAGGCAAATTTGCTGTAAGAATCAGCTGCAACTACAGTGGAGGCTGCTGTTCAGAGACACCTTTATGGAGCAGGACTTGATTCAGTGGGGCTTTGGTGTTCACTAAGTATGCTCCTTGAGTGTGTTGCCTGTGGATGTGTAGAGTTGTAATCTGGTATGGTCTGATGCTCTCCACTGGGTGCATCAGTTCTGGAGCCTCCTGGGAGATGCAAAGTTAGCCACTGCCTGGGACCACCCACCAGGAGCTACAGAGTGATCTGCAGATAACTACTACTTTTGTTGTGCTTGGAAGTACCCAGGCAAGGCCAAGCTGTGAAGCAAGGCAGGCTGTTGCTAGTGCTGGGTCTTACTGACCCCGACTGCTGCTTTTTTTGAGAGATTTTAGGGAAGTCTGAAGCCTGAGCCAGGAAAGGATATTCATATGAAAAAGCTGCTATAAACAGCTTGGGTGGGGCTGCAAATTGGATGGGACGGGGTCTCAGTGAATCACTAGGGCAGAGTGAACAGTGTAACCCATGCTGATGGCAACTCAGATATAGCTGCCAGCCAGCTCTGTAATTGGGGAGGTCTCAACATAGGAACAATGACCCCTGAGGGCACCCATGTCTGGAATAAAGCTGCCCCCAAGTTCTTGCTCTAATAGCTGACCATCCAGTTCCTCCCTATACATCCCTGGATTCACCCCAAGCTGTTGCCCTAGTGTTGGAGCTCAGAGGGAGTGCATTTGAGTATATTCATCTGCTGGCCCTTTAAGAGGAACTGCCTGGATCTCCAGCAACCTCAGTGTCACTCAGCCACAATCCCCCTTGGTTTTTACAGCCCAAAATTTTGGGCACTTCTCTTCCCAGCTCTGGAACCCTGGATTGGGGATCTGGTGTGGAACTGGGACCCCTTGCTCCTCATGGGAGGCTTCTGTAGCTGAGATAGCCCTCCCAGTTAAAAAACATGCCATACATGGGTGTCAGACCAGCCCGTTCTGCACCTCCACCCATTCTACCAACCTCAATGTGCTTTATTCTTTACTTCTCTAGTTGTAGGACTTCCATTCAGCCTGATTTCATGTGGTTCTGAATGATGGTTGTTCTATATTTTAGTTGTAATTTTGGTGTGGTTGTGGGAGGTGGCAAGTACTGGTGTTTACCTACCCTGCCATCTTGCAAAACTCACTTTAAATATATGGAAATAGAAGTATCAAAAGTAAAAGGATGAAAAAGATATACCAAAAATGCATGCATATCTAAAAAATACATACAGGATGAGGGCGTGCGACAGGGGGTAGGGGAGGCTGGGGGAAAGTCAATGGGGGTAAAAAGGAGACATATGGTACTACTATGTGTAATACTTTAAACAACAACAATAATAATAATAATAAATACATACATACATATAAAAATTAGAGTGTCACATGGCAGGAGTGGGAGATGAGAAAAATAAGAGAAAAAAATAAAATATAACAAAGAAGAGTGTCTTGCACAGAATGATTATCTTGGTGAATCATGACCCAAATAATATATTGAATTCAATTCTGTGTACCTGAGGTCAAAAATTAAATAAATAAATAATTTTATAAAGCACTAACATTTAGAAATCAGAAAATGTGAATACTAGCATGTACCAAATCTACTGACAAGTCAACATCTTTGGGCCTAATTTTTTATATAAAAGATAAATACTAATATTAATTAACAAACAGTCCTTCTATCTCACCCATTAATTCAATAAACATCCATTGAGCACCATATGTGCCAGACATTGTGCCAATTGGTGGAGATACAAAGTCACATGAGACATAGTCTTAGCTTTTAAGGATCTTACTCCTCAAGGGACCTGCTCTCATATAAAAGAAGTAGAGGAAACATTGTAAGGATAACCACAGAGCAAAATTGCAGAGAAACCACAGGTTACACAACAAAGTACTAGGTATTTGATCATTGATTTTGATTTGGCTGAGAAGCACCTACTTTCTGATCTTGAGCGAATACATGAATGAATGAGGAATTGATGCCAGTTTGAACTAGTGTCCCAAGTTCTATATTTCTATATAAAAAATCCAGGTCTAGAGAAAATTGAAGTTTGTGACTAGAAGCAAATTTTACAAGTAGTAATGATTAGGTGTTGAACTGTAGATGATGTCCAACACATTGCTGTGACTCCAAAATTTACATAGGATCTTATATCCAGAGTATTGGAGAATTTCATTACCTAAAGGTCAACTGTGAATGAGCACAGGAGTGCTCATCTGTAAAACATTCAGGATAATAAGCCCCCCCCCCCGCCGCCCCGGCCCCAGAAAGGTTCTTGGAAGAATTATCTATATATATAAAAGCCTACGTGACCATTACAACCAATAGGCCAGTCGCTATGACACGCACTGACCACCAGGGGGCAGATGCTCAATTCAGAAGCTGTCCCTCAGTGGTCAGTGCGTTCCCACAGCCAACTCCCATGGCTGGCCAACCTCCCACAGTTCCTTCCCCCGGCCTGCCAGGGCCGATCAGCGCCGATCGGCCCCGGGGCAAGATGGCCCTGATCAGCCCAGAGTGGGCCAACACGCATGCCCCAAATACAATCTTTATTGCACCAACATCACTTTTCCTCTTGTGGTGAATTAGATATCCCTAGCCTCCAATGAGTTTTAAAGATTAGTAAATGACACAATTTCTTCAGATATAATCAAGTAATCTCCAAAATACTTTGCATGTATAAAATGTACCAAAGTCCATGCATTTATACCATGTAATGCAGTAGAAATTTGGCTGGATGTTGAACAAATTAGCTATATATTCCTGGACCCAAGTTTAGAGGAATCTGGTTTCTGCAACCATCCTCTATAAACATTGTCCTCTTATAGCTTTCTAATCCTCAAATCCAACAGTCTTTTCTCATACCTCACTCAGCTTCTCTACAGTTCCTGGCCTCTCTCTCTTCCTTCCTCATTTCATGATACAAAATTTTCTTATCTCTCCCCATGATCTCTCCAATTGTTTTCTCTGTTTCCAGTGGTTCTTTACCTCATTCTGAGTCCTAAAAGGAGATATTCCTGAAGTTTTTATTCTCTGTCCTCCTTTTTTTGGTCCACATTCTCTGCCTTAATGATTTATTATATCTACAGCTTCAGCATTTCTATCATTGTGTGCTTGCCTCTAATTGATTTCCATAGTGTTTCCATATTCCCACTGTGGCCAATTTCAAGCTACCAACATGAAGTCACTGACTACAGAGTTTGGAAGAGGCCAGTACAAGACAGTTCTGGCAAACCACTGAAGCATCCTCCAAATTTTTCAGACTCAAAACCTTAAAATCATCTTTTCCCTTTCCCATCCCTTCACCAAGACATCTGATCAAATGCACAATGCAATTGGGTCTCTTTTAACACAAACTGCCATCCAGCCTCTCTCTTCTGTTTTCACCACCATTTTCTACCTGAGATGATCATTGCCTCCTGTCCTGCCTACTCTATCATTCTAATTATTCTCTCCTTTTCTAAGTCTTGCATTACCATAAAATGACTGGAAAATTAATCTTCTTAAAGTTTACATTGTATTAATCAAAATATCCAATAGTTCTACTGTTCACCAAATAAAACATCATTTGGTATTCAATGCCTAATTTATGTGCACTGCCTGTTATCAGCATTCTGTATCAGTTAAGATTATGTTGGCTATAATTTAACTTGTAGACTCAAAATAGTAGTGGCTTAAAAAGACAGACATTTGTTTCACTGTCATGTAAAAGTCTGGAAGTAAGTAGTCCAGGAGTGCAAGGAGACCATGTTCCACAAAGTCCTCAAGCTTTAACATGCTTCCAGTTCAACCTTCTCAGAAGTTTGATGGATGGTCTTCATGCTCATGTTCCAAGATGGCAGCCATCACCTCAAGTTTCAGGCTAAAGAATGGCAGAAATAAAAAAAGACAAAGAGCACAAGGTAACTGGTATGTAGGGAAGCTTCCAGAAGCTGCCACAGAACAATTCTACTTACTCTTCATTTGCCAGAACCTAGTTAACAGTCACACCTATATGCAAGGAATGCTGGGTGGTTATGTGAGGATTTTGTAAGAAGGAGAGATTAGATCCTGGGAACAACTGTCTGTCTCTGCAAAAGGCCTCAATGTTCCTTTGAAATCTTAATACCTATTGGGCCTCTGCCTAAATTTAACAACCAGATATTTATTTAAAACTGACTATGTGCCAGACACTGTTCTAAGTGCTTTACATATATGAACCCACTTAATCCTAACAATAGTCCAATGAACCATTATTATCCCTATTTTATAGATGGAAAATCTAAGAACCAGATGGATTAAGAATTCCAGAGATTCTCAAGCCTGCTTTGGAATTGGCACACCTGTAAAGTTTGTTAAAATGTAGAATCATATGCTCTGGGATCAGATGAAATGGCTGAGAATAAATATTAAGGAATGAGAAGAACAAAAATGGAACTCTGAGAAGCAGCAGCTACATTTATGGGACAGATGTGGGAAGCAATTGGCCTCAAGTAATAGTGTGAGAGGTGGCAGGGGAGCCAAGGCAGAGTGCTGTACTGGAGGTTCAAGGGAAAATATTCAAATACAAGGTTCTGTCAACCAGGTCAAGGAAGGTGTTGGAGAGTGTTTGCTGGGATTGGCAATTAGGAGGTCACCTATGACCAGGTTGAGAAGACTTTTAGTGGGAAAAATTCATGTGCTTATCCTCAGATACTTTGTAAGACCCTCCAAGAAAGATTCTCTCCCTCTCTCTCTCTCTCTCTCTCTCTCTCTCTCTCTCTCTCTCTCTCTCTCAAATATGTGAAGCATCAGTTTAACTAGTTGTAATGTAGTTGTAATCTAATTAGATTCTCTGATTCTTCCTGATTCAATTTTGAAAGAATGTATGTTTCTAGGAATTTATCTATTTCTTCCAGATTGTCCAATTTGTTGGCAAATTATTGTTCATAATATTTTCCCTCAACCCTTTGTATTTCTTTGGTGTCAATTGTTACTTTTCCTCTTTCATTTCTGATTTTATTTATTTGGATACTCTCTTTTTTTTCTTGATGAGTCTAGTTAAAGGTTTGTCCATCTTGTTTATCTTTTCAAAGAATCAGCTCTTGGTTTCATTGATCTTTTATATTATTTTATTTCATTTATTTCTGTTCTGATCTTTATTATTTCCTTGCTTCTACCCATTTGGGGCTTTGTTTGTTGCTCTTTTATAGTTTCTTTAAGTGTAAAGTTAGATTGTTTATTTGAGATTTTTCTTATTTCTTGAGGTAGGCCTCTAATGCTATGAATTTCCATCATAGGGCTGCTTTTGCTGTGTCCCATAGATTTTGGGTTGTGTTCTCATTGTTATTCCTTTCAAGCTACGTATCTTTTCATTTCTTCCTTGGTCTTATTGTTAACCCATTCATTGTTTAGTAACATGTTATTTAGCCTCCATGACTTTGTATGTTTTTCAGTGTTTTTCCTTGTGATTGATTTCTAGTTTCATACCATTATGCTCAGAAAAGATGCTTGATATGATTTCAATCTTTTAAAATTTATTGAGACTAGTTTTGTGTCCTAACATGTGGTCTATCCTAGAAAATGTTTACTTGAAAAGACTCCCAACAAATAAAAATCCTGAATCAGATGACTTCACAGGTGAATTTTACCAAACATTCAAAAAAGAACTTATACCTATGCTTCTCAAATTATTTTTTTTTAAATTCAAGAGGAGGGAAGATTCCCAAGCTCATTTGACAAGGCCAGCATTAACCTAACTCTAAAACTAGAAAAAGACACTACAAAAAAAGAAAAGTATAGGGCAATATCCCTGATGAATATAGAGGCTAAAACCATCAATGAAATACTAGCAAAGTGGATCCAGCCCTATATGAAAAAGGTCAGACACCACCCTGGCTGGCATGGCTCAGTGGTTGAGCATTGCCCTATGAACCAAAAAGTCATGGTTCAATTCCTGCTCAGGGCACATGCCTGTCTTGTGCGCTGGATCCCCAGTACGGGGCAGGAGGCAGCCAATCAATAATTCTCTCTCATCATTGATGTTTCTATCTCTCTCTCCCTCTCCCTTTCTCTCTGAAATCAATAAAAATATTTTTTAATAAATAGATAGATAGAAAGATAGATAAAAGGTCATACACAATGATCAAGTGGCATTTATTCTGGAGATGCAAGGTTGGTTTAATATACACAAGTCAATAAATGTGATACACCACATAAAAAAAACTGAAGGATAAAAACCACATTATTATATCAATAGATGTGTGTGGGGGGGGAGGAAACTAGGTAAAATCCAGCACCCATTTATAATAAAAACTCTCAGCTAAGTGGGAATAGAGGAAACATACTTCAATGTAATAAAGGCCATATATGACAAACCCACAGCCAACATCATGCTCAATAGGCAAAAACTACAAGTGTTTCCCTTAAGATCAGGAATAAGAAAGGGGTGTCTGCTTTCACCACTTTTATTCAACACTAGATGCCCAATGCACAAAATTCGTGCAAGGTAGGCCTTCCTTCCCCCAGCTGCTGGCACAGGCTTTCCTCTGGCACCTGGGACCCAGGCTTCCCTCTGGCCCCAGCTTCGTCTGGAAGGATGTCTGGAATGACATCTGGAAGGACATCCAGTCTAATTAGCATATTACCCTTTTATTATTATAAATAGTACTGGAAGTTCTACCCATGGCAATCAGACAAGAAGAAGAAAAAAAGGGCATCCAAACTGGAAAGGAATTAGTAAAACTCTCATTATCTGAAAATGATATGATACTATATATAAAGAACCCTAAAGATTCCACCAAAACAACTATTAGAACTGATAAATGAATTCAGTAAAGTAGCAGGATATAAAGTAAATACCCATAAATCAGTTGCATTTTTATACACCATAGTGAACTATCAGAAAAGAAAACTAAGAAAATAATCCCATTTACAATTGCTTCAAAAACAATAAAATACATAGGAATCCATTTTACCAAGGATATAAAAGGCTTTTACTCCAAAAATTATATGACACTGAAAAAGAAATTAAAGAATATACAAATAAGTGGAAGCATATACCATGTTCATGGATAGGAAGAATTAACATTGTTAAAATGTCCATACTACCCAAAGCAATCTATATATTCAACCCAATTCCTATCAAGATACCAATAGTATTTTTCACAGAACTAGAACAAATTATTTCAAAAATTTATATGGAATCCCAAAGATCCCAATAGCCACAATAATCTTGAGAAAAAAGAATAAAGTTGGAGGAATCACACTACCTAATATCAAAGTATCAATATAAGGCCATAGTAACCAAAACAGCATGGTACTGGCATAAAAATAGACATATAGATCAATGGAATAGAATAGAGAGCCCAGAAATAAAATTATACCTTTATAGTCAATTAATATTTGACAAAGGAGGCAAAAACATACAATGGGGTAAAGATAGTCTAGTCAATAAATGGTGTTGGGAAAATTAGGCAGATTCACGCAAAAAAAAAAAAAAAATGAAACTAGACCATCTTCTTACACCTTACACAAGAATAAACTCAAAATGGATAAAAGACTTAAATATAAGTCATGAAACCATAAAAATCCTAGAAGAAAACATAGGCAGTAAAATCTCAGATATTTCTCATAGCAATGTTTTCTGATATATTGCCTCAAGTAAGGAAAACAAAAGAATAAATAAACAAATAGGACTACATCAAACTGAAAGGTTTTGCACAGCAAAGAAAACCATTAACCAAATGAAAAGGTAACCTACTGAATGGGAGAACATATTTGCCAATACATTGTATAAGGGCTTAATATCTAAAATTTATAAGGAACTTATAAAACACAACACCAAAAAAACAAACAATCCAATGAAGAAATGGACAAAGAACCTGAATAGACACACTTCTCCAAAGGGGGCATACTGGTACAGATGCCCAATAAATATATGAAAGGATGTTCATTGTCACAAATCAGAGAAATGTAAATTAAAACCACAATGAGATATCACCTCACACCTGTCAGAATGGCTATCAATTAATCAATCTATATATATAAAAGCCCAGGCACTGAACGGTGGAACGACCAGGACAACTGGTAGACCAATTGCTATGATACACACTGACCACCAGGGGGCAGACACTCAATGCAGGAGCTGCCCCCTGGTGGTCAGTGCACTCCCACAGTGGGAGCAAACGCTCAAAGTGTGGGTCCACAGCTGCTTGGCTGACCGGGATGAGCAGCGCTCCCACAGCAGGCCGATCCCCTCAGGCCATGCCCCCCACCAGTGCATAAATCCATGCACCGGGCCTCTAATAAATAATAAATGTTGTTGATGATGTATAGAAAAGGGAACCCTCTTGCACTGTGGGTGGGAATGCAGATTGGAACAACCACTATGAAAAGCAGTATGAAGTTTCCTCAAAAAATTAAAAATTGAACTGCCTTATCTATTTCTGGGTATATATCCAAAGAAGCCCAAAACACTAAATCAAAAAAATATAAGCACCCCTATGTTCATTGCAGCATTATTTACAATCACCAAGATTTGGAAGCAGCCCAAGTGCCCATCAGTAGATGAGTGGATAAAAAAGCTGTGATACATTTACACAATGGAATACTATTCAGCTGTAAAAAAAAAAAAAAGAAGAAGAAGGAAATCTTACCTTTTGCAACAGCATGGATGGACCTGGACAGTGTTATGCCAAGTGAAATAAGTCAGTGATAGAAAAACAAGTATGATATGATTTCACTTATACACTGAGTGGCCAGATTATTATAATCTCTGAATGCATAATAATCTGGCCACTCAATGTATAGCCTATATAATAAAAGGCTAATATGCAAATTGTCCTCTCGACCAGGAGTTCAACCAGCAGGCAGGCCGGCCAACCGCCCATGTCCCCTCCCTGTGGCCAGGCTGGCTGGACCCCACCCATGCACAAATTCATGCACTGGGCCTCAAATATATATACTGAGTGGCCAGATTATTATGAGTTCAGAGGTCATAATAATCTGGCCACTCAGTGTATATGGAATCTAATGAACAAAATAAACTAATAAAGTGAAAACAGACTCATGGATACAGAGAACAGACTGACAGCTGTCAGAAGGGAGGGCGTTGAAGGCTGGGTAAGAAGGGTGAAAAGATTAAGCAAAGATAAAAGAGTGTCATGGACACAGACAACAGTATGATGATTGCAAGAGGGAAAGGGTGGAGGGAGAGGTAAAAGAAGGAAAAGCAGTGATGAAGGAGACTTGACTTGGGGTGGTAAACACACAATACAATATACAGATGATGTATTGTAGAATGACATAACTGAAACCTGTATAATTTTATTATCCAATGTCACCCTAATAAATTCAATTTTTTAAATGTGGGAGCAGGGGGCTCATCCTTCTGTTTCCATTAGGTAAGAAAAGTTTTATAGAGGAGGTGGCAGGCAGACAAGACCCCTTCCATTGGTAGAGAGTGGTCACCATGGGATGCCCCCTGGACGGTGACCCAGTCTACTCGAACACAGAGGAGATCACATTTCTCCGGGAATAAATGTAGGTGTCCTCCTCTTCTGGAAAGGCAGTTGCCAAAAACTAAAGGGATCTTCCAGGTTATTAAGAACCCAGAGCCCACCCTGCAATGCAGTCCTTTCATCTGCCTGAAGTCCTTCTTTTTCAGCTCCCAACGCCAAAAAAGTCCTTCTTTTTCTTTGTGGTTACAATTACTCTCATACATCTTGGAGAGAAAACTCACAGTTCCTCATGGTTTGTCAGCAGTTGAGGGAAGACTATGAAAGCTGACTGTTGCTCCCACAGCTACAGGAGCATTAAGACTTAAAAGAGGAACTACTTATGTATGCTGTCATCACCACAACGATCACTTCGACAGGATTTCTTTTTCCAATACAGCATTGCACGGCCAGTCAGAGGAGGGAAAGAGGAGGTGTTGCAAAGACACTGACTCATTCTGTCTCCTTCACACCCTCTGAAGCTACCCCTCACTGCACTTCCTCCTCCTCCTCTGAAGCTAAAGGTCAGCCTCTCATGTTCATGCCAATTTTTTAAACATACACACACACACACACACACACACACACAAATTGGCTACTGAGAGGGCAAATTTTTTAATAGGAAAGGTACTCTCAAAATAAATTTAAAAATAAATAATCCTTTCCCCAAACTACTTAATAATTGCAGAATGATAGCATTTTCCCATTGTAAGCATGCTAGGAATAAAATAAAAGGAATGAATGCCCCATTGTGTTAATGCAGGCCTTTTAAAAATGATTCTAATATCTTCCAGGAGGCTCTTTGGGGTCAATTGCAAGGTTCTCCTTAATATAGAAGTAGTCCATCTGTAATCTATTTGCTCCTCTTCACATGCCTTTAGTACTAGTGTGAACACAGCAACAATTTACAGTTGGCATCCTGTGCACTGCTGCTCAAAAATACTGTATTCCAAATGGGCTACAATCATGAATTGTGCATTTGTAATGCCTGTTGCTAACAGCCAACATCAACCCAGGACGATCTCACTCAGCAGACCCAGCCAACTCTCTTGTGGGGCCCACCACAGAGCTTTCTACTTATGGCCAGATAGCCCTGCTTTGTTAGAGATGAGCACCCTCTGAACCCTCTGACCCAAGCACGTTCCCTGCACAGGGTGTTGGAGAAAATTTGACATATGATGTCCCTGCTTTCAGGATAATTTCCTCCTCCCATTCCTCACTTGTCCCAGCATAGTAATTTACGCAGCCCTTGTCTATGGCAGGAGGCCTTCATTGCCAGGAGGCCTGTGAAGTGGTTTGGACAGAGGTTATTACAGTATGATTCCTATTTAACTGATAAAGAAACTGAGTCTCTGAGTTTAATGGCATGAGTGTCAGTGCAGGGACTGAACCCCTCCACTTCTGCACCTCACCACTATCTGAACTCACTTCCAACTCTGATGGACAAGAAGCCAACCCAGTGCTGAAAACAGGAACTGACCTGGATATAGCAGGCCCTGCTCTTCCTGCCAGTGTTCCCACTCTGGACTCGAAGGTCCCTGACTCGTACTCACTGTGTTTTTATTGATTACTCCCATTTAACTTTCAGAAATCTCCATCTAAATACATGGCTGTCTATTTCCACACCTCTAGCATTTCTGCATGACAGTGATAACCTGTTTCAGATTCATCTTAATAATTTTCTCTGGAGATTTTCCAAAACCTCCTCAGCCAAACAACCAAGGAAAGGGATGGGCCTGGCACCTGCCCAGCACACAGCAGAGGAGACAGTAACCACCAGTCCGCTGCCCTGGAGACAGACCCTGGGGCACGGGCAACTTTATCTCAGGAAACTGATGGAAACTGCTTACAGTTATTAAAGTTCAATTATGTGAGAGGAGTAATGTTTTGGAATATATCACTGTACTTTTCTTTTTTGTATTTCTCTGAAAATGACCTTTGGGGAGCGTCGGAGGGAAGAATATTAGGATGCTAAAGTAAGAATGCCAAGAAAAAGAAAGATTGAGTTTTCAACTTCTAACACCTATAATAAGATTATCAAATTCATGGAAAAGCTTTGTCAAGAGTGAAAGGGGTTTTCTAAATCCCTTTATCTTCCTTTAACTTTTCAAACCAGTCCCTAGAGTTTCACCTGAGGGAGTTGTCATTCTCAAAGGAGGGCAGGTCCAATGTTTCTTTCTCCATTGAAAGCAGAGAAGGAAGACGAAGGAGAGGCAGAAATTTAGGGCTGGAGGCTGTGGTTCCCACATCCCCAGAGGCTGCATCTCTCAAAAGGGGTGGGACTTACATGCATCAGATTAGGTATGGAGAGTCCAAAAACATTAGGCTCAGCAGCATGCTTCTGGGGACCTTCCAGAGCAGTCTGCATTTCCAACCTGCAGCGGGAGCAATGGAAGGGGTCGGGGGGCAAGTGGATGAAGAGTTGGAAGCAGCATCCTGGATTTCCACAGCTAGTGTATTGCATGTCAGGGACCCAGAAGTTCCCTGTGCCTCAGTGAAGACAAGCAGAGGTGGTGAGAGGCAGCTGGGTTGGCACAGATCTTGAATAAGACTGAAGAGGTCATATGGGGAGACTGCAAGACTAGATGGCCATCATCATGCTACATAAAAGTTGCATTATTAAGTACAATTCCATTTGAGTTCTACCTTACATAACAAGCAGAATCAAACCCCCACCAGTATTACACTAGTTCGAGCCACTTTGTTTCTGGCTGCATCAACTTCCTTTCTGGAACATCCTGCCTCCACGTTTGGACTCCTACAGTCTATTCTCCACCTAGGACTCAAGGTGATTCCTTTAAAAATATAACTAAAACAATGTCACTCCTCTAGTCAAACCCACTAATGACTTCCCAATTGACTTGGAGTACAGTAGCCCCCTTATCTGCAGTTTTGCTTTCCACAGTTTCACTTACCCATGGTCACCTTAAAAATATTAAATAGAAAATTCCAGAAATAAACAATTCATAAATTTTAAACTGCACACTGTTCTGAGTAGTGTGATGAAATTTCACACTGTCCAGCTCCATCCTGCCTGGGTCATGAATCATCCCTTTGGCCACCGTATCCACACTGTATATGCTCCCTGCCCATTAGCCACTTAGTGGCTGCCTTGTTTTGCAGACCAATTGTCTCAGGATGGCAGTGCTTATGTTGAAGCAACCTTTTCTTTACTTAATAATGAACCCAAAGTGCAAGAGGAGTGATGCTGGCAATTTGATATGCCAAAGAGAAGTAGTCAAGTACTTCCTTTAAGTGGCAAGAAATGAGTGTATAGCAAAAACATAGACTCTATTGGGTTCGATACTATCTGCAGTTTCAGGCATCCACTGGGGTCCTGGCCTACATCTCCTGCAGGTAAGGATGGGGACTACTGTACAATCTGAAATCCTTACCATGACCAACAGGATGCAACCTGATCTGGCTCTGGTCTTCCTCTCAACTCCCATTTCATATCTGCTCACCCTTGCCCACTCCACTCCAGTTCAAGCCCTCCTGGATGGTCCTCGAATATGCCAGGCATGCTCCTAGCTCAGACTCTGCATTTGGTCTTCCTCTGCCTGGACTGTTCTCTCAAACATCCTCAAGGCTTGTGTCCTCATTTCATTCAGGTCTCTTCTTTCACCTCCTAAGAAAGGTTGTGCCTAAACCACTCTTCCCAAAATAACAACCACCCCAGGACACTGTCTGTTCCCTGTATACTGCTTTTATTCTTCTTCATAATATATATTGTCCCTTTTAGATTTATATCGTTTTTAATAGTAGTAAAATACACATGACATAAAATTTGCCATCTTAACAATTTCACTTTCAGTAATGGAAGTACATTCACAGTGCTGGGTAACAATCACCACCATCCATCTCCAGACTCTTTCACCTTACAAAACTGAAACTCTGAGCTGATTAAACAACTCTATTTCCTTCTTCTTCCAGCCCCTGGAAGCCATCTTTCTGCTTTCTGTCTCTAATAATTTATGTGTACCTTGTGAGGTACTCTAGGGACTTCATATAAGTGGAATTTTTCTTTTTGTGACTGGCTTATTTCATTTAGCATAATATTCTCCAGCTGATCTATGTTGTACTATGTGTCAGAATTTCCTCCCTTTTTAAGTCTGAATAATATTTCACTTTGTGTTGATACTGAGAAGGCTAAAAAGGGCTAATTCCAATGTAACCCTGATATTTGGAGGATAGTGATCTGAACCCATGCCAGTAGCTCAGTGTAACCTATAATTAAGTCACTGCCGCCTTCCCAGATACTGGTCTTGCAGAACCAGTTACAGAGGCCATGGGGCTGTGGATAGTGCACTGCCCCAGAGGGAGGGTTATTAACACTGGTGCCAGGCCAGACCATCAGATATGACCTGGAGATCCCCAACACCTGGGGACTTTCTTGCAAGGCCCGAGAAAAGGACTGGAAGCATAATCCATATTTGTGGGACAAAGACCACAGGGAGGGAGATATAAAGCAAAGCCCCATGCCTGTTCCTTCACTCAGATTTGGAAGGCTGTTCCCTGAGTCCACCAGTGCATTAAACAGTGTCCCTCCTTTACTTTGAAGCATCCTTGGTTTTCTTTGGTCTTCTGCAACAGCTGGTTCCCTGACCCAGGGAAACCAACCCCAATTGGCTTTTTTAGCCTCCGGTGAGAGGACAGGGCTTGGGACCCAGGGGCGCAAGATAGACTTCCGGAAGGTGCGCACTGTTGATTTTAGCAGAATTGAACTGGGGGACTCTTGGTGCTCCCGGACCTCAGCGGAGGATCCACTGGCATCAGGAGAAAGTGAACGGACACTTCTGGACCTGTCAACAGAATCAGTAATGTAGGGGCCCAAGTCAGTCATCCCCACTCCAAATGAGTGGAAGGGGGAGCTTGATCACCTCCCCAGAAGTCATAGGACTTCATCAGTTAAATTGGTCAGGAATCAGGAATCGGTGGACTGTTTTTTTAAACTCTGAGTGAATGTCTGGTGAAAGTGTGTGAGTATGGAGAGAGAGGGCCTGCCCTCTCCTATCCTTTGTGTGGCTCCACGACTTTGGTTACGGAGTCCGAGTAGGCCCCAACCTGCGGTCCCGCGATTTGTTATATGGCATAACAGTGACTCACCCCACGTGGAGGTGACCAGGCCCAGGGTTTATACGGGTGCACCTTAGCTAAGACAAATCTAAGCTCCCAAGGGACTCGGCCAGGTGGGCATCTGAGTGAGGATCTGTGAAAACAGGTCACCACCTCCCTTGTCTGTCTCTCGCCACCGATCATCATTTGGCAGGGACAAAGTAAACCCACTGTTCTCAAGTGCATGCTGAAAATTTTTGAAAAGGGTTTCAGTGGAGACTATGGTATTAAAATGAACCCCAAAACACTGAGGAAATACTGTGAATTAGAATGGCCAGCCTTCGGGTCAGCTGGCCCTCGGAAGGCTCCTTAGATAAGGGACTGGTCAGGGGGTCTGGAATGTAGTCAAAAAGATCCCGGACACTCAGATCAGTTTCCCTACATAGACAGCTGGTTAGAAATAGCTCAAACCTTGCTACCTTGGGTCCAGTTCTGCGTGTGTAACAAGGGACAGAGTAAAGTTTTAATAGCAGGAGTGAAGAGGCAGGCAGGGCAGGTGCAGGCTAAAGAGAGGCAGGCAGGGCAGGAGCAGGCTAAGGAAAAGCAGGCAGAAGAGGAGAAAGCAGAAGAGAAGCAGGCAGGAGAAAAGAAACAGGTCCCTCAGAAGGGAACCCAACCCCCTGTTCTGCCAGGACCCCCTGAGGAAGCCCTGCCAGTTTTACCACCTCCATATGTGCCACAGGCAGCACCAAGTGCTCCCCCCGCGGGTCTGGAAGGTCCGGAAAGTCTGGAAACACCACCCCCCTCAGTATCTCCTCAACCGGGCTCTCCAGAGCCAGTTGGGTGGCGCTTGCGTTCAGCTGATCAAGGGCCCAAGCCACAACAGGCACGTCAGATGCCTCTCAGGGAGATTCAGGGTGCCCAAGTGCTTGGTGAAGATGGGACCTTGCAGGAGGGAAGGCCAGTCTATTATTATCAGCCCTTTACCACAAGTGACATCCTGAATTAGAAACATCACACCCCAGCTTATTCTGAAAAACCTCAGGCCATGGTAGACGTCCTAGAAATGATTTTCCAGACCCAGAAGCCCACCTGGGTGGACTGCAAGCAGCTCCTTTTCACATTCTTTAACACTGAGGAGCGCATGAGAGTAGTATCAGAGGCTCGGAAGTGGCTCCAGAGCCAGGCCCCGGCAGAAATATTAGATACAGACAGATGGGCCAGGGAGGCCTTCCCAGATGAGGAACCTGATTGGAACCTGAACTCAGAAGAAGAAAGGGCCAGGCTAGAAAGATATCGGCTGGCCTTCCTCCAGGGGGTCAAGGCCGGAGCCAAGAAGCCCACCAATATGGCTAAAATCTCTGAGGTTTTCCAGAAGCCTGACGAAAGTCCAGCAGTTTTCTATGAGAGACTATGTGAGGCATAGCGAATCTACACTCCCTTTAATCCTGAGGCCCTGGAAAATCACACCATGGTAAATGCCACTTTTGTAGGCCAAGCCCAGCCTGATATCAGGAGAAAATTACAGAAGCTGGAAGGGTTTGCGGGGAAAAAATGCCACCAAACTGCTGGAGACAGTGTGGCAAGGAGGGAGGAAGAAAAGAGAATACAAAGAAGGGCCAATATAGTAGCAGTGGCTTTTAGAAGCTCAAGCTCCCAGACAGATCAGAAAGGGAAACAAGAATACGCATCAGGGGGGAAAGGAAGAGCAAGCCTGAGACGAGACCAGTGTGCCTATTGTAAGGAGACAGGACACTGGAAGAATGAATGTCCCAAACGACAAAGTAAGAAAACTGGGCCCATTTTCCACCCAGTCGCTATCAACCAGAGCCACTCCAAGCAGATCTCATTGGGCTAGCAATGGCTGATTCCGACTAGGACAGACCAGACTCTTTTCAGCTGGGCCTCCGCGAGCCCATGGTCAGAATGAAAACTGGGGGCCAGACTGTGGACTTTATGGTTGATACAGGAGCAGGGCACGCAGTAGTCACACAGAAAATAGCGCCTCTCTCGGGAAAGGAGGTCACCATTATTGGAACTACTGGGGACCAGACCCGTAGACCATTCTGCTGCCCTCGCTGATGCCAACTTGGTGGTCATCAAGTAATTCATGAATTCCTGTACTTGCCAGACTGTCCAGTACTTCTAATGGGTAGAGACCTTTAGCCAAAATGGGGGCAGACATCACTTTTGCTCTAGATGGCTCATCACAGCTTCACCTTAGTGAGGAGACCTCCCCAATGATCCTGTCCCTAGCAGTGTGAAGGGAGGAAGAATGTAGACTTTATACCCCCCAGTCAAAGGCCTCACCATTAGAACCTGACTTAGAGAAAGAATTCCCTCTGGTCTGGGTGGAAAAAAATTCTCCAGGTCTGGCTAAGGACCACACCCTGCTGCTGATTGACTTAAAGCCTGGGAACAGCCTCTCAAAATCCGCCACTTAGACATGCTGCTTCAGTGGGAACTTGTTAAATGATGCAGGTATCCATGGAACCCAGCATTCTTACCTGTCAAAAAGCCTGGGACTAATGACTACCACACTGTAGGGGATCTACTGGCTGTTAATGAGGCTATTATAACCCTGCATATCCATGGGGCCATATACAGTATAAGGAAAGGGGGCTCTTGAAGGCCAGAGAAAAAGGAATCAAAAAAATCAGAATGAGATTTTAAAGTTACTAGAAGCAGTCTGGGAGCCCAAGGAAATAGCAATCATCTATTGCAAAGGTCACCAGAAAGGGAAAGACTCAGTATCAGAAGGAAACCAATGTGCTTATGCCGCAGCCAAGCTGGCTGCTAAAGAACAAGTGGCACCGTCATAGATCATGTTGGCCCCCAAATTACCTGAACCTCCAAAATACACTCCTCAGGAAGAGGAATGGGCCCAGCAAGAAGGAGGTAAGAGAACAAAGGAAGGCTGGTGGATACTCCCAGATCATAGGGTCTATGTCCCAGAACAGTTAGCCCATAAGGTAGTCCTCCAGCAGCATGAACTTACTCATTTAGGGAAGACTGCTCTAGAAGCTTTGTTAGGTAGATACTACCTAATTGCCCGTCTTCCCTCCTTGTGTGGCTCAGTCTCTCAGCGTTGCCTCCTCTGTGCTCAGAACAATGCCAAAAAGGGTCCAGTGGGACCGATAGGAGTACAGCGCTGTGGGCAAGCTCCTTTTGAGGACTTAGAAGTAGATTTTACAGAAATAGGGCCTAGCAGAGGAAATAAATACCTGCTAGTTTTTGTTTGCACCTTTTCAGGCTGGGTTGAGGCATATCCCACTTACACGGAAAAGGCGAGAGAAGTCACTAAGACATTGCTGAAGGATATAATTCCATGGTATGGAATGCCTCTGACCATAGGGTATGAAAGTGGCCCAGCCTTTATAGCAGAAATAGTACAACAGGTAGCTAAAGCTTTAGTAATTAAATGGACCTTACATACAGCCTACAGGCCTCAGAGTTCAGGGAAAGTAGAACGCATGAACCGGACTCTAAAGCAGACTATGGCTAAGCTATACCAAAAGACAACCTTACCCTGGACAGATATCTTGCCTCTTGTACTCATGTGGGTACGCTCTGCCCCAAGGGCCAGGGTAGGTTTCTCTCCCTTTGAAATTCTATATGGTAGACCCCCTCCCTTAATTCAGCCAAAGGGAGATTTGGGGGAAATAGGGAACTTAGAAATCCAAAACCAACTACAAGGACTTGGAAAAACTGTCTTTCGGGTACACAGATGGGTTACTGACCAACTACCCATCTCTCTAGGAAAAGCTGTACATCCTTATAAACCTGGAGACCAGGTTTGGGTAAAGGACTGGAAAAGGGAGCTCCTTACGCCTACCTGGAAGGGACCCTATCCAGTCATGTTAACCACCCCCACAGCTCTCAAGATTGCAGGACTGAATACCTGGATCCACCACTTCCCGGTGAAGGCAGCCCACTAGCCGAGTGATGCCCAGCCTGAGTGGAAGGTGACCTCTGACCAGAAACAGCCCCTGAGGATCACTGTCAAGAAGACAGCGGATCTGGCCAATCAACCTGCTCCAAGGAATTTAGAAACATGCTGCTGAATTCTCTCTAACAATAATCTCTCTTTCTTATCTCCTCTTAAGGGTAATATGCTCTGGTATTTCTGGATAATCATTGGTTTTATCTTTTTAATAATTCTCATTTTATCTTTATGAGTGCTGCTGGAACCCGAGTCTAGTACCAGGAGGACACAGAAGCACCATAAAATTACTCCTTCCCACACAGCAAGGAAACAAAGGCCTCATCATAGATTGCTGGACTGCACCTTGTTATGCTATCCTTGGCTACATCTGCCTTGCACGAATAGCCATAATACTGCTCTTTGTCCTAGCGGTTCATTATTGTGGACCACCACTGAACAGAAATAGAGGAATAACATGCTCCCACTAATAATATTAGCTAGCACATACTTGCCTCCCATAGGGACCACTGAAACTCACTACCCAAATATGCTAGACCGGGTAGCCTATGGGAAAGCCCCATCAAGCTAGATTTTTGTTAGCTATACTTATCAGCCTGTGGCATGTTACGACTCCACTACCAAATGCACGTGAGGGTGTGGGGGGGGGAGAAATTGTATTGGATGGAAAAATGATAGGACCTGTCACAGCCAATGTGCAGCTAATTAATGTTACTCCTGTTTGTTTCAGCAGTACCCAGGCCCAACATCCAACAGCTCACCTCCCAGATGAACTATGCAACTCTATCCTCAAGGCTGAAAACACCACCTACACCTGGTGCCCCCCTGAAGGAACATTCTACGTGTGTGGGACCGCTGCTTACCTCTGCCTGCCTGCAAACTGGACAGGAATGCCTTTAAATTTCAGAATTCCCTACAAACCCCTCACGGGATGCTAACCCCTTTGTCATCGTCCCTTTTCAGCTGGAAGCAGTTAAGAGTGGTCATCGTCCATGTTCACCATAACATGCTGTAGTCGTTGTACCACAAGGCTAAGAGAAGCTTGTGGGACAAGGGCGGGGAGGAGAATGAGAAGGCTAAAAAGGGCTAATTCCAATATAACCCTAATATTTGGGGGATAGTGATCTGAACCCATGCCAGCAAGCTCAGTGTATCCTATAATTAAGTCACTGCCGCCTTCCCAGATACTGGTCTTGCAGAAGCGGTTACAGAGGCCATGGGGCTATGGATAGTGCTCTGCCCCAGAGGGAGGGTTATTAACGCTGGCTCCAGGCCAGACCATCAGATATGGCCTGGAGATCCCCAACACCTGGGAGCTTTCTTGCAAGGCCTGCGAATGGGACCGGAAGCATAATCCATATTTGTGGGACAAAGATCACAGGGAGGGAGATATAAAGGAAAGCCTCATGCGTGTTCCTTCACTCAGATTTGGAAGACTGTTCCCTGATTCTGCCTGTGTATTAAACAGTGTCCCTCCTTTTCTTTGAAATGTCCTTGGTTTTCTTTGGTCTTCTGCAACAATACCACCTTTTGTTTATCCATTACCCACAAAGGACACTTGAGTTGTTTTCACCTTTTGGTTATGATTATGGGTGTATAAATATATATTTTGTATTTTATATTTATTTGTTCACTGTCCATCATGTAGGCTTTGTGAGAGCAAGGACTCTGTGTTGTGCACTGCTGGTATTCAGCTCCAGTACGGTATGTGGTACATACCATATGCTTCATGATCATTTTTTTAAAAAGAATAGTTTATTTATTTTTAGAGAGAAAGAATGGGAGAGGGTGAGAGAGAAATATCAATGTGAGATTGAAATATTGATTGGCTGTTTCCTGCATGCCCCTTATCAGGGATCAACCCAGTAACTCAGGCATGTTCCCTGACTGGGAATCAAACCTGCAGCCCTTTGTTGCACAGGATACCCAACTGAGCCACACTGGCCAGGGCTCCAAGAACATTTGTTGAATGAATAAATGTGGCACAATCAGGATGTGCATCCAGGTCTCTTCCAACTGCAGAGCTCATGCTCTTAATCAATACACTTTGCCAGTCCTCAGCATCAGGATGTGTTGCTCAGTCTGAAGGATGCCTGTGAACAATGAATATGCTGAGGCATATTTTGAAATTCCCCATTACAGCACTGCTCAGGGGAAGGCATGTCCTGGCCCAAGGCCTTAGTTATTCTGCTTCTGGAGTTGGGAATTTACCAATTATAGAAAGGTCAGTCAGCCAATAATGTGTGAACAAATTAAATATTTGATTCACTACCATATGTCCTGTTTTACATTCTTCATAGCACTTAATACTATTTGAATTACTTTGTGTATTTATTGTTTTCTATTTTTCTTTATTTCCTTTTATTGTCATGTAGGGTCTATGAAATCAAACACTTTGACTTCAATGTAGAATGATCAAAATGATAAATGAATAATGAATTTATGCAATTGATTCTTTTCATTCTGGTTCCACATGTGAATGAAAGAGGTTCTAAGGAAAGGAACCTCACAGAGTGATCAGATCATAAATTCCTAACTGGAAAGGTCATGGTGAGTAATCACACTCCACGCGTATAACTTCTTTAGTAAAAGGTTTATCATTGCCTTAAGGAAGGCCTGTCCCTTATTTCTGTGCATCTAGGTTAACACAGTTTTGACATGCCCCCTCTCAGACCCTTCCATCTAAATCTTGACATAATCTTAACTGCCTTGTAATCTGATCCTCTAGTTGCTTTCTCCCACCTTCATGTAATGTTCTTTATGTTACTTCCTTAATCTCAAATGCATAAAAGAAACTGTAAACTCTTATTCTCCAAAGCATTTTCCATCATGTTTCCAGAAAATTGTCATCAATTTTGCCATAAATAAACTCTAATAAAAATACTCTGCATATTTGGATGTTTTTCCATCAACAGATTTTGGATGAAAGGGGCCACATGCTATCCTATCAAGCTCAGGGAAGGTTTGCATGGGGGTCTTGCAAACTCAGAGCCTTAAAGTAACCACAAAGGATGGTCTGAAATTAGACTTTAACTAAAAGCAGTTATGGTGGGTAATTACGTTCTAGGCTGGTATCTTCATTGACAAGGCCAACCTTTACCTTAACTGAGCCTATTATCTTTTTGCATCTAAGATAACATACCCTTGAAATGTCTGGGTAACTTGTAACTTCCCTTTTTCTGGACCCCTTGGGGCACAACCTATTGTGCTGGGCACCAGGACAGATACCACAAATTCCTTCATTGTTATCATGTTAATTGTTCCTGTATCCACCTAAGTATGTGTCTATCATTTTACTTTTTCTCCTATCCCAGGGGTTTCCCCCACTTTGCTTTCTCCCGCTTCTCTAATCTATCACCAATGGATTTCATGTAACCCACTCACGTCCCTTTCCTTTGATTGCAATGTATAAATACAGATGTAACCCACCATTTCTCTGGAGCATTATCTCAATTCGTTGAGGTTCTGCTTCCTGGCATATGTCGACAGTTTGGCTCAAATAAACACAAAATTCTTTACAGGTTTCAATGGTTTTTTACATTAACAACATAATTCTCAAGCAATTTTCTAATTACAATTCTACTTCCCAGGAAGATGAGGCCCAGGTCAAACTAATGCAAATATAGTATTCATTGAGCACTAATAAAGTGGTGTTCTGTTTATACACCTGTGAAGGAAACTTTTTTCTCTAACGCTCAATACTCTGACACCAGATTTGTGAGTGATTTTCCTATTCAGAGTAATTCTCCAATTCTCAGATGACACCAACTGGGTATACAAATTTATCTCAATTCTGACACTATCTCCCTAGAGATAGTATCAGATCCCACAGGTTAAGGGCTCAGTCTCACAAGAATGCCTCCCCCATTTCAGAGGCCAATTCCAAGTCCACCTCTGACCAACCAGCTATAAATCAGGATTCCCATGACCTCCTTCTTGGATTCAATGATTTGCTTGAATGCCTAACAGAACCCAAGGAAATATTTACTTATCTTTACTGATTTATTATAAAAAGATACAACTCAGAAACAACCAGATGGAAGAGAGGCATTGGGCAGGGAATGGGGTAAGGGGCAATGAATTTCCATGTCCCCTTCAGGCACACCACTCTCCCTGGAAGCTCAAATCTCACTGTTCAAGAGTTTTATAAAACTTTAATCTCCAGCTCCTCTCACACTCCTCTTCCTGGAGGCCTGTGAGTGGGGCTGAAAATTTCAACCCTCTAACGTCTAACCACTGCGTCTTTTCAGTTATCTGTTCCCTTCCAGGTTATCTAGGGCCCCATCTCAAATCACCTCATCAGCATAAACTCAGGTGTGCTCAGCAGGGGCTCCTTATGAATAACAAAAGACATTCCTATCATTCAGGCAAGCCAGGGGAGCAAGCCAAATATATTTCTTATAGCACATCAGTTTCCTAAAGCTTAGTTAGTGTGAGTCTGTCTTTGAAAAATCAACCTTAATCTCAATATGCAAAAAAATAAAATAAAAATCATACCAGTATCTGAATTAGAATGAAGTCACCAAGATCAACTTTATTTAAGAGGCTTCATTTTTGCCTGGGCCTGGTAAGCTCAGTTGGTTAAAGTTTTGTCCCAAAACACCAAGTTTGTGGGTTCAATTCCTCGTGAGAACACATACAAGAATTAACCAATGAATACATAAATAAGTAGAAGAATAAATCTCTCTCTCTCTCAAAATCAATAAATAAAAAATAAAACTAATATATTTAACAAAAATTATTAAAAAATAAAATAGAAACATTATGACCACCACAATAAACTGGAATAAAAGGAGAGTGAAATCTTTTGATTGATATTAGTCTCTTGTCTTAGGTTTTCTAATTTTTTCCAACTGAAAGGACAAAGTGAAATCTCAGACAGAGAAAAAGTGAAATCTTAGCAGGAAAAGCACCATGATTAACTTTATCATGGCATGGGAAGGAAGAGGGTGGCATTTATGCCATGAATTTGCCATCCCTCATCTAGAAAGCCTTTAGTCTTCCAGTTTTCTTTCAATGTGCAGACATCTCTTTAATGTCCCTAATTACAGAGCACCATGAAGGTTCACTCAAGGAGTTATCCTCTAGGGGTTTTCCACTTCCCTTTCCTAGTTGCTTCCTGGATGGTTACTGTAGGAAAAGTTACTTTTCATCCTTCAGTTCCTACCAAGTCTATTTCCTTGTTCACAGAGAGCCAGCTAGACTATCTCAGACCCTCTAGTAGAAAAATATCAGCAATTATGTTTGCAGAACGCTGTGCACTTTGGTTCTGTTCAGTCAGAGCAAGAACATTCTATCTCAACTTTTTATTGGAGTTGCTCGTATGTACTCCAACTCATCTCCTCACATTCTTCTTCTAAAATTAGGCATCAGAACATATGCCATTCCTGCCTCAAATGGGGTTTGTTTGTTTTCTTATCTCACAGGTCAAGGGGATGTCCTCCACTCCTGTTTCCTGACTCTTATGTACTACCTATCAAAAAACCTCAAGCTTCTTCCTTATCAGAAGCCAAGTTTCCTCATTGGGGGCCGTAACCCTCATGTGACCAAGGAGAAGACCAAAGTTGTGCTGCTGCTTGGGGAACAGAGGCTTTTCAGAAACCAATCACTAAATGCAACTCAAGACCTAAAGCTCAACTCTCAGAGTATAATTCAATTTCACTTCTCATTCTGCTACTAATGGACCTTGAAAGGCTTCCATGACGGGTCCTATCATTTTTTCCATCCATGTGAAGGCTTCCTCTCACCTTTACATGCAGTGACAAAATAGCAACTGTATTGCCTTGTATGGACCTTATGAGCTGATTTGAAATTTCTGGTGGAGAAGCAGGCCATGTGTGTACCTGTAACAAAGAACGATTTTGCTTTATCTGAAAAGGTTGTATTCTTGTGGACAAGAAAATGGGCTCAATGGAAAGTAGCCTCACGGGGTGATCTGGTCATAAATTCCTATCTGGGCAGGTCTTGGTGGTTAGTCCTTCCCCAGGCATACAACTTCTTTACTAAAAGGCTTAAGCAACTCCTGTCCATTGTTGCTGTGCATCTAGGTTAATATACCTTTGAAATGTTCTCTTCCAGGCCCCTGAAGAGAGCTCATAATCTTAACTATTTTGTAATCTAATCTACACATGACCACCTCCAAAAGAGCATAGAATTTTAACTATTTTGTAATTCCATTCCCAAGTTGCTTACTCTCGCCTTCATGTAATCATTCTTACTTCCCTTCTTATTTTCAAATCCATAAAAGGAGCTGCAAAAACTGTTATTCTCAGGAGCATTTGAGATCTTGTTCCTTGGCATATGCTTGGCTCAAATAAATTCTTATAAACATTCTATACAGGTTTGAATGTTTCTTATGTAGACGTTCTCAAACCAAATATGCAGCTTTAAGAGGTCTAGACTGTGAGGAAGAAGGAACAGACTATCCAGGGAGGCAGATGTGCAACCAATGCAGTGACAAAATAGCTGTATTGCTTTATATATGTAGCTAATTCTCAAAACAAAAAAGTTTCCACAATGTTTTCTTTCACTTTGGTCTCTAAGGTTAGACAGTCAATTCTATGAAGGTAGAGGCCATGTCTTATATATTTTTTTATGTCTTCCTAAAATAAACCCCCAGCAAATATTTATGCTTCTGACACCATTGTAACAGCTAGTTAAAGGAAAGGAGAAAAGGGAAGGCCAGGCATTATAGGTATGTCATTTGGTCAGCTTTGCCAGGGAACTGCTGTTGCAGAAGACCAAAGAAAACCAAGGATGCTTAAAAGAATAGGAGGAACACTGTTTAATACACTAGCGGACTCAGGGAACAGCCTTCCAAATCTGAGTGAAGGAACATGCTTTCCTTTATATCTCCCTGTGGTTTTTGTCCCACAAATATGGATTATGCTTCTAGTACTTTTTGCAGGCCTTGTAAAAAGGCCCCCAGGTGTTGGGGGTCTCCAGGCCTGGTACCAGCATTAATAACTCTCCCTCTGGGGCAGTGCACTGTTCACAGTAACAGGTTCTGCAAAGACCAGTATCTGGGAAGGAGATAGTGACTTAATTAT
Organism: Plecotus auritus; assembly: GCF_963455305.1. Lineage (NCBI taxonomy): Eukaryota > Metazoa > Chordata > Mammalia > Chiroptera > Vespertilionidae > Plecotus > Plecotus auritus. The sequence goes on along the minus strand of NC_137772.1, from coordinate 97,908,099 downwards.
AGCTTATCAAGAATGTACAATGAGCTTGCTGGCATGCATTCAGATCACTATCCCCCAAATATCAGGGTTACATTGGAATTAGCTCTTTTTAGCCTTCTCATCTCCACCTACCCCCTTGTCCCAAGGCTAAGCATCTCTTAGCCTTTTGGTACAATGACTACGGGATGTTATGGTGAACATGGACGATGACCACTCTTAACTGCTTCCAGCTGAAAAGGGACGATGACAAAGGGGTAAGCATCCCGTGAGGGGTTTGTAGGGAATTCTGAAGTTTAAAGGCATTCCCATACAGTTTGCAGGCAGGCAGAGGCAAGCAGCGGTCCCACACACGTAGAATGTTCCTTCAGGGGGGCACCAGGTGTAAGTGGTGTTTTCAGCCTTGAGGATAGAGTTGCACAATTCATCTGGGAGGCGACCTGTTGGATGTTGGGCCTGGGTACTGCTGAAACAAACAGGAGTAACATTAATTAGCTGCACATTGGCTGTGACAGGTCCTATCATTTTTTCCATCCAATACAATCCCCCCCTCCCCCCACTTGCATTTGGTAGTGGAGTCGTAACATGCCACAGGCTGATAAGTATACCTAACAAAAATTTAGCTTGATGGGGCTTTCCCGTAGGCTACCCGGTCTAGCATATTTGGGTAGTGAGTTTCAGTGGTCCCTATGGGAGGCAAGTATGTGCTAGCTAATATTATTAGTGGGAGCATGTTATTCTCTCTATTTCTGTTCAGTGGTGGTCCACAACAGTGAACAGCTAAGACAAAGAGCAGTATTATGGCTATTCCTGCAAGGCAGATGTAGCCAAGGATAGCATAACAAGGTGCAGTCCAGCAATCCATGATGAGGCCTTTGTTTCCTTGCTGTGTGGGAAGGAGTAATTTTATGGTGCTTCTGCGTCCCAGCAAGAACAGATGAGTTCTCCTCCTGGTACTAGACTTGGGTTCCAGCAGCACTCATAAAGATAAAATGAGAATTATTAAAAAGTTAAAACCAATGATTATCCAGAAATACCAGAGCATATTACCTTTAAGAGGAGATAAGAAAGAGAGATTATTGTTAGGGAGAATTCAGCAGCATGTTTCTAAATTCCTTGGAACAGGTTGATTGGCCAGATCCACTGTCTTCTTCTTCTTTTTTTTTCTTTGAAATTTATTTATTTTTTTACTTCATTTTTTAAATTTATTTATTTATTTATTTATTATTTTAATTGTTTGAAGTATTACATATAGTAGTACATATGTCTCCCTTTTTTTTTTCCCCATTGACCTCCCCCTGGCTTCCCCTTCCCCCCAGTACATGCCTTTACCTGCCCACCCCACCCCAGTGTCTTTTATCCATTGGTTATCCTTATATGCATGCGTACAAGTCCTTCGGTTGATCTCTTACAGCGCCCCCTCAACCTCCTCTGCCTTCCCGCTGTAGTTTGACAGTCTGTTCAATGCTTCTTTGCCTCTGCATCTATTTTTTCCCCATTTCTTTCCTTTAAAAAATCTTGCCTCTGCAGACTAGAAATAAACATATAATAACAAAAAATGTTTGAGTCCCAATTTCAATGTCCAACAGTTCTGAGTCCCCGTTTCAATGTCAAACAGTTCCTTAAGTGTACATGTCAGCAATGATATCTGGATGGTGGGCACATGGTGGCAATGCAGGTCCGACCCTCTCTAGTTTGGTCCTAGGCAACCTTCTGCGTCTCACAGCTGCTGACTGCTAGCGTGGCAAGGCGTCATCAGCGTCTTCCATCTCTGGACTGTTTCTCCTCTTGTCTTCGTGGTTGGAGCAGACCTGTCAATTCCTCTCTGTTGCAGGAATCCACATGGTCTTGGAGTTGTTTTCTGAAAATATACAAACATATTCTCTACCAAAAGTTAATAAAGGAATCTTTTCTATATAATTGATTTGGGATCCTTTTTATTTTTGCCCAAACTATTTTCCTTTGTCTTATTTAGACACCATGTGTGTTTTTCATGGGTGTCTTGCTGTTAGCATTACAAATGAAAACTAATTTTGTAAAGTAAAAGTTTTCTAGATGTAATTTACTTATAGGATATTTTTCCTTACATGATATTACCCTACTATCACCCCCTTTTTTGATTAATGGAGGCTTTTGTAAATTTTATAATGCAGTCTTGATAACTTTAAATTTTAATTTTTTGCACAAAAATATGACTGCTTTAGGTTCAATACATGTTCAGGAATTTTACCATGATATGAACTACCAATAGAAATTTTAGTTACCACATTAGGAACAGCTTTTTGTCCAGTACAATTAAATTTTCTTGAATATTCACTTATTTCAATTAGCCTATTTAAATTAATCTGAAAACTTGATTATTATTTTACTGTCAAATTTAATACTCTACCAACAATCTTAATTTACCCTGTAAATATTAGTGGAAAGGATTATTTGCATTCTTGAGTAAGCCCTGAGCATTCCTGGTGTTAGGCTGTATTTAGATATAGGGCAACTGCTGTAGGCCAAGTCTCTGTCTGTTACCTGGATCCCGATCTGAGCTGGGCGTGGGAAGCAAAGCAGCCATGGGGGCAGGAGACCTCCATCAGACGGGGTGAGGGTTCAGGCCCCTGCAAGGTTGGGGGGGGTGAGGGTCTGTGCCCCACCTCTGTTGATCCCCAAGTTCTCTCCTGATGGCCCCTCTGCAACTGTGCCTGTCTTAGGTTGTTCCTTCCCTGAGGAATCTTACCCATCTCTGGCTAACCAGTCATCCTCCAGGGCCAAGCAGGGTGATGTGAGGTTCAGTTCTGTCTCCTTGGTAGCCTATGTCCCCGTGGCCTCCACACCCAGCACCTGCCTTAGGATCCCCTGGGCTGCTGGCGGGGCTCCAGCACTGATCACATATCTCAGGGAACTCAGGTTTCTTCTCCAGGGAGGGCCCAGCTCACACGATTGGGGGAGACAGATCCATGGTACCGGCCACCACGAGGCTTCAAGCTAAGCATGAACAGAAAGCTCAGGCAACAGCTGAGGGCAATTGGATTGTTAGAAGAGGGTCCCTCTTGGCACAAAAGGCAAGAGGGGCCAATATAGAATGCTCGAGTGCCTTCCCAGCTCCTTAATTCCTTCTGAAAGGGATTATATCCTTTCATGTCCTTTTTTTTTTTTTTTTTTAATTGCTGCCAAATATTCCAAGAATTAGTTTGTAAGTTTGTTTGGGATAATTGTACAATATGCTGTTGTAAAATATCTAAAATTATAATGACATTGTAGAATAATATCATGTAAGGATATTCTTTGCTCTAGGCCATGGCAATTCAATTTCAAACTGGCTGTAAATTTATTTTTGTAACTTTATATAAACTTTGTCAGGGAGGCAAAAACACAAATTATTCCCCCATAATCCCCCAACCCCCACTTATGCCCCACCCCCTTGTTGTCTGTGTCCATTGATTAGGCTCATATGCATGCACACAAGTCCCTTGGTTGATCTCTCCCCCTTACCCCCACCCTCGCCTACCTTCCCTGAGGTATGACATGCTGTTTGACGTTTCTCAGTCTCTGGATCTGTTCTTGTTCATCAGTTTATGCTGTTCAGTATATTCCACAAATGAGTGAGATCATGTGATATTTATCTTTCTCTTACTGGCTTATTTCACTTAACATAATACTCTCCATCTCCATCCATGTTGTTGCAAATGGTAGGACCTCCTTCTTTTTTACCACAGCGTAGTATTCCATTGTGTAGATATACCACAGTTTTTTAATCCACTCCTCTGCTGATGGACACTTAGGCTGTTTCCAAATCTTAGCTATGGTGAAGTGTGCTGCTATGAACATAGGGGTGCATATATCCTTTCTGATTCATGTTTCTAGTTTCTTGGGATATATTCCTAGAAGTGGGATCACTGGGTCAAATGGGAGTTCCATTTTTAGTTTTTTGAGGAAACTCCATACTGTTCTCCACAGTGGCTGCACCAGTCTGCATTCCCACCAGCAGTGCACCAGGGTTCCTTTTTCTCCACATCCTTGCCACCACTTGTCATTTGTTGATTTGTTGATAATAGCCATTCTGACAGGTGTGAGATGGTACCGCATTGTTGTTTTCATTTGCATCTCTCTGATGATTAGTGACTTTGAGCAGGTTTTCATATGTCTCTTGGCCTTCCTTCTGTCTTCTTTCGGAAAGTGTCTACTTAGTTCAGTTGCCCATTTTTTGATTGGGTTGTTTATCTTCTTTTTGTTAAGTTGCATGAGTTCCCTGTAAATGTTGGAGATTAAACCCTTATCGTTGATATCATTGGCAAATATGTTCTCCCATGCAGTGGGCTTTCTTTTTGTTTTATTGATGGTTTCCTTTGCTGTGCAAAAGCTTTTTATTTTGATGTAGTCCCATTTGTTTATTTTCTCTTTAGCTTCCATAGCCCTAGGAGCAGTATCGGTGAAGAAGTTCCTTCGCATATGTCTGAGATTGTTCTGCCTGTGGATTCCTCTAGTATTGTTATGGTTTCCCATCTTATGGTTAAGTCCTTTATCCATTTTGAGTTTATTTTTGTGTATGGTGTAAGTTGGTGATCTAGCTTCATTTTTTTGCATGTGTCTGTCCGATTTTCCCAACACCATTTGTTGAAGAGACTGTCTTGACTCCATTGTATATTCGTGCCTCCTTTGTCAAATATGAATTGAGCATAGTGATTTGGGTCAATTTCTGGGATCTCTATTCTATTCCATTGATCTATATGTCTGTTCTTGTGCCAGTACCAGGCGGTTTTAAGAACAGTGGCTTTGTAATACAGCTTGATATCTGCTATTGAGATCCCACCTACTTTGTTCTTCTTTCTCAGGATTGCTGAGCTATTCGGGGTCTTTTTTTATTCCAGATAAATTTTTGGAAAGTTCGTTCTAGGTCTGTGAAATATGTGGTTGGTATTTTAATGGGAAGTGCATTAAATTTATAGATTGCTTTGGGTAGTATGGACATTTTGATGATGTTTATTCTACCAATCCATGAACATGGTATGTTCTTCCATCTGTTTATGTCTTCCTCTATCTCTTTTCAGTGTCGTGCAGTTTTCCACGTATAGGTCTTTTACCTCCTTAGTTAAGTTTATTCCTAGGTATCTTAATTTTTTTGGTGCGATGGTAAATGGGATTGCTTTTTTAGTCTGTCTTTCTGTAAGTTTATTATTGGTGTATAGAAATGCCATAGATTTCTTGGCATTAATTTTGTGTCCTGCTACATTGCCGAATTCATTTATTAAGTCTAGTAATTTTTTTATGGAGTCTTTAGGGTTTTCTATGTACAGTATCATGTCATCTGTGAATCAGGACAGTTTAACTTCTTCTTTTCCAATTTGGATGCCTTTTATTTCTTCTTGTCTGATCGCAATGGCTAGTACTTCCAGCACTATATTGAACAGGAGTGGTGAGAGTGGGCATCCCTGTCTTGTTCCTGTTCTTAGGGGAAATGGTTTTAGTTTTTGCCCATTGAGTATGATGTTGGCTGTGGGTTTGTCATATATGGCTTTCATTATGTTCAGGTATGATCCTTCTATTCCCACCTTGCTGCGAGTTTTTATCAAGAAAGGTGTTGGATTTTGTCAAATGCTTTTTCTGCATCAATTGATATGACTATGTGGTTTTTATCTCTCAATTTGTTTATGTGATGTATCACGTTTATTGATTTGCGAATATTGTACCATCCTTGCATCCCTGGGATAAATCCTACTTGGTCATGGTATATGATCTTTCTCATGTACTGCTGGATTCGATTTGCTAGAATTTTGTTGAGGATTTTAGCATCTATATTCATGAGGGATATTGGCCTGTAATTCTCTTTCATTGTGTTATCTTTATCTGGTTTTGGTATTAGGGTGATGCTGGCTTCAAAGAAGGAACTTGGAAGTGTTCCTTCCTCATGACTATTTTGGAATAGTCTGAGGAGGATAGGTTTTAGTTCTTCCTTGAATGTTTGATAAAATTCCCCTGTGAAGCCATCTGGCCCTGGGCTTTTGTTTGCTGGGAGCTTTTTGATGACTGCTTCAATTTCTTCCATAGTTATCAGCCTATTGTGATTTTTAGAATCTTCCTGAGTGAGTTTTGGAAGGTTGTATTTTTCTAGGAATGTGTCCATTTCCTCCAGGTTGTGTAGTTTGTTAGAATAGAGTTGTTCATAGTATTTTTTGACAATCCTTTGTATTTCTGTGGGGTCTGTTGTTATTTCACCTCTTTCATTTCTGATTTTGTTTATTTGGGTCCTCTTTCTTTACTTCTTGGTGAGCCTGGCTAGAGGTTCATCAATCTTGTTTATCCTTTCAAAGAACCAGCTCTTGGTTTTGTTGATCTTTTGTATTGTTTTTTTGGTCTCCATGCCATTTATTTCCACTCTGATCTTTATTATGTCCTTCCTCTGCTTACTGTGGGCTTTTCTTGTTGCTCTCTTTCTAATTCTCTGAGTTGTTGAGTTAGATAATTTTTTAGCATTTTTTCTTGTTTTTTGAGGTAGGCCTGTAGAGCTATAAACTTCCCTCTCAGGACTGCTTTCATTGTGTCCCATAGCATTTGCATTGCTGTGTTTTTATTGTAATTAGTCTCCTGGATGTTTTTAATGTCTTCTTTGATCTCCTTGCTCACCCAATCATTTTTTAATAGCATGCTATTCAGCTTCCAAGTGTTTGAATTTTTTGGAATGTTTTTATTATAGTTTATTTCTAATATTATGCCATTGTGGTCTGAGAAAATGCTTGATATGATTTCAATCTTTTTGAATTTGGGGAGACTTTGCTTGTGACCCAGTATGTGCTCTATTTTTGAAAATGTCCCATGTGCACTTGAGAAGAACGTGTATTCCGTGGCTTTGTGGTGAAATGCTCTGAAGATGTCACTTAGGTCCATTTGATCTAGTGCGTCATTTAGAACTGCTGTTTCATTGCTGATTTTTTGTCTAGAGGGTTTGTCCAGTGATGTCAGTGGTGTATTAAAGTCTCCTACTATGATTGTATTGTTGTCGATCTCTCCCTTGACGTCTTCCAAGAGTTTTTTTATGTATTTGGGCGCTCCTGCATTGGGTGCATATATGTTTACCAGAGTTATATCTTCTTGTTTAATTGCTCCCTTTAGTATTATGGAGTGGCCTTCCTTATCTCTTGTTATGGCCTTTACTTTGAGGTCTATTTTACCAGATATAAGTATCACAACCCCAGCTTTTATCTCATTTCCATTTGCTTGAAAAATGTTTTTCCATCCCTTCACTCTCAGTCTGTGTGAATCCTTTGCTCTGAGATGGGTCTCTTATAGACAGCAAATATATGGATCATGTTTTCTTATCCATTCAGCTACCCTGTGTCTTTTGATTGGTGCATTTAATCCATTTACGTTTAATGTTATTATTGACAAGTACATGTTTGTTGTCATATTTTTCCTTAGTGTTTGTGTTTCTTTTTGCCTTTCTCTTTCTTCTTTTTACAGCAGTCCCTTTAGCATTTCTTGCATTGCTGGCTTGGTAGTGATAAACTCTCTTAGCCCTTTTTTGTCTGTGAAGCTCCTGATTCCACCTTCAATTTTGAATGATAGCCTTGCTGGGTATAGTATTCTTGGATTCAGACCCTTGCTTTGCATCACTTTGTATATTTCATTCCATTCCCTTCTGGCCTGGTGTGTTTCTGTTGAGAAATCAGTTGATATTCTAATAGGAGATCCCTTGTAGGTAACTTTCTGTCTCTCTCTGGCAGCCTTTAAGTTTCTTACTTTGTCATTAGTGTTCGCCAATTTAATTATGATGTGTCTTGGTGTCAGTCTTTTGGGGTTCAACTTATTTGGGACTCTATGTACTTCTTGGACTTGCATAGTTTTTTTCTTGCCAATATCAGGGAAGTTTTCTGTCATTATTTCTTCAAACAGGTTTTCTATTCCTTGCTTCTCTTCCTCTCCTTCTGTTATCCCTATTATTCTAATATTGTTTCATTTTGTGTTGTTCCAAAGCTCCCTTAGTCTGTCCTCTTGCTTTGTAAGTCTTCTTTCCAGTTGCTGCTGTGTTTGTGTATTTTTTCCTACCTGGTCTTCTAATTCGCTGATGCGGTCCTCAGCCTCTTCTAGTCTACTGTTTAAGCCTTCCAATGTGTTCTTTATTGCAGCTATGTCGTTCTTCATCTCCTCTTGGTTTCTTTTCATCTTGGTGACATTCTCATTCAGCTCCTTATAGTTCTCATTGAGTTGTGTGTATTTGTCACTGAGTTGTGTGTATTTGTCATCCATCCATTTAAACATCCTTATAACCATTACTCTGAATTCTTTCTCTGTTAAGCTGCTAGCCTCAACTTCATTTAACTCCCTTTCTGGTGATTCCTCTTTTTCTTTCCTTTGGGAGTTGCTTTTTTGTCTCCCCATGTTTTCCTGTAATGCTTTAATTGTAGATCCAATTGCTTTGCTACCCAGATTCTTTTGGTAACGGTGCTACTGGTGTAATCTCTCAGTTCTCCTGGGCTTGGTAATCTAGTGTAGCTCCCTACTTGAGCTATTTGGGTTCTCTTGATGTAGGCCTGCGAGCTTGAGAGGCACAACTGCAGTGTCTAGAAGTCAGCAGCCATGGAGTGGAGTCTTGCACCCTTAATTGAAATCATGCTTGCCCAGTGGGGACTCACAGTGGCACCAAGGAACTGTCTGTCAGGGTGATGTGGCTCAGGGGGCCTGCACTCTGGAAAGGTGTGACTGTGATGCCCAGAGTTCTGTAGTTATGGGGTGGGCATACTCAGCTTTCGCTGCTACCCCTGCGGTGGATAGGTGCTTACTCCCAGTGGCGGCTCACATGAGCACCCATGGTAAGTTCGCCAGCGAGGCACACTGAAGCACTCTGAAGGGCCCTGGCAGTGTAGCCATGTAATTGAGGTGCCTAGCTTCTAAAGATTTCTCTTTAGGGCAGATCCTATGGCCTCAAGGAGTATTCATATTCCATGGTGTTATTCAGGGTGAGATCTGGGTGTGGCTATATTGGTTGCCTGGAGACTGGAGGGAGGGTCTATCTCTCAGGAGAAAATGGTGACCTGAGCTTAGATATGACTCAGCACCAGACTTGCTTCCACCTCTCCTGGACCCTCCGCTGCCTACACTCTCCAGATTCCACAACCCCATCCCTTCTTCTGCACCTTTGCCACAGGTAAGTGTCTGTATCCTAAAGGTCCTACGAACTAGGTTCAGTGGAGAAAGGCGCAGGCCCCAGCGCGAGGAGGGACTTCATCTCTGCAAGTTCCTCTCTTTCCGGCACTGCTCGGTCCACCAGCTCTTCAGGGCTGCCTTTGAGCTCAGATCCCAAATCCAGACTCCAAGGTCTAAAATCCCCTACCTCCTGCAGTCCCATGAACCCCCCTGTTTTTTTTTTTTTTCAGTCAGACGCTTTGCCTGTCCTCAGGGTCAGGGCTTGGCGCCTTGTAGTTTCTCCCTGACTTTCTGGGCACAGAGGTCCGGCAGATTCTACTGCCTAGATCAGCCGTGGGCAAACTACGCCCCGCGGGCCAGATCCGGCCCGTTCGGCTGTTCTATCCGGCCCGTGGAGCCGAAATAGCAGAGGGTTCTCTTGCTCTCCTCTCCGCTCCTTTACTTTGAATTTATATTAGTTCACACAAACACTTCATCCATGCTTTTGTTCCGGCCCTCCTGTCCAGTTTAAGAACCCATTGTGGCCCTCCAGTCAAAAAGTTTGCCCACCCCTGGCCTAGATCTTTGACTTTACCTTTATTGGGGGGATCTCTGCCCTTCCCAGCTGCAAACTGTCTCACCAGCTGCATCTCCTTCGCCTATTTGGCTGGATTCCACTGGTTTCAGCTGCTCCCTCTATTTGCTCCAGGACAAGGCTCAGGACACATCCATCTATTCCGCTGTCATTTTGTCTCCTCCCGCTGTCTTCTTGACAGTGATCCTTAGGGGGTGTTTCTGGTCAGAGGTCACCTTCCACTCAGGCTGGGCATCACTTGGCTTGTGGGCTGCCTTCACTGGGAAGTGGTGGATCCAGGTATTCATTTCTGAGACCTTGAGAGCTGTGAGGGTGGTTAACATGACTGGATAGGGTTCCTTCCAGGGAGGCGTAAGGGGCTCCCTTTTCCAGTCCTTTACCTAAACCTGGTCTCCAGATCTATAAGGATGTAAAGCTTTTCCTAGAGAGATGGGTAGTTGGTCAGTAACCCATCTATGGACCTGAAAGACAGTTTTTTCAAATCCTTGTAGTTGTTTCTGAATTTCTAAGTTCCCTATTTCCCCCAAATCTCCCTTTGGCTGAATTAAGGGAGGGGGTCTACCATATAGAATTTCAAAGGGAGAGAAACCTACCCTGGCCCTTGGGGCAGAGCGTACCCACATGAGTACAAGAGGCAAGATATCTGTCCAGGGTAAGGTTGTCTTTTGGTATAGCTTAGCCATAGTCTGCTTTAGAGTCCGGTTCATGCGTTCTACTTTCCCTGAACTCTGAGGCCTGTAGGCTGTATGTAAGGTCCATTTAATTACTAAAGCTTTAGCTACCTGTTGTACTATTTCTGCTATAAAGGCTGGGCCACTTTCATACCCTATGGTCAGAGGCATTCCATACCATGGAATTATATCCTTCAGCAATGTCTTAGTGACTTCTCTCGCCTTTTCCGTGTAAGTGGGATATGCCTCAACCCAGCCTGAAAAGGTGCAAACAAAAACTAGCAGGTATTTATTTCCTCTGCTAGGCCCTATTTCTGTAAAATCTACTTCTAAGTCCTCAAAAGGAGCTTGCCCACAGCGCTGTACTCCTATCGGTCCCACTGGACCCTTTTTGGCATTGTTCTGAGCACAGAGGAGGCAACGCTGAGAGACTGAGCCACACAAGGAGGGAAGACGGGCAATTAGGTAGTATCTACCTAACAAAGCTTCTAGAGCAGTCTTCCCTAAATGAGTAAGTTCATGCTGCTGGAGGACTACCTTATGGGCTAACTGTTCTGGGACATAGACCCTATGATCTGGGAGTATCCACCAGCCTTCCTTTGTTCTCTTACCTCCTTCTTGCTGGGCCCATTCCTCTTCCTGAGGAGTGTATTTTGGAGGTTCAGGTAATTTGGGGGCCAACATGATCTATGACGGTGCCACTTGTTCTTTAGCAGCCAGCTTGGCTGCGGCATAAGCACATTGGTTTCCTTCTGATACTGAGTCTTTCCCTTTCTGGTGACCTTTGCAATAGATGATTGCTATTTCCTTGGGCTCCCAGACTGCTTCTAGTAACTTTAAAATCTCATTCTGATTTTTTTGATTCCTTTTTCTCTGGCCTTCAAGAGCCCCCTTTCCTTATACTGTATATGGCCCCATGGATATGCAGGGTTATAATAGCCTCATTAACAGCCAGTAGATCCCCTACAGTGTGGTAGTCATTAGTCCCAGGCTTTTTGACAGGTAAGAATGCTGGGTTCCATGGATACCTGCATCATTTAACAAGTTCCCACTGAAGCAGCATGTCTAAGTGGCGGATTTTGAGAGGCTGTTCCCAGGCTTTAAGTCAATCAGCAGCAGGGTGTGGTCCTTAGCCAGACCTGGAGAATTTTTTTCCACCCAGACCAGAGGGAATTCTTTCTCTAAGTCAGGTTCTAATGGTGAGGCCTTTGACTGGGGGGTATAAAGTCTACATTCTTCCTCCCTTCACACTGCTAGGGACAGGATCATTGGGGAGGTCTCCTCACTAAGGTGAAGCTGTGATGAGCCATCTAGAGCAAAAGTGATGTCTGCCCCCATTTTGGCTAAAGGTCTCTACCCATTAGAAGTACTGGACAGTCTGGCAAGTACAGGAATTCATGAATTACTTGATGACCACCAAGTTGGCATCAGCGAGGGCAGCAGAATGGTCTACGGGTCTGGTCCCCAGTAGTTCCAATAATGGTGACCTCCTTTCCCGAGAGAGGCGCTATTTTCTGTGTGACTACTGCGTGCCCTGCTCCTGTATCAACCATAAAGTCCACAGTCTGGCCCCCAGTTTTCATTCTGACCATGGGCTCGTGGAGGCCCAGCTGAAAAGAGTCTGGTCTGTCCTAGTCGGAATCAGCCATTGCTAGCCCAATGAGATCTGCTTGGAGTGGCTCTGGTTGATAGCGACTGGGTGGAAAATGGGCCCAGTTTTCTTACTTTGTCGTTTGGGACATTCATTCTTCCAGTGTCCTGTCTCCTTACAATAGGCACACTGGTCTCGTCTCAGGCTTGCTCTTCCTTTCCCCCCTGATGCGTATTCTTGTTTCCCTTTCTGATCTGTCTGGGAGCTTGAGCTTCTAAAAGCCACTGCTACTATATTGGCCCTTCTTTGTATTCTCTTTTCTTCCTCCCTCCTTGCCACACTGTCTCCAGCAGTTTGGTGGCATTTTTTCCCCGCAAACCCTTCCAGCTTCTGTAATTTTCTCCTGATATCAGGCTGGGCTTGGCCTACAAAAGTGGCATTTACCATGGTGTGATTTTCCAGGGCCTCAGGATTAAAGGGAGTGTAGATTCGCTATGCCTCACATAGTCTCTCATAGAAAACTGCTGGACTTTCGTCAGGCTTCTGGAAAACCTCAGAGATTTTAGCCATATTGGTGGGCTTCTTGGCTCCGGCCTTGACCCCCTGGAGGAAGGCCAGCCGATATCTTTCTAGCCTGGCCCTTTCTTCTTCTGAGTTCAGGTTCCAATCAGGTTCCTCATCTGGGAAGGCCTCCCTGGCCCATCTGTCTGTATCTAATATTTCTGCCGGGGCCTGGCTCTGGAGCCACTTCCGAGCCTCTGATACTACTCTCATGCGCTCCTCAGTGTTAAAGAATGTGAAAAGGAGCTGCTTGCAGTCCACCCAGGTGGGCTTCTGGGTCTGGAAAATCATTTCTAGGACGTCTACCATGGCCTGAGGTTTTTCAGAATAAGCTGGGGTGTGATGTTTCTAATTCAGGATGTCACTTGTGGTAAAGGGCTGATAATAATAGACTGGCCTTCCCTCCTGCAAGGTCCCATCTTCACCAAGCACTTGGGCACCCTGAATCTCCCTGAGAGGCATCTGACGTGCCTGTTGTGGCTTGGGCCCTTGATCAGCTGAACGCAAGCGCCACCCAACTGGCTCTGGAGAGCCCGGTTGAGGAGATACTGAGGGGGGTGGTGTTTCCAGACTTTCCGGACCTTCCAGACCCGCGGGGGGAGCACTTGGTGCTGCCTGTGGCACATATGGAGGTGGTAAAACTGACGGGACTTCCTCAGGGGGTCCTGGCAGAACAGGGGGTTGGGTTCCCTTCTGAGGGACCTGTTTCTTTTCTCCTGCCTGCTTCTCTTCTGCTTTCTCCTCTCCTGCCTGCTTTTCCTTAGCCTGCTCCTGCCCTGCCTGCCTCTTTACTCCTGCTATTAAAACTTTACTCTGTCCCTTGTTACACACGCAGAACCGGACCCAAGGTGGCAAGGTTTGAGCTATTTCTAACCAGCTGTCTATGTAGGGAAACTGATCTGAGTATTCAGGGTCTTTCGTGACTACATTCCAGACTGCCCTGAAGAGTCCCTTATCTAAGGAGCCTTCCGAGGGCCAGCCGACCCCGAAGGCTGGCCATTCTTATTCACAGTATTTCCTCAGTGTTTTGGGGTTCATTTTAATACCATAGTCTCCACTGAAACCCTTTTCAAAAATTTTCAGCATGCACTTGAGAACAGTAGGTTTACTTTGTCCCTGCCAAATGATGATCGGTGGCGAGAGACAGACAAGGGAGGTGGTGACCTGTTTTCACAGATCCTCACTCAGATGCCCACCTGGCCGAGTCCCTTGGGAGCTTAGATTTGTCTTAGCTAAGGTGCACCCGTATAAACCCTGGGCCTGGTCACCTCCACGTGGGGTGAGTCACTGTTATGCCATATAACAAATCGCGGGACCGCAGGTTGGGGCCAACTCAGACTCCGTAACCAAAGTCGTGGAGCCACACAAAGGATAGGAGAGGGCAGGCCCTCTCCCTCCACACTCACACACTTTCACCAGACATTCACTCAGAGTTTAAAAAAACAGTCCACCCGATTCCTGATTCCTGACCAGTTTAACTGATGAAGTCCTATGACTTCTGGGGAGGTGATCAAGCTCCCCCTTCCACTCATTTGGAGTGGGGCTGACTGACTAGGGCCCCTACGTTACCGATTCTGTTGACAGGTCCAGAAGTGTCCGTCCACTTTCTCCTGATGCCGGTGAGTCCTAGGCTGAGGTCCGGGAGCGCCAGGAGTCCCCGGCTTCAATTCTGCTAAAATCAGCAGAGTGTGCCTTCCGGAAGTCTATCTTGCGCTCCCGGGCCCCAAGCTCTGTCCTCTCACTGGAGGCCAAAAAAGCCAAGTGCAGTTGGTTTCCCTGGGTCAGGGAACCAGCTGTTGCAGAAGACCAAAGAAAACCAAGGATGCTTCAAAGAAAAGGAGGGACACTGTTTAATACACTGGTGGACTCAGGGACCAAACAGCCTTCCAAATCTGAGTGACAGAACACTCATGGGGCTTTCCTTTATATCTCCCTGTGGTCTTTGTCCCACTAATATGGATTATGCTTCCGGTACTTTTCATGGGCCTTGCAAGAAAGTCCCCAGGTGTTGGGGGTCTCCAGGCCATATCTGATGATCTGGCCTGGCGCCAGCGTTAATAACCCTCTCTCCGGGGTAGTTCACTGTTCACAGTAACAGGTTCTGTAAGACCAGTGTCTGGCAAGGTGGTAGGGACTTAATTATAGGTTATCAAGAATGTACACTGAGCTTGCTGCCATGGATTCGGATCACTATCCCCCAAATATCAGGGTTACTTTGGAATTAGCCCTTTTTAGCCTTCTCGCTGCAATTGAAGGGATCCAACAAAGAAAAAATAGATGTATGTCCAGTAAAGTTGAGGTGATATAAGGAAGGTACTTGCTTGTCAATCACTCGTGGGGACAGAGATGGTTGGCAAGAATGGGCATGGCCATTGCAACAGCATGAACATTTGGGAATACATAATCCACTAAATTGGATGTTTTGTGCTCTTTGGACTCTTGATGCCCATGTGCTCCTGAATTGCTCTTGGCTTCTTTGTACTCACCCATATGGCCCATGGCCATGTGGCCCCACACACAATGGACTAAGGGACTGAAGCTAGCCTAATGCTGTATTGGACTATGCAAATATGAAACAGAAACTCTGAACAATGCTTCTAATTTTAGCTCTCCTGGAACCCCAGCTAAATTTCTTCTATGATTATTTAATCATAGGGAAATAAATGGTATTTTGAAGACCCAGGAGTGTAATTCCATGAAAATAAAATTTCTACTATATTGCATCCTCCCATGCAAATCTCAAAATATACTTTTCTCAGAATATCCCAAAAATCTCAACCATAATATCAACCCAGAGAGATCAGGCACACTTCCCTCCGTTAACACTTTGGAGGACATACCTGGGGAGCACAATCATCATTTTATAGATGGGGACTGGAGACAAATACATTTGTCTGATTACTACTCAGAAGTTTTAAATAAATTAGCACATTACTAGCAAAGGACAGGCAAAAAGATGATCTGACTCCCAACCTCAAAGCAAACAGATTTAAAACATGTCTTGTAAACAGTAAAATCTTCTTTCCTTAGGGTACCAAGAACATTTATTGCAACTTAGTCTTCTAAACTTCATGTAATTCCTACCCCTATGAGGTTACATCATGTTTAGGTTACATTATGATATAGTTTCGATATGCAATGTGTTGCAAGAAAGGAAAAATAAGAATTCCTTGAAAAGTGAAAAAAACACAATTTCTGAACATAGTATGAGTTAAGATCATCAAATAAGGCACTAGTAAATTTTCAAAAGGAACTAATATTATAGACTGTGTGAAAACTTTGTATAAAACATCCCACTTAATACGTTCATTGCAGGATGGGGGTAAGAGGGAGAAATCAACCAAAGTACTAGTATGCATGCATATAAGCATAACCAATGGACACAGACACCAGGGGGGTGAGGGCAGGAGTGGCGGGGGGCAATGGGGGAATAATGGCACATATGTAATAACTTAATAAAGAAAAAAATGAAATATGTCCATTGCAACTTCCAATAACATAGATTTTTGCATATATCAATTTTATAGAGCTTCATATCCAGATATTTTGTGAAATGGTCTATAAATAGAAATGGGGAGACCTACAAACTATTGATTATTCCCTTCTTTCTTTTAGAAAATATACAATTTAAGCTCTCAATTCTGTGTAAATTATTTTTAAATAAGTACAAGCATTTATGAAAATGGAAGGGACAAGATAAAATTTCTGTAACATCTCTAAATCTAAATGGCACCTGAGCTATTCAGAACAATGTTTATGAGCCTTTAACACCTAGAAAATGTACAATCATGAATTGTTTTAATATGACTAATTAAATTGATAGACTCATCTTAAGAGAGATAATTTTTGTCTATGGATTATTTGAAGTACATATCTAAAACTTGATAAGACTGTGAGTAGATACTTCAGATAAGAGTCAACGAGGCCAAACTCCAATTTTTTGTTATTGTTTTATTTTGTTTTTAACACAAGGCAGTAAGTGGTCCAGAGTACACCAGGCCCTTGCCAAGTCAAAATCCAATACTTAATTTGCGAGGACTTGGACTATTTTGCATGAGTTTGGAAGGGATTTTCTAAATGAAAAATTTATCCTGGTCAATTAAAAAATATACTTTGATACTCACCTGTTTTCCTACCAGCTTCCCAAGTGAGGTGATGCATTGATCCCATTTACAGTGTGTATAGCTAATATAAGGGATATCATATATTTAGCACGTGCCATGTTTTAGATAATTAACTCAATTATACACAGTCTAATCTTGTGAAGTAGTATTTATTTTCTCTCATTTTAGAGATGAGAAAACAGAGGCTTAAAGACGTTAAGGAACTTGAGCAAAATTAGACAGAAAATTACAGAACTGGAATCCCAAACCATGCATTTTGGTTCTGCAGCCTATATACTGGAGCTGGGAAAGACCACCATGCATGTTGGTTTTTTGGAGTCAGCACAGTTACAGAACAGCACTCAGGAACTCTGAGCTTGTAGCTGTTGCAAGAATGCTCACAGGAGAAAGACAGGTATCCAGGCCCCCACAAAGGCTTGCTGTCTGGATGAGCTGTCTGGGGTTTTTTGGGCCAGGAAGAAGCATCCTCCTTCACAATAGAGTGAGGCTCATTGTAGAATGAAAGGACTGAGCAGGAACCACCATCCCCATTTCTTTGAACAGCTTTTAATCTGCTTCCCTACTTCTGAGCACTAGCATCAGATGAATCATCACCACTAAACCCACCAGACTACCACCACCATCACCATAACTAGCGCCACGAAAGTGCCAATCCTCTCAGCTCTGCTATCATAGCAGCAACACCACCAGCTTGCCCCAACTGTTTTTTGCCTCTTTTGTTCACTCTATGTTATGGGTTTTTCCCCCATGCCCTCTCCCTTGGCTGTCTCTCACTGGCCAACAGAAAGGCAAGAGGTTGTTATCACTAGCATAGAAGGAAAGAAATCAGTCTGTTTCTGTGTAACTCCCACTCAGTCCTTGGCAGGACTACAGAACTAAACTATGATGCTTACTATATGCTTACACTATTGTGTTTTCCCAGGTTCACTCAAAATCAGACAAAATTGGGATCCAATCCTAAATCTGCCTTTAAGCACTGATATTGGATGACTTCTTTAATGTCTCTGTGCTTCGGGCACCTTGCCTTTGAATAGAGATTTTTAAAAATAACTCAACATGGTAGAATTATTGTGATAATAGATATGGGGGGAAAGAGAGGTTGGCATAGTTCTAAGACAGCTGAATCTTCAACTAAACCTAGAGACAACTGAGTGTGGGGCACCCTGCTGTCTCTTTTCCAGCTGGTCACCCTGAAGTCTAGGTCCCTTTCTGACTGCTGATACCTGAAAATGTGGGGTCCACTGACAAGAAACAGTGAAGAAACCAAGAAACACGGGAATGATGGGAAGAGATATGGGAGGTTTTTATCATAGTGTTGGGGGAAGGAAAGGTGAATTTTGGCAGGCCTAACATTCATTTGTGAAAGCCTGAAAATGTAAATACTGCCTGTTTCCACCAGATACAATGCAGGAAATAATATCATTTAGGTATCTTAAACAGAAAAGATTTAATACAAGGAATTAGATGATTACAAAGGCTTTAGAAGGACTGACAGACAAGTTCTAAAGATGAGTTTATTTCTTGGCATCCTCTGATGATGACCAATTTATTTTTACATTTTAAAATATCATTATAGCCCTTGCCAGGTGGTTCAGTTGGTTGGAGTGTTTTCCAGTACACAAAAGGTTGTGGGTTCAATTTCCGGTCAGGACACTTACCTAGATTTCGGGTTTGATGCCCAGTTGGGAAGTGTATGGGAGGCAACCAATCAATGCTTCTCTCTCACATTAATGCTTCGCTCTCTCTTCCTTCCACTCTTTCTAAAAATCAATAAACATATCCTTGGGTGTGGATATATATATATATATATATATATGTATATATATGTATATATATATGTATATATATATATATAAGTGATATGTAAGTGTGTGTGTGTGTGTTTGTGTGTGTGTGTATATATATATATATATATATATATATAGCATATATAATAATAGAGGAATATGCAAATTGTGTGGGATGCCATAACATCACCACTACTCAGCAGGCAGCATGCACAGCAGGGTCGGGTGGGCAGGGCCTTGCAGCATCAGGGGCAAGAGGGGGGCCACGGTGACCGGGGGATGTGAGCCTGTGGTGCCTCCTCTGGAGTTGGGGAGCTAATGACCAAAGGGCTCTGGTCCTCCTCCAACAGCCCTCTCCAGCAGGCATGGGGTTGCTGAGACCCAGGCAGGGCCTCCGGCCACAGAGCCACAGCTTCAGAGACCGACTCTCCTAGGCCACCCGGAGGCCATGTGGCTGGGCGGCAGGGTGCCCAAACCCAGTGCCTGTTCAAGACGTGAAACAGAGAGAAGGTGCAGGAGGAAATCCAGAGAATGGGATGTGGGGGTTCAAGACTCATTTCCTTTGGGCTTTGTCCTTCTTGGCCTCGGTCCTTTTCTTTCTAGCCTGGAGAGGGGTGGATGAAGGGTGAATGTGGAAGAAAGTAGGTTACCCAGGTGAGTAGCGGTGAGAGGCCCAGCTGCAGGGCCTGCCTGAGGGATGGCTCCCGGCCAAGCGCCACAGCTTCAGCAAAGCAACCAGCCAGGAGGCGGGTGGCCCAAGGGGCACAGAACAGCGCCAAGGTGGGGTGCACCGGAGGGGACTCGGGCTGGGACAGGAGGCCAGCAGGCGGGGATCTGCCTCGCCCAAGGAGAGCAAGGTTCTGCAGTGGCCCCAAGAAGCGGAAAGGCCCAGTGGGGAACAAGGGGCAATGACTGTCAGCATGGAAGAACGCCCAGGTGGAGGGGCATGGACCCGCAGCCCTGAGATGGGGATTGAGGGGCAGCGCAACTTCAGTGGAGGGGCGTCACACTGCCGGGTACCCTACTGCTGCAGTTCGGAGAAGCTCCCGGCGCTAACTGGGCCTCGCCCCAGTGGCCTGCGAACTTGAGATGAGAGGCAGCAACTCCTGCTTCTGCCTTGGCCCAAAAGCAAGCCCGCACCCGCCCTGCCCCACAACGGCACATGCCTTCTCAGTGCGAAGCCTACCACCTGCTCCAGAGAAGGGGGGACAGTAAAGAATGGGGGCAGAGGAGAGGAAAGAATGTGGAGCGTCTGTGATGAAGAGATGCTTGAGAATGAGGTTCAGAAGCCTGACGGGGAGGTTTGTTCTGTTCGCCCCACGGCTGCCCCTTAGGAAGGGCAGAGAGCACAGCTGTGAGGCCTCCCTGCACGCTGAGTCAAGTTCCGCAACCACCTGGAATTGGCCTCAGTTTCCTGGTCTATAAAATGGATTAAGCATGTTCCAGTGCCTTCGCTGAGCTTTGATGGCCAGTTGAGATACTATATAAGGAAAATGAGGGAAGATATGAGAAAGAAAAGGAAGGGCGAGCAACACAAAAAAAAAATTGGAAGGAATCTGTAAACTTATTGTCACTTAAATAGGGAATATAGTTAATAGTGTTGTAATGACGGCATGATGCCAGGTGGGTACTGGAAATATCGGGGAACACTTTGTAAAGTATATGATTGTCTAACCACTATTCTGTAACTAATATAAAACCTGAAACTAATAATACAAAATAATATTGAATGTAAAGAAATGAAAATAGAAGTGAAATTTTTATGAATTTCGAAGTTTAAATAAAGGCTGTAAAGGACAGAAGGGGGAGAATAAAAATAATGTTTTTCATTTTACCACTTTATTGTCTTTTTAGTACATGAAAAAGACAGTTGTCTTTATATGGTGCTTTTATACTTTTCTAAGTCATTATCTCATTTGATGTTCAGGGCAACTTAAAGACAAGATAATTAGTCCCTCCACTATTTAAAGAAAGGAAATCTTGGTGTCTGGCCCCAATGATTCAATCGTCAAGCCCTTATTGTAAAGCAGGGTTAGTGTAATTTTCTGTGAAGGGTCATATCTATACTAATAAAAGCCTTGGGGGCTATCAGGCCAGCATGGGAGGGCAGTTAGGAGCAATCAGGCCAGCAGGGGAGCAGTTAGGGGGCGATCAGGCAGGCAGGCAGGCGAGCAGTTAGGTGGCAACAGTCCCGGATTGTTAGGTGCCTGCAGGATCAGGCCTAAACTGGCAGTTGGACATCACTTGAGGGGTCCCAGGTTGGAGAGGGTGCAGGTCGGGCTGAGGGACACCCCCTCCCGCATGAATTTCGTGCACTGGGCCACTACTCTGTATATATATATTATAAATGCATTAATTTAAACATATTTGAACTATTTCTATCCATTATAGTAATTATTCTTATTGATGTTAATTATTTCTCATCTTTGACCAAGTTAGCCCTTAAGTTCTTCTAATATGATGCTAGTAGTCTTTTATACCTTTCTTGCTATCTAATATGACAATATTTTCTAAATTCATACTACATATTATGCATGGATTGGTCACTTCTCCAAAGAACTCTGGTTCCTTTTAGTGAAAAATGATATTAGAGCTCACAATCTAATGTTAGGAATGTTCATTGCTACTGGCTATCCCCAAATTATCTCAAGATTATAAATCTTTTATATAGTTTTCTTGTTTGAATTGGGATCCAAGTAAGGTCCATACCATACTATTAGTTGTTATATATGTTAAGTCTCTTGGGTTCCCCAATTCACTTTTCCCATGTCTTGTCATTGTTGTTGAAGAAGAAGAATAAATTAGATTATTTGTTCTTTGGAGTTTTCTATATCTGAGTTTTGCTAATTGCATCCCTTGGTGTCATTTAACATAGTCCTGTTTCTTGTTTTCTTATTATTTGGTAGCTGGATCTAGATGATTGATTAAGCTAAAGTTTTGTTGGCTTTATTTTCTACCTTAGTTTCTACCTTTTCAACTCCTTCAAATTTTATATAACAAAGGAGATATATTTGTTTCACTAACCCAAAAATATGAATAAGTTTCAAAGAAAAAGTGGTGTTAGAAGCATCCCACCCAAGATTTATTTCTACATGTTTAGTATAAATTATCTGTCTTTAAATCCTGTAAAATGAAAACAACGACCAGGAGATCAACAAGACTGAAAATGGCACAGCATCACATGCAAGGACTTCTATTGCCTTTAATGCAGCATTTTCTTTGCTTTTCTCTAAGTCACTGCAAGAACTGGACATATCACTAAACTGCAGGCCTACTTGGACTCTCCCACTCCATCACCCTCAGTATCTTCTAATTTAGAACAATTAAAACATTTATTTTTAGAGAAAAAATTTAAGTAGCTGGGCCTGTGCCTTCTATGGTTATTCTCTGCTGCAACTGAAAATAAACTTCATTAAACAAAACTCAACTTAAAAAAAAAGAAGTATTTGCTCTTTACAAAGGTATTTTGTTATCAGCCTTCTAGAAAGCTGTTAGATATTCCTCTGAGGCTGGTAAGCTGGGGTAGGGGCATAGGAGTTAGGGGGAAGGGGGAAGGGGGGCACAAGGGAGAAGGATAGAGAAACTCCTCATCAGCTGGTTATGAGCATGATCAGAGATTATGGACCTATATCAAGAGGCTTAGTGTAACTGGACTCTAAGAAAACATAATGGAGAAAAAGTGTTATCTGCAAATGAATCTGTGGGATAAATAGAGCTATAAATGTGTGTTCAATCTGAAGGACACTGAGGTCATGCAGCAGCCTAAACTTAGTTCAGAGTTTCATCAGAAACAGAAGTCTGCCACTTGAGCTACACACATTTCAATGATAAGCTGACTGAGTCCAACACCAAAGGAGAGAACCTAGTCAAGTGAGCTCAGAACACTTTCACGGAGCCCAGCACACTCTGGCATCAGTGGTTTTGCTTGCTGCACTCAGTCAGCGGTGCAGAGGTGAAGCAAGGAAAGCAGAGGAGCATCCTGAGTAGGGCAATTCTGTGGGTGAAATTGTGAACCCTACATACAATCCCTGCTTGTGTGCAGCCCCACTGACCTGGAGTTGAGGCCTCACTTCCCCTGCGCTTCTGCTATGACTAGTACTAATGAACCCTGATCAATCAGAGATAAACCTTGTTTCTGAAATGTCTCCCATCTCGAACAATTCAGTTCTCCATCAAGTTGTTCAAGAAAAGATGTCTCAGTTGTCGACCAAACTTCAGTTTTCTACCTGACAACCCTTTCGTGCTGATACCTCAGTATGACAAAAACCATCTCTCAGGCAACAAGCAAAGGAGCGAATGCTTTTGTTGCTGGCAAAATCGATGATTAACACAATTTTAAAACATAAAGAGTGCTAATGTTGCTAAGGGTGTGACAGTGCTCACAAAATAACAATCACAGGCAATTGAATAGGTAGAAATATTGTTGTTGATTGGATAAAGGAAAATCAGTTCGTCGGTGATAGAATTTTAGAGGTAGTGATATATGGAAAATTTGTTTAAGGCTAGTAGGGGATGGCTTGATAAATTTAAGAAAAGAAGTATTTATTAATAGATTTAACAGTACATTGGACATGTACTGTATATAAGAAAGGTTAAAATAGGGAATGATTTAGGGGTCTGGAACAGATTAATTCAATTTACATGATTTCTAATGCGAAAAAATGATTTGGTTTTTTAACAAATCGCTTCTCAAACAGCCTTCTGGAATGAATAAAGTTTGAGAACTGAGGTTCCAGTGTATGTGAACAACCTCCAGCTTCTCTCAGGTGGGTCTTGGAATGGATGAAGCAACTGGTATCTCTCAGGAGAGCCCTGACCTCCTTGATATCCTAGGCCCTTCCCTCTCTGGCTTCAGCAATACATTCCAGATAGCTGGGTCTCTGCCTCAGTTTCACTGAAGTTTCTTACTAGATCGTGTTCCCACTGAGCTTCCTGTGGCTGGACCTGACACTTCGCTGTGGGTGCTAACTCTGGGCTCCTGCATGCAGTCCGGGAGCAGTCTTTTGGGAGCTACCACCATTCCAGTCTCTCCCTCAGTGGAGAGAGCACTAACTAGACCACAAGTCTTGGATTCAAGCTTAAGTTATATAAATTACATTAGATTTAGTCATTAAGCCTATGAATTCCCATTTCCTCATCTGAAGAGTAAGGATATAATTAACTCCCCTCCCCACTTTTGAGGGCAGTTAAACAAAAGGAAAGTATAATGAATTCAACCGTGGTGGCTCCCTCCTGTCTAAGACTTGTCTTCCCACCAGCTTTCGAAGTGATACATATTCCTCTAAGGGTGTCCTTTATCTCCATATAGTTAGCTTAATGGGATTTATGCACACCGTGACACTCAGGATACCAGCCTCCCTCTGTAGCTGATCGCTACATGTCCACCAGGACCTGAGTGGATCATCTCATTTGTTAGCAATCTGGCTTAGAACACCCTGGAGTAGGTCTAATGGCCAGAAGCATAGAAGAGCCTGGCTAGACCACCAAGCAGCTATCAAAAGGAGGACGTTACCATGGGTGACAGATTCTTCAAATCTCAGATTCAACAGCTCATCCAAGAAACAATTTCACATATGAACAGGCTGAAAAGCCTCATAGACCAAATACTGGTCTCATTTGGCTCACGTCACTCCCACTGGAACCATTGTCAACAAAACTACCTTTAAAGGCAATAGGCAGATTTGAACATAAGTAACTATACCTACGTAATGTGGCCAAACAGTAATGTGATGTATTGCACAATGCACTTGGCAAAACAAAAGGAATATGGTTAAGACATTGACCAGCCATAGGAAAAACAAACAAACAGAGAAGCATACTGTTTAAAAATGTAATTTAGTGTCCAATATACTGCAAACAAATCAAAAGGAATAGAGGGTCCCAACAACTAATATGTACCCTCATCTAGGAAGTAGTTTAACACTGCAGTTTTTTATCACAGTAAATTTGGGCCTTGAACAGAAGTTCTGTTCTTCACAGACAAAGGTTGCTCAGTGATGGAGGAAACACAAAAGCTGCATGTCAGTCATTGTCCTAGGAACTTGCATCTACCTTCTCAGTGAATTCATACAGGATGCCATTTACCTGATGAGGAAATCAGCTCAAATTAGTGACACACCCAAGAGTGCATAGCCAGCAAGTGTGGGAGTTAAGGACCTTTCCATTTCAACCCACTGATTCTTTACAAAAGGCAGATTTATAATAAAGTACCTCCTACTCCAGCAGCCCAACAAACCTCCTCATACATGTATGGTTCTCATAGTGGGGGTAGGAGGGTGAAAGGTGGGAAGTCTACAAAGAATGTCAGAATGGGCTAGGCTTCTGCTTTGATTGAGTTATGGTTACTATTTTGTGCTCTCTATGGAGTAACACTCTATGGAGTAATTTTTATCTTTTAGAAACTCAAAAATGGAACCTCTACCTTTCACAGTGGACTCTAGCCCTGGGATTTCTATTACCAATTAAAATACAAATCCAATATAGATATGGCGGTGAGTTTATAAACTGGTACAAATCTTTTGGCAAAAATGATTAAAATTTAAAATATGGAAATCTTTTGACCGAATAGTTTCTTACCTAGAAATTTAATATCATGTACTATCCAAGATATATAGGGTGGGGGGAAATAGGCTTACAGTTGTTTATATAGAAAATAATATAATAATTAATAAGTAATAATACAAAAATAAACTGTATTTCACATACTAATAACTGTAAACCTACTTTTGCCCCACCCCATATATACAAGAACATTCATTTTCAGGATTGTTTATAAACATGAACATTTAAAAACAGCCCACATATCCACCAAGAGAAATTGGCTAAGTAAATTATAGTACACACATAAAATGAAATATTCTGCAGTCACTAAAAAATACAAACATGTGTTGACATGAAAAAGATGCCTAGATGTATCACTAAGAAAAAAAGCATATTGTAAAACAGCATGCATAAAATTATCTCATTTTCATAAAAATAAAACATATGGTTGTGTATGTATAGGGAGGTAATCTGAAATGGTATTTACCATTGGCTTTTTCTGGGGGTTGAAGATGGGAAGATTCCTACTTTTACTTTTTTATAATTCTATAATTTTAGGAATTCTTATTTACATGAATATTTATTATTTTGCCATTAAAATTAACAAAGTTTTTTTTCTATTTTTAGCTTTGGACTTAGTGTTTGGACTATGAGAACCTAAGCAATATTTCAAATCCAATACTAGAAAGGAGAAAAAAGAACTGAAAATCTCCAAAACGTGATTCTCATGTAAGCTGTACTTGGCAACAACTATTTACATGAGTACATGAAATTCGTGCACTCGCGGGGGGGTCACTCAGCCTGGCCTGTGCCCTCTCACAGTCCAAGAGCCTTGGAGGATGTCCAACTGATGGCTTAGGCAGGGAGCAGGCCTAAGCTGTCAGTCAGACATCCTTAGCACTACCGCAGAGGTGGGAGAGGCTCTTGCCACTACTAGGGGTCAGCTTATTGCCTTACAGAGGATGATACAAATAACTTGTGTTGCTTAAAATTAATTTGCAATAAGAATGATCTATCAATTAAATTAGGTAATATTATGATAGCACATGAGGGCCTTGTGTCCTTTTGAATAAACTAATTGCAAGTATCATTAGAAAGTTATGGTTTCAAGCAGGAGCAGGAAGTTATGTAATCTGAATGGGTAATGGCATCTGGCCTAAAGAGCCTGGTACATCCACAGTATAGTTACATCTTCCAAAAGGCCCAGATGCTGTTCCTCCATTCAGCCAGGACATCCTCTCTCAAGGTCAGTACCCACTTCTGGCTCCTCATCTCCCTTTTCATAGCCCTCTTCTGAAACATAGTACATAGCAACAGAGTAGATTTCTGTTGTTAATTTATTTGTTTGTTTGTTTCCAGTCATATTCTATTTCTGTCTCCATGAGCTTATTCTCTGAATTACTTTGAATGTGATGTCTGGTACCAGCAAATTCTACAGATAGACCACTTCTGACTATGCTCTCTCAGATGGCTACTCACATCCCTCATAAGCAGATTTCACTAGCTTCACTTGGAAAAGATGTTGTAGTCAGGATAGTATAGGCCAGCCGTGGGCAAACTACGGCCCGCGGAGCCGAAAGAGCGGAGGGTTCTCTTGCTCTCCCCTCCGCTCCTTCACCAGCATCAGTGTTAACATGGCAACGTCGGGAAACACGGCCGCAGCTCCTTCTTCTGAGTGGGAGGATTTATATCCGCCCATTCAGTAGAAGGAACAACCTCTCAATCTTCCAGAGGCTCCTTGTAATGCCCGCGGACGCGTCTCCCGACATCACCCTGGGAATGCATAGACACGTTATCATGGTGATGTAGGGAGACACGCCCCTGGAGAGCACAGTATCAGAGCCTTTCTGAGGTAAGATAAGAGCTCTACTCAAACACAATTTTTTCCTGTTCCCACATTCTGTACATCACAATGACTTGTTAATAAAACAGCAAAGACTTTCAGCTTTTAGGGCTTGTATCCACTGCAGTTTTTTTTCCCACTGCGGACGCGCACAGCAGGGAAAAAGACACACAGAGGACATGTCACACTAGCCATGCTGCAGCTACATTTTTTTGCTGGTACGGATGCGGTATCAGTAATGCCACCGTGGCCACTAACCGCATGTCTTAGCGGCAAAACAAATGCATTTTGCGCCTGTGAAAATGCGTGCTACAGGGCATTTGTGTTAACGTGCACCACTGCACATTAGCATCAATGCAAACATGATGGAAACCTGTGTACTCTGCATTAACCCTAGCTGCGCTGCATTACAGTACTGCACCACACTGCAACGGCAGCATGGCTAGTGTGAACGAACCCTAATTCAGTGGGTTGAACAAAAAGATTGTATAGAAATGTGATGAACTAAAGATTTTATTACAAAATCGCTTAATTTCAGGGTTTCAGAAGTAATTGGACAAATGAAAAACTGAAAATCAAATGTTCATATCTAATACTTGGATGAAACCCTTTCCTGGTAATGACAGCCTGAAGTCTTGTACTTATGGACATCACCAGATGCTGGGTTTTCTCCTTTGTAATGCTCTGCCAGGCTGTCACAGTAGGGGTATATATATAAATATCCTGCCATTTCCAGCTTTTAATAAGAAAAACTGTTGCAATGGGCATTTAAAAGTGGCACTTGGTTGTTTTTATAGAGTCCAGTGGATGCAATCTGACATTGATAATGGGCTCTTTCACACTATGTGCACTGCAGCTGTTTTTTGCCAGTAACGGAAGTGCTAGTGGTAATTACTGGTTACCCATGTTTTGCACTGCCCTGGCACCTCCCATACAAGTGTGTCTGGAAGACACAGCAATGTGCAGCTATGTGTGTTACCATAAACAAAGGTCCTGTGTGAAAGATACACAGGTTTCCTATGGAGGAAAGGGGTTGTTCTCTATGGTCAGGGTGTGCCTCTGTCCCATGTCTGAACTTATTCAGATGATTTTGTTATATATATATATTTTTAGAAGACCAAAAATGTTATAGTAGAGCAAATTTAATCACTTGTTTTTATACTTTACTGTCTTATTTTAGTAAAGAATTTAATAAGAGAATGGTACTGTTGGTTTTAGCCCAATATTAAACATGAGTGGACCAAAGAAAAGGAAAGTGGACAGTGAATGCCGAGTGTTTAAGAGGGAGTGGACAACAAAATATTTTTTCACCAAAGTCCGATCAATGCCGGTATGTCTGATATGCCAGGAAACACTTGCAGTCTTCAAAGAGTACAATCTCAGCCGTCACTTTGCCACAAAGCATGGCAACTATGCTAGCAAGCAGTCACCTCAAGAACAGGAGGCTACTGCACAGAGGTTGATGGCTAAATTACAGGCTCAGCAAAATGTCTTTCACAGACAAACTGCAATTCAAGAGACAACTACCAAAGCAAGTTTTATGCTATCATTCAAATTAGCAAAAGCTAGCAAACCTCTCTCTGAAGGCGAGTTTTTGAAAGAATGTATGATAGAGACAGCAGGTCTCTTGTGTCCAGAGAGCAAAGGCAAGTTTGAAAAACTCAGCTTATCGCGCAGGACAGTGACTCGCTGAGTGTAACTGATTGATGAAGAATTGGCCAGCAAGTTAAATAGTAAGGCAGAGTTCTTTAAGTTTTATTCACTAGCATTGGATGAAAGTAATGACGTAAAGGACACTGCTCAGCTCTTATCCGAGGGATTAGTGACAATTTTGAAATTACGGAGGAGTTTTTAGCCATGGAGCCACTGAAAGGAAAAATACGGGGAGAGGACTTATATGACCGGGTGTCTACTGTCATTGAGAAAATGAAGCTACCATGGAGTAAACTTGCTAATGTCATGACAGATGGATCTCCAAATTTAACTGGAAAAAATGTTGGACTGCTAAAAAGAATTCAGGATAAAGTGAAAGAGGAGAACCCTAACCAAGATGTTATTTTTCTTCACTGTATTATTCACCAGGAATCATTGTGCAAGTCTATATTACAACTTAATCATGTTGTTAATCCAGTCGTAAAGCTTGTTAATTTCATTCAAGCAAAGGGACTTCAGCACCGTCAGTTTATTAAGTTTCTGGAGGAAACTGATGCGGATCACCATGACTTACTTTACCACTCTCGTGTCTGCTGGTTGAGTTTGGGCAAAGTTTTCCAATGAGTGTGGGAGCTCAAAGAAGAGATTGGTGCATTTTTGAAATTAAAGGGGAAGTCTGACGAATTTACTGAGCTGAGTGACAAGAATTGGCTGTGTGACTTTGCATTTGCTGTAGATATATTTTCACATTTGAATGAGCTAAATGTGAAGCTACAGGGAAAAGATCAGTATGTACATGACATGTACACTAATGTGAAAGCCTTTAAATCGAAGCTGATTTTCTTTTCCAGACAAATTTCAGACAAAGTCTTCACTCATTTTGCCACACTAGCCACACAGAAGGAGACCATCCAAAACGTGAAGAAATACAGCAAATCACTGGATGACCTGCATGCAGAATTCTGTCGTCGGTTTTCTGATGTTGAAAAAATTGACCAGTCACTTCAACTGGTGGCCTGTCCTTTGTGACAAAACCCTGAAACAGCACCAGAAGAGGTGCAACTGGAACTCATCGATCTTCAGTCAGACTTTGTCCTAAAGGAGAAATTCAGCTCTCTTGAACTAAGAGACTTTTATGCTTCACTTAATGAAGCCACTTTTCCAAATATCCGGAGGATGGCACAGAAGATACTGGTGTTGTTTGGGTCAACCTATGTTTGTGAGTGGACATTTAGCGTCATGAACATCAACAAAGCCCCTCACAGATCCAGCTTAACTGATGAACACCTCAGATCTATCCTGAGAATAGCCACAACAAAACTAACTCCAGACTTTGATGCATTAGCTAAAAAAGGAGACCAACAACACTGTTCCCACTGAAGTTGATGTTTTAAAGACCTAAAACCTTTCAACCCAGTCTACATTGCCATCTACATCTACGTCCCAGGCATAATTTGGAAGTTGCACTAAAGAAAATGTTTAATTTACTGTTTACACATTTTGTTCTTTTCTATTTGTTTTAGTTTTAAATTATTTTATTATATTTAAGTTTAATTTGAAAGGCTTTTGTACCTTTCCTTTGTTAGGCAATTTTATTTTGCCTTTGCCATCTTCAATATAAGGTATGTTATTGTGCTATGATTCCTCCATTTTTTGAAGTTTCAAATTATAATAATTAGTGTTTACATTCTTCTTGTTAAAATGTTTGAAATGAATAAAACTATTGAAATTAAAAAAAAAGACCGTACCCTTTTATGTAATGAT
This sequence comes from Plecotus auritus, assembly GCF_963455305.1. Taxonomy (NCBI): domain Eukaryota; kingdom Metazoa; phylum Chordata; class Mammalia; order Chiroptera; family Vespertilionidae; genus Plecotus; species Plecotus auritus. Next base: position 97,877,886 of record NC_137772.1, on the reverse strand, counting down.
GTTTACTTTGAATTTATATTAGTTCACACAAACACTCCATCCATGCTTTTGTTCTGGCCCTCCGGTCCAGTTTAAGAACCCATTGTGGTCCTCGAGTCAAAAAGTTTGCCCACCCCTGGTATAGGCTATGCTGAGGTGACAAATAAATCAAAATCTCATTGGTTTAGCACAACAACAATTATTTCATCATCTTGCAAAGTCTAATGTGATATGGTAAAGTCCTCCTCCATCTGGTGAGTATGGATCCTGGTTCCATCCTTCCCTGATCTACATATCAACACATGGCTTCAGGACCACTGCAGCAGGGGAGACAAGGGTAGAGAAGAGCATTGGCTCGTGAGTCTCAGCCAAAGTGATATCTGACTTCCCATTCACATTTCATTGACCAGAGGTAGTTACACAATCAATTTAACTGCAAAGGAGGCTGGGAAATATGGTGGGACACTAGATTATTTAGAGAGTGCTAACTTCATCTGAAACAGAAATTACCCCATTTCCACATTTTTCAAAACACTTTATTGTTACCCTTATACCAGCAATAGCTATATTCAAAGGACATATGATGCTTCAGAACTGTTCTCTTAGTCTCTTTCTAACTTTACTCATCAATATGATTCAGATCATTTATTGAAGGTCCAAAAATCTGGGTTAGAATAAGATACAGAGTAAGACCCAGCTTCATTCTTGACAAATGTATAATCAAGTAATGGAGACATTACATTCACAAAAGCAATATTATAATGCTATATGACTATAACACAAAACACACAATATATACAAAATATAAATAGATATAATATGCAACTAAAGATATATAACTGTAATACAGAGAAAAATTAAATGGGGACTAAAATAAATGTACAAATCAAGTTTTAGTGGAGAAATAATTCCACTGGGGAAAATATGGGATATGAACTTGGAGAAGGCAGAATTTTAACTGCTTCCAAAGGCTCTTGAAAGGTAGAGAAGTATGAGGAACATAAAGTCAGGCAGGGGTGTGAGATTATGATGTCATGGGGCTATGGGCTGGGAGGTAGGTAAGTAAATGGCTGGAAATGGGCTAACAAGGTAGGTTGAGATCTTGAATGCCACTCGACTGGCCTCGACTTTGATCTAAAGGCAATGGGACATACTGCTGATCTAGAGAGAAGGAAAATAGCTAAACCTCCTTTAGAAAGATAACTTGGGTATCAGAGTAGAGACCATCCAGGATGTCATTACAACAGCTGCAGAGAGGTACTTATTTGTGATGGCCCATCTCCTGCCAGCAGCCTCCCGAATCTGAACCTCCTGAAGTACCCATGGCCACAGAACATTCCCAGATGTGCACATCCTAGACATGGGGTTACTCCTCCAAATCACTCATTCCTTTGCTACCTCATGTTCAATGCATCAGCAAATGGCTTTGGCTCTGCCTTCAGTACAAATCCTGGATCTGACCACTCCTCCACAGCTCCTGCAACCTCACCCTAGATGCCCCTCCCCAGGCATGATCCTTCAATAACCTAAATTAGGGCTCCACACCCCCAAAAGGCTCTCCATCCTTCTCAGAATGAAATCCAAAGTCCACCTCTGGTCATTGTTTTAGCTATGCCTCTGCCCTTATCCTGCCCAGTCACAGGGTCCCTGGCTGCTTGTTCCCCCATTCCAAGCCTGCTCCCACCTGCCAGCTTTGGAGAGAACTGTTCCCTGTACATTCAGCCCATCAGAGAGGACTTCTCTGAGCCTTCTGGCCAAAGAACACCACTCTTACACCCTCCCCAGCACACTCCTCACCTCCCAGGGCCTCTGTTGCTCCAACTCTCTGAGCTTTCCACATAGATGCACCCCTAGCCCTACACCAATATCTAGCACACAGAAACCCCCAGTAAATATGTGATGCATGAAGCAGTTAAAAATGACAATTTTGTAACATCAAGAAGAATAAAAACAAGGCTAGTTGAATAAGAGAGCGGCAGTTCTATTCTTCCTTAGAGACCTTAACAAATATCTCAGACCACATTCTCATTCTAAGTACCTCCAGTTAAGTTTAATTGTTGCTCAACTTGAGGTTCCTGCTTCAAAGGGGAGACAGGGACATTTAGCCAGAGAAATGTCTCAGTCCCACGGAGCCCAATCAGCTCCAGGGCACCCCTGCACGCATTTCGGAGCTGGAGAAGGGTGGAGAGGACCCTGCATACACACAGGAAGCCAGGTTTCAGGTCCAATGCCTGCTCCCTGCCTGCAAGTCACCTACGTTCTCACACATCCCAAGTGTTCTCACAAGGTCAAGGGTTGGGCTGGTTCTTACAATGGTGTTCTTGCAATGCCAGTGTTCTTACAACAGTGGAACTGAGTGATATGGGACAAGCAACTTGTACCCTGGTTGTGATATGAAGATAATTGACAGTGGGTCCACTCAGGGAGGTGGGGCTGCAGACAAAGTCCCTCCCTGCTCCTGACTGGCCTCCTCAGGATTGGCATGGTGAAATGTAGAATTGATGATTGTGGGAGAGTGGGGAGGAAGGGTTCATTTGCAATCATCTTGAGAGCCAAGGAATGCTTTCACATGCTCAGAAAAACTTGAAGATTTACATCTGTGACACCTCATGTTGTTTTGACAGAATTCTTTCTTTAAACTTAAAAAGGGAACAGCAAGAAATTTGGCTATTAAACCAGCAAATTAGTAACAATGCCTTTTGAAGGCCCCATTTTATAACAAGCCCTCTCCAAACAAGCCACAGTCTCTTTGCGTTCCCAAGGCTATGTGGCCACAAGCCACCCAGAGCCACCAGAAAGGACCGAGTCCTGAGCTTACCTTCCCCTGTTTCAGGCTGTTTCTCCATCTGTCTCTTAAGACTCAGGTAAGATAATTTCAACAAACACAAGAAAGAGAGTGCAGGAATATATAAGAATAAAAGGAAGGGAGAGAAAGTCCATGCTTTTGTGCTAGAAAAAAATAAAATCCTTCTCTTTACCCTTCAAAACCTAGTCTAATTTCTCCACCTGAAAGGTAGGATATCAGGAACTTCTTAAGTATAAATTAAAAACTTTGGGAATCAACATGCCATCCTATACTCATCCCAGAAATTCCGATTTGGGGTATGTGTCCATTTGTTTATAAGTATAGAGGCAGGGGAGGGGGCAATATCTGTATTTTAAAGGCCAGCAGGGTCCTGCCTCTCTCCAAATGTAAGTTGCAAATGAGTCTCACAGAGAAGAAAGTCTGTAGTGATGCCTGCCACAGAAGATTCTGCCCACTGATCAAGATTCCTTCTAGAAAAGTCACTTATCAGCTATGCCAAGCTCCAAGGTACAGAGAGGTCCACAAGCCCCCAGAATATTGTCCTGAACACATTAGCCACAGTCTTTATTAGTAGCAGCTGTGAATTTGAATATTGAATTTAATTTCAATAACCCACTCCTTCCCACTCTCAGCCTCTCCTGACGTCCACTCATTCATCAAGTACCCACTGAGCTCCTGCAACATGCCAGGCCATGATACTGCAGAGGCTGGGGCTACAGCAGAGAGAAGAGCAGACTGGGATTTTCCCTGGTGGAGCCTGCAGCTGGGAGGAGACAAAGAGTAAGCAGTAACCCCATAGACAGCCATCTAAGAGCGATTGTTAATCCAAGCCAGGAAACACACAAGATTGTGTAAAGGTATTGACAGGGGGCCTGTTTCCGCTCACCCACTAGGGGCACTGGGAAAGCCATCCTGTGGAAGGAGTGTTGAAACTGATCTAACGGGTAGTAAGAGTTAGCTAGGCAAAGAGCTTTGGGAAGGAACACGTCACACATTTTTAACTACATAATAATCAGTAAACTTTGTCCCTAAGAGGAGACATCCGCCCAATTGTCTGTTATGATCCTTCAGAGACATGGCACTCAGGTCAATGAAATAGAGCCAAGGAGTCCTTAAAAGACCCTCGAACCATCTCACATTCTAGCTAGGTAGTGACCAAGGGGCTGGGTTGACTTAGCCTAATTCATACATTCACTCATCATTCACCCAGCATTTCTTAAATGACCTATTTTTCTCAGGCATTGTGCCAAGCAGGGAGGAGGGTACAAAGCTTAATCAATCACCATTCCTAGTCTCCAAAACTCACCACCTATTAGGGGAGACACACTAACAGGTAATTGTAAACTAGAATGTAAAATGGGAACAAGGATGATCCTAAACTTGAGATGTTGTGAGAACTAAATGAGAAATGATGCAGGATGCTTAGAAGAGTGCCTGGCACATAGTAAATGTTCTGTAAACATTAGTCATCAACACTAGAAAGTGATAGCGTGTAGGACACCAGGAAAAGTAGAAAAAATGTGTTATAGGAGCACCTAATTGAAATGTTTAGGAAAGGTGGGAATAACGCTAGAGCTGGGCTCAAAGGATGACTAGAAGCAGTCACTCTGTATCATCTCATATCATTTAACAATAATAGTCAGCCTATGCAATGTTCTCACCATGCACTGGGCACTGAGAGAAGTATGGTCCTCATTTTACAGGTGAGGAAATGAAGGCCTGGAAAGGTGAAGTAGCTAAGGGTCACACACAGAGCAAATGGGTGAACCATGCCCACACCAGGTTCCACAGAAGGGCCTGTGTTGGTGTCTCTGGGAACACCGGCCTTCCTCTCAACCAGAAATTTCATCATACTGATTCTGAAAGAACACAGCAAAGCATCCTGGCTCCCATTCACTTGCACTACCGGAAGCTGAGAAGAAATGCCAGTCAAGAAAAAATAGGGTAAGAGGAGAAAGTTTACTTCTACTCCACCATCCTTCCACAGAGCAACTGATTTTAGCAGTATTGGTAGACCACTTTCTTACATTATATACAAGAATAAACTCAAAATGCATTAATGACTTAAATATAAAACTCCTAGAAGGAAACACATGCTGTACTCTCTGACATCACTCTTAGTAATATTTTTTGGATATATCTCCTCAGGTCAGGGGAACAAAAGAAAAAATAAACAAATGAGACTACATTAAACTAAAAGGTTTTTGCACAGCAAAGGAAATCATCAGCAAAACAAAAAGACAACCTATTGAATGGGAGAAGATATTTGCCAATGATATATCCAACAAGGGGTTAATATCCAAAATGTATGACGAACTCATACAACTTAACTTACAAATACATACACACACACACACACACACACACACACACACACACACACAAAGGTCTGCTTAAAAAAAATGGGCAGAGGACCTGAATAGATATTTCTCTAAAGAGGACATTCAGATGGCCAAAGACCATCTGGACAAAGAAAATACCCTCAACATCACTAATCATCAGAGAAATGCAAATTAAAACCAAAATGATATACCATCTCATAGCTATCAGAATAGCTATTCATCAATAAATCAACTAAGTGTTGGTAAGGATGTGATGAAAGGGGAACCTTTGTGCACTGTTGGTGGGATTGCAAATTGGTGCAGCCACTGTGGAAAACAGTATGGAGCCTCCTCAAAAAATTACAAATAGAACTACTTATGACCCAGCAATCACACTTCTGAGTATTTATCAAAAGAAATCCAAAACGCCGAAACCGGTTTGGCTCAGTGGATAGAGCGTCGGCTTGCGGACTGAGGGGTCCCGGGTTCGATTCAAGGTCAAGGGCATGTACCTTGGTTGTGGGCACATCCCCATTGGGAGGTGTGCAGGAGGCAGCTGATCGATGTTTCTCTCTCATCAATGTTTCTAGCTCTCTATCCCTCTCCCTTCCTCTCTGTAAAAAATCAATAAAATATATTTTTTTAAAAAAAGAAATCCAAAACATTAATTTGAAAAGATATATGCATCCTATGTTCATTGCAGCATTATTTACAACTAGAGGCCCGGTGCACGAAATTAGTGCATGGGGGGGTGTCCCTCAGCCCAGCCTGCACCCTCTCCAATCTGGGACCCCTTGAGGGATGTCAGACTGCCAGTTTAGGCCCGATTCCGGTAGGATCGGGCCTAAACGGGCAGTCGGACATCCCTCTCACAATCCAGGACTGCTGGCTCCCAACTGCTCACCTGCCTGTCTTCCTGATTGGCCCTAACCCAGCCGTGGGCAAACTACGGCCCGCAGGCCCGATCCGGCCCGTTCAGCTGTTCTATCCAGCCCGCGGAGCTGAAAGAGCGGAGGGTTCTCTTGCTCTCCCCTCTGCTCTTTTACTTTGAATTTATATTAATTCACACAAACACTCCATCCATGCTTTTGTTCCGGCCCTCCGGTCCAGTTTAAGAACCCATTGTGGCCCTCGAGTCAAAAAGTTTGCCCACCCCCGCCCTAACCGCTTCTGCCTGCCAGCCTGATCACCCCCTAACCAATCCCCTGCCAGCCTGATTGATGCCTAACTGCCCTCCCCTGCAGGCCTGGTCCCCTCAAACTGTTCTCCCCTGCAGGCCTGGGTCCCCCCCAACTGCCCTTCCCTGCAGGCCTGGTCGCCCCCAACTTCCCTCCTCTGCCGGCCTGGTCACCCCTAACTGGCCTCCCCTGCAGGCTTGATCACCCCCAACTGCCCTCCCTTGCAGATATGGGCCTTCCCAACTGCCCTCCCTTGCTGGCCTGATCCCTCCCAACTGCCCTCCCCTGCTGGCCATCTTGTGGCAGCCATCCTGTATCCACATGGGGGCAACCATCTTTGACCATATGGGGGCAGCCATCTTGTGTGTTAGATAGGATAGCCAAAATATGGAAGCAAAAAAAAAAATATATGGAAGCAACCTAAGTGCCCATTGAAAAACGATTGGATAAAGAAGAAATGGTACGGATATACAATGGAATATTACTTGCTATATAAGGAATGAAATCTCATTGTTTATGACAACATGGATAGACCTAGAGGGTACTATACTAAGTGAAATAAGTCAGAGAAAGACAAATATCATGTGACTTCACTTACTTGTGGAATCTAAAGAACAAAATGAACAAACAAACAAACAAACAAACAAAAAAACCTCATAGATACAAAGAACAAACTGATGGTTGCCAGATGGGTGGAAGTTTGGGGGCTGGGAGAAAAAGGAGGGGAAGGGATTAAGAAGTGCAAATTGCCAGTTACAAAATAGTCACAGGGATGTAAGTACAGCATAGCAGTATAGTCACTAATATTGTAATAACTGTGTATGGTGCCAGGTGAGTACTAAACTTATTGTGAAGATTACTTTGTAAGTTATATAATTGTCACAGTGCTGTACACATGAAATTAATATAACATTGAATGTCAACTGTAATTGAAAAATAAAAATAATTTTTTAAAGAGATAGCAAATTATAATAGTAAAATAAAATAAAATAGCCATGTTCAACCACCCCTATGGTGCTTGACTTTCTTGGGTCATACACTTGATTAGTATGTGTCAAGCAAGTTGTAAGAACAACATTTTAATGAGGCCATTTTGACATGTGAACATCTTGACATGTAGAGTATCCTATATAATAAAAGCCTAATATGCAAATTGTCCCCTTGGGCAGTCGTTTGACGAGTTTGACTACTCACTATAACATGCGCTGACCACCAGGGTGCGGCATGAAACATGGCAGGCATCGGTGGCGCGGCGCTGGCAGCAGGCAGCAGTGGAGGTGCTGCCAGCCCAATGGGCCTCAACGAGAGTGGGACCACAGTGGAATGGTGGAGCAGGTGAGCAGGCAGTGCCAGGCCATGGCAGGTGCGAGCAGGGGTCTGATCACCCTGCTGATTGCCCCACAAATGGTGACCAGCAGCAGCAGCAAGGGGCGGGGCTGCCACCCAGCTCCCAGGCACTGAGGGAGCCGGGTGGGGAGCCCGGCCCCAATTGATTGCTCCACAGATGGGATGGTGGAGCAGGTGAGGGGGCTGCACCAGGCCAAGGAGGGGTGCCAGGTGGGTCTGCAGGACTCCAAGGCTGGGGGTGTGAGCTGGGGCCCCATCTCCGCAGGCCACCACAAGGGACCCCACCCATGCACAAATTTGTGCACCAGGCCTCTAGTAAAATTATAATTGAGGCTTGTTGGTAATAGAACCTACCAGCTACTCTAAAATACAAATAAAGGCATGAATCCTTTCATTATTTTCAGTCCTAACCCCAGCTCCACCCCAGAAATCTGTCACTGATTTTCAGTGTCCTCATATCCTTATTTTTAAGCTAATCGAAAGAGCCAAGTGACCAGTGAGGTGGGTCCCACGGATGTGTTGGGAATGGGGCTTGAGTCAGGGAAGAGCTGTGGAAAAGGAATGGAAGAAAACTGGGGGGAGGGGAAGAGCAGGGAGAAATAGACCTAAGGCATTTATTATGCACTTAGTTTAAAAATAGCAGGTTTGATTCTAAAAAGCATGTCCAAATGTCTATGATGTCAATTCACTGCAATACTGCATCAAAATTTCAATGACATCAAAACAGCCATGTCAGAATTGTAGAATTTGGTATGATTACCCCAAAAACAATAATCTAAAGTATCTTTGGAATTTTGTAGCTATTAGAAAAACCTTTAGAAGCAACTAAAATTTATTTTCCCATAATTTGTGCCAGGGTCTCAGACCTCACCAAGGGCCTCACCAAGAGGATCTAATTCCTTTTCCCCATGACAGTTGTCCAGATAGCACCTTCCCTTAAATCACTTCTTCAGGCCAGGCAGGGGCCTCAGTTCCTCCATGCGTTCCTGATGTGATGAGGTTTCACATCCCTTCCCTGCCTGGACACCTTCCTCTGAATGTGTTTTGACTCATTTTTATTGCTCTTCAAGTGTGGTACACAAAACAGAAGTAGTTCACCAGAATGGCCCTCCCAGTGGATCCATTGCCCCCTTCATTCTAGAAGGCATTCTATGTTCCCACTCCCTAAGAGCACACTAGGATATTTGTCAACATGATGTTGCAACTATGTTGTTGGCACATAGACCCAAACCTGGGTCTTCTAGCTTGTAAACATGTTTGTGCCCTGCACCACAGTCTTCAGGCTCCACGGAACCATCCTAATGGGAATGGGAGACATGAGCGCATTAATGCTGGTACCCAGCTCCAGAATGAGACAGAGTTCAGCTGGAGATGCTCTCCTTCCCTTTTTCCTGGTGAGCACTGGTTGGACATCCTCTAAGTATAAAAAGCATGGTCTCCAGCTGCTTGGAACACATTTGGATCACTCTTGCTTCCAGCTGTAATCCCCATGGAATAGTAGTTGCTTGGAGATATAGGAAACCAGCAATTCTCAAGAAACTGCCTTCACCCCAGCCTCCCCACCCCATATGGCTTTTGCAGATTGCCTGCCTGGGGACAACATATAGGTGTCTCAACCACTCCCAGAGTCAAAAGCAGCCCTGGGAACAGTAGGAGGATTTGACATAGTGACATTCAATGTTTGAATGAGCAGCAAAAATTTGAGAAACTTCCAACAGGAATGCAATCAGTAGGAGACAGATCATCCACCACTTTTTTCTCACAGCATGAAAATTTTTCTTCTGCTATAAAAAGAAGTTTCCCTGACTCTGCCCCCACTTCCCTCACTGTATTTCCCTTTAAAATATTTCATATGATAGGTGAGATAGTTATTAAGACATTAACATTATAAATTGCTTGTGGATATACATTAAACAATGGATCCTTGTAACAAATTTTCTCACAGTGAATAAATCCTGAGTAAGCTAGCTGTTGACTATAGATCCCTGAATATAAACATGCACACGCACACCACATGAACCCATGCCAACTATACAACCATCACAGGATCAAACTAGGGCTCTGGCTGTGAGAAGTGCCCCATTTGCAGTAACAATTGCAGGGTGACAGTGATTCACCATATACCTCATTTAGAACAAAATTACTCTTATAAGGATCTTAGAGGGATGCAGTTTATTCACTATCAGAGTGAATCTTCTCAACCATTCATCTTCCCCTCCTTCCCATTAACACTGAGTTCTGCTAGTAGCCAGCCTCCATAATTCTCATTATTGCTTTAATATTAATAAAGATGTGAAGCTAATGAGAAGAAAATGTGTTCCAGCACTGAGGAGACCATCCACCCACCACAGCACAGGGTTTTGGCATTCAGATTTCATTATCATTAATGTGACTTCTGCCAGTGAAAGATTTGCACGTGGAAACAAGACTCTTCCTAGACACATATTATTTTCCTCTAATTATAGGGACATTTTCAAGAATATTCAAAATGCAACACAAATTAGGTGTGTCATGAGGTTACAGAACACACTGTTCACTGCAAAAAATGGCAAGTTGGCTGCAGATAAGGAATTTGTGGTATGGCGGGTTCCTTTCCTGCATGGCAGAAATTTGAATTTAGATGCTCCTTAGGGATTTCCACTTTGTTACACAGCTTGGAAAGGACCTTGCCCATAAGCCCTTGGACTGAAGGAAACCAGGTGGCCAGAGGCCGTTCTCTGTTCTTCAGGCCCCATAGAAAGAAGAGGGAGAGAAATAAGAGTCAGGAAGCCTATCCAGACCTGTCTTAGAACTGCTGGGGGTGCCAGGCTCTCTGAGTATACAAGCCAGAAATATCTGCCCAGGAAGCTCAGACCAGGCCCTGCAAAGCCATGCAGGCATTCAGAGATGAAAGCACACTACTGATTCTGGAAATCTTGAGGTCTGCTGAAATGGTCCAGTTATTATATGTGTGTTGCATGCTCTCCCCAGAGAAAAATTAGAGTAGTCAGGGCCCTCTCACAGGGTGCAGGTCAATGTGTAAAATCAGATTATAACCTGCTTTACTTCCTCCTTGGTGAGCAGCTATGCTTCTCCAGGTGTGTGTGTGTGTGTGTGTGTGTGTGTGTGTGTGTGTGTGTGTGTTGTGTGTGTGTGTAAGAGAGAGAGAGAGAGAGAGAGAGAGAGAGAGAGAGAGAGAGAGAGAGAGAAGGGGAAAGAGAAAGAGATGTGACATCAACACAGCTAATAATGGCAAGGGTTGATTGAAGTAATCAAGCTGCAAACCATTGAACTTGGATTTGCTTTTTATCCCACTCTCTGAATATCTAAAACTGGCCTTAATGTTGTTACATGCATGCACATGTGTATATGCCTAAATGCACAAGTGGTCACCCAGAAACTGGGTAAAAAAAGTCACTGTAATTTCTCTTGGTCTTTGGGAGGAAAGGGAAGCCAAGGATAGAAGTATGCTCAGCGTAAGGATTCCTGGCCACCTCTGCCCATTTCTCTACCTTTTAAAACCGACCTTGTACATGTTCAGCAGGTTTACATTCCTGTTTATGACAAACAACATCATTAGTGCACCATGGCAACAATCATGTCTACTCCTGTAGGCCTGTGGGTGCTGAAAAGTATCTCATTGGTTGGAAACCCCATGTCACTGCTCTTAGTCCTATATTCTTAAACTGCTAAATCAATTTTTTTCCCTATAATCTGGGAACCTAAGAAAGCTAGAGGGAAAAAAACAGAGTTTACCACAACCCCTTTCTTGAGTAAACAATTTCTATACATAGAATAAGACAGAATCTTACCCAACAGCATCCTACCATGCAGTTTTACTATTGATTCAGATAACCCGAGTTCTTGGAAAATTCCAGAACTGTACCAAATATTACAAAAACATATTCACATTATCCCAATAGATAGATGTCTTTAAATAAAAGTGTTCTTTCATTTTTCTTCATCATTAGAATAGGAACTAAAATTTCCATCCTTCTCTACTTCTGGTTATGGATAGATATAAGTAGACTGGATGAACTCTATCTCAGCATCTGTTTTTCCAAAATAAAAGCACATGGTGGGAACCAAGATGGCAGTATAGATAAATGCTGTTACTCATTGCCTCCCACAACCACATCAAAATTACAACTAAAATACAGAACAACCATCATTCAGAACCGCCTGATATCTGGCTGAATGAAAGTCCTACAACTAGAGAAGTAAATAAGAAAGCAAACCAAGACTGATAGGAGGGGCAGAGGTGCAGAACAGGTTGGTCTGACACCACATGTGGCGTTTTTTTAATCATGAGGGATATCTCAGCTACAGATAGAAGAGTAATAAGAGTGAGCAGGAAGGTGTCCCAGCCCCACATGAGACCCCCCAGTTCAGAGTTCCAGAGCTGAAAAGAGAAGTCCCCAAAACTTCAAGCTATAAAAACCAGGGGGGGATTGTGGCTGAGTGACACTGAGGTTGCTGGAGATCCAGGAAGTTCCTCCTAAAGGGCTGGTGGGTGAACTTACTCAAATATGCTCCCTCTGAGCTCCAGCACTGAGGTAACAGCTTGAGGGGATCCAGTGACATATGGAGAGGAACTGGATGGTCAGGCATTGGAGCAAGAACTTGGGTGCAGCTTTCTTCCACATAGGGGTGCCTTAAGGGGTCATTTTTCTATGCTGAAACCTCCCACATCACAGAACTGATTGGCAGCCATTTCTGAGTTTCCATCAGTGTGGCTTACACTGTTCACTCTGCCCTGGTGATTTACTGAGACCCTGTCCCATCCAATTTGCAGCCCCACACAAGCTGTTTGGAACAGTTTTTTTTTTTATATGAATGTCCTGTCCAGGCTCAGGCTTCAAAATTTCCTAAAATCTCTCAAACAACCAGCAGCTGGTGTCAGCATGCACCATACTTATCAATAAGAGGCCCAAGAAAGCTTGGCCTCACCTGGGCACTTCCAAGCCCAACACAAGTAGCAGCCATCTAAGGATCACTTTGTATCTCCTGGCAGGTCGCTCCAGGCAGTGGCTGACTTTGCACCTCCCAGGAGGGCCTAGAGAAGCCAGTGGACAGCCTACCAGATTACAACTTTACACATCCATGAGTGACACATTCAAGGGGCATACTCAGTTAATACCAAAGCCCCACTGAAGCAAGTCCTGCTCCCTAGGGCTGTCTCCTGCATAGAAGCCCTTCCATTATAGTTGCTGATGGTCCTCACAGACAATTGGCCTAGAGGTCAATTCCTCCCAGTGATTCCAACAGCAGTCAAGGCCCAACTACAAGACTGTGCACACAGCTCACACAAGTATGCACCTAGAGTGCCCAGCTCAGGTGACTGGGGAAGCTGAGCCATGGATCCTATAGGACACTTACTATACAAGGCCACTCTACCAACTACAGGAGACATAGAAGCTATACCTAATAAATAGAAACAAACCCTGGGAGGCAGCCAAAATGTGGAGATAAACATGTCACAAATGAAAGCACAGAGGAATCTCCAGAAAAAGAACTAAATGAAATGAAAGCAAGCAAACTAATATATAGAGTTCAAAACAATGGTTATAAGGCTGCTCAAGAAGCTTAATGAGAGCTCCAAAGGACACAGTGAGACTGTCAAGGATCTTTTTTTTAATATATTTTATTGATTTTTTTACAGAGAGGAAGGGAGAGGGAGAGAGAGAAACATCAATGAGAGAGAAACATCGATCATCTGCCTCCTGCACACCTCCTACTAGGGATGTGCCCAAAACCAAGGTACATGCTCTTGACCAGAATTGAACCTGGGACCTTTCAGTCCAGAGGCCATTGCTCTATCCATTGAGCCAAACTGGTTAGGCAGACTGTCAAGGATCTTAATGAGAATTTCAAGAACCTTAGTGAGTACATCAAGGACATAAAAAAGAACCAGGAAGAAATTAAGCATACACTATCTGAAATAAAGAATAATTTAGAGGGATTTCACAGTAGAGTAGAGGATTCTGAGAATCAAATCAATGATTTGTTATATGAGGAAGCAAAAAACACCCAATCAGAAAAACAAAAATATAAAAATCGTGTAAGAGGCTTCTGGGACAACTTCAATGTACCAACATTTACATTATGTGGATGCCAGAAAGAGAAAAGAGAGAACAAGATACTGAGACCTATTTGAAGAAAAGATGACAGAAAACTTCCCCTACCTGGTGAAAGAAATAGACTTACAAGTCCAGGAAGCACAAAGAGTCACAAACAAGAACCCAAAGAAGCCCACACCAAGACAAATCATAATTAAAATGCCAAAGCTTAAAGACAAAGAGATAATCTTAAAAGCAGCAAGAGAAAAGCAGTTGGAAGAAGAAGAAGAAGAAGAAGAAGAAGAAGAAGAAGAAGAAGGAGGAGGAGGAGGAGGAGGAGGAGGAGGAGGAGGAGGAGGAGGAGGAGGAGGAGGAGGAGGGGGAGAAGAAGAAGAAGAAGAAGAAGAAGAAGAAGAAGAAGAAGAAGAAGAAGAAGAAGAAGAAGAAGAAGAAGAAGAAGAAGAATTAAAAAGATGAACAATAAAATGGCAATAAATACATCTATCAACAATTAAATCTAAAAATCAAAATAAATGAGCGAGGTATCTAATGAACAAAATAAACTGATGAATAAAGTAGAACCAGAGCCGTGGAAACATGGAACAAATTGAGACATTTCAGAGGGAAGTGGGGAGGGGTGGGGCAGGAAGAGATTAACCAAAGAACTTATATGCATATATGCATAACCCATGGACACAGACAATAGGGTGGTGAAGGACTGGGGTGGGATAGGAACTGAGGGGAGAGGAGCAGAGATGAGGAAAAAGGGGAAAATCTATAATACTATCAACAGTAAAGATTTTAAAAATATAAATCCTATATAATAAAAGGGTAATATGCAAATTGACCCTAATGGTGGAACAACCAGTCGCTATGACACACAATGACCAACAGGGGACATACGCTCAATGCAGGAGCTGCCCCCTGGTGGTCAGTGCACTTTCACAGGGGGAGTGCCACTCAGCCAGAAGCCAGCTCATGCCTCTCTTGCCTCCGGGACAGCACTGGGGATGTCCAACTAATAGCTTAGGCCCGCTCCCCGCTGGGCTCCCAGGCTGCCAGAGGGATATCTGACTGCCAGCTTAGGCCTGATCCTCCAGAGAGTGGGCCTAAGCCAGCAGGTGGACATCCCCCGAAGGGTCCTGGACTGCAAGAGGGCACAGGCTGGGCTGAGGGACCCCCCCGCCCGAGTGCACGAATTTTTGTGCACCAGGCCTCTAGTAAATAAATAAAAGTGCATGGCATTAGCTGGTTTGGCCCAGTGGTAAAAGTATTGGCCTGGGGACTGAAGGGTGATGGGTTTGATTCCAGTCAAGGGCACATACCTCATGCTCATCCCCAGCCCCAGTTGGGGTACATATGGGAGGTAACCAATCGATATATCTCTCTCACATCAATGTTTATCTATCTTTGTCTCTCCCCCACGCCCCCTCCCTTCCATTCACTCTAAAAAAAATCAATGGGAAAAATATCCTTGGGTGAGGATTAACAAAATCTATATTAATAAAAGGGTAATATGCTAATTAGACCATGAGACCTTCCAGACGTCCTTCTGGACAAAGCCATGGTAGCGGGGCCGAGGCAGAGGCAGTTAGGGGTGATCAGGCCAGGAGGGGAGAGCAGTTGGGGGTGATCAGGCTGGTGGGGTGGGGCAGTTGGGGGCGAGCAGGCCAGCAGAGGGGACCAGTTGTGGGTGAGTAGGCCGGCAGGGGGGTGCAGTTGGGGGCAAGCAGGCCAGCAGGCAGAGTGGTTAGGGGCAATCAAGCATGCAGGCAGGTGAGCAGTTAGGAGCCAGCAGTCCCTGATTGCAAGGGGTTGTCTGACTGCCAGTTTAGGCCCAATCCCAAGGGGTCCCAGTTTGGAGAGGATGCAGGCCGGGCTGAGGGACACACCCCCCCCCTGCACAAATTTCGTGCACCGGGCCACTAGTATAAAATAATAAAAAGCACATGACAACCCAAGTAAAGAGAATTCTGATTTTGCCTGCCTGCACTGGCAAAACAAAGTCAGCATTTGAAAGAGAGTCTGGATAATCCAATTCTGAGATCATGGAGATATCTCCTACTAGTCTAACTTAGTATTAAGACAGGCCCTATAAACAGGAAATAATCTAAATATTTAGAAAGAGATACAAATTAATTAGTAATCTTTTCACTAATGGATATTTTTCATGACATTTAGCAATTTAACCAGTCTCTAAAAGACAATATCCACTCAGTCTAAAATTTGAAAGTCAGTTTTCTAAGCTGGCTAAGTCCTTTCCTATAGAAAAGGTGAATTCTCTACTACTTTGTTCGCTGTTTCCCAGCCAAGCCACTTAATTGAGCCCTCTCGGTACATCACAGCCCAAGTAACTCCCCAAAGGAGAAAAAGCCCAAGGACTTGAAAAGAGAAAGTATTTCATACCTGCTAGCCCAGCAAGAACCATTTACCCTTGAGTAAAGGAAGAAGCCAAAGATGCCTCTTAAACAGACAACCCATCTGGAGTTCAAGGCTGTGTCTGCAGCTAGGCATTTTTACTTCCTTTGTAACATACAAATCATAGCTCTTCAGCTACAAGCAGATCTGTTCACATGCAAACTGTGGCTGATGAAGCCCTCCCTTCTCTACTAAAAAATATATTTTGTCTCTTTTTCCAGCATAGGCAGTGATGCTTTCATTCAATAATAATTGCAAATATGGCTCCTGACATGTTTCACTCTTGAGGAACACTGATGTGAAGTCACATTCAGCTACTCTGACATCACATATGAATGACTTTTACTCTCATCTTCTCTAAGCCTCTTAGCAAAGCAGAATCTTTAGCTAGCATTGAACCATGAGCCATGATGGGGTGGGGGAAGGAGGAAGGAATTTCCTAATGCTTTTCTCTCTGAACCATACCAGCTTACTCATAGAATAAGCCCATTAAGAAGGAGTATTCTCACTTAAGCCCAAAATCTGTACAGACTAAGTAGCTCAGGTCTTGCTGCTTATCTCATAGACACTGTCCCAGTGGAGACTCAAAAAAGTAAAGTAACTTGTCAGAGGCCATCCAGAGCCATGACTACAACCCAGTTCTGTTGTGCTCCAAAGTGCATGATCTTTCTATGTGTAGCACCGCTTCACATTTTTCTTAAGGGTTCTCAGAGACTGTACCATTTAAGATAACACTCACTACTATAACAAACAAACCCAAAACTATACATCGGCTCAAACAGGATAGAAGTTTGTTTTTTGCACACACAAAGTCTGAAATGAATATTCCTGATAGGAAGCAGCTCTCCTCCAAGTAGGGATCCAAGGACCCAGGCTCTTTTCACCTTGTAGCTCTGCCATTTCAACCTATTGTTTCCATGGTGGTCAAGCTCTTCTTTAGGAGGGTGGAAGGGGAAGGGCATGGAGGGTCATTTGAGGGCCAGGCCTAGAAATGGCACACATAATTTTGTCTAGAACTAGATCATATGGTCTCTTTTGAGAAAAGTAATCTAGTTGTATACCCAGGAAAAAATAAGAAATTGGTTTGATGGACAGCTAATCAATCGTTTCCACAGAAGCTAAAGAATTTAGTATTTGAGAAGAAAAGAACATGCATCTTGACAGACGCTTGTGGCATGAATTATGTATGTTTTAAAAGATAACATGTATTAATACAGTTTATACACCAGCTAAAATTAGAAAAAAACTTTTAAGCCAGGCCCTATGATTAATAAACACTTTATGTCAGGGGTTGGGAACTTTTTTTCCACCAAGGGCCATTTGAATATTTATATCATTTGCTTAATATAATTCACTTAATATAAATTTATGTTGCTATGCTAAAAGCTCCTAAATTTATTGAATTTTTGAGTTCCACCTATAATTTTGAGCTCTGGCAAATGCTAAGTGCTTATTTCAATATTTGCCTTGACAGGGCCAAAACAAATGATTTTAAGGGCCTTATATGGCCCTTGGGCCAGACATTCCCCACCCATGCTTTATATAATCAAAGAGAGATACAAACTAATTCACAATCTTTCTTTGAATATGTTTCACAATATTTAGCAATCTAACCAGCCTGTAAAACAACTACTAAAGATAGACTCACTAATATGAAAAGGTCAGGTTCCCCCTCAGTATGACACCATCATTCAGAATTAGGCCTGACCCTGAAAAGTACCTTCCCTCTAAAATAAACCACATTGTTTCAACAGGAGGGATGTATATCCCTGAACACAAAAAGGCCAGTGTCCTGTGGGCTAGGTAAAATCTGGTTCTTTAATGTTATTGTCAGCAAAGTACACAGCTTTCCTAGTAAGCCACAAACATCCTTAGAACCCAAGTTTCTGAGGTTTCATCTACATTTGCCCACATCATTTTGACCAGTGATGACTTCTTCCTCTAGACCCCTTACAGCAGCAGGAGTTGAAAGGTGTTCTGATGACAGCGACAGTGCCTTAATCCCCGCTCTTCATACCTGAGCTAGGTAATGACCAAGGAAGGTAAACTGCATCCCCTCCAGGCCTATTCACGGCTCTGCTTCATATGTCCAGGTGCATATAGCAGTATTTGAAAACCGAAGCTCTGAGCACCCTGAAAAATAAATTGAATGTGTATGTTCTCATAAACTTTGGGCAGATAAAGTGAATTGAAGGGAAGGAAAACATTGACTTTATTTTTCAAGTTTGTTAGATGTGGTTCCAGTAAATGTCTCCTCTACTCTGTTAGCAGCCCTTGTCTGTCCCGCCCCTATTTTAGCTTTCCTTTTGGCCTTCTTCAGAAAAACAGAAGGGTGAGAAGCAGAGTTTAACATAATCTGGAAAATGCTAAGTGCTTATTTCAATTCCCCCAATATGTATTGAACACCATTATATGCAGGCCACAATATGAGTATTGGGGTTACAACATGGTCCCACTTCAAAACAGGTCTCACTCGTTCTGAGCAAGCAAACAGCATATTCTTTTACATGTAGTAGAAACACAGAAACTATTGTTGCATAACTCAATGAATGATCAGAACCTGTAGTCATATTGTACACCAAGAAAATGTTCCCAGCCTTTACTAAAAATGAAGACCATATCAATTTTGCTGAGTTGTTGACCCCTGTTTCATTCTATATAATAGGTAAATTGCACAGTTTTCACTGATAAGGGTGAGTGAGAATAATATTAGCAGAATTTCTCCATAAGAAATTTGATAAAATGCTCAGAAAAAAGTACAAAAAATATGTTATTAAATATTCTTAATATTTAGCTTTTCCTAGTTTGTCTTTTTTAGAGAGAGTGGAAAGGTGGGGCAGACACAGAGAGAGAGAGAAAGAGAGAGAGAGAGAGACATCAATGTGAGAGAGACACATCAATTGGTTGCCTCCCACCTAAGCCCCAACCAGGGCTGGGGATCGAGCCTGCAACCGAGGTACATGCCCTTGATCAGAATCAAATCAGTCCATGAACTGATGCTCTATCCACTGAGCCAAACCAGCTAAAGCCCTAGTTTGTTGTTTTAAATAATAAAATATTCAAACACAATTGAGTTATACAAATTACTATATTATGTCAAGCCTCAGGAAACTACAGAATGGTTTTTAGGCTACTATTGAGAGTCAATAGAAATATTTATTGGAAAGTCAAAATTAATTTAAAATCTCACCAAATATTTTGATACCTTTTGTAATAGAGATAAATCATTGTACAATGCATGAAATTCATTTCTTTTCAAATATATTCTACTATAAAATTAAACAGGGAAAAATGATGGCAAATTAGACACAGGACCCAGGATGCACGAAAAGCGGTTCAGTTCAGACACACACATATGGTCATATTGCTTAGTTTACAAATCATCATTTTGCACAGACACAGGGTCACTCTGAAGCCCAACATGTTATACTCAATAAGTCCCCCTTGATAACTAGGTCAGTCTCTCTAAAGAACAAGAAACTGCATTTGCCAGGCAGAGATGCCCATTTTTGGTATGAGAAATTTTACCCTACATGCTATTTTATTCAAGACTAGAGGCCCGGTGCATGAAATTTGTGCATGGGAGGGGGGTCCCTCAGCCTGGCCTGCACCCTCTCTCTCAATCTGGGACCCCTTGGGGGATGTCCAACTGCCCTGCGGGATAGGGCTAAACAGGCAGTCAGACATCCCTCTCCCATTCCAGGACCGCTAGCTCCTAACCGCTTGCCTGCCTGCCTGCCTGCCTGATCACCCCTAACCATTCTGCCTGCCTGCCTGATCACCCCTAACCACTCGCCTGCCTGCCTGATTGCTCCTAATCGCCTCTGCCTGCATGCCTGATCACCCCTAACCCCTTGCCTGCCTGCCTGATCGCCCCTAACTGCTCGCCTGCCTGCCTGCCTGATCACCCCTAACCGCCTCTGCCTCAGCCCCTGCACCCGGGACCCAGGCTTCCCTCCCTCTGGCCCGCTGCAGGCACCCAGGACCCCGGGCAGAGTCGCCCAGGCTCCAGCTTTGTTAGGAAGGATGTCTGGAAGACATCTGGTCTATCCAGTCTAATAAGCATAATGCCCTTTTATTAATATAAATGTTTGCTGATGTATATGGATTTTTTTTTTTTAGGATTCATTGCCTAAATGTGTGTGTGTGTGTATCAATATGTATGGGCATATACAGGTGTGGCAGCTTTTTACAATTTAGGGTTCCTCCCCAATTGCATAAATTCATTCATGAAGTGTCTCTGGCAACTTTGTTTTCATACCCTAAAATGCAAGTACATTAAGCCTTTTGACTTTAATGCCCTTAACCCATTTAAAACATTATCCACCATGCCTATTTTCCAAATGTATGTCTTCTGTTCCTATTTCCTATTCTTTTTTTTTTTTTTTTCAAGTATAGAGATTATTTTTTAAGGAGCATCAAACACCTCTGTTCTTTGGTGGCATTATTACTGGCTCTTCATCCTTGTCTAATAAAAAAAAGAGGTAACATTTTCTTATTCTTTTATGTCTTCTGCAAGTGGTGTCTTATGAGCTGCTTTTGCTACTTTGACCTTATTCTTCCAAGTCTTTGTCACCACAGTGTATGCTGCTTGGGAATCTGTCCCAGTTTTTTTTTTTTTTTTTTCCCTACATTCACATTTTTATTTTATCTTTTTTATTTACATGAAATTGTTTTTTTTTCCCTTTCTCAGTTTCATTGCAACCAAAGAAAATAATTTTTGTGTCCTATTTTTCTCATTTAAAAAATCGTTATTCAGAACTTATTTAATCCTTGTGCAAGTAGGCTCCTTAGATTTTTTTACTTTGTGTAACCTTATTAAAGTCTGTTTTCTTAACATTCATTTACTGAAAACATCTGTGTTTGCTAACATCAATTATTTTCTAAAAGAAATAGTTGAATTGTACTCATTTCTACGCATCAGTAGCCTAACACCTTTCTATATATTCTCCTTTTATAGAATCTGTAGCTTTATAAAAATGTTTAGAGATTTTTATAATCTCTAGAGTTACAACCTGGGCTAGAGTTACAAGCTTTAAAATTTGACTATAATTAAATCCATATATTTTTATTTCTTCCTTTTTTGTCTTTTATTGTTTATTTTAAATCCAGATTTTAATTATTCACTTGTTAATCTATTAAGCATTGAGTTGGGCTAGCATTATCTATGCCTCAAACTTCTCTTTAGAAATTGATAGCAGCTCCCTGACTCCCACCCCCATTGATTTATAACCACCAGAAAGCCTCCCTGTTCCTGTTCAGCACCTATTCGTCCCAGAACAGTGAACCCAACAAGCAGGAATAAATTTTTCAGTTTAGGCTTAGAAAACCACTTTCACGTTCAGTAGGGAAGCCAGATAATTTTACTCCATCCAGTGGAGTTAAAATCATGCACTTAAGTAGAGAATGAATGCCTTTGGAAGGGATTTTGAAGATTCTTGAACACTAGAAGAGACGGTCAAGTGAAAGAAGAAATGAACCTGTGGTCAGGACAGCAGGAACACACAAAGATTGAATTTTAGGCTGGTTCCTATAAAAATGTTAACAGCTAACATTTATAAGAGGCATAACAGACTCTGTATCACACTCGCAATGACCCAATGAGCAAGGTATTATTATTATCCCTACTTTAAAAGGGAAGAGACAGAGGCATGGTGAGTTTCAGTAACTAGCCCAACATCCAACTAAAAGGTGAACTGTAAGCTCCAGAGCCTTTGAGCTGCCCACTGCAACTCATGACATTGGTGACATGGAGCCTAGCACTTCCTCACAAAGAATGTAAAACGTTTGTTTTCTCCCTGACCCTCACCTCCTCCAATCCCTTTCCTGCTCCTCATCCTTCTTTTGGTTCCTGCCAAGCTTCAACCCTGATTCCAGATTCTAGGTGTTCTTCCACTTCTAGGACCGTCTCTTCTTGCCCATCCAGGCTCCCTTTGCTCAGTGTTACTGAAGAAAAGCCACTCAGCTAGGTTCAGAGCTTTTTCCAGGCCTAATGTCTTCCTTAGAAGTCAGGCTCTCCAAGATACCTTGCTGAAGGTCAAAGCCATCATGAGGCTGTAGAGAATAAGGTGAGAGGCCACACACCATCTGGTCAATAACTGAAGAAACATGGCTACAGCAGCGAGCAGGAACTAAACCCCTCAGACGCACCCCATTCCACAAACTCAAATGCACTGAAACTGGGCCACAATGCACTCCAATTCAGTAGCTCAAATTTGGAACCAATGCTATTGGCAGTTGGCTTCCTGAACTCCAGAACTGACCAGTTCCCTATGCAGGCCCAAATTCATCATTTCACTCACCTCCAAATAACTGACCCTGAATTTTATATGCTAGAGTATTTTGGGCACTTCTCATAGTGCCACGGCAGCATTTTACTGTATCATTGCCATCAAGGAAACATGGCTGAACCCACTTACACCAGCACACGTGCACGCATGCTCACACACACCTGCATGCACTTGGCCTCTCTTTTCCTCTTTCATGTTTTTTCTTTAACGTGTACTTTAACTTGATTTTCTCTTCATAGGAACAATACTATGATCGTTTCAATGCCCATCATATATTGAGTCTTTTCTAAGGTTCACCCTGTGCTAAGTACCTTATACTAGTATGTAATCATCTCATTGAATCTTCACAACCACTATGAAAAGATAATTGTCATTCATATTTTAAAAAAACTGAATATTAAAGCTTAAAGAAGTTCAGAGCTGGTCTGAGAATCGTGGTAACAAACAACTGGTGGACATGAAAGTCAGACCCAGGGCCGCCTGCCCTAAGACATGGCCGGGTGTGGACATTTTTCTAGCACATTCTGGATGGAACCTCTACTCGTGCTTCCTTCAGAGTAAGTCAGGGCAATAGTAATATGTGGTAACACTTTAGATAAAAATAATTCACTCTAATAGTTCTTTCCTAGTGGTTTCTAATTTTCTGTGGAGAAAGGTGAAGGAGGGCATTGGCCGGCTCTAACTGTTTACCTGCTACCATTTCCCCCCTTATTCCTCATAGACAGTGGTAGCTTCTAAAATGGTCTACTAGGCCGCAGGGACATCAGACACAGGTCAGAGCCAAACTCCAAGGGAAGGAGCAGGCTGAAGAAAAGAAAAGGAAAGGAGGAGACAAAAACTTGCCTATTTCATTGTAGGAGGAATTGCCCAATTGTCAGTTGACTTTCTGCTTTTCTTAAGGAGCATTTTGATAATCTGGAATGGGTTAGAGTAAGACAGATAGCATTCATAAAAACCCCATTGGCTTACTCCTGAGGGATCTGGAAAATCATGAGCTGTTTTGTGAAATTCTATCAGTCACATTTCCTTATGCTCAGAGGAAATGAAAAATCTAAAAGCACTGCTGTCTCTCATGTAAACATTTCCAAACCCAGATATGATGTTCAAGAAAAACAATATATATTAACATCTCAAACTAGAGAACTCCATGAATGAAATCTATTCAATGCTAAGGCACAACAAGATCTATATGAGAAGAGGAAAAAAAGTTATCAGCCAAAAAATAGAGTCCAGAAGTTAAAGAGGTCCCTGAGCCATACCTAAAAATATGAACCAATGGATGTCATAGGAAGAAGCGTTTTTGCTGCTTAGTAAGTACAGAAAATTACACTTAGGTAACTAACATGAAAGAGATTAACCTTTGGTATCGAGTTGATTGACCTCTCAGATGACGCTTGCCACTGACCATTCATGCCATCTAGTACTCAGAGGGTGCCAGCGCTCACAGGCTCCAGAGGTCAGACTGGGGTAGGACAGACGTGGAAGACTGCCAAGACTTACCAAAGGTTTGGAAAGCAACTCGATATGGAATTGGAGCTTCCCTTTTGAGTTTCCTGAGCTCCAGGCCTAGAGAAGTATCTTTCATTGACAAAGGATCCTAAGTGTTAAATACATACCACCATGTTTTTTCCATTGCAGATAATGGCTCTAACACAAACTAAATGCTTTTTAAAAATTTGCATGGTTTTATGGTTTGTTTTCATTACTAAGAGGTTTACATCAAGGAAAAAAAGTATGGTCATAACTGTTCATATGCAGATGCCTTTTGAAATGACTGACCATTCCATCAATTTGATGTTATAGGTATTTCTAGATTCAAACTGAATAATAGGTAATAGAGGTGGACTATGGAAAAATCTGATCAAACATAATCTTTTAGACAGATTGGCCCTGTTATGTGTGCACATATGGACACAGAGTCTTCTAAATCTCATCTTTATTTGATGCTTTCCTATAAAGAAAAAATTATCCAACATAATTAATACCTGCTTGTAAAAAATAAATCTCTGAGCCAGTTTGGCTCAGTAGATAGAACATAGACCCACAGATTGAAGGAGGGTACCCCATTCGGTTCCGGTCAAGGGCACATACCTGGGTTGCAGGCTCGATTGCAGACCTGGGTCTGGGTGCATGCAGGAGGCAACCAATCGATTTGTCTCTCTCATGTAGATGTTCTATCTCTCTCTACCCCCCCCCCCCAGCCTTCCTACTCTCTCTGAAAATCAATGGAAAAATATCCTCAGGTGGTATTTTTCAACAAACAAACAAAAGGCTCTCCCATCACTTTAATTAAATAGATACTAAAGCAAATTTGCAAATAACTGTATTATAAAACCCTAAGTTGATCTCAAAGAAGATTCTACTTAAGGATAGATCTAGATGCATCTCAAGTACAATGTTACTGAGGGTCTATTGACTGTCTGCCACATGCTCAGGATCTTATCAGGCTCAATGGGATTTCTAATGCATTCTCACTTTTGGCAGGAAGTCTAGAATTTGCTTCAGTTGATTTCAAGAATTTGTGAAGAAGAACTTTATCTAAATTGTCATCACCTTCGAGCAATAGGCCTGGCTAAAAAGATGTCCTGAAGTGGATGGCTGGGTAAGACAGGTCAGTGAGATGTGCCAGGTGTCTCATCACTCAGCCTGGCCACTTCATGACAGTAATAGGATCAGCCCTGGCCACGTGCTAATGGGCAGCATCACAGGACTGCCCCAACCATCTCAATGCAGACTCCGATAAGAACTGACAAGTTCAATAAGAATGTGTGCTGGATGCTGTTCCAGCAGCACCTCCACTTGACTCATAAACCCCAGGAGTTAGAATTCGTTGGTATAATTCATACCATGCATGGTAAGAAAGAAATACTCAAAAAGCAAAGCCCAGTTGAAAGGCATTTTATTACAAAAGAGGCAGTTTATATCAGGGGACCAGTTAACAGTGGGAAAGAGATAAGAATCATAGAAAAGAGAGCAGAATAAAGATGAGAACATGGAGTTAAGGGTTTGTGAGTAATTGTTTAACACCTTCCAGTCACCTTCAGCCCCATGGATGTCTTTCTGCTCATCATAACACAAGGCGGCCTAAAAGCTCCCCCTCATTACAGCTGTCACAGGCATTGCACGGATATTTTACAGAGTGTATATACATTAAGTTGGATCTTCTGACTTCTTGTTTTGTACCAACTAGTGCAGTAATAAATAGAAACAGAAATGGCTGGAGCTACATAAAATGAAGATTAGTCAAGGCAGGAAAATTATGTTCTCTAAAGACTCAATTCTGAATAACCACAGGCAGAGGTCAGAAGTTCCGCATAAAAAGAAGCTAACCATGATTAACAGTAAGTGAGCATGAAGCAGAGGCAAACAGAGATGGATAAAGGTACATCTGATAAGCAAAAGAAGGACACTTTCTCTAGCATCTCACCTAACATGTGTGCAAGTGTGTATGTGAGCATGATCACTCCCCACCAGTCGACAAAGAATTTCAGAATCACCAATGCCCTTGTGAAGAGTCCTGGGCTTGACACCAGACCCATACTCTAGATATACTAGTATTTACTTTATGTTTTAGTGTGATGTAGGTAAATTTGCTTTAGTAAACTATTAAAAAGTCATTCCATGATGTGTATTTACATATTCTCAACCAATTCATTTCTTACATTTCTAGAACTCCATGCTTTCAAATGTTAGAATGCCCTATAGATCTCAGAATGCCTGTAGTTCTTAGAATGCTCTTGTTTTTAGAAGACAATTGAACTTGTGGCCCCTTTCCTGATTTCCTGAGATGATAAACCAAGTTCACAACACCCATTATGAAACTAGTTGATTTGAATAGAGACCAATGTTGTTGCCACTTCCAGTGAGAACCATAAAATTCAATCAAGTGGGTGCATGGTCTATAACTTAAGACCATCTTCATAAAGTAAAAAAAAAGGGGGGGGGGCTATCTGCTTCCTGAATGAAATATTAGGCCAAGCATCACATGGTGCAATATACAGATCTTATAACATAGAAACCCACACCTGAAACTTATATGTTCAAGTTGACCAATATCACCCCAATCAATTTAATTAATAAATATTTGTACATAAAATAAAGGAAAGATTAGGCCAGGCAAGGGGCCAGGGCTGAGGGTCAGGGTAAGCATTTTGTCTTTTTGTGGACCTCTGGTTCTCAAGTCCAGTTACTTCCAATGAGGTTCTTATAGGGTAGTGGTGAGAAAGGGGACTGTTTTATGAAAGAAGGCACATCTCTTGTTGATTGATGACTTCTGCCCAGTTATGCTCCAACATTTCCATAGCTGTAGAGAAAAACAGACCATAGTAAGAGCTGTGTGAATGGTGGTACTTGGGAAGAAGGGACTTCAAATAGCTGGTGTAGGACAGCTCAGGTTCTAGAATGATTTTAGAACCTCCTAAAAGTTTTGTTATCAGCATTCTTAAAGAAAGCACTTTGAAACCACCCTCATTAGTTGAGATCTGGAACCGTAGCGATCAAAGCAGATTAAAAATCTAGTAATTAAATATTGACTGGGCTCAGAAATTTCCAGGCAAAGCCCTGCGTGTGTTTTATAACATTGTCTTGAGATGTGAAGATAGCATCTGAGAAAATGCCTTTTGCTTATAAACTTCAACTTTCTGGACAGTGATAAAGTCAAAAATTAAAAAAGCATAACAATTCTCTAAAGATTGAATCTAAGAGTGAAAAGAATTTCTTTTCTCTTCATTCTTTTCCTCCTGTTTTGTGCTTCATTTTTATAGTCTTCAACATGAATAACTGTACTTGCTTCAGCACAGGTCCCCAAACATCGCTCCAGGAGCCTGGAGAAGGGTCATAAGTACCCATCATTCCCCAGACACTTGTTTCTCTTTTCCCTCATATTAAAGGAAAAATCCTCCAGATAAGAAAAAGAAGAAGGAAGAGGAGGAGGAGTGGGAGAGGGAAGGGGAGGAGGAGGAGGGAGACAAAAGGAGGAAAAGGAGGAGGGGGAAAGGGAGAGGAGAACAAAGATGAAGAAGGTTAATTACATGTTTCTAAATTTGAACTATAAATTTAATAATTTTTATGTTTTGTTCTGAAGTTTTTCTTGCTGGGTCTAAATCTTTGGAGGTAGTTTGATATTCTAAATCCCTCAATTATTAAGAATTTCTAAAATCTCTAGTGTCTTATTAAAAATCAAGTGTTCAAGTTAATTATATATCGTAGCTCCCATTAAACTGGAGAAATTCTTTAAAGAGTGTTATTTGAACAAAACATTTTGGAATCATTGTACTGGATGTATTGTTCTGGGCCCTAAGAGAAGAGGCACACATATGTTAGGAATGCGGCTACCTAGAGTTTATGTAGTTATCCAGCAATTTGTATGTTGAGTCACCTAAATGGCATATCTGCCTCAAAAGCCAGCATCTGAATATTTATTCAGTACAGAAAATAAATTTGAAAATATTGACATAGATTCTGACCAAGGGGAAGGGGGCTGCTAAGAGAGTGGATTTTAGATTACTTCAATTCTATTGGATCAAAATGGAGTATAGGACAAGACCCCATTTCAAAAGGAACCTCCTGCATTCATTTGCAGTCAAAAGTAAGGGCAATTCCATTCAGACCAAAGTAGAACTCTAAAGTCAACAAAGATCAAGTGCTTCTTGATGTTAGTCAAGCCACATAAAAATAAAGACACAGAGTGATAGAAGTTCAAGTAGCAGAGACCTTGAGGACATTAAGTCCAAAGCCACCTCTCAGCATGATGTCCCAGCACAGTGTCCCTGGGTGAAAACCTTACTCTTCTGCTTAAACCACTCCAGGAAAGATGGGTGTACTCCACACTTGGGCCCAGCCAAGCCCAAGTACAAACAGGGCTGAGAGGCTCCTCATAGAAGGTGTGGGACAGTTATTGAATGGGCAAGCTCTCAAAAATGTGCACATTACATTGAAATCAGACCAAACATTGGTTTGAGAGATATAAGTCCTCAGGAGTGGAGTTAGCTCCTTACTAGTAAGGTGACTTTAGGGAAGCCATTTAATCTGCCTAACCTTCAGTCTTCTTTATAAAATGTGCATGGCAGTAATAACTGTGTCTCTTACTTCGCCAGACCAGGACTAGCTACATAGTTTGTGAGACCCAGTAATCAAAATTATTAAGAATTTCAAGGTAGTGACAATTGAGCATTAAAACAAGTGCAGGGCCATGCTTGGGGCCCTCTACTTAATACAAGGTTTCCCTAATGTTCAGCTAATATGACATCATAGGGAAATGGAACCCCTTAATTTGTACCCATTGGAGCTAATCCTTAATCATGGTCAATCTCTAGCTCAGACATTACATCGCTTGTCTCTATCTCCTTTAATTTACTGATTTTAATGTTCCTGCTAGGGAGGAACAAAGCACTGAAGCAAGAACCCAGAAATCCAAATTCCAGTCTGGGCTCTGCTATGGGGGAAGTCATAGCTGGTTACCTAGCCAGCCTCAGTCCCCCTTCCTCCAACAGAATATGGATCTTACTCAGCTCATGTGCCCCTACCCTCTCAGTTCCTAAAGGTAATCCTGTCCCCTTACCCATGGAATCACAGGTAACTAAATTAGAAATAAGAAATGTGGGAATAAGCAATAAGAAATAAGAAAGCTGGCAGCTCTGAAAAGGAAGCTTCGCTGCCTTTATGAGAGTTTCAGTGTGACTGCCCCTCTTCCAGCACAGATGCTGATGGATGGGATGGCAGAAACTACTGTGTTCATGTTACTTCTTACCCCAGGAGGACACCAACTACAGGCTACGGAACAGAGCCAAGAGAATTAAAAAAAAAAAAAAATAGGGCAAACCAACTAGGTTCAGCCCACCCTAAATCCAATCTACTTCCTCTGAACTTTTAAAGAATATTGCTAATGGGTAACACAAGGTACATCCCAAGCTAGCTAAATAAAAAATTGTTCAGAAACTTATCTCTGTCATTCTAATAAATCATAGTAGCTACCCTGTGGGGTGGTTTCAGTTTCTGCCCAGAGTTGGGCCCAGCTTGGAGGAAGCAAATCTAGGCGCTGCTTAGGACAAATCCACTTCCAAAAGCCCTTCTGCTCCCTTCTAAGACCCTTCCGTTTCCTGATTCAATGTTTTCTTTCTATTGCATTAACTTTGATGAAACATACAAATATGAAAATCATATGAGTAGCATTGGTAATGGCTTACAGATCACCTTATGCTTTGATAGTCACATTCTTCTACGTTGTTTGATTTTCCTAACCCCTGAAGGAAAGCATACCTTACTGTACGTCATTTCACAGACAAAAACTTGCAGCTCCTCATGGTTGGGCAACTTGACCAAGGTCATGTACCTACACTGGGGGTGGCACTGGGACCTGAACCCAGGCCACCTGTGCCCAACCAGGTGTGCTTTCTACATAAGAGGTGTTATTTAAAAGACTGGCATGCTCTTCATTATGGCTGATTGAATGATTGATTCCATTCAGACTTTGAGGAGACAGGCATGCTTCACCAAGCACAGCTTTGAGAGCAGCCATGGGGAAATGCCCTGACAAATCTCACTTCCTTTCATCAACAGTTCTCTGCCCTACATTGTTCTCAGCATTGTCTGCACTTCCCTGTTACTCATTCTGTGAGTCAAGAGCTGGCCAAGGCCAGCTGCAGACAAGCACTGCTGGCTCCCTGTGTGGGGCCGGCCTCCTTGAGGGGCCCAACCACGATGCCGCCTTACTTCAAGGCCCTAAGGAGGCCATGCTCTGCAGGCCAACAAGCCACAGGGGACCTCTCAAACCACCTGTTATTGTGACCATGTGTGCGGTCTACTCAGCTTGTTTTGATCAGAGTGTTCCAAGGAGGAAACAAAGCCTATACATATATATATTTTAAGACAAGTCAAATTGCCCAGCCCCCTATCAAATATTTGGAATTCACTTTGCCTCCTCCTAAAACCCACTGGAGATTTGAATGAAGCACACTTTCCCACAGTGAAGGCAATATCCAAGTCCTGAGGATTAAACAACACTTTGTCCATAGTGAATCCCAGTTTGGGGGATTAAACAATGGGTCAGTTGGCAGCTTTTTCAATGCTCCTTTATCAGCCAGGAACTAAGTCTGTGAAGAGCTAGAAATATTTGTGAGGAGCAATGATTAACGCATATATCTTAGAGAGTTTGCTACCTAATCAGAGAAGAAAACCCAAACACACTTATGTGAACACATATAACAGAGACATTTCAGCACATTCATTAGTTGTGATATTATGGGTTGAATTGTGTCTCCCCAAAAAAGATATTAATCCCCAGTACCTCAGAATGTGATCCTACTTAACAAATGAGGTCATTAGGGTGGGACCTAACCCAAAACGACTGGTGTTCTTATGAAAAGGGGAATTTGGATACAGACACACACACCCAGGGAGAACATAATATAGAACTAAGGCAGAAATCTACAAGCTAAGGGAACACTGAAGATTGCCAAAAAACCATCAGAGAACTAGGAGAGGCATGGAATAGATTCTTCACAACCCTCAGAAAGAACCACCAACCAACCTTGATCTCAGGCTTCTGAACTCCAGAACGAAGACAATAAATTTCTTTTGTTTAAGCCATTCCTTTTGTGGTACTTTGTTATAGCAGCCCTGACAAACTAATATGGTTGGTATCAGTACGTTCAGTCCATACAGATTCCTGAAACAGCTTCACCTCATCAGTGTCTTCACACTTAAGGCTTCTCCAAATCCGTGAATAGCTGGCTCCTTCTTACCATACAGACCTTAACTCATATAATACTTCTTCAGACCCTTCCTGCCCATCCAAGCTAAAGAACATAACTTTATATTTTCTTTATGGCACTTGTCACTCGCCTGCTCAGTTGTTTTGTAGGTTTGTCATCTTTCTCTGCACCTTCACAATGTAAGGTCAGAAGAGCAAAGTTCTCATCAATTTTGATCACAGATGTGCATCATCTTAGTAAGAGCTGAATACATATTTGTCGAGAAGCAAAAGCTAAAGGAATTAAGAAATTAGAAATGGAAAAATCTCATTTATTCAGTAAACATTTATTAAGAATATATGAGTGTATAGAACTCTAAAACTCTGAAGAAATTTAAAAAAAAAACTTGAAGTCTTAGCCATTGATAAATATAGGAAACTTTCAAAACTTGTTCTATGCAATATATTATAATTTAAAAAATATGGTTACATCCTATAGTACCTGAAATTGATTTCAGTATTATCATCCATTTCATATCTACCTTCATCTTTCTGTATACAGAGCAAGAGTTCTGAGAAAGAGGACAATGGAGTCAAAATATGCCTTGATCCCCCTGCGGGATAAACTCCCTAACTGCCCCTTCATCCCCATCCCCAAATTCATAACCCTAAGAGGGTCTCAGGGAAGTCTCAGAGGCTTCAGCTCCCCTTGGCCCCACACCTGTGTCTCTCTGTTCCTACTTCCCAATGAGATGAGGCTATCAGGGAGAGATTGATTTGAGAGTACAATGAACATTTGTGATGATGCCGAATGCTACTCCACTATCGAAATTAGCCCCTGAACAGTGACTAACAGTTGATGCACCTTGCAGTATACAGCCTAAGCTAAATGCCACTGCTGTCCAACTCTATCCCTCACTGTATAGGACCTGCCCAAGCACAGGTGCCCTACATGACTGCCTCAGGTTGGAGCTGGACAAGGAAATACGTATATTGTCTGTGTCTCCCTTGACCCAATCCTTGAGCTTGTGCTAAGAAAGTGCTTTGCTTTGTGAATCCTGGCCAGTGCTCATCCACTCATCAGCTGCATGAACTTACAGAAGTTCTCTAAATAGAATGAATTTATTTTCTTTACTGGACAATGATGATCCCTACCTCACACTAATTCCATAAGGAGGGGGATAGGTGAAAGCACCAGAAAGGTGTCTTTTCTATACTAGATACTTAATAAATATCAATTAAACATTAACCTTTCAGTTGTATGTATGGAGTGTGCATCCTTCATAGATATAGACAAGAGTGGTCTTACATATAGCATATGTCAATGAGGAGGTTTTGCCAACATTAATTTTAATGAACCACAAATTACCTAGGAGGAAGTTGGACAGCAGGTAAAAGGCAAATAACCCAGTCCTGGAGTGAGGGGTAGAGGATGAAGAGCCCAAGAAAAGTCTGAGCAAGTTAAAGAGAACCATACCATATGAAGGCAAGTTCTGGGATACCACTAAGCCAAGGCCTAAAGGACAGCGGTACAGCTCAGGGTCTGGCAGTTGTTGATGAGGTAAATGTAGCCTGGATTCAATTGCTGTATCTGGTAACAAAAGAAACATTTTCCCACAAGGACCAGAAACATTTATATAGAGCTCTGATTTAATGGTGGCTGAAACAAGGTAACACTAGGAAGAGAAACATAACTTCTAAAGGAGGTTCAACTGGGAGCCCATGAATCTAACAAGGATCCCAAGAAACCTGTAGGAGCCAGGCATATAATACAAAAGGACAGAGCAGAGGCTAGAGTAGAGAAGAGGTGTAAAGTACTTGCATTGAGACCTAACACATTACCTGCCTGGTGACATTGCCTCTAGAAACTGTCACATGGCCCACAGGTGACAAGTTCATGACCCCTGCCAGAATATCCACAAATTTCCTACCGAAATGCAGTTGGTGATCCCAAAATCTTCAATACACTGCAGATAGTCCCCAACATACGGTGGTTTGACTTAAAATTTTTTGACTTTATGATAGTGTAAAAACAATATGCATTTAGTAGAAATCGCACTTCCATCTCTGTTTGCCTCTGCTCCATGCTCACTTACTGTTAATCATGGTTAGCTTCTTTTTATGTGAAACTAACTCCCCACTTCTTCACATGGAATCAGACCCTTATCTCTTTTTATATCCTTCACTTTGTGATCTTTTCCTGGCTAACAGTAAGCTGTACAATACTCTCGTAATGCTGTGCAGCAGCAGTGAGATGATTTTACCCAACTGTAGGTTAATATAGTGTTCTGATCTTGTCTAAGGTAGTCTAGCTAAGTTATGATGTTCGGTAGGCTAGGTGTACTAGTATTAAGTGCACTTTTCAACTTAATGATATTGTCAACATAAGATAGGTTTATTGGGATGTAAGTCAAAGATCATCTAAGTTTCTTGGTGGGTAGGATGTTGCTGACAATAGGAAACAGACCCACAGGAGAGAGGAGAATTGATCTAGCCTCCAGGTGATGGCAGAAAGCTTCTATTTAGGGGCCTGGAGGTCCTGTCATTGATGTGGGAGAGGCCTCACCAGGCTCTGAATTTCAGTTCAGTCAGCTAGACCATTCTTCACCACTAAGATATGAATTTTAAAAATCCACTAACATGGGATCATAAAATATTTATAAATATTTTCTTACAAAAAAGGGAGTGTAACCTAGTTTTGAAAGATGTCACAATTGTTTTCTAGGGTGCCTCTTGCTGTGATAAGGATCCAGCACTGGGTGGAGAAGCACGATTACAACCTGGTGACATGAACTACACAAGCCTGACGGACGCAGTCGCAAAGCAGAGATTGCCTGTTCTGACATAATCACCTCCATATCTCTGGCTCAACTCGCCCACTTGCAACTGGCACCCATGCAGATCATGTAGGAACAATTTCACCAACCACTTTTCAGCAAGCATGTTGAGTAAATGACATACTTTTATGGGACCCAAAATTGGAACACCCAGGAAAAAAGTTTGCATTTTTGTAGCCATAAATTCTGCTACTGTGATCTTCGAGGGGAAAGACCTTGGTGGTTTAGTTGTCCTCATTTGGCATGCCTTCTGAGTGTCATGCTGGTCCTCATGGTCTTGCCCAGGATAAATAGATACCTGAGGCATAAGAGGTCAGGACCCAGCTTTGGTTGGACTATCATTTGTTGAATGGTCATGGCCATGTCTCTTCATACATGTATCTGTTTCTCATTTGCAAATAGCATAATGCTTTCTTTCAACCTCATTCTTGAACGACTGGAGAGAACTATGACAACTCTCCCCAGATTACAGAAATGTTATAACACTTTATCATCATCATTGCCATGACACACTCATGGGGCTGATAAGTTACATTGAAATAATTAAATATCTCCCAGTGGCTTTTTTGAAAATAGCTGAAATATGGAAATAAAATTAACCTTAAGCCAAAACCGGTTTGGCTCAGTGGGTAGAGCGTCGGCCTGCGGACTGAAGGGTCCCAGGTTCGATTCCGGTCAAGGGCATGTAACTTGGTTGTGGGCACATCCCCAGTGGGGGGTGTGCAGGAGGCAGCTGGTCGATGTTTCTCTCTCATTGATGTTTCTGACTATCTATCCCTCTTCCTTCCTCTCTGTAAAAAATCAATAAAATATATTTTTTTTAAAAATTAACCTTAAGACAAGCACCAAAATACCAGGTTGAAAGAAATTTTTATTTAAAGGTCATTTTTCTCCCTACGCTTATACCACATTTTTTCATCACAAGCTAAAAAATTAGCATAAAAGTGTGTTAGGATCCAATGATTGAAACAAATTTCATCAGTATCACCGAAGGCAGATTACAGATAAAGCTAAATAGTTGAAAGCATCATCTATATTGCCTTGGGTTTGTTTACTATTCCTTCCTGAGTGGATGAGAGGAATTAAAATAATAAAGACTTACACAATAAATCCATTAAATCAAGGATACAAAAACAATCACTTAATAATGAAATGGAAGTAAGAACTACACCAAAAAACCTTGACTAAAGATAGTTATTTTAATGAAGAACAAGGTATAGCTCACAGTTGCTATTCTTTTTGTATTTACTGGGGTTTTTAAATACATTTTTAAAGTCACTGTTTCTCAGAGTGCTAGAAAGATATTCAACTCCGAAACTCTCAGTTTTAACCTGCTAAATAACATAGATGTTTCAATATACAGGTAGATGTAGCCATAGATTCTGAATTTAGTATAAATATTTACCTTATTTTTGTCTCCCTCTATCCCCAGCCACCCCCTCCCAAAAAAAAAAAATTAAAGAAAATGTAGAGATTATCTTACAACAATGACCACATTGTCTCAAAAGTTTGCATTTTTGTAGCCTTAAATTCTGCTACTGTGATCTTCTAGGGAAGAGACCTTCCTGGTTTGGTTGTCCTCATTTGACACATTAGCCACAAACCTTTCACATACAGAAAACTGGAGTCATGTATAAATAAGCATTCATGGAATTACTTTCAAAATACCCAACTCTGCATTTTCAGAAAGCAGTTCTCTATCACAGGCCCATCAATTACTGTAATCACATCTCCCGCAGGCTAGACAACAGTCAGAACACATTTTAAGAATTCAAAGGCCACTCTGTCAAAGACAAGTCAGCTTGACTCTGGTTCCTGCATTCAGATGGGGAGCGGCAGTGCCTGGTGTTCCAGGAGTTCACTGAGCCATCCCAGGGGACAGTTACAACAGGCTGACCTCATCGTGGCCCCTCTGCCACAGGGGGAATCAGGCAACCCCTGATTTTGGACAAGTTTTTATTTCTTCCCCATGTAGATCATGAGGCTTGGCAGCCCTGCTGTTCATGACCCGATTGGAAGGAGGAAGTCAATCTCTGTTCCTGTGATATGACCCCTCCAACTGAAGAGAGGCTGACAAATTCTGACTCTGGCCTTGGGTTCTATAATGAACCAGCTTAAATCCCATCTTTGTGTAGCATAAGCTGACAAGCCTTCCTGGGCACAGGCTGAGGACAGTGGTCTTCTCCTTTTTAGCTCATTTTAACCCTGGCAAAGAAAATGAGCTTATACCTATGATGACTCTGCTTAGCTAGAGGCAAAGCTCTTTTCTTCAGTCCCACAGGAAGTGGCATGGAGAAGTAAAAAGAAAATGGCCACTTTGAAAGTGTGTACATTTTCGTGTTTTGGTAATTTGAGGAAGAACGTCCAGGTCCTTGTCAGGCATGCTCCATAGCTAATGGCACAGGTGATTCAGTCTGAGGGAAACCGTGTTCTCCCTGAACCAGAACAATGTGCTCCTCAGAGGTTCCCCAGCAAAGCCCATATTTGGAAGGTGAGACATACCAGTAGGTCACACTAGGTCGCCTTTATGACACACCTTACCTCACAGCTGAGGTGCCTCAAACCCTGTATTCAATAGAATCATTCAGGTGTGTGTTCTGTGAAGCTGATCATCCTGTTTCATTTGGAACTTCCCCATAATTGCTTTATCAGCCTACATTTTTCTGGGCTTTCTTTTCTAACTATATACTTCAGATCCAATTTTCACTTACCTGTGAAACTATGGTATGAGAAGACTTAGATATTCAAAAAATTCTATAAGCATTTTCACTTAACTCACAAGTTAACAATGAGCAGAGGTTCTCAAAAAATGCCTAGGAGCACAGCATCTCCTGAGAACTTGTTAGATATATAAATTCTCAGGCCCCATCCCAAACCTACCAACTCAGAAACTCTGAGGGTGGGAACTCACCAGTCTGTGATTTAAGAAGACCTTTCATTGATTCAGAAGCAGGCTCAACTTTGCAATCCACTGACTCAAAAGACAGATCTCTCTTCACCCTGCAGTGAAGGCAAATATATATTCATATGAAATGTTTGCATATCATCTGAATGTAGAATAATTTTTTTCATTAAAGTTGGAAAAGAAACAAGGGATAGAATTCCACTTCATGGATCATATTCAAATTTGTTTCTCTTGAAGCAGCGTTCTTTTTTTTATTGATTTTTTGTTTGTTTGTTTAAAGTAGTACATATATCTCTTTTTTTCCCCCATTGACCTTCCCCCAGCCTCGCCTACCATCTGTCGCATGCCCTCATCCCACCCACCCCCAGTGTCTTGTGTCCATTGGTTGTGCTTATATGCATGCATACAATTCCTTCGGTTGATTTCTCCCCCCCCCCTCCCGCCCCTCACCAACACTCCCCAGCCTTCCCGCTGTAATTTGACACTTTACTGCCCCTGTATCTATATTTTTGTTCATCAGGTTATAATGTTCTTTATTTTCCATAAATGAGTGAGATCATGTGGTATTTTTCTTTTATTGCCTGGCTTATTTCACTTAACATAATGCTCTCCAGGTCCATCCATGCTGCTGCAAATGGTAAGAATTCCTTCTTTTTTTATAGAAGCATAGTATTCCATTGTGTAGATGTACCATAGTTTTGTAATCCACTCATCTGCTGATGGGCATTTAGGCTGTTTCCAAATCTTAGCTATGGTAAATTGTGCTGCTATGAACATAGGGGTGCATATATCCTTTCTGATTCATGTTTCTAGTTTCTTGGGATATATTCCTAGAAGTGGGATTACTGGGTCAAATGGGAGCTCCATTTTTAGTTTTTTTGAGGAAACTCCATACTGTTCTCCACAGTGGCTGCACCAGTCTGCATTCCCACCAGCAGTGCACGAGGGTTCCTTTTTCTCCGCATCCTCACCAGCACTTGTCATTTGTTGATTTGTTGATAATAGCCATCCTGACAGGTGTGAGAAGGTACCTCATTGTCGTTTTAATTTGCATCTCTCAGACAATTAGTGACTTTGAGCATGTTTTCATATGTCTCTTGGCCTTCCTTCTGTCTTCTTTCGAAAAGATTCTATTTAGGTCCATTGCCGATTTTTTTATTGGATCATTTATTTTCCTTTTATTAAGTTGTATAAGTTCCCTGTAGATGTTGGAGATTAAACCTTTATCAGTGATAACATTGGCAAATATGTTCTCCCATACAGTGGGCTTTCTTATTGTTTTGTTGATGGTTTCTTTTGCTGTGCAAAAGGTTTTATTTTGATGTAATCCCATTTGTTTATTTTCTCTTTAGCTTCCATTGCCCTAGGAGCGGTATCAGTGAAGAAATTGCTTCGGCATATGTCTGAGATTTCTCTGCCTGTGGATTCCTCTAGTATTTTTATGGTTTCCCATCTTATGTTTAAGTCCTTTATCCATTTTGAGTTTATTTTTGTGTATGGTGTAAGTTGGTGATCTAGTTTCATTTTTTCACATGTATCTGTCCAATTTTCCCAACACCATTTATTGAAGAGACTGTCTTGACTCCATTGTATGTTCATGCATCCTTTGTCAAATATTAATTGAGCATAGTGGTTTGGGTCGATATCTGGGTTCTCTATTCTATTCCATTGGTCTATATGTCTGTTCTTGTGCCAGTACCAGGCTGTTTTGAGAACAGTGGCCTTGTAATACAGCTTGAAATCTGGTATTGAGATCCCACCTATTTTGTTCTTCTTTCTCAGGATTGCTATGGCTATTCGGGGTCTTTTTTTATTCCAGATGAATTTTTGGAGAGTTCTTTCTAGGTCTGTGAAATATGCCATTGGTATTTTAATGGGGAGTGCATTGAATCTATAGATTGCTTTGGGTAGTATGGACATTTTAATAATGTTGATTCTACCGATCCATGAACATGGTATGTTCTTCCATCTGTTTACGTCTTCCTCTATCCCTTTTTTCAGTGTCCTGTAGTTTTCAGCGTATAGGTCTTTTACCTCCTTAGTTAAGTTTATTCCTAGGTATCTTAATTTTTATTGGTGCAATGGTAAACGGAATTGCTTTTCTAGTCTCTCTTTCTGTAAGTTCACTATTGGTGTATAGAAATGCCATAGATTTCTTGGCATTAATTTTGTATCCTGCTACATTGCCGAATTCACTTATTACATCTAATAGTTTTTGGATGGTGTCTTTCAGGTTTTTTTATGTACAATATCATGTCATCTGCAAATAAGGACAGCTTTACTTCTTCTTTTCCAATTTCAGCTTTACTTTCTCTTTTCCAATTTGGATGCCTTTTATTTCTTCTTCTTGTCTAATTGCAATGGCTAATACTTCCAGTACTATGTCGAACAGGAGTGGTGAGAGTGGTCATCCCTGTCTTGTTCCTGTTCTTAGGGGAAATGGTTTTAGTTTTTGCCCATTGAGTATGATGTTGGCTATGGGTTTTTCATATATGGCTTTTATTATGTTGAGGTATGATCCTTCTATTCTCACTTTGCTGATAGATTTTATCAAGAAACAGTGTTGGATTTTGTCAAATGCTTTTTCTGCATCAATTGATATGACTATGTGATTTTTATCTTTCAATTTGTTTATGTGATGTATCACATTTATTGATTTGCAGATATTGTACCATCCTTGCATTCCTGGGATAAATCCTACTTGGTCATGGTGTATGATCTTTGTGATGTACTGCTGGATCCGATTTGCTAGAATTTTGTTGAGGATTTTGGCATCTATGTTCATGAGGGATATTGGCTTGTAATTCTTTTCATTGTGTTGTCTTTATCTGGTTTTGGTATTAGGTTGATGCTGGCTTCATAGAATGAGCTTGGAAGTATTCCTTCCTCTTGAATATTTTGGAATAGTCTTAAGAGGATGGGTTTTAGTTCTTCTTTGAATGTTTGGTAAAACTCCCCTTTGAAGCCTTCTGGCCTCGGACTTTTGTTTGCTGGAAGCTTTTTGATGACTGCTTCAGTTTCTTCCATAGTTATTGGCCTATTGAGATGTTTAGATACTTCCTGATTGAGTTTTGGAAGGTTGTATTTTTCTAGGAATATGTCCATTTCCTCCAGGTTGTCCAGTTTGTTGGAATAGACTTGTTCATAGTATTTTTTAACAATCCTTTGTATTTCTGTGGGGTCTGTTGTTATTTCTCCTCTTTGATTTCTGATTTTGTTTATTTTGGTCCTCTCTCTTTGCTTCTTGGTGAGCCTGGCTAGAGGTTCATCAATCTTGTTTATCCTTTCAAAGAACAAGCTCTTGGTTTTGTTGATGTTTTGTATTGTTTCTTTGGTCTCTATGCCATTTATTTCCACTCTGATATTTATTATTTCCTTCCTTCTGCTTACACTGGGCTTTTCTTGTTGCTCTCTTTCTAACACTTTGAGTTGTAGGGTTAGGTAATTTATTACCATTGTTTCTTATTTTTTGTAGTAGGCTTGTAGAACTGTGAACTTCCCTCTCAAGATTGCTTTCGCTGTGTCCCATAGATTTTGGATTGTTGTGTTTTCATTGTCATTTGTTGCCATGATGTTTTTTATTTCTTCTTTGATCTCTCTGGTAACCCACTCATTGTTTAATAGCATACTGTTTAGTCTCCATGTGTTTGATTTCTTTGGGTTGTTTTTATTGTAGTTGATTTCCAGTTTTATGCCACTGTGATCTGAGAAGATGCTTGATATGATTTCTATCTTCTTGAATTTGAAGAGACTTTGCCTGTGACCCAATATATGGTCTATCTTTGAAAATGACCCATGTGCACTTGAGAAGAATGTGTATTCTGTGGCTTTGGGGTGAAATGTTCTGAAGATGTCAATTAGTTCCATCTGGACTAGTGAGTCATTTAGGATTGATGTTTCTTTGCTGATTTTTTGTTTAGAGGATTTGTCCAATGGTGATAGTGGGGTATTAAAGTGTCCTACTATGATTGTATTGCTGTCAATCTCTCCCTTGATATCCTCCAGGAGATTTTTTATGTATTTGGGTGCTCCTGTATTGGGTGAGTATATGTTTACCAGAGTTATTTCTTCTTGCTGGATTGCTCCCTTTATTATTATGAAGTGGCCTTCCTTATCTCTTGTTATATCCTTCACTTTGAGACCTAAATTGTCATATATCAGTATTGCTATGCCCGCTTTTATTTCATTTTCATTCACCTGAAAAACCTTTTTCCATCCCTTCACCCTCAGTCTGTGTGCGTCCTTTTTTCTGAGGTGGGTTTGTTGTAGACAGCAGATATATGGGTCATGTTTTCTTATGCAATCCGTTACTCTATGTCTTTTGATTGGGACATTTAATCCATTTACATTTAAAGTTATTATTGATAGGTACTTGTTTGTTGCCATTTTTATTCTTTACCCCTGTGTTCTTTTTTGCTTCCTATTCCTTTTTTTATAGCAGACCCTTTAGCATTTTTTGCATTGCTGGTTTGGTGGTAATAAATTTTCTTAGTTCTTTTTTGTCTGTGAAGCTCCTGATTTCACCCTCAATTTTGATTGATAGTCTTGCTGGGTACAGTATTCTTGGATTCAGACCCTTCCTTTAATGACTTTGTATATTTCATTCCATTTCTTTCTGGCCTGATGTGTTTCTGTTGAGAAATCAGTCGCTAGTCTGATGGGGGATCCTTTGTAGGTAACTTTCTGTCTCTCTCTGGCCACTTTTAAGATTCTTACTTTGTCGTTGGTGTTTGCCAATTTAATTATAATGTGCCTTGGGGTCGGTCTTTTGGGGTTCATTTTGCTTGGGACTCTGTGAGCTTCTTGGATTTGTGTGGGTTTTTTCTTCCCTATATCAGGGAAGTTTTCTGTTATTATTTCTTCAAACAGGTTTTCTATTCCTTGCTCAGTTTCCTTTCCTTCTGGCACCCCTGTTATGCGGATGTTGTTTTGTTTCATGTTGTCTTAAAGTTCCCTTAGGCTCTCCTGCTTTTTATTTTTTTTTTCTAGAAGCTGCTCTACTGGGGTATTTTTTCCTTCCTGGTCTTCTAGCTCATGGTCCTCTGCTTATTCTAGTCTACTCTTGATGCTTTCTATTGAGTGCTTTACAGCAGTGATGTCAT
This sequence comes from Plecotus auritus, assembly GCF_963455305.1. Taxonomy (NCBI): domain Eukaryota; kingdom Metazoa; phylum Chordata; class Mammalia; order Chiroptera; family Vespertilionidae; genus Plecotus; species Plecotus auritus. The sequence continues at coordinate 97,835,976 of NC_137772.1, read as the reverse complement.
TTTTCATTTCTTCTTGGTTCTTCTTCATTTCCTCTTGGTTCTTACTCATATTGTCGAATTTGTCTTCCATTCTTTTCTGCCACCTTATGATCATTTCCTGAATTCTTTCTCTGACAGGTTGCTTGCATCCATTTCGTTTACTTCCTTTTCTGGTGATGCCTGTTTTTCTTTCATATGCGGGCTGTTTCTTTGTCTCCCCATGATCTCTCTTCTTCGGGTGTCTGGTTATGTAGTTCTCTCTCTCCTTTTTGTGAGGGAGTGTAGAGCTCCTCTGAAGCCATGTGCTTGTAGCACTTGGGGACCGGTGTTCTCTGGTTCGCAGCTGTTCAGTGGGTGCCATAGTTGTAGATTCCACGGGCTTCTCAGGCATCCGATAACATCCACTTTCCCCTTCAAGATGGCGCGGTCTCTACAAGATTCAATCTTCATGGGCTTGTAGGCGGGTGCATCTGGGCTTCAATCTCAGCAATACCTTTGTGTATACATGACCTTGGCTCTATGTGTTCAGTGATTTTTGAATCACTGAACATGTAGAGCCAGCTCCAGCTGTAAAGCGAGGCCCAGAGTTCTTAACAAGTATATAAAACAGAGGGGAAAATGTCCTGGAATATGTTTTAAGCACCCAATTATTTGGTAAAGGATGATATATTCTCTACCCCTCAGTCACCTCCCAGTAGTCTTACAACAGTGTACAACTGGTTAGAGAACTCATTCAACCAAACTGATGTATAAAGTGGACCTGCTTGTGATTTAACTCTTCCAGTGCCAGTCTAGCAATACCATTTCCAATATCCAATAAGAAAGTAAGTTGGTGAAAAATGACAACCACATAATCTTTGTCACAAAGATATAAATAAAATATACTCAGCTTTCTCTAATCACTTCTCACTGAAAACAGAAATTTAGATACACAGTTTTTCATGATGGCATTATAGAAGACCATGCCTGGCATTTCCCTCTTAGAAAAATGGCCAGGACAATAGAGTTAACATTTTTAATGTTTGATTCTCTTCTTTTTCTCTTAAAAGAAGCAAAATGAAGATCGGTCTTCCCTTAGAAATTTGCCAGTGGTTTCATGGTTTTCACTAAGAAACCAATGCCCTGATTGAAAATTTAGTAACTTGGGAGACCTTAAGTCTCTTGAGGAATATAAATTAAAGAACCATTTTGTTAGAAATACCAGCCTTGTTTAATAAGGACCTTTCTTTTTTAAAAGACATTAATAACAGTTGAGTCCTTCTACCATGTTTGATTTTTTTAATTATTCAAATCAGTTACAAATGATGTATCCTAAAACTAATCAATGAAAAAAAATGAGAAAATATTGCCTTGCCAAGTGTCTCCCACCATTATTTAAATATAAAAGAATTGTTTTTCAATGAAGTCTATGAGGTAAGTTGCCAGTTCTCATTTTTATGCAATAGCTTTTTTTTTGGGGGGGGGGGGAATAATACTCCCTATCCAGGGCATAAAAAGGGAGCAATTTAGTAAATTGAGGCAGGCTTCCTGTTTTGAAGCCATGATTAGGTATGCCTACCAAAGATGCAGTCTGGGGACAAGTGTAAGAGTAAATAAGGATTGAAGGATAAAGGAAAAAAATAAGATTGATTCCAGAATTAAGCAGACTTGAAAAGAATTAAAGAGATGAGTGAAGAAAGAGGAAGTAAATGACACTGTCTATATGAACCCTGAAACCTTTGTAACCTAAAACTTGTAGCACTGTAGACTGTTTGACACTTCACCCGGCTGTGCACTCTCTTCTCACTATTCCTTCTCTACCTCTATTTGCTGCTGATCACACCTGTTTCTCCAAGGAGAGCTGCTATGTTCTCCTTATATCTGATTCCAACTATTGACCAAAAATTGCCTCCTGCCAGAGAATTAATTGATATTAATAATATTAAGTTCCAGGAGCAATTAATTTATATTAATTCAATTCCACAAGTTTTGTCATAATGCAATATTACTAAAGTGTTATATAAATAATTTAAAATTTAAAAGCCCAGCCACATGGTATATAAAACAACAAAGTTAATAGATTTGTCTGAAATTTAATTGGGAAATAAGGTAGTACAAATATGCAAAATTGGGAATAGCAAGAGAGTAATTAAAAAGTTACTTTATTCCTGAAAACCATGGGCAGCTCTCTGTTAATAACTTTGAAATGGATAATTTGGGGAGATGATATATATCGAATTAAGAATTAGAACATTTTAAGAGACAGATATTCATAAAAGAAATGGACACTATTATCAGAGAACTACCTCCCCCAAAAGCTCTGACCAGTTAGTTTTATAGGCAAATTAAATACATATTTTTACAAATAAATACTATTTGTGCTATATTCAGTCCCATAGAAAAATCTAATAAACTCCATTTTATGACTATACCATAATCCAGATTCTACAAATAGAAAACTGTAGATTAGCCAAAACCGGTTTGGCTCAGTGGATAGAGCGTTGGCCTGCGGACTGAGGGGTCCCAGGTTCAATTCCAGTCAAGGGCATGTAACTTGGTTGCGGGCACATCCCCAGTAGGAGGTGTGCAGGAGGCAGCTGATCGATGTTTCTCTCTCATTGATGTTTCTGACTGTCTATCTCTCTTCCTTCCTCTCTGTAAAAAATCAATAAAACATATTTAAAAAAAAAAAAGAAAACTGTAGATTAAACCCACTTATAATATGGACATTAGAAAAAAAACTGAACAAAAATCTGACGCAGCAACACAGCAAAAAATAATAAATAGCTTATTTGTGAATGTACAGGTGGTTAAATATTAGTAAATCAATTTATATAATGCATTGCTTCTAAGAATAAAGGAGAAACAGGATAATTATTTTAATAGATATCAAACATTTAAGAAACTTTTAAGAAATATAATAATATTTCTTAGGTCAACAGTAAATATTTTAATTAACAGTGAAATGTTATGGGTGCCATTATAAAACCAACAGACAAATAAATAAGTGACACATAAAGACAACAACTCTTAGCTCCATATTTAAAGTTTGTGTGTTTGTCTCTGTGTGTGTGTGTGTGTGTGTGTCTGTCTGTCTTCTAGCCAATGCAAGAAGACATAAAACAAATAAAAGTAGAAAAAAAATTTATTTCTAATGTATAACTCTATATAAAAACAAAACACACAGGCACATACATACATAAACTAAAACAGAAAATCAATATAAATAAAAATGCAATAGCTTTTACAAATTTTATATATTATTATAAATATATATGCACACACAAACAGAATGGAAAATATTACGAAAATAAGTTATTAAATTCAATACATAAAATGAATAAGTATAGCCTTAATAAAAACAGTGTGAGACATGTACAGAAAATATAATCTATACTAATAAATGGGTAATATGCTAATTAGACCAGTCCTTCCAGACAAAGCCACAGCAGCTGTGAGGGCCGAGGGCCGGAGGCACAGGAGAGGCGGCTGCGCAAGCCAGTCCAGTGCCTCAGCCCCTTTCACAGAGGCCACGGGAGAGCCCGGCGCTGCATGAGAGGACGGGTTTGCACAAGAGGGCGGGGCGGTGCAATAGGGCAGGGCCATGGACACTTTTGCAGAGTTGGCATGGGAGAGTCCTCTGTGCAGGCTGGCCCAGCACCACCGCCCCTTCTGCAGAGGCAGCGGGAGTGGGGGCTGCACAATCCCAGTTCCAGTGCTGCCCCTTCTGTAGAGGCAGCCACAGAGGCACAGCTCTGGCTGGTCCCAGTGCCACTCCTCCACAGAGGCTGGATAGGGTGCGACCTGCTGTGCCTCAACCTCCCACAGCCCTTCCCCCAGCCAACCTGGCCCCAGATCGCCCCCACCCACTAGTGGGTGGAGGGGACAGGGCCAGCACTAAGAAGCAAGGACCAAGGGCCAGCAGTAGCGGCAGCAGTGGGGTGATGGGGGCAGCGCCTTCCCCTGATCGCCCAGTCACCTCCTACAGAGGGAGGGGGAGTGGGCCTAAGCCGTCAGTAGGACATTCCCTGAGCGCTCCTGGACTATAAGAGGGGGCAGGCTGGGCTGAGGGACCCCCTACCCCATGCACAGATTTTCATGCACCAGGCCTCTAGTTACCTATAATAGAAGAACATAAAGAGAAAACAAATAACCATGTAAATGTTATAAAGATGTCATTTCTTCCAAAAGAGATCCATAGGTTCAAAGTGCAGTATTTCCAAACAAAAATTCTAGCATCCAGTAAGCAAATTTACATTCTCAAACAAACTGCTTTGGATACTTTAAGATGTCAAGGAAGATAATCCACTGTGAACTACTTGGGCAAATGCCCAGGAGAATTTCGGCCTCATCTGGCAACAGTTACTGAGCTCATAACTTTGGACACACAACAATCACCAACACTGACAATGAGAAAACTGTGTGTGCTCCTGGAGAAGCTGGCCAGAATCTGGAGGCACTGGCAGGCACTCATGTGTGCTGCCAGTAATGAGAACAGCTGATGCCCAGTGGGGGACCCTTGTGGGGAGCAGGGCCTTCTCTGAGCAAGTTATCCTCAGCTGGTCATTAACATCAGAGCCCAGCTAAAGCAGTCTCCACTGGAAACTAAACGGAGTGCTATGAGCTGCAGCCTGAGGTCCCTAAGGGAACTGCTGTCTGTGGGCACTAGAAATGGTGGAGAGAAGAGAGCTCTGAGCTCGAGGATGCTGCTAACAAAAACCTTAGAAAGAGAACCTGTGGTGCACTGACCATTAAAAATTCAAGGTGTGGATCATGATGAAAAGAGCTTGAGTCCAGTCTTGCTTGTCAAATGTGACTGAATAGCCACTATGATGGTGAACTGTGCCTTCAAAGAAGGAAGAGGGGTGGAGGGACTGGCTCCCTACCTGCCCCAAACACTGCCATATTATAATATGACAAACATAGGCTGACAAATTCCAAAAGAGAATACAGATCAGCACTGCCCAATTCCAGAATCTGCCAATTTCCCATCCTATATTATAAAAGCGTAGTATGCAAATTGTCCCCTCAACTGGAAGTTATCCAGGAGTTGGACCAGGGGGTGGGGCCGGCTGGGAGGAGGAAGGGAGGCCCCGGCTTGTGGTGGCAGCTGCTAGGGACCCTACCAGTGCATGAATTTCATGCACTGGGCCTCTAGTACTATATAAGAACAATAAGAATGCCAAGATTTGGAATGGAGCTGAGTCGTCAATGAGGCAGGAGTTAAGACTTGGCTCCCAGGAGGCCATGGCTGGGCTGCAGCTCTCCCAGTACTGCTCAAGTGCCTCTGGCACATCAGCAAGACCCTCCTCCCAACACACACACACACACACACACACACACACACACACACACACACCATCGAAGAGAATCCAAGAAGCAGGGAGCGGATGAGGTCTTTGGTTCATAGCTTGAATCCTGGCATTCCTGTGACCTCTGGAATCAACTTCAGCTGTAATAACATCCCTCTTGTTCTGCTCTCAAAATTTGGCATGTTTCAAGATTCAGTTCAAATGCCTGTTTCTTTTCTGTGAAGTATTCCCCAACTCCCTCCTGTCCTCATAAAATCAACTCTATCAGAATTTATTACTCCAAATCACACATCCCCCAGCACTTTGCTAACATCTCCAACATCACATTCATTAACATTACTTTTGATTCTAGCTATTTGAATTCATATTTATAGACTGTAGACTGTATGAAAGAGGTGGGGCCATCTCCTCCTTTGATGCTTAGAGCAATAGTTTGCTCAACAAATATTATAGGGATGCTCAATAAATATTTTTAAATAAACTTAATTTCTACTCTGCCTGTCATTGAGTTGAGGAACAGAAAAAAAATTTTTTTGACAGCTCCTTGGGACACAAAGCAGTTAAGTTCTTGAGCATCAATTAATTGAAGAAAAGAACCCAGCCCCTTATTCCCTGGTTTTCTCCAGATTACACTCTGTCTGGCTTCTTGCAGAAATGTCAGAGCACTCACCTCCACCAGCTTGCTGCAAAAACCTGTGCTTATTCCAAACACTTCCCAGAGACTAGCTTAATTTAATTTTGCTCTGACAAGATGATGCTCACACAAAAATTCTTGAATGTTTCATACTTGCTAATGTTTGAACATGGATTTCTTTCATACTCTCCGTTACATTTTTTCTGGAGATTTAGTTTGACAAATTCTGCCATCCCCTTCAGGAGAAGTGCTATCATTTCTGATAAAAGAATGTTTTCAAGCCAAAATTTCTTCCTTCCATACACAAATGTATATATAGTGTATATACCTTATGCATAATCTAACACAAGGTCTCTCTGTCCCCAGGCAGAGTATGAGGGTGGAGGTCGGGAGAAGATTGGTGGGCCTTCCTCCTTATTGGGACATCAGCATGGAGACACAGGACATGCACTGCCAGTCTTCTTGTGCCTGCCAGGGAGTGAGAAAGCTATGCCAGGCTGCGGGGAAGCCAAGAGCAGAGTTACAGCTGCAGCCAGGATGGTCCTAAAGGAGAGGGAGTAGAAAGCAGCTCTTTTCTCAACCAGAAAAGGTATGTCCTTATCACTCTCCCCTGACTTGAGAGGTGCACAAATTCCTACACAAAGGGAAGAGAACATTTACGTGTATGTCAAATGAATTTTGGTGCAAGAACCAAAGAGGTTCTCATCTCTTGAGAGCTATTCCGTGCAGGGTAGAATACAACAATGTACTCCTTCTGTAGGCACACAGGGCACCATTCCACAGTGCTCACTCACAGGGAGTCCAGGACAGAGGGCATAAGCCACTCACCAGGGTCTGGCCAGGGAGTCATTTTAGTATTTACTTTGCAGCTTTAGTTGCTACATTGACCTTAGAGTCAAAAGTCCTCTCGCACTGCCTTCCAGACAGTGTAGTTCACAACAACACGCCCGTGACAACTAATAAAAAATAAATAGCAACAAAAGAAGGAAGGAAAGAAGATAGGAGGGAGGGAGATGAGAAGGGAGGAGGGAGGGAGATAAAGAAAATGAAAGACAAAGGTGGGGGAATGGGTGAAGGGAGTCAAAAGGTACAAGCTTCCAGTTAGAGAATAAGTAAGTCCTTGGATGTAATGCATAGCATGGTGACAATAGTTGATAACGCTGTATTGCATATTTGAAAGTTGTTAAGAGAATAGATCTTAGAAGTTCGCATCACAAGAAAAACAAAATTTGTTACTATGTATGGTGATGGATGTTAACTAAATTTACTGTGTGAACATTTTGCAAAATATACAAATATCGAATCATTATGTTGTGCTCCTAAAACTAATATAATGCTGTATGTCAATTATATCTCAATTAAAAAAGAACAAAAGGGAGAAAGAAAGCAAACTAGCAATTTGCTAGCAATTTAAAAAATCTCTGTCACATGCAGACTTGAGCACTCTGGTAGAATCACTCTCTCTTGTCTCAGAATAAAGTTGGCTGCATCAAGCAGTGAGAGGCAGAGATGTCTCCAGGGTCCCCAGCTGACAGCACTCCCACAGGAGTCATCTGAGAAGGAGGCAGCTTCTCCCTGTCAGTGCTGCAGAAACACCCAAGGCTCTTCATCACATCCTCAGTTCCTAACACCCTCCCCGTGGATGTAGCCATGTAATGATCATAAGCTTTGGAGACAAAAAGCTGATGTATTGTGTCCTTATTCTTTTCTTCCTAGTTATACAATCAGGATCAATTCCTTTTACCACGTTGAATCTGGTGTTATGTAGGTGGTGGACCAAGGGAAGCAGGAAGTAAAACTGGAAAAGTCCATTGGAGCAATTATTAATGGACCAGTCTTCCAGGCATAGAACACACTGGCTACCCTGATTATTATACCTCTCTTTACCCTGACTTACCAGCATAAAAATACAAGAGGTACACTGCAGAGCACACCCCATATCTGCATCCCTCTGCGGGGTCCCTTTGCCAGAAACTGAGGCACATTTCCCTGAAGGCGTCCTACTTTTCTGGAACAATCTTTGCTCATCTCAGCAATGACTGGGAAGAGTCCAAAGACATCTGACATGTTGATGGAATGCAGCAGGAAGAGCTCTGTTGCATTTTTTTAATCAAGTAATTTATTAGGCTCAATTTGGGGTTTTTTAACAGCTTTATTGGTATGTAATTGACTTGCAATAAAGTGCACATATTAAAGTGTACAATTGAGAAGTTTTGATAAATGTATACATATGTCCATGTGCCGAATCCCCAGAATCTGTGAATATGTAACTGGCATGGTAAAAGAATGTAATTAGCATAAGGTTCTTTTTTTTTTTTAGTGTTTTCTATTTTATCATGTTTTTTTTTTTAATATATTTTTATTGATTTATTTTTTTAGAGAGAGAGGAAGAGAGAAGGAGAGAGAGATAGAATATCGATGAGAGCAAAACATCCATCAGCTATCTCCTGCATGCCCCCACACTGAGGATTGAGCCTGCAACCTGTGCATGTGTCCAGACTGGGAATCAAATCGGTGACCTCTTGGTGTCAGGGACAACACTCAACAAACTGAGACACACTGGCTGGACTTAAGGTTCTTTTTTTAAATTAAATTTATTGGGGTGACTTTGGTAATGAGATTATGTTTCAAGTATACAATTCTGTAATACATCATCTCTAGATTGAACTGTGTACTCACCACCCAAAAGCTAGTTTCCATCTGTCACCATGTATTTGACCCACCTTTAACCTCCTCATTCTTTCCCCTCTGGCAGTCAACATACTGTTATCTATGTCTATGAGGGAGTTTTGTGTTTTTTAGTTTGTTTTGTTTGTTTGTTACTTTCTGTTTTACATCCCATGTATGAGTGAAATCATATGGTTCTTGGCCTTTCCCTTCTGACTGCTCTCAAGATCCATCCATGTTGTTGCAAATGGTAGCATCTCATCTTTTCTTATGACTGAGTAGTATTCCATTGTGTATATGTACCACATCTTATTTATCCAGTCATCCATTGAAGGATAATTGCATTGTTTCCATATATTGGCCACTGTGAATAATACTACAACAAATATAGGGGTACATATATCTATACAAATAAATGATTTTTTATTTTTCAATTATATTTGACATTCAGTATGATATTACACTAGAGGCCCAGTGCACAAAATTTGTGCATGCGGGAGGGGTCCTCAGCCCAATCTGCACCCTCTCGCAATCCAGGACACCTCGGGGGATGTCCAATTGCTGGTGTGGGATCAGACCTAAACCGGCAGTTGGACATCCTTCTCACAATCCAGGACCTCTGGCTCCTAACTGCTCACCTCCCTGCTTGCCTGATCGCACCTAACCATTCCACCTGCCTGCCTGATCACTCCTAACCCCTCTGCCTGCCTGACTGATCACATAAAACTACTTGCTTGCCTGTGTGATCACCCCTAAACACTCACCTGCCTGCCTGATCGCCCCTAACCACTCTGCCTGCCTGCCTGATCGCCCCTAACTGCTCACCTGCCTGCCTGCCTGATTGCCTCTAACTGCTTGCCTGCCTGCCTGATCACTCCTAACCACTCTGCCTGCCTGCCTCATTGCCCCTAACCACCTCTGCCTCAGCCCCCACTGCCCCGCTTCGTCTGGAAGGATGTCCGGAATGATGTCCAGAAAGTTGTTCAGCTGTCTGGTCTATTTAGCATATTACGCTTTTATTATTATAGACTAGAGGCCTGGTGCACAAATTTGTGCACAGGTGGGGTCCAGCTGGCCTGCCCCAATTAGGGCCGATCTGGCTGGGCCAGCCGGGGGGAGGGGACGTGGGAGGTTGGCCAGCCAGCCCCGCCCCCTGGTCAAACTCCCAGTCGAACTCCCAGTCAATGGGACAAATTGCATATTAGCCTTTTATTATATAGGATTAGTTCAGGTGCACAGCATAGTGGTTAGACATTTATGTAACTTACAATGTGATTCCCCTGATAAGTCTAGAATCCTCATACCATACATAGTTATTAAACTATTTTTTACTGTATTCCCTAAGCTGTACTTCATATTCCCATAACTATTTTATAATTACCCTTTTGTACTTCTTAATCTCCCCCCTTTTTCACCTAGCTCCTAACTCCCTTCCCATCCGGCAACCATCAGTTTGTTCTCTATATCATGAGTCTGTTTCTATTTTGTTTGTTTGTTTATTTTATTGTTTAGATTTCACATATAAGTGGAATCATATGGTATTTGTCTTTGTCTGGGATTTCAGTTAACATAATATTCTCTAGGTCCATCCATGTTGTGGCAAATGATGAATTTCATTCTTTTTTTATGGTCAAGTATTATTCCACTGAATATATGTAACATTATTCTTTATCCAATCATCCATTGATGGGTTTTTAGGTTGCTTCCATATCTTGGCTATTATAAATAATGCTGCAATGAACATAGGGGTACATATGTTCATTGAATTCATATTTTTATGTTTCTTTGGCTTTCAATCTGAAGTGACTCTTTTATAGACAGCATATACATAGGTCTTGTTTCTTACCCATTCAGTATTCTATGTCTTTTAATTGGAATATTTAATCCATTTACATTGAAAGTTATTATTGACTAGAGACCTGTTGCATGAAGATTTGTGCAATAGGCCTTCCTTCACCTGGATGCCGGCACCAGTTTTCCTCTGGCACCTGGGACCCAGGCCTTCGTTCTGGCCGCTGCCTTCTGCCTTTGCTCTGGCCAGAGTCTTTGCTGACTCCAGGCAGAGTCTGCAGGCTTCTAGCTGACTCGGGACGGAGTCTGCAGTCTTCGCTTTGCTCTGGCAGGAGTCTTCGCTTGGCTCCAGCCGGAGTGCCACTCCCGTAGCTCCCTCTGCCCCCCACCCTCTCCCTCATAGCAGGCATTCTGCCCTGCCCAGCTGCTCCACACCTGGAGTGGCTGGGGGGCGGGTCCACCACCATCTTTGTTGTGCTAATTTGCATATTCCCTCCTGATTGGCTGGTGGGCGTGGCGGAGGTATAGTCAATTTACATATTTCTCTTTTATTAGTGTAGATAGGTACATAGTTATTTCCATTTTATCATTCATATTTATGTTTTTTGCTTTTCTTCTTCTTAAAGAAGTCCCTTTAACATTTCTTGTAATATTGGTTTAGTGATTATGAATGCCTTTAGCATTTTCTTGTCTGGGAAGCTCTTAATTTCTCCTTCAATTGTAAATGACAGCCTTTCTGGGTAGAGTAGTCTTAGCTACTTGGTCCTTGCTTTTCATCACTTTGAGTATTTCATGCCATTCTCTTCTGGTCTGAAAAGTTGCTGTTGAGAGATCAGCTGACAGTCTTATGGGAGAGTGCTTGTAGGTAACTAATTGCCTTTGTCTTGCTGCTTTTAAGATTCTGTCTATGTCTTTAATCTTTGCCATTTTAACTGTGATGTGTTTTGGTGTGGGCCTCTTTGGGTTCATCTTCTTTGAAATCCTCTGCACTTCCTGGACTTACATGTCTATTTCCTTCATCAGGCTAGGAGAATTTTCAGTCATTATTTCTTCAAATAGGTTTTCAATTCCATGCTCTCTCCCTTCTCTTGTACCCCTATGATGCAAATGTTATACTTAGTATTGTCCCAATGGTCCCTTAAACTGTCCTCTTTTTTAAAACTAGAGGCCAGGTGCATGAAATTCGTGTACGGGGGTGTGTGTCCCTCAGCCCAGCCTGCACCCTCTCCAATCTGGGACCCTCAAGGGATTTCCGACTGCCCGTTTAAGCCCGATCCCGGTGGGATTGGGCCTAAATGGGCAGTTGGACATCCCTATCACAATCCAGGACTGCTGGCTCCCAACTGCTCGCCTGCCTGCCTTCCTGATTGCCCCTAACCCAGCCGTGGGCAAACTATGGCCCACGGGCCCGATCCGGCCCGTTCGGCTGTTCTATCTGGCCCCCGGAGCTGAAAGAGCAGAGGGTTCTCTTGCTCTCTGCTCCGCTCCTTTACTTTGAATTTATATTAGTTCACACAAACACTCCATCCATGCTTTTGTTCCGGCCCTCCGATCCAGTTTAAGAACCCATTGTGGCCCTCGAGTCAAAAAGTTTGCCCACCCCTGCCCTAACCGCTTCTGCCTGCCAGCCTGATCACCCCTTAACCACTCCCCTGCCAGCCTGATTGATGCCTAACTGCTCCCCTGCCAGCCTGTTTTCCCCTAACTGCCCTCCCCTGCAGGCCTGGTCCCCCTCAACTGCTCTCCCTTGCAGGCCTTTTCCCCCCCAACTGCCCTCCCCTGCAGGCCTGTTTTCCCCTAACTGCCCTCCCCTGCAGGCCTGGTCACCCCTAACTGCCCTCCCCTGCAGGCCTGGTCACCCCTAACTGCCCTCCCCTGCAGGCCTGGTCCCCCTCAACTGTTCTCCCTTGCAGGCCTTTTCCCCCCCAACTGCCCTCCCCTGCAGGCCTTTTCCCCCCTAACTGCCCTCCCCTGCAGGCCTTTTCCCCCCCAACTGCCCTCCCCTGCAGGCCTGGTCACCCCTAACTGCTCTCCCCTGCAGGCTTGATCACCCCCAACTACCCTTCCTTGCAGGCCTGGTCCCTCCCAACTGCCCTCCCCTGCAGGCCTGGGTCCTTCCCAACTGCCTTTCCCTGAAGGCCTGGTTGTCCCCAACTTCCCTCCCCTGCTGGCCCGATCACCCCCACTGCCCTCCCTTGCAGGCCTGGTCCCTCCCAACTGCCCTCCCCTGCTGGCCATCTTGTGGTGGCCATCTTGTGTCCACATGGGGGCAGGATCTTTGACCACATGGGGGCAGCCATCTTGTATGTTGGAGTGATGGTCAATCTGCATATTACTCTTTTATTAGATAGGATAGAAGCCTGGTGCATGGGTGGGGGCCAGCTGGTTTGCCCTGAAGGGTGTCCCGGATCAGGGTGGGGGTTCCCTTGGGGCATGGGGCGGCCTGGGTGAGGGGTCTGTGGTGGTTTGCAGGCCAGCCAAGCCCCCTGTCGACCCAAGCGGAGGCCCTGGTATCTGGGGTTTATTTATCTTCTACAATTGAAACTTTGTAGCCTGGAGCGGAGCCAAGCCTTCTGCTTGCTCCGTGGCAGCAGCCATTTTTTGGGGGGATTTATGTATCTTCTATAATTGAAACTTTGTAGCCTTAAGCGAGGTCTGGTCCGTCCAGGGTGTGCAGAAAGCTTGGCTTCCCCCATTGCCGGGGACAACCCTAGCCTCCTGCTCTTTCCAGCCCCGTGGCTGCTGCCATTTCTGTTTGGGTTTATGTATCTTCTATCATTGAAACTTTGTAGCCTTGAGTGGAGGCCTAGGCCGGCAAGGACAGGCGGAAAGCTTGGCTTCCTCCATTGCCGGGGAAACCCAAGCCTCCCTCCTGCTCTTTGTGGCTGTAGCCATCTTGGTTGGGTTTATTTGCATATTCGCTCCTGATTGGCTGGTGGGTGTGGCTTGTGGGCATGGCTTGTGGTGTAGCAGAGTGATGGTTAATTTGCATATTACTCTTTTATTAGATATGATTCTTTTTGCTATTCCTATTAGGTGTTTTCTGCTGCCTTGTCTTCCAAATTGCTGATTTGATTTTTTGCTTCATCTAATCTGCTGTTGATTCCCTCTAATGTATTCTTCAACAGCATCCAGGGTGAGTGCTTTTGAGTGAGTGAGTCTGTGTACAGGCCCTTTAAGGCTGCCAGAAGCCTTCTGTCTCATCTGGAAGGATGGAGTCCCTGCTAATATTTGCAACCACATGTTGTGGGTTCTCCTCTTCCTGGCACTGGTGCTCTGGGCTGGGGAGCCTAGTGTGGGGCTGTAACCTCTTGTCCCTAAAGAGGGACCTCTGCAGCTGAGATATCCTTCCCAGTTTTCAATCACCACATCTCTGTCCTGTCTACCAGTCTCATCATGGCTTCTTCTTTATAACCTTAGTTATTCTGTTCAGCTAGTCTGCAGATGGTTCTCCAGGTTGACTGTTCTATAATTTAGTTGCAATAATTATGTGATCATGGGAGGAGGTAAGCACAGTGTTTACCTACTCCACCACCTTTACTGGAACCCTTAACTTATGTATCTTGAGATAGAGAGATAATCCTGGTTTATCCAATGTAATCACAAGGATCCTCATAAGGGGAAGGCAGGAAGATCTAAGTTAGAATATGAGGTGATGATTGAAGCAAAGATTCACATTGTATGGCCACAAGCCATGGAAGGAAGGCAGCCTGGAAACTGAAAAAGACAAGAAATCAGATTCTCTTCTAGAGCCGCCAGAAGAAACAGGCCTGCAAACACCTTAATTATAGCCCCATAAGACTCACTGTGGACTTCTGACCTCCAGAACTATATGAGAATACTGTACATTTGCGTGGTTTTAAACTACTAAGTTTGTGGTCATTTGCTTCAGTGGAAAACTCATACAGTATATATCCACAAACCATCAACACTATCTCCAGACAACCATTTATCTGCTCTCAGTTGCCATAGATTAGCTTACATTTTCTAGAATTTCATATACATGGAATCATATAGTACGTACTCTTTTTTGATTGACATTTTCATTCAGCACAATTGTGATAAGATTGATTTGTATCAATAGTTTATTCCCTTTTATAAAAAATTTAATCTTTATTTTTGAAATTATTGGAGATGCCCCCTTTTTCCCATTAACCCTATTCCCCACTCCTGCCTTCACCCCACTATTGTCTGTGTCCATGGATTATGCATATCCTATCTAATGAAAGAGTAATGTGCAAATTGACCATACCTCTGCTACACCCACAAGCCACGCCCACCAGCCAATCAGGAGCAAGTATGCAAATTAACCCAACCAAGATGGCTGTGGTCACAAAGAGAGCAGGAGGCTTGGGTTTACCTGGCAATGGAGGAAGCCAAGCTTTCCACCTGACCTGGCCTGCCTTGGCCTCTGCTTAAGGCTACAAAGTTTCAATTATAGAAGATAAATAAATCCCAGATACCAGGGCCTCCACTTGGGTCACCAGGGAGCATGGCCAGCCTGAAAACCACCACAGGCCCATCACCCAGGCCACCCCACGCCCCAAGGGAACCCCCACCCTGATCCAGGACACCCTTCAGGGCAAACCAGCTTGCCCCCAGCCATGCACCAGGCCTCTATCCTACCTAATAAAAGAATAATATGCAAATTGACTGCCACTCCAACACACAAGATGGCTGCCCCATGTGGTCAAAGATGACTAACTCCATGTGGACACAAGATGGCCACCACAAGATGGCCAGCAGGGGAGGGCAGTTGGGAGGGACCAGGCCTGCAAGGGAGGGCAGTTAGGGGTGACCAGGCCGTCAGAGGAGGGAAGTTGGGGGCGACTGGGCCTGCAGGGAAGGGCAGTTGGGGGGGACCAGGCCTGCAGGGGAGGGCAGCTAGGGATGACCAGAGAGGACAGTTAGGGGTGACCAGGCCTGCAGAGGAGAATAGTTAGGGGTGACCAAGCCTGCAGGGGAGGGCAGTTAGGGGCAAACAGGCTGGCAGGGGAGCAGTTAGGCATCAATCAGGCTGGCAGGGGAGTGGTTAGGGAGTGAACAAGCTGGCAGGCCGAAGCAGTTAGGGGCAATCAGGAAGGCAGGCAGGCAAGCAGTTGGGAGCCAGCAGTCCTGGATTGTGAGAGGGATGTCCAGAGGATCGGGCCTAAATGGGCAGTCAGACATCCCTCGAGGGGTCCCAGATTGGAGAGGGTGCAGGCTGGGCTGAGGGACAACCCCCCCCTCCCCGCCCCGTGCACGAATTTCATGCACCGGGCCTGTAGTCTACAATAATTAAAGCATAATATACTAACTAGACCAGACATCCTTCCAGACGAAGCTGGGGCTGCTAGGGCCAAGCCCCCTACACGAATTTCATGCATCGGGCCTCTAGTGTGCATATAAGTTCTTTGAGTGGATAAGCTGGGAATGGATCTCTTTCTCTCTACCCCCTTCCCTATGAGAATCTTCAGTCTGTAGCATGCTTCCATGTCTCTGGATCTATTTGGTTTGTCAGTTTATTTTGTTCATTAGATTCCACATATAAGTGAGATCATGTGATATTTGTCTTTCTCTGCCTGGCTTATTTCACTCTCATATTACTCTCCAGGTCCTTCCATGCTGTCTCAAAGGGTAAGAGAGCCTTCTTTTTTATTGCTGCATAGTATTCCATGGTGTAAATGTCCCAGAGCTTTTTTATCCACTCATTTACTGATGGGCCCTGAGCTGTTTCCAGATCTTAGCTATTGTTAATAACACTATGAACATAGGGATGCATATGTACTTTCTGATTGGTGTTTCAGGCTTCTTAAGATATATTCCTAGAAGTGGGATCACTGGGTCAAATGGCAGTTCCTTTTTTAATTTTTTTGAGGAAACTCCACACTGTTTTCCATAATGGCTATACCAGTCTGTACTCCCACCAGCAGTGTACTAGGGTTCCTTTTTCTCCACATCCTGCCAGCAGTTGCTGTTTGTTGGTTTATTGATGGTAGTCATTTGTGCCCTTTATTGCTGACTAGTATTCCAATGTATATATATACCACAATTTGTTTATCCATTCCTTGTTGATGGTTATTTGTGTTGTTTTCCGTTTTTGGCTGTTATAAATAAAACTCCTACAGATATTCATGTTCAGATCTTTGGATGGTATTAAGTGTTGAATTGTGCCCTCTAATAAAAGATACGTTAAAGTTCTAACCCCAATACCTCAGAATATAAGTGCTTTTGCTTCTCAATGACCTCTAACCACCTAACCAGTTCTAGAACTACCTTCCGAAGATACCCAGAGTAAGTCTGCTGTCGTTTCTACTTAGTACTTTTTTCTAATTTCAAGTTAGTGTCCTGAATCAGCTACTCTACAAGGAAAATGTCCACAGTTCCCACAACCAGCAGTGGGAACTGGCTGGCTCTTTGGGGGTAGATAGAACTGACCTGGGCTCCAGTCATTTATTAGCTCTGTGACCTTGGGCTATGTTCTGCATCTAAAAAACCTTTAACACTATAATGGCATCACCATTAGGGTGAAAAATCTTGTGAGGAATCTTGGGCATTCCTGGGCTTGCAGCTGCATTACTACAGTCTCTGATTTTGTTGTCACATGGTGTTTTCCCTGTGTCTGTCTTTACATGGCAATCTCATATAAGGACACCAGTGATGCTGGATTAGGGGCCCACTCACTCCAGTGTGATATCATCTTAACTGATACATTTGCAGTGACCCTTCTAAATAAAGTCATTCTGAGGTAATATAAGTTTTATGTCACACTGGAGCCTTCCTAAGGAGATGAAGACCTGAGGAAATGGTTAAACCTGAGTGTTTTTGTGTGAGGTCTGAGGAAGAGCAGAGAGTTGTAAACAAAGTGCATGAGCTAAGTGTAGTAAACTGGGGAAAACTTGGGAAGATGTATTTGTACACATTCTTCTCTGTGTCCCTTCATTTGTCTTCTAGGAGATAAGGATGTTTCTTTCCTCCAGATACAGGGAGGGCATCTCTCACATGAGAGTCTTATGACCTGCTTCAAGGGAAGGTCCTTCCAGCACCTGCCACTTCTCATATTCCTTCAACTTGAAATATACAATATGCCAATGTGCCATATTTGGAGGGAATTTGTCCTGAATTCCATCAGAAGCAAGAAGCTGAGCTGTCCAGCAAGGTTCAAGGTCCTTCTCTGAAGTGGTCCCAAGACACCATTTTTCAGCCGGTTCCTATCAAAATGCCAGCTAGTGTTTGTTAGCAAGATGCTGACATGTGTACAGACTTTGAGGGTGAGACATCCTAGAATGGTGAGGTCAGTGTCTTTGCCAAATGTCTATGTGCACATGGGCAAGAAAGTTTTTAGAGCTAGTTTCCTGGCTCACTTGACATGGGAAGAAAAGGACCCTGGTACTTTTTCTTGCGCACACACATCCCCCCCCCTCAAGACTTATTGATAAGGTATCTCATTTTCCAGCCTACACCACTTCAAGTCAAAGCAGCCCTTCCCCAGGAGAGGTGCACTCATGGGAGATACTGACATCACTGGCCAGGTAAATGCACCTTGTCCTCCTCTAACATATCCCCACTGCCAACTCACATAAACACACACACATGCACTCACACCTGCAGGCATGCACACTCATACATGCACACACACATATATGCTTACACCCCTTAGCTTCCCAAAGTCTGATAAGTGGGAAGGAGGAAGACTCCAGGGTTTCATATTTCTAAAAGAGGGAGACCCACTTAAGAGCTGGAGCAAGAGCTGGAGATGCTGGTGTTTTGGCCAGCCTTCCTCTGAGAACACCCACAGCTCTGAAAGCTTAGTCAATAGCTCATTGTTTGCTATGAAATTAAGATGATAAGAGGGTAGAGAAACAGCCTAAAATGCTGAGACAGGCAGCTGCTAAATGTTTGCCATTCAGAGGTAGACTGTGCTTTGGGATTTGAAATTCACATTGCAGAGCCTTCTCTCCTATCACTCTCCCCCACACTCTATCCCTCACAGCCCTTCCTTTCTAGCATCCTTCTCCCCTGTCTCCCTGCCCTGGTCTTCTCTCTTCTTCATTCTTCCACTTATGCCTTATAGTGCTACTAGCTGCCCTGTCCTGGGGGATCCAGCCCAACCGCAGGGCCTATGGGGGACTTGGATGGGCTAGGCCCTGATCCTTCTGTAGAGCAGAAGCCCCAGGAAAGCAGATGAACTTGGGCAGGTCAATCTACCTCACTGGGCCTCATACTGATACTGTTGCAATTAACCTAGTTATTAATAACAGGAAAGTAGCAAAGAGAAGGCCAGACATTATAAGCATGTGTCCTACAAAATATTAGGGGAAGGGGATTGGACAGTGACGTTGGAGGGAGACTAGGGAAGATGTTTGTTGTCAGTCACACCTAGGAACAAAGGTCATTAGGCAGAATGGGCAAGGCCACTGCAAGCCTACGAAAATTTGGGCTACTTAGTTCCCTGCACAAAACAGTTTGCTCTCTGTGCTTTCGGAACCTGTGGGACTCTTGTTGCTTGGGGTGGGTTCACCTGCATTCTCCCATGTGGCCCATGGCACAAGGATGTCCACAAGTAATGGACTAATGGACTGTAGCTAGCCTGATGCTGGACTTGACCCAGCTCCACCACGGAAAGGAAGCTCTGGACACTGGCTTTGCTTCTAGCTTTACTAAAACCCCGCCTACATTTCTTCTATGACTGAACTAAGGGAGGTGGGACTTTAGAAACCCAGGGATGTAATTCCATGAAAATAAGGCTTTCTACTATATCTTGTTCTTCCCATTCGAGTCTCAGAAAATTCCTTTTCTAGAGATATTGCAAGGACTCCACCCCCAGTGCCCAATAGGGAAGAGGACCCCCATTTTCTCTGATAGCAATACCTTTAAAGCAATAAGCTCTGTTTCCACATATTTATAAAATAAATTTTAATCACTAAGCTAGATGTTATGAAGGGTCCCTTCCAACTTTGAGGAGCTACTCATATCTTTCTGAAACTCAGGAAAAAAGGTTGCTGGGAGGCCATTCTGAGTCAGAGGACAACCTTGACTTCATAATGAGGGTTTTGAATCAGTTTTCCAAGTGGAACTAAATTGATAGCCTGCTTACTGGCATAAATACTTCTTACTTGCATGGAAGGAAAGTTGGTCACAGGACGTATGTAGTTCACAAAGATTCCCACCAACTCGGAAATCTATAGCAGCAACACAAACCCTAAATTTAACTTCCCTGAAGAGAAAACTTACTCTTTACAATCTTATCTAATAAAAGAGTAATATGCAAATTAACCATCACTCTGCTACACCCACAAGCCACGCCCACCAGCCAATCAGGAGTGAGTATGCAAATTAACCCAACCAAGATGGCTGCAGTCACGGAGAGAGCAGGAGGCTTGGGTTTACCCGGCAATGGAGGGAGTCAAGCTTTCCTCACACCCTGGTGGGCCCAGGCCTCCACTCAAGGCAACAAAGTTTCAATTATAGAAGATAAATAAATCCCAAATATCAGGGCCTCCGCTTGGGTCACCAGGGGGTGTGGCCAGCCTGCAAACCACCACAGGCCCCTCACCCAGGCTGCCCCACGCCCCAAAGGAACCCCCACCCTGATCCGGGACACCCTTCAGGGCAAACCAGCCGGCCCCCACCCATGCACCAGGCCTCTATCCTATCTAATAAAAGAGTAATATGCAGATTGACCATCACTCCAACACACAAGATGGCCGCCCCCATGTGGTCAAAGATGTCTAACCTCATGTGGACACAAGATGGCCACCACAAGATGGCCAGCAAGGGAGGGCAGTTGGGAGGGCCCAGGCCTGCAAGGGAGGGCAGTAGGGGGTGATCAAGCCTGCAGGAGAGGACAGTTAGGGGTGACCAGGCCTGCAGAGGAGAGAAGTTGGGGGCAACCGGGCCTGCAGGGAAGGGCAGTTGGGGAGGGGGGACCCAGGCCTGCAGGGCAGAGCAGTTGGGGGGAACCAGGCCTGCAGGGGAGGGCAGTTAGGGGCAAACAGGCTGGCAGGGGAGCAGTTAGGCATCAATCAGGCTGGCAGGGGAGTGGTTAGGGGGTGATCAGGCTAGCAGGCAGAAGTGGTTAGGGGCAATCAGGAAGGCAGGCAGGCAAGCAGTTGGGAGCCAGCAGTCCTGGATTGTGAGAGGGATGTCCGACTAACGGGATCCGGCCTAAACGGGCAGTTGGACATCCCTCAAGAGGTCCCAGATTGGAGAGGGTGCAGGCTGGGCTGAGGGACACACACACACACCCCCCCCCCCGGCCCCATGCATGAATTTTGTGCACCAGGCCTCTAGTAAATTATATTTGAAAGTTATTGTGAAAGACTGATTCTCCCAATTCAATATGGATCAACCGCCCCCCACCCCCACCTCTCCAAAAAGTAATCTGAGAATTAAAGACAAAGGAAATTATAAGAATTAGTCTGACAATTAGGAGACAAATTAAATTGCAAGGATTAAGGAGCACATTGAATGTGCCTAAACATTTCCTTTGATTTATCTCTCAGGACCCAGGATGATAGACGATAAGAGGGAAGGCCAGGGATGATTTGAGGGCCTGTGGAGGTCAGGGTGGTCTCTGCTCAATTCTTCCATCTCTACCTTGAAAAACCAGAAGGATCCAATCATGTCAGAATCTGGAGGCAAGGCTTTCCAGAGAGAGGTAACAGAAAGAGCAAATATCCTGAGCTATGGTGCTCAAGGAGAGGCAAGAACAGAGTGGCTCAAGCAAAGTGAACAGGAGGAAGTCGGGAGGGGTGTGAGATAAGGGAGGCCAGCCAAGTCCAGATTGTGTGAGGTTCTGAGGCTAAGGTGAGGTTTGTGCATGTGCATGTGTTTTGAGTGAAAGAGACTAACATGATCCGACATGTTTAAAAGCTTGCTCTTGGGAGAAACCAAGATGGCGGCATAGGTAAGCACCTAAACTGTTGCCTCGCACAACAATTTCAAAACTACAACTAAAAGACAGAACGGACACCATCCAGAACCACAGGAAAGCTGGCTGAGTGAAAATTCTACAACTAGAAGGAAAGAGAAAAGCTCACAGAGAATTGGAGGTACGGCAAAGGGTCTTTGTGCACGCAGAGGGAAGGGCAGCTGAGAGCCTGGCTGACTTTCTCTGGTGGAAGGGGGAAGGAAGCCCCCAACCGCACTGAACCCCAGTTCTTACTGCACTGAACCCCAGTCCCGGGCGAAACCCCGTGGACCCAGGCTCATACAGGGGGAGACTGGACTGTCAGGTAGAGAGAAAGGCACCCGGAGACTCAGAGACCTGGGGGAGACCTGGGGGGAGCCCCGGCAGGCAGGGTTCCGGAGGCGTGCACGCCAGTGTGCACAAAGGCTGCGGAGGTTGCCACAGGCTTTCCCTAGCAGAAGGGAGTCCGAAGCTCCTGACTGCACTGAACCCCAATTCTGACTGCACTGAACCCCAGTTCCAGGCGAGCCCCTGGGGACCCGCGCTCTTACGGGGGGAATCTGGACTCTCGGGCTGAGACTCGGGAGCCGGGGAAGGCAAAGGTCTGCAGGCGCACATGCGCGCAAGGGCAAGGCTGACTGGAAGCCAAGACTGTCTGCTCCGCCCTTAGACTCCACCCCATCCAAGCTGAGCACAGAGGCTATTGCAATTTGGCAAGTCTAACCTTATAAGGCTGTCTCCAGCACCCAACTTCTCCCAGCGTAGACACAGCTGATCCTTACAGCCAACTGGCCTGGAGGTCAGTTCCTCCCAGTGATACCAACAACAATCAAGACTTAACTACAACAAGGCTGTACACACAGTCCACAAAGGGGTGCACCAAGAGTGTCCACCTCAGGTTAACTGGGGAGGCCGACCCACTGGGCCATATAGGAAACCTAGCACACAAATCTACCCTACCAACTCAGGGAAGCAGTGAAAATGCAGCGTCAAAGAAACAGATCACAAACGAAAGAAATGGAGGAAAACAAACGACTGGATATAGAATTCAAAACCACGGTTATAAGGCTTTTCAAGAATATCCTAGAAAAGGCCAATAAATATAACGAGACCCTCGAAGATATGAAAAAGGACCAACTAGAAATTAAACATACACTGACTGAAATAAAAAATATTATACAGAGACCCAACAACAGACTAAAGGAACACAAGAATCAAGTCAAAGAATTGAAATACAAAGAAGCAAAAAACACTCAACCAAAAAAGCAAAAAAGAAAAAAAAATCCAAAAAGTTGAAGATAGTGTAAGAAGACTCTGGGACAACTTCAAGCGTACCAACATCAGAATTATGGGGGTGCCAGAAGAAGAGGGAGAGCAAGATACTGAAAACCTATTTGAAGCAATAATGACCAAAAACTTCCCCCACCTGGTGAAAGAAATAGACTTACAAGTCCAGGAAGCACAGAGAACCCCAAACAAAAGGAATACAAAGAGGACCACACCAAGACACATCATAATTAAAATGCCAAGAGCAAAAGACAAAGAGAGAATATTAAAAGCAGCAAGAGAAAAACAGTTAGTTACCTACAAGGGAGCACCCATTCGACTGTCAGCTGATTTCTCAACAGAAACTATGCAGGTCAGAAGGGAGTGGCAAGAAATTTTCAAAGTGATGAATAGCAAGAACCTACAACCAAGATTACTCTAGCCAGCAAAGCTATCATTCAGAATTGAAGGGCAGATAAAGAGCTTCACAGATAAGAAAAAGCTAAAGGAGTTCATCACCACCAAACCAGTATTATATGAAATGCTGAAAGGTATTCTTTAAGAAGAGGAAGAAGAAAAAGGTAAAGAGAAAAATTATGAACAACAAATACATATCTATCAACAAGTGAACCTAAAAATCAAGTGAATTAAAAACCTGAGGAAGAGAATAATCTGGTGAATATAATAGAATCAGGGGCATAGAAAGGGAGTGGACTGATAATTCTCAGGGGGAAAGGGGTATTGGGGGGGGGGGTTCAGGAAGAGACTGGACAAAAATCATACACCCATGGATGAGGACAGTGGGGGGGGAGGTAAGGGCAGAAGGTGGGGTGGGAACTGGGTGGAGGGGAGCTATGGGGGGAAAAAGGAGAAACGATTGTAATAATCTGAATAAAGATTTATTTTAAAAAATTAAAATAAAATAAATATGCTAAAAAAAAAAAAAGCTTGCTCTTGGGCCCTAACTGGTTTGGCTCAGTGGATAGAGCATCGGCCTGCGGACTCAAGGGTCCCAGGTTTGATTCCAGTCAAGGGCATGTACCTTGGTTGCAGGCACATACCCAGTAGAGAGTGTGCAGGAGGCAGCTGATCGATGTTTCTCTCTCATCGATGTTTCTAACTCTCTATCCCTCTCCCTTCCTCTCTGTAAAAAAATCAATAAAATATATTTTTTTTTAAAAAAAAGCTTGCTCTTGGGAACAAGGGTGACCAGTTTAGAGACCATAAAGTAAACCAGGCAGGAGGTAAATACAGCTTGGCTTAAAGAAATGTTAAAAGATACACTGAAACATATGAAATAATTTAACAGTTTACTTGAGCAGAAATCTATCCAAAAGTAGCTAGGAAGACTCCTCTGACAAGAGCTGGGGAAACACTTTTATAGAGAACACGGGAAAGCAAAGCAAGGAAATTATTGCCTGGCTGTAGCTTAAAGTCTAGTTTGTGACTGGTTGTGCTTAGGGTTTTGACTTTGTAACCTTGAGACATTTACAGGCTTGGATTCTAGTTTGCCAGCATTAGAGCCTCCTCGGCCTCATGGCCTCCTTGTTTAATTTAGCAGTAGCTACACTGGGAGTGGTGCCAAGAGGTCCTATTTGGGCAGTATCATGAAAGTAGTTAACAAATACTGTTTTGTATATTCAGAAATTACTAAGGGAATAGATCTTAAAAGTTCCCATCACAAGAAGAAAATTTGTAGCTATGTGATAATCATTTCAGAATATAAGTATATGTCAAATCATTATGTTGTACATTTTAAACTAATACAATGTTACATGTCAATTTTATCTCAATAAAACTGCAAACTTTTAAATAAAAATTTTTTTTAATTAAATTAATTAAAACTTGCTAAATTGGCTATGGGGTAGAGAAAAAGAGGAACAAAGGAGGAGGTTTGGAATGGGGCCCAAGCAATTGAGTGGAGGAGGAACAATGGACTGAAAAGGGGAAAGCAAGGGACTGGGTCAGTGTCTCCCTCCCAACTTCAAGCCCTGAATCCAAATCTCTTTAATTAAATAGGCATTTCCTATGGCTAAAACAAAATGCTTGACACACATACCCCGACACATACACACACACCCCTCCAGTTTCTTCCTCATCTCAGCATATAGCAGTTCTGTACGTGCAGACAAAAACAAACAAACCTGGAGTCATCCTTGACTTCTTTCTTTCCACATCCAACACATTGTCAACTCTGTCTTTAAAACTGATCCAGAATCAACCACTTCCTGCCATCTCCAAGGCTGAATTCTTCTCTAAGATCCCAGCATCTCCCCTAACTAGTGACAACACTTCTGACAATTCAGTTTATTCTCAACTCACAAGCCAGCATAATCCTTTTAAAAATATAAATCAGATGGAATCACTGCTCTGTTCAAAACCCTCCAGTGGTTTCTGAGCTGACTAGCCTAGAACATTGTATGTGGCTTCCAGGTAGCTCTCTCTCCCCAAGTCCTACTGCTCTCCCTGCTCACCCCACTCCAGCTCCTTTTTTCCTACATTAGTCTTTGCACTGTCCTCTCTGCTAGGAAGGCTTTCTTCCCCAGGTCTTTGCTCAGCTCTCTCAGTCATGCATGTGTCAAAGGTCCCTGCTCTGGCAGACTTTCCTGACCCTGCTTATCTAAATCAGCGACCATGGTGGTTACACACATGCACCACCATCCTTCTCCCTTCCATACTGCACTGGGCTTTAAAAAAAAAAAAAAAATCCTCACCCAAGGATGTATTTATTGATTTTAGAGAGGGGATGGGAAAGGGGAGAGAGAGAGAGAGAGAGAGAGAGAGAGAGAGAGAGAGAGAGAGAAACATTGATCGATAGGTTGCCTCCCATAAGCCCTCAACTGAGAATCAAACGCGAAAACTAGGTATGTGCCCTGCCTGGGAATTGAACCTGCAACCTTTTGGTATATGGGACAATGCTCTCGCCCAGTGGTCGGCAGACTCATTAGTCAACAGAGCCAAATATCAACAGTACAACAATTGAAATTTCTTTTAAGAGCCAAATTTTTTAAACTTAAACTTCTTCTAACGCCACTTCTTCAAAATAGACTCGCCCAGGCCATGGTATTTTGTGGAAGAGCCACACTCAAGGGGCCAAAGAGCCGCATGTGGCTCGCGAGCCGCAGTTTGCCAACCATGGCTCTAGTCAATTGAGTCACACTGGCAGGGTTGCACTTGGCTTTTTTGTGGCACTTATACCACTTGACTTATTATGAATTTATTTGCTGATTGTTGTAGTTGTTGTTTTTAATTTAAATTTTATTTTTCAATTACAGTTTACATTCAATAAAATTTTGAATATTAGTTTCAGATCTATGCTTATTGCTGTTTATCTTCTATCCTAGTCAATTGGAATATAAGCTTCGTGATATGGAAAACAATATGGAGGCTCCTCAAAAAATTACAAAAAGAACTACTATATGAGCCAGCAATCCCACTTCTGGGTATTTATCCAAAGAAATCCAAAACACTAATTTGAGAAGACATATGCACCCCTATGTTCATGGAAGCAATAGTTACAATGGCCAAGATATGGAAGCAACCTAAGAGTCCATCAACAGATGACTCCATAAATAAGTGGTACACATATACACTAGAATATTGTTCAACCATAAAGGGAATTAAATCTTACCACTTGCAACAACATACTAGTAGATGGACCTAGAAAGTATTATACTAAGTGAAATAAGTTAGACAGAGAAAGACAAATATCATATGATTTCACTTATATGTGATATCTTTAAAAAATAAAATAAATGAACAAACAAAATAAAATCATAAATACAAAAAACAAATTGATGGTTACCAGATGTGAGGAGGGTTGGAGGTGCAAAAGGAAAAGGGATTAAAAGTACAAATTGCCAGTTATAAAAAGTCTTGGGGATGTAGAGTACAGCATACGTTATATAGTCAATAATATTGTAATAACTATGTATGGTATCAGGTGGGTACTCGACCTCTCTGGGGATCACTTTGTAAGTTACATAAATGTGTAATAAATATGTTGTATACCTGAAACTAATATAATATTGTATGCCAACTGTAATTGAAAAGTTTTACACTCTCCATGAAGGCAGAGACTTTGTATCCACAGCATCCAGAATAGACTGCCATATAGTAAGCTTTCAACAAAGAATTATTGAATAAATAAATGAATTATACAGGTCAGGTAACTGAGAGTCAGAGAGTTTAAGTAATTTTCCCAAGTTCTTACAGCAGGTAAGTGGAAGAGTTGGTATTCTAACCCAGGTCTATGTAACTCCACACCTCAGAAATCATGACACATAGAGGAACTTTGATAAATCAAGCCCTGACCGGTTAAACACAAATGTTTGGAGATATCAAGTAGCACATCCAAGGACCAAAAATAGTTATTGTAACTTCCTAAGGACTTCCCCAGAGACACTCTACCTTAATGGACTGGTGATGAGAGTGTTTCTCACCCGCCACATCATAAAGTATGTCCTCACAGGGTCCTCGGAAATGCCTGGCATTGAACAAAGCGGGCACAGCCCCTGCTCTTTGGAAGCTCAGCAATCTAGAACAAACACAGGGCTGGTCTCATGAGCTGGCAACCACACAGTCCGATTTTAGAGGCTGGGAAAACTTAGTCCAAAAATATCTACCCCTCCCAAATGCAACAGTGCCTGGAATTCCACCATTAGAGATTCCTGGGAGTGTACACACTATCTCTAATTCTGAGGCACTTTGTTTTAGGTATTCACTTTTTTAAGACAGTACTTAGTTGTGTGTAGGGGTTTGTTGTTTGTTGTTGTTTTTTTTTACCCATTTTATGAGCTGATTTCTTTTAATAAATGAGTTGATCTCATTTACATTTATTAGAATACATTTGTCATAATGCTACCATCTTATATATTTTTTTCACTTTTAATGCTTCATTTACATTTTTCTTTTTTTTTTTTTTGCTGTATAGTCTGAATTTTAGTCTAATAGTGGTTAAATTTATACTTCTTAATTAGCTTCAGATATCAAATAGTATCCATTATCTTCCAACTAAGAAAGATGAGAAAATTAATAATCTTATAATTGCTCCCATTTCCTTTCCATTTACTTCTACCCAAAAGAAACCCATAAACTTTTTGTAATTATTGTATTGGGTTTTTTTATGGTTATATCAGTATCTTTGCTATTATTATTACTTTTTTTTACATTTGGTAGTTGCTGAGTTGTTCAGTCTTTTTTCTTTCATGGACTTCTTTAAATGCATAAATATCTGGAAAAGGCCACAGTCATCGGACATGAGTATCTTCGGATGAATTAAATGTTCAAATTACTTTGACTCATTTAGTAGGAGTTCCTGGGCTGCAGGACCCGGATGAGGAAGGGGTGAGTAAGCACAAAAAGGGAAATTGAATGGAGAGTGAGGAAACAAAAGGAAAGCAAATTTTACCTACCTCTCTTTTGCCTTTTGTGGAATGTGGGAAGAAGGGGAACACGTAATATAAATGACATAAACACTCCCAGAGGACATCAAGATGCCTGATGCTCCTTTGGTGTGAAAGAGGACAGAAGTAAGACCAGTTTATGCTATGGAAGGTTGGTGCTTTGCAGGGAGGTGGGGTGGGGGGAGGTGCTGAACTTCCTTGAGAGTTCTGCAAACCTACTCCCTGACATCACAGGCTACAAACGCCATCCACCCCACATCACATCCTGTCCACATGCAATCTCTGGCCCTGCCTGCTTCTTATTGTAGAATGAGGCTCTGCACACAAAAACAATCGCCTCCGGCTCAGTCCAGGCTTGATTCTCTCTGAAGCTGGCCTGGGTTTCTTTATCTCAGCCCCTGTGAGAACACAGGAAACACTGCTTCCCCAATCCTGAAATATCTGCCTCAGGAAGGAAGGTATATCATCTTTCCAGAGCCTCTGTTTTGCTAGTGCACCAGTGATAGCCTGCTTTGTGAATGCTCTGCAAAGTAAACCAATTCAGACTTTCCTTGGAAATGGCACGTTTAAAAGATAATGTCCATATCCACTTAAACAATAGGGGAAAAGTTAGGTCATAAAACCAGATATGAACTTTGTACAAACTGGACTAAACGCGGTACTGGAAAGGTATTTTCTTATTTAGTTTGGTTTGTTAATTTAATTATTTTTTGGCTTATTAAGAATTTTTCAAAAGAAAAATTGTTCATTTTCTTCTTCAACATTCTTGCTGTACTTAGGGAATAATTTGTTAACTCATCTTTCACCAGGTCCAAATGAAATTCATTTTTTATTTATAGAAAACATACAAATCTTCAACTAATTCAATTATATTTTATAATCAATTGTTATAAATAAATAGGATAAGGCAAGGTATCTTAAGAGGTGAATATAATTGAATTAGAGAGCTATCAGGCTCACTACTAAAAGATTTCAATTAAAAATATTTATTCATGCCTGACCAGCATGGCTCAGCAATTGAGCGTCAACCCATGAACCAAGAGGTCACAGATTCAATTCCTGGTCAGGGCACATACCCGGGTGTCGGGCTCCATACCCAGTAGGGGGCATGCAGAAAGCAGCTGATCCATGATGTTTCTCTCTCATAGATGTTTCTATTTCTCTATCCCTCTCCCTTCCTCTCTCTCTGAAAATCAATAAAAACTTTTTTTTTTTTTTAATGTTTACCCAAGACAAAGAGTGGGATGGACCTCTGGCACTGCTTCTGGCCCCAGGACTCTGTTTCTATCAGCAGAAAGGTTTCTTGTATTTGACAGCATTTTGCGGCTGTCACCCATGATTCCTAAGCTGGACTCTGGTATGAATCATGCTCACAGGAGGCACAGGTGACCTTTATTTCAGAGCTGATGACAAACTCACCTTTCTGTGAAAATTTATCAGTTGAGGTTGGGGAAAAATAATTTTATTCTATGTCCTGAAGTCACTAAATCCCAAGGCAAATTCTCTTTCTGTCTATTCCTAAGCACCCATCACCATAGACCCGAGGTATTATTTGAATACCACAGACTGAAGTGCAACTAAAAATATAAAAATCAAAAAAGGTAAGTGCTCTTTGCTCCCATCTCTAAAGGTTCCTATGCGCTGTTCCTATGAGCAGTGCCGCGTTTTCCAGCCACCCGCATCCCTGGCCCCTCCCCAAGTGCGGCTCCCCCAGCTGCCTGGCCTGTTCCCTCCTTTGCCCACCCAAGTGGCCCTGCTTCAAGTATCCTCCAGCTCACAGCGAGCCTCTCCGAGGCTCCCTGAGGATGTCCCATTGAAAAGTGGGAACAAAAAGCGCATTTTGCAGTGTCTCCCTGGCGCAGGCGCAACAAGAGCGAGGCAGCTTTGAGGAACCTGCCAAGAGGGCAAAGGCCTCGCTTTGAAAAGCTTCTCCAGTTCGCTGACTCGTGGGACTTGGCAAGCCCGGGGAACAGCGCTGCGGGGAAGAACGCCCTGGACCGGCCTCCCTGGCAGGCACCCGGCTCTCCCCACCAGGCTCCAAGTGCGCCCTTAAGGTGCTGGCGGCAGAGCTGCTGATGGAAGACTACTTGTCAAAGTCCCACCCCTGATTGCAGCCCTTACTCTGCTCTTCAATCCTTCCGGTCTCTCCCATGGGGCCCACCTGCTGGAAGTTCGGTGTTTGTAGGACACCCTAGAATGACCCGGCGAGGACTTAGATCAACTGGAGAGAATAACTAAGAAAAGGAAGCAGTAAAAAGTCTCCATCACAGCACCATAATTCAGCACCAAAGGGACCTGTATGGCAGCCCAGGTCATGTTTGGTCTGGGGTGAGTGTAAGTCCTCTGTTGTCATTCAGGTTTTCCCTAGGAGAGATGAGCCCATGTGAGTTCTCAATAAAGCCCTCTTGTTTAATCAGTTGACATACTGCAAATCCAAGTCCTAAAAACTCCATCCACTGACCACCAGTGCTGGGTGAGTAATGAGAGCGAGACCTCAAGGGCAGCCACCTCACCCATCTGTTTATTTTTCCTGCCTGAGTCTAAAATGGTTTCAAGGTCCTAGACTCAGAGTGGTCATGCCTCTTCCTGTGGCAGCCAGAAAGGGTGCAGAGGACAGTGTTATTCAAGGTCATTTTAAGGAGGCAAGACCTACCTACACAAAGAGCCATTGTGAAAATGTGGTCGCCCAGAATCCAGGATCAAGGACAAGACTCCCACGCGGGAGGCAGCCCAGGGCAACCCCTTGCTGACATTTTAGGAGCAAAAAGATAGTGTGGTCACTTACAGAAGGCGGCAGACTTTCCGCCAATTAGAAAAAGGCATATCCTCCTGGTGGAAGAATTACAAACATCCCCTCTGGGCCAAGTTAGGAAAGAAGTGCCTGTGTAGGCAATTCAGTGTTGGAATCTCGTACTCCTTTCTCCCAGACTGGGGGTGCACTGAGAATAGCCCTGTCTGGAGGTCAGCCCCAACTCCCCGCCTCCCGGGCCCTGCTCTTAACAGCTCAGTTGAGGAACTGGTGGCTTCTCACAGGTGCAGGAAGGAACACCAAAGCATCTTCTTAAGAAGTAAACAATGTTGCCTAATTTAGCTCTAATTTTTTCTTTCTGAATGGCTTTGAAGTGGCAGTTTCTAGGGAAACCCCAAAACCCTTTAAGGGGAGAGCAAGACCTCCAGCATGTGGTAGCGAGGTCACTAACACCGTTGGCAGGCCCAGATGCACGTAGTAACTGCAGTCTATACTCAGGACTGTAAGCTCACCTCCTGGGAGCTTACAATCTATGCCCTGGACAGACTAACAGTAATACATGGCAGAAGGACAGAGAAAGTGCCGATAGGCACAGAAGACAGAGTAGTTCATTCATTTTAGGAGAACCAAAGAAGGCTTCACACAGGAGACGGCTTGTGAAGATAGATTAGGATTTCCGTGACCTGAGGAGCCAGGATGAAGGAAAAGCATAAGCCAAACTAGGACTCAGAAGAGCCTGTGATGTGGCCAGAGCACAAGGCGGAAGGAGGGGTGAGGCTGGAGGCCAACTGGGCCGACCCTGGGAGACCATGAAAACAGGGAAGACACAGAAGATGGCTGAGGTGAGGGGAGGATCTGTAATCTGACTGTGCCTCGGGATAACTGCCAACACTGGGAGGCCAGACTGTAGCAACTAGATAGTGAAACCATTTTGAAGACTTGCAGTGGCCCAGGAAGGATGCTGAGGCATGATGCCAGGTGGGAGGGATGCAAAGGAGAATGTAGGGATGGGGACAAGAAGAAGGTGACTTGGAGGTCTCTAGATTGGATGGGTCACGGGTGGGGGTGGATAGTGAGGTCAGGCACCTGAAACAGTGATCACAGGAGTGAGAGCAGATTTGGAAGGACGATGTTGAATTCCTTTAGGAGAAGCCAGTTTAAAAGACTAACAATTCAATCTTATAGAAATGTCTAGCAATGAGCTAGTTTTAGAACTGAAAGGCAAAGAGATTGCTGGTGAACTAGGGAGGTGCATTGGGGTCCCTGCCTTCTTCCTTGTTCGGGTGGCTATGGTACTGACTGGGTCAGGGCAGCTAGCGATTTTCAGATTTCAGGGTACAGCAGGATTGTCTGGGAGCGTGGCGACAATGCAGACGCCTGGACCTCACTCCAGGTCATTGTTTGGTGGTTGGTGTCAGTGCCTACCACAAGGACGCCGATCCAGTTACTCAGTTAAAAAAAAAAGTTAAAAGTCGAGGGGATTCCTTTAAACTTTTAACTTTTTTCTCATTAACTAGAATGTCTTCATCTGTTTACTTTTTAGCTAAATAGTCTCTTTAACTGATTAACTGGAGTTAATTTCCATTGGCCACCGGAAAGGTCAGTGAGATTAGCTGCAGGAGAAAACATCTAAGATCACAAAGGCTAGAGGAGATGGAGGAAACAAAGAGCAAAAGATGGTTAGGAAGCATGGCTAGAAGAAAGGCTTGTCTGAGCATTGTTGGCAAAAGTGGCTTAGCAGTCATGGATGGTCACCAGAAAATGTTGCAAGGAGCCAAAGTGGAAATAGAGGAGCCCTAGGTTCTGCCCTCCTCAGGAAAGCACCCATGGCAGGGAGCTACGGGGATCCCGAGCGCAGGCTTCCTGTCTGCCACCTGGGTCCACCTCAGATAAGAGCCAGTGGGGCATGTGTGCTCCTGTCTCAGGGTGTCTCAGCAGAGGCTGCTAAGGCTTTGCTGCTGTTAATCTTTGAACCCATGACCTGCGTGACCAAGTCTTGCTAAATGATCACATGAAGAAAAGACAACCAAGGTGTGACTAGAAAACATCAGAGAACAAATGCAAAGTCAACCCTGAAATCCTACCTGTTATTAAAAAGTAATATCCCAATCCAAACAAGCTTGGCCCAATCAAACTTTGAATATTGGCATTTGACATAAAGTGTCATTTAGACACAAATTACAAAAGAAAAACACATGCATCTTAAAAGCTCATTATCAAAGAGCCAGAAAAAAAAAAAAAGTTTAATCATATATTTTCCCAAACCTAGACTAGGCCTGGCTCTAACATCCTGCCTGCACAGGTTGGGGATCCCGCCATCCCAGGTTGCCTGGACGCTCCTGGTTTTAGCAGAGCAAGTCCCATGTCCTGGGAACCCCCAGTTGCAGGTCCTGGGAGGAGCAAGGACTGCAATGCCAGGCTGTTGGGGCTGTGAAACTATGGGTTTGGGAGTGAAACAGACCAATGTGTCAACTCCTGGACTGCCACTTACTAGATGTAGATCCAGCAAAGATCACATAACTCTGAGCTTCAGTTCCCTCAGTCTAAAAATGGGGCTTAAAAACCTGCTTCAGAGAATTGTTCACCAGGATGAAAATGTAAAGGACTGTGAAGCACACAGTAAGTGATGCACAGTGAGCTCTCAGCAGTGTGAGATGGAGAATGTCTATCGGTAACCACAGGCAGCACAGCTGGGCGGGTTTACCCAGAGGTGGTGGCCTCACTGAGAGGGAGGCAGACATGTGCACTGTTGCTGCTTCCCCCCGTGAATGTGCAGTCCCTACAACACATGGCCCCAGCCCAGGGTCCCAACATGAGACTCGAGATCACTTAGGGACTTGTAGGAGGGATATCTCTGGGGATGCTTGAGAGCCGCTCAGCAGGCGCACACAAGTCATGTAAGAAAGCCACATCCCCAACCACCATGGTTCCTGTGTGCTGAGCATCAAGGCAGGAGGCAGGGAGCAGCACAGGGAAGCAAGCTGCAGGAGTTTCTAAGTGCTCAGTGATGGTGATGACCCTTCCCGTGGGAACCCTGAAGCCTAGTTAGTGACGGCAGTGGCACAGTTGCCCACGCTGTCCTCTGAGCCCTCTCAGAGCTCTGGGTTTTCCGTGGGAGTAACTGGGTCTCCTCATTAGTGAATGACAAGGGGGCAGGCTCGTCTCAGTGTGGTGGTGCACATGCCTCCTTGGAGGGTTCAAGCAGAGGACTCTGCCCGGCACATGTTGTGACGATAAGGAAATGAAATAAGACCCTTTTATTTTCAAAAATGTGTCCTTGAACAGCTCTGCTGGCTTTTCAGCCTTTTTGTGGCATTTACAGGCAAATGACAAAGAGGAAGGAAACACAGAGATTCATGTAGTTGCAAGTGTTTTGTTCACTGAACAAGTAATCAAGCTTCTACTGTGTAGCAGTTGTTCAGTTAAACTCTGTGCCTTGCAATTCACAGCAAAAATGCCACACAGTAGACCTCCCCAGACCTCCGCCAGCTCTGCCTCAGAAGGTGCACGCGGAAGCTCTTGTACTAAGGACGGTTATTGTAAGGTGTGGTCCCCTACATACTGCCCTCTCTGTATTTTGACAGCATGACTTCCTGTGATATTACTGAGTATCTCCTGTCATCTCAGTAACAGAGGCTGATACCTGGGGGTTTTTTTCCTCCTGTAGGCAATATACTTGACATTTAATGCATCATCAAAAAGTTTCTGAGGTTTTGGGGCTAAAACTCTGAAAGTATTGCTTCCTGTCCCAGAGACAGCTCAGGTACTCTGATCAGCCCACAGCCTCTGAAGTAGGGCTGCTTTTCTGTTCTCAGCTTTACCAGATGGCCCCAAGGATTTCAAAGTTGGCCCAAACCCCCTGCATCCCCAGTGAACCCTCTCAAAGGCTGAGAAATGTTCTCCAGTCCCAAAACCAAGGGTCACTGGTTCCCATCCCAACCCCTGTCCCGTAGTTCTAGGGTCCTTGAGCAAGTCACTTAACCTCTCTGCTGCCAGCCTGCTAGGACCTCAGGGTGTGCAAAATGATCTCCAGCCAACAGCCTAGCAGCCAAGTCTCTGTGTCCAAGTACAGACTTGAACTGTCCTCAGGCCAATAGGGTGACCTACTATGAACCCACACATTTCTCCTAGAGGTAAGATTATTAGCATGGTTTTCCCCCAAACCCTCCCAATAACCTAGCACCATGGGAATTTGCTGGACCTGTTCTTTGAGAGCTGGGGTTGGCAGCCGGCAAGGCAGAAACACGTTCATCATTCATGCAGCTCTTCATTCCTCCTGCGGGAGTTATGATGCACACGCTCTCAGTCAGACCCTTGGGTGCAGGGATGCAAGGAGGAAGACAGCAGAGCCGGTGTCCTCTGCACGGCTTGTGAACCAACCACTGCGCACAGGGTTATGCTGGGGGAAAGCTGAGGGCACAGGAAGGAGCCCGAATTATCCCAACTGGTTGGAGAAAGCGGCATGGAGGAAAGGCATAGAGCAGTGGTCGGCAAACTCATTAGTCAACAGAGCCAAATATCAACAGTACAACGATTGAAATTTATTTTGAGAGCCAAATTTTTTAAACTTAAACTTCTTCTAACGCCACTTCTTCAAAATAAACTCGCCCAGGCCGTGGTATTTTGTGGAAGAGCCACACTCAAGGGGCCAAAGAGCCGCATGTGGCTCGCGAGCCGCAGTTTGTCGACCACTGGCATAGAGGAACTAACACTTGAGCTGACTCAAGATTTTCATAGTGTCTGAGCAGCTGCACATTCCAGGCAAAGCAGCAGAAGCACCAAGGCTGCAGCCCCAAAACAGGCAACAACGCCACACTGATCCACTGGGATGGCCCCGCCCCGTGGGCTGTGCGAGAAACAGGGCCCAGGCTGTGCTACCTGCTGAGGAGGATGGCTGTTACTCATTTTAGGTTTTAATCTGGGGAGCCAGCATAGGCTGTACAGCCAGAGGGTCAGAGGCACTGGTTTTGGGGGTCAACCGGACCTCATGTTGAATCACTGCTCTTACTAATGGTGTAAACTCTGGCGAGATACTTAATCTTTCTAAGCCTCCATTCTTTCATCTGTAAAATGGTCTCATGCTACCCAGCTGTGAGAGTTATAGAAAATAACAAATGTCACATGCTGAGCACTGTGCCTGCCGTTCAATTACAGCAGCTGGTGAGACAGAGAGGTGTTGAGGTGTGCTTTCAGAACTATTACTCTAGCGCCATTTGGAAGGTGGACTGGAGGGGAGTAAGACCAGTGGCTGGAATGAACCCAAACGCACATCGGCGCACACACTCACCATCCTACAGAAAAGATGTGATTTAATTAGAAGGTGAATGAGGGGCAGAGTTGAAAAAGGCTTCCCAGGGGAGGTGACATAGGAAATGGGTCCTGTTAGGAGGAGAAATGAGGAGCAACACAGAGGAGGAACAGGAGCATGAAAGTCCAAGGTGTAAGGAGCAATGAGGAACCCAGAGCCAGCGGGTCTGTGGGGGAGGGGCAGGGAGGAAGGCCGTCAGGGGTCTGCACTCAGGAGGTACATATAAGTGACCACTGTGGCGGGGAGCCCAGGGCTGTCACGGAGTCGGGCCAGATCCCCGTCAGGCCCTGAAGGCCAGGCTAGTGAATGTGGAATTTATTCAGTAGGTAGTAAAAAGCCTACTCCTTTATTAGAATTATCTATTTCCTACCCATTGACCCATGAAAAATTTTCCAGAAAGAAGGGAGACTGCAGAAGTGTTCCCACTGTCCGCTGGCTTTCCTGAGTTCAAAAGAAATGAACCAAATCGCTTCAAGCTCCATTATACCGAAGGCAGAATGTCCTCTCTCTCCCGTGTGCACTGAGGTTAATAGGAATAGCCAACTCAGCTCCATCTGAAGTGCTCTGACTTAACTCATTTGAACCTCATAATAGGATCAATATTATTATTTTCCCACTTTATGGATAAGAAAGTGCGACACCAAGCCATTAAGTAACTTACCTAAGGTCACTCAACTAGTAATAGACAAATGAACCATCCAGCACAGGAGGCTGCAAAAAGGATAAAAAGTTTCTCTGTAACACCAGAGAGGGTCCAGGCGCACAAGTGGCCAGCATGCCCCAAGGGAAAGCCATGCTGCCATGTGAGGGCTCATGGGAACAGGATGGGTCAGAGGAGCGGTGTCTCTCTCCTCCAATCTAGCACTAAAGCACCTGAGCTTTGTCTCCCTTCACAGAGTCAAGTCTAGCTCTTGGGGGGCTGAAGGTCACACCTCTCCAAGCAGCCTAGCAAGGGTGATGTTGTCCCCAATGCAGATTGCTTCTAGAGCAGTGAGAAAAGATAGGGCCATCCTAGAATGCCCAGATCATGAACTGGGAGCCAGGGTCCTCTCTCCTCCCACAAACAACGCCCAAGAATGGCACCCTCGGGTACCTCTTCAGGGACTGATGCTGGGGTGAAGGGAATGAGCTTCTTCCAGAGCTGCTGCTTCTCTCCTAGTGGACACCTGTCTTCACCTCCATCTTCTGCTCTTAGCCCCATACTGCTCTTCCTTAAGGGGCCAGTCCTACCTGGACCATGCCAACCAGAAGTTGTGTGCAGAAATGAAGGCGGTCACTCAACAGAATTTCTCAAGGTTATCTGATAAATTTGCAGGTAAGAAGGATTTCTGCTCAAATCCAGTTGGAAATTGAGAGACCTAAAGTGAGAAGACCAAATTCCAACTCAGCCTGGAAGTGGGGAAGGAAACACAGGATTAAACAGTGTTTTGAGGACAGCCATTAACAGTCTGTGCCAGACACTTCAAGTCTCTTACCTGGGCATCTCTCCCATTTTACAGATGATGAATAGATACCAGACGCCATTTCCTGGTAAGTGGAATGGCCGTACATGAACCAGGAGCCATCTGATTCCGAGCAATTTTTCCACCTGCTAACCTGATGTGTGGAAACGCCTTTCCCAACATTTAATCACTTTTTGCCCAAGAATAAGAAGGCAGTTCTATCAGTACTTCTGTTTCCTGACCCAGGCAGATGAGAAACAACCTAGAAAATATGTGTTAGGAGACAGAGTGCTTAGAAACAGCCATCATCCCTGCACCTTCTCTCCCGCCCCTTCTCTATCACCTTCCCCAGGCATTTGACCAGGAGTGACCCTCCTCCCAACCCTGGCTACCTTAAAGGACCAAAAACAACAAGCATTCTTACTCTGGTGTGAACTGAGAGAGGACCTTTGTTTCCAACCGCCTATCCTGTAGTTTTCCCTAAGGTTTCTGAATTATTATCACCAGGACATATGGTAGCACCTGAGCCCTTCCTCTGACTGACTCTCTGGGGGTCACACATTTGGGGTGTAGGGAGGGGGGAGTGGTAGGTGGTGTTCCTTTTCTCTTCCTTGCCTTCTTCCTATTTTCCTTCCTCTACACCAACCATCCAGAGGAAATTAAAGATAGCCACATTCCTCACCTCTGAAATAATGGGAAAAAGGGTCTAATATTTTATGGCAGTTTCCTTCTTACAAATGGCTTGCATTCCAGATGCCAGGGCGGCCACTTGGAAATCAGAACCTATTTTCCTAAGAAAAACTACTATGCGTGGTGATTCTCAGCCCAGCCCAAAGAAGCCCTTTACATATAGACCTGAAATATTACACTAATAAACCAGGTGAACACATGCAACCTTAACAGGGTCTGTGGTGCACTGATGAAATCTCTGTTACATTCTGGAGTGCAGCGACAGGGGCGCAGTCCTCTAGGGTCCAGCACTCTGCATAATTAAAGACACTTCCAGCTTCTGTGCGGCCACTCACCAGACAGAACAAGCTCATAAAGGAGGTGCCTTTTTTGGGAGGCGAACATTCTACTTGGCAAAATTTGCCCGATGGAGAGGAAGGTTGGGCTCCTAACCCAGACTTCCCCGTTGCCCCACTGCTCACAAGAAGAGTGTGAGAGCATTATTGTGTGTGTGCTTTGCAGAGAGCCCATTCTGTATGCTCTTACTGCAGCTGCAGACCTCGATGACTTGACTGTCTTTATAATGAGGATGAATAAAAGCAAAGTCCTTGAAGAAAAAAGTTCATTTTGGTTTTTCGAGGCAAGTCAGCAGCAGCCCCAGACTTTGCAATCCTTTTTGCCCTGTGCTCCCTGCTCAGAGCCTCAGATTTGTGCGTTGTTTGCTGTAACTGAAAACGCCGTGGTCTCTAGAAAGCTAAGTGGATGCAGATGGATCTGGAATTGTCAGCTCAGACCGGTCTCCAGTGGCTGGGAGCCCTGAGACAACCAGAGCTGCCCATCAGGAAGCTCGCTACCTGAGCCTGCTTCTGCCATCCAGAGCGATCTGGGACCTTCCTTCTATTTGTGAGGCTTCAGGAGATGAAAGCAGAAACCACATTAATTACTGCAAAGTGCTTTTTACTTTTAAAGTGCTTCACTAGCATTAATTAGTTATTCCTGCTTTCAGCACTCCAGTGAGGTGAGTCTGGATTATTACCCCTTTTCCACTTTGCAGGAAATGAAGACACAGAAATGTAATGACTCCCCAGGGACCTGGAGGAAGTTAGTCTCTTAGACAGAGTTAGGTTTTCAAGGTGGTGTCTGCCTCCTCCCGGGGTCTTGCTTCTCTGGCCTACCTTGTTGTCACAACTAATACCCGGAGAGCTGCATGTGCAGCACGACTTCCGTCTGCCATCATCAAAAGGAATAGTACCAGCATGACCTTACCTATGGTTGAAAACCTGCCAGACCTGCTGATCATGGAAGTTACATGAGGATGGTGAGTAGGGTTGGCAACATTCTTATTCATAATGATACTGTTGCTTAACATATATAAACATATTTAGCACTTACTATGTTTCAGAGACTCTTCTGAGTTATTTATACATATAACTCACTTAACCCTAACAACCCTATGAAGTAGATATTATCATCATCCCTATTTTACCGGAAAAGAAACTGGGACACCGAGAGGTTATGTAACTTGCCAAAGTCACACAGCTGGAATGTGTTACAGCCAGGGTTCGAACCAGACAGTCTGTCTGCAGAGTTGTGGTTCTTAACTCTCTTACAAGCTGCCTCTCAGAAGAATTATTCTGGCCAGTTTGAAATAAGCAAAACACCATGCAATTTCCAATTTTAAGTTTCATTTTACCTTTTTAAAATGCAATCTGTCAGAAGTCTTGACTATTTGGAACTAATATGGCCTTTGAGCTGTCAAATGGATGTTACAAAGACTATACACAAAAGAGTGACTACTCAGACCCTTGGATTCCTACTGGACACCTGTTTACACACACACACACACACACACACACACACACACACACACACACCACTTCCCAACAGGTTTTCTTAACCACTCTCCAAGCACACAGTAAATTAGAAGGAAATAAAAGTCTGTTGCATGCCAGCATGCTGACAGTATCAGGAAAACATTACTATAAAGCCTGACAGTAAAAAAGACAGAAAAACCCTAAAAGCAATTGTAAACCTTGCAGCATGGCAGCCCAGCTTCATGTAATAATATTTAACAGCCTAAACTCTTTGACCCTCTATTCCAACTTCTTATACAAACAAATACCCTTTTCTCCGTGTTGAAGCCATTTCCAGTGAGGTTATCTATGATGTGCAGACAAAGGCATACTGCTTCTAAGAACAATAGAGATTATTTTGCTAAATTCAGTGTACTATGTTTAAGAAGGCAGGGGAACATGTAATACATTTTTAAAAACTTACATGTAAAATAGTTACAATTTTTAGAGTTTAAATAGGTAGGTCAGGGGTCGGGAATCAGACATTTTTATTTCTTGCTTTGTTGGTTGGTTGGTTGGGAGAGGTGCTTGTTATTTTGGGTTTGCACTGTATGGCAACATTTTTTTTAAATTACATTGTCCTTAAAAGGGTTATGTGCTCTATAGTTCACCACAGTCCCCACCACTCCTTTTTTTCAATTGAAGTTTTATTTGAAGATGATTATAGGTTCACATGCAATTGTAAGAAATAATACAGAGAAATCCCATGTCCCTTTTCCCCAGTTTCTCCCTCCGGTAACATTTTACAAAACTCTAGAACCACATCACAACCAGAATACTGACATTGGTAGAGTCAAGGTACTGACAGTTCAATCACCACAAGGGTCCCTCACAAACACCACACCATCCCATCACCACTCCCATCCTTGACCCCTTGGTAAACTCTCATCTATTCTCCATTTCTATAATTTTACATTTTAAGAATGTTGATATAAATGAAATCATACACTGGATAGCCTTGTAGATTATGCTTTTTTACTCATCATAATTCCCTGGAGAGTCATCCAAGTTCTTGAGTAAATCAATACTTGATTCATTTTTATTGCTGAGTAGTGGTCCATAGTATGGATGAACCACAGTTAAATACCCTCATTCATTTTTCCTTTAAACGTAGACTGCTTTCCTCATTTACATGAACTACCTTACCTGCGGGCATTTGAACTTGACTTTTGGGGTATTTTTACCTGGGATGTGGAAAACTCAGATACCCAGAATGATTAACTTCCTTCTAGCTCTGTCTGTGGATTATACATGTCCACAATTTTAATCCCAGGGAAGAAAAGTTCCCCAACACATTGCTGAGTGTCAACCCTTACTGTCAGCTGGTGCATACTCAGGAAATGCAACATTGGAACCAGTTTAACCAGGACAGTTGATATGAACCAAAAGAATCATCCTATGAGACATTCAAAGACAAATACAGAATTCTTTAGAGATAATTCTGCTTTGTCTTTGCCTTCTGGTAGCCAGCTCCTTTAGTGAGCATAGATAAGAAGGATTAAATTTATTCAGAACTATCAAACGCCTTATCTTGTACCCACCCACCTCTCACTGGGTCCATTTAGACTTAAAAATGTTCCTGTATTAAGTGTTTTACTCTTTCTTAGTTAATTTTTCCTTTTCCGTTTGGCTAACTTCTGTGACGTATCATCTTCATTTTTAAATATCTAATTCTTATATGGTATAAATTCTACTAGCTCTAAGACACTTAACAACTTAAAGTGTCTCATATAATATACTTCATTCAATAAATATTTTTGAGTACCTAATCAATGCCTTGACTACATTTAATGATTATATACACACATTTCTCACAAAATAAATTCTTTAAACCACTAGCAGAGTTGTTATCAGGGTTCTTTAGAAAATGGCCATCATGTCTTCCGCAGCATCTCATTAATAGCAAATGCTTTAAAATGTTAATTCAACTGCCTTGCTAGGCTATCTTTCAGGAATTAGATATGTATAGTTCGATCAGTCTACTCAGCTAGGTCTTGGAGCAATAACCTCTTTCCACCATGATATATTTTCCTTTTACTCTTTACACTCCTTTCCTTAAATTCTGAAGCCTGGATTGCTGCCAATACCTCTCTGAATGAAACCCACCACCAGGGTTACTCACTTGCCATCCCTCAGCACTGACAGAGGACCCTTCTTTGCTCCAAGCACTAGGGATTTGGTAAGAATAACCATTTCACTTGTCCCCCCACGTTAGAATGGTAAGTATGACTGTAAAATGAATATGATCGCAAGGTAAGTATGACTTCCTGCTTTATAGATGAGGTCCCTGACTTTCTCAAAAATCTCAGAGTTGATAAGTAACAGAGCAGGGACTCAAACTCAGGTCTGTCTGACATCAAAGACTATTCTCTGGGGACTTGACCAACCAATTTACAGACACACCTTCACCCACCTCACTAATAATATAAATTATTATCACCCATCTTCCTAATAAAGAACAGTTTGGCTCCATCCTTGTAGTTTCACTTCTTTAGTGCTGCAGATCAGGCTCCCAGGAAACAGGATTCCAATGGAGACTTGGGTCCCACAAGGGCTCTTAAGAAGTGCTCTGTGGATCAAGACCTGTTGGGGGGTAAAGGAAATAGGATTGGTTGGAGGAAACATTGAACTTCAATGCTGTAAGAACCTGAGCCTCATCTTACCCAGGGGGAGGTCAGAAGTGACCCAAATTAAGTCAAGGTGGCAGTTCCCATGTACCCCACCATAATCAGTCACTGGGTGAACAGTGCCCCAGGAAGTGGGCAGGACCATGGGCCCCACAAATCTCAGAGAGGGACTCTGAAGACCCTCAGCTGCCACCACTACTGGCTCTGGGGGAATGACTGCTATGTGGGTGGGCACTCACACCCTTTACTCCTAACTTGTTCTCTCATCTCCTTTCCAAATCTTTCATGTCTCTTAGAAGATTTCTGGACTGGAGAAAAACAAGCCAAACTTATGCATTTTTCCTATCCTTTTTTTTTTTTAAGGTCCCAGGATTATTTTTTAATTTATTCTTTTCTCTTCCCCAATACAGGTAGCAAACTTTCTCTCCAGTGCTTCAGCTCACTTGAGAAAAAACTCAAGGGATAGCCTCCCTATTTCCTCAGTGCCTCAGCCTCTGAAAGGGTGGGCTTGGGTGGTGAGTGCTAGAACTCTGGGGTTAGCCTCTCCTAGTTTGCCACAGCAGTCCTTTTCCTGAAACCTTTCCTTTCCCTTCCAGCCCTCCTCTCCATCCCCAGCACCTCACCTTACCCATGCCCTCATCGCTTCTCACCTGGACCCTGACCAAATCTCCTACCTGCTCCCACTTTCCCTTTCAGATCCACCCTGCTCACCTTTTATTACCCTAGTGATCTTTCTAGACACAAGCCTGCCATGTGAAGGCTTTTTCCACTGTTTCCAGGGTTAAGTCTTAAGTTCTTTACCCTCACATTCAAGACCCACTTGATCTGACTGACCTCTCCCCATCAACACACATAATACTGAACTGTCTGCAGATTTTCCTCATCCACAACATTATTCCTACCTCAATGCCTGTTCATATACTTACTGTTCCTACTTTCTGGAATCCTTCCTACACCAGCTTGACTCCTTCAAGACCCAATTATGGTGTTTTCTTTCCTCCAGGAAGCCTTCTCCACCATGAAGTAACCTGGGCTCCAGGGCCTGCCTCGCCCTCAGCCCTGGCTCCATAGCACTCTGATATACTTCACCATATCCCACATGCTCAGAAATTATCTGCCTGCAAGACATGCTACAGGACAAAATCTATCCTTTTCTGTGTCCCTTGTAGGCACAAGGAACACAGAATAGGAACTCAAGATAAACCTATTGAACTGAACAGACCAAACCCCTCTTCAGTGTTTATTCCAGATATT
The DNA here is from genome assembly GCF_963455305.1 of Plecotus auritus. Classification (NCBI taxonomy): domain Eukaryota; kingdom Metazoa; phylum Chordata; class Mammalia; order Chiroptera; family Vespertilionidae; genus Plecotus; species Plecotus auritus. The sequence goes on along the minus strand of NC_137772.1, from coordinate 97,792,150 downwards.
TTCTTTATGTCCTACAACTTCCTTGCTCCTCAAAATACTGGCTTGCCCCAAATGTAATCATTTTCACCATTTTTTCCTGGTGGTTATCAAGCAAAGGTATGATCCACATTAAGCAAGCTGGTATTAGAGAACATCTGTATTGTAAAAGAAAATTTGGAATGTTGATTTCTCTATAAAAGACTACTAGCCTAGCTTTCTTTAACTAGGAAGTTCCAAGTATCTGCACAAAAAGTAGATGCATGATCTTCAAACTCCGAATGGTGAGGATTCTTTTACTTTTGTCTTTATATTTTTGTATATTATTTGAATATTATATAATGACCATGCTTTATTATTTCAAATCAGAAAGAAAATGCAAATTCATGTTCATTGTGGAAAAAACAAGGAAAAATGATAGGGTTCCAGATGACTTTTTTTTCTTTAAAAAGATAAAAAGAGGAGAAACCAAGATGGCGGCATAGGTAAACACCTAAACTGCTGCCTCGCACAACAATTTCAAAACTACAACTGGAAGACAGAGCGGACACCATCCAGAACCACAGGAAAGCTGGCTGAGTGAAAATTCTACAACTAGAAGGAAAGAGGAAAGCTCACAGAGAATTGGAGGTACGGCAAAGGGGCTTTGTGCGCGCAGAGAGGAAGGGCGGCTGAGAGCCTGGCTGACTTTCTCTGGCAGAAGGGGGAAGGAAGCCTCCGACCGCACTGAACCCCAGTTCTGACTGCACTGAACCCCAGTTCCGGGCGAACCCCTGGGGACCCACGCTCTTACGGGGGGAGTCTGGACTCTCGGGCGGAGACTCGAGCTGGGAAAGGCAGAAGTCTGAAGGCGCACGCGGGCCAGTGCGCACAAAGGCTGCGGAGGTTGCCACAGGCTTTCCCTAGTGGAAGGGTGTCAGAGGATTCTGACTGCACTGAGCCCCAGTTCTGACTGCAGTGAACCCCAGTTCCAGGCGAGCCCCTGGGGACCCACGCTCTTGTGGGGGGAGTCTGGACTCTCAGGCGGAGACTCAGGAGCCGGGGAAGGTGGAGGACTGAAAGTGTGCACGTGCACGCGCGCGCCAGTGCGCACAAAGGCTGCGGAAGTTGCCACAGGCTTTCCCTAGTGGAAGGGAGTTAGAGGATTCTGACTGCACTGAGCCCCAGTTCTGACTGCAGTGAACCCCAGTTCCAGGCGAGCCCCTGGGGACCCACACTCTTGTGGGGGGAATCTGGACTCTCGGGCGGAGACTCAGGAGCCGGGGAAGGCAGAGGTCTGCAAGCGCGCACACATGCGCAAGGGCAAGGCTGACTGGAAGCCAAGACTGTCTGCTCCGCCCTGAGACTCCACCCCATCCAAGCTGAGCACAGAGGCTATTGCAATTTGGCAAGTCTAACCCTATAAGGCTGTCTCCAGCACCCAACTTCTCCCAGCATAGACACAGCTGATCCTTACAGCCAACTGGCCTGGAGGTCAATTCCTCCCAGTGATACCAACAACAATCAAGACTTAACTACAACAAGGCTGTACACACAGTCCACAAAGGGGTGCACCAAGAGTGTCCACCTCAGGTTAACTGGGGAGGCCGACCCACTGGGCCATATGTGGAGAAAAGGGACCTAGCACACAAATCTACCCTACCAACTCAGGGAAGCAGTGAAAATGCGGGGTCAAAGAATCAGATCACAAACGAAAGAAATGGAGGAAAACAAACGACTGGATATAGAATTCAAAACCACGGTTATAAGACTTTTTAAGAATATCCTAGAAAAGGCCGATAAATATAGCGAGACCCTCGAAGATATGAAAAAGGACCAACTAGAAATTAAACATACACTGACTGAAATAAAAAATATTATACAGAGACCCAGAAACAGAATAGAGGAACCCAAGAATCAAGTCAAAGAATTGAAATACAAAGAAGCAAAAAACACTCAACCGAAAAAGCAAAAAGCAAAAAAAAAAATCCAAAAAGTTGAAGATAATGTAAGAAGACTCTGGGACAACTTCAAGCGTACCAACATCAGAATTATGGGGGTGCCAGAAGAAGAGAGAGAGCAAGATACTGAAAACCTATTTGAAGAAATAATGACCGAAAACTTCCCCCACCTGGTGAAAGAAATAGACTTACAAGTCCAGGAAGCCCACAGAACCCCAAACAAAAGGAATCCAAAGAGGACCACACCAAGACACATCATAATTAAAATGCCAAGAGCAAAAGACAAAGAGAGAATATTAAAAGCGGCAAGAGAAAAACAGTTAATTACCTACAAGGGAGCACCCATATGACTGTCAGCTGACTTCTCAACAGAGACTATGCAGGCCAGACGGGAGTGGCAAGAAATTTTCAATGTGATGAATAGCAAGAACCTACAACCAAGATTGCTCTACCCAGCAAAGCTGTCATTCAGAATTGAAGGGCAGATAAAGAGCTTCACAGATAAGAAAAAGCTGAAGGAGTTCATCACCACCAAACCAGTAATATATGAAATGCTGAAAGGTATTCTTAAAGAAGAGGAAGAAGAAAAATGTAAAGAGAAAAATTATGAACAACAAATACATATCTATCAACAAGCGAACCTAAAAATCAAGTGAATTAAAAACCTGAGGAACAGAATAATCTGGTGAATATAATAGAATCAGGGGCAAAGAAAGGGAGTGGACTGATAATTCTCAGGGGGAAAGGAGTATGGGGGGTTCATGAAGAGAATGGACAAAAATCATACACCTATGGATGAGGACAGTGGGGGGGAGTTAAGGGCAGAAGGTGGGGTGGGAAATGGGTGGAGGGGAGCTATGGGGGGGAAAAGGAGAAATAATTGTAATAATCTGAATAAAGATTTATTTAAAAAAATAAAATAAAATAAAAATAAAAAAATAAAAAGATAAAAAGTAGAATTATGAAAAAAATAACATTCAAGTCCCTTAAATTAATCTCTAGGTTCAGTAGCAAGAATAACTTGTAAATCTGTAGGACTTTATGCCCAAATGCATTTTACATTATTCAATTTGAAAGTTGTTTCTTTCTCTATAATTTCCAGTGTTTATGGTTAGGGCACTATTATGATGTTAAAGATGCAAACCATGTACCATAGAGTAAGTTCACAGTCCAGGAGCCTCACAGTAAACTAACTCTTGGCAAGTCAATCTGGTTCTCTGAGCGCACAGGGCTTCAAGTGTAAAATCTCTGCACAGGATTCCAATTAAAACAAGAAAAAGAGACAATATATGTACAGTTGTTTTAGAAAGTAAAAGACTGAATATACCATAATAATAAGTGGTAGAGGGTTTTGATTAATAATAATATTCTTGTAGTAGCCATTGTCCCCATCCATTGCTCCCCTTCCCTTCAAGGCTTTCTTCCAAGGACTGTTTTCTGTCCTCACCACACTGGACCAGCTCCCAGGTACTCATGCTCTTTGCCCAGCTCTCCCTCAGATATTAACCCCAGGACAGCACTGAATGTTCACACTAATGGGCCATTATCATTAGCTGAAAAGCACCCTGAAAGTACAGTCTTCACTAAACATATACATATTCTCCTTTGTCCTTTCTCATATGCTTTATTAGGGAACAGTGTTTCAAAAATGATTTAATTAAGCATTTGGTTGCCCAATCTGGAGAATCTTTTCTTTTTTTTTTTTTTAAATAAGTCTTTATTGTTCAGATTATTACAGTTGTTTCTCTTTCTTTCTCCCCATAGCTCCCCTCCACCCGGTCCATAGGTGTTCGATTTTTGTCCAATCTCTCCCCACACCCCCCACATTCCCTTCCCCCTAAGAATTGTCAGTCCACTCCCTTTTTATGCCCCTGATTCTATTATATTCACCAGTTTATTCTGTTCATCATTTTTTTCACTCGATTTTTAGATTCACTTGTTGATAGGTATGTATTTGTTGTCACTTTGTTGTTCATAATTTTTATATTTACCTTTTTCTTCTTCTTCCTCTTCTTAAAGAATACCCTTCAGCATTTCATATAATACTGGTTTGGTGGTGATGAACTCCTTTAGCTTGTTCTTATCTGTGAAGCTCTTTATCTGACCTTCAATTCTAAATGATAGCTTTGCTGGCTAGAGTAATCTTGGTTGTAGGTTCTTACTATTCATCACTTTGAATATTTCTTGCCACTCCCTTCTGGCCTGCATAGTTTCTGTTGAGAAATCAGCTGACATTCATATGGGTACTCCCTTGTAGATAAGTAACTGTTTTTCTCTTACTGCTTTTAAGATTCTCTCTTTGTCTTTTGCCCTTGGCATTTTAATTATGATGTATCTTGGTGTGGTCCTCTTTGGATTTCTTTTGTTTGAGGTTCTCTGTGCTTCCTGAACTTGTAAGCCTATTTCTTTCACCAGGTTGGGGAAATTTTCTGTCATTATTTCTTCAAATAGGTTTTCAATATCTTGCTCTCTCTCTTCTTCTGGCACCCCCATAATTCGGATATTGGTACGCTTGAAGTTGTCCCAGAGGCTCCTTACACTATCTTCATATTTTTGGATTCTTTTTTCTTTTTGCTTTCCCGGTTGAGTGTTTTTTGCTTCTTTGTATTTCAAATCTTTGACTTGATTCTTGTGATTCTCTAGGCTGCTGTGGGATCTCTGTATATTATTCTTTATTTCAGTCAGTGTAAGCTTAATTTCTAGTTGGTCCTTTTTCATATCCTTGAGGATTTCACTAAATTTCTTGGAGGTTTCTAGAAGATTCTTGAGTAACCTTGTTACTGTGGTTTTGAACTCTATATCCTGTAGTTTGCGTTCCTCCATTTCTTTCATTTGTGACATGTTTTTTTGTCTCCGCATTTTGGCTGCTTCCCTGTGTTGATAGGGTGGCCTTGTGTGCTAGGTTTCCTATATGGCCCAGTGGGTCGGCCTCCCCAGTTAACCTGAGGTGGACCCTCTTGGTGCAACCCTTTGTGGGTTGTGTGCACAGTCTTGTTGTAGTTAAGCCTTGATTTCTGTTGGTATCACTGGGCAGAATTGACCTCCAGACCAAGTGGCTGTGAGGACCAGTTGTGTCTACAATGGGAGAACTGCTGTGTTGGAGACACCCTTATAGGGCAGGACTTGCTTCAGTGGGGCTTTGGTGCCCACTGAGTCTGCCCCCTGTGTGTGTCTCTTATGGATCTGAAGAGTTGTAATCTGGTGTGGTCTCACTTTGATCACTGGGTGCACTGGCTCTTGGATCTCCAAGGAGGTGCTAAGTCAACCCCTGCCTGAGGCCACCCAGCAGGAGCTACAGAGAGATCTGCAGTTTCCTCCTCTTAGTTTGGGGTTTGAAGGTGCCCAGATGAGGTGCAGCTGTGAAGCAATGCAGGCTGCTGATGAGCCTTAGGCTGTCTTTTGGAAGCTCTGGGGTTCTTTGACCCAGCTGCAGTTTGTAAGGTTAGATTGCAAAAGGCCAGGCCATTCATGTGCAAACGCCTCTGCGCTCAGCTTGGGTGGGGTTGTAAATTGAGTTGGGCGTGGTCTCAGGGAATCACTGGGTGGAGCAAACCACAATGGCTGCCAGTCTGCTCTGCCCCCGATAGGTTGTGGGTCTCTGTGTCCCACGGCCCTGTGCAGGAGCAATGAACACTGCGACCACCTCTGAGAGAAAGCTGCCCTCGTGTTCCAGCCTGATGCCACACAGTCCAGTTTCTCCCCGTATGAGTCTGGGTCCCCAGAGTCTCACCCGGTACTGGAATTCAGAGCAGTCAGGAGTTTGTATCTCCCTCCCAACTGAAAAAGACAACAGCATACTCAGTTGCCAGCCCTTTTCCGCGCACGCCTCTGTACCTTCACTCTTCCGCACTTCTGCACCTCCTACCAGTCTAGATGCACTTTTCTCTTTCCTTCTTGTTATAGAACTTCCTCTCAGCCAGCCTTCCCGTGGTTCTGGATGATGTCCATTTTTTCTTTTAGTTGTAGTTTTGATGTGGTTGTGATACTGAATTTTTGGACTGGAACCCAGATTCTTTGTCCACCAGAATTGAAGAATGAATCCACGGACAGAAGAGTGGTATAGCAAAGATGGATATTTATTGAAGAACAAGTACAGAATCCCACGTGGGGATGAGGAAGAGTCCCTGAACTGACTCCCACGTGGGGAGGGAGAAGAGTCCCACTGAGTCCCTCTTCCCTGTGGCTTATAAAGGCTGCAGATCCTGGTGCCTTGATATTCCCTCTGATTGGTCACTATTCCCTTAGACTGGTTACTATAGTAACTCCTGGGCTCAAAGGTTGAACCTCACATGGCAGATGTGAGGTTCTCCCCTCCTCCTTCCTTATTGTTTTCCTATTCCCTTTGGGCTTTCTTCTCCTCCTTCTGAATGAAGGGCTTCCTTCTCTTTATTTTGTAAATATAGGCCTTTCTTGGCTAGTTCCAGTTCCCTTGTGGTATGGAAATATACCTGTTGCTGCCTTCTTGTCTTATGGAAATGTAACTGCACCTGGCTTCCTTGTGTTATGGAAATGTACCTTCTCCCAGTCTGCAGCCCCATGCTTTTCCCATGGACCCCAATTCTAAAAAATCCCTAAGTCTGCCTATGTTCCCCCAAAATTCCTGCTTCAGTTGTGTGAGACAGCAAGTTCAGGTGTTTACCTATGCCACCATCTTGGTTCCTCCTGGAGAATCTTTTCTTAACAAGTTTTAGGGCAGAGTCCTGAACTCCACTGGCTTACATCATCCAATAGAGAAACTAAAATCACTTTTGCCTACATTAAGTCCCAATACATCCTTACCAGGTGGGAAGTAAATTGTCTGATCTCCGTGAGTTTTCTGTATGATGTATCATCAATTATCTTGGATTTAATCACACAGCCTGTGAGTGAAGGTGATCAGACTGAAACTAGAGTCTCCACACCAGAACTGCTTGGCCCATGGGACAGTATTTTCTTCTCTTTTCTTTTCTGTTCTTTTCTTCTCTCTTCACTTTTCTTTTTAGTAACTAAAAAGAAAGGGAAGAAACAAAAATGAAAGTATTTATTAATGATAAAGGGAATACTATCTTAAGATACTCCCAAGGACCTGGCATCAAATATCTCATTAAAAGAACACTGGATTCCCAACTTTGCTTTTTTTAAAAACTGAACTACATCCTCTAAAACAATAGCATCTTTGTCTGGGGAAAAACACCTGGTTTATTTATGTGGGTTGATAGTATATCTGTGAGGGTAGAAGTAGAGAGCAGTCAAGTTTCATTAGTATCACAAAATCAGGAGAGTAATTAAGAGCTTAGACTGAAGCACCTGAAACACTTGCCCCCCCCTCCCCCCCCCCCCGCCCCGCTTCACCACCACCACCAGAATGGCGATATACACATGTGAACACAGACTTACCTCTCCATCTCCTCATCTGTGAATTGGAGCCTTCACAGAGTGGTGAAGGTTAAATGAGCTAATAAATGCAGAGTGCAAAGTAGAGAGCCTGCTGCCTAGTGAGCACTCACATCAGCTATCTTCGTCATCACCATCATCGTCAGCATAACCACAGCAGCAACCACAAACTTACAGTCATTTGCTGCAAAGAACTGTCCAAGGCGTGGAAGGAGATGTTTCTAGGCTCTCTTTAGGAAGCATATTGGAGAGACTTAAGAGGTTATTTATCAACCATAACAATGAATTTAAACCCGTTTGAGAAGCAACCTATTAACTATCATCATTTTTCTTGAGCTACAAAGCAAATTGTATCACATAAGCATTAACTTTTAACCATACAAATAATTCAAACTAACTAGTTTAAAAAGTAGGTAAGAACAAAGAAGATCCATTTGCCTGCATATTTGTAGCTGGGTGCTTTTAAACTTAAATTGGCTGTTTTTCAGGAGTTGGCCCACAATCCCACTAAACTATAGTAGTCTCACTGCTGCTACTTTAATTTCACAGTTCACAGGGGCAATCCTATCACTAAATGGTAGTCCTTGTCACCACAACTTAAACTTTTTATGGAACTTTTATTCGCTTCTCCAGTCTTGTGTTTTAGGACATTCTCACTTTTTCCCCAAACATGGAGTCATGTCAGCCAGTCTTGCTGAGCATCATGCAGAACAGCCTGTGCTCACAATGTAAGAACATGCTGCCCTATTGCTGCAAGCCATAAACTTCAAAGCACAGAATAGCATTCATGTTTCTACCTTTGGAAGAAGATAAAGCACTGACTTCATGGCCATTTGTTTCAGAATTTACTCACATTACAGCCCTGAAAACATCCACTGTTTTGGCCCCACTGGCTTTCTTGAGGGAGGAGTATATGCTTTTATAGCAGAACCACTGTGTAAATTCTCAGGGTTAACCGAAGTACACCCTGGCTTTGGCAAAACTCCCGACAGCTGGTGCTGTGGTCCTAGATTAAAGGCCGTACTGTATCAGCCATCCTCGCCATCCCTGCAGGAATGAACCAATTTGGAAGGAGCCACTGGAGGGCTTCGTACTTAGGATAGTTACAAGATTAGTAACAGAGCGTCGTGACCTTTACTGAATGCTCAAAGTATTTCTACTCATCCAGAGACCTATGAGGCAGCTGACCGGGATGTGCTGAAAAGCAGAGTGAAGGGGAAACAGACTTGTCAAGAAGCAGAAGGTCTTGAGGCCCCAAATTAACTTATTCCAAACATCCATCTTTGATCACAGTCTGAAATTCATTCACATAATTCAGCCAATTCCAGCTTCCAAGAATTAACAAGTAGCTGCCAATCCCTGCTAGGTCATTCTTTGTCATAACATAATTTTGTAAGTCCCCTATTAAATTTGCAAAACGCAAAATTTGTCTTTTGTGTCTTTACATTCCAGTTCTTAGCACAACTGACTGGCACAGAGCCAGCACACCACAGATATGTGTGGAGTGAGTTGAATAAAGGTAAGCATCATACTCCAGAGTCTAGTTTTCTGAGAAATCCCCAAGCTTTTGAGGAATGCGGAAGTGACCTTATAGCTCCAGTCACACCATAACTAGAGATGAATATTCAGTTCCACAGACACACACACACACCCTCCGGCACCCCACCCCCAGGCCCCATTGTTTCCCTAAACCAGAAGTCAAGTACCAGGATGCAGGTTTTCTGGCATGCACCTCCCTGGAATTCCCAGCACATGTTGACTCTATGAGTAACAGTCTGCATTGGCTGCCACTATCTGTAATCAGATAATATCCTTTTCCTCCCACTAGCTAACTGGATTTTGAACCTGAAATACCCTTAGAAGGATACTTTCATTTCAGTTGGTAGTCTGGCTGCAATCTCAGCCAGGCAGGCAGGCAGGATGCAAGGGTCACCACACATTCCTCCTGGCTCTGGGAGGCAAAGTGCAGGCCTCTCATCACCCCGGCCTTGCCAGCCCACATCCACATATCACAACGACATTCATCTCTCTCAAGGCCTCACTCACCAGCCAGCTTCCTCTTAACTCCATTATTCTGAGGTACTTGGCTCTCCCTAGTTCCTGTGGGATGGCCTAAGTGGGGGGCCATTTTCTACATGTCACATCATTGTGCTTTATTTTCAATTGTCTGGCATCTCTAATACACTAGCTATACGACCTGGTTTGCCACTCTGTCTCCAGAGTGCTTCACAAAAAAAATGTTCTGAATGTGCTTTCCAAATACTGGTCTCCAGTTTGGGGCAGCAGGTGTCAATTTCTTGCCCTAAATGCCCCACTGCTTAATACTACCGAAAGGCAAGTGTCCCCTTGCCCTCCTTGGATGCCTCACCCTTGGAGTGGTCAAGGCAGGTGAAGAGCTAGGGCTGGATCCTTGGGCGCAGGAACCCAGAGCAGAGGCCCATCTTGCTGGGGTCTAGGGGTAACATCAGATCATTTCTCTTATTAACTAGACTGCCAAGAATCCAAGAGTGCATCCATTACTTCTTCTCAAAGATTTTTATCTTCTTAATGTATTATTGCTTTTGTTATTTGAAAGAATTTGTTACAATTCACTTATTAATATCAGAATACTTCTATGGATTTCCTAAGGAAATGTATGGAAAATAATTTTATACAGTGCATTTATAATTGTATATGCTGCATTTATCAATTCTTTCCTGGATAAAAGAAAACTTCTATTTGACAAGGTATTGATGAGAATTAAACCCTCAGCTTAAAATGTTACATATCTGATTGTTGGAATAATTTATCACAAAAGTAGTTTCTAGCTCCTTCCATTTCAAACCTTGATTATCTTCTATTACTCTATATTTCTAGGGCCAGGTGCCATAGAGCCTGTTTAACTACCAGATCAGTCATCAGTAGAGTCAGTACAGTGGGCATTGGGAGTATTTCTGGAAACTAGTCCAAAATAAGAGTGGCTAGAAATATTTAACTCTAAACAGAAATAACTGAGAACCTCACAAATAATATCCCACTAACCCAAGCTAAATGCTTGCATAACTGCACTTCCCTTAGCCTGGTGCCAATTCAAGGAGAAATGTGATAGAGAAGAAGTCACAGTGGAAGGAGTCAAGTGTCTTAACCAACTAAAGTTAATATATCCAAGGTGTACAAATTTTACAAAACATATGACCATTTAAACCAACACTTTCCTTGAGCTATCACATAGCTATAAAGCGTTCTGATGCTGAGGCTCAATTATCTTCATGAAAATCCACTTTGGCACCATCCAATCAGAACAGATGCCGGTAATGACCAGCTCCATCATCTGTCACTGACTGGCCGAATGAACCTCCTTGAATGCTGACAACTAATGTTCATAAATATCTATAGAGGATAAATGCCCATAAAGATCAGATTCTCATTCTAACATGATAAAAGTTCTGTTTTGCCATCCCTTTTTTGTTGTTGGTGTTATACAATTCATTCTTGCCTTCCTTTAAAATTTCATTTTCTGGACTCTTAATCTCTTAGATTTTTTTATGATATTGCAGCTTGATCTAAGCATAGTAGACATTTAAAAATCTGCATTTTATTAAGAGGCTTCATAAAGACAGGATCACAAACAACATATCTGCAAAGGAGGATATTGAATTAAAAGGCAAAAGAGTAGCTTGAATTAAAAGGCAAAAAACATATATCAGACAAAGGAAGGAATTAAGCTATAAATTGATGACCCAGCGAACCAAGTCATGGAGTGTCCCAGGAAGCACTTATCAACACATTGCTCACCCTAAGACTGGGTCAAGATCCAGACATAAGTGCCTGCTTATTACTTTCTCCTCTACTAGAATGTAAGAAAGTAGGAACTGCACCCTTGTCTCATGTGTTCACATGGTACAAGTACAATATAAATAAGCTTTATTACAAGGTGAACAGATGACTGATCAAGCATGGGAAACACTCCTTTTTTGTTGGTGGCTAGGAGTCACAGGAAACCTTGGCAAGTGTGATTCTGGCAAAAGTGAGACAGAAGAAATCAGATCAGAGAAATTCTGGAAGAATGTTGTTAATTACGGAATCTCATTGCTACAGAATATAGAGTGTGAGGGAGAGGGGAAGTACAACTCTAAACAGAGCCAAACACCTAGGTTATCCTATATAATAAAAGAGTAATATGCAAATTGACCATCACTCCAACACACAAGATGGCCTCTCCCATGTGGTCAAAGATGGCCGCCCCCATGTGGACACAAGATGGCCACCACAAGATGGCCAGCAGGGGAGGGCAGTTAGGGGTGACCAGGACTGTAGGGGAGGACAGTTGGGAGGGACCAGGCCTTCAGGGGAGGGCAGTTGGGGAGGACCAGGCCTGAAACGGAGGGCAGTTGGGAGCGATCAGGCCTACAGGGGAGGGCAGTTAGGGGCAACCAGGCCTGTAGGGGAGGACAGTTAGGGGCAACCAGACCTGCAGGGGAGGGGAGTTGGGGGGGGACCAGGCCTGTAGGGAAGGGCAGTTGGGGGGTACCAGGCCTGCAGGGGAGGGCAGTTGGGGGGGGGGGGACCAGGCCTGCAGGGAGGGCAGTTGCGGGGAACCAGGCCAGTAGGGGAGGGCAGTTGCAGGGGGACCAGGCTGGCAGGAGAGGGCAGTTAGGAGCAATCAGGCCAGCAGGGGAGCAGTTAGGTGTCAATCAGTCTGGCAGGGGAGTAGTTAGGGGGTGATCAGGCTGGCAGGCAGAAACGATTAGGGGCAATCAGGCAGGCAGGCAGGTGAGCAGTTGGGAACCAGCAGTCCTGGATTGTGAGAGGGATGTCCGACTGCCCATTTAGATCAGGCCTAAACGGGCAGTCAGACATCCCTTGAGGGGTCCCAGATTGGAGAGGGTGCAGGCTGGGCTGTGGGACACCTCTCCCCCATGCATGAATTTCATGCACTGGGCCTCTAGTATTTTATAAAAGAGGATATGCAAAAGGAGGGGCTAGGACACAAAGTAGAGTAGGGACCTGGGGTCCAGGAGGCAGCCTAAGAAGGTGTCAAGATAAGGATGATAAAGGGCCTTCATGAAGCCAGTGACTTAATGGGTTTGTGTGATGTGGGTCCTGAGTCCTCTCACATGAGCCCCTTGACCCCTTGTAAGAAAATGCTCACTTCATGGGTCACAAAACTAGCATAGTGAATGAGTTTCCTGGTGAAAGGAGTGACATCACAAGAGAGACTCTTCAACCTTCCCCAGAAGGGAAAATGAGGTCATAGAAGAGAAAGCAACACATAGCACTTACAAATGGCAACAATGGAACTGGAATGCTTGAAAAGGTGCTGGTGGGTAACAAGAAGCATTCTGGTTCAGCCAAATTAACTGACGCAATCAGTTTCTTTCCATCTTTCCTCTAACCTCAAATAATTCATTCATTTCTTCATTGTTCTCCAAGGTTGCCAGCCTTCCATTTTCCCTGAAGTTTCCTAAATTCAACCAAATTGTTGAATGGGTTAGAACCATGCTGAGAAGTAGTGAGGGAAGACTACAACCTAATTTACTCCATTTTAAACCTGTGCTTGCAACTAAGCTTTTCCTGCCCTTCTATTCCAAAGTTCACAATACTCCTTCCTTATATGAATACACTAGAGGCCCGCTGCATGAAATTTGTGCACTGGGGTGGAGATGTCTCTCAGCCCAGCCTGCACTCTTTCCAATCTGGGACCCCTCAGGGGATGTCCGACAGTCGAACATCCCTCTCACAATCCAGGACTGCTGGCTTCCAACCGCTCACCTGCTTGCCTGCCTGCCTGACTGCCTCTAACTGCTTCTGCCTGCCTGTCTGATTACCCCCTAACCACTCCCCTGCCAGCCTGATCAATGCCTAACTGCTCCCCTGCTGGCCCGATTGCCACCAACTGCCCTCCCCTGCCTGCCTGATCACCCCCAACTGCCCTCCCCTCCCAGCCCAGTCACTCCTAACTGCCCTCCCCTGCCAGCCTGTTCACCCGTAACTGCCCTCCCCTGCAGGCCTGGTCCCCCCGAACTGCCCTAGCTCCCCTGCAGGCCTGGTCCCCCTCAACTCCCTTCCCCTGCAGGCCTGGTCCCCCCCAACTGCCCTCCCTCCCCTGCAGGCCTGGTTGCCCCCAACTGCCTTTCCCTGCAGGCCTGGTCCCCCCAAAATGCCCTCCCTCCCCTGCAGGCCCATTCACCCCCAACTGCCCACCCCCGCTGGCCTGGTCGCCCCCAACTGCCCTCCCCTGCCAGCCTTGTCACCCCTAACTGCCCTCCCCAGCAGGCCTGGTCCCCCACCAACTGTCCTCCCTCCACTGCTGGCCCAATTGCCCCCAACTGCCCTCCCATGCAGGCCTGGTTGCCCACAACTGCCCTCCCCTGCCGGCCATTTTGTGGCAGCCATCTTGTGACCACATGGGGGCAGCCATCTTGTGCAAGGGTGTGATGGTCAATTTGCATATTACCTCTTTATTATATAGGATATTTTACATAAGTGAATTACTCTGTGGTTATAACCTTTTAATTTCATCTTAATTAACTGTGTTTCCTTCCCCAATTGGCCAGGTCTATGTCAAGTTTAATGTAACCCTCCAAGGTGCCAATTTTCCCACCTAACACAGTGTCAGACACAGATTGAATGTCCACACAAAACATTTACTCAGATGTAGGAACCACAAAGGAGGATGCTTACTCATATCTATCCTATGAAATTATCTTTTTCCACCTTTTTATGCCTATTTGATTTTTTGACATCAACACAAAATAAACACAAATCTAGAAAGAGTAATAGAAAAAGAGAGGTTCATAATAGAAGCAAAAGATAGGGCCCTTTCTATTTCATTGGCTGGAGATAAAGCCTGAAACTCCATCATTATGTTGCCTGGAAACCTAATAAATATTGCTCTAATTAAACAAAAACTATCTGGCGTATATTCACAATGAACAGCTAAACAGCATTATATCATTCTGCATTCCATCATTAAAGCATGAACAGCAGACACCTGGGGACAGTCTACCCCAAGAAAATAAAAACAAATGTATTGATAGCAACAAGAAGTAGCCAAGGAACCAGGGAATGCAATGGACCAGAATAAGAAATCCTGGGCAGTTTCATCATTTTGGGGCACTCAAACTTTTTTTTTATCTGCAAAAAGAAAAAGTTGAATTAATGAACTCTGACACTTCATGATTCAAAAGTAAAAGTGAAGAGCATAGTGGCAGTCATCTTTTTTAACAGCAGTATTTGTTATACTTGTGTAGGCCATGAACAATGACACACAGGCCTAAAGGGTGAAAATCATCCATCTTACTTTAAAGGAAATACATAGTGGATATTCGCTGATTTCCTGTAGGCTATTGATGCTCCTGTTATTATAAGAAACTCCCTTAATTTAGAAAAGCAGATGCTCAGCATTATGAAAACCTGCTCATCTCATTAAGACAAAAATACCTCCTGGAAATTTCTTCAAGACTATTACAGCCATCAACCCCTGGCAAAATCAACGCACTTTGTTTGTGGAAATCACAAATTAATAGATTATAAAACTATCCAAAAGGAGAAGCTGACATTTAAAATGGAAAACTGAATCAACAAAGCTTGGACAAGGTTCACAAACACATACGCATAAGAGAAGTGAAAAATAATGATGAAAACATAAATGTAGGGAGGGGTAAGTAAAAAATTGTAGTGATTTTAGAATGTGATTGTCAACTTAACATACACTACTATTTAGCTTTGTATAAGTACAGCACATGCTAACCACAAACTAAAAACCTATAAGAAATATACAAAAAAGTAAAGAGAAAGGAATCCAAACACAACATTCTAGAAAGTCATCAACATACAAGAGAAGACAGCAAGAGAACAAGAAGGAAACAGACAACTACAAAAAAATTTAGAAAATAATTAATAAAATGACAATAACTACATACTTAACCATACTTACTACATATTGCTACATAGTCATAATTTCCTTAAATGTAAATAGACTGTTGTAATCCAAAAACATAGAGTGGCTGACTGAATGAAAATTTTAAAAATGTTTTTATTGATTTTTTTAGAAAGAAAGAAAGGGAAAGGGATAGACAGATACTGTAGAAATATCATTGATTGGCTGTCTCCTGCACACCCCCTACTGGGGATCAAGCCTGAAACCTTGGCATTGACCCTGACCTGAAATCAAACCCGTGGCCTCTTGGTTGCTGGGTCGATGCTCAATGCTGAGCCACACTGGCTGGGCTGACTGAATTAATTTAAAAACAAGACCCATATGTATGCTGCCTATCAAAGACCTGCTTCAGATCTAAAGACATATACACACTGAAAGCAAAGGAATAGTAAAAGATATTTCATGCAAATGGAAATGAAAAAAAGAAAAGCTGGGATAGCAATACTTTTATCAGACAAAATAAACTTTAAAACAAAGGCTGTAACAAGAGACAAAGAAAGGCATTTCATAATGATGAAGGCATCAATCCAACAAGAGAAATGTCACTCTTGTAAACATCTATACACCCAATATAGGAGCACCTAAATTTGTAAAGCAAATATTGACAGACATAAAGGAGAGACTGACAGTAGTACCATAATAGTAAGGAATTTTAATATCCCATTGACATCAATGGATAGATCATCTCTAGACAGAAAAACAACAAGGAAATAGCGGCCTGTAATGACACATTAGACCAAATTGACTTAATTGATATTTTTAGAACATTCACCCAGAAGCAGAAGAATATACATTATTTTCAAGAGCTCATGGAACACTTTCTTTTTTTTTTCTTTTTTTAAATCCTCACCTGAGGACATGTTTCCATTGATTTGAGAGAGAGAGAGGAAGAGGGGGAGAGAGAGAGAGAAACATCAATGTGAGAGAGAAACAGCGATTGGTTGCCTTCTGTAGGCTTTCCGACCAGGGATAGAACCTGCCACCTTTTAGTGTATAGGATGATGCTCCAACCAACTGAACCACACTGGCCAGGGCTGGAACCAGATGGTAGGCCATAAAACCAGTCCCAATATATTTAAGAAGATTGAAATCATATCAAGCATTTTCTCCAATCAAAATAGTATGAATGTAGAAATCAATTATAAGAAGAAAGCCAAAAAATACACAAACACATGAGCTCAAAGGAGAAATCAAAAGATACCTATCTTGAGACAAATGGAAACAAAAACACAGCAACTCAAAAATCTATGTTTGAAGAGGGAAATTTATAGCAATACAGACCTACCTCAAGAAACAAGAAAAATCTCAAGTAAACAGTCTTCCCTTCAATCTACAGGAACTAGAAAAAGAATAAGCAAAGCCAACAATGAGTAGAAGGAAGAAAATAATAAATATCAAAGTGGAAATAAACAAAATAGGGTAAAAATTATAATAGAAAAGATCGATAACACCAAGAGCTGGTATTTTGAAAAGATAAGCCAGACTCATTAAGACAAAAAGAGAGATGGCCCAAATAAATAAAATCAGAAATGATAGAGGAGACTACCAGCACCACAGAATCACAAAGGAATATAAGAAAATACTATGAATAATTATATGCCAGCAAATTAAACAGTCTGGAAGAAATGGACACATTTCAAGAAGCATACAATCTTCCAATACTGAATCAGGAAGAAACAAAAATTGAACAGAGCCGGAACCGGTTTGGCTCAGTGGATAGAGCGTCGGCCTGTGGACTGAAGGGTCCCGGGTTCGATTCCGGTCAAGGGCATGTACCTTGGTTGCGGGCACATCCCCAGTGGGAGGTGTGCAGGAGGCAGCTGATCGATGTTTCTCTCTCATCTCATCGATGTTTCTAGCTCTCTATCCCTCTCCCTTCCTCTCTGTAAAAATATCAATAAAATATATTTTAAAAAAAAAAATTGAACAGACCGGTAACTACTAACCAAATCAAATCAGTAGTCAAAAAGCTCTCAACAAACAAAAGTCTTGTGTCAGATGGCTTCACAGGTGAATGGTAGCAAACATTCAAAGAAGAATTAATACCTATTCTTCTCAAACTAGACCCAAAAAATTGTAGAGTCGGGAAAACTTATTTTATGAGGCCAGCTTTACCCTGATAACAAAACCAGACAAAGACATTACAAAAAAAAAATTATGGGCCAATATCCTTAATGAACATAGATGCAAAAATCCTCAACAAAATATTTTCAAACTGAATTCAGCAATATATTTAAAAGATTATGTACCATGAACAAGTGGTGTTTATTCCTGGGATGTAAGTTTGGTTCAATATTTGCAAATCAATTATTGTGATACAGCACATAAACAAAATGAAAAATAAAAATTATATAATCATATTAATAGATATGGAAAAACATTTGACAAAATGTAACATCCATTATGATAAACACTCCCAGCAAAGTGAGAATAGAGGGAACATTCCTCAACATGATAAAGGTCATATATGACAAGCCCACAGTTAATATCATAATCAATGGTGAAAAGCCAAAAGTTTTTTCTTTAAAATCAGGGATAAGCCAAGGATGTCTACTCTCACTATTTTTATTCAACATAGTATTGGAAGTCCTAGCCAGAGTAATCAGATAAGAAAAAGGAATAAAAGTCAGCCAAATTGGAAGAAAGAAAACAGTCATTATTTGCAGGTGACATACTGCTATATAGAAAACTCCAAAGATTCCACCAAAAAAAACTATTAGAACTGATAAATGAGTTCAGTAAAGTAGAAGAATGAAAAATGAATGTACAGAAATAGATTATACTTTTATACACTAATAATGAACTATCAGAAAGAGAAATTAAGGAAACAATCCTATTTATAATTGCATCTAGAATAATAAAGTATCCAGGAATAAATTTAACCAAGGAGGCAAAAATGTCTGTTCTCAAAAAACTATGAAATTGAAGAAAGAAATTGAAGAAGATACAAATAAATGGAAGGACATATGCTCATGGATAGGAAAAATTAACATAGATAAAATGTCTATACTAGTAAATGCAAAGTAGTTATTCAATAGAATCCCTATCAAAATACCCAGAAAACTCCTAGAAGAAAACATAGGCAGTAAAATCTCTGACATTTTTCTAAGCAATACTTTTTTTGATATATCTCTTTGGGCAAGGGAAATAAAACAAAAAAACAAATAAATGGGACTACATCAAACAAAAAAGTTTTTGCACAGCAAAGTAAACCATCAATAAAACAAAAAGACCACCTACTGAATGGAAGAAGAAATTTGCCAATAATACATCTAATAAGGAGTTGATATCCAAAATTTATAAGGAACTCATACAACTTAACATTAAAAAATGTAAATAATTTTGAAAGTCTGCAGAGGACCTGAATAGACACTTCTCCAAAGAGGACATACAGATGACCAATAGACCTATGAAAAGATCTATGTCACTAATCATCAGAGAAATGCAAATTAAAATCAAAATGAGATATCAGCTCACACCTGCTGGAATGTCTATAATCAAAAAATCAAAACAAGTGTTGGTGAGGATGTGCAGAAAAGGGAACCCTCATACACTGTAGTGGGAATGCAGATTGGTACAGCCACTATGGAAAATAGTATGGAAGTTCCTCAAAAAAATAAAAAATGAGACTGCCTTATGACCCAGCAATTCTAGTTCTGGGTATATATCCGAACAAACCCAAAACACTAATTTGAATGGATATATGCACCCTTATGTCATTGCAATGTTATTTACAATAGCCAAGATATGGAAGCAACCCAAGTGCTCATCAATAGATGAGTGGAGCCCTAGCTGGTTTGGCTCAATGGATAGAGCATCGGCCTGCGGACTAAAGGGTCCCAGGTTCAATTCTGGTCAAGGGCACGTACCTTGGATGCAAGCTCCTTCCAAGCCTGGGCCCTGGTCAGGGTGTGTGCAGGAGGCAACCTATCGATGTGTTTCTCTCACATCAATGTTTCTCTCTGTCTTTCCCTCTCTCTTCCACTCTCTCAGAATCAATGAAAAAACATCCTTAGGTGAGGATAAAAGCAAAATAGATGAGTAGATAAAAAAAACAGTGGTACATATATACAATGGAATATTACTCGGCCAGATAAAAGAATGAAATCTTACCACTTGAGACAACAGAGATGGACCCATAGGGTAATATGCTAAGTGAAATACATCAATCAGAGAAAGACAAATATCATATGATTTCATTTATATGTGGAATCTAAAGAACAAATTAAAGAAACATACAAACAAAATGGAAACAGACTTAGATACAAAGAACAGACTGATGGTTGCCAAAGGAGAAGGGTTCTGGGGGTCTGGGTAAAAAAGATGAAGGGATTATGAAACACAAATTGGTAGTTACAAAATAATCATGGGGGTGTAAAGTACAGAATAGCGAATATAGTCAGTAATATTGTAATTACTATGTATGTTACCAGGTGGGTACTGGACTTATCAGGGTGATCACTTCATAAGTTATCTAAGTGTCTAACCACTATGCTGTACACCTGAAACTAATGCAAATAATATTGCATGTAAATTGTAATTGGAAAATAAAATTTAAAAATAAATTATTTAAAAATACTAATGGCATTTTTTTGTAGAACTAGAACATACTATCTTAAAATTTAAATGGTACCAAAAAAAGATCCTGAATAGCAATCTTGAGAAAGAAGAACAAATTTAGAGATATCATACTACCTGATATCAAATTATGCTACATTGCTATAGTACTCAAAACAGCATGGTACTGACATCAAAACAGACACATTAATTAACAGAGCAGAATAGAGCCCAGAAATAAACCCGTGCCTACTTGCTCAATTAAAGTATGAGGAGTCAAGAACATATAATTGACTCCTATAAATTGTGTTGGGAAAACTGAGTAGATATATTAAAAAAAAAATTAAATGACCAATTTCTTATACCATATACAAAAAAAAACTCAAAATGGATTGAATACTTAAAATGTAAGACCCCAGACCCTAAAACTCCTAGAAAAAAACACAAGCAGTAAACTTTTTGACGTAACTTTTAAGAATATTTATTTGGATATGTCTCCTTGGGCAAGGGAAACAAAAGAAAACAATAAATAAATGGGACTACAATTAAAAATTTTTTACAGTGAAGGAAATCATCAACAAAAAGACAACCTACTGAATAGGAGTAGTTACTTGCTAGTGATACATCAACAAGGGGTTAATATCCAAAATATATAAGGAACTCACATAGCTTAAGACAATAATAATAATAATAATAATACGATTAAAAATGGGCAGAGGATCTGAATAGACATTTCTCCAAAGAGGACATACCAAAAGCCAACAGACAAATGAAAAGATGCTCAACATCACTAAACATCAGGGAAATGCAAATTAAAACCTCAATGAGATATCACCTCATACCCGTCAGAATTGGTATCATATGTAAATCAACAAGTAAGTGTTGGTGAGGGTGATGTGAAAAGGGAATCTTTGCCTGCTGTTCATGGGATTGTAAATTGGTGCAGCCACTATGAAAAACAGTATGGAGGTACTTTAAAAAATAAAAAAAAGACCTACTTTATGATCCAGCAATTCAACTTTATATATTGGTTTGAAGAAACCAAAACACTAATTTGAGAAGATATATGCATCCCTATGTTCATTGCAGCATTATGTACAATAGCCAAGATATGAAAGTAACTTGAGTGTCTACTGATAGATGAATGGGTAAAGAATAAGTGATATGTATATACCATGGAATATTACTAGGCCATAAAAATTTTATCATTTGTGACAACGTGGGTGGATCTAGAGAGTATTATGCTAAGTAAAATAAGTTAGGGAAAGACAAATACCATATGATATCACCTATATGAGGAACAAACAAAGCAGAAACATACTCAGATATGGAGAACAAATTAATGTTTGCCAGATGAGAAAGATTTGGGGAACAGGTGACAAAGGTGAATGGAATAAGATGTACAAATCCCCAGTTATCAAAATAGTCATGGGGACGTAAAATACAGCACAGGCATATAGTCAATAATATGGTAATAACTATGTATGCTATCAGGTGGATACTAGACTTACCAGGGTGATCTTTTCAAAGGTATATAAATGTCTAATCATCATGTTGTATACCCAAAACTGACATAATATTGTATGTCAACTATAATTGTAAAATAAATTTTAAAAATAAAGTATTTTTATATTTCAATTGATAGTTTGCATTTATCCTTAGTGCCACATATATTTATTTTAATTATTATTATTTTTTAATCCTCACCCGAAGATATTTTTCCACTGATTTTTAGAGTGAGTGGAAGAGAGAGGGAAAGGCAGAGAAAGATAATGATGTGAGAGAAACACAATGATTGGTTGCCTCCTGCACGAACTCCAACCAGGGCCGGGAAGGAGCCTGCAACTGAGGTACATGCCCTCGACCAGAATCAAACCCAGGACCCTTTGGTCCACAGGCCAATGCTCTATCCTCTGAGCCAATCTGGCTAGGGCCATATATTTATTTTAAATAACAGTTCTTTTTTTTTAATCTTTTTAAAATTCTTTATTTTTTTTCAATGACACCCACTCAATATTATATTAATTTAAATAACAGTTCTGTACTTCAGAACAACCATATGGACTATTGAAGCTATCACAATGTTCACTTCTCACCCTTTCCACACACATTTTGATTTCCTCCTGGGTTCACCTATTGTTCATTACAATGAAAATCCACTCTGTACCTGGAGCAGTGACAAAAATCAGCTCCTAACACTGAAATGATTGCAGCCTACATGAAGGACGCTACTCCATAATGTAGTTTTCTTTGCTTGGGTGGTTCTGCCTTCCTGCACTCATTGTGAAAGGAACGCCTTTGACCACCCAGCAGTAATGTTCCTTTATTTATAAAATATATTTTTTTCCAAAAAGAAATTACATAGGACTGAAACACCCAAACTCTGTAATGTGTGAAATGAATTTAAGAAACCTACTTTAAGGAGACATTTTTGGATACAATGCAGGACAATTGAATATACTAAGAAATAATATTATGGAATTATTAATACTTTGCTTAGGGGTGATAATGGATCTGTTGTCTTGTTAAATTTAAGTTTTTATGTATTAGAATTAATACTGAAATATTTACAGGTAAAATAATATAAGATCTGGGATTGGCTTAAAATACTCCAGAATATATGAGGGATAGATAAAACAAGAATGAATAAATGCTTATAGTAGTTGGAGCCATGCCATGGGTTGATTTGTACCACTTTCTTAACTCTTGTGTGTGTTTGAAATTTTCCATAATAAAAGCTAAAAAAATATTTTTCCATGTCTGTTTTTTAAATGTTAATCTTTCTAGATAGAAGCTAAAATAAGGGGTTGTCTAGTTCAATATTGACTTCTGGCAGTTTAAGTGTCCTAGTTTAGAGAAGCATTGCCCAGCCTGCAAAAAAGCCTGGCTGGACCCGCCTGATTATGCTCCTTCTGCAAAGCGAGCAGTACCACCCAGTCTGGGTTTCCCCGGGGACGACCTCAAGCATGACTAAAGGAAGAGTGAGCTGTCAGAGCAAGCAGGCCTGGGTTCAAACCACCTTTCATTTATAAGTATAGTGATCTTTCATAAGTACAATAAATATAAGCATAATGATCTTATATGTCATTTGTGCCCTCTCAATCTCATTTTTAAACTGGGACTTGTTTTTTAGGGTTAGAAATAATGCACAGAAAGTATCTAGCATACAGCTGATGTCTTATAAAATGAAACTCATCCTATCTAATAAAGAGGGAATATGCTAATTGACTGCCACACCCTCAAAGATGGCGGTGCCCACAGCCACAAGATGGCGGCACCCAGTCCCCTCAGCCCCGTTGGGGCGGCAGGCGTACCGCAAGGCCGGACCCACCCCCAGGCGGATCCAGCCGCTACACACGCCTGCCTCAGGAGTCCCCTAGTCCCCTCAGGCCACCAGTCGCCCAGGGCCAGCCCAAGGCACAGGCAAGCCTCGGATGTAGGCTGCCCAGCCACCCAGGGCCGCCCGAGGCTCAGGTAACCAGGGCCAGCCGAGGCTTGTGCTGCCAGCAGTGGCAGCAGCAGAGGTGTGATGGGGGTGTTGCCTTCCCCTGATCACCAGGTTGCCTCCCACCCCTGAGGGCTCCTGGACTATGAGAGGGGGCAGGCCGGGCTGAGGGATGCCCCCCTCCAGTGCATGAATTTTCATGCACCGGGCCTCTAGTTATTAATAAAAACCTGTCTATTCTCCTGCCCTGGGAAATAGTCATTTGTTGACGTCACCATAGTCACCCAACCAGAAGGCAAGAGCCATGTTGTAGAAGTGTTCCCTAGGAGTTTATCTTTTTCTGGGAGGAATGAGTCCTCCCTGCTAGATTTCTTTCACAGGGTCCCACATGACCCTCAACATCTACCCATTTCTCCTTTATTATTATTATTATTATTATTATTATTATTATTATTATTACTAGAGGCCTGATGTATAGATTTGTGCATATTGAAAGGAAATTAATTAGAAGGTGGCCAGCAAGGTGTGACTGGGTGAGACGGGCCGGACATGCCCTGCCAACCTCCCGTGGTCCCTCCCTGGCCGGTCACTTAGCCTTTTATGTAGAGAGAGAGAGAGAGATTATTTTTAAATCTTTACCCAAGGATATTTTTCCACTGATTTTTAAAGAGAGTGGAAGAGAGAGGGAAAGACAGAGAGAAATATCAATGTGAGAGAAGCACATCCATTGGTTGTCTCCTGCATGAGCCCCAACCAGGGCCTGGGCCAGGGAGGAACCTGCAACTGAGGTACATGTCCTTGACCAGGATCAAAGCTGGGACCCTTAGGTCTGCAGGCTGATGCACTATCCACTGAGCCAAACAGGCTAGGGCCCATTTCTCCTTTTATGCAAATTTATTTATTAGCCTGTCTTTAGGACTTGGGTTAAGAACTTGAAATGCATGTTTATTTTAAATATGAGGATATGGAAGGAAGCTTAAAATGTCTCCAAGACAATAGACAGACACGGGGTAGTGGGGGCTTGCCCTCAGGGGTGGGAGTGGCTGGGAGTGTCAATTGGGGAAAAAGGAGACATGTTATACTTTAAACAATAAAAAATGAAAAAATGTCTCCAAGACATTTTTTTTATTATTATTGGGTGGCTTCTTATATTATTTTGCTATTTTGGGATCTGTTGCCCTGAGGCCACATGGCTAATCAAATAGAAATCACCAAAGGATCCTGATTCCTTGAGTGGGGCTCTGTCTTCTAAAATGGGGGAATCTGCTCCTAGCAAAGTGTAGGCAAATGATAATAATGATGCCATACTTGAAAGCTTTCAATAGTAATTTAATTATGTATTTTTTGCTTATAAAAGTAACATAATATGAAAATCTACCCAGTTCTTTTATATTAGAGGCCCGGTGCACAAAATTCATGCACGGGGAGGGGGGTGTCCCTCAGCCCAGCCTGCACCCTCTCCAATCTGGGACCCCTCGAGGGATGTCTGACTGCCCGTTTAGGCCCGATCCTAAGACATCCCTCTCACAATGCAGGACTGCTGGCTCCCAACTGCTCACCTGCCTGCTGTCCTGATTGCCCCTAACTACTTCTTCCTGCCAGCCTGATCACCCCCTAACCACTCCCCTGACAGCCTGATTGATGCCTAACTGCTCCCCTGCCAGCCTGTTTGCCCCTAACTGCCCTCCCCTGCAGGCCCAGTTGCCCCCAACTTCCCTCCTCTGAAGGCCTGGTCACCCCTAACTGCCTCCCCTGCAGGCTTGATCACCCCCAACTGCCCTCCCTTGCAGACCTGGTCCCTCCCAACTGCCCTCCCCTGCTGGCCATCTTGTGGCGACCATCTTGTGTCCACATGGGGTCAGTCATCTTTGACCACATGGGGGCAGCCATCTTGTGTGTTGGGGTGACAGTCAATTTGCATATTATTCTTTAATTAGATAGGATTAGATAGGATAGAGGCCTGGTGAATGGCTGGGGACCAGCTGGTTTGCCCTGAAGGGTGTCCCGGATCAGGGTGGGGGTTCCCTTGGGACGTGGGGCAGCCTGGGTGAGCAGCCTGTGGTGGTTTGCAGGCTGGCCATGCCCCCCGGTGACCCAAGGGGAGGCCCTGGTATCTGGGATTTATTTATCTTCTATAATTAAAACTTTGTAGCCTTGAGCAGAGCCAAGCCTCCTGCTCTCTCCGTGGCTGCAGCCATTTTTGTTGGGATTTATTTATCTTCTATAATTGAAACTTTGTAGCCTTAAGCAGAGACCAAGGCAGGCCAGGGCAGGCAAAAAGCTTGGCTTCCTCCATTGACCGGGAAACCCAAGCCTCCTGCTCTCTCTGTGGCCACAGCCATCTTGGTTGGGTTAATTTGCATACTCGCTCCTGATTGGCTGGTGGGCATGGCTTATGGGTATAGCGGAGGTACGGTCAAGTTGCATATTACTATTTTATTAGATAGGATAATACTAAAGGCAAAATAGGCTTTCTTTCCCCTGGCTGCTGGCACCGGCTTCCCTCTGGCACCTGGGACCCGGGCTTCCCTCACAGCCCTGGCTTTGTACAGAAGGTCATCCGGAAGGACATCTGGAAGGACATCTGGTCTAATTAGCATATTATGC
Source organism: Plecotus auritus (assembly GCF_963455305.1). Lineage (NCBI taxonomy): Eukaryota > Metazoa > Chordata > Mammalia > Chiroptera > Vespertilionidae > Plecotus > Plecotus auritus. The sequence goes on along the minus strand of NC_137772.1, from coordinate 97,766,331 downwards.
TTTTATTATTATACACTAGAGGCCTGGTGCACGAATTCTTGCATGGGTGGGGTCTGGCCAGCCCACTCCAATTGAGGCCAATTGGGGCTGGGCTGGCGGGGGGGAGGGGCCATGGGAGGTTGGCTGGCCCCACCCCCAATCAGGGTGGAGGGCCCGATCGGGACTGGGCTGGCCGGGGGGCGTGGGGGGCAAGGGAGGTCAGCCAGCACTGCCCCTCATTGGGCCAGGTGGCTGGCCACAGTGGGCATCATAGCGACCAGTTGTTCTGGTTGTTCCAGTTGTTCCAGCGTTCCAGTCACTGGCTTTTTATATATATAGTTTTCATTTGTCTACTTCATAAATAATTTTTCAGTTTTTTTAAATATGTATCTTTTATTTCATTTTATTTATTCTAGTGACATTGCTGTGAACTAGAGAGGTGGCAAATAAGATCATTTCGACACAGAGAGAGCCAAGGTTAATGACTTCATTCCATACGTAAGAGCTCACTTCCACCCCAGCCATTAATTACACCCAGTCTTTTCCATGGGCAGATTATAATCTATCCACTGATATTGAAGTCATGCCTGATTAATTTCTCAGCTGACAATTGTCACCCTTGCCCCTCCCCATGGGAATTTCCCAAGGGGAACCTGGCCAGCACTGACTCAGCCAGCCCACACCTCACCCAGCCTTCCAACAGCTGCCACTTCACCCACCTTGATCATACTTGAAGGAAATCAAAAGTAACACCTTGCTGAGAAAGGGCTAGGCCTCTTGCCATAAATGATATTGCCTCCCACTCAGCAGTTGGTATCTTGTTCATTTGGACTCACTGATCAGGTTGAGTTTCAAGGACCAGAACTGGGGGAAGAAACTCATTTCCTTGTGGTCAGTGAGACTGGTAGAAGTTGAGTCTTTGAATCCCCTACTTCTTTGCTTGGATATAGCAACAGAAACCACAACACTCGTTCCTCTTCCATGGAGTCTACTTATTTTCTGAGTAAGTTCCTGAGGTCAAAGTTCTCAACAGAGAGCTTTTCGTTGATGAGCATTGCTTCCCTGTTTTTATCAGTTTGAGCTGGATGTTAATAATTCTTTATCAAGCCTATACCATTCACCAGGCACTGTGTTGAGAAAAACAGTCATCTGTCAACAATTATAGAGCTCCTGAGAATACAGTTGTGAATAAGCTCTCCCAATGCTTTATTCCTCTGGGGGCTAGAGCCACCAAACAACCATTTATATTATTACAAGGGAGCAAAGCCCTACTCACGGACTTCCAGGCACTTTGGGAGTCTACAACTGACATTATTTTATTCTCACAATAGTGGAAGTTGGTAAGCTATCACTCATTTTTTTCAGATAAGACAGTGACATAAATCTCTTAGTGAAAGGGGGTGCTGGGATTTGACTCAAGATCTATCCAATGCCAATGATTTGGTGGACTCCTACCCTGTACTTAATGCTCATATAATGAAACAAAACTACTCATCATTGTTGGAAGTGCACATCTTCTGTAAGTTTAAATTTAGTCACATCACTATTGTATTAGCACAGCGATTTTCAACCAGCATGCCACAAGAATTTTAAAAAATATGCAATACCTGATTATTTAGTCAGAGACAATGACCTCTTTTTCTGTAGATTGTTAAATAAAAAAAATGACAACAGCCCTAGTCAGATGGCTCAGTTGTTGGAGCATCATCCCCTATACAAACAGGTTGCCGGTTTGATCCCTCATCAGGGCATGAACAGGAAGCAAGCAATTGATATTTCTCTCACAGTGATGTTTCTCTCTCTCTCTCTCTCTCTCTCTCTCTCTCTCTCTCTCTCTCACTCTCTCTTTCCCTCCCTCTAAAAATCAATAAAAATATATCCTTGGTGAGGATTTTTTAAAAAATGACAACAGCCAATACAAAAATAGCCATCTGATATGAATTAATCAAAATTCTAGCTATTTTTTTGTTCGATCGGCCAAAAATTTTTTCTTTTGGTTTGCTGTAGAATTTCAGTAATTACTTTATATGTGCCATGAGATGAAAAAAGGCTGAAAGCTGCTGTATTAAAACATCAAAGGTTTTGCCCTATGGAGGGGTTTCAAGGGACCTGTGAAAAATTAACTCTATGCAAATTTTAGGAGATATGTGCATTTATTCTTGGGAGACTCCCTAGATCATAACCACACTCTCAAAGGGATCAATGACACCAAAAGTATAATAACCATTGAATTAGTTCATATATTCCTAGCTCTGCTCCTGACTTTGGTCTCAGTCCACCTAACAGGCAGCTAAACAAACCCAGTGCGAAAAGAGATAGATGTTCATTGGTCCCACATTTTTCAAGGTGTTACTAGTGATGATCTAGAGTTCATCTATGTCTTAGTCTTGCTCTTTCCCTTACCTGCTGAGCCCTGTGGTTGGGACAGGTAGAATCGATGGTGTAGGTCTCTCTTGGGGCACTGAGAATTTTCCAATATACCTCTCCTAGGTTCAGTGTTGCCTGATAATTTCAGATGTTGTTTTAGTTTCCTGGGCTGTCCTAACAAAGTACCTATACAGTCTGAGAGGCTTAAAACAACAGAAATATAGTTTCTCACAATTCTGGAAGCCAGAAGTCTGAAATCAAGGTGTTGGAAGCCATGATTCATCTGAAGGCTCTAGGGAAGAATCCTTCCTTGCTTATTCCTAGGTCATTTTTGGCAATCCTTGGTATTCCTTGGCTTATAGCTGCATCACTCCAATTTCTGCTGCTTCACGTAGCTGTTTTCCTCTGTCTCTATCACTCATGGACTTCTAATAAAAACAGCATCATTGGATTTAGGGCCTACCCTAATACAGTATTACTTCATCTTAACAGTTATATCTGCAAAGACCCCATTTCCAAATTAGGTCACAATTTGAGGTTCTAGAGGGACATGAATTTTGGGGGGACACTAATTAATCCAGTACAGATATATTCTGTAACTTTGTCTTTTGCTAACAAAATAAGTACTTCTCAGTAAAAGAGCCATAGCATCAGAAGCCTTCTCAGTAGTTTATATATGTACTAGTGTGAATGAATTTATCAGGTCTTTTTCCAAAAGCCGGTTCTGTTTACACAAGTAGGCGTGAAGTTTCTGGGTAGTTGGGGATGGCGGTGCTCCTGGCAACTGACTAGGTAGGCTGGAGACACCAAAGACACATTTTCTTTATTTATAGTTTTGCTTGGGATAGGTCTTGATGTAGAATTCTTTGTTTGGTGATACATTCATTCTAAAAATATTTAATGTTTGATATGTGTAAGGAATTGTGAGGACAAAAAAAGGAATCAGATATGACCCCTGCCATAGGGGATGTGAACAGGCCCAACATACCAGTACTATAGGCAGAAAGTGATGAATGTCCCACCTGATAGCACTGAGAGCCCTGGCGGAATTGAGAGGTGGGAATACATGTGCATGTCTATCCCAGGGGTGGATCAAGAAAGGCCTCATGACAGGGGAGGTAATAGAACTAGGTTTTGAAAGATACAGAGGTGGAGAAGTAGGAGAGAGGCCAGGGGAACCAAAGGACAAAGCCACCAAAGTGGTGGGTCTCAGGCATAAATGGGAATTGCATAGTTTGGCTTAAGCTTTGAGAGCATTCAGCAACTGAATTGTAGGGAGCTTGAAAGCCAGGCTAAGAAAGCCAGACTCTAGATTTTAATTCAAGGGCCATGAGGAGTCACTGACGGGTACTGGAGCTATGAAAAACAGGACCAGAGTTATACTTCAAGAAAGCTCACTGAGCTCTGGCTGGTGTGCTTAAGTCAGTTGGAATACCATCCCATTACACCAGAACTTGACAGGTTCGATTCCCGGTCAGCGCACATGCACAGGTTGTAGGTTTGATCCTGGGTTGGGGCGTGTATGAGAGGCAACCAATCGATGTTTCTCTCACACATCAATATTTCTCTCTTTCTCTATTTCTCCCTTCCTCTCTCTCTAAAATCAATTTTTAAAATAAATTTAAAAGATTATTTTTTTAAAAGGCTCACTGGACAGCAGTGGGTATAATGGGAGGAAATGATGGATAGAAAGTTTGGGAGCCACAGTAAAGGTCTTGGAACCAGGACTGGAAACTAGACAGAGTCCATGTGAATGGGGCAAGAAAGTGAGTAAATAACGTGAGAGAATATGTAATCAGGACTGGGCAACTCGTTGGATGATGCCAAGTGTTTTTTGTTGTTATTGTTTTAAGTTGAAAACATTATTCTCTAACATTCATTTTTTAAAATCATGTTTTTTGTTATGCAGTATTTTACACATACAAAGGAATATAGGTAATATATATGTAAGTTATGAAGCATAAGAGTCAAATAATCACCCTTGGATCTATCAGTTACCACTTACAATCACACCTGTGTGCCTGATCTCATTCCCCTGTTTCATCCTTAATTCTTTAATTTTGTGTTGACTACTTTCTTTCCTTTTTCTCATAAATTTATCATACTTGTTTGTATCTGTAAAATATCATTTTGTCTTGTTGATTTTGATATATTTAATTCGTCAGTCTGTTTCTATAATTTATCCAGGGTGGATGGTTTTGCCTTTCAAGGAAAAGAGCAGGAGTGTTATTTGGACATTTCCATGTCTCTGGCTGGAGACGTCTAGGGAGGAAGATGTCTAGTCCCTTGGGTGCTACCCTGGAAAGCATTTCAGAGGAGCTGGCTTAACCTACTCTCTGTTCCAGCCCTGCCCTGAAGAGCAGCCTCTGCTTAATGTTCATGGAGAGGCAGGCACCACAGTAACACATTCTGTACCAGAAGGCTTCATAAAGAGAACTTGCTGACTTAAAAACAACAACATTTATTTTGCTCACAAATATTCACTCTGGGCAAGGATAGTCCAGTTCTGTTCCACTCTGTGTTGAAGAAGGCTGAAGTCATCTGCAGGCTCACTCATTCACGTTCTGATGCCAGGGCTGGGAAGACTCAAACAGTTGAAGGCTGGAACAGCTGGGGCTCCTCAGGCAGCTTCCTCTCTATGTGGTCTCTCTACATTGTCTTTCCACCATAGCTGATTTGAAGGGCTAAACTTTTTATTTTTAAAATTTTTACATTTTATTTGTTTGTTTTTCCCATTGATTTCTAGAGAGAGAGGAAGAGAAGTAGGAGGGGGAGATAGAAAGAGAAACATGGACCTAAGAGAAACACATTGGTCACCTCCCACATGCACCCCACTGGGGCCAGGGAATTTGCAACCAAGGTACATGCCCTCGACTGGGAATTGAACCTGAAACTCTTTGATCTGCAGGCTGACACTCTAAACATTGAGCAAAACCGACCATAGCAAACCAAACTTTTTATATGGTGGTTCCTGGATACCAATGCATGTGTTCCAAGGAAAAGAGAGCTTGATGGAAGATGTAGTGTCTTTTATGACTTAGCTGCAGATGCTATTGGCAGAAAAGTTTAAAAGATCCACTCAGTTTTAAGGGGAGGGAACATTGACCCCATCTCTTAATGGAGGAGTGTCAAATCATATTCTAAGGATGGAACATAATGGTGTGGCCATCTTTGAAAAATACAGTCTGCCACAGACTCTGACTTAGAAAAATGAAGTGCCTTGATGTGTTTTCACAAGAGATTCTTGAGAAGGAATAGAAATATGCATATGAAGAATAATGACCTGGAAAATAACTAGGAGACATATGGGTCTCGGTCTAAGATACATCTCTCATGTTTCAAAAACAACAAAAAAATGTTATTGACCCACAGAAATCGGGCCTAACTTGTGTGACCAGACCCCTGTGGGATTGGGCCTAAACTGGCAGTTGGACAACCCCCTCACACTGAACAGTAGCGTTTAATTCAAACAAGAATTATTTTTGAGCTCCTGTTTCTTGTGAGGTGCCATGGTAGGTACCAGCATACAAAGACAGTGTGAAGTGCAGGTTCTGACATGCTTGCCAGCTGCTTATAAAAAATCTGGTGACCAGACGAAAGAGAGCAAGGTGATAAGAGAGAAGAAAAGAGAAAGAGGGGCAAAGAAAAAATGGAGAAGAGATAAGATTAAATAAAGGAGAAATAAAAAAGGATGGGAAGAAGAATTTTAAAAATATTTTATTTCAGTCTGAGTTTCTATTTTTCTGCTCCAATATAACTTTTGAACTCTTCCCTCACAATCTCACACACCAAAAAATTTAACTACTAATTTTTTAGAGGAATCTGTAATAATACTGTGTGAAGACAATAAAACAATGTTGTTTGTACAAGAAACTCAAAGCCTCAGGACTCCTTTTTGAGGTAAAGCCTCAAAATACCGCACCAGAATCCTCACACTTAGCACACTATTGGTCATTCTCTAGTTTCGTTAGTTTCAACTTCTTGGGACACCATACTCCAAAACACAGTCTACCTTGTGGCCCCTCTTTTGGGGGTTCTTACAAGTAGACAAGATTCATGTGATTGGGCTTGAGCAAGGAAAAGGAACTCCTTCTTTGCAGTGTGACACAGTTCTATTTTATTGGGGGGAAGAGGGCTGGTGTTCTGTTGATCTCCAAAGAACTTTTGACTGTGCAACTAAAGAAGGGAAGAGGTACAGGGAATTCACATACATTCAGCAATTGTTTCAGGAGTGTCTTCCAGGATCTCTATTTCTGTGGTCATCAAGGCAGTTCCATTGCCAGCCCTGACAGCTTTTGCTGGATGAGTCTGGGACCCTCCTGAAGTTCTAGAGAATTGGTCGTCCAAGATGAGGAGGCTCCTGAAATCCCCATTGTTATTTTTTATAACAGTTTTATTGAGGTTAAACTCATACGTCATACAATTCACCCACTTCACTCTCCATTTCTCCCTAACCACTCTCCTCCACAGCCACACTTTTAGGAAACCATGATTTATCACTAATGGATCTATTGCTATTCTGGACTTTTCTTAAATACTAGCGGCCCTGTACATGAAATTCGTGCATGGCGGGGGGGCAGGGTGGCAGGGGAGGAGGTGTCTCTCAGCCCAGCCTGCGCCCTCTCGCAGTCTGGGACCCCTCAGGGTATGTCCCAGGGAGATCGGGCCTAAGCCAGCAGTCAGACATCCCTCTCGTAGTCCAGGCTCTCGCAGTCCAGGACCCCTCGCTCCTTACCACCCACCTACAGCGGAGATAGGAGAGGCTCCTGCCACCACCGCTACACTCACTAGCTGTGAGCCTGGCTTCTGACCACCAGGGGGCAGCTCCTGCGTTGAGCATCTGTCCCCTGGTGGTCAGTGCACATCATAGCAACCGGTCATTCTGCCGTTCGGTCGATTTGCATATTACAGTTTTATTATACTAGTGGCCCGGTGCGAAATTCGTGCATGGGGGGGTTGTCTCTCAGCCCAACCTGCATCCTCTCCAATCTGAGACCCCTGTGGGATTGGGCCTAAACTGGCAGTTGGACAACCCCCTCACAATCCGGGACTGCTGGCTCCTAACCACTCACCTGCCTGCCTGCTTGATCACCCTAACCATTCTGCCTGCTGGCCTGATTGCCCTCAACTGGTCCCCTCTGCTGGCCTGCTCGCCCCCAACTGTCCCCCCCCTCCACCAACCTGATCACCCCCAACAGCCCTCCCTTTCTGGCCTGATCACCCCCAACTGCCTTCCCCTCCTGGCCTGATCACCCCTAACTGCTTCTGCCTCAGCCCCACCATCATGGCTTTGTCTGGAAGGACTTCTGGAAGGTCTCATGGTCTAATTAGCATATTACCCTTTTATTAATATAGGTAGGATATGACATACTGCCATAACTATAACATATGTACCAGTATTACTCTATGAGAATACATACTTCATGCGATAGGAAGGCATCTAATACATTACATTGTATATGTTGTAAGTAGTAGGAAATACTGTATTCATAGCAATAACATACACCCTGTGACTTCCCTTCCTGATTTGGGAATGGTTCCCCAGTTCTTTGAACATTTCCTGGCCCCTAATGTATTTTTTTTTTTTTTTGTCATTCAGTGTAACTTTATTTACTGTTTATTGCACATGAGTTGAGGTCTTTAATTTCTAACCACCAAAGATTCAAAGGACTATTTTTTCCATGAAGTTTAACATTAACATTAGTGAATTCATGTATTCATGTGTTTTTATTGTAAACATCTGAATTATTCACATTGTCATAGATCCTGAACTCATAAGCATGGACCATGCACAGGTTGGCAGCAAGCCAGGAAGCCACTCTGCAAGCAAAGAGATACTCTGCATAAGGAGAAAAGTCATAGCACAACATTTAATGTCCAACCTGAGTCACCTCAGAATGTTATATATATTGACTTCTTAATTCATATAGTATCAGGAACTCAACTGCTTGGTTGGTGATGGGGTTGACCTGGTTTCAGGAGGATTATTCCTGAAATAATTAAGGAAAGGGGGGCTCAATCTTTTCTTGGTTGTTTACTCCTCCCCAGCACCTTCATCTTTCTTCTCATCCTCAGCTTCTTGGGCATCTTCTCCTTCACCTTCACCTCCTTCTTCTTCCTCCTTTGCATCCTCAAATTCTTCCTTGGCACCTTCTTCCTCTTCCTCTCCTTCCTCTTCCTCAGGCACTTCCTTCTCCTTCTCCTCCTCTTCAGATTCTCCTTCAGAGGGGGGTTCATTCTTAGCTTCCTCAGCTTTTGCAACCTCAATGGTCTCCTCCACCTCGATCTGCTCCTCCTGGACGTGGCTGGTGTATTAAGAAGGGAAGGAGTGAGCAGACATCAAGTAGGAGCTGGTCTGAAAACCACTGTAGGCAGATCGACCAAAGACCTGGAAACTCTGGGAGTAGCCACTGGCTATGCTTCCCACGCTGGTGAAACTGAGCTGGGTCTCCTCACCTTCCAAGAGTTTCCTGTAAGCTGCAATGTCAATGTCCAAAGCCACATTGAGGAGGTCCTGGCATTCTTTTAAATATCATGCCATTTCACTCTTTGTAGTTCTCAACTCATTTTTTAATTTGTTGATTGTGTCCTGCATAGCACTAACATCGGAGTTCTGCTTATCCTCCAGCTCTCACAGCTGCTTTCCCAGAGCTTAGTTCATGCCCCGGCATGCTTTGATCTCCAGAGTCTTGGCCTTGAGCAGGCGGCAGCTTTCAGACACCTCCTCCTTGGCGGTGCGCACCCTGTAGGTGTTCTTGGCATTGCTCTTGGTCAGCATGGTAAAGCAGCTCTTGTACCATTCTTCTGCATTCTGCATGTTCTTGGCAACCAGCTTCTCGTACTGGGTGCGGATGTCCTTGAGCGTGGCAGAGAGGTCGGACTTGGAGAACATGTCCATCTCCATGGAGATCTGAGCGTACTGGATCTGCGCCTGCAGCTTGGCAATCTCCTTTTCATGCACCTTCTTCAGAAAGGCGATTTAGTCCATCAGGCTGTCGATGCGCTTTTCAAGCTCAGTGCCAGCAAGAGCCGATTCATCTGCACCTTTGCGCGCCTCCATCAGCCAGCCCTCTGCGTCATCATGGTTCAGCACCTCTTCCTGGTAGCATGCCTGCAGGTTGCTCCCAGTCCCTTCCAAGCCCTGGTGCCTGCTAACTGCCCACTGCCCTCTCCTCGCCAGGGATGTGGCGCAGTGGGCCGGGGCACAGGCATCCCATTTTCATTAAAATGTTCAGCCCCAGCCTGCTCCACCGGTGTCCACAGGTGACCCGGGGGCAGACAGTGATCCCAGATACCCTGGCCACTGCCCAACCCTGATGGCTGCCTGGACCCCACAGCGGCGTCAGGCGCTGCCCACCAGGCCTGCCCATTTACCAATGGTGGCCTGGACCCCTCAGCGGTGTCAGGCGCTGCCCGCCAGGCTTGCCCGACCCCCACTGGCTGCCTGGACCCCGCAGGCAGCATCAGGCGCTGCTCCCCCCCCCACACCGCCTGCCCTTACCGATCACAGCCTTGACCCAGCGGGCGGCATCAGGCGCTGCCAGCTTGGCCTGCCTGGTCCCCAATGGTGGCCTGGACCCTGCAAGCAGTGTCAGGCGCAGCCCACCCCTCCTGAATATGCAAATTTACCCTCCATCTTTGTTGGCTTAATTTGCATATCACTCCTGATTGGCTGTGTGCATAGCAGAGGTACGGTCAATTAGCATTTTTCTCTTTTATTAGTGTGGATAGGATGGAATCCATGTATAAAACATGTGGTCTTTTGTGATTGGCTGTTTTGAAGTTTCTTCCATGTTGTGGCATTTATTAGCACTTCATTCTTTTGATTATAAAATACTATTCAGTTTTTATGGATATAGCACATTCTGTTAATCAAATCATCAGTTAATGGACATTAATTTATACTTTTTTACTATTATGAATAATGCTGCTCTGACCATTAAGTGTACAAGTTTTTGTGTGGGCATGCTTTTATTTCTCTTGGGTAGATGCTCAGGCATAGAATAGCTGGATCATATGGTAACTGTATTTTTAAACCTTTGAGGAACTGACAAACTATTTTCTAGAGTGGCTGCCACATGTTACATTCCAACCAGCAGTGTAAATGAGGGTTCTAATTTCTCTGCATTCTCACCAACACTTGTTATTTCTACCTTTTTGAATCATATTCATCTTAGTGCACATGAAATGCATATTTCATTATGGTTTTGATTTCCATTTCCCTGATGGTTAGTGATGTTGAGAATCTTTTCATGTGCTCATTGACCATTTGTATATCTTCTTTGCATAAATGTCTATTCAGATCCTTTCTTCATTTATTAATTGGGTTATTTGTCTTTTTATTATAGAACTAGAGGCCCAGTGCACAAAATTTGTGCACTCGGGGGTGGGGGGGTGTCCCTCAGGCTGGCTGTGCCCTCTTGCAGTCCAGGAGCCCTGTGATTGTTTGCCCCATAGAGGGAGGCCCCACTCACCCGCCGCAATGCCGCTGGCCAGGTTGCCTGGGCCTCCCTCTTTGGGGTGATCGTGGAGCCCGCTGATTGATGGCCTCACTGGCCAGTGGCCTGGGCCTCCCTCTGCAGAGTGATCATGGGGCGATGGCCGGGCCCCCAAAAAATCACATTGCACCCATCTTAGCCAGTGGGTGTCATAGTGTGGTCATCTGGACCGTCATCCCGCTGTTCAACCATTCAGTCAATTTGCATATTACACTTTTATTATTATAGATTATAAAAGTTCCATATGTATTATAGATACAAATCCCTTATCAGTTATGTGATTTGTAATTATTTTCTTCCATTCCATGGGTTGTTTTTTATCTTCTTGAATAAGTTTAAGTGCAAAAGTTGTTGATTTTGAGGTCCAATATATCTGAGGGTTTTTTGTTGTTGTTGCTTGTGCTTTTTGTTTCATAGCTAAGAAAACATTGTTTAATCCATTTAGGTCTTTGATACATTATGAGTTAATTTCTGTATATGGTGTGAAAAAGGGGTCCAACTTCATTCTTTTTGCCTGTGGATATACAATTTTCCCAGCACCATTGTTGAAAAACTATTCTTTCCTCATTGAAATGTCTTAGCACTCATTGCTATATTTTATAGCATGGAAAAAAACTATAATGAGGAACAAAAGAAATTGCAGAGAAATTTCTTGATGAATCCTAGACAGTAATGATTTATGGTAGCTACATTGTGCTATGCCTGTCACAAGCATTATCTCATTTAATCTTCACAAAAAATCTTTGAGGTATGTTATGACTATTCCCATTTTGTAGATGAAATGTTTAGTGGTTAAGAACCTTGTCCAACAGGCCAGTGCTAATAACCAGTGGTTCTGACCTCTGAATCCAGGCCCATCTGACTCCAGCACTGCCATGAATCATTATTGGCTCAGGCCAGAAATAACAACGGCAGCTAACTATGTGTCAGCCACTATTGTAAGGACATTACTAATTCATTTTATTCCTACAATAACCATAAGAGGAGTGTGTATTAGTTTTATACCCACATACGGGTGGATAAACTAAAATATAGAGAGTTTAAATAACAGCCCAACTAGTAGGTGGCAGAGTTAGGATCTGAACCCAGAATCTTTGATTTTTAATTGCCATACTATACTCTTTTGTGTGTGTGTGTGTGTGTGTGTGTGTGTGTGTGTGTGTGTGTGTGTCTTTGGTTTTGTTATCAGGGTAATGCTGGCCTCATAAAATGAGTTTTCTCTCCTCTACAATTTTTTTGGGACTAGTTTGAGAAGAATAGGTATTAATTCTTCTTTGAATGTTTGCTAAAATTCACCTGTGAAGCCATCTGACACAAGACTTTTGTTTGTTGAGAGCTTTTTGACTACTGATTTGATTTGGTTAGTAGTTAGCAGTCTGTTCAATTTTTGTTTCTTCCTGAGTCAGTATTGGAAGATTATGTGCTAGGGTCTTTCCAAGCTGCAAGGGTTCAGAAATCTGGACAAGGGGCTGTGACATAAATGGATATACTAGAGAGACTAGACAAGAAATATAAATTTGGAAGGCATTTTGAGGGAGCCAAACAAAGGCTCCACTTTCTAGTGAAGTGGGCTCTCCAAACGTCTGGACCCACGGCTTTTTAGTTCCATATTTTGGCCTTTAGCAAAGCAAATATACATATCCAAGGTAAGGCCTGGTAAACAATAAAGGACCATCAGGTTAGGGGAATTGCTTACAGCTGTTCAGCAGCAGGTAATAATATGCATATTTTCAGCCCTGCTGAAGCCCCAAGGTCCATCATCCTTCTGATGAACTTCTTGCATAATTATGACCTGCTGGAATTTGCTTCCAGCATATCCCCCTTTTTTGTTTAATAAATTTAACAAGAATATATGCCATTTGCAGAACTTGGGTTCTTTTAAGATTTTTAAATTCAATGGAAAGGATTGAGTTCTTTCATGTCCTTTTAAATTGCTGCCAGGCATCAAAGGAATCAGTCTGCAGTAAGCTCCTTTCTGGGCCAACAGTTCTTTGTGTCCCCTTTCCAATCACTGTCCAACAGTTTTTTATGGGTTCCCTTTTCAATCACTGTCCCCTGTGACATGACAGCAATGATACTCTAGTTCTAGATGGTGGACAAACAGTGAGCAATGGCAATGCAGGTCCGACCTTCTTTGGTTGGTCCCAGGCAACCTGCAGCGACACATAGCTAATGACTGCTGGCATGGCAAGGCGTCTTTACCATCCCCCATCTCTGGACTGTTTCTCCTCAGTCTCCTCAGCGTGTTGCTTGGGGCCACTGCCATCTGTGGCTGAAGTAGTCTGTTCAGTTCCTCTCTTGGATCCATTGTTGCAGGAATCCACATGGGCTTGGAGGAGTTTTCTGGAAACATACAAGCATATTCTCCACCAAAGGTTAATAAAGGGACCCTTCTATAAACTAGGCTCAGGATCTTTTCTTTTTTCCAAACTGTATTACTTTGGCTTATTCTGACATCATATGTGTCTCTATCAGCATTATAAGTGAAAAAAATTCAAAGTGAAAAAATTTAAAGTAATTAAGGCTTGATGTAGTTTACTTACAGATTACTCCACTATCTCCCCTTTTTTTGTTTTAAATAATATCAAGAGGCTTTTGGAAATCCTGCAATGCAGTCTTGATAGCTTTTAATTTAATTCTTTGCACAGAAGTATGACTGCTCTGAATTCACTGCATGATAATCAGCTTTTACTATGAGGTAAACTATCAGTAAAAAATAGTTAATGCTCCAGGAATAGGTCCCTGCCTAGTACAACTAAGTTCCCCTGAATATTCATTTATTTCAACTTGCCAATTAAAATCAGTCTAAAATAAGGCTTATTTTCTAATTTTATTTGCCCTTGGGTGTGGACAGTGAATGACACTAATTGGATTTCTGATATCAGTCTTTGAGCATATTTACATAAGCTTTGTTTAGGGAGGCAAAATGCAAATTACTTACTTTTCTTTTTGAGGCCTAATACACTGACTTTAAATTACAGTTTTCCAGATATTTGAAGGGAATCTTCCCCTCATTTCCTCCCAGAGTAATTTCTAGGCCACCTTTAGAGAGTTTCTTTTAAAAGCCTTTTTCTTTCTTTTACACCGAGCAACAAATGTGGTTGCTTTTGAGATGCTGACCAATATTCCCATGCCTACCTTTTAAGTGACTCTCTTTTTTATTTATGATGACTTTATTAATGATCAGATTTAATGCTTGAATAATAACCTTTAGTTTACCCTGTAACTATTAGTGGAAGAGATTTTAAAATTTTAAAATTTCTCCTTTTTATTAAGCTTAAAATTTACTTTTAAACAGCATTCCTTTTGGCTAGTGCTTATTTGCATCCACAGAGGGATCATGGGAGGTCTCAGAAACTATTTCAGAGGACTTTACTAGAATTAATTGTTTAACATTTTGGCTTCTCATATAATTGAAATTATATGAGACCTTGATTATATTTTAAAAAGTTAATTTATTAAGTAATTAAAGTAGGCATCTCTTATTGAAAAAAGCAAAGCAAGCAAACTTATACGTTTGACCTATGAAGTACAGATGCCGCCCTACTCCCCAGCCCATTCAAAAGGCAGGCCGCCTGAGGGCTCCTGTTTGCTTTTGTTTTTAAAATTCCACTGCTGAATCATCCAGATTTGCTTAGGAAATATTCAGCAATCTTGCCTTGCCTTCCCTTAGAGGATAAATCCTTTATAACATTTAAAATATATGTATATAAATAACATATATTTATTAATTTTTATTTGATAAAGCTTTCCATGTGATTTCAAGTATATTAGATCAGCCTAACTCAGAAATATTTCTTTTAAGAAGAGAGAATAAATTCTTGAATCATTCCAGGGCCCTTGGCATGTTCCAAGACTATCTCTCGATTAAAGTCTTGAAATTTAACTTGGAAAAATCATCAAATATATATGTATATGTATCCCAAAGATTATATTATATACTTTTTATAATTATTCTAAAATATATCAATTAAATTTAAATTGGTATATATTAAAAATTTGGTTCAGACCACATAATTAATTATCTTTTTTAATTAGACCATATAAAATATTATACTCTAGGTTGAAATTTTACCACACATAAAGACTATAATATCTTTTAAGTTACTAATTTCTCCAGAGAAAATACAAAAATTATTTTCTCAAAAATAAATTTCTATACTTTCACATTTTGTTAACACAACCATATGATTTCTCCTTACTTAATTTGAACTTTAAACTCTTAGAAGCCTTAAATTCTAGGTGGCAAGTTAAATACTTAGCATTTCTCAGATTAATAATAAGTTCACATTTGTAAGGACATATTTCAAATAAAATACAAGATATGTTTAATTAATAATTCAATTCTGTCTTCTAGATTTTTCATGTGAGGCAAATTCAGATTAATATTTCAGTATTTTGTTATCCTAAAATACCTAGACATTCAATAAATTTTTATCATTTAATTTAGCAAACCCCAGAGCTCCAAATTGCCAAAGGCTCTGGAAAACCATGTTTCTGGTTGGAGAAAGAAGGGGAAGCTGGGAAGCAAGCTTGTAGCTATTTAAATGTAAAGCCACCACATTCTTTCTGCTGCGGGAAATGCAACTAGCCCCTCCATTATCAAAGAGCAAAGCCAATTTCCCCTGGGCTACTGGACCTTCATTATTAATACACTAGTGGCCCGGTGCACGAAATTCGTGCACATTAAAAGGGGATCAATTAGAGGAAATAATTTAATATTGCTATTTGCCCTTTCTCTATAATAGAAGTGTCAGAGATTAAAGAAAATTAGTAAAATGTATATGAAAACCTTCCCCTGTCAGAGTCTGGGGAGCACCTCGGGACCCAGAGTCAAGTCCCCGCCCACCCACATGTGCCTCAAAATCACGTGAGACCCAGACCCAGCCAGTGCCCCCCACATTGGGCTAGATCCAGACCCAGCCAGTCCCACCCTTGTCAAGCCCTGCTGGACAGGGGATGTAGCCTCAGGACCCTGGCCCGGCGCCAGGATGGGGGGTGTGGCCTGAAGTCCCCCAGCCCAGACCCGGGCGGGGGCCATGCCTTGAGGTCCTCTGTCAAGCCCCACCAGGTGGGGGACATGGCCTGAGATACCCTGTCAAGCCCCGCTGGGTGGGGGGGTGCAGCCTCAGGTCCCCTGGCCTGACACTGGGAGGGGGGCACAGCCTCAGGTCCCCTGGCCTGACACTGGGAGCGGGACACAGCCTCAGGTCCCCCATCAAGCCCCACTGGCAGGGGGTGCAACCTCAGGTTGACACAGCCTGAATTCCCCCAACCCAGAACTGGGGGTGCACCTTGAGGACCCCCGTCAAGCCCCACTGGGTAGGGAGCATGGCCTGAGGTCCCTTGTCAAGCCCCACCAGGCAGGGGAGTACAGCCTCAGGTCCCCTGGCCCAGTGCCGGGGTGGGGGGGCGCGGCCTGAGGTCCCCCGTCAAGCTCTGCCGGGTCAGGGGTGTGGCCTGAGGTCCCCTGGCCTGGGGCCAAGACCGGAGGTGTGGCCTGAAGTCCCCTGTCAAGCCCCATCTGGTGGGGGGGCGCGGCCTGAGGTCCCCCGGCCTGGCGCTGGGGCGGGGGGAGCAACCTGAGGTCCCCTAGCCCCAGCACCAGGACAGGAAGTGCACCTTGAGGTCTCCTGTCAAGCCCCACAGAGGTGGGGGAGGGCGTAGCCTCAGGTCCCTGCTGATTGCTCGTTAAGGCTCCTTATGGGAACTTGGCTTTAGCTGTGGGTGCAGCCATCTTTGTGACGGAGTGATGGTCAATTAGCATATTCCCTCTATATTAGATAGGATTATTACTGACAAGCTTTATTATAAATTCTTTATTTTAGCTTTCTATCCATTTATGTTTCAAAATTTTGAGATTCTAAAGCCAATTATTATTATCCAAGGCATTTTCTTTGGCAAATTCTGTAACAGAGATAGCTTACTGACTTCTAGCAGCCTTAATGTTAACTTTGGAATGTGGTGCATTATTATTCAAAAACTGCCCTCTATTGTTGAAATACCAATCTTATTGCCCAAACTCAGCCTGTATTTTTTTGGGGGTGGGGGGTCATTTTCGCCATCTTTCTTTTGAGAAAAAAAGTCTTGGGGTTTATTCTATATCATCCATAAAGAGATTGAGCTTAGCCTAAAACCTGTCCAAAATCAAACGCAGCACTCTTTTGTTTTAAGCTAGCTTTCTCTCTTTATGAGTACAGAAATCCCAGATGCATTCCTAATTCTGCCAATGATGGACCGGGAGAAATCATGGCGGGAATGAGACTTTTTAATAGCACTCTCGGGAGTGGACATCCATTTTACAGGATCACCACGTGTCTCCCTGCATCCTGTTTCCTCTGGAAAAATTCAGTAAATGGTCTGGCCGCCCAGGTGGTTTCTTCTCCCAATTAAACTAAAAGCATGCTTAATAAACTAACAATAAACACATTAAAGTAAACAAAAAGAACAGAAAAAAACTACATTCAACAGATAACATATAGACAAGACTTAATAAATCACAGTTATTTTCCTGAATATTTTCCTATTCCACTCTCCATAGCATTGACTGGCCTTTAAAGTTATTTTAGCTAAAATCTGCCTGTCCCAAGGTGTCCTATGGTAATTTTTAAACAAAGCATTAGAGAGTTCCCTGGCAAGAGGATTAACAGCTTCACCCTCTCTAGCTGCCAAGTCTTTCCACACTAGAAGCAGAGGATCCAGGGCCTTTTTAATTATTACAGATTTTTGATCCCCAATACAAATAAGGCATAATACAGTTTGAACAAGACCCCACATAGTTAAAAATGACAACTGCACTCTTTTTCCTTGAGCCTGACTTAAAAGGGTACCTTTTGACATTTCAATTTCTTTATAATCTTGCCTTTTAACCAAATTCTTTCTCATTATGGCCTGGCTTGAAACAAAAGACATTCCCGCCCACTCTGGATTGCAAATTCCAAAGCTTGGTATGGGCTTTACACACAATGAATCTCCCCACTGAATTTTCGGTGACCCCCACCTTTACCGGTGATCCCAACCTTTACCGGTGATTAACTTCTTTTCTTTGCTCTGGCAAATCTTCTTCTCCAGATGTCCTTCGTTGATGCGCCATAAATGCTAGGGTCTTTCTGCAGCTGCAAAGGTTCAGGAATCTGGAGAAGGGGCTGTGACATAAATGGATATACTAGAGAGACTAGACAAGAAATATAAATTTGGAAGGCATTTTGGGGGATCCAGACAGAGGCTCCACTTTCTAGTGAAGTCGGCTCTCCAAATGTCCAGACCCATGGCTTTTTATTCCCATATTTTGCCCTCTAGCAAAACAGATATACATATCCAAGGTAAGGCCTGGTAAACGATAAAGGACCATCAGGTTAGGGGAATTGCCTACAGCTGTTCAGCAGCAGGTAATAAATTCAGATTTTCAGCAGTATGCTTCTTGAAATGTATCCATTTCTTTCAGACTATTTAATTTGCTTGCATATAATTATTCATAGTATTTTCTTATATTCCTTTGTGATTCTGTGGTGCTGGTAGTCTCTATCATTTCTGATTTTATTTATTTGGGCCATCTCTCTTTTTGTCTTAATGAGTCTGGCTATCAATTTGCTTATCTTTTCTATTTATTTATCTATTTTGTTATTTATCTTTTCTATTATTTTTTTACTCTATTTTATTTATTTCCACTCTGACGTTTATTATTTTCTTCCTTCTACTCACTTTTGGCTTTGCTTGTTCCTTTTCTAGTTTCTGTAGATGCAAGGTAAGATTGTTTACTTGAGATTTTTCTTGTTTCTTAAGGTAGGTCTGTATTGCTATAAATTTCCCTTTTCAAACTGCTTTGGCTGTGACCCATAGATTTTTGAGTTGCTGTGTTTTTGTTTCCATTTGTCTCAAGATAGGTATCTTTTGATTTCTTCTTTGAGCTCATGTGTTTGTGTATTTTTTGGCTTTCTTCTTGTAATTGATTTCTACATTCATACTATTTTGATTGGAGAAAATGCTTGATATGATTTCAATCTTCTTAAATATATTGAAACTGGTTTTATGGCCTACCATCTGGTTCCAGCCCTGGCCAGTGTGGTTCAGTTGGTTGGAGCATCATCCTATACACTAAAAGGTGGCAGGTTCTATCCCTGGTCGGAAAGCCTACAGAAGGCAACCAATCGCTGTTTCTCTCTCACATTGATGTTTCTCTCTCTCTCCCCGCTTCCTCTCTCTCTCTCTCTCTCTCTCTCTCAAATCAATGGAAACATGTCCTCAGGTGAGGATTTAAAAAAAGAAAAGAAAAGAAAGTGTTCCATGAGCTCTTGAAAATAATGTATATTCTTCTGCTTCTGGGTGAATGTTCTAAAAATATCAATTAAGTCAATTTGGTCTAATGTGTCATTACAGGCCGCTATTTCCTTGTTGTTTTTCTGTCTAGATAATCTATCCATTGATGTCAATGGGATATTAAAATTCCTTACTATTATGGTACTACTGTCAGTCTCTCCTTTATGTCTGTCAATATTTGCTTTACAAATTTAGGTGCTCCTATATTGGGTGTATAGATGTTTACAAGAGTGACATTTCTCTTGTTGGATTGATGCCTTCATCATTATGAAATGCCTTTCTTTGTCTCTTGTTACAGCCTTTGTTTTAAAGTTTATTTTGTCTGATAAAAGTATTGCTATCCCAGCTTTTCTTTTTTTCATTTCCATTTGTATGAAATATCTTTTACTATTCCTTTGCTTTCAGTGTGTATATGTCTTTAGATCTGAAGCAGGTCTTTGATAGGCAGCATACATATGGGTCTTGTTTTTAAATTAATTCAGTCAGCCCAGCCAGTGTGGCTCAGCATTGAGCATCGACCCAGCAACCAAGAGGCCACGGGTTTGATTTCAGGTCAGGGTCAATGCCAAGGTTTCAGGCTTGATCCCTAGTAGGGGGTGTTCAGGAGGCAGCCAGTCAATGATATTTCTATATGTCTATCCCTTTCCCTTTCTTTCTCTCTAAAAAAATCAATAAAAACATTTTTAAACTTTTCATTCAGTCAGCCACCCTATGTTTTTTTTTTTTTTATTGTAGCAATCAATCTATTTACATTTAAGGAAATTATGGCTATGTAGTAATTATGGTTAGGTATGTAGTTATTGTCATTTTATAAATTATTTTCTAAATATTTTTGTAGTTGTTATCTGTTCCCTTCTTATTCTCTTGCTCTCTTCTCTGGTATGTTGATGAGTTTCTAGAGTGTTTGGATTCCTTTCTCTTTATTTTTTGTATATGGCTTAGAGTTTTTTAGTTTGTGGTTACCAGGTGCTTTACATATATCAAGCTATATTTATAGCAGTCTATATTAAGTTGACAATCACTCAAGTTCTAACACATTCTAAAATCACTACAACTTTTTACTTACCTCTCTACATTTATGTTTTCATCATTATTTTTCACCCTTTTATGTATACTAGTGTTTGTGCATATTTCTTAATTTGCTGTTGTAATTATCATGATCTTCCTACTTTTATCTTTTAACCTTTCTACGAGCTCTGTACTTGGTTAATTTACTGCTTTTACTAAGTGTTTGCCTTTGTTCATGAGCATTTTCTTCTTTCCTATATTTTCTAATTTATCATTTTGATCTTTTCTTTTCTTCTTAAAGATTTCCCTTTAACATTTCTTATAACTTTGGTTTAGTGTGATGACCTCTTTTATCTTTTTCTTGTCTGGGAAACTATCTCTCCTTTGATTCTAGAGGACAGCTTTCCTGGGTACAGTAATCCTGGTTGTAGGTCCTTGCCTTTCATCACTTTGAATATTTTGTGCCACTCCTTTCTGGCCTGAATAGTTTTTTTGAGAAATCAGCTGACAGTACAATGGACATTCCCTTGTAGGTAACTAACTGCTTTTCTCTTGTTACTTTTATCTTTAACCTTTAGCATTTTAACTATGATGTGCTTTGCTGCAGGCTTATTTGTGTTCATCTTTTTTGAGACTCTCTGCACTTCCCTGACTTATATTTCTATTTCCTTTGCCAGGTCAGGGAAGTTTTTCATCATTATTTCTTCAAATAGGTCTTCAATCCTTTGTTCTCTTTCTCCCTCTGATGTGAATGTTGGTATGCTGGATGTTATCCCAAAGGTCCCTTAAACTATCTTCATTTCCTTTATTCATTTTTCTTTTGCTGCTCCAATTGGGTGTTTTCTGTGACCTTGTCTTCCAAGTCACTGATTGGGTCCTTTGCTTCACCTAACGTGTTATTGATTCCCTTTAATGTATTTTTTCATTTTCCTTTTTCTTTTCTCCCCTCTAATATCATTTACGTTACTTTATTCCTCATTAATGTTATTTAATTCTTCATGTCTGACTGTTCTTTTTTATAGTTCCTATCTCCTTTTTCATGTTTTCTATGTCTTTCTTAAAGTTCCCACTGAGTTTATCTATTATTCCCCTAAATTAATTGGGCATCCTTATAACCAATGTTTTGAACTCTTTATCTGATAGATTGCTTATCTTTCATTTAGTTCTTTCTATGTAGTTTTGTACTGTTCTTTCATTTGGGATATGTTTCTTTGTCTCCTCATTTTGCCTGCCTCCCTGTCTCTAATTAGGTAGATATGTTACATCTCTTGGTCATGATAGACTGGCCTTATGTAGAAGGTGTCCTGTAGGACCAAATGGCACAGTGTCCCTTGTCACCTGAGCTGGGTGCTACAGGGATGTCCCCTGTGTGGGTTGCTTTTGGCCTCCTATTATAATTGGACTTCAATTGCTGTTGGCACATCAGTGGTGGATGGGTAGAACTTCAGGCTGACTGGTTGTGAGGGCTGCCATGACTACAGAAAATAAGCTGTTGTGTGAGGGTTGACCCCATGAAGCAAGAGTAACTTTAGTGAGGCTCTTGTGCCAACCAAATCTGCCCTTTGGGTGTATTATTTGTGGAACTGTTTGGTGGTACTCTGGTGTGGTTTGAAACTGCCACAGGTGTCTTGGGTTTAGAGCCTCTCAGAAGGGTCTCCAGTGTAGGCCAATGTCAGCTGCTGTTTACTCTGGGCTTGGCATCACTTGGTAGCAGCTACAAAGTGATCTGCAGTTGGTTCCACATATGCTGAACTTGGAGGCACATGAGGGAGGCTATGCTGTGAACTGAGGCTAGCTAGCACTTTTGCCAGGCTTGAGATCCTTTGGTGGGCACCATGCGGTAAGACAAGGCCAGCTACCACTTGTGCTGGGATTTTGTTGAAGCTACATTCCAGGCTAAACTGGCCACTACTTATGCCTGGCATAGGGCCACCTGATGGTACTTACAATGCACGTTGAGATCATTCTCCTTTTGTACTGGGCTTGGGGCCACTTAGCAAGAACTACAAGGTACACCAAGGCTTGCCACTGCTTGTTTGGAATTTTAGACCTTTGAGAGATTTGGGAAGTACAAGCATGAGTCGAGATAGGCTGCTTGTTTAGAGGAGCCACCAGTAGAGGCTCAGGCTAGGCGAGTGAGTTGGGTTAGACAAAGTCTCAGGGAATCACCAGGTTTGGGTGAATAGTGTTTTTGGTGACCACCTTAGCAGGCCAGCTATGTGGGAGAAGAGCTCCACAAAGGAACAATAGCATCTGCCAGTGCTTCCATCCTTAGAGAGAGTTGCCCCAATTCCTACAATTCCAGCCATTGCCCTGAATTTAGACAATTTAACTCCTTCCTGTATGTCCCTGGTGCTTTTGGGGCTGCTTCCCCTGCATTGGAGCTCAGAGCAAGTGAGTTTGTGTGCTGACCCTTTAGGAGCAGCATGTCTCATTTTCCTGAAGCCCTTGGTCTTTCTTGGTATGCAATCTCCTGTGGTTGACAAGCCTGATCTTATGAGGTCTCCTTTTGCCAACACTGGTATCCTGGGATGGGGACCCTGGTGTGGGGCTTGGACCCCTTGCTCTTCAGGAGAAACTCTGCAGCTGAGATAGTCTTCCTGAATCTTAATTGCCACATGTGGGTGTGAATCCTGCCCATTCCAAGTCTCCTCCCCTCCTACCAGTCTCCTTTATATCCTTAGTTATAGACATTCTGTCCAGCTAGTCTTCAAGTGGCTCTCAATGATGGTTGTTCCATAATTTAGTCACAAGTTTTATGTTATCATGCATGGGAGGAGGCAGCCACAAAATTTACCTACTCCGCATCTGAAAGGAAGTCTACAAATACTTTTAAAATTAAGAATAACTTTTCTAGTCTTGGCAAGTGTAACTCAGTTGGTTGGGCATTATCCCATGCACCAAGAGTTTCAATTCCTGGTCAGCTGATTAATGTTGCACATCAATGTTCCTCTCACTCTCTCCCTTACTCTCTTTCTGAAAATCAATAAAAATAAAATATTTTTATTTAATTTAATAAATCTTTATTCAGATTATTACAATTGTTCCTCTTTTTCCCCCATAGCTCCCCTCCACCCGGTTTCCACCCTACCCCATGCCCTTACACCCCCCCACCGCCACCGTCCTAGTCCATAAGTGTACAATTTTTGTCCAATCTCTTCCTGAACTCCCACACTCCCTTCCCCCCAGAGAATTGTCAGTCCACTCCCTTTCTATGCCCCTGATCCTATTATATTCACCAGATTATTCTGTTCATCAGATTTTTTATTCATTTGATTTTTAGATTCACTTGTTGATAGATATGTATTTGTTGTTCATAATTTTTATATTTACCTTTTTCTTCTTCTTCCTCTTCTTAAAGAATACCTTTCAGCATTTCATTTAATACTGGTTTGGCAGTGATGAATTCCTTTAGCTTTTTCTTATCTGTGAAGCTCTTTATCTGCCCTTCAATTCTGAATGACAGTTTTGCTGGGTAGAGTAATCTTGGTTGTAGGTTCTTGCTATTCATCACTTTGAATATTTCTTGCCACTCCTGTCTGGCCTGCATATTTTCTGTTGAGAAATCAGCTGACAGTCGTATGGGTGCTCCCTTGTAGGTAATTAACTGTTTTTCTCTTGCTGCTTTTAATATTCTCTCTTTGTCTTTTGCCCTTGGCATTTTAATTATGATGTGTCTTGGTGTGGTCCTCTTTGGATTCCTTTTCTTTGGGGTTCTGTGCGCTTCCTGGCCTTGTAAGTCTATTTCTTTCACCAGGTGGGGGAAGTTTTCTGTCATTATTTCTTCAAATAGGTTTTCAGTATCTTGCTCTCTTTGTTCTTCTGGAACCCCCATAATTCTGATGTTGGTATGCTTGAAGTTGTCCCAGAGTCTTCTTACACTATCATCAACTTTTTGGATTTTTTTTTCTTTTTGCTTTTCCGGTTGAGTGTTTTTTGCTTCTTTGTATTCAATTCTTTGACTTGATTCTTGTGTTCCTCTAGTCTGTTGTTGGGTCTCTGTATAATATTTTTTATTTCAGTCAGTGTATGTTTAATTTCTAGTTGGTCCTTTTTCATATCTTCGAGGGTCTCGTTATATTTATCGGCCTTTTCTAGGATATTCTTGAAAAGCCTTATAACCGTGGTTTTGAATTCTATATCCAGTCGTTTGTTTTCCTCCATTTCTTTCGTTTGTGATCTGTTTCTTTGATGCCGCATTTTCACTGCTTCCCTGAGTTGGTAGGGTAGATTTGTGTGCTAGGTTTTCTATATGGCCCAGTGAGTCGGCCTCCCCAGTTAACCTGAGGTGGACACTCTTGGCGTACCACTTTGTGGACTGTGTGTACAGCCTTGTTGTAGTTAAGTCTTGATTGTTGTTGGTATCACTGGGAGGAATTGACCTCCAGGCCAGTTGGCTGTAAGGATCAGCTGTGTCTACGCTGGGAGTTCGGTGCTGGAGACAGCCTTATAGGATTAGACTTGCCAAATTGCAATAGCCTCTGTGCTCAGCTTGGATGGGGTGGAGTCTCAGGGCAGAGCAGACAGTCTTGGCTTCCAGTCAGCCTTGCCCTTGCGCGCGTGCACGCCTGCAGACCTCTGCCTTCCCCGGCTCCTGAGTCTCCGCCCGAGAGTCCAGATTCCCCCCACAAGAGCGTGGGTCCCCAGGGGCTCGCCTGGAACTGGGGTTCAGTGCAGTCAGAACTGGGGCTCAGTGCAGTCAGGAGCTTCTGACCCCCTTCCACTAGGGAAAGCCTGTGGCAACCTCCGCAGCCTTTGTGCGCACTGGCACACGCGCGCCTGCAGACCTCTGCCATCCCCGGCTCCCGAGTCTCTGCCCAAGAGTCCAGATCCCCCCCCGTAAGAGCGCAGGTCCCCAGGGGCTCACCTGGAACTGGGGTTCAGTGCAGTCAGAATTGGGGTTCAGTGCAGTCAGGAGCTTCGGACTCCCTTCTGCTAGGGAAAGCCTGTGGCAACCTCCGCAGCCTTTGTGCACACTGGCGCATGCCTCCAGAACCCTGCCTGCCGGGGCTCCCCCGGGTCTCCCTCAGGTCTCCGAGTCTCCGGGTGCCTTTCTCTCTACCTGACAGTCCAGACTCCCCCTGTATGAGCCTGGGTCCACGGGGTTTCGCCCGGGACTGGGGTTCAGTGCAGTCAGAACTGGGGTTCAGTGCGGTTGGGGGCTTCCTTCCCCCTTCTGCCAGAGAAAGTCAGCCAGGCTCTCAGCCACCCTTCCTCTCTGCGCGCACAAAGACCCTTTGCCGTACCTCCAATTCTCTGTGAGCTTTTCTCTTTCCTTCTAGTTGTAGAATTTTCACTCAGCCAGCTTTCCTGTGGTTCTGGATGGTGTCAGTTCTGTCTTTTAGTTGTAGTTTTGAAATTGTGGTGCGAGGCAGCAGTTTAGGTGCTTACCTATGCCGCCATCTTGGTTTCCTCCCTCCCTCTTGAGAAAGCCAGCTGTGCACTCAGTTGCCAGTCCTCTCCGTGCAGGCGTCTCAGTACCTCTGCTTCCTGCAGTTCCTCTGAGTCTCAGTGTGCTTTTCTCTTTCCTTCTAGTTGTAGAATTTCCACTCAGCCAGCCTTCCTGTGGCTCTGGTTGATGTCCATTTTGTCTTTTAGTTGTAGTTTTGAAATTGTTGTGCAAGGCAGCAGTTTAGGTGTTTACCTATGCCACCATCTTGTTTCCTTGGAAAATAAAATATTTTTTAAAGAATAAGTTTTCTATTCTCCCTACTTTAGAAAATAAAGCATAAGTGTTGAAGTTATTTTTTGTACTATAATTAACACAAGAGAAAATGAGTAATAGATAAACTATATTTGTACTCCCTTTGGGCCTCAGTTTCTTTAGCTTCAAAATGGTGGCGTCTAGAAAAGGGATAATGATTTTTAAAGGGCTCTTCAAGTTATTCAACTTTAGTGGCTACTGTGTTGTGCCACCAGATACTCCCTTCATTGGGATACATTCCCCAGATTGCTTGAAGTTTGACTGCTGATGTCTCACAGCTAAGTCCCTTTCCAGAAATTAATCTTCAAAATAAGGTATATGCCCCAGATACACAAAATCTTTACAAGTTCACTTCCCTTTTCTAGGGTGTACCCACAACTATTGACTGGTTGATGTGGATAGTATTAAAGCCTGTGCCTCACACCTCATTTGAGAAAACTCTAAAGGACCATCCTTTTTTAGGATGGCTGAGAGTTCAGTTAGAATGCATCACAAACCAGCACTTTCTTCTATCCAGTCCTGATCCACTTATTCTTATCAGGTAATGCCTGTAAGACTGTTCCCCAATAAAGTTCCCTCACACAAACCTGCATTTCAGAGTCTGTTTCCTGAGGACTATGACTCTATGATCTGCAAGCCATCAGCTGGGACCCCAGTGCACCGACCTGACTTCCAAACCCCAACATTTATTACTCAAGTGCAACAAGATGACAGCCAGAAAGGAGGTAGCTCTCTTTTGATTACAAGAGTTCTGAGGCAAATAAATCTAAGAAAACCACACTCAGACCAAGTTTGCAGCCAAAATTCCTTAAGAGTCAGATTATTTTTACAAACATATGCAGTTAAAATTGTCAACCACAGTTGTGAACCCAAAAAGAGTTGTTAGCAAAACTACCCAGAAATGACAAAGGCAACAATATTTCGATGTAATAATCAACATAGCAGCTAGAATAAGCCTTTTAAAACAAAGGTCATGTCAAACACCCCAGGCTCAAAACCCTCCAATGGGGAGCCATTCTTCCCATCTCACTCAGAATATAATCCCAAATTCCTACCTTGTACTCTACGACCTAAATGCTGCGAATTGCTTCTCTGACTTCTTATCTTACTACCTTCTCCCTCATTCATTCTGTAACAATCAACACTGAACTTGCTCTTTCCAGACCATCCCAATCCCACTCCTACCTCAAGCCCTTTGCCTTTGCAGTTCCTTGTGCCTGGCGTGCTCTTCCCCCAGAGAGTTACATGGTTCACTCTCACTTCTTTCAGGTCTCTTATCAAATGCCATTTTATTAAGGATGCCTTCCTATCTTTTCCATCGAAGGGTCTTCAAAATTAGGTATGTGCCCCCAGATACACAAAATCTTTCCAAGAACTACCTAGGCACTTATATAATGTTAAAGGGAAATTTTTTCAGAGCCTGCCTCATGTTCTGCTTGCATTCTTTTCTAAATTTGTTCAACTTGAGTATGATTAGGTTCAAGTGTCTTACAAGTTCCCTCTTCTCACCTCCTCTTTCAAAATAGATCCTTCTCCCAATTTACAAAATAAATATTTACCTCCCTCTCATTCTGTCTTATAATGATGGAAAGTCCATGCAAAACCTCTAGGTTGTCAGGCAAAGGTTTATTTGAAATGTTGAGGCTGTGTTTGAAAAAGTGCAGGACAAAGTGACTAAATAAAATATCTCCTCATAGTTTTTAATTCATTACCTTTATCAAAATGGAAGGAGTTCCTAATAGCATTATTCACTATAGCTATCTAAAAATAATTTTGGGTGAAAAATCACAAGTGATTTTTGGCATTTACCTCAGAAGGAGTTCAGAAAATTGAGTGGAATTACTCTACCAGAACCTTCCTTATTTATGTATTTATGTATGCACACAAGATTTCTTAGCACTTGCATCTATAAAAATAAAAAATAGTAACAGAATTAATGTTCAATCTTATATATTCAGGCAATATTCAGCCATGGGTATTTGGACTATTTAAAAACAAGATGTATTTACAATGAAAATTTTGCTTTTATATTATAAAAAAAGTATTAAGGTTTTCAAGCATAAAAATATGTCAGAATAAGATAAAATTCTGAACTGGAAATACAAATACAAGGGGGAAAAAGGAAATAATGTAATATTTGCAACAGTTAAATATGTTTATCTGTAGTTTTAAAATGGACTAGTTAATGAGGGTAAATGTCAAATTAATATGGCATGTAGATTCCATTAGATGCACTCTGAAGTAATATACTTAATTTTTAAACAAAAGCAAAACTTTTCACAATATGTAGAAGTTATATTCTCTATAACTGCTAATGATAATATTTAGAAGTCCATTTAAAAAATGGTGAGGATCAAAGAGGACATACTGATGGCTAACAGATATATGAAAAGATGCTCAACATCACTAAACATCAGGGAAATGCAAAATAAAAATACAGTGACTTATCAACTCATACCTGTCAGAATGGCTATCATCATTAAGTCAACAAAACAAGTGTTGGTGAGAAAGTAGAGAAAAGAGAATCCTCATGCACTGTTGGTGGGATTGTAAATTGGTGCTACCACTATGGAAAACAGTATGGATATACCTCAAAAAATTAAAAATACAACTACTATATGCCCCAGTAATTTCACTTTTGGGTATTTAGCTGAAGAAACCCAAAACATTAATTCTAAAAGGTATATGTAGCATTATTTATAATAGCCAAGTTGCAGAAGCAACCTAAGTGTCATTAATAGATGAATCGATAAACAACCAAACATCCAAAGAAGAGCTAACACCTATCCTACTGAAACTATTCAAAAAATTCAAGAGGAAGGAACACTTTCAAGCTCTTTTTATGAGGCCAGCATTATCCTAACTCCAAAACCAGATAAAGACACTACAGAGAAAGAGAATTATAGGCCAATATCCCTGATGAACATAGATGCTAAAATCCTCAACAAAATATTAGCAAATCGGATCCAGCAATATGTTAAAATGATCATACACCATTACCAAGTGGGATTTATTCCAGGGATAAATGGTTGGTACAGGGATGCAAGGTTGGTACAATATTCACAAATCAAGAAATTAGATACATCACATAAACAAACAGAAAGATAAAAATTGCATGATCATATCAATAGATGCAGAAAAAGCATTCAACAAAATCCAACACCCACTTTTGATAAAAATTCTCTGCAAAATGAGAATAAAGGGATCATATTTTAACATACTGAAGGTCCATTATGTTTACATCATACTCAATGGACAAAAACTAAAAACATTTCCCCTAAGAACAGGAACAAGATAAGGATACCTACTTTCACCACTCTTATTTAACATATTACCGAAGTCTAAGCCACAGTGATCAGACATGAAGAAGAAATAAAAGGCATCCAAATTGGAAAGAAGGAAGTAAAACTCTCATTATTCAAAGATGACATAATAATGTACATAGAAAACCCTAAAGACTCCATAAAAAAACTACTAGATTCAACAAAGGAATTCGACAATGTAGCAGGATACAAAATTAACACCCAAAGATCTATGGCATTTTTATACAACAATAATGAATTCTCAGAAAAAGAAACAAACAAACAAAAGAAACATTTACCATTGCAACAAAAAAATTAAGATACGCCCTAACTGGTTTGGCTCAGTGGATAGAGCGTCGACCTGCGGACTGAAGAGTCCCAGGTTCAATTCCGGTCAAGGGCATGTACCTTGGTTGCGGGCACATCCCCAGTAGAGGGTGTGCAGGAGGCAGCAGATTGATGTTTCTCTCTCATCAATGTTTCTAACTCTCTATCCCTCTCCCTTCTTCTCTGTAAAAAAAATCAATAAAATATATTTTTTACAAAATTAAGATACTTAGGAATAAATTTAACCAAGAAAGTAAAGACTTGTACCTGAAAAACTACAGGACAATGGAAAAAGAGGTAGAGGAAAATGTAATCAATTGGAAGAATACACTGTGTTCATGGATTGGTAGAATTAATATAATTAAAATGTTCATACTACCCAAAGCAATCCATAGATTCAGTGCAACCCCTATTAAAATACCAATGGCATATTTTACATATCTAGAACAAAAACTTTTATGGAACCAAAACAGACCCTGAATAGCCACAGCAATCTTGACAAAGAAGAACAAAGTTGGAAGGATCACAATACCAGATATCAAGTTATATTACAAAGCCACAGTAATCAAAATACCTTGTACTGGCATGAGAACAGGCATATAGATCAAGGGAACAGAACAGAGACCCCAGAAATTGACCCAAGCCATTATGCTCAATTAATATTTGACAAAAGCAAGAGCATACAATGGAGTCAAGACAGTCTCTTCAATAAATGGTGCTGGGTAATTTGGTCAGATACATGTAAAAAAATGAAACTAGATCAGCAAATTACACCATACACAAAAACAAACTCAAAATGGCTAAAGGACTTAAATGTAAGACAGGAAACCATAAAAATCCTACAAGACTCCATAGGTAGCAAAATAGCAGGCATATGTCGTAGCAATATTTTTACTGACACAGCTCCTAGGGCAATGGAGACAAAGGAGAAAATAAACAAATGGACTACATCACAATAAAAAGCTTCTACACAGCAAAAGAAACCATCAACAAAACAACAAGAAAGCCCACAACATGGGAGAACATATTTGCCAATGCTATTTCAGATAAAGGGCTAATCTCCAAAATTTACAGAGAACTCATACAACTTAACAAAAGGAAGATAAACAATCCAATCAAAAATGGGCAAGGGACCTAAATAGTCACTTTTCGAAAGAGGACATACAGAAGGCTGAGAGACATATGAAAACATGCTCAAAGCCACTACTCATCCAAGAGATGCAAAGCAAAACAACAATGAGATACCATCTCACACCTGTCAGAATGGCTATCATCAACAAATCAACAAACAACAAGTGCTGGCGAGGATGTGGAGAAAAAGGAGCCCTCATGCACTGCTGGTGGGAATGCAGACTGGCGCAGCCACTGTGGAGAACAGTATGGAGTTTCCTCAAAAAACTAAAAATGGAACTCCCATTTGACCCAGCAACCCCACTTCTAGGACTATATCTCCAGAAACAAGAAACACCAATCAGAAAGGATATATGCACCCCTATGTTCATAGCAGCACAATTTACAATAGCTAAGATTTGGAAACAACCTAAGTGCCCATCAGCAGATGAGTGGATTAAAAAACTGTGGTACATCTACACAGTGGAATACTACGCTGCTATACAAAACAAGGAACTTTTACCATTTGCAATAGCATGGATGGAACTGGAGAGCATTATGCTAAGTGAAATAAGCCAGTCTGAGAAAGATAAATATCACATTATCTCACTCATATGTAGGATATAATGATCAACATAATTTGATGAACAAAAATAGATCCAGAGACAAATGGCAGGGGAGGTGGGGGTTGGGGGTTAGAGAGCAACCAAAGGACTTGTATGCATGCATACAAGTATAACCAATGGACACAGACACTGGGGCAGTGGGTGCTTACCCGGTGTGGAAATGGCTGGGGGGCAGGGGGTCAATCAGGGAAAAAGGAGACATATGTAAAACTTTAGACAATAAATAAATAAATAGATAAATAAATAGATAAATAAATAATAAAACGGTGTTGGGAAAATTGGATAGATACATGCAAAAAAAATGGAACTAGACCACCAACTTATACCATACACAAGAATAAACTCAAAATGAATAAAAGACTTAAATGTAAGTTGTGAAACCATAAAAATCCTCGAAGAATCCATAGGCAACAAAATCTCAGACATCATCATAGCAATATGTTTGCCAAGACATCTCCTGGGGCAAAGGAAATAAAGGAAAAAATAAACAATGGTACTACATCAAACTAAAAAGCTTTTCCATAGCATCAAAATGAAAAGGGAACTCTGTTTGGGAGAACATATTTACCAATGATACATCTGATAAGGGGTTAACTTCCAAAATATATAAAGAACTCATACAGCTCAACATAGGGAAGACAGATAATACAATTTTTAAATGGGCAGAAGACCTAGATACTTCTCCAAAGAGGACATACAAATGACCAAGAAACATACGAAAAAAATGTTCAAAGTCACTAATCATCTGAGAGATGCAAATTAAAACCACAATGAGGTGTCACCTCATACCTGCCAGATTGGCTACCATCAATAAATCAACAAATTACAAGCACTGGAGAGGATGTGGAGAAAAGAGAACCCTAGTACACTGCTAGTGGTAATGCAGACTGATGCAGCCATTATAGAAAACAGTATGGCGTTTCCTAAAAATTAAAAATAGAATTGCCATTTGACCCAGTGATCCCATTTCTGGGAATATATCCTAAGAATCCCAAAACACTAATCAGAAAGGATATATGCACCCCTATGTTCATAGCAGCACTACTTACAATAGCTAAGATCTGGAAACAGCCCCAGTGCCCATCAGTAGATGAGTGGATAAAAAAGCTGTGGTACATTTACACCATGGAATACTATGCAGCAGTGAAAAAGAAGGATCTCTTACCCTTTAAGACAGCATGGAGGGACCTGGAGAGTCTTATGCTAAGCGAAATAAGCCCGTCAGAGAAGGACAAATATCACATGATCTCACTCAAATGTGGAATCTAAAGATGATGTACAAAATAGATCCAGAGATATAGAAGCATGGAATAAATTGTTGAATCTCAAAGGGAAGGAGGGGTGGGTGGGTGGGAAGAGATTAAACAAAGAACTTGTATGTATATATGCATAACCCATGGACACAGACATAATGTGGTGAAGGCCTGGGATAGGGGGTGGGGGAGTGCCCACTATAAGGGGTCAGTGGAGAAAAAAGGGGTACATCTGTAATACTTTAAAAAAAACTGCTAGAAGATAACATAGGATAAACTCTAGGTGATCTTGGATTTGGCAATGAGTTTTTTATTTTTTTTATTGTTGACACTCTTACAGATGTCCCCTGCTTCTGCCCCCCTTCGCCTACCTCCTTCTACTCCTCCCCTGGCTTTCACCACTTGGCAATGAAGTTTCAGATATAATACCAAAAGTATGACCCATGGAAGAAAAAAAAAAGATAAATTGCACTTTATCAAAGTTTAAAACTTCAGTGAAACACGTTGTTAAGAATGTCCAAAGGAAAATTACAGACTGGGAGAAAATATTTGCAAAACATATCTGATAAAGGATTTACATATCAAAATGGTGATAACAAGAGGAAACAGGGGTGAGGAAGTGAAGAGAGTGAAGGGGAGGAATAAATGGTGATGGAAGAAGACTTGACTTGGGATGGTGAACACACAATACAGATGATGTATTACAAAATTGTACAACTAAAACCTATGTAATTTTATTAGCCAATGTCACCCCAATAAATCCAATAAAAAAGAAAAAAAATGAACAATAAGAAAAAACAACCCAATATTAAATATATAGATGGCAAATAAATAAATGCAAATATGCTAAACAATATTTGTCATTAGGGAATTACAAGTTAAAACAAGATACCACTATACACTTATTAGAATGGCTAAAATTTCTTCTAAATCTAAAGTGATTGCTGACTAGGATATAGAGCAACAATAACTCCCTTTCATTGCTGCTAGAAATGGAAAATGGTACAGCCTTTTTGAAAAACAGTTTGGCACTTTCTTATAAAACCAAACATAGTCTTACCAAACAATCCAGAAATCACGTTCTTAAATATTTACCAAAATGATCAGGAAACACATCCACACAAAAATGTGCATATGAATATTTATAGCAATTTTATTTATAATCACGAAAAACTAGAAGCATCCAGAATGTCTTTCAATGGATGAATGTATAAACAAACTTTTGTATATACAGTGATAAAAAGAAATGAGCTATCAAACCACAAAAAGACATGGATGAATCTTAAATTCATATTGCTATGTAAAAGAAGCCAGTCTGGAAAAGGCACAACTATAGCAATAATAAGAGATCAGTTGTTGCGTGGAGTGTAGGGTAAGAGAAGAAAAATTAATAGGAATTAACAAGGGAATTTTTTAGGGTGTTGAAACGACTCTGTATCATACAGTAATTGTGGATATATAACTTGCATTTATCAGACCCATAGAACTTAAAGTACGAAGGGTAAGCCTTAATGCATGCAAACTTTAAAAACACAGGCGATTGGGGACATCAGTATAAAATTCAGAATGTGATAAAGCAATCTAACTATTGTGAATGTATGAAATGTCCTCACTGAAGAGCGTATGGGGAAAATTTATTGTCCAAGTAACACTGCAAATGAGTGGAAATTGTAAAACTAAAGGCAAAATAAATTACACATAAGCAGCATAATCTACTTGAAAAGATACAGGTTGATAATTCTGATACTGCTACACATGTTTACTAAAAGTGAACAGTATTAATGGTTGGTAGATAGTGGAAGCCAGGTGTTTCAATGCTATAATGGGAGGTTACAGACAAGCAAGGGGAGGAGGCTGGAATAATCAGGTGCTAATGGATTAGAACTGGAAACATAACTATCAACACATATTTAACTTAATATGGACACATATGGTCACATATAGAATTGTTTGTTGGCATATTTATATACCCTGTTTAGTATACACAATATATTTCCTTGCTTGGCTGAGGGAAGTAATGACACACCAGAGGAAACAAACACACCTAATGCCCAGATTTTGGTTAAAATTGTAAGACATTTCGCATGTACAATGTGATGATTTCATATACATATACTAGTAAATTCTGAAAGGGTCTCTCCCCATTGAGTTAATTAACACATTCATCACCTCACATATTTTCTTTACTTGGCGGGAGAGTGGGACATTTAAGTTCTACTCTCTTAGCATATTTCAATGATGCAATAGAGTGCTACCAACTATAAGCACCATGTTATACATTAGATCCACAGGCCTTATTCGTCTTAAACTGAGTTTGTGCCCTCTTATCAACCTCTCATTTCACCCACTCACAGCCCCTGGAAATCACTTTTTTACTGTTTCCATGAGTTCACCTTTTTCTTTTTTTCTTTTTTTTTTTTTTTTTTTTTTAGCTTTTACATATACGTGACATCATGCAGTATTTGTCCTTTTTTTTTTTTGTCTAGCTTATTTCATTTAGCATAATGCCCTCCAACTTCATCCATATTGTCACAAGTCGCAGGGTTTCTTCTTTTTTAAAAAAATGAATAACATTCATTGTAAATAGAGAGCAATACCTATATATCTATATACAACACCACATTTTCTTTATCCATTCATCTGTCAACAAACACTTAAATTGTTTTCATACATTGACTTTTTGTGAATAATGCTTCAGTGAACATGGGAGGGAAGATATATCTTCAAGATAACAATTTCATTTCCTTTGGATATACACCCAGGGTGGGATTGCAGAATCACATGGTAGTTTTAATTTCTTGAGGAACCTCTATAATGTTTTCCATAATGGTTGTGCCAGTTTACACTCCCACCAGCAGTGCCTTTCCTCCACATCCTTGCCCACATTTATCTCATCTTGATATAGACATCCTAATAAGTGTGAAATGATCACTCACTGAGGTTTTCATTTACTTTTCCCTGATGACTAGTAATGTTAAACACCTTTTCATCTATCTGTTGGCCATTTGTATGTCTTCTTTGGAAAAGTGTCTATTTAGGTCCTTTGCCCATTTTTAATTGGGTTATTTATTTATTTATTTATTTACTAGGGGCCCAGTGCACCAATTCATGCACCTGGAAAGGAACTGTGGGCCGTGAGGCTGCAGTAGGCACAGGGGCAGGTCTTGGCCCATCGTCCGTGCCCCAGCCCACTGCGGGCTCTAGTCCCCTGTCTTCTGGCAGCCCCACTCCCACCACCACCACTCCCATGTGCTGACGGTGCCGGCCCCACTCACATCCACTGATGGCACAGAGCGATTGGGGCCGGCGCCAGCAGCAGATGCGAGCAGCGGCTCTGGCACTGGCAGCGGGTATGAGTGGGGCCAGCGCCGGCAGTGAGTGCGAGAGGTGGCTGCCAGCCCCAATCACCCCTCAGGAGCAGGAGGAGGTGGAGAAGCCCTGAGGGGCGATCAGGGCCAGCAGCCACCACTCACACCCACTGATGGCACCAAGATCTTGGGACCAGCGCCAGGCACTGGCAGTGGGTGCGAGCAGGGGCTCTGAAGCAGGCAGCGGGTGCAAGTAGGGCCAGCGCCAGCAGCAGGTGTAAGCGCTGGGCGGGACCACAGTATGCAGGAGCAAAGAATTTTCAGTAACCATCAGAGGCTCACCCTGATAACAGCGACTGGCACCTCGCCTTGGTCTAGCGCCCCCGCTCACCTGCTCCACCATCCTGCCACAGCCAACGCCCACCATGTTCCATGCTCTGCTGCCTGCTGCTGACGCCCACTATGTTCCACGCACGTCCCCTAGTGGTCAGTGCACATCATAGCAACTGGTTGTTCCGTTGTTACATTGTTTGGTCTATTTGCATATTAGCGTTTTATATAGATAGATTCTTGCTATTGAGTTGTATGAATTCCTTATATCTTTTAGATATTAATCCCTTATAGAATATGTAATTTGCAGACATTTTTTATAGGTTGCCTTTTCATTTTGTGCAGCAGTTTTTATTGATGTGATACCACTTATTTATTTTTGCTTTTGTTGCCTTTGCTGTTGGTGTCAAAGCCAAAAACCATTACCAAGATCAATGTCAAGGGGCTTACCCTCTCTATTTTTTTTAAAGAATTTTTTATTGATTTTTAGAGGGAGGGAAAAAGAGGGAGAGAGAGAAACATCGATGTGACAGCAAAACATCAATTGGCTACCTCCTGCATGCCCCATGGATTGAGCCCACAACCCTGGCACTTACTGGATTGTGTCTTCAGGTCTTATGTGCAAGTCTTTGATCCATTTTAAGTTTGCTGGGATATAAAAATATTCATTTAGACTCTACCTCACACAATACACAAAAATTAACTAAAAAATGGATCCAAGACCTAAGTATAAGAACTAAGGCTGTAAAACCTCTGGAAGAAAATGTAAGAAAAAATCTACCTTTCTCTGGGGTGAGCAAAGATTTAGAAATCACACTTAAATTATGATCCATAAAATAATTATTAAATTCAAATTTATCAAACTTAAAACCTTTTGTACTTCAAAAGATACCATTTTAAAAATTAAAAGACAAGCCCCAGGCTGGGAGAAAATATTTGCAACTCATATATTTGACAAAGGATTTTTATCTAGTATATATAAAGAACTGAGGAAACTCGATAAGATGAAAACCCAATTTCTAACATTAGGCAAAAGATTTAAATAGGCATTTCACCAAAGAAAATATGCAAATGGCCAATAAACACTTGAAAAGATTATCATTATCAAAGAAATGCAAATTACAGCTAATATACAAAGCAACCATCATTCAGAATCACCTGAAAGCTGGCTGAATGGAGGTCCTCCAACTAGAGTTGTAAAGGAGAAAGCACATGGAGACTGGTAGGAGGGGCAGAGGTGCGAAATGGACTGGTCCAACACCAATGTGTAGCTTTTTTTTTTTTTTCCATCAGGAGGGATATCCTGGCTTTGGAGGCCTTCTGTGAGGAGCAAGGGGTCCCAGCCCCACACCAGATCCCCAGCCCAGGTTTCCAGAGCTGGGAAAAGAAGTCCCTGTAACTTCAGGCTGTAAAAACCAGCAGGAATTGTGGCTGAGTGACACAGAGGCTGCTGGAGACTGAGGTAGTTCCTCTTTAAGGGCCAGCACACAAATTTACATGAACTCACTCCCTCTGAATTCCAGAGCTGGGGCAATGGCTCAGGGGGACCCAGGGATGTATAGAGAGGAACTGGATTGTCTGGCAGTAGAGCAAGAACTCAGGGACGGCTTTCTCCCAGTTAGGGGTGCTTGCAGGGTCCATTGTTCCTATGCTGAGACCTCCTCCATCGCAAAGTTGACTGGCAACCAACCATATCTGAGTTCCCATCAGCCTGGCTCACACTGTTTGCTCCAACCTGGTGATTTCCTGAGACCCTGCCCCATCCAGTTTGCAGCCCCACCCAAGCTGTTTGCAGCAGCTTTTCCATATGAATGACCTGAAATGGCTCAGGCTTAAACTCTTCTAAAATCTCTCAAATGACCAGCAGCTGGCTTCAGCATGTCCCAAACCTATTAATAAGAGGCCCAAGACAGTTTGGCCTTGCCTGGGCACTTCCAAGCCCAACACAGTAGCAGCCATCTGAAGATTGTTCTGTAGCTTCTGCCAGGTGGCCCCAGGCAATAGCTGACTTTGCATCTCCCTAGAGGCCACAGAGCCAGTGCACCTGGTGGACATCTTCTGACCATATCAGATTACAACTTTACACATCCATGAGTGACACACTCAAGGGGTAGAGCCCCACTGAAGCAAGCCCTGCCCCATAAGGGTGTCTCCTGCATAGCAGCTCTTCCACTGAAGTCACAGCTGGTCCCCACAGCCAATTGGCCTGGAGGCCAATTCCGCCCAATAATGCCAACAGCAATCAAGGCTCAACTACAGCAGGACTGTGGACACAGCCCATACAGGGGCATACCTAGAGTACCCAGCTCAGTTACCCGGGGAGGCTGAGCCACTGGGTCCTACAGGACCCCTACTACAGAAGGCTACTCTCTCTATCAATTCCAAGAGACATAGCAGCTCTACATAATACATAGAAACAAATCCAGGGAGGCAGCTAAAATGTGGAGACAAAGAACATGTCACAACTGAAAGAACAGGAGAAATCTCCAGAAAAATAACTAAATGAAATGGAAGCAAGCAAACTATCAGATACGGAGTAAAAAGCAATGGTTAAAAGGCTGCTCAAGGATCTTAATGAGAGCTTCAAGGGACTTAGTGAGACTGTCAGGGATCTTAGTGAGAATTTCAAAGACATGAAAAAGGGCCAGTCAGAAATTAAGCATGCACTAACTGAAATAAAGAATAATTTACAGGAATTCAACAGTAGAGCAGAGGATTCTGAGAAGCAAATTAATGATTTGGAATATGAGAAAGCAAAAAACACAGAAGAGCAAAAAGAAAAAAGAATCCAAAAATATGAAAACAGAGTAAAGAGCTTCTGAAACAACTTTAGTGTACCAACATTTGCATTATGTGAGTGCCAGAAGGAGAAGAGAGAGAGCAAGGTACTGAAAACCTATCTGAAGAAATAATGACAGAAAACTTCCCCTACCTGGGGAAAGAAATAGACTTACAAGTCCAAGAAATGCAGAGTTCAAAACAAGAGGAACCCAAAGAGGCCCACACCAAGACACGTCATAATTAAAATGTCAAAGGTTAAAGACAAAGAGAGAATCTTAAAAGCAACAAGAAAAAAGCAGTTAGTAGGAAGAAGAAGAAGGAAGAGGAGGAGAGGAAAGATAAGAAGAGATAAAAAATATGAACACTAAAATGGCAATAAATACATATCTATCAACAATTGAATCTAAAAATCAAAATAAATGAACAAGG
Organism: Plecotus auritus; assembly: GCF_963455305.1. NCBI lineage: Eukaryota > Metazoa > Chordata > Mammalia > Chiroptera > Vespertilionidae > Plecotus > Plecotus auritus. The sequence goes on along the minus strand of NC_137772.1, from coordinate 97,726,993 downwards.
AACCCAATTAACAAAAACTGATGAATAAAATAGAACCAGAGGTGTGGAAACATGGAATAGACTGAGGAATCTCAGAGGAAAGGCCAGGGGGTGGGGGCGGGGTGAGAAGAGATTAACCAAAGAATTTATTTGCATATATGCATTACCTATGGACACAGACAATAGGGTGGTGAAGGCTTGGGGTGGGGTGGGAACCGGGTGGAAGGGGGCAATGGGGGAGGAAAGGAAACATCTGTAATACTGTCAACAATAAAGATTTCTTAAAAAAACTAAAATGAGAAAGCACTTTAAACCCACTAAAATGGCCATAATCAAAAAGACAGATTGGGAACAAGGCAAAGCAAGTGTTGGCAAAGATGTGGAAAAATGGAAATTTGCATACATTGCTGGTGGAAGTGTAAAATGGTTCTACCGTTTTGGAAAACAGTGTGACAGGTTCTTAAACTGGTTTATTTAAAAGTTCAATGCAAACTTACCATATGACCTAGCAGTCCCACACCTAGGTATCTGCTCAAGAGAAATTAAAACACATGTCCCATTATTCATAATGGGCAAAAGCTGAAAACAATCCAAATATCTCTCAGTTGGCACATGGATGCACAAAATGTGTCATATACATACAATGGGATACTGTTTAGCAATAAAAAGGAACAAACTACTATAAATGGCTACAACATGGATGAATCTCAAAAACATTATGCTAAGTGAAAGAAGCCAGATGCAAAAGGCTGCATATTGATGGTTCCATTTATGTGAAATATCCAGGTAAAAGAAGTTGATAGAAACAGAAAGCAAAATTGTGTTTGCCTGGGCCTGTTACAAACTATCTTTTGTGGGTGATAGAAATGTTCAAAATTGGAAACTGGTGTTGGTTATACAATTCTATAACTTTACTAACAATTATTTAATTGCACACTTAAAATACGTGAATTCATGATGTGTACATTACATCTCAATAACGCTGTTAAACAAAGAACAAAGTACTTTCTAAAAATTGAAATTTAAGTAAAGCACATAAATTTCTATGCTGTAGTGGAATAACCACACAGAGAGATTATTTCCAAGTGACTTTAAAACTCAGTGATATTGAGAGACAAAATGGCAGTGGAAGAGATGGACGTGTCCTGAGCCTTGTCCCAGAGCAAATAGAGGGAGCAGCTGAAAGGAGTGGAAACCAGCCCGATTTGGCAAAGGAGGTGCAGCTGGTGAGACAGTTTGCAGCCGGGAAGGGCAGAGATGCCCCTGATAAAAGTAAAATCAAAGATCTAGGCAATAGACTCTGCTGGACCTCTGTGCCCAGAAGGTCAGGGAGAAACTGAACGGCGTCAAGCCGCATCCCTGAGGACAGGCAAAGCATCTGACTGAAAAAAAAAAAAAGGGTCCACGGGACTGCGGGAGGTAGTGGATTTTAGACCTTGGAGTCTGGATTTGGGATCTGAAGAGCTGCCGGACTGCGCAGTGCCGGCAAGAGAGGAACTTGCAGAGATGCGGTGCCACCCCGCGCTGGGGCCTGCGCCTTTCTCCACTGAACCTAGTTCGTAGGACCTTTTGGATACAGACACTTACCTGTGGCTGAGGTGCAGAAGAAGGGGTAGGGTTGTGAAATCTGGGGAGTGTAGGTAGCGGATGGTCCAGGAGAGGTGAAAGCATGTCTGGTGCTGAGTCATATCTAAGCCCTGGTCGCCATTTTCTCCTGAGAGATAGCCCCTCCCTCCAGTCTCCAGGCAACCAATATAGCCACACCCAGATCCCACCCTGAATAACACCATGGAATCTGAATACTCCCTGAGGCCATAGGATCTGCCCTAAAGAGAAATCTTTAGAAGCTAGGCACCTCAGTTACATGGCTACACTGTCAGGGCCCTTCAGAGTGCTTCAGTGTGCCTCGCTGGCAAACTTACTGTGGGTGCTCCTGTGAGCCACGACTGGGAGTAAGCACCTATCCACCACAGGGGCAGCAGCGAAAGCTGAGTCTGCCCACCCCATAACTACAGAACTCTGGGCATCACAGTAACGCCTTTCCAGAGTGCAGTCCCCCTGAGCCACATCACCCCGAAAGACAGTTCCTTGGTGCCACTGTGAGTCCCCACTGGGCACGTGTGATTTCAATTAAGGGTACAAGACAGCAAAAAATTGGGATACTCCCCTCCACGGCTGCTGACTTCTAGACACCGCAGTTGTGCCTCTCAAGCTCGCAGGCCTACATCAAGAGAACCCAAATAGCTCAAGTAGGGAGCTACACTAGATTACCAAGCCCAGGAGAACTGAGATTACACCAGTAGCACTGTCACCAAAAGAACCTGGGTAGCAAAGCAATTGGATCTACAATTAAAACATTACAGGAAAACATGGGGAGACAAAAAAGCAACTCCCAAAGGAAAGAAAAAGAGGAATCACCAGAAAAGGAGTTAAATGAAATTGAAGCTAGCAGCTTCACAGAGAAAGAATTCAGAGTAATGGATATAAGGATGTTTAAACAGATGGATGACAAATACACACAACTCAATGACAAATACACACAACTCAATGAGAACTATAAGGAGCTGAATGAGAATGTCACCAACATGAAAAGAAACCAAGAGGAGATGAAGAACGACATAGCTGCAATAAAGAACACATTAGAAGCCTTAAACAGTAGACTAGAAGAGGCTGAGGACCGCATCAGCAAATTAGAAGACAACGCAGGAAAAAACACACAAACACAGCCTCAACTGGAAAGAAGACTTAAAAAGCAAGAGGAGAGCCTAAGGGAGCTTTGGGACAGCACAAAACGAAACAATATTAGAATAATAGGAATACCGGAAGAAGAGGAAGAGAAGCAAGGAATAGAAAACCTGTTTGAAGAAATAATGACAGAAAACTTCCCTGATATTGGCAAGAAAAAAACTATGCAAGTCCAAGAAGTACATAGAGTTCCAAACAAGTTGAACCCCAAAAGACCGACACCAAGACACATCATAATTAAATTGGTGAACACTAACGACAAAGTAAGAATCTTAAAGGGTGCCAGAGAGAGACAGAAAGTTACCTACAAGTTGATATTCTCCTATTAGAATATCAACTGATTTCTCAACAGAAACACACCAGGCCAGAAGGGAATGGAATGAAATATACAAAGTGATGCAAAGCAAGGGTCTGAATCCAAGAATACTATACCCAGCAAGGCTATCATTCAAAATAGAAGGTGGAATCAGGAGCTTTACACACAAAAAAGGGCTAAGAGAGTTTATCACTACCAAGCCAGCAATTCAAGAAATGCTAAAGGGACTGCTGTAAAAAGAAGAAAGAGAAAGGCAAAAAGAAACACAAACACTAAGGAAAAATATGACAACAAACATGTACTTGTCAATAATAACATTAAACGTAAATGGATTAAATGCACCAATCAAAAGACATAGGGTAGCTGAATGGATAAGAAAACATGACCCATATATTTGCTGTCTACAAGAGACCCATCTCAGAGCAAAGGATTCACACAGACTGAGAGTGAAGGGATGGAAAAACATTTTTCAGGCAAATGGAAATGAGAAAAAAGCTGGGGTTGCCATACTTATATCTGATAAAATAGACCTCAAAGTAAAGGCCATAACAAGAGATAAGGAAAGCCACTACATAATACTAAAGGGAGCAATTCAACAAGAAGATAGAACTCTGGTACACATATATGCACCCAATGCAGGAGCACCCAAATACATAAAAAAAACCCTGGAAGATATCAAGGGAGAGATCGACAACAATACAATAATAGTAGGAGACTTTAATACACCACTGACATCACTGGATAAATCCTCTAGACAAAAAATATACAGGATTTTTTGCCTGTCCTCAGACCTTATTGACATCTTCAGAGCATTTCACCCCAAAGCCACGGAATACACATTCTTCTCAAGTGCACATTGGACATTTTCAAAAATAGACCACATACTGGGTCACAAGCAAAGTCTCCCCAAATTCAAAAAGATTGAAATCATATCAAGCATTTTCTCAGACCACAATGGCATAATATTAGAAATAAACTACAATAAAAACATTCCAAAAAATTCAAACACTTGGAAGCTGAATAGCATGCTATTAAACAATGATTGGGTGATCAACAAGATCAAAGAAGAAATTAAAAACATCCTGGAGACTAATAAAAACACAAGAATGCAAATGCTATGGGACACAATGAAAGCAGTCTAGGAGAGGGAATAATGGCGGCGGAATAGACAGACGTGTTCCGAGCCTTGCCCCGGAGCAGAAAGAAAGAACAGCTGAGGGTCGCACGAGGAGTGTTTGTTGGCAAGTTGGAAGACAGCTGAACTCCAGAAGAAGGTGGGGGACTGCTAGACGGGTTCCCCTGAGGGCAGCACCAACTGCGGCTGGGTCCCCTCCCGGAGCTGCAGGCTTGGACACAGAGTCTGCGCCATCTTGATCTGGAAAGTGGAGCTTATCAGAAACCTAAGAATCCACAACTGCGGCACCCACAGAACAGCTGCGAGCCCCAGAACAACGCTCCCCAATTGGCGCAAACACACGGGTTCAGAGGAGCTCTACACTCCACCACGGAAAGGTCAGATTTCGCCTGGGATAAGGTGAGGTCTCTGGTCCTGGCGGGAGAGAGGAACGCGCGTTTTGCGGGAGCTGGAGGACCAGGGAAGTCTGTGCCTAGAAAAATCCGTGGCTGTTGGGGCTAGCGTGATCTGTGAATGTGGAAAGGGGTCCTCAGAGCTGCTAACAGAAGGGCTATCTAAAAAGCAACCCATTTTGATCTGAAGTGCAGGGACACCCTAAGAATTTCAGGCTGCCTAGACTTACGCGCAGCCCCGGAGTTCGCCAGGTGCCTAGACTTACGTGCAGCCCCGGAGTTCGCACACTTGGGCTTTTTCCTCTTGAAATTCTTGCTTCTGATTACTAAGCCCAATACATAGGATCACCCAGTTGGGGATACCCTGGGAGACTGCAGGGGAAAGTTGTTTTTCTGGAACCTGGGGATCAGAGCGGGGAGTGACCATCAGAGAGCCAGCTCTGAGGCAGCCCACTCCCACAAACCAGTAGTGAGTGCCACAGGGAAAGAAGGCTCTAACACTGCCTAGAGAGGCCATACATAGACCCGGAAGTCAATCCAGAAACACTGCCATCCAGGGGCTGAATCACAAATTGACTCTTGTGTAATCAAAAATAAAGAAATACGAGAAATTAAGACACACCACCTATTAAAATCAGGACTGGCGAAAAAAACCAAGATGGCGGCATAGGTAAACACCTAAACTGCTGCCTCGCACAACAATTTCAAAACTACAACTAAAAGACAGAACGGACACCATCCAGAACCACAGGAAAGCTGACTGAGTGAAAATTCTACAACTAGAAGGATAGAGAAAAGCTCACAGAGAATTGGAGGTACGGCAAAGGGTCTTTGTGCGCGCGGAGAGGAAGGGCGGCTGAGAGCCTGGCTGACTTTCTCTGGAGGAAGGGGGAAGGGAGCCCCCGACCACACTGAACCCCAGTTCTGACTGCACTGAACCCCTGTTCCGGGCGAGCCCCTGGGGACCCACGCTCTTGTGGGGGGAGTCTGGACTCTCAGGCGGACACTCGGGAGCCGGGGAAGGCGGAGGACTGAAAGTCCTCTCGCGCCAGTGCGCACAAAGGCTGCGGAGGCTGCCACAGGCTTTCCCTAGCGGAAGGGAGTGAGAGGCTCCTGACGGCACTGAACCTCAGTTCTGACTGAAGTGAGCCCCAGTTCTGACTGCAGTGAACCCCAGTTCCAGGCGAGCCCCTGGGGACCCACACTCTTGTGGGGGGAGTCTGGACTCTCGGGCGGAGAATCGGGAGCCGGGGACGGCGGAGGACTGAAAATCCGCTCGCGCCAGTGCGCACAAAGGCTGCGGAGGCTGCCACAGGCTTTCCCTAGCGGAAGGGAGTGAGAGGTTCCTGACGGCACTGAACCTCAGTTCTGACTGAAGTGAGCCCCAGCTCTGACTGCTGTGAACCCCAGTTCCAGGCGAGCCCCTGGGGACCCACACTCTTGTGGGGGGAGTCTGGACTCTCGGGCGGAGAATCGGGAGCCGGGAAGGCAGAGGACTGAAGGCACATACGTGCGCGCAAGGGCAACGCTGACGGAAAGCCAAGACTGAGACCCCACCCCATCCAAGCTGAGCACAGAGGCTATTGCAATTTGGCAAGTCTAATCCTATAAGGCTGTCTCCAGCACCGGACTTCTCCCAGCATAGACACAGCTGATCCTTACAGCCAGCTGGCCTGGAGGTCAATTCTTCCCAGTGATACCAACAACAATAAAGACTTAATTACAACAAGGCTGTACACACAGTCCACAAAGGTGTGCACCAAGAGTGTCCACCTCAGGTTAACTGGGGAGGCAGACCCACTGGGCCAAATTGGAAACCTAGCACACAAATCTACCAACTCAGGGAAGCAGTGAAAATGCGGCGTCTAAGAATCAGATCAGAAACAAAAGAAATGGAGGAAAACAAACGACTGGATATAGAATTCAAAACCACGGTTATAAGGCTTTTTAAGAATATCCTAGAAAAGGCCGATAAATATAACGAGACCCTCGAAGATATGAAAAAGGACCAACTAGAAATTAAACATACACTGACTGAAATAAAAAATATTATACAGAGACCCAGAAACAGAATAGAGGAACCCAAGAATCAAGTCAAAGAATTGAAATACAAAGAAGCAAAAAACACTCAACCGAAAAAGCAAAAAGCAAAAAAAAAAATCCAAAAAGTTGAAGATAATGTAAGAAGACTCTGGGACAACTTCAAGCGTACCAACATCAGAATTATGGGGGTGCCAGAAGAAGAGAGAGAGCAAGATACTGAAAACCTATTTGAAGAAATAATGACCGAAAACTTCCCCCACCTGGTGAAAGAAATAGACTTACAAGTCCAGGAAGCCCACAGAACCCCAAACAAAAGGAATCCAAAGAGGACTACACCAAGACACATCATAATTAAAATGCCAAGAGCAAAAGACAAAGAGAGAATATTAAAAGCAGCAAGAGAAAAACAGTTAGTTACCTACAAGGGAGCACCCATACGACTGTCAGCTGACTTTTCAATAGAAACTATGCAGGCCAGACGGGAGTGGCAAGAAATTTTCAATGTGATGAATAGCAAGAACCTACAACCAAGATTACTCTACCCAGCAAAGCTATCATTCAGAATTGAAGGGCAGATAAAGAGTTTCACAGACAAGAAAAAGCTAAAGGAGTTCATCACCACCAAACCAGTATTATATGAAATGCTGAAAGGTATTCTTAAAGAAGAGGAAGAAGAAAAAAGGAAAGATAAAAATTATGAACAACAAATACATATCTATCAACAAGTGAACCTAAAGATCAAGTGAATTAAAAACCTGAGGAACAGAATAATCTGGTGAATATAATAGAATCAGGGGCATAGAAAGGGAGTGGACTGATAATTCTCAGGGGGAAAGGGGTATGGGGGGGTTCATAAAGAGACTGGACAAAAATCATACACCTATGGATGAGGACAGTGGGGGGTAGGTAAGGGCAGAAGGTGGGTTGGGAAATGGGTGGAGGGGAGCTATGGGGGAAAAAAGGAGAAATAATTGTAATAATCTGAATAAAGATTTATTAAAAAAATAAATAAATAAAATAAAATAAAATCAGGACTGGCTTACAACACTGAAGAGCAGTGGTATGCAGGGAACTGCAATACTGTCCGGACTGAGAAACAGGCATGCCAAACAGAACAAGAGAGGAAGTGAATGACCTTCACTACTCCACATTTTATTTTTATTTTTTATTTTTTTATTTTTTTTTATTTTCATTTTTTGCATCTTTTACTCAAGAAACTAACTTTTTTTCTTTTTTCATCACTTGATTTTACCTTTTTAATTATTACATTTTTATTTTCAATCCGTATTATTTTACTGCTATTTTATCTTTTTTTTTTTAAGTGTCATTTTATTTTCTCTTCATTTTATTTTGGGATTAGTGTTCTACATTCTATTTTTATCTTTCCTTTAGCATAGTTTTACTCTATCTCAAATCTACCTTTATGCCATCACTCTCTTCCTAACCTTCCCCTTTTCAGTGTCCTGTTTATCTTACCCCTTTCCTGCTTTAGATTTTCCCTATTCTTTCTGTTTACCCCTTGTTAAAATTTCACCCTACTTATATATCTAATCTCCAATCCCCTGCTCCAAGTCCATACACACCTCTCTCTTCTCTGTCTTAACTATCCAAAAAATTGTTCTTCTCTCTGTCCTTTTGTTGTTGTTCGCTTGAATGTAGATTATATTGAATTTTTATGCTTTTTTGTGAGATTGTTTTGCTTATTCTTCTTTCGTTTATTTTTTTGTTTGTTTTGTGCTTCAGCTTTCCCTTGCCTCACTCAATATTAGTTAGTGTTGTACTTTGTATTAATCCCCAGGCACTTGTTGCTGGCATTTGCTGGGATTAGTGATTGTTCTATTGGAGTTTTATCCCCAACATATATAGTCTGTTCCTCTTTCTCTCTTAGTCTCTTTCTTGTCTGTCTCTCTTACTTTTTTTTTTCTTCTTTTTTCTTTTTCCTCTTCTTCTTTCTCTCCTATCACCTAATTTGCCTTTCTCTGGTGGTCACCTTTATTGGAAGTTATTAATATCGTGAATACATTTCTGTTCAGTGCCCTGTGAGTTGCACCTGGTAGTGCTGTATTTTGTGCCTTTAAATCAATGCAGGAGAGAGAGAACTACATAACCAGACACCCAGAGAAGAGAGACCATGGGGAGACAAAGAAACAGCCCGCATATGAAAGAAAAGCAGGCATCACCAGAAAAGGAAGTAAACGAAATGGAGGCAAGCAACCTTCCAGAGAAAGAATTCAGAGAAATGGTCATAAGGTGACTGAAAAGAATTGAAGACAAATTCGACAATATGAGCAAGAACCAAGAGGAAATGAAGAAGAACCAAGAAGAAATGAAAAATGACATCGCTGCTGTAAAGCACTCAATAGAAAGCATCAAGAGTAGACTAGAAGAAGCAGAGGACCGCATGAGTGAGCTAGAAGACAAGATGGGGAAAAATACCCAAGTAGAGCAACTTCTAGAAAAAAAAATTAAAAGGCAGGAGGAGAGCCTAAGGGAACTTTGGGACAACACGAAACAAAACAACATCCGCATAATAGGGGTTCCAGAAGGAAAGGAAGCTGAGCAAGGAATAGAAAACCTCTTTGAAGAAATAATGACAGAAAATTTCCCTGATATAGGGAAGAAAAAACCCACACAAATCCAAGAAGCTCACAGAGTCCCAAGCTAAATGAACCCCAAAAGACCGACGCCAAGGCACATTATAATTAAATTGGCAAACACCAACGACAAAGTAAGAATCTTAAAAGCGGCAAGAGAGAGACAGAAAGTTACATACAAAGAAACCCCCATCAGACTAGCAAATGATTTCTCAACAGAAACTCATCAGGCCAGAAGGAAATGGAATGAAATATACAAAGACATGCAAAGGAAGGGTCTGAATCCAAGAATACTGTACCCAGCAAGGCTGTCAATCAAAATTGAAGGTGAAATCAGGAGCTTCACAGACAAAAAAGGACTAAGGGAATTTATTACCACCAAACCAGCAATGCAAGAAATGCTAAAGGGTCTGCTGTAAAAAAAAAAAAAAAAAAAAAAAAAAAAAGAAATAGGAAGCGAAGAAGGAACACAGGGGTAAAGAATAGGAATGGTCACAAATAAGTACCTATCAATAGTAACTTTAAATGTAAATGGATTAAATGCCCCAATCAAAAGACATAGGGTAACGGATTGGATAAGAAAACACGACCCATATATCTGCTGTCTACAAGAAACCCACCTCAGAAAAAAAGACGCACACAGACTGAGGGTGAAGGGATGGAAAAAGTTTTTCCAGGCAAATGGAACTGAAAAAAAAGCTGGGGTAGCAATACTTATATCTGACAAATTAGATCTCAAAGTGAAGGACATAACAAGAGATAAGGAAGGCCACTTCATAATACTAAAGGGAGCAATCCAACAAGAAGAAATAACTCTGGTAAACATATACTCACCCAATACAGGAGCACCCAAATACATAAAAAAACTCCTGGAGGATATCAAGGGAGAGATTGACAGCAACACAATCATAGTAGGAGACTTTAATACCCCACTATCACCATTGGACAAATCCTCTAAACAAAAAATCAGCAAAGAAACAGCAATCCTAAATGACTCACTAGACCAGATGGAATTCATTGACATCTTCAGAACATTTCACCCCAAAGCCACAGAATATACATTCTTCTCAAGTGCACATGGGTCATTTTCAAAGACAGACCATATGTTGGGACATAGGCAAAGTCTCTTCAAATTCAAGAAGATAGAAATCATATCAAGCATCTTCTCAGACCACAGTGGCATAAAACTGGAAATCAACTACAATAAAAACAACCCAAAGAAATCAAACACATGGAGACTAAACAGCATGCTATTAAACCATGACTGGGTTACCAGAGAGATCAAAGAAGAAATAAAAAACATCATGGCAACAAATGACAATGAAAACACTACAATCCAAAATCTATGGGACACAGCGAAAGCAGTCTTGAGAGGGAAGTTCATAGCTCTACAAGCCTACTGCAAAAAACAAGAAACAATGGTAATAAATTACCTAACCCAACAACTCAAAGAGTTAGAAAAAGACCAACAAGAAAAGCCCAGTGTAAGCAGAAGGAAGGAAATAATAAAGATCAGAGCAGAGATAAACGACATAGAGACCAAAGAAACAATACAAAAGATCAACAAAACCAAGAGCTGGTTCTTTGAAAGGATAAACAAGATTGATGAACCTCTAGCCAGGCTCACCAAGAAGCAAAGAGAGAGGACCCAAATAAACAAAATCAGAAATGAAAGAGTTGAAATAACAACAGATCCCACCGAAATACAAAGGATTGTTAAAAAATACTACGAACAACTCTATTCCAACAAATTGGATAACCTGGAGGAAATGGACATATTCCTAGAAAAATATAACCTTCCAAAACTCAATCAGGAAGAATCTAAACAGCTCAACATGCCAGTAACTATGGAAGAAATTGAAGCAGTCATCATAGAGCTTCCGGCAAACAATAGCCCGGGGCCAGACGGCTTCACAGGAGAGTTTTACCAAACATTCAAGGAAGAACTAAAACCTATCCTCCTCAGACTATTCCAAAAAATTCAAGAGGAAGGAACACTTCCAAGCTCCTTCTATGAAGCCAGCATCACCTTAATACCAAAACCAGATAAAGACAACAAAATGAAGGAGAATTACAGGCCAATATCCCTCATGAATGTAGATGCCAAAATCCTCAACAAAATTCTAGCAAATCGGATCCAGCAGTACATCAGAAAGATCATACACCATGACCAAGTAGGGTTTATCCCAGGAATGCAAGGATGGTACAATATCCGAAAATCAATAAATGTGATACATCACATAAACAAATTGAGAGATAAAAATCACATAGTCATATCAATTGATGCAGAAAAAGCATTTGACAAAATCCAACACCCTTTCTTGATAAAAACTCTCAACAAGGTGGGAATAGAAGGATCATACCTCAACATCATAAAAGCTATATATGATAAACCCACAGCTAACATCATACTCAATGGGCAAAAACTAAAACCATTTCCCCTAAGAACAGGAACAAGACAGGGATGCCCACTCTCACCACTCCTGTTTGACATAGTACTGGAAGTATTAGCCATTGCAATTAGACAAGAAGAAGAAATAAAAGGCATCCAAATTGGAAAAGAAGAAGTAAAGCTGTCCTTATTTGCAGATGACATGATATTGTACATAAAAAACCCGAAAGACTCCATCAAAAAACTAACAGACTTAATAAATGAATTCGGCAATTTAGCAGGATACAAAATTAACGCCAAGAAATCTATGGCATTTCTATACACCAACAGTGAACTTACAGAAAGAGAGACTAAAAAAGCAATCCCATTTTCCATCACACCAAAAAAATTAAGATACTTAGGAATAAACCTAACCAAAGAGGTAAAAGACCTATACGCGGAAAACTACAGGACACTGAAAAAAGAGATAGAGGAAGACATAAACAGATGGAAGAACATACCATGTTCATGGATTGGTAGAATCAACATCATCAAAATGTCCATACTACCCAAAGCAATCTATAAATTCGATGCACTTCCCATTAAAATACCAACGACATATTTCACAGACCTAGAACGAACTTTCCAAAAATTTATCTGGAATAAAAAAAGACCCTGAATAGCTGCAGCAATTCTGAGAAAGAAGAACAAAGTAGGTGGGATCTCAATACCAGATTTCAAGCTGTATTACAAAGCCACTGTTCTCAAAACAGCCTGGTACTGGCACAAGAACAGACATATAGACCAATGGAATAGAATAGAGAATGCAGATATCGACCCAAATCACTATGCTCAATTAATATTTGACAAAGGAGGCATGAACATACAATGGAGTCAAGACAGTCTCTTCAACAAATGGTGTTGGGAAAATTGGACAGATATATGCAAAAAAATGAAGCTAGATCAGCAACTTACACCATACACAAAAATAAACTCAAAATGGACACAGGACTTAAACATAAGATGGGAAACCATAAAAATACTAGAGGAATCCACAGGCAGAAAAATCTTAGACATATGCCGAGGGAACTTCTTCACTGATACTGCCCCTAGGGCAATGAAAACTAAAGAGAAAATAAACAAATGGGACTACATGAAAATAAAAAGCTTTTGCACAGCAAAGGAAACCATCAACAAAACAACAAGAAAGCCCACTGCATGGGAGAACATATTTGCCAATGATATCAACGATAAGGGTTTAATCTCCAACATTTACAGAGAACTCATACAACTTAACAAAAAGAAGATAAACAACCCAATCAAAAAATGGGGAACTGATCTAAATAGACACTTTTCGAAAGAAGACAGAAGGAAGGCCAAGAGACATATGAAAACATGCTCAAAGTCACTAATCATCAGAGAGATGCAAATCAAAACAATAATGTGGTACCATCTTACACCTGTCAGAAGGGCTATCATCAACAAATCAGCAAACGACAAGTGTTGGCAAGGATGTGGATAAAAAGGAACCCTGGTGCACTGCTGGTGGGAATGCAGACTGGTGCAGCCACTGTGGAGAATAGTATGGAGTTTCCTCAAAAAACTAAAAATGAAACTCCCATTTGACCCAGTGATCCCACTTCTAGGAATATATCCCAAGAAACTAGAAACACGAATCAGAAAGGATATATGCACCCATATGTTCATAGCAGCACAATTCACCATAGCTAAGATTTGGAAACAGCCTAAATGTCCATCAGCAGATGAGTGGATTAAAAAACTGTGGTATATCTACACAATGGAATACTACGCTGAGGTAAAAAAGAAGGAGTTCTTACCATTTGCAACAACATGGATGGAGATGGAGAGCATTATGTTAAGTGAAATAAGCCAGGCAGAGAAAGATAAATATCATATGATCTCACTCATTTGTGGAATATAATGAACGGCATAGACTGATGAACAAGAACAGATCCAGAGATTGAGAAACGTCCATCAGCACGTCATACCTCAGGAAAGGTAGGGGAGGGTGGGGGTAAGGTGGAGAGATAAACCAAGGCACTTGTGTGCATGCATATGAGTCTAATCAATGGACACAGATAACAAGGGGGTGGGGCATAAGTAGGAGGTGGGAGGTTATGGTGGAATAAGGACACATATGTAAAAAATAAAAATTAAAAAAAAATTAAAAAAATTATAAAAGAATAAAATAAAAATAAAATATTAAATCTAATCCATACTAGTGGTCACCATAACCTTAAGAGAAATTGTTTCATGTGACAAAGATTTTTAAATGAAACTCTCTGTAGCCTGAAAATTATTTTGAAAGGAAACAAAGAGAAGTTTCCTTCAAAAGTCGTAAGGATTGTAATTGAAAGTCAATATATTTGGCCTCTTGAACTAAAGTAAGTAATTTGTGTTTTTGCCTCCCTGACAAAGTTTATATAAAGTTACAAAAAGAAATTGACAGCCAGTTTGAAATTTAATTGCCATGGCCTAGAGCAAAGGATATCCTTACATGATATTATTCTACAATGTCATTATAATTTTAGATATTTTACAACAGCATATTGTACAATTATCTCAAACAAACTTACAAACTAATTCTTTGAATGTTTGGCAGCAATTTAAAAAAAAGGGGACATGAAAGGATTTAATCCCTTTCAGAAGTAATTAAGGCGCTGGGAAGGCACTTGAGCATTCTATATTGGCCCCTCTTGCCTTTTATGCCAAGAGGGACCCTCTTCTCACAATCCAATTGCCCTCAGCTGTTGCCTGAGCTTTCTGTTCATGCTGAGGTTGAAGCCTCGTGGTGGCTGGTACCATGGATCTGTCTCTCGCCCAATCGTGTGAGCTGGGCCCTCCCTGGAGAAGAAACCTGAGTTCCCCGAGATATGTGATCAGTGCTGGGGCCCCGCCAGCAGGCCAGGGCATCCCAAGGCAGGTGCTGGGCGTGCAGGCCACGGGGACATAGGCTACCAAGGAGACAGAACTGAACCTCACATCACCCTGCTTGGCCCTGGAGGATGACTGGTTAGCCAGAGATGGGTAAGATTCCTCAGGGAAGGAACAACCTAAGACAGGCACAGTCGCAGAGGGGCCATCAGGAGAGAACTTGGGGGTCAACAGAGGTGGGGCACAGACCCTCACTCCCCCAACCTTGCCGGGGCCTGAACCCTCACCCAGTCTGAGGGAGGTCTCCTGCCCCCATGGCTGCTTTGCTTCCCATGCCCAGCTCAGATCGGGACACAGGTGACAGACAGTGACTTGGCCCAGCTCATATTGGGACCCAGGTAACAGACAGAGACTTGGCCGACAGCAGCTGCCCTATATCTAAATCCAGCCTAACACCAGGAATGCTCAGGGCCTACTCAAGAATGCAAATAATCCTTTCCACTAATATTTACAGGGTAAACTAAGATTGTTGGTAGAGTATTAAATTTGACAGTAAAATAATAATCAAGTTTTCAGATTAATTTAAATAGGCTAATTGAAATAAGTGAATATTCAAGAAAATTTAATTGTACTGGACAAAAAGCTGTTCCTTAAGTGGTAACTAAAATTTCTATTGGTAGTTCATCTCATGGTAAAATTCCTGAACATGCAATGAACCTAAAGCAGTCATATTTTTGTGCAAAAAAATTAAAATTTAAAGTTATCAAGACTGCATTATAAAATTTACAAAAGCCTCCATTAATCAAAAAAAAGGGGTGATAGTAGGGTAATATCATGTAAGGAAAAATATCCTATAAATAAATTACATCTAGAAAATTTTTACTTTACAAAATTAATTTTCATTTGTAATGCTAACAGCAAGACACCCATGAAAAACACACATGGGTGTCTAAATAAGACAAAGGAAAATAGTTTGGGCAAAAATAAAAAGGATCCCAAATCAATTATATAGAAAAGATTCCTTTATTAACTTTTGGTCGAGAATATGTTTGTATATTTTCAGAAAACAACTCCAAGACCATGTGGATTCCTGCAACAGAGAGGAATTGACAGGTCTGCTCCAACCACGAAGACAAGAGGAGAAACAGTCCAGAGATGGAAGACGCTGACGACGCCTTGCCACGCTAGCAGTCAGCAGCTGTGAGATGCAGAAGGTTGCCTAGGACCAAACTAGAGAGGGTCGGACCTGCATTGCCACCATGTGCCCACCATCCAGATATCATTGCTGACATGTACACATAAGGAACTGTTTGACATTGAAACGGGGACTCAGAACTGTTAGACATTGAAATTGGGACTCAAACATTTTTTGTTATTATATGTTTATTTCTAGTCTGCAGAGGCAAGATTTTTTAAAGGAAAGAAATGGGGAAAAAATAGATACAGAGGCAAAGAAGCATTGAACAGACTGTCAAACTACAGCGGGAAGGCAGGGGAGGTTGTGGGGGTGGGGTCTGTAAGAGATCAACCGAAGGACTTGTACGCATGCATATAAGCATAACCAATGGATACAAGACACTGGGTGAGGGGCAGGTAAAGGCATGTCCTGGAGGGTAGGGGAGGCCGGGGCAGGGAGGTCAATGGGGGAAAAAAAAAAAAAGGAGACATATGTACTACTATTTGTAATACTTCAAACAATAAAAAAAATAAAATAAAAAATAAAAAAAAACCTCAGTGATATTAATAGAATATCATCCCTTAGAATAACCCTGAAAAGGGGAAAAAAAAAACTTTTTAAAAAGCTTAAATTGTTTTCAGTAAGCCTGTTGTTTGTAATAGTGCTGGTATAGTTTATTCTAAAACTGCTATGTTTATAAAGCAAATGTGTGATTATGTTGGTGGAGTTGAAAATGAGGAAGAAGATACAAATGTACAGGCAATTTGGTTAAATAAAAAACCTTATGGTCCTGAGTTTGAATAGGAAGTAATGAATTAATGATGTATTTTGTCTTATTTTTTGGTAGCTTTGTCCACTAAAAATTGTAGTGAAAAATGACCTATCCAGTACTAGTGAGTCTCCTAGAGTCTAGACTAGGATCTCTGAATACAATTTTCCATTGTAGGAACAAGTACTCCTTGAAGAAATGATTGATTTGCTTCCAGATCTGTGGCACAAAATGTGCAAGATAAACCTAGAAATTTTTGTCACACCACAAAGAAAAGAAGCTACCAATGACTACTGAAGTCATGTCCAAAAAATGGAGGTGCCAAGTTGATTATATTTCAATTGGCCAAAATGGAACAACTCAAAATGAAAGAGGATAATAACCACAATAAATTGAAACACTTCCAGTATGTTTAAATCTCTGGCTTTTATAATGACACTAAAAAAAAGAAAAGAAGAACCAAAGTCAATGGTTGCCTTTGTAGGATGCTGGGGAATCAACTCAATATTTGAAAAAAAATTGTAACTAAAGCAAAAAGTATTAAGCCTTTATCTTGCTTTTCACATTCAAATTTAACCTTAGGATTCAAAATTGTTCTTATCTTTTCACTTTTGATACTAATGCAAATGCCTTGTGGGAATAGTAACACTATAACTCAGGTCCTGTGTCTTCAAACTATATAAAGCATGAAACTATTGCTTCCTACCCCAGAGAAGTTGGAACAAAACCAGAAACCAACCACCACTACATGGACTTGACCCCACAAATGGGAGTTGAACTGCTGAGCAATGATTTGAGCATGTTTCAGTCATGGTTTACGAGTATCATACAGACATCATATCATTTCCTAGAATCAAGATGGTTAAAAGGCCAGACCCATCAAATGGCTTCCTTTTAAAGTAAAATACTTTACATTGTTTAAGGAAAGTCAGAGCTTACACTTTCCTGAGTATGTTACAGCAAGAAGATTCTCAGTGGAAGTGGGCTTTTCCCACAGAATTTGGTAAAATAGCCCTGCGAAGTCTAACGGTCTCACCACAAGTCTGTGTAATGGTTGCTCATTGGTTTAAACAATTTGTTCCATTCCAACCCCCCTCCTTCTTTTCTTCAATCCTGGATATTTGTTTCAGAGTCATCAATTCCAGAAAAGAGTTTGGGGGATGCCGCTCCATCTGTAACAGTGTTAGTACATTAAATCATTTTCACCTCCCAGGAGCTGCATAAGGCGTGGCCTGGGCTGGGTTACACCTGGCAGGTGTGTAATGTGTTTTTCCATATCTGAATGTGACCATCAGTCACTAGCCCTAGACTCTCAGCTAAAGAAAACGACTAACATTTCCCCTGGATTTGTCTGAATTAGGCTACAGCAGCATGGTGGTAAAGAAGTGACCCGGGGACAGACGGGTTCTGTTCCAAGCTGGAATACATTCTTACCTTTTCTAACCCTAGACGCCTCTTCAGGGAAGTAGGAGTAAAAACACCTTCCTCTCAGGTTGATGCAGGGATTAAATGAGATAATGCAAGTGATGCTTTTAGCACCCTGCCAAACATTTTAACCAAAAACATTTTACCCAAACATTTTAACCAAAAACAGCCATAATGATTATTTCCAATACCAACAACGCTTGCGGGACATTGAACTGGAGATGTAACTTATAGCCTGTTTCACTGGTAAAAAAAAAAAAAAAAAAATTATAAAAT
The DNA here is from genome assembly GCF_963455305.1 of Plecotus auritus. NCBI lineage: Eukaryota > Metazoa > Chordata > Mammalia > Chiroptera > Vespertilionidae > Plecotus > Plecotus auritus. The sequence continues at coordinate 97,708,876 of NC_137772.1, read as the reverse complement.
AAAGCACTTGGACTGCTGGATGACCTGGCAGGGCACATGTCTGCCGAACAGATTTCTCCAGCAATGCTTCTGCAATGGGGAAGACGTTTAAAAGACCTGCAAAGGTCTGCAGAAGTTTCTTGGGAGCCCACACAGGCACCCCGTCTGAGGGCCTCCAGAGTGGGCCTGGCACAATGGAAAGAGCCTGGATAGGGATTCAGACAGACCTCGCCTCTGCATCCTTGACCAAGCTGCTTCACCTTGGCCTCCTCCCTTAAAAATGAAGATGGTCATAGCTCCCTCACTGCGAAGGTGAAAAGAAAGCAGAAGTCATGGGGGAAGCTAAGACTGGCTGAGGCTGCCCTCTGAGCCCGGCATGTACAGGGAGCTCACAGTCACCGTGTTGTGTAGGCCTCACAACCAACCAGAAGAGGAGGTGTTACCATCTCATTTCGTCAGAAAGGAAAGAAAGGCTCAGTTCAGTGAGGGCACTTGCCTAAGGTTACAGAACTGTGCTGAGGAGGGGCCAGGATTGAATACTGAGCCCTCCCACCACTCCTTCCTGCTGCCTCCCAGCTCCCCACCTGGACACAGAGAGGCTGAGACTGTATTTGTGTCAGGACACGATTTCTAAGGTCTCTACGAATGCCCATGATTTCATGAATTCCTCTCACAGTTACAAAGAGTAGGAGAGCAGAGGCCGGGCTAAGCTTCCTTAGTTTCACTGCAGACTCTCCATGAAGGATTTAGCTTTATTGTGCATAATGGGCCCAAGTAAAAACATTAGGCCACAGAAGATCAAGGGGATATTTATCTGGTATCTTGGGGTTAACTCCTGGGAAGAGAACTATGGCAATACCTCTAAAGTCCATTCCTTCAGAAAATTAGTTAATGGAGGGAGTGCTCTCAGCAGTCTCCAGAAATGAATATGCAGACAGCTTACATGTTTACTTTTCTAACTGCTCTTACTGCTTGAATTCTTTAAAGTTGAAGTTCTAGTCTTGAGACCCCAGGGTTAACCTAAGTCCAAAAGTCCTGCGGTACCTGCTAAACTTCACAGCTGCTAAGCTTTATAGCTGTTGTCAGACTGTTCACACACATGCCGAGCCAAACACCCTCTGAGCCAGCACTGCCCTGCACCCAGAATCTGATTTCTATCACACTCAGCCACCAAGTCCCATTTGAGCTTGTCATCCCAGGGCCTGCCAGCTCCTAGTTGGCTATCTTTGCCTCTTCCCCAGGGACAGGGCTTCTCAGTAGAAAGACTAGAGTCGCTTGCTAAGATGAGTTCCCCAAATCTCCTGACACCACTTGGGAGTAAAGGAAAAGGGAGAGCAAACAGGCCCAGCGAGGCCTGTCTAGCCATGACAGAGGAATCGAGCACGTTTCTTTAGAGGAGCTTTCTTGCCCAAATCTCAGCTGCTTTACAGATGCCAGGACAGCGCCCTACATCCATGTGGGATACTCCAGACGTTCAATGTAGCTACAGAAGTTTCCCTGACCACCTCTGGCCCAGTGACCCTGTTGGGCTAAGGAGCTGGTTCCAAGAAAGTGAGTCTGACAAGAAGATGATTTTCTCTCTGAGCAGGTAAGGTTCCATGTCACAATAGGAATCCTTGTGCCACAAGAGAGGCACGGAGCACACAGAAGGCAAGGCAGCCACACCTGCTTCCCAGAAAAAAATCCCCTTGTGGGTTGGAAATCCTCATCTGCTTCTATGTACTTAGTGGTCTCCTTGTCATCCCCTTGCTGAGGCCGCAACCTCCACAAAGGCCTTAAAAATACACCATTTGTTCCCACATACCTTTAGTTGCTGTTGAAGCAAGGGGAACATGTTCAAACTCTGTGTCCCTGATTCCTTCAGTGAGTGAAATCCCACATGGGTGCTCAGTCAAAGAGTGTTCTCACATTCACTGGTTTGGCTCAGAGGATAGAGCATCAACCTACGGACTGAAGGGTCCTGGGTTTGATTCCAGTTAAGGGCACATATCTTGGTTGCAGTCTTATGTGTGGTCAGGGCATGTGTGGGAGGCAACCAGTCGATATGTCTGTCACATCGATGTTTCTCTCTCTGTCTCTCCCCATCCCTTCCACTCTCTCTAAAAAAAAAAAAAAAAAAAAAAATCAATGTAAAAATATCCTCAGGTAAGGATTAACAACAACAAAACAACAAAAAGAGTGTTCTCAACCATCTTGGCCTGGTTTCCAGTTCCCACACTACTACTGCGATGAGGAACCTGCCCTCCATTATCTTCGTCAAGGCTGCTGACCTCCAGCCAGACCTGATCTCTCACTCCTTTCCTGACTCCTTTCCTGCCCTTGTGCTTTGGTCCAGATCTTTACAAGTCCATACACCTTAAAACCTCACCTACCCTCAAACCTGCATATCAAAGTTCCCCTGGCCTTTGAGGCCCAGCTAAATGCTCCCCTGCCCAAGAAGGCAGTCCTGACTTCCGGCCCACAGCCTCCATTCCAGGTCTAAACTCACATCCTGGGGAACAGTTCATTCCATCCCACCAGCCCAGTGAGGCTGAACTATAAATCAACTTCACTTTCAAACTTCTTGTGGCATTTATTCTTCACTCTTAGCTCTTGGGCACATCTACATTTTTTAACCTTTTTTAAAAAAATCTTGAGATAATTTAGGTATATAGAAGAGTTGTTAAAGTAATACAGCATTTTTGAAAATGCTTTATCCAACTTCACCTAATGCTAACTACTTATGTAACCATTGTACAATAATCAGAACCAGGAAATTAACATTGGTATGACACTGTTAATTAAACTACAGGCTTTATTTGGATTTCACCAGTTCTTCCACCAATGTCTTTTTTTTCTATTAAGGTCCAATACAGTATCCTTCATTGCATTTAATCATCATGTCTCCTTAGTATCCTCCAATCTGCAACAGTTCCTCTGTGTTTCCTTGTCTTTTATGATCCTGACACTTTTAGATTTAGGTTATTATTAATTTTCAGCAAGAATACCACAGATGGGATGCACCCTTCTCAGAGCATCATGTCAACAACTACATAATGTCAGCCCAGGCTGTGTGGCTTAGTTGGTTGGACATTGCCTCACCCACCAGAAAGGTTGCTGGTTCATTTCCCTGTCAGGGCACATGCCCGGGTTGCGTGCTCAATCCCTAGGTAGGGGCATGCAGGAGGTAGCTGATCAATGTTTGATGTTGCACTTTCACATCGATGTTTCTCTCTCTGTCTTTCTCCCTTCCTCTCTCACACACACACACACAAAAAAAAAATCAGTACAAATATTTTTTAAAACCCACAAGTACCTGATGTCAATATGTCTTATTACTAGTGGTGTTAACCTTGGTCACTTGGCTAAGGTGGTATCTGCCAGGAATCCCCATTATAATCTCATTATTTCTCTTTTATAATTAGAAAATATTTGGGGGAAGATAAGTTTGAATCTATGCAAATATTGTTTCTCCTTAAACTTTTACCATCTAATGTACCATTCATCAGTGGATCTTCCTGCATCAATTATTACTATGATATTCTAATGGTGACCTTTATTTCCCTTGTTGCTTCTGGATTTATTCATTAGATTTTTTTCTAAATGTTTAATCACTAAGTTGTATATTAGTTGAAACTAATATATTGTATGTCAACCATAATTGAAAAAAAATTTTTAAAGAATTTTTTTCATAAAGAAGAGTTGTTCCCTCTCTTCACATATTTCTTTTTTTAAAAAAAAAAAATTATTGATTTCAGACAGAAAGGGAGAGGAAGAGAGAGAAACATCAATGATGAGAAAGAATCATTGGTTAGCTGCCTCCTGCACACTCACTCCTTGGGATCCAAGCATGTCTCTGACCAGGAATCGAACCATAACCTCCTGGTTCATAGGTAGACACTCAACCACTAAGCCACACTGGCCAGGCCACATATTTATTTTCAATCATTTATACTTACTATTATGAATTCAAGGGCATTTAAGTTATATAAAAATTAATGTTAAATATAATTATATAGAGTTATATCTATATCTATATATGCAAAGTGTCCTAATATGCAAAGTGTCCTCTGGGGAGTTCGACCAACTGCTACAATGTGCACTCACCACAGGGTGTGGCTCAGAACAAAGGAAGGCTCTGGCCGTGGAAGGGAGAACCTGGCCGGTGGCCGGCAGCCGGCAGCCGGCAGCCGCTAGGGACCCTACCCATGCACAAATTTCATGCACTGCGCCTCTAGTATTTATTATAAAAAATCATAGCCTCGCCGATCAGTGGTTGAGCGTCGACCTATGCCTCAGCCATCATGCACTCTTAATATTGTTTTCAGTTGCCAGACAAAAGCTTTGGAGTATTATGCCTAGCCATGAACATCTGGCCTCCTTCTGCAGGACCACAATGCAGATCCGTGTGGATAGGCTAATGTGAGACATGATGGCTGCTATTCTTGCTCAAATAGCTTGCAACGGGCTGTATCACAATTGACTTGGAGTGACTTCACATGAAAAACAATGTGTCTTAGTTATCAAAGTAACAAGTCTGGAAAGTAATAAGGTGGCATTCTCAGTCTCATTGAACATATCATAGGGAGACAGTCATGAATGTATCCAGGAGGAGCTAGGAGGCCTTTGTTCAACATGCTAACTCACTCATCATTTTCCCCTGGAGCACACTTCCACCACTTCATGCAGGGGCTGAAGAAAGGGACCATGTAACTCTTGTGTATAAAAGGGTGACCACGTGATGTATCATCCAAAGTAGAGCACTTTTGAAAGTGAACTATTAACTATTAATTTTACCATTAATAATTACAACAAGCAACAAGCATAAATTGAGGCTATCCTGGGAAAACTTAGATGTATAATTATTCTATGGAAAACAGAATTCCAAGCTTAAAACAATGTAGACAGGTCAACTTTTACTAAACATATCAGTACCTTTAGGAAAGCCAATAGCAATGCTCAGTAAGGTTTTGAGAGAAAATGGGTCATCTTACAGCTGAGTTATATGGGCAAAGGCATAGAAGCCGCTGAGCATGTGGAACATATTTTTGTAAAATGGAATCAAGGGCTAGGACACAGGAGGAGTCATAAGCAGCCTGATACACATGAAATAATCCTTCTCCTCCAACTGAGAAAGCCAATGCGAACCTCTCTGCCTATGAGCCAACTCTGTGGTGTGTATCCCTGCAAAAAGGACTGTTATGCAGCGTGTGCTCAATTGTCTTTCAACTCTTAAACACTTTCTTCTTTCAAGTCAAAGCCAATTTTAAGCATCCTGCTTAATAATTTCCTTCAAACATCCAATCACTTAGATCATTTCCTGTTAAAGGACACAAAGGCATGAAGAAGGAAAAATGAGGACTCTCACCAGAGTGTGTTCTCTGGGATGGTGTTCTCCTGTATTTTTTTGGAAGCCGTTACAGATTCCTACTATCTATCCAAGCTGTCTCCAATTGGTCTATAGTAGGAAATACCTCATTGGCAACAAGTCATGATCCACTATTGTTTTTTTCCATTCTACCAAGGAGGACATGGAGCCTTTGTAAGGAGCAAAAGATCTATTTAAATTTTTGACTAGAATCAGTAAGCACCCAGAGTTGGGATTACTCATGCTGTATCCAACTTTAATGGGAATAGTCAATGCCCTATTATTAGGTGTTTCTCTTGAGTTCATATTTTTTCACACAGGGAAAGACTAATAGTATTAATCTTGTCAAACCTAGAAAGTTAAAGGAGGAGGAAAGTCTTTCACGTATCCATAGTGGAGACAGTGGCCTGAAAGAAACCCATACAGAAGTAGATCAGAGATCATTAGATAAATCTGTTATCTTATGGAGAAAGCCATGAGGATCTAAGAATAATAATCTGTACCTCAGAGTATCTGATTAGTGAAATACATGGAGTACTTAGGTTATTACCTGCCCCCAAAGTATTCAGCATATAATGATTATTGTGTTGTAAATGTTAATAAGCAACCACTTTAGCCTAATGCTGTGGAGAAAACTTAAAATTAGTGATACAAAGCAGATTAAAAACTCTAAAAACATTGGCATGAGAAACCAAGATGGCGGCATAAGTAAACACCTAAATTGCTGCCTCGCACAACAATTTCAAAACTACAACTAAAAGACAAAATGTCTATCACCCAGAACCACAGGAAAGCTGGCTGAGTGGAAGTTCTACAACTAGAAGGAAAGAGTAAAGAGCATTGAGACGTGCACAAGTGCTGAAAAGCTGAGGTACAGAGACGCACGAATCGGGCTGGCGGCGGGCGACTGGGAGCACTGCTTTTTTCAACCCGAAGGGAGACAAGCTCCCAATTACTCCAAACTCCAGTTTCTGGGGAGACGCGGGGGACCCAAACTCCTACGGGGAGAAGCTGGACTGTCTGCCATCGGGTCGGAAAGGGAGGGTGACTTTCTTGCAGAGGTGCGCCCAGCAATCATTGTTTACTGCACTGGGGCGCGAGACGTGGGGACTTGGAAACTGGCAGCCATCGCTGTTTGCCACGCCCTAGCCTAGTGACTCCCTGAGACCCCGCCCTGCACAATCAACAAACCCACCCAAGCTCCGAGCAGCAGCTTTTGCATATAAATGGCCTGCCCTACTGCACCTTAACAAACTGCAGCTCTGGTCAGACAGCTCCAGAACCTCCAAACCCCAAGCAAAGAGGAGAAAACAGTAGTTCTTGCTGTAGCTCCTGCTGGGTGGCCTCAGACAGTAGCTGACCTGCACCCCATTGGAGATCCAGAAACTAGTGTATCTAGTGATCAGTGTGAGACAACACCAGATTTCAACTACTCACATCCATAAATGACACATTCAAGAAGCAGACTCAGTGAGCACCAAAGCCCCACTGAAAAAAGTCCTGCCCCATAAGTGTGTCTCCAGCACAGCAGTTCTCCCATTATAGACACAGCGGGTCCTCACAGCCAATTGGCCTGGAGGTCAATTCCTCCCAGCAACACCAACAACAATTAAGACTTAACTACAACAATACTGTACACACAGTCCACAAAGGGGTGCACCAAGAGTGTCCACATCAGGTAACTGGGAGGCTGACCCACTGGGCCATATAGGGCACATAGCACACAAAGCCACCCTACCAACTCAGGGAAGCAACGAAAATGAGGAGACAAAGAAACATATCACAAACGAAAGAAATGGAGGAAAACAAATGACTGGATATAGAGTTCAAAACTACAGTTATAAGGTTTTTCAAGAATTTCCTGGAAAAGGCCAATAAATTTAACGAGACCCTTGAGGATATGATAAAGGACCAACTACAAATTAAACATACACTGACTGAAATAAAAAATATTATACAGAGACCCAACAGCAGACTAGAGGAACGCAAGAATCAAGTCAAAGATTTGAAATACAAAGAAGCAAAAACACTCAACTGGGAAAGCAAAAAGAAAAAAGAATACAAAAATTTGAAGATAGTGTAAGAAGCCTCTGGGACAACTTCAAGTGTACCAACATCAGAATTATGGGAGTGCCAGAAGAACAAAGAGAGCAAGATACTAAAAACCTATTTGAAGAAATAATGACTGAAAACTTCCCCCACCTGGTGAAAGAAATAGACTTATAAGTCCAGGAAGCACAGAGAACCCCAAACAAAAGGAATCCAAAGAGGACCACACCAAGACACATCATAATTAAAATGCCAAGGGCAAAAGACAAAGAGAGAATATTAAAAGCAGCAAGAGAAAAACAGTTAATTACCTACAAGGGAGCACCCATATGAATGTCAGCTGATTTCTCAACAGAAATTATGCAGGCCAGATGGGAGTGGCAAGAAATATTCAAAGTGATGAATAGCAAGAACCTACAACCAAGATTACTCTACCTAGCAAAGTTATCATTCAGAATTGAAGGTCAGATAAAGAGCTTCACAGATAAGAAAAAGATAAAGGAGTTCATCACTGCCAAACCAGTGTTATATGAAATGCTGAAAGGTAGTCTTTAAGAAGAGGAAGAAGAAGAAAAAAGTAAAGATAAAAATTATGAACAACAAATATATATATATCAACAAGTGAATCTAAAAATCAAGTGAATTAAAAATCTGAGGAACAGAACAAACTGATGAATATAATAGAATCAGGGGCATAGAATGGGAGTGGGTTGATAATTCCTGGGGGAAAGGGGTGTGGAGGGTACCGGAAGAGACTGGACAAAAATCGTACACCTATGGATGAGGACAGAGGGGGGGAGGTAAGGGCAGAGGGTGGGGTGGGAACCAGGTGGAGGAGAGCTGTGGGGGGGGAAGGAGAAACAATTGTAATAATCTGAACAATAAAGATTTATAAAAAAAATAAAAAATAATTTAAAAAAATAAAAAATAAAAGAAACAAAAAACATTGGCATTCCTGGGACTATTCAAGATAAAGTCCTCAGGGTATCCAAATAATTGTTTCAGAGAAGATGCTTCATACAAGTTTTCAGCTAATGAATTTAGAAGAAATGATAAGATTAGAATATCACCATTTTATCACCCCAATAAACCAATGGCAATATTGACTATCAATGTCTGCTAACATCATACAAAAGAGAGACAATGGAACATCATGTACTTCTTCACTATGTTTTTACAGAATATTATGAAGTATTCTCAGCAAAAATTGAATCCAAATATGATCATGTCTCTAGATTTAACTACTAGTTTTCTTTTTTTTTTATTGTTTAAAGTATTACATATAGTAGTAGTCCCATTTGTTTATTTTCTCTTTAGCTTCCATTGCCCTAGGAGTGGTATCAGTGAAGAAATTGCTGCGGCATATGTCTGAGATTTCTCTGCCTGTGGATTCCTCTAGTATTTTTATGGTTTCTCATCTTATGTTTAAGTCCTTTATCCATTTTGAGTTTATTTTTATGTATGATGTAAGTTGGTGATCTAGTTTTATTTTTTCACATGTATCTGTCCAATTTTCCCAACACCATTTGTTGAATAGACTGTCTTGACTCCATTGTATGTTCATGCCTCCTTTGTCAAATATTAATTGGGCATAGTGGTTTGGGTCGATATCTGCATTCTCTATTCTATTCCATTGGTCTATATGTCTTTTCTTGTGCCAGTACCAGACTGTTTTGAGAACAATGGCCTTGTAATATAGCTTGAAATCTGGTATTGAGATCCCACCTACTTTGTTCTTCTTTCTCAGGATTGCTGTGGCTATTCAGGGTCTTTTTTTATTCCAGATGAATTTGGAGAGTTCTTTCTAGGTCTGTGAAATATGCTGTTGGTATTTTAATGAGGAGTGCATTGAATCTATAGATTGCTTTGAGTAGTATGGACATTTTAATGATGTTGATTCTCCCAATCCATGAACATGGTTATGTTCTTCCATCTGTTTACGTCTTCCTCTATCTCTTTTTGCAGTGTCCTGTAGTTTTCCGCGTACAGGTCTTTTACCTCCTTAGTTAAGTTTATTCCTAGGTATCTCAATTTTTTTGATCCGATTTGCTAGAATTTTGTTGAGGATTTTGGCATCTATGTTCATGAGGGATATTGGCCTGTAATTCTCTTTCATTGTGTTGTCTTTATCTGGTTTTGGTATTAGTATAGCTGTCCCTTAACTCACCAACAAACACTCCCCGTGCGACCCTCAGCTGCTCTTTCTATCTGCTCCGGGACAAGGCTCGGGACACATCCGTCTAGTCCGCCGCCATTTTTTTTTTTTTCTAACTACTAGTTTTCAGGAGGGATTGGAAATATACTAAATGACACCAAGAAAATACAATCTGACTGGGTAGCTCAGTTAGTTAGAGTGTTGTCCGCATGCACGAAGATTGCAGCTTCAATCCCTGGACAGGGCACATGCAGGAAGCAACCATTGAATTCATGATGGGTGGAGCAACAAATTGATATTTCTTTCTTTCTCACTCACTCTCTCCCGCTCTTCCTCTCTTTTTCTCTAAAATCAATAAAAGATTTTTAAAGAAAATACAAAAAGCAGGAACTCTTACCATTTGCAAGCATGGATGGTACTGGAGAGTATCATGCTAAGCTAAATAAGCTAGTCAGAGAAAGATAAATATCACATGATCTCACTCATAGGTGGAATCTAATGAGCAAAATAAACTGATGAACCAAATAGATCCAGAGACACAGAACCATGGAATAGACTGATGAATTTCAGAAGAAAAGTGGGAGTGGGAGGGTAGAGAGGAGAGATTAAATGGGGAACATATATGCATATTTGCATAGCCCATAGACACAGACATTAGTGTGGTGAAGGCCTGGGGGGAGAGGGTGCCAGGTGGAGGGTGTCAATGGAGGAGAAAAAACAAAGGAGACATCTGTAATACTATTAACAATAAAGATAAATTTAAAAAAAAAGAAAATACAATTTGCACAATTCAAACTGTGGGGCACTCTACAAGACAAATCACCCGGTTTCTTCAAAAGAATGCAAAATAAAGATTCTTAGATACATATTAAAAATTGTAATAGCCAAGCTGGTGTGGCTCACTGGTTGAGCACTGACCTATGAACCAGGAAGTCATGGTTCAATTCCTGGTCAGGGTACATGCCCAGGTTTTGGGCTCAGTCCCTAGTGGGGAGCATGCAGGAGGCAACCAATCAATGATTCTCTCTCATCATTGATGTTTCTATCTCTCTATCTCTCTCCCTTCCTCTCTGAAATCAATAAAAATATATTGGGGGGGGGGTGCAATATATAAATGTTATTTGGATTCTGACTTGAATATACAAACTAGAAAAATTACAAAAGAATTGAGAATATTTGAACATTGTGCTGAATGGATATTTGATATTAAGGATTTTTTAATCTTTATGCATGATGATAGTATTGTACGTAAGTTTTTGGTGTAGTTGTTGATTTCATAAATAAATAGCAAAGTGATTAAAAGAAAACATAAGAGAATGCAGTGGTAGGTAAAGATTTATTGGTGAAGGCACAGAAAGCACAAACTATAAAAGGAAAAATAAATTGAACTTCATGAAAACCTAAAAGTACTATTCATCAAAAGATAATATCAAGAAAATAAATAAGTAGCAGATTGGGAGAAATATGTGCAACAACTTTATCTGGGATGGATAGATAGACAAACAGATAGATATAGGACAATATCTATATCTTGTATCTGGAATATATAAAGACGTCCTACACCTCAATAATAATGACAAACAATCCAATTTTTTAAAAAAGATAAAATAGCTCTGGCTGGTGTGGCTCAGTTGGTTGGAGCATTGGCCCATGCAAGGAAGGATCGCGGGTTCCATTCTAGGTCAGAGCACGTACCCAGATTGCAGTTTTGATGCCCAGTCATGGCTAATATAGGAGGCAACCAACTGATCAGTGTTTCTCTCTCACATCAATGTTTTTTTCTCTCTCTCCCCCTGCTCCTTCCTCTCTATAAAATCAATTAAAAAAAAAAAAAAAAAAGCTATGTTCTTAAAAAAAAAGATGAAAAATACTAAATTTTGGAGAGAATGTGGAACAACCAGAAGTATCATACATTGCTGGTGGGAGTGTTGCAATGGAACGACCACTTTTGGAAAACTATCTGGCATTTTTTTAAAAAGTTAAATATACCATGATCCTGAAATTCCATGCCTAAATATTTACTTAAGAGAAATAAAAGTTTATGTCCACACACACACAAAAAAACTTATACAAGAATATTTACAGCAGCTTTATTCATACTAGTCAAAAACTGAAAACAGCCCAGACGTCCATTAACCAAGTGGCAAATAAAATAAAATATTACTCAAAAATAAAATACTACTCAAAAAATGAAACTACTACCAGTATTTTTGCTGATATGAACAACAACATAAATGGATTTCAAAAATAATACTGTGTGGAAGAAGCCAGGAGCAAAAAAGTACAGTTTATGATCTCATTGATATGAATTCTAGAATAGGCAAAAATAACCAGTAGCAGATTGCTTCTCAGCTAATTGCAGGGAATTAGCTGAGAAGGGGCACAAAGAGAAGAAATAGTAAAAATATGAGGCATCTTGATTTGCAAAGGTCAAGCTGACTGAATGGTCCACTTAAGTTCTGAAGATCTGAATGTATGTAAATTATGAGTCACTAAAAATATTTTAAACTTAAAAGGATTCTTATTTATATAATTTTACATGTACACACATACAAATACATTTTTTAACAGATGAAGTTATGATATCTGGGGTTTTCTTTAAATAACGCAGCGTTAAGGGTAAATATATATGAAACAAGTTTGACCATGAGTTGATAGTTATTTAACCTGGGTGATGAGTATATGGAGGCCCATTATACTTTTTATTTTTCCTACTTTTGCTTATGTTTAACATTTTGCATGATAAAGAGCTAGTGAGAAAGAAAAGGGAGGGAGGAAAGGAGGAAAGGAGGGAAAGAGAAAGGGACAAAGTGTCCAACAGAGATATAGTCCTGAGGACATCTCTGGATAACAACTTGGCTCAGCCACAGATATTCCTGTGATGACCCTGAGTCATCAGAAAAGGTCAGGTGAAACTGGATATGTTTTGTTTGTTCGTTTGTTTTTTTTGTTTGTTTGTTTGTTTGTTTTTTGCAACAGATATTAATGTCCTACTTTTGAGGTCACTTATCAAACAAAATAGAAAAAATCCAGACAGCCAGAGGAGCAGCAACTTCCAATGATCCAGAAAGTTTCCTATTGTGGAACAGAGCTCAGCCTGAGGACACCACCCAAATGAAGTGTCAATGCATTCGCATCATGGAGTGTGTGACCTGCCCCAGCAGCTCAGACCAGCTGCCACTCCTCAGCAGGGTTGGAAGAGGCTCCCTACCCTGGAGCTGCAACAGGTTTGGCCCAGGAGCAAGGCGGTGCCTGCCCAGCCTGGACATAGAGCTCTCCATATGGTAAGCTCATCTCAGTGGAATACTGGGTCCAGCTTATGTTTCCTCAAAGATCTTACAAGATGAACTGCTTCTCTCCCACAGCTATTAAAAAAAAAAAAAAAAAAAGCCTCATTTCCAATGGAAAACAGACCCATCAGGGACTGACTTATTTTCCTCAGACCTGGGTGCATTTAGCTCAGCCATTTGGTCACTATGGATGAAGTCGACTGTGTTCCAGGTCTGTCTCTTGGCTCAAGCTGCCTCGTGGTGCCCCACGTGTTATTCAGGGATTGACCCTTGTGCTGGAGAGGCCAAACCAGGCCTCAATTTGTAAGCACCTAGAGGACAGGAGGCCAGTCTGTTTAACCAGTTTACTCAGCAGTCACAGCAGGTTAGGCAGGTAAAGGTTCTGATGAATGTTGGAAATTTTGGAGTTTCAGAGACAGTTCTCAGCCCAGTATTTTTCTGATCCAAGCAGCTATTTTTAAAGAATACTCCCCAGCACCTCTCTGGTAAACCTCACTACAGGTCTGAAGAGAGGAGACCAAAAGCCTCACGAGGATGGATAATGTGTCTGTCACCAAGAAGCCCTTGCACTCTGCAGAGGACCTGGTACACAGTAAGTGCTCAGTAGATGCTCAATTGTTGAATGAATGAATGAATGAATGAATGGGTGGATGGGATGAATGAATAGCAGCAAAAGTTACTGCATCTCCACAAACTGGTGGTGGTTCTCAAACTTGTGGCCATAAAAATCAGCTGGGCCCTAGCTAGTTTGACTCAGAGGATAGAGCGTCGGCCTGAGGACTGAAGGGTCCCAGGTTCGATTCTGGTCAAGGACACGTGCCCTGTTTGCAGGCTCGATTCCCAGTGGGAGGCGTGCAGGAGGCAGCCCATCAGTGAGTCTCCTCATTGATGTTTCTATCTCTCTCTCCCTCTCCCTTCCTCTCTGAAATCAGTAAAAGTTTTGAAATTTAAAAAAATCAGCTGGAATAGTTAAAATGTGAATATCTCAGCTGTCACACCTCCACCCCAAATTCTGGGGAGGAGACCTAAAACTGGCATTTTTACAAATCTTCCCAAATAATTCTGTTACCCACAATCAGTAGCTCACACTTTGAGAAACACTGTGTCCCTTTTCCTCAGATCTCCAAGAAGTGATCTGCCACCCAGAGGACATTTTCCCTTAAAGAGTGGGTCTGCTCCGCTCTTCTTAATTCCAAGGGAGACTGAGGAACAAGCACTGGCAGATACTTGGTATCCTTTAACAGAGCTACTATAATCAGAGAACCTTTTGAATAAAAAGCCTTTCCTAATAACCCATCCACTTTTCTTAATCATAGTTTTTTCCTCAAGTCTTACTTAGAACTGCCCTGGAAAAAACATCGGCTCATTTCACAGAGAAATACTCTATTCCAACCCTTTGTACTGGTCAATGACCAGGCCTGCTGCTTTCAAACTTTTCATATTTGAGACGTTTACTCTCTGGACTGTAAAAGGTGACAGAAAGCCTTCTCACCCACGTTAGCAAGCTCATCCTCCATGGCAAGCCTGGGCTATCTTCCCAAGTGGGGATATCTGAGACACAGGCAAGCTTCATCTCAAGATGCTTAAATCTTTGAGATCCAACACTTATTCAAACTTCTTTTTGCTGTTAAGTATGTTAAGAAATTCTAATCCCAGAGGGAGTATTATTGTCCATATTAAAGACTGAATTTTCATTCATTCAACTCACATCAGTTTCTCTGACACTCAGATCTAGCAAGGGAAAAATGACTGGGTTTTGAGCCAATTCTTTGAGCATAGAAAGGTAATTCAAACTCCAAAAGTATTACACAATATAATACCCAATCCTGGAAATATTCTGAAGCCTTTTTTTAGTTACCCAGAAATGACAAAGGAAATTATTTACTCCAGGAAGGCTTGCAGATTGGTGTGGCTGAGGGATCCAAGAATGCATTTTTCTTATGTCTTCCTCCCTAGTCCTTTCCTGCCAGTAACCATGTGACAACAGAATTACTGCTAGTCGTCTATTTTTTTAATCATGTGATTTTCTTCAAAAGACAAGGACAATTGTTGTCTCCCCCCAAAAAGGCACATGATGGTTACATGAGATTCCATACAGCTGTTAAATGCTTCCAGCTATCTAGGGTTTTGGAAATTATTCATGCTTATAATAAAATACCAATTAAGACAGAAAAGGGGAGTTGTAAGGGAGCTGGAACCTTAAAGATAATACTAATTTAAAATATAGACCTTAGAACTTTTTAGATCTCATAAGATACATTTACTAGAATAAATAAAAATTTCTAGTCAGGGTACATTTTATCACAACTTCACAAGAATTTCTAAACAAAATTGCCTGACTTAAGACAATGTCTCCTTTTTACCAAGTCATTGTTTTGGTAGGTGTGGTGACTTGAACTAGGGGAAAAAAATTTTTTCTTGTGAAGGGGAATAATTACTTCCTTTCAAAATAATATTTAATTTTAAAAATTTGAATATTTCAAATTAATTTCAAAATAATGTTTAAAAACCAGAATGCAAAATCCACATATTTTATCCAATCCCATTTGGAGACAACCCAATGACACAATATTAAAGCAGTTACAAATGACAAAGTTTATGTCTTTCTCAGATTAATATTCTGTGAAAGCAAATCAGCAACTATCTAAGGGTTCCAACTGCCTTTTTTAAAAAACTGCCCCACCCCCTTTTTAAACTATTTACAGATTGGCACAACCTATTTCTATAGGCATGCAACCCTTCAGGAGGTGAGCTAATAAACTGGCATTTCAGTCTTGTTAATTTGGGAGATAGGAGCTAAGTCAGAGGAGCTGGTTCTGGCCTCTGAGTCCAGAGGAGCTATATGGAAGGAGGATTATGCGGCCTGTGGGGATGGCTGGCTAGAAGGAAAGCCAATAATTCCTTTTAGGCATTTCATCACTGGCCATATCCCCTCTCTTGCCTTTGAACTTTCCCTGGTTGAAGAAACAGAAGAGCAGCTCCAGACTTGTCAAAATACCTTGGACTTCTTGGTGCTTTTAATTTGTTGGAATGTTGGCAGGCGCAGACTGGCTCACCAAAGAGGAATGCCTTTGGCTGTGTCCAGTGGTCAAGGGCATCGGCCAGTTGCTTTATGCTCACTGGGAGTTTGGTGATGACCCAAATTAGTCAGGCCTGGCTCTGAATTTCTCAAGTAGGATGGCCATAGGGCTGCCTTGGGAGGATATTGAGAATTATTATTATTTGGCTACATGCCTGTATTTGGAAAAGGAGGCCTGAAACTCATCTAGTCCACATGTGCAAATAACTACTCTGATACCAGGGCCTGGAGCAAGTTTGAAGAATAGAGGAAGGTTTTGAGCTGTACCTTGTTGATAAGGAAAGGAGGAGAAAGGCATTCCAGACAAATAAAACTTCCAGCACATAAAAAGGCTGGAGTCATAAAAGCGTGTGATGTAAGGTGGAGGAGACAAGAATGCAATGGAAGGTTGGGAAGGACCTTGTATGCCACAGATAAAACTTTAATCTATGTTAGACACCAGGCTAACATTTCTTTAGAAGAATAACCCTCCAGAAAGAGAAAGCTTCTTCCAGAGGGGCTTGAGTTCTATTACCCACTGGGGGTTCTTGGTGTGTCCACTGAGAGGTAAGGGATCTAAGAAGTAATTAACTGAAAAGTAGTCATTTGCCGGTAGGGTGAACATCTAATTAACCACTCAAACCCAAACACTTCAGAGTGACAAGAGCATCTATTAATAATTATGCTGGACACAATTTGTCCAAGCCTCTCTTGGACACAACAAAATGTTTGGTCACCCTTTTCTTCAGCCCTTTCTATGTACTAGGCATTGCAATAGGGTCTTAACTCAGGTCATTAATTCCCCCAATAACTCCATTAATTAAGTGTATTTCCATTTGACAAACCATGATGAGTACCGAAAGTAGAACTGGCATCCTTTTGTATTCCTTTTCTAACTCCAGAATCTTCCTCTTCCACACTCATGTTTAAAAAAACCTCTGATCCTGCTTAAGGCATCCAGCTACTTCACTGTATACCGTTCCCAGTCACACCTACCTGCAACCTGCCTCCTAGTTCTCCTCAAATTAAGGTTTGACATTGAATTTGAGACTTCCTCTCCAAACCTCACTGCTTCCCAGTCACCTGCTGCTGTGACCACAGCCTGGACCTTGCCACTTCCTGTTCTCACTCCCTTATTTCCATTCCACCTGTTCCTCTACATCACCCAAACCACCAGTCCTTTAATGCCATGCTGTGCTGGTAAATGTTTTACCTGCTGTGGGAAAGTAATGCATGCCTGTTTATATGTACAAACATTTATTACACATTTACTGATATAAGGGATGTGACAATAATAAAATATACAATATTCTGTGAATTCAATCAGGCCAATTGATTCTCAAAGATGCTTTCATTGATTTTTGCCAAACTCTTTTATCTGTAGCCAACATATGGTAGTGGTGGCAATTCATCCAGAATATAACAAATGGACTTATATATCCCAACCCACTTTCTTTTTTCTCAATACATTTACTTTCTCAACAAATTTAACTGACATCACCCTTGTACAAACTACATTAAACTGAAACTGTTTAGCTTCAACACGAACAGTAGCGCACCATTATACAACAGGTCCTTGAATAACGTTGTTTTAATGTTGATGAGATGCCATAGGAACTTAAGTCTTATATAACTAGCCTATGGTAAAATCAGCTCATTGATATTACATGCCATTTTGCTTAAAGTCGCAGAACCTCTCAACGATGCTAAGTGAGGACTTACTGTATGGCCGTCCCACCAGAGATAAAACCAACGTAAATACTTCAAGAGCAGAAAAGAGTAATAGTACATTAGATTGTGATTGGTTTTGAGTATTTACTACTCTTAGTTTTTTAAAATATATTTTTATAGATTTCAGAGAAGAATAGAGAGGGAGAGAGATAGAAACATGGATGAGAGAGAATCATTGATCAGCTGCCTCCTACATGCCCTCTAACTGGGGATTGAGCCTGCAACCCAGGCATCAAACCCAGGACCCTTCAAGTCCTCAGGCTGATGCACTATCCACTTAGTCAAATCAGCTGGGGCTACCTTTGTTTTTAAAATATGACTTATTTAATAGTAAGCTTATCTAATTTAATTATAAATAATGGCGGTATTTAAAATCGGCTCATAAAATTCCTTCAGATTTAACCATCAGTTCCTATGAACCGGCCAGTTGGGTTCCAACATACCACTGTAGCCTCCTCAACATTACTAGTAGTATTTTCCTCTCCTCTACACATATTTTACAGGTCAGCCTAAAAAGGGTACATGGAGTTGGCATCCTCCACAGTCTACTGGGTAAACATGACTAGGGTGAGGTCAAAGTCATCTGAAATGTCTCTAAATTTTCTTAGTATGGGTCCACAAAGAGCTTCTTGGGGAACAAATATCACACCTAATTTGTATTAGGCATTTAGGGGTAGCAAAGTAGGTATACAGCTGTGAGTTCTCAAAAGTTTATTCTTGTATTATTATTTATTAACTAGAGGTCCAGTGCACAGATTCATGCACGGGTGGAGTCCCTCAGCGCTTGTGCCCTATCACAATCCAGGACCCATCAGGGGATGTCAGACTGCAGGGTTTCAGCCCGATTCCCGCAGGCTCGGGCTGCAGTGATCAGGTTGAAACGTGGCAGTCCGACATCCCCCCAAGGAATGTAGCAGTGCCAGAAGTGGCAGGGGCTGGGCACAGCTCCACTGTCGCTCATCCTGGCCCTGCTGTGCCTGCTGCAACAGTCCAGTAGCACTGCAGCTGTGCTCACCAGCCGTGAGCCTGGCTTCTGGCTGAGCTCCCACTGTGGGAGTGCACTGACCACCAGGGGGCAGCTCCTGGGTTGAGCGTCTGCCCCCTGATGGTCAGTGTGCATCATAGTGACTGGTCGTTCCAGTCTTTCTGTCATAACGGTCGCTTAGGCATATATATATATATATATATATGGATGTATTATTTATTTGTATTACAACTGTAAACCTACTTTTGCCCACCCCTGTATAATAGGTTTACAACTTGCTAAGTACCTGTAGAATACCAAGAAAAGAGAGGCCTACCATCTCTCTTGGAGTTTAGGCCTGGCCAACTGCCTACATACTCCCAGGATTAAGAGCTAAAGGCTGCACATGAGAATGCAGAAAAATGATGAAAGTGAACCAAGCAGCTCTCCCACTTATCCTGCAGGGAAAGGCTGACTGTCCAGAAGCCCCATGAAGGAAACAAATCTCCAAGGGCTACTATTACCTATGCTGACACTATTAATCTGTACACAGGAAGCCATTTGCAGACATTACCTCATCCTCTAATCTCACATCGAACCAAGTAACAGAAGTTATCCTCTCTTCAACTTCCCTTGTGAGGAGATCATGGCCCAAGCATCAGAACAACTCATGGCTTTGCTAAAACCCAAGTGTCCATGCCACCAGCATGGATTAAGCAGTGGGCATCTCTGGCTTATTCTGGAACCAAGCACTAAAATGCAAAATGGACCTCACCTCTATCTCAATTCATCAGAGGAGGAAAAATCTAGTTTAAAGTGGCCTACTGCGAGCTCTATTCTAAGCATTTGTCTCATCTCAGATCATCTTCCTGGGGCAATTTCAGATCTGTTACAACCCCAAGAATATTTACAGAAACTTTAGCAAATATAAGAGTCCCACATGGCTCCTAGGCTACTATCCTAGGTAAGCTTTAAGTTTCATAGGAATTCTGCAAGTTGATTGTCTGGGATTGGAGCTCATGGAGAGAATGAGATGTAAATAATGAATAACAAGCCCTCATAATGTTGCTTTCTTTCTTCCTAGAGGATGTAAATCTTTACTTAACACCAGTGGCTCCAAGTGCAAATAAGACTTTCACTTTTGGAAGATGTGAACTTGATAAAGGTACTAATGCCAAGATATTTAATTTAGCCTTTCAGTTCATGGAGGGATGGGGAAGAGGGGAAGACAGTGTCCTGCCACCAGTCAAGCAAAGAAAAGTTGGCCCCAATCTTTTTTCCTTCTTCCTGTAACAGGTGAATATCTTTTCATTATGGAGCTTCCTCCTCTCACTGCCATTTTGCCAAAGCAAGGGGGCTGGCTGCACAGAAAGCCGCCTCTCCCAGCCACCTGCAACAACTTAAAGCTTGCTTTTGAACTTCGTTATGGCCTGGCCACTCTGTAGCTTCCTCCAGTCAAAAGGTACCTCAGCTATCTCTATTTCACATCTGATTTTCTACTACCACCCAGCACTGCCTTCCTCCTTCCTTCATGCCAGCATGCACCTCCATTTCCATTCCCAGAAACTTCACCCATTTGCCAGTTACTTAAACTGAGTCCATGTATTTCAATTATCACCAGTATCATTTTTTACAATAAAATAAGAAATTAGAATAAGGAAACTTCCAGAAACACACCCTCATTTTAGAGGCCCAGCCCAGATACAGGCTCACGGCCCCAGTAGGAGCAGTAACAGACACAGATTCAATGTGTATGTGATGCCGACTACTTCAACTGCCACTTAATGTGATTTTATCTTGGAACAGCCTTCCACTTACCTAACCACACCGACTAGTCTAAGTTTAACTAGCATCTTCATTGTCAGGTCAGCTCAAACATGGAGAAACAATAGCCAGGGCAAAGTCCTTGTGTGTGGCTGGTTCACAGGTCAAGAAATAATCCTATGTACACATCCTGATTACAGCAGGGGCTTAGATACTATCCAAAGAAGGAATTCTCTCCCTCTCCCATAAGCTCCACCCGTGGAATCTGCTAGGAAAACCTTCCTTCTGTGTTGCTTCCTCTTATCAAATGATGTAAAACTTGGAAACTGATCTCAGTAAGTGACATTGGATGCATGATTTTATGTATATGAAAAGAGGGCTATGAAAGGAGCCTGCTCTGGCAATACAATCATGTTTTTCTGCATTTGGACTACATCAGCAGTTTTCAAAGTGATCTGTGCACGAGCCAGCATTTGGGAGTAGATGGTTTTTATCAGTTCTACACTCTACTCTGGGCTTCTATCACAGTGGTCGGCAAACTGCGGCTCGCGAGCCACATGCGGCTCTTTGGCCCCTTGAGTGTGGCTCTTCCACAAAATACCACTTGCGGGCGCGCACGTACAGTGCGACTGAAACTTCGTGGCCCATGCACAGAAGTCAGTTTTTGGCTCTCAAAAGAAATTTCAATCGTTGTACTGTTGATATTTGGCTCTGTTGACTAATGAGTTTGTCGACCACTGTTCTGTCACGTCTTTTAAAGAAAGGATTACATTGCTGGAAGGTGGGGAAGAACCTGAAGGCTGAACTGATCTTCTGGTGTCTAAGCAGATAAACATGAGAATAACCTATTTCCTTGTTGCTACTCCAACTCATTTGGATATTTACTTGCCTGGTGAGAGAAGCTAAGAGACTGGCCTTCATCCTGGCTTAAAAAAAGCATTTTAATCATCCTTTATCTAAGCCTAGCTCATTCCTCAGAACATTTGTGAAAACAGCAAAGCGATGCTCCTCCTTCAGAAAGGTGTGTGGTGGTGACAGGAGCACATGTGGCCTTGGAAAGCCATTCCTTTCCACACCCCCAATGCCTGCTCAGCGACCTCACAGCCAGGACCCTAATGTGCCCTTTATGTGCTTTTACCTTCACCACGGTCTGTTCTGACATGAGACTTAACTACCCAGTAATTATTGTACCAGATTGTGGTTTCAGACTTTCCAACGATGAAGTACCTACACTCTAGGGTTATCAGGGATTTTACTTATTCTTAACTCTAGGGGACTATTGTCTGATCAGAGACTGTTTCCCCACCCTCCAAAGGAAACACCAGATTTGAATAAACCATGGCACTGTGGCTGAAAAGATTTAACTCAAATGATAGCAAAACATTTTTTAATACTAATAAAGAGCTTATTCTGCACAATTAGGAAAGAAAGACACCAAACCATTTAAACACAATGTATGTACATTTATGGCTTTATACAGTAATAGCAAAGATTGTTCTTGTGTCTGTAGTACATCAGCATCATCAGGCACTTCTCAGAGTATTGGAACAGGAACATGGAATCCATGGAATCTGCACTGTTACTAAACTCAAGTAGCAAAACGCTGGGGAGCATGACTACATCCTGACAGGACTCACATGGCCACACCTGGCCACACCGCCAGGCTAGGCACCACCCTTAAGGAGAAGGCCAAGAGTCACGCCCAGCAGCTTTGCATAAACCACATTGCGCTTTTCTACTGAATGATTACTCCCAAACTAAAATCAAAAGAGAAACTTCTCATTTAAAAGTCAGTTATAAATTAAGAACTCTTAAGAGCTGAACGTAAAAATTTCGTGGGGGATGTTAGCATGTATCCAGCAGCTGAGCAAGTCTAAATGTATACCTTTGGAGAACCGTTTCCATTTCAAGTGTCTTCTCTTCTTGGGACGTCCCACTGATTCACTGCTTGCTGGGATATAACATTTGCTAATTAATTTAGACTGTCAGTTTGTCAAAGCAGAACTTTCCATGTAATATGTCTATTACCTAAATATATTGCATACGCCTATATTACAGAAACAATACTTTATATTTAAAATTATCTGAATAGCTCTATAATACAATATGCTTTTAATAACAGTACAAACCAAGGAAAATAAATCAAACAAGGCTGCATAGGTGATATCATTTGCACATTTCACAAAGCAATCATGTACAATAACTGTAGACTAATTACTCTAGAAAGTCAGTATTCGTACAGAAAAGAATCACCAGAGGTCACATAATGTTTTCAAAATAGACAAGGTGCCTTTCACTGGAGTTCAATGTACCCCAGGAGCTAGCTACCCAGGATTCATGTCAGAATTTCAACATAAAGAAAAATTTGAAAGGAAAAAAAGGTATTTACACAGACATGGGAGGAAGAAACATCATTTTTAAAGTCACACTGTGAAGCAGTAAGATGCTAATAGTGATGCTAGCGGTCGCTGTCGCTGAGGCGCCTGTGTAATGGCATGGGAGGAGAAGTGGTAGCAGTGGTAAAAGAAACACGAGTACTCTGCACCAACAGGTTCTGTTCCATATGCAGGAGGCTCTGCTGAGAGGCACTAGGACCATGGTCGGCAAACTGTGGCTCGCGAGCCACATGCGGCTCTTTGGCCCCTTGAGTGTGGCTCTTCCACAAAATACCACGGCCTGGGCGAGTCTATTTTGAAGAAGTGGCGTTAGAAGAAGTTAAAGTTAAAAAAATTTGGCTCTCAAAAGAAATTTCAATCGTTGTACTGTTGATATTTGGCTCTGTTGACTAATGAGTTTGCCGACCACTGCACTAGGATATCTAAAACCAGACATATTTTGGAGTGTCCAACAATGAAGATGGCTAGAGAGGTGGTTGTTCAATGAATTTCCAAAATAGAAGTTACAGTGGGCGGCTTACCATAGAGCTGGCCTCCTATAGGAAATCTACCAGGGACACTTATATTCTTGTTAAACATCTAGGAAAAACCAAGCCAACAGAGATGCAATTCACAGACAAGACAAAGCAAATGTGATCTGGGCTAAGTACATAGAAATCAGAACCTTCTCCGGCAGGCAAGAGGAACATTTTTGTTCAGCTGTTCATTTTATTTTGCTGACTTCAGGCATCCACACGACTTGAAAATACCAACACTGTAGGTGGGACACAAAGCCAATTGAGTTATCTGTCAGTTATAGGTAATTGGAAAATATTAAAACCTAATGATCAGAATTATAGTGTAGGTTGCTAAAGGCTAAAGAAATCCTTACCTTACGCAAAGGCCTTTTAAAAGAATTCAAATATACAATGTATACCTGGTTTGTTGATTTTCAAATTAATTGCCCCAGTTTTTAAACAGCTTCTTTCCTACTTGTTAGCCATCTGTACTCATGAACACAAAGCATTCTACAAATCACTTAAGTCACATTTCTAAATCCCCCCCCCACTTTGACTTACTCTCTCCATAGTGTGCTATGTAATCTGCAAGACAGAGGGAAAGAACCATGAAGTGTGAGTGTTAACATACCCCTTCAAGGCAGAACTACAAACCAACCTCCACCTTGACCAACACAGAAGCACAGAATTATGAGGGGAAACATTTGTTGAAGCTCAACTTAAAATGGCTGTTGATTAAAAGCCCCAGTTTGAGAAAGGAGTACTGTGTTAGATGCAGATCTCCCTTTCTGACCTACAAACATTACAAGGCCTCCCAGGAGTAACTGCCACAACAAGCAGACAGGTATCTATAGAAGACTCAATGCTATGCAGTACGCTTAGTTCACAGAGTAATAGCAGATGTAATTTCTTTAAAATACATACATAAAAACATACCAAGTTCTCCTAAACATGAAACGTAAAATGTCCTTAAACTCTACATCACTCTCCTGCCAAAATAGGGCCAGAAACATTGAGTATGCAAGTACTAATTACAATGATTTTAAGATTAGTCAGAAACATCACCAAGCAGCATCCCAAAGTGTACAAACCAAGAAGCACGTACAAAATTAGTACTAATCCAGTTAGAATACAAAATGAAAATTATGGATGCTGTCTCAAATATCTGGAATTCTACAAATTTACAAGTATACTGTAACAAAGTATACTCCAGGTTTAAGAAAACATTACAGTTCAATATCTATTCCAAAAATGATCTCAAGTTCCAACAATAACATCAAAAATCATTTATCTGGAAATTAGAACCATTTATATGTTTGTACAAATTTGCAAATAACAAAATAGACAACAAAAAATAGAAAAGACCTGTACAAGGCTGGTGTTTACTCTATTTTTTTCTTCAAAAGAGTTTGACAAGTTCATTAATTCAGCAGATTGGTGACAGATTACTGGTTCTCATGTGAATTATGTGGCAAAATGAACAGGTTCAAAGCTGTTCAACAAAGGTGCAGAATGGAGAGCTTGGTTCTCTGTGATTCATCAGTTCGGCGGAACACAGGTAGTACAAACAAAAGTTTAACTTATCAAGGACAGGAGACCATCACATTATTACAAAAAGAGTATAAACTTTCCTTGGACCAAATGGATATTTAAAAAAACAAAACACACACAAATACAATTCTGTAGCTACTGCTTATGTACAAAACTTGAAAGCACACCAGGATCTGAAAGTCTTTTCTGCAGTTATATGGTGTAGTGAGTTTGGCACTTGATTGTAATGAAATTTCCAATGGCACAGTCCTTATCTACAGCAGCACATAACCTGCAAACGTTGGGCAAACATCCTGTACAGGAAAAGTGTCTTTGCTGCCAAGTCTGACGAAAGAAAAATAAAATAAAAAAGGTTTTTGGTGTGTGTGTTTTTTAATCAAGAAAATGAAAAGATGGGATGAAGGACATCTTTGGACTTCTTCTCAGTTCCTGCTGTCAGACAATCTGAAGTACTTTTAAGTATAGCCTAAGGAAAAAACAAACACACACAAAATAAAAAATATCCAAATTAAAATCAATGCAACTTAACATGTTGGAGTGACAGACATACTGGGGGGAGGGGAAATAGCTAGAGCTTTCTCAAACAGCTCTGAAATCATTCAATGGGGGAAATTCCACTTAAAAAGCCCTTCAGCATTTGATTTATATTAAATGTATTCATTTATTGAAGAGCTACTAAAAAGATGCAGCCATCTAACTGTTAAAATCTTTACAGCAGTTAGAGGAACGTTCTGTGTTTAAACTGAAAAGGAAAATTTATAAGCTATAAAAAGGGTGAAGAATGAATAATAAAAGATACCTCTCTGCAAGAGATAGCTAGTTGACCTTTAAAAAGTCTTAACCATGGAAGATAGATGGCAAGTTACAGTATTCCTCTCTTTTAAGTTCTGTTTGCAGGTCTTTTGATAGTGGGGTAATCTTACCTGCTCAATAACTCACTCTTAGCCTGACACCCAGCTATGTGTTGTCGTCTTGACACTATGTGGGAAGCTTTGGTTGGGCAACACATTGTCAAAATTAAAATCCAAAGTATCTCCATCCATGAGGTCGTTCCGAATGATAGACTCCATGTCACAGTCCAGGCGCTCAATAAACATGCCGTCCAAGTCACTCGGGAGCTTCTCCTGGTGGAGAATGCCCATCCTGCCATAGCCGTTGCAGCTGCTCACGGAAGAGTAGCCCCCAAGGGCGTTCATCTGCATGGGGTGAGGCAGAGGCACTGGTAAAGCTGTCTTCACTGGGGCCAGGCGGTTCATGCCCGAAGTGTGGGGCATGGTGTTTACTGCGTGGGGCAAGGCACGCCCATTAACTACAGCGGTTGGCTGGGCATGTCCAGGGTGGGAATGGGAGCTGGGATTCAGCATTTTGTTATGAGATGCCTGGCTGCCATAGCTTGGCATGACCGAATTAGGGCCCATCAACACATTTTGGCCCAGGACCCTACTGTTAGGTTGAGCCACCCCAGGATCAACTGGTGCCATAATGTCATTATGGGGAGGAGAGTCAGAAGTAAGTAACTCCTTCAAGAGTCCTGGTGCACAATTATACTGATTCATTCCTCCATAGCTTGATTTATTGTCCTGAAGTGTTTGCATTGACATCTGGGGCAAGGGGCTCATGTTGGATTGGCCATAGGTATATTTTTGGTAGTTTGGACTGGGTGAATTCAGGCTGGTGTTTGGCGGTGCAAACGAGTAGCATGGTGTCTGTTGCATCATGGCACCAGGTGAAGACTGGGTTGAAACAGTTAATGATGGTGGTGATGACAGGAGGTTGAGATTATCCAAAAGGTTTTCCATGTTTTCAGGATTGCTTATCTCTGACAGACTGGGCAGAGTAGAAGCCATCTTTGCAGCGGAGGGTGGGTACACCATTGAATGCACCTCACCATCTCCAAGATCATCCTGTTCAGTCATAATGGGAGAAAGTCTCCCACTAATAGTACTAGCATTTGAGCTAGTTCGAGGGCGAAATGTATTCCAGTTATCAAAGTCGTCATTGCTGTGAGAACCAGGGCTGGCAGGCCACTTAGAGAACTGAGACCCCGGGCTGTCCCCGGCACCCTCTGGACCAGACTGGAGGGATGCTTTTTTCTTGGCGGCTCGGCCTCGGCTCTTAGAAAATTTACTGTTGTTGTCCATGGACGCAGCTCTTCTCCTGGGGGATTTTCCACTCTTGCCTCCTTCTGGGTTGAGCATCCACCAAGAACTTTTTCCAGTTCCTTCATTCTGCACACGGATGAACTTGCTGTGCAGAGATAGATTATGACGAATTGAATTCTGTAAAGCAAAAACATCATGTTAGAAATATAGTACTTCTCCAACTACATGGAAGTACAGATTTCAACCCATACAGTCAGAATGGTTCTGAACCCCACTATAAAAGAGTTCACACGGTAGAAGAAAAATATTATCTTAAAAATAAAATCTGTATCTTAATGAGGGAACAAAATTAAATACTCATTATTATAAATACCTCCTTTTATATAAGTATATTTTATAGGGGAATTACAGAAACTGCTTTTAAAAGCACTTACATTTTGTTTACAGTCAGTGCTATGCAAATAGTACTTCCTAACTAAGTGCTATAAAAACTCTTTCCACTCTATTATCTCTAAAACTACTGCCAATTTCATAAGGTTGCACATATGTCATTTACTCAAAGTGAGAAGTTTTGCATTACTGGGCCTACATGATTATGGAAAAGAAATAAATGAAGCAGCATATATTCTTAGTCAAAAATTAAAACCCTGAAAACTCTAAGACTTAGATTCATTTAAGCCCATAATATCCATTAGGCAAATACAGGTGAATATAAGGAAAAAAAAATGGGTCACTTGTTTTTTTTAATTTTAGAAAGTTGAACTGCCCTCCATCCCCCAAAGAAAAATTTAAATTCAAGTGTTATTTGCCACCCCCTTCTCCCCAAAATAACCAGTAGTATGCACCAACTAATCCAAGGACACTCATCAGAAGTTATTCTCAGTCCAAAAAGATAATCTTGGAGAGGAGAATGGCATGGAGAGTACAAATAGCTTGAGGTCTCAACCTGCTAGGTAAAGCTCCATGACTGAACTGTGCCACATATACTCCTAGGACAATTAGTAGAGAGAAATCAACCTTTTTTATCATTTAGGTGGCTCTGCTACTTACTGGCTACATAACCGCATGAAATTCCTTGGCCTTTATCTATACATATAAAACCCTAATATGCAAATAGATCAAACAGGGGAACAACGTGCTGACCACCAGGGGGCGTGCGCAGAACATGGCGGGCTGCGGTGGGATGGTGGAGCAGGTGAGCAAGGGCACCAGACCAAGGCAGGGTACCAGTCACTGTCATTGGGGTGAGCCTCTGGTGGTTACTGAAAATTCTTTGCTCCTGTGCACCGCAGTCCCACCAGGCGCTTGCACCTGCTGCCAGCACCGGCCCTACTTGCACCCACTGTTGGCGCTGGAGCCACTGCTCGCACCTCTGCCGGCGCTAGAGCCGCCGCTTGCGCCGCCACTCGCATCCGCTGCTGGCGCCGGCCCCAATCACTCCGCACCATCAGCGGGTGTAAGTGGGGCCGGCACCATCAGCACGTGGGAACAGCAGTGGCAGGAGTGGGCTGCCGGCAGACAGGGAACCGGGGGCCTTGTGGGAGGGGCTGGGCGGGGACCTGGAGGATGGGCCAAGACTTGCCCCTGTGCCCACTGCAGCCTCACGGCCCACAGTTTCTTTCAAGGTGCACGAATTCATGCACTGGGCCCCTAGTGGTATATAAAATGCTCAGGGGTGTCTGGTACACAGTAAGAGTCACCAAGAAGAATGTATTAGATATCATCTTTGAAGACACAAGTTTTCACCAGGCTAAGCTCTATTTCCTTCCTCTTATTCACTAGGGTGTGGGTAGGAGGTATTACAAACACAAATCCACAACTCCAAACACACAGTGAAGGGAGCTGGAGACAGTCTCAAGTTATAGTAAAAGCAGCAAAGCCAGGCTGCAATCAAGGAAGCCCCAATTTGACTCCCCTACTGGGCTCACAGCAAGATTGCCAGAGAGCTCCTGGGACATATGGAAGAGGAAAAGTGGGCTCCTAAACCAGAGGACTTAGACTTACATCTTTTTGTCCCCAGCACAGGACAGGGCACACAGTAAACTCTCACTACCTGCTCACTGAGCAGTGTCTGTCATCAAGACCCCAATCCCAAGTCCAGGAACGAGATTCTCCAAGTATCCCAGAACCCTGGGAGCAGGGCTGAGCACATGGCCAGCTGACTGAGCTCCCTAGACTCATCACCCCTCTCCTTGACCATGGAAAGGCCCTGGGGCTGGATTTGTGGTCACCTCAGGATGCACCCACAGTGCCACATCCTCATGCAATCGACATGCCAATCATTGCGCCAGAACAAAGGCAGGACAAGGCTGGAGCTCCAACACAAACCATAAGCTCAACCTTTCTTCTCATTGAAAGAAGGTAGAAAACAAAATGGGGAAATTTTTTTTCACTTTCTTAAAGGAGATTTAAAAGTCAGAGTGAGGCCTTAGCCGGTTTGGCTCAATGGAAGAGCATTGGCCTGCGGACTGAAAGGTCCCAGGTTTGATTCCAGTCAAGGGCACATGCCTGGGTTGCAGGCTCAATCCCCAGTAGGAGGTGTGCAGGAGGCAGCCAATCAATGATTCTCTCTCATCATTGATGTTCTATCTCTCTCCCCCTCTTCCTTCATCTATGAAATAAATAAAAATATATTTTAAAAAAAGTCAGAGTGAGGCCCAACAGTCAAGGCTGAGAAATCCACATCTCAGAATGCCCTCTGACCCTCTGTACTACATTCCACCCAAGGGCTGCAACACAGAAGCTATGTGACAAGCCCTTCTGCCAGGGCACACAGAGAGTATGGGTCAGAAATGGCCCTGAACAGGGTCTTCAGCCTGGACGGTGGGCAGGTGTGTCAAGTGAATGACAGGGAGCGTTCTTTGTTCCCAAGACTTTCCTCTGCCTTTCCATCTATGGATCTGTCCCCAAACTCAATACTTTCTAAAGGAGGCCAAGTACTATGTTTCCTCAATGTCCGATTTCACTCCCATGACACTCCCTTATGGGAAGGTTTTACACATACACACACACTCCCACAGCCACAGCCTCATCTGCTGGGCCAACCAACACCAGCAAACCAACTTCCAAATTCCTCCTTAAAAAAGCAAGCCTGTCCCTGAGGCAGACCAGAATGGAGTTAAGTACTCTGACCCTGCAACATGTTCTACACGCTCAAAGTCTGGACATTTGCACAATATTCCATCATGATACCTTGTTCTTTGAACACAACAGTCACATACATAAACTACAATGAAGAAATCTCTAGAGAAAAGGAAGCTTGTCATTTAGTTAATGATAAAGGGGGAAGATCTTCCTAAATAGTAACTTCCTGGCTATCTTCGCTGACTGGCAAGGAGGGTGAGGAGGTGGGGATGGGGGTAGCCCTGCAGCTCCACAACATTAGATCAGATCATTTGCAACTGCAATTGGGGGGCTTTTTAAAATAAGATTGCAGAATACATGATGATGAATCTTAAAACAATTTTCAGGAAGCATTCACTAATTCAGATGGGACATACATTAACTCACTAATTAGACTTACAAAAAAAAGGTCCCATAGCAATCCCTTACTTATCAAAACATTATGCTACATATTTTTCTAAGAGGACATTTGAGGTCGCTCTTTGAGTAACAGAGCTGTCTCCTAACTTTGCCAACAATTAAAAAAAAAATTTTCCGAACAGGAAAAGGTTTTCTGTGCAGGGCTTGTTACATAAATTCCTGTTTTTCACATAGCCAGCAGGACATTAAAGAAGCTATGATTTCCAGGGGGATAGGGTTGGGGGTGTTGAGTAGGTAAATCTTGTAAAAACTGTGTTGCTATTTAATGATGTTATGTCTGCAAGTCTCTGCCGGACATGGCCAAGGCCAGAGGAAAGTGTAGTTCATCCATGGAGCCATGAAGCAGAACCACATGCATTGTCAGTGCCCTGAGATAGTCAGTTCTTGAACTATGACAACTACTTTGTAAGGAAAGAGGCAGGGTGTGAGGACAAAAAACTCATGCACTGCACACCACTTACCAAATCCTGAGTTTTTGTATAACACCACTGAAGAAAAAGGCAAGTCAGCATATCCCCTCTCCACTGGCTGTATCTCTCTGCAGCCACAGCTTTCTGATAATGCAGAGCTTTCTTTTCTCTGAACATATCTCCCTCTGCAACCTGCTCCCTGACTCTACCCTGCCATCTGCATGCCTGGCCCTCCAAGCAGTGCATTACATTTTTCTTGGGAAGCCAGACCAAATAAACCCCACGGATCACGTGGTAAAGGGGTATCGTGGACAAGATATGCTCTTGCTTGTTCAACCTGCTCTGCTGGCTGTTTCTAAGTCTCAGGTGTTCGGTTTTAAGTGCTCTACAGACTGGATTCCAAGCTCCTTAAAGGGCACAGGGCTAAAGTTTATTTTTATTTCCTAATCTCAAATCCCCTAATATGCCCTACACACAAGATACAGTCAATGGCTATTGTTTATTTACATCTCAAAACATTACAAGGAAGTGTAGTCTAACACACCTTTTATCCATCCATCCATGTACCAATTCATACCAGTTAACATTTACTGGGACCTATTTTCTGCTACGTGTAGCAAAGGACAAAAGAAGGAATTAGACACAGATTCTGCGTGCTAGGTTTTATGATCTACCTAGGGAAAGAAGAAGTCCACCTAAATACACACTCAGGACAGAAACTGATGTACAAAAAGGACTGTTCAGGAGCATCAACTTTTTCCCATCAGAGGTCACGCCCCCATCTATGCCCACCCCCACCAACTTCAGTCTCAGCCCAGTGTCCCTTCTTTCCAGAAGCATTTCCTGATAACCCTACCCATCATGCAGCACTCTAGCACAGGACCTGGTTTACTCACCATGATTCTACTATGCCTGGTCCCTTGGGAGCATGTCTGGCTCCCCACTATACGATAAGCTGCATGAGCTAAGGGTCTGTCTTCATGTAACACTGTATCTTCACAGCTCCATCACCAAGAAGGCACTCAAGTATCTGTTGAATGGATTAATAGGTCCTACATTTACAGGGCTATTGTGAAGATTAAATGAGATAACACACGTTAAGTGCTTACCTCAATCAAAATTAGCTGATGGCATCTATAAAATAACATGTCTACATTTTAAAGACTTATCTAGATTATCAACATCAGTCTCATTTCTTTAACCACATCTTGCACTCTTTCTACTAAGATGAGGCTTTTACATATTAGTTACTAGAAAAATAGACCAGTTTGCAGCTAAGAGTTAAGATATTCACTAGATAGTGTCTCGGATATTAATGTAGTACTCAGATACTAAAGCTCCTCTGTAGACACACTCGCTGGTCAGTGTCATCAGAATTCTTTTTAAAGTGTTGCTGCCTAGTCTTGTGTGTGAGCTGTGGGCTCTCTGAATGCAGCCAGTGTGTGACAGGGAAGTGGCTGGTATCAGAGCAGGGCTACTTGAACAGGTCACAACCTGGCATCTCTGTGGAGAATGGTTACAACTGAGCTCTGCTAGCCCACCACCTGCCTGGCTAGAGAATCTGGCCCCTAGAGACCCTGAGGAACAGGATAAGAACTGCCCCTCCTCCCCCACCCCCATGCTCTTAGCAACCATCACTATCTAAAGCAATAATCAGCCAGCCATTAAGGTGTTAAGCAGAAATCTTTATACCTTTCATTTACTTGGGTTTTTTTTTTTATCTCATTTTAAAAAATTTATATTTGCAAATGTGTTCTATAATATACACGATATACTGGTATAGTATAAATGAATAAATGTAATATCAAAAGGGTATACAATTTTTACAGACACATTTAAGACCACTAGGCTTATTAGAAGAGACTTCCAGTAGACTAGAAACTCCAACAAAGAAAACAAAGGGGACAGAACTAGTCCTAGAGTCAAGTCTAGCAAACTCTTTGGCCCCCTAGTCCTGGGTTGTAGAAATGTTCTGGTCCTGCCCTGGGACTCACCTCTCCTCTCCTCCCCTGCCCTGACACATATTACCCTGGGTTTCCCTACATGCTGACCCTCCTGAATCGTATCTTTTGACCTGAGCTGCAGCTAGGGATCCATCTAACCTGCCCATCTCTGTATGTGGAGACCACCACCTCTCAGCCATGGGTCTTCCCTTCACTGCTGCGCTCCACTTTTCTTTCTTCTTAGCAGTACTCAGACTTCTCTGGTTTCTGTGTTTAACCAAACTAAAACAATACCAGCACTTACCCTCAACACATCCTGCTCATGAAACCCTGATCTTCATACTTTATATCTGTATTACCTTATAGAGTTTACAAACTGCTTTCAACACACCATCCTTGAGGAGTAACATATAAAGCAGGTATTACTGGCCCAGTTTCAGGAAAGGGAAAACTGAGGCTCAAAAGATGAACTGCCTAGGCAGCCGTGGGCAAACTACGGCCCGCGGGCCGGATCCGGCTGTTCTATCCGGTTCTCTTGCTCTCCCCTCCGCTCCTTTACTTTGAATTTATATTAGTTCACACAAACACTCCATCCATGCTTTTGTTCCAGCCCTCCGGTCCAGTTTAAGAACCCATTGTGGCCCTCGAGTCAAAAAGTTTGCCTACCCCTGGCCTAGAGCTAGAACTCAGACCAAGATTTTAAGACTTTGCATGTAACCCCTGCCAGCTGGAAAACCAGCTCTTTGGCTTCACCATCATTAAGAAGACTGAGGTTACATGTGTGCATCTTATGGGAGGGGAAATAATTCTGTTTACAAATACTAGTTTACAAAACTTGTTTTCTGCCTCAATGGGTAATAAATTTTAAAAACATAACTTGCTTTTAATTCCAATGGTTGCTCTTTGTGGGCAACAGCTGAAGTGTGAATTTCAGATAGGCACATAGCCCTGGGGAAAGTTTGTATAAAGAGGTTGTGGGAACCCACAAAGCAAATGGCAAGGTCCTCAGAGTCCACCACAGCCTAGAGCTGCCCATGACCCTGACAGGGGGTAGGTATGAGCAACACTCATCAAAACAAAAGAATTTCCAAGACACTGGGATTCATAACTAAATGAATTTGAAGTTCTAGAAATTCTTTCAAAATGCTAATCTAGATTTTTCCATAAACATTTTATCTAATTTCTTTGAACTTTGTCAGTATGTGTGATTGTTTTGTGTACTCCTGGTATGAACTTTTTACTCCCTCCTCCTGCTTCCTTTCTTTCACACCATCTCTTCCTGAACTTCTACAAGTGAAAACAAACTAAGGAGAAAGTAGGAATAATCTCTACTCAACAGTTTCCATTACAGTTGCTAATAAAACAACTGCAAAATAATCCATTTTGCTTGCAAACAAAGAAAATGACCTTTTGCCAATAGTTCTTTTTACAAGTGATGTCAATGGACATACATTATCAATAGACAACATATAAATTCAACTTTAAAAAGTGTTGTAAGATCTGCTGTAAATAGCTAACCTACAAGCTTATACGTTAGGCCCCAACATTCAGCTTTCCTTTCTTAAGGTTGATTTAATTTCCCAGAAACCTGTCCTTCTTGCCTAAACATTAATGATCCCAAAGGCCGCTCACACACCCTACTAATACGGAGGATTCAGGCTCCTCCAGTAATCCCAGGGCTGTAGACAGAGGTCTTGCAGCCTCATAACATTTTCGAGCTGGAGATCATCTGGCCTAACACCATCACTTTATATTAGGAAAGATAGAGTTCAGAAAGATGAAAATGCAGATGAAAAGCTTATGTGTGTTCATTTACAAAAAAAAAAAAAAAAAAAAAGCAGAACCGAATGGGCTTTATTCCTAGAAGAATATAAAACAAGAATTAAGAACATGCAATGTCCCTCCCCCTACCAAACCAATTCTTAGCTATAGGTTCTCAAACGAGTCAAGATACACACTTACCCTAAAAAGCTTTATCTCTGACTCAGATCATTCCAAAGGAAGGAAAATATGACTACATTAAAGTAGCTTCTACTTAACATAAAAACAAACAACCATGTGGGAGATTATGCACTATGTAAAACAATACCAAGAAAACAAATGTAAGAACTCTTAAGTGCCATGAAACGTTTTCTCCGGGGGAAGGGCATAGTGAGGTGGAAGCCAAGGTCAGACTGACTTCAGGGTCACTCTGAGTAAATCACCTGTTCTCATTCAGCCTCAGTCTTGACATCTGTAAACCAGAAATGAGTGTTACAAAGGATTGCTAGGGACTAATAGGCATAATATACATGGAAAGTGCCCGTCACCTGGCACAAAGCTGAGGAAATAAAGGTTGGTTACTTACTGACAGACAGTAAAGGGGTATATAAACAGGAATTTTTAAGCCATCATGAATGGTTACAACTTGAATAAACACCATTCCTCACAAACTTCCTGTTTAACAGGCAGCTAGCCTTCCTCGGGCTTGTTGTATGTCCTCCTAATGAGTTGCAATCTTTCTTGTACACAAAAACTGTTTTCTCCTCTTAAGAAGATATTAAATTTAAAAATTTGATCATTTAACTAGTGTGTTCTATTAACTTTTTGGGTGACCTATGCAAGAATATATGTATGTCCAAAAAGTTATTCAAGAAGGAGATACACCAACTGACTGATGACAGATTTTATCCAGAATGGCAATTATTATTAAAACTAGAGGCCTGATACACGAAATTTGTGCAAGGGGTTTGGCCCTCACAGCCGCAGCTTCATCCAGAAGGACATCCAGTCTAATTTGCATATTATGCTTTTATTATTATAGACTAGAGGCCCGGTGCATGAAACTCCATAGGGAATGGGCCTAAGCTATGAGTCAGAAATCCTTAGTGCTGCCACCGAGGCGGGAGAGGCTCCCACCACCGCTGCTGCGCTAGCCAGCCATGAGCCCGGCTTCTGGCTGAGCGGCACTCCCCCTGTGGGAGCACACTGACCACCAGGGACAGCTCCTGCATTGAGCATCTGCCCCCTGGTGGTCAGTGTGTGTCATAGCGATCGGTCATTCTGCTGTTGGGTCGATTTGCATATTAGCCTTTTATTATATAGGATAACACTCTTGATACTCTTTCTCATTTCTTCTCATACACTAGTTACCCACCACTCTTTACTTCACAAAGAACAAACCCCAAGAGGTAGGGGATTCCAAGAACATATTGGTAAAGAGATGAGTTACAAGTAATGGACTGTAGTATTAGAAAACAAACACAGAACACATGGAGGGGCAAGGAGAAAATCCTGCCAGAGAGAAAACAGACAATGCTCCACAGTTTGATCTTTAATAAGCTCTCATTATTAGCCAAAAGACTAAATATTTCAGAGTCACAAATCAGCCAGTAACCTCATATATATAGAATTTAAGAAAAAAATCCTGAAGGACAGAAGCAAAAATTCTCTTCATGATATTAAAACTATCTCAAGCTTTTGCTTCTCAGAAGGTCATAATTAAAAATAACAGTGATTACCCTTGCTCTGTTCCACAGGAAAACCCCATTTCAAAGAAAGGTACCATTTCATGAAAGGAAGGGCAAATCCTTTAATTTTCAGAATGTGAAACTGGAAGTCTTTCCTATACCATTTATTGCCATTTGCTTTATACACTATCTACCAGAAATCAGGAACCCTAAAACACAAAACCCAGAAACAAACCAGGTGAGGTTGAAACCTTAGATCCAGGCATCTTTCCTTCTTCCAGGTCATGAATCATTTATCTTAATCACTTTCCTCTACAACCTCCATAAAGGTTGCTAATGTCGCCTAGCCTGCATGGCTCAGTGTTTGAGCATTGACCTATGAACCAGAAGGTCATGGTTTGATTCCCAGTTAGGGCACATGCCTGGGTTGTGAGCACGATCCCCAGTAGGAGGTGTGTGCAGGAGGCAGCCAATGAACGATTCTCTCTCATCACTGATGTTTCTATCTCTCTCTCCCTCTCCCTTCCTCTCTGAAATCAATAATATATACTAGAGGCCTGGTGCATGAAATTTGTGCATGGGGGGGAGAGACAGGGGGCGCCCTCAGCCTGGCCTGCACCCTCTCCAATCTGGGAGCCCTCGGACATCCCTCTCGCAATCCGGGACCACTGGCTCCTAACCACTCACCTGCCTGCCTGCCTGCCACCCCTAACCCCTCTGCCTGCCTGCCTGAACACCCCTAACTGCTTCTGCCTTGGCCCCCGCCACTGTGGCTTTTCCCGGAAGGAGGACCAGATGTCCAGAATATGTCCGGTCAACCCAGTTTAATTAGCATATTACCCTTTATTAGTATAGATATGAGTCAACCAAAAGCTCTCATGAATATAAATTCAAAGGCAAGAATACTGAAACTTAGATTGAATTTTCTATAATAATATCCTACCTATAGGATGTACTATCTAGAATTGTTTTTTATCCTAAATATGCTTGCTGTCTGGAAAACCTGGGAAAAATGAATCTACCAAACGCATAATCTATTTACCAAGAACTGTTACTCTTAGTAAATAGAATTTAAAAGTACAAATTCTAGGTTTATGTGTGTGTTTTTCTGTTTTGCAACTCAGATAAAATAAATCCAGATTACAAAAAGAACAACAAATTGCAATGAAAATACAACACTCTAAATTACATATTATTTGCAATGTAGTTTTCTTAGTTGTACAGAATCTTGAAACCAGTTTATCCTGGTTTGTCCTTTATTCTGGATAAGGAGCATAATGAAACAACGATTTGTGATTAGTTAGTATACATTGTTTTGGGGCAACCTCCCAAAAATTCTTAAGACCTGGTCCCCATGCCAACTCAAACCACCATAATAAAGCAAATATCGCAATAAAGTAAGTCACAACAACTTTTTGCTTCCCAGTGCATATAAAAGTTAAAAATTACATTTACACTAACTATTAAGTGTAAAATAGCATTAGGTCTTCCATATGTGTCCTCCCTGAAACCACACCTCCCTACCATCAAAGACCGTTTGTATCTGAGGCCTACACTTAAGTTCACAAGCACCATTTGTCCACAGGCTCTCACAACACTATGGTGCTATGCTTATTTGTAAGACCCCGAGTTTCCTCCCCAATGTAAACACCGTGAGTAGCATTTTCACCTGTTTGAAAACTCTGCATCAATTGAACAGGAAAGGAGCCTGAGAAGTGCCTCCTCACCCCTCTGTTGTCACTGACACTCTACCAGAAGGAAGCATATTTATGCTAGTGTTGCCCACAAGGACTTGCAACACAAATCAGGTCTCTAATCAAGACCTAAGCCAGCCTGGGAGAATGTTCTTTGTGCCAAGATCATTCCTAGGCTCAGAGGATGCTGGGAGGAACCGGCCTTGAAACCAGATTTAGATGACCTGGGTATATGTCACTACGAATCCTTTGGGTTCCATTATTTTTTAGCTCAGCCCCAGGGCTAGACTAGTCTATATTCCAGAGAGAAGAGACAAAGTCAGAATAAAAAGGATCCTCACTTGAGTGATTAGCAAATATTTTCTTTGTATTAAACTTTTTACTCTAATGCTGTAGTTTGAATTCATGTCTTCTTTGGAAACATCAACAATAGTGTAGCCAAGAATTAAAAGTACAAGACTATGTTTATAAATCTCCAAAGAGAATAACCTCATAGCTACTTTTGGTAGTTATAAATAGCATTATAAATGCATTGATTGCATACAAACACATTTGTTATTTGGGGTTGAAAACAACAGAGAAATTTGTATAGTTAGCTCTATCTTAAAGTTTTAGAGGGAAACTAGCAAAGGAAGGATGAATAAATTATTAAATAAACCATTTCTTATGATTCCAACCAAGACAAAGTTAAGACATTCTCACTCAAGCCCGTCGTTAGTGGCGGTACACATTAAATTCCTTTCGTGCTCACTGTTCTCAGTGTTATCACTCTGACTTTACTCCAGAAGGGAACTATGAACAGCAACCATTGTGGCTGGATTCTTGCAAGCAGTACAAATGTTCTGTATCTTTTCCAAACTACTACATTCGAGGATACACTGAATCACAGCTACAATTTTTACCACAGTATGTGCTTTAGTATATTCACAGGTGCCTTTTCTCCAATTTCTTAATATTATACATCTGTTAATACACTTCAGTATTAAGGGTCTTCCCAAAAGTCAAGGGGTTATATTCTGTCCAAGTTAGGTCATGTATTCAATTTGCAATGAACAAGCTAGATGATGTCTGCCTTATCACATAACCCAAAGAAGCACTGTGAAGATTAAATGAGAGTATGTTTGAAAATTGCACATGCACATTAAAAATGTAAAAGATGCTAACAATTTCAAATATATTAGAGAATTCTAGAAATTCCTGATATTCTGGAACAAAAAACGCACAAAGTTTTCTAGAAGTTGTTAGCCCCATTACTGAAGATACGTAAACAACTATGAGCAGTGTTTAATATTAATTTGCTGTCTTTATTTTTTATTACTAAAAAAGGAAATTTAGTTGAATTCTGAAAACCTAGATAAGATTGTAATGGAGAACTGTTAGTGGCTGAACAAAGTTTGAAAAAATCATTCTCTAGGGCAATCCTACCCACCCCCCATTTTTTTTAAAAGTCCATGACACATTTTCATCAAACAATTAATTAAGACAATATATTGAATATAATGGATAACCATTTTAGTCCTCAAAGTAGCTATATATTACTAGTAAGCTGGAGTAGTATGCAATTTTAGAATATTTATCTTATTGAATCACGGAACTAAATAAATGCTCAGTGTGTGGAGTGCCCAATAAAGATTAGCTGTTAGTATTTGTGAAAACAATTTAAAAAAGCACTAACAAGACATGTCTAGAGAAGAATGAAGAGGTAAGTGTGACTGTATTTGAATTCAGACATAGAAGGAGGGGGAAATAAGGTATGAGGGAACTTGAAAAAGCAAGGTCGGAGCATGTATTTTATCCTGTATGCTACCCACAGGAGAGCAACTGAAAGATCAGAATCAAGTTATAACCTGGAACCTAGAGGAAAGGGCCTGCCTGTCTTCCCGTGAGATGATGGGAGAGGAGAGTCTGTGCTCTACTTGGAAAGCAGATATTTTTGGTTATTCAAAAATTTAAATGTGGGGATGTCTGTATTATTGTGCAAATACATTTTTGTTGATAAGCAAAAGTATCTGAGGGAGGCGCTATCTTTTGGTCTGGTTCTTGCCAACCCAGAAAGGTGCCCTTAATTCCATCCCCTCAACAGGATGCTGCTGCAGCTTTTGTGGAGAGCTTGATGTGGCTAGGGCAGCTTTGAGAAACGTTTATCTACCCCTCTGAAAATCACAGGGTTTTCTATTAAAGCAGCTGTTTGCTTTTGTCTTATGACTGGAATACTACTTGGTTGTTTAAAACTCATGGCATAATATGTGACTTTTTTCATAGTTAGAGGAGGGCAGGATACTGAAGCAGTGACCATTTGTTTCTAAACAAATTTTAAAATTCTCCCTTCATGCAG
The DNA here is from genome assembly GCF_963455305.1 of Plecotus auritus. NCBI lineage: Eukaryota > Metazoa > Chordata > Mammalia > Chiroptera > Vespertilionidae > Plecotus > Plecotus auritus. The sequence goes on along the minus strand of NC_137772.1, from coordinate 97,668,619 downwards.
TCTCGTGTTTTTTTCATACTTTATCCATAGTTTACAACATTTGGCAAACAAATTCAGTTCTTACTTCTTGAAAGGTTTATTTTTGTTTCTTGAGGTCATTGTCTAGGCTCAACCATTAATATCTTTCAGGTTGTTCTTTTAAAACAGCTAAAGGGAAATTAGAGGAAATAATGCCTTGCAAATGTAGCCATGCACTGTTCAACAGAAACATGGATAAAGCTACAACAAATTACTCGTGAGTTAGTACTGCGGTAGGTGTTTATGAGATCCTGGACCAAGACTGACCCATGGGTTGACTTCATTGCTGTGAGGATAAACTGAGATGACATTTGGCTCCCCCATAATTCCACATACAACACTCCCTCCACCACACACACACACACACACACACCATCATGAAAGGCAATATATACACACACAAAGTAACAGGTCTAAATCTTGGGAATTTAATTTTTAATGGTTGATTTTCCCACCAGAATTTGATTATAAATAAACACATGATTGTGGGTATAAACCCTACTCTTACACCTTTCTTCTTCCACAGTCCAGATGCCCTGGCTACCTTCTTTCCTTTCTGTCACAAAATAAGTTAGTGCTATGCAACTTACAACCAAGTTTAAAAGTCACAAGTTACTAGCAAATAAAGAAAGAATAGCAGGTGGTTTAAACATTTTGTAAATAATAGGTCACAAAGTCTACTACTTTGATCACTATTCTGGAGGACAACTGAGGAACAGTTGCTAAGAGAAATCACATCTTAGGTCATTAACTTTCCCATCTATTTCACAGCACTTTCTCCTATGGGGATAACTGTATTCCCCCACCCAAGCACACAAAACCAAAGTATTTCCATTAACTACGTTTCTATCTTCTGGGTTTTAAAATGCTGTATGTGAACTTTTAATCTACAGTCAACTCTTGGGACAGCTTAGCTTAGGTAAGGAGGAAAGCATGTAGATGCTTCGGAGAGGAGAGAAAGAGGGAGAAGGAAAGAAAGAAAAACAGAAATCATGAAGTATAATGTCCAATCTCAATTCTAAAAAGTTGGACTTGCTTTCTTGGTTTGAGATTTCAATGCAAAATATAATCTATCATTTCTGGCTGGTTGGAACAATTTACTTCAAAATAAAAAAAGTTTTGTTAAGAAATTCTGGGGTGGGGCAGGTGGAAAAGATTAACCAGAGAATGTACATGCATAACCAATGGACATAGACCATGGTGTAGTGGAGGCCTGGGTGAGAGACAGGAGAGGGCCAGAGGGGCCAATTGGGGGAATGGAGGAGGGAGGGCATATGTAATACTTTCAACAATGAAGAGAAATAAAAGAAAAAGAAATTCTGCCTCTGCTAAAAGTAAGGCATGGGATGAATTCCAAATCTGCCAATTGTACCTTTACCACCAACCTCCCTACCCCACACTCCATCATCAGCCAATCTACTGAGAACAACAAATGCAAGCAAAGTTGAATATTTAATATTAAAGAAAAGTCGGGAAGAAGTGTATTGATGCAGATGGCCTCACTCAGGGAATGTGCCTTGTCAAACACTTGCAAAAATGTGGCAGCATGCTTTTCTGGGTCCAAATTTCTTCAATTCATCCTTGCCAAACAGTGCAGCTGTCACTCAGACTACAGTTCATGGATATTTACCTAACAACACTGACAACTGGTTCTAAATGTGGATCCTGTTGGTTGAGAACTTTCCTGTGTCCTGATTAAAATTCCTACCTCATAAAGCTCCTGTTGAATTGCTGACAATGACATGATGACAAGGATTCCCCATGGCCACCTCCCTAAATGTTTTTGAGAGGGAGAAAGGCAAACAAGGTACAAGAAGGAGTAGAGAATGGGAAGAAAAGACACAGAGCATTGTAGGTTGATTTGCTTAGAAGACAACAAAATGAAAAAAATTACTTAGAATCCTGAGACTTCTCCTAGGTCAGGAAAATACTGACAGCTTTGGCTGTGACACCACTCCTCACACTGTAAGAACCACGATGTAAGCAGCAGGGGAACAGGTTCTAGGGTCAAGGAAATAGAGCCTAGGGGATGAGGAACCTACACACAGGTAGGTTCTCCCCATTAGCATAAAGAATACAACTAGTATAGAACCAGATTGGGCAAAACCAGCATCTAGGATTGGGAAGTTTCTATACAACATCTGACAATGAGTGTCAATTATGATGTCCCTAAAACCTCTAGTCTACTCTATTTGTAACTAATATAAATGGTGCTCTTTATGACCAGCTACAAGTGGTCTTTATAGTCAGTTTTTTCTTTCACAAGACAACCCTAATGAATATAACGATGGGAATTTTCAGTTTCTAGTTCATCTTTGAGTGTTGTCCTTTATGCTGTTGTTGAGAAAAAGAGCATGTATAACTTTTATAACCAGAATGAAGGTACTTCCTTTGGGGGAACAAACAAAAAAATCTACACTTGTTCCTCTTTTATATATTTATTAAAAATAATAATAAAATTGATTTTCTACAGTGCCAGGACCTGTACTATATGATACACATACATACATAATTACATACACATACAAATATATGCATAATCAAGTAAGATGAAGTTCATCTATATCCTAAGATTTTTGTTTTTCCAGGAAATGATAGCACTTTTCTTAATCAAGAAGCAAAAAAACAAAATACCAATAGTTTTAAAACAGTTTTATGCAAAACAGTGGAGCACAGCAGCCAAGGAACATGGGCCTGTTTTCAGACAAACCTGAATTCAAACCCAGTCTAACACTTAGGAAATGTGTGACGTTGGCTGAGTTACTTACCCGCCCCATGCTTTAATCGCTTCATCTGCAAAATGGGGTAATAGCTGCCACTTCAAAGGGCTTTTATGAGGATAAAATAAGATATTATCACACAAAACCCTTATACCATACAAAATGTCAAGCAAATGTCTTGCCTCTAACTATAGGCAAGGCAAACCTCATGTCCTAAACAAATTCCTAAAGAACCCAGGGCTGGTATGTTCTTTAGGCAAAACACATTCAGGGTACTTAGTCTTAATGTTTATCCAACCATTATTAGCAGTAGCAACAAAAGATGCTGTCATTCGAAGGTGAAAGTCATCCAGGGCACAATTAAGTTGTTCAGCCAGAAGCTCAAAGACACTTCATTTCAGGTCGTTTCCATAGCGCCTCTTAGCACTCACCTACCCACATGTATACAAAAACACTTCAATCAGGTAGACATGGGCCTTCCTGGGTTATGACGTGGGCATCAATATTTTTAAATCCATCAGGAAGTGTTGGGAGAAATAGAAAAGTTACCAAAAAAAATCAAATGTTTCTTGAAGAATGCAGAAAGAGAAGTGTCTAAAGTAGATAGAGCACCACTGGAAATCTTAGCTGGTTTTGTGATCCCTCCTCCCCTTATCTTGAATAAACCCTGAAAAGACACTGCTTGAAGGCAAAAAGGTGAACAAAAATAGAGCACAACAGCCTTCACACTGCTGCTAAAACACATTCCTTCACCTTTGAAAGATAAGGATAAAAATTTGCAGAGGGCTATCCTCATACACAGTACAAATTGTGTTTAAATTGGGAAACCACCTGCTCCTTGATCAGTCATCCTTTTATCATCAACAGAACTTTAATTAGCCCCCATCTGTTTCCTGTTTTATGCCACAAATTTTAACTTTCACCTGTTTGGACCAAACTGCAATAAACTACACCCATCTATATATATAAAACCCTAATATGCAAATAGACCGAACAGCGGAACAACCAATCACTATGACGTGCACTGATCACCAGGGGGCACCCGCAGAACATGGCGGGCATCGGCTGCGGCGGGATGGTGGAGCAGGTGAGTGCCAGACCAAGGTGGGGCACTGGTCGCTGTTATCGGGGCGAGCCTCTGGTAGTTACTAAAAATTATTTGCTCCTGAGCACTGCGGTCCCGCCTGGTGCTCACACCCACTGCCGCCGGTCCCGATCACTCAGCACTAGCAGCAGGTGCAAGTGGCGGCTGCTGGCCCTGATCGTCCCTCAGCGCTTCTCCACCTGCCCCTGCTCTTGAGGAGCAATCGGGGCAGCAGCTGACGCTCACACCGGCTGCTGACGCTGGCCCCAATCGCTTCACACCATCAGTGTGTGGGAGTGGTGGTGGTGGGAGCAGGGCTGCCAGAAGACAGGGGACCGGGGACCACGGCTGGAGGGGCCCAGTGGGGGTGCGGAGGATAGGCTGAGACCCGCCCCTGTGCCCACCACAGCCTCGCGGCCCACAGTTCCTTTCAAGGTGCATGAATTCGTGCACTGGGCCCCTAGTCCTATCTAATAAAGAGGGAATATGCTAACTGACCCTCACGCTGTCGCAAAGATGGCGGCGCCCACAGCCACAAGATGGTGGCACCCAGTCCCCTCAGCCCACAGGGCAGCAGGCACGTGGCAAGGCCGGGCCCATCCCCAGGCAGGCCTGGCCGCTCCGCACGCCTGCCTCCGGAGTCCCCCAGTCCCCTCAGCCCCCCAGCATCCCAGGGCCGGCCCGAGGCGCAGGTAACCACGGCGGGCCAAGGCTTGCGCTGCCAGCAGTGGCGGCAGCAGAGATGTGATGAGGCGTCGCCTTCCCTTGATCGCCGGGTCGCTTCCCGCCCCTAAGGGCTCCTGGACTGTGAGAAGGGGCAGGCCGGGCTGAGGGACCCCTCCTCCAGTGCATGAATTTTCATGCACTGGGCCTCTAGTAGTAAATAAAAACAAATTAACTTTTCTTTCATACAACATGCAATTAATTCGCAGTAAGCTGATAATGGACTATTTTAAAATAATGTGTGATCCAAATCAGCTATTTCCCCAAAAATGAGTGTCCTATATTAAAAATTCAACAGAAACTCTCTCCTACCCACATCTTCTTGCATTTTTTTTTTTTTCCATTTAGAAGGTTTTCAATCTGTCTGGCTTCAATTTCCTGATTTTACTGTTAAATATGGGGCCATGTCACATCATGTAAAAACAAACAAACAAAAAAAAAAACAACGGTAAATCTCAAAAACATAATAATGTTGACTTAAAAAAAGAGTTGCGTTAATTGATAACAGTTATGTAAATTTTACAGGGGAAAGATACTCTGTAGAGATTATGAACCCAAATTAATATATTAGCCCATCCAAGGGACAGACTTAGGGAAGGAAAAAGGAGCTCTCCAACACACCAACTCTGGAATTAGTAACCACCTTTGGAATTACAGCAAGATGGATGATATTTGTTAAAACCTGGCTGGTGGCTTGTGGATAAAAACTATATTAGCTCTATGGTTTTCTAGATGTTTGGAATATTTCATAAAGTTGTAAGAGAAAAACAAAAGGCGGATGGCCAGCTGTCAACAAGGGGTGAGTTGGCGCCCTATATTTTCTAACTCCACCACACAGACACATGCCCATCTCATAGCTGAGGTAGCACTGTATACAGGTTAAAAAAGCTTGCCAAATGGTTCTCATGTCAACCCCCCGCCCAAAAAAAAAAAAAAACCTTCACCCTTTGAGAAAGGCTGAGTAACTATTCATATTCCTCAAGGGCAGAGACCCTGCTCACTCATCTCGAAACTGCCCACGCTCACCTACCTAGTCAGTACCTGAGACATAAATATTATTTGAATAAATCAATAGATATCAGAAGAGGATTTCTTGACCTGCTGCTAATCTAGCCCAAAAACTATGCACATTAAATCAATTTCACTTTCCTAAAGGAGTATGAATAAATGAGTGGTTATTACTCCAGACTAATGACCAGAATCTTCTAGGAAGCTTGTTGAAAATAGAAACACTAAAGCCCTTGGCTCAGAAATTAGTACTCAACAGGCATGGAGTTGTGGACCCAGAGATCTGTATAAAACAGTCATGATATTGAGGGTCACCAGGTTTCAGAAGACCTGAAATAGCTTCATGTCCAACATTCCTTTTAGTTCTAATATTCTAAGAAAAAAGCTCATTTGTGTCGATTCTGATTCAACAGGAGTGCGAAGTCCCAGAATATTCTCACATGATAGGCAAGTTTGAGAAATGCAGTGTTAATGGTAGTTTGGGTCATTAACACCATATAATGAAAGGCAACTTACTAGGATGATGTTATTTAATAAACTAGAGGCCCAGTGCACGAAATTCGTGCATGGGGTGGGGGGGTCCTTCAGCCCAGCCTGCACACTCTCTAATCCAGGACCCCTCGGGAGATGTCTTGCCTGCCTGTCTGCCTGATTGCCCCTAACCCCTCTGCCTGCCTGATGGCCCCTAACTGCTCACCTGCTGGCCTGACTGTCCCTAACCGCCTCTGCCCCGCCCCACACCCGGGACCCAGGATTCCCTCCTCCGGCCAGTCACAGGCACCTGGGACCCAGGCTGGCTTCGCCCGGGCCACAGGTGCTGGTGCCCGGGACCACAGGTCGGGCAGCTTGTCCCTCTCCTGGGCCGCAGGCACTGGCGCCCAAGACCGCAAGGAGGGAGGCTTGTCCCTCTCCCGGGCCACAGCCTGGCTGGTCCCCGTTTCTCTCTCACGAGCTCATTTGTGCCTGGCTGGTCCCCATTCCTCTCTCCCCAGTGTTGTGTTCTGAGCCATTATGGTGTGATGACCATTTGCATATTAGCTCTTTATTATATAGGATAGTTAAGAAAGGATGTTCAAAATAACTATAGCCCTAGCCAGTGTTGTTCAGTTGGTTGAGTTTCATCCACTGCACAGAGGGGTTGCCGGTTGAATTCCAGGTCAGGGCACTTGACTAGTTTATGTGTACAGTCCCTGGGCAGGTCAGTGGGTGGGAGTTGGCTGATCAATGTTTCTCTCTCTCCTCATCTCCCTCATTCTTTAAAATCAAGAAAAACATTTTTTAAAAATAAAATAATTATAAAGTTATGGATAAAACACAGTTTGTTCTGAGATCAATTTTTAAATTATCATTGTTTTTCACATAGGAAAACAAAAGCATCATTAGTGAATGAGGACGTGTCAACCTCACCTTTCAATTTCCTGGAATTTTCCTCCCCCGCGTTCCCCACTAATATGTAGTATTTCCTTTAGACAAACACACAGCCAACTTCACAATGGAGTCTTTACAAGATCATTGATCCAGATACCAACTGGCCAGTCAGAGACTCAGTGGGAGGAACACTACTGCAGCCTGATCAGAAATGCTTCAACTGCTCCTGATTTGTAAAGAAAGGGGAAATTTTTCTTATGAAATTTCTTGGTATCACCTAAAATTTCTTTACATTTCTGACAACCTATCTGACTCCGGTGTAGAGGTAGACTTCACACTTGCTCTGAGAAAATGAACAGTAGAATGTACTTTTTTATGGATCAAAGGTTCTGCAGACAGCTGAGGGTCAGGTGAGCCTGACTCAGGTTAATGCAGAAAGAAGGGAGCATGAAACCCCATTCAGCAAAGTGGATCCAAGCAGCTGCCAAGTTTTTTAAGGATTGAAAGCACAAACCAAAAGACAAAAATGTCCAGATAAGTGCAAAATACCCTGGCTGATCTGTCACATCAGGGCTCACGTCACATTAAACATCTTTTGAGATTTAATTTAGTACACAGCTTTTAACTAGTTCTATGTTGGAGACCAATCCAAAGAGGGGACTACTTCTTATTCTTTGTTCAGCCCAAATCCTTCAGTGTGTGTCCAAGTGAACTGTGAATTCCCTCCTCTCTATTTCATGCCTGTGGGTTTGTCTTCTATACATGGATACACCCACCTCTTCTCTCCTAACTCCAAGGCTGTTGCCATGACATGAAAGTCTAAAAATAATAAATGTGGGAAAGCCCTCAGGCTAAAAACTCTGGGTCACAATCCATAAAGTAATGAGTCAATCTACAGAATTGAGACCAGTATTTTTTAAAAATAAAATAGAGCATATCTCACATAAAAGTACAGTACTATTTTGTAAAATCAGTATCGTGTGCACAAGTACATAAGTCATACTTAAAATGAATTTCTTCCTATGCATTAGGCTGAGGAAAAATGAGAAAGCCACAGAAACAGAAAGAAATGTACAATTTCCTAAAGAACAAGCTTCCCCTTCTTTAAGAAAGGCTTCATGACAAAGCCCAATAAAATAGCACAACTCCATCCCCAGGGTTTCTGAAGATATCCCATAACCTTCAGGGAGTTCCAACTTCTGCACAGGCAACATAGGTGCACTGCATGGCAGATATGACTCTAGAACAGGGGAGGATGTGGAATGAATGAGAAATATTGTGTAGTACCACATTTAACAACTTTTTTAAACCAAGTAATTTCTGAGCAAGTTACTGTCTTATCAACAGATGAAATGTGGCATACTAAATTTTCACAGGGTACAATTTTTAAAAACATAATTTTTTTCTTTTTTTTTAATTAATTTTAGGGTGAGGAAGAGAGAGATTGATCAGTTGCCTCTGCACACACCCTGACTGGGAACTGAACTGCAACCTGGGCATGTGCCCTGACCAGGAATCAAACCCACCACCATTTAGTGCATAGGACTACGCTCCAACCAACCAAGCCACACCAGCCAGGGCTTCACATAGTGCGATTTTAAAGAAATATTATTATTGCTCTGGCCGGTGTGGCTCACTTGGTTGGAGCTTCCTCCCATGCACCAAAAGGTCAGCAGTTCAATCCCCAATAAGGACACATGCCCAGGTTTCGGGTGCAGTCCCTGGGGCCAGGGTGTGTACAGGAGGCAACCAATCCATGTTTCTCTCACATTGATGCTTCTCTCTCTCTCCCCCACTCTTCCTTCTTCTCTCTCTAGAATCAATAAAAAACATATTAAAAAATATGTATTATTGCCCAGCCAGTGAGGCTCAGTAGTTGAATGTCAACCAATGAACCAGAAGGTCACTGTTCAATTCCTGGTCAGGGCACTTGTCCAGGTTTCAGGCTTGATCCCCAGTAGAAAGCGTGCAGGAGAATCAATGATTTTCTCTTATCATTGATGTTTCTCTCTCTTTCTCTCTCCCCCTCTCCCTTCCTCTCTGAAATCAATAAAAAAAATTTTTTGTTAAATTAAAAATATTATTACTCCATCTTTCCCTTGGGTGGGTGCAGAGTCAGCAAAAGGAAACCATGGCTCAGGCAAGTGAGTAAAAATGAATTTAGATTATGTTTACAGCCTAGGAAAGGAGGAAAGAAGACATGCTGAACAATCCCCTACTGGAAACATTGCTAAAGTGTTTTTAAACTGAAGATTATACCATCACTTAAGATATTTTTTCTCTACTATTTTGCCCAGCATATTACAAAACTGCATCTAGGACTGAAATAGCAGATTGCCTCAAGAGCAAATGACAATATTTGTACCAGAAATGTTGGCAACCAGCAGCACAGATGGGTTTCTGCACTGCAATCATCAAACTGGGGATCCAAGAATAACTCCACCTACTACACCAATGCTAAACTGCTGAATCCATGGGTTCATTATTCCACAGTTTTTCAACCACCTCCTTACCAAAAGCACGCATACCTGCCTGAACCTCCTCAGCCTACAAAGGTCTCAGAACAACGAAGAAAAAGAGGGAGAGTAGACCAGAGTGAGAAGTTCTCCAGGCATCAACAGGTAGTAAATGGTCAATTATCCACAAGAAGCAGGAATACAAAAATGATGGAAATGTCCATGATAATTACTAATACAGTTCCAAAGGCAGTCCTGCACCTACAGCACAGCTCACTAGACAAAAAAACAAATCTCCTTCAAATGCTTGAAGAAAATAGCCCTCTTTAAACAAAGGACTTGGCTCTTCATCATCTGCTCTACTGACAGCCAGCTGAGATGTGCTGTTCTTCCTCTGTTCCTCTGCAATTTCTACCAAATGGTCTGAAAAGGCAAATTAAGCTTACGGAGACATTAATTATGAAACCCATCCAATTAAAGTACTGTCTGGCATTCACAGTATCCTTTCCCGCCTTTGAAAATGGCCAGGATTTCATTGTAGAAATAAATGGGTTTCTGCTTTGTGCTACCTCGGCCAACCTCCAAGTAAACCAGGGGGTCTTCCATACAAAAGAGAACCAATGTACAAACTTATTTTGGATACAACAGTGATTTTTCAAATAATCTTCAAATTACATAATGCAGAGTACAGAATTATGCTCCACATCCCCATATCTCCTAAGGTGCAAAAGGCGATCAACACAAAAGGTTAGGGGTTCAGGCAAACAGAATCCTACATTTAAATAAATGTTAATTTTACCCTAAAGAAACTAACAGTGGAGGATTAAGGGAAGGCTAATCTCCTGCCTTTCCTCTCCAAATGATTAGTATGTTCCTAGGACAGGCTCTGGTTAAAATTCCCTAATCTATACTTCTCAGGAAAGTCAGGTGTATCTGGAGGATGGACCTCAACTTTCATTTTATTACCATGCCTTCTTTCCCCTGAATCTGAATAAGCCCAGTGATTTAACAAGTGAAATAAAATCCCTGCCTACCTTTTCATTTTCCTATGAGTTAGTAAAAAACTTGGTAAAAATGAGGCCTTTAAAACCCTCCACTAAAGAAGCAATCCCAAAGTCTAGAAAAAAAAATTTTAAGCTTTGGAATACATCTCCCTCTTTATATTTGAAGAGTGTGTATAAGATATTGGGGGAAATGTACTCCAAGCCAAAAAGTCATCCTAAGAAGACCTCACTTACAAGAGGGCTGGAAAACAATAGGTTTATTTCTCAGTTATCCATCTAATCTCCTCAACCCACAATGGTAGAAGGTACCAGCCTACCAGAGTAATCCTCAACTAAATCTTCTCTAGAAAATTCAGAATGGAGCCTTTCTTGATATGGTAAAGGGCAGGTCCCTCACAAAGGCAATAAAAACTGAGTCCACAAGACAGTGATTAGAAGTACCACTGACTGAAAACTGCCCATAGGACAGTCCGTTAAGATAGAGCATCAAGAAATGACTGCAAGAGTATCCTACACTAAAATAAACTTCAAACATTCCCATCTACTCTCATAAACAGTTCAGTTCAATTCTCATCAATTCTAAACAAAAAAAGACGGCATGAAGTTTGTACTTTCTCATCAATCAAGGCCTCACCAACAATGACGTGTAACCTTTTTAAATATCTCACACAATCAGTATTATTTTTAGAAACAACTTTTATTTCAATTTACTTAAAATTCAAAACTTGATAATAATAAAAACAGTATTTAAGTGTCATTAAAAGCCGGAAGTTGAAGTAAAATAAAACACAGTACAGGCAGCCCTCGGGTTACGTCTGACTCGACGTACGTCATTTCGTGGTTACGCTGCCATCTCCCATTTATTTATTTAAAAAAAAAAGTCTGTCATTTCGACGTATGTACATTATGTGCTTTATGTTTTTTATTACTTATTTACCACAAGTAAAGGTCAGGAATTGTTATCTTTCTTTTAAATTTTTTTTTTTACTGTGTCACTTCATTACTGCTGTGTGTGTGCTCCATGTGAGTGACGTAGGTGCTTGTGTAGGTGGGTTCCGACTTACGGCGAAAATCATGTTACGTCGCGCCGTAGGAACGGATCTCAGTAGGAATGGATCTCGGATGTAAGTAACCCAAGGACCTACTGTATTTCAGAGTCAAACTCAAGGATCTGTGTTATAAAATACTTGATCTTTGTTACTCTCTCACTCTCTTTGTAAAAAAAAGTAAACATTTTTTAGTTTGGTTAATTAACCATGAACTTAAGTCAAATAATGAACACTGCTGCCTCCTTAAACCAGAATAGATTAACAGAATCTTCTGAATTTATTCTGTTTCAGAAAAAATTTCAAAGCCACCACAGTATCTCTGTCTGAAGTGTAAGAAAAAGGAAATGTACTTCTGTATGTCAAAACTAAAACAATTTTTAGGAATCCTACTGTTCCTATGTGCAGGGAGCTCAGCTGTTCTGAACTGGCAGGAGTTGAGACAGGAAGAGCTGTCAGACTTCTCAGGCTGGTCACCAGAGCATAACTGAACAAGAACCCAAAACAGATGTTTGAGGGCTACTTGGAAACAATGATATGAAAATACAAATACTAGTATCTTGAAGAATCACAATGGTTTTACTCTTCTGCCATAACTGGCAATAAAGAAGTAAGTTCAAAGTCTGTGATCTTTTTCTATGGTGGCCTCTCTCTTATCTCCCCTGCTGCTTATGGCTCTTACTCAACTCCTCCCAGTAACAGTATTATTTTATAACCTCTACAGCAAGTCTGAAAATGTAACAGAGAGATTCAGAAGCTATAATTTTTGTCCATGAATGACTATTCCAACACAGTGACAAAAAGAAACGCACTTGGATAAACAAAAATATCTAATTTTACAAAACAAGGAATTGAATTAGACTAGTTATATCTAATACAAACCATATAATGCAAACAAAACACCATAAGAGAAATTTACATCATGGCCTAAAATGAATACATAGGGAAACCCTCTCCTTGCTGAGACTCTTGGGGTTCCTTCATACATAATGATTCGTGGCAGTTACCGTCCCTTGAAAGAACTTTCTTTCCAAAATGACCATTATGCAAATGCCCACTTCTTCTGGAGTTAAAGTAAATCAAGTTTGAGAGAAACATTCATCTGTCCATGCGCAGAATGGAGACAGAGATTGCCTTCAGTTTGCTTTGAAGGAAGCATATCTGGGAAAGACACCATGTGTAGAAGAGGGCGCTGGGTAGGCAGCCAAGAAACCTGCTCTACCTGGTATCACTCACTAGCCTGGTGACCTCAGGCACAGCTTTACCCTGTGACTCAGATGCCTCTAGTAAACTGATAGCCTTCAAAGACCCTTGAGTTCCTTCCTGTAAAAGTCTGTGAGTCTAAGAAAACAGAACCCCATTTTAGTAATCCAACCAAGTTTGAGAAAACAGAGGGATCTAAGAATACTCTACAGGATAGATACTAACTATTCCAAGTGGTAGCCCAGCAAGAACTAAAACGTGGAAATGCAAAACCAAAGCTAATGAAATATAAAAATGAACCAAAGACAGCAGACCAAGTTTAGTTTTTCATCTCTGCAGCACAGGTTATCCCAGCAGTCACAAGCCCCGGAACTTATATTGGCTCAGATTTGCTCTGAATGGAAGCAAAACAAGGATATGAAGATATGCTGAAATGACATTCCAGTTTAAAAAACATACCAAGAACTTTACTAATGCCTTCTATGAAGCTTTTTTTTTCCTTAAAAAAAAAAACACAAATTGTTGGGGGGAGGGGCGGTGGACTTAATTTAACTAACTGAACATTTCGCCTGGCACATGACAATTTTTTATTTAACATTCCACTTTACAAGTTGGCCAACACAATCCTCTTCTACTTAATGACAACTCTCCTCTTCCTTTTTTTTTTTTTTTTATTCCCTTCTGATTTTTAAGGTAGGTATTTCAAAAAGCACAATCAATAGGTTCTGGAAGACCTCTGGAGGAGTGGAACATGACTGATGGATATAGGATGAGTGAGCCTTTAAGGACTGGCAGTCTCAAAGAGATGACCACTCAAGGCTTTCATCAATAGTTCATCATCTCTGCTCTGCAAATCAACTGAGACACAAAGAGGCCCTTCTGCCCACAAGTCGAAAGGAGAAAGGAGAAGCACTGAGAAATCAGAGGAAACACACACTTTGGAAGAGGGCATGTTGGTAGCTTGCTGCTGAAAGATGGCAGTGATGTAGACCATTTCCTAGTGCAGTGGTGGGCAAACTTTTTGACTCGAGGGCCACAATGGGTTCTTAAACTGGACAGGAGGGCCGGAACAAAAGCATGGATGGAGTGTTTGTGTGAACTAATATAAATTCAAAGTAAACATCATTACATAAAAGGGTACCGTCTTTTTTTTTTTATTTCAATAGTTTTATTCATTTCAAACATTTTAACAAGAAGAATGTAAACACTAATTATTATAATTTGAAACTTCAAAAAATGGAAGAATCATAGCACAATAACATACCTTATATTGAAGATGGCAAAGGCAAAATAAAATGGCCTAACAAAGGAAAGGTACAAAAGCCTTTCAAATTAAACTTAAATATAATAATTTAAAACTAAAACAAATAGAAAAGAACAAAATGTGTAAACAGTAAATTAAACATTTTCTTTAGTGCAACTTCCAAATTATGCCCAGGACGTAGATGTAGATGGCAATGTAGACTGGGTTGAAAGGTTTTTGGTCTTTAAAACATCAACCTCAGTGGGAACAGTGTTGTTGGTCTCCTTTTTAGCTAATGCTCTGATACTGTGCTCTCCAGGGGCGTGTCTCCCTACATCACCACGATAACGTGTCTACGCATTCCCAGGGTGATGTCGGGGGACGCGTCCGCGGGCATTACAAGGAGCTTCTGGAAGATTGAGAGGTTGTTCCTTCTACTGAATGGGCGGATATAAATCCGCCCACTCAGAAGAAGGAGCTGCGGCCGTGTTTCCGACGTTGCCATGTTAACACTGCTGCCAGTGAAGGAGCGGAGGGGAGAGCAAGAGAACCCTCCGCTCTTTCGGCTCCGCGGGCCGGATAGAACAGCCGAAGGGGCCGGATCCGGCCCGCGAGCCGTAGTTTGCCCACGGCTGTCCTAGTGGCTCCCACCTTCCAGGCATATAGCACCATGACTAGGTCCAGACATGGTCCACTCTAGGCAGTAGCTCATATGGAGAAGGCAAAAAGAAACTACCACCGGCAATGCGCTACGGCCAAACTCGGCAGAACTGCAAACTAGCTGGAGGGAAACTATAATTTTGAGCAACTGAAGCCCCAAAGACTTCTAAAACAATGCGGGGTGGGGCGGGGGGAGTGATTATGAGGTTAGTTCAAGGCAGCCACAGGACCAGAACAGGAATCCTAGTGCCTAGTGCTATCCTTACTCAGCAGGCCAGCCAGGTAGAGCACCCAAGACCATTGGGAAGGACAGAGAGCAGAGTGGATGCTGACAAGAAACACCTATAAACTGAGAAAACACAAACCCATTAAAGGTCAGTCACTTTGTAATCTTACTTTTATTAATCCTTGTTTTCTTGGGATAAATGTTAAAAAAATGTTTTCTAATTGAAAAACTGGATGAAAGGTCAGGAAATAGTTTCTTCTCCTTCCTTAGAGGGCAGGAAGAATTGCAGTTCTTTCTGTCTCCTGGGTCTCAAGGTCAGTCTGAAGAGATATGGAATAACTGAAGACCCTGCACAGCAGTCAGCCTCTAAGATGTCCCTAGGATCAACTCCTGATTTTCAAGCCCTATATCATCTCCTCCCCTCCAGCCACCTAGTTAATAATCTGGGTCCAGGATTCCTGACCCACAGAAACTATGAATAAGGACTATGTGTTATTTTAAACCACATAAGTTTTGCAAGACTTTGTTACTCAGCAATTGATAACAAAAATATCCCGTTTCATAAATGCCTTCAATATAAAAAATTTAAGTATTTCCTTAAATACAAAGTCATCCAACTGGATATTCAGCTACTTCTCTCATCTTTGGGCTCAAAGATGTCACTGGGGTCCAGGATCATGAGACAGTGACATAGCATAGCCACCCAAGAGTTGGCACCATGTGTTCTTTTTCCTTAATACTTACATTTGACAAGGGAATACATGTATATGGTAAAAATTTAAGAGATTCTAAATAAGACTAACAATTTCAGTTGTTTGCAAAAATGTTACCCCAATAAGGACACCCAGGAACTCAGGATCCCCCCTTTTCTTGCTGAACTTTTCCAAAGCACTTAGCAACATGAAATACTTCACATTATACATATCTAATTACTCTATCTCCCTCCTGCTGGGACTGTAGACTTACGAGGGTGTCTGTTTTGTGAATGTTCTTTTCTTCTGGGTCTCTAGGCCCAGGATGGTGCCTAGCATGTACAAAATATTTAGTACATATTGACTGGGTGAATAAAAAGGAGATATAACGAGAAAAGTCTCTGCATATTCATGACATGGCTACTGTTGTGAGAACCCATATATACTTTTTAAAATGTTAATTACTTTTCATCCTGGATTTGATGTCTTTAAGAGCTCCAAAAGAAAGATGACTTTTCTGCAAAAACACTGAACCTCGCTCTGGTGCACATCGGATGAAAACAGCTCATAAAGAGGGCCTTTTCATTCAGTGACATTTGTGAAATCCTACTTTTGATAAGAGGTTCCTATACATATTTTACCTTAAGTTAAAATCATTACAGATATTTCTAAGTGTGACTGCATCATCTTCCCAATCACTTTTTTGTTTAACCAAGTCTTCTATGGAATAATAACTCCTTACACCATTCCCATGAGCTGCAGGTTGTATGTTATCTCCCAGGGATAGCATGTAACTGAAAACCATGGCAAAGACTATTGGAAATTTTTGGTTGCTATAGCTCAGTAAGTAAGTTAACGCTTTGAAAGTAGATTAAATGAAAAAGGTCATTATTAGGCTGGCTGAATTCTCAAACTGACATCCTCATCCCTCAACGTTATGCATGTTTCACGCTTCCAAACTGGGTATTCCATAGTGTGCAATCCCTATCTCATTTAATCCTCATGATACTTCCACCTCTTCCCTCAACAGCTCTCAGATTACTAAACTCCAGACAAACTAATTTGAGGACCTGTGTACCTGCCCTCCATTAAAAAACAAACAAAAACAAAACAAAACAAAACACAAACACAGCCCTAGCCTGTTTTGCTCAGTGGATAGAGCATCGGCCTGCAGAGTGAAGGGTCCCAGGTTTGATTTTGGTTAAGAGCACATGTCTCGGTTGCAGACACCCTGCCCTGGTCAGGGGTATGCGGGAAGCAACCAATCAATGCCTCTCTCTCACATTGGTGTTTCTCTCTCTGTCTCTCCCTCTCCCTTCCACTCTCTCTAAACACCAATGGAAAAAATATCCTCAAGTGACAATTAAAAAATACAAAACAAAACATCAAAACTCAGGACATAGCCCTGGCCAGGTGACTCAGTTGGTTGGAGCATCCTCCCATACACCAAAGAGTGGCCGGTTCAATTCCCAGTCAGGCACATGCAGGAAGCAACCGATAGAGATTTCTTTCTGTCTCTCTGTCCACATCCTTGGATTAAAAACAATAACAACAACAACAAAAAAACTCAGGACACAGAGAAAGTTGCTTCTTTTGTGAACTAGACCTACAGTATCTTTCAAGGGGTTGCCTTAATTTTTAAAAGCAACAGATCAATTCCAAAGATCCAGAACAAAGAACACTGGCTTTTTTAATAGCAGTGAGAGGAGGGAAGAAGAATTACTACTGTTTGATTACTACATTGCTCAGGAACATTTTCTGAATAGTCCCAATTCTACTAGAACTATAACATCAGTGACCCCTGCCTTGGAAGTAAGCTCCTGAAGAACTAAAACTCTGTCTTACACTCGTTTGTCTTCTGTAATATTTACCACATTCAGGACTTGAACTTGTAATAACTGTAAAGAATCTAAGATATGCCCCTTTTTTTTTCAGTTTCCATAATCTCAATTCCCATTTTCTGGCGTGTCCCTATTATCTTGGATGAAATAACGAAAGAGTGTATGGGAGCATTTCTGGGTCTCGCATTATTAAACAATAAAAAAGGTACACGGCTTGTGGTATTACCAATCTAATAAGTAATAATTTCACAGCCTACAGAACAGTTATGTACACAAAACTTAACACTGCTAAAATATCAACTATGTCTCAAGAATAGAAGGAAACATTTTTTTATCTTGACTGGTATTTTATTGAATCTGCGATAGGGCATGTGGCAGAACAGCTGCAACTGATAAAAGCTACAGAAACTGTCAAGAAGGATGACCACTCCCCACCAGATTTACGGTTTAAAACCAGCAGAGACCAGTGTGATTCATCTACCTTAACCGGTACCCTCATTTACACTCACTGTAATGTTGAACACACCCAGGCTGCTGGGCCGAGAAATGGAAAGCCCATAGAAGGACACAAAATGGCGACAGAGTTCCTGAGAAATCTCCACCCCTCCTTTCCTGGGATGATCCTCAGTATTTCTCCCCCTCATTGAATACCCTACCTCCTGATTAAATAAACCTCAAATTTCAGCCCTAACTGGTTTGGCTAGTGGATAGAGCGTCAGCCTGCGGACTCAAGGGTCCCAGATTCGATTCCAGTCAAGGGCATGTACCTTGGTTGCGGGCACATACCAACAGGGAGTGTGCAGGAGACAGCTGATGGATGTTTCTCTCTCATTGATGTTTCTAACTTTCTATCCCTCTCCCTTCCTCTCTGTAAAAAATTAATAAAATATATTTCAAAAAAAAAAAAAAGCAAATTTCAGTAAAGGGAGGCTGATCTGTCTTACTAGTGAAGCAGTGAGATAGAAGGAAACATTTTTGAATGAGACCATTTAAAATCTTAGACTCAAAGAGGAGAGGTACTAAACCCTGGGTCACCCATATAACAGAGTAATCATTCAAAGATGTTACTGTTTTCTACTTGTGTGAAAAAGCTTAGCAAGATAGGTATACATGCTGCAAATAAATGCTATTACCACTGTATATAGTGTGCTTAAAATTTCAAGTTTAAATTTGAACCCTGGGAAGAAATAATACAAACTACTAAACGTCCCAGCCTAAGAGCTGGTTCTATTTGTACCACAGGTAAAGAAAAGGAAAATTTTTGACTAGCCGCTCAGTTGGTGGAGTGCCGTCCTGTGTACCCAAAGGTTGCAGTTCCATTCCTGGTCAGGGCACATACCTGGGTTTCAGGTTCGATCCCCAGTTGGGGCACATGCAGAAGACAACCAGTCAATGTTTCTCTCTTTCTCTCCCCTCTCCCCAGGTGATGATTTAAAAAAGAATATGAAAATTTTGGTTTTTATGTTGTTTGCTATCTTCAAATCTTTATCAAGAATGCTCTGACTTCCAGTAAAATAATGTAACAAAAGTCAGTATTTTGGATCCTTCTCTGCCACTTAATTAGATGATTCACGGGCTTTCAAGTGAAACTCAATTGGCGCTGAGATAATTTACATTTAATTAGACATTTTAAGCTGCCCTGTCCCCATTACAGAGCACTGCCTAATGAGGTCCCCTTAGACAAGGGCTAACTTGATACACACACACACACACACACACACACAAAACCACAGTTAATCAATAGTAAAATGATTCAAGATTTCCTAATTTCTCTGAATCTTGAAAGGATTTAGTGAATCTTCTCCATAAAAATGGGGAGGAAAGGAGAGGTAATATTTCATAAAGGAGTGCCTTCTACTTAAAACAGCACCAAGAGAACTGGTCAATCAAAGAGTACAAGATGAAGGTGAGAGAAAAGGTGCACAGCAGGAAGAGGATAATACAAATGGTTAGTGGGCTTCTCTCTTCAATGGCACCTACATGAGATATATTATAAACTTGGAATGTGGTTATGCTTTCTGTATTCTTAAAAGGTCAGATAAATGAACACCCTACTAGCTTTGCATAACAAATAGAGTATAAACGCAGTACAAAAAGAAAATTGAGATAGAGTAATTAAGGGTTTAATCAATAAGTCAGACTTTGCTAGAAATGGCAAAATGCCCCTCAATGCTAAAGAGCTACACTTAAGACTTCTGTTCTTTAGGGCCCACCTCTAAAAATATAAGATTTTACCCTTGAAACAAGCTTTATAGAAAAGAAAAAAAGCTTCCACTCAATAAGCTTAACTTAGAGAGGAACGTGTACCATAAAAACCCAGTGCTTCGCATACTTAAACATGCACAGGAATTGCCGTGGCTTGGTCAAATTCATCTTCTGGTTCAGTATGCCTGGGGATCAGGCCTGAGATTCTAACAAGCCTCTGGAGATGCTGATGCCTCCAGCCCAGTCCACAGACTATGCTTTAAGTAAGTAGCAAGGCCATAGAAGACATGAGGTAGAAACACCACATTTCAAGATACGTTTATTTCACAACTTGGAAATACTGGCTACAAAACAGTGACGTTTTTCCTTCTGCTGAGTGCGAGTCTCTGTGGAAATATCAACATAATTTCTTTTGGGGGAGGGGGAAAGGTTACAAGTCCAATAAATAAGTAAAGAGGCATTCACTATATGGCTTAATGGTTATTTAATACAACAGAATTTGCTATGAGCTTAGGGAGGAAAATTTCAGCCTACCCGTTTGTCACAACAAAGGGACAGTATAGGCTGGTAGAGTTATGGAAACTGCTTTAAGTCCTCTTGAACCTGGCCAAATGAACCAAATGTTCATTTGCATGAAAACTAATCTTTCCTACCATATAAAAGAAATTAACACCAATTTTCTCTCAATTGGGCACTGCATTGTTGTTTTCCAAGAGTCCCGAGGCCTTTTATTTTTCCTAATACCCCCTAAAAAAGCCTAGGCCAAGACCATGAAGTAGGGTTGCTCTAACCCAGGCAAAAAAATTGTTAGTAGCATTCCTGACACCATTTCTTTTCATGGTCTTATGTGACTTGGTAGAAATGGAAGCTTTCTGAACACTATCTTACAGTCTTTGTGGGCAATTCTATATTTGAGGACTAAAACTTTTAAAACTAGCCTTAGGATGTGATGTGGCTTTGGAGATCTTGATTAAAATCCCTGCCATTTACTAGTTATGTGACCTGGGGCAAATTAAGCTTTCTAAGTTTGTTTCCTCAACTATAAAATGAGAACAACAGCCACCTAGTGAGGTTAAGGTTCAAGAGAAGAATTACCACTTTTATCATTATGACCACATTTGAGCCAGCCAATCCCAATTTGCACTTTACTAAACATGTGTCACTGACTAGGCTGTGTTTTCAGCAAGCTTACATTTCAAGCCAGTAGCATACGTTAAGTTATACCCACTTTTTAAAGATCAGTGATAATTCTCGATTTCTACATACTCATCTAAGCACTGTGAATTTCGGGAAAGAAAAACTATAAAATGTACAGCCATTCCCTTCACTGACCCATGCCATCTCATCATTAATCTTCTCCCTGCCTTCCCTATGTGCTCTCACCCTCATTCTATCTAAATATATCACAGTACCAGCACAGTACCTCAAAGAGTAGGAAGAGATCCTATCCCCTAGTTCCATCTCCCCACTATGTGTTCTTCCTGAGCCAAAAGTAATTCATGTCCACAGCATGTACACGTTTAAGTAAGAATGCACTGCCCTTTCTCTGCCAATTGAGTACTGATCACAGGGGAAGGAAAACCATTACTTACAAATAAGTAAGTGTGATTAATGCCTTGAAGTCAATAATCTTCTCATACATATTATCTCAATCAATCCCAACAATAACCCTCTGAAGGATTTAGGACTGCTATTCTTACTATCATTACAGATAAAGTCTCACAGGGTTTGATATTAGAGAAAACTTCATGACCACTCAGCCTTTGTGCAAGTTCTCTCATTCTCTAAAGCAGAGATCTCCCCCAATAAGAGGAAGGATCTTTTTGTTATTTGAACCATTTACATAACTCAATTACACACACTGTTTCTGACAGAGACCACTATAGCCCATTTTTATCAGTTTGAGCTGTGCCCCTCTAAGTCATTAGGATCTGTAAACTATAGCCTAACATTTGAGGCCCTTAATCACAGCTTTAAAATGGTCTCCTGTGTAGGAATGTAAATGGCAAGGCTGAAGACGAAACCCCACATTTTTTCTTGGTGAACGGTCCTGCCCTATGAAGACCCTTCCCTTGAGCTTGCATGTGTCTCTTCTGCTGATTCAGGGCAGACTAGATGCAGCCAGTCTTGGAGCACGCATCCCAAAGAAAATCTGAGGACCCTGTTCACCAGTGTGACTTCTCTGCCCACATACCCTTCTTAGGCTGAATGGGCCCTCAAAGGGATTAGAGGTGAGCTACAAAATCTTCATTAAGTAATTTAATGATGTGTGTGTCTGGTACTTCAGTCCCAAACAGAAAGGAGCCAGCAGGCAGAGCCACATTCTTTCTGATACCCTGTGAAGCAGGTGGGGTACTGCTTCCCCAACATCAAATCGTAGGATCTCATCTTCAATTTGTAACTTGGATTTTTCTCAGTTTCAAGTCATAGGCTGACAGAGGTTAAAGACTGACAGTGTATAAAACCATCTTCTTCTGAGTCTAGAATATGACAAGTAAAAAGAAACAGCAGAATAAAAGAGGTTGCAGTTTCAGAAAAGGGGAATGGAAATCTACCCGCAGTAAGTGGGAGAATAAGAATAGTAAAATCGGTTCTTCAAATGATAGCTATACAGCCTAGTAGTGGTTATTCTGGCAAATACTGTTCACTGAATACAGTGACAAATGGGGAAGGACTGTGTCTTGCTAGTGTTAGTTTAGCCTTTTTTAAAAAAAAAAAAAAAATGTTAAGGGGGGCATTCACAAATGGTTCTTTCTGAGTTATTTCTAAAGTTCCTTCCCTAAAATACCTTTGCAAATACTTTTTAAATAAACTCAAAGTTCTTGTCTTGCCCTTCATAATATCTAAACCTGAATATACCCCTAACTCCATGCTACTCAAAGTGTGGTTCAGGGACCAGCACCACCACCTAAGATCTGGTTACAAATGCAAAACCTCAGGATTCACCCAGACCAATGGTTGGCAAACCACGGCTCGCAAGCCACATGCGGCTCTTTGGCCCCTTGAGTGTGGCTCTTCCACAAAATACCACGGCCTGGGCGAGTCTATTTTGAAGAAGTGGCGTTAGAAGAAGTTTAAGTTTAAAAAATTTGGCTCTCAAAAGAAATTTCAATCCTTGTACTGTTGATATTTGGCTCTGTTGACTAATGAGTTTGCCGACCACTGACCCAGACCTACTGAGTCAGAACTTACAACATTTCTACAAGATCTCCACATGACTCATATATACATTAAAGTTTGCTAACCACCACCTCATAAAATGTATTATTTAAAAATAATTTAGCCCAATTTAACAGCTCTACAAAGAAAGTCTTCCTTACACTGAATTGTAATATGCTGTCCCATAAGTCCCATTTATAAATGCTTCTCTGGTAGTTAGAACACTCCCAGAAATAACTCCAATCTTAAGCTTATTGTGTAAATACTTTTTAAATAAACTCAAAGTTCTTTTTTTGATGTGTGCAAGGTTTTGGGGGAATTTTAAATCCATTACCAGCATTCTACAACATGCCACACTGCCACTATTTCTATTGATAGAAATGTAACTACAAACAAAAATAAAAGCAGGTACCCACATTAAGTCAACAATAGCAACTGAACAATAAGCATGGCAATAAGATTCAAGTGAAAAACATATCACACAAGAAATTATCTCTAAGGCCAAATTATTTGCAAAGTTCGTCTTGCTGGGGAATATCTACTATACAATTAGAGTGAGAAAGACTACTTTCATCTAACTGAAAGAGATGGGATTTTCCCCCATGTGCCAGAGTCTGTGCTCAGCATTTTATAAATATTACAAGAGGCCCAGTGCACAAAATTCGTGCACAGGTAGGGTCCCTAGCGGCTGCCAGCTGGGGCCTCCCTTTGTTCCACGCTGCCCCCTGGTGGTCAGCGCACATCATAGCGAGTGATGGAACTCCCAGTAGGTCGAATTCCCGAGGGGACACTTTGCATATTAGGCTTTTATATATAGAGATCACATTTTAAGCCTTACCACAAGCCTTGTAAGTGGACACTGTTTTAGTCTATGTTTTACTGGAGTTTAACTCACATATAGCCAATCGCTGATATCTTCTATGTATAGCTTGATGAATTTTTACATTTGTACAAGATCCCTGTAGCGACCACCCAGATCATTTCCAGCACCCTAGCAGGAGGCTTTCTCATGCCCCACCAAGTCAGCAGCCTGTTCCCCACAGGTAACCATTATTCTGACTTCTAGCACATATACTAGTTTTGCTTATTTACTGAAATTCATACAAATTGAATTATGTAGAATGTACCTTTTTGAGCCTGGCTTCTTTCATTGAATAGTTAAGAGGATCAGTGTGGACAGAGAAAAGGGAATGCCCTGCGGAAGGAAACAGAATGAGTAAAATAACTAGGAGAGAGGAGAGTGCCTTGGGCATGAAAGGTAGGCTGGTAGAGAACTTACAGGAAAGGAAGTTGGAAAGATGGGCCTTTCAGATGATGGGTGTCCTTGAATGCCAGTAGAGTGTGTCTGAAGGTGTCTGAGGCAATGAAGGATATAATGAAAGTGGTATGTCAAGGAATTCGACAGCACAGCTTACCCAGAGTAAAATGAAGAAAAACTGGAGGCAAAGTGAGGTAGTGATCCAGGTGTGAGATAGTAAGGGCCACAGGAAAGGGGAGAGAGGCAAAACTCTGAGGGAGCCTCAACTTGATACTCCACTGTTGAGGCTAGAGTTGAGGAGTTCTTTCGACAGGATGAGACTACTCAAAGAATGGTGGTAGTGCTATTCAAAAAACAATGAAGTCAGGAGGGAAAGCCAGTTTTAGGGAGGAAGATACATTTAAGGCAACAGTGAAATAGTCGTTTTGGTCAATAGCTAGTTGACAAAATTAATACTAAAGCTCAGAAGAAAAGATGTAGATATGGGAAGCAAAGAACAAGACAGCAAGAACTGGCTCTGGCCAGGTAGCTCAGTTGGTTCGAGCATCGTCCCAAAGTGCCAAGGCTGCAGGTTCAATCTCCTGTCAGGGCACATACAAGAATCAACCAATGAATGCATACATAAGTGAAACAACAAATCAATGCTTCTCTCTCTCTCTCCTTTCCTCTCTCTCTAAAATCAATCAATAAAAATTTAAAAAGATAGCAAGAGCTAAATGGAACTCCAGAAACCACGTGTTTGCATCAAAGCAATTGGCTGAAACCGGAAGACAGACCACCAAGAAATAGCATGAAGTACAGGACTGAACCTTGCAGAATACTCACATAAAAGAAAAAAGAAAAGAAAAAAAAGGACAGGAATAAGATTAATATAAAAACCAGAAGATCCTAGCATAAATTGAATTCCTGCAATAGGTTTAAATTTAAAGACACTTTTTCCAAGTACAACCATTGTAAATGTTGAATTAGATCTCTAAGAAAATACAAGGTAACTTTAGAAGCTTCATTAACTTTTTCTAGCATCATCAGGGTGTTACTTTGCAAATTACTGTCTGGGTAGGTTAACTTAGTAAAATATTGTTTGGGTAAAGTAAGTAGTAGCCTAGTACTCTGAAATAGTTAATGGAAATTCCAACCCATCTAATTTACTCCTAAAAAGTGCTTTTTATATTCAAGGTTCTAATACAATTTGCCTATCATCAATGATGATTTAAAGGCAATCCACTACTTGGGTATTCAAATTTCTGTCTCAGTTGGATCTAATGGATTTTTATTTAGCCTTCCAAATCATCGTGATTATCAATCAATTCACAGTGGTCCATCCTCAAGAAATCCACTACAAACAAAAGCTGAAAACAGACAGAAAAACAGAAAACTGAGATCAATGTCTGGACAATAATGGTGTTTTGAAACATGAGCCTGAGATGGGTTCCACCTGTGTATTCAAGTATCCCATGGACTGAGATTATAACACAATCCCCCCATTTTTCTTCTTTGCATTCACCTTTCTCCTTCACCAGACTATCACTTTCACCACATGACAGTCATTGAATTTGTTAAAACCCAGTTTGGGGGAAATATTAAATGAGAATCCTTTAAGATGAAGCATGATTTTTTCTCTAAATGAGGACGATAGATAATATTAAAAGAGGAATTTAGCTTTAACTTGAGGCTAGTTTTTATGTGCTGTCAATGATCATATTTTATATTATTCCCTGATTGAACTTACTCTATTAATTAATACATTAAGCGACATGTCAATCACCAGTGACTGACACTATACTTTCCGTCCAGACCAGTCAGTCACTGGTGCCACCAGCATATCAGTGAAATCAGATATCATGGGCTAAACAGGAAGGAAGACAAAAGAGGCTTGGCACTTAACGTGTTAAAATCAAGTTGGCAAGTTCTATTCATAGCATTCAGGAGTGATTTTTTTTTTAAGTACAAAAAAAAGAGCATGGAAGCATTGATAAAACAGTAAGTTTTGTTTCAGTAAATAAATATGGCTAAAAATATGGCTGTTAACTGAACTACTGTGATAACCATTTCATAGTATATGTAAATCAAATCTTCACGCTGTATTCTTTAAACTTATACTGTGATGTCAATTATTTCTCAATAAAACTGAAAGGAAAAGAAAAATATAGCTGACTCTTTTCCCTATTTTTCAAATTTTCTTTAAGGATCATATTTTTATTATAAATATAAATACAAATTTAAAGTCAAGTTTCCTCTCATCAAATCTCCTAGCATATCTGAACAAATCAATCTACCAAACTGCCCAACACACTAAACATTGATACTTCACTATAATATGATTTTGGAATTCCTATTAAAATTCTCAGTGGTTAAATGGCTTTTTTCAGACTGCACTTTTGGTACAAGTTTTCAAAGATGTTATTCTTACTCTGATATTCTTTTGAAAAAGAGCAATAACTAAGTATATCTTTCTATAAGCATAGTTTTATGAGTAACGCCTTCATTTGATAAATACTATGAAAAAGAAATATCACCAAAGATCCTCAGTTCAGACCTGTTATCTATTCTAAAAAATTATACCATAGAAGATCTATCTACACTGTCAAATATTAGAGATGTAAAAACAAAGTAATTGGTACTCTATGGAGGTATGTATGTTACTGTTAATAATGAAATTCTATATACACTAGAGGCCTGGTGCACGAAATTCGTGCACTGGGGGGGGGTGGGGGGTGGGCAGGGGTCCCTCAGCCCAGCCGGCACCCTCTTGCAGTCCGGGAGCCCTCAGGGGATGTCTGACTGCCGGCTGGCAGTCGGACATTCCTCTCACAGTCTGGGACCCCCTCGCTCCTTACCGCCCACCTGCTCGCTGCTCCTTACCACTCGGCTCGCTCCTCCTTAGCGCTGCTGCAGAGGCCAGCTTCTGGCTGAGTGGCACTCCCCCTGTGGGAGCACACTGACCACCAGGGGGTAGCTCCTGTGTTGATCGTCTGCCCCCTGGTGGTCAGTGCTCATCATAGCGACTGGTCGTTTTGCCATTAGGTCAATTTGCATATTAGGCTTTTATTATAGAGGATAGCTTTCAGAGCTGAGAGGTGTTTGGCTGAAATCACACCAAAAATTCATATATAAATCTTAGCAAAAAGATAAGCATTCTGGTTTTCTTTTGGATTTTCAGTTTCATATGGAAGGAACAAATTTTATAAAATTGTTAAAACTTTGTTTTTATTAGCTACAAATTAAATAACCAACTTAATGCCTTAACTGTAGGTAGGTTAGTTATGCTTCCTCTCCTCACTTTCTGAAGGTGAATCTTAAAAGAAACAGTGACATGAACAACCAAGGGACAGTGAATTTGCACATATTCTCTGGCATTTAAATTAGTCATTTGCAAAATAACTAAGCCTGTTGTACAGAGAAATTTTCAAAAGGAATATATATGAGATAAATAAAAGCTTTCAAAGGAAATTTGAAAAGCTTTCCTTCTCTTTCTCCCCAGCCTCACTTTTGAGGACAAGAAAAAAAAATTTAAGTTCAAAACATATAACTCATTAATATAGATCCCTTGGGGATTAAATATGGAGGATGGGGAAAGATGCACAAACAATGTACATGACAATGTCCCCCATATACATACACACACACACACACACACACACATATATATACTTTGAATGATTGAAAAGTCACTGTTTATTAACATAGTTCATTTTTAAAACTTAAAGGAATCCACAGAAATTAATAATATTTTTTTTGTCAACATGTTTTCAAACTAATGACAGTTCTGGTCCAGGCACTGCTGCTAATGCGAAGCAATAAAATCACAAACACCAAGAATCATTTCAGCCCAGCCTGTGTGCTTAGTGACTGAGCATCGACCTATGAACCAGGAGGTTATGGGTTCAATTCCAGGTCAGGGCATATACCCAGGTTGCGGGTTCAATACTTGGTTGGTGTATGGGAGGTGAACAACCAATGTCTCGCTCTTTCTCTCTCTTCCTTCTCTCTAAAATCAATTTTTTTTTAATCTTAAAAAAAAAAATCCTTGGGTGAGGATTTTTAAAAAATGTTCTTTTAATTTCATCCCAACACAATGTATTCTATCAGTAGGTATGATTTACACAGCCACCTTTGGCCACTGAGTGACAAACATTTTAAAGCTTTCCCGGGATTGTGCCAGAGATTTGGGAGTATATTAACAATATTATCCTTTATAGTTGAAACATGTAAAGTTGGTCCTAAATGCAAAATGAAAAAAGCCATGTTACCAAGCCATATTACATCTATTTGATAAGCAAAATTTTATGTTATTCACACTACCATGAAATTGGTACAGAGTTCAAGGTCCCAATCAAGAGGAACTTTGTATGGAATGAGTAAAGAATGAATGTGAACACCACACACACTACACACTCTAACACTCACTCACTGCCTCCTCAGTCACTCAATAGCTACACCACTGTACGTCTCTCAACTTCTTACCATGCCTATGCCTTTTATTTGCATTTTAGACTCCTCCCAGCACATGCTTAGGATAAATCTATAATTTCAATGAGGAGAAATAGTCTATATCCCAAATAAAATAGGTTAGATGTGCCTTTTGGCAGTCAATGTTCTTACTATCAATTGACCATTAGGTTAAAACATGTTTGCTATTTAATCCAATCCAATCCAATCCAATCCAAAACAGACCAAAATCCTAATTGTTCAAGTAAAAAAAAATTAAATACACAATATTTTTAAATTATATACAAGCCTTAACCATTTACCTTAAAATTTTACCTATAGCCCCGGTCAGTGTGGCTCAATGTTTTGAGCGTCAATCCACGCACCAAGAGGTCACTGGTTTGATTCTGGTCAGGGCACCTGCCTGGGTTGCGGGCTCAATTGGTGCAGGAGGCAGCCAACTGATGTTCCCTCTCATGGATGTTTCTATTTCTCTCTCCCTCTCCCTTTGTCCAAAAAATAAAAATTTAAAAAAAAAATCAATGTTTAATTTTTTTTAATTTACATATAAACATGCTTGAAATAAGGTAAAACCTTTCACTTTAGGCAAGGTCCTGTGGCTGGACTTCTTGTCTTTCTTAAAAACCCATAGTGCATTGTTACCGAAAATTTACAATTTTTATTTGAGAGTGGAGGAATCTCCCTAACCACTGCACAGCAATCCAACTACAGAATTCTTCATGCTTTCCCCTCATCTTGTATAGGGTATGATCACACCTAACTTAACTTATCAGCAATTTAAGTCTTTCCAAAGTATTTGATTTAGTTTTCCTATAGATAATTATTTCATTGCTATTTAATGGGTTCACTTAATATTTAATTTTTATTAATCAGGAAAACAAATACAACTGCACAAACATGTCTGAAAAAACACAACTGACTTCCAAGGGAAATACCGACTAAACTGACGTACTGAGGGTAGCTTAGGCAGTCGGAGCCACAAAGGGTGCTTTATGGAGAGAATAGAGACAAGGGTGTGCGATGGTGAAGCAAATGTCAGCTAAGAGAGCTGCTAGAGTAGACACTGGTATTACCACCAAGATTATCCTAAATATTTGTACGCAAAAGGGAAGACTACACACAGGACAATTTTTAAAAATGATTTATGTTGAATGTGATAGAATAAGCCTAAATTATTTCAATTTCCACTAAAAAATAAAATGAAGACTTGCCACTCAAGGAACATTTTAAATGTGTAAGAGTTTAATGTTATCTGTTCCTACAGGTCCATCTTCTGGAAAATCTGAATAATGATATATAATATGTACTAGAGGCCCAGTGCACGAAATCCATGCACTCAGGGGGAGTCCCTCAGCCCAGCCTGTGCCCTCTCACAGTCCAGGAGCCATCAGGGGATGTCCAACTGCCATGGCAGCCAGCAGTCAGACATCCTTAGCGCTGCCACGGTGGCGGGAGAGGTTCCTGCCACCGCCACTGCACTCGCCAGCCATGAGCCTGGCTTCTGGCTGAGTGGCGCTCCCTCTGTGGGAGCACACTGACTACCAGGGGGCAGATCCTGCGTTGAGTGCCTGGCCCCTGGTGGTCAGTGCACATCATAGCAACCGGTAGTTTCTCCATTCGTCAATTTGCATATTAGCCTTTTATTATTTAGGACTAGAGGCCCGGTGCATGAAATTCGTGCACGGGAAGGGGGGAGGGTCCCTCAGCCCAGCCTACACCTCTCCATTCTGGGACATCCTTCTCGTAATCAGGGACCGCTGGCTCCTAACCGCTCACCTGCCTGCCTACCTGATCACCCCTAATCACTCTGCCTGCCTGCCTGGTCGCCCCTAACCGCCTCTGCCTCACCCTTGGCCTCGGCCTCAGCCCCTGCCATCATGGCTTTGTCCAGAAGGACGTCCAGAAGATGTCCGGCCTAATTAGCATATTATCCTTTTATTAATATGGATGTGTGGGTGTGTATGCACACACTAATTAATGTGCCCATATGATAAGGTTTTACCTTACCTCAAGTAACTCAAGTATTTCATAATTAGCTTGATGCCAGATAATTTTAATTCTCCTGGGCTTTAAAATACATGATATAGTCTATCTATGTAGTTCTCTCCTTTTTAAAAATACGTTTTTATTGATTTCAGAGAGACCAAGGGGGAGGAAGAAGGAGATAGAAACATCAATGATGAGAGAGAATCACTGACTGGCTTCCTCCCACATGCCCCCTACCAGGGAACAAGCCCACAACCCAGGCATATGCCCTGACCGGGGAATTTAACCATGACCTCCTGGTTCATAGGTCACTGCTCAACCACTGACCCACACCAGCTGGGCTATATGTAGCTCTCTTAAACTGTTTATCTTCCTTTGTGTTCTTTATACTTACATTAGAATAGATTCAGTTGCCTTCAGGACAAAGTTATATTGATACCACACAAGGACACCAAGCCCCCAGCATCAATAAGAAGGCAGAGAAACGTATAATCTATACCACAGATGACTGAAAGGTAGTCATTCTCTGCTGGAAGCTTTCTTCTTTGGAAATATCGTAACAGGTAATATTGGCTCTACATCAGACAGTTCTATTTGCTCACATATCTGTAAATATTACTGCCATCCCTAAAAACAGTCCTATGTAGAACAAACCACACACCACTATGTTAAGATGCTATTTTTTTCCAGACAGAAACCAAAAGTGTACCTATTCAATATCATAGACAACAAAACAGCTATCAGTATCTCCTTCTTCCTAAAATCCAACTGATTCCTATTTGACACATACTCTTTCTCCTGGTTTTTAAACTACTTCAGGAATGCAGATTTGCTATGAATAATCACATTTATTAAGGGGCCTAGAAACCTGGGGTCTGTTTTCCAGAATTTAAAAACTGATACATAGTTCTTGATTTACTTAAAATCAAATAACAAAACTGGGTAGAATGTTCTTCATCACTTACTCAAAAAAATATATATATATATGATTTAACATTTTTTAAAACTCTAAAATATGCACTCGGAGTTTGTAATAGTAAAGGAACAGGCAACCCCAGGGGAAAAAAAATATGCTCAGTTAAATTAAAGTCCTATTAACATGCTTTTAGGTGGACAAAATTGGCAACTCAAAATTTCCAATGATTTTTTTTTATCATCAAGTATTATCCAGTCCTCATTTTTAGTCAGCAAAATTACACACGGTAGAAAGTGTCAATACTAAAAGTCAGTAGAACATGTCTACAGGAGAAAATTAATTTTAAAAAAAATAAAACTTAAAATTCACTGCTTGGTCATATAATTTCATTCCCTGATCAAGGAACAAGTAGGTATTTTTCAGGATATTTTGAGGATAATTCCAAATTCTTTGCAGATGCTCAGTAACAATTCTAAGCAGTCCAGAGTTCATAGTTGCTGCTTACAACTTTAAGAGTATTGCCCTTGCCAAAACCGGTTTGGCTCAGTGGATAGAGCGTCAGCCTGCGGACTGAAGGGTCCCAGGTTCGATTCCGGTCAAGGGCATGTAACTTGGTTGCGGGCACATCCCCAGTGGGAGGTGTGCAGGAGGCAGCTGGTCAATGTCTCTCTCTCATCGATGTTTCTGACTATCTATCACTCTTCCTTCCTCTCTGTAAAAAATCAATAAAATACATTTTTTTAAAAAAAAAGAGTATTGCCCTGGCCAGGTGGCTCAGTTGGTTGGAGTGTCATCCCATACACCAAAAGGTTGAGGGTTTGGCTTTGACCCTGGTCAGGGTGCCTATGGAAGGCAAGTGATCTATGTTTCCCTCTCACATTGATGATTCATTCTCTCTCTCTCTCTCCATATCCTCAGGTGAGAATTAAAAAAAAATAACTGTCAGCAATACACATATAAACAGTTCCTTGGACAAGGCCTTCACCTTTCCGGCATTATTACCAGTAATCCAATTCCAACTACACTCCACTTCTCAATTGCCTCTACCAGCCACCCTCTCCTACAACCATCCCTTTGTTCAGGCTGCTCCTACCACCCTGAATCTCTTCCCTGCCTGGCCCAAAATACAGCCTCAACCTGTTGAAAGTCTACCTACACTCCAGCACTCATCTTAAGTGTGGGTTCTATTTTTCCTGGTGCTTCTAAACCCAATGTGACCTTTCTAGTCACTGAAACCCAAACTACTCCCTTTTACATTTCTCTCTACTCACTTGCACTTAATACTTAAGTATCAGTTGTTAGCCTCTTATGAAGAAGCTGTGTTGTGGCAGGGCTGGCAAAATAATCATAGTGTTAAAAATAATCATAAATAGTGTTTTAAAAGATGCCACAAACTATACCAAAAGTGCTGCCAACATTAACCACTAAGAGATGTCTCTTAATATAGGGTGGGGCAAAAGCAAATTTACAGTTGTTCACATGGAAAATAATACAACAAATCCATAATAATAAAAAAGCATAATATGCTAATTAGACCAGATGTTCTTCCAGACAACCTTCCGGACAAAGCCAGGGCTGCGAGGGAAGCCCAGGTCCCAGGTGCCACAGGGAAGCCGGTGCTAGCAGCTGGGGGAAGGAAGGCCTACTCTTGCATGAATTTCGTGCATTGGGCTTATAGTAGTAATATTAAGAACAAACTCTGTGTTTTGGGTACTCAGAACTGTAAACCTACTTTTGCCCCACTCCATATACTGATAAGTGATTTATAGCTAGAAGGTATAAACCTAATCATCTAGAACAGTGATTTTCAACTGGTGTGCCACAAGAATTTTTAAAACATGCAATACCTGACTATTTAGTCGGGGGCACTGACCTCTTTTCTCTTAGATTATCAAATAAAAATAGGACAACAAACAATACAACAATAGTCATCTGGTGTGAATGCCCTGTATTGAACCATAAATACTAGTATATAGGTCATATAATTGAGTTGCATCTTATTGGTCATGTTGCATAATAAGGTTGTGTCTGCTTGCTTAAAGCTTGGTACCAGAAATCCTTATATACAAGTATAGGCACCTGCTTTTTTTAAGTCACTATGGAGCAAAAGGGTAGATAATTATTTTTTGTAAATCAAAATTATACCTGTTTTTTGTCAGATTGGCAAAAAATACAATGTGTTTATTTTGTGCTGCAAATTCCAATAATTAGTTTATGTGTGCCGTGAGAAAAAAAAAATTAGAATGTGTACATGGGCTGAATAATAAAAAATACCAAAAACCTGGGAGAATAGAAAAAAATATTCTGGCATGATAATACAGTGGAACTAATAGAAAGGCAATGTCTACTTAACCAAAACACTGTGGAACCAGTTTTTCCAAATGTTAGATAGCAAGATAAACTGTAAAAATTGAAGGTCAAAATGACCTCGCTAATTTCCCACGTGATGCATCTTACTTCATTTGTTCCAAATGTGCTCTTGGTTTCAAACATAGCAAGTTGACTATTTACCAAGTTGAGGTTAGATCACCATTCAGCACTGAGATTATACCACACCCATCCTGTCACCTGAAGCTATCTAACCTAAAACAGACTCTTTCAAAGAATAGCAACATTTCAGAAGTAGTACACCAGCTTCTGTCAACTTATGAAAAGGAAGTTTTAACTGACCACATATCATGTTCTCTATTTTTTTTTTTTTTTTTTTGAAGAACAGGGAAGAAGACAGGGTACCAAGAGACTAAGGAAGGCTGTGGAAGTGACTGTCCATGCTAGACTCTCTACTTGCCAGAGTCCCCCTGGTCCTCCATCCTTCCCAAGCCATACTATCAAATTAGGGTCCTTCACCCCCACTTCCTAAAAAACATATCTCATTACATCCCTGACCCTGCTTAAAACTCCTTGGTGGCTTTCTTTTTCCATCAGGTAAAGATCAAGTTTATGCAAGGCTCTCAGATCTAAACACTGCCTGACTCTGCAGCTTTGTCTCACCCTTCAGACTTCGTAGTTAGGCTTCCAAAATAAACTGTGCCATTTCATGTTTCCCACAGGCTTATCATAAATCCCTCAAATTTCTTATAAATGAGGTCTCCCTGTCCCTCCTGACCAGAGGTCATTGTTGCCTCCTGCATGTCCCCCCTTGTGCTTTGTCCATACTTCTGTTACAGAGGGAGATACAAGGTGCTGCAACTGCAAGAAAAGAAAAACTGGAAGACAGTGACCATTTTTCCTTGTCCTACATCCTGAGTGCCTAGCAAAATGCTGGAGACACAGCAAGGAGTCAGAGTACGTGGTATCTATATCAATGTTGCAATCCTTGGACTACTGTAACACTGCAAATCTCCAACTACACATCCGACTCACTAAAAATGAGCCCTTGAAAACTCACATTCTCATTGGAGATGCTTTTAGGCTATTCCCTCGCTAATTTCCCACGTGAGACATCTTACTTCATTTGTCCCAAATGTGCTCTGCTACACATCAGGCACTGTTCTAGGCACAATGGATAGGTGGGTGGGTGGGTGGATGGGTGGGTGGGTGGATGGATGAATAAGAGGGAGAGGGAAAAATAAAGCTAGGTATTGTCTCCACTCTCAGGGAATTTAGAGCCTACTGAAGGAGTCTATAACCCCAAATACAACATTCAGTAGTCAGTATCCTTTACATAACACATAAATAATAAGTCTATACATTCAAGGCTTTTATTATCATCCACTATTTGACCTCCTTTGGCTACTAAAGTCATTTCTGTTGCCTTTGAGTGTTTTACATCATTCTGACACTTGGCAACATAAGGTGGACTGGAAGGACCAATAAAAAAAACACAATATTTACAGATAGGGAATGAAATCTCAATTCTAGTGGTAGAAGGAACTACAGCGACAGACTAGCTAGCCCAACTCCTTCATTTTATAGAATGAGTGACCCAAGACAGAGAGACAAATTACGTGAACTGCCTGGGGTCTTCCAACATATTTCCAGCTGAACAAATTTAAAATCCAGATCTCCTAAATCTCAACTCCATGCTCTTTCCCTCTCTCTTGCCGATTACCTGATAGTAAGGTGCCCGTGATGTGTTCAATTAAGTCCAAAGTCATATGAAAAGCTGAACTGGTGTTTCTTGGGGCAGAGGAAATGACAAAAACCAAAGGCAACAAAGTAGTACCATATAATCTCATAACCAAATGCTTCCTTCAGCTGCTAATATTTTTAGCATTTGTGGTAAATAGAATTAATGGTCTCAATTGTTCCCATGTATTTATTTTCCATGGCCTCTGGCTGGCTGAAGTACTTCCCTACTCCTTGATTTCAGGCTTTGCCATGTGATTTATTTTGACCAATGGGATGCTAGTGAACGAGTGAGCTGCCCCAGACAACTTTGTGCAGTACATGTGAGCAAAAAATAAATGCTTGTAAATGTATAAGCCACTGATATTTTGAGGTTGTTATGTAGCAAAAGCTGACTGATAGAATGTCTTACCCTTCAAATTAAGAATGCATACTTCTGGTTATCTGTCACTGTTGCATCCCCTCAGAGTATTAGCTCCCTGTTAAAATAACAATCCCCTTAAAAAAAATAAATAAATAACAATCCCCTTACTCTTTTTTATTTATGTTTTACTAATTTTGAAGTCATCTTTTATTTGAATTATCCTCCAAAAAGAATAGGATTCCAAATTAAAATAACACCCAAGCGCTTTCCTGATTCTGAAGGTAGGCATTTTGTAAATGGGAGAAAAATATATCCTTTCAGTATCACCTCATGAAATGTCACCTTCTCCTTTCAAAGCAGTAAGATTTGTCACTATCACAGTTAGTTTATTAAAGACTAGAGGCCCATTTCAGGAAGATTCCTGCAATAGGGCTTCCTGCTGTAGTCTGCTTCCCTCCCTTCTCCGCCGGCCCGCCTGCTTCCCTCCCTTCTCCGCAGCCCCACTTGCTTGCTTCTCCGCAGCTCCGCTCCCTTCTGCAAAGCTTGGCTTCCTTCTACTGTCTTCAGTCTTCGCTTTACTCCTGGATATGCAAATTAACCACCATCTTGGTTGGGTTAATTTGCATACTCGCTCCTGATTGGCTGGTGGGTGTGGCTGGTAGGTATAACGGGGTGGTGGTTAATTTGCATATTACTCTTTTATTAGATAGGATTAATTTTCAGCTTATATGATGAATCCTATAGATAGGTGAGAAGTACGTGTATTTTTTAATGCAGATACTAAAGATTTTTAAAAGACTGTTAAAACTCTAAACTGAAATAAATATCAAAATACAGATTTTTAAAAATCTTTTTAAAGGTCCACTCAATGTAAATGTCCTTCAACTTAGCCATTTTCTTATTCCAGTATATAGCTCAATGTTGTTAAACCTACTCTAATTTAATTAATTATCATTATCTTCTGTAATTTTTGAAGCTCAGTAGACTTGAAATAAATTACATTTGGATGACAAAACACATTCAATAAAGTCATCTGGAGGGTAGAACCAAACTGAGAACCTGTTTATTTTCTTTCTGCCTTCTGTGGCAAGGTTAATTTGTTTCCTTTCTTTATTCTGTCTTATAAAATGAAAAGGATAACGTTATTTTTTTGAAAGTATACAATTTCCACGTTTTTATATATCAGTATACACAGTATTGTATGCCGGGTGCGTGTACAAAATTATGCATGAATACAGGTTTGAAGGCATCTATCTTTTGATGTCCAAACAGCTAGTGATCTTCTTAGGAAAACAAAGGCCAATTTGTCCATTTTGAACTCTAGTTAACCAGCATTTGACCAGGAAAACAAAGTTAAACAATTCTCCCTGTTTTTGAACCAAAAACCAGTAAAAAAGCATGTTTTCAGAGAAGACTGGATTTGCAAATATTGAAACTGATATCTGAAGATAGTCTTCAGGAAAAAAAAAAAAAATCCCTTAGGGCCAAGGGTTCTTAACTAGAAGCCAATGGATAGAACTCAAAGAATTTAGTGAATTTAAGGGTTAAAAAATCATATATTTTTATTTTTACTAATCTCTCACTGAAACTTAGCATTTCTTTCAATTATGAAAACTGGTAATGCAACACAGTATTAGCAGTGCCTGTGACTCTCACACCAATGGAAATCTGATACCTTCACAGTACAGTTGCTGTCAAAAATTCAAAGTATTATTTACTTGTGATGAGTACTTACCTCAAAATTACATTGACTTGCTATTAAATCCTATTATTTTAATGTATTGGTAAAGAAGCATATCTATTACCATATGACAAATTTCACTATAACTAGTTTTCTTTGCAATCACATGTGTAGCTTTTAACTATCAGAGTAGGGAGAAAGACACACATACTGGGGGAAGAGAGAGAAGATAACAACATATATGTCTATAACAGCAAAATTAAAAAATGGTAATTATGATGAGCCATCTGTCTATTTGGCACCGTCTAAAACTGGCAAGCAATAATTGTACAACAAGGGGGTATTTAGTGTGTGAGGTTTAAGACATTGTGCCAGAAAACCTAAAGCATCCAAGTTGTTAAACATTGTAATAAGCAGGTAATCCTAGGCCTAGCGTCCAAGTTTCTGCCCTAACCTGTTCCTTATGATTATGATTTTAAAACATCCCAGTGTCAGCAGGTTCACTGTGAGTCAGACCTGAAATAATAAATGGCTTATTTTCCATCCTGATGGAGGAAATACATCATGGCTCTTTGTGGCTTACTTAACTGAGGCTGTTTTTACAGGAAAATATAAAAATAACTAAGTCATCCCGCCTTACCATTTTTATTTATATTTTTTTTATCAACAAAACTCTATACTACAACCCACTTTGAAAAGAAAAAGTTTGTTTTCAATGTAAGCTATAAAAACAATACCTCATGAACACTTAGAAGGAAAAATAATATAAACAGAAAGAAATTAAGTTTTGACCAACAAATACATGGTTGGTCAAGATAACCAATTAAATGCATTCACTTCATCAAGATAAAGTACTGCTTATTTAAACTGTCAATCACATGATAATGCTGTTAATGAGACCCAAAATCTTTCAGACCTTTTGTTAAAGTTGCCAGGATTTATAAAACTACACTTATACAGAAATACACACATTCATTCCAGAAACCCATGTCTTAATTATCACAAGCTCTCAACTAGAAGTTAGGGGAAAGTGACATCTTCACCAAAAATGAATGCTTATCCAATGACATCTGTACTTCATATGGACTGTAAAACCCATCATATCTGCAGATAAAATAACTAGAATGAGTGAGCAGTATAGAGAGAACAGTTTGTTCTGTCTTGCTATTTAAACATATTCTACATGAACTTATGGCTTCTAAAAACCACTGATGACACCACTTCAGAATGTACCCAAAATTGTGCAACAGTAGATTCTGTACATTTAAAAATAAAAAATGTTTGGTAGTGATGAAATTTTTTTAAATTCTCACCTGAGGATATTTTTTTCCTTTTTTTTTTTTTTTTTTAGGGAGGGAGGGAGGGAGGGAGGGAGGGAGGGAGGGAGGGAAACATTAATGTGAGAGAGACCCATCGGATTAGTTGCCTCTTGCACGCATTCCGGGGGCTAGGCATCAAACCTGAACCCCAGTTACACACCTTTGACTAGGAATCGAACCCCAACCCTTTGGCCCCCAGGCTGACACTCTAACCATTGAACAACACCAGCCAGGGCTAAAAATAAAAGCTGTTTGAACAAGACTTCATCACTGTACCCAATATTAAGTACAGAGTGTATATGTCAGTGTATGACTAAGGAATTTAGAATTATATATAAGTTTCTCAGTGTATAAGAATATTTAAAGACAAAAAAAAATCCATAACTCTGCTGACTTTATTATGTTGAGAGAATGAAGCCATCACTCCATCCTATCTCCGTGAAAAGGTGCTGAGAGGTAATAAAATCTGCTAGAGCCCTGACCAATGTGACTCAATTGGTTGGCCATCATCCCATGCACCAAAGGGCTATGGGTTCAATACCAGGTCAGGGCACATGCCCAGGTTTCAGGCTCATCCCTGGTTGGGGGAGTGCAAGAGGCAGTTGATTGATGTTTCACTCTCACATCAATGTTTCTCTCTCTCTTCCTCTCCTCTAAAAATCAGTAAAAAAATCTTAGAGGGAAAAAAAACCTGCTAGAAGTTCCCACTGACTTACTGCCCATTCCTTTCTCACTTGACTCTTCTTGTGCCCCTGAACATAAATGGAGAAATGAAGAAAGAACACATAAAGACAAACAGAAGTTGTATTTGGTGGTGTTTTCATTTTCAAGTACTAATGAGTTTTAAAAGGCAGAAACTACACTCTCAAGAGCCCTGCTATCTCCCTCCTGCCATCACAGCTAGTGTTTTCAATAGTTTAAAAAATGAAAAACTGGGGGCAAGGTTTTACCCTGCCCAATACAGGAATTACCAAGGACAGGATCCATCTAGTTAGGCTCTTAGAAGCCAGTCAGAGAAAGCACTGTACTTAGAAGTTCCAATTTGCCACCGTCCATTTATTAACTGTCACACAGTGGAGACCTCAAGTCTCATGGACAAAATCTGGACTTCACCACCTCTTCCATAAGGTTCTATAAAGATCAAACGGCACAGAATATGGCAGACATGCAGCACATCACAGACACTAAAATATCAAAAGAATGTGCCGTTTATGTAGAAAAAGATGTTATAGAGTCTCCATGAATCTTTAAAATTAAATATCAGGATGACACTTCAGGTTTTCAACCTTAAGGAAAAAAAACATAAGGGATTCTTGATATATATGAGTGTATTACACATACATACACACACACACAAATATACACACATACACAAGTGCAAGCATATCTATGGAGATTTCTTTCAAAAAGTAAAATGACCCTACAATTTCAATGGCCAAGAAATGTTTAAGTCCTAGGCACAAAAACTTCTTGTCTGTTTTCTTAAGTTAATTCCATTATTAGTATATCAACTGATCTCAAATTTTAACAGCAACATTTTAAAGAGGAAATAACCCACAAAATTTTGTTTTCCCTTTCCCCATACTTTTTCATCAGCAACACAAGGGCAAAGAACTAAACTTTTACCAGCCACAATTTTAAAAAATCTGCTGGATGATCCCAAGTATTTGAACTTTTGAGACCTTGGTTAAAAAGAACACCTAATGCACCTAAACTCTTATTTCTCCATCAGGATTATCACTAGGTCAATGAAACAAGCAAAGTCAAAGTGTCCTCTAGCCTAGCCGGTGTGGCTTAATAGTTGAATGTCAACCTATGAACCATGATTCGATTCCCAGTCAGGGCACATGTCCAGGTTGTGGGCTCAATCCCCAGGAAGCACGCGGCCTCTCTCTCTCTTTCTCTCTCTCTGTCTCTCTCTCTGTCTCTCTCTCTCTCTCTCTCTCTCTCTCTCTCTCTCTCTCTCTCTCTCTCTCTTCCTTCCTCTCTGAAATCAGTAAAAAAGTATCCTCTCTTGGGGGTA
Source organism: Plecotus auritus (assembly GCF_963455305.1). Classification (NCBI taxonomy): domain Eukaryota; kingdom Metazoa; phylum Chordata; class Mammalia; order Chiroptera; family Vespertilionidae; genus Plecotus; species Plecotus auritus. Next base: position 97,627,899 of record NC_137772.1, on the reverse strand, counting down.
GCAGGGTCTGTGTGAGGAACAGCTAGAAGTAGAGAGCATAAAAGGTCAGTGGCCTGAAGATGTGACATAGTTATATGTGGTTAGAAGAGCCCTCCTTCCTTTACAATCTGCTTCTCCAACCATTCCCAATCTAAACCAATTCTTATTTTCAGTTTGGTGTTTAAAAAAAAAGAGTTACCACACACAGAGGGACTTTAAGTCTGAGACTTTAATAACATCAAAGTCTAGAACTTCAAAGTTGCAGTTCCAACAGCTCCCATCTGCAATATGAGTATTACTGTATATGGTAGTCTCTCTGATTTAAGACCTTGATATGTGTGTGGCAGTGTGGCCAAGTCACAGACACTATGAATTTCCTGTCTCTTACTAGGTTGAGTTTAGTGAGGCATCTACATTTAAAACAGGTCCCCAAAGAGAAAGCACATTTGGGTCACTGCAGAACCACCTGAGTGACTGCCTGGGAGCCCCGCTTTTCCAGATGTATCGTCTTCCATCAGGATCCCGTAACCAGGACTGACAGGACAGCTCATAGGATTTCAAGTTGGACCTTCAAGGCTAGTACCATTAAATGGCTCATTTTTCTAAGAGCTCATGAAGAGCTTTAACAGGGAGAAGAGAAAGTGTGCCAAGCTCTCCCTTAAGAGAAAAAAATAGAAAGAAATAAACTAACACGCAACTCCGTATTTGAACAAGTGGCAGTTACCTTTTCTCTACCATAGTGTTTTCCAAAGGTGTTTTCCAACAGTTCTAGTTCCTGATTTCAATGGCCACTCTGTTTCATGAATAAGAACAAAATTCAATACAGAGACAAATGTTGGTAAATCCCAGGGAACTAACCTGACGGCAGTGGGATGTGTAGGTTCACCCAACCCTGCCAGGATGCTTCTAAAAGCCAAACTGTTTGATGTATGCTTGGTCCACACTGTCCTGTCTCCTGCAGTGGCTGAAAATATGGAGGCTGAATACATATAACCACCAGGATGTGTAATGACTATGAGCTAAGTCCACTTTAGAAACGCAAGAGCACTACCGGGAATACGACCCTACATTTCAAAGAAGAATCCTGCAAAATGATGGTACCATATTGAAGTCATCTGAACACGCTACCCAGAAAGTAGCTTACAAGACTCAAAGTCACTTGGTTTATAAAAGTCTTGAAAATATAATCAGTCCACTTCATTTTACATATAGGAAAACTAAGAATAGAGGGACAAATCCTCATGTAGAGGGTTTTGTTACTGAGAATGATGCTGGAAGAATTCAGTCAGTGGGACAGACACCAAGGCCCTGGACCCTGCAGAGAAAAAGTACACATGTAGCAATACCCATTACCTGGTGGCCAGCCTTCAAGCAACCTCAGCTGTTCAGTACACATTTAAATTGCTTGAACAAATAGTGAACCGGAAAGTCAGGGCAAAAGACAATTATAAAAGCAGAGTGCTAATCACAGAGCACAGAGACCCCCCTCAGACCCTAAGCTAGAGTCCACTGGATTTAAACTTTATATAAAATTAGAGGCCCAGTGCACAAATTCGTGCACCAGTGGAGCCCCTCGGCCTGGCCTGCGGGATCAGGCCAAAACTGCCTCTCTGACATCCCCCAGATTGCGAGAGGGCATAGGCCAGGCTGAGGGACCCCCCCAGGGAGGGATGCCGGAGGTTGGCCAGCCAGGGAGGAACCATGGGAGAGCTCCAGGATATGTCTGGCCTGTCTCACTCAGTCCCGATAGGCTGGACCCCAGCAGCAAGCTAACCTACCAGTCTGAGGGTCTGCTCCCTGGTGGTCAATGTACATCATAGCAACTGGTCAACTGGTCGACAGTCTGCCCCCAGGTTGTCAGTACACATCATTAGCATATTACGCTTTGATTGGCTGAAAGGCTGATGGGATGACCAGACACTTAGCATCTTAGCCTTTTATTATCCTATCTAATAAAATAGTAATATGCAAATTGACCGTACCTCCGCTACACCCACAAGCCGCGCCCACCAGCCAATCAGGAGTGAGTATGCAAAGTAACCCAACCAAAATGGCTACAGCCACGGAGCGAGCAGGAGGCGTGGGCTTCCCCAGTGATGGAGGGAGCCAAGCTTTCCGCACACCCTGGCCGGCCCTGGACACCACTCAAGGCTACAAAGTTTCAATTATAGAAGATAAATAAATCCCAATAAAAATGGCAGCAGCCATGGAGCTGGAGAGTGCAGGAGGCTTGAGTTGCTCCCAGCGATGGACGAAGCAGAGCTTCTGCAGCCCTGGCCCACCTTTGCCTCCGATCAAGGCTACAAAGTTTCAATTATAGAAGATAAATAAATCCCAACAGAAATAGCGGCAGCCATGGAGCTGGAGCCAGCCGGAGGCTTGGGTTGCCCCGGGCAATGGAGAAAGCCAAGCTTTCCATCTGCCCTGGCATGCCCTGGCCTCCGCTCAAGGCTACAAAGTTTCAATTATAGAAGATAAATAAATCCCAGATATCAGGGCCTCCACTTGGGTCGCCGGGGGGTGTGGCTGGCCTGCAAACCACCACAGGCCTCTCGCCCAGGCTGCCCCACGCCCCAAGGGAACCCCCACCCTGATCCGGGACACCCTTCAGGGCAAAACAGCTGGCCCCCACCTGTGCACCAGGCCTCTATCCTATCTAATAAAAGAGTAATATGCAGATTGACCATCACTCCAACACACAAGATGGCCGCCCCTATGTGGTCAAAGATGGCTGCCCCCATGTGGACACAAGATGGCCACCACAAGATGGCCAGCAGGGGAGGGCAGTTGTGGGCGATCAGGCCAGCAGGGGAGGGCAGCTGGGAGGGACAAGGTCTGCAAGGGAGGGCAGTTGTGGGCAATCAGGCCAGGAGGGGAGAGCAGTTAGGGGGCACCAGGCCTGCAAGGGAGGGCAGCTGGGGGTGATCAAGCCTGCAGGGGAGGGCAGTTAGGGGTGACCAGGCCGGCAGGGGAGGGCAGTTAGGGGTGACCAGGCCGGCAGGGTAGGGCAGTTAGGGGTGACCAGGCCTGCAGGGGAGGGCAGTTAGGGGCAATCAGGCTGGCTGGGGAGCAGTGAGGCATCAATCAGGACGGCAGGGGAGTGGTTAGGGCAGGGGTCCTCAAACTACGGCCCGCGGGCCACATGCGGCCGGCCGAGGACATTTATCCGGCCCGCCGGGTGCCGCTGCCTGTCCTGCTTAGCAGCCGACTCATCCCATGCCCACAGTGCTCATAGGAATTTGTTCATAGTTTTTTTTTTAAACTATAGTCCGGCCCTCCAACGATCTGAGGGACAGTGAACTGGCCCCCTGTTTAAAAAGTTTGAGGACCCCTGGGTTAGGGGGTGATCAGGCTGGCAGGCAGATGCAGTTAGGGGCAATCAGGAAGGCAGGCAGGCAAGCATTTGGGAGCCAGCAGTCCAGGATTGTGAGAGGGATGTCCAACTGCCCGTTTAGGCCCTTTCGGGATCGGGCCTAAACGGGCAGTCAGACATCCCACGAGGGGTCCCAGATTGGAGAGGGTGCAGGCTGGGCTGAGGGACACCCCCTGCCTCCATGCACGAATTTCGTGCACCAGGCCTCTAGTAGAAGATAAATAAATCCCAACAAAAATGGCTGCAGCCACGGAGCAAACAGGAGGCTTGGCTCCGCTCAAGGCTACAAAGTTTCAATTATAGAAGATAAATAAATCCCAGATACCAGGGCCTCCGCTTGGGTAGCCAGGGGGCGTGGCCAGCCTACAAACCACCACAGGCCCCTTGCCCAGGCCGCCTCACGCCCCAAGGGAACCCCCACCCTGATCCGGGACACCCTTCAGGGCAAACCAGCCAGCCCCCATCCATGCACCAAGCCTCTATCCTATCTAATAAAATAGTAATATGCAAATTGACCATCACTCCAACACACAAGATGGCTGCCCCCATGTGGACACAAGATCCTGCCCCCATGTGGACACAAGATGGTCACCACAAGATGGCCAGCAGGGGAGGGAAGTTGGGAAGGATCAGGCCTGCCAGGGAGGGCAGTTGTGGGCAATCAGGCCAGCAGGGGAGGGCAGTTGGGAGGGACCAGGACTGCAAGGGAGGGCAGTTGGGGCTGATCAAGCCTGCAGGGGAGGGCAGTTAGGGGCAAACAGGCTGGCAGGGGAGCAGTTAGGCATCAATCAGGCTGGCAGGGGAGTGGTTAGGGGGTGATCAGGCTGGCAGGCAGAAGTGGTTAAGGGCAATCAGGAAGGCAGGCAGGAGAGCAGTTGGGAGCCAGCAGTCCTGGATTGTGAGAGGGATGTCCGACTGCCCGTTTAGGCCTGATCCTACCGTGATCGGGCCTAAACGGGCATTTGGACATCCCTCGAGGAGTCCCAGATTGGAGAGGGTGCAGGCTGGGCTAAGGGACACACACCCCCGTGCACGAATTTCGTGCACCGGGCCTCTAGTATAAGATAAAGTCAGTTATTTAATACACTATTTTATACAGTTATCCTGAGAACCTCATTCCATCCTAGCTTGAAGACCATTTTTAAGTAGCTAGAGACCAATCAACACATAGTTACAAAGAGATATTTCAATAGCTCCAGAAGGCATTATAAAACAGAAAAGGGGGATGTTCCCAATGACTATTCCCAGTCACCCTAGTAAGATAAAAAGCATAGGTGAACTAAGATGTTCAGGAAAAGTACATTCATGCAACAAACACTTGCTGAGCATCTACTATTGCCTTGGTTCAAAGAAATAGACAAAATGCTTGTCTTCATGGAGCACATGCTCTTGAGGGGAGATGATGAGCAGGACACATAGTCAGGTGGCAATAAATGCTATGAAGAAAAATAAAGCAGAAAGGAGGGTGGGTGGAATGTATTGGGGTGGGTGAAGGCTACAATTATCAACAGAGTTTTTAACAGAGGTGAGATAAAGAAAGTCAACCATTCACATACCTGGAGAAGAGCATTCCAAACAGAGGCAAGTGATGGTGCCAAAGCCCCGAGGCAGGAGGACACTTGGCCTGCAAGCAGGTCACTGTGACCAGAGAAATATGAAAAAGAGGGAAAGGAGGTCAGAGGAATAACTGGGAGATCAGGCCCGGGAAGCCTCATCCGCCATTAGAGGAACCTCAGCTTTTATACTGAGGGAGCTGGTCAGCAATGGGGGAAGGTTTTCAGCAAAGAATTTCTCTGGCCCTTCAGACAATAGGCTAAAAGGAAGCAAAAGGCCAAAGCAGGAAACCAGTTAGGAGGCATGGCAAACAACAGGTGAGAAATATATGGCTTCAACCATGGGTAGCAGAAGAGGAGATGACAAGTGGAAGAAAATCAGGATATATTTTGAAGATACAGATGGCAGAATTTGCATATTAAGTTGTATAGTGGGGTGTGAGGGGAAGAAAGGAAAAAAGTCATTCTGAATTTTAAAAGATTTTAAAGTTATTTGGACTATTTACTTAAATGGAACACAGCCCTGGCCAGTGTGGTTCAATTGGTTGGAGCGTCAATCCCATACATCACAAAGTGGTGGGTTCGATTCCTGGTCAGGGCACATACCTAGGTCACGGGTTTCAACCCCAGTGGGTGTATAGGAGGTACATTGATGTCTCTCTCTCACATCGATGTCTCTCTTTTCCTCTCTCTCTCTCTCTCTCCCTTCCGCTCTCTAAAATTAAAAAAAGGGCACACAAATATCTCTAATAGACCACACTAAGACAAGAATACTGGACACACAACAAAAATAAAGTCAGAGGTCTCTGCAGAGGGGCAAATGTTTGAAGAAGTATGAAGGAGAACAGATAGAAATATTGATAAAAAGACAAGAATCAAAACAGGCACCTACAGAAAGTTCTATGGAGGAAATGAGTCTTGAGGATGAGACAAGGTAGGCCTGATGAAGAGGTTGGGGAAAAGAATTTCAGATGAAGAGGCTCAGCAGACGGCAAAAATGCATGCAAGGAAGGACAAGAGCCCTAACCGGCTTGGCTCAGTGTATAGAGCATCGGCCTGTGGACTGAAAGGTCACAGGTTCGATTCCGGTCAAGGGCACGTACCTTGGTTGCAGGCACATCCCCAGTAGAAGGTGTGCAGGAGGCAGCTGATCGATGTTTCTCTCTCATCGATGTTTTTAACTCTCTATCCCTCTCCCTTCCTCTCTGTAAAAAAAAAAATCAATTATATATATATATATGTATTTTTTTTTTTTTTTAAAGGAAGGACAAGAGGTCTATCAATAAAGTCAGTCACAGGTAGGAGCAACAGGTCATTACCTAATAGGAAGTCACTTGGTGGCATGGAAAGGCTACGAAGAAAAATGTTATTTATTACAGAAGGTTAAATGTTAGAAGCTAGCACAGGGGCAGAACCAGACTGAAATACAGAGGGAAGATGAAGCTATTGTTTGTGCTGAGTTAGGGTGGGTGCCAGGGGACAGAAACACAATAAAAGTTAAGACTTAAAAAGGACACCCACAAAATGAAAAGAATAAACTGGCACTACATGGTAGTCTAGATGGAGGGCCAGGAACAAAAGGAACAGGCCGAGAAAGTAGCAACTAATCCCTACGGCCAATTTCAATTCTTTGGTGGTGGTAGATTCTTAGAAGAAACACTAGACAAATTCTAAGATTTTCAGGTTTGTGATTTTTCTCAAGTGAAATCCATTCTGCTCTAGAACACTTACCCTAACATGCAAACACATACACAAATGCTCATCCCCCACCCACCTTAGTGAATCCAAGCCACTTTAAATTGGGTTCAATTCCAGGTCGGGGCATGTATGGAAGGCAACCGATTGATGTTTCTCTCCCCCCACCCCCACCTCCTTCCATTCTCTAAGCATGTCCTCAGGTGAGGATTAAAACAATAAAAATAAAATAAAAAAGAGAGAGAGAAACAGAGATCAGATTCTTTTGACAGATAAAGAGAAGACCAAGATAAAATGTTCCTGGTATCCAAGGGCCAGACAGGAAATTCAGTTCCAGCCTCTGGAGACACAGAACCACCATAGACAGGCCCCAAGAGGCCAGCACAACTTCCATTCTAACTTATATCTAGGTGAAGGAACAAAAGAAAAAAATATCAAATGATTTGAGAGGGGAGAGGGGAAAGAGATCAGAGTCTGAAAACAGGGAAAAAAGAGTGAATAACAATGTTGAAGAGTAACTACCAAGAAAGCAGACTGGCCAGTGTTGCTCAGTTGGTTGGGCACCATCACATGCACCAAAGGTTGATGGTTTGATTCCAGGTCAGGACACATGCCCAAGTTGTGGACTCGATCCCCAATGCCCAGCAGGGGGTGTGCAGGAGGCAACTGATCTCTCTCTCTCCTTCTCCCTTTCCCTCTAAAAAAATTTAAGAAAAGAAAAAACATCAATCGTATTTAATTAATTTCAGAGTTCCTAAAAATTAAAGCATGTGTATTCTATGCCATACATAGGCATAACAAATGAGATGTTTTATATGTGAAATTCTCTGGAGAGAATGAGAGCTCTAGAGTGTGAGCCTAAGATCATAATGAACAAGGCCACTGAACAAATAATAAACCAATTCAGCTTCATTCTTTCATTGGCAAAATAGAAACCAACATGTGACATGCCTGTCAAAACTACATGATCTGCATTTTTAAATATTCCTTTCACAGTAGTTCAAGATTTAAGAGCTTTAAATGTACATGTATAAATGCCAATTCATAATAAGATGAACACTCTTCATTCTTGCAAACTCCCAAGAGCTGTATTTCATACTACAGGATAACATTTTGATGGGTGACGAAGGCAGAGAGAAGAGTAAATATCATTTTATTGAATAGCAGGGTTATAAATCTGAAAATAGCACAATAAAGATAAAACTAAGAGCCCTAGCAGGTTTGGCTCACTGGATAGAGTGTTGGCCTGCAGACTGAAGGGTCCCAGGTTCAATTCCGGTAAAGGGCACATGTCTGGGCTCTGGGCTCATCCCCAGTAGGGGGTGTGAAGGAGGCAGCTGATCAGTGATTCTCTCTCATCATTGATGTTTCTCTCTCTCCCTCTCACTTCCTCTCTGAAATCAATAAAAAATATATTTAAAAAAAAAAAAAAAAAGATAGCCCTAGCTGGTTTGGCTCAGTGGATAGAGCGTCGGCCTGCAGACTGAAGGGTCCCCGGTTCAATTCCGGTCCAGGGCACATGCCCGGGTTGCGGGCTCGATCCCCAGTGAGGGGCATGCAGGAGGCAGCCGATCCATGGTTCTCTCTCATCATTGATGTTTCTATCTCTCTCTCTCCCTCTCCTTTCCTCTCTGAAATCAATAAAAATACATATTTAAAAGAAACAAAAAAACAAACAGATAGACCTGGACTTCATTACAGGTTGATTTTTTTTTTTTTCCCCAAAAAAGACAGGGATGCCCACTTTCACCATTCCTATTCCACATAGTACTGAAGTGCTAGCCAGAGCACACAAGAAGAAGAAAAAAAAGGCATCCAAATTGGAAAAGAAGTAAAACTTTCATTATTCAAAGATGACGCTATTATACATAGAAAACTCTAAAGACTCCATCAAAAAACTACTAGAGTTAATAACTGAATTTGGTAATGTAGCAGGATAAAAATTAAAACCCAGATATCTATGGCTTTTTTATACACCAATAATGAACTCACAGAAAGAGAAACTAAAAAAAAAAAAAATCCCATTTACCATTATAACCAAAAAAATAAGATAGCTAGGAATAAACTTAACTAAGGAGGTAAAAGACTTGTGCTCAGAAAACTACAGAATGTTGAAAACAGAGATAGAAGAAGACATAAATAAATATGGATACCAGTTCATGGATTGTTAGAATCACCATCATTAAAGTGTTCATACTACCCAAAGTAATCTACAGATTCAATGCAATCCCCATTAAAATACCAACAGCATATTTCACAGACCTAGAACAAACTCTCCAAAACTTCATATGGAATAAAAAAAGACCTCAAATAGCCACAGCAATCCTGAGAAAGAAGAACAAAGTTGGAAGGATCACAATACCAGATATCAAGCTATATCTGTTCTCAAAACTGCCTGGTACTGGCACAAGAACAGACATATAGATCAATGGAATAAAACAGAGAACCCAGAAATCGACCCAAGCCATTATACTCAATTAAAATTTGATAAAGGAGGCATGAGCATACAATGATGTTAAGACAGTCTCTTCAATAAATGGTGCTGGGAAAATTGGACAGATACATGCAAAAAAATGAAACTAGACCACCGGTTTACACCATACACAAAAATAAACTCAAAATGGAAAAAGGACTTAAACGTAAAATGTGAAACCATAAAAATCTTTTAAGAATCCATAGGCAGCAAAATATCAGACATATATCACAGCAATATCTTTACCGATACAGCTCCTAGGACAGTAGATACTAAGGAGAAAATAAATAAATGGGACTACATCAAAGTAAAAAGCTTCTGCACAGCAAAAGAAACCATCAACAAAACAACAAGAAAGCCCACTTCATGGGAGAACTCATTAGCCAATGTTATCTCTGATAAGGGTTTAATCTCCAAAGTTTATAGGTAACCCATACAATTTAACAATAGAAGATAAACAATCCAATCAAAAAATGGGCAAAGGACCTAAATAGATACTTTTCGAAAGAAGTCATACAGAAGGCCAAGAGACATATGAAAACATGCTCAAAGTCACTAATTATCTGAGAGATGCAAATCAAAACAACAATGAGGTACCATCTCACACCTGTCAGAATGGTTATCATCAACAAATCAAAAAATGACAAGTGCTGGCAAGGATGTGGAGAAAAAGGAACCCTCGTGCACTGTTGGTGGGAATGCAGACTGGTGCAGCCACTGTGAAAAACAGTATGGCGTTTCATCAAAAAATTAAAAATGGAACTCCCATTTGACCCAGTAACCCCACTTCTAGGAATCTATCCCAAGAAATCAGAAACACCCATCAGAAAGGATATATACACCCCTATGTTCATAGCAGTACAATTTACAATAGCTGATATTTGGAAACAGCCTAAGTGCCCATCGGCAGATGAGTGGATTAAAAAATGGTGGTACAGCCGAAACCGGTTTGGCTCAGTGGATAGAGCGTCGGCCTGCGGACTGAAGGGTCCCGGGTTCGATTCCGGTCAAGGGCATGTACCTTGGTTGCGGGCACATCCCCAGTGGGAGGTGTGCAGGAGGCAGCTGATCGATGTTTCTGTCTCATCGATGTTTCTAGCTCTCTATCCCTCTCCCTTCCTCTCTGTAAAAATATCAATAAAATATATTTTAAAAAAAAATATATCTAAACCTTAATGTCTACTTCAAAGAAGAGGAAAAGCCCAGCTGGTTTTGCTCAGTAGTTGAGCATGGACCCATGAACCAGATCACTGTTCGGTTTCAGTCAGGTTATATGCCAGGGTTGCGGGCTCAATCCCCAGTAGGGGGCCTGCAAGCAGGCAGTCTATAGATGATTCTTTCTCATCATTGATGTTTCTATCTCTCTCTCCCTTTCCCTTCCTTTCTCTGAAATCAATAAAGACATTTTTTAAAAAGAAACCGGAGGGAAAAAAGAAGAGGAGGAACAGTAACATTATCTTATGCAGAAGGAATATGCACTTACCATTTAACACAAAATAAGTGCTCAATAAAAGATAGTTATCGCCCTGACCTGTTTGGCTCATTGGATAGAGCGTCGGCCTGCGGACTGAAGGGTCCCAGGTTCGATTCCGGTCAAGGGCATGTACCTGGGTTGCGGGCACATCCCCAGTAGGGGGCGTGCAGGAGGCAGCTGATCGATGTCTCTCTCATCGATGTTTCTAACTTTCTATCCCTCTCTCTTCCTCTCTGTAAAAAATCAGTAAAATATATTAAAGAAAAAAAATAAAATAAAATAAAAGATAGTTATCTCATTAGCATGTCTACAACTTAAGCTTGTTTTTTATTTCCACTGGCATTCCAGCAGCAGAAAGCAGTACAAAAATGGTTTCTCTCTGCTCCTTAAAAAACCCTAAACCACTCTGTGAGATTGATGGTTGTCTGCAAATGTTTAAGGGTCCTCAAAAGATATTTAATGGATTAATGTTATTCTTTGGCATTATTCAGATTTGTATAATTTCACCTTATTAATAAGCTTGACATTTCTCTTATTTAAAAGCCTATATTCCATTAAAGACATCATTTATTCTAAAATAAAACTATCAAATTTCATAACCGTGGAAAGAGCTAGCTAGGCATACAGAAGAGGTATTTATTTAAAAAGAAAAAGAAGCCCGGCCAGTATGGCTAAGTGCATTGAGCATTGTCCCAAGTACCAAGAGGTTGCTGGTTCGATTCCTGGTCAGGGCACATGCCTAGGTTGTGGGCTTGATCCCCAGTAGGGAGCATGCAGAAGGCAGCAGATTGATGTGATATTTCTCTCTCATTGATGTTTCTATCTCTCTTTCCCTTTCCCTTTCCCTTCCTCTCTCTTGCAGTGGTTCTCAACCTTTCTAATGCCGCGACCCTTTAATACAGTTCCTCATGTTGTGGTGACCCCAACCATAAAATTATTTTCGTTGCTACTTCATAACTGTAATTTTGCTACTGTTATGAATCGTAATGTAAATATCTGTGTTTTCCGATGGTCTTAAGTGACCCTGCTAGCGGTTCTCAACCTGTGGGTCGTGACCCACAGGTTGAGAACGGCTGCTGTAGAGCCTAAGACCATCGGAAAACACAGATATTTACATTACGATTCATTAACAGTAGCAAAATTACAGTTATGAAGTAGCAACGAAAATAATTTTATGGTTGGGGGTCACCACAACATGAGGAACTGTATTAAAGGGTCGCGGCATTAGAAAGGTTGAGGACCACTGCTCTAAAGTAAATAAATAAATAAATAAATAAATAATCAATGAAAACATTTTTTTTTTAGCCCTAACCAGTTTGGCTCAGTGGATAGAGCATCGGCCTGAGGACTGAAAGGCCACAGATTCGATTCAGGTCAAGGGCATGTACCTTGGTTGCAGGCACATCCCTAGCAGGAGGTGTGCAGGAGGCAGCAGATCGATGTTTCTCTCTCATCGATGTTTCTAACTCTATCCCTCTCCCTTCCTCTCTGTAAAAAATCAATAAAATATATTTTTTAATAAAAAACATTTTTTTAAGAAAAAGAAAAAAATATTCATTGAATTACCCAGAATCTCAACATATATCACTCCCTCCGGTGCCAGTTCACCTAGCCATTTCTTTCTTTTCTGGCGAAGGCGAATCTGCCTTTCCCAAATCAAAGATATCTATCTAAAAAAGGTAGCCAAGCCGTCTGCCAATTCCACTATTTCCTGAGCCCACTCACACTACTGTAAAACAGTTAATAGCAGGTAGTTACTTCAGGATTGTTGTGATGATGAAATAAGATAGTGCACGAAAAGTATACAGCTCTGTGCCTAGCTACAAAGTGATTTAAAAAAAAATAGCTCTTTGTTATTATTGTTACTGATAAACTTCAGACCTTTAAAAATTATTTTTTCATTTTCTAATGTGCTCCTATTTTGCTCATTCCTGAAGAATTACAAGAGCTGTAAGTAAACATGAAGGTGGAAGGGTGCTCATTAAAAAACTTCTCCAGATAGGCGGCAACTCCCCAGGGCATTGTCTGCTTCCACAGTTACATTCAAGATTTAAGGCTATGCCAATCATTTCATACGGCTTTAAGTGTGCTAATGGTTAACCAGTTATACAGTTAAAATTCTCAGCTGAAAGAACACCTTTAATCAAGAGTACTACTAAATCAAAATAACCTTGTTTGCATTTATTCACCTTTAGTCTAATATTCCAATGGGAAAGTTAAAAAGAAAACAAAAACAATAAAACTCAGGTATAGGGGAAACTGAATTCTGAAAAATAACACAACCATTATATTGAAATACATTTCTTCAACTATCAAAAATACAACCATAAAGACATTAATCCATTGGTAGGCTACTCCATGAACACATGTTTTTTTAAGTGACAGTGGGAATCACAGGGGGCATTAGTTCTTACTGTTGCTGTTATTAACAAACCTTTTTTATTCTGTATATATATCTCTATGTAGCACATGAATAGCCAGAAGGCAGACTAGCAAACTTGTGAATGACAAGAAGCAAAATGAAAAAAGAAAATCAAAAATAGAGCTAAATTACCCTGATAAGTTAGAATGCTGTTAAAACTCAAGATAAAATTGAAAGTTCAACAGTTACTTTTAAAAAAAAGATGTGGGAAAATATGCTTGGACGTAGTGAAAAAAAATGTTTGCTGATTGCAAGTTTTATATGAACCATCAGGGTAAAAAGGTACTGAACAAGTTGTTAGGATCCTAGGCTGCATTAGCCAAAGAATAACTCCCAGAGCACAAGAAATAAAAGTCCCACTGTGCTTAAAACTGGCCACATCACAGCTAGAGGACTAGGTAAGTTATTTATTAGCACACTTTAAGAAGAACACTGATAAATGAGAGTGCATCCCATAAAGAGAATGGCTAGTTTGCAAACTACAAAGAAGTTCCCCATCAATGGAGATAAACTAGGACTAAGTGACCCCCTGCAGAATTTGCTAAAATGGGGTTTGGATTAGTCTCAATTCTAAGATTTTGTATACCTGAGAATTGTTGCTATGTCATAGCATTATAGTGCCATTAACAAAAAAACAGGTCAGTAGTGTGATCAAAGCTGTTAGCAAATACTACTACTGCAAAAATATATCACTAATGAACTTCCATACAGAAATAGTTTGCTAGTCTGCCTCAGACTCTGCCCAAAACCCCCAACTGCCTCACACCTTTTGATCTTCCCCAAGCCTAGATGGAACATATTGACTGACCTGCTCAAAAACCTGGTGACATTATAAAAGAGCTGATGTGTAAATTCTTTCAAATTGTCAACTGCATGACAGATGAAAACTGAGGTACTGTTCAAATAAAAAAATACTAAAGGTAAAGCTTAAACGCATTGTATAACAATGCAACGGATCCTGTACCAAAAGAAAAAGAACACAGCTATTAAGGACATTATTAGGAAACTAACAAAATTGGAAGATGCAATGAAAAATGCTGTATGAGTGATAAATTTCCTGAATGTGATAGCTAAAACATGGATACAAAACATTGTTTTCTGGAAATATACACTGAAAACATTAAAGAATAAAGCAACGCAATTATATCAGCTACTCTTAAACAGGTTGGGGGGAAAATTTGTATATGAATGTATACCTATATAAATTTACACATACACATGCATCTTATCTAATAAAAGAGAAACATGCAAATTAACAATCACTCCGCTACGCCCACAGCCAATCAAAGTAATTATGCAAATTGACCCAACAAAGATGGAGGTTAATTTGCATATGCAGATGTGGAGCGGCCGGAAGGGGCGTGACGCCTGCTATGAGGAGAAGGGGGGCGGCAGAGGGAGCTACAGGAAAGGTGCTCCAGACAGAAGCGAGGACTTGCCGGCTCCTGCGCGGGCCGGGAGTGGGGACTTGCCTGCTCCTGGGCGGCTGGAAGTGAAGCCAGGGGAAGGAAGGCCTATTCTTGCACAAATCTTCGTGCATCGGGCCTCTAGTATATACATAAGACTGCAAGCAAATGTGACATTATTAAAAACTGGTGAATTTAGATTACAAAACTGTGGCAAAGTAAGTACAAGCTACACTAACACTCTACCATGACCCAACTGGAAATAAAAACAAAATATAGAAGAACCAACCTAAAAAATCGACTGAAGACTAGCTGGAGAGAACCCTGATAACCAAGGACAGAAAGTGGAGACCGCATAGAGACTAGAAGAAAGTGCAGCAGCTGGCTGGGCTCCCACAGACAGCAGCTGAAGTTCCAGAGGGATATCTCAGCTGTGGGGGGTTCCTACTGAGAATTCTGGGATCTTAAACCCCAAACAGGGCTCCCCAGCCAAGAACACCAGAACTGAGAAAGGTGCTCACATAACATCTTGCTGTGAAAAACAGCAGTGTTTCTGTCTGCCAGCCAGAAATCCAGGCACCCTCTTAAAAGGCCAAGACACAAATTTTTGTGTGCAGCCACTCACCTTGGGCTGTGGCAGAGGGAGGGCAGAGTGGACTGAAGCTGTGTGAGCAGAAGCCAGGATTGGGGGCCCTAGGGTTGGAGCTCTATGACAGCCATCCCAATTTTCTCACACTGTGGAGGAAAAGTTTCTCCTGTGGAACTTTGCTATCCAGGCCATTTTTGCCTCGGGGGAAGGCAATTGCCCCTCCGTTGGAAGAACTCTCGCCCACCCTGTAGTCGTCAGCCTGAGACTAATCAAATCTGGGATCAATGAGACTGCAGGCAGAGGCAGGTCTCTGGAGGTTTTGCGTCCTTGCTTGTTCTAATCCCAGTCCGGGGAGCTAGGAAAACTAGACACTAGTGCACATCTTGGTCCGTTCCAAAGTCACCCAGCCCCAGCAGAGGGTGCCACAACCTGTGGATTGCTGATAGCTTCAAGCAGGGTACTCAGCGCCAGTCACAAACAGCATCTAACACTGTCCTGCACTAGAGATTAGTAGGTGTAGCAGATCTACCTAATACACAGACACAAACCCAAACAGAAAGCCAAAATGAGAAGATAAAAAAACAAGCCCCAGATGAATAAATAAGAGAATTCTCAAGAAGAGCTAAATGAAAAGGAGATAAGAAACTTATCAGACATCGAGTTCAGAATAATGATGGCAAAGATGCTCAACAGCATGAGAGAAGACATAGTAACTATGAAGAATGACATAGCACAAGGCCAGCGTGGCTCAATGGTTGAGCCTCAACCTATGACCCAGAAGGTCCCAGTTCAATTCCCAGGCAGGGCCCATGCCCGGGTTTCAGGCTTGATCTCCAGTGTGGGGCATGCAGGAGGCAGCCAACCTATGATTCTCTCTCATCATTGATGTTTCTCTCTCTCCTTCTCCCTTCCTCTCTGAAATAAATAAAAATATTTTTTAAAAGCATGATATAACACTAATAAAGAATACTGTGGAAGAAATACACAGCCAATTAGGGGAAGCCAAGGATTAGATCAGTAAATTAGAAGACAGGGTAGAAAAAAAATCACTCAATCAGAGAACCAAAAAGAAAAAAAACAGGACAGCTTAAGTGAGCTATGTGATAACCTGAAATGTAACAATATTCACATAATAGGTGTACCAGAAGGTGAAAAAAGTGAACAAGGGATAGAGAACATGTTTGAAGAAATAATGGCAAAAAACTTCCCTAACCTGGTAAAGGAAAAAGTCACAAAGGCCAGGAGGCACAGAGAGTCCCAAGCAAGAAGAACCCAAACAGGCCCACACCCAGACACATCATAATTAAAATGCCAAAAATTAAAGACAAAGAGAGAATCTTAAAGGCAGCAAGAGAAAAGCAACTTGTTACCTACAAAGGAGCTCTCATAAAGCTGTCAGCTAATTTCTCATCAGAAACTCTACAGGCCAGAAGAGAATGTTATGAAGTATTCAGGGTAATGAAAAGCAAGGATCTGAAACCAATATTACTATATCCAGCAAGACTATCATTCAAAATAGATGGTGAAATAAGGAGCTTCCCAGACAAAAAAAGGTCAACCAGCACTGCCACAAATGCTAAAGGGATTGATTGCTGACATGAGAAGAAATAAAAAGAGAAAATCATAGGCATAAAAAATTAAAACGGCAATAAATAAGTTTCTATCAATAATAACCTTATGGCATGAGTTTGGGGGGAACAATGGGGGGATAAGGAAATAAAGAAAAAATATTTTAAAAAACAATAATAACCATAAATCTAAATGTTTTAAATGCTCCTAACAGCCGAAACCGGTTTGGCTCAGTGGATAGAGCGTCGGCCTGCGGACTGAAAGGTCCCGGGTTCGATTCCGGTCAAGGGCATGTACCTGGGTTGCGGGCACATCCCCAGTGGGAGGTGTGCAGGAGGCAGCTGATCGATGTTTCTCTCTCATCGATGTTTCTAGCTCTCTATCCCTCTCCCTTCCTCTCTGTGAAATATCAATAAAATATATTTAAAAAAAATAAAAAAATAAAAAATAAAATAAATGCTCCTAACAAAAGACATAGGGTAGCTGAATGGATACAAACACATGAACCAATTATATGCTGTCTACAAGAGACACACCTCAGAACAAAGATTCACACAGGATGAGAGTGAAGAGATGGGAAAATTTTTTTCCAAGGAAATGGAAACAAAAAAAAATCTGGGATAGCAATATTTATATCTGACAAAATAGACTTCACAATGAAGGCCATCACATGAGACAATAAAGATCATTACATAATACTAAAAGGATTAATCCAACAAGAGTATATAAACTTGGAAACATATATGCCCCCAATAAAGGAGCACCTAAATATATTTTTAAAAATTCTGGAGGACTTTACAAGAGAGATGGATAGCAATACAGTCATAGTAGAGGACTTTAATACCCCACTGACTTTACTGGATAGATCTTCCAGACAAAAACTTAACAAGAAAACAGAGGCTCTAAATGACACACTAGATCAGATGGGTTTAAATGACATTTATAGAACATTTCACCCCAAGGCTGCAGAATATGCAATCTTTTCAAGTACACATGGGTCATTCTCAAACATAGACCACATGTTAGGATACAAAACAAGTCTATACAAGTTCAAGAAGATTAAAATCCATTGACTATATTCTCAGGTCACAATGGAATGAAGTTAGAAAGCAACTACAGTAAAATCACTAAAAAAATATTCAAATACATGAAGGCTAAATACCATATTATTGAACAATGAATGGGTTACCAATGAGATCAAAAAGAAATTAAACACTTCCTGGAAACAAGTGAAAATGAACACACAATAACCCAAAATCGTTGTACTGTTGATATTTGGCTCTGTTGACTAATTAGTTTGCTGACCACTGAACTAGGAGGTTACAGTTTGATTCCCAGTCAGGGCGCATGCCTGGGCTGTGGGCTCAGTCCCCAGGAGAAAGCATGCCAGTAGCAGCAGGTGTTCCTATCTCTCTCTCCCTCCCCTTTCATCTCTCTGAAGTCAATAAAAACATATTTTTAAAAAACAAAACATCAAATTGTGTACTTTAAATATGTATAGTTTATATATGTCAGACCTCAATAAAGTAATTTCTTTTAAAAACACATATTCAAAGCCCTTTGAGAGTTTTAGTCTTTGTGATCTCTCTCACCACTTGTCTCAACACACTTTGTAACTGTGTGGCCCTCTGGTCCCTGTTCTACATTCTTCACCATTGCTTCCCACAATCCTAAAGAACTCATCTCTCTATATAAAAGCCTAATATGCAAATTGTCCCCACAGGAGTTCGACTGGGAGACTGATCACTCGCTATGGTGTGCGCTGACCACCAGTGGGCAATGTGCAATGAAGGAAGGCCCTGGCTGGCAGCAGGCAGCAGGGGCAGAGAGGCCTCGGCCAGCAGCCAGCAGTGGGCAAGGGAGGCCCCAGCTGGCAGCCGGAGGCCTGATTAGCCCTGATCGCCGGCCAGGCTTAGGGACCCTAACTATGCACGAATTTCATGCACTGGGCCTCTAGTCTATATTATAAAAGGCCTGTGGCCCTAACGCCATAACACCATAAGGATCACACGACCAGTCACCCGGAGGTGCATTGATGGGTCCCGCCTCGCGCAGCGGGTCTGGGGTCTAGGGTCTGTGGTCCCGCCTCACGCGGCAGGATTGGGGTCTCGCGCAATTACAGCTCACGCGGCGCGGCCCACAGGGTCTGATCGCAGCAAGGCTGGCAGCGGGTGGACAGGGTGCAGTACAGCGGGCACGGCGAGGCGGGCATGGGTGGGCAATTTCGCACACTGGGCTTCTAGTATTATATGAGCTTGTCTTTCTTCTGCTTTTTTGTTCATTCTACTACAACTTCCTGGAAAAGAGATAAATGAAATTTAGACTCAAATTACAGCTATATGAAGTCACTACTCAGTTAAAAGTTCAGTTCCTCATCTGTGAAATGGGGATTTTGGCCACCTCCTGACAAGATGGTCACGGGAACCAGCAGGGTAACTGAAGTTCAAGCTAAGTGAGATGGAAAGTATGAGAGTGTTTTGTAAACTGAAATAATACAAAACAGTGTTCAGTGTCATTACTTCCACATATCTAAAGCCCTATAGGTTCAACCTTCTTCCCAAAGTTGACCCTAGCTGCCTTCTTGAAAACAGAATCACCTCTCCTCTGAATTCAGAGTACTAATTATAGATTCTTCTTTTTCTTTTTTCAATCCTCACCCCAGGAGTGAGGATATTTTTTCCATTAATTTTTAGAAAGAGGAAGGGAGAAGGGAGGAGGAGAGAGAAAAAAAAACACACAAAACCATCATCATGAGAGAGACACATGAATTGGTTACCTCCCACTCTTGCCCCAACCAGGGCCAGGACTGAAGTGCATACTCTTGAGCAGAAATTGAACCTGTGACCCTTGGTCCCACTCTAAACACTGAGAAAACTGGCCAGGGCTAATTATAGGTTCTTTGTGAGGCCACCTATGGTCTACCATATTCATCACAAGTGTACCTTGTTAATAAAAATAACCTGTGTTATACTATGTCCCCAAATGTAACCACCTCATAAAGATGAGACATATAAAGAGACTAGAGGCCCGGTGCTTGAAATTCGTGCACAGGTAGGGTCCCTAGGCCTGGCCAGCAATCAGGGCCGATCGGGGCCTTCCGGCTGCCGGCCAGGGCCTTCCTTCCCTTGGCTGCAGGCTGCCAGCCAGGGACTTCCTCAGTTCCACGCTGCTCCCTGGTAGTCAGCACATGTCATAGCGAGCAGTCGAACTCCCAGTCAGTCCAACTCCTGAGGGGACAATTCGCATATTAGCCTTTTATTATATAGGATGCCAGCCTTGCACACAATAAAAGTTCAATATTTGAATTCAACAGTGTATTGAATTACAATTAGACTGGAATCCTTGAAGAGGCCTTGAAACAATAGGTTTGGAACTGCCTATGACTTCATTCACAGCCTATGAATATATATGACAGCCCTCCTTTCGCATGCTTGGTTGTGGGCCTTAGCTAAAACCTTGGAGGAGACCACAGGGAGGTCCAGTTTCGCTGAGGGGCATTTGGGTCCACGTGTCCCTTCTCAAGCACTGGGTTCCTGAAGAGGAAGTAACAGAGATAGGATTCAGGGTGATTAAAGGAGTGCCAGGGGAGTGAGAGTACATCATTCTGAAACCAGTAGACCCAGGAACTAGGAGTCAAGAAGGCTCTGGAAAGAACAAGTAGTTTATGCTTTTCTCATGCTCAGCACTCAAATCCATTAACATAAAGTGGGACAAGAACTTTTAGTTACATCATATTTAGTATTTTGAATATACTAAATAATGCTCACCATTTTTTAAAAACATGATAATATCTTCTACTTTTACCTCCAAAAAATAAGGAAAAAAGTTTAATATATAATGAGCTAAACCAGGAACCCCAGAGCTGCCAAATGCTGGCATTTTGTTCTAGGAATTCAAGTACTATTAATCTTACCTAATAAAAGAGAAACATGCAAATTAACCATCACTCCGCTACACCCACAGCCAATCAGAGTGAGTATGCAAATTAACCCAACAAAGATGGCCGTTAATTTGCATATGCAGGCGGGGAGCAGCCGGGAGGGGCGTGACACCTGCTATGAGGGGAAGGTGGACAGCGGAGGGAACTACTGGAGCCGTGCTCCGGACAGAAGCGAGGACTTGCTGGCTCTCCCCGACTTGCCGGCTCCAGGCGGCCCAGGAGCAGGGACATGCCGGCTCCCTGGCGGCCAGGGAGCGGGGACTTGCTGGCTCCCAGGAGGGCCGGGAGCAGGGACATGCCAGCTCACAGGTGGACCAGGAGTGGGGACATGCCGGCTCCCGGGTGGGCCGGGAGCGGGGACATGCCAGCTCCCGGTGGACCAGGAGTGGGGACATGCCGGCTCCCAGGTGGGCCGGGAGCGGGGACATGCCAGCTCCCGGGTGGCTAGGAGTGAAGCCAGGGGAAAGAAGGCCTATTCTCGCACGAATATCGTGCAATGGGCCTCTAGTTTAAACATAAGAGGGAAGTGAAACCCTGAGAATCTCTGATTATATAGAAAATCTGCCTACAGTTTATACACACACATGCCAGGGGGAATCCTTTAAAAACAGTCTAGCCCTGGCCAGTTTGGCCCAGTGGATAGAGCGTCGGCCTGCGGACTGAGGGGTCCCAGGTTCGATTCTGGCCAAGGGCACATGCCTGGGTTGTGGGTTTGATCCCCAGTGGGGGGCATGCAGGAGGCAGCCAATCAATGATTCTCTCTCATCATTGATGTTTCTATCTCTCTCTCCCTCTTTCTTCCTCTCTGAAATCAATAAAGAAATACATTTTTTTTAAAAAGTCTAAGCTCAATATTTATTTTTGCTTTTGTTCCTACTAAAAAGCAAAAGTTATTTGTCAGCACTGAAAAAAAAAACAAAACAAGAGGGAAGTCTTGCCATTTAATGATTGGTGTGGTGAAGACAATAGGACCCTGGAGAGTATTATGCTAACAGAAATAAGCCAGTCAGAAAAAGACAAGTATCACATGATCTCACTCATCTGTGGAAGCTAATGAACAATATAAACTGAAGAAAAATATAGATCCAGAGACATAGAAGCATGGAAAAGGCTGTGGAAACTCAGAGGGAAGGCGGGGGGAAAGAAGGGGGGCGGGGGAGAGATTAACCAAAGAACTTGTATGCATAGATGCATAACCCATGGACACAGATAATAGGGTGGTAAAGGCCTGGGGTGGGGGGTGGGCGCAGGCTAGAGGGGTTAATGAGGGGGGGAAAGGGGGCATATGTAATACTTTCAACAATAAAGATTTAAAATTTAAAAATAAATCAGTAGGGCAGAACTGAAGTAGGGAGGGGTGGAGAAGGGAGGAGAGGGGAGGGGAGGGGAGGGGAGGGGAGGGGAGGGGAGGGGAGGGGAGGGGAGGGGAGGGGAAGGGACGGGAGGAGAGGAGAGAAGGCCTAATTATTTTTTTCCCCTAGAAGTACTGTGAAGACTACATGCTTTGGCAACAACACAGTTATTTTCTTTGTTTAAATCTTTTAAATTTCTTAAATGTGACCTCACACTATATGCCTTAAAGTACATCATCAAGATTCCCTCCTGGCACCACTAGGCTGGAATGTGATTAAGAACGAGAATAGAAGAGGCAATGCCTCCACACAGGTGTGACTTCCGATTCCCAAAGAGACTTAATGATGTTGTTAGGGTAAGTGAAAAAGAATGAAATCATTATAATGAATAAAGAAAAATGAAGCAGATGCAAAAATAACCACTGTCAAAGTCTTTGCTTCAGAGTTCTTAATCCTGTGGGGCCAAGAGAAGGAGGGCTTGGGATCCTATAGAAGGTGGGAGTAGCAACGTTGTGGTGGATAATGGCTGTGGTGGTAAAGGTCTCCCTGCTATAAGATTTATGCTCCAACTTCACAGCATAACCAAAGCAGACCTAACAGCTGAAGGATAACTTTAGAACAACCATGCCACAAAATCCAAATGTGACCTCACACTATATGCCAAAAGTAACTCAAAAGGATCAAAGACCTAAATGTGAGAACTAATGCCATTAAACTCTTAGAAGAAAATGTAAGCATAAATCTTTGTAATCTTGGATTAGGCAACAGTGTCTTAGCTATTGCACCAAAAGCACAAGCAAAAAAAGAAAAAAAGTATACTGGACTTCATCAAAATTGCTAATTTTTGTTCTTCAAAGAATACCACCACCATTTCTATATGCATGTTCATACCAGCAAGTACACAGTAGCCAAAAACTGGAAGCAACTCTTGAGTCCATTAATGTATGAATAAATAAACAAAATGTGGTACATACATACAATGGAATATTACTCAGCTTTAAAAAGGAAAAGAATTTTGTTATATGCTATATCTACATGAAGACATTATGCTAAGTGAAATAAACCAGCCACAAAAGGACAAATCCTGTATGACTGTCTCATGATATACCTAAAACAGTAAAATTCAGAGACAGAAAGTAGAATGGTGATTACCAGGGGCTGGAGATAGGAGGGTATGGGAACTTATGATTCAATGGTAAAGAGTTTCAGTTTTACAAGACGAAAGGAATTCTGGACATGGATGATGACAATACTTAATGCTATTGAAATATACACTTAAAAATGGTTAAGATGCCCTGCCCAGTGTGGCTCAGTTGGCTGAGAGTCATCTCATACATTGAAAGATCCCCGGTTTAATTCCCAGTCAGGACACATACCCAGGTTAAGGATTTGGTCACCAGTGTGCATGCAGGAGGCAACCGATCAATGTTTCTCTCACACATCGATGTTTGTTTCATTTTCTCTCTCCTTCCTCCCTCTCTAAAAATGAAAACATATATTTTAAATGGTTATGATAGTAAATTTACCTGTATTTTACCACAACTTTAAAAAAGAAAAAGAAAACATCACCAAGAAAGTAAAAAAACAACCCACAGAATGGGAGAAATTATTTGCAAATCATCCTATATAATAAGAGGTTAATATGCAAATCGACCGAACAACCGGTCGCTATGATGCGCACTGACCACCAGGGGGCAGACGCTCCATGCAGGAGCTGCCCCCTGGTGGTCAGTGCGCTCCCACAGGGGGAGCACCACTCCCCCACAGGAGCAGGCCTACGCCGTCAGTCGGATATCCCCCAACAGCTCCCAGACTGCAAGAGGGCACAGGCCGGGCTGATGGACGCCCTCCCCCGCCCAAGTACACGAATTTCGTGCACTGGGCCTCTAGTATATAAGAGATTTGTATCTAGAATATATAAAGAGATCTTCAATCTCAATAATAAAAACACAAATAAGGCAATTAAACACTGGTGAAAGTTCTGAAAGATATTTATCCAAAGATATACAAATGGCCAATAAACACATGAAAAGATGCTCAAGATAATCAGACATCAAAAAAATGGAAAACAAAACCACAATGAGATACCACTTCACAACCACTTGGATGGCTAAAATAAAACAGACAGTAATAAATGTCGTCACAGATATGAAGAAATTAGAATCCTCATACCCTCCTGATAGGAATATAAAATGGTACAACCACTGTGGAAAACAGTTTAGCAGTTCCTCAAAAGATTAATCATGGAGTTACCATCTGACCCAGAAACTTCACTCGTAGCCAACAGAAATGAAAATATGTGTGCGCGCACACACACACACACACACACAAACACATGCCAAAAAAAAACACAAAACACTGTAAGTGAATGATCTTAGCAACATTATTCATGAGTCAAAAAGTTTAAAAGACCTAAATGTTTATCAACTAACAAATGAATAAATAAAATGTAGTATACCCATACAATGGAATACTATTTGGCAACAAATAGGAATGAAGTACTGCCTCATGCTGTTACAACATGGACAGACCTTAAAAAATGTTACACTAAGTGAAAGCCGGTCACAAAAGATTATATGATTCCATTTATATGAAATGCCCAGAATAGGCAAATCCATAAACACAGAAAGCAGATAAAGAGTTAGTGGCCTAGAGAAACCAAGATGGCGGCATAGGTAAGCACCTAAACTGCTGCCTCGCACAACAATTTCAAAACTACAACTAAAAGACAGAACAGACACCATCCAGAACCATAGGAAAGCTGGCTGAGTGAAAATTCTACAACTAGAAGGAAAGAGAAAAGCTCACAGAGAATTGGAGGTACGGCAAAGGGTCTTTGTGCGTGCAGAGAGGAAGGGCGGCTAAGAGCCTGCCTGACTTTCTCTGGCGGGAGGGGGAAGGAAGCCCCCGACTGCACTGAACCCCAGTTCTGACTGCACTGAACCCCAGTTCCGGGCGAAACCCCGTGGACCCAGGCTCATACAGGGGGAGTCTGGACTGTCAGGTAGAGAGAAAGGCACCCAGAGACTCGGAGACCCGGGGGATACCCGGGGGAGCCCCGGTGGGCAGGGGTCGCGCGCGCGCCAGTGTGCACAAAGGCTGCGGAGGTTGCCACAGGCTTTCCCTAGCAGAAGGGAGTCGGAAGCACCTGACTGCACTGAACCCCAGTTCTGACTGCACTGAACCCCAGTTCTGACTGCACTGAACCCCAGTTCCAGGCGAGCCCCTGGGGACCCATGCTCTTACTAGGGGGAATCTGGACTCTCGGGAGCCGGGGTAGGCAGAGGTCTGAAGGCGCGCGTGCCAGTGCGCACAAAGGCTGCGGAGGTTGCCACAGGCTTTCCCTAGTGGAAGGGAAGTCAGAAGCTCCTGACTGCACTGAGCCCAGTTCTGACTGCACTGAACCCCAGTTCCAGGCGAGCCCCTGGGGACCCACGCTCTTGTGGGGGGAATCTGGACTCTCGGGCGGAGACTCGGGAGCTGGGGAAGGCAGAGGTCTGAAGGCACGTGCCTGCACGCAAGGGCAAGGCTGACTGGAAGCCAAGACTGTCTGCTCCGCCCTGAGACTCCACCCCATCCAAGCTGAGCACAGAGGCTATTGCAATTTGGCAAGTCTAATCCTACAAGGCTGTCTCCAGCAACAAACTTCTCCCAGCATAGACACAGCTGATCCTTACAGCCAACTGGCCTCGAGGTCAATTCCTCCCAGTGATACCAACAACAATCAAGACCTAACTACAACAAGACTGCAAACACAGTCCACAAAGGGGTGCACCAAGAGTGTCCACCTCAGGTTAACTGGGAAGGACGACCCACTGGGCCATATAGGAAACCTAACACACAAATCTACCCTACCAACTCAGGGAAGCAGCGAAAATGTGGCGTCAAAGAAACAGATCACAAATGAAAGAAATGGAGGAAAACAAACGACTGGATATAGAATTCAAAACCACGGTTAAAAGGCTTTTCAAGAATATCCTAGAAAAGGCCGATAAATATAACTAGACCCTCGAAGATATGAAAAAGGACCAACTAGAAATTAAACATACACTGACTGAAATAAAAAATATTATACAGAGACCCAACAACAGACTAGAGGAACACAAGAATCAAGTCAAAGAATTGAATTACAAAGAAGCAAAAAACACTCAACCAAAAAAGCAAAAAGAAAAAAAAAATCCAAAAAGTTGAAGATACTGTAAGAAGACTCTGGGACAACTTCAAGCGTACCAACATCAGAATTATGGGGGTGCCAGAAGAAGAGAGAGAGCAAGATACTGAAAACCTATTTGAAGAAATAATGACCGAAAACTTCCCCCACCTGGTGAAAGAAATAGACTTACAAGGCCAGGAAGCCCACAGAACCCCAAACAAAAGGAATCCAAAGAGGACCACACCAAGACACATCATAATTAAAATGCCAAGAGCAAAAGACAAAGAGAGAATCTTAAAAGCAGCAAGAGAAAAACAGTTAATTACCTACAAGGGAGCACCCATACGATTGTCAGCTGATTTCTCAACAGAAACCATGCAGGCCAGATGGGAGTGGCAAGAAATTTTCAAAGTGATGAATAGCAAGAACCTACAACCAAGATTACTCTACCCGGCAAAGCTATCATTCAGAATTGAAGGGCAGATAAAGAGCTTCACAGATAAGAAAAAGCTAAAGGAGTTCATCACCACCAAACCAGTATTATATGAAATGCTGAAAGGTTTTCTTAAAGAAGAGGAAGAAGAAAAAAGTAAAGATAAAAATTATGAACAACAAATACATATCTATCAACATGTGAGCCTAAAAATCAAGTGAATTAAAAACCTGAGGAATAGAATAATCTGTTGAATATAATAGAATCAGGGGAATAGAAAGGGAGTGGACTGATCATTCTCAGGGGGAAAGGGGTATGGGGGGTTCAGGAAGAGACTGGACAAAAATCATACACCTATGGATGAGGACAGTGGGGGGGCGGGGAGGTAAGGGCAGAAGGTGGGGTGGGAACCGTGTGGAGGGGAGCTATGGGGGGAAAAAGGAGAAACAATTTTAATAATCTGAATAAAGATTTATTTTAAAAGAAATTATTTTTTAAAAAAAAAAAGAGTTTGTGGCCTAGGGCTGGAAGGTAGGGAGCAATGAAGAACGACTGGCAATGGTTATAGTTTGGGGAGAGTGAGGGGGAGTGATGAAAATGTTCTAAAATTGATTGTGGTAATGGTTGCACAATTCTGTGGATATAGTAAAAACTACTGAATTGCACTTTTTAAATGGGTTAATTGAATGGTATGTAAAGTATAACTCAATAAAGCTATTATGAAGAAATATGAATATGGATATCCATTCCATATCTAAAAGATATCTTAGTCACAGTAACTCTCAGGATAGCAAAGAAAAGAACTCACAACTCTCCTTATTTCAATTATAGGAACTAACTTCCCTCAGCAGCTCCCTTGGTAACACTAACCCATGCAAACATCAGTAGACATGCCTGCTGTACATATGATGCAAAGCGCTTGAAGTTAAAAAAAATAAAAGTTACAAAGTACTACACCAAGTAAAACACTCATTATTAAGGCTGGAAACTAACTATGAAATGTTTCCTTTACAATCTAGGACCTGACAATAGCTCTTGAACATCAAAGTGTTTGCCCAAATAATAAATAGGTATGTGGTAGGATACCAATGCTTGATATTCCATAGATATGTGATTTTACAGTGAAACTTACAAGCTGTTTCACTTTTCTAATAAGAATGCAGATGGCAAAGTCCCCTCAGAATTTTCCCAATGACATCACAAAGCCTTGCTTTGTGTTGGACTAATTTGCAGGAAAAGACTCAGCAATTAACTGTTTCATGTCTATACAACCACATACAAGCTTATGTAATTGTCTTGCTATACTTAGACATCAACAAATGAGCAGTCTCATGTTCAATAAACTGAATATAAGCCTAAGAAGCTGCAGGGGAAAACATACAATTTATAAGTCACACTAAGTATATCATTAAGAAAAGTGGCTTTGGTCTTAATTTCTTTAAAACACACACACACACACACACACACTAAAAATTCATCATCAATTTAGCATCATTCACTAAAATCTACACCTCTACACCTACTAACAATATTTATGAGTCATAATCAATTAAGTATATAAACCACTTACCACATGGGGCACCTGGCATTTTTCTATCTGCCTGAAATGAAGTAATACATATCTAGAAAAATATAGGTTTTGAAAAATTCTGTTTTCTCAATTCCTCCTAGGAAAAGGATAAGTTGTGAATTCAAGATGATGAAATTTTTCTATAGGCTACTAAATATCTGCAGCTTCACAAAACCATTACAAGTTTCTTTTAATATGTAGGGAAAATTTTAATTGTTTCTAATCAGAAGTCCTTTAACACATAAGGCAACTTTTAAAGACTTAATATACAGTTTACTATTGCAATCTCTGGAACGAGGAGGAGGCATTTTATATATTCTTGAGGCCATTAAATAAGTGGGCCCTGACCAGGGTGACTCAGTTGGTTGGGCGTCATCTCATGCACCAGGAGGTTGCCAGTTTATTCCCAGTCAAGGGCATATGCCTGGGTTGTGCTCTCACATTGATGTTTCTCTCCCTCTCTCTCTCTCTCTAAAAATCAATAAGCTATTTTAAAAAAGATAACACTGCAATAAACATATGGATATGTATGTTTTAAAAGAAAAAAGAAATCACCATTGTCAGTTCTGTTTTTACTCAGGCTTCATAATCTGCTTGTCAAACACTACTGAAATTTTTGAGGTTTATAATCCTTGAACAAATACCTTGTGAAAACTATAACGAAAATATGTGTACAACGTTCTGGCAACAATTGTATATAGATGGAAATCTAGAAGATGTCATGTCTGGATTTCTCACCTCTAATCAGTGCCTTCTACAATTGTTCAGGGCTGGTCCCTTTTGTAGGAAGGGACTCAAGTTCTGACAAGGGTGATGGCTTCACCAGTCCTTCATCCTCCACTGGGGGCCCACCCTACCCACTATCAAGGATCTGAGAGTGGTGCTGGCCATTCAGATGCACTGTCCTTTAACTGCTGCCTCCTCCCTGGAGCTCACAGCTTTGGAAAAAGCAAGGGAGTCAGTTAAACCCCTGCCAATTCAACTGCCACAACAAAATATACATTCCTGGGCAAGTTCTTCTAACTCTGGGTCTCCTGATGATATTTACCTTTAAAGATTGCTGTGAGAATAAAATAACATTTAAAACAAGCCTAGCACAGTATCTAGCACCAAGTACAAGCTGAATATAAATAAATAGAGGCCCGGTGCATGAAATTCGTGCATGGGTAGGGTCCCTAGGCCTGGCCCAGCGATCAGGGCCCATTGGGACCTTCTGGCTGCCGGCCAGGGCCTTCCTTCCCCAGCTGCTGGCTGCCGGCCGGGGCCTTCCTTCGTTCCGTGCCACCCCCAGTGGTCAGCACATGTCATAGCAAGCGATCAAACTTCCGGTCTCCCTGTCGAATTCCCGAGGGGACACTTTGCATATAAGCCTTTTATATATAGACTAGTGGCCCAGTGCACGAAATTCGTGCACGAGGGGTGGGGGGGTGGGGTATCCCTCAGCCCGGCCTGCACCCTCTCCAATCTGGGACCCTCAGGGGATGTCCGACTGCCAGTTTAGACCTCATCCCTGTGGGATCAAGCCTAAAATGGCAGTCAGACATCCCTCTCGCAATCCGGGACCGCTGGCTCCTAACTACTCACCTGCCTGCCTGCCTGATCGCCCCCAACTACCGCCCCCCCCCCCCCGCTGGCCTGCTCGTCCCTAACTACCATCCCCCACTGGCCAGCTCGCCCCCACCGGCCAGCTCACCCCCACATGCCCCTCCCTGCCAGCCTGCTCGCCCACCCCTGCCAACTGCCCCACCCACCAGCCTGATCAGCCCCAACTGCCTCCCCTGCCAGCCTGACCGCCCCAACCTCCTCTGCCTCGGCCCCACCACCATGACTTTGTCCGGAAGGTCTCCCAGTCTAATTAGCATATTACCATTTTATTAGTATAGATTAACTACAGATGAGAGCAAATATTTTGAAACACCACACATTAGGGTCATTTCCAAGTTGCAATATACATTTTTACCCACATTCCATTATTTAACAATGATATGTCTACCCACTTTAACTATGTTTTAATTCTTGAAATTTGTTTTTCTGTCAGCATGGTTCAGTGGTAGAGAATAGTGGAATACAGTGTAGGATTTTCTTCCTTTCTAATTTTAGGATCATCTTGAACTGGTTTAGCTTAGGTTAGTACAATAACAGTGAAGCAGGTCATTTAAGAATCCAGTAACTTAAAAGGTTGCTCTAGAAAAACATACCAAGGTAGATGAGAAGATGAATATGATCACCATCATTTACAGAGCAATATTAAAGGGATGTAAGAAAGACATAATATGAAGTAAGTTGTTTTTACATTTTCATCAAGAAAAATGTCATACGTTATTTCTTAAATGTCTGTTACACGCCCATTATCTGAGGTACTATATTCAGCTGTTTCTGGGGACCAGAAAAGAGAAGGGAAGAATTTTTCCCTAAAGAGCTAGCAGTCTACCCTGGCTGGTGTGGCTCACTTGGTTGAGCATCATCCTATGCACCGAAAGGTTGCTGGTTCAGTTCCCAGTTAGGGCACATGCCCAGGTTGCAGGCTCAATCCCTGGTAGGCGGTATTCAGGAGGCAGACAATCGATGTTTTGTGCTCACCTGGATGTCCTCTCTCTCTCTACCTCTCTCTCCCTCTCCTTTCCACTCTCTCTAAAAAAATCAATTAAAAAAAATTTTTGAAGACAATTAGCAGTCCAGGGAGATACAGGAAGCAAGAGACAACTCCAGAAGAAGTTTCACAAGAAGGTGGAGCCTTTAAAAGGAATCAGAGGAAAGGCAGAAATCCCATTCAACTAGGAGGAAATAAAAAAAAGCTTCATAAAGGAGATGGCAAGAGGTCATGTGGCAGGAGAAAGGAATCACAGCAAGAGTAGGGTGTGACCAATGGCAGCTCCATAAAGGAATCAGGGGTGGGACTGGGTTCGGCTTGAGCTGAGTGCCAGGGAGCTGGGATTTCAGAAGGCAGCAAACTCATGCCCTCTTATGACAGTGATGAGAAGAACTGAATCAAACTCTATGTTCATGGAAAGAAAGCTGAGGCCAGATGGTGTAAGAAGTCTCTGTAAGTCATTTAGTAGATAATAAATCAAGGGTTTTTAATTTTAATTAAATTTTTTCCCTTTTTTAAAGGAAAAAATACAGAATAATTTTGACTAGAGCAAGGTTTTTCAACCTCAGCAGTGCTGACATTTGAGGCCAGGTAATGACCTCTGTTAGGGGGTCTGTCTTGCGCATTCCTGGATGTTTATCAGCAATCCTGGTCTTCCCCTCTAGATGCCAGTAGCATCTCTCCCCCCAAATTTTGACAACCAAAAATGTTTCCCAAATTGCAAAGGGGGGAAAACTCTCACCCCCATCACCACCACCAGCTGAGAACCACTAGTCTAGTCTTTTGCACAGGAAGAATGTAGAAATACTTAGAATTTTTTCCTTTCTCCCTTCGATCTGAAAAATTTCTGCAGATAAAATGGACTGAAGACAGGGAAGACAGCTTTATCTTCTTATGTGTCAAACCCCAACCACTTAGCCATCACAAAAATCCCAGAAGAATTATTCTCATTTTACAGGTGATAAAACCTATATTTAATGTTAACTTACCCAAAGTTCTGCTAAGTTCAACAAGCTTGAATAGATTTGGTGACAATACTCTAGGTCAGTGGTCAGCAAACTCATTAGTCAACAGAGCCAAATATCAACAGTACAACGATTGAAATTTCTTTTGAGAGCCGAAAACCGACTTCTGCGCTTGGGCCACGAAGTTTCAATCGCGCTGTACGTGCGCGCCCGCACGTGGTATTTTGTGAAGAGCCACACTCAAGGGTCCAAAGAGCCACATGTGGCTCGCGAGCCGCAGTTTGCCGACCACTGCTCTAAGTTCTAAACACTACTACTGCCCCAAGAAGCCCTTAGGTACACAGAAAGTCCATTACTTAATAAAACAAATATTAATAACCCTGTACATAATCCCATGCTAAAATGGCACAAATCCCATCCATTAGGAACTACTTGTTCAGGAAAAATCTAACGTGCCACCACTTCATACAGGCAACATATGCAAAAGCAGTTGAAAGAATCACTGTGGGCTGACATGACCTTTTTTTTTTAATTTATTGAAATGACATTAATTAATAAACTTATAGGCTGACATGATTTCTTTTTTTTTAATTTTTTTAAAATATATTTTATTGATATTTTACAGAGAGGAAGGGAGAGGGATAGGGAGTTAGAAACATCGATGAGAGAGAAACATCAATCAGCTGCCTCCTGCACACCTCCCACTGGGGATGTGCCCGCAACCAAGATACATGCCCTTGACCGGAATCGAACCTGGGACCCTTCAGTCCGCAGGCCGACGCTCTATCCATTGAGCCAAACCGGTTTCGGCCTGACATGATTTCTTAACGGCTAAATGGGGAGACAGAGAGGATAAATAATATTTGGAAGCAAGATCCAAAGCCACGCAACACCTCCCTCTGAAGCCAGGGTTGTCATTGCCTCTGAACCACACGACTCTCCTCTTTGTGCTTCTTTCAAAGCAAAGCCAAAGCCTTTCTCTTGGCAAGGGGTATCCTGGGAGTTATCCAGGCCAACTGATCCTCTAGCAAGAAGGGCAGCTTTGGTATCCCACAACTCCCACCAATTCCAGGAGGGCAGCCTGAGCAAGTCACACAGTCTCCCTTGGCCTTCGTTTCCTATTCATACATTGGAGATACTTCCAAATGGCAAGAAGACTGAACAGTACTTCATAAACTTTGGATGACAGCTTAAGAACATTACCTCATTCTTGTCCCTTAAGTAAGGGCTTAGTAGCCTTCCTGAAGCTTAAGCTCACCAAGAACAAAGTCTTTTCTGTCCAAACGAGGCCAGTATTTGTTCTTTCTATTTGCCAACCCCTAGAGCAGTGGTCGCAAACTCATTAGTCAACAGAGCCAAATATCAACAGTACAACGATTGAAATTTCTTTTCAGAGCCAAATTTTTTAAACTTAAACTTCTTCTAACGCCATTTCTTCAAAATAGACTCGCCCAGGCTGTGGTATTTTGTGGAAGAGCCACACTCAGGGGGCCAAAGAACCGCGTGTGGCTCACGAGCCGCGGTTTGCCTACCACTGCCCTAGAGCATCATCAGGCTGAGTCTATCTCCCTGTGAAATCAAGTACTTTTCCTCCTTCTAAGCAGTATGTGCAGGGGTGACAGAGCCCAGAGTGAAACAAAATAGAGCCTACCTGGTGAGGAAAACATGGGGCAACTCCTTTTTTGCCTCACTGTGAGCCATGACTGGGTCACTTGAGTCAACTCTTCCCAACTGCTCATTAATCATCATCACAAACATATTCTTTCTCAAAAGATAAGCAAATTCACTAACCCAAGGACTCTCTATCAAAGTCGTTTTTCATCTTTAAGAGTCTAGTTAACTAGCTGGACAAGCCAGCAAAACTTCTATCTTAAGATTCTGTTAACTGATCATCTACCTATTAATTTTATTTTACCTTTGTATTTCCAACTTAAATTTAAAGTCCTATTTTTTTCTCCAAGATTCCAAAGACAATCATCTCTCCTGTGTAGCAAATTGGTTAAGAGCCTGATATCATATCTAATAAAAGAGTAATATGCAAATTAACCATCACTCTGCTACACCCACAACCCACACCCACCAGCCAATCGGGAGCGAGTATGCAAATTAACCCCAACCAAGATGGCTGCGGCCACCGAGAGAGCAGGAGGGAGGCTTGGGTTTCCCCGGCGATGGAGGAAGCCAAGCTTTCCACACACCCTAGAGGGACCAGGCCTCCACTCAAGGCTACAAAGTTTCAATTATAGAAGATAAATAAAACCCAACAAAAATGGCAGCAGACACGGAGCTGGAGAGAGCAGGAGGCTAGGGTTGCCCCCGGTGATGGAGGAAGCCAAGCTTCTGCAGCCCTGGCCTGCTTTGGCCTCCGCTTAAGGCTACAAAGTTTCAATTATAGAAGATAAATAAATCCCAGATATCAGGGCCTCCACTTGGGTCGCCAGGGGGCATGGCCGGCCTGCAAACCACCACAGGCCCCTTGCCCAGGCTGCCCCACTCCCCAAGGGAAACCCCACCCTGATCCGGGACACCCTTCAGGGCAAACCAGCTGGCCCCCACCCGTGCACTAGGCCTCTATCCTATCTAATAAAAGAGTAATATGCAGATTAACCATCACTCCAACACATAAGATGGCTGCCCCCATGTGGACACAAGATGGCCACCACAAGATGGCCAGCAAGGGAGGGCAGTTGGGAGGGACCAGGTCTGCAAGGGAGGGCAGTTGGGGGCGATCAAGCCTGCAGGGGAGGGCAGTTGGGAGGGATCCAGGCCAGCAGAGGAGTGAAGTTGGGGGTGACTGGGCCTACAGGGAAGGACAGTTGGGGGAGACCCAGGCCTGCAGGGGAAAGCAGTTGGGGGTGACCAGGCCTGCAGGGAAGGGCAGTTAGGGGCAAACAGGCTGGCAGGGGAGCAGTTAGGCATCAATCAGGCTGGCAGGGGAGTGGTTAGGGGGTGATCAGGCTGGCAGGCAGAAGCGGTTAGGGGCAATCAGGATGGCAGGCAGGCAGGCAAGCAGTTGGGAGCCAGCAGTACTGGATTGTGAGAGGGATGTCCGACTGCCCGATTCCACCGGGATCGGGCCTAAACGGGCAGTTGGACATCCCTCGAGGGGTCCCAGATTGGAGAGGGTGCAGGCTGGGCTGAGGGACCACCCCGCCCCGTGCACAAATTTTGTGCACTGGGCCTCTAGTCTGCAATAAAACCCACTGGCATCTTGATTCCATCACTTACTGTATGACAATGGGCAAATTATTTAACTTTGTGCTTCAGTTTCCTCATGTAAGAAATAGGTATAGTAATGATATTTACCTTATATGTTTATGCAATGAGATAATAAATATAAAGTTCCAGTTCTCTTCTCTTCCCTTTAAGAGTATAACAAATGAATACTTGCTTGAATCCAATATTCTCTCAAGGAATAGATGAAAAACCACAAATTTCATTATCATTTCAAAAACCTTAGTGCTTCTTCTAATAAAAGTATTTGTTACTTGAAAACATAAAAAAGGCAAACTATAAAGAACAAATAAATTACTCATATTTATACAATCCAAAAACAATCCACCACTAATACTTATGGATATTTCCTTCCAGATATTTCACACAATTGGAAACTGAAAGAGATTTCATACAACTGGATCAGTACACATACAATTCTGTATTCTGCTTTTTCATATTGCCAGGTATTTTTCCAAATCATGAAAAGTTATTCCAAAACGTAAGATAAGTATTCCAGAATGCCCTATCAAACCTGCTGCAGAATCAATAGAAAAGTTAGGTCTAGCTTGGAGTTTTGGCTCTTTCTTTAGTTTTCATTGGTGTTTTTTATCTATAAATATTCCATATAATCAAGAAGTCCATAAACAAAAAATGAAAGCCCCAGATTCCAAACTACTCTGTTATTTTTTTATTATGAGAGAGAGAGAGAGAGAGAGAGAGAGAGAGAGAGAGAGAGAGAGAGAGAGAGAGAGAGAGAGAAGAAAGAAAGAAAGAAACATTGATCAGTTGTCTCCTACATGTGCCTGACTAAGGATCAAACCCGTAATCTGGGCATGTGCCCTGACCAGAAATTGAACCAGCCATCTTCTGGTGTACAGGACAACACTCCAACCAACTGAGCTACACTGGCCAGGGCCCAACAACCCTGAATTTTAAGTCCAAGTATTTAAGTCCAAGTATTTAGCATTGGCTAATGCTAAAATGTATATTATGGCATAATTATATAGCTTCCTGCTCTGAGCACCTCAACTTGCCCTACAAGTACTTCCCAGTGGTATCATTAACCCTATTTTACAGATGAAGAAGCTAGTACAGCAGTGATGTGACTTCTCTAAACATGAATTATTGGGTTACCAATCTAGAAACAAAATCCAGCACTCCTAATATTTACTGCAAAATTACAGGTCTGGGCTAGCTCATAAGGTTATTATAAAAAGCAAATGCTACAAGCAAGTCTGACAGTTCTGAAATGACCCCAACATCAGTTCTGGATCACACTAATGATCTAAGGGGCATCTTCCCAGGGGTTTGAGAGAATATACATCTACCAAGGATCTCTAATGTGTTGTAGACACTGGCACTGGCTGGCCAATTATCACTGACCAAAATTACAGGTGGGGAAATTGAGACAGAGGAAATTGAAACACATCCCCATCAATCTGTGATTAAGACAGGACACTCTTCCATCTCAGCTCACCCCAGGGGGTGCCAAGTAGATAAAGCTTTTATGTGGACTGACAAGGAGAATAGGAACTTTGCTGCCTAGGAAAAAGTTACTGGGAGGGAGAAATGAGATGGGAGGATGAAATGACAACCAATTAGAAGCCGAACATAGAGAGCCAAATCCAATAGAGTGGGAGAAACATTCATGATATAAGATCCACAGAGTCCCAAGGGATGTACCAAGTTACACATTCAGCATTAGCTCAGGTGCTTCCCAAGTGGTTTACAGGAGCGTATAGCCCTTCATATTGGTGATCTCAACTCCAACAAGTCTGGTTTAACTGAGTCAAATCTATGTAATCAACAGATAAAATGTCTATCTATGAAATTATTCACCCAAAATAAAGGGGCAGCATTCTCTTTCATCCTTATTAAAGACAAACTCATACAACCCTTTGGTTTTAACTCCTGTTATTAATGAAGAGACTACTCTAGTCCACAGTCTCATATTCTCAGGCCAGAAATTAACATTTAAAACTTCAAAATGTGAACTCAGCCAACACCACCGTTCTCAAAGTTAATAATTTCCACATTTAATACAGATGGAACAGGAAGGTTACAGAATTTGCTAAACTAGACTATGGCTAGAGACAGTTCAAAATTCACCATTGCAAAGTACAAAGACACTTTTTTAGCTCAATGAGAGCAGTTGATGACATTATATTGACATGGCTATGATTACTCATCTTACACCTCGATGTGGTTCTCTCCTCCCAAAAGTCATATATAGGTTAACTACATGTCACAAAATGGGATGGATCTGTGAGTGCAAATGCAATGAAAATTTACATCTAAATGACCTGACGCTGGAAAAGGTATTTTCTTCACACCCCTGCCAGTACAAACCGAAGTTAGCAAAAATATCTTTCAAAACAGGCAAACACATACTTACAGATTTTAGCTTACAAGGCTAGAATCCACAGAGTTGCTTCCATTTAGCTTATTCCCCTCAGTCACTCTCCTCCTCACAGATTTCCTCTTTATGGGCCTTGCTTAATGTGGGACTTGTAGCTTGTTCATACCCAGTGAGAAGAACAGTACTACCATCCTCCAAACACTGGTTACAATCCACATAGACTTTGCTGGCCCCGAATTCTTTTACCTCTCTCTCTTCTACATCAAAACTAGCTATGGGGACCCTATTCAGAGTATGCTGAATGCCCAAGGGCAATTGGAGTGTAGAGGCCTTCTTCAGAGTACACTGGATGTTCAAGGCCACTCTGAGCATGGGAATCTTAATCAGAAGTACTCAAGGTTGAATTGCTATATGCAGGTGCAAAGCAAGAATGCAGCAAGATGTACACTGTGCAAGCATGCCCTTCTATAACCCAAATAGTGAGGTCGCTATTTGGAAAGAAGTCTCTTTTATCTAAGTAGTATAAAGCTGTTATTTACCAGCCAGTACGGGGCTGTATTATGGGGAAGATGTTATTGACCTGCAGGCTGCTGCTGTGGGTACAGAGGCTGCTGCTTTTGTGTGGGAAAGATGTACTGTTACCTACCGGGTGTGCAGCTACTGTATGGGACTTCGCTTTGAAGAACTGTTTTGTCTAGTGGCTCTTTATTAGTAATGGCTCCTATAATAAAGACTCTCTTATATACTCACAACTTCTCATGGCTTCTCTGCTGAATACCCAGCATCTAAAAGGATCCAGTCCCTGGCAGAGGGGCTCGGACCCAACAGTTGGTGTAGAGGAGCAGGATGAAGGGACTGAGTCCCAACACTAGCACAGGCTTTTTCAAGCCACCCTACCAGAAGCATGCTGTGCCTGGACAGGACACTACCACCCCACTGTGTACTTCATCCATTTCCCAGCCACAACAAACTTGCTTGGGGGTTCTGGGTTTTGATAACATATAGAAAAACTAAGTTCCCTGAAGCGCTTATTAAGGAGTTAGGACTGGTTACCTGGGGAAAGAATAATGATGGGAATTGGCTTCATGTACCTGAATGGGAAATAAACTAATTCAATGTAGCTCCCAAACCCAGAAACAGAAGCAAGCTGAGCTGGGAATGTGGGACAGAAGTAATAATAGGTGAAGATGTTGTATTGTACCCCAAATCTCACAAAGGACGCCTCAAGTCGTCAAATTATGGAGTCATTTATTAAAGGCCGGGGGCATACGAGGGGGCAAAAGTGCTCCAGATCTCGCAGCCCCGAAAGGTTCGCCACATCTGGCTTATATGCAGAATATCACAAAGGTATCGATTACATCTTTGGGTTTGGAATGAGGAACCTGGTTTGCACAAAGCAGTTACAGAGGCGAAATTGAGCAAGGTAGTTATCTATAGTGTTGGGTCTATGGATCACTAAATCAACAGAAACACATCATCTGGGGCCACCGAGGCAATACTATCTAATAAAAGAGTAATATGCAAATTGACCGTACCTCCACTACAACCACCAGCCACATCCACCAGCCACACCCACCAGCCAATCAGGAGCGAATATGCAAATAAACCCAACCAAGATGGCTGCAGACACAGAGAGCAGAAGGGAGGCTTGGGTTTCCCCGGCAATGGAGGAAGCCACGCTTTCCGCCTTCCCTTGCCCGCCCAGGCCTCCACTCAATGCTACA
The DNA here is from genome assembly GCF_963455305.1 of Plecotus auritus. Taxonomy (NCBI): domain Eukaryota; kingdom Metazoa; phylum Chordata; class Mammalia; order Chiroptera; family Vespertilionidae; genus Plecotus; species Plecotus auritus. The sequence goes on along the minus strand of NC_137772.1, from coordinate 97,589,064 downwards.
AAGTTTCAATTATAGAAGATAAAAAAAAATCCCAACAGAAATGGCGGCAGCCACGGAGCTGGAGAGAGCAGGAGGCCAGGGTTGCCTGCGGCGATGCAGGAAGCCAAGCTTCTGCAGCCCTGGCCTGCTTTGGCCTCCGCTTAAGGCTACAAAGTTTCAATGATAGAAGATACATAAATCCCAACAGAAATGGCTGCCACCACCGAGGGAGCAGAAGGCTTGGCTCCACTCCAGGCTACAAAGTTTCAATTGTAGAAGATAAATAAACCCCAGATACCAGGGCCTCTGCTTGGGTCGCCGGGGGGCATGGCCGGCCTGCAAACCACCACAGGCCCCTCGCCCAGGCCGCCCCACACCCCAAGGGAACCCCCACCCTGATCCGGGACACCCTTCAGGGCAAACCAGCTGGCCCCCACCCATGCACCAGGCCTCTATCCTATCTAATAAAAGAGTAATATGCAGACTGACCATCACTCCAACACACAAGATGGCTGCCCCCATGTGGTCAAAGATCCTGCCCCCATGTGGACACAAGATGGCCACCACAAGATGGCCTGCAGGGGAGGGCAGTTAGGAGTGACCAGGCCTGCAGGGGAGGGCAGTTGGGGCGATCAAGCCTGCAGGGGAGCAGTTAGGCATCAATTAGGCTGGCAGGGGAGTGGTTAGGGGGTAATCAGGCTGGCAGGCAGAAGCGGTTAGGGGCAATCAGGAAGGCAAGCAGGCGAGCAGTTGGGAGCCAGCAGTCCTGGATTGTGAGAGGGATGTCCTACCAGGATCGGGCCTAAACGGGCAGTCGGACATCCCTCGAGGGGTCCCACATTGGAGAGGGTGCAGGCTGGGCTGAGAGACCACTCCCCCTCTGCACGAATTTCGTGCACCAGGCCTCTAGTTTAGAATAATTGTGCTGTCCCGATTCTGGGATCACTGAGTCAACCGGAATGCATTATCTGTAGCTACTGAGGCAATTTAGGGTAATTGTGCTGTTCTGATTCCAGGACCACTGAGTCAACCGAAACTCATGATCTGTAGCTACTGAGACAATTTAGGGTAACTGAGCTGTCCTGGTTCCCAGAAGAATGTGCTTCGATAACCAGTGAGATCACAATCAATGGGATATTCAAACCACCATCAATGGAGTATTCAATTGATTGGGATAGCATACATAAGTTCAGAAAATCAAAATAACTTTTCTATTGTTTTAGCAAGAAAATAAATACAGAAGCCAAACAGCAGGGTTAAAATTAAGGTTAAAAACGGCAGTTTCTACCTGAGATGATTGCTACCATACTTCAAAGAAGGTTCAATATAGAAATAAACTTGTAGCAATGTGAGAGGTAATGGATTCTCAAAACCTCCAAATGGTTCCTGTATCAGGTGGTAGTTTTAAATTTGTTCAAATGCTCCACAATTCTTCATACCTTCTATTACACAAATAAACTTAGCCCTTGGACTAAGAAATAAAGGGGAACGCCAACACTTTAAGATAACTCCTATACAGACAACTTGTCAGACAGTAAATCTTCTACTTGTAAATACTTCTGAATGGGATTAGATCTAATAATAATTCAGTGACCATTCCCAATGGCAGTAGTAAACACAACAGGGTTGTTGCAATAAAGTAGAACACACCAGTAACCAACAATGACCTTTAAAGGAACTTTTCACTTAATTTACATTAACACATGGGAGAAATTTATTAAAATCAAATATTTGAATGAGGGGGCTAAAAATTAGGAGGAAAAAGCAAAGGAGGAGTTAGAAAAAATAGAGAAGGATGTAGGAGATGATAAAAAGTAAGTGCCCTTATAACAGGATCCATTTAGATATGTATCCTCAACAGCTCAGAAGGCTACATGTGGCATTCTTCAATTAGTGCACAACCGAGAACAGAACAGATAAGACAACCTACATTTTTAACTAATGTACCCTGGGTGTTGGCCTTAGATGGGAATATTTTTTAAAAAACTAAAAAAAAAAAAAAACAACTAATGAACAAAACGCAAGTCTATTAGAAGATTGAGGAAAAGGGAGCAGGAGAATCATGATCTTCCGTTTAAAGCAGTTAAAGCGAAAGTTGACTTGTGACTTTTAAAAGAGAAATATTGTAAAACTCTGGCTTCAAGATTTCGTTCTACATCAAATTTTAGATATTTTAATTTCATGACAATTCAAAAGGGATAATTTTGTTTAAATCTTTATTGTCCAAAGTATTACGGATGTCCCCTTTTTCTTCCCACTGACCCTTTCTAGCCCGCACCCTCAGCCCCCAACCACCTACCCCACCCTCAGGCCTTCAACACTATTATCTGTGTCTAGGGGTTGTGCATATATGCATACAAGATAAAAGGGATAATTTTTTATGGTGGTTCTGATTAGATTCAGGAAACAGAATCACACATGTAAACTTTTAGTAAGTAGCAGCAAAATCCTCCTCCCTCATGGGAGAAGTGCAAATATGGTTCCTTTTGCACATTTCTGTGCTGCTGCTGGCACACTTAGGACTTGTAAAAGCATCATAAAAAGACATGACAGACAGAGGATCCAAGATGGCGGCGTAGGTAAACACCTAAACTGTTGCCTCGCACAACAATTTCAAAACTACAACTAAAAGACAAAACATCTATCACCCAGAACCACGGGAAAGCTGGCTGAGTGGAAGTTCTACAACTAGAAGGAAAGAGCAAACAGCATTGAGGGGTGCACAAGTGCTGAAAAGCTGAGGTACGGAGGCGCGTGTATCGGGCTGGCGACGGGCGACTGGGAGCGCTGCTTTTTTCAACCCGAAGGGAGACAAGCTCCCGATTACTCTGAACTCCAGTTTCTGGAGAGACGCGGGGCACCCAAACTCCTACGGGGAGAAGCTGGCTGGACTGTCTGCCGTGGAGTCGGAAAGTGAGGGAGGCTTGTTTGCAGGGCTGCGCACAGGAATAATTGTTTACTGGGCTGGGGTGCGGGATGCGGGGACTCCATCAGAGACGCAGAGCCGGCTTACTGGCAGCCATCGCTGTTTGCCACGCCCTAGCCTAGTCACACCCTGAGACCCCACCCTGCACAATCTACAAACCCACCCAAGCTCCAAGCAGCAGCTTTAGCATATGAATGGCCTGCCCTATTGCAGCTTAACCTAGCAAACTTGCAGCCCAGGTCAGACAGCTCCAAAACCTCCAAATCCCAAGCAAAGAGGAGAAAACTGTAGTTCTCGCTGTAGCTCCTGCTGGGTGGCCTCAGACAGTAGCTGACCTGCACCCCATTGGAGATCCAGAAGCCAGTGTACCTAGTGGTCAGTGTGAGACACCAGATTTCAACTTCTAACATCCATAAGTGACACATTCAAGAAGCAGACTCAGTGAGCACCAAAGCCCCACTGAAACAAGTCCTGCACCATAAGCGTGTCTCCAGCGCAGCAGTTCTTCCATTATAGACACAGCGGGTCCTCACAGCCAATTGGCCTGGAGATCAATTCCTCCCAGTGTACCAACAGCAATCAAGGCTTAACTACACCAAGACTTTGCACTCAGCCCACAAAGGGGTGTACCAAAGGCATCCACTTCAGGTGATTGGGGAGGCTGAGCTACTGGCCCCTATAGGTCACCTACCACACAAAGCCACTCCATCAACACAGGGAAGCAACAAAATGCGGAGACAAAGAAACATGTCACGAATGAAAGAAATGGAGGAAAGCAAACTACTGGACGACATGGAGTTCAGAACCACATTTATAAGGTTACTCAAGAATCTTCTAAAAACCGCTGAGGAACTTAGTGAGACCTTTAAGGATCTTAATGAGAATGCCAAAAAAATGGAAAAGGACCAGTCAGAAATTAAGCATACACTGTCTGAAATAAAGAATATACAGAAACTCAACTGTAGATCAACGTACCCCAAGAATCAAACCAAAGATCTGAAATATGAGGAAACAAAAACCACCCAACCAGAAAAACAAAAAGAAAAAATCCAAAAATATGAAGATAGTGTAAGGAGCCTCTGGGACAACTTTAAGCGTACCAACATCCGAATTTTTGGGGTGCCAGAAGAAGAGAGAGAGCAAAATATTGAAAACCTATTTGAAGAAATAATGACAGAAAACTTTCCCAACCTGGTGAAAGAAATAGACTTACAAGTTCAGGAAGCACACAGAACCCCATACAAGAGGAATCCAAAGAGGACCACACCAAGACACATCATAATGAAAATGCCAAGGGCAAAAGACAAAGAGAGAATCTTGAAAGCAGCAAGAGAAAAACGGTTAGTTACCTACAAGGGAGCACCCATACGACTGTCAGCTGATTTCTCGGCAGAAACTATGCAGGCCAGAAGGGAGTGGCAAGAAATATTCAAAGTGATGAACAGCAAGAACCTACAACCAAGATTATTCCACCCAGCAAAGCTATCATTCAGAGTTGAAGGTCAGATAAAGAGCTTCACAGACAAGAAAAAGCTAAAGGAGTTCATCACCACCAAACCAGGATTACATGAAATGCTGAAGGGTATTCTTTAAGAAGAAGAAGAAGAAGAAAAAGGTAAAGATAAAAATTATGAACAACAAAATGACATCAAATACATACCTACCAACAAGTGAATCTAAAAATCAAGTGAATAAAAAATCTAAAGAACAGAATGGACTGGTGAATATAATAGAATCAGGGACATAGAAAGGGAGTGGACTGACAATTCTCAGGGGGAAGGGGGTGTGAGGAGTGCGGGAAGAGACTGGACAAAAAGCTTACACCTATGGATGAAGACATGGCGGGGGGTAAGGGCATGGGGTGGGGTGGGGAATCAGGTGGAGGGGAGCTATGGGGGAAAAAAAGAGGAACACTTGTAATAATCTGAACAATAAAGATTTATTAAAAAAATAAAAAATAAAAATAAATTAAAAAATTGTTAGCCTGATCAGAATTTAAAAGCAGTTTAATGTTATAGTCACACACAAAAAAAAAAAGACATGACAGGGAGTTTAGTTCTTTCTACCGTGTCTACTTAAATGCAAAACAGTTTCAAAGGCACTAAAATGTCAAGCTAGTCAAGTCCCGATCAAAGAAAACAAAACTAAATATTATAGCATTTTCTCAGTATTCTGCACTAACTACTTTTGTAGGTTCAGACTCCTATAAAAAAGTATGCCAGTTAAACCACACCCCGAAGGAATAATTAATACCCTCTTTGTGTGTTTCAATTTTACTTATTTCCTGTCTTCCTCTACTTCTGGTTGAAACAGCCAAAAGTGTATTTCCCACACTATCACAGGAAACAAAGCAAGGGAATTCCATTTAAATGGAAGGCTGTCAAATGCTCAGGCATAGCCAAGCAAGATGTCAAAGGTCATGCCCTATATTTCACCAAAAAATAATAATATTGACATATTTATAGCCAAAATAAGTAGCTATAAATCCAAAAGCTATAACCTAATAAAAAACATGGAAGGGGCATTAAATCCAAAAAAAAAATAAGTCTTTTAATTCTACACAGGTATGCTGTCCTGGTGACATTCAAGTTCATTTGCACAATAAATGTGATCTAACAAGTCATTATGTTCTTATCAGTGAGATCAAGATGCTGTGTGCCCCGTTCAGGTCCTTCAGGAAGGTGGCTGCTAACTTGTTTCAGGCCACAGCAACAAGATAGCAGCCTGAGAGAGAAAGCACATCTCACCAAAAGTTGTGAGCTTTTGTTTTAAAGGCAGGTCATGCAGTTTGCTTAATAAAATTCAACATCATATTTTTAAGTGAGTTCCTGAAACTGGCAGAAGCAAGCTTAATAAAGAAGGTAACTAAAGGAGGTGAGGGAGTCTCCATTTCAAATCCCAGGGGTGTATTCACAGTTAAGGATCACAAAGAATTTAGTCATGAAAGGAATCCTTTAGAAGATGCATTCATTACCTTAGAATCTGAACTGTTTTAAGTTTTCATTTTATCCCTCAGACTTCATTACTTTTTCCTCCCAGTCTTAAAAGTTATTTGAAACACAAATGAGGGTGGGGAGTGTAAATGAGGCTTAATTGGAGGCCTTAGTTGTCAATCGCAGTAGAATAGATCTCAGCTCATGACTTCCTTTATTTAATATTTTCCTTTTCTTTTCTTGTGTTCTATATAAGCACAGGTGGAAGTCATGGTTAGGCTAAAAACCATAGCCATCAAAAAACAGCTTTCTTTAAAATGACTCCACAATTTCATCACAAAAGAAATAAAGTAGGGTCTTTTTATGAATATATTCAACATCTGATATTACCCAAGATCATTTACATTGTTCAATGGGATCACATGGCACAATAATTTTTAATTTTTAATTTTTTTCTTAAAAATACAATGTATAAGGTATACAATCAAAAGGTAATGAATTCTGAAATTAACTTCAAACATTCACCAGCCCATAGGTTGTAGAGAAAAAGCACTCAGCATAAATACGGGCTACATCAATATAAAATTACTTCCATTTTATTCTATATCTCTCACATGTATAACTTAAAGCAATCACACTAAGCAATGCAATGGCACAAACTTTAATATCCAAACTACTTATTAAATGGTTTGAAACTCAACTAAACTGAACAGATTGCTTTAAAAATACTCCTGAGTTAGCCACCACAGTGGAAATTCAGATCATGAACAAGGACCATCTCTGAAGGGCAGTGACAGAAGGTGGGGGACTATTGAGGGCAGGGTAATTCTTGAAGTTTGTGACAACATTGTTTTTTAACTTTTTTTAATAATCTGAATTCTGCTTTCCTTTTACTTTTTTTCTTTAGTATGTCCTCAGTAGTCAGGAAAAGTGTTAAAATAGCATTTCAAGAAATATAAAGCACCTTGAAGAAATATCCCAACAATACCGGAATATAATATTAAAGAACTACTACGGAGTAACTGGGAAGTATCCATTAAAAAAGGGGGGGAGGTGTAAATAGTATCAAGACATGCCGAATTATAGAAATTTTTAACCCTAATAAATTTCCTTAGCATTAATTTTTACATTATCAAGTACTTCAGAAGAAAACAAAAATAGCAATCAAAACCATTTTGGTGGCCTCTTCTAAAATGTAAAGCCACCAAATATTGTGTTTAAAATCAGTATTACATCATAATCTCAAAGCCTTCATGTTAATGCAAATGCACATAAATTGTGTAGGGCAAAAGTAGATTTACAATTTTGAGTACACAAAATAGTTTTCTTATAGTTTTTGAATTTTTGTATTATTTTCCATATGAATAAATGTAAACCTTTTGCCCCACCCTGTACATTAATATCTTATATATAAAATACATATGTACACACACATATAAGTAACTAGATATCTAGGCACAACATAATTCTATTTCATGACTTCTAAAAGGGCTCAAGAAACTTCAGTTGCACAGGTAACAGAAGAGAATGAGAGTATATTCACTGTATGCAAATGTCATAATGAGCCACTAAAGATAAAGTTAAATTCGCAAAAGATTGAAGGAGAAAGATCAATTAGGTCAGATTACATAAAAGAAGGCTGTTTCAAAGGAAGCTATGCAAATATATGACGGCATGCATATCTACCCATCCAGAAAGGCTCAGAAAAAATTTAGAGAAATGCTCCCAGCTTGGTGCTAAGCACATAAACAACTTCAGTTGATAGTTACAAGTTCCCTCCGCTACTCTTCCTCAACCCCCTTCAGAGAGGGAGGTCCCCTGCTACAGACAGGTGAAGTAAGACATGGGTTTCTCCTCTATTCAAATTACAGAACCGCTGGCTGAAACCTGACACCGAACCCTCACTGCTGTGACAAATTAGTGATTCTGCAAATTAAGCCTCACAGAGACAAAAAGATACATCATCTATGATACAAATTGTGGTGAGTGAATGCACCCATCTTGATGCATTTATCTTAATGCAATCCTACACTTAAGGTTATATGAGAATAGCTGAAAAATATTCCTTTCTTGTCAATATAGTACAATAAAACCCACATTTGATGCTCACTACCTCAAGAATCTGCCAAAATAAGTCTCTAGCTAAACCGTATGTAAATCATTTCCTTTGACCTTGCTTCCAAGCAACCTAACAGTCTGAGGTATTTGATATTTACTTGTATAGACCATTTCCAAATATTTATGTGGTTATGTTTTCCAGCTTTGAAGGGCACAATATTTACAAGCATAGAAATTATGTAATCCAATTATAATTTATCTCTCCAAAGTGAATTTAAAATCCAAATGCATTTCTTTTCAGAAGCAAAATGAAGGGTAAGCCCTTTCTTTTCATTCTTACCCTCATCATTACTGGGAAGATAAAAGACCTTCCCTCCCATTATGTCTGCAGGGATTTCTCACTCAAACAAGATAGAATTTCCCTCAATCCACCTCACACAGGCTTTTGGGGCATGGTACTGGTGGAGGAAAGGCACTAATTTTCTAGATTAAAAAAAGGAAAACTACTGGGAGGGAAGGGGGACTGAGCAAGCATAATTAAGTGCCTCCAAGCCTCAGATAACTATTGGAGAAATAACAAACTACTGACAAAATCTTTATCTTTCATCATGCTCCTAGAAATTTTAAACTTTTTTTTACTGCTGTTACAAAAATGCCACCACTGAGGTACCCTCCCCTTCCTGATACCAGGTTCACTTAGCTACTTTCAAAACGTTTAAGTCAGCAAACCAATAATGAGGCTTCTCACCGGCAATGCAAAGGCAACTGTGTAACAACTTTGGGATGAGGGTTGTAAAGAAAACTTTTTTTTTCCTCAATCCTGATGCTTAATCAAATTCCCCCCCTCCTTATTCATCACAGCTTTGTTTTAATCAGATGAACTGGGCAGCAGTTCTGTAACTTAAGCCACACAAAAAACAACACTGTAATTAAGACAAATATCATCTGGAGGGAAAATTAATCACTGCAGAAAAGTATTTTCATTTTAGGTCTCAACATACACAGGTGATAAAACCAAGTCACACTCAAAAGGGTAGCAGCCTCAAGATTTCCATACATGAGGCTTGCTGGAGGTAACAGCACATCCCAGGTCACAGATGTTGCAGTGCAGACAAATGAGACACACACTTTAGAGGTGGCATTCTCTTCTGAGAAGACAAATACACCATCCACTATCCCTAAGAATGAAAGAATTCATGTGACTTAATAGCAGTAGGGACACACTACTTTGGTAGATATAACCTATCTTCCCAGAGATCTACAAATTGACTTCTGCCTCTCCTTCCAGAGGGAGATATGATCCCACACTTCTCTTCAATATTAGAACCAAGATGAGACATAAGTTGAAAGATGATGTTTTATATTTCTCTCTGCTTAAGGAATGAAAAGATGAGCTGCAATTTTTTGAAATTCACTCGATCTACAAGCAATAAGAGGGAAAATTAGATTGGCCAAGTCCATACTGTTTCCTAGTTGGTTTGGCTAGTTTACCCTGACATCATTAGTAATCATGCTACCGTGTTTCCCCGAAAATAAGACAGTGTCTTATATTAATTTTTGCCCCAAAGACACGCTAGGTCTTATTTTCAGGGAATGTCTTATTTTTCCATGAAGAAGAATACGGTACACATTTATTGTTAAATGAAAATAAAGGAAATTTATTACCTGTATACGGTACGGTAGTACGGTAGTTGTCAACACAAACCAGACAAACTGTGAATCCTACAGTATCAAGAATTTACTCATTTATTCAATGACAATCATGTCATCATCTTCTGGAACATCATCATAACAATCCAATTCCTGAATTTCCTGGTGAATTTCTTGTGACTCCATTTCTTTCAGAATCAGTGGACCAAATCTTTCATGTTTAGCAATAGCACTGTCTTTAAATGAGTACTTCTTGTCAAGGTAGCCTGCTCACAGTGCATTTGCAATGCAACTGTCAGTGATTTTCTCCCATGAATTCTTCACCCAAGTCACAACTTCTTGCAGTTTAGGTTTCACAAAGTTTCCACGCTGATTTCTCTCCATTCTATTTTCAATGTAGTCATTAATTTCCATGCGCAAATTGTCTTTGAATGGCTTGTTTATTGCAATATCAAGAATCTGGAGATAGGCCGTCATTCCTGTGGGAATCATTATCTGATCTATTTTTCTTTCGTGAAGAAATGTCTTCATGTCTTTAGCGCAGTGAGTGCTGGCTGCATCCCAGACTAGCAGACCTCTTTGGCTCCCTCGCATAACAAGCGGCAGCATTAAATCGACCCACTTCCTTATAACTGCTTGTGTGGCCCAGGCTTTTTCAGTTTCAAGAATAAAAACGCCCAAAACACGTTCAATCTTTTCCTTCTTGCCCTTAGAAATGATTAAAGGTGGGATTTTAGTGCCATCCAGACGAATTGCCAAAATACAGGAAATAAGTGCACTTTCGTAAGCAGTGGAGGGAATGTACGCTAAGGAGGCACCCCGCTGTTCAACAATTGTTGTTTGAGATGATTGGCCCATAAACACTGCAGTTTCATCCATAGCAATCATGTTGGAAAGATTGTATTTAGAGAAGTCAGCATCATCAATAAAGGACTTGAATGCAAGTGCTCGCTTAATAACTTGAGTATCTTCCAACCTAAACAATGTTGTAGATCTTCTTAAAGACAGTTCACTTCGCTGCAGGAAATTATCCAGCCAGTGTTGTGATGCTTTGAAGTCTTTGGGTGCTATGTCAAACTCTGGTGCCATTGCAAGGGCAAATTCTTGAATCTGAGCCCTATTCACAACCAAAGCCTTTGCTCTCCTGTCAACAACCCATTCATAGATCAGGTCTTCCAGCTCGGAAAATAATGGTTGCTGACCTGATCCACACTTGCGCTTTTTAGCATTTCCCTTGTCCACTGTTCAATGAGGTTACCATACTCTGCTCACCATTTTCGGACCAATCGGATACTCAACATCTTCTCTTTGCAGAAAGCAGTAAGATTTTGGCCCCAAGAGTCTTCTACGATTCCTTTCTTGTACTCCACGGAGTAGCTTTTTCTTTTTGCGCTTATTTCTAGGGGTAAAAAAAAAAAAGGAATTGGGATATCAAGGTGGGGGGAGGGGGATCACTCAAAATGACACAGGGGGGATCAGAGGGGGGAATCAAAATGGCACAGGAGAATCACAGGGGGGGTTACCATTTTAGTAACCCCTTTTGATCCTCCTGTGTCATTTTGATTGCCCCCTCTGATCCTCCTGTGTCATTTTAAGTGATCCCCCTCCCCCCACCCCTGTGCCACTGAACACCTTCACCAGACATCCCCCTACCCCTTTATCAGACACTTACCCCCTGGGGCCTGCCTGGGGACTGTCACTGGGCTTGCTGGGGCCTGGATCTGGGCTGGAGCAGGGTCTGCCACTGACTGAGAACCTTCAGTCATCATGAAGGCGGCCGTGAGCATCAGGTAGTGTCACCAGAGACAGACCAGCACTCACCACCTTCACCGCGTCCCGTCCGCTCTAATCCTCCTGTTCTTCTACACGCATCTGCGAAAGTCTCCTCCTCTCTCCCGCCCTGCGCTCACCCCTCACTCCGACCTTCGCTCCACCTCCACACAGCAGTGACGTCAGGACTCCGCATAACGTCACTGGTTGCTAGATGCCAGTCAGGGCGGCCCTAGCGACCAGTTCACGGTAAATTAATTTTCATTCTGAGACAGAGCCTGGGCCTTATTTTCGGGGGATGCCTTATATTTCACCAAGAAGGAAACCTGTAAGTAGGTCTTATTTTCGGAGGATGTCTTATTTTCGGGAAACGCGGTAGTTTACCCTGACATCATTAGTAACTAACTTGAGCCTTAGAAAGCAATTTTGTCTATGTGGAAGATAACTTACACATTTAATAAAACCCTACAGTAGGGAGCTATTCAGTCTACTTTTGCTTTACTGTCCCCAGACCACAGGCAGAGTATCTTTTTAATAAAATGTAGTCTGCTACTATAGGTACAAACATAACAGTAAAACAGTTCACTAAAAACTAGTCAGACTCAAGTATTCTGAACACATTCAGTTAATGTCAATCTGCTTGGCATCAATTTTGGGTTTAGCCAAATTTAACCTTCTCTGGATCCATTGAAGCATCTCATAATCTCCTTTATTCCCGTATTGGGGTAGTAGATAAAGATCTAGTATACCCAGGATATCCAATATTCAGCTAATACTATATTAAAACTGATATTTAGCCCTAGCTGGTTTGGCTCCGTGGATAGAGCATTGGCCTGCAGGCTGAAGGGTCCCGGGTTCAATTCCTGTCAAGGGCACATATCTGAGATGCAGGCTTTATCCCCAATAAGGGACATGCAGGAGGCAGCTGATCGATGATTTTCTCTCATCATTGATGTTTCTATCTCTCCCTCCCTCTCCCTTCCTATCTGAAATCAATAAAATATATATTTTTAAACTGATATTTAAATTTTAAAACATCTTTTTAAGTCAGTATAATTTTCAGTTACCCTGAGTATATTTTGAGATTTCTAACTTTAACTTCAGAAATTCTCATTTTTCAAAAAAACAAGAATTATGTTCAATAGTGATATTTTTGTGTGTGAATCACTCTGCTCCTAGAACATTAAAGTTAATTTTCAAAAACAGACCAAGCAAAAATCTAAATATTTTGTAAATGCCTACTATTCATATTGTCAATTATGTAATCTGTTCCATGTATTACCAAATTCTATATGTCAGTTTTAAATCAAATGCAGTATACTACCAAATAATATTGAATGTAAAATTTTTTAAAATGTAGTATACTACTGGCTTTGAATTGCATTCTGTGGGTCTATATTTACACATGATAGTGTTTCTAAGTTGCACTTAAAAAAAACTAAAAATGTAATCCCATTTTTATAAATTCTTATATTACAAAAACAAAGATACCATTTCATACAAAAATTTGGTCTTATAATACAATATTATTTTCATAATAAAGTCCAAGTTCAGTCTGACAAGACTTTGCTACCTATACAAAGAGGAAGGGAGAGGGAGAAAGAGCTAGAAACACCAATGATGAGAGAGAATCATTGATTGGCTACCTCCTGCACACACACCCCCATGGGGGATCAAGCCCAAAACCAGGGCATGTCCCTGGACCAGGACTAGAAAGGTGACCTTCCTGACCAAGAATAGAACCACTGAGCCACACCAGCCAGAACCTACCTATACTTTTCAAACTTTCTGTATTTCATGTATCCATCACTCTGATATTTCCCCTATTTTCATGTCTTTATGAATGCTAGTCCATCATTCCAAAAACAAATTTAAAAATTAAGATGGACTTGCCCTGGCTGGTGTAGCTCAGTTCAAACCCAAGCAAAGCAAAAATGCCTTCCAGCACAAGCCAAGAAAAGTTGGTGGAACTAACTTGAGTCTTGAAGACTATAAGCAAAATTTGTGGAATTTCCAGTAGAAGCACAGATGATCCAAATCCTAGGGACAAAATGGTCTAGGCCTGAATTTAGAGCTAACCTAGGGCAGTAGTCGGCAAACTCATTAGTCAACAGAGCCAAATATCAACAGAACAACGATTGAAATTTCTTTTGAGAGCTGAAAACCAACTTCTGTGCATGGGCTACGAAGTTTCAATCGCACTGTACGTGCGCACCCGCACATGGTATTTTGTGGAAGAGCCACACTCAAGGGGCCAAAGAGCCGCATGTGGCTCACGAGCCGCAGTTTGTCGACCACTGACCTAGGGGAATGATTAGAAGCTAGTACAGGAAAGTCTGAAAAAACTTTAAGAACAAAGAGTTAACAGACTAGGGGAAATTGAACCCATAGGAAGAGTGTAGAGGACATACAGGTTTGAAAACTAGGGAAAGAACTAAGTAGACCAAGAACCAAATCGGGGAACTCAAGACAGGAACCTCATCTGAGAGGAAGAGGAAATAATGTCATGTTGAATTTGAGGTGAAAGTAGGACATTTATGGCCTTTAGTACGTGGAGACATAGAACAATAGAGGGGTAAGTCATCTAGAAAACAACCAGAGAAAAAGATCACAACTAGTCCCAACATATACTCATGACTGAGCATAGGAGAAGGAAAAATCATGAGTAAACCAGTTGGAGAAGTCAGAATGAAGGGTGAGGGTCAGTATAATACAACGTAATAGAGTCCAAGACAAGAAAATATTTCTACAAAGAGGGTGGTCAACAGAAAATGAAAAAGGAAGACTCAAAAACTCCACTGACGGCCTTTTTTATTTACTGACAATAAAGAGTATAGCTTCGCCCTGACCGGTTTAGCTCAGTGGCTACAGCATCAGCCTGCAGCCTCAAGGGTCCCAGGTTCGATTCCAGTCAAGGGCATGTAACTTGGTTGCGGGCACATACCCAGTAGGGAGTGTGCAGGAGGCAGCTGATGGGTGTTTCTCTCTCACTGATGTTTCTAACTCTCTATCCTTCTCCCTTCCTCTCTGTAAAAAATCAATTAAATATATTTTTTTTAAAAAGAGTGCAGCTTCAACAATCATTGAAACACAGAATTTGAGACTGCAGAAGCTTATCACGCAGCTCTGTCCCACTGTGTGTGTGTGTGTGTGTGTGTGTGTGTGTGTGTGTATTTTTTTTTTCAGTAATGGATACAGCCTGAAATACTAGGTATACCAGTTAATAATGGTGGATTTTGTAATCAAAGAAAACACAATAATTTCAAGAGAAACATCAAAAGTGCTTTATTCAAAGCTACACATTTCCCCATCTTCCAGGTAATTTGTGGATACCATCCCAATAGAACTTTTCTTGTTTTGAGGCAAACCATTCACAGACCACTTATTCGTACGTTTTGAGGTGCTGCTCAGAAAGTGCGTGTGCCACTGATTGGAACTAGTGGTAATCTGAAGGAGCAAGGTCTGGTGTATATGGAGGGTGGGTTAATACTTTCCAGGCAAGATCTTTTAACGTGTCTTTAACTGGTTTTGAAGTGTGTGATGGTGCGTTATCATGAAGCAAAATTACTTTGCTGTGTCTTCTGGCACATTCTGGTCGTTTCGCGATCAAAGTGTGGTTCAGATGGATTATTTGTTGTCGGTAGTGATCAGTAGTAACGGTTTCACCTGGTTTTAGAAGCTCATAATACACCACACCTTCCTGATCCCACCAAATGCAGAGCACTGTCTTCTTTCCGAAGGGATTTGGCCTTGCAGTCGATGTTGAGGGTTGACCTGGATCAACCCATGATTTTGTGCATTTGGGATTCTCAAAATAAATCCACTTTTCATCGCCAGTCACAATTTGATGCAAAAAATACTTTCTTTCATGCCGTTGAAGCAACATTTTGCTGATGACTTTTGGTTTTCCCTTTGCCTTTCGTTCAGTTGATGTGGCACCCATTTTCCTTCCTTTAAAATCTTTCCCATTGCTTGTAAACAATCGGAAATTGTTTGCTGAGCAACGTTTAATGTTTCTGCAAGTTGTTTTTGAGTTTGACATGCATCTTCATCCAATAATGCTTGTAATTGTTGGTCTTCAAACTTTTTTGGTTGACCTGGATGTTCTTTGTCTTTCACATCGAAACCATCACTTTTAAAGTGTTTAAACCAGCATTCACAAGTATCCTGAGATGGAGCATGTTCACCATAAGCTTCCCAAAATATACAATAACTTTTTCTTCAAAATAAAGTAATGAAATAAAACTTCCCACAAATGCTCTTTTTTTGGCATGAAATTCGACATTTTTAAGCATAAAAATATCTATGATGTTAACACCTTCAGCAAAGTTGACATATGAAGTTTTGAAGCTTGTTGTCAATACAACAAAATAGCATACATATCAAATCACATATATATCAACATATGTGTAACTCCATCTATTGAAAAAAATCCATATTAACAGGTACACCTAGTAAAGGACACGTTGAATATATGTCCTTCAGTAATGCATTATGGTGAAAATTCACTAAATAATAAACTGAAAAGTTGTTGCAGATATGGTATCCTAATTTTATTTAGCTTAACATCAAAACTACTTTTTTTTAATTTTCTTTAGCCTATACTAAAGCTATATAACAGATGAAAAAGAAATTTTAAAAAGAAAGGCAGCCAAATACCTTGCAGGTGGCAAAGATAACTCAACCCAAGACTCAGTATTTAGAGTGCTTTAACCCATAGGTAGATTGATAAGCCATAAGTAGAATGCATGGAGTAAAGTGAAGTGCCAGTGGAAAAAGGGTTTTCCTAAAAGGTTGAATCATATGAAATCACCAATATACAAAAATGTATTATCTTGTTTCATATATTCCTTACAAGACCACAAATAACAAGGAGTAATTCTCTGCAAAAAATTTCTGTGCCACTGACAAGTTTTTAACAAACTTTTATCAGGAATTAGCAAAAAGGGAGACTTCTTCCAACCTTTTAATATATTTGTATACAGTATATCCACTGAAATACAAACCTGCATCCCTTCTACACCAAAATAAACATTTTTCTTTTTTTAAAATATATTTTATTGATTTTATACAGAGAGGAAGGGAGAGGGATAGAGAGTTAGAAACATCAATGAGAGAGAAACATCGATCAGCTGCCTCCTGCACACCTCCTACTGGGGATGTCCCCGCAACCCAGGTACATGCCCTTGACCGGAATCGAACCTGGGACCTTTCAGTCCGCAGGCTGACGCTCAATCCACTGAGCCAAACCGGTTAGGGCCAAAATAAACATTTTTCAAGTTCATCTGGTCCTCTGTTTCACAAATGAGAACCACACCAACTTCAGAATTTTGTATGCACAGAAAAAAAAAAAAAAAAAATAGTTATCTGACCCAAGAAAGGCCCCAGGGGGTTTGGGCAAGTCTCTGTAAGTTATTCCTATGAGGGCCAAGGCAAATTTTAAACTGCAGAGAAGCAGGACTAAAACCACAGTGTTCGCTGATGCTCCCTATATTTGCAAACTCCTTTGCTCTCTCCAGTCACCATGGGTTTATACTGCCTTTCCAAGAGGATTCCAGGAAGCACCAAAGTTACAGCACACACATGCTAAAAAAAAAAAAAAAAAAAAACGAAAAAAAAACAGCCAAGTAAATTCCCATGATGCCAGGGTACTGGGTAGTTTCCAAGGGCAGAGTGTTCCAGAAACATACAAATAGTTCAGACTTCCCAAAGAAATTCCAGACAAATACAGACAGCTGCTCTCTCAGAAAGTCATGCAGGCCTTGGCCAGGTTAAAGCACAGTCCCAATACACCATGGTTGTGGTGTATCCCAGGTCAGGATACATACAAGAAGCAACTAATGAATGCATGAAATAAGTGGAATGATAAATCAATGTTTCTCTCTCTCAACGTGATATAGATAGATAGATACATAGATAGACAGACAGAATGTAAATCATGCAGAATTGCAGTTTAGGAGTCTGGATGAAGAGCGCAAGGACAGAAAAAACTTTTCCAGCCTCTTAGGGATTCTAACTAACCACTGAGTATTATTTCCCCTTATCTTCACTTCAGTTGTACACTCAGATTCCCTGTGCAGTGCATGTTATCTAGCAATATTTGTGTTCACTGCCAATGTGATAGACTTTCAGTAATTATGGGAAGGTCTCCACAAACTTTAAACTTTTTTAAAATTTACATGAGAACTTTTAAACCTTTCCAATATTCAAATGTTTGCCACTTAAAAAAAAAGATTTTTAAAAGCTCAGTATCATTCAGAAATAGAAGCCCCTCCTGCCACAACTCCCCTTTTTGCCACAAAAACATAGGTAAAATAAAAATAAAGTTCTTATGAGTCTCAATCAAGATACTTACTAGTATACTTGGCATCTATTTTAGAATTTCTGAACAAAATAGTTATCATAAGACATGTTCATATTTACATCAGTTTCACACGATTTTCAATCTTTAGCAAGTAAGATATACTTGACTGCATAATTATCCACTTTTAATTCCCTTTCCTTATGCTCTCTTCAAATACATACATTGCAATTTTCACCCAACTGTAAAAAAGAGTTTTCCTTAAGGTAATTTCAGTAACAAACAAACTAGAAGTTGGCTTCACCAGGATTACTTAAGTCAAATTTAACTGTGCAGCAAAAAAGCTGCCATCTTCTGCCAAGGGATCTCTATAGCTAATTAAATTACTCACCTACAGCTTAAAACCCCAATTACAGAATAGATATTAATTTTAAAATGCAAGAAAATGTACTCTCAGTTCACAGACCAAATTAAAGAAACTTCATCCCAAAATAAAGAATATCTGAGCTACTTAGTAATAAAACAATTTAAATTTTTTGTATGTGTTGTCTTGTTGAAGCGTTCTTTTCACCTAAATTAAATGTTGCAAATAATACCAAAACAAAAAACAAGAGCCAACTCAAAATTACCATTACAAAAAAGAGTCAGAACTCACAATACTACTTCCCAAACTCTAGAAAGCTTTCTATTTGAAAAAAAAAAAAAAACAGGTCATGGGAATGAAGTTTCACTATTTATAATTACTGTTTAAAAGATCTTGAGTTTTCCAAAAATTTTAGCTTCTACTTTGTGTGTAAACTTATGACAGTTCTAGTAAATGTTAAACAAGTGTAAAGTAGATTTAAGGTACCATCCCTACAAATACAAAATGCATGTCCCAAACACATAACCAGTATGTAAGGAACTAGAAGTTTTTGAGCCCTTTAACAGCTTCCCAAGTACTTTGTCCATGCAAATGACTTACAAATTCTCAGGCAGGCCGTAAGAAGAAAAACACAAGAAACTATATTTAACTAAACATTCAGTCTAATTTATAATAGTACATCACAGTAAATACCAAGTGTTCCTAAGCAACCTCTCTTCAGTTCTAAAGCAGTTAAGTTTGGGTTGATTTGCATTTTACAACTGAATTTCTTCCTTTTATGATTCTTTAAAACAGGAAAATCTTTCAGATCTGAGTGAAACTTGGTTTTAACAAGTAACTCATTTTTATGAAAACTAACCAGAAGACTTAGTTATGAGTTAGAACACCTCATGTTGTTTCTTTTCTTCTTAAAATACCCATTTACTCAAAGTGAAAATGCACTTGCTGTAATCTGACTTGCACCAACGGACTCTTGATTACACCTGAAGCATTTACTCGAGAATGGCAGACTGCTTCATTCCAAAGCCCCACTAGGTTTCTACTAGGTCCTACCACTGGGCCTCCAAGTCTAGACAGATAATCCTAACTAATACTTAATATTAATAGACTTGCTACCTCGGGTAAGTAAATTCTTAAAAATAATAAAATTATAATTGCATTTGAGAAAAAAATTAGAACAAGTAAGAATCTAATAAAAATGGTTGAGAGATGATTTGGCTTTATTATCTATATTTTTTTTACTGTGCACTAAATCTTAAAACTTTAAGTTATATTCCTATTTTAAGAATAATACCCTGACCTAAGGCCATTTGAGAAACAAAACTAAAAATAATCCTAAAACTTTGGCTTTCTCTACCTTTAAAGAAAGGCACTACAGCAAATTTAAATAGGTTGTACCCATTTCCAAGGACATACCAGTAAAAGAATGGTGTAAGTATACTCTGTACTTTAAACGGCAAAAAAATAAAATAAAAAATTTAATGGCAAATGCTTTATCATAGCTCAAGTAGTATGGATAGATGAGCAGGTAAGATAAGTAGTTAAATTCAAATGTTAAGTAAAATTGGACTTGGCAGACAATCCTGACTTCAAAGAATGGGGGGGGGTTAAAAGTAGGATTACAGTTGTTCATATGGAAAATAAATAATAAGTAATTATACAAAAGTAAACTCTGTGTTTCACGTACTCACAATGTAAACCTCGTAAGGAGGTACTTTACCTTTTGAAACACTTGGTAAGTTGCATGGGTGCCTAATAATAAAGTTGTAAGTGATAATTTTACTCTAAAACACACTGGAAAAAATAAAATCCTGTTTCCTTCTCCAGGAACTTCAACACGACACACAATAACGACGGGGCTGACAGTGCATATAAAACAACCTTGGTGTAACAATTGCGCAGCAAGGATAATGCTGTATATAAAAATTATGATTATCTTTATTATGGTGCCTGCACACTCAGGATGAGGCCCTCGGAACTGTACCTCCGTGCTTGGTGGTAACACTGAGGCGGCAAAGCGAGAGAAAAGGTCTACCGTCCCCAGCCCAGGTTACCCAGGGGAGCCTCTTCCAGCCTATTTAAAGACCTGGGACCCTCGGGCACTTCCTCGCATAGAGAAGTGCTGGGCCCGCTATTCCGCGGCCGGCCAAAAGCCACGCTGGCCCTTTAAAGGTTCTTGCTTCCTGCACTCTCGGCCCCTCCCTGGCTGTCGCCTGCTCCCGCCTCCGCCCCCGCCGAGGGTCACACTTGAACTTTAACTCGCCTCCTGCAGCCCGGCACCACGGCTCCGCAGGCGGTGGCCAACACATTGCACACGTCGGATGCGCTACCTCGAGCTCGACACGCCCGGTTCCCTGTACTCAAGGCCACTTCGGATAAAATCAAAACAAAGCAAAATGCACACCATCCTCCAAAAACTGTGGGGCCAACCCCCATAAACAGGCTCGCGCCCTGCCTATCCTCCTTGCACCTGCTGGCGGGGCTCCGAAGCCCCTCGCCGCGCCCATACCCGCCCAGCGCAGCGGAAAAGGGTCCCAGCACGGCCCAAGGCTGAGCGGTCGCGCGCCACGGGTCCGTAGGGAGCCTTCCTCGTCCCCGAGATTCTGGAGGTGAAAGAGCAGCCCCAAAAGTCCGCGCGGGCTGTGGGTGAGGGAGTAGCTCCCAGTGAACCCCCTTCTCCTTTCACTGGCAAACTTTTATACCTGCTCTGATGTCCATTTCTTGGCGTACTTTTCTCACTCCCTTAAACGAACCCGCTCCCCATTCCATCCTAACCTCACTTGAGCGCGCGAACTCTTATACCTGCCCCCCCCTCTGGTCCCGAGCAAGTCCACCACCCACATCTGCCAATTTTCGTCCGCTCCCAGCACACGCGCCCTGCACTTTCAGGACAAGCAAACTTGCACAACTAGTTGCCTTATCTGCCCACCGCGACCTCAGGCGCAGGTAGAGGGCTTCGTACCCCCTCTCCGGGTCCTGCTGTGCGTCCTAATGCCACTCACCTTCCAGCCCGCCGAACTGTTGCTGTCGCCCTTATCCTTGAAGTAGGGCACACTCTTGACCATCCACTCGTAGATCTGCGACAGCGTGAGCCGCTTCTCGGCCGAGCTCTCGATGGCCTTGGTGATGAGGTCGGCGTAGGACAAGTTGCCCCACGCGTTGCGCCGGGACGAGCTGCTCTTGCGCGGCTGCCCAGCTAGCGGCCCGGCAGCGGCGGGGGGCACAGGCGGGTGCTGCGACAGCGGCCCGGGAGGCGGGGGCTGCGGCGGCGCCGGGTGTAGGCAGCCCGCCTCTGGGCCCTGGAAGTCCCCGCACAGCCCCCCGGTGGCAGCAGCTGCGGCTGCCGCCGCCGCCACCGCGGCCGCCGCCGCGGCCGCCGCCACGGAGCCAGGCGCCTGCTGGAAGTCCCCGCTCTCCTCCAAGAGGCTCAGGTTGCTCATGAAGTCAGCGTTGACAGCGGCCGCCGAGGGCAGGCCCGCGGCGGCGTCGGAGTTCGCGGCCGCGCTGCCCGACGGCGCCGGGCTGGAGGTGGCCGAGTTGGACTGGCTAAATTCCGGCCTGGGCAGCGGCCAGGTGCACGAACGTGGCCGCGGCAGCGGCTCGAAGTCCGGATCAATCTCCACCACCTGGGGCGCTTCGGCCATGGTGACCCCCGCCCCTCCCCCAGCCCGGGAGAACCAAGAAGGGGTAGAGCGCAGGACCGGGGGCCCAGAGGGAGGGGCGCGAAGAGCTGGTCCGAGATTGGGGGCGAGATCGGTGCCGCGAGCGGACGGAAACCGCGAGGAAGGCGCAGCGAAGTGGAAGCGCGAGCCCAGAACTTAACTTCACGAGTCCATCAACAACTAGACTCCTCCGGGTCCGCTGCACCGACGGGACGGCAGGCCAAAGTCGTCGGGCTCGGGCAGCACCGGCGCCGCGCTCCTGCTGACAAAGCCCGCGGTCCGGACAACTGACGCACGCCGCGGGTTGCTTGCTCTCCTCGGCGGCGCGACCACAGCGCTGCTGCCTGTTGAATGTGGCTGCGGCAGCGGAGACTGCAGCTACTACGCGGCCGCCCGACTTACGGGATCTGCCGCCACCCCCTCCCGCTGCGGCGCGCGCGCCGGCCCGCCCATGACTGACAACTAGAGCGGCCAATGAACGCGCGGCACCGCCACCGGGACAGCCAGTGGACGCCGTCCTGGGAGGGGCCGATTTTCCTCCCGGAGCCGGCAGTGGGTTGGTAGGGGGTAATGGGGTGTTTCTCTCTCTCTCTCCTGGGAGGGGCCGGTTTTCCTCCGAGAGGCGGCAGTGGGTTGGTTAGGGGGTAATGAGGTGTCGCCCTCTCTCTTTCTCTCTCTCTCTCTCTCCCCCCCTCGCTCTCTCCCCCCCTTTTTTCTCCTCCCTTTCCTCTCTCTCTTCTCTCTCTCTCCCCACTTCCTCCCTCTCTCTTCGCCCCTCTCCTCTCCTCTCCTCTCCTCTCCTCTCCTCTCCTCTCCTCTCCTCTCCTCTCCTCTTCTCTCCTCTCCTCTCTCTTCTCTTCTCGCTCTTTGAATGTTATTTTCTAGTAATTCTGGAGTATTTCTGTGAGCCTCTGGCCCTCTCGGTGTTTGATTGCTAGGAGGCAAACCAGCGTGGGGGCGGCGGCGATACTTTGTTTACTACTGAGGAGCGAAGCCGGGAAGTACCAAAAGGACGAGTCGCTCGCTTTGCCTCAACATCCTCTCCGGGCCCAAAGTGGGGTGAAGCCGGCCGGGGCCGGGGGCGCTGGGTGGGCGGAGGCGGCCTCGCGGAATTCTACTCCACCATCCAGCTCGGAGCTCCACCCACGATTTCTTTGCAAAGAAACGTGAGGCAGCTGGTGGGCTTTGGTTTGGTTTTGTTTTTTGTTTTCTTTCTCCGCGATCTGTCAAGTCCTCCGACCGGGTGGGCCGCGCACGTCCCCCGGCGCCGGGGTTCTGACGGCTGAGCCAGCGCGTCCAGCACCCTCCCGCCGCCTCCGCTCCGCAACACACCTGTCCGCACCCGTTAGCTGAGCCTCTGCGGCTCGGTCTAGTCCGGGGCCAGTGGTCCAGCCCAGCAGCCACCAGCCATGTTCACTCACTCCATTCTTGACTTAAATGGCCAGAAATCAGGGGAAAGGGGGTCGGCCTGGCAAGTGCAGCCCTATTTCACACGCAAATCCTAGACCTCATTCCCTGTGTAGAAACCTCTTCTGGGTGAGAACTTCAGATGGTCTTCCGAGTCCGTCCAGAGAGGGCAAGGAAAAGGAGAACATTTAGTGAGAAACTTGTCACTTTATTACATACCCCTAATTAAGTTTAACTGTAATTTCTTTGCTATTTAGAATGGAAATGAGGTGTTGAGAAGTAAAAACTCAAGAGTCTTGAGGTATAGCCCTGCCCCACCCCCAGATCCTAATTCACACTGCTTGCCAGTGCGTCAATCAACCCACCCACTTTCCCCATCTGGGATCCAGGTCCAGGACGTCCTGTCGAGGTCAGTGGGGCCAAATGTAGGAAGACAATGGTCCTTCTGTCTCAGGGAGCAGAAGAAACAATTTTCAAGTTTTGTTTTGTTTTGCTTTGCTTTTTTTAGGAGGAATATTGAAGGCATTTCCTTTCAGAGGGATGGGATCTCTTAGGATGGAAGATTGACAGTAGGGTTTTAAATATCTTGTCCAAAATGACAGCTCCCAATTCTAAAACAAACAAAAATAAATAAATAAAAAACTCTTCCTTACAGTTAATTCTTCAATTGAAAAAAATGGCATCTTACCTTGCAACCATGGTGGCTGTGAAAACCAGTAGTATAGCAGCCACTGTAGGGATGGAAATGGATTTGAAGCTCTCAAACAGCCTCATCTTCAGAGAATTGTCCTTATTTGATTTGTCTTGCAACTCCCTAGAAAAGCCCCATTCACAGCACTTCTCTTTATTAGATCTGAGAGCTCATTCAATGATATAAGCCCTATCTCTAGTGCTTCTATTAAAATCCTATATAATGAATAGGTAATATGCAAATTGACCATCATGCCCTGGCACAAGATGGCCGCCCCCATGTGGTCACAAGATGGCCACCACAAGATGGCTGGCAGGGAAGGGTAGTTATAGGTGATCAGGCCTGCAGGGGAGGGCAGTTGGGGGGGACCAGGCCTGCAGGAGAGGGCAGTTGGGGTGACTGGGCTGGCAGGGAAGGGCAGTTGGGGGTGACTGGGATGGCAGGGGAGGGCAGTTGGGGGCAACCAGGCCAGCAGGGGAGGGCAGTGGGGCCAATCGGGCTGGCAAGAGAGCAGTTAGACATCAATCAGGCTGGCAGGGGAGTGGTTAGGGGATGATCAGACTGGCAGGCAGAATCGGTTAGGGGCAATCAATCAGGCAGGCAGGTGAGCGGTTGGGAGCCAGCCAATCTGAGAGGGATCCCAGATTGGAGAGGGTGCAGGCTGGGCTGAAGGACACCGCCCCCTCCCAGTACATGAATTTCATACACCAGGCCTCTAGTAAATAAATAAAAATTCTTGGCTATTGTCTAACATAACACCATAGCTGCCTGAGAACAATACCAGTTGAAGCAAACAAGAGGTGGAACAAAAAACTTAAAAAGAAAATTTTGGAAATGGATTCCCATAGAGGGTTTTTGAAAACTCCCTATATATTCCTAAGGGTTGTGATTCTCAAAGTGTGGTCCAGAAACTGCACAGGGCAAAAATAACTTTCATAACAATAGTAAGACAATACCTTTTGCACTCTGATTTTCTCATAAGTGTGCAGTGGAGTTTTTCAGAGTGCATGATATATGATGTCATAAAAGATTGAATGCAAAAGTAGGAAAATCCAGCTGTCCTGTATTAATTAAGCATTAAGTGAGTTTAAAAATATATAAAACAGTCTAGCCAGTGTAGCTCAGTGGTGGACATTGACCTATGAACTAGGAGGTCACGGTTTGATTCCCTGTTGGGGCACATGTCTGGGTTGCAGATTTGATCCTAGTAAGGGGCATGCAGGAGGCAGCCAATCAATGATTCTCATCATTGATGTTTCTCTCTCCCTCTCCCCTTCTCTCTGAAATCAATAAAAATATATTTTAAAATGTTATGTGTGTATATATATATATATATATATGTATATATAAATATGTATATATAAAACAATGTCATCCTTGTCAATATTTTTTAAATAGTTATTTTTCACACATACACACAATAATGGCATCTTTAAAAAATTAGGCCTCTTACAAAAGTTTAAAGACTTAGAGATTCATTTCTTCCTTTACATTGTCACTATCATCTCCCTAGTACAGACCCCTATTTCTTTTATAATCCACTTATCACACAGCTTCTTACTGATTTTGAGGGTAATGGGCTGGAGTGGGGGGCAAGAGGCCGGTGGATATAGCATAGGGTTGGTTCACACCCTCTTCCTGTGGTCTCTCCTTTACTATCAAATTTGGACATTTGGGCCTACTCTGCCAGCCACTAGGGGACTTAAATAATCCTGATGATGAGCTCAAAGAAAGGTCATAAAGTCGAACTTTTTCCTATTACACTCTGCAGAAGCAGTCCCGGATCCAGATGGCCACACCCTACAAACAGGCGGTGCTCTACGGGATCATTCTTGGCAAAGGAAGTCAGCTGCAAATTTGGCCTTGCCTTCATTTCAATTCTGGTTTTTCAGGGCTTCAGTCTTGGGAGTGTTTGGCTAAGGGAGCTTTCTTATAGACTGCCCAGATCCTTGCATTCTATGCTATCCTTCCTAATTATTTCTTTGAATGTCATAGTTTGCTTTATTTTGGTCTTTTGTAAATTTTGATTTGAAGCAGGCACAGAATATCTATAGCACCAATGTCCCTGACACACAGTTCAAAAAAATTAAAAATATATGTTAAAAGTTGTTTATAGCTGCCTACCATACCAGTGTATATATCGATTTACTGAACTGTAGGGTGCTGGTGAACTGTAGAGTGGTTGTTTTCAATCTTTAGCTACCACAAGCTATTCTGTAATGACCTTATATAACTCAGTTTGCATCTGTCCAACTGTATAGGAAGAATTTCTATAAAAGTAGTTAAATGCATTTGTAATTTTAAGACGCAGTACCAGAATTGCCCTCCATAAGAGTTGCTTTGCCCTAGCCAGTTTGGCTCAGTGGATAAAGCATCAGCCTGCAGACTGAAGGGTCCTGGGTTCAATTTCAGTCAAGGGCACATACCCAAGCTGCAGGCTCCATCCCCAGTGTGTGGCAGCCAATCAAGGATTTTCTCTCATCATTGATGTTTCTATCTCTCTCTCCTTCTACCTTCCTCTCTGCAATCAATAAAGACATTTTAAAAAATAAAATCAACCAATGAATGCATAAATAGGTGGCCATCAAATCGATGTTTCTCTCCTATCCCTTTCTTCTTTCTCTCTCTAAAATTAATCGATCAATCATAAAATTTTTTAAAGGAAGTAATCATTACTTTTTTTTAATGTTTTGTTGTTGTTGTTGATTTGAGAGAGAGAGGGAGTGAGAGAGAGAGAAGCATTGACATGATAGCAGAACATCCATAGGCTGCCTCTGCATCCGATTCCCTCCCCCCGCCGCCCCCGACACACACACACACACACACATCAGTCAAGACTGACACGGGGCCTGTGCCCTAACTGGGAATTGAACCCTAAACCTTCTTGTGCATGGGACAGTGCCCAACCAATTGAGCCACATGGGCCAGGGCAGTACATTGTTTTATTGTTTGTTTGTTTGTTTTTTAGTATATTTTAATCCTCACCTGAAGATATGTTTTGTTTTGTTTTGTTTTTATATAGAGGAAGGAAGGGAGAGAGAAAAACATTGATCTGTTGCCCCCCAAACTCACGATCGAACTGGCAACTTAGATATGTGCCCTGACTGGGAATTCAACTTGAAACCTTTTGGTGTACGGGACGACACTCCAACCAACTGAGCTACCTGGCCAGGACCAGCAGTGCATTGTTTTGATGGTAAATTCCTTGAGGTTATAACAGGTTTGTTTTCTTTTATGTCAGAATTAGATACAGAGGCAGTAAAACATCAAACAGACTGTCAAATTACAGCAGGAAGGTTGGGGAGGGGTGGGGGAGATAAGAGATCAACCGAAGGACTTGTATGCATGCATATAAGCATAACCAATGGACGCAAGACACTGGGGGGTGAGGGCATGTATGGAAGTGGGGTGTGGGGGGGCAATGGGAAGATATGTACACATGTAATACCTTAATCAATAATAATAACAAAAAAAAGACTATGTTGCTTTTAAATGACCAGCAATACATACTGAAATATTTCTTTGGAGGAATTACACACACAAAAAGTATTTAATGGCCCTAGCTGGTTTGGCTCAGTGGAGAGAGTGTTCACCTGTGGACTAAAGGATCCTCCCCGGTTGGGGGCTCCATCCCCAGTGGCCGGCATGCAAAAGGCAGCCAATCAATTAATCTTTTTCATCATTGATGTTTCTCTTTCTCTCTCTCTCTCTCTTTCCCCCTCTCCCTCTCCCCCTCTCCCTCCCTCTATGAAATATATATATATATATATATATATATATATATATATATATATACACATATATTAAGTAATTGATGGATACAAGGGCTGCTAAAACAGGAAAATGTTATCATCTTAACCATTTTGGAGAAAAATAAAATGAGATATTAAAAAAAGCTAAAGCTGAAACCGGTTTGGCTCAGTGGATAGAGTGTCGGCCTGCGGACTGAGGGGTCCCGGGTTCGATTACGGTCAAGGGCATGTACCTTGGTTGCGGGCACATCCCCAGTGGGAGGTGTGCAGGAGGCAGCTGATCGATGTTTCTCTCTCATCGATGTTTCTAGCTCTCTATCCCTCTCCCTTCCTCTCTGTAAAATATCAATAAAATATATTTTTTAAAAAAATGTATTTAAAAAAAGCTAAATAAATGTGCCATCACAGATATTGGGAGTATAAACTCTGGCCACCAAGCCTTGGGTTGAGATAATCTTGTTCCAAATGGACAAAAGACACAGGCTACAACATATTATTTGTCTATGACAAATAAAGATGATGCTTACTAATCTTTAATTGGGGAGAAGCATTAGGCAAGTCATAAACTAGATACTCAATATTTTATTTTAGAGAGAGAAGAAGGGAGAGAATGAGAGAGACAGAGAGATAAACAGAGAAACATTGATTTGTTGTTCAACCCATTCATGCATTCATTGGTTGACTTTTGTATGTGCCCTGACTAAGGTATCCAGCCCACAACCCTGGCCTATTGGGAGGATGTTCCAACCGACTAAGCCACCCAGCCAGGCTCAGATATTCAATATTTTCAATTCTGTTATGAAGAGCCAATGTTTCTCAGCCTCAATAAACTCTCTTCCTTCACTTTGTTAGTGAGAGTCTACTTGTGGGTCTCTATAGGAATTTTATTTTATTATTGTTATTTTAAATTTTTATTGTTGAAAATATTACATATGTCCCCTTTTTCCCACCATTGGCCCCTTCTGGCCTGCCCCAGAGACCCACCCCCCATCCCAGGCCTTCACCACCCTATTGTCTGTGTTCGTATGTTATGCATATATGCACACAAGTTCTTTGGTTAATCTCCCCCCACCCCCCGCCGCAACCCCCCCTCTCCCGACAAATTCCCCCAATCTCTTCCCCCTCTCCCGCCTTCCCTCTGAGATAGAATAGTCTGTTCCATGCTTCTATGTCTTCTATGAGAATTTTAAAATATATTTGTAGATCATCTAAATCACCAACAATAGAGAATGGTTAAATAAATAATGGCTTATCTGTAAGGTAGAAACTTATGTAGTCATTTAAAAAGAAGTAGACAAAGCATTTGTAATGACTTAAAGGATTGTAAGGTATTAGTTAAAAGTGTTAGTGCTGGTATCTGAGTGATTGTTATTGGTCTAACAAAACCCCCTCATTTTACAGGTAAGAAAATAGAGACGCTAGTAAGTGATTGTTTAAGGCTATACAGTTAATGGATCCTGGGGATCATAATCAGACCTCCTGGTATTCAGAAAACCTTCTGCCTTCTATTGCATTGCTTTTTACATTACCTTTTCTAACTGGAGTTTTTCAGAATATTTGATAAAACTCAACCTATTTTAAATACTAGGTCTTTATCTTTAAGACAATAAAATAACTCAACCCCCAACTGTATACATATTACAATTAAATATTTTCTAGCATTAGGGACTCATAGAATTGCTATAAAATTTATGGATGGCACATGAAATCCCAAATTCTTTGAATGTCACAAATGTGAAATTTCCATCTATGCTTGAAATATGATGTGTTTTCACAATTTTATTTCTGTTTCATGTCATATTAAAGCTCTTAACATGCTTCCAATAAAGAAGGACATATGTATTAAACTTAAAAATGCTGCCATGTAGAACACAGATGGTAGTACATTTTTGGCAGAAAGGAAGTTTAGCAAGGCATTTTATTTACTTGGAAAACTAATATTAATCAGGTGTTTTTTGTTTTTTTTTTCAAATCAAATCACCCTATTTCCATAATACTAAAACAGGGAAAGGGAGTCCAATGTGATTGTAAACCACTAAGAGTCCAGTAATGAAAGAATGAAGGAAGAAGAAACTGTTAGCGTTTTGTAGTAACTAACCATGTTGCTTGTCATTTGCTGATAAAAATCAATAACAGGAGGTAATGACTGGGTTGTTAGAGTACATGTGTTTTTAATATGATAGGTACAGTCACTATGTCGTTAAGGCATAAAAACAGGAGGTAAGAGTTTATCAAATTTCAGATTTGGCTGACTCACAGGACCCATCCATATGCAAAGTCCACTGTGTCAGAGTATAAACATAAATGAATAGAGAGTATTTTTACATGATATCAGGTTTCTATTTTGTGGTAAATACAGCTTTTAAAACACACTGAAATATTCTATATTCTAAGGTTTAACATTTAAAAATGGAATTTCTAATTAGCTGATCACTGACATCGTGCTGGAGGAAAAATTGAATTTTCCCATATCTTTAATTAACTTTGTGTTTGAACAGCAAACTGAAAACAGAACATCTGACAACTATCTTGCATGCCTGCACTCGATTCCAACCTGGAAAAACTTTCCACAATCCAAGACTAGGCTTGGTGAGATCCCTTCCTCCAGTTTTCCATATTCATATATCATCTAAAACAAGATGATATGCAAATTGATAAATATAAGTATATATCTCTTGTTTCAAAATGCTTTCAGTTCTAAATAATAATTTTTTACCCAGAATAAGAATATACACATTAAAGTTCTTTATGGCCCACTATTAATAAAAATGACTGTGTTTTTATTCAACAGTAACTATAGACTAAGCACTTTATAGTTATAATCTAAATCAGGAGTCATTAGAATTCACATTTTACAGAAATTGAAACTGAGGCACAAAGAGCTAAGAAACTTACCTAAGGTCTTATCTTAGAAGCATACCTAAGAATAATCATTATCAAGCTACCATTATCAAAATCCAGAGCTCATCTCCAATTTAATATTATACTTTCTGCGTCCATTAAATTTGGAATTTTTCTAGAGGACTAGAAATTAACCAGACATAATTTGATGATTCAATTTTTTTCCAGAAAATTGATATTTGGGTTTTTGAGGGAGGTAGGATTAGTATCAGCAATCAGCTCTGCCTGAAACCAGTTCAGTTTATGTTAATGAAAGAAGTCTAGAAGTAGGACACAAATAACAATAATAATGCTGATGTTCACATTTGTATAACAGATGATGTGGGGGATTTCAAGCCATTAGCCATTATTTGAACTGGCAGCCTCAGATCTTATGCAATAAGAGCAACCTCCCTTCAGAATGGTTGGCTTATGTGGAACTCTTTCCAAAACTTCCTTTATCTTGAATAAAGACACATCTAATCAAGTTCAACAGCTTTATTGAGCTCTATTCCCATGAAAGAAAGTGATTAGCATTGGATTTTTATCTAAAAAAGCCTTTCCTCGCCTGAGTTTCAGAAGCTTGGAATTAGATTAGAACAAATTAATAGATTTACAATTCACAGGGGTGTTGTTATTGCAGTACTTTAAAAACCCAGCTCTATTGCTACACTTACCGGGGATTGGTTGATGCTATAAGGTTTACTTTCATGAGACAATAAACAAAATTAAAAGCAAAACAAAATACTCTGCTCCTCTCCATTTTGAAATCTACCTCAAAGTGAATTGGAAGGTTCCCCCTCCACCACCACGTGAGCAGAAAATATCAGACATATTTTTAAAGCACCTTTAAAAAAAACACGATGGGAATGCACCCAGTTTTCATAAAAAGCACAAATGAAACTACCTTTAGCTAAGAGTTTAGGCTGTGTTCTGTCTTCAGCTTCACATTGCAGAGAAGAATAGGCAGTCTCTTTACAAACCACAGACTAGAGATCAGTATTAGTCAGAAGACCTTATCTGTGGCTACCTTCCTTTCAGCCAGAAGCAGTTTAAATTGCCAATGAATCACTAAAGGAAAAACTTCCTTGGTGTTTTCTCATTTCCAGGAGACATTCTAGTTTTAATGACCTATTGAACATCATCCAATACACCCAGTCGATATGAAAGTCAGCAGATGTTGAACATTAATGCCAACTTTTGTAGGACAACCAAGTAAAATCAGTTAATCACCCAAATATATTCTCTTATTTAATAGCTATATATTTGATACTTGATTTGACTGTTCACTTTTCATTGTAGGAACAGTCATATTAGAAGCCTGAGAAGGCCTGGGGAAAGAGTGGGGAGAAAAGAGTAGAATGTCTCCACCTGGATATGAAAAAACACTAGTTTCGTCTCTCAGTTGTCTCTACCCAAGACTTGTGTGAATAGAAAGTGGTAGACACACAGTCTCTTACAGACCATGGTAGCCGTTTTAAGTATGGCATGCTCTGGCCAGTGTGGCTCAGTTGGTTGGGTGAAGTCCTGTACACCAAAAGGTTGTCAGTTCAATTTCTGGTCAGGGCACATGCCTGGCTTGGGGACTCGGTGCAGGAGGCAGCCAAATGACATATTTTCACATCAATGCTTCTTTCTCTCTCCCTCTCCCTTCCACTCTCTAAAAACCAATTTAAAAATTATATATATAACATATTTTTTTGCATGTATAAGACGCTATTTTTTTCTAAAATCATTAGATTGAAAATGGAGGGCCATTTTATACACAGAAGTCAGCAGAGGAGGGAGCATCATAGGTGCGTATCTGCCCATACCTTGTCAAACAGGCTTCCTCCAATCATGAGCCTTATTGTTACATCAGCTGATGCAGTAATTGGAAGTGGAGGTGGAGAGTGCGCAGATGCAAGAGAGACCAGAGCAGGGGTGGGCAAACTTTTTGACTCGAGGGCCACAATGGGTTCTTAAACTGGACCGGAGGGCCGAAACAAAAGCATGGATGGAGTGTTTGTGTGAACTAATATAAATTCAAAGTAAAGGAGCGGAGGGGAAAGCAAGAGAACCCTCCACTCTTTCGGCTCCGCGGGCCGGATAGAACAGCCAAATGGGCCGGATCCGGCCCACGGGCCGTAGTTTGCCCACGGCTGGACCAGAGTGTTCTGAGACCATAAAGATGTCAAAAAATAAAAAGATAAATACCTGTAAGTGATTGTCTTACTCTGCAAAATTCAAACTGAATGTAATCAGCTATACCAGTGGTCGGCAAACTGTGGCTCGCGAGCCACATGCGGCTCTTTGGCCCCTTGAATGTGGCTCTTCCACAAAATACCACGTGTGGGTGTGCACATACAGTGCGATTGAAACTTCGTGGCCCATGCGCAGAAGTCGGTTTTCGGCTCTCAAAAGAAATCTCAATCGTTGTACTGTTGATATTTGGCTCTGTTGACTAATGAGTTTGCCGACCACTGAGTTATACAAAAGAGCATAGAAATAGAGCTGCAGAGAGACAATTTGGACCTCCTCCCACTGAGTGTATGATCAGACAGTGGAGAAAACAAGAAGAACAACTCCTTAAGATGCCAAAAAAGAAGAAGGCCTTAAGAGGAAAACCAACAAAATGTTTAAAATATTGATTTCTTAATTTTGGGTTGGAAAAGTGGGGGGCATCTTATACATGGGGGTGTCTTATACATGGAAAAATACTATATATATATATATATATATATATATATACATACATATATAATGATATATATATATATATATATATATATACATATATATATATGCATCTTCCTATATAATAAAAGCCTAATATGCTAAGTGTCCTGTTGGCTGTTCGGCCGTTCAACTAATCAAAGTGCAATATGCTAATGATATGCTAAGGCTGCCCAACTGCTTGCTATGACATGCACTGACCACCAGGGGACAGACAGTCTACCAGTCGCTATGACATGCACTGGCCACCAGGGGGCAATGCTATGATTGGTAGGTTAGCTTGCTGCTGGGGTCTGGCTGATCAGGACTGAGTGAGACAGGCCAGACATGCCCTGGAGCCCTCCCGTGGTCCTGCCCTGGCTGGCCAACCTCCCGCATCCCTCCCTGGCCCTGATTGTGCACTGGTGGGGTCCCTTGGCCTGTCCTGCACCCTCTTGCAATCCGGGAACCCTTGGGGGATGATGGAGAGCTGGTTTTGGCCCAATTCCACAGGCCAGGCCAAGAGACCCCACTGGTGCATGAATTCGTGCACTGGGCCTGTAGTATATATATAAAAGCCTAAGTGACCAAATGACCGAACGACCAGCTGCTATGACACTCACTGACCACCAGGAGGCAGATGCTCAATGCAGGAGCTGCCCTCTGGTGGTTAGTGCGCTCCCACAGCCAAACTCCCACAGCCAGCCAACCTCCTCTGGTCCCTTCCCCCGGCTGGCTGGCCCGATCAGCCCTGATCGCCAGCTAGGCTGAGGGACCCTGGCATATACATAAAGTTTTTTAAAAAAAAGTATGGCATGATGTACCTTCAAAATATGATAAACTGCCCTGACCAGTTTGGCTCAGTTGATAGAGCGTCGGCCTACAGACTAAAGGGCCCCAGGTTCAATTCCGGTCAAGGGCATGTATCTTGGTTGTGGGTACATCCCCAGTGGGGGGTGTGCTGATCGATGTTTCTCTCTCATCCAATGTTTCTGGCTCTCTATCCCTCTCCCTTCCTCTCTGTAAAAAAACCAATAAAATATATTTTTAAAAAATATGATAAACTGAAATCACCAATGTATCTTACAAGAAAAGCAGAAAATCAATAAATCATGATCAACTAGAAATTCTTTTATTCCCTAAGTAGTATTCAATTTATTTGCATTTTGAATTTTATCTTGGTATGACTTGACACCTACATATCTCAAAGAAGTATTGAAATAATGTCTTAAAATGCTTGGAAACAAGGATGAAATATTTGTTCTTTGACACTGGTAAAACCTCCTGGGTAAGTTTTTGTTATTATACAAATTACATTAACTTAGGCAAATACCTGATTTCTAAATCACTGATATTTTTTCAAAATCCTTCTAGGTCTTCCTATTTGAGTGTTATGCACATTAGTTGCAAAATCCAACTGATTTTTTGTGAATTCAGAGATAGTACTTTTAATACGCATGGAATGTCATAGCAAGAATTTAGGAAAAGTCTCAAATCTCAGGAATTTTTACTACCTGTCCATGCCCTACAGCTGAGTTTTAAAAGAAAAGTACATGGAAATGACTTGAGAATTTTGAACCTTTGATCCACCTTTTTATATGATCTAATGTATCAAAACTTTGCTATAAAGTCTTAAAAAATGCTCTTATATTATTCTTGATAGTCTCAGAAGGGAATTAAAAAGCAGTTAAAAATAAAATTAGCTGACTCATTTTGGGAGTTTAGCTGATGATGTTACTGGCAGCTTCAACTTAACAGATAATGTTATCACAGAAAGCAGCACAACTTTAACAACAGAGCAAATTTTTTGAAAATAATTGCAAAAGAGAATTGATACAAGGTATTCTTTGGTTTTCTGTAGTTCTTCTTTTGCGTGAAATTCTTAAAAACTAAACCCACTCAGACACCCTAACATGTTTTATGAGTTAGATGTTGCCTCTATGAAACAAAAACTGGAGACAAGTGACTTTCTCATGAAGAGGAAACAAAAAGCCCTACAGAAATTATTTTTTTAAAGCAAAACATACAGAATAATAGTAACAACAATAAGTATTCCACTTAAAGGGAATTGGAATATAATGACTTTTAAGTCCTGGATCTTTTTTTTAGATTTGATTTTAGCCCAGCCAGTGTGGTTGAGTGTCGCCCTATGAACCAGGAGGTCCCAGTTCGATTTTTATTCAGGGCACATGCCTGGATTGTGGGCTCAATCACCAGTGTGGGGTGTGCAGGAGGCAACTGATTGATGATTTTCTCTCATCATTGATGTTTCTATCTCTCCCCTCCCATCCTCTCTGACATCAGTAAAAATATATTAAAAAAAAATAAAAAACACCTATTTACTTATTTAGGAAAGAAGCAGAAGCTCAATTTTAATGTTCACTAATAAAATTAAAAAGAAGTCATGCCTGTTCATGTAGATAAGTTATTTCTAATATGAAACCACTGGTATTAATAGATTCTACAGTTATTCCTTGATTAGTTATTCTTGGCAATTGTACTGTAAAACTATGTGTCAATTTGTGTTTGTGTGTGCGCATGTGTGTGCTCACATGAGAATACCTTCATGTTTCTATGTATACAGACCAGGATTCTATTAAATGATAATAAGTTCACCTTATTTTCACAGCCCAATTAAAATGTACTGTAAATTTAGTCACTAATAAACAAAAATTGATGAGAATCATGGACATTTTACAAATTAGAAATCAGGAGGACCTGAAATTTAAAAACAAAAACATTTTCTAAAATTACATAGTCAAAGTAAGAATTTGTAAAATATATACATATGTAAAAAAAAATTGTAATATAAATGTTACCAAAAAACATTTAAATGTGTGAAAGTTTTTTATTAGCAAGGACCTTCTTAGCTACCTTTGCTAATAAATTCTTTTCCATTATGCTCAGGAAAATTGTAATGCAAAAAAGTATTTTTAGCCTTGTCTGGGTGGCTCAGTTGGTTGGAATCCTATCTCAATACTCCAAGGTTTCGGGTTTGATCCCCAATCAGGCCACATACAAGAATCAACCAGTGAATGCATAAATAAGTGATACAACAAGTCAGTGTTTTTCTCTCTCTCTAATCAATACATTTTTTAAAATATATTTATTTATTGATTTCAGAGAGGAAGGAAGAGGGAGAGAGAGATAGAAATATCAATGATGGGAGAGAATCATTGACCGGCTGCCTCCCGCACGCCCCCACACTGGGGATCGAGCCCATAACCCAGGCATGTGCCCTTGGCCGGAACTGAACCTGGGACCTTCAGTCCGCAGGCCAACACTCTATCCACTGAGCCAAACTGGCTAGGGCTAATCAATACATTTTTTAAAAAGAAAGAAAAAATATTTTTAATGGGTCATGATGGGGAAATTTTAATAATTTAATAATTTTAATTTCCCCATCATGACCCATTAAAAATATGATCAAATGGATAAAATACCTTATCTGTTCCCCAGAGAGATTCACAAGTGTTTCTTGAGTTAGTTCCATGGGGGGGGGGGGGGGGGGGGAAGGGAATCAGTGTTCCTGGAATACCTCTTCTCAGTCCACATTCACTTCCTCTACTGCCCCTTTACCACTTTCCCTCTTCTCTTAGCCAGCTGAGAACAACAGCAGGAGAGAGAAACTAGAGGAAAATTTTAAATCATAATATTCTATTCAATTTAAAATCCTGAGTGTACTTTGGTACCCATGGTCATATGATGACACTCCCTCTAGTATCCACCATCTGCTCCCAGGCTCTCAGCTTCTCCCTTTAAATACTACCTATCGTGCTGAAACCGGTTTGGCTCAATGGATAGAGCGTCAGCCTGCGGACTGAAAGGTCCCAGGTTCGATTCCAGTCTGGGGCATGTGCCTTGGTTGCGGGCACCTCCCCAGTAGAGGGGGTGTGCAGGAGGCAGCTGATCGGTGTTTCTCTCTCATCGATGTTTCTAACTATCCCTCTCCCTTCCTCTCTGTAAAAAAATCAATAAAAAATATATATATATTTTTTAAAAATAAATACTACCTATTGCATTCCTTCATTGATGTTAGTGCACAAAAAATATTTTTTATTGATTTCAGAGAGGAAGGGAGAGGGAGAGAGAGAGATAGAAACATCAATGATGAGAGAAAATCATCAATCAGTTGCCTCCTGCACAACCAAGTCTGGGGATTGAGCCCACAATCCAGGCATGTGCTCTTGACCGGAATCAAACCCAGGACCCTTCAGTTTGCAGGAGGACACTCTATCCACTGAGCCAAACCGGCTAGGGCTAGATTTTTTTTTTTTTAATTGAGGGACCTCACTTCTATGGACTGAATTGAGTTCCCTCCCCCACCAAATTCATATATTGAAATGCCAGAACTTCAGAATGTGACTGTATTTGGAAATAGGGTCTTTGAAAAGGTGAATAAGTTAAGATGGAGCAGTTATGTTAGGGTGAGCCCTAATTCAGTCTCACTGGTGTCCTTATAAGAAAAGGAAATTTGAAAGATACCAGGGGCGAGAGCACACACAGAGGAAACATGGTGTGAAGACATAGCAAGAAGGTGGCCATCTGCCAGCCAAGAGTAGAGGCCTCAGGAGGGAAAAATCCTCTTGACTCCTTGATCTTGGCCTTCTAGCCTCCACAACTGTGAGAAAATTAATTTCTGTTGTTTAAGCCATCTAATCTGTGGTATTTTGTTATGGCAGCCCTGGCAAACTAATCCACTGACTAAAGGATCAGTTATGTTTTTTCAAAGGTTAGGTTAGATTTTTAACATTCCGTTGAGAAACTAAAGGGGCCCTAACCCAGAAAAGCAGTTAAGCAAATAAAGCACTAATTTAAGAGCCAAAGTCTCAACCAAATCCATCTGCTCATGCATGGTTTATGAACAAGCAGCAAGGTCACCATTAGAGTAAAACATATATCTAGTACTTACTATGTGTTGGCTGTAGGTCTAAGCACTGTTACTATATAAACTCATTTCACCTTCACAAAACCCGACGGGGGAGGTGCTCTCCTACAGAAGAGGAAATGCAGACACAGGGAGGTGAGGTTGAGTCACTTAGCCAGCAAGTGTGGGAGCTGGGATATCAACTCAGGGAGTCTGGTCCAGAGTCTTTGC
This sequence comes from Plecotus auritus, assembly GCF_963455305.1. Lineage (NCBI taxonomy): Eukaryota > Metazoa > Chordata > Mammalia > Chiroptera > Vespertilionidae > Plecotus > Plecotus auritus. The sequence continues at coordinate 97,550,899 of NC_137772.1, read as the reverse complement.
TCTTAATCAGAAATCCGTGTGGCTTCTTTAGTTAGTAGATAATGATACGTACTACCTCTCTTTCATCAACTCCAACATACACCAGTGCAAAGTGGTAAGAAGGGCATTTTATTTCTCCAGTTTCCTTATCTGAACAATGAGAATTATAATGCCTTTCTGCAGTTTGTGGGGCAACTGAGATAACTATATAATAGTGCTTGCAGGTGGGATTAGCCCCAGGGATTGTAGGCATATGTACAGGGTCTGAGATTCCTTTTTTAGATAGGAATGGGAATCAACCATGGCCTTAGTTATATCCCCTTCCAGTTGGTCTTATATCTGTAGTACATGAAGGTTTAACCATGTCCACCCACACAAGTCTATCACCCATTGCCCTCAGTGAAATGTCCTGTGGATCAGTAAGAATGGGAGGGGAAAAGTGTCCTCCTTCAAACTTCCCTAGCCTCTGGAGCTCTTCTCTCCCACCTTCCCTAGGCTTCTGGAGAGCCATTAGAAAATATCACATTTAGGAAAAGCAGAGTCTAACGCTAAGGCATTCCCTTGCAGGAGCCTGAAGAACCCCTGCAAAGCTCCTCCGCCCCACACCCAGCAACCCAAAATGCATTCAAGCTCCTCACCTATTATGGTCCAAAAAGGATGCTAATGCCAGGCCAGCTTTGCCTGGAGCTGGCCTCAGATATGCCAGTGCTGGATCCAGCCCACCCAGATTGTAGACACAGGCTCTCCCACAACCTCTGAGGCTTCCTTTCAGGCCTCCCACAACTCAGGTCTTTTTGAATCACAATGGATAATGTGAGTTATTAGTCAGTCACCCCCCATCTTTGAGACTTGGTCTCAGCAGTGTAGTCTATGCCTTTGCTATACACCTGTTTGGGCTGATGACAATTAATTCCCTTCCTAGTCTTCCCCCACCCCCTAATTTTATTGAAAAACTAGATACCCGGTGCACAACATTCATGCATGAAGGGTGGGGGTCCCCTCAGCCCGGCCTGCACCCTCTCCAATCTGGGACATCTCTCTCGCAATCTGGGACCGCTGGCTCCTAACTGCTCACCTGCCTGCCTGCCTGATTGCCCCTAACCCCTCTGTCTGCCTGTCTGATCTCCCCTAACTGCTCCCCTGCTGGCCTGATCACCCCCTAACTGGTCCCCTGCCAGCCTGGTTGCCCCCTAACTGCCTCCCTGCTGGCCTAATCGCCCCTAACCGCCTCTGCCTCAGCCCCCGCCACCATGGCTTTGTCCAGAAGGAAGTCGGATGTCTGGAAGATGTCCGGTCTACCCGGTCTAATTAGCATATTACCCTTTTATTAGTATAGATAATTGGCATACATAACTGTACAAGTTTATAGCATACAATATGATGGCTTAGTTTATATATATTGTAAAAGGATTACCTTAACAGGTTCAGCTAACTCATCTTTTTACATAGATACAATAAAAAAAGAAAAGAAGGAAGAAAGAACCCCTTCCTTTCTTGATATTAGCACAGGCCTCTGAATGGGAGAAGAAACACTCTTTTGAGAACCAGCTTTTGAAATCGGCATTCCCCACATACAGTTGCATTCCTTTCAGCTCATATTACTACAGCTGCTTCCATGCCTGGCTCTAAATCCAGCTCATCTCACCTCTGGCGCAGCTGAATTACTTTGCAGAGAGAGCTTTCAACATCTTGGCAGGAACAGAGCACCAAGCCAATAGACACTAGCTGGGCTGGGTCTTACATATTCAGAGCCATAGGAATTTCCCCCCCATGCCTATGGTTTCTTTCTACACTATTAAAATTTGTAAAACAAATGACATAATGTCCTGGGCCAGGCTAAATTCACTGAACATCCTCTGGGTGGGCAGCATGACCAAAGGGAAATGCAAGGGCTTGCTTTTCCCTTTCATTCTCATGGAAATAAAGAATCCAAGAAATAAAGCACTCACCTTTTAAGGACCAGTTGTTCATTTTCCTCATGGTGATGGTTGTAGAGAACAGGACCACAAGATGTCCAGTCTGCCAATATAAATGTGGCACCGACAGCCAAGAATGTCATCTGGCCATTCCTTACATGTATTCTTGCAACACTTAAAGTGTGTCCATGCCCAAACTATCATCATTCTGAGAGCTATTACATTCTAGGATTTTTTTTTAACTTTCTTTTCTCCCCATCACCATTTATTCCCTCTATGCCCTCTTCCACCTCCACTCCCACCACCGCCCCCTATAATCACCACACTGTTGTTCATGTCCGTGAGTTCTCTCTTTTTACATTCTAGGGTTTTAAAGTTACATATTCTAGACCACAGTGTATAGCCAACTATTTGCAGTTGAGTTTTGCCATTTATTTTAGTTTGGGGGATTCCCATTCATAATTGTCCACAGTCATTATGGGGTATCAGAGAGCTAGCATGAAGTTTTGTGTCCATGAGACATTCACAAATACTAAACATCTTAAACAGAGCAGTCACGCTGGTTTTCACACAGAAAATGTTACTCTCTCTGCAAACTTAGTCATGGTAATTTGTTAGCTTTGATCTTCTAATTGAACTGTTTCTCTCCCTTGCCGGTGTCTTTCATCATTTTCCAATATGCTAAGCAGCAAGAGAAAAATTGCCAAAAAGTCCCTTTCAAAATACTTTAATAATTTTTAATATTTAAAAGCAATGTTTTAGTGCCCCCTACTGGAATGTGATATTAGTAGTCCATTTGCAAAAGGTTCTTATAGAGAATAAACTCAGAAAAGTAAAAAAAAAAGTATTTGATAAGCCTTTTAAAAATTGTTTAATTTTTATAATATATTAAAAGTAATATAAATATGCCACTGTTTTCATTATTGTTCATTATATATGCACATTTTTAAAAAATATATTTTATTGATTTTTTTTTTTTTTACGGAGAGGTAGGGAGAGGGAGAGAGAGTTAGAAACATCGATGAGAAAGAAACATCGATCAGCTGCCTCCTGCACACCTCCTACTGGGGATGTGCCCGCAACCAAGGTATATGCCCTTGACCAGAATTGAACCTGGGACTTTTCAGTCCGCAGGCCGATGCTCTATCCACTGAACTAAACCGGTTAGGGCTATCTATGCACATTTAATAGCTTGACTTCTCGACATCTTTTATTCTATTTAATATTTACTTCTGGTGGGGGGAAACCTACCAGTTGCATTTTGGAAAAGTGCATCATTTTTACTTAATAAATAAATATATGTAAGAGAATTTTCCTTAGCCTCTCTGGAATGTCTTTTTTATTCATCTAAAAATAGAATCTTTGTTTCACTTGAGAAAAAGGGAGAAAGTGGGCTTTGGGAATGGGTGGATATTTTTTTTTAAATATTTTTTTTATTGATTTCAGAGAAGAATGGAGAGGGAGAGAGATAGAAACATCATTGATGAGAGAGAATAATGGATCGGCCACCTCCTGCATGCCCCCTAGTGGGGATCGAACCTGAGATCCAGGCATGAGCCCTTGATCAGATTCGAACCCGGGACCCTTCAGTCCACAGTCCGACGCTCTATCCACTGAGCCAACTCAGCCTGGAGGGAATGAGTGGATCTTTAAAGAAAATTTATGCCTTGGATTTTCATAAACAATGATAATTACAGAAATGGATTGATGAATACCATAATGGTAAAACCCAAAATCTCTGTAAGGATAATAGACAAATACTCCATGCCCCATGAGAGACTAGTGGAGGAAAGGAATGCTAACATGGACAGAAACTGAGGCAAAGTGGTTAGATGAGGGTAAGAGGTGAAACTAGAATGATTAATTAAATGTGGAAGAAAATTTTTTTGTCCCCGATAAAGCAAGCTCTGCTTTAGATAGTAAAATAATTTTGCAACATCAATTTACACACGGAAACCATTTTTTCACTATTGTATTTAGGTAGAATGTATGTCAACCAGGGCAAAAGGGATCCCACGTGGCCTAGAGCTCTCTGTCCGCTCTTAATCAGAACTAAGGGGAAAAAATATAATTGAGCATTCTACAGCCAACTGGCGCCTGACAGTTCCCGAGCCCTTGTGGGGAAGACAGGCTGAGCTCACTGATTCAGGGGTTTCCACTTCAGTCAGTGATGGCTGGACCTTTTCTTGTAAAGCCAGAGGGAAACTGGAGATAGATTCATGTGAAAAATGGGCCAAGTGAAATCATTTCACTTACAATTTTGTACCAGATTTGAAAGGTTAGCCTTGATAGTGAAAAATACTCTCAAAGTACTCACAACAAAGCTTCCCAGGAAATTTAAATAGCCTGAAATACTCTTCTGTTAGTTCCTCAAGGGTTTTCTAAGCTGTTTTCAATCTTGATCTTCAACTCATGCTTTTTTTCCTTATCCTAATTTTAATTTTAAGATTCATTAGAGGACAAGCATTTAAAGTATATTTGTCAGATAACTTTTATTTCTGTCATTTGTTTCCACTGCTTGCTTTTAAAATCTAAGTGAGAAGTGAACATTTCATCAAGGCATATACTTAAAATGTGCAACACATAGGAATGTCAGTGTGTTCTGCCAAAATCTTAATTCTAGGTATTTTAGCTTCACTTTTAATAACTGCCATTATTAGTCATATTGGGAAAAGACTGCTTAACTGGCAGTTCTTCTAAAACCAAACCTACCCAGTATAATTTCATAGGAACTAGAAAACTTGAGGACCCATGCTTGTTTCCAGCATTTATTTCTAATAAGGTCAAAAGGACATTATAAATTTGACTCAACTTTATGTCTCAGCTCATATACTCTGGGGGAAAGGAAGGGATGGGACAATTTTTTTTTAAATAATTAAACTTACTAAAGTGTAAAGCATTCTTACAAAGGAGGAGCTCACATGCATCTGTATTCCAGTTTGACTAAAATACCTACCTCAAAGAAAGAATAAAAATAGACTGCCATGCCTGGCTGGTGTGGCTCAGTGGTTGAGCATCTACCTATGAAGCAGGAGGTCACAGTTCTATTCCTGGTCAGGGCACATGTCTGGGTTGCAGGCTCAGTTCCCAGTGCAGGACATGTAGGAGGCAACTGATCAGTGATTCTCTCTCACCATTGATGTTTCTATCTCTCTCTCCCTCTCCCTTCCTCTCTGAAAGCAATAAAAATATATTTTTAACAAATAGAAACTCATTGAAGCTTGCTTACACAATGTTGAAGACTACAATAAAAATGTATAAGAGGTAACATTTAGTTCATGCTTATTATGTGCCAGTCACTGGTCTAAGAACTTTATTCATATCACACGATACATTAGAAAGTCTACAGGGTAACAATAAACTTACAGTCATATCAGATGAGGAAAGTAAGGCACAGGGGCAGTAACTAACTTATGTTACAGTGACACTGCTTGTCTGGGAGCCAGGCTTTCCATGCTGGTGACCTAAGTGTTGTGTGCTGCACTGACGCTGTGCCACACTGCCCCGTGGGAGCAATGGGGAGGCCAAGGTCAGCGCTACAGGGAGCAGCCAACTGTTAAGTTGTGTCTTTAGGGAAATGGTAAGAAGTTTCCCAATTAAAGAAGGAGGTGGTTTCCTGAAAAAGGGGAACAACATATGGAAATGTACGAAGGTGTGAAGCTTGGCATTTAACCAATGCAGGGTTATGGAAAACTTTTACTGGGAAAGGGGGGACTTTTTTTTTTTTTTTAAGAGATTATCAACACTTAAAAAATGATCACTCTGGAGAAATTGTGTGATCTATTCTTGGCTCTTTAATTAATTAATTAACTAATTAATTAATTTGTTTATTTATTCATTTCAAAGAGAGAAAGAGAGAGATACATTGATGTGAGAGTAAAACACTGATTGGTTGGTTGCCTCCTGCATGCACCCTGACCAGGGACCAAATCCTCAGCCTAGGTATGTGCCCTGACCAGGAATAGAACCCATAACCTTTCAGTGTACAGGACGATGCCCCAACCAACTGAGCCACACTGGCCACACTATTTTGAGCTTTTTTGTTATGCCATAGTATAAGCAAATATATCTTCATTGTTCTTGGGGAAGACAGGGATGCCATGCTTCAGGAGGAGAGTCAAAGTTTTCTGCTCTTATTTTCTTACTAGAGGCCAGGTGCACAAAATTCATGCACGGGGGGTGGGGGCGGGGGGAATGTGTGTCCCTCAGCCCAGCCTGCACCCTCTCCAATCAGGGACCCTTTGAGGGATGTCCAAAAGATTGCTGGTTCATTTCCTGGTCAGGGCACATGCCTGGGTTGTGGGTTCAATCCATGGTAGGGGGCATGCAGGAGGCAGCAGATCAATGTTCCCCTCTCACAAGGGTGTTTCTCTTCTCCTTCTCCCTTTTTATCTCTCTAAAAAAATCAATAAAAAGATATATTTAAAATTATAATTAACATTCAGACACAATGCTAAGTACTTTACAACAGCTAATCATCTTAACTCTCCAAACAAGAACTCTACTTTGTTTATTAAATATGAATTTCCTGCTGGCCAAAAAGCTTATGAGGAGTATAGTTTTGTCTGTAAGCATACCATGCTTTCAAAATTTAACATTTATAGAGGGCCCATTAGATGCAAAGTTTAAGGAACACAGTGTCAGCCACTCTAGAGTGCAAAGTGAAGAGAAGATGCCTGAGGAATATGAGAGTCTAAATGAGAAGTGACAGCATTTAATGCAAATAATTTAGACTAATAATTTGAAAAGAGCTTAATGAAACATTTAATCAAATGCAGAGTTTCCAAAAATCTGCCTTTGTGCAAATCCATCTTCCTCACTATTCCTGGAATTGTTTCTAGGTGTTAGTTATTTCAGAAGTCAAGACTCACTCACTCAAATCCCCTTAGGAGAAAAATGATTTGTGGTAAGTTCACATGGACATGACTTGGATCAAGACCCTTGTAGGAGCCAGCACCTCTGTCCAGTTATCATGGCCTACATGCTCTCATTATAGCTGCCCTGGCTTCCCCTCCCTGTCAACTAGCCAACTTCATCTCAACCTTATATACTTAAACTTGGAAGGAGCCAGACTGTCTGTGGATGGGCTGTCCTCAGATCAGATCCTCTGATTTTTCTTGTCCAATCATAATCAACCATGTCCCACCCAGCGCAGGGCAGCTTCCCTGAGCAGGAACTGTGGGCAGGTCAGTTTTATCTAGAAGGCAAAATTGGGGATAGAAAGCACTATATCTACTTGTAAGTCATATTCAGCATACATAGTTTTAAGATAAATTAAGATGTGGTAGCTCTTTCTTATCATCCTTTGTTTTTATTTCCTAAATTCTTTGGAGTTCTCACTCATCACCCATGGTAGAGTTTCCAATAAGCAATATTTGAATGCTTTTGGCCTCACCCATAACTACCAAATCGGTGTCATGAAGAGTAGAGCTAAGAACTTGCTGTTGTTTTTTTTTTAAGAAAAGTTCCCAAAGCTTCCCAAATGTGTCTTGTTCACTTTCAATAGCTAACATGCTAGCTGGCAGAGTTAAAGTTCAATAAATGTTTGATGAAAATATAACAAAATGATAAGATTTTCTTAAACTACCACAACATATGAAAATTTCCATCTACTTTCTTGTCCTGAAAGATGTCCCTTGTTTCAGGTCAGTTTTCTTGATTCCCCCACTTTGGCACACTGACATCCCAGCCCCCTTTCCCAGTCTTACATCCAACCTCGGTGGGGAAAGGATCCGACCTTCAGATCTCTCTCTTAGTCCTTACCATCCTTACAAACACCTGCTTAGCACATTCAAGTCTGTAAGACCATCCCACAATATATAAGCATAGAGCAGGCTAAATCCAGATTTGGGGAAGAAGGGCTCCCCTAATAGAAACAACTTACTGGAGTATAATCCTATCCTTTCTAATAAAAGAGTAATATGCAAATTGACCATCACTCCAACACACAAGATGGCAGCCCCCATGTGGACACAAGATGGCCACCACAAGATGGCCGGAAGGGGAGGGCAGTTGTGGGAGATCAGGCCAGCAGGGGAGGGCAGTTGGGAGGGACCAGGCCTACAGGGGAGGACAGTTAGGGGGGGCCCAGGCCTGCAGGGGAGGGCAGTTAGGGGTGACCAGGCCGGCAGAGGAGGGAAGTTGAGGGCAACTGGGCCTGCAGAGAAGGGCAGTTGGGGGGGACCCAGGCCTGCAGGGGAGAGCAGTTGTGGGGGACCAGGCCTTCAGGGGAGAGCAGTTGGGGGTGACCAGTCCTGTAGGGGAGGGCAGTTGGGGGTGACCAGGCCTGCAGGGGAGGGCAGTTAGGGGCAATCAGGCTGGCAGGGGAGCAGTTAGGCATTAATCAGGTTGGCAGGGGAGTGGTTAGGGGGTGATCAGGCTGGCAGGCAGAAGCAGTTAGGAGCAATCAGGAAGGCAGGCAGGCGAGCAGTTGGGAGCCAACAGTACTGGATTGTGAGAGGGATGTCCAACTGCCTATTTAGGCCCGATCCTCCCAGTAAGATTGGGCCTAAACGGGCAGTTGGACATCCCTCGAGGGGTCCCAGATTGGAGAGGGTGCAGGCTGGGCTGAGGGACACACACCCCCATGCACAAATTTCGTGCACTGGGCCTCTAGTATATATATATAAGCCCAAGTGACTGTTACAACTGCTCAACCAGTCAGTATGACACACACTGACCACCAATCAGGGGGCAGACGCTCAATGCATGAACTGCACCCTGGTGGTCAGTGCGCTCCCACAGCAGGAGCGCTGCTCAGCCAGAAGCCGGGCTCACAGCTAGAGAGCACAGCTGTGGTGGTGGGAGCCTCTCCCACTGCCACAGCAGAGCTATCAAGCGGTGGTGGCCAGCACAGCAGGCCATCACAGGCTCCTCCTTGGCTGCCTGCTGTTTCACACACTGCTATATCCCTCAGGGAATGTTGGACTAAACAGGCAGTCCAACATCCCCTGAGGGGTTCCTGATTGCAAGAGAGTACAGGCCAGGCTGAGGGACCCCACCAGTGCACAAATCTGTGCAGTGGGCCTCTGGTGCTCGTTATAATTCTTTATTGAGTGCCTGTCATGTAATAGGCTCATGCTCTGCTCACTCCTTTTATCTAATTTACTCTTCACAGAAAAGTTGTGTAACAAGGATGATCATATTCATTTTACAGATGAGGGAACAGAAACTCAACAACACAGTAAAACCTCAACATAATCAGACTAATTCGGGTGATGGGGTGCCCATTAAAGGTGAAAGTCCGTTATATAGTAGTTTTCTGAATTTATATGTTAAAAAACTGCCAAATTAGTTAGTTTAGCTGTTTTTAATTATGTAGACATGTTTGTGTAATTAAAATTAAATATGTATGAAAAGCTTAATTTCACAGAAAAGTTTTCTATGTATATTACAGTAATTTTTAAATTTATACTAAGTCTAATAATTGCATTCATTCACCAGTAACCTCAAGTAAACAAATGCATGTGGGAACATATGCCAATATGCTTGCTGCAGAAGGTCACACCACCGGACAATTGAACCAATCACCAAGTGCAACTACCAAGTGCGATGTGGTGTGATCATGTGCTAATCATTCGCCAAATATTGTTTGAGTGGTGACTCTTGGATTTAAATATGTAGCTATAGTTATAGATATGTAATTTTTTTATTCTTTAAAGTATTACAAATAGTAGTACATATGTCTCCTTTTTTTCCCCCATTGACCTTCTCCTGGCCTCCCCTATCCTCTGGCACATGCCCTCACCCCACCCGCCCAGTGTCTTGCATCCATTGGTTATGCTTATATGCATGCATACAAGTCCTTAGGTTGATCTCTTACCTCCCCAGCCTTCCTGATGTAATTTGACAGTCTGTTCAATGCTTCTCTGTCTCTGTATCTATCTTTTTGTTCATCAGGTTATAATGTTCTTTATTATCTATAAATGAGTGAGATCAAGTGGTATTTTCCTCTCACTAACTGGCTTATTTCACTTAGCATAATGCTCTCCAGTTCCACCCATGCTGCTGCAAATGGTAAGAATTCCTTCTTTTTTATGGCAGCGTAGTATTCCATTGTGTAGATGTACCATAGTTTTCTAATCCACTCATCTGCTGATGGGCATTTAGGCTGTTTCCAAATCTTAGCTATTGTAAATTATGCTGCTATGAACATAGAGGTGCATATATCCTTTCTGATTGGTGTTTCTGTTTTCTTAGGATATATTCCTAGAAGGGGCATTACTAGGTCAAATGGCAGTTCTATTTTTAAATTTTTGAGGAAACGTCATACTGTTTTCCACAGTGGCTGCACCAGTCTGCATTCCCACCAACAGTGAAGGTGGATTCCTTTATCTCCGCATCCTCTCCAGCACTTGTCGTTTGTTGATTTGTTGATGTTAGCCGTTCTGACAGGTGTGAGGTGGTACCTCATTGTTGTTTTGATTTGCATCTCTCAGATGATTAGTGACTTTGAGCATGTTTTCATATGTCTCTGGGCTTTCTGTATGTCATCTTTTGAAAAGTTTCTATTTAGGTCATTGACTAATTTTTTTTTTTCATTGACTAATTTTTGATTGGATTATTTATCTTCCTTTTGTTAAGTTGTGTGAGTTCTCTGTAAATGTTGGAGATTAAACCCTTATCGGAGATAACATTGGCAAATATGTTCTCCCATGCAGTGGGCTTTCTTGTTGTTTTGTTGATGGTTTCTTTTGCTGTGCAGAAGCTTTTTATTGTGATGTAGTCCTATTTGTTTATTTTCTTTTTAGTCTCCATTGCCCTAGGAGCTGTGTCAGTAAAGATATTGCTACAACGTATGTCTGCTATTTTGCTGCCTATGGAGTTTTGTAGGATTTTTTATGGTTTCCTGTCCTTTAGCCATTTTGAGTTTGTTTTTGTGTATGGTGTAAGTTGGTGATCCAGTTTCATTTTTTTGCATGTATCTGACCAAATTTCCCAACACCATTTATTGAAGAGACTGTCTTGACTCCATTGTATGCTCTTGCCTCCTTTGTCAAATATTAATTGAGCATAATGGCTTAGGTCGGAAAATCATAAAAATCTTAGAAGACTTCATAGGCAGCAAAATCTCAGATATCTCTCCTAATAGTATGTTTATGGATACATCTCCTAGGGCAGTGGTCGGCTAACTAGTTAGTCAAAAGAGCCAAATATCAACAGTACAACGATTGAAATTTCTTTTGAGAGCCAAATTTTTTAAACTTAAACTTCTTCTAATGCCACTTCTTCAAAATAGACTCACCCAGGCCGTGGTATTTTGTAGAAGAGCCACACTCAAGGATCCAAAGAGCCGCATGTGGCTCGCGAGCCGCAGTTTGCCGACCACGGTCCTAGGGGAAAGAAAACTAAGGAGAAAATAAACAAATGGGACTACATAAAAATCAAAAGCTTCTGCACAACAAAGAGAAAACATCAACAAAATATCAAGGGCCCTAGCTGGTTTGGCTCAGTGGATGGAGTGCCGGCCTGCAGACTAAAGGGTTCCAGGTTTGATTCTGGTCAAGGACACATGCCTGGGTTGTGCATTCGATCCCCAGTGTGGGGCGTGCAGGAGGCAGAAAATCAATGATTCTCTCTTATCATTGATGTTTCTATCTCTCTACCGTTTTCCCTTCCTCTTTGAAATCAATAAAAATATTAAAAATATATAGGAGCTCACTGCATGGGAGGACATATTTGCCAATGACACATCTGATAAGGGGTTAATCTCCAAAATTTATAGGGAACTCATACAACTTAACAAAAGGAAGATAAACAATCTAATTTAAAAATGGGCAAAGGACCTACATAGACACTTCTCCAAAGTGGACATACAGAAGGCCAAGAGGCATATGAAAAAATGCTCAAAGTCACTCATCATCAGAAATAGGCAAATAAAAATGACAATGAGGCTCCATTAACAAATCAACAAATTACAAGTGCTGGTGAGGATGTGGAGAACAGGGAACCCTCATGCACTGCTGGTGGGAATGCAGACTGGTGCAGCCTCTGTAGAATACAGTATAGAGTTTTTTCAACAAATTCACTCTGGAAAAAAATATTAAAAAAATAAAATGCAAATTTGAAGGTGGTTTCCAGTAATTTTATGAAAAAATTAAAAGTTAAAAGACTTAGAAAAGAACATAGTCTTTAGGAAAAAAAACTGTAATGTAGTATTAAAAACATACTATATCTAAGAAACATATTATATTACTATATACCAAGAATAATTATTCTTCTTGTTATTTTTTTTATTCAAATCATCTCTATAAAAAGTTTTAAAAATTTTTTTACTTCAATTTATAGGGACATGCTACTTTTATTTTTGGAAGCCATTTTAGTTTTGATAGTTTTTACCTTATAATAATAATCCTATATAATAAAAGCCTAATATGCTAAGTGTCAGTCATTCGGTAGGCCGTTCAATCAATCAAAGCTTAATATGCTAGTGATATGCTAAGGTCGCTCAACCGCTCGCTGTGATGTGCACTGACCACCAGGGGGCAGATGCTCTGACCAGTAGGTTAGCTTGCTGCTGGAGTTTGGCCAATTGGAACTGAGCATGATGGGCCAGACATGCCCTGGAGCCCTCCTGCGGTTCCTTCCCAGCTGGCCAACCTCCTGGGTCCCTCCACGGTCCCAATTGTGCACCAGTCGGGTCCCTCGTCCTGGCCTGCACCCTCTTGCAATCCAGGACCTCTCAGGGGGTGTCAGAAAGCTGGTTTTGGCCAAAACTTGTTTGGCTCAGTGGATAGAGCAGCCTGCGGACTGAAGGGTCCCAGGTTCGATTCCGGTCAAGGGCATGTACCTTTGTTGTGGCATATCGCCAGTGGGGGGTGTGCAGGAGGCAGCTGATTGATGTTTCTCCCTCATCGATGTTTCTAACTCTCTATCCCTCTCCCTTCCTCTCTGTAAAAAATCAATAAAATATATATATAAAAAAAAAAGAAAGCTGGTTTTGGCCCAATCCTGCAGGACAAGCTGAGGGACCCCACTGGTGCATGAATTCATGCACCAGGCCTCTAGTAATATAATAAAACTAATTTATCATTTAAAAAAAAGTCCAGTGGGATGGGTGGGGTTACAATTGTTAACATTTGACCAACCACAGCAATGAACAGAGACAAAATATTGCCTTTGCCTGCCAGAGAAGGTCCAAAAAGGAACTTACATCAGCACTCAAGACAGCCTTGTTCAGCCATCTGGAGACAGTCATTTTGGGCCTCTTGTAAAAACCTGCTCAGTACAATGCTTAGGAGCTGAAGGCTTCCATGAAGGGGCTAGGACGGTATTGATGAGAACTCTCTCATTGAGATCATCTGCCCAAGGAACAACCAGGAGCGGCAGGAAATTAACAGAGTCTACAAGGAAATGTACAAGACTGAGATGGAGAAAGGCATTATTTCTTTTTTTTCTTTTTTTTTTTTTTAAATATATTTTATTGATTTTTACAGAGAGGAAGGGAGAGGGATAGAGAGCTAGAAACATCAATGAGAGAGAAACATCGATCAGCTGCCTCCTGCACACCTCCCACTGGGGATGTGCCCGCAACCAAGGTACATGCCCTTGACCGGAATCGAACCCGGGACCCTTCAGTCCGCAGGCCGATGCTCTATCCACTGAGCCAAACCGGTTTCGGCGGCATTATTTCTGACACATCTGGTGACTTCCACAAGCTGATGATTGCCCTCACAATGGGTAGAAGAGCAGAAGATGGCACTGTCATTGATTATGAACTGATTTACCAAGATGCCTGGGATCTCTATGATGCTGGAGTGAAGAGGAAAGTAACTGATGCTCCCAAGTGGATCAGCATCATGACCCAGGAGATCGTGTGCCACCTCCAGAAAGTATTTGACAGGTACAAGTGTTACAGCCCATATGACATTTTACAGATTTCCAAAACGGTGGCACATTAAGTGGAAGCTGCACTGACACTCTCCCAGGACCAAACTGGAATTACAACTAAAATACAGAAAAAACACCCTGAAAAATCAACTGAAGACTAGCTGGAGAGAATCCTGATAACCAAGGAAAGAAAGTGGAGACCACATAGAGACTGATAGAACTCTCACCCTACCCTGTGGTCAGTAGCCTGAGACTAATCAAGTCTGGGGTCAATGGGACTGCAGGCAGAGGCAGGTCTCTGGAGGCTTTGAATGTTTGCCTGACCTAATCCCAGCTTAGGCTAGGAAAAGCAGACGCTAGTGCACATCTTGGTCCTTCCCAAAGGCACCCAGCCCCAGCAGAGGGTGCCACAACCTGTGGATTGCTGATAGCTTCAAGCAGGGTACTCAGCGCCAGTCACAAACAGCATCTAACACTGTCCTGCACTAGAGATTGGGAGGTATGGCAGATCTACCTAATACACAGACACAAACCCAAACAGAAAGCCAAAATGGGGAGACAAAAAACCAAGTCCCAAATGAATGAACAAGAGAATTCTCCATAAGAAGAGCTAAATGAAATGGAAATAAGAAATTTATCAGACATAGAGTTCAGAATAATGATGATAAAGATGCTCAATAGCATGAGAAAAGATATAGTAACTATGAAGAATGACATAGCACTAATAAAGAACACATTGGAAAAAATACACACCAGATTAGTAGAAGCTGAGGATCAAATCAGTGAATTAGAAGACAGGATTGAAAAAAATCACTCTATCAGAGAACCAAAAAAACAAACAAAACACAATTTAAAAACAGGAGGAGAGCTTAAGGGAGCTATGGGACAACATGAAACATAACAGTATTTGCACAATAGGTGTGCCAGAAGGGGAAGAAATTGGGCAATGCATGGAGAACATGTTTGAAGAAATAATGGCAGAAAAATTTCTCTAACCTGTTGAAGGAAAAAGTCACAAAAGTTCAGGATGCACAGAGAGTCTCAAGCATGAAGAACCCAAACAGGCCCATGCCCAGACAACATCATAATAACAATGCCCAAAATTAAAGACAAAGAAAATCTAAAAAGACAGCAAGAGAAAAGCAGTTAGTTACCTACAAGGGGGCTCCCACAAGACTTTCAGCAGATTTCTCATCAGAAACTCTACAGGCCAGAAGGGAATGGCATGAAGTATTCAAGATAGTGAAAAGCAAGATTCTGTAACCAGGATTACTATATCCAGCGAGGCTATCATTCAAAATAGATGGTGAAATAAAGGGCTTCCCAGACCCCCCCCCCAAAAAAAAATGCTAAAGGAGTCTGATAAACACTAAATCAGCACAGCAGGAAATGCTAAAGAGACTGCTATAATGAGAAGAAGAAATAGACAGAAAAAAAATCGTAGACATAAAGAATTAAAATGGCAGTAAGTAAATACCTATCCTGTCTAATAAACAAGTAATATGCAAATTGACCGTACCTCTGCTACACCCACAAGCCATGCCCACCAGCCAATCAGGAGCGAATATGCAAATAAACCCAACCAAGATGGCTACGGCTACAGAGAGCAGGAGGGAAGCTTGGGTTTCCCTGGCAATGGAGGAAGCAAAGCTTTCCACCTGCCCTTGCCGGCCTAGGCCTCCACTCAAGGCTACAAAGTTTCAATGATAGAAGATACATAAATCCAAACCGAAATGGCAGCAGCCTCAGAGCTGGAAAGAGCAGGAGGCAAGGGTTGCCCGCGGCGATGGAGGAAGCCAAGCTTCTGCAGCCCTGGCCGGCTCAGGCCTCTGCTTAAGGCTTCAAAGTTTCAATTATAGAAGATACATAAATCTCAACAGAAATGGCTGCCACCTTGGAGCAAGCAGAAGGCTTGGCTCCGCTCCAGGCTACAAAGTTTCAATTGTAGAAGATAAATAAACCCCAGATACCAGGGCCTCTGCTTGGGTCGCCAGGGGGCGTGGCCGGCCTGCAAACCACCACAGGCCCCTCGCCCAGGCCTCCCCATGCCCCAAGGGAACCCCCAACCTGATCCGGGACACCCTTCAGGGCAAACCAGCTGGCCCCCACCCATGCACCAGGCCTCTATCCTATCTAATAAAAGAGTAATATGCAGATTGACCATCACTCCAACACACAAGATGGCTGCCCCCATGTGGTCAAAGATCCTGCCCCCATGTGGACACAAGATGGCCACCACAAGATGGCCAGCAGGGGAGGGCAGTTGGGCGGGACCAGGCCTGCAAGGGAGGGCAGTTGGGGGCGATCAAGCCTGCAGTGGAGGTCAGTTAGGGGTGACCAAGCCAGCAGAGGAGGGAACTTGGGAGCGACCAGGCCTGCAGGGAAAGGCAGTTGGGAGGGACCCAGGCCTGCAGGGGAGAGCAGTTGGGAGGGACCAGGCCTGCAGGGGAGGGCAGTTAGGGGTGACCAGGCCTGCAGGGGAGGGCAGTTAGGGGTGACCAGGCTGGCAGTGGCAGGGGAGCAGTTAGGCATCGATCAGGCTGGCAGGGGAGTGGTTAGGGGGTGATCAGGCTGTCAGGCAGAAGCAGTTGGGGGCAATCAGGAAGGCAGGCAGGCGAGCAGTTGGGAGCCAGCAGTCCTGGATTGTGATAGGGATGTCCCACTGCCCGTTTAGGGAATCGGGCTTAAACGGGCAGTCAGACATCCCTCGAGGGGTCCCAGATTGGAGAAGGTGCAGGCTGGGCTGAGGGACACCCCCCCTTCCGTGCACGAATTTTGTGCACTGGGCCTCTAGTCAATAATAACCTTAGATGTAAATGGATTAAATGTTCCAATCAAAAGACATAGGATAGCTGAATGGATACAAAATCATGAACCAATTATTGCTGTCTACAAGAGACTCACCTCGCAACAAAAAACTCACACAGAATGAGAGTGAAGAAATGGAAAATAAATTTTCCATGCAATTGAAAAAGAAAAAAAAGATGGGGTAGAAATAGACAAAAAATTAACAAGGAAACAGAGACTCTAAATGACATCATGGATCATATGGATTTAATTGATATTTATAGAACATTTCACCCCAAAGCTGAAGAATATACAATCTTCTCGAGGGTACTTAGGTCATTCTCAAACATAGACCACATGTTAGGACGCAAAACAAGTATCTACAAGTTGAAGAAGATTGAAATCATATCAACCATATTCTCAGATCACAATAGAATGAAATTAGAAATCAACTATAGTAAAATCACTCAAAAACATTAGAATGCATAAAGGATAAATAGGATGTTATTAAACAACTAGAGGCCCATTGCACAAATTTGTGCATGGGTGGGGTCCAGATTGGGGCTGGGCCTGTCAGGAGGAGGAGTTGGTAGAGGTTGGCAGGCTGGCCTACCCCTGATCAGGGCCCAATCAGAGTCGGGCTGACTGGGGTAAGGAACCGCGGGCAATTGGATGGCAGACCCCGGCCCTCATTGGGGTTGGGGAGCTGATTGGGGGCGGAGCTGGCCATGGGGAGGGACTATGGGTGGTGGGCTGGTGGGGCCATGGGTGGTTGGCCAGTCAGCCCTGCCCCTGATTGGGTTGGGGGGGTCAATCTGGGGTGGGGCAGGGGAGAGCAGTTAGGGGATCAGGCCAGTAAGGGGTGTACAGGAGGCGGCTGATTGATGTTTCCCTCTCATCAATGTTTCTAACTCTCTATCCCTCTCCCTTCCTCTCTGTAAAAAAAACAATAAAATATATTTTTTAAAAATAAATAAATATATTGCATAAAAATAAACACACAACAACCCAAAATCTATGGGACACAGCAAAGGCAGTCTTGAGAAGGAAGTTCATAGCACTACAGGCCTCCCTAAAAAACAAACAAACAAACAAAACAAAACAAAAAACAATAAAAATTAATACAATTAATAATAACCTATTTAACACTACAACTTAAAGAATTAGAAAGAGAACAACAAGAAAAGCACAGAGTAAGTAGAAAGAAGGAAATAATAAAGATGAAAGCAGAAATAAATGACAGAGGTTAAAAAAACAATACCAAAAAAATCAATGAAACCAAGAGGTGGTTCTTTGAAAAGATAAACAAGATTGATGAACCATTAGCCAGACTCATCAAGAAACAAAGAGAGAAGACCCAAATAAATAAAATCAGAAATGAAAGTGGTGAAGTAACAACTGATACCACACAAATAACAACTGATACCAAAGGATTGTAGGAAAATACTATATTCCAACTGGTTGAACAACCTGGATGAAGTGGTCAAATTCCTTGTAAAATACAATCCTTCAAAACTGAATCTGGAAGAACCAGAAAACCTGAAAAGGCCAATAACAACTGATGAAATAGAAGCAGTAATCAAAAAATGCCCAGCAAATAAAAGCCTGGGTCTGGATGGCTTCACAGAGGGATTTTACCAGACCTTTAAAGAAGAACTAACACTTCTTTAAAATTCAAGAGGAACAAACACTTCCAAGCTCTTTTTTTTTTATGAAACCAGCATTATCCTAATTCCAAAACCAGATAAAGACACTACAAAGAAAGAGAATTACAGGCCAATATCCCCGATGAACATAGATGCTAAAATCCTCAACAAAATATTAGCAAATGGGATCCAGCAATATATAAAAAGACCATATACCACAACCCAGTAAGATTTATTCCAGGGATGCAAGGCTGGTACAATACTCACAAATCAATATATGTGATACATCATATGAACAAATTGAAAGACAAAAATGACATGATCATATCAATAGATGCAGAAAAAGCATTCAACATAATCCAACACCCAGTTTATAAAAAATATCAGCAAAGGGGGAATAAAGGGATCATATCTCAACATGATAAAGGCCATATGTGACAAACCTACAGCCAACATCATACTCAATGGGCAAAAACTAAAACGATTTCCTCTAAGAACAGGAACAACACTAGGATGTCCACTTTCACTACTCTTATTCAAAACAGTACTGGAAGTCCTAGTTACAGCAATTAGAAAAGAAGAAGAGCCAAAACCGGTTTGGCTCAGTGGATAGAGCGTCAGCCTGCGGACTGCAGGGTCCCGGGTTCGATTCTGGTCAAGGGCACGTAACTTGGTTGCGGGCACATCCCCAGTGGGAGTGTGCAAGAGGCAGCTGATCGATGTTTCTCTCTCATCGATGTTTCTAACTCTCTATCCCTCTTCCTTCCTCTCTGTAAAAAATCAATAAAATATATTTTAAAAAAAAGAAAAAGAAAAGAAAAGAAGAAGAAATAAAAGGCATCTAAATTGGAAAGGAGGTAGTAAAACTCTCATTATTTGCATATGACATGATAGCTATAATAATAAAAGCATAATATGCTAATTAGACTGGACAGCCGAAATACCTTTCAGACGTCATTCCGGATATCCTTCTGGACAAAGCTGGGTGGCGGGGGCCAAGGCAGAGGTGGTTAGGGTTGATCAGGCAGGCAGATGAGCAGTTAGAAGTGATCAGGCAGGCAGAATGATTAGGGGCAAGCAGGTTGGCAGGTAAACAGTTAGAGGTGATCAGGCAGGCAGGGGAGTGGTTAGGGTGATCAGGCAGGCAGGCAGAGGCAGTTAGGGGCAATCAGGCAGGCAGGTAAGCAGTTAGGGGTGATCAGGCAGGCAGGCAGTGGTTAGGGGTAATCAGGCAGGCAGGCGAGCAGTTAGGGGTGATGAGGCAGGCAGGCAAGTAGTTAGGGGTGATGAGGCAGGCAGGCAGGCCAGCAGTTAGAAGCCAGCAGTCCAGATTTCAAGAGGGATGTCTGACTGCCAGTGCAGGATCAGGCCTAAAGTGGCAGTCAGACATCCCCTGAGGGGTCCCATATTGCAAAAGCGTGCAGGCCAGGCTGAGGGACCCACCCCCCCGCCCCATGTACAAATTTCATGCATTGGGCCTCTAGTTGTACATATGAAATACTAAAGACTCCATAAAAAAAAACTACTAGATTTAATAAAGGAATTTGGCAAAGTAGCAGGATACAAAATTAATACCCAGAAATCGATGGCATTTTTATATACCAAAAATGAGTTGTCAGAAAGAGAAACTAAACAAACAATCCCACTTACTATTGCACCAAAAATTTAAAATACTTAGTAATAAATTTAACCAAGGAGGTAAAAGACTTATACTCAGAAAACTACAGGATGTTGAAAAAAGAAATAGAGGAAGCTTTAAACAAGTGGAAGTATATACTGTGTTCATGGATTGGTAGAATTGACATCATTTAAATGTCCATACTACCCAAAGCAATCTACAGATTCAATGCAATCTCTACTAAAATATCAATGGCATAATTCACAGACCTAGAACAAACTCTCAAAAATGTATATGGAACCTAAACAGACTCTAATTAGTCACAGAATTCTTGAGAAAGAAGAACAAAGTTGGAGGGATCACAATACCAGATATAAAGTTATACTAGAAAGCCACTGTAATCAAAACAGCCTGGTACTGGCACAAAAACAGGAATGGAGATTAAGGGAACAGAACAGAGACCTCAGAAATTGACCCAAGCCTTTACGCTCAATTAATATTTGACAAAGGTGGTAAGAGCATACAATGGAGTCAAGACAGTCTCTTCAATAAATGTTGTTGGTAAAATTGGACTAATACATGCAAAAAACCAATGAAACTAGACTACCAACTTATACCATACACAAGAATAAACTCAAAATGGATAAAAGACCTAAATGTAAGTTGAGAAACCATAAAAATCTTAGAAGAAACCAGAGGCAGCAAAATCTCAGACATCTCTCATAGCAATGTTTACAGGTACATATCCTAGAGCTGTGGTCAGCAAACTGAAGCTCATGAGCCACATGAGGCTCTTTGGCCCCTTGAGTGTGGCTCTTCCACAAAATACCAAGGCCTGGGCAAGTCTATTTTGAAGAAGTGGCATTAGAAGAAGTTTAAGTTTAAAAAATTTGGCTCTCAAAAGAAATTTCAATCGTTGTACTGTTGATATTTGGCTCTGTTGACTAATGAGTTTGCTGACCACTGACCTAGAGCAATGGAAACTAAGGAAAAAATAAACAAATGGGACTACATCAAAATAAAAAGCCTCTGCACAGCAAAAGAAACCACCAAAAAAAAAATGAGAAGGGAGCCCACTGTATGGGAGGACATATTTGCCAATGATGCATCTGATAAAGGTTTAATATCCAAAATATATAAGGAACTCATAAAACTTAACAAAAGGAAGACAAACTACCCAATTTAAAAAATGGGTAAAGGACCTAAATAGACACATTTTGAAAGTGGACATACGGAAGGCCAAGAGACATATGAAAACACTAGAGGCTCGGTGCATGAAATTTGTTCACGGGTGCGGGGGGGTGGGGGTCCCTCAGCCTGGCCTGCACCCTCTCCAATCCAGGACTGATGGTTCCTAACCGCTCACCTGCCTGCCGGCCTGATCCCCCAACTGCTCTCCCCTGCCAGCCTGATTGTCTTAACTGCTCTCCCCTACTGGCCTGATCCTCCAACTGCTCTCCCCTGCTGGCCTGATTGCCCTAACCACCTCTGCCTCAGCCCCACCACCATGGCTTTATCCGGAAGGATGTCTAGAAGATGTCCATTCTAATTAGCATATTACCCTTTTATTAGTATAGATGCTCAAAGTCACTAATGATCTGAGAGATTCAAATCAAAACGACAATGAGGTACCATCTCACACCTATCAGAATGGCTATCATCAACAAATTGACAAATGACAAGTGCTGGCAAGGATGTGGAGAAAAAGGAATCTTCTAACACTGCTGGTGGGAATGCAGATTAGTACAACCACTGTGGAGAACAGTATGGCGTTTCCTCAAAAAAAATGGAACTCCCATTTGACTCAGTCATCCCACTTCTAGGAATAGATTCCCAGAAATCAAAAACACTGATCAGAAAGGATATATACACCCCTATGTTCATAGTAGCACAATTTACAATAGCTAACATTTGGATACAGCCTAAGTGCTCTTCAGCAGATGAGTGAATTAAAAAATGGTGGTACATCCACACAATGGAATACTACGCTGCTGTAAAAAAGAAGGAATTCTTACCATTTGCAACAACATGGATGGACCTAAAGAGCATTATGATAAGCAAAATAAGCCAGTCAGAGGAAGATAAATACCACATGATCTCACTCATTTGTGGAATATAATGAACAACCTAAACTGATGAACAAAAATAGAGACAGAAAAAAATTTTTTAGAATATAATAGAAGTAATTCTGTTATATGCAGATTTTTAATATTTCCTACAACTTTTGTGGTATTATACTATGTTAGTACAGTTTTGGTAATATTATTATATTTAAAATCTTTTTTCTTGAAATACTAGAGGCCTTGTGCACTAAATTTGTGCACGGGGGCGGGTGTCCTTTAGCCCAGCCTGCACCCTCTCCAATCTGGGACCCCTCGAGGGATGTCCAACTGCCCGTTTAAGCCCGATCCTGTCGGGATCAGGCCTAAACGGGCAGTCGCACATCCCTCTCACAATCCAGGACTGCTGGCTCCCAACTGCTCGCCTGCCTGCCTTCCTGATTGCCCCTAACCGCTTCTGCCTGCCAGCCTGATCACCCCCTAACCACTCCCCTGCCAGCCTGATTGATGCCTAACTGCTCCCCTGCCAGCCTGATTGCCCCTAACTGCCCTCCCCTGCAGGCCTGGTCTCCCCCAACTGCTCTCCCCTGCAGGCCTGGGTCCCCCCGAACTGCCCTCCCCTGCAGGCCTGGTCACCTCCAACTGCTCTCCCCTGCAGGCTTGATCGCCCCAACTGCCCTCCCTTGCAGGCCTGGTCCCTCCCAACTGCCCTCCCTTGCTGGCCATCTTGTGGTGGCCATCTTGTGTCCACGTGGGGGCAGGATCTTTGACCACATGGGGGCAGCCATCTTGTGTGTTGGAGTGATGGTCAATCTGCATATTACTCTTTTATTAGATAGGATAGAGGCCTGGTGCATGGGTGGGGACCAGCTGGTTTGCCCTGAAGGGTGTCCCGGATCAGGTTGGGGGTTCCCTTGGGGTGTGGGGAGGCCTGGGCGAGGGGCCTGTGGTGGTTTGCAGGCCAGCCATGCCCCCCAGCGACCCAAGCAGAGGCCCTGGTATCTGGGGTTTATTTATCTTCTACAATTGAAACTTTGTAGCCTGGAGCGGAGCCAAGCCTTCTGCTTGCTCTGTGGCGGCAGCCATTTCTGTTGGGATTTATGTATCTTCTATAATTGAAACTTTGTAGCCTTAAGCAGAGGCCTGGGCGGGCCAGGGTGTGTGGAAAGCTTGGCTTCCTCCATCACCGGGGGCAACCCTAGCCTCCTGCTCTTTCCAGCTCCATGGCTGCCGCCATTTCTGTTTGGGTTTATGTATCTTCTATCATTGAAACTTTGTAGCCTTGAGTGGAGGCCTAGGCCGGCAAGGGCAGGTGGAAAGCTTGGCTTCCTCCATTGCCGGGAAACCCAAGCCTCCCTCCTGCTCTCTGTGGCTGTAGCCATCTTGGTTGGGTTTAGTTGCATATTCGCTCCTGATTGGCTGGTGGGCGTGGCTGGTGGGCATGGCTGGTGGGTGTAGCGGAGTGATGGTTAATTTGCATATTACTCTTTTATTAGATAGGATTAATGTTTATTGCATGTAATATTATATTTAAAATTATTTTTCTTGAAATGTTAATATTTATTGCATGTAACATTATTATATTTAAATCATTTTTCTTAAAATATTAATGCTTATTGCATGTAAATGCCTAATTATTTGGTATCTACAATCTGGTAATAGATTTATTTTGTATATTGTAAATAAAAAAATAAATAATAAAATAAAAACGTAGAAACCAATTGATTACTTCACCCAAGGGGGCAGGGGTGGGGATGACAATGAGTTATCACCTCATACCTGTCAACTTTCTACAGCTACACCTGTCAGAATGGCTACGATCAACAAATCAACATATGACAAGTGCTGGGGAGGATGTGGAGAAAAGGGAATCCTACTACACTGCTGGTGGGAATGCAGACTAGTGCCGCCATTACAGAAAACAGTATGGAGTTCCCTCAAAAAATTAAATATGGAACTGCAATTTGACCCAGTGATCCCACTTCGAGGAATATATCCTAAGAAACCCGAAACACCAATCAGAAAGAATGTATTCATCCCTATGTTCATAGGAGCACAATTTACAATAGCTAAGATCTGGAAACAGCCCAAGTGCCCATCAGTAGATGAGCAGATAAAAAGGCTATGGTACATTTACATCATGGAATACTACACAGTAGTAAAAAAGAAGGATCTCTTACCCTTTGAGACAGCGTGGAAGAATCTAGTGAAAAAATAAAGTGATGTACAAAATAGATCCAGAGACACAGAAGGATGGAACAACCTTTGGAATCTCAGAGGGAAGGCGGAGGTGGTTGGGTGGCTGAGAAGAGATTAACCAAAGAACTTGTATGCATAAATGCATAACCCATGGACACAGACAATAGGTTGGTGAACACAGCGGGCAGGAGATGGGGGCAGGCTAGAAGGGGTCAATGGAGGAAAAAAGTGGACATATCTTAAGATTTTCAACAATAAATATTTAATTAAAAAATAAATAAAAAACACATCTTCCTCTTACGTGTGGTGCCAGGTGGGTACTGGAAATATCGAGGGGTATACTTTCTAAACTATATAATTGTCTAACCACTATACTTTATACCTAAAACTAATACAAAATAATATTGAAGGTGAACTTTAATTGTAAAATAAATAAAATAAAATCCACATTCTCCTGATTAAAGCTATGGGGACGACTTGAATTTTATTCAGAATTTCCCCTGTGCTTTTACACAATGCTGAAATGTTTTAAAAACAATTTGTATTTTATTTCTCTTCTTTCATCTTGTGAGTTTATTGACTTCACTGCTCTTCATTCATAAAATAATTCTTACCTGCTTAAGCGATTGATTGATTGATTGATTGATTGATTGATTTAAAAGAGAAATATGATCAGTGGAAAGGCCCCGGTCTGATGTCTGAGGTTCTGGTCTCGGCTCAGCTGCTAATGAACTGTAAAACCATAAGCAAGTTACTCCCTTTGGCCTCAATTTTCTACAGCTATAAAGTGAGAGAGTTAGTAAAAGATATTTATTTGTCTTTCCTAGTTTAGGAATTCTATGTGTCATACTGCATAATTCCTGACTCCTATTAGCTTGGCCTTCACCTCCACATTAGGCTAGCAACTCTGGTGTAGAAGTGACTAGAGACTAAATGCTAGTCTTTAGTTTAATATGTGAATGCATTCATTAGCCAAAGTCAATTTACGGAGCAGAAGTAATTGGATTCTTAATTTTTAATACCTCAGAAAGTTTAATTAAGATCTTAATCTCATTTAGATCTCTTCATTTTACACAGTAATGAATTAGCAGTGAGCTATTTTCATGTGGTGAAATTCAATCAATCTAAATCAGATATTTCATTTTAGGACAACATTTCAAACTCCTTTTCCATGTAAGCATTTTTCAGCAGCCCTAGAAGTATGGACACCCAAGTCCTCTCTTCCCTTTTTCTCCCCAACCTCTTGGTTATGATATAGGAAATGTAGATATTCTCAAAGTCATAAATAAGTTGTCTACCTAAATCACCCATCCCTGGATTATTACCAGCTGACCTGGAGTCTACAGTGACAATTTTCCTGATGCTCATAATGACACTGGAAAAATGACTTCTCTTCTCAGTTGCTGTTTCTTACTTACCAGCCCATTAAAAAACACTTTGTTGTTGTGACTATTGTGACATACGCTCCACTGAGCTCTATGGCTTTAATTTCGTCTCCTTGCCCCCCAATCAGTCCCAAATAGCTCTACTGAATTAGCCCTCAACCAAACTCTTTGATTGCATTGTTATTTCACTCTTTAAACTCTAATGATTTTTCTTTTAAAAATGTTTATTGAATTTATTAGGGTTACATTGACTAATAAAGTTATATAAGTTTCAGGTGTACAATTCTATAATATGTCATCTCTGTATTGCATTGTGTGTTCATCACCCAAAGTCAAGTCTCCTGTCACCATTTATCTCCCCTTTACCAAATCTACTTTCCCCGACGCCCCTTTCCCTCTGGTGATCACCATACTGTTGTCTGTGTCTATGAGGTTTTTTTGTTTTGTTTTGTGTTGTTTTGTTTTTGCTTAATCTCTTGACCTTTTCCACCCAACCTTTCAAGCCCCCTCCCTTGTAAAACTCTAATGATTTTTCATATAAACATTAACTGCCACTCCAAAGTTACTGTGTTTGTGGTCATCTCGTGAGTACATCTCATTGAGCCCAAATGAAGAAATTCCTATGCCATTTACTCCAGATTACCCATATAATTGTTGCTAAAATCTATTCTTGAGGGATACTGGAAAAAAGTAATTGGTTGTGCCTAATGTGCCTGGGCGCCAGGACAGATACCACAAATTCCTTCATTGTTATTGTTATCACGTTAATTGTTAACTGCTAATTATCCTGAACCCATCTAAGTATGTGTCTATCATTTTACTTTTTATCCAATCCCAGAGGTTTCCCTGCTTTGGTTTCTCCCGCCTTCCTAGCCTATCACCAATGGATTTCAAGTAACCCACCTCCGTCTCCTCCTTTGATTGCAATGTGTAAAAATAGATGAGAAACTGCCATTCTGGAGCATTATCCCAATCCATTGAGATACTGCTTCCTGGAAATTGTCGACAGTTGGGCTCAAATAAACTCACAAAAATTCTTTACAGGTTTGAATGTTTTTATGTTAACACAACAGAAAAGGAAATATCACAGTGCTGGGCACAAAGTTAGCACTGTATAAGGTAAGTCATTACTGCTGTTGATGCTGTTATTAATTCCATTGTCCGTCATGGTCCAAAGTTTGAATTACAGTTACTTTTTAGGGTGTCAATTGTCTCTATTTCTGTACTAGAATGTGAGCTCCATGCATTAGGGATTTCTGACTGTTTGGTTAACTGAGAGCTGCAGCTCTGAAACAGTGCCTGGCACAAAGTAAATGCTCAATAAATATCTGTTGAACAAACGAAAAAAACAACAACTTGGTTATGCAATTGCTGATCTAGGGTTTAAATGCTGCCTGCACTGCTTCTCTGCAATCTTGGTTAATGCATTCGATTCCTGTAAATGGGAATAATACCTACCTTAGAGAATGTCCCAAAAGCACACACAAAGCACTCAGCATCCTGTCGGTAGTGGCTATGATGACCCACCATGATGATGACCCTAATTATTTGTAGACCAGCAAGAACAGAACATCCCGAGCTCCTGACCGCAGCCTCCAAACTGCAACCCTTCCAGCTCTCCTGTGCCCTCGGCTAATATCTGCTTTTTCCTGGGGTGGGATTGGGCCCTCTTTTGCGCTTGAGAACAGAGCATTCCTCCTTCAAATGGCTGGAGTATTTTTATTATACACATGACCTGCACTTTATCTTATTTTTAAAATGTATTGTTGTAATAAGATATATAGAACATAAGATTTACCATTTAACTATATTCAGTGTCCAGTTCAGTGGCATTGAGTACATTGACATTGTTGTGCAGCCATCACCACTATTCATCCTCAGATATTTTTCATCTTCCCAAACTGAAGCTCTATGCACATTAAATAATAACTCCCCATCCCCCCTCCCCTCAGCCCCTGGCAGCCACCAGCTTTCTATTTCTATGAATTTCACTATCCCAGGTATATCATATAAGTGGAATCATATAATGTGTCATTTCATGACTGGCTTACTTTACTCATCATATCCTCAAGGTTCATTTATAATGTAGCATGTGTCAGAACTTCCTTCCTTCTTAAGGCTTATTAATATTCCATTGACGTATGTAACACATTTTGTTTATTCATTCATTTGTTGATAGACATTTGGATTGTTTCCACCTTTTGCGTATTGTGACTTGATCATATTTTTACATTCTGCAGCAATTTATACCTTTATTTGCAGACATATTAAGTTTCATCATACTAATATACTGAATACCAGGAAAAGAATTATGAAAGAATTTTTATTTTATTTTTGGCCATTTACTCATTTTTTAGCAGCCACAAAAACTGAGGTTTCTAATTCTGTGCTGTGATAAGTAGACAATGTAAGCCATTTACCTTTTTTCTGTTTCCTTTTCCTAAAGAGAAAAATAGTATTTTTCTAAAATATGATGATGTCAATTTAATCTTTTTTTATAAATGATAAGGAAAGCAGACAAAAGGATAACATAAGAATTGGATACTTAGCTTTAAAAGTATGAGAAAAGGCAATAAATGGTGTGCCTTTTCCCTTCCCAAGTTCTGAACCATTTATGAGACAGACCATTAAAAAGTGTGGCACATAGCCACGAGAATATTATTTTTATTATGAATGAAGCTGATTTTGGAGAATGCAGCTAATCTCTATGTGTGGGCAGATGGCTCTCCTAATTCTGCATCCCAGAATTAGGCAGATCTACCCAGCCATTCACAGACAGTACTGGCCTGAGATAGCTCTTTTGCAGGAAGTTAACAATTTCAGCTGACGTGTCCCAATGAAATAAATGCTGTCTTTTATACCCGCACCCATATCTCTCCCTTGGCACTTGTCACAGTGTATAGCAATGGAATTTTTAGCTTTCTCTTTTCCATGAGCATGTTTTATTCTTCCTGTCTTCTACTCACTCAACTGGTTTTGAGTACCAATTTGTGGCTCAGCAATGAACTATGTCTCAAGCACAGAGGTAATAGAAGCTGAACCCTTACCCCAAAGGAGATCAGGGTAGAGAAATATCATAAAGGAAAGAGAATGCTTTTAGACAATAAGACAGGAGGAACTACTTAACAAATCAGGGACTGAAGGCTTTTCTGGAGAAGTGACATTTAAGATGACATCTCAAGACCAGTGTCTTACCAGGGAATGCCTCCCCAGTGCATTTATACTCTGGTGTCTAGTTGAGACCTAGCACACGGTAGAGCTCAGGAAATGCTTAACAAATTAATGAATGAGTGATAGATGTGAAAACACTTTACATGCTATATTAGTATCAGTTTGTTGCTATGGAAATATCTAGTTTTTTAAAATATATATATTTTTATTGATTTCAGAGAGGAAGGGAGAGGGAGAGAAACACCAGTGATGAGAGAATCATTGATTGGCTGCTTCCTGCACACCCCACACTGGGGATTGAGCCCGCAACCCGGCCATGTGCTCTTGACCAGGAATCGAATTGAGACCTCCTGGTTCACAGGTCAATGCTCAACCACTGAGCCACACCAGCTGGGTGGGAATATCTACTTTTATTCTGTTTCTTTGGGACACCCAAAGAGATAATCAAGGCAGACCGCAGAGCAAAACATTCATTAAGAGCATCTGTTCATTTGGACAGAGTCGGGCTCTTCTCTGTAGGAGTGAGCTTAAGCTGTCAGGCATAGGACAAGCACAGAGCCATCAGAGGGCAAACCTTCCTGTCCCAACATCTCCCTGTCCCCATTTCTCCTGCAAAAGCAAGAGTCTACTACAGAGTGATGAAAATAGTGATGAAATGACTGTTTGGATATAAGAGGATGAGGAAAGTGCATCATAAAAATTAATTATTCTGTTTCAAGGTAATTATAATTAGATCTGAAACTGTAAAAGAAGCCAGCTGTCATTCCCAAATAAATGTTGAGTCATGAAAAAATTTGTGTGTCTTTCCTGACATTGGGGCTGGAAAGGAAACTAACATTATTTTTGCAGAATATAATACATGTCAGCCACTATAATACACATTGTCTCATTCAATTCTAACACCGACCTATACATCCTGTGAGATGGGAATTGTAATTATCATTTACATAGGAGGAAACAGGCTGAGAGATTAACTCGTGTTCTTACAAGCACAGTTCTTAGTGACATGGGGATTTGAATGGAAGTTTCTGATTCCAAAGCAGAGAAGAAGACAGAAGACAGGAGAGAAAAGAATAGGAAGAGCACTGTAGAATAGTCAACAGTTAAGGAGCTGGTAAGGAAAAAAAAGAAAAGAAAAAATCATCACTCTTTGCTTCATTGCCCTCTGAACTGTTCAATAAATAGTAGAGCATGCAAAACTAACAATTTCAGACCGGCTGTTGCGTTCCATTTTAAAAGGAAGACAGAAACGTTACATTTGTCAGAATTAAAATGGGTAAAGGTGAACCACTATTGGATATACAAAAGGCTCCCTCTGAGGGGTACTCTATTTTCTAACATTCTGTACTACATTTAAAAGGAGCACCCATATTCCACTGTTCATAAAGATGCTGAGATCTTGGAAAACATTAGTGCTTCCTTTTTTTTTATATATAGCTAACAGGATTTTTTTCTTTTTCTTTTTTTAACCTCACCCGAGGATATGTTTTTATTGATTTTGAGAGAGAGAGAGAGAGAGAGAGAGAGAGAGAGAGAGAGAGAGAGAGAGACATCGATCAGTTGCCTCCCGTTCACACCCAGAATAGAGACATAGGGTAGGTTTCCTGGCAGGGAACTGAACCCGAAACCACTTGGTGTATGGGACGACACTCCATCCAAGTGAGACACCTGGCCAGGGAAGGATTTCCTTAAGAGGCTCTAAATCACAAGCATATTACAGCTGTGTGCTTTTCCTAGTACTTCTCCCCTCTGCCACCATCACTAATATTCAAGTTCAAGGAGAAGTTAAGAGGCACAGAATATCATTCTGCGTTCAGAAATTGCATAGTCATTGAATTAATATATTTTAGAAAGCAGGTTTTCTTCAGCCCCTTAACTGTTAGCCTATTGGTTCATAGGTTGATACTCAACCACTGAGCCACACCAGCTGGGCTGCATGCATTCTTTTGCAATTTATTTTTCACTCAACCTTTTTTCTGAAATTTATCTATGCTGATATGTATAGTTCTATATTAATCACACATGAATAAACCACAATTTACCAGTTCTCAGGTAATGGGTATTTTCCCCTGATTTTTACTGCTTTGAACATTTTTGTACATGCCTCCCAGAACATAATTGCAAGGGTTTCTTTGGGTATATGTTCTAGGAGCAGAACTGATTGTTCATAAGGTTATGTAATTTATATATATGTGTATATATGTTTATACACATATATGTCATATATACACAATTCTATATGTTTGTATTTATATATAAACATTAAAATATATAATTAAATGTTTCATATAAAATTGTTATATATCCATATATTTATCTCTTTATAAAAATATTATCTACACTAATAAAAGAGAAAGATGCAAATTGACCATACCTCCGTGATGCACACCACCCAATCAGGAATGAGTATGCAAATTAACCCAACAAAGATGGCATGTTAATTTGCATACACAGGCACCAAGTAGTTGGGGTCCTGGGGATGGGCACCAAGCCTGCAGCCTCCCGGGGCCATCACCGCCCCCAGGAGGCGAGGGCGGCTGCCCCAAGCCAAGCCCGTGGCCTCCTGGGACCATTACCAGTCCCAGGAGGTGAGCACAGGCCTCGGCCCAACACAGGCCTGGAGTAAAATGTTGACAGCAAGTCCTTTCAGTATAATTGGGGCATTAGAGGCCCACAGAATGATCATTTTCTTTTCTATGACACACATAACTCTGACACACTACTTACAATTAAATAAGTTCCATATACTTTGACATTTTACAGCCCTGGAAAGTTACATATAATGATCAGCAAAGTGAGAAGATGCAAAGAATTTTTATGCTTTTATTTTTTATTTATTTATTTTTTTAAATTTTTTTCTTTATTGATTTCAGAGAGGAAGGGAGAGAAAGAGAGAGAGAAACATCAATGATGAGAGAGAATCATTGATCAGCTGCCTCCTGTATGCACCAACTGGGGATCAAGCTTGCAACCCGGGCATGTGCCCTTGGCCGGAATCGAACCCGGGACCCTTCAGTCCGCGGGCCGATGCTCTATCCACTGAGCCAAACCAGCTAGGGAAGAATTTTTATGCTTTTAAAGATGTAACTAATTTCTGTCTAGAAGACAAACCCATTCAAAAAGTGATGGTTTTGTTGTCCTATAGGACATTAGCCAGATTGTATCTAATTTAGCAGTTTTACTTCAGGCTTTCATCTTTGGCAATCTCATCTGAACAGCATTATCATCCTGCCAGTCCCTTCACTGGGTTAAACAGAACTTTTGCATCTGCTATTATGTATTTGAATAAGAATTATGTATTTAACACGTGCAAAATTTTGTTTTGACACAATAAAACAGAAGTTCATTTGATTCTTCCCTGGAACACAGAAAAGCACAAACTTGAATCATTGGTGTGGCTTAGGCTAATTTTCCAAATATTGTTAATAAAATTCATGTAGGGATCTTCACAGAGCCAAGAATTCTCTTTCAGGCCTACATATTCAGTATCTCCAAGGAGGAGGCCTGTTATTCTGTGTTTTCTTTTGTTTTGTTTTGTTAATACTCACCAGAGGATATTTTTTTCACTGCTTTTTAGAGAGAGTGGACCGAAGGGAGAGGGAGAGGGAGAGGGAGAGGGCCCACCCTTGCCAGCAGTCCCGGCTCTGCATGTGAGCTGCACAGGAAACACCTTTTCTGACCGCTCATTGGCTAAGCTCCCTGTACACTACCCGCAGTGTTCTTGGTAACTTGGGTAATAAGAATCCAAGTAGGTGATCCAGGGTTTTTCCACCTCATTCCTGGAGGAAAAAATGAAGGTCCGCTGCTGGAGGGGCTAAGAAATGTCATATCCTGCCCTAGCCAGTTTGGCTCAGTGGATAGAGCCTCGGCCTGCTGACCACAGGGTCCAGGTTCAATTCTGGTCAAGGGCATGTACCTAGGTTATAGGTTCCTCCCTGGCCGGGACCCAGGTCAGGGCTCATGCAGGAGGCAACCAATCGAAGTGTCCCTCTCACATTGCTGTTTCTCTCTGTCTTTCCCTCTCTCTTCCATGCTCTCTAAAATATCAATGGAAAAATATCCTCAGGTAAGGATAAAAACAAGAAAGGAAGAAAGAAAGAAAAGAAAGAAAGGAAGAAATGTCATATCCTATGAAAGAGACATCTTGAAAATGCCTAAAGAAAGATGTCATTTTTTCATGGTGAAGGGACTGGAGTCCGTGTTGATGAAAACACCTTGGCGGCTGTGGTGGCCAGCAGTGGCAGCAGCAGCGGGATGATGGGGGCAGTGCCTTCCCCTGATCAGCCAGATTGCCTCCTACAGAGTAAGGCCTACTAACGGCTTAGGACCGCAGGGAGCAAGCCTAAGCCGTCAGTAGGACATCCCCTGAGGGCTCCTGGACTGTGAGAGGGGGCAGGGCGGGCTGAGGAAAGCCCCCCCGCCAGTGCATGAATTTCATGAACCGGGCCTCTAGTAAATCTATAATTATTTAAATACAAAAGTGGTTGACATTTTACATTCCCACCAATATCAATGTATAAGTGATATTGCCTAACTTTTAATTTTTCTCCTATCTAAAGAGTACACAAATGTTACCCAAATATGTTCTTAATTTGCATTTCCCTCCCAGTCTTTTATACACTGAGTGGCCAGATTATTATGATCTCTGAACACATAATAATCTGGCCACTCAGTGTGTATATATATTAGAGGCCTGGTGCATGAATTCATGCATGGGTGGGGTCTGGCCAGCCTGGCCAGGGGGAGGGGACATGGGCGGTTGGCCTGCCTGCCTGCTGGTTGAATTCCTGGTTGAGGGGACAATTTGCAAATTAGCCTTTTATTATATAGGATATACACTGAGTGGCCAGATTATTATGCATTCAGAGATCATAATAATCTGGCCACTCAGTGTATATTCATTAGCCATTTATACTTTTTCTTCTATGAAATGCCTATTTATGTCATTTTCCCATATTATTTTGGATTGTTTATTTCTACTTGGTTTTTAGGAGTTTTTTTGTTTAAATATATTTTTTATTGATTTTTTTACAGAGAGGAAGGGAGAGGGAGAGAGAGTTAGAAACATCGATGAGAGAGAAAGATCAATCAGCTGCCTCCTGCACACCCCCCACTGGGGATGTGCCCGCAACCAAGGTACATGCCCTTGACCGGAATCGAACCTGGGATCCTTGAGTCCGCAGGCCAACGCTCTATCCACTGAGCCAAACCGGTCAGGGTGGTTTTTAGGAGTTTTATATGTATTCTATATATTCATTTTTTAGAGATTATATGGGATGGGAAGCATTTATTTTCTCTATGACGTTTGTCTTTTCACTCTTGATGCTGTCTTTTTTAAAATAAAAGTTCTACTTTTAAAAGTTTTAACATAGTCAAGTTTATTAACCTCTTTCTTAGAGATTGTGCTTTTGCTCTCTTAAATTCTTGTCTACATCAGAGCCATATTCTTCTGTATTTTTATCTGAAATTTTATCTTTCTTATTTAATTTTTAAATCCAACTGAATTGTATTTTTTGTACAGTATGACGCAGACAATCCACTTTTTTCCTTCATATTAATAATCCATTGGGCTAACACTATGCTTTGAATATTTATTCTTTTCTCATTGATTTGCAATGCGAAATTTGTCAGGTTTCCATAAACTAATGTATCTATTTCTATGTTCTCAGTTCTGTTCCATCAGTCTATTTAACTATCCTTGTGTACAAAATCCTGCCATCTAATTATTATTATTATTATTATTATTATTATTATTATTAAATCTTTATTCAGATTATTACAGTTGTTCCTCTTTTTCCCCCATAGCTCCCCTCCTCCCAGTTTCCACTCTACCCCATGCCCTTACCCCCCCCAACCATCCTCATCCATAGGTGTAAGATTTTTGTCCAGTCTCTTC
Organism: Plecotus auritus; assembly: GCF_963455305.1. Lineage (NCBI taxonomy): Eukaryota > Metazoa > Chordata > Mammalia > Chiroptera > Vespertilionidae > Plecotus > Plecotus auritus. The sequence continues at coordinate 97,516,413 of NC_137772.1, read as the reverse complement.
CTACACTCCCACACTCCCTTCCCCCCTGAAAATTGTCAGTCCACTCCCTTTCTATGCCCCTGATCCTATTATATTCACCAGTTTATTCTGTTCTTCAGATTTTTTATTCACTTGATTTTTTTAGATTCACTTGTTGATAGATATGTATTTGTTGTCACTTTGCTGTTCATAATTTTTATCTTTACCTTTTTCTTCTTCTTCCTCTTCTTCTTAAAGAATACCCTTTAGCATTTCATACAATACTGGTTTGGTGGTGATGAACTCCTTTAGCTTTTTCTTATCTGTGAAGCTCTTTCTGACATTCAATTCTAAATGATAGCTTTGCTGGGTAGAGTAATCTTGGTTGTAGGTTCTTGCTATTCATCACTGTGAATATTTCTTGCCACTCCCTTCTGGCCTGCATAGTTTCTGTTGAGAAATCAGCTGACAGTCATATGGGTACTCCCTTGTAGGTAACTAACTGTTTTTCTCTTACTGCTTTTAAGATTCTCTCTTTGTCTTTTGCCCTTGGCTTAGTTATGATGTGTCTTGGTGTGGTCCTCTTTGGATTCCTTTTGTTTGGGGTTCTCTGTGCTTCCTGGACTTCTAAGTCTATTTCTTTCACCAGGTAGGGGAAGTTTTCAGTCATTATTTCTTCAAATAGGTTTTCAATATCTTGCTCTCTCTCTTCTTCTGGCACCCACATAATTCGGATGTTGGTATGCTTGAAGTTGTCCCAGAGGATCCTTACACTATCTTCATATTTTTGGATTAGTTTTTCTTTTTGCTTTTCTGGTTGGGTGTTTTTTGCTTCTTCGTATTTCAAATCTTTATTCTTGGGGTCCTCTAGTCTGCTGTTGCATCTCTGTATATTATTCTTTACTTTAGTCAGTGTATGCTTAATTTCTGATTGGTCCTTTTTCATATCCTTTTCATATCCTTGAGGGTCTCACTAAATTTCTCAGAGGTTTCTAGAAGATTCTTGAGTAACGTTATAACCATGGTTTTGAACTCTATATCCAGTAGTTTGCTTTCCTCCATTTCTTTCATTTGTTACTTGTTTCTTTGTCTTGTATTTTGGCTGCTTCCCTGTGCTGATAGAGTGGCCTTGTGTGCTAGGTGTACTCTAGGGCCCAGTGGCTCAGCATCCCCAATCACCTGAGGTGGACACTCTTGGTGCACCCCTTTGTGAGCTGTGTGCACAGTCTTGGCATATTTAAGCCTTGATTTCTGTTGGTATCACTGGGAGTAATTGATCTCCAGGCCAATTGGCTATGAGGACGAGCTGTGTCTACAATGAGAGAACTGCTGTGCTGGAGACACCCTTATGGGGCAGGACTTGCTTCAGTGGGGCTTTGGTGCTCACTGAGTCTTCCCCTTGAGTGTGTCGCCTATGGATGTGAAGAGTTGTAATCTGGTATGATCTCACACTTACCACTGGGTACACTGGCTCTTGGATCTCCAAGGAGGTGCAAAGTCAGCCACTGCCTGAGACCACCCAGCAGGAGCTACAGAGAGATCTGCAGATTTCTCCTCTTTGTTTGGGGTTTGGAAGTGCCCAGATGAGGCCCAGCTGTGAAACAATGCAAGCTGCTATCCAGCCTTAGGCCGTCTTTTGGAAGCTTTGGAGCTCTCTGACCCAGCTGCAGTTTGTTACGTTTTAGGTTGCAAAAGGACAGGCCATTAATATGCAAAAGCCTCTGCTCACAGCTTGGGTGGGTTGTAAATTGGGTGGGGCGGGGTCTCAGGGAATCACCAGGGCAGAGCAAACAGCAATGGCTGCCAGTCAGCCCTGCCCTGGAGAGGTCCCTGGGTCTCTGTGTCCCACAGCACCGTGCAGGAACAATGATCACTGCAAGCACCTTTGTGAGAAAGCTGCCCCTGCATTCTGGCCCAATGCCAGACAGTCCAGTTTCTCCCCATATAAGTCTGGGTCCCCAGAGTCTCACCTGGAACTGGAGTTGAGCGCAATTGGGAGCTTGTATCTCCCTCCCGATTGGAAAAAACAACAGCGTAAGCAGTTGCCAACCCATTTCGTGCAGGCCTTTGTACCTCTACACTTCTGCACCTCCGCACATCCTACCAGTCTCAATGCACTTTTTTCTTTCCTTCTAGTTGTAGAACTACCACTCAACCAGTTTTCCCGTGGTTCTGGATGATATTTGTTTTTTCTTTTAGTTGGAATTTTGATGTGGTTGTGAGAGGCAGCAAGTACAAGTGTTTACCTATGCTGCCATCTTGGTTGTTCTTCCTGCTGTCTAATTATTATAGCTTTATAATAAGTCTTAATAGTTTACAAGGTAAGGCAACTTCTTTACTTCACCTTGTCTTCTTTTTCAAGAGTATTTTTGGCTCTTCTTGGTTTTTTTCTTGCTTTCCTCTATGATTTTAGTATAAATGTGTGAAGTTCCATGAAAAATCCTGCTCACATTTTTTAATGAAATTGCATTAAAGCTGCAGATAAATTTGGAAATAATATCTTTATGATATTGAATTCTCTTATCCATTGACTTTTTTCCATATTCTTGTTTTATTTATTTTTTTATTATGTTTTTATTGATTTTCAGAGAGGAAGGGAGAGGGGGGAGAGAGAGAGAGAGAGAGAGAGAGAGAGAAATATTGATGTGAGAGAGTAACATCAATCTGCTGCCTCCTTCTGGGGATTGAACCTGCAACCTGGACATGTGACCCAAGTGGGAATCAAAACTTTGACTTCTTGGTGCATTGGACAATGCTTAACTATGACTGAGCCACACTGGTAAGGGCTCTATATTCTTTTTTAAAAAATTATTGAATTTATTAGGGTGACATTGGTTAATACAATTTTACAGATTTCAAGTGTACAATTCTATAATATATCATCTGTATATTATATTGTGTGTTCATCACCCAAGGTCAAGTCTCCTTCCATCACCATTTATACCTCCCCTCATCTTCCTTATCCATGAACTTCTTATTCATCTACTTACTTAAATATTTTTATTATGTTCTATGTTTCATTGAATTTTAAAATGTTTTCTTCATAAAATTCTTACACATCTTATATCAAGATTTTATTCATTTATAGTTTTGATGCTACTATGAATGGTATCCTATAAATTATATTTTATCTCTTTGTTGCCAGTAAATAGAAATGCAATTACAAATGTGATAAATTCTTCTATTAATTTTTGAAATGTATAGATTCTTTTGTTTTCAACATAGACTCTTGAATAATGACAGTTTCTTTCTATATTAGTTATCTATTGGTACAATCAAGGTGTCAGCTAGGCTGCAGTCCTTTTTAGAGCTTAGTGTCCTCTTCCAAGATCACATGGTTGTTAGTAGAAGTCACTTATTTGAGGCAGAACTGGGTTCCTCATTTGTTTCTGTCAGCTGGCGGTTGCTCTGAGTTCCCAGTAGCCCCCACAGTTCCTTGCCATGTGGCCCATTCACAAGCCTTCTCACAACATGGCAGTTTACTTCTTCAAAGCCAGAATACTCATCTACACTTACATAACACAATCTATACTAATAAAAGGGTAATATGCTAATTAGACCAGACATCTTCTGGACATCCTTCTGGACAAAGCCATGGTGGCAGGGGCCAAGGCAGAGGCAGTTAGGGGTGATCAAGCTGACAGGGAAGGGCAGTTAGGGGGTGATCAGGCCAGCAGGGGAGGGCAGTTAGGGGCAATCAGGCTGGCAGGGGAGCAGTTAGGGGCAATCAGGTCAGCAGGGAAGCAGTTAGGAGGTGATCAGGCCGGCAGGCAGAGGCGGTTAGGGGTGATCAGGCAGGCAGGCGAGCGGTTAGGAGCCAGCGGTACCAGATTCTGAGAGGGATGACCAATTGCTGGTTTAGGCCTGATCCCCCAAGGGTCCTGGATTGGAGAGGGTGCAGGCTGGGCTGAGGGACCCTCTAGTATAGTCATAAGACTGAGTAATTCTATCACTTTTGCCCAGAACCAAACCCACTGAGGGAGTGACTACAACCCATCTTTTCCATATTCTATTTGCTAGAATCAAGTCTCAGGCTCTGCCCACATTCAAACAGAGAGTGTGATCCGTTGGAGATTACCTAGAGTAATTTTCAACATCAATAGCTTCTTTACTTATTTTTCTTGCTATACTGCACAGGGTAGACTCACAGTATAATGTTGAAAATAAATAGTCTTATCATTTTAAAGAAAATGGGTTAATAATTCACCATAAATATGTTTGCTGTAGTTTTTTGTAAATGCCATTTATTAGGTTAAATAAGTTCTACTCCAATTTTTCTAGTATTTTTTTAAATTAAAAATGACTTGAATTTTATCATCCTATTTCTGCATCCTTTGAGGTGGTATTTCCCCTCTCTGTTGTTACACTATCCTTACACTCCTGAAATAAACTCAATTATGTATTTTTTTTCTATTTATGGCTGGATTTAGCTTGCTATTTTGTTTTGGGTTTTTCAAATGTGTCCTCCTGATTGAAACTAAGCTTTGTTATTCTAGTTTCTTGAAATTGAGTTGGAGTTTGTTCTCACTTTTTCTATGCTTTGGAAATTCTATATAATTAAAGCCCAGTGACCAAACAGTGGAACAACCAGAACAACTGGTTGGCCAGTCGCTATGATGTGCACTGACCACCAGGGGGAAGATGCTCAAAGCAGGAGCTGCCCCCTGGTGGTCAGTGTGCTACCACAGTGGGAGAGCCGCTTGGCTGACTGGGGTGAGCAGCTGCTCCCACTGTGAACCCCGGGCCAATGGGCAGGAACCCAGGCTGCAATCGTCACCTCCTCGCCCCAGGCTCCTCCTCCTCGTTCCCTCCCTCCTCTTCCAGACGCCCGCAGGCCACGTAGCACTGCCACTGGGCTCGCAGAGCTGACCCCAGAGGCTGGGAGGAGGGTTCGTAGGCGCTGCGCAACTGAGGCCTACTCCACCACCTCTTAGTGCTATTGTCCCTGGACCTGGCCCCGACTGGTTCCCCTGGAGAGGTGAGTGCTCTGGATCCACGGAAGGTGCCAGACCAGGGAGCAGCCGCCCAGAGGGCAGGTCCACAGCTGGTCGGCTGCTGGGATGAGTGGCGCTCCCATAGGGGGCTGATCCCCGGAGGCCACACCCCCGCACCAACGCCTGAATCCTGTGCACCAGGCCTCTAGTATTTCTATAAAATTATAACTATTTGCTTTCTGAATGTTTAGAACTCTTCTGAGAAATGGTCTGGGCTTGTTGCTTTCTTTCTGAGAAGATTCTTAAAATAGAAATTCACTTCAACAACTATTAAATTATTGTCTTTCTTTTTTTCAATGATTTCAATAACATAGTTTTGAATAATTTGCTCATTTCATAAATTTTCAAATTTGTAGGCATGAAGTTTTTCATAATAGCCTCTTTAAAAACATTTTTAGTCTTTGTGCTATCTACACTTATCACCGTCTTTATTACTAAGGTTTTTCCTCCACTTAAAAAAACAACAGAGATTTGAATTTATTAGCCATTTAGAGAACCAGTGTTTAACTTTGTGGATCCTCTGTACTATATTATTTTTATTAATGTAATTAATTTTAGCTTACTTCTTTCTTTGTATTTCCTTAGACTTATTCTCATTCTTTTTCTAATATCTTAAGATAGTTAGCTTACCTAATTAAATATCAACCTTTCTTCTTTTTTAACATGTTATTTTCCTAATTACTACTTTAGTTGTATCGTATGTTTTGGTTCATAGTGTCCAGTTTTGATTTTTTTTATGAGTAGGAAGTATTTCTTATTTCTGAACGTATCAGGTCTTTCTAGTTAGCTTTCAGTTATTAGTCTCTAACTTTATTGCAGTGTAATCAGGAAGCATGTTCTGTTAAAATTTGTTCAGATTTATGCTTCTTGGCCACCTTTGTGATAAATTTTTATAAATGCATATGCTTGGAAAGAATATATTTAAAACTATTTGGGTAAAATGATCTAAAAATATCTTTTTGGAGAACCAAGATGGCAGCATAGGTTAATGCCTGTACTCACCACCTCCCACAACCACATCAAAATTACAAATAAAATACAGAAAAACCATCATTCAGAACCACCTGAAATTAACTGGTGGGAAGGAAATCCTACAACTAGAGAAATGAAGAAGAAAGCACATTGTGACTGATAGGAGGGGAAAAGGAGTGGAATAGGCTGGTCTGACACCCATGTGTGGTGTTTTTTATTTTATTATTATTTTTACTCTTTACTGTTGAGAATATTACAGTTGTCCCTCTTTTTTTCCCCTATTGCCCTCCTCCACCCAGTTTCCACCCTGCCCCAGGCTTTCACCACCCTATTGTTATGTCCATAGGTAATACATATCCTATATAATAAAAGGCTAATATGCAAATTGACTGAACAGAGGAATGACCAGTCGCTATGACATGCACTGACCACCAGGGAGCAGGCGCTCAACACAGGAGCTTCCCCTGGTGGTCAGTGCAGTGGCGGTGGCGGGAGCCTCTCCCAACTCCGCAGCAGTGCTAAGGATGTCCGACTGATGGCTTAGGCGGGAAGCAGGCCTAAGCTGTCAGTTGGACATACCTCGAGGTCTCCCGGACTGTGAAAGGGCGCAGGCCCGGCTGAGGGACCACCCCCCCCAACCCTGAGTGCACAAATTTCATGCACCAGGCCTCTAGTATGCAGACAATAACTTTGTTTAATCTCTCCCCCAACCCTTTCCTCTGAGAATCCTCAGTCTGTTCCATTTCCATGCCTCTGACTATTTTATTCACCAGTTTATTCTGTTCATTAGATTTCTTGTTTATTTATTTTGATTTTTAGATTAAATTGTTGATAGATATGTATTTATTGCCATTTTATTGTTCACATTTTTTATCTTTTTCTTCTTCTTCTTCCTCTTCTTAAAGAATACCCGTCAACATTTCATGTAATACTGGTTTGGTGGTGATGAACTTCTTTAGCTTTTTCTTGTCTGTGAAGCTCTTTATCTGACCTTGAATTCTAAATGATAGCTTTGCTGGGTAGAGTAATCTTGGTTGTAGGTCCTGGCTATTCATCACTTTGAGTATTTCTTGCCACTCCCTTTGGCTGGCATAATTTCTGTTGAGAAACCAGCTGACAGTCGAATGGGTAACTAACTGCTTTTCTCTTGCTGCTTTTAAGATTCTCTCTTTGTCTTTAACCCTTTGCATTTTAATTATGATGTGTCTTGGTTTGGCCTCTTTGGGTTTCGCTTGTTAGGACTCTCTGTGCTTCCTGGACTTGTAAGTCTATTTCTTTCACCAGGTGGGGGAAGTTTTCTGTCATTATTTCTTCAAATAGGTTTTCAATATCTTGCTCTCTCTCTTCTCCTTCTGGCACCCACATAATGCAAATGTTGGTATGTTTGCAATTGTTCCTGAAGCTCCTTACATTATCTTCATATTTTTGAATTCTCTTTCTTATTCTGATTGGGTGTGTTTTTTTGGTGTGTGTGTGGTTTTTTTGCTTCCTCATCTTCCAAATCATTGATTTGATTCTGCATACCACTCTACCAACTCCAGGAGATATAGCAACTCTACCCAAGACATAGAAACAAGCACAGGAAAGTAGCCAAAATGTGGAGACAAAGAAACATTTCACAAATGAAAGAAATGGATGAAAGCAAACTACTGGATACAGAGTTCAAAACCACAGTTATAAGGTTACTCAAGAATCTTCATGGAACTTAGTAAGACCTTCAAGGATCTTAGTGAGAATGACAAACACATGGAAAAGGTCCAGTCAGAAATTAAGCATACACTGACTGACACAAAGAATAATATACAGGGATTCAACAGTAGATTAGAGGATTCCCAGAATCAAATATATAGTTTGAAATATGAAGAAGGAAAAAACACACAATCAGAAGAGCAAAAGAAAAAAAATCCAAAAATTTGAAGATAGTGTAAGGAGCTTCTGGCACAACTTCAAGCATACCAATATTTGCATTAGGAGGGTGCCAGAAGAAGAGAGAGAGCAAGATATTAAAAACCTATCAAACCTTCCGAATGAACTTCTGGAATGACCAGTGGGTGGGGGGCAGGGCTGTGAGGGCCAAGCCCCTTGCATGAATTTTGTGCACTGGGCCTCTAGTATGAAGATAAAGAGCTTCATAGATAAGAAAAAGCTAAAGGGGTTCATCACCACCAAAGCAGTATTACATGAAACATTTAAAGGTATTCTTGAAGAAGATGATTAAGAAGAAAAAGAAAAAGAAAAAGAAAAAGAAAGAAGAGGAAGAAGAAAAAAAGATAAACAATAAAATGGCAATAAATACATATCTATCGATAATTTAATCCTATCTAATAAAAGAGTAATATGCAAATTAACCATCACCCCGCTATACCCACAATCCACGCCCACTAGCCAATCAGGAGCAAGTATGCAAATTAACCCCAACCAAGATGGCTGCCACCACTGAGAGAGCAGGAGGGAGGCTTGGGTTTCCCTGGTGATGGAGGAAGTCAAGCTTTCCGAACACCCTGGCCGGCCCAGGCCTCTGCTTAAGGCTACAAAGTTTCAATTATAGAAGATACATAAACCCCAACAGAAATGGCTGCCTCCACGGAGGGAGCAGAAGGCTTGGCTCTGCTCCAGGCTACAAAGTTTCAATTGTAGAAGATAAATAAACCCCAGATACCAGGGCCTCCGCTTGGGTCGCCAGGGGGCGTGGCCGGCCTGCAAACCACCACAGGCCCCTCGCCCAGGCCGCCCCACGCCCCAAGGGAACCCCCACCCTGATCCGGGACACCCTTCAGGGCAAACCAGCTGCCCCCCACCCATGCACCAGGCCTCTATCCTATCTAATAAAAAAGTAATATGCAGATTGACCATCACTCCAACACACAAGATGGCTGCCCCCATGTGGTCAAAGATCCTGCTCCCATGTGGACACAGATGGCCACCACAAGATGGCCTGCAAGGGAGGGCAGTTGTGGGCGATCAGGCCTGCAAGGGAGGGCAGTTGGGGGTAATCAGGCCAGCAGGGAGGGCAGTTGGGGGTGACCAGGACAGCAGAGGAGGGAAGTTGGGGGCAAACAGGCTGGCAGGGGAGCAGTTAGACATCAATCAGGCTGGCAGGGGAGTGGTTAGGGGTGATCAGGCTGGCAGGCAGAAGCAGTTAGGGGCAATCAGGAAGGCAGGCAGGCGAGCAGTTGGGAGCCAGCAGTCCTGGATTGTGAGAGGGATGTCCGACTTCCCGTTTAGACCCGATTCCAGTGGGATCAGGTCTAAACGGGCAGTTGGACATCCCTCGAGGGGTCCCAGATTGGAGAGGGTGCAGGCTGGGCTGAGGGACACCCCCCTCCCCCGTGCAAGAATTTCGTGCACCGGGCCTCAAGTCTAAAATAAAAATAAATGAACAATAAATCTAATGAACAAAATAAACTGATGAATAAATTAGAATCAGAGGCATGGAAACATGGAACAGACTGATGAATCTCAGAGGGAAGCAGCGAGAGGGGTGTGATAAAAGATTAACCAAAGATCTTATATACATATATAAATTACTTATGAACACAGACAATCGGGTGGTGAAGGCCTGAAGCAGGGGGAGAATTGGGTGGAGGGGGTCAATGGTAGAAAAAGGGGGGATATCTGTAATACTCTCAACAATGAAGATCAAAAGAACAGAAGTAAAATATTAACAATGTCTTTTTATTAGGGCAATTGTTAATTAGGTATGTCAAAGCTTCTGATCTGTTTGCTTAACTCATCAATTATGTTAAAATATCTCACCATAATGGTAAATCTATTTCTTTTTTTTTTTTTTAAAGAACAAGTCAGAGACCAGCTGGCGTGGCTCAATGGTTGAGCATTGACCTATGAACCAGGAGGTCACAGTTCGATTTCCGGTCAGGCAGGTCAGGGCACATGCCCAGGTTGCACGCTTGATACTCAGTAGGGGGTGTACAGGAGGCAGCCAATCAATGATTCTCTCTCATCATTGATGTTTCTATCTCTCTCTCCCTCTCCCTTTCTCTCTGAAATAAATAAAAATATATTTTTTAAAAAATAAAAAGTCAGATCTTTTTATTTTTAACATGTTTTTATTTATTTCAGAGAGGAAGGGAGTGGGAGAGGGAGAGATAGAAACATCAATGATGAGAATCATTGATTGGCTGCCTCCTGAACACCCTGCACTGGGGATGGAGGGCAACATGGGCATGTGCCCTGACAGGAATCAAACTGTGACCACCTGGTTCATAGGTTGATACTCAACCACTAAGCCAAGGCAACCAGGCTGTCTAATTCTTTATATTTATGTCACTTTTTGCCTTATATATTTTGAGTTCAAGTTATTCAATGCATACCAGTTCATATATGTATGTATGTATATATATGCTATATATATGAAATTCTTACCCAAGGATATTTTTCCCATTGATTTTCAGACAGAGTAGAAGGGAAGGAGGAGGGAGAAGGAGTGAGAAAGAGAGGGAGAGAAAAATGAGACACATCAATTAGTTGCTTCCTGCAGGTGCTATAAATGGGGCTGGTGATCCAGCATGACACCCTTTAGTCCGTCAACCACTGAGCCAAACTAGCCAGGGCTATATTCTTTTTTAAAAAATGTTGTTATGCTTTTAGAGAGAACGGGAGAGGGAGAGATAGAAACATCAAAGCATAGATCAGCTGCTCCCTGTATGCCCCTATTAGAGACCGAATCTGCACCTGCCCTCACTGGGATTTGAACCACTGACCTGTTGGTGCATGGGATGACCCTCAATCCACTGAGCCAAACCAGCTGGGCTTGATATATTGACTAGAGGCCTGGTGCACATCAATTAGTTGCTTCCTGCAGGTGGGGTCTGGGCTGATCTGGCTAGGCAGGCCGAGGTTGGGGGGGGGGTGTGTGTGTGGGAGGTTTGCTGGCTGGCCCCGCCCCCAATCGGGGTGTGGGGGGCCAATCACAGGCGGGGCTGGCCAGGGGAGGGGCCCTGGGTGGTTGGCGGGCCAGTTCCTCCCCCAGTCAAACTCCCGGTCAAGGGGACAATTTGCATATTACCCTTTTATTATATAGGATAGTTTTTAAAAAAATCTCTAATGCCTTTCATGCTGTATGTGTGTGATTTCTTTTGATTAACATTTGTCTGATATATTTTTTCCTTTTTATGTTCAACCTTTTGGTATTCTCATTTTAGTTGTGCCTCTGGAAAACTGCATGTCAATTGATATTTTTGAAAAATCCACCCTGACAAGTAGTAGTATTGTCATATATTTTAATTCCATAAAACATTATTTAAAATTAACTTACATACATACCACTTTCTTTGCTATTTCTTCTTGCATTTCAAACCTTAAATATGGGATAATTTCTCTTTTGCCTGAAGTACTTCTTTAGGAGTTCCTTAAGGGTCTACTGATAGCAACTGCTTTTATGTGTTTAGCCCTCATTTTTCAAAGGTATTTTGTATTCTATCTCCTTCTTCCACTATTATGGCATGAGAAAAATTAACCAAAATAAAGACATGAAAGAATAGAAAGAGTACACAAAAAGTGTTAGAAATAAATCCAAATAAAATCAATAACTATCCTATATAATAAAGAGGTAATATGCAAATTAACCCTCATGCCCTCACAAGATGGTTAGTGAGGGATGACCAAACGACTGAACAAGCAGGCTGCGTGGGGTGACCAGGCCAGCGGGGGGGGGGGGGGGGGGAGTGGGCATGAAGGGTGACCAGGCCAGCAGGGGGGGGGCAGTTGGAGGCAACCAAGCCAACAGGGGGGGCAGTTAGGGGTGACCAGGCTGGCGGGGGGGGGCAGTAAGAGGTGACCAGGGAAGCGGGGGGGGGGCAGTTAGGGGCGACCAGGCTGGTGGGAGGGGTGCAGTAGGGGGTGACCAGGCTGGCAGGGGAGGCAGTTGGGGGTGATTAGGCTGGCAGGGAGGCAGCGGGGGGTGACTAGACCACCGGGGGGGGTAGTTGGGGGTGACCAGGCCAGCATGGGGGACAGTAAGAGGTGACCAGGCCAGCAGGGGAGGGCAGTTAGGGGCAATCAGGCCAGCACGCAAAGGCAATGAGGGGCAATCAGGCCGGCAAGGGGGTGTGAAGTTAGAGGCAACCAGACAGGCAGGCAGGTGAGCGATTAGGAGCCAGTGGTCCAGGATTGTGAGAGGGATGTCCTACTGCTGGCTTAGGCCCGATCCCAGGGATCCTAGGGGTCCCCTGAGGGGTCCTGGATTGGAGAGGGTGCAGGCTGGGCTGAGGGGACCCCTGACCTGTGCACAAATTTCATGCACCAGGCCTCTGGTGATAAGTAAAGTATAAATGAACTAAATACCCAAATTACAATAGAAAATTTTAAGTGTTCCAGTGTATCTGGAAAGAATGTATTCTGCTGTTGTTGGGCACAGAACTATAAATGACCAAAAGATCATTGTTTAACTGTGAATTGATGTCTTTCATAAATTGTAAAAGCTTCTCACCTAATAACTGTCCAAAGATAGCCTCTGACCCATTTCTTCTTTTCTCTTGTGGAAATCTGATTACTTGCTTACACTAATTACTACCCCTTTCATATTTCTTTTCTCTTTGCTTCTTTCTGCATGTGGGTAATTTCTTTAGATCTGTCTTCCTGTCTAATCTGTTACATTCCTTCACTAATTTTAATTTAAAAAAAAAAATCCCTGGATAGTCTGCTGCTCTGAATTTTATTCTAAGTGACACATACTTTATACTCTGAGTATGATAAGCTCAACATTTAAAGGCTCCACAAATTTCATTCTGTTGTCTGTTGTTTCTGCGGTGTGCATTCATGGTGCTTTGTTTCATTATGTTTTGTAATTTGAAGCCTAGGTTTCTGCTGGGGTTTTGTTTGCTTGTGCCAGGACCTGAAACATTATTAGCCTGGGGTCACTAAACTGTTATTTTGAGTTATATTTGTTTTTTTAATCTTCAATCTTTCTGTGAATTTGAATCACAATGCCAAGTACTATAATAGAAACGAAATAGTTCTAACTTTGGCATTAAGACCTAAAGTACAAGAAATTAGAATTAAGTCCTTTATTTCTACAAGGTCACTTCTCTACAGTGATGCAGACTTTAGCAAGGATACTTAATTTTGTGTGAAATATATAAGAATACATATATGCAAATATGGAAAATACGTTTATGTAAAAACCTAATATATAAAAGGCCACGGCTGTAACGACCGAACACTACCGAAGGCTGACCAACCTGGAAATCCTTCAGTGCTGGGTTGCTGTGGCGACCCCTGCAGCCTGGCAACCCAGCACAGACTGCCCAGGGGGCTGAGACCCAGAGAGAGAGGCAGGGTCTGATCTGCAGCCTCAGTGGCAGCTGTTGATCAGTACTTGCCTCTCTCTTTCTCTCCCTCTTTCTTTCTGAGCTTCGCCAGCAGCTGGACTATTCTTTCTCTCCCGGCCTCATAGGGGGGCTGCTGTTCAGCCCCGCCACTCTGATCAGGCCCAGAGATAGGCCCGGAAATGCTGACTGGCGTAGGAACCGACCAATCAGAACCAAATGTGGGTGCAGTGAAGAACCAATGGCTGTCTAGGAGGTGGAGCTTTTGATACTGGCATAGGAACTGACCAATCAAAACCAAATGTGGGTGCTGTGGGGAGCCAATGGCTGCCTAGGAAATGGAGCTTTTGACGCCGACTGGCATAGGAACCAACAAATCAGAACCAAATGTGGGTGCTGTGAAGAACCAATGGCTGCCTAGGAGGCGGAACTTCTGATGCTGACTGGCATAGAAACTGACCAATTAGTACCAAATCTGGGTGCTGTGGGGAGCCAATGGCTGCCTAGGATGTGGAGCTTTTGACACTGGCATAGAAACCAACCAATCAGAACCAAAATGGCCAGCAGAGGAGGGCAGTTGGGGGCGAGATCAGGCCTGCAGGGGAAGAGGGCAGTTGGGGGTGAGATCAGGCCTGCAGGTAAGGGCAGTTGGGGGCAACCAGGCCGGGAGGGAAGGGCAGTTAGGGGCGATCAGGCAGACAGGCAGAGACAGTTAGGGGCAACCAGGCCGGCAGGGAAGGGCAGTTAGGGGTGATCAGGCTGGCAGGCAGGTGAGCAGTTAGGAGCCAGCGGTGCCATATTTGAGAGGGATGTCCCCAACTGCCTGTTTAGGCCCTACAGGGATCAGGCCTAAACTGGCAGTTGGACATCCCCCAAGGGGTCCCCAATTAAGAGAGGGTGCAGGCTGGGCTGAGGGAACCCCCCTCTGTGCACGAATGATGACATGAGGGCTATAACAATTGAGATGATTACGGACAGTTTTATATGCATACTTTTGTGCACCAGGCCTCTAGTATGCATATAAAACTGTCCGTAATCATCTCAATTGTTATAGCCCTCATGTCATCATATATATGGCTAATAATTGTATTTCAAAGAAGTCTGATCACTGAATGAAAAGAAAAAGTTAGAGAAAATTGTTTTAAACTTATTACTAATTCTAAACTATTCTTTTTAAAAAAATTTACTAGTTGAATCTATGAATGCTGATATTTCTTTTCATGCAAGAATATTTTTCAGTTACCATTGTATATTTCTAAGTAACTTGACATTTATTCCATTCAAATCAGATGCAATAATTACTACAATATAGATAAACTTCTAGTAAAATTCTTTTATTTAGTTATAATATCAATCTCCAACAGTTTGAAATACAAATTTCCATGGTCTTCAACTGAACTGTATGTCACTTTCTTTTAGAATGTCCTTTTTTTCATTAAAATAATTTTTAAACCACTCAATGTGTTCCACTTTTTGTTTAACACTCAGATATGGATTTTTGGAAAGGCCACAGGTTACTAACTCCATGAAGTGGCGAATTGGTCCTTGCTTTGGAAAATCTTCCAGGTATTTATCCAAAAATATATGTTCATGAAACTCTGAGCCATCATCATCAAAACCTAAAAAATGAGAGATAAAATACATTACATTATAATTTCGAATGTAAAACCTATATCATAAGATTAACATGAATGTAATATAGTATTACATTTAAAGGCATGAACTTTGAAGTCAGAGCTAGGTTTACCCACCAATTTAATAACTGTGACTGGGCAAATTAATTAACTTCTCAGAGCATCAGTTTCCTCAGGCATAAAATGAGGGTTAAAACATTATCTTCTGCCCTAGCCAGGTGGCCCAGTTGATTGGAGCATCATCCAGTACATCAAAAGGTTGCGTCTGACTATTTGTCAGGGCACATACAGGAGGCAAATGATCAATGTTTCTCTCTCACATTGATGTTTCTCTTTCTCTCCCCACCACCCACCCTTCCTTTTCTCTAAAAATCAATAAACATATCATCAGGTGAGCATTAAAAAAAACCCAGAATCTTTGTTAATTATCACCCGAGGATATTTTTTCTCCATTGATTTTTAGAGACAGTGGAGGGAGGGAGGGGGGAGAGAGAGAAAAACATCGATGTGAGAGACAAATCAATTGGCTACCCAACCTGGCTGGCTTTGGGCCTGCAACCCAAGTACATGCCCTTGACCAGGAATTGAATCAGGAACCTTATGTCTATGTGCCGATGATCTAACCACTGAAAAACTGGCCAGGGCTTCATGGATTTTTTTTTTTGTAAATATTAAACAGACACAAAGCTTATAAAGCTCTTTTATAATGCTTAGCATACTATAAATGTCCAAAGTATAGTAGCAATTACTGCTAATAAATATTTAAATATCTAAAATAACTAAGGAAACTATACAAATTATACTTAAAATATACATAAATAAAACATGATGGAATCCTAAAATATGTTCTAGCAGGCCACAGGAAGCCAAGAAAAGACAGGAATGAGAAATAGGGAAAATGAACAGAAAACAAATAATAAAATGGAAGACTTGAGTCCTAACAATCAATAGTTACTTTAAATATAATGATCTAGAAACACCAATGAAAAGACAGAGATTGGCAAAGTAGATATATACTATCTATAAGACACTTCAATAGGTAGGTTGAAAGTAAAAGATTAGAGAAAAACACAGTCAAACCTCAGTTCTCAAATGTCTCCCTTCTCAAACAATTTTGTTCTTGACTAAGTTGTTCATGGAAAAAACTGTCTCTGTTTTAACTTTGGTTCTCCACCTGAGAACCCTTTCACGTTGATACATAAGCATGACACAAAGAATCTTATAGGCCACAAACGAAGGAGAAAATGGGCCAGTATGAGAGAGTTTACAGCTAAACCTTGTGTTGTTAACATCTCAGGAAATTGTGCTGTGAATATACACTGAGTGGCCAGATTATTATGATCTCTGAACGCATAATAATCTGGCCACTCAGAGAGAGAGAGAGAGAGAGAGAGAGAGAGAGAGAGAGAAAGAGAGAGTGTGTGTGTGTGTGTGTGTGTGTGTGTGTGTGTGTATTAGAGGCCCGGAGCATGAATTCATGCATGGGTGGGGTCCGGCCAGACTGGCCAGGGGGAGGGGACATGGGCAGTTGGCCGGACTGCCTGCTGGTCGAACTCCTGGTCGAGGGGACAATTTGCATATTAGCCTTTTATTATATAGGATATACACTGAGTGGCCAGATTATTATGCATTCAGAGATCATAATAATCTGGCCATTCAGTGTATATACATGCGCATACACACACACACACACACACACACACACACACTAGAGGGCCTGGTGCACGAAATTCGTGCACAGGAGGGGGGGGGGCCCTTCAGCCCAGCCTGCAACCTCTCAATCCAGGACCTCTCAGGGGATGTCCAACTGCCAGTTTAGGCCAAATCCCAGGGATCGGGCCTAAACTGACAGTCGGACATCCCTCTCACAATCAGGGACTGCTGCCTCCTAACTGCTCACTTGCCTGCCTGTCTGATTGCCCCTAACTGCTTCCCCTGCCAACCTGATCACCCCTAACTGCCTCTGCGTGCTGGCCTGATCATCCCTAACTGCTGTCCCTGCTGGCCGGGTCACTCCCAACTGCCCCCCCTGCCAGCCTGGTTGCCAACTACCCCCTCCGCTGGCTTGGTCACCCCTAACTGCCGCCCCTGATACCCTGGTCACCCCTAACTGCCCCCCTGCCACCCTGGTTGCACTTACTGCCCCCCTCAGCTGGCCTGGTCATTCCTTACTGCCCCCCCAGCTGGCCTGGTTGCCCCCTACTGGCCCCTTTGCCGACCTGGTCGCCCATAACTGCCCCCCTGCCAGCCTGTTTGCCCCCAACTGCCCCCCCTCCAGCCTGATCACCCCCAACTGCCCTCCTGCAAGCCTGGTCACCCCAACTGCCCCCTGCCAGCCTGGTTGCCCCAACTGCTTCCCTCCCCTGTGGTGTGGTTGCCCCAACTGCCCCACCCCACTGGCCTGGTCACCCCTAACTGCCCCCCGGCCAGCCTGGTTGCCTCTTACTGCCCCCCCCCCCCCCCAGCCAGCCTGGTCGTCCCTTACTGCCCCCCCCAGCCGGCCTGGTCACCCCCAACTGCCCCCTCTGCTAGCCTGGTTGCCCATAACTGCCCCCCTCTGCCGGCCTGGTTGCCCATAACTGCCCCCCTGCCAGCCTGGTCACCCCCAAATGCCCCTCTGCCAGCCTGGTCGCCCCCAACTGCCCCCCTGGTGGCCTGGTCACCCCCAACTGCCCCCTCTGCTAGCCTGGTTGCCCCCTACTGCCCCCCTCTGCCGGCCTGGTTGCCCATAACTGCCCCCTTGCCAGCCTGGTCACCCCCAACTGCCCCCCTGGTGGCCTGGTCACCCCAAACTGCCCTTCCCCCCTTGCTGGCCTGGTCACCCCATGCAGCCTGCTGTTCAGTCATATGGTGTTCCTTCACTAACCCCTCTGATGGCCTGGTTGCCCCATGCAGCCTGCTGTTCAGTCGTTTGGTCGTCCCTCACTAACACCCCTGCCGGCCTTGTCGCCCCACGCAGCCTGCTGTTTGGTCATCCGTCTGGTTGTTTCAGTCTTGACGGCCCCTGGTGTTTTATATATTGCCATGCAAATGGAAACAAACAAACAAAAAAGCTGTGGTAGCAATACTCATATCTAAAAAAATAGACTTCAAAATGAAGGCCATCACAAGAGACAACAACGTAATACTACATCACTGCATAATACTAAAGGGATTGATCCAACAAGAGGATATAACCCTGGTAAACATATGCACCCAATTTTAGAGCACCTAAATAAGTAAAAAAACTTCTAGAGGACTTTAAGGGAGAGATCAACAACAATACAGTCATAGTAGGGGACTTTAACATTCTGCTAACTTCACTGGATAGATCTTCCAGACAAAAAATGGACAAGGAAACACTGACTCTAGGACACATTGGATCAGATGTATTTAATTGACATTTCTAGAACATTTCACCCCAAAGATGCAGAATATACATTCTTCTCAAGTGCATATGGATCATTCACAAAGACAGACCACATGTTAGGACACAAAGCTAGTGTCTACCTGTTCAAGAAGACTGAAATCATATCAAGCATTTTCTCAGAACACAGTGGAATGAAATTAGAAACCAACTACAGTAAAAACACCCCAAAACATTCAAACACATGGAGGCTAAATAGCATGTTATTAAACAAAGAATGGGTCACCAACAAGATCAAGAAAGAAATAAAAAACTTCCTGGAAACAAATGAAATGAACACACAACAACCCCAACTCTATGGGACACAGCAAATGCAGTTCTGAGAGGGAAGTTCATAGCACTACAGACCTACCTCAAAAAACAAGAAAAATTAATAATAAACTATGTAACCCTACAACTTAAAAGTACTAGAAAAAGCACAAGAAAAACCCAGAGTTTAACTAGAAGGAAGGAAATAAAGATTAGAGCATAAATAAACGTTATAGAGACTGAAAAAAAAAAAAAACAACAAAAAAAATCAATGTAACCAAGAGCTGGTTCTTTGAAAGGATAAACAAGATTGAGGAAACATTAGCCAGATTCATTCTAATATATAAAAACCCTGGGTGATAATGACCAGTAACGATCAAGGCTGGTCACCTCCAAATGCCCCCTGCCAGCCTGGTCGCTCCAACTGCCCCCTGCCTGCCTGCCTGCCCAGGAGGCAGTTAGGGGCAATCAGTCCTGCAGTCATCGCTGGGTTGCCGTGGCAATCCAGTGCTGACTGCTTCCACTGCAGGCACGGTGCCCCAGCACTGACTGCTGAGGGGGCTGCGAATCAGGGCCAGAGAGAGGCCTGAAGAGAGAAGCAGGGACTGATCCGTTGCCTCTGTAGCAGCTTTTGATCAGCACTTGCCTCTCTCTTTCTCTCCCAGTCTGGCCAGCAGTCGCACCTCCATTTCTCTTCAGGCCTCCACGGGTGCTGCTGATCAGCCCTGCCTTTCTGATCAAGCCGCGTTGATAGGCCCAGACACACTGACTGGCATAGAAACCGACCAATCAGAACCAAATCTAGGTGAAGTGTGAGGAACCAATGGCTGCCTAGGAGGTGGAGCTTTTGATGCTGACTGGCATAGAAACTGACAAATCAGAAACAAATCTGGGTGAAGTGTGAGGAGCCAATGGCTGCCTAGGAGGCGGAGCTTCTGACACTGACTGGCATAGAAACTGACCAATCAGAACCAAATCTGGGTCAACTGTGAGGAGCCAATGGCTGCCTAGGAGGCAGAGCTTTTGACACTGACTGACATAGAAACTGATCAATCAGAACCAAATTGGTTGTCAGAGGAGGGCAGTTGGGAGCAAGGTCAGGCCTGCAGGGGAAGGCAGTTGGGGGCAAGATCAGGCCGGCAGGGGAGGGCCATTGGGGTGAGATCAGGCCGGCAGGGGAGGGCAGTTGGAAGCGAGATCAGGCCGGCAGGGGAGGGCAGTTGGGGGTGAGATCAGGCTGGCAGGAGAGGGCAGTTGGGGGCAACCAGGCCCGCAGGGGAGGGGAGTTGGGGGCGAGATCAGGCCGGCAGGGGAGGGCAGTTGGGGGCAACCAGGCTGGCAGGGGTGGGCAGTTGGGGGCAACCAGGCTGGCAGGGGAGGGCTGTTGTGGGCGAGATCAGGCCGGCAGGGGAGGGCAGCTGGGGGTGAGATCAGGTCTGCAGAGGAGGGCAGTTAGGGGTGATCAGGCAGGCAGGCAGAGGGGTTAGGAGCAATTAGGCAGGCAGGCAGAGGCAGTTAGGGGCAATCAGGCAGGCAAGCAGGTGAGCAGTTAGGAGCCAGCAGTCCCAGATTGCGAGAGGGGTGTCGGCAGTCGGACATCCTCCAAGGGGTCCCCGATTAGAGAGGGTGCAGGCTGGGCT
Source organism: Plecotus auritus (assembly GCF_963455305.1). NCBI lineage: Eukaryota > Metazoa > Chordata > Mammalia > Chiroptera > Vespertilionidae > Plecotus > Plecotus auritus. The sequence goes on along the minus strand of NC_137772.1, from coordinate 97,496,274 downwards.
GAGGCAAACCCCCCTTCCGTGCACAAATTTCATGCACCGGGCCACTAGTCAAGAAATAAAGAGAGAGGACCCAAATAAATCAAATGAGAAACAAAAGGGGAGAAGTAACCACTGACAGACACCACAGAAATACAAAGGATTATAAGGAAATACTATGAACAACTGTATGCCAACAAGCTGGACAACATGGATGGAATGGACAAATTCCTAGAAAAATACAATCTTCCAAAAGTGAATCAGGAAGAATAAAAAAACCTGAATAGGCCGATAACAACTGAAGAAATTGAAGCAGTAATAAAAAAAACTTCCAGCAAACAAAAGCCCTAGTTCGGATTGCTTCACTGGGGAATTGTAACAAACATTCAAAGAAGAACTAACACTGATCCTCTTCAGACTGTTCCAAAAAATTCAAGAGGAAGGAACACTTCCAAGCTCTTCTTATAAAGCCAGCATTACTGTAATCCCAAAACCAGACAAAGACACTTCAAAGAAAGAGAAGTGCAGGCCAATATCCCTGATAAATGTAGATACTAAAATTCTCTACAAAATATTAGCAAATCGCATCCAGCAATACATGAAAAAGATCATACACTATGACCAAATGGGATTTATTTTGGGGATGCAAGGCTGGTACGATATCTGCAAATCAATAAATGTAATAATCACATAATCAAATTGAAAGATAAAACGACATGATCATATCAATTGATGCAGAAAAAGCATTTGACAAAGTCCAACACCCTTTTTTGATAAAAACTCTCAGCAAAGTGGAGATAGAGGGAGCATATCTCAACATGATAAAGGCCATATTTGACAAATCTACAGCAAACATCACACTCAATGGGCAAAAACTAAAACCATTTCCTCTAAGAAGAGGAACAGGACAGGGATGTCTGCTTTCACCACTCTTATTCACAATAGTACTGCAAGTCCTCACCAGAGGGATCAGACAAGAAGAAGAAATCAAAGGCACCTAAATTGGAAAGGACAAAGTAGCACTCTCATTATTCGCAGATGACATAATATTATACATAGAAAACACTGGAGACTCCAGCAAAAAAAACCTATTAGATTTAATAAATGAATTTAGCAATATAGTAGGATACAAAATCAACACCCAAAAATTGATGGCTTTTTTATATACCAATAATGCACTCACAGAAAAAGAAACTAAAAAAAACAAACAATCCCATTTACCCTTGCAACAAAGAAATTAAGATACTTAGGTATAAACTTAACCAAGGAGGTAAAAGATTTGTACTGAAAAATTACAGGATGTTGAAAAAATTACAGGATGGGGGAAAAAAGGGGACATATGTAATACTTTAAACAATAAAGATTAAATAAAAGATTAAAATACGCCAAAAGCGGTTTGGCTCAGTGGATGGAGTGTCGGCCTGCGGACTGAAGGGTCCCAGGTTCGATTCCGGTCAAGGGCACGTAACTTGGTTGCGGGCACATCCCCAGTGGGAGGTGTGCAGGAGGCAGCTGATCGATGTTTCTCTCTCATCGATGTTTCTAACTCTCTATCCCTCTTCCTTCCTCTCTGTAAAAAAAATCAATAAAATATATTAAAAAAAAAAAAGATTAAAATACAAGAATTTGCTAAAGATTAAATAAAAGATTAAAATACAAGAATTTGCTAAAGGATTTGTAACTCTCTAAAGTTTTCTTATAAAAAGTAATACTTTATGAAAATATAAGACTGACTATTCCTGATATTTAAGCTTCCATTCTACTTATTAATCCAAACAAATGAAAGGTTATAAAAAATCAAAATATTACAGTAACAGCAGAAAACTACAAAGTTAAAATATAGACTACATTTTCCCAAGAATTAATGAGGTGTTTGCAACTTTTAGCTAATCTTTTTTTTATTTTTTAAAATATATTTTTATTGATTTCAGAGAGGAAGGGAGAGGGAGAGATAGAAACATCAATGATGAGAGAGAATCAGTGATCAGCTGCCTCCTGCACACTCCCACTGGAGATCAAGCCTACAACCCAGGGATGTACCTTGACCAGGAATTGAACCATGACCTCCTGGTTCATAGATTGACGCTCAATCACTGAGCCATGCTGGCCAGGCTCAATCAGTGAATTTTATAAACTCTGGAGTTAAACTTACCTGCTTCATTGTTAATTGGGAACTCCCACAGTTTCCCCTCTTTTGTCCACTGGATTATCTCTTCAAAACCATTCTGAAAGGATTGTTCATTTACTGCAGCCAACTGCTTAGCAAATTCCACATCCCAAAGTGAAGGTGCTGTTTCTGTATAATAAAAACATTTCAAATAAGCACAAGTCAATGTCAATATCTTTCTTTTTAAAGATGTTATAATCAACTCTGAGTTGGTAATATATTTTCATACCTTGAAGCTCATAATTACACACTATACAGTGAAAGTTCACTCTCTTAGAACTAAAACTGAAACAGAAATGATACATAAAGACTACAAGTACAATAATTGCAAGCCTTAACTTTTACTACAATGTTAGGTAATCAACCACTCAAGTGTCACTGGCCCCTCTACTGGAAAGGAAAAAAGAAATGTATATTTTGTTTAAAGATGTTTTTATAAAGATGAATATTTTAATATAACATGGGACTTTGATCTTTAAAGTCCAGCCTGTTTATCTTTATTTTTAGTCTGTTCAGATAAGTTACCAACATACTACTAATAAACACCAAAGAAAAATTAACAACCTATCTAATAAAAGAGTAATATGCAAATTAACCATCACTCTGCTTCACCCACAAGCCACGCCCACCAGCCAATCAGGAGCGAGTATGCAAATTAACCCAACCAAGATGGTGGCAGCCACGGAGCAAGCAGGAGGCTTGGGTTTCCCCGGCAATGGAGGAAGCCAAACTTTCCACACACCCTGGAGGGCCCAGGCCTCCACTCAAGGCTACAAAGTTTCAATGATAGAAGATAAATAAATCCCAACAAAAATTGTGGCAGCCACGGAGCTGGAGAGAGAAGGAGGCTTGGGTTGCTCTCGGCAATGGAGGAAGCCAAGCTCCCGCAGCCCTGGCCTGCCTTGGCCTCCCCTACAAAGTTTCAATTATAGAAGATAAAAAAATCCCAACAAAAATGGCTGCAGCCAAGAGCAAGCAGGAGGCTTGGCTCCGCTCAAGGCTACAAAGTTTCAATTGTAGAAGATAAATAAATCCCAGATACCAGGGCCTCCGCTTGGGTTGCCGGGGGCCATGGCCGGCCTGCAAACCACGACAGGCCCCTCACCCAGGCTGCCCCACACCCTAAGGGAAACCCCACCCTGATCCGGGACACCCTTCAGGGCAAATCAGCTGGCCACCACCCGTGCACCAGGCCTCTACCCTATCTAATAAAAGAGTAATATGCAAATTGACCATCACTCCAACACACAAGATCTCTGCCCCCATGTGGACACAAGATGGCCGCCACAAGATGGCCAGCAGGGGAGGGCAGTTGGGAGGGACCAAGCCTGCAAGGGAGGGCAGTTCTGCGCGATCAAGCCTGCAGGGGAGGGCAGTTAGGGGGGACCCAGGCCTGCAGGGAAGGGCAGTTAGGGGGGACCAGGCCTGTAGGGGAGGGCAGTTAGGGAAAAACAGGCTGGCAGGGGAGCAGTTAGGCATCAATCAGGCTGGCAGGGGAGTAGTTAGGGGGTGAACAGGCTGGCAGGCAGAAGCGGTTAGGGGCAATCATGAAGGCAGGCAGGTGAGCAGTTGGGAGCCAGCAGTACTGGATTGTGAGAGGGATGTCCGACTGCCCATTTAGGCCCGAACCTACCGGGATCAGGCCTAAACGTGCAGTCAGATATCCCTTGAGGGGTCCCAGATTGGAGAGGGTGCAGGCTGGGCTAAGGGACACACACCCCCGTGCATGAATTTCGTGCACCGGGTCTCTGGTGATTATAATAATAATGACAGTGATACTATTACTAATGGACACTGAGAACTTACTCTTTACTAAATGCTTTTTGTATATTAGTTCATTTAATCCTCACAACCAACTCTTAATGGTAAGGTAGTATAATATTAGCTTATAAATGCCATCATGTAATATTTCAATAACTTGTTTTGAAAATTTAAGGTATCTTTCAAGAATGAGTCATATTCCTAGGAGTCATTCCTGGTGAGAATGTAAAATGGTACAATCACTTTGGAAAATAGTTTTGCAGTTTCTTTAAAAGTTGAGAATACACTTAGCATGCAACCATTTTACTCCTAAATATTTACCCAAAAGAAAACATATGTCCATACAAAGACTTAAACAGTAAAGTTCATGTATGACTATGCCTAATATCTAGCATCTAATGCTGGATATTAAGTATGTTGGCCTAGAACAGCTGATACAGAGAAAATATCATAGTAATCAGGTATATTAACCATATTTACAGAGTAATAATAACAATAAAATAACTTATTATGGTCACACTTTTAAAATTCATTCAGTGGACACTGATCAACCTATGTCTTCTCATGATGATGATCATCATTTTATTTGTTTTTTACAATTAAATTTCTTGGGGTCACATTGGTCAACATGAACATATAGGTTTCAGGTGTGGGTTTCTATGTTATAAGATCTATGTATTTCAGTGTGCCCAGCACCCAAAGTCAAACCTTCTCTTTTCACCATATATTAGGACCGCTTTCTCCCACCATCCCCTTCCCTCTGGCAACCAACACACTATTTGTGTTCATGAGTTTCAGTTTTACATCCCCCATATGAGTAAAATTACATGGTTCTTAGCTTTTTCTGACTTATTTCACTTAGCATGTTCTTAAGGTCTATCCATGTTGTTTCAAATAGTGCTATTTCTTCCTTTCTTATGGCTAAGTAGTATTGCATTTTGTATATGTACCACATCTTCTTTATCCAGTCCTCTATCACAGGACACTTTGGTTGTTTACATGTTTTTGCCACTATGAATAACGCTGCAATGAATATAGGGGTACATATATTTTTGTGAATACATGTTTTTCAGGGTGTTTTTTTTTGTACATACCCGAGAGGGATTGCTGGGTCATATGGTAGCTCTAATCTTACTTTTTTGATCAATCACCAGACTGCTTTCCATAGTGGTTGTACCAGACTACATTCCCACCGGTAGTGAATGAGGGTTCCCTTTTTTTCCACAACTTCTGCAACACTTGCTATTACTTGTCATGTTGATAATAACCATTCTAACAGGTGTGAGGTGGTATCTCATTGTAGTTTTGACTTGCATTTCCCTAATTGGCAGTGAGGTTGAACATCTTTTCATATATTTATTGACTGTTTGTATGTCTTCTTGGGAGAGGTGTGCTTTTAGGACATCAGCCCTCTTTTTTGATTGAGTTGTTTGTTTGGTTTGAGTTGTATGAGTTCTTTATATATTTTGGAAATTAAACTTTTGTTGGAGCAACTGTTTGCAAATATCATCTCCATCTGGTTAACTGCCTCTTTATTTTGTTTTCAGTTTCTTTTGCTGTGCAAAAGCTTTTTAGTTTGATATAGTCCCATTCATTTATTTTTGCCTTTACTTCCCTTGCCTTTGGAGTCAAGTTCATAAAATGTTCTCTACGACCAAGGTCCTTAAGTTTGGTACCTATAGTTTCTTCTATGTAACTTATTGTTTCAGGTCTTATATTTAGGTCTTTGATCAATTTTGAATTAATTTTTATACACGGGGACAAACTATAATCCAGTTTCATTCGTTTGCATGTGGCGTTCTAGTTTTCCCAACACCAATTATTAAAGAGACTATTTTTACTCCATTGTGTGTTTCTGGCTACTTTGTTGAAAATCATAAAAAATGAAGTTGCATATATAGTGTAGTTTTTTTTCCTTTTGCGTGCATATCATCTTCATCTTTCTATGTTAGTTCATACCTTTTATGTTGTCACAAATTATCTGTTTATACTGTAAGTTTTTGGTGATCTTATTCTTAGTGTCATGACCTTATGTTCTTTATTTCAGGTAGAATAACCCCCTTGAGTATTTCCTGCAATGGAGGTTTTCTGGTGTTAAAATCCCTCAGCTTCTGTATGTCTGGGAACATCTTTATTTCTCCTTCATATCTATACTTATAATAGTGTAATATGCAAATTAGTCAGGATGCCGTCACAGTAACAACCAACTGATCAGCAGGCTGCAGGAGAAGAAAGAGGGAGAAGGCGGTGCCTTGGGAGAAGGCAGAAGGGAGAGGTGAGAAGGCCAGCGCCGTGGGAGAAGGCAGAAGGGAGAAGGTGAGAAGGCTGTGCACGAGAAGGCAGAGGGAGAAGGTGAGAAGGCTGGTGCCGCGGGAGAAGGCAGAAGGGATAAGGTAGCAGTTAGATAGTTAGGGGGATCAGGCCAGGAGGGTAGAGCAGTTAGGCAGTTTGGGGGATCAGGCCAGGAGTGGAGAGCAGATAGGCAGTTAGGGTGATCAGGCCAGGAGGGGAGAGCAGATAGGCAGTTAGGGCAATCAGGCCAGGAGGAGAGAGCAGAAAGGCAGTTAGAGGGATCAGGCCAGGTGGGGAGAGCAGTTAGGGGGATCAGGCCGGCAGGGGAGCAGTTAGGGGCATCAGGCAGGTGAGCAGTTAGGAGCCAGTGGTTCTGGATTGCGAGAGGGATCCTGGATTGGAGAGGGTGCAGGACGGGCTGAGCACCACCGCGCCCTCTCCCCCCCCACGCATGCATGAATTTCATGTACCGGGCTTCTAGTATAAAGAATAATTTTGCTGGGTATATTATTTGTGGCTGATAATTTCTCTTTCACATGTTTGAGTATTTGGTTCCACTCTTCTGGCTTGCAGAGTTTCTGCTGAGAAGTTAGATGAAATTCTGATGCGTTTTTCTTTGTAGGTCACTTTCTTTTTTTTTCCCTGACTGCTTTGAGAATTTCTTGTCATCAATTTTTGACAGTTTCAATATCAAGTGCCTTGGAGAGGGCCTCTTTGGATTAAGGTAACTAGGTGTTCTTTTTGTTTCTTGGATTCAAGGGCCAAGTTTTTTCCATAGGTTTGGGAAGTTCTCATCCACTATTTGTTTGAATAGACTATCCATTCCCTATTCCCACTCTTCTTCCTCTGCAATGCATATAATTCTAATATTGCTTTTTCTGATGGAGTCAGATAGTTCTTGTGGAGCTCTTTCATTTCTCTTTATGCTCAGATCTCTCTCTTCTTCCCTCTGCACCATTTTTTAGGTGGCTATTTCAATATCACTAATTCTTCTCTCCATCTTGTTGGCTCTGTTTTCTATGCACAGTTCACTTTTTATCTCCTTAATTGCATACTTCATTTCCAGTATTTGATTGTGTATTTTTTTAACAAATATATTTTTATTGATTTCACAGAGGAATAGAGAGGGATAGAAACATCAATGATGAAAGAGAGTCATTGATCGGCTGCCTTCTGCACGTCCACACTGGGGACTGAGCCTACAACCTGGGCATGTGCCTTGATCAGGAATTGAACCCTGATCTCCTGGTTCATAGGTTGATGCTCAACCACTGACCCATGCTGGCTGGGCATGATTGGCTCTTTTTTAAAGTTTCAATTTCATTGGTAAAGTATTTGTTTTGTTCATTTTCCCCCTCTGGGTGCATTTAATTGCCTGTCTGCATTTTCTCTTATCTTGTTGAGTATTTTCAGAACTGCAATCTTGAAATCTGTCATTTATATCACATATTTTCAAGTGTTCCAGTAGACTTACTGGGGATTTTCCATTTTCTTTCTGATCATCCTCATTACTGTGGCTATTCATGGTATTTGCTGTTTTCCTTCACCTAGGTATTTATATAACAGCTTCCTTTGAAGAGGTCTATTTTCCAGTAGATGGTGCTGCATCACAAGATTTTTTAGATCTGTGATCTCCTAGTCTTGACCTCCATGGCTTTCGTAAGACAGTACAGCCATGCTGTTGAGGGTGGGGTTGGTTTTGCCCTCACTGTATTGGTGACCCCTAACCTCCATGGCGGCCCTGCCCCAAGCACCCCACCTGGGGATCTGTCACAGAGGGAAACCGCAGTTCTACTATAACTGTTCTTGGTTTACAGATAATATGCTCCTCGAATCAACTCCAAAGGCAACTGGAGGCGAGTTTGGGAGTCCAATAAGCGGCAGGGCTCTGTGGTTCTGTTTCTTTGTCTGAAGCACCACAGTTTGCCCCAACTGTGGAGAACTGCATGGAAGAACCCTGTGCTCTATCAGGCGTCTGCTGATTTAGACACTGTTCACGCTGCTGGACTGCCCCCCAATGTTCTCTGTCCCTCCTGGCTGAAGAAAGTGCCTGCCTGCACCAGCTTCCTCCCCTCTCCACACTGAGCCTCAAGCTACCAGCTGCAGGGCTATGTCTGTGGGCTGTCTACATTTTCCTCCCTTCTTATCTCCCTGTTTATTCCTGGTTACCCATCTTTAGATGTTTCAATATAGGAGTTTCTCAAGCATGCCTCTGTATTGAGCAGAGACTTCTTTGTTGAATTATAGCTAGTTAACTTGTTGTAGTTTCAGAAGGAGAGGCTAAAGGGATCTCTCACACTGCCATTTCCGATGTTTCATCATTATTAACTAGAGGCCAGTGCACAAAATTCGTGCATGGGTAGGGTCCTTAGGCCTGGCCAGTGATCATAGCTGATGGGGGCCTTCCAGCTGCTGGCAGGGGCCTTTCTTCCCCGCAGCCAGCTGGGCCTTCCTTTGTTCCATGCTACCCCTGGTGGACAGCGCACGTCATAGTGAGCAATTGAACTCCCGGTCAAACTCCCAAGGGGACACTTTGCATATTAGCCTTTTATTATATAGAAGATAGATGTTAATAGCTGCGACTATTTATTGAATGTGCACTATGCCTGACACTTTAATTATATTATTTTATTTAATCCTTGAGATTAGCCCCATTTTATAGGTGATGGATGTGAAACTCAGAGAGGTTAGTATGGCAGAATCTGAAGTTGAATAATCTAGATACCCAAACCAAATCTCTCCAGGATAAGCAACAGGGTCTAGAACTATATTCTTTGCAGCACTGGTAAGAATTTAGTAGGAAGCAAAATGTGGCAATCACAGAACAGAAGAACGCATTCATTTGTTCAGTAAATAATTACTGAATGCCAACTATGAGTCAGGCATTATTTTAGGTGGTAGGAAAACAACAGTGAATAAATACTAAATTTAGGTTTGCACATTATTGCTATTCTTGTATTTAATTGAGGGAAAATGACATTCAAATGCAATATGGCTTATTAAAACAATACCTTCCTTAGAGTAAACTGACATAAATTAGTGCATTTCTTTCCTTATTAGAGTTTCATTATTTTATAAAATACACTAGAGGCCCAGTGCACGAAATTCATGCACTGGGGGAGGGGGTGTGGTGTCCCTCAGCCCAGCCTGCACAATCTCCAATCTGGGAGCCCTTGGACATCCCTCTCACAATCCAGGACTTCTGGCTCCCAACCATTTGCCTGCCTGCCTGATTGCCCCTAAATGCTTCTGCCTGCCAGCCTGATCACCCCTAACCACTCCCCTGCCGGCCTGATCGATGCCTAACTGCTCCCCTGCAGGCCTGGTTGCCCCCAACTGCCCTCCCCTGCCAGTCTCGTTGCCCCTAACTGCCCTCCCCTGCAGGCCTGGTCCCCCCACTGCCCTCTCCTGCAGGCCTGGTCGCCCCCAACTGCCCTCCCCTGCCAGTCCGGTCACCCCTAACTGCCCTCCCCCGCAGGCCTGGTTGCCCCCAACTGCTCTCCCCTGCCAGCCCGGTCACCCCTAACTGCCCTCCCCGTTGGCCATCTTGGTCCCCTCCAACTGTCCTCCCTCCCCTGCAGACCTGGTCGCCCACAATTCCCCTCCCCTGTTGGCCATCTTGTGGTGGCCATCTTGTGACCACATAGGAGCGGCCATCTGTGCAAGGGTGTGACAGTCAATTTGCATATTACATTTTTATTATATAGGATATAACTTTTATTATCTCCTTGCTAGCTAATTTCATTTTTAGAAATAAGATTTCTGATTTAACAAAAGCAAGTAGACTCTTTCAAGAATCTAAGTGTCTCTTCTGGCTATTCATTAGATGGACAATAGCAATTGCCCTGACAACAAATTCCCTTTCTGAGGCAAGCTTAACAGTTGCCACTTCATTAAGGGAGAGGTGATCCATTCCCCATGCCTGTGCATTTCCTTTTCATCACACAGGACAGAATGCAGTTGGCACAATACAGGATGGGATGTTCTCTTAGCTTTAACTTCATTTAAATGAACAAAAATTCATTGAATTAACTCCTTTCCTTTATGGATATATATTTTTAGCCCAATTTGTTAAAAAAAGGATTTAAGATTTAAGATAACTAATTCCTAGTATCTGTAAGCCACTTGGCTAGGTGCTACTATATAAAGATCACTAAGACCTAACCCCTAATAGCATGAGCTTATTGAACAGTAGGAAAATCAGTAAATGGTAGAAAGTTTAAATGAGTTACTGGAGGGGGGCCTAGGAACTTAAATATTAAATATAAAATTATGTCTACCAAGGTCCAACAAGTTTACAATCTTTAGAATTGGAAGTCACTTGTAAGCTGGAGATCATTTGTATTGAATTTCTTCATTTATTTTATCAGTAAATCAAACTTAATGCCAAGCAAGAAGATACTCTTATTTCTCTTTAATTAGACTTAAAATGGCAAATTTGAAGGATTTGACTTTTTGCCCAAAGAAGAAAGGAGAAAAAAATAGGGAACAGACTGTGTACTAAGAAAAAAAACACAACAAGTCTGCTAAATATATTCCTTGAATGCTCCTCATCCCATCTCCTACGCAATCACTAAATCAGTAAGTTAGGTCTATCAATGCTATCTCCTCTTCTAGACAGTGAAATGCCTTACGGCAGAAACCAGTGTATCTTTCTGCAATAGTACAAAGGTACATTGTAAATGGTGGGAGATCATTATGTTCTACTCCAAATTAGTAGCCAATCTATAGCTCTGGATTCATGTGGCTGGTAGTCAGTCCTTACCTCCCATTGCCTCACAGAATGAAACATTTCAAGAGAAAAATATGACCAAGGCTAGCAATGTTAACAAGTGCATTCATAAGCAGGATCCATGCCAATGACAGGATGGAATATTTAAATACCTGATATTATGCAATCATACATTTAGGAATTTAAAAGATGGAATTTTTCTATACATGAGAAATAGTGTTGTTCTTTTCTTAACAAACCTGTTTCAGGTGCCTCTTCAGTAGCTGCCTTAACATCAAAAATATTAAGTCTCTTTCCCTTAAATATACTTTTCCTAAAATTAAAGAAGAAAACATAATTTACTCAATGAGTACTTTTATACACTGTCAATATTTATGAGAGAAAAATTTTATATAAAGTATTCAATGTAGATATAAAAATAATTCCACTGATGACACCGGACATTTTAACTAAACTGCCATATCTTTAAGACTGGTAACTAAAAATAGGAACAATGAACTTGAATTTTTACAGCATAATACAACAGAACAGTTAAAAGCCTAATTTCCAAAATGCCTAATTGAAAAGATTAACCTAATTTGCCATAATTTTTATTTGCTTCATTTCATATTAATGTTTTAGAAAACTCAATGTTGTGGGAAACTACCAAAATATGCAAAATTAGAAGTTGTTATAAATGAATCTAGAACTTCTGGTCAAAGTAGGTTAACTCTGTGTTCACTTCCTCCAGAGACAATATTAAAATTACAACTAAGAAAAAAATGTACAACTAAGAAACATCAGAAGACTAACAAAACAGAACTCCCATCACTAAGAATAAAAAGGAGTAGCCTCCATGATACTGGTAGGAGCAGAGATTTGAAAGGACTGGTTCCAAACTCACATGTGTTGGTTATGAATCGGGAGGGACAGGTCTGATGTAGAGGTCCTCCCTGAGGGTGAGGAGTCCCAGCCCAATACCGGACACCCAGCCAAGACCATCAGTGGCAGGAATAGTAGTCCCCACAACATCTGGCTGTGAAAATTAGCTTGGATACTGTCTGGGTGAGAGGGAGGTCTGCTGGAGTTCCAGGCTTTCCTCTTAAAGGGCTTATTCACTAAGGGACTCATTGACTTTGAACTTCAGCATTGGGGTAGTAGCTCAAAGCACCAGGGACAAACAGGGAAGAACTGAATTATCTGGCTTCAGGGTGTAGGTTGGAGGAGCAGTTGTCTCCAGTACTAAAAGTGCTGGCAGGTGCCATTGTCCTTTTGCTGAGCCCTCCCCCTATCCAGCCTGCTAGTGCCCTATCTGAGTCTGCATCAAACTTGTTCACCCTGGTAATTCCCTGAGAACCCACCCCACATAACTTGTGCACATGGCAGAACCTTTCAGTGGCTGTTATTCACAAGTGGCTGGCCTCAGCCCTCAATGTAGACTTCCCTAAAATCTCTGAAAGGTTCCAAACAACCCTAAACAAGAAGTGGCCAGCCTCAGTGTGCCCTGTACCTCTTGCTAAGTAGTCCCCAGCCCAGCACTAGTGGCAGCTGGCTTCTGGCATTGGTTTGCAGCCTAGCCTCTCTCAGGCACCTCCAAACTCAGCAGAGGCAGTTACCAAGCACTCACTTTGTAGGTCCTACTACCAAGTGGCTTCAGGGTTGGGCACAGGTAGCAGCTGACTTAGGCCTGTACTGATACCCCCCCACCCCCAAGAGGCCCAGAACCAACACACCAAGAGGCCAGCTTCAGACCACACCAGGGCACCACCCAATTAGTTCCACAAATGACAAACCAGGCACCAGAGCCCTGCTACAGCAAATCCCACTCTGTGGGGTCAGCCCCCAAACAATAGCTCGTCTGTTGTATTCATTGTCAATCCTACAACCAGTCAGTCTGAAGGTCAATCCCACCCACTCACTGATGTGCCAAATGCAATCAAGACTTAACCACAACAAGAAGGTAAACACAACCCACACAAGGAACATTTCTGGAGCACCTGGCTCAGGTGATCAGGAAGACTGTGCCACTGCGCCCCATAGGACACCTATCACGTAAGGCTACCCTGCCAAGACTGGGAGATGGATCAGATCCACCTAATACATAGAAACAAACAGGGAGGCAGCCAAAATGAGGAGGCAAAGAAACATGTCCCAAATGAAAGAACAGAGCAAATCTCCAGACAAAGAACTAAACAAAATGGAGGCAAGCAATCTACCAGATGCAGAGTTCAAAACACTGGTTATAAGGATGCTCAATGAACTTATGGGAAGAGTAGATGAACTCAGTGAGAACTTAAGCAAAAAGATAGAAGTCATAAAAAAGAACTTGTCAGAAATGAAGAATACAAAAATGGAAATGAAGAATACATTAGATGGAATCAACAGCAGATTACATGAAGCAGAGGATCATTATCAGTGGTTTGGAGATAAGGTAGCAGAAAACACCCAATCAGAACAACAAAAAGTATAAAGGAAAAAAAAAAGAGAATAGTTTAAAGGACCTCTGGGACAACATCAAGCATAACAACATTTGCATCACAGATGTACAACAAGAAGAGAAACAGCAAAGGATTGAAAACCTATTTGAAGAAATAACAACCGAAAACTTCCCTATCCTGGCAAAGGAAATAGACATACTAGGTGTACCGGTTAATAATGTGGATTTTTTTCAATAGATGAGTTATACATTCGATTTGATATGAAATTCTGTTGTATTGACAGCAAGCTTCAAAACTTCATATGTCAAATTTGCTGAAGGTGTTAACATCATAGATACTTTTATGCTTAAAAATGTCGAATTTCGTGCCAAATAAAGCAATTTGCGGGAAGTTTTAATTCATTACTTTATTTTGAAGAAAAGTGCTGCTGAAAGTTATTGTATACTTTGGGAAGCTTATGGTGAACATGCTCCATCTCAAGATACTTGTGAATGCTGGTTTAAATGCTTTAAAAGTGATGATTTCGATGTGGAAGACAAAGACATCCAGGTCAACCGGAAAAGTTTGAAGACCAACAATTACAAGCATTTATTGGATGAAGATGCATGTCAACTCAAAAACAGCTTGCAGGAAGACTAAACGTTGGTCAGCAAACAATTTCCAATAGTTTACAAGCAATGGGAAAGATTTTAAAGGAAGGAAAATGGGTGCCACATCAACTGAACGAAAGACAAATGGAAAACCAAAAAGTCGTCAGTAAAATGTTACTTCAATGGCACAAGACTTTTTTGCATTGAATTGTGACTGGCGATGAAAAGTGGATTTTTTTTTGAGAATCCCAAACGCACAAAGTCATGGGTTGATCCAGGTCAACCGTCAATATTGACTGCAAGGCCAAATCGCTTTGGAAAGAAGATAATGCTCTGCGTTTGGTGGGATCAGGAAGGTGTGGTGTATTATGAGCTTCTAAAACCAGGTGAAACTGTGAATACTGATCGCTACCGACAACAAATAACCCACGTGAACCACACTTTGATCGTGAAATGACCAGAATGAGCCAGAAGACACGTCAAAGTAATTTTGCTTCATGATAATGTACCATCACATACTTCAAAATCAGTTAAAGACACGTTAAAAGATCTTGCCTGGGATGTACTAGTATTAACCCACCCTCCGTATTCACCAGACCTTGCTCCTTCAGATTACCACTTGTTCCAACCGATGGCACACACACTTTCTGAGAAGCACTTCAAAACATACGAAGAAGTGGAAAATTGGGTCTCTGAATGGTTTGCCTCAAAACAAGAAAATTTCTATTGGGACGTTATCCACAAATTACCTGAAAAATGGGGAAATGTGTAGCTAGCAATGGACATTACTTTGAATAAAGAAGCACTTTTGATGTTTCTCTTGAAATTATCATGTTTTCTTTGATTACAAAATCTGCTATTATTATCCGGTACACCTAGTACAAGTGTAGGAAGCGAAGAGTCCCAAAGAAAATGAACCCAAAGAGGCCCCCCGCCCCTCCACAAAAATGTTGCTAAAGTCAGCATATGTCTTAAAGGCAGAAAATAGCGCATTTTTTAAAAATATGTATATGTGTTTTTTAAATTGATTTTTAGAGAGAGAGGAAGGGAGAGGGAGAAGAGAAAGAGATAGAAACATCAATGAGAGAGAAACAGATTGGCTGCTTCCTGCATGCCTCCTACTGAGGATTGAGTCCGCAACCTGGGCATGTGCCCTGATTGGGAATTGAACCATGACCTCTTGGCGCATGGATTGATGCTCAACCACTGAGCCACACTGACCAGGCTATATGTTTAATTAGAGATTATAATTATAAATGATTGCACAGATAAATCAAAACATTCCCACTTACAAAGCAATGGTTCTGGCCCGGTCGGGAGGTCATGGTTTGATTACCAGCCAGGGAATATGCCTGGGTTGCGGGCTCAATCCCCAATAGGGAGCATGAAGAAGACAGTCGATCAATGATTCTCTCTCATCACTGATGTTTCTATCTCTCCCTCCCTCTCCCTTCCTCTCTCTGAAATAAATTAAAGTAAATAAATAAATAAAACAAAAACTAAGCAATTGTTCTGTAATTTTAAAATAATAATGAACTTTCTTGACATAACTATTGAAATTAATGTCAGGTAACTTTTCCTTGTATATTTTAATCAGCTGCTGTATCACTCAATTCACATTCATGTTTAAGTACATTTACTGGCAGATTAAAACCAGTTTACAAAGATAGGGTTAGCCTGGTTGGTATAGCTCAGTGGTTGAGCATAGATCCAAGCACTGAGAGGTCACAGGTTCAATTCCCGGTCAAGCACATGCCTCCCTTGTGGGCTCAATCCCCAGTAAGGGATTGAGGCAGCTAATATATGTGTCTCTTTCATCAATGTTTTTATCTCTCTCCCTCTCCCTCTCTCTCTCAAACCAATAAAAACTTATTTTTTTTAAAAGGTAGGGTTAATTTTTAAAATAATTTTGAATTATTTTCTGGATCAAATTACTTTTTTCTACTAAATTCAACTGAAAAATGTAAAGGCCATATTGAAATTAGACAAGGTGATTTCACATCACATATTTTCCTCTAGCAAGTTCCCAAGTATTTGTAAACAAAGGCATCTGTGCTCCAGAACTATCCTCAGTGTCTTGCATTCTTCTCCCTACCCAGCAGTCCCTCAACCTCAAGTCAGGTGAACAGGATGATGGATTAAAGTAACTCACAGTAAAGAGGGAATGATTCAGCAAAGTATGGAATTTTAAAAGCACAATGTACTAAAGAAGAAGGAAAGGAAAGAGACAATTTGCTGTGCAACTACTAAATATGGTTTATACATATTTCTTTCCTACTATTCAAGAAAGACATTAAGCCAGGCTTCATTTTCAGCATTTTATAAATGGGGAAACAGACCGATTTCCCCAGTCACAGAATTAGTCAGTGGCACAGTGCCAAGATTCTGAGGCGGGCTAGTGTGACTCTAAAGCCAGTGCTCTGTGACTCACACCTCTCTGTTTCTAACAGAAAAAAATCAGAACAGCCTGGACTGTCCCAAGTCAGAGCAGGGTGAACACCTTGGTATCCCACCATTGCTTCTCCTTTTCTAGAGTTCTTTTTTTTTTAACACAGTCATTATATGCACATAAATCCCTTTCCAATTTTTTTAGCTTCTCTCTTGCTGCTTCTAATTTTTAATGGTAGCTAATATCATTAAAAATCAAACTATGGTATAGCATTCTGATGTAGTTATGGAATTATCTCAAAGACTGATTCAAAGAAGATTCAATTTAAATATTCTTGAGGAATCTTAAGTGAAACTCTAATACACATCCTACTTTATTCAATAATATATCATAGCTGTAAAATCACTTTAAATTAGTAATTCAAATAATCTTCCAAAGTCACTGTAACCTCTTGAACTTCTTTTGTTAACTGCTGACCATCTTTTCCAATCTTCCTGTACAAATTAGTAATTTACTAGTAACACTTGAAAGGAACTAACTCAAGTTGCAGAGATTGTACTTAAAATCCATAAAATATACATCAAAAACATTCCATTTGTGAGCCCATCTGCTATAAAGTTGAGTTAGTTTTTGTAAGACCATGCTAAATATCTGGTTACACCCCTCCCCAACTATCACTTTATGGGCTTGTGAGAGAAAGAAAACAGAAACTTTATGTAAACACAGCTTGCTGTAACAAAATATGTAAGGCAAGGCTTAGCATCTCTAAGAACTGCAAATTGCTAAATTCAAATTACCACAAGTAATCTACCATTTTAAGGTATTATAGGATCATCCTTTCTTTGATGGTGAGTTAATTCTCTAAGGTATGAAAAAAGATTATTATATAGAGATAAAAGGGGTATATGAACATACATTATTAGACATATATCAGAATGAAAAATAATGTTTCTCTCAAAATGTTCATTTGTTCAGAATATAGTCAGCTCTACTTATTCTAAATCAGGAGACCTCTATTCCCCAGGTGTAAGGCAGGGCCCATTTCAATTTATGGTAAAGAAAAGTTTAGGTATGTTAAACTCAGAAGATTTTTCCCTTGCCCTGGCTGGGTAGCCAAGATTGCGGGTGCAATCCCTCAATTGGGGCACATAGAAGAATCAACCAATGAATGCGTAAACAAATGAAACAACAAATCAATGTTTCTCTCTCTATAAAATCAATCAATGAATAAAAAAAAAAAAGTGGTTTTCTTTTTAACTTTCCCTCTCTAGGAAATGGTACATGGAGTGTAAGGAGACAGACATAAATACATTCATAATGTTCACATACCTATTAGCAATAATATGCACAGCAATAAAGTAAAACTACAGAGAAACAAACAAAACCAGATAGACTGCAAAGTTTCAATACCTTTTGCTAAGATCCATGGTCTTCTCCTGGCCAACATAACTGTCAGATCCTTCATCAAATTGAATCTGATGAACTGGTCTTGTACTAGCTCTAGCTGTGGCAGATTTGACAACTTTCATATCTGATATTATGTTACTGAAACTGAAATAAGAAAAATCAAGTGTATTACAAATTTGATCTCTTGAATAATAGAAAACATGACTCATAGCATTTAATTTTTATTTCACTCCTATGCAGTAATACAACATAATTTACATTTAAATAAAAGATTGTTACATATTAACATTCACAATCCACAGACCACTAAGATTTGTTTCCTTCTGTGTTTTAAAGATGTCAAAGTGGGAGGAAATGGGGACATCTGTAATAATGTAGACAATAAAAAAAAAAGAATAAAAAAAAGATGATACTCTTCAGATGTGTTCATTTAAAATATAAATTAAAAGTGTCACTTATTGCCTGGCTGCCTTGGCTCAGTGGTTGAGCGTCAACCTATGAACCAGGAGGTCACAGTTTGATTCCCAGTCAGGGCACATGCCTGGGTTGCAGGCTCGATCCCTAGTGTGTGGCGTGCAGGAGGCAGCTGATCAATGATTCTCATCATTGATGTTTCTATCTCCCTCTCCCTCTCCCTTCCTCTCTGAAATCAATAAAAATATATTTTAAAAATAAAAAGAATAAAAGTGTCACTCATGTAAAATTATCAAGCATCTAGAGCATTTGATATACAATCAGTATCTCTATACTTATCACATAGATTAAAACAACTAAATTACAGTTAAAATGTAGCCATATTTATTGCCTTGTATTTGTTCAAATACAAATAAATGAGTGATCTGACAGTCCAGTCATCTGTATTTTTTTTAACTTCCTGAGAGAAATCTTACAACATGCTCATTGAGAACTACTGATTTAGATTGCTCTCCAAAACAAAGCAGTGCTACTCCTGACTACATTTCATCAGCAAGTGGTATAACTTGGTATAAAGTAATAAGAGATGAGAGAAGTAGAAAGATGTCAGCTAAACTTAATAAGAGGGAAAAAGAGAACGGGCCTGAAGATGATCATATTGTGCATAACACCAGAAAATTATTTAATGGGAAAAAATTAATCTTCTCAGAGAAACTGTCTTATTCTTTATTTTTAGTAACATCACTGAATTTATCATTTCTTTTTAAGGGACAAGAAATTGTGTAACTTCTGAAAATAAAAGTTTAATCACAATTATTCTTTTAAAAACTAATTTTACTTAAGACATCAGTTGTTTTTTAAAACAACTATTCCATTTATGAGGCATATATTACATATAAATGAATATATTATGTATATTACTCATCAATTATATGAAAATAGCCTATTTTGAGATACCAGTATTACTATTTAACATGCTATTTGATTCACTAACCTAATTTTAGGTCTTTCTCCATTTTTCTGTGCCCTCGAGTCTTCCTCATGCTGCTGGAGCTGCCTGAGCAGCTCTGACTTGGTTGTCTGCTTGTCAAAAGGAAGAGAATCTGCAACAGCAGATGCAGCAGCCACCAACTCAGGACTCAGTAACTCACTTCTGAAAAAGGAAATGAAAAACAAATGAAAAAAAAAAAGAGGCATTATTTATCATGCCACTAGTTTAGTGGAAAGTAAAATGATTTTTTCAGAGAAAATGTTTTTTGTTTTTTGTTGTTCAAAAAAAGAATCATTCAGTCCTAGCCGGTGTGGCTCATCTGTCAAAAGGTTGCTGGTTTAATTCCCAGTCAGGGCACATGCCCAGGTTGAGGTTTGGTCCCTGGTCATGTATGGGAGGCAACTGATCAACGTTTCTCTCTCACATCGATGTCTTGCTCTCTCTCTCCCCCTCTCCCTTCCTCTCTCTAAAATCAATAAAGACATACAAAAGTATCATTCAGTTTCTGACAAAATCAAGAATTCTTAAATATTAGGTATCAGTTTTATATAAACTTAACTGTTTTTATTGAATTTTTAGATAGAGATGAAGAGAGAGGGATAAATAGAAACATCAATGAGAGAGAAACATTGATAGGCTGCCTTGTGCATACCTCTTCTACTGGGAATTGAGCCCAAAACCTGGGCATGTGCCCTGACAGGGAATCAAACCTTCGACCTCTTGGTGCATGGAGCTATGCGCAACAGAGCCACACCAGCTGGGCAGTGATGAGAACTTTTAAAAATATCTTTTAACAATCTATTCTATCCTATAATTCACACTATTTCATGAATACATACTTTTTCACTTTATACCCTTCTGTGCTTCTGAACTTCTTTAAAATGAACTGTGTGACAATTTCAGAAAAGGAACCCTGAGGAAGTGAACAATACTATTTAGTGGACACATAAATTGTCATAACTTTTTACAGGCAATTTGGTGAGATATATGATAAACCTAAAAAATATATAAATGTTTTGACCTGGCAATTCCACTTCTGGGAATATTTATCTACAGAAAACACATATGGGATTTGAGGGATAACTGTACACTCCAAACTCAAGACCTAAGAAATTATATCCGCTGTGCCTGAAAGGCAAACCATTTCTCAGCTATATAATTGGGAGATGTTTCTCATTCTAAGTCCCTCCAGACAGAACAATGCTAAAATTTAGAAATGGCTTCTGAACAGAGATCAAATCCAGGGCAGTGTCAAGAAGACAGGTGTAAAGATGGCCATGGCTATAAACCCTTTGTTAAGATCTTAGAAAGATTTATTTTATTTTTTTTAAATAAATCTTTATTCAGATTATTACAATTATTTCTCCTTTTTCCCCCCATAGCTCCCCTCCACCCAGTTCCCACCCCACCTTCTGCCCTTACCTCCCCCCCACTGTCCTCATCCATAGGTGTATGATTTTTGTCCATTCTCTTCATGAACCTCCCATACCCCTTTCCCCCTGAGAATTATCAGTCCACTCCCTTTCTATGCCCCTGATTCTATTATATTCACCAGATTATTCTGTTCCTCAGGTTTTTAATTCACTTGATTTTTAGGTTCGCTTGTTGATAGATATGTATTTGTTGTTCATAATTTTTCTCTTTACTTTTTTCTTCTTCCTCTTCTTTAATACCTTTCAGCATTTCATATAATACTGGTTTGGTGGTGATGAACTCCTTCAGCTTTTTCTTATCTGTGAAGCTCTTTATCTGCCCTTCAATTCTGAATGATAGCTTTGTTGGGTAGAGTAATCTTGGTTGTAGGTTCTTGCTAGTCATCACATTGAAAATTTCTTGCCACTCCCGTCTGGCCTGCATAGTTTCTGTTGAGAAGTCAGCTGACAGTCGTATGGGTGCTCCCTTGTAGGTAATTAACTGTTTTTCTCTTGCTGCTTTTAATATTCTCTCTTTGTCTTTTGCTCTTGGCATTTTAATTATGATGTGTCTTGGTGTGGTCCTCTTTGGATTCCTTTTGTTTGGGGTTCTGTGGGCTTCCTGGACTTCTAAGTCTATTTCTTTCACCAGGTGGGGGAAGTTTTCGGTCATTATTTCTTCAAATAGGTTTTCAGTATCTTGCTCTCTCTCTTCTTCTGGCACCCCCATAATTCTGATGTTGGTACGCTTGAAGTTGTCCCAGAGTCTTCTTACATTATCTTCAACTTTTTGGATTTTTTTTTTTTTTGCTTTTTGCTTTTTCGGTTGAGTGTTTTTTGCTTCTTTGTATTTCAATTCTTTGACTTGATTCTTGTGTTCCTCTATTCTGTTTTTGGGTCTCTGTATAATATTTTTTATTTCAGTCAGTGTATGTTTAATTTCTAGTTGGTCCTTTTTCATATCTTCGAGGGTCTCGTTATATTTATCGGCCTTTTCTAGGATATTCTTAAAAAGTCTTATAACCGTGGTTTTGAATTCTATATCCAGTCGTTTGTTTTCCTCCATTTCTTTCGTTTGTGATCTGATTCTTTGACCCCGCATTTTCACTGATTCCCTGAGTTGGTAAGGTAGGTATTTGTGCTAGGTTTCCAATATGGCCCAGTGGGTCTGCTTCCCCAGTTAACCTGAGGTGGACACTCTTGGTGCACCCCTTTGTGGACTGTGTGTACAGCCTTGTTGTAATTAAGTCTTTATTGTTGTTGGTATCACTGGGAAGAATTGACCTCCGGGCCAGTTGGCTGTAAGGATCAGCTGTGTCTATGCTGGGAGAAGTTCGGTGCTGGAGACAGCCTTATAGGATTAGACTTGCCAAATTGCAATAGCCTCTGTGCTCAGCTTGGATGGGGTGGAGTCTCAGTCTTGGCTTCCTGTCAGCCTGGCCCTTGCGCGCATGTGTGCTTTCAGTCCTCCGCCTTCCCCAGCTCGAGTCTCCGCCCGAGAGTCCAGACTCCCCCCGTAAGAGCGTGGGTCCCCAGGGGTTCGCCCGGAACTGGGGTTCAGTGCAGTCAGAACTGGGGTTCAGTGCGGTCGGAGGCTTCCTTCCCCCTTCCGCCAGAGAAAATCAGCCAGGCTCTCAGCCGCCCTTCCTCTCTGCGCGCACAAAGCCCCTTTGCCGTACCTCCAATTCTCTGTGAGCTTTTCTGTTTCCTTCTAGTTGTAGAATTTTCACTCAGCCAGCTTTCCTGTGGTTCTGGATGGTGTCCGTTCTGTCTTTTAGTTGTAGTTTTGAAATTGTTGTGCGAGGCAGCAGTTTAGGTGTTTACCTATGCCGCCATCTTGGTTTCTCCAGATCTTAGAAAGATTTAAATTAGTACCTCAAAGAGCCTTTCAAACAAGCAACAGGACTTCTAAGAAACTTAAGGGTGTGGTCCACAGCCTCTCAGGAACTCATGTAGAAGAGGACCTTAGTTCCCAAACTGTGCCCTAAGGCATCCTGGAGCACAACAGGGAAATACAGTGTCTGTCATTGACCTTGTGAATACTAACTCAAGGTAGTACACTCTCTTAACATTACACTACTGCATTCCTTTAGATCAGTGGTTCACAACCTTTCTAATGCCGCGACCCTTTAATACAGTTCCTTTTGTTGTGGTGACCCCCAAACATAAAATTACTTTCGTTGCTACTTCGTAACTGTAATTTTGCTACTGTTAATGAATCGTAATGTAAATATCTGTGTTTTCCGATGGTCTTAGGCTCTACAGCAGTGGTTCTCAACCTGTGGGTCACGACCCACAGGTTGAGAACCACTAGCAGGGTCGCCCAAGACCATCGGAAAACAGATATTTACATTACGATTCATAACAGTAGCAAAATTACAGTTACGAAGTAGCAACGAAAATAATTTTATGTTTGGGGGTCACCACAACATGAGGAACTGTATTAAAGGGTCGCGGCATTAGAAAGGTTGAGAACCACTGCTTTAGATGATATACTATATGTGTGAAGATGGTTTTCTGGCAATTGTGATAAAAAGCAAGTACTCTTAAAAAATCAATGCAGCACAGGAAATGAGAGTGGTGGTATCCAATCTTTTTATTTTTAATTTTTATTTGTTTTAGAGAGAGAGCAAGAGGGGAGACAGAGAAAAATCAATTTATTATTCCATTTATTTATGCATTCATTGGTTGATTTTTATATGTACCCTGACCAGCGATCAAGCCCACAACCGTGGTGTATTGGGATGATGCTCTAACCAACTGAGTTACCCAATCTGATTCTAAGGCTAGGTCATAAAAACAATATAAATTTCTCCTGTCTCCCTGTCTCTTGGGACACGCCATGGGAAGCCAGTTGCCATGCAGTAATAAAGTCTAAGCCACATAGAGAGGCCACATGTAGGTGTTTCCGCTAACAATCCCAGTCAAGGTCTCAGCTGACAGCTAGCATCAACTGCCAGACCTATGAGTGAGCTAATTTCAGATGATTCCAGCCCCTGGACTTCCAAATCTTCCAACTGAGGCCCTAGACATCATGGAACAGAGATTTACCCTTTGCTTTGTTCAAAATGCTGACCCACAGAATCTATAAGCATAAAAAATGTTTTTTATGCCACTAAATTCTTCGGTAATTGTTATACATAGTAACTATGACAATGGTGGTTTAATATATGATACAAATAAAGAAACTTTTAAAAGCAGGCCATGGCCCTAGCCAGTTTGGCTCAGTGGAAAGGGTCCCAGGTTCTGGTCAAGGGCACGTACCTAGGTTGCCCGAGCGGGAGGCAACCAATCGATGTGTCTCTCTCACATCAATGTTTCTCTCTTCTCCTTCCCGCCTCCTCCTTCTTTCCACTCTCTCTAAAAATCAATGGAAAAATATCCTCAGGTGAGGATTAACATAAAAATAAATAAATAAAAACAGGCCATGCATGAAGCGATGATAGTGCATCACGAACTAAAGATGATGATTAACACAATTCTGTGCATATGGAATCCCTTAAGAAAAAGTGGGGAGGGAACAGTAGAAATAATTAAAAAACAGGTTTTTAAAAATTCAAAACAAATGTACCTCATTCACCAATCTTTTGGTGTAAGACAAAGCTTCTTTGAAGATAGGACCACTGATAGCAATTCCAAGATATTTATATCTACACCACACATTATTCTCCACTATTCCCAATTTTGATTTCTTTAAGTAGAAACATTGAGCAAGAAGTTAAAAATGCTTACAAAGCAATCTGAGTGTAGAATTTTTCTAAATTTTTATGCTTCTCTCATTCATATCTAATTGGAAAGCAATTTCAAAAATTACCTTTACTGAATCTTTGCATAGCATTCAACTCATTTTAACCATTTCTATAATAGTTAATTAAATTGTATAACTATAAAAAAGCACAATGGGTCATAAACAGGTCTGGGAGCTAATAAATAACTCACTCTAGATGAATATTTATATATATACTAGAGGCCCAGTGCACGAAATCATGGGGGGGGGGAGCGGGGAGGGACCGCAGGAAGTTGGCCAGCTGTGGGGAGGGACTGTGGGAGGTTGGCCGCCGGCCCCAAGGAGGGAGCTGGCCCTCAGCCCCCCTGGAAAAGGGGCTGTGTCCGCCACCACCCACCCCGGTTCCCTGTCCCAGCCCAGGACCCAAAGGCCCTGGCGGGGTCGGGAGAGGAGGCAATGGTCGCCGGGCTGGGTGCAGAAGGAATGAATGCTGGACACAGACACTGCCATCAGTGCCCCACCACTGCGCGCCCCCCTCCTTCCCTTGCCGTCGCCGTGCCACCACCGTGGTGGGTGGGCGGTCCCTGGGGAAGGCAGAAGACGGGAGCAAAACAAACCCTTGTGTCGAGTGCTGACTTTCAATAGATTGCAGCGAGGGAGCTGCTCTGCTACCTACGAAACCCCAACCCAGAAGGTCTCTATGAATGGTTTAGCACCAGGGGCTGATGGGGGCTGGCCGGCTGGGAGGAGGGGCCATGGGAGGTTGGCTGTGGGAGTGCACTGACCACCAGGGGGCAGCTCCTGCATTGAGCGTCTGCCCCCCTGATGGTCAGTGTGCATCATAGCGACTGGTTGACCGGTCATTCTGGTCATAAAGGTCACTTAGGCTTTTATATATATATATAGAGACTAGAGGCTTGATGTATGAAATTCATGCAAGAGTAGGCCTTCTTTCCCCGGCTGCCAGCACCGGCTTCCCTCCAGCCGCTGGCAGGCACCCAGGATCCAGGCTTCCCTTGCAGCCCTAACTTTGTCCAGAAGGTCCTCTGGAAGGATGTCCGGTCTAATTAGCATATTATGCTTTTATTATTATAGATTTGTACGTGCATTATCTATTTTATATACATATATATATTTATTTTGTTTCTAAGAGGAGGAGGAGGAGGGACCTGTTAGGTCTGATCAAATCATTGAATCGACATCCCTGCCCCTGGGAACTGACCTTTAGACCACTTCACAACAGACATTCCCTTTCACTTAGACCTCATTCCACTGGCTAAGAACATTATCTTTCCCCTCCAGACCTTCCCAGGACCAACCCAGAGAATTCTCCACCCAGAAAAAGCCCACCTAGAGTCCTTTAAAATCTCTGACTCTCCATTCCTGGATGCTAGCACCACTGGGGGCTCAGTTCTCCAAATGACCTAATAAATTTATAATGCCTACCACTTTTGGCCTCGTGTATTCCTTCAGTATCTATTATGGTCACTCACTGAATTAGCTTACTCTCTACCATGCAATTATGCTTTCCAGAGATATTTTTGATATAATGTAGAAAATAAGAGATTACATAAAAGTTCTGAAAATAATGAAAAATTAAAGCATTCTGGGAAATAGTAATCTACCTTACCTGTTTATTCTGCTAAGAGAAATCAGTGATGGAGATCTTAAAGTCACATACCTTATTATGTAAATTAATGTCATTCATGTAAGACATTATCACTACAATAAAATACTGCCATTTAAACTATACCGCAAATGCTAAAATATCACTGCACTTATAATTAGTGAAATATAATACTCTTGACAAGCATTAAGTAATTACAATATTTTGAAGACACCACATAAGCTCAGAGCACTGAAAATTACTAGTCAAAAGAAGTCATATAAAAGTTATAAAAAACATACTAAAATTCCATGCTAGGTGGAATTTTTAAAATGGAAATTTCATATAAACAAGCCCTTCAAGACAAGAAGCTACTTTCAAATCAGGATGTAAATGATTTGTTAAATAACAACTTAAAGACACAATTATATGGCAGTTAATAGAGACATATGTAAGAAAATGTGTGAAATTCTCAGACTACCTCTCCTTTCCTCTGTCTAGATCAGCCGTGGGCCAACTACGGCCTGTGGGCCGGATCTGGCCCGTTCGGCTGTTCTATCCAGCTTGCGGAGCCGAAAGAGTGGAGGGTTCTCTTGCTCTCCCCTCCGCTCCTTTACTTTGAATTTATATTAGTTCACACAAACACTCCATCCATGCTTTTGTTCCGGCCCTCCGGTCCAGTTTAATAACCCATTGTGGCCCTCGAGTCAAAAAGTTTGCCCACCCCTGGTCTAGATTGTATACAGATATTCCCTTCTTATTTAAATATAGAATAATAACAGCATTTCTCAAGTAATTATTAGAGTCTCTGTTTATAAACTGATATTTGGCCTCCATTAATTCACTGCTCCCATCTACTCTAATTTAATTTTTTTAGTTTTTAAATGTAAAAATTCTGCCTGGATGTGAAGAGCTATAATTCAAGTCTGGATCAGAATTATCGTTGACCACTTTCCACTAACCCATCCACTCCCCACCACCTGCACTGTCAAAAGTCTCTAAGAGTCCACAAGTTTGCTGCAAGTCTGTCTAGACTTCGGAAAATTCATCAAAAGAACAAGGGACAAAATCCACATACATAAAACAGATTACTGAAGTGATTACATTATGTAAATTGTATATAATTATATATAATAATGATTGTTTTATTTTAAAAAGCTTCACTTTACAAAAGGCAGATTTCACACACCCAGCTTCTAAATGCACTTAGGATGATCTGTGTGCAGATATTTAGTTTGCAGTTTTTCTAAAACAGTCTGCATGTCTCTATGTCATGGATAAAAAAGTATTTTACATAAATGCAAATCTATGAATCCATTTTGTTCCTTGAAACACTGGTAATAGTAGATCAATAAGCATTATCTATTCCTTTTAGATGCTGTTCTAAATCCTGGAAGAAAAACAATGAGGCACATAGATCCTGCTCTAAAGAGGTATCTGCCCAACAGGGCAGATAAATCAAACAAGTGGAAAATTAAGTAAAAAAGTTATTTAAAAAAAATGTTAGTGACAATAGGAAAAAAAATAGAGAGATCAAAGTTTTAACAGACTAGTATTCAGATGATTCTCAATATATAGAGACTCAGAAAGGAGAAATGGGATCAGAGACAGGAGGGTTGGGAAAGCTTCGCAGAGCCAAGAGTCATTGCTGAGTGTAGAAGGAGACACATGTTGACAGGCAAAAAGAGAATATATATATCAGTCCCAAACAAAAGTATAGAGGAAGAGGTATTTAGGGGATAGGAAGCACTCTAATTTGAAGATGGACTAAAGATTTCTAGAAGAAAAAATGTACTGGAGTTTCAAAAATTACTTTCAAACAACATTCAAACTATAAATCATTTACCTCTTCTTTGGGGCATCTTTTGTAGCTTTTTGAAGTCTGCCAGTTGTAGCCTCCAAACTTTTAAGTGGTCTTCTATTGGGTGGCTTTGTGGTTTGTACATTTACTGTGCTTATTTCAACTTTCATGTCCTTAATGATATTTAACAAGTCTTTTTTCGAATTCTCCTTTACACTGTCTTGGCTCTCTGTCTGCTTGGAAATCTCATGGGTTGGAATGGACCGCCCATCTTCTTTGCTATAGATTACATTGTTAGTGCCAAAATATCTTTGGATATAATTTTTTGTCCTGGAAAGATTAAAGGAAAAAAGAAAAGAAAAATACAATGCAAAATAATCAAGCAAAGACTCAAAAAACTGTTTCCATGTGTTTTTAAATTTTTCAATTCAAGCCCTTCCCTTTTCCTTTTTATTTTTTTATTGAGGTATAATTGACATATAACATCATATTAGTTTCAGGTGTACAACATAATGATTCAATCCTATATAATAAAGATGGAATATGCAAATTGACCATCACGCTGTAATAAAGATGGCTGCCCCCACAGCGGAGGCAGGGATTCTGTAACACAAGATGGCTGCGCCCATAGCGGAGGCCGAGTTCCCGTAAGGAGTTTTAACGAGGCTGGCACTGGGCCGCGCCCCCCCCCCGCCCCGGTGCCAGTCCAGGGGACCTGAGGCCGTGCCCCCCGCCATGCAGGGCTTGATGGGGGACCTCAGGCCACACCCCCCGCCCACAGGGCTTGACGGGGGACCTTCATGGTGCACTCCCCACCCCGACCCAGGCCAGAGGACCTCAGGCCGCACCCCCTGCCTCGGCGCCAGGCCAGGCGACCTGAGGCCGTGCCCACCTTGATGGGGGTGGGGCTGGCCGGGTCTGGGTCTAACCCAATGGGGGTGGGGCCAGCTGGGACTGGGTCTCGCGCGATTTCGAGGTGCATCTGGGTGGGCGGGGACTTGACTCTGGTTCCTGTGGCACACCCCAGACTCTGACAGGAGGAAGATTTTCATAAACATTTTACTAAGTTTCTTTCATCTCTGACACTTCTATTATAGAGAAAGGGCAAACAGAAATATTAAAATATTTCCTCTAATTAATTCCCTTTTAATGTGTATGAATTTCATGCACCGGGTCACTAGTATTTGTATATATTGCAAAATGACCACCATAATTGATCTAGTGTTTTTTATTATTGTTAACAACCATAATGACAGCAAATTTAACATTTATTAAACATATACTATATGCCTAGTCTTACACAACATATTTTTGGTAAATTTTTTCATACCCACATTAACTCCATTAGGCTTTATCCCCATGTTGCAGATAAGCAAACTGGAAATCAGAGAAGCGAAGTAACTTACCCAAGGTCATGAAGCTCAGAGCTCACTAAGGTACAGGCATCCTCAAACTACGGCCTGCGGGCCACATGCGGCCCGCCGAGGACATTTATCCGGCCCACCAGGTGCCGCTACCTGTCCTGCTTAGCAGCCGACTCATTCCGGGCCCGCAGTGCGCATAGGAATTTGTTCATAGTTTTTTTTTAAACTATAGTCCAGCCCTCCAATGGTCTGAGGGACAGTGAACTGGCCCCCTGTTTAAAAAGTTTGAGGACCCCTGGTAAGACATGCTGGTGTGCTGCAAATGGGTTACAGATGTGCTGAGATATTGATCACCTAGGCCTGGGACTGCTGGTGCCTCCTTTCATTCACCTCAGAGTTTGGTAAAAATATCACTTTCTATGTGCTCCAAGACATTTAAAAAAAGGTTGTGAAACACTGATATGGTTAATAAATTTCAATTTATTATTCTTAAACTCAAATCTGACTGACTGCCAAGGCCTTGCTCTTAATATGATATAATAATGCCTCTTTAAAAAGTCATAATTAAACAACATTAAAATAAAGAAATTTCTATCTAAAAAAGGTTACTTTCTATTAAAAAAAAATCTGGGTGTTATCTAAGCTGGTTAACTTTCTCATTAAGCTATGTGCCATTTAACCAATCACTATTTGTAAGCTAAGCTAAAATGGAACAGAAAAAAAGAATATTTTGATATTTGATATGAAAGAACTTTAAAAACTAATGACTGTGTTAGTTTCAGTAAGAGGGTATAGTATATAAAAAGTCATTCATTAAATTGGCAAATATCTACTTTGAACTGAGCACTATAGTAGGCACTGATGATATATTAGTAACTAAGAATTTATTGTCCCTATCTTGAAGCAAACAGGATAGAGCACTGTTTCTCAAATTTTAAAATGTATAGGAATTACCCTAGAACAGTGGTCGGCAAACTCATTAGTCAACAGAGCCAAATATCAACAGTACAACGATAGAAATTTCTTTTCAGAGCCAAATTTTTTAAACTTAAACTTCTTCTAACGCCACTTCTTCAAAATAGACTCGCCCAGGCCGTGGTATTTTGTGGAAGAGACACACTCAAGGGGCCAAAGAGCCGCATGTGGCTCGCGAGCCGCAGTTTGCCAACCGCTGCCCTAGAAGACTTGTTAAAACACAGATTCTTTGGTCCCAGCAAAGAATTTTGATTCAGTAGCTTTGGGGAAGGATTTGAGAGTTTGCTTCCTAACAAGTTCCCAACCAATGCTGATGGTGGCGTCAGAGGACCACATTTGAGTAGCTGGGTTATGTACGTTATTTTAATCCTTAAAATCCAAACAATTTTATTATTCCTGCTTTACAGAAGAAACTGCTGCTTAAAGAGGTTAAGTTAATGATTCTTAACCTTTAACGGTCATATGAATCACCTAGAGAGCTCATTTAAAACTTAAGATTCCTGAGATTCTTAGTTGGTAAATTTGGAATGGGGTCCAAGGACATGCACTTAACCAAGAGCCCAGGTGATTCTGATGCAATTGATGCCAAAGATCCTACATCAGACTCTGGGTTAAATACCATATCAAGTTCTCAAAGCTAGCAAATGGTAGTGCCAGATTAGGGACCCTTTAATGAAAAATAAAATGGCTATTTCTAAAAATGCTGAAACGAACTATTTGAGCGGCTTATAAAAATAAATGTCAGAGGTTAATACATCAGGCACTTAATTAGAATGAAACACCTATTGCATAACTGCCATCCTCATATTACTCAACTTAGGAAAATGCTCTAATTATTATTTCTCACATGAAAGTTAAATTAAATTCAAGGTGTAACAGAAAAGTGGCAATCAGGAGAATGAATCTCACATATAACCTGTATTTCAATGTTTCCCTCCAATGTTTCCATGCTATAGTACCATGGAAAGTATATTTATACCAGGAAAATCTTGTCTAGGAAGTGACTCCATAACACTAAAATAATAAAACTCTAGCTCTAACCTCCCACCTGAGTATGTCTCCACTGAGAGCATCTCATCAGCACTTCAAATGCAACACATCCAGAACCACACTCAAGAACTCCCCTAAGACTGACTTCCATTTTTCACATTTCTGTATTGAATGGGCCTCTTACCATAAATAGATACTTCTGTATTCCAAAACCTATGACATATTTTAAAAGCTTTCTCAAAGCAGCTCCCCATTCTTCTGTTAACATAAGGTACCCTAATCCTTCAAGGCAACCAGCTGAAATCTTTGCTCTGACTATCCTACCCTTATCATGTCACATCCTATCAATCCTACCTATGGAATTTTCCTCCTCCACCCAGCTGCTTCTTCCCACCCCCACTGCTACCAACACGCTTTAGTGCTGTACTTCCCACAGTGGCCCCCAAATCGTACTGCATGGAATATATGCAGTATAATTAAGTTTTCATAATCACGAGTGTTCCCGGAGAATAAATACCAACACCAAGTATGCCACAACTTCCTTTTCTTGTCTGGCTAATTCCAACCTAAGTCCGCCTTCAGATTATTTCAGATTTCTTTTCCAGAAAAGATACTTTGAAATTCTCCTACAATGGTTAGGTGTCCCTATTCGCTCACCCAGCAATTATTTATTACATTAATAGAGCATTCTGTGCCACCTATGCTATCTCAGCTATTACTGTACTTGGATTTCCTCCTTGCTGTAACTGTAAGCTCCGAGTTGGCAGGACTGTCTTATTCGGGCTTAACATTAGTGCTGGCACACTGTAAGCACTTTCAATAATAAAGTAAAGAATTAATATGGCCAGGAATGAGACTATCACAGTCTTGGGAGGCAAAAAATAAAAAATAAAATTTTGCTTCTGGATCCTGAATAAAATGAGCGGGAAAGTGGCAAGAAGGAAGAGGCGCGCTGTGTCACAGAAACCGCACAGGACAGCAGACCAGGAACGCAACTGTAGCTGTTTCCCACGGACACTGTGACCTTGGGCAAGTCGTTTTATCTTTCTGGGATTTCCCTTTCCTCAAATTTAAAGCAAATATAAGATTCCTCACATTTAAAGCAAAGGCTCCTAAGATTCCCGCGGGTTACAGACCTCAGGAAGCGGGAGAAAGACAACTGAACGTACTGGAGTGGGCAGGGGTTTTGCCGGAAGACCTGCGGGGCCAACAGCGCTGAAATAAGGTACCTGACCGGTCCGTGCGGAGCGCCGAGTAGCACAGTCGCAGCCGCCGACGCCTCTGGGCCTCCAGGACACAAAGGGAGGCGGGAAACGGGGCGAAGAGGTAGGATCGCTGTGACTCTTGGAAACATTGCCCAGAAACAAACTGAACCGCGAACCGGAACAGCGCGTCAACTGCCAAACACGTCCGCCGCCTCTCTCTTCCGTTCTTCAGCCTGGCGCGTTCCGCTCCCTCAGCGTTCCGGCGGACCACAGGGTCGGGTAACTGCGTTCCGGGCTCGCCCTTGGCTGCACCCTCCCGACGATTCTAGTCGCAGCGGCGGAGTAGAAGACGGAGTTCACGGAGGTTCCCTAGGACTGAGGCGGGACCCATTCAGGAGAGCCAGGAGAGTGGAGGGAGCGATCTACTGTGCAAACACTACCGGTGGGGCCAGTAAGATGAGGCGGAGAACTGACCCTACTGTGCAGGGTTTAGGGGAGAAGATCCACAGTGTTCATTAAAAGTCTCAAAATGATCCATGGCCACCAAGGAGGTTAAAAAAAATTACCAATAGGGCATGCTGCCCGATAAATTAGTATTTCTTTTCAGTATCTATTCTTGAGGTAGAGTGAAAAGATGAGATATATTTTTATGTTCCAGAACTGGCTTTAGAGATAAAACGATGCAAGAGAAAGATTTTATTCCGTCCCTCAGGAAGGCAGTGACCAGTGGCCCAGAAGTGATGAAGGGTTCTCAAATCTGGAATGCATGAGCATAAACTCTGCCAAAAATGCCGGCTAATGGTTACATGGGAACCTCTAGGTTAGAATGCCATACCAGCGGTTGAATGTTGACATAATTTATCTGCAGTTTCAAATAAGAATCAAGATTGGTAGTACATTTTATGTGATGCTGAAAACTCAGCTTACATTGAGATATTGCTAAGATCCACTAGTCCAGACAGAACCTTTGTGACAATGCTAAACACAGTATACTGAGGGATGCCTTCCCTAACTTACAGCCTAGATTGTATCTTAACTAAGGTACCCTCTATGTCAAAACTGTTTCATTTTCTACAGAGTATCACTATCTGAAATTTTCTCATATATTTATGTGCTTAAACACTTATCCTGTGCTGTTCCACGAAGGATTGGATTTTATCTTATTCACTGCTGTGACCCTGGTTCCTAGAACTGTGCCTGTCATATAATAGATGCTCAAAAATATTTGGTAAATAAATTATTTCTAAGTACAAAATAAAAAACAGGTGCAGACACTTGAAGTAATTTGCCCAAGTTCATACAGAGGTGGAATCCTTCCTCTCTGAAATCAATAAAAATATTTAAAAATAAATAAATAAAAAATAATAAGTATGTTCTTAGAAAAATCATAACTTATGCAATTGTCCATAGTAAATGGCAATACTAGATTAAAACTCAGAACCATCTAACTCTGATATTCTTGTCCACTGGAATACCTGAGGGTTTCTGCCTTTGGTCATGCATAAAGGTCACATGGGGATTGTTGTTCACATATTACTCAGATACTGAGAGTCCAACAAGCACCCAAGGAGATTCCAATGTAGGTGGTCCACAGACAAAACTTTCTGAAACACTGCAATGACCCTATGACTTTTATAGCTATTCATAGCTTTGCATACTCTTAGAATAACATAACGGAAAAGTGAAATAATTGGTGCAGGAACAGAATATTACTTTGGATGAATCTCAAAGGCATTATGTTAAGTGAAAGGAGCCAGATACAAGAGACTATGTGATGCCACTTATATGACAATGTAAAGAAGACAAAGCTATAGGAACAGAAATCAGATCAGTGGTTACCAGGGGTTGGGGATGAAAGGAGGTGACTGAGTATGAAGGAGTATAAGGAAACTCTTGGGGCTTATTGAAATACCCTATATCTTGATTCTGGAGGGGGTATGCCCTTTCATGATTATCAAAACTCTCAGACTTGTACACCTGAAAAGTGTAAATTTTACTGTATATAAATGATATCTCAACAAACCTGACTTTAACTAAAAATATAATCATTAGAGTAATTTGGATTGGTCAGAAATCAAACCATAAAAGAACAATACATTCTAAAAAATAATAAATCTGGCCCCAGTGTGGCTCAGTGGTTGAGCATCAACCTATGAACCAGGAGGTCACAGTTTGATTTTAGGTCACATGCCCAGGCTGTGGGCTTGATCCCCAGCAGGTGACATGAAGGAGGCAGCTGATCAATGATTCTCACCCTTGATGTTACTCGCTCTCTCTCCCTCTCCCTCTCTGAAATCAATAAAAATATTTAAAAATAAATAAATAAAAATAATAAGTCTGTTCTTAGAAAAACCATAACTTATGCAGTTGTCCAAAGCAAGCATTTATGAGAGCAACAAAAATGTAGCCTGAAAGTAGATTTTTTTCCCCTCCTTCTTTTTTCTAGCATTAGTTCACTAGATATTTTCTTCCCAGTGCCCCTTGAAATGTACTTTCTAGGACAATATGTCTTTGTCAAGAGCCAGCAAATTAAATAAAATAGGTCCTGATATATATCATTGACTTTGTCCTAAATGTCTTATAAAATCCTACACTAATTAATTTGATAAGCCTTCCATGAAAATGAAAAAATAAAATTACTCTGTATTTTACTTACCAATTGCTGCGTAACAGACCACTCCAAAAGTTAGTGGCTTAAAACAACAATATATTTGTGTGGTTCTGTGGTTGAATGGGCTCAGCTGGGTGGTTCCTGCTTGGGGTCTCTCATGAGGTTGCAACCAGACAGCAACTAATCTGAACTGGATGCCCAATATGGTTTTTTTACTCACATAGTTGATGGCTCATCTGGAATGCCTGCAAGAAATAGGTTTCTCTCTCTGCCTCCCTCCCTCCCTTCCTTCTTTCCTCCCTCCCTACCTCTCTCCTCCCTCCTTTCCTTTCTCCCTCCCTCCACGTGGCCTCTGAAGGGTAGCATAATATGCTACACCAAAATATGCCACTTTGATATAAGGATAATTTTCAGCTACAGGCATTTGAGATGAAGCAAATATAGGGTGAGGCAAAAGCAGGTTTACAATAGTTTGTATGGAAAATAATACAATAATCTATACTAATAAAAGGGTAATATGCTAATTAGACCAGACATCTTCCAGACGTCCTTCCAGACAAAGCCATGGTGGCAGGGACCGAGGCAGAGGCGGTTAGGGATGATCAGACCGGCAGGGGGGAGCAGTTAGGGGATGGTCAGGTCAGCAGGGGGGGGCAGTTAGGGGGCGATCAGAGTGGTGGGGGGGGCAGTTAGGGGGCGATAAGGCTGGCAGGGGAGGCAGTTAGGGGTGATCAGGCCGGCAGGCAGAGGCAGTTAGGGGCATCAGGTTGGCAGGCAGAGGTGGTTAGGGGTGATCAGGCAGGCAGGCAGGCTAGCCATTAAGAGCCAGTGGTCCCGGATTGCAAGAGGGATATCTGACTACCGGTTTAGGCAGTCAGACATCCCCCGAGGTGTCCTGGATTGGAGAGGGTGCAGGCCGGGCTGAGGGACCCCCCCAAGCACGAATTTCATGCACCGGGCCTCTAGTTAATACATAATAATACAAGAATAAACTGCCTTTTGTGTACTCACAACTGTATATCTACTTTTGCCCCACCCTGTGTAGATAAGAAAAGCTCTTTCTGGACTCTTACTATATGTCTAAAAGTGGGACATCAATTTGTAAAGTGGTTCCTCCTCCCTTCTCTACCAAAAAAACAAAAGTAAATCACTGGAGACAACTTGAGAGCCTTATCATCCTAAAGATGGCACTAAAGGAATCTACATAACAAACTTTACTAAGTAGCCCTTATCTTAATTCCTCCATATATTTTCCTTCCCACAATTTGCTGCCATAGAAATTTAAAATCCTTTACCTTTGTCTTGTCACTTCTCTAAAATTTTATGGTTCTTTTAAGATGCTATATAAGCCCGAGTTCTAACTAGCTCTTTGAGTTACCCATCTCTGAGCACCCCAACAACATACAGGTAGGAGTGTATAATACTTGTGTTAATACACTTTTACTTATTACTAGAGGCCCGGTGCACAAAATTTGTGCACTGGTGGGGGAGGGGTCCCTCAGCCCAGCCTGCACCCTCTCCAATCCAGGACACCTCAGGGGATGTCCAACTGCTGGCATTGGACATTCCTCTCACAATCTGGAACTGCTGGCTCCTAACTGCTTGCCTGCCTGCTTGCCTTATCGCCCCTAACCTCTCTGCCTGCCTGCCTGATCACCCCTAACTGGTCCCCTGCCAATCTGATCATCCCTAATCACCTCTGCCTCGGCCTCTGCCACCATGGCTTTGTCTGGAAGGATGTCTGGAATCACGTCCAGAAGGTTGTTCAGTCTAATTAGCATATTATGCTTTTATTAGTATAGACTCGTGGCCCGGTGCATGAAATTCATGTATATTAAAAGGGGATTAATTAGAGGAAATAATTTA
Source organism: Plecotus auritus (assembly GCF_963455305.1). NCBI lineage: Eukaryota > Metazoa > Chordata > Mammalia > Chiroptera > Vespertilionidae > Plecotus > Plecotus auritus. Next base: position 97,459,581 of record NC_137772.1, on the reverse strand, counting down.
ATATTGCTCTTTGCCCTTTCTCTATAATAGAAGTGTCAGAGATGAAAGAAAATTAGTAAAATGTATATGAAAACCTTCCTCCTGTCAGAGTCTGGGGCGTACCATGGGACCCAGAGTCAAGTCCCCACCCACCCACATGCACCTCAAAATCGCGTGAGACCCAGACCCGGCGGGCCCTGCCCCCATTGGGCTAGATCCAGACCTGGCCATTCCCACCCTTGTCAAGCCCTGCCAGGCAGTGGGGGGGGGCACAGCCTGAGGTCCCCCGGCCTGGTGCATGGGTTGGGGGCGCAGCCTGAAGTCCCCTGTCAAGCCCCATCTGGTGGGGGGCGCGACCTGAGTTCCCCCAGCCTGGCACTGGGGCAGGGGGAGCAGCCTGAGGTCCCCTAGCCCAGCACCAGGATGGGAAGCGCACCTTGAGGTCCCCCATCAAGCCCCTCTGGGTGGGGGACACGGCCTGAGGTCCCCTGTCAAGCCCAGCCAGGCAGGGGGGCACAGCCTCAGGTCCCCTGGCCCGGTGCTGGGGTTTGGGGCATGGCCTGAGGTCCGCTGTCAAGCCCCGCCAGGCAGGGGTGCAGTCTGAGGTCCCCCAGCCTGGCACCAGTCCAGGGGGCGAGGCCTGAGGTCCTCCGGCCTGGTGCCAAGGCGGGAGGCGCGGCCTGAGGTCCCCCATCAAGCCCCGCTGAGGGGTGTGGCCTGAGTTCTCACAACCCAGCACTGGGGGTGCACCTTGAGGTCCCCCATCAAGCCCCTCTGGGTGGGGGGCATGGCAGGAGGTCCCCTGTCAAGCCCAGCCAGACAGTGGGGCGCAGCCTCAGGTCCCCTGGCCCAGTGCTGGGGTTTGGGGCACAGCCTGAGGTCCCCTGTTAAGACCCGCTGGGTGGGGGTGCGGTCTGAGGTCCCCTGACTTGGTGCCGGGGTGGGGGACATGTCCTGAGGTCCCCCGGCCTGGCGCTGGGGCAGGGTGAGCAGCCTGAGGTCCCCTAGCCCAGCACCAGGATGGGAAGCGCACCTTGAGGTCCCCTGTCAAGCCCTGCCAGGTGGGGGATGTGGCCTGAGGTCCCCTGTCAAGCCTCACGGGGGCGAGGGAGGGTGTAGCCTCAGGTCCCTGCTGATTGCTCGTTAAGGCTCCTTATGGGAACTTGGCCTCAGCTGTGGGTGCAGCCATCTTTGTGATGGAGTGATGGTCAATTAGCATATTCCCTCTTTATTAGATAGGATTCTCTTGTTAATCTGTCTTTTGGTAGTCAAATTGACAGAGTCCCAGTCAATGAACTTTGGATGGGTAGAGGGAAAAGAGATTTTCTTTCTCTTTTACACTTTTCTTCCTGGCTAGCTTGGGCTTTCTAACAGCATGACACCTTAGTGTGTTTGGATTTCTTACAAAGAAGCTAGTTTGCCTTAGAGCAAGCATCTATAGGTCCAGGATAAAGCTGCCAAGGTTTTCTTTCTTTTTTAAAAAACTTTCTTTATTGATTAAGGTATTACATATGTGTCCTCATCCCCCCATTACCCCCCAACCCCCTCATTCATGCCCTCACCTCCCTGTTGTCTGTGTCCATTGGTTAGGCTTATAAGCATGCATAAAAGTCCTTTGGTTGATCTCTCCCCTTACCCCCACCCTCCCCTACCTTCCCTCTGAGGTTTGACAGTCTGATTGATGCTTCTCTGTCTCTGGATCTGGTTTCGTTCATCAGTTTATGTTGTTCATTATATTCCATAAATGAGTGAGATCATGTGATACTTATCTTACTCTGACTGGCTTATTTCGCTTAGCATAATGCTCTCCAGTTCCTTAATGCTGTGCCACAATGCTGTGGCAAATGGTAAGAATTCCTTCTTTTTTTACTGCAGCATAGTATTCCATTGCGTAGATGTATCACAGTTTTTAATCCACTCATCTGCTGATGGGCACTTAGGCTGTTTCCAAATCTTAGCTATGGTGAGTTGTGCTGCTATGAACATACGGGTGCATATATCCTTTCTGATTAGTGTTTCTAGTTTCTTGGGATATATTCCTACAAGTGGGATCACTGGGTCAAATAGGAGTTCCATTTTTAGTTTTTTGAGGAAACTCCATACTGTTCTCCACAGTCTGCCAAGGTTTTAATGACCCAGCATGGAAAGTCACACAGCATCACTTCTGCAACATCCTATTGGTGAAAAAACAGCCACAGGGCCAGCCCAGGTCCAAAGGAAGGAAATTATATCTCTTCAAATACCAGGAGGAATGGTTTGTTGGGTACCATCTTTGAAGACTTATACATTGTAGTAAACTTTTAAATATCCATTCAGTTTATCTGTCTACACTGCTGCTGTTTTTTTAATTTCCAACTATTTTAATGATCTTTAAAATTTTTCATATTTCAATTTGCATAAAATTTTGCAAAGAACTGTCACATACATTACTCAATTTAATCATCATGATAACTATTGACGTAAGCAGGGCAAGGATTTTTAGCCTCGATTTACTAATGGGAAAATGAGCCTCAGATAAGTTAGGTGAGTAAATCAATTTACATGACCAGTGTCAGCCCACAAGTCTCCCAACTTCTAACCAAGGTTGTTTCCCTGTTTCTCATGCCTGCTAAATGGCATGTTTGTGTTTCATTGGCATTATTCCAGTCTGAATGTTGAAGTTCCACTGACAACAGGCAGGTGCTGGTGTCACCAAAATCATGCTTCTGACATTAGTGTGGTAAGTCAAATTAAGAAAGAGCAAAGTGGGGGGCGGGGGGACCAGAAACAACAACAACAACAAAAAGAGCCAAGGACACTTTAGGGACCTATCTACTAGAGAGATTTTATTTAGAATGTATTTTAAATTGAGGTTGTAGGTGTTGATTGCATTATTTAAAAGAAAGAGCTTATACTATTATACTATTGAAGACTCTCCTGACCCCAACAAGATAGATCATCAGTAGTGGTAGAATTTAAAGTTGTCATAAGTTAGTTTACACCACTAAGTAACTTTTTAAACCTATTACTTGTCTCATCTCCCTTTCCATCTATTCCTTATTAGGATAATGAATAAGTAACAAATGAATTAGTTTGGATTTTACTTCCCCTTCTTGTCCTTGGCTTCCTTTTCCTTGGTTAAAATGAAGTCTGAATAGTTGCTGAAATAGCCTGAAGTCAGAGATGGGAGAAAAGAAGGTGTCAAGGAGACTGTTTAAGGGGGGTGATTGATGCATTGATAATAGTATTGTCCACAACAAGAAAACCTTGTACTGGTAAAATAAACTTACAAGACACTGCATTGTAGCATCCAGTAGCACAGTGATGATTAATCAGATTCTTTAATCAAATAATGCTGTGGCAAGAAAAAAAGCCAGTGTTTTTTCAGGTATTCTATACACATCTTGTCTATACACAAGGACAAATCATGACCTGCTACATATAAAGAGGCCTGTGATCTTTTTGTGATATTCCCATGAAAAAAATAAATAATGAATCATGCAGGTAGTAGGAAGTATTGGTTATTCTGGTTGGACTTGGAAAATGTTTAACTTCTGACATTAATATATGTGAAGAGAATATATCTCCTTTTACTGTTTTCTTCATAACTGACATGTGATTAGAGTGGGGGGATTTCAATGGTTGTTTGACCTAACAGTAATAACTGAAATACTCTTGAAAATGTGGTAACTTTTTAACAACATATTTTAGTCATACACTTAACATAAAACATGGATCATCTGCAGGATTCTGTACTTTCTACCACTGTCCTAAAGAATAAAAATGAATACAAGTGCTTGTTTATTTACCAATGCAGCACTAGTTTGAGCTCTTGATCAGAGAATATCCAAAACAGAAGAAATGTCACTTTTTCCCCACTCTGAGCCTTCTTGGAAACTTGACCAAAATAAATTATTCAAGGTTCCTGCTGAGCAGTGATGTTATTATGTATGTTATTGTCTGAAGAACAAACCAAATAAGAACTACCTAACACTGCAAGAGCATTGCCTTGGGTATACTTGCTAGGAATCAGGAACCTTTAACAGCAATACACTGTTTTCTTATACACCTCCATTTAGCCTGCTTTTTGCAAACTACTATGGCAAATGTGTTTTGGGGGCTATACTTGAGATTTCTCTAGTTGGATAGAAACTCTTCAATAAAAAGTTGGCAGGTTCTGACTTACTGTCTCTGAATGCTCAAAATGCAAGTTTTCCTGTTGGGGAAAGAACATTAAAAGAACATGAAGATCTATTTTATTGGTAATTTAGAATGCAAAGTATCTTGTTTTTAAACTTCTAAACTTTAAAACAAGACAGCCTAGGTTAAATAATAGTTTTCCAAAGCTGAATGTGCTCACTTGGAACTCAATTTTTCTGCTTAAAGCAAAAAACAACTTTCTAAAACTCCTAAGCAGGACACTACTGTTTTGATGATCTGTGATTTAGATGAACTGATCAATCTCAGTTGGTAACATCCTTTTTTCCCCCCATTGGTAAGGGTCTAAGAAATTCTAGAACAGATTCATTTTTGTAGTCCTACACTGATAATTTCATTCCAAATGTCTCCTGAGGGGCGTATACCATATACAGGAATCCATCTTCATCCTTCTCACTTTCATACACTTCCGAAATCGCTGTGGACACACTCACCATGCTGTGCCCATTCACTAACAGGAAGAAGGCTTAATTAGCGTTGAGCTGTGAGCAACTTCTAATTATCTTAATGAGGTCACTCATGTTGACATGATCAGGCACAAGACACTTAGTGTTATCCAGGACAGGAAGCTGCTTCCCAATCTTTTTTCTTTTTTAAATGTATTTTTATTGATTTCAGAGAGGAAGGGAAAGGAAGAGAGAGATAGAAACATCAATGATGAGAGGGAATCATTGATTGGCTGCCTCCTGCACACCCCCCACTGAGGACCAAGCCTGCAACCCAGGCATATGCCCTTAACCGGAATCGAACCCAGGACCCTTGAGTCCGCAGGCCGACGCTCTATTCACTGAGCCAAACCGGCTAGGACTGCTTCCCACTCTTGTATCATTCTATTATCCCTGGGAGTTTGGTTGGATGCTGCTCTCGGATAAGTCAGACATCTTTTACTCTGTTGGAAGGTGCGGGGCTGAAGGCCTTCTCCCACGGCATGGCAAGCGGGGCTGTGTGAGCAGGCGGCAAGGCAGAGGGTCCCAGCAGCTTTAGGTGGCATGGGTCAAAGTGTTTCTAATAATAACTTTAAACAACTCCACTACTTTATTTTTTAAATATGTTTCTATTGATTTTTAGAGAGAGAGGAAAGGAGAAAGAGGGAGAGATAGAAACACTGATGAGAGAGATGGGCTGAATCAAGATTGGAAACTCAGGCATGTGCCCTGAAGGGGAATAAAACCCTGACCTCCTGGTTCATAGGTCAGTGCTCAACCACTGAGCCACACTGGCTGGGCAAACTCTGCTATTTTAAAAAAGTGATTCAAAGATCACTTAAGTCCTCTAACTTTCAAGCTTGATTTTAACTTTGTGAAATAGGAGATAACCCTTTTGGAAAGAGCAGCAATACACTTATTATCATGCACTAATGCCAGAGCTGATCACAAGGTAATCTAAAACAGTACATAGACAAGTCATGAATGCTCAAAGGATTGTGAACAAGAGATTCTGCCTTTTCAGGTCACAAATATTTATTGCTGACATTGTTTAGAGTTGGTGGTTTACAATGCCAAGCAAATTTCAGTCAACAATAACAGAATTCGCCCTAACTGGTTTGGCTCAGCGGACAGAGCGTCGGCCTGCAGACTGAAGGGTCCCAGGTTCGATTCTGGTCAAGGGCATGTACCTTGGTTGCGGGCACTTCCCCAGTGGGGAGTGTGCAGGAGGCAGCTGATCGATGTCTCTCATCGATGTTTCTAACTCTCTATCCCTCTCCCTTCCTCTCTGTAAAAAATCAATAAAATATATTTAAAAAAACAAAACAAAACAAAAAAACCAATAACAGAATTCAACAACAAAAGCATATCTTACTATATGGAGACTGATGGAGACAAGGCCTCATACCATTAGCAGATATTAAAGCTATTGGAAGTGTGCCACGTAGCATAGGCCACTCACAGAATTCCCATAATTAGAGAAAAATAAATTCTAATGTGTTTTTAAAACTATTTAAAATTTTCCCCAAGAAAATAGAAGCAAAAGGAGAATAAAGCAGTTACATTAAAACTCCTTAGCTCCAGTGTTACAGTAGACATAGCGAACTTGGCTCTTCTGTGGCAGGCAGAGCCAAGGACCAGGCTCCACCCCCTTCTGTGGGACTTGGGCAAGTTTTCTTACTCTTTCTGGGTCTCAAGTGCCTTATTTGTGGAAAAGGAAATAATGATATACCTACCTTACAGGGTTGCTGTGAGGATTAAGTGGGTTACAATATGTATCCATATTTATAACAGAGCCTAGCACATAATAAGTACTATATGTTTCTTACTATTATAGTAAAAACTAGAGTCCCAGTGCACAAATTCGTGCATGGGTGCGGTCCGGCCGGCCTGCCCCAGTGGGGGCTGATCAGGCCGTGCCGGTGTGGGGGAGGGGTCGTGGGAAGTTGGCCAGCTGGTCCCGCCCCCGATTGGGTTGGGAGGGGGCGATCGGGAGCGGGGCTGGCCAGGTTGAGGGGGCTGATCGGGGGCTGGCAGGAGGGGCCGTGGGAGGTTTGGGGGGCTGATTGGGGCCCCAATCAGGCCGGTTGGCCACTGCAGTGTGCGTTATAGCAACCAGTTGTTCCAATTGTTCCAGTCGTGACATCGTTCTGGTTGCTTGGGTTTTATATATATACTAGTGGCCCAGTGCATGAAATTAATGCACCGGGGAGGAGGGTGGTGTTCCTCAGCCCGGCCTGCACCCTCTCCAATCTGGGACCCCTCGAAGGATGTCCTACTGCTGGTTTACAGGAATCGGGCCTAAACCAGCAGTCGGACATCCTTCTCACAATCTGGGACTGCTGGCTCCTAACCACTCACCTGCCTGACTGCCTGTCTGATTGCCCCTAACCACTCTGCCTGCCTGCCTGCTCGCCCCCAAATGCCCCCCCGCCAGCCTGATCACACCCAACTGCCCCCTGTGCCAGTGTGCTTACCCCCAACTGCCTCCCCTGCTGGCCTGCTCACCCCCAACTACACCCCTGCTGGCCTGCTCGCCCTCACCTTCCCTCCCCACTGGCCTGCTCACCCCCAACTGCCCCCTGCTGGCCTTCTCACTCCAAACTGCCCCCCCCCCCGCTGTCCTGATCACCTCCAACTGACCCCCACTGACGGCCTGCTTGCCCCCAACTGGCCCCTGTGCTGGTCTGCTTATCCCCAACAGCCCCACCCCCCCACCAGCCTGATCACCCACAACTGCCATCCCCTCTTGGCCTCTAACTGCCTCTACCTCGGCCCCGCCACCATGGCTTTGTCCAGAAGAACGTCTGGAAGGTTTCCTGGAAGGTCTCCTAGTCTAGTTAGCATATTACCCTTTTATTGGTATAGATAGAGGCCTGGTGCACAGGTGGGGACTGGCTGGTTTGCCCTGAAGGGTGTCCCGGATCAGTGTGGGGGTCCTGCTGGGGTGCCTGGCCAGCCTGGGTGAGGGGCTGAGGGCTGTTTTCAGGCTGGCCACACCCCCTTCAGGGTGGGGGTCCCCACTGGGGTGCCTAGCCTTCCTGGGTGAAGGGCTGATGACTGTTTGCAGGCTGGCCACGGCCCCCGGAGACCCAAGCTCCCAGCCCCTCCTTTTTTTTTTTTCTTTTTTTTTCAGCACCTCCTTGAGCGGAGGCCAGGGCTAGCTGGAAGCAGGTATCTGGGATTTACTTACCTTCTATAATTGAAACTTGGTAGCCTTGAGCAGAGGCCAGGGCCTGCCAGGGCCAACCAGGGAAAGCGGGAAGCTTGGCTTCCTCCATCACCGGGGGCAACCCAAGCCTCCTGCTCGCTCCAGCTCCGTGGCCACCGCCATTTTGGTTGGGTTAATTTGCATGCTTGCTCTGATTGGATGATGGGCGTAGCGGAGGTACGGTCAATTTGCATGTTTCTCTTTTATTAGATAGGATATAGACTAGAGGCCCAGTGCACGAAATTTGTGCATGGGGGGGTGTCCCTCAGTGTTGGAGACCAGGTGTAAGCTGACACGATCCTTGCACCTGAAGGGACTAGCAAGGCTGGGTCCCCTACCCACACAGTTTTCCCAGGCTTGTTTGGATGGCAGTTATCAGTAAAATGAGAACAACCTTTCATAGCTTACCAAGAAGTCTGTAACTATTTACTGAGATTTGCTGTACTGAGAATTCGTCCTTCTGCTCTGTCTCTCCCTTAGAGATTAAGAGGAACAAAGAATACATTCCTCTTGACAGACCTCCTATTTAGTGTTTTGTGTATAAAAGGTTTACGCAGTTAATAAACTTGCTGTAGTCTCTCAATGATCTGTAGTCCTCCCGATCCTGCTCTCCTGTCTTTCTTTCTTTTCTCAATTCCCACCTCCCTACCTCAGCCCGGTTCAACCTTTCAGGCTGGCCCTGGCACCTCAGCCCAGCCTGCACCCTCTCCAATCTGGGATCCCTCTCACAATCCAGGACTGCTGGCTCCCAACCGCTCGCCTGCCTGCCTGCCTGATTGCCCCTAACTGCTTCTGCCTGCCAGCCTGATTGATGATGCCTAAAAGCTCCCCTGCCGGCCTGGTTACCCCTAACTGTCCTCCCCTGCTGGCCTGGTCACCCCTAACTGCCCTCCCTTGCCAGCCTGGTCGCCCCTAACTGCCCTCCCCTGTAGGCCTGGTCCCCCCCAACTGCCCTCCCCTGTAGGCCTGGTCCCCCTGCAACTGCCCTCCCCTGCTGGCCATCTTGTGGTGGCCATCTTGTGTCCACATGGGGGCAGCCATCTTTGACCACATGGGGGCAGCCATCTTGTGTGTTGGAGTGATGGTCAATTTGCATATTACCCTTTTATTAGATAGGATTGGAAGGTAGAATGGTAATACCCTTTAAGATTTCTTTAAAATTAAAAAACTGTGCAGGAAACAATTTTGTGTTGTTTTTTAAAAAATAAACTTTTATTATTATTTTTTTAAATATATTTTATTGATTTTTTTACAGAGAGGAAGGAAGAGTGATAGATAGTCAGAAACATCGACCAGCTGCCTCCTGCACACCTCCCACTGGGGATGTGCCCGCAACCAAGTTACATGCCCTTGACCGGAATCGAACCTGGGACCTTTCAGTCCGCAGGCTGACGCTCTATCCACTGAGCCAAACCGGTTTTGGCTAAACTTTTACTTTTGAAATTATTTTTGACATACGGGAAAGCCACAAAGAGTACAATTATTTTCCTTATATTTTTAACCTAGACTACCCAAATGTTAACATTTTACCACATTTATTTTTCTCATTTGCATTCTCTCTCCTATAATTTTTTTCACAAAACACTTGAGAGTTGCAGACATATGCTTTTTACCTCAATAATTTTGGGTATATTTCCTAAAAACAAGGACATTCTTTTACATTAAAACAGTACAATTATAAAATTAGGAAATTAACATTGATATAGTACAATAATTCAATCTACACAGTTTATTCAAATTTCACCAACTGTCATAGTAATGTCCATCATAGCAAAAAAGAAACCCTTTTTCTGGTCCAGCACCCAACCAGAGATCACAAGTTGCATTTATTTATTTATTTATTTATTTATTTAGAAAGTGATTGTTGTTATTATTAGAATATATTTTTTATTGATTTCAGAAAGGAAGGGAGACGGGGAGAGAGGTAAAAACATCAATGATGAGAGAGAATCTTTGATCGGCTGCCTTGTGCATGGCCCTTACTGGGGGTCAAGCTGCAACCGGGCATGTGCCCTGACTAGGAATCAAACCAGCAACCTTCTGGTGTATGGGACCATACTCAACCAACTGATCCATACTGGCTGGGTCCTCTTGAACTTCTTAAAGCAGGATCTTTAACATTTCTTGTAATACTGTTTGGTGGTAACAAACCCTTTTAGTTTTTGTTTGTTTGTTTGTTTTTTTTGTGTCTGGGAAACTCTTTATTTCTTTTTCAACTTCAAATGATAGCTTTGCTCAGGGGTCCTCACACTTTTTAAACAGGGGGCAGTTCACTGTCCCTCAGACCGTTGGAGGGCTGGACTATAGTTAAAAACAAAACAAAACTATGAACAAATTCCTATGCGCACTGCGGGCCCGGGACAAGTCGGCTGCTAAGCAGGACAGGCAGCGGCACCTGGCGGGCCAGATAAATGTCCTTGGCGGGCCGCATGTGGCCCGCGGGCCATAGTTTGAGGACCCCTGGCCTTGCTGGTAAAGTACTCTTGGGTTTAGGTCCTTGCTTTTTATCACTTTGAATATTTCATGCCAATCCCATCTAGCCTGAAATGTTTCTGCTGAGAAATCAACTGTCAGTCTTATGGGAGCTTCCTTGTAAGTAACTATCTATCTTTTTCTTGCTGCTTTTAAGATTCTCTCTTTGTCTTTACCTTTGCGATTTTCATTATGATGCATCTTGGTATAGGCCTCTTTGTATTCATCTTGTTTGGGGCTCTCTGCGCTTCATGGACTTGTGTATCTTTTTTCTTCACCAGTTAGGGAAGTTTTCAGTCATTATTTCTTCAAATGGATTCTCAATCCCTGCTCTCTCTCTTCTCCATCTGGTACTTCTATGATGTGGATGTTGTTACACTTCATGTTGTCTCAAAGGTCCCTTAAACTACCCTCATTCTTTTTCCTTTTTAAAGAGATATAGTTCTTTAAATATGTTTTTAGAGAGAGAGAAAGGGAGAGAGAGAAACATGCTTCCTGCATGCCAGGGATGGAGCCTGCAACCTAGACATGTGCCATGACAGGGAATCCAACCACTGACCTTTCAGTGCATAGGACAATGTTCAACCAATTGAGACACACCAGCCAGGGCTTTATTGTTTTTTTCTTTTTTCTGCTCTGACTGGATGTTTTTTTTCTACCCTGTCTTCCAAATTGCTGATTTAATCCTCTGTTTTATCTAATCTACTGTTATTCCTTCCCTTGCATTCTTGATGTCAGATATTGTATTCTTCATGTCTAAATTGTCCTTTTTTATGGTTTCTATGTCCATTTTCATGCTGTTATAGTTCTCTAAGTTCCTTGAGCATTCTTATAACCATTGCTTTGAACTCTGTATCTGATACATTGTTTGTCTCCATTTTATTTAGCTCTTTTTCTGGAGATTTCTCCTGTTCTTTCCTTTGGGGCCTGCCTCTTTGTATTGTATTGCTATGACTATGTCTTCGAGGTGGCCTTATGTTGTTGGTGTCTTGTGGGACCCAGTGGCACAGTCTCCTTGATCACCTGAGGTAGGTGCTACAGGAATGTCCATTGTGTGGTTTATGTGGGCCCTCCTGTAGTAATTGAGTATTGATTGCTATTGACTTGTTTGTGTGTGTGATCAAGCCTCAGGCTGGCTGACTATGAGGCTCAACCCCAACCATGGCATGTTAGCTGCTGTGCAGGTGCTTACCATACGAAGCAGAATTCACCTCAGCAGGGTTTGGTGCTTGTTGAGATTTTTATTGTGAAGTTTATTGTATCCTGATGTTGTCTGAATCTGGTCACTGGGGAATATTGGGAGGGACTCTGTTGTAGACCAATGTCAGATGCTCTCTGTACCTGGCCCTCGGCAACCTGTTTGAAACTACTAGTGATCCACAGTTTGTTCTGCTAAGCTTGGGTGCATAGGAAGGATCAAGCTGCACAACAACAGCTGGCTTTTACCACCACCTGGCATGGGGGCAGGTCAGCAAAAGACCCAAAACACCCCAAGATCTGCCTCCAGCTGCTTCTGCCTGCCAACTGCCTGTTATGCTCAGAGCCCCTGGCAGTGTCAAGAGGGTGGGGCTAGTAGATCTCCCTTGAGGGGGAGGTGCAGTCATGTTTCAGGGAAGGTAATGGGTGTGGCCTCTGCCACAGAGTTACATGACTCAGTCTGTCCAAGATTTTGCGATGACCTCAGTAGGGCAGAGGCACTAGGAGTCAAGCAGGTGGGGCCTCTGGAGCCCAGAGGGTGGGTCTGCCAGAAGCTGGGAGGATGGTTCTATCAGATCTCCCATGAGGGGGAAGTGCCTGTCAGGTTTACTGGAAAGTGGGGGGAATGGCCTCTGTCCCAAAGCCAAACAACTCAGTCACTGATATCCCTTGAGTCTTCCCAGACCGCTATACCCTGGCCAAGGCAGCTGCCTCCTCAGCAGGGTTTAAGTTTAGCAGGGTGGGGCAAGAGGGAGTCCAGAGGGTGAAGCAATTGCTTTACCCCAAGCTGATGATGCATGGAGGAAGTACTCCACCCAAGAAAGATGTCAACTGTGGTATGAAAAAATGTCTCAGCATAGAGAATCTGGTGGCTGTCCTCCCAGGTCTCTCCCCAGAGCCACAAACCCTGGACTCTACTCATGTGACTCTAGTTCACTACACCCTTCCTCTGCTAGAGCGAAGGGAGAGTGGCTGGCTGTGAACAAGATTTTGTGTGTTGGCCCTTCAAGATGATGTCTGTGTCTCCCGTTGTCTTCCCCTGGCCTACAGAGATCCCATTGATTTTCACAGCCAGATGTTAGGTGGGTGCCTCTTCCTGTCTCTGGTACTCTGGGCTGGGGAGCCTGGCTTGAGTTTAGACCTCATGCTTCTCAGAGGGACCCTCCTCCACAGCTGAGATAACCTTCTGGAACCTCAGCCACTGCCCATGGGAGTGGGGCCAGCCCTTTTCATGTCTCTACCCTTCCTACCAGTTGCAATGTGTCTTTTTCTGTAAATCCTGTTTAAAGACTCCTTTTTTTGCTAGTCTTCAGTTGATTATTCAATATGATTGTTGTTTAATTTAGTTGCAATTCCAGTTTGGTCCTGTGAAGAAGTGAGTGTTGTAACTTCCACCTACTCTGCTGCCATCTTGAAATCCCCCATACCACACTGTTTTGATTATTGTAGCTCTTTAGGATAATTTGAAGTCAGGGAGGGTGCTATCTCCAACTTTGTTTTTTCTTCTCAGGATTGCTTTGGTTATTCAGGATTTCCCTGTAGTTCCATACAAATTTGATAAATTTTTGTTCTATCTCTTTAGAAAATGTCTTTGGGATTTTGATGAGGAGTGCATTGAATCTGTATATTGCTTTAGGTAGCATGGTAATCTTAACGATGCTGATTTTTCCTATCCATGAACATAGAATATCTTTCCATTTCTTTGTATGTACTTGAATTTCTTTCAACAATGTCTTACAGTTTTCAGTATATAGGTTCTTTACTTCCTTTGTTAAGTTTATTCCAGGTATTTTTTGTTGTTGTTGTTGCAACTGTAAGTGGGATTGTTTTCTTTATTTCTTTTCTGATATTTCACTGTTAGTATATAGAAATACAATGGATTTTTGTGCTAGAGAGGCTAAGTCCAGCAGGTCATAATAAATGTGAAAAGTCCTCAAAAGGCTGATGGGCTTTGATATTCAGCAGGGCTGAATATCAGCATTATATTACCCTGCTGCTGGCCAAATGGCTGTAGGCAATTCCCCTAACCTGATAATCCTTTACTGTTTACCAAACTTTACCTTTGATATGTGTGTTTGTTTTGCTAAAGGGCAAAAATGTGTGAATAAAAAGCCGTGGGTCCGGACATTCAGGGAGCCCATTCCACTAGAGAAAGGTTTCCACCTGGATTCCCCCAATGCCTTCCAAATTTATATTTCTTGTCTAGTCTCTATCCATTTATGTCGCAGCCCCTTCTTCATATTTCTGAACCCTTGCTGCGAAAAGACTGCGGCATTTTTGTATACTGATTTTGTATCCTGCAACTTTACTGTAATTTTTTATTATTTCTAATAGTCTTTTGGTGGAGTCTTTGGGGTTTTCCACATATAAAATCATATAATCTACAAATAGTGACAGTTTTACTTCTTTATTTGCAATTTGGATGCTTTTTATTTCTTTCTCTTGCCTGGTTGCTCTGGCTAGGACTTTCAATACTATGTTGAATAATAGTGAAGAGAGTGGGCATCCTTGTCTTGTTCCTGAACTTAGAGGAAAAGCTTTAGGCTTTTCCCTATTGAATATGATTAATTTCTCATATATTTCCTTTATTGTGCACAGACACTTCCCTTGCATACCTGTTATTGAGTGTTTTAATCATAAATGGATGTTGTATCTTGTCAAATGCTTTTTTTGCATCTGTTGATATGATCAGATGATTTTTGCCTTTTTTTCTGTCAATGTGGTGTATCACATTGATAAATTTGCACATGTTGAACTATCCTTGTGTCTCTGGAATGAACCCAACTAGATAATGTTGTATTATCTTTTTAAAAGTATTATTGTATTTGGTTTGCTAGTATTTTGTTTAAGATTTTTGAATCTATGTTCATCAGGAATATCAGCCTGTAAGGTTTTTCGTGTGTGTGTGTGTGTGTGTGTGTGTGTGTGTGTGTGTGTGTGTGTTTTGTTCCTGCCTGGTTTTGGTATCAGGGTAATGTTGGCCTCATAAAATGAGTTAGGAAATATTCCCTCTTCTTTAATTTTTTTTTGGAAGAGCTTGAGAAGGCTAGGTAGTAAGTCTTCTTTGAATGTTTAATACAATTCACCAGTGAAGCCATTTGGTCCTGGACTTTTTTGGGAGGGAGAGCTTTCTGATTACTGTTTCAGTTTCTTTATTGTTGATCAATCTACTTAGGTTTTCCAGTTCCTCATGGTTCAGTCTGGTAAGGTTATATATTTCTAAGAATTTGTTCATTTTTTTTCTAGGTTATAGAATTTTGTGGTGTATAGCTTTTCATAATATTATTGTAGTCCTTATACCTCTGTGGTGTCTGCTGTAATTTCTTTTTTTGTGTGTGATTTTATTTACTTGAGTCTTATCTCTTTTTTCCTTAGTGAGTCTAGCCAAAGAACTGTCAATTTTATTTAACGTTTCAAAGAACAGTTCTTTGTTTCATTAATATTTTCCTGTTGTCTTTTTATTGTGTATTTTGTTTAATTCTTCTCTAATTTTATTATATCCTTTCTTCTATTGCCTTGGTGTTTCATTTGTTCTTCTTTTTCTAGTTCTTTAAGATGAAATGTTAGATTGTTTATTTGAGATTTTTGTTTCTTCAGGTAGGCCTATAATGGTAGAAACTTCTCTTTGTACTACTTTTGCTGCATTCCCCAAATTTTGATATGTTGTATTATCATTTTCATGTGTCTATGTATCTTTTGATATCTTCCTTTATTTTTTCTTTGACCTAGTAGTTGTTCAGTAGATGTTGTTTAAGTTGTACATATTTGTGGTTTTTTTCCAGCTTTCTTCTTCTTTTCTAAAATTTAACTGGAGAGAGGAGTAGAGAGAGAGAGAGAGAGAGAGAGAGAGAGAGAGAGAGAGAGATCAATTTGTTGTTCCTCTTATTTATGCATTCATTGGTTGATTCTTGTATGTGCCCTGATGAGGTTGGAACCCCCAACCCTGGCATAACGGGACAATGCTCTAGCCAACTGAGCTGCCTGACCAGAACCTCCAACTTTCTTTTTCTAGTTAATTTCCAGTTTCATACTGTTATGATTGAAAAATATACTTGGTATGATTTCAGTGTTTGTAAATTTAGTGAGACCAGTTTTGTGCCCCAATATGTGGTCTATCCTGGAAAATGTTCCATGTGCGCTTGAGAAGAATTCTATCGTTTGGGGATGCAAAGCTCTGTTGATATCAATTATGCCCATTTGGTCTAATGTGTCATTTATGGCTGTCATTTCCTTATTGACTTTCTATTTGGGTAACCTATGCATTGCTGTCAGTGGTGTATTTAGGTCCCCCACTATAATTGCATTTTTGTCTATTTCTCCCTTTAGATCTGTTAGTGTTTGTTTTACATATTTTGGTGGTCCCAGGTTGGATATATATCTATACTAATAAAAGCCTAGGTGGCCCTCGCAACCTTGCGCAATGCCCTCACATCATCACAAGATGGCCACCCCCACATCGTCACAAAATGGCCGCCACAAGATGGCTGGCAGGGGAGGGCATTTGGGGGTGACCAGGTCGGCAGGGGAGGCAGTTGGGGGCAATCAGGCCAGCAGGACAGAAGTATGGCTATATCCACTTTTCTCTGGATAACATTTGCTTGGAATATTATCTTTCCCCCTTACTCTGAGTCTATGTTTGTCTTTGTAGCTGTGAAGTGTCTCCTAATATAACAAGATAGAGTTGGAATTTGTTATTTATTTTTTTAATATTTTATATATGTGTGTCTTTTTAAATTGATTTTAGAGAGGAAGTGAGAGGGAGAGATAGAAACATCAATGAAGAGAGAGAATAATTTTTTTAAATCTTTATTGTTGAAAGCATTACATATGTCCTCCTTTTCCCCCCATTAACCTCTTCCAGCCTGCTCCCAGCCTCCTCCCCTTCCTGCCCCAGGCCCTCACCACTCCACTGTCCGTGTCCGCAGGTTATACATATATGCATTCAAGTTCATTGATTGATATCTTCCCATCCATCCTCCCCTGCCTTCCCTCTGAGGTTTTAGAATCATTGATCGGCTGCCTCCCGTACGCCCCACACTGGGGATCGAGCCCACAGCTCGGGCATGTGCTCTGACCAGGGATCAAACAATGACCTCCTGATTCATAGGTAGATATTCAACCACTAAGCCACACTGGCTGTGCAGGAACTTTTTTTGAAATTCATCCTGTTTCTCTGTGCCTTTTAATTAGGAATTCAGTCCATTTGCATTTAGGATGATTATTGATTACTAGAGGCCCAGTGCATGACATTCATGCACTGGGGGGAGAGGGGTCCCTCAACTTAGCCTGCGCCCTCTCACAGTCCGTGACCCCTCGGGAGATGTCTGCCTGCTGCAGAGGCCAGAGAGGCTCCCACCACCGCTGCTGCACTCACCAGCTGTGTGTCTTGCTTCTGGCTGAGCGGTGCTCCTTCTGTGGGAGTGCACTGACCACAAGGGGGCAGCTCCTGCATTGAGCATCTGCCCCCTGGTGATCAGTGCATGTCATAGCGACCGGTCGTTCCATCGTTTGGTTGATTTGCATATTAGCCCTTTTATTATATACTAGAGGCCCGGTGCATGAGTTCGTGCATGAGTAGGGGCCAGCCAAGGGAAGGGAACACGGAAGGTAGGCCAGCCGGCCCCACCCCCGACTGGGGTTGGAGGGGCCAATTGGGGCCAGGGACTGCCAGAGGGAGGGGCTGCAGCTGGCTGGGGGGAGGGCCCATGGGTAGTAGGCCGGCTGGCCCCGCCCCCTGGTCAAACTCCTAGTTGAACTCCTGGACAAGGGGACAATTTGCATATTAGCCTTTTATTATATAGGACTAGAGGCCCAGTGCATGAAATTCATGCACTGGGGTAGGGTCCCTAGCAGCTTCCGGCTGCCAGCTGGGTACTCCCTCCCTTCCCCCAGCAGCCTGCCACCGCCAGGGCCTCCCTCCCCCCCGCCACCTGTTAGTGCCAGTGCCTCCCTCCCTTCCCTCAGCCACCTGCCACTACTGGGGCCTCCCACCCTTCCCCCCGCTGCCTGCCGCCGCTGCTGGCCAGGGCCTCCCTCCCTTCCCCCGGCCAGCCCGCCCCCTGGTCGAACTCCCAGAAGAACTCCGGTCAAGGGGACAATTTATATACTACACTTTCATTATATAGGAGGATGAGGATATCCTATAGTCATTTTATCTTTTGTTTTCTGGTTGCTCTGTTTCTTCATTGTTTCTGTCCCCTTATTTTGTCTACTATTTTAGTTTTTGTGGTATTCTATGATTTCCCCCGCTATTTCTTCTTTTTTTATGTTATGTGTCTCAGTTCTAAATTTTTGTTTTGTGATTACCATTAGATTTATGCAAAAAAAAGTTTCATACATACAATCGTTAGTTTTCTTCTCATTGCATCTTATCTCCATTCAACTGTGCAAGTTCAGTCCTTTTCCCCTCCCCTTTTATTGACACAAATTATCCCTTTTTATGTTGTAAGTTGATTTCCAAATTGCAGTAGCTATTGTCTTCTTTGAAAAAGTGAGTTATCTCCTTTAACCTTTATATTATATTTAAGTGTTTAATATCCTATTCTGAACAAGAGCTGCAATTCCTGCTTCTGTCTGTTATTCATCTTACTCACAATTTTGTATCATTTTGTCTTTTTGTTTCAGGCAGAAGAGCACCTTTTAGCATTTCTTGTAATTCAAGTCTTGTGATGATAAATTCTTTCAGCTTTTGTTTGCCTGGAAAAGCCTTTATTTCTTCTTTATTTCTAAAGGATAACTTTGCTGGATATATTATTCTTTCCTGGTGATTTTTCTTTTTTCATATTTTAATTACACTTTATTCTAGTTGTAGAGTTTCTTCTGACAAATCCAATGATAATTTAATGGGTTTCTTTGATAGGTTACCATCTTATTTTCCCTGGCTGCCTTAATAATTCTTTCTCTATTGTTAATTTTTTTATTGTTAATTTTTGACGGCTTTTATATAATGTGCCTTGGAGAAGGCCTTTTGGATTTGAATAATGAGGTGTTCTATTAGCTTTTTAGATGAGTCAGTCCAGTTCTTTCTATAGGTTTGAGATGTTCTCATCAATTACTTGTTTAAATAAACTATCTGTTCTTTTCTCTCTCATATATCCATTATCCTTATAGTGCTCTTTCTATTAGAGCCATATGATTCTCATGGAGTTCTTTCATTTATTTTTTTCTCTCAATTCTCTCCTCTCTTCCACCTGAGTCATTCCTAGGTTTCTATTTCCAATATTACCAATTCTTTGCTGTTCTGGTCTGTAATATTTCCTAAGCTTGCTAGTTCATTCTTTATCTCATTTAGTGAATTCTTCAGCTCCAGAATTTTTGTTTGGTTCTTTTTTATAATTTTAATCTTATTAGGAAAGTCCTTTTGTTTGTTGATGTTATTTCTAAGGTAATTGAACTGCTTTTCTGAGTTTTCTTGTATCTCATTGAGTTTTTTCAGAACTGAAATCTTGAATGTTTGTCATTTAAATCACAATTTTCATTTTCTTTGTGAACTCCCTTGTCATCTTGGCTACTCATTGTGCTTGATGGATTATTTCTTTGCCTGGGCATTTGCTGTATTGAAATATATATATATATATATATATATATATATATATATATATATATATACAAAATCTATTTATTTATTATTTTAAAAAACATATTTTTATTGATTTCAGAAAGGAAGGGAGAGGGGAGGAGAGAGAGATAGAAACATCAATGATGAGAGAGAATCATTGATTGGCTGCCTCTTGCACACACAACCTCCCCCAACTAGGGATTGAGCATGCAACCCAGACATGTGCCCCAACCGGGAATTGAACGATGACAGCCGGGCCTAAAATTTATGTATTTGTTTTAGAGTGAGAGGAAGAGGAAGAGAAAGAGAGATTTGTTGTTCCACTTATTTATGCATTTATTGGTTGATTTTTGTATGTGTTCTGACAGGGGATGGAACCCACAACCTTGGCATATCCAGATGATGCTCTAACCAGATGAGCTACTCCACCAGGGACTTGAAATCTTAAAAGGACTATTTTGCTTTTAACGATTCAGCAAGTTAAATAGAGGTCTTTCTTTTTTTCCATTAGGTGGTGCTATTGCACAAGTTTTTGTTTTCTCTTATATGGGACTTCTGAGATCTTAGTGGGATCTTAATGTCACCTGGGCTATAGAAAATGCCCCGTATTCTCTGAGGAGGTGGGCTTTCCCATCTATGACCAGGTCACTTTGATCTCAAGGCACCACCCGTGTGGTGGATGTGGTAGGTCATGGGGTTCTGTGCCTGTGAGTTCCTAAGGCTGCCTCCTTATAACCAGAGGCTGCCAGCTGTACTGTACTATCTAAAGTTTCCCAGCTGCCTCTACTGGGTTCCACTGTGAGGGATGAGGGGGTCGGTGAGAGCGGGAGGCAGGGTCCTAGGCCTGTGGCTTTGTTTTTTTCACTGGGTTTAGAGGCAATGTGTAGAGGCCACTCAGGCTGCAAGCTTGCTTCTGCCCCTCTGGCTCTCTTTGGGGGGCCCAGTGAGGGCTACAATCTGACACTTCCACTGCTATTGCTTCAGGTGATGCTCACAGAAGAGCTTGATTGTGCCTGCAGCTGCCATCTCTGTTCTTTCTCCGTCCTATCTCTCCTGCCTATTCTCACATGCCCTTCTTCAGATGTCTTAATGCACAGATCTTTCAGACATGTTTGTACTGAGCAGGGAATTCTTTGTCTGACTTGGAACTTTTAGGGGCAAGACCAAGAGGTTATGTTAATCATATCACTGTGCTATGATTCTGATATCACTTAAACACTGTTTTCTGTAAGGTGTCTTCTGATTTCAAATGTAGCACTTCTGGAGGACAAACAAAGCCAAAATTTTTAGCAATTACTACTGGACCTAGCAGTGAACTTTCATCAGTCTACTCTTAGCAGAAAGCCCAGGAAGAATATATTCTTGTTGTTAAAAATCTATATATATAAAAGCCAAGTGACCAGAATGATGGAACGACTGGAATGACCAGTCGCTATGATGTGCACTGCAGTGGCCAACCAACAGGATCGGGGCCCCAATCAGCCCCCCCCCCCGCAACCTCCCATGGCCCCTCCCCCTAGCCAGCCCAGCCCCCGATCAGCCCCCCACCAACCCTGATTGGGGGCCGGGCTGGCCAGCCAACTGCCTGCGGCCCCTCTTTACCCCCCCACCCCCCACCCCGCCAGCCTGGCCCCGATCGGCCCCCATCAGGGCGGGCCAGCTGGATCCTACCTGTGCACAAATTTGTGCACTGGGCCTCTAGTTTTAATATATTCTTAAATGCAAATGCTGAAGAAAATGAAATGAAAAAAAATGTTAAGAAATAAGGAGAATATTATTTCCAACCAATTCATGGTGCTGCAGAACTCTGGAATTTATGATTCAAAGGCAGAAATCTAAGTAAAAATAATATTACTATTTCTTCAATTGTATTATAAATCAATATGTACACTTAGCCTTGGATGTTAGGAAAAGTTTTCAAATGTTGTGAATTTACAGCACATTCTTGGATGAGGCCAGCCTCAGAGTTTAGGAAGGGTCAGATCCTGAGACATAGATGGGTATTCTTGGTTCTCTTCAGCAGGATAGACAGACAGGAAGTACCAGCATTGAGAATTAGACCTGCCTTTGGTATCACAGAGGTACACATTGGCAAGGGATGGTTGAGCTGCCAGAATGCTGTATTTGAAGCCTATCCTGATAGCTATTTGGCTCCAGTATGATAGTTATATTTATTGCCATGTAACCCTCACACCACCCAAATTATATATATTACAGAATATATATTACTCTGATTCTAAAGCACTCTATGAATAAATGATCATTGAAATTTGTTGGCAATTAAGTGAGAAGTGGGATTTGATGACTAGTGCTTTACTATGCTGAAAACTATGTTATGTATAGTATTAATAATTACATAGGAATATTGAAAACAGGCAAGATTATACAAAGTTACAAAATAGCAAATATATTAATGATGTAAAAATATTTCTCTCTTTTCCACATCCAGCGCGGCTAGAGACCGGGTCCAATTCCTGAGTAGAGGCGGCTGGGGATTGAGAAATAAAAGAAAGAAAGAGACAAGACACAAAATGGAAGGAAAAAGCTGGGAACCGGGTGGACTGCTGTCCTCTTCTGAGGGAGAGACAGTGACCCAGAGCTGATACAGCGCATTTATTTTATACCCCCAAATACCTGGAAGTTTCATCAAAAGGTCAAGACAAAGGAAATCATTTGCATTCTTGAGTAGGACTGAGCATTGCTGGTGCTTGACTGAATTTACATATCAAAACCCACTTCCTGACACCTGGGCAAAGATAACAGTCAGTGCTGAGAACACATCTGCCTTTTTGGCAAGATGTGTAACCAAGACAGGCTTTGCCTGTCGCCTTGGGTTCAGCTGACAATAATCAAAGAATGCCCATGTGCCTTCCCAGGTGCTCTCTACATATTAAAATGTCAGGTTAGTTTAATGGTACAAGCAATTACACTTCATTCATCTTAATGGATTTGCTTCCCATAATATCTAAACTACCCCAGATTCATTTCTTACATTATTTAAATACCATGCTAATTTTAAGAAATACCTTAGATCTAAGTAAATAATACATCTTGGAAGGATCTAAATGAATAAGACACCTAGAAAGAGTAAGGAAAAGTTAGAAATATTCTGCCAACCTGACATTTACTGCCAATCTGTTCAAAGTAGTGGACCACAATAGGGCAAATAGAGAAGCCACTTCTCCACCATGGCAGGATAGTGCAACACAAATGTGAGCTTTACAGGTTCTGTGACTGCTCACTTATGCATTCATCAAAATGTGTGCTGTTCACTGGCGCAGCAGTGTGGAAGGATACAGGGACATATGGGGAGGAACTAAATTGTCTGTCATCAGAGCAAGAACTGAGGGCAGCTTTCTCCCAGACAAAAGTGCTGGCAGAGGTCATTGTTCCTTTGCTGAGACCTCCCTGCCACAGTGCCAACAGGCAGTCACCATATCTGCGTCTTCATCAACCTGGCCCATAGTGCTTTTTGCCCCACCCTGGTGACTCCCTGAAACCCTGGCCCACCCAATTTGCAGCTCCACCCAAGCTGTTTTCATTGTGTTTTCCATATGAATGCCCTGTCCTGGCTTAGGCTTCAGACTTTCCTAAAATCTCTCAAACAAGCATCAGCTGGCATCAGCATGCCTCATACCTCTTGCTACGTGGTCCTAGGCCTGGCACTAGCAGCAGCCTGCCTTGGTTCACAGCTTGGCCTCTCCTGGGCACTTCAAAGCCAAACACAAGTAGCAGCCATCTGCAGGTCACTCTGAACTCATGCTGGGTGGCCCTAGGCATGGCACAGGCAACTGCTGACTTTGCACCTCCCAGGAGGCCCCAGAATCAGTGCATCCAGTGGTCAGCTTCAGACCGCGCCAGATTACAACCCTATCACGAGCAACACACTCAAGGGGAAGACTCAGTGAGCACCAAAGCACAACTGAAGCAAGTCCTGATCCATAGGGGCATCTCCTGCACAGCAGCTCTTCTGCTGTAGTTGCAGTTGGTCTGCATAGCCAATTGGTCTGGAGGTCAATCCCTCCCAGTGATGCTAATAGCAATCAAGTCTCAACTACAACAGGATAGCCCACATAGCCCACACAGGGGTGCACCTTCAATGCCCAACTCAGGTGATTGAGGAGGCTGAGCCACTGGGCCCTTCAGGACACCTACTACATAAGGCCACTCTACCAATACCAGGAGACATATAGCAACTCTACCTAACACATAGAAACAAACACATGGAAGCAGCCAAAATGAGGAGACAAAGAAACATGTCACAAATGAAAGGACATAAGAAATCTCCAGAAAAAGAACTAAATAAAATGGAAGCAAGTAAACTACTAGATACAGAGTTCAAAACAATGGTTATAGGGATGCTCAAGAAATTTAATGAGAACTTCAAAGAACTTAGTGAAAACATCAGCAACATAAAAAAGGACCAGTCAGAAATGAAGGACACACTAACTGAAATGAAAAATAATTTACAGGGAATCAACAGTAGAGAGGAGGATGCCAAGAATCAAATCAGTGACTTGGAATATGAGGAAGCAAAAACACCCAATCAGAAGAGCAAAAAGAAAAAAGAATTCAAGAATATGAAGATAGTTTAAGGAGCCTTAGGGACAACCTCAAGTGCACCAACATTCGCATCATGGGGGTGCTGGGAGAAGAGAGGAAGCAAGAAATTGAATACCTACTTGAAAAAATAATGACAGAAAGCTTCCCTTACCTGGTGAAATAGACATAAAAGTCTAGGAAGCATAGAGAGTCTCAAACAAGTTGAACCCAAAGAGACACATACACAAGACACATCATAATTAAAATGCAAAAGATTAAAGACAAAAAGAGAATCTTAAAAACAGCAAGAGAAAAGCAGTTAGTTACCTCCAAAGGAATTGTTGGAATAGTTTGAGGAGGATAGGTGTTAATTCTTCTTTGAATGTTTTGTAAAATTCCCCTGTGAAGCCATCCAGACCAGGACTTTTGTTTGCTGGGAGCTTCTTTATTGCTACTTTAATTTCATCGGTTATTATTGGCCTATTTGGGTTTTCTGATTCTTCCTAATTCAGTTTCAGGTTCTTGCTGTTTATTACCTTGAATAGTTCATGCCGTTCTCTTCTGGCCTGTAGAGTTTTTGATGAGAAATCAGCTGATAGCCTTATGGGAACTCCTTTGTAAGTAATAAATTGCTTTTCTCTTTCTGCCTTTACAATTCTCTTTGTCTTTAATTTTTGGCATTTTAATTATGATATGTCTGGGCATGGACCTGTTTGGGTTCTTCAGGCATGGGACTCTCTGCCTCCTGAACTTGTGTGACTTTTTCCTTCACTGGGTTAGGGAAGTTTTCTGCCATATTTCTTCAAACAGATTCTCTGTCCCTTGCTCACTTTCTTCAACTTCTGGTACTCCTTGATGTGAATATTGTTGTTTCATGTTGTCCCACAGCTCCTTAAGCTCTCCTCCTGTTTTTTTAATTGTTTTTTTTTTTCCATTTTGATTCTTTGATTGAGTGATGTTTTTCTACCCTGTCTTCTAATTCACTGATCTGATCCTCGACTTCCCCTAATTTGCTGTGTATTCCTTCCAATGTGTTCTTTATTAGTGCCATGTATTCTTCATTCTATATAGTTTCTCATGCTGATCCTTGCAATCATTATTCTGAACTCTATATCTGATAAATTTCTTATGTCCATTTCATTTAGTTCTTCTAAAATTCTCTTTTTCTTTCATTTGGGGCTTATTTTTTTGTCTCCCCATTTTGGCTTCCTGTTGGGTTTGAATCTATGTATTAGGTAGATCTGCTATGATTCCCAGTCTCTGAGGCAGGACAACTTCATATTTTGTTTGTGACTGGCCCTGAGTGCCTTTTGGAGCTATCAGCAATCCACAGCTTGTGACTCCTTCTGCCTGGGCTGGGTGCCTTTGGAAAAGACCAAGATGTGCACCAAGATCTGCTTTTTCTAGCTCTGGGCCCAGAAGGAGATCAGGCAAAGACTCAAACCCTCCAGAGATCTGCCTCTGACTGTAGTCTGGTTATTCTCAGTCTTAAATGGCTTTAGGGTATAGACCACAGCAAGATGGGGTGAGAGGTTTTGCACAGGGTGGGGCAACTGCTTCTGCCCCCCACCACCTGGATGGTAATGGTCTGCCTGAGAATGATATCCTCTGCAGTACATGGGAATGACCCAGCACAGGAAACCAGGGGCAGCTGCCTTTTGAGCTCTAACCCTAGAGCCCCCAACCCTGGATTTTCCTCACACAGCTCTAGTCCACTCTGCCCTCCCTCTGCCAGAGCCCAACGTGAGTGGTTGCACATGAAATTTTGTGCAGTGGCCCTTTAAGAAGGTGCCTGCATTTCCAGCTATCTCTCTATGGCAGACAGGAACCCTGCTGTTTTTTGCAACCAGATGTTATGTGGGCAACTTTCTCAGTTCTGGTGCTCTGTGCTGGGAATTCCAGCTTGAGGTTTAGACCCCAGAGTTCTCAGTGGGAACCCCCCACAGCTGGGATATCTCTCTGGACCTTCAGCTGCTGACTGTGGCCAGGTGCCCGGCCAGCCCTCTCGCACTTCTGCACTTCCTACAAGTCTCTGTGGTTTTTATTTTCTATACTTGGTTATCAGGATTCTCTCCAGCTAGGCTTCAGTTGATTATTCAGGATGGTTTTTCTGTATTTTAGTTGTAATTCCAGTTTGGTCCTGGAGAGTGTCAGTATAGCTTCCACTTATTCCACCATTTTGGAACTCCAAGGAAATTATTTTTAAATTATGGCACAGTAATTCCTCTTATTGAAGACACATTACATTTTAACAATTTATGGGCATTTATCTAATTCTTTGCTATTATAAATTATGTCTTTAAAAATACATATATTGGTGAACACACAGTACAGTGTACAGATGATGTTTTGTGGAATTGGGTACCTGAAACCTGTATAATTTTGTTAACTACTTTCACCCCGATAAATTCAATAAAAAGGAAAAAATCAAATTAAAAAAAAAACATATTTTTACGAACTCAAACCTATGGCTCATGAAATATTCACATTAGCTATTAAAAAGCTGCCAAGGAAAAGTCAAATAGAAGAATGTAGTCAAGCCCTGGCCATTGTGGCTCAGTTGCTTGGAGTACAGTCCTATACACCAAAAGGTGGCGGGTTTGATCACTAGTCAGGGTGTGTGTGGAGGCAACTCACTGATATTTCTCTCACGTTGATTTTTCTCTCTCTCCCTCCTTATTCCCTCTAAAACCAATTAAGAAAATAAAGAAGGCAGTCAAAAAGCACAAACTAAATAAAAACTAGGGATGTAATGTACAATATGATGGCTATAGCTAACATTGCTGTATAAAATACAAGTTGTTAAAGAGTACAAAGAAATCTCATCACAAGGAGAAAACTTTTTCCCCCTTTTTTCTTTTTATTGTATTTATGTGAAAATATGGATGGTAGTGGAACCTACTGTGGTAATCATTTCACAGTATATATAAATCAAACCATCATGCTATATGCCTTAAACTTGATACAGGATGTATGTCAATTATTTCTCAATGAAATTGGCAAACAAACATAAATTGCCACCTTTTAAAATACTGTCCTACCAACTCTTTCATGGGTTACAAATTACTGTACCCCCTTATTCCACATAGATAGAAATCCAAATCTGTATTTATTTCTAATACAAATTTTCCCTGATTAAAAAAAATTGAGGGAGTTTTCAATGAGTTACATCAGCTGCCAAGAATATTTGATGGGAGTTGAAATTGTGTAAACAAAGCATTTTACCTTCTTTTTTAAAAATTAAAAGTACCCTTGAATCAGAGATAATTTATGTTTTTAAATTATTTGTAACTCCAATTAACACTCTGTTAAAACACACCCACATGGTATCAGGGCCAAAATCCTTCAAGTCGTGAAATTATTTCTTCTTTTGGGATCATTAACCAGTGCATTGTGAAATTCTGTTGAAATAGTCAAGATTCTCTCTTCCATGTAGCCACTCTGTCTGTCCCCTTACCACTGACCTACGTCACATCTGCACCTTCATCACAGAGTCACTGTCCTGATGTCCGTGGATTGTGCAATCTCAAGTGCAGCAAACAGCTACCTGGAGCAAAGAGGTCAGTGTATTGATCTGTTTGCTGTTTTTAACCCAGGTTTGAAATAGTATTTGACCTACCTACATTGAGAGGAGTAATTAATCTAAAATTCTGTTCTCAAGAGGACATCAGATTCCTGAGGAAATACCCTTAGGACAAAGTTTGCTTGAACACTTTCACAACTCAATGCCAACCAATCAGTTCTCTGAGCTCCTGTGAGATATAAAGCTTTTTGAGTTCTGCATGTTTCCTTATTCCAAAAACAAAGATAGCAGAAAGAGCCACTGCTGTGAAGAACTTTAAAGTATTTTGGAGGAAGACCTATTCCAACAGAAAGACTAGTTTCTGCAACCTTGTTGCTTTTAAGAGGAAGCCTTCTGGAAGGTATTACTGTATAGTGTAGTGGGCAAGAACATGAACTTGGTTGAACAACTAGAATTGAACAAGAAATAGAATTGGAAAGAACTTTGATGAGTCTCAACTCTTCCCTTAGTACGTGTACAACACTAGGCAAGTGACTTGATTCCTCTAAGCCTGTTACTTCACCAGCATCATTCATGGGACAGCAAGCAAAACAGCAAGCAGAGGATGAGAGTTTGTGCCAAAAAGGCAACCCCTGTAGAACAGGGGTTAAAATTTTGCAGGAAAGTTTCCTGCTTGCTTCTTAGTTTACAGAGTAAATTGAGGCTGATGGCTGTTAAAGAAAGGTGAGGAAGAGAAGAAATGTAGGTTTGGGGGAAGTGATGACAGTTCCCTTTTGAGGAATGAAGAGGAAGGGGCTAAAGGGAGACAAGCAAAGTATGGGCCAAGGGATGAGGGCTCAGCAAGGGTGCCAGCAGTGATCTGCAGTAGAGACAGCACATGGTGAATTAGAGATGCAGTCACATGATGACTAGGGTTTTCAAAGGTTAAATGACTCACTAAAGGTCACATGGATTTTTTAAAATAACCTGGCTCCAAGTACAGACCTCCTTCTAATCTATAACAGGAGATCTGGGTCTGTCCTTCATAAGCTTTCCTTTGGGCCTCATGTTTCTAGTTTGCAAAAGCCATAAGGCCAGGTGATATTGAAAGTCTCTCAGTCCTCTAAGACAGGGGTTGCCAACTGATGGTCCACGGATTGCTGGTGGTCCGTGAGGTCTGAAAGGTTGGCGACGGCTGCTCTAGGATGTTGTAATGGGAGTTATGCTCCTGGATCTGCTTCCTACTTGTTGTGTTATATGTTACTTTGGGCAGTTCATTGGAATTCCCTGACTTGTTTCTGTAATTAAATTTTGTTTCAGAAGCTTGAGTTCTCAAAAGTGAACTGATTCTATGAAGACAGTTTTATGCTATGTTGATGTGAGTCTCCACTTATCAAGAGTTCTGAGTTCTTCATAGCACTTCCTCCCTCAGGGAGGTCTATTCAGTTGTGAAGCGTGTCAAATATTTAAGTCACTGGCTGGCACAAAAAAAATCACTTAATTATGTTGTAGGCAGAGAAAACAGCACCAGGTGTTAGCCTGGTGGGGTCAGACCGGACCTGGATTTAGCAACTTTGGTACTTGAGTTCTGGCTAGGAAAGAATTCAGAGTCAAGACTCAGCTTTAAGAGAAGATTTATTTATAAAATCACAGAGGCAGAAGAAGTAACTTGTAGAAGAAATAGGCTTAAGAAATAGGTTTAAGAAATGGGCTTAGGAAATAAGTTATAGAGGTAAAGGATGGGCTCTTGGAGCTTGGGAGAGAGGAATGAATGGTAAAGCACCTAGGGCATGGGGGAAGGAGGAGGGGAAAGGCACAGGCATGGTCCTGGGAGGTGGAGATTTTAGGGGAGGTTCCAGAGGGAAGGTCTCAGTAGAGTAGTAGCTTTCTAGGTGTGTTCTTTCAGGGTCTAGGTCTCCACTGATTGATTGGTCAGCGCCAGGGCAGGGGTCATTATTCAATGCAGCTGGTCCTGAGGTCAGCTGTGGGGTCACTTGTCTGGTTTTCTGGGCCTGGAGCTGAAATAAAACTGAGGCCTAGATGTGACCTCTAGGGAGAAAAGGCCAGGTGTCCAAACCACAT
Organism: Plecotus auritus; assembly: GCF_963455305.1. Taxonomy (NCBI): domain Eukaryota; kingdom Metazoa; phylum Chordata; class Mammalia; order Chiroptera; family Vespertilionidae; genus Plecotus; species Plecotus auritus. The sequence goes on along the minus strand of NC_137772.1, from coordinate 97,430,416 downwards.
GACCAGGAGGAGTATGCTTGGGGAGGAAAGGTCACCCTCGGACAAGGTCTCACCCTACACTTGTCCAGTGCTAGGGACCCAGGGCTTTCTGTCCTGGTGACCTTCTATACCTGGCCCTTCGCCCTTGTTCTGCTCATGTCTGTCTAACTGCGGACCACAATTACATTGGCAATAGTCCAACACCACACCACACAAACAGGGCAGAAAATTGTAAAAGAAAATGATATCATGTTTTAAGGAAGAAAATGCTATGTAGTAATGAAGCCTGAACTAAAGCACTCTAAGGCCCTGAGTGTCATACATGTTGAGTAGGTCTTAGCTGTGTCTTAGGGCCCTAGAGAAAATTCCTTTACACAACACATGCCTGAGTAGTGCTTTTTAACAAATTGGCAGAGCTATAGAAATAGCCTAAAACCGTGGTCGGCAAACTGCGGCTCGCGAGCCACATGAGGATCTTTGGCCCCTTGTGTGTGTGGCTCTTCCACAAAATAACATGGCCTGGGCGAGTCTATTTTGAAGAAGTGGTGTTAGAAGAAGTTTAAGTTTAAAAAATTTGGCTCTCAAAAGAAATTTCAATCGTTATACTGTTGATATTTGGCTCTGTTGACTAATGAGTTTGCCGACCACTGGCCTAAAAGATCAGAGATGCCTACTTAGAGGTTCAGTTTTCATCAGTGGAAATGGATTTCCTTGGGGAAGGCAGAATGGGAAATGGTTTTTTTTGTCTTTTTTCCCCCGGCAATAACAAGTTTATATTTCATCTTTTCTTTTCCATTACTTTCGTACTCAATTATAATTTATAATTAAGGCCTTGAGCCCCATCCCAGCAAAGTTAACCAGCAGCCTTCCGACCCTTCCTCGCCAGCCCGCCCCCGCCCTGAGGTTTACTGGAGCAGAGCCTCACGGAAGCCCTCCGGGAACCCGGGGAAGGAAAGCAATGAAAGGCCGGGCAGGTGCACGGCAACCCCCAGCGCCTCCGGCTCCCAGTGGCGGTCAGCCCCCCGCCCCCTCCCCGGCCGGTGCGGGAGGAACGCCGCCGCCCCGCGCCCACTTCCGCTTCCCGGCGGCTCAGCCCGCCCCGCCGTTGGGCTCCGCAGCCGCGGGGGCCGGCCGCCGGGGGCCCTAGAGCGGGGCGGGGCGGAAGGCCGGCCGTGGCCCACGTGGGGGTTAAGCGCTGCTCCGCCGCGGAGGGAGAGGACTGCTGGCGCCGGAGCCCGAGCAGGACGCGGCCCGTTGGCGCGGCGGTGAGCGCAACCCCGGCCTGGCGCTCGCGGCTGCAGGGAGCCGGCTGGGAGCGGGGCGGGCGGGCCTCCGCGCCCGGGCGGCGTGACCTTCCAGGGCAGCCGGCGAGGTGGCCAAGGCGCGGCACGCGTGCTCAGGGACCCGCGTGTGGCCCCTCGGCCGCGTGCTGTCCGGGTCTCGGCGGAGACAGGCTGCGCGGCCTCCGCCTGCGCGCTCACCTGCGGGAGGCTCCGCGGTCTGTGCGGAGCGCCTTCTGTGCGGAGCGCTGGGGGACCGGCCGCTTATGAATGGGAGACTCCCGCAGGTTGCCGGGCAGAATCAGAGCCGGGGAAGTTGTAACTGGGCTCCTTAAGGTGCCCCTCGTGCGGGCGAGGATCCCGAGGCCCGGGGAGGAGTGGCTCGTGGGCCGCTTGGTAGTGAGGCTAGTTTGCATCCCAGCGCAGTTCTGCCCCAGCTCCGGGACCTGCTGGCCGGCGGCCGCCTGCTGTCAGGTTTAGCTGCAGCTGGAACCTTCGCGTAGAATGCGGCCTCTAGGATTCTCCCGCTAGAGAAATTAATTTCCCTAGGGATCAGTTAAGATGTATGACCAGCGCTGTTGTCTGTCCTGAAGTCCGACCCTGGTGTCGTTTTAAAAGGCAAAAGGGACGCTGAAAGGGTTCAGTTTTTATATTTCAGGTGGTACTGAAGGCTTATCAATCAGTTTTACTAACGCTGGTCAGTCTTGCAAGCCCTATGTCTCCTTCAAGCCAAAGCTACTCATAATTTGAACCAATTGCTCACACTTTGTTTCTTAATGTTCCCATCACTTTTTACTATCCTAATAATTCTTCAAGTAGTTATTTGTAGGATTTGACGTGTTTAATAAGTTCGGCTTATCTACTAGTAAAGGGGCTGGATCCACAGTGATGGCATCTAATCCGGTGTGCCTTTCTTTTCCTTCTAAGAAAGAAATGTCCATTCCAAAAGGAACGAAGACACTGAGAGGCCACATTGGATGTGCCCTATTTGTGTGACTCCTTTAATTTTTTTTTTTTTTTTTACTCTTGATAGTATTACAGATCTCTCCAATGCCCCCCATCCTTTTCCCTCCCTCCGCCCAGCCCCTATGTGTGACTCCTTGATGCACATTCACAGTTCATCTTCCTCTGGCCTCAATTTTCCATCTGGAAAAAGGGGAGATTAGATTATGATCTTGACATCCTTCTCCAGAAACTGGATGGCCATCACCTTATCAACCATTGGTACTGTCTCTCCAGGCCTGTCGGTTAACGTTACATCGTTGTCATCTGCTTTAAGTACTGTGATTTTGTTGTTGCTGGTTTTAAATTTTTTTGTAAAAAAAAGTTAGATTCTTGCTCTGTGGTTATTGGCAATCTTCTTCAAGTGGTTAAAATTATTTTCTTCTGACCTTTAGGAAATGGTGTTCATCACTGATCCAGCCCATCCCTCAGCCCCCCTCCTGAACGGTGGGTGGCCTGACTGGGATCACACAGGTCTTAAGTGTAATGAGGATAAAAACTGTTCCTTGTTGTTAGAGAAGTCACTTACATAGTTTGAAAATCATGCAGAGTTGGTTGCTAAATTGGTTATTTAATATTCTATGGTAATGAGCCACCATTGCTTTTTGTACTCTATATTAAGTCTGTACCTCAGCAATAGTTGATTTTTGTCTAAAGGTAGGGAGTAGGCTCTGGTTTTTACACAGAATCAAGATTTCCAGGAGAGAGGCCTGTTATTTAAATATTTAAAAGGTGCCCCAGAATGGTTCTTGTCAAACATATTTGGGACACAATGGAGCAGGTGTTACTTCTCAAAGTGTGGTTGGTGGTCAGGCATTATCAGGGCTGGCAGCATTTCTGGTCTCACCTGAGGCCTGTCAATCAAAGTCTGCAGTTCAAAAAGGTCCCCAGGTGATTTGTGGGCACAAATGGTTGAGAAGCACTGGTGGGGACTGTGATTATAATAACTGATGTTCGGTGCTGTGTTTTGCTGGTTCTAAGAATTGATGCATGGTCACAGTTCATTATCTGTCCCAAGTGGCCTTTGTATTATAATAATAATACTTTTATTATTTGCCTTGTATAGATGGGGACCCCCAGCTTTAGGGGTCCAAGGAGCCATCCTGCTGGTGGCAGAACAGGCAGGCATTCAGACTTTGGAATGTGTCACTGGCACAGCTCCTAACCTGTTTGTTTGTTTTTGTTTTTTTCCCCAGCCCAGCTGTTTTGTGACCTTCTCTAAGGGACCCAGCACAGGCTGCTGTCTGAATTTAGAACTGAGCCTAGTGGAGTGATGTTTCAACTTAAGTCTCTACAAAACTAATTTGATGTGGCTTAGGACGCCAGTGGCTAACTCACTTATTTGGCATTTGTTTCTAAGGGTTTCAGAATGGTGAGATTGAAGTGCCCCTCACCAGTGGCTGTAACATTGATACCCAAGGAAGGTTGATCTGTGAGCTTTTTGTGAGGAGATGGTGGGCAGGTAAAAAGGGAGGCCAGTCACTAGGCAGTGCTGACATCTTGAGCCCACTTCCTTTGGAGCTGATTTCCCAGCTCCCAGAAGTTCAGGCCCAGTAACCAGGCAGCAGGTTTAGAGAAAGGGAGGCTGTAGAGGCCTGACTGATGGTGAACTCTTGCCTCCTCCCAGGGATATGAAGTGCCCATTATAAGCCTCAGAGAGTTGCCTTCTACGGAGCCCAGCAGAGGAGTGGGCAAACATGAAGTCCAATCCTGCCATCCAAGCTGCCATCGACCTCACAGCAGGGGCCGCAGGTAATCCCAGAGAGAACTCCATCCTCTCCTCCTCAAGTACTTTCTATAGTGAGATCCAGGGAAAGCATATTTCCTTTGTCACCCCAAAATCAATATGGCTTAACTCAGAACGAATCCATTTAACGGAAGTGTAATATTGAATTCTGAGCACAGCAGAAGGTAGACTAGTTCCCATTATATTAAAACTGTATGAGTCAGGCCCTGACTAGTGTAGGTCAGTGGTTAGAGCGCCGGCCCATGCACCAAAGGGTCACTGGTTCGATTCCCAGTCAAGGGTACGTATCTGGGTTGCAAGTTCCAGTCCCAGTTGAGGTATGTGCCAGAGGCAGCCAATTGATGTATCTCTTACTACATTGATGTTTTTCTCTCTTCCCTCTCTATCCTCTTCTTCCCCTCCTGTCTCTCCCCTTCCTTCCACTCTCTCTAAAAACCAATGGGAAAATATCATTGGGTGAGGATTAACCAAGTATGAGTCAAGGTGCAGGGTGGGAAGGTGTCCAGTTTACAGCTGGAAAACATTGCACCTCAAAGCTAAAGTCCCTGTTCTTTGTACCATGCCTGGATGTGCAGGTTACTTGGGATTCACTCCAAGCCTGGCAGTTTTCAGAGCCCTTGCAATGTAAAAATAACACCAAGCCATGTCCCCAGGGAATCTCAGTTACTGTCCTTACTACGGCCAGGGAAGGAAAGGAGGACACCCTTTAGAAATAGCTTCGGTAAATGAGGCTGACGTTCACTGTACCTTAGAGCCCAGAAAGGTCAGGTGAGGCCCTAGGATTTGCTGGGGAATGGTGGGCTGGGCCCGGGCCCGGGCCCCAGTGCAGACTGTGGCCCCATGGGGTACAAGTAAGTACTCCCTGGCACAGCTTCTAACACACAGGCTATTCTTTACAAAGGTCACCTTTGCTCAGCCTGATGCAAAGGACGGAATGGGAAGTAGATGGCTGGTAACTTGTTCTCCAGATTCCTGTGTTATGTTAGGACTGGGGGAGCACTCTAATGCTCAGACTTCCCAGATGAAAACCTTGGTTTATCCTTGCCTCTTACACCAAAACTTATAATGGGTTGCAGCACCGAAGAATGGAGAGGCTAGAGGTGTGGGTTGCCATTGTCCTCTTATCCAATGGGGCTTTGTGGCTCAACAGATCAAGTGCATTCACATGGTCACCTACTCTCATCCTGTCATTCGCTTCATTGTAAAAAAGAAATTGCATTTCAGAGAAGAACAAAGTGTTTTCCCATGAACCAAAGGTCGGCCAAGGTAAGCTAATGAGGAAGGCTAGAAACAGCCCACTGCAGACACGGATAAGAAGTGCAGGGCAAGGGCTCCAGCTCCCAGGTTAGCGACCACAGGGAGTGACCCAACCCAGGAGCTGGGGAAACTTTGGCCTTCTGTGTGACTTTGGGTCAGCTCCTCATCCTGCTGTGCAGTCCAGCTGCAGCCCCTCAGACCTCGTGCCTTACCCGCCTGCCTGTCCATGCCACATTTGGACACTGATACGGAAACAGTGGAACCATTTGGTCTCTGCAATAGGTGGATATTTAACCGCATGAGAGATTTTCAGCTTTTGGAATTTAACGTCCTTCAGTCACTCTATCAAAGATGTCAGATCTATTGTGATAGAGTTGAAGAGCTTACCTTTTCCAAGAAAGGCATTTGTATGCCACATTTATAATTTACAGTGAATTTTAAAGCTATACATTGCAACCGTATTGTTGGGAATCTGGTGTGTAAAGCATTTGCTGGTGACTGAACATGTAGGGGCTCCTACACATGCTAACATTTACTTTTCCTAAAAACTGAGAGTGAGTGTTTCTTCCTGCCCTGGAAACACAGGGTCACCTTTCTCTGATAGAGCACTGCTCTGGGTCATTTAACTTCGAAGAACAACAGGCTTCTCTTCAGGGGTCTATGTTTTCAATCTGGTGAGGGACTTGTGAGTACTGAGCAGAGGAGGTTCGTGGCAGTGACCTAAGAACTCCCTCTATGTGGAATGCAAAGGGGAAGCAGCCATTCCACATTGGAGGGTCTTGCTCTTCAAGTGATGGTGCTAGAAGGGCCTTTAGAGACCACTGGCTCTAATGCTCATTCTAAACATAGAAAAGGGGCCCAGATGGATTTGTTCAAGCTTGCACAGCTTGATGGTACACAGACAAGGCTAGGACCTTGGCTGCTTGGTTCCTTGTCTAGTTCTGTTGTCCTCTTTGTTTTAATAGTTCGTAACGGGCCAACAGCACTCCTGGAGGTGGGGTTAGTTTGGAGCCTTGACTGCCCTAGCTCTCTGCAGGGGGAAACTGTTGGGCTTTGGGAATTTTATGCTGGCCAGGAGCAGAGGGGCCCGAGTGTTTTGTGGACACAGCCCACCCATGGAAATGATTAGCATGTAAGAACAAGCCAAGGTGATGGTGTAACACACACAGGTTCTTCTGTATCTCTCCTTTTTCTTTTAAGCAAACTTCCACACCAAGCAGATTTTTAGAGCAGCTTATCTAATGGGAAGCTGTCACTGTCTGTCTGCAGCTACTGTAGGAGTCCAGGAGAGGATCGAGAGCCCCGACAGCTAGAATTCGGAAGGATTTGAAGAAGATAACTGGATAATTATTGGAATGAGGCAGCGTGGATCTCAAAAGTGTAATCTCGCTAAGGGGAAACCTGTGGCAGCACTTGAGTAGTTTAAGAACTATAAAATGATGCACCCCTACTCTGCTGCTCTGTTGCAGTATGCTTGTTTAACCAGCATAATTGAAGGATATGGTACTTTAGATCATTGAAGTTTATGCTCTCAAATGACAATATTTTTAAATGGGAATTCTTTGACAATGATACATCTCTCTGTGTTGTTAAACTGAACATTTATTGACTGCCTCCAGAGGAGGTTGAGGTTCTCACCTCTTTGTGGGTGCACCAAATAATTCTGGTTCAAGGTCTGTTTCTCACCTCTGCTGTCCCTGTGAGCTGTCCTTCACCATGACACTGTCCGTGCCTGATAGACTTCCTCAGCACCTTGTCATTTGCTGACTCAACTACATCAAGGACTGAAAATCCGTAACAGCAACCTTGGTAAAGCATAGAGTACATGACAGGTTGAGTGCCTCTTGCAGAATAAAATGCAGGGCCCACTGTGATACCTACGAGAAAATGCAGAGGCTGTTTCCATGTGTTCAAGGAGAATGAGATGCTCAGAGGTCTGCGGTGTAAGCACGTGGAGAAATATTTAATTCCTGTAAATTATTCATAGCTTCATTGACTTGGTAGGTATCTGAGGACCTGCTGGCCCCATTGGTTGGTGCTGGTGTTCAGAATACAGCTAGAACAGCAGTTGCACCCTGGCTGGTGTGGGAACTGCACGTGGGAAGAAATTAACCAAAGATCTTAATATGCATACTAGAGGCCCAGTGCACCGGTAGGGTCCCACATGCAGTTCCCACTCTGGCCAGGGTGCAACTGCTATTCTAGCTGTATTCTGAACACATGCCTTTCCCTCTGATAAGTGGTCACCTACTTGATGGGCACGATGAGTGCCTCGACAGTATCATTTGTGTGTGGTAAATTACCTCGGAATTAGCTTACCTTCATGGATGAAAGGAGAGAATTATAGCTAGCATTTGAAAATTCATTAGCCTCCTACCTTCTTCCTGTTAGAAATGTACCTGTTACAGATATGCAACAAATGCATATTACTAGTATAGTAACCTATGATGTCTGGACCATTTAGGATAATGGTTAGACTATGGAAAACTTCCAGTTAAAATATTAATGCTCTGAATTAAATGCTTTATTCAGTTTATCTGCATCTAAGTCATCTAAATTATGTACCACGTTTAAAAATTCTGACATTTCACCTCTTCTTTTGGAATAATTAAATTATTGTGAGATAATTAGGATCTTATTTTATTATGGCCCATTAGTACCTAGGAGAGGATAACTAATAATAGTGATGTTTTATTAAATTGTATTCAGAATTAGGGATAATTAGATAAGACAAGACAGAAATGTATTACTATTCTAAAAGAAGCAATCAGTAGTGATAGGATCACAAAAATCATATTTGTGAATGCTTAAGAGAAGAGATCAAACAGTTTTCACATTCTTTGGAAATGCCTGTTTATTTCCCAGTAATTAATTGGGAGTTATTCTTAGCACCCCCTCCCCAATCTATACTTTGTACAACTGAGTTGGAATAACTATGCATAATGTTAAAATTATGAAATTGCATTTCTTAAACTAAAAAAAAATGTATTGGGGTGACATTGATTAATAAAATTATATAGGTTTCAGGTGTACAATTATATAAGACATCATCTGTATATTACATTGTGTGCTCACCACCACTACCCTATAGTCTAGTCTCCCTCCGTCACCATATATTTGACCTCCTTTATCCTCTTCATCCTCCCGCCACCCCCTTTCCCTCTGATAAACCTTCATACCATTGTCTGTGTCTCTGAGTTTGTTTCTTAAATAATTTATGCAATCTTTCTCTTCAGTTTTGATTAGGCTTTAATAACCTTATCAGTGGTTATGCTTTCTAACACAAGCAGGAGACATCTGAGATATGGTGGCCTTGCAGGCCCAAGGGAAAGTAGAAACATTAGCCAGTGTCAGTTCCCAAAATGCAGATCCAATACAGGATTTGGGGATATAATAGGGTCATTTTAGGTCTTTCTTTTCCTTACGTTCAGAATTTTTCTTGAAGTGATCTTTGGATTTTCTGTATTTAATACTCTTACCCTATAAAAGCAAATAAATATATGATTTTTGCTAAGCAGAGGCACGTTTTAGTTCATTCCCTATCTGAATACAAATCATGTTTTAATAGAGTCCAAATAGAGACTTTCTTGTAGGCTCAGATACTTAATTCTTCAGGGATTAATTAGCCACTCTTTTCTTTATCTGTTGCCTATTTCTCTGTTATTTCTCTGGTAGTCACCAGCACCAGGCATTAGGCAAAGAAAAGTGATTAACTCTTTCCAGACTTCCCTCCCCTTCCTTTTTTATGGTTACATGCACAGAGCACACACACACACACACACACACACACACACACACACACACACATTCACTCACACACAACAACTGCTTTTTTTTTTTTTTAATTCTCTCCTGAGATGTTTTTTTAAACATCTCTCAATTGATGTTTCTCTTTCCCTCTCTCTCTAAAATCAATTTTAGAGAGAGAGGGAAAGAGAAACATCAATTGTTTGCCTCCCGCATGCATCCTGACCCACAACCCTTTGGTGCACAGGACGACACTTCAACCAATTGAGCCACACCAGCCAGGGTGCAACTGCTATTTATTAACCACTTGTTATGTAACCACCATTATGTTAAGCCTTGTCATCCATTGTTATATTTGATCCTTACACTAACCCTACTAGGAATTGAGGCTGGGAAGTTACATCACTTGTCTCACTTGTCCAGGATCTCACAGCAGAGCCAGGCTTCAAGCCCAAATCCCTCTGACCCCATTGCCAATGCTGCTAACACATGCCACACCTTTGTATCAGTGGCTTTGGACTGTTGAATACACATCAGTGTCTCTACCATGTGAGTTCTTTCAGGGCTGGAGCTGGGGGTCTCCACACATGTTGTTTATTGGACTGGGTGAGAAGGTTTGGGGGAGCAAGAGGTCTAAATGAGCTGAAGCAGGGGTCAGTGCTGGGGTAGGCTGCCTGTCCCTCGTTTCCATGGGTGATCGAGTCTGCACTCTAAAATGTAGCCATAGACTTGTGCTACAGAAGACTTCTGTCCTGTTGCAGGGGGCACAGCATGTGTGCTGACTGGGCAGCCCTTCGACACAATGAAAGTGAAGATGCAGACGTTCCCTGACCTGTACAAGGGCCTCACTGACTGCTGCCTAAAGACCTACTCACAGGTGGGCTTCCGGGGTTTCTACAAGGGGACCAGCCCAGCGCTCATCGCCAACATCGCTGAGAACTCTGTCCTCTTCATGTGCTACGGCTTCTGCCAGCAGGTGGTGCGGAAAGTGGTGGGATTGGACAAGCAGGCAAAGCTGAGGTGATTGAAGACACTGACACTTTTTTGATTTGTAAAAAAGCAACACTGTTGTAGAGTTAAGATTTTATAATACTTTATGGAGAAAATGTTTCCTTTTTAAAAATAACTACTTTCTTTCTGATTATGAATATTCTAGAGGCCCAGTGCATGGATTCGTGCCGGTGGGGTCCCTCGGCCTGGCCTGTGCCCTCTTGCAATTCGGGACCCCTCGGGGGATGTCGGACTTCTGGTTTCGGCCCGGTCCCTGCCTGCCAGGCCGAGGGACCCCACCAGTGCACAAATTCGTGCACTGGGTCTCTAGTATGCATATAAAATCTTTGGTTAATTTCTTCCCACCTGCCTCCCTCCCCCTGCCCGCCCCCTGCCCCTCTCCCCTCTGAGATTCATCAGTCTGTTCCATGTTTCCATGCCTGTGCATTGAGTATCTGCCCCCTGATGGTCAGTGTGTGTCATAGCTACTGGTCGAAAGGTCACTTAGGCTTTTATATATATAGTGATTGTATTGGAATGTACTTTTGCATTACACAATGGGAGAGTTGCCGACTCACCCTTAGGCATTGGTATTCTTCAGGAGAATGCTTTTAAGATGCTGATGGTAGGGCTACTTCTCTTATGGGCAGAGGTGCTAGACTAAAACCATAGGTGCAACTTGTGACCCAAACTTTAGATTCTACTTCATCAGCAAAATGAAGAGTCTTGGAAGAGATTGCCTGAACCAAATAGTTTTGAGGAGATTTTGGAATTTTAGGAAGGGTCATAAGCATCTGAGGAATTACTGGTGAATCTTCTTTGGCCAAGTCTCCCACAAACATCAAACTTTGGCTTATGTCCTGTCATTCTTGGGCATTTATTATACACAGACTAAAAAGAATTTAAAAGCCCCTGGGATGTTTATCCATGCCTCCTTTGAGCATTGCCATGTTTGAAATAACTTAAAACTATTCTATCAGCCTCCTGGTTGCAAAGGGCAGGCTTATTGGTTGTTTTGGTAGGAATTTGAAATCTCATTGCATTTAAGGTCCTACATGACTGAAGTTAGGTTCCGTCTGTACGGAAATGTTCTCTTGGAGGTGTCTAGAGGTCTAAGCATGCTCCCTTTTATATGAAGGAATTCTGTCTTGATGGATGGAACCTGTTTTTTAAAAGCTTGTGGCTGGATGAGCTCACTCATGGAGACAGCATCTATAGAGGGCTGAGCACTGAACCTAGGACCCTCCAGTAGAGAGGGCCAGGAAAAGGAGAGGAAGTGAATAAGCAGGAGACAAACCAGGAGAGTGAGGTTTCCCAGAGTAGAGACTGACAGGAAGAACCTGTTGTGACTGCAGCTCACCCCATTAGAGGAAAAGACTCTGGACTGAGGAGTCTGGAGTGTGGGCCTCCAACATCCTTAGAGAAGATGGGAAACAGCAACCACATGGAATTCTGGAGGAGCCCTGCAAGAAAGACCCCTTCCTATTTTCCTTGACCAGCGCTCTATTATCTTTTGAACTCAGATTCTTTTTCATCTTGCAGAACAGTTTATTGTCACCTGTTGGGGAAATACTGTCTCAGAGTTTACAGAGCTCTGACGTGTATGGTGTGTTTTTTAGCCCTGATGGTCTGTGGGACGAGCAAAGTGGGTATTATGTTTCAAAGAGGAAATGGAGTGCAAGTACTGGCATGTTCAAAAGTCACACAGTAATGGCTGAGAAAGCTAGGGCTCCAGCCCCCTCCAGCATTCTTCATAAGACCACAGTTAGAGTATTTTGTAGGGGTCGGATCTTGATAAAAGATGAATAAGCAGAGCAGTGAAAAGAAGAAACCACTTGAGAGAACCTGTTGTGAATTGCTGCAGTAATGTTGTAAATATTTGTCTGTTCTTGGTTTGAACACTGCCCTGAGTGGTGTCCTCTTTTGACATTTGGCTGGACAAGATCTTACATGGCAGGATTGTTCAGGTACATGTTTGTTAAATGGGTGATAAACAGTCAATTCTTGCAAAATCCCATCCTATGCCTGTCACCATTTCAGTGCCAGCTCTCAACGCTTATAATTTAGGCCCAACCTGGGGCCTATGGACCTCATTTAGTGCCTTAGTAGATGAAAGTATTTATTAGAAAGCCAAAGTCCAGGCAGATCTGATCTGGCCTTGTTGTTGCCTTGTAACGACATGCTAGGTGTTTGTTCAGGTGTCCTAACCATTACTACATCTTAGATTGAATGGGCGGCTCCATTTACTGATGCCACCTTTGTTCCTGAAAACTTGGCAAACTGGTTAATGACCCTGATTGACTGTTGCCTGTCAGCAGGTTGACAGAGAGTCCCCAAGGGAGGCCAAGTATGGATCTGCAGGCTGGCTGAAAGACAGCAGAAACCATTTTAAGCTTTGGTTTTGAGAACCGAGTGCAGTAGGAATGGAGTGGGAAGGAGTGGAGTTGAGTGGCAGGCAATTTCCACACTCTGGAGAGCTGAGTGCCAGCATAGTTGTGTATCTGGCTCTGCTCCGGAATGGTCTGATGTTCAATTCTCTAACATCAAAAGGGAGTTCATACTGTAGGAGTGTCTTCCTCTGGAGAGAAAGCCGCTCGGAGCCATCCTTTTGAGACTTAACACCAGCCGTACATCCTTCTGAGGCACTGAGGCCAGGCTACCAGGAGATAGGATACCAGGGCTGGGATTGGAAGTGGCCCTTGATTTGACACTGCTGTTTGACATCAGTTTATTTAACTATTAGTGTATTGTAACTTTAGGATAACTGAATGTGGTATGTCTGTTAAGCTTTTGCTCACTTTGGAGAAAAATTGTAAGGGGCTCTCTGTACCTGGGGCAGTAAGATGAGGGGATTACTCCCTGGGGGCTTTTGGAAATCTGTGAGTGCTGCTGGTTGTCCATTGGCAGCAGGATGCTGGCATTTAACGGGAGTGAGTGTCAGGGAGCCAGCTGTCCTGCCGTGAGCAGCTCAGTCCTTCCTGCCCAGCGGAGGTTGTTCCACCCCATGTGCCAGTCATGCTCCCTTGATGAAACACTGCCCCACGGATGGAAGGGTCATCTTTTCTGACCCCCATGAACTCTCAGAGAAGCCTTCCTGACAGTTTGTTTTTTAGACTTTCCACCATAGTCTTGAACTCTAGTGGATTTCAGTTTCACAATGCTGCTGGTGACTGGCTGGTGGCACTAAACGGGTATGAGATGAGGAGGTGAAAACTTCGGTATTTGTATTTATTTGCATTCATTCCTCCATTTCTATTTCCAGCTTAGCCATTTTACCTACAGCCATTGAACTTGCTGACTCACGCTGGCTTTGCCCTCCCCTACATACCCTCTGTGTTGCTGAGGTCAGGAGGTTATTAGTTGAACTGGGAAATCTTTTTAGAATGAACAACTTTTGGGTTAATAATTTATCTTGGGGTTTCATCTGTGGCAGTTATAATATGTGTCTGCTCCAGGTTGGGTTTTGGGTGTGTAGGGATAGCCTCAGAACCTAGTTTTATTTAAAGCTTAGTGAGCAAAATACACTGGAATATTAACAGTGCATGTGTTGAGGTGGTAGGACTATGGGTAATTTTTTTCTTCCTCTCCATGTTTTGTTTTTTATGTCACTGTGTGTCTTAGTTCTTGCTGCTATAACTAAATACCATTGACTTGCAGGCTTAAACAACAAACATTTGTTTCTCATAGTTCTTCAGACTGGGAAGTCCAAGGTCAAGGTGCTGGCTGATTCGATGTCTAGTGAGGGCCCTTTTCCTGGCTTGCAGAGGGATGCCTTCTTGTTGTGTTCTGCATGGAAGAGAGAGCGCACGCAAACTAACTCTCTGGTCTCTTCTGATAAGGGTACTAACCTCACCAGAAGATCTCCACCCTCATGATTTCATCTAAACCTAAATTACCTCCCAAAGGAACCCCTTCAAACGCCATCACATTGAGGTTAAGGCGTCCACATAGAGTTTGGGGATGGGAGACAAACATTCAGGCCATAGCATGTGACCAATAAAAAGAGCATGGATTTTACCGTCAGGCAGACCCTGGTTTGAATCCTAGCGCTGCCACGAGGAAGCGGTGTGACTAGGCACGTTACCTTCCCCATGTGGAGACTGGTGTACTGCTGTCAGCCTCACAGGGTTGTGGAATCCTTAGACAAAAGAGCCTGTGCAGATTCCCGGTGGGTACTCAGGAACTGTTTTCTCTCCTGCTCGCTCTCCTCTACCACCGGAGAGTTTCAGCATGGTGAGTGCCGAGTGAATGAAGAACGGGACCGGTAATTGGTCGCCTGTCTTGTGTCCTTCAGTGATCTGCAGAATGCAGCTGCCGGTTCCTTTGCCTCTGCGTTTGCTGCGCTGGTGCTCTGCCCCACTGAGCTCGTGAAGTGCCGGCTACAGACCATGTACGAAATGGAGACATCAGGGAAGATAGCCAAAAGCCAGAAGTAAGCACCCCTGGGCACAAACAATAGGTCTCTGTTGCCTTACTGTATTGTGTACTTTGTAATTTCATATTGTACTAAAATCAAGTAATAGAAAGACAGATTTATCTACCCCAAAATATGGTGTTTCTAGAACCCTTTCCGCTATAGTCAGAGGATAATTTTCTGAATGGAAGGGGTGATGGTTGGACCCATCACCCCATCTGACCTTTATTTAATATTTCAGAAGAGAAGAAGCCATGAGTTATCCCTTTATGGCCTGTTGTGTGTGTAAGGCATGATCTCCAACCAGGAGGGGAGGCACATAGTCAGAGCTTTGGTACTGAGAGCTGAGCCTTCACAAGTGCTCATTTGGAATTGGAGATGAATATTTGATGCCCGTTCCCAGGATTCACATGGGTGTTCAGGCTGATCAGCCCAATCCTAGTGCTAACTTCCTTAACCCCCGCTCCCTAATCCTTTACGTTTACCTACAAAGGGCCCAAAGTCTGAAAACCCAGGGAAGCCCCTGTAAACAGCTTTCTTCAGTGATCAAAGGATCACTCTTCAACTCAGTCTGGAAAACAGAGTCTAGTTATCCTGTGAGTAATCGTTTGCAATATGATATATTTGAGTCGAAAAGTAATTGATTATCCTTATTAACCTCAAAATTTGATTTTTCATTGTAACATCTGGCTGACAGAAGTTCTGGTGGTGGGTATGACTGTGGTTAACTCAAAGCCTGTAAGTCTGCTGGGAAAAACCAGTAGATAACCATTTACAGTCTCTCCCAGTGAGGATGGGGTACGTCACAGAGCCCTGTTTCCTGCAGCCTTGAGATTCATTACAACCAATTTGAACCTATTAGTCATAGCCAGAGGTTCAGAAGTGTAAGTCTTTAAAACTTTTTTTTTAAACATATTTTATTGATATTTTACAGAGAGGAAGGGCGAGGGATAGAGAGCTAGAAACATCGATGAGAGAGAAACATCAATCAGCTGCCTCCTGCACACCCCCCACTGGGGATGTGCCCGCAACCCAGGTACATGCCCTTGACCGGAATCGAACCCGGGACCCCTCAGTCCGCAGGCCGACGCTCTATCCACTGAGCCAAACCAGTTTTGGCTAAAACTTTTTTTTAAAATATATTTTTATTGATTTCAGAGAGGAAGGGAGAGGGAGAGAGAGATAGAAACATCAATGATGAGAGAGGGTCATTGACCGGCTGCCTCCTGCTTGCCCCCCACTAGGGATCAAGCCCACAACCCAGGCATGTGCCCTTGACTGGAATCAAACCTGGAACCCTTCAGTCTGCAGGCTGATGCTCTATCCACTGAGCCAAACCAGCTAGGGCTTTAAAACTTTTTAGTGAAATATGTATACTCAGAAATCATAAGTGTGCGGTTCTATATGTAGTCACAAAATAGTCATGCCTTTGTAACTAGTGGCCAGATTAAAAAATAGAACATGAACAGCACCCATAAAGTTGTCCTCATGTCCTCTAAAAGTAGTTTTAATGCCAGGGTGATATCCAGCATCTAGAAGCGTTCAGGAATCTGGAGAAGGTGCTGTGTGTAAATTAATAAAGAGACTAGAAATATAATATAAATTTGTAATCCATGGGGGAGACAAAGGAAGCTTAGCTGTAGTAGGTAAATTCTCTCTATCTCAGGACCAAGGGTTCTTTTTATTCCCACATTTTGCGCTATAGCAAAGTAGATATACATATCAAAGGTAAGGTTTAGTATACAGTAGGCATTGTCAGTTTTGGGGGAACTGCCTTCGGCTCCTCAGGTGTTTGGCCAGCAGGAGGCAATAACATGTAAATTGAAATGCCCTCAGCTGTCTGGTAACAGGCAATAATAGATGCAGATTTTCAGATTTGGGGAAATGCCTTAGGATGTTCCAGTAAGCAATAACATGTATTCAGCCCTGCTGAATATAGAAGCCCATCAACCTTTTGAGGACTTCTTGCATTTATTATGACACTAGAGGCCCGGTGTATGAAATGCGTGCAGGACGGGGGGTGTCCCTCAGGCCAGCCTGCACCCTTTCCAATCTGGGACCCCTTGAGTGGGTATGACTATGGTTAACTCAAAGCCTGTAAGTCTGCTGGGAAAAACCAGTAGATAACCATTTACAGTCTCCTCCCAGTGAGGATGGGGTATGTCACAGAGCCCAGGGCAGTCGGACAACCCTCTCACAATCCAGGACTGCTGGCTCCCAACCACTTGCCTGCCTCTGCCTGATTGCCCCTAACTGCTTCTGCCTGCCAGCCTGATCACTCCCTAACCACTCCCCTGCCGCCTGATAGATGCCTAACTGCTCCCCAGCTGGCCTGATTGCCCCTAACCGCCCTCCCCTGCCAGCCTGGTCGCCCCCAACTGTCCTCCCCTGCAGGCCTGGTCCCCCCCCCCCAACTGCCCACCCCTGCAGGCCTGGTCTCCCCCAACAGCCCTCCTCTGCTGGCCCAGTCACCCCTAACTGCCCTCCCTGCTGGCCTGATCAGCCAAAACTGCCCTCCCCTGCAGACCTGGTCTCCCCCAACTGCCCTCCCCTGCCAGCCCGGTCACTCCTAACTGCCCTCCCTGCTGGCCTGATTGCCCACAACTGCCCTCCCCTGCAGGCCTGGTCCCTCCAACTGCCCTCCCCTGAAGGACTGGGTCCCCTCAACTATCCTCCACTGCAGGCCTGGTCCCCCCCCAACTGCCCCTCACTGCAGGCCTGGTTCCCCCCAACTGCCCTCCCCTGCTGACCTGGACTCCCCCAACTGCCCTCCTCTGCAGGCCTGGTCCCCCCCCAACTGCCCTCCCTTGCTGGCCTGGTCACCCCTAACTGCCCTCCTCTGCTGGCCTGGTCACCCCTAACTGCCCTCCTCTGCTGACCTGGTCACCCTAACTGCCCTCCTCTGCTTGCCTGGTCACCCCTAACTGCCCCTCACTGTAGGCCTGGTCCCCCCCAACTGCCCCTCACTGCAGGCCTGGTCCCCCCCAACTGCCCTCCCCTGCTGACCTGGACTCCCCCAACTGCCCTCCTTTGCTGGCCTGATCACCCACAACTGCCCTCCCCTGCAGCCCTGGTCCCCCCAACTGCCCTCCCCTGAAGGACTGGGTCCCCTCAACTGTCCTCCCCTGCAGGCCTGGTCCCCCCCCAACTGCCCCTCACTGCAGGCCTGGTCCCCCCCCAACTCCCCTCCCCTGCTGTCCTGGTCTCCCGCAACTGCCCTCCCTGCTGGCCTGATCAGCCAAAACTGCCCTCCCCTGCAGACCTGGTCTCCCCCAACTGCCCTCCCCTGCCAGCCCGGTCACTCCTAACTGCCCTCCCTGCTGGCCTGATCACCCACAACTGCCCTCCCCTGGAGGCCTGGGTCCCCCCAACTGCCCTCCACTGCAGGCCTGCCCCCCCCAACTGCCCTCCCCTGGAGGCCTGGGTCCCCCCAAATGCCCTCCCCTGCTGACCTGGTCTCCCCCAACTGCCCTCCTTTGCTGGCCTGATCACCCACAACTGCCCTCCCCTGCAGGCCTGGTCCCCCCAACTGCCCTCCCCTGAAGGACTGGGTCCCCTCAACTGTCCTCCACTGCAGGCCTGGTCCCCCCGCAACTGCCCCTCACTGCAGGCCTGGTCCCCCCCAACTGCCTTCCCCTGCTGACCTGGACTCCCCCAACTGCCCTCCTCTACAGGCCTGGTACCCCCCCAACTGCCCTCCCTTGCTGGCCTGGTCACCCCTAACTGCCCTCCTCTGCTGGCCTGGTCACCCCTAACTGCCCTCCTCTGCTGACCTGGTCACCCTAACTGCCCTCCTCTGCTTGCCTGGTCACCCCTAACTGCCCCTCACTGCAGGCCTGGTCCCCCCCAACTGCCCCTCACTGCAGGCCTGGTCCCCCCCAACTGCCCTCCCCTGCTGACCTGGACTCCCCCAACTGCCCTCCTCTGCAGGCCTGGTCCCCCCCAACTGCCCTCCCTTGCTGGCCTGGTCACCCCTAACTGCCCTTCTCTGCTGGCCTGGTCACCCCTAACTGCCCTCCTCTGCTGACCTGGTCACCCTAACTGTCCTCCTCTGCTTGCCTGGTCACCCCTAACTGCCCACAACTGCCCTCCCCTGCTGGCCATCTTGTGTCCACATGGGGGCAGCCATCTTTGACCACATGGGGGTGGCCATATTGTGTCTTTGAGTGACGGTCAATTTGCATATTACTCTTTTATTAGATAGGATGCTGGAATTAGCCTCCAGCATAGTTTAAGGTATTTTTAATGAAAGTAATTGTTATGCCTAGGTTGTGGTTCAAATCCCCAGTCGGGGTACTTATGGGAGGCAACTGATTGATGTTTCTCTCTTTTCCTCTCCCTTCCTCTCTCTCTATAAATCAATAAAACAAACAACAACAAAAATACCCATGTCTCTGGGTAAGGATAAAAAAAAATTAAAGTGGATCCATTTAAAAAACAAAACAAAAAACATTGGCCCAAGGAGCTCATTTGGTTGAGCATTGTCCTATGCACTGAAAGGTTGCAGGTTCCATCCCAGTTGGGGCATGTACAGAAGATACCTGATAAATGTTTCTCACATGGATGTTTCTCTCTCTCTCGCCTACCCTCACTTTCTCTCCCCATCCCCTCTTTCTGAGCATGTCTTCTGGAGAGGATTTTTAAAAAAAGCCCTGGCCAGTTGCTCAGTGGTTAGAGCATCAGCCCATGCACTGAAGGGTCGCGGATTCGATTCCTGGTTAAGGGCACATAGATTGCAGGTTCAATCCCCGCCCCATTTGGGGTGCATGTGGGAGGCAACCAATCAATGTGTGTCTCTCACATCTATGTTTCTCTCTCTCTTCCTTCCTGCCCCGCCCTCCCTCTCCTTTCCTCCCTTCCACTCTCTCTGAAAAGCAATGGAAAAAATATTCTTGGGCAAGTATTAAAAAAAAAGAAAGTAATTGTTCGATCCAAAGGACTTTGGCAAACAGACACCTTGCACAAAATAAATATTGGGTGACTATAGTGAGGTATAGCAGTGTCCACAGAGTGGTATGTGATAGTTAAAGGTTGACTTAGACTGGAAGGCAGGCTAATTGTGTGGAATTAGATTACTTTGCCACGTGCATTAAGGATGAGATCTGTGTTGCTAGAAGGACCTAGCTAATGGTAATGCCTGAGAAGCCTTCTGAAGTCCTCAGAGAGAGTTAACCATTAAAAGCAGTGGCCTTTACTACCTCAGGCCTTAATCCTGCATTGGTCCAAGCCAGGTCACCTGATGAGAATAAAGTGAGAAGCTAGAGGAGTGCGTGGTTTTTGGTTTCATGCTGTTTGGCGGGACACAGTCTGCTGTGGCACACACCATTAGGAAGAGGAGCCCAGGTGGAAAGTGCCCTGTGTTCTGGCTGCTGCAGTACTCTGATCTGCTTGCAATAAAAGTTCTTGCATACCTTCCTTTCTAAGAACTAAATTCTTGGTGTGTGCCTTAAAGGAACTGTATAGAATTGCTTTGGTCTTATCTTCAAGTAACATTTACTCCCTAGCTCATTTCTCTGTATTAACACAAAACAAAACAACCCCTAAAACACCTGAACAAATTTCCTCAAAACACCAGATCTAAAGAAAGATTAAGAAAATAGGAATTGAGGGAGGTAAGGGATTGGGCAAGTAGAATACCATTTGTTCTTGCTGAGTTTGGATGCTCCTATTGTAACTTCACTTATTCACTGTTGAAAAAATGGGCATTAGTTCTTTTACATTGTTGATAATAATGACTTCTAGAAATGTATTTCTTTACCATAGAATAGTTTAGGTTAGTGGTCAGCAAACTCATTAGTCAACAGAGCCAAATATCAACAGTACAACGATTGAAATTTCTTTTGAGAGCCAAATTTTTTAAACTTCAACTTCTTCTAACGCCACTTCTTCAAAATAGACTCACCCAGGCCATGGTATTTTGTGGAAGAGCCACACTCAAGGGACCAAAGAGCCGCATGTGGCTCAAGAGCCGCAGTTTGCCGACCACGGGTTTAGGTGATAACACTTGTCATCACATAATTGTATCTGTGCTTCTCTAGATATTTCCTTCCCACAGAAGTCTTTTATTCTCAGAATTCTGGGTCCTCTGTTTATAAAATCAGCTGTTTTCTTCCTAGAGCTTAATCAGGTCTGTTGATTGGGTGCTAATGCCGGAGTTGTGTTTAACTTTCTTCCTCTGTCTCCTTCCAGCACAGTTTGGTCTGTAGTGAAGAGTATCCTTAGAAAGGATGGCCCGTTGGGCTTCTATCATGGACTCTCAAGCACTTTACTTCGAGAAGTACCAGGCTATTTCTTCTTTTTCGGCGGCTATGAACAGAGTCGATCGTTTTTTGCTTCAGGGAGATCAAAAGATGAACTAGGTAAATGTATTCACTTTGGGTTTGACGGTGTCAGCTTTCCAATGGTGTGGTTGCTGCAGATTCCATGCGCTCTGCACCCCTTTGTGGGGGCCCACCTGGCATTGGGATTTCCAGATACTGGGAAGCAGTGTGGCCCTGGCAATTGCAGGTATCTTCCTCTGGTGGCGCTGGCGACTGTTGGCACCTTCCTCTCAGCTTGGTAATTTCCCCAGGACAGGATGAAGCAGTGCAGCCCAAACTTCTCTACTGTTATAACATTTATTAATTTGTTCTGGCTCCATCTTAGATGTGAGGAAATACAGAAATTCCTTTCCCTATGGGAAATCATCAATAAATGGGGAAATCACCTGTAAATTATCTTGCAGTAAGCTTAAAATTTGGTAATGAAACTTGATAGTGTTTGAAAGCAGTGAAATTATAGTTCTTTCTAGCTTCTTCTATTTAACTGCTTGACACAATATATCAGTGTTTGGTCCACTTGAGTGTGATGACTTTTTCCTTAAAACCTCCCTTCAGTGTTTTGGACCTGTTCTAGGGTTAGTCAAGCTCCCAGGCTTAACTGTTCTGTTTAATAGGACAACTTTTATTTTCCACAGTAAAGGAAGAATCAGGGTTGTTGGGCTTTAAAATATTATAGTACTTCAGAATGAGACAGTTGAAAAGAGGCCTCTGTTTCAGTGCTCTCTCATCTCATTCCTCCGAGTAGGGCATTCAGTGCTGCTGGGGACCTGCTGGTTCTGTGTGGACCAGCCCTCTGGAGGGTGGGGCAGGAGGGCCACAGAGCCACAGTGACCAACCTAATACGACCCTCACTAGGGCTACCCTCACTAGGGCTTCCCCTCCTGGTGAAGTCTACCGTGTGGGTAGACTACCACACGGAACCTTTGCTCTTAGAGTTTGACAGTTGCCTCAGAGAATTGTGCTCCACAGCATTAGCATTTTTATTCTCACCTACCTGCAGCCACTACCTTGACCTCTAGAAATGTCACATCAGCTGTTTTTGAGATAAAACACTGTTTGCTAATTTTCTTCTCTAGGCCCTGTCCCTTTGATGTTAAGTGGTGGAGTTGGTGGAATTTGCCTCTGGCTTGCTGTTTACCCAGTGGATTGCATCAAGTCTAGAATTCAAGTTCTTTCCATGTCTGGAAAACAGGCAGGATTTGTTGGAACCTGTATAAGTGTTGTGAAAAATGAAGGTGGGTCTGCTATTGCACAAACAGAGCACGTATGTATGTCATATTTCACTGCTGGTCTTATTGCAATATATCATGTGTATAATTGGTCTCTGCCCCGTCTCATATTCCTTGTCTAGCACTGTATGTTAATCCATGTTTGTGGATTTGTTTCCACTTGCCTTTCTTTAGCTTATTTTTATTATTCTCAAGAATGTTTAAAGTTCTTATTCCTAACTCCTGAGCCAGGTACCTGTTAGGATGCTCTGTTCTAAATAGCCTGGAGGGAATTATTGAAATATGGACTTTTTTTTAAAGGGACAGATGTTTTGAAGTTAGCACCACTTGTTTTATGTCATATATTTTCAGATGATCCTAAGAGAACCACTAAGGGATTTAAAAGAATGTGCACCATGCTTAATCTTTAGTCTCTTGGAAGTAGAAATGCACTAAGCAATTTCTGAAGGTGATTTTTTATCAATTTTTAGTTATGTAGGAAGATGTAGGTTTTCTACTTAATGTTTGTATAAAGCCAGTTTTATGCTACTATAGTGAGTGAAGATCTGTCCTTCCAGCATCCTCTATACATCTTAAAGCTGGGATGTGAACTCCTCTATCATGATTTTAAAAGGGAGAGCACAGTAACAGTATGCAGGAATTGTTTGTATCCCAAGTAGAGTACAGACATCTTGTATATTACTAATAGGTAACCCCTTCTTAAATTTACATAACACTTTATAGTTTTACAAAGTACTTACACCTCCCTTATGTAATTGGATCTTCATAGGGCAATGCTAAAACTAGAAATGCTCTTTCACTTGCCCTATGCCTCGTCTTCGTCCCCCAGGCGAAGCTACAAGACCACTGCAGTCTGTGGCTCTGTGTTCGCCTTTTGTCTGCCCGTGTGAGGCCTCAGTTCTACCAGATCCACCTACCAGGAGTTAACCAGGCATGGGATTGGTGTATGTTACCTGAACATCAACCAGCTTTGCTCGGAGTCCTGACATTGTCCGGTTTCCTGTAGTCTGTTTAGTTCCATTAGTCCAGGGGAAATCTGGAAATAAGTTCTTTCATCATGTGTTGGTTTTTAATGCTGTTGTATGGATTTGTAAGTGTAAAAATATATATGCTATGCAGCTTCATGGAAAATCTCTAAGGAAGGGACTCAGTCTTGGATCACCCTTTTGTCTTCTAGGAATAACAGCATTATATTCTGGACTGAAACCTACTATGATTCGAGCGTTCCCCGCTAATGGGGCACTATTTTTGGCCTATGAATACAGCAGGAAGTTGATGATGAGCCAGCTTGAAGCAGACTGAAGTATTCTAGTGAACCTGGATCCAAGTACAAGTGTTTGAGGACTGTAATTCATCTCAGGGTTTCATGGAGTACAAGACCAGTGTGGAATTATTTTAACTTCAGAGTATTTTGTTGTCTTCCGTTCTTCTACCATAAATCTTAAACTTCATGGAAGGACCTCAATTTTACACATAATCTGATTTCTGCCCAAAATTGTACTGAAATAGAAAAGCTACTGCTGTTGTCCTTGGTAGGACATACAGGGTGAGCTTCTGGCCCTCGGTACCTAATCTGACAATCTAAATATAATCAGGGATTTTGCATAAACTTGTACATGCAGTTTGGATGGTTGTGTGTTGTGAATGAAGCATAATTTTGTTCTGTGTTTAATCAGATCATACTAGAAAAACCCAGAGGTAACCATGTTTCATGAAGATGGTTATGATTACTTAACACAGTGGTCGGTGTTTGCCGCGGTTTGCCGACCACTGACTTAACCCATTCTAGATACATGGTCTCTTAAAATCTGCTTAACACATGCACTATACCAAGTGGCTCAAGTTTTTAAAAAGGATTCCTGTGGTGCTTGAAAACCAATATATCCATAGATCTTAAAGAGGAGAATATAATTGTATACTGATGTGGCTTCCATGTTTCTGATTTAACTTTCAGAGTAGGCATCCTGGATTTTTCCAAGATGCTCTACTGATAAAATAGTGCCATTCGTTTTTTTGATGAGATCATATACTCTCTGAAATATTGTTGGGTGTGGCCTAGAGTATCAAGCCTTTGGAAAGGTGCTTGGCCTTCACTGTGCCAACTTCCATCCTCTCGCAAAGAGCTTCCCTCTGCTGGGCTTTAGGTTGCAGAAGGGCCTGAGGAGAGGGGGTTGTGCTGCTGTCTTTGTGAAGACCTTGTGGCCCACAACAGCCCTTCGCTTTGGTCTCTGGGTCCTGGCCTGGATAGGGTTCCAGAGTATTCTTTGGACCACTCACTTATTGCCTCCACCAACTGGAAACCCATCCTGGGATTAGAGTGCCAAAGCCAAGAGAAGTCCTTGTTCCCTGTCTGGTGATTGACAGTACTCCTGGATGGAGTCCTCTTCTCAGAACTAGACAAAACGTAGTGTTTGCACTCTATAGTGAGAAACGTCAGGGCTGACCCATTCTCAAATTTTTCTTGGGGTCCATAACTCCATCATGCTTTGACAGTGTTGGAGCCCCTTATATTTGCTACTGGCAGTCGTTGAATTTTAATGATGACTGTATGTGGGGTGTGACTTTATAAAGCAATGGAACAAAGTAATTTTTATTAAGCTATGCCATATGTATGCAGTAATAGCAACAAAACACTCATTCATATGATTCCCACAGACTTGGAGATGGAAGCTGTTCTTTGGCCATGTGAGTGGTACTTCATCTGAACAGGCTAGAAATGTAGTACCGGCTTCCAGCAGGAAGCGAATTGCTCAGGGTCCCTGGTCCCCCTGTGTGGTGCCTGTCAGCATGTCAACACTGTTGGCAGTAGACCTCACATGTCCTCCTTAAAAGGTTTAACTAAATATCTTCAATAGAAACAGTCTGAGGCACGTAAGAGTGAGTGGGAGCAAGGAATGGAAAGTCAGAGGAATTGATTTTTCATTCTATTGAATTCATCATGTATAATTTGTACCATTTCAGATCCGTACTCCAGATAAAAATATGGTCACTGTGTTTAGAGAAATTCTAGTGTCCTATGTCATTAAATTATTTGCCTAATATTTGAGTATATGAGTTCTTTATATACACTGCAATTATGAAACTCGTTCACTAGAGTTACTATCTCCCTCCATCAGGCTGTGGATGTGATGTGTCTCATTTGGCAGGTTACCATTCTTTTTCTTTAAATAGTTAAACTTCTTGCTATTAAGTTATGGATACTGTTCCAGGTTATTAAATTATGTTTAAGAAAACCAGTATCAAAAAAAGAAAAGCCCTGGCCGGTTTGGCTCAGTGGATAGAGCGTCGGACTGCGGACTGAAGGGTCCCGAGTTTGATTCCAGTCAAGGGCACATGCCCGGGTTGTGGGCTCGATCCCCAGTGGAGGGTGTGCAGGAGGCAGCCGATCAATGATTCTCTCTCACCGCTGATGTTTCTATCTCTCTTTCCCTTTCCCTTTCTCTCTGAAATCAATAAAAATGTATATTAAAAAAACACACAACAAAAAACAAAAGAAAACCAGTATTATTCTGATATATTCTAAGTAAGTTTCTTGTGTTCAAAGAATTAGTCACACTGGGTTCTAAGACAGCAACCCCCGAGAGACCCTAAACAAGTTCTCTTTCTAGGAGAGGAAGCAGACTTGTGTGGCAACTCATTACCAGAAATTCTGATGGATCTTGGTGGATTAGAGAAGAAAAACTCCAACTGTATCTCCTTATTTCAAAGAGCAAGATTCTTAAAAATTGGGGTCTGCCAGTATTGAAAAAGATAGATCTTACTCCTCCATGAGCCAGCTAAGCACTCCCCCCATTCAATTAAGCCTGCCCCCTGGTGTGCACTGTGGAAACAATACAGCCTGTTCGGCCACAACACGTTTCTGTAACACCATTAACAGGGAATAATGCAGTCATAACTTGGAAGGAACTTGAGAGGGAGTCCTCCAAGATCTCTTCCTTCCGGGGAGCCAGGTTAGGGAGAGTAGGATGATAACTTTTGTCAAAAGCAAAAGGCCTTCAGTTGGCCTGCTGCACTGGTGGCACTGACCCTTTGTGGGCTATTTTGAGAAAAAAGAGAGCACCTGTGCCGTGCTCCTTTGGCACCCTCCAGCCCTTCTGTACTGAAGGTATTGCCCAGTTTCCCCTTTTAAAAAATATCTACTGTGGCAACCTCCAGGCATTCTGAGCTGCCACCTGGGTGGTTAGTGGTTAATGTGCTGGTTACGTTTGTTAGTTGGAATGGTTTGCCCCAAACCTCCAAACCCCCTAAATTCCCAACCCAGTTTCCCCCGAGCAAACCATTTTAGTGTGTGTTTTTTGCAGAGTACAAGGTTTTTCAGGAATGAGTATAGTGTGTTTTAGCAGAGTACTGTTTCTTATTAGTTGCCAGCTTTGTTTCCTGATGAATTTAACTTGGTCTAGATTGTTGAGAGCCTTGCCAACTAAAGGAAAAATCACTCAAGTAAGGATAATTTCAATAGAGCCAAAATAGAACTGTTTTCAAGCACAATCATGGCCTTAAGATACAGTGGCAGTGAAAGTACTTAGAATAGCACTGGGTACCAAAGAGAAAATGATTCCCTCTGGACACAGGACTAGAATGAAAAGGTGACCTTCCTTCACAAAATTCCCCAAGATTCTCTATCCGTCCTGTTGACCAAGATTCTCCCAGCCTCCCCATATCTGTGTGTGACTAAAGGAAGCTCGTCGTGCTCCGTGCGGTGCTTGGAGAGCAAGAGAAAAGCGTGTGTTTGGGGTGAGGGGCTGCTGTTTAAACAAGTCTCTGGGTTTAAAAGTCTCTGCTGTCAATCTGATATTTGTTAGTTTGTAAATAAAATGGAGGAAGAAAATAGAAATTACCTTCTAATCTGAAATTACAAATGTGAAACAAAGGGAATAAATACTTGTCCAAAAATATATAAGTAAATGAAATAAACCCACAGTATTAGGGGGAATCACAATTTTTAAATATTTCAGTTATTTTGATATGAAAGTTTTATTTAAAGTATTTAAAAGTGATAACTAATGTTCCTGTGTATTGTGTTCCAAATTTATCTCAAAACTTTGTTTAAAGTATATTCCTTCAAAAAGGAAAAAAAATCTCCATTGACATTTTCTCTTGTATATATTTAATATATGTTTAATAGTATTCTCAAGAACATATGTACACATATGTAAATATAAGTATACCAGCAAGGAAGAGGGTTTTGAAGATATAAATACATAGCAGGGATTGGGGAGAATATGATTCTATCCTAGAAGGGGAACTACACTTAATCAGATACCAGCTACAACTTAACATCATCAAAATAAATTTCAACTGCAAACTCTGGACGATAAATTTTCCATGCTTTTGGTTTATGGGGATTATCCAATTCATTTCTTGAAAGATAAAGCCTAGAATAGAAAAAAAAAATTACATTTTGTGGCTTACAGAAAAGCCATTTAAGGCACCCTTTTTAAGGCATTAAAAAAAGATTTGCTGGCCATGATTAGTCTCTGCCCACTTTTCTGTATCTTAGCTCTTTATGAGCCAACGCTCCCACTTTCTCTACTGCGATGCAAAATATCTTAATCTTCACTAACAAACACACAGTAACAATATGTCACTGATTCTTTTAACATTGCCTTGTATGGGATGAATAAAAGACATCTGGGTTTAATAAAATAAATTTTTATGTGACAGAAATCAGCCAAAGAGAATAGGTGTGTATTAAAACCAGAAATAAAATACTGAGTGTCTTTTCAATGATTAAGTTGGCATTTTAGCTGATAACAATGTCATAACTAATAAAAACAGCTTTACCAAGTAGTATGGAAATTTCAATGTTGAAGAAATCTTTAGAAACATGTAAAAGTGAGGAGGACAGTGATCTAACTGTGGTTGTCTCTCCAATACGAACATGGTCTTTTAAAGGAAAAAAAAAGTGTTCTTATTTAGCAATTACCACTTCTGAGGAGTCCCACCAAATGAAGTTCCACCCAGATATCTATTTGAGAGACTTTGCCTCTGTTGTGAGTTAAAGTTTATAGTTTGTATACATCCAGGGAAGAAAACTGGTAAAAAAATTTTCAATCTAAAATTCACTCTATCCAAATCCATTAAATGTGTGTACATTATAAGTATGTAGATTAGATGTTCAATTTCCTGTTGCCTTACTGGACTCAAGTACACAGTTCAGATTTGAAGAACAGGCTAGGTTTATGTAATGAGAACTATCAGTTCATGCCAAATACAATCACAACTGCTTCAAAACTCACCTGCATGGTTTTTTTTAAACATTTTTTTCTTTTGTGCATAAATAGGTATTTTGATACCAATTAATGCCAGTGATCTTAATCCAGCATCTAGAAGGCTTCAGAAATCTGGAGAAGGTGCGGTGCATAAATTAAATAAGAGTCCAGAGACGTAACATAATTTTGGAAGGCATTTGGGGGGCCAGAGAAGACTTAGCTAAAGAAACTAAGTTCTCCCTTGTCTCAGGACCCCTTGCTTTTTATTAACACAAATCGTTCTAAGGCAAGGTAGATATACACTTCAAAGGGTAGGGTTAGGTATACAGAATCCATTGTCAGATTGGGGAAAAACTGCCAACGGCTGTTCAGGTGTTTGGCCAGTAGGAGGCAATAACATGTAGATTGAAATGCTCTTAGCTGTCTGGCAGCAAGAAATCATTTTATGCATCCTTTTCAGGTTTGGGGAAATGCCCTCAGCCATTTCCGGATAATTCAGCCCTGCTGACATGCTGGAATTGGCTTCTGGCAACCAATAATCTTAAATTTGTTTCAGCACCATGAAACAAATATTTAAAGTGGAGAATTTCTAGACTCAGGAATGAGTTTCCAGATGTGGTAGAAGTTTCTTTGGAAGAATAATCTTCAAATCAAGTAATATTACCTTTTTAAAAGTGGTTCCCAATTTAATTATTAGAAATCACTTTAAAATGTCAGACTATTAATGATTTAAAAAAATTATAAGGTAAAGTTTATTTAGAAAGTTGCAGAAATAGCAGAAGGGCCCTTGGAGCTTAGAAGAAAAAGGGAGAAAATATTCACTTTGAGGGACAAAAAAGGGAGAAGAGGCTTGGGTGTGTTCCAGAAAAGAGAGAGAGCTCACTATGAATGTTTTTTTTTTTTAGTTGTCTTCACAGACATTATGTCTTATGACTTCTGCCCTAGAAAAAACTGTGCCAATTACCTTTTAAACTAGCTGTAGCCACCCCTCCCTTACTGCCCCACCCCGCCACCACCAGGTGACACCTTACTTTTGCACAGAATTTGGTGGTGGTTGATCATCAATAAATGAACATATACTGAGGATCTGTCCTATTTAAGGTACTGAGCAAACTCAAACTGTCAGATTTATTACCACATTCAAGATCTGATTATAATACATTTGAACTTATAACACAGTCCTATGGCATGGCCTTGAGGATAATGCAAATCTCAAGAATAGCCATATTTTTGAGGCTGGGGGAAGGTCAATGGGGGAAAAAAAGGAGATATATGTACTACTATATGTAATACTTTAAACAATAAAAAATGCTAAAAATAAATAAGTAAATAAGTAAGTAAATAAATAAATAAATAAATAAATAAAAGAATAGCCATATTTTTATAATAACCAGATTAAATGAGTATGTGAATGAGGAATGGTGACTTGAGGATTTTTTGGTTTCTGTAAACTGAGTTTATGGCAATCAGCAAAAGACTTGCCGTTACACCTTTCACAAACATTGAAGATAAAGCTATTTCTACCGGATTATATAATAAACCATACCTGTTATTTTCTATAAAGGATGTGTGGAACCAAAAGAAAAAGGGGCAGTTGTCATAGAATTTAGGAAGATCCTAAAAATACATGGATTAAAAAAAGAAGGTTATTCTTCATAATAAAAGTGATACCAAAAACTAATCACCCAAAAGGGATTAAAATTCCTTCCTTTATTCATTTATATATTTATCAAACAATTGCAGCCATTAAATGTGCAGCGTTAAAAGTCTATTACATGACACCGAGGACACAAGGGAGGAGGCTTTCAGAGATTGCTGTTTCTATCAGAGTTTTCAAGGAAATGTATCTTTTCTTTTTTTTTTCATGTTTTTATTGATTTCAGAGAGGAAGGGAGAGGGAGGGAGAGATAGAAACATCAATGATGAGAGAGAATTATTGAACAGCTGCCTCCTGCACGTCCCCCACTGGAGATTGAGCCCAAAACCCGAGCAAGTGCCCTGACTGGGAATTGAACCATGACCTTCTGGTTAATAGATTGACACTCTATTAATTGAACCACATAGGCCAGGCATGTATCTTTTCTATGATGGTATTTATACATTTTATCTGGTTTAGATAGTGCTAAACAGAATCTATTAAGGACCTAAGCCTATTTATGCACAAATATATCATCCATTCCTACAAGGAGCAGCTATTATATAATTAACTGTCATTATTAATGATGATAGAAATACCTAAATTTTTTGTAAGTGCTTTTACTTCTTGGTCCTTGAAAATCATAAAGGCCAGATAGTACTAGCACCCTCTGGGCCAGTGCTCTTCACCAGTCTTTCTGCTTAGAGGCCAATGATTGAGAGAGAATTCAGACTGGCTCCATTATTCAAGGGGTAACCATTCAATATGGGAACTATCCAGGTCACTTGATTTAACATATTTACCATTTCAATACTTAGTAGATTCTCCCCTAACAGGGAGAAAGCAGTGGCTAAAGAAGGACACAGGAAATATGTTTTAAATCAATAGACACAGCCCTGGCTGGTGCGGCGAGTGGTTAGAGTGTCAGCCAGAGCACTGAAGGGTTGCAGGTTCGATTCCCAATCAGGGCATGTACCTGGGTTGCAGGTTCAATTCCCATTCCCACTTGGGTGTGTGTTGGAGGCAATCATGTATCTCTCTCACATTGATATTTCTCCCTCCCACCCTCTATCCCTCCCTCCCTCCTTTCCTCCCTCCCTCTGTCCTTCCCTTCCACTCTCTCTAAAAGAAAAAAAAAATCAATGGAAAAAATATCCTCAGCTGAGGATTACCCAAAAAAACTTTTTAATTGATGGACATAGTTTCTTATTGGAAGCTTTGGTTGGTTTTACAGGGAAATGAATTGAAACTATTGAGATTAGAAATGTGTTGTATACAGAGTAATACCCAGACATACATTTTATGACTGGTCAATATAAATTATACACTCATGATACAGTAATGACAGCAGAATTCTCATTTTTCATAAAGTAAATATTGGATTTTTTATAAAGTAAACATTGCATTAAAATACTATTATAATGTATTATATAACAATTCAGAAGAAAGTAAAATCTTCACTTTCAAGTATTTAATAAATTATGGGGAGCAATGTGTTTTAAATATATAAAATATAAAACAAAAATTTGACTATTGCTATGCAGTAAAACATACCTTTGTCTTCTTTACATCTTAGTTTTTGTGAAACTTAATACATACATATTGTGAAAATTAATACATACATACATACTTATGTGAAAATTAATACATACATATTGTATAGAAATTAGAAAAACAAATGAGCAAAATTTTAAAATTACATATGTTCTTTAAAAAAGGTGTTATGGATCTGACTTGTTTTTTTCTTCCTCCCTGGTTAGGAGTTGACATCTATCATCTCCCTTGTTGGGATATGTAGCAATGGAAATCCCAAACCAGAATCATTCAAAAGACTAAACAAGAATAACAGCATAGGTTGTTTCTTGATTACTCACTGAAGAAGACAGAAATTGCACTTTTACATCATCATACAGAAGTGGACAGTTGCATAGATGAATTATTACTCTGTCTCTTTCAATATCATGAACTACCTGTGAATGAAC
Organism: Plecotus auritus; assembly: GCF_963455305.1. Classification (NCBI taxonomy): domain Eukaryota; kingdom Metazoa; phylum Chordata; class Mammalia; order Chiroptera; family Vespertilionidae; genus Plecotus; species Plecotus auritus. Next base: position 97,398,621 of record NC_137772.1, on the reverse strand, counting down.
ACATGGAATTCAGATAATGAGATAGCTGATAATGAGATAGAAAGTATAACAGGGAAGTTCATGTTTACTTATTGAGGCTTCCTATATTTTCCAAGTACTCTTGGTCTCATAACCCTATCACTACATGGATAAATAAATGTTAATCATTATTTCTATAAAGTTGCAATACTTGTTTACCTTTTTAAAAAGCCAGTATGTTTGAGGGTTATGGTGGAGCACTGCTGAAAAGCAAAGTATTCAACTTTCTATTACAGTTTCACCAAGTAAACTTTAATATTGACTGTGTGCCACCTGATTTTCATATGTTGGGAATACAGTAAGAAGCTCAATTTTAAAGCTGGCATTCACATTAAAAAAGCAAGGCATAACTGTCATGCTTTGTTAAAAATGTTATTTGCCAATGGTATCATGGGCCTTGTCCATAGAAGACTGCTAGATGAAGTCACCAAAGACAGGCCAAGTCTCTGGAATGAACAACTTTGAAGCTATAGTATTTCTTTGTTATTGATTCACCCTTGTGCAATAGTGCCACCCACAATAAGAAAGGTCTATGCTAGGCCTTGGAAAAATACAAAAGAAGGTGCAGACTCAGTTGAAAATTCAGGGAGCTATACATATAAGGAATGATAGTAGAATGGCATATAAGTATGTGTTGAGCTGTATGATGAAGACTGAGTGTGCTGTTGCATGCTTGGGGAGGTTAACAGGAGGTATAGGATGAGAAAGCTTCATTGAAGAAGCATAACTTGGGTTGGGAATGGAAGGATTTGTATAAATGAAGAGGAGATCTGAAAAGAGAACCCAGTTCAGACAGGGGTTGGTGGGGGTAGGGGAAGGAGGAAAAAAGACCTGCAGAAACATGAAATAGAAATTAGAATTGTGTTCCAAGGACCAGAGGGGTCCCAGGCTACTTGAAAGGGAATCTGCAGGCCAAGTTACTAATGGAAATGATCTCAAGTATCATAGGGTTATATCTTGAGAGTTCAAGAGCCAGGAAAATAAGAAAGAAGTTATTAAAGAGTATGTAGGGCAATTACTATGTGACAAAGTGGCCTGATAATTATTACAGATAACATTTACTTAGTAATTTATAGTTTACAAAGGAGCTTCACATATGTTAACCAATTCAATCCACACAATACTTGGAATGTAATCTTTATTTTACAGATAAGAATATTGAGACAAAAATGTTAACTGTCTTTGACTATTGGCACACAGTGTGTATTCTGCTCTACCTACAACTTTTCACAATGAGACCAGTATTTCAGGATGCATATTGTAGGACTCTATATATGCAATGTATAAGGAGGAAAAAAAAAAAGGTAAGGGGATGTCTGTAGAAATCTAGGCATGAGCAAATGAGGTCCTGGATTAGGTAGTGGCAATAGGAACAGAAAGAAAGAGAGTGAAGAGAGATTTCAATGGTATAATCAGCAGGATTTAGGGGACCAAGACAAAGAGAGGATCAAAGATAATACCAAATTTGAAGGCCTGAGTGAGAGAATGCTAGTGCCATTTGCAGAAGCAGAAGAAAAACTCATTTGATAAATATACTTTTTTCGTTTTTATTGAATTTATTGGGGTGACACTGGTTAAAAAATTATATAAGTTCCAGGTGCATACTCTGCAACACATTATCGTACACTATTTATTGTGTGTTCACCACCCCAAGTCAAGTCTTTGTCCATCACCATTTATCCTCCCTACAATCTCCTCCACCTGCCCCCAACCATTCCTCCCCCAGGCGATCACCACACTGTTGTCTGTGTCCTTGAGTTTTTCTCTCTCTTTTTTCCTTTTTTACTCAATCCCACCACCCCTCTCCCCTGACAGCTATCAGCCTGCTCTCTATCCATGAGTGTGTCTCTACTTTGTTTATTAGTTCAGTTTGTTCATTAGATTCCACATATGAGTGAAAGCATAGGGTACTTGTCTTTCTCTCATTGGCTTATTCCACCTAGCATGATAATCTCTAGGATCATCCATGCTGTCCCCAAAAGATAAGAATTCCTTCTTTTTTACCGCCAAGTAGCCTTTCATTGTTTAAATGTACCACTACTAATTGGCACTTAGGCTGTTTCCAGATCTTATCTAGTGTAAATAATGCTGCAATAAACATAGGGGTGTGTATATTATTTTGAATTATTAATGTTTTGGGTTTCTTTGGACAAATTTCCAGAAGTGGAATTGCTGGTTCATAAGGCACTTCCACTTTTTTTTTTTAAAATAAATTTTTATTCAGATTATTACAATTGTTTCTCCTTTTTCCCCCCATAGCTCCCCTCCACCCTGTTCCCACCCCACCTTCTGCCCTTACCTCCCCTCCACTGTCCTCATCCATGGGTGTATGATTTTTGTCCAGTCTCTTCCTGAACCCCCCCATACCCCTTTCCCCCTGAGAATGATCAGTCCACTCCCTTTCTATGCCCCTGATTCTATTATATTCACCAGATTATTCTGTTCCTCAGGTTTTTAATTCACTTGATTTTTAGGTTCACTTGTTGATAGATATGTATTTGTTGTTCATAATTTTTCTCTTTACTTTTTTCTTCTTCCTCTTCTTTAAGAATACCTTTCAGCATTTCATATAATACTGGTTTGGTGGTGATGAACTCCTTTAGCTTTTTCTTATCTGTGAAGCTCTTTATCTGCCCTTCAATTCTGAATGATAGCTTTGCTGGGTAGAGTGATCTTGGTTGTAGGTTCTTGCTATTCATCACATTGAAAATTTCTTGCCACTCCCGTCTGGCCTGCATAGTCTCTGTTGAGAAATCAGCTGACAATCGTATGGGTGCTCCCTTGTAGGTAATTAACTGTTTTTCTCTTGCTGCTTTTAATATTCTCTCTTTGTCTTTTGCTCTTGGCATTTTAATTATGATGTGTCTTGGTGTGGTCCTCTTTGGATTCCTTTTGTTTGGGGTTCTGTGCACTTCCTGGACTTGTAAGTCTATTTCTTTCACCAGGTGGGGGAAGTTTTCGGTCATTATTTCTTCAAATAGGTTTTCAGTATCTTGATCTCTCTCTTCTTCTGGCACCTCCATAATTCTGATGTTGGTATGCTTGAAGTTGTCCCAGAGTCTTCTTACACTATCTTCAACTTTTTGGATTTTTTTTTCTTTTTGTTTTTTCGGTTGAGTGTTTTTTGCTTCTTTGTATTTCAATTCTTTGACTTGATTCTTGTGTTCCTCTAGTCTGTTGTTGGGTCTCTGTATAATATTTTTTATTTCAGTCAGTGTATGTTTAATTTCTAGTTGGTCCTTTTTCATATCTTCGAGGGTCTCGTTATATTTATCAGCCTTTTCTAGGATATTCTTGAAGAGCCTTATAACCGTGGTTTTGAATTCTATATCCAGTCGTTTGTTTTCCTCCATTTCTTTCGTTTGTGATCTGTTTCTTTGATGCCGCATTTTCACTGCTTCCCTGAGTTGGTAGGGTAGATTTGTGTGCTAGGTCCCTTTTCTCCACATATGGCCCAGTGGGTCGGCCTCCCCAGTTAACCTGAGGTGGACACTCTTGGTGCACCCCTTTGTGGACTGTGTGTACAGCCTTGTTGTAGTTAAGTCTTGATTGTTGTTGGTATCACTGGGAGGAATTGACCTCCAGGCCAGTTGGCTGTAAGGATCAGCTGTGTCTATGCTGGGAGAAGTTGGGTGCTGGAGACAGCCTTATAGGGTTAGACTTGCCAAATTGCAATAGCCTCTGTGCTCAGCTTGGATGGGGTGGAGTCTCAGGGCGGAGCAGACAGTCTTGGCTTCCAGTCAGCCTTGCCCTTGCGCATGTGTGCGCGCCTGCAGACCTCTGCCTTCCCCGGCTCCTGAGTCTCCGCCCGAGAGTCCAGATTCCCCCCACAAGAGTGTGGGTCCCCAGGGGCTCGCCTGGAACTGGGGCTCACTGCAGTCAGAACTGGGGCTCAGTGCAGTCAGGAGCTTCTGACTCCCTTCCACTAGGGAAAGCCTGTGGCAACCTCCGCAGCCTTTGTGCGCACTGGCACACATGCGCCTGCAGACCTCTGCCTTCCCGGGCTCCTGAGTCTCCGCCCGAGAGTCCAGATTCCCCCCCACAAGAGCGTGGGTCCCCAGGGGCTCGCCTGGAACTGGGGTTCAGTGCAATCAGAATTGGGGTTCAGTGCAGTCAGGAGCTTCGGACTCCCTTCTGCTAGGGAAAGCCTCTGGCAACCTTTGCAGCCTTTGTGCACACTGGCGCGCGCCTCCAGAACCCTGCCTGCCGGGGCTCCCCCGGGTCTCCCCCAGTTCTCCGAGTCTCCGGGTGCCTTTCCCTCTACCTGACAGTCCAGACTCCCCCTGTATGAGCCTGGGTCCACGGGGTTTCGCCCGGGACTGGGGTTCAGTGCAGTCAGAACTGGGGTTCAGTGTGGTCGGAGGCTTCCTTCCCCCTTCCGCCAGAGAAAGTCAGCCAGGCTCTCAGCCGCCCTTCCTCTCTGTGCGCACAAAGCCCCTTTGCCGTACCTCCAATTCTCTGTGAGCTTTTCTCTTTCCTTCTAGTTGTAGAATTTTCACTCAGCCAGCTTTCCTGTGGTTCTGGATGGTGTCTGTTCTGTCTTTTAGTTGTAGTTTTGAAATTGTTGTGCGAGGCAGCAGTTTAGGTGCTTACCTATGCCGCCATCTTGGTTTCTCCTTAAGGCACTTCCACTTTTAATTATTTGAGGAACCTCCATACTGCTTTCCACAGTGGCTGTACCAGTCTGCATCCCCACCAACGTGCACAAGGGGTCCCTTTTCTCCACATCCTTGCCAACACTTGTTGTTTGTGAATTTATTGATGATAGCCATTCTGGCATATATGAGGTGATATCTCATTGTGGTTTTAATTTGCATTTCTCTGATGATTAGTGACATTGACCACCTTTTCATATGTCTATTGGCCATCTGTAAGTCCTCAGGTCTTTTGCCCATTTTTAAATTTGATTGTTTTTTTGTGTTGGGTTTTATAAGTCCTTTATAAAATTTTGGATAGTAACCCCTTATTAGATATATCAGCAAGTATGTTCTCCCACTCACTAGGTTGTCTTTTCATTTTGTTGATGGTTTCCTTTGCTGTGCAAAAACTTTTTAGTTTGTTGTAGTCACTTGTTTATTTTTTCTTTTGTTTCCCTTGCTTGAGGAGATATGATGTGTTTGAATTACAGTAGCAGAGACTGTCCATGTTGTAGCTCCTACATCTACCACACAGTGGATGCTGTGTTGTGTGAATGAAAGAAAAAAATTTATAGTTTAAAGCAGAAAAATGGATGAGCGGAACCAAGAATAGAGTATGTACAGAGGTAAGAACAGAAAGCCGAGGATCAGGCCTGAGTGAGTGCCCTCAGGTGGGAGAGGGGCAAAAAGAAGGGAAAGAAATGGTGTTGGAGAGGTAAGAGGGGAACTAGAGACAAGCCTGAGAGTTTTCAAAGTTTGTATTTCTTAGACCTATGAAGGAGGCTTTCTTGTTGCTTCAGAAAGGTCTGTAGTCTTAGGTATTTTTTCAACATTTAAGAAAATAATTGACCTGACCTGCCACCTGGAAAAAGCTGCTAAGTGCGACGACATAAAAAAAGCAGTGAAGCAGGCATCAGAGGGCCCGCTTAAGGGCATCCTGGGCGACACAGAGGACAACCACTCTTCCACCTTTCATTTTTGCTGGGGCTGGCAATGCCCTCAATGTTCACTTTGTCAAGCTCATTTCCTGTTTTGACAATGGATTTGGCTACAGCAACAGTGTGGTGGGCCTTATGGTCCACATGGCCTCCAAGGTGAGAGCCCCTGGACCACGAGCCCCAGCGGGAGGGAGAGAGGACCTCAGCTGCTGGGGAGTCCTTGCCCCACATCGGTCCCCAACGCACTGAGAGTCTCCTGACCTCCACAGTTTTCATCCCAGACTTTCTGAGGAATGGGAGGGCTTAGGGAACTCCACCTTGTCATGCGCCATCAGTCAGGTTCACTGTACCCAGGAAAAATAAAAATTGACTACCAAGTCCCATTGCTTTGGGTCTTTCGCATTGTCATTTTTTTCTCATAGTGCAGTCTCACAAGACATCTGAATTAGAATCACCTGAGACATTGCTAAATCTAGATTCCTGGTTCTCATTCCAGATTTCCTCAATCATACTTTGGTGTACAACCTAGGAATCTGCATCTTTACAAGCTCTGAGGTGATTGTTATGCACACTAAAATTTCAGAGTCAGCACCACAGAATAAAAATGACCAAGAAAAAAAGATATGGCTAAAAATGACCAGAGATAAGAACAGGTACATGAATTTAAAACTCTGATAGATTCATGGTAACATGCTTGGCATTATGCAAAAATGAAAACCAAGGCAACATTCTGAGCTGAAAATATATTCTGGAACATGCTCTGAAAAATCTATTTTGAACAACGAGTTTAATTTAGCTCTGACTGCATTCAAACCCAGGGGCACCAAGTTGCATAGGAAACAAAAAGCAACATGGCCTCTCCTTGTAGTGATTGAGGGCTGTGGGAGGTCAACATACTGATCTGACATTGCGATTTAAAGCAGTGCTTTCCCAGTTCATGTGCTTTCTCTTACCCTACAGTTTTTGGAAGCAGAACAGAAAAAGACAGTCTTTTGATGCATTATTATTTGCACTTTTAGATCATCACCGCTGCCTTTTCCAACACCTGAATGAAAATAAAAAGTTAGAGTAAAGATCAAAAAGTCTCAACAATTAACATTATGAATTAAAAAGAGAGGAAATCCCAGGTAACAATATATCAATATGAAATAATTTGGGTGCATGAATTTTGTCTCTGAAAGACAAGGCTTCAAGCCAATTCTGTCTCCTAACGCAGACTTTGTAAGTCTGGAGAAAAGACATAGTTCAGCTTCTAAGCTTTGTCTTTCTAGAAAAAAAGAAATTAGGGCAAGTGACTTGCAACCTTTCTTGCTAATGTGTTGCTTTCTTCAAAATTCAAATCATGATGTTTCTTAGTAACAGTCTAAATTCCTCTTTCTTTAGTTCCTAGAGAGCAGTTTCTGTGAAAATATAGGATACACAAAATATAGGATTCCTGTGGTGTTTAGCATACATTTATAAACAAATGGTTTCTTGTCCCTTTATTCTATTCAAATTATCCACTTCCTTTAACATTTCCTCAAAGGGCTAGTTTCTCAAGCCTCCAATCAAGTTTTATTGCTTTTGCTCAACCCTGCATATTTTACTTAAATATGCACAGAACTAAAGGTACAGAAGTAAAACAAATATTCTAATAAAGTCATATCTCGATCATTCTTGACTATTCATCTTATATTATGTTTGCTTTGTTCTCATTTCATTTTGTTTCCACTAACACCATATCATTAACTTGTCATTAGGAATCAGTTTCTTTGCCTCAGTTCCCTCAGTACCATTCTAGCTGCAGAGCTTCCTTCTAATGATGTCTACCAAAAACCAGTGAAATACAGATTTAAACTAAGTCAAATACTTATCATGTGATAAGAAAAGGGCATTGATTTAAAAGTTTAAATTACAACACATTAAAAATTTTTAAATAATTACATGATTTAAAAATTAAAGGTAAAAAGACATGAAGTGAAAAGTCTCTCTCTCACCCATCCCACACCTAGTTAATTCTCCACCCCCAAATGCTTTATGCTTCTATAATTAAGTATAAAAATTAAGTATAAAAATTTATCCTCCCACACGTTTTACCAATACAGACACACACAAATATGAACACATATTTATCTCACTTTTTGTTTTAAAGAAACTGTGTCATACCATAGAATTGTCCTGTACCTTCCATTTTTAAAACACATGTCAAAAATCATTTAACTCATTCATTAATAAGGAAACATTCATTAATAAGTATGATGTTATAGCTAGTTCAAAGTACTGTACACTTATAGCAGATAAGGAAGGATGAAATGAATCTACAAATAGACACAAAATGGGTCAATAATCAGTTGCATTACACCAGGCACAATTAATTTGCATTTCTATGTGTAAAAATGTTGTGCATTAATATGAGGTTTTTACAACTTACACAGTTGTAAAATAGTTTCAAGACCATGGGAGGTGGAGACAACCCAGAAAGTGCACTAGATATTGCCCATGTCAAAGTCTTTCACACTTTTTTCTCCCCATCACCTTTCTGCTGTGATCATAAAAATCTCAAAGGAAGATTATTTTTATTCCAAAAGAGGGCCGAGGTCATTATGTTTGACCTGATTGTTTAACTGGGTGCAGCAAGAATTTTAACTTGCTACATAGGCCTTCCTAAGCTGGCCCTGCAAGCCTAGACCCAACTGTGCTGACCGCGCTGAGGCCACAACATGCTCCCTGGAAGTCCTCATGAGGGATCTCAAACAGGACTTCTAAAATCCGCTGTTGTATGTTAGCCTGAGAGTAGGAAACCAGACCTGTGAAACGCTCCACCAGTTTTCACCTGCAGTACTCATAAATGTGGGTTAGTTCTGCAGTTCTCCAGGTGTGTGCTGTACATTTTACTAAACAATGTCTCCACAGAGTTTAAGTAAACTTCAAAATATTAAGAGAGAAGTGACAGTCTTAAGATATAATACCAGATTAAGGCAACATATGAAATTCTAGACCTTATTAAAAACATTTTGAAGCTTAGAATTTTGAGAAACTATTCCTATTTTTCATATTAAAGAAATGCATTAAAACTCCATTAGACTGAATGCTGATTTGCTTGTTTGGAATACTTTAATACTCACAGAGCTTTGTATAGATACTGTTGCTCCCATGGTTAACAAAGAGGAAGTTGAGGCTGAGTATACATTCAGGCACCATAAGGGTTCTCAGGCCACTAAACTGGTTTTATATTTGGGATTAAATTTCTGAGTGGAAGTAGCTGCTCCAATAGCCAACTGTGCTGCCTTCCTCACTGCAGAATAAAGCAGTCTAGCTCTATTTGCAGGGCGTCACTGAGTGTGGGAAGGAAGATGGAGCAAGGTACTGCTGTCCTCTATCTTCTACCACCTGCTGGACAAGCCTGGCTCTACCTGGGGAGTCTGGCAAGGGCTAGAGTTCCATTCAGCTCCCCTACAACTCTCCCCCACATCCCTTGACCCAGTCACGATGGTCTTTGAAGAGGAATGCCATCTACAACGCCTTTTCACCAACAGTTGCTCATTTATATGCACTGGAGGCATCCTGTCACAACAGGCTGTGTTTCACACGTCTGCGGAGCAATGCTTGTTTGGCAATCTAGACCAAAATGTCCTGCACAGGCAATGCTACTGAGTTGAAGTTGTTTTCAGAAGTCAGAAAACTATGTAATCTGTTTGTGGTAATCTATTAAAATTCCTCACTGCCAACAAGAAGTGGTGGTGATATGTGTGTGTGTGTCGGGGGTGGGGGGGGGGGTGGGGGGGTGGGGCGTGTTATGCACATAAGCTGAAAAAATTATTTTGTATTTTAACAATTTTAATTTATTTTCTGACTATGCAGTTTTATGTATTTTTAAGGATTTTTAAATTTCTGAATAATTGGATGAAATGTTAAAAATATATTTTTTCAGATCTTTATTTTGTGTGACTCCTCAGAAGACTAAACACTAAGCCATCTGGGTGGATGCCAACTCCCTGGCACCACACCATGAGAGAGAGCACTCCACCCTCCTAGAGGGCCACAGTCTGGCTGCTGCTTTAAGGATTTGCCCCCTGATGCACCTCTGCAGGGGAGAATGAGTTGCAGACCTAATGACATCCCTTCCACACCAGCCCTGCTTCCCCAGTTCCTCTGGGGAAGCTGTGCAGGGAAGCGAGGTGGGTGACTGAATTAGAGACATGGGACTTGAGGCCAGTTCATCTCTCCACCTCTTTTCTTTTCTTTCTAAAGTCCCAGAGATGAATGATCTGATAAATTTTCCTGATTATTTGGGTGATGGTGGGTCTAGTCAACTCTTTTGAGGTTTATAAGGATTTTCATTCCTGGTAATAATAATAAATAATTGGTAACAGCTAGGGGGCCGAAAGACACCCCATGGAGCCCAGGTTTTCCCCAACTCTTTCTGTGTTCATGCAGATTCAGGTAACAAAGACCTAAGTGCTGACCTCAGAAAGCTTTGCTTGACCCCCAGGATGGACTGGACCCAGCCTCTGTGTGCCCCCAACACTATGGTCAGCTCTTTATCTATGTACTCATTCCGCTCCTCTGCTACCACCCAGGGACTCGAGATACTAGCATGGATCCTGGTAGTTATTTGTAAAAAGAATTTTTGGCAACAAAATTCTTTTGCAAGCCAGATGTTTAAGACTGAAAGGGGTAGGTGAAAAAAATGATGTAGGGATGCCTCTGCCAAGACAAACATAAACTAGAGGTGAGTGTGAGAAAAAATGGTCTCCAGGACTCATGGGCCTTCCTCTCTTCTGAATGAGAGGTTCCACTGTGAAAAGTCTACCCTGGGCATCAGTGAGAACAGGAAAAAGGGAAGGGGATGGAGCACCCCAAATTGATGATGGGAAAAGTAAAGGTAAGGGTTGGTAGTATGGCCACAGCACTGCTAGGCTGATGGCCATTTCAGGGGGTGAGGTCCATATGTGAGGATGTACAAGATAGCTTGGAGTTGGGATTCTCTGTATATATAAATGTGAGCAAAATCCTCCCAAATAGTAAGAACATTACCCACCTGCCCAATTATCCAATAATATTTAAAGCACTTACCATGAATTGAATAAATAACAATTTTTTTTATCGTAAGTACTTTTCTTGGAGGGAGAGTCAAATTATAAATATTTTTCACATCTGCAAAATATCCAACATATCTATTCTGGAAAAAATACACACAGAAGTCTTAATTTAAGTGGAGATGAAAAGTCTAAAGTCAGCATATCTGATTTTTTTACATAGAACTTAAGTAGAGTAATTAATTAAGGGAACATTTATTGGGTGCCACTATATAACTGCATTTTTATGTATGTTGCCTCATGACTGCATATCTACCTTAAAGAATGCGGTGGAGGAGTAACAAGAAAGGAGCCAGGTGCTGCTGACAGGCTCCTATGATTGAGAGAGCAGCTCACCAGAACCAACTAGACAGCAGCATCACGGCAGGAAACAGTTAAGGAGCCACTATGGATTTTGAGCAGGAAACAAATGAGAACAAATCTGTGTGCGGTCAGAGGCTTAGCTGTGACTACGTTAAAGGAGAGTTTGTGGTTTGGTGGTGAGCAGCCTTCTAGGCATGAGGGAGGGCAGATGTAAAGAGGCAAGAGGAAGAACTCCACAGGCTAATGGTAGATACATATTCTCTTGTCTCTGCCAGCTAGAGTTTCTTCACTTTCCACTTCTGTTTTTGCAAGGAAGCCCTGGGAATTCTCTTAGCCTAGTCCTTCTCCTATGGCAGGCTGCTCACTCTTTTTGAAGAGTTCTGGTACTAATCAACTGGACTAAAACGTTTATTGACTCCGCCCCACCCATTGGGCAGTGCTAATAAAATTAACTGCCATACTTTCCATCGGAAAGGGCCAGTAAAGAGAAGGGCTCGTGCAAGTCCTTAACTCAGGGATGGATGAAATGTAGTCCATATAGAACGGCCAGCAGTGTATGGTCAGAATGTGATGGTATCTGATAATTACCATCCCACGCAGAAGGAACTCTGTCCTGGGGCCTTGCCAGCACAGCTCTCAGCCTGAGTCTGAGGCCCTGCATTGCTAAACCAGTGCGTCAGAAGAGATTCTGTTGTAGCGAGGGTGTGCCAGTTCTGGACTAAAGTTAGAGAAACTGTGCACAACTGCAGAATAAATGAGGGAGGGAAGTACAAGGAGAGTCCTTGAAGGAGTTATATTTAACATGCCCTTAGCTCCTGCCACCAGCTTCTCTACCTTTTGCTTAAAGCTTGTAACCAAGCATGGCCCTCAAGCTGCTTTGCTGTCACTATCTCTTCTCCTACCACCTAAAACTACAGGGGCCTGCAGCAGGAGTTCATGCCAACTCTCTGGCACCACAACAACATATATTTAGTAAGCACTTGCTCTAAACAGAGGAGACACTGTATGAGGTACTTATGGATTCCTAGGGTGGAAAGATGGGCAAGATATGGGCTCTAGGCAAAAGGGGTAGAGAACTTACCAGTGCAAATAGCTAGAAAATAATATAAAGTAAAGTAACCTCTAAAAGAAACACAAAGGGCTGGAAGAACTGAAAGAGGAGGAGACTATCAGGCTGGGAAGGGAAAGGAACTCCAGGAAAAGGGGCCACGTGAGCAATGACATGTGGGTGTAAAGTGCTGACAGGCTGGGAAACAGCATACAGCCCAGATGTGTGAGAGGGTGGGACATGTGAATGCACGCAGTGGAAGAAATGGTTGGAAAATCAAATCATAGATCTTGGGGGCAAGGTTAAAATTTTTATATTTGCTGCCATTGGCAGTCAGAAGCCATTATGGATTTTGAGCATGGAAATGGCATGATTCGAGCTGAACTGGCTTCGGTAAGTTCAAGTGATACTTTTAGTATGGCCTATAGCTATCTTTTTCTTTTTCTTTTTTGCTTGGGTATGGCAGAAAGTTTCACGGGATAAGGCTGAGTTCTTACCCCTGAACTAGCAGTTGCAGTGTTCTGCTACCAAGGCCAAAGGTATCTATTCAGCTCATATCACTTCACCCCAAAAACTTTAATTCACAGCCACATCCATTCTACTTAAGAATTCACAACCAGTTCTCACTTTGGTTTGAGGGACAACAGAGAGAAATTGGGCACAGGATGGGAAATAATAGGCTTCAGAGTCTGACAGATCTGGATTTGCATTCTTGGTTTAAAAAGTTAGTTCCCCTGAACCTCAAGTTCCCAGCTGTAAAATGGAAATCATGATGGTATCTACTCACAGTTATTGGGAATATGAAATGAGATAATGAATGTAAAACCTTTAGCATGGTCCAGTCAAATCTAAAATGTTGTAAACTCTATAGGATAAATGTCCTAGTTTCTGCAAAAAATAAATTACAAGGAATAAAAAGAGGTAGAAAACCTATAAACCACCAGAGACTTAGAGACATAGCAACCAATGAAACATATGGCTCTTATTTGGATCCTGATGGAAACAAACTAAGTTTTAAAAAAGATTTGAAAGTAATTATGGAAATTTAAAGATAAACTAGACCTTTGATACTATTAAAATATTATTATCATATTTTTAGATATGATATATGGTTGTAAGGGTTTTTTAAAGAGTCTTTATGGTAGATGTCATAATAACATACTTTCAGGAGAATAAAATCTGGTGGCTGGTATTTCCTTCAAAATAATCCCAGTTTAGAGAAAGAGTAGAGTGTGTGTGTGTGTGTGTGTGTGTGTGTGTGTGTGTGTGTCTAAGTGGAGATAAGTAGATAAAACATGACTGGCCACATAATCAAGTGATTGTTGAAGTGCTGTGATGCGTATCGGATTTATTATATGATTACCTCAATATTTTATGTTTGAAAATTTCCACAATAAAATACTTTTAAAAGGAAAAAAGGGTAATAGCATATATTTTACATATGTTATCTGAGAATTAAATGAGATGATACAAATAAAAGTGCAATATAATAATGTATAATAGTGTCTGGTATATAATAGGTTTTTGAAAAATGTTAATTTTCCCTTTTCTTTATCATTCAAAATACAGCCCCTACCCCATCTCTCTTTCTGTGTCTCTGTCTCATGCATACCCACCCCCCCACCACACACACACACACTCACATACATGATCTTCTGCAAGGGTTGAACTACCCTAGTGGGGGATTATGAAAGACTCAGTTCCTCTCTATGGGAAATAAATGGCTGCTGACTTTAGTTAATCTTCAGCAGTCTGGGACCTTCCTTCTTTGGGAAGGGAAGCAACTCTTGAACTCTGTAAACAATCCTATCTAATAAAAGAGTAATATGCAAATTGACCATCACTCCAACACACAAGATGGCCACCCCCATGTGGACACAAGATGGCTGCCACAAGATAACCAGCAGGGAGGGCAGTTGAGAGGGACCAAGCCTGCAAGGGAGGGCAGTTGGGGGGGACCCAGGCCTGCAGGGGAGGGCAGTTGAAGGGGACCAGGCCTGCAGGGGAGGGCAGTTGGGGGGAACCCAGGCCTGCAGGGGAGGGCAGTTGGAGGGGACCAGGCCTGCAGGGGAGGACAGTTAGGGGTGACCAGGCCAGCAGGGGAGCAGTTAGGCGTCAATCAGGCTGGCAGGGGAGTAGTTAGGGGGGTGATCAGGCTGGCAGGCAGAAGAGGTTAGGGGCAATCAGGCAGGCAGGCAGGCGAGTGTTACTTTTAGTATGGCCTATAGCTATCTTTTTGAGAGTGATGTCCGACTGCCTGTTTAAGTGGGATCGGGCCTAAACGGGCATTCGGACATCCCTCGAGGGGTCCCAGATTGGAGAGGGTGCAGGCTGGGCTGAGGGACACCCCCCCCCCCATGCATGAATTTTGTGCACCGGGCCTCTAGTAACCAATATAAAATGGGAAGCAATATGCTCTGGGGAGAACGCAAAGCTTGCAAAATTCAGGCAGTGCCTGTGGTACAGCTCTCAGCCTCTGGGAGGGATCAAGGCCTCTCATAGGGCATCCAAGTGCTGCTGCCTGACCACCAAAGGAGAAGTCTAAACTGAGAACAAATAATAGGTATCAATCCCCAGAAGACCCCCTTTTATTTTATTTTATTAAAAAAATTTTTTTGATTTCAGAGAGGAAAGGAGAGGGAGAGAGACAGAAACATTAATGATGAGAGAGAATCATTGATTGGCTGCCTCCTGCATGTCCCACACTGTGGATAGAGCCCACAAACCAGGAATGTGCCCTGACTGGGAATCGAACCGTGACCTCCTGATTCATAGATTGACACTCAACTTCTGAGCCAAGCTGGCTGGGTGAGGACCCCCTTCTTAAAAAGACACTTACCTGAGAAGGAGTTTCTACTCCCTGAAATTTATTGCCAGTGGTTTTATCTGTTCGTCGATCTCCAAAATAATAAAGGCTTTCCTATAGAAATGGGGACAATCAGATCATGGGTCATCTGTACTTTCCTCTCCTGTATGAGGTATTCTTAATGTTTCTAAGGGCACACATCCCCCTAAGTCAGCAGTCTCTGGGCCGAGGCTACCCAAAATAATAAAATTAGCAAAGCCACATCAAGTCCCACTCTCATTCCAAGATTCATAAAGACATAGAATTTTAGAGCTGGGAAGACCTTAGAGGTCATCTGGTCTGTCTTCCTACCTTTCCATTTTACAAATGGAGAAGATTAAGATGGAAAGAAAAGCTGGTGACTGCCATGGTGACGTATGCAGCCAGTTAGCAACACATGGGGCTCTCTGTCTAAGGCTTTGGTCAATGGCTTCCAAAATGTTTTATTTAAAAGCAACAATCTACATTAATAAACCTAGGAGATGCACACACACACACACACATACACACACATACAACTGAAACACAATTTCACAAAACAATATTTACCTTTTGATATTTCCTAATCTATTCCATTTTATTAAAAATATACGAGTCACAACACAATACGTTGATTTTATTATTCACTAATAGATTTTGATGCAAAGTTTAAAAAGCATTGTTCTTGAACAGTGACTCCCAACCTTTTCCATTTCATGGCACATTAACTAATTACCAAAATTCTGCAGCACACCAAAAAATATATATTTTTTGCCAATCTGACAAACTATAGGTATAATTTTGATTCATTCACACTGGACAGCTATTGTTGTGTGGCTACTGTCATTTTATTATATGACAATCTAAGGGAAAAGAGATCTGTGCCCTTTACTAAACACTCAGGTATTGCATGATTTAAAAATTCTTGTGGCACACCGATTGAAAATCACTATTCTAGAACATCCATTTTCATAACCTGCCTCAAATTAGAAAAAAGAAGATGGTGGAATTAGAGTGTTGGGCATGGTGCATAATGCACAGCTTCTCTTAACTCGACTGTGGGCCAAGTGAGGAGCAGAGCTACTGGGAGTGTGTCCTCTAAGTGGTAACTTCTCAGCAAGACCATGGCAGAAAAAAGACTGAGAACCCTGCTTCAAGAAGTGAAACAATCCACCCTGTCTTCTCAGAAATTTCCAGAGGGCTCAGACCCCAGAGCGTGACTATGCAAAAGTAACACTTAGGAGAGACTGTTCTGAGGTAGAAAACACCACCTTTTATCTACCTAGCACTTCTAAGGATCAAGGTCCTTTAGAGAACTTACCCAATCAATCTTGATATTTTTCTTGTGAGAAAGGAGGAAGTCCCATAATTGGTCAGAATAAGTGCAGGACCGGACTAGGAGACCCAGGTGAAGTGTCTAGATTGTTAAGCTTTTTTTGCACTGTGTAATTTGACCTTACTCACCTCACCTTAATCTTGCCCCTATTGGGTCCTGCCTTTATTTAAAATGTTGATACTGCATACGTCATTGATTTTTGGCATTAATTTTCATTTAAAAATATTGCATTAGGATATTATTTATCTTGACTATGAGTATTTTGTCATTCTCTTAAATTTTTCCCATGGCACACTAGTGTCTCACTGACCTCACCCTAGTCCTGGCCCAGAGTAAGAGGTATCCAGGTCAGTTGTAACTACCACAAGTTAAACAAGGAAGTGTTAAAACCAAGCTTTCTAATTACAGCCTCTCCCATTACAATTTCATTATGTACCGTGACTTAAATGATCATCCTATCCTACCAATGACATTTCAGAACTAGCAAATGCAGTGAGCATACGACAACGTTTGCAGTAACATCTTTCATACCTCTGCAGTTGTAAATATTTCACAGGCAATAAGGCAGGCACAAGCCATAGTTCCAGTTCTTCCTAGAAAAGAAAAGAAGTTAGCTCATTATTCATGGCAATATGTGGTTATAAAAATACTCTCAGAAATATCCAGAGGTCATTTTCAATTGATTTTCTTTCGCTCTGAAGGTGCTTGTTCAGAAAACTTCAAGTCAGAAATAGCCAAAGCTGTTTCACTGCTCTGAGGTTCTCCTAGGAATTCTTCCTAACCATGTGCATGAGTGCACATGTACTGTGTGCATTGTTCTTGAATCCAGCTCTGCTTAGGATTCTAACACTACAGAGCTACTCGTCAATTAAGAGTAACATCAATAAAAGAACATGGTTAGAACCCCAAATACCATCTAGCATTTTCAATACCCATTGTTCCTTTCATTTTAGTTAAAGATTTTAAGTGTGTTATAAAATACTAGAGGCCCAGTGCACGAAATTCATGCATGGGGGGGGGGGGCGGGGTGTCCCTCAGCCCAGCCTGCACCCTCTCCAATCTGGGACCCCTTGAGGGATGTCCGACCACCCCTTTAGGCCTGATCCCAATGGTGGTCGGGCATCCCTCTCACAATCCAGGACTGCTGGCTCCCAACCGCTTGCCTGCCTCTGCCTGATTGCCCCTAACTGCTTCTGCCTGTCAGCCTGATCACCCCTAACCACTCCCCTGCCAGCCTGTTTGACACCTAACTGTCCTCCCTGCAGGCCTGGTCCCCCCTCAACTTCCCTCACCTGCAGGCCTGGTCTCCCCCAACTGCCCTCCTCTGCGGGCCTGATTGCCCCCAACTGCCCTCCCCTGCAGGCCTGGTCCCCTCAACTGCCCGCTCCTGCAAGCCTGGGTCCCCCCCAACTGTTCTCCCTTGCAGGCCTGGTCCCCTCAACTGCCCTCCCTGCTTGCCTGATTACCCCCAACTGCCCTCCCCTGCAGGCCTGGTTTCCCCCCCCCCAATTGCCCTCCCCTGCAGGCCTGGTCACCCCCAACTGCCCTCCTCTGCTGGCCTGATCACCCCTAACTGGCCACAACTGCCCTCTCCTGAAGGCCATCTTGTGGTGGCCATCTTGTGTCCACATGGGGGCAGCCATCTTTGATCACATGGAGGCGGCCATCTTGTGTCTTGGAGTGATAGTCAATTTGCATATTACTCTTTTATTAGATAGGATATGAAAACAGAAAACAGTATAATGAACCCCCATATACCCAGTTCACAGATTCTATAATTATCCTAAATAATAAAAGCCTAATATGCTAAGTGTCTGGTCGTCCAGTTGTCTGTTCAACCAATCAAAGTGTAATATGCTAATAATATGCTAAGGCCACTCAATGCTCGCTATGATGTTCAATGACCACCAGGGGGCTCTGACCAGTAGGTTAGCTTGCTGGGATCTGGCTGGTCGGGACTGAGCAAGATGGGCTGGACATACCCTGGAGCCCTCCTGTGGTTCCTCTCCAGCTGGCCAACCTCCTGCATCCCTCCCTGGCCCCAATCGTGCACTGGTGGGGTCCCTCAGCCTGGCCTGTGCCTTCTCGCAATCTGGGACACCTTGGGGGATGTTGGAGAGCCAGTTTTGGCCCGACGGTGGAATGACCAGTCGCTATGATGCATATTGACCACCAGGGGACAGATGCTTAATCCAGGAGCTGCCCCCTAGTGGTCAGTGTGCTCCCATAGGGGCAGCGCCGCTTAGTCAGAAGCCGGGCTCACGGCTGGCGAGTGAAGTGGTGGTGGCGAGAGCCTCTCTTGCCTCTGTGGCAGCACTAAGGATGTCCGACTGATGGTTTATTTCTTTATTTTTTAATTTTTTAAAAATTTTTTATTAAGGTATTATATGTGTACATATTGAATTAATATTTCTTTTTTTAAATAAATCTTTATTCAGATTATTACAATTGTTTCTCCTTTTTCCCCCCATAGCTCCCCTCCACCCTGTTCCCACCCCACCTTCTGCCCTTACCTCCCCCCCATTGTCCTCATCCATGGGTGTATGATTTTTGTCCAGTCTCTTCCTGAACCCCCCCATACCCCTTTCCCCCTGAGAATTATCAGTCCACTCCCTTTCTATGCCCCTGATTCTATTATATTCACCAGATTATTCTGTTCCTCAGGTTTTTAATTCACTTGATTTTTAGGTTCACTTGTTGATAGATATGTATTTGTTGTTCATAATTTTTCTCTTTACTTTTTTCTTCTTCCTCTTCTTTAAGAATACCTTTCAGCATTTCATATAATACTGGTTTGGTGGTGATGAACTCCTTCAGCTTTTTCTTATCTGTGAAGCTCTTTATCTGCCCTTCAATTGGTGATGAACTCCTTCAGCTTTTTCTTATCTGTGAAGCTCTTTATCTGCCCTTCAATTCTGAATGATAGCTTTGCTGAGTAGAGTAATCTCGGTTGTAGGTTCTTGCTATCTATCACTTTGAATACTTCTTGCCACTCCTGTCTGGCCTGCATAGTTTCTGTTGAGAAATCAACTGACAATCGTATGGGTGCTCCCTTGTAGGTAATTAACTGTTTTTCTCTTGCTGCTTTTAATATTCTCTCTTTGTCTTTTGCTCTTGGCATTTTAATTATGATGTGTCTTGGTGTGGTCCTCTTTGGATTCCTTTTGTTTGGGGTTCTGTGCGCTTCCTGGACTTGTAAGTCTATTTCTTTCACCAGGTGGGGGAAGTTTTCGGTCATTATTTCTTCAAATAGGTTTTCAGTATCTTGATCTCTCTCTTCTGGCACCCCCATAATTCTGATGTTGGTATGCTTGAAGTTGTCCCAGAGTCTTCTTACACTATCTACAACTTTTTGGATTTTTTTTTTCTTTTTGCTTTTTCGGTTGAGTGTTTTTTGCTTCTTTGTATTTCAATTCTTTGACTTGATTCTTGTGTTCCTCTAGTCTGTTGTTGGGTCTCTGTATAATATTTTTTATTTCAGTCAGTGTATGTTTAATTTCTAGTTGGTCCTTTTTCATATCTTCAAGGGTCTAGTTATATTTATCGGCCTTTTCTAGGATATTCTTGAAAAGCCTTATAACCGTGGTTTTGAATTCTATATCCAGTCGTTTGTTTTCCTCCATTTCTTTCGTTTGTGATCTGTTTCTTTGACGCCGCATTTTCATTGATTCCCTGAGTTGGTAGGGTAGATTTGTGTGCTAGGTTTCCTATATGGTCCAGTGGGTCAGCCTCCCCAGTTAACCTGAGGTGGACACTCTTGGTGCACCCCTTTGTGGACTGTGTGTACAGCCTTGTTGTAGTTAAGTCTTGATTGTTGTTGGTATCACTGGGAGGAATTGACCTCCAGGCCAGTTGGCTATAAGGATCAGCTGTGTCTACGCTGGGAGAAGTTGGGTGCTGGAGACAGCCTTATAGGATTAGACTTGCCAAATTGCAATAGCCTCTGTGCTCAGCTTGGATGGGGTGGAGTCTCAGGGCGGAGCATACAGTCTTGGCTTCCAGTCAGCCTTGCCCTTGCGCATGTGTGCGCGCCTGCAGACGTCTGCCTTCCCCGGCTCCCGAGTCACCGCCCGAGAGTCCAGATTCCCCCCACAAGAGCGTGGGTCCCCAGGGGCTCGCCTGGAACTGGGGTTCAGTGCAGTCAGAACTGGGGCTCAGTGCAGTCAGGAGCTTCGGACTCCCTTCTGCTAGGGAAAGCCTCTGGCAACCTCTGCAGCCTTTGTGCACACTGGCGCGCGCCTCCAGAACCCTGCCTGCCGGGGCTCCCCCGGGTCTCCCCCAGGTCTCCAAGTCTCCAGGTGCCTTTCTCTCTACCTGACAGTCCAGACTCCCCCTGTATGAGCCTGGGTCCACGGGGTTTCGCCCGGGACTGGGGTTCATGCAGTCAGAACGGGGGTTCAGTGCGGTTGGGGGCTTCCTTCCCCCTTCCGCCAGAGAAAGTCAGCCAGGCTCTCAGCCGCCCTTCCTCTCTGTGCGCACAAAGACCCTTTTCCGTACCTCTAATTCTCTGTGAGCTTTTCTCTTTCCTTCTAGTTGCAGTATTTTCACTCAGCCAGCTTTCCTGTGGTTCTGGATGGTGTCTGTTCTGTCTTTTAGTTGTAGTTTTGAAATTGTTGTGCAAGGCAGCAGTTTAGGTGCTTACCTATGCCGCCATCTTGGTTTCTCCTCCCGACTGATGGTTTAAGCCATCAGTCAGACATTCCCCGAGGGCTCCTGGACTGCGAGAGGGCACAAGCCAGGCTAAGGGATCCCCTCGAGTGCACGAATTTCGTGCACCGGGCCTCTAGTCATATTATATTGTTTACTTGGTTTTTTAAATTTATTTTTAGGGAGAAAGAAATGGAGAAAGAAAAACCATCAATTTTGTTTTTTCACTTACTTATGCATTCATTGGTTGATTCTTACATGTGCCCTGACAGGGAATCAAACCCACAACCTTGGCATATCAGGATGATTCTCTAACCAACTTAGCTACCCAACCAGGGCCTATTGAACTTTAATTTCTCTCTTCCCTTTTTCTCCTGTGTTTCCTCTCTCCTTCCCTCTTTTGCACAGGCACTTCTATAGCATTTAGATGCACATACCCTGCATTTATACAGTATCTAGTGCTTAATACCTGGGTTTAAAACAAACCGTTAATTTCATGTCATTTCATCCTTAAAGTCTCTTATGTTTAATTCCAATACATATTTTTGTTCTGCCAAACAAAATTTGAATTAAAAATGTTGCTTTTTATTTCTATAATGATCTGTAGCTTTTGTCTTACCAGTATATGATGAACTTATTTTATCCAATTCCAAACTTATCCCTTTAACTTGACATGCACTCTATTTTCTATTTTATCCTTTTAAAAGAAACTACTAAACTTATTTTACAACCCATAGTTTGAAAACCACTATTCTAAGCCAAGTACTTCCAAAGAGGACTTTGGACCACCCTATGTTATGATAAATAAAAGCTTTTTATTAACCCAGCTTTCAATTGTGTATGGACTGTTAACATTTCAATTGTGGAGAATATCTCTGGGTCTCTATAACTCTGATATATTTCAGTTGAAAAGCACTTTTGTAGATTTATATCCCTGTGGATAGTACAACTGCATACACAATAAATGCCCTCTCACCCAGTGAAGTCAGGTACAGCAGGGAATCATAAAAATGACATAGCCTATTTTCACTTTAAATGAATGTATATTTATTAACTACACTTCTGATTTTGGACAAAGGTTTTGGAGTTTTTTTCTTGGAAAGGCTAGGCCCATGGCATAAATCATTGCATCATCTATAATTTTTAGTTTCCGATTTTTGAAAGCAATCTAGGTGCAGAACCCCTTTAGATTTTACTACTGGAATTTTTCTCTGAGTGTTTTACTTTAGTCTTACTTGTCTTTAACTCGGCTGCAATTATGGTTGTAACCACTTAACTTTATTGAGTCTTCTTAAAATATTTAACTTAAGTTTCCTAAAACTATAACTTGTTCTGTTCACTCTAACATTTCACAGATCTACGTAACACTTGATTATTTGACATAAGTATAATAACAAATGGAACTGGCAGACGCTGGCAGAAGCAGAAACAGATAGGCATACTTCAGAGAAGCTTTCTAGCTGCAATTTATCAACATGTCAATGGACACCAATAGGTGAGTTCATAGAGGGAATGAGAGCATCATATAAGCCACTAAACTGGTTAGTTGGAAGTCAGTAAGAGAACTTTTGTTATCCTGAAGTTGGCAGAAGCATCTTGCACCTCTAAATGTCATGAAATTCTTGGCTTTCATAATGATAACTAACATTTGTGTTTCATATTTCATATAATCTTTACAACAACTCTGTGAGTAGCATAAGGAAGGAGAAACCGAGGTTCTGCAAGTTTAAGAAACTTTCACATAGTCAAAATAGCAAGCTATCTTAATGCCAGCTTATATGACCTTTTACAACAACCCTTAAGCTTTCGTCTTTTTCAAGCCATGCCCATCACCCCTCCCCACTGTGTAGACTTACATGCTAAATCCTTGAGTCTATAAGCAGATCTATAATCTATGAGGTGATTTTCCAGATACCAAGAGTGGTAGGTGTGATTGTGTGTGTGTGTGTGTGTGTGTGTGTGTGTGTGTGTAAGTTGCATGTATCTCTATCTAATACATATTATTTTTTCTTTGTAAACAATAGACTGTGGTCTCCATGGGAGAAGTGCATTTGTCTGCTTAGTACCTATCACACATCCTTTATCTATACAGTACCTAGTGTTTAATACATGAACGAGTAGACATTTATACTCTTCCAATTTATCATGACATCCAATCCCATGACAACTCCTTTTTCTCGTTTTGATTTCACTTCCTCATTCAACTAGATGCACAATGAACAATTTCACTATTGGCTTTACCAATACCACATAACATTGCCTCTCTTGTTTCTGGGTGCTTTTGTTGTACCCACTCTGTAAAAGCCTAATACTTGGTTAATTTGGGCATCCACTTCCTCCATTCTTACATATAAAAACATCAGATACACATAGACACCAGAAAAGCAGAGAATTGCTTGAGAAAAATCACACAACTTTTCATATTAGTAATTATATAAATTAATGTTCTAACATGTAAACCGGACCTTCAATGCAGCCAAAACACTTCTATATGTTGCTAGTCAGTTCCTTTTCCTAGTTCGTTTAGAATCTGGTTTAAAATTTCCCTACATTCCTCAAATCTCCAACCCAACCACCTTTCCAGTGACTCTCAGTTTGTGTTCATTTCTTTCTTCACAGAGGCAAGACCTCCCTTAACTTGTTGTCTCTCTGAGTTCCCACTACAAGCTTCCCATGATTACATCTATCCTTTTCCCTTTCCTTGAATCTCACTTGTGAGGAGTTTCTCCTCTTAATTCAGCAAAATACTCCACTTGGGTTCTTGATCCCATCCCTTCTCTCAACTCAGTCTTGACTTTATTGGTTTCCACTTTTCAGTACCTTCAAAATCTCTCTCTCTCCCTTCCTCCCTCCCACCCCTTCTTTGACAAATAAACATAGTCAGGTCTCCTCGCTCTGCCTTATAAACAACACTCTCTATGGGCCCCAAATGCCTAAACAACTAATTTCTCTCCATTCTTTCACAGCCAAGCTTCTTGAATCCCTAGTCTACACTTACTATTGCCACTTCCTCCTCAATGATTCTAGTGCTGGATGTCCTTAGACCCCACTTTAATCATTATAATACCTACCATTATTCACTGTTTATTATGTATCAAGTGCTCCACTACACATTTAAATATGCATTAATTCATGTTAGTTTCGTAACAATCCTCTAAGGTAGGTATTACAATTCCCCTTGTTCAGATAGGAAAGCTGAGGCTTAGAATAATTATGTGACTCATCCAAGTGGGTTAGCAATGGTCTTAAGATTCAAATCCAGGACATTTTAATGTCAATTATCCCACTATTATCAATGGCATAACAATATACACACTTTGAAGAACACTGTTCTATAGCATTTGCAAGTTTATCATGGTTTTAAAACTTTATTTCAAAATGTTATCTTACAGTAATTTCATTATCTTTTAAAATAGATATCACAGTAAATATGTATAAATTTATAAAATCAATCAATTGATTTATCTATCTTAGTTTTGAGCTCCTTTATATCTCATTGGTGTGACTGTCTTTTCCAATCACCTGCAATCTTGCTTGACTCCACTGTTCTTCTTCACTGTACCAGGATCACTGTTTTTTATAGTTTTCTTTTTTGGACCTTTTCGCTCCCCCCACTTCATTTCAGGCATTTTTTTTTATTTATCTGGCAAATCTGGCAACGAAGTTTCTCTTTTACCATCTTATAAGCAAAAAATATTTATTCTAGAAAATAATAAATTCTAAAGACTTTACTTTTATAAGCATACTGATAATATTAAATATGAGTACTATCTGCTTGAAAGTTCAGTAAATCTAACAAATATGATTAAATTAAAAAGACTATTTCTAAGTCAAGATGGTGGTGTGAGCACCAATGGTAGATAAAAAAACCTCAACCTCTGTATCAAACATAAAAAGTCTAGGAAAACAGAGAATTAGAAATAGAGAGAGGAATCAGACTGCTAAGTAGCAGCTGAAGCCAAGAAACTAAAAATAAACTACTATAGAGAAAAGGGGGTGAGAGAATGAACAGAATGCAGGAAATAAGATAAAAAAGCACAGAATAATTGTGGTAAATATAAGACATATTTGAATGCCATAAATAAGTCCAAATATGTCAGCAATCACAATAAATACATTGAAAATGGAGATACTGAGATTGCATTTTTAATGATGCAATATAAGCTGTTTTAAGAGCCATACATAAAATAATATTATATAGAAAGATTGAATGTAAAATGATGAAAAATTTATACTATGACTTCTGGTTAAAATGCCACAGTAGGTAAAAGCTGTGCTCACATTCTCCTAAGCCCACATTATGATTACAACTAAATTATAGAATAATCATCCTGAAATAAACCACCTGAGGACTAGCTGAATGGAACCTCTATAACTACGAATATGAAGAAGAAACCACATTGAGACTGATAGCAGGGGTGGAGATGTGAAACAGGCTGGTTCCACACCCATGTGTGGTGTTGAGAATTGGGAGGAATATCTCGGCTAATTTGTCCCAACCCCACATCAGGTTCCCCAGCTTGGAACATCAGTACCACGAAGAGGAGTTCCTATAATATCACAATATCTGGCTGTGAAAATCAGCAGGGATTCCATCCAGATGAGATGAAGGGCTCCTGGGAACCCAGGACTCCTCTTAAAGGGCCTGTGCACAGACTCACTCACCCACAAACACTCACCCTAAGTTCCAGTGAAGGGACAGCAGCTCAAAAAGTGCCAGGGTATGTCCTACTTGTATGTCAAGTAGGCATTAAATCATGTGGCTTCAAGGAGAAGGCTAGAGGGGACTGAAATGATAGCAGCTGCCACTGTTTTTGTGTTGAACCCTCTTTCCAAACAGCTTGCCAAATCTGACTCAGCATTAATCTGGTGAGCACCCTTGCCCCACCTTGCTGACTCCCTGAGACCCCACAACATACTGTCTGAGCCTCTCAGTGAATGACTCTCATGGGGCACTGCTAAAAATTGTCTTGTCCATAGGCCCCAGGCAAGCATGCAGTGCCTCCTGCTGAGTTGCCCCAGGATCAATACTGGTGGCAGCTGGCCTTCGTTCACAGGGTCACCTCTCCCAGGTGCTTTTGGGCTCAGCACAGGCAGCTGTCAACCATGGATCACTTCATAGCTCCTACCAGGTGGCTCTGTGCTGAGCACAAACAGAAGCTGACCTTGGCCAGCACTGGACCCCCTCCCAGGAGACCCCAGAACCAACAAACCTGATAGCAGCATCAACCACACCAAGGCACCATCAGATTAGCTCCAGAAAGGGCACATCCAAAGGGTAGTCTTAGAAAGCACAAGAAGCATCCTGAGGCAAATCCTGCTCCATGGGATCAGCCTCCACATAGCAGCTCATTCATTGTGATTGCAGCAAGTCCTCACAGCCAGTCAGCCTCAGGATCAACCACACACATTGACATGCCAACATCAACCAAGGCTCAACCACAACAGGAGAGCACACACAACCCACACAAGGGACATTTATGGAGCATCTGGCTCAGGTGATAGAGAGGCTGTGCCACTGGAACCAATAGGATACCTATTACATAAGACCACCCTGCCAAGACTGGGAGACATAGCAGATCTACCTAACACATAGAAACAAAGGAAGAGAGGCAGCAAAAATGAGGAGACAAAGAAATAGTCTCAAATGAAAGAGCAGGACAAAACTTGAGAAAGAGAACAAAACAAGCAATCTACCAGATCAGAGCTCAATACACTGGTTATAAGGATGCTCAGTGAAGTTAGGGGAACAGATGAACTCAGTAAAAACTTCAAAAAAGAGATAGAAAAACATAAAAAAGGATGTAGAAACAATAAGAAAAATACAATAACTGAAATGAAGAATATACTAGAAGAAATCACAGCAGGTTAGATGAAGCAGAAGATTGAATCAGATTTGGAAGACAAGGTGAAGGAAAACACCCAATCAAAGAGGAAAAAAAAAAGAATCTATATAGAGCCAGGGTCTATAATGACCAAGGCTCGACTGAACATCGGAAGTCAGTGCTGGGTTGCCATGGTGACCCAGCACTGACTACAGCCAGTGCCAGCACAGCAACCCAGCACTGATTATTGAGGGGGCTGTGGATCAGGCCCAGAGAGAGGTTTGCAGAAAGAGAGAGAGGCAGGGTCTGATCCTCAGCCTCCGTGGCAGCTGTTGATCAGCCGTTGCCTCTCTCTTTCTCTTCCAGCTTCGTCAGCAGCGGTGCCTCTGTTTCTCTCCAGGCTTCCTTGGGGGCTGTTGATCAGCCCCACCTCTTTTATCAGGCCCAGAGATAGGCCCGGAGATGCTGACTGGCATAGAAACCGACCACTCAGAACCAAATCTGGGTGAAGTGCCAGGAGCCAATGGCTGCCTAGGAGGTGGAGCTTTTGACACTGACTGGCATAGAAACCAACCAATCAGAACCTAATCTGGGTGAACTGCGAAGGTAGAACCTAAGGTGGCGGCTGAGGAGGGGTTTTAAGGGCAGCAGCTGTTTGGTATAAGATATAAGAAAGTGGTTCAATTTTTTCATGACCGGTTTGGTAGTATAGTGCATATGGCTGGCTATCAGTCCAGATATAGGTATTATGTGTTTTTGTCTGCCAAGAGCATCCCCTCCTGCTGAAAAAGGCTACCCCCCCATTTAAGCAATCTTATCCTATATAATCTATACTACTAAAAGGGTAATATGCTAATTAGACCAGGTCAACTAGCCATCTTCAGGACGTCTGACTTCCTTCCAGACCAAGCCATGGTGGTAGGGGATGAGGCAGAGGCAGTTGGGGGCAATCAGGCTGGCAGGGGAGGGCAGTTGGGGGTGAGATCAGGCCAGCAGGGGAGGACAGTTGGGGGCAAGATCAGGTCGGCAGGGGAGGGCAGTTAGGGGTGATGAGGCAGGCAGAGGCAGTTAGGGGCGATCAGGCTGGCAAGGGAGGGCAGTTGGGGGCAACCAGGCCAGCAGAGGAAGGCACTGGGGGCGAGATCAGGCTGGCAGGGGAGGACAGTTAGGGGCGATCAGGCAGGCAGGCAGAGGCAGTTAGGAGTGATCAGGCAGGCAGGCAGGTGAGCGGTTAGAAGCCAGCAGGCCCAGATTGCAAGAGGGATGTCTGACTGCCGGTTTAGGCCCCCTGGCGGTTGGACATCCCCTAAGGGGTCCCAGATTAGAGAGGGTGCAGGCTGGGCTGAGGGACCACCCTCCCCCCTGGCCCCGTGCACGAATTTTGTTCACCGGGCCCCTAGTTTAAAATATGAGGGTAATTTTAGAGACCTCTGGGACAACATCAAGCATACCAACATTTGCATCATAGAGGTACCAGAAGGAGAAAAAGAGAGCAAGGGACTGAAAACCTATTTGAAGAAATAATGACTAAGAACTTTCCAATCAGGCAAAGAAAATAGACAAACAAGTCCAGGAAGTGCAGAGAGTCCCAAACAAGATGAATCCAAAATGAC
Source organism: Plecotus auritus (assembly GCF_963455305.1). Lineage (NCBI taxonomy): Eukaryota > Metazoa > Chordata > Mammalia > Chiroptera > Vespertilionidae > Plecotus > Plecotus auritus. The sequence goes on along the minus strand of NC_137772.1, from coordinate 97,370,354 downwards.
CCACAATAAGACATGTCATAATTAAAATGCCAAAGTTTAAAGACAAAGAATTTTTAAAATGGCAAGACAAAAACAATTAGTTACCTACAAGCCAGTTCCCATAAGACTGTCAGCTGATTTCGCAAAGAAACTTTGCAGGCCAGAAAGAATTGGCACAAAATATTTAAAGTGATGAAAAACAAGAACCTATAACCAAGAACAGTCTACCAAGCAAGGCTATCATTTGGAGTTGAAGGAGAGATAAGGAACTTACCATAAAAGAAAAAGCTAAAAGAGTTGATCACCATCAAATCAGTAATACAAGATATGTTAAAGGGACTTCTTTAAGAAGAAGAAGGACAAAAACAGATAAAAATATGAATAATACAATGGCAAGAACTACATACCTATCAATACTTACTTTATATTTTTAATTTCTTTATTGATTAAGGTATTACACATGTGTCCTTATCCCTCCATTATCCCCCAATGCCCCACCCTCCCACTCATGCCCTCACCACCCTGTTGTCTGTGTCCATTGGTTAAGCTTATATGCATGCATACAAGTCCTTTGGTTGATCTCTCCCCGACCCTCCCCTACCTTACCTCTGAGGTTTGACGGTTTGATCAATGCTTCTCTGTCTCTGGATCTGTTTATGTTCATCAGTTTATGTTGTTTATTATATTCTATAAATGAGTGAGATCATGTGATATTTATCTTTCTGTGACTGGCTTATTTCACTTAGCGTAATGCTCTGCAGTTCTATCCATGCTGTTGCAAATGGTAGGAGATCCTTCCTTTTATACAGCAGCGTAGTATTCCATTGTGTAGATGTACCACAGTTTTTTAATCAACTTATCTGCTGATGGGCACTTAGGCTGATTCCAAATCTTAGCTATTGTAAATTGTGCTGCTATGAACATAGGGGTGCATATATCCTTTCTGATTCGTGTTTCTAGTTTCTTGGGATATATTCCTTGAAGTGGGGTCACTGGGTCAAAGGGGAGTTCCATTTTTAGTTTTTTTGAGGAAACTCCATACTGTTCTCCACAGTGGCTGCACCAGTCTGCATTCCCATCAGCAGTGCATGAGGGTTCCCTTTTCTCTGCATCCTCGCCAGCACTTGTGGTTTATTGATTTGTTGCTGATAGCCATTCTGACAGGTGTGAGATGGTACCGCATTGTTGTTTTAATTTGCATCTCTCAGATGATTAGTGACTTTGAGCATGTTTTCATACGTCTCTTGGCCTTCCTTTTGTCTTCTTTCGAAAAGTACCTATTTAGGTCTGTTGCCCATTTTTTGCTTGGGTTATTTATCTTCCTTTTGTTAAGTTGTATGAATTCCCTGTAAATGTTGGAGATTAAACCCTTATCAGAGATAACATTGGCAAATATGTTCTCCCAGGCAGTGGGCTTTCTTGTTGTTTTGTTGATGGTTTCTTTTGCTATGCAAAAGCTTTTTATTTTGATGTAGTCCCATTTGTTTATTTTCTCTTTAGTTTCCATTGCCCTAGAAACAGTATCAGTGAAGAAATTCAATACTTGTAAATGGTTTAAATGTTCCAATCAAAAGACATAGGGTGGCTGAATGAATAAGAAAAAAAAGACTCATACATATTCTGCCTGCAAGAGACCCATTTCAGATCAACAGACACACAGACTGAATGTGAAGAGATGAAAAAAGATATTTTATATAAATGTAAATGAAAATAAGCTGGGGGAGCAATACTTATATCAGACAAAATAGACTTTAAAACAAAGGTTATAACAAGAGATAAAGAAAGTCATTGCATAATGATAGAGTTCAACCCAACAAGAAGATATAACCCTTGCAAAGATTTATACACCCAACCTAAGAGTACCTAAATATATAATATGGATGGACATAAAAGGAGAGATTGACAGTAATACAATAATTTTAGGGGACTTTTACTCCCATTGACATCAATTCATAACTCATCCAGTCAGAAATCAATAAGGAAACAGCATACTTAAATGACATATTATACCAGATATAGTTAATTGATATTTTAAATAATTTACCCTCCAACAGCAGAATATATATTCTTTTCAAGAGCACATAGACTCTATGTCATAGAGCATATTCCTGGATTGATCACATGTTAGGCCACAAAACAAGTCTCAATAAATTTAATAAAATTAAAGTAATATCAAGCATCTTCTCCAATCAAAATGACATAAAACTAGAAATTAATTACAAGAAGAAAACTGAAAAACACACAAACACATAGAGGCTAAATAACATGCTGCTAAACAATAAATGGGTTAACAATAAGATCAAGAGAGAAATCAAAGGATACCTTGAGACAAATAAAAATGAAAACATGACCTAAAATCTATGGAACACAGTGAAAACAGTTCTAAGAAAGAAATTTATAACATACAGGTGTACCTCAAGAAAAATCTCAATCTAACCTTACACCTATAGGAACTAGAAAAAGAAGAACAAGCAAAGCCAAAAGAGCAAAAGGCAGGAAATAATAAAGATCAGAGCAGAAATAATCAAAATAGAGTATTAAAAATTTGAAAAGATCAATAAAACCAAGAGCTGATTCTTCAAAATAATAAACAAAAATGATAAACTTTTAGCCAGATTCATCAAGAAAAAAAGAGAGAGGGCCCAAATAAATAAAATCAGAAATGGAAGAGAAGTGACAACTGACACCAGAGAAATACAAAGGATTATTGAAAATACTATAAACAATTGTATGTCAAAATATTCAACAATGTGGAAGAAATGAATAAATTCCTAGAAACATACAATTTTTTAAGACTGAATCAGGAAGAAACAGAAAATCTGAACAGATATATAACTGCTAATAAAATAGAATCAGTAATCAAAAAACACCCAACAAATAAAAGCCCTGAATGAAATGGTTTCACAGGTGAATTTTACCAACCATTCAAAGAAGAATTAGCACATTCTTTTCTAACTAGTCCAAAAAATTGAAGAGGAGGGAAGGCTCCTGAACTCATTTTATGAGGCTAACTTTACCCTGATACCATAACCAGACAAAACACTACAAAAAATTACAAGTATAGGCCAATATCCCTGATGAACATAAATCAAAACTCCAAAACTAATATTAGCAAACTAAATTCAGCAATACAATAAAAAGTCATACACCATAAAATGGCAGCGGAATAGGTAGACGTGTCCTGAGCCTTGTCCCAGAGCAAATAGAAGGAGCATCTAAATCAAATAACATCAACCCCAAATTGGTGAAGTAGACACAGCTGGTGAGACAAGTCACAGCCAGGAAGGGCAGAGGATTGCCTGGAGAATGGTAAAATCAGGGATCTTGGCTGGAGAGAGGTGCAGGACCTCCAAGCCCAGAGGGTCGGAAGAAAGCTGCATGGCACCAAGGCTGCGTCCCTTGGGACAGGCATAACATCTGATTGTGGAAAGGAAGTCCACAGGGCTTCTGGTGGCAGATGATTTTAGATCTAAGCCCACAGGCATGAGAGGCTTAGCCCAGAAGGGTCAGCCTGAACAACTGCCCGAGCCACACTATGCTGTGGGGAGAGGGGCTCACAGTGGCACAGCTCTTTCCCCTTTGGTCTTTGCTTTTATTAGCTAAACCCAGTTCACAGGACTTTTCAAATACAAACACTCACCCATGTCTGAGGTGCAGGTAGAGGTGCAGACTTGTGGAGTCTGGGGAGAGGCTGGGGAGAGGAAAGGGTGTGGGAGAGGTGGCCAGGGGTCTGGCACTGAGACAAACCTGACACACTGGACCTAAGCAGCCATTTTCTCCTGAAGAGATAGCCCTGCCCTGCAGTCTCCAGGCAACCAATATAGCCACACCCAGACTACACCCTGAGTGTTACAAAGTATACCAAAAAAAATGTGAATAGTCCCTGAGAGCCCTCAGGGACTGGACTGAAGAGAGGCCTTTCAGTCCTGGGAAACCATACGGCAACCTCCCCAACTATAGCCCTGTCAGAAATAGCCGCTTGAGAGATTAAGATTGACAGTGGGCAGACAGGTTAAGTGGGAAGATTGGTCCCACCAGCTGGCAGTCAAGGCTGTGGAGATAGACACAAACAGAGGAGCGGTGGACTGCTTGGAACTTCAACAATCTAACAGGAAACTGAGAAGTGGCAGACAGTACAGAAGAGCAGGATCTTAAACCAGCCCCCATGGGTCATTAAAACTTGGTGGAAACAAACAACACTTCACTTTTTCCTTTTTATTTTATTATTATTTTGTTATCTTTTTTCCTTTATTTTCATTTGTTTCTTTATTTTTTATTTCTTTTCACATTATTTTTCATCATTCTATTTTTATTTATTTTTAATATTTTTATTTTATCTTATTTTTTAATTAATTAAAAAATTATTTTTATTTTTATTTATTTATATTTTCTTCTTTCTCTCTTTCTTCTTATCCACTCATCCACATTCTACTTCCTTTATACTGAACTGAGGTCCTCCCCATATTCATCCAACCCCTTAACCAGGGGTCCTCAAACTACGGCCCGTGGGCCACATGCAGCCCCCCGAGGACATTTATCCGGCCCGCCGGGTGCCGCTGCCTGTCCTGCTTAGCAGCCGACTCGTCCCGGGCCCGCAGTGCGCATAGGAATTTGTTCATAGTTTTTTTTTGTTTTGTTTTGTTTTTAACTATAGTCCAGCCCTCCAACGGTCTGAGGGACAGTGAACTGGCCCCCTGTTCAAAAAGTTTGAGGACCCCTGCCCTTAACCTTACTTTCTGTATATAAGCTCGGTCTCTACAGATTCTGGCCCCACCCTCTTTGCTGGGTGTTTGGCGTTTGCATTTTTTGGTTTATCTGTTTGTTCTGTGGTGTTTTCTCCCCACATATAATTTTCCCCCTTTTTCTTCTTTTTCTTTTCTCTCATCATTTTTTTCTCTCTTAGATACCATTTGTGCTCTCTCTTTTCTTTCTCCTAATTATCTTTTCTCTGGTGGTCACTTATTTTGAGGTTATCAGTGTCGTGAGTACATCCATGCTTTGTTCCCTTTGTGTCGTGTTTTGTAGAGTTGTATTTTGTCCTGTTTGGTCAATGTGGTAGAGAGTGAACCACATAACCAGACACCCAGACAGGAGACTCCATCCACGAACGGGTCAATAACACTCCAGACCCAACTACAGAGGAAGGAAGATGGTGGCAGTGAGGGAGAGACTGTGAGTGAGTGAGGGAGCAAAAGGGAAGTGTGTGGACATGTTGGGTGTGTGTGTGTGAGTGAGGGACAGTTAGATCCCACAGGACCTTCGGGGGCAGGTGGACCAGGCTCGCCTAACTAGGCAGCCTCTGTTACCATTGCAAACAGTCCCAGGGTGGCCAGCCCTACCATAGAGGCCGCGCCTTCTTGGTGGGGAGAGCTGCTGTGACTGGGAGCCCGGCCTCACCTCCAACCAGGGTGCCCTCAGACACCACCTGGGGTCTACAACAACCCCTGCGAGGGACCTGCTGCCTCAGCTGCAGTCCACAGTCACCGAAACTCCAGTCATCCTTGGCATGAGCTCCTGTGAGTTCCAAAGCATGCTTCCCTCTGGCCAGCCCAAGGCTTTAGCCCAAGGCATCGCAACCATGCGAGCAGCAGCATGTGAGCAGCCCACCCTCATCTGAGGAGCAGCAGCCACTCACAACCCGACCCTGTCTAAGGAGCAGCAGCCACACACAGCCCACCTCCATCCAAGGAGCAGCAGCCATGTGAGCAGCCCACCCCCATCCGAGGAACAGCAGCCATGCGCAGCCCACCCCCATCCAAGGAGCAGCAGCCATGCAAGATGCCTGTGCCCTGTCCGAGGAGCAGCAGCTGCAAGAGCAGCCCACCCCTGTCTGAGGAGCAGCAGTCATGTGAGTAGCCCGCCCCCGCCAGCCAGAGGAGCCACCACTGCTATGAGCAGCCATGTGAGCAGCACCTACCAGAGGAGCTGCAACCAATTGAGGAACAGCTGCCATCTGAGGAGCCACTGCCACCTGAAGAGCAGTCCCCGCATGACTCAACACCTAGATCCTTCGGTGAGAGCAAAAAATGGGGAGACAAAAAACCCCCTAGGGAAAGAAAAAGACTCACCAGAAAAGGAGCTAAGTGAAACAGAGGCATGCAATATGTCAGAAAAAGAATTCAGAGTAAGGGTCATACAGTTCATAAACCAGATGGATGAAAAAATCAACAACTTATGTAAGAATTAAGAAGAAATAAAGAGTGATATAGCTGCAATAAAAAAAAAACCACTATGGAAAGTTTCCACAGTAGACTAGGAGAAGCCAAGGACCGAATTAGCTAACTAGAAGACAGGGAAGCAAAACACATCCAAACTGAATTGCAACTGGAGAAAAAAACTAAAAGACAGGAGGAGAGCTTAAGGGATGAAATGAAGCAACATACAAATAATAGGGGTGCCAGAATGATTGGAAGAGGAACAAGGGTTAGAAACCCTATTTGAAGAAATAATGTCAAAAAACTTCCCTGGTGTGGGGAAGAAAAAAGTCACACAAGCACAGAGTCCCAAACAAGATGAACCTGAAAAGACCCACACCAAGACACGTTGTAATTACGATGGCAAATGTTCATGACAGAGAGAGAATCTTAAAGGCTGCAAGAGAGAGACAGAAAGTTACATACAAGGGTTCTCCCATTAGATTATCAAATGATTTCTCAACAGAAACATGTAAGACCAAAAAGGGATGGAAAGAAATTTATAAAGTGATGCAAAACAAGGGACTGAATACAAGAATACTCTATCCAGCAAGGCTATCATTCAAAATTGAATGGGAAATAAGGAGCTTCACAGACAAAAAAAAAAGTTAAGGGAGTTTATCAGCAACAAGCCAGCAATGCAAGAAATGCTAAAGAGACTTGTGTAAAAAGAAGAAATAATTAGGGAAGAAGGAACGCAGGCACAAAAAATAAAAATGGCTACAAACAAATACCTATCAATAATAACTTTAAACATAAATGGACTAAATGCTCCAATCAAAAGTCATGGAGTGGCTGAATAGATAAGAAAACATGACCTATATATATGCTGTCTATAAGAGCCCCACCTCAGAACAAGAGACTCACACAGACTGAAAGTGGAGGGATGGAAAAATATTTTCTAGGCAAATGGAAATGAAAAAAAAAGCTGGGGTAGCAATACTTATATCTGACAAAATAGACTTCAAAATGAAGGCCATAACCAGAGATAAGGAAGGCCACTTCATAATGCTAAAGGAATTGATACAACAACAGGATATAACTCTCGTAAATATATATGCACCCAATGCAGGAGCACCCAAATACATAAAAAAAACTCCTGGAAGATATCAAGGGAGAGATTGACAACAATACAATCACAGTAGGGGACTAAAATACCCCACTGATATCACTGGATAAATCCTCTAGACAAAAAATCAGCAAAGAAATAGCAATCCTAAATGACTCACTAGATCAGATGGACATAATTGACATCCTCAGAATATTTTACCCCAAAGCCACAGAATATAGTGCACATGGGACATTTTCAAAGATAGATCACATATTGGGTCACAGGCAAAGTCTCTCCAAATTCAAGAAGATTGAAATCATATCAAGCAACTTTTCAGACCACAATGGCATAATATTAGAAATGAACTACAATAAAAATAATCCAAAAAATTCAAACACTTGGAAGCTAAATAGCATGCTATTAAACAATGATTTGTGATCAAAGAAGAAATTAAAAACATATTGGAAATGAATGACAATGAAAATACAACAATCCAAAATCTATGGGACACATTGAAAGCAGGTTTAAGAGGGAAGTTTATAGCTCTACAGGCCTAACTCACAAAAAAAAAAAAAAAAAAAGAAAAGAAAAAGAAAAAAATGGTAATAAATCATCTATATCTACAACTTAAAGAATTAGAATGAGAGCAACAAGAGAAGCCCAGAGTGAGCAGAAGGAAGGAGATAATAAAGATCAGAGCAGAAACAAATGACATAAGACAAAAAATAAAAATAAAACAACAACAACGACAAAAAAAAAAACAAAACAGTATAAAGATCAATGAAACCAAGAGCTAGTTCTTTGAAAGGATAAACAAGATTGATGAACCTCTAGCCAGGCTCAACAAGAAACAAAAAGAGAGGATCCAAATAAACAAAATCAGAAAAAAAAGAGGCGAAATAACAACAGACCCCACAGAAATACAAAGGATTGTTACAAAATACTATGAACAACTCTATCCCAACAAACTAGAAAACCTAGAAGAAATGGACATATTCCTAGAAAAATACAACCTCCAAAAACTCAATCAGGAAAAATCTAAAAATCTCAATATGCCAATAACTATGGAGGAAATTGAAGCAGCCTTCAAAAAGCTTCCAGCAAACAAAAGCCCAGGCCAGACAGCCTCACAGGGGAGTTTTACAAAACATTCAAAGAAGAACTAATAGCTATCCTCCTCAGACTATTCAAAAAAATTCAAGAGGAAGGAACACTTTCAAGCTCATTCTATGAAGCCAGCATCACCCTAATACCAAAACCAGATAAAGACAACACAAAGAAAGAGAATTACAGACCAATATCCCTGATGATCATGGATGCTAAAATCCTCAACAAAATTCTAGCAATTTGGATCCAGCATTACATCAGAAAGATCATACACCATGACCAAGTAGGATTTATCCTGGGGATGCAAGGATGGTACAATATCCACAAATCAATAAATGTGATACATCACATAAACAAATTGAGAAATAAAAATCAGCCCTAGCTGTTTTGCTCAGTGGATAGAGCATCAGGCTGCGGACTTAAGAGTCCCAGGTTCAATTCTGATCAAGGGCACATGCCTAGGTTGTGGGGTTGATCCCCAGTAGGGGACGTGCAGGAGGCAGCCAATCAATGATTCTCTCTCATCATTGATGTTTCTATCTCTCTTTCCTTTTCTCTTCCTCTCTGAAATCAATAAAGATTTATAAAAAAACACACCACATAGTCATATCAATTGATGCAGAAAAACACTTGACAAAATCCAACACCCTTTTCTGATAAAAACACTCAGCAAAGTGGGAATAGAGGGATCATATCTCAACATAATAAAAGCCTTATATGACAAACCTACAGCCAACATCATACTCAATGGGCAAAACCTAAAACCTTTTCACATAAGAACAGGAATGAGACAGGGATGCCCACTTTCACCATTCCTGTTCAACATAGTACTGGAAGTGCTAGCCACAGCGATCAGACAACAAGAAGAAATAAAAGGCATCCAAATTAAAAAAGAATAAGTAAAATTGTCATTATTCAGAGATGACATGATACTGTACATAGAAAACCCTAAAGATTCCATCAAAAAATTATTAAACTTAATAAATGAATTCAGCAATGTAGCAGGATACAAAATTTTTTTAAATATATTTTTATTGACTTAGAGAGGAAGGGAGAGAAATAGAAACATCGATGAAAAAATAAATGCAAAATGGTTAAAGGACTTAAATGTAAGACTGGAAACCATAAAAATCTTAGAAGACTCCATAAAAGGCAAAATATCAGACATATGTCATAGCAATATCTTTACCAATACAGCTCCTAGAGCAATGGAAACCGAGGAGAAAATAAACAAATGGGACCACATCAAAATAAAAAGCTTCTGCACAGCAAAAGAAACCATCAAGAAAACAACAAGAAAGCCCACTGCATGGGAGAACATATTTGTCAATGGTATCACAGTAAGGGTTTAATCTCCAAAATTTATAGGGAACTCATACAACTCAACAAAAGGAAGATAAACAATCCAATCAAAAATTGGGCAAAGGATCTAAATAGACACTTTTTAAAAGAGGACAAACAGAAGGCCAGGAGACATATGAAAAGATGCTCAAAGTCACTAATCATCTGAGAGATGCAAATCAAAACGACAATGAGGTAACATCTCACACCTGTCAGAATGGCTATTATCAACAAATCAAGAAACGACAAGTGCTGCAAGAATGCCAGGATACAAAATTAATGCCAAGAAATATATGGCATTTTTATACAACAACAGTGAACTTACAGAAAAAAGAGATTTAAAAAATCCCATTTATCATTGCACCAAAAAAATTAAGATACCTAGGAATAAACTTAACTAAGGAGGTAAAAGACCTATACACAGAAAACTACAGGACACCGAAAAAAGAGATAGAGGAAGACATAAACAGATGGAAGAACATACTGTATTCATGGATTGGTACACTCAACATCATTAAAATGTGCATACTACCCAAAGCAATCTATAGATTAAATGCACTCTCCATTAAAACACCAACGGCATATTTCACAGACCTAGAATGAACTATCCGAAAATTTATCAGGAAATAAAAAAGACCCCAAATAGCTGCAGCAATCCTGAGAAAGAAGAGCAAAGTAGGAGGGATCTCAATACCAGATATCAAGCTGTATTACAAAGCCACCGTTCTCAAAACAGTCTGGTACTGGCAAAAGAACAGACATATAGACCAAAGGAATAGAATAGAGAACCCAGAAATCGACCCAAATCACTAAGCTGAATTAATATTTGACAAAGGAGGCAAGAGCATACAATGGAGTCAAGACAGTCTCTTCAATAAACGGTGTTGGGAAAATTGGTTAGATACATGCAAAAAAATGAAACTAGACCACCAACTTACACCATACACAAAAATAAACTCAAAATGGATAAATGACTTAATCGTAAGACAGGGAAACCATAAAAATCTTAGAGGAATCCACAGGCAGCAAAATCTCAGACATATGCCGAAGCAATATCTTCACTGATACAGCTTCTAGGGCAATGGAAACTAAAGAGAAAATAAACAAATGGGACTACATCAAAATAAAAAGCTTCTGCACAGCAAAAGAAACCATCAACAAAACAACAAGAAAGCCCACTGCCTGGGAGAACATATTTGCCAATGTTATCTCTGATAAGTGTTTAGTCTCCAATATTTATAGGGAACTCATAGAACTTAACAAAAGGAAGATTAATAACCCCATCAAAAAATGGGCAACGGACCTAAATAGATACTTTTCGAAAGAGGACATAAAGAAGGACAAGAGACATATGAAAACATGCTCAAAGTCACTAATCATCGGAGAGAAGCAAATTTAAACAACAATGAGGTACCATCTCACACCTGTCAGAATGGCTATCAGCAACAAATCAGCAAATGACAAGTGCTGGTGAGGATGCAGAGAAAAAGGAACCCTCATGCACTGCTGGTGGGTGCAGCCACTGTGAACAACAGTATGGAGTTTCCTCAAAAAACTAAAAATGGAACTCCCCTTTGACCCAGTGACCCCACTTCAAGAAATATATCCCAAGAAACCAGAAACACGAATCATAAAGGATATATGCACCCCTATGTTCATAGCAGCACAACTCACCATAGCTAAGATTTGGAAACAGCCTAGGTGCCCATCAGCATATGAGTTGATTAAAAAACTGTGATACATCTACACAATGGAATACTACGCTGCTGTATAAAAGGAAGGATCTCTTACCATTTGCAATAGCATGGATGGAGCTGGAGAGCATTATGCTAAGTGAAATTAGGCAGTCACAGAAAGATAAATATCACATGATGTCACTCATTTGTGGATTATAATGAACAACGTAAAGAGATGAATAAAAACAGATCCAGAGACAGAGAAGCATCGATCAGACCATCAAACCTCAGAGGGAAGGTGGGGGAGGGTGGGGATAAGGAGAAGAGATCAACCAAAGGACTTGTATGCATGCATATAAGCCTAATCAATGGACACAGATACCAAGGGGGTGAGAGCATTAGCAGGGGGTAAGGTGGAGGGATAAGGACACATATGTAATACCTTAATCAATAAAGAAAGAAAACAAAAACAAAAACAAAATTCTAGCAAATCAGATCCAGCATTACATTAGAGAGGTCATACACCATGACCATGTGGGATTTATTCTGGGGATGCAAGGATGGTGCAATATCCGCAAATCAATAAATATGATACATCACATATAAAAATTGAGAGACAAATATCACATAATCTTATCAATCAATGCAGAAAAAGCATTTGACAAAAACCAACACCTTTTCTTGATAAAAACTCTCATCAAAGTGTGAATTGAGAGATCATACCTCAACATAATAAAAGCCTTATATGCAAACCTACAACCAACAGCATACTCAATGGGCAAAAACTAAAACCATTTCCCTTAAGAATAGGAACAAGACAGAGATGCCCACTTTCACCACTCCCATTTGACATAGTACTGGAAGTGCTAGCCATAGCAATCAGACAAAAAGAAGAAATAAAAGGCATCCAAATGGGAAAAGAAGTAGAACTGTCATTATTCACAGATGCCATGACATTGTACATAGAAAACCCCAAACACTCCATCAAAAAACTACTAGACTTAATAAATGAATTTGGCAATATAAAAGGATATAAAATTAACACTCAGAAATCTATGGCTTTTTTTTTTAATATATTTTATTGATATTTCACAGAGAGGAAGGGAGAGGGATAGAGAGCTAGAAACATCGATGAGAGAGAAACATCGATCAGCTGCCTCCTGCACACCTCCCACTGGGGATGTGCCCGCAACCAAGGTACATGCCCTTGACCGGAATCGAACCTGGGACCTTTCAGTCCCCAGGCCGACGCTCTATCCACTGAGCCAAACCGGTTTCGGCTCTATGGCTTTTTTATACACCAATAATGAACTTACAGAAAGAGAAACTAAAAAAAAAAAAAAAAAAAAAAAAAAATCCCACTTACCATTGCACCAAAAAAAATATTAAGATACCTAGGAATAAACTTAACCAAGGAGTTAAAAGACCTGTACTCAGAAAACTACAGGATATTGAAAAAAGTGATAGAGGAAGACATAAAAAAATGGAAGAACATACCATGTTCATGGATTGGTAGAATCAACATCATTAAAATGTCCATGCTACCCAAAGCAATTTATACATTTAATGCAATTCCCATTAAAATACCAACGGCATATTTCACGGACCTAGAACAAACTCTCCAAAAATTCATCTCCAATAAAAAAAAAGACCCTGAATAGCCACAATAATCTTGAGAAAAAACAACACAGTTGGAGGGATCACAATACCAGACATCATGCTATATTACCAAGCCACAGTTCTTAAAACAGTCTGGTACTGGCAAAAGAACAGACATATCGACCAGTGGAACAGAACAGAGCACCCAGAAATAAACCCAAGCCATTATGTGCAATTAATATTTAACAAAGGAGGAAAGAACATACAATGGAGTCAAGACAGTCTCTTCAATAAAAGGTCCTGGGAAAACTGGTCAGATACATGCAAAAAAATGAAACTAGATCACCAAGTTATACCATACACAAAAATAAACTCAAAATGGTTAAAGGATTTAGATGTAAGACAGGAAACCATAAAAATCTTAGAAGACTCCATAGGCAGCAAAATATCAGACATATGTCATAGCAATATCTTTACTGATACAGCTCCTAAGGCAATAAAAACTAAAGAGAAAATAAACAAATGAGACTACATCAAAATAAAAAGCTTCTGCACAGCAAAAGAAACCATCAAGAAAACAACAAGAAAGCCCACTGCATGGAAGAACATATTTGCCAATGTTAATCTCCAATATTTACACAGAACTCATACAACTTAACAAAAGGAAGATAAACAATCCAATCAAAAAATGGGCAAAGGAACTGAATAGACACTTTTTAAAAGAGGACAAACAGAAGGCCAGGAGACATATGAAAAGATGCTCAAAGTCACTAATCATCTGAGAGATGCAAATCAAAACAGCAATGAGGTACCATCTCACACCTGTCAGAATGGCTATCATCAACAACTCAACAGACGACAAGTGCTGGTGAGGATGTGGAGAAACAGGAACCCTCGTGCACTGCTGGTGGAATGCAGACTGGTGCAGCCACTGTGAACAACAGTATTGAGTTTCCTCAAAAAACTAAAAATGGAACTCCCATTTGACCCAGTGATCCCACTTATACGACTACATCTCAAGATACCAGAAACACCAATCAGAAAGGATATATGCACCCCTATGTTCATAGCAGCACAATTTACAATAGCTAAGATTTGGAAACAACCTAAGTACCCATCAGCAGATGAGTGGATTAAAAAAACTGTGGTACATCTACACAATGGAATACTATCTATATATATAAAACCCTAATATGCAAATGACCAAATGGTGGAACAACCGAACAACCAGTCACTATGACATGCGCTGACCACCAGGGGGCATGTGCTAAACATGGCGGGTGTCAGCCGCAGGCAGCAAAGCGCATCACATGGTGGGCATTGGCTGCCGGGTGATGGTGGAGCAGGTGAGCAGGGGCGCCAGACCAAGGCGGGGCGCTGGTTGATGTCATCGGGGCGCGCCTCTAGTAGTTACTGAAAATTCTTTGCTCCCATGCACCATGGTCCCACCGTGCGCTTGCACCTGCTTCTGGCACTGGCCCCGCTTTTACCCACTGTCAGTGATGGAGCCGCTGCTTGCACCCGCTGCCAGCACCCGGTGCCGGCCCCAATCACTTGGCACTGGCAGCGGATGTGAGTGGTGGCTCTCGGCCCCGATCGCCCCTCAGGGCTTCTCCACCTCCCCTTGCTCCTGAAGGATGATTGGGGCCAGCAGCCACCTCTTGCACCCGCTACTGGTGACAGCCCCATTCACACCTGCTGCCAATGCCAGAGCCACCGCTCGCACCAACTGCCAGCGCCAGCCCCACTCGCACCTGCAGCCTGTGCTGGAGCTGCCACTTGCACCCACTGCCAGCACCGGGCACCGGTCCCGATCTCTCGGTGCTTTCAGAGGGTGTGAGTGGCTTTTCCCCCTCCCTCTGCTCCTGAGGGGTGATTGGGGCAGCAGCCGCCACTCGCACCCGCTGACAGCGCTGGCCCCATTCGCAGGTGCTGGCCCCAATCACTCTGTGCCATCAGTACATGGGAACAACTGTGACAAGAGTGGGGCTGCTGGCAGACAGGGGACAGGGGCCATGGCAGGAGGTGCCAGGCCGGGGCACAGAAGATGGGCCGAGATCCGCCCCTGTGCCCACAGCCTCGTAGCCCACAGTTCCTTTCAAGGTGCACGAATTCATGCACTGTGCCCCAAGTGCTGCTATAAAAAAGAAGGAACTTTTACCATTTGCAACAGCATGGATGGAACTGAAGAGCATTATGCTAAATGAAATAAGCCAGTAGGAGAAAGATAAATATCACATGATCTCACTCATATGTGGGATGTAATGAAAAACATAAACTGATGAACAAAAAAGATCCAGAGACAAAATAACACTGAACAGACCATTCAACCTCAGATAGAAGGCAGGGGAGGGGGTTAGAGATCAACCAAAGGACTTGTATGCATGCATATTATCATAACCAATAACCAATGGACACAGACACTGGGGCAGTGGGGGCTTGTTCTGGGGGGGTGGAAATGGCCCGGGGTGGTCAATTGGAGAAAAAGGAGACATATGTAATACTTTAAACAATATCATATATATATGTAGTCTAGGAATATATCTAACTAAAAATATACAAGGTTTTCTGTGCAGAAAATGAAAAAAATTATAGAGAGAGATTGAAGAACACCTAACTAAATGAGGGGCTATCTCCCTTCATGGATGAAAGAATCAGTATTGTAAAGATTTCAGTTGTCTTCAATCTGCAGATTCAATGCAATTATAAACAAAATTGAATAAAAATCAAATGTATTTGTGTATGTGTTTGTGTGTGTGTGTGTGTATAATTTGACTAGCTGATTATAAAAGTTATATGTAAATGTAGATGGTCTATTAAGACCCAAACAATTGTGAAGAAGAGCAAGATAGGTGGACTCCCTTGACTGGGAATCAGGAATATTAGAAAGCTATGGTAAGTAAGATAGTCTTGCTACAGGCATACAGATAAAGGAAAGACTAATGAACAGAATAGAAAGTTCAGAAATAGACCATGTCCTGCAGAGCAGTAAAGAAATTAAAGCCTAGCTCCCGCCCAGGAGAGCAGCGAGGTGACAGCCACAGTTGATTATGGAAGATTCCCACAAGAGTAACACTTCAGGGACAGCACTGCAACCTGGTTCAGCAGTTCAGGCAGCTCATATTTCTCATATCACTCAACAGATGACACTAAGAGGATCGGCACCAGTGACAACTGTACCTCTTCCTAGAGAGCAAGTACAGGTTCAGAGGGTCATCCAGACAGCTCAGCCTTCTCTAATTCACCCACCACATGTGCAAGTGGTATCATCTTTATCAGAAAGTGAAGAATCTCAGGACTCAGCTGATAGCATAGGCTCCTCACAGAAAGCCCACAGGATCCTAGCAAGGCACCCATCTTATAGAAAAAAAAAATGGAAAGATCTATATTCTGAAGATACACAGGGCAGAAAAGGAGACAGAGAAAATCCTAGACTTTCTGCTGTCACTTCTATGTCTGCTCCAACTTCCATTTATCAGACTAGCACCAGACAGGGCATTGACATTGCCCTCAATGGAGCCTTACAGCTGGCCAGTCCAGCACAGATGGCATACAGGGACTTCAGACACTAACCATGACAAATTCAGGCAGTACTCAACAAGGTACAACAATTATCCACTATGCACAGCAAATACTTGTGCCCAGCAACCAGGTGGTTGTACAAATTGCATCAGGAGATATGCAGACATATCAGATCTGTACCAGACTTTCAGCAACTTTGCTGCCACAAATTGTGGTGATGACATCTCCTGTGAGTCTTACATCTCTGACAACTAAGACAGATGACCCCCCATTGAAGAGAGAAATAAGGTTGATGAAAAACAGAAGTGTTCTAGAATGTTGTAGAAAGAAGAAAGAATATGTGAAATGCCTGGAAAATTTAGGTGGAGTCCTGGAAAAATCAAAATAAAACTCTAATAGAAGAGTTAAAAACTTTGAAAGATGTTTATTCCCATAAAAGTGTTTGATATTTGAGAAAGAAAATATTTTGTGGCTATGCCTAAAAATTAAATGATTTTTTCTTTTTAGTGGAGTTCCATAAATTAAAAGGTCAAAAATGAAGCTTTTATTTAGGCTTTTGCAACTCACAGTCTTATACAAGAGAACTGGTGATGGAGGATAAAGTGGAGAATGATCTCAAGGGAGAAACTGGCACAATTGGAAACTCTGTAAAAAAACTAAAGAAGCAGGAAGTAAACATTCACTAATCTGAATTTTCTACATAACAGTAGTTGTCAATAATCCAAAAATGGCAGATAAGATGAAATTTGGTAAATTTTCAAAATTAAATCAATTTACCCTATAGGTCTGCATTTCATACTGTTTCCTAAAATTAACTTTTTTCAATTGTGTGCATGTGTATGTATTTTATTTCTGCCAATAATTTCTAAATTACCAAAAGAAAAACTAATGCATAACTAAATGTAAATAATTATGTGTTCTGATTACATATACTTGTTCTATTGTCAAGACTTTTAAATGGGTCTTAAGTTTGTTTATTGGACTTGAGAGCATTTTGAAGAGTGGGAAAAACAAATTTTGAGGCCTTGTTCTAACAGACATCTAAGGTACATGAATGGGGTGTAGTGTTTTTGTAACATTTATTATCAGAATGGAAAGAAAACTATTTAAAAGTTTGACACTTTGAAATAGTTGTTTTTTTGGGTTATTCTGGGAATGGTGGTTTTCTACAAATATATATCAGATTGTTTTTTTATTCTATATTCTGTAAGCAGTTGAGTATACATTACTTATTCTGTTGTGCTTAATAGAATAGAATGTTTATAGGCTCTTAAAGTGATATTAGAGTATTTTTAAAAAAACACTTCTGAAGATGCATACCAAAGTTTTCCAAGAGGATTTTATAATCAATTTAATGTAAGATTTATCAGAATAAAATAATACAGTTATTAAAGCAATTTTATGCTAGAGACTATTCTGTAATGTAGTGAATGGTACATTTATAGAAGTGACTATCAATATATTTTTATAGCTAATCTTTATAAATCCTAAAGTTGAGTTTTTAATGATTATTTTAAATGTTTATATAGTTTGTTTAGTAAAATAAGAATTTGCCTCTCTAAGTATCATTTTTATATTATGAAAGTAAAGTTTCACATTGGCTAATATCTGGATTCTAAGTTTTTATACAGTTTTTCCAAAGTTCACAAATGCTATCAGTATACCAATGTTTAACTTCTTTTTTCCAACTTCTATACACTTTGAAATTGTAATGCAAAACTATTGTACGCTTTTTATACAATATGTATCATATTGTTGTCAATGAAATTAAAGGAAATTTGATAAAATTAAGTTTGCTGAACGTAAAATACATTGCTTGATATATAAATGACAAGCTCCTGATAGCCATTCTATTAATTATACTAAGTATAATGTATTTCTAGTTTTTAAATGGGATCAATTTAGAATTCTAGTTTTCATAATCTATTTTAAAAAGAAAATATGTTGTATGTTTTGATTTATTCAGAACCAATTGCAATCAACTAATGACATTTTTTTGTTCTTAAAAAAAAAATAAAAGAAATGAAAGTCCAATCAGTGTGTTGAAACAATTGTATAGTCATAAGCAAAAAGATGAAGCTTGATTCTTTCATCATATCACACACAAAAATCAATTTCAAATGGAATGAACCTTCTATAAGATAATACAGGAGAATGTCTTTGAAACTCATCAGGACATAAAAACACCTTATAAAGAGAAAGAACAATATAGTACATCAACTATGTTAGAAGTAAGATTTCTGTTAACCAAGTGCTATTCAAAAAGAAAAAGAAAATTACAGTGCAGAAAAAGTTTCTTGCAATACATATAACAAATAGCAGAGTTGAAAATCCAGAAAACATAAAGAACTCCTATAAGTCAATTGGAAAAAAAAAATCCAGGAGAAAAATGGACAGGGAAATTAAACAGAACTTTACAAAGGAAGATATCCAAGTCGCTAATAAACCTAATTGAACACATTCTCAATCTTATTAGTAATCTAATTAGTAATTAGAAATGCAAATGAAAGACATAATGAGATATAACTTTGAATTATACTGTAATTGAAAAACATATGAACACAGAATAATGTAAGTTCCCTCTCAACAAACAACAAATTTTAATTTGAAATGAATGCTTTCCTTCAAACAGAGAGACTTAGCTTTAATTATCAGAAACTGAAATCAATTGCTTACACTATGAGCCATGTGAAATGGTCATTTGGTAAGTAAAAAATGGTAAAAAAAAAAAAACAACAACAACAAAAAAAACCCTGCAATTCCATATGGTTTAACTTCTATGTTCTCTATTTATCTGTGGTACTGTAATTTGCCATTATATATATAAATATTTCAATCTATGGAACTAACAATAGAACTTGCCAACTACAAACGGGCTTGAAAACTAATTTTCATGTAAGGCTAAAACTTGATTCTACTCAATCAATAAGGCAATATTAAAGTATTGTGTTTTCTGGAATTCACTTGTTGGATTTACAAAGAGCTGTTAAAATTTTATATCCACCACCAAAATGCAACTTCTTTGTATCATCTATAATAATAAAAGCATAATATGCTAGTTAGACCGGACATCCTTCTGGACGTCCTTCCGGACGAAGCTGGGGCTGTGAAGGAAGCACAGGTCCTGGGTGCCTGCTGGTTGCTGGAGGGAAGCCTGGGTCCCGGGTGCCAGAGGGAAGCCGGTGCTGGCAGCTGGGGGATGGAAGGTCTACTCTTGCATGAATTTCGTGCATCAGGCCTCTGGTTATACTATAAACATTTCAGATAATTTTTGGTTTATGAAATATCATTGTTTTTGGCTCTTTTAACCTTAAGTGGTTCTTACAAAGTTAAAAAAAATCTTAAAATAAAATTAAAGGGTCTGATGATTTCTAAAGTTAAACACAGCTTTTATTTTGACTGATATTTTGAGAAAATAAAGATGAAAAAACTCAAATAGTCAATAAAGAAGGGAAAATATGCTCAATCTTTCTTAGTTCTTTTATGCCTGTTTTCTTTCCTTCTTTTCTCTCTCCCTACCTCCCTTTTCCTTTACTCTGGAAGTTAATATTTTAAAATGTTAACTATTAATACTGATTAATAGCAGTATGTTTCTTGTACTTTAATATATTTTTCTAATTTTTTTTTAGAAGCAGAGAAATAAAAAAGATAAAATGTTTTTACCTTTGCCTCCCTTACAGTGAATCACTACGATGTTTTTATCATCTTGAGCCATCCAATTCTGTGCTTCTTTGGAAAATTCCACCATCTCACTGATTTTAAATGTAAGATTTTTAGTTGAATTAACAGACTTCCAAAAATCAAGCCCACTGTATTTAGCCCTCTTCTGACAGTCAACTGACATAAACTTACCTCAGAGAGGGGACATTATGATCATCAATCATGATTCGATGGACCCTATAATGGAAGTACTTAGGATCATAAGATCTTTCACCTAAAAAAAAATGATACATAGGTCATAGCTCTATACCTATAAAACATAGTAAATTATCAAGTTATGAATGTTATACTTTTCTCTTAGAAATGATTTATTCACCTTAAAAGGAGCTTTCTGACTGGCTCTTGCTATACTAAAAGACAC
Organism: Plecotus auritus; assembly: GCF_963455305.1. Lineage (NCBI taxonomy): Eukaryota > Metazoa > Chordata > Mammalia > Chiroptera > Vespertilionidae > Plecotus > Plecotus auritus. Next base: position 97,349,804 of record NC_137772.1, on the reverse strand, counting down.
TTAAGAGTCTCAAAAAAATAAAGACAGTAGAGTGATTTGTCCATCTTTAGTAACCTAAGCCCAACTTATTTTGATTTGTTCAACAGGTCTTACCTTTAATTTTCTAATTGAAAGGCTTAAAGAGAATAAAACAGGGCAGAGAAAACTTATTGAGCTTAGCTGATATCTTGCAGAAAGCTTGTAGCCTTGAGCACCGCATAGCTTAGATAACCAGAAGACACCTGGCATTGGGAGGAACCAACAATGGACCAGACCTTCACATCAGCAGAACAGCTTGCAGCCAGCAATCTGTATATATAAAAGCTTAAGTGACCGTTTGATGGGTAGCTATAATGTGCACTGACCACCAGGAGGCAAACTCTCAATGCAGGAGCTGCCCCCTGGTGGCCAGTGCACTCCCACTGTGGGAGCGCTGCTCAGCTGACTGATGGGCACCAGATGCCGGGCTCACAGCTGGCAAGCACAGCTGCAGTGGCATGAGCCTCTACCGCAGACACTCCCCCTGCGCGCCCCTTCCCCATCTGGGCCAGGACTGGCATCGGGACTGATTGGGCGCAAGCCCATGACCACTTCTCAGTCAAGGGCGTGCTGGCATCGCCCTAGGATGGGTGTGGAGACTGCAGTGGAGCGGCAGCAAGCCTCGCTTTGCGCACTACTACATCCATCGGGGGATGTTGGACGGCCGATTTCGGCCCCATTCCCACCCCCCACAGGGACCCCACCAGTGCATGAATCTGTGCACTGGGCCTCAAGTGATTAATAAAAAACTTTCTTTCCCTTCAGTCTCTGCTGATTCCTTTGTCGGACTCAGCCCACCTGCACCCAGGTGCCTGAAGTAAAAGCTTCTTTTGATACCTTATGTCCTCATGTCATAGGTGCGCCACCCCGGCCCACTCCAAACCTTTCACTAACAGGCTACTCATTACATTATGCTAGCGTAGTTAGACATCAGAGAGCAGAAGCAAATGTGGCCAACAAAAATGCTTGCCTCCTGAAAATGTCTAATATACAGGAAGAGAAAAAAATCAAGAGAAACAAAGTAGTAAACTGGAATATAATTTTTTTTACAGGGTTTTGGTTTTTGTGTAGAGCCCTGCTCTTCTCACTCCACCCTTAGTGGGTTAGAGAACACATCGGTTGAATTGTCTGTCTTCAAAACACAAACTGGCAAGAAAAACAAAAATATTTCCCTAAACCTAATACCATTAGAGTAGACTCTTCCTTACATGGCTCCACCTCCACTTCAGCCTCCTGCCTATCCCACCAACTAGGCCCAGCACAAGATGGAGATTTTTTAACTCACTTCCCACTACCACCAAATACTTCTGATTAAATGAAATATAAAAATTGAATCATCTTCTTATATGTAGTAATCTATTTTCTATCTATAGTAGTAACATATCTAGTCATGTACATACGGCAAAGATTGTAGACTTGATAGTGGTTTCGATGCTTGGTATCCAGGAACCGCACAACTTCCTAAGAAAGATGGACACAAATCTTACATATATCCACATGGCACCAACAAAAACCATTTTCTAGGAATAACCTAAAATGGTTATTACCTTTTATTCATTGGTCTCTCACTTAGCACCTTGTAGGGGAGATTCAGGAAATATGAGGTAATGTACATTCCAAGTCATATCTAACCCACTGATGGTTTTCAAATAACCCACAAAGTTGTGCTTAGCCACTCTGATTGGCCTCTACTATAAATATACATTGCTTAAGCTACCCGAAAAAGAAATTAGATGATAAACTAACTTTAAGTAAATTTGTTCCAAATCATTAATTCACAGTAATATGTGGTTTTTATCTAGATCTAATTCTGAATCTACATATCTTTTAGGTAATGATCTGGTTATTACAATCTACCTAAACACTATTTAAATAAATAAATGCAAAGAAAACATACGGTATGATTTCTTGTATATGCATGATAGAAAAAGATGAACACATTATATCAACTTTTAGGTAAGTGGTGGCAATTTGGAGACTATTTTTGTCTTCTCCGTGTTTTCTTATTTTCTAAAATGAATATACAGTATATGTGCATATGTGTACATGTATATACACACAATGTGCATATATGTATAACTTTTAAAATAAGAAATAAGTAGTGATTTTTTTTTAAATATTTTTTTATTTATTTCAGAGAGGAAGGGAGAAGGAGAGAGAGATTAAAAACATCAATGATGAGAAAGAATCATTGATCAGCTTCCTCCTCCTACTGGGGATTGAGCCCACAACCTGGGCATGTGCCCTGACCAGAATCAAACTGTCACCTCCAGGTTCATAGGCCACCACTGAGCCATGCTGTCTGTGCAGTAGTGATTATTTTTAAAAATATAGTTACTTTACCACACTAATACATTTCAGGAAACTTATCCATCTGAAACTCACACATACAAACATGCATATCTATGTTCAACAAAAATTATTATTAAAAAGTTCAAAAATTGATTAGTATAGTACCCTCAGAACAATGTTTACTGGATTAATATTGAGGAAAATATAATTAATGTATCAAAGTGATGCATTTGTTAATTGGTTAATCCCTGTCAAATAAAAGAGATAAACATTCTGAGTCTGCATAGTACTGGGTTAGGGGGATAAACAGTCTTATTTACATAAAAAATTCATAGGATCCCAGGTAGATCGAGGAATTAAATATAAAACCCCACAAATATCTCTAAGAAATTTAAGTGAACATTAGTCAATTTTTGGATGAGGAAGAACTATGTGTTAAATCAATAAAAAACCAACAGATTTAAGTTTGTCTTCATAAAAATCTGAAATTTCTGTTTTAAAAATGCCGCAATATAACAAACAAAGAACAGGGGAGAAGATTTCTCAGTAAAACTGAGTGACTGGGGATTATGTCTAATATAATCTGTAAATTAGTTATACTAATATAAACTAACTCATTAACAATAATTTAACTTGTAATCCCTCACCCTATAGCTAAATGAGCCAAAGACATAAATTCACAAAAAAAGAAAATTCACTGGCTAAGAACCTACATAAAGAAATATTCACGCTCACCAATAAAGAAGTCAAAGCAAAAATGAAATGCCACTCACCCATGAAATCAGCCTTTTCCTTTTTAATGAGAAAATCCAATGCTGGCAAATATGGCATGAAAATAAAACCTTTGATTTATTGCTGATAAGAGTCCATTGGATTTGGCAATATATCCTATCTAATAAAGAGGGAATATGCTAATTGACCATCACATCCTCACAAAGATGGCGGCGCCCACGGCCAAGAAGGAGGGAATATGCTAATTGACTGCCACGCCCTCAAAAATGGCAGTTCCAACAGCCACAAGATGGTGGTGCCTAGTCCCCTCAGCCCCGCCGGGGTGGCAGGCACACAACACAGCTGGGCCCACCCCCAGGCAGGTCTGGCCACTCTGTGTGCCTGCCTCCAGAGTCCCCAGGTCCCCTCAGTCCCCCAGCTGCCCAGGGCCACCCGAGGCTCAGGTAACCAGGGCCAGCCGAGGCTTGCGCTGCTGGCAGTGGCAGCAGCAGAGGTGTGATGGGGTGTCGCCTTCCCCTGATGGCTGGGTCATCTCCCACCCCTGAGGGCTCCTGGACTGTGAGAGGGGGCAGGACAGGCTGAGGGACCCCCACTCCAGTGCATGAATTTTCATGCACTGGGCCTCTAGTACTATAACATATGTATATACTAAAATATTCATACTCTTTAACCTGATAATTTCACCCCTAGGAATCTATCCTTGTGCCTTTGTGCCTTCCTTGCTTTGTTATTGATAACAGTAACACCTAAATATCCAACATTAGAGGTTAATTATAGTACTAATGAAATATACAGCTACTAGAGGCCCGGTGCACGAAATTCCTGCATGGGAGGGTGTGTCCCTCAGCCCAGCCTGCACCCTCTCCAACCTGGGAACCCTCGGGGGATGTCCAACTGCCCGTTTAGGTCAGATCCTAAACGGGCAGCTGGACATCCTTCTCACCATCCAGGACTGCTGGCTCCCAACTGCTTGCCTGTCTGCCTTCCTGATTGCCCCTAACTGCTTCTGCCTGCCAGCCTGATCACCCCCTAACCACTCCCCTGCCAGCCTGATTGATGCCTAACTGCTCCCCTGCCAGCCCGGTCACCCCAACTTCCCTCCTCTGCTGGCCTGGTCACCCCTAACTGCTCTCCCCTGCAGGCCTGGTCCCTCCCAACTGCCCTTCCCTGCTGGCCTGATCTCCCACAACTGCCCTCCCTTGCAGGCCTGGTCCCTCCCAACTGCCCTCCCCTGCTTGCCATCTTGTGGAGGCCATCTTGTGTCCACATGGGGGCAGCCATCTTGTGTGTTGGAGTGACGGTCAATTTGCATATCACTCTTTTATTAGATAGGACTAGAATACTGTCCTGAAACCTTCATTCTCTCAACAAGTAAATATTTCACAGTGGTTAATTTATGTGCAGCCTTCTTTAGTATACCCACATATAAGGATAGTCAGTATTTACTTTTTAATGGGAAAATTAATGTACCTAGATGTTTAAACTTCAGGGACATTTAAAATCACCTTCATACTGCTCTAAATGTCTAAAAAATAATCTTACTGATTTCATTTTTTCCCATGAGTCCATACTTGTCTCAATATGTAGACAATTTACTGCTGTGTTTTCTGGTCTAAGTAGTTTACCCGAAGACTCCAAATACCTCTAACTCAAATGAGCTGAACAGAGACATACAACACCTGGAGAAAACTTAAACTTTGCCAAGAAACTACATTTTGGGGGTCACAATCTGTCACTAGATGGACAGTTTCTGTCCTTGACCAGAATAAAAAATATTCAATTGTACCACTCATGAAATTCTACCATTTGCTTTGTATTTTGCTATTCAATGTTGTTCAAAATAAAACCCTACAACTTTATTTCCTCTTACGAATAAAGGGGAACCACCTGACTGCTTAGCATTCTCTCAGGAGTCAAGTATGGCCAGATCTGAATCTTGCACCCTGTAGTCAACCTCGACTTAAAACAGATTGTAGATGGCTCTTATCTTAAAAATGGCAAAGGTATTCTCTGTCCAGGATATCCTATATAATAAAGAGGTAATATGCAAATTGACCCTCACGCCCTCACAAGATGGCTGCCTACAATCAGGCGAGTAGTGAGGTAAGTGAGGGATGACCAAACGACTGAACAAGCAGGCTGTGTGGAGTGACCAGGCCGGCGGGGGGGAAGGGGGGGCAGTTGGGGATGATCAGGCCAGCAGGGGGGGCAGTTGGGGGTGACCAGGCCATTGGGGGGTGGCAGTTAGGGGCAACCAGGCCGGCAGAAGGGGGCAGTTGGGGGTGACCAGGCTGGCAGGGGGGGTAGTAAAAGGAGACCAGGCTAGCGGGGGGGGGGGGGGGGCAGTTAGGGGCAACCAGGTCGGCGGGGTGGGGGTGCAGTTGGGGGCGATCAGGCCAGTGGGGGGGGGGCAGATAGAAGCAACCAGGCCGGCAGGGAGGGGGCAGTTGGGGGTGACCTGGCCGGCAGTGGGGGGGCTGTTAGGGGCAACCAGGCCGGCAGGGGAGCAGTTAGGGGTGATCATACCAGCATGCAGAGACAGTGAGGGGCAATCAGGCCGGCAGGGGGGCAGTTAGGGGCGACCAGGCAGGCAGGCAGGCAGTGAGCGATTAGGAGCCAGCGGTCCAGGATTATGAGAGGAATGTCCAACTGCCGGTTTAGGCCTGATCCCTGGCAGTCGGACATCCCCCAAGGGGTCTCAGATTAGAGAGGGTGCAAGCTGGGCTGAGGGGACCTCCCCCTGTGCATGAATTTCGTGCACTGGGCCTCTAGTATTGTTATAATTGAACATGCAACCACTGAAGCAGTTCCATTGCCTAGTACTCAGTCTGCCTAGATAGCTGAACTAATAGCTCAGACTTGAGCCTGCACTTTGGCAAATGATAAGAATAAATATGAGTATGAATAGATATATACCTGTGGGGTGGTTTATGACTTATGGATTTTATGAAAGCAGATGATTATCTCTTCTTCAGAGAGGCTGATTAAAAATGGTAAAGGGATCAACCTAAAGATATAGGGTAAGAAAATGTGACCCATATATATGCTGTCTACAAGAGACCCACTTCAGAACAAAAAATAAACCGAGACTGAAAGTGAAGGTATGGAAAAAAGTATTCCATGAATGGCCAGCCAGTGTGGCTCAGTGGATTGAGTGATGTCTCATGTACCAAGAGATCACTGGTTCGATTTCTGGTCAGGGCACATACCCAGGTTGTGGGCTCAGTCCCCACTAAGGAGCATGCAGGAGGCAGCTGATCTGTGTTTCTCTCTCATCAATGTTTTTTTTCTCTCTCCCTCTCCTTTCCTTTCTCTCTAAAATAAATAAAAACATATTTAAATAGCTCCATGCAAATGGAAACAAAAAGTCCGAGATAGCAATACTTATATCAAACAAAATAGACTGCAAAGCAAAGGACGTATGTACCAAGAGACAGACGGTCACCACATAATACTAAAGCGTTCAATCCAGCAAGAGGATATAATCCTTATAAACATACTAGAGGCCCGGTGCACAAAATTTGTGCATGGGTGGGGGGGTGTCCCTCAGCCCAGCCTACACCCTCTCCAATCTGAGACCCCTCAAGGGATGTCCGACTGCCCGTTTAGGCCTGATCCTGGTGGGATCGGGCCTAAACAGGCAGTCGGACATCCCTCTCACAATCCAGGACTACTGGCTCCAAACTGCTCACTTGCCTGCCTTCCTGATTGCCCCTAACGGCTTCTGCCTGTCAGCCTGATCACCCCCTAACCACTCCCCTGCCAGCCTGATTGATGCCTAACTGCTCCCCTGCCAGCCTGATTGTCCCTAACTGCCCTCCCCTGCTGGCCTGATTGCCCCCAACTGCCCTCCCTTGTAGTCCTGGTCCCTCCCAACTGCCCTCCCCTGCTGGCCTGATCACCCACAACTGCCCTCCCTTGCAGGCTTGGTTCCTCCCAACTACCCTCCCCTGCTGGCCATCTTGTGGTGGCCATCTTGTGTCCACATGGGGGCAGGATCTTTGACCACATGGGGGTAGCCATCTTGTGTGTTGGAGTGATGGTCAATCTGCATATTACTCTTTTATCAGATAGGATAGAGGCCTGCTGCATGGGTGGGGGCCAGCTGGTTTGCCCTGAAGGGTGTCCCGGATCAGGGTGGGGGTTCCCTTGGGGTGTGGGGCGGCCTGGGCGAGGGACCTATGGTGGTTTGCAGGCCGGCCACGCCCCCTGTCGACCCAAGCGGAGGCCCTGGTATCTGGGGTTTATTTATCTTCTACAATTGAAACTTTGTAGCCTGGAGTGGAGCCAAGCCTTCTGCTTGCTCCGTGGCAGAAGCCATTTTTTGGGGGAATTTATGTATCTTCTATAATTGAAACTTTGTAGCCTTAAGTGAGGCCTGGGCCGGCCAGGGTGTGGGGAAAGCTTGGCTTCCTCCATTGCTGTGGGCAACCCTAGCCTCCTGCTCTTTCCAGCTCTTTGGCTGCCGCCATTTCGGTTTGGGTTTATGTATCTTCTATCATTGAAACTTTGTAGCCTTGAGTGGAGGCCTAGGCTGGCAAGGGCAGATGGAAAGCTTGGCTTCCTCCATTGCCGGGGAAACCCAAGCCTCCCTCCTGCTCTCTGTGGCCATAGCCATCTTGGTTGGGTTTATTTGCATATTTGCTCCTGATTGGCTGGTGGGCGTGGCTGGTGGGCATGGCTGGTGGGTGTAGCAGAGTGATGGTTAATTTGCATATTACTCTTTTATTAGATAGGATATGCACCCACCATAGAAGAAAACAAATAGATAAAAAAATCTTGGTGGACATTAAGGAGGAGATAGACAGCAACACAGTCACAGGGAATTTTAACATCCCATTGAAATCAATGGATAGATATTCCAGACAAAAAAATCAACAAGGCAAGAGCAACCTTAAATGATACACTAGATCAGATGGATTTAATTGATACTTACAGAACATCATCCCAAATCACCAGAATATACATTGTTCTCAAGAGCACATGGTACATTCCCAAAGATAGACCACATGTTAGGTCACAAAATAAGTCTTAATACATTTAAGAAGATTGAAATGATATCAAACATCTTCTCTGACCACAATGGTATAAAACTAGAAATCAACTACAATAAAAAACTGAAAAACACTCATACACAGGGAGGCTAAATAACATGAATGGGTTAATAATGAGATCAAGGAACAAATCAAAAGTTACCTGGAGAAATGAAAAATGAAAATGTAAACACAACTCCAAATCTAGAGGACATAGTGAACGCCATCCTGAGAGGAAAGTTTATTGCATTACAGGGATACTTCAAGAAGCAAAAAAAGAGTTCAAATGAACAATATAATCCTACTCTGAAAGGAACTAGAAAAGAACAACAAAGCCAAGAGTAAGTAGAAAAAAAAACAAAAATAAAGATTAGAATGAAAACAAATGACATAGAGACTAAAAAAAAAAAAAAATCAGTGAAAGCAAGAACTAGTTCTTTGAAAAGATTAAAAAAAAAAAGATTGACAAATCTTTAATCAGACTCAGCAAGGAAAAAAAAGAGGGCCAAAATAAATAAAATCGGAAATGAAAGAGGGGAAGTAACAAATGACAATGCAGAAATACAAAGGATTATAAGAAAATACTATGAACAGCAATATGCCAACAAGCTAGACAACCTGGATGAAATAGATAAATTCCTAGAAAGATGCAATCTTCCAAATGTGAATCAGCAAATCTGAATAGATAGATTACAACTAATGAAATTGAAGCAGTCATCAAAAAACGTCCAGCAAATAAAAGTCTTAGACCAGGTGGTTTCACAGGTGAATTTTATCAAACATTGAAAGAACTAACACTATCCTTCTCAAACTGCCCAAAAATTAAAGAGGAGGAAACACTGCCAAAAGCTCTTTTTATGAGGCCAGCATTGTCCTAATTCCAAAACTAGATAAAGATATTACAAAGAAAGAAAATTATAGGCCAATATCTGATGAGTATGGGTGCTAAAATCCTCAACAAAATATTAGCAAACCAGATCCAGCAATACATTAAAAGATCATACACCATGATCAAGTGACATTTATTCCAGAGATTCAAGGTTAGTAAAATATTTGCAAACCAATAAACGTTATACATCACATAAACAAATTGAAGGATAAACCACATGATCATATTGGTAAATACAGAAAAAACACTTGATAAAATTCAGCACCCATTTATGATAAAAACTCTTAGCACAGTGGGAATAGAGAGATTATTTTTCAAAACAGTAAAGGTCATGTATGACAAACGCACAGCCAACATCATACTCAATGGGCAAAAACTAAAACTATTTTCCCTAAGATCAGGAACAAGACAGGGATGTCCACTTTCACCACTCTTATTCAATATAGTACTGGAAGTTCTAGCTACAGCAATCAGACAAAAAGGTAAAAGAAAAGGCATCCAATTGAAAAAGGAGGAAGTAAAATGGTTACACTTCACAGATGACATATCCTATCTAATAAAAGAGTAATATACAAATTGACCATACCTCCGCTACACCCACCAGCCACACCCACCAGCCATGCCCACCAGCCAATCAGGAGGGAATATGCAGATAAACCCAACCAAGATGGCTGCAGCCACAGAGAGCAGGAGGGAGGCTTGGGTTTCCCTAGCAATGGAGGAAGCCAAGCTTTCCACCTGCCCTTGCCGGCCCAGGCCTCCACTCAATGCTACAAAGTTTCAATTATAGAAGATAAATAAAGCCTAACAGAAATGGCGGCAGCCACAGAGCTGGAGAGAGCAGGAGGCTAGGGTTGTCCCCGGTGATGGAGGAAGCCAAGCTTCTGCAGCCCTGGCCTGCTTTGGCATCCGCTTAAGGCTACAAAGTTTCAATGATAGAAGATACATAAATCCCAACAGAAATGGCTGCCACCACAGAGCAAGCAGAAGGCTTGGCTCCGCTCCAGGCTACAAAGTTTCAATTGTAGAAGATAAATAAACTCCAGATACCAGGGCCTCTGCTTGGGTCACCAGGGGGCGTGGCCTGCCTGCAAACCACCACAGGCCCCTCGCACAGGCCGCCCCAAGCCCCAAGGGAACTCCCACCCTGATCCAGGACACCCTTCAGGGCAAACCAGCTGGCCCCCACCCATGCAGCAGGCCTCTATCCTATCTAATAAAAGAGTAATATGCAGATTGACCATCACTCCAACACACAAGGTGGCTGCCCATATGTGGTCAAAGATCCTGCCCCCATGTGGACACAAGATGGCCAGCAGGGGAGGGCAGTTGTGGGCAATCAAGCCTGCTGGGGAGGGCAGTTAGGGGTGATCCAGCTGGCAGAGGAGGGAAGTTGGGCGTGACTGGGTCTGCAGGGGAGGGCAGTTAGAGGTGACCAGGCCTGCAGGGGGAGGCAGTTAGGGGAAAACAGGCTGGCAGGGGAGCAGTTAGGCATCAATCAGGCTGGCAGGGGAGTGGTTAGGGGGTGATCAGGCTGGCAGGCAGAAGCAGTTAGGGGCAATCAGGAAGGCAAGCAGGTGAGCAGTTGGGAGCCAGTAGTCCTGGATTGTGAGAGGGATGTCCGAATGCCCCTTTAGGCCTGATCCCAGTGGGGTCCCAGATTGAGAGGGTGCAGGCCGGGCTGAGGGACACGCCCCCCCATGCACGAATTTCGTACACCAGGCCTCTAGTTATATATAGAAAACCCTAAAGACTCCACCAAAAACCTACTAGTTCTAATAAAAGAATTCAGCAATTAGCAGGACATAAAATTAATATTCATAAATCAGTGGCATTCTTATCTATATTCTTTATATATAAAAGCCTAAGCGACCATTCAACTGGTAGTTATGATGCACACTGACCACCAGGGGGCAGATGCTCAATGCACAGGCATGGAAACATGGAACAGACTGATGAATCTCAGAGGGAAGGGGGAAGAGGGGTGAGAAGAGATTAACCAAAGATCTTACATGCATACTAGAGGCCTGGTGCACAGATTCATGACCAGTGGGGTCCCTCAGCCTGGCCTGTGGGGATCAGGCAGAAACCAGCAGTACGACATCCCCCGAGGGGTACTGGATTGCGAGAGGGTGCAGGCCAGGCCAAGGGGCCCCAATGGTGCACAAATCTATGTACCGGGCCTCTAGTGCACCAATAATGAACTATCAGAAAGAGAAATTAAGAAAATAATCCCATTCATTATTGCGACAAAAAAAATAAGGTACCTAGAAATAAATTAAACCAAGAGGTAAAAGACCTATACTCCAAAAATTATAGAATACTAAAAAAAGAAATTGAGGAATATACAAAAATGTAGAAGCATATACCATGTTCATGGATTGGAAGAACTGACATAATTAAGATGTCCATCCTAGCCAAAGCAATCAATAGACTCAACACAATTCCTGTTAAAATACCAATGGCACATTTCACAGATCTAGAACAAATACTTCAAAAATTTATATGGAACCAAAAAGACCTTGAACCACCACAGCAATCTTAAGAAAGAACAAAGTTGGAGAAATCATGCTACTTGATATCAAACTATACTACAAGGCTATTGTAATAAAAACAGCTTGGTAATAGCATAAGAACAGGCATATAAATCAATGGAATAAAACAGAGAGTTCAGAAATAAACCCACATTTTTATGGTCAATTCATATTTGACAAAGGAGGGAAGAGCACACAATGGAGAAAAGTCAGTCTCCTCACTAACTGGTGTTGAGAAATTTGGACAGGTACATGCAAAAAAGGGCAACTAGACCACCATACACATACATGCAAAATGGATAATAGACTTAAACCTAAGTCATGAAACCATAAAAATCCTAGAATAAAACACAGGCATTAAGACCTCAGACATCTCTCATAGCAATATTTTTGCTGATATATTTCCTTGGACAAGGGAAACAAAGGAAAAAATAAACAAATGAGACTACATTAAACTAAAAGGCTTTTGCAGAACAAAAGAAACCATCAATAAAATGAAAAGAGAGCACACTGAATGGGACAACACATTAACCAATGTTATATCTGATAAGGAGTTAATTTCCAAAATATTTAAAGAACTTATACAACTGAACACCAGGAAGACAAACAAAATGGACAAAGAATACTTATCCAAAGAGGACATAGATATGGCCAATAGACATATGAAAAGATGCTCAATGTCACTAATCATCAGAGAAATGCAAATTTAAACCACAGTGAGAAAGAACAAAGTTGGAGAAAGCGTGCAGATAATGTTTTGTTGAGTTGTCACCTCACACCTGTCAGAATGGCTGCCCTCAATAAATACATAAACAAGTTCTGATGAGGATGTGGGGAAAACGGAACCCTAATGCACTGTTGGTGGGAATGCAGACTGGTGCAGTCACAGTGGAAAACAGTATAGAATTTCCTCAAAACATTAAAATGGAACTGCCTTTTGACCCAGAAATCTCACTTCCTGGAATATATCTTAAGAATCCTGAAATACCAATCAGAAAGAATATATGCACCCCTATGTTCATAGCAATATTATTTACAATAGCCATGATCTGGAAACAGCCCAAGTGCCCATCAGTAAATGAGTGAATAAAAATGCTGTGGTTCAGCCCTAGCTGGTGTGACTTGGTTGGTGAACCAAAAGGTCACTGGTTCAATTCCCCATCAGGACACATGCTCAAGTTGTGGGCTCTATTCCTGGTAGGAGCCGTGTAGGAGGCAGCTGATTGATGTCTTGCTCTCACATCAATGTTTCTCTCTTTCTCTCTCTCTCGCCTCCCCCCTCTCTTAAAATCCATAAAAATCTTTTTTTTTTTTTTTTAAAGCTGTGGCTCATTTATACAATGGAATACTAATCGGCCATAAGAAAGAAGGAAATCTTACATTTTGCAACAGCATGGATGGACCTGGAGATTATTATGCTAAGTGAAATAAGCAGGTCAGAGAAAGACAAATAACATATGATCTCCCTTATATGTGGAAGTTAATGAACAAAATTAACTGATGAACAAAATAGTAACAGATGCATGGATACATGGAATAGACTGACAGCTGTCAGAGGGGTGGGGGTTGGGGGCTGGATAAAAGAAGGTGAAGGTATTATATATATAACACATGAACACAGACAATAGTGTGGTGATAGAGGGAAAAAGGGATGGGGTAGGTTGAGTTGGGCAAAGGGGGATAAATAAGGATGGAAGAGACTTTCCATTGGGCAATGGGTGCGTGATGCAGCATGCAGATAATGTTTTGTTGAGTTGTACACTTGAAACCTTTTGGCTTTGTGAACTAATGTCACTCCAATAAATTTAATAAAAAACAAAGATTGCTGGGCCCAACTGTTGAGTTTCAGATTCAATAGGTCTGCGATGGGATCTTGACTTCGCATTTCTAACAAGTAAAGCTACTGCTATGGTGATTACACTTTGAGAAACACTGGACTATCTAATCATATCTTTTGTAGTAAACAGGCCATTACAATCAGGTTTTAGTCTTTCAACAAATGGTGCTGGAACAACAGATTAGCCACATGAAAAATAAAATAAAATTGACCTTTGAGTCACACTATATACAAATGTACTCAAAATGGATCAAATATCTAATTGGGAGATCTAAAACTATAAAATTCTTAGAGGAAAATATAGGTTAAATTTTCATGACCTCAGATTTGGAAAAGCATTCTTAGGTATGACACCAAAAGCACTAGTGACCAAAGAAAAAATAGATAAATGGAACTTAATCAAAATTAAAAACTTTTGTGTTTCAAACGACCCTATAAAGTATAAAGACAACATATAAAATGAGGGATCATATTTTCAAGTCATATGCCTGTGAAGAAACTTGTATGTGGAATATATAAAGAACCTTTTTAAATATTTATTAATTAAATTGATTGGAGTGACATTGGTCAACATGTACATATAGGTCTTATGTGTGGGTTTCTATGTTACAAGATCTGTATATTGCACCATGTGCTCACCACCCAAAGTCAAATCTTCTGTCACCATATATCAGGACCTCCTTCACCCCCACCTCCTTCCCTCTGGCAATCACCACACTGCTGTTTGTAGTCATGAGTTTCAGTTTTAAATACCACATATGAGTGAAATCATATAGCTTTTAGCTTTTTCTGAATGACTTATTTCACATATGATAATGTTCTCAAGGTCCATCCATGTTGTCGCAAATGGCACTATTTCATCCTTTCTTGTGGCTGAGTAGTATTTCATTGTGTAGATATACTACATCTTCCTTATCCTCTATTGCGGGACACTTTGGTTGTTTCCATGTCTTGGCCACCACGAATAATGCTGCAATGAACATAGGGGTACATACTAGTATATCTTTGCAAATACATGATTTTGAGTTTTTCGGATATATACCCAGGAGAGGGATTGCTGGGTTGTATGGTAGCTCTATTCTTAATTTTTTGAGGAATCATCAGACTGGTTTCCATAGTGGCTATACCAGTCTACATTCCCATCAACAGTGAGGTTTCTCCACAATCTCTCCAACACTTGTTATTGCTTGTCTTGTTGATAATTGCCACTCTAACAGGTGCAAGGTGGTATCTCATAGTAATTTTGATTTGTATTTCCCTGTCAGTGAGGTTGAACATCTTTTCATATATATTGGCTATTCATATGTCTTCTTGGGAGAGGTGTATTTTCAGCTCCTCTGCCCACTTTTTGATTGGGTAGTTTGTTGGTTTGGTGTTGAGTTTTATGAGTTCTTTAAATATTTTGGAAATTAAACTTTTGTCAGAGCACTGTTTGCAAATATCATCTCCCATCTATGGCTGACTCTTTGTTTTGCTATAAGTTTCTTTTGCTGTGCAGAAGCCTTTTAGTTTAATATAATCCCAATGATATATTCTTGCCTTTATTTCCCTTGCCTTTGGGGTCAAGTTCATAAAATGTTCTCTTCAACCAAGGTCCATAAGTTTGGTACCTATATTTTCTTCTATGTAACTTATTGTTTCTGATCTTATATTTAAGTCTTTGATTCATTTTCAATTAATTTTTGTACATGGGGGACAAACTGTAATCCAGTTTCATTCTTTTGCATTTGGCTTTCCAGTTTTCCCATCACCAATTACTGAAGATACTATCTTAACTCCATTGTGTGCTTCTGTCTCCTTTGTTGAAAATTATCTGTCCATATACATATGGTTTTATAGCCAGGCTCTCTAGAAGTGTTTTGATTACTGCTTCAATTTCCTCCATAGTTATCGGCCTATTTAGATTTTAAAATTCTTGCTGATTGAGTTTTGGAAGGTTGTATTTTTCTAGGAATATGTCCATTTCTTCTAGGTTGACCAGTATGTTGGAATAGAGTTGTTCACAGTATTTTTTTTTTTTTTTACCAGCCTTTGTATTTCTGTGGGGTCTGTTGGTATTTCGTCTCTTTTCCAATTTTGTTTATTTGGGTCCTCTCTCTTTGCTTCTTGGTGAGCCTGGCTAGAGGTTCATCAATCTTGTTTATTCTTTAAAAGAATCAGCTCTAGGTTTTATTGATCTTTTGTATTGTTTTGTTTTGTTTGTTTGTTTTTTGGTCTCTATGTCATTTATTTCCACTCTGATCTTTATTATTTTTTCCTTCTGTTCACTCTGGGCTTTTCTTGCTGCTCTCTTTCTAATTCTTTAAGTTGTACAACTAGATAATTTATTACCAGTTTTTCTTGTTTTTTGGGTAGGCCTGTAATGGTATGAACTTCCCTCTCAGGACTGCTTTCACTGTGTCCCATAGATTTTGGATCATTGTGTTTTCATTGTCATTTGTTTCCAGGATGTTTTTTTTATTTCTTCTTTGATCTCTTTGGTAACCCAATCATTGTTTAATAACATGCTATTTAGCCTTCAAGTGTTTGGATTTCTAATATTATGCCATTATAATTTGAGAAGATGCTTGATATGATTTCTATCTTCTTGAATTTGAAGAGACTTTGCTTGTGTCCCAATGTGTGGTCTATCTTTGAAAATGTCTCATGTGCACTTGAGAAGAATGTATATTCTGTAGCTTTGGGGTGAAATGTTCTGAAGATGTCAATTAATTCCATCTGATGTAGTGAGTCATTTAGAATTGCTATTTCTTTGCTGATTTTTTGTCTATTGTATTTATCCAGTGATGTCAATGGGTTATAAAGTCCCCTACTATGATTGTATTGCTGTTGATCTCTCCCTTGATATCTTCCAGAGTTTTTTTTTTTTTTTTTTTTTTTTAATGTATTTGGGTGCTCCTGCATTGGGTGTATCTATGTTTACCAGAGTTATATCCTCTTATTGTATTGATCCCTTTAGTATTATGAAATGGCCTTCCTTATCTCTTGTTATGGCCTTCACTTTGAAGTCTATTTTGTCAGATATAAGTATTGTTATCCCAACTTTTTTTTTTCATTTCCATTTATCTGAAAGATATTTTTCCATCCCATCACTTTCAGTCTGTGTGAGTCTCTTGTTCTGAGATAGGTCTCTTGGAGACAGCATATATATGGGTCATGTTTTCTTATCCATTCAGCTGCTCGATGTCTTTTGATTGAAGAATTTAGACCAAGCATGTCAAACTCGTGGCCTGTGGGCCACATGCGGCCCATAACAAATATTTTTGTGGCCCAGCCAATATAACAGTATGTAAGAAATGTTTTAATAAAAATTTTGTAACGTAATTTTTAAAATATGCTGTAATACAAAATTATTAATAATGAATGACAATGTTCGCTAATGACTAATTACTATATTGTGTTGCATTCATTTCCCTTATGCGCATTATATGCAGGTGCACCATTTCTCTCCACTAATACTAGCAGCGAATATTTTAGCAGCCGATTGCCACATCATTAGTCTTGTACTGACTTGGTTGGTGTGTGCAACAGGAAATACTTTGCTTTCTCAAAATTAAGAAAAATAGGTTTATTTGTGTTATGTTTATTAATTTGTGCAGTTATTCAGTGTCTAGTAAGTTAATGTTCAAGAAAAAATATTAATTTTTATTTGAATGTTCTATTATTTTATGTTAATGATTACTCATTTATTTCAGCCCTTTGTATTCAGCATGTCTCTATCGAAATAACCTACGTTTCTATGAAAATTGAAGCTTTTGTTTTTTTGTGCCCACATAAACTTAAACCTTGTTTATTTGGCCCATGTTAGTCTTTGTGTTTGACATGTTTGATTTAGACCATTTATGTTTAATGTTATTATTGTTAGGTACTTGTTTGTAGCCATTTTTATTCTTTACACCTGTGTTTCTTCTTCCCTTTATATTTCTTCTTTTTACACCAGTCCCTTGCATTGCTGGCTTATGGATAAACTCCTTAGCCTTTTTTTTTTTTTTTTGTCTGGGAAGCTCCTGATTTCCCTTTCAATTTTAAGTGGTAGTCTTGTGGGATAGAGTATTTTTGGATTCATCCCTTACTTTGCATCGCTTTGTGTATTTCATTCCATTCCCTTTTGGCCTGATGTGTTTCTGTTGAGAAATCATTTGATAATCTAATGGGAGATCCCTTGTACGTAACTCTCTGTGTCTCTCTTGCAGCCTTTAAGATTCTCTCTTTGTCATTAACGTTTGCCATTGTAATTACGATGTGTCTTGGTGTGGGTCTTTTTGAGTTCTTCTTGTTTGGGACTTTCTGTGCTGTGTGACTTTTTTCTTCCCCAAATCAGGGAAGTTTTCTGTCAATATTTCTTAAAATAGATTTTCTAATCCTTGCTCCTCTTCTTGTCTTTCTGGCACTGCTATTATACGGATGTTACTTTGTTTCATGTTGCCCCAAAGCTCCCTTAGGCTCTCCTCCTGCTTTCTAATTTTTTCTCTAATTGCTATTCAGATTGGGTGTGTTTTTTCTGCCCTGTCTTAACTAATTTGGTCCTCTGCTTCTTCTAATCTACTATTGAACCCTTCCATTGTGTTCTTTATTATAGCTATGTTATTCTTGATTTCCTCTTTATTCTTACATAAGTTGTTGATTTTCTCATCCAACTGGTTTAGGAACTGTATGACCCTTACTATGAATTCTTTTTCTGACATATTGCATACTTCTTTTCATTTAGTTCCTTTCCTAGCGATTCCTCCTTTTTCTTCCTTTGGGGGTTGTTTCTTTGTTTCCCCATTTTTGCTCTCACTGTAGGGTCCAGGCACTGAGTTCTGCAGGGCATTTGGCTGAAGCAGAGGTCTTGGCAGGAGGGTTGCACACCCAGAGAGTCACCAGAGGGCCCAGGTGCTGAGATTCACAGGGCCCCAGGCTGAAGTGGTGGGCTGGCAGGAGGGTCATGCACCCCAAGTCACCAGAGAGCCCAGGCACCAGGACGTGTGAGGTCTGTGGCCGCAGGGGCAGGCCAGTGAAGTTGAGCATCCTGTGGGACTCACAGGAGCCTGTGGCTGGGAGGCTAGAGTGTCAGTGTCTGTGGGTCTGCAGATGAGGTGCAGGTCTTTGGTAAGAGTGGCTGTAGTGTCCAGTATAGTGTCTGAGGCCAGTTTTGTGGTGGTAAGGCTGGGCTTTTAGTCACAGCAGCTCTCCCCTTCAAGATGGCATGGTTTCTGTGCCAGAGCTGGCCACCCCAGGAGCGCTTGCAGCAGTAGCAAGGGCTCCCCATCTAGGAGAGCCCAGTCTTCTGCCTCCCCCGCCCCAAGACTCCTGCAAGAATCTAACTGCCCCTCACTCACACATGCACACACCACACACATCCACACATTCCCCTTTCGCTCCCTCACTCACTCACACTCTCTCCCTCACTGATGTCCTGCTGGCTGCCATCTTGATTCCCTCCCAGAATTCTTCTGGGGTCTCTATTTTGTTCCATTGATTTGTGTGTCTGTTTCTCAGCCATTACCATGCTGTTTTGATTATCATAGCTCTGTAGTATAATTTGAAGTCAGGTAGTGTGATATTGCCAGCTTTGTTCTTTTTTCTCAGGATAGCTTTGGCTATTCCTGATTTTTGTGGTTCCATACAAATCTGATGATTTCTCATTCTATTTCTTTAAAAAATGTTATTGGGGTTTTTGATGGGAATTGCATTAAATCTGTATATTGATTTGGGTAACATGGACATTTTAACTATGTTGATTCTTCCAATCCATGAACACAAAATACTTTTCCATTTTGTTGTGTCTTTTTCAATCTCTTTTAATAATGCTTTGTAATTTTCAGAATATAGGTCTTTTGAGTTCTTTGTTAAGTTTATTCCTAGGTATTTTATTCTTTTGGTTACAATTCCATTTCTTTTTCTGAAGTGTTGTTAGTATATAGGAAGGCAATGTATTTTGGCACATTGATTTTGTACCTTTGACTTGAATGTATTTGTTTATTGTCTCTAAATTATTTTGGTGGAGTCTTTAGGGTTTTCTGTATACAGAATCATGTCAACTGCAAAAAGTGATAGTTTTACTTCTTCCTTCCCCTTTTGGATGTCTTTTATTTATTTCTTTTGCCTTATTGCTCTGGCTAGAACTTCCAGCACTGTGTTCAATAAGGGTGTTGAGACTGGACATTCTTGTCTAGTTCCTGATCTTAGAGGAAAAGCTTTCAGTTTTTCACCATTGAGTATTATATTAGCTGAGGGTTTATCACAGATGTCCTTTATTATGTTGAGGTACTTTCCTTCTATTCCTATTTTATTGAGTGTTTTAATCATAAGTGGATATTGTATCTTATCAAATGCTTTTCTGCATCTATTGATAAGATCATATGATTTTTATGCTTTCTTTTGTTAATGTGGTTTATTACATTGATTGATTTATGTATGTTGAACCATCCTTGTGCCCCTGGAATGAGCCTGACTTGATCGTAATGTATTATTTTTTTTAATCTACTGTTGTATTCAATTTGCTAGTATTTTGTTTATCTTTGCATCTGTATTCATCAGATATATTGTTCTGTAGATTTCTTTTTTGTGTGTGTTATCCTTGCCTCGTTTTTGAATCAGGGTTATACTGGCATCATAGAATGTGTTAAAAAGTTACTACTATTTCTATTTTTTGGAGAGTTTGAGAAGGACAGGTTTTAAACCTTTGTTGAATGTTTAGTAGAATTCACTGGTAAAGCCATCTAGTTCTGGATTTTCATTTTTTGGTAGCTGTTTCTATTTCCTTACTGCTGATTGTCTATTTAGATTTTCCAATTCCTCATGATTTAGTCTAGGAAGGTTATATATTTCTAGGAACTTATCCATTTCTTGTAGATTATTGAATTTGGTGGCATATAGTCTTTTATTATATTCTAGTATATCTGTGATGTCTATGGTGACTTCTCTCCCATTTCTAATTTTGTTTATATGGATCTTTTCCCTTTTTTCCTTAGTGAGTCTAGCCAGGGGTTTGTCAGTTTTATCAATGTTTTCAAAGAACCAGCTCTTTGTTGTATTGATTTTTCTGTATAGTCTTTTTGTTCTCTATTTCATTAAATTCTCCTCTGATTATTATTATTTCATTTTTTATGATGACTTTGGGTTGCTTTTGTTCTTCTTTTTCTAGTCCTTTAAGATGTGATGTTAGTATTTGCCAATGATATCACTGATAAGGGTTTAATCTCCAACATTTACAGGGAACTCATACAACTTAACAAAAAGAAGATAAACAACCCAATAAAAAAATGGGCAACGGACCTAAATAGATACTTTTCGAAAGAAGACAGAAGGAAGAAGGCCAAGAGATATATGAAAATATGCTCAAAGTCACTAATCATTAGAGAGATGCAAATCAAAACAACAATGCGGTACCATCTCACACCTGTCAGAATGGCTATCATCAACAAATCAACAAATGACAAGTGCTGGCGAGGATGCGGAGAAAAAGGAACCCTCGTGCACTGCTGGTGGGAATGCAGACTGGTGCAGCCACTGTGGAAAACAGTATGGAGTTTCCTAAAAAAACTAAAAATGGAACTCCCATTTGACCCATTGATCCCACTTCTAGGAACATATCCCAAGAAACTAGAAACACGAATCAGAAAGGATATATGCACCCCTATGTTCATAGTAGCACAATTCACCATAGCTAAGATTTGGAAACAGCCTAAGTGCCCATCAGCAGATGAGTGGATTAAAAATCTGTGGTACATCTACACAATGGAATACTACGCTGCGATAAAAAAAGGAGTTCTTACCATTTGCAACAACATGGATGGAGCTGGAGAGTATTATGTTAAGTGAAATAAGCCAGGCAGAGAAAGATAAATATCACATGATCTCACTCATTTATGGAAAATAATGAACAACATAAACTGATGAACAAAAACAGATCCAGAGAAACATCAATCAGAACGTCAAACCTAAGGGAAGGTAGGAGAGGATGGGGGTAAGGGGGAGAGATCAACCAAAGGACTTGTATGCATGCATTTAAGCCTAACCAATTGACACAGACAACAGGGAGGTGAGGGCATGAATGGGGGGGGGGGAGTTGGGGGGATAAAGGGGGCATAAGGACACATGTAATACCTTAATTAATAAAGAAATTAAAAAGAAAAAGATGTGATGTTACGTTGTTTACTTGGGATTTCTCTTGTTTCTTGAGATAGGCCAGTAATGTTATAAACTTCCCTCTTATTACTGCTTTCACTGTATCCCAGAAGTTTTTATGTGTTGTATTGTCATTTTCATTAGTCTCTATATATCTTTTGATTTCATCTTTTATTTCTTCTTTGACCAAATTATTTTTCAGTAGTTTGTTGTTTAATCTTCATGTATTTGTGTGTTTCTTTACTTCCTTTTTTGTGGTTGATTTCTAATTTCATGGCATCATGGTCAGAGAATATGCTAGGTATAATTTCAACCTTCTTGAAGTTGTTGATGTTAGTTTCTGACCCAACATATGCCCTATCCTTGAGATTGTTCCATGTGCACTGGAGAAAAATGTATAAACTTATGTTCTGGGATGAAAGGTTCTATAAGTGTCACTTATGTCCATTTGGTCTCACTCATTTAAGGCTGGCATTTGTTTATTGATTTTCTGTTTGAATGATCTATCTCGAGCTGTCAATGGAGTATTGAGGTCCCCAACTAAGATTGTGTTTTGTTTCTCCCTTTAGTTCTGTGAGTAGTTGCTTTATATTTCAGTGCTTCATGGTTGAGTACATATATGTTAATAAGTGTTATGTTTTCTTGACGTAGTGTTCATTATAAAGTATCCATCTCTGTTTCTTATTATCTTTAAATCTATTTTGTCAGATATAAGTATGGCCACAACTGCTTTTCTGTGGATGTTATTTGCTTGCAGAATCATTTTCCACTCTTTTACTTTGAATCTACCTTTGTCTTTGCAGCTTAGATGTTTCTCTTATAGGCAGCATATGTTTGGGTTTTGTTTTTTTCATCCACTCTGATACTCTGTGCCTCTTTATTGGTGAATTAAATCCATTTACATTTAGGATAATTATTGATGTATGAGGATTTCCTATAGTCATTTTATCTTTTATTTTCTGGTAGCTCTGTATCTCCATCGGTTCTTTTCCTTTATGTTTCTGTCTGTTGTTTTTATTTGATGGTATTCCATATACATCTTTCCTATGTTTCTTCTTTTTTTAAACTATATCCTGGTGTAGGGATTTTTGTATGTAGTTACCATTAGGTGTATAGCAAATGAAGAAGTTGCATATATATTGTAGTTTGTTTTTTTTTCTTTTGAGTGCATCAGATTTTCATCTTCCTTTGCCAGTTTGGATCTTTCATTTCTCCCCCTTTAATTTTTTGTTGTCACAAATTACCCCTGTTTATGCTGTAAGTTTTTGTTGATCTTACTCTTAGTGTTCTGACCTTACATTCTTTGTTTCAGGTATAATAACATCCTTGAGTATTTCCTGCAATTGATGTTTTCTGGTGATAAAATTCCTTAGCTTCTGTATGTCTGGGAAGATCTTTATTTACTTTTCATATTTAAAGGATAATTTTGGAGAGGGAATAATGGCGGCAGAATAGACAGACGTGTTCCGAGCCTTGTCCCAGAGCAGAAAGAAAGAAGAGCTGAGGGTCGCACGAGGAGTGTTTGTTGGCAAGTTGGGAGACAGCTGAACTCCAGAAGAAGGTGGGGGACTGCTAGACGGGTTCCCCTGACCGGGCAGCACCAACTGCGGCTGGGTCCCCTCCCGGAGCTGTGGGCTTGGACACGGAGTCTGGGCCATCTTGAACCGGAAAGTGGAGCTTATCGGAAGCCTAAGAATCCACAACTGCGGCACCCACAGAACAGCTGCGAGCCCCAGAACAACGCTCCCCGATTGGCACAAACACACGGGTTCAGAGGAGCTCTACAATCCACCACAGAAAGGTCAGATTTCGCCTGGGATAAGGTGAGGTCTCTGGTCCCGGCGGGAGAGAGCTGGAGGACTAGGGAAGTCTGTGCCTAGAAAAATCCGTGGCTGTTGGGGCTAGCATGATCTGTGAATGTGGAAAGGGGTCCTCAGAGCTGCTAACAGAAGGGCTCTCTAAAGAGCAACCCATTTTGATCTGAAGTTCAGGGACATCCTAAGAATTTCAGGCTGCCTAGATTTACGCGCAGCCCCGGAGTTCGCACACTTGGGCTTTTTCCTCTTGAAATTCTTGCTTCTGATTACTAAGCCCAATACATAGGATCACCCAGTTGGGGACACCCTGGGAGACTGCAGGGGAAAGTTGTTTTTCTGGAACCTGGGGATCGGAGCGGGGAGTGACCATCAGAGAGCCAGCTCTGAGGCAGCCCACTCCCACAAACCGGTAGTGAGTGCCACAGGGAAAGAAGGCACTAACACTGCCTAGAGAGGCCATAGATAGACCCGGAAGTCAATCCAGAAACACTGCCACCCAGGGGCTGAATCACAAATTGACTCTTGTGTAATCAAAAATAAAGGAATACGAGAAATTATGACACACCACCTGCTTAAAATCAGGACTGGCTTACAACACTGAAGAGCAGTGGAATGAAGGGAACTGCAATACTGTCCGGACTGAGAAACAGGCGTGCCAAACAGAACAACAGAGGAAGTGAATGACCTTCACTACTCCACATTTTCTTTTTATTTATTTTTATTATTTTTATTTTTTTTATTTTCCTTTTTTGCATCTTTTACTCAAGAAATTAACTTTTTTTTCTTTTTTCATCACTTGATTTTACCTTTTTAATTATTACATTTTTATTTTCAATCCGTATTATTACTACTGCTATTTTATCTTTTTTTTTAAAAGTGTCATTTTATTTTCTCTTCATTTTATTTTGGGATTAGTGTTCTACATTCTATTTTTATCTTTCCTTTAGCATCGTTTTACTCTATCTCAACTCTACCTTTATGCCATCACTCTCTTCCTAACCTTCCCCTTTTCGGTGTCCTGTTTATCTTACCCATTTCCTGCTTTAGATTTTCCCTATTCTTTCTGTTTACCACTTATTAAAATTTCACCCTACTTACATATCTAATCTCCAATCCCCTGCTCCAAATCCATACACACCTCTCTCTTCGCTGTCTTAACTATACAAAAAATTGTTTTTCTCTCTGTCCTTTTGTTGTTGTTTGCTTGAATGTAGATTATATCGAATTTTTATGTTTTTTTGTGAGATTGTTTTGCTTATTCTTCTTTTGCTTATTTTTTTTGTTTGTTTTGTGCTTCTGTTTTCCCTTGCCTCACTCAATATTAGTTGGTGTTGTAGTTTGTATTAATCCCCAGGTACTTGTTGCTGGCATTTGCTGGGATTAGTAATTGTTCTATTAGAGATTTATCCCCAATATATATAGTCTGTTCCCCTTTCTCTCTTAGTCTCTTTCTTGTCTCTCTTACTTTTTTTTTCCCTTTTCCCAATTTCATTTTGACACTCTTTTTTTTCTTCTTTCTTTCTTTTTCCTCTTCTTCTTTCTCTCCTATCCCCTAATTTTCCTTTCTCTGGCAGTCACCTTTATTGGAAGTTATTAATATCGTGAATACATTTCTGTTCAGTGCCTTGTGTGTTGTACCTGGTAGTGCTGTATTTTGTGCCTTTAAATCAACGCAGGAGAGAGAGAACTACATAACCAGACACCCAGAGAAGAGAGACCATGGGGAGAAAAAGAAACAGCCAACATATGAAAGAAAAGCAGGCATCACCAGAAAAGGAAGTAAACGAAATGGAGGCAAGCAACCTTCCAGAGAAAGAATTCAGAGAAATGGTCATAAGGTGGCTGAAAAGAATGGAAGACAAATTCGACAATATGAGCAAGAACCAAGAGGAAATGAAGAAGAACCAAGAAGAAATGAAAAATGACATCGCTGCTGTAAAGAACTCAATAGAAAGCATCAAGAGTAGACTAGAAGAAGCAGAGGACCGCATCAGTGAGCTAGAAGACAAGATGGGGAAAAATACCCAAGTAGAGCAATTTCTAGAAAAAAAAATTAAAAGGCAGGAGGAGAGCCTAAGGGAACTTTGGGAGAACACAAAACAAAACAACATCCGAATAATAGGGGTTGCAGAAGGAAAGGAAGCTGAGCAAGGAATAAAAAAATTATTTGAAGAAATAATGACAGAAAATTTCCCTGATATAGGGAAGAAAAAACCTACACAAATCCAAGAAGCTCACAGAGTCCCAAGCAAAATGAACACCAAAAGACCGACGCCAAGGCACATTATAATTAAATTGGCAAACACCAATGACAAAATAAGAATCTTAAAAGCGGCAAGAGAGAGACAGAAAGTTACATACAAAGGAACCCCCATCAGACTAGCAACTGATTTCTCAACAGAAACTCATCAGGCCAGAAGGGAATGTAATGAAATATACAAAGTCATGCAAAGGAAGGGTCTGAATCCAAGAATACTGTACCCAGCAAGGCTGTCAATCAAAATTGAAGGTGAAATCAGGAGCTTCACAGACAAAAAAGGACTAAGGGAATTTATTACCACCAAACCAGCAATGCAAGAAATGTTAAAGGGTCTGCTGTAAAAAAAAAAAAAAAAGAAAGAAATAGGAAGCGAAGAAGGAACACAGGGGTAAAGAATAGGAATGGCGACAAATAAGTACCTAATAATAATAACTTTAAATGTAAATGGATTAAATGCCCCAATCAAAAGACATAGGGTAACGGATTGGATAAGAAAACACAACCCATATATCTGCTGTCTACAAGAAACCCACCTCAGAAAAAAAGACGCACACAGACTGAGGGTGAAGGGATGGAAAAAGGTTTTCCAGGCAAATGGAACTGAAAAAAAAGCTGGGGTAGCAATACTTATATCTGACAAATTAGATCTCAAACTGAAGGACATAACAAGAGATAAGGAAGGCCACTTCATAATACTAAAGAAAGCAATCCAACAAGAAGAAATAACTCTGGTAAACATATATGCACCCAATACAGGAGCACCCAAATACATAAAAAAACTCCTGGAGGATATCAAGGGAGAGATTGATAGCAATACAATCATAGTAGGAGACTTTAATACCCCACTATCACCATTGGACAAATCCTCTAAACAAAAAATCAGCAAAGAAACATCAATCCTAAATGACTCACTAGACCAGATGGAATTCATTGACATCTTCAGAACATTTCACCCCAAAGCCACAGAATATACATTCTTCTCAAGTGCACATGGGTCATTTTCAAAGATAGACCATATGTTGGGACATAGGCAAAGTCTCTTCAAATTCAAGAAGATAGAAATCATATCACGCATCTTCTCAGACCACAGTGGCATAAAACTGGAAATCAACTACAATAAAAACAACCCAAAGAAATCAAACACATGAAGAGTAAACAGCATGCTATTAAACCATGACTGGGTTACCAGAGAGATCAAAGAAGAAATAAAAAACATCATGGCAACAAATGACAATGAAAACACTACAATCCAAAATCTATGGGACACAGCGAAAGCAGTCTTGAGAGGGAAGTTCATAGCTCTACAAGCCTACTGCAAAAAACAAGAAACAGGGGTAATAAATTACCTAACCCAACAATTCAAAGAGTTTCAAAAAGAGCAACAAGAAAAGCCCAGTGTAAGCAGAAGGAAGGAAATAATAAAGATCAGAACAGAGATAAATGACATAGAGACCAAAGAAACAATACAAAAGATCAACAAAACCAAGAGCTGGTTCTTTGAAAGGATAAACAAGATTGATGAACCTCTAGCCAGGCTCACCAAGAAGCAAAGAGAGAGGACCCAAATTAACAATATCAGAAATGAAAGAGGTGAAATAACAACAGATCCCGCCGAAATACCAAGGATTGTTAAAAAATAGTACGAACAGCTCTATTCCAACAAACTGCACAACCTGGAGGAAATGGACATATCCCTAGAAAAATATAACCTTCCAAAACTCAATCAGGAAAAATCTAAACAGCTCAACATGCCAGTAACTATGGAAGAAATTGAAGCAGTCATCAAAGAGCTTCCGGCAAACAAAAGCCCGGGGCCAGACGGCTTCACAGGAGAGTTTTACCAAACATTCAAGGAAGAACTAAAACCTATCCTCCTCAGACTATTCCAAAAAATTAAGAGGAAGGAACACTTCCAAGCTCTTTCTATGAAGCCAGCATCACCCTAATACTGAAACCAGATAAAGAGAACACAATGAAGGAGAATTACAGGCCAATATCCCTCATGAATGTAGATGCCAAAATCCTCAACAAAATTCTAGCAAATCGGATCCAGCAGTACATCAGAAAGATCATACACCATGACCAAGTAGGGTTTATCCCAGGAATGCAAGGATGGTACAATATCCGCAAATCAATAAATGTGATACATCACATAAACAAATTGAGAGATAAAAATCACATAGTCATATCAATTGATGCAGAAAAAGCATTTGACAAAATCCAACACCCTTTCTTGATAAAAACTCTCAACAAGGTGGGAATAGAAGGATCATACCTCAACATCATAAAAGCTATATATGATAAACCCACAGCTAATATCATACTCAATGGGCAAAAACTAAAACCATTTTCCCTAAGAACAGGAACAAGACAGGGATGCCCACTCTCACCACTCCTGTTTGACATAGTACTGGAAGTATTAGCCACTGCAATTAGACAAAAAGAAGAAATAAAAGGCATCCAAATTGGAAAAGAAGACATAAAGCTGTCCTTATTTGCAGATCACATGATATTGTACATAAAAAACCCGAAATACTCCATCAAAAAACTAACAGACTTAATAAATAAATTTGGCAATGTAGCAGGATACAAAATTAACGCCAAGAAATCTATGGCATTTCTATACACCAACAGTGAACTTACAGAAAGAGAGACTAAAAAAGCAATCCCATTTACCATAGCACCAAAAAAATTAAGATACTTAGGAATAAACCTAACCAAGGAGGTAAAAGACCTATATGCGGAAAACTACAGGACACTGAAAAAAGAGATAGAGGAAGATGTAAACAGATGGAAGAACATACCATGTTCATGGATTGGTAGAATCAACATCATTAAAATGTCCATACTACCCAAAGCAATCTATAGATTCAATGCACTCCCCATTAAAATACCAACGGCGTATTTCACAGACCTAGAAAGAACTCTCCAAAAATTCATCTGGAATAAAAAGACCCTGAATAGCCACAGCAATCCTGAGAAAGAAGAATAAAGTAGGAGGGATCTCAATACCAGATTTCAAGCTGTATTACAAAGCCACTGTCCTCAAAACAGCCTGGTACTGGCACAAGAACAGACATATAGATCAATGGAATAGAATAGAGAATCCAGATATCGACCCAAACCAATATGCGCAATTAATAATTGACTAAGGAGGCATGAGCATACAATGGAGTCAAGACAGTCTCTTCAATAAATGGTGTTGGGAAAATTGGACAGATACGTGCAAAAAAATGAAACTAGATCACCAACTTACACCATACACAAAAATAAACTCAAAATGGTTACAGGACTTAAATATTAGATGGGAAACCATAAAAATACTAGAGGAATCCACAGGCAGCAAAATCTCAGACATATGCCAAAAGAACTTTTTCACTGATACTGGCCAAAGAGAAAATAAACAAATGGGACTACATGAAAATAAAAAGCTTTTGCACAGCAAAAGAAACCATCAACAAAACAACAAGTAACCCCACTGTATGGGAGAACATATTTGCAAATGTTATCACTGATAAAGGTTTAATCTCCAACATCTACAGGCAGCTTATACATCTTAATAAAAGGAAGATAAATGATCCAATAAAAAAATGGGCAACGGACCTAAATAGATACTTTTCGAAAGAAGACAGAAGGAAGGCCAAGAGCCACATGAAAACATGCTCAAAGTCACTAATTATCCGAGAGATGCAAATCAAAACGACAATGCGATACCATCTCACACCTGTCAGAATGGCTATCATCAACAAATCAACAAACGACAAGTGTTGGCGAGGATGCGGAGAAAAAGGAACCCTCGTGCACTGCTGGTGGGAATGCAGACTGGTGCAGCCACTGTGGAGAACAGTGTGGAGTTTCCTCAAAAAACTGAAAATGGAACTCCCATTTGACCCAGTAATCCCACTCCTAGGAATATATCCTAAAAAACTAGAAACACCAATCAGAAAGGATGTATGCACCCCTATGTTCATAGCAGCACAATTTACAATAGCTAAGATTTGGAAACAGCCTAAGTGCCCGTCAGCAGATGACTGGATCAGAAAACTATGGTACATCTACACAATGGAATACTATGCTGCCGTAAAAAAGGAATTACTATCATTTGTAGGCACCTGGATGGAATTAGAGAACATTATGCTAAGTGAAATAAGCCAGTCAATGAAAGAAAAATACCACATGATCTCACTCATTTGGGGATAATGAAAAACATTATAAACTGATGAACAAAAAGATAGATACAGAGGCAGTAAAGCATCAAACAGACTGTCAAATTACAGCGGTAAGGTTAGGGAGAGGTGGGGGAAATAAGAGATCAACTGAAGGACTTATATGCATGTATATAAGAGTAACCAACGGATGCAAAACATTGGGGGGTGAGGGCATGTATGGGAGTGGGGTGGGGGGGCAATGGTAAGATATGTACACATATAATACCTTAATAAAAAAAAAAGAAGAGAAAAAAAATAAAGGATAATTTTGCTGCACATATTATTTGTGGCTGGTAATTTTTCTCTTTCAGACATTTGAATATTTGGTTCAACGCTCTTTTGGCTTGTAGAGTTTCTACTGAGAAGTCAGATGAAATTCTGGTGGGTTTTCCTTTGTAGGTCACTACTTTCTTTTCCCTGGCTGCTTTGAGAATTTTTTCATTGTCATTAATTTTTGACAGTTTTAAAACCAAGTGCTTTGAAGAGGGACTCTTTGGATTGAAGTAACTAGTTGTTCTGTTTGTTTCTTGGATTCAAGGATCTAGTTCTTTCCATGGGTTAAGGAAGTTCTCATCAACTTTTTGTTTTAAAAGACTCTCCATTCCCTGCTCCCTCTCTTCCTCCTCCATGATGCCTATAATTCTAATATTGCTTTTTCTGATGGAATCAGATAGGTCTCATAGAGCTCTTTCATTTTGTGTGTGTGTGTGTGTGTGTGTGTGTGTGTGTGTGTGTGCTTAGTTCTCTCTTTTCCTCCCTCTGTGTCATTTATTGATTTCTATCTTTGATATCACTAATTCTTTACTCCATCTGGTTGGCTCTGTTTTCTATGCTCAGTAGTTTATAATTAGTCTCCTTAATTGCATGCTTCATTTCCAGGATTTCTCATTGGTTCTTTTTTAAAGTTTCAGTCTCTCTGGTAAAGTACTCATTTTGTTTATTGATTTGTTTTCTGAGTGCACTGAACTGTCTGTCAGTATTTTCTTGCATCTCGTTGAGCATTTTCAGAACTGCAGTCTTGAAATCTCTATCATTTATATCACATATTTCCATGTGTTCCAGCTTGCTTTCTGGGGATTTTTTGTTTTCTTTCTGGTCATCATGGTTACTGTGGTTCTTCATGGTATTTGCTGTCCTCCTTTGCTTATGCATTTATCTCTAAAGAGATCTTTCTATTATTTTCCAGTAGATGGCACTGAATCACAAGATTTTTTTTTACCTCTGTGATCTCCCATTTTGAACCTCTACGGCTTCCATAAGACAGTACAGGGATGGTGCTTGTTCCTGGGGTTTGTTTTGCCCTCATTGTAATGGAGACCCCTGACCTCTGTGGGGTTCCACCTCAAGCACCCCACCTAGGGACCAGTCACAGAGGGAAACAGTGGTTCTACTGCATTAGCTGTTGGTTTAAGATAATATATTCATAGGCCCGATGCCACTGGCAACAGGAAGCATGTTTTGGATGGGGGGGGGGGGGGTCCAAGGAGAAACAGGGCTGTTGTCTGAAGTACCACCACCTGGCCCGACAGTGGAGAGCCACTTGGCAGAACCCCATGCTCTGTCAGGCGTCTGCTGGCTTGGTCACTGTTTGCTCCGCTCGGCTGGCCCTGCTGGACTGTCTGCCGCACCTCTCTGTTTCTTCCAGTTGAAGGAAGCACTTGCTACCTCCGGCTTTCTCCCCTATTCCTGCCAGCTGAGCCACAAGTTCCCCGCTGCAGGGCTGTGTCTGCAGGCCGTCCGTCTGCGCTTTCCTCCCTTGTCTTCTCCCTGTTTATTTCTGGTTGCCCGCCTTTAGATGTTTCAGTGCGCAGGTCTCTCAGGTGTGCCTCTGTGTTGAGCAGGGATTTCTTTGTTGAATTATAGTTGGTTAACTTATTGAAATTTTGGGGGGCAGGGCGAATGCACTCTCATGCCACCATTCCTCTGATGTCACTTATAAAGAACTCTTAATTCAATAATAAAAAGACCAATAAGCCAATTTGAAAATAAAATATTATCTTAGTAGCCAGCTCTCCAAAGAAGATATACAAATGACCAATAAGCACATGGAAAGATTCTCAATGTCATTAGTCACCAGGGAAATGCAAATCAAATTAACAAGATACCATGTCACACCCACTAGGATGGCTAGAATAAAAAGTCAAGCAATGAAACATGTTGGAGAGGATGATTAGAAACTAGAACTCTTATACACTGCTGGTGGAAATGTAAAATGGTACAACCAGTTGAAGAATCCAGTAGTTTTTTAAATCATTAAATCTAGAATGAAATGTGATATAGCAATTCTACTCCTAATATGCTCATGAAAAAGGAAAACATATGTCCACACAAAATGTGAACACAAATGTCTACAGCAGCATTATTCATAATCCCAAAAAGGTGGAAACAATTCAAATGCCCATTAACTTAAAGATAGATAAACAAAATGTGGTATACCAACACTAAATATTATTTGGTCTCAAAAAAGAAAGAAGTACTGATATAAATGCTACCACATGGATGAACCTTGAGAAAATTATGTTAAGTGAAAGAAGCCAGTCATAAAAGACCACTCATTATATGATTCTTTATATGAAATGCTAAGAATAAGCAAATCTATAAAGACATAAAGTAAATTCGTGGTTTTTTAGGGCTGAGATAAAGGGGGGGACAGTAGCTAAAGAGTTTCTTTTTGAGTTGATAAAAATGTTCTAAAATTGACTGTGATGACGGTTGTACAATTCTGTGAATATAGTAAATACCATTGAATTGTACACTGTAAGTGGGTAAACTATATGGCATGTGAATTATATCTTAATAAATTTCTTTTTTTAAAAAGAAAAAAACCTACCTTTTGACAAATGAAAATGAAAACACAACTTTCCAAAACTTATGGGCGGCAGCAACAACCGTTGTAAGCGGTAAGTTCATATTTATACAGGCCTACCTCAAGAACAAGATAAGTCTCAAATAAACAAACTAATTTTATACCTACGGGAACTAAAAAAAAAAAAAAAAAAAAAAATGAAAAGAACCCCAAATAAATACAAACAAGGAAGTCATAGAGATCAGAGGTGAAATGAACAAAATAGAGATGAAAAAATAGGAAAAACAACAACAATGAAACTAATAGCTGGTCCTTTGAAAAAATAAAGTTGACAAACCTCTAGCCAGACTCAGCAAAAAATAAGAGAGAGCCAACATAAATAAAATCAGCCACTAAAGAGGAGATTACAACCAACATCACAGAATATAAGGGATCATTAAAGAATACTACAAACAATCATATGCCAACAAATTGGACAACCTAGAGGAACTTGATAAATTTCTAGAAACATACAATCTTTTCAAACTGAACTATGTAAAAACAAACAAACAGAACATCTGAACAACTGATTACTAGGAATAAAATGGAACCAGTAATAAACAACCCACAACAAATGAAATCCCAGGACTACACAGCTTCACAGGTGAATTTTACCAAATATTTAAAGAAGAATTAATAGCTATACTCCTCAAATTACTAAAAAAAATGAATAAGAAGGATCACTTCCAAACTCAATCTACCTGGATACCAAAACTAGACAAAGACACTGCAAAAAAGAAAATTATAGGCCAATATCCCTGATGAATATAGATGCAAAAATTCTCAATAAAATACTAGAAAACTGGATTCAGCAATACATTAAAATATTATACATTATGATCAAGTGGGATTTATACCAGGGATACAGGGACAGTTCAATATCCACAGAACAATTAATATAAAACATCACATCAACAAAACCAATATAAAAATAATATGATCATCTCAATAGATGTTAAAAAAAGTATTTGACAGAATTTAATATCCATTTATGATGAAAACTCTCAGCAAAGTGGGTATAGAAGGATGTACCTCAAAATGATAAAGGTGATATATAAAAAGCCCATAGCTAACATCATACTTTGCACAGTGACAGTTAGTAGACTTAATGTGATGATCACATCATAAGATATAAGTATTTGTTAAACCATGATATTGAATACCTGAATCTAAGGTAATATTATATGACAACCAAATTAAAAAATATATTATATGCCAACCATACTTAAATTTAAAAAAAATAATCAATGTATACTATACAGGTATATATGTATAATTTATATATGTAATTATATAATATACTAGTGGCCTGGTGCATGAAATTCGTGCACATTAAAAGGGAATTAATTAGAGGAAATATTTTAATATTGCTATTTGCCCTTTCTCTATAATAGAAGTGTCCAACCGGCCCCACCCCCATCAAGCCTCGCCAGGCAGGGGACGCATCCTCACGTCCCAGCGTTGGAGCAGGAGGCACAGCCTCAGGTCCCCTGGCCCTGGCCCGTGCCACACAGCCTCACCCAGACCCGCCGCACCACGAGACCCCAGACCTGCCGTGCCGCGGGACCCATCAATACACCTCCTGGTGACCGTTCGTTTGGTCATTATGGATGAAAATAAAGTCATGCACTTAAGCATGCGCATTCATTTTCAATGCCTGATTTGTCTATGTTCTCTAAATTGCAAAATAAATAAGATCTTCAGCCAGATAGTATCATAATGCCAAGTTCTCTATATAATGACACATACCATTCTCTCACTCAGTATACTCCATTTGAATGGATTAAAAATATGTGACTCATATGAAAGGCACTGCTGCTTGCTCTTAATAGAGGAAGCATTAGCTCATTAGCTAACACCATAAAGTGGTTTAAATGGCATATATTGACTTGAAGAACAGAAGGAAAAATAAAAAATAAAAAAAACAACATTCAGTGCTGTGGACGGCAGAATCCTCTCCCTTTCCCTTTGTTTTTTTCTGCTTTTCCCATGAACCTAAATTTGCGCTCTGCCTCAAAATCAACACAGAAGACGTAATCTGCATTTTATAGTGCCATTGGAGTACAAAGAGGTGTTTTTCAATTTTTACCTTTTTTTTTTTTTTTTTAAATCAATGCAGCTTAAACTTGCTCCCAACATTCCAGGAGCCAGGCCAACATGGCTGTGCGGACACACCTTTGCTAGGTGCTGTCAGGCTTCAGGCCTGGGGCAGGGAACATGCCAGGTGTTGCTGGAAACGAATCAGCTCTCCTCTCTACATAACAGGAGTCTTTTCATTATAAAATGCAAAGCAGCAGCCATTTTCCATTACCCCCATCCCCAGCCCTCCTCTCCTGAGGGCGTAGGAAGGGGCTGGGAGGATATTTATTCTCGGCTCTTTGATTTCTCTTATTTAACTGAGCCCAGTGACAGCTGCTTCTCTGAGCACAATGCCAGCCAGCTCAGGGCTAGCTGCACCTGGAAGGCAAGCGGCAGAGCTGACCAGGGGCTTTGACCAAGCCCAAGCACGTGGGTCCCAGCAACCTTGGCAGGCAGGCTGCTCCCAAAGACTCTAGGCCCCTCCCAGCTCCACACCTCAACTCCCTGCTCTTCCCCTTTCACCCACAGGTGCCACCGGCATGGTGTGCCCCAAGGCTTGGTGTGCAGATGCCAGGGTTGCAGGTTAAAGATGCTCCGCCTCCTCCTGGTACTTTGAGCCATAAGCATTGGCAGGGATCTTTCCACTCAGTCTTGATCTTTGGTCACTGCTGAGGTTTTCGGACTCTCTAGGCCAGGGACAGCCAGGACCTTTGCCTCTGACCAATGCCCTACCTGCAGCCTGCCTGGGGTACCCCCAGCCCTGGGAAAGTGTGGGGGCATGGCCGGGCTGGGTGAGGGGCTGTGGAGGGGTTGGCTAGCTGCCCCATCCTCAACTGGGGTGGGAGAGGCTGATCAGGGGTGAGGCCGGGGGAGGGGCTTGGCAGGGCAGCCATCTTGTGATGGTGTTACAGCGTGAGGGTCAATTTGCATATTACTTCTGTATTATATAGGATAACAGCAATATGTAACATATTTATAGAATAATATATAGTTATTAGAGGCCTGGTGCACGAAATTTGTACACGGGGGCAGGGGGAGGTGTGTCCTTCAGCCCAGCCTGCACCCTATCCAATCTGGGACCCCTCAGGGATCGGGCCTAAA
Source organism: Plecotus auritus (assembly GCF_963455305.1). Lineage (NCBI taxonomy): Eukaryota > Metazoa > Chordata > Mammalia > Chiroptera > Vespertilionidae > Plecotus > Plecotus auritus. Next base: position 97,314,047 of record NC_137772.1, on the reverse strand, counting down.
GGGGCAGTCGGACATCCCTCTCAAAATCCAGGACTGCTGGCTCCCAACTGCTCGCCTGCCTGCCTGCCTGATTGTCCCTAACCACTTCTGCCTGCCAGCCTGATCACCCCGTAACCATTCCCCTGCCAGCTTGATCAATGCCTAACTGGTCCCCTGCTGGCCCGATTGCCCCCAACTGCCTTCCCCTGCAGGCCTGGATGCCCCTAACCACCCTCCCCTGCAGGCCTGGTTGCCCCCAACTGCCCTCCCCTGCCGTCCTGGTCAGCCCTAACTGCCCTCCCCTGCCTGGCCATCTTGTGGTGGCCATCTTGTGACCACATGAGGGCGGCCATCTTGTGCAATGGTGTTATGGTCAATTTGCATATTACCTCTTTATTATATAGGACAAGAGGCCCGGTGCACAAAATTCGTGCACAGGGGGGGTGTCCCTCAGACCAGCCTTCACCCTCTCCAATCTGGGACCCCTCAAGGGATGTCCGAATGCCCCTTTAGGCCTGATCTCGGTAGGATTGGGCCTAAATGGGCAGTCCGACATCCCTCTCACAATCCAGGACTGCTGGCTCCCAACTGCTCGCCTGCCTGCCTTTCTGATTGCCCCTAACCGCTTCTGCCTGCCAGCCTGATCACCCCCTAACCACTCCCCTGCTAGCCTGATTGATGCCTAACTGCTCCCCTGCCAGCCTGATTGCCCCTAACTGCCCTCCCCTGCAGGCCTGGTCACCCCTAACTGCCCTCCTTGCAGGCCTGGTCACCCCTAACTGCCCTTCCCTGCAGGCCCGGTCACCCCCAACTTCCCTCCTTGGCTGGCCTGGTCCCCCCTAACTGTTCTCCCCTGCTGGCCTGATCGCCCACAACTGCCCTCCCTTGTAGGCCTGGTCCCTCCCAATTGTCCTCCCCTGCTGGCCATCTTGTGTCCACATGGGGGCAGCCATCTTGTGTGTTGGAGTGATGGTCAATTTGCATATTACTCTTTTATTAGATACGATAGAGGCCTGGTGCATGGGTGGGAGCCATCTGGTTTGCCCTGAAGGGTGTCCCAGATCAGGGTGGAGGTTCCCTTGGGGCGTGGGGCGGCCTGGGCGAGGGGCCTGTGGTGGTTTGCAGGCCGGCCACACCCCCCGGTGACCCAAGCAGAGGCCCTGGTATCTGGGATTTACTTATCTTCTATAATTGAAACATTGTAACCTTGAGCGGAGGCCAGGGCGGGCAGGAAGCTTGGCTTCCTCCATTGCCAGAACAACCCAAGCCTCCTGCTTGCTCCAGCTCTGTGGCCATCTGCCATCTTGGTTGTGTTAATTTGCACACTCGCTCCTGATTGGCTGGTGGGCATGGCTTGGTGTGGTGGAGTGATGGTTAATTTGCATGTTACTCTTTTATTAGTGTAGATTATATAGGTTGTACTACGTATAATTTATATGTAATTATACATTTGAACCTTGAACAACATTAGGGTTAATGGTGACAACCTCCACACAGTTGAACATCCATGAATAACTTGCTTTTTAATTTTATTTTTTCTATCACCATTTATCCCCTCTATGGCCCTCTTCCACCTCCACTTCCCTCCCTCCTCTCACCCCCCAATTACCACACCATTGTCTATGTCCATGAGTTCTCTTTCTTTTTTTCTTTTTTGCTCATCCCTCCCCAGCTCACCTCCATACACACACAAGAGCTGTCTGTTGCTATCTATAAGTCTGTTTCTATTTTGCTTGGTAGTTCAGTTTGCTCATTAAATTCCACATATGAGTGAAATCATATGGTACTTTTCTTTCTCTCACTGGTTTATTTCACTTAGCATAATACTCTCCAGTTCCATCCATGCTATGGTAATGGGTAAAATTTTCTTTCTTTTTACAGCAGAGTAGCATTCCATTGTGTAAATGTGCCACAGCTTTTTTATCTACTCATCTACTGATGGATGTTTGGGCTGCTTCCAAATCTTGGCTATTGTAAATAATGCTGCAATGAACATAGATGTACATATATTCTTTCAAATTAGTGTTTCAGATTTTTTTTGAATAAATTTCCAGAAGTGGAATTGCTGCATCAGAGGCGACTCTGTTTTTAATTTTTTGAGGTAACTCCATACTGATTTTCACAGGGGCTACACTAATCTGTCTTCCCACCAACAGTGCACAAGGGTTCCCTTTTCTCTACATTCTTGCCAACACTTGTTTTTGTTGATTTATTGATGATAGCCATTCTGACAGGTGTGAGGTGATATCTCATTGTGGTTTTAGTTTGCATTTCTCAGATGATTAGTGACATTGAGCATCTTTTCATTTGTCTATTGTCCATCTCTATGTCCTCTTTGGAGAAGTGTCTATTTAAGGTCTTTTGCCACTTTTAAAATGTTATTGTTTGGGGTTTTTTGGTGTTGAGTTTTGTAAGTTCTTTGTAAATTTTGGATATTAATAACTTATCAGATGTATCATTGGTGAAAATGTTATCCAATTAAGTGGGTTGCCTTTTCATTTTGTTATTGGTTTCCTTTGTTGTGCAAAAACTTTTTAGTTTGATGTAGACCCATTTGTTTATTTTTTTTTTGTTTCCCTTGCCCAAAGAGATATAGTAGAAAAAATATTGCTACAAGAAATGTCCAAGACTTTACTGTGTATGTTTTCTTCTAGGATTTTTATGGTTTTGAGTCTAACATTTAAGTCTTTAATGCATTTAAGTTTATTCTTATGTGCAGTGTAAGAAGGTGGTCTAGTTTCACTCTTTTTTTTTGCCATGTATCTGTCTAATTTTCCCATCACCTTTTATTGAATAGACTACCTTTAGTTCATTGTATGTTTTTGCCTCCTTTGTCAAATATTAATTCACTATAAAGGTATGGAATTATTTATGGGCTATTTTGTTCCATTTATCTATATGTATGTTTTTATACCAATACCATGCTGTTTTGATTACTGTGGCCCTGTAGTATAGTTTGATATCAGACAGGGTGATTCCTCTAACTTTGTCCTTCTTTCTCAGGATCGCTGTTGCTATTAGGGATCTTTTGTGGTTCCATACAAATTTTTGAATCATTTGTTCTAGTTCTGCGAAATACACCATTGGTATCTTGATAGGGATCATGTTGAATCTGTAGATTGCTTTGGGTAGTATGGGCATTTTAATTATGTTAATTATTCCTACCCATGAACACAGTGTATACTTCCACTTATTTGTATCTTCCTCAATTTTTTCTTCAGTGTCATAATTTTCTTTCTCTTCTTTATATCCTTGGTTAAATTTATTCCTAAGTATTTTATTCCTTTTGAAGCAATAGTGAATGAGATTTGTTTTTTAGTTTCCCTTTCTGATAATTCATTATTAGTGTATAAGTTCTTTGTAAATTTTGGATATTAATACCTTATCAGATGTATCATTGGCAGAAATGTTCTCCAATTAAGTGGTTTGTCTTTTCATTTTGTTATTGGATATGCAACTGATCTCTAGATATTCTGTATCCTGCTACTTTGTCAAATTCACTTATCAGTTCTAGTATTTTTTCGGTGGAATCTTTAGGGTTCCCTATATACAACATCACATTATCTGCAAATAATGACAGTTTTATTTCTTCCTTTCCAATTTGGATGCCTTTTATTTATTCTTCTTGTCTGATAGATGTGGCTCCAGCACTACAATGAATAAGAGATGAAAGCAGACATCCCTGTCTTGTTCCTGATCTTAAGAGGAAGATGTAATATTTGCCCATTGAGTATGATGTTGGTTGTGGACTTGTCAAATATGGCCTTTACTACATTGAGGTATGTTCTTTCTATTCCCATTTTGCTGAGAGTTTTTATCATAAACTAGAGGCCCGTTGCATAAAGATTTGTGCAATAGGCCTTCCTTCCCCTGGTTGCCGGCATTGGTTCTCCTCCGGCACCCAGGACCCAAGCCTTCGCTCCAGCCACAGCAGAGAAGCCAAGCCTCGAGGCTAGGCTTTCCTGCTCTGGCCACAGCAAGGCTTGGCTTCTCCGCTCTGGCTGCACAGCGAGGCTAGGCTTCTCCACTCTGGCCGCAGCGGAGAAGCCAAGCCTCTTCAGCCTTCAGTCTTCAGTCTTCAGTCTTGTCTTCAGTCTTCAGTCGTCTTCAGTCTTCAGTCTTCACTCAGGCCGGAGCCTTCAGTCTTCGCTCCTTTCCTGCATATGCAAATTAACCCACCATATTTGTTGGGTTAATTTGCATACTCACTCCTGATTGGCTGGTGGGCATCATGGAAGTATGGTCAATTTGCATATTTCTCTTTTATTAGTGTAGATGGGTGCTGGATTTTATCAAATGTTTTTATGCATCTATTGGTATGATCATGTGGTATTTATCCTTGAATTTGCTTATGTGGTGTATCACATTTATTGCTTTGCAGATATTGCATCCCTGGAAAAAATTCCAGTTGATCATGGTGTATGATCTTTTTAATATATTGTTGGATTTAGTTTGCTAATATTTTGTTGAGTATTTTAGCATCTATGTTTATCAGGGATATTGGCTTAGAATTTTGTTGTGTCTTTATCTAGTTTTGGAATTACTAGTAGGATAATGCTGGCCTCAGAAAATGAGCTTGGGAGTCTTCCCTCCTTTTGAAAAATTTGGAATAGCTTGAGAAAGATGGGAGTTAGTTCTTCTTTAGATGTTTGGTAAAATTCACCTCTAAAGCCATCAGAGCTTTTGTTTGTTGGGGTTTTTTTTTTTTTTATGACTTTGTCAATTTCACTAGTTGTAATCTGTTTATTCAGATTCTCTCATTCTTCCTGATTTACTTTTGGAAGGTGGTAGATTTCTAGGAATTTATCCATTTCTTCCATATTGTCCAAATGATTGGCTTAATATTTTCTTACAATCATTTGTGTTTCTTTGGTGTCAGTTAGCACTTCTCCTTTTTTATTTCTGATTTTATTTATTTGGGCCCTCTTTCTTCCTTCCTTCTTTCTTTTCTTTTCTCTTCTTTTCTTTTCTCTTGTTTTCTTTTCCTTTCCTTTCTTTTCTTTTCATTTCATTTCTTTTCTTTTCTTTTTTTTCTTTTCTTTTTTTTCTTTTCTTTTCTTTTCTTCTCTCTCCTTCCTTCCTTCCTTCCTTCCTCCCTTCCTTCCTTCCTTCCTTCCTTCCTTCCTTCCTTCCTTCCTTCCTTCCTTCCTTCCTTCCTTTTTTCTTTCTAATGAGTCTTGTTAAAGGTTTGCCAATCTTGTTTATCTTTTCAAAGAACCAGCTCTTGGTTTCAATGATCTTTTGTATTTTTTAGACTCTACTTAGCTTATTTATGCTCTGATTATTATTTCCTTCCTTCTACTCACTCTTGGCTGTGTTGCTCTTTTTAAGTTTTTTTAAGTGTAAAATTAGATTGTTTACTTGAGCTTTTTCTTATTTCTTGAGATAGGCCTGTAATGCTATGAATTTCCCACAGATTTGGAGTTATTGTGTTCTCATTTTCATTTGTTTCAAGGTATCTTTTGACTTTTTCCTTGATCTCATTGTTAACCCATTCATTGTTTAGCAACATGTTATTTAGTATCCATGTCATTGTGTGTGTGTGTGGTTGTTTTTTTTTCAGTTTTTTTTTTCCTTGTGATTGATTTCAAGCTTCATAGCATTATGGTCAAAGAAGATGCCTGATATGATTTCAATCTTAAATTTATTGAAACTTGTTTTGTGTCCTAACATGTGGTCTACCCTAGAAAACATCCCATGTGCATTTGAAAAGAATGTGCATTCTGCTGCCTGTGGGTGGAATGATCTGAAGATATCATTTAAATGCAGTTGATTTAGTGTTTCATTTAAAGTTATCATCTCCTTGTTGATTTTCTGTTTGGAAGATCTATCCATTGATGTCAGTGGGGTGTTAAAATCCACTACTATAACTGTATTACTGTTAATCTCTCCCTTTATCTACAAGATTTTCTTTACATATTTAGATGATCCTATGTTGGGAGCAAAGGTTTACAAAGATTATATTCTCTTGTTGGATTGATCCCTTTATCATTATGTAGTATCCTTCTTTGTCTTTTACTATAACCTTGTTTTTAATGTCTATTTTGTCAAATATAAGTATTGCTAACCCAGCCTTTTTCCCTTTCCAGTTGCATGAAATCTCATTTTCCATTCCTTTAATTTTAGTCTGTGTGTATCTTTCATTCTGAGTTGGGTCTCTTGAAGACAGTATATTTATGAGTCTCATTTACTTATCCATTCAGCTACCTTATATCTTTTGATTGGAGCATTTACATTTAAAGTGATTATTGATAGGTACATATTTCTTGGCATTTTATGTTTTTAACTATATTCTTCTGTGTTTTTTTTCTTTTTTCTTTTTTTCCTTCTCCTGGCTCTTAAAGCAAGCACTTTAACATTTATTATATAACTAGAGGCCCGGTGCACAAAATTAGTCCACGAGGAGAAAGTCCCCTCAGCCCAACCTGCACCCTCTCCAATCTGGGACCCCTCGGGGGATGTCCGACTGCCGGTTTAGGACCGATCCCTATGGGGATCCCTCTCACAATCCGGGACCATTGGCTCATAACTGCTCATCTGCCTGCCTGCCTGTCTGATCACCCCTAAATGCCCCCCCGATGGCCTGGTCACCCCTAACTGCCCCCCCCCCCCCGCCAGCCTGGTCACCCCACTTAGCCTGTTCGGTTGTCCCTTCACTTGTTTCAGTTGCGACGGTCGCTTAGGCTTTTATATATATAGATACCAGTTTGGTGGTGACAAACATCTTTAATTTTTTCTTGTCTGAAAAGCTCTCTATTTCTCCTTCAATTTTAAATGTGGCCTCGCTGGGTTAAGTAGCCTTGGCCATAGGTCCTTGTTTTTCATCACTTTGAACATTTCATGCCAGTCCCTTCTGGCTTAAATGTTTCTGTTAAGAAATCAGCTGATGGTCTTATGGAGGTTCATTTGTAGGTAACTGACTGCCTTTCTCTTGCAGCTTTTAAGATTCTCTATCATTAACCTTTGACATTTTAATTGTGATGTGTCTTGGTGTGGACCTCTTAAGCTCCATCTTACTGGGAGTCTCTGTACTTCTTGGACTTGTATGTACTAGTATTTTTCCTTCACCAGGTTAAGAAAGTTTTCAGACATTATTTTTTCAAATAGATTCTTGATCGCTTGCTCTCTCTTTCTTCTCTTCCTTGTACCCATATCACATGGATGTTCTTACACTTCATGTTGTCCCACAGGACCCTTAAACTATCCTCATTTTGCTCAATGAGTGTGGCTCAGTGGTTGAGCATTGACCCATAAATCAGGACATCACAGTTCAACTCCTGGACAGGACACATGCCTGGGTTTTGGGTTTGATCCTTAGTAGGGGGCATGCAGGAAGTGCTGATGGATGATTCACTTTCATCATTGATGTTTCTATCTCTCTCTCCCTTCCCCTTTCCCTTCCTCTCTCTGAAATCAATAAAAACATTTACAAAACAACAAGAAACTATCCTCATTTTTAAATCTTTTTTCTTTTTGCTGCTCTGATTGGATATTTTTTCCTACTTTGTCTTCCAAATCACTGATTTGATCCTCTGCTTCATTGAGCCTGCTATTTATTCCTTCCAGTGTATTCTTTATTTCAGATATGGCATTCTTCATTTCTAACTGGTCCTTTTTTGTGGTTTCGATATCCTTTTTCATGCTCTTGAGCATCCATAAAATCCTTACTCAGAACTCTATATCTGATAAATTGTTTACCTCTACTTCATTTAGCTCTACTTCTGGAGCATTCTCACATTCCTTTATTTGGGGCCTGGTTCTTTGTTTCCCCATTTTGGCTACCTATTTGTGTTTGTTTCTATGTATTAAGTATATCTGCTATGACTCCCCATCTTGATAGGGTGGCATTATGTAATAGGTGACCTGTGGGACCCAGTGGCATAGTCTCCCTGATTGCCAGAACTGGGTGCTCTATGAATGCCCCTTGTGTGCATTGCATGGGCTTTTCTGTTGTAGTTGAGTCTTGATTGCTATTGGCCCATTTATGAATGGGCTCTACCATCAGGCTGGCTGACAGTGAGCCTCAACCCCCAACACAGTATGGAGGCTGCTATCCAGGTGCTGATCACATGAAACAGAATTCACCTCAGCAGGATTTAGTGTCTGCCAATGTTTCCCTGTGGATATGCTGCTTGTGAAGCTTATTGCATTCTGCTCTATTGTTGTCTGAAGCTGGCCACTGGGTGTATTGATTCTGGGCCTCTTCTGAGAGACTCTGGTGCAGGTCAGTGTCTGATACTGTGACTGGCCCTGAGCAACTTGTTTGGAGCTATCAGCAATCCACAGCTTGTGACTCCCTCTTCTGGGCCTGAGTTCATGTGGAAAGAACCAAGCTGCACACCAAGTTCTGCTTTTGCTATTCACCAGCCCAGGAGTATGTTAGGCAAAGATTCAAAGCACCCAGGGATTGCCTTTGCCTCCAGCTGTCTGTTAGTCTCAGTCAGTTAATGAATCTCTGGCTATAGTCCTCAGCAGGGCATAAGCTCCACAAGGTGGGGAGAGAGGGATTCCAATAGATGGGGCTATTGTTTCCCCCAAAGCTAAAGCTACATGGATGGGAAAGGTCTGCTTAAGAAAGATGGTTTCTGCAGTATGGAGGAATGACTCAGCACAGGGACCCAGGCAACTGTCCTCTAAGCTCTCTCCCCAGAGCCACTAACCCATGGTTTCTTCTCACACAGATCTAGTCCACTCTACCCTTTCTCTGTCAGAGTCTAAGGGGAGTGGTTACAAGCAAAATTTTGTCCACTGGCCCTTTAAAAGGGTACCTGCATTTCTAGCCATCTCTCCCTGGTGGACAGAACCCCCTGTGCTTTTCACAGTCAGATGTTTTGTGGGCACCTTTCCCAATTCTTGTGCTCTGGTCTGGGTAGCCAGGCTTGGGGTTTGGACCCTAGACTCCTCAGGGAGATACCCTGTAGAACTTCAGCTGCTGCCAGTGGGAGCCCCATCAACCCTCTCATGCCTCTGCTCATTGTGGCCTCCTTTTCATACCAGTCTCATTGTGGCCTCCTCTTTAAGTCCTTGTTTATAAGGCTTCTTTCCAACTAGTCTTCAGTTGATTATTAAGGATGATTTTTCTATATTTTAGTTGTAATTCCAGTCTGGTGCTGGGAGAAGGTCAGTGTAGCTTTCATTTAATCCATAGCCATGTTGGAATCGTCTCTATGTATAACTTTTGACTCCCTCAAAACTTAACTACTAAGTTTGACTGGAAGACTTGCAATAACACAAACAGGTGATTAACATATATTTTTATGTTATATGTATTATGTACCATATTCATTATATGTACATTAAGAAAATCATAAGGAAGAGAAAATACACTTTCAGTATTTATTGAAAAAAATCTGCATATAAGTGGACCTGCACAGTTCAAACCCATGTTGTTCAAGGGTCAACCATCCTATATAATAAAGATGTAATAAGCAAATGGTCATTACGCCATGAAGCATAATGACCAACCGCGTAACTACTGGATCATGGATCAGCAGGAGGGTGGGGCAGCGAGCTACAAGCAGGCATTGGAGAGCTACAGGAGGGGGCAGGGTAGCAAGCTATGAAGGTGGGCGGGGGGTGGAGGGAGCTACAGGAGTGCAAGGCAGTGGGCGGAGAGCTACAGGAGGTCAGCAGCGAGCTACTGGGTACAAGCAGGTGGTGGAGAGCTACAGGAGGGGGCAGGACAGCAAGCTATGAGGGGAGGCGGGGAGAGCTACAGGAGGGGGCAGGACAGCAAGCTATGAGGGGGAGGCGGGGAGAGCTACAGGAGGGCAGCAGCGAGCTACTGGCGAGCTACTGGTGCACAGATTCGTGCACAGGGCTACTAGTATGATATATAATTATATATTGTGATATATAATTATATATAATATATAATATAATTAAGCATGCTATTTTAACAGGGAAATATGTTATTTTAATACATAGTATATTTTATTTTATAATTATATACTTTATAATTACATATTATTAAATAACTATATTATCTAATATGTTACATGTATTATACCATAGTATACATAATATATATATTTTATTATATTTTATATATTATATATAGTTATATATATATAATTTTAAAGGGAAAATGTTATATTTTTCTGTTTCTTAAGAGTTAAACACAATGGTTACTTTTTTTATTGGTAATGATTGTGTTCATCTCTCTCAAGGCAGTTTCTAACTCTTCTGAGCAATTTAAAATCTTGTCCTTGTGAAACCCTGGAAACAAGTCTGTTTACATATTAGGCTAAACACATTCCAGGACTTGCTCAAATTCAAATTATTTTGTATACTTTTATAGTGCTTGATAAAAAGACTTCATTATTTATGAGAAAATGTGTTTTATCTTGAAAATGGTGTTCAAACATTAGCTAACTATTTTATGGAATGAATGTTTATGAAGCTCACATTACACCATCTCAAGAAACCTGGCAGGTTCATTGACCTTTTGCTTGCTTTTCTGAACATATGTGAATAGCACACATTTCTTTATAATTTATACTAAAGTATGCAAATGTCAATGGTATGAAACACCACTGCAATGGAAAATTTAATATATTACTTTAGTAATGTACTTGAGCTAAATGAGTGAAGGTTTAATGGCACATTAAAGAACATAATATGTATGACATTTTGAAGTAAATTAAATAATTTTGAACACGATTCTTTAACAATCAATATTATACTGTTAATTCTTCAACAGGCAGTATTATCCTATATAATAAAAGGCTAATATGCAAATTTTCCTCTCAATTGGGATTTTGACCTAAAGTTCGACGGGGGGGTGGGGCCGGCCAACCACCAGCGGCCCCTCCCCTCAGCTGGCCACACCTCCAGTTGCCCCCCAACCTGATCGTGGGCGGGGCTTGCCGGCCAACCTCTTGCATCCTCTTCCCCTGGCTGGCCCCGCCCGATCAGCCCCAAATTTGTGCACAGGGCCTCTAATAGTTTTCATATAGACACAGAGCATAATGATTACCCTAAACTCAGTATTTTCAAATTCATGTATGTAAAGTCATGTAAGCTGTACAACTTTCCTGTCAAAATAATTGGTTGCCAGTTTTATACCTGTTTCTTCAGCTATACCTTTTGATAATTCAAATTTAAAATTTTTTGTGAAGTAGATTTTGTAAACTGTAATGTATTTGCTGCCTTTGTGAGGTGCTGTATATTATATGAAATTCAATAAAAAGTAAAACTAATTAAGTTAGAATAGTAATTACTTTTAGTGTGTTGGGATATTGACAGAAAAAGAGCATGAAATGTTTTATATCTAGTTAGAGTTTTTAGTTACATGCATATACATATATAAAATTACATCAAGATATACACTTAAGATCAGTATATCTTACAAGTTTTATTATGCCTCAATAAAGGTATAATTATATATGTATGAATATAGACATACACACAAACACATAATTATATTTTTATAATTGCTCTAATATATACATACCCACACATTATGCAAACTTCTTAAATAATGACTTTTAATTGAAATTTCATAGTACACATAATTTTATCTTTGAAATTAGTTTACTTAATCCACAGAACCTAAAGCAGTGTGCCTCTACTATAATTTTGGATCTCAATCTAAGAACACATGTTTTACTTAAAGAATTCCCACCCTTTCCTCCTATGATAGACTGCAAAAATATGGTCACAATTTGTTACAATTCCTGCCATCAAGAAATGGAGTCTGTTTTTTACTCCTTGAATCTGCACTGGATTTATAATTTGCTTTTTTAATAGAATGAGGTAGAAGCCACATTATACTAGTTTTGAGCCTAGGTCTTTAGGGGCTCTGCAATCTTTTGCTTGCTACTTGTGGGAGTCTTGCCACTGCCACAATGAAAAAGCCCACACTGACTTGTTAGAGAATGAGATATCACATGGAGCTATTTAACCAGTCCTCAGATGCCCAGTAGGTGCCCACAGATAAATGAGTTAACTCAACTGAGATTAATTGAGCCTGTCTGCGATCACCAGAACCACCCAGTTAAGCCCAATGCAAATTCACAAACCACATTATCATGAGCTAAGTCAATAGCTGCTGTTATAAGTCACTAAGTTTTTGGGTGGTATGCAACAGAGCAAATGCTAATTAATATCAATATATTATAATTTTTTACCTGAAAGAGTAAATTTTTAGTAAAATACTTCCATTTTGGGGCCACAGTCTATGGATACTGAGAAATATGAGCATTTGTTAGATCAATACCCTTACCTGAATTGGATTCCTATAGAAAGACTCCTTTCCAGAAGATGGGAATGACATGGCAATAATACGTTCTGGAAGTCAAAATAGTCACTATTATGAATGTCATTATAGATGCCAAACAATATGTGACAACTTAATTTACTAATAACCAGACTCCTTTTTTATAGAAAAAAAACTTTCAGGATTGAAAATTACAGAAAAAGCTAACTAACCCTCAAGATAATCAAGATAATATAGTAAATTATCCAGTACAATGACCATTAAACTCCCCTGTGTTCCCAACTCAGTTGGTTCCAGCCATATGCAATAGATTTGTGTTGACCTCAGACTGGAGCTCCCCCGGTGGTGAGAATTTATTTCTTACTTAAACACCAAAGGAAAATGAGAGATCGGGGCTCCAGGGATGTTGGGAACTGCCAGGATGCTTTCCAGTGATCCTGACTCAGAAACCTGATATCTACAAAGCAATGACCTTATTCTCTGGGGTTCTAGGAAAAGAAGAGGTTTCTTTGGAATCCTTTGGACTTAGAATAACTACTCAATAAATTCTAAACCAAACAAATGGAGTCAACTGAAAATCCATTCAACTTCCTGTTTTGTAACCAAGTAGACCTTATTTGAGATGACAATAAAAACATTGTCAGGATTAAATTACAAATATGTCACACTACCATAGTGGCATATTTCTTCATGGATAAAGAATGCTTTGAAAGAACATGGCTTAGACAAGGCAAGAACAACAACAAAACACCCACATAATTACTTACACACACACAATGTAAGTAAATCAACAGTTAAACTTCACAAACCAGTAATGTAAGTGAGGTCTAAGTCAAATCCATCTTTCATGTATCGTCTTTTGTTTCCTGAAACCTGAGCATTTAAAAAAATCATTAATTTGTAAAACATAAATCAACATAAAAATAAAGATCATTATATAGACACCTATAACCCTTGCCAGTATTTCCTAAAACACATTTTTTGTGAACCATAAACATATTTTTCCCACTTACCATCCTTCTGGTCAACTTCTCAAGTTGTCTTTTTTGGTAAGCCAGGTGAAAAATTCTTATCAGAATGATAAGTCGCAGAGATCGAAGTAGAATTACCAATCTAACAATAAATTAGAAAGATCAAATTTTGCTTTGGAAACAAGATTTTCTCAATGTGAACTAAGTATAGAGCAGTGGTTCTTAACAAGGGATAATTTTGCACCTCTTAACTGAAGCTTCCCACCCAGCCCCCTAGGGGACATTTCACAATGTCTGGAGATATTTTGGGTTGTCACAATTGTGTGTAAGGGGGTGCCATCTAGTGGCAGCCCCCAGAATAAAGAACAATTGGATCCCAAATATCAATAGCAACGAAGCTGAGAAACTCTGGTTTAGAGAAATAGTTGTATGACAGACACTTAGATTTAACTTTTGTGGTTTAAGATGAATATTTTTCAGTCTTTTTCCCATCAATACAAACTCAGGATTTTTGTTTGCTTCTGTTACTTCCATCAGTAACAGAGGTTCTCTACAGTTGCTAACACATCAGCAGGCAGCAGGTTGAGATACTTTGCAATGGGCTAGTAGCTGGTGTCCCACCTACCATCAGAAAGAAACACAGTGGCAGAGAACTGATGGTGGGGACTAGTGCTTCCCTAACTTGAGTGTACATACTGATTGAGTAGGTCTAGAATGGGGCCTGAGGTGTTTTTCTTCTTCCATTTTTAGCAAGCTCTTAGGTGATGCTGAGGTTGTTGGTCAGAGGACCATTCTGGCTCCAGCTATTTTCAAACAACTCTAAAAGCCTATCAAATAATGTCAAATAATGTCAGAATCTGAATTGAAGTTCTGGGAAGCTGGATAGCAGGAAGAAGCAAGCTATTTGATGAATGAATAAGCCTAGTGAGCCACCCAACATTTACATCCCAGTACACATTTGCTCTTCTTTTCCTCATTACCAGAGTAGGAAGAGGAAGAACAAAAAGAAAAATCCATCAGTGTCTCATACACATTTTAGTTTCCTAATCCCTAATAGTTCTAACCTTGCCTCAGCTTTCTTAATTTTAAATACACTATACTGAAAATTCTACCTCTGTGTTGCTACCCATGTTGTCTACTTTTATGTTCCATTTGCTGTTTTTTAGAGAATCATCATTGGAGTCATTAAAATTTTGCATATGCTCAAATCAATATTCTCTGGTAGAAAAAACTAGGAATTTCATGTGTCATTTGTGGTTGAAGCTCAAATTCCAATAGTGGGAATTTAAAAATGTAGAGAAGTTGAAGTTAGTACAGAGGTAAGGTCCCTAGTTTTTTCTTTGGGTGTTTCCATCTTCTTCATTCAACTAAAGATACTTAGTGTGTACACCCTTCACTGGACCTACCAAGCCTTTAGTTTCCATGTATGTGGAAATTTGTCTAAAAATTTCATTTTCAAGCAACTTATCTGGCACAGAATCAGGACATTCAAAGTTAAAAAGATTACACAGAATGAAAGTCACAAAAAATGAAGAAAAAAATCTTTAAAAAGAGAGATGAATCATATGTTTCTTACCTGGGGATATCTTTAAAAATCTCAGAGTCATAAAAAATGTAAGTGAAATCAATTACTAGAGTCACTACAATAATGGCAGCATCCATGGAATTAAGTATATCAGAAAAATATGATAGTATCCTGTAGTATAAAACAAAAAATATGATTATGCCCCCCAAAGAAGAGATAGGGATATTGGTAAGAACACACTCATTCCCATTAATCATTCTACTTTAATAAATTATTTAAAATTCACTTTATAAACTAGACTAAGGGTATAATATTCATTAATATATATGTAAAAAAAGCATCAATTTGGCAATTTAAGCATAGTATGAGATATAACCAAACCATTAAAGAAGAGGCAAGCATTGCCTTTACACAGGTGCAAAAGAAAGGTAGGATGTTTGGCAGTACTACTGGGCAATGGAAGCTGAACATGACACACTTTTAGAGCAACTGGGACTGTGAAGAATGCACAACAGGAGCTTATGAGAGGAAGAAAGGTCCTCAACTTTGGCCTGCAAGCTTATCATCTGGCTTTGCACCTGCAGTGCAATCCCTAACCAGTGTTGAACTTCTATTCACTGAACCTTCCTCCCAGCATTGGCTACTTCAGCCATGCACTGGTGCTCCAGGGAAAGCTTTTCCCAAGTCTGAGTAGCCCTTTCAGCCTCTGAGTGACCTGGGAGTGGGCAGCTGTCCTTAACTCAAAGGCATTAGGATAGTTCATGAGGAAAGGAGACAGGCTGCCTTCTGAAATGATCTGGATGAAGGAAGGCTGGGGAATTTAGTCCCTAACTCCCACAGCAATCCAGCTCCAAGGCGTGGCTCACTCCATGCACCTTCTCAGAAAGCAGAGAAAAACAGCTGCTGCCTCAGTACCAAGCTGAAGGAATAACCATGCCTCAGATCTCCTGTGGACCTTGAAAAAAGTTTTTATTTTAACTGAGGTAGGGGCTGTTCGTGTTCTATTTAGTATTTAACATACTGTCAGCTTTTATTTAGATTCTGTTATTAATGAAATATTAATATTTATACAAATGTTTCACATACATGTCCTCTTAATAATTTGTATGTAGACACATTCCTGTCTGGCTCCATTTTGCAAACCCGAAATGGGTTTACCTGTTGAAGAAACCATCTAGAATACATTGTCAGAGACTAGAGGGCCAGTTGCAACAATAATATTAGAGCCCAATCTAGTATAAATTGGGATTTGGAATGTTGTTTTTCTTGTGGACCGTGCCTTTTAGGAGAGTTTTTTTTTTAATAAAGAGGGACACATTTGGTTGGGTTGACCTGACAATTATTTGGGGATGCTTTTCATAGCAGCACAAAATAGCTTGATGTGCTTGTAGAAAAATTAATCAAACTTACCCTTCTAAAAATACTCGAAGAAGAACATCCATGAAAAAATATAAAGCAATCGATAAAGAAATTGAACGATATTCCACAGGAATATACTTTGTGCGATCAGTAGTAAGTAGGTCTGCAATGACGAGGGACACATCCACAAAGACCAGCAAAATTCCAAATATTCTACAACAAATAAATAAATCAAGAGAATAAAAATAAACTATATTTAGGCCAATAGTCTGATAAGAAAATGTCATTATTTAAAATTAAACCGTGTAGTGGTAGTTGAACTGCATTGCCTTAGAATCTGAAAAAATGTTACTCAGTTTTCATCCAATGGCAGCAGTTGTTAAGGAAACAAAATTCCCACCAAACCACTTCATGTGATAATGTTCTTTCATCATAGACACATCAGATCAATACTCCAAAACAAGAATAGATTAACTGAATTAAAATTACATGCATCCATTTGTAAACTCTTCTTAAAATTTTCAAATTTTATAAGGGCTTCTGTCAATTTCTTATAATAATTAAACTTCATTAACCTCAATAAATATAAAAATTTGGTAAGGAGCCAAAACCGGTTTGGCTCAGTGGATAGAGCGTCAGCCTGTGGACTGAAAGGTCCCAGGTTCGATTCCGGTCAAGGGCACGTAACTTGGTTGCGGGCACATCCCCAGTAGGGGGTGTGCAAGAGGCAGCTGATCGATGTTTCTCTCTCATCGATGTTTCTAACTCTCTATCCCTCTTCCTTCCTCTCTGTAAAAAAAAAATCAATAAAACATATTTAAAAAAAAATTTAGTAAGGAAAAACAAGTGAAATCATGACTAATATAAGCTCTTAAAAGACCACTTTGGCCAATAGAATTTTTTATCAGTGAGATTTTACATATGGATGCTTTTAGAACAAGGCTGGGCACATGAGAAGGAATTCAATTTCATAAATACATACATGATTGTATACTAAAATATCTCCTAAGCTTTTCTTTTATATACATTTTTAATTTTTCTTTTGTTATTTCTGTTTTTGTTCCTTTTATTTATTGAATTTGTGCGGGGGGGGGGGACATTTGCTAATAAAATTATATAGATCTCATGTGTACAATTCTATAACACATCATCTGTCTATTGTATTGTATGTTTACCACCTCAAGTCAAGTCTCCTTCCATCACCATTTATTTCCCTTTTACCCTCTTCTATCTCCCCCCACCTCATTTTCCCTCTGGAAATCACTATACTGTAGTCTGTGTCTATAAGTTGGTTTTTTTCTTAATCCCTTCACCTTTTTGACCCAGTACCCCAATATTCCCCTCTGACAACTCTCAGTCTGTATTCTGCAGCTATGAGTCTGTTTCTATTTTGTTTGTTAATTTTGTTCATTAGATTCCACATAGAAGTGGAATAATATGCTACTTGTCTTTTTCTGATTGGCTTATTTAACTTAGCATAATACTCTCCAGCTCCATCCATGCTGTTGCAAAGAGGTAAGATTTCCTTCTTTTTTACAGCTGAGTAGTATGCCATTGTGTGAATGTATCACAGCTTTTTTATCCACTCATCTATTGATGGGCACTTGGGCTGCTTCCAAATCTTGGCTATTGTAAATTGTGCTGCTATGAACATAGGAGTGTGTATATTCTCTCTGATTGGTGTTTCAGGTTTCTTAGTATATATTCCTAGAAGTGGGATCATTGGGTCAAATGGCAGTTCCATTTTTAATTATTTTTAGGAAACTCCATACTGTTTTCCACAGTGGCTGCACCAATCTGCATTCCCAGTAGCAGTGCACGAGGGTTCCCTTTTCTCCATGTCCTCGCCAACACTTGTTTGTTGATTTACTGATGATAGCCATTCTGACAGGTATGAGGTGATATTGTGGTTTTAATTTGCATTTCTCTGATGATTAGTGATGTTGACCATCTTTTCATATGTCTGCTGGCCATGTGTATGTCCTCTTTGGAGGAGTGTCTATTCAGGTCCTTTGCTTATTTTTTAACTGATAGTTTGCTCTTTGGTGTTGAATTTTATAAGTTCTTTATAAATTTTGGATATTAACATCTTATCAGACACATCATTGGTGAATATGTTCACCCATTCAGTGGATTGTCTTTTCATTTTGTTGATGGTTTCCTTTGCTGTGCAAAAACGTTTTAGTTTGATGTAGTCTCATTTGTTTATTTTTTTCTTTTGTTTCCCTTGCCTGAGGAAATATATCTGAAAAAAATATTGTTCTGAGAAATGTGCAAGATTTTACTGCCCATTTTTCTTCTAGGATTTTTATGGGTTTAGGTCTAACATTTAAGTCTTTAATCCATTTTGAGTTCACTCTTGTGTAAGGTGTAAAACGGTGGTCTAGTTTCATTTTTTTGCATGTATATATCCAATTTTCAGAACACCGTTTATTGAAGAGACTATATTTACCCCATTGTATGTTCTTGCCTATTTTGTCAAATATTAATTGACCATAAAGGCATGGGTTTATTTCTGGGATTTCTATTCTGTTTCGTTGATCTATATGGCTGTTTTTATGCCAGTATCATGCTGTTTTGATTACTATGGTCTGATAGTATAGTTTGATATCAAGCAGCATGATTCCTCCAACTTTGTTCTTCTTTTGCAAGATTGCTGAGGCTACTGTGGGTCTTTTGTGGTTCCATACACATTTTTTGAATGTTTGTTCTAGTTCTGTGAAATATGCCTTTGGAATCTTGATAGGAATTGTGTTGAATATATAGGTTACTTTGGGTAGTATGCACATGTTAATGATGTTAATTCTTCCCTTCCATGAACACAGTTTATGCTTCCAATTATTTATATCTTCTTCAGTTTCTTTTTTAGTGTCTTATAATTTTCCCAGTATAGGTCTTTTAAATCCCTGGTTAAATTTATTCCTTGTACTGTATTTTATTAATTTTGATGCAATTGTAAATGGGATTGTTTTCTTAGTTTCCCTTTCTGATAGTTCATTATTGGTATATAAACATTCAACTAATTTCTGGATATTTATTTTGTATCTTGCTATTTTACTGAATTCTTTTATCAATTCTAGTATATTTTTTGATGGATTCTTTAGGGTTCTAGGTATACAATATTATGTCATCTGCAAATAATGATAGTTTTACTGCTTTCTTTCCAATTTGGATGCCTTTTATTTCTTCTTTTTGTCTGATAACTGTGGCTAGGACTTCCTAGCCACACTATGTTGATTAACAAAGGTGAAAGCAGACATCTTGTTTTCCCCGTAAGGGAAATGCTTGTAGTTTTTGCCCATTGATTATGATGTTGGCTGTAGTTTGTCACATATGGCCTTTATTATGTTGAGGTATGCTCCCTCTACTCCCACTTTGCTAAGAGTTTTTATCGTAAGTGGGTGCTGGATTTTATCAAATGCTTTTTCTGTATCTATTGATATGATCATGTGATTTTTATATTTCATTTTGTTTATGTGATGTATCACATTATTGATTTGCCAACACTGTACCAACCTTGCATCCCCAGAATAAACTGTAATGTATGATCTTTATAAAATTAAAACACAAAGCCTTTTTATTGATTTCAGAAAGGAAGGGAGAAGGAGAGAAAGATAGAAACATCAGTGATGAAAGGGAATCATTGATCAGCTGCCTCCTGCATGCCCCCTACTGGGGATCGACTCCATAATCCAAGCATGTGCCCTGACTGAGAATCGAACTGTGACCTTCTGGTTTATAGATCGACACTCAACTACTGAGTAACACCAGCAAGGCATGTATGATCTTTTTAATGTACTGCTGGTTCTGATTTACTAGTATTTGTTGAATATTTTAGCATCTATGTTCATCAGGGATACTGGCCCATAATTTTACTTCTTTGTAGTGTCTTTATCTGGTTTGGGAATTAGAATGATGCTGGCCTCATAAAATGAGGTTGGGAGTCTTCCATCTCTTAAATGTTTTGGAATAGTTGGAGAAGGATAGGTGTTAGTTCTTCTTTGAATGTTTGGTAAAATTTTCCTGTGAAGCCATCCAGTCTAGGACTTTCGCTTGTTGGGAGGTTTTTTAAAAAAAATTACTTCTTCAATTTCATTCATTGTAATCTGTCCATTCAGATTTTCTGAATCTTTCTGATTCAGTGTTTGAAGATTGTATGTTTCTTTTTAAAAATTAAATTAAAAATTTTCCATCATGTTTATCCCCTCCATGCCCTCTTCTACTTCCACCCCCCCCACCCCGACCCTGCTATCACTACACTATTGTCCATATCCATGAATTATCACCCTCTTTTTTTCTTTTTTGCTCAATCCATACAACACCCCCTAATTCCCCCACCAGAGCTGTCTGACTGCTCTCTATCTATGGGTCTGTATTTATTTTGCTTTGTATCTCAATTTACTCATTAAATTCCACATATGAGTGAAATCATAAGCTACTTGTCTTTCTCTGCCAGGCTTATTTCACTTATTAATGTTTCCCAGCTCCATCCATGCTGTTGCAAAGGATAAAATTTTCTTCCTTTTTACAGTAGAGTAGTATGCCATTGTGTAAATGTATCACAGGTTTTTATCCACTCATCTACTGATGGACACTTGAGCTGCTTCAAAATCTTGACTATCCTATCTAATAAAAGAGTAATATGCAAATTGACCATCACTCCAAGACACAAGATGGCCACCCCCATGTGGTCAAAGATGGCTGCCCCTATGTAGACACAAGATGGTCTGCAGGGGATGGCAATTGTGGGCAGTTAGGGGTGACCTGGCCAGCAGAGGAGGGCAGTTGGGGGAGATCAGGCAAGGAAGGGAGGGCAGTTGGGGGGGGGGGGGGACTCAGTCCTGCAGGGGAGGGCAGTTAGGGGGGACCAGGTCAGCAGGAGGAGGGCAGTTGGGAGACACCAGGACTGCAGGAGAGGGCAGTATGGGGGGACCCAGGCCTGCAGTGGAGGGAAGTTGGGGGGGACCCAGGCCTGCAGTGGAAGACAGTTGGGGGGGACCCAGGCCTGCAGGGGAGGGCAATTGCGGGGGACAAGGCCAGTAGGGAAGGGCACTTAGGGGTGACTGGGACAGCAGAGGAGGGCAGTTGGGGGTGATCAGGCAAGGAAGGGAGGGCAGTTGCGGGGGGACTCAGGCCTGCAGGGGAGGGCAGTTAGGGGGGACCAGGTCAGCAGGGGGAGGGCAGTTGGGGGATACCAGGACTGCAGTGGAGGACAGTTGGGGGGGACCCAGGCCTGCAAGGGAAGGCAGTTGGGGGTGATCAGGCAAGCAGGAAGGGCAGTTAGGGGTGACCAGGTCAGCAAACGAGGGCAGTTGGGGGTGACAAGGCCAGCAGAGGAGGGCAGTTAGGGGAGACCAGGCCAGCAAGGGAGGGCAGTTGGGGGGGACCCAGGCCTGCAGGGGAGGGCAGTTGGGGGGACCAGGCCTGCAGGGGAGGGCAGTCAGGGGGGACCAAGCCTGCAGGGGAGGGCAGTTAGGGGGGACCAGGCCTGCAGGAGAGGGCAGTTGTGGGCAATCAGGCAAGCAGGGAGGGCAGTTAGGGGTGACCGGGCTGGCAGAGGAGGGCAGTTGGGGGAGACCAGGTCAGCAGGGGAGGGCAGTTGGGGGGGACCAGGCCTGCAGTTTAGGGCAGTTGGGGGAGACCAGGCCTGCAGAAGAGGGCAGTTGGGGGGGACCAGGCCTGCAGAAGAGGGCAGTTGGGGGGGACCAGGCCTGCAGAAGAGGGCAGTTGGGAGGGACCAGGCCTGCAGGGAGGACAGTTGAGGGAGACCCAGGACTACAGGGAGGGCAGTTGGGGGGGATCAGGCCTGCAGGGGAGGACAGTAGGGGGGACCCAGGCTGGCAGAGGATGATGGGGGGGGGGGCAGGACAGCAGGGGAGGCAGTTGGGGGGACCAGGCCTGCAGTGGAGGGCAGTTTGGGGGGACCAGGCCTGCCAGGGAGGGCAGTTGGGGGCCATCAGGCCAGCAGGGAGGGCAGTTAGGGGTGACTGGGCCAGCAGAGGAGGGCAGTTGGCGGAGACCAGGCCAACAGGGGAGGGCAGTTGTGGGGGAACCAGGCCTGCAGGTGAGGGCAGTTGGGGGAGGGGCAGGCCTGCAGGGGAGGGCAGTTAGGGGTGACCAGGCCAGAAGGGGAGGGCAGTTAGGGGTGACCGGGCCAGCAGGGGAGGGCAGTTGGAGGCGACCAGGCCTGCAGGAGAGGACAGTTAGTGGTGACCAGACTGGCAGGGGAGGGCAGTTAGGGGTGACCAGGCCTGCAGGGGAGGGCAGTTAGGGTAATTGGGCCTGCCGGGGAGCGGTTAGGCATCAATCAGGCTGGCAGGGGAGTGGTTAGGGGATGATCAGGCTGGCAGGCAGAAGCAGTTAGTGGCAATCAGGCAGAGGCAGGTGAGCAGTTGGGAGCCAGCAGTCCTGGATTATGAGAGGGATGTCCGACCACCCGTTTAGGCCTGATCCCACCAGTCGGACATCCCTCAAGGGGTTCCAGATTGGAGAGGGTGCATGCTGGGCTGAGGGACAACCCCCCCCACCCCACCCCGTGCATAAATTTCATGCACTGGGCCTCTAGTTGTAAATAATGCTGCACTGAACATAGGGGTACATATATTCTTTTGAATTGGTGTTTTGGGGTGTTGTTTTTTAAAATAAATTCCAAGAAGGGGAATCACTGAGTCATAGGCCATTGACTCCATACTGCTTTCCACAGTGGCTCCATCAATCTGCATTCCCACTAACACAAGGGTTTCCTTTTCTCTACATCTTTGCTAACACTCTTTGTTTGTTGATTTATTGATGATAGCCATTCTGGCAGGTGTGAGGTGACATTTCATTGAGGTTTTAATTTGCATTTCTCTGATGATTAGTGACATTGACCATCTTTTCATATGCCTTTTGGCCATCTCTATGTCCTCTTTGGAGAAGTGTCTATTCAAAAAAACATTTTGACCATTTTTAAATGGGATTGTTTGGGTATTGTAGTGTTGATGAAGATTGTATGTTTCTAGGAATTTGTCCATTTCATCCAGATTGTCCAATTTGTTGGCATATAGTTGTTCATAATATTTTCTTAGAATACTTTGTATTTCTGTGGTGTCTGTCATTACTTCTTATCTTTCATTTTTTATTTCATTTATTTGGGACCTCTTTATTTTGCTTGATGAGTCTGGTTAAAGACCTATCTTATTTATCTTTTCAAAGAACCAGCTCTTCATTTTATTGATCTTTGGTGATTTTTTTAGACTTTATTTAGCTTATTTTTGCTCTGATCTTTATTTTTTATTTTCTTCTACTTACTTTGGAATTTATTTGTTGTGCTTTTACTAGCTCCTTTAAGTGTAAAATTAAACTGTTTATTTGAGATTTTTTTTGTTTTTTGAGGTCGGCCTGTAATGCTTTCACTGTGTCCCATCAACTTTAAGTCGTTGTATTCTCATTTTCATTTGTTTTCAGGTATCTTTTAATTCCTTCTTTGATCTCATTGTTAACCCATTCACTGTTTAGTAATATGTAATTAAACCTCCATCTCTGTGTGTTTTCAGCTTTTTTTCTGTGATTGAGTTCTAGTTTCATACCATTATGATCACAGAAGATGCTTGATATTATTTCAATCTTCTTAAATTTATTGAGACTGGTTTTATGTTCTAATATGTGATCTATCCTAGAAAACATGAGTATCTGAGACAAATGTACATTTTGCTCCTTTGGGATGAAATACTCTGAAGATATCAATTGGTTCCATATGATCTAGTGTTTAAGGCCACTGTTTCCTTAGTGACTTTTTTGTCTAGAATACCTATGAATTGATGTCAATAGGGTGTTAAAATCCCCTAGTATAACTGTCTTCTGTCAATACCTCCCTTCATGTCCATCAAGATTTGCTTTTTTAAAAAAATAAATTTTTATTGTTGAAAGTATTACATATGTCTCTTTTTTCCCCCATTGACCACCTCCAGACAACCCCCACCCCACCCCACCCCAGGCCTTCACCACCCTATTGTCTGTGTCCATGAGTTATGTATATATGCATACAAGGTCATTGGTTGATTATCTCCCACCCACCTTCCCTTCGAGATTCTGCACTCTGCTCCATGCTTCCATATCTCTGGATCCACTCCGTTCATCATTTTATTTTGTTACTTAGATTCCACATATGAGTGAGATCATGTGATATTTGTCTTTCTCTGACTAACTTATTTCATTTAGCATGATACTCTCCAAGTCCCTCCAAGTTGTCTCAAAGGTAAGAGATTCCTTTTTTTTTTTTTTTTACTGCTGCATAGTATTCCATGGTATAAATGTACCACAGCTTTTTTATCCACTCATCTACTGATGGGCACTTGGGCTGTTTCCAGATCTTAGGTATTGTAAATTGTGCTGCTGTGAACATAGGGGTGCATACATTCTTTCTTATTTCTTAGGATATATTCCTAGAAGTGGGATCACTAGGTCAAATGGGAGTTCCATTTTTAATTTTTTGAGGAAACTCCATACTGTTCTCCATAGTGGCTGCACCAGTCTGCATTCCCTCCAGCAGTGTACTAGGGTTCCCTTTTCTGCACGTCCTTGCCAGCACTTGTCCTTTGTTGATTTGTTGATGGTAGCCATTCTGACAGGTGTGAGGTGATACCTCATTGTCATTTTAATTTGCATCTCTCTGATGATCAGTGACTGAGCATATTTTATATGTCCCTTGGCCATCTGTATGTCCACTTTGGAGAAGTGTCTATTTTGGTCCTTTGCCCATTTTTTAATCAGATTGTAGGTTTTCCTTTTGTTAAGTTGTATGAGTTCCTTACATATTTTGGGTATTAACCCTTTATCAGATGTATCATTGGCAAATATGTTCTCCCATACAGTGGGCTTTCTTTTCGTTTTGTTGATGATATCTTTTGCTGTGCAAAAGCTTTTTATTTTGATATAGTCCCATTTGCTTATTTTCTCCTTAGTTTCCTTTGCCCTAGGAGATATATCAGCAAACATATTGCTGCAAGGAATGCCTGAGATTTTGCTGCCTATGGATTCTTCTATGACATTTGTGGTTTCATTACTTACATTTAAGTCTTTTATCCATTTTGAGTTTATTCTTGTTTATGGCATAAGTTGGTGGTCTAGTTTCATTTTTGTATGTATCTGTCCAATTTTCCCAACACCATTTATTGAAGAGACTCTCTTGACTCCATTGTATGCTCTTGCCTCCTTTGTCAAATATTAATTGAGTGTAATGACTTGGTCAATTTCTGGGTTCTCGGTTCTGTTCCATTGGTCTATATGGCTGTTCTTTTGCCAGTACCAGGCTGTTTTGATTATGGTGGCTTTGTAGTATAACTTGAAATCTGGTATTGTGATTCCTCCAACTTTGTTATTCTTTCTCAAGATTCCTGCAGCTATTCAGGGTCTTTTTTGGTTCCATATAATATTTTGGAGAATTTTTTCTAGATCTGTGAAATATGCTGTTGGTATTTTAATAACGATTGCATTGAATCTGTAGATTGCCTTGGATAGTATGGACATTTTAATGATGTTGATTCTACCAATCTCTGGACACAGTATATTCTTCCACTTGTTTATATATTCTTCTATATCTCTTTTCAACATCCTGGAGTTTTCATCCTTGGTTAAGTTTATTCCTAAGTATCTCAATTTTTTGTTGCAACAATAATTGGGGTTGTTTGTTTAGTTTCTCTTTCTCAGAATTCATTATTGGTGTATAAAAAACCATCAATTTGGGGGCATTGATTTTATATCCTGCTACATGGCCAAATTCATTTATTAAATCTAGTAGTTTTTTGGTGAAGTCTTTAGAGTTTTTTATGTACAATATAATGTCATCTGTGAATAATGAGAGTTTTACTTCCTCCTTTCCAATTTGGATGCCTTTTATTTCTTCTTGTCTGATCACTGTGGCTAAGACTTCTAGTACTATGTTGAGTAAGAGTGGTAAAGGTAGACATCCCTATCTTGTTCCTGTTCTTAGATGAAATGGTTTTAGTCTTTGCCTATTGAGTATGATGTTCGCTGTAGGTTTGTCAAATATGGTCTTTATCATGTTGAGATATGCTCCCTCTATTCCCACTTTGCTCAGAGTTTTTATCAAAAATGGGTGTTGATGTTGTCGAATGCTTTTTCTGTGTCTATTGATATGATCAGGTGATTTTGGTCTTTCAACTTGTTTATGTGATGTATCATGTTTATTGATTTGTGAATATTTTACCAGTCTTACATCCCTGGAATAAATCCCACTTGGTCATGGTATATGATCTTTTTATTTTTATTTTTAAATAAATCTTTATTGTTCAGATTATTACAGTTGCTCCTCTTTTTTCCCCACATAGCTCCCCTCCACCCAGTTCCCACCCCACCCCATGCCCTTATACCCCCCCCCACTGTCCTTGTCCATAGGTGTAAGATTTTTGTTCAATCTCTTCCCACACCCCCCCCCACATCCCCTTTCCACTGAGAATTGTCAGTCCACTCCCTTTCTATGCCCCTGATTCTATTATATTCACCAATTTATTCTGTTCATCAGATTTTGTATTCATTTGTTTTTTAGATTCATTTATTGATAAATATGTATTTGTTGTCACTTTGTTGTTCATAATTTTTATCTTTACCTTTTTCTTCTTCCTCCTCTTCTTAAAGAATACCTTCAGCATTTCATATAATACTGGTTTGTTTTGGTGATGAACTCCTTTAGCTTGTTCTTATCTGTGAAGCTCTTTATCTGACCTTTAATTCTAAATGATAGCTTTGCTGGGTAGAGTAATCTTGGTTATAGGTTCTTGCTATTCATCACTTTGAATATTTCTTGCCACTCCCTTCTGGCCTGCATAGTTTCTGTTGAGAAATCAGCTGACAATCTTATGGGTGCTCCCTTGTAGGTAATTAACTGTTTTTCTCTTACTGCTTTTAAGATTCTCTCTTTGTCTTTTGCCCTTGGCATTTTAATTATGATGTGTCTTGGTGTGGTCCTCTTTGGATT
Organism: Plecotus auritus; assembly: GCF_963455305.1. Lineage (NCBI taxonomy): Eukaryota > Metazoa > Chordata > Mammalia > Chiroptera > Vespertilionidae > Plecotus > Plecotus auritus. The sequence continues at coordinate 97,287,018 of NC_137772.1, read as the reverse complement.
CCTTTTGTTTGGGGTTCTGTGTGCTTCCTGGACTTGTAAGTCTATTTCTTTCACCAGGTAAGGGAAGTTTTCTGTCATTATTCCTTCAAATATGTTTTCAGTATCTTGCTCTCTCTCTTCTTCTGGCACCCCCTTAATTTGGATGTTGGTGCTTGAAGTTGTCCCAGAGTCTTATTACACTATCTTCATATTTTTGGATTCTTTTTTCTTTTTACTTTTCTGGTTGGGTGTTTTTTGCTTCTTCGTATTTCAAATCTTTGACCTGATTCTTGGGATCCTCTAGTCTGCTGTTGGATCTCTGTATATTACTCTTTATTTCAGTCAGTGTATGCTTAATTTTTAGTTGGTCCTTTTTCATATCCTTGAGGGTCTCACTAAATTTCTCGGAAGTTTCTAGAAGATTCTTGAGTAACCTTATAATCGTGGTTTTGAACTCTATATCCGGTAGTTTGATTTCCTCCATTTCTTTCATTTGTGACATGTTTCTTTGTCTCCGCATTTTGGTTGCTTCCCTGTGTTGATAGAGTGGCCTTGTGTGCTAGGTGTCCTATAGGGCCCAGTGGCTCAGCCTCCCCAATCACCTGAGGTGAACACTCTTGGTACACCCCTTTGTGGGCTCTGTGCACAGTCTTGTTGTAGTTAAGCCTTGATTCTTGTTGGTATCACTGGGAGGAATTGACCTCCAGGCCAAATGGCTGTGAGGACCAGCTGTGTCTACAATGGGAGAACTGCTGTGCTGGAGACACCCTTATTGAGCAGGACTTGCTTCAGTGGGGCTTTGGTGCTCACTGAGTCTGCCCCTTGAGTGTGTCACTTATGGATGTGAAGAGTTGTAATCTGGTATGGTCTCACACTGACCCACTGGGTACACTGGCTCTTGTATCTCCAAGGAGGTGCAGTCAGCCACTGCCTGAGGCCACCCAGCAGGAGCTACAAAGAGATCTGAAGATTCCTCCTCTCTGTTTGGGGTTTGGAGGTGCCCAGATGAGGCCCAGCTGTGAAGCAATGCAGGCTGCTGCTGCAGAGCCTTAGGCCTTCTTTTGGAAGCTTTGGAGCTCTCTGAACCAGCTGCAGTTTGTTAGGTTTTAGGTTGCAAAAGGACAGGCCATTCATATGCAAAAGTCACTGCACACAGTTTGGGTAGGGTTGTAAATTGGGTGGGGCGGGTCTCAGGGAATCACCAGGGTGGAGCAAACAGCAATGGCTGCCAGTCAGCCCTGCCCCGGAGAGGTCCCCGGATCTCTGTCCTGTGGCCCCGTGCAGGAACAATGATGGCTGCGAGCACCTCTGAGAGAAAGCCGCCCATGTGTTCTGGCCCAATGCCAGACAGTCCAGTTTCTCCCTGTATGAGTCTGTGTCCCCAGAGTCTAGTCTGGAACTGGAGTTGAGAGCAATCGGGATCTTGTATCTCCCTTCCAATTGAAAAAAACAACAGTGCACCCAGTTGCCAGCCTATTTCCCATGCGCCTCCGTACCTCTGCACTTTCTCCCCTCCGCACCTCCTGCCAGTCTCCATGCACTGTTTTCTTTCCTTCTAGTTGTAGAACTTCCACTCAACCAGCTTTCCCGTGGTTCTGGGTGATATTTGTTTTGTCTTTTAGTTGGAGTTTTCATGTGGTTGTGAGAGGCAGCAAGTACAGGTATTTACCTATGCCACCATCTTAGTTGTTCCTGATCTTTTTAGCATAGTGCTGAATTTGATTTGTTAATATTTTGTTGAGGATTTTATTATCTATGTTCATCAGGGATATTGGCCCATAATTCTCTTTCTTTTTAGTGTCTTTATCTGGTTTTGGAATTAGGATAATACTGGCCTCATAAAAAGAACTTGGAAGTGTTCCTTCCTCTTGGAATTTTTTGAAATAGTTTGAGAAGGATAGGTGTTAGTTCTTTTTTAAATGTTAGATAAAACTCCCCTGTGAAGCCATCTGGACCTGGGCTTTTGTTTGCTGGGAGTTTTTTTGTTACTGTTTTTGTTACATCTGTTGTTATTGGCCTATTCAGGTTTTCTGATTCTTCCTGATTCAGTTTTGGGTGATTGTATTTTTCTAGGAATTTGTCCATTTCATCCAAATTGTCCAGCCTGTTGGCATATAGTTGTTCATAGTATTTCCTTACAATCCTTTGTATTTCTGTGGTGTCAGTGGTTATTTCTCCACTTTCATTTCTCATTTTATTTACTTGGGTCCTCTTTCTTTGATTCTTGATGAGTCTGGCTAATGGTTCACCAATTTTATTTATCCGTTCAAAGAACCAGCTCTTGGTTTCATTAATTTTTTTTTTTTTGTCTCTATGTTATTTACTTCTGCTCTGCTCTTTATTATTTCCTTCCTTCTACTTACTCTGGGCTTTTCTTGTTGTTCTCTTTCTAGTTCTTTAAGTTGTAGGGTTAAATAGTTTATTGTTGATTTTTTTTGTTTTTCTTGTTTTTTAGGTATGCCTATAGTGCTATGAACTTCCCTCTCAGGATTGCTTTTGCTGTGTCCTAGAGATTTTGGGTTGTTGTGTGTTCATTTTCATTTGTTTCCAGGAAGTTTTTTTTTTTTTTTTAATTTCTTGATCTCATTGGAAACCCATTCTTTGTTTAATAACATGCTATTTAGCCTCCATGTGTTTGAATGTTTTTGGGTGTTTTTACTGTAGTTAGTTTCTAATTTCATTCCACTGTGTTTTGAGAAAATGCTTGATATGATTTCAATTTTCTTGAATTTGTAGAGACATGTTTTGTGTCCTAAAATGTGGTCTATCTTTGTGAATGATCTATGTGCACTTGAGAAGAATATATATTTTGCATCTTTGGAGTGAAATGTTCTATAAATGTCCATTAAATCCATCTGATCCAGTGTGTCCTTTAGAGCAGGGGTCCTCAAACTTTTTAAACAGGGGGCCAGTTCACTGTCCCTCAGACAATTGGAGGGCCGGACTATAGTTTAAAAAAAAAAAACTATGAACAAATTCCTATGCGCACTGCGGGTCTGGGACAAGTCAGCTGCTAAGCAGGACAGGCAGCGGCACCTGGCGGGCCGGATAAATGTCCTCGGCACTGCATGTAGCCCGTGGGCCGTGGTTTGAGGATCCCTGCTTTAGAGTCACTGTTTCCTTGTTAAGTTTTCGTCTGGAAGATCTATCCAGTGAAGTCAGCAAGGTGTTGAAGTACCCTACTAAGATTGTATTGTTGTGAATCTCTCCCTTAAAGTCCTTTAGAAATTTTTTATATATTTAGGTGCTCCTATATTGGGTGTATATATTTTGACCAGGTATATATATTCTCTTGTTGGATGATCCTTTTGGTGTTATGTAGTGGCCTTTGTTGTCTCTTGTGATGGCCTTCATTTTGAAATCTATTTTGTCAGATATGAATATTGCAACCTCAGCTTTTTTCTTATTTTCATTTTCATAGAAAAATTTTTTCCATCCTTTCACTCTCATCCTGTGTGGATCTTTTGTCCTGAGGTGGGTCTCTTGTAGACAGCATATAGTGGGGTCATGTTTTCTTATCTATTCAGCTACTCTATGCCTTTTGATTAGAGCACTTAATCCATTTACATGTAAATTTATTATTGATAGGTACTTATTTATTGCCATTTTAATTCTGTATTCCCAGATTTCTCTCTCTTTTTCTTTTTCTCATTACAGCAGTCCTTTTATAATTTCTTGTAATGCTGGCTTGGTGGTGATGAACTCCTTTAGCTTTTTTTTTCTGCTAAGTTCTTTATTTCACAGTCTATTTTGAATGATAGCTTTGATGAATATAGTAATCTTGGTTTCAGATCCTTGCTTTCCATTACCTTGAGTACTTCATGCCATTCCATTCTGGCTTGTAGATTTTCTGATTACAATTCCTGTGACAGCCTTATGGGAGCTCCTTTGTAGGTAATAGTTTGTTTTTCTCTTGCTGCCTTTAAGATTCTCTCTTTGTCTTTAATTTTTGGCATTTTAATTATGATGTGTCTGGGCATGGGCCTATTTGGGTTCTTCTTGCTTGGGACTCTCTGCACTTCCTGGAATTGTGTGTCTTTTTCCTTCACTAAGATCCCAACCCTGGCTTTTTCTCACAAAGCTACAGTCCACTCTGCCCTCTCTCTTCTGGAGCAATAGGTGAGTGGCTGCACAGGGAATTTTGTGCATTGGCACTTTAAAACGGTGCCTGCATTTCTAGCTGTCTCTCCCTGGCATACAGCAACCTTGCTGCTTTTCACAGCCAGATGTTATGTGGGTACCCTTCTCAGTTCTGGTGCTCTGCTGGGGGGCCCAGCTTGGGGATTAGACCCCAGATTTCTCAGTGACAACACTGCAACAGCAACTCCAGAACCTCAGTTGCTGTTGGTGGGAGCCCGGCCTGTCCTTTCACACCTCTGCTCCTCATACCAGTCTCTATGCGGTCTCCACTTTCTGTCTTAGGTTATCAGGGTTCTCTCCAGAGAGCCTTCAGTTGATTTTTCAGGAAGATTTTCCTGTATTTTAGTTGCAATCCCAGTTTGGTCCTTGGAGTGTGTCTATTCAGCATCCACTTACTCTGTCACCATTTTTAATCTCCATGAGGAATAGGCAGCATGTCTATCTCCCCATGATATACGGAGACTGCCACAGTGAAGCGATCATCTCAGCAGCCGGTCCCATCAAGATTTGCTTTACATATTTAGGTACTCCTATGTTGGGTGCACAAATGTTTATAAGCATTCTATCCTCTTGCTGGATTTCTCCTGTTATCATTATACTTTGTCTCTTACTATAGCTTTGTGGGTTTTTTGTTGTTGTTGTTTTTGTTAATCATCACCTGAGGATATTTTTTCCACTGATTTTTAAAAAGAGAGGAAGAAATGGAGAGAGAGAGAAACATTGATATGAGAGAGAGACACATTGATTTGTTGCCTCCCACATACACCCTGACTGGGGCCAGGTACATGCCTTTGACCAGGAATCAGACTTATGACCCTCTGGTGCAAAGGCCAACAGAAACACCAGCCAGGTATAGTTTGGGTTTTAAAATCTATTTTTTCAAGTATAAGTTTTACTACCCCAGCATTGTTTTCATTTCCATTTGTATGAAATATCTTTTAATATTTCTTTACTTTTAGTCTGTGTATATATTTTATTCTGATGTGGGTCTCTTGTAAGCAGCATATTTATGGGTCTTTTTTTCTTATCCATTCAGCTACCCTATGTATTTTTGTTGGAGTATTTAAACCATTGCCATTTAAAGTGATTATTGATAAGTACATATTTATCACCATTTTATTTTTTAAACTATGTTCCTCTTTTCTTCTTCAAGAAGACCCTTTAACATTTCTTGTAATACTGGTTTGGTGGTAACAAACTCCTTTAGCTTTTTCCTGTCTGGGAAGCTGTTTATTTCTCCTTCAATTTTAAATGATAGTCTTGCTGGGTAAAGTAGTTTGGGTTGTAGGTACTTGCTTTTTCATCACTTTGAATATTTCATGACAATCACTTCTGGCCTGAATGTTTCTGTTGATAAACCAGCTTTAAATTTTATGGGAACATCATTGTAGGTAACTATCTTTCTCTTGCTGCTTTTAAGATTCTTTTTTTTTTTAACCTTTGCCATTTTAATTATGATGTGTCTTGCTAAGAGCCTCTTTGGGCCCATCTTGTTTGTGACTCTTTGCACTTCCTGGAATTATGTCTTTTTCCTTCACTAGTTAGAAAAGTTTTCAGTCATTATTTCTTCAAATAGATTCTCAATCTCTTGTTCTCTCTCTTCTCTTTCTGATACCCCATTGATGCGAATATTGTTACACTTCATGTTTTCCCAAATGTCACTTAAACCATTCTCATTTTTTAAAATTCTTTTTTTGTTTTTTGCTGAGCTTTCTGCTACCTTGTCTTTTAAATTGCTGACTCAATCCCCTTTTTACCCAATCTACTGTTTATTCCTTCTAGAGTATTCTTCATTTTATACTGGTTCTTTTTCATGGTTTCAATATTCTTTTTCATGTTGATGTACTTCTAAGTTCCTTGAGCATCCTTCTAATCATTTCTTTGAACTGTATATCTGATAAATTGCTTGCCTCCATTTCATATAGCTCTTTTTCTGGAGATTTCTCTTGTTCTTTCACTTGGGACATGCTTCTTTGTCTCCCTATTTTGGCTTTCTCTTTGTGTTTGTTTTTATGTATTTGGTAGATTTGCTATGATTTCCAGTTTTGGTCAGGTGGCTTTATGTAATAGGTGTACTGTAAGTCCCAGTGATGCAGTCTCCTTTATTACCTGAGTTGGGTGCCCCAGGAATGTCCCTTAGGTAGATTATGTTTGTCCTCTTGTTGTAATTGAGTTTTGACTGCTATTGGCCTATTCATGCTTGGGGTCAATCCTCAGGCTGGCTGACTATGAAGATTAACCTGGACCACAGTGTACATGCTGCTGTGCAGGTGCTGACCTCACAACACATAATTCACCTCAGCAGGGTCTGCTGCCTGCTGATATTTTTATTTGAATATGATATTAGTGAAGCTAATAATTAGATCCTGCTCTAATGTTGTCTGAAACTGGCCACTGAGTGTTTTGTTTCTGGGGTCTCTTGTAAGGACTCTGGTGCAGGCCAATGTCTGTCTGTAACTGGCTCTGTGTAACCTGTTTGGTACTGCAAAGCAATCCACAGTTTGTGCTGGGCTTGGGTGTGTGTGGGAAGGACCAAGCTTGCCCTGGGGGAAGGTCAGTAAAAGTCCTTAGGCACCCTGAGGTCTACCAGCCACCACCTGCTTGTTAGGCTCAGTCACTGAAAGAGCTCCTGGGGGCAAATGGTGTTCACCAGATTGATACAGGTTCTGAAACCATTCAGCTAATGTCCCAGAGTATACCAAGAATAGCTGCTACCTTCTGGGTGCTCACAGACCTTTGTAGTGAGGTGGGTCACAGGGAGTCAGCAAAGTTTATCAGGCCCAAATAGACCAAGATTTGGCTGTGTGAAGGGAGGGCTCTGCCCTGGTTGGCATGAAAAGTATAAATGTCCCCCCAACCTAGAGCCACACAACTCTGTCTGTTCCAGTTTCTACCTGGAGCTTGATTTCAGTAGAATAGGGCCACCAGGAGTTGGGGTGATGGGGCTAGAGAGAGGTGGGGGAAGTGGCCACCGCCCTAGAGCCACACAACTCAGTCTGTCCCAGATTCTGCTCAGACCTGGGTAGGGTGGAGTCATGAAGAGTCAAGAGAACGGGGCCACTGGAGCCTGGAGACTGGGGATAGTGGATCTCCAATGAGAGGGAGACACCAGTCAGGTTTATAGGAAAGTGGGGGAAATGGCCCCACCCCAAAGCTACAAAACTCAGTCATTGATACCCCCTGAGTCTGTCCAGACCCCTCTACACTCCAGCCCAGGCAACTGACTCCTCACTAGGGTGCAAGCTCCACACGATGGGGCAGCTAGGAGTTCAGAGAGTGGGGCTTTTGGGGAGGTTGTAAACAAGCATTCTCAAGACACTTGGACCTTTATCAGCTGTCAAATTTGATGTAAATATAAATTTTGAAATGAGTCTCATATATTTTAAACACATTTGCCACAAATTGATTATACAATTTGTATAATCTATGAAGGTAAATGTCTTCCAATTACTTTTTTTTAAAAATTGTAACACAAATTAAAATATTACAAATTCTAAAGGAAGCAAGTATATTGTGTGAATCTGTATTATAGTATGAAATCTTACTATCATGTTGAGAAGAAGCTAACATAAAATGCTTCCATAAATTCTAGACAAGTAAATATTTAATAAAACACATAATTATAGAATTTTTACATGCATGTTTCAATATTTTTACTTTCACATATAGGAGAAACATATTACTATAATAATATTAGACTTAGTCAAATGCCATTTGTTTTAATGTTCAGCTTAAACAAAAATTCCAAGATAAATTATATTATATTAAATGTGGCACAAGGACTATTTAGCAACATACTGACAGTGAAAACATGTTTTTTTTTTCTACCATATCCTTTCTCATTAAAAATATCAATATTAAGTACTATACATTTTTAATTACCTCCTTTTCTAGGGTCTCACATACCTCAATATAAAGGATGACACAATTACGTGCATAATTCTCTTAATCTTGCTGCTGCAAAAAGAATTAAAAATCAAATTTTAGAGTTCTCAAGTTTATCACAGATTTCTTCTAACATATAATATGAATTTAACTGATAAACAAAAGCTTTTATAAATGTAATTCTTTAAAAAATTCTTCAGAAATTTCATAACAAAATGCTTTTTACTAATAACTAAAATTTTTACCTTTCTGCTTCATGATTTTTTCTTTCCAATGTGGAATATATATGAGTAAAACACTAAACTTTAGATGTTTAGTAGTAACATTTCTCTTGCCTGTAAAGCACCAATCCCAACTTTATGGTAATATTAAACTTGGAGTCATCAACTAAAGCAATATAACATGGAGACAGAAGGGAGTGGTAGAAGAGATCTGTGTTCCAGCTCTGCCATTAACAAGCTGTGTGATCCTGTGCAAGTCATCACACTTTCAGTACTGTTTCCACAGCAATATAATAAGGGACTTCAGGGATGGGTAGGGAGTAAATGGCACTCTTCTCTTGTAATACTCATCTCGTAAACAAAACGCCCTCATTAATATAACAGCTAATTAGAGTCACATTTGGGGTTGCAAGTGCATTCTGGAGGTAAGGAATTTTAGTAAGCTATACTTCAAAGGAGAAATACTCTAGCAACTGGGATCCTTCCATTAAAGGAGGAGGAGCCTGTTTGATGGAGACTCCAGTTATGCCTCATTTTACCCTATGGCTGGAGACAAGGCAGCCATTGTGAAGCAATTTCTTGCCCTGCTGAAGCCTCTAGCAGGGGACCCAAATTCCACTCCACATGGTACTGATCCTAAGGCAGTGCTCATAGCTTGCTCCCAAGACTGGAGAATGGAGTGGGTAGATGTTGAACAGAACTGTGACATTGCCAAAATTGGCCATGGATTAATATTATCAGGCTAACTCCTCCCTCCCAATCTCTCTCTCCTACACTTTCACTGAGGCTGATGTGAATTCTCCCCTAAGGTTGCCATTCTCTTAATACAGGTCCCTCCTGATCTCACAAAGACTACCAGTTATCTGGGTAGCAGAGAAATGTTATAATAAATCTGACTTTGCCTGACAAAGTGAACATACAAAACCATGTCTGGAAGAATCACTGGGGCACAAAGGCATGGTTTGGGGAGCTTTAGCCCCTCCTATCTTTTTCAGTGTCTCCCAAAACTAACCCAAGTAAATATACAATTGATTTTTTTAAGTGTGTGTGTAAATACAGCTCCAAACAATGTGTGCAGAGTTTGCAGGGAAAGGACTGTGATTTAATTCTACATCCAGAAAAAGCACTGTTTATATTTAGGAACAACAGACAGATATTCTCCAACATGCCAAAACTCAAAGCACAGCATCCTTGTACCTTTTCTAAAAGCAGTTACTCCAGATGTGCTCATCACAAAACCATAAAAATCCTAGGAGAACACATATATAGCAAAATCTCAGACATCTCTCATAGCAATATTTTTGCAAATATATCTCCTTAGGTAAGGGAAACAAAGGAAAAAAATAAACAAATGGGACTACATCAAACTAAAAAGCTTCTGAACAGCAAAAGAAACCATCAACAAAATGAAAAGGCAACCAACTATATGAGAGAACAAAGGATACATTTGATAAGGGGTTAATATCCAAAATACATAAAGAACTTATAAAACAACACCAAGAAGACAAACAATCTAATTATAAAATGGGCAAAGGACCTGAATAGCCACTTCTCCAAAGAGAACATACAGATGGCTAATAGACATATGAAAAGATGCTCAACATCCCTAATTATCAGAGAGATGCAAAGTAAAATGACATGAGGTATCACCTCACACCGGCCAGAATAGCTACCATTAATAAATCAAAAAACGACAAGTGCTGGAGAGGATGCGGAGAAAAGGGAACTTGGCTGCAACGTTGGTGGGGTGCAGTCACTGTGGAGTTTCCTAAAAAAAAAAATTAAAAATGGAACTTCCATTTGACCCAGAAATCCCACTTCTGGGAATATATCCTAAGCATCCCAAAACACCAATAGAAAGAATATATGCACCCTTATGTTCTTAGCAGCATTGTTTACAATAGCCAAGATCTGGAAACAGCCCAAGTGCCTATAAGTAGATGAGTGGATAAAAAAGTTGTGATACATTTACACAATGAAATACTACATGGCTGTAAAAAAGAAGGACCTCTTAACCTTTGCCACAGCATGGATGGACGTGAGATTATTATGCTAAGCAAAATAAGACAGTTAAAGAAAGACCAATACAATATGATCTCACTTATATGTGGAATTTAATGAACAAAATAAACTGACAAACAAAATAGAACCAGACAAATGGATACATGGTACAGACTGGCAGATGTCAGAGGGGAGGTGGGTGGGGGGCCGGGATGAAAGAAGGTGAAGAGAATAGCCAAAGAACATATATGCATTGTCCATGGACATAGACAACAATATGGTGAGGGCCAGAGGAAGGGAGGGTGGGGTCTGGATTGGGAGGGGAGGAGAAATGGAGGGCACCTGTAATAATGTCAACAATAAAAATAAAATATAATTTTTAAAAAGTTCTGCCCCCATAAAAGAAAGAAAGAAAGAAAGAAAGAAAGAAAGAAAGAAAGAAAGAAAGAAAGAAAGAAAGAAAGAAATGCTCAAGTCAGCTGAGTAATGAATCAAAATGAAGAACCAGGAACAAGGAAGACACCTTATAGAGAAAATGTGTTAAATAAAATAATCAAAATGCGGAACTAAGTCTAAACAATCATTGTTAATGCAGCATGTGACCATGTAAACAAACAATTCTATAAGCAAAAATAAAATAAAATTCTTGTAACAGTATGGATTTAAATGTGTGAGTTTTCTTACACAATCTAGGATTTAATATTTGTAAATTGGTAGAAGTAAAAGCATGTTGCATTTTTTATCTTTCCCAGGTACAAGCCCAGTTTTAATCTGGATATTAATTGAGAAATAAAGGTGCAATTGTTTTCTAAAAATAGGTTTATAACCTTTGTTTTGTTAAAAAATTGAAAGGATAAAAGCAAATCACTTAATAGCAAAAGACAGAAAAATTTAAAGAAAAAATAAAAAGAAAGTGTGTAATACAGAAAACAGAGTACAATGATAGCAACTAAAGCCTAATAGACCAGAAATAATGACAAACACAAGCACATAATCTCATATTAATATTGACAAATGCTCTCAGATAAGTTTAAAAGTTAAATGTACTATATTCTGTATATAAAAGGCAAAAGTAAATAACGTGACAGTTTGAAAATAGAGATGGACAAATACATAAGGTGCACGTTAAATCTCAGTACATTAAAAGTTGTAATATGAATATCAAAATTGAATTCAAAGCAAAAATATTAACTATGACCAAGACTTATTTTATATTGATAATAGGCAGACCCTGTTGGACACAACAAGGCCATGTTGAACATGGGTGGGATCCGTATTAAGGGCAGGTCCTGTCTTTCCCAATGGACACTTAATTTTCTGTACAAACTCTGGGGGAGACATGTGGCTCCTCAAAGCAATAAGGGCATTGGGATGATTCTTTGGTCTTTCTGCTCTCACCCTAGGGCTCTGGCTCTTCTCCCTAAACCATCCACACCACATAGGCTACATATATTCCTACATTCTAGGTCAGGGGTGGTCAAACTTTTTGACTCGAGGGCCACAATGGGTTCTTAAACTGGACCGGAGGGCTGGAACAAAAGCATGGATGGAGTGTTTGTGTGAACTAATATAAATTCAAAGTAAACATCATTACATAAAAGGGTATGTTTTTTTTTTATTTCAATAGTTTTATTCATTTCAAACATTTTAACAAGAAGAATGTAAACACTAATTATTATAATTTGAAACTTCAAAAAATGGAGGAATCATAGCACAATGACATACTTTATACTGAAGATGGCAAAGGCAAAATAAAATTGCCTAACAAAGGAAAGGTACAAAAGCCCTTCAAATTAAACTTAAATATAATAAAATAATTTAAAACTAAAACAAACAGAAAAGAACAAAATGTGTAAACAGTAAATTAAACATTTTCTTTAGTGCAACTTCCAAATTATGCCCGGGACATAGATGTAGATGGCAATGTAGACTGGGTTGAAAGATTTTTGGTCTTTAAAACATCAGCTTCAGTGGGAACAGTGTTGTTGGTCTCCTTTTTTAGCTAATGCATCAACATCTGGAGTTAGTTTTGTTGTGGCTGTTCTCAGGATAGATCTGAGGTGTTCGTCACTTAAGCTGGATCTGTGAGGGGCTTTGTTGATGTTCATGACGCTAAATGTCTGCTCACAAACATAGGTTGACCCAAACAGCACCAGTATCTTCTGTGCCATCCTCCGGATGTTTGGAAAAGTGGCTTCATTAAGTGAAGCATAAAAGTCTCTTAGTTCAAGAGAGCTGAATTTCTCCTTTAGGACAAAGTCAGACTGAAGATCGATGAGTTCCAGTTGCACCTCTTCTGGTGCTGTTTCAGGGTTTTGTGACAAAGGACAGGCCACCAGTTGAAGTGACTGGTCAATTTTTTTAACATCAGAAAACCGACGACAGAATTCTGCATGCAGGTCATCCAGTGATTTGCTGTATTTCTTCACGTTTTGGATGGTCTCCTTCTGTGTGGCTAGTGGGGCAAAATGAGTGAAGACTTTGTCTGAAATTTGTCTGGAAAAGAAAATCAGCTTCGATTTAAAGGCTTTCACATTAGTGTACATGTCATGTACATACTGATCTTTTCCCTGTAGCTTCACATTTAGCTCATTCAAATGTGAAAATATATCTACAGCAAATGCAAAGTCACACAGCCAATTCTTATCACTCAGCTCAGTAAATTCGTCAGACTTCCCCTTTAATTTCAAAAATGCACCAATCTCTTCTTTGAGCTCCCACACTCGTTGGAAAACTTTGCCCAAACTCAACCAGCGGACACGAGAGTGGTAAAGTAAGTCGTGGTGATCCGCATCAGTTTCCTCCAGAAACTTAATAAACTGATGGTGCTGAAGTCCCTTTGCTCGAATGAAATTAACAAGCTTTACGACTGGATTAACAACATGATTAAGTTGTAATATAGACTTGCACAATGATTCCTGGTGAATAATACAGTGAAGAAAAATAACATCTTGGTTAGGGTTCTCCTCTTTCACTTTATCCTGAATTCTTTTTAGCAGTCCAACATTTTTTCCAGTTAAATTTGGAGATCCATCTGTCGTGACATTAGCAAGTTTACTCCATGGTAGCTTCATTTTCTCGATGACAGTAGACACCCGGTCATACAAGTCCTCTCCCCGTGTTTTTCCTTTCAGTGGCTCCATGGCTAAAAACTCCTCCGTAATTTCAAAATTGTCACTAATCCCTCGGATAAAAATTAAGAGCTGAGCAGTGTCCTTTACGTCATTACTTTCATCCAATGCTAGTGAATAAAACTTAAAGAACTCTGCCTTACTATTTAACTTGCTAGCCAAGTCTTCATCAATCAGTTCCACTCGACGAGTCACTGTCCTTCGCGATAAGCTGAGTTTTTCAAACTTGCCTTTGCTCTCTAGACACAAGAGACCTGCTATCTCTATCATACATTCTTTCAAAAACTCGCCTTCAGAGAGAGGTTTGCTAGCTTTTGCTAATTTGAATGATAGCATAAAACTTGCTTTGGTAGTTGTCTCTTGAATTGCAGTTTTTCTGTGAAAGACATTTTGCTGAGCCTGTAATTTAGCCATCAACCTCTGTGCAGTAGCCTCCCGTTCTTGAGGTGACTGCTTGCTAGCATAGTTGCCATGCTTTGTGGCAAAGTGACGGCTGAGATTGTACTCTTTGAAGACTGCAAGTGTTTCCTGGCATATCAGACATACCGGCATTGATCGGACTTCGGTGAAAAAATATTTTGTTGTCCACTCCCTCTTAAACACTCGGCATTCACTGTCCACTTTCCTTTTCTTTGGTCCACTCATGTTTAATATTGGGCTAAAACCAACAGTACCGTTCTCTTATTAAATTCTTTACTAAAATAAGACAGTAAAGTATAAAAACAAGTGATTAAATTTGCTCTACTATAACATTTTTGGTCTTCTGAAAAATATATATATATAACAAAATCATCTGAAAAGTTCAGACATGGGACAGAGGCACACCCTGACCATAGAGAACAACCCCTTTCCTCCATAGGAAACCTGTGTATCTTTCACACAGGCCCTTTGTTTATGGTAACACACATAGCTGCACATTGCTGTGTCTTCCAGACACACTTGTATGGGAGGTGCTAGGGCAGTGCAAAACATGGGTAACCAGTAGTTACCACTAGCACTTCCGTTACTGGCAAAAAAACAGCCGCAGTGCACATAGTGTGAAAGAGCCCATTATCAATGTCAGATGCATCCACTGGACTCTATAAAAACAACCAAGTGCCACTTTTAAATGCCCATTGCAACAGTTTTTCTTATTAAAAGCTGGAAATGGCAGGATATTTATATATATATACCCCTACTGTGACAGCCTGGCAGAGCATTACAAAGGAGAAAACCCAGCATCTGGTGATGTCCATAAGTACAAGACTTCAGGCTGTCATTACCAGGAAAGGGTTTCATCCAAGTATTAGATATGAACATTTGATTTTCAGTTTTTCATTTGTCCAATTACTTCTGAAACCCTGAAATTAAGCGATTTTGTAATAAAATCTTTAGTTCATCACATTTCTATACAATCTTTTTGTTCAACCCACTGAATTAGGGTTCGTTCACACTAGCCGTGCTGCCGTTGCAGTGTGGTGCAGTACTGCAATGCAGCGCAGCTAGGGTTAATGCAGGGTACACAGGTTTCCATCATGTTTGCGTTGATGCTAATGTGCAGTGGTGCATGTTAACACAAATGCCCTGTAGCACGCACTTTTACAGGCGCAAGGGGGAGAAGCAAACGCAGCGCAAAATGCATTTGTTTTGCCGCTAACACATGCGGTTAGTGGCCACGGTAGCGTTACTGATACCGCATCCGTATCAGCAAAAAAATGCAGCCACAGCATGGCTAGTGTGACATGTCCTCTGTGTGTCTTTTTCCCTGCTGCGCGCGTCCGCAGTGGGAAAAAAACCTGCAGTGGATACAAGCCCTAAAAGCTGAAAGTCTTTGCTGTTTTATTAACAAGTCATTGTGATGTACAGAATGTGGGAACAGGAAAAAATTGTGTTTGAGTAGAGCTCTTAATCTTACCTCAGAAAGGCTCTGATACTGTGCTCTCCAGGGGCGTGTCTCCCTACATCACCATGATAACGTGTCTACGCATTCCCAGGGTGATGTCGGGAGACGCGTCCACGGGCATTACAAGGAGCCTCTGGAAGATTGAGAGGTTGTTCCTTCTACTGAATGGGCGGATATAAATCCACCCACTCAGAAGAAGGAGCTGCGGCCGTGTTTCCCGACGTTGCCATGTTAACACTGCTGCTGGTGAAGGAGCGGAGGGGAGAGCAAGATAACCCTCCGTTCTTTTGGCTCCGCGGGCTGGATAGAACAGCCGAACGGGCCGGATCCGGCCCGCGGGCCGTAGTTTGCCCACGGCTGTTCTAGCCTCTTCTAATTTCCTGATTATGAAGACCCTTCACAGCATCCTTACTCTGCATGTATCTTGCATGTCCTTTCTGTTCCTCAGTCGGGTTCAAATAACCGCAAGACTGAGCCCAGGACCCCCGCCAAGACGATGGTGATTCTGCATTTGTGACACCAGGTTTAGGTGGTAACAGCTCTGGAGGGTGAGGGACAGAGCCAAGGTCTCTTAGCTCCAGTCTTTCCTTTTGAGAGCTCCACTGCTCCCTGTCTATTGCTACTTCCTCCTTACTACACGTAGATTCTCCCTCTCCTGGCCCCTCTAGTAGAGTCTCACACAGACATTCGGAGAGTTTCTAAGAGGCTACTACCTACTAAAGGTCACAAACAGCCTGTGAGTAAGAAGTTTCCCTCTTAGGACCTGCTCTTCTCTTTTCCACATAGACCCAAAAAGAAAGTTACCCACAGAAGCTTACAGTCTCTTATGGAAACCTCTAATTGCCATGGGTGATCCAAATACCTTTCACCACAAAAATCACACAACTCACCCCTTGTTGTCATTGTTGTCAAAGGGCCCTAAAGAGACATCCATAACTTTGCTAAAGGGTAAAAAACATACAAAAAGTAGTCAGACATTTTGGAAGGCAATCAAGTTATTTTTCCTCATGGAATTTCAGGTCATGAAAAGTAAAATCATGAGGAAATATGACAGAAACTAACAAACCAGTTTCAGTGTATATAGCAATGAGACCTCTGCAACAGCCTCTGAGCTGTGTGTGTGTGTGTGTGTTTGTGTGTGTGTGTGTGCACGCGCGCGCACGTGCACGCGCAGACACACACCTAAGCACACACACACATCCTCTGGAAAGAAGGAAGGGAGGAGTAGCAGTCATGATTAAACCTATTTTCTTCTTCCCCATTTTGTCAACTGTTCCACACACTCTGAAATCTATTTGGGAAACATGAAAGAGATCTGAGAATGTAGGGATGGGGGAGGTGAATCCATGTGCTAATAAAGGGATACAGAAAAAGAAAAGAAAATGCCAGAACAATGAATATTGATTGCAATGTCAAGGGCTAGTCCCTGGTCACCATTTGTTAGAGAAGAAACAAGGAGGGAGGTCAAGAATGACCTAAATTAATTTTAAAAGGCATTTCTAGCTCCAGCCAGTGTTGCTCAGTTGGTTGGAGCATCATCCCGTGCCTAAAGGTCATGGGTTTGATTCCCAGGCAGGGCACATACCCAGGTTGAGGGTTCAATTCCTGTCCAATCGATGTTTCTCTCACATTGATGTTTCTCTCTCTCTAAAAATCAATAAAAAGATACTTTTAAAAAATATTTTTCTGAACTGAAAGTAAAGCATGTATTCAGAATGGTTTCTTTTTCTTTGAATTTATTTCAAAAAAGATACCTGGTTATATCATCCAAAATCAAGACTTTCCACCACCAAACCACTGGATTGGGTAATTTAATCTCTCTACAACTTAATTTCCTCATATATAAAATAAGACACATGAAAATGCACTTTACATCTGTCAGCTTTATAAAGTCATGCTGAATATTCACTTACAAATATTATTTTTTTTTAGGCAGCCTGCACTCTTCACCCAATGTTATGAGGAAAAAATTAGTATCTGACAACATAAACTGACACATACTTAAATTTCAAAAATGCATAAAGATTCTCACCAAAGTGATACACTATCATAATTTCCTGGTAAATCTAACCCGTGGACAGACTGTGGAAAGGTTTGCCAGGGGCTCAGTGGGAAGGAAAATTTTAAATTCTGTTCTTGCTTTTCTCCTGAGTTTCTTAGAGACAATCACTACCTTTCTCAGTAGAAACCAGTAGCAACTGGATGTAGTTATGATAAAATTAGGGAAGCATTATGTTAGCTGATAAAAACAGGAGAGGACTGAAGAGCAATCCTTGGGACTTCACTCCTCTACCCACCAGTTTCCTAAACCCCAGGTGATAGCCTAGGGAGACGGCCTCCTCCAGTGCTGCTCTGCACTGGAGCTTAGAAGTGACGTACCATGACTAGAAGAGTTGCGTAGTCACAGTGCTTTGTGATTCCTGAGACTTTATTGTCCCCAAGCTCAACACCTCCTCTTCTTATAAACTTACTGAGAAAAACACACTTTACATCCTACCTTTTAATGAGGATGGCTTATATAATACCTCACCCAAGCCAGAACATTTTTTAAAGTGAACGGATGCACTATTAGTAACTATGCTGAGACAACAAACATAATTTTAGCCCTTTCCTTAATACAAGTTACCAGACAGACTGGCTAAAAGTCACAAGGAAAGTGAACTCACAAGTCAAATAATTAGATACTTGAGGAGTACACTTACTGGAAAAGGAAAAATACTGAACAACATAAACCATCTGAAGCAGAACTATTGGGACATACCAACCAAGGTTTTTAAATAAGCTTGAGAAATAAAGTTATAGAGAAACTCTCACAAAAAATACTAGAAAAGAATAAAGAGAGAGAAGGTACAAAAGAAAAGCCAGTTGACATGAAGGATAAAGAGAGACATCTAACACCTGGATTATAGACATCTAAGAATAAATGGAAAAAAATAAAATGGGAAAGAGGAAATGTTTTAAAAATAATAAGGATAAATTTTTCCAGAATTATAGAAAGAATATCATAGAAGTGATAGCTCATTTAACAAACATTTAAATAGTATTTACTAAGTGCCAGATATTAACAAATATACCTCAATTGGTCATCATTACAACCTTTAAGATAGTTATTATTATTAACTAGAGCAGTGGTCAGCAAACTCATTAGTCAACAGAGCCAAATATCAACAGTACAACAATTGAAATTTCTCTTGAGAGCCAAATTTTTTAAACTTCAACTTCTTCTAACGCCACTTCTTCAAAATAGACTTGCCCAGGCCATGGTATTTTGTGGAAGAGCCACACTCAAGGGGCCAAAGAGCTGCATGTGGCTCGCGAGCCACGGTTTGCCGACCACTGAACTAGAGGCCTGGTGCATGAAATTCATGCATAGAGGGGGCCCCCTCAGCCCGGCCTGCACCCTCTCCAATCCAGTGCCCCTCAGGGGATGTCCGACTGCCAGTTTAGGCTTGCACCCTTTCACAATCCAGGACTGCTGGCTTCTAAATGCTCACCTGCCTGCCTGTCTGGTTGCCCCTAACTGTGCCCCCGCCAGCCTGGTTGTCCCTAACTACCCCCCCCCCCCCCACTGACCTGGTCACCCCTCACTGCCCCCCTGCTGGCCTGGTTGCCCCATGCAGCCTGCTGTTCAGTCGTTTGGTCGTCCCTCACTAACCCCCCTGCCGGCCTTGTCGCCCCACACAGCCTGCTGTTTGGTTGTCCGTCTGGTTGTTTTGGTCGTGACAGCCCCTGGCTTTTTATATATTAGGATTATTTTATGTAAATCACAGATCTTGAATATTCAAATATTTCTAACAACCATCATGCTGATTTGTAAGCCACTAATCTCACTAATAAAAATCCATTTGTGACCTTCACTGGGTAATTAACAATGCTTCAGATGTTGATAAAAATGGGACAACTGAAGCCCTTGTAGTGGTCATCTCTAGAAAATTGTCACCACTGCTGAACAAAGTATTCTCCATTGGGGCAACCCTAGAGAAGTTTAAAGTGACCATGACTGGCACATGCATATTATTACTGGCACACTGTCTAAGCTGTAGTTTTTTTAAAGAAATTACAGGTTTACACATCTTTAAATTGTGAGTTGGTCAAAATAACTTACATATAATTTACATTTATTATGAAAGTACACAAATATTCCCTATTCTATTAAACAAAGCTGAGAATTATGCTTAAAATGCAGTAAATTTGAATCTTGCCACTTACCTGTTAATATTTTGAGGCATGAAACAGTGATATAAAAGGTTCTTCTTTAACCTTTGCATGATAGTATCTATAATTAATTCTAAGAGAAGGAAAAACACATAAGAATTTTATAATCAAAGTTTTTAAAACTCATGATATCCTCCCAATTAAAAAGTCACATGTTGAACTTATTAGGTATGGATCAGCATTTCCAAAGTCTTGGATAACAAACATAAAAATTTACAATACTGTGCAATTTTATCAATTTCATGAAACATATTCTATATTTGCTCTTAGTATTTTAGTTCAAAAAATAGAGGAAAATGCTTTCTGAATGTTCAAAATTTAAGTTTAGCTCAAGTACAGAACATTTCAAAGATTGCCCATTTGCTATACAGGATCCAGAAAGTGACATAAAATCTATTTCAAACCAATTTTACATAATCATAGTGATTGATGACATTTCCATCCTGAAATATTCTGTAGAATAAATCAAAGGAGTGGGAAAGCAAAGACACGTACCCTCCCCAACATTTCACAGAGCAGATTATGTCATCAAGAAAACTGGAAGTCATTGGAGAATAAAAAGACATTGCCAAGCTAACAAGTAGTAACTTCATGTCTGCACTGAGGCAGCCAGAGATGTGCCACAAGCCCCTAAATTCTGGAAAGGAGAGAAAAATGAAAACAAATAGGAAAATACTTTTTTTCAAAAACAGACTAATTTGGACATAAATTTTTGAGTTTGGGGCATGGGACCCAGCCATCTGTGAATTCTGTACCTTTAAGGGTTACCAGTTTATACACAGTTGAAGTACAAATCCCAAACCTCTGAGGCTACCACAGTTTGTTCTAGAAAGGTGGCCCTAAGAACCAAGGGAAATGGATGGAGAACCGAATTTCTGGGGTTCTTCCACCATGGAAGCCCCGGACCCCCTGACCTGCAAGCAGAGCTGCTTTCACTGAGGCACTGTGGCTTGAAAGGGGCTGGGGCCTGGAGGGGTGGGGGATGCAGAAGGACTCAAATCCTGTGATCTTGGTACTTTTCTTATGTGGGAGTGAATGTTACTGGAAATCCTGGTAGCAGTTTTCTCTCCTGCTGCCTTTCTGGATAATGCCTTTTCATTAAAAACAATTATTTTTTAATTTACATAAACCAAGCCTGTTCAGTCAAATCTTGGCCCAATTCCTGGCAAGCAACAAGGTTACTGCTATCTGGTCCTATACTGGCCTAGTGCTTCCCCTCCCCTTCTCAAAGAGTGCCTGGGAGAGGAGAGAACAGTTAATTAGTGGTGTCTATAGCTGAGCACTTGGCAAACCGTCCTGTCTATGCCCCCAAAGACCCCCATTCTGTCCATTCTCCCCACCCTTCTTCTCCCCTCACCCTCCATTGTACTCTAAAACATTATACTTTTCCCACGCTCTGTGAGGGTGAGAGGGGAGAGCACAACATTAGACAACATAGAGGGCAGAGGTTGGGATGGGACATTCTTGTCTAGAAACACCTCCCTCCCCTAGGTCTTTACCTGTGCTGGTAACAAGCCAGTACTGGAATAAGAACCCCTGTGTCCATGGTGACCCCAAACAAAAGATTCCAATGGTTCTGAGATTATTGTTGAGTGAGGAATAGGATAGGCTGCAGGGACTTAAAAACAGACACTGTTCTCCTTAAAGATGAGGGGTGGAGGGATTCCAAGATCCAAAATCTGAGGATAATTTTAGAACAGACTGTGTCACCTGCTACTTTTTCTTTTGCATTTAATGGAGTGAGTGCTTCTTATATATTCTTATTCTGAAGAAGGTTACAATGAGCTCTTTGCTTCCCTTATAGGTTGGAGAGAATAATCAGAGGCTTAATGTTTTTAGGATAATGTTAACTGTGAGCTTAAAATAGTAAACCATGTTGTAAACAGATGTGCTGTTATCCAGGCTTTTTCCATTTATAGACCACAGGCAGAGTAGGTTTAGAATAATTCTTAAGGTCCCTAGGATTTTAAATATATATATATTATTGTTAGTAGTATTACAGATGTCTTGTATTCCCCACTCTTTTTTTTTTTTTCAAATTTTTATTAAGGTATTATATGTGTACATATCTTACCATTGCCCCCCACCCCCACCCCACTCCCATACATGCCCTCACCCCCCAATGTTTTGCATCCGTTGGTTACTCTTATATACATGCATATAAGTCCTTCAGTTGATCTCTTATTTCCCCCACCTCTCCCTAACCTTACCACTGTAATTTGACAGTCTGTTTGATGCTTTACTGCCTCTGTAACTATCTTTTTGTTCATCAGTTTATAATGTTTTTCATTATCCCCAAATGAGTGGGATCATGTGGTATTTTTCTTTCATTGACTGGCTTATTTCACTTAGCATAATGTTCTCTAATTCCATCCAAGTGCCTACAAATGGTAGTAATTCCTTCTTTTTTACGGCAGCATAGTATTCCATTGTGTAGATGTACCATAGTTTTCTGATCCAGTCATCTGCTGATGGGCACCTAGGCTGTTTCCAAATCTTAGCTATTGTAAATTGTGCTGCTATGAACATAGGGGTGCATATATCCTTTCTGATTGGTGTTTCTGGTTTCTTAGGATATATTCCTAGGAGTGGGATTACTGGGTCAAATGGGAGTTCCATTTTCAGTTTTTTGAGGAAACTCCATACTGTTCTCCACAGTGGCTGCACCAGTCTGCATTCCCACCAGCAGTGCACGAGGGTTCCTTTTTCTCCGCATCCTCGCCAACACTTGTCGTTTGTTGATTTGTTGATGATAGCCATTCTGACAGGTGTGAGATGGTATCGCATTGTTGTTTTGATTTGCATCTCTCGGATAATTAGTGACTTTGAGCATGTTTTCATGTGTCTCTTGGCCTTCCTTCTGTCTTCTTTCGAAAAGCTTCTATTTAGGTCCGTTGCCCATTTTTTTATTGGATCATTTATCTTCCTTTTATTAAGTTGTATAAGCTGCCTGTAGATGTTGGAAATTAAACCTTTATCAGTGATACCATTTGCAAATATGTTCTCCCATACAGTGGGGTTTCTTGTTGTTTTGTTGATGGTTTCTTTTGCTGTGCAAAAGCTTTTTATTTTGATGTAGTCCCATTTGTTTATTTTCTGTTTGGCTTCCATTGCCCTAGGGGCAGTATCACTGAAAAAGTTATTTTGGCATATGTCTGAGATTTTGCTGCCTGTGGATTCCTCTAGTATTTTTATGGTTTCCCGTCTTATATTTAAGTCCTGTACCCATTTTGAATTTATTTTTGTGTATGGTGTAAGTTGGTGATCTAGTTTCATTTTTTTGCATGTATCTGTCCAATTTTCCCAACACCATTTATTAAAGAGACTGTCTTGACTCCATTGTATGCTCATGCCTCCTTTGTCAAATATTAAATGCGCATATTGGTTTGGGTCGATATCTGGATTCTCTATTCTGTTCCATTGATCTATATGTCTGTTCTTGTGCCAGTACCAGGCTGTTTTGAGGACAGTGGCTTTGTAATACAGCTTGAAATCTGGTATTGAGATCCCTCCTACTTTATTCTTCTTTCTCAGGATTGCTGTGGCTATTCGGGGTCTTTTTTTATTCCAGATGAATTTTTGGAGAGTTCTTTCTAGGTCTGTGAAATACGCCGTTGGTATTTTAATGGGGAGTGCATTGAATCTATAGATTGCTTTGGGTAGTATGGACATTTTAATGATGTTGATTCTACCAATCCATGAACATGGTATGTTCTTCCATCTGTTTACATCTTCCTCTATCTCTTTTTTCAGTGTCCTGTAGTTTTCCGCATATAGGTCTTTTACCTCCTTGGTTAGGTTTATTCCTAAGTATCTTAATTTTTTTGGTGCGATGGAAAATGGGATTGCTTTTTTAGTCTCTCTTTCTGTAAGTTCATTGTTGGTGTATAGAAATGCCATAGATTTCTTGGTGTTAATTTTGTATCCTGCTACATTGCCGAATTCATTTATTAAGTCTGTTAGTTTTTTGATGGAGTCTTTCGGGTTTTTTATGTACAATATCATGTCATCTGCAAATAAGGACAGCTTTACTTCTTCTTTTCCAATTTGGATGCCTTTTATTTCTTCTTCTTGTCTAATTGCAGTGGCTAATACTTCCAGTACTATGTCAAACAGGAGTGGTGAGAGTGGGCATCCCTGTCTTGTTCCTGTTCTTAGGGGAAATGGTTTTAGTTTTTGCCCATTGAGTATGATGTTAGCTGTGGGTTTATCATATATAGCTTTTATGATGTTGAGGTATGATCCTTCTATTCCCACCTTGTTGAGAGTTTTTATCAAGAAAGGGTGTTGGATTTTGTCAAATGCTTTTTCTGCATCAATTGATATGACTATGTGATTTTTATCTCTCAATTTGTTTATGTGATGTATCACATTTATTGATTTGCGGATATTGAACCATCCTTGCATTCCTGGGATAAACCCTACTTGGTCATGGTGTATGATCTTTCTGATGTACTTCTGGATCCGATTTGCTAGAATTTTGTTGAGGATTTTGGCATCTACATTCATGAGGGATATTGGCCTGTAATTCTCTTTCATTGTGTTGTCTTTATCGGGTTTCAGTATTAGGGTGATGCTGGCTTCATAGAAGGAGCTTGGAAGTGTTCCTTCCTCTTGAATTTTTTGGAATAGTCTGAGGAGGATAGGTTTTAGTTCTTCCTTGAATGTTTGGTAGAACTCTCCTGTGAAGCCGTCTGGCCCCGGGCTTTTGTTTGCCGGAAGCTCTTTGATGACTGCTTCAATTTCTTCCATAGTTACTGGCATGTTGAGCTATTTAGATTCTTCCTGATTGAGTTTTGGAAGGTTATATTTTTCTAGGAATATGTCCATTTCCTCCAGGTTGTCCAGTTTGTTGGAATAGAGTTGTTCGTACTATTTTTTAACAATCCTTGGTATTTCGGCGGGATCTGTTGTTATTTCACCTCTTTCATTTCTGATCTTGTTTATTTGGGTCCTCTCCCTTTGCTTCTTGGTGAGCCTGGCTAGAGGTTCATCAATCTTGTTTATCCTTTCAAAGAACCAGCTCTTGGTTTTGTTGATCTTTTGTATTGTTTCTTTGGTCTCTATGTCGTTTATCTGTGCTCTGATCTTTATTATTTCCTTCCTTCTGCTTACACTGGGCTTTTCTTGTTGCTCTTTTTCTAACTCTTTGAGTTGTTGGGTTAGGTAATTTATTACCCCTGTTTCTTGTTTTTTGCAGTAGGCTTGTAGAGCTATGAACTTCCCTCTCAAGACTGCTTTCGCTGTGTCCCATAGATTTTGGATTGTAGTGTTTTCATTGTCATTTGTTGTCATGATGTTTTTTATTTCTTCTTTGATCTCTCTGGTAACCCAGTCATGGTTTAATAGCATGCTGTTTAGTCTCCATGTGTTTGATTTCTTTGGGTTGTTTTTATTGTAGTTGATTTCCAGTTTTATGCCACTGTGGTCTGAGAAGATGCTTGATATGATTTCTATCTTCTTGAATTTGAAGAGACTTTGCCTATGTCCCAACATATGGTCTATCTTTGAAAATGACCCATGTGCGCTTGAGAAGAATGTATATTCTGTGGCTTTGGGGTGAAATGTTCTGAAGATGTCAATTAATTCCATCTGGTCTAGTGAGTCATTTAGGATTGATGTTTCTTTGCTGATGTTTTGTTTAGAGGATTTGTCCAATGGTGATAGTGGGGTATTAAAGTCTCCTACTATGATTGTATTGCTGTCAATGTCTCCCTTGATATCCTCCAGGAGTTTTTTTATGTATTTGGGTGCTCCTGTATTGGGTGCATATATGTTTACCAGAGTTATTTCTTCTTGTTGGATTGCTCCCTTTAGTATTATGAAATGGCCTTCCTTATCTCTTGTTATGTCCTTCAGTTTGAGATCTAATTTGTCAGAAATAAGTATTGCTACCCCAGCTTTTTTTTCAGTTCCATTTGCCTGGAAAACCTTTTTCCATCCCTTCACCCTCAGTCTGTGTGCGTCTTTTTTTCTGAGGTGGGTTTCTTGTAGACAGCAGATATATGGGTCGTGTTTTCTTATCCAATCTGTTACCCTATGTCTTTTGATTGGGGCATTTAATCCATTTACATTTAAAGTTATTATTGATAGGTACTTATTTGTCGCCATTCCTATTCTTTACCCCTGTGTTACTTCTTCACTTCCTGTTTCTTTCTTTCTTTCTTTCTTTCTTTTTTTTTTTTTACAGTAGACCCTTTAGCATTTCTTGCATTGCTGGTTTGGTGGTAATAAATTCCCTTAGTCCTTTTTTGTCTGTGAAGCTCCTGATTTCACCTTCAATTTTGATTGACAGCCTTGCTGGGTACAGTATTCTTGGATTCAGCCCCTTCCTTTGCATGACTTTGTATATTTCATTCCATTCCCTTCTGGCCTGATGAGTTTCTGTTGAGAAATCAGTTGCTAGTCTGATGGGGGTTCCTTTGTATGTAACTTTCTGTCTCTCTCTTGCTGCTTTTAAGATTCTTACTTTGTCGTTGGTGTTTGCCAATTTAATTATAATGTGCCTTGGCGTCGGTCTTTTGGGGTTCATTTTGCTTGGGACTCTGTGAGCTTCTTGGATTTGTGTGGGTTTTTTCTTCCCTATATCTGGGAAATTTTCTGTCATTATTTCTTCAAAGAGGTTTTCTATTCCTTGCTCAGCTTCCTTTCCTTCTGGAACCCCTATTATGCGGATGTTGTTTTGTTTCGTGTTGTCCCAAAGTTCCCTTAGACTCTCCTCCTGCCTTTTAATTTTTTTTTCTAGAAGTTGCTTTTCTTGGGTATTTTTTTCCATCTTGTCTTCTAGCTCACTGATGCGGTCCTCTGCTTCTTCTAGTCTACTCTTGATGCTTTCTATTGAGTTCTTTACAGCAGCGATGTCATTTTTCATTTCTTCTTGGTTCTTCTTCATTTCCTCTTGGTTCTTGCTCATATTGTCGAATTTGTCTTCCATTCTTTTCAGCCACCTTATGACCATTTCTCTGAATTCTTTTTCTGGAAGGTTGCTTGCCTCCATTTCGTTTACTTCCTTTTCTGGTGATGCCTGCTTTTCTTTCATATGCGGGCTGCTTCTTTGTCTCCCCATGGTCTCTCTTCTCTGGGTGTCTGGTTATGTAGTTCTCTCTCTCCTGGGTTGATTTAAAGGCACAAAATACAGCACTACCAGGTACAACTCACAAGGCACTGAACAGGAATGTATTCACGATATTAATAACCTCCAATAAAGGTGACCACCAGAGAAAGGCAAATTAGGTGATAGGAGAGAAAGAAGAAGAGGAAAAAAGAAAGAAAGAAAGAAAGAAAGAAAGAAAGAAAGAAAAAAGGAGTGTGAAAATGAAATTGGGAAAAGGGAAAGTAAAGAGAAAAAAAAAAGTAAGAGAGACATGAAATTGACTAAGAGAGAAAGGGGAACAGACTATATATATTGGAGATAAAACTCCAATAGAACAATCACTAATCCCAGCAAATGTCAGCAACAAGTGCCTGGGGATTAGTACAAACTACAACACCAACTAATATGGAGTGAGGCAAGGGAAAGCTGAAGCACAAAACAAACAAAAAAATAAACAAAAGAAGAATAAGCAAAACAATCTCACAAAAAAAGCATAAAAATTGGATATAATCTACATTCAAGCAAACAACAACAAAAGGACAGAGATAAGGACAAGTTTATGGATAACTCAGACAGCGAAGGGAGAGGTGTATGTGGACTTGGAGCAGGGGATTGGAGATTAGATATGTAAGTAGGGTGAAATTTTAACAAGGGGTAAACAGAAAGAATAGGGAAAATCTAAAGCAATAAAAGGGTAAG
The DNA here is from genome assembly GCF_963455305.1 of Plecotus auritus. Classification (NCBI taxonomy): domain Eukaryota; kingdom Metazoa; phylum Chordata; class Mammalia; order Chiroptera; family Vespertilionidae; genus Plecotus; species Plecotus auritus. Next base: position 97,259,772 of record NC_137772.1, on the reverse strand, counting down.
ACAAACAGGACACTGAAAAGGGGGAGGTTAGGAAGAGAGTGATGGCCTAAAGGTAGAGTTGAGATAGAGTAAAACGATGCTAAAGGAAAGATAAAAAATAGAATGTAGAACCCTAATCCCAAAATAAAATGAAGAGAAAATAAAATGACACTTTAAAAAAAAAAAAAAAAGATAAAATAGCAGTAGTAATAATACGGATTGAAAATAAAAATGTAATCATTAAAAAGGTAAAATCAAGTGATGAAAAAAGAAAAAAAAGTTTCTTGATTAAAAGATGCAAAAAATGAAAATTAAAAAAAAATAAAAAAATAAAAAAAATAAAAGGTAAAAATAAAATGTGGAGTAGTGAAGGTCATTCACTTCCTCTGTTTTTCTGTTTGGCACGCCTGTTTCTCAGTCCAGACAGTATTGCAGTTCCCTGCGATCCACTGCTCTTCGGTGTTGTAAGCCAGTCCTGATTTTAAGCAGGCGGTGTGTCTTAATTTCTCGTATTCCTTTATTTTTGATTACACAAGAGTCAATTTGTGATTCAGCCCCTGGGTGGCAGTGTTTCTGGATTGACTTCCGGGTCTATCTATGGCCTCTCTAGGCAGTGTTAGAGCCTTCTTTCCCTGTGGCACTCGCCACGGGCCTGTGGGAGTGGTCTGCCTCAGAGCTGACTCTCTGATGGTCACTCCCCGCTCCGATCCCCAGGTTCCAGAAAAACAACCTTCCCCTGCAGTCTCCCAGGGTGTCCCCAACTGGGTGATCCTATGTATTGGGCTTAGTAATCAGAAGCAAGGATTTGAAGAGGAAAAAGCCCAAGTGTGCGAACTCCGGGACTGCGAGTAAGCCCAGGCACCCAGGGAGCGCACAGGCTGCGCGTAAGTCTGGACTGCCTGAAATTCTTAGGGTGTTCCTGCACTTCAGATCAAAATGGGTTGCTTTTTAGAGTGCCCTTCTCTTAGCAGCTCTGAGGACCCCTTTCCACAGTCACAGATCACGCCAGCCCCTACAGCCACGGATTTTTCTAGGCACAGACTTCCCTGGTCCTCCAGCTCCCGCAAAACGCGCGTTCCTCTCTCCCGCCGGGACCAGAGACCTCACCTTATCCCAGGCGAAATCTGACCTTTCCGTGGTGGAGTGTAGAGCTTCTCTGAACCCGTGTGCTTGCGCCAGTTGGGGAGCGTTGTTCTGGGGCTCGCAGCTGTTCCTGGGGTGCCGCAGTTGTGGATTCTCAGGCTTCAGATAAGCTCCACTTTCCGGATCAAGATGGCGCAGACTCCGCGTCCAAGCCCGCAGCTCCGGGAGGGGACCCAGCCGCAGTTCGTGCTGCCAGGTCAGGGGAACCCCGTTCAGCAGTCCCCCACCTCCTTCTGGAATTCAGCTGTCTCCCAACCAGCCAACAAACACTCCTTGCGCGACCCTCAGCTGTTCTTTCTTTCTGCTCCGGGACAAGGCTCGGAACACGTCTGTCTATTCCGCCGCCATTATTCCCTCCTGTATTCCCCACTCTTTACTCCCCTCCTCCCAGCCCCTACCCACCCCCCAGGTCTTCACCATCCTATTGCCCGTGTCCATGGGCTATGCATATAAGTATATAAGTTTCTTTGGTTTATCTCTTCTTGTCCCCACAACCGCACAAGGTATGTCAGTCTGTTCCATGCCTCCATGCTTCAGATCTTATTTTGTTGAGCAATTCATTTTGTTCATTAGATTACACAAATAAGTGAGATCATGTGATATTTGTCTTTCTCAGTTTGGCTTATTTCACTTAGCATAATAGTATCCAGGTCCATCCATGCTGTCTCAAAGGGTAAGAGATCCCTCTTTTTTACAGCTGCATAGTATTCCATTGTGTAAATGTCCCACAGCTTTTTTATCCATTAATCTATTGATGGGCACTTAAGCTGTTTCCAAATCTTAGCTATTGTAAATAATGCTGCTATGAATATAGAGGCACATATATTCTTCCTGATTGGTGTTTTGGGGTTTTGGGGACATATCCCAGAAGTGGAATCACTAGGTCAAGCTGAAGTTCCATTTTTAATTTTTTGAGGAAACTCCATATTGTTTTCCATAGTGGCTGCTCCAATCTGCATTCCCACCAGCAGTGAACGAGTATTCCCTTTTCTCCACATCCTCACCAGCACTTGTTTGTTGACTTTTTGATGATAGCCATTCTGACAGGTGTGAGGTGATATCTCGTTGTGGTTTTAATTTGCACTTCTCTGATGATTTGTGGCTTTGATCATTTTTTTCATGTGTCTCTTGGCCTTTCGTGTGTCCTCTTTGGAGAAATGTCTATTCAGGACTTTTGCCCATTTTTTATTGGATTGTTTGTCTGCCTTTTGTTGAGTTGTATGTGTATTTTTTATATCTTGGATATTAGCCCCCTTATCAGATGTATCATTGGCAAATACATTCTCCCATACAGTGGGTTCCCTTTTCATTTTGAAGGTGATTTCTTTTGCTGTGCGGAAGCTTTTTATTTTGATGTGGTCCCATTTATTTATTTTCTCCTTTATTTCCTTTGCCCTAGGAGATGTATTGGCAAAAATTCTGCTACATAAGGTATCTGAGATTTTACGGCGTATGTTTTCTTCTAAGATTTTTATGTGTGTTTTTTTTTTTGTTTTGTTTTTTACTTTACATTTAAGTCTTTTATCCATTTTGAGTTTATTCTTGTGTATGGTGTAAGTTGGTGGTCTAGTTTAATTTTCTGGCATGTGTCTGTCCAGTTTTTCCAACACCATTTGTTAAAGAAGCTGTCTTTACTCCATTGTATGTCCTTGCCTCCTTTGTCAAATATTAATTGACTGTAATGGTGTGGGTCCATTTCTGAAGTCTCTGTTCTGAACCACTGGTCTAAATGCCTGTTTTTGTACCAGTGCCAGGCTGTTTTGATTATAATGGCGTTGTAATATAGTTTGATATTCAGTATTGTGATCCCTCCAACTTCATTATTCTTTCTCAAGATTTCTGTAGCTATTCAGGGTCTTTTATGGTTCCATATAAATTTTTGGAATATTTGCTCTAGTTCTATGAAGTATGCCATTGGTATTTAATAGGGATTGTGTTGAATCTACAGATTGCTTTGGGTAGTATAGACATTTTAATGATATTAATTCTTCCAATCCATGAGCATGGTATGCGTTTCCATTTTTTTGTGTTTTCCTCTATTTATTTTTTCACTGTCCTATTGTTTTCCCTGTACAGGTCCTTTACCTCCTTGGTTAAGTTTATTCCTAGGTATCTTATTTTTTGTTGTTACAATGGTAAAGGGGATTATTTTTTTAGTTTCTCTTTCTGAGAGTTCATTATTAGTGTATAAAAATGCCATCGAATTCTGGATGTTGATTTTGTATACTGCTACCTTGACAAATTTATTTATTAAGTCTAGTAAGATCCTGATGGAGTCTTTAGGGTTTTCTATGTACAATATCATGTCATCTGTGAATAATGACAGTTTTACTTCCTTCTTCCCAATTTAGATACCTTTTATCTCTTGTTGTCTGATTGCTGTGGCTAGCATTTCCAGTACTATGTTGAATAAAAGTGGTGAAAGTGGATATTCTTGTCTTGTACCTTTTCATAAAGGAAATGCTTTTAGTTTTTGCCAATTGAGAATTATGTTGGCTGTAGGTTTGTCATATATGGACTTTATTAGGTTGAGGTATGATCCCTCTATGCCCACTTTACTGAGAATTTTTATCACAAAAGGAGTGCTGTATTTTGTCAAATGCTTTTTCTGCATCTATTGATATGATCATGTGGTTTTTATCTTTCAATTTGTTTATGTGATGTATCACATTTATTGAATTACAAATATTGTTCCAGTCTTGCATCCCTAGAATAAATCCCACTTGATCAAGGTGTATGGTATTTAAAATATTGCTGGATCTGATTTGCTAATATTTTGTTGAGGATTTTCACATCTGTGTTCCTCAGGGATGTTGACCTGTAATTTTCTTTCTTTGCAGTGTCTTTATCTGGTTTTAGAATTAGGATCATGCTGGCTTTGTAAAAAGAGCTTTGAAGTGTTCCTCTTGATTTTTTTTTGAAATAGTTTGAGGAGTATAGGTGTTAGTTCTTCTTTAAAAGTTTGGTAAAATTCTATTGTAAATCCATCCGGTCCAGGACTTTGGTTTGCTCGGAGTTTTTAAATTACAGCTTTAATTTCGTCAGTTGTTATTGGCCTACTCAGGTTTTCTGATTCTTCTTGATTGAGTTTAGAAGACTGTATGTTTCTAGGAATTTGTCCATTTCACCCAGATTGTCCAATTTGTTGCCATATATTTGTTTATAGCATTTACTTACAATCCTTTGTATTTCTGTGGTGTCCATTGTTTTTTTTTAATTTATTTTTTTAAATAAATCTTTATTCAGATTATTACAATTGTTTCTCCTTTCCCCCCCCATAGGTCCCCTCCACCCGGTTCCCACCCCACCTTCTGCCCTTACCTCCCCCCTCACTGTCCTCATCCATAGGTGTATGATTTTTGTCCAGTCTCTTCCTGAACCCCCCCATACCCCTTTCCCCCTGAGAATTATCAGTCCACTCCCTTTCTATGCCCCTGATTCTATTATATTCACCAGATTATTCTGTTCCTCAGGTTTTTAATTCACTTGATTTTTAGGTTCACTTGTTGATAGATATGTATTTGTTGTTCATAATTTTTATCTTTACTTTTTTCTTCTTCCTCTTCTTTAAGAATACCTTTCAGCATTTCATATAATACTGGTTTGGTGGTGATGAACTCCTTTAGCTTTTTATTATCTGTGAAGCTCTTTATCTGACCTTCAATTCTGAATGATAGCTTTGCTGGGTAGAGTAATCTTGTTTGTAGGTTCTTGCTATTCATTACTTTGAAAATTTCTTGCCACTCCCTTCTGGCCTGCATGGTTTCTGTTGAGAAATCAGCTGACAGTCTTATGGGCACTCCCTTATAGGTAATTAACTGTTTTTCTCTTGCCGCTTTTAATATTCTCTCTTTGTCCTTTGCTCTTGGCATTTTAATTATGATGTGTCTTGGTGTGGTCCTCTTTGGATTCCTTTTGTTTGGGGTTCTGTGAGCTTCCTGGACTTGTAAGTCTATTTCTTTCACCAGGTGGGGGGAGTTTTCGGTCATTATTTCTTCAAATAGGTTTTCAGTATCTTGCTCTCTCTCTTCTTCTGGCACCCCCATAATTCTGATGTTGGTACGCTTGAAGTTGTCCCAGAGGCTTCTTACACTATCTTCAACTTTTTGGATTTCTTTTTCTTTTTGCTTTTTCGGTTGAGTGTTTTTTGCTTCTTTGTATTTCAATTCTTTGACTTGATTCTTGCGTTCTGTTGTTGGGTCTCTCTATAATATTTTTTATTTCAGTCAGTGTATGTTTAATTTCTAGTTGGTCCTTTTTCATATCCTCTAGGGTCTCGTTATATTTATCAGCCTTTTCTAGGATATTCTTGAAAAGCCTTATAACCGTGGTTTTGAATTCTATATCCAGTCGTTTGTTTTCCTCCATTTCTTTCGTTTGTGATCTGTTTCTTTGACGCCGCATTTTCACTGCTTCCCTGAGTTGGTAGGGTAGCTTTGTGTGCTAGGTTTCCTATACGGCCCAGTGGGTCGGCCTCCCCAGTTAACCTGAGGTGGACACTCTTGGCGCACCCCTTTGTGAACTGTGTGTACAGCCTTGTTGTAGTTAAGTCTTGATTGTTGTTGGTATCACTGGGAGGAATTGATCTCCAGGCCAGTTGGCTGTAAGGATCAGCTGTGTCTACGCTGGGAGAAGTTCAGTGCTGGAGACAGCCTTATAGGATTAGACTTGCCAAATTGCAAAAGCCTCTGTGCTCAGCTTGGAAGGGGTGGAGTCTCAGGGCGGAGCAGACAGTCTTGGCTTCCTGTTAGCCCTGCCCTTGCGCATGCGTGCACGCGCGCCTCCAGACCTCTGCCTTCCCCGGCTCCCGAGTCTCCGCCGAGAGTCCAGATTCCCCCCGCAAGAGCATGGGTCCCCAGGGTCTCGCCTGTAACTGGGGTTCAGTGCAGTCAGAACTGGGGCTCAGTTCAGTCAGGAGCTTCTGACTCCCTTCCATTAGGGAAAGCCTATGGCAACCTCCGCAATCTTTGTGTGCACTGGCACATGCGCCTCCAGACCTCTGCCTTCCCCGGCTCCCGAGCCTCCGCCCAAGAGTCCACATTCCCCCCGTAAGAGCATGGGTCCCCAGGGGCTCGCCTGGAACTGGAGTTCACTGCAGTCAGAACTGGGGTTCAGTGCAGTCAGGAGCTTCGGACTCCCTTCTGCTAGGGAAAGCCTGTGGCAACCTCCGCAGTCTTTGTGCACACTGGTGCACGTGCCTCCAGACCCCTGCCCGCCGGGGATTCCCCTGGGTCTCCCCCGGGTCTCCGAGTCTCTGGGTGCCTTTCTCTCTACCTGACAGTCCAGACTCCCCCTGTATGAGCCTGGGTCCACGGGGTTTTGCCCGGAACTGGGTTTCAGTGCAGTCAGGGGCTTCCTTCCCCCTCCTGCCAGAAAAGTCAGCCAGGCTCTCAGCTGCCCTTCCTCTCTGAGCTCACAAAGACCCTTTGCCATACCTCCAATTCTCCATGAGCTTTTCTCTTTCCTTCTAGTTATAGAATTTCCACTCAGCCAGCATTCCTGTGGTTCTGGATGGTGTCCGTTCTGTCTTTTAGTCGTAGTTTTGAAATTGTTGTGCGAGGCAGCAGTTTAGGTGCTTACCTATGCTGCCGTCTTGGTTTCTCAAGGTGTGGTGTCCATTGTTATATCGCCTCTTTCATTTCTGATTTTATTTACTTGGTTCCTCTCTCTTTGTTTCTTGATGAGCCTGGCTTGGGATTCATCAATCTTATTTTCAAAGAACCAGTTTTGGATTAATTGATCTTTTATACTTTTTTAAAATTCTCTTTGTCAATTATTTCTGCTCTGATCTTTATTATTTTCTTCCTTGTACTTCTTCAGGGCTTTTCTTGCTGTTCTATTTTCAGTTCATTTAGTTTTAGGGGTATAAAATTTATTAGTGTTTTTTCTTGTTTCTTGAGGTAGGCCTGTAATGGTATGAACTTCCCTCTCAAGACTGCTTTCACTGTGTCCTATAGATTTGGGGTTGTTGTGTGTTCATTTCATTTGCTTCCAGGAAGTTTTTAATTTCTAGCTAGATCTCATTGGTAACCCATTCATTGATTAATAACATGCTATTTTGCCTTCATGTATTTGGGTGTTTTTGAGTGGGGTTTTTTTGTTTTTGTTTTTGTTGTGTGTTTTCTTTGTAGTTGACTTCTAACTTCATGCTATTGTGATCCAAGAAGATACTTGGTATTATATCAATCTTCTTGAATTTGCAGGGACTTGTTTTGTGTCCTAACATGTGGTCTGTCTTTGAGAAAGTTCCATTTGTGCTTGAGAAGAATATATATTCTGTTTTTTGGGGGTGAAATGTTCTGTAAATATCAGTTAGATCCATCTGATCTAGTATGTCATTTAAGACCTCTGTTTCCTTGTTGGTTTTTTGTCTGGAAGATCTATGTAGTGGTGTCCATGGGGTGTTAAAGTCCCCTATTATGACTTTGTTGCTATTAATCTCTCCCTTAAAGTCTATCAAGAGTTTTTTTATGAACTTGGGTGCTCCTATATTGGGTACATATGTTTTCAAAGGTTATATTTTCTTGTTGAATCATTCCCTTTAGTATTATGTAGTTGCTTTCTTTGTCACTTGTTATGGCCTTTGTTTTGAAGTCTATTTTGTCTGATATGAGTATTTTCTTTTTATTCATTTCCATTTGCATGTAATATATTTTTCCATCACTTCACTCTCAGTCTTTGTGTATCTTTTGTTCTGAGGTGGGTCTCGTTTAGATAGCATATACACTGAGTGGCCAAATTATTATGATCTCTGAATGCATAATAATCAGGCCACTCAGTATATATATGAGGCCCAGTGCATGAATTCGTGTATGGGTGGGGTCCGGCCAGCCTGGCCAGGGGGAGGGGACATGGGTGGTTGGCCAGCCTGCCTGCTGGTTGAATTCCTGGTCGAGGAGACAGTTTGCATATCAGTCTTTTATTATATAGGATATACACTGAGTGACCAGATTATTATGCGTTCAGAGATCATAATAATTTGGCCACTCAGTGTATATGGGACATATTTTCTTATTCATTCAGTCACCCTATGTCTTTTGACTGGAGCATTTAATCCATTTACATTTAAGGTTATTATTGATAGGTATTTATTATTGTCATTTTTATTTTCTTTATGCCTATGATCCTCTCTCCTTTTCTTCTACTTCTTAAAGCAGTCCCTTTAACATTTATTGCATTGCTGGTTTGGTGGTAATTTATTTCTTTAGCCTTTCTTTGTCTGGAAAGCTTTTTATTTCACCTTCAATTTTAAATGATAGCCTTGTTGGATACAGTAGTCTTAAATTTAGGCCCTTGCTTTTCTTTTTTTCTTTCTTTCTTTCTTTTTTTTTTCTTTTTGTTTGTTTGTTTATTCTCACCCAAGGATATTTTTCCATTGATTTTTAGAGAGTGGAAGAGAGAAAGAAGGACAGAGAGAAACATCAGTGTGAGAGAAATACATCGACTGGTTGCCTACAGCACAAGCCCAGACCAGGGCTTGGGACAGAGAGGAGCCTGAAACCATGGTACGTGCCTTTAACTGGAATTGAACCCTGGGCCCTTTGTGTCCACAGGCCAATGCTCTATCCACTGAGCAAAACCAGCTAGGGCACTTTTCATTACTTTGAATACTTCCTGCCACTCCCTTCTGGCCTGAAGTGTTTCTATTGAGAAATCAGCTGACATTCTAATGGGAACTCCTTTAATAGTTAATTTTCTGTCTCTCTCTTGCTTCCTTTAAGATTACTTCTTTGTCTTTAACATTTCCCATTTTAATTATGATGTGTCTAGGTCTAGGTCTCTTTGGGTTCATCTTGATTGGGACTCTCTGTGCCTCCTGAACTTGTGTGACGTTTTCCTTCACCATGTTGGGGATGTTTTCAGTCATTATTTCTTTAAACAGGTTCTCTGTTCCTTGCTCACCTTCTTCCCCTTCTAGTATTCCTATAATATGGATGTTGTTATGTTCTGTTTTGTCCTAGAGCTCCCTAAGCTATCTTCATGCTTTTTAATTCTTTTTTTTTCTATTTGCTGCTCTAATTGGGTATTTATTTCTACATTGTCTCCCAAATTGCTGATTTGGTTCCTAGGATTTTTTAAATAGTAAATGGGCATTGACTTCAACTTAAAGTTACCAGCTTTATTAGTCACCTAACAAGAGAGTCAGTCTGTCCCTTAAAGATTTGACGCATTTATTGACTTCTCTATGAAAGTCCAAATGGCATAACCTTCCAATATAAGGTTATTTAGTCTACATTAAAAATCTCTTGGGGAGAAACCAAGATGGCAGCATAGGTAAGCACCTAAACTGCTGCCACACACAACAATTTCAAAACTACAACTAAAAGACAGAACGGACACCATCCAGAACCACAGGAAAGCTGGCTGAGTGAAAATTTTACAACTAGAAGGAAAGAGAAAAGCTCACAGAGAATTGGAGGTACACCAAAGGGTCTTTGTGCGCGCAGAGAGGAAGGGTGGCTGAGAGCCTGGCTGACTTTTCTGGCGGAAGGGGGAAGGAAGCCCCCGACTGCACTGAACCCTAGTTCTGACTGCACTGAACCCCAGTCCCGGGCGAAACCCCGTGGACCCAGGCTCATACAGGGGGAGTCTGGACTGTCAGGTAGAGAGAAAGGCACCCGGAGACTTGGAGACCCGGGGGAGACCCGGGGGAGCCCCAGCAGGCAGGGTTCTGGAGGCGCGTGTGCCAGTGTGCACAAAGGCTGCGGAGGTTGCCACAGGCTTTCCCTAGCAGAAGGGAGTCCGAAGCTCCTGACTGCACTGAACCCCAATTCTGACTGCACTGAACCCCAGTTCCAGGCGAGCCCCTGGGGACCCGTGCTCTTACGGGGGGGAATCTGGACTCTCAGGCAGAGACACAGGAGTGGGGAAGGCAGAGGTCTGCAGGCGCGTGCATGCCAGTGTGCACAAAGGCTGCGGAGGTTGCCACAGGCTTTCCCTAGTGGAAGGGAGTCAGAAGCTCCTGACTGCACTGAGCCCCAGTTCTGACTGCACTGAACCCCAGTTCCAGGCAAGCCCCTGGGGACCCACACTCTTGCGGGGGGAATCTGGACTCTCGGGCAGAGACTCGGGAGCCAGGGAAGGCAGAGGTCTGCAGGTGTGCACGCGCGCAAGGGCAAGGCTGACTGGAAGCCAAGACTGTCTGCTCCGCCCTGAGACTCCACCCCTTCCAAGCTGAGCACAGAGGCTATTGCAATTTGGCAAGTCTAATCCTATAAGGCTGTCTCCAGCACTGAACTTCTCCCAGCGTAGACACAGCTGATCCTTACAGCCAACTGGCCTGGAGATCAATTCCTCCCAGTGATACCAACAACAATCAAGACTTAACTACAACAAGGCTGTACACACAGTTCACAAAGGGGTGCGCCAAGAGTGTCCACCTCAGGTTAACTGGGGAGGCCGACCCACTGGGCCATATAGGAAACCTAGCACACAAAGCTACCCTACCAACTCAGGGAAGCAGTGAAAATGCGGCGTCAAAGAAACAGATCACAAACTAAAGAAATGGAGGAAAACAAACGACTGGATATAGAATTCAAAACCACGGTTATAAGGCTGTTCAAGAATATCCTAGAAAAGGCCGATAAATATAACGAGACCCTCAAAGATATGAAAAAGGACCAACTAGAAATTAAACATACACTGACTGAAATAAAAAATATTATACAGAGACCCAACAACAGACTAGAGGAACACAAGAATCAAGTCAAAGAATTGAAATACAAAGAAGCAAAAAACACTCAACCGAAAAAGCAAAAAGAAAAAGAAATCCAAAAAGTTGAAGATAGTGTAAGAAGCCTCTGGGACAACTTCAAGCGTACCAACATCAGAATTATGGGGGTGCCAGAAGAAGAGAGAGAGCAAGATACTGAAAACCTATTTGAAGAAATAATGACCGAAAACTTCCCCCACCTGGTGAAAGAAATAGACTTACAAGTCCAGGAAGCTCACAGAACCCCAAACAAAAGGAATCCAAAGAGGACCACACCAAGACACATCATAATTAAAATGCCAAGAGCAAAAGACAAGCGAGAATATTAAAAGCAGCAAGAGAAAAACAGTTAATTACCTACAAGGGAGCACCCATACGATTGTCAGCTGATTTCTCAACAGAAACTATGCAGGCCAGAAGGGAGTGGCAAGAAATATTCAAAGTGATGAATAGCAAGAACCTACAAACAAGATTACTCTACCCAGCAAAGCTATCATTCAGAATTGAAGGTCAGATAAAGAGCTTCACAGATAATAAAAAGCTAAAGGAGTTCATCACCACCAAACCAGTATTATATGAAATGCTGAAAAGTATTCTTAAAGAAGAGGAAGAAGAAAAAAGTAAAGATAAAAATTATGAACAACAAATACATATCTATCAACAAGTGAACCTAAAAATCAAGTGAATTAAAAACCTGAGGAACAGAATAATCTGGTGAATATAATAGAATCAGGGGCATAGAAAGGGAGTGGACTGATAATTCTCAGGGGGAAAGGGGTATGGGGGGGTTCAGAAAGAGACTGGACAAAAATCATACACCCATGGATGAGGACAGTGGGGGAGAGGTAAGGGCCGAAGGTGGGTATGGGAACCGGTTTAGGGGAGCTATGGGGGGGAAAAAGGAGAAACAATTGTAATAATCTGAATAAAGATTTATTTAAAAAAAAAATCTCTTGAGTAGCCACATTCATTAATTACCTTAGTTAGAACTTTTACGTTGCTGCAGCCTCTATAACAGCACTTACTGCTTCACCTTGTACTTTTATGTTATGGAGATGCCTTTTTTCCTTCAACCTCATAAACCAATCTCTGCTAGCTTCAAACATTTTTTCTGCAGCTTCCTTATCTCTCTCAACCTTCATAGAATTGAAGATGTTAGAGTCTTGTTTTGGATTATAATTTGGCTTAATTAGGGAATGTTGTGGCTGGTTTGATCATCTCTCTAGACCACTAAAATTTTCTCTGTAATAGCAATAAGGCTGCTTCACTTTCTTACCATTCTTGTGTTCAGTAAATTAGCACTTTTAATTTCCTCCAAGAACTTTTCTTTTGCATTCACAGCATAGCTGTTTAGCACAAGAGTCCTAGTTTTCAGCCTATCTCAGCTTCCAACATACCTTCCTCTCTAAGCTTAATCATCTCTAGCTTCTGATTTAAAGTGAAAGACATGTGACTCTTCATTTCACTTGAACAGTGGGAGGCCATTGTAAGGTTATTAGTTGGCCTAATTTCAATATTGTTGTATCTCAGAGAATATAGAGTCATGAGCAGAGGAAGAGAGATGAGGTAATGCCTGATTGGTGGAGCAGTCAGAACACACACATTTAAGTTCACCATCTTATATGGGTGTGGTTTGTGGAGTCCCAAAAATAATTACAATAGTAACATCAAGGATCAATGGTCACAGATTACCATCATAAATATAATATCAATGAAAGAGTTTAAAACATTATGAGAATTACCAAAATGTGACACAAGTGAGTAAATGCTGTTGGGAAAAATGCACAGAAAGTCTTGCTTGACGTAGGATTGCCACAAACCTTCAATTTGTAAAAAACACAGTACCTACAAAATGCATTAAAACAAGATATACACACACAAAAAACGAGTTATGCCTGTAGCTATAAATTAAAAATATACTCATATTCCTAGCAAAATAAATCTGAAAGTGGGAACAAATGCCAATCAAATGAAAATGTGGTAGGCAATTAGACAGACATAAGCAGAGCAAGGACAATAGACCAGTTACAGAAGGTCACCAGGGCAGAATGTCCCAGACACCTAGCAGTGGAAAAAAATTGATACAGCAAGTATTGGAAATAAGTATTGTCAATCAGGACTTTGCCCCTAAGACAGTCTTTCCACCCTAGAATGCCTCTAGGTTGGATTCTCATAACTTTTTCTTCCTGGGCATGTGGTTAAGCCATGTGGTAGACCCCTACCCATAGAGGAGAACAAGGGGGCTAAAGGAAAGCCCCATCTAATTTCTATTCAAAGACAACTAAACAGGCCACAAAAGATCAGTTTGAAGAAGAAAGCAGTTAACCCTCCAAAGGGTTAAAAGGAGCCCTAGCCCACACCCCAAGGCATCTCTTTGAGGCACCAGCTGGAATTTCTTTTTGAGTGTACTTTCTCTTTGCTTGCCCAAATAAATCTTCTCTAGTGAGTTTGAGTCTTAGCTCTGAATTCTTTCCTAGCCAGAACTCAAGTACCAAGCTGAACCCAGGTCCATTCTGACCCCACTGGTCAGACACCTGGTGCCATTCCCACCACCTACAACAAAAACATATATGAGAAAAAGAATTTAACATAGTTAAAGGATTAGAAATTTATGTATGAAAATTACAATATGAAACTTACTACAAAAAAAGAAAGAAAGATCAGTTTGACAGTCTGTGTTGGTACATGTTCTGATGCTGAATAAATCGTCACAGTTGAAGACATGGAAATAGATATTAAAGTCATAATTATTTAGTATTTCTGTAAAGCACTTTGCAAGATACAAAAATGAATAAAACATGGTCACTGACTTCAATGTCAGGTTGATGACCTCAAGGCTAAACCATTTTAAAATATGCCCAAAGCATTCTATTCTCTGTGAAAAAAAAAAAAAAAAAATCCTAAAGATAATCTACTTTACCAAAGCCTTATCTGACCTAAGGGATGGGCAATAAGACAACCCCTGGGCCCCATGTAGCCTTAGTGTGTTTCATTAAGAAGTTGAAGAGGAAAAAAAAAGACCAAGAAACTATTCTGAAAGTCACAGTCCTTATTTCTTTTGAAGTCTCTTATTTTTGTTGTGGTTGTTGAAAATAGAACTTAAAAAACTATATTTTTATTGATTTAAGAGAGGGAGAGAGAGATAGAAACATCAATGATGAGAGAGAGAGTCATTGATCAGCTGCCTCCTGCATGCCCCCTCCTAGGAATCAATCCCACAACATTTTCCCTGACTGGGAATTGAACCATGACCTCCTGGTTCATAGGTCGACAGTCAACCACTGAGCCACACCATCTGGGCATATGGCAGCTTTTCAATACTTTCAATGACCATTTCATTTCACAGCTTTATCTTTTGCCCCAGCTGTTATCTACACCTCAGGCAGCCATCACTTTCAATGATTGTCTCTAACTGATGGTCTTTATTAATGTCCCTAGGCAAAAGCCTGGGTGAACTCCAAGTCAGGTAAAATAACACAGTCTTGTGAGTGGGGTTTTCCAAGGGCCAACTAGATAGGTAAAATAATGACAGTTCTCCTGAAATGTGGCTTTGAAAAAACTCTAATATACTTTTGACCCTTCCAATGGCACTCAGGAGGCTGGTTTTCCCCATGATTATAGGATGTTGGCTTTCAAGGCAACCATGGATATAGGCAGGGTGTTATAGGAGTAGGGCAACTTAGAACCCCACAGGGCTCACTGTTCTCTTAAAAATTCAGCCTATGTTTCTGAATAAATGCTCCCCAAATTGCTGCAAGCCCTTGGTTAATTTCCAGAGTTGTGAAAAGGTATTCTGACCATGTATGCCAGTTGTTTTGTTGCTTTTATGTTGGAAAGAATTTTTGGAGGTCCCTGCTTTGCCATTTTTACTGCCACTACTTCCACACATACTTTTAAATACATTGCTAAATTCACATAGGAAAAGGAAGTACTGAATGATCATGCATACATGCATGCTGGAGAGAGAAAGAGAGAGAGAGAGCTTAAACTAAAGCAGTGAGCTCACAAAAGGGGGAATGCTCTGGAAGTACCAAAACCACTTTTGCCCTGTAGAGCTTTGTTGGTTAACATTGAGGTTGCTTAAAGTGGTGATTAGGAGTTGGGATAACAATAGGCTAACCTAAATGCCTTTAAAAAAACAAACAAAAAATGCTGTGAAATGAGATGTCAAGAGAGAACTTTGAAAAGATCTGACATATTCCTGGGAATCTAGAGGTTTCAGGGAAGGAGGGGAGGGAATTAACCAAATAATAAGATTTGAACTTGACAAAATGGGTAGCTGAATCTGACACCTATACATAAACCCTAGTACCCAAACTGGCTATATATTTAGTTGAAATGATAAATTTGGAAAAATCTATATGCTAGAAATGTGAACCAATAAGCAAATCAGTCTGTCTCTTCTTGCACTGAATTTGAAAACATTAATAATTTTAATAGTTTTTCCTAATGTTTTGTAACTAGGTTTACTCTCATGTTGGGATTTGATTTTACACTACACTCACAATACAAGAAACCTCAATCCAATAGATTAAATGGAAATGGTTTATATTTGGTAGTAACTCCTAGCACCCAGCATGAACCAAGGCAAATCATCTCAATTTTGGTTCCTCAGAATTCCTAAATTAAAGTTCAGCATAATATGAACTCTTAACAAAATCTAGCAAATATGTGAGGAACCAAACTACTGTAAGCACAAGTCAACAGGAACTATAAACAGCAAAAGATACAGAAAAACTATGGATATTAAAATTATAAGAAACTTTATACTTAAGAAGTAGGTTTAAAAGTATGTTTAAAGTGGCTTCTGCTCCAAGATAGCAGCATAGGAGGACCCTGAACTCATCTCTTCTGAAAAACATATCTAATCTACATCTATAGACAGAACCTTTCCCCCTGAAAAAGAACCAAGGGCTGACTTAGCTTCTGTTCAACAAACGAGCTAGATCACATAGAGATGGGGACCTACCACTGTGGAAACTCACCCCCTAAACACCCACCTGCAGTAGAGAGGGGTCACTAAAGGGCCTGTGTGCAGACTTGCTCACCCTGGGGCACTGTGAAAAAACAGCGATTTAAAGTGCACATAGATAATACTGGAAGGAAATCCATTTACCAAACCTAGAGCATCTGCTGAATGGAAGGAAAACTACAGAACGCTTTCAAGTTTCAGAGGCACAAAATCCTTTCACAGAGGACGCACAACCATTTGTTGCCCACCCCTCCATCTTGATTGCATGGGCAAGAGCAGGATGCAGGTCAAGGTGCTCCAAGTGTGCTCCAAGCCCCAAGCCCACACTCATTCCACAGCTTGTCACCAGGACTCCTCAGCCCTCACCCACTACAACTACCGGCCTGCCCCACTGGCCTGCCCCAGGTACAGCATCCAGCCAGTGCGCCAAGGTAGCCCTGGCACAGCTTGCCCCCAAAACTTGCACCTGACTACCCACAGCTCCTGCCCCAGTTTCGCTGATCCCTGGGACTTCCCGCAGACCACACCCACTTCAGCTAAAGCTCCAGGCTCTGCAGCTTGCTCCCAGGACTCCCTGTGACCTGAGCCCATTCCAACTATAGCTCCAACCAAGCTGCCAAGGAACCCTGCTGTGACTTGCCCCCATGTATCCTTGCATCCCACTCCAGTTCCTGCTTTAGCTGGCTTGCCAAAGATGCCCAGTACACAGTTTGCAAAGGGAGAGATGTTACCCAGGCCACTCCTTCAAGACTGGGAGATGTTGCCCAGCCAGCATGGCTCAGTGGTTGAGCATCGACCTATGAACCAGGAGATCATGGTTTGATTCCTGGTCAGTTCATATGCCCGGGTTGCAGGCTACATCCCCAGTTTGGGGTGTGCAGGAGGCAGCCGATCAATGATTCTCTATCATCATTGACGTTACCATCTCTCTCTCCCTCTCCTGCCCTCTCTGAAATCAATATATATATATATATATATATATATATATATATATATATATATATATATATATAAAATTTTTTTTAATGAGTCTAGCTTAAGGGACCTTTGGGACAATATCAAGGATACCAACATTTGAACCACAGGGGGTCCCAGAAGGAGAAGGAGAAGAGAGAAAGAGACAGAAACCCTGTGACCTGAGGAAATTGAGGAAATAATGGCTAAAAACTTCCCTAACCTGATGAAAGAAACAGATATCCAAGTCCAGGAATCAAAGAGAGTGCCAAACAAAATTAACCCAAAGAGGCCCACACCAAGACGCATCATAATTAAAATGCCAAAAGTTAAAGACATATACCCAGAAGTAGAATTCCTGGATCATGTGGTCTTCCTATTTTTAATTTTTGAAGAACCTCCATGTTGTTTTAATAGTGGCTGCACCAGTTTACATTCCACCAGCAGTGCACCAGGGTTCCCTTTTCTCTACGTCCTCACCAATACTTGTTATCTCTTGTCTTTTTTTATAATAAACAACCTAAAAGATGTGAGATGACATGCTTTTTGCTTGTGCTTTTTGCTGCCATATCCAAAAAGTCATTCCTAAGACCAATATCAAGGAGCTTTTACCCTGTGTTTCCCTCTAGGTATATTATGGTTTCAGATCTTGCATTTACCGCAAGTCTTTAATCCATTTCAAGTCAATTTTGTGAGTGGTGTAATGTGGGGAAGCACGGGACTTGGAATGTCTGTAAGGAGGATTCTCTGAAAGGTCGGGGCCCTCTAGGGGGACCTTGTTGAAGGCAGCAGCCCCTGCCTTGACTTTTCCAAACAAGTCCGAGCCCCCGAGTGTTTTACTGGAATCTCTATGTTTAGTCTTTAGACCCGACCTTGTAGAAGCATGTGTTTTCTCAAGGATGCTTACCCTGCTGATTGTATCTAGAGGTTAATTTTAGTTCAAACTATTGTTACAATAAAAGCCTAAGGAGGCAGGGAAATGGGGCTGTTTTGTTGCTATAGCCAAGCAGACTCTTAGCCCTCTCTTTCACAGAAACGTGTGTCAGAGTAATCCATTCATTCATGGCTCAGGGTCTGCTGGTCAGTTCCTGCAGTGTAAGATGGGGGTTCAATTTCATTATTTTGTATGTGGATATCCAGTTTTCAAGCACCATTTATTGAAAAGACTATCCTTTCCCCATTGAGTATTCTCAATGTCCTTGTCAAATATTAGTTGTCCATATATGCATGGGTTTATTTGGGAGCTTTAGATTCTGTTCCATTGGTCTGTGTGGCTTTTTTTATGACAGGGCTATACTGTTTTGATTACTATAGTTTGAAATCAGGAAGTGTGATAACTTCAGCTTTGCTCTTTTTTCTCAAGATTGCTTTAGCAAGTCCAGGTCTTTTTGGTTTTATACAAATTTTAAGATTGTTTTTCTCTGTGAAAAATCCATTAAAATTTTGATAGGCATTTCATTGAACCTGTAAATTGCTTGGGGTAGTATAGACATTTTAACAGTATTCTTCCAATTCATGAACACCAGATATCCTTTTATTTATTTGTGTCTTCTTCAATATCTTTCATCAATGTCTTGCAGCTTCTAGTGTACAGATCTTTAACGCTTGGTTAAATTTATTTCTGAGTATTTTATTGTTTTTGAAGCTATTGTAAATGGAAATGTTTTTCTTGTTTATTTTTCAGGTAGTTCATTGTTAGTGTATAGAAATGCAACTGATTTGTTCTTTTAGCAGAGGTTTTGCTTTTTAAAATTGATAAGAGGGAGGGAGGGAGAGAGAGAGAGTGAGAGAGAGAGTGAGAGAGGTGAGAAACATCAGATTGGTTGCCTCCCACATGCACCCAACTGGGAAGCAAACCTACAACCTGGGTATGTGCCCTGACTGGGAATCGAACCCACCACCTTTTGGTGTATGGGACAAAACTCCAACCAACTAAGCCACACTGGCCAGGGCAATGCAATTGATTTTTGCATGTTGATTTTGTGTCCTGAAACTTTTCTGAACTTATTTATTAGTTCTAACAGTTTTTTGGTGAAGTCTTTAAGGTTTTCATGTCATCTGCAAGCAGAGTCCATTTTACTTCTTTCTTTCCTATTTGCAAATCTTTATTTCTTTTTCTTGCTTAATTACTCTAATACTTCCTGTACTGTTGACTATGAATGGCAAAGTGTGCAGCTTTGTCTTGTTCCTGATTTTTAGAGGAAAAGCTTTCAGTTTTTTATCATTGAGTATGATGTTGGCTATGGATTGGTCATACATATTGAGCTATGTTCCTTATTATGTTCCTTCCATACCTAATATTTTGAGAACTTTCATCATAAAAGGGTGTTAAATTTTGTCAAATGCTTTTTTTTTGCATCTGTTGAGAAGATCATATAATTTTTTCTATTTTTTTAAAATATATTTCATTGATTTTTTACAGAGAGGAAGGGAGAGGGATAGAGAGTTAGAAACATCGATGAGAGAGAAACATCGATCAGCTGCCTCTTGCACACCCCCTACTGGGGATGTGCCCGCAACCAAGGTACATGCCCTTGACCGGAATCGAACCCGGGACCCTTGAGTCCACAGGCCGACGCTCTATCCACTGAGCCAAACCGGTTTTGGCTAATTTTTTCTATTAATATTGTGTATCACATTTATTGACTTGCATTTGTTGAACCATCCTTGCATCTCAGGGGTAAATTTCACTTGATCATGAACTTTTAATGTATTATTGAATTTGTTTTGCCAGCATCTTGAGAATTTTTGTATCCATGTTTATCAGGGATGTTGGCCTATAGTTTTATTTTCTTATAATGACCTCATCTGGCTTTTATATCAGGGTAATGCTGGCCTCCAAAAATGAGGGGAATGTCCCCTCCTCTTCAACTTTTTGGAAGACTTTAAAAAGAATTGGCATTAATTTTTCTTTAAATTTTGGTAGAATTCACCAGTGAACCATCCAGACCTGAGCTTTTCTTTATTAGGTTTTTTATTATGCTTCAAATTCCTTAATCATTATTGGTCTGTTTAGATTTTTATTGCTTCATAATTCAGCCTTGTTATGCTGTATGTTTCTAAGAATTGATTCACTTCGTCTAAGCTATCTAATTTGTTAGAATGTATTTATTCATAATAGCCTGTTATGATACTTTGTATATTTCTGTGGTGTCAGTTACAATCTCCCCTCTTTCATTTATAATTTTGTTATTGTTGACACTATTACAAATGTCCCCTATTTCCCACCCCCCTGGCCTTCACCAAACTGTTGTCTGTGTCATTGGGCTATGCATATATGTACCTTGGCTAATCTCTTCACCTTGTCATTTATAATTTTGCTTATTTGAATCTTCTATTTTTCTTAATTATTCTACTTAAATATTTGTCAGTTTTCTCTTTACAAAAAAAACCATAACAATTTTTACTTTCATTTATCTTTTCTATTGTCTTTCTAGTCTTTATTTCATTTATTTCTGCTCTGATACTTATGATTTCTTCCTTCCGCTAAATTTGGACTTATAATATTCTGTTTCTAATTCTTTGAGGTAAAAATAGGGTTATGTGTTGAGAACTTTCTTTTTGCCTCTTATGCATTTATCATGTTAAATTTTCCTCTTATAACTGCTTTTGCTGCATTTCTTAGCTTTTTGTATTTATATTTTCATTTGTCTCAAGATAGTTTCTGATTTCCCTTTTGATTTTTTTCTTTGACCTATTGTTTTTCAGGACTGTGTTGTTTAATTTCCACATATTTGTGATGTTTTTCACTTTCTTCCCTTGATAGATGGTGCCAGTACAGGGCCAAGCCAAATGGGATTATAGCAGAGTCCTCAGAGTTCTGTAGCTTGGATCCTGGTTAGCAAATTAGCCACTTGAGTAGAAACCTGCCTTCTCAAAATTGATCTTTGGTCTTGGACTGCAACAAAATTTCATAATCTGCTACCCAGATCCCAAAGCTTTCACAAAGACATTTTTGCCTGTGGATGGATGTCAAATTATTATTATTGCTCAGAGGGTATATGATATGAGGGTGTCTTATCTGGTCATTTTGTTAATGTTGCTTCTCCTTTCTTTTTAAAAAATTTAAATTCTTTATTGTTTAAAATATTACATAAGTCTCCTTTTTCCCCTATTGACCTCTCCCTGGTTGCTTGCACCCCGCAGCAAATGCCCTCACCACCGCCCCACCCCTGTCTGTGTCAATTGGTTATGCTCATATACATGCATACAAGTCCTTTGGTTGATCTCTTACCCCCTCACCCCCCCGCCTTCCCTCATATGTTGGGCAGTCTGTTGGGTGCTTCTATGACTCTGGTTCTATTTTTGTTCATCAGCTTATGTTGTTCATTATATTCCACATATGAGTGAGATCATGTGGTATTTATCTTTCTCTGAATGACTTATTTCACTTAGCATAATACTCTCCAGTTCCATCCATGCTGTGGCAAATGGTAGGAGTTCCTTCCTTTTTACAGCAGCGTAGTATTCCATTGTGTAGATGTACCACAGTTTTCAAATTCACTCATCTGCTGATGGGCATTTAGGCTGTTTCTAAATCTTAGCTATTGTAAATAGTGCTGAACATAGGGGTGTATATATCTTTTCTTTTTTTTTTAAATATATTTTATTGATTTTTTACAGAGAGGAAGGAAGAGGGATAGAGAGTTAGAAACATCGATGAGAGAGAAACATCAATCAGCTGCCTCTTGCACACCTCCTATTGGGGATGTGCCCGCAACCAAGGTACATGCCCTTGACCGGAATCGAACCTGGGACCTTTCAGTCCGCAGGCTGACGCTCTATCCACTGACCCAAACTGGTTTTGGCTATATATCTTTTCTGATTGATGTTTCTGTTTTCTTGGGATATATTCCTAGAAGTGGGATCACTGGGTCAAATTCTTAACTTTTTAGGAAACTCCATACTGTTCTCCACAGTGGCTGCACCAGTCTGCATTCCCACCAGCAGTGCACGAGGGTTCCTTTTTCGCCACAACCTCGCCAGCATTTGTCGTTTGTTGATTTCTTGATGACAGATTCTGACAGGTGTGAGATGGTACCTCATTATTGTTTTGATTTGCATCTCTTGGATGATTAGTGACTTTGAGCATGTTTTCATATGTCTCTTGGCCTTCTATATGTTTTCAATCGAAAAGTGTCTATTTAGGTCCTTTGGCCATTTTTTAATTGGATTGTTTATCTTCCTTTTGTTCAGTTGTATGAGTTCCCTATAAATTTTGGAGATTAAATCCTTATCTGAGTTAGCATTGGCAAATATGTTCTCGCATGCAGTGGGCTTTCTTATTGTTTTGTTGATGGTTTCTTTTGCTGTGCAGAAGTTTTTTATTTTGATGTAGTCCCATTTGTTTATTTTCTCCTTAGTTTCCAATGCCCTAGGAGCTGAATCAGTAAAGATATTGCTATGAGAGAGGACAAAATGGCGGCAGAATAGATGGACGTGTCCCGAGCCTTGTCCCGGAGAAGATAGAATGAGCAGCTGAATCGAATAACATCCACCCAGAATTGGTGAAGGAGATACAACCAGTGAGACAATTCACAGCCGGGAAGGGCAGAGGGCACCTGGAGAAAGGTAAAATCAAGGACCTGGGCTGGAAAGAACTGCCAGACCTCTGAACTCAGAGGGTCAGAGGGAAACAGCACAGCACCAAGCTGTGTCCCTTGGGACAGGCACAGCGTCTGACTGTGGAAAGGAGGTCCGCAGAACCTCTGGTGGCAGGGGATTCTAGATCTGGGTCCACAGTGATGAAAGACTGAGCCCAGAGGGGGCAGCCTGGATGGTTGCTCAGGCTGTGCAGTGCCGGCAGGAGAGGGGCTCGCAGAGGTGAAGCTCTTTCCCCTCTTTGTGGCCTTTTCTTTGCTGAACCTAGTTCTTAGGACCTTTTAGATATGGACACTCACCCATGGCTGAAGTGCAGGAGAAGGTGAGGACTTGTGGAGTCTGGGGAGAGTCTGGGGAGAGGGAGGGTCCAGGAAAAGTGGCAGCGAGGCTGGTGCTGAGTCATACCTGATGCGCAGGACCTGGGCATTCATTTTCTCCTAAAGAGATAGCCCCTCCCTGCAATCTCCAGGCAACCAATACAGCCACACTCAGAATATACCCTGAATAATACAAAGGATTTAAAAAAATCTGAATAGTCCCTGAGACTCCACAGGGACTGACCTAAAGAGAGGCCTTCAGTCCCAGCAACAGGAAACTGAGAAACTGCAGACAGTACAGAAGAGTGGGATCTTAAGCAGCCCGACTCAATCTGAGGAGCAGCAGCCACAAACAGAATGACACTTCACTTTTTCATATATATATTTTATTGATTTTTTACAGAGAGGAAGGGAGAGGGATAGAGAATTAGAAACATCGATGAGACAGAAACATCGATCAGCTGCCTCCTGCACGCCTCCTTCTGGGGATGTGCCCGCAACCAAGGTACATGCCTTTGACCAGAATCAAACCTGGGACCCTTCAGTTTGCAGGCCGACGCTCTATCCACTGAGCCAAACCAGTTAAGGCTCATTTTTATTTTATTTTATTTTATTATTATTTTGTTATCTCTTTTTTCTTTATTTTTTTGTTTATTTCTTTATTTTCTATTTCTTTTTGCATTATTTTTCCATCATTCTAATTTATTTTATTTTATTTGTTATTTTTTATTTTTTATCCCATTTTAAAATTATTTTTTGTAAATTTTTTATTATTATTTTCTTCTCTTTCTCTTTCTTCTTATCCACTCATCCCCTTTATACTTCCTCTATACTGAACTAAGGTCCTCCCCATATTCATCCAATTCTTAACCTTATTTTCTGTATATAATATTCTGCTCCCACCCTCTTTACTGGGTGTTCCGTGTTTGTTTTGATCTACCTGTGTTGGTTTACCTGTTTGTTCTCTGGTGTTTTCCCCATATATATATATTTTTTTTTTTCCTTTTTCTTCTTTTTCTTTTCTCTCATACCATTTTTTCTCTCCTAGATATCATTTGTGCTCTCTTTTCTCTCTGCTAATTCTCTTTTCTCTGGTGGTCACTTATATTGGGGTTATCGGTGTCATGAGTACATTCGTGTTTTATACCCTTTGTGCTGTGTTTTGTCGAGGTGCATTTTATCTGTCTGCCCAATGTGCTAGAGAGTGAGCCACATAACCAGACACCTGGAGAGGAGACTCCATCCATGAACAGGTCAATAACACTCCAGACCCAACTACAGAGGCAGGAAGAAGGCGGCACTGAGGGAGAGAGCATGAGTGAGTGAGGGAGCAAAAAAGGAGTGTGTGGTCATGTGGGGTGTATGTGTGTGTGTGTGTGTGTGTGAGGCACAGTTGGATCCTGCAGGACCTTTGAGGGCAGGCTAACCGGGCTCGCCTAACTAGGCAGCCTCTGCTACCATTGAAAACAGTCCCAGAGAGGCCAGCTCTTCCTCAGAGGCCTCACCTTTTTGAACGGGAGAGTTGCTGTGACTGGGAGCCCAGCCTCACCTCCAACCAGGGTGCCCTCAGATAACACCTGGGACTCTACAGCCACCCCTGCCAGGGACCTGCTACATCAGCTGTGGTCCCACGGTCAACAAGTCTCCAGCCACCCCAGGCACAGGCTCCTGTGAGTTCTGAAGCACGTTCTCCTCTGACCAGCCCAATGATTTAGCCTAGGGCACTGTGACCACACGAGCAGCAGACATGTGAGCAGCCCGCCCCAGGCCAAAGAGTGGCAGCCTTACATGGCCTGCCCCTGTCCAAGGAGTAGCAGCTGTGTGAGCAGCCTGCCCCCTGTCTGAGGAACAGAAACCACGTGAGCAGCCCACCCCCATCTGAGGAGCAGCACCTCCTCTAGCAGCCTACCCCATTCAAGGAGCAGCAGCCGTCCAACCAGCCCACCTCAATCTGAGGAGCAGCAGCCACACACAGCCTGCACCCATCCAATGAGCAGCAGCTGGGCAAGCAGCCCGCCCCCATACGAGGAGCAGCAGCACTGCGAGCAACCTGCCCCTGTCCAAGGAGCAGCAGCATCACAAGCAGCCTGCCCCGTCCAAGGAGCGGCAACTGTGCAAACAGCCAGCCCCCATCTGAGGAGCAGCAGCTGCATGAGCAGCCCACCCCTGTATGAGGAGCAGCAGCCACACGCAGCCCGCACCTGCATGAAGAGCAGCAGCATCGTGAGCAGCCCACACCCATCTGAGGAGCAGCAGCTGTGCGAGCAGCCTCCCCCCACCAGCCAGAGGAGCATCCATTGCCGCAACCACCCGAGGAGCAACCACCACCCGAGGAGCCACTGCCACCCAAGGAGCATCCCCTGCACAACTCAACACCTAGATGCTTCTTAGAGAACAAAAATGGGAAGACAAAGAAACCCCCAAAAGAAAAGGAGGCATCGCCAGAAAAGTAGCTAAGTGAAACGGAGGCATTGCAATATGTCAGAAAAAGAATTCAGAGTAAGGGTCATACAGTTCATAAACCAGATGGATGAAAAAAATCAACAACTTATGTAAGAATCAAGAAGAAATAAAGAGTAATATAGCTGCAATAAAAAACAGCATGGAAAGTTTCAACAGTAGACTAGTCCAGTGGTCGGCAAACTGTGGCTCACAAGCCACATGCGGCTCGTGAGCCACGGTTTGCCACTCTGTTGACTAATGAGTTTGCCAATCACTGACCTAGACTCTCGATTCCAATAATTACAGGCTGTTGTTGTTCCTTGTGATTAAGCCCCTACCCCAGTGATAGGCAAACTCATTAGTCAACAGAGCAGCAAACCGCGGCTCGCAAGCCACATGTGGCTCGCGAGCTGCAGTTTGCTGACCACTGGACTAGGAGAAGCGGAGGACCGAATTAGCAAATTAGAAGACAGGGAAGCAAAACATACTCAAACTGAACTGCAATTGGAGAAAAAAAATTAAAAGATAGGAGGAGAGCCTAAGGGAGCTATGGGACAACATGAAACAAAGCAACATATGAATAATAGGGGTGCCAGAACAACAGGAAGAGGAACAAGGGTTAGAAAACCTATTTGAAAAAATAATGTCATAAAACTTCCCTGATGTGTGGAAGAAAAAAGTCACACAAGCATAGAGACTCCCAAACAAGATGAACCCAAAAAGACCCACACCAAGAAACATCATAATTACGATGGCAAATGTTCAGGACAAAGAGAGAATCTTAAAGGCTGCAAGAGAGAGACAGAGAGTTATGTAAAAGGGATCTCCCATTAGATTATCAAATGATTTGTCAACAGAAACACATCAGGCCAGAAAAGAATGGAAGAAAATTTACAAAGTGATGCAAAGCAAGGGACTGAATCCAAGAATACTCTATCCAGCAAGGCTATCATTCAAAATTGAATGGGAAATAAGGAGCTTCACAGACAAAAAAAATGCTAAGGGAGTTTATCACTACCAAGCCGGCAATGCAAGAAACGTTAAAGGGACTGGTGTAAAAAGAAGAAATAAAAAGTTAAGAAAGAACACAGGCACAAAAAATAAAAATGGCTACAAACAACTACCTATCAATAATAACTTCAACCTAAATGGACTAAATGCTCCAATCAAAAGATATACAGTGGCTGAATGGATAAAAAAAAAACATGACCCATATACATGCTGTCTACAAGAGACCCACCTCAGAACAAGGGACTCACACAGAATGAAAGTGAAGGGATGGAAAAATATCTTTCAGACAAATGGAAATGAAAAAAAGCTGGGGTAGCAATACTTATATCTGACACAATAGACCTCAAAGGAAAGGCCATAACAAAAGATAGGGAAGGCCACTTCATAATACTAAAGGGATCAATACAACAAGAGGATATAACCCTGATAAACATATATACACCCAATGCAGGAGTACCCAAATACATTAAAAAAACAACTCCTGGAAGATATCAAGGGAGAGATCAACAACAATACATTCATAGTAGGGGACTTTAATACACCATTGAAATCACTGGATAAATCCTCTAGACAAAAAATCAGCAAAGAAACAGCAATTCTAAATAACTCACTAGATCAGATGGGCCTAATTGACATCTTCAGAGCATTTCACCCCAAAGCATGGAATATATGTTTTTCTCAAGTACACATGGGACATTTTCAAAAATAGACCACATATTGGGTCACAAGAAAAGTCTCCCCAAATTCAAAAAGATTGAAATCAGATCAAGCATCTTCTTAGACCACAATGGCAAAATATTAGAAATAAACTACAATGAAAGCAATAAAAAAAATTCAAACACTTGGAAGCTGAATAGCATGCTATTAAACAATGATTGAGTTACCAAAGAGATCAAAGAAGAAATTAAAAACATCCTGGGAAATAATTACAATGAAAACACAACAATCCAAAATCTATGGGACAACATGAAAGCAGTCCTGAAAGGGAAGTTTATAGCTCTCCAAACCTACCTCAAAAAAAAAAAAAAAAGAAAGAAAAAATGGTAGTAAATCATCTAACTCTGCAACTTAAAGAATTAGAAAGGGAGCAACAAGAAAAACCCAGAGTGAGCA
Source organism: Plecotus auritus (assembly GCF_963455305.1). NCBI lineage: Eukaryota > Metazoa > Chordata > Mammalia > Chiroptera > Vespertilionidae > Plecotus > Plecotus auritus. The sequence continues at coordinate 97,232,528 of NC_137772.1, read as the reverse complement.
GAAGGAAGGAAATAATAAAGATCAGAGCAGAAATAAATGACAGATAAAAAAAATACAAAAGATCAATGAAACCAAGAACTGGTTCTTTGAAAGGATAAACAAGATTGATGAATCTCTAGCCAGGCTCACCAAAAAGCAAAGAGAAAGAACCCAAATAAACAAAATCAGAGATGAAAGAGGAGAAATAACAACAGACCCCACCAAAATACAAAGGATTGTTAAAAAATACTATGAACAGCTCTATTCCAACAAACTAGACAACCAGGAGGAAATAGACATATTCCTAGAAAAAATACAACCTCCAAAACTCAAACAAGAGATTAGAGGAAGACATAAACAAATGAAAGAACATACCCTGTTCAAGATTAGTAGAATCAACATCATTAAAATGTCCATACTACCCAAAGCAATCTATAGATTCAATGCACTCCCCATTAAAATACCAACGGCATATTTCACAGACCTAGAATAAACTCCAAAAATTCATCTGGAATAAAAAAAGACCCCAAATAGCTGCAGCAATCCTGAGAAAGAAGAACAAAGTAGGTGGGATCTCAATATCAGATTTCAAGCTGTACTACAAAGCCACTGTTCTCAAAACAGACTGGTACTGGCCCAAGAACCGACATATAGATCAATGGAATAGAATAGAGAACACAGAAATTGACCCAAAGCACTATGCTCAATTAATATTTGACAAAGGAGGCAAGAACATACAATGGAGTCAAGACAGTCTCTTCAATAAATATTGTTGGGAAAATTGGACAGATACATGCAAAAAAATGAAACTAGACCACCATACACAAAAATTAACTCAAAATGGATAAAGGACTTAAACATAAGACGGGAAACCATAAAAATACTAGAGGAATCCACAGGCAACGAAATCTCAGACATATGCCAAAACAATTTCTGCACTGATACCGCTCCTAGGGCAATGGAAACTATAGAGAAAATAAACAAATGGGACTACATCAAAATAAAATGCTTTTGCACAGCAAAAGAAACCATCAACAAAAAATAACAAGAAAGCCCACTGCATGGGAGAACATATTTGCCTATGTTATCACTGATAAGGTTTTAATCTCCAACATTTACAAGGAACTCATACAACTTAACAAAAGGAAGATAAACAACCCAATCAAAAAATGGCAAAGGACCTAAATAGACACTTTTTGAAAGTATACATACAGAAGGCCAACAGGCATATGAAAACATGCTCAAAGTCACTAATCATTGGAGAGATGCAAATCAAAACGACAATGAGGTACTCACACCTGTCAGAATGGCTATCATCAACAAATCAACAAACAACAAATGCTGTGAGGATGTGGAGGAAAAGGAACCCTTGTGCACTGCTGATGGGAATGCAGACTGGTGCAGCCACTGTGGAGATGGGGTGGGGGAGAGAGTGGAACATTTGAGTAAAGAAGATTTTTTTCAATTTGTCTAAAAGAAGGAAAAAACACTCGTTCTTGAAACCATTGGGTAAAAACACCATTCTTCATGTTATATAATTCTTGCCCTTAATGTAATCTTCAGATTGTGACCTCTAATCACACCAGTACAGCAAAAGCTATAGGCTTGTAAAAAAAAATAGATTAAAAAATTATATTCAGAATTTAAATTGCCTTAATTTGTCTTTTTCCTGTAAATATATTCAAACCTATTCATTAAATTTTCAATAATTAATGAAATAATTTCTGTTGCTTTTCAAACTTTAAAAATAAAATTTGATAATAAAATAATTCCTGAAATATTTTCATATCTTGAAAATATATCTTGAGTTTAAAACAGTGAAATAAATGCTTACAAAGTTATAACTGCCTTTATATTTTGAGATGAACCTTCATGTTTGGAGCCAAGGTCATGCTAATCCATTCCTAAAAGGAACAAAAGTCACTTAAACTTTTTAGAAGAGGAATCTGTTAAAATGTACCAAGAATTCAAATATCTACACTCATTGACAAACTATTTTTTTTTTCTGTGAAAGAGCACTGTTTTGGAAGGTTATATATTACAAATTGAGAAAAGAAAAAGAAATGATTCTAAATATTGGAAAGGAAGCAATAAATGTGTAATTGTTGTTGATGATATGGCTAGAATTATACCCAGAGCTAGTATACCATTCCTAATACTGTTCACCCTGGAGAGAAAGGAAAGAGAAGTAGCTTTATGGAATGGGGGGAATTTGCATCAGATATTTAACTCCTCCTCTTTTCACTATTTATTATTCCCACCCCCACTCATTGCAGACACTAGAAGCTGGATCCCTCAACTCCTGTTTTCCACACATTTCTCCCTTGCTTTGTCTTCTATGGCAACTGGAAACATCATGGATGTCCCAGCCTGCCTTGTGACTTGTTATCCTATTACAAATTTATTAGGAAAACCAAAGTTATTCCAGAACTCTCCCTGACAGACTTCTGCTTGCATCTCATTGGCCAGACCTGGATCACAGCTTTGTACAAATACAGGAAGGGGAAAAAGGAGAAAGTAATGTTGGAAACTTTGAAGATAAGGAGAGAGAAAAGGAGAGAGGATGACAAAGACAAAAAGAAAGTAAAAAAGGGATATTTTTAAAATCCTCACCCAATGACATACTTATAGAGAGAAAGGGAGGGAGTAGTGAGAGAGAGAGAGAGAGAGAGAGAGAGAATGAGAGAGAGAGACTTATGTGAAAGAAAAACATTGATCGGTTGCCCTCCACATGTGCCCCAGCTGGAGACTGAACCCCCAACCCCAGTATGTGCCCTGCCTGGGAATCAAACCAGTAATTTTTCAGTGCACAAGACAACCATCCACCAACTGAGCTACTCCAGCCAGGTGATTTGTTTGTCTTCTTTAAATGTTTCTTCTCAATCCAAGATTATTAAAACACTAGAGGCCTGGTGCACAAAATTCATACAAGGCTGCGGTCCCTAGGCCTGGCTGGCAATCAAAGCACAAGTTTCTGGCATGGAAGGACAGGTTCCATCTGACCTCGAGGCCCTGGGCAGCACCTGGGCCCCCGGGCCCCCGCGCACCCCCCTCCACCTGAGTCACAGCGCCCAAGTCCCCATGTGGAATGCAGTGTGCGCAGCCGGATGCCGTGGGCACAGCATGGGCCTCTGAGCCACCCAGTGGCGCCACATGAAAGCTGGGCAGGCAGCCAGCTCTCCCCAGCCGGCCTCACAGACTGGCTCCTGCGTGAACCCACAGGGAGCCCAACTGGCCCCTGCGGTCCTAGAGGCTGTAGCGTGGCTCACCTGGAAGAGGCCTCGTGGGTGCGGGGCATGCTCCATGCAGGCGCCCGGCACCTGAGCCCGGGGGCTTCCCGGTGTGGGAGCCCTGGCGTCCAGGGGGAGAATAGCAAGGGGGAGTGAGAGTGAGCTCAGTGGACACCCCACATTCTCACCATACCTCCATCCCCATCACCCCCGCTCCCAGGTAGCCAGTGAGAGGTCAGAGCACGTTGCCGATGCCCACCATGTTCCGCACCACCTCCTGGTGGTCAGCGCACATCATAGTGAGCAGTCAAACTTCCAGTCTCCCAATCAAACTCCCGATAGATGACTGCCTGAGGGGACAATTTGCAAATTAGGCTTTTATTATATAGAATTCTATATTTTCTTTTAAAAGTTTCTGAGTTTTGTTTTTCACATTTAATCTTTAATTCACTTCAAATTTATTTCTGTGAATGTTTTGAGAATGACATCCTATTTTATTTTTTCCACATGAATAACCCAAAATTCCAATACCCTTTACTGAATACTTCAACCTTCCACTGACTTCTGATGCTGTTTGTGTCATATATTTTTTAATATATTCATTGGACATACAGTATTTTAGCTACTATATTCCATTTCTATTAGCTTATTCATTTATCTCCGCACCAATACTATACTATTTGACTAAACATTATAATAATTGTTTGTCTGGTATAGTAGGTCCCCAACTTTGGTGCTCTGTTTTAAAATTTACCCTCTTTCTTGCAAATTTTAAAAGCAACTTGTCCAGTACTTTGAAAAATCTCCTTGAAATTTTTATTCAAATTATATCAATCTCACAATTAATCAGGAGAATTGACATCTTTATGATCCCATGAAGACTGTGTTACTATTTTAATAGTGCCTCTTTTGAAATTATGTTTTCTAACTGATTGTTCCTGATATATAGGAATTAAACTTTTTTTTGTATGTTGATTCTGTATCCAGAAAACTTGTCAAACTCTCTTATTAATTTTATGTATTTACCTGTAGATTGTCCTAGAGAGACAGCATAGTGTGATGGTAAACAGTCTGAGGTTAGATCCAGACAGCCCATATTTAAATCCAAGCTCTGCCACTTACCAGTTGTGTAATCTTATACAATTTACTTAAACTCTCTATGCCTCAGTTTTCTCACCTATAAAATAAAGTTAATAATAATAATAATACCAACTTCAAAATGTTTGTGAGAATTAATTTAGTTAATATTTATAAAACGTGCATTCCTGGTATAAATTTATCTTTGTCTTAATGTTTGCTTGCTTGCTTGGTTAGTTTTTAGAGATTGTTAGCATAAGTAATGTCCAAGCCTGTAGAGAATATTTATCAGAATTTATTTGAGCCAACCTGATAACAATTGCCAAGAAACAAGCTCTCAAATGCTTCAGAGACTGAGTTTTGTTATTTCTTTTGTGCATTTAAAATTAAGGAGGCCAAATAAGGAAGATTACATGAAGGTGAGAGAAAGCAAGGTGGGGATTGGACTACAGCAAGCATGTCAAAAATATTTGTTGTGGGCACATGTGGCTCACAATTAATATTTTTGCAACCCAGCCAATATAACCGTATGTAAGAAATGTTTTAATAAAAATTTCATAATTTAATTTTTATAATATCATGTAATGCATCATCCTATATAATAAGAGGCTAATATGCAAATTGCCCCTACAGGCGGGAGTTCAACCTACCGGGAGTTAGACGTGCACTGACCACCAGGGGGCAGCACAGAACATGGTGGGCATTGGCTACGGGTCAGGCATCTGGGAAAAGAGAGGGTTCTCCCCCCCTCCCCCCCCCCCCCCCGCCAAGTCAGCAGCCACTATGGACCCTACCTGTGCATGATTTTCGTACTCTGAGCCTCTAGTTATTAATAATGAATTACAACATTCGCTAATGACTGATTACTATAATCGTGTTGCATTCATTTCCCTTACGCACCTTATGCACAGGTGCACCATTTCTCTCCACCAATACTAGCAGCGAATGTTTTAGCAGCCGATTACCATGTCATTAGTCTTGGACTGACTTGTTTGGTGTGCACAACAGGAAATATTTCACTTTTGGAGAACAAGAAAAATAGGTTTATTTGTGTTATGCTTATTAATTTGTGCAGTTTTTCAGTGTCTGGCAAGTTAATGTTCACGAAAAAATATTAATTTTTACTAAAATGTTCTATTATTTTATGTTAATGATTACTAATTTATTTCAGCCCTTTGTATTCAGCATGTCTCTATCAAAATAAACCTACGTTTCTACGAAAATTGAAACTTGTTTCTTTGCAGCCCACATAAACTTAAACCTTGTTTATTTGGCCTGTGTTAGCCTTTGAGTTTGACCTGCTTGGACTACAGGATAGTTAAGGTTATATACTCTCTTGAGGGTTGTTATACTTCCCAGGGGTCTAAAAAAAGAAGCATTTCAAAGGTGTGCTAACTTAAATGAACAAAAACAATGAATAGGGCTTGCTTATGGCAAAGATAAATGTTTTGCTATTGTGTTTGGGACATGAGTACCCACCATGACCTGCCCAGTTAGGAATTGATGATCAGATCAGATCACCATGTGAAGTTACTTTTTTTTCTTTTTAAAATATACTTTTATTGATTTCAGAGGGGAAGGAGAGGGAGAGAGAGATAGAAACTTCAATGATGACAGAGAATCATTGATCGGATGCCTCCTGCCTGCCCCACACTGGGGATTGAGCCTGCAATCCATAAACATATTGCTGTGAGAGATGTTTGATATTTTGCTACCTATGCCTTCTTCTAGGATTTTTATAGTTTCCTGACTTACATTAAGATCTTTTGTCTATTTTTGAGTTTATTTTTGTGTATGATATAAGTTGGTGGTCAAGTTTCATTTTTTTGCATTTTTTCTGCCCAATTTTTCCAACACCATTTATTCAAGACTAGAGGCCCAGTGCACGAAATTCGTGTACGGGGGAGGGGGGTTATCCCTCAGCCCAGCCTGCACCCTCTCCAATCTGGGACCCCTCAAGGGATGTCCGATCTGGGACCCCTTTAGGCCTGATCCGGGTAGGATCGGGCCTAAACGGGCAGTCGGACATCTCTCTCACCATCCAGGACTGCTGGCTCCCAACCGCTCACCTGCCTGCCTTCCTGATTGCCCCTAACTGCTTCTGCCTGCCAGCCTGATCACCCCCTAACCACTCCCCTGGCAGCCTGTTTGCCCCTAACTGACCTCCCCTGAAGGCCTGGTCACCCCTAACTGCCCTCCCCTGCAGGCCTGGTCCCCCCAACTGCTCTCCCCTGCAGGCCTGGGTCCCCCCCAACTGCCCTCCCCTGCAGGCTTGATCGCCCCCAACTGTCCTCCCTTGTAGGCCTGGTCCCTCCCAACTGCCCTCCCCTGCTGGCCATCTTGTGGTGGCCATCTTGTGTCCACATGGGGGCAGCCATCTTGTGTGTTGGAGTGATGGTCAATTTGAATAATACTCTTTTATTAGATAGGATAGAGGCCTGGTGCACAAGTGGGGGCCAGCTGGTTTGCCCTGAAGGGTGTCCCGGATCAGGGTGGGGGTTCCCTTGGGGCATGGGGTGGCCTGGGTGAGGGACCTGTGGTGGTTTGCAGGCCGGCCACATTCCCCAGCGACCCAAGCGGAGGCCCTGGTATCTGGGATTTATTTATCTTCTATAATTGAAACTTTGTAGCCTTGAGCGGAGGCCAAGGCAGGCCAGGGCTGCTCAAGCTTGGCTTCCTCCATCGCTGAGGGCAACTCAAGCCTTCTGCTCTCTCCAGCTCCATGGCCACAGCCATTTCTATTTGGGTTTATGTATCTTCTATAATAGAAACTTTGTAGCCTTGAGTGGAGGCCTGGGCCGGCCAGGATGTGCGGAAAGCTTGGCTTCCTCCATTGCCAGGGAAATTCAAGCCTCCTGCTCCCTCCGTGGCTGCAGCCATCTTGGTTGGGTTAATTTGCATACTTGCTCCTAATTGGCTGGTGGGCATGGCTTGTGGGTGTAGTGGAGTGATGGTTAATTTGCATATTACTCTTTTATTAGATAGGATACTGTCTTGACTTCATTGTATGCTCTTGCCTCCTTTGTCAAATATTAATTGAGCATAATGGCTTTGCTCAATTTCTGGAGTCTCTATTCTGTTCCATTGATCTATATGCCTGTTCTTATGCTGGTACAAAGCTGTTTTGATTTCCGCAGCTTTGCAGTATAACTTGAAATCTGGTATTGTGACTCCTCCAACTTTGTTTTTCTTTCTCAAGATTCCTGAGGCTATTCAGGGTCTTTTTTGGTTCCATATAAATTTTTGGCATATTTGTTCTAGATCTGAGAAATGTACTATTGGTATTTTAATCGGGATTGCATTGAATCTGTACATTGCCTTGGGTAGTATGGACATTTCAATAATGTTGATTCTATCAATCCATGAACAGAGTATAATCTTCCACTTGTTCATATCTTCTTGTAGCTTTTTTTTTCAATGTCCTAGAGTTTTCCAAATACAGGTCTTTTGTCTCCTTGGTTAAGTATATTCCTAAGTATCTTAAATTTTTTTGTTGCAATGGTAAATGGGATTGCTTGCTTAATTTCTTTTTCTGAGAATTCATTATTGGTGTATAAAAAAGCCATATATTTGGGGGTGTTGATTTTGTATCCTGCTACATTACCAAACTCATTTATTAAGTCTATAGATTTTTTTGTGGAGTCTTTAGGGTTTTCTATCCTATATAATAAAGAAGTAATATGCAAATTGACCGTCATACCCTTGCACAAGATGGCTGCCCCCATGTGGTCTTAAGTTGGTTACCACAAGATGGCCAGCAGGGGAGGGCGGTTGTGGGAGATCAGGCCAGCAGGGGAGGGCAGTTGTGGGAGATCAGGCCAGCAGGGGAGGGCAGTTGGGGGTGGCCAGGCCCGCAGAGGATGGCAGTTGTTGGTGTACAGGCTGGCAGGGGAGGGCAGTTAGAGGCAACCAGACCTGTAGGGGAGGGCAGTTGGGGGTGACCAGGCCTTCAGGGGAGGGCAATTGGGGGCAACCAGGCCTGCAGGTGAGAGCAGTTGGGGGGGACCAGGCTGGCAGGGGAGGGCAGTTGGGGGCAATTGGGGCAGCAGGGGAGCAGTTAGGCGTTGATCAGTCTGACAGGGGAGTGGTTAGGGGGTGATCAGGCTGGCAGACAGAAGTGGTTAAGGGCAATCAGGCAGGCAGGCAGGCAAGCGGTTGGGAGCTTGCAGTCCTGGATTGTGAAAGGGATGTCCGACTGCTGGTTTAGGCCTGATCCCACAGAGATCAGACCTAAACCGGAAGTCAGACATCCCCAAGGGGCCCCAGATTGAAGAGGGTGTAAGCTGGGTTGAGGGACAACCCCCACCCACCGAGTACAATAACATGTTATCTGTGTATAATAACATGTATCTAGTGTACAATAACATGTGATCTGTGAATAATGAGAGTTTTACTTCCTCCTTTCCAATTTGAATGTCTTTTATCTCTTCTTCTTGTCTGATCACTGTGGCTAGGACTTAAAGTACTATGTTGAATAAGAGTGGTGAAAACAGACATGCCTGTCTTGTTCCTGTTCTTAGGTGAAACGGTTTTATTCTTTGCCATTGAGTATGATGTTCATTGTACGTTTGTTATATATGGCTTTTAATATGTTGAGATATGCTCCCTCTATTCCCACTTTGCTGAGAGTGTTTATAAAAAAATGGGTATTGGATTTTGTCTAATGCCTTTTCCACACCTAATGATATGATCATCTGATTTTTGTCTTTCAATTTGTCTATGTGATATATCACCTTAATTGATTTGCAAATATTGTACCAGTCTTGCATCCCTGGAATAAATCCCACTTGGTAATGGGTAATGGTGTATGATCTTTCTAACATATTGCTGGATTCGATTTGCTAATATTTTGTAAAGGATTTCAGCATCTATGTTCATCAGGGATATTGGCGTGTAATTCTCTTTCTTTATAGTGTCTTTATCTGGTTTTGGAATTAGGATAATGCAGGCCTCATAAAAAGAGCTTGGGAGTGTTCCTTCCTCTTGGATTTTTTTAAAAATAGTGTGTTAGTTCTTTTTTGAATGTTTGATAAAACTCCCCTATGAAGCCATCTGGACCTGGGCTTTTGTTTGCTGGGAGTTTTTTGTTTACTGCTTCTATTTTATCTGTTGTTATTGGCCTATTCACATTTTCTGATTCTTTCTGATTCATTTTTGGGGGATTGTATTTTTCTAGGAATTTGTCCATTTCATCCACATATTCCAGCCTGTTGGCACATAGTTGTTCATAGTATTTCCTTACAATCCTTTGTATTTCTGTAATGTCAGTGGTTATTTCTCCACTTTCATTTCTGATTTTATTTATTTGGGTCCTCTCTCTTTGTTTCTTGATGAGTCTGGCTAACAATTCACCAATTTTGTTTATCCTTTCAAAGAACTAGGTCTTATTTTCATTGATTTTTTTGTATTTTTTTTTAGTCTCTATGTCATTTATTTCTGATGTAATCTTTACTATTTCTTTCCTTCTACTTACTCTGGCCTTTTCTTGTTGTTCTCTTTCTAGTTCCTTAAGTTGTAGGGTTAAATATTTTATTGTTGATTTTTCTTGTTTTCTGAGGTAGGCCTGTAAGTGCAATGAACATCCCTCTCAGGACTGCTTTTGCTGTGTCCTATAGATTTGGGGTTGTTATGTGTTCATTTTCATTTGTTTCCAGGAAGTTTTTTCTTTCTTTCTTGATCTTGTTGGTAATCCATTCATTTATAATAATCCTATCTAATAAAGAGGGAATATGGTAATTAATCATCACTCGGTCACAAAGATGGCTGCACCCACAGCTGAGGCCAAGTTCCCATAAGGAGCCTTAACAAGCAATCAGCAGGGACCTGAGGCTATGCCCTCCCCCGCCCCTGTGGGGCTTGACAGGGGACCTCAAGGTGCGCTTCCTGTCCTGGTGCTGGGCTAGGGGACCTCAGGCTGCTCCCCCCGCCCCAGCGCCAGGCCGGGAGACCTCAGGCCACGCCCCCCACCAGGTGGGGCTTGATAGGGGACTTCAGGCCATGCTCCCCACCCTGGCACCAGGCTGGGGGACCTCAGGCTGCACCCCCTGCCCTAGCACCGAGCCAGGGGACCTGAAGCTGTGCCCCCTGACTGGCGGGGCTTGACAGGGGACCTCAAGGTGCACCCCCAGTGCTGGGTCGGGGGAACTCAGGCCACACCCCCTGCCCAGGGGAGACCTGAGGCTGCACCCCCCTGCCGATGGGGCTTGACAGGAGACCTGAGGCTGTTTCCCCCTCCTGGTGCCAGGCTGGGGGACCTGAGGCTGTGCCCCCTCCGCCTGGCGGGGCTTGAAAGGGGACCTCAGGCATGCCCCCCACCCAGTGGGGGTTGACAGGGGATCTCAGGCCATGTCCCACACCTGGCAGGGCTTGACAGGGGACCTCAAGGCACGCCCCCCATCCTGGCACCAGGCCAAGGGACCTGAGGCTACACCCCCTGCCTGGTGGGGCTTGACAAGGGTGGGACTAGCCAGGTCTGGATGTATCCCAATGAGGGGGGGGGGTGGCTGGGTCTGGGTCTCACGAGATTTTGAGGTGCATGTGGGTGGGCGGGGACTTGACTCTGGGTCCCATGCACCAGACTCTGACAGGAGGAAGGTTTTCATATACATTTTACTAATTTTCTTTCATCTCTGACACTTCTATTATAGAGAAAGGGCAAATAGCAATATTAAATTATTTCCTCTAATTAATCCCCTTTTAGTGTGCATGAATTTCATGCACCGGGCCACTAGTCTATAATAATAAAAGCATAATATGCAAATCAAATGAATGGCCGAACAACGGAACAACTGTCCAGATGACCTTATGGATACGAAGGACTACTCTTGCACGAATATCATGCATCAGGCCTCTAGTTGTTTAATAACATGCTATTTAGCCACCATGTATTTGAATGTCTCTGGGTGTTTATACTGTAGTTGATTTCTAATTTCATTCCATTGTGATCTGAGAAGATGCTTGATATTATTTCAATCTTCTTGAACTTGTAGAGACTTGTTTTGTGTCCTAACATGTGGTCTAAATTTATGAATGATCTATGTGCACTTGAGAAGAATGTATATTCTGCCCCTTTGAGATGAAATGTCAATTAAATCCATCTGATCCAGTGTGTCCTTTAGAGTCTCTGTTCCCTTGTTAAGATTTTATCCAGTTTAGTCAGTAGAGTGTTAAAGTCCCCTACTATGACTATATTGCTGATGATCTCTCCCTTAAGATCCTCTAGAAGTTCATATATATATATATATATATATATATATATATATATATATATGGATGCTTCTATTTTGGGTGCATATATGTTTACCAGGGTTATATCCTCTTTTTAAATTAATCCCTTTGGTATTATATAGTAACCTTTGTTGTCTCTTGTGATGGCCTTCATTTTGAAGTCTATTTTGTCAGATATGAGTATTACTATCCTAGCTTCTCATTTCTATTTACCTGGAAAAAATTTTCCATCCCTTCACTCTCATCCTGTGTGAATCTTTTGTTCTGAGTTGGGTCTCTTGTAGACAGGATATAATTGGGTCATGTTTTTGTATCCATTCAGCTACCCTATGTCTTTTTTTAAATATATTTTTATTGATTTCAGAGAGGAAGGGAGAGGGAGAGAGAGATGGAAACATCAATGATGAGAGAGAATCATTGATCAATTGCCTCCTGCACACCTCCTACTGGGCATGTAAGAGCCTGCAACCCGGGCATGTGTCCTTGACTGGAATTGATCCCTGGACCTTTCAGTCTGCAGGCTGATGCTCTATCCACTAAGCCAAACCAGCTAGGGCCCTTATGTCTTTTGATTGGAGCATTTAATCCATTTACATTTAAGGTTATTATTGATAGGTAATTATTTATTGCCATTTTAATTCTGTATGCCTAGGTTTCTCTCTCTGTTTCTTCTTTTCATTACAGCAGTCCCTTTAGTAGCATTTCCTGTAATGCTGGCTTGGTGGTGATGAACTCCTTTAGCATTTTTTTTTTGGGGGGGGGGGGGTTGTGTTGTTGTTTTTTGGTCTGGGAAGCTCTTTATTTCACCATCTGTTTTGAATGATAGCCTTGCTGGATATAGTAATCTTGGTTTCAGAGCCTTGCTTCCCATTACCTTAAGTACTTCATGCCCTTCCCTTCTTGCCTGTAGAGTTTCTGATGAGAAATCATCTGACAGCCTTATGGGAGCTCCTTTGTCAACAGTTTGCTTTCCTCTTACTGCCTTAAAGATTCTCTCTTTGAGAAGAATGCCTTTAATTTTTGGCATTTTAATTATGATGTGTCTGGGTGTGGGCCTTTTGGGTTCATCTTCCTTGGGAAACTCTGTGCCTTCTGAACTTGTGTGACTTTTTCCTTCACCAGGTTAGAGAAGTTTTCTGCCATTACTTCTTCAAACATGTTCTCGATCCTTTTTTTTCTTTCTGCCTCTTCTGGTACATCTGCTATGAAAATATTGGTATGTTTCATGTTGTTCCACAGCTCCCTTAAGCTGTCCTCCTGTTTTTTCATTGATTTTTTTTTTTTGGTTCTCTGATTTTTTTCTACCCTGTCTTCTAATTCACTGATCCAATCCTCATATTCCCCTAATCTGCTGTGTATGCCTTCTGATGTGTTCTTTTTTTTTTTTTTTAATATATTTTATTGTTATTTTACAGAGAGGAAGGGAGAGGGATAGAGAGTTAGAAACATCGATGAGAGAGAAACATCGATCAGCTGCCTCCTGCACACCCCCTCCTGGGGATGTGCCCGCAACCAAGGTACATGCCCTTGACCGGAATCGAACCTGGGACCTTTCAGTCCGCAGGCTGACGCTCTATCCACTGAGCCAAACTGGTTTCGGCTCTGATGTGTTCTTTATTTGTGCTATGTCATTGTTTATTTCCGTTTTCTAGTTACTATATCTTTCTTTTCTCATGCTGTTGAGCATCTTTACCATCATTATTCTGAACTCTATATCAGATACATTTCTTATGTCCATTTCATTTATGTCTTCTGAAAAATTCTCTTATTCTTTCATTTGGGTTTTGTTTTGTTTTTGTCTCACCATTTGGTCTGCCTGTTTGTGTTTGTGTCTATGTATTAGGTAGATCTGTTATGACTCTCAATCCCTAGTGCAAGACAATCTTAGATGCTGTTTCTGATTGTCCCTGAGTACCCTGTTTGGGGCTATCAACAATCCACAGCCTGTAGCTACCCTCTGCTGGGGCTGGGTGCCTTTGGAAAGGACCAAGATATGCACTAGAGTCTGCTTTTCCTAGCCCCAGGCCCAGAGGGAGAACAGGCAATGACTCAAATCCTCCAGAGATCTGCCTTTGCCTTCAATATGATTGTTATCAGCTTTGATTGGCCTCAGGCTATTGGCCACAGGGTAGGTGAGAGTTCTTTCAACAGAGTGTGGCAACTGCCTTTCCCCCAGGCCAAAACTACCTGGATAGCAAAGGTCCATAGAAGAAAGATGTCCTCTGCAGTGTGAGGGAATGGCTTAGCACTGGAAACCAGGGTGGCTGCCCTTCAAGCTCCAGCCCAGAGCCCTCAACCCTGGATTTTCTTCACACAATTCCAGTTTGCTCTGCAATCCCTCTGCCAGAGCCCAAGGTGAGTGGCTGCACATGCAATTTTGTGCATTGGCCCTGTAAGAGGGTGCCTGCATTTCCAGCTGCCTCTGTCTGGCAGACAGCAATCCTGCTGCTTTTCACAGCCAGGTGTTATGTATGGGTAATTTTCTCAGTTCTGGTGTTCTGGGCTGGGGAGCCCAGCTTGGGGTTTAGACCCCAGAGTTTTCAGTGGGAACCCCACACATCTGAGATATCCATCCAGACCTTCAGCTGCTGTCTGTGGGAGCCCAGCCAGCCCTTTCATGCCTTCACCCTTCCTACCAAACTCTATGTGATCTCTACTTTCCATCTTTGTTTATCAGAGTTCTCTCCAGCCAGTCTTCAGTTGAATTTTCAGGGTGAGTTTTCTGTATTTTAGTTGTATTTTCAGTTTGGTCCTAGGAGTGTCAGTGTAGCTTCCACTTGCTTCACTGCCATTTTTAATCTTCTAAGGGTGCTTCTATATTGGGTGCATATATGTTTACAAGGGTTGTGTTCTCTTGTTGGATTGATTCCTTTAGTATTATGTAGTGACCTTTTACAATCTCTTATTATGGCCTTTGTTTTGAACTCTATTTTGTTAGATAAGATTATTGCTACCCTAGCTTTTTTTCATTTCCATTTGCATGGAATATTTTTTCCATCCCTTCGCTTTCAGTCTATGTGAGTCTTGTTCTGAGTTGGATCTCTTGTAGACAGCATATATATAGGTCATGTTTTCTTATCCATTAAGTTAACCTATGTCTTTTGATTGGAGCATTTAATCCATTTACATTTAAGGCTATTATTATAGGTATTTATTGCTATTTTATTCGTATACCTGTGTTCCCCTCCCCCCTTCTCTCTCTCCTCTCCTTTCTCCTTAAAACAGTTCATTTAAGCCCAGCCGGCTCAGTGGCTCAGGATCGACCTATGGACCAGGAAGTAACAGTTCAAATGTTGGTCCAGGCACGTGCCTGGGTTGCGGGCTCAATCCCAGTAGGGGTATGCAAGAGGCAGCTGATCAATGATATTCTCTCTCATCATTGATGTTTCTACTTCTCTTTCCCACTCCCCTCCTATCTGAAATCAATAAAATATATATTTTTTAAAAAACAATTTTTTTTAACGTTTCTTGCAATGCTAGTTTGGTTGAAATAAAATTCTTTAACCTTTTTTTGGTTTGGCAAGCTCTATTTCATCTTTAGGTTTAAATGATAACTTTGCTTGATAGAGTAGTCTTGGTTTCAGGTTCTTATTTTTCATTACTTTGAATATTTCATACCAATCTTTGTGTATTAAAGTGTTTCTGTTGAAAAATCAGCTGACAGCTTATAGGAACTCCCTTATAGGTAACCAACTGTTTATCTCTTGCTGCCTTTAAGATTCTCTCTTTGTCTTTAATGTTTGACATTTTAATTATTATGTGTCTTAGTGTGGGTCTCTTTGGGTTAGTCTTGATTGGGACTCTCTGTGCTTTCTGAACTTATGTGATTTTTTCCTTCACCAGGTTAGGAAGTTTTCTGTCATTATTTATTCAAATGGGTTTTCTATTCCTTGCTCACTTTCTTTTTCTTCTAGTATTTCTATGATGCAGATGCTGTTATACTTAATGCACCAAAGTTCCCTTAAACTATCCCCTTTTTTAAAAATCCTTTTTTCTTTTTCTTTTTTTTAAATATATTTTATTGATTTCTTACAGAGAGGAAAGGAGAGGGATAGATAGTTAGAAACATCGATGAGAGAGAAACATCGATCAGCTGCCTCCTGCACACCTCCTACTGGGGATGTGCCCGCAACCAAGGTACATGCCCTTGATCGGAATCGAACCTGGGACCCTTGAGTCCGCAGGCCGACGCTCTATCCACTGAGCCAAACTGGTTAGGGCAAATCCTTTTTTCTTTTGTTTGCTCTAATTCTGTATTTTTTTCTACCTTGTCTTCTAAATCCCTGATTTAATTATCTGCTTCATCCAGCCTACTTTTAATTACTTCCCTTGTATTCTTGATGTCAGATATAGTATTTTTCATTTCCAACATATTCTTTTTTTATAGTTCTATGTCCTTTTTCATGCTTATGTAGTTACCTCTAAGTTTCTTGTAGTTCCTGTTAAGTTCCTTGTAATTCTCGCTAAGTTTTTTGAGCATCTTTATACATATTACTTTGAACTTTGTGTCTGATAAATTGCTTGCCTCCATTTCATTTAGCTCTTTTTCTGGAGATTCTTCCTTTTATTTCATTTGTGGATTGTTTATTGTCTCCCCATTTAGCTGTCTCTGTGTTTTTTCTGTGTATTGGATAGAACTGCTTTGATTCCCAGTCTTAATGATGTGGCCTTATGTAGTAAGCATCCTGTGGGATGCACTGTTGCAGCCTTTTTGATCTCCTGAGCTGAATGCTCTAGGAATGTCCCTTGTGTTATTTGGGATATTCTGTTGTAATTGGGTCTTGAATGTTGTTGTCATATTTGGGGGGAAGATCTCTCCTCAGGCTGGTTGACTCTGAGGCTCAACCATGACTATGTCATGCAAGTTGTTGTATAGGTGCTGAAAGAACAAAACAAAACAAGACAAATACAAGAAATACAACCACAGAAGAAAAAAATTAGAAAAGAGAATAATAAAAGAAAAATAAGAATACATGAAGAAAAAATGGGGAGAATATGATAGGAATGAAGGGGAAGAAGAGTAAAGAACAGGAAAAGAAAAACAGTAAAAAAGAAAATGATTAAGAAAGGGAAAAAGAAGAGAAAGAAGAAAAAAGATATAAAAATAAAAGAAAGAAAAACAGAGTAAAATGAAAATAGAAAAATAAGAGATATAAAAGAGAGAGAAAATAATAATAACAAAGCAAAAAAAAAAAATAATAATGGGGAAAAAAGTGGAGTTTTTCTCAGCAGAGTTTAGTGCCTGCTGGGACCTCCCTTTGGATCCTGCTCTTCTGTTGCCTCAGGCTGACTGTTTTGTGTGCCAGTTCTGGAAGGTACTTTGGTGCTAGCCAATGTCAGAAACTGTGCACATGTGGCTCTCTGCAATCTGTTCGAAGCTTCAAGTTATCCACAGGTTGTGGCTGCCTCTGCTGGGCTGTCTCTACACAGGAGGGGCTAAGCTCAGCTTCAAGGTCAGCTTTATAGCAGCATGGAGCCCAAGGGTGGGTCAGCAAATGTCCCAAGGCACCTCAAGATCTGCCTCCACCAGCTTTTGCCTGGCTGCCAGCTGTCAGACTTAGTCACTGAAAAGTCTGTTTCTGAAAGGGCTTTTGGGCCTCTGGGAGGATGGGACCTCTGGATCTCCTGGCAGGGGAAGGTGCCTTTTAGACACCAGGGAAGATGGTGGGTGTGTTTCCCCATCCCAGATCCACACATCTGACCCCGTCCCAGAATATTTCCCTGACCTCAGCAGGGCAGAGCCTCTCAGGGGCAGGCCGGTGGGGCCAGAAGCCAGGAATTTCTGTCAGCACCCCTGTGAGGGGAAGCACCAGTCAGGTTCCCGGGAAAGTGTGTGTGGGGGGCGGTGTGTGCGTGGAGGGAATAGCCCCACCCCAAAGTCCATCACTGACACCCCTTGGATGTGCTCAAACCCACAGGTCCAGTGGCTTCTGCTGCTGCCTCCTCAGCAAGGGTTGAGATACAGGGTGGGGCAAACTATCTCAGAGTGCTGAGTAATTGCCTTTCCCTAGGCTGCTGCTACTGGGAGGGGCTTGCACCTCAGAAAAAGTGGCTGCTGTGGTATTGCAGGGGGGTAGGGGGGGTTATGACTCAGCACATGTATCCTGGCAACAGCTCTCCCACACCTCTCCCCAATGCCTTCCACCCCAGACTCTCCTTAGGTGACTTCAGTCTGTACCACCCTCCCTCGGCCAAAGTCCAGGGTAAGTGGCTGCAAACAAAAATTATATATTCTGGCCCTCTAAATATAAGTGTCTTTGTCTCTAGCAGGCTCTGTCTCTCCCTGGTGATACGTGATTTTTGGACTGGAACATGTGGTGTTCCCTTGGTCAGTATGGTTCCCAGAATTCTTTGTCCACTGGAGTTGAAGAATGAATCCATGGAAGGAAGATGTTATAGCAAAGGTGGAGATTTATTGAAGAACAAGTACAGACTCCCACGTGGGGGAGGGAAAAGAATCTCACAGCACAGACTCCCATGTGGGGAGGGGGAAGAGTCCCACCAGAGTTCCTGTTTCCAGGGTTTATAAAGGCTGCAAGTCCCTGTGTGGTGATATTCCCTCTGATTGGTCAATATTCCCTTTTGATTTGATTACTATAGTAACTTCTGAGCTCAAAGGTCAAACATCACATGGGACAGGTGAGGCCCACTTCCCTCATTGTTCTCCCATTCCCTCTGGACTTTCTTTCTCCTTCTTTATTTTGTAAATGTAGACCTCTTGGCTACTCCCAGTTCCCTTGTCTTATGTAAATGTAACTGTTGCCTCTCCCTTGTCTTATGGAAATGTAACTGTGCCTGGTTCCCTTGTGTTATGGAAATGTACCTTCTCCTAGCTCTCTTGTCTTATGGAGATGTAACTTTTCCCAGTCTGTAGCCCTGTTTTTTTTCCATGGACCCCCAATTCTAAAAATTCCTTAAACCTGCCCATATCCCCCTAAAATGCCTATTTCACTGGCAGATAGAAGCCCTGCCACCTTTCACTGCTGGTTGCTATGTGGACAGCTATTCCAGGCTCTGGCACTCCAGGCTGGGGAACCCAGCTTGGGGTTCAGCCTCCTTCCTCTCAGGGGAACCCCACACACACAGGTGAGCTATCCCTTTGCATCCTGGGCCTGCCACCTGTTAGCAGGACCACCCTCTTGCAACCCGTTCTTCCTACCAATCTTGAGGTGGTTTCTGATTTTTCTTGTTTAAAAGTCCTCTTCAGCTACTCTTTGGTTGGTAATTCAGGATGAATGTTCACCAATTTAGTTTTATTTCTAGCTTGGTTCTGGGAGGAGGTGCAATAAAGTGCCACATACTCCACTGCCTCTAAATAACTTGAAACCTCTAAGTAACTTGACTACAAATTTTTATATATATTTGGAACAGAGTGCCAGCTGCAGCTCAGTGGATGGGTCAATACCTGGCTCCATAATTCACCCACTGTGTGACCATGGGCAAAGTACTAGACTACCCCCAGCCTCACTTTGCTCGTTTTCAAATGGAGGATTCAATCAAAGGATGTCTCTTCTGCTCCTGGTGTCCCCAGAGTCCGACCTCAGGAGCCACAAGCCCGGGAACCCAAGGTTCAAGTGCCCTGGTGGCTGATTCCAGTCTTGGTCTTGTGTCTCTCAGCTACATAACCTCTCTGAACCTGGACCAGATAATGCGCTCACCTTGCCAGGCTGTTGTGAGGATAAAAAGAGGAAAGCAAGGCAAGTGTGTGGGATAAACCTGGGCTCAAGACAGGGTGGCTGCTACTGCGATTGGTGTTTTCCCGGGTGATTATTCTAAAGCTCAGCACCTAATGTAGACAGAAATATTTTTGCCGATCAGTGTTTTATTTTATGTTTTTTGTTATGTTGTGCTTTAAAAGCCTTTCTATAAAATAATGAAAATATCATCTGAAGGTTTCTCTTACTAATTTGATCATTGTGTTTTAAATCTACTTTAGTATAAAGTAGAGCTGATCTCATTTTTGTTCCAAATAGCTACAGTTATTCCAACACCATCTATTAAATAATCCATCTATTTTTCATTCATTTGAAAAGCCACCTTTACATTGTATAAATTGTCAAATATATTAGGATCCATTTATAGATATTTTATTCTGTTTTATCAATCAGTCTATTTAATCATGTCAGTACCACAATGGATACTTTTTATGGCTATCGGTGGGGTGTATGAGGAATGTTGGTGTTGAGCTCTGTGGGGTCTAAAATTTTGGTTGAGGTATAACAACATACAGAAAAGTGGACAAATCACAAGTGTAAAGCTCAATGAGCATTCACAGTGTGCACATATACACTGAGTGGCCAGATTATTATGATCTCTGAACACATAATAATCTGGCCACTCAGTGTATATCCTACATATCCTATATAATAAAGAGGTAATATGCAAATTGACCCTCACACCCTCACACAAGATGGCCATCCCCATGTGGTCAAAGATGGCCTCCACGAGATGGCTGGCAGGGGAGGGCAGTTGGGGATGACAAGGCCAGTAGGGGGAGGGCAGTTGGGGGCGATCGGGCCGGCAGGGGAGCAGTTAGGTGCTGATCAGACTGGCAGAGGAGTGGTTAGGGGGTGATCAGGCTGGCAGGCAGGTGAGCAGTTGGGAGCCAGCAGTCCCAGATTGTGAGAGGGATGTCCAACTGCTGGTATTGGGCCTAAATTGGCAGTCGGACATCCCCTGAGGGGTCCCAGATTGGAAAGGGTGGAGGCTGGGCTGAGGGACACCCCCCCCCAGTGCACGAATTTCATGCACCAGGCCTCTAGTATAATATATATAATATTGATTTATTATATATTAGCCTATATAATAAAAGGCTAATATGCAAATTGTCCCCTCAACCAGGAGTTCGACCGGCAGGCAGGCTGGCCAACTGCCCTTGTCCCCTCCCTCTGGCCAGGCTGGCCGGACCCCACCCATGCACGAATTCATGCACTGGGCCTCTAACATATATATATATATGTATGTATATGTGTATATGTGTATATATATGTATGTATATATGTATATATGTGTATATGTGTATATATGTGTATATGTGTATATGTGTGTGTGTGTGTGTGTATATATATATACTGAGTGGCCAGATTATTATGCATTCAGAGATAATAATAATCTGGCCACTCAGTGTATATAGTACAGTACATACTTAGTACATAACCAGTATTCAGATCAAGAAGCAGAACATTATCAGTAGCTAGAAGTCCCCTTCTAGTCACTACCCTTCTGAGGAAACCACTATCCTGATTTAATAATGACCTCTAATAGAATAATTAGTTGTTCCAGTTTTGAAATTATGCGAATTGAATTTTTCAATACCTACTGCATGTCTGGTTTCTTTCACTCAACATCATGTTTGTGAGATTCAACCATATTAATGCATATAGCTGTAGTTCATTCAATCTCACTGTTGTAGAGTATTCCATGTAAAAATATAAAATCTTTTATGTATTTATTCTAATGTTAATGAAAATTTGGGAATATTCAATTTATGCTATTATGAATATTCCTTATATGTACATCTACACTAATAAAAGAAACGTGCAAATTGACCGTACCTCTGCTACACCTACCAGCCATGCCCACCAGCCAATCAGGAGCGAGAATGCAAATTAACCCAACAAAGATGGCGGTGGTCACGGAGCTGGAGTGAGCAGAAGGCTTGAGTTGCCCCCGGCAATGGAGGAAGCCAAGCTTCCCACCCGCTCTGGCCGGCCCTGGCCTCTGCTCAAGGCTACAAAGTTTCAATTATAGAAGATAAATAAATCCCAGATACCTGCTTCCAGCCAGCCCTGGCCTCTGCTCAAGGAGGTGCTGAAAAAAAAGAAAGAAAAGATAAAAAGGAGGGGCTGGGAACCTGGATCACCGGCGGACATGGCCAGCCTGAAAACATCCTTCAGCTCCTCACCCAGGAAGGCCACACTCCCATGGGGTGAGGGTCCCCACTGGGGGGCTTGGCCAGCCTTCAAACAGCCATCAGCCCCTCACCCAGACTGGCCAGGCACCCCAGTGGGGACCCATACCCCCATGGGGTGAGGGTCCCCAATGGAGGGCTTGACCAGCCTGAAAACAGCCCTCAACCCCTCACCCAGGCCACCCCACACCCCAAGGGAACCCCCACCCTGATCTGGGACACCCTTCAGGGCAAACCAGCCGGCCCCCACCCATGCACCAGGCCTCTATCTATACTAATAAAAGGGTAATATGCTAATTAGACTGGAAGATTTTCCAGGAGACCTTCCAGATGTTCTTCTGGACAAAGCCATGGTGGCGGGGCCGAGGTAGAGGCAGTTAGAGGCCAAGAGGGGAGGGCAGTTGTGGGTGATCAGGCCAGAATGGAATGGCAGTTGTGAGTGATCAGGCTGGTGAGGGGGCGGGGCCATTGGGGGTAAGCAGACCAGCAGGAGGGCCAGTTGGTAGTGAGCAGGACATCGGGGGGGGGGGGGTCAGTTGGAGATGATCAGGATAGCAGGG
Source organism: Plecotus auritus (assembly GCF_963455305.1). NCBI lineage: Eukaryota > Metazoa > Chordata > Mammalia > Chiroptera > Vespertilionidae > Plecotus > Plecotus auritus. The sequence goes on along the minus strand of NC_137772.1, from coordinate 97,210,545 downwards.
GGGTGGTTTGGAGTGAGCAGGCCAGCAGGGGGGCAGTTGGGGGCAAGCAGGCCAGCAGGAGGGGCAGTTGGGGGTGAGCAGGCCAGCAGGGGAGGGCAGTTGGGGGCAAGCACATTGGCACGGGGGGCAGTTGGGGGTGATTAGGCTGGTGGGGGGGGGCATTTGGGGGCGAGCAGGCTGGCAGGCAGAGTGGTTAGGGGCAATCAGGGAGGCAGGCAGGCAGGTGAGCGGTTAGAAGCCAGCAGTCCCGGATTGCAAGAGGGATGTCCGATTGCTGGTTGAGGCCTGATCCCTGTAATCTGGCAATAAGACATCCTTCGAGGGATCCCAGATTGGAGAGGGTACAGGCCAGGCTGAGGGACACCGCCCCCCCCCCACCATACCGTGCATGAATTTCGTGCACCGGGCCACTAGTTTTGACATATTATTTGGTGAACATAATCTCATATTATATTTATATCAGATCTGTAGCTAGGAGTGGAGTTATTGGGTTATAGGGTATGCATATGCTCAATGTAACTGGCCAAACAGTTTTCCACAGTGATTGTACCAGAGTTTGAGAGTTTCCATTACTCCACATTCCACCTATACCTGGTATTTAAAGCAGAAGCTGTTGATGGCACACCTATTTCCCTTAAAGCCCTTTCATTTTAGTGCACACCAGCATCTTAAACTCTTTTCCTGAGAGTTTCCCAGGCCACCAGAACCCCATAGGTCCCAACTCAAAAGTGGTGAGAAGGGTAGGGGATTAACACGTCCTGAGCAGAGATCTCAGTCATTGACTTGATGAGAGGTCAGCCCCCTTGGCCCTTGTATATGTAACTCTGAAGCACATGTTCTGCACTTGCTCTTCAAGTTCCCTATTGGGATTAAGCTCCAGTTGACAACAGTGACAAGTTGCTTAGTAATATATCTTTTATCTGTTGCCTTGCTTTGCCTTCCCTGAATCACTTTTCCACTTCCCTACTGGTGTCTTAAATCCTTGTCCCAGGCTCCACTTTTGTGGGAATCTAAACTAAGACCATATATTCTTTTTCATTTTGGCCCCTGTGGATCAGAGTGGGGGTGAATAACTAGGAAAATATGTCTAAAAATGTTCCTGAGGTGATAATGAAAATAAGACTGAGAAACACTGGTGTTGATATATGATCCATCTCAAATTGATTTTTTATGTATAGTACTATTTATTTCTTTTATTTTTTCTTTTGCATATACTTATCCAATTCCTACAGCACCGTTTGTTTAAAAGACTTTTTGCCCCAAGAAAAAAAAGTGAAAGATCACTCCTTGGCTCATGGTTGAGCCTCTCCATGGACACCCCACACCCTTCCTTCTGGCTACTCAGGTCCTTCCTTCTGCTGGTCTCTGCATTTACCTGGTAGGCAGGGAGGAAGACATGAGTGAGAACTGGATCTAGAAGGGGATAGTGTAACCTTGGCAGCCACTGAGTAGCCATTTCTATGTGCTTTTTTGAGGGGAGGAGGTCCCAATGGTACAATTTACAAAACACCAAATGCACCCTGACTGGTTTGGCTCAGTGGATAGAGTGTCGGCCTGTAGACTGAAGAGTCCCAGGTTTAATTCTAGTCAAGGGCATGTACCTGGGTTTGCAGGCTTCTTCCTGGCCTGGGACCCTGGTCAGGGTGCATGCAGGAGGCAACCAATCCATGTGTCTCTCTCACCTCGATGTTTCTCTCTGTCTCTCCCTCTCTCTTCCACAGTCCCTAAAAATCAATAGAAAAATATCCTCAGGTGAGGATTAACAACAACAAAGAAAAAACAAAAATAAAACAAAACAAAAAACAAATACCAAATCCTACCCCAAATTCCTACCCCTTAAGCCAACCTAGTGGATGGGTGTCAGGAAATGAAAATGCTGCCTGGTTGCCTTGACAACCATATTTATTAGTGATCAAACCTCAGAGACACAATGCAGGGAAAGCTGCAACCTACAGATTTATTTTTCACAGATTTATCTAGTCAAGCAAAGTCTTAGGGGAGAGAATCTCTGGGAAGGAGCTGAGGGATCGCCTTTGTTATGAGGATCAAGGAGTGCTGAGCATTCATCACCAATGCAGCAAAGGAATAACCCCTCCTTAATGATGGGCCCCTGACCAGAGGGCCAGGTCACCTCAATCCTGGGAATTGGGGACCTACAGGGTTTTATCTACTTTGCTGAATCCATCTGTGTATGTAGTTTAAGAGCTGGGGCCTTCCTACACTAAAATCAAGTCATGTGGCCTCGTGGGCTTGCTGAATAATCCCCACTCTGTGATGTTTGTTTGTTTTTCCTGTTTTCTTCTTCAGAATCCTACTACCCTCTGTTTCATACTCTGGGACTCTTCCTCTTTCCCACAGTTACCCTCACTTGCCCACTTTTTATTTTTTTATTTGTTTGTTAATCCTCACCTGAGGATATTTTTCCCATTGATTTTGGAGAGAGTGGAAGGGAGGGGGAGAGACAGAGAGAGAGAGAGAAGCATCGATGTGAGAGAGACACATCGATTGGCTGCCTCTCACAAGCACCCCAACCAGGGCCAGGAACTGAGCCTGAAACTAAGGTATGTGCGCTTGATTGGAATCAAACCATGACCCTTTAGTCTGCAGGGCTGACGCTCCATCCACTGAGCCAAACTGGCCACGGCTCACCTGCCCACTTTTTAAAATAAAAAATGTCCTATAACATGAGAGTGGGGAATCACCTATAACCACAACCCCTTAATAGGATGATTCTTTTCTGCTGCTGGGCTACATTGTCCCCATGATTTTGATGTCTGTCCATGGAGCAGATGAACCTTAGCCTCCAACATGGGAAGCCTCTTTCAGATCTTTCCCTGCCTACATCTGACATCAGTTCTACTCTGTTTTAATACAAAGGAAAAATGTCCTGCCTCGGCTGAATTCTGGCATTGGCTGTGTATGGGTGAAGGTCCTGCCATGTAGTTTGGGATGAGCCACTATTCATGTGGACTCCAGAAATTCTTCCCTAAATGTTCAGATTGTATGCAGTGACTATTCTTTATTTCCTTAAAAAATATTGGCCTTGAATGGTTTGGCTCAGTGGATGGAGTGTCAGCCCTGCGTACTGAAGGGTCCTGGGTTTGATTCCAGTCAAGGGCACATACCTGGGTTGCAGGCTTGGTCCCCAGTAGGGGGCGTGCAGGAGGCAGCTGATCAGTGATTCTCTCATCATTGGTGTTTCTGTCTCTCTCTTCCTCTCCCTTCCTCTCTGAAATCAATAAAAACATACACACACACACACACACACACACACACACACACACACACACACACACACACATGAGTGGCCAGACTATTATGCATTCAGAGATCATAATAATCTGGCCACTCAGTGTGTGTGTGTGTGTGTGTGTGTGTGTGTGTGTGTGTGTGTGTGTGTATATATAAAATTTTTTTTATTTCTTGGTTTTTATTGTTAAACTATTACATTACAGAAAATTTGGTGACACCAACTGTCACCAAATTTTTGTGTGTTTTCTTTTTTTTACATTTTCTTAGCAAAATTTGAGATTAGACTTTTATTTATTTTATTTTTTGCATCACTTACCCCTTTTCCTTTATTTATTTTATTTTATTGTTTAAAGTATTACAAAAAGTAGTACATATGTCTCCTTTTTTCCCCCCATTGACCTTCCCCCGGCCTCCCTTACCCTGGCACATGCCCTTCCCTCTCCCCCCACCACCCCCGTTGGTTATGCTTATGATATCCATTGGTTATGCTTATATGCCTGCATACAAGTTCTTCAGTTGATCTCTTACCTCCCCCCCACCAAACCTTCCCCAGCCTTCCCGCTGTACTGTAGTTTGACAGTCTGTTCAATGCTTCTCTGTCTCTGTATCTATTTTTGTTCATCAGTTTATAATGTTCTTTTTTATCCATAAATGAGTGAGATCATGTAGTATTTTTCTTTCACTGACTGGCTTATTTCACTTAGCATAATGCTCTCCAGATCCATCCATGCTATTGCAAATGGTAAGAATTTCTTATTTTTTTATAGCAGTGTAGTATTCCATTGTATAGATGTACCACAGTTTTCTAATTCACTCATCTGCTAATGGGCATTTAGGCTGTTTCCAAATCTTAGCTATTGTAAATTGTGGTGCTATAAACATAGGGGTGCATATATCCTTTCTGATTGGCTTTGCTGTTTTCTTGGGATATATTCCTAGAAGTGGGATTACTGGGTCAAATGGCAGTTCCCTTTTTAATATTTTGAAAAAATATTAAACGCCATAGTGTTCTCCACAGTGGCTGCACCACCAGCATTCCCACCAGCAGTGAAAGAGGGTTCTTTTTTCTCCGCATCCTCGCCAGCACTTGTCATTTGTTGATTTGTTGATGATAGCCATTCTGACAGGTGTGAGTTGATACCTCATTGTTGTTTTGATTTGCTTCTCTCAGATGACTAGTGACTTTGAGCATGTTTTAATATGTCTCTTGGCTTTCTGAATGTCCTATTTCGAAAAGTGTCCATTTTGGCCCTTTTGCCCATTTTTTGATTGGGTTGTTTATCTTCCTTTTGTTAAGTTGTATGAGTTCCCTGTAAATGTTGGAGATTAAACCCTTATCGGAGATAACATTGGCAAATACGTTCTCGCATGCAGTGGGCTTTCTTGTTGTTTAGTTGATGGTTTCTTTTGCTGTGCAGAAGCTTTTTATTTTGATGTAGTCCCATTTGTTTATTTTCTCCTTAGTTTCCATTGCCCTAGGAACTGTATCGTTAAATACATTGCTACGACAAATGTTTGCTATTTTGCTGCCTATGGCTTCTTCTAATATTTTTATGGTTTCCCATCTTACTTTTAAGTCCTTTATCCATTTTGAGTTTATTTTTGTGTATGGTGTAAGTTGGTGATCTAGTTTCATTTTTTTTTTTTTGCAAGTATCTGTCCAGTTTTCCCTTCACCATTTATTGAAGAGACTGTCTTGACTCCATTGTATAGTCTTGCCTCCTTTGTCAAATATTAATTGAGCATGATGGCTTGTGTCGATTTCTGGGTTCTCTATTCTATTCCATTGATCTATATGTCTGTTCTTGTGCCAGTACCAGGCAGTTTTGAGAACAATGGCTTTGTAGTATAGTTTGATATCTGGTATTGTGATCCCTCCAACATTGTTCTTCTTTCTCATGATTGCTGCAGCTATTGGGAGTCTTTTTTTATTCCAGATGAATTTTTGGAGAATTTGTTCTAGGTCTTTGAAATATGCCGTAGTATTTTAATGGGGATTGAGTTGAATGCATACATTGCTTTGGGTAGTATGGACATTTTAATGATGTTGATTCTACCAATCCATGAACATGGTATATTCTTCCATTTTTCATGTCTTCCTCTATCTCTTTCTTCAGCGTCCTGAAATTTTCTGAGTACAGGTCCTTTATCTCCTTGGTTAAATTTATTCCTAGGTATCTTAATTTTTTTGTTGCAGTGGTAAATGGGATTGCTTTTTTAATTTCTCTTTCTGTGAGTCCATTATTGGTGTATAGAAAAGCCATAGACTTCTGTGTGTTCATTTTGTATCCTGCTACATTGCCAAATTCATTTATTAAGTCTAGTAATTATTTTGATGGAGTCTTTGGGGTTTTCTATGTACAATATCATTTCATCTGTGAATAAGGACAGTTTTACTTTGTCTTTTCCAATTTGGATGCCTTTTATTTCTTCTTCTTGTCTGATCACAATGGCTAGTACTTCCAGTACTATGTCAAATAGGAGTGGTGTAAGTGGGCATCCCTGTGTTGTTCCTGTTCTTAGGGGAAATGGTTTTAGTTTTTGCCCATTGAGTATGATGTTGGCTATGGGTTTGTCATATAGGGCTTTTGTTATGTTAAGGTATGATCCTTCTATTCCCACATTGCTGAGAGTTTTTATCAAGAAAGGGTGTTGGATTTTGTCAAATGCTTTTTCTGCATCAGTGGATATGATTATATGGTTTTTATCTCTCAATTTGTTTATGTGATGTATCACATTTATTGATTTGTGAATGTTGTATCATCCTTGCATCCCCAGAATAAATCCTACTTGGTCATGGTGCATTTCTTTCTAATGTGATGCTGGATTTGATTTGCTAGAATTTTGTTGAGGATTTTGGCATCTATTTTCATGAAGGATATTGTCCTGTAATTCTCTTTCTTTGTATTGTCTTTATCTGGTTTTGGGATTAGGGTAATGCTGGCTTAGTAGAAAGAACTTGGAAGTGCTCCTTTCTCTTGAATTTTTTGGAATAGTCTGGGGAAGATAGGTTTTATTTCTTCTTTGAATGTTTGATAAAACTCCCCTGTGAAGCCGTCTGGTCCACGGCTTTTGTTTGTTAGAAGTTTTTTAATTACTACTTCAATTTCCTCCATAGTTATTGGCCTATTCTGATTTTTTTATTCTTCCTGGTTGAGTTTTGGAAGGCCATATTTTTCTAGGAATATGTTCATTTCTCCTAAGTAGACCAGTTTGTTGGAGTAGAGTTACTCATAGTATTTTTTTGTGATCCTTTATATTCTTGTGGGGTCTGTTTTTATTTCATCCCTTTTGTTTCTGATTTTGTTTATTTGGATCCTCTCTCTTTGCTTCTTGGTGAGCCTGGCTAGAGGTTCATCAATCTTGTTTATCCTTTCAAAGAACCAGGTCTTGGTTTCATTGATCTGTTGTATTGTTCTTTTGGTCTCTATGCCATTTATTTCCTCTCTGATCTCTATTATTTCCTTCCTTCTGCTCACATTGGGCTTTTCTTGTTGCTCTCTTTCTAATTCTTCAAGTTGCAGAGTTAGATGGTTTATTACCAGTTTTTTTTGTTTTTTGATGTAGGCCTGTAATGATATGAATTTCCCTCTCAGAATTGCTTTCACTGTGTCTCAAAGATTTTGGATTGTTGTGTTTTCATTGTCATTTGTTTCCAGGATGTTTTTTATTTCTTCTTTGATCTCTTTGGTAACCCACTCATTGTTTAGTAGTATGCTATTCAGCCTCCAAGTGTTTACTGTAATTGATTTCTAATTTTATGCCATTGTGATCTGAGAAGATGCTTGATATGATTTCAATTCTCTTGAATTCAGAGATACTTTGCCTGTGTTCCAATATGTGGTCTATCTTTGAAAATGTCCCATGTGCTCTTGAGAAAAATATATATTCTGTAGTTTTGGGGTGGAATGTTCTGAAGATGTCAATTAAGTCCATCTGATCTATTGAGTCATTTAGGATTGAAGTTTCTTTGCTAATTTTTTGTTTAGAGGATTTATCCAGTGACGTTAATGGGGTATTAAAGTCTTCTACTATGATTGTATTGCTATTGTTCTCTTCCCTGATATCTTCCAGAAGTTTTTTATGTATTTGGGTGCTTCTGCATTGGGTGCACAAATGTTTACCAGAGTTATATCCTCTTGTTGTACTGATCCCTTTAAAATTATGAAGTGGCCTTCCTTGTCTCTTGTTATGGTCTTCACTTTGAGGTCTATTTTATCACATATAAGTATTGTTACCCCCACTTTTCTTTTTTTCATTTCCATTTGCCTGATAGATATTTTTCCATTCCTTCACTTTCAGTCTGTGTGAGTCTCTTGTTCTGAGGTGAGTCTCCTGTAGACAGCATATATATGGGTCATGTTTTCTTATCCATTCAGTCACTCGATGTCTTCTGATTGGAGCATTTAATCCATTTACATTTAATGTTATTATTGATAGCTACTTGTTTGTAGCCATTTCTGTACTTTACGCCTGTGTTCCTTCCTCCCTTTCTATTTCTTCTTTTTACAGCTTTCCCTTTAGCATTTCTTGCATCGCTGGCTTGGTCGCGATAAACTCCCTTAGCCTTTTGTTTTTTTTTGTCTGCGAAGCTCCTGATTTCCCCTTCAATTTTGATTGATAGTCTTGCTGGACAGTGTATTCTTGGATTCTGACCTTTGCTTTGCATAACTTTGTATACTTCATTCCATTCCCTTCTAGTTTGATGTGTTTCTGTTGAGAAATCATTTGATAATCTGATGGGGGATCCTTTGTAAGTAACTCTCTGTCTCTCTCTTGAAGCCCTTAAGATTCTCTCTTTGTCATTAACATTTGCCATTTTAATTATGATGTGTCTTGGTGTGGATTTTTTGGGATTCATCTTGCTTGGGACTCTCTATACTTGTGTAACTTTTTCTTTCCCACATCAGGGAATCTTCTGTCATTATTTCTTCAAATAGTTTTTCTAATCCTTGCTATTCTTCTTGTCCTTCTGGCAGCCCTATTATACATATGTTACTTCATTTCATGTTGTCCCAAACCTCCCTTAGGCTCTCCTCCTGCTTTTTAATTTTTTTCTCCAGTTGCTGTTCAGATTGGGCTTATTTCTCTACTTTATCTTCTAACTCACTAATTCAGTCCTCTGCTTCTTCTAGTCTAGTGTTGAAGCCTTCCATGGCATTTTTTATTGTAGCTATATCACTTTTGATTTCTTCCTGAGTTTTGCATAGGTTGTTGATTTTCTCGTTCATCCAGTTTATGAACTATATGACCATTACTCTGAATTCTCTTTCTGTCATGTTGCATGCCTCAGTTTCACTTATTTCCTTTCTTGCCTATTCCTCTTTTTCTTTCTTCTGAGGATTGTTTTATTGTCTCCCCTTTCTACCTATCACCAGAAGGTCCAATCACCGAGTTGTGGTGGCCTGGGCTGTGTACAGTGGGAGCTTCATGCCACCTAAGTGTCACTGAAGAGCTCTGACACCAAGACGTATGGCTGCCATGGGTCTGTGGGAGCCCCACTCACCTAGGATCAGAGTTACTGGTGCTCCATGCAGCCTCATGTGTACATCTAGGATCAGTAACCCCATCTGCACTGTGCTGAAAAAAAGACCCCGCTGTTGTGTGCCAAAAATCAGAGTCCCCTAGTGTGCACCAGGAGTCAGTGTCTCCCTGTGCCCAGGCCAAGAGTCAAGTATTGGAGTCTCTGTTGTTTGGTGCAGCCTTGCACAGAGAATCAGGTCCCTATGTGCGCATGCGCCGAGTATTGGAGTCACTGGCTCTTAGTGTGCATGTACTTGGAATCAGGGATTCCGTGCACAGGGGATGAGAAACAGAGTCAAGTCACTGGTGCTCAGTGCTAGCCTCTCGTGTGGAGAATGAGGGTCCCTGGTCTGCTTGGAGGACCGCATTGCACAGCTGCCCTGTGTTGGCGGGAGTTCCACTCCTGCGCTGCGGGAGACAGACTTCCGTGTGCCCTCACCCAGGATCAAAGTCAGGTGGCACAGCTGCCCTGAGTGGGTGGAGTCTGGTTGCGGAAGGGTGCACTGCAGGAAACAAACTCCCTATGTCCGCGTGCCCAGGCTCAAATTCAGCGCAGCCTCCCTGTGTGGGTGTGGGGTCTGTTCACAGGAGTGCAAGAGAAATCTGCGCTGGGGTGCCTGGAGTCTTGGTGTCCTTGGGTCTGCAGCTGTGGTCACAGGTCTTTTACCCGAGTGGCTGCAGGGTCCCAGTTTGCATCTGAGACCAGATTGGGTGGCAGCGAGGCTAGGATCCTAGTCTCAAGCAGCTCTGTTCTTCAAGATGGTGTGGTTTTCTGTGTTTTTTTTTATTGCCTTTTTTTCTCCTTGATTAGGTACATATTTTTTAAATATTGCTGCAATCATATTGTATGTATAATTTTAGATTTTTATTGTTTCACTTTATATTATATAAAAGCATTTTTACTTAGAAAATTGACGGAAAATAAGCCTTTTTGTTAAATAAGCCTTTACATACATAAGCATATGTAATGGTGGCCACTTCAATTTCACTACCATACTTTTTTAAGGTAGCATAGAAAAAAATAACAAAAAGGTTGGTAGGAGAAAGATGTCCTCCGCAGCATGAGGGAAAGACTCAGTGCAGGAAATGGGTTGGCTGCCCTCCTAGCTCTAACCCCAGAGCCCCCAATTGCACTCTCCTCACATAGCTCTGATCTACTCTGCCCTCCTTCTGCTGGAGCCCAAGGAAATCATGAACAATCTTGTTTTCCAAGTATTCAGAAATCTAGACTCTTGGGGGATTTCGACTCCTGCCGAAACGGAATAACTATCCCTCCCACCGTCAGCTGCTATAACCTGGACAAAATATATCAGGCTATTGTCAGCAGGCACTGACTACAGGCAGTACAAGCTTGTGACATAAAGAGAAACTCAGAGGTGAGTCCCACCGCTGCCCAAGCTCTCTGTCAACAGACCATTTCCGCCTGCAGCACAGCAAGCAAGAGCTCGAGCACAGCACAGTGACCCCACTAAGCTAAGGAGACAGAAATCAGAATTGGGGGTGGATGAGGAAGCTGAAATCTACTGGGATCTTAACTGATTCAGAACTTAGGAACTTCGAGACTAGATTGCTCACATATTTGATGAATGCACAGATGATTCTTCTACCAGAAAATAAAGGAAAACTATAGAAATTGTTTGCATGCAATTCATGCAGTGGAATCACCAGTGCTCAGATCATACGGTGCAGTGTGGGATGCAGTGCCAATGAAAGATAAAGGGTTGAGAGGTACATGGCTATTGCACCGGATTGTTTGATGGCAACTACAATTACAAAGATTGCTAAGTGAGCTACCTTCTCTGCTTAAGCACTTACAACATAAAAAAGCTTGGGACCTTGACCACCCACATCAAGGTATAGATGGAGAACCCAAAAGCTTCTATCGTAGCCATTTAACAGGGTGGCACTGCACAAAGCAAAAGAAAATACAGTAGGTCCTCAGGTTATGTTGGAGATCCATTCCTACGGCACGACTTAACGTGATTTTCGCCGTATGTCGGAACCCACCTACATAAGCACCTACGTCACTCACATGGAGCACACACACAGCAGTAATGAAGTGAAACAGTAAAAAAATTTAAAGAAAGATAACAATTCCTGATGTTTACTTGTGGTAAATAAATAATAAAAAACATAAAGCACATATGTACATACGTCGAAATGATGGAACTTTTTTTTAAATAAATAAATGGGAGATGGCGACGTAACCATGAAACGACATATGTCGAGTCCGATGTAACCCGAGGACTGCCTGTACACAGACCTTTTCAGGTTTACTAATCCCTGAGGATTCCAAATACCACAGGATTCACTCGTCAAAATGGGGCTTATGAAATTCTAGTTATAAATGAAGCCTTGGCCAAGGTCTTCTTCATAGTAAACCCAGTGGGTGCACAGACCCATCCTGCCATTATTTCCCCATTTGTTTAATGCGCAGTTGGAACAGACATACTCATGAACTGGCTGAATATCTGCATTACTTCCTTTTAAGAGCGTTATGAAGGCTGTTAGGATAGCAAGGGCTAACTGGAATCCTTTGGAACTGCCCCAACACACCAATATAGCACATGCTTCAAGATCAATACTCTTCCTTAAGGAAATGGCAGAGATTAGTGCCATCATCAAAGACTTGAAAGACACAATGATGATGCATCCTTATTCAGTGTCCTATTTGGCCTGTGCAAGAGCCAAATAACTCTTGGATAATGACTGTGGATTATCATGAATTTCATTCAGAGGGATTCCAATTACAGCTACTATTTAAAAATATGGAATATTTAGTGGAAAAGGTCAACACATCCCTTGAAACCTGGTGCAAATATTAACCTATTACATTGTTTTAATCCAAATTAACAAAGACGATCACAAGTAGTTCCTTTGCCTGTCAAAGATGGCAGTAGAGGCCATCACTGTGGTCAGTCAGTCACAGGACACTTACAGCAAAGAACCTGAGGCTGAAGCAGGTCAAAGCAGCTCAGGCTGAGACTGAACAGTACCACCTGCAGAGGGAGAAGGGGTGTAAGGCCAAGGATGCTGTGGCTCCGGCATCCCAGCACATTTGCAGAACTCAATTGGAGAAGAAGACCCAGGAAATGACCATCCCCCAGACCTACTTCTGGCAAAAGAGGGATGAGTTCTAAATAACTTGTGGGCCTTTGCAGCATACAGCTCAAAACACACAAACACCACTGCATAAGTGGACAGGGGAAGAAGAAAGAAGTGCCTGTCCCATGGATGGGTGATTTAGATGCCTTCATGGAATATGAAATTGTAGCAAAGCTCAAGTCATATTCTTGTGGAAAAAAACATTCAATTATTTCTGTATAAGATACAGTAGGTTCCTTCTCTTTTTCAAGAATAGCAAATCTAGCTTCTTTGTACAAACTTACAGCTTAACCAAAGATTTCATCTTTTTACCTTGTATTTCTTAGAAATTTAATGGGCATACAATGTCTGTTTTCCTATGTCGTTTAGCCCAAGCAACATTTATACCAATACTGGCTTTTTCTTTCTTAGATACAGTAAAAAATATTTTATTTTGAATAAAGAGATTAATATTTTTTCTCTAAACCTTTCTTGAAGAGCAGGGACTTAATCCATGAAAAAGCAGTATTAGTTATTTGTAACCTGTGTGAAGCAGCAGCTACCTTGAAACAGTCCTGACTAAAGAGTTATAACGATAAATACTGGTATAATTATCTATACTGCTTTTAGTTTCTCTTCATCAGAATTACTAGATTATAGCCCTGGCTGGTTTTGCTCAGTGGATAGTGTAGGCCTACAGGCTGAAGGGTGGCAGGTTCTATTCCAGTCAAGGGTATGGGCTTTGGTTGCAAGTTGGATCCTGGGCCCCGTATGGGAAGTAACCAATTGATGTATCTCTCTCACATCAATGTTTCTCTCTCTGTCTCTCCCCCTACCTTCCATTTTCTCTAAAAGTCAGGGGGGGAGGGGAGAAATTAATCTTGAGTAAGGATTAACAAACAAACAAAAAAGTTTTTAAAAAATTACTAGATTATAGAATTCGAGAAGTTGTTACATGTTATGTGTTATTACTTGGTGAACTGATAATCATTTAAAAGTAAAGATTCTTTGTAATGTAAAAAAAAAAAAAAAAAAAAAGGATATCTTTATTCTCTTGCTTCTGGACTATTTCAATACTCCTGATCTTTTTTATAAGACTGTCCTCAGGCCCTAACCGGTTTGGCTTAGTGGATAGAGCATCGGCCTGTGGACTCAAAGGTCCCAGGTTCGATTCCAGTCAAGGCATATACCTTGGTTGCGGGCACCTACCCAGTAGGGAGTGTGCAGGAGGCAGCTGATCAATGTTTCTCTCTCATCAATGTTTCTAACTCTCTATCCCTCTCCCTTCCTCTCTGTAAAAAAATCAATAAAATATATTTAAAAATACATATTAAAAAAAAAAAAAAAGGCTGTCCTCAGGGAATTTGATCATCCTGATATCCCAAGAAACATAATGCTAGTCCAATCCAGACCTGCAAAGCAAGAAGTGGCAAGTATCCTATAAAAATTCAAAAACTTGCCAACTATAAGTTTTCAGGAAAGTCTGGGGCATGTTAGACTATGCCCTCTAAAAACAATGTTGCCTATGGAATCTCAGAGGGAAGGCGGGGTGGGTGGGTGGGAAGAGATCAACCAAAGAACTTCTATGCATACTAGAGGCCCGGTGCACAAAATTCATGCACAGGTAGGGTCCCTAGGCCTGGCTGGCAATCAGGGCCAATTGGGGCCTTGCTTTGTTCCACGCCACCCCCTGGTGGTCAGTGCATGTCATAGCAAGTGGGCGAACTCCCGTTCAGTCGAACTCCCAAGTGGACAATTTGCATATTGGCCTTTTATTATATAGGACTAGAGGCCGGTGCACAAATCCCAGATTGTGAGAGGGTGCAGGCCAGGCTAAGGGACTCCACTGGTGCATGAATCTTAGCCTGACCTGCACCTTCTCACAATCCGGGACCCTTTGGGGGATGTCAGATGGCCAGTTTCTGCACGATCCTCGCAGGCCTGGCTGACATCCCCCAAGAGATGTAGTAGTGCATGAAGCGCATGCGGCCAGGAAGGAGCCCAAGCTGGGCACTGTGCCGCTCCCACTCATTCCAGCCCTGCTGTGCCTGTCCACTCAGTAGTGCGCTGCCGCAGAGGCGGGAAAGGCTCGTGCCACTGCAACTGGGCTTGCCAGTCTGAGTCCGGCATCTGGCGCCCATCAGTCAGCTGAGCGGTGCTCCCACTGTGGTAGTGCACTGACCACCAAGGGGCAGCTTCTGCATTGAATGTCTGCCCCCTGGTGGTCAGTGCACATCATAGCGACTGGTCGACCGGTCATTCGGTCATTCGGTCACTTAGGCTTATATATATATATAGATATGCATAACACATGGACACAGACAATAGGGTGGTAAAGACCTGGGGGCAGGGGCACTGGGGGGGCTATAAGGGGTCAATGGGAGAAAAAAAAGGGACATGTGTAATACTTGCAATGATAAAGCTTTACTTAAAAAACAAACAAACATAAAACAATGTTGAACCCGCTTCCAAAAAGAAAAGGCACAAAACTTGGAGAATCTCTGAATTCTAGAAGCAAGATACAGTGCATTCAAATAGAGTTGCTACTTTTAAGTACAGCCCAGAGCAGAAAGAGCTCTGCCTTATGGCCAAGCAGACCCAATAGTCCTTGAATTATCCACGGCAGAAAGGGCTGCTGTGTACACCCTTTGAAAAGCCCCAAAAGGAAAGTCACTGCACAGACCCCAGCGTCCTCTGTCAACTATGATTCTCCACTGAGAAACAGCTCCTAGTTCTGCTGGGTTATGGTACAGATTGAACATCCAGCTATAGGACACCACGTGACTACATGACCAGGACCAGAGCTGCCATCATGAAGTGGGTTTGCAAGTCTACTGAGTCATGAAGCTGAGTGTGTGAAGCAGCATTTCACCATTAACTAGAATGAAACATAGCAAGAGAAAGCATAAACTGAATGAGCAAATGGCTCAAATTCCCATAAGACCTACTTCTGCTGCTCCACTCCCTCTTCCATGGTCTCATGGGGAATCAGTTCCTGATGACCACTGAACAGAAGCAGAAAAACACCCAGACTTGGTTTATGATGGGTCTACCTGATACCAATGGGCAGCTGAGATACCAGTTTCCCACTCCAGCATATCACTGAAAAACAGAAAATCTTTCCAGTGAGTTTAACTTTGAGTAATATATCTGGTCATCACTTCACCACAAATGTAACCTGGCCTGAGATTCATATTTACACTGATACAAATGTACATATGAAAGCTTAAAATGTAGTTTTCTGCCTGGCCAGTGTGGCTCAGTGGCTGGGCATCAACCCATGAACCAGGAGATCACGGTTCAATTCCCAGTCAGGGCACATTCCAGGGTTTCAGGCTCGGTTCCCAGTAGGGGGCATGCAGGAGGCAGCCAATCAATGTTTCAATCTCACAACAATGCTTCTCTTTCTGTACCTGCAAAAGATAAGAAATCTAGACTTATAAAGTTTGTTTTCAGTCTTCCTCTTAATTTCCACTCTGAATTTAACTCTGTTTTCTTTTACATCCATATGTTGAATTTTATCCATCCCTAACACAGAGCGTATAATAATAGGTATCCATTGAGGGTCTGAGACTCAGAAGAAGACTTGCCCTGACCCCATAAATCATCCCAGACAGCTGCTGGAGGCAACTTAAGAAAGAGAAGAGCTGAAGTCACAAAGAATACCTTCCTTACAGGCAGAGTGCCAGAAAAAATGTTAAACTTCAAAAATTCTGACTTGCTTTTGAAGCTCTGTTTTTTTTGGATTTGCATAGTGGTAAAGCAGAAAGAATTTAGATGTGTGTATTTGTAATCCCATTCGGGGATTCTCCCAGCCTTCTTATTCATACCTTCATCTGTATCACATCATCTTCCTATGTCACTTAGTTACACTCCAATCCACTTCTGTATCTTCTCTCCTTCCTGCCACCTCATGCTTAAATCATCAGAGGTATACAAACAGAGTGGATGGAGGAGCATTGGGAGTAGCTTCAAGGCAATGTTGGATTACTATAACAAATCCAACAAGTACCAACTCCACCTGCCTTTATAGTATATTTCTGAGAAAGTGTACTGTGTTAAATAATTTTGTTTAAGATGTTATATGAACTGGTAAAAGGAGGATAAGAGGTTTATATCAAAAGACCTTGGTCCTTAGGATTTGGAGAAGTAGTTCATTCTAGGGCTGGACAGGGAAAATCTAATTGAACCTGGAATATCTCACATACCTAGGAAATAAGGAAGTTGTCAAAACAGCAACCTCATGGTGATGAGACATGACAAAAGGACACAGGAGCCAACCTAAAGGAATTCCCACTGGCTAAAGTTAGAACAATATGAGCAACAAAATAAATAATCATAGTATTAAATTATCCTATCTAATAAAAGAGTAATAAGCAAATTAACCATCACTCTGCTACACCCACAAGCCACGCCCACCAGCCAATCAAGAGCAAATATGCAAATAAACCCAACCAAGATGGCTACGGCCACAGAGAGCAGGCGGGAGGCTTGGGTTTCCCCGGCAATGGGCCTCCACTCAAGGCTACAAAGTTTCAATGATAGAAGATACATAAACCCAAACAGAAATGGCGGCAGCCACAGAGCTGGAAAGAGCAGGAGGCTAGGGTTGCCCGCAGCGATGGAGGAAGCCAAGCTTTCCACACACCCTGGCCAGCCCAGGCCTCCGTTTAAGGCTACAAAGTTTCAATTATAGAAGATACATAAATTCCCCCCAAAAATGGCTGCTGCCAAGGAGCAAGCAGAAGGCTTGGCTCCGCTCCAGGCTACAAAGTTTCAATTGTAGAAGATAAATAAACCCCAGATACCAGGGCCTCTGCTTGGGTCACCAGGGGGCGTGGCCGGCCTGCAAACCACCACAGGCCCATGCCCCAAGGGAACCCCCACCCTGATCCGGGACACCCTTCAGGACAAACCAGCCAGCCCCCACCTGTGCACCAGGCCTCTATCCTATCTAATAAAAGAGTAATATGCAGATTGACCATCACTCCAACACACAAGATGGCTGCCCCCATGTGGTCAAAGATCCTGCCCCTATGTGGACACAAGATGGCCACCACAAGATGGCCAGCAGGGGAGGGCAATTGGAAGGGACCAGGCCTGCAAGGGAGGGCAGTTGGGGGCGATTAAGCCTGCAGGGGAGGGCAGTTAGGGGTGACCAAGCCAGCAGAGGAGGGAAGTTGGGGGCGACCAGGCCTGCAGGGAAAGGCAGTTGGGAGGGACCCAGACCTGCAGGGGAGGGCAGTTGGGAGGGACCAGGCCTGCAGGGGAGGGCAGTTAGCGGCAAATAAGCTGGCAGGGGAGCAGTTAGGCATCAATCAGGCTGGCAGGCAAGTGCTTAGGGGGTGATCAGGCTGGCAGGCAGAAGCAGTTAGGGACGATCAGGAAGGCAGGCAGGTGAGCAGTTGGGAGCCAGCAGTCCTGGATTGTGAGAGGATGCAGGCTGGGCTGAGGGACACCCTCTCCCATGCATGAATTTCGTGCACCAGGCCTCTAGTCCGATATAATAAAGAGCTAATATGCAAATGGTCATCACACCCTCATGCCATCATGTCATCACGTCATCACACCCTCACATCATCACACCCTCATGCCGTAATGGCTCAGACACTCAACACTGGGGAGAGAGGAATGGGGACCAGCCAGGCTAGGCCTGGGAGAGGGACAAGCCACCCACCCTGTGGTCCTGGGCACCAGTGGTTGCACCTGCACCTGTGGCCCAGGAGAGGGACAAGCCACATGCCCCATGGTCCTGCGCACCAGCGGCTGGGGCTGCAGCCAGAAGAGGGACAAGCCACCCGCCCCATGGTCCCAGGCGCCAGCAGCTGCAGCCCAGGTGAAGCCGCCCACCCATGGTGCCCTGCGGCTGTGGCCAGCCCAGGCAAAGCCAGCCTGGGTCCTGGGTGCCTGCGGCTGGCCAGAGGGAGGGAAGCCCGGTCCCAGGTGCCTGTGACTGGCCGAAGGAGGGAATCCTGGGTCCCAGGTGCAGGGTGAGGCAGAGGCGGATAGGGGCAATCAGGCCAGCAGGGGAGCAGTTAGGGGTGATCAGGCAGCCAGGCAGATGGGTTAGGGGAGATCAGTCATGCAGGCAGGCGAGCGGTTAGGAGCCAGCAGTCCCGGATTGCGAGAGGCAGTCGGACATCCCCCAAGGGGTCCCAGATTGGAGAGGGTGCAGGCCAGGCTGAGGGATGCCCTCTTCTCCCCCCGCCCCTCGCCCTGCACGAATTTCATGCACCGGGCCTCTAGTCATCCATAAAATAGAATAAAGATCCATGAGTCCATACTTATAAATATAAATAAATTTCAAAGTCAATATTAGGCAAACATCACAATAATAATTGTTGCAGGCTAGATTCACTGATAGATACTAAAATCTTGGATGAAAGTTTGAGGAAAAAACAACAGGATATTAGCGTAGTCTCAATGTATCTCTTCCAAGATATTTATCAATTGTAAAAGGAAAACAGTAAGTCGACAGTGAAGCAACCTGACAGATACCATCTTAACCAAGTAATTAAGATTAACATCACCAGTAACAGGACATATTAATGTTATGCACTGAGAAGGACACTTCACCTCTGGTATTCTCGCCAAAATATACATGATTTCAATTTAATCGTGGGAAAATACCACACAAACCCCAAATGAGAGACATTCTGTTATAGGCACCTCTCACTGACACCAGAGAGGTGTTACCAGATAGCCCCCTGAGTCAGTGGGAGAGGGCTGTCCCAATCTCATCCTTGTCTTCTCATATAAATGAGTGTATATGAGAGCCCTTGAGTGCGCTGTGAAAAGCCAATTTATTAAAGCATGCACCTTTATTGAAAAAGCAAAGCAAGCAAATCTATCTTATTTAATCTGACTTAGAGCACAGATGGGCTTTTCCGGCTAATCCAGAAAAAGCGTCTGGAGCAATTTCGAGGAGTAGTATACCCTCCTGTCTATAAGTTTCAAAGATTCTTTTGCTGAGTGTCTTGGTACAGATTAAGTCTCAAGGTTTTCCTGTTGTGATCTTCCCAGAACCCTGGCAACTTTATCTTTCCAAGCCCAGAGACTGCTGGCTTCTCCGTTAGGGAGTAAAACTGTCCTTTTTCCCTTTCCCCCTTCCCCCTCCCTTTCTGCATTCTCTAGTTAGCGGGGTCTTTAACTATTTGCTCTCAAGGTGTCCTTGGCTGGGGAAAATAGTGGTTTGTTATTTGCAGGCCAGCTGCAAATTACTCACACTGTTTGGCCTTGTTCTAATTTTCCTGTCTCAGTTTCCCCTATCCCTCCTACCCTGGAATCCTGTAACAATTCTACAAAACATCTAGCCAATACTCTTGAAGGTGTCAGGTCCTGAAAGACAAAGACTGAGGAACTCTCCCATACTGGAAGAATCTACGGAGACATATAACTAAGTGTGACATTCTGGACTGGATCCTGGAATGACAGGGGGAAAAAGACACTGGAAGGAAAACTAATGAAGTTCAAATAAGGCCTGTAGTTTAATTAATAGCATTGTACCAATGTTAATTTCTGTTTTTTATAACTATGGCGGGGTAATTGTTTACATTAGGGGAAGCTGGGTGAAGGGTGTACTAGTACTTGAACTCTATATACTATTTTTTAAACTTTTCTATGACTCTAAAATTATTTCAAATTAAAAGTTTTATTTTTAAGAGTTTGGCTCAAATCTCAGCTCTGGCATTTGTTAGGTCTGTGACTTTTCTGGGCCTCGCTTTCCTTACTAAACAGGGACTAGGATGGAGGGTCGCCAGCCCCTTGTAGACAACTGCAGAGTGGCTCTGTATACCCAGAGTTCGCCAGCCTTTACTTCAGAGCCAGATGACAACCGATCAGCAGTTTTTGAAATGGGGAATCTTGGAAACAGTCGTGAAATGGTACTTGCAGGTAATCATCTCAGCAGTTCAAGTATCCAGTTTAAGGCAGAATAATACGGGACTAGAGAATCACTCCCAGTTTGATAGGGAGTCAGAAGCTGCCTTAATAGGAATTATGCCAAGAGGAAACTTACTCACCCAAAAGTATACTAAAGAGAGTTTTAGTCTAGAAGAAAACATAAAAATAGAAGGTTACCAGTTAAAGAGTAGTGGAATTATGAGGGATCATGCTGTTTCAAAGTTTAATTTCTTGTCTCTTTAGAATTAAAAATACATTTACCAAAAAAATAAAAAATGGTTGTACTTCTAATAGATAAGCATATTGTTGAAACTTGCCACCTCTCCAGTCCTAGCATCTAGGAAAAATGTCCCAGGAATGCTTCAGCAGTTAGAAAACAAATCAGCTTGGCAGTGTTCATTTCCCTTGATACCCTCCCACACACCCACATATGCATTTATTTTGACCTCTACGGACATTCCATGCTTTCCCCTTCCAACAGTATCCGCTTCGCCTCCGTGTTCTCTTTCTCTTATGGCCCTTCATTCCTGAAGATGCACTGTATATAATTCAAGCATGAATCTGAGCTCAAGGATACAAATGCCACAAACTAGAAGGGATCCTGTTTTCATTATGCTTTCCAAGGTCAGCAAGGTTTTCTTTAGTCCCCACCAATCAGAAAATTTCCTCCTCTTTACCATTCTACTCTTTTCTCTTTCAAAGTTCTACTCATGACATATGCACTCCTTTATTCATAGAAGCATTATTTGAATTATTGGTTTATTCCAATACTGGCGTATGGGAGAGCAGCAGGTCATCCACAAAAATCTGCTATCCCCTCACCATAAGCCAGCTGCTTATATTGGAACAAAGATTACATGGGGAAGTAGGCAGAAGGATGTGCCAAATGGGCAGTCTACAGGTAATGCAGGCTGGGGATTTGCAGAGGCCTGTGGGTATGCAAAGGGCTGCAGGTTTTCAAATGGCTGACAGGTCTGGTTTCTGCAACCAGGTTGTTCATCTTTTTATGATAATAAGCAACTCTCAGATGTAGAGGATGGGCCGCATTTTTAGGTGAGCTTCCAGGTCCCACGTGCAACTCCCAGCCAGGTTAGAATGTGTCTCCTTTAATCAGAACAAAACAATCACAGTTAACAGCAGATTAACATTTCTTAAAATTATAGCTGCTTCCGAATATTCTATTTCTGTCTCTATCACTTTGAGCAGCCAAGTTACAAAAATAAGAGATTATGTTGTTATTTGAGGTAAATTTCATACACAATAAAATGCACATTTTAATACATTTTGACAGATGTATATTCCTGTGTAACCATTACCCCAAGGAAGATGTACAGCATTTCCATCATCCCTGGAGTTCCCTTGCACCATTTCAAGCCAACACTCCCATCTTCCTGCCTCATTTCTGCCTCTGACGAAATAGGCACACAGTGGTGTGGAAATGTTGCTGTCCCCGAAATACATTGCATAACATAAAGTTATGCATCTGAAATCACTTTAAAACACATTTATTTCAGTAAAATAAGTCAGATAAAGACTTTTGTATGATATCACTTATATGTGAAATCTAAAAAATCTGAACTCATAAAAACAGACTAGAATGGTGATTACCAGGGACTGAGGGGTGTTGGTAAAAGAGTACAAACTTCTGGTTTTAAGATAAGTAAATTCTAGGGATCAAATGTACAGCATAGTGATTATAGCACTGTGTATATATATACTTGAAGTTGCTAAAAGCTATATCTTAAATGTTCTCATCACAAGTAAAGAAAATGGTAATTATGTGATGTGATGCAGGTTCCAGCTAACACTATGCTGGTTATCAGTTTGTAATATATAATGTATCAATGTGTTGTACACCTTAAACTTACACAATATTATATTTTTATAAAGTTGGAAAAATAAAACATATTTATTTCACTGAACTCATCTAATTTGAGATCTAGCCAGCAGCAATGCCAAGGGATCATGTAAGGGTCTCCTTCATGATCTCCTTCAGTCCTCATCAAAACTCCCAATAAATATACAATCTAAGGATTGAAATACAGGCTCCACAAGCAAAGCGGCAAGGTCTGTCTGCTAACCCCACTGAATTACTTTTCTAGGGCTGCTGTAATTAATTACCACAAAGTGAGTGGCTTCACACAGCAATTCATTCTCTCACAGTTCCGGAGGCCAGAAACCTGAAATCCAGGTGTTGGCATGGTTGGTTCCTTCTGAGTCTCTGAAGGAGAAAATGCCATGCATCTCTGCTAGATGGTGGCTGCCGGCAGTTCCTTGGCTTGCAGATACATAACTCCAATCTCTGACTCTATCTTCACATAGCCTTCCTTTCTATGCCTCTCTGCATCTTCTCCTTTTTTGTTCCTTATAAGGATATTCATCATTGGATTTAAGGTGCATCCTGAATTCAGGATGATCTCATATTGAGATCCTTAGTTTAATTATATCTGCAAAGACACTACTTCCAAATAAGGCCACAATCAGATACTGGGGGTTAGTACTTGGGCATATCTTTTTGGAACCACAATTCAACCCACCTCACCACCATTTTATTCATTGGCTAAGCCTCTCCTATAGAAATTCTGGAGAAACCTCTGAGTCTGTCCTCCTAGTTTTCACCTACAGTTCTCCAAAACCTATTAAAATAGCTACCAACCAACTACTGAGTATTTAACAGGACTAGGCACTGTATATGTAGATCTCTGTATGAAACTAGCACTTACATTTTAAATTAATCATTGTTGTTAAAGTCATACTTGCATTGTGTTTAAAAAACAAATGGTACTACATGACTTGTAATGAAAACAATAGTTCCCTATCTCACCCTTCTCTAATCTCATCCTATTCTCCAATTCATTTAGCTTTCTCATAATATTTACATCCAATGTTATAAATAAAATTCTTGTGCTGCTATTTCTTGATTTTTCTATATTAGACAGTACTTACTGACTTCCTGGGGACATTTTCCTGGATGTGTCCATTGTCCTCTAGTCTAGGCTGGTGGGGAATTTTCCTGGCACTCCCCTTCCCGTCTATTAGGAATTCCTTCTGTTTCTCTTCTATGTTGGAGACCTCATTTCCTGCCCTTTGTGTCTTCCTTTATCCTGGTTTACTCACCCATTTTCATAAAGCACATTATCCAGTAACTCTTGAGAAAGAAAACAAAGTATAATTTTTAGACCTTTTGTATCTGAAAATATCTTGATTGATCATTTGATTTGGTATAGAATCTTCATTGAAAAACATTTTGTCTCTACACTTTATTTATTTGTTTATTTATTTTATTTTTTAATCTTTATTGTTGAGAGTATTACATTTGTCCCCTTTTTACCCCATTGACTCCTTGAAGCCCTCCAGAAGCTGCACCTCAGAGAGGCAGCTACAACCCAGTGGTTGTAAGTGTGAGCTCCGGAGAAAGCTGCCTGGGGTACGACCTTGATTCCGTCATGTTCTCAGTGTGACTTTGAACAAGTTCTTTAACTTCCTGGGTCTCAGCATCCTTGTCTGGGGAAGCTGCCTCCCAAAGCTAGTATAAATATTAAATGATTTAATGCAAGCCAAGTGCCTTCACCAGTGCCTCGCACATAAGCAAGCTCTCAACAAATGTTATCTGGGATTACATACATTGGTGCCCTGACAACAAATGCTAGCAGACTAGCCTCTTTGGACTTTTTGTGTCCAAATCACACCCATTTATCTCTAATATCTAGAAATACAGTGGTCCTGATTTCTGGTTAAAAATTGGCAAGCTATTTCTTTAACATCCAGATGTGCCAGTTAATAATGCAGATTTTGTAGTCAAAGAAAACACAATAATTTCAAGAGAAACTTCAAAAGTGCTTTATTCAAAGTAATGTCCATTGCTAGCTACACATTTCCCCCATCTTTCAGGTAATTTGTGGATACCGTCCCAATAGAACTTTTCTTGTTTTGAGGCAAACCACTCAGAGACCCAATTTTCCACTTCTTCATATGTTTTGAAGTGCTGCTCAGAAAATGCGTGTGCTATCGATTGGAACAAGTGGTAATCTGAAGGAGCAAGGTCTGTTGAATACTGTGGGTGGGTTAATACTTCCCAGGCAAGATCTCTTAACTTGTCTTTAACTGGTTTTGAAGTAAGTGATGGTACGTTATCAAGAAGCAAAATTACTTTGCCGTGTCTTCTGGCACATTCTGGTCGTTTTAAGATCAAAGCGTGGTTCAAATTGATTATTTGTTGTCGGTAGCGATCAGTATTAACAGGTTTTAGAAGCTCATAATATGTACACCACACCTTCCTGATCCCACCAAACGCAGAGCATTGTCTTTCTTCTGAAGCGATTTGGCCTTGCAGTCCATGTTGATGGTTGACCTGGATCAGACCATGATTTTGTGCATTTGGGATTCTCAAAATAAATCCACTTTTCATCGCCAGTCACAATTTGATGCAAAAAAAAGACTTTCTTTCATGCCGTTGAAGCAACATTTTACTGATAACTTTTCAGTTTTCCATTTGTCTTTCTTTCAGTTGATGTGGCTCCCATTTTCCTTCCTTTAAAATCTTCCCCACTGCTTGTAAACAATCAGAAATTGTTTGCTGATCAACATTTAATCTTTCTGCAAGTTGTTTTGATTTTGACATGCATCTTCATCCAATAATGCTTGTAATTGTTGGTCTTCAAACTTTTTTGGTTGACCTGGACATTCTTTGTCTTTCACATCGAAATCATCACTTTTAAAGCATTTAAACCAGCGTTCACAAGTATCTTGAGATGTTCACCATAAGCTTCCTAAAGTATACGATAACTTTCAGCAGCACTTTTCTTCAAAATAAAGCAATGAATTAAAGCTTCCTGCAAATACTCTTTTTTTTGGCATGAAATTCAACATTTTTAAGCGTAAAAAATATCTATGATGTTAACACCTTCAGCAAATTTGACATAGGAAGTTTTGAAGCTTTCTGTCAATACAACAAAATAGCATACATATCAAGTCTATATATATCCACATATGTGTAACTCCATCTATTGAAAAAAATCCACATTATTAACTGGTATACCTGGTATAACACTTCAAGTATAAATAGTATATGGCCTCCCAGCTACTTCTTCATAGAAATGTAATTCCACATGTCAATTTCAGGGTCTGGTTTAATCCAACTGGATCTAATCCCCCTTTCTTGTCCTCTGTTCTCCTCTCCTCCCATTGGCGCATCAGGGCCACCTGCAGAGATCCTGTCTTAGTATGGCTTCTAGCCCACCCCAAGCTCAGCCATGACCTCATCCTGCTGCTGTGTTGAGTTATCAGATTGGCTTTTAAAATTCTCCCAGACATTCTGCTTTCCCAGCCTGTATAAATAACTTCTACATAAAGTCAACAAACAGCAGTTGGTTTTTATAGTCACCACACCCTCTCAAACTCTAGAAAACAAATTCCCTGAAAGTGAGATTTGTATTTAAAAATTGCTTTTAAATGAAAAAAGAAAAAACAACAACAAACCTTTCCTCTTTCACTTGAGTTGTGTATTCATGGGATGGGTCATAAAATTTAAACTAAATAAAAGGACTTTGGATAGTTTATTCCAGCAGGATAAATGTATCCTGCCTTATATCCATTAATTACTCACCAACGTCATAGGCTGGAAAAAAACACCCAAATGAAAAGTAGTGTTAGGGATCTAAGAAAGCTTTTTTTCTTCTGCAAAAGCTTCCTTTGGTCTTGAAGCAGATTTTAAAACATATGGGAATTAGGTTAAAATTACTCTTTAATGACTTTCTTCTTTTGATTCATATAACTTTCAAACAATCATTATTTATGAATATCACCTTATGAATTCTGGGAATCAATTGTTTGTTTTTTTAAAGTTAGGTTAAGCAAACATTCTTGTCATAATGTTATTTTTTACAACTGTGAACAAGGAACCTATAGCAAATTTTGCTATCTCTCATATTTAAAAAAATTTTTTCCTATAATATCTCAGACTGGAAATTTAAGTAATTTTTCTGACATGCAAAAGCCAAAGTTTAATGTAGTGAATGAGGGGGCTGTGTTACTGACTGAGAACAGAGCACAAAAGCAACAGAATTGTCTTTTAATAATGGATGGCTCAAAACAGCCAAAGGTCAACCTACATAAAACATTGTTCTGCTTTTATTTGCTTGAACATGAAGTTCCAGTTGGAAAACATTCACTGTGGGGATTGTACTAGGAGGATAACAACATCTGGACTCAGCAATGTTAGAGTAGAAACAGATGTTGACTTCATAGAAAGAGAGTTATGACTCTTCTGTTGAGAGTTGCTCATCCCATGTTTTTTTCTTTGTTTTCCTAATAATAATAAACAACCAGGAAAACAAAGAAATTGTTTAGATGGCTCCATCTAACTAGCTTCAAAAATATTTTATAGTTCTATAACTCTACAAAAAAATTGTATATTTGCATCACAGGATGCCATAGTAATAAAAAGTTGAATGTCAATCAAAATATCAATAAAGATCATATCACTGTTTTTATACCAGAAATATTTCATTGGCTTTTGAATGCAGGCTAGTGCTTAATTAGCTGTCTTCCACCATTCTCACAGCCGATCTCTAAATATAAGGTAAATAGCTACGGCATAGCTTATACATATAAACTCTGGAGCTCCATTTCCTGGGTTCAAATCCTGGCTCAGCAGTTCATTAACTGTGCCCTTGGGCAAACAAGTTCTTTAATTTCTTTATACCTAACTTTCTTCATCTGTAAAATATGAATACTACCTTATAGAGTTGACGTGAGAATTAAAAAATTAATACATGTAAGCACTTAAAACAATGCCAACACATAGTGGGCACTCAATTATTATTAGCTATTTTTAGTTTATTCTAATCTTGCAGCAGACATTACTTCAGGCTGATCATTTATTGATTATAAAATTACTATCCTTCTTTTTAGTGCCCAATGTGATAGGAAATCATATGTTGCCTCAGGGACCAGGAAACTAAGGACAGGGTGTTGGCATTAGGAGATTCTTTTTAGCCATGTTGCCGATTGTGTATTCTTGAGCAAGTCCTTACTCTCTGAGCCTCCCATGGCTGCGCAAATGCAATGAGACTTTATACACTTATGCACTTAGGTTGCTACCTAAAATGTACATAAGAAGTGGTTCTTGATTATTGGAAAAAATGCATGTCTGTAAGATCCTCTGGGAAATTACTCATAACAAGCTCTTCTTTAAGTTTTTCACAAGTTGTGGCAATCAACAAAACTCTTAAGATAAATCAGATGAAGAAACAATGCTCATCCGTTCTGAAAGATAGGTTAAACCAATTTTGAAGACTAACTTCTAATTTTAGGCCACTTTGGCACCCAAAGGTCTCTCTCTGGTTTCTGCTGCCACTCAGCCAAGGCTTGCTGCCTTCAGGGGTCTCCTGGATTATGTAAATGAGCAAACAAGATAATAGAGATTTTTAGGAACTGGAAAAGTAGATTCCATAGGGCCCACCAAAAGAGGATTCAAATTAAAACCTTTTGTAGGCCAAAGTCAATCTTCAGGCAAACAGACACCAGCTTTTGTTTTTGGGTTTTTGTTTTGTTTTTAATTGTATACCTAACTGAAGGAGATTGGTACACTTAACTGGTATATAGTCTTTTTGTTTGCAGTTTTATGCTGTTCTTGGCTGAACTATTCTTGGTGAATTTCTAGATGTTTATTCAAGATTGCTCTTTCTCTTCTTCCATCATCTAGCAATGATGCTACACCATACATATCATGCAGCTGTCAGCAGTAAGGCACTAGTAAGGGATATGGCTAGCTGCTCCTAGGAACTCATTAAAGCTATATGCAGTGGAGGAACTGGAGTTATTCAACATTCACTTAACAGGTGTTTAGAAAGTGCCTACTATAAACATAACCAAACATCACAAAGGTATCTATGACCAGCTAGTGTGGTTTAGTGGTTGAGTGTAAACCTATGAACCAAGAGGTCACCAGTTTGATTCCTAGTCAGGACACATGCCCAGGTTTCAGGCTCAATCTCCAGTAAGGGGTGAGCAAGAGGCAGCCAATCAATATTTCTCTCTCATGGATGTTTCTATCTCTCTATCCCTCTCCCTTCCTCGCTCTCTAAAAATCAACAAAAACATACTTAAAAAACAAAACCCAAAGGTATCTAGGCAAGTTTTTTTTATTTTTAAGCCCCTATTTCAATAACAGGATTTGGGTTTAGCAAATCAGGTCATCCATCAGTTTCCTTTCTTATTCCTTTAGATAAACTGATGCCTTCCATTTATGAAGAGCAGAACATTTTTTTCTTATTACTTATAAATAAAATCACAGCAAATCTGCTTCTAATATTGCCATTTTTGAGGTTGCCTGAAAGTTGTTCTGAACTCTGGTCAAGCCCAGGTACTCAGCTCAACCATGTGCTGAAGGTTATAAGGCCTTTTGCCCTTCTGGAATTTGCAATCTAAAATAACCACCTGTGACTCTGGTAGACATAAAATAGAGAAATGTAATTGCAATTGCACTATAAAAATAAACAAAATACAGAGCTGATTTGAGCACACTAAACTTTATAAATTGGCTGTTATAGCAGAGTTGTGGCTGTTACTTTAGTTCCACTTACATTTTTTGTTTGCTCCCAAAAGTCAGGTTGTTCTCATTTTATAGTTGAAGAAACTGAAGCTTGACCAGTTAAATGCCCCACAAATCCATGTAGAGGCATAGAGAGAAGAACTGACTTGACAGGCCATACAGATGGCTTCCTCCTGTCTGCACTAAAAAGCAATTGCTCAAAGCTGGGCCACACAAACAGTGTTTTAAAAAACATATTAAATTAGAATATCAGGTTAAATGTGAGATGATGATGATTAATCTTTTGTTCAATTTAATAAATTTGATTGAATGAAAACTCTATGCTAGCCATTTCCCTGAGCCCTTAGGAACAAAGATGATTTTCTTGAGGAAGACAAACATGTGAAAAACAATTACTGCAATGTAATCAGTTCTGTAAGGTGGGTACTTAATGGTGGGAGGGGCACAGAAGAAGGTCCTCATCTCTGCCCAGGGATATCAGGGATGACCTAAGTAGAAGTTCACCAGATGGACAAAGCACGGAAGGGCATCTGTGTTTATCAGGAACAGTATGTGCAAAGTCTAGGAAATGAGAAAGCATGTGTCTTCTTTAAGGAACTACACACAGTATACAGGATGTTTGTGTCAATGTAGAAAACTAGAGGCCTGGTGCATGAATTCGTGCACAGGTGGGGGGTCCCTCAGGCTGGCCAGCGATCAGGGCTGACCAATCTATCGGGACTGTCTTGCCCAGTCCTGATCAGGGCTGATGGGGGCTGGCCGGCTGGGGATGGACCACGGGAGGTTGGCCAGCCAGGAAAGGGCCATGGGAGGGTTCTAGGGGGTGTCCGGCCCATCTCACCCAGTCCCAATTGGCCAGACCCCAGCAAACTAACCTACCAGTTGGAGTATCTGCCCCCTGGTGGTCAGTGCTCATCATAGCGACTGGTTGAGTGGTTAACCGAGCATTCAACTGATCTGTCAGACACTTAGTATATTAGGCTTTTATATAGATAGATAGATAGATGATAGATAGATGGATGGATAGATAGATAGACAGATAGATAGATGATAGATTTGCCAGATCTTAAAGTGCCTTCTGTACTATGCTAAGAAGTTGGGTTGATTTTTGCAGACACTAAATGATACTCCCTAAGAGAGTGGTATGGTCATATTTACATTTGAAAAAGAATGTGTGGAATGAATTAGAGGAGGGTAAAATAGAGGCAGAGGAATTTTAGAAAATTAATGAAACAGTATAAGCAAGAAATGATAAGGCTGTGCAATGGGGCTAGAAAAAACAAGGATAATAATACTGACACAGTTTTGGGGAACTTACTAGTTGCAAGAAGCGTAAAAAAAAAAATTCAAAGTTACTCCTAAGTTTCTGATTGGGGTGGGGGTAGGGGGTAGGCAGTTGTATGGTGGTGCTTCCAGAATGTAGAGCAGTTTGGGGAGAAAAAAAAAAAAGATGTGTTGGAATCCAGGTTGAGATGACCATTTTGAAGACAGAAGGAGCAGTCAAGAGCTGTAAATACATGTGTGAGAATTTTCATCCTGTGGATGTGAGTTGAAGGGCTGAATGTGGATAAGCTTGCCTGGACAAGTGTGAAGGGTAAAAAGAGAAAGGTAACAAGAACAATATCAGGATGGCCAATATTTAAGAGTAAGAAGAAGAAAAGCTGACAAAGGGAAATAAAAAGTGGTCTGAAAATAGGAGAAAACCTAGGAAAGAATATGGTCACAGAAACACAGGGAAGCTAGTGTCAAATGTCACCAAAAGGCCAAGTAGGGTATAATCTGAAACAGAGACAATGAATTTGAAAACCAGATAGTCATTTATTTGCTCAAGTCAGTGAATATGCATTAAGCATCTATTAAGTGCATATTCTGTTCAAGGCACTGGGGATAAATCAGTGAACAAAATAGAAAATAAAAATCTCTGCCCTCTAGGCTTGCCTACTAGTGGGGGACACAGCAATAAATAAATATGTAAAATTTTAATACATTGGATGAATACTATGGAAAAAATATAATAGGTAAAGAGGTACAGAGTTAGGGTTGGGAAAGTTATGGATCCAGTGTAAAATAGACTGATTAAAAGTGAGCAAGTATAAAGGCCTTGAAATTAGTATGATTTTTATTGGAATCAGTTTTAATCTAGTGAAGGTAAAAGCCAGATTGAAGTGAGTTGATTAGTGAATGAGGAAAAGGAAGGGAAAAAGAGCTGATGAAAGAGGAGAAAATGAAGTAAAAACTCCTCCAAGAAGCCTAATGATAAAGGGAAGGAATGAGGTCTTAAGTACAGGTAGAAGGGAAGGAGAAAAGTAGACTAAGAAGCATTTAGAAACAGTTTGTGGGTTGGAAGCCAGGAAGTGGGGCTGTGAAGTTGCACAACCCTAGGGACCCTGTTGGCTTGTGGTCTGTGGGCATGCTGATCTCTGGAGCTGTGAAACAAGGTGTTTCCAATTCTCCCTCTCCATTAATTCCAATTTTGTTATGAACTAGGAAGCAAGGACATTCATTTTCAATAGAGAGCCCAGGGATATCATGAGGTGTTCCAACTGGTTGGGACACAAATAATAAAGAAATAAGTATGTAAAATTTATTAAAAGAGCTGATGTCAGAAATGAAAATGGAAGTTGAATCTAAGGACAAGGAAAATAGTGGCTGAATAGCACTGAGAGTTCAGAGGCTGGTTGGGCCATGCACTGTGCCCTTCACTCATATTTTCTCACTCAGTGTTATCAATGGTCTGGCAAGAAGAGATTATTCTTACTTACACATGAGAAACCTGAAGTCTACAGGGGTTAAGTAACATGGACAAACTCACACAGCTTGGGTGGAAGAGCCAAGATTCCAGGGACAGTGAACTTTCTCCTACAATTTGCTGCATGAGATACAGAGAGGAATAGGATATACAGATACTAGA
This sequence comes from Plecotus auritus, assembly GCF_963455305.1. Lineage (NCBI taxonomy): Eukaryota > Metazoa > Chordata > Mammalia > Chiroptera > Vespertilionidae > Plecotus > Plecotus auritus. The sequence continues at coordinate 97,179,319 of NC_137772.1, read as the reverse complement.
GGCCCAGTGCACGAAATTTGTGCACAGGGGTCCCTCAGCCCAACCTGTACCCTCTACAATCCAGGATCTCTTGGGGGATGTCCTGCTGATGGCTTAGGCCCACTCCCATGGTTCTCTGCTCTCTACGGGGCCTGGGGGTTTCACTGCAGCCATGGAGATGAAGCCCCCATGCCCTGCTGTCCATTCTCTGCCTGCCGCAGCCATGTGCCATGCTAAGGAAGCCTCAATGCCCTGCAGTGTGCTCTGTCTGCAGAGCCTGGGGGTGTTCCCGCCACCACCTTGCTAAGGAAGCCCCCAAGCCCTGCTGTCCGGGCTCTGTCTGCTGGTCCTGGGGCTTCCCCGCTGCCTCCGCGCTAAGGAAGCCCCCAAGCCCTGCTGTCTGGGCTCTGTCTGCTGGTCCTGGGGCTTCCCCGCTGCCTCCGCGCTAAGGAAGCCCCCAAGCCCTGCTGTCTGGGCTCTGTCTGCTGGTCCTGGGGCTTCCCCGCTGCCTCCGCGCTAAGGAAGCCCCCAAGCCCTGCTGTCCGGGCTCTGTCTGCTGGTCCTGGGGCTTCCCCGCTGCCTCCGCGCTAAGGAAGCCCCCAAGCCCTGCTGTCCGGGCTCTGTCTGCTGGTCCTGGGGCTTCCCCGCTGCCTCCGTGCTAAGGAAGCCCCCAAGCCCTGCTGTCTGGGCTCTGTCTGCTGGTCCTGGGGCTTCCCCGCTGCCTCCGCGCTAAGGAAGCCCCCAAGCCCTGCTGTCTGGGCTCTGTCTGCTGGTCCTGGGGCTTCCCCGCTGCCTCCGCGCTAAGGAAGCCCCCAAGCCCTGCTGTCTGGGCTCTGTCTGCTGTGTCTGGGGGTGGATCCAGCCTTGCCACTTGGTCCCCACGAACCCCGGTGGAGCTGACAGGCCCAGATGCTGCAGCAGTGGTGGAACGGTGCTCCGGCGGACAGGCCCGGACACTCCAGCAGCAGGGCTGAGGGGACTGGGTGCCGCCATCTTGTGGCTATGGAGGCCGCCATTTTGTCTCGGAGTGATGGTTAATTTGCATATTACTCTTTTATTAGATAGGATAAGATTCCTGCTCTCAGCTCTCTCATGCTTTTTGGGAAAAGCATATAAACAACTATAAAATAATGAGATCAATGCAAAACTGCTTTATGAACCAAGTTCTGTGGGAATACAGGCTTGCAAATTATCCCAGGCAACTAAATATTTATGGTCAGCAAGGAGGGAGAACAGGAATGACAAAGACAAAATATTAATAAGTTCTCATGATGATATAATGGGTATCCTTCACTGCCACTTTATTTTCTTTTTTTAAATTTTATTTATTTTTTATTGTTTAAAGTATTACAAATAGTAGTACATATGTCTCCTTTTTTCCAATTGACCTTTCCACCACCTCCCCTATAACCCCCCTACCCTGCACATGCCCTCTGCCACTTTATTTTAAAATATGTATCCAACATTTATCATTTAGAAGTAGCAATTTTTTATTGAATTTATTGGGATGACATTGATTATATAGGTTTCAGGTGTACAATTCTATAATACATCATCTGTATATTGTATTGTGTATTCACTACCCCAAGTCAAGTCTCCTTTCAACACTATATATATCCCCCCATTACCCTCTTCTCCCTCCCCCTACTCCCTTTTCCCTCTGGTAATAACCATACTGTTATCTGTGTCTATGATTTTTTTTTTTTTGCTTAATCCCTTCCTTTTTTTACCCAGCCCCAAACCCTTCCCCTCTGACAACTGTCAGTCTGTTCTCTGTATCTATGAATCTGTTTCTATTTTATTTGTTAGTTTATTTTGCTCATTAGATTCCACATGTAAGTAAAATCATATGGTACTTGTGTTTTTCTGGCTGGCTGATTTCACCTAACATAATGCTCTCCAGATCCATCCATGTTGCTGCAAAGGGTAAGATTTTCTTTTTTTGCCCTAACCAGTTTGGCTCAGTGGATAGAGCATCGGCCTGCGGACTGAAAGGTTCCAGGTTCAATTCCAGTCAAGGGCATGTACCTTGCTTGCAGGCACATCCCCAGTAGGAGGTGTGTAGGAGGCAGCTGACCGATGTTTCTCTCTCATTGATGTTTCTAACTCTCTATCCCTCTCCCTTCCTCTCTGTAAAAAAATCAATAAAATATATTAAAAAATTTTATTTCTTCTTTTTTATGGCTAAGTAGTATTCCATTGTATAAATGTACCACAGCTTTTTTATCCACTTATCTACTCATGGGCCCATGGGTTGCATTTAAGAAATTGGGTTGCAATTAAGAAATTGCTGCTTCTATAGCTTGTAGAAGCAGCAATTTCTTAAGTTTATTGGTAATATGTAATATGAGCCATATTCACAGATTTTTAAAGTAGAGAGTTTCAAACTCATACATTTAAAACACTTTAAGATACCAAAACTTATAAATGTTTTGTAAGGAATAAGGAAAATAAAAATGAAAACATATAGGCATCAATCATGGTGGCTGGTAGGACAGGAGTGAGGGAAAGAGTGTGAGTAAGGGAGTGAGAGGTGAGTGTGCGGACATGCATGGTGTGTGTGTGTGTGTGTGTGTGTGTGTGTGTGTGTGTGAATGATGGATAGTTAGATCTTACAGGAGTTTTGGGAGCTGGAGGATCAGGCTCTCATGGTCAAAGAGCTCTTGCTACCACCACAGGCACTCCCCATGTAAGCATGGCTCTGCCATGGCAACCAGGCCATCTTGAAGCGGGGAGCAGTGGCAGCTAGGAGCATAGCCTCACCACCACCCAGACTGATCCTGGACACCACCCCAGACCCACATAGTGAGTCACAGAATCGCACACCACCCCCACCGGGTCTCTAGGTCCGCACAGCAGTGGGACCTCACAGGCAACCCTCACCACAGGAGCCAGGACACTGAGCACATCCACAGCAGCTTGCACTGCATAGCCAGACAACCTGTGAGGAGACTCTATCCACAAATGAGACAATAACATTCAAGACCAAACTATATCAGGAGAATCCAAATAACTCAAGTAGGGGGCTTTCCTAGAACACCCAGCTCAGGAGATCTGTCCCACTGGGTCTCACAAAAGACCTACTACATAGAACCACCCCAAAAAAATCTGGGTGGCATAGCAGTTTGATCTAAGATATAGAAACAAATACAAAGGGACAGCAAAAATGTGGAGACAAAGAAACAATCCCTGAGGAGAAACCAAGATGGCGGCATAGGTAAACACCTGAATTTGCTGCCTCGCACAACCACTTCAAAACTACAACTAAAAGACAAAATGGACATCATCCGGAACCACAGGAAGGCTGGCTGAGTGGAAATTCTACAACTAGAAGGGAAGAGAAAAGCACACTGAGACTCACAGGTATAGAGGTGTTCTCTCTTTTCCGCGTCCAGCACGGAAAAGGAACAGGTCCGATTCTGAGTGGAGGAGCTGGGGATTAAGAAATAAAAGAAAGAAAGAGACCAGATAGAAATATAGAAACAAAGCTGGGAGCCAGGTGGGACGCCATCCTCTCTGATGGAGAGGCAGGGACCACGGAGCCCACGCAGCACATTTATTTTATACCCCAAATACCAGGAAGTATCACCAAAACTTAGGATCAAAGGAGCTTGGATGGGCCCAGGTCCTATTCATTCCCTAAATTCCCCGGTGCTAGGTGCAAGACTGGATTTACACCTCAAAGCCCACTTCCCGGCACTTGGACAAAGGTAAAAGTCAGTACTGATAACACCCCCCACCTCTTTGGGGAGGGCGTAACCGAGACGCGGCTCTGCCAGTCGCCTCGGGCTCAGCTGACAACAATTTATAGAAATGCCCATGTGCCTTCCCAGGCAGCCCTCTACATCTCACCCTTTTTTTGTTTTTAAGCTACTATAATAAAAGTAAAATTTAAACATTAAGAATAAAGATCTATTATTAAAACAATTACAAACAATGCCAATGCAAAAACTAAACTACATACATGTTATCATTTGCAAAACTTGAACGTCAAGAGCAAAAGTCTGGCTATAAAATAATAACAAAACAATGCTAAAGCCAAACAACAATGAGAGAAATCAAAACTATGGACATGTTAACATTTTTTGCTATTAAATGAAAGAAAGTCTCTTGCTGCTGGTGTATATTCACTCAGAGTCCTCGGACTTGGCTCCGCAAGGCTTTGCAGAAGACTGGCAGCTAACAGATGCTAGCATAGGCAGGAACATGGTTGAAGAAGTAGCTTCAACTTTTTGCTTTTCCACAACCTGTTGCGCTTCAGTCGTTAACTTCTTCAGATGACCCTATATTGGCACCTCAGTCCCTTGCATAGCTTTCAGTTTTCTTCTTCTGCTTTGCTGTCATGGGGGCAGTACTTAGTCCTTTTGAGTGAAGGGACACAGGAGCTTGTCTGGGTCCATTGTGGTGACATACGTAACGCTCTGGCACCCAAATTGGATGTGCTGCTCCTTCTGGAAAGATATAAAACACAACCTCTTCCCCACATTATTACTGAATCTAATAAAACTCTTGTCTGGTTTGTGCTTCCTTCCACTTAGCTAACTCAGTGGAGGCTATTGTACAGGAGGCCCGATGGCTTTCGCTGATTGCTTTCGGCTGCTGTACAATCCTCTGCATCACAATTCAAAAATTTTAAAGTATAAAGAGCATGACTGAGTTTGTTTTGAGGTGACATAACATCCGTCTCCCCCTTTTTGTTTTAGTAATTGATTTTAAGAGTATGATTGGCTCTTTCCACTATTGAGTGATATTCATTTTGCCAGATTTGATTAGGTTTAAGTCCTGGGGTATTTACCCCTAAAGTTGACACAGGGAGGTGGATAACACACTGAAGACATTGCTTCTAATAAAACATGGAAATTGTCATTCTCAAATAACATTTTGAAGGCTGAAAATTAAATGAAAAAGTTCCTCTGAATAGTGTGCCTTATAGTAGCTGTTTCAATAATTTTGCCATACTTACCACATAAGTACTATCACTATAGGTTGATGGGCTCCGTAGCAAAATCTGTTAAGGCATAAATAAGAGCTTGTATTTCTACTGAAATATAAGAGGTTTGAAGGACCTTTGCTCCCCTGCTGCAGTAGATCCAGCCTTTCCAGAGCTGGATCCATCTGTAAAAATGGTTAATGCCTGAGGTATAAGATCCCTTTTAATGTGGCAGCTAATACCATTCCCTGTGTTAGAAATAAGGCAAAGCCCCCAAGTCAGGGGTCCTGGTAGAACACAAAACATCAAACATTTTGACTTCTATGCAGAAGGGTATGAACACATGGTCTGGAAGTGAGCACACCGACTTTCCTTTGCCCTTGGTCCTGGGCAACCTGCAGCAATGTACAGCTGCTAACTACTAGCATGGCAAGGTGTCTTTATTTCTGGACTGTTTTTCCTCTGTTCTTGGGGGCCACTACTTATTCTGTGGCTTGAACAGTCCTATTAGGTCCTCTCTGGGATCTGTTGTTGCAGGAATCCATATGGACTTTTCTGGAAATATACAAACATATTCTCGACTTAAGGTTAATAAAGAAATCTTTTCTATAAATTTTACTTGGGATCCTTTTTATTTTTTTGCCCAAATGATTTTCCTTTGGCCTATTTTGATACCATGTATGTTTTTCATTGGTGTCTTGCTGTTAGCATTACAAATGAAAATGAAAATTTTTTGAAGTAAAATTTTCTAGATGTAATTTACTTACAGAATATTTTTCCTTACATGCTATTTTTCCACTATCCCCCCTTTTTTTGATTAATGGAGGCTTTTGAAAAAATTTTTTATAAATCTTGGTTAATACTTTAGGAACAGCCTCTTGTACAATTAAATTTTCTTCAATACTGTCAATTTTAATACTTTAACAACAATTTTAGTTTACTCTGTAAAATTTAATGGAAAGGATTATATGCATCCTTGAGAAAGTCCTGAGCACTCCTAGATTTAGGTTAGATTTAGATATAGGGCAGTCACCATTAGCCACTTCTCTGTTGCTTGGGTCTCAATATGAGCTGGGTCTCTAGTATGTAGCTGGATCTCAATCTGAGCTGGGCTGTTACCTGGGTCCCGATCTGAGCTGGACGTGGGAAGCGCGAAGCAGCCATGGGGGCAGGAGACGTCCCTCAGAAGGGGCGAGGATTCAAGCCCCTGCAAGGCTGGGGGGGGGGGGGGTGAGGGTCTGTGCCCACCTCTGTTGATCCCCAAGTTCTCTCCTGATGGCCCCTCTGCGACTGTGCCTGTCTTAGGTTGTTCCTTCCTTGAGGAATCTTACCCGTCTCTGGCTAACCAGCCATCCTCCGGGGCCAAGCAGGGTGATGTGAGGTTCAGTTCTGTCTCCTTGGTTGTCTATGCCCCCGTGGCCTCCACGCCCAGCACATGCCTTGGGATCCCCTCGCCTGCTGGCGGGGTCCCGGCACTGATCACATATCTTGGGGAACCCAGGTTTCTTCTGCAGAGAGGGCCCAGCTCACGCCATTGGGCCTGAGACAGATCCATGGTACCAGCCATCACGAGGTTTCAACCTCAGCATAAACAGAAAGTTCAGGCAACAGCTGTGGGAGGGTCCCTCTTGGCAAAAAGGCCAGTATAGAATGCTCAAGTGCCTTCCCAGGGAGGCCTTAATTCCTTTCTGGAAGGGATTAAATCCTTTCATGTCCTTTTAAATTGCTGCCTAACATGCAAAGAATTAGTTTGTAAGTTTACTCGGGACAATTGTACAACACGCTGTTGTAAAACATCAAAAATTATAATGACATTGTAGAATAATATCATGTAAGGATATACTTTGCTCTAGGTCATGGCAATTCAATTTCAAACTGGCTGGCAATTTCTTTTTCTATAGACAAGGTCTTACATTTCTGCACCTCTCAAATTTCTTCTTTTTTATTAAGCTGGAATTTTATTTTTTAAGAGTATCCCCATTAGCTAATTTGCATATACAGAGGGATCATGGGAAGCCTTTAGTAACTTTCTTAAAAGACATTTAAATTGCTTACAAAGACATTGGCTTATTTAAAGGAAGTGGGTTGGCCTTTGTTATTTCAAGATGGTGAGCGGCAAGCCATGTGAGCGGCAAGCCATGTGGCCAACATGGCGGCTCTCTAATCAGTTCTTTTAAAATACAATCAAAATCACATTGCAGACAAACAGAAATCTCACTAGCTGTTTCTGATCTTTACAAAATTATTAGCTCTTCATTTAGCTGAAAACCTTGATTATAATTTAATAAGCTAATTTATTTAAGTAATTAAAGTAGGTATCTTCATTTAAAAATAAAGCAAATTAAAAAATAAAATAAAATAAAAATAAAGCAAATTTACGTCTGATTCACAAGCCGAAAATGTTGCCCCGCCTCTAGCTTAATTAATGCAGGCGGTTACCAGTCAGGCAGTAAATGGTGGCTTCTAATCTGTTCTTAAATTTTACTTGGATTTAATTACTTATAAAAACATTGGCTTCTTATGTAACTTAATTGATTATAATATAAAAGTTAATTTATAAGTTAACTTAAGTAGGCATCTTTAATTAAAAAGCAAAGAAACTTATTCAGTAAAAATTATAGGTCTGATACTTATTGGTCTGATCCAAAAGCATAAACACTGTTCTACCCCAGCCCATTCAAAATGCAGGCTGCTTGTAACTTTTGTCTTTCTTGAAATTCTACTGCTGTTGAAATTTTTGGTTATATTTAAGAAATATATTGATTTTGCTCTTCTTAGAGGCGAAAACCTTCATAACATTTAATATATATATATAATATATTACTTAATTTGTATTTGATAAAGCTTTCCATGTGATTTCAAGTATATTGGATCGGTTAAATTTAAAAATATTTCTTTTAAGAGAGAACAGACTTTTGAAAAACATTTCAGGGCCCATGAAATGTCCAAAAGTTACTCTCAAAACCTTGAAATATACTTGGAAAGATCAAATATATATATTTTTATATATGTTTTAAAGATTATATACTTAAATTATCTTAAAGAATATCAGTTAAATCTATACTGAATCACAGAATTAATCCTCTTTTTAAAATCAGATCAATAAGTAATATTTTTTGAATTCCTAATTATCAGAGAAAACAGTATTTTATTTTCTCAAAAACATGTTTTTATATTTTAGGCATTTAATTACCACATTTATATAATTTCTCCCAATTTAATTTGAACCTTGAAATTTTAGAGCTGGCAAGTCAAATATTTAGTAATTCTTTATTAATAACCCTTTATACTTTTAAGAATATATTTCAAAATCCAATAATTAACGTTAAACGGACCATGTTTTTTCTGCCCGGGGCAATTGGGAAGCAAACTTGTAGGTATTCAAATGTAAAATGTCCTTTAAAGAATGGCTACTGGCGGAAAGCTGATTTCAAAGGAGCCACTTTTTATTTAAGAGTTTGCCACTAAAGGAAAATCTTTTAGGCTACCAAAACAGGTTTTTGGCCTAGCCGCTTGACCTTTTCAGGCAAGGGCGGCTAGCAAACCTGTAGCCTTTAAATGCAAATTATCATTCTTTAAAGATGGCTGCTGGCGGGAACTGGTCTACCTGTTTTTTCTGGGGGAAGGGCGTCTACCCCTTCCTCCATTAACAAAGGGCGTTAGCTTTAAAACCTTTTCATGGCGAGAAAAGAGACCTTAAACTTTCAGAGCTTCAAATTTTAGGTAGCAAATTAAATACTTAGCATTTCTCAAATCAATAATACTTTTACATATTTTAAAGGATACATTTCAAATGAAATATAAGGCATATTCAATTAATAGATTAACTTCTATCCTCTAGACTTCATACTAGGCATACTCAGTTCAACATTTCAGTATTATATCATTTCAGTACATTTATATCTAAGTTTTTATCATTTGATTTAGCAAACTTCCAAGTTCTTTTAAGTTTCCAACCGATAGGCCTGACCCAGCAGCTAACTTTCAAAATGGTCACAATTTTCCTGCTGGGGAAGTCAAGAAGCAAACCGGTAGCTATTCACATGTAAACTTGCTATCTACTTCCTGCTGGTTACATACCTCTGGGCGGGAAATTTTAAAAGAGCTATTTTAGATTGTCTTTGGAAGCTAGCCTGTATTTTTTTTTTTCAGTTCACATCCGCCATCTTTCTTAGGCTAAAAACAGTCTCAGGTTTTTATTCTGTACACAGTAAAAGGTTAAGCTCAGCTCAAAAACTCTATCTAAAATGTCCAAATGCTGGACAGTTGGGCACACTGTGTCTTTAAACTGGCCTTTCCCTTTACATGTGCATAGAAATCCCCGATGCATTTATGAATTTGTAGAAGCTTTAAGTCACTAGTTGGGAAAAAAAATGGTGAAGATGAGGCCTTTTAAAATGGCTTTCTCGGGGAGTGGCGTCCATATTGGATTGCCACGTGTCTCCCTTCCCCCACCTCCTTTCTTTGGGGGGAAAATTCAGTGATGGTCTGGCGTCTACTGTTTTTATTTTATTTATTTTTTTCAATTTTTATTTATTTTTATTTTTTAAGGAAAGAAAAAGTTTTTTTTTTTAAGATAAAGAATTATTGGCAGTTGCTGAGAAATTCCTTTAATCCTTTCTACTAATACAAGTAGTTTGAGCCTCCAACAAAATGAAAGGCCGTGGCCACATTCGGCTTAGACATTCTTAAACTCTCCTGTGCTGAATCAAGAATTAAAGTAGGAACAGGAATTTTCTCTGGACCTTCTGTTGAGTATCGGTCACGCAACTGCTTTCTGACCTTTTCCCACGATTCATCAACAAAACTTAAGAAAGAAATCAAGAATCTGACTACGCTTAACAGAGCATCTTTGAGCTTTGAGCATAGTTTTAACATTTGAGGATTACCCATATTTTACACCTAGCTAATTCATTTCAATTCACAACAATCCACTCCTCTTCTTACCTTATTCCTTTAATCTGTGGTGCGCACACTTCTAGGAGTGACCCCCTCGCTTCTTGCCTCCGTACTCAGTCCCTGTTCCGGGGCGCCAAATATAGAGGTGTTCTCTCTTTTCCGCGTCCAGCACGGAAAAGGAACAGGTCCGATTCTGAGTGGAGGAGCTGGGGATTAAGAAATAAAAGAAAGAAAGAGACCAGATAGAAATATAGAAACAAAGCTGGGAGCCAGGTGGGACGCCATCCTCTCTGATGGAGAGGCAGGGACCACGGAGCCCACGCAGCACATTTATTTTATACCCCAAATACCAGGAAGTATCACCAAAACTTAGGATCAAAGGAGCTTGGATGGGCCCAGGTCCTATTCATTCCCTAAATTCCCCGGTGCTAGGTGCAAGACTGGATTTACACCTCAAAGCCCACTTCCCGGCACTTGGACAAAGGTAAAAGTCAGTACTGATAACACCCCCCACCTCTTTGGGGAGGGCGTAACCGAGACGCGGCTCTGCCAGTCGCCTCGGGCTCAGCTGACAACAATTTAAAGAAATGCCCATGTGCCTTCCCAGGCAGCCCTCTACACACAGGAGCTACGGAAGTAAAGTGCAGAGGTACGGAGGCTGGCAACTGAGGACGTGGTTGTCTTTTTCAATCAGGAGGGAGACATAAGCTCCCAACTGCTCTGAACTCCAGTTCTGAGTGAGATTCTGGGAACCCAGACTCATATGGGGGGAAAATAAACTGTCTGGCATCGGGCCGGAACACAAGGGCTGCTTTCTCTCAGAGGTGCTTGCAGCTACCGCGGGACACTGAGACCCAGGGGCCTCTTGGGCAGGACTGACAGTCACACATTGCTGTTTGCTCTGTCCTGTTGATTCCCTGAGACTCCAACCCACCCAATTTACAACCCCACCCCAGCTGTGCGCAGAGCTTTTGCATATGAATGGCCTGGCCCTTTGCAATCTAAATTTACCTAACAAACTGCAACTGGGTCAGAGAGCCCCAGAACTTCCAAAAGAAGGCCCAAGGCTCCACAGCAGCTTGCACTGCTTCACAGCTGGGCCTCATCTGGGCACCTCCAAACCTCAAACAAAGAAGAGGAATCTGCAGATCTATCTGTAGCTCCTGCAGGGTGGCCTCAGGCAGAGGCTAAATTTGCACCTCCTTGGAGATCCAAGAGCCAGTGTACCCAGTGGTTGGAGTGGGACCATCCAGATTACATCTCCTCAGATCCATAAGGGACACACTCAGGGGGCAGACTCAGTGAGCACCAAAGCCCCACTGAAGCAAGTCTTGTCCCATAAGGATGTCTCCAGCACAGAAATTCTCCCATCATAGACACAACTGGTCCTCACAGCCAATTGGCCTGGAGGTCAATTCCTCCCAGTGATACCAACAACAATTAAGGCTTAACTACAACAAGACTGTGCACACAGCCCACAAAGGGGTGCACCAAGAGAGTCCACCTCAGATAATTGGGGAGGCTGAGCCACTGGGCCCTATAGGACACCAAGCACACAAAGCCACTCTATCAACACAGGGAAGCAACCAAAATGCGGAGACAAAGAAACATGTCCCAAATGAAAGAAATGGAGGAAAGCAAACGACTGGATATAGAGTTCAAAACCACAGTTATAAGATTACTCAAGAATCTTCTAGAAACTGCCAATAAATTTAGTGAGACCCTCGAGGATATGAAAAAGGACCAACTAGAAATTAAGCATACACTGACTGAAATAAAGAATAATATACAGAGATCCAACAGACTAGAGGATCGCAAGAATCAAGTCAAAGATTTGAAACACAAAGAAGCAAAATACACCCAACCGGAAAAGCAAAAAGAAAAAGGAATCCAAAAATATGAAGATAGTGTAAGCAGCATCTGGGACACCTTCAAGCATACCAACATCCGAATTATGGGGGTGCCAGAAGAAGAGAGAGAGCAAGATGTTGAAAACCTATTTGAAGGAATAATGACAGAAAACTTCCCCTACCTGGTGAAAGAAATAGACTTAAAAGTCTAGGAAGCGTGGAGAACCCCAAACAAAAGGAATCCAAATAGGACCACACCAAGACACATCATAATTAAAATGCCAACAGCAAAAGACAAAGAGAGAATATTAAAAGCAGCAAGAGAAAAACAGTTAGTTACCTAAAAGGGAGTACCCATAGGACTATCAGCTGATTTCTCAACAGAAACTATGCAGGCCAGAAGGCAGTGGCAAGAAATATTCAAAGTGATGAATAGCAAGAACCTACAACCAAGATTACTCTACCCAGCAAAGCTATCATTCAGAATTGAAGGTCAGATAAAATGTCAACAACAGAGAAAGAATCTTAAAAGCTACAAGGGAGAGACAGGAAGTTACCTACAAGGGATCTCCCATTAGACTATCAACTGACTTCTCAACAGAAACACATCAGGCCAGAAGAGAGCGGCATGAAGTATATACAAAGTAATGAACAGCAAGGGACTGAACCCAAAATTACTCTATCCACCAAGGCTATCATTCAAAATCGAAGGTGAAATCAGGAGCTTTGCAGCTTAAAAAAAAAAAAAAAAAGGCTAAAGGAGTTTATTAGCACTAAACCAGCAATGCAAGAAACCCTAAAAGGACTGTTGTAAGGAGAAGAAAAAGAAAGAGAGGGAGGAACACAGGCATAAAAAATAAAAATAGCAACAAACAAGTACCTATCAATAACAATCTAAAATGTAAATGGATTAAATGCTCCAATCAAAAGACATAGGGTAACTGAATGGATAAGAAAACATGACCCACATATAGGCTATCTACAAGAGATCAATCTCAGAACAAAGGACTCACACAGACTGAAAGTGAAGGGATAGAAAAAATTTCTTCAGGCAAATGGAAATAAAAAGAAAAGCTGAGGTAGCAATACTTACATCTGACAAAATAGACTTCAAAGTGAAGACCATAACAAGAGATAATGAAGGCCACTTCATAATATTAAAGATATCGATACAACAAGAGGATAGAACTGTGGTAAACATATATGCACCCAATACAGGAGGACCCAAATACATAAAAAAACCTCCTGGAAGGTACCAAGGGAGAGATCAACAGCAATGCAATCATAGTAGGGGACTTTAATACTCAGCTTCTTCTACTCTACTGTTGAAACCTTCCAGGATGTTCTTTATTACAGTTCTGTCATTCTTCATTTCCTCTTGACATCACTGGATAAATCTTCTAGACCAGGGGTGGGCAAACTTTTTGACTCGAGGGCCACAATGGGTTCTGAAACTGGACCAGAGGGCCGGAACGAAAGCATGGATGGAGTGTTTGTGTGAACTAATATAAATTCAAAGTAAACATCATTACATAAAAGGGTTTGGTCTTTTTTTTTATTTCAATAGTTTTATTCATTTCAAACATTTTAACAAGAAGAATGTAAACACTAATTATTATAATTTGAAACTTCAAAAAATGGAGTAATCATAGCACAATAACATACCTTATATTGAAGATGGCAAAGGCAAAATAAAATTGCCTAACAAAGGAAAGGTACAAAAGCCTTTCAAATTAAACTTAAATATAATAAAATAATTAAAAACTAAAACAAATAGAAAAGAACAAAATGTGTAAACAGTAAATTAAACATTTTCTTTAGTGCAACTTCCAAATTATGCCCGGGACGTAGATGTAGAAGGCAATGTAGACTGGGTTGAAAGGTTTTTGGTCTTTAAAACATCAACTTCAGTGGGAACAGTGTTGTTGGTCTCCTTTTTAGCTAATGCTCTGATTCTGTGCTCTCCAGGGGCGTGTCTCCCTACATCACCACGATAACGTGTCTACGCATTCCCAGGGTGATGTCGGGGAACACGTCCGCGGGCATTACAAGGAGCCTCTGGAAGATTGAGAGGTTGTTCCTTCTACTGAATGGGCGGATATAAATCCGCCCACTCAGAAGAAGGAGCTGCGGCCGTGTTTCCGGACGTTGCCATGTTAACACTGCTGCTGTTGAAGGAGCGGAGGGGAGAGAAAGAGAACCCTCCACTCTTTCGGCTCCATGGGCCAGATAGAACAGCCGAACGGGCCGGATCTGGCCCGTGGGCCGTAGTTTGCCCACGGCTGTTCTAGACAAAAAAAAATCAACAAGGAAACAATGATCCTAAACAACTCACTAGATCAGATGGAACTAATTGATATCTTCAGAACATTTCACCCCTAAGCTATGGAATATACATTCTTCTCAAGTGCACATGGGACATTTTCAAAGATAGACTACATTTTAGGATACAAGCTAAGTCTTTACAAGTTTAAGAAGATTGAAATCATATCAAGCATCCTCTCAGATCACAATAGCACAAAATTTGAAGTCAACTACAATAAAAGGAATAAAAAAACAATCAAATACATGGAGGCTAAACAGTAGGCTATTAAACAATGAATGGGTCACCAAAGAGATCAAAGAAAAAATAAAAGCCATCCTGGAAACAAATGACAATGAAAACACAACAATCCAAAATCTATGGGACACAGTGAAAGCAATCCTGAGAGGGAAGCTCATAGCACTACAGGCCTACCCCCCCCCCCCCAAAACAAGAAAAACTTGTATTAAGTTATCTAACCCTACAATTTAAAGAATTAGAAAGAGGGCAACAAGAAAAGCCCAGAGTAGGTTGAAGGTAGGAAATAATAAAGATCAGAGGTAAAAAAATTACAAAGAGACAAAAAAAAAAAAAAGCTGGTTCTTTGAATGGATAAACAAAATTGATGAACCTCTAGCCAGACTCACCAAGAAACAAAGAGGATCCTAATAAACAAAATCAGAAATGAAAGAGGTGAAGTAACAACTGACCCTACAGAAATACAAAGGAATGTAAAAAATAAATAAATAAATAAATAAATAAATAAATAAATAAATATTATGAACTACTACATTCCAACAAGCTGGACAACCTGGACAAAATGGACATATTCCTAGAAAAATACAACCTTTTAAAACTCAATCAGGGAGCATCAGAAAACCTGTAACTAGACCAATAACTACTGATGAAACTGAAGCAGTAATAAAAAATTACTTTCAGCAAACGAAAGCCCTGGTCCAGACAGCTTCACAGGGGAGTTTTAACTAATATTCAAAGAAGAACTAATGCCTATCCTCCTCAAACAATTCCAAAAAAATCCAAGAGGAAGGAACACTTCAAAGCTCTTTTTATGAGGCCAGCATTACCTTAATTCCAAAACCAGATAAAGACACTACAAAGACCTGAGAGACAAAATGGTGGCAGAATAGATGGATGTGTCCTGAGCCTTGTCCCAGAGCAAATAGAGTGAGCGCTGAAACAAATAGAATTCAGCCCAAATTGGTGAAGGAGATGCAGCTGGTGAGACAGTTTGCAGCTGGGAAGGGCAGAGGTCCCCTGGATAAAGCTAAAATCAAGGATCTAGGCAGGAGAGTCTGCCAGACCTCTGTGCCCAGAGGGTCAGGGAGAAACCACATGGTGCCAAGGTGTGTCCCTGAGGACAGGCAAAGTGTCTAACTGTGAAAAAAGGGTCCACAGGACTGCGGGAAGTAGGGGATTTTGGACCTTGGATTCTGGATTTTGGATCTGAGCTCAGAGGTAGCCCTGAAGGGCTGGCCGGACCACGCAGTGCCAGAAAGAGAGGAGCTTGCAGAGACACTGTCCTTCCTCACTCTGGGACCTGTGCCTTTCTTCACTGAACCTAGTTTATAGGACCTTTTGGATACAGACACTTACCCGTGGCTGAGGTGTGGGAGAAGGTGTGGACTTGTGGAATCTGGGGAGAGTAGGTGGTCCAGGAGAAGTGTAGCAACCATGCTTGGGTAAAAATTGCTGTTTAATATTTTAACCCTGCTGTTTGGCTTCTGTACTTATTTGCTTGCTAAAACAATAGAAAAGTTATTTTTATTTTCTGAACTTATGTATGCTATCCCAATTGATTGAATACTCCATTGATGGTGGTTTGAATATCCCATTGATTGTGATCTTACTAGTTATCAAAGCACATTCTTCTGGGAACCAGGACAGCTCAATTACCCTAAATTGCCTCAGTAGCTACAGATAATGCATTCCAGTTGACTCAGTGGTCCTGGATTCTGGGCAGCACAATTATTCTAAATTGCCTCGGTGGCCCCAGATAATGTTTCTGTTGATTCAGTGATCCATAGACCCAAAACTATAGATAACTAACTTGCTCAATTTCACTTCTGTAACTGCTTTGTGCAAACCATGTTCCTCATTCCAAACCCAAAGATGTAATCAATACCTTTGTGATATTCTGCATATAAGCCAGATGTGGCGAACCTTTCAGGGCTGCTAGATCTGGAGCTTTTGCCCCTCGTATGCCACCAGCCTTTAATAAATGACTCCATAATTCGACTTTTTGAGGTGTCCTTTGTGAGATTTGGGGTACAATGCAACAGTGGTAGGGAGTCTGGTGCTGAGTTATACCTGAGCCTGGGCCGCCATTTTCTCCTGAGAGATAGCCCCTCCCTCCAGTCTCCAGACAACCAATACAGCCACACCCAGATCCCACCCTGAATGACACAAAGGAATCTAAATACTCCCTGAGAGGTCACAGGAACTGGCCTAAAGAGAAATCTACAGGCCCAGCAAGGGGAAACTGAGAAACAGTACAGCACAGACGACTGGGATCATAAGCCAGCCAAAGGAACGACACTCCACTTTTTTCGCTTTTATTTTTATTTTTTTATTATTTTGTTATCCCTTTTTTTCTTCTTCTTCTTTTTTCTTGGTTTTCCTGTTGCTTTATTTTCTATTTCTTTTCACATTATTTTTACATCACTATATTTTATTTTATTTGCTATTTTTAATTTTTTATACCATTTTTGAAATCAATATTTTGTAAATTTATTATTATTTTCTTCTCATTCTCTTTCTTCTTATCCACTAATTCCCTTTCTAGTTCCTCAATACTAAATTGAGGTCCTCCCCATATTCATCCAATTCTTAATCTTATATTCAGTATATAAGCTCAGCCTCTACAGATTCTGCCCCAACCCTCTTTGCTGGGCGTTTGTTTGTTTTTTTGTTGGTTTTCTTGTGTGTTTTTTTTTTTTTGTGTGTGTGTGTGTGTGTGTTTTTGTTTATCTATTGGTTCTGTGGATATATATATATATATATATATATATATATATATATCCTTTTTCTTCTTTTGTCTTTTATCTCTTATCTTTTTCTCTCTCCTTGAAATCATTTGCACTCTCTTTTCTCTCCCCTAACTCTCTTTTCTCAGGTGGTCACTTATATTGGGGTTACTGGTGTCATGAGTACATTTGTGCTTAGTTACCTTTGTGTTGTGTCTTGTTGAGGTGAATTTTATCCTGTCTGGCCAAGGGGCTTGAGAGCAAGCCACATAGCCAGACACCTGGAGAGGAAACTCCATCCACAAAAGGGCCAATAAAACCCCAGACCCAACTACAGAGGCAGGAAGAATGCGGCAGTGAGGGAGAGAGCACGAGTGAGTGAGTGAGGGAGTAAAGGAGGAGTGTGTGGTCAGGTGGTGTGTGTGTGTGAGTGAGTGAGGCACAGTTAGATCCCACAGGACCTTCAGGGGCAGGCTAATCAGGCTCGCCAAATAGGCAGCTTCTGCTACCATTGCAAACAGTACCAGGAGGCCAGCTTGTCCTCAGAGGCTTCACCTTTTTGAAGGGGAGAGCTGCTGTAACTCGGTGCCCAACCTCAACTCCACCCAGAGTGCCCTCAGATAACACCTGGGACTCGACAGCCACCCCTGCCAGGGACATGCTACCTAGGCTGTGATCCCACTGTCAATGAGGTTCCAGTCACCCCGGATGCAGGCTCCTATGAGTTCTGAAGCAAGCTCCCCTCTGACTGGCCCAACGCTTTAGCCCAGGGCACTGCAGCCATGTGAACAGCAGACACGTGAGCAGCCAGCTCCTGTCCAAGGAGCAGCAGCCCCTCAAGCAACCTACCCCAGGCCTAAGAGCAGCAGATACACATGGCCTGACCCTGTCCAAGGATCAGCAGCTGTGTGAGTGACCAGTTCCCCAATATGAGGAGCAGCAACCACACGAGCAGCTCACCCCATCCAAAAAGCAGCAGCTGCTCAATAAGCCCACCCACGACTGAGCAGCAGCAGCCCCACACAGCCATCCCCCGTCCGAGGAGCAGCAGCTGCTTGCAGCCCGCACCCTGCACCTGTCCAAAGAGCAGCAGCTGTGCAAGCAACCTGCCCCCATCCAAGGAGTAGCAACAATGCAAGCAGCCGCACGAGCAGCCAGCCCCCTTCCAAGGAGCAGCAGCTGTGTGAGCATCCTGCCCCCATCTGAGGAGCAGCAGCTGTGTGAGACTGATCCTTCTGAGGAGCAGCAGCCGCACGAGCCAACTGCCCCCATCCAAGGAGCAGCAGCTGTGTGAGCAGCCCACCCCCTTCTGAGGAGCAGCAGCCACACAAGCAGACCGCCCACGTCCAAGGAGAAGCAGCCCTGTGCAGTCCACACTGATCCGAGGAGCAACACCCACATGCAGCCTGCACCTGTCCAAGGAATGGCGGCCGCACGCAACCCGTCCCCATCCGAGGAGCAGCAACCTCATAATCAGCCCACCCCCATCCAAGGAACAGCAGCTCTATGAGCAGCCTCCCCCACCAGCCAGAGGGACACCACTGCTGCGAACAGCACCCACCAGAGGAGCTGCTGCCAACTGAAAAGCAGCTGCTACCATAACTGCCTAAGGAGCAACCGCAGCCCAAGAAGCCACTGCCACCCAAGGAGCAGCCCCTGCACGACTCGACATCGAGATTAGTCAGTAAGACCAAAAATGGGTAGACAAAGATACCCCCAAAGGAAAGAAAAGAAGGAATTGCCAGAAAGGCAGCTAATTGAAACAGAGGCATGCAATATGTCAGAAAAAGAATTCAGAATAAGGGTCATAGAGTTCATAAACCGGATGGAAGGAAAAATCAACAACTTATGTAAGAATCAAGAAGAAATGAAGAGTGATATAGCTCCAATAAAAAACACCATGGAAAGTTTCAACAGTAGACTAGGAGAAGCAGAGGACCGAATTAGCAAATTAGAAGACAGGGAAGCAAAACAGAGCCAAACTGAATTTTAATTGGAGAAAAAAATTAAAAGACAGGAGGAGAGCCTAAGGGAGATATGGGGCAACATGAAACAAAGCAACATACGAATAATAGGGGTGCCAGAACAACAGGAAGAGGAACAAGGGTTAGAAGACTTATTTGAAGAAATAATGTCAGAAAACTTCCCTGATGTGTGGAAGAAAAAAGTCACACAAGAACAAAGAGTCCCAAACAGGGTGAACCCGAAAAGACCCACACCAAGACACATCATAATTACGATGGCAAATATTCAGGACAAAGAGAATCTTAAAGGCTGCAAGAGAGAGACAGAAAGTTACACACAAGGGAGCTCCCATTAGATTATCAAATGATTTCTCAACAGAAACACATCAGGCCAGAAAAGAATGGAAGGAAATTTACAAAGTGATGCAAACCAAGGGACTGAATCTAAGAATACTCTATCCAGCAAGGCCATCATTCAAAATTGAAGGGGAAATAAGGAGCTTCACAGACAAAAAAAAATGCTAAGGGAGTTTATCACTACCAAGCCAGCAATGCAAGAAATGCTAAAGGGACTGGTGTAAAAAGAAGAAATAAAAAGGTAAGAAGGAACACAGACACAAAAAATAAAAATGGCTACAAACAAATACCTTTCAATAATAACTAAATGTAAATGGACAAAATGCTCCAATCAAAAGACATCGAGTGGCTGAACGGATAAAAAAACACGACCCATATATATGCCTACAAGAGACCCACCTCAGAACAAGGGACTCACACAGACTGAAAGTGAAGGGATGGAAAAACATCTTTCAGGTGAATGGAAATTTAAAAAAAAAGCTCGGGTAGCAGTACTTTTATCTGACAAAATAGACCTCCAAGTAAAAGCCATAACAAGAGATAAGGAAGGCCACTTCATAATAATAAAGGGATCAATACAACAAGAGGATATAACCCTGGTAAACATATATGCACCCAATGCAGGAGCACCCAAATACATAAAGAATCTCCTGGAAAATATCAAGGGAGAAATTGACAACAATACAATCATAGTAGGGGACTTTAATACACCATTGACATCACTGGATAAATCCTCTAGACAAAAAAATCAGCAAAGAAACAGCAATCCTAAATGACTCACTAGATCAGATGGACCTAATTGACATCTTCAGAACATTTCATCCCAAAGCCACAGAATATACGTTCTTCTCAAGTGCACATGGGACATTTTCAAAAATAGACCACATATTGGGTCACAAGCAAAGTCTCCCCAAATTAAGGAATATTGAAATCATATCAAGCATTTTCTCAGACCACAATGGCATAATATTAGAAATAAACTATAAAAACATTCCAAAAAATTCAAACACTTGGAAGCTTGATAGCATGCTATTAAACAATGATTGGGTTACCAATGAGATCAAAGAAAAATTATAAACATCTTGGAGCCTATTGACAATAAAAACACAACAATGCAAATGCTATGTGAGACAATGAAAGCAGTCCTGAGAGGGAAGTTTATAGCTCTACAGGCCTACTGCAAAAAAAAAAACAAGAAAAAATGGTAATAAACCATCTAACTCTACAAATCAAAGAATTAGAAAGAGAGCAACAAGAAAAGCCCACAGTGAGCAGAAGGATGGAAATAATAAAGATCATAGCAGAAATGAATAACATAGAGACAAAAAAAAAAAATAATAGAAAAGATCAATGAAACCAAGATCTGGTTCTTTGAAAGGATAAACAAGATTGATGAACCTCTAGCCAGGCTCACCAAGAAGCAAAGAGAGAGAAGGCAAATAAGTAAAATCAGAAATGAAAGAGGCAAAATAACAACAGACCCCACAGAAATACAAAGGATTGTTAAAAAATACTATGAACAACTCTATTCTAACAAACTAGACAACCTGGAGGAAATGGACACATTCCTAGAAAAATACAACCTTCCAAAAGTCACTCAGGAAGTTTCTAAAAATCTCAATAGACTGATAACTATGGAAGAAATTGAAGCAGTCATCAAAAAGCTTCCAGGAAACAAAAGCCTGGGTCCAGACAGCTTCACAGGGGAGTTTAACCAAACATTCAAGGAAGAACTAAAACATATCCTCCTCAGACTATTCCAAAAAATTCAAGAGGAAGGAACACTTCCAAGCTCCTTCTATGAAGCCAGCATCACCCTAATACCAAAACCAGATAAAGATAACACAATGAAAGAGAATTACAGGCCAATATCCCTCATGAACATAGATGCCAAAATCCTCAACAGAATTCTAGCAAATAGGATCCAGCAGTACATCAGAAAGATCATACACCATGACCAAGTAGGATTTATCCCGGGGATGCAAGGATGGTACCATATCCGCAAATCAATAAACGTGAGACATCACATAAACAAATTGAGAGATAAAAATCACAGTCATATCAATTGATGCAGAAAAAGCATCTGACAAAATCCAGCACCCTTTCTTGATAAAAACTCTCAGCAAGGTGGGAATAGAAGGATCATACCTCAACATAATAAAAGCCATGTATGACAAACGCACAGCCAACATCATACTAAATGGGCAAAAACTAAAACCATTTCCCCTAAGAACAGGAACAAGACAGGGATGCCCACTCTCACCACTCCTGTTCGACATAGTACTGGAAGTACTAGCCATTGCGATCAGAGAAGAAGAAGAAATAAAAGGCATCCAAATTGGAAAAGAAGTAGTAAAACTGTCCTTATTTGCATATGACATGATACTATACATAGAAAACCCTAACAACTCCATCAAAAAATTATTAGACTTAATAAATGAATTCGGCAATGTAGCAGGATACAAAATTAATGCCAAGAAATCTATGGCATTTTTATACACCAATAATGAACTTACAGAAAGAGAGACTAAAAGAGCAATCCCATTTACCATCGCACCAAAAAAATTAAGATACCTAGGAATAAACTTAACTAAAGAGGTAAAAGACCTATATGCAGAAAACTACAGGACACTGAAAAAAGAGATAGAGGAAGACATAAACAGATGGAAGAACATACCGTGTTCATGAATTGGTAGAATCAACATCATCAAAATGTCCATACTACCCAAAGCAATCTATAGATTCAATGCATTTCCCATTAAAATACCAACGGCATATTTCACAGACCTAGAAAGAGCTTTCCAAAAATTCATCTGGGATAAAAAAAAGACCCCAAATAGCCACAGCAATCCTGAGAAAGAAAACAAAGTAGGTGGGATCTCAATACCAGATTTCAAGCTGTATTACAAAGCCACTGTTCTCAAAACAGCCTGGTCCTGGCACAAGAACAGACATATAGACCAATGGAATAGAATAGAGAACCCAGAAACTGACCCAAACCACTATGCTCAATTAATATTCGACAAAGGAGGCATGAACATACAATGGAGTCAAGACAGTCTCTTCAATAAATGGTGTTGGGAAAATTGGACAGATACATTAAAAAAAAAAAAAGAAATTAGACCACCAACTTACACCATGCAAAAAGTAAACTAAAAATGCTTAAAAGACTTAAATGTAAGACATGAAACCATAAAAATATTAGAACCACTCTACAGGGTCGCCTAAGAACATCGGAAAACACAGTTGAGAACCGCTATCAGGGTCACCTAAGCCAGGGGTCCTCAAACTTTTTAAACAGGGGGCCAGTTCACTGTCCCTCAGACCGTTGGAGGGCCAGACTATAGTTTTTTAAAAAAACTATGAACAAATTCCTATGCGCACTGCAGGCCCGGGACGAGTCGACTGCTAAGCAGGACAGGCAGCAGCACCCAGCGGGCCGGATAAATGTCCTCGGCGGGCCGCATGTGGCCCGCGGGCCGTAGTTTGAGGACCCCTGCTAAGACTATCGGAAAACACAGATATTTACATTATGATTCATAACAGTAGCAAAATTACAGTTATGAAGTAGCAACGAAAATAATTTTATGGTTGGGGGTCACCACAACATGAGGAACTGTATTAAAAGGTCGCGGCATTAGAAAGGTTGAGAACCACTGTATTAGAAGAAACCATAGGCAGCAAAATCTCAGACATCTGTCATAGCAATATGTTTACCAATACATCTCCTAGGACAATGGAAACTAAGGAGAAAATAAACACATGGGACTACATCAAAATAAAAAGCTTCTGCACAGCAAAAGAAACCATCAACAAAATAATGAGGGAGCCCACTGCATGAGAGAACATATTTTCCAATGATGCTTCCAATAAGGGTTAATCTCCAAAATGTATAGGGAATTCATACAATTTAACAAAAGGAAGATAAATTTCAATTAAAAAATATGCAAAGGACCTCCAAAGTGGGCATACATAAGGCCAAAAGGCACATGAAAAATGCTCAAAGTCACTAATCATCCAAGAGATGCAAATCAAAATGACAATGAAGTATCACCTTACACCTGTCAGAATGGCTATCATCAACAAATCAACAAAGGACAAGTGTTGGTGAGGATGTAGAGAAAGGGGTTAGAAAGGACAGAGATGGAAGAGAGATTTTTCTGAGTATATCTTTTATAGAGTTTTAATTTGTGATCCATGTAAATGTTTTACATATTTTTTAAAAACAAGCAAACATTAAAAACACACTGAAACAAATTATACAAATTGTGCATCAAACTGGTAAGATAATCACACAGAGACAAGAATTTTGAATGAATTTTTAACACAATGTTCCAATTATACTTTATACATATATTGAGTACATCTGAAGAATGAAGAGGAAAGAGCAGTTTAGGATCTGCTATTTCTGACTGGAGTGACACTTCAGGAAGAAGAGGCATAAACATCCCTTGGGAGGTGGGGGTGGGGAGTGGGGGGAAGATATTTCAAGACAAAGTATTCAAAGAAGAAATGGAGACCTTCTCTTTAGAAATCACCCGGCCAATGTGGCTCAGTGTTTGAGCAGCAGCCTATGAACCAAGAGTTCACCCGCTGGATCCCCAGTCAGGGCACATGCCTGGGTTGTGGGCTCGATCCCCAGTAGGGGGTGTGCAGGAGGCAGCTGATTGGATGTGTCACTCTCACATGATGTTTCTCTATACACTGAGTGGCCAGATTATTATGATCTCTGAACGCATAATAATCTGGCCACACAGTGTGGGGTCCGGCCAGCCTGGCCAGGGGGAGGGGACATGGGTGGTTGGCCGGCCTGCCTGCTGGTTGAACTCCTAGTTGAGGGGACAATTTGCATATTAGCCTTTTATTATATAGGACATACACTGAGTGGCCAGATTATTATGCGTTCAGAGATCATAATAATCTGGCCACTCAGTGTATATATCCCGCTCCTTTCCTTTTTCTCTAAAATCAATAAACACATTTTTAAAAAAAAAGTGGTCTAGGAACTTGGAGCACCCTTCTCCCAGCATGGTCATCCTCTCCTTAGCCCTGAAATCCGACTTCTCACTGTCCACCTGCCAACAGGTAGAAGGTGGGACAGGGCAGCGACCCTGGGAAGGAGGGGCTACTGGGCTAGAGAACTGGCATCTGGGTCACTGGCTCCTGCTGCTGCAATGGGGATCCCCTGCCCCATCTGCTTCTCCACTTCACTTTCTTCCTTCCCCTCATTGTTTTGTGTGTGTGTATCAATTGTGCCGTTTTTATTTTATTTCTTTATTTCTTTTCACAGAGAAATAAAGGGCTAGAAGAAATTTTAAATGATTTTTTTCTGTACCCCAAGCTGATGAAGTGGAATAGAGCATTATGTCTATTTTTCAAATGCTTCATAATGAGAAATATTGCTTTTTAAAGAAAAATATTTTTAAAGTGGTTCTATGGTATGAAGCTTAGAAACAGCAAAAACATACAAAGTTTTGTTTATGATGAACTATATTTCTAATTGAGTAATATTATGATTATAGGCTAAAAATTAAGTTTCTAAGTATATGTATTTGAATTGATAAAATAAATTTATATCAATCAATTTGTAGTAATAAGATGTTTGATATGTTTTGACAGCAGTTGAGGGAGAAATTGACAATATCAATAACTGAAGGATGGAGACCCCCACACCAGCAGCTGAGGTGGCATCTAGAGGAGAGGTGGGCAGCGAGAGACAATTTTCACCACTGGAATGCCACAGAAATAGTAACAATAGACATGATAGGGCAGCTGTGGGTATGAGCCATCCGGGATCCCCAAGGAAGAAAAGCAAAGAGAGTGGGGAGTTTGGGGGTTTGGTTGGTAGCAACATCAGGAGCAAATTCTATTGCCTCAAGATGACTCACTGATTACATTTCCAGGAATTAGTAATAGATTATCCCTGACCCACATCATAACCCTGTAAGGTAGGATTGTTATGTTTGGTTTGATTTGATTTGTTTTTTTTGTTTTTTTTTGTGTGTGTTAAGGCAAATAGCACAGAGGATTTACAACAAAAAACAATGGTTCCTTGCTTTTCACTTCCCAGCCTCAATCCCACCTTGCAAGTGAAACCACCTTACCTTCCTGGGTTTTATTTTCCTGCTGATGCTGTCGCACTGTACAAATTTGACTGAGCTGTTATTTATAACATTAAGTGTTGACTCTAGCAATGATGAAGGTTCAGCTTACTTAATGTCACCTACACACACACACACAAATAGTCACATCGCTATTTTTACTAGTAGTTCTACTGTTTGCTTTTGCAACATTTGTTTCCTTAAACTTTTGGTTTTAAATCTCTCAAATACAAAGAGCATCTCTTGGCTCTTCATTTAGTGAGAGGAGGATATTTGAGCTCCTACTGCTAGACTGCCCACCTCTACTTCTACCTCCAAACTTTTTGTAAAGCTGTACTGTCATTCTTACAGACCCACAGGGGATTGGTTCCAGTACCTCACTTGGATACCTACGTCCATGGATGCTCAAGTTTTTTAAATAAAATGGTGTAGAGCAGTGCACAGTCGGCCCTCCGCATCCACAGATTCTCAAACTTGGACAGAAAATATTGGTTGGTTTGTTTGTTTGTTTTCATGGTTGGTTGAATCCACAGGTGCAGAACTCACGGATATGGAGGGCCAACTGTATTCTTACTCTTAGGTTTCCATGACTGAGAGTATTTACACATAATTCTATATCCATAATTAAGTCTTCTACAGTTTGTCCTTAGGTTAGAGCCTAACAGACAGTAACCCATAAACAGCATGAAGTTTATGAAAACTTTCCTTTGCAACAGAACCAGGAAGTGTTTCCTTCTCTGTAATCGTGTCATAACCCTGTGCTGCTCAACAACTCAAAATCATGATGGCTTGGTTTTTTTCCTAGTGTTTTCTTTGCTTGTTGAAAGAGGAAACCTGTACCATCTTACCCATTCTATCTATTGCTTAGAATTCTGCCCCCTTTTTTTCTTTTTGTAGACCGTTGACATCCAATTCTAATTTGATTCATACTTGTATTGAGTCTTTTATAAATTTTCTAGTTGTTTTTCTTCTTTTCATGCATTTTTTGCCTGTATCTCCAAGACCCTCCAACTCTATGTTCTATGACACTTCTTTCTTTCCTAGAGCCCTATTCTTGCTCAAATATGAGCTGGGGGCTAAGTCACCCACACAGCTGACATTCTTGGTCACATCTGCTGTTTTTTAAATCCTATGTCTTCCTGTTATTGCTCTGTAATTCTACTGATGGAGTACATGCTCAAATAACTTCTCAAGAAAAAAGCATATGGCAAGTAAGCTCAGTCTTTGCATGTCTAACAACGTCTTTAGTAATTTGACTAAGCATACGTTTCCCAGGTTGAAAATCATTTCCCCCTGAATTTTGAAGATATACCATTGCTTCTAGTATAGCTAATAACAATCTAATGCCAAGATGATTTTTGTTTCTTGTAGGAGTTTGCACTCCTCCATCCCAAGATAGCTCTTAGGATTTCTCTGTATAGCTTATTGAACTAAACCTTCCAAGTGATATGTGGCCTTTCCCATTGCCCCTAATCACAACTCAGGAGGCCCTTTTTGATTGAAAGCTCACATCTTACATCTTTCATTCTGGAAATTTTAATTGTATCATTTCTTTAATGTCTTTTCCCCTTTGTTTCTCAGCTCTTTCTGGAATTCTTATTACTCTCTTATTGGACCCCCTCTGGATTGATCTCTCTCTCTCTCTCTCTCTCTCTCCCTCTCTCTCTCTCTCTCTCTCTCTCTCTCTCTCTCTCTCTCTCTCTCTCTGTGTGTGTGTGTGTGTGTGTGTGTGTGTGTGTGTGTGTGTGTGTAATACTCTCATGTTTTACATATTTTTGCTCCAGGTTTGGGGAGATTTTCTCTAATTTAGCTTGCAATCTCCTATTAAATATTTCATTTCCTAGGGTTCCTTCCCATTTTCTGATTCTTTTTTTTATAGCATCATGTTCTTATTTAATAAATGTAACATCATTTCATATTCCTTATAATTAGTTTTGCAGAGTTTTTATATGATTTTTCTTGAATTTCCTAGATTATGTGTTTCCTCTGGGGTCAGTTTTTCTCTACTTATCTTTCTTCATCATACTGTAGGCATTCTCAGATGTTTGGAGATTCTCAGTTGTCATGCTATTCTTAAAAATGAGACATGAGAAAAGCTGACTAGAACTCTAAACCCATGATTGGAACTGGCTGATTGGCAGGCTTCCATTTGGGTGAATAGTCGGAGAATTGATCATTGTTCTAAGGCCTCTCAAATGCCAGGATACAGATGGCTTTGCACTAGGATACCAATGACAACTCCAACTGCCCAAGTTTTCTCAGAAGACCCTTCACTGTCTTTAGAAAAGTCCCCTCTGGTCATTTCCTGGCTGGTTGGTTGGTTTTGCTTTTGTCTGTGGTTGAACACCTAGTTGCAGGGAGTTCTTGGCCCCAGAGTTGAGGAGTAGTGATGGAGGGTGATCATTTCATATACAGATCTTCACTGTCTTCGTCCTCTTCATTCTAGTAACCTAGAATCCTCAACCTCTGCAAGGTTCTACCACGTAGGGAGGCTCCCTCATCTTCTCTATGACCCTCCAAGCATATCCTGACCTATAGTTCCTTCCACTTGGTGTTCTTCCATGCACTCTGTCTTACAGAAATTCATTGGTTCAGTGGATAGAGCATCAGCTTGTGGAATGAAGGGTCCTGCGTTCAATTCTAGTCAGGGGCACATGCCAGGGTTGTGGTCTCGATACACAGTAGGGGACGACACCCAGTAGGGGGTGTGCAGGACGCAGCCGATTGATGATTCTCATCATTGATGTTTCTTTTTTGTTTTGTTTTTTAATATATTTTTATTGATTTCAGAGAGGAATAGAAAGGGAGAGATAGAAACATCAATGATAAGAGAGAATCATTGATCAGCTGCCTCCTGCACACACCTCCAACTGGGGATTGAGCTGGCCACCTGGGCATATGCCCTTGACCAGAATCGAACATGGGACCCTTCCGTTTGCAGGCCGATATTCTATCCACTGAGCCAAACTAGCTAGGGCTCATAATTGATGTTTCTATCTCTCTCTCCCTTTCCCTTCCTCTCTGAAATCAATAAAAATATTTTTTTTAAAAAGAAATTCATTAAAATCACTTATCCTTTTGTCTTCTAAACTTTTTGGCTTTTTACCTTTTCTATAATTTTAACTGAGTTCTAGGGGAGGGGAGAAAATAATTATGTATGCTCAAGTCCTCACCCTAAACCAATAACAGGAGCAGGGATTATCCCGTTTTACATCTGAAAAATGGATGCTCATGTGTTTAAGTGACTTGCCTAAGATCACACATCTAGAAAGAGAGGGGCCAGGATTTAACTTGTATGCTTTTGACTGTGCCAAACTACTTATTTTTGTCCAAATCATGACTCAGCTGGTATGACCTGAGTATACACTCAGCTGGTATAAATTTATAGTATTATAATACTGTAAGTTTCCATAATATTGTAATATTTAAATACAGTGTCATTTGTATATAAAAATGACTCAGAGACTGCACAGAACACAAACTGTGCAATGTCGCTTTATAAGTAACATATCTAGAATAAAATGAGAAATCATCAAAGTAGCAGCAGTTTTATATTTTGTGGGTCAGGATGAAGTATACTAGAGCTTGAGGAGAGAAAATTGATAGGAAGGGCTGGATTAGCATTCAGGTAGTGGTGGCAAGGGCTTGGCATACTGAGTGCTCTGGGCACTACCAAATCCACTTTAGAAGTCACAATTGGGGAGCGAATGCCCCAAAGAGGTGGTGCAGAATCCAGAGCAGTGGAGTGAATAGAAGAGACTCACGAGAAAGGTAGGGGACACCATTCACTTGGATGCCACTTTCTCATATACATTCAAATCTTAAGTGACTACTGTGTACAGACACTATAATAGGCTCCAGAGATACTTTCTCCTTCAATGAAGGTAATATCCCCAAAGGTGAGGCTTTCATTTTGAGGGACTTCTAGAAACTAAAATTCCACAATATCACATAGGAACACATCCTATTCACAATGGTTTAACATTTAAAGTATTACAATTGTTCTAGTTCAACCACAAACATAGTTTGAGGGCTTTTGAGTATCTAGTTTTTGTCACACAGACCTTCATTGAGCTCCTACCTAATGGCAGCCACTGCGGTTAGGACTTAGGGACACACAGTGCAGAATGTAAGATTACTTCTAATGAAGTTTAGCACTTATCCACTAAAGACAACACTGAAGCATCTACTTTCCTGTTCCTCAGAGGTGAGGCCAAATTAATTATGAAATGTAGAGACTGACTCTTAGTAAGAGGCACAGAACACTGGACTAGATAGATGGTGAATGTGGTATATGCTGGTATTAGGTGACTGTGATATTAGCTTAGATAAATACTGGGGAAGAACATAATTTAACAGAAAACCCTTCTGTTCATAGTGTTTTTCTTGACTCTTCACATTCTTGTGGCTATTTTGGTCTGACACTGTAGAGAAATTCACTGTGAGGTCTGAAATAAGTGAGTATGTACCCTCTGTCCTCACAGGATGGCAACAAACCTGTGAACTTGGAAAGAGAACAAAGCGTTCTAGTATGATAAACAAAGAAAATGGAAATTAAAAAGTTTGGTTTCCTCTTTTCTGTATCAGCACATACCAGCTGTCAGACACCACTGAATAATCTACTCCTCCTGTTCCTGAAAGGTAGATAGTTATTATTAAAGCATTGCCAAAAGTATGTTTTAATTTTCAATAATAATGGCACAAATGAAGTACTAATGCAACAAACAGAAGAGAAACTTTAAAAAAAACAGTATTTGTGATTTTTTTTTTTTTGGTCCCATCTAATTCCGCACTCTCCAATGGTCCTCAAAATCTGGCCAGCAGGCTGACATCCTGATAAACACCAAGAGGAAGAAGGAAAACAGGCTAAATGACAGGGTGGGTGCGGCAGCTAGAGAGGTCATGAGGAACAATAAGGAAAGTGCAGCTACTCAAGTGTATGTAGATAAGGCTTTAGGTTCAAGGGCTGAGATTGCTCTTGCAGAATACACCCTATTGCAGAGTGCCCACGTGGTACCTGATGGCAGACTTCCAATGAAGGAGCCCAACCTTTAGGTTCTTTTGTGTAGCCCTCACCTCCAAAGCAAGTTGCAAAACCAGTTCTAACATCGAGCAATAGAAAGCTTCCTTTCTTTGGGAAAAACTAGTACAGGCATCTCTCTGTGTCCTACTGCCAAAGGGCCAGCTTTCTCCTGAAGTTGCCACTGTTAGAGAAGACTTGCAAAGGCTCTGATGGCAGAGCACAGAGTTTGGTAATTAGAGTAAAAATGAGTCCATGTTCATCCAACTCTGCAGGAGTAAATTCCCCTCCTCGAGCCTCAAATTTTTCATCTGTAAAATGTGACAGGCAGATTGAATCAGAAAATAAAAGTGATTCTAAATTTCTAAAAGACTTTCCTCTTTCCCTCTTTACTCTATCTTCCAATTAAAAAAGATTAAGCCGTAAGAGCATAATCTAGTCCACCTGCTTTCCATATACCTGAGATGAATTCACATACTTTCTGATTAATATGATAGTGTTACCTTCAGAAACACACACATCCAGTTTCAGACAGCCCCTGAGGTCTTGGCTGCTGCGCTGATGCAGACAGGGTGGTGGACAGCACCCACTGCTCATGCTCCAGCTGATGCTCTTTCAGGACACAATACCTCCCTTTCCAAAATGTTTACTTTTTGCTCAAAACAATGATGGATGTATGGATAGGTCTTCATTTGACTCAGTACCTAAACACTCGGCTTCTTATATTATTTCTCCAAAGCAGAATTAACTCATAATTTTGTGTTAAGTCACCAAATTTATTTGGTTGAATAAAAAAAAACAAAAACATGTAAGATATTACCCAACTCTGGCCTGAAAGTTCTTCTGGAATATCTCGCAGTATTACCATGTCTAGATAGCCTACTACATAAGAGTCAGAACTGACTTAATTAGCCAAACATGTTCAATAATGCCCCTGTAGTAGGTGTCACATTCTTAAGTATTTATAACAATAAATTAGAAGTCAGAGTTGGGTTAGCAAGTTCACTTGGTTCAAGCCCTTTTTACAGTTGAGACTCCCAAATTTGTTTCAAGTTGGAAACTGTCAAAGAAGTGTTCACAGCATTTCCCACTCACAAATCACCTCTGTCATATTTCATATCCACATGAGAGACCAAGCCCTATTTCACTCGTTTAAATTTTATTATTGTAGTTATTAGTAATAAACCAATAGAAATAGGATAACAAAGGGAAAAATTCAGGATAAATAACCTCTTTCTTATGAATTAGAATGCATGCACACACACGTTACTTCCTGCCTACATTCTGTCCTACTGTGCAGTTATACAAAACAATCCACAGGACAAGATGAGCATCTGATAACACGAGCTGGGCAAAGGACACCAGTTGTGTGAAGTCTCAGGCTGATCTTGGACTAGATGACCAGCTTCTCCACACTAAGTGTACTTGTGGTTTCATCCTCTTCGTTTGACCCAAAATATCCTGGGAGGTCTAGCATCCTCTGCTCAGCCTCAGTGAGGCCGAATGATGTATTATCATAGAAGGCGAACTCCGGGTGAGCCGGGAAGCTCTGACACCTGTCTTTTCTACATTGAGGAGGGCTCAGAGGACTCGCCCTATGGTAGCTATCTTTGGGAGCAGTGGGTGAAGGCTGCTTCCTTGAGACATTCCTTTGACTGGGGGATGGTCCCCTCCGAGCTCTGGGAGGCTCTGCTCTCTCACCTCCCACCACCAATCCTGTCTGGCGAAACCCTAGGTCTGGTTTCCTCATGGGCTGCCCAAAGGTGCAGGATTTAGGGAGAGAGCTTAATGGAGCACTGGTTCTACCTGCTCCTTGGAAATGGTCCCGTTTCTCAGGAAATACGACAGCACCTCGACTCTGAGGTCTACATCTGTCTTCTGCCTGGTCCCAGGGCCGTGTCCTCGCACTGTAGGCCGGGGCCTGCCGGGGAGTCAGCGTGGACATACTCCTCTCCCTGAACGGCCGGGCCTGCTTGGTTTCGTGGAAACTGGCAGTCCTCCTGAAATGAAAACTCCTGGGGTGGCTTCTCTCTGACAGCCCCCCTCGGCTGCCCACGTGCCGCATCTGTGACTTGCGGATTAGGGTCTGGCTGGGGCTTACAGCACAACTGGCCTGAGAGACAGGGACATCCAGCCGCGAGGAAGGCCTCTCCCCGGCACTGACTGCAGGCTGCTCCAGAAATGGGGATTTGATCCGGAACTTGTTTGCTGCAGCATCTTCTGGGCTTTCTGGGTCTAAGGGCAGGTCTGAGGGCAGCGTGGTAGCATCAATGGCGGTGTCTGTCAGGGGACTCTGAGACACGTGGTACACTTTGGTGGTCTCGGTCAGGCCTTTCTTCTTCATCTCCTTCAACTGCTGCTGGGCAAGCCGGTAGCTAAATAGAGGGGGAATTATCTTCTGGGCGTTGGACTGGAAGCTCTCACTGCCAGAGACCTCGTCCTCAGGAGTCACTGGCACACTCTGCCTGTAGGTCAGGGGGATGCCCATGTCCCCCTGGCTCCCCGAGGGCCCATCACCTGCATCTGAGAAGCTCCCACGCTGCTCGCTCAGCTCACAGATGTTCTCCTCGTCGGAGTTCTTCCGGAAGCTTGGGGAGTGGATGGAGTTGTGTCGGGCGGGGGTACCGCACTTCGGGGGACGGCCAAACTTCCTCCACAGCGTGATGAGGACGGTGGCAACGATGATGAACAAGCACAGGGATATCCCAGTAATCGTCACAATGTTGTTGGACTTCACTGGACCCTGGGGCTGAAGAGGAGATGGACTAGATGGCTGGAAAGCTACAAAAAAAAGGGGGGGGAGAACAAATGTATTCTCTAGAATTGTTTTCTCTGCATGGTTTTAAGATCTCTGAGTGGCTTGCTCTAATTATGTAGCGGTTAAAGAACAAAGTAAACTAACCAAGGACTAGAATTTGTCTTGACTATGTATTTCTGCTGGAAGCTTAAGCCAAACTAAAAAATGGAGACCCATAGAAGTGAGGTGACCAGATAAGCCACAATAAAGGTGACTTGGGCTCACAGCTCCTGCTGACACTTGCCTCAAATTTTCTACATAGAAGCAGCATGAGGAAAGTTTCAAGGTAAAATGAAAGTTTTCACTTAAGGTACATGGGACAGCAATAATTAAGTGTACCTTTGAGATAGGTGTACATCAGGAAATTCTTACAAGTATAAAACTCAAAATGCAGAATAATTTAAGTAGGTTGTAAGAGAAATTCATACATGAAAATAAGACTTTTGACAATGTCACTCAGTTTTCCTTTCTAATATCTAGGAACTGACTTTCCTAAGTGTTAAGCCTCCTCTTTCTCACTTGGCCATCTTCAGCTCTCCACTCCATTGGTTTTTGTCTTCTTCTTCCCTACTCTCTCAAACTGGTTTGCCCCACAGTCACCAAAATGTTTCACCAATACTCAGACGCCATCTGAAGCTGCAGCCTAACCTGCCCCTGAGATATCTGGGAACCTGAGACCAACTTATGCCACCAGACCTCACCTCTCTTTCCTCCTTGGTCACTGTGCACCATTCAAGTCCTTCCAGTCACTTGTCTGATCTCTTTTTTTCTCACAGTCTTATTGTCACCAGCCCTGGACCTGTCCTCCCACTGCTCCCTTCTCCTTCCTATGGTACCTTTGGGACACCTGACAACCAAGCTCATTAGCATCCAGAATCTTTCCATCAGACATTCCCTTCACCTCCTGGCCTTACCTGAGGGCTGGATGACCGCAGGGCACAGCTTCTCCCCAAGCTTCCCCCACCCTCTTGAGGGGAAGCTTGACACCAACTTTATAAGCAAACAGGGCCAGCAACAGCTGTGTCCTCCCTCTCCTTCCAATTGCCACTTTCAACCAATTCGTTCACCTCCATACAAAATCTGTACTCTTTTTATTAGAAGCCATCCACTTAGATGACTCCCCTACTCCTCCCCAAATGCTATAAACTCCCAACCTCATGGCAGCCATCAGTCGCTAGGACCTGGGTCCCCATCTTCTTCACCATCCCAAAGCTAGGACCATCTAGGTGACTTCAGTGTCCATCCAACATATCACACCTTCCCACTGTCTGCCGTTGCTCCTCTTCTGAAAGCTTAAATTTCATAGCCCGCTTTCTGGCTGTATTTCCCTCTCACTCACACTCACTGTCACTACACTGGCTGTTCAAGCTCACTGCAACTTCTGATTCTGCAACCCCTCAATTTTTCCCAATCTCCAGTCACATCCTGGTCTCTCTTCTCTCCCTACAACTCAACTCTCTGACCTCTAATATTGAGTTATACCCATTTTCCTGCTCTAAAGCAAAAGACCATTCCTAGATAAACTCAGACATGTGAATTCCAGCTGCTGCAGCCAGGCCCTGGTGAAGAAAATAACTCATTCAGCAAGCCAGTGCCTCCACATGCTGACAGTACCCAAATCCTTTTATGGATTCCTAAGCAACTCTCTCTTTCAACATCTACAATACTGCTTCAAAGTTTCAACACTTTCTCAATCCTCCTATCTAATCCTCTTCCTCGGCCATCTGCTAGGTCACACAAAAAATAGAAGCTATCAGGCAAGTGCACCCAAGCTGCTTCTGCCATCCTCTCCCTGCCATAAACTTACCAGCAACTACACCTCTATTTACCTCTTTCTCTACAGAATTAGAAGTGTCTTCCTATAAAGGCAAGTACACCAAGTGCTCTCTAGGCCACCCTTCTCCAGGGGGCTTGCCCTCTGTACCAATTATCTCCAGCATCTCCTCCATGCAGTGCCACAGAAACATGCTCAAGCTCTTCTCACTTTAAAAAGACTTCTCTAGAATCCTCTCACTACTGCCACAGCCACAGCTTGTTCCTTGTCTTCCCTGCCAAGCTCACAGAAAAAGGAGTCCACCTTTGCTGACTTACTACTTCCACATCATCACCTCTGGCTCCTGGGGATTCCCGTGGTTTAAAGCAGCACTCACCAACCTTTCGGGCCTCAAAGACCACCAGTAGTACACGGACCACCGGTTGGGACCGCTGGTTTAAAGGGCTTCTGTCGAGGTCATTAATGACCTAATGGCTGAATTCAAAGGAGTTCCTTCTTGATATTTCTTGAAATCTGTAGCACTTGCTACTGTTTGACACTTCTGTGACTTTTTCTCCTCTTGGTTTCAATGATAACACTTATCTAATTTGGAGAGAAAAACATGAATTCTGGAGCCAGGGTGGTCGAGGTCCCATCCTGGCTCCACTAGCTTTTCTCTCTCCACCGATGTCCCACCAACACTGTCAGCTCCACATGCCTAAGACTTGCCATCTTCCCCCAGAACCTGTGCCTCCTGCAATATATCCGATGTCAAGGGAATGGCAGCACTGTCCATGCACTGGCCAGTACTAGAATCCTGGGTTTCATCCTGATGCTTCCCACTCTGTCATTTGCCACCTCCAGAGTCTGTGAATCCTTCCCTCCTCTGCAACCCCATGCTGGTGCTTCATTTTCCACCTGGGTCACTGGAAAACTCTTAAGAGACCTAGCTGCTGCCACTCCTCCCCACTCAAATTTGTACTCTGCACTACAGTGAAGAGATCCCTCTAAAATACATGTCCAAACCGTTAAGGCACCCCAGGGTCTGGCTCCTGTCAACTTGTCCAGCCTTGTTTTTACCACTCCCTCCTGGCACATTACACTCTAGCCACTTTAAATTATTTTCAGTTCTCTGGGTCTCACTGGACCATCTTCTTCCATGCTTGCTTTCCTCCCTTTGCTAAAAGTTCCCTTCTCACCAAGTTCACCTCAGTAGCACCTCCTCAACTCTCAAATTTCAGCTCAAATATCACCTCCTCTGAGAACAGAGGTGTTCCCAGCATGGGTTATCATCCCTGAGAGCTTCCATAGTAAGCTGTGGATACCTTTCTCAGTGCAGGCTCGATATTGTACTACATATTATGCCTGTTTAAGTATCTGCTGAGCAACCTATCATAAGCCCCTTCCAGATAGGGGCATGTCTTCTCTATATATTATCAACCCAGTCACAGTAACTTGAACATAACTGGTACTCAATAAATGAAAGATTAATTAATCAATCAATTCATTATTTAAAAGGTAATAGCAAAATGACCAATATCCACCTGTGGAATGTGGGTGTAATGGCAATTGGATCCTCCTCCTCTTGTGTTGAACAAGATGGACCAAATTAACAAAGAACTAGACTCAGACCTTGGCATGAAAACATCCTCTCAAAGCCAAACAAAAATCTCAATCCTCAACCAAGTGAAAGTAGTTGAATAATGACAGACTGGTTTCCTGACTTATCTTTCCTCACTTCTTTCATCTGCGGTGGCCGCTGAGCTCGGGGATAGCAGCTAAGTGAGTGCTCTTCACTAGCTGTCATCTGTGACATGGCTGGATCCCTTCAAAGCCACAGCAGGAGAAAAGCCCAAAAGCTGCCAGCCTCGTCCATCTCTGCCTCATCTAGTCTTTCCTCTTTCACCTGAAATGTAGATTTCCTGATGCTAAGTAGCCTGCAAACAGATCTCGATATTTCCGAGGAGTGGAAGATAGGTTGATTAGGAGACAGAGAACACTTGAAAGAAATGATCATATTTATCCACATAAGCATTTATCTGAGGACCCCTATAAGAAGTAGGGATGCCTGTAGCACTTACCCTTTTTGCTAATTTATAATGTACAACTTTCTAATTCCCACTCATTAAAGAGTTAAGATGCCAGAACATGAAATAATATCACATGTCCTCAAAAATGATTGCTAATTTTAGATTGTTGATGTTTCTAGAAAGCTACATTGGCCGGTATATAAAGGCAAAGTATTCAAGATAGGTAGCTTAGTATGGAGTCAGATCTAGTCCCCTGATTTCCAGCTGTATGGCCTTGGGCAGGTCACTTATCCTCTCTATGCCACAAAGTCCTCATCTGTATGTGAAGATAATGATGTACTTACTTCATGTGTGCATGAAGGCACTTAGGAAAATGCTTGGTAGGCAGCACGCTCTCAAGATCTGAGCCCAATATAATAATCCTTACCTTGTAGAGTTGAGAGCTTTAAGTGAGATGATGTATTTGTTGTTGTTATTGTTGTTGCTGAAATTATTACAGATGTCCCCTTTTCTCCCCATTGACACCTTCTAGCCCACATGCAGCCCCCTTCCCCAGGCCTTCACCACACACACTATTTTCTTGTATCCATGGGTTATGCATATATGCATATAAGTTCTTTGGTTAATTTCTTCTCTTGCCCCTTCCCTCTGAGATTAGACAGTCTGTTTCATGCTTCTATGTCTCTGGATCTATTTTGTTCTAGAGATGATGTATTTAAAGTGCTGGCATATAGCAGATGGTCAGTAAATGGTCACTCCAATAATATCAAGGTGCAGTAAAAGCCAGTGGCAATTAACTTTAAATTCATTTGAGAATTATGAACTCTAGATGGAATATGTTAACACATGACATTTCAGGATTCAAAGGAATAGATGTATTTGAAGAAAGTTATACAGAAGGAAAAAACTGTGGAAAGTGGAGGAAACTTATAAAGAAAAGAGTAAACAGAGAAGAGAGCCTTAGAAAACATTATGAGAGGTAACTGGAGAAAGAACAGACTCAGGGTGTGGCCCAAGGCTTATGAAAAAAGAGGGGCAAGCTCAGGGCTAGGAAAGAGCCTGGGTCTGAAGCTATAATATAAAAAATACAGAGGTGAAAACATCTTTAGGATACTGGAATAAAGGGAAGAAGGACTGTAGCACTGGCTGGAAAGATGGTCACAGACCTGGGCACTGACCAAGGTGTTGCCAGGTGCCTGTAGTTTAGGCTAAAAGATACCCTGAGATCCAAGCACAGAAAAACATCTAACTTCTCAAGATGAGAAAGGACAGGAAGTAGGGATGGTTTTCTCACCTGGAATTCGAAAGTGGGAAAAGTCAGGACTTGACAGGAGGATTTTATCTAAGAGTCAGGACCAGAGCAAAGGCTGGCCAACTAAATGGGCAACTGGTTAGACATCAGAAGGTGGAATGGTGTATAGGAAGAACAAGGACTCTTTATTACTGTAACCTGTGGCAAATGAATGGGATTCCATTCCATAAACTGAAGCAAACCTAATTGAGCCATGTGACCATCAGATCTAGAGTCAATTCGCATCAAATTCTTATTGAGCCTTCAAGATGTTTAAAGGGTGAAGAGAAGGCCAATCTCTCGATGATGGCAAGAACTCTCCCCACCTTCTCCTCCTGGGTAGGGCTAGTAAGTATAAATATAGGGCTATCTAGGGGATAAGTCTTCTCCATTTTGACAAACAATGGTCTATGTGGTCCCTTGGAGCTTCTTTGGGATAATGGGGAGAATAAAATTTTAATGTTTCTCCACAATTCTGGTGAGGAGAAGTAAAGGAGGGAGAAATAAAACAAAAGTAAAAACAAAAAATCCTGGGGGGAAATGATCACCTCTCCCATTTTTATATTTTTAAAAATAATTTTATATGTCTGAATCTTTAAGTTAGATAAAGTTATTTGTCATTTCCCTATCTTCTGAAGTGTTAAGTCCCCTGTAATCTCACTGGCAAACTATTCTCAGTCAATGACACACTAATGCAGTGGTTCTCAACCTTTCTAATGCCGTGACCCTTTAAGACAGTTCCTCATTTTGTGGTGACCCCCAACCATAAAATTATTTTTGTTGCTACTTCATAACTGTAATTTTGCTACTGTTAATGAATTGTAATGTAAATATCTGTTTTCCGATGGTCTTAGGCTCTACAGCAGCAGTTCTCAACCTGTGGGTCGCAAACACAGATATTTACATTACGATTCATTAACAGTAGCAAAATTACAGTTATGAAGTAGCAATGAAAATAATTTTATGGCTGGGGGTCACCACAACATGAGGAACTGTATTAAAGGGTCGTGGCATTAGAAAGGTTGAGAACCACTGCACTAATGAATACAGGGTTAGTACAGCCAACAGAAATAACAGAATTTTATGAGTCACTCCTGAACTCAGACTGGTCATTTTCAGGTAGGCGTTGGCTCAACAATCTCTCTGGGAGAGACTCCCAAAGGAAGAAGAATACCTACCAGCACACTCCTCCAGGGAACACCGGGAGGTCTCCGAGGACATTCCAGGGCAGCCAGGTCTGGAGGGGAAGGAAGTCAGGCACAGGCGGCGACGCTCTCTGACACCATCCCCACACGTGGCACTACACTGGTTCCACGGCTGCCACAGTCCCCAAGTTTCTGCAAGGACATTAGCCATGCTTTTAATGCTAGTTCATTTGAGAATCAAAATTTAATCGCACCCAAATGAAGCAGCAAAACTCAAATCTTGGGCCTTAAAAAGTCAGTAAATAAAAACATTCTCAAAGATGTAGAAAGCTGGAAAGAGTGTTGTTGCCCCTGCTTGTAAAACAAAGAAAAGCTGAATAAACTTCAAAATATTAACCTTTCTAGAACCCTCAGAGAACTAAAGTCACAGGGCAGCCGAATGGCCTGAAATATAAGGACAGACAGCTCCTCTAAGGAAAGACAGGGTGCAAACATTGCTTCCTGGGGCAGTGCCAGGCTTCACACAAGCTGGTGAAGAGCAGTCATTAAAGATGTAATGAACTGCCTGATTGGGGCTAGCATGAAAGCACAGAACCCCTGGAGCCACATACTCAATGGGGGGTTTGTACCCACTTTCAGGCCACAGATCTCACCAGAGTTTCACAAAAAGGACTGAGGGGAGGTGCAAGAGTAGAAAAAGGATCCCTCTCTAGGTGGAGGCCCGAGAAGGGAAGGGGCAGCATTATGGGAAATACTCAAACCTCATCCAGATCCTCCACCCCATTTGCTCTGTCAACAAAAGCCTCAACCACTGGGGAAAGGGAGAAAACTCAGGGCACCCAGTGTTGCAAGGAAATAAAAAGAGAAGATAGGAGCAAAAAATATCCTGGGAGTTGATTGTTAGAGGGCTTCTACCACTAGGGAGGCACAGGATCATCAAGAAGGCCCCAACACTGAGACTCAGGGGCACAGTACTTGTCTAAGACTAAGACTGAACTGGCAGAAGAGTATGCTCTCCAACCTCCGTAGCCCATCCCCAACCCTGCACCATATTAGCGATTACCAAATATCAAATAACAACAACATACTACTATGGCAGGGGCAAGAGTAACAGGTGAAAACATCCCTGATATGCAGACTCAAGCCTAAAGCTGAGGTACAACTGAAGTACGGAGTAAAACCCTCTGGCGACCCAATCCTACCCTGAACACAAAGTAACATTAGAAAATTTTGAACTCTGTTATGCACTGAAGGTGGCCATTCCTTACTAGATTGACCCAATCCCCACATTAAAGGTCTGTAAAAACAGGGCATGCCCAATTCCGGGAAAATACTATTTATTGATATATACATCTTTAAGTAAGATGTCCAACTTTCTACCAAAAATTATGAAACACACAGAGAAGCAAGAAAAAACAACAAACTATCAAGAAATGGAGTAATCACCAGTTTGGTTCAGTGGATAGAGCCTCGGCCTGTGGACTGAAGGGTCCCAGGTTCGATTCTGGTTAATGGCACATGCCTGGGTTGCGGGCTCAGTCCCCAGTGGGGGGCATGCGGGGGGCAGCTGATCAACAATTCTCTCTCATCATCAATGTTTCTATCTCTTTCTCCCTCTCCCTTCCTCTCTGAAATCAATAAAAATATATTTTTTAAAAAAGAAAGTAATCAAGAGAACCAGACTCAGACATGACCCAAATATTGGAATTATCAGACAGAAAAGGTAAGATAACTATGATTAACATGTTAAAAATTTTGAGGAGAAAACTGGTCTTGCAAGGCGTGTCAGGCCATAAAAACTGTGAACAATGCACTGCCCTGGGGGGGGGGGGGAAGGGTCGTTATCGCTGGCCCCAGGACAGATCATCGGATATGGCCTGGGGACCCCCAACACCTAGGGGCCTTCCTGTAAGTCCACGAAAGGGGGCGGATCCATATCTGCAAGACAAAAACCCCAGAAGGTTATAAAAAGTGAAGCCCTCTGCATGTTTCTTCACTCTGATTTGGAAATTATTCCCGGAGTCCACTAGTGTTAATAAACAGGGTCCCTCCTTTTCTCTAGGAAGCATGCTTGGTATTTCTTTGGTCTTCTGCAACATTTGGTTCCCTGACCAAGAAGCTAACTGCATTTGGCTCTTGCCTCCGGTGAGTGGACAGGGTTTGGGACCCGGGGGCATGGGACAGGCCTCCAGAAGGTGCACGCTGCTGATTTTAGCAGAATTGAACTGGCGGGGGGAGGGGGGGGAATCCAGGCGCTCCCAGACCTCAGCCCAGGACCCAGCCAGCATCTGGAGAAAGTGGACAGACACCTCTGGACCTGTTGACAGAATTGGTAAGGTAGGGGCCCCAGTCAGTCAGGCCCACTCCAAGTGAGTGGAAGTGGGAGCTTGATCACCTCCCTGGAAGTCATAGGACTTCGACAGGTAAATCAGGAATCAGGACTTCAGAGGTGAGTGAATTCAGGAATTATGGGTTCACTCTTCTGTTTGTTTGTGTGTGGGACTAGCCAATTTGCTACCGAGAAGGGGGGCTGGACACAGTCTTAACTTCTCTGGTAGGTTCTCACCGAGACGTTGGTCAAGAATTCTGTTCTGGGGCATGGGTGCTGGGAGTGCCCCCATGCCCATCTGGGGAGTTGGGCATTATCTGCTCAGCTCCAGTCTGGGCTAATCTACTGAGAGAGTGTGAGTATGGATGTTTGTCTGTCTTGGCATAATTATCTGCTGATTAACTGGTCTGTGTGAAAGCGAAAGCTACTTTGATTTTCTGTTTGCTCATCTGGTTAAAACGTTTGATTTACTGAAGGCTGAACCCATGATGGTCTGCAAAAGTCACAAGCAGCGCTGTTGAGTTAGTTTTCTCAGAGACATTTGCTCTCTATCATGGAGGGATAGTTGATAAAAATTTCTGTCTATGTTTGTGTACTAGGGCTTTGGTTTGCTCTGTGATTTTGCTGTGTTAGGTTGAAATTTTAGAATTCTGGGGTAGATTTAAAGGTATTTGCGGCTTTTCTTGTCTCTTTTGGTATATGGCTGGGACTTTCAGGGGCAGGGCTCACAGCTCCACAGGGCGGAGAGATTTTACCCGCCCTGCCCCTGCCTGTGCTGATTAAGGATCTTTCTTTAAGGAGACCCCCCCAGGCTTTTAGTAAACTTCCCTGCACCCTTGTCTGTCTCTCACCACTGATCATCATGGGGTTGGGAAAAAGTAAACCCACTGTTCTCAATTGCATGTTGGAAATTTTTGAAAAGGGTTTTATTGAGGACTATGGTATTAAAATGAACCCCAAAACACTGAGGAAATTCTGTGAATTAGAATGGCCAGCCTTTGGGGTCAGCTGGCCCCCAGAAGGCTCTTTAGATGTAGGACTGGTCAGGGCAGTCTGGAATGTAGTCACAACAGACCCTGGACACCCAGATCAGTTCCCTTACATAGACAGCTGGTTAGGAATTACTCAAACCTTGCCGCCTTGGGTCTGGTTCTGTAAGGTTTTAGTGGTAGGAGAAAAGAAACATGTCTCTCAGAAGGGAACCCAACCCCTTGTTCTGCCAGGATCCCCTGAGGAAATCCCACTAGTTTTACCATCTCCATATGTGCCACAGGCAGCACCAAGTGCTTCCCCAGCTCGTCTGAAAGGTCCAGAAACACCGTCCCCTTCCGTTTCTCCTCAACCAGGCTCTCCAGAGCCAGTTGGGCGGCGCTTATGTTCAGCCAATCAAGGACCCAGGCCACAACCAGCACTTCAGATGCCTCTAAGGGAGATTTGGGGTGCCAAAGTAGTTGGCGAAGATGGGACCTTGCAGGAGGGAGGACCAATCTATTATTATCAACCCTTTACCACCAGTGACATCTTGAATTGGAAACATCACACCCCAGCTGATTCTGAAAAACTTCAGGCCATGATAGACCTCCTAGAAATGATCTTCCAGACCCAGAAGCCCACCTGGGTGGACTGCAAACAGCTCCTTTTCACATTCTTTAACACTGAGGAGCACATGAGAGTAGTAACAGAGGCTCGGAAGTGGCTCCAGACCCAGGCCCCGGCAGGAATATTAGATACAGACAGATGGGCCAGGAATGCCTTCCCAGATGAGGAACCCAATTGGAACCCAAACTCAGAAGACGGAAGGGCCGGGCTAGAAAGATATCGGCTGGCCTTCCTCCAGGGGGTCAGGGCCGGAGCCAAGAAGCCCACCAACATGGCTAAAATCTCTGAGGTTTTCCAGAAGCCTGATGAAAGTCCAGCAGCTTTCTATGAGAGACTATGTGAGGCATACCGGATCTACACCCACTTTAGACCTGAGGCCCCAGAAAATCAAACCATGGTAAATGCCATTTTTGTAGGCCAGGCCCAGCCTGACATCAGGAGAAAGTTATAGAAACTGGAAGGGTTTGCAGGAAAGATTGCTACTGAACTGTTAGGCAGGCATCCTCAAACTACGGCCCGCGGGCCACATGCGGCCCGCCGAGGACATTTATCCGGCCTACCACGTGCCGCTGCCTGTCCTGCTTAGCAGCCGACTCGTCCCAGGCCCGCAGTGCGCATAGGAATTTGTTCATAGTTTTTTTTTTAAACTATAGTCTGGCCCTCCAACGGTCTGAGGGACAGTGAACTGGCCCCCTGTTTAAAAAGTTTGAGGACCCCTGTAGAGATAGCTAACAAGGTTTTCATCAATTGAGACAGTGCAGCAAGGAAGGAGGAAGAAAAGAGAATACAAAGAAGGGCCAATATAATAGCAGCGGCTTTTAGAGGCTCAGGCTCCCAGACAGATCAGCAAGGATACAGACCAGGGGGGAAAGGAAGAGCAAGCCTGAGACGAGACCAGTGTGCCTATTGTAAGGAAATAGGACACTGGAAGAATGAATGTCCCAAACGGCAAAGTAAAAAGACTAGGCCCCCTTTTCCGCCCAGTTGCTATCAACCTGAGCCACCTGAAGCAGATCTCCTTGGGCTAGCAATGGCTGATTCCGACTAGGACAGACTGGGCTCTCTTCAGCTAGGACCCCACGAGCCCATGGTTAGAATGAAAATTGGGGGTCAGACAGTGGACTTTATGGTTGATACAGGAGCTGAGCGCTCAATAGTCACTCAGAAAGTAGCACCTCTCTCAGGAAAGGAGGTCACCATTATTGGAGCTACTGGGGACCAGACCTGTAGACCATTCTGCTACCCTCGCCAATGCCAACTTGGCGGTCATCAAGTAATTCATGAATTCCTGTACTTGCCATACTGTCCAGTGCCTCTAATGGGTAGAGACCTTTTAGCCAAAATGGGGGCAGACATCACTTTTGCTCCAGATGGCTCAGCACAGCTTCGCTTAGGTGAGGAGACCTCCCCAATGATCCTGTCCTTAGCAGTGCCGAGGGAGGAAGAAT
The DNA here is from genome assembly GCF_963455305.1 of Plecotus auritus. Taxonomy (NCBI): domain Eukaryota; kingdom Metazoa; phylum Chordata; class Mammalia; order Chiroptera; family Vespertilionidae; genus Plecotus; species Plecotus auritus. Next base: position 97,134,541 of record NC_137772.1, on the reverse strand, counting down.
GAAGACTTTATACCCCCCAGACAAAGGCCTCACCATTAGAACCTGAATTAGAGAAGGAATTCCCGCTGGTCTGGGCAGAAGGGAATCCTCCAGGCCTGGCTAAGGACCATGCCCCAGTGCTAATCGAGTTAAAGCCTGGGACACAGCCTGTTAAAATCTGCCAATATCCAATTCTGAGAGAAGCATGCCTAGGAATCCAGGTCTACTTAGACAGGCTGCTCCAGTGGGGACTTATTAAACGATGCAGGTCTCCATGGAACACGCCTCTCTTGCCTATCAAAGAGCCTGGGACTAATGACTACCGCCCTGTCCAGGATCATCTATGGGCTGTTAATGAGGCTGTTATAACCCTGCATTCAGCACTGCCGAACCCCTACACTCTTCTGGGACTCATCCCATCAGAGGCGGAATGGTTTACATGCCTAGATCTGAACGATGCCTTTTTCTGTATTCTATTAGCGCCTTCCAGTCAGCCTCTCTTCACTTTTGAATGGGAAAACCCAACTACAGGAGCCAAGGAGCAGTTCACCTGGACCAGAATACCACAAGGGTTCAAGAACTCCCCTACTCTTTTTAGTGGAGCACTAGCATCTGATCTGTCTGTGTTCCCAGGACAGGACTTGGGGTGTGTTCTACTCCAGTATGTAGATGACCTCCTACTGGCCAGCTCCACACAAGCTCAGTGCTGGGAGGGAACACGAGCCCTTCTGAGACTACTAACTGAAACAGGTTATCGGGTGTCTAAGAAAAAGGCACAGATTTCTCAGAAAGAAGCCAAGTATCTAGGCTTCCGGATCACCCAAGGGAAACGAAGGCTAGGGACTGAAAGGAAGCAGGCAGTATGTGCCATCCCAGTCCCTAGCACTCGGCAGCAGATTCAGGAATTCCTGGGAGCGGCAGGATTCTGTCGAATTTGGATCCCAGGGTTTTCAGACCTGGCCAAGCCTCTCTATGAAGCTTTAATAGGAGAAGAGAAAGCACCCATCGACTGGGGTCCCGAACAGGAGAAACCCTTGTCACCATAAAGGCAAAGCTCACTGAGGCCCCGGCACTAGGGCTACCAGATGTGACACGAGACTTTAATCTTGTTGTTCATGAGAACAGCAGGGTAGCCCTAGGAGTTCTAACCCAGGAGTTTGGACCCTGGCAAAGACCAGTAGCCTATCTCTCCAAGTGGATTGTCCCAGTTGCCTCCAGGTGGCCCCCGTGCCTCAGGGCCCTTGCAGCCATGGCATTATTAGTCAAAGAAGTAGATAAGCTTACCTTAGGACAAAACTTAAATGTAAAAGTACCTCATGCTGTTGTCACCCTGATGGAAGCAAGGGGGCAGCACTGGCTGACTCATGCTCAAATGACTCAGTATCGAGGGCTGTTATGTGAGAATCCGCGGGTAGGATGAGAAGCAGTCAGAACACTTAATCTTGCCACCTTTCTACCCATCGCTGAGGGGGCCCCTGAGCATTATTGCCTGGAAGTCCTAGAGGAGGTTTATTCCAGCCGGCCAGACCTAAGGGATAGGCCCCTGCAAAATGCGGACTTAGTATTGTTCACAGACGGCAGCAGCTTCTTAGATGAAGGAAAAAGACGAGCCGGATATGCAGTGGTATCAAACCTTGAGACAATTGAAGCATGGCCCTGCCTGAAGGATGGTCAGTGCAGAGGGCAGAACTTTGGGCCCTAGTAAGAGCCCTAGAACTCAGTAAAAATAAGCGTGCCAACATCTACATTGACTCGCACTATGCCATTGCTACCCTGCATGCCCATGGGGCCATATATAAGGAAAGGGGGCTCTTGACAGCAGGAGGAAAAGGAATAAAAAATCAGAATGAGATTTTAAAGTTACTACAAGCAGTCTGGGAGCCTAAGGAAACAGCCGTCATCCATTGCAAAGGTCACCAGAAAGGGAAAGACTCAGTATCAGAAGGAAACCAGCGTGCTGACGCCGCAGCCAAGCTGGCTGCTAAAGAACAAGCAGCACCAGCAAGAATCATGTTGGCCCCCAAATTACCTGACCCTCCAAATACACTCCTCAGGAAGAGAAATGGGCCCAGAAGAAGGGGGCAAGAGAACAATGGAAGGCTGGTGGATACTCCCAGATCATAGGGTCTATGTCCCAGAACAGTTAGCCCATAAGGTAGTCCTCCAGCAGCATGAACTCACTCATTTAGGGAAGACTGCCCTAGAAGCTTTGTTAGGCAGGTACTACCTGATTGCCCGTCTACCCTCCTTGTGTGCCTCAGTCTCTCAGCCTTGCCTCCTCTATGCTCAGAACAATGCTAAACAGGGTCCTGTGAGACCGATAGGAGTTCAGCGCTGTGGGCAAGCTCCTTTTGAAGACTTAGAAGTAGATTTTACAGAAATAGGGCCTAGCAGAGGTAATAAATACCTGCTAGTCTTTGTTTGTACCTTTTCAGGTTGGGTCGAGGCATATCCCACGCACACTGAAAAGGCAAGAGAAGTCACTAAGGCATTGCTGAAGGATATAATTCCACGGTATGGAATGCCTCTGACCATAGGGTCCGATAATGGCCCCGCCTTTGTAGCAGAAATAGTACAATGGTAGCCAAGGCTTTAGGAATTAAATGGAATCTACATACAGCTTACAGGCCTCAGAGTTCAGGGAAAGTGGAGCACATGAACCGGACTCTAAAGCAGGCTATGGCTAAGCTATGACAAGAGACAACCTTACCCTGGACAGATATCTTGCCTCTTGTACTCCTGCGGGTACGCTGTGCCCCAAGGGCCAGGGTAGGTTTCTCTCCCTTTGAAATTCTATACAGTAGACCCTCTCCCTTAATTTGGCCAAAGGGAGATTTGGGGAAAATAGGGAACTTAGAAATCCAGAAACAACTACAAGGACTTGGAAAACTGTCTTTGAGGTCCACAGGTGGGTTATTGACTGACTACCCATCTCTCTAGGAACAGCTGTACATCCTTATAAACCTGGAGACCAGGTTTGGGTAAAGGATTGGAAAAAGGAGCCCATCAAACCTACCTGGAAGGGACCCTATCCAGTCATATTAACCATCCCCACAGCTCTTAAGGTTGCAGAACTAAACACCTGGATCCACCACTCCTGGGTGAAGGCAGCCCACCAGCCAAGTGACATCCAGTCTGAGTGGAAGGTGACCTCTGACCAGAAACACCCCCTGCGGATCACCCTCAAGAAGACAGCAGACCTGGCCAAGCAACCTGCTCCAAGGAATTCAGATAACACCCTGCTGAATTCTCCCTAACACTAATCTTTCTTTCTTATCTCCTCCTAACATAACACGCTCTAGTATTTCTGGATAATCACTGGTTTTATCTAATAATTCTTATTTTGTCTTTTTATGAGTGCCAGCGGAATCCGAGACTAGTACCAGGAGGAGAACTCATCTGCTCTTGCTGGGACACAGAAGCACCATAAAATTACTGCTCCCCACACAGCAAGGAAACAAAGGCCTTACATAAATTGTTGGATTACACCTTGTCATGCCATCCTTTGCTCCTTGCTTAGAAGCTCGCTACCAAAATATGCTAGACCGGGTAGTCCACGAGAAAACCCAATCAAGCCAGATTTTTGTTAGCTATACTTATCAGCCTGCGGCATGTTACAACTCTACTACCAAATGCACGTGGGGGAGGGAGGGAATTGTATTGGATGGAAAAAAATAATAATAGGATCTGTCATAGCCAATGTGCAGCTAACTAATGTTGCTCCTATTTGTTTCAGCAGTACGCAGGGCCAACATCCAACAGGTCACCTCCCAGATGAACTATGCAACTCTACCCCAAGGCTGAAAACACCACCTACCCCTGGTGCCCCCTGCAGGAACATTCTACACGTGTGGGACCACTGCTTACCTCTGCCTGCCTGCAAACTGGACGGAAATGCCTTTAAACTTCAGATGGTCCTACAAACCCCTCTGAGAGGAAGAAGCGGAATGCTAACCCCTTGGTTATCGTCCCTTTCCAGCAGGAAGTAGCTAAGAGCAGTCGTCACCCCTGTTCACCATAACATCCTGTGGTCATTGCTCCACAAGGCTAAAAGAAGCTTGTGGGACAACGTGGGGAGGAACAAGGAGGAAACTGGTCTTGCAAGGCGTGTCAGGCCATAAAAACTGTGAACAATGCACTGCCCTGGCTGGGGGGAAGGTTGTTATCACTGGCCCCAGGATAGATCATCGGATATGGCCTGGGGACCCCCAACACCTAGGGGCCTTCCTGTAAGCCCATGAAAGGGGGCGGAACCATATCTGCAAGACAAAGACCCCAGAAGGTTATAAAAAGTGAAGCCCTCTGCATGTTTCTTCACTCTGATTTGGAAATTATTCCCGGAGTCCACTAGTGTTAATAAATGGGGTCCCTCCCTTTCTCTAGGAAGTGTGCTTGGTATTTCTTTGGTCTTCTGCAACAATTTGAGTGAAAAAGGTGAACAAGAAACATGAATAGATGAAAATTGTCATCAGTGTTATAAACTAAAAAGAGTCAAATGGGATGATAGAAATGAAAAGTATGTAGCAGAGATGAAGAATGTCTCCTACAGGCTCATCATTAGAACCAGCACAGCTGAGAAAAGAAATGAGTTTCAATATAGGTCAACAGAAATCACTCAAACTAAAACACAAAGAGGGGAAAAATGAGTGAATAAGACAGAATAGAATACCTAAAAGCTGTGGGACAATATTAAATAGTCTCTTATATTTGCAATTAGAATCCCAGAAGAGAAAAAAATAGAATTAAAAAATAGAATAATGTCCAAGAATTCTTCAAAATTAATTAGTGACACTAAACTACAACCAAGACATTCAGAGAACACCAAGCAATATAAATTTTTAAAGCAAATAAACAAAAAGCTTGGACATGCTATCTTCAAATTGCTAAAACAAAAACAAAAACAAAAACAAAAAAACAGAAAACTTTGTAGCAGAAGAGAAGGGGAAATGTGGAAATACATCACACACAGAAGAAGAATAATGAGAATAACAGCAGACTTCTCGTCATGCTAGCAATCCAGAAATAATGGAGTGATACCTCTAAATATTGAAAGAAAAACTGAGCAACCCAGAATTTCATATTCAGTGAAAATATCTTTCAGAAATAAAGAAAAAATAAAGACTTTTTCAGACAAAAACTTAGAATTAATTACCAGCAGATCTTCATTACAAAAAATGTTAGAAAATCCTTCAGGAGGAGTTCCGGTCAAGATGGTGGAGTAGGTGAATGCTGTATTCACCTCCTTCCATGAACGCACCAAAATTACAACCAAATTATAGAACAACCAACTTGAATAACCATTTTAAGACTAGTTGAACAGAAGTCCTATAACTAAAGGATATAAAGAAAAAGCTGTGTCAAGACTGGTAGGAAGGGTGAAGACACAAAATAGGCTGGCCACACACTCAAGTGCAGTGGTTAAGAGTCCAAAGATATATCTCAGCTGCAGAGGTTCCCCTTGAGGAACAAGGAGTCTCAACGACCTGCTGGGCTCCCAAGCCCAAAACACCAGAGCCAGGAGGAAGAGTCCATATAACACCTGGACTCATCTGTGAAAATCAGCAGGAATTCCTCCATCTTTGCCAGTGAGATGGAAGGCTTCTGGAAATCCAGGTGCTCTCTTAAGGGGCTAACACACAAACTTTCACTTGCGGGCACTCACCTTGGGCACTGGCAGAGGGAGAGTGGCTTGGTGAGCATCAGAGACATACAGAGAGAGACTGAGTTGGGTGGCTTTCTTGTAAGGGGTGGAGGGACTGCTGTCATTGTCCCTGTGTTGAACCCTCCTCCCACATGGCCCACAGGGGCCATATCTCCTGTGTTAAGCCCTTCCTCCCTGGGAAAATCTGAACAAGAATTGGCCTAATGAACTCTGCTAGCTCTACCCTGATGATTCACTGAGACCCTGCCCCATCCACCTCACCCATAGCCCAAAGCTGTTTGGGGGGCAATTAGCCTGAGCCTGCTTGGCAGTCTTCCCTTTAAAACTCTTGAGAAATTCTTGTGAAGCTTGGGGGTTGCCAGAGATAAGCAGGGAGAGGCTGAATTGTGTGAACTCAGGGTGGGGGCTGGAGGGACACCACCATTGTCCCTGTGTTGAGCCTCCCTGCCACACCCAAATTCTTACTATAGACAGTCAATTGGAGAGCAGGCAGCTAGCAGCAAGGTGATAATGTGCCAGGCTTGCCACTTCAGAGGGGCAGACTGCACAGGGTCTACACAGAGGATGCAGGCACACCAGGATCCAGGGGTATCCCAATGGGCTCCCACAGATGTGCAGTGTGCCACATCCAGCTCCAGGAGATGGCCTGAGGGCTTCCTGATAGCAGGTCCTGCAGGCCCATCGTCCCCACTGATCCTGATACCATAGACAGTCCGGGAGTGCTGGGGAGTCTTCCACAGTGGTCAAGATGGTTCAGGGAAAGGTTCTTACACTGAGCACACCAAAACCTAGAAAGATGAATGGACAGGACCTGAGCATGCCAAAAGCTAGAAAGATAACTGAATATAAAAAAAAATCCATCCTCTCCCTATCCCTGTAAGAACCACAGGCTTGAACAGGAACAGGAATGGTCTTTGAGACAAGGAGTCCAGTATTCTTCCAAGTCACGGTACCTGAATAAACATCTTTCCTTTTGCACCAGCACCTGTCTCACAAGTTTGGCTTTTGTTATGGCAGGTAGCCAAACACGCGTTTTGGTTACAAAACTTGATTCTGCATTAGTCAGGTGAACTCCACTAGCTCCACCCCAATGACCTCTTGAGACTGAGCTAACCCGACTCATGTTCTGCCCAAGGCTCTTTCAGCAGCTGAGCCTTATAGGTAGCTGAGAGGCTGATGCTTGTTTCAAGGGGCCTTGAACCATTCGCTGGTCTACCCCAGGCCTGATACAGGTGTTAGCCAGCCTTGGTTCCCAGTGTGGTCCCTCCCATGTGCAGCCAGGCCCACTACAGGCAGCTACTAACTGTGATTGCTTTATAGTGCCTAACAGGTAGCCTCAGGACAGTCACAGGCAGCATCTGACACTGACCTGCACCAAAGACCATCCTAAGAGGCCCCAGAATACATCTGGTGGCAAGCTTCAGACCACAACAGAACACCATCTAATTTATTCAACAAGTGGCACACCCAAAAGAGAGGTATCAACAGGCACCAGACCCTACTAGGATGAAACATGTTCCATGGGGTTAGCCACTGCATGGCAAATCGTATGCTGTGGTGGTGACCAATCCTCACAGCCAGTCAACCTAACGGTCAATCCCACCCACAGATGTGCCAATAGCAATCAAGGCTCAACTACAATAGAAGGTCACACATAACCCACACAAGGAACATTCTGGAGTGCCTGGCTAAGGTGACCAGAAAGACTGTGTCACTGGGCACCACAGGACACCTACTACATAATACTATAGTGTCAAGACTGGTAAACACATAGAAATAAACACAGAGAAGCAGCCAAACTGAGGAGAAAAACAAACATGTCCCAAATGAGAAAACAGGAGAAATATCCAGAAAGAACTAAATGAAATGAAGGCAAGAAATCTACCAGATACAGAAATCAAAACACTAGTTATACCCAAAAAGCATGAAAAGAATATATACACCTTGAAGTTCATTGTAGCATTATTTACAATAGCCAAAATATGGAAGCAAACAGGTGCACATCAATAGATGATTGGATAAAGAAGTGGTACATATATCAATGGAATATTACTCAGCCATAAAAAAGATTGAGATCTTACCAGATTTCAGCATAGATGGACCTAGATGGTATTATGCTAAGTGAAATCAATCAGTCAGAGAAAGACAAATACCATATGATTTCACTCATATGTAGAATCTAATCAAATAAATGGACAAACTAAAAAAAAAAACAGTAACAGTTGTCATGGGGAGGGGTTTCATGGGGATTGGCTAAAAAAGGTGAAGAGATTAAATACAAATTGGTAGTTACAAAATACTTATGAGTATGTAAAGTACAACATAGAAAATATAGTCAATAAAATTGTTAATAACTACGTATGAAGCCAGATGGGTACTGGAAATACTAGGGGGAACATTTTGTAAAGTATATAATTGTCTAACCATTATGCTCTACATCTGAAAATACAAAAATAAGATTGAATGCTAACTAACTATAATTGAAAAAAAAAAAAAGATACATGGGAAAAGAAACACTGGTTATAAGGATGCTCAAGAAACTTAGAACTGCAATAAAGAAATAATAAGCATAAAAACCATTTAAAAAAGTCAAATGAAGAACACAATAACTAAAATTAAGAATATACTAGAATTGCCAAAACCGGTTTGGCTCAGTGGATAGAGCGTCGGCCTGCGGACTGAAGGGTCCCAAGTTCGATTCCGGTCAAGGGCATGTAACTTGGTTGTGGGCACATCCCCAGTAGGAGGTGTGCAAGAGGCAGCTGATCGATGTTTCTAACTCTCTATCCCTCTTCCTTCTCTCTGTAAAAAACCAATAAAATATAAAAAAAAAAAAGAATATACTAGAATGAATCAATAGCAGAATAGATGAAGCACAGGATCAAATCAGCTATCTAGAAGACAAGGTAGCAAAAAACACCCATTCAGAACAGCAAAAAAGAAAAGAAAAAAATATATATGTATATATATTTTTTTAATAAGGAGCGATTAAGGAACCTCTGGAACAACCTCAAACATAACAACATTCACATTATAGGGGAATTATAAGGAGAAGACAAAGAGCAAGGGATTGAGAACCTGTTTTAATAAATAATGACTGAAAATTTTCCTAACCTGGCAAAGGAAATAAACATACAAGTCTAGGAGGCACAGAGAGTATCAACCAAGATGAACCAAGACACATCATAATTAAAATGGCAATGATGCCCTAGCTGGTCTGGCTCAGTGGAAAGAGCGTCAGCCTGATGACTGAATGGTCCTGGGGATATAACCTTTGTAAACATTTATGCACCCAACACAGGAGCACCTGAATATATAAAGCAAATATTGATGGATTTAGAGGGAGAGATTGACACCAATACAGTCATAGTAGAGAACTTTAATACCCCCATTGCCATCAATGGATAGATCTGCAAGACAGAAAATCAACAAGAAAACAGTGACCTTAAATGACACATTAGACCAAATTGATTTACTTAATATCTTTGGAGCACTCCACCCCAACCCAGCAGAATATACATTATTTTATGTGCACATGGAATATTTTCCAGGATAAACATGTTAGGCCAAAAACCAGGTCTCAATATATTTTAAAAGGCTGAAATCGTGTCAAGCATATTCTCCAACCATGATGGTATGAAACTAGAAATCAATTTCAAGAAGAAAACTGAAAAACACAAACACATGAGGGCTAAATTATATGTTACTAAACAAAGACTGGGTTAACAATGAGATCAAGGAAGAAATCAAAATATACCTTGAGACGAATGAAAATGCAAATAACAACCAAAATATATATGGGACACAACGAAAGCAGTCCTAAGAGGAAAATTCATAGCAATACAGGCCTACCTTAAGAAACAATAAAAGTCTCAAATAAATAAAAGAAAAACAAGCGAACATGAGTAGACAGAAAAAATTATAAAGAACAGAGCAGAAATTTTTAAAAACAGTCTAAAAAATACAAAAGATCAATGAAACCAAGAGCTGGATCTTTGAAAAAATAAACAAAATTGATAAAACTTTAACTAGACTCATCAATAAAAAGGAAAGATGACCCAAATAAATAAAATCAGAAATGAAAGAGAAGTGACAACTTACATAATAGAAATACAAAGAATTATAAGAAAATGGTACAAACAATATGCCAACAAATTGGAAGAAATGGGTACATTCCTAGAAACACACAATCTTCTTTTGACTGAGTCAAAAAGAAACAGAAAATCTGAACATACTGATTACTATCAATAAAATAAAATCTGTAATGAAAAGTTCCCCCAAAAATGAAAGTCCTGGATCCAATGGCTTCATAGATGAATTTTACCAAGCATTCAAAAAAGAAGTAACACCTATCCTTTGCAAACTGTTCCAAAAAAATTCAAGAGGAGAGAAGGCTCCCCAGCTCATTTTACAAGGCCAGCATGACTTGAATTCCAAGACAAGACAAATACATTACAGGAAAAGAAAATTATAGACAAATTTCCCCTATAAACACAGTTGCAAAAATCCACAACAAAATATTAGCAAGTCAAATTCAGCAAAATATTCAAAAAATACCATACACCCAGGAGGAGGAGAAAATGGTGGCCAAATAGGCAGACCTTTCTTGCACCTCCTCCCATGGCCAGACTGGAAATAAAATTGAATGAGGAATGAATACCTGGAATTACCAACTGAGGTCCAGCTGAGGAGATTTATATCAAAGGACAGAAAACACCTGGAGACTTTCTCTATCGTTTCATTCATAGCTCTAATTTTCCTCTTCCCTTTTCCTATTCAATCTTTTTTTTTCCTCTCTTTTCCTTTTCTCCTGCTTTCTCATCTTTTTTTCTTTTTAATTTGGGTCTATCTGCTTTCTTATCTATTTTCCTTTTCCATTTTTTTTCTTTCTTTTCTTCCTCCTTTATTTTAAACTGTTATCCTTCCCCTATTCCCCTAATTCTTTACTCTTATTTTCTTTATTTCAGTTCTGCACCTACATATTCCCTTTTCTCTACCCACCCTTTTTTTCTGTTTTTTGTTTTTGGTTTTGTGTTTGTGTGTGTTTTGTTGTTTGTTTTGTTATTTTTCTCCTCAGATTTTTTCTTTCTTTTCTTCTATCATCTTTGCTCTCTTTTCTCTTTCCTAATTTTCTCTTCTCCAGTGGTTGCTTTTATTGTTGCTGTAGGGATCTTGTGTGTGTGTGTGTGTTGTTTCTTTTATTTCGCATTTTGTGGTGTTGTATTTTGTTCTGTTCTGTCAGTACCTCCACAATAGCTTCCATGACGTGGTCAGGGGTGAGCCATATAGTCAGCCAGCCTGAGAGGTGATTCCATCCATAAATGGGACAATGACATTCAAGACGCAACTCTAATAGGAGAAACTAAATAACTCAAGCAAGGGGCTATTCTAGAGCACCCAGCACAGGTGATCTAAGAGACTGCACCACTGGGTCCCACAAAAAAACCTACTACATAAGATGACCCCCACAAAGTCTGGGAGGCATAGCAGTGTGATCTCATATATAGAAATGAATACAAAGGGACAGCAACACTGGGGAGATGAGAAACAACCTCCAAATGAAACAAATGAGAGGAGAAACCAAGATGGCGGCATAGGTAAACACCTAAACTGCTGCCTCGCACAACAATTTCAAAACTACAACTAAAAGACAGAACGGACACCATCCGGAACCACAGGAAAGCTGGCTGAGTGAAAATTCTACAACTAGAAGGAAAGAGGAAAGCTCACAGAGAATTGGAGGTACGGCAAAGGGGCTTTGTGCGCGCAGAGAGGAAGGGCGGCTGAGAGCCTGGCTGACTTTCTCTGGCGGAAGGGGGAAGGAAGCCTCTGACCGCACTGAACCCCAGTTCTGACAGCACTGAACCCCAGTTCCGGGCGAACCCCTGGGGACCCACGCTCTTACGGGGGGAGTCTGGACTCTCGGGCGGAGACTCGAGCTGGGAAAGGCAGAAGTCTGAAGGCGCACGCGGGCCAGTGCGCACAAAGGCTGCGGAGGTTGCCACAGGCTTTCCCTAGTGGAAGGGAGTCAGAGGATTCTGACTGCACTGAGCCCCAGTTCTGACTGCAGTGAACCCCAGTTCCAGGCGAGCCCCTAGGGACCCACGCTCTTGTGGGGGGAGTCTGGACTCTCGGGCGGAGACTCGGGAGCCGGGGAAGGCGGAGGCCTGAAAGCGCGCGCGCGCATGCCAGTATGCACAAAGGCTGCGGAGGTTGCCACAGGCTTTCCCTAGTGAAAGGGAGTCAGAGGCTCCTGACGGCACTGAGCCCCAGTTCTGACTGCAGTGAACCCCAGTTCCAGGCGAGCCCCTGGGGACCCACGCTCTTGTGGGGGGAGTCTGGACTCTCAGGCGGAGACTCGAGCTGGGGAAGGCGGAGGACTGAAAGCGCACATGCGCGCAAGGGCAAGGCTGACAGGAAGCCAAAACTGAGACTCCACCCCATCCAAGCTGAGCACAGAGGCTATTGCAATTTGGCAAGTCTAACCCTATAAGGCTGTCTCCAGCACCCAACTTCTCCCAGCGTAGACACAGCTGATCCTTACAGCCAACTGGCCCGGAGGTCAATTCTTCCCAGTGATACCAACAACAATAAAGACTTAATTACAACAAGGCTGTACACACAGTCCACAAAGGGGTGCACCAAGAGTGTCCACCTCAGGTTAACTGGGGAAGCAGACCCACTGGGCCATATTGGAAACCTAGCACACAAATCTACCTTACCAACTCAGGGAATCAGTGAAAATGCGGTGTCAAAGAATCAGATCACAAACGAAAGAAATGGAGGAAAACAAACGACTGGATATAGAATTCAAAACCACGGTTATAAGACTTTTTAAGAATACCCTAGAAAAGGCCAATAAATATAACGAGACCCTCAAAGATATGAAAAAGGACCAACTAGAAATTAAACATACACTGACTCAAATGAAACAAATGAGGAATTGCTAGAAAAAGAACTAAATGAAATAGAGGCAAGCAATTTGTCAGATAAAGAATTCAAAGTAATGGTGATAAGGGTGCTCAAACAATTCAGTGATAACCACAAGCAAATTAATAAGAATTATAAGGGACTTATTGAGAACTACACCAACATGAAAAGAGAGGGTGAAATAATAAGAATCAATTGTAAATGAAAAAATGCCATAGCTGAAATAAAGAACACTCTAGAAGGATTCAACAGTAAACTAGAAGAAGCTGAGGACCAAATCAGTGAATTAGAAGACAAGATAGGAAAAAAAAACAAAAAAAAAACAAAAAAAAACACCATTAACAACAACAAAAAACACACCCATTCAGAGCAGCAAATGGAAAAAAAAATTAAAAAGGAGGAAGAGAGTTTAAGGTAGCTTTGGGAGAACATGAAATATAACAAAATTCAAATCATAGGGGTACCAGAAGAAGAAGAATCTCAAAAAAGAATAGAGAACCTGTTTGAAGAAATAATGAGAGAAAGTTTCCCTAACCTGGTGAATGAGTTACTCAAGTTCAGCTAACAGAGTCACAATCAGAATGAACCACAAAAGACCCACACCCAGGCACATAATAATTAAAATGACAAACATTAAAGAAAAAGAAAGAATCTTAAAGGCTGCAAGAGAGAGAAAGGAAGTTACCTAGTAAGGTGCTCCCATTAGACTGTCAGTGTATTTCTCAATAGAAACGTATCAGGCCAGAAGGGACTGGCATGAAGTATACAAAGTAATGAAAACCAAGGGACTGAACTCAAGACTACTCTATCCAGCAAGGCTATCATTCAAAATTGAAGGTGAACTAAAGAGATTCACAGACAAAAAAAGGCTAAAAGAGTATATTACCACCAAACCAGCACTGCAAAAAATGCTAAAGGGACTGTTATAAGAAGAAATGGAGAGGAAGAAAAGAACACAGGCATGAAGAATAAGAATGGCAACAAATAAGTAACTATCAATAATAACTTTAAATGTAAATGGCTTAACTGCTCCAATCAAAAGACACAGGGTAGCTGAACAGAGGAGAAAACATGACCCATATATATGCTGTCTACAAGAGACCTAACTCAGAACAAAGGACTCAGACTGAAAGTGAAGGGATGGGAAAAAATTTTCCAGGCAAATGGAAATTTTATAAAAAGCTGGGGTAGCAATACTCATATCTGACAAATGAATGAAGGCCATCACAAGAGACAACAAAGGTCATTACATAATACTAAAGGGTTCAATAAACAAGAGGATATAACTCTGGTAAACATATATGTACCCAGTACAGGACCACCCAAATATATATTAAAAAAAAAAAAACTTCTGGAGGATTTTAAGGGAGAGAGCGACAATAATACAATCGTTGTAGAGGACTTTAACACCCCACTGACATCACTGGATAGAACTTCTATACAAAAAATCAACAAGGAAACAGCAACTCTAAATGACACACTAGATCAGATGGAACTAATTGACATCTTCAGAACATTCCACCCCAAAGCTACAGAATAGACATTCTTCTCAGTGCACATGGAACATTTTCAAAGATAGACCACATGTTAGGACACAAACTAAGTCTCTACAAGTTCAACATTAAAGTCATATCAAGCATCTTCTCAGGTCACAATGGCATGAAATTAGAATCAACTACAATAAAAACACTCAAACAGCATTCAAACACATGAAGGTTAAATAGCATGTTATTAAACAATGAATACATTACCAAAGAGATCAAGGAAGAAATTTTTAAAAACTTTGTGGAAACAAATGAAAATGAACACACAGCAACCCCAAATCTATGGGAAACAGAAAAAGCAGTCCTGACAAGGGAAGTTCAGAGTGAAACAGGAATTTTAGGGGTAAAATAGGACAGGTTTAGGAAACTTTAGAAATTTTTGGAAATTGAGGGGAACATGGAGGAAGCACAGGGCTGCAGAGCAGCAGAAGGTATATTTCCATAGAATAGGGAAGCTGAAAAGCTGCAACAGGTACATTTCCATAGAATGAGGGAGCTGGAAACAGCAAAAGGTCTATATTTACAAAATAAAGAGAAGGAAGCCCTTCATTCAGAAAGAGAAAAAGAAAGCCCAAAGGGAATAGAAAAACAATAAGGAAGGTGGGGAGTGGGGAAGAACCTCACATGTGAGGTTCGACCTTTGAGCCCAGGAGTTACTATAGTAACCAGTCTAAGGGAATAGTGACCAATCAGAGGGGATATCAAGGATCCAGGTTCTGCAGCCTTTATAAGACATAGGAAAAAGAACTCAGTGGGACTTTTTCCCCCTCCCTACATGGGAGTCCATTCTGTGGGACTCCTTCCCTCTCCCCATGTGGGAGTCTGTACTTGTTCTTCAATAAATCTCCATCTTTGCTATACCACTTTCTGTTCATGGATTCATTCTTCAATTCCGGTGGACAAAGAATTGGGGTTCCAGTCCAAAAATTCCTTTTCAATAGCATTACAGGCCTACCTCAAAAAAACAAGAAAAACTTCTAATAAACTAACCCTACAACTTAAAGTATTAGAAAGCAAACAACAAGAAAAGCTCAGAGTAAGTAGAAGGAAGAAAATAATAAAGATCAGAATAGGTATAAATGACATAGATAATAATAAAATACAAAAGATCATTAAAATCAAGAGATGGTTCTTTGAAAAGATAAACAAGATTGATGAACCTTTAGCCAGACTCATCAAGAAACAAAAAGAGAGGACGCAAATAAACAAAATCAGAAACAAAAGAGGTGAAGTAACAACTGACCTCCCAGAAATACAAAGGATTGTTAAGAAATACTATGAACAGAGAAACCAAGATGGCGGCATAGGTAAGCACCTAAACTGCTGCCTTGCACAACAATTTCAAAACTACAACTAAAAGACAGATTGGACACCATCTAGAACCACAGGAAAGCTGGCTGAGTGAAAATTCTACAACTAAAAGGAAAGAGAAAAGCTCACAGAGAATTGGAGGTACAGCAAAGGGTCTTTGTGTGCGCAGAGAGGAAGGGCGGCTGAGAGCCTGGCTGACTTTCTCTGGCGGAAGGGAGAAGGAAGCCCCTGACCGCACTGAACCCCAGTTCTGACTGCACTGAACCCCAGTCCCAGGCAAAACCCTGTGGACCCAGGCTCATACAGGGGGAGTCTGGACTGTCAGGTAGAGAGAAAGGCACCTGGAGACTCGGAGACCCGGGGGAGACCCAGGGGAGACCCGGGGGAGCCCCGGCAGGCAGGGGCAGGCAGGGGTCTGGAGGCGCATGCGCCAGTGTGCACAAGGCTGCGGAGGTTGCCACAGGCTTTCCCTAGCAGAAGGGAGTCGGAAGCTCCTGACTGCACTGAACCCCAGTTCCAGGCGAGCCCCTGGGGACCCACGCTCTTACGGGGGGGAATCTGGACTCTCGGGTGGAGACTCGGGAGCCGGGGAAGGCAGAGGTCTGCAGGCGCGCGCGTGCAAGGGCAAGGCTGACAGGGAGCCAAGACTGTCTGCTCCGCCCTGAGACTCCACCCCATCCAAGCTGAGCACAGAGGCTATTGCAATTTGGCAAGTCTAACCCTATAAGGCTGTCTCCAGCACCCAACTTCTCCCAGCGTAGACACAGCTGATCCTTACAGCCAACTGGCCTGGAGGTCAATTCCTCCCAGTGATACCAACAACAATCAAGACTTAACTACAACAAGGCTGTACACACAGTCCACAAAGGGGTGCACCAAGAGTGTCCACCTCAGGTTAACTGGGGAGGCCGACCCACTGGGCCATATAGGAAACCTAGCACACAAATCTACCCTACCAACTCAGGGAAGCAGTGAAAATGTGGCGTCAAAGAAACAGATCACAAATGAAAGAAATGGAGGAAAACAAACGACTGGATATAGAGTTCAAAACCACGGTTATAAGGCTTTTCAAGAATATCCTAGAAAAGGCCGATAAATATAATGAGACCCTAGAAGATATGAAAAAGGACCAACTAGAAATTAGACATACACTGACTGAAATAAAAAATATTATACAGAGACCCAACAACAGACTAGAGGAACACAAGAATCAAGTCAAAGAATTGAAATACAAAGAAGCAAAAAACACTCAACCAGAAAAGCAAAAAGACAAAAGAATCCAAAAAATTGAAGATAGTGTAAGAAGCCTCTGGGACAACTTCAAGCGTACCAACATCAGAATTATGGGGGTGCCAGAAGAAGAGAGAGAGCAAGATACTGAAAACCTATTTGAAGAAATAATAACTGAAAACTTCCCCCACCTGGTGAAAGAAATAGACTTACAAGTCCAGGAAGCACACAGAACCCCAAACAAAAGGAATCCAAAGAGGACCACACCAAGACACATCATAATTAAAATGCCAAGAGCAAAAGACAAAGAGAGAATCTTAAAAGCAGCAAGAGAAAAACAGTTAATTACCTACAAGGGAGCACCCATATGATTGTCAGCTGATTTCTCAACAGAAACTATGCAGGCCAGAAGGGAGTGGCAAGAAATTTTCAAAGTAATGAATAGCAAGAACCTACAACCAAGATTACTCTACCCAGCAAAGCTATCATTCAGAATTGAAGGTCAGATAAAGAGCTTCACAGATAAGAAAAAGCTAAAGGAGTTCATCACCACCAAACCAGTATTATATGAAATGCTGAAAGGTATTCTTAAAGAAGAGGAAGAAGAAAAAAGTAAAGAGAAAAATTATGAACAACAAAGTGACAACAAATACATATCTATCAACAAGTGAACCTAAAAATCAAGTGAATTAAAAACATGAGGAACAGAATAATCTGGTGAATATAATAGAATCAGGGGCATAGAAAGGGAGTGGACTGATAATTCTCAGGGGGAAAGGGGTATGGGGGGGGTTCAGGAAGAGACTGGACAAAAATCATACACCTATAGATGAGAACAGTGTGGGGGGAGGTAAGGGCAGAAGGTGGGGTGGGAACCGGGTGGAGGGGAGCTATGGGGGGAAAAGGGAGAAACAATTATAATAATCTGAATAAAGATTTATTTTAAAAAAATTAATCTGGAAAAAAAATACTATGAACAACTATATTCTAACAAGTTGGACAACCTGGACAAAATATACATATTCCTAGAAAAACATGATTTTCCAAATCTCAATCAGGAAGAATCAGAAAACCTGAATAGGTTGATAACCACTGATGAAATTGAAGCAATAATAATAATAATAATAATAATAATAATAACTCCCATCAAACAAAAGCCCTGATCTGGATGGTTTCACAGGTGAGTTCTACCAAACATTCAAAGAACTAACAACTATCCTCAAACTATTCCAAAAAAATCCAAGAGGAAGGAATAGTTCTAAGCTTTTTTTATGACCAGCATTATCCTAATTCCAAAACCAGATAAAGACACTACAAAGAAAGAGAATTACAGGCCAATATCCCTGATGAACAGAGATGCTAAAATCCTCAACAGAATATTAGCAAATTGAATCCAGCAATACATTAAAAAGATCAGACACCATGATCAAGTGGGATTTATTTGAGGGATGCAAGGCTGATACTATATTCACAAATCAATAAATGTGATACATCACATAAACAAATTGGAAGACAAAAATCACATGATCATATCAATTGATGCAGAAAAAGCATTCAACAAAACCCAAACCCTATTTTTTATTTAAAAAAAACAAACTCTCAGCAAAGTGGGAATAGAGTGATCATATCTCAACATAATAAAGGCCATATATGACAAACCTACAGCTGATATCATACTTGGTGGGAAAAAACTAAAACTATTACCCCTACAAACAGGAACAAGACAAGGATGTTCACTTTCACCACTCTTATTCAACATAGTACTGTAAGTCCTAGCCACATCGATCAGACAAGAAGAAATAAAAGGCATCCAAATTGGAAAGGAGGTAGTAAAACTGTCATTATTTGCCGGTGACATAATATTGTACATAGAAAACCCTAAAAACTCCACCAAAAAACTACTAGATTTAATAAATGAATTTTGCAACATAGCAGAATACAAATTTAATACCTAGAAATTGAAGGCATTTTTATACACCAATAATGAACTCTCAGAAAGAGAAATGAATAAAACAATCCCATTTACCATTGCAACAACAACAACAAAAAATAAGATAACTTAAGAATAAACTTAACCAAGGAAGTAAAAGACCTGTACTTAGAAAATTATAGGATATTGAAAAAGAGAGAGAGGGGAAGATATAAAGAAATGGATGAATATACTGTGTTCATGGATTGGTAGAATGAACATCATTAAAATGTCCATACTACCCAACAAATCTATAGAGTCAATGCAATCCATATTAAAATACCAATGGCATATTTCACAGATCTAGAACAAACACTCCAAAAACTTATATGTGAGGAGATAGAAGAGGGCTAGATAGCCAGGGATGGGACTACATGAAGGGAAGAAAAATGGGTAAGTCCAATAATATCAGGACCTTGCAGATGTGGACAGCATGCAGCTTGCTGACTGCATCATTCTAAGAAAAATCACAAAGAGAAAAACAAAGTAACCTAAAACTGAACCCAGCTGGTGGAATAATAAGGCAACCCAGCTGGACGGGAAGGAAGCACAACTGGGAGACGAGCTTTAAAATATATGAATGTTGCTAGGCAGATTTCTTTGAAAGAACTAATCAGAAGCCAGCAGGGCATATATCTGCCCCTAGAAAGAGAGCTCCCACAGCAACCCATTTGGGTTCCTCCCTGCTATCTCTCAACAAACTTTGCTTTCATTTACCTCTTTGTCTGTGAACTCATTGTTCAATTTCACAAGACAGCAAACTCAGAACAGAACCAAAAATGGGTTATCATATGGAACCAAAAAAGACCCCGAATAGTCGCAGCAATCTTGAGAAAGAAGAACAAAGTTGGAGGGATCACAATACCAGATATCAAGTTATACTACAAAGCCACTGTGCTCAAAACAGCCTGGTACTGGCTTAAGAACAGACATGTAGACCAATGGAACAGAACAGAGATCCCAGAAATCGACCCAAGCCAATTAATGTTTGATAAAGGAGGCAAGAGCATATAATGGATTAAAGACAGTCTCTTCAATAAATAGTGTTGAGAAAATTGGACAGATACATGGAAAAAAAAATGAAACTAGACCACCAACTTACAGCAAGTATTGGTAAGATGTGGAGAAGAGGGAACTCTGGTTCTGTGTTGGTGGCATTGCAAAATGGTTGCGGCCACTAAGGAAAACAGTGTGGAGGTTACTCATAAAACTAAAACTAGAATTACATTATAACCCAGCAATTCCACTTTTGGGAATATATCTAAAGAAATCCAAAACACTAATTTGAAAAGTTATATTCCTCCCTATGTTCATTGCAGCATTATTGCAATAGCCAAGATATGGAAGCGACGAAGTGCCCATCAATAGGTGATTGGATAAAGAAAATAGATTATATGTAAAGGGATATTGGTCTTTTAAAAAATGTTACCATTTTGTCACAAACAATAATACTTGTGAAAACATGGATGGACCATGAGGATATTATGCTAAGTTTCTAAAATAAGTCAGACAGAAAAAGACAAATATTCTATGATTTCACTTATATGTGGAATCTAAAGAACAAAATAAATGAACAAACAAAACAGAAACAGATTTATAGATACAGTGAACAAACTGAGAGAGGGGCAGCGGAGATGGATACAAAAGGTGAAGGGAGTAAGAAGTTACAAAATAGTCATGGGGGTGTACAGTACAGTATATGTATTATAGACAATAATATTGTAATAACTATGTATGATGCCAGCTAGGTGAATACTAGAATTATCAGGAGGATCACTTATTGAATTATATAATTGTCTAACCATTATACTGTACACTTGAAACAAATACAAAATTTTAAAAAATATAGTTTGATATAATGAATATTTGACTCCTCAAATTACTAAAAGCCCTAGAAGAGCAATTTTATACTTTTGCTATTAAATATCCTCTTTTTAGCCCTGACCGGTTTGGCTCAGTGGATAGAGTGTCGGCCTGCGGACTCAAGGGTCCCAGGTTCGATTCCGGTCAAGGGCATGTATCTTGGTTGCGGGCACATACCCAGTGGGGAGTGTGCAGGAGGCAGCTGATCAATGTTTCTAACTCTCTATCCTTCTCCCTTCCTCTCTGTAAAAAATCAATAAAATATATTTAAAAAAATATATCCTCTTTTTAGATGTTTGAATACCCACTTGGAGTTTTGTGTAATTTAGCTGTCTATTGTGATCTTTCCTCCCTAGTTTTAGAAATAAAAGACTTCCCTCACAGGTATTACTCCCCTTTCTTCTAGTATTTTCCACTATTATCTTTTTCTAATGTATTCAATATTTGTGGAATTAATAATCTATCTATGGTATATAAGGCAATCATTAACTTTAAATTGGAATGATGATTTAAGCTCTGTTTAACTGTCAAAAATAAACTAAAAAGCCAAAAAAAAAAAGATAGAAAAAGGAGAAGAAAATCCTTCAGACAGAAAGAATATGATACCAGACAAAAACTTTCATCTATATAAAAAACATAAGAGTGTGCCGGAAATGGCATTTATAAAGATAAAATTCATTTTTTAATTTTTAAATGCTTTAAATATAATTGATAGTCTAAAGCAAAATAGTAATAATGCATTATGTGTTTATAGCCTATATAAAGTGTATGACAACAATCAAAAAAAAGAATGGGAAGGATGAGTGGGAGTGTATACTACATGTGAAGCAAAATAAAATTATCTGAAGGCAGACTGAGAGTAATTTGATGTATACTGTAAACTTTAAGACAATCACTAAAAAGCATTTTAAGGTATAAACAATTATAAACAAAACAATAGTGCAGTTTAAGTAAATCATTTTAAAAATTCAATTAATCCAAAAGAATAGAGAAAAAAACATTTAAAAACAAAAAAAAAATGATCAAATAAATATAAAACTAGCAAGATAATAGATCTTAATCTAACTATGTAATGATTACACTAAATGTAAATAATAAAAATATATCACCTAAAAGAGAGATTTTGAGATTGGGTTAAAAAAGTATGACCCAACTATATTTTATTTAAAAGAAACTTTAAATATAAATATATAAATAGCTTAAAAGTAAAAGGATGGAATTATACCTTGTGAATATTAATCAAAAGAAAACTGTATTTGTACACAACAGACACTTCTTCCAATAAGACATACAAATGGCCAATAGATACATGAAAAGATGCTCAACTTCACAGCTATTAGGGAAATGCAAACCGAAACTACAATGAGATACCACCTCCCACCTATGAGAATGGCTATTATATACAAGACATCTAATAATAAGTGTTGGAGAGCTTGTGGAGAAAAAGAAATTCTCCTTCATTGTTGGTAGGAATTTAAACTGGTACAGCCACTATGGAAAACAGTATGGAGGTTTCTTAAAAAAATAAGAATAGAGTTACAATATGACCCAGCAATCCCTTTTCGGGGTATCTAACAAAAATTTTGAAAACATTTATTCTCAAAGATATATGTACCTCTATGTTCACTGCAGAATTATTCACAGTGGCCAAGACATGGAAACAACCAAAGTGTCCTTTGATAAATGATTTGATAAAGAAGCCTGGCCAGTGTTGCTCAGTAGTTGAGCATCGACCCATGAACCAGGAGGTCACAATTGGATTCCTGGACAGGGCACATGCCCAAGTTGTGGGCTCCATCCTTGGTTGGGGGCGGGGGGTGCAGTAGGCAGCCAATCGATGATTCTCTCTCATCATTGATGTTTCTATCTCTATTTCCCCTCTACTTTCCTCGCTCTGAAATCAATGAAAACATTTTTTTAAAAAGATGTGGTACATATGTACAATGGAATTCTGCTCAGCCATAAAAAAAAGATGAAATACTGCCATTTGCAACAACATAGATGGACCTTGAGAATATCATGCTAAGTGAAATAATTCAGTCAGCAAAAGATAAGAACCATCTGATTTCACTTTATGTGGAATATAAAATGGAAACTCATAGACACAGATAACAGTATGGTGGTTTCCTGAGGGAAGAACAGTGGGGGGATAGTAAAGGGTAAAGTGGGTCAAATATATGGTACCAGAAGATGATTTGACTTTGGGTGGTGGGCACACAATGCAACATACAGATGATACATTATAGAGTTGTACACTTGAAACCTATATAATCTTATTAACCAATGTCTCCCCAATAAGTTTAATTTTAAAAAGATTTTAAGAAATAGAAAAACTGGAGCATCTATATTAACATCAGACAATATAGATTGCAGAACAAGGAATATTATCTGTGATAAAGAAGGACATCACATAATGATAAAAGTGTGAACTCAGCAAAGAGCTTTAAGCTTTAACAACCCTGTGAATGGGGATATACCTAACACCAGAGCTTCAAAATACATAAAAAACACTCCCAGAACAGTTATTATTGACTGATAAATGCAAACTTCTCTTCCAAGCACATATGCAATCACTACCAGATAGAATAATTGAATAGTCCCCTATAAAAAATTACCCTAAGCTCCTTCTCTATCAGCATCCATCCAACCCTAAGACCCAGCAGCCTAGGGAACTAGTCATGCCAACAATAGGCTCCAAAACATTCTCTGCATAAAGATCTCTCTTCATCCTTTATGAGCAAAGTCTCACAATACAGTCAAAGGAACACAAAGCACTACAAAGAAAAAAAAAATGGAGAGTGTGTAAGGCAGACACATTCTCAGGTGAGCCAAGTGGCTCAATCTTTGGAATGAGTCATGGAATATGAGTTCTTTACAGCAATTAAAAGTCTCTTGGATTACACAAGAGTAGGAACATTACAAACCAGTATCTTGGACCAACATAAACTGAGGTGTGGTAATTATGTTCCATCCAGAGGTTCAACAGAACACGATATTGGTTCTGTGCCTCCCGAATCACACTACAGCTCCTCAAATGGCAGAACAAGGAGCCAGCTTTGGCCTCAAGCTTCAGAGCTGTTCAGACACTAAGCCCGAAGCACTTCCAAAGCTTCGGGAATCTGATATTAAAGTATCTCAAGTTAAAGAATTGTGACTTATTTTTGAAAAATCTACTGATAATTCCACTACTGTGAAATCTAAATTGAAAATTAAGTCAATGTATAGTTTATCCTTTTCTTGTGCTCACATTTAAGACCACTAAAGGTAGATATAACAAAAGCTAAGTCCTTATGTTAGCCTTTTTAAACTCTTCTATACTTCACATAAATATAACTTATTTAAATACATAAAGTCATTTGTCAAACTAAAAATTTCATTAATGGGGGCCAGGAAAAAAACAAAGTTTTAATAAAAGCATGAATCTTAATGTCAAAAATCTCATTTTGAAATGTTTTGTCTTTTTCCCTTGAAAAGTAAAATCATGGCTTGGAGGATAATCAACAATAAAAAAATAAATATTTAAGCTAAGTTTTATGCCTTTTTATTTCTAAACCAAATTACTCAAACATGAAGTAGGAAACCATTCAAATAAAGCAATTAACAAATTTAATCAGGCAAATTTTTTTAAATGCCTTAAGTAACTCTGCCTATTCCCTGCAGATTTCTGCTAATAACTTTGAGGAAAATACTTGGCAAAATGGAAACTCATTAGATAACTATAGTTCATGTTTTAGAAATAAAAAGCAAGATTACCAATATTCCAAAAATCTTACTTCATAAATGAAAGGCTGTTTTGTTTTGTCCATACATGTATTCACACTACATAACAAACCTGTTCGGCCAGGACAAATGTCTTTCTGGCCACTCTAGAGAATATTAATTCTAAATGAGCAAAATTTGTCTGGAACAGGGGAAGGGAGATTTGTTTCCACCCCGAACACTGTCTGAAGTAATACAGCCTCTGAAATATTCACATCTGCAAGACATTTTGCTCAAGAGACTAAGGTAACTAACAAAGAATGCTTATAGACAAATGAGTAGCTAAAAGCAGTAGGAGCAAAGGCACCTGAATAAGCAGTTCAGAACTTCCATGCACAGACCTTCCACGGTGAATCACTCATTGAATCAATTGTGCTTATGCCTGGGCCAAATGACTCCAAAGTGAGTTACATGTCCTTAAGAGTGCTGAACAGCACAAGGTGAACCAGCAAGGCGAGGAGAAAAATATCAGAACTATTTTTCAATTTAAGAGCTTTATACTGTTAAATACCTGAATTAACAGGTGATTGTATAAGAGGCAGTAAGTATAGTGGAAAAGCGAAGTCTCAAGCTAGTCTAAGCCACTTAGCCACCATTGATGTTAGGCAAATTATTTAACCTTTCTGTGCCTCCATTTCTTCACCTTTAAAATTGACAATATAATAAACCTAACTCTTAGGGTTGTTATGTGAATTAAATGGGTTAACACTCAGAAAGCACTTAAGACAGAAATCACTATATCAATGTGAGTTTTTTTAATGCTAGATGGTCACAAACACTATGTCAGATATCGTAAAGGAATCCCAAAGGAAGAATAGGAGTTCTACTAGGTGAAAGGGTTTACTGGTTCATTCATTTTCAGAGAATTATAGAGTATTAAAGCATGCAACAGTCTGCTAATATGAAATTTTTAAATTGTATTTTCTAATTTTAGGTAAACTAATTCACAAGGTAGACAAGTGGCTTAAGAAGATTCTGGAAAGAAGTAAAAATAATACTATTATTGCAAGCACCTGAAAATAAGAACAAAATGACAGAGATAATTACTACTATTCTTGGCTAAAAGCTATTGTTCAGTCATTATGAAGGAAAAGCAACCCCAGCTAATCAGAGACACAATATGGTCAAAAATTTTAAATTATCAAGAAACTGTTAACTATACATTATTTTTATTAGCCCCCCAAAAATACTATGTAAATATGAATTTATACCCTTTCTTATTAATTCTAACTTTGCCTTAAATATATTTTGTGCCTTGAGAGACAGGGCCCACACTCCCTGGTGGAAAACTTTGAGGCAGATGTGTTCAAAATTTAGAATTTCTCAATTTAGATTTTTGTAAGTTACTAGAGTGCCTGTGCCATATATTACTAACACTCCCCTAGCAAAATCTGGGGCAGCATCTCATAATCACACATATTAATAGTTCTGCAGAGAAAATATAAACTTTCACACTAAGTAGGATAAATGATGATAATCATTTTTGCAACATCTATTATATATTTGCTGTACATTGTTATTTACATAGTATCTTAAGGTCCTAAGACATATTTGCACAAAGAGACAAACATATAAAACACATTATTATTCCATTTTCAAAAGGAACAAATAAGAAATTCAGTAGAGTCAGTGGCTCACATAAGTCACCATAAGTTCAATGGGGTCCCTGAATGATGCCATTATTCAAAAAAAGACAGTCTTGCCGTGGCCTGTGTGGCTAATTGGTTAGAGTGTCAACCCATGCATGGAAGGGTCACAGGTTCGATTCTTAGTCAAGGGCACATACTTGGGTTGCAGGTATAATCCCAGGCCCTGCTCGGGGCACATGTGGGAGGCAACCAATCAATGCATCTCTCTCACATTTAGGTCTTTCTCTCTCTCTCTCCCTCCCTGCTGCCTTTGTTCCCTCCCTCTCTTCTTTCTACTCTCTCTAAAAATCAATAGAAAAAATATTCTCCAAAGTCATAGCCACAGTGATCAGACAGGGAAAAAAAAAAAAAAAAAAAGCACCCAAATTGGAAAGGAGGAAGTAAAACTGTCATTATTCACAGATGACATGATATTGTACATAGAAAACCCTAAAGACTCCACCAAAGAACTACTAGATTTAATAAATGAATATGGCAACGTAGCAGTATACAAAATTAACACCCAGAAATCAATGGCATTTTTATACACCAACTAGAGGCCCGGTGCACGAATTCGTTCATGGGTGGAGTTTCTTGGGGTGGCCTGCGGGGATCAGGCCCCAGATTGCGCCCCCAGGCTCACAGCCCCAGCTCACGCCCCCAGCCTTGCAGCCCTACAGCCCCACCACCCCTACCTGGCACCCTGCCTTGGCCTGGTGCCGCCCGCTCACCTACTCCACCATCCCACCACGGTCCCACTCTCATCGGGGCCCATTGGGGCCGGCAGCACCTCCACTGCCGCTCGCTGCCAGCACCGCATCACTGACACTCGCCATGTTCTGCACCGCCCCCTGGTGGTCAGCGCACATCATAGCGAGCAGTCGAACTCCCAGTTGAACAATTTGCATATTAGGCTTTTATTATATAGAATAATGAACTCTCAGAAAGAAAAAACTTTTTAAAAATCACATCAACAAAAAAAAATTAAGATACTTAGGAATAAACTTAACCAACGAGGGAAAAGACCTGTATTAGGAAAACTATAGGAAGTTAAAAAAGAGATAGAGGAAGATATAAACAAATGGCTGAATATATCATGTTCATGGATTGGTAGAATTAAAATGGCCATACTACCCAAAGCAATTATAGATTCAATGCAATCCCTATTAAAATGCCAATGGCATATTTCACAGAGCTAGAACAAATACTCCAAAAATTTATATGAAACCAAAATAACCCCAGATAGTTGCAGCGATCTTCAGAAAGAAGAATAAAGAGGGAGGGATCACAATACAAGATATCAAGTTATACTACAAAGCCACTGTAATCAAAATAGCTTGGTACTGGCACAGGAACAGAACAAAGACTCCAGAAATCAACCCAAGCCATTATGCTCAATTAATATTTGACAAAGGAGGCAAGTGCATATAATGGAGTAAAGATAGTCTCTTCAATAAATGGTGTTGGGAAAACTGGACAGATATATGTAAAAAAATGAAACTAGACCACCAACTTATAACATACACAAGAATGAACTCTAAATGAATAAAAGACTTAAATATAAGTCGTGAAACCATAAAAATCTTAGAAGAAACCATAGGCAGCAAAATCTCAGATATCTTTCACAGCAATATGTTTGCCGATATATCTCCTAGGGCAAAGGAAACTAAGGAGAAAATAAACAAATGGGACTATATCAAAATAAAAAGCTTCTGCACAGCAAAAGAAACTATCAAACAAAATAACAAGGGAGTCCACTATAGGGAGAACATATTTGGCAATGATACATCTGATACGTGGTTAATTTCCAAAATATATAAGGAACTCATACAAGTTAATAAAAGGAAGACAAACAATCCAATTAAAAATGGACAAAAGACCTAAATAGACACTTTCCAAGGTGGACATACAGATGGCCAAGAGAGCCCTGGCTGGTGTGGCTCGGTGGATAGAGCATTGGCATGCAGATTGAAGGGTCCTAGGTTCGATTTTGGCCAAGAGCACATGACTGGGTTGTGTGCTTGATTCCCAGTGCGGGGGTGTGCGGGAGGCAGCCGATCAATGATTCTTTCATCACTGATGTTTCTATCTCTCTCCCCATCTCCCTTCCTCTCTGAAATCAATAAAAGTATGTTTACAAAAATAAAAATAAAAAAGAGATATATGAAAAAATGTTCAGTCACTAATCATCAGAGAGATGAAAATTAAAATGACAATGAGGTATCACATCACATGTGTCAGAATGGCTACCATCGGCAAATCAGCAAATGACAAGTGCTGGTGAGGATATGGAGAAAAGGGAACCCTGCTACACTGCTTATGGGAATGCAGACTGGTGCAGCCACTATGGAAAACGGTATAGTGTTTCCTTAAAAAATTAAAAATGTAACTGCCATTTGACCCAGTGATCGCACTTCTAGGAATATATCCTAAGAAACCTGAAACACCAATCAGAAAGGATATATGCACCCCTATGTTCATAGCAGCACTATTTACAATAGCTAAGATCTGGAAACAGCCCAAGTGCTCATCAGTAGATGAATGGATAAAAAAGCTGTGGTACATGAATACCATGGAATACTATGCAGCAGTAAACAGAAGACTCTCTTACCCTTTGAGACAGCATGGAGAGACCTGGAGAGTATTTGCTAAGCAAAATGAGCCAGTCAGAGAAAGACAAGTATCACATGATCTCACTCATATGTGGAATCTAAGTAACAAACTGATGAACAGAGAGAATCCAGAGATATGGAAGCATGGAACAGAATGCAGAATGTCAGAGGGAAGGCAGGGGAGGGTGGGTGGGTGGGAGGTAATCAACCAAAGACCTTGTATGTACATATGCATAACCCATAGACAAGGACTATTAGATGGTGAAAGCCTGGGGCAGGACAATTAGGGGGTTAATGGGAGGGGAGTGGATGTAATACTTTCAACAATATGTAATACTTTCAACAATAAAAATTTAAAAAAAATAAATTTTTAAAAAAGAGAAAAATATCCTTGAGTGAGGATTAACAACAACAAAAAGGGCAGTCTTTACTGTTGAGAGCTGTCAATTGAAATGGAAAATTATTATGAGAACTTGATTCAATCATATATTTTTATACTAAAAACATGGGAAGACATGGAGGTTCCTATCACTAGCATAAGTTTCACTGATCAGCCGGAGTCAGAGCCACTATTGGGGTCTCCGGGGTCATTTAGCCTCTCCAGGTACTGCTTCCAGTTGTATCTGGTGGCTACAGCCCCACAGGGGAGCCCCTGACCACCCTCAGCGTGGATGCTGAGAGAACCACTTCCTATTCTGCCTCTTCCCAGTGTCTGCCCACCCCCCGCCCTCCCCTCACACACACACCTACACACACACCTTGCTATGGGGAAAAACCCAGTCTTCAGACATTGAGTGGAAGAATCTGGGGGAAAGTCAGCAGCTGGGAGAACAAATCAAGTAGACTTCCAATGCCTTTCATCAAATGGCCCAAATGTCTTTACTCCCCGTGGTTTGTTTCCATTAAATTCAGTCAATTAGAATTTTTTTCTCTCTCTTAACAAGTAACTTCTGAAAAGGCAAGCATATCTTGAGTTATTTTTAATGAGTTTAACACAATTGTTTTCCTACTAATGTGAGACTAGCCACATCTGAGTTCAATTTTTACTTTAAGAAACATGTATTAAGCACCTGTTAATGTGCCAGGCATACTAAGTGAGCCAAATAAAGATCATAAATAGCTTCATGGCAGCACAGGTTGGCTTTTGCCACCACATGAGTGTCCCTAATTGGGGGAGGGGGGGTGTCAGAGGAAGAAAGACCTTGAACAAGCAATAACAGAAATGATAATACCATGAGAAACATATCAAGAATGGTGTGCCAGCTTACAGCACGGCAATTTAACTAGTCTGGGTTGAGAAGGAGTAACCCAAGTGGAGACTTGGGGGATGGGTTAATTTTAATCAGGTTAAGGTGGGGTGAGGCTGCCCCAGGCTCCAGCTCAGAGTGACCGTAGGATGAGCAGTCTGGCCATGGAGGAGCCTGTCAAACCCGCTGACTGACAGATTTTAAGCAGGGGAAATGCAGTGACCTGCATTTTAAACAACCCCTCTGGCTACAGTGAGAGAATGAAGTGGATGGGGGGAACCATTTTGGAATCTGTAGCAGGAATGCAGATAAGGGATGATGGAGGCTTAAACCAACTGGTGTCAAGTGAAACTAGGGAGACTCAGAGATTCAGACATTCAGAAGTTCTTTGAGGAGTCAACATCCACAGGACACAGTGAACTATTTATAGGAAGATGAAGAGAAAGACTCCTGGGTTTTTGCTTTGAACACTGGATGGATGGTGGAGTCCTGTACTGAGGAGCAGGGTTGGGGGGTAGAATGATGAGTCTACCAGTAATTCCAGGTATGTTGCTTTTGAGGTGCCTCAGGGACATCTGAGGGGTGACAGCTATTCAGAAACACTTAAATGTAGGGGAGAGATGACAATCTGGCGTCACCAGCATCAGGATAGTAACCACCTGCCACGTGTGAAGAGTAAGAAATGCAGACAGACACTCTACTACAAGAAGCAGGAGTCTGACACTTAAGGGATGAGGTGAGGTGGTGGAAACCACAGGCAAAGGAGACCATGAAGGACAGCCAGAAGGCAGGAGGTAAAAAGCAAGTGTGACATCACAGACTCAAGGTCAATGAAGATACAAACTAAAAAACATCCAGGGATTTGGGGACCCAGAAGTCATCTACTGGCTACTTTAATGAGAGCATTTTTAGGGGTAGGGTAGTGGGTTTGGAGTGGGTTGAAGAGTGAATGTGAGGTGAGGAAATGAGCCCCAAAATACAGATGGCTTTTTCAAGAACCTGGACTATAAAAGGAAGAAGATAGTAAGAGTGTGATTTCTTGCCCAGCCAGTGTGGCTCAGAGGTTCAATGTCAACCTATGAACTAGGAGGTCACGGACCATGATTCAATTCCTAGTGAGGGCACATGCCAGTGTTGTGGGCTCGGTCCCCAGTGGAGGGTGTGCAGGAGGCAGCCAATCAATGATTCTCATCATTGATGTTTCTATCTCTCTCCCTTCCTCTCTGAAATCAATATATATACAAAGAGTGTGATTTCTGAGAAAGAATCAGGTGATGAGGGGTGATTTTGTTTTGTTTTTAGTTAAGAGAGTTAAGTATATTTTGGATCACTTCTCATAATGGCACTAATAAACATTAGCATTATTACATCACTAGAGGCCAGGTGCATGAATTCGTGCATGGGTGAGGTCGGGCCCGCTCACCCCAATCGGGGCTGATTGGGCCAGACCAGCTCGGGGGAGGGGACGTGGGAGGTGGGGACCAATTGGGGATGGGGCCAGCCAGGGGAAGGAGCTCCAGGCAGTTGTAGGCCAGCCCTGGCCCCTGGTCAAACTCCTGTTGAACTCCTGGTGGAGGGGACAATTTGCATATTACCCTTTTATTATATAGGAGGATATGGAAAGTCCATGGCAGGTGTGATCAGAGTTCAAAGCTAAATCCCAAGTTGTATTTAGTAACTTGCTGGCGTGATCAGCTGAGCATGTCTTTTTCCTCTTAAGTCTTTCATTATAAGAATGAAGCCTCTTTAGTGAAATTTCAAAGCAAGATTGCTAAAAACTTTAGAAATTTAGATAAATATATTTCAAAGATGATGGGAATAAAGAAGGGACAGTTGGAGGCAGAGGAGAGAGAGGAGATAATGATTAACAGAAGGTTCCTGAAATGGGCAGAGAGGCAGGGCTCCACAGTGGAGGGGAGGGTTGACTTTGCACAGGAGAATGACACTTCTCCCCAATGAAAGCAGGATGTGGAGAGGATGGGGCCTATAGGCTCACAGGGATTTTGGTGGGAGGGTGAGGCAGCTCACACCTCAGGCTTCCAGCTGCTTCGTATGGTAGGAGGCAAAGTCAGCTCTGAGAGTTAACTAGGGGCAGAGGTGAGGGAAGCAAGGAGAGGAGGTCGAAAGAGCAGTTGTGGAGAACTGAAGCAGAACCCGCCATGGTGCTTTGCTGGGTACATTTGTGGGCCTAGCTGAGGGTGGATGCATGATCCCTCCATACAGGCCTGGTGCTATCTTCTTGTGCAGCTTCAGTGCAAGAGGTAGCCTGCAGTTAGCTGGATCCGTGCAGAGCTGGGCTGTGGCCTAGCAGGTGCATCAGAATGACAACAAGGTAGAGTTTAGGGCAGCCGTGGGCAAACTATGGCCCACGGGCCAGATCCAGCCCGTTCGGCTGTTCTATCCGGCCCGCGGAGCCGAAAGAGCGGAGGGTTCTCTTGCTCTCCCCTCCGCTCCTTTACTTTGAATTTATATTAGTTCACACAAACACTCCATCCATGCTTTTGTTCCGGCCCTCCGGTCCAGTTTAAGAACCCATTGTGGCCCTCGAGTCAAAAAGTTTGCCCACCTCTGGTTTAGGGTGTGGGTAGGAGAGTGATGAGATGACCTACATAATCTGAGGTAAATGCAAGCAGGGAAGTGGCCAGTGGGTGGGCTGACAGTCCAAAAAAAGGGACTTCCTCTAAGGAAGTGGGTGGACCCGGATGACGATACATGTGGAGTTACAAAGATGATTGGATGGAGGTTTGGCTGTCGAGAGACATGCAGCTCCGTGGGGATGACGACAGAAGCAACATGTAAGTGAACCAGATAATCTTTGTCAGGTTAACCCTCTTGCCAAGACCAGACTTGCACCCAGGAAAAGGGAAAGAAATGTAAAAAGGGGCATGAGGCATGGATGGGATTGTAATAGCCCCACTTCTTTGTGATTAGGTAGTGCTTATGCAAATAATTCATAGTTTGAAGTTTTTAGAAATCTTGTTTTGAAATCTCACTAAAGAGGCTTCACTCTTATAATGAAGGATAAATAAGAGGAAAAAGACATGCTTAGGTGAGCAAGCTAGCAAGTTACTAAATACAGCTTGGGATTTTGCTTCGAACTCTGATCATACCTGCCATGGACTTGCCATATGATGTAATAATGCTAATGTTTATTACTGCCATTATGAGAAGTGATCCATAAAAATGACGATACAGTTCACAAAAAATTAAGTTCACTTAAATTCAAAATAATAATTTTGACTGCATAAAGGCATTACTTTGATTTTTAAAAATTTAAATCTCAATACCAACCTATATTTCTTTGAATTAGCATGCACTCCTTCTCCTTTGTGGAAAACTGGCTTCTGCTTGAAATGCCAAAGTCAAAGCAGTATTTATTCCTCCCCATGTCAAACAAAGTGCAATTGAACACTGTTCTCCTCTGTCCCAAAGTCAGTCTATTTTCAGCCAGGCGAATGGTCTTTTCCCCAGGACGTCTGGGGGCCTCCTTGAAGACAGCAATCACTCCTTGGACAAAGATGCATGGCGGGGGCAGCACCATCACCTCCACCCGGGACGCACATGTGAGTTCTGGCACCATCACCAATTTGTATCCAAATTTCTGGGCCAGGTCAATTGGTCCTATGGAGGTAATGACTGAGTCTCGGCCAAACAACTTCAGCACTACGGTGACATAGGCTTCTGGCCCCACAGGTGCACAGCCAAACTCAACCCACTGACCTTGAGAGAGTTCTGTCCTCTTGCTGGTTCTTATCTCCAGTGGTTGTTCCTGACTTGTTCTTGCCTCAGGAAGACTATTGGTGAAGATGACATCCACCAAGATATCAGGCTTGTCCACAGGAAACAGGCATAGTGGTTGATTGGTGAAAAGGCCCACCTGGAAGGTGCCTTCTGCTGCTTTGGATGTCCTATTCAGATCAACCTGAAAGACGGGCCATTCCACCTTCAGAAAGGCACTTTTCTCCCACCAGGGAGCTGGAGTGCTGCTGTCTGTCACTTCCTGAGTCATTGTGAACCAGTAGTCGCCAGCCTCCTTGAAGTAGAAGCATTCAAACTCAAGTGTCCCCTGGGACTGGTTGGTCAGGAGGTATTTGGTGGTCACAGTCTGATTGGTGTTAGCCTCCAGCAATAGCACAGATACATTCCTCAGGGTCCCATTAGCACCATCAAAATACTGGAAATCCACAGACACTGTGGTGTTGCTTAGCGCTACATGTCCTGGCTCTCCCAAGAGGAGATATTCAGCTTCTCCAAGAACTGAAATGAAATGGTCAGAATGGGTTTTACAAAGGCATGGTTGAGCAGCACTACAGGAGACATCAAAGAAAAAAATCATTATAGACACAAGAGAAGTTTGAACTGAGGCAAGAATGATATAAAATGATGCTTAGTGCTGATTCTGGGAGGTGGGAACTATACTGTTTCGATTTTAAAATGGCTCTGTTCCTTTATCTTCCTCTTTTATGGTTATGTTTAAAATAAACAGTAATATTCTGAATTCATAACATTCAACAGTATAATGTGTCTGCAATGAAAATCTATAAAGAAAGAGTAACAATTTACAGTTCCCAAGATAAAAATCTAATACCTCACTTTTCTCATTTTAATAATATTCTGGTGTTCAGGTATTTGGGGGAGATGGATTTACAGTGAAGTTAGAGAAAGCTTGGTTTATTTATGTTTTAATTGATTTTAGAAAGGAAGGGAGTGGGAGAAACTGAGAGAGAGAAACATAGATTGGTTGCCACCCATGCACACCCCAACTGGGACTGGACCCGCAACCTGGGCATGTGCCCTGACCGGGAATCGAACTGGTGACCTTTCGGTGCATGGGATGGCACTCAACCAACTGAGCCACACCTGCCAAGGCAGAGAAAGCTTGGTTTAAATGGTATAATATACACTTCTCTAAGTTACTTAAAATTTCAGACCCTAAATATACTTCAAAGTTATTTTTCAGGTATTCAAGACAAGTATTTTGTTGGACATTTTCACTGTAAAGAAACAAATGATCCTGTTTATATGAGGCAGAAAATTTTGGACAAATAAGAAATGCTGACACCGTTCTTCATGGGTCATCCAAGGAAAGAGTGAAACTTTATGAAACAACTAGGCTTGTTCTTAGCAATTTTTTTTTATGTACAATTTTTTATTAGAACATATGTTTTCATTTCCCTCAGTTTTACATATATAAGAGTGGAGTTGCTAGGTCATATGGTAACTCTAGGTTTAGCATTTTGAAAAATTGACATACTGTTTTCCAAAATGGCTGCACCATTTTACATTCCCACCTACCATGTATACAGGTCAAAATTTTCCACATTCTTGCCAACACTGTCTGTTGTTTTTATTATAGCCAGCCTAGTGGGTGTGAGGTGGTGTCTTACTAAGGTTTTGATTTGCATTTCCCTAATTACTAATTTTGACCATCTTTTCATGCATTTATTGGCCATTTATGCATCTTCTTTGGAGAAATGTCCATTCAAAAATCCTTAGCAATTTTAATGACATTATAAAACTGCTATTGCCCCAGAGAGGATGGATGACTACCAGCCCACTAGTATTACTCTGTTAGGATCAATCATATCTTTTTAAAGCCCATAAGAACAACTAAAGTAAAGACTGTAAAAAACATAGAATCTTTCTATTTTGAACCCTATCCAAATACTACATCAACGGAGACAGAATTTGGCAATGCAACAATCGGCTGGCCATGGCTGGGGTAAGAAACCATTCTAGGTTTAAGGGACTACAGTGCCATTATGGTTTGAAAACCAACATATGTAAGTGTGAATTCATTTATCTTACTATACACTGAGTGGCCAGATTATTATGATCTCTGAACACATAATAATCTGGTCACTCAGTGTATATCCTATATAATAAAAGGCTAATATGCAAATTGTCCTCTTGACCAGGAGTTGGACCAGCAGGCAGGCTGGCTAACCACCCATGTCCCCTCCCCCTGGCCAGGCTGGCCGGACCCCACCCATACATAAATTCATGCACCGGGCCTCTAATATATATATGTATATATACATACACACACACACACACACACACACACACACACACACTCAGTGGCCAGATTATTATGCATTCAGAGATCATAATAATCTGGCCACTCAGTGTATATATTCATATGTATATAATATAGGCATATTATATCATATATATGTCCAAAGGGTCTCAATGTGTTGTTTGGGCTGGTAGTCTTTAAATCTACCCTTACATGTATTCAGTAAACGATTTTTAGAATCAGCACATGAATATATTGGCACATAGAAATTTTGGGGTTTTCTTTTAATTAGCTCAGCAATTCTTCCATTTCTTATTTAAGATGGGGTGAAAGAAAAGATATAAAACTTGGGTAGTCCTGAATGCTTGATCACCACTTGCTTGAAAACCTTAATAGGATAAAGTTGTGGGGGTTTTTTATATTTATTTAGTCAAAACAGAAGTTGAGGGCTACTTCCTTTCAGATGTAAACAATTCAAGGTTAAGGTTGAAAAAGGTGGCTGATTCTGGTGCAGCTTGTGTGGTAGTTCATAGCAGAACTGGTACCTTTTTGTGTACAGCTGGCTAAAGAAGACTCCAGTGCTCACTGGATTAAGACTAAGAGGCATACACCATTAAAATACTATGAACAACTCTGCTCCAACAAACTGGACAACCTCGACGAAATGAATATATTCTTAGGAAAATAAAAGCTTCTAAAACACAATCAGGAAGAATAAAAAAACCTGAATAGGCCGATAACTACCAATGAAATTGAAGCAGTAATCAAACAACTTCCAGCAAACAAAAGCCCTGGTCCTGATGGCTTTACAGGGGAGTTCTACCAAACATTCAAAAAAGAACTAAAACCTATCCTCCTCAGACTATTCCAAAAAACTCAAGAGGAAGGCATACTTCTAAGCTATTTCTTTGAGGCCAGCATTACCCTAATTCCAAAACCAGAGAAAGACACCACAAAGAAAGAGAACTACAGGCCAATATCCTAGATGAACATAGATGCTAAAATCCTCAACAAAATTCTAACAAATCAGATCCAGCATTACATTAGAAAGATCATACACTATGACCAAGTGGAATTTATTCTGGGGATGCAAGGATGGTACAACATTCACAAATCAATAAATGTGATACATCACATAAACAAATTGAAAGACAAAAATCACATAATCATATCAATCAATGCAGAAAAAGCATTTGACAAAAATCTAACACCCTTTCTTGATAAAAATTCTCAGCAAAGTGGGAATAGAGGGGTCATACCTCAACATAATAAAAGCCTTATGTGACAAACCTACAGCCAACATCATACTCAATGGGCAAAAACTAAAACCATTTCCCCTAAGAATAGGAACAAGACAGAGATGCCCACTTTCACCATTCCTGTTCAACAAAGTACTGGAAGTAATAGCATAGCAATCAGACAAGAAGAAGAAATAAAAGGCATCCAAATTGGAAAAGAAGAAATAAAACTGTCATTATTCACAGACGACATGATATTGTACATAGAAAACCCTAAAGAGTCCATCAAAAAACTACTGACTTAATAAATGAATTCGGCAATTTAGCAGGATATAAAATTAACACCCAGAAATCTATGGCTTTTTTATATACCAATAATGAACTCACAGAAAGAGAAACTAAAAAAAACAATCCCACTTACCATTGCACCAAAAAAATTAAGATACCTAGGAATAAACTTAACTAAGGAAGTAAAAGACCTGTACTTGGAAAACTACAGGACATTGAAAAAAGAGAAAGAAGACATAAACAAATGGAAGAACATACCGTGTTCATGGTTTGGTAGAATCAACATCATTAAAATGTCCATACTACCCAAAGCAATTTATAGATTAAATGCACTCCCCATTAAAATACCAACAGCATATTTCACAGACCTAGAACAAACTCTCCACTGCATGGGAAAACATATTCATCTGGAATAAAAATAAAATAAAAAGACCCAGAATAGCCACAGCAATCCTGGGAAAGAAGAACAAAGTTGGAGGGATCTCAATACCAGGTATCAAGCTATATTACCAAGACACAGTTTTCAAAACTGCCTAGTACTGGCACAAGAACAGACATATAGACCAATGGAACAGAGCAGAGAACCCAGAAATAGACCCAAGCCATTATGCTCAATTAATATTTGACAAAGGAGGCAAGAGCATACAATGGAGTCAAGACAATCTCTTCATTAAATGGTGCTGGGAAATTTGGTCAGATACATGCAAAAAAAAAAAAAATGAAACTAGATCACCAACTTATACCATACACAAAAATAAACTCAAAATGGTTAAAGGACTTAAATGTAAGATGGGAAACCATAAAAATCTTAGGAGACTCCTTAGGCAGCAAAATATCAAACATATGTAATAGCAATATCTTTACTGATACAGCTCCTAGAGCATTGGAAACTAAGGAGAAAATAAACAAATGGGACTAAATCAAAATAAAAAGTTTCTGCACAGCATAAGAAACCATCAACAAAACAACAAGAAAGCCCACTGCATGGGAGAACATATTTGCCAATGCTAACTCAGATAAGGATTTAATCTCCAAAATTTATAGGGAACTCATACAACTTAACAAAAGGAAGATAAACGATCCAATCAAAAAATGGGCAAAGGACCTAAATAGACACTTTTCGAATGAGAGCATATAGAAGGCAAAGAGACATATGAAAACATGCTCAAAGTCACTAATCATCCAAGAGATGCAAATCAAAACAATAATGAGGTACCATCTCACATCTGTCAGAATCTATCATCAAGAAATCATAAACGACAAGTGCTGGCAAGGATGTGGAGAAAAAGGAACCCTCCTGCACTGCTGGTGGGAATGCAAACTGGTGCAGCCACTGTGGAAAACAGTATGGAGTTTCCTCAAAAAGTTAAAAATGGAACTCCCATTGACCCAGTGATCCCACTTCTAGGAATCTATCCCAAGAAACCAGAAACACCAATTAGAAAGGACATATGCACCCCTATGTTCATAGCAGCACAATTTACAATAGCTAAGATTTGGAAACAGCCTAAGTGCCCATCAGCAGAAGTAGATTAAAAAACTGTGGTACATCTACACAATGGAATACTACACTGCTATAAAAAAGAAGGAACTTCTACCATTTGCAACAGCATGGATGGACCTGGAAAGCATTATGCTAAGCGAAGTAAGCCAGTCGGAGAAAGATAAATATCACATGATCTCACTCATATGTGCGATATAATGAACATAAACTGATGAACAAAAACATATCCAGAGACTAAGAAACACTGGACAGTCCAACCTCAGAGAGAAGGTGTGGGGGGTGGTGGGGGGAGGGGAAGAGATCAACCAAAAGACTTGTATGCATGCATATTAGCATAACCAATGGACACGGACACTGGGGTGGTGGAGGCTTTCCTGGGGGGAGGGAGTGGCGGGGGCAGGGGGTGTCAATCAGGGAAAAAGGAGACATATGTAATACTTTAAACAATAAAAAAAGAGGCATACACCACTTAGTTAACTAATGAAAGCCTATTGTCAATGCCAAAGACTATCAATGAGGCAGATCAAATTCTGATTTGATGGGCAACCAATCAATGAAAGAGACATACATGCCCAGTTGGAAATGGAGAAAAAAGATACAATGGGTTCCAGCATAGTGTACTAAAGAGAGAGCTTACTACTTTACAACTCTTGTTTTTACAGACAAGCATACCATTTCATTTAGAAAACTACAATTTGATTGTATGCCATCCTGACTACTACAGTATAGCTTTCTCTATGATTTCATTTATTCTCTCCCCATTCCTTTATTGTATTTAAAGGACTGCTGTCTCAATATAAACATGTTGCTTAATAAAAACAACCTAGCCCTGGCCGGGTTGGCTCAGTGGATAGAGCAGACTAAAGGGTCATGGGTTTGATTCCGGTCAAGGGCACGTACTTCGGTTGCAGGCTCGATTCCTGGTATCTCTCTCTCACATCAATGTTTCTCTCTGTGTGTCTTCCCCCTTCCTTCCACTCTCTCTAAAAATCAATGGAAAAAATATCCTCAGGTGAGGATTAAAAAAAAACACCATCTTATTGGTAATGGTATATTTTGATCAACATCAAATAGAGAAGGGGAAATATAAACCTAGAGCTATGAATATACCTGTTCTTCCATTAATAGCCTGTGCACTCAGCTTCTATGCTGTATGCTCTATTTTATGCTCATTCAATTTTTATTTTTATTTTTATATTCCAGTAAGATATTTTGTGCTCAACAATGATAAACACCCATGGTCCTGGCTGGGTAGAGCATCATTCCGATAACGCAAAGGTTGGGAGTTCGAGTCCCATTCAGGGAATCACACAAGAATCCACCAATGAATGCATAAATAAGTGGAACAAATCTCTCTCTCTCTCTCTTAAAAATCCATCAATAAATTAATTTTAAAAAACAATGACAAATATCCTTGCAGACTTTATTTAAATGGAAGATTTTATGTCTTTATTTATCACTATGAAAACAAGGACACATAAATTATTGTATGAGGCTGTTACATACAGAGCAATCTGTTTTTAAGTAGGGATAAATGACTTTAAAAGAAATGAATCTCAGACTGGTTTTCTGTAAAAACTTGTTTAATTAAATGTCTTAAAAAAGAAATTACTGAGGAAGAAGATTCACTGGACAAAATGACTAGTATGAACTCTAGTCCATTTAACTGGCTGTGCCATCGATATTACACGAGCCAGGATTCTCCTTCTCTTGGATCATAATTTTTTCATCAAAATGGAAACAACTTCTACTCTCATACCATCAACTGTTTAGATGTTTATGAAATATTTGGAAATCATCAAAACCAGCATTATTGAATCTATTGGTTCAGTAGTTGCATGTCTGAGAAATGAATTCAATATTTAATTGAAACAAGAAAACTAACATTAAACACCAACTGTAAGCTCAACCATTCAAGGTGTTTCAAATTCTTGACTATTTTACCATAGCAACAACCCTATGAAGTCTATATTATTACTAAGGTTGAAAGGAATTAAAAAATTTACTAAAGCCCTAGCCGCTTTGGCTCAGTGGATAGAGCATCAGCTTGCAGACTAAAGGATCCCAGGTTCAATTCCAGTCAAGGGCACATGCCCGGAGCTCGATTCCCAATAGGAGGTGTGCAAGGAGGCAGCCAATCCATGATTCTCTCTCATCATTGGTGTTTCTATCTGTCTCCCCCTCTCTCTTCCTCTCTGTAATCAATAAAAACATATTTAAAAAAAAAAAACTTATCGAAGGTATACAATTGGCAAAGATTGAAAATTCAAATTGGTTCCAATGATAATGTAGCAGGAAAACGCTCTTGTCAAGTGCAATCTTACATCAAACCCCAATGTATAAAACATCATGTAACAGGCTTGTCTCCAATTTGTTAAATTGAAAATGAGTTGTTTATTATCATTTTAAGATTTAAAAATATATTTAAAGTGAAATTTGAATCCATAATTCAGAACCTTAAGAGAACCCAGGGTTACAAGGATCACAGTTTGAAAGGTACTGCATTATAAACCCTGCCCTGCCTCCTCATGCAGGTCATCAACAGCAATGCATTTATAAACTTGTCAATGATGTTTCTTCATTGGTTCTGATAGCATTAAGTACACTCACAATACTCACCACAGTCACAGAGCACCACCAACAATAGATTTGAAAAGTCTTTCAACATTTGTTTCATTCTGATCAGCAAAATCCCAGGTCTTTGGTCTCCTCATGTCCTTCCTCACATCTAAACTGTGAATGTTTTTTTTCAAAAACACCTGCAATTAGAACCTCAGAAAAATGATGATATTCTTAAAATAGTAATTATGAAATTACAAAAACCATTCTAAGAAATCAAACTTCCTAGGTGGTACTGAAAAGAAAATACAAAGGACACTCATTTTCACTGGGGAAATGATCTGTAATTATACACTTCCCTTTTGTTCCATTATAGATCACCTGTTAAGAATATTCAGGGTGCTCAACACCAAGATTATTTTTGCGGAACATCTTTGTAGCGCATCTTTAAGTGGATAATTTATTATTTTCTTAACTTCATCAAAACTAATAGCCAATCTTTTTTGTTGTTAATCCTCACCCAAGGGTATTTTTCCCATTGATTTTTAGACAGAGTGGAAGGGAGAATGAGACAGAGAGAGAGAAACATCGATGTGAGAGAGACACATTGATTGGTTGCCTCCCACACATGACCAAGCCTACAACCAAGATATGTGCTTTTGACCAGAATCGAACCCTGGACCCTTCAGTCTGCAGGTCGATGCTCTATCTACTGAGCCAAACCAGCTAGGGCACCAGTCTTGATAATACATCTTCACATATTTATCTGCTTGGTATTTCACACTGATTTATTAAACTTTAGTAAATTTATTAAATGTTTGTCAAACTTTCCTTTTGCATTATGCTATGTAGAAAGGTCCTGCCTTGCTTCCACAAATGGGCATACTATCTTCCTTGCACATTCGGGGTGTTATCTGAATTGCTTCATTTCTTAATGCCTAGGAACTATACCAAAACCATCAAACCTTTAAAAAAGATGCCCAGAGTAGTCAATTAAGTGTGAACTCCATGTGGCCCTGACTTCCCTTATTTAGGTCACTCTAAAGAGAAAACAGAGAAATAACAATTATTATCATCTGTCAGTCTTCTAATACTTGTTGCTGCTGTTACACATCAGAAGACAGATGATTTCATGCAGCAATCTTCCCAGACCACCTAGGAGAGCAGGAAAGACCTTCTCGGCCTGTGCTTCAGAATGATTTGTGGGAGGAGGCACTCACTTTAACATAAACAACTGTTAGACCACAGAATAAGACATCAGGCATTTAAGTGCCCTTTTTTTCATACTAGAATCTAGTAAAAGTGGGCTACTAAACATAACCAAATATATATTTACTTAATGTTCATATTCCCATTATCCAGTTAATAATTTTAATAAATATATTTTATCCAAATATAAGTATGCCATATCCATTCAAATAAGATAGAAAAATAATGGGATTAAAGGGAATGATTGGAATAATAAAAAAAATTCAATAGAAAGAGAACTGATACGTGTCTATTAGCTTTCTTATAGTGGGAGTTGGTTGAACAAAGGAAATAGGTGCTGTACTTCCTTAAAGGAAAGCAG
Source organism: Plecotus auritus (assembly GCF_963455305.1). Lineage (NCBI taxonomy): Eukaryota > Metazoa > Chordata > Mammalia > Chiroptera > Vespertilionidae > Plecotus > Plecotus auritus. Next base: position 97,091,629 of record NC_137772.1, on the reverse strand, counting down.
AGATTTAAAACGTAATTATGCAGATGATTAGGACTCCCTCCATCCCACCAACAACAAAAAAAGAAAATTCAATTTTGCTCGAATTAGGCACAGATTTGACCTTAATCCTTTTTTTGAACATGGACTGGGAAACATGGGCAAAGACAGCAAGTAAAAATCATGTATCTCAGTAGCAAGCATAGGATTTGGGGCAATTAAAAAGCTTCCTTTAAGTCAGCGATACTTAGTAACCGAAGTCAGGAGAAACAAGCATCCATAGCTCCCAAAAATTGAATGGCTTTTCCCAAATTGCTTGTTTCCCCATTATAACTATTTTTTTTAAAGAAGCTTCTAATTACAATTGATTTTGTGATTAGAACACATTTTGCTCCTTAAGAAAATGACCAGTAAAACCCAGAATAGTGTAATAATCTATATTTAGAACTGAATAGAAATGGAATTAAAAATAAACCATCCTACCTGAAATCATAATACAGATTTTTTTTTTTTTGTATTCTCAAGCTTCTGAAAATAAATGCTGAAATTTTACCAGCTCAACCACTAATTTGAATACTTTAACAGAGCATCCCAAAACAGAATTAATTGCTGGGGGGAAAGCACTACATTAAAAAAAAATGATAACCTTGCTTGCTCAATTTATCCCAACATGTTGTTCCCAATACAGTACTTGCTACTTACAATGTTTGACTTGAGAATCATTTTGAGAAAATAAGAACTTAAGTATATTTTATACACATTTTAAAATACTTCTATATAGCATTCACAGACAAATTCTAAATGTATCAAGTACAGGGTAGGTAGAAGTTGTGAATATCCTCAATGGCTAAAGGTTTCACGCCAAGCTCAGATTCCATGTTTTTGGTGAAACCAGCTAAAATAATCCCCACAGTGTCTTCATAGTCGCAGAAAAAGACAATGAATTATGCTAAAGGACAGGAGACCAATGGCTTATTACAAATAAGAGGGAAAAGACCCCTTAGCTGGTTTGGTTCAGTAGACAGAGCGCTGGCTAAGGACAGAATGGGCCGGTTAGATTCCGGTCAAGGGCACATGCCAGGGTTGTGGGCTCGAACCCCAGTAGGGGGAGTGCAGGAGGCAATCAATCACTGATTCACTCTCATCATTGATATTTCTATCTCTCTCCCTCTCTCTTTCTCTCTGAAATTCATAAAGATATATAACTAAATACATAAATAAAAGGGAAAACAAAAAAGAAGCAGTTATTTTGTCCCTCTGATAAACCTGCACATATTTGTGTGTGCATACATCTAATAATAATACTTATTAGGAGGAAATCCCTAATTCCAAAGCAGCTCGTGTAAACTGGCTTTATACATATGCAGTCCAGTCGGCTCTGCCCTGGTTCCACCCTCCCACCCTTTGGATGCAGCTTCCCTGGGAAGTGGTGTGCTCCCTACAGCCACCCAGCTTTCCAAAGGCCCCCAAGTCAAGTTCATGCTTGCAAATATAGCCCGGCCTGTGAAATCAGAGAAAGCTCTCTTAAAATGAGGACCGTTTTGAAATGCCTATATCCCAAAAAAGGTTTCTTTTTGGGAAAAGAGCTGACTTGTTCCCAAACGCTTAATCACCTAAGACGTATTCTTCAAGGGTCTCAACTATTCTGACTTACCAGTCTACAGTCAGCTTCGGTCCCTCAGCAATACCTGTGCCTGGGGAGCCCTGGGACGCACACAGTTAGAGCCTGTCGCCCGAGGGCAGAGGCTGAACACCAAGTAGTGAGGAAAGGCGATTGGGTGCGCCGAGGGACTGGCACCGTATGTCTACCTGTGCTTTCGGGCTGCGGGAAGACTGAGGCGACAGGGTCTGGGAAGTCCCTGCGGCACAGGAGTGGGGACTTACCTCTCGGGACTGGCGGGATCAGCGGCGCGTGGTGGCGAGGAGAGCGCAGGTCAGAAGTCTCAGGGCCGGCGAGGTAGTGCGCGAATGCATCCCGCGCCCTGTGACTGCGCGACCTGGCCCGGCGGCTCGCGGACCGCAGCCCCACCCGGACCCGCCCCCGACGACGCGGGGTGGGCGGCACTCGGAGGGCGGGGGCCTGCGCAAGCCGGCGAGGCCCGCCCCCGAGTCCAGGGCGGCGCATCCTTTCCTGCCTGCGCCCCGCTGGCCCGCTGGGAACAGGAAACCCCCCAGGAAACGCGCGCGGACCGCCAGGGCCAACAGGAGGGGGCACAGACCCCGCCAATACACACACACCCTTAAGCCCGCAGGTGGGACCCGGGCTTTAAGGGCGAGCCAGCAGTCTCCTGACTTTTCAAATTTAATCACTTCTCTCCCGGGTCATTTTCTTCTGGGGGAGCACAAAGTAAGCCATTGAAGGGACATAACTGGTGGGTTGTAAACATGGTTTCCCAAAATACTTGGTTTCCCAAATGTTATGGAAGAGTTTTAAAAGAAAACAGTTCAGGTAAGGTGCAATTTGTTTTTCTTTCTCAGGAGCCAGCGTTGGTTATTTAATTAATTTTAAATTTACATTTTAAAAACTCTGATCTGCACGTTAAGATCTTTTTAAAAGAATAGAGTTCCATCTTGTTCAACAGTTGTGGGGGTTTTTGAGTACACTACGATGTGCAACCCGTTTACCATTTAGTTTTCTTTTACAGACAAAACTAATATAGTAATAGAAATCACAGCATACTGGTGGCCTTGGGAGAGCAGGTGATTGGAAAGAAGCGCCAGGGAACTTTTTGTGATGACAGATATATTCTCCTGGTTGGGGTGTGTGTTACACGGATTATGCATTTATCAAAACTTACTCAATTTAAGATCTGTGCATTTCACTGTGAATTTTACCTCAATTTTTAAAACTCTTAAAATACAGCATTTGCAGGTCCTTGAATCCATCACTTGTACTTATCTTGTCAAATAACTAATTCTAGCAGTACTAATTAAATCCAAAGTTTCAAAAAAGGCTTTAAGCCATCATTCATTTTCACTCCCAGTATAATTAACTAGTCCAATATTCATTTAACTCAAATTGGGATTCCTTTTCAACTAACTACATGCCAAGGTCCCTGGCATTTGCAGCTTTAAAAGCAAAAAGCTCAATGGAAAGACGGCTTTGGAGTTAGAGCTGAGATTACTATTCCCAGCCCTGCCTCTGTAACCTTGGGCAAATGACAATCCCTCCTTTCCTCCACTGTAAAAGTCATACAGTATCAGTTCCATTTAAGTTTCTTGGTGACTGAGTGAATCATGTAGAAAGCACTTTGCATTAATCTTTCAGACACACACCCTCCCTTAGAGACCCACTCTTGAGGGGTGGAAGGACCTAAATCCAGATGCAAATGGCTGAATCACTGTGCTTGGTCATTTTTGCCTTAATTAGAATTCTTGCCAAACTATATTACTGTCTTTATTGGACAATTAAGATAGTTTAAGCTTTTCTAAAAGAAGGCAACATAGCCCTAACCAATGCAGCTCAGCAGTTAGTGTTGGCCCATGATCTGAAGGGTCGTGGGTTCAATTCCCAGTCAAGGACACATACCTGGGTTGCAGGTTCAATCCCCCACCCTTGGTTGGGGCATGTTTGAGAGGCAACCAATTGATGTGTCTTTCTCACATTGATGTTTCTTTCTCTCTCCCCACTCCCTCCCTTCCACGCTCTTTAAAAATCAATGGAAAAAATATCCTCCAGTGAGGATTAACAAGAATAAAGAAGGCAACACAGACATGAAAGAAAAAAAAAAAAAAAAGCTTTCAAAAGAACAATGGCACCGTCTTGTCAGTGATATGAACTAAAACAAGCTGGCTATCAAGATATCTTCAATTCTCTTTCAGGGTCAGCAACTGCTCTAATGATCTTGTGCAAATTGTGTAAAATTTATTCACTGTCTCAATAACATCAATTTATATGAAGAGGTCTTTTCTTGCCCTAGGTAATACTAAGAGAAAAGGTTTAACTAATTCATGACTATCAGGACACAAGGAAGTACACAATGACTCAATTTTCAGTGTAATAACTAGATCTTACATGTGTGTTAACCTGACTTGGATATGACCCATATTATAAAATTTGAGTAAGACAGAGTGTGTCTCAGATAGGCTGAGCCCAGACAAGGCTGGCTGAGAAACCTCTTGGGGACTGGGTAAAGGACGAAGATTTAGGTTTGCAAGTCAACACATTATAATCCAAAAACCACTCAGTTCAGTAAATACTTTAACTAGGACAATACCATGTACAATTACTGACTTAGACCAGTAGGAATTCAAAAGAAGTGTTATATGACAGTCCTTAAACTTAAAGAAACCCGATTTCTCTATTTTCTTATGGCATTAAAATAGAGAGCAATACAAAATATAGTCAAGTATATTGGGCAGACAACTCTTATGGAATTTAGAAATAGTAGAGTTGTGTACTGGAAACAAATTTTTGGAGAGCACATGGGATTGATTAATGAGAATGAGGGTGAAGAAGTGAGAAGAAGTAATAAAAGAAGCTTGGACAGACAAGGGAAATGCATCCTAGAACCAGGAAGGGGCACACCTCATGCTGTTCCCTTGACCTTCCACCCACTGCTGATTACTTGGTCCTTGTGAGCCTAGTTTACCAAGCTCATCCTCTCGCACAGGCCTTTTCAGATTCCTCCATGAGAGCTAAGAGCTCCTTCCGCTGTCTTCCACTGCATGGTACCTGTGCCCCTTCCATGGCACGCACTTCATTCCATCCTCAATTAAGTTTGCTCACATCCTTTTCCCCAAGTAGGCCACCCTTTTAAGGGCAAGAGCTCTATCCTACTCACTTTTTGTATCCCACCACCACCACCACCAGTGGCCCACAGAGTTCCTCACACTAAGTTGGTATGTATGAAAAAATGTTTCCTTAACTGAACTGAATGGGAGATAAAGTAGGGTAAAGTGAAGCCAAATTTTAATAGGTAAATGCATCAGAGTTCATTCATTCAATAAATATTTATTGAGTGTTTACTTTGTGCCAGGCCCTGTTCTAGGCTCTAAGGCTATGTTCATGAACAAACCAGATCAAAATCTTTGCCCTTGTGGAGCTAATACTCTAGATCTATCATAAGGGAAGGGATAAGCAATAAATTTACATAAATTCAACCATACCTAGCAGCAAAAAAAGGAGACAAACACATTTAAACAGTTTAATTATTGGTGCTATAAAAGTCTACTGCTGTAGTTTTTATTATATATTATACTTACTATATTCATAACATACTCATACCCAGGTATCACTACAAGGATTCTAATGTAAGACTATATGTAGAACTTTATTGGCATTTAAGAGATTTTCAAGGATCATTTTGAGCATGTTCAATTTCATACTTAGGCACAGTCTTTAAAATCTAACCACCCTATAAGTTGTGACTCTACTACTCCAAGATGAAAACTGACATTGTTGGGCAAAGGAGAATCATTTTAAGTAGATGAGTATGAGAATAATGACATGATGGTCATATTAGTCTGATGATAGCGAACAAGATATAGTACATTCACATGAATACACCTGGTCAATCAACGGTGGAATTCACATCAAGAATTTTTTTTTTAAAAGTTCATGAGCCATTTTCCATTCTTATAAAACAACTAAAATAGTAAGAGCTTGAGGTAAAAAATAATTATAATCAACTCTTGATTACAAACCTAAAAGAACAAATTATAACATACCGGCTTATTCTGATTAAAGGTTTATGATTTTCATATATTTTCCAAAGAGTATTTAAAAGACACCAAGTTAAGAAAAATCTTTTTTAATTTTGCAATAACTTTATATACATTAATACCAATCATTTAACCCCAAAAACAATCTTCACTTGTACAATGTAAAAAAATTTTAGACAGTATGTGACTAGAAATATTCCATTACCATAAAGCTACCAACAGATTAATGCTGCTAAGAGCAAAGTTAGGAAAGCAAAAACAATAATTATACCAACGATAAGCACCAAGACAGAACTTTTTTGCACTTAGGACCTGATTGGTTGTATTTAAACATAACCTCTACTAATAGAGGACCAAAATAACACCTTATTTAACAAAAAAAAGAAAAAGATAAAAAATATATACTGAGGTATGGAAAATGTGAAGAATACCCACGTTAAGAATAAAACAATGCTGCCCTGGATGGTTTGGCTCAGTGATTAAGAGCATCGGCCCACACACCAAAGGGTCATAGGTTCAATCCCCGGACTGCTCAGGGCACATGTGGGAGAAAACCAATCAATGTCTCTATCTCTCGGTCTCTCTACCCCATCCCTCCCAATCCTGTCTCCCTTCCACACTCTCTAAAAAAGAAGAAAAAAAATCAATGAAAAAAATATCCTCATATAAAGATTAACAAAAAATAATAATAAAAACAGTGAAGGCAATCACATTTGATTTGGGGTGTGTTTTTTTTTTGGCAAAATATGTCACTTTACTGCCTCTTTAGTTCACTGTATACAATTCAGATTGCTCCATTTTTGTTAACGTGTTGTCACACTAATGTAAATAAATATGCTGAATTATGGGAGTTTGCTGTAATGAATCCACAGCATTCGAGCTAGATCCCAGTAGCTCAATCTTAGTTGTGCAGCCCAGAGAGGAGTGATGTACAAACAAGCTTACACAATGGCCTGAAAGACTGGGCAGCCAGACATTGAATTTCCCCCAAAACAAACCTGAGGCTGAGCAATGAAGGAATTAGGGGATCTGTCATCACAATTTAGAATCAGTGACAGATTTGGAAAATGAAGAGTAAGGAAGGATGCCTCAGGCACAACATTCCCAAGACACTGGAGGATGTGAAGCAGCAACAGCCACTTTTCTGGGAAGAATCAGGGACTGACTCTGGCTGCACTTGGAGGGATTCTCTGGGTCTGCAGCTGAGGATCCCTGCACCTGTAGCAGCCTCTGGCAGTGGCACACACCTCACTGAGAACATCTGAGAATATGAACCTGGGTATTGCCTCCTCCTGGTCTCAATGGTTCCCTTAACACAGATATTATCCCCTCTGGATGCTTGGCCGAAAATCATCACTGACTTCCACTTCTGACTTAGTCTCAGAATGAGGGTCTCCTCTGTGCCTGCTGGTCCCTGAGTTTGAGGTAATCCCAGCATATTGTACGCTATATAGCTGGAATATACAAAGTCAGGAAGTCCACTTTAACACTCAAGCAATCTAAACTCAGCATTATCCAGTTTTTGTTACCTCAGTAATACTTTTTAGCAGAAAAGTTCCTCCACATAACTTATCATGTAAAGAAAAAATATTGCTAGAATATGATAGGCAGATTTTTAAAGTTCAGTGTGAAACTCCTTAAGGGAAAGAAAAGGAGACATATTATTTTTCCACTTTTATGTTCCTGAGCCATCTACTTCCCAAATTTGTAATCATATCTCTGGGCATGTCTGTACAGCTCTTTAATTCAGTTTCAAGATCCACAGCATTTTTTAAACAAAATGACATAGTTGCATTCTTTAAATGTCAGGCATGAAATCATCACTTAAAAAAAAACTAGTTAGATAATATATACGTGAGTCAGATACAATTCTCTCCTTTTTTAAGGTGCTTTATTTGTCTGCTGAAGACATGTTATGACTGTTTCTAATAAAAGCCCTTAGAAGGAGCCTCCTATGGCATGCCGCAGTTTGATATTTTGTTCCAATGTTGTCAGGTTCTTAAACTACACTGAATGTAGGACTTGCTTCACGAAAACCCCCCAGACTGGACAAAAACTTCTCTTATTTATAATTCAGTGAATTTTAGTCACACCAAAATAACAAACTAACCTGTCTAAACATGCAGCTTCTCTTTTTCTTCCCCCATGAACTAAATAGTTAGATTTGATGATCAAGTTAAAATCCACTATATTTCAAGTTAAACTATGAGGGTTCTATACAAGTGTAGCATGATTTTAAATTCACATTGGCATTCATTTTTCTGTATTTTCCTATATTTGTCCTAAATCAACTTCCTATCCCATAATATTAGGAAGAAATTAAAAGGGTTTTACAGTTCCAGCAAATTCTCAGTTTATCAGAGTTTACCCTTAGCTCAGTATCATACAACCTCTACATGATACAAGTACATGGATAAGGAGTATTTCAAATACAAAAAAACCTTAGCTCTGTGTCATAAATAAATTTGGGTAAAACCGCAAGCCTTCCACTGAGTCGTCTCGGCAAAGATGGCCCATCTTCTCTGCAAGTAGCAACCTAGGAATCAAGGGAGAAAACCACAATCACATGTCCATTCAGAAACACAAGTTGTAACAAAGAGCAAGGACCTTACTTACCTTTCTTTAGCCAGCAGGACAGACATTCCCACAAGCTTGGCAAACTCTTCTGATGTTAGGGATCCCTTTTCTGAAACCTAATAGAAACACACAGCAAAATAAAATTTCATAATTTAGACCACCTAGGTACTAATCTAGAAAGAATTTCTACCAGCAATACTCAGGAAATAATTTACTGAATTTTCTACTAAATCCAAAAAATATCCACTATAGAACTAAGTCTTCACCAATGTTTAATTCTACAAAAGCTGAACGACCCAGACCAAAAAAAGTAAAGGCCAAAATATAAACCCTCTATAATATAATCAAGGCACTGTACTAAAGTCTAAAAAAAATTTTGATATTCTGAAAAGAAATACATAACAAATTCTAATTGAATTCATATTATACAATCCAGTGAAGAACCTTTATATATCAGTTTAGTTTTAAGTATGTGGTCAAAATACCTATAGTCTCAGGTATTTTCATCTAGTTTAAATTGAAAAGTTTAATAAATGTAAGCTATTCAAATTATACAGCCTCACCATAGAGACTATGAAGGTAGTAATAGTTCAAGTACCCTGATGAGTAATAGCAGTTTGGCCATAAAATCCATTTAAACTACAGTTGCTTTTCATATTTTTGAAACAATTATTTCATAAAACAACTTTTGATGTTTGTAATGCTACTTATGTAACTGCTACTAAAAGTAAAAGTTCTATCGTGGATAACATTCTGATTAACAAAGTTAAAAAAACCTGTTCTCAAGACAGCTTCAAACAAAAAGAAAACACCTCATTAATTTTAATTCTCTTTTCTTGTAAGATATTTGGAGCGTTAGTACATTTCAAAAACAGCTTTCAGAGAATAACTATGATTAATATTTATTTATTGCTAATGATAAACCATTTTTAACTGGGCCAACAAACATTACTTTTTAGTAAAGTTAAGTTCAAAAGGAAATCCTGTTTCTCAAGTTGCTAGACATTTGGGTCCTCACAGCAAACCCTAATGACTAGAGGAAACTGGGTTCACATACTGTCTCCAAGGCTGAGGCCACCATTTCCTCTTCCTTGTGGGACTGAAGCTCAATTACCATGACACCACTGTCAAAAACTCGGAGCCTAAAAACAGCAGGCGGGAGAACAAAGCTGTGAATATCTAGGATCTTCAACCACTAAGGAGGCACAAGTATTATTCACCTTCTCTTATGCCCAGGTATGAGGCAATATTAACACAAAACATCATTTGAAACTTAACAATCACAAGCAACCATGGCATAACTATAAAGCTCATAAATAAACTATCATCTACATACTAAAAAAACAAAACGTATCTGGCTATTTTTTCAATATTTTTATTTTCCAATTATAGTTGACATTCAATATTATTTCATATTAGTTTCAGATGTACCACGCAGTGATTAGAGAATTATATAATTTATGAAGTTATCACCTGATAATTCTAGTACCCACCTTGCACCATACATAGTTACTACAATAATATTCACTACGCAGTACATCTCTGGCTAATTTTTTTTTAACCATGGAGATAAGGAAAATATAATTCACAGCTGAACATCTGTACTTCTGGGTCTCCAGAGACAAACACAGAAAGTCTAAGGGAAGAGGAGCTAGTTACCCTGACCTCATGGGAAGAGCCCACATTCTTATCTCACTGCGCCAAAACGACAGGAGTTGGATTACTACCCCCCTCAGGCCATGCACAGGATGGAAGCCAGGATGACAGAGGTGCTTATGGTGCCAAGTGAATTCTGTTAACATAGAATTTCAAGAGGGGCAAAATGTTGGCTCACCCCACAGGATGGCAGACCTGGCAGGGCTTTCCTATCTAATTAGTACAGAATAGTGGCTATTGTTGGCAAACTTCCTGCAGAGATTCTTTTACCTGAGAGGTAATTTCAGAGCTTCCAGCATCTTGCAAGCATTCACTAAATCTTCTGGTGAGAGCAACTAATGGGGGGAAAAAATCCAGTTTACACTGCAAATTAATAGAGTGATGCTATATAATTACGACCACTAAAACAGAAGAGAAATTTTTAAAATTATCATTTATCAAGGATTTTAGGTGGCTTAATCACTACAAAGCAAAAAATTAACAAAGAAGCAAAAACTTCTATTCATTAAAGCAGTGCTAGCCAATAGAAACAGAAGGTAAGTCATATATATAATTTTAAATTTTCTAGTAGGCATATTAAAAAATTAAAAGAACAGGTGAATTTAATTTTAACACATATATACCCAATAGATAAAAAAATTCAGTATACAGAGTGGGGCAAAAGGTTTACAGTTGTTCATATGGAAAATAATACAATTAATAAATAATAATCCTATATAATAAAAGCCTAATATGTTAAGTGTCCAGTCATTCAGTCAACCAATCAAAGCGTAATATGCTAATGATATGCTAAGGCCACTCAACTGCTCGCTATGACGTGCACTGACCACCAGGGGAGAGACAGTCGACCAATAGACCAGTTGCTATGATGTGCACTGACTGCCGGAGGCAGACACTCTGACTGGTAGTTTAGCTTGCTGCTGGGGTCAGGCTGATTGGAACTGAGTGAGACTAGCCGGACACGCCCTGGAGCCCTCCTGCAGTCCCTCCCCGGCTGGCCAACCTCCGGCATCCCTCCCCGGCCCTGATCGTACACCAGTGGGGTCCCTCAGCCTGGCCTTCGCCCTCTCACAATCCAGGACCCCTCGGGGGATGTCGGAGAGCCAGTTTCAGCCTGATTCCAAAGGCCAGGCTGAGGGACTCCACTGGTGCACGAATTCGTGCACCAGGCCTCTAGTACAAGAATAAACTGTGTTTTGCATACTCACAACTGTAAACCTACTTCTGCCCCACCCTGTAAAATCGCTATAAAAAATTTTTAATGAGATATTTAAGATTTCTTTATTCTGTACTGTCTTCTAAATGAGGTGTGTAATTTACACTTTCATCAATTTGGATTCACTACATTTTAAGTTCACAATCATCACATGTGGCTAGCTAGTCACTACCCTTCCAGACCATGGAACCGTGTGGTGGTTGACAAGCACAGCTTTGAGTCACACAGAATGGCTATGGAGCCAACCCAGCCTGGGTCCAAATCCCTATCAAATCAGTCTCCAGGTGCAGCCTATGTAAAATTATTTAATCTTTCTAAGCCTCAATTTCCTCACCCCAAGTTACCACCAGATTGGGATAGTAAAAGTAGCTGCCTCACTGAGTTATTGGGAGGATAAATGAGGTAAAGTGCAGAGTGCCTGGTAGATAGTAAGTACTCACCAATGGCAGTTATGACTATTCAAATAAAAAGAGCATAGGCTTAATTTGTGAGTCAGGGGTGAACACTGGAAAGACAGAGCAAACTGCTGACACCACAAAACTGTGTTTGACTGTGAGGGCATAAGGAGTGCATGGACAGAACCTTGGAGGACAAGGGCATCTGGGTGTGAAGGGTCAATGAAAGTTGAAGAATAGCCTCAGCTGATTCACAGCCAAAGGAGCATGGCAGCTTTCCCTCTGTTATCTACAGGCACTCTGTATCCACCCCAATTAAGTCAAACAGCTAATTATCCCAGAGAAAGGGCATCATGTCCAACTTATTAATCACAATACAAACACAGACTATTAGAGCTGAAAGCTGTCAGTCAGTCCAAAGGGTAGAAAGGGTAGAAAAACTGAGTTTGAGAGGTTAAGTAAACTACTCAAGTTCACTCAGCAAAACCAGGGACAGAATCTACCTCCTAGATCACAGAGTGGTTCTTTCACTGCACCATACTTTTCCTCAAAATAGTTTTGATAGTCACAACCCTTCCTCAAATTGTATTCATTGTAGGGAAATTTGTATTATATTAAGAAAGTCTATATTTAGTTTTTTAAAAAAAAAGAAATCTAAATATTCTATGCTTACTTCCATTCCTCGAGCTCGGTTTACTAAACAGTACACCTCCGTGAGTGACATTATACCCCCTCGTTCCTATTAAAATAATGAAAATTTTAAAAGTATTATGTTATAATTAGCACCAGTTAGCATTTCTTAGAAATCATAATCAGAGTGAAATTGGAAATTATAAAATTTCTTAAGAAGCTTTTAAAAATACTATTCACACACAGGAGAACTTACTCAGATACCATGAGACATTTAAATTCAATATCTGGACTTTAATATCATTATTACTCTTTTCACATTTACTTAAATGAAAAAAGAGTCTCTCCACCATGTTTCAAAAGTGTTTTAAGTTATTCTAGCTAATAAACAATGAAACTATAGAACTGAGTAAGAATATCTCCATTTTGCTGCTCCTAGAATATAATAATAAAAGCGCAATATACAAATCAACCAAATAACTGAACTGCAGAACGACCGTCCAGACGACCTTCCGGATGACCATGCTATGACACCCACTGGTGCCATGCCAGCCAAGATGGGTGCAATGCAATTGATCAGGGGCCCAGACATCGCCCCATGATTGCCCTGCAGAGGGAGTTCCAGGCCACCAGCCCATAGGGCAACTGATCAATCGGGGGGGCTCCACGATCGCCCCAAAGAGGGAGGCCCAGGCCACCAACCAGCAGGGTATGGCGGGCAGGTGGGGCCTCTGTCTGCGGGGGCGATCCATTGCGGAGCCCCAGCCAGGTGGACAGGGCCTACTTCTTTGGGGCAATTGATGGCGGAGCCCAGTGATCAATCACCCCAAAGAGGGAAGCCCAGGCTACCTGGCAGCAGCGCTGCAGTGGGTGGGCGGGGCCTCCCTCTGCCAGGGCGATTGATCGCAGGGCTCCCGGACTGTGAAAGGGCACAGGCTGGGCTGAGGGGCCACCCCCACGTGCACCAATTATGTGCACCGGGCCTCTAGTGAAGTAATAATGTAGATGATGACTGTCAATGGCTGCTAACATCATAAAGAAAAGACAATCAGACATGTACCTCCTGATGAAAATGCACAAACTCTATGAAATATTCTTATAAAAAAATAATAACTTCTAGATATAACTACCAGATTACAGGAAACCATGTTAACATACAAGTCAGCAAAATCCAGACTGAGACACTCTATCAGATAAACTATTAATTTCTCCAATCAATAAATTGGGAGGAGGGATAGGAAAAAGGAAAACCCATGGAATTAAAAAAAACTTGAGAGACAAATCAACCAATTGCAATGTATTGTGATTTGAACAAACCAATTGTAAGAGAAAATGTGAAAAATAACTAGATATTTAATAATGTTAAAAAATTATTTTTAACTTTTCAGGTGTAAAATGGGATTATAATTACATTTCAAGGTTTATTTATTACTAGAGGCCTGGTGCACAAAATTCGTGCAGGGGGGGCAGGGGTGTCCCTCAGCCCAGCCTGCACCCTCTCCAATTTGGGACCCCTCAAGGGATGTCCGACTACCCATTTAGGCCCGATCCTGGTAGGATGGGGCCTAAATGGGCAGTCGGACATCCCTCTCACAATCCAGGACTGCTGGCTCCCAACTGCTCGCCTGCCTGCCTCCCTGATTGCCCCTAACCGCTTCTGCCTGCCATCCTGATCACCCCCTAACCACTCCCCTGCCAGCCTGATTGATACCTAACTGCTCCCCTGCCAGCCTGATTGCCCCTAACTGCCCTTCCCTGCAGGCCCGGTCACCTCCAAGTTCCCTCCTCTGCTGGCCTGGTCACCCCAACTGCCCTCCCCTGCAGGCTTGATCACCCCCAACTGCCCTCCCTTGCAGGCCTGGTCCCTCCCAACTGCTCTCCCCTGCTGGCCATCTTGTGGTGGCTATCTTGTGTCCACATGGGGGGCAGCCATCTTTGACCACATGGGGGCAGCCATCTTATGTGTTGGAGTGATGGTCAATTTGCATATTATTCTTTTATTAGATAGGATCATAATTATATACTGAAATATTTACAGATAAAAGTGCTATGATATCAGGGATTTGCTTTATAGTAATTCAGAGTGAAGGTTGGCTTACAGAAGAAGCTAGATGATGGGCACATAAGGATTCATTATACTAGTCTATTTGTTCATGTTTGAAATATTTCTTAATACAAGTGCTTTAATGAGTAAAGTTCTGATTGCCTGAATAATGTTAGACTAGAAGAGAAATCTTATGAAATTAATAGTACATATATAGGGTGGGGCAAAAGTAGGTAGCTGTATGTGGAACAGCTTATTCTTATATTATTTGTTAATTATTGTATTATTTTCCATACAAACAACTGTAAACCTACTTTTGCCCCACCCTGTATACTGACTACTGATATACAAAAATAGCTAAATATATAGAAATCATATATTTCCTTTTGAAAATAAGAGATAAGAAAAACTTCATATTATCTAGATTTAGAAAGTTACAGATATCTTAAGTGAAAATTAAAAACAATTTAGAAGATTACTGACAAAGAACCCATCAATAAGTACACTGAACTAATTTAATATTCCTGAGAGAAAAAAATAACATGATGGTTAAACAGTAACCACATCATGAAAGGAGTTATGCTCTTAAGATTTCTGATTACACAGAAATAATTTAACACAAATTAAAAAGACCATTTAGGTTTTGTTTTTACCTCTAAAGGGGCCTGCAATATTCCAGCCAGCTGTTTAGCCAGCTGCATGTGGTACTGTGTGCCTGAGCCGTAGGTTTCCCTGGTAACTGGGTTAGCTATTCCCATGCTCAGCAAATAGGATTTAAACCTGATGGTCTATAAGAGTAGAAAATACACAAAAAGACAATTCAGAATTATTCTCTCCCAACATTTGAAATCCTTCCATCATAAATTCAATTCTACTCAATTACTTATCATAGTTCCCTGCATAAATCTAATTATCCTTCCTTCTATCTTGCTATCTCATACTCCCTTTACTTCACAAGTTTGATGTGAGAAGTGATTTAAATAACCATGCTATGGTTAATGCCAACCAAATGATACAACTGAGAACTTAGAAAAATGGCTTGTCTAACCGGTTTGGCTCAGTGGATAGAGCGTCAGCCTGTGGACTGAAAGGTCCCAGGTTCGATTCCAGTCAAAGGCATGTACCTTGGTTGTGGGCACATCCCCAGTAGAAGGCAGCTGATCGATGTTTCTAACTCTCTCTCCCTCTCCCTTCCTCTCTGTAAAAAATCAATAAAATATATTTTTTAAAAAATTTTTTTAAAAAGAAAAGAAAAATGGCTTGACCAGATTATAGACAAATTTAATAAACTTATGATATATAAAATATACACTCCTTACATATTTCAATATGTCTTATACACTCTCAGAAAAGCTATTGAAATATCCTATAATCCCACTAAAATTAACAGTTTTTATGGTTGACTTTTTTTAGCACTTTCATATGTCCTCAAGTTCTAAAAGAAATAAAACACTACATTAAAAAAGCAATCTGGTAAGCTACTAAAACATCACTGCATTATTTCTGTAGTTTCTCATGCCTTAAAAAGCAACCTATTTACCTCATCTTCTGTGATGTCACCTTGCTTGTCTTTAATCTTATTAGCAATTGATTTTGATAACTCCACCATTTCTTTAGCCTGTCAAGAGCACAGTAAAAGTGAAAAGAAATAACTGTCCCCCAAGAGTCTGCTAACAAATATATTTTCAAAACTATAATAATTGGTGTGAATTTAATAGGTATAAATGACATATACCTTGATCATTAGCTTGCTGAGGTCTTCAAAGGCCTGAAATGAGAAATTAGTTTTGTTGAAATCTGTCTAAAGAATCAAAATGTTTTAAAGCAATGAAGCACTCTGTTTTCTTCCCTATGATAAAAATATATAAAATTTTCTTCAATTTTTATATAAATATTTATACAACTGGTAAATCTACCTTATTCTAAGTCAGATTAGTTAAGAAACCATAAATTTTCCTAAACTTGCAAAAACTTTTCAAATTTTCCCAAAGAGTTAAAAGGTGATTAAAAAAAACAAAGGGTTACATAAGTGATAGTCCAGAAAATATTATTAACTGTTCTTTAACACAAATAAGAAAATTTGTCACTAGCTTTTCCCAAAACCATTTCCTGATAAGAGGCATTGTAAAGCTTTCCTGGTTGAAAATGGCAATATGCAGCTGCAGTAATACTTTGGGCACAACAATTTTGGCTTTAATAGCAGGTGTGATTTAACTAAAACCATAAATCTCAGCCTCTGAATACTGAACATATTATACCTGTGGTTTTGGATATAGTGAATATCACAAAAGTAAAACATTCAAATACCACAAAAACATATCTAAATAAAAACTTTTTAATTTAATAAATCTTTATTGTTCAGATTATTACAATTGTTCCTCTTTCTTCCCATAGCTCCCCTCCACCCGGTTCTCACCCCACCCTCTGCCCTTACCCCCCACCACTGTCCTCATCCATAGGTGTACAATTTTTGTCCAGTGTCTTCCCGCACCCCCCACACCCCTTTACCCCCGAGATTTGTCAGTCCACTCCCTTTCTATGTCCCTGATTCTATTATATTCACCAGTTTATTCTGTTCATCAGATTTTTTATTCACTTGATTTTTAGATTCACTTGTTGATAGATATGTATTTGTTGTTCATAATTTTTATCTTTACCTTTTTCTTCTTCTTCCTCTTCTTAAAGAATACCTTTCAGCATTTCATATAATACTGGTTTGGTGGTGATGAACTCCTTTTGCTTTTTCTTATCTGTGAAGCTCTTTATCTGACCTTCAATTCTGAATGATAGCTTTGCTGGGTAAAGTAATCTTGGTTGTAGGTTCTTGTTATTCATCACTTTGAATATTTCTTGCCACTCGCTTCTGGCCTGCATAGTTTCTGTTGAGAAATCAGCTGATAGTCCTATGGGTACTCCCTTGTAGGTAATTAACTGTTTTTCTCTTGCTGCTTTTAAGATTCTTTGTCTTTTGCTCTTGGCATTTTAATTATGATGTGTCTTGGTGTGGTCCTCTTTGGATTCCTTTTGTTTGGGGTTCTCTGCGCTTCCTGGACTTGTAAGTCTATTTCTTTCACCAGGTGGGGGAAGTTTTCGGTCATTTTCTTCAAATAGGTTTTCAGTATCTTGCTCTCGCTCTTCTTCTGGCACCCCCATAATTCTGATGTTGGTGCTTGAATTTGTCCCAGAGGCTCCTTACACTATCTTCATATTTTTGGATTCTTTTTTCTTTTTGCTTTTCCAGTTGAGTGTTTTTTGCTTCTTTGTATTTCAAATCTTCGACTTGATTCTTGTGATCTTCTAGTCTGCTGTTAGATCTCTGTATAATATTTTTTATTTCAGTCAGTGTATGCTTAATTTCTAGTTGGTCCTTTTTCATATCCTCGAGGGTCTCGCTAAATTTATCGTCCTTTTCTAGAAAATTCTTGAAAAACCTTATAACTGTGGTTTTGAACTCTAAATCCAGTCATTTGCTTTCCTCGATTTCTTTCATTTGTGATCTCTTTGTCTCTGCATTTTGGCTGCTTCCCTGAGTTGATAGAGTGGCTTTGTGTGCTTGGTGTCCTATAGGGCCCAGAGGCTCAGCCTCCCCTTGTTACCTAAGGTGGACACTCTTGGTGCACCCCTTTGTGGGCTGTGTGCACAGTCTTGTTGTAGTTAAGCCTTGATTGCTGTTGGTATCACTGGGAGGAATTTACCTCCAGGCCAATTGGCTGTGAGGATCAGCTGTGTCTACACTGGGAGAACTTCTGTGCTGGAGACACCCTTATTAGACAAGACTTGCAAAAGCCTCTGTGCTCAGGTTAGATGGGCCGGAGTCTCAAGGCGGAGCAGACAGCATTGGTTTCCCATCAGCCCTGCCCTAATAGGCCCCTGTGTCTCAGTGTGCCGTGGTAATCGCTGCAAGCACCTCTGAGAGAAAGCCGCCCTCGAGTTCCGCCCGCTGCCAGACAGTCCAGTTTCTCCCCAAATAAGTCTGGGTCCCCAGAGTCTCGCCCGGAACTGGAGTTCAGTGCAGTCGGGAGCTTTTGTCTCCCTCCCGCTTGAGAAAGCCAGCCGCATACTCAGTTGCCCGCCCTCTCCGCATTCGCGCCTCCGTACCTCTGCCTTCCGCAGTTCCTCTGAGCCTCAGTGTGCTTTTCTCTTTCCTGACAGTCCATTTTCACCCTGTATGAGTCTGGGTTCCAGAGTCTCGCCCGGAACTGGAGTTCAGCGCAGTCGGGAGCTTTTGTCTCCCTCCCGCTTGAGAAAGCCAGCCACGCACTCAGTTGCCAGTCCTCCCCGTGCGCATCTCAGTACCTCTGCCTCCTGCAGCTCCTCTGAGTCTCAGTGTGCTTTTCTCTTTCCTTCTAGTTGTAGAATTTCCACTCAGCCAGCCTTCCTGTGGTTCTGGATGATGTCCGTTTTGTCTTTTAGTTGTAGTTTTGAAATTGTTGTGCGAGACAGTAGTTTAGGTGTTTACCTATGCCACCATCTTGGTTTCTCCCTAAATAAAAACTTTTGATCGTTTAATTTATTACAATGAATATCCACTTCAAAGGTCTCTTCAAATTTAATCAGACATGTTTATAATAAATGTTTCAAATTACCAAAAATATACTTCCAGTGTAGAATACTTTCTAATTGATGTGCACAAATGTTGTTTTTTAAAAAACAAGTAAGCAATGTATCATTATTTGAAAATTTTCTGGTTCACATAGAATAGTAATCAATAGGTTCTGATTAGCTCATTCCCATGTTAATTACTTGCAGGAAAGCATCCCCCATCTGCAAAAGGACTTTGCTAAAATAAGTGTTATGTAGGATTCTTATGGCCAGTTCACTAAAGCTAATACCGAAAACAAAGGGGAATGTGCACACACCTAACAGGAATTTCCTCAGATAAACAAAAGGCTTAAACACTGGATTCTTATCAGCAACAGCCAGCAGATGCAGGAAACCTTCTGTGGGAAACTGTGGGCACCAGCTCTGAAACTCAGTCAATTCTAACGTTTAAATGGAGGGCAAATCACACACCAACCAGTGTTCAAAAGTAAAACACACTAACACTTTACATACCTAGATTTTTATTTTGAATGTTAAAAGAATTTTAAAGGAAACTAGGATGACAATACTTTTAAATTTTTTATGGTAAATCACTTTAGTTATTATATTTTCACTTAAAAATGCTAAAATAGTGAGTTCACACAGAATATGTAGATTAGCCCTTATTTCTATGGTTCATAAAATACAAATATAAATATTTTATATTTATAGAAGAATTTCCTATGAAATAATTTCAATAATTATAAAACACCAACAAAAGCTTCCTCATTTGTATTTCTATTATTCTAAAATTTGAAATTAGCCAACTACCCAAAAAAAATGGGTGGAGAAACTACCTACCATAAACTTAAAGCAATATAGGTAAAAATGCAAAATAGATGCATGTTCTCATTCTATTATTTCATTTGACAGTTTATAGAACTTACCATGTCCACAATAAAATTTCTGTTCCAATTTTTTTAAAAATGTGGCATCTGCCTTAAATGATGGTACCCTCTTAAGCCAATGTGTAGCATTATTTCTTACAGACTTTCAGTCATTACTTTGGTTATTAGTTTCAGTAACTGTTAATATATTCCTTAATTTTCTGTTTCAATATTCTTGATTCTGTACCTTTTCATATTCCATTCCCTCTACCTGGACCCTCTTATCCCTACTGATGATCTGCTAGCAGCTGCTCAACTTTCAGGCCTTGACTTACATTACTTCCGCTAACAAGCCTTCCCTGACTCCAACAGAAGAAGGCCCATTATGTCTTCCAGTTGCAGCCACTATTTTCTTCTAACATGACATTTCTCACATTGTAGAGAAAGCCAGTCTGCCTGCCCACCGGGCACATTACTGCAATATCTACAACATCTGATGCAGAGCTCACACAGAGGAGAGACTAGGGACTATCTACTGAATAGCACATGCTTGCATAGAATACTCTGAGTAATGTAACTGTGAAAATTAGATTGAAACACAGTAACATTTCATAAATTAAGAATAACAATATTTTAAACACTAAAGCAGTATGGCAGCATTCAGAAACCACCTCTTCAAAATAGATTCTCCCAGGCCGTGGTATTTTGTGGAAGAGCCACACTCAAGGGGCCAAAGAGCCACATGTGGCTCGCGAGCCGCAGTTTGCCAACCACTGTCATAGCTCTAAAAGTTCAGGAAAATGAAATTCACATGAAAATGAGCAATAGCAAAGTATCAAGGTCAAATCCCACACAAAAGTAAAAGGAGAAAAATAAGAATAACATTACAGAAATTGAAAGCATGCCAGAAAGACTTGTTCACAGATCAGATCGAAATGTACTAGGTGTACCGGTTAATAATGCGGATTTTTTTCAATAGATGGAGTTACACATATATTGATACATATGCGATTTGATATGTATGCTATTTTATACATATCACAGCAAGCTTCAAAACTTCGTATGTCAACTTTGCTGAAGGTGTTATCATAGATATTTTTACGCTTAAAAATGTCGCATTTTGTGCCAAATAAAGAGCATTTGTGGGAAGGTTTAATTCATTACTTTATTTTGAAGAAAAAGTTATCGTATACTTCGGGAAGCTTATGGTGAACATGCTCCATCTCAAGACACTTGTTAACACTGGTTTAAATGCTTTCAAAGTGATGATTTCAATGTGAAAGACAAAGAATGTCCAGGTCAACCAAAAAAGTTTGAAGACCAACAATTACAAGCATTATTGGATGAAGATTCGTGCCAAACTCAGAAACTTGCAGAAAGATTAAACATTACTCAGCAAACAATTTCCAATTGTTTACAAGCAATGGGAAAGATTTTAAAGGAAGGAAAATGGGTGCTACATCAACTGAACGAAAGACAAATGGAAAACGGAGAAGTCATCAGTAAAATGTTGCTACAACGGCATGAAAGAAAGTCTTTTTTGCATCGAATTGTGACTGGTGATGAAAAGTGGATTTAGCCCTAACTGGTTTGGCTCAGTGGATAGAGCGTCGGCCTGCAAACTGAGGGGTCCCGGGTTCGATACCAGTCAAGGGCTGCGGGCACATCCCCAGTGGGAGGTGTGCAGGAGGCAGCTGATCGATGTTTCTAACTCTCTATCCTCTCCCTTCCTCTCTGTAAAAAATCAATAAAATATATTTAAAAAAAAGAAAAGTGGATTTATTTTAAGAATCCCAAACGCACAAAATCGTGGGTTGATTCAGGTCAATCATCAACATGGACTGCAAGGCCAAATCACTTCAGAAGGAAGACAATGCTCTGCGTTTGGTGGGATCAGGAAGGTGTGGTGTATTATGAGCTTCTAAAACCAGGTGAAACTGTTAATACTGATCGCTACCGACAACAAATAATCAATTTGAACCACACTTTGATCGTGAAATGACCAGAATGTGCCAGAAGACACGGCAAAGTAATTTTGCTTCAAGATAACACACCATCACACACTTCAAAACCAGTTAAAAACACATTAAAAGATCTTGCCTGGAAAGTATTAACCCACCAGCCATATTCACCAGACCTTGCTCCTTCAGATTACCACTTGTTCTGATCGATGGCACATGCACTTTCTGAGCAGCACTTCAAAACGTATGAAGAGGTGGAAAATTGGGTCTCTGAATGGTTTGCCTCAAAACAAGAAAAGTTCTATTGGGACGGTATCCACAAATTACCTGAAAGATGGGGAAATGTGTAGCTAGTGATGGACATTACTTTGAATAAAACACTTTTGATTTTTCTCTTGAAATTATCATGTTTTCTCTGATTACAAAATCCGCCATTATTAACCAGTACACCTAGTAACCTTTTTATTTCAAACTAGAGGCCTGGTACACGAAATTCGTGCACTCATGGGTGGGGGGGGGGGGGCTCTCAGCCCGGCCTGCCCCCTCTTGCAGTCTGGGAGCCCTCGGACATCCTTAGCACTGCTGCGGAGGCAAGAGAGGCTCCTGCACTGCCGCTGCACTCACCAGCCATGAGCTCGGCTTCTGGCTGAGTGGCGCTCCCCCTATGGGAGCACACTGACCACCAGGGGGAAGCTCCTTGCCGTTGAGCAAGATCAGGCCGAAACCAACTATCCGACATCCCCCAAGGGGTCCCGGATTGTGAGAGGGTGCAGGCCAAGCCAAGGAACCCCACGGGTGCATAATTGAGGCCAGGAAGGACGCAGGAAGTTGGCCAGCCGGAGGGACCGCAGGGGGCTCCAGGGCATGTCCAGCCCATCTCGCTCAGTCGAGATCCTAGCAACAAGCTAACCTGCCAGTCAGAGTGTCTGCGCCCTGGTGGTCAGTCACATCATAGCAACTGGTTAACTGCCCCCTGGTGGTCAGTGCACATTATAGCGAGTGGTTGAGCGGCCTTAGCATATCATTAGCATATTACTCTTTGATGGGTTGAACAGATGACCGGACAACCGGAAACTTAGCATATTAGGCTTTTATTATATGGGATGAGCTAAAACATGTTTTAAAAAATGACAAAGGCTATGAAAGGACAATATATGTCATAAATGAAGTGACAAGATTCAGGAAAGAATTTTTTTTATCATTTCTGAAATAAAGACTATACTAGACAGAACACAAGAGTGAATGGACACAACAGATATCTTAAGAGAAGGTGAAAAAAATAAACATTTTCTAAATAAAAAAGAAATGAAGAAAGAAATAAAAGAGGTTTGGAAGTCACAAAAAGTAAATATAGGCGATAAAGCTACAAATACAGCTAAGAGGACTCTCAGAATTTAAAAAAAAACACAATTTTTAAAATTAAATAAATAAATAGAAAGAAAATTACAACATAGAAAAACTTCCCTGAAATTAAAAGAAAAAACTTCTGAATCCAAATATTGAAAGCATCCTATATAATAAAAGCCTAATATGCAAATTGTCCCCTCAGGCAGTCGTTTAACCAGAAGTTCAACCACTCGCTATGATGTGTGCTGACCACCAGGGGGCGAAGCAGAACATGGCAGGTGTTGGAAATGCGGTGCTGGCAGCGGGCGGCAGTAAAAGCACTGCCAGCCCCAATGTGCCCCAACGAGAGTAGGACCACAGTGGGATGGTGGAGCAGGTGAGCGGGCAGTGCCAGGCCAAGGCGGGTGCAAGCAGGGGCCCAAATGCCCTACCAATTGCCCTACAGATAGCGACCAGTGGCAGTGCGGAGGGCAGGGCCGCCGCCCAGCTTCCAGGTGCTAACAGAGCCAGGCGGGGAGCCCAGCCCCGATCGATCACCCCACTGGCGGGATGATGGAGCAGGTGAGGGGGCAGCGCCAGGCCAAGGCAGGTGCCAGGCGGGGCTACGGGGCTGCAAGGCTGGGGCACAAGCTGGGGCCCGATCCCCACAGGCCACTCTGAGGGACCCCACCCGTGCACAAATTCGTGCACCAGGCTTCTAGTGTTGGATAACAACCAAGAATGAGTAACACATTCTAGTAAACACATACACAATTTAGTAAAATTACTAGGCTTTATTTTTTTAAAAAAATCCTTTGAGTACCTAGGAAAAACAGCAAGTGATTTTTAAGGGGTGAAAAAATTAGAAGAGCATCACTCTGTAGTAGCAACACTGCACGCCAGACAAAAAATTAAAAGTAACATAATGAAGGCTCTCAAGGAAAGAAAATATGAGCCAAGGATTTTAAATCCACCAAAACTGACTTTCACATATAAGGAATACAAACATGCCAGAACTCAGGGAATATTGTTCCCATGAACACTTCCTGAAAAATCTATTAGAGAAGGAGCTTCAGACAAACCAAATGAATAGAGGGAGATCAGCATAAGGACTGGGTAGTATTACACAAATAGTTACTTACAAAACTGTGACTAAATGAGAGCTAGAGGGGAAATAGTGTATATATAGTGGCAGAATGATCAGACAGTATAGATGCAGCACAGCTATTCTTAAAGCATGGGAAGAACACATACAAAAAAATTCTTTTTAACTGTTTTAATAAGTACTTGCTAGTGTAGTCCTGAATTTGAATAGGACGTATCAGTTTGACCTCATGAAGTACTTTAATTTTAAAAAAAATAAAATCTAGCTCTTTCCACTGAAAAGGCCTAGAAATAAAGATCTCTCCAATATAGATGCATATACTTAACAGGTAGACTGTGGTTTTGAAATAGCCATTTCCTACTAAAGACAAGCAGAGCTTCTCAGGTGTGGTTGATTCTGTATCTGGGGCAGGCTGTGTTCAAGATGGTCCTGGAACTTTTGTCACACAAGATTGTAAGTAAGCTATCAGAGTCCACAAGGTCACCTCAAAGCACTCAGCAGCCAACCTGAAGAGGCTACCATTGGCCAAAGATGAGATAATTGGAGCTTTAAATA
Source organism: Plecotus auritus (assembly GCF_963455305.1). Taxonomy (NCBI): domain Eukaryota; kingdom Metazoa; phylum Chordata; class Mammalia; order Chiroptera; family Vespertilionidae; genus Plecotus; species Plecotus auritus. The sequence goes on along the minus strand of NC_137772.1, from coordinate 97,067,116 downwards.
GAATAACAATTGTAATTTATCAAATATGTTAAAATTTATGAATTCACAGTAATATGTAAAAAAAGATAACCTGGTTAGTCACCTTTGGAGGATAAGGAACCAATTTATTATCCTGAGAATAAAGGGGAGGAAAAAGCCCTTATCCTTGCCTTCCCTATATAAACTGTATCACTGAGTATTAAATGAAGGGAAGCATCTCTTTAAAGAGTATTCCAACTAATAAATGAAAAATAAATCATTGACTATCACCATTTGCAACCACCAATAAACCGATAGATTTATTCTCTGAACATTAACATCTGCTGACATCATAAAAAGAGACACTGCCCAGCCGGTGTGGCTCAGTGGTTTAGTGTCGACCTATTAACCAAAAGGTCGGTTTGATTCCAGTCAGGGCACATGCTGGGGTTGCAAACTGGATCCCCAGTAGGGGGTGTGCAGGAGGCAGCTGATGAATGATTCTCTGATCATTGATGTTTCTATCTCTCTCCCTCCCCCATACTCTCTGAAATCAATAAAATATATTTTTAAAAAGAGACATGATGTGCCTCCTGATGAAAGAACTCAGACCTCTTACCAAAAGGATCAAACATGAATCTAAATAAGCCTCTGGATGCATAACTGGTTTTCTTGACCATAGCTCTGTTCCCTTTGCTTGAATTTCCTCATATAAAGTTCAGAAACATTCTAATGTAATACTCAGGGTTGTTCTCCTAGATCCGTGGTTGGCAAACTGCGGCTCGCGAGCCACATGCGGCTCTTTGGCCCCTTGAGTGTGTCTCTTCCACAAAATACCACGGCCTGGGCCAGTCTATTTTGAAGAAGTGGCATTAGAAAAAGTTTAAGTTTAAAAAATTTGGCTCTCAAAAGAAATTTCAATCGTTGTACTGTCCTAGATCAGTGGTCGGCAAACTCATTAGTCAACAGAGCCAAATATCAACAGTACAACGATTGAAATTTCTTTTGAGAGCCAAATTTTTTAAACTTAAACTTCTTCTAACACCACTTCTTCAAAATAGACTCGCCCAGGCCGTGGTATTTTGTGGAAGAGTCAGACTCAAGGGGCCAAAGAGCCGCATGTGGCTCACGAGCCGCAGTTTGCCAACCACTGTCCTAGATGATGGGCTGGTTTAATGCATTCCTGACTGTCTCTGTGTCTGGTCCATGAGTAGTTATCAGCATTATATTATGTGCAGTCTGACTAGGGTTAAGGGCCACAAAATAGCATTTTCCCCTCAATTAAGTTAACCAAAATAATTATATAGTGGACCTTGAATTCATTAAGAGTATTCGCCAATAGATTTCATCCAGATTTTAAAATTTACACACAATATTCCATGTATTTTCTCTTTTTTTCTTTATTGATTAAGGTATTACATATGTGTCCTTATGGCCCCATTGCCCTCCGCAACCCCGACTCATGCCCTCACTCTCCCTGGTGTCTGTGTCCATTGGTTAGGCTTATATGCATGCATACAAGTCCATTGGTTAATCTCTCCCCCTTATCCCAACCCTCCCCTACCTTCCCTCTGGGGTTTGACGGTCTGATAGATGCTTCTCTGTCTCTGGATCTGTTTTTGTTCATCAGTTTATGTTGTTCATTATATTCCATAAATGAGTGAGATCATGTGATATTTATCTTTCTCTGACTGGCTAATTTCACTTAGCATATTTACCATGATATTTTCTAACATCACAAAAATCAAATTTGCATTTTTTTGTTATTCCTTTTTGGAAAAAGTTTTCAAAACACATTTTGGCTAAATTTTGCCAACCTGAAGTGGACCTGTTAAATGTAATAAGATACTGTGTAGCTTCAGGCAAACTAAATATTCCAATATACAGAATGGAATTAGTCAGTTTTATCCAAAAGAATAAACACAAATGGCTGAAAAAGACAGATGACCAGAACTTCTGTAAGAGTTACCTCAGAAATGTTTTTGTCAGTTTCTTTTCTTTTTTCTTCCAATTTCCTTTCAATGCCTACAATTCCTACAGCCCTTATTCTTCCTGGCTGAAAATCAAAAGTAGAAAGTAAAATATACAAAATAGGAAGGACACAATCTTTTGTAACCCACCACACTGTGTTTTCAATGACAGGAAAGGACCACAAAGAACCAAAGAAAAACAGTATACAACTACATCTAGTTTCCTTTCAAAACATTGGTCAGTTTCTTGCCGTATATGACAATCTTCAAATCATTCTAAAGAAGCACCGAAGATACAATAAATGGCATATTTTACTCTTCACTTCATATATAAATTAAATTTCCTATCCATTTTTGTTCTTTGGCAACCTATTATGTATGTATCAGATACTTAATAGGGTCTCAAAAAATAGTTAAAGTTTTGGTACTTGATAGTTATTGTACAAACTGCTTTTACCGATATGAGCATCTGCCCACAGTTGGTGGTTAATTTAGACTGGCCTGGAAAATGTCACCAGTAGCATTTATTCTCAGTTCTCTTAGATGCCACGCGGATTATGAACAACAGGATGAAGTCAGCAGAATCTAACTTCTACCACTCCAAGAATTACTCTGGTAAGTAGTAATTAATTTGCACTAAGTGTTTACTGTCTAAGAGCACTAAGTTAGGTTCTATGAAAATAAATTTTTAATCAAGTATCATTATTTTGTTTCTGGAAAGTTCTATAATCACAGATATCTTATTACTTAATGAAGATGCAAGTACAGAGCTGAAAACACTAGATTAAGAAAGTTTTAAAAATACCTGTGGTCCTCTATTTGTTTGGAATGACTGGGAAACTGGCATATTCTCCCATCTTCTCTGTGTCATTTCCTCTGATAAACGCCTGTAAAACTGTTATACACATAGATACACTTTAAATGAGTCAGTCAGGTTGTGGCATCCTCATTGAATTAATTACTTAACATTTCTTTAGTTGAAAGGTCTAGTCAATCATTTGCAACAAGCCTAGAATTCTCAGAGACATCAAAGAAAATCAAAGGAAGTTCTTTTCTTGGATCAACTTCAGAAAGAATAAAGAAAAAAAAGAAGGAACTGACCTTCTATATAAAGCGAGCTATTTCAACAAAGAAATGAGTGACAATGAAATAAATAGACTTACTTTAAACAATTCTGCCTATGTGGACTGTTTTCAACTTATAGTGAAACAGACACAGTGCCAAGAAAAATATACAACCATTATCCATGAAGAAAACTAAGAATAATTTGTCTAGTTAAAATGTGCAGTCAGAAATTGGGGCCAAAACGTGCCTCTGCTCACAAAAAAATCAACTATATTTTCCACCTACAGTGAGATTGACTTCAGTTAGTGACTTATATTTACTTAGTGCCTATTGTTGTGAAGAGCAGTGGGTGCGAAGCCGTTGAAAAGAACATTAATAAGTTATGACATCAATGGGAAGATAAAAACACACTTATAAATGTCTAAAAATATTTATACAGCAACTTATTAATCAGAACATATAAACTATATTCTAAAATTCACATGTAAGAACAAAGGGCTAATAACAACAGACAGGACACTAACAAAAAATAGAAGCAAGGTAGACTTATCCCTATGAGATTTTAAGAGATTATTAATGTGGAAAAATTGAAAATCTCATAATTCTGAAGCTATAGGGATTATGACAATGTGCTGTTAACATAATATGGTATTGGCACAGGAACAGAATAGCTCAGAAATGGAAAGGGACCAGTGCTTACATGTAAAAAAAGAACCACTCAAGTGATTAGATTTGTTGAAGTTAATAAACTGCCTTCAACCGGACTACATATACCACTGAAAACTTTACTAGTCATGCCTAATGGCATGACTTAGCCTCCACTCTTTCCTTATGACGACACACGCCTGCTTCCTGTTCCCACTGTCACCTAAACTTCATATTCTTTACTGATAAGACATAAGCTATCAAAAATGTTATAAACATGTGGTGAAACCTAGTATGTTGCCTACATCATATTAACAATACGGAAACAATACTGCCTTCCATCGTATTAATAAACAACAAAAATATATGCAAGCACACATTTATGGCCCAATTTTATTCATATACTTACCTCAATCTGGCCATGTTCTTTGAAGGAGAGTTTAATGTAGGAGTTCTTACTACTCTGTAATGGACCAAGCTCTTTGTTAGGAGGAGCTGGGTGAAGATGAACCACTATTTTAGCACTAAAGAAAAAGCAAATGTAATGTATTAAATTGCCTCCTAAAAATCATTAATTCTATTTTTATAACTTTTAATATATTTCAGGTCACTTAAAATTCACATAGAAACAAGACTATCCTTTCAAAGTTTTGTATTAATTCAGTATTAATGAACCTTTCAAAAATATCTCTACTTAAAACTTGTAAGCTATGTACAAAAAAGTTAAAGTTATTAGGTCTATAAATTAAATATAATGTGGTTTTGAGAAATAAGTTCAAAATAATTTGCAAAATTTGGGGTAGTTTATGATATTGGTTTATGATTAGGGTTGTCCATCTACAGAGTCATCCCCAGAGGTAACCTCAGGGCCTATAATTTCTGCCTAACCATAGTACATTACTCATTTGAAAACAAAATGTGAAAACTTATCTATGGAATCCTTCCCAGTGGTCATGGTCACAGCCAGTCCTTGCAGCAGATTGGCCTGAAGGATAAATTCCTCCCATTGATGTGCCAGCAGCAATCAAGGGTCAACTACAATAGGAGGATGTACATATCCCACTGGGGGTAGGGGACACAACTGGAATGCCCAGCTCAGGTGAACAGAGAGGCTGTGCCCTGGACCCTACAGGACACTCTACCAAGCCTGGGAGACATAGCAGCTCTACCTAATACACAGAAACAAACACAGGAAGGATGCCAAAATGAGAAGACAAAGAAACATGTCCCAAATTAAAGAAGAGAAGAAATCTCCAGAAAAATAACTAAAAGCAAGCAAAGTACCAGATACAGTGTTCAAAGCAATGGTTATAAGGATGTTCAATAAATTTAGGGAAAGACTAATTGAACTTATAGAGAACTTCAACAGCATAAAAAAGAGCATGGAAACCATAAAAAAAAGCCAGTCAGCTGAAACCGGTTTGGCTCAGTGGATAGAGCATCAGCCTGCGGACTGAAAGGTCCCAGGTTCGATTCCGGTCAAGGGCATGTACCTTGGTTGCGGGCACGTCCCCAGTAGGGGGTGTGCAGGAGGCAGCTGATCGATGTTTCTCTCTCATCGATGTTTCTAACTCTCTATCCCTCTCCCTTCCTCTCTGTAAAAAATCAATAAAGTATATTTAAAAGAAAAAAAAAGCCAGTAAGAAATGAAGGATACACTAACTGTAATGAAGAATAATTTACAGGGACTCAACAGTAGAGTAGACAAAGCCAAGAATCAAATCAGCGATTTGGAATATAAGGATGCAAAAAATCACCCAATCAGAACAAAAAGGAAACAGAATCCAAAAATATGAAGATAGTGTAAGGAGCCTCTGGGACAACTTCAAGCATACCGACATTCACATCATGGGGGTGCCAGAAGGAGAAGAGAAAGAGCAAGAAATCGAAAACCTATTTGAAAATATGACAAAAAAACTTCCCTAACCTAGTGAAGGAAATAGACATACAAGTCCAGGAAGTGAAGAGAGTCCCAAGCAATATGAACCCAAAGAGGCCTCCCAAAAACGCAAAATAATTAAAATGCAAAAGGTTAAAGACAAAGAGAGAATCTTAAAAACATCAAGAGAAAAGCACTTATCCTATACTAGAGGCCCGATGCACGAAGATTTGTGCAAGAATGGGCCTTCCTTCCCCTGGCTACTGGCACCGCCTTCGCTCTGGTCAGAGTCACATTTCTGCTCCAGCCTGGAGCCGCCTTTCCGCCTTCCCATGCTGCCCAGAAGCTTGGAGAGGCTTGGGTGGTGCAGAACGCCTGCCCCCAGACGCTCGGTGCCTGCGTATGCAAATTAACCCGCCATATTTGTTGGGTTAATTTGCATACTCGCTCCTGATTGGCTGGTGGGCGTTGTGAAGGTACGGTCAATTAACATGTTCCTCTTTTATTAGGTAGATAATAAAAGGCTAATATACAAATTGACCAAACAGTGGACTGACCCATCACTATGACACACAATGACCACCAGGGGGCAGACACTCAACGGAGGATCTGCCCCCTGGTTGTCAGTGCACTCCCACAGGGGGAGCACTGCTCAGCCAGAAGCCAGGCTCATGGCTGGTGAGTGCAGCAGCAGTGGCAGGAGTCTCTCCTGCCTCCACAGCAGTGCTAAGGAATAGCGAGCAGAGCAGTAAAGAGCAGCAAGCAGGTGGGCGGTAAGGAGCGAGGGCTCCCAGACTGCGAGAGGGCACAGGTCGGGCTGAGGGACCACCCCCCCCGAGTGCACAAATTTCATGCACTGGGCCTCTAGTATATCTACAAGGGAGCTCCCATAAGACTGTCAGCTGATTTCTCAACAGAAACTTTGCAGGCCAGAAAGTGGCAAGAAATATTCCAAGGTGATGAAAAGCAAGGACCTACAACAAATATCACTCTACCCAGCAAAGCTATCATTTAGAATTACTTCTAATTAAAGAAGAGAAGAAATCTCCAGAAAAATAACTAAAAGCAAGCAAAGTACCAGATACAGTGTTCAAAGCAATGGTTATAAGGATGTTCAATAAATTTAGGGAAAGACTAATTGAACTTAGAGAGAACTTCAACAGCATAAAAAAGAGCATGGAAACCATAAAAAAAAGCCAGTCAGCTGAAACCGGTATGAAGCTCATATAAAGAGCTTCCCAGACAAGAAAAAACTAAAGGCGTTCATTACCATCAAACCAGTATTATATGACATGAAATGTTAAAGGGTCTCCTTTAAAAAGAAGAAGGAAAAAAATATGAATAAATATATATCTATCAACAAATTAATCTAAAAAACAAAACAAAATAAACAAGCAGAACAGGAACAGGCTCATAGATACAGAGAACATTTTGAAGGTTGCCAGATGGGAGGGGGGTTGGAGGGACGGGTGAAAAGCGTGAGGGGATTAAGAAGTACAAATTGGCCCTAACCGGTTTGGCTCAGTGGATAGAGCTTGGGCCTGCGGACTAAAGGGTCCCATGTTCGATCCCGGTCAAGGGCATGTACCTTGGTTGTGGGCACATGCCAGTAGGGGGTGTGCAGGAGGTAGCTGATTGATGTTTCTCTCTCATCGATGTTTCTAACTCTCTATCCCTCTCCCTTCCTCTCTGTAAAAAATCAATAAAAAATATATTTAAAAAATAAAAAAGAAGTATAAATTGGTTGTTACAGAAAAATCAGGATGTAAAGTACAGCACAGGGAATATAGTCAATAATATTCTAATAATTATGTATGGGATCAGATGGGTACTAAATTTATTGGGATGATTACTTAGTAAGTTATATAATGTCTAAATCACTGGAGTGTATACCTGAAACTAATATAATATTGTTATTTATCAATTGTCAACTGCAATTGATAAATAAAAATGATTTAAATATTTTTAAGAACTTATCTCTGTAAAACTAGCCAGCAGACATTTTATTAAAACACCACCCAAAACTAACATTCTATACTGTCATTTTTGGGAAATGCCACTTGATCAACAGTATGACCTAGAAAAATATTCAATAGCAAAAACATTTCTCAAAAACAGTGCTGCTCTAGGAACACAAATTACCATCATCTTTATGACTACCATTATCTTCTATGCTATTAAAAATACCACTATATTTGTTCAGTTTTATGTTGTTGTTTTTTTCATTTTTTTCCCCACCTGCTCTATAAACAATCTTCTATAAAGATTAGCAAAACCAAGAGACTTAGCCAAAATATCTTGGATATCTAGCTTAAAGCTTTTTCTTTATGGCCACAGTACAGATTCACCTATTACTCAATTTTACTTTGTTTAGGCCCAGGTGGTTACATAAATACCACTGTGAAATACCATGTGTGGGGCCTCCTCAATTTAACAAATGTTTTGTTTAGTGAACTGGAACCAATTTCTAAGGACTCTTCATCTATTCCTTTGTGGTGAATATCTTTAAGTACAATAAGCAAACAAACTGTGTAAGCAGCCTGGCCAGCTTGGCTCAGTGGTTGAACATCGACCTATGAACCAGAAGGTCACAGTTCGATTCCAGATCAGGGCATGTGCCTGGGTTGCAGGCTTGATCCCCAGTGGGGAAGGAGGGGTGCAGGAGGCAGCCAGTCAATGATTCTCTCTCATCATTGAGATTCTCTCTCATCATTGAGTTTCTATCTCTCTCTCCCTCTCCCTTCCTCTCGGAAATCAATAAAAATATACATATTTTTTTAAAAACTGCAAGAAGAACCACAAGACTGTTTGAAATGAACTGCCAACTCGAGCAACTAAACTATGACAATTTGGATAGGATGACTGAGCAAAAGCATTATATAATCTTTAAAACTAAATAAATAAATAAATAAATAAATAAATAAACAAACCTGAGTCCTACTATCAGATTTTGTCAAAGGAAACCTAATGAAAAGCTATAATATTTTGATACAACGTGAAGTTTAAAAATTCCAAAATTAGGATAAAAGATCCATGCAAATTTTTTCACCTATTCATTTCTTGAGTCATTCAATATCATATTTCATTAAGTTTAAAATCCACCAAATCAAAGAAGCATCTTGGGTTCTTTCTTAAAGTATGAAAATATACATACATCTTTGAATCAATAAGATATAAATATTTGGGGGCAAGAGGAGCTAGGAACTATTTGAAAAAAGTTAACCTGGCAAATTATTAAATTCCTCCTCACTGGAGATGTTTAAAAATAAGACACTAATATGAAGGTAACTATTTTGAATATATTTGTTATAGTTTAGATTTCCTTGTAACACAGCAGAGGAAAATTCAAATGATCTAAAAGACTCTTTAAGTTTTACTTTGTAGAACTTAATAATAAAACCAACATATACAAATATCAAATGCTGTACAGCTGCAACTAATATAATGTTGTATGTTAATTATACCTCAATAAAAAAATAAAATAAATTTTAAAGAAAGTACATATAAGATGGAAAGAAGTGACAAGGGGCAAAACATAAATTAGAGAAATAGCCTACTCTAAAAATAAATACCTTATTACTCTTTTCAAAATGTTGGTTAGTTTCTTTTATGTCAAATAAGCAATCTTTTAGGCTACCTACATTATAATTAAGGCATACATTGCATTTCCAGTGAAGTTAAGCACTTATTTAACATTTATTAAAGTATCTAACTACTAGAGGCCCAGTGCACGAAATTCGTGCCCTGGGAGGGGGGGTGTCCCTCAGCCCAGCCTGCACCCTCTCCAATCTGGGACCCCTTGAGGGATGTCCGACCGCCTGTTTAGGCCCGATCCGATCGGGCCTAAACGGGCAGTCGGACATCACTCTCACAATCCAGGACTGAAGGCTCCCAACCGTTCGCCTGCCTCTGCCTGATTGCCCCTAACCGCTTCTGCCTGCCAGCCTGATAACCCCCCAACACTCCCCTGCCAGCCTGATCGATGCCTAACTGCTCCCCGGCCGGCCCGATTGCCCCTAACTGCCCTCCCCTGCCAGTCTGGTTGCCCCTAACTGTGCTCCCCTGCTGGCCAGGTCACCTCTAACTGCCCCACCAGCTGGCCTGGTCACCCCTAACTGCCTTCCCCTGCCGGCCTGATCCCCCCCAACTGCTCTCCCCTGCTGGCCTGGCCTCCCCCAACTGCCCTCCCTGCTGGCCTAATCGCCCCCAACTGCCCTCCCCTGCAGGCCTGGTCCCCCCCAACTACCTTCCCCTACAGGCCTGGGTCCCCCCCAACTGTCCTCCCCAGCAAGCCTGGTCCCCCACAACTGCCCTCCCCTGCAGGCCTGGGTCCCCTCCAACTACCCTCCCTTGCTGGCCTGGTCTCCCCCAACTGCCCTCCTCTGCCGCCTGGTCACCCCCAACTACCCTCCTCTACTGGCCTGGTCACCCCTAACTGCCCACAACTGCCCTCCCCTGCAGGCCATTTTGTGGTGGCCATCTTGTGTCCACATGGGGGCAGCCATCTTTGACCACATGGGAGCGACCATCTTGTGGCTTGGAGTGACAGTCAATTTGCATATTACTCTTTTATTAGATAGGATACTAAAGCTAAAAATGGGCCCATGTGGAAAACAGATTCCTCAATATCTGTTCATAAGTTGACCTCAATTACATACACTTAAACTATACAGCCAGAATTCTGTATATCTATACTAATAAAAGAGTAATATGCTAATTAGACCAGACATCTTCCGGAAATCCATCCGGACATCCTTCCAGACAAAACCAGTTGTGGGGGCCGAGGCAGAGGCGGTTAGGGGTGACCAGGCTGGCAGGGGAGGGCAGGTGGAGGGCAACCATGCTGGAAGGGGAGGACAGTTGGGGCTACCAGGATGGCAGGGGAGGGCAGTTGGGGGGAACTAGGCCGGCAGGGGAGGGCAGTTGGGGATGACCAGGCCAGTAGAGGAGGGCAGTTGGGGGCGACCAGGCTGGCAGGCAGAGGCGGTTAGGGACAATCAGGCCGGCAGGGGAGCAGTTATGGGCGATCAGGCCGGCAAGCAGAGGTGGTTAGGAGCAATCAGGCAGGCAGGGGAGCAGTTAGGGGCATCAGGCAGACAGGCAGAGTGGTTAGGGGCAATCAGGCAGGCAGGCAAGTGAGCAGTTAGGAGCCAGCGGTCCCAGATTATGAGAGGGTGCAGGCCAGGCTGAGGGACCCCCCACTCTGTGCACAAATTTCGTGCACCAGGCCTCTAGTACTTGAATAAACAGAAACATTTTAACCAGTGGTTTTAAACCAGGGAAGCCATATCTCCTGATTTGCCTGGGACAGTCCCATTTTATGCTTGTCTGGTCCAATTATAAACAGCACTCCCATTACTTATAAATGTCCCAATTTGGACAATAAATATTATGATACCTTAACACTGATATATCAAAAATATAAGTGAGAAATTTAATGATCAACTAGAAATAGGAGCAAAGTCAGTTCCTTTCTTCATTTCTGATGTTAAGTACTAAATAAGATACATAGCCATTTAAAAGTAAATGTCTGTGGAAATATATACAATGACAACTGGACCACATTTATTTATTATAACCCAATGATATTATAGCAAACCTTAGTACTTGATTCATGCTTTAAGAATGACTTCCATTTATCAATGAGCTTAAGGTAGAATGATCAAGGACAATTATTTATCAAGCCCCCAAGTACAATCATTAGATCCATGTCCCCATATGTAGTCATGGCACAGCAATAAATTAACTAAATTAATGATAACAGCTTGAATGGAAATGTATTTTGTGAATAAAAACTATAATATATAGACCTTACCTTTTCCCAATTCCAGCCGCCTGTTCTTCAATGAACACAATTTGAGAAAGAGGAATAGCCATGCAGCATTCCTAGGAGGAAATCAATAGAAAATATGACTCATAAGACTAGTCAGAAATCCTTGTTTTATAGCATTTAATAGAATGTCAAATACCTTTAAGGTACTTAATAATAAAAACAATAAATAATAATTATGTTACTTTATTCCTTAAATAAACTTAAGGAATAAATGAATGAAAGCAATACTATGATGGCATTTTACTATGTGAAAAAACATAAGAGATTTAAAAACCGCTATAACTACCTTTGTTTTCACAGTAGGTACATCTTTTAAAAAGTAATATTTATATGCAACTTTTTACATATACTATATTCTTTTTTTAAATATGTTTTTATTGATTCAAGAGAGGAAGGGACAGGGATAGAGAGACAGAAACACTAATGAGACAGACACAACATTGATCAGCTGCCTCCTGCACACCCTCCACCAGGGATCAAGCCCACAACCCAGGCATGTGTCCTAACTGGGAATCAGTGACTTTTGGTTCATGGGTTGATGCTCAATCACTGAGCCACACCAGAGCCAGGCTATAATATATTCTTATATGGAAAACAAAAAATAGAACAGGTAAATCGAAACAACTCTAATGAGTGTTATTCATTTTTCTTCTTTATAATTTCCTATAGTTCACTCACCCACCCAAAATTTTAAACAGAAAATATTAATATAGCTTCCCTTTATTAGTAAATTTAATTTTTTAATTATTACAAATGAATGGCATTCAATGGCTGGTTTAAGGATTTCTAAATTTGCCTCTTTATATGATAATCAAATAATTATACTAAGATTAACATAAACATATGGTTTAAAGACACCTATCCCTCCAAAAAAAATTTCTTTCCTGAATGTATATTTCTTTTAAAATAGTTAGAAAACATTAACAGTTCTAAGGCATGCATTATCAACAACAGAAATACCACCACTAAGAGGACAAAATTGGTTCTTGGGGACCAAAAAGAGTCATATTTTGCAATGGTTAGTGACCTTTCAAAGAGTCTCAGTACAGTATACAGTTTACCTGTGGAATTAAAATTTCATGGGGGAACAGCAATTAAAAAATAATGTAGAAGAAATTGTTTATTGTACTGGCAACACTGAAATTTATTCATAAACACAAATACTTTCAAGTTCTTTGGAATAAACACATCAGCTCTATACACATAACTTGTTCTCCCTTCCTAGAAACGAAGAAACAGGAGTTTCTCCTCTTGCTGAGTGACTTAGAGGCTGTTTTTCTCAATATCTGGGTAAAAGCATGCACTTCCCAGCAGAACCATCCTCCTGATTCTCAACAGCAATCAAGAGGCTGGGTTGTTTTGAGGATGAAGTTTTTTAAGGATCCCTAAAAACTGATGGGAGAATTATTCCTGTTACACATGGAACATTCAGGTATGAGGTAGGATCTGACTGGTATTTTAAAAACAGGAGTCACCATGATTCTCTATTCAGTAACTACAGACTTTTCTGGAGCTGAATGAGGGACAACACTATATCCCCTCTATGTGCACTCCATTCAGACAGATCGTATGGGACACACACACTCTAATAACGTTCTGAAATTAAAAATTTGCTGCATCTATTTATAGTTTTCCAGAAAGGAAGAAAAACTTCAGTGATTTAAAACCTAGAACAGATGTAAAAAACTGTATCTTACATGATTTCTCTGATCTCTCCAAATTAGTCGATGTGTACTAAGAAGGAGGGTCCCAGCATCAAATTTTATCTAGAAAAGACAAGATCATCACAAAATATTAATAACATATCACTCAATGTGGTCCAGTTTTTCTTCCTCACAAATTATACAACAGTAAGTTTTTCACACATAAATATTTTAGAATTTGGCTTATCACAAATTAAAGAGAAGCAATGCTACACACTTTATAAGCTGTATATACAGCCTTGCTAAAATTAGGAAAAAATTGCAAACAACCTTAATGTGCAACAATAAGGGAGTGGTTAAATCAAGTATGAAATATTCATACCATGGACTCCATACAGAGGTTAAAAAGAATAATGAGGTAGAACTTCACAGACTGCCATGGAACTCTTAAGACATAGAGTTAGTGGGTTGAAAAGCAATTTACAGCATATTACAGCAGATGATAGATAGATAGATAGATAGATAGATAGATAGATAGATAGATAGATAGACAGACAGACAGATAGACAGAATCTCCACATCCCTCAAACTACAGATTTATATATACATATAAGTAGCAGAAAAAGTTCTACATGGAATACTTGGCTGTCTATTAACAATGATTATCTTAGAAAAAGTATGAAGGAGTAGGGAGAAGCAAAGGGCCCTTTTTTAAAACTTCACTATTGATTAAATTTCTTCATGAGATTGGATTCATGTATAACACTCATATAATTTGTAGAAATAATTTTTAAATACTAAGAAAATCCAGAAATAGACACAAACACAGATTCAACCAGTGGCACTGGGACAAGTGGGTTGCCCAGTAGAAAAAAACAACAAACATAAAGTTGGATTTATACCTAACATACTGCACCAAAATAAGTTCAGGATGGATCAGATATCTGAGTTTAAAAAAGAAAAAATTATAAAAGCAATACCAAAAAATCATGAGAGAATTTTAAAAATAATCTCAGAGTAGAGAAGGTCTTTCTAAGAAAAACACTAAACTAATTAGCATTAGAGGAAAAGATAGATAAATTCAACTATACAAACATGTATGCACACAAATTCTTCATGGCAAAAAACCACCAAGGGCAAAGTTAGCAGACTGGGAAAAATAATTGTAACTCCTATCAGAGACAAAGGGCTAATTTCCTTAAAATATAAAGAACTCCTACAAATCAATGAGAATATTGACTGTTTCTCTAAGCAGGGGTCCTCAAACTTTTTAAACAGGGGGCCAGTTCACTGTCCCTCAGACTGTTGGAGGGCCAGACTATAGTTTTTAAAAAAAAAACTATGAACAAATTCCTATGCACACTGCGGGCCCGGGACGAGTCGGCTGCTAAGCAGGACAGGCAGCGGCACCCGGCGGGCCGGATAAATGTCCTTGGTGGACCGCATGTGGCCCGCGGGCCGTAGTTTGAGGACCCCTGCATGGATTACAGGCTAAGGCTATTAACAGGAAGTCCACAGAAAAGGAACTAAAAATAACACATTAATAGAATTTACCATATTTCATCAATTTTAAATGCACATCCCTTATACACACACATTTTAATAAGTATGCATCTTACAATCAATGGCATCTTAGAAACTTTAAAATACAGTAAATACATAAAGATGCCCAACCTCATTAATAAGAAAAAGGCAAATTAAGGCACTATCAAGATACCCCTTTCATCCATGAGATTGGCAGAGACCCAAAAGTTTGATAATATTGTGTTGATGAATTGTTGGGGAAATAAGCATTTGCACACATAGCTGCGCGAGGCTAACCTTCAAGGAAGGCAGTGTATTAATATGTGTCAAAAATATAAATACCTATGTATTTCACATACAAATACCTATGTATGCACAGCTCTCTAGAATGATGCACTGGTGGCCTCTACTGGGAAACTGGATGCCAAAGAGACAGGGTAGGAGGAAGACATTTACTTTATACTTGCTGTGGGTTTTTAATTTTTATCATGGAATTTTTGTCATCTACTCAAAATATAAATGTAAAAATGTTTTTTAAAACTAGAATACAGAGCTTCTTGTCAAGATGGCAGAGCTATAAACACCGTACTTGTATCTTCTCATAACCACATCAAAATTACAAATAAACTATAGAATAATCATCATTGATATCTGCCTCAAGTCTAGCTGAACAGAAGTTCTAAAGCTAAGGATATACAGAAGAAGCAACATCCAGACTGGTAAGAAGAATAGAGAGGTAGAAAATGCTGGTCTCACATCCACGTGTGTTGGCTAAAAATCAGAAGGGATATCTTGGCTGTGGTGGGGGGGAGGAGGAGGGCGTGGCGGGGTGGTCCCTCTGAAGAGCAAGGGGTCCCCACACAGGCCTCCCAGCCCACCATGGTTCCAGTGCTGGGAAAAGAAGTCCCCACAACTTCTGTGAAAACCAGCAGGGATTGTGCCTGAGTGGGATGGAGGGCTGCTGGAGTCCCAGGAGTTCCTCTTAAAGGGCCCACACAAACTTACTCGCTGATTGACTGACTCTGAGCTCCAGCACTGGGGGGCAGCTTGAAAGGTGCCAGGACATATGGGGAGGAGGTGAATCATCTGGCTTCAGGGCAAGGGCTAGAGGAGCAGCTTTCTCCCAGACAAAAGTGCTGGCAGAAAAGCCATTGTTCCTTTGCTGAGCCCTCCCCCTGAAGCACAGAAGGGTGCCATATCTGAGTCTCCATTAACCTGGCTAACACTGTTTCCCAGGCCTGGTGATTCCGAGACCCACCCAACTTTCGGGCCCACCCAAGCCACTTCCAATGGCTTTTCCTTATAATCAGCCTCTCTTGGCTCATGCTTCAGATCTTCCTAAAATTTCTCTAAGGTTCAAAAACACTTAACAAGTATCACCTGGCCTCACCATGTCACAGACCTCTTGCTACAGTAAATAGTCCGAAACCCAGCACCAGTGGCAGCCAGCCTCAATTCGAAGCTTAGCATCTCCCAGGCACCTCCAAGCTCAGCACAAATGGCAATCATCTGCAAATCACTTTGCAGCTCATCAGGTGGTCCCGGGCAGGGCATAGGCAGCAACTGACCTTGGCCTGCACCTCCTGGGAGGCCCCAGAGCAAGCACACCCAGTGGACAGCTTCAGACCACACCAAAGTACCATCCAACCACCTCCATGAGTGACTCAAGGGGCAGACTCGACAGGCACCAAAGCTTCACTGAAGCAAGTTCTGCTCCATGAAATGAGCCTATGCACTATAGTTATGGCCGGTCCTTACAGCTGATCTGCCTGGGGGTCAATCCCTCCCAGTGATGTGTCAACAGCAATCAAGGCTCAACTACAACAGGGGGGTGCACAGAGCCCAAATGGGGTGGTGAGAGGGGACTTCGTACCTGGAACACCCAGCTTGAGTGACTGGGGGTACTGTGCCACTGGGCCCTACAGGACACCTACTACACAGAGCAACGGCATCAAGACAGGGAGGTATGGCAGCTGTACCTGACATAGAAAGAAACACAGGACGGCAGGCAATGTGAGAAGACAAACATGTCCCAAATGAAAGAACAAAACAAAACTCCACAAAACGAACTAAACAAAATGAAGACAAGCAATCTACCAGATAAAGAGTTCAAAGAACTAGTTTTAGGGTGCTCAATGATCTCAGTGAGAACTTCAACAAAGAAATAGGAAACATAAAAATGGAGATAGAAAACATAAAAGAACCAGTCAGAAATGAAGACTACATTAGAGGGAATCAACAGTAGATTAGATGAAGTAGAGGATCAAATCAGCAATCTATATATATAAAAGCCTAAGCGACCATTACGATTAGTCGACCGGTCGCTATGACACACACTGACCACCAAGGGGCAGACGCTCAACGCAGGAGCTGCCCCTTGATTGTCAGTGCACTCCCACATCCAAACTCCTGCGGTCCCTCCCCTGGGCCGGCCAGCCCTGATTAGGACTGGGCAAGACAGCCCCGATTGCTCTGATCACCAGCCAGGCTGAGGGACCCCACCCATGCACGAATTCATGCACCAGGCCTCTAGTTTGGAAAATAAGATAGAAGAAAACACACAATCAAAACTTTAAAAAAAAATCCAAAAAATGAGGACATCAAAGATACCAACGTTCTCATCATGGGAATACCAGAAGAAGAAAAAAGAGCAAAAATAGGGATAAGAAAAAATTTTTAAGAAAAGATCAAAAATAGGAATAATAAAATAGTAATAAAAAATATGTATCAAGAATTACTTTAAATGTAAATTGATTAAATGCTCCAATCAAAAGATATAGAGTGTCTCAACAGATAAAAACAAGACTTACATATGCTGCCTACAAGATACTTACTTCAGATTTTTAAGAAAAAAACAACTGAAAGGAAAGGGAAAGGGAAAGAAGAAGATATTTCATGAAAATGGAAATGAGAAAAAGAAAAAAAAAAAAAAAAAGCTAGGGGAGCAATATTTTTACCAGACAAAATAGACTTTAAAACAAGAGACAAAAAGGACCCAGCAATTTCACTTTTGGGTATTTATCCAAAGAAGCCCAAAACACTAAATCAAAAGACATATGCATCCTTATGTGCATTGCAGTATTATTTACAATAGCAAAGATATGGAAGCAACCTAAGTGCCCATCAATAGATAAATGGATAAAGAAGTGGTACATATATACAACAGAATATTATTTGGCCATTAAAAAAAAAAATTAAACCTTGCCATCTGCAACAACATGGGTGGACCCAGAGGTTATTGTGCTGATTAAAATAAGTCAGATAGAGAAAGACAAGTGTCATGATTCCACTAATATGTGGAATCTAAAAAACAAAATAAATAAGCAAAACAGAAATAGAATCATAGATACAGAGAATATTTTTATGGCTGCCAGATGGGATGAGGGCAGAGGGGGAGGTTAAAACGGGTAACTGCAATGCCCTGGCTGGTATGGGTCAGTGATTAGAGCTTCAGCCCACACACCAAAGTATCTGGGTTGCAGGTTTGATCCCAGCCCTGGTCAGGGCTCATGCAGGAGGCAAAAAATTGATATGTCTCTCACATCAATGTTTCTCTCTCTCCCCTCCGTCCCTCCTATCCTCCCTCCCATCCATTCCCTCTAAAAATCAATGGAAAAAATAGGGTGAAGGGATTAAGAAGTACAAATCAGTACTTACAGAATAGTCATGGGACATAAAGTATAGCATAGGGAATATAGTCAATAATCTATAATAATCTATAATAATAAAAGTATAATATGCAAATCAACTGAGCAGCTGAACAGAACGACCATCTGGACGCAGCCAGGGCTGTGAGGGCCGAGGCAGCCAGGCCTACGCTTGCACAAATTTCATGCATAAGGCCTCTAGTACTGTAATTATGTATGGTATCAGAGGGGTACTAGATTTATCATGGTGATCACTTCATAAGTTATATAAGTGTCTAATCACTGGGTTGTACACCTGAAATTCATATAATATTGTACCTCAACTGTAAATGAAAAACAAAAAAAAAATTTAAGTATAATACAATCACACAAAAAATGCCAGCTAGGTCTTTAGGACCAAACTTTTATTTTTTTTTAATATATATTTTTATTGATTTTTTACAGAGAGGAAGGGAGAGGGATAGAGAGTTAGAAACATTGAATGAGGGAGAAACATTGATCAGTTGCCTCCTGCACACCCCTCCACTGGGGATGTGCCCACAACCAAGGTACATGCCCTTGACTGGAATCGAACTTGGGACCCTTCAGTCCGCAGGCTGATGCTCTATCCACTGAGCCAAACCAGTTAGGGCTAGGACCAAACTTTTAATCCCCATTATTTGTTATTATGCATTGAAAATTATATAACTAAGCAAATTTTACAGTTGCAATCCAAGAGATTAATAAACCAAACTACTTCATTTTTGTTAAAAGCAAAAATGTATTAGAATCTTCCATTAACTCTAATTATTAGAAAGTAGAAATTGCCCTTCAGTAGGACTCACTTATATCCTTTTGAGGAACAATTTGTCATTTCAAAAGTTACAATGTTAATTAATCCCATTTATAAGGCTGTCTTACAACACAAACTCAGTAAAAGCATTTTAGTGAGGGTCCAGTTTATTACAAATAATAATCCTTTTGAGTTTAAAATAATGTGGTTGCAATGTCTGTCAATTAAACAATTCGAACATTATAGAGCATACTTAAGTAAAAATAACCATAATGTAGTTGACACTTATATTACAAGACTACTGGCCTGCCCTAACTAACCGGTTTGGCTCAGTGGATAGAGCGTTGGGCTGTGGACTCAAGGGTCCCAGGTTCAATTCCAGTCAAGGGCATGTACCTTGGTTGCAGGCACATCCCCAGTGGGAGGTGTGCAGGAGGCAGCTGATCAATGTTTCTATCTCATGGATGTTTCTAACTCTCTATCCCTCTCCCTTCCTCTCCCTTCCTCTCTGTAAAAAATCAATAAAATATATTTAATAAAAAAAAAAAGACTACTGGCCTGTTGCATGAAATTTGTGCATGGGGAGAGGGGTTCCCTCAGCCCAGACTGCACCCTCTCCAGGGACCCCTTGGGGGATGTCCGACTGCCAGTTTAGATCTGATCTCTCTCACAATCTGGGACCGCTGGCTCCTAACTGCTCACCTGCCTGCCTGCCTGATCATCCCTAACTGCCTTCCCCTGCCAGCCCGATCTCACCCCCAATGGCCCTCCCCTGCCAGCCTGATCTCACCCCCAACTGCTCTTCCCTGCCGGCCTGATCACCCCTAACTGCCTCTGCCTACCTGATCACCCCTAACTGCCCTCCCCTGCTGGCCTGATCTCGCCCCCAACTGCCCTCCCCTGCAGGCCTGATCTCACCCCCATCTGCCCTCCCCTGCTGGACAATTTGGTTCTGATTGGTCGGTTTCTATGCCAGTCAGCATCAAAAGCTCCGCCTCCTGGGCAACCATTGGCTCCTCACAGTTCACCCAGATTTGGTTCTGATTGGTCAGTTTCTATGCCACTCAGTGTCAAAAGCTCCGCCTCCTAGGCAGCCATTGGCTCCTCACAGTTCACCCAATTTGGTGCTGATTGGTCGGTTTCTATGCCAGTCAGCTTCTCCGGGCCTATTTCCAGGCCTGATCAGAGAAATGGGGCTGATTAGCAGCCCCCATGAAGGCCCAGAGAGAAACAGAGGCACAGCTGCTGGTGAAGCCCGGAGAGAAAGAGAGAAGCAATGGCTGGTCAACAGTTGCCACAGAGGCTGCAGATCAGACCCTGCCTCTCTCTTCGGGCCTCTCTCTGGGCCTCATCCGCAACCCCCTTGGCAGTGGTAACCCAGCACTGACTGCAGGACTGACTTCCAGTGTTCAGTCAAGCCTTTGGTCGGTCATTACGGACCCTAGGTTTCTATATATTAGGATACTCATCCTATATAATAAAATGCCAGGGACCATAAGCATAACGACTGGAACAATCACTCGACCAGTCACCATGAGGTGCATTGACCACCTCTCGGTCCCTTCCCTCCCCTACCTCCCCCAACCCCCCACCCCCACCCGTAGGAGAACGGGGAACCACGGGGAAGCAGGTGGGTGGTGGCGGGGCAAGCAGGCGGAACAGCTGACCTCTTAGTCCCTCCCGCCCGGCCTGCAGGCTCCGATGGATCAGTGATGGTGAACAGGGGGACCGGGGTTGGTGGCGGGAGGACCAGGCTGGCTGTCAGGCCATTGTGATCCCCAGCTCATCCCCACCGGTTCAAGGGCTCAGGCCAGTGGGAAACCAGGCGCCGGCGACTTCACCTCCATGCATGTGCATTGGGCTGGCCACTGATGGAATGTGGTGCCCACTCAGGGCCGCTCATGTGGGTGCTGCCACCGCTGCTGCCGCTGCTGCTAGGGCTTGCAGCACTGATGGAAACTGTGGGGCACACCCACAACCTACCCACCCAGGTGGCAGCGTTCCGCCTGGAGACTGGCGAACAGGCAGAAGATGGCACTGATTGCAGGCTAGGCCTAGGGACCCTACCTGCACGATATCGTGCACTGGGCCTCTAGTGTTAATATAAAAAGTAGGTTTCAAAATAGCATACACAGCAGGATTAGATATGCACAAAGCACACACATGTGCTTGCAAACACACACACACACACACACACACACACACACACACACACACACAATACGCCAAAAGTCATTATTAATGGTTAGATTACCTCTCACAATCTGGGACCCCTCGCTCCTAACTGCCCACCTGCTTGCTCCTTACCGCTTGGCTCTACGTTCCTTAGCACTGCCACAGAGGCAGGAGAGGCTCCCGCCACCACTGCTGCACTCGCCAGCGTGAGCCCAGCTTCTGGCTGAGCAGCACTCCCCCTGTGGAAGCACACTGATCACCAGGGGGCAGCTCCTGCGTTTAGTGTCTGCCCCCTAGTAGTCAGTGCACATCATAGCAACCGGTCATTCTGGTCATTCCACGGTAAGGGTCACTGGGCTTTTATATAGATAACTTTTGTTAAATCAAACATATGCAGAAACATTCTTTTGTCCAAAAAGTCCTTGTGTAATAAAAACCCAACATTTTTTACTTGAAATTTAAAAATTTGTTTTCTAAGAGTAAGGCATTATTGTATTACCAATATCTTAATATTAATAAGTATTAACTAATATGGTTAATAAACTTTAATGGTCAGAGTCCTACTGAACTATATCTACTTTACACTCTGTGAGAAATTATTCAACACCACAGAGAAAAGACTTTATGAGTTCCATGTTTTCCTCTGAATCAGAAGTAATACATACATACTAGTGGCACTTAATTCTGATTGGTTTCAAAGGTTTTTGGTTAATCTTCTGTATGTAAAACCAAATAATTGAAAATATTTTTTAAATCTTTTAGCCAATAAGTAAGGTTTCCCTTTTCTAACAGCTAATATTTTATCAACTTAAGAGTAGTACATGATACTACATTGGAGCATAATAGTTTTGATTAAGAACCTATATATCTTGCCCTAGCCAGTTTGGCTCAGTGGATAGAGTGTCTGCCTGCAGACTGAAGAGTCCTGGGTTCCATTCCAGTTAAGGGTAATGCCCTGGTTGCAGGCTTGATCCACAGCAGGGGGGGTGCAGAAGGCAGCTGATCAATGATTCTCTCTCATCATTGATGTTTCTCTCTCTCTCTCCCTTTCAAGGGATCCCAGGGGATTGTGAGCTAAACCTGATAGACAAGTTTAGACTGGTTGCTTCTACCACTAGAATAATTTTAACTAATTAAAGGCTGATTTAACTTAGTCATTTGATGAATAAGTTCTTACCCTATTTTGGTTTTTTTATTTAAAATTTTTTCTGTTATAAAAGTAACAGACTGCTAAAAAATCTGGAAAATAGTTTTCAAACAAAAAAAAAGAAAATGAAATCAATCATAATCATACCAGAGTGTATGTATACACACACACATGTAAACACATATATGTGTGTATATATACGTGATGTGTATATATGTGTGTGTGCATGTGTATAATCTTTAAACAAAAAGAGGTCATGATATTTATATTTTTTAAGATTTTTTTTTCACTTAGCAGCCTATCATTAGCAATTCCTCATAAGGACTGTCATATTTAATTAACCAATCCCTATGGTAGGCATTCAGATTGCTTCCATGTTTCTCTATACATAATAATACATAACATATAATATTGCTGAGCTGAGCATCCTCATTTGTTACATTTTTATACATCCACTAGAGGCCCGATGTACGAAATTCGTGCTAGAGTAGGCCTTCCTTTCCCCGGCTGCCAGCACCGGCTTCCCTCTGGCACCTGGGACCCGAGCTTCTCTCTAGCTGCCGGCAGGCACCCAGGACCCAGGCTTCCCTTGCAGCCCCGGCTTCATCCAGAAGGACGTCCGGTCTAATTAGCAAATTATGCTTTTATTATTATAGATATTTTCCAAGGGTATATTCCTGAAAGTGAAATAACTAGATGAAAGCAAAGAAATATTTTCTAAATATTCTAGTATATGCTGCCAACTTACCACTTTATATGCTATTAATCATTTTTTGTGTGTGTGTGTGTTTTCTTTTTCTTTTCTTTTTTGTTGTCTAAAGTTTTACATGTGTCTCCTTTTTCCCCAATTGACCCCCCGCAAGCCATTCCCACCCCAGGAAAGCCCCCACCGCCCTAGTTTCTGTGTCCATTGGTTATGCTAATATGCATGCATTCAAGTCCTTTAGTTGCTCTCTAACCCCCTTCCCCTACCATTTGTCTGTAGATTGATCTATTCTTGTTCATCAAATTATGTTGATCATTATATCCCACATATGAGTGAGATCATGTGGTATTTATCTTTCTCCGACTGGCTTATTTCACTTAGTATAATGCTCTCCAGCTCCATCCATGTTGTTGCAAATGGTAAAAGTTCCTTCTTTTTTATAGCAGCATAGTATTCCACTGTGTAGATGTACCACAGTTTTTAATCCACTCATCTGCTGATGGGCACTTAGGCTTAGGCTGTTTCCAAATCTTAGCTATGGTAAATTGTGCCGCTATGAACATAGGGGTGCATATATCCTTTCTGATGGGTGTTTCTGGTTTCTTGGGATATATTCCTAGAAGTGGGATTACTGGGTCAAATAGGAGTTCCATTTTTAACTTTTTGAGGAAACTCCATGATATCTTCCACAGTGGCTGCACCAGTCTGCATTCCCACCAGCAGTGCACGAGGGTTCCTTTTTCTCCACATCCTCACCAGCACTTGTCGTTTGTTGATTTGTTGATGATAGTCTAATCACATTATTTTTCAAATTAGCTGAGGCTACAGAAGATTCTGTGAATGAAAACAAATAACCTATCTATACTGATTATGAAAATAACAAATTATCCAACCATAATGGGCCCATGTCTGATCAACAGAGATTTAACTTGTTCTCTCCTGATAACTATGTATCTTACTTAGGCAAGTCACTTTCTCTCTGAGAGTTTTTCTCATTCAGTAAAATACTCACCTCATACGCCCATTGAGAGGACCAAATGAGATTGTATATAAAGCTCCTTGCACATAATAGATGCTCTAATTATTCAGAAATTTGTTTAACAATGTATTTCACACCCACAATGAGTCAGAAGAAACAAGGATGAGTAAGGCACATTTCCTGCCCTCCTGGTCTATTAGACAGCCACTTGTGCACACTTGTCTGGGAAATGTGTTGGGATACAAAGCTATGAAGGCTGAGCAGTTCAAGGCAGCCAGTGAAAGATTTTGAAAGGGACCTTGATCAGACCTGGAAGCTGACTTGCAGCTTCCAAGAGTCTTCAAACCCTGTGAGATCTGGAAGTCTTCCAGCAGATGGAGGAAGCCAGGACACAGGACTTTCCCCCAGGACTCAGTCTGGCCCTCAGTCATACTAGTAACACCTCAGCAAGTGACTATTTCCAGCCCAGTGATGAGCTAGCTTGTCTTAGAGCTATTTCCATTTCAAGACACCTGCACCCCTCCTTCACCACCCCAAGTGTTTAGAGCAGTTAAGAATTCTTGACTAGATCTCAACTCAACCAAGTTTTTCTTAATCCTCAGATACCTATTATCTACTTGTCTGCTAAACCAAGAAGCAAAAAAATTTTAAGAAAAAAATATAGAATTTGCTGGTTTAACAATAGTTTTTCATATACAGGTATTAATGGTTTTGATTTTTTATTATTTTAAATATATCAAAGTTACATTATGTGTCAGCCAAGATGCCCCTAATTTGCATGCTGGGATTATACAGAACAATAGAGTGTTGTGCTTTGGAGGAGTCTCTGAAGACGAATCTACCCTTGTCAGCATTCAGTTCTGAGAGTGGGGCATCATCAGACCCCAGGTTAATCAGGCTTCTCATTTAAAATAGTTCCAAAGGTGTAACCTTGGTTTAAAAAACAAAAATATTTAGCTGTCACTCCAACCAAAACGTGCAAACCCCATTTGAGATCAAGTTAATAAAAGTGCTGAGGAAATAGATGGCTAAGTCCAAGCAAATTACTTAAGAAAAAGACCTTGACTCAATAATGGAGACAACAGAGTACATGGAAAATGCCCCAAAGGAGGAAGAGCAGCTGGGCCCGCGGGCGTCGTGTGGCCCCTGCCCGCCCTCCCCGGGCAGAGGGGAGCCTGAGCTCCTGCAGGCGCCAACCGGGAGAAGCTGTGGGAGGTAGGAAAGGTACAGAAGGAAGTTTCACTAACAAAACAAAAAAGTAGAAATAGCAAGTGACACTTCTGGAAACGAAAAGTGGGTGTTTAAATGTTTTACTCTTTCCAGCTCACACATTTCAACCAGAACAGGATGGCAGTTCGTCGTTAGATGGAAGTCCCCGCAGAACGTTTACTTATAATTAACACTCACCCTCTCGATTTGCAAACCCACCTCCCAAGGTTTGTGCTTGGATTACAAGGCACGGCCTACTATACTGCATCACTTGACAAAACAAACGCTCAAAATTCCTTTCTAACAAAATTTTTTTAAGAAAACTTTAGCTTTTTGGAGTCTCAACGAGGCAGAGACCTCTTTTCAGAAATCCTCTTAAGCAATCGGCCGGCCGCTCCGCGGGCTGGGCCGGAACCCCCGCGGCGCCGGGAGGACCCACGGCCCGCCCTCCCGGGTCGGGGGATGAGACCCCGGCGGGGTCCTATCCAGGGCGGGGTCACACGCCGACCGCGGCGTCTGAGGAGGGGTGACCCGGCAGCGGGGATCACCGGCCCGAATGTGTACGGGCGGCGCCCCTCTCGGCCCGCGAAGGCTGTGCCATTCTAAGGAAGATTTCGGGGGGCACAGGGGGACGGCCACCGTGCGAGCCCGCCAGGAACCACCGGCCCCGCGTCGGAGCCAGTGCGCAGCGCGGGCGGCGCCGACGCGCGGGGGAGGCCCGGAAGGCCGGCCGGACTGCGCGCCAAGGACCGAGAGAGCGAGGCCCGGCCGGGTCGCGCTGCCGCCCTACCTTCTCCTCGCCGTCGTAGATGCGCACCCCGCGCTGCTGGATCACTAGGGTCTCGTGGATCTCCAGAAGGCCGCTGGTCCACACGAAGCGGTCCATGCTCTCCGCCAGGCCCGCCCCACCGGCTCGCCCGCGCCGCCGCTCTCGGGCAGCTAGTGAGCGCCGGGTGGCCTGCACCGCCCCCTGGCGGCGGGCGGGGAGGGAGCGGCCAGCGCGAACGTGGGGAGTGCGCGGGCCGAGGGTCCCCAGGGACGTGCAAGTGTGCCTGGAGCGTCCCCTGGCGGTCACTCCGCCAATGGCTGGCGGGGTCATCCACCCCATCCAGCTGAGGCACAAACCCAGAGCTTACAAGGGACTTTGGTGGAGACGGGACCGCAGCTTGGACTTCCTTATTGTGCATTATTTCTGCATCCCAAATGAATATTTATGGCCTGAATTGTTTTTTGTTTTGTTTTGTTTTGTTTTTTTAATATATATTTTATTGATTTTTTACAGAGAGGAAGGGAGAGGGATAGAGAGTTAGAAACATCCATGAGAGAAACATCGATCAGCTGCCTCCTGCACACCCCTTACCGGGGATGTGCCTGCAACCAAGGTACATGCCCTTGGACTGGAATCGAACCTGGGACCCCTCAGTCCGCAGGCCGATGCTTTATACACTGAGCCAAACCAGCCAGGGCTGGCCTGAATTGTTTTTACACAGCTGCAATGGAAACCGAGGGTCCTGATTTAATGTGTGATTTTGATTTAATATGTAGCCCCAGCACTCTATTCAGTTTTTTACAGCATGCCTTGTAAATGTTAAGCCCTTACCTTAGTTATTAGCCCCCTGAGGCAGCAAGAACAATGGGCATCCCTTGACGAATGGATGCAAGATAGGGGTTTGTTAAGCTAAAGATAACATCATGGCCTGAGTTGTATTTCAGCTCCTGAAGCTGAAGGGCCCACTAGCCACATCCTCATGAAACCAACCTGAAGGACACCAAAGGTGATCTCAAGACCTGAAATAAATGATTTACTGTCCTAAAATTTTTCTCCAATTGCAGATATTCAATATTATTTGATAATTACTTTCAGGTATATAGCATAGTGGTTAGACATTCATATAATTTATGAAATGATCCCATTGGTAAGTCTAGTATCCACCTGTAACCATACATAGCTGTTACAATATTATTGACTATTTTCCCTATGCTGTACTTTACATCCCCATGACTGTTTTGTAACTGTAAACCTGTACTTCTTAATACCTTCAACTTTTTCATCCAGACCTCCAACCACTTCTCTTATCTGGCAACCATCAGTTTGCTCTCTGCATCTATAAGTTTGTTTCTATTTTGTTCATTCATTTATTTTTTTCGTTAAATTCCACATGTAAGTGAAATCATCTGGTATTTATCTTTCACTGTCTAACTTATTTCACTTAGCATAATACCCTCTAGGTCCATCCATGTTGTCACAAATGGTAAGATTTCATTCCTTTTTTTTATTGTTTAAAGTATTACATATGTCTCCTTTTTCCCTGATTGACCCCTCTCCCCCACCACTCCCAACATTTCATTCTTTTTATGGCTGAGCAATATCCCATTATAGATATGTACCACATATCTTTATGTAATTGTTCAATGATGGCCACCTAGGTTCCTTCCTTATCTTAGCTATTATAAATAACTAGAGGCCCGGTGCACGAAATTTGTGCATGCGGGGGAGGTGTCCCTCAGCCCAGCCTGCACCATCTCCAATCTGGGACCCCTCGAGGGATGTCCAACTGCCCTTAAAGGGGCAGTCGGACATCCCTCTCACAATCCAGGACTGCTGGCTCCCAACTGCTTGCCTGCCTGCCTTCCTGATTGCCCCTAACCGCTTCTGCCTGCCAGCCTGATCACCCCCTAACCACTCCCATGCAAGCCTGATTGATGCCTAACTGCTCCCTTGCCAGCCTGTTTTCCCTAACTGCCCTCCCCTGCAGGCCTGGTCACCCCTAACTGCCCTCCCCTGCAGGTCTAGGTCCCTCCCAACTGCCTTTCCCTGCAGGCCTGGTCGCCCCCAACCTCCCTCCTCTGCCGGCTTGGTCACCCCTAACTGCCCTCCCCTGCAGGCTTAATCGCCCCCAACTGCCCTCCCTTGCAGGCCTGGTCCCTTCCAATTGCCCTCCCCTGCTGGCCATCTTGTGGTGGCCATCTTGTGTTCACATAGGGGCAGGATCTTTGACCACATGGGGGCAGCCATCTTGTGTGTTGGAGTGATGGTCAATCTGCATATTACTCTTTTATTAGATAGGATAGAGGCCTGGTGCATGGGTGGGGGCCAGCTGGTTTGCCCTGAAGGGTGTCCCGGATCAGGGTGGGGGTTCCCTTGGGGTGTGGGGCGGCCTGGGCAAGGGGCCTGTGGTGGTTTGCAGGCCGGCCACACCCCCCGGTGACCCAAGCGGAGGCCCTGGTATCTGGGGTTTATTTATCTTCTACAATTGAAACTTTGCAGCCTGGAGCGGAGCCAAACCTTCTGCTTGCTCGGTGGCGGCAGCCATTTTTTTTTGGATTTATGTATCTTGTATAATTGAAACTTTGTAGCCTTAAGCGGAGGGTATGCGGAAAGCTTGGCTTCCTCCATTGCCGCGGGCAACCCTAGCTTCCTGCTCTTTCCAGCTCCGTGGCTGCTGCCATTTCTGTTTGAATTTATGTATCTTCTATCATTGAAACTTTGTAGCCTTGAGTGGAGGCCTAGGCTGGCAAGGGCAGGCGGAAAGCTTGGCTTCCTCCATTGCCAGGGAAACCCAAGCATCCCTCCTGCTCTCTGTGGCCATAGCCAACTTGGTTGGGTTTATTTGCATATTTGCTCCTGATTGGCTGGTGGGCGTGGCTTGTTGGTGTAGTGGAGTGGTGGTTAATTTGCATATTACTCTTTTATTAGATAGGACTAGAGGCCCAGTGCATGAAAATTCATGCACTGGAGGGGGGTGTCCCTCAGCCTAGCTTGCCCCCTCTCACAGTCTAGGAGCCCTCAGGGGTGGGAGGCGACCTGGCTATCAGGGGAAGGCGACACCAGCATCACATCTCTGCTGCTGCCACTGCCAGCAGCACAAGCCTTGGCCAGCCCTGGTTACCTGATCCTCGGGCAGCCCTGGGCGGCTGGGGTCTAAGGGGACTGGGGGACTCCGGAAGCAGGCACGCTGAGGGGACTGGGCACCAACATCTTGTGGCTGTGGGAACCACCATCTTGGAGGGTGTGGCAGTCAATTAGCATATTTCCTCCTTATTGGCTGTGGGTGCTGCCATCTTTGTGAGGGCGTGATGGTCGATTAGCATATTCCCTCTTTATTAGATAGGCTGTTGATTCCATGTGCACTTGAAAAGAATGTATGTTCTGCTGCTTTTGGGTGAAATGCTCTAAAATATCAATTAAATTGATCTGGTCTAATGTGTCATTTAAGACCACTGTTTCCTTTTTTATTTTCAGTCTGGAAGATCAATACATTGATAACACAGTAGGGACATTAAAGTCTGCTACTATAATTTTATTACTGTTGATCCCTTCCTTTATGTCCACCAGTATTTTCTTTATAGATTTAGGTGCTCCTATGTTGGGTGCATAAATGTTTAAAAGGGTTATATCCTTTTATTGGATTGATCCCTTTTTCATTATGAAGTGTCCTTTTTTGTCTCTTATTATAACCTTTGTTTTAAAGTCTATTTTGTCTGGTATATGTATTACTCCCCCAGCTCTTTTTTGTTTTTAATTTTCATTTGCATGAAATATCTCTTTCTATCCTTTACTCTTGATCTTTGTGTGTATTCTGTTCTGAAGTGGCTCTCTTATAAACAGCATATGTATTCAGCATATGTAAACAGCATATTGGTCTTCTTTTCTTTTTTTTTAATATTGTCTAAAGTTTTACATATGTCTCCTTTTACCCCAATTGACGCACCCCTAGCCATTCCCACCCTGGGAAAGCCCCCACCGCCCCAGTGTCTGTGTCCATTGGTTATGCTAACATGCATGCATTCAAGTCCTTTAGTTGCTCTCTAACCCCCCCTCCCCTGCCATTTGTCTGTAGATTGATCTATTCTTGTTCATCAAATTATGTTGATCATTATATCCCACATACGAGTGAGATCATGCGATATTTATCTTTCTCCCACTGGCTTATTTTGCTTAGCATAATGCTCTCCAGTTTCATCCATGTTGTTGCAAATGGTAAAAGTTCCTTCTTTTTTATAGCGGCATAGTATTCCATTGTATAGATGTACCACAGGTTTTTTTAATCCACTCATCTGCTGATGGGCACTTAGGCTGTTTCCAAATCTTAGCTATTGTAAATTGTGCTGCTATGAACATAGGGGTGCATATATCCTTTCTGCTTGGTGTTTCTGGTTTCTTGGGATATAGTCCTAGAAGTGGGATTACTGGGTAAAATGGGAGTTCCATTTTTGACTTTTTGAGGAAACTACATACTGTCTTCCTCAGTGGCTGCACCAGTCTGCATTCCCACCAGCAGTGCACGAGGGTTCCTTTTTCTCCACATCCTCGCCAGCACTTGTCATTTGTTGATTTGTGGATGATAGCCATTCTGACAGGTGTGAGATCGTATCTCATTGTTGTTTTGATTTGCATCTCTTGGATGATTAGTGACTTTGAGCATGTTTTCATATGTCTCTGGGCCTTCTGTATGTGCTCTTTCGAAAAGTGTCTATTTAGATCCTTTGCCCATTTTTTGATTGGATCATTTATCTTCCTTCTGTTAAGTTGTATGAGTTCCCTGTAAATGTTGGAGATTAAACCCTTATCAGAAATAGCATTGGCAAATATGTTCTCCCATGCAGTGGGCTTTCTTGTTGTTTTGTTGATGGTTTCTTTCACTGTGCAAAAGCTTTTATATATATATATATTTTTTTAATTGATTTCAGAGAGGAAGGGAGAGGGAGAGAGAGATAGAAACATCAATGATGGGAAAGAATCATTGATTGGCTGCCTTCTGCACGCCCCGTACTGGGGATCAAGCCCGCAACCCAGGAATGTGCCCTTGACATGAATTGAACCACGGACCTTTCCGTCCACAGGCCCATGCTCTATCCACTGAGCCAAAACAGCTAAGGCAAAGCTTTTCATTATGATGTAGTCCCATTTGCTATGACATATGTCTGCTATTTTGCTGCCTATGGAGTCTTGTAGGATTTTTATGTTTCCCGTCTTACATTTAAGTCCTTTAGCCATTTTGAGTTTGTTTTTGTGTATGGTGTAAGTTGGTCAGCTAGTTTCATTTTTTTTGCATGTATCTGACCAAATTTTCCAGTGCCATTTATTAAAGAGACTGTCTTGACTTCATTGTATGCTCTTGCTTCCTTTGTCAAATATTAATTGAGCATAATGGCTTGTGTCGATTTCTGTGTTCTCTGTTCTGTTCCATTGGTCTATATATCTGTTCTTGTGCTAGTACCATGCAGTTTTGAGAACCATGGCTTAGTAATATAGCTTAATATCTGGTATTGTGATCCCTCCAACTTCGTTCTTTTTTCTCAGGATTGCTATGGCTATTTGGGGTCTTTTTTATTCCAGGTGAATTTATGGAGAGTTTGTTCTAGATCTTTTAAATGTGTCATTGGTATTTTAATGGGGAATGCATAGAATATCTACATTGCTTTGAGCAGTATGGACATTTTAATGATGTTGAGTCTACCAATCCATAAACATGGTATGTTCTTCCATGTGTTTATGTCTTCCTCTATCTCTTTTTTCAATGTGCTGTAGTTTTCCTAGTACAGGTCTTTTACGTCCTTAGTTAAGTTTATTCCTAGGTATCTTAATTTTTTTGGTGCAATGGTAAATGGGATTTTTTTTTCTGCTTCTCTTTCTGTGAGTTCATTATTGGTGTATAAAAAAGCCATAGATTTCTGCGTGTTAATTTTGTATCCTGCTAAATTGCCAAATTCATTTATTAGGTCTAATAGTTTTTTGAAGGAGTCTTTGGGGTTTTCTATGTATAGTATCATGTCATCTGCCAATAAGGACAGTTTTACTTCTTCTTTTCCAATTTGGGTGCCTTTTATTTCTTCTTCTTGTCAGATCACTATGGCTAGCACTTTCAGTACTATGTTGAACAGGAGTGGTGAAAGTGGGCATCCCTGTCTTGTTCCTGTTCTTAGGGGAAATAAGTCTAATTTTTGCCCATTGAGTATGATGTTGGCTGTAGGTTTGTCATATAAGGCTCTTATTATGTTGAGGTATGATCACTCTATTCCCACTTTGCTGAGAATTTTTATCAAGAAAGGGTGTTGGATTTTGTCAAATGCCTTTTCTGCATTGATTGATGTGATTATATGTTTTTAGTCTCTCAGTTTGTTTATCTGATGTATCACTTTTATTGATTTACGAATATTGTACCATCCTTGCATCCCCGGAATAAATCCCACTTGGTCATGGTGTATGATCTTTCTAATGTAATGCTGAATCTGATTTCCTAGAATTTTGTTGAGGATTTTAGCATCTGTGTTCATCAAGGATATTGGCCTGTAGTTCTCTTTTTTTGTGGTGTCTTTATCTGTTTTTGGAATTAGGGTAATGCTGGCTTCTTAGAAAGAGCTTGTAAGTGTGCCTCCCTCTTGAATTTTTTTGAATAGTCTGAGGAGGATAGGTTTTAGTTCTCCCTTGAATGCTTGGTAGAACTCCCCTGTAAAGCCATCTGGACCAGGGCTTTTGTTTGCTGAAATATTTTTGATTGCTGCTTCAATTTCTTCAGTAGTTATTGGCCTATTCAGGTTTTTTTATTCTTCTTGGCTGAGTTTTGGGAGCTTGTAATTTTCTAAGAATATGTCCATTTTATCTAGGTTGTCCATTTTGTTGGAATAGATTAGTTCATAGTATTTTTTCATAATCATTTGTATTTCTGTGGGATCAGTTGTTACTTCACCTCTTTCATATCTGATTTTGTTTATTTGGGTCCTCTCTCTTTGCTTCTTGGTGAGCCTGGCTAGAGGTTCATCAGTCTTGTTTATCCTTTCAAAGAACCAGCTCTTGATTTTGTTTATCTTTTGTATTTTTTTTTGTCTCTGTCATTTATCTCTGCCCTGATCTTTATTATTTCCTTACTTCTGCTTACGCTGGGCTTTTTTTGTTGCTCTCTTTCTAACTCTTTGAGTTGTAGGGTTAGATAATTTATTACCATTTTTTTCTTGTTTTTTTTTTAGATAGGCCTGTTGAGCTATGAACTTCCCTCTCCAAACTACCTTCACTGTGTCCCATAGATTTTGGATTGTTGTGTTTTCATTATCATTCGTTGCCATGATGCTTTTTATTTCTTCTTTGAACTCTTTGGTAACCCAATCATTGTTTAATAGCATGCTATTTAGCCTCCAGGTGTTTGATTTTTTATTGTTTTTATTGTAGTTGATTTCTAGTTTTATGCCATTGTGATCTGAGAATATGCTTGATATGATTTCTATCTTCTTGAATTTGAAGAGACTTTGCCTATGACCCAACATATGGTCTATCTTTGAAAATGACCCATGTGGACTTGAGAAGAATGTATATTCTGTGGCTTTGGGGTGGAATGTTCTGAAGATGTCAATTAATTCCATCTGGTCTAGTGTGTCATTTAGCATTGATGTTTCTTTGCTGATTTTTTGTTTAGAGGATTTGTCCAATGGTGTTAGTTGGATATTAAAGTCCCCTACTATGACTGTATTGCTGACAATTTCTCCCTTGATATCCTCCAGAAATTTTTTTATGTATTTGGGTGCTCCTGCATTGGGTGCATATATGTTTACCAGAGTTATATCTTCTTGTTGAATTGCTCCCTTTAGTATTATGAAGTGGCCTTCCTTATCTCTTGTTACGGCCTTCACTTTGAGGTCTAATTTGTCAAATATAAGTATTGGTACCCCAGCTTTTTTTTTTTTTCATTTCCATTCACCTGAAAAACCTTTTTCCATCCCTTCACCCTCAGTCTGTGTGAGTCCTTTGTTCTGAGGTGGGTTTCCTGTAGACAGAAGATATATGGGTCATGTTTTCTTATACACTCAGCTACCTGATGTCTTTTGATTGGGGCATTTAATCCATTTACATTTAAAGTTATTATTGATAGGTACTTGTTTGTTGCCATTTTTATTCTTTATGCCTCTGTTCCTTCTTTCCTTTCTATTTCTTCTTTTAACATCAGATCCTTTAGCATTTCTTGCATTGCTGGTTTGGTGGTAATCAGCTCCCTTAGTCCTTTTTTGTCTGTGAAGCTCCTGAGTTAATCCTCAATTTTTATTGGTAGCCTTGCTGAGTAGAGTATTCTTTGATTCAAACCCTTGCTTTGCATGATTTTGTATATTTCATTCCACTTCCTTCTGGCCTGATGTTTTCTGTTGAGAAATCAGTCAAAAGTCTGATGGGAGATCCTTTGTAGGTAGCTTCCTGTCTTTCTCTGGCAGCCTTTAAGATTGTTACTTTGTTGTTGG
Source organism: Plecotus auritus (assembly GCF_963455305.1). Classification (NCBI taxonomy): domain Eukaryota; kingdom Metazoa; phylum Chordata; class Mammalia; order Chiroptera; family Vespertilionidae; genus Plecotus; species Plecotus auritus. Next base: position 97,032,739 of record NC_137772.1, on the reverse strand, counting down.
TGTTTGCCAATTTAATTATAATGTGTCTTGGTGTCGATCTTTTGGGGTTGATCTTGTTTGGGACTCTGTGAGCTTCTTGAATTTGTGTGGGTTTTTTCTTCCCGATATCAGGGAAGTTTTCTATCATTATTTCTTCAATCAGGTTTTCTATTCCTTGCTCAGTTACCTATCCTTCTGGCATGCCTATTATGTGGATGTTGTTTCGTTTCATGTTGTCTCAAAGTTCCCTTAGGCTCTCCTCTTGTTTTTTAAGTTTTTTTTTCTAGATGTTGCTCTGCTTGCATAATTTTTCCTACCTTGTCTACTAGCTCACTGATGCAGTCCTCCACTTTTCTAGTCTACTGTTCATGCTTTCTATTGAGTTCTTCATTGTAGCAATGTCATTTTTTCTTTTTTTTTCTTTTTTTTAAATATATTTTATTGATTTTTTACAGAGAGGAAAGGAGAGGGATAGAGAGTGAGAAATATCAATGAGAAAGAAACATCAATTCAGCTGCCTCTTGCACACTCCCCACTGGGGATGTGCCCGCAACCAAAGTACATGCCCTTGATTGGAATCGAACCAGGGACTCTTCAGTCTGCAGGCTGATGTTCTATCCACTGAGCCAAACCACTTAGGGCTTCATTTCCTCTTGATTCTTCTTCATTTCCTCTTGTTTCTTACACATATTTTTGAATTTGTCTTCCCTCCTTTTCAGTGACCTTATGACCGTTGCTCTGAATTCTTTCTCTGTCATATTGCTTGCCTCCATTTCATTTACTTTCTTTTCTGGAGATTCTTCCTTTTCTTTTGTATGCGGGCTGTTTCTTTGTCTCCCCATGATCACTCCTCTCAGGGTTTCTCGTTATGTAGCTCTCTCTCTCCTGCATTGACTTAATGGCACAAATACAACACAACAAGATACAATTCACAAGTCACCAAACACAATTGTATTTGCGATACTAATAACCCCAAATAAAGGTGACCACCAGAGCAAAGAGAATTAGGGAATATAAAAGAGTGCAAAAATGATACTGTGAAAAGGAAAAAATGTAAGAGAGAAAAGAAAGAGAAGAAAAAAGAAGGGGGAAAATATATGTATATGGGGAGAAAACTCCAATAAACCAGCAACTAATCCAAAAAATGCAAACAACAAACACCCAGAGATGAATGTAAACTACAAACAACAACTAATCCAAAAAATTCAGACAACAAACCTCCAAACAACAAACACCCAGATGAATCTGAGGAGGCAGAGCTTATTTCCAGATGGTAAGGTCAAGGAATTGAATGAACGGGGAAATAGCCACAATTCAGTATAGAGGAGGTAGAAAGAGAATGAGTGTATAAGAAGAAAAGTAAAAAACAAAATACAAAAAAAAGTAAATACATATATTAAAAATATATATAAAAGAAAATTTATATATAAATACACACACACATACACACACACACAAAGTGGCCAGATTATTATGATCTCTGAATACATAATAATCTGGCCACTCAGTGTGTGTGTGTGTGTGTGTATACACACACACATATATATATATTAGAGGCCCGGTGCATGAATTCATGCATGGGTAGGGTCCAGCCAGCTTGTCCAGGGGGAGAGGACATGGGCAGTTGGCCGGCCTGCCTGCTGGTTGAACTCCTGGTCAAGGGGACAATTTGCATATTAGACTTTTATTATATAGGATATACACTGAGTGGCCAGATTATTATGCGTTCAGAGATCATAATAATCTGGCCACTCAGAACATATATATATATATATATATATATATATATATATATATACACACACACACACACACACACACACACACACACACACACACACACACTAGAGGCCCATTGCATGAAGATCCATGCAAGAATAGGCCTTCCTTCCCCTGGTTTTGCTTCCGGCTGCCCAGAGCCTGCAAGTCTTCACTCCAGGCCAGAGCACCACTCCTGTAGTTCCCTCTGCCCCCACCCTCCCCCTCATAGCAGGCATCCCACCCCGCCGCTCCACACCTGCATATGCAAATTAACCCACCATCTTTGTTGGGTTAATTTGCATATTCACTTCTGATTGGCTGGTGGGTGTCGCGGAGGTATGGTCAATTTGCACATTTCTCTTTTATTAGTGTAGACATATATATGCATACACAATTTTCCCCCTTCTTTAATCTATTTCTCTATGTATTCATTTACTACTAGGGGCCGTGTGCACGAAATTCGTGCACAGAGGGGTGTGTCCCTCAGCCTAGCCTGCACCCTTTCCAATCTGGGACCCCTTGAGGGATGTCTGACTGCCCATTTAGGCCCAATCCCGGTAGGATCAGGCCTAAACGGGCAGTCGTACATCCCTCTCACAATCCAGGACTGCTGGCTCCCAACTGCTCGCCTGCCTGCCTTCCTGATTGCCCCTAACCGCTTCTGCCTGCCAGCCTGATCACCCCTAATCACTCCCCTGCCAGCCTGATTGATGCCTAACTGCTCCCCTGCCAGACTGTTTGCCCCTAACTGCCCTCCCCTGCAGGCATGGTCACCCCTAACTGCCCTCCCCTGCAGGCCTGGTCCCCCCCAACTGCTCTCCCCTGCAGGCCTAGGTCCCCCCCAATTGCCCTTCCCTGCAGGCCCGGTCGCTCCCAACTTCCCTCCTCTGCCAGCCTGGTCACCCCTAACTGCCCCCCCCTGCAGGCTTGTTCGCCCCCAACTGCCCTCCCATGCAGGCCTGGTCCTTCCCAACTGCCCTCCCCTGCTGGCCTGATTGCCCACAACTGCTCTGCCTTGCAGGCCTGGTCTCTTCCAACTGCCCTTTCCTGCTGGCCATCTTGTGTCCATGTGGGTGCAGCCATCTTTGACCACATGGGGACAGCCATCTTGTGTGTTGGAGTGATGGTCAATCTGCATATTACTCTTTTATCAGATAGGATAGAGGCCTGGTGCATGGGTAGGGGCCAGCTAGTTTGCCCAGAAGAGTGTCCCGGATCAGGGTGGGGGTTCCCTTGGGGTGTGGGGCAGCTTGGGCGAGGAGCCTGTGGTGGTTTGCAGGCTGGCCAGGGCCCCCAGCAACCCAAGCGGAGGCCCTGGTATCTGGGATTTATTTATCTTCTATAATTGGAACTTTGTAGCCTTGAGTGGAGTCCAGCCGGCCAGGGTGTGCGGGAATCTTGGCTTCCTCCAATACCAGGGAAACCCAAGCCTCCTGCTCGCTCTGTGGCCGCAGCCATCTTGGTTGGGTTAATTTGCATACTTGCTCCTGATTGGCTGGTGGGTGTGGCTTGTGGATGTAGTGGAGTGATGGTTAATTTGCATATTACTCTTTTATTAGATAGGATTGGAAAAGCAGAGTAGAGAGAAGATAGGCCTGAGTTGATGATTGGAATTATTTAAGTTATTAGTAGAAGAAGGGAACAAGCAAGGAGAGGAAAACAGAAGCAAAACAAACAAACAATAAATAAAAAGAACTAACCAACAATCAAACAAACAACAACAAGGCAGAAAGAAAGAAAAAGGCAAAAAAAAAAATTGGATAGTGATGGAAGAAAAGAGAGAGGTATGTATGGGCTTTGAGCAGGAGAGAGGAAATTAGATATATGAGTAAGATCAATTTTTAACAGAGTAAAAAGAAAGGATAGAGAAAAACTAAAGCAGGAACAGGGTAAGAGAAACAGGACAAAAAGGGGAAAAGTGAGGAAGAGAGTGTTGGCATAAAGGAAAAAATGAGTTTGAGTAAAATAATGCTAAAGGGAAATTAAAATAGAATGTATAATACTAATCCCAAAATAAAATAAAATAAAATAAAATAAAGAAAATGAATTTCATGCACCGGGCCTCTCATAAGTATATAAGTTCTTTGGTTTATCTCTTCTAGTTCCCCAAACCCCACATCACAGAATGTCAGTCTGTTCCATTCTTCCATGTTTCGGGTCTTATTTTGTTGGTCAATTCATTTTTTAAAATATATTTTTATTGATTTCAGTAAGAGGAATGGAGAGGGAGGAACATCATTGATGAGAGAAAATCACTGATTGGCTGCCTCCTGCATGCCCCACACTTGGGATCAAGCCCAAAACCTAGGCATGTGCCCTGACCAGGAATCAAACCATGATCAATGCTTGACCCTTGAGCCAGGCTGGCTGGGCAAGTCAATTAATTTTGTTCATTAGATTCCACAAATAACTGAGATCATGTGATATTTGTCTTTCACCGATTGTCTTATTTCACTCAGCATAATATATTCCAGATTCATCTATGCTGTCCCAAAAGGTAAAAGATCCCTCTTTTTCATAGCTGCATAGTATTCCATTATATAAATCTCCCACAGCTTTTTTATTCATTCATCTGCTGATGGGCACTTGGGCTGTTTCCAAATCTTAGCTATTTTAAATAATGCTGCTATGAACATAGGATGCATATATTCATTCTGATTGGTGTTTTGGGGTTTTTATGATAGACTAGAGGCCCGATGCATGAAAATTCATGCAAGAGTGTGCTTCCCTTTCCTGGCTGCCGGCACTGGCTTTCCTCCGGCACCTGGGACCTGGGCTGCTTCCCTCCTCTGGCTGCCAGCAGGCACCTGGGACCTGGGCTGCTTCCCTCTGGCTACCCACAGGCACCCTGGACCCAGGCTGGCTTCCTTCGGGCTGCCCGCAGGCACCTGGGACCCAGGCTGGCTTCCCTCTGGCCCTGGCTTCATCAGAAGGATGTCCAGAATTATGTCCAGAAGGATATCCGGTCTAATTAGCATATTACCCTTTTATTATTATAGATTCCCAGAAGTAGGATTGCTGGGTTAAACGGAAGTTCCATTTTTATTTTTATTTTTTAATATTTTATTGATATTTCACGGAGAGGAAGGGAGAGGGATAGAGAGTTAGAAACATCGATGAGAGAGAAACATCGATCAGCTGCCTCCTGCACACCTCCCACTGAGGATGTGCCCGCAACCAAGGTACATGCCCTTGACCGGAATCGAACCCGGGACCCTTCAGTCCGCAGGCCGACGCTCTATCCACTGAGCCAAACTGGTTTCGACCCATTTTTAATTTTTTGAGGAAACTCCATACTGTTTTCCATAGTGGCTGCACCAATATACATTACCACCAGCAGTAAACTAGTATTCCCTTTTCTCCACATCCAACGCTTGTTGTTTTTTGACTTTTTGATGATAGCCATTCTAATAAGTCTGAGGTGATATCTCATTGTGGTTTTAATTTGCATTTCTCTGATGATTAGTGACTTTGAGCATTTTTTTTTTCATATGTCTCTTAGCCATTTGTATGTTCTCTTTGAGAAATGTCTATTCAGCTCTTCTGCCATTTTTTAATTGGATTATTTGTCTTCCTTTTGTTGAGTTGTATGAGCACTTTATATATTTTGGATACTAACCCCCCATCAGATGTATCATTGATGTTCTCTTCTACAGTGGGTTCCCTTTTTATTTTGATGATGGTTTCTTTTGCTGTGCAGAGGCTTTTTATTTTGATGTAGTTCCATTTGTTTATTTTCTCCTTCATTTTCTTTGCTCTAGGACAGTGGTCGGCAAACTCATTAGTCAACAGAGCCAAATATCAACAGTACAACGATTGAAATTTCTTTTGAGAGCCAAATTTTTTTAACTTAAACTTCTTCTAAATAGACTCGCCCAGGCCGTGGTATTTTGTGGAAGAGCCACACTCAAGGGGCCAAAGAGCCGCATGTGGCTCACGAGCCGCAGTTTGCCGACCACAGCCCTAGGAGATGTATCTGTAAACATTGCTACATGAGATGTCTGAGATTTAACTGCCTATGTTCTCTAAGATTTATACGTTTTCATGCCTTCACTTAAGTCTTTTATCCATCTTGAGTTTATTCTTGTGTACTGTGTAAGTTGGTAGTCTAGTTTCACCTTTTTGCATGTGTCTGTCCAGTTTTCCCTGCTCCATTTATTGAAAAGTCTATCTTTACTCCATTGTATATCCTTGCTTCCATTATCAAACATTAATTGACTGTAATGATGTGGGTCCATTTCTGGGGTCTCTGTTCTGATCCATTTGTCTAAATGCCTGTTCTTGTACTAGTGCCAGGCTGTTTTGGTTATAATGGCCTTGTAGAATATCGTTTGATATCCAGTATTGTGATCCCTCCTACTTCATTCTAAAGATTACTGCAGCTATTCGGGGTCTTTTATGGTTCCATATAAATTTTTGGAGTATTTTTTCTAGTGCTATGAAGTATGCCATTGGTATTTTAATAGGGATTGTGTTGAATATATAGATTGCTTTTGATAGTATAGACATTTTAATCATGTTAATTCTTCCAATCCACGAACATGGTATATGCTTCCATTTGTTTGTGTCTTCCTATATTTACTTTTTCAATGTCCTATAGGTTACCAAGTACAGGACTATTACCTGCTTGGTTAAGTTTATTCCTAGGTATCTTTTTTTGTTGTTGCAATGGTAAATGGGATTGCTTTTTTAGTTTCTCTTTCTGAGAATTCAGTATTAATGTATAAAAAATGTCACTGATTTTCAGATGTTGATTTTGTTTCCTGCTAGCTCACCAAGTTCATTTATTAGGTCTAGTAGTTTCCTGGTGTAGTCTTTAGGGTTTTCTATGTACAATTTCATGTCATCTGCAAATAATGACAATTTTATTCCTCCTTTCCAATTTGGGTGTCTTTTATCTCTTCTTCTTGTCTGATTGCTATGGCTAAGACTTCTAGTACTATGTTGAATAAGAGTGGTGAAAGCTGGACATCCTTGTCTTGTTCCTGTTCTTAAGGAAAACACTTTTAGTTTTTGCCCACTGAGTACTATATTGCCTGTAGGTTTGTCATATATGGCCTTTATAATGTTGAGGTATGATCCCACTATTGCCACTTTACTGATAGTTTTTATATAAAACAAAGGGGGGGTGCTGAAGATTAAAAATGGTGATGGACTAAGTGGATGCTACACAGACATGCTCGCAGGACCAAGCTGGAATTACAACTAAAATTTTCTGAATAATCAACAGAAGACTCACTGGAGAGAACCCTGATAACTGAGGACTTAAAGTGGAGTCCGCATAGAGACTGTCTGCACCCAGCATCTGCCATGGGTCCTGTCCTCGTGTGGGAACCCTGTCCAAAGTACGCTGGATGTTCAAGGCCAAATGGAATGTAGGGGCCCTGTCCAGAGTACATCGGATGCTCAAGGCAGAGTTATCAAGGCCAAGTTGCCATACACCGGTGCAAAAGCAAGGACACAATGATTGTACTGTATGCAATGTACAGACGTGCTTTTCTGTAATGAAGGATTGATGTCACTATTTTGGCAAGAAGCCTCTTTTGTCTCAGTTGATATAAAGATGTGTTACTGACCAAGCCTGTGAAGGCTGCCTGGTTGGACTAAAAAAAAGGGGGGGGAGATGTTGCTGAATTTTGTCAAATGCTTTTTCTGAATCTATTGATACAATCATGCAGTTTTTATCTTTCAATTTATTTATGTGATGTATCACATTTATTGATTTGCAAATATTGTACCAGCCTTGCATCCCTGGAATAAATCCCACTTGATCATGGTGTATGATCTTTTTAATATATTGCTGGATCCAATTTGCTAATATTTTGTTGAGGATTTTAGCATCTCTGTTCATCAGGGATATTGGCCTGTAATTCTCTTTCTTTGTAGTGTCTTTATCTGGTTTTGGAATTAGGATAATGCTGGCCTCATAAAAAGAGCTTCAAAGTGTTCCTTCCTCTTGAATTGTTTTGGAATATTTTGAGGAAGATATGTGTTAATTCTTCTTTGAATGTTTTGTAAAATTCACCTGTAAATCCATTGGTCCAGGACTTTTGTTTGCTGGAAGTTTTTAAATTAATGCTTCAATTTCATCAGTTGCTTGGACCTACTCAGGTTTTCTGATGCTTCCTGATTGAATTTTGGAAAATTGTATGTTTCTAGAAATTTGTCCATTTCTTTCAGTTGTCCAGTTTGTTGGCATATAGTTGTTCATAGTATTTGCTTACAATCTTTTGCATTTCATTGATGTCTGTTGTTGTATTGCCTCTTTTATTTCTGATTTTATTTATTTGGATCCTCTCTCTTTGTTTCTTGGTGAATCTGGCTAGGGGTTCATCAATCTTGTTTATCTTTTCAAAGAACCAGGTCTTGGATGTAGTATTTTTTCAGTGTCTCTGTCACTTATTTCCACTCTCATCTTTATTTCCTTCCTTCTAATCCTCTGGGCTTTTCTTGCTATTCTCTTTCTAGTTCATTAAGTTGTAGGGTTAGATAGTTTATTAGAATTTTTTCTTGTTTCTTGAGGTAGGCCTTTAGTGCTAAGAACTTTCCTTTCAAGACTGCTTTCACCATGTCTCATAGGTTTTGGGTGGGTTGTATATTCATTTTCATTTGTCTCCAAGAAGCTTCTAATTTCTTGTTTGATCTCATTGGTAACCCATTCATTGTTTAATAACATGCTATTTAGCCTCCATGTATTTGAGTGTTTTTGAGATTTTTTTATTGTAGTTGATTTCTAACTTCATGTCATTATGATCTGAGAAGATGATTGGCATTATATCAATCTTGAATTTGTATAGACTTGTTTTGTGCCCTAACTTGTGGTCTGTCTTTGAGAATGTTCCATGTGTACTTGAGAATAATGTATATTCTGTTGCTTTGGGGTGAAATGTTCTGTAGATATCAGTTAGCTCCATTGATCTAGTGTGTAATTTAAGGCCTCTGTTTCCTTGTTAATTTTTTGTCTGGAAGATCTATTCAGTGATGTCAGTGGGATGTTAAATTCCCCTGCTATGACTGTATTGCTGTCAATCTCTCCAATAAAGTCCATCAAGAGTTTTTTTATGTACTTGGTGCTCCTATATTGGGTGCATACATGTTTACAAGGGTTATATTTTCTTGTTGAATCATTCCCTTTAGTATTATGAAGTGGCCTTCTTTCTTCTGTTATAGCCTTTGTTTTGAAGTCTTTTTTGTCTGATATAAGTATTGCTACCCCAACTTTTTTTCCTTTCCATTTGCATGGAACACATTTTTCCATCCCTTCATTCTCAATCTGTGTATGTCTTTTGTTCTGAGGTGGGTCTCTTGTAGACAGCATATATATGAGTCATGTTTTCTTATCCATTTAGTCACCCTATATCTTTTAACTAGAGTATTTAATCCATTTACAGTTAAGGTTATTATTGACAGGTATTTATTTATTGCCTTTTTTATTCTATTTATGTCTATGATCCTCTCTCTCTCTCTCCTTTTCTTCTTCCTCTTAAAGCAGTCCCTTTAACATATCTTGCATTGCTGGTTTGGTGGTAATGTACTCCTTTCATCTCTTTTTATCTGGAAAGATTTTTATTTCACCTTCAATTCAAAATGATAGCCTTGTTGGATACAGTAGTCTTGGATTTAGGCTCTTGCTTTTCATTACTTTCAGTACTTCATGCCACTCCCTTCTGGCCTGAAGTGTTTCAATTGAGAAGTCACCTGATATTCTAATGGGGTCTCCTTTGTAGGTAATTTTCTGTCTCCCACTTACTGCCCTTGAGATTCTTTGTCTTTAATGTTTTCCATTTTAATTATGATGTGTCTAGGTATGGGTCTCTTTGAGTTCATCTTGATTGGGACTCTCTGTGCCTCCTGAACTTGTGTGACATTTTCCTTCACCAGGTTGGCGAAGTTTTCTGTCATTATTTCTTTAAACAGGTTCTCTGTTCCTTGCTCATCCTCTTCCCCTTCTGGTATTCCTATAATGCAGATGTGTTTTGTTTCATATTGTCTCAGAGCTCCCTTAAGCTATCTTCCTGCTTTTTAATTCTTTTTTCTACTTGCTGTTCTAATTGGCTATTTATTTCTACCTCATCTTCCAAATTGCTGATTCAATCATCTGCTTCATCCAGTCTACTTTTAATACCTTCCAGTGTGTTCCTGATGTCAGATATATCATTCTTCATTTCTGTCTGGTTCTTATTCATGGCCTCTATTTCCCTTTTCATGATGTTGTAATTTGTACTAAGTTCCTTAAACATCTTTATAACCATTGCTTTTAACTCTGTGTCTGATATGTTGCTTGCCTCCATTTCATTTATTTCTTCTTCTGGAGATTCCTTCTGTTCTCTAATTAGTGGGTTGTTTCTTTGTCTCCCCATTTTAGCTGTCTCTATGTATTAGATAGAACTGTTATGCCTCCCAGTCTTTGTGGGATGGCCTTATGTAGAAGGTGTATTGAGGGATCCAGTGGTGCAGTCTCTTTGTTCACCTGAGCTGGATACTCCAGGAATGCCCTTTGTGAGTGTTATTTGGGCTCTCCTGTTGCAATTTAGACTTAATTGTTGATTTCTGGTTTGTGGGAGGGACATCCGTCTTACTTGCTGCCAATGAGGTTCAACCCCAAGGTCATCGTGCCAGCTATTATACAGGTGCCTTGGGTCCGCTATTTGTGGGGCTTACTGGATTTTTCTCTGAATCTGAGCAAAATTCAGTAAGCCCCACAAATAGCAGACCCAAAGCACCTATAGAACAGATGTGTCTCCTGGGAGCTTCTCTAGGGAAGGTGAATATGAGTCACTCTCTCTTTCTGGCCCTGGGCAACCTGATTGAAGTTCAAGAGGTTGAAGCCCCTAGTCTTCCAACTGTCAGGAACTCCTTAGCCCAGAGGCTGGTTCTGCCTTGAGTCATGTCTTGATTGTACTTATTTGAGCTGTACTCCCTTCCCTCATGGAGCTTGTCCTGCAGGTGTCAGCTGCAGGTGCTTGGGTTCTGCTGGCTTTTGCCTCACTGCACCATCTGGGGCAGTATCTGTAGCAGGGACCAAAACATGTTTCCTACTAATTAGATCAGGCAAAGACTCAAAGACTCCAGAGACCCGCCTCTGCCTGTAGACTGATTGGATTCAGTCTTGAACTGCTTCAAGTAATTGTCCACAGATGGGGTGATAGGTTTTCCAACAGGGTGGGGCAATTGCTTCTGCTTGGAGGCTAATTGTTATTCTCAGTCTATTAATGGGCCTCAGAAACTCCACAGGGTGGGGCAAGGGGTTTTCCAATAGGGTAGGGCAATTGTCTTCCCCTCAGGCAAAAACAGCCTAGATAGCAGACCTTTGCCCAAGAAAAATGACCGCTGCAGCATGAAGGAATGACTCAACACAGGAAACTGGGGTGTCTGCCTTCCAAGCTCTAACCCCAGAGCCCCTAACCCTGGCTTATGCTTACATAGCTCCAGTCCATTCTGCCCTCCCTCTGCTGGAGCTCAAGGTGAGTGGCTGCACTCGAAATTTTGTGCATTGGCCCTTTAAGAGGGTGCCTGCATTTCTGTCTCTCTCTGGCAGACAGCAACCCTACTGCTTTTCACAGCCAGATGTTATTTGGGCACCTTTCTCAGTTCTGGTGCTCTCTGCTGGTTGACCCAGCTTGGAGATTAGACCCCAGAGTTCTCAGTGGCAACTCCCCACAGCTGAGATATATCTCCAGAATTTCAGGTGCTGTCTGTGGAAGCCCTTTCACACCTCTGCCCTTCCTACCAGTCTCTATGCGGTCTCCACTTTTCATCCTTGGTTATCAGGGTTCTCTCCATCTAGTCTTCAGTTAATTATTCAGGATGGGGTTTTTTTGCATTTTACTTGTAATTCCAGTTTGATCTTGGGAGCATGTCTGTGTAGCATCCACTTACTCTGCCACCATTTTTAATCTATTCCTTCTACTGAATTTTTAAGTTAGGAATTTTTTTTTTAACTTCTAGAGTACTTTTAAGTTCCAGGAACACTTGAGTGTTCTAATTACATCCACTAGAGTTTTCATTGTATATTTTTAATAAAGTTTTCTTCAATTACATCCCTGAGTTCTTCACTCTGCAGTAGCCTCTTATTCTATTTCCTCTGTTCCTTCTCCTTTAAGCAACTGTAGGGCTTTAAAATAATATAAACAAAGCCACTTTAAAATGAAACTAGAGCTGCTATGCCACAGGAACTGCCTTGTCTTATGCCTCAAATCTTTGAAATGTTAAAACAGGCAAAATTACCTTTGAACTGGGCCTAAAGCCACAAGGTGTCCCAAACTCAACAACAATAACAAGATAGCAGATATTATGACTACTGACCTGATGACTATTCGACTGATAATTAAAAACATTCTCTAGAATTAACATCACCATTGTGTTATTTGCACCAATAGAAATTCCCTCCTTCTATTAATGTCATTGTTCCCTTTCCCTTTCTTATAAGTACTCATTGCTTTTGTCTCCTAATCAGAATACTATTTGGGCTTTTGCATGAATCAGTGCATCCCAAATAGCTATTCTTATTGATTTCCAATAGATGCTTGTTGTCTCTCACTTTGAAAGGCCTTTTATTTTTAGGTGAGCAGGGTTCAGAACAAGTCTCCCCAAGATGTGTCTCTATGGTATGCAGATTATTTGGGGCTAAAAGCAACCAAGACCCTGTAGGCTCCAAAGAAACTTTTTCCCCCTTTCCCAACTATCTAGAGGAATTTGAATTTATTTGCCCATAGTAAGAGATTATCAGAGATAACCTTTCTTTTTCTATTTTTTAATTTAAAGTTTATTTTTCAATTACAGTTTACATTCAATATTATTTTGTATTAGTTTCAGATGTACAGCATAGTGGTTAGACAGTCATATAGTTTACAAAGTGTTCTCCCAATATTTCCAGTACCCTCTTGACACCATACATAGTTATTACAATATTATTGACTATATTCCATGCTGTACTTTATACCCCCATGACTATTTTGTAACTACCAATTTGTACTTTTTAACCCCTTCACTTTTTAAAAATATGTTTTTATTGATTTCAGAGAAAGGAAGGAAGGAGAGAGAGCTAGAAACACCAATGATGAGAATCATTGATCACCTGCCTCCTGCACACCTCCTACTGGGGGTTTGAGCCCGCAACCCAAGCATGTGTCCTAACTGGAGATTGAATTGTGACCTGGTTTATGGGTCTACTCTCAACCACTGAGCAACACCAACCAGGCGCTTCACCTTTTTCATTTAGTCCCCTAACCTCCTTCACCTCTGGCAACCATCGGTCTTCAGAGATAACTTTTCTTGACCTATCTATATGGCAGGGCAAACTACTAATTACTGAACATGTGCTGTCCCTGCTATGAACTTCTGAAGCCCCAAGGTGTCTTACCTCATTTCTAGCTCAGAATGTCATATATACCTCATTTTCCCTTTCTTCTTATGAATCTCTTGTGTATGCAAGGTACATGGGCTTCCTGTGTGCACAATATTAAATTCTATTTTTGCTTGTCATTCTGTCTCATGTTGATTTGATTATCCAACTAGCCAAAAGAACCAGAGGAGGGAAGGGGTAATTTTTTCATTTCTACATACTACTATTCCCTTAAGTGTCTGATGATTACATTTGCCTTTATATATCAGTGTATGTGGGATTCCCTCAACACCTATGGAGGGCAGCCTATTAGGATCTCACATGGAATGGATTAACAGGTGTGGTTCTCATAAAAGACATTTTACAAAGCCCTGTGCAAATGAATATGAAAACTTGATTGAAATGAGTGTTTGAAGAATATGAACATTCAAATTAACCCCATAAAATAAATTTTAAAACTTAAAATTTAGTACATTATCAAAGAGGAACAAACAAACACTTCAGGACCAAATAATTTCACAAGTGAATTCTTTAAAACTATGACAGAACAAATAATTATTTTACCACCTAAACATTTCCAGAGCACAAAGAAAGTTTCTAAATTTTTTTTATGAAGTCAGAAAAAATGATTCCAAAACCGAACAAAAATATTATAAGAAAGTATATAGAAGGGGGTCACACAAATATGAATGCATAATCTTATATAAAATATTTGTAAAACCAAATAAAGAGAATATTAAAAGAATGGTATAACACAATCCAAGTGGAATTTATCCAAGAACTGCAAATACAATTCAACATTAGGACATCTGTATTCATAATTTAACTAATTAATAGGTCAAAAAAGAAAAGTCAAATGATCAAAAGAATAGTAAAGACATTTGACACAATTCAACATCCCTAATTAAAAAAAAAAACAAAAAACAACTTTAGGGATAGATGAATATTTTCTTGACATATTAAGAACCTTATCCAGCCCTAACCGGTTTGGCTCAGTGGATAGAGTGTCGGCCTGCAGACTGAAGGGTCCCAGGTTCGATTCTGGCCAAGGGCATGTACCTTGGTTGTGGGCACATCCCCAGTAGGGGGCGTGCAGGAGGCAGCTGATCGATGTTTCTCTCTCATCGATGTTTCTAGCTCTCTATCCCTCTCCTTTCCTCTCTATAAAAAATCAATAAAATATATTTAAAATTAAAAAAAGAACAAATAAATAAATAAATGTTCATAGCAGCATTTAAAAAAAAAAAAAGGAACCTTATCCAAAAACTCATTTAAGCACTAAGTAGCAATTTCCTTTCTTCCTTCCTTCTTTCCTTCCTTCCTTCCTTCCTTCCTTCCTTCCTTCCTTCCTTCCTTCCTTCCAGTTCCTTTATGTAGTTAGATATAATTTACATCCAATAAAAGTTTTTAACTATACAACCTGATGAGTTTTGGTTATAATCATTTATCCACAATCATGTATAGAATATTTTAATCACCTTAAAAAGTTTCCTCTGGCCCTTTGTATTAAACTGCCTCCCCCAAGTTCTTGGCCTCTAAGAACTACTAGTCTGCATTTTATCCCTATAGTTTTGCCTTTTATAGAATTTCAGGTAAATGGAATCATAAGGTATTGTAGTTCTTTATATTTGGCTTAAATGCAATGCCATGTTTTTATGACTCATCCAGATGTTGCATTTCTCAGTATTTTGTCCCTTGTTATTGCTGAGTAGTCAGTTATATAACTCTTGAATAATTTGTTTATCCATTCATCAGTTGATGGAGAATTGGTTATTTTCTGCTTAATCTTTAGTATGAGCATAGCCAATTGTCCCAACACCATTATTTGGAAAGATTATCCTTCTCCTCCATTGAGTTGTCTTTGAATCTTGTAGAAAACTAACTGATCATAGCGCCTTGAGTATACAGGGTGGGGCAAAAGTAGGTTTACAGTTGTTCGTATGGAAAATGATAATAAATAAGAATACAAGAATAAATTCTTGTGTTTTGAATACTCATAACTGTAAACCTACTTTTGTCCCACCCTGAATTTCTGGATCTCTATTGTATTTCATTTATTTGTTCTTTACACCAAAGCCACATTTTCTTGGATTACTGTGGCTTTATAAATACATTTTGAAATCAGGTACTGTTAATATTTCAACTTTGTTCTGTTTCAAAATTGTTCCTCTCTAGATCATTTACATTTTATTTTAAATTTTAGAATTCAATGTCAATTTCAATAGAAAAACCTTCTAGGAGTTTTATTTCGATGGGATTGAATAAATCTACTTGGAGAGAATAGATATCTTAATATAGGATTTTCCAATCCATATGTATATTCTCTACTTCACTTATTTAGGGTTTTAATTTCTCTCAGCAGTATTTTGTACTTTCCACAGAATGATTTTGTCAGAGCCTCCTAACTTCTGAATCCAAAGGTTCCTTTCGTCCCAATCCTACCTGATCTCTTTAGCACCCAACACTGGGCCATTCCCTCTTTCTTGAGGTTCCTTCCTCCATGGAATTCATGTCTTCATTGAGTCCCCGTTTTCTTCTGTTCCTTGTATTGCTCTGCCCTGTTCACTCTGCCCTGTTCTTTCCCTGTTTTGCATGACCACAGAAGGAACAACTAAAGCTGATCATCGATACTCCAGGTGACTACAGTAGTAGAGTTTCATGGTCAGCTGTATTGATGAAGACCTGTTCTGGAAGGCTGCTCTTTGGAACTTTTAGAAAACAGTCTGTCCTCCTTCCAACAGTTGTGGAATTGTGGGAGGATGACTTTAAAAAGATACCACTGTAGAAGTAACAAGATGAGAATTGTAATATTGGAAAACCTAGCAGTTTTATAGGTTTTCCTACTGACCATCTCAGTCTATTGAGATCTCCAGCTATTTATTATTTATTTGTTTGTTTGTTTGTTTTTACCTTTATTGTTGAAAGTATTGCATATGTCCCCTTTTACCCCATTGACCTCTTCTAGCCCACACCTGCCCCCCACCCAGGCCCTCACCACCCTATTGTCTGTATGCATGGGTTATGCATATATGAATACAAGTTCTTTGGTTGATCTCTTCTCATCCACCCACCCTTCCCTACCTTCCCTCTAAGTTCAACACTCTGTTTCATGCTTCTATGCTTCTGGATCTATTATGCTCAGTTTATTTTGTTCATTAGATTCCACATATGAGTGAGATCATGTGAGACTTAATCTTTCTCTGACTGGCTTATTACCATCAAACCAGCACTGCAAGAAATGCTGAAGGGTAGGGGGAGAAAAATGAAGGCGGAATAGACAGACGTGTTCCGAGCCTTGTCCTGGAGCAGAAAGAAAGAACAGCTGAGGGTCACATGAGGAGTGTTTGTTGACAAGTTAAGGGATAGCTAAACTCCAGGAGAAGGGGGGGACTGCTAGACGGGTTCCCCTGACCAGGCAGGCCCCACTGTGGCTGGGTCCCCTCCCAGAGCTGTGGGCTCGGACGTGGAGACAGCACCATCTTGAAAGGGAAAGTGGAGTTTATCAGAAGCCTGAAAATCCACAACTGTGGCACCCACCAAACAGCTGTGAGCCCCAGAACACCGTTACCCAATTGGCACAAACACGTGGATTCAGAGGAGCTATACACTCCACCATGGAAAGGTCAGATTTTGCCTGGGATAAGGAGAGAGAGAACTACATAACCAGACATCCAGAGAAGAGGGACCATGGGGAGAAAAAGAAACAGCCAACATATGAAAGAAAAGCAGGCATCACCAGAAAAGGAAGTAAACAAAATGGAAGCAAGCAACCTTCCAGAGAAAGAATTCAGAGAAATGGTCATGAGGTGGCTGAAAAGAATGGAAGACAAATTCGACAATATGAGTAAGAACCAAGAGGAAATGAAGAAGAACCAAGAATAAATGAAAAATGACATCGCTGCTGTAAAGAACTCAATAGAAAGCATCAAGAGTAGACTAGAAGAAACAGAGGACCATATCAGTGAGCTAGAAGACAAAATGGGAAAAAATATCCTAGTAGAGCAGCTTCTAGAAAAAATAATTAAAAAGCAGGAGGAGAGCCTAAGGGAACTTTGGGACAACACGAAACAAAACAACCTCTGCATAATAGGGGTTCCAGAAGGAAAGGAAACTGAGCAAGGAATAGAAAACCTGTTTGAAGAAATAATGACAGAAAACTTCCCTGATATAGGGAAGAAAAAACCCACACAAATTCAAGAAGCTCACAGAGTCCCAAGCAAAATGAACCCCAAAAAGACCAATGCCAAGGCACATTATAATTAAATTGGCAAACACCAACGACAAAGTAAGAATCTTAAAAGCAGCAAGAGAGAGACAGAAAGTTATATACGAAGGAACCCCCATCAGACTAGCAACTGATTTCTCAACAGAAACTCATCAGGCCAGAAGGGAATGGAATGAAATATACAAAGTCATGCAAAGGAAGGGTCTGAATCCAAGAATACTGTACCCAGCAAGGCTATCAATCAAAATTGAAGGTGAAATCAAGAGCTTCACGGACAAAAAAGGACTAAGGGAATTTATTACCACCAAACCAGCAATGCAAGAAATGGTAAAGGGTCTGCTGTAAAAAAAAGAAATAGGAAGAGAAGAAGGAACATAGGGGTAAAGAATAAAAATGGTGACAAATAAGTACCTATCAATAATAGCTTTAAATGTAAATGGATTAAATGCCCCACTCAAAAGACATAGGGTAACGAATTGGATAAGAAAACAAGACCCATATATCTGCTGTCTATAAGAAACCCACCTCAGAAAAAAAGTCACACACAGACTGAGGGTGAAGGGATGGAAAAAGTTTTTCCAGGCAAATGGAAATGAAAAAAAAGCTGGGGTAGCAATACTTACATCTGACAAATTAGATCTCAAAGTGAAGGATATAACAAGAGATAAGGAAGGCCACTTCATAATACTAAAGGGAGTAATCCAACAAGAAGAAATAACTCTGGTAAACATATACGCACCCAATACAGGAGCACCCAAATACATAAAAAATCTCGTGGAGGTTATCAAGGGAGAGATTGACATCATAGTAGGGGACTTTAATACCCCACTATCACCACTGGACAAATCCTCTAAACAAAAAATCAGCAAAGAAACATCAATCCTAAATGACTCACTAGACCAGATGGAATTCATTGACATCTTCAGAACATTTCACCCCAAAGCCACAGAATACACATTCTTCCCAATTGCACATGGGTCATTTTCAAAGATAGACCATATGTGGGGTCATAGGCAAAGTCTCTTCAAATTCAAGAAGATAGAAATCATATCAAGAATCTTCTCAGACCACAGTGGCATAAAACTGGAAATCAACTACAATAAAAACAATCCATAGAAATCAAACACATGGAGACTAAACAGCATGCTATTAAACAATGACTGGGTTACCAGAGAGATCAAGGAAGAAATAAAAAACATCATGGCAACAAATGACAATGAAAACACAACAATCCAAAATCTATGGGACACAGCAAAAGCAGTCTTGAGATGGATGTTCATAGCTCTACAAGCATACTGCAAAAAACAAGAAACAATGGTAATAAATTACCTAACCCTACAACTCAAAGAGTTAGAAAGAGAGCAACAAGAAAAGCCCAGTGTAAGCAGAAGGAAGGAAATAATAAAGATCAGAGCGGAGAGGAACGACATAGAGACAAAAAAAAAAAAAAAAAAAAAAAAAAAAAACACAACAATACAAAAGATCAACAAAACCAAGAGCTGGTTCTTTGAAAGGATAAACAAGATTGATGAACCTCTAGCCAGGCTCACCAAGAAGCAAAGAGAGAGGACCCAAATAAACAAAATCAGAAATGAAAGAGGTGACATAACAACAGATCCCGCCGAAATACAAAGGATTGTTAAAAAATACTACAAACAACTCTATTCCAACAAACTGGACAACCTGGAGGAAATGGACATATTCCTAGAAAAATATAACCTTCCAAAACTCAATCAGGAAGAATCTAAACAGCTCAACATGCCAGTAACTATGGAAGAAATTGAAGCAGTCATCAAAGAGCTTCCAGCAAACAAAAGCCCGGGGCCAGACGGCTTCACAGGAGAGTTTTACCAAACATTCAGGAAGAACTAAAACCTATCCTCCTCAGACTATTCCAAAAAATTCAAGAGGAAGGAACACTTCCAAGCTCCTTCTATGAAAGCAGCATCACCCTAATACCAAAACCAGATAAAGACAACACAATGAAAGAGAATTACAGGCCAATATCCCTCATGAACGTAGATGCCAAAATCCTTAACGAAATTCTAGCAAATCGGATCCAGCAGTTCATCAGAAAGATCATACACCATGACCAAGTAGGATTTATCCCAGGAATGCAAGGATGGTACAATATCTGCAAATCAATAAATGTGATACATCACATAAACAAATTGAGAGATAAAAATCACATAGTCATATCAATTGATGCAGAAAAAGCATTTGACAAAATCCAACACCCTTTCTTGATAAAAACTCTCAACAAGGTGGGAATAGAAGGATCATACCTCAACATCATAAAAGCTATATATGATAAACCCACAGCTAACATCATACTCCATGGGCAAAACCTAAAATAATTTCCCCAAAGAACAGGAACAAGACAGGGATGCCCACTCTCACCACTCCTGTTCGACATAGTACTGGAAGTATTAACCATTGCAATTAGACAAGAAGAAGAAATAAAAGGCATCCAAATTGGAAAAGAAGAAGTAAAGCTGTCCTTATTTGCAGATGACATGATATGGTACATAAAAAACATGAAAGACTCCATAAAAAAACTAACAGACTTAATAAATGAATTTGGCAAGGTAGCAGGATACAAAATTAATGCCAAGAGATCTATGGCATTTCTATACACCAATAGTGAACTTACAGAAAGAGAGACTAAAAAAGCAATCCCCTTTACCATCGCCCCCCAAAAATTAAGATACCTAGGAATAAACTTAACCAAGGAGGTAAGAGACCTATATGCGGAAAACTACGGGACACTGAAAAAAGAGAGAGAGGAAGACGTAAACAGATGGAAGAACATATCATGTTCATGGATTGGTAGAATCAACATCATTAAAATGTCCATACTACCCAAAGCAATCTATAGATTCAATGCACTCCCCATTAAAATACCAACGGCATATTTCACAGACCTTGAAAAAACGCTCCAAAAATTCATCTGGAATAAAAAAAGACCCCGAATAGCCACAGCAATCCTGAGAAAGAAGAATAAAGTAGGAGGGATCTTAATACCAGATTTCAAGCTGTATTACAAAGCCACTGTTCTCAAAACAGCCTGGTACTGGCACAAGAACAGAAATATAGATCAATGGAATAGAATAGAGAATCCAGATATCGACGAAAACCACTATGCGCAATTAATATTTGACAAATGAGGCATGAACATACAATGGAGTCAAGATAGTCTCTTCAATAAATGGTGTTGGGAAAATTGGACAGATACATGCAAAAAAAAAATGAAACTAGATCACCAACTTACACCACACACAAAAATAAACTCAAAATGGATACAGGAGTTAAACATAAGATGGGAAACCATAAAAATACTAGAGGAATCCACAGGCAGCAAAATCTCAGACATATGCCGAAAGAACTTCTTCACTGATACTGCCCCTAGGGCAATGGAAGCCAAAGAGAAAATAAACAAATGGGACTACATCAAAATAAAAAGCTTTTTCACAGCAAAAGAAACCATCAACAAAACAACAAGAAACCCCACTGTATGGGAGAACATATTTGCAAATGTTATCACTGATAAAGGTTTAATCTCCAACATCTATAGGGAACTTATACAACTTAATAAAAGGAAGATAAATGATCCAATAAAAAAATGGGCAACGGACCTAAATAGAATCTTTTCGAAAGAAGACAGAAGGAAGGCCAAGAGACACATGAAAACATGCTCAAAGTCACTAATTATCCGAGAGATACAAATCAAAACGACAATGCGATACCATCTCACACCTGTCAGAATGGCTATCATCAACAAATCAACAAACGACAAGTGTTGGCGAGGATGTGGAGAAAAAGGAACCCTCGTGCACTGCTGGTGGGAATGCAGACTGGTGCAGCCACTGTGGAGAACAGTATGGAGTTTCCTCAAAAAACTGAAAATGGAACTCCCATTTGACCTAGTAATCCCACTCCTAGGAATATATCCTAAGAAACTAGAAACACCAATCAGAAAGGATATATGCACCCCTATGTTCATAGCAGCACAATTTACAATAGCTAATATTTGGAAACAGCCTAGGTGCCCATCAGCAGATGACTGGATCAGAAAACTATGGTATATCTACACAATGGAATACTATGCTGCCATAAAAAAGAAGAAATTCTTACCATTTGTAGCAACCTGGATGGAATAGGAGAACACTATGCTAAGTAAAATAAGCCAGTCAATGAAAGAAAAATACCACATGATCTCACTCATTTGTGTATAATAAAAAACATTATAAACTGATGAACAAAAAGATAGATACAGAGGCAGTAAAGCATCAAACGGACTGTCAAATTACAGCGGGAAGGTCAGGGAGAGATGGGGGAAATAAGAGATCAACCGAAGGACTTATATGCATGCATATAAGAATAACCAACAGATGCAAAACATTGGGGGGTGAGGGCATGTATGGGAGGGGGGGGGGTCAATGTAAGATATGTACACATATAATACCTTAATAAAAATATAAATCTGAAAAAGAAATGCTGAAGGGACTATTGTAAGAAGAAGAAATAGAGAGAAAGAAAAACACATGCATAAATAGTAAGAATGGCAAAAATAAGTACCTATCAATAATAACCTTATATGTAAATGACTTACATGCTCCAATCAAAAGACACAGGATACCTGAATGGATAAGAAAACATGACCCATTTATCATCTGCTGTCTATAAGAGACCCACCTCAGAACAAAGGACTCACACAGAATGAAAGTAAAGGGACGGAAAAAAAGTTTCCAGGCAAACAGAAATGAAAAAAAAAAAAAAAAAAAAAAAAAAAGAAAAAGCTGGAGTAGCAATACTCATATCTGACGAAATAGACTTCAAAATGAAGGCCATATTGAGATAATGAAGGCCACTTCATAATATTAAAGGGATGGATACAACAAGAGGATATAACTCTGGTAAACATCTATACACCCAATATTGGAGCATCCAAATATATATATATATATATATATATGGCTTCTGGAGGATTTTAAGGGAGAGAGCAACAGCAATACAATCATAGTATTGGACTTCACCACCGCACTGACATCACTGAATAGATCTTCTAGAAAAAAATTAACAAGGAAACAGCGATCCTAAATGACACACTAGATCAGATGGAA
Organism: Plecotus auritus; assembly: GCF_963455305.1. NCBI lineage: Eukaryota > Metazoa > Chordata > Mammalia > Chiroptera > Vespertilionidae > Plecotus > Plecotus auritus. The sequence continues at coordinate 97,010,307 of NC_137772.1, read as the reverse complement.
TTAATTGACATTTACAGAACATTTCACCCCAAAGCTACAGAACAGACATTCTTCTCAAGTGCACATGGGATATTTCTGAAACAGGAATTTTAGGGGTAAGATAAGACAGGTTTAGGAAATTTTAGAAATTTTTGGAAATTGAAGGGACCATGGAGGAAGCAACAGGTACATTTCCATAGAATGGGGGAGCTGGAAGCTGCAACAGGTACATTTCCATAGAATGAGGGAGCTGGAAACAGAAAAAGGTCTATATTTACAAAATAAAGAGAAGGAATCCCTTCATTCAGAAGGAGAAGAAGAAAGCCCAAAGGGAATAGGAAAACAATAAGGAAGTGGGAGGGGGGGAAGAACCTCACCTATCCCATGTGAGGTTCAACCTTTGAGCTCAGGAGTTACTATAGTAACCAGTCTAAAGGAATAGTGACCAATCAGAGCAGATATCAAGGCACCAGGATCTGCAGCCTTTATAAGCCACAGGGAAAAGGAATTCAGTGGGACCCTTTTCCCCATCCCTACTTGGGAGTTCATTCTGTGGGACTCTTCCCTCTCCCCATGTGGGAGTCTGTACTTGTTCTTCAATAAATCTCCACCTTTGCTATACCACTTTCTGTCCATGGATTCATTCTTCAATTCCGGCAGACAAAGAATCTGGGTTCCAGTCCAAAAATTCCGTATTATTTTCAAAAATAGACCACATGTTAGGACACAAACTAAGTTTCTATAAGTTCAAGAAGATTGAAATCATATCAAGCATCTTCTAAAGTCACAATAGCATGAAATTAGAAATCAACTACAATAAAAACACTCAAAAACATTCAAATATATGGAGGCTAAATAGCATGCTATTAAACAATGAATGGGTTACCAAAGAAATCAAAGAAGAAATTAAAAACATCCTGGAAACAAATGAAAATGAACACACAACAACCACAAATCTGTGGGACACAGTGAAAGCAGTCCTGAGAGGGAAGTTCATAGCATTATAGGCCTACCTCAAAAAACAAGAAAAACATTTAATAAGTTATCTAACACTACAACTTAAAAAAATAGAAAGAGAACAATAAGAAAAGCCTAGAGTAAGTAGAAGGAAGGACATAATAAAGATCAGAGCAGAAATAAATGACATAGAAACTAAAATATATATATATATATGTACAAAAGGTCAATAAAACCAAGAGATGGTTCTTTGAAAAGATAAACAAGATTGATGAGCCCTTCGCCAGACTCACCAAGAACCTAAATAAACAAAATCAGAAACAAAAGAGGTAAAGTAACAACTGACCCCACAGAAATACAAAGGATGGTAAAAAAAAAAAAAAAATACTATGAACAACTATAGTCCAACAAACTGGACAACCTGGACAAAATGGTGATATTCCTAGAAAAATACAATCTTCCAAAACTCAATCAGGAAGAATCACAAAACCTGAATAGGCTGATAACTACTGATAAAATTGAAGCAGTAATAATAATTAAAAAAAAAAAAAAAAAAAACAACTCCCAGGAAACAAGAGTACAGCTTTCTTTTTGAGTCACTTTCTTTTATTATTATTACTAGAGGCCTGGTGCATGGATTCATGTACATTAAAAGGAAATTAAATAGAAGGTGGCCAGTGGGGCTGGACTGGGCGAGACAGGCTGGACACGCTCTGGAGCCAACCTCCTGGGGTCCCTCCCCGGCCAGCCTCACCTAGGGCAGCGCCAGAGCTTGAAGGGCGTCTGAAGAGTGAGTGGGGATCCCTCTTTCAGGTGGGGTCCCTCGGCCTGGCCTGCAGGGATCCGGCCAAACTGTCAGTCCAACATCCCCCAAGGGGTCCTGGAGTGGAAGAGGGCACTCTGCAAAGTTGCTGTCACTCGGCAGCTCCTGCGTTGAGCTCCTGCCCCCTGGTGGTCAGTGCACGTCATACCTACTGGCCAGTCAGCCGGTTGTTTAGCCTTTTATATATATAGATTTATTTTTTTTTACTATGCCACTTAAAAAAAAATACTGGGCCTGGCCGGAGTGGCTCAGTTGGTTTAGCATCATGCTGTGCACTGAAAGGTTGCTAGTTCCATTACCAGACAGGGCACATTTGACCCCAGGTCCCAGCATGTATGGAAGGCAAGTAATCCTTTTTTCTCTCTCACAGTGATGTTTTTTTCTCTCTCTTTCCCTTCCTCTCTCTAAGCATGTCCTCAGATAAGGATAAAAAAAAATTGAAATTTACATAACATAAAATTAACCATTTTAAAGTGAACAGCTCCATGGTATTAATACACTCAGAATGTTGTACAACCACTACCTCTATCTAGTTCCATCACTCAAAGTAAAACCCTTTATCTATTAAGTGGTCTCTCCCCATTCCCCTCTACCCCAGCCCCTGGCAAACACCAATCTGTGTTATGTCTCTATAAATGTATCTATTCTGGGTATTTTATGTAAATGAATAATACTATTTGTGTAACCTTTAGTGGCTGGCTTCTTTCACTTAACATAATGCTTTGGAGGTTCTTGAGTCACTTTTTAACTGTTTCATTTTGTTAAACTGTTCTCTGTCACATAATGGGAATCCCTGGTTACCAACCTGTCTGATCAAACTTTAGTTAAATAATCAACAATATTAACAGTACTGTGTAAACAGCAGTGATATCTTAAGGATGGTGATAAGCACTGTCTGGCGGTTGGTTCTCTCAGAGTTGTTTTATCAAGAAAAAAAACTACAGAATATCCCAAATTCAGTTGTTCATTAGCAAGATGCTACCATAAGATGCCTGAAGAAAAAAAGCAGAGAAAGACAGGGAAAGCTGACCACGGTTGAGAGCCAGCTGTGGAGGCCCTTAGACCTTAGGCAAGGGAGGTAATTTCGTCCTCCCATCTCCACCTGCGCTTAAAACCTGGCTGAAACAGTCCAGCCCAGCCTTAATGCAGTAATCAGGCAAGTTGGAGAAATGTTATGAATCCAATGCTTAAAACCAGAAAGGCACAGTACAGACAAAACTCTCCCACCCCCAAAGCTTTTCTAGCTGAATTATTTTGTTTCGTGGATTGGATGTTTACTGGGCTTTTATGAAGATAGATATTTTTAGATGGGAACTGAAAAATTATGGCAGCACACTTAAACGCACACCCAAAATGTCTACAACAAATGCTATTTTAACCTTACAGGAGTATTATAAGGATCTATCCTCATTTTATCCCTCTCTCTTCCTCTCTTTTTTGCATCTGATTATTGCATAGTACAAAATAATTTATATCCTAATTACAGCTGCCCTTTGCAAGCTTTGTGAACAAATAACTTCTGAGCTTGTCTCCTCAACCAAGAAACAGGAGATGATGATGTCCCACTGGAGAGCTGGGATGCAGTCTTTGTGAAAGGGAAATGCACAGGCTCTGGGTAGGTAGTTCGCGCTTGTATCCTCTTCCACCTTCTCGGTGAACACGCCCATTTTTAATTAGAATTGCGGCCAAACAACACTTTTCCCGTCTGCCTTCCTTAATGGACTGTGGGTGTGTAAATGCTAGTCCTACCTGCTATATAGCAGAGACTTTGCAGGCAGGCAGACGCCAACGAGGTCCCAGACAGCACTGTTTTGGTTTGAAAACCTGGTATTCATCCAGGGCCGCCCTAACAGAAACCCGCAGACCCAAGACGCGCCGCAGCGACCTTAGGCCAGTCTCCGCCCCCTGCGCCCATTGGCCCATTCAATTCACGCCGGCACCAATGGGCGGAGGCGTCGGCCGCGCCTCTCCCGCCGTGCGTAGTGCCGCTGGCTTCAGTTTGAGAGATTGCGGCGCGGCGCGATAGGAAACGCCTTCTCCTATTTCGCCCTGCGATGAGCACCTCGGTGGTTCCAGGCGACCTGCAGCTTCCCCCGAGTCAGAGGGCCCAGTTCGCGTTCAGAGGTGAGGGCCGCGGTGCGATATCCGCGCGACCCGGCGAGGGGACCGGGGCAGCCAGGGTGGGGGTGGATGGCCGGCCCAACGGTCAGTCCCTTGGGTCCTCAGACCAGCTTCAACCCTGACTCTTAACGGGTCACTGGGCCTCTCGCAGCTTGACGGAGTGGTACCCGCCCCGTGGCGGCAGTTTGCGGGTTGATCACTTCGCGTGCAATCCTTACCGGCGGGGCGTAACCCACTGGCGGCAGAGACTGGCCCACTGTCAGCACTGCGTTTATCGAGGGGGCGCGTGCGGGGCTCCGGACGGAATCGGCGTTGTGGGGACGGGGCCCGCGGGGGCCGGGCAACATCGGCGCGGAGAACTGAATGCGTCCTCTCTGGGCGGTCCCACCTCTTGAGTTGGGAGTAAATGTCTCGAGATGGGATTGTCTCTTCTGATGCGCCCTATTTAATGCCCGCGACATTATGGAAATCTAGGGTTAGCTAGGTCTTCAAAAGTAATATAGTTATTGCTTTGGCCTACACTTGGGGAAACAGAACAAAGAAATGTCACCCAACTCAATTATGGTAAATTAAAATTTGGGGTCTAGTGTCTTCACCCCTACCGTTTTGTTTCCTAAAGCTTGCCTTTCAGTAACCATAAGTTGAAAATTATGTTCTCCAGATGTTTCATTTCAAGATAGAAGGTAATGCGATTCTTGTGCAGAGTGGTTGTGGGACCAACCACATAATAACAGTCTTGTAATAATAAGGTTTTCCAAAGGCAATACTAAATACTGGGCAATTTTCTGCTATCTGTAAGATGTGATGTTAAGTAGAATATTTGTCGAATTAAAATCTTCATTTAGTCAATATTTATTTGATGTTATTGTAACTAATGTTGACTTGTAGCTGTTTTGTTATTCAGAGCAAAGAAAACAAAAACTCAAGGAGCATCTGTTAAAAAGAAAAACTTTTTTTGCATACAAACAGGAAAATCAGAAATTCTCCAGGTGAGGTAAAAAAAAACAACACATTTTTTTTTCCGATTGGTAAAACTTGTATCAGATCTTTCCAATAAAAATGTAATGTAAGCCACATGTGTAATTAAAAATTTTCTAGTAGCTACATTTTTAAAGTTTTTCTAAGGTGAAATGAATTTTTTTTTAAATATGTTTTTATGGGTATTAAAGAGAGAGGAAGGGAGAGGGGGAGAGAGAGAGAGAAACATCAATGATGAAAGAGAACCATTGATTTCTGGGGATCGAGCCTGCAACCTGGGCATGTGCCCTGACTGGGAATCAAGTGACTTCTTGGTTCATGGCTCAATTCTCAACTACTGAGCAACACCAGTTGGGCTGAAATGAATTTTAACCAGTTAACTACCACGTGTCCAAAACGGAAACCATCTCCACATGCCATGGTATTTTGAATTTAATTTAAAAAATCAGTTTGCAGTTAATATTATAAAAATAAATATATTACAATTCGGGTGTTCTTGAATATTTTCAGCTGAAAATTCTCACACACAAAAATGATTTTAAAGTTTATCAGAGCTTGCCACTTAGGGAAAACATGTTTTTTTAATAGACGCGTGTGGTGTGTGGGGAAGGTCCTCCACTTGTGTCTACAGACGCTTATGGGGTACAATGGGTTAATAACATTTTGTTTAATGCAACATATCCTGTGTTGTCATTTTAACATGTAATACTTTAAAAATTGAAATATTTTATATTCTTTTTGGTATTAAGTTTTTAAAATCTGGTCTGTTTTTAATACTTTCAGCACACTTCAATTTGGACTAGCCACATTGTAAGTGCTCAACAGCCACCTGTGGCTTAGTGGCTACCTTATTGGATTGTACGGCATCAGATCACCATTTCCTGTGTAAATTCACACACTAAGAGGAAACAATTTTAAAGCAAAATGTGTATTTTTATCAAAATATTGACATGGTTTATACAGTGCTACAAAGGCCAGTCTGTATAATTTAGCAAGGTTTTAGAGCGTATGTGTGGGGTGCGGGGAGTGTTCTTTGGGAGGTGGCCCTCCTAAATGTTTGGAAATCATTTGTTTTAGTCTCAGTGATCCATAAGAATATATTTGTATTGTTTCATTAAAATTTTTAAAATAGTACATGGTTGTGACTAAAACAAAAACCCTTAAAGTATATAAAGAAGAAAGTCAAAAGATCCCCTCACTCTTTCCAAATAACTGGTAGTGACATTCTTCCAGGCTCTTTGTGCAATTTAAGAGTATGAGGTTAGAGAGTGATAAGGACCTGGGCTGGAACATGTAAGTCTGCCACTATAATTATAAACCTCGGAGGGGGGAGGAGGTACCTGGTCTCTTTGAGTCTGTTTACTTATATTAAAATGATAATAAAAAATTGTATGTACTCCACACATACACATGTTCAGAAAGAGTGCAAATGATAATGCAGGTGGGATAAAATGTTAGCAGTAGGCAAATCTGAATAAAGAATATATGGATATTCTTTGAACTATATATAATTTTGCAACGTTATGTAAGTCTGCCATTATTTCCAAATAAAAAATGTTTAAGCTTTTAACTTCACATTTATAAGTTGCTTTACTTTAGAATAAACATTTTCATAAATCCCACAGTTCCTTGTTTAAAACAAACAAAAGAATGATCTTAGGCTTTTGATTTATGAGTCTATAGTGAAACCATATATTGAAATGGGGAAGACTTAGGTGTAGGAATGGAGAGTTTGACTCTAAATCGGCATGTTGTAGGTTCATGCTTTAGACTGGAAGGAAGAGTGTACCAGAGACAGGCTGGTAGTCTTTGGTGGAGGAAAAATAGGTTAATTGTTATTAAGATTGCTTCTAGCCCTGACCAGTGTGGCTAAGTGATTAGAGTGTTGGCACATGCACCGAAGGGTCTTGAGTTCGATTTCTGGTCAAGGGCACATATCTGGATTGCAGGTTCAATCCCCAGTCCCAGTTGGGGCAAGAGGCAACCAATCAATATGTTCCTTTCACATTAATGTTTTTCTCTCTCTCTCTCTCTCTCTCTACCTCCCGCTCCCTCCCTCCCTCCCTCCCTCCCTCCCTCCCTCCCTCCCTCCCTCCCTCCCTCCCTCCCTCCCTTCCTCCCTCCCTCCCTCCCTCCCTCCCTCCCTCCGTCCCTCCCTTTCTCCTTTCTCTCTCTCTCTCCCCTGCCCCTCTCCCTTCCACTCTCTAAAAAAAAGCAATGGGAAAAATATCCTCGGGTGAGGATTAACCAAAAAAATTAAGATTGCTTCTAATTTTGTCAGTGAGATAATATCACAGTATATTGTAAGCCCAGAAGTAATAGAATCTGAGGTCAATAAGTGGTCTTATTAGTGAAGGTACCACACTGGGAGCAATCTGGCAGGTTGACCCTGAGCATCATCTCCCACCCACACCAAACAGCAGGCCAGGTAGTAACAAGAGGAGTTATTTGCCATCAGGGATTGAATACAGGAGCTTAAACTTGAGAAATGTTGCTGTACTCTAGGCCAGAGGTCGGCAAACTGCGGCTCGCGAGCCACATGCGGCTCTTTGGCCCCTTGAGTGTGGCTCTTCCACAAAATACCACGTGCGGGCGCACGTACAGTGCGATGGAAACTTCGTGGCCCATGCACAGAAGTCGGTTTTCGGCTCTCAAAAGAAATTTCAATCGGTGTACTGTTGATATTTGGCTCTGTTGACTAATGAGTTTGCCGACCACTGCTCTAGGCCACTGGCAATGCTTGGAAGGAATGAGAAGCACCTATACTCAGAAGCTAGCTACCAATATACCCAGTTCAGTAGGACATTCTGACAGTAGCACATTTTGATCCTTCTCTGCCATCATTGAAAATGGGTAGTACAAGCTATTTCAAAGTTCTGCTTCTTCAAGCAGACTAAGCAAATAGATGTGAAAGGCATTACAACCATAATTATCAGCTATATAGATTGCAAATTTTTATGCTAAAATATACTTTTTTCCCCATTTTTACATCTCTGAACTTGAGTTTTATCTTAGAATCAATGGCATCTAATTGACCCTGATTTTTCCTTGCTAAAAGATTCTCACAGTCTATACTAACCAGTCTAAATATGTAAAAAGGAGTTTAAGTTAAATAAAAGTTTTGCGTAGGACAAATCTCTCAGTTCTTAGGTCAATTTAAAATTATGAAATCAGGTAATGGTTAATATTTTTCCATTTCTTCCCAAAAAAAGGAAACCTTTTTGGTATGGGGTTTAAAAATTCTTTTATTTTTATTTTTTTAAGTAGTAGAAACAAGGGAATGATGACATCTGAGGGCCCAGTCCAAGAAGAGACAAAAGTTCTGAAACTTAAGACAAAAATGGTAAGATATGGACATAGTCCTCAAAACTGTTCCTTTTCCCCTTTCCTTCTCTTAAACTCTTCGTGAAAGAAATGAATTCTGAAATACTAATTTGTTTCAAATTACTCTTTTAGGCTGATAAAGAAAATGTCCAAAGACCTACAAGGAGCAAAAATAATATAACAATGGAAAAAAATTGTATTCCGTTAAAACCTTCTAATGAATTAACCAATTCAACTATAGTCACTGATACGTATAACTTGGAGAATAATAATCAAACTCTGCAGTTGTTACCAATTACAAATGATCGCCAAGGTCAACGTATGACATTAAGCCAAGCATTTCACATTAAAAACAATAATAAAAAGAAACAAGTGACTACAGAAAAACCAAAGCAAGATGCTAACGTGCTCAAGAAACCTGTGCTTGGATCTTATCGTGGCCAAATTGTTCAATCTAAGGTTAATTCATTCAGAAAACCTGTACAAGTCAAAGATGAGCATTCTGCAACAACAAAAAAACTTTCAACTCCTATCTCTAAGGCCACAAAACCTCAGCCTATAAACACCAGCAGTATAACAGCAAAAAGTCACAGAGCCTCAAATATGACGACTAAATTTGTGAGGGCTGCATCTCAGAATGAACAACTTTTACGTCCTCTTATTAGAAGTCACCACAGTAATACTCATAATACCCAGGAATCCCTGAAACAAGGCATTGCCAATGTTACAATTCGGAAAGGGTCTCATGAGAAAGAATTACTACAATCAAATACAGTTTTATGTAGTGTCAAAACCATTTCTTCTCAGGAAGTAAAAAGAAATAAGACAGTATCAAGAAGCATCACATCTGAAATGATAGCCAGGCCTGCTTCATCTTCTAATATCAAACAGATAGAAAAGTCAAAAACCATTGACCAGTGCAGGCATACTATAGCAAAAGCAACTATCAACAGTAGAAGGGCTCAGCCCAAAGAAACTGTAGAAGAAAGAAAGTAAGTAGTTGTAATTCATTAGCTGAATTTTCAAATTTGTAATTTGGTTTATAATTTCCTTTAATGTATTAGAATTTTTTTGTGTGTATTCTCTACTGTCATGTGCAGACAAATTTAAGCAAATTTATATTGTGGAACAGTATGACCTGAGTTATTGTGTTTGAATGTGTTTTATTAGGTTGTTTTATGTAATATAAGTTAAAATTCTTAATGAAATTGGAAGTATTTTATAACCTATTCATTTAAAAAATTCATTCTTATGTCTTTGAGCATATAATTCACTTTGGTATTTTTAAGTTTTTTTTCTTCGAATTTGTGAACCATGTCTTGCCACTAGCATGGAACTACTTAAAGATTTGAAATATTTTTTAACTTTTCCTCTATTTGACAATGCTTTCAGCAATATCACAGTAATGTACTACTTATAATTAATAGAGCTCGTCTGAGTGAGTGGAGAGCTAGCAAAGGAAAAATGCTGAAAAGGCCTCCTAGCTCAGTAATAACCCAGCCTGAACCTGAAGGACAGAATGAAAAACCAGTTGGGTCATTTTGGACTACCATGGCAGAAGAAGATGAACAAAGATTATTTACTGAAAAAGTAAACAAGACATTTTCTGAATGCCTAAACCTGATTAATGAGGTAGTGTCTTTATGTTATATTTGTGTAGTAGTTTATAGTTTGCAAATTACTTTTTTTTTTTTAAATATATTTTATTGATATTTTACAGAGAGGAAGGAAGAGGGATAGAGAGCCAGAAACATCGATGAGAGAGAAACATCGATCAGCTGCCTCCTGCACATCCCCCGCTGGGGATGTGCCCGCAACCAATGTACATGCCCTTGACCAGAATCGAACCCGGGACCCTTCAGTTCGCAGGCCGACGCTCCATCCACTGAGCCAAACCGGTTTCGGCTGCAAATTACTTTCATAAATATCCCATTAATTATATTGTCAGTCTTTTTTACCAAGTAATGTGTCACTGGTGTTATGTAGATTTACTGTTCATTATGAGATTATTTCTCTTTGGCCTTTAATGGAGTGCATTTTCACCCTAGCCGGTTTGATGATAGAGCGTTGGCCTGCGGACTGAAGAGTCCCGGGTTCGATTCCAGTCAAGGGTACATGTCTGGGTTGCAGGCTCGATCCCCAGTAGGGGGCGTGCAAGAGGCAGCCGATCAGTGATCCTCTCTCATCATTGATATTTCAATCTCCCTCTTCCTTCCTATCTGAAATCAATTAAAAAATATATATTTAAAATAAAATGGACTACATTTTCATTGAGTTCATAGAAATATGTCAAAGGAATAGATTTTTTTACCTGAGTTACAAATATTGTATTCCTCTATGGTGTTAATAATTTACCAAGTCTAGCAATACAAATTAGTCCTTATTATCACAGGTTAAATTCAAATTGACTAAAATATTTTCAAACACTTTCATTAATCTCACCCAACATCATTATGATCTAGAACTTATTGTATTTTATTGTTGGACCAAAATTTGACAGACTATAATAATTAACACCAGAATGTTTCTTTATTTCCTAACTACTCTTTAATCTTGCTTTGGTCATACACTACTGTCTAAGTTCCAGAGCAAGACTGAATATACAGAGTATGATTTCAAACTTTAGTCCTCATGAGCATCTTTAAACATTTTGTAGTTTTGAGGACCAATGAAAATTACAATCAGGGAAACTGATCCTATTCTTATTTCTGCTTAGCTGGAGTTTTTTATTGATACTATGGAATTTTTCTCCCCTGCTACTTAACTATATATAAATCTTACTTACATAAACCATTATAGATTCATTTTAACCTTAACATCAAAACCTGACAAATATAATTTTAAAACCTGTGAGCTATTTTCACTCAGAAACACTTGGTAGATACAAAAATATTAACAAGTGGAATCTACAATACATACGATAAGAGGATAAATATCAAGACCAAGTAGAATGTTAGTCATTTTTTTTATGAATATTTTTCTCAACTAGTATATTATTTTCTTTTGCCTTGTACTTATGACCAATATGCCTCATACTAGCCATTCAGAATAAATTTGGAGTGAGGAGGATAATAGTGGATAGTTTTGTGAACAATTTTCCATCAACTTTTTCTATCATTGATTTTGATTATAGTGAGCTTAATTGCTTATACTTTGTATGCTAAAACATAACACTTGATTTATTTCTTGACATTTTAGGGATGCCCAAAAGAAGAAGTATTAGATACACTGAATGACCTGATTAAAAATATTCCAGATGCCAAAAAACTTGTTAAGTATTGGATATGCCTTGCACGTGTTGAACCACTCACAAGTTCTATTGAAAATATTATTTCAATCTTTGAGAAGGCCATTCTGGCAGGAGCTCAGGTGAAATTAAAACTTATTAATTACAGTGCATATAAATTATTCAGAATTATTTGAGACATATCACATCATAACTTAATAAAATTGTGGTTTTATATATATATAGAAGTAGTGAATGATTAAAAGCCACAAGAATTGCATATTATAAAAGCTGTTTCTCAGCCTTCTAAAACTTGCTCACATGCTAGGAATAATCATATTTTAGAAAATGGATATACTGTAAGCTGAAATGTACATTTAACGAAACTTGCTGGGAGAAATATTTTAGCACATCTTGTCATTTTGCACATTTCCTACTTAAGAAATCTGTGAAATTGAATTTAAATACTAAAATTTATTTTTAAATTGTATTGAGGCTTTTTGGTTAGTTTGGCTTTTTGTTTTGTTTTTGTTTTTATGGCAAATGTTCCTAAAATGTATTTTCTTTGGATGAGTTTCTCAAAAATACATACTTGAAGATTGTTACAAATAATTTTTTCAAATTCTTTTTTTTAGCTTTTCCTTAAGAAAGGTCTACTCATAATAATCTCAGCAAAAAGCCAACAAATGCTATTTGACCTTTTACCTGAATCAGAAATCAAGTATTCAGTAGATATTCTCTCAATGGTTATTATGTATAAAACACTTTGCTGAAAGATAATTGTATTTGATGGAATCCCACATGAAAGAGAGTGTTAGATCACTACTACATTGAACCAGAAGGAATATTACTTAAGGCAGCTTATGGCAGTATAACTAGGATGTGTAACTGGAGCTAAGGGTTCTCATAGAAAGCAACAGTATAAAGAGAAAGATGTGACACTAGAGCAGAAATTAGAAAACAAGGATCAAAATTAGCCAAGAATATTGAAAAGCAGGATGGTGAATAGTTCATGACTAAGTTTTACAACTAAGAATATGAGCCAGAGCATCCCTTTTATATAATACCTTGAATTTTATATTATCTTGAATATGTTGCATTAGCAGACATGGTGCATGGGAAGTGCTCATAATATCTGGTATATAATGGACACTTAGTGAACTGTTGACTTTTTCAACCTTGAGCTGTTCAAAGATGCATTTAATACCATGTGGAACACAAAAATATAACTATGTACTTGAATGAGGAGAAAAGGAATAAACTTAATATAAAGGTTAATGTAAACTTAAATGTAATCAGCTCTTTAATAGATATTAATAATATTAATTTGCTACTTGTTTACTAATATTGTTCACATCAGGCAAGAAGTAATAGTTACCAAAGCCTTAAGAAAAATTATGGGGGAAAATTTTAAACTGATGAAATTTCATTCCTTAAGTTTATTTTTATTTTATAAATTGGAAAAGACAGCCATTTTTTCAATTTGAGTGGCAAAATAAGTGGTCTAAGAACCACTGCTTTGTTTTATAATATAAAATTTAATCACTGGATTTAATATTTTAAACTTGGACAATGTAGTGTCTGAGAATATAAACTTACATGTGTCTGCTCTCTTCATTTAAAAAAATCAAGCCTATTGAAGAAATGCGACATGCAATTGCAGATATTCTAACAATGAGGAGTCAAGAAAAAGTTGAATTTGGTAAGTTAGTTTCATTTTGTTTACTTCAAGTGAATTGTGACTTTATTAAATTTCTTTGCTGAATTGTTTTTCTTTTATCATTTTTAATTTTTTTTAATATGTAGGTTAATCTTTTCTCATACATCTGTTGATGTACCTCTGAGATTTAATAGCTTTCTGTAGTAAGAATTTTTAATTAGGAGGTCTCATTCAAAACCCATATTTGTCATTGAGTGGCTGGGAAAGTTACCTTACCTCTGTAGAACTTAATTTCCTGTCTTAAGATTGAGGCAGTTTGACTAGACCTCTAAAAACTTTTTGCTTATTAAATTCTACCATCCCCCTGGCCTGCATGGCTTAGTTGTTAGAGCGTCAGCTTGTGTCTCGGGTTTGATTTCCAGTCAAGGGCACATACCTGGGTTGCAGGTTTGATCCCCAGCCAGGTTCTGGCAGGTGCAGGAGGCAACCAATCGATGTCACATTGATCTCTTTCTTTGTCTGCCCCTCCCTCTCCCTCCTTTTCTCCTTCCCTTTTCTCCTTTCCTTTTCTCCCTCCCTCTTCCCCTCCCCTTCCCCCCTCCTTTCCACTCTCTAAAAGTCAATGGAAAAAATATCCTTGGGGTGAGGATTAACAAAAATAATAATGAAATCTACCATGTTTTGTAGAGAGACACTCATTTAGGAATGCTTTTTGCTAGGAATAGATTGAGAGGAGATAAGAAATTCATTAGTTGTCAGGTATGTAAAATGTAAATATTTTCTAGTTTCAGATATAGGTTTATGCTAGTTACTATGAACTTTTACAAGAAATTTAACTCCTTTTCTGTAAAATAGGATAATGTTAATATCTTAAGATTCTTGGGACCATTAAATGAAATAATGTACAGGATTGGACAAAAGTAGGTTTAAAGTTATGAGTATGTGAAACAGTTTATTGTATTATTAATTATTACTTATTTGTATTACAACTGTATATCTACTTTTGCCCACACCTGTATATAAGAATCAAAGTCCTAGGCACATAGTAAGTTCGTTAAACTTTAACCATGGGTAATATTAACTATTTTAGATGAGAGGAGAAATCTCTACATATAAGTGTAAGCTAACTTGTTTCCTTTTTTAACAGAGTTATTTCCAATTTTTTAGTATAACTTTGTATCAGCCAATCACAAATATTTGAGCACCTATTATATATCATTGTTGCTTGTATCTGGGTTTTTTTTATTTTCACTAATTTTATTTTTTATTAATTTTAAAAAGTGTCAGTTTGACCTTTTTAAGGCTCCTGATGACTGCTGCTAAATTGCGTTCCAAATTAGTTACAAGTATCCTTATTTTCAATACACAAAATGAATTTAAAATATAGAGATCTAGGTCATGAGCTAAACTTTAAGTAAAATTTAAAATTATACTGAAATTCTAAATGTGTTATACACGTTTTGGTTACATGTTACCAAAAATCTGTTCAGTGATGTTAATATGCGTATGGCTTAATGGTTAATATCTACGTGTGAGGGGATCCTCTTTTACTGGCAGTATGTTTAGTTCAACAGTAAATATTTCAATTGATGGTTGCTGTTAATATGCCCCTAGGACAGTGGTCGGCAAACTCATTAGTCAACAGAGCCAAATATCAACAGTACAACGATTGAAATTTCTTTTGAGAGCCGAAAACTGACTTCTGTGCATGGGCCACGAAGTTTCAATTGCACTGTACATGTGCGCCCGCATGTGGTATTTTGTGGAAGAGCCACACTCAAGGGGTCAAAGAGCCGCATATGGCTCGCGAGACGCAGTTTGCCAACCACTGCTCTAGGAGAACATACAAAAGATACATTTTTTCTAATGGTACTAGATCTATTTAATGATGAGACCTGAGAAGGAATGGTCAGGGAAGTAGAAGAAAAAACCAGGAAAGTCTACTATACCATAAACAAAAGAAGGAGAAAAGTTTAAGAATAACCCAACCTGGCAAAAAGGTTGAAGGGGATCCAAAGGTATAAACCTCTAGTTATAAAATAAATAAGCCATGGTGACTATAGTTAATAATACTATATTGTGTACTTGAAAGTTGCTAAGAGAATAAGTTCTCATCAAAAGAAAAAAATTTTCACAATTTTACAAATACTGAATCAGTATACTGCTATATACTGCTATATACCTGAAACTAATAAAATGTTATATTTCAACTAGAAGGCCCAGTGCATGACATTTGTGCACTGCAGGGGCATCCTCAGCCCGGCCTGAACCCTCTCACAGTCCGGGACCCCTTGGGGGATGTCCACCTGCTGGCGTAGGCCCGCTCCCCGCACTGCCAAGGAGGCAGGAGAGGCTCCCACCACCGCCACTGCACTCGCCAGCCGTGAGCCTGGCTTCTGGCTGAGTGGCGCTCCCCCTGTGGGAGCGCACAGACCACCAGGGGGCAGCTCCTGCATTGAGCGTCTGCCCCCTGGTGGTCAGTGTGCATCATAGAGACTGGTTGTTCCGCCGTTCTATCGATTTGCATATTAGAATTTTATTATATAGGACTAGAGGCCCGGTACACGGGGCGGGGGAGGGGTGTCCCTCAGCCCAGCCTGCACCCTCTACAATCTGGGACGCCTCAGGGGTGTCCGACTGCCCGTGGGATCGGGCCTAAACGGGCAGTCGGACATCCCTCTCACAATGCAGGACTGCTGGCTCCCAACGGTTCGCCTGCTTGCTTTCCTGATTGCCCCTAACCGCTTCTGCCTGCCAGCCTGATCACCCCCTAAGCACTCCCCTGCCAGCCTGTTTGCCCCTAACTGCCTTCCCCTGCAGGCCTGGTCCCTCCCAACTACCCTCCGCTGCTGGCCTGATCACCCACAACTGCCCTCCCTTGCAGGCCTGGTCCCTCCCAATTGCCCTCCCTTGCTGGCCATCTTGTGTCCACATGGGGGCAGGATCTTTGACCACATGGGGGCAGCCATCTTGTGTGTTGGAGTGATGGTCAATCTGCTTATTACTTTTTTATTAGATAGGATAGAGGCCTGGTGCACAGGTGAGGGCCAGCTGGTTTGCCCTGAAGGGTGTCCTGGATCAGGGTGGGGGTTTCCTTGGGGAGTGGGGTGGCCTGGGCGAGGGGCCTGTGGTGGTTTGCAGGCCGGCCACGCCCCCCGGCGACCCAAGTGGAGGCCCTGGTATCTGGGGTATATTTATCTTCTACAATTGAAACTTTGCAGCCTGGAGCGGAGCCAAGCCTTCTGCTTGCTCCAAGGCGGCAGCCATTTCTGTTGGGATTAATGTGTCTTCTATCATTGAAACTTTGTAGCCTTAAGCAAAGGCCTGGGCTGGCCAGGGCTGCAGAAGCTTGGCTTCCTCCATCGCCAGGGGCAACCCTAGCCTCCTGCTCTTTCCAGCTCCGTGGCTGCCGCCATTTCTGTTTGGGTTTATGTATCTTCTATCATTGAAACTTTGTAGCCTTGAGTGGAGGCCTAGGCCGGCAAGGCAGGCAGAAAGTTTGGCTTCCTCCATTGCCGGGGAAACCCAAGCCTCCCTCCTGCTCTCTGTGGCTGTAGCCATCTTGGTTGGGTTTATTTGCATATTCGCTCCTGATTGGCTGGTGGGCGTGGCTTGTGGGTATAACGGAGGTATGGTCAATTTGCATATTACTCTTTTATTAGATAGGATTATACCTTTGTTTTTAAAAATTTAAAAAAAGGCCCTGACTGGTTTGGCTCAGTGGATAGAGTGTCAGCCTGCGGACTCAAGAGTCCCAGGTTCGATTCCGGTCAAGGGCATGTACCTTGGTTGCGGGCACATCCCCAGTAGGGGGTGTGCAGGAGGCAGCTGATCGATGTTTCTCTCTCATCGATGTTTCTGACTCTCTCTCCCTCTCCCTTCCTCTCTGTAAAAAATCAATAAAAAATATTTTTTAAAAAAATTTAAAAAAAAGAATAAATTAATCCTGTGTCTTACACACTAAAGACAGCAAAGTGGAAATAAATATTTCATTTTAAAAGCTTCTGCCCTGGCGGGTGTGGCTCAGTTGATTGAACATGGTCACATGCACCAAGAGGTTGCCAGTTCAATTCCCAGTCAGAGTACATGTGGGCTTGTGGGCTCGATCCCCAGTAGGGAACATGTAGGAGGCAGCCAATCGATGTTTTTCTTACACACCGATGTGTTTTCTATCTTTCCTGTGGAATGTTTTGTAGCAGATAGAATATTTGTCTTTAGATGGAAAAAGAAATGCTATCAATAAACTCTTGGCTTCCTGAGATATGTAATTACTAGATATAAAATCAGTTTTACAAATTAAGATTATTTGTAAGTAGCATTTGGAAATAGAAGACAAATAATAAGAGAGACAAGCACCACTTGAGTCTCTCAGATACCTCAAGCCCACATTTTCACACTTGAAAACATAATTTTTCTCTAAACCTTCATTCTTTTGGTTCCCTTTTCTCAATAACTGACACTGCCCAGTTCTCTACATCAGAAGTCTTGGGATTATATTTCACTGTCTCATTCTCACATCCCCACCCCTGTTCCTCAGCCAATCAAATTCAATTAAACTTTATAATCATCTCTTAAAATGCATCTGTTTCTCTTCATCCTTACTCTTATTACTGTATTCAAGATCACCTACAGCTCTATCTGGACTACAACAGTCGTCTCCTACCTTGCCTGCTTCTCTACTCTTACTCTAATCCATTCTCAACGCTGCATTCAAAATGCCCTGTCACTTCTCTGGGTAAATTCCTGACTCCAGCCTCTTGCCACTCCCATTCCTTCACATCTCCAAATTTATTTCTTCACTTTTTTTATTTTCTAGAAAGGACTATATTACCTATTTTGTCTCTGGTCTATCCAAGCCAGTGTTCTACTTTTAATCTAATTCCTCTTTATCCTTTAGAACTCAACTCAAATGTCATTCTTTGGGATAGCCTTCCCTGATAGCCACCTATTCTGCCCCACCCAACTAGGTTAGATGCACCTGTTTTGTGCTCCCTGTTTTTTCTCTGTGCAATAATTAATGCACTTGATTGTTTGTCTTGTCTTTTAAACTGTAAACTTGATGGACAAGGACGGTGTCCAATCTTTCTCACCATTGTACCCCAGTGCTAATGCAGTGTCTAGCATATGTTAAGGCACTTAAATATTTGTTGAATTAAAGATTCATATTCCCTCTTCCCACTTCAACATCTTTTCACTAACGAAATAAACACATTCAGCCCTAGCTGATAGGGCTCAGCCCGCCGACTGAAGGGTCCCATGTTGTCTCTCCCTCTCCCACTCTCTCTAAAAATCAGTAGAAAAAGATCCTCTGGTGAGGATTAACCAAAAAAACAAACAAACAAAAAACCCAAACATTCCATTTATCATGTAACTGAAACATCTCTTAGTAAAAATCTCTAATAATTTCTTATCAATCAATCTGGAGGTCTTCTCCGCTTGATGGATTTACCAGATGTCTCACAAGTATTTCACAACTGACAAGTTGTATTTTAAACTTTGTCTTTCTCTACTGCTTCGTCATAATACCATCTCTTCCTCCCAAAAAACAAAAGAAAGAAAAAAAATTATTCTGTCATTAAAGACTCCAAAGGAAGAAATTTTTGAACCGATGCCCCTAATACATACACTTATTTATTAACTACTAACAGAAAAAATCTCTTAACTCAGACTCTTTCTTCTCATTGCCTACTTCTGCCACCTTGCTTAGACTAATAAAACAGCTTTGTCTTACCATCACACATTATTAGTTTTCATTCCGTGCTATTCTAAACCATCTTGTATTGTCACCAAATCTAATTGTATCTCTGTCTCTCGTGAATTTTTTTTATTATCAAACTTCTTGCACATAAAGTTCATTATAGTCTAGACCAGCTGTGGGCAAACTACAGCCCGCGGGCCGGATCCAGCCTGTTCGGCTGTTCTATCCAGCCTGCGGAGCCGAAAGAGGGGAGGGTTGTCTTGCTCTCCACTTCACTCCTTTACTTTGAATTTATATTAGTTCACACAAACACTCCATCCATGCTTTTGTTCCGGCCCTCCGGTCCAGTTTAAGAACCCATTGTGGCCCTCGAGTCAAAAAGTTTTCCCACCCCTGGTCTAGACCCTTTCTCTTTATCTGAACTTATCACCTCTCCCCACTGACCTTTATATTCCTTACTTTATATTCTAAGCACACTGACCCTTTAATGTTGTCTTACTAGATCTTTTTTTTTAAAACAAAACCAAAAAAACCTTCATACCAAGATTGTCTTCCTTGGTCTTGTCAAGTACTTATTTGTCGAGACCCAGCATAAATGTTACTCATGACACCTTCCCTAGCCATCTCTCTGTCCTACAAGCAAAGTTAGTTATTCTTTTTTATGGTTCTTATCTTAATTATAGCCATTTTCTTTTTTTATAATTATTTTCAAGCATGTCTCTTCCATGGAATATGAACTTTTTTTTTTTAAGATTTTGTATTGATTTTTAAAGAGAGAGAAACATTGATGTGAGAGCAAAACATCCATCAGCTGTGTCCTGCACACCCCCTACTGGTGATTGAGCCCACAGCCCGGGTATGTGCACTGACCATGAATCGAACCGGCAACTTTTTGGGGCACAGGACGACACCCAACCAGCTGAACCACACCAGCCAGGACGGAATGTGAACTTCTTAAAGAACAGAGATGATTTCGTTCTTATATTTGTATATATAATCCCTGACACACAAGTGTTAGTAAGTATTGTTAAATAGCCATAGCCAGTTTCACTCAGTGGATAGAGCGTCAACCCCCCACGGACTGAAGGGTCCCGGGTTCAATTCCTTGCTGAATAGCATGTACCTCAGTTGCAGACTCGATCCAGGTCAGGGTGTGGGAGGCAACCAATCGATGTGTCTCTCACATCAATGTTTCTCTCTCTCCTCCTCACTTCCACTCTCTAAAAATCAATGGAAAAACATCCCTGGGTGAGGATTTAAAAAAATATAAAAAATATGTATATAGATAGTTAAATAGTTGTCAGCAATATTTGCTTAGGAAAAGTAATGGTTAGGAGATGGCTTGGTTCTTTTATTTTGAAAATCTGGCTCGCTATGAATAAATTTAATGTTTTCTGGTTTTGTTCTTTAAATTTGACCAAAAGCGTAACTTATAAATGTATTTCTATAGGAGAAAATCTTGAGGAGGCTTATGCAACCAAGGAAAAAATCCAGGAAGTCAACATTGAAGATATTGGTGTTAATCTAGAGTCAGGAAAACCTGAAATGGAAAAGAAACATCATAGAAATGTGGTATTTCAAGATTTTAAAAAAGAGCAAGTACACAAAACAAAAGATCCAACCAATGATATTAAAACCCCCAACACAGAAACTAGGGAGGGTTGCTTAATTAAATATAATGTGTCTACTACACCATACTTGCAAAGGTAAGCTTTTTAAATGTAATGTGCTAATTTGTTTTTATGCTTAGGGATAATAAATATTGTATTTTAAAATCTTTGAGCTAGCTTCTGTTTAGAACTATTTGTTAACCAGAATGGTTTTAAATAAATTGAATATCATTGGGACATCACCTTTTAAATACTGCATTTGCTTGTTTTTCCCTAAATATTGCCATTTTGAAAAAGAAAATTTTTACATCATCTTAATTGCTGATTGTTAATAATAGTAGGACTTGGAACTCAACAACTAGCCAATTCTACAGATATTCAAGTATCTACTGTATAAAGTTGTAATAAAAATTGAGAGAAGAATAAATTCCTTATTTCAAGAAGCTCCCAGTACCTCTCTGTAAGACAATCAATCACGTGGTTATAACACAAGTTATGGTATGATAAATAGCATCAAAATACAAAGTAAAAATGTTAACATTTTTTTTTAACTCTGGGAATAATTTTGTGGGGTTTTGTTTTTTGTTTTAGTGTAAAAAAGAAAATGCAGTTTGACGAAATAAATTCTACATTTAAAGAGCTCAAGTTTCTAACACCAGTTAGACGTTCTCAGCGACTTCAAGACAAGACTTCTAAATTGCCCGATATGTTAAAAGACCATTATCCTTGTGTGTCTTCATTGGAACAGTTAACAGAGTTGGGGGATGAAACTGATGCTTTTATATGCCGCCCTAATGCAGCACTGTGCCGGATGCATTTGGAGACTGAAACAACAAAAGAGAAATAAAGCTATGATAAGAAATAAGGATTTTATTATTCCTGGAGCGTTTGTTTGTTGTGGCTTCATATCTCTTAGTTCAGGAGTTGGCCAAGTTACCTAAGTATTCATGGCAGTATACTCTTTTATAATATTCACATAATAGATGTTGCCTTCTGTTTGTCAGATAGCTAGATCCTATATTGTCTATCTCAACAGATTAAGATTTTCTCTAGGGTAGCTAAATTTTGTCAACTAGTTTACTAGGTTCTTTCAGTATAATTATTAAATGTCATTCTATTTTCAGTGGTATTTCTAAAATAACTAATACTTAAACTTGTTTTGTAATATAAAAACTTAATTGTTAGATCATGTTCCCTGAAACATGATAGTTATATACAGTAAACAGTTCTCTTCCTACACATGTAAATACCACTAATAAAATTGTTTATGTCTTTGAACTGATATTTAAATAGCATTTATCCTCTACCAGGTCCATGTTTTCAAATCAGTAATTGGCCATTGTAAGAGCTTAGATCATTTTAAAACTAATATGAATGTGGTTGAAAATCACATGCTTGGGCTCATTTATGTTCATATATTCCATTTGTGTAACAGTACCTTCCATTGTCTTCTCATGTTCTAGAGAGTAGGATTTTTATTCTTTTTTAAACTGCCTAATATGTAAACAATAAATTAACATATCTACATAATGATGTTTCGGTACTATTTATTTCAACAAATATGAAATGTAGTTTAACCACAGTGAATAAATTCAAACCTCACCTTTGGAAATAAATTAGTGGAATTTGACTTGAGGTTTTCAACACTTAAAAGTATGTGTTTAATGGTTATTTTCTTTTGAAAATAATCTACTTCTCTAAAATTGTACCTTAATTTTTACCATAATTATTTTTTAAAAAATAACTTTTTATTGGTTTTTAGAGATAGAGGAAGGGAGAGAGAAATAGAAACATCGATGAAATCAATTGGCTGCCTCTTGCACGTCCCCTTCTGGGAATAGAACCTGCAACCCGCGTATGTGCCCTGACAGGGAATCAAACCAGCAACCACTTGGTGTGTGGAATAACCCTCAACCAACTGAGCCACACTGGCCAAGCAATTTTTACCTTAATTCTTTATTATTTTCATACTTTGTACAAGTGGCACAAAATATGCCAT
The DNA here is from genome assembly GCF_963455305.1 of Plecotus auritus. Taxonomy (NCBI): domain Eukaryota; kingdom Metazoa; phylum Chordata; class Mammalia; order Chiroptera; family Vespertilionidae; genus Plecotus; species Plecotus auritus. The sequence goes on along the minus strand of NC_137772.1, from coordinate 96,987,932 downwards.
TTTGAAATAAACTTGAAGTTGGCTTATGCACTGAGCTTTTTAACCAGTTAACTGCCACACGTCCAAGACAGAAACCATCCCCACACACCATATTTTGAATTTTAAAAATCAACTTGCAACGAATATTATAAAAATATATTACAATTTGGGTGTTATTGAATATTTTCAGCTGAAAATTCTCACGAAAAATTATTTTAAAGTTGGTCAGGGCTGCCACTTAGGGAAAATTTTTTTTTTATAGACACACGTGGCATGTGGGGAAGGTCCGTTGCTTGCATTTACAGACGCTTATGGCGTACAATGGGTTAATTTCTATAACGTAAGGGCCCTGAAGTTTAATAGACCTATGAGCTTTGCTGTTTAACAGGCCTATATTCAAAATCTCAGCTACCTTAAGTTATGTGGCCATGGAGAATTTACTTAATTGAACCTCATCTTTCTGAAGGGTAAAGTTGAGAAAATCCCCTCTGGTCATTTTATACCATGTTATCTGCCTATCCCTGTGGTTGATAGGCCAAAATAGACACCGCACCCAAACTGAACTGTCAGTATCCTTTTCATAGGTACTTGGAATCAGAGCTGAGTTAGTCTTTTCTATGTAGTTAGACCTAAAATAGGTAAATATGAGGCACTGGGCAACCACATCAAGTTTTGGTAGCAAAGATTACTAGTCAATGGAACAAAAAAGTACCTAGGGAAAAGTAGATTCCTGCCTGGGGTTTTCCTTTATCAGTTGTGTATTCAGATAAGTACATGCATATGTGGATTTTGTTTTGCTTTGTTTGATATAAATGGCACAATACTTCCCATGTGGTTCTGCAACTTACTTTTTTTCTAATTGACTCGAACTTTCATTGACATAAATCAATGTAACATCTAGACTACATGGGAGTTCAGTAAATGATAAATTTTACATTTCAATACAGTAGAGAAAATGGTTATGAGTCAGCCATGCATTTTGAGAACAATAAATTTCAATCCACCACTTGCAAAAATAAGTTTCAGATAGCATAAATAGTTTAAGTATATTAGAAGGAAATGCAAAATACATTTTTTTTCCTTAGGATAGAGAGGGCTTTCTTAAGCAAGACACTTTTATAAAGGAATACTTAACAATGAAGGGTGTGGTGGAGCACACATTTTAGCAGCAGGACAAGTTCCACCTCTGGGTACAAGTGCAAGACATTCAGGAGCCAGACCAGTTATCACATCTGGGATCCTCAAAATACTCTGAGAAAAGGGATGTGAAGCTAGACTTCAATGCCCAAGGTATTCAAGTTTGAGAGCAAATAACATTTTCAGATATGCAAGGATTCAGTTTACTGTTCCTGAACTTACCTCAAAGTATTCCTATAAGGTTTTATTCCAGTGAATAAGTAAATTAAGATTTAAAGTCATTAAATCAAGCTTTAGGGAGAACCAAGATGGTAGCATATGAAAATACTAGTACTTGCCACCTCCCACAACCACATCAAAATTACAACTAAAATACAGAAAAACCATCATTCAGAGCTGCCTGAAAGCTGGCTGAATGGAAGTCCTACAACTAGAGAAGTAAAGAAGAAATGGAGACTGGTAGGAGGGGCAAAGGTGTGGAAATGGATGGTCTAACACCTAAGTATGGTGTTTTCTTCAATTGGGAGGGATATCTAGGCTGCAGAGGACTCCTGTGAGGAGCAAGGGGTCCAGCCCCACACCAGACCCTTAGCCCAGGGTTCCAGAACTGGGAAGAGAAGTCCTCGTAACTTTGGGCTCTAAAAACCAGTGGGGATTGTGGCTAAGTGACACGGAGGCTGCTGGAAACCCAGGCAGTTCTAAAAGATGAGACAGAGGGCCAAAAACCAGGACTACAGGCTTTATTAGAGGAGAGGGACCCCTGCAAGGGGAGAGTAGCAACACATGCAGAGGGGAACATGCCTTTTGAGGGGAGAAATGGGAAGGGATGGGGCTTAGGGTACTCGGCACACACTGATTGGTGGTTTCATATAAGTCACGTGATTAGGCACTTAGGTACTTAGGAATCAAGAGCTTAGGGTATTTGACAGGTGCTGATTGGTGGTTCAATGTATAGTCCATATAAGGTGCCTGGTTAGGTGCTCAGGAATGTCCAGCCACCGGTGCAGTTTATGTCATACTCCGTCCATCAGTTGGGGGAAGGGAGGATCTATCATTCCAGGCTTTTGGTAATACTAAAAAAAAATTGAGAGTCCGGGCAAGGTCAGGGGGTGAAGGTCCGTCTTTCGTAGCTACTTCCTGCTGAGAGGGGGCGTCGTCAGGGGCGTCTACCTGGGGTCTCAAGGATTCTGGTGACATAGGTGTCTCTAGGTTCTGAATTCAAGGCCAGATAGATCTCTCCCACCTTCTGGTTGGCGAATGCCTGCATTCTGTTCTGCAAGAAACTAGTGAAACAGCGCATGAGACAGGGGCCAAAGAGCAAAATTAAAAGAATAAATACCAATGAGCCTAGTGGGAGGAGCCATGGGGTAAGTGAGTGAAAAACAGGTAGTGTTTTCCATGCTGGATGAGGGGTGCAGCAGCATGATTTCCCCAAGAGACTGGTTGGTGAAGTCTCGAGAGCGATCCTATTGAGTCACTTGGGAGGTAAAAGCTGGTCCTGAGGCTGCCACAGCATCACTTGTCTGGTTTTTCTGCTTTTCTGGGCCTGGAGCTGAAAGACAACTGAGACCTATATGTTATTTTTAGGGGGGAAAAGAGTAGGGATCTCAGTTGCCTCACTAGTGATATGAAAGGGGAGAATAGGTTACCCTGGGGGTAAGGATCTTGTTTTCTCAGTTTTGCCCCTTGCTGGGCATCCACATGTTTCTTGTAGGTCCTGAGACAGGGTTTCAAAATAGGTAGAGTAGTGGTTAAGCTCCCTATGGAAGTTAACCCCTGCTGTGATGCCAAGGGTTATGAGGAGAGGGATTATCTGTACTGCTCTTTTGTGTCAGATATGATGGGTTACGGGGACAGGTAAAGACTGATCATTGGGGGCTGCATCTACATTGGGTGAGAGATAAATGAGAGTACAGGTTCCTGTCCAGCTGATGGGGAGACAGATGTATGTGTTTTCCCCACAGAGGAAGAAAAATCCCTGATCATGGAGACAAGCTGATAGGTATAAGGAGAAGAGGTGGACTAAAGGGTATGAGATTCCTTTTCCCAGTTCCGTACTCCAAGCTGAGAGGGGAGTCGCCATGGTACTACAAATAAGGGGTGACAGATGAGTGGTTGAGATTGTATTGCAGTGAAAGTGGGAGGGAAAGGGAAGGAAAGGAGTAGTGGAAACCAGGGACCTGGATGGTTGGATAAGAGGTTAGACACTGAATATTCTGCAACCTTGTCCTGCCAGGCTTGGAGACTGAAGCCTCATTTTCTTGCTCAGAGTAAAATGGCCCTTTTACAATTCTTGTCAACAGTTAACTTTAGAACTTCTTTCTTTTTCTTTCTTTCTTTCTTTCTTCCTTTCTTTCTTTCTTTCTTTCAACATTTCTCTTCTCCTTCTCATCACATACACAACCTTCACAAATTTCACTTTCAAATTAGCCTTCAAACCTTCTTTCTATGTCCTTCAAAAATGCATAACCATGCCTCAGACCTCCTATCCTATCCAATAAAAGAGTAATATGCAAATTAACCATCACTCTGCTATACCCATAAGCCACACCCACAAGCCACGCCCACCAGCCAATCAGGAGCGAATATGCAAATAAACCCAACCAAGATGGCTACAGCCACAGAGAGCAGGAGGGAGGCTTGGGTTTCCCAGGGAATGGAGGAAGCCAAGCTTTCTGCCTGCCCTTGCCGGCCTAGGCCTCCACTCAAGGCTACAAAGTTTCAATGATAGAAGATACATAAATCCAAACAGAAATGGCGGCAGCCACAGAGCTGGAAAGAGCAGGAGGCTAGGGTTGCCCCTGGTGATGGAGGAAGCCAAGTTTATGCACACCCTGCTCGGCCCAGGCCTCCGCTTAAGGCTACAAAGTTTCAATTATAGAAGATACATAAATCCCAACAGAAATGGCTGCCGCCACGGAGCAAGCAAAAGGCGTGGATCTGCTCCAGGCTACAAAGTTTTAATTGTAGAAGATAAATAAACCCCAGATACCAGGGTCTCTGCTTGGGTTGCTGGGGGGCGTGGCCAGCCTGCAAACCACCACAGGCCCCTCGCCCAGGCCACCCCATGCCCCAAGGGAACCCCCACCCTGATCCGGGACACCCTTCAGGGCAAACCAGCTGGCCCCCACCCATGCACCAGGCCTCTATCCTATCTAATAAAAGAGTAATATGCATGCAGATTGACCATCACTCCAACACACAAGATGGCTGCCCTCATGTGGTCAAAGATCCTGCCCCCATGTGGACACAAGATGGCCACCACAAGATGGCCTGCAAGGGAGGGCAGTTGTGGGCGATCAGGTCAGCAGGGGAGGGCAATTGGGAGGGACCAGGCCTGCAAGGGAGGGCAGTTGGGGGCGATCAAGACTGCTGGGGAGGGCAGTTAGGGGTGCCCAAGCTGGCAGAGGAGGGAAGTTGGGGGCGACCAGGCCTGCAGGGAAAGGCAGTTGGGAGGGACCCAGGCCTGCAGGGGAGAGAAGTTGGGGGGGGGGGACCCAGGCCTGCATGGGAGGGCAGTTAGGGGCAACCAGGCCTACAGGGAAAGGCAGTTGGGAGGGACCCAGGCCTGCAGGGGAGAACAGTTGGGAGCAAACAGGCTGGCAGGAGAGCAGTTAGGCATCAATCAGGCTGGCATGGGAGTGATTAGGGGATGATCAGGCTGGCAGGCAGAAGCGGTTAGGGGCAATCAGGAAGGCAGGCAGGCGAGCAGTTGGGAGCCAGCAGTCCTGGATTGTGAGAGGGATGTCCAACTGCCCACCGGGATCGGGCCTAAACGGGCAGTCGGACATCCCTCCAGGGGTCCCCGATTGGAGAGTGTGCAGGCTGGGCTGAGGGACACCCCTCCCTCGCTGTGCACGAATTTCGTGCACCGGGCCTCTAGTTAAGTATAAAAGGCAAGGGGAGGAGGGAGCAGGCTCCGCAGCCTGTTTCCAGGCCTCTAGCCACTTGGATTTAAACCGCCGCATTTTTCCTAGAGATAATGATCATAGGGGAGATAGGGAGATAAGGAGATAAGGCGTTTACAGTCCCTGAATGGCTCAGTGTTGTGGGTCGAGAGAGTGAAACTGAGGCAGGTTTGGGACAACTGGGTTTTATGAGGGGATGCATGGTAGCCCTGGCCGGGCACCGAGGTAGAAGGAGAAAAGAGTGAATGGGGGAATTTAGTAAGATGCAGTGTAGACGTGAGGTGGCTAATGGCTGTGAGACTACTCTGTCAACCCCCATAATAGAGACTGAGGAGGGGACAAGAGTCCCAGCGAATTCAGAGAGGGCAGAATAAGTGGCCCTAGTGTCAATTAAAAAGGAGATCAGCTTCCCTGCCACCACAGTCATTACCCGAGGCTCTGTCCTGGTGATGTAAGTCTGTGGGGCCCTGTCAGGGCCTGGGCAGCTTCTTCGGTGGCCAGTCCCAGGAGGTCTGGGAGCTCCAAACCAGGTCCAGAGGGTGGCCATGCTGGACTGGCTGAGGCCAGACCCGGAGGAGACAGACTACAGTCTGATTTCCAGTGGCCTTCCCTTCCGCACCTTGGGCAGGGCCCAGGCGGGGGTCTCGGGTTTGAGCAGGACTTGGCTCAGTGTCTTTCCTTGCTGCATTTGAAACATGGGCCCGGAGGAGGCTTAGCCCCCTGACTTACCCACGGTTGGAGGACTGGCACTTCATTTGGGGTTTGAAAGCGGTGGCTAGGAGCTGGAAGGTCTCCTACTGGGCCTCAGCCTTGGCCTGATCTCACCTTTGATTTTAGATTTGGGTCTCCTTGTCTCTATTATTAAAGACCTTAAAGGCAAGATTAATGAGGTCTTTCTGAGGGGTTTGTGGACCTGTATCTATTTTTTGAAGTTGTGGTGTATGTTGGGGAAGTAAAGGTGGTCAGGTCAGTGGAAAAAGAAACCTGAGATGCCTCTCAATCTGTGAGGCTGGACATAGAGAATGGGACATGGACTCAGAGTACGTCCTCAGTCCCTGCTGCCTCCCTCAGGGGTAGAATGGATGTGGGAATAGAAGAGGCTGTGGAGGAAGGCAGTCTTTGGGTGGCCTGAGAATGAGTGTTAGATGGGAAAGGCTGTTTTGGAGCTCATGTTCTCAGGATTTGAGCTCTCAGGAAGATCAGAAAGTGAGAAGGGAATGGCCAGCCACCTGTAAATTCGGTTGCTGGCGGTCATGGGGCCAGAGATTAGGCGGAGAGCGCATAGGGGAAGGCAGATGGTTAGAATTCTCAGAGGTAGAGTGTGGGGTGCGGATTCTGCGGCAGGGTTGTAAGGGGATGGCGGGAGTGAGACACGTGGAGAGGAATGATCCGCTGGGTCGAAAGAGCAGTCAGAAGACAGAGAAAGGGGCTGAGGACAGGTTTGAGAGGGCAAAGAGGACTTCGTGAAAAGGATCTGATGGGTGGAACATGAGGAGTAAAGCAAGGGGTGAGGGGGGGGGGCGGTGAGGGGGAGGGGGAAAAGCCTGTTCGTAGGGATCTCTGAGGCCTTCCTGTCCCGTGGCAAAAATTATCTAGGTCTCGGAGGATATTGGAATCGAAAGTGACATTTTTGGGCCACAGAGAGACATTGTCGAGTTTATATTGTGGCCAGGTAGAGCTTCTTTGGTTTGATGTAGCCAGAAAGACCAAGGGTCGAGAGATTGGCGAGGAGACACCCTAAGGGTGTGTAGAGGGGTTTGGACTGAGAGGTCCCCATGTCCAGAGGGAAGGACCACCGAGAAGTTGGGGAGGAAAGAAGGAGCGTCCTCCTTTTCCCTCAGCCAACCTGGAGAGAGAGAGAGACGAGAGAAGGTTCCAAGGTCGTCACCCCGAGACCTTTCCGGTGGAGTAGAGCAGAGTTTCCCGGCCAGGTACCTGGGCTTTCATAGAACGTAGACCGTGTAGCCGAGTAGACGGGAAAACTCTGAGGCCCTTCCAGGTCAAGGGAACGATGCGGGGAGAGGGGAGGTTCTGAAGCCTACCGGTGAGAAAGCGACGAGATCCCCACGTGTCCTGGTATGGCAGGGTTCGAGAGGTGTCCGGAGCGGGCCAGTCAACTCAGAACCATGCCACCGAGCAGAGCCAGAGCAGGAGTCAGAAGCTCGGGGCTAGGTTACCACCGAGCAGGGCCAGAGCAGGAGTCAGAAGCTCGGGGCTAGGTTACCACCGAGCAGAGCCAGAGCAGGAGTCAGAAGCTCGGGGCTAGGTTACCACCGAGCAGAGCCAGAAGCTCGGGGCTAGGTTACCACCGAGCAGAGCCAGAGCAGGAGTCAGAAGCTCGGGGCTAGGTTCGAGGATCGTCCATGCTCCCGTGCACCTCTCCCAGACTTCAGCACCAAATGAAAGATGAGACAGAGGGCCGAAAACCAGGACTACAGGCTTTATTAGAGGAGAAGGACCCCTGCCGGGCTGCCCCACAAGGGGGAGTAGCAGCACGTGCAGAGGTGAACATGCCTTTTGAGGGGAGGAACGGGAAGGGATGGGGCTTAGGGTACTTGGGAAGCGCTGATTGGTGGTTTAATATAAGGCACATGATTAGGCACTTAGGTACTTAGGAATCAAGAGTTTAGGGTATTTGGCAGGTGCTGATTGGTGGTTCAATGTATAGTCCATCTAAGGTGCCTGGTTAGGTGCTCAGGAATGTCCAGGCCACAGGTGCAGATTATGTCATACTCCGTCCATCAGTTGGGGGAAAGGAGGATCTATCAAGTTCCTCTTAAAGGATCCACACATGAACTTACAAGGACTCACTCTCTCTGAGCTTCAGCACTGGGGCAGTGGCTCCAGGGGATCCAGGGACATATGGGGAAGAACTGGTGCTGAGGTTCTTTTTCCCAGCCTTACAAAGGGTTCAGCATTCTGGAGAAAGGGCTGCATGTAGATGATTAAGAAGGAGTCGTGGACGAAAGATATTTTTGATAGGCATTGGGAGTCAGAGGATCTTCCAGCTGAAGGAGCTAGAAGGCTCTCACCTTGACCAAGGAACCTGCTTTTATTAGTACAATTTGTCCCAAGGCAAGGTGGAAATATACACTTCAAAGGGTACAGTATCAAAGGGAAACATTGTCAGTTTGGGGAATAGCCTACAGCTGTTCAGGTGTTTGGCCATCAGGAGGCAATAAAATGCCCTGAGCTGTCTGGCAGTTAACAATCCTATTCAGGTTTGTGGGAGATGCTTTGTAGCCATTTCCAACAGGTAAACTACATGTGACTCAACCCTGTTGAGCTCCCCAAGCTTCACCAACCTTTTGGTAAAACTCTTGTAATTATTACATGTTGGAATTGGTTCTTGGCAAACTGGATTGTCTGACATCAGAGCAAGAACTCAGGAGTGGCTTTCTCCCAGACAGGGTTGCTTGCAGGGGTCATTGTTCCTATGCTAAGACCTCCCCTATCTAAGAACTGACCAGCAGCCATATCTGAGTTCCCATCAGTCTGGCTCACACTGTTCACTCCACCCTGGTAATTCCTTGAAACCCTGTCCCACCAATTTGCAGCCCCACCCAAGCTGTTTGCAAAGGCTTTTCCATATGAATGGCCTTTCCTGGCTCAGGCTTCAGATTTTCCTAAAACCTCTCAAACAAGCAGCAGCTGGCGCCAGTGTGCTCTCTACCGATCAATAATAGGCCCAAGATGGCTTGGCCTCCCCTGGGCATTTCCAACCCCAACACAAGTAGCAGCCATCTACAGATCATTCATAGCTCCTGCTGGGTGGTCCCAGACAGTGACTGACTTTGTACCTTCTGGGAGGCCCAGAGCCAGTGTACCCAGTGGACAGCTTCAGACCATACCAGATTACAACTCTACACATCCACAAGTGACACACCCAAGGAGCAGACTCAGTGAGCACCAAAGCCCCAGTGAAACAAGTTCTGCTCCATAGGGGTATCTCCTACACCACAGCTCTTCCACTGTAGTCAGAGCTGGTCCTCACAGCTAATTGGCCTGGAGGTCAACTCCTCCCAGTGACACCAACAGCAATCAAAGCTCAACTACAACAAGAGTGTGCACACAGCCCACACAGGACCACACCTAGAGTGCCCAGCTTAGGTGAATGGGGAGGCTGAGCCATTGGGCCCTATAGGACACCTACTGTACAAGGCAACTTTACCAATTCCAGGAGACATAGCAGCTACACCTAACACATAGAAACAAACACAGGGAAGCAGCCAAAATTCTGACACAAAGAAACATGTCACAAATGAAAGAAAGAAGAAATCTTAAAAAAAACACAACACACAACTAAATGAAAAGGAAGCAAGCAAACTACTAGATAGACTTCAAAACAATGGTTATAAGGTTGTTCAAAGATTTTATTGAGAGCTTCAAGGGACTTAGTGAGACTTTCAAGGATCTTAGGTGTTAAAGACATGAAAAAGGACTAGTTAGAAATTAAGCATACACTAACTAAAATAAAGAATAATATACAATGATTTAACAGTAAAGTAGAGGATTCTGAGAATCAAATCAATGATTTGGAAGACTAGGAAGCAAAATATACCCAAGCCGAAGAGCAAAAAGGAAAAATAATCCAAATATATGAAGATAGTGTAAGGAGCCTCTGAGACAACTTCAAGCATACCAACATACATATTATGGGAGTGCCAGAAGGAGAAGAGAGAGAGCAAGAACTTGAAAACCTATTTGAAGAAATAATGACAGAAAACTTCCCCTACCTGGTAAAAGAAATAGACTTACAAGTCCAGGAAGCACAGAGTCCCAAATAAAAGGAACCCAGGGAGAAAAAAAAATGGCGGTGGAATAGACAGAGGTGTCCCAAGCCTTGTCCAGGAGCAGATAGAAAGAACAGCTGAGGGCCGCACAGGAGTGTCTGTTGGAGAGTTAAGGGACAGCTATACTCCAGGAGAAGGTGGGGGACTGCTGGATGGGGCTCCCCTGACCGGGCAGCCCCCATTGCTGCTGGGTTCCCTCCCAGAGCCACTGGCTCGGACGCGGAGACCGTGCCATCTTGAAGGGGAAAGTGGATTTCATTGGAGGCCTGAATATCTACAACTGTGGCACCCACCAAACAGCTGCAAACCCCAGAGCACCGGTCCCCAAATGGCACAAACACGCGGATTCAGAGGAGTTCTACACTCCACCATGGAGAGGTCAAATTTCGCCTGGGATAAGGTGAGGTCTCTGGTCCGGCAGAACAGAGAAACACGTGCACTGCGGGAGCTGGAGGACCGGGGGAAGTCTGCACCTAGAAAAATCCGTGGCTGTTGGGGCTGGCATGATCCGTGAATGTGGAAGGGGGTCCTCAGAGCTGCTAACAGAGGGGATCTCTAAAAAGCAACCCATTTTGATCTGATGCAGAAGGACAGCCTAAAAATTTTGGAGTGTGCCGGCTACTTGGACACAAGCGGGAAAAGGGGATTGCGCAGGCTTGCATGCAGCCCCGGAGTTCACACACTTGCGCTTTTTCCTCTTTGAATCCTTGCTTCTGATTACTGAACCAAATACATAGGATCACCCAGTTGGGGACACCCTAGGAAACTACAGGGGAAAGTTGTTTTTTTGGAACCTGGGGATCAGAGCGGGGAGTGACCGTCAGAGAACCAGCTCTGGGGCAGCCCACTCCCACAAACCGGTATTGAGTGCCACAGGGAAAGCAGGATCTAAGCACAAGCTAGAGAGAACCTATAGACCCGGAGGTCAATCCAGAAACACTGCCACCCAGGGATTGAATCACAAATTGACTCTTGTATAAACACAAATAAAGGAATACAAGAAATTAAGACACACTGCCTGCTTAAAAATCAGGACTGGCTTACAACACTGAGGAGCAGTGGAACGCAGGGAACTGCAATACTGTCCTGACTGGGAAACAGGCGTGCCAAACAGAACAATAGAGGAAGTGAATAACCTTCACTACTGCACATTTTATGATTTTTTTATGTTTTATTTTTTATTTTATTTATTTATTTTTCTTTTTCATCTTTTACTTAAGAAACTAATTTTTCCCCTTTTTCCTCACTTGATTTTACACTTTTAATTATTACATTTTTATTTTCAATCAGTATTATTACTACTACTATTTTACCTTTTTTATTTAAAGTGTCATTTTATTTTCTCTTTATTTGACTTTTAGATTAGTGTTCTACATTCTATTATCATCATTCCTTTAGCATCATTCTACTCTATCTCAACTCTACCTTTATGACATCACTCTCTTTCTAACTTTTCCCCTTTTGTTGTCCTGTTTCTCTTACCCTACTTCTGCTTTAGATTCTCCCTATTCTTTCTTTTTACCCCCTGTTAAAATTTCACCCTATTTATATATCTAATTTCCAATCCCCTGCTCTGAGTTCATACACACCTCTCTTCTCTCTCTTCACGATCCAAAAAATTGTTTTTCGCTCTGTCCTTTTGTTGTTGTTTGCTTGAATGTTGATTATATCGATTTTTTATGCTTGTTTGTGAGATTGTTTTGTTTATTCTTTTTTTTTTGGTTTGATTTTTGTTTGCTTTGTTTTTCTTTGTTTTTTGGTTCTGTTTTCCCACACATCGCTTGATATTAGTTGTTGTTTGTAGTTTGTATTCATCTCCAGGTACTTGTTGCTGGCATTTGCTGGGATTAGTGGCTGTTCTATTGAGTTTTCTCCCCATTTATATAGTTTGTTTCCCTTTTCTTTTGTATTCTCTTTCTTTTCTCTCTTACTTTTTTTTCCTTTTCCCAATTTCATTTTGGCACTCCTTTCTTTCTTTTTTTCTCCTTTTTCTCCTATCCCCTAATTTGCCTTTCTCTGGTGGTCACCTTTATTTGGGGTTATTAATATCATGAATACATTTCTGTTCAGTGCCTTGTGTGTGGTACCTGGTTGTGTTGTATTTTGTGCCTTTAAATAAACGAAGGAGAGAGAGAACTACATAACCAGACAACCGGAGAAGAGAGACCATGAGGAGACAAAGAAACAGCCTGCATATAAAAGAAAAGCAGGCATTACCAGAAAAGGAAGTAAAAGAAATGGAGGCAAGCAACCTGTCAGAGAAAGAATTCAGAGAAATGGTCATAAGGTGGATGAAAAGAATGGAAGACAAGTTTGACAATATGAGTAAGAACCAAGAGGAAATGAAGAAGAATGAGGAAGGAATGAAAAATGACATCGCTGCTGTAAAGAACACAATAGAAGCATCAAGAGTAGACTAGAAGAAGCAGAGGACTGCATCAGTGAGCAGGAAGACAAGGTATGAAAAAATACCCAAGTAGAGCAGATTCTAGAAAAAAAAATTAAAAAGCAGGAGGAGAGCCTAAGGGAACTTTGGGACAACACGAAAAAAAAAAAAACATCATCCGCATAATAGGGGTCCCAGAAGGAGATGAAACTGAGCAAGGAATAGAAAACCTGTTTGAAGAAATAATGACAGAGGAGAAACCAAGATGGCGGCATAGGTAAACACCTAAACTGCTGCCTCGCACAACAATTTCAAAACTACAACTAAAAGACAGAACGGACACCATCCAGAACCACAGGAAAGCTGGCTGAGTGAAAATTCTACAACTAGAAGGAAAGAGGAAAGCTCACAGAGAATTGGAGGTACGGCAAAGGGGCTTTGTGCGCGCAGAGAGGAAGGGCGGCTGAGAGCCTGGCTGACTTTCTCTGGCGGAAGGGGGAAGGAAGCTTCCGACCGCACTGAACCCCAGTTCTGACAGCACTGAACCCCAGTTCTGGGCGAACCCCTGGGGACCCACGCTCTTACTGGGGGAGTCTGGACTCTCGGGCGGAGACTTGGGAGCCGGGGAAGGCGGAGGACTGAAAGTGCCCGCGCGCGCGTGCCAGTGTGCACAAAGGCTGCGGAGGTTGCCACAGGCTTTCCCTAGTGAAAGGGAGTCAGAGGCTCCTGACGGCACTGAGCCCCAGTTCTGACTGCAGCGAACCCCAGTTCCAGGCGAGCCCCTGGGGACCCACACTCTTGTGGGGGGAGTCTGGACTCTCAGGCGGAGACTCGAGCTGGGGAAGGCGGAGGACTGAAAGCGCACATGCGCGCAAGGGCAAGGCTGACAGGAAGCCAAAACTGAGACTCCACCCCATCCAAGCTGAGCACAGAGGCTATTGCAATTTGGCAAGCCTAAACCTATAAGGCTGTCTCCAGCACCGAACTTCTCCCAGCAGAGACACAGCTGATCCTTACAGCCAACTGGCCCGGAGGTCAATTCTTCCCAGTGATACCAACAACAATAAAGACTTAATTACAACAAGGTTGTACACACAGTCCACAAAGGGGTGCACCAAGAGTGTCCACCTCAGGTTAACTGGGGAAGCAGACCCACTGGGCCATATTGGAAACCTAGCACAAATATATACCTTACCAACTCAGGGAATCAGTGAAAATGTGGGGTCAAAGAATCAGAACACAAACGAAAGAAATGGAGGAAAACAAACGACTGGATATAGAGTTCAAAACCATGGTTATAAGACTTTTTAAGAATATCCTAGAAAAGGCCGATAAATATAACGAGACCCTCGAAGATATGAAAAAGGACCAACTAAAAATTAAACATACACTGACTGAAATAAAAAATATTATACAGAGACCCAGAAACAGAATAGAGGAACCCAAGAATCAAGTCAAAGAATTGAAATACAAAGAAGCAAAAAACACTCAACCGAAAAAGCAAAAAGCAAAAAAAAAAATCCAAAAAGTTGAAGATAATGTAAGAAGGCTCTGGGACAACTTCAAGCGTACCAACATCAGAATTATGGGGGTGCCAGAAGAAGAGAGAGAGCAAGATACTGAAAACCTATTTGAAGAAATGACCGAAAACTTCCCCCACCTGGTGAAAGAAATAGACTTACAAGTCCAGGAAGCCCACAGAACCCCAAACAAAAGGAATCCAAAGAGGACCACACCAAGACACATCATAATTAAAATGCCAAGAGCAAAAGACAAAGAGAGAATATTAAAAGCAGCAAAAGAAAAACAGTTAATTACCTACAAGGGAGCACCCATACGACTGTCAGCTGACTTCTCAACAGAAACTATGCAGGCCAGACGGGAGTGGCAAGAAATTTTCAATGTGATGAATAGCAAGAACCTACAACCAAGATTACTCTACCCAGCAAAGCTATCATTCAGAATTGAAGGGCAGATAAAGAGCTTCACAGATAAGAAAAAGCTGAAGGAGTTCATCACCACCAAACCAGTATTATATGAAATGCTGAAAGGTATTCTTAAAGAAGAGGAAGAAGAAAAAAGTAAAGAGAAAAATTATGAACAACAAATACATATCTATCAACAAGCGAACCTAAAAATCAAGTGAATTAAAAACCTGAGGAACAGAATAATCTGGTGAATATAATAGAATCAGGGGCATAGAAAGGGAGTGGACTGATAATTCTCAGGGGGAAAGGGGTATGGGGGGTTCATGAAGAGAATGGACAAAAATCATACACCTATGGATGAGGACAGTGCGGGGAGGTAAGGGCAGAAGGTGGGGTGGGAAATGGGTGGAGGGGAGCTATGGGGGGAAAAAGGAGAAATAATTGTAATAATCTGAATAAAGATTTATTAAAAAAAAAAAGAAATAATGACAGAAAACTTCCTTGATATAGAAAAGGGAAAACCCACACAAATTCAAGAAGCTCACAGAGTCCCAAGCAAAATGAACCCCAAAAGACCAACGCCAAGGCACATTATAATTAAATTGGCAAACACCAACAACAAAGTAAGAATCTTAAAAGTGGCCAGATAGAGACAGAAAGTTACCTAAAAAGGAATCCCCATCAGACTAGCAACTGATTTCTCAACAGAAACTCATCAAACCAGAAGGGAATGGAATGAAATACACAAAGTCATACAAAGGAAGGGTCTGAATCCAAGAATACTGTACCCAGCAAGACTATCAATCAAAATTGAAGGTGAAATCAGGAGCTTCACGGACAAAAAAGGACTAAGGGAATTTATTACCATTAAACCAGCAATGCAAGAAATGGTAAAGGGTCTGCTGTAAAAAAATGAAATAGGAAGAGAAGAAGGAACACAGGGGTAAAGAATATAAAAGGCAACAAATAAGTACCCATCAATAATAACTTTAAATGTAAATGGATTAAATGCCCCAATCAAAAGACACAGGGTAATGGATTGGATAAGAAAACACGACCCATATATCTGCTGTCTATAAGAAACCCACCTCAGAAAAAAAGACGCACACAGACTGAGGGTGAATGGATGGAAAAAGGTTTTTCAGGCGAATGGAAATGAAAAAAAAGCTGGGGTAGCAGTACTTATATCTGACAAATTAGATCTCAAAGTGAAGGACATAACAAGAGATAAGGAAGGCCACTTCATAATACTAAAGGGAGTAATCCAACAAGAAGAAATAACTCTGGTAAACATATATGCACCCAATACAGGAGCACCCAAATACATAAAAATACTCCTGGAGGATATCAAGGGAAAGATTGACAGCAATACAATCATAATAGGAGTATTTAATACCCCACTATCACCACTGGACAAATCCTCTAAACAAAAAATCAGCAAAGAAACATCAATCCTAAATGACTCACTAGACCAGATGGAATTCATTGATATCTTCAGAATATTTCACCCCAAAGCCACAGAATATACATTCTTCTCAATTCCACATAGGTCATTTTCAAAGATAGACCATATGTTGGGTCATAGGCAAAGTCTCTTCAAATTCAAGAAGATAGAAATCATATTAAGCATCTTCTCAGATCACAGTGGCATAAAACTGGAAATCAACTACAATAAAAACAATCCAGGAAACAAACACATGGAGACTAAACAGCATGCTATTAAACAATGACTGGGTTACCAGAGAGATCAAGAAGAAATAAAAAACATCATGGCAACAAATGACAATGAAAACACAATAATCCAAAATCTATGGGACACAGCAAAAGCAGTCTTGAGAGGGAAGTTCATAGGTCTACAAGCCTACTTCAAAAAACAAGAAACAATGGTAATAAATTACCTAACCCTACAACTCAAAGAGTTAGAAAGAGAGCAACAAGAAAAGCCCAGTGTAAGCAGAAGGAAGGAAATAATAAAGATCAGAGCTGAGAGGAGCGACATAGAGACAAAAAAAAAACCAACAATAAAAAACATCAACAAAACCAAGAGCTGGTTCTTTGAAAGGATAAATAAGACTGATGAACCTCTAGCCAGGCTCACCAAGAAGCAAAGAGTGAGGACCCAAATGAACAAAACCAGAAATGAAAGAGATGAAATAACAAAACACCCCACCGAAATACAAAGGATTGTTAAAAAATACTACGAACAACTCTATTCCAACAAACTGGACAACCTGGAGGAAATGGACATATTCCTAGAAAAATATAACCTCCCAAAACTCTATCAGGAAGAATCTAAACATCTCAATAGGCCAATAACTATGGAAGAAATTGAAGCAGTCATCAAAAAGCTTCGAGCAAACAAAAGCCCGGGTCCAGATGGCTTCACAGGGGAGTTTTACCAAACATTTAAGGAAGAACTAAAACATATCCTCCTCATACTATTCCAAAAAATTCAAGAGGAAGTAGCAGTTCCAAGCTCCTTCTATGAAGCCAGCATCACCCTTATATCAAAACCAGATAAAGACAACCCAATGAAAGAGAATTACTGGCCAATATCCCTCATGAACATAGAAGCCAAAATCCTCAACAAAATTCTAGCAAATCGGATCCAGCAGTACATCAGAAAGATCATACACCATGACCAAGTAGGATTTATCCCAGAAATGCAAGGATGGTACAATATCTGCAAATCAATAAACGTGATACATCACATAAACAAATTGAGAGATAAAAATCACATAGTCATATCAATTGATGCAGAAAAAGCATTTGACAAAATCCAACACCCTTTCATGATAAAAATTCTCAACAAGGTGGGAATAGAAGGATCATACCTCAACATAATAAAAGCTATATATGATAAACCCACAGCTAACATCGTACTCAATGGGCAAAAACTAAAACCATTTCCCCTAAGAACAGGAACAAGACAGGGATGCCCACTCTTACCACTCCTGTTCGACATAGTACTGGAAGTATTAGCCATTGCAGTTAGACAAGAAGAAGAAATAAAGGCATCCAAATTGGAAAAGAAGAAGTAAAGCTGTCCTTATTTGCAGATGACATGATATTGTACATAAAAAACCCGAAAGACTCCATCAAAAAACTCGTAGACATAATAAATGAATTCGGCAAGGTAGCAGGATACAAAATTAATGCCAAGAAATCTATGGCATTTCTATACACCAATAGTGAACTTACAGAAAGAGAGACTAAAAAAGCAATCCCATTTACCATTGCACCAAATAATTAAGATATCTAGGAATAAACTTAACTAAGGAGGTAAAAGATCTATACGCGGAAAACTACAAGATACTGAAAAATGATATAGAGGAAGACGTACACATGTGGAAGAACATATCATGTTCATGGATTGGGAGAATCAACATCATTAAAATGTCCATACTACCCAAAGCAATCTATAGATTCAATGCACTCCCCATTAAAATACCAATGGCATATTTCACAGACCTAGAAAGAACTCTCCAAAAATTCATCTGGAATTTTAAAAAAGCCCTGAATAGCCACAGCAATCCTGAGAAAGAAAACAAAGTAGGTGGGATCTCAATACCAGTTTTCAAGCTGTATTACAAAGCCACTGTTCTCGAAACTGCCTGGTACTGGCACAAGAACTGACATATAGATCAATGGAATAGAATAGAGAACCCAGAAATTGACCCAAATCACTACGCTTAATTAAAATTTGACAGAGGAGGCATGAACATACAATGGAGTCAAGACAGTCTCTTCAATAAATGGTGTTGGGAAAATTGGACAGATACATGCAAAAAAATGAAACTAGACTACCAACTTACACCATACACAAAAATAAACTCAAAATAGATCAAGGACTTAAACATACGATGAGAAACCATAAAAATACTAGAGGAATCCACAACCAGAAAAATCTCTGACATATGCCAAAGCAATTTCTTCACTGATACTCCTCCTAGGGCAATGGAAACTAAAGAGAAGATAAAGAAATGGGACTACATCAAAATAAAAAGCTTTTGCACAGCAAAGGAGACCATCAATAAAACAACAAGAAAGCCCACTGCATGGGAGAACATATTTGCCAATGATATCAATGATAAGGGTTTAATCTCCAACATTTATAGGGAACTCATGCAGCTTAACAAAAAGAAGATACACAACCCAATCAAAAAATGGGCAACTGATCTAAATAGACACTTTTCGAAAGAAGACAGAAGGAAGGCCAAGAGACATATGAAAACCTGCTCAAAGTCACTAATCACCAGAGAGATGCAAATCTAAAGAACAATGAGGTACCATCTCATACCTGTCAGAATGGCTATTATCAACAAATCAACAAATGACAAGTGCTGGTGAGGATGCAGAGAAAAAGGAACCCTCATGCACCACTGGTGGGAATGCAGACTGGTGCAGCCACTGTGGAGAACAGTATGGAGTTTCCTCAAAAAACTAAAAATGGAACTCCCATTTGACCCAGTGATCCCACTTCTAGGAATATATCCCAAGAAACTAGAAACACGAATCAGAAAGGATATATGCACCCCTATGTTCATAGCAGCACAATTTACCATAGCTAAGATTTTGAAACAGCCTAAATGCCCATCAGCAGATGAGTGGATAAAAAAACCTGTGGTACATCTACACAATGGAATACTACGCTGCAGTAAAAAAAGAAGGAGTTCTTACCATTTGCAACAACATGGATGGAGATGGAGAGCATTATGCTAAGTGAAATAAGCCAGGCAGAGAAAGATAAATATCACATGATCTCACTCATTTGTGGAATATAAAGAACAACATAAGAGGAGAATAATGGTGGCGGAATAGACAGACGTGTTCCGAGCCTTGTCCCGGAGCAGAGAGAAAGAACAGCTGAGGGTCGCGCAGGGAGTGTTTGTTGGCTGGTTGGGAGACAGCTGAATTCCAGAAGGAGGTGGGGGACTGCTGAACGGGGTTCCCCTGACCTGGCAGCAAGAACTGCGGCTGGGTCCCCTCCCGGAGCTGCGGGCTTGGACGCGGAGTCTGCGCCATCTTGATCCGGAAAGTGGAGCTTATCTGAAGCCTGAGAATCCACAACTGCGGCACCCCAGGAACAGCTGCGAGCCCCAGAACAACGCTCCCCAACTGGCGCAAGCACACGGGTTCAGAGAAGCTCTACACTCCACCACGGAAAGGTCAGATTTCGCCTGGGATAAGGTGAGGTCTCTGGTCCCGGCGGGAGAGAGGAACGCGCGTTTTGCGGGAGCTGGAGGACCAGGGAAGTCTGTGCCTAGAAAAATCCGTGGCTGTAGGGGCTGACGTGATCTGTGACTGTGGAAAGGGGTCCTCAGAGCTGCTAAGAGAAGGGCACTCTAAAAAGCAACCCATTTTGATCTGAAGTGCAGGGACACCCTAAGAATTTCAGGCAGTCCAGACTTACGCGCAGCCCGTGCGCTCCCTGGGTGCCTGGGCTCACTCGCAGTCCCGGAGTTCGCACACTTGGGCTTTTTCCTCTTCAAATCCTTGCTTCTGATTACTAAGCCCAATACATAGGATCACCCAGTTGGGGACACCCTGGGAGACTGCAGGGGAAGGTTGTTTTTCTGGAACCTGGGGATCGGAGCGGGGAGTGACCATCAGAGAGTCAGCTCTGAGGCAGACCACTCCCACAGGCCCGAGTGCCACAGGGAAAGAAGGCTCTAACACTCCCTAGAGAGGCCATAGATAGACCCGGAAGTCAATCCAGAAACACTGCCACCCAGGGGCTGAATCACAAATTGACTCTTGTGTAATCAAAAATAAAGGAATACGAGAAATTAAGACACACCGCCTGCTTAAAATCAGGACTGGCTTACAACACCGAAGAGCAGTGGATCGCAGGGAACTGCAATACTGTCTGGACTGAGAAACAGGCGTGCCAAACAGAAAAACAGAGGAAGTGAATGACCTTCACTACTCCACATTTTATTTTTACCTTTTATTTTTTTTATTTTTTTATTTTTTTTTTAATTTTCATTTTTTGCATCTTTTAATCAAGAAACTTTTTTTCTTTTTTCATCACTTGATTTTGCCTTTTTAATGATTACATTTTTATTTTCAATCCGTATTATTACTACTGCTATTTTATCTTTTTTTTTTTTTTTTTTTTTTTTTTTTAAAGTGTCATTTTATTTTCTCTTCATTTTATTTTGGGATTAGGGTTCTACATCCTATTTTTTATCTTTCCTTTAGCATCGTTTTACTCTATCTCAACTCTACCTTTAGGCCATCACTCTCTTCCTAACCTCCCCCTTTTCAGTGTCCTGTTTGTCTTACCCTTTTACTGCTTTAGATTTTCCCTATTCTTTCTGTTTACCCCTTGTTAAAATTTCACCCTACTTACATATCTAATCTCCAATCCCCTGCTCCAAGTCCACATACACCTCTCCCTTCGCTGTCTGAGTTATCCATAAACTTGTCCTTATCTCTGTCCTTTTGTTGTTGTTTGCTTGAATGTAGATTATATCCAATTTTTATGCTTTTTTTGTGAGATTGTTTTGCTTTATTCTTCTTTTGTTTATTCTTTTGTTTGTTTTGTGCTTCAGCTTTCCCTTGCCTCACTCCATATTAGTTGGTGTTGTAGTTTGTACTAATCCCCAGGCACTTGTTGCTGGCATTTGCTGGGATTAGTGATTGTTCTATTGGAGTTTTATCCCCAATATATATATAGTCTGTTCCCCTTTCTCTCTTAGTCAATTTCTTGTCTCTTACTTTTTTTTTTCTCTTTACTTTCCCTTTTCCCAATTTCATTTTCACACTCCTTTTTTCTTTTTTTCTTTCTTTCTTTCTTTTTTCCTCTTCTTCTTTCTCTCCTATCACCTAATTTGCCTTTCTCTGGTGGTCACCTTTATTGGAGGTTATTAATATCGTGAATACATTCCTGTTCAGTGCCTTGTGAGTTGTACCTGGTAGTGCTGTATTTTGTGCCTTTAAATCAACCCAGGAGAGAGAGAACTACATAACCAGACACCCAGAGAAGAGAGACCATGGGGAGACAAAGAAGCAGCCCGCATATGAAAGAAAAGCAGGCATCACCAGAAAAGGAAGTAAACGAAATGGAGGCAAGCAACCTTCCAGAAAAAGAATTCAGAGAAATGGTCATAAGGTGGCTGAAAAGAATGGAAGACAAATTCGACAATATGAGCAAGAACCAAGAGGAAATGAAGAAGAACCAAGAAGAAATGAAAAATGACATCGCTGCTGTAAAGAACTCAATAGAAAGCATCAAGAGTAGACTAGAAGAAGCAGAGGACCGCATCAGTGAGCTAGAAGACAAGATGGAAAAAAATACCCAAGAAAAGCAACTTCTAGAAAAATAAATTAAAAGGCAGGAGGAGAGTCTAAGGGAACTTTGGGACAACACGAAACAAAACAACATCCGCATAATAGGGGTTCCAGAAGGAAAGGAAGCTGAGCAAGGAATAGAAAACCTCTTTGAAGAAATAATGACAGAAAATTTCCCAGATATAGGGAAGAAAAAACCCACACAAATCCAAGAAGCTCACAGAGTCCCAAGCAAAATGAACCCCAAAAGACCGACGCCAAGGCACATTATAATTAAATTGGCAAACACCAACGACAAAGTAAGAATCTTAAAAGCAGCAAGAGAGAGACAGAAAGTTACATACAAAGGAACCCCCATCAGACTAGCAACTGATTTCTCAACAGAAACTCATCAGGCCAGAAGGGAATGGAATGAAATATACAAAGTCATGCAAAGGAAGGGGCTGAATCCAAGAATACTGTACCCAGCAAGGCTGTCAATCAAAATTGAAGGTGAAATCAGGAGCTTCACAGACAAAAAAGGACTAAGGGAATTTATTACCACCAAACCAGCAATGCAAGAAATGCTAAAGGGTCTACTGTAAAAAAAAAAAAAAAAAAGAAAGAAAGAAAGAAAGAAACAGGAAGCGAAGAAGTAACACAGGGGTAAAGAATAGGAATGGCGACAAATAAGTACCTATCAATAATAACTTTAAATGTAAATGGATTAAATGCCCCAATCAAAAGACATAGGGTAACAGATTGGATAAGAAAACACGACCCATATATCTGCTGTCTACAAGAAACCCACCTCAGAAAAAAAGACGCACACAGACTGAGGGTGAAGGGATGGAAAAAGGTTTTCCAGGCAAATGGAACTGAAAAAAAAGCTGGGGTAGCAATACTTATTTCTGACAAATTAGATCTCAAACTGAAGGACATAACAAGAGATAAGGAAGGCCACTTCATAATACTAAAGGGAGCAATCCAACAAGAAGAAATAACTCTGGTAAACATATATGCACCCAATACAGGAGCACCCAAATACATAAAAAAACTCCTGGAGGATATCAAGGGAGACATTGACAGCAATACAATCATAGTAGGAGACTTTAATACCCCACTATCACCATTGGACAAATCCTCTAAACAAAACATCAGCAAAGAAACATCAATCCTAAATGACTCACTAGACCAGATGGAATTAATTGACATCTTCAGAACATTTCACCCCAAAGCCACAGAATATACATTCTTCTCAAGCGCACATGGGTCATTTTCAAAGATAGACCATATGTTGGGACATAGGCAAAGTCTCTTCAAATTCAAGAAGATAGAAATCATATCAAGTATCTTCTCAGACCACAGTGGCATAAAACTGGAAATCAACTACAATAAAAACAACCCAAAGAAATCAAACACATGGAGACTAAACAGCATGCTATTAAACCATGACTGGGTTACCAGAGAGATCAAAGAAGAAATAAAAAACATCATGACAACAAATGACAATGAAAACACTACAATCCAAAATCTATGGGACACAGCGAAAGCAGTCTTGAGAGGGAAGTTCATAGCTCTACAAGCCTACTGCAAAAAACAAGAAACAGGGCTAATAAATTACCTAACCCAACAACTCAAAGAGTTAGAAAAAGAGCAACAAGAAAAGCCCAGTGTAAGCAGAAGGAAGGAAATAATAAAGATCAGAGCACAGATAAACGACATAGAGACCAAAGAAACAATACAAAAGATCAACAAAACCAAGAGCTGGTTCTTTGAAAGGATAAACAAGATTGATGAACCTCTAGCCAGGCTCACCAAGAAGCAAAGGGAGAGGACCCAAATAAACAAGATCAGAAATGAAAGAGGTGAAATAACAACAGATCCCGCCGAAATACAAAGGATTGTTAAAAAATACTACGAACAACTCTATTCCAACAAACTGGACAACCTGGAGGAAATGGACATATTCCTAGAAAAATATAACCTTCCAAAACTCAATCAGGAAGAATCTAAACAGCTCAACATGCCAGTAACTATGGAAGAAATTGAAGCAGTCATCAAAGAGCTTCCGGCAAACAAAAGCCCGGGGCCAGATGGCTTCACAGGAGAGTTCTACCAAACATTCAAGGAAGAACTAAAACCTATCCTCCTCAGACTATTCCAAAAAATTCAAGAGGAAGGAACACTTCCCAGCTCCTTCTATGAAGCCAGCATCACCCTAATACCAAAACCAGATAAAGACAACACAATGAAAGAGAATTACAGGCCAATATCCCTCATGAATGTAGATGCCAAAATCCTCAACAAAATTCTAGCAAATAGGATCCAGCAGTACATCAGAAAGATCATACACCATGACCAAGTAGGGTTTATCCCAGGAATGCAAGGATGGTTCAATATCCGCAAATCAATAAATGTGATACACCACATAAACAAATTGAGAGATAAAAATCACATAGTCATATCAATTGATGCAGAAAAAGCATTTGACAAAATCCAACACCCTTTCTTGATAAAAACTCTCAACAAGGTGGGAATAGAAGGATCATACCTCAACATAATAAAAGCTATATATGATAAACCCACAGCTAACATCATACTCAATGGGCAAAAACTAAAACCATTTCCCCTAAGAACAGGAACAAGACAGGGATGCCCACTCTCACCACTCCTGTTTGACATAGTACTGGAAGTATTAGCCACTGCAATTAGACAAGAAGAAGAAATAAAAGGCATCCAAATTGGAAAAGAAGAAGTAAAGCTGTCCTTATTTGCAGATGACATGATATTGTACATAAAAAACCCGAAAGACTCCATCAAAAAACTAACAGACTTAATAAATGAATTCGGCAATGTAGCAGGATACAAAATTAACACCAAGAAATCTATGGCATTTCTATACACCAACAATGAACTTACAGAAAGAGAGACTAAAAAAGCAATCCCATTTTCCATCGCACCAAAAAAATTAAGATACTTAGGAATAAACCTAACCAAGGAGGTAAAAGACCTATATGCGGAAAACTACAGGACACTGAAAAAAGAGATAGAGGAAGATGTAAACAGATGGAAGAACATACCATGTTCATGGATTGGTAGAATCAACATCATTAAAATGTCCATACTACCCAAAGCAATCTATAGATTCAATGCACTCCCCATTAAAATACCAACGGCGTATTTCACAGACCTAGAAAGAACTCTCCAAAAATTCATCTGGAATAAAAAAAGACCCCGAATAGCCACAGCAATCCTGAGAAAGAAGAATAAAGTAGGAGGGATCTCAATACCAGATTTCAAGCTGTATTACAAAGCCACTGTCATCAAAACAGCCTGGTACTGGCACAAGAACAGACATATAGATCAATGGAACAGAATAGAGAATCCAGATATCGACCCAAACCAATATGCGCACTTAATATTTGACAAAGGAGGCATGAGCATACAATGGAGTCAAGACAGTCTCTTTAATAAATGGTGTTGGGAAAATTGGACAGATACATGCAAAAAAATGAAACTAGATCACCAACTTACACCATACACAAAAATAAACTCAAAATGGGTACAGGACTTAAATATAAGACGGGAAACCATAAAAATACTAGAGGAATCCACAGGCAGCAAAATCTCAGACATTTGCCAAAAGAACTTTTTCAGTGATACTGCCCCTAGGGCAATGGAAGCCAAACAGAAAATAAACAAATGGGACTACATCAAAATAAAAAGCTTTTGCACAGCAAAAGAAACCATCAACAAAACAACAAGAAACCCCACTGTATGGGAGAACATATTTGCAAATGGTATCACTGATAAAGGTTTAATTTCCAACATCTACAGGCAGCTTATACAACTTAATAAAAGGAAGATAAATGATCCAATAAAAAAAATGGGCAACGGACCTAAATAGAAGCTTTTCGAAAGAAGACAGAAGGAAGGCCAAGAGACACATGAAAACATGCTCAAAGTCACTAATTATCGGAGAGATGCAAATCAAAACAACAATGCGATACCATCTCACACCTGTCAGAATGGCTATCATCAACAAATCAACAAACGACAAGTGTTGGCGAGGATGCGGAGAAAAAGGAACCCTCGTGCACTGCTGGTGGGAATGCAGACTGGTGCAGCCACTGTGGAGAACAGTATGGAGTTTCCTCAAAAAACTGAAAATGGAACTCCCATTTGACCCAGTAATCCCACTCCTAGGAATATATCCTAAGAAACCAGAAACACCAATCAGAAAGGATATATGCACCCCTATGTTCATAGCAGCACAATTTACAATAGCTAAGATTTGGAAACAGCCTAGGTGCCCATCAGCAGATGACTGGATCAGAAAACTATGGTACATCTACACAATGGAATACTATGCTGCCGTAAAAAAGAAGGAATTACTACCATTTGTAGGCACTTGGATGGAATTAGAGAACATTATGCTAAGTGAAATAAGCCAGTCAATGAAAGAAAAATACCACATGATCCCACTCATTTGGGGATAATGAAAAACATTATAAACTGATGAACAAAAAGATAGTTACAGAGGCAGTAAAGCATCAAACAGACTGTCAAATTACAGTGGTAAGGTTAGGGAGAGGTGGGGGAAATAAGAGATCAACTGAAGGACTTATATGCATGTATATAAGAGTAACCAACGGATGCAAAACATTGGGGGGTGAGGGCATGTATGGGAGTGGGGTGGGGGTGGGGGGCAATGGTAAGATATGTACACATATAATACCTTAATAAAAATTTGAAAAAAAAAAAAAAAAAAAAAAGAACAACATAAACTGATGAACAAAAGTAGATCCAGAGACAGAGAAACATCAATCAGAACGTCAAACCTCAGGGAAGGTAGGGGAGGGTAGGGGTAAGGGGGAGAGATCAACCAAAGGACTTATATGCATGCATGTAAGCCTATTCAATGGACACAGACAACAACGGGGTGGGGGCATGAATGGGAGGTGGGGGAAAATGGGGGAATAAGGACACATATGTAATACCTTAATCAATATAGAAATTTTTTAAATATATTTTATTGATATTTTACAGAGAGGAAGGGAGAGGGATAGAGAGCTAGAAACATCGATGAGAGAGAAACATCGATCAGCTGCCTCCTGCACACCTCCCACTGGGGATATGCCCACAACCAAGGTACATGCCCTTGACCGGAATCGAACCCAGGACCCTTCAGTCCGCAGGCCGACGCTCTATCCACTGAGCCAAACTGGTTTCAGCTCAATATAGAAATTTTTAAAAAATTTTAAAAAAAGGAACCCAAAGAGGCCCACACCAAGACACCATAATTAAATGCCAAAGGTTAAAGAGAAAGAGAAAATCTTAAAAGGAGCAAGAGTAAAGTAGTTAGTAAAAAGAAGAAAAATAAGAAAAGATTAGAAATATAAACAATAATTCATATCTACCAACAATTGAATCTAAAAATCAAAATAAACTGCCGGGGGCCATAAAAGAAGAATTTAGTCTTACTCCCTGGTCAGCCCTACTTCCTGATTGAGCAAGGAAAGCCCGCGCGCCCAAGGGCCAGAAGAACCCCCCATATCAGAATAACCGATCAGCTAGGACAGATACCCAGTCCCCAACCAATCATCCCATGGCAACTCCTTATCCTGCCCCTCCCCTCTTGAGTGCTTATATACCGCAACACTCGAATAAAAAAACGAGGCTTGATCAGGAACCTTGTCTTGCCTCCGTTCTTCGCGTTCCTTGTTTGTCTCATTCTCTTAGGTGGTTCCTGCGTGCCCTCGTTGCTGCCCCGCGGGCCGGGGCATCTGGCGCCCAACGTGGGGTACCCTGGGGACCCCCGACGAGAACGTCTACCGGAGAAGCCCTGGCCAGGCACCCCCCAGAGTCGCCGCGAGGACCCGTGAGTGAAGACTCAGCATTAGATCGCCACGGTCCCACCCGCCGTGAGACAGATCGGAGGAAGGTAGGTAGACGATTTTTCAAACAAGATTTCAGAACATTTCACCCCTTTTTGCTCAACTGCTATTATTGGCTCTCTTGGTCGATTCTTTCCTGCCCACTAATAAGCACTCATTTGCCGATTTGGGGAAGAGTGAAGGGTACCCATCTCCGGCTGTGAGAACTCTGATTCACTTGAATTAGTACCGTCGCCCGGCTTTCTTGTCGCGAATTCTCTCCAATTAGATCTACTCTTAAAACCTTGAGCTTGCTTTGAACAAAAGGTCGTTCACCTCACAGACTCAACAAAGGGAATTCCTACTCCCTGAAAAGGGCAAAAGGGGTCTTCCCGTCTGTGTGGATCCGTGTAGGCGGATTATACCTACCGACTGTTTCACGCAAGCAAGGGAGTAAAGGGTAGAGTCGAAAAGAGAGTAATTCCGCCTGAATCCCTGGGTTGACGGGAAAATTCAGGCTGACCTGGAACAGGGATTATACGTCCCAGAGGCTTACGTGGGGGAAGGAGTCACTCGGAGAGCCATCCAGTCGACCAATAATGGGGAATTCTGAGTGCCCATGAAATGTTCCTTGACGGTGTCAAGATATCCCTCAGAGCGCGAGGAATAAGGGTTAAAAGAAAAGACCTTAGGCAGTTCTTTGAGTTTGTTCATGATACCTGCCCTTGGTTCCCCCTAGAAGGAACTATTAATCAAAAACGCTGGGAACGGGTAGGAGATGCCCTACAGGATTTTTATCGGGCCCTTGGCCCTGAGAAGATTCCCGTTACTGCCTTTTCTTATTGGAACTTAATTCATGACATTTTAAAAATCCATTCTCAAGACCCTGATGTTAAAGAGGTCATCAAAACAGGAGAGGAGATTCTTAAGGAAAACTCCCGTCCCCCCTCAACATGCCCTTCAGTCGTTATAGATCTCCCAGGAGAACCCCCAGAGACCCCTAAAGACCAAAAACCTTTAAATATTAAAAAAGAACCAGAAAAGCCACAAGAAAAAATCCCCAATATCCATCCCTCCCTTACCTTTAAAAGAGATCATTCAGATCACCTAACCCCCGAAGGACAAGAAACCTTAGATGAGGAGGCGGCTCGCTATCATGATGACCCTTGGCGCCTAACTGCCCCGGCGCTTCATAGACCGCCACCCTATAATCCCAATTCCCTAGTTCATCCTTCTCCTCTTCCAGATTTTAACTCCCGTCCATCTGACCCCATCAGACAAGCTAAAATAACCCTTGCTCGAGAAGTTTCTTCTTTAAAGGAAATTTTACAGCAGAAACGAGAGCATGTCCAACTTATTAAAGAAATTCAAGCCCTCGAGGCTGAGCTTTCCACCCTAAGTCCTACCCAACAGAATACTCCTCCCTCAACAAAATCACCCCCCAACAGACGAAAAACTAAAACTAAAGCCCTGCCCCAGGCCCTATCGGCTAAAAACAAACCCCCTCTCCTTGCCTTCCCAGTCACCCGCAGTCGCGGCCCTAAACCCCCCTCAAAAGATATAGGGGAAGAGGAAGAAAACTCCCCTGATGAAGATAATACTCCCCCAGACTCCCAAAATCCTGATCAAGACCCTACAGATAATGACTCTGAAACAGAGGACCCAGACCCTGAGCCCCAATACAAGAATCAGAAATACCGTCGCCTAAACCTTAAACACATAAAAGATTTAAAGGCGGCGGTTACTAATTACGGGCCCACGGCTCCTTATACAGTAGCTATACTTGAGAGCCTGAGTGATCGCTGGCTAACTCCTAATGACTGGATCTCTCTAGCCCGAGCGACACTCTCAGGGGGTGAATATGTCCTCTGGAGAACAGATTTTGTTGAAAACTGCCGAGAAACCGCCCAGCGCAATAGTGAAAGCAAAACTTCGCGTTCTTGGACGAGAGATAAGTTACTCGGCCGGAGTCCCTATGACTCCAATGAGGCACAGGCGTCCTTCCCCCCTGGGTTATTAGCTCAAATTCAAAACGCAGGCCTTAAGGCCTGGCGCCGACTCCCCCCAAAGGGCTCAGCCACAACCTCCTTGGCCAAGGTCCGACAGGGCCCTGATGAGCCTTATAGCGATTTCATCAGTCGCCTCACTGATGCCGCGGAACGGCTGATTGGCGAGGGCGAGAATGAGAGCACATTTATTAAACATCTTGCCTATGAGAACGCCAACCCGATATGTCAGGAAACCTTAAGACCGTACCGGTGTGGGAGCCTTTCTGATTATATCAAGTTATGTTCAGGGATTGGTACTTCCCACTCTCTTGGCCTAGCTATAGGGGCAGCTTTAAAGAACTTCGGCCCGGAAAAACAAAGAGCCTGTTATAACTGTAAACAACCTGGGCATTTTGCTCGTGATTGTCCTACAAAGGAGCCTCAGATGCCAACCCTCCAGAAACCCCCCTCTAACGACTCATCAGATCGAAAACCCCCTAGAACCCCCTGCCCACGCTGCCGGCGCGGCCTTCACTGGGCTAAGGAATGCTACTCTAAAACGGATATAGAGGGCAAGCCTTTACCACCAAAACAGGGAAACTTCCAGAGGGGCCAGCCCTCGGCCCCAAACCAGGGACTGAATCAGGGGGCTATCCGATTCGTCCCACAGACGCTACCCCCTCAACAGATCCTTCACACTCAGGAGTCAGTTCCCTCCTCCGGGCCACCCCCGGCAGTGCAGGATTGGACCTCTGTGCCGCCGCCGACTCAATATTAATTCCCGATCAAGGCATTCAACTCCTCCCTACAGAGACATTTGGACCCTTACCTCCCGAGACCTTTGGCCTAGTATTAGGCCGAGGAAGCTCTGGCCTCCACATTACCCCCGGGGTCATCGACAATGATTATACTGGCCAAATCACCCTCCTAGCTTCAGCCCCATCTGGGCCTATATCTATTCCCAAGGGAAAGAGAATAGCCCAACTTATCTTACTCCCCCTAAATCCTACTAATAAAAGTCACTCCCAACGCCCCAGACAAGAATCCACCCTCGGGTCATCTGACACCTACTGGGTACAGCAGATTACCCCAGAGAGACCGTTTTTAACCTTACAATTAGATGGAAAAACCTTTAAAGGCCTAGTCGATACAGGGGCCGATGCCACAGTAATCTCAGACCAACACTGGCCACCAAACTGGCCTTGCGAGGTCTCCCTGTCTCACCTTAAGGGAATTGGCCAGTCCACCAACCCAAAACAAAGCTCAAAAATATTAACTTGGAAAGACAGCGAGGGTAATTCCGGACAGGTACAGCCCTACATTGTTCCGGGCCTTCCTGTCAACCTTTGGGGGCGGGATATCTTATCCCAATTAAAGCTCATCATGTGTAGCCCCAACGAAGTTATTACTCAACAGATGCTCAACCAAGGGTTTTTACCAGGGCAAGGACTGGGGAGAAACAAACAGGGAATAAAGGCCCCATTATCCATAACACCAAGGAACAATCGTTCAGGCCTAGGGAGTGAACATTTTCCTTAGTGGCCATTGACTTTCCTGTACCCCACGCGGACAAGATAAAATGGAAATCTGATTCCCCCGTTTGGGTAGATCAATGGCCTCTAAATAACGAAAAACTTACAGCTGCCACTAAGTTAGTACAGGAGCAATTGGCTGCTGGACATTTAGAACCCACCACCTCTCCTTGGAATACTCCCATATTCATAATTAAGAAGAAAACAGGAACGTGGAGACTTCTCCAAGACCTCAGGGAAATCAACAAAACCATGTTCATGATGGGAGCCCTCCAACCAGGCCTTCCCTCCCCTATTGCCATTCCCGCCAACTATTACAAAATTATTATTGACCTCAAGGATTGTTTTTTCACCATCCCCCTGCACCCCCAAGACAGAGAACGTTTTGCGTTCAGTCTCCCCGTCACTAATTTTAAAGGACCTATGCCCCGGTACCAATGGAAAGTACTCCCTCAAGGCATGGCAAATAGCCCCACCCTATGCCAGAAATTTGTGGCCCAAGCTATAGATCCTCTCAGACCTTGCTGGCCTTCCATCTACATTATACATTACATGGATGACATTCTCCTAGCAGGAGCTTCATGCTCTGAAGTCCTCAAATGCAGCCAAGAACTGGCTGCCCGTCTTTCCTCTTTGGGGCTTCGAATAGCTCCTAACAAAATACAGCTTAAAGACCCCTATTACTATCTTGGTTTCGAGCTAAATCAAAACAGCATTACCACTCAAAAATTCAATTAAGAACTGATCAATTACAAACCCTCAATGATTTCCAGAAATTCTTAGGAGATATCAACTGGCTTAGACCCTACTTAAAACTAACGACAGGAGATTTAAAACCCCTCTTTGATATCCTACAAGGAGACCCTGATCCCCTTTCCCCCCGTAAACTCTCTTTAGAGGCTAAATCTTCCCTCTCCAAGGTTGAAATTGCCATCCAGCAGCAACAAATTACCTTCCTATCCTATAATAAACCTTTTTCACTTATCATCTGTGCTACTACCCACACACCTACAGGAGTTTTATGGCAGGACAACCCCTTACTCTGGATCCATTTACCCTCATCCCCCTCCCGAGTTCTTATTCCATATCCATCATTAATAACCAAGATCCTCCGATTAGGCAGGGAACGAAGCCGTCAATATTTTGGTGGAGACCCCGATCATATTATACTCCCCTACACAAAAGAACAAATTAATTGGCTCCTCCAACAGGATGATGATTGGGTTATTTCCCTCTCCGCATTCCAGGGAATAATAGATAATCATTATCCTCCTAATAAATTACTTCAATTTGCGCAAATACACCCTTTTATATTTCCAAAAATCACATCTAAGAGCCCCCTTAAGCAAGCATCCCTAGTATTCACAGATGGATCCTCTACTGGCATGGCAGCATACACCATTGATAGTCAAGAATTCACTATTAAATCCCCTTTCAAATCTGCACAGCTTGTTGAACTATTTGCTGTTCTACAAGTCTTCTCCAAATTGCCCACCACCCCTTTTAACCTTTATACTGATAGCTCCTATCTAGCGTCCTCCATTCCTCTACTAGAAACTGTCCCTCACATCAAACCCACCACCAATGCAGTCCCCCTCTTTCAGCAATTACAAACGCTAATCACAAATAGACTAGCCCCCTTCTTCACTGGACACCTAAGAGCCCACTCAGACCTTCCCGGCCCCCTTTCTCAAGGCAATACCGTGGTAGACCGAAACACCCGACTTATATACTCCCTTTCCTTAGATCCCCTTTCCCAGGCCCAACAGGCCCACAATATCCACCACCTCAACGCTAACACCCTCCGCCTTCTGTTCAAAATTACTAGAGAACAAGCCCGACACATCGTTAAAAGCTGCCCTGGATGTGTCACTCTCTTACCCCTCCCTCACCTGGGAGTCAACCCTAGAGGTATACTCCCCAACGAGATCTGGCAGATGGACGTTACCCACATCCCTGAATTTGGCAACCTTAAATATGTCCATGTCACCATTGACACCTACAGCGGGTTTATTTTCGCCACCCTCCATGGCGGAGAAGCCTCTAAAAATATCATAGCTCATGTCCTCCAATGCCTTACCGTTATGGGGAAGCCTCAAAAAATCAAAACTGACAATGGACCTGGATATACCTCTCAGGCATTCCAAAATTTCTGCCATCAATTCCACATTAAACACACCACTGGCATTCCTTATAACCCCCAAGGACAAGGAATAGTAGAACGAGCTCATCAAACCCTAAAAAACACCATAAATAAGCTGAAAACAAATGATGTTTATCCCACCAGGGGCTCCCCTCGTAACCTTTTAAATCATGCGCTATTTACATTAAATTTCTTACAACTAGACAAAGAAGGAAACTCGGCTGCCAACCAGTTCTGGCACCAGGAAACAAAAAATCAATATGCAAAAGTCATGTGGAAAGATCCCTTGACCTTAAAATGGCATGGTCCAGATCCGGTCCTCATCTGGGGACGAGGCTCCGCATGTGTTTATGACACACAAGGAGAAGGACCCCGATGGCTACCGGAACGACTTATAAAACCCATAGACCCCCCTTCCCCCGAGAATAACCAAATCTCCTCCAGGGAAAGAAATCCCTGAGATAAACCCTTCTCTATCCACAGATACAGAGAAATACAATGCCTAGCCAGACTGAGAAGTGACCGCCGGAAATGCTTTGGTACATCTGGGTCATCATCATTCTTCTCCTGCTTATCATCTTTATCACTGCCCTCTACGAGTGCCGCCGAGACCCAAGGCTTGTTCCAGGAGGCAACCTTTTCTGCCCCTGCTGGGATCCAGAAAGACAGTAGATTTATCACCCAATGGCTACATCAATGGCTACATCCCTCACCATCCTCCTAATGATCGCCTCTGTCAGCTGCAGTCGTCATCAACCCTTCAACCAAACATGGTCTGTCACCGCATACATCGACGGTAAAGTAATATATTCCACCACACGCATTGCCCCATTGAACACTTTCTTCCCCACCCTCAGCTTCGATCTCAGAGAAATTATGGAACCAGGCCCTGCTAGGGCAACCTGTGGTCAAGGCAAGGTAGAATTCTACGTCTGCCCCAGCACCCGAGGTAATAGAGCAAAAATTAGGCAATGTGGAGGCCCTGAATCCTTCTTTTGTGCCGCTTGGGGATGCGAATCACAGGCACCTTGGTTAAACCCAAACCCAAGGCCTGATGCCCTTGTAATTTTCTCCAGAGATCCCCAGACCATAAATAATTGTGATAATTTCCCACTCAGAGGTCATAATCCAAGGACGCCACAAACACCCTGCAACAAACTCCTCATTACCTTCACAGGTAAAGGCAAAACCTATTCAGGCTGGACTTCTGGAGTAGATTTTGGAATTAGACAATATCTTCATGGGACAGACTATGGAGGTGTCCTCACTATTAAACTACGAGCCACACCATCCACACCCCCGGTCAATATCGGCCCTAACTTAGCTATCCCCCTAGCTGACAAGAATAAGCCTTCTCTAAAACCACTACCTACTAAAACAAACTCCAATACTCCCCCCACAGCTCCGGCTCCCATAATACCTCCCATTAGACCTCCATCCACCAAGGACTCTATGTTATCCTTACTCTCTGCTACCTTCCACACCCTAAACCAATCTAACCCCAATATCACCCAGTCCTGTTGGTTGTGTCTCTCCGCCATCCCTTCCTTCTATGAAGGCATAGCAACGTCCAACAATTACTCCATTGTTCAGAACATCACTCAATGCCGTTGGCAACACAGTGGACAGGGAAAATTAACACTCCAGGCTGTCTCTGGATCGGGACTCTGCCTAGGGCCCGTGCCTACTTCACATCGGCACCTCTGTAATCAAATAATTAGCCCTCAGAATAATCAAGAATATTTAATTCCTAACAATAACACATGGTGGGCCTGTAATGATGGCCTGACACCGTGCATCTATGCCCCCCTCCTCAGTAACTCCTTTTGTGTACAAGTTTCCTTAGTTCCTAAAGTATCCTATCTTAGTGATGACCAATTTTCCCACTCGTTATTCCCCGACAATGCCTCCCCTGATCCTTCCCTCAGACAGAAAAGGGAACTTATTACAACCCTCACGGTGGCCACCCTTTTAGGCCTCGGCGCCACGGGTACTGGGGTTGGAATAACCTCTCTTGTTCTTTCCAATCAATATTACAACCAATTACAAGAAGCTATTGATGAGGACATCAAAAGTCTAGAAGGTGCCATTTCTCATCTACAAGAATCCATGACGTCTCTAGTCGAGGTGGTACTCCAAAACCGACGAGGCCTGGATCTACTTCTTCTACAACAGGGAGGCCTCTGCGCCGCCTTAGAGGAACAATGCTGCTTTTATGTTAACCATTCTGGGGTTATTAAAGATTCACTGACAAAGGTCAGAGATAGATTAGAGAAAAGGCGAAAGCTAAGAGAACAAAATCAAGATTGGATAGAAAGATGGTTTAACACCCCCCCCTGGCTTTCAACCCTATTACCCTCTATCTTAGGCCCTCTAGCCGGTCTACTCCTACTCCTTGCTTTTGGACCGTGGGCCTTTAGAAGGCTCACACGTTTTATCAAACAACAAATAGACTCCCTCATAGCCAAACCCATACAAGTACATTATTACCGCTTAGCTGAGGCTGACCGTGAACAGGACTATGACCTCTACCAACGCTCCCTCCCTACGGGGACAGCATGATGACCAGAGGAATGCTTACCTACTCCCCTCCAGAAGAAAGGTATGGGCACCAAGCTGAGTGCAAAACAAAGCACTGCAAGGGAAGGTCTCAGAGCTACTGGCAAATAAAAAGTAAAGTTTAAATTTGCCTCATAAAAAACCTAGAGGACAGAATTGAATCTATTAATTGATTATGTCTTGTATTTTTCTTAGAAATGTAAAGTGTTATTAATCTAGGAAATGCTAAATATATTTGACTTGCCAGCTTTAAAAGTTCAAAGTGCAAATTAAATTGGGAGAAATTATATAGTTGTGGTAATTAAATGTCTAAAGTATAAGAACTTATTTTTGAGAAAATAAAATGTTGTGTTTTCTCTAATAATTAGGAATTCAAAATAAGTTGCTTATTTTTGGTCTAATTAAAAAAGAGGATTAATTCAAATTTTTCTATGCAAAAATTAGTTTAAAATCTAATTGATATCTTAAGATAATTATAAAAAGCATTATAATCTTTAAATAAGGTTTTGTCCTCTAAGAAGGGCAAAATGAAGTACCTAAATATTTCTTATAATCCAACAGCAGAATTTAAAATGACAAAAGCCCTTAGCCGCCTGCATTCTTAATTAAACTAAGAGGCAGGGCAACATTTGCTGCTTGTGAATCAGACATAAACATTTACTAAATTTGCTTTGCTTTTTAAATGAAGATACCTACTTTAATTACTTAAATAAATTAGCTTTTTAAATTATAATCAAGGTTTTCAGCTAAATAAAAAGCCAATATTTTTATAAATAATTCTAATAAAGACCAGAAACAGCTAGTGAGATTTTTGTTTGTCTGCAATATAAATTTGACTGTCTTTTAAAGGAACGGATTAGACAGCCACCATGATGGCCACATGTCTTGCCGCTCCCCCTGGGGCCACCACCTTGGAAGCCATAGGGGCCAACCCTTTCCTTTGGAATAAGCCAATGTCTTTGTAAGCAATTTGATTAAGTATTCTAAGAAAGTTACTGAAGGCTTCCCATGATCCCTCTGTATATGCAAATTAGCTAATGGGGATACTCTTAAAAAATAAAATTCCAGCTTAATAAAAAAGGAGAAATTTGAGAGGTGCAGAAATGTAACTAGACCTTGTCTATACAAAAAGAAATTGACAGCCAGTTTGAAATTGAATTGTCATGGCTTAAAGCAAAGAATATCCTTACATGATATTATTCTACAATGTTATTATAATTTTTGATATTTTACAAACAGCATATTGTACAATTAATCCAAACAAACTTAAAAATCTAAAATTTTTTTTTTTAATGTTTGGCAGCAATTTAAAAGGGACATGAAAGGATTCAATTCCTTCCACTGTGTGAAAGGCCCCTTGGGAAGGTACTTGAGCATTCTATATTGGCCCTTTTTGTCAAAAGGAACCCTCTTCTCACAATTCAATTGCCCACAGCTGTTGCTTGAGTTTTCAGTTCATTCTGAGGTTGAAACCTCATGTTGGATGGTACCATAGATCTGTCTCTCGCACAATGGCGGGAGCTGGGCCCTCCCTGGAGAAGAAACCTGGGTTCCCCAAGATATATGATCAATGCCGGGGCCCCCCACCAGTGGGGGGATCCCAAGGCAGGTGCTGGGCATGGAGGCCATAGGGGCATAGGCTACCAAGGAGACAGAACTGAACCTCACATCACCCTGCTTGGCCCCGGAGGATGGCTGGTTAGTCAATGACGGGTAAGACTCCTCAAGGGAGGGGCAACCTAAGACAGGCACAGTCGCAGGGGGCCATCAGGAGAGAACTTGGGGGTCAACAGAGGTGTGGCACAGATCCTCACCCCCCCAACATTACAGGGGCTTGAACACTCGCCCCTTCTGAGGGAGGTCTCCTGCCCCATGGCTGCTTCGTGCTTCCCATGCCCAGCTCAGATTGGGACCCAGGCAACAAACAGATTTGGCCCAGCTAAGACTGAGACCCAGGCAACAGAGAAGTGGTTGATGGCAGCTGCCCTATACCTAAATCTAGCCTAAATCCAGGAGTGCTCAGGGCTTTCTCAAGGATGCATATAATCCTTTCCATTAACTAAAATTGTTGTTAAAGTATTAAATTTGACAGTAAAATGGTCAAGTTTTCAGATTAATTTAAATTGGCTAAATGAAATAAGGGAATATTCAAGAAAATCTAATTGTACAAAAGGCTGTTCCTAAAGTATTAACCAAATTTCTATTTGTAGTTCATTTCATGGTAAAATTGCTTAACATGCAATGAACCTAAAGCAGTCATATTTTTGTGCAAAAAATTAAAATTTAAAGTTATCAAGGCTGCATTATATTTTCCAAAAGCCTCCTAATAATTAAATCAAAAAAGGGGGGGATAGTGGAGCAATATTATGTAAGGAAAAATGCCTTGTAAGTAAATTACATCTAGAAAAATTTTTACTTTGAAAATTAATTTTCATTTGTTATGCTAACAGCAAGACACCCATGAAAAACACACATGGTGTCAAAATAAGCCAAAGGAAAATTATTTGGGCAAAAATAAAAAGGATCCCAAGTCAAATTTATAGAAAAGACACCTTTATTAACTTTTGGTCGAGAATATGTTTGTATATTTTCAGAAAAAAACTCCAGGACCATGTGGATTCCTGCAACAGAGAGGAATTAGCAGGAAATAATTCAGCCATGAAGACAAGAGGAGACAGTCGTTACCTGTGGGCTTGGGAAACCCACGGGAGGAGCCGAGTCACTACTCCCTCGCTCGGTGAAAGCCCACTCTCGCTTAAAAACAGAAAGGGAGGAGATGCCGGGGGCCATAAAAGAAGAATTTAGTCTTACTCCCTGGTCAGCCCTACTTCCTGATTGAGCAAGGAAAGCCCGCGCGCCCAAGGGCCAGAAGAACCCCCCATATCAGAATAACCGATCAGCTAGGACAGATACCCAGTCCCCAACCAATCATCCCATGGCAACTCCTTATCCTACCCCTCCCCTCTTGAGTGCTTATATACCGCAACACTCGAATAAAAAAACGAGGCTTGATCAGGAACCTTGTCTTGCCTCCGTTCTTCGCGTTCCTTGTTTGTCTCATTCTCTTAGGTGGTTCCTGCGTGCCCTCGTTGCTGCCCCGCGGGCCGGGGCAATAAACAAACCAAGAATCTAATGAACAAAATAAACTGATAATAAAATAGAAACAGGCATGGAAACATGGAGCAGACTGACAAATCTCAGAGGGAAGAGGGGAGAGGGAGCAGGAAGAGATTAACCAAAGAATTTATATGCATATATGCATTACTTATGGACACAGACAATAGGGTGGTGAAAGCTTGGGGTGGGGTGGGAACAGTGGAGGGGGGCAATAGGGAAAAAAAGAGGGAGACACTTGTAATACTCAACAATAAAGATTAAAAAAATACAGCCATATCAAATAAAATAAAATTGTAGTCTACATAATTATAGATTACAAAACAATTATGTGAAATGAAGATACTCTAATGAATTCAACAGGAGAGGTGTCAGATACTAATGAGCCTGTCATGTTTGGGAGCAGGCTACAGAAATTCATGTTTACTCTCATTGTCTATTAAGTACTAGTGGTTTAAATATTAAAAATATAAAACATAAGCAATTCCATTCCTAAGTATCAGGAGAAATAAAAATATGCCCCAACAAAGATTGTAAACAAAGATGTTCATAATATTATTCATATTAGCCAAAAACTGGAAGCAATTCAAAATTCCATCACCTGGTGAATAAAAAAACATTGTATACTATATCCACACTGGATATTAAGCAAAATATATTGGAAATTAAGCAAAAGGAATGAACTACTGATAAACACAATATGAATGAATTTCAAAAACATACTAAGCAGTCCCACCAGCATGGCTCAGTGGTTGAGTCTTGACCTATGAACCAGGAGGTCATAATTCAATTCCTAGTCAGGGCATATGCCCGGGTTGCAGAATTGATCTCAACTGTGGGGCATGCAGGAGGCAGCCAATTGATGATTCTCTCTCATCATTGATGGTTCTCTCTCTCTCTCTCTCTTTCTCTCTCTCTCTCTCTCTTCCCCCCCTTCCATTCTGAAATCAATAATAATAATAAAAACATTTTTAAAAATATAACATACCACGTAAAAAAAAGCCAGACCAAAAAATTAAATACTATATGATTCCATTTATGTGAAAATCTCAAAAAGATAAAACTACATTGATATCCCTGGCTGGTGTGGCTCAGTTGGTGGTCCTGTAAACCAAAAGTTCTCTATTTGATTCCCCATCAGAATACATACATAGATTGTGGGTCCAATCGCTAGTCAGGGCATATATGAGAGGCAGCTGATTAATGTTTCTCTCTCTCTCTCTAAAAGCAGTTAAAACACACACAAAAGTTATATTGACAAAGGAGATGAGTAGTTGCCTGGGGCCAGTGTATGGGGCAGATCAGGAGTAATGGAAATGTTCTATATCTTAATTGTGGGTATACTTGGCCAAAATTACATGTACAGTTAAAATGGGTGAATTTTATTATATGTAAATTATTCCTCAAATTGTATACTCTTACCTTAAAAAATATAAGGGTACTCACTAAAATATCTCTCTATATAAAAGGCTAATAAGCAAAGTGTTCCCTGGGGAGTTCGACTGGGAGTTCGATCACTCACTATGACGTGCGCTGACCACCAGGGGGTGGCGCAGAACGAAGGAAGGCCCCAGCCAGCAGCTGGGGAAGGAAGGCCCCAGCTGGCAGCCGCTAGGGACCCTACCTGTACATGAATTTTGTGCACTGGGCCTCTAGTGTGTGTGTGTGTGTTGTGTGTGTGTGTGTGTGTGTACACTGAGTGGCCAGATTATTATGACCACCTGACATTTGTAGGCAAATTAGCTGTATATTGCATCGTATGGGATATGGAAGCCGAAGGCCTGTTCGAACACTTTTGCTGTCTGCAGTTACCAAGATAAAACGTCTCCAATTCACACCGGAACACAAGGATTGGACAGTTGAGCATTGGAAAAAAGTCATGTGGTCCGATGAATCACGTTTCCAGTTGCATCATGCAGATGGCAGAGTGAAAATTTCACGGAAACAGCATGAAAGCATGCACCCCACATGCATGAGTACAACCCTTCAAGCTGGTGGGGGCAGTGTTATCGTTTGGGGCATGTTTTCCTGGCATGATTTGGGCCCTTTAATTTGTGTGGAACAACGTCTGAATAGCACAACATACCTAAGTATAGTTGCTGATCAAGTTCATCCTATCATGTTGATGGCTTATCCCAGTGGAGATGGCTTCTTCCAACAAGACAATGTGCCATGCCACGGTGCTCATATTGTGCAGGAGTGGTTTCAAGAACATGAGGGAGACTTTACCTTGCTTAGGTGGCCCCCACAATCAACAGATCTCAATCCAATGGAGCATTTGTGGGACGAAGTTAAAAGAGCCATCAGGCAGCTGGTTCCACAACCATCAAATCTCACAGAACTAGACAGTGCTATTCATCAGCCATGGTGTCAGATTCCTCGCATCACCTTTCAACATCTCATGGAGTCAATGCCAAGAAGAATCGCCACAGTATTGAAGGCAAAAGGTGGCCCAACGAAGTACTGATGGGGTGGTCATAATAATCTGGCCACTCAGTGTGTGTGTGTGTGTGTGTGTGTGTGTGTGTGTGTGTGTGTGTGTGTATATATATATATATATATATCCTATCTAATAAAAGAGTAATATGCAAATTGACCATCACTCCAACACTCAAGATGGCTGCCCCCATGTGGTCAAAGATGGCTGCCCCCATGTAGATACAAGATGGCCGCCACAAGATGGCCAGCAGGGGAGGGCAGTTTGGAGGGATCAGGCCAGCAGGGGAGGGCAGTTGGGAGGGACCAGGCCTGCAAGGGAGGGCAGTTGGGAGGGACCAGGCCTGCAGGGGAGGGCAGTTAGGGACAACCAGGCTGGCAGGGGAGCAGTTAGGTATCAATCAGGCTGGCAGGGGAGTGGTTAGGGAGTGATCAGGCTGGCAGGCAGAAGCAGTTAGGGGCAATCAGGAAGGCAGGCAGGCAAGCAGTTGGGAGCCAGCAGTCCTGGATTGTGAGAGGGATGTCCGACTGCATCGGGCCTAAACAGGCAGTCGGACATCCCTCGAGGGGTCCCAGATTGGAGAGGGTGCAGGCAGGGCTGAGGGACAACCCCCCCTCCATGCACGAATTTCGTGCACTGGGCCTCTAGTGTGTGTATGTATGTATATATATGTGTGTATATATCTCCAACCACTGTGGAGATGTGGGGGGTGCAATGGAGTTTTCAATTACAAGGAGTTAACCACACAGAGCAGAGACAGATGCAGGAGGAGAGCCAGCTGTTCCAGACCCCAGCTATTTGAGTCTTCCAGCCCAAGTGGCAGATATGGGTGAACTCACTTCTCTGATGATTGCAGCTCCCAGTCTTCAAGCTGCCCCATCTGATGCTAAGTAGAGCAGGTTCTCGGGTCTGACTTATTCTCTTCCTTTTGGTCAATGTTCAGAAGCAGAGCAGAGTTTCATGTCTGCTTGAAACTGCCCTTTAGGTCCTTCATTTCTACTAGTATATGCATGGCTTCTAGTGAAACTATCTCAAACCTAACTCACTTGATATATAGGAGGAAACTTATAAAATTAAGACAACCTTTTTTTCTCTATCAACAAGTACTGGAATTTGAAACTGTTACCCTGTTAAGAACTCAGGAAAATTAACTTTGAGATTTAAACGTCATTGGGCTCCCTATTAGTTTAATATTTTAAAAAAGTCTTGCTATATCTATACGGTTTGGCAAGAGAGAAATCTGGCTCTCTAACCAGTTCCTACCTGCTCATTGTACCCCATGTACTACAAAACTGAGAGGTGGTGTCTGCAATTGTTTACTCTGTTATCACCTAAAGACCATTACTTTTCCACCTACTCTTGAAGCTCAGAATATCCAACTAGATTAGTGGTTCTCAACCAGGGGCAATTTTACATTGCCACCTCCTTGCCCCATCCCCATCTCTACTCAGAGACATTTTCAATATCTAATTTCTAAATATCTAAAGACAGTTTTAGTTGTCATGAATGAGGGCAGGGGGTGGAGAGAGGCCAGAGACACTACTAAACTACCTACAAAGCAGGAACAACCCCACCCCCACCGTGTTCTATAATAAAGACTTATCCAGCCCAAACTGTCAACAGTGCTGAGGTTGAGGAGCCCTGAACTAGATTACTGACTCTTCTCTCCTTGCTAATGCTATCTAATGACTTCTCAGTCACTCTCTCACTTTTCATTCCAATGAACGGTGCCTCCTACTTCAACAGCTGATTCCTAGGTCAGAACATGGACGGTGGCATTCCAAGAATTGCCCCACTTCTGAAACCTTAAGATGTTCTGATCCTGTTCTCTTCACAACTGCTTTCTTTCTCCCTTGTTTCCTCTACACATATTTTTTTTACTTCATTCAGACCGCTAACTTATCAAATTCTCCCTTTTCCTCCATCATTAGTTTTTAGACCAGCACTAGAAATAGAACTATTGCAAGTTACATATGGAATTTAAAATATCCTAGTAGCCACAGTTTCAAAAAGAAAAAAGAAACAGGTACAACTGATTTTCATAATATATTTTACTTAACCTCAATATGTCCAAAATATCAGTTCAGCATTAATCAATACACAAAACTACAGGGTGCCCCCCCAAAAAAATATATACACACTTTAATAGCTAATAGCTCAATTTTAAAAATGAAATATGTTTTAATAAGCACTGCCTTTGTAATTATTTGAAGTATGTATGTACATTTTTGGGGACACATTATATTAATGGGATATTTTACTTTTTTTATACAAAATCTTTAAAATCCTGTGTGTATTTTACACTTACAGCATATTTCTATTCGCACTAGCCACCACTTTTCCAGTGCTCAATAGCCTCACATGTCTAGAGGCTACATACTGGATGGTGCCAGTCTAGACTTCACTTCCTTCACAGGGATATTCAGCCTAGATACCAAGATGTGTCACTTCAACCATCCTTGCAGCAGCACCCTCAACTCTCTCATTCCAGTTTTGCTATGTGCATCATCTCAATTTTAGATTAATCCAAACCTCTCATTGCTAGAGAAGATTGCACAGCTATGCATTGGCATCACCTCTGAGCTACTCAGTAGCCTTTGTCCACATTAGCTTCCTCTTGTATTATGACAACAATAAAAACTTTACTACTCAGAATTGTACTATATATAACTCATAAAAAAATATAAAAATCTTGATTAAAAAAGCTTTTTTCTTCGAGGTTTTTATCCCAACACCCAACCTGCATAGATGAAATAATTTTGTATTTCATAGAGAAAATTGAAGCTTTCAAGATTCCTTCTACTTGTCTAATGTTGTCTATATTCATACACATCCTTAATTCCTCCTCTGGTCTCAGAAGCAAATCTGTCATCAAATCCAAGGCTAATCCTCTTACTGGGCTCTTACATAGAGAGGTTTAATTATTTGCTGTATTGGTTTCTGATTGTTTCAGTCTCATCTAGACCTTTCTGGTCCCTCTGTCTCTAATGTTTTCAGCCTCTTTCCTTCCATTGGTTTATTATCCCTCAACATATAACTATATCTACAATTTCCCCATTAATAAAATACTCTCATAATCTGTATTTCCCTCTACCCATAGTTATCACCCTCTCTCCTTCCCTCTATGGCTAAGATTCTTGAAAATATCCTACACACCTTGGTTCTCCTGAATATCCCACTTCAGCTACTGCAATCTGGTT
Source organism: Plecotus auritus (assembly GCF_963455305.1). Lineage (NCBI taxonomy): Eukaryota > Metazoa > Chordata > Mammalia > Chiroptera > Vespertilionidae > Plecotus > Plecotus auritus. The sequence goes on along the minus strand of NC_137772.1, from coordinate 96,943,674 downwards.
TCTTCCTCAGCACATCACTGAAACTACTCTCTTCAAATTACCCATAATCTCCCATTGCTAAATCCAATGGGCCCTTTGGAGATTTGTAATTTGGTCAGCTTTTGACAGTTCACTACTACATCACTCTAACATTATTGTAGTGGTGAAGAGTCAGACTCTGGAACCATACTGCCTAGGTTCTAATTCTAGTTCTACCTGAGACAACTAACTTGCCTCAGAGATAATAACTGTACCTACCTTTGGCGTTATTTTGAAAATTAAATGAGTTAATAGCTAATATTTATCTAGTCCTATTCTAAGCACTGTACATGTATTAACTCACTTAAAACAGTGCCTAGCCCCTAGTAACTTGCATATGTCATCTATAATACAACATTTTATTATTTCCAATCACTACCCAGTTCAGAAGCTCCCCTGGCTGGGATCCACACTTGCCTATAGCTGTAGAGAAAAGAGGCTAGCTCTATTCTCAATATCCTCTCTTCCCCATTCTCACTAGTCTATGATTGCTGATTGTTATGGGTTGAATTATATCATCCCCAAAAGATATGTTGGAGTCTTAAGTCCCAGTATCTTAGAAAGTGATCTTATTTGGAAATAAAGTCATTGCATGTGTGATTAATTCAGATGAGGTCATCCTGGTTTAGTGTTGACTCCTAATCCAATATGAATGGGAAGATGATGTGAAGAGACACAGGGAAAAGACAGCATTCTGCATGCCAAAGAAGACCTGCACCCCAGCTTTGCATGGAACAGGTTCCTCCCTCAATCCTTAGAATCAATCCTGTGGAAGGCTAGCCTCCAGAACTGTGAGACAATACATTTCTGCTGTTTAAGTGACCCAGTTTGTGGTGTTTTGTTTATGACAACCCTAGTAGGCTAATACACTGACGGAAAAATGACTGTGGACATTGAGTGGGAAAGAAAAGAGTTGGGTATTTTTATCACCTTTTCCCCAATGCTGTGATGAAAACTGTATAAGGTAGTTGAAGTCTGTGCCTGTTGCTCAACCTGCAAGAGCAATCATTCATGGAAACTTAAGCTGTAGCAGCATTCTGTTTATAGTAGTTCCATTTGTGTGTGTGTGTGTTTTCATTGAAACCAGTCGTTATTGCATACAAAAAAGGCAAGCAGTGCAAGTGTGGCCAGTGTTGACCATTTGGAACATCATACTCCTACTTTTATCACTGCACTATGGAATAATCACATGTTAACTCTGACATGTTATAGTGCATAAGTTTAGTGCTTACAAGCATAACCATACATTGTTCTAATATATTCTAATATATATATATATTCTAGTATATAATTCTACTATATATTCTAATGTATTTAATATATTTTAATCCTCACAAGAATCCTATGAGGCAGAGAGGTTTATTTACTTGCTGTATTAGTTTCTGATTGCTGCTGTTACAAATTAACACAAACTTAGTGGCTTAAAACAAAATAAATTAATTGTCTTCTGGTGGAATGCAGTCTGGAATAGATCTCACTGGACTAAAGTCAATATATCAATAGGATTATGTTTCTTCTATGAAGCTCAAGTGGGAAATTTGTTTCTTGTCCTTTTCCAGCTTCTTGAAGCCACTCTGACACTCTTCAAATGTCACTCTGATTCTGACCTCCTCTTGTGCCCCTCTCTTCCACTTGTCAACATAAGAAATGTCCAGACCTGTAGAAAATTTTTGAGTTTGAGCCAACGGATAACATTGTCAGGAAACAAAATCTCAATGTATTGAGAAAATGCTCTAGTAAATGGCAGTTTTGCAGCTTGTTTTATACATTAGAATAAAATCAGGAGATGTAAAAAGTGTTATATGAAATGCATTGGTGGTAAATTAGAGAGGCAGGAGAAAGCAAAGCGGGGAAATCAGATTGAAGAGTAAAATGGAAAGACAAATACTTCTTTTACATTGGTGGGTGTAGAGTAGTTAACAATTAGCATTTACAGCACATAGAGATAGTATTGGGAGCTTCAGGATAACCATGAGGGGTTCTGTGGTCTCATGCCCTAGTGCAGTGGGTGTACCCCGAGGAGTCCAGAAAAGGGGGGATTACTCTGACACTCTAAGGGTATGTTATCTTAGATGCAAAAAGACAACACAGTTTTACTTAAGGTAAAGACTGACCTTTGTCAAGGAAGCTACAGGCCTAGGATGTGACTACCCATCATGACTCTCAGATTTTGTTATCAAGTTTTATGTTGAAACCATCCTATGTAGTCACTTTCAGTCTCTGAGCTTGTCAGGTTTACTATGTGGTCCCTTTTTCAGGATCCTTGAGATTACATTGGGCTCACCAGGATAATCCAAAATAATCTCCACATTTTAAAGTTAGCTGGTGGGCAATTTTAATTCTATCTGCAAGTTTAATTCCCCTTTGCCATGCAATTTGACACATGCACAAATTGCAAGGAGTGGGATGTGGGCATTGTCTGGGGGCATTGTTCAGGTCTCCACACTTGCCGAAGGTCACAGCCCTTGAGCTGAGTGCTGTGCCCCTGCCATTTATCTACATGGGCAGTTCCCTTACACTGGAGACAAACTGGAGTTACTGGGAGACACTTTTCCCGTTCTAGAGCCACATGGAACCAGTGTTAAAACGCGCCTTTCGGAGGCCCGCCTCCTCCGAGACCAGCGCCTTCCGTCGGACCCGGGAGCTCCCCCGGCCGGCAACGGGCGCCGCCCCGGAAGCGCGGGTCGCGGGGCGGAGGAGCCGACGTGGTCGGAGAAGCGGTGAGCGGTCTGGTCCTGCTGGCCGCCTCTGGGGCGAGGGCCGCGGCGGGTGGTGCCCGCGTGGGGTTTGGGGCGCGGGCGGCGCCCTCACGAAATGGGGGCGAGCGGGGTCGCGCTCCAGACGGCGGACGCCCCCGGGCAGGCCGCCGGCCGCAGCTCCCGCCCCTGGGGGCGCGGTGGGGGCTGCCCCCGAGCGTGGGGCCCGGGAGCACGGATTTGGTCGCGGGTGAACTGAATGTCTGGTCTCCTCCACGGTGCGGTCACCCCGCGCGCACCTTCTCAACTCCCCTGTTTCTCCCCGGTGATCCCACTTCTGGCATTACCACATCGCTGTTAGTTTTCGCTTAGTGATTTTTGCCTTACCTGCCTTGCTCTCTGTGCCTCATAATTCCTTGTGTTGTGATTTAAAAATAAAGCACTACCAGTAAGCTTTCTGAAAATGAAGTAAACTCATACAGTGTTTTTGCTGTAATGAAAAAAAAAAAAAAAAGGATCACCTTTCTAAGGTTTCAATAATAATAGCTGCCCTTTATTTGGGGCCTCCTATGTACCAAAGTATTAAGAATTTTCTGTTCATTCTCTCTTATGTATTAAGCAATAAACTTAGCTGCTTTATCTTGGAAGTACAGAAGGGGGGACTGAGTTCAAAGACTGTCTGTTTAATATCTTTTATTAGTGCCAGGCAACTCCAAATCAACATGCCTTTCCCCATCCCTGTCACATTCCCAGCAGAAAAATCAAAAGCCATGCACACAACCATTCTGACTTTCCTCTTTTTCAGGGAATGATACCATCATTTACCCAGTTTATACCAGGAAATTGGGAGTCTACCTTGTCCCCTTCTCCCTAGTTGTCCATAAATCTATCACCAAAAATATATTTTTTAATATATCTTTTAATATATTTTTTGATTTTTTTACAGAGAGGAAGGGAGAAGGACAGAGAGTTAGAAACATCAATCAGCTGCCTCCTGTACACTCCTCACTTGGTATATGCCCGCAACCAAGGTACATGCCCTTGTGGGGATGTGCCCGCAACCAAGGTACATGCCCTTGACCGGAATCGAACCTGGGACCCTTGAGTCTGCAGGCCGACGCTCTATCCACTGAGCCAAACTGGTCAGGGATATCACTAAAAATCTTGTCAATTCTTTCTACACATTTCCTTCCCATTTTCTTTATATCTGTTGCCACCACCCTATTCCATTCCATCATCATTTTCCTACCTTTTCTATTGGAGTCTCCACTGTGGCCCTCCTGCCCCTCCCCTGTCTAGTCTGTTCACTCTGCAGCCAGAGTGAGTGATTGTATTAATATGCAGCTATGATTGTATTGCTGTCTTGGTTAAAACCCTTAGAAGACAACCTATTAATTACCCCAAGGATGAAATCCAGCAACCTGAGCTTGGTTTACAATGGCCTTCAGACAGGCCCTATCTGCTTTACCAGCCTGTTACAGTCCTCTTTCAATTCTTTGAACTGAACACAATCTCTTTTGCTCTTAAATATGCGATTCCCTCCATCACTCTTTTCCCCCCTCTTTGCCTAACCAGCTTCCATTCATCCTTCAGCTTAAATATCATTTTTCTAACTCCCCTGGATATTTCTGCTGGATGCCAGAGTAGCTCTATCTGTAAAACTCACCACCCTACATTTATTGAGATCTGTGGTCCCATCTGCATTGGGTGTCTGTGAGGGCAGGAATGATGAGAGATTTGCACAAGATTATAAAATCTGGCGCAGGTGCTCAGTATCAAACTGTTGAAAGAATAAAGGAATAAGTTGCTATTGTCCTGTCATGTGATTAGAGCTACTTTGAATTAATTCTGCCTTTTGATAATAAATGTAATTCTCAGATGTTTCTGTTTTTGAATATAGTTTGGGAGAACCCGTGGAGACTGTGGGAATGGAGCCAGGCTGCGTGGGGGAGCCCAGCATGGATGGCTACACAGTCCTGAGAGTGATCGGGGAGGGCTCCTTTGGCAGAGCCCTTTTGGTTCAACAGGAAAGCAGTAATCGGATGTTTGCCATGAAGGAAATAAGGCTTTCCAAGGTCACTGCTAAAAAAATTAGCACATTTTGAAAGTGTACAAGCAATTTGTATAAAAGAACAATTTCTGGAGATGTAACATGGAGTTACTGCTCGGTGCATCAGATGTTATGGGTTTCTTCACTCACCAGCTTTACAAGGTCTTGATATACTTTATATGGTTCTTAGGATATCGTAATTAACAAAAGGGAGAAAAATAGTCACAAGTGACAATTGCTGTTTATCTCAATGAGAATAATTTGTAATGGTTTCTAATTTTGTATACCTAAGGATGTAGGGAGTCTTTGTCAAAAACTACTCAGGTGCAATATTGATGAAAAAGGAACATAAAAATACAATGAAGAGCAAAGACCTAAAATGCTAACCTTTGGTAACAGGGAACCTATTCTGCGGTTCAGTTTATAGGTTTTATTTCCCTGTATGATGATGAATGTGATATCGACTGGTATCACTATTTATCACTATGCATCATAGTTGCACATGAAAGAGTCTATGCCATGGAGCCTGCTTTATACTGTTTTGATCAATTTTTGAAAAAATATTTTTAAATAAAATCACAAAGTGCTATTGCCCCCTCACTGCATTCTTGACCTTGTTTAGTGATTCTCAAACTTGAACAGGCATCAGAATCACCTGGAGGGTTTGTTAAAATGCCAGTTGCTGGGCTTCACTCTCCTCCCCGCCCCCCCTAGTTTCTGCTTGAGGAGGTCTGGTGGGGCCAGTGAATTTTCATTTTTAACAAATTACCAGTTGGTGCTGATGTTGCTGGTGTGAGGATCCTTGTTTCTTAATTGTAAGGTAAGTCATCCTCATAGAGTAAGTTAGGGGATAAACAGTTTTGGAAACTTTCTTTGCATGTGGTCTTTGTCCATCTGTGCTGTAGTAATACACCAGTGTATTCTTTTTTATCTGGGTATATCTAGACAAAGTAATGCGTACAGTTAAGACATGAAATCTCTAATTTTGCTTTAAGGATATACTATTATTGTTGATGGCACTGCACTGGCTCTCAAAATCAGGTTATACTTAGGCTGATGTTAAAGCTAGTTTACATTACATACTTGTAAGGATATATCAGCTTAAGCATGCAAAATATAGCCATAGTTGAAAAATCATGTTGTCTCTTAGAGTTTTATAAACTTCATGTGGGTGAAAGTACAGTACTGTAAAACTGTGTTTGGCATTGAAATGTCATATGAACTGTATTATTGTGAAGCTGTCTACTTTCAAATGAAGTATTACATTTAAACTTATTTAAAATATTCTTCTAGTCTTTCTCTGATACACAGAATTCTAGGAAGGAAGCTGTTCTGTTAGCCAAAATGAAACACCCCAATATTGTTGCCTTTACAGAGTCATTTGAAGGTAAATATAAATTCCCCCAGATATGTGCATGTCTGAATCTGACTTATGTCCACCACACTTTCATAAAGAGTCTTATATTTGCTTTAGCTGAAGGACATCTCTATATTGTGATGGAATATTGCGATGGAGGGGACCTAATGCAAAAGATTAAACATCAGAAAGGAAAGTTGTTTCCTGAAGATATGGTAAGAAACTGACTTACATAGTTTGCCACAAGATTTAGAAGCAACTTTTCTCATAAAATCTGTGTGAGTTAAAATGAAAGCATTGGTATCTGTGATTATTTGACACATTAGCTAGAAAGGCCTCATTTCTGTGTCTGTGCTTACTGTTTTCAGGATGTGGCTGCCTGAGATGCTTTTAGGAAGTAAAACAGATATAAGCTTATAAAATATCAAGGAATAAAACTTCCATGTTTAGAACATTTTCAAAATTGTATTGTCATATTTTGTAGATATTTAAATTTTTGATTTTTGTTGTATTTAAATTTTAGAGGTGGATGGATTTATTTTGTATTTCTAGATCATGAAAAAAGTGAAGTCCACATTTCTGTTTCTTGGGAGTACCTATTCTCAATCTTTTTCCTTCTAAAGTTTAGCATATTTCCTTAAGTCTAGTACTACTGCCTTTTTTTAAAAAAAATATTTTTTGTTGATTTTTTACAGAGATGAAGGGAGAGAGATAGAGAGTTAGAAACATTGATGAGAGGGAAACATCGATCAGCTGCCTCCTGCAATACCCCCTATTGGGGATGTGCCCACAACCAAGGTACATGCCCTTGACCAGAATCGAACCTGGGACCTTTCAGTCCGCAGGCTGACACTCTAATCCACTGAGCCAAACTGGTTAGGGCAGTACTACTGCCTTTATAATGGAAAATTGCATACTAATATTATTTGAATGAATTGACTAAGGAAACTAAATAAACAGCTTTAATGGGATTTGGTTTGTTTTAGGGTATAACATGTTATAAAACTGTGTTGGTAAAAGTATTTTTATTTAAAAGTTGTTTGTTAAAAATATGGGTTCCATAAAAGGAAGTCAACCTTGCCTTCAAATGGATGAATCTCCATAGCAAAAAAAAAAAATTAGTTTAACATTTAATTATAGGCACCTGGAAATTCTGGCTGCTATTGACTGGGGGTTTATAAACAGAATACTGTCCTCAAAGGATTGTTGGCAATATAATTAAATCCTTTAATATTAATATAAAAATATTCTGAAAAAGAAATGAAAATATGATGTAATGATTACACTATAAAATTGTACCATATTCATTTATAAGTGGTGTATGTGTATTTAAGAAATACTTTTAGCCCAGCCGACATGGCTCAGTGGTTGAGCATCAACCTATGAACCAGGAGATCATGGTTCGATTCCCAGTCAGGGCATATACCCAGGTTGCTGGCTCAATCTCCTGTGTGGAGTATGCAGGAGGCAGCCAATCAGTGATTCTCTCTCATCATTGATGTTTCTATCTCTTCCTCCCTCTCTGAAATCAATAAAAAATATATTTAAAAAATACTTTTATTTGGTTGAATACCAGAAAAATACAATGGGAGTTTTATTAAAATAAATTGCTATTTGTATCACACATAAAATGATGAAACATGGATTCACAGCTTTTCTGACTTTTTCCAGAAAACACTGAATTTTAGTCAAACTATGTCATTTTTAGGAGTTCTATGTTTACATTATGTAAAACTAAGGCCTGGAGACCATTCTTTGGATATCTGGGTTAATATGAACCAGTTTTTGCATTCTTGCAGATTTGTGTGCTTTTGTCTTACAGATACTCAATTGGTTTACACAAATGTGCCTTGGAGTAAATCACATTCACAAGAAACATGTGTTACACAGAGATATCAAATCCAAGGTAAGTGGAATAAATTTTTAAGACAAACAAAACAAAACAAAACCCAAAACTATTTCTTTTTTTTTTTTTTAAACATATTTTATTGATTTTTTACAGAGAGGAAGGGAGAGGGATAGAGAGTTAGAAACATCGATGAGAGAGAAACATCGATCAGCTGCCTCCTGCACACCCCCTACTGGGGATGTGCCCGCAACCAAGGTACATGCCCTTGACCGGAATCGAACCTGGGACCCTTCAGTCCGCAGGCTGACGCTCCATCCATTGAGCCAAACCGGTTTCTGCCAAAACTATTTCATTTAATCTTTTTTCTGTGTTATTCTATTTCCTTTTGGAACATTTTTATTTAGTTTAGAAATCTTTGTCAACCTAATATTCATACTAGCCAAATAAAGCACTACCTGAGAAAAAGTTACTAAATCTCTTTAGTAGTATCTCTATATATAAAAGCCTAAGCAACCAGTCGACTGGTCTCTATGACACGCACTGACCACCAGGGAGCAGATGCTCAACACAGGAGCTGCCCCCTGGTGGTCAGTGCGCTCCCACCGCCAACCTCCCGCAGTCCCTTCCCCCAGCTGGCCAACCTTCCGCGGCTCCTGCCCGCTGCCGGCCAACCTCCCATGGCCCTGATTGGGGTGGCCAACCTCCCATGGCCCCAATCAGCCCCAATCACTGGCCAGGCTGAGGTACTCACTCGTGCACGAATTTGTGCACCAGGCCTCTACTATGTTAATAAGTTTCAAGCTCTCTTGGTGACTGCTTTTTAAAGATGGAAGATGACTGAGATCTGGTTGTGCCACATGGAGTTATGCTGACACAGGTTCCCAGTAGGGTCGATCAGGTCTGCTGAGACAGCTTGGAGCATGGCTGTTAGATTTCTAAGCAGTCATCCTGAATTCCCAAGCCTGGGCAGGGGTGGGGAGTGGGGGGCGTGGGTAGCAGTCAAGAGGCTATCTGGTCTTTGAGTTCCCTTTGCGGACTCAGCTGTCAGCATTTCTGTCCTTAATCTCCATGGTGAGCAGGCTTTGAAAGACACCTTCTCTGGAGACCTCTGCCTTATGTTTGAATGATGGAAGACAAAATCTGAGCTCTTTTTTTAACGCAGAACATCTTCCTCACCCAAAATGGACAAGTGAAACTGGGAGATTTTGGATCTGCCCATCTTCTCTCCAAGTATGTATATCTCTTCTATAACAGTGAGAGAAATCAAAACATCCATTATTCAGGAATGCTCTGTACTTACTCTTTGCCTTTCCATGTTTTTAGTCCCATGGCGTTTGCTTGTACATATGTGGGAACACCTTATTATGTGCCCCCGGAAATTTGGGAAAACATGCCTTATAACAATAAAAGGTAGGTGATGTACTTATTTGGTGCGAGGGTGACTGTTTGGTGACAGGCATTATAGCCTACAAATGAAGTTTGTTTTTTAAAAATATATACCTGAAACAAATCTGAATTCCTAGGCTTCTAGAAAAAAATCATAGTTTCCTAAATGCTATAATCAGAGTTGAGAGGAGCTGAATGTAAATGCTGAAAGAAAGGCTAGTCATTTCCAGGGACAGTGTGAATTATATCACTGGTTCTTAAACTTTGCTGTCCCCACTTCTAAAATTTGCGAAGTGCAAGTTGCAATCATACCAGTTAAATGAGAATGTCTGGGGTGGGAAGCAGTCCTCAGTAATTTTTCCAGGATCACCAAATGATTCCAATGTGCAGCAAAATTTAGGGACCACTGGATTATGTCATTGAGTTAACATTTACAGGACTAGGTAATAAGCACTTGACTGGTAGGTTAATTGATTACAAGAAGATAGAATGAAGACCTTATGATTTAAAACCTAAAACTTTTTCTGAATATAAGTAATATGTGCCCATTGAATGAGTGGGTAGGTGGGAAAGTATTAGAAATATGAAGATGTACAAGAAAGGAAATGGCAATTAACCAATTTTTCACAGATGTTAAAACCATTTTGGAATTTTTTTTCAGCCATTTCCCTTCCCACCCCCAAACCTAGTTTATGTTCACTGTATACAATTTGATATCTTGCTTTTTTTCACTTTATATCATATTTATTTCATCCCATATTTAAACTCTTTATAAATATCGTTAATAGTTATATACATGGCTCTTTCAAAATTTACTTTACATTCCTCTGTTGTTTCCAGTTTTCTTTTTTTTTTAAGAATAATTTATTCATTTCTAAAGAGAGAGGAAGGGAGAAGAGAGAAATATCAATGTGAGAGCACATCAGTCAGTGCCTCCTGCATGCCCCCTACTGGGGACTGAATCTGCAACCAGGGCTCGAACCAGCAACCGTTCAGTGCACAGCATGACGCCCAACCAACTGAACCACACTGGACAGGGTGTTGTTTCCAATTTTCAATGTCATAAATAGTACTGTGATTAATGTACCTTTTGTGTATAAACTGTTCTGTGTCACATTCTCAGCATGGATTTCTAGAAGTAGAAACACCTAAAGGCTCTTGTTACCGTCCATCAAGTTGCTTTCTGAAAAGGGTATGATCATCCATAATAAATAGGTTCCTTAAGAGTAAAATTGACTGAATTGGTGACAAAACAGCTCCAAAGGGACTTACCAGGACAATTGGAAAATTTTCAGTTTTGAGTATATTATTGAACTCAGGTTAACTTTCTTGGCTGTGATAATGTCATGATGAGGGAGAGCGTCCTTGCTCTTAGGAGATACATGCTCATGTGTTTGGGGGTAGAGTGACATCTGCAACTTTTTTTCAAGAGCTTGAGATATAGGTGGAGGAGGGAAACAGCACGCAAACGTGGCAGATGTTCATGACGGGAAACTAGGAAGGAGGATGTGGGCCTTTATAACTTTTCTGTAGATTTCAAACTTTACAAAATTACAACTTGGGGGAAATAGTTGCTAAAAACCATTAGTTAAAAAGAGTATCTTACCTAATAATAGACAAACATGTAAATTGACCATACCTCTGCTATGCCCACAGCCAATCAGAGAGAGTATGCAAATTAACCCAACAAAGATGGCGGGTTAATTTGCATATGCAGGCACGAAGCGGCTAGGAGGGGCGGGATGCTTGCTATGAGGCAAAGGGAGCTACAGGAGTGGTGCTCTGGACAGAAGCGAGGACTTGCCAGCTCCTGGGCAAGCCGGGAGCAGGGACGTGCTGGCTCCCAGGTGGCTGGGAGTGAAGCCAGGGGAAGCTAAGGCCTATTGCACAAATATCATGCAATGGGCCTCTAGTCATCTATAAAAAGTCTGGAGAATGACAACTAGGAGGTGAGAATGGTGAAGAAGAGTGAATGTATAAGGCAAATTATAGAACTCTTTTCTGTTAGAAGAGCTCTTCTGAGGGAGAATGACTAGTCCTGCTCTCTTTGTTTTGGAATGTAGCACTAACAAGGGGTTGGGGGAGAATCCCCAGAAGATATGGATGGTCCCCTAGAGCCATTCAACAGGGCCATAAACTGTGCCTGAGGTATATAGCTGGCCATCAGGAGGCAAGATCCAAGGCCTGGTTTGTGCATAGATGGTCTGGTTATAAGCTGTACAGATGACTCCTAAAGTCCTCCTTTCAACTAGGATAATGGGAGTCCACATAATTCCTCTCTTTCACCAAATACTGCTGAAATGATACCTGAACCACCCTGATTTGGAGAACCTAGAAGTTGGGGAGCAGAGAGATTATTGTGAGCAATTACCTAAGTTTACATAAACATTACCATACTAGAGGCCTGGTGCATGAAATTCGTGCATGGGGGCGGGGGATGGTGTCCCTCAGCCCAGCTTGCACCCTCTCCAGTCTGGGACCCCTTGAGGGATGTCCGACTGCCCGTTTAGGCCCGATCCCAGTCGGACATCCCTCTCACAATCCAGGACTGCTGACTCCCAACCGCTCACCTGCCTCTGCCTGATTGCCCCTAACCACTTCTGCCTGCCAGACTGATCACCCCCTAACCACTCCACTGCCAGCCTGATCGATGCCTAACTGCTCCCCGACTGGCCCGATTGCCCCTAACTACCCTCCCCTGCCGGCCTGGTCCCCCACAACTGCCCTCCCCTGCTGGTCTGGTAACCTCTAACTGCCCTCCCCTGCAGGCCTGCCCCCCCCAACTGCCCTCCCTTGCTGGCCTGGTCCCCCACAACTGCCCTCCCCTGCAGGCCTGGTCCCTCCACAACTGCCCTCCCCTGCCAGCCCAGTCACCCCTAACTGCCCTCCCTGCTGGCCTGATCACCCACAACTGTCCTCCCCTGCAGGCCTGGTACCCCGCCCCCAAACTGCTCTCCCCTGCAGGCCTGGGTCCCTCCCAACTGTCATTCACTGTAGACATGGTCCCCCCCCCCAACTGTCCTCCCCTGCAGGCCTGGGTCCCCCCCAACTGTCCTCCCCTGTAGGCCTGGTCCCCCCACACTGCCCTCCCCTGTTGTCCTGGTCCCCTCAACTGCCCTCCCCTGCAGGCCTGCCCCCCCCCCAACTGCCCTCCCTTGCTGGCCTGGTCCCCTCAACTGCCCTCCCCTGCATGCCTGATCCTCCCCAACTGCCCTCCCCGGCAGGCCTGGGTCCCCCCCAATTGCCCTCCCTTGCAGGCCTGGTCTCCCCCAGCTGCCCACAACTGCCTTCCCCAGCCAACCATCTTGTAGTGGCCATATTGTGTCCACATGGGGGCAGCCATCTTTGACCACATGGGGGCTGCCATCTTGTGTCTTGGAATGACGGTCAATTTGCATATTACTCTTTTATTTGATAGGATATTTCATTTTAATAGCTAGTAATTATTTGCAATATCTGTTCTTATTAAAGGTATTTTTTTTATATTAGAAAGTACCTATATTTTTATATGATAACTCATAACCCTCATTGCTTCTTTTTTTTTTTTTTTTTTTAGATGAAAAGGTGGAAATTTATTTATTTATTTATTTATTTATTTATTTATTTATTTATTTTTTCAAATTTTTATTAAGGTATTATATGTGTACATATCTTACCATTGCCCCCCACCCCCACCCCACTCCCATACATGCCCTCACCCCCCAATGTTTTGCATCCGTTGGTTACTCTTATATACATGCATATAAGTCCTTCAGTTGATCTCTTATTTCCCCCACCTCTCCCTAACCTTACCACTGTAATTTGACAGTCTGTTTGATGCTTTACTGCCTCTGTAACTATCTTTTTGTTCATCAGTTTATAATGTTTTTCATTATCCCCAAATGAGTGGGATCATGTGGTATTTTTCTTTCATTGACTGGCTTATTTCACTTAGCATAATGTTCTCTAATTCCATCCAAGTGCCTACAAATGGTAGTAATTCCTTCTTTTTTACGGCAGCATAGTATTCCATTGTGTAGATGTACCATAGTTTTCTGATCCAGTCATCTGCTGATGGGCACCTAGGCTGTTTCCAAATCTTAGCTATTGTAAATTGTGCTGCTATGAACATAGGGGTGCATATATCCTTTCTGATTGGTGTTTCTGGTTTCTTAGGATATATTCCTAGGAGTGGGATTACTGGGTCAAATGGGAGTTCCATTTTCAGTTTTTTGAGGAAACTCCATACTGTTCTCCACAGTGGCTGCACCAGTCTGCATTCCCACCAGCAGTGCACGAGGGTTCCTTTTTCTCCGCATCCTCGCCAACACTTGTCGTTTGTTGATTTGTTGATGATAGCCATTCTGACAGGTGTGAGATGGTATCGCATTGTTGTTTTGATTTGCATCTCTCGGATAATTAGTGACTTTGAGCATGTTTTCATGTGTCTCTTGGCCTTCCTTCTGTCTTCTTTCGAAAAGCTTCTATTTAGGTCCGTTGCCCATTTTTTTATTGGATCATTTATCTTCCTTTTATTAAGTTGTATAAGCTGCCTGTAGATGTTGGAAATTAAACCTTTATCAGTGATACCATTTGCAAATATGTTCTCCCATACAGTGGGGTTTCTTGTTGTTTTGTTGATGGTTTCTTTTGCTGTGCAAAAGCTTTTTATTTTGATGTAGTCCCATTTGTTTATTTTCTGTTTGGCTTCCATTGCCCTAGGGGCAGTATCACTGAAAAAGTTCTTTTGGCATATGTCTGAGATTTTGCTGCCTGTGGATTCCTCTAGTATTTTTATGGTTTCCCGTCTTATATTTAAGTCCTGTACCCATTTTGAGTTTATTTTTGTGTATGGTGTAAGTTGGTGATCTAGTTTCATTTTTTTGCATGTATCTGTCCAATTTTCCCAACACCATTTATTAAAGAGACTGTCTTGACTCCATTGTATGCTCATGCCTCCTTTGTCAAATATTAAATGTGCATATCCTCATTGCTTCTTTATGTTTCTAGTGACATCTGGTCCTTGGGATGCATTCTGTATGAACTCTGTACCCTGAAGCATCCAGTAAGTGTGGTGGGCAAAATGGAAAGGTGGCCTCTTGTCATATCTGACCAAGTCATAAGTTATATGCCTAAGTCCAGTGGGCAGTTTGCTTCCCTAGGATGAATTTGTTATCAAAGTTTTTATGTTTCCATTGCTATCATCTTTGCCTTGAGTCACTTTTGTAGCATATACTAATAGAACTTTCCATTATTTAGTTTTTTGTAGTTCTGTATCTAGCTCCCCTCCTTCCCTCCCTCCTTCTTTCCCTCTCTCCCTTCTTTCTCTTGCCCCCCCTCCCTTCCTCCCTCCCTTCCTCCCGTTTTTGCTAGTCTTAATTTTTATTTGCGCAAAATATAACCTAAAATTCACCATTTTAACTATTTTTAATTGTACAATTCAGTGGCATTAATTACTTCACAATGTTGTGCAACCGTCACTACTATCTATTTGCAAAACTTTTCTACCCACCCCAAACAGAAACTCGTACCCATTAAACGAAGCTTCCCATTGCCTCTCACCTAAGCCTTGCTAACCTCCAATCCACTTTCAGTCTCTATGAATTTGCATATTCTAGATATTACATATAAGTGGAATTATACAAAAATTTTTTCTTTTATGTCTGGCTTACTACAGATAGCATGAAGTTTTCAAGGTTCATCCAGCATGTGTCAGGATTTCATTGCTTTTTATGACTGGACTAGAGGCCTGGTGCACGAGATTCACGTACTGGGGGGTGGATCCCTCAGCCCCGCCTGCGCCCTTTCACGATCCAGGAACCCTCGGGGGATGTCTGACTACTGGCTTAGGCCCAATCCCCAAGGGGATCAGGCCTAAACCAGTAGGTGGACATCCCTCTTGCACTCTGTCTGGGGCTTTCGCAGTCAGGGACCACTCACTCCTTACCACCCCCCTGCAGCAGAGGTAGGAGAGGCTCCCACCACTGCCGCTGCTGCCCTTGCCAGCTGTGAGCCCAGCTTCTGGCTGAGCGGCACTCCCCCTGTGGGAGCGCACTGACCACCAGGGGGCAGCTCCTGTGTTGAGCATCTGCCCCCGGTGGTCAGTGCACATCATGGTGAACAGTTGTTCTGCTGTTCAGTCGATTTGCATATTAGGCTTTTATTATCCTATCTTACCCTTTTCCTGCTTTAGATTTTCCCTATTTTTTCTTTTTACCCCCTGTTAAAATTTCACCCTACTTATATATCTAATTTCCAATCCCCTGTTCCAAGTTCATATACACCTCTCTCTTCTCTATCCAAAAAATTTTTTTCTCTCTGTCCGTTTGTTGTTGTTTGCTTGAATGTTGATTATATCGACTTTTTAATGCATGTTTGTGAGATTGTTTTGCTTATTCTGTATTTTGTTTGTTTTGTTTTTGTTTGTTATTTTGGTTCTGTTTTCCCTTGTTTCGCTTGATATTAGTTGTTGTTTGTATTCATCTCCAGGTACTTGTTGCTGGCATTTGCTGGGATTAGTGGCTGTTCTATTGGAGTTTTCTCCCCATATATATATATAGTTTGTTCTCCTCTTCTTTCTTTTTCTCTTTCTTTTCTCTCTTACTTCTTTTTTCCTTTCCCCAATTTCATTTTTTGCACTCCTTTCTTTTTTTTTCTCTTCTTCTTTCTCTCCTATCCTCTAATTTGCTTTTCTCTGGTGGTCACCTTTATTTGGGCTTATTAATATCATGAATACATTTCTGTTCAGTGCCTTGTGTGTTGTACCTGGTTGTGTTGTATTTTGTGCCTTTAAATCAATGAAGGAGAGAGAGAACTAAATAATTAGACACCCAGGGAAGAGAGACCATGGGGAGACAAAGAAACAGCCTGCATGTGAAAGAAAAGCAGGCATCACCAGAAAAGGAAGTAAACGAAATGGAGGCAAGCAACCTGTCAGAGAAAGAATTCAGAGAAATGGTCATAAAGTGGCTGAAAAAAATGGAAGACAAATTCGACAATATGTGTAAGAACCAAGAGGAAATGAAGAAGAACCAAGAAGGAATGAAAAACGACATCGCTGTGTAAAGAACTCCATAGAAAGCATCAAGAGTAGATTAGAAGAAGCAGAGGACTGCATCAATGAGCTAGAAGACAAGGTAGGAAAAAATACCCAAGTAGAGCAGATTCTAGAAAAAAAAATTAAAAAGCAGGAGGAGAGCCTAAGGGAACTTTGGGACAACACGAAACAAAACAACATCCGCATAATAGGGGTTCCAAAAGGAAAGGAAACTGAGCAAGGAATAGAAAACCTGTTTGAAGAAATAATGACAGAAAACTTCCTTGATATAGAAAAGGGAAAACCCACACAAATTCAAGAAGCTCACAGAGTCCCAAGCAAAATGAACCCCTAAAGACCAACGCCAAGGCACATTATAATTAAACTGACAAACACCAACGACAGAGTAAAAATCTTAAAAGCAGCCAGAGAGAGACAGAAAGTTACCTACAAAAGAACCCCCATCAGACTAGCGACTGATTTCTCAACAGAAACACATCAGGCCAGAAGGGAATGGAATGAAATACACAAAGTCATGCAAAGGAAGGATCTGAATCCAAGAATACTGTACCCAGCAAGGCTATCAAAATTGAACGTGAAATCAGGAGCTTCACAGACAAAAAAGGACTAAGGGAGTTTATTACCACCAAACCAGCAATGCAAGAAATGCTAAAGGGTCTGCTGTTAAAAAAAAAGAAATAGGAAGCGAAGAAGGAACACAGGGGTAAAGAATAAAAAGGGCGACAAATAAGTACCTATTAATAATAACTTTAAATGTAAATGGATTAAAAGCCCCAATAAAAAGACATAGGGTAACAAATTGGATAAGAAAACACGACCCAGCCGAAACCGGTTTGGCTCAGTGGATAGAGCGTCAGCCTGCGGACTGAAGGGTCCTGGGTTCAATTCCGGTCAAGGGCATGTACCTTGGTTGTGGGCACATCTCCAGTGGGAGGTGTGCAGGAGGCAGCTGATCGATGTTTCTCTCTCATTGATGTTTCTAACTCTCTATCCCTCTCCCTTCCTCTCTGTAAAAAATCAATAAAATATATTAAAAAAAAAAAAGAAAGAAAAGAAAAGAAAACACGACCCATATATCTGCTGTCTACAAGAAACCCTCCTCAGAAAAAAAGGCGCACACAGATTGAGGGTGAAGGGATGGAAAAAGGTTTTTCAGGCGAATGGAAATGAAAAAAAAAGCTGGGGTAGCAGTATTTAGATCTGACAAATTAGATCTCAAAGTGAAGGACATAACAAGAGATAAGGAAGGCCACTTCATAATACTAAAGGGAGCAATCCAACAAGAAGAAATAACTCTGGTAAACATATATGCACCCAATACAGGAGCACCCAAATACATAAAAAAACTTCTGGAGGATATCAAGGGAGAGATTGACAGTAATACAATCATAATAGGAGACTTTAGTACCCCACTATCACCATTGGACAAATCCTCTAAACAAAAAATCAGCAAAGAAACATCAATCCTAAATGACTCACTAGACCAGATGGAATTAATTGACATCTTCAGAACATTTCACCCCAAAGCCACAGAATATACATTCTTCTCAAGTCCACATGGGTCATTTTCAAAGATAGACCATATGTTGGGTCATAGGCAAAGTCTCTTCAAATTCAAGAAGCTAGAAATCATATTAAGCATCTTCTCAGATCACAGTGGCATAAAACTGGAAATCAACTACAATAAAAGCAATCCAAAAAAATCAAACACATGGAGACTAAACAGCATGCTATTAAACAATGACTGGGTTACCAGAGAGATCAAGGAAGAAATAAAAAATATCATGGCAATGAATGACAATGAAAACACAACAATCCAAAATCTATGGGACACAGCGAAAGCAGTCTTGAGAGGGAAGTTCACAGCTCTACAAGCCTACTGCAAAAAACAAGAAACAATGGTAATAAATTACCTAACCCCACAACTCAAAGAGTTAGAAAGAGAGCAACAAGAAAAGCCCAGTGTAAGCAGAAGAAAGGAAATAATAAAGATCAGAGTGAAGATAATAAAAGAGAAACATGCAAATTGACCATACCTCCACTACGCCCACAAGCCACTCACCAGTCAATCAGGAGCAAGTATGCAAATTAACCCAAAAAATATGGCAGCGGCCATGGAGCTGGATTCACCTGGAGGCTTGGGTTGCCCCTAGTGATGGAGAAAGCCAAGCTTCCTGGCCAGCCCTGGCCTCCGCTCAAGGTTACAAAGTTTCAATTATAGAAGATAAATAAATCCCAACTAAAATGGCGGCAGCCACGGAGCTGGAGAGAGCAGGAGGCTTGGGTTTCCCCTGGCGGTGGAGGAAGCCAAGATTCTGACCCTGGCCTGCCCTAGCCTCCGCTGAAGGCTACACAGTTTCAATTATAGAAGATAAATAAATCCCAGATACCAGGGCCTCGGCTTGGGTTGCCGGGGGGCGTGGCCCACCTGCAAACCACCACAGGCCCCTCGCCCAGGCCGCCACACACCCCAAAGGAACCCCCACCCTGATCTGGGACACACTTCAGGGCAAACCAGCTGGCCCCACCTGTGCACCAGGCCTATATCCTATCTAATAAAAGAGTAATATGCGAATTGACCATCACTCCAACACACAAGATGGCTGCCCCCATGTGGTCAAAGATTCTGCCCCCATGTGGACACAAGATGACCACTACAAGATGGCCAGCAGGGGAGGGCATTTGGGAGGGACCAGGCCTGCAAGGGAGGGAAGTTGGCGATCAAGCCTGTAGGGGAGGACAGTTAGGGGTGACCAGGCCGGCAGAGGAGGGAAGTTGGGGGTGACCGGGCCTACAGGGAAGGGCAGTTGGGAGGGACCCAGGCCTGCAGGTGAGAGCAGTTGGGGGGACATGGCCTGCAGGGGAGGGCAGTTAGGGGTAACCAAGCCTGCAGGGGAGGGAAGTTAGGGGTGACCAGGCCTGCAGGTGAGGGCATTTAGCGGCAATCAGGCAGGCAGGGGAGTTGTTAGGGGGTGATCAGGCTGGCAGGCAAAAGCGGTTAGGGACAATCAGGAAGGCAGGCAGGCAAGCAGTTGGGAGCCAGCAGTCCTGGATTGTGAGAGGGATGTCTACTGCCCATTTAGGCCCGATCCTACTTGGATCGGGCCTAAATGGGCAGTCGGACATCCCTTGAGGGGTCCCAGATTGGAGAGGGTGCAGGCTGGGCTGAGAGACACACCCCTCCGTGCATGAATTTCGTGCACCGGGCCTCTAGTATAGGATAATATTCCATTATATGTTTATACATATTTTATTTATCCATTCATCTATTGATAGACATTTGGGTTCTTTCCACCTTTTGACTGTTGTGAGTACTGCTGCTATGAACATGGGTGTACAAGTATGTATTAGAATCCCTATTTCCAATTGTGTTGGGTATATACCTAGGAGTGGAATTGTTGCATCATATGGAAATTGTAAGTTGATCTTTTTAAGGAACTGCCAAACTGTTTTCCAGAGTGGCAGCGCCATTTTTATGCTTATCTTTTTGCCCTTAGATTTCACTTATTATGTGAATTTCTTCTCTAAATGAATTATTATGAGAAAATAGACTGTTATATTATAGTAGAGGCCTGATGCACAAAATTCGTGGAAAGGGCTCAGCCCCCGCTCCTACAGTGGCTGCCCTGGCCCCCCGCCATGGAGGCTGCCTCCTCTGTCTTTCCTGTCCGCCACAGCGGCCGCCTTGGCCCTCGCACTCCTGGCTTCACCTGGAAGGTTGTCCGGATCGATGTCTGGAAGGACATCTGGTCTAATTAGCATGTTATTCTTTTATTATTATAGACTTCAGGCCTGGTGCACAGATTCGTGCACCAGTGGGGTCCCTCGGCGTGGCCTGCGGGGATTGGGCTGAAACCGGCAGTCTCACATACCCTGAGGGATGTAGTAGTGTGTGAAGCAGCAGGCAGCTGGGGAGGAGCCCGAGCCTGGGCCAGGTGCCGCACTGCTCCTGCTCATCCTGGCCCTACTGTGCCTGCCACCGCCGTTTGGTAGGCTCACTGCTGCTCTGCTTTGGTCTTCGTGTACCTGTCCTAGGGCAATACTGGCGTGCCCATGACCAAGAAGCAGCTGTCGGCTCGTGCCCAGTCAGTCTTGATGCTGGTCCCGATCCTGGTCCCAGTTCAGATGGGGGAGGGTTGCGCAGAGGGAGTGTCCATGGGTGAGGCTTACCTTGCCACAGCTGCGCTCGCCAGCTGTGAGCCCGGCATCTGGCACCCATTGGTCAGCTAAGGGACGCTCCTGGTGTGGGAGCGCACTGACCATCAGGGGGCAGCTGCTGCATTGAGCGTCTGTCCCCTGGTGGTCAGTGCACATCATGGCTACCAGTTGAATGGTCAGACGGACACTTATCATATTAGGCTTTTAGATAGATAGATGGATAGATAGATAGATATTTTTCAAGATATTTTTAAGAAATAATTTAGGGAGAAACCAAGATGGCGGCATAGGTAAGCACCTAAACTGCTGCCTCGCACAACAATTTCAAAACTACAACTAAAAGACAGAACAGACACCATCCAGAACCACAGGAAAGCTGGCTGAGTGAAAATTCTACAACTAGAAGGAAAGAGAAAAGCTCACAGAGAATTGGAGGTACGGCAAAGGGTCTTTGTGCACGCGGAGAGGAAGGGCGGCTGAGAGCCTGGCTGACTTTCTCTGGCGGAAGGGGGAAGGAAGCCCCCGACCGCACTGAACCCCAGTTCCGGATGAGCCCCTGGGGACCCACACTCTTGTAGGGGGAGTCTGGTCTCTCGGGCGGAGACTCGGGAGCTGGGGAAGGCAGAAGTCTGAAGGCGCGCGCGTGGAGCTGGGGAAGGCAGAAGTCTGAAGGCGCGTGCATGCCAGTGCTCACAAAGGCTGCAGAGGTTGCCACAGGCTTTCCCTAGTGGAAGGGAGTCAGAGGCTCCTGACTGCACTGAGCCCCAGTTCTGACTGCACTGGACCCCAGTTCCAGGCGAGCCACTGGGGACCCACGCTCTTGTGGGGGGAATCTGGACTCTCGGGCGGAGACTCGGGAGCCGGGGAAGGCAGAGGTCTGAAGGTGCGCACGTGCGTGCAAGGGCAAGGCTGAGGGGAAGCCAAGACTGAGACTCCACCCCATCCAAGCTGAGCACAGAGGCTATTGCAATTTGGCAAGTCTAATCCTATAAGGCTGTCTCCAGCACCGAACTTCTCCCAGCATAGACACAGCTGATCCTTACAGCCAACTGGCCTGGAGGTCAATTCTTCCCAGTGATACCAACAACAATCAAGACTTAATTACAACAAGGCTGTACACACAGTCCACAAAGGGGTGCACCAAGAGTGTCCACCTCAGGTTAACTGGGGAGGCAGACCCACTGGGCCATATTGGAAACCTAGCACACAAATCTACCTTACCAACTCAGGGAAGCAGTGAAAATGCGGCGTCAAAGAATCAGATCACAAACGAAAGAAATGGAGGAAAACAAACGACTGGATATAGAATTCAAAACCACGGTTATAAGGCTTTTCAAGAATATCCTAGAAAAGGCCGATAAATATAACGAGACCCTCGAAGATATGAAAAAGGACCAACTAGAAATTAAACATACACTGACTGAAATAAAAAATATTATACAGAGACCCAACAACAGACTAGAGGAACACAAAAATCAAGTCAAAGAATTGAAATACAAAGAAGCAAAAAACACTCAACCGAAAAAGCAAAAAGCAAAAAAAAAAAAATCCAAAAAGTTGAAGATAGTGTAAGAAGACTCTGGGACAACTTCAAGCGTACCAACATCAGAATTATGGAGGTGCCAGAAGAAGAGAGAGAGCAAGATACTGAAAACCTATTTGAAGAAATAATGACCGAAAACTTGCCCCACCTGGTGAAAGAAATAGACTTACAAGTCCAGGAAGCGCACAGAACCCCAAACAAAAGGAATCCAAAGAGGACCACACCAAGACACATCATAATTAAAATGCCAAGAGCAAAAGACAAAGAGAGAATATTAAAAGCAGCAAGAGAAAAACAGTTAGTTACCTACAAGGGAGCACCCATACGACTGTCAGCTGATTTCTCAACAGAAACTATGCAGGCCAGACGGGAGTGGCAAGAAATTTTCAATGTGATGAATAGCAAGAACCTACAACCAAGATTACTCTACCCAGCAAACCTATCATTCAGAATTGAAGGGCAGATAAAGAGCTTCACAGATAAGAAAAAGCTGAAGGAGTTCATCACCACCAAACCAGTATTATATGAAATGCTGAAAGGTATTCTTAAAGAAGAGGAAGAAGAAAAAAGTAAAGAGAAAAATTATGAACAACAAATACATATCTATCAACAAGTGAACCTAAAAATCAAGTGAATTAAAAACCTGAGGAACAGAATAATCTGGTGAATATAATAGAATCAGGGGCATAGAAAGAGTGGACTGATAATTCTCAGGGGGAAAGGGGTATGGGGGGTTCATGAAGAGACTGGACAAAAATCATACACCTATGGATGAGGACAGTGTGGGGGAGGTAAGGGCAGAAGGTGGGGTGGGAACTGGGTGGAGGGGAGCTATGGGGGGAAAAAGGAGAAATAATTGTAATAATCTGAATAAAGATTTATTTAAAAAAAAAGAAAAAATTTAACGAAAAAGATGTTAAATAACTTGCCCTGCTTGCTCAGCAGTTATTACACGGAACCTATCCCTATTAGGTTTTAGTTTTGCAAGGAAATAAATTCTGTTCTTTGGGCACAGATTAAAACTTGGCTCTAGTAAGCATTTTCAGAGATGTGGTTATAAGTAATCAAGTACCCATGGCTGGCATTGATGGTAAGACTTTCTGTAGATGGGGAAATCCTTTGTTATTTACTATTTAAGTGTATTACTTTCTCCTGAAACGCCATAAGATTTCGAATAGTATCATAAGAACACCTTCAGGAAGAAAAATGACCAGGCAGCAGAAAACATTTATAAAATTAAAATAATTCATATGAATTCACTTCAGCTGGTGTTTTCTTATTTGCATTCTCCTTGCATGCATCTGCTTTTACAGTTCAATTTTACTTTTTAGTTTCAGGCAAATAGTTGGAAAAGTCTTATCCTCAAAGTATGTCAGGGGTCTGTGAGCCCACTGCCATCTCATTATTCCTACGAGCTTCAGCATCTAATCAAGCAGATGTTTAAAAGGAATCCTTCCCATCGCCCCTCAGCTACCACGCTTCTCTCAAGAGGCATTTTAGCTCGGCTTATCCAGAAGTGCTTAACCCCACAGGTATGCAGTGTGTTGAGTTGGCTGTACATAGTTTTCAAATATTTGTTGTATTTAAACACAAATACATGATTGTAAAAACTCAAATGTATATGTGCATTAAAAAAAACATTAAAAGTTAAAACTTCCTTTCCCTCTCCCCCTTCCATAATGCTAGTTCCCAAGGGTAATCACAGGTATAGTTTTTATTTCTTTATATTTATTTATTTATCTTTAGAGAGAGGTAAAGAAGGGGGGAGAGAGAGAGAAACACTGATTTGTTGTGCTACTTACTTAGGCATTCATTGGTTGCTTCCTGCATGTGCCCTGCCTAGAGATCGAAGCTGAAACCTTGGCACATCAAGATGACACTTTAACCAACTGAGCTACCTGGCCAGGGCTCAGATCTTTTTCTAGACATATGTAAGTGTCTGTTTGTCTGTGTGTCTAAATTGTATATGTTTTTAAACAGCACTTTTACATTTCAACGTTCAGTATTATTTTGGGGAAGAATGCTGATAATTAAATGATATGACAGTGTCTAAAGAAAAGGGTATTGTATATTTTTAAATTCTCTGCTTTAAATTTTTAGATCATCACAGAATATGGAGAGCAGGTATTAGAAGAAACCAAAAAATCTAAGCAAAGTACACCAAGAAAAAAGGGTAAGAATTTCAGAAAGCTTATTTTTTTTGTCAAGTGTTCTTTCTAAATGTAGTGTAACAAAAAAAGAAAAATGAAATCTTCAATTTGTTAGAGATGTTTTTCAGAGATACTCCTCAGATCAAAATTTTCTTTCTGTTAGTTAAGACATTATTCTGTTCTGAATCTTATGTATTTAGTTTGCCAGGGATCCAAAAGCTTAGTTTGGAGATTTTAGTGATGTAAAGATTGTTTTCTGTTTTATCATTGGTACCATACTTAGTCTGGTTTGTTATGGGTAAGGTAGAAAGATTCTGTGGGATAGCCTAGGAATTTAACTATGAAAATATAATGTTAATCTTATCAGAAATTATATTCCAAAGAACCATCTTGTAAACAAAATTTTAAAAACAAGCGTTTACAGCCTGGCCAGTGTGGCTCAGTGGTTGAGCGTCTGCCTATGAACCAGGAGGTCACAGTTTGATTCCCAGTCAGTCCCCAGTAGGGGGCATGCGGGAGGCAGCAATCGATGACTCTCTCTCATCATTGATGTTTCTGTCTCTCTCTCCCTCCCCCTTCCTCTCTGAAATCAATAACAATATATTTAAAAAACAAGCTTGTGCAAAAGTTGGAACTGTTTACATAATAGCTGCATAAAAAATTCATACATCTATAGTAAATCCTGAGCAGATTTTAAATGTAATTTATTGTCCCTTTGAAAGTTGTCATCTCTTAATTTTTTCAAAGCCATTTTTTTCACTTGTCATTAGTGACTCAGATCTTCCTCCTGAAAAGATCCAAGAAAGATAATAGACCTGACCAGAATAAGAGGGAAGAGTTAAGCATTAGATCATGCTGCAAAAACCTCCACTGTTTGGTGCATGTTATCTTAGTGTTAGATACTGCAAAAGAAAGACTTTGGAAACTTTTCTGTTTTCTTAAAGTTAAATTTTAAATGTTATTTTTGTAAGGATATAACCCTTCTAATAATGTAAACCTTCAGCCTTATAATTCAGCCTTTTCTCCATTACTTAAGAGGTAGCCAGTTACTTTTGCTTCAGCAGTTTCAGTGTTAATTTTACTTTAGGTACTGTTTTGTAGCTTTCATTCACATCCCAGGATAGTAGGAAATTAGTTTTAAAATGCTGGGCTGCCTGGCCGGCGTGGCTCAGTGCTTGAACATAGACCTATGAACCAGGAGGTCATGGTTCAATTCCTGGTCAGGGCACATGCCTGGGTTGTGGGCTTGATCCCCAGTGTGGGGTGTGCAGGAGGCAGCCAGTCAATGATTCTCTCTCTTCATTGATGTTTCTATCTCCCTCTCCCTCTCCCTTCCTCTCTGAAATCAATGAAAATATATTTCACCCAAAATAATTTAGTTAATTAAAAAAATAAAATGCTGGGCAACAACCACAACAAAAATAGTCTAAGAAAAGTTTCAAGATTGGTAAAATGTAGTTTTACAATTCCTAAAAAGAGAACTAAGCCAGCAGAGAGGTACCATGTGTCAGGGCCATATGTCTGGTGGCATCTCCCATCTATTCTGTAGATAGACTAAGAACAGTGAAAACTCTGTGAGGGCAGGGACCATGTCTCATTTCCTCACTGTTGTATTCTCAGTGCCTGTCATTATAGATGCCCAATATCAAGTCTTTAAAGTGTTGAATGAATGAGGAACATGGACTGCTGGCCTCTGACAGAGGAAAATCAGGAAGAAGCCATCCTTACCAAAGGGATCGGTTGCCAGAGTGCTCTCTCCGGCTGCTGGTCCCTTGTGAAGGACACCTATCGCACCTGCTACCACAGCTGTGGGCAAAAGCACAGACTATAGCTAGCTTGGGCTGAAGGTGATAATGACCTTCTGAGTATGCAGAGTATCTTACCTCTTCGTGATTACATGGGTTGGCTTAAGTAAATATAGATGTCAACTTTAGGAATAAAACAGCAAAAAGCAGGTGAGATGTATTACTAGATGGCTAAAGCTTGATAATTACCAATTAGGCTAATACTTTGGTTGGTTGACTTTAAAAACTTCATTTGTCTCAGGCTTTATGCATATCACATTAGGAGCTAGTAATGTGAGCCTTTATGTGCTTTCTCTTTTTCTTTTTTCTCTTTAAGCAGACTCCAGCAGAATCAAGATCACTTTGGAAAAAGAAGCATGCACAGTGGTAAGTGCTTTAAAATTAAATTTATGAAACAGCCATTTCCTGGATACCTGGTATCATTAGATACTGTGGAATATTTGGAAGACTGACCTGGTCCCTCCAGTCTAATAATTTGTCATCTTTTGGCACGTGAAGCAGTTGGTAGCTATTGTCCTGTACTGCCAGCTGAGCCACTTTAGATGACCATTTATTTTGTTGTTGTTTTTTTAATTTTTAATTATTGATGACAAGTGGTTCCAATATGGATGTGAGAGAACTTTGCCTAGCTTAAGTCATGAAAATCTTGTTTTAGCCTGACTTTTGGTTTGTTTTTTATTGTGGCAAAATATATTTATAACATAAAGTTTACTATTTCAGTCACTTTTACAAATACAATTCAATTGCATTAATCACATTTACAAAATTTTGTGACCAGCAGCATTATCTGTTTCTAATACTTTTTCATCATTCCAAACAGAAACTCTGTACCTATTAAACAATAACTCCCCATTCCTTCCTAACCCCCATGCCCACCCCAGTCCCTGGAACCTCTGTTCTACTTTCTGTCTCTCTGACATAATTTGCCTATTCTAGATATTTCATGTAAGTGGAATCATACAAGATTTGTCCTTTTATGTCTGGCTTCTTTTGCTTAGAATAATATATATATTTTTAAATAACTGTTGGTACCTTTTAAAAAATATATGCTTTTATTGATTTCAGAGAGAGGAAGGGAGAAAGAGATAGAAACATCAATGATAAGAGAGAATCATTGATTGGCTGCCTCCTGCATGCCCCTACTGGGGATGGAGCCCGAAACCCAGGCATGTGCCCTGTCCAGGAATTGAACTGTCACTTCCTGATTTATGGGTCGATGCTCAACCCCTGAGCCACACCAGCTGGGCCACATTTTTTAGGTTCACCCATGTTATAGCATGTATCAGAATTTCTTCTTTATTTAGATCACTATTTTGATATTGACATTTTTCTATTAAAAACCTTTTGGTACCTCCCTATTATCCCATGAACCAAGTCGACATTTTTCAGCCTGGCATTCAAGGTTCTGTTTGTCTTGTTTAGCCGTAGGCAGCTTTTACAATAAAGCTGCAATGAAGTCATGCAGAGTAACAGCAATTCATGTCCTAGTATTGTCACAGCCCTCTCAGTAAATTGTGTTCTGCTGATGATGTTTTTCTTTCTTCAGCATTTTAATCTTTTAACTCAAAAAAGG
Source organism: Plecotus auritus (assembly GCF_963455305.1). NCBI lineage: Eukaryota > Metazoa > Chordata > Mammalia > Chiroptera > Vespertilionidae > Plecotus > Plecotus auritus. Next base: position 96,916,053 of record NC_137772.1, on the reverse strand, counting down.
AGAAGATGTACTAATAACAAATTATTCTATTTATGGAATGTACTAGTGAGTAAATTTATAAATTTTTTAATGAACCTTAGATTTTAAATAATAACAACATCCCACCATTATGTTGCTACACATGGAATAAATCCTGCCTCTGTACTTTTTTTTCCTCTGCATGGTAATATCTATTCTTTCCAGCTTTATTGAGGCATAATTTGCATGCAATAAAATTTACTTATTTTTTGCATGTAGTTTGATGAATGTTGGTAATTTTATACAGTCATATAACAACCACCACAGTCAAGGTAAAGAAATCCCACGTTCCTAAAAAGCTTTCTTGTGGCCCTTTGTAGATGATCCTGGCTCTCGTCCTAGGCAGCCACCACTGTGATTTTAATACCACTTAGAGTAGGTATTAAGTCGATGTGTTTTCACAAAATGAAAAGGGAGAAAGAACCATAAAGTAAGTCAAGTAACAGAAAAATTGAGGGAGAAAGAGAGCCCTGGGTAGGCCCACATGGTGTGGTGGGCCTGTAGGCAGAGCTGCGTGTTGCTGGGCCAGGAGTGGTGTTAGATGCTGCTGTCTATTGGGCAGTGACTCGCAGTAGAGATGGAAGATGGGAATCCCTGGCAGCTTTTAAAAACTGCTCATCACAACCACCTCCCAAGATTTTGACATCTTTGTCTATGGGAGGGACCTTTTAAATCATACCCCCTAGATGTGTGGGGAGACAAGTTTGGCAACCATTGTATAGAAATAAGAAAATAAGCTGTCAGCTACAGCCTACTGTTTAATTTATTGACTCATTCAACAAATCATTGAGAACTGTGTGTTGGAGACTGTCAAGGCACTGGATATGTATTTCTTCTCAAAATACATTCAAATTTAAAGACTAGCTAGTGTGTTGCTTCATGAAGTCAAGAGCTTAGGTAATTTGGAAAAATATGAATTAAATAGGAACATTTTGGCCATATGTAGCAACTTTATAAAAATATCTCATTTTGATATTTCCAGCATGAAAAGCCCAGTATAGCAAACCATATTAAAAATTTTTATTACTTATTTCCTCTACAAAGACCTCTCAAACCCTGGCCAGAATGGCTCATTTGGTTGAGTGTCATCCTGTGCACCGAAAGGTTGCCGGTTTGATTCCTGATCAGGGCATATGCCCAGTTTACAGGTTCTGTCCCTGGTTGGGATACTGTAGGGGAGGAACCAGTCGATGTTTCTCTCTCTACCTCTCTCTCTAAAAAATAAAAAACATTTTTTAAAAAGGACTTTAAAAAAAGATCTCAAATACCTGTCATTTTATATATCCTCTTCATATTTGTAATGAATGATATTAACAGCTAGTAGTGCCTGACTTAGTCCTATATAATAAAGAGCTAATATGCAAATAGTCATCACCCTCTCACGCCATCACACTGTCACGACTCAAACACCCAACACTGGGAAGAGAGGAATGGGAACCAGCTAGGCACAAATGAGCTTGTGAGAGAGGAATGGGGACCAGCTAGGCACAAAAGAATTCATGAGAGCCAAAACCGGTTTGGCTCAGTGGATAGAGCGTCAGCCTGCGGACTGAAAGGTCCCAGGTTCGATTCCGGTCAAGGGCATGTAACTTGGTTGCGGGCACATCCCCAGTAGGAGGTGTGCAAGAGGCAGCTGATCGATGTTTCTCTCTCATCGATGTTTCTGACTATCTATCCCTCTTCCTTCCTCTCTGTAAAAAATCAATAAAATATATTTAAAAAAAAAAAAAGAATTCATGAGAGAGGAATGGGGACCAGCCTGGCTACAGCCCAGGAGAGGGACAAGCCGTCCACCCTGTGGTCCCGGGCGCCTGCAGCCCAGGTGAAGCCACCCACCCACTGTCCCCTGCAGCTGTGGCTGGCCCGGGTCCTGGGTGCCTGTTACCGGCCGGAGGAGGGAATCCTGGGTCCTGGGTGCGGGGCAAGTCAGAGCCGGTTAGGGGTGATCAGGCCATCAGGGGAGCAGTTAGGGGCGATCAGGCCAGTAAGGGAGTGGTTAGGGGTGATCAGGCAGGCAGGCAAACGAGTGGTTAGGAGCTAGCAGTCCCAGATTGCCAGAGGCAATCAGACATCCCCCGAGGGGTCCTGGATTGGAGAGGGTGAAGGCCGGCTGAGTGACCGCACCCCCCCCCACCTGCCCCGTGCATGAATTTCTTGCATCAGGCCTCTAGTATACATATATGAATGTATATTATTTTTAATATAATCTGATGTATAGGGTTCTATAATTATTAATGTCTTTGATTCACTAATGTTTATTTAAAATTAAAATAGCTGACTGTAGGGAGCGGCTCTAGAGTTAAGCCTCGGATTGACCTGTGGCAGAGCCACAAACAAGTCCCAGCTTAGAGGGCAGAGCCCTCTTAGCATAATTAAGCTTGACCTTATGGCCACCCCCTAGATCCTTCCTAGGTAGCTAATGGGCTGTGGGAGGTGCAGCAAGTGCTGCCAAAACAAGTGAAACTCACACGAACATTGTAACTGTGTTGACCACTACCTTGTTTTTCTCTGACTATAAAATAAAGCCTCAACATGCTGGCTGGATTCTTCTCTGTGGCCTCATCCAGGCAGAGGAGATCCACCAGCCCCAGCTATATTCTCGTTGTCTGTCTTTTCTTTAATCCTTCACCACCCCTCCTCAGGCTCACCAAACCCTTGGCTGTGCTGGCATGGCACAGCTGACTTTGTATAGTTGTTTATTTACCTTTTTATAGCAATTAAAGCATTGTTTAATCTGAATTTTTAATCTCTTTTAAAGCAAGGGGAAGAACAAGGTAGAAAATGTAGCCACCCTGATTTAGAAAGCACTAATAAAAATTCAGTGGCAAGTACACTGAGGAGAGTAAACATAGAAGAGAAAGGTAAGTTATTCAAATTCTGATCATTGTGTAAGTGAGGGGCTGGGAAATATAGAAGGGGCCCAGTTTTTGCATTACTAGGTCATAGGTGTCATAAACAAGTGGACACATGCAGATTTTTGTTTGCTAATCTAGTAATTTATTTCAGAAGTGTCTTATTTATCCATTAAAAAAGAGAGGATTGTATTTATTAACTAGAGGCCCAGTGCACAAGATTCATGCACTTGGGGAAGGGGGGAATCCCCCCAAGAGTTTCCCGCGCCCTCTCAAAGTCCGGAACTCTTGGGGGATGTCAAGCTCCTGGACATACTTAGCACTGCCGCAGAGGCGGGAGAGGCTCCTGCCACCACCACTGTGCTCGCCAGCCATGAGCCTGGCTTCTGGCTGAGTGGCACTCCCCCTGTGGGAGTGCACTGACCACCAGGGGCAGCTCCTGCATTGAGCATCTGCCCCCTGGTGGTCAGTGTGCATCATAGCGAACAGTCATTCCACTGTTCGGTGGATTTGCATATTAGTTTTTTATTATATAGGCTAATAATTAGAAAAACTAATATTTGTTATGCTCTCCACCATAAAAACATGGCATTCACTGTGTATATAAGTTCTCTAGGGCTTCATTCTTGTACAAAGTATAATATGTAAATACTAGTGGCCCAGTGCACGAAATTTGTGCATGGGGTTGGGGGAGTACCCCTCAGCCCGGTCTGCACCCTCTCCAATCTGGGACCCCTCGAGGGATGTCCGACTGCTGGACCTAAACTGACAGTCAGACATCCCTCTCACAATCCAGGACTGCTGGCTCCTAACTGCTCACCTGCCTGCCTGCCTGATCGCCCCTAACTACTCTGCCTGCTGGCCTGCTTGCCTCCAACTGCCCCCCCCCACCAGCCTGATCACCCCCAACTGCCCCCCCCCGCCAGCCTGCTCACCCCAACCTGCCCTCCCTGCCAGCCTGATTGCCCCCACCTGACCCCCACTGATGGCCTGCTTGCCTCCAACTGCCCCCCCCGGCCTGATCACCCCCAATGTCCCCCCCGCACTGGCCTGATCACCCACAACTGCTGTCCCATCCTGGCCTGATCACCCACAACTGCCCTCTCCTCTTGGCCCCTAACCGCCTCTACCTCAGCCCCGCCACCATGGCTTTGTCCAGAAGAACATCTGGAAGGTCTCCTGGAAGGTCTCCCAGTCTAATTAGCATATTACCCTTTTATTAGTATAGAGGCCTGGTGCACAGGTGGGGGCCAGCTGGTTTGCCCTGAAGGGTGTCCTGGATCAGGGTGAGGGTTCCCTTGGGGGGCGGGGCAGCCTGGATGAGGGGCTGAGGGCTGTTTTCAGGCTGGCCACATTCCCTTCAGGGTAGGGGTCCCTGCTGGGGTGCCTGGCCAGCCTGGGTGAGGGGCTGATGGCCAGTCTGGGTGAGGGGCTGAGGGTTTGCAGGCCCCTCCCTTGGCAGCCGGCCCGGGCGACAGCAACCCAAGCCTCCCGCGCACCCAGGCCGGCTCCATGGCCGCCACCCACAGGCTCCTCCTTCAGCAGCAGCCAGGGCGGGTGGGGGTGACCCAAGCCTTCCGCGTGCCCGGGCCGGCTCCATGGCCGCTGCCCGTAGGCCCTCCCTTCGGTGGCCAGCCCAGGCGGGTGGGAAGCTTGGCTTCCTCCGTTGCCAGGGGTGACCCAAGCCTCCGCTTGCTCTGTCTGGCTCCATGGCCGCCGCCATCTTTGTCCCACTAATTTGCATACTCACTCCTGATTGGCTAGTGGCTGTTGCAAAGTGATGGTCAATTTATATATTTCCTTTTTATTAGTGTGTATATATACATTTTTTTTAATTCACCTTAATGATTTGTTTTTTTTCATGTGGATTTTTTCATTTCCTTTACCACTTAGACTTGGAGAACATGTTAGATCTGAGTTTGAAAGAGAAAAGAAATATTTCTGTTTGTTGTTAGAGAAAGACATGTCTAGAAATAGATAAATAAATAAAAGAATATGCTCAGCATTCCTGTTTTACATTTTAAAACCAGATGGTAAATCAGTTCATCCGAGGAAAGCCAGTTCACCAAAACCTCTCAGGCAACAGTGGGAGAAACATGTATCCACTACAGCGCTTGCAGCTTTGGAAAATGCATCCATACTCGCCTCCAGTTTGACCACAGAGGATGATAGAGGTTAGTAGTCAGATTACTATTATTATGGAACATTTTCTAATAGTTGTTTAATGGGTCAGATATTTTTTAAAGATGTCATTCTGTAAAGGTTATTTGGTGTCACTTGTGAGTGAAATAGATTTTAGTAGAAAATAAAATATAATTAATTTTACTTGATATATGATTTGGAACAGTGGTCGGCAAACCGCGGCTCATGAGCCACATGCGACTCTTTGGCCCCTTGAGTGTGGTTCTTCCACAAAATACCACATGCAGGTGCGCACGTACAGTGCAATGGAAACTTCGTGGCCCATGTGCAGAAGTCGGTTTTTGGCTCTCAAAAGAAATTTCAATCGTTGTACTGTTGATATTTGGCTCTGTTGACTAATGAGTTTGCCAACCACTGATCTAGAAGATAATATGCTAAAAATATTTTTTATTTGACCCTAATTTTTATCTTTTCACAACTAGGTGGTTCTGTAATAAAGTACAGTGAAAATAATAGCCGTAAGCAGTGGCTGAAAGAGACTCCTGAAACCTTGTTGAACATCCTTAAGAATGCTGATCTCAGCTTGGCATTTCAAACATACACAATATATAGACCAGGTGATTTATGTATGTTATGTAATCATGGAAACCCTTTGGTATTCTTTTTAATTGTGGTAAAATATACATAACATAAATTTACCATTTTGACAGTTTTTAATTGTGCAGTTAGGGGCATTAAGCACATTTACATTGTTGTGCAGCCATCACTACCATCCAGCTCTAGAACTTTTCCCATCTTCCAAAACTGAAACTCTGTGCCCATTAAACAATAACTCCCCATTTTTACCTCCCAGAAACCCTTTTATTTTCAAGTTTTAAAATCACATACATAGCATTGTAGTTTTAGGTTTTCTTAAATCTTTTCTAGGCAGTCTTAAACTAAAATTAAAATTTTCTGTAGAGCTATATTACTCCTATTTACTCAGTTGTTTGCTTATTTGTGACTACTTTCTTTGCAAAGTAGCTCATTTTTTCTGTGAAAGTATACTGGTGACTTGACAGTTCAGACTTCTTCACAATAAAAACTATAATCTGACTACCCAAAGGTAACTTTTAATGCTTTAATATAAGTTCTTATATTTGAGGGTTTAATTCTGAATACTTTATTTTGAAGAAAGTAATATTTTTGCTGTTGTTGTTAATCCTCACCCAAGGATATTTTTTCCATTAATTTTTAGAGAGAGTGGAAGGAAGTGGGGTGGTGGTGGAGAGAGAGAGAGAGAAACATTGATGTGTAAGAGACACATTGATTGCTTGCCTCTCGACTGGGGCTGGGGATTAAATCTGAAAATCAGGTACATGGCCTTGACTGGGAATCGAACCCACAAGGGTAAAAGTTTGTTTTTTTTTTAATTTTATTTATAGATTTGAGAGAGAGAAATATTGATTTGTTGTTCCACTTATTTATGCCTTCATTGGTTGAATCTTACTGGGCCTGTTTTATGCCAAAAATCATGCTGGGTAATTGGGGAGGCACTGCAGAAGAAATATAGAACATGGGATTGTCCCTCAATTAGCCAGCAAGCTTTTGGAGGATTTTAGTCCAACATGAGGAAATGAATAAATACTGTTTAAATCTGTATGATTTCTGTTAATATTCCTTTGAAGGTTCAGAAGGGTTCTGCTTGAAAGGTCCCCTGTCTGAAGAAGCAGAAGCATCAGACAGTATTGACGGAGGTTACGATTCTGTCATTTTGGATCCAGAGAGACTCGAACCTAGACTGGATGAGGAGGACACGTACGTGGTGCTATACCTAGAAAGCTTTAGTTGTGGGGTGTGAGTGTGTGTGTGTGTGTGTGTGTGTGTGTGTGTGTGTGTGTGTAATTAACCTTAATAATGTCAGGTTTAACAGCTGGTTATGTTATTTTACACCATAAATGAATAACTTGATCTTTTGTCTGAGGTGGGTAATGCATAATGGTAATTACTAATTCCTGCCTGAGCCAAATGTTTAAAATTGTTCAGCTTGGATTTATTGTTTTTTAATATATTTTCTATTGAAAATATTATAGAAAGTGAAAGAAGTGTTCTTTTGGAAGAACTAACAAATTTTTTTTCTCTGTTCAGTTGCCTTGGAGCTCATTTTTTAAAAAATGTGAATATTGTTATGGTGTTGTTCTGCTTTGAACCCATCAACAAATACTTACCGTACCCCTAACACGGAGGATTAATATCCATATCATTTTTTCACAGGGACTTTGAGGAGGAAGACAACAACTTTGACTGGGTGTCAGAACTGAAGCAGCGAGCTGGCTGGCAAGGAGCATCTGGTGACTAATGCCCAGGGAAATGTTCCTTAGTCAATTGAATAGATGTTTAAAGTGAGGAATTAATGTTTGGATATTAGCTAATGGACTGTATATTTTCCCTTGGAAACAGAATGGGGTAGAGGATGCTGTTGATATTTAAAATTGTTCCTGATTAGTTTAAAAATCTACAATTCTTGTGCGTTTTTTAACGCAAAGGAGAAGGTGTAGAATTATGGGTGTGAGCTTCGGGCTTTGCAGTCAGATAGAACAGAAATTGGATGCTCATTATTTGTGTCTTTGTGGGAAATTACTTAACCTCTTTGGGCCTGAATTTCCTCAACTATAACATGAAGATAATAATGCCTATCTCATAAGGATGCTGACCATGGAGCATGAGAGCAACCCATAATGTTATTATTTGCATTGTTATGATTTCTGTTTATTACTATGTAACTCTTTTTACATTTTCTAAAGATTTTAGGATCTAAATATATTAAATTATAACATAATAATGTGTGAAATTTTTCAATAAGACTTATCTCTTGGTAGTGATCAATGATCTTCCGTGAAATTTACTACCAGCTGTCCGTAAATACAGCCCCTCACAGGATACACAAAAGAGCCCAGTTCAGATGATCCACCCTGGGAAGAGTGGAAAGGGTTACATATCTTTTCGGAAGTTGTCAGTCCTGTACAGGAGAAAGGAATAGGGCCAACGGTGAGGAATCAATATGGAAAGTATCAGAAATTAAATGTTGTGGAACTAATGGAAGGAGCAGGATCCCAACATATATGGGTCACCATGGCACACTGTGCTGGGTCCTGTCATTAAATCCATGATCAATTAGCGGGCTAAGAATATTTTACTAACGCCCTGGCTCTTTTTGCTCAGTGGGTAGAGCATCAGCCTGTGGACTGAAGGGTCCCAGGTTCGATTCCGGTCAAGGGCACATGCCCAGGTTGTGGGCTCGAACTCCAGTTGGGGGTGTGCAGGAAGCAGCCAATCAATGATTCTCATCCTGGATGTTTCGATCTCTCTCTCCCTCTCTCTTCCTCTCTGAAATCAATGAAAATATGTATTTTTTTAAAAAGAATACATTACTGAAGAAGAAATAGCCTCTTCCCTGGGGATTCCATAGGGGCAAGTGTAGGAACAGCATATGCCTGACCAGGTATAGGGAACAATGCTCAGGTGAAGAATAGAGAAAACGATTGTGAAACTATAGTAGGATCATTATTAAGGATCTGCTGAAATGTGGAATACATACATCTTTTAAAGATTTGAACATTTTTGCCCTGACCCGTGTGGCTCAGTTGGTTGAGTGTCATCCCATGCACTGAGAGATCCTGATTTGATTCCCTGTCAGGACACGTGCCCGGGGTGCAGGCTTGATCCCCAGTAGGGGGCATGTAGGACTAGGCTGATTGATGTTTCCTTGTCATCGCTGTTTCTCTGCCTCTCCCTTTCTCTCTCCCTAAAATCAATAAAAACATATTTTGTTTACAAAAAAATTTAAACATGTTTTTATCTTATATATAAAACTGGTACAGACCTTCACCCCTCACACAGTTTATTTATATTTCAACATTTGGTCAGCTTTAGTCTCTTCTGGTCTGTAATAGTCTCCCTGTCTTTCCTTATTTCTCAGGACCTTGAGATCTTTGAGGAAAACTGGTTTGGTATTTTGTAGAATGTTCCTCAGATTGGGTTTGTCTGATGTTTTTTTTTTTCACAATGAGATTGAGCTTAAAGGTTTGGGGAAAGATTACCATAGAAGTGAAGTGCTTTTCCCATCACATCATAATATCAGGGAGAATGTCATCTCAACATGATTTATTACTTCTGTTGTTAACCTTGATTACTTGGTTAAGGTAGTGACTGCCAGCTTCTCCACTGAAAAGTTACTAATTTTCCATTTCCATGCTCTGTTCACTCTTTGCCAGTCACAACATCTAGCCCATCTTCAAAGCCCATATTCAAGTGGAGGGGAATTAAGCTCCACCTCCTGAATGAGGAGTGTAATCCAATACTAAGTCGTTTTTAACAACAAAGGTGCTGGCACCCACATTTTCCGGAGGAGGACATGTGACTGTACAGGGAATAAACGGTTGAGCTGGGATGAGACCCTAAGCCTGGCACTCACACTTAGGTGCGCATTTACTGGGAGGGAAGTGGCCCTCCCTGAGGGCGCTGAGGATGCTGGGAATTTCCAGCCCTTGCTCAGGTGCATTGGAGCTTTCTCTCCCAGGCCATTGGCAACTAGAACTCCCTACTTCAATTGTTCTAGCTTTGGGCATTGGGAGTTGTTTCAGGTTGGCTCCTTTGTCCCTTTGATATACCCTCATCTTTTTGTGTTTTGAGCACCTCCTTTCTGTCATTACAAGAAAATGGTCTGGACTCATCTTGTACCTTCTCTATACCAGCCCCAGAATCAGCCATTTCTCCAATGAGTCCTGATTCCTTTCATTGGTTTAGAAACCAAGATCTGGGTGTGCTTGTTGCTATAGGTGTGTCATTGCTTCTAGGCCCTCTCAGCAGAAAGAGCTAGGAATCATATATATGTATATTATGTGTGTGTATATACTCACATCTCTAGTCATTTCTGTATCTTAATGCATATTAAGCTAAACATGGGTTCATACTGATGTCTTGACTCTAATACAGTACCACAGGGTTCATTCTAGCTCCCTCTCCTTACATCCCCCCCACCCCCGACCTTGCTTATCTGTAGCTTTTGTCTCTGACAGCAAGAAACCTGGCTTAGCCCTAGCTGGTTTGGCTCAGTGGATAGAGTGTTGGCCTGAAGACTAAAAGGTCTGCCTGGGTTCGATTCCGGTCAAGGGCACATGCCCAGGTTGCAGGCTCGATCCCCAGTAGGGAGCGTGCAGGAGGCAGCTGATCAATGATTCTCTCTCATCATTTATGTTTCTATCTCCCTCTCCTTCCTCTCTGAAATCAATAAAAAAAGAAATCTGGCTTGTACCATCCACCATCCAGTTAGTTGTTCAACATCAGTATACTTATAAAGCAATTTCCAAATTATTAACCCATACCCTTGTGAGAAACAAATTTACTAACTATAATAGATTTTATGTATTGTTCCTATTGTCTTTAACTACAATTCCAATCAAAATACCATTTCTTAAAGTTACTTAGGTTAGCTTCTTTTTTTTTACCATTCTTGAGGACTTCAAGAGTTAAAGTAGGCAAAGATAGTTTTAAATATATTTGCAGATATTCAGCTTTCATACGTACTATATTTTAGTATTACTCCAGTGTGTAAACATTTCCAAACCATCAAACAAAGGGAACTTGAAATTATGTATAGTTTTTGAGAGGCTGAATGAATCATTTTTTTTTTAATATATTTTATTGATATTTTACAGAGAGAGGAAGGGAGAGGGATAGAGAGCTAGAAACATCGATAAGAGAGAAACATCGATCAGCTGCCTCCTGCACACCTCCCACTGGGGATGTGCCCGCAACCAAGGTACATGCCCTTGACCGGAATTGAACCCGGGACCCTTCAGTCTGCAGGCCGACGCTCTATCCACTGAGCCAAACCGGTTTCGGCTGAATGAATCTTGATTGAATGACAAATCCCTTTGAAAGTCAGATGGTTTGCAAGGTTTTGCTTTTAATAAAATTTCAAGAGACTCAATGGTTAGAAACCATTTTTAGTGATAGATTGCTAAATGATTCTTGACATACAAGTAGACAAGAATTGAGAGACTCTTAACAAAACTTCCAGTTCTATTTACTTATATGAATGTGGTTTCTCAGCACTTACAGCTTTAAAAAGAGAAAAACAGAAGAGAATCAATGTTAAACCTTGTCTAATCCAGCAAAAAGTTAGCATTCTTCTATAGATACTAACTGAACTAATTAGGAGGGAGGAAGAAGAAAGTCCATTCAAGTCTTTAAGAGATAAATGTCTGATACTGTTTTACTTTTTATAATTAAGTATTAATGTAATTTATTTTATTTTGATCAATGATAATAATAACTAATATTTTAATAATCCAGTAAAAAGCCTATATCAGGAAAAAGTAATTTCCATTTTTATAATGGGTGATCAGTAAGATTTTTAAGCATGAAAAACATTACACATGGAGGAGATAAGAGTTCAGGGAGAAAAAGGAATAATATAAACTTTCTGATTCTCAAAGAAGAGTTTACTTTTTTAATTAATTGGGAAAATTTTTAATAAGCATGAAATGCACTTTACATTGATATTCGCAATACTGAAATTGTGATATTTTAAATTTTTTTCTCTAAAAAGGTTAGTGATTTTCTTTTTTCTGGGAAACATAGAGATCCAACTAACTATGACATTAATGTGGTCAGTCTAGGTCACTATTAGTTAATGCTAATATCGAAACAAGTGTCATTTCATGTCTGTAATAAGGTAGACTGTGAACTTCTGTGTCACTGAATTTTAGCAAAAATTCCCTGAGGTAATTTAAAGGGATGTCAAATTTTTTAAGTATAAACTCTATGTTGGGATCACTTTTCTGCTTGAAGTGCATCTGACTTGAGAATACAAGCGATTTTCTTCTCTAATTCCTTAGGAAAATATGTCAGCAATAAGTCTGTATCTTCTTTATTATGACTGGGTTGTTCGTTTGTTTTGTTTTTCTGCTTTTACTTTTATTAGTATTTACTTTATGCTGAATTTACTCCCGGGCCAATAAGTTTTTGTTGCTTCAGTTTCTTCTGGGATATCTGGGGAAAGAAACAAATAAAAATGACTATTAAGTTTCCTGAAGAAACATCCACACTACAACTTAAAGGAGTAGGTCTTAACTCAGTGAAAGAATTGGAAACTTCAATCATGACTGGGTTGTTTTAAGAAAGATTATCAGCCTGGCCAGGGTGGTTCAGTTGGTTGAGTGCTGTCCCATGCACCAGGAGGTTGCTGGTTCTATTCTGGTCAGGGGACATGCCCAAGCTGCGGGCTCAATCCCTACCAGGGGGCAGCCGATGGATGTTTCTATCTCTCTCTCCCTCTCCCTTCCCCTCTCTGAAATCAGTAAAAACATATTTTTTTAAAAAGAAAGATTATCAGCTCTGAAGTTAGTTTCCATAGTTGATAAAAAAAAATACGTTAAAAACAGTATAATTTGCAAGTAAAAAGGTTTTCAAAGGCTGCAGGAACAGGACAGAAATAGCATTTCTTATTTGTGTAAGCACAAGCACTTAAAGCTAATCTGTAGGTAAATCCAATATAGTATTCAAAAGTTCTATAAAAATGAACAAAAGATACATCTTTATTTCCATTGTTCCAATAGACAAATGTTAGATCTGCATGAAAGTTGCACTGCAGCAGTTTGCTGGTCCTATTTAAGAGTTTGAAGTTCTTTTTGTGTATTTGGCTCAATTATGTTTGCATCCCAGATAAATTCAGTTCAAAAATATGGAAATTAGCCCTGGCTGGTGTGGCTCAGTTGGTTGAGCATTGTCAGGTGCACCAAAAAGTCACTGGTTGGATTTCTGGTCAGGGCACATGCCCCAGTTGCGGGTTTAATCCCTGGTCGAATTGCATATGGGAGGGAACCGATCTATATCTCTCACATCAATGTTTCTCCCTCCCTCCCTCCTCTCTAAAGTCAATAAAAACATATTTAAAAAAACAAAATGGAAATTAGGGCAAAGATTCCATATAACAAGGCACAAAGATATGCTACTAGAAGTTGCTGTCCTTCCATGGCTAATGCAGAAATAAACAAATTTGGAAGCAGAAAAATGAAAAGTTCGGAGAAAAACCACACCACCTAGTAATTCCAGCAGTGAGAATGGTTCCCACCATTTATTGCAAAGAAAATATCACCACAAAACTGAAAAGTGGGATCACGGGATGAAGACAATATCTAAGGACACTTGCCACACAACCAAATGAAATACCTATCATACTCATTAAGTTTAATAAAGCATTCCTAGACATTCAATTGTACTGATCCCATATACATAACCAAACTGAATTTTGCCAGCCAGAAACAATATGACTCCAAAGGCAAAGCAAAAAACCATGGGTCCTGCCAGATGAGTCTCATTCATGATGCTGTCATCTGATACTTTTGATGGATGTAACACTGTTAGTGTTTTTTGCCAGATGTGGTCAACGATGATACCTAATTCTTCCAATAAAAGTGGTTCATCCTCAAAGCTGTTTCCATAGAATGGCTGAGGAGCAGTTGGAGTATATGCCTGAGCTGGCTGGAAATCTGCCCGGCATGTGGCTGTTGTGACAGCATCACGTCTGGAGGGACATACCGACCTTGCTGCCAGTAGTCATAGCCAGCACACTGTTTGCTACAGGGCCCTCCCCTTCCTCCATAACCATAGGACTGCTGTGACTGGTCATAAATGCTGTAACTTGTCTGGTAGAAATCCGTGTTTAAGTTATCAAAACCTGACATTGCAAATGATCAAACTGGAGGCTGTGACCATAACTCCAGCAGCCCCAACTATCCCCACCCCAACTCAGTTTAAGATCCTTCGGCTTCATGTCACAGGCCGAAGAACTGCCGAGCGAGCTTTGGTATTTATTATTTTTTAATAGGTAATGGTGGTTTTCAAATTGCCATGGTATCTAGATTCCATTTGTATGTTTACTTGTGTCAGTATTTATAGTTGCTGGAAATTACATCCTTCTCAATTACTGAACATGTAATGAAACGTTTTAGCAGCTTAATGTGCAATCTGGAATGAGGAATAGTGGCGGGTAGGGAGAGGGAAGCAGCAGCCAGTTTTTAAAGAGGACCCCAAGGGAGGCCGCCGGCTGTGGACCGAATTGTAGGATTCCATTCCAAGTGTCCATCTCTTGACAGGATTTGAGACCTTGCACAAGACTTCCTGTCTCAATTTAGCTCATTTGTAAAATTGGGCGTCCACTACTTGGCTGGGTTCTTGTAAAGAATAGAGACAATGTATGCAAAGAATCTGGTACGCCGCAAGCAAGAACGGGAACTGTGTGCTTGCTGAGTGTTAGCAGAGGAGTTCCGACTTAAGGCAACCGGAGGTGACACGGCCTGGTCTCCAAACTCGCTGGCCTCTGACCCCTCCTCCGGGTGGACGGTGCGGACCAGTCCTCTGCCGGCCAGGTTCCCGCGCCCCGCCCACGCCCCTGGCCCGGCTCCGCCCAGCGGCCGGGAACGCAGGTCAGTCCGGAGGCTTCTCTCGCCCCGCGGAGCCGGGGTGCAGGTATGCAGCGGGCGGGCCCCCTTGTGCTTACCCCGAGCTGCTCCCCAGGGCTCGGGATTCTCAGGGAAAGGAATAGGGCCTATACCCCGGGAGACCGGCGGCGGAGGAGCGGTCTCCTGTGCGTCGGTCTCCATGGCAATGCGCAGCGCGCTCAGTTCCTTCCGAGTGTTCCTAAAGGAGGATTTTCCCCAAAACCTAGGCCTTTAACTCCCTGGTGCCACCTCGGGAGCGTCAAGGGCCAGTAGTTCCCGCGCTGCTGCCCTTGAGTTTAGATTCCCTATCTGCTTCCCTCAAAATTCGAGTGTCCGCAGCTTCCTCTGGATGCGGAGCTGGTGCCCAGCCCCATCACATCCAATCTACCCCGTTCCTCCCCTGACAAAAATTACTCTAAAGCATAACCGCCTGGCCGGTGTGGCTCAGTTGGTTGGAGCATCCTCCCTACACCAAAAGGTGGCGGGTTTGATCCCAGGTCAGAGCACACACCCAGGCTTCAGGTTGGATCCCAGGTCATCACAGGCGAGAGGCAGCTGATGGATGTTTCTCTCACATCAATGTTTCTCCCTCTCTCCCCCTTCCTCTTTCTGAAAATCAGTTTTAAGAAATGGTTAAAAAAAAAAAATAATAACCAGTCTGCTCATTAAGTTTTAAGAAGTCGACATTAGACCGGAACGGGAAGTATAAAGGGGAAATGCAAGGAAACATTTTATAACAAAGTATTCCCATCTGTAAATGCTTGGTGCTGCTACACTTGAACAAGTACTGCTGTAGCCGGGTGCCCACACCCTGCCAGGGAGTCACCTGACCGCGATGGCTTCAGCTACCAGCAGAGGCTGTTGGCGTGACTTTTCCAAAAACGGTGAAGCGTTCTTGGTAAACTTCAAAACAAAGTGCAGTTAAGCCTTGCTTTACGTGTAGTTGCATCCCCCGAAAATTGTTCATTAAAACTGTGAAAATTTCTTTGTATTCATATGTAAAATAGAGTTGGGTTCTAGCTGCAGATATGCGGATTTTTCCACGGACATGAATGTGTGGGAGACTTTCTAATGTTGTAGGGCTGCGGGGTAATCCTTTATTGTGCGGACCATCCCTTCTATCTCAGAATCTTAGTGTCCCACTCCCTAACTGCTTCTAAATTCCTCGGTGCCTCTCCGTCTCCGAGGAGAAGAGAAAAAAAACCAAAAAACAAAACACACCAAACCCCATAAATTTCCAAAAGGCCCCCTAGGGGGCAGTACTTCATTACTGAGAAAGGCTGGATTGTAAAATGCCACAGACATAAGGACATTCCTGCTTTATAGAGGTGATAATGCCCACGCTCACCACACTATAGTGTACCAACGCTGAGCAACAACCCACGTCTGATCTCGGAGCCCACCAAGAAGCTCAGTCTCATTTTGGTTGTTACTTGTGGCCACCTGGAAAGTTATTTGACTGTCTTGGTTGAGGTCCGAAGGAAAGTTTTAGCAAAATGAGTTCTTTTACATTTTAGTGATCAATTTTCTGACTTTGTATGTTTATGAAAAAGGTGCAATAAAATTTCATTTCTCTAATTTCAGGAAACTTCATGCATTGGAAACCATGGATAAATATGATGTGATTAAGGTCATTGGGGAAGGTGCCTTTGGGAAAGCATACTTGGCCAAAGGGAAATCAGATAGCAAGCACTGTGTTATAAAAGAGATCAATTTTGCAAAGGTAAAATTAAGAAATTCAAATTCCTATTCATACTCAGTGGTCTATTCAGCTGGCTTTTAATCCAGTATTTAAAGGAAACACTTTTTGGGGGTCTTTTATTACAAGTATGAGCTAGTTGACTCTTGTTCACTCCACCTCCTAAATCCATTGTCCAAACAGCAACCAGTAATCATATTTAAAAAAAATAAGTGTTGCTCAGTGGTTGAGCATTGACCTATGAACCAGAAGGTTACAGTTCAATTCCCGCCCAAACCACCCCCCCCCCCCCCACCATCAGGGCACATGCCCAGGTTTCAGGCTCGATCCCCAGTATGGGGCATGCAGGAGGCTGCCAATCAATGATTTTCTTTCATTGTTGATATTTTTATCGCTCTCTACCTCTCCCTTCATCTCTGAAATCAATAACTATATATATATATATATATATATATATATATATATATATTAAAAAGACAAAAAGAAAAAGAAATCAAGAATAAAAAGAAAAGAATCCACATCACCCTGGCTCCTATGGCACTCTGTGGGGTGGCCTGCAGGCCTATGGAGGTACTGCCTTCCTGTATTGCTGACTTTGCTGTTTTGCCAGTACACTGTGTGAGGTCCTTGCAATCATTCCGTCTGGCTCTGCCAAGGCACTAGGGGTGAGTTAATGAAATGTTTGACCAAATGTAGCAGGCTAATTTTTAAGTTGATAATTTTCTATGGCCCATGAATGATGTTATAAATATCCAAATGACCCTTGGCAGAAAAAAGGTTCCCCACCCCTGTTCTAGAGGATTTCTAAATGAGAGCAGCAGAAGAAGATTTATACATAATGTCTACAAAATGAACTACTCAAGTTGCACAATGTCATTAAAGCCACTGATTTGGACACCTAAAAATGGTTAAAATGTTGTAAATTTTGTTATATTTATTTTATCACAGTTTAAAATTGCAAAGAAGAAAAAAAGAGAGGACTAACCAAACTTACATCAAAGCTGAAAGCATAGATGATTAACTTCCAAGAGGATGCTTTATTTACCAAAATAGGGCCCTTTTCATGGATCTATGGTTTACTTCTACTAATGTCCTCTTATTCTAGTGTCCTGTCAGTGCTTCCTTTTATGACATTATTCTGCTCACTCCCTTGTTTATCTGACTACTTTTTCTCAGGCCTCTCTGTCTACTCACCTTCTACATATCCTTTACTGACTCTCATTGTTACTGGAGAATTGTGCAGGTGGAATTTCTCTGTTGTTAGTGGAAGTGGAGTTCTTGGGACGCCACTGGAATAAGAATTTCTGGAGGCGCCCAGGGGAGGATGAGATGTGATAGAAAGCTTTATTTGCATGGAGTTATATCCCTTGGTTTCCAAAGTCCCATTTCCCTTAAACCAGTCCTGGGAAAGGTGCAGCTGGGAATCCAAAGTCCCATTTCCCTTAAACCAGTCCTGGGAAAGGTGCAGCTGGGAATCCAAAGTCCCATTTCCCTTAAACCAGTCCTGGGAAAGGTGCAGCTGGGAATCCAAAGTCCCATTTCCCTTAAACCAGTTCTGGGAAAGGTGCAGAGCTAAAAGCAAAGCCAGTGTCCAGAGTGCTCCATGGTGGAGCTGGGTCCGATGTAGCATCAGGCTAGTTGTAGCCCATTAGTTCATTGTGTGTGGTCCACCTGGCCATGTGGGCGAATGTGGGGGAGCACAACAAGAGAGCCAGGTGTGTGAGCAAGCAGACAAGAGAGAGCAGCTCTTTATTTAAGAGCTTAAATATCAAATCTTCCTGCACCTGCAGTGGCCACGTCTATATGCCTACTCTGGCCAATGCCCTGTTCCCAGGTTTGACCGACAGACAGGCACCCTCTCTATGTCACCTAGGCTTTACTGGGCCTGCATCTAATCTTTCTTTGTCCAGTCCCTTCCTCCCAGGATCTGTGGGAAACAGACGTGGAGAGTGGTAAATGCAGCTTTCTGGCACAAATGGCATGCCTATATGATCTGGCCTTCCCTTTGCACCTTTCCTGTTAATTAATAACCAAGTTATTACAACAGTATCATCATTTCTCTGTACTTTGTATAAGCACCTCACTTCAATTGTGACCACTAAACAGATCACTCTTAAAACCCTCCCTCCTGATACCTTCCAGAGCCCTAGCTCTGCATTTCATCTTCAAGTAATATCTCTTTTAGTAATCTATTGTATAACATATTGCCTCAAACTTAGTGGCTTAAACAATAAACATTTATTATCTTGCATCAAGAATTAAGGGTGAAGATCATCAAGAACCATCTTGGAAGGGACCATAAAAATACCCCAAACAAAGTAGAAATTTCTCATCTTTCTAAGCAGACCCACTTCATCTGCTGTGTGCTTCACTGTGTTAATGACATCACTGTCCTTACGATATCCAGGCTCAAAACCTTGGGGTCATCTGTGAATTTTTTCTCTTTACAGGCACCCAAAACACCAGAAAAGCTGTTATCTGACAGCCTCCTGAATTTAAATGAGGGACCATGATTGCATTGTGATAAAGCCAATTATTAAAGCAATTAAAGCAAGCAAAATTATTAAAGAAGCAAGGCAAGCAAATCTATTTCATCTGGCTCAGAGCACAGATGACCATCACTCAACTAATATGAGGAGCGAGTTGGTGGGGGTTCATGGCATTATATACCCTCCTGTCTATAGATTTTTAAATTCCTCTGCTGAATATCTTGGTACAGATTAATTCTCAAGGTCCCTTTTTACTTTGTTGTGGCCTTCCCAGAATTCATAAGAAGTACCCAGCAACTTTATCTTACCAACCTTGAAACTGCTGGCTTCTCTGTTTAGGGAATAAAAAATAAAACAGCCCTGCCCGGCCAGCGTGGCTCAGTGGTTTAGCATCAACTTATGAACCAGGAAGTTACAGTTCCATTCCTGGTTAGGGTACATGTCCATGTTGCTTGATCCCTAGTAGGGATTTGCAGGAGGCAGCTGATCAATGATTCTCATAATTGTTGTTTTTATCTCTCTCCCCTCCTCTCTGAAATCAATAAAAATATATTTTAAAAATAAAACAGCCCTTTTATTTCTTCCCCTCTCCCCACCCCTCCCCCCCTTTCCTGCATTTTTTAGTTGGAGAGTCATTAACCATTTGCTTTCAAGCTGTCCTTGGGAAAGGTAAGGGCTTGCAGTCTTGCCGTTTACAAGCTGGTTGCAAATTGTTCACACGGTTTGGCCTTGTTTTAACATTCTTGTCTTAGTTTCCCTATTCTACTTGCCCTGGAATTTTCCTAGCTTCTCACTGCTCTGTAACATTTCCAGATGAAATTTCTTGTTAAATACTGTTGATTCTTTCTCTTCCTTGACTTTGAATTCCTTTTGTTCATGCCCTGGGTTCCTTGGATCAGTCAGTAGCATTCTCAAGGCCCCAGCTTTCATATAGCACAATTTTGATAATGCTCCAGTTATGTCCCCAAACCTTCACTGGGACAGAAATTATAAAGGAAAAGATGGCTAAGTTTGACTACATAAAGATATAAAGCTTCCGTGTGACAAAAAAACCACCATGAATAAATTGAAAGGAAATTCACAAAATATAAAAATATTTGCAAGTATTGATTAAAAGGTGCTAGTTTTTATAAATAAAAAAAACAAAACCCATAACTGAAGACATAACCCATAACAATTTCAAATTAATTTGTAAACTAATTAATGTAAATCAATAAATATCACTGTTTGTTTATGCATTTGGGGAGGACTAAAAAGAATATGAAAATGGGAGGAAGCAGTCCCTCTCTTATTCTACTGATGGGAAGGTAGATTGTGAAAAGGTGAACTTGGTGGGTTAGCATGGTGGTGCACGGGCAGGCTAAGTAGCCATCTCAGACAGTGATTAAAGTAAAATTGAATTTATTTAAGGGAAGGCGTCGGGGATAGGACATCCAAAGGGAAAGGTTGCACAGCACCAAGCCAAGGGGACACTGCGTCCATGATGGCAGCACCTCGGAGCTGGAGTTTCATCCTTCCTAGTACATGCAGTCGCTGTCAGGAAGCTTGTCCTTAGTGGGTTTGGGGACGGAGCTGGTGAGCTTGGAATGCAAGTGTGCCATCAGGACAGTTTCAGTTCCTTGTATGTGACTCCTGCTGTCCAGCGAGTTTTTCCAGGTCTTTTGTTCTCCTGTGGCAGGAAGCTTGCAAATGGCCATTAAGGAGTATATTGCCCTACAGTCCTAATAAATTGGTAGCACCCTGAGGGGAATTTATCCAGATGTATCAAAACCTTGGAAGGAACCATTCCCTGTCTGTATTACAGACAAGGAGTAAGGTGCACAATATGTTGTAAAGATGAAAAAATATCAGGCCACGACAAGTTGTGTGTGTGTGTGTGTGTGTGTGTGTGTATTGGAATTTCATCTCTGTCATTCTTTCTGTACTGTCTGAAGTTTAATATGGAATATATATTATGTTTTTAAAATTACGAATTGCATTATTTGTATAAGTAGAAAAAGCCAACTTCATTTTGAAAAAGAAAAGGTTAAAAGCACACTTGCTAGGATTCATTAGTTCTACTTTTGGGAGTTTATTACAAGGAAATATCTAGAGATATACAGACAGTTACAAAACATTTCAAATGTCCAACAATAGGGGATTGGTTAAGTAATTTATGTAAATCTAAGAGGTTCTTAGAAATTATGTTGTAGGTGAAGTGTCGACGTGGAAAATACAACTTTTACTAATTGAGAAAATAGTATGTGTAGAATGATGCAATCTTTGTAAAAATATGTACATTTTCTGTGTGTGTGTGTGTGTGTGTGTGTGTGTGTGTGTGCCCACATACATAAAAAGAGGAAAAGACATACTTGTTATTTTCTAGGTGGAATGTGGGATTATTAGTAAATTTTGCCTTGTACTTTTATACTGTTTCATTCTTCAGATTAGTTTTGACACCCTCTCTAATTTGTTCCCAAATTCCATTTCCAATCTCCCCTCCATGTACTCTTCTGTTTTTTCACATAACAAATCCTCTTCACTCCAGCTTCTTTGCTCTTCCATTGGGGTTCTTACTTCCAAGAAGATCTTTGCCTGCCCATCTCCAGCCATCAAGGTTTCACTTGTTCAAGCCTGAGCTCCAGGATACTTTTCAGGGCCTTCCCACTCTAAATACTAATCTCTCTATATCTGTAAACTCCACAGCTTTTTATCAGTACTGCTGTTGTGGTACTGATTGCTTTATACTTTTGAAACATGGGCTTCAGAGAGTGGAACTCCCCCTTGTGGGTTCTTGCCTCACAAAGTTTGAAGAATAAAATTCTCGGACTAAAAAAGACTTGTCAGTAAAAGGGTAGAAACTTATTGGAAGCAAATACAGACTCCCATGTAGGGCGGGGTTTCCAAGGGGGTAACCCACTAAGCCCCTTTTTCTAAGGTTTATATATGCTGTTGTTCTTTGTCTCTTCATGCTCCCTTCTAATTGGCCCACTTCCCCATTTTATGGCCCTGTGCTTTTCTAATTGGTCACTCTTGCAGAATATCAGCTTCAAAGTCCAAAACACGTGTTGTCCCCTCTTCCTCTCGCTCTTATCTTGTAACATTCCTCTATCTCCTGTGAACATGTGTTTCCCTCTTTCCAGCATCTGTCAACATTTCTGTATCCTCTGTGAAAATGTTTCCCTTTTCCCCAAACTCTGTGACTTTTCTTTATCCTCTGTGAATGTATGCCTTCCTCTCCCCTTATCCTGTGGCACGTTTCTATTCTCTGTGAATGTATGCTTTCCTCTCCCCTTATCCTGTGGCACGTTTCTATTCTCTGTGAATGTATGCCTTCTGGCGGCTCCAAGTCCTCACCTATGCATTCCTCCCCCATGGACCCTCTTTATTCCTAAGATTCCCTAAGCCTGCCTATTTTGTCCCTAAAATTCCTTTCACTTTGATGTGCTTTAGCTGTTTATTTTGTGTCTTCTCCCTCTTTTTAAATTGTGTTTTTTTTGCAGGCCGAATCCATGTCTCATATGTCTTGATATTCCACACAGCACCTAATAATGCTTTGCATCAGCAGGTATTCAGTAAATTCTTACTGGGTAAATGATTATATGTATAGGTACTTTCGATTCTGTTGTTAAGCTAGTGCATATTTAAGAAGAATAAAACCATTTTTTCCAATCCTCACCTGATGATATTTTTTTCCATTGCTTTTCAGAAAGAGTGGAAGGTAGATAGGGGACGAGAGAGAGAGGAAGAGAGAGAGAGAGAGAGAAAGACATTGATGTAAGAAAGATACATCACCTGGTTGCTACTGGCTACCTCCTACCTGCGCCCAGTCCAGGGGCGGAGAGTGAACCCTTGCCTGGGAATTGAATCCACAACCCTTCTGTGTGTGGGCTGGATGCTCTAACCACTTAACAACACTGGCCAGGGCTCCATTTGTCTTTTGATTGGAGCACTTAATTCATTTACATTCAAAGTAATTGTTTATAGGTATGTAGTTATTGCCATTTTATTAATTGTTTTCTGATTGTTCTTATAGTTCTCTCCTCTCTCCTTATTCTCTTGCTTTCTTCTCTTCTACATTGTTGACTCACCTAAGTGTTGTATTTGGATTCCTTTCTCTTTATTTCTTGTATATCTCTTATAGATTTTTAAAAATATATATTTTCATTGATTTCAGAGAGGAAGGGAGAAGGAGAGAGAAACGGAAACATCAACGATGAGAGAGAACCACTGACTGGCTGCCTCCTGCACGCCCCCTACTGGGGACTAAGCCAGCAACCCAGGCATGTGCCCTTGACCAGAATTGAATCCGGAACCCTTCAGTCCACAGGCCAGTGCTCTATCCACTGAGCCAAAGCAGCTAGGGCTCTTGTAGATTTTTTATTTGTGGTTACCATGTGCTTCTTATATACCACACTATGTTTTTAGCAGTCTATTTTAAGGTGATGGTTGCTTAAATTTGAACACATTCTAGAATCATTACCATTTTTACTCACCCCCTTCATATTTATATTTTTGTCACTATTTTTTACTTCTTTTGTGTGTGTTTTGTGTATCCTTAACTTTGGTACTAGTTTTAGCGTTTGTTGTTCCACTGCTTTTATTATGTATTTGCCTTTGTCAGTGAAAATTTTTTCTTTGTGATATTTTATTTATAGTTTCTTCTTCTTAAAGAAGACCTTTTAACATTTCTTGTAATACTGGTTTAGTGGTGATGAACTCCCTCAGCTTTTTCTTATCCAACTGAAATTTTAATACAGCAAAAGTTCACCAGAAATCATTATTTTTAGCTTATGGTTTTCAATGATAAACCATTGTCAGTAGTTCTCAACCTTTCTAATGCCGCGACCCTTTAATACAGTTCCTCATGTTGTGGTGAACCCCAACCATAAAATTATTTTCGTTGCTACTTCATAACTGTAATTTTGCTACTGTTATGAATCATAATGTAAATATCTGTGTTTTCCGATGGTCTTAGGCTCTACAGCAGCAGTTCTCAACCTGTGGGTCATGACCCACAGGTTGAGAACCGCTAGCAGGGTCACCTAAGACCATCGGAAAACACAGATATTTACATTATGATTCATAACAGTAGCAAAATTACAGTTATGAAGTAGCAACGAAAATAATTTTATGGTTGGGGTTCACCACAACATGAGGAACTGTATTAAAGGGTTGCGGCATTAGAAAGGTTGAGAACCACTGGATTAGATATAGTGCTAATTCTAGAAATTTTGTTTTCTGATGTTGAGAGATTGGTTTCAGAAGTGCCATTAAAAGCCAGTGAAATCCTGGAGAATTTTAGATAATGTAACTGAAACCAAGGTTCGGTTGCTTGCTGCCAAGAAAACCAAACTTGTGAGACAGATGCTGGTTGAAAAAGGAAAGTGGTTTATTCAAGAGCCAGACACCTAAGAAGACGGGGACTCTTGTTGCAAAGCCCATCTCAAAATCTCATTGCAGGCAAAGATTTTTATATGGCAGAGAGGGCAAGTAGAACAAAGAGATCAAGGGGAGGGAGTTGAAAGGTTCTCTATGTGCAGACCAGTACAGTCCATTCCAATAAGGATCTTGAAACTGGTCAAGTGATGGTTTGGTGTATATCATCCTGGTCTTCATTATTCTGGTTTTACTGTTGAAGGTCAGCAAATCTCCTGAAACTGGGATGGCTGAAGGTCGAAGTCTGCATCTTCTGAAGTTAGTTCCTAGGATTTGTATACAAACATGCTGTTTATCTACAAGCTACACATTAGTCAGAATAGCATTTACAGAAACAATGTCAAAAGAACGGTGAGATGGGTTACAATTCCCACTGTTACAATAGGAGTGAGCAGGAAGCATATTCTTGACAGCAAGTTATCTTTACAGACTATTCTGTCTCTTAATATAATTTAGATGCCCATCCAAGAAAAAGAAGCTTCAAAGAAAGAAGTCATTCTTCTGGCAAAGATGAAACATCCTAACATTGTAACCTTCTTCAGTTCGTTTCAAGGTTTGACTTTCTAGCATTCTTAAAGTATTTTAATAAAGTATCAGCATATAGACTTCTGTAAAAGATATGTTCCTGAGAACTGTGTATAGTTTTTGTGAATGGACTCATTTTCCCATTTATTTAAATTGTCATTTGAGACATAATCTTCATTTTTTTATTTTTTAATATATTTTATTGATTTTTTTACAGAGAGGAAGGAAGAGGGATAGAGAGTTAGAAACATCGATGAGAGAGAAACATCGATCAGCTGCCTCTTGCACACCTCCTACTGGGGATGTGCCCGCAACCAAGTTACGTGCCCTTGACCAGAATCGAACCTGGGACCTTTCAGTCTGCAGGCTGATGCTCTATCCACTGAGCCAAACCGGTTTTGGCTGAGACATAATCTTTATTTCTTCACTAGTGAATTTTTATAGACAGCTTTCCTAAGTTTTTTTTTTTTTAATCTCTCCTTAATTCTTACTCCCTCAAATAGTTAATAATTGGTATATTAGCTTTGCTGCAGGAACAGCACTTAAATTTCTGTGACCTACAATAATACACATCTGTCTCTCACTCGTGACATATTGGCTGTGGGTGGACTGGGCCTTAATTCTGGGGTCCAGGCTGAATAAGCAGCCCAGATATGGAGCATACTGTTCTGAGCAAAAGAAAAGAGCAAGATACAAGCACCCCCACATCATCAGTCTTGGAGTCCTGCTAGGATGTGGCATGGCTTTCATTTTCCTTATGGATTCACATTCCTGTTGCAATGCAACCATGCAGTTAACTTTGATAATGGAGTGAAGGGGGAGGGGATACTTTGCCCACATGAGGCCCTGAACACCCTCTGGAAATGGGTGGGGCTATACAGTCTTCTTACAGAGAGGCAGCAAATAGTTATGCACCATTACCAAGCAAATGGCAAAAATTGAGAAGAAAACTATAAGGAAGAAATCCCTTCATTTGCACACCTGAATACAAGATCTATTCTATCTCCATCCATCATTCTATTTCAAAGGTAGGAACAACACAAAACAAGCAATCAAATAATCATGAAAAGAACAGTGGTCAGAAATCATTCATTCACGTAACAAATGTTTATCCAGTGCTTACTGTATTGTTCTAGTTGCCAAGAATAGAGCAGTGAACAAAGCAGCTGAACATATCTGTCCTCATGGAGTTTGCATTCTATTGGGAAGAGTCAGACAATAAACACATATACAGTGTGCCACTTATTTATAGGCTGTCAGAGGGCTGTACATGCCAAAGTTCACCATGGGGCATTCCCTCAGTACTTGGCACTGAGGGTGCTCAAATTCACTGGTTGTAAGTATTTAATGGACCAGGAATGCTACCTAGGTATCTTCAAGCACCATCAGGAGCTGAAGATCAATAAATAAACATTGATACTATATTTTGAGCTTTTACATTATGTTTCTTATAAATGAAAATTACTGCGTTCAAATTAGCTCTCTGCATGCAACCTTCTTCAACAACTGGGTGTTTAAAAGAACTCTTCTGAGGTCTTTCTAGGAGCTGAGTAGTACACAAGAACAGGGAATTCAGTTATATTAAAAACTTTTAAGGGCAGCCACTAAATAAAGTGCCTTCATTTCTGTTCATTGATTCCTAATACCAACACCATAAGATGATCTTTATTTTCCTCATTCTTTGGGTTATTACTGTGACCCAATCTGGCTACCTCCTACTCATCCTCAGGCCTTCTCTGAGATCACAATTCAAATTATGGCCCCCTTTCCTGATCTTGCCTAGCACTTTGTACTTGTATGCATATGTCTATTTAGATAAGAAATTATGAATTGGTTTAATATTTGTCTTCCTTTTAATGGATCCTTTTGCTCACTACTTGATCCTCAGCATCTAGCACAGAGTAGGTGTTTAATATATGTTTGCTGAATGAGTGCATGGACTGGACCACTTTAATAGATTAGAGTATGTATTTATACCATGCAAAATGGATATTTGAGGACAGTATTTTCCTGGATACTGTTATAAAATTAGAGGTCATTTTTATGGTATAAATAACCTCTGCTGAGTTTGTTTATATTATAAGCTTACATTTTCTTATGAGAGCTTTTTTTTTTTTTTTTTTTAATTAGAGCACCCTTTTGTTTAGTTATTGTGATGCTTTTGGGTTTGCCTGGAAGATTGCTGGGTCTTGAAACTCCAAGCTTATCTGAAAGTTTTAGAAGTCCTTACAGCACCTACTAGACAGTGTAGATAAATAAAGCCTTTGCTTACCCTCAGA
Organism: Plecotus auritus; assembly: GCF_963455305.1. Classification (NCBI taxonomy): domain Eukaryota; kingdom Metazoa; phylum Chordata; class Mammalia; order Chiroptera; family Vespertilionidae; genus Plecotus; species Plecotus auritus. The sequence continues at coordinate 96,889,146 of NC_137772.1, read as the reverse complement.
CAACTTATCTCTGAACACAAGAACTCTGGCTCTAGTTCATTAACTACTTGTAGAGAGTATGGAAGTTTCACAGATTTGAAGTAACATACAAAAAATAAGTAGAATGTGGTGAGATGTTCCTAAGGCTAAACTAATTCCACTTAAATTCCTTCAGTAAATATTTATTGAGTACCTATTATATGTCAGGAATGTTTTAGGTCTTGAGGATATATCTTAGTGAACAAAATAGGCAAAAATTTCTACACTGTTGTTTGTTGCTGCTGACCACAAATTTAGTGGCTTAAACCAACACCCACTTAGCATCATCCAGTTTCTCTAGGTCAGAAGTCTGGGCTTGGCTTGGCTGGATTCTCTGCTGAGGGTCTCACATAGTTGAATCAAGATGTCAGTTAGGCCCGGCCAGTGTGGCTCAGTGGTTGAGCATTGACCTATGAACCAATCGGTCACAGGTTGGATTCCCAGTCAGGGCACATACAAGTTGCGACCGAGCCACTGCTGTAGAGCCTAAGACCATCAGAAAACACAGATATTTATATTACGATTCATTAACAGTAGCAAAATTACAGTTATGAAGTAGCAATGAAAATATTTTATGGTTGGGGTCACCACAACATGAGGAACTGTATTAAAGGGTCACGGCATTAGGAATGTTGAGAACCACTGCCTTAGGGGATGTCTGACTGCCGGTTTAGGCCTGATCGGGATTGGGCCTAAACCGGCAGTCGGACATCCCTCTCACAATCCGGGACTGCTGGCTTCTAACCACTCGCCTGGCTGCGTGCCTGATTGCCCCTAACCACTCTCCATGCCAGCCTGATAGCCCCCTAACCACTCCCGTGCCAGCATGATTGACACCTAACTGCTCTCCTGCTGGCCCGATCAGCCCCAGCTGCCCTCCCCTGCAGGCCTGGTCACCCCCAAATGCCCTCCCCTGCTGGCCATCTTGTGACAACGTGGTGGAGGCCATCTTGTGACGGCCATCTTGTGATGACGTGGGGCGGCCATCTTGTGGTGACGTGGGGTGGCCATCCTGTGATGACATGGGGGCGGCCATCCTGTGATGACATGGGGGTGGCCATCTGTGAAGACATGGGGGTGGCCATCTTGTGATGCGATTGTGTGAGGGTCAATTTGCAAATTACCTCTTTATTATATAGGATTTCTAATCTCTTGCAGGAATGTATTAATAATAATAGCTAACATTTATTGAAATGTCATATTGTGTAAGCATTGTTCTAAGCATCTGACATGGATTAATTCAATCATTACAGCAATCCTAAGAGAAATTTCTATATTATTATATCCATTTTATAGATGAGGTAATGAAGCACAGAGAAATTAAAATAACTTGCTTAGAGTCACAGAGCTAAGAAATGTAAGTGATGAAGTGAAATTAGAATTCAGTCCATCTTGATGCTAACTATATATATATATACTACATTTTTTTTCTGTCATATTCTCCATCCTCTAGAACTTGAAAGGAAGTGATTAGTGAATATTTGAAATGCTTCCAGAACCAAATGATGCCTTTTCTTACAGAGAACAACAGGCTGTTTATTGTGATGGAGTATTGTGATGGAGGGGACCTCATGAAAAGAATCAATAGACAACAGGGAGTGTTATTTAGTGAAGATCAGGTAAAAACACTTCTAATTTCCCTTATAATTTATATGGGGGACATTAAATTTAAAATGCCATAAGAAGTACACTGTGTTTAGAAGAAGCATGATTTCTGGTAGAGAATTCAAATCACAAAATAGTGATCAATATTCTTGATAGATTTAGTCTAGAACATATTTGCAATTGAACTTAAATGGAATCTCTGTGAGAGTGAAGTTTGCTTGAGAAAATATAGTATTTTATTTTTGGACAGTCTCATGTAGGGTGCCCCTGAGATAAATTTTCACAGATAAAAAACCTGAATGTGGATTTCCTCGGCCATTTTATTATTTATTTATTTATTTATTTATTTATTTATTTATTTATTTATTTTTGCTTTCTACAGTAGATCCAATTTAGATTTATTTTTTTCATTTTTATTTTTTATTGTTTAAAGTATTACATATAGTAGTACATATATCTCCTTTTTTTTTCCCATTGACCTTCCCCCAGCCTCCCCTACCCCTGTCGCATGCCCTCATCCCACCCCTTCCAGTGTCTTGTGTCCATTGGTTGTGCTTATATGCACGCATACAAGTCCTTTGGTTGATCTCTTTCCCCTCCTCCCCAACACTCCCCGGCCTTCCCGCTGTAATTTGATAGTCTGTTCGGTGCTTTACTGCCTCTGTATCTATCTTTTTGTTCATCAGGTTATAATGTTCTTTATTTTCCATAAATGAGTGAGATCATGTGGTATTTTTCTTTCATTGCCTGGCTTATTTCACTTAACATAATGCTCTCCATCTCCATCCATGCTGCTGCAAATGGTAAGAACTCCTTCTTTTTTACCGCAGCGTAGTATTCCATTGTGTAGATGTACCATGGTTTTCTAATCCACTCATCTGCTGATGGGCATTAAGGCTGTTTCCAAATCTTAGCTATGGTGAATTGTGCTGCTATGAAGATAAGGGTGCATATATCCTTTCTGATTGGTGTTTCTAGTTTCTTGGGATATATTCCTAGAAGTGGGATTACTGGGTCAAATGGGAGTTCCATTTTTAGTTTTTTGAGGAAAACTGTTCTCCACATTGACTGCACCAGTCTGCATTCCCACCAGCAGTGCAGGAGGGTTCCTTTTTCTCCACATCCTCACCAGCACTTGACATTTGTTGATTTGTTAATGATAGCCATTCTGACAGATGTGAGATGGAACCGCATTGTCGTTTTGATTTGCATCTCTCGGATAATTAGTGACTTTGAGCATGTTTTCATGTGTCTCTTGGCCTTCCTTCTGTCTTCTTTCGAAAAGATTCTATTTAAGTCCGTTGCCCATTTTTTTATTAGGTTGTTTATCTTCCTTTTGTTAAGTTGTATGAGTTCCCTGTAAATGTTGGAGATTAAACCCTTATCGGTGATAACATTGGCAAATATGTTCTCCCATGCAGTGGGCTTTCTTGTTGTTTTGTTGATGGTTTCTTTTGCTATGCAAAAGCTTTTTATTTTGATGTAGTCCCATTTGTTTATTTTCTCTTTAGGTTCCATTGCCCTAGGAGCAGTATCAGTGAAGAAATTGCTTCGGCATATGTCTGAGATTTCTCTGCATGTGGATTCCTCTAGTATTTTTATGGTTTCCCATCTTACGTTTAAGTCTTTTATTCATTTAGAGTTTATTTTTGTGTACGGTGTAAGTTGGTGGTCTAGTTTCATTTTTTTTTTTTTTTTGCATGTATCTGTCCAATTTTCCCAGCACCATTTATTGAAGAGACTGTCTTGACTCCATTGTATGTTCATGCATCCTTTGTCAAATATTAATTGAGCATAGTGGTTTGAATCGATATCTGGGTTCTTTATTCTATTCCATTGGTCTATATGTCTGTTCTTCTGCCAGGACCAGGCTGTTTTGAGAACAGTGGCTTTGTAATACAACTTGAAATCTGGTATTGAGATCCCTCGTACTTTGTTCCTCTTTCTCAGGATTGCTGTGGCTATTCGGGGTCTTTTTTTATTCTAGATGAATTTTTGGAGAGTTCTTTCTAGGTCTGTGAAATATACCATTGGTATTTTAATGGGGAATGCATTGAATCTATAGATTGCTTTGGGTAGTATGGACATTTTAATGAGGTTGATTCTACCAATCCATGAATATGGTTTTTTCTTCCGTCTGTTTATGTCTTCCTCTATCTCTTTGTTCAGTGTCCTGTAGTTTTTCACATATAGATCTTTTACCTCCTTAGTTAAGTTTATTCCTAGGTATCTTAATTTTTTTGGTGCGATGGTAAATGGGATTGCTTTTTTACCCTCTCTTTCTATAAGTTCACTATTGGTGTATAGAAATGCCATAGGTTTCTTGGCATTAATTCTGTATCCTGCTACATTGCCAAATTCATTTATTAAGTCTACTAGTTTTTTGATGGAGTCTTTCGGGTTTTTTATGTACAATATCATGTCATCTGCAAATAAGGACAGCTTTACTTCTTCTTTTCCAATTTGGAAATTTGCCTCTATTTCTTCTTCTTGTCTCACTGCAATGGCTAATACTTCCAGTACTATGTCGAACAGGAGTGGTGAGAGTGGGCATCCCTGTCTTGTTCCTGTTCTTAGGGGAAATGATTTTAGTTTATGCCCATTGAGTATGAGGTTGGCTGTGGGTTTATCATATATGGCTTTTATTATGTTGAGGTATGATTCTTCTCTTCCTACCTTGCCGAGAGTTTTTATCAAGAAAGGGTGTTGGATTTTGTCAAATGCTTTTTCTGCATCAATTGATATGACTATGTGATTTTTATCTCTCAATTTGTTTATGTGACGTATCACGTTTATTGATTTGCGGATATTGTACCATCCTTGCATTCCTGGGATAAATCCTATTTGGTCATGGTGTATGATCTTTCTGATGTACTGTTGGATCCGATTTGCTAGAATTTTGTTGAGGATTTTGGCATCTATGTTCATGAGGGATATTGGCCAGTAATTCTCTTTCATTGGGTTGTCTTTATCTGGTTTTGGTATTAGGGTGATGCTGGCTTCATAGAAGGAGCTTGGAAGTGTTCCTTCCTCTTGAATTTTTTGGAATAGTCTGAGGAGGATAGGTTTTAGTTCTTTCTTGAATGTTTGGTAAAACTCCCCTGTGAAGCCATCTGGCCCTGGGCTTTTGTTTGCTGGAAGCTTTTTTGATGACTGCTTCAATTTCTTTCATAGCTATTGGCCTCTTGAGATGTTTAGATTCTTCCTGATTGAGTTTTGGAAGGTTGTATTTTTCTAGGAATATGTCCATTTCCTCCAGGTTGTCCAGTTTGTTGGAATAGAGTTGTTCATAGTATTTTTTAACAATCCTTTGTATTTCGACGGGATCTGTTGTTATTTCTCCTCTTTCATTTCTGATTTTCTTTATTTGGGTCCTCTCTCTTTGCTTCTTGGTGAGCCTGGCTAGGGGTTCATCAATCTTGTTTATCCTTTCAAAGAACCAGCTCTTGGTTTTGTTGATCTTTTGTATTATTTTTTTGGTCTCAGTGTCATTTATCTCCGCTCTGATCTTCATTATTTCCTTCCTTCTGCTTACACTGGGCTTTTCTTGTTGCTCTCTTTCTAACTCTTTGAGTTGTAGGGTTAGGTAATTTATTACCATTGTTTCTTGTTTTTTGCAGTAGGCTTGTAGAGCTATGAACTTCCCTCTCAAGACTGCTTTCGCTGTGTCTCATAGATTTTGGATTGTTGTGTTTTCATTGTCATTTGTTGCCATGATGTTTTTTACTTCTTTGATCTCTCTGGTAACCCAGTCATTGTTTAATAGCATGCTATTTAGTCTCCATGTGTTTGATTTTTTTTTTTTTGGATTGTTTTTATTGTAGTTGATTTCCAGTTTTATGCCACTGTGATCTGAGAAGATGCTTGATATAATTTTGAAGGGACTTTGCCTGTGACCCAATATGTGGTCTATCTTTGACAATGACCCATGTGGACTTGAGAAGAATGTATATTCTGTGGCTTTGGGGTGAAATGTTCTGAAGATGTCAATTAATTCCATCTGGTAGTGAGTCATTTAGGATTGATGTTTCTTTGCTGATTTTTTGTTTAGAGGATTTGTCCAATGGTGATAGTGGGGTATTAAAGTCTCCTACTATGATTGTATTGCTGTCAATCTCTCCCTTGATGTCATCCAGGAGTTTTTTTTATGTATTTGGGTGCTCCTGTATTGGGTGTGTATATGTTTACCAGAGTTATTTCTTCTTTTTGGATTGCTCCCTTTAGTATTATGAAGTGGCCTTCCTTATCTCTTGTTATCTCCTTCACTTTGAGATCTAATTTGTCAGATATAAGTATTACTACCCAAGCTTTTTTTTCATTTCCATTTGCCTGAAAAACCCTTTTCTATCCCTTCACCCTCAGTCTGTTTGTGTCTTTTTTTCTGAGGTGGGTTTCTTGTAGACAGCAGATATATGGGTCGTGTTTTCTTATCCAATCCATTACCCTATTTCTTTTGATTGGGGTATTTAATCCATTTACATTTAAAGTTATTATAGTTAGGTACTTATTTGTCGCCATTTTTATTCTTTACCCCTGTGTTCCTTCTTCACTTCCTATTTCTTTTTTTTAACAGCATTTCTTGCATTGCTGGTTTGGTGGTAATAAACTCCCTTAGTCTTTTTTGTCTGTGAAGCTCCTGATTTCACCTTCAGTTTTGATTGATAGCCTTGCTGGGTACAGTATTCTTGGATTCAGACCCTTCCTTTGCATGACTTTGTATATTTTATTCCATTCCCTTCTGGCCTGATGTGTTTCTGTTGAGAAATCAGTCACTAGTCTGATGGGGGTTCCTTTGTAGGTAACTTTCTTTCTCTATCTGGCCGCTTTTAAGATTCTTACTTTGTTGTTGGTGTTTGCCAATTTAATTATAATGTCCCTTGGCGTCGGTCTTTTGCGGTTCATTTTACTTGGGACTCTGTGAGCTTCTTGGATTTGTGTGGGGTGTTTTCTTCCCTATATCAGGGAAGTTTTCTGTCATTATTTCTTCAAACAGGTTTTCTATTCCTTGCTCAGTTTCCTCTCCTTCTGGAACCCCTATTATGCGGATGTTGTTTTGTTTTGTGTTGTACTAACTTTCCATTAGGCTCTCCTCCTGCTTTTTAATTTTTTTTCTAGAAGTTGCTCTACTTGGGTAATTTTTCCTATCTTGTCTTTCAGCTCACTGATGTGGTCCTCTGCTTCTTCTAGTCTACTCTTGATGCTTTCTATTGAGTTATTTACAGCAGCGATGTCATTTTTTATTTCTTCTTGGTTCTTCTACATTTCCTCTTGGTTCTTATACATATTGTCGAATTTGTCTTCCATGCTTTTCATCCACCTATGACCATTTCTCTGAATTCTTTCTCTGACAGGTTGCTTGCCTCCATTTCGTTTACTTCCTTTTCTGGTGATGCCTGCTTTTCTTTCATATGTGGGCTGTTTCTTTGTCTCCCCATGATGTCTCTTCTCCCAGTGTCTGGTTATGTAGTTATCTCTCTCATTATCCCAGGCGAAATCTGACCTTTCCGTGAGGGTGTGTAGAGCTCCTCTGAATCTGCGTGCTTGCGCCAATTGGGGACCGGTGTTTTCAGGTTTGCAGCTGTTCGGTGGCTGCCGTAGTAGTAGATTCCCTGGGCTTTTTAGGCTTCTGATAACCTCCACTTTCCCCTTCAAGATGGCGCGGTCTCTGCATTCAAGCCGGTAGCTCCAGGAGGGAACCCAGCAGCAGTGGGAGCTGCTCGGTCAGGGAAGCCCTGTCTAGCATTCCCCCACAGTCTGTTGAGTATAATGTCCCTCAACTCAACAACAAACACTCCCCATGCGACCACACACTCTCCCTTTGTTTTCTCACTCACACCCTATCTTGCAGTCTGCCTTCCCGTCGGCAGCCGTCTTCTTTCTCTCTCCTTGGCTATTTTAAATGTGACATATTTATAGGTTCACTCTTCTTCCTTTTACCATTTGTGTTCATTTTGTTATGGAGGATAGAAGCTCTTCTTAGCAATGGCTATTTCATTTCATTGGTTTTTAAGAACAATGGCTTTGATTTCCATTTTCTTTTTTGCACAAACACATTTTTCTACTATATTCTAAGCTTCTTTTAGAAGCTTCTTGGGAGTTGTACTTCTGATGGAGACAGGTATGTGTGTATGGAGAAGAATCCCAATCAGACCTGTGTGACTAATGGGAAAGGGCACTGCCTCAAGTAGTGCCCAGGAATGGCCCAACGGCTTTCTTTCTTTTTCTTTTTTTAAAGAATTTTATTGACTTTTAGAGAGAGAGGGAGAGAGAAACATTGATGTGTGAGAATGAAACATCTATCTGCTGCCCCCTTGCACGCCCTCCACTGGGGATCAAGCCTGCAACCCTAGCATGTGCCCTGACCAGGCAGGAATCAAACCGGTGACCTCTCAGTGCACAGCACTATGCCCACCCAACTGAGCCATACCAGACAGGGCCCAACAGCTTTCTTTAGGCCACTTGTTTGTTTTATTTTAGCATTTTTGAGCATCAGCTCACATAACTTCTTCCTTGAATTAAAATGTAACATTTTGAATGTACAAATGATTAATGAATCAATATATCTAACCTCTGTAAACCTCACCAAGCATTTTTCCTATGCTCATTTACATTGTATATTAAATTCCATATTTTTTTAAATATATTTTATTGATTTTTTACAGAGAGGAAATGGAGAGAGGGATAGAGAGTTAGAAACATCAATGAGAGAGAAACATTGATCAGCCGCCTCCTGCACACCCCCCACTGGGGATGTGCCCGCAACCAAGGTACATGCCCTTGACCGGAATCGAACCCGGGACCCTTCAGTCCACAGGCTGACGCTCTATCCACTGAGCCAAACCGGTTTCGGCTAAATTCCATATTTTTAGAAACCCTGCTTTCTTTCTATTTAGGTATTATTTTTCCACATTTAATTAAAAAATACTTTTCTTTACAAAATTTTGAACTAAGTTTTTCTTTGTTGGGTGAGAACTAAAATTACAACTGAATCATAGTATCTGGAATATAGCTTTTTTTCCTATTGTTTTTCTCTTTCTGTATAATTTGGTAAACAAAGTATAAATGAAATTTTAGAATAGTTTAAATAAATTTGTATAGACATAGAATACATTTTACTAAAGAGGCTCATGACCAGCTAAGGTAAATAAAATTATGACTAAGAAAATTACACCTTAAAAAGCTTAAAAGTAACATTTTTTTGTTTTTATATTGTGTACACATATATTGGTATTTCATGAAAAAATGTAATAACCTCACATATTATCCATTTCTTTCTCCTTCATTCTATGCTCTTGGCATACTCCTTCCATTGAAAAGGAAAAACCAGTGGCACCAGGGTTATCAAGAAATAGGGCAGCTTGCCTACTACTCTGATGCAGTTAGCAACCTAATATTAAGAAAAATGGAAATTGTAAACTGCCTCCTCTCTCTTTTGCTTTTTTTTTGTGTGTGTCTGTTGTGTATTGGAGTTCACTTTGATACCAACATGTTTGGATTGTTTTTTGCGCCTCCATTTTTGGGGGTTTTATATCTTACTAGAAGCCTGCTGCATGAATTCATGCATAGATGGGGTCTGGCCAGCCGGGGGAAGGGGACACGGGTGGTTTGCCAGCCGGCCCCGCCCCCGATTGGGGGGGTCAGGGCGGGTTGGCCAGGGGGAAGGGCCGTGGGCAGTTGGCAGGCCGGCCCTGCCCCCTGGTAGAACTCCCAGTTGAAGGGACAATTTGCATATTAGCTCTTTATTATATAGGATTAGCATCATTCATGTAAAGACGTATATATCAATATGTTATTTCCCTCTTTTTGCATATCATCATGAAGATACTTCAGTGACCACCAGCCTATTCACAAGTTTTGTTTATGTTCCCTATACAGATTCTGAGTTGGTTTGTGCAGATTTCTCTAGGACTAAAACATATTCATGACAGGAAGATCTTACACCGGGACATAAAAACACAGGTAACAGCTTAGAAAGAGAACAAAGACAGAACTGATCTTTTGTTTTCTTGAAATCTCTCAAACAACATAGCATTTTCTCCATTTACAGAACATTTTTCTTAGCAAGAATGGAGTGGTTGCAAAGCTTGGGGACTTTGGTATAGCAAGAGACCTAAACAAGTAAGTTCTTTGTAAAATCATATTTTCCTATTTATGACAACCAAATATGTATATTTTAAGTATTATAAGTAAAGAAGATATTAAAGGCTTAGTTTCCAGATAATTGTAGATAACCATATAAATCCATTAAATCGCCTGCTGACATGGCTCAGTGGTTGAGCGTGGACCTATGAACCAGGAGGTCTTGATTTGATTCATGGTCAGGGCACATGCCTGGTTTGTGGGCTTGATCTCCAGTGTGGGGCATGCAGGAGGCAGCCAATCAATGATTCTCTGTCATCACTGATGTTTCTTTCTTTCCCTTCCTCTCTGAAATCAATAAAAATACATTTAAAAATAAAGTGACTTTTCCTTCCCTAGCAAATGCCTGGTTAAAAATAAATCCATTGGCCGAAACCGGTTTGGCTCAGTGGATAGAGCGTCGGCCTGCGGACTGAAGGGTCCCGGGTTCGATTCCGGTCAAGGGCATGTACCTTGGTTGCAGGCACATCCCCAGTGGGAGGTGTGCAGGAGGCAGCTGATCGATGTTTCTCTCTCATCGATGTTTCTAGCTTTCTATCCCTCTCCTTTCCTCTCTGTAAAATACCAATAAAATATATTTAAAAAAATAATAAATAAATCCATTGGATCATTCAGATGGAAAAAAAAACACATTCAGATGGTACTTTGTCTGAAGTTAAAATTCCCAAGATAAATCTTGGCATGATAGAATAATGGTGACAATGTTGTATAGTGTCCTCTAAACTTATCAATTGAGATGTAACTTTTTTTTTAAATCCTCATTTGAGGATATTTTTTCATTGATTTTTAGAGAGAGTGGAAGAGAGAGGGAAAGACAGAGAGAAATATCTATGAGAGAGTAACACATTGATTGGTTGCCTTCTGCACGAGCCCCTACTCGGCCTGGGCCGGGGAGGAGTCTGCAACTGAGGTCCGTTTCCTTTACTGGTATCGAACCTAGGACCCTTCAGTCTGCCGACACTCTATCCACTGAGCCAAACTGACTAGGGCAAGATGTAACTTAATATGAATAAAGCTAGTGAGAAATTAGTGAAACAGACAAATTTACACATGCTGGATATATGGGTGTAACTGTTTTGGAAGATAATTTGGTGGTAATATCAACAGATTTTTAAATGTTCTAATTTTGGGAATTTGTTGTAAGGGGATAATGTGAAATTTGGAATAATTTAAATGTCTAATAATTAGGAAATGGTTAAATGTAATAGAACTTGGCATAGCCAGTACCTGAATATTATGTAGTTACTAACATTCATGATTTTGAAGACTTCTTGATAATGTGAGGAAATATTTATTATATCAGGTAAAAATATGGAATTCTGAATTTTAAATACACTATGATCACAGTATTGTGAAAAATTGCATGGAAAAAGACAGGAAGGATATATATCAGAATTTTAACAATAACATAATTGTTTTTGGGTGGTAAGATTATGGATAATTTTTTTCTTCTTTATTCACTTTTGTTTTCCTCAAATTTAAATCATGAGATTGCATTCCTTTGATAATTGGGAAGAGGGGACTTTCTGTAATATAATAATTTTTATAATGTAACAATTTTTATAATATAACAGTTGTACCTCTTTGTTGAGACTTTAGGCCATAACCTTTTTTTTTAATGTGTAAATTTTTGGGAGGTAAATTACAAGTTTTAAAATAAACTATTTTTATTACTCTATTATCAATGTACAGTATTTTTTCTTTAATATTTGCATACATCAAATTTTGTTATCCATTTTTATAATTTTTTCTTGCATGTTCATATCTTAAGCCTTTTTTTGCTCCAATAATAAACAATGTCATTTTATTATTTAACATAATTTACTAGTTCCACAGAACTTGCTCAAACTTGTGTTGGAACACCTTACTATCTGTCTCCAGAGATCTGTCAGAATAAACCCTACAACAACAAAACGTGAGTGGCTGACTATGGGTTTAAAGATCTCAGTAAAATCAGATGGATTCTCTCTTTCTTATGATACTTATGTAATTTTATTTTCTTCACTAGAGGCCCAGTGCACGACATTCATGCACTGGGGGTTGGGGGGGTGTCCCTCAGCCTGCACTCTCTTGCAGTCTGGGACCCCTTGCTCCTTACCACCCACCTGCAGGGGAGGTGGGAGAAGCTCCTGTCACCGCTGCTGCACTCAGCACATGAGCCCAGCTTCCGGCTGAGCGGTGCTCCCCCAATGGGAGGGCATGACCACCAGGGGGCAGCTCCTGCATTGAGAGTCTGCCTCCTGGTGGTCAGTGCGCATCATAGCGACTGGTCATTCCCCTGTTTGGTTGATTTGCATAGTAGGGTTTTATTATATAGGATTAGGGTTTTATTATATAGGATGTGTGAAATTCAATTCCCAGTCAGGGCACATACAAAAATCAACCAATAAATCATAAATAAGTGGAACAACAAATCAATGTTTATTTTTTCTTTCTCTCCCTTCCCTCTCTAAAATCAATAAATTTAAAAAATTAATTAAGAAAAAGGAACCATATTTGATACATACATATGTATGGGAACCCCACATACATGAGAGAGTCAGAGACCCCACATGCAGGAGAGGTTCAGAGATGGAAAGGGGACATGGGTATCTAAGACATTCTGAGCTAGGGATGAGTTAAGGTGCCTTTGGGGCTTCAAAGGGTCATTGCAATATGATGAGAGCAGACCTTTAGTAAATAGATGTTTTCCTTGCCCTGTAGATAGGTCAAAAGAAGTTATCTCTGATAATAGTTTGTTATGGGCTAGGCTCCTAATTTAAGTTCTTCTAGGTAGTTAAAAAGAGGGGCAGAAATTTCTCTGGAGCCTGTGGCTAAAGTTGCCTTTAGCTCAAAGTAATCTGCATATCACTGAGGCACTTCTTGGGGTGCTTGTTCTGAACTCCTCTTCCCCCACCCCCACAGCAATACCTTCTTACTGTGGTCAGCAGTTAGACAGACATGGGCAGAAGGAGGACGATGGGCCAGGTACAGAAGGTCACTTTGGTGGAAAGCTCGGGTGCCCAGCGAAGGACAATTGTAAGGTAGAACCTCATCCCTAGGGTGACTTTTCCTCCCCTAGAAAATGCCTGGTCATGAGGTTTGGATCTCTTACCTTCCCTCCCTAGAGATAACATCTAGGCCTCAGTTGTATTTCAGCTTCAGGCCCAGAAAAGCAGCAAAACCAGAGAAGTGACCCCACAGCTGACCTCAGGACCAGCTGCATTGAATAATGATCCCCTGCCCTGGCCCCGACCAATCAATCAGTGGAGACCCTGACCCTGAAAGGACACACCTGGAAAGCTGCTGAATATTCCTCTGGGACCTCCCCTAAAATCTCCACCCTTAAAATCCTTAGGAAAGCCTGGCCAGAGTGGCTCAGCTAGTTGTGTCCTGTGCCCTGAAAAGTTGCTGGTTCCATTCATGGTCAGGAACCTGGGTTGTGGGTTTGATCCCCAGTCAACTGATATTTCTCCCTCACATCAATGTGTTTATTTTTCTCTCTCTCTAAGCATGTCTGCGTGTCCTGGGGTGAGGATTTAAAAAACCCCAAAACCTCAGGATGGAGGACCCAGTGTGCTCTCCCTCCCGGAGCACTCCCGCGCCTTTCCCTTTTCCCTCATACCCCCAGGCATGTCACCTTTACCTTCCTCACTTCTAAGCTCCAAGATCCCTTCCTTTGCCTCTATAACTTGTTTCCTAAACCCATTTCTTCTGCAAATTACTTCTACTCTGTGATTTTCTAAATAAGTGTTCTCTTATAGGTTGGGTCTTGGCTCTGAATTCTTTCCCAGCCAGAACTCAGGTATTGAGGTTGCTGAACCCAGGTCCAGTCTGACCCCACCTGATGCTATTCCTGCTGTTGCCAATGAATGTGATAAAGTTTTTTGGTGGTGAGAAAAGAATTCCAAATGCACACACATGGGGAAGTTTAAATGTGAGGGCAAGATTTTGTAGTGAATTAAGGGGAATTAATACACCCTTGGGGAAGTGGTTCAGGTAAAGGACAAAGAACCATTCAAATTCCTAACTGATAGATCCTCCCTTCCCCCAGCTGGTGAGCGGAGTATGACGTAACCTGTGTCTGGGGCAGGGACATTCCCGAGACATTGAACCACCAATCAGCGCGTCCCAAGTGCCCTTGGCCCCACCCCTTCCCGTTCCTCCCCTCAAAAGGCACGTTCACCTCTGCACGTGTTGCTGTTCTCCTCTTGCGAGACAGCCCGGCTGGGTCCTTCTCCTCTAATCCTGGTTTTTCTACCCTCTTTTGTAATGAATCTCAGTGCGGAATAAACTTCCTCTTTTAACTTGTCTGGGTCTCCGACTCCGTTTCCTGCACCTCAAACCTTACACTAACTTTTCCTGGGCCTGGAGTTGACCTTCCTTCCAGTAAATTCTATTGAGGTTTCATGGCCTCTATCCAATTCAATTACCTTTCCAATTGTTCCCAAGCTAGTGATAACCAGAAGGGTGAGCCAAGGTCCCCTCCACCTCCCCCCAACCCCCTGCCTGGGGTAGTGTCTCACGAAGCTAAAGAATGAGCTCCATGAACCACAAGGTTTAAGCAAAAGTGTGGAAAATTTATTACAGACTCAGACTCCCCACATGGGGAGGGGGCCCAAATAACGGGTTGCCAGTGAAGCTAGTCAGTCTAGGGGTATATACATGCTATAAGCCTGCTCTATATCTATCTGTGTCACCACCTGGTTGATTCCCTCATTGTTCTTGCCCAGCAACGGACCTGAACTTTCTTTGTTCCTATGCACCAATACACCTTGCGGTTGCAGGCCCTCCCTTGGTTTCACATGCCTCCTGCTCTGTGTCCAAAAACATTCTGTTATTTTTGCATGGTTGGTTTTTGTGATTAGGCTTGTTCAAACTGCCGTGTCTGTCCCTACCTATGTTCCACCTGCCTTTGTTTTCCACTGAACCCCTGCCCTGTCTGCCTGCGTGTCAAGCTAACTTCTCTCACTAGACCCTGTCCCTTTGTTTTGTCACCCTGACTCCCATTGTGCATGTCCAAAAGTTTCATTACATCATCTAGTTCCTATTGTGCATGCTGAGCAGAGCACCCCTGGGGATATTTCTGAGGATTAAGTTCTCTGAAGTGTGTGAATGAGTCTGTTTACCAGAAACTAGATGGAATTCTGCACTGTTACCTGCTTCTGCTTCTCCATTTATTAAGATTACTTAGTTCCCTTTGGCTTTCTTCCTTATATTAATAACTATCTTTATCATATTAATAATTAGCTACCAACGCTGACAATACCACTGCCAACATAAGCACTATTTACTTTATTACAGAAAAGTGTTGTAAGTGGGCAAGATAGAAGGCAATGATGACAGAGCACTAGATTATGAAGCAGGAATTTTAGGGGGACACATAGGTAGGCTTAGGGATTTTTTAGAATTGGGGTCGATGGGAAAAGCGTGGGGCTGCAGACTGGGAGAAAGTACATTTCCATAACACAAAAGCCAGGTGCAGTCACATCTCCATAAGACAAGGGAACTGGAAGTAGGCAGGAAAGGTCTATATTTACAAAATAAAAAGAAGGAAGCC
Source organism: Plecotus auritus (assembly GCF_963455305.1). Classification (NCBI taxonomy): domain Eukaryota; kingdom Metazoa; phylum Chordata; class Mammalia; order Chiroptera; family Vespertilionidae; genus Plecotus; species Plecotus auritus. The sequence goes on along the minus strand of NC_137772.1, from coordinate 96,873,845 downwards.
CTTCATTCAGAAGGAGGAGAAGAAAGCCCAAAGGGAATAGGGAAACAATAGGGAAGGAGGTGGGGAGAAACTGACGTGTTCCATGTGTGAGATTCAACCTTTGAGCCCAGGAGTTACTATAGTAACCAACTTGAAGGGGAATATTGACCAATCAGAGGGGATATCAAGGCACCAGGATCTGCAGCCTTTATAAGCTGTAGGGAAGAGGGATTCAGTGGGACCCTTCTCCCCCTCCCCACATGGGAGTCCATTCTGTGGGACTTTTCCCCCTCCCCATGTGGGAGTCAGTTCAGGGACCCTTTCCCCCTCCCTACTTGGGAGTCCATTCTATGGGACTCTTCCCTCTTCCCATGTGGGAGTCTGTACTTGTTCTTCAATAAGTCTCCACCTTTGCTATACCACTTTCTGTCCATGGATTCATTATTCGATTCCGGCGGACAAAGAATCCGGGTTCCAGTCCAAAAATTCGGTGTCAATTAGGAGCACAGAATCCTAGTCTTACTAGTACGTAGGAATTCAGAATGAGTCACCCCAAGATATGCTTCTGTGGTATGTGGATTATTTTTGAGTTAAAGGCAACCAAGACCCTGTGGGCTCAAAAGAAACATCTGCTCCCCCTTAATTACCTAGAAGAATTTAAATTAGGGGCCTTTTTATAATAAGAAATTATCAGAGATAACCTTTTTGAGCTATCTATAGAGCAAGGCAAACTTGTAATTACTCAAAATCTGTTCTTATCATCCTGCAGTGGCTTTCCTCCCCTCTGAAGCCTCAAGGTACCTTACCTCATCCTTAGCTCAGAATGTCTATAATACTTCATTTTCCCTTTCTGTCTCTGAACCTCTCGTGTATGCAGGGTTCCCATATGTACAGATAATTAAATTTGGTTATTTTCTCTTAATCTGCCTCATGTAGATTTAATTATTAGCCCTGTTGAAAGAACATTGAGGGTAGAGGAAATTTCTTCCCCACACTTGGCTCTGTCACCAGCTTGACCAACTCACTTGACCTCTGTGAGCCTCAGTTACCCTACCTGTAGCAACAAGAATGCTGGCTAGGTAATCATTAAGGTCTCCTCCACCTTTAAAACCCAGCTATTTTTTTTTTTATGTATGTGATACCAGAGACTGGGTCTCAGGAGTAAAATTAATATACATAGTGATAAAAGATGAAGATGAGGTAGTTTCTACTTTCATTTAAGGAAAAGAAAAAATTTTTTCGATTTTCAAAGCTTGACTGCCATTTGCACCATTTGGATTAGTAGGAAGACTTGAGTTCCCTTTGGGAGTTAATTGTCTATTTGTTTAGGAAAATGCCCAGGGATATGTGGCTGTTTGAAAGATAAAAGAAAGGCAAAGCCCAGTTAGTCGAGATTTACAAAGAGAATAGTAAACATTCCTCTGCATAATAAAAGATCAGACATTTGTTTGTTTGTTTTTGAGCTGACTCCTGGCACCAGAGGCATTTGGCCTCCAGATGAGCAGGAATGCAGCTAGCATAGGGCTGGGGAGAAGGGCAGCTTCCAGAGCAGAATTTAGTGCTGCTGCCGGCCCAGAGCCCTAGGTTAGCAGCACTGTTTAGTTTCCTTGTACTGTTTGTTCAGAATTCGGGTCAACATTCAAATATGTTCATTTTAGCAATAACCAGCGGCGTCCTCTAGACCAGGAAGTCATTCTCAGGTTCACCTCAGTCCTCACCACACACAGGGAGGCTTTATTTGTGGGACTGGCAGTGTAAGAAACATTCAAACCTATGAAGACTTTTTATTAGTTTATTTGAACCAAACTGATGACAATTGCTGGGAAGCAAAATCTCAACAAATTGAGAAAATGCTACTAAGAATGGCAGTCTTGCACCTTATTTTATACATTTCAATTAAAAAAAATAGATATAAGTGGGTTACATGAAATCCCTTGGTGACAGATTAGGGAGGTGGGAGAAAGCAAAGGTGGGGGGACACTTCTGGGGTTGGGTAGAAGGTCAGGCTTCCGGAGGTGGTGCAGGAGAGTTAACAGTCAACAATTAACATGATAACAATAACAATGAGGTCTATGTTCTGGTGTGGCTGTTGTGCCAGGAGGGGTCCAGAAAAAGAGAAGTTATCCTGACAGTCCAAAGGTATGTTATCATAGATGCAAAAGACAATGGACAGGCTCGATTAAGGTAAAGATTGACTTTTTTTCAGGGAAGATTCTAGCATAGGACATGACTGAAAGGTTAACATGGTGATATGCAGGCAGGCTAGATAGCCATCTCAGATGGTTGTTAACGTAAGAAAACATTCAAACCTGTAAAGAATTTTTGTGAGTTTATTTGAACCAAACTGTCAACAATTGCCAGGAAGCAGAATCTCAATGTATTGGGATAATGCTCTGGAGAATGGCAGTTTTTCATTTTGTTTTATACATAACAATCACAGTGGGTTACATGAAAGATAGATTAGGGAGGCAAAGAAAGCAAAGCGGGGCGGGAGGAGGGGGGCGGGTAACCTTTGGGATTGGATAAAAAGTAAAATGATAGGCACCTGCTTCTTTTACATAGGTGGGCACAGGATAGTTAACAGTCAATAATTAACATGATAACTATAACAATGAAGGAATTTGTGGTCTCCATCCAGGCGCCCTGGCGCATTGGTTGTTCCCTGATGGGTCCAGAAAAAGGGAAGTTACAAGTTACCCTGACATTCCAATGATATGTTATAGATGCAACCATAGACAGGCTTAGTTAAGGTAAAGATTAACTTTTGTCAGGGAAGAATCTAGCCTAGGACATGACTACCTGCCATAAACTGCTTTTTAATTAAAAGATTTTCATTTCAGACCATCCTTTGTGGTTACTTTAGGTCTATGAGTTTGCAAGGCCGCCATGCAGGCCTTCCCTGTGTGGCCCCTTTTCGTCCACTGTGGATAAAGAATAATTGAATTTATTTAGGCAAAGGGGTGGAGGATGGGACATCCAAAGGGAAGGGCTGCACAGCACAGAGCCAAGGGGACATTGGGTCCATGATGGCGGCACCCAGGAGCTGGAGTTTCATCCCCATGTGCAGTCACTGGCAGGAAACTTGTGTTGTCAGTGGGTCTGGGGCTGAGTCGGTGGGCTTGGAATGCAGATGGAATACAGATGTGCAATCAGGTATCTTCAGGACGATTTCCATTCCTTGTATGGTCTGACTCCTGGTGTCCACTGAGCTTTTTTTCTGGTCTTTTGTTCTTCTGGAGGGGAAAGGAGTGGTGTGGGCTGCTCCCCCCAGGGAGAGAGTGAGGTGGGTCCTTTGTCTTAAGGCTTTTATCTCTCTCTTGCAGGCAAGGAATTTTAGGGGAGTTCTCAGGGGAGGGTTTCAGAAGAATTTTCATCAGTTTTCTAGGTGGGGTTTCAGGGTCGAGGTCTACTGATTGATCAGTGCCAACACAGGGGGTCATCAGTTACTTCAGCTGGTCCTGGCATCACTCACCTGGTTTTTCTGAACATGGAGCTGAAATACAACTGAGGCCTAGATATTATCTCTGGGGAGGTGACCTTCTGTATCTGCTGTAAATTGCTCAGACAGTTTGTTCAGTTATCTGTCTCAGTGTCCCTATGCCACTTGTCCTGGCTTACTGGCCTGTCTCATCTTCTTACTGCCTTGAATTCTCATTATACATTTTTTTGTCTCTTAAAGTCATGCTTTTTATTCTATAAGGTAACTCCTTATTAAGCCAATCACATATAGCAATCACATGTAAATACTAATTATGAAAGAGCAAGTCTCTAGTCATCTATATATATAAAAGCCTAAGCAACCAGTCGACCAGTAGCTATGATGCTCACTGACCACCAGGGGACAGATGCTCAATGTAGGAGCACTGCTCAGCTGACCAATGGGCGCCAGATGCCTGGCTCATTCTGGTGAGCGCTGCTGCAGCAGTGCGAGCCTCTCCCATGGACATTCCCCCTGTGCGCTCCTCCCCCATCTGGACCAGGACCTTGGCAGCGGCAGGCACAGCAGGGCCAGGATGAGCAGGAGCGGTGCCCGGCCCAGGCTCAGGCTCCTCCCCGGCCCCCTGCTGCTTCGTGTACTACTACATCCCTTAGGGGATGGAGGACTTCCAGTTTTGGCCAATCCCCACAGGCCAGGCCGAGGGACCCCACCAGTGCACGAATCCGTGCACTGGGCCTCTAGTATATTATAAGCACATTTTCCAAGTTTATTGAGTACCAGATATTATGTTCATCACTTAATGTGTGCCTGTGGGGGAAGAAGAGGGGAAAAGGAGTGGTGTGGGCTGCTCAATACCTTTGGTTCTGTCAATAGCCTTGAGTAGAACATACATTGCTAACTCAACCAAATTTTACCTTTTGAATCAAAACAAATTTATGTTTGAGTCCTGCCTTCCTCCACCAAATGCTCAAAATTTCATATACATTTTATTTGAGCACACAATGTTGAAGTATACCTTTTCTCTGTTAGGATTCTGACACAACTACATATTGTTTTTATTTTACCTCTTATGTTAGTAAGAATAAGAAATTGGTAATGTGTCTGAAAACATTTCAAAAAACTAGTCAGCCTATATAAAACTGTAAAGATACACAAGTATAAAGCACTGTAAGGATAAGGCTTTTATTAAGAACTATGGATATGTTTTTGGCATGTAAACTCTTATCTCCTCCAGGGATATTTGGTCTCTTGGCTGTGTATTATATGAGCTCTGCACACTCAAGCATCCTGTAAGTATATTAATTGGCAAATTAATGATGAATTTTTTAAACTATTAACTTATGAGAAAAGAAGTTTGGTATCATTCAATTATTAAAAATTATGTGTGTGGGGGAGTAAATGGTAATGGGAAAATCCTATATAATAAAGAGGTAATAAGAAATTGACCATCACTCCAACACAAGATGGCTGCCCCCATGTGGTCAAAGATGGCCGCCACTTGCCGAAACCGGTTTGGCTCAGTGGATAGAACGTCGGCCTGAGGACTGAAGGGTCCCGGGTTCGATTCCGGTCAAGGGCATGTGCCTTGGTTGCGGGCACATCCCCAGTGGGGGGTGTGCAGGAGGCGACTGATCGATGTTTCTCTCTCATCGATGTTTCTGGCTCTCTATCCCTCTCTCTTCCTCTCTGTAAAATATCAATAAAATATATATTAAAAAAAAAAAAAAAGATGGCCGCCACAAGATGGCCTGCAGGGGAGGGCAGTTGTGGGTGATCAGGCCTGCAGGGGAGGGCAGTTAGGGGTGACCAGGCATGCAGGGAAGGAGAGTTGGGGGGAACCCAGGCCTGCTGGGGAGGAGAGTTGGGGGGTACCCAGGCCTGCAGGGTAGGGCAGTTGGGGATGACCAGGCCTGCAGGGAGGAGAGTTGGGGGGGACCCAGGCCTGTAGGGGAGGGCAGCTGGGGATGACCAGGCCAGCAGGGGAGAGAAGTTAGGGGTGACCAGGCCTGCAGAGGAGGGCATTTGGAAGGGACAAGGCCTGTAGGGGAGGGCAGTTGGGAGGGACCAGGCCTGCAGGGGAGGGCAGTTAGGGACAACTGGGCTGGCAGAGGAGAGCAGTTGGGGGCGACCAAACCATCAGGGGAGGGCAGTTAGGGGTGACCAGGCCTGCAGGGGAGGGCAGCTGGGGGTGACCAGGCCTGCAGGGGAGGGCAGTTGGGGGGGACCAGGCCTGCAGGGGAGGGCAGTTGGGGTAATTGGGCTGGCAGGGGAGCAGTTAGGCATTGATCAGGCTGGCAGAGGAGTGGTTAGGGGCAATCAGGCAGGCAGGCAGGCAGGCAAGTGGTTGGAAGCCAGCAGTCCTGGATTGTGAGAGCGATGTCCGACTGCCCATTACATAAGAATGTAGACATAGAACATATTACTGTCGAGAGATCCCAGATTGGAGAGGGTGCAGGCTGGGCTGAGGGACAGCCCCCGCCCCCCCGTGCACGAATTTCATGCACCGGGCCTCTGGTATAAAGATAAAGGAAAAAAAAAAAAAAGAAAGAAAAAATTATGTGGATAAGCTATTAAGAAGAAAAATAGATCTATATATGCTGATATGGAAATCTGTCCATATATTATAAGCTATATTATAAAGTAAAAGTTCCAAGTTGAAGAATAGTATATGTAGCATATTTGCATTAAATATAAACTAGGTGAGGCCTGGCCAGTGGCTCAATTGGTTGGAGAGTTATTCCATATACTAAAAGGTTTCGAGTTTGATTCCAAGTCTGGGCACATACCTAAGCTTTAATCTCTGGTTGAGGGCACTTATGGGCAGCAACTGTCTATGTTTCTCTCACATCAATGTATGCCTGTCTCTCTCTCACTTCTCTCTCTCTCTCCCTTTCCTTCCTCTCTCTAAACATATTCTCAGGTAAGTATCAAACAAACAAACAAACAAACAAACAAACTGTGAGCACATATAATCAGCAAAAGAAAAAGGTACATGGGGTGAAGCCTATAGGAAATCAGGCACAAGCGTTCAAGAGCCTTTCCTAGTAGATACACAGGATGCGCTAATTCCTCTAGCAATAAGTTGTGACAATACGTATGAAATGCTATGTACCAGGGAAGCTCTAGAGATCCAGTGCCCAGGTTTTTATTTCAGACTCTTCATGTAGGCACCCTCTGCCTGGCATGAACCAAACTTCCAGACTCCTAGAAAGAAAGCAGGTGTTCAACATAAACATATTGTTTACATAAACTGTGTAGGTATAGAGAGACACTCTGAATATTTAGGGAGTGGTGGGAATGCTCCAGAAATCTAAGTTCCCAGATGTCAGCCAAGGACCAATATTGTAAGCAGGATAGCAGTCGTAGGCCTGCTATGTTAACTCTTTTCTACACAGCTGTCATCATCATCATCATCATCGTAATTATTATTGTCCAAGGTCACACAGCTAGTAAGTGTCTTACCAAAACCTGCATCTTTACTGCCACACCTTGCTGCTGAACATTTTTATTACAGTCATGTGTCGCCTAACATCAGAGATACACTCTACAAAATGCGTAGGTGATTTTGTTGTTGTGTGAACATTATGGAATGCAATTACACAAACCTAGATGGTACAGCCTACTAAACACATAGGCTATATGGTATAGCCTATTAATCCTATTGTAATGAATGTTGACAATTGTAACATAATGGTATTTGTGTACCTAAACATAAAAATGGTGCAATAAAAATAAGATATAAAAGCCCTAGCTGGCCAAAACCGGTTTGGCTCAGTGGATAGAGCGTCAGCCTGCAGACTGAAAGGTCCCAGGTTCGATTCCGGTCAAGGGCATGTAACTTGGTTGCGGGCACATCCCCAGTAGGAGGTGTGCAAGAGGCAACTGATCGATGTTTCTGTCTCATCGATGTTTCTGACTATCTATCCCTCTTCCTTCCTCTCTGTAAAAAATCAATAAAATATATTAAAAAAAAAAAAAAAAAAAAGCCCTAGCTGGTTTGGCTTAGTTGATAAGAGCATCAGCCTGTGGATTGAAAGGTTCCGGGTTCGATTCCAGTCAAGGGCACATGCCCGGGTTGCAGGCTCGATCCCCAGTAGGGGGCATGCAGGAAGCAGCCGATCAATGATTCTCTTTCATCATTGATATTTCTCTCTCTCTCTCCCTTTCCCTTCCTCTCTGAGATCAATAAAAATATATTTAAAAAAAAGATAAAATGTGTGCACACATGCATGTGTGTGTGCAAGGGTGGGTATGGGTGGGCAGGACGTGGGTTCCCCAGCTCCCCTGCTCTCCAGCCCACACCCCTTGCTCCAGTCATGGGTGGGCACAGAGCAAGTGGACAGCATGCTGAGCCTCCTCATCTGTTTAAACCACCCAGAGGTAGAAGTAAATTCAACAACTTAGTTGGTTCCAGCCTTTTTTTTCAACATTGCAAACACACATGGTTGTATATGTGGTTCGTGGTTGACTGAAACATTCTTATGTAACACATGGCTGTAAGTGTAAATAACTGAAGATTTTATACACTGGAAGAATTTCTAGTTTATGAAGAATTTTTGTAGAAATGTTTGTGTTATGTTAATTTAAAAAGCAAGATGTAAAATTTCATATCATTATGCCCTCAACTCTATAAAACAAACATTATTTTTAAAAAGGAGTAGGAGGAAATATATCTCTGTGTGGTGAAATTATACATATTTGCCCTGCCAATTTATAATTTTCTGTATCTTCCAGTTTTCTAGGATGCGTAAATATTAGTTTGATAATAAGAAAAAATGAAACAAAATTTATTGATTTAAATAACATGGCATCTCAGTGAATAACTGCCTATAATATCAACTCATAAAAAATTAGCTGATGAGCCGAAACCGGTTTGGCTCAGTGGATAGAGCGTCGGCCTACGGACTGAAAGGTCCCGGGTTCGATTCCGGTCAAGGGCATGTACCTTGGTTGCGGGCACATCCTCAGTGGGAGGTGTGCAGGAGGCAGCTGATCGATGTTTCTCTCTCATCGATGTTTCTAGCTCTCTATCCCTCTCCCTTCCTCTCTGTGAAATATCAATAAAATATATTAAAAAAAAATAGCTGATGAAAACAATTTAGGGTGGACCATGGTGCTTCTAACTGAACTTTAAAACATCATTTTGTTTCTTGATATTTCTTTAAATACTAGTATTGCATTTTTCCTAATTTAGTGTTATTATTCCTTATCCTTTCAGTTTGAAGGTAACAACTTACACCAGCTGGCTCTGAAGATTTGTCAGGCACATTTTGCCCCAGTATCTCCAAGGTTTTCCTCTGACCTACGGTCCTTGATATCACAGCTCTTTAAAGTATCTCCCCAAGATCGGCCATCTATTAATTCAATTTTGAAAAGGCCCTTTTTAGAGAATCTTATTGCCAAATACTTGACTCCTGAGGTGAGTTCTGAGGTGATCCTGTTTGGATTTTGACAGAGGTTTTGGTTAGCAGGCTCTTGACACTTGTGTTTGGTTTCAGGTCATTCAGAAAGAATTCAATCATACCGTAACAGGTAGAACAAGATCATCAGTTTCTCAATCTGCTGGGAAGATGGTCCAAGGTAAGAATGATTTAACTATGCAATAAAAAACATTGATTACATGTGTCTCACATAATGAGTTATAACATATGGCTGGCAACATTAGCAGGGAAATTTCACCAAATATATTGAACATTGACACTTAAAAATTTATGAGCAATATCTGCAGGAGACAAAATCCTCTTGTCCAGCGGTGACTTGTGGGTGTGCCTGTACATCTCGCTGCATGACCTGGAGGAGTCAGCTCCTCTCTTCTCATTAGTCAGGAGACTTTATGAAGCAGTGGATTTGCTAATGAAGAGGTAGAATCCAAACTTAACTTTTGTGTAGGGAAGGTATAGAGAGTAAGAGAGGATTCACAGACAGACATGGGATGAGGAAATGAAACTTATTTTTTTGAAATAGAGAGGGTGGACTGGCAATTAAGAATTCTCTTGGAAAGGCCCAATGGAGCTGAAGTTAGGATCTTGGAGAGAACAATAACTATGTGACCCCCCCAAAGAAAGCAGGTGATACTTTATGGTAATGTTAAGTAGAATAAATTTTAGTGTCAGGAATCAGCTGATGATGTGATGAGGAGCAGGATTGAGCCATAAACAAATGTCTTTAAAGAATAAGGAGATGTAGAAAATCTCTCTAACGTATCAGTGATAGGGAAATACTATTCACTATGATAGAGAAACTAAAATTGAGGAAAGTTATAAAGGGAAAATTAAAAAATTAACCCTTTTACTATGTTTAATTTGATTTGGCACTGTAATGTATTGTTTTAGATTGAGAATGTTTAGAAAGTAGGCAAGTACAGGATGAGAGAAAGTGCATTGTCCACATCTCTAATATGGGAAAGATAGGAAAACAAGAACAAATTTTGATGGTGACGAAGAAAACATATTAGACTTATGCAAATATTTCAGATAACAATGTGACATGAATGGTGTGGCCTGATAATTCAAACTCTGATGACTGCATTTAATTACTTGTGCCATTACCTTATGCATATTGTTTCTGTAAATGTTAATATTCATTTTTAATTTTAAAAAAAGGTATTATTATATATTGCCCTGGCTGGTGTGGCTCAGTTGGTTGAGCATTGTCCCATGCACCAAAGGATTGTTGGTTCAATTCCCAGTCCAGGTGTATGCCCGGGTTGTGGGCTCAATCCCCGGTGTGGGGGCGCGTATGGTAGGCAGTTGATCCATGTTTCTCTCTCTCTCTTTCTCCCTCTCCCTTCCTCTCTCTAAAATCAATAAAAACGTATACGTTTAAAGTATTATTATATGTTACTAGAAATATGTAAAGGGACACTGGAAAAATGGTTTTCTCCATTCAAAGAAAATGCATAATAATTTTTCATCAGTATTTCTCTCACTGGGAATAAATGTCTCTGGGTAAAGTAAACTTACCGTGCTGTGAAGTGTCCCCTATGTTTATACTCACACAAGCATCAGTGTTAAAGGTGTGAAAATTTTTAAAAATTGAAGTTGTTTTCTTTTGGTTAAATAAGATTTTAAAATACAGAAAATGAGATTCCAGGGGAAGTGCTTACCAAGATCAAGAATGTCAGTGCCAAATAAAACGAAGGATATAATACATGGATATGAATGGAGACAACCAGCTGGAGCCCGGAAGCCCATATCTGTAAGTTGTACTAAACACCTTTTTTTTTTTTTTTTTTTTTTTTTGCAGATGGTATATTCTACAGACCTACTTACACATGTTTATGTGGTACATTGATTTTTCTTTTTTTTTATAGAGAGTGGAAGGGAGGGGGAGAGACAGAGACAGAAAAACATCAATGTGAGAGAGACACATCAATTGGTTGCCAACCAGGGCCAGGGATTGAGCCCACAACTGAGGTATATGCCCTGATCAGAATCAAACCTGGGACACTTCAATCCACAGGCTAAACACTCTATCCAATGAGCCAAACCAGCTAGGACTGAAATCTACTAGTTTTATACTTACAACTAGAGGCCTGGTGCACGAAATTTGTGCACAGGAGGATGTGTCCCTCAGCCCAGCCTCCACCCTCTCCAATCTGGGACCCCTACTGGGATCGGGCCTAAACAGGCAGTTGGACATCCCTCTCACAATCCAGGACTGCTGGCTCCCAACTGCTCGCCTGCCTGCCAGCCTAATCACCCTCTAACCACTCCCCTGCCAGACTGATTGATGCCTAACTGCTCCCCTGCCAGCCTGTTTGCCCCTAACTACCCTCCCCTGCAGGCCTAGTCACCCCTAACTGCCCTCCCCTGCAGGCTTGGTCACTCCTAACTGCCCTCCCCTGCAGGCCTGGTCCCCCCCAATTGCTCTCCCCTGCAGGCCTGGGTCCCCCACAACTGCCCTTCCCTGCAGGCCCAGTTGCCCCCAACTCCCCTCCTCTGCTGGCCTGGTCACCCCTAATTGCCCTCTCCTGCAGGCTTGATCGCCCCCAACTGCCCTCCCTTGCAGGCCTGGTCCCTTCCAACTGCCCTTCCCTGCTGGCCTGATCTCCCACAACTGCCCTTCCTTGCAGACCTGGTTCCTCCCAACTGCCCTCCCCTGCTGGCCATCTTGTGTCCACATGGGGGCAGTCATCTTTGATCACATGAGGGCAGCCATCTTGTGTGTTGGAGTAACAATCAATTTGCATATTATTCTTTTATTAGATAGGATAATATATTTTTATAATGAGTATTAGAGTGGTACTTTACTGGACAACTTCTAGTTGTTAGACTTTTTAAAAGCAATGCTATATTTTCTTATAACTATTCTATAAATTAGTTTTAGTTTTCTTTTTATAACTAAAATTCTTTTAATTTCTTTAAATAAATAAGGTTTTATATATAAGACAAGTGAGTAGCATAGTAGCAAAAATATGCATTTCATACTCATTTAAAAATGTATTTTTTATTGATTTCAGAGAGGAAAGGAGAGGGAGAGAGAGAGAAACATCAATGATGTGAGATAATCATTGATCAGCTGCCTCCTGCATGCCCCACACTGGGGATCAAGCCAGCAACCTGGGCACGTGCCCTGACTGGGAATCAAACTGTGACCTCCTGTATGCTCAACCACTGAGCCATGGCAGCTGGGCGTATTTCATACTCTTAAATCTGACATTTTATATATTATTGAGAATTGTTTATTATATAATTATCAATCTTTTCCTAGATTGTTTATGCATAGTTATTTGAATACACTTGCACAGAGTGTTGAATCTTTTTTTAAAATATTTTTTTATTGATTTCATTTGTTTCCAGGAAGTTTTTTATTTCTTTCCTGATCTCATTGTTAACCCATTCATTGTTTAATAACATGTTACTTAGCCTCCATATCTTCGTGTGTTTTTCAGGTTTTTTTTCTTGTAATTTATTTCTAGTTTCAAACCATTATGGTTAGAGAAGTTGCTCTATATTATTTCAGTCTTCTTAAATTTATTGAGACTTGTTTGATATTCTAACATGTCTATCCTAAAAAATGTTCTATGTCTACTTGAAAAGAATGTATATTCTGCTGCTCTGAAGATATCAATTAAATCCATCTGATATGGTGTGTCCTTTAAGGCTGCTCTTTCTTTGTTGATTTTCTGTCTGGAAGATCTATTTTTTTTATATCAATGGGATATTAAAATTCCTTCCTATGACTGTATTACTGTCAACCTCTTCCTTTATGCCCAACAGAATTTGCTTTATACATTTAGGTGCTCATATGTTGGGTGCATAATTGCTTAAATGGGTTTTATACTCTTGTTGGATTGTTCCCTTTATCATTTGCAGTGTCATTCTTTGTCTCTTACCAGTGGTCGGCAAACTCATTAGTCAACAGAGCCAAATATCAACAGTACAACGATTGAAATTTCTTTTGAGAGCCAAATTTTTTAAACTTTAACTTCTTCTAATGCCACTTCTTCAAAATAGACTCGCCCAGGCCGTGGTATTTTGTGGAAGAGCCACACTCAGGGGGCCAAAGAGCCGAATGTGGCTTGCGAGCCAGTTTGCCGACCACGGTCGCTTACTATAGCCTTTGTTTTCAAGTCTATTTTGTAAACTATAAGTTTTGCTACCACAGCTCTTTTTTATTTCCATTTACATGCAATATCTTTTTCCTTCCCTTTATTTTTAGTCTGTATCTTTTGTTCTGAGGTGGGTCTCTTGTAGACAGTATATACTGTATATGGGTCCTGTTTTCTTATCCATTCATTTACCCTATGTATTTCATTGGAGCATTTAAGCCTTTGTCATTTAAAGTGATTATTGATAGATACATATTTATTATCATTCTATTCTTTAACTATATTCCTCTGCTGTTTTTTCTCTTTTTTAAATATATTTTATTGATTTTTTACAGAGAGGAAGAGAGAGGGATAGAGAGTTAGAAACATCGATGAGAGAGAAACATCGATTAGCTGCCTCCTGCACTTCTCCTACTGGGGATGTGCCCGCAACCAAGGTACATGCCCTTGACTGGAATCGAACCTGGGACCCTTCAGTCCGCAGGTCGACACTCCATCCACTGAGCCAAACTGGTTAGGGCTGCTGTTTTTTCTTTAAAAAGATCCTTTAACATATCTTGTAATACTGGTTTGGTGGTAACAAACTCTTTTAGCTTTTTCTTGCCTGGGAAACTCTTTATTTATCCTTCAATTTTAAATTATAGCCTTGCTGGGTAAAGTAGCCTTACTTATAGGTCTTTGATTTTCATCACTTTGAATATTTCATGCCAAGCCTTTCTGGCCTGAAATGTTTCTGTTGCGAAATCAGCTGACAGTCATTGGAGCTCCCTTGTAGGTAATTAATTGTCTTTCTCTTGCTACCTTTAAGATTCTCTCTTTGTCTTTAACCTTTGCCATTATAATTATGATGTGTTTTAGTGTGAGTCTCTTTGGGGTCATCTTGTTTGGAACTCTCTGCACTTCCTGAACTTGTATCTTTTTTCTTCACCAGTTTAGGGAAGTTTTCTGTCATTATTTCTTCAAATAAGTTCTTGATCCCTTGCTAACTCTCTTATTTTTCTGGTACCCCTGTGATGTGGATGTTGGTATGCTTACTGTTGTCCCAAATGTCCCTTAAACTGTACTCATTTTTAAACATCTTTTTTCTTTTTGCTGCTCTGATTATGTGTGTTCTGCTACCTTGTCTTCCAAATCACTATTTTGATCCTTTGCTTCACCCAACCTACTGTTTTTTTTCCTTCTTGCGTATTCAACATTCCAGATATTGTATTCTTCATTTCTGATTAGTTCTTTTTTTTATGGCTTCTAGGTCTTTTTCATGCTGCTGTAGTTCTAAGTTCTTTGAGCAGCCTTATAACCATTTAAAAAATATGTTTTTACTGATTTTTTAGAGATAGAGAGGAAGGGAGAGGGAGAGAGAAAAACATTGATGTGAGAAATATCGTTTGGCTGCCTCTGGCATGCCCCCTACTGGGGGTCAAGCCCACAACCCAGGCATGTGCTTTGACTGGGAATCGAATTGGCATCCCTTTGATGCATGGAATGATGCCCAACCAACTGAGCCACACCAGCCAGGGCCTTATAGCCTTTTTTTGAACTCTATATCTGGTCAATTGCTTGCCTCCATTTCATTTAGCTCTTTCTCTAGAGATTTATCCTGTTCTTTCATTTGGGGCATGTTTCTTTGTCTCCCTATTTTGGCTCCTTCTTTGTGTTTATTTCTATGTGCTAGGTATAGCTACCATGACTCCCAGTCTTAGTAGGGTGGCCTTATGTAGTAGATGTCCTGTGGGACCCAGTGGTGCAATTTCCTTGATCACCTGCGCTGGGTGCTCCAGGATCGTCCCTTTTGTGGGTTATGTGGGCCCTCCTATTTTAATTGAGTCTTGATTGCTATTGACCCCTTCATGCATGGGGTCGACCTTCAGTCTTGTTGACTTTGAGGATGAACCCCCAACACAGTGTGTGAAGTGCTGTGCAGATGCTGATCACACAGAGCAGAATATGCTTCAGCAGGGTCAGTGCCTGTCGAGATCTCCCTTTGGATATGCCACTTGTGAAGCTAATTGTATCCTGATTTGATGTTATCTAAAGATGGCCACTGGGTTTATTAGTTCCCAGTGGGCCTCTTGGGAGGGATTTTGGTGCAGGCCAATGTCAGACAGTGCCTATTACTGGCCTTGATCCACCTGTTCAGAGCTACAAAGTAATCCACAGTTTTTGGCTCACTCTACTGGACCTGGGCATGAGTGGGAAGGATCAAACTGCACATCAAGGCTGGCTTTACCAGCTCTGGGCACAGAGGCAGGTCAGCAAAGGTCCAAGGAACGCTGAGACCTGCCTTTACCAGCTGGATAAAATATTTTTTAATTCTAGGATTTGGAGATTCTAAAATTATTTTAATTTGGAAACAATTCTAGAGCAAAAACAACAAAATGTACCTTCAATGCCTTGTCTTAGTTATGGTCATTATCAGACTTTCAATTATTATAGATTTGTATTTTTAAAATTTTCTTTTCTTATTAATCCCTCAGATAAAAATGGTAGAAAGGCCCACCAAACATGCTGGAGTGTGTGGCCATTATGATTATTACTATGCTCAACTTGACTTGTTAAGGAAGAGATACCATGAACCACATTATCACCATGTTTCCCATAAAGATACCAGAGTTAAGGAGAATTATAGTCAGGAAGAAAGCAGCAGTCAATCACCAGGCCAATGGTAATGTGATTGTCTAATTTAAACTTTGGTCCTCTGAAAACGTCTTGCTATATCAACATTCTTTACTCTGCAATCCTTCTAAATTCTCCTAAAGTAAATAATCCAAGGATTTCCAAACTCTTCATTTCAAATACTTAATTCTCAGTTCCCTTGACTGTTTTTATTCATTTTTTTTTGTTTTTATTCAAATTTTTTTTAATTACAGTTGACATACAATATTATATTAATTTCAGGTGTACAACATAATGCTTAGACATTTATAAAGTGACTACTGCAATAATTCCTTAACCCTTTTTCATCCAAGTCTGATGTAGCTTATCTTCTTACTCATGCGGCCATTTAACTATGGGCACAGATTTATACTCTTCAATTTTTAATATTTTTTCTTCTTTTAGTAAATTTCACTGCCTGGAACTCATGAAGATAGTTGTATATGTATCATATTCCAAAGATGTTATTAATGTTCATCATTAATAATTGACTTATAATTAGATTATCATTTGAGACAAATTAGAAATTAAGATATATTTCATTCAGCATTTATATTTTTGGGATTTTTTTCAGAATATGGATGTATTAGAAAGAAAATAATACAATTAAACTGCTGTTATGGCAGACTTTCAGAATTTGTTCCATAACAAATTTTTGCATATCTACAATATTTTCTATTCTTTATTGCACACCAATTTCAGTGTTCCTATGTTCAGAATAATTGACACCCATCCACAGTCCTGAAGACCTAAGTTATTTTTTAAAAAATGGTCTTACCATCACATTTTTTTCTTTCAGGGGTGAGAAATTGCTAACTTTTGGTAACTGTGGTCATTATTTATTGTTGAAATATTGGATGAATAATGAAAAATACAAGACTATGTGATGGTAGGCCTATCAGATAATTAATGAAAAGATTAGCTATGGGAAAAGTACATGTTTAATTTTAAAAGATATTGGATGCTGTTATAATTTTATACATCTTAATAACACATTTTCTTTTTTTTTTTAAATATATTTTATTGATTTTTTACAGAGAGGAAGGGAGAGGGATAGAGAGTTAGAAACATCAATGAGAGAGAAACATCGATCAGCTGCCTCCTGCACACCTCCTACTGGGGATGTGCCCGCAACCAAGGTACATGCCCTTGACCAGAATCGAACCCGGGACCCTTCATTCCACAGGCTGATGCTCTATCCACTGAACCAAACCGGTTTCGGCCTTAATAACACATTTTCAATGACCTCCATGATTATCAAAAGTTGTGTGTTCCACTAGTTCAAATTATAATATTTATATAGGACTCAACTAATAAGTATTTTACATATGTGCTGCCACAATATCCCTTGTCCTTTTTCAGCCACAGGGCAAATGTCTTATATCCTTTGCCTAGATCTGTGAAACTATCAATTATTTTATTATAGACTAGAGGCCCGGTGCACGAAATTTGTACATGGGGAGGGGGATATCCCTCAGCCCAGCCTGCACCCTCTCCAATCTGGGACCCCTCGAGGGATGTCCGGCTGCCCGTTTAGGCCCGATCCCGGTAGGATCGTACCTAAACAGGCAGCTGGACATCCCCCTCACAATCCAGGACTGCTGGCTCCCAACTGCTTGCCTGCCTACCTTCCTGATTGCCCCTAACCGCTTCTGCCTGCCAGCCTGATCACCCCCTAACCACTCCCCTGCCAGCCTGATTGATGCCTAACTGCTCCCCTGCCAGCCTGATTGCCCCTAACTGCCCTCCCCTGCAGGCCTGGTCCCCCCCAACTGCTCTCCCCTGCAGGCCTGGTTCCCCCCAACTGCTCTCTGCTGCAGACCTGGGTCCCCCCCAACTGCCCTTCCCTGCAGGCCTGGTCGCCCCCAACTTCCCTCCTCTGCCGGCCTGTTCACCCCTAACTGCCCTCCCCTGCAGGCTTGATTGCCCCCAACTGCCCTCCCTTGCAGGCCTGGTCCCTCTCAACTGCCCTCCCCTGTGGCCCGATTGCCCCCAACTGCCCTCCCTTGCAGGCCTGGTTTATCCCAACTGCCCTCCCCTGCTGGCCATCTTGTGTTCACATGGGGGCAGCCATCTTATGTGTTGGAGTGATGGTCAATTTGCATATTACTCTTTTATTAGATAGGATAGTTTTATCTCCCAACTTTCACATAACATAGTAGAAAGGTCCTTCTCTTTCCTGAATACTGCTGCCCATAATATGCCCCATCCTACAGTAACCCAGGATGCCCCTCTGATGAGTTGACTAGTAACCCTCTACTAATTGTTTTTTTTATATATATATATATTTTATTGATATCTTACAGAGAGGAAGGGAGAGGGATAGAGAGATAGAAACATTGATGAGAGAGAAACATCGATCAGCTGCCTCCTGCACACCTCCCACTGGGGATGTGCCTGCAACCAAGGTACATGCCCTTGACCGTAATCGAACCTGGGTCCCTTCAGTCCGCAGGCAGACGCTCTATCCACTGAGCCAAACCGGTTTCGGCCTCTACTAATTGTTATTCCAGGCTCTCACTTCCAGCTTTCTTACTCTCTGAGTTCTGACTCCATGGGAATCAAGTGTTGATATACTTGTCTGGAGAAAGAGGAATCTGTGTAGGGTTGGAGTGTGTGTGTGTGTGTGTGTGTGTGTGTGTGTGTGTGTGAGAAAGAGAGAGAGGGAGAGAGAGAGAGAGAGAGAGAGAGAGAGAGAGAGAGAGAGAGAGAGAGAGAGACAGAGAGAGAGAGAGACAGAGAGAGAGAGAGACAGAGAGAGAAGAAGAAGAAGGAGGAGGAGGAGGAGGAGGAGGGGGAGGAGGAGGGGGAGGGGGAGGAGGAGGAGGAGGGGGAGGAGGAGGAGGAGGAGGAGGAAAAAGAGAAAGAAGGAGAAGGAGAAGGGAGGAGAGACAGAGAAATATAGAGAATGTATTTTGGAAAGCCCCTGGGTGACTGAAGAGTTTTTCTCATGGAGATATTGTTATGCCCACCACTTAGGTTCCTGAGAGACATTAAGCTACACATTAACCTCATTTGATTTCAGCATTATAAGTGTCAGACACTGGCCAGACACCTGTACAGACCTAACCTACTCTCATCCTCATATCAATTCCTCTGAAATAGTATCGTGCCCATTTTATATATGAGGAACCAAGGCCCAGAGACCTTAATAAGCCTGTCATTTCATCCTGTTTCTAAATGACTGACTTATTATCTTGACTCTTCATAAACTAGGGACTGCTCATCATGATGTTCCCAAAGGAGTTATTTCTGAAATGATAGTTCTGGTTTTGGAGCCCTAGAATTTACTGGTGTTCCGAAGAACTTTATCATGTAGTTTATACTGTGATCTGAAATGTGGTAGTTTTTATTTAGCATCAGTAATTACAAAAATTCTTAGCAGGAAATTTTGCAAACAAAGAGATAAATATATAGAGAACATAGGTAGGTATAAGTTTAAAAATGGTTTGATCAGAATTGTGTTGGAAAAATACCTTAAACATTGTGAGAGACAGTAAAGGCTCACTTTTTATTCATTAAGGATTTGTATGCCAGCATGAGGAGTAGAGGTGAAGTGATGGGACACTATCCTGTTCTCAAGGAGCTCAGAGTGTAGTGTTGGGAAACATATCAGCAACCATCAGTCAAATCAGGGGTGACAAGGCTGTAGATTAGAGGTCTGCACAGAGCATGAGAAGATCCTGATATGGGTGTGTTTCCCTCCTCCCCCGCCCCTTCTGCCCAACATATTATGAACTGTAGAAGAATGGATTCCAGTCCTTCTGGGTCAGAATAGTTTTGTTTTATTCTCTCCTATATCCCCAATTGTTATGATTCTCTTTATCTCCCTTTCTTTTTTATTCCAAATATCTTCTTTTCCAATGTATACATTCTGAAACTTTGAGCTACCTCTTGAACTCAGAACTTCAAGTCACAAGTGAATTGTGAATCTCATTATTAAGCTAAAAATTCACTTGTCAAATCGGTGACTAAGACTAGTTAAAATTTCCACTCAAGCTGAACATTTTTATTTTCTAAGGCCTGCTGAATACCTTCAGAGGAAATTTGAAGCTCAGCAATATAAGCTGAAAGTAGAAAAGCAATTGGTGAGTAAAATACCAAATATAAGAGGCAAATCAGGAATTTCCTAATAGTGTCTCTGTTCATAAATATTAATGAATCCTTAAGTCAAAGTTCATTCCATATAAAAGTTCAAGACTACCCTCCACCTTGCTTGGTTTTTAATAGCTTAAAGAAGAATAATGGGAATAGGCTTGAATCGGGGTCTGGGAATCCTGGTTTCTTCCCTGGCTCTATCACTTGCAGTGTGATCTTAGGCAGGCCATGCAACCTCTCTGAGCCTCAATTTCCTGTTCTATAAATGATAGTTGTGGAGTAGATGAGCTTCAAACTCCTCTTCTGTGTTGCAATTCTTTGATTCTATTTTATTAGAATTCTACACATTTTTAAAAAGTGACTATTATTTTTTACTTGAATTGAAAGTTAACCTTTATCGTTAAGTATAGTGTTAAAATTTTGGGGTTGAGGAAGGTTGGATATGCATTCTATTTGTATCATTCTTATTTTGAACTTCTCAAAGATCCAGTTATATTCCCCTAATCTCATGCTCTAGGTGTTGCTAAACTTTTACTGAATTTTAATTTAACAATTATAATTTTCCAGTTCAGAAAATGAATCCAGGTATCTCATATGGTAGCATAAAATATTCATTGCCTTGGGTAAACACAAATGGTTTTATTAATTTTATTTAATTTTTTAATGTTTTGTACTTAAGAAATTTTGCTGCTCACTCTAAAAAACTCTCAAATATGAGTTTAATTGTTTAAAGAAAAAGGTCAAGGTCAAGATCAGATAAGAATATGTTTCCTAATGCAAGTGTGTTTTATAAATTATTTCATTCAAATAATAGGGTCTTCGTCCATCTTCTGCTGAGCCAAATCACAAGAGACAAGAGCTAAGAAGTAATGGAGAAGAGCCTAGATTCCAGGAGTTGCCGTTCAGGAGAAACAAAATGAAGGAACAGGTTAAAACAGTCTGATTCCAGGGCCACCCTTGTACTTATATCATTGTCTTTTGTACTGTCTATGGTACATGCCTGAGAGAGCCTGTTGCACAAATACTTGCTGGACAGCCTTGTGTGAAGCACCAGGCTGGTGGTTTTAGGAGATACGGAGAGATACCGTTCACCTTCTCTGAGAATGCAACATGGCTAAGTTCATAAAGGCTTTTTACTTTGGATTGATAAAGTAACTGTCATCATTAACAGTTTTGAAATTTGTATTAGTTACCTAGATCTGCCTTAAAGCACAGCAAACTGGATGGTTTAATACAACAGAAATTCATTGCCTCATAGTTCTGGAGGCTAGAAGTCCAAAATCAAGGTGTTGGCAGGTCCAAGCTGCCTCAGGAAGCTCTAGGGGAACCCCTCTTTGCCTCTTCCTAGATTCTGGTGGTTTGTCAGCAATCTTTGGCAATCCTTGGCTTACAGCTGCATATCTTTTATTCTCTGCCACTGTCACATGGTGTTTCCCCTGTGTGTGTCTTCATATGGCCATCTTCTTAAAAGGACAGCAGTCATACTGGATTAGGGGCCCACTCTACTCCAGTGTGACCACATCTTAGCTTAGTTCATTATGTCTGCAATAATGCTCTACCAAATAAGGTCACATTCTGAGGTATGGGGCATTAGGACTCCAACATATCTTTTCTGGGGGAGAAAATTCTACCCGTAACAGGATTATATATAAAAGTAGGATATATAAAGTAATTGAGATTATGTGTCACAGGGAGTGAAGTACCACAGCCAGAATATAAGGTGGTTATCATCTTTAGGAGCAACAGGTTTTCTCATTCTGATTATATATCCCACATTTTAAAACTGTAGGCTGTATAGAGATTATTTTCTTAAGTTGTTCACAGACATTTACAATTTGTGGATTGGGATTGCTTTCTAGGAATATTGGAAGCAGTTAGAGGAAATACGTCAACAGTACCACAATGACATGAAAGAAATTAGAAAGAAGATGGGGAGTGAACGAGAGGTAAATAAGTTCATTCTCCTAAAAGAAACATCGTATTATTGATTTAGAGCTAACTAAATTGAGCAGGTGTTAAAAGTAATGGTTTCATAGAAAAGATAACTTTTTATCATGCAAATTTTTAAATAGGAAAATTGTCAGATCTTATTGAAGCGTTGCTTTGTTGTGGTTTACTTCAGGCTACACAGATGATGAGGGCATCTGACATTCTCAGGAAGGGTGATTATGAAAAATGCTTGTTAATTGTTTCTCTCATGAATTAGTCAATAATTATTGACTGGGCAGCCACACTACACCAGAACTGGATTAGATGCATTAAGTAAGTTCATGCCCATAGGATGGGAAAAAAGACCAGCATTTACTGAATTCTGTGTGGTTGAGATGATTCTTGAAAATCCCTTAAAGGAATTACATTGGAAGCTCATTCTTCCATCTTTTAGGTCACTGCTTTTTCAGTAGAACTCCTGATGAAATAGCTGGCCTGTGTTTGGAGACCATGTTATATAAAAAATACATGATATTTAAATACTAGAAACACCCTCCGTGCTCAGGAATGCTTCTCCTATGAGAGGCCTGTGGGCACTGAGACTGGACAAGACACAGCTGGGCTCCCATCTTACTGGTACTTGGGCTGCATACTCATTGAGGAAACCATCACACTGCTGCTGAAATTGATCTTTCTCTCCCCATCTCCCCCACCCCTGAGTGCCTTAGATGAATTAATACTGATGAAATGAGCATATGGTACAATTCAGTTGTATGTACTAGAGCTTCACATGCTTTATCTCATTTACTCCCTACACGGAAAAGTTAAGTACCTCATCCACACAAGGCAAACTAAATAAATACCTGATTCTAAAACCTCTGCTCTTTCTAGCATATGCTCTTCTACTCATAAATAGTTGGAAAGATAAGACACACATGTATAAGGCAGTTTTTGAATAAGACTGAATATAGTTAAGCTCTGTAAGTGCATAGGAGGAAGGATGAGCAGCCTGAGGGTTTTCATGGAAGAAGAGAGGTGGAGCCTAGATTGGGTCTGAGAGAAGGAGTAGAGTTCGGAGAGGCAGAGCTAAGGAGGAGGCATTCTGAAAGACCATGCAAAGGTTCAGATGGAAGACTAGATGTGCTGGGAGGGGCAGGTTGGAGGTGGTTTTCTTCAGAGCAGAGGCTTGGTTGATAGCGGGAAGCCTTATATCATTGTCAGCCTTATTTTTAAAGTAGGTCTGTGATAGGAAACCTGAATCAAGGAAAGATGGAGAGTGGACATTTCTAGAGAGACCATGAAATAAGTACTTGGGGAATTGGGGAAGACCAAGGCAGCCATAGGGAAAAGGAGCCATAAACAGAGCTCTATCCAGCCACTGCCATTGTTCGTCCCTGGGACAGCACGTGGACAGCATTTCCTCACTAGATCCCATTTAAACCCTGGTCAAGGTTCATTAAATGGCCTTCAAAACTGACACAGAATCAATCTTGTTGACTGTGTGTAATTTGTGTTAAAGGAAGACTCAACAATAAGTCATAAAACCTATCTGGTGAAGAAGAGTAACCTGTCCATCCACCAAGAGACAGCTGAGGAAGAAGCACCTGTGCAGGTGATGGTTATTATTAGACATCTATATGCTTCCCAGGGAGTTTTCCCTAGCCTGGTGATCCTTACCCCTTATGGTGTAGTATAATCATGTGGAGAAAGATCCTGTTTTCAGAAGTTGACTGGGTGATTGAGTGTGCAGCCAAGTTTCAGAACTGCTCTTGTGAATGCATGAAAGTTCAGTTTTCTGGATGGTATTGAAGTCAGGGTCTTAGACACATTGGTCAGGAAATCTGATGGTTAACTTCTGTTTCAACTTTACATTTTTGGAGAGAGTAGAGAACTGGTCAGAGCTGAATTGTCAAATGGCTCTTGAGAGGTTTTTTTCTTCTTCTTCTTCTTCTGGGAGGTCTTTTACCTTTTTTCTTCAAGATGCCTCTGGGCTTGAGTTAGGGCAGGTGAGTTAGGGCAGGTTGAGTGAAGGCTGAAGGCCTCCTTGAATGTTTTTTTTTGTGAAAGACCCTGGGACCTTCACTTGATGCCAGAGAGATCTAGAGTAGACTGAGGTTAAATTTGCACCCAATTAGGTAAATGGGGCTTAGGAGTCTAAGATAGTTGTATTTTAAGGAAAATAAAGCAATATGATACGTGTACAATTGAGACAACCAGACTACACAATCAAATCAGACAACCACCTTCACAAATATAAGTAAAATACAAAGTCACAGTCCTGTTTTGGAGTTCATAATACTTCAAGGCAGAAAAACCCCCTTCCCAAGGTAGCAGGGCAAAGAACTAATAATGATTCAACCTGCCACATGCTTTAGTGAAGTACATACAATGACTGGTAATACAGATGAAGCAGTAGTCGATTCTAAGGGAGAGATGATGGAGACATGCTGTGCAATAGTGGAGATAAGAGAGCATTAAAAATACACACGGAGACACCAAGGAGAATCATAAATTTCTGGCTTGAAAGGGATAGAACCACTTCTGAAAATGGGGAAGAGAGTAGGGAGTGATCTTGTGGTGGGGGACAATGAAGAGATCCCTTTGGCCCTGGCCCCAGTATGACTCAGTTGGTTGGGTGTCATTCCATGCACTGAAAGGTTGCTGGTTTGATTTCCAGTCAGGCCACATGCCTGGGTTGTGAGCTCGATCTCCAGTGGGGAGTGTGCAGGAGGCAGCTGATCCATGTCTCCCTCTCAGATTCTCTCTCTCTCTCTTTCTCTCTCTCTCTCTCTATCAATTAAAAATATAAAAACATATAGTTCCCATCGGACATGTTAAATTGAACATGTTGATTAGAGAAGATCTCAGAATGCATACCTGCTTCAGGGCCTTTGCCCTCTTGCTCCCTCTGATGGAATATGCTTTTCCCAGACCTTCATATGCCAAGGTCCTACTTCATTCTAAGGCTTAAAGCAAATACTAGTAGTCTTTTCCTGCATTGCTCTCACCCCTACTCTATGCCATTACTCTATTTTATTTCCTTTAGGGCAGTGGTCGCCAACCTTTCGGACCTCATGGATCACTGGTTGGCGACCGCTGCTTTAGGGCACTTAACACTTTCTGAAATTATGCTGTTACTTTGTTAATTCACTTATTACCTATCTTACTCCAATAAGTTCTATGTCAGCAGGGAACTTTCAGTCACATTCACTGCACTAGCCCATTGGATAGTGTCTGGCCATAGTGGGTGCTCAGTATGATTTGTGGAATGAATCTTCAAGTGAAGATGATGCTAAGTAGGCAGTTGAGATGTTAGTCTGAAGCTCAGAGGGGAGGAAAGATCAAGCCTGAAGATACACGTTTAAGAATCATTGCATAAAGGTAGCTCTTAAATCCATAGGAATTACTTAGACCCTCTTGTTCTGAGGAAGAAAGGAGCAGAGGGCCTAGGGCTGAACCTTGGGAAAGCTCAATATTTTAAAGTTCACCTCTCAACTATCTTTGAAAATTTTTTTTAAAAAAAATATTTTATTGATTTTTTACAGAGAGGAAGGGAGAGGGATAGAGAGTTAGAAACATAGATGAGAGAGAAACATCGATCAGCTGCCTCATGCACACCTCCTACTGGGATGTGCCCACAACCAAGGTACATGCCCTTTACTGGAATCGAACCTGGGACCTTTCAGTCCACAGGCCAATGCTCTATCCACTGAGCCAAACCGGTTAGGGCTATCTTTGAAATTCTTGTCAAGGTGTATATCCCTCTCCTTCCTTTATACTGTAATGAGCTGTGTACCTTTCTTGTTTTCCTTATTAAGATCATAAAACTCTTCAGGAAAGGATCCTGTAGTCAAAATTACATTTTTTAATTAAATTAGGTTGTGTTGGACTGGACTAGAGTGATAAGCATTGTTGTATGATGGAATTGTATGCATTGCAATGTCAGTGTTAAGTGTATTAATATTTTGAGTTAATGGTCACTCCCCCAAGTTTTAGTGAATTATTAGTAAAGGCATGTTTTTATTTTCAAATCAATCATTGGATTCAATCCAGAAATTAAATCATGTAAACATACCATGCTGTGATTTAGGATGGTATCCTATATAATAAAAGTGTAGCATGCAAATTGTCCCCTTGACTGGAGTTCTCCTGGGAGTTCGACCAAGGGGGTGGGCCAGCCGGGGGAAGGGAGGGAGGCCCCAGCCAGCAGCACTGGCGGCAGCTGGGGGAATGGAGGGAGGCCCTGGTGCTAGCAGGTAGCCAGGGGAAGGGATGGAGGCCCCGGCCGGCAGCCGGCAACTGCTAGGGAACCTACCAGTGTACGAATTTCGTGCACTGGGCCTCTAGTGAAAATATAATTGATCAATATTAAATGCTATATGTTAATTTTTCTCTAAACTTTCAGGGTACTGAAAGAGACTTGAAAAAAATTAGACTTCCGAACATAAAGGAAAGTAAAATTCCAGAACAAAAATATAAAGCTAAGGTAATAAACATTTTGTCTTTGGTTTCATATTAAGAAGCTGGCTAGGGGCACAATCTGGGTTGCCTCCAGGATTCTCCTCCTACTAGTTTACAGAATTGCTTTGTTTTGTAATGTTAGACTATTGGTTTTAAGTATCTATAATGTCAAATAGAGAGTTATAATTTGAAGGTTTTTATTGGATTATTAAACTAAGATTTTTTTCTTACTTTCTTCTAGAGAGGAGTAAAGTTTGAAATTAATTTAGACAAATGTATTTCTGATGAAAATATTCTTGAAGAGGAAGAGGTATGTCATTAAGTACATATTTCCATTAGTAGGCATGAGAAAATGAGTATCTTAGTAGTATGTTTAATGACATTTTTTCATAGGGGGAAGGAGAATTTTCTTAAATCTTCCTAGAAGGATCTCTGGTGTTCAAATAAGTGTTCCAAAATACTTCATCTTCTCATTCGTTTTGTACTTGAGGTTATTCCCTTAAACGGACCATTTCAACTTAATACATTTTTCTTTTATAAAGTATTTATTTTCCTATAA
This sequence comes from Plecotus auritus, assembly GCF_963455305.1. Lineage (NCBI taxonomy): Eukaryota > Metazoa > Chordata > Mammalia > Chiroptera > Vespertilionidae > Plecotus > Plecotus auritus. The sequence continues at coordinate 96,847,175 of NC_137772.1, read as the reverse complement.
CATTTACTTTTAATAACATAATTAATAATAGAAGACATAATACATAGTCAACAACTAATATACTTGCCTAAAAAATTGAGCAGGTACCCTGAAACCATACACATTTATTTCAGGTCTTTACACTGGTCTTTGGGTAAAGCTCAGTCATGCATTTGGGCTCTCATTGTAACATTTTTAATGTTATAGTTTCTTTCTGATTTATGTGTGTGTGTGTGTGTGTGTGTGTGTGTGTGTGTGTGTGTGTGTGGTGAAGGACCAGTATTTTTTTTAATAGACTTTCATGTTGTAGAGCAGTCATGGCAAAGTTGAGTGGAAGGTACAGACAGAGATTTCCCACATATCGCTGCCTCCACAAATGCACAGCCTCCCCTATCATCAACATCCCCCACAGGAGTGGAAGATGTGTTACAATTGATTAATCTACAGTGACACTGGGGTTCACTCTTGGGATTGTACATGCTATGTGTTTGGACAAATAGATAATTACATGTACCCACCATTGTAATATCATGCCAAGTATTTTCACTGCCCTAAAAGCCCTCTGGGCTCCACCTGTCTTTCAGATTTGTACTAGCATTTTGCTACATAAGACTTCATTAGAGTGGTAATAATTAGCACTCACCCCTATTTAACTATTAAGTCTCTAAGTGTCCCAGAGCTGTGAGTATCAGAGGGGAGCAGATATGGGACTGTTTCTGGGTTGGAACCTGAGGAGTGATACACCCATAGTGCTTCTGTGAAGTGAGGCACTAACGCTGACCTTCTAGAATAAAAGAATAGAATCAAAAAAGTTTTATCTACCAGAGTGTTCATCCTTTATTATTCTATGTTTTAATATGCTTGAAACACAGTGATCGCCCTAACCGGTTTTGCTCAGTGGCTAGAGCGTCGGCCTGCAGACTCAAGGGTCCCAGGTTCGATTCCAGTCAAGGGCATGTACCTTGGTTGTGGGCACATACCCAGTAGGGTGTGTGCAGGAGGCAGCTGATCAATATTTCTCTCCCATCTATGTTTCTAACTCTCTATCCCTCTCCCTTCCTCTCTGTAAAAAATCAATAAAATATATTTTTAAAAAAACAACAGTGATCATTTTTGTTTTGATTATGGAGTATGTATTAGGAAGAGTTTTAGGGACCCAATTAGGAATGTTGTATACTTAAAACAGGGCGTGGAGCAGATAACCTTGAGAATGCTGTAAAATGAAGTATAGTAGAATATTATAGAAGACAGGAAGTCTGGATAAAAGTAAGTTGCCATATGATCAATGCTTGTCACTATTAACAAGGAAAAGAAATTAAAACACTCTTGTTTCTATCTTGTTCCAACATAGTTCCACTTTTAAAACTTTACTGACTTATTCGTTCAATATAGATATATTAAATATTTGCTATATTATCTTGATAAAAGTTATTGCTGGGAACACAAACTTTTTTTTCTAAATATGGCTTATTTCTCTTGAAACACTATGGAATTGCTTTAGGCCATAGACATACTAAATGAAACTTTGACCTTTGAGGATGGCATGAAGCTTAAGGAAAATAAATGTATAAAGGACCATGAGGATTATACAGATGAAGCATTTGAAAAACTCTGCTCAAAAGCAGGTACGTGTACCTTAAAAGTGGTAGATGAGAAGGAACTGTTTTGTTATCAATCCATTTCAAACTCTTCCCTGCACTGTCACCTGTCCCCTTGCTCTCCCTGAGCTGGGCAGAGACCTGGCTCTGCTGCCCCTGCCTACCCCTCGGGGTCCAAGCTCCCTGAGACTTAGCCCTCCTCTCTTGCACCATCCATACTGTCTCTTTGGGCAGTTTCACCCACTCCTCCAACTTCAGATCTCCCAGTCAGCAGCTCCACATGCATCCATTTTTTGCATTGTCTGCTGGAAAGCTCCCTGGACAAGTCCCACTAGCGTCTCAAGCTCAGCATGTGTGCAGTCAAACATGTGCACATTTCCTTCTCATGATCCTTTACTCTGGGTAACGCTGCCCCCAGGCTGACAGTTCCTGCTACTCTGGGTGGTTTCTACTCTGAAATGTCTGTGGTGAGTTCCTCTTCCTTCATCCACTCTGCAGCTGGTTTAGGGCCCTGTCATCTCTGAGCAGTGTGTGTGATAGAAAATGTGTGGGTTTTGGAGACAAGCAGGAGTTTGAATCCCAGCTGGCACTGCCACTTTCTGATTGTGTGTCCTTTTACAAGTTCCTTAAACCCTCTGCATTTCGGTCTCCTCCTAGGACCAGGGGTGATAGTACCTGCCACGTAGGCTTATTGTGAGAAATCCTATCTAATAAAAGAGTAATATGCAAATTAACCACCACTCTGCTACACCCACAAGACACGCCCACCATCCAATCAGGAGCAAATATGCAAATAAACCCAACCAAGATGGCTACGGCCACAGAGAGCAGGAGGGAGGCTTGGGTTTCCCCGGCAATGGAGGAAGCCAAGCTTTCCGCCTGCCCTTGCCAGCCTAGGCCTCCACTCAAGGCTACAAAGTTTCAATGATAGAAGATACATAAACCCAAATAGAAATGGCGGCAGCCACGGAGCTGGAAAGAGCAGGAGGCTAGGGTTGTCCCCGGTGATGGAGGAAGCCAAGCTTTCCACACACCCTGGCCGGCCCAGGCCTCCGCTTAAGGCTACAAAGTTTCAATTATAGAAGATACATAAATCCTAACAGAAATGGCTGCCGCCAGAGAGCAAGCAGAAGGCTTGGCTCCGTTCCAGGCTACAAAGTTTCAATTGTAGAAGATAAATAAACCCCAGATACCAGGGCCTCCGCTTGGGTCGCCAGGGGGCGTGGCCGGCCTGCAAACCACCACAGACCCCTCGCCCAGGCTGCCCCACACCCCAAGGGAACCCCCCACCCTGATCCGGGACACCCTTCAGGGCAAACCAGCTGGCCCCCACCTGTGCACCAGGCCTCTATCCTATCTAATAAAAGAGTAATATGCAGATTGACCATCACTCCAACACACAAGATGGCTGCCCCATATGGTCAAAGATCCTGCCCCCATGTGGACACAAGATGGCCACCACAAGATGGCCAGCAAGGGAGGGCAGTTGGGAGGGACCAGGCCTGCAAGGGAGGGCAGTTGGGGGGGACAAGGCCTGCAGGGGAGGGCAGTTAGGGGTGACTAGGCCAGCAGAGGAGGGAAATTGGGGGTGACCGGGCCTGCAGGGGAGGGCAGTTAGGGGAAAACAGGCTGGCAGGGGAGCAGTTAGGCATCAATCAGGCTGGGAGGGGAGTGGTTAGGGGGTGATCAGGCTGGCAGGCAGAAGCGGTTAGGGGCAATCAGGAAGGCAGGCAGGCAAGCAGTTGGGAGCCAGCAGTCCTGGATTGTGAGAGGGATGTCCGACTGCCCTTTTAGGCCCGATCCCAAAGGGCCTAAATTGAAATTCGTGTACGGGGGTGTGTGTCCCTCAGCCCAGCCTGCACCCTCTCCAATCTGGGATCCCACCGGGATCGGGCCTAAAAGGGCAGTCGGACATCCCTCAAGGGGTCCCAGATTGGAGAGGGTGCAGGCTGGGCTGAGGGACACACAACCCCGTGCACGAATTTCATGCACCGGGCCTCTAGTTTGGTATATAAAGTACCTGGCATATGCTAGGTTCTTAATACATGCTATTATATTTTCCCTTTCTCTTCCCCTTGCCGAATTGGCTATGTGTCTCCTTTTCTCTAGTATTTCCCTTCTGTTCTCCAAGTGATTGCTAGTTATATTATTACTCTACTCAAATGTTTTTGTTTTGTTTGATAATACCTATACTATAGAGTCCATTCCACATAGTATCATTTGACACTGAGTGGTCTGATCCTGTGGTGACCCACTTTTCCTACCCCAGCACCCCCTTTCTTTCCACTGATGATGGGATCCATACATGACGGTGTGAGCATTTATATACTCTGGCTTGGCTCAACTTCCGCTCCCTAGAGTAATACACTTTTCCTTATATCTATCTGGAAAAATCTTTATTCAATTCCACAGACTGTGCTAGGTGGTAGGGAATCTCAAAGATGAAGGAGACCTCAAAGTCACAGAGGTGTCATGAGCCAAAGAAAAGAGGCACAAAATACTTTTTAAGGGGATTACCTAAATTGTTTTGAAAGAGCTGTGATTGGTGCTAGCAAGCAGGCTTAGACTATGCCATACATGATCAATTGCTTATGTCTATTGCTAGGTAAAAAGTTTACTTTTTAATAGAGAGTTCAGTGATGCGCAGCCAGTTCCAGGAACTGCATCAGGTTCAAAAGTTCAGTTTCACATGCTGTTTTGTTCTTGCTGTTTTCAGTCTACATTGAAAATCTTTTGTTTGAAGTAGCCACCTTCATTAATTACTTTGGCTAGAACTTCTGGATAACTTGCTGTAGCCTCTACATCAGCATTTGATTCACTTTGCACTTTTATATTATGGAGATGGTCTCTTTCCTTAAACCTGATTAACCAACCTCTGCTAGTTTCAGACTTTTCTTCTGCAGCTTCCTCACCTCTCTCAGCCTGCATAGAATTGAAGAGCATTAGGGCCTTGCTCTGGATTAGACGTTGGCTTAAGGGAATGTTGTGGCTAGTGTGATCTCAATCTAGACCACTACAACTTTCTCCAGATCAGCCATAGGCTGTTTCCTATCATTCCTATCTCTGAGTAGAACTTTTAATTTCTTTCAAGAACTTAGCTTTTGCATTCATAACTTGGCTAGTTGTTTGGTCTAAGAGGCCTGCTTTTTGGCCTATCTTGGCTTTTGACATGTCTTCCTCACTAAGCTTAATAATTTCTAGTGTTCATTTAAAGTGAGACGTGCAATTCACTCTTTCACCTTAACACTTGGAGGTTATTGTAGGGTTGTTAATTGGCCTAATTTCAATATTGTTGTGCCTTAGAGAATAGGGAGACCTGAGGAGAAGAAGAGAGATGGGGAATGGCCAGTCAGGTGGAGTAGTCAGAACACATACTACATTAATTAATTAAGTTCACTTCTTTTTCTGGGTGCAATTTGTGGCACTCCAAAGCAACTACAATGGTAACATCAAAGGTCACTGAATACAAGTCAATAATATTGTGATATGCTTGCACAATGTCGGATGATTACTAGACTTAGTATGGTGGCCACATTTTAAGGTATATAAATGTCAAATCACTATATTGTACACATGAAACTAATATAATTTTGTATGCCAACTATACTTACATTTTAAAAATTATGATTACAGATCATCATAACAAATAATAATGAAAATATTATGCAAATTACCAAAATGTGGCACTTAGACATGTAGTGAGCAAATGCTGTTGGGAAAATGGTGCCATTAGACTTGCTGGACTCAGGATTGCACAAACCTTTAATTTGTAAAAAAATGCCACAATATCTGCCAAGTGCAATAAAGCACTGTACATGATACACATTATGCCTATGTATCATGTACAGTGAGGTCAGTAGAGATAATGTAATGATCTCAATTTGGAACTTATTAAGGTTTATGTCTTTAAGAGCATCAGTTGGAGATGTTTAGAAGACACTAGCTGTGTAAGACCTAAACCCTGGGCCTAATTAGGGCTTCTTAAGCCTATACTGTACACTATTTCAGCCTTGGTGGTGGTTGGAAATACCTAAGCAAAGGAACTAGAGTGAGAAGGAAATTGAGCTTACGACAAACCCTAGTAATATTTAGACAAGTTTTGAGAGAATCAGGAGAGTAAAGCCAAAGAAGGACAGAAAGGTCTAGAAGGAGGTAAAGGGGTTGGCAGCATTAACTGGAAGAGAAAGGCCAAGTGAAGCAGTTTAATTAACAGCATGGGATTTGGCCATTAGGAGCCCTTGGTGCCTCAGTAAAAGCAGTACAGTGAAAGGGTGTATTCCCAGGTTACTCTTTGCATTAGTTTGCTGGGAAGAGAAGAGAGTGGATTGTATGTCTCAAAAGACATTGCTGCCCCTTTTTTTAATTAAAAAAAGAAAGTAAATTGCACTCCTGAACTTATTATCAGGATGAACAATTTTTCCATGTGCTTATTGACCATCTATATTTCTGTTGTGGATTATGTGCTCATGCCCCTTATTAATTTTATTACACTGAAAATGGCCTTTTTTTTTTTAAATAAGACATTTAAATTAAACTTTTGCCTAACTTGAGGTATTAAAACACCACTTGAATAAATGGAGAGAAATAACAGTTATTTATTGGAAGCATTCTTTTCAAATATATGGATTTTTGGCAATTTCAATCAAAATCACATTAGGATTTTTTTGGTGTGTGTGGTGTGAGGAGATCTTGACAGAATGGAGAATCTTACAGATTTTTAACTAGCCAAGAAAATTAGAAAAGAAGACCAGTGAAGCGTCACGTACCCTTCCAAGTAGCAAGATATGTAAATTATAGTCATTGAAACAATATTATACTAGCACCAGAACAGATAAAATAGTAAAAAGAAAAGATAGATTAGAAACAAACCCTAATATGTATCATAATATAGTGAATGCTAGAAGTCACATAATAAGTCAATGGGAAAAGAAAAGATTATTCAAATAAATGCTGCTGGGCCAATTGTTTGACAACTTGGGGAAAATTGTGAAATCAGAACCTATATAACAATACAACCAAACAAATTTTAAAAAATCAAAGAGTTTATATATAAAAAAATAGAAGTTATATACTAGAAAATGAAATACAGAAAAAGACAGGTATTTTATTTGGATAGGGTAGAACTTGCAATTCAAAATATATAGGAAAAAAATCACAGAATAAGTTAGTTATAGATTCAACTTTAACAATGAAAAACTTTTGTAGAGCAAAAAATACTAGATCCTGGAATTATTACTTTCAATGGTTTATCTAGGGCAAATAATCATAAATGTCCACAAAAAAAATCAGCTACAAATGAGTTCATTGTAGTATTATTTATAATAGTGAAAAATCTGTAGCAACCTAAAAACCCAGACAAAAAAATTAAATGATCACATGTGAGAGAATACTATGTTTGTTTTAAAATGATTGTATAGAAGAATATTTAACAATCTGGATATGGTATGTTGCTAATTAAGAAAAGCTAGTTATAAAAGGGTGTGTGGTATGTGGCCCATTTTTTGTTTCAAAACAAAACAAGAATTATATGCTAGGGAAAATTTTTGAACTTTTAATAGTCTCTGGACAGTGTCATTATGGGTAATTTTTATTATTTTCTACTTATTTGATTTTTTTAATTTCTAGAATGAAATATGGGAAAAATAAGGAAAAGGTTATACAAGTTATTTTAAAAATTGAGATAATTGAACAGAATGCATTTCCATAGAAACTAACTAAAGTAAAAGTTCTTATAAATGCCTCAAGGAATTTGTCCATTTGTGTCACTAATATTTCTTTAACATTTAGATATATTGGCTAGTCAATCAAATGTTATTAATAAAAGTGAAACAATTTTAAGCCTGTTTATAATTTTTATCTCAGAAATATGATCTACATCTTAGTCAGACCAGGCTGCTATAACAAAATGAACTGGGTGACTTATAAACAACATTTATGTCACAGTTCTGGAGGCTGGGAGTCTAAGATCATGGTACTGGTAGATTTGGTGATTGGTGAGAGCCCAATTCCATCTTTTTGCTGTGTCCACACTTATCATAAAGGATGAGGGAGCTCTCGGGTCTCTTTTATAAGGCCACTAGTTCTGTTCATGAGGGCTCCACTCTCGTGACCTAAACACCTCCCCAAGGCTGCACCTGCTAATACCATCACATTGAGCATCAGGATTCAACTACAAATTTTGGGGGGCGGCACAAACATTTAGTCCATAGCTGTCTATATTAGAAGGACGATGTTTTTTAATGTACCAGCTGATAGACTGCCTCCAGGTTTCCTAAGAAGTGTTTGTTGAAATCAGTCACACTTTGGCTGCTTTTAAATTAATGAGTTATTTTTTATGCCTAGAGTTGTTCATTCAGGATGCTGCTGCTGCAGAAAACAGGAGACAGTGGGATGGTGGAGCTCCTCAGACTCTGCTGGAGATGATGGCAGCGGCTGATGTCACCTCCACCTGCTCCACCAGGCCTGAGGGTGAATTTAGATCAGTTGGCATAAATCTCCAGCAAGAAGGGATCAAGGCCCCAAATGCAGCTAGCGCTCACCATGACCTTATAGTTGTCACTTTCAGTACAATCGCTATAGATTTGGTATCAAATGCCTTCCAAAGATACTGTTTGGTTTCTCCACTAGCTCTAGAGAAACTTGCTTGCTAATTATCCTAGACATTAACTATCGTCGCCATGAGAAAGTCAGTGAGGCACGATCCAGAATTCCTCCTTCCTCACACTGAGAGAGAATATACTACACGAAAGGGCAGGCAACTTGATTTGCCTTCAAATGCTAGCCAATAACTTTGCTACACTTTCTTTTTTTTTTTTTTAAAATGACATATTTTATTTTTATTTTTTTAAATATATTTTATTGATATTTTACAGAGAGGAAAGGAGAGGGGTAGAAAGCTAGAAACATCGATGAGAGAGAAACATCGATCAGCTGCCTCCTGCACACTCCCCACTGGGGATGTGCCCGCAACCAAGGTACATGCCCTTGACCGGAATCGAACCCGGGACCCTTCAGTCCGCAGGCCGATGCTCCATCCACTGAGCCAAACTGGTTTCGACGACACTTTCTTGAAGGGTTTTATTTTTTAATCAATAAAATTGGAATTAAAATAATAGTTATCCCACAAGGTTTAGAGAGGTAACAGTACAAAGATAACATTTAAAATTGCTTTGTAAACAAATGTGTTATTTAAATGTTAGGAGTGTTTAGTATGTGATGAAACTTTCAATCTAAATTCCTCATTTACATTTGAGCTCTAGCACAGTCTTTCCTTAGGAGAGGTTTACAGCAACATCCAGGTGTTACCTTTATAGGTGGTAAGGATTTTTATTACTTATTTCCTATGTTCTTGGGGTTGGGGCAGAGCTAAAATTTATAACCATGTTATAAGTTGAAGTATGTAAGTATATCACTGAAATTAGTAATTATACATGTATGAATTGACATATGTATACTATTACAAAATACTGAATTCATCAAACTTTCAAGAAAAGGCTTGCAAATGTACAATTTAATCCATTCTAAGTCAATGATTCAATAAGAGGGAACTCTAATTTAAAATAAGCAAATAGTGACTCTCCTACCCACCATCTATGTGACAAAGGTCACTAAACTTTTCTGTATCTCAGTTTTCTTACTAATAAAATGAGTGATGGGATGAGGTTGCCTCCAAGTTTCTAACAACATTCTGTGATTTTATAAAAACTCAAATGAAGAAGCATTTTTCTTTTTAATAACACAGTCTCCTCTTCAGATGGCCAAGTGATGGTGATCAGTGGCATTCCACAAAATAGGAAACAGTGGCGGCACGAAGCTCCAGAAACTTTAATGAATCTTTTGGCAGCAGCACATCTAACAAGTAGCTCATTTTCTGCCAAAGAAGGAGAATTTGGTATGTATTTTATTTTTAAGAACATAACCAGTCCCCTGGGGAAGTCTGTCAAAGACTTGTAAATGCAGAAAGGGGATAAAAGAACCTTTAGCCTGGAGAAAGAATTGGGAGGCTGTCTCAGCCTTTTCAGAAGCTGATTTGCTTTGTACAAACCTGTTCCAAATACCATTAACAAAAGACCTGAACTCTGGATAAGAGTGGGGTAATTTTGTTTAATGTGATCAGTTGACAACTGATGAAAAGTTAAGTAAGGAAGACTATCGGATTTGTAGATGATGAGATAGTATTGGTTAGCTTTAAACTGAGTCAGTTTATTTCTGACAGCTATTTACTGGACTCAAATTATGATTTTATGGGCAATAAAAATACATCTTAATATGTATAATGTTTTGGGTTTTTGCCTCCAATTTTTAGCAAGATTATGCTTGTGTTTAATTTAAGGGAAACCAACCATCATTTTCTAAAGTTTGAGGGGATTCCCATCACAATGGGAATTTGTCCTCTATCAAGTATGCAGGTGTAAACTGTTAAAAGAGAAGTCATTGGGGACAGGAAGGTATCAAACAAGGGGCCTCTGCACAGGTGGGACCTGGCGTTGCAGAGATGCAAGCTTGTGGCTGCAAGGAGGCATAGAAACAAACCAGATAGTAACCGAGGCTGGTAAATGCTCACAAAGTTAAAGACCAATACAGAAATATATACAACACTAAGCATAATGCAAGTTACCTGATTATTCATGCAGAGTGGGTCTGCCAGGTTGTGAAACCCAAATTTCAGTCTTTGTGAAATCTATGTGAAAATTGAGATCTTAAACACAAGATTTGAATGAGACAAGAAAAAGGGACACTGCAGGTGGGGAGGCCTTGCAGAGATACACAGGCCTGTGTTGGAGACTGAGAGAACCTGTTTGACTAAAATCTAGGAGTTGGCATTATGGCATTATGACATACTGCTGTTTGAAACTGAAGAGAAGAAAGAGTAGTGCTTTCAAACTACAAACTGCATTTTAATTATCTGCTTATCTACTCCCTTCCCATATGACCTAACAGGCGTCCTCAAACTACGGCCCGAGGGCCACATGCGACCCGCCAAGGACATTTATCCAGCCCGCCGGGTGCCGCTGCCTGTCCTGCTTAGCAGCCAACTCGTCCCGGGCCCGCAGTGCACATAAGAATTTGTTCATAGTTTTTTTTTTTAAACTATAGTCCGGCCCTCCAATGGTCTGAGGGACAGTGAACTGGCCCCCTGTTTAAAAAGTTTGAGGTCCTAGGATAAAGTGTTGTCTCTAAGGATAAGGCTGGAGGTGGCCAGAGGAAGTATTGAGCAGGCTGGGCTTGGCCTGGAAACCAAAGGCTAGGGCCCCAGGCCAGTGGAGGGATGCTTCCCATTTTTCATGGCACTGAGATGGAGACATATGTGGTGGCTATGATGTCTCTTCTTATGTTTTCCCCTATGATTCTTGAGAATTACAGAAAACCCTTCTTTTGATTTGTCATGCCAAATTAATTAATGCATGACTTGTTATATTTTCCATGGACAGTTTTATATTAGGCATACATGAGCAATTCATCTAACAAGTAGGATTAGAAATAGGAACTTGCTCCAAAGGTGGCAGAGCAAAATGCAGGTGTTTTCTTTTGTAACCTGCTGACATCACCCCCACTCTGGCCCTGCTTTGCTCTTCAGCCTCTAACACTGTTGGCCTTATCTCATCTTTCCTATCCATGCAGGAATCCTGACTACGTATCTCTTGTCATCTTTTCTTCCTTCAGCTCACACTCGGCATCCCTGCCAGATAATCCTCCTAAAATGGATCACATCTCAACTTAAAATCCTATAATATATACCCCCTTACCTCAGGATAGAATCCAGGCTCTGCAGACACTGAGCACCTTAAAGATTAGAAGGCCCCTCCCACAAAAGGCCCCTCCCAATGCCAAAGCTACTAACACTTCTCTATTAGCAAATATTCCTCCCTCCTTTTGCCAAAATAATCTCTCATGTAAGATTGCACTCTGATGCAACCTTGTGCCCATTTCAGTCATTATGGTTTTTTTCCCCCTTTTTACAATTTATTTATTTATTTGTTACATACAAGCCTAGCAAAATGGCTGGCAGGAAAAAAAAACATGCTTCTCAGAGTGATGGGATTACTGAAATGTCTTTTCAGTCATTTTATTTTAAGTTAAAAAAATTAAATTTATGTGTCATTTTGTTTTATTGTCAGTTACCCTTCCCTTCCTACTTTCCCATCAACCACCAGATAGGGCTGTGAAAGGAGTTTGGAATATAGTAGTTTTTTTTGTTGTTTTTTTTTTGTAAATCTTTATTGTTGCGAGTATTACAGATGTCCCTTTTTTTCTCCCCTTTGTCCCCCTCCACCTGGTTCTCGCCCTGCCCCAGGCCTTCACCATCCTATTGTTTGTGTCCATAGGTAAAATCTTTGGTTAATCTCTTCCCGCTTGCCCTGCCCCATTTCCTCTGAGGTTCCTCAGTCTGTTCCATGCTTCCATGCCTCTGATTCTATTTTATTTACCAGTTTATTTTGTTCATTAGATTTCTTGTTTGTTTATTTTGATTTTTAGATTCAATTATTGATAGATATGTATTTATTGCTATTTTATTATTCATATTTTTTATCCCTTCTCCTCCTCTTCTTTCTCCTCCTCCTCCTCCTCCTCCTCCTCCACCTTCTCTCTCCTCCTCCTCCTCCACCTTCTCCTCCTCTTTCTCCTCCTCCTCCTCCTTTTTCCTCTTCTTAGAGAATACCCTTCAGCCGAAACCGGTTTGGCTCAGTGGATAGAGCGTTGGCCTGCGGACTAAAGGGTCCCGGGTTCGATTCCGGTCAGGGGCATGTACCTTGGTTGCGGACGCATCCCCAGTGGGGGGTGTGCAGGAGGCAGCTGATCGATGTTTCTCTCTCATCGATGTTTCTGGCTCTCTATCCCTCTCCCTTCCTCTCTGTAAAATATAAAATATCAATAAAATATATTTAAAAAAAAAAAAGAATACCCTTCAACATTTCATGTAATACTGGTTTGGTGGTGATGATTCCTTTAGCTTTTTCTTGTCTGTGAAGCTCTTTATCTTACCCTCAATTCTAAATGAGAGCTTTGCTGAGTAGAGTAATCTTGGTTGTAGGTCCTTGCTATTTATCACTGAATATTTCTTGCCACTCCCTTCTGGCCTGCAAACTTTCTGTTGTGAAATCAGCTGACAGTCATACGGGCTCTCTTTTAGGTAACTAACTGCTTTTCTCTTGCTTTTCAAGATTCTCTCTTTGTCTTTAGCCTGTGGCATTTTAATTATGATGTGTCTTGGTGTGGGCCTCTTTGGGTTCCTCTTGTTTAGGACTGGACTCTGCGCTTCCTGGACTTGTAAGTCTATTTCTTTCACCAGGTAGGAGAAGTTTCCAGTCATTATTTCTTCAAATAGGTTTTCAAGTTCTTGCTCTGTCTCTTCTCCTTCTAACACCCCCATAATTTGATACCCTTGAAGTTGTTCCAGGGGCTCCTTACACTATCTTCATATTTTTGGATTCTTTTTTCTTTTTGCTCTTCGGATTGGGTGTTTTTTGCTTCTTCATATTCCAAATAGTTGATTAGATTCTCAGAATCCTCTACTCTACTGCTGAATCCCTATTAATTATTCTTTATTTCAGTTAGTGTATGCTTAATTTCTGACTGGTCCTTTTCATGTCTTTGACATTCTCACTAAGATCCTTGAGTAACCTTCTAAGCATGGCTTTGAACTCTGTATCCAGTAGTTTTCTTGCTTCCATTTCTTTCATTTGTGACATGTTTATCTCCACATTTTGGATGCTTCCCTGTGTTTGTTTCTATGTATTACATAGAGCTGCTGTGTCTCTTGGAATTGGTAGAGTGGCCTGTGTGGTAGGTGTCCTATAGGGCCCAGTGGCTCAGCCTCCCCAGTCACCTGATCTGGGCACTGTAGGTGCATCCCTGTGTGGAATGTATGCACAGTCTTGTTGTAGTTGAGCCTTGATTGCTGTTGGCATCACTGTGAGGAATTGATCTCCAGGCCAATTGGTTGTGAAGACCAGCTGCAACTACAGCAGAAGAGCTGCTGTATAAGAGACACCCCTATGGAGCAGGACTTGCTTCAGTGGGCTTTGGTGCTCACTGAGTCTGCCTCTTGAGTGTGTCACTTGTGGATGTGTAGAGTTATAATCTGGTATGGTCTCACACTGACCACTGGGTACACTGGCTCTAGGGCAGCCGTGGGCAAACTACGGCCCGCGGGCAGGATTCGGCCCGTTTGGCTATTCTATCCGGCCTGCGGAGCCGAAAGAGCGGAGGGTTCTCTTGCTCTCCCCTCCGCTCCTTTACTTTGAATTTATATTAGTTCACACAAACACTCCATCCATGCTTTTGTTCCGGCCTTCCGGTCCAGTTTAAGAACCCATTGTGGCCCTCGAGTCAAAAAGTTTGCCCACCCCTGCTCTAGGGCCTTCAGGGAGGTGCAAAATCAGCCACTGCTGGGGCCACCTGGCAGGAGCTACAGAGAAGTATGCAGATGGCTGCTATTTGGTATTTATATTGGGTTTGGAGGTGCCCAGATGAGACTCAGCTGTGAAGTAAGGCAGGCTGGTGCTAGTGCTGGGTCTTGGGCCTTTTATTGATAGTTTGGGGCACACTGACACCAGTTGCAACTCATTTGAGAGATTATAGCCAAGTGAAGCCAGAGCCAGGACAGGCTATTCTTATGGAAAGCTACTGCAAACAGCTTGGGTGGGACTGAAAATTGGATAGGGTGGGGTCTCACGGAATCACCAGGGGAGAGCAAACAGTGTGAATCAGGCTGATGGATACTCAGAAATGGCTGCCAGTCAGCTTTGCAACAGGGGAGTTCCCAGCACAGGAACAATGACCCCTGCGAACACTCCTGTCTGGGTGAAAGCCTTCCCCGAGTTCCTGTCCCCATACCAGACAATCCAGTTCTTCCCAGTATGTGTCTGGGTCCCCCAAAGCCTCCTGGTGCTGGGAGTCTGATACTCATGTGCTGGCCCTTTCAATGGAACAGCTGGGTCTCCAGCTGCCTGTGTCACTCAGCCAAAATCCCCGTTGGATTTTACAGTCTGTAGTTGCAGGGACTTCTCTTCCCAGCTCTGGAACCCTAGGCTGGGAGGCTGGTGTGGGACTGGGACCTCTTGCTGCTCACAGGAGGCCTCTGCAGAGATGATCTCCCTCCTGATTAACTAAACGGCACATGTGGGTGTCAGACCAACCTATTCCTTGCCTCCACCCTCCTCCCAGTCGCAATGTGCTTTCTTCTTTACTTCTTTAGTTGTAGGACTTCCATTCAGCCAGCTTCCATGTGGTTTTGAATGATGGTTGTTCAGTATTTTAGTTATAATTTTGATATGGTTGTGGGAGGTGGCGAGTACAGGCATTTACCTATGTCGCCATCTTGGTTTTTCTAGTAGATTCTTAATAAGTATTTTTTGAATGAATGAGTGAAAGAACCTGCAACTTAATTAATATGCTTCTCTTTAATCCAAAGAATTCTAGTAAGTCCTAAAGTTTGTCGACTGTCTTCTGTTAGCTGCCTCTAACAATTTCACATTAATTAGTCTCACACTCAAATATTTGTTAAATGCATGAAATATTGACACTTCATTATTATATTTATCATTTAACTCCAGGTCATAAAAGGATGAAGTAGTAATTATTTTGAACTTTTTGTGATTGCTATGACCTTTATCTCAGTGAAACTACTGCTTATGTTACCACTGTTTTAGGTGGCTGAGAAAGTATCTGAGTATGTTTTCCTTTCAATCCTCTAGGTTTGGTTCCCCTGCTTAATATTCCAGAAGACATTAATTCTCTGATTATAAAAATAAAGATCACTTTAATTTCTCGTTTAATATCTTTTTTTCTCACTAGACTTGTGAGAGCTTTATCTTACTCACCACCCTACTTCGCCTCTCTATCTCTAGTATCTGATATAGTGCCTAGAACTTAGTAGGTAACCATAGTGAATGAGCACACAGCCATAGAACACTTTTAGTGTATTACTTTCTTTCTTTCTTTATGTATGTATGTATGTATGTATGTATGTATGTATGTTAAGGCATGTGATTGCCAAAATTAGTATTACTATCAAGTTGGGTAGGGAAATTATGGTGGAAGGTAAATAGGTAGAAAAAATATAACATGCAAATGTTAACTAAAAGAAAAATTCATTTAAGGCAAGTAGCATAAATATAGATAAAGAACAACTTTTCAGCCCTAGCTGGTTTGGGTTAGTAGATGGAGCATCGGCCTGCAGACTGAGGGGTCCTAGGTTCAATTTTGATCAAGTATGCCTGGGTTGCGGGCTTGATTCCCAGTAGGGGGCATGCAGGAGGCTGCCTAATGATGATTCTTTCTCATCATTGATGTTTCTATCTCTCTCTCCCTCTGCCTTCCTCTCTGAAATCAATAAAAATATATTTTAAAAAGAACTTTTCATAATTAAATGTGTCAATACATCAGAAAAATAATGATCTTAAATTTGTATATACCTATTAACACAGTGTCAAACATATAAAGCAAAAATTGATAGATCTAATAAAAAAATAGACAAATCCATCTCTTAGTGAATAAATGTAACATACCTTTCTCATTAGTGATTGAACAGACAAAACATTTTAGGATATAGAAGATTTAAAAAAAATTTTATTCATTGATTTTAGAGAGATATATATATAGAGAAACATCGACTTGTTTTTCCACTTTTGTTGTTGTTGTTGTTCTACTTATTTATGCATTCATTTGTTGATTCTTGTATGTGCCCTAACTAGGAATCAAACCCGTAATCTTGGTGTATCAGGAAGATGCTCTAACCAACCTAGCTACCCAGCCAGGGCAGTATGTAGAAGATTTGAACAACAGAATTAATGAACTTGACATGATAGACATATTTAGAACATTACTGTGGCAGAAAATACACATGTAACATTTACCAGTATTTTTCAAAGTTGGGCCATAAAACCTTATATCAATAAATGTTTACCTCATTTAATACTCAGGCCACATTCTATTTTCTCAAAAATGTTTTTTTTAAAAATTTCGTTATTGATTAAGGTATTACATATGTGTCCTTATTCCCCCATTACCCCCCACCTCCCATTCATGACCTTACCCCCCTGTTGTCTGTGTCCATTGATCAGGCTTATATGCATGCATGTAAGTCCTTTGGTTGATCTCTCCCCTTTTCCCCCACCCTCTCCTACCTTCCCTGAGGTTTGACGTTCTGATTGATGTTTCTCTGTCTCTGGATCTATTTTTGTTCATCAGTTTATGTTGTTCATTATATTCCACAAATGAGTGAGATCATGTGATATTTATCTTTCTCTGCCTGCCTTATTTCACTTAGCATAATGCTCTCCATCTCCATCCATGCTGTTGCAAATGGTAAGAACTCCTTTTTTACCGCAGTGTAGTATTCCATTGTGTAGATGTACCACAGTTTTTTAATCCACTCCTCTGCTGATGGGCACTTAGGCTATTTCCAAATCTTAGCTATGGTGAATTGTGCTGCTATGAACATAGGGGTGCATATATCCCTTCTGATTGGTGTTTCTAGTTTCTTGGGATACATTCCTGGAAGTGGGATCACTGGGTCAAATGGGAGTACCATTTTTAGTTTTTTGAGGAAACTCCACACTGTTCTCCACAGTGGCTGCACCAGTCTGCATTCCCACCAGCAGTGCAGGAGGGTTCCTTTTTCTCCGCATCCTCTCCAGCACTTGTCATTTGTTGATTTGTTGATAATAGCCATTCTGACAGGTGTGAGATGGTACCGCATTGTTATTTTGATTTGCATCTCTCTGATGATTAGTGACTTTGAGCAGGTTTTCATATGTCTCTTGGCCTTCCTTCTGTCTTCTTTCGAAAAGTGTCTATTTAGATCAGTTGCCCATTTTTTGATTTGGTTGTTTATCTTCTTTTTGTTAAGCTGCATGAGTTCCCTGTAAATGTTGGAGATTAAACCCTTATTGTTGATATCATTGGCAAATATGTTCTCTCATGCAGTGGGCTTTCTTGTTGTTTTATTGATGGTATCCTTTGCTGTGCAAAAGCTTTTTATTTTGATGTAGTCCCATTTGTTTATTTTCTCTTTAGTTTCCATTGCCCTAGGAGCAGTATCAGTGAAGAAATTGCTTCGGTATATGTCAGAGATTTTTCTGGTTGTGGATTCCACCAGTATTTTTATGGTTTCTCGTCGTATGTTTAAGTCCTTGATCCATTTTGAGTTTATTTTTGTGTATGGTGTAAGTTGGTGGTCCAGTTTCATTTTTTTGCATGTATCTGTCCAACATTCCCAATACCATTTATTGAAGAGACTGTCTTGACTCCATTGTATGTTCATGCCTCCTTTGTCAAATATTAATTGAGCATAGTGATTTGGGTCTATTTCTGGGTTCTCTATTCTATTCCATTGATCTATATGTCAGTTCTTGTCCCAGTACCAGGCTGTTTTGAGAACAGTGGCTTTGTAATGCAGCTTGAAATCTGGTATTGAGATCCCACCTACTTTGTTCTTCTTTCTCAGGATTGCTGTGGCTATTTGGGGCCTTTTTTTATTCCAAATGAATTTTTGGAGAGTTTTTTCTAGGTCTGTGAAATATGCCATTGGTATTTTAATGGGGAGTGCATTGAATCTATAGATTGCTTTGGGTAGTATGGACATTTTAATGATGTTGATTTTCCCAATTCATCAACATGGTATGTTCTTCCATCTGTTTATGTCTTCCTCTATCTCTTTTTTCAGTGTCCTGTAGTTTTACGCGTATAGGTCTTTTACCTCCTTAGTTAAGTTTATTCCTATGTATCTTAATTTTTTTGGTGCAATGGTAAATGGGATTGCTTTTTTAGTCTCTCTTTCTGTAAGTTCATTATTGGTGTATAGAAATGGCATAGATTTCTTGGCGTTAATTTTGTATCCTGCTACATTGCCGAATTCATTTATTAAGGCTATTATTTTTTTGATGGAGTCTTTTGGGTTTTTTATGTACAATATCATGTCATCTGCAAATAAAGACAGCTTTACTTCTTCTTTTCCAATTTGGATGCCTTTTATTTCTTCTTCTTGTCTAATTGGAATGGCTAATACTTCCAGTACTATGTCTAACAGGAGTGGTGAGAGTGGGCATCCCTGTCTTGTTCCTGTTCTTAGGGGAAATGGTTTTAGTTTTTGCCCATTGAGTATGATGTTAGCTGTGGGTTTATAATATATAGTTTTTATTATGTTGAGGTATGATCCTTCTATTCCCACCTTGTTGAGAATTTTTATCATGAAAGGGTGTTGGATTTTGTCAAATGCTTTTTCTGCATCAATTGATATGACTATGTGATTTTTATCTCTCAATTTGTTTATGTGATGTATCACGTTTATTGATTTGCGGATATTGTACCATCCTTGCATTTCTGGGATAAATCCTACTTGGTCATGGTGTATGATCTTTCTGATGTACTGCTGGATCCGATTTGCTAGAATTTTGTTGAGGATTTTGGCATCTATGTTCATGAGGGATATTGGCCTGTAATTCTCTTTCATTGGGTTGTCTTTATCTGGTTTTGGTATTAGGGTGATGCTGGCTTCATAGAATGAGCTTGGAAGTGTTCCTTCCTCTTGAATTTTTTGGAACAGTCTGTGGAGGATAGGTTTTAGTTCTTCCTTGAATGTTTGGTAAAACTTCCCTGTGAAGCCGTCTGGCCCCGGGCTTTTGTTTGCTGGAAGCTTTTTGATGACTGCTTCCATTTCTTCCATAGTTATTGGCCTATTGAGATGTTTAGATTCTTCCTGATTGAGTTTTGGAAGGTTATATTTTTCTAGGAATATGTCCATTTCCTCCAGGTTGTCCAGTTTGTTGGAATAGTATTGTTCCAGTTTGTTGTTCATAGTATTTTTTAACAATCCTTTGTATTTTGGTGGGGTCTGTTGTTATTTCACCTCTTTCATGTCTGATTTTGTTCATTTGGGTCCTCTCTCTTTGCTTCTTGGTTAGTCTGGCTAGAGGTTCATCAATCTTTTTTTTTTTTTTTTTTCGAGTCTTTGGACCCCTAGCTTTTTTATTTATTTATTTATTTATTTATTTATTTTTTAATAAATCTTTATTCAGATTATTACAATTATTTCTCCTTCCCCCTCCCCATAGCTCCCCTCCACCCGGTTCCCACCCCACCTTCTGCCCTTACCTCCCCACCACTGTCCTCATCCATAGGTGTATGATTTTTGTCCAGTCTCTTCATGAACCCCCCATACCCCTTTCCCCCTGAGAATTATCAGTCCACTCCCTTTCTATGCCCCTGATTCTATTATATTCACCAGATTATTCTGTCCCTCAGGTTTTTAATTCACTTGATTTTTAGGTTCACTTGTTGATAGATATGTATTTGTTGTTCATAATTTTTATCTTTACTTTTTTCTTCTTCCTCTTCTTTAAGACTACCTTTCAGCATTTCATATAATACTGGTTTGGTGGTGATGAACTCCTTTAGCTTTTTCTTGTCTGTGAAACTCCTTATCTGCCCTTCAATTCTGAATGATAGCTTTGCTGGGTAGAGTAATTTTGGTTGTAGGTTCTTGCTATTCATCACATTGAAAATTTCTTGCCACTCCCGTCTGGCCTGCATAGTTTCTGTTGAAAAGTCAGCTGACAGTCGTATGGGTGCTCCCTTGTAGGTAACTAACTGTTTTTCTCTTGCTGCTTTTAATATTCTCTCTTTGTCTTTTGCTCTTGGCATTTTAATTATGATGTGTCTTGGTGTGGTCCTCTTTGGATTCCTTTTGTTTGGGGTTCTGTGGGCTTCCTGGACTTGTAAGTCTATTTCTTTCACCAGGTGGGGGAAGTTTTCGGTCATTATTTCTTCAAATAGGTTTTCAGTATCTTGCTCTCTCTCTTCTTCTGGCACCCCCATAATTCTGATGTTGGTACGCTTGAAGTTGTCCCAGAGTCTTCTTACATTATCTTCAACTTTTTGGATTTTTTTTTTTGCTTTTTGCTTTTTCAGTTGAGTGTTTTTTGCTTCTTTGTAATTCAATTCTTTGACTTGATTTTTGTGTTCCTCTTGTCTGTTTTTGGGTTTCTGTATAATATTTTTTATTTCAGTCAGTGTATGTTTAATTTCTAGTTGGTCCTTTTTCATATCTTCGAGGGTCTCGTTATATTTATCGGCCTTTTCTAGGATATTCTTAAAAAGCCTTATAACCGTGGTTTTGAATTCTATATCCAGTCGTTTGTTTTCCTCCATTTCTTTCGTTTGTGATCTGATTCTTTGACGCCGCATTTTCACTGCTTCCCTGAGTTGGTAAGGTAGATTTGTGTGCTAGGTTTCCAATATGGCCCAATGGGTCTGCCTCCCCAGTTAACCTGAGGTGGACACTCTCGGTGCACCCCTTTGTGGACTGTGTGTACAGCCTTGTTGTAATTAAGTCTTTATTGTTGTTAGTATCACTGGGAAGAATTGACCACCAGGCCAGTTGGCTGTAGGGATCAGCTGTGTCTATGCTGGGAGAAGTTCGGTGCTGGAGACAGCCTTATAGGATTAGACTTGCCTAATTGCAATAGCCTCTTTGCTCAGCTTGGATGGGGTGGAGTCTCAGTCTTGGCTTCCCGTCAGCCTTGTCCTTGCGCGCACGTGCGTGCCTTCAGACCTCTGCCTTCCCGGCTCCCGAGTCTCCGCCCGAGAGTCCAGACTCCCCCCACAAGAGTGTGGGTCCCCAGGGGCTCGCCTGGAACTGGGGTTCACTGCAGTCAGAACTGGGGCTCAGTGCAGTCAGGAGCCTCTGACTCCCTTCCACTAGGGAAAGCCTGTGGCAACCTCCACAGCCTTTGTGCACACTGGCACGCGCGCGCTTTCAGTCCTCCACCTTCCCTGGCTCCCGAGTCTCCGCCCGAGAGTCCAGTCTCCCCCCGTAAGAGCGTGGGTCCCCAGGGGCTCGCCCGGAACTGGGGTTCAGTGCAGTCAGAACTGGGGTTCAGTGCAGTCGGGGGCTTCCTTCCCCCTTCCAACCAGAGAAAGTCCGCCAGGCTCTCAGCCGCCCTTCCTCTCTGCACGCATAAAGACCCTTTGCCGTACCTCCAATTCTCTGTGAGCTTTTCTCTTTCCTTCTAGTTGTAGAATTTTCACTCAGCCAGCTTTCCTGTGGTTCTGGATGGTGTCCGTTCTGTCTTTTAGTTGTAGTTTTGAAATTGTTGTGCGAGGCAGCAGTTTAGGTGTTTACCTATGCCGCCATCTTGATTTCTCTCGAGGTTCATCAATCTTGTTTATCCTTTCAAAGAACCAGCTCTTGGTTTTGTTGATCTTTTGTATTGTTTTTTTGGTTTCAATGTCGTTCCTCTCCGCTCTGATCTTTATTATTTCCTTCCTTCTGCTTACACTGGGCTTTTCTTGTTGCTCTCTTTCTAACTCTTTGAGTTGTAGGGTTAGGTAATTTATTACCATTGTTTCTTGTTTTTTTGCAGTAGGCTTGTAGACCTATGAACTTCCCTCTCAAGACTGCTTTCGCTGTGTCCCATAGATTTTGGATTGTTGTGTTTTCATTGTCATTTGTTGCCATGATGTTTTTTATTTCTTCTTTGATCTCTCTGGTAATCCAGACATTGTTTAATAGCATGCTGTTTAGTTTCCATGTGTTTGATTTTTTTGGATTGTTTTTATTGTAGTTGATTTCCAGTTTTATGCCACTGTGATCTGAGAAGATGCTTGATATTATTTCTATCTTCTTGAATTTGAAGAGACTTTGCCTATGACCCAACATATGGTCTATCTTTGAAAATGACCCATGTGCACTTGAGAAGAATGTATATTCTGTGGCTTTGGGGTGAAATGTTCTGAAGATGTTGATTAAATCCATCTGGTCTAGTGAGTTATTTAGGATTGATGTTTCTTTGCTGATTTTTTGTTTAGAGGATTTGTCCAATGGTGATAGTGGGGTATTAAAGTCTCCTATTATGATTGTGTTGCTGTCAATCTCTACTTTGATATCCTCCAGGAGTTTTTTTATGTATTTGAGTGCTCCTGTATTGGGTGCGTATATATTTACCAGAGTTATTTCTTCTTGTTGGATTGCTCTCTTTAGTATTATGAAGTGGCCTTCCTTATCTCTTGCTATGTCCCTCACTTTGAGATCTAATTTGTCAGATATAAGTACTGCTACCCCAGCTTTTTTTCATTTCCATTCGCCTGAAAAACCTTTTCCATCCCTTCACCCTCAGTCTGTTTGTGTCTTTTTTTCTGAGGTGGGTTTCTTGTAGACAGCAGATATATGGGTCATGTTTTCTTATCCAATTCGTTACCCTATGTCTTTTGATTGGGGCATTTAATCCATTTACATTTAAAGTTATTATTGATAGGTACTTATTTGTCGCTGTTTTTATTCTTTAACCCTGCATTCCTTCTTCGCTTGCTATTTCTTTTTTTTACAGCAGACCCATTAGCGTTTCTTGCATGGCTGGTTTGGTGGTAATAAATTCCCTTAGTACTTTTTTGTCTGTGAAGCTCCTGATTTCACCTTCAATTTTGATTGATAGCCTTGCTGGGTACAGTATTCTTGGATTCAGACCCTTCCTTTGCATGACTTTGTATATTTCATTCCATTCCCTTCTGGTCTGATGAGTTTCTGTTGAGAAATCAGTCACTAGTCTGTTGGGGGTTCCTTTGTAGGTAACTTTCTGTCTCTATCTGGCCGCTTTTAAGATTCTTACTTTGTTGTTGGTGTTTGCCAATTTAATTATAATGTGCCTTGGCATCGGTCTTTTGGGGTTCATTTTACTTGGGACTCTGTGAGCTTCTTGGATTTGTGTGGAGTTTTTTCTTCCCTATATCAGGGAAGTTTTCTGTCATTATTTCTTCAAATAGGTTTTCTATTCCTTGCTCAGTTTCCTCTCCTTCTTGTACCCCTATTATGCGGATGTTGTTTTGTTTTGTGTTGTCCCAATGTTCCCTTAGGCTCTCCTCCTGGTTTTTAATTTTTTTTCTGGAAGCTGCTCTACTTGGGTATTTTTTCCTACCTTGTCTTCTAGCTCACTGATGCGGTCCTCTGCTTCTTCTAGTCTACTCTTGATGCTTTCTAGTGAGTTCTTTACAACAGCGATGTCATTTTTTATTTCTTCTTGGTTCTTCATTTCCTCTTGGTTCTTACTCATATTGTCGAATTTGTCTTCCATTCTTTTCAGCCACCTTATGACCATTTCTCTGAATTCTTTCTCTGACAGGTTGCTTGTCTCCTTTTCTGGTGATGCCTGGTTTTCTTTCATATGCGGGCTGTTTCTTTGTCTCCCCCTGGTCTCTCTTCTCTGGTTTCTGGTTATGTATTTCTCTGTCTCCTTTCTGTGGTGTAGTGTAGAGCTCCTCTGAATCCGCGTGTTTGCGCCATTTGGGGACTGGTGCTCTGGGGTTTGCAGCTGTTCAGTGGGTGTTGCAGTTGTAGATTTTCAGGCTTCCTATAACATCCACTTTCCCCTTCAAGATGGCGCAGTCTCCGCGTCTGAGCCGGTGGCTCCGGGAGGGAACCCAGCAGCAGTGGGGGCTGCCTGGTCAGAGGAGCCCCATCCAGCATTCCCCCACCTTCTCCTGGAGTATAGCTGTCCCTTAACTCACCAACAGATACTCCCCGTGCGACCCTCAGCTGTTCTTTCTATCTGCTCCTGGACAAGGCTCAGGACACATCTGTCTATTCCTCTGCCATTTTTTTCCCCCATGGCCATATTCTTTATACACATACATTTTCCCCGTGGCTGAGGTGCGGGAGAAGGTGTGGACTTGTGGAATCTGGGGAGAGTAGGTGGCGGTCCAGGAGAGGTGGTAGTGAGTCTGGTGCTGAGTCATATCTAAGCCCCAGTCACCATTTTCTCCTGAGAGATAGCCCCCTCAAAAATGTTTTTTACATCTGATAGTCGAAAGCAGTATCTTCTCAAGAGACAATATTTCATGTGAGTAACATTTTACTTAAGTCTCTTTTAAATTAGCACAGCTTTCCCTCCCCACCCTTTTGTTCATGACAGTGATTTGTATTGGTAGATAGTATGATGTAGGAACTAACTTTAATTTTTTATCCAAATTGCCAACTTTCAAAAACTACTTATTGACTAATGATTTTCATATTGGCTCAAATTCATTTTACTTTATCCTTATATATTCTTGGATCAATTCCTAGGTTATTTCTTCTTTATTGATACATTAATATAATTGCCTACACCCATATCATGGTTTGATTTTTCTTTTAGAATTTTTTTTACTATGATAGTATAAATTTCCTCAGTCAAAATGTTTCAAGGGTATATTGTGCTAATGAAGAGGAAACAAAGCAAAAAATGTAAACACTTACATTTTCATTTGAAATACATAAAGATTATTTTTACATCAGATTCTATCTGCAGTATATTGTCAGGCAGCATTGAATAATGGTTAATAATGGGTTCTATATCTAGACAGATCTGGTATAATTTCTGGCTCTGATACTTTCAATAAGATAACCAATCTTTCTTCATTGTCCTCCTTTGTAAAATCAGAATTAAGATGGTACCAACTTCAAAGGATATTGTTTGTAAAGTGTCTAGCAAATTGCCTGTCTGAGTAGGTGCTTAATAAGTTATAGCTTTTAAAATAGTGGCCAAGAATACTGGTTCTGATGCAGGTTCCAACTAATTACCATGTGATCTTAGGTCAGTCACTTAACCCTTCTGTGCCTAAATTTCCTTAAATTCACCAATTCTGAGATGCACATTGATCATCTTTTTCCTTTTATTTTTATTTTATTTTATTTTTTTTAATTAATTTATTTATTTATTTATTTTTTAAATAAATCTTTATTCAGATTATTACAATTATTTCTCCTTTTTTCCCCCATAGTTCCCCTCCAGCCATTTCCCACCCCACCTTCTGCCCTTACCTACCCCCCACTGTCCTCATCCATAGGTGTATGATTTTTGTCCAGTCTCTTTATGAACCCCCCCATACCCCTTTCCCCCTGAGAATTATCAGTCCACTCCCTTTCTATGCCCCTGATTCTATTGTATTCACCAGATTATTCTGTTCCTCAGGTTTTTAATTCACTTGATTTTTAGGTTCACTTGTTGATAGATATGTATTTGTTGTTCATAATTTTTATCTTTCCTTTTTTCTTCTTCCTCTTCTTTAAGAATACCTTTCAGCATTTCATATAATACTGGTTTGGTGGTGATGAACTCCTTTAGCTTTTTCTTGTCTGTGAAACTCTTTATCTGCCCTTCAATTCTGAATGATAGCTTTGCTGGGTAGAGTAATCTTGGTTGTAGGTTCTTGCTATTCATCACATTGAAAATTTCTTGCCACTCCCGTCTGGCCTGCATAGTTTCTGTTGAAAAGTCAGCTGACAGTCGTATGGGTGCTCCCCTGTAGGTAACTAACTGTTTTTCTCTTGCTGTTTTTAATATTCTCTCTTTGTCTTTTGCTCTTGGCATTTTAATTATGATGTGTCTTGGTGTAGTCCTCTTTGGATTCCTTTTGTTTGGGGTTCTGTGGGCTTCCTGGACTTGTAAGTCTATTTCTTTCACCAGGTGGGGGAAGTTTTCGGTCATTATTTCTTCAAATAGGTTTTCAGTATTTTGCTCTCTCTCTTCTTCTGGCACCCCCATAATTCTGATGTTGGTACGCTTGAAGTTGTCCCAGAGTCTTCTTACATTATCTTCAACTTTTTGGATTTTTTTTTTTGCTTTTTGCTTTTTCGGTTGAGTGTTTTTTGTTTCTTTGTATTTCAATTCTTTGACTTGATTTTTGTGTTCCTCTTGTCTGTTTTTGGGTCTCTGTATAATATTTTTTATTTCAGTCAGTGTATGTTTAATTTCTAGTTGGTCCTTTTTCATCTCTTCGAGGGTCTCGTTATATTTATCGGCCTTTTCTAGGATATTCTTAAAAAGCCTTATAACCGTGGTTTTGAATTCTATATCCAGTCGTTTGTTTTCCTCCATTTCTTTCGTTTGTGATCTGATTCTTAGACGCCGCATTTTCACTGCTTCCCTGAGTTGGTAGATTTGTGTGCTAGGTTTCCAATTTGGCCCAGTGGGTCTGCCTCCCCAGTTAACCTGAGGTGGACACTCTTGGTGCACCCCTTTGTGGACTGTGTGTACAGCCTTGTTGTAATTAAGTCTTTATTGTTGTTGGTATCACTGGGAAGAATTGACCTCCAGGCCCGTTGGCTGTAAGGATCAGCTGTGTCTATGCTGGGAGAAGTCCGGTGCTGGAGACAGCCTTATAGGATTAGACTTGCCAAATTGCAATAGCCTCTGTGCTCAGCTTGGATGGGGTGGAGTCTCAGTCTTGGCTTCCCGTCAGCCTTGCCCTTGCTAGCACGTGTGTGCCTTCAGTCCTCTGCCTTCCCGGCTCCCGATTCTCCGCCCGAGAGTCCAGACTCCCCCCACAAGAGCGTGGGTCTCCGGGGGCTCGCCTGGAACTGGGGTTCACTGCAGTCAGAACTGGGGCTCACTTCAGTCAGAATTGGTGTTCAGTGCTGTCAGGAGCCTCTGACTCCCTTCTGCTAGTGAAAGCCTGTGGCAGCCTCCGCAGCCTTTGTGCACACTGGCGCGAGCGGACTTTCAGTCTTCCGCCTTCCCCGGCTCCCGAGTCTCCGCCCGAGAGTCCAGACTCCCCCCACAAGAGCGTGGGTCCCCGGGGGCTCGCCTGGAACTGGGGTTCACTGCAGTCAGAACTGGGGCTCACTTCAGTCAGAACTGGGGTTTTGTGCCGTCAGGAGCCTCTCACTCCCTTCCTCTAGGGAAAGCCTGTGGCAGCCTCCCGCAGCCTTTGTGCGCACTGGCGCGAGCGGACTTTCAGTCTTCCGCCTTCCCTGGCTCCCGAGTCTCCGCCCGAGAGTCCAGACTCCCCCCACAAGAGCGTGGGTCCCCGGGGGCTCGCCTGGAACTGGGGTTCACTGCAGTCAGAACTGGGGCTCACTTCAGTCAGAACTGGGGTTTTGTGCCGTCAGGAGCCTCTCACTCCCTTCCGCTAGGGAAAGCCTGTGGCAGCCTCCCGCAGCCTTTGTGCGCACTGGCGCGAGCGGACTTTCAGTCTTCCGCCTTCCCCGGCTCCCGAGTCTCCGCCTGAGAGTCCAGACTCCCCCCACAAGAGCGTGGGTCCCCAGGGGCTCGCCCGGAATAGGTGTTCAGTGCAGTCAGAACTGGGGTTCAATGCGGTCAGGGGCTCCCTTCCCCCTTCCGCCAGAGAAAGCCAGCCAGGCACTCCGCCGCCCTTCCTCTCTGCGCGCACAAAGACCCTTTGCCGTACCTCCAATTCTCTGTGAGCTTTTCTCCTTCCTTCTAGTTGTAGAATTTTCACTCAGTCAGCTTTCCTGCGGTTCTGGATGGTGTCCGTTCTGTCTTTTAGTTGTAGTTTTGAAATTGTTGTGCGAGGCAGCAGTTTAGGTGTTTACCTATGCCGCCATCTTGGTTTCTCCCATCTTTTTCCTTTTAATGTTTCTGATATTGGGATACAGCATTCAGTCAATGGTGTTTTATAGTTATTGTAGGCCAGGCAATAGTTCTGACATATTATTATTGTCTGGACTTCAGTGAACATTAAAACTTGTACAATGGGTATCAGTGGTTAGCAATTTGTTTTTATGGAGACTAAAATGAAGTACTCGTTTGACCCTTAGGAACCAGATGGTGTGGAGTGCACAAAGGGGGGGGGGGGGAAGTGGTGATAGATGTAGTAGATTACAAAAATAAGCATAATCTATCATTCTTCCCTGTATCCATGGTTTTTGCAATAGGACTTTGCAGCTCCTCCATCATTAACTTTTTCCCCCTCTTCCTTTGAATCTCAACTGGCCTTGTGATTTTCTTCAGTAAGTAGAATGCAATGGAAGTGGTGGTGCACCAAGTCTAAGTATTCAAGGAACTTCTGTTCTTTACTTTTGGAAGCCTGTTTTGCTCTCAACTAGCTTGGGTTGAGAGACCATGTAGAACAGAGGAACAAGCCATCTAAGTGAGGCCATACTAGACTGGCCAGCATCCAGCTGACCTCACAAGTGACTGCAGATGCATGAATGGGCCCATCTGATACCAGAAGAGCCAACTAGTTGAACCCAGCCCATGTTGCCTAACTGCAGAATTGTAATTTAAATATAAACCACTAAGTTATATAGTGGTTTATTATTCTGCAACCATCAGATCAACCTGGAACTCTATGCTTCCGACATCTACCTGACCATGTCTACTACTTTGACCATGAAGATGTGGCTTTAACTAATGTAGACATACTTAACAAAATTCCCAAAGTTGTAGTTAAAAGTAGTCTAGTTCTACAAGATTTTAAAGCCAGTTAAAAACCAGCACTTTCAATTTTTGTGAATTCCTTTAGTTTTTTGTGTGGATTTTTTAAAAGAAAATCTGTCTCAATAATGCTCTTGATTGCAACAAGGTTGAAATTAGATAGAAAAAAGAACCAGACATCAATGACAAGAATATGAAAAGATGCTCAACATCACTAATTATCAGGGAATTTTAAGTCAAAACCACAAACTGATATCAACTCACACCCATTCAGATGGCTGCTATCAAAACCATCTATAATAATAAAAGCATAATATGCTAATTAGACCGGATGTCCTTCCGGATGTTATTCCAGATGACCTTCCGGATGAAGCCGGGGCTGCAAGGGAAGCCCAGGTCCCGGGTGCCTGCCGGTGGCCTGAGGGAAGCCCGGGTCCCGGATGCTGGAGGGAAGCCCGCGTCCCGGGTGCCAGAGGGAAGCCCGTGCCAGCGGCTGGGGGAAGGAAGGCCTACTCTTGCACAAATTTCGTGCATCAGGCCTCTAGTAATATAATAATTATTGGCAAGGATGTAGAATAATTGGAAACCTTATGTACATACTGTTGGTGAAATTGTAAAATAGTACAGCCGTATAGTCTTCACCAAGAGTTGCTGGAGTTTCCTGCTTCAGCAGTGCTTGGTATTCTTCCTCCATCCCAGCCAGCCACTCATATCCAGACTCCTCACAGTGCCCTCTGATGTCTCAAGAGCCCCAGGCCACTGTCCCAGTGCTCTCAGCTGCCACCTCTTCTGCTGCCTCTCCTCAGCCAGGCGTCCCCCTCGCAGGTGTGCCAGAACTACCACCAGGATCAAGAGGCCTCCAGCAACCACCAGATCAACCTGGAACTCTATGCTTCCTACATCTACCTGCCCATGTCTTACTACTTTGACTGTGAATATGTGGCTTTAAAGAACTTTGTCAAATATTTTCTTTTCCAATCTCATGAGAAGGGGGAACATGCTGAAAAACTGATGAAGCTGCAGATCCAAAGAGGTGGTGGAATCTTCCTTCAGGATATCAAGAAACCAAACCATGAAGACTGGGAGAATGGGCTAAATGCAATGGAATGAGCATTACACTTGGAAAAAGTGTGAATTAGTTACTACTGGAATTGCACAAACTGGCCACTGTCAAAAACAACCCCTATTTGTATGACTTCAATGAGACTCATTACCTGAATGGGGAGGTGAAAACCAAACTTGTGCAAGATGCCTTCTTCCCCACCCCAATTTGGCACAGCCGAATATCTCTTTGACAAGCACACCCTGGGAGACAGTGATGAGAGTTAAGCCTTAGGCTGATTTCCCACAGCCACGGGGGTGACTTACGTGGTCACCACAGTAGTATCTGCATATTGGAGTTACCTTTACATTTGCTATGAGTTGTACCAACTCATCCACTTATATTCTTTCATTTGTACCTTCCCTTCAAATAAGGTAATTTGGTACCCCTCCAAAAAAATAAAATAAAATAGTGTAGCCATTATAGAAAATAGTATGGAGGTTCCTAAAAAATAATAAATAAAATAGAACTACCAGATGATCCAGCAATTCTTCTTTGGGGTATATATCCAAAAATTTTGAAAACAAGACCTCAAAGAGATATTTTTGCACACCCATGTTCATTGTAGCATTATTCATAATAACCAAGACGTGGAAGCAATCTAAATGGATACATAGTTAAAGAAAATGTGGTGTATGTATACAGTAGAATGTTATTCAGCTTTAAAAAAATTCATCATATGCTACAACATGGATGAAACTTGAGGAAACTAAGTGAAATAAGTTAATCACAAAAAGACAAATACTGCATGATCCCCCTTATATGAGGTATCTGAAATAGTCAAATTCATGGAAACAGAAAGTAGAATGGTGGTTTCCAAGGGCTGAAAGGAGGGAGAAATAGGGACTTGTGCAATGGGAATAAAGTGTCAGTCATGCAAGATGGTACAATATGCCTATATTTAATAACACTGTACTGTTAACTTAAAAATTGAGTGGGTAAATTTGTTATTTTTTTACCATTAAAAAACACAAATATCAGCCCTAACCGGTTTGGCTCAGTGGATAGAATGTAGGCCTGCGGAATCAAGGGCGTGTACCTTGGTTGGGGGCACATACCAGTAGGGAGTGTGCAAGAGGCAGCTGATCGATGTTTCTCTCTCATAGATGTTTCTAACTCTCTATCCCTCTCCCTCTCCCTTCCTCTCTGTAAAAAATCAATTAAATATATTTTAAAAAATTCTTTGTCTCATTGTTTTATTATGGTCTCTTTGAATCAGGATCCAAAAAAGTTTAACTGATATGTAAAAGAATAAATAATTCAGAGGAGTAAGACTCTGAATGTGAAGAATTTTAGTTATACTGTATCCAATTTGTTTTACTTATATTTTCCTTTTCATGAGTATAAAAAGTAATATAAGATAAAAAATATATGCTTAGAAAGTACTAAAAGAGGTCTTAAGGGTAAGAAAACATTGTGTTGTTTTATTGGCAACATTTTCCTTACTATTGGTGTATAAAAATACATCTTATAGAGTTGTTGAGGAGATGCTGCATTGCCATAAGGTAACAAAATATTGTACTAGTCTGATCATTTTTCCAAGAGAAAAAAAAATTACATTTAAAATAACTACAATAAATCACCCCTCCACCAAAAAAGATAAAGTTGTGTGTGTGTTGTGTTTTGAGTTTTCTTTGCAGACATTAATGATTAAAGCTGAAGACTAATTTTCTAGAAACAGTGAAGAATAGGGTGGTCCAATAATGTTGGCAATTCTTAAGTTATTACAACACAAGATTAAAACATATTTTTATACAATCAAAGCATCTACTCCCAAAGTGGGGAATATTTTCTCTTTATCACTGATCCTTTTTCCTCTCACTTTTTCTTGTCTTATTGTGTTGCCTACTAGCTTCAGTACAATGCTGAAAATAGTTGGGGTGTCAGTTGTCATCCCTGTCTTATTTGTTTTAAAACCTTTAAAAGGTTTTAACATTATGTTTGATGTTCATTATATGTTTTTTGGTACATACCCCTCTTCAGGTGTATTGACTGGGATGCTTTAATCTCCCTGTCATTTCTTTAACAGTGGGAACATTAAAACAATGGCTTCCTAAAGAAAATGAAGGGAAGGTGGAAATGGCCTCTGGCATTGAAGTAGATGAGGAACAACCAGAACCAAGATCTGATGATGATGATGATGATGATGATGATACGTAAGTAGGTCATATCCAGATCCTAAATGAAAGTAGAAAGTGGAAATACTGTTGCAGATACATAGAAGATAGCCTCAGAAACCTAGCTAAGGAGACCAGGCTTTACTATATAGATGGGTTTGTTTGTGGGCTCTCTGTTTGTTTCCAATGGCATTGTTCCCTATCTCTATATCAAGTTCTGACTTAATTACTGTGGCTTTATCATACCTTTTGATATCTGGTAGGGCTAGTCTCACGTTGTCGTCTCCACATCTTTTTCTTTAAACTTATCTTAGCTATTGTTGCCCTTTACTCAACATATACATCTTTGCATTCTCTTGTAAAGTGTCATGAAAAACTTTGTTGAGATTCTGATAAAGAATGACATTACATTTGTTAATTTATGGGAATTGACATCTTTATGATTATAGATCTTAGCACCCATGAATATAGTATAGCTCTCCATCTGTTATGTCTTTTTTAAAATATTCTTCAGTATTTTTGTATTTTCTTCATTGTTCAGGTGCCACTTAATTTTTGTCATTGTTGCCATTATTAATGGGGTAATTTTTCTCCTGTGTTTTCAATTTGGCTATTGCTAGTGTATACACTACTATTGATGTTGTATGCTGTAACTTTACTGAACTCTCTTATTCTAAAATTTGGAGTTCTTTTAATTTTTAAAACTGTATTATAATTTACCTTCTTGTTGTTGTGAATCATCACCCAAGGATATTTTTTTCCGTTGATTTTTAGAGAGAGTGGAAGGGAGAAAGAAAGAGTGAGAGAGAAACATCGATGTGAGAGAGACACATCAATTGGTTACCTCCCACATGCACCCCAACCAGGGCCAGGAACCTGCAACCAAGGTACATGCCTTTGACCAGAATCTAACCCAGCACCCTTCAGTCCAAGGGCCGATGCTTTATCCACTGAGCCAAACCAGCTAGGGCAGTGGTCAGCAAACTCATTAGTCAACAGAGTGGCAAACTGCGGCTTGCGAGCCGCATGTGGCTCGCGAGCTGCGGTTTGCTGACCACTGAGCTAGGGCATAATTTACTTTTAAAATATGTAAAATATTCATGTGGTTCCAAATTCAAAAGGTAAACTCTTTTCATAGTCTGCCTACTATCTCTACCTCTGCAACACAATTCCTCTTCCCAGAGTCACTAACCTAATCTTCTGTGCATACTTCTCTTGAGTAATTCTATTAAAATGTAAGTGAATATGTATCTTATATATGTGTGTGTATTCATTTCCTTTTTTATATAAACAGTTTCATAGTGTACATATTATTGTGAAACTTCCTCTTTTTTCCTTAACAGTGTATCCTGAATATATATATTTTAAATTCCCAGAACAGCAAAGTATCAGGTCAAGAGTATGTATTATTGAAATTGGATATTGTCAAATTGCCCTTCACAGAGGCTACACCGATGAACACTTCCAGCAACACATGGAAGTGCCTGTTTCCCCACACATTATCTTGCTCTGTGTGTTACCAAATTTATGGATCATTACACAATTAATAGGTAATAAAATGACATTTCAGGTTAGTTTTAATTAGCTTTCCTTTTATGAATGAGGTTGTCTTCACATATGCTCAATACCCCTCTTTAGTTCTTCCTGTGGACACAATTTATTAAATGGCCTTAACCACTTAAAAATTTTAGGCTATTAACATTGTACTGATTTGTAGAACTTTTTATATTTTAGAGATATTAGCCTTTTATCTGTTAAATGATTAAAAAATGTTTCCCCCAATTTTTTGTTTGCCTTTTGATTTTATTTAGTGGCTTGTGCCATGTAGGAATTTTATGATTTACTTTTCTATTTAGTTAAATATTTTATTCATCTTAAATTTTACTCATATGATACTGTAAAGTGTGGCTCCAACTTACTTTTTTCCATATAAGTCCTTACTATTCTAACATCATTTACTGAAAATCTTTATTTTTGCTACCATCTTGGAATGCCACTTTGATGATCTACTACATTTATATATGTATTTGTATCCAATTTCTAGTCTCTGTAGTCTAATTATTATATTATAAACATATTATTTATACTATAGATGATAATTTTTGGGTCTGATCCCCCTAAACAGTTTCATTTTTCAGAATTTTCCTGCCTAGTCTATATAAACTTTTTCTCAGCCTGAATCCTACTGTAGAATTTTGGAGTTCAGTAGCCTCTTTTTATTCAGCACCATATCTGTCCCTTTTGGTCCAGCCTGGTGTGTGTATGTGTATACTCACTCTGATTGGCTGGTAGAATAGCGGAGTGATGGTAATTTGCATGTTTCTCTTTTATTAGTGTGTGTGTGTATATATATATATATATACACACACACATTTAGTGTGTGTGTGTATATATATATATACACACACACACACACACACACTGAGTGGCCAGATTATTATGCGTTCAGAGATCATAATAATCTGGCCACTCAGTGTGTGTGTGTATGTGTGTGTGTGTGTGTATATATATATATGTATATATATATATATATATGTATATATATATATATATATATATATATATATATATACATATATATATATATACACACACACACACTGAGTGGCCAGATTATTATGATCTCTGAACGCATAATAATCTGGCCACTCAGTGTGTGTGTGTGTGTGTGTGTGTGTGTATATATATATACACACACACTAATAAAAGAGAAACATGCAAATTACCATCACTCCGCTATTCTACCAGCCAATCAGAGTGAGTATGCAAATTAACCTGAAAACATGGTGGCAGCCCCGCCCCCCACCACTTCAGGCCTGTGGGGGTCGGAGAAGTCGGGCTGCAGTGCCTGAGGGAGACAGAGAAACTGGGCCCCTGCACCTGAGGCTGGTTGCAGCCCGGGAGATGAAGAAGCCACCTGCCCATGATCCCAGGCCGCAGCCAGCAGCAGAAGCCTCACGTCCGCCTGCCCCATGTCCTGGGGGAGACA
Organism: Plecotus auritus; assembly: GCF_963455305.1. NCBI lineage: Eukaryota > Metazoa > Chordata > Mammalia > Chiroptera > Vespertilionidae > Plecotus > Plecotus auritus. Next base: position 96,812,238 of record NC_137772.1, on the reverse strand, counting down.
GAGAAACCGGGCCCCAGCGCCTGAGGCTGGCTGCAGCCCGGGAGATGAAGAAGCCACCTGCCCATGATCCCAGGCCGCAGCCAGCCAGAGAAGTCGCCCACACTGCATCCCGAGGAAGAGGGAGAAGCCGCCCACCCTGCAGTCCCAGGCACCAGTACCTGCGGCTGGCTGTGTCCCGGGAGACAGAGAAGCCGCCCACCCCGTGGTCCCAGGCTCCAGCACTTGTGGCTGCAGCCCAGGCGAAGCCACCTGCCCACCATCCCCTGCAGCTGCAGCCGGCCTGGGCGTCTATGGCTGACCAGAGGGAGGGAAACCCGGATCCCGGGTGCCTGCAGTCGGCTGGAGGAGGGAATCCTGGGTCCCGGATGTGGGGCCAAGGCAGAGGTGGTTAGGGGCAATCATGCTAGCAGGGGAGCAATTAGGGACAATCAGGCTGGCAGGCAGAAGAAGTTAGGGGCAATTAGGCAGGCAGGTGAGCGGTTAGGATCCAGCAGTTCTGGATTGTGAGAGGGATGTCCGACTGCCGGTTATCTCCTGAGGGGTCCCAGATTGGAGAGGGTGCAGGCGGGGCTGAGGGACACCCTTCCCACTCCCCCCCAACCCCCGTGCACAAATTTCGTGCACCGGTCCACTAGTATATATATATTGGAGGCCTGGTGAATGAATTCGTGCATGGGTGGGGTCTAGCCAGCCTGGCCAGGGAGAGGGGACATGGGCAGTTGGCTGGCCTGCCTGCTGGCCAAACTCCTGGTCGAGGGGACAATATACATATTAGCCTTTTATTATATAGGATATACAAAACTGAGTGGCCAGATTATTATGCATTCAGAGATCATAATAATCTGGCCACTGAGCGTGTGTGTGTGTGTGTGTGTGTGTGTGTGTGTGTGTATTTTAGAAATCTTGTGGGTCTCTGCATATCTTACTGGGATTCACTTCATTAGACAAAGGCCAGACCCACAGTCATTTTGAGATAAGCCATCCTCAATCTTGGGCTTTTGCTTAGACTACTGAATGACAACACCCTTAATCTTCCTAGAAACCCTACCATTTGAGAACAGTTTTAAAGAGAATAATTATGAGATTCATCCTTGTTGTTATATATTTCAATAGCTCATTCTTTGTATTGCTAAACTAGAGGCCTGCTGCATGAAATTCATGCACTCGGAGGGGGAGGTCCCTCAGCCCGAACTGCACCCTCTTGCAGTCTGGGAGCCTTCAGGAAATGTCCAACTGATGGCTTAGGCTCACTCCCCATAGGAAGCGGGCCTAAGCCATCAGTTGGACATCCTTAGCACTGCTGCGGATGCGGGAGATGCTCCCACCACCGCTACTGTGCTAGCCAGCCATGAGCCTGGCTTCTTGCTGAGTGGCGCTCCCCCTGTGGGAGCACACTGACCACCAGGGGACAGCTCCTGCATTGAGCATCTGCCCCCTGGTGGTCAGTGCATGTCATAGTGACTGGTCATTCTGCTGTTTGGTAGATTTGCATATTAGCCTTTTATTATATAGGGTAATGTCTTATTATGGGCAAGGCCTCTAATTCAATTTTTTTTTTTAGGTAGTTAAAGGGAGGGGCAGAATTTTCACTTGAGCCTGAAGCTAAAATTGCTCTTAGCTCAAAAATCTGCATACCACTTAGACACATCTTGGTGAGGATCATTCTGAATCCCCACACTGTTCTATTATGTATATAAGTATTGGGAACCATCTTATCTCTTTAGTGAAAGGAACCTTTTGTTATGTTACAATGACTAACTTTATCCCATGAGTTGTGTTTTGACTTCAAGCCTGTATCCAGTATTCATGCAGCAACTTCAGCTCTTCTGTTCAATATTTACCTGGCATATCTTTCATTTTATTTTCTCTAAAGCTTTCTAGGTTTTTATGTATTAGATAGGAATAGCCCATGGACACAGACAATAGTCTGGCAAAAGCCTGGAAGGGGTGGGTGCAGGGTGGAGGAGAACAATGGGAAAAAAAAAAAAAAACTAAAACAAAGGGACATCTGTAACACTTTTAACAATAAAGATACATTGTAAATAAAGGAAAATATCTTAGTTGAAAAGAGTTTTATGTAAAATAATATAAGTGATTGCTCTACACTGTACTTTATATTCTCAACTTCTCTCAAAGAGACATTAATTGACCCTATGTTCACTGACTGTAGAACTGACTTCTGCCATGCTGACCCAGCACTGACTGCCATGGAGGCTGCGATCAGACTCTGCTTTTCTCTCCAGACCTCTGTCTGGGCCTGATCGCAGCCCCCTCAGCAGTCAGTGCTGGGTCACTGAGGCACCTGCAGCATGGCAGTCAGTGCTGGGTTGCCATGGTAACCCAGCACTGACTGCAGGACTGACTTCTGGTGTTCGATCGAGCCTTCAGTCATTTTGGACGTTACGGACCCTGGCTCTTTATATATATATATATATAATAATCTATTGATGGATATACCACAATTGATTTATACATTCACCTGTTGATGGACATTTGGGTTGCTTCCAGTTTTATTTATTTATTTTTTTGTAAATCCTCACTCAAGGAAATTTTCCATTGATTTTTAGAGAGTGGAAGGGAGGGGGAGAGACAGAGAGAGACATGTCAATGTGAGAGAGGCACATTGATTGGTTGCCTCCCACACATGCCCTGACCAGGCCAGGGGATCGACCCTCCAACCAAGGTAATGTCCTTGACTGGAATCGAACCTGGGACCTTTCAGTCCAGGACTGATGCTCTGTCCACTGAGACAAACCAGCTAGGGCTGCTTCCAGTTTCAGGCTATTATAAAGCTGTTAATATAAGATGAAACAGAGTATGTGTGAAGTGCTCTAGGTCAGTGACTGGCATATATAGTAAAGGTTAAATATATGGCTTTTTTTTTGGGGGGGGGGGTCTTCTCACTTTCCTTTTTACACATTAGATGGGTATTAATAAATATGATAAAAGTTGTTGAACACAAGTCCAGCTAAACAGAATAACATTCTCTTAATGTTGGTTATCTTTCTTAGAAAAATCAGACTGGTATGATAAATAATTTATTATCTGGGTGAAAATGCAACTTGCCCAAGTAGGGGTGGAGTATGAGAAGGGAAGCTAATTTTCATATGTATTCTTCAATGTTTTGATATCATGACGTTGATTTTTACTGTTTATTATTTCAGAAATTTTGAAGAATCTGAAGATGAATTGAGAAATGAAGTAGTAGAATTCCTGGGAAAACTCACTACTTCCAAAGAGGAGGGAAAAAAAGAAGAGGTTTCCGGTTCCTCTGAGGACACTGAAAAGTTAGGAGAAATATGCAGAATTAAATGAAGGTTTGGAGAATATTTCTACTCCATCTAATGATACTAAGGAACATCAACAACCAGCCAAAATATACAAGTGTGATTATTGTACTTTTTCTTAAGCAGTAAGTTAGTATAAATTAACCAAAGTTTCTGTTTGGGTACAAGTCATAAATACTCATCTATAATAATAATCTATAATAATAAAAGTGTAATATGCTAATTAGACCAGACAGCTAAATGACCTTCCGGATGTCCTTCCAGATGACCTTCCGGATGAAGCCGGGGCTGTGAGGGCCAAGGCAAGCTGCTGCAGCTGCGAGGACAGAGCCCCTTGCACAAATTTTGTGCATCGGGTCTCTAGTTTATTATAAGGCTTTTCCAGTAATCCGAAGAATTTACTAATTTTTGTCTCTAAATGTAAACAGAATTTTTTTGAGTGTAGAAACTAATATTTTTATTTTTAAATTTCTATTTAGAAATTTTGCAGATAATATATGTGGTAGGCAGAGTAATGTGCCTGCCCTACCCCCTTCCCAAATGTGAATATATTATGTTAAATGCAAAAGGGAATTAAAGTTGCAGATGGAATTAAAGTTGCTAATCAGCTGACCTTAAAATAGGGAGGTTATCTTGGATTATCCAGGTGTGCCCAATCCTATATAATAAAAGCCTAATATGTAAATTATCCCCTTGGGCGGTCGTTCGACCAGGAGACAGGGAGTTTGACCGCTCACTATGATGTGCGCTGACCACCAGGGGGCAGCGTGGAACATGGCAGGTGTTGGCAACATGGCGCTGGTAGCAGGTGGCAGTGGAGGCGCTGCCAGCCTGATGGGCCCCGACAGGAGCAGGACCACGGCGGGATGGTGGAGCAGGTGAGCAGGTGGCGCCAGGCCAAGGCAGGTGCGAGTGTGGGCCCAATGGCCCCGCAGACAGTGACTAGCAGCAGTGGCAGGGGGTGGGGCTGCTGTTCGGCTCCCAGGCACTGAGGGAGCCAAGTTGGGGGCCTGGCCCAACCCATTGCCCTGCAGATGGTGACCAGCAGCTGCAGGCCCTGATCACCTGATCGGGGCTGGGCCCTGGGCTGGGACGGGAAACTGGGAGTGGGTGGCGGCAACCAACCTCCCACAGTACCCAGGCAGGGGGCTGCAACCTCTTGCTGGCTACCTGGGGGTGGGGGTGACAGGGAAGGAGGTGCGGTGAGAATGCAGGGTGTCCACTGAGCTCGCTCTCATTTCCCCTGCTACCCTCCCCTGGGATGCCAGGGCTCGTGAGCTGGGGAAGCCCCCACGCTCAGGTGCTGGGAGCCCGCGAGGAGCCCACCCTGCACCCATGTGGCCTCTTCTGGGTGAGCCAGGCTGCAGCCACTGGCCAGGCCTAGGCATCTCAGCCATGCATGAATTTTGTGCACGGGGCCTCTAGTGTAATCATAAGTCTTTAAAAGTGGAAGAGGGAGACAGTAGAATCAGAGAGTTGGCAGTGTGAGAGGGAGTTGGCCTGATGCTGCTGGCTTTGAAGATAGAGGGAAAGGCCAAAGCCAAAGAAAGCAGGCAGCCTCTAGAAACTGGGACAGGCAAGGGAAAGGATTTTCCCTCAAAGCTCTGCCAACACCTTGATTTTAGCAGTGAAACCCACTTTAGGCTTTTGACCTTTGGAACTCTAAGTAAGATAATAAATGTGTGTTGTTTTAACTTGGTTTATGGTAATGTTAAGACAGCAATAGAAAACTAATACAAACTCATTTAAAATAATGAATCTGCCATTTAATAAAACTGTGATTTTGAAATTTCTTGTTATATTGAATACACTTGTTTGAAGCTGATGTTGACATGGGAGTAAGGCAATTGAGCAAGGAAGGGAACAAGACATACCTTTAATTATACATCATATAATCATTTTATTATGTCATATTGAATTATTTTCTGATAGTTTCAAATGTATGGGTTATAAACTCTTATGATGGTCTTTTTATATGTAGTACTTAGAACAGTGCCAGAAATGTTTCTTAAATGAGTAAATAAATGCTAATACAATTTCCTCAGTAAGACTATAAACTTTTTGTCAGGAAAGGAGAATTTTTTGTATTGAACATGTGCTTGGAGCATAATAGATATTGTTGATTTATCTGCCTCTATAGAGGACAGGGTTCTTTTCTTTTTTTCTTAATCCTTACCTGAGGATATTTTTTCTATTGCTTTTTTTTTGTTGTTGTTTTATTAATCCTTACCCGAGGATATTTTTTCATTGATTTTTAGGGAGTGTGGAAGACAGAGGGAAAGACAGAGAGAGACATCAATATGAGAGAAACAAATTGATTGGTTGCCTCCTGCACACACCTTGCCCAGGGCTGGAGTGGGGTGGAGCCTACAACCAAGGTACATGCCCTCCACTAGAATTGAACCCGGGACCTTTTGGTCTGCAGACTGATAGTCTATCTACTGAGAAAACTGGCTAGAGCTCCATTGATTTTTTTAGAGAGAGTGTAAGGGAGGAAGGAGGAGAGAAAGAGAAACACGGATGTGAAAAACACATCAACTGATTGCCTCTTGAATGCACCCCAATCAGAGCTCGAGATGGAACAGGTATGTGTCCTGGACTGGAAATCAAACCTACAACCCTTTTGGTGTGCAGGCCAATACTCTAACCACTGAACAACACTGGCCAGGACAGGGCTGTTCTATTTGTAAGTGGTAGAATTCTATCAGAAAAATCTGCCCTATAATAAAAATAAAACCCAAATTGCACATTGATACATTGCTGAACCAAGAAAACAAAGATGAGGAGGGGTTGGTCTGATTACTTCTAAGGTCTGCTTAGTACTTCCATTTGTTATAACTTTATTAACTACAGAGGCCCGGTGCACAAAATTCATGCATGGGGGTGTGTGTCCCTCAGCCCAGTCTGCACCCTCTCCAATCTGGGACCCCTCAAGGGATGTCCGACTGCCTGTTTAGGCCTGATCCAGGTAGGATCGGGCCTAAACGGGCAGTCGGACATCCCTCTCACAATCCAGGACTGCTGGCTCCCAACTGCTCCCCTGCCCGCCTTCCTGATTGCCCTTAGCCACTTCTGCTTGCCAGCCTGATCACCCCCTAACCACTCCCCTGCCAGCCTGATTGATGCCTAACTGGTCCCCTGCCAGCCTGTTTGCCCCTAACTGCCCTCCCCTGCAGGCCTGGTCACCCCTAACTGCCCTCCCCTGCAGGCCTGGTCCCCCCCAACTGCTCTCCCCTGCAGGCCTGGGTCCCCACCAACTGTCCTTCCCTGCAGGCCCAGTCATCCCCAACTTCCCTCCTCTGCCGGCCTGGTCACCCCTAACTGCCCTCCCCTCCAGGCTTGATCGCCCCCAACTGCGCTTCTCTTGCAGGCCTGGTCCCTCCCAACTGCTCTCTCCTGCTGGCCTGATCACCCACAACTGCCCTCCCTTTAAAGCCTGGTCCCTCCCAACTGCCCTCCCCTGCTGGCCATCTTGTGGTGGCCATCTTGTGTCCACATGGGGGCAGCCATCTTGTGTGTTGGAGTGATGGTCAATTTGCATATTACTCTTTTATTAGATAGGTTAGAGGCCTGGTGCATGGGTGGGGGCCAGCTAGTTTGCCCTGAAGGGTGTTCAGGATCAGGGTAGAGGTTCCCTTGGGGTGTGGGGCGGCCTGGGCGAGGGGCCTGTGGTGGTTTGCTGGCCGGCCATGCCCCCTGGCAACCCAAGCGGAGGCCCTGGTATCTGGGATTTATTTATCTTCTACAATTGAAACTTTGTAGCCTTGAGCAGAGCCAAGACTCCTGCTTGCTCTGTGGCTGCAGCCATTTTTGTTGGGATTTATTTATCTTCTATAATTGAAACGTTGTAGCCTTGAGTGGAGGCCTGGGCCGGCCAGGTGTGCAGAAAGCTTGGCTTCCTCCATTGCCAGGGAAACCCAATCCTCCTGCTAGCTCCATGGCCGCAGCCATCTTGGTTGGGTTAATTTGCATACTCGCTCCTGATTGGCTGGTGGGCGTGGCTTGTGGGTGTAGTGGAGGTACGGTCAATTTGCATAACACTTTTTTTTTTATGATAGAATAGGGAATGCATGTATCAGGATTCCTCTAGCTGTGGAATGTGTCCAGTCTTTATGCCTTTATTTTCCTTGTGATGCTTGAGGGACTGTTTTTCATATTTGGTATATAGAGTTATCGATTCTACCCTTTTAGGGAGAGTGCTCAGTATGGTCATATCATGATGCTGGGAATATTGAAAACTTTCTCACCATTGTGTTAATTTCAAACTAGGTAACACATATCCTGAGGGACTGGAGCATCAGTAACTCTACACCTCTTTTAGTGGTCAGTGTATACATATTTAATTTTAGGACATTATCTGGTTCAGATATATCTTCAGGTGATCTTCATTCTGTCTGAATAGTATTTGAAAGCATGGGAATTGCAACACAATTCCTAAAAATCCCCAAATCCAAAGATCAGCTAGTTATAGTATGCAGGAAAAAGAAAAGGAATGACTGTTTAAGGTCAATATTTAAGGACTAGAGGCCCAGCACACGAAATTCGTGCATGGGTACAGTCCCTAGGCCTGGCCTGTGATCAGGGCCATCTTCCCTGGCTGTCCACAGCCGGCCACGCCCCCCGCCGCCACCTACCCCCAGTTCCCCTTTTGCCATTGGGTGACCAGTGCCTGACAGCCAGGGGAAGGGACTGAGGTTGGCTGTTCCCGCCCACTCACCGGCCCAGCCCCTGCCATAGGTGGCCCTCTGTGTGGGGCGATGGGTGGGGCAGGGGCCTTGGCCTGGTGCCGCTCACATCCCCCGCCACCCACCCCTGGTTCCCCTTTCGCCATCAGGCAATCGGAGCCGGCCAGCCGGAGAAAGGGACCGAGAGGTGGTCAGTGCGCCTCATAGTGACTGGTTCAGCGATTGTTCTGGTCGTCCCACCTTTAGGGTCAATTTGCATATTACCCTTTTATTATATAGGATAGAGGCCTGGTGCAGGGGTGGGGGCTGGCTGGCCTGCCCTGATGGGGGCCCTGGATCCAGGTGGGGGGTCCTCACTGGTGGTGGCAGGGCTGGCTTGGGCGATGGGCCGAGGGGGGTTTGCAGGCTGGCCACGCCCCCAATCGGGGTGGGGGGTCCCCACTGGGGGGTAGAGCCAGCCTGGGCGAGGGGCCGCCAGGGGTTTGCAGGCAGGCCATGCCCCCGATCGGGGTGGGGGTCCTCGCTGGGGGGCAGGGCTGGCCTGGGCAAGGGGCTGCGGTGTTCTGGTCTCTGATCATTCTGGTCATTCCACCGTTTCGGTTGCTGGGCTTTTATTATAATAGGATAAGCATATTAAGTTTGCTCCAAGGACAACATGCTTGGCTAAAGTCTCCTTTAGGCAATAGCCACCAAGCCTGATTATCATTCATTCTAAGATTTTGAATTATTTGCTGTAAATTAGGAAGCATTCATTGTGATGAATATACATATCTGCAAGGTTTGTCAACCTGCTTCAGCCCCTAATTCACCTTACCCATCTTACACACACCAATACCTAAATCGTGTTCTAGAGACAGTTTTGATTGCTTTTCTCTGCTTTTAGGCTTGGCTGCATCTGTATATTGAAACTACTGATCAAACCTGCATATTTTTTAGAATACATTTTATTAGAAAAATCATGCATCTTTATGTATGATAAATATCAAACTGATCAGTCTTTAAATAGTACCTATAGGTATATCAAGCCTTAACTTCCCTTTTAAGTGTCTGGTAACATTACATACAGTCTAAGCGAGCACATAGCACTAGAGCATTAGAACTGATGCTTCTCCAACACCAGAGGAGGCCTTAGATTTAGGGTGTGAAAGAGGAAAAAGAGGCAGCATAGGGACAGTGGGAGATAGGGTAAATTTTAGGGTATAAATGATTCTAGTATTTGCATAACTTCTTGTGGTTTAACACAAGTGTGGGGAGGAAGAACCTTTCTTCTACCTTTTAATTATTAGACCTCTTTCAGCTGGTCTACTAATTAAATCTACGTGAGACAGATTAGCAAGAGAAAATAACCAAATTTAATTACATACGTATGTATGGTAACCCTACACACAGGAGTGGTTCAGAGACAAAAAGGGAAAGTAAGGTAGACATGGCATTCTGAGTTAAGGATGCAGTAAGGCACCCTGGAGCTTCAGAGGGGAGGAGGGTCATTTGCAGGACAGATGTTCAGTAATTAGAAGTGTGACCAGCCCTATAAATAGATCATAAAAAGTTATTTCTGCTGATACTCTTATTATGGTCAAGGCCCCAAATTTAAATTCTTTAAGGAAGAAGTAAAAGCTTCTCGTGAGCCTGCAGGGTTTCAATTGCCTTCATCTCAACATAATTCACATACCAAAGTGGAACATCTTGGGGAGTTCTGTTCTGAACCCTTCAGTAGTAACTTTTTTGCACCCACTAACAGATTTAGCACAGACATACTCTCACTTATTTATTCATATTATAGTTCTCAAGTTTAAGGTACATTTACATAATTAAACTAATATTCTGAAAGCACTGATAATCATACTGGCCCCTATTTCATAATTTCGTCTATAAGATGATTTTGTAAAATACCCTAATCATTATTAAAATAAAGTATATGAAGCTCTGCTTCACAAAAATGTTGTCTGAAATATTCATTTAAAAAAAGTTATTTAAAAAACCTGCCAACCTATTCTTGGATACAAGAGACAAGATGGTTTGGTTTTGCCATAAAATTCTTTAAAAATTTTTTTCTTGGCAGGTGAAGCTTGAATTAGATAATAAATGACAGCATTGGGAGACTACGTGAGGGATATATAAACGTACCATACTGGAAAAAGTATCCAAGATGACGAAAATCACTCCTTTAAGTCATATTTAGATACAAAGAACATGCACAACTGGAAATAGGAATGTGATTAACTACTGCTGTGGGTTCAAAAGATAGCCCACTCAAAAGCAACATCTTATAGTCACTCAGACTTTCTCCAGACCAGGGGTCCTCAAACTTTTTAAACAGGGGGCCAGTTCACTGTCCCTCAGACCGTTCGAGGGCCGGACTATAGTTTGAAAAAAAACTATAAACAAATTCCTATGCGCACTGCGGGCCAGGGACGAGTCGGCTGCTAAGCAGGACAGGCAGCGGCACCCGGCAGGCCGGATAAATGTCCTCGGCGGGCCGCATGTGGCCCGCGGGCCATAGTTTGAGGACCGCTGCTCCAGACAGTAGCTGACATATTGTTTTGACACTTGTCATGGTATCAATCATTCTGAAAAACAACAACACATTAGGACAAGCATGTCAAACTTGTGGCCCATGGGCCGCATGCAGCCCACAATGAATATTTTTGTGGCCCAGCCAATATAACGGTATGTAAGAAACGTTTTAATAAAAATTTCATAACTTAATTTTTACAATATCCTGTTATACGTAATTACTAATAACTACAACGTTTGCTAATGACTAATTACTATAATCATGTTGCATTCATTTCCCTTACGTGCCTTATGCTCAGGCGCACCATTTCTCTCCACTAATACTAGCATCAAATATTTTAGCAGCCGATTGCCACGTCATTAGTCTTGGACTGACTTATTTGGTGTGAGTAACAGGAAATATTTCACATTTGAAGAAGAAGAAAAATAGGTTTATTTGCATTACGCTTATTAATTTGGGCAGTTAATCAGTGTCTGGTAAGTTAATGTTCAAGAAAAAATATTAATTTTTATTAAAATGTTCTATTATTTTATGTTAACGATTACTCATTTATTTCAGCCCTTTGTATTCAGCATGTCTCTATCGAAATAAACCTATGTTTCTATGAAAATTGAAGCTTTTGTTTCTTTGCGGCCCACATAAACCTTATTTGGCCCGTGTTAGCTTTTGAGTTTGACATGCTTGCATTAGGAACATCAAAATAAACATATATGCAATTTATATTTTCTAATGTTTGTGATAAAAATTGTTTTAAAGAAACAAGCTTAAAAATGTTTTATGGAATTTCAGAATCCTTTCTTACTACATCCTCTATTTATGTTCGATTTCAATTTCTTTGACTTTGTCCCATGATTTTCTTTGGGCTGATGGGTAGGCTGAGTGGACAATGGTATGAATCCTACCTCAAAGCCTAGGTGTGACTGTTGAACCTCAGGGAAGGCAGGGGAGGGTGGGCAGGAAGAGATCAACCAATGCACTTGTATGCATATATGCATAACCCATGGACACAGACAATGGGTGGTGAGGGTCTGGGTGGGGGAGGGCGGGAGCGGGTTGGAAGAGGTTAATGGGGGGAAAAGGAGGACCTATGTAATACTTTCAACAATAAAGATAAAAAAAAAAAAGACTAGGTGTAACATACAAGAAAGCACTAGGCTGGGACACCCAGGTTATCATCCTGATTTTGTCATTTAACAGCTTTGTGATACTGAAGGAGTCTAAATTCTTTAAACTGCTCTTGTCTGTAAAATTGAAAATAAAAGATAACTGGACTAGAGAATTTGTAGCATTCCTTCCAGCTCCAATTTCCAACAGCCTTTCTTTTCTAAACTGAATAATTTCCAACACAAAGCTATGTTGGTGTGTCAGAACATCCTGGGGACTTGGACTTGCTGCCTTTTGATCTGATGACAGTAGATGGCCTGCAGACAAATCAACAATGTAATTGGGAGTAGATAATAAAATGGCTGGATCTACGAATGGAGAGAGGACTGAAAAGGAAAAATATACCTCTTTAACATGACCCTAACACAAAGAGGTATCAGACTGGAAAAGAGGTCAATTCACTGAACTAGAAGGAATTGACTATGTATGCAGAAAATGCCAAAAGTTGTAGATCTCTATGCCATTGCTGCTCATATGCATATATTAGTCACTTTTCATGCTAATTATTCAGGATAGAAGTCCTGCTAAATGATACTGATTCCCAGCTACGGGCTTAGTAACCAAGAATTCACACAGGGCCCTAATGCAGTGATAAAGATAGGATTACTGAAGATATTTACTACACATTGCTACATTAAAAAAAAAAAAATCCTCACCCTAGGATATGTTTGTTTTTTTTTAGTTGATTTTAGAGACAGAAGGGGAGAGACAGAAACATTGATGTGAGAAACATCAACTGGTTGCCTCCCATATGCACACTGACTAGGGATCAAACTACAACCTTTTTGGTGTACAGGACGACACTCCAACCAACTGAGCCACATGGCCAGGGCTGTTACCTTTAATTAAAGTAACTTTTACTTTTATAATTTTCAAAGTATTTTCACATACTTTCCATGTCAGTATCAGAACTTGAAAAGGCAGGGAGGACAGGCATTACCATGTCCAGATTATAGATGAAGAATTTTAGATGAGACTCAGAAAGATTAAGGAAAAGCTTTAATGTAAAAAAATCAGACGTTTGTAAATGATGAAGCTGAGGTCAGGCCCAGGTATGCTAACTACTAGTCCAGTGCTCTCTTCAGAACGCCACCTTTTCATCTTACAGTGCATAATGCTGGGCATAGGGACTGTGCACATGGAAGTGTGTGTTATATCATCACTATGAAAAAAACAATTAATTGTGATGTTCTTACTCAAACCTCCTGATTGACTTAAAGCTGACTTCTAGCCTCTGAGATGTGGAAATGTTAAGGAATAATGAAAGGCCCATACAAATGTACTGATAGCTCTAAACAAAAAACTATTTTCACAAATAGGAAATGATTACCAGCAATATCTTCACCTCTACATGCCTATGCACACTCACAGGGCAATCACAGTCAGTTCATCTTCTGACTTTTAGAATATTAAGTCTGCTTAAAGTTTCTTTTTTTCTTTTAAGAAACTCATTAGATATATTCAAAATGGTCCTCTACAATATTGTTTAAGTTTAAATGTACCAGAATTTTCCTGTGTTCCAAAAATGTACAATTCTAAATTACTAATCAATTATCAGTCATCCATTTTTCATTTAACATTTCTTTTTCCAGAAGGAAATTCTCTTTTCTGGTTACTAAAGTGATTTTAAAAATATGGATTATACTAACATTAAGACTGTTCATCTTTTTTTAAGATTGTATTTTTCAGATTTTGAGATCAAGCACTAATCTAAAATTTTTACATTTAAACATATAAGGTTACCTTTTCTATTTAGGTACTTTTGCCTTTTTTCCTTAAAATAAATACGTTGCCTACATATCTAAAGAGCATTGCTTAGGCTGGTTTTATTACAAGAGGGAATGAGTTTAGAAAAATCTTACCCATCTAGGTCAGCTGGTGTGGCTTAGTGGTTGAGCGTCAACCTATGAACTAGGATGTCATGGTTCGATTCCCAGTCAGGGCACATGCCCGGGTTGTGGGCTTGATCCCCAAGTGTGGGATGTGCAGGAGGCAGCTGATCAATCATACTCTCTCATCATTGATGTTTCTCTCTCTCTCTCCCCCTTCCTTTCTGAAATCATTAAAATATATATATATTTATATATATAAAGAAAAATATTACCCATCTTTAATTTGTACAGATATGGCATTATTTAAATAACTTCTCCACAGATGATAGGAATGTCACTTCAAACTCCTGATCAGAGAATCTGCTTACAGATGCACGAGCATTATTTCTGATTTGGAGTCTCTTTTCCTCAGACATGGAAAGAATATGAGCCATAGTCTTAGCATAGCCTTCTTCACTTTCAGCCAAAAATCCAGTTACTTCCCCTTCATAAGGAATGACAATGTCAAGCTTCGGGCCTCCTGAATTGTGTGCAAGGATAATTGTGCCAGCTGCCATACACTCAACAACTCCTGAGGAAAAAACAAAAGCATGTAGTTTAAGTTTTTGAACATGTTCATATGAACAAGAATAAACAGAAACCTTAAAAAATTGTATGAGACTTATGAAAAATTTAATTACATATCTGTATGTCTATAAATGTGCTCATTTAACTTCCATGGTACAAAATAAAATAATCTTAAGGTTTTTAATTTTCAAACCTTCACAATAATGCTGCTTTGTTCTTAATTAAAACAGACAAGTAGATGGAAGGATGGTCTATATAAAACAGTTATGATGTGGATAATGAAAGTAGAAGACTAGAGAAAGTTAGCAGGATGGTAGATAATTAATGGATATGGAAATATAAAAGAAGTAAAAAAGGTATCAAAAGCAAAAATATAACAGTTCAAATTACAGCAGTAGGAGAAAATAAAAAAGTAAGCCATCTCAGTGAGGCATACTATTACTGATGCTTAAGTTACTGCCTGGATTTCCGGCAAATTTGAAACTACTGTGTGCCCAACAGCAGTGAAATAAATGAAAGTTTTGGTTAGTTTCTGCCAAATAATGTAGGTGAGGATATAAGTTACTCTAGCCAGCATATCTTAACTGTGTTTCTAGAGAGAATTAAGCCCTTCAGAAAGTGAGTTAGTTGACTGCAGAACTGATATTCTAGATGCACAGGAAAGAAATGAAATCATTTACAACTGTTTCTTCAAAAGTGGTAAAATCTCTATGGAACAGAATTTTCTGTTAGTGTTGTAAGTTGAGTTCTTATTTGAAAAATATGGATTATATCATAATATTCTGTTCAAGGCTGGAAACTATTCCTCTATACTTTCTCAGAGACCTCAAATCTAATCAATTTTATTCCCCTCCCTCCAGGATTTTCCACCTCTTCAGGTCATAAATCCTCCTCTTGCTAATAATGTCTCTTCTTTCATCTCCCTTTCACACATCAACTTCTGAAAAGTATGGCTTGCGCTTACTATTTCACTTGCTCACCTACATTCAATGCTCAACTTACCACAATTCAACTCTTGCTGCTACTCCTCCTTTACTAGTAAACTGTTCTTGACCAGGTCACCAGTCACTTCCTTATCTGGCCCAGCATCTGGGAAGCATGGAAATTTGCTGCCCTTACTCTTCCTCTCCAAACACTCTCTCCCCTTGATTTCCACGACACTGCATTATACTGGTTTTCTCCCTCCCTCTATTTCTTCTCTTCTGCTTTGCTGGACACTCTTCTGCCCACTTCTGAGCTGTTACTATTCTCAGCAGTTTGTACTACGGGCCTCTACACACTTTCTGTAGGCAATCTTATCCACATCCAAGGGGCCTGCAGTAACTACCTGGACAACAACTCAATCTGTATTCCCAGATCAGGTCCCTCTCCTGTACTTCAGACTCATATATATAAATGCTTGCTGGATGCACACATGTACAGTGGAACTTCATTTCTCAAACTTAATTCATTCCAGAAGGCTGTTCGAGAAATGATTTGCTTGAAAATGGAATCATTTCCCCCCATTAGAAATAATGTAAATTGAATTAATCAGTTCCAAACCCCCAAATGATTCCCTGTTTCAACTTTTCTTATATACAGTACATGTCTAATATACTGTTTAGTTTATAAATAAACACTTCTTTTCTTAAATTTATCGAACCACCCCCTATGAGCCTTAAAGCAATTTTTCATGTATCACGGTTAGGTCTGATCAAATAATTGAATCAACACTCCCTCCTCTGGGAACTGACCTTTAGACCACTTCACAACATTCCCTTTGGCTTAGACTACATTCCACTTGCTAAGACCACATTCCATTTGCTAAGACCATTATACTTCTCCTCCGGACCATCCCAGAGAATTCTCCACTCAGAAAAAGTCCGCCTAGAGTTCTTTAAAATATTTGACTCCCTGTCCCTGGATGCTGATGCCATTTTGGGGCTTATCCCATCTGGTATCCAGATGACCCAATATTCATAATCCCACCATTTTGGCCTCATGCATTCCTCCTTTGGGGACCCTAACAATCACTGCCTTCAAAATGCTATCACCAGGTAACTGCTTTTCCTGTATCCAAAACAACAGCAGTTTTTCTATCTATTCAATTGCCTGGGTGGATTACTGTTTTGTGAACCTGTTCACACCCTTAGCAACATTAGCACTCTGCACGCCTCCTACTGGGGATTGAGCCTGCAACCCAGGCAGGTGCCCTGACTGGGAATTGAACTAAGGACCTCTTGGGACACTCAACCACTAAGCAACACCAGCTGGGCATATTAGCACTCTTGATGCCCTCCTTATGTTTTAAAATTGTGCTAATTGGCCCAGCTGGCATGGCTCAGTAGTTGAGCATCCACCTATGAACCAGGAGGTCACAGTTCAATTCCCCATCAAGGCATGTGCCAGGTTGCGGGCTGGATCCCCAGAAGGGGTTGTGCAAGAAGCAGCCAATCAATGGTTCTCTTTCATCATTGATGTTTCTATCTCTCTCTCCCTCTTCCTTCTCTTTAAAATCACTAAAAGTGTATTTAAAAAAAAAAAAAAACCTGTGCTCATCACCAGCAACAAAAGAACCCTCTCCTTTGCTTGTCTGCTGAGATGCTTTTTGTCATGTGTGAAAGGGTTGTCAGGTCAAAAACTGAAGTTTTGGTAGAAAACCGAGACATTTTTTTCTGTGAACAACTTGGTTGAGAATTGAATTGTTCAAGATGGGAGATGTTTGAGAAATGAGGTTTGACTGTACATGTCCTTCAGACATTTGAACTCTACATGCTAGAACCTGGCTCATTAATGACCTCTCTCTCCTCTTGTATTCCCTCTCTAAGTAAAAGGCATCACCATTCACACAATTGTCCAAACTCCTCTTTGCCTTTCATTTAATACATCCAATTAATCACCAAATCCTGTTCAATCCTTCTTCAGAATCTCGCTGGCATGTTCACCTACCAGGTTCACAATGCCAACATCTGTCATCCAGGTTGCTGCAGCAGCCCAACTCAACTTCCTGCCTTTCTAGTCTTGTTCTTCCTGTTTCTCACCTAACCAATCCATTCCCCATATTGTTGCCACAGTGAAATTTAGAAAACAGAATGCTTTTAAATCCAATACTTAAAATCTTTCTATCTTTTCCCACTGGCTTAATATGGCCATGTGATCTGGCCACAGGTCACTCCTCCATTGTCTTGCTGCTGCTCCATCATGCTCCAGCCATATTGAACTCTGTTCCTGAATGTGCCTGCTAATGCTCCTTTTGTGATGTCTGTCACCATGTTGTACCTACCCTTTTTCTGCTGGCTACCCTCCCCTCTTTTGCATGGTTAGCTTCTAATTACTGACAGGTCCCAGCTTAAGTATCACATTTTTCCTGGGCCATTGTTCCCTGACCCCACAAGTCTGTGTTAGGTGTTTCTCTTAGGTTCTTTCATATTCTGCATTTGCCTAAGCATAGCACTCAGCACAGTGTGCAGTTAATGACTGTTTAACTTATCTGTATCACTGACAGAGCTGTGAGCCTCTGAAGTGTAAGAGCAATTCTTATATGACATCATTCCCAGCACCCACCCCACTGCCTGGCACAGTAAATGCTCAATAAACATCTGTGGAAGGAAGCACAGGAAGTCACACTCAATGCAGAAAGTTTGGATCAGCAAGTTCTTGCTGTATGTCTGAGCTTAATACTGTGCTACTAACTAGGGACAGAAAAGAGTATAAGGGAAATTGTAGCCATAGCGCAGGAGACTTCACTTCTATGTTTTTCTATTTTCCCCTAACACCTAGCAGTATGAGGCACAAGAGTGCACTTGAGATATATCTTAAACCAAATCAGACACAAAACAGTACTTGATTATATACCAAAATGTATACATAACAGGAGGTCAGAGAGAGTAATTAGTTCTGGAATAGATAAGGCTAAATCGAAGAGCAAGGAGATTTAAGTTGAACACTTATAATGGAATTTGGCCGAAAGAAAAGGAGGACATTCCCATAATGAGAACAGAATCAATAAAAGAACCAAAGAATTT
Organism: Plecotus auritus; assembly: GCF_963455305.1. Taxonomy (NCBI): domain Eukaryota; kingdom Metazoa; phylum Chordata; class Mammalia; order Chiroptera; family Vespertilionidae; genus Plecotus; species Plecotus auritus. The sequence goes on along the minus strand of NC_137772.1, from coordinate 96,794,181 downwards.
CTGTGAGATGTTCCCCTGAAGAGAGTGGTTCTCAACTTCTGATGCAAAACAGAATCACCTAAGGAGCTTTACCAAAATACCTAGCCCTGGGCCCCACCCAGAAATTCTGATTTGGTCCTTCAGTGGGATTAGGGTAGGGCCTAGGAATCTGTACCAGTATGTATATGGGGGTAGGTGGGGAGAGAAAATGTGATGGTTAAGAGCAGGAGCTATCTGGGTTAGAATGTGGGCTCTACCTCTTACTGTGTGACTGTACTTGGGCATGTTCTAAACTTCTCTGTTTATTTATAAAATAGAAAAACTTCTAGAGTATTATAATTTTATCAATATACCTCATAGCACCAAACAAGTTAAAGAACAAACTCACCAATCCCAAAATGCTCATTCCACATGGTATGCAGACCAATTGTTCCTTTAGACAAGTAATTCTTTAATTCATCAAATGGAATATTTATTTTAAATTCCACATCTTCTTGAACTCCTAGCTCCTCACAAAGTCTTCTCAGTTGGTTTACCCTAAATTCATCATCTTGGTTACGACAACCTCCAATGAGGACAAGTTTAAGTGAAGGAAGTGACTCAGTCTTCTTCATATTCAACAATTTAGCAAAGGCTCTGATCTGCAAAGGATGATTCTTTTCAGGCCTGAACTGGCCAACAGAAACCAGTAAATGTCCTGGGGTCATCTTTTTCTCCTCTAAGGGAATGTCCAGAAATGTATGCACATCACAAGGTGGATAAACAATGTTAGTGCAATGCCCAACCTTCCACAGTGAGAGAATATGATTTAATGTCCAAGAAGAATTGACCATGACTATATCACTGCAGGAACCAACAAGTCCATAAATAAAAGCAAATAAATAGTAATAGATGAGCTTTACTTTGCTGAGAAAAGGATTCCTGGTAATGAAGGTTGCATTATTAAATCTAGCATTTTGATTCTTCACTACAGAGAGCATGTCAGTGCTGATAGTGGGATAATGAACATAGCTTCCAACTCGGCAACCACCTAAATACTTAAAGAGAGGAAGTGTGAAAGCATATCCCATTGAATCGATATAAATATCAGGAACACACTGCATCAGAGCTTCCCAGCCAAGAAAGATGGACCCTAGACTTTGGCCCAGCAGTGTGAAGTAAGGATAGAGAGAATCTTCCACAAGGTAGCGTTTCCTTAAGAAAACAAACTTCACTGGGTGAATTAATCTGATGTTAAATCTTCTGAAAGCACCTTCTAGTATTTGTTGACTGCTGACATTAACATCACCAGTATAAACAACATAAACTGCTGCAGGATACCTAAAATAGAATACAATAGTTAAGAATTTCATTAGTTTAGATTAAAATCAAGCAAAAATTTGTAGATTTTTTTTCTCACAATCATAAGAAACTTATTTTTAGACTAAAAAAAAATGTTTTTCACTCATTGCATTTGGACTACTGACCTCATTTTTTCCTGCCCTGTAACTAAAATGTTAGTCCTTTAAATGAGACTTCTAGTTTTTTGCCATCTCCTCCACTAAGAGTTTCCTATAAAGCAGACACAAACAAAAACTGATTTATAAATGAGACTTTTTCATTTTCAAGAAATATTAAAAATTTTATTTTGACAACTTTTTCAATATAAAAATGGTAGTGAAATATTGATAAAATAAATAAATTAAATTTCACTGGAGATATCTTTAGATAGAATGGTAAATGCTAAAACACTTCTCAGTGTTATCTGAGAAATGAAAAAGGTTATAAAAACTAGATCTTGTGCCTGCATTGCAATTAGATATATAATTATAAAGGAAATATGTAAAAGTATATATAATCTTACCACTTTCAATGCTTTGGTCTCTGATTATGTTTGTAATTATTCTTTAAGTCATAAAAACAGTTATTAAGTATATAGCATGAGCTACTAGATTTTGGGGATTCAATGATGAGAGTCTTTACCCTCAAGGAGCTCAGCCCAGTGGAGAAAAGATATATAAACTACAAAACTGAGTTATATGTATTGATAAAGACAGCCATAGTATGTATGCTGTGGAAGTCTAAAGGAAGAACATCTAACTGCTCCTCCCTATACCCCTCCCAGCATCCAGAATGACCCTTTTAAAATGTAAAAAGGAATGTCATTTCTGGTAGCTTAAAGATGGCCAGAAAGTCTTGGACACTTTTTGATAAAGAGGTAGGATCTATGTCCCCTCCCTTGGAATAACAGTGGGCTCTGTGACTGCTTTTACCAATAAAATATGGCAAAAGTGACACTTTTAGTTTCTGGACCCAGGCTATATAGCTTCTATCTAACTCTAGGGGAGTCAGGAGTCATACAAAAAGTCCAATTATCCTGAGACCACCATGTTGTGTGCAAGCCCAAGGTTGTCACACGGAAAGGCTGCCAGGTGACAGAGATGCCTGACAGACCCCAGCTGTGCCAGTCATCTCAGCTCAGAAAACAGATGTGAGTGAAAAAGCCTGTGAGTGACTCCAGCCTCAGCAGCCATTTAACTGTAACATATGAGTATGAGGGATTCTAAACAGGTCCCATCAACTCCCAAACTATGAGAAATAATAAATTTTGTTTTAAGCCATTAAATGTTAAGGTAGTTTGTTATATAGCAATAGATAACCAGAATATCATCTCTCTGCTTAAAACTCTGTGGATGAAAACGAGGTTCTATGGAAAGTAACCTCACAGGATGATCTGATCATAAATTCCTAACTGTACAGTGTAGTCAGTCATGCTCCAGGCACGTAAATTCTTTACTAAAAGACTTATCTTTGCCTTAAGCGAGCCCTGTCCATTGTTTCTGTGCATCTAGGTCAATGCCTCCTTTCAGATCCTTCCTTTCAAAACAGGGGTGGGGCTTGGCCAGTGTGGCTCAGTGGTTGAGTTTCAACCTGTGAACTGGGAGATCATGGTTCAATTCCTGGTCAGGGCACATGCCCAGGTTTAGGCTCAATCCCCAGTGCAGGAGGAAGCTGATTGATGATTCTCTCTCATCACTAATGTTTCTCTCTCTCTACCTCTCCCGTCCTCTCTGAAATCAATCAATCTCTCTCTCTCTCTCCTATCTAATAAAAGAGTAATATGCAAATTAACTGTCACACTGCTACACCCACAAGCCATGCCCACAAGCCACGCCCACCAGCCAATCAGGAGCGAATATGCAAATAAACCCAACCAAGATGGCTACCGCCACAGAGAGCAGGAGGGAGGCTTGGGTTTCCCCGGCAATGGAGGAAGCCAAGCTTTCCGCCTGCCCTTGCCGGCCTAGGCCTCCACTCAAGGCTACAAAGTTTCAATGATAGAAGATACATAAACCCAAACAGAAATGGCGGCAGCCACGGAGCTGGAAAGAGCAGGAGGCTAGGGTTGCCCCCGGCGATGGAGGAAGCCAAGCTTTCCACACACCCTGGCCCGCCCAGGCCTCGCTTAAGGCTACAAAGTTTCAATTACAGAAGATACATAAATTCCCCCAAAAATGGCTGCCACCGCGGAGCAAGCAGGAGGCTTGGCTCTGCTCAAGGCTACAAAGTTTCAATTGTAGAAGATATATAAACCCCAGATACCAGGGCCTCCACTTGGGTCACCAGGGGGCGTGGCCAGCCTGCAAACCACCACAGGCCCCTCGCCCAGGCCACCCCACACCCCAAGGGAACCCCCACTCTGATCCGGGACACCCTTCAGGGCAAACCAGCTGGCCCCCACCTGTGCACCAGGCCTCTATCTTATCTAATAAAAGAGTAATATGCAGATTGACCATCACTCCAACACACAAGATGGCTGCCCCCATGTGGTCAAAGATCCTGCCCCCATGTGGACACAAGATGGTCACCACAAGATGGTCAGCAAGGGAGGGCAGTTGGGAGGGACCAGGCCTGCAGGGAAAGGCAGTTGGGAGGGACCCAGGCCTGCAGGGCAGAGCAGTTAGGGGTGACCAGGCCTGCAGGGGAGGGCAGTTAGGGGAAAACAGGCTGGCAGGGGAGCAGTTAGGCATCAATCAGGCTGGCAGGGGAGTGGTTAGAGGGTGATCAGGCTGGCAGGCAGAAGCGGTTAGGGGCAATCAGGAAGGCAGGCAGGAGAGCAGTTGGGAGCCAGCAGTCCTGGATTGTGAGAGGGATGTCCCAGATTGGAGAGGGTGCAGGCTGGGCTGAGGAACACACAACCCCGTGCACGAATTTCGTGCACCGGGCCTCTAGTATATACACACACACACACACACACACACACACACACACACACACACACACACACATACTAGAGGCCCGGTGCACGGATTCATGCACTGGTGGGGACCCTTGGTCTGCGCCCTCTCGCAATCTGAGACCCCTCGGGGGATTTCATATAGCCGGTTTAGGCCCGATCCCCGCAGGCCCTATCCAGACAGGAGGGAGCCCGATCCTATGCATTGAGCATCTGTCCCCTGGTGGTCAGTGCATGTCATAGTGACCGGTTGACCAGTTGTTCTATTGTTTGGTCGTTTAGGCCAGTGGTCAGCAAACCGCAGCTCGTGAGCCACATGCGGCTCGCGAGCCATGGTTTGCCGCTCTGTTGACTAATGAGTTTGCCAACCACTGGTTTAGGCTTTTATCCTATACTAGGGACCCAGTGCATGAATTCGTGCACTTTGAAAGGAACTGTGGGCCCCGAGACTGCAGTGGGCATAGGGGTGGGTCCAGGCCCATCCTCTGCGCCACTCCCCAGCCCCTCCTGCCATGGACACCAGTCCCCTCTCTAGCAGCAGCCCTGCTCCTGCTGCCGCCACTCCCATGTGTTGATGGCGCCAGCCCCGCTCACACCTGCTGACGGCATGGAGCGATTGGGGCCGGTGCCAGCAGCAGGTGTAAGCGGGGCTGGCGCCCTCAGTGGGTGCAAGCAGTGGCTGCTGCCCCGATTGCCCTTCAGGAGCAGGGGGAGGTGAAGAAGCCCTCAGGGGCGATCAGGGCTGGTAGCCACCACTCATACCCACTGACAGCGCCGAGTGATCGCGACTGGTGCTGGGCGCCGGCAGCGGGTGTGAGCGACAGCTCCAGCAACAGCTGTGGGTGCGAGTGGGGCCAGCACTGGCAGTGGCTACGAGTGGCAGTTCTGGCACCGGCAGCGGGTGCAAGCGGGGCTGTCACCAGCAGCAGGTGCGAGAGGTAGCTGCCGGACCCGATCCAACCTAGTAGGGGGAGGTGGAGAAGCCCTGAGGGGCGATTGGGGCCACCAGCCGCTGCTTGCACCTGCTGACGGCGCTGAGTGATTGAGACTGGCGCCAGGCGCCAGCATCGGGTGCAAGTGGCGGCTCTGGCGCTGGCAGCAGGTGCGAGCACCAGGTAGGACTGCAGCGCATGGGAGTAAAGAATTTTCAGTAACCATCAGAGGCTTGCCCTGATGATAGCGACCCTGCCTTGGTCTGGCGCCCCTGCTCACCTGCTCCACCATCCTCCTGTGGCCGACGCCCGCCATGTTCCGCACACATGCCCTGGTGGTCAGCGCACGTCATAGGGACCGGTTGTTCGGTTGTTCCACCGTTCGGTCTACACTGAGTGGCCAGATTATGATCTCTGAACACATAATAATCTGGCCACTCAGTGTACTTCTCTTGAGCACCTCATTTATTTGTTATCAAAGATACTATAAATCGTGCACCTGATCAGTTTTCCCCTTTGCACTGGCTAAAAGAAAGCTCAGGGCAAATAGGTGGTTGATCTCCAGCAAAAGTCTAGAATACTTTTGGTACCCATTTGAGATACAAATACACTGAGTGGCCAGATTATTATGCGTTCAGAGATCATAATAATCTGGCCAGTGTATTTGCATATTAGCCTTTTATTATATCTATACTAATAAAAGGGTAATATGCTAATTAGACTGGACATCTTCTGGGTGACCTTCTGGATGTCCTTCCAGACAAAGCCATGGTGGTGGGGCTGAGGCAGAGGCAGTTAGAGGCAATCAGGCCGGCAGGGGAGAGCATTTAGGGCGATCAGGCCGGCTGGGGAGAGCGGTTAGGGGGGATCAGGTCGGCAGGGGAGAGCAGTTAGGGTATCAGGCCAGCAGGGGAGGGCAGTTAGGGTGATCAGGCCAGCAGGAGAGAGCAGTTAGGGGGATCAGGCTGGCAGGGGAGGGCAGTTAGGGAGATCAGGCCGGTAGGGGAGGGCAGTTAGGGTGATCAGGCCGGCAGGCAGGTGAGCAGGTAGGAGCCAGTGGTCCAGATTGCGAGAGGGATGTCCCTGTGGGATTGGGCCTACACTGGCAGTTGGACATCCCCTGAGGGGTCCCGTATTGGAGAGGGTGCAGGCCAGGCTGAGGGACCCCTCTCCCCCTGTGCATGAATTTTGTGCACCAGGCCTGTAGTAGGATAATGAATGCACAGCGACCGAAACGATGTACGACCAGAGACCAGAAGGACTGTGGCCCCTCACCCTGGCCAGCCCTGCTCCCCATCAGGGACCCCCACCCTGCAAACTGCCTGCGGCCCCTTGCCCCTGCTGGCCCTATCTCCCAGCTGGGACCCCCCCCCCCACTCCGATCGGGGGCATGGCTGGCCTGAAAACCGCCTGCGCCCCCTCACCCCTGCCAGCCCCGCCTCGCAGTGGGGACCCTCACTCCGATCCGGGGCCCCCATCAGGGCAGGCCAGCTGGCCCCACCCGTGCACTAGGCCTCTATCCTATAAAATAAAAGGGTAATATGCAAATTGACCCTGTCGGCGGAACGACCAGAATGATTGCTCGACCACTCACTATGAGGCGCACCGACCACCTTTGGATCCTTTTCCTTGGCTGGCAGGCTCCAATTGCCTAATGGCAAACGGGGAACTGGGGGTGGGTGGCAGTGGGGATGGGGCCGGCTGTGGGCAGCTGGTGAAGATGGCCCTGATTGCAGGCCAGGCCTAGGGACCGTACCCGTGCACGATTTCGTGCACTGGGCCTCTAGTATATATAGATATATATAGCAGGGGTGGGGAACGTCTGGCCTAAGGGCCGTATAAGGCCTGCAAAATCATTTAGTTTGGCCCTACCAAGGCATAAGGGGTGAGTTAAATATAGCAGGCTAATTTTTGAAGTTGATAATTTTGTATGGCCTGTGAATGATGTTATAAATATCCAAATGGTCCGTGGCAGAAAAAAGGTTCTCCACTCGTTCTAAAGGGTGATCACCTCAAGAGAGCATACAATCTTGTTAACTACCCTGTATCTCCTTTTTTCCCACCTTCATATAATCCAGGGGTCCTCAAACTTTTTAAACAGGGGGCCAGTTCACTGTCCCTCAGACCATTCGAGGGCCGGACTATAGTTTAAAAAAAAAACTATGAACAAATTCCTATGCGCACTGCGGGCCTGGGACAAGTCGGCTGCTAAGCAGGACAGGCAGCGGCACCCGGCAGGCCGGATAAATGTCCTCGGCGGGCCGCATGTGGCCCGCGGGCCGTAGTTTGAGGACCCCTGATATAATCTTTCTTAAGGTCCCCCCTTAATCCCAAATGCATAAAAGAAGCTGCAAACTGTCATTTCTTGGAAGCATTTGAAATCTGCTCCCAGCATATGTTATCAGTTTGGATGAAGTAAACTCATAAAAATTCTCTAAACGTTTAGATATTTCTAACATCGACAATCCTCACGTGGTTCTTCATAGCACTTAGAATAAAATCTAAACTCCTTACCCTGTTCATGCAAACCCTGTAATCTGGGTCCTATGTCCCTCTGAACCCTCGTCTTCTACTTTCTCCCTTGCCTACCAGGGTTAAGCCAAATTGACAATCTTTTCTTTGAAAAAGCCAAGCTCCTTCATTCTTAGGGGACTTGCAGTAGTTGTTCCCTTTGTTTTGAATTCTCTTTTCTCATCTTCACTGTCTTTTCATAAGGCAGGCAGTATAGCAAGTGGTTTAGAGCAGGGGCTCTAGTAACTCAGTTTCCTTGTTTGTCAATGAGGATGAGTAACAACCTCACAAGGTTGTTAGGAGGATTGAGTGAGCTAACATAAATAAAATACTATTCAAACAATGCCTGGCACATAGTAAAAGCTCAGTAAATGTTAGTACTTTAGTCATTCAAAAGTATCTCCTTAAAAAATTTCCCTAATTGCGCAATCTAAAGTATCAAGTCACACTCATATTATCCTATTTTAATTTCTTATATAGTACTTCTTACCATTTGATATTTTTCTTCTTTGCTTATTATCTTATCTTCTCTCAACTAAAATCTAAGGTTTGCAAGAGGGACTTGATCTATCTTATTCACCATTTACTCTCAACTTCTTTTTACGGTGCTTGAAACAGAGTAGGTTCCCAATAAATATTGCTAGATCAAATGAAAAGTATACTGTACCTTATGCTGAGTAAGGAAAGACTTGTAGAAATTAACTGAAGATAAAAGATTATTTCAGAAAAAAGGGAACACTATATGAAAAGATAAGGAATCTAGAGAAAGCATGATGTTCAGTATGCTGGAACAAAGTATATGTGAAAGAGCAGAGAGGAATGAGAAACAAAATCGGGCCAGAGTAAGATGAAAAACTATCTTCTGTGTCATACTAATTATTTGGATATTTTTTTGTTGTAGGTGAGTTAGGAGTGATAGGGGTTGCTGGGGAGTATGTGTACAAATATAATACTTTGCCACTGCCTTCCAGAATTAGATAATATCACTAGAGAGAAAAAGGTAATACACAGAATTATGGGAAGAAAAGAATAGTATAGATTATGATAGAGAGGACTGCAAGGAGGTGAGAATTAAGCAAGGATTTAAAGAAAATTCTTTGGATTTAGGCACTTATTGAAGATGGAAGAGGAAATACAGTGGTGGTAGCTAGAAGCCAGGATGGGTCAAGAATATAGAAATGTAGAGCTAAGGGAATTACCCGTGAAGGCTTTGGAACAAAATGAAGGGCATGTGCCAAGAAGCAGAATAACTATAGAAAGATAATAGTTTTCAACATATAATAAAATAACAATGAAACCTGCACTTTACTATGCTTTCTCCTTTTTAAAAGTGAATCATAGTTACTTTGGTGGGTGAACACCTGAAAGCTAACAAGAGAGGAGAAAGAATAAACTACGTAGATCTCTAAAGCAGACACCTGGAAGCAAGTCCCATCACAAATCTTTGTAATACAGTTGACCTTTGAACAACAGAAGTTTGAACTGTGGGGGTCCACTTAGAAGCAGATTTGTTTTGCAATAAATATATGACTATAAATGTAAATAAATACATACATACATACATACATACATACATACATACATACATACTTTGGAAGTGGGGTGGGGAGGAAAAAAGCCTAAAACATTAAATGATATATAATATCATATTCTTTCTAACATGGTAACTTACTTAAGACTAGCCAACTGATGCCGAAACCGGTTTGGCTCAGTGGATAGAGCATCAGCCTGCGGACTGAAAGGTCCCAGGTTCGGTTCCAGTCAAGGGCACGTACCTTGGTTGCAGGCACATCCCCAGTAGGAGGTGTGCAGGAGGCAGCTGATCGATGTTTCTCTCTCATTGATGTTTCTGACTCTCTATCTCTCTCCCTTCCTCTCTGTAAAAAAATCAATAAAATATATTAAAAAAAAAAAAAAAAAAAGACTAGCCAACTGATAATGATAGCAGAATTAGAAGCAAATAGATACTTCATAAAGATTATTTTGGGTATGTCACCATTGACTAAAAGTACTCCACATTACTTTCTGTTTATTATTTAATCTCTTCTCCACATACTCTCCCAAGATGACTAGTTTTAAATTATGCCATAAAAGTGAAGATACTTTCCATTTTTCATCACAGCAACTAAATTCAATAGGATCATATGAGGCAGATTGGCATATGAGAGAACTATTTCTTTGTTGAAAAATAGTTTAAAAATGAATTCCTGGCTATGAATAAGGTATTAGATAAAGATAAATTCTCGGTAATGATTTTTAAAAAAATGCTAATATAGCAAATTAGCTAAGAAAGATGCATACCTACTTTTTCTGCAGGGCCCTTAATGCACACCATAAAACTCTTTCTCCTCCTCCGCCAGCATTGCAGTACGGATGAAAAAATGCAATCACCATTTGATCTTTCCCTTTTTTGCCAGTTGATGCTGAGTTTTTCTTTCTTCGTAGCAGCACTCTGATTCTCCAAAGGATAAAGATCAAACACAAACATAAAGTTCCACATACAATTAGCCCAGGGAAGAATAATGAATAAAAAAACCTGAAACAAGAGGGAAAAGGTGAAAATTGATATAATAATGCCCATTAAACAAAAATATGACTACAAAGTAAAGTCTACTTTCATATATCTACTTTATATATTAGTAGCAGAGAGATATTTTCTAGCTTGTGAGTCTGCTAAAGAAATACTCAGTGATTAAAATTCTATTGCTATTATTCTATTGCAAATATCCAGTTACAAAAGTATAAAAATCCCTTTTAATTCCAGTCTCCATAGTAATGTTAACAATTTAATATATTTCCTTTTAATTAGCAGTAAAAAATGAATATTGAGCCATCTTTCTCCTAACTCAATATATGTGTTAAAGCAGCAGTTGCCAACCAGTGGTCCATGGACCACCGATGGTCCATGAGGTCCGAAAGGTTGGCGACCTCTGGTTTAAGGAGTCCTTTGGAGCAGCAATCGCCAGTGGGTGGTCCATGGAACACTGGTAGTCCGTGACGTCCGAAAGGTTGGCGACCGCTGTGTTAAAGGATTAAAACAGATTTAATTATTATCTCAACAAAACATTAGTAATAGCATCTGCCCCTTGAAATGACAATATGTAACCCCCCAAATGTGTCTTCTCTCTCTCTCTTTTAAGTTTTATTTTTATTTATTTTTTAAAATATATTTTATTGACTTTTTTACAGAGAGGAAGGGAGAGGGATAGAGAGTTAGAAAAATCGATGAGAGAGAAACATCGATCAGCGGCCTCCTGCACACACCCTTCTAGGGATGTGCTGGCAACCAAGGTACATGCACTTGTCTGGAATCGAACCTGGGACTCTTCAGTTCGCAGGCCAATGCTCTATCCACCAAGCCAAACCAGTTAGGGCTAAAGTTTTATTTTTTAAAATGTATAGCTGGTGGGAAAAAAAAAGTATAGCTGGTGGGACCTGTTTGTGCATCTTCTTCAATAGCTGGGGCATCTCCACCTTTGGTGTTTCTGGTGTAAATTACTTGAGCTCTGTGCTTTGAAACTAGTTTAATAAGTCCTTTACTAAAGAGCTCCTGAAGAGCTGCCTTGGCCAAGGAACTGTGGATCTTCAGTCTCTCAGAGATAATATAGCAGGGATTATAAACTTACTAGAGGCCCGGTGCATGAAATCCGTGCACGGGGGTGTGTGTCCCTCAGCCCAGCCTGCACTCTTTCAAATTTGGGAGCCCTCAAGGGCAGTTGGACATCCCTCTCACAATCCAGGACTGCTGGGTCCCAAATGCTCGCCTGCCTGCCTTGCTGATTGCCCCTAACCGCTTCTGCCTGCCAGCCTGATCACCCCCTAACCACTCCCCTGCCAGCCTGATTGATGCCTAACTGCTCCCCTGCCAGCCTGTTTGCCCCTAACTGCCCTCCCCTGCAGGCCTGGTCACCCCTAATTGCCCTCCCCTGCAGGCCTGGTCCCCCCCAACTGCCCTCCCCTGCAGGCCTGGTCCCCCCCAAATGCTCTCCCCTGCAGGCCGGGGTCGCCCCCAACTTCCCTCCTCTGCCAGCCTGGTTGCCCCTAACTGCCCTCCCCTGCTGGCCATCTTGTGGTGGCCATCTTGTGTCCACATGGGGGCAGCCATCTTTGACCACATGGGGGCAGCCATTTTGTGTGTTGGAGTGATGGTTAATTTGCATATTACTCTTTTATTAGATAGGATAGTTGGGAACTTCCTTATAGAGTTCAACATAATATGCTTTGTCAAATAAGACTAGGTTATTGAGCTTATCCAGAACTTTGCCCTTGGACCACTTCTTTTTGGTCTTACCCCCGGACTTGTTCACTGGGTCTTTGTCTTTTTTTGGCCCACATTCCAGCATCTTTCTTCTTGGGTGGCATTGTGAGACTTGGAGAGCAGGGCCTCCGCTGCTGCCTTGATAAGATGTGAAACTGAGAGCTTCCCTCCCCCCCGCCCGCTCTCTCAAAGACTAGTTTACTGATTTGTAAAGAGAGAGGAAGAGAGGCTGGAGTGGGGGAGAGAGATAAACATCCATGTGAGAGAGAAATATTGATCATGTGCCTTCAACAATCTTCCTACCATGGATTAAGCCACAATCTTGGCATATGCTATGATCAGGAATCAAACCGCTACCATTCAGCACACAGGGTGAATGCTCAACCAATTGAGCCACACCAGCCAGGGCAAAATATGTCTTCTTGAATGATCAGTATTCCATTAGTTAAAAGTTTGGTGAAAGTGATGTCAGAGGAATGGTGTGTGAGAGAGCCCCTTGGCTGCTCACCCTGAAATATCAACAAGGAAACCAACTATAATTCAACAAAGAAATCCCTGCTCAACACAGACGCATGCCTGAAAGGTCTGCTCCCTGAAACATCTAAAGGTGGGCAACTGGGAATACAAGGAGGAGGAAAGCGCAGACACAGCCCTTCAGCCAGCAGCTCGAGACTCAGCCTGGAAAGGAAAGGAAACTGAAGAGCTATGTGGGGGGTGAGGGGGTTTGGATGACCCAACAGGGCGTGCTGCAAAAGTGTGAACATTGTCTGAGTCAGCAGTTGTCTGACAGAACATGGGGTTCCACCCAGCAGCTCTTCACTGTTAGGATGACAGTGGTGTTTCAGACAAAGAAATGGAACCATAGAGCCCTTATGCACTTTCACCCCCAAAACTGGCCTCCCATTGCCCTTGGAGTTGGGTTCAGGAGCATACAGTATTATCTGTAGACGAAGAGCTGTTGGAGTAGAACCACTGTTTCCCTCTGCGACTGAACCCTAGGAGGGGTGCTTAGGGCAGGAGGACCCCATGGTGGTCAGGGGTCTTCATTAAGGTGAGGGTTAAAAAAAAAATCTCACTCCCAAGTAGCATGGCTGTACTGTCTTATGGAAGCCATGGTGGTCAAGACTGGGAGATCACAGAGATAAAAAAGTTTGCAATTCAGCGCTATCTACTGGAAAATAATATATGGACAGAGATAAATGCATAGGCAAAGGAGAACAGCAAATACCATGAATAACCATAGTAATGAGGATGACCAGAAAGGACATGAAAAATCCCCAGAAAGCAAGTTGGAACACTTGGAAACGTGTGATATAAATGACAGAGATCTCAAAATTGCAGTTTTAAAAATACTCAATGAGATCTGAGAAAATACAAATAGGCAATTCAATGCACTCAGAAAACAAGTCAATGGACAAAATGAGTACTTTGCCAAAGAGATTAAAACTTTAAAAAAGAACCAATCAGAAATTCTGGAAATGAAGCACGCAATAAAGGAGATTAAGAGTAAACTGCTGAAAACCAAGATGGCAGCGTAGGTAAACACCTGTACTTGCTGCCTCCCACAAACACATCAAAATCACAACTAAAATTACAGAACAACTATCATTCAGAACCATCTGAAAGCTGGCTGAATGGAAGTACTACAACTAGAGAAGTAAAGAAAAGAAGCACACTGAGACTGGTAGGAGGGGCAGAGGCATGGAACAGGTTGGTCCAACACCCATGTGTGCTATTTTTTTAATTGGGAGGGAGATTGTCTCTGTGGAGGTTGCCTGTGAGGAGCAAGGGGTCCCAGGCCCACATCAAATCCCCAGCTCAGGGTTCCAGAACTGGGAAGGGAAGTCCCTGCAACTACGGGCAATAAAAAACAGAGTGACACGGGGGCTGCTGGAGATCCAGGTGTTCTTTTCAAAGGGCCAACGCAAAAGCTTAACTCAGATTTATCCCTCTGAGCTCCAGCACCGGGTGGCTTTGGGGGACCCAGACACATACTGGGAGGAACTGGATTGTCTGGTATCAGGGCAGAAACTTGGGGAAGGTTTCCAGACGAGGGTGCTGTTGGAGTCATTGTTCCTGTGCTGGGAACTCCCCCATCGCAGGGTTGACTGGCAGCCATATCTGAGTATCCATCAGCCTGGTTCACACTGTTTGCTCTGACCCTGATGATTTCCTGAGATCCTGCCCCATCCAATTTGCAACCCCACCCAAGCGGTTTACAGTAGCTTTTCCATATGAATGGCCTGTCCTGGCTCAGACTTCACACTTTGCTAAAAATCTCTCAAAAGAGTTGCAACTGGTGTCAGTGTGCCTCAAACCTATCAATAAAAGGCCGAAGACCCGGCACTAGCACCAGCCTGCTTTGCTTCATACCTGGGCCTTGCCTGGGCACCACCAAGCCCAATACAAATAACAGCCATATACAGATCCCTCTGTAGCTCCTGCCAGGTGGCCCCAGCAGTGGCTGATTTTGCACCTCCCTGGAGGCCCTAGAGCCAGTGCACCTGGTGGACAGCTTCAGACCATACCAGATTACAACTCTATCCATTCATAAGTGACATACTCAAGAGGCAGACTCAGTGAGCACCAAAGCCCACTGAAGCAAGTCCTACTCCATAGGGGTGTCTCCTGCACAGCAGCTCTCCCACTGTAGTCACAGCTGGTCCTCACAACCAATTAACGTGGAGGTCAACTCCTCCCAGCGATGCCAACATCAAGGCTTAACTACAAGACTATGCCCCAGCCACCCAGGGGTGCATTCAGAGTGCCCAGCATAGGTGACTGGGGAGGCTGAGCTCCTGGGCCCTACAGGACACCTACTAAACAAGACCAATTCTAGAAGACATAGCAACTATAGCTAATACATAGAAACAAACACAGGGAAGCAGCCAAAATGGGGAGACAAAAAAACAAGACACAAATGAATAAAATGGAAGCAAGCAAACTACTGGATACAGAGTTAAAAACAATGGTTATAAGTTTGATCAAGGATCTTCACAAGAGCTTCAAGGCACTTAGTGAGACTTCCAAGGATCTTAGTGAGAATGTGAAAGACATGGAAAAGGACCAGTCAGAAATTAAGCATACACTAATTGAAATAAAAAATAATTTACAGGAATTCAACAGTAGAGGATTCTGAGAATCAAATCAACTATTTGGAATATGAGGAAGCAAAAAACACCCAATCTGATGAGCAAAAAGAAAAAAGAATCCAAAAATATGAATATAGTGTAAGGAGTCTCTGGGACAACTTGAAGCGTACCAACATTCGCTTTATGGGGGTACTAGAAGGAGAAGAGAGAGAGCAAGATATTGAAAACCTAGTTGAAGAAATAATGGCAGAAAACCTCCCATCTGGTGAATGAAATAGTCTTAAAGTCCAGGAAGCACAGAGTCCTAAACAAAAGGAACCAAAAGAGGCCCACATCAAGACACATCATAATTAAAATGCCAAGGGTTAAAGACAGAGAGAGAATCTTAAAAGCAGCAAGTGAAAAGCAGTTAGTTACTTAAAAGGGATCACCCATATGACTGTCAGCTGATTTCTCAAGAGAAACTTTGCAGCCCAGAAGGAAGTGTCAGAAAATATTCAAAGTGATGAATAGCAAGGACCTACATCCAAGATTACTCTACTCATTTAGAATTGAGGGTAAGATAAAGAGTTTCACAGAGAAGAGAAAGCTAAAGGAGTTCATCACTACCAAGCCAGTATTACATGAAATGTTGAAGGATACTCTTTTTTTTTTTTTTACTTCTCATTTATTTATTTTATTTTTTTGTTGTTAATCCTCACCCTAGGATATTTTCCCATTGATTTTTAGGGAGAGTGGAAGAGAGAGGGAAAGACAGAGAGAAACATCAATGTGCGAGAAACACATATCAACTGGTTGCCTAATGCACGAGCCCTGACGAGGGCCCAGGCCTGAGAGGAGCCTGCAACCAAGGTAAGTGCCCTTGACTGGAATAGAACCCGGGACCCTTCAGTCTGCAGGCTGATGCTCTATCCACTGTGCCAAACCAGCTATGGCTTCTTCTTTTTTAAAAAAATACATTTTAATTGATTTCAGAGAAGAAGGGTGAGGGATAGAGAGATAGAAACATCAATGACGAGAGAGAATCATTGACTGCCTGCCTCCTGCATGCCCACAGTGGGGATTGAGCCCACAACCAGGCATGTGCCCAGACAGGAAATTGAACTGTGACATCCTGATTTATAGGTCAACACTTATCCACTGATCCATGCCGGCCGGGCTTGAACAGTATTTTTTAAGAAGAGGAAGAAGAAGAAGAAGAAGAAAAATACGAACAATAAAATGGCAATATATACATTTCTATCAATAATTGAATCTAAAGTAAAAATAAACAAATAAGAAATCTAATGAACAAAATAAAATGGTGAATAAAATAGAATCAGAGGCATGGAAACATGGAACAGACTGATGAATCTCTGAGGGAAGGAGGCAGGGCAGGTGGGAAGAGATTAACCAAAGATCTTATCTATGGACACAGGCAATAGGGTGGTCAAGGCCTGGGGCATTGGAGGGGGGAGGGAACATCTGTAATACACTCAACAATAAAGATTTTAGGTAATCCTATCTAATAAAGAGGGAATATGCTAATTGACCATCACTCCGTCACAAAGATTGTTGTACCCACAGCTGAGGCCAAGTTCCCATAAGGAGCCTTAAGGAGCAATCAGCAGGGACCTGAGGCTGCACCCTCTGCCACCCCCATGAGGCTTGACAGGGGACCTCAGGCTGCGCCCCCCACCCGGCGGGGCTTGACAGGGGACTTCAGGCCACGCCCCCCACCACGGCACCAGGCTGGGGGACCTCAGACCACACCCCCGCCCGACAGGGCTTGATGGGGGACCTCAAGCCGCGCCCCCCTGCCTGGCTGGGCTTGACAGGGGACCTCAGGCTGTGCCCCCCACCCAGCGGGGCTTGACAGGGGACCTTAAGGTGCACCCCGCCAAGCAGGGCTTGACAGGGGACCTGAGGCTGTGCCCCCCCGCCTGGCAGGGCTTGATGGAGGACCTCAGGCCATGCCCCCCACCCAGCAGGGCTTATTGGGGACCTCAAGGCATGCCCCCTGCCCTGGTATTGGCTGGGGGACCTCAGGCCATGCCCCCCGTCCTGGCGCCAGGCCAGGGGACCTGAGGCTATGCTCCCTGCCCAGCGGGGCTTGACAAGGGTGGGACTGGCCAGGTCTAGATCTAGCCCAATGGGGGGAGGGGCGGCAGGGTCTAGGTCTCACGTGATTTTGATGTGCATGTGGGTGGGCAAGGACTTGACTCTGGATCCTGTGTGCGCCCCAGACTCACAGGAGGAAGGTTTTCATATACATTTTACTAATTTTCTTTCATCTCTGACACTTCTATTATAGAGAAAGGGCAAATAACAAATTAAATTATTTCCTCTAATTAATCCCCTTTTAATGTGCATGAATTCTGTGCACCGGGCCACTAGTAAAAAAATAATAATAAAGAGTGAATGACTGAGCACAGAAAACAGAGCCAACCAGATGGAGGAAAGAATTTGTGATATCAAAGATAGGAATCTAAGAATAGCACAGAGGGAAGAAGTGAGAGACCTGAGTATAAAGAAAAATGAAAGAGTTCTACAAGAACTGACTCCATCAGAACAAGCAATATTATAATTATAGGCATTGTGGAGGAGAAAGAGAGGGAGCAGGGAACGGAGATTCTATTCCAACAAATAGTGGATGAGAACTTCCCAAACCTATGGAAAGAACTAGATCCTTAAATCCAAGAAGCAAACAGAACATCTAGTTACCTCAATCCAAAGAGGCTGTCTCCAAGGCACTTGGTCTAAGACTGTCAAAAATTAACAATAAGGAAAAAATTCTTGAAGCAGCCAGGGAAAAGAAGGAAATGATCTACAAAGGAAAACCCATCAGAATTTCATTTGGCTTCTCAGCAGAAACTCTACAAGACAGAAGAGAGTGGAACCAAATATTCAAACGTCTGAAAGTGGGAAATTACCAGCCAAAATAATATATCCAGCAAAATTACCCTTTAAATGGAAAGGAGAAATAGGACTTCCCCAGACATACATAACTTGAGGTATTTTATCACCAGAAAAGCTCCATTGCAGTAAATATTCTATAATAAGGGAGTTATTCTACCTGAAACAAAGGACATAAGGTCACAACACTATGAATAAGATTATCAAAAAACTTACAGCATAAACAGGGATAATTTGTGACAACAAAAACATTAAAGAGGGGGTAAAAGTCTAAACTGGCAAAGGAGGATGAAGACCAGATGCACTCAAAAGAAAAAAAAACTATGATATATATATGCAACTTTATTTTTTTTTAATCTAATGGTAACCACACACAAAAATCCCCAAGCCAGAACACATAGCTTAAGAAAAGAGGAAAGAAGTATGGAATACCACCTAACAAACCAACAGACAGAAACACAAAGGACTAGAACCAAAGTAGGCACAAAGATAGCAGAAAACAAAAGAAAATGGTTATAGGAAATCCTCACTCATCAATAATCACCCTAAAGGTAAATGGTCTGAATCCACCTATAAAGAGGCATAGGGTAGCAGAGTGAATAAAAAAACAAAACCCAACCATATGCTGCCTAAAATAGACACATCTAAGCTGCAAAGACAAAGGTAGATTCAAAGTAAAAGAGTGGAAAATGATTCTCCAAGCAAATAACATCCACAGGAAAGCAGGTATAGTCACAATTATGTCTGCCAAAATAGATTTCAAGATAACAGATAACAAGAGACAAAGATGGACATTTTATAATGATACATCAAGAAAACATAATAGTTCTTAATATATATACACTAGTGGCCCGGTGCACGAAATTCATGCACATTAAAAGGGGATTAATTAGAGGAAATAATTTAATATTGTTATTTGCCCTTTCTCTATAATAGAAGTGTCAGAGGTGAAAGAAAATTAGTAAAATGTGCCCTAACCAGTTTGGCTCAGTGGATAGAGCGTCCGTCTGTGGACTGAAAGGTCCCAGGTTCGATTACGGTCAAGGGCATGTACCTTGGTTGCGGGCACATCCCCAGTGGGGAGTGTGCAGGATGCAGCTGATCTATGTTTCTCTCTCATCGATGTTTCTAACTCTCTATCCCTCTCCCTTCCTCTCTGTAAAAAATCAATAAAATATATTTTTTAAAAAAAGAAAATTAGTAAAATGTATATGAAAACCTTCCTCCTGTCAGAGTCTGGGGTGCACCATGGGATCCAGAGTCAAGTCCTTGCCCACCCACATGCACATCAAAATCACGTGAGACCTAGACCTGGCCAGTCCCACCCTTGTCAAGCCCCGCTGGGGAGGGGGCGTAGCCTCAGGTCCCCTGGCCTGGTGCCAGGACGGGGGGTATGGCCTTAGGTCCCCCAGCCCATACCAGGGCAGGGGGCGTGCCTTGAGGCCCCCAATAAGCCCTGCTGGGTGGGGGGCATGGTCTGAGGTCCTCCATCAAGCCCTGCCAGGCAGGGGGCGGGGGTGCAGCCTCAGGTCCCCCATCAAGCCCCACCGGCAAGGGGGCGCAGCCTCAGGTCCCCCGTCAAGCCCCACCGGCAAGGGGGCGCAGCCTCAGGTCCCCCGACCCTGCACTGGGGGTGCACCTTGAGGTCCCCTGTCAAGCCCTGCTGGGTGGGGGGCACGGCCTGAGGTCCCCTGTCAAGCCCAGCCAGGCAGGGGGGCGCGGCTTGAGATCCCCCGTCAAGCCCTGTTGGGCGGGGGTGCGGTCTGAGGTCCCCCAGCCTGGTGCTGTGGTGGGGGGCGTGGCCTGAAGTCCTCTGTCAAGCCCCACCTGGTGGGGGGCATGGCATGAGGCCCCCCAGCCTGGCGCTGGGGCGGGAGGAGCAGCCTGAGGTCCCCTAGCCCAGCACCAGGACCGGAAGCACACCTTGAGGTCCCCCGTTCAAGCCCCGCTGAGGGGGGGGCATGGCCTCAGGTCCCCTGGCCTGGCGCTGGGGCGGGGGGTGCGGCCTGAGGTCCCCCAGCCTGATGCCAGGGAAGGGGGGGGGGTGCAGCCTGAGGTCCCCTATCAAGCCCTGCCGGGATGGGGCATGGCCTGAGGTCCCCTGTCAAGCCCTCCTGGGTGGGGGGCGCAGCCTGAGGTCCCCTGTCAAGCCTCATGGGGGTTGGGGAGGGCGCAGCCTCAGGTCCCTGCTGATTGCTCCTTAAGGCTCCTTATGGGAACTTGGCCTCAGCTGTGGGTGCAACCATCTTTGCGACGGAGTGATGGTCAATTAGCATATTCCCTCTTTATTAGATAGGATGTGCACCCAACCAGGGAGCACTGAAATATGTAAAACAACTACTCACAGAACTAAAGGGAGAAACAGATCAAAACACAATCATAGTTGGAGACCTTAATACTCCACTGACAGCTCTACACAGATCAATCAAACAGAAAATCAATATAGAAATAATCAGTTTTGCCTGGCTGGTGTGGCTCAGTAGTTGAGTGTCAAACTATGAACCAGGAGGTCATGGTTTGATTCCCGGTCAGGGCACATGCCTGGGTTGTGGGCTCAATCCTCAGTGTGGGCGTGCAGGAGGCAGCCAATCAATGATTCTCCCTCATCACTGATGTTTCTATCTCTCCCTCTCCCTTCCTCTCTGAAATCAATAAACATATATTTAAAAAAAAGAAATGCTAGCCTTAAATGAAACTAGACATAACTGACATTTACAGAACCTTTCATCCCAGAACATCAGATTATACATTCTTCTCCAATGCACAGGAAACATTCTCAAGAACAGATCATTATGTTAGGTCCCAGAAAGTAGCATCAACAAATTCAAGAAGATTGAAATTATACCTAGCATATTCTCTGACCTTGAAATTAAAAATCAACAGCTAAAAGGAAGTAAAGAAACCCACATATACATAGAGATTAAACTACATACTACTAAAAAATTACTGGGTCAAAGGAGAAATAAAAGATGAGATCAAAAGATATATAGAGACAAATGAGAATGACAATACAATACATCAAAATGTCTGGGATGCAGTGAAAGCAGTAATAAGAGGGAAGTTTATATCATTACAGGCCCATTTCAAGAAACAAGAGAAACCCCAAATAAACAATCTAACATTATGTCTTAAAGAACTAGAAAAAAAAAAGAACAAAAGCAACCCAAAGTCAGCAGAAGAAAGGAAATAATAAAAATTAGAGAATTGAATGAAATAGAGAACAAAAAGGCTGTATAAAAAAATTAATAAAACAAAGAGCTGGTTCTTTGAAAAGATTATTAAAACTGACAAACCCTTAGCTAGACTCACTAAGGGAAAAAAACATATAAATAAAATCAGAGATGAGAGAGAAGTCACCACAGACATTACAGATATACAAAGGACCATACTAGAATATCACGAAAAGTTTTTTTGCCACCAAATTTAATAACCTAGAAGATATGAATAAATTCCTAGAAATATGTAACCTTCCTAGACTAAATTATGAAGAATTGGAAAATCTAAATAAACTGATCAACAGTAAGGTAATTGAAACAAACATCAAAAACCTCCCCCAAAACAAAAGTCCAGGACCAGATGGCTTCACCAGTGAATTCTACCAAATGTTCAAAGAAGATTAAAAAAATATACCCTCTCAAACTCTTCCAAAAAAATTGAAGAAGAGGCAATACTTCCTAAAACATTATATGAGGCCAATATAACCCTGATATCAAAACCTGGCAAAGATAACACACAAAAAAGAAAAGTATAGACCAATATCTCTGATGAATACAGATACAAAAATCATAAACAAAATACTAGCAAATGGAATACAACAGTACATCAAAAAAATAATACATCACGATCAAGTGGGGATCATTCCAGAGGTACAAGGATGGTTCAACATACACAAATCAATCAATGTAATACACCACATTAACAAAAGAAAGAATAAAAATCTTATCATTTTATCAATAGATGCAGAAAAAGCATTTAAGATACAATATCCATTTATTATGAAAATACTCAATAAAATAGGAATAGAAGGAAAGTAATAATAAAGGCCATCTTTGATAAACCCTCAGCTAATATCATACTCAATGGTGAAAAACTGGAAGCTTTTCCTCTAAGATCAGGAATAAGACAAGGATGTCCACTCTCACCACTCTTATTCCAAGGCAGAGCAATAAGGCAAGAGAAATAAGTAAAAGGTACCCAAATAGAAAAGAAAGAAGTCAAACTGTCACCTTTTGCAGATGACATGATTCTTTAGAAAACCCTAAGACTCCACCAAAAACTATTAGAAATAATAAACAAATATAGTAAAGTTGCAGGATACAATATTAATGTGCAAAAATCCATTGCCTTCCTGTATACTAACAACAAAACTTCAGAAAAAGAAATGAAAAAAAAATTCCTTTTGCAATTGCTACCAAAGAACAAAATACTTAGAAATAAACGTAACAAAGAACATGAAAGACCTATATATTGAAAATTACAAAGCATTATTAAAAGAGACTGAAAAAGACACAACAAAATGGAAAATATCTCATGTTCATGGATTGGAAAAATCAACACTGTAATGGCCATA
This sequence comes from Plecotus auritus, assembly GCF_963455305.1. NCBI lineage: Eukaryota > Metazoa > Chordata > Mammalia > Chiroptera > Vespertilionidae > Plecotus > Plecotus auritus. The sequence goes on along the minus strand of NC_137772.1, from coordinate 96,771,728 downwards.
TTACCCAAAGCAATATACAGATTTCATGCAATCCCTATCAAAATCCCAATGGCATTTTTAAAAGAAATAGAATGAGAAATCATCAGATTTGTATGAAACCACAAAAGATCCCGAATAACCAAGGCAATCCTGAGAAAAAAGAACGAAGCTGGAAGTATCACGCTACCTGACTTCAAATTATACTTCAGAGCTACGATAATCAAAACAATATGGTACTGGCAGAGAAACAGACACATAGATCAATGGAACAGACTAGAGAACCCCACTATAAAACCACATTTATATGGACAGATAATTTTCGACAAAGGAGCCAAAAACACACAGTGGAGTAAAGATAGTCTCTTAAAAAATGGTGCTGGGAAAACTGGAAAGTCATATGCAAATGAATGAAACTGGATTACAGTTATCCCTATGTATAAAAAGTAATTCAAAATGGACCAAAGACCTACATATATGACCTGAAACAATAGTTACGCAAAAGAAAACATAGGTACTAAACTTATGGACCTGGGTAGTAGAAAAAAATCTTATGAACTTGACCCCACAGGTAAGGAAAATAAAGGCAAAAATAAATGAATGGGACTATATCAAATTAAAAAGCTTCTGCACAGCAAAAGAAACTGACAAAACTAGAGGCAGCCAACCAGATGGGAGATGATATTTGCAAACAGTAGCTCCAACGAATGTTTAATTTCCAAAATATATAAAGAACTCATAACACTCAACACCAAACAAACCACCCAATCAAAAGTGGGCAAAGGACTTGAAAATACACCTCTCCTAAGAAGACATATAAATAGCCAGTAGATATATAAAAAGATGTTCAACCTCACTGGCAATTAGGAAAATGCAAATAAAAAATTACAATGAGATATCACCTCATACCTGTTAGAGTGGCCATTATCAACAAGACAAGCAATAACAAGGGTTGGAGAGGTTGTGGAAAAAAGGGAACCCTATTCTCCACTGGTGGGAATATAGACTGGTACAACCACTATGGAAAGCAGTCTGGCGATTCCTCAAAAATTAAGAATAGAGCTACCATACGACCCAGCAATCCCTTTCCTGGGTATATACCTGAAAAACTCAAAAACATGTATTTGCAAAGATATATGCACCTCTATGTAGCATTATTCACAGTGGCTAATTCATGGAAACAACCAAAGTGCCCTGCCAAAAGAAAGGATGAAATAGCACCATTTGTAGCATGGATGGACCTTGAGAACATTATGCTAAGTGAAGTAAGTCAGAAAAAAACTAAGAACCATATGATGATTTCACTCACATGTGGGATATAAAACTGAAACTCATGAACACAAACAGCAGTGTGGTGATTGCCAGAGAGGAGGAGGGGAAGAAGGGGGTCCTAATATATGGTCACAGGAGAAGATTCAACTTTGGGTGGTGGGTACAAAGTGCAATATACAGATCTTGTAACATAGAAACTCACACCTGAAACCTATATGTTCATGTTGACCAATGTCACCCCAATAAATTTAATTTAAAAAAAAGTTTGGTGAGATAGTCATTTTTATTCTCTCACTTCACATCAAGTAGAACAATTTCTGGGGTAAGAGGAATAGAATTTTAATTTCTCCATTTGATCTGCTTACATGACCCTAAAATCACCACCTTCCCTTATTTGCTTCTGAATGAGTTGCCAAAAAAGCCACTAATGTTCTACCTTGTGCACTTTAGTGAACTCACTCCCACACGCTGTTAAAGGTTCTCTATTATTGCCACATCAACTCAAGCTCTGAAAACACAAGGACCCAGGCTTGTTCACCACCATATCCCATAATACCTGGTACAGAGAAGGCATACAATAAATATATATGAATGCATTACCTCCTCGATGTCTCTTAAATTATGGTGAAATAATTTCTCAAGTTATATTTTTCTCTTATGCTTGGTACCTAACTTAGTATATGTAATACCATGCCTACCCTTTATGATGGATTTGAGGGCCTTATAGGTCACAAAAACAATAAAATACTAAAACTTAACACAAATTCTTTGGAAAATAAATATCTTAAAGATATTCAGTTTTTATTTATTGTTAAAAAATTTATTTACTGATTTTAGAGAGAGGAAGGGAGAGAAATAGAGAGAAAAATATCAATTTATTGTTCCACTTATTTATGCATTCATTTGTTGATTCTTTTTTTTTTTTTTTTGGTAAATCCTCACCCAAGGATATTTTCTCATTGATTTTTAGAGAGAGTAGAAGGGAGGGGGAGAGACAGAGAGAGAGAGAAACATCATGGATTGGTTGCTTCCTGCACATGCCTCAGGGATCAAGCCTGCAATCAAGGTCGGAATCAAACCTAGGACCCCTCAGTCTGCAGGGTGATGCTCTATCCACTGAACAAACCAGAACTAGGGCTATTTGTTGATTCTTGTATGTGCCCTGACCCAGGATTGAACTGGCAAACTTGGCATATGGAGAGGGAAGTCAGGGCCTATAACATTTTTATTTTAAATAACCCTGTATTTTCCAAACCAAAAAAAAAAGGAAACTTAGTAAGGGTGTCACTGTTTTAGTTTTGCAAATCTCATTGATGTCTGGCTTAACAGAAGATAGTGGCTTCTTGTACCTGCTTCTGCATTCACCCTGTAGTGATATGTTGTTTTATTTGAAGTATATGAAGTAAACTGGTTGGGTAAAACAGACTAGGTCTTTCCGTTTTATTAGTGTAAGGCAAGACAAGTAAAATACGGTACTATATCAACAACAAATGTGGAGGGAAAAGTCTAGTTTTTTCACCCAAATGTTTATAGTCTTTATTTTGGATGGTAGCATTCTTGGCAGATTTTCATTTTTGCTCATCTATTTCCTAAATTTTCTATAAGAAACAGTTTATTATGTAATAAAGATAAATGCAATAATATTTTATATAACCATTCTTACATTATCAGAAATAAAAATCAATAAACGACCAAGAAGCAAGGGATTCGCTCTAGCGGGCTTGCTCAGTGGATAGAGCGTTGGCCTAGTTCTGAAGGGTTCCGGGTTGGATTCCCGTCAAGGGCACATGCCTGGGTTGCAGGCTCAACACCGGTGGGGAGCGTGCAGGAGGCAGACGATCATTATTGATGTTCCTCTCTGAAGTCAATACAAATATATTTAAAAATAAAGGAGCAAGAGATTTAACATAAACTTTGTATTTAAATGACACACTTACAACGAAAGTTTTGGTGAGTGAAAGAGGAGGACTAAGGCGTGAGAAATAAGATCCAATTTCTTCTTTACCAAAAAGACAGACATGACAGACTGGAAAATGATTCGTGGCTCAATAATAAAGGAAAATGAGGAACAAATATGGATAATTTGACAGATTAATTGGAGTGCAAACAAGAGACATAAAAAGCTGAAACAGGGAGGGTAACGACCCCTCAGTAAGCAGTGCGGCAGGCGACAAACTGAAATACTTAGCACGAATATTTTCTAACCCAGTTGGCTTCAGTCTATCGAGAAGACACCAAAGTGAAAGAGCCGCTCACTGGACTTAAGAAAATACCGTAGATTCGTGACAAAGAAAGCCCTTCCCTGCAAACTTCAGTTGCATGGGCGGACAATACTATCGCGACACAGAAACCTGTGAGCCCGCACCACAGACTCCTCACCTCAGTAACTCGCATAACCACCAACCCCTTTCGGTGGCCGCCATCTTCAGTCGACCCCGGCACTCAGGAAGCGCTTCTCTATTTTTCTTCTCTATTGGCTACTGAGGTGTTCCTCCGCCTCCACGGTGCTGGATGTGCGTTTCAATTGGTTGATGGTAGTAGCTTCCCACGGCCTTGCAGCCAATAGCATCTCCTGGGGCGTAGTCAAGTTTTCAGCGTGTGTACGGGTCCCGCGCTCATGGGCGGAGCTGTAGTGGGAGGTGGGCTTGGAGGGCGTGGTCTGTGATGGACAGTCGGTTCTCCCGCCCAGGGCCCCCTCCCTCACTGGGAGCCCGGGCTCGGGCGCTCCGGCCCCCATCCTGGAGTCTGTCACCCGTTGGAGATCAAAGGGACGATCTGGCGCGTCTCGGATCGATTTTCTAGGTGCGGAGTTCACTCCCGAGTCAGGCTCAGACGCGGAGGTGGAGAGCGGACCTCACGCGGGCGCCTGCAACACCTCATCTCCGCCGCCACGGTGGGGTGGGGGGCGATCCCTGGGGTCTACATCTCCGGCCCGGGTCTGCGCGGCTCGCCCGCACTCCTTCCCTCACCTGCACGTGTTGGAGCTGAAGACTGAACCTAAGCGCACCAGCCTGAGGTAGCGGAGACCCAGGAGACCCCTAGAGGGGCTCTACCGATGACCCTGAGGCGTCGGCAGGCCGGCCTCCGGGTTGGAGGGTAAAGGTCCGAGACCCGCCTTCCCCTCTGGCTTTCATGCCCGCGCCCCCAAGGGCCGGGGGTGCGGTGACACGCAACTTTGAAATAGTGGCGTGAGGGCAGCGGATCCCCTCGTCCGAAATGCTGGGTTCGGTTCCCAGACCCTGCCTCTTGTTAGAGCCGAACCGCAGAGATGCCATCCACACCCGGCTCCCTGGGTTTTAATACCGCGCTTCTTTTTCACTAACTAGGTGACCTTTGGGCTCTGGACCGGATCGCAGAAGAAATAGGTTTCTCCGGGAGATGATGCCTGAACAGGAGAGACAGATTACAGCTAAAGAAGGGGCCAGTAGGAAAGTAAGTTTGCCTCCCCCTGCGCTGTGTGGGTGCGCTTACCCCGTGGACGTTGCACGTCCACCTGCTCACCTGCCCTCCTTACTCTCCTCCTGAGAAGGCAGTGCGCGAGAGCCCCACCCCCAGAGGAGTCTTGGTTTGTAAAAAGAGCACTCTTTGGAAAGGGCATGCCGTTGCATTAACTGATTTTTAGGAACAATTTAAAACCCAGCACTTTCCTATTCGCATTATGCTGGAGAGGTAAAGTGAGCGTTGAGTTGCTGCTTAAGAGCCTTAATTACTCAAGACGATTAAGTTAATGTAATATTATATTAACTTAATATTATTAGCAACATATTTTTTGAGAAGTTATTCAGCGTTGGTGCATATATACTTTTGTGGTCTATCGAGGTCTTGCAACATTTTAAAGAACTATTTTCGATTATTTTAATTATACAAGTAATGCATTAACACAGCCTCTTAAAATGGAGATAGTACAGAAATATTTATCATGGAAAGCAGATCAATTTTTTAATTCTTTTGTATTCAAGTACATATGTTTTCATTCATTCAATAAATATTTATTGAAAACTACCAAGTTTCAGGCAGTGTTGAAGAGGTGAAAATACAGTGGTTAAATACATATTAATGTTTATATGTATGTCCAGAGAAATATTTAGGTTTTATATGTGTGGTTTTAAAATTTTTATTTGTTTTACATAAATGAGATCACATAGTGTGTATCTCCAAGGGCCCCCCCCCCAATATAACAATGTATTTTGGAGATTGTTTCACATTAGTACATAAGTGTCTGTTGTATTCAGTTTAACCTCTACATAGTATAGATGCCTTATAGTGTGTTATTGTTTCCCTGTGAGTGGACATTCTGGCTTTTTTTCTTTTCCCCTCACAAGTCAGGCTGTAGTCCCTGTGCATGCTTTTTAATGCTGTCACAAGTCTTTCTTTAGGATAGAAATAAGCCTGGTTTGCAGGTCTATCCTGAAATTAATTAAACATTATTGTATGTCCTATTGTGAAATTTGTCTTGGTTTTGGTGGAATAGAAATGAAAGAAAGGATTGATGGATGGGTAGTCTGGTCAATAGAAGATACTTAGTATGATGACTTTGTATTAAATGGAGGTGTGAGGAGAACACATGTGGGGGAGGGGTGGCTTGTACAGAGTAGGACAGCCTTCCAACTTCTTGCGTGCCCCCACCTCTGTACCCATCAGAAAAATCTTTATCCTTCCAGATCAAGCTTAAGACCTGCCTCTTCCTTGAAACTTTCTGTAACTGCCTCTGCCCATGTTGACCTCACCCTCTTCTGGATTCCTTTGATAATAGTATTAGCCAACATAACTGAGCTTAATGTGTGCTAGGCACTGTTAAACACTATTTTCCTCTATTTCTCATTTAACCTTCACAAAACATTTTGATGTAGGTAATGTTTTCATGTTGTCACCATTTATTCAACCAATTTTTTTTTTAGTATCTACTATGTGCCAGGAATTTTAGGCACTGGGGATCCAGCTAAGACCAAGACCCTGCCCTCAGGAATTTATATCTTAGTAGGAGATACAGAAAAGAAAGAGAATAAGCAAATACAATAGTCCCACCTTATCCACAGTTTTACTTTCCACAGTTTCAGTTACCTGTGATTCAAAAACATTAAATGGAAAATTCCAGAAATAATTCATAAGTTTTAAATTGTAAGCCATTCTGAGTAGTGTGATGAAATCATAAATCATTCTACTCCCTCTACTGGGATGTGAATTATCTTTTTACCCAGCCTCTCCATGCTGTATTTGCTACTCATTTGCCAGTTAGTAGCTGTCTTGGTTATTGGCACTTGTGTTCAAGTAACCCTTATCCTATATAATAAAAGCCTAGGTGGTGTCATGCGTGATGTCATTACAAGATGGCTACCATATGATGGCTGCCCTCACATCACAAGATGGCTGCCACAAGATGGCCGTCACAAGATGGCCAGTAGGGGAGGGCAGTTGGGGGTGAACAGGCCAGCAGGGGAGGGCAGTTGTGAGCAATCAGGCTGGCAGGGGAGGGCAGTTGGGGGCAACCAGGCCTGGAGGGGAGGGCAGTTGGGGGCGACCAGGCCTGCAGGGGAGAGCAGTTGGAGGTGAGCTGGCCTGCAGGGAAGGGCAGCTGGGGGCAACCAGGCCAGCAGGGGTGGGCAGTTGGGAGTGATTGGGCCAGCGGGGGAGGGCAATTGAGGGCGATCAGGCCATCAGGGGGGGCGGTGTGCAGTTGGGATCAATTAGGCCGGCAGGGGAGCAGTTAGGCATCAATCAGGCCAGCTGGGGAGCGGTTAGTGGGTGATCAGGCTGGCAGGCAGAAGCGGTTAGGGGCAATCAGGCAGGCAGGCAGGCTAGTGGTTGGGAGTCAGCAGTTCCGGATTGTGAGAGGGATGTCTGACTGCTGGTTTAACCCCAGGAGCTGAACTGTGATGAATTTCATGCACCGGGCCTTTAGTCTTATATAATAAAAGCCTAATATGCAAATCGACTGAACGACTGGTTGCTATGACGTGCACTGACCACCAGGGGGCAGACGCTCAACGCAGGAGCTGCCCCCAGTCCGCAGACCCAAGGCCAGCCAAGGCGGATGCCAGCAGGGCCTTCCACACCCCCCAATCACCCCACAGATCGGTCCTGATAGCCGGCCAGGCCTAGGGACCCTACCCATGCACGAATTTCATGCACTGGGCCTCTAGTATAAGTTAAAATAAAAATTATGTGAATGTTCTCACTCTCTCTCAAAATACCGTATAGTCCCGGCTGGTGTGGCTCAGTGGTTGAGCAGTGACCCATGAACCAAGAGGTCACAGTTCAACTCCTGGTCAGGGCACATGCCCAGGTAGAAGGCCGCCAATCCCCAGTAGAAGGCAGCCAATCGATGATGTTTCTCTGTCATCGATGTTTTTATCTCTCTATTCCTCTCCCTAAAAATCAATAAAAATGCATTTTAAAAATTCATTTAAGAAAAGAATATGGAATACCTTTTTGTACTGTATTCAACTCTTCACTTAAAAAAGAAGCACTTTACAGCTCCTCTTTTGCATATCAGAATTTCCAGCATCACTACTTTTACGCTTTGAGTTCATTATTAAGTAAAACTAGAGGCCCGATGCACAAAATTTGTGCATGGGGGGGGTGTCCCTCAGCCCAGCCTGCACCCTCTCCAATCTGGGACCCCTTGGGGGATGTCCGACTGCCGGTTTAGGCCCGATCCCACCGGCAGTCAGACATCCCTCTCACAATCCGGGACTGCTGGCTCCTAACGGCTCGCCTGCCTGCCTGCCTGATTGCCCCTAACCACTTCTGCCGGCCAGCCTGATCACCCCCTAGCCACTCCCCTATCAGCCTGATCGACGCCTAACTGCTCTCCTGCCAGCCTGATTGCCCCCAACTGCTCTCCCCTGCAGGCCGGTCGCCCCCAACTTCCCTCCCTTGTTGTCCCAGTCACCCCCAACTGCCTTCCCCTGTCGGCCTGGTCGCCCCAACTGCCCACCCCTGCTGGCCTGGTCGCCCCCAACTGCTCTCCCCTGTCGGCCTGGTCGCCCCCAACTGCCCTTCCCTGCAGGCCTGGTTGCCCCCAACTGCCCTCCCCTGCAGGCCTGGTCCTCCTCTGCCTGCCTGGTCCCCCACAACTGCCCTCCCTTCCCTGCCAGCCCAGTTGCCCCCAACTGCCCTCCCCTGCTGGCCTAGTTGCACCTAACTGCCCTCCCCTTCCAGCCTGGTCACCGCCAACTGCCTTCCCCTGCTGGCCCAGTCACCCCTAACTGCCTTCCCCTGCAGGCCTGATCCCCCCGCAACTTCCCTTCCTCTCCTGCAGGCCTGGTCACCCCCAACTGCCCTCCCCTGCTGTCCTGATCATACACAACTGCCCTCCCCTGCCTGCCATCTTGTGACCATATGGGTGTGGCCATCTTGTGCGAGGGCGTGGCGGTCAATTTGCATATACCTCTTTATTATATAGGATTGTTATAATTGTTCTATTTTATTATTGTTGTTATTATTATTATTAATCTCTTACTGTGCCTAATTTAAAAATTAAACTTTATCATATGTATATATGTATAGGAAAAACATAACAGATAGGGTTCGGTACTATACGAGGTTTCAGGCATCCACTGATGATCTTGGAATGCATCCTCTGTGTTAAGGGGAGACTGCTATACTGTTATTTCTGTACTGATAAGTACTATGAAGTAAATAAATCAGGTTGGGGCATTAGGAATGACATGGGATGGGGCGATACTATTTTAAGTAGATGCTAAGGGAATTCTTCTCTGAGGAGGTGACATTTGAGTAGAAACCTGTGTGATTGAGATTTGGGGGAAGTGTTCTAGGAACCAGAGGTGTCAAGATCCTAAGTCAGGAGTGACCTGACTGACAAACAGGAAGAAATCCAAAATAGCTGGAAGCAGAGGGAAGGAAGCAGGAGTGGTAGAATATGAGTTAGAGTTAATCATCTTTACTGATGGGGAAGCTGAGGCAGAGAGAAAGTAAGTAACTTGCCCAGGGTCCTACAGCTAGTAAGAGGCAGATCTGGGATTGAGTCCTTGCTAGGTCTGTCTGACTTTCTCAAATATGTATTTTCTTCCAAACTTACTTGATACTTTTCTGAATACATATAGCTTTTCTTTGCAACTCTGTGTTTCTTAAGAGTGGAGACCAGGTTTGCATCACTTAAAAAATATGCTCTATAGTGTGTAATAGATGCACCATAATTGTTCTCGAATGAATTATTTATGGTATGATTCCTCCCTAACTTTTTCCTCTTCATAGGCCTCTTCAGCAGTGATCCTGGGTCATTCAGCCTTCATTCCACAGACATTATAGAGCACCTTCTGTTTGCCTGGTGCTGGGCCCCGCAGGGGGATGGCAAAGATGAATAGAGGTTAGCCCCATGCTCTTGGAGCTGGCAGTTATAGCTGCTAGAGAGAGGTGTGTCTACACTGTACAGTACCCACAGGCAAGAATGATTGGTTAGTGTTCCCTGGGAGGAAGGGATGCAAAAAGAGCTTCAAAAGAAGATTGTGCCTGCGTGAGGTCTTAAAGGAAGAACAGGCACTGGCTGGGCACAAGTAGAATGGAGGCACAGGCAGAGACCAGCATGTGCAAAAGCCCAGAGGATGGGAATGGTTAAGATGCATGGGGCAGGGTGAGGTGGCGGGGGTGGGGGCAGGGTGGGGGTGATAATGAATGGCTTGACAAGGCTGGAAAAGTGGTTGTGGAAGGCCCTGTTTTTTAGGCTAGGAGTTTGGATTTTATCCTAGAGTTTGAGCATAGAAAAACAGTCTGAAGTACTCCTCCAAAGAAGAGTATGGGGCTGCTCGAGACTTGCTATAGTCCTTTGACAGTGACCAACCTTGTTCAGACCAAAGGTGGAGGGGTCCCTAAAAAAGAACTGGGGGTCGGCTCATTTGTGCCTGGTTCCCCGTGGAGTTGTCTTTTCAATAGAGAGTTGACTTTCTAGCCTCCTCAGTGTCCAGAGTGTCAGAAGCCAGTGGTAGTCCTAACAGCAACACAGCTTAGTTGGTATATGAGTAACTGAGTGATAGGCTATGGGGGGAGAGAACTAGATTCTAAATGCTTGTTTACCTGACATACATTTTCTTGTCCTTTGCAAGGTTGGAGATAGCCCAGTGATATATTCCTCTTTACTGATACCATAGCATAGGTATCAAGGAAGTGTCAAATGTGGGCAATATTATTTTCATCTATAGGATTGGAATTATTGCCAAGTGAAATTCTGGAATGTCTGGGGACTTATTTTTCTTAAACTAAGTTAAAGGAGAAAATATGAGCAGATCAAAGGTTAATGAGATAAAACAGAGGGCAAAGCAGGGAGTGATGCAACTAACATAGCAAATAAGACTAAAAAACAGCAGCAATTGTGAAATCTGTGCTTTTAGAATGTAGCAGTTTTTGAAGCCTTGGTCCCTCCAGAAATGAAAAATTACTCTGCATTGGGCATTAGATACATTTAAAGTTGTTTTTGTAAAAATTACTATTATAAAAGCAAATGTAACTCCATAACAGAAATTTGAAAATAAAGACCAAAGGGGGAAATTTATTGTTATTCCTACCACTTTTAGGATGAGTGTTGTTAGCATATTTGTATACTTCCTTCATTGTTTGCTTTTTCTGCATCTAGTTATTAATTTTTAGAAATAAAAAATACATTCTTGCAATTTAAAGATAACCAAAATTAACATCTTTGGTCCAGTTTCTCTTTTACCTGCTCCTGGATTCCTGTGTTTCCATCCTGCTGTGCCAGCAACAGTGCTGCAAACTGCCTTCTCTGCTCCTATATTAGAGAGACAGAATTGCTGGGGAAAATCAGGCAATCATATGGTTGGTATTGCTAGCAATTTCTTATTTCTAATTCTCTGCAAATGCCTTTCACTTGTTTCTTGTCAACTTCTGTGACTCTTGTCAAATCAACACCACTTGCAGCCAGCCCTGTGCTCAATCCCTGCCTTCCTTATTATCAACAAATAACCTCAATTCTTACTGTGAGAAAATTAACACAATTGTGAATGATTTTCTTCAACTTGCTGCCTATCTCTACCTACCTTCTCCCAAAATCTTATTTATGTTCAAATTATTTTCACTTCCTTATCTCTAGTCTCAGGACAGGCCTACCTTCTTTTTAAACTCATCTCTTCTGCCAGTGTTCTTGACTTCTACCCCTTCCTCTCTGCCTGTTCAGGAGCCATTGTCAGTTATCTCTTCTCTTCACCTCTAGTCTTTCCCTCTCCCTTCAGCCTATAAGGCCATCTGATTTACCTTCATTCTAAAATCTCTCCCATTAGCTTGTGTCTCCCAGTAGCTGTTGTGCTGTTTCTCCCCTTCCCTTCTTTAGTTTTCCAGAAAAAAATCATCTGCATTTTTGTGTTTCCACTCCCTCATTCATTTTAAGATTTTTCCTTGATTATTTTATCAGTTTATTGGCTATAAAGGAAATATATATAAGCATATACTATATTCATACAGACAATAACAAAGCATAATGAAATAGAGAATACCTGTGAACACCCCACCTGATCCAAGAACGAGAATATTATCACTGCCATGACATCTTTCAACTGTTCTTCCTCATATTCTTGCATCACCCATAGAAGACTCTCTATAGAGATAACCACCATTTTCAATTTTGTGTTTGTTGTAACCCAGATTTTTTTTTTTTGGTAAAGTTTTAATATATATATATATATATATATATATACCCAAATAATACATTAGTTTTGTTTGTTTCTGAGCTTAATTGAAATGATGTAGTGTATTTAGTCTTCTGGGACTAGCTTTTCTCACTATACATTACATTTGTAAGATGCATTGCTGTACATTAGGCCATTTTGGGAATAGGGCACAATTTATTCATTCTCTTTGAAGGATGGTGGATGGTTTGTGGGTTTTTGCTGTTCGAGCAGTTGCCTGGTTGTACACTGGCAGTCTATCCACTTTCCTATTGCTTCACCATTTTCCTGAAACCTCTTGTTTAGGTTTCCTTGAATGCCAAAGGCATATCCTCTCTAATTCTTATTTTAGTGGTATACTACATTAAAAAAACAAACCAACTGTATTGAGATACAATTCACAGATATGTGCAGTCATCACCACAATCAATTTTAGAACATTTTTATTACCTGAAAAAGGAACCCTTTACCTTTTATCACTTTGCATCTCCCCATGTCCTCCATGCCTAAGCAACCACTAATCTAACTTTCTGTTTTTATAAATTTGCTTATTGTGAACATTTCATATTAATGGAATCTTTGTCTTGTTCCTGATCTTAGTAGGGGGCAAGCTTCCAGTCTTTAATCGGTTAAGTATGATGTTAGCTGCTGAGTTTTTATAGTTGCCCTTTGTCAGTTGCCCTCTAATTCCAAGCCTATTGAGTGTTTTTATCAAGAAAAGATTTTATAAAATGTTTTTTCTGTGTCTAATGAGATGACATGGTTTTTTGACATGGTCAATGTATTATATTATTTGATTTTTGGATGTCAAACCAAATTTGCATTCCTGGACAAATCCCACTTGGTTAGGGCATGAAATCATTTTATATGTTGATGAATTTGGCTTTCTACTCTTTTGTTGAGAAATTTAATGTTCATATTTATAAAAAATATTGCTCCGTAGTTTTCTTGTGATGCCTTTGTCTGGTAATACTGGCTTGATAGAGTGAGAAGTGTTCCCTTCTCTTCTGTTTTTCTGAAGGCTTTATTAAAAATTGGCATTCTTCTTAATAAGTTTTTGATAGAATTCATTGATGAAGCCATCTGAACTTGGGCTTTTCTTTTGGGACGTTTTTCTGATTACTAATTCAGTGTCTTTACTTGTTATGGGTTGATTCAGATTGTCTATTTCTTCTTGAGTCATTTTTGGTAGTGTGTGTCCTAGGAATTATGGACTGTCCATTTCTTCTAAGTTATCTAATTTGTTGGCATACAGTTGTTCACAATATTCCTTTATAACCCTTATTTCATAAGATAAGTAATAATAATCCTGCTTTCATTTCTGATTCTAATAATTTGAATCTTCTCTCTTTTTTCTTAGTCTTTCTAGCTAAAGGCTTGTCAATTTTGTTAATCTTCTGAAAGAATCAGCTTTTGGTTTTGACTGTTTTCTCTATTTTTCTATTCTCTATTTCATTAATTCCCATTCTATTAAAAAATAATTGTTGCTCCCCTCTGGTACCCATCTCCCATTGCACTGCAGTAATTTCCCAGTGAGTTACCCTCTGGATTACATGTCTTTTCCTTCCTTCCTTCCTTCCTTCCTTCCTTCCTTCCTTCCTTCCTTCCTTCCTTCCTTCCTCCCTCCCTCCCTCCCTCCCTCCCTCCCTCCTTCCCTCCCTCCCTCCTTCCCTCCTTCCCTTCCTCCCTCTTTCTTTCTTTTCTCCCCTTCTCTTCCCTTCCTTTCCCTTCCCTTCCCTCCCCTTCCCTTCCCTTCTCCTTCGCCTTCCCCTTTCCCTTTCCCTTCCTCCTTTATCTCCCTCCCTCCCTCGCCCCTTCCTCCCTCCTTCCCTCCTTCTCCTTCCTCCTACTTTCTCTTCCTTGTTCTTCTCCTTCTTTTCTTCCTCTCCCTCCCCCTGCCCTCCTCTTCCTCGTTCTCTTCCTCCTCCTTCTCCTTCTTTTCTTTTTGGTGGTCAAATAGCATGTCTTCTTTTAGCAATTCAGTGAGAAGATTCCAATGCTGCCATTGTCACAAAGAAGGGCTCACCCACTGGATCCTCTCTGCTCCTCAGGTCAAGTTAGGGAAGCACATTTTCTGACACAGGCTGCTCCTTGACCTTGAAGGACATCAACCTGGGAAGCAGAAAAATACCTAACAGGCACATCACAGAAATATGGATGGCTAAAGGGAAGGGTTAACCGTTGACTCCTCCAATGCCCACTGTTCTTCACATTCTTAGACCAGGTATAGAGAGCAGAAAAACCTACAGAAGGAAAATGCAGTGGTATGTCAGACAGAATTGGGATTGACACCTGGCTCTGCTTCTTCAAACTTCAAAAGTCTCTGCAAGCACCTTAGATTCTTTACCTCTATAATATTAGCAAACTATCATCATAGTGTGTCATGTCATCTACCATGCTGGACGCCATTGTCTTCAGGCAGTGTTTGAAGTATGAAGAAATTGAGACATAAAGCAACTTGCCCATGATGGAGCTGGACTGGAACCCAGTGTCTACTCCCAGTACTTGGCTTAACAGCTTCTGTTTTTAAATGGGCACAATTTAAAAATGGGCCTCTTACGTTTGTTTTTTTTTTTTTAACATTGAATGCATTATTATTTATTTAATTTTTAAATTTTTAAATTTTAATTAATCTGTTTTCTCCCCTTATCTTTATTTTATTTTCTTCTATTGTGGGTTGAATTTTTGTCCTCTAAAAGATATTTGAAGTTTTAACCCTGGTACCTGTGAATGTGATCCTGTATGAGAATAGGGCCTTTGCAGATTTAATTAGTTAAATTAGGATGAGGTCATACTGTGTTATGTGGGTACTAAATCCAATCACTGATGTTCTTATAAGAATATTAGAGGACCAGTGCATGAATTTGTGCACAGGTGGTGTCAGGCTGGCCTGGCCCCAATCGGGGCAGATTGGGGCTGGGCCTGTTGGGAGGAGGAGATGGCGGGAGGTTGGCCTGCCGGCCTGCCCCAAATGGGGCCCAATCAGGGCCATGCTGGCTAGGGGGAGGGGCCAAGGGCAATTGACCAGTGGGCCCTGCCCCCGATTGGGGTAGGGGGACCGATTGGGGGCAGGGCTGGCCGTAGGGAGGGGCTGTGGGAGGTTGGCCGGCCAGCCCCACCCCTGATTGGTGTGTGTGGGGCCAATCGGGGGCAGAGCTGAGTGGGGAAGGGGCCACGGGCCGATCGAGGTGGTGGGGGCCCATTGGGGGTTGGGCTGGCTGGGGGAGGGGCCGCAGGTGGTTGGCCGGCTGGCTGGCCCTGCCCCTGATCAGGGTTGGGGCCCATCGGGGGTGGGGCCAGCCTGGGGGAGGAGTTGCAGGAGGTTGGCCGCTGGCCCTGCCCCCTATTGGGGTTGGGAGGCAATCAGGGGCAGGGCCAGCGGGGGGGGGGGGGGAGGCTGTGGGAGGTTGGCCGCTGGCGCCACCCCCTGATCCGGCAGTGGGTGTCATAGTGACCAGTTGTTCTGGTTGTTATGGCATTCCGGTCGCTGGCTTTTTATATATATAGATCAGGTGAAGACACAGAGAAGAGAAAGACACATGATTTCAGAAACAGAGATTGTAGTGATGCTTCTATAAACCAAGAAATGCTAAGGATTGCCAGGAAGGTAGGAGAGAGGCAAGGAACAGATTCTCCTTCAGAGCCCCAAAAAGGAAAACTTTGACTTCTAGCCCAGAATACTCAATTTGTGGAATTTTGCTAAGAGTAGTCATAGGACACTGATGTACTTCTGTTTGCTTTAGGTTCAGTCTTCTTTTTCTAGTTTTTTAAGGCAGAAGGCTGGGTTATTGATTTGAGATCCTTCTTTTTTAAATAGACATTTACAGCTATAAATTTCCCTCTACATACTGCTTTCGCTGCATCCCATAAGTTTTGGTATATTGTGTATTCATTTTCATTCATCTCATTTTAATATCCCTTTTGATTTCTTCTTTGACCTATTGGTTATTTAGGAGTGTATTTGTTATTGGTTGGGAGCTCTTTGTGACCGCCCCATCCATCTGTGGCTAGGGTTCAAGGTCTGGAGAAGGGGCTGCGCACAAATGGATATACTAGACAAGAAATATAAATTTAGAAGGCATGGGGAACCAGGTGGAGGCCCTTCTCTAGTGGAAAGGCTCCTCGAATCTCTGGACCCATAGCTTTTTATTTACTAGAATACACATTTGCCCTTTAGCAAAGCAAACAGTCATTTCAATGGTAAGGTTTGGTAAATAATAAAGGATTATCAGGTTAGGGGATTGCCTTCAGCCATTGAACCAGTAGCACATAATATTATGCTGATTCTCAGCCCTTGCTGAATATCAAAGTCCATCAGCCTACTGACGGACTTCTCGCATTTATATGTTAACTACTTGTTGGTCTTAGCCCCCTTTTTGTTTTCTTAATAAATTTATAAATGTGTATGCCATTCGGGTCCTTTTAAGATTTTTAAATTCAATGAAAAGGATTGAGTTCTTTCATGTTCTTTTTAAAAAATATATATTTTTTATTGATTTCAGAGAGGAAGGGAGAGGGAGAGGTAGACAGAAACATCAACAATGAGAGAGAATCATTGATCGGCTGCCTTCTGCATGCCCCCTACTGGGGATCGAGCCCACAACCTGGCATGTGCCCTTGGCTGGAATCCAACCTGGGACCCTTCAGTCCTCAGGCCGATACTCTATCCATGAAGCCAAACCAGCTAGGGCTATATCCTTTTAAATTGCTGTCAGGCATCTAAGGAACCAGTTTGCAGTAGACTTCTTTCTGGGCCATCAGTTCTTTTTGTCCCCTTCCCAGTCACTGTCCCCTGTGACATGACACCAATGATATTTGAGTTCTGGATGGTGGACAAGCGGTGGGAAATGACAATGCAGGTCCGACCTTCTTTGCCTTTGTCCAGGGCAACCTGCACTGACGCATAGCTGATGACTGCTAGCATGGCAAGGCGTCTTTACCATCCCCCATCTCTGGACTGTTTCTCCTCTGTCTCGTCAGTGTGTTGCTTGGGCCACTGCTATTTGGGGATGGAGTAGTCTGGTCAGTTCCTCTCTTGGATCCATTGTTGAAGTTTCCACAGGGCTTGGAGGAGTTTTCTGGAAATACACAAGCATATCCTCGACCAAAAGTTAATAAAGGGACCCTTCCATAAACTAGACTTGGGATTTTTTCATTTAACCAGACCATTTTCCTTTGGCTTATTCTGACACCAGTGTAATTCCATGGGTGTTTTGTCATCAGCATTGCAAGTGAAAAAAATTTTAAAGTGAAAAGGATTTAAAGTAATTAAGGCTTGATGTAGTTTACTTACAGGATATTTTCCCACTATCCCCCCTTTTTTGTTTTAACATGCAAGGGGACAATTTTTGCTTGCTTTCCAATATTTTGTCTGGCTGATGTAAAAGCTGATGAGATTCTGTGGCCTGTTTTAATAAAGTCATTTCCTTTTGTTATGAACCATCAGTAAAAACAGTTAATGCTCCAGGAATAGGTTCCTGCCTAGTACAATTAAGTTCCCCTGAATATTCACTTACTTTAATTTGCCAATTTACATCACTCTGAAATAAGGCTTATTTTCTAATTTTTCTTGTCCTTGGGTGTGGACAGTAAATGACACTGATTGAATTTCTGCTATTAGTCTTTGAGTATATTGACAACAAAAGGCTAAATGATTTATCACCACCAAAATGCCAGAAATGCTAAAGGGACTGCTGTAATGAGGGAAATATATATATATATATATATATATATATATATATATATATATATATATATATGCTGAGTGGCCACATTATTATGACCACCTGACGTTAGTAGGCAAATGGTCATTAGCTGTACACTGCATTGTATGGGATATGGAAGTCGAAGGCCTGTTCGAACACCTTTGCTGTCTGCAGTTACCAAGATAAAACGTCTCCAATTCGCACAGGAACACAAAGATTGGACAGTTGAGCACTGGAAAAAAGTCATGTGATCCGATGAAACACGTTTCCAGTTGCATCATGCAGATGGCAGAGTGAGAATTTCGCAGAAACAGCATGAAAGCATGCACCCCACATGCATGAGTACAACCCTTCAAGCTGGTGGGGGCAGTGTTATCGTTTGGGGCATGTTTTCCTGACATGATTTGGGCCCTTTAATTTGTGTGGAACAACGTCTGAATAGCACAACATACCTAAGTATAGTTGCTGATCAAGTTCATCCTATCATGTTGATGGCGTATCCCAATGGAGATGGCTTCTTCCATCAAGACAATGTGCCATGCCATGGTGCTCATATTCTGCAGGAGTGGTTTCAAGAACATGAGGGAGACTTTACCTTGCTTAGGTGGCCCCCACAATCACCAGATCTCAATCCAATTGAGCAATTGTGGGACGAAGTTAAAAACCATCAGGCAGCTGGTTCCACAACCATCAAATCTCACAGAACTGAACAGTGCTATTCATCAGGCATGGTGTCAGATTCCTCGCATCACCTTTCAGCATCTCGTGGTGTCAATGCCAAGAAGAATCGCCACAGTATTGAAGGCAAAAGGTGGCCCAACGAAGTACTGATGGAGTGGTCATAATAATCTGGCCACTCAGTGTGTGTGTGTGTGTGTGTGTGTGTGTGTATACACACACTAATAAAAAAGAAATGTGCAAATTACCATCACTCCGCTACGCCCAACAGCCAATCCGAGTGAGTATGCAAATTAACCTGAAAAGATGGTAGCAGCCCCGCCCCCCAGTCGCTCCGGGCCTGTGGGAGTCGGAGAAGTCGGGCGCCAGCACCTGAGGCTGGCTGCAGCCAGGGAGACCAAGAAGCTGCCTGCTCTGTGATCCCAGGCCGCAGTCAGCAGCAGAAGCCTCATGTCTGCCTGCCCACATTCTGTGGGAGACAGAGAAACCGGGCCCCAGTGCCTGAGGCTGGCTGCAGCCTGGGAGACAAAGAAGCCGCTTGCCCTGTGATCCCAGGCCGCAGCCAGCCAGAGAAGTCGCCCACACTGAATCCCAGGGAAGACTGAGAAGCCGCCCGCCTGTGGTCCAGGCGCCAGCACCTGCGGCTGGCTACAGCCTGGTAGACGGAGAAGCCACCCACCACGCAGTCCTGGGCACCAGTACCTGCGGCTGGCTGTGGCCCGGGAGATGGAGAAGCCGTCCACCCCGCGGTCCCGGGCTCCAGCACTTGTGGCTACAGCCAAGGCAAAGCCACCTGCCCACCATCTCCTGCGGCTGCAGCCAGCCTGGGCACCTATGGCTGACCAGAGGGCGGGAAGCCTGGATCCCGGGTGCCTGTGGTCAGCTGGAGGAGGGATTTCTGGGTCCCGGATGCAGGGCCGAGGTAGAGGTGGTTAGGGGCAATCAAGCCAGCAGGGGAGCAGTTAGGGACAATCAGGCTGGCAGGCAGAAGAAGTTAGGGGCAATCAGGCAGGCAGGCGAGCGGTTAGGAGCCAGCAGTTCTGGATTGTGAGAGGGATGTCTGACTGTCAGTTATCCCCTGAGGTGTCCCAGATTGGAGAGGGTGCAGGCCGGGCTGAGGGACACCCTTCCCACCTCCCCTGCCCCCCGTTCATGAATTTCGTGCACCGGGCCACTAGTATGTATGTGTGTGTGTGTGTGTGTGTGTGTGTGTGTGTGTGTGTGTATGTGTATGTATATATACATACACATACATGGAGAGAGAGAGAGAGGCATCAGGAATTAAAATGGCAATAAAATAAGTACTTATCCTATATAATAAAGTGGTAATATTCAAATTGACCATCACACCCTCGCACAAGATGGCCACCCCCGTGTGGTCACAAGATGGTCACCACAAGATGGCCAGCATGGGAGGGCAGTTAGGGGCAACCAGGCCGGCAGGGAATGGCAGTTGGGGGGGACCAGGCCTGCAGGGGAGGGAAGTTGTGGGCGACCAGGCCAGCAGGGGAGGGCAGTTAGGGGTGACCGGGCCGGCAGGGGAGGGCAGATGGAGGTAATTGGGCCAGCAGGGGAGCAGTTAGGCGTCGATCAGGCTGGCAGGGGAGTGGTTAGGGCAGGGGTGGGCAAACTTTTTGACTCGAGGGCCACAATGGGTTCTTAAACTGGACCGGAGGGCCGGAAAAAAAGCATGGATGGAGTGTTTGTGTGAACTAATATAAATTCAAAGTAAACATCATTACATAAAAGGGTACGGTCTTTTTTTTTTTTTTTTTTTGCAATAGTTTTATTCATTTCAAACATTTTAACAAGAAGAATGTAAACACTAATTATTATAATTTGAAACTTCAAAAAATGGAGGGATCATAGCACAATAACATACTTTATATTGAAGATGGCAAAGGCAAAATAAAATTGCCTAACAAAGGAAAGGTACAAAAGCCTTTCAAATTAAACTTAAATATAATAAAATAATTTAAAACTAAAACAAATAGAAAAGAACAAAATGTGTAAACAGTAAATTAAACATTTTCTTTAGTGCAACTTCCAAATTATGCCCGGGACGTAGATGTAGATGGCAGTGTAGACTGGGTTGAAAGGTTTTTGGTCTTTAAAACATCAACTTCAGTGGGAACAGTGTTGTTGGTCTCCTTTTTAGGTAATGCTCTGATACTGTGCTCTCCAGGGGCGTGTCTCCCTACATCACCACGATAACATGTCTACGCATTCCCAGGGTGATGTCGGGAGACGCGTCCGCGGGCATTACAAGGAGCCTCTGGAAGATTGAGAGGTTGTTCCTTCTACTGAATGGGCGGATATAAATCAGAAGAAGGAGCTGCGGCCGTGTTTCCCGACGTTGCCATGTTAACACTGCTGCTGGTGAAGGAGCAGAGGGGAGAGCAAGAGAACCCTCTGCTCTTTTGGCTCCACGGGCCAGATAGAACAGCTGAATGGGCCGGATCCGGCCCATGGGCCGTAGTTTGCCCACGGCTGGGTTAGGGAGTGATCAGGCTGGCAGGTAGAAGCGGTTAGGAGCAGTCAGGCAGGTAGGCAGGTGAGTGATTGGGAGCCAGCAGTCCCGGATTGTGAGAGGGATCCCAGATTGAAGAGGGTGCAGTCTGGGCTGAGGAAACACCCCGCCCCCCCCCCCCCCCCCGCATTGCACGAATTTTGTGCACCAGGCCTCTAGTCAATAATAATCTTAAATGCTCCAAACAAAAGACACAGGGCAACCGAATGGATATGAAAACACGACCCAAATATATGCTGTCTAAAAGAGACTCACCTCAGAACAAAGGCTCACACAGGATGAGAATGATGGGATGGAAATTTTTTGTTCCATGCAAATTGAAACAAACAAACACAAAAGCTGGGGTAGCAATACTCATATCTGACAAAATAGACTTCAAAATGAAGCCCATCACAAGAGACAATAAAGGTCACTACATAATACTGAAGGGATCAATCCAACAAGAGGATATAATCTTTTTAAATACATACACCCTCAATATAGGAGCACCTAAATATATAAAAGAAAACTTCCGGAAGACTTGAAGCGAGAGATCAACAGCAATACAGCCAGAGTAGGGGACTTTAACACTCTGCTGACTTCACTGGATAGATTTTCCAGACAAAATATTAACAAGGAAACAGTGACTCTAAATGACACAGTGGATCAGATGGATTTAATTGACATTTATAGAACATTTCACCCCAAAGCTGTAGAACTTAAAATTTTCTCAAGTGCACATGGGTCATTCTCAAAGATAGACCATGTGTTAGGGCAAAAAAAGTCTCTACAAGTTCAAGAAGATTGAAATCATATCACGCATCTTCTCAGATCACATTGGAATGAAATGAGAAATTAACTACAGTAATAAAACTCAAAAACACTCAAATACATGGAGTCTAAATAGCATGTTATTAAACAAGGAATGGGTAACTAATAAGATCAAGAAAGAAATAAAAAACTTCCTAGAAACAAATGAAAATGCACCCAAAACAACCCAAAATCTCTGGGACACAGCAAAAGCAGTCCTGAGAGGGAAGTTCATAGCAGTACAGGCCTACCTCAAAAAAATAAGAAAAATTAATAATAAATTATTTAACCCTACAACTTAAAGAATTAGAAAGAGAACAACAAGAAAAGCCCAGAGTAAGTAGAAGGAAGGAAATAATAAAAATTAGGGCAGAAATAAAAGACATAGAGGCACCCCCCCCCCCCCCCCCCGCATATACAGAAAAACAACCCCAATGAAACCAAGAGCTGGTTCTTTGAAAAGATAAATAAGATTGATGAACCTTTAGCCAGACTCATTAAGAAATATAGAAAGAGGACCCAAACAAATATAATTGGAAACAAAAGGGGTGAAGTAACAACTGACACCAAAAAAGTACAAAGGATTGTAATAAAATACAATGAGCAACTATATGCCAACAAGCTGGACAATGTGGATAAAATGGACGAATTCCTAGAAAAATACAATTTTCCAAAACTGAATCAGGAAGAATCAGAAATCCTGAATAGACCAATAATAAGAGATATAATTGAAGCAGAAATCGAATAACTCCCAGCAAACAAAAACCCTGGTCTAGATGGCTTCACAGCGATGTTTTACCAAACATTCAAAGAACTAACACCTATTCTTCTCAAACTATTCCAAAAAATCCAAGACAAAGGAACACTTCCAAGCTCTTTTTAGGAGGCCAGAGTTATCCTAATTGTAAAACCAGATAAAGACACTGTAAAGAAAGAGAATTACAGGCCAATAACCCTGATGAACATAGATGCTAAAATCCTCAATAAAATATTAGCAAATCGGATCCAGCAATATATTAAAATGATCATACACCATGACCAAGTGGGATTTATTCCAGGGATGCAAAGCTGGTATAATATTTGCAAATCAATAAATGTGCTTCATCACATAAACAATCTGAAACATAAAAACCACATGACCATATCAATAGATGCAGAAAAAGCATTCAACAAAATCCAACACCCATTTTTGATAAAAACTCTCAGCAAAGTGGGAATAGAGGGAGCATATTTCAACATGATAAAGGCCATATATGACAAACCTATGGTGAACATCATACTCAATGGGCAAAAACTAAAACCATTTCCCCTAAGAACAGGAACAAGACAGGGATGTCTGCTTTCATCACTCTTATTCAACATAGTACCAGAATTCCTAGCCACAACAACCAGATAAGAAGAAGAAATAAAAGGCATCCAAATTGGAAAGAAGGAAGTAAAATTCTCATTATTCACAGATGACATGATATTGTACATAGAAAACCCTAAATACTCCACCAAAAAACTACCTGATTTAATAAAAGAATTTGACAATGTAGCAGGTTACAAAATTAACAGCCAGAAATCGTTGGCATTTTTATACAGCAATAATGAATTCTCAGAAAGAGAAACTAAACAAATAATCCCACTTACTATTGCAACAACAAAAAATTAGGATAGCCTTAGCTGGTTTGGCTTAGTGGATAGAGTGTTGGCCTACAGACTGAAGTGTCCCGGGTTCTATTCTGGTCAAGGGCACATGCTCAGGTCATGGGCTTGATTCCGCAGTAAAGGGCATGCAGAAGGCAGCCAATCAATGATTCTCTCTCATCCTTGATGTTTCTATCTCTCTCTCCCTCTCCCTTCCTTTCTAAAATCAATAAAAAACATATTTTAAAAAGTAGGATAATTAGGAATAAACTTAACAAAGGAGGTAAAAGATTTGTGCTTAGAAAACTACAGGACATTGAAAAACAAGATGGAGGGAAATATAAATAAGAAGAATATACCATGTTCATAGATTGGTAGAATTAACGTCATAAAAATGGCCATTGTACCTAAAGCAAACTACAGATTCAGTGTAACAGCATATTTCACATATCTAGAACAAATACTCAAAAAATTTATATGGTGCCAAAAAAAGACCCTGAATAGTCACAGAAATCTTGAGAAAGAAGAATAAAGTGGGAGGGATCACAATACCAAAAATCAAGTTATACTACAAAGCCACTGTAATCGAAACAGCCTGGTACTGGCACAAGAACAGGCATATAGATCAATGGAACAGAACAAAGACTCAAGAAATCAACCCAAGCCATTACACACAATTAGTATTTGACAAAGGAGGCAAGAACA
Organism: Plecotus auritus; assembly: GCF_963455305.1. Classification (NCBI taxonomy): domain Eukaryota; kingdom Metazoa; phylum Chordata; class Mammalia; order Chiroptera; family Vespertilionidae; genus Plecotus; species Plecotus auritus. The sequence continues at coordinate 96,747,810 of NC_137772.1, read as the reverse complement.
TACAATGGAGTCAAGACAGTCTCTTCAATAAATGGTATTGGGAAAAGTAGATAGATACATGCAAAACAATGAAACTAGACCACCAACTTACACCATGCACAAGAATAAACTCAAAATGGATAAAAGACTTAAATGTAAGATGTAAAACTATAAAAATCTTAGAAGAAACCATAGTTAGCTAAATCTCAAACATATCTTATAGCAATAATTTTGCAGATACATCTCATAGTGCAAAGGAAACTAAGGAGAAAATAAACAAATGGGACTAAATCAAAATAAAAAGCATCTGCACAGAAAAAGAAACCATCAACAAAATTTAAAGGGAGCTTACTGTATGTGAGAACATACTTGGCAATAATACATCTGAAAAAGTATTAATATCCGAAATATATAAGGAGCTCATATAACTTAACAAAAGGAAGACAATCAATTAAAAATGGGCAAAGGACATAAATAGACACTTCTCCAAAGTGGACATACAGATCGCCAAGAGACATGAAAAATGCTCAAAGTCACTGATCATCAGAGAGATGCAAATTAAAACGATAGTGAGGTATCATCTTACACCTGTCAAAATGGCTAGCATCAACAAATGACAAGTGCTGGCGAGTATGTGGAAAAAAGGGAACCCTAGTACACTGCTCTTGGGAATGTAGACTGGTGTAGCCACTGTGGAAAACAGTATGGACTTTCCTCAAAAAATTAAATATGGAACTGCCAATTGATGCAGTGATGCCACTTCTAGGAATATATCCTAAGAATCCCGAAACACCAGTCAGAAAGTACGTATGCATCCCTATGTTCATCGCAGCACAATTTACGATAGCTAAGATCTGGAAACAGCCCAAGTGCCCATAAGTAGATGAGTGGATAAAAAAGCTGTGATACATTCATGAATTACTATACAGCAGTAAAAAAGAAGGATCTCTTACCCTTTGAGACAGCATGGTGCCCTCGAGAATATTATGCTAAGCGAAATAAGCCAGTCAGAGAAAGACAAGAGTCACCTGATCTCACTCATATGTGGAATCTAAAGAATGAAATAGACTGTTGAACAAAATTGACCCAGAGACATAGAAACATGGAATAGACTGTAGAATCTCAGAGGGAAGAGTGGGCGGGTGGAGATTAACCAAAGAACTTCTATGCATATATGCGTAACCCATGGACACAGACAGTAGTGTGGTGAAGGCCTGGCATGCAGGGTGCAGGTCAGGGCTAGGTGTCAATGTGGGGAAAAGGGGGACATATGTAATACTTTCAACAATAAAGATTTAAAAAAATAAAAAGAAAAAAGAATACATGAAAATATGGAGATGAATAAAAAAAGGGTTGAAAGAGGTAACCTCTGGAAATAAGTAAGAGTTGGGGAATGTGGAAGGGACTGGTATTTTTTATTCGAAAGCTTTGGGACTGATTTTTTAAATCTAAATACATTTAGAACATTTTAAAAAAAAGTTGACTTTTAAAAGTTAAAGAAAAAAAAATTAATGATATCTGCTTCCGATGGAAGAAAGGCGTGGGTGGGCTCCAGAGAGAGAGAGAAGAGAGAGAGAGAGAGAGCCCTTGCTGGCATCCATTGTCTTGAGGGTTTTATTTCTCTTCTGCAGGTGGGAATCCTAGGGAAGGTCTCATAGGAGGGTCTTAACCGAATATTCATTAGTTTTCCTGTTGAGTCCTTCAATATGTTCATTCATCAATATAGGGGAGTTTTGGATTGTTCTTTGGTCTGTTTCACTGCTTTACTGTACTTTTATCTTGTGTTTGTCTGGCTCTAATCAGGTTTTTTGTTATTTGTTCCCCTGACTTCATCTGGCCTTGGGTTTGGCTGGTACAAATGGCACTAATGGAGTCTCTGCTACCTGCCTTCATGCCAGGGTGATTTTTTTTTTTTTAAATATATTTTATTGATATTTTACAGAGAGGAAGGGAGAGGGATAGAGAGCTAGAAACATCGATGAGAGAGAAACATCGATCAGCTGCCTCCTGCACACCTCCCACTGGGGATGTGCCCGCAACCAAGGTACATGCCCTTGACCGGAATTGAACCTGGGACCCTTCAGTCCGCAGGCCGAAGCTCTATCCACTGAGCCAAACCGGTTTCGGCAGCCAGGGTGATTTAAGATGTTAATTCTCTGGTTAGAGGGGAGGTATAAGCCATTTGCTCTTAAGTGTCCTTGGATAGGGAAGATAAGGTCTTAAAATTCACTACCTGGCTGTAAATTGATCAGATTGTTTGGCCTTATTTAATTATCATGTCTCAGTTTCCCCATTCTACTTGCCAAGGAATTTTCTTGGTTTCTTACTATCTTGCTTCATTCTTACCAAACTGTCATAGATTTTCATGAATAAATGTTTTGTCATTTGCTGTATCCTTTAGGACCATTTCCAGAGACTTCCATCGTTTTATTTTTTTAAATAATTTCTACCAGTTTCACTGAGGAGCTGGTCTGCAGAACTACTCTTATTGTCATGCCAGAAGTCCCTACCCCTCCAGTACATTTGACTTCTATTATTTAGAATTATATTTGGCTGTGTATAACAGAAAACCCAAAACAGTCCGTCTGTTGGTGAAGTCTGGAGGTGTGTCCACGATTGGTGTGGCATCTCCACTTTTATCAGAGGCCCTAGACTTCTGTCTTTCTGCTTTAGCAAGCTAGAACACACCTCTACCTTGATACTTCATGGCCTTAAGATGGCTGCTAGGGCCTGCTGCACAGAGCAGAAACGAGGAAGGGGTAAGGACAATCCAGTCTCTCTTTTGAGGAGCCAGAACTTTGCCGCAGTTTTCAACATTTTAAAATTAGAAGTCTTTATCGAGTAAAACTCCAGCTTATCTTTGCTGCAATCAAAGGAGAAGGCACGAAATTCTAAATTCATTGGTGGCAGATAGGGAGTCAGGAGAAAGCAAAGCAGGGAAATCTCTGAGATTGGATAAAGAGCAAAATAAAGAGACATATACTTTTACATTGGTGAGTATAGGATAGTTAGCAGTTAACATTTACAGCACATAGAGAGATGGTATTTGGGAAACAAGATAACAAAAGGAGTTCCTTGGTCTGGTGGGAAATGATGCCTTGAGGGGTCTGGAAAAAAAGGGGATTACTCTGACATTCCAAAGGTATGTTATCATAAAGCAAAAAGACAGGCTCAGTTAAGGTAAAGATTGACCTTTGCAAAGGAAGATTGCCTAGGTCATGACTACTCATCATGACTCGTTTTTTCATTAAGAAGTTTTAATTTCAGACCATCCTGTGGTTACTTTAAGTCTTTGAGTTTGTAAGGCCTGCCATGCAGGGCTCTCCTGAAATTGTCCTGTTTAGTATTGTAACCGGACAAATAATGGTTCCGTACTGCTGTCACTACTTGAGCCAATTAAGCAGAGACAGGGTTGAATCATTGTGAGCATTTATTCCAATACTGCCAGTAATGTGGGAGAGCAGCAGGTCATCCACAAAAATCTGCTCTACACCTCACCATAAGCCAGCTGCTTATATTGGGTAAAATGAGAAAAGATTACATGGGGAAGTAGCCAAAGGGTATGCCAAATAGGCAGTTAACAGATAAGCAGTGGACTGGGGATGTTCAGAGGGCTTAGTGATATGCAAGGGCTGGTGATGCTGGTTTCTGCAGCAAAATTGTTAATCTTTCCATGATAATAGGCAGCTCCAAATGGGGAGGATGGGCTGCATTTCTAGGTGACCTTCCAGGTGTTATGCCCAGATTTCGTGATTCCCAAAGACCACGCGGGAGCCGAGTCCGATGCAAAAGCAAAGAGCCTTTTAATCGAGCTAGCTCGAGCTCAGTCACACACACACACACACACACACACACACACACACACACACACACACCACCCACCCACCCACCCACCCACCCACCCACCCACCGGCGCAGCGGCGAGGTGGAGAGAGAGAGAGAGAGTCAGCCCCCAAACACGCTGATTTATAGGGGGCCTGGGAGAGGTAGGAGGGGTGAGGTAGTGTGGCCTCCGCTGATTGGTCGTGATCAGGTTGCACATGGGGGCAGGGTGCGGCTTACCTTCCCCTTGCATTTCTATTGGCTAATTCAAAAGTGTGGGTTGGGCTCTTGGAGAGGTTCTAGGGCGGGAACCTGACTCCACGAGGTGAAAGACATGGAACAAAGGGAACATGGAGTCGGTCTCTCCCCGCCCTTTCACAGGTCCCATGTGTAACTAACTGCCAGCCAGGTTAGGATGTGCCTTCTTTAATCAGAACAAAATAATCATGGTTAACAGAGCATGATTAATATTTCTTACAATTCTAGCTGGTTCCCCAACATTTTATTTCTACCCCTATCAGTATGTGACCCCTTTTTCATCCACAAAACTCTGGTGACTCTAGGCCATTTGATAACAGTGGCTGGAACCCAGAAGTAGCTGTCTCTGTTGGGTGGACCAGGAGCTCTTCATGTGGCCACAAACCTTACCCCAAGCTATGTAAAGGCAAGGCCAGAGGATCCTTTTAAAACATTGAAAAGAGCCCTGGCCAGTAGCTCAGTGGTTAGAGCATCAGCCTGTTCAAGAAGGGTTGAGGATTGGATTCCCTGACAAGGGTATGTACTTGGGTTGCAGATGGATATGGGAGGCAACCAATAGATGTGTCCCTCTCACATCAATGTTTTTCTGTCTCTCTGTGTCTCTCCCACTCCCTCCTGTCCTTCCACATTCTCTAAAGATCAATGGGAAAAATAAACATCCTTCAGTGAGGATTAACAAAAAAAAGAAATGAAAAAGAGAGTTTATTCAGGTAATGATTTGCAAACCATGGAATAAACTCCTGGTATGAACAGAGAATACCCTCCAAAATGGAGGGGATAGGGCAAGGTTTTTAAAGGCATAAGTTGTAAGGAACTGATGATCAAAGAGATGGGTTCTAGGGGAAAGAAGACCACACACTTGGTTGACTCAGTGACCAAGAAAGTGGGGTTGTGAGATGAGAACAATAGGAAATATATGATTAAGTATTTAGCAAAGTCCTAATTTCAGCCTAGGCCTTTAAAACAAAAAGGTTTTTTGTTTGTTCGTTTGTTTTACTACACAATTATAGTACAGGGATTGTTATTTGTCGACCATGCGAGAAGTACCAAAAGGGCAGTCATGCCTTGCAAGCAGTTTCAAAGCTCAAGCTGCAAAAATCCAAATGTTGGGCCACAAGTTACAATATTAAAGTTGTTATAAGTCCTCATCTATTATGGTCATTTAGTTTGCAGTGTCTGCTCTTGATAGTATTTGAACTTAGACTCCTGGTTTGGAGGGAAAAAGGGAATGAGAAAGTAAAGGAGGACAGTGCCAGCTTTGCATGGGGGCATCTTCCAAATGTTGAATATTTGTCTGAAAGTTTAGTTTTATAGCACAGGTAACGTTCTGATCTGCCTGTATTTCATAGCGAGCAAATAAGTTTTTGTGTATTCTCTGTCATTGATTCATCCAATAATATTTATTGCGAAGTTTAAGTATAAGCACTTTTTTAGTTCTGGGAATACAGCTGTGAGTGAAGAAAATAGACAGGGTTCCTGTACTTGTGAAACTTACATTCTAATCCTATATAATAAAACCCTAATATGCAAATAGACCGAAAGGCAGAACAATTGGTCGCATGACACACACTGACCACCAGGGGGCAGATGCTCAATGCAGGAGCTGCTACCTGGTGGTCAGTGCGCTCCCAAAGGGGGAGCGCCACTCAGCCCAAAGCCAGGCTAATGGCTGGAGAGGGCAGCGGCAGTGGCAGGAGCCTCTCCTGCCTCTGTGGCAGCGCTAAGGACCCCTTGGGGGATGTCCAACTGCAGGGAGCAGGCCTAAGCTGGCAGTCGGACATCCCCCGAGGGGTCCCGGACTGTGAGAGGGCGCAGGCCAGGCTGAGGGTCTCCCTCCCCCTCCCCCGCAATGCATGAATGTCTTGCACCGGGTCTCTAGTTGGGAGATAATAAGCAAATAAGTAAAATATGTAGTGTCAAATGGTAGTTGAGTGTTCTGGAGAAAATAAACTGAAAAGGATACAATAGGAAGTGGGGAATTTTTGAATTGTAAACAGGATAATTAGGGGGAAGCCACTGATATTTGAGCAAAGACCTAAATGAGGTGAGAGCAAGCCATCTAGATATGGGGTGTTGGGGGAAGAATATTTCTAACCCAGAGAGCAATATAAAGGCCCTGAGGCAGGAGCATGCCTTACTTTGTTCCAGGAATAGCAGGATCAGAATGGTTTTAGCAGAATGAATGAGGATGAGGAGTTTGAGGATAGGTTGACAGGTAATGGTGGGGCAGACTCTATAAAGTTCTCTAGGTCATTTTAAGGAATTTGGGATTTACTAAGTATAAGGAAATTCCTTGGAGGGCTTTTAGAGGAATCTCCTCATTTGACTTCCCCTTTAAGGGCATGCCTCTGGCTTTTGAGTTGAGAATACACTTTAGGGTTAAGAGCAGAAGCCGGGGGTCACTTAGAATATTATTTTAATAATGCAGGTGAGATGTTCTGGTGGCTTGGACCATTGTTTTAGTAGAGGTACTGAAAATTGGTTAGATACTGAATATATTTTGAAGATAGGACTGACAAGATTTGCTAGACATTTACCTGTAGTTTAAAAGGAGATGATTCTTATCAAGGATGAATCTAAGACTTTTTTTCCTGGCCAAGTACAAGGGAAGAATTGCCATTTACTAAGATGAAGAAGCAGAGAAGAGGTAGAAAAGAAATACCAAGCACGCTTCCTAGAGAAAGGGAGGGACCCCGTTTATTAACACTAGTGGACTCCAGGAATAATTTCCAAATCAGAGTGAAGAAACACACAGAGGGCTTCACTCTTTATAACCTTCTGGGGTCTTTGTCTTGCAGATATGGTTCCGCCCCCTTTCGAGGGCTTACAGGAAGGCCCCCAGGTGTTGGGGTTCCCTAGGCCATATCCGATGATCTGTCCTGGGGCCAGCGATAACGACCCTTCCCTCCCTCCCAGGGCAGTGCATTGTTCACAGTTTTTATGGCCTGACGCCTTGCAAGACCAGTTTCCTCCTCAGGATAGCTCCCTGGGCAATGAGAAGCACACATTCAGGTGGTGGTTGAGATGTTTGCAAGTTCTTTCTGATTTCTTCTGTTATTTCAGGGCAGCATGGAGCAGGCTCATCAGGGCAGATTGAGGAATGGGAGAAGTGAGGGTCTGAGGAGCGGGGAGGTGTTGGGTTGTCATCCAGGGGAGTGAAGAGGACTAGGCAGAAGTAGTTGGACTGCTGGTGACACCAGGGCCCTCTCCAGATTAGTAGTCATGATCAGCGTGGCCAGCCAGCCAGTCTGAGTGTTGTTCATCTAAAAACATCCAAACCTGTAAAGAATTTTTGTGAGTTTATTTGAGCCAAACTGTTGACAATTGCCAGGAAGCAGAATCTCAACAGATTGGGATAATGCTCCAGAGAATGGTGGTTTTTCACCTATTTTTATGCATTACAATCAAAGGAGCAGACAGTAAGTGGGTTACATGAAATCCATCTGTGATAGATTAGAGAGGCGGGAGAAAGCAAAGTGGGAGACCTCTGGGATTAGATAAAAAGTAAAATGATAGACACATTCTTTTTTTACTTAGGTTGGTACAAGATAGTTAACAGTCAATTAACATGATTAACAATAACAATGAAAGAATTTGTGGTATCTGTCCTGATGCCCAGGGCATTTGGTGGGGTCCTGAGGGTTCCGGAAAAAAAAGGGAAGTTACCAGTTACCCTGACATTTCAAGGATATGTTATCATAGATGGAAAAAGACAATGGGCTCAGTTAAGGTAAAGATTGACCTTGTCAGGGAAGATACCGGTCTAGGACGTGACTACTCACCATAACTGCTTTCAGTTAAAAGTTTTAATTTCAGACCATCCTTGTGGTTATTTTAGGTCTTGGATTTTGCAAGACTGCCATGCAGGTCTTCCCTGAGCTTGTCAGGTTAGTATGTGGCCCCTTTAGTCCACAGTGTGTTTCGTTTCCTCCTTGTTCCACTGCAGGAAGACAGATTTGGAGTCTATTGGAATGTGGAGGTAATCAGTGTTGGTGTTGTGCCAGGTTGGGTGCCAGATGAAGAGGGCAGCCAAGGAGGCTGAAAGTGCATATAATTAACTGTATTGACTTTTAAACTTTGATGATCCGCTTCTTTGTGGCCCTGTCCAGTCTCTTCATAATTTAGAGCCACTGTGATTTTTTTACTCTAGGCCAGTGGTTGGCAAACCGTGGCTCGCGAACCACATGAAGCTCGCGAGCCGTGGTTTACCACTCTGTTGACTAATGAGTTTGCCGACCACTGGGATAGGGGTTTAATCACAAGGAACAACAACAGCCTGTAATTATTGGAATCGAGAGTCTAGGTCAGTGGTCGGCAAACTCATTAGTCAACGAGTCAACGAGGAAACTGGTCTTGCAAGGCGTGTCAGGCCAAACTCACGAGCCGCAGTTTGCCGAACACTGCTCTGGGCTGTTAAGCTAGGTGCAGTTTTATTTAAGCACACTCCCGCTAGTGAGCTGGCCCAGGTGTTCTTTGTTGGTCTCCTGTCAATATAATGGTGTAAAAGTCATGCAGAGCTAACAGTTTCAATCTTGAAGTCACCAGTTCCTGGGGGTGTGAGGAGCGGCTACGCAGAAGTCCAGGCCCACCATTTCTTCCCTGGCAAGTCTCCCATATCCCAGCACCTAATGTTTGAATGATTTTTTTTAGTATTTTAATACTGCACTCTACCGCTCTTCTCTCCTAACTTGCTAATAAATTTCTGAAGGCAGAAAGTATCTTCTTTTGTGCACAGCACTTAAATATTTGACTGTCAGGCTCCTAAATTATATTCATTTATTAATATTGTACCCTGTTGTAAAGGATAGGCTGTTTGTACTGCTCATGTTCTCTGGGAACCTTCTGGGCCATTGCTTCCCAGCATGCAGCTTAGTGTCAGATTCTGTCATTCTGTCCTGTCACAGGATCTGGGACTCCTCTGCCTGTCTTGGGAGAACTGGCCCAGCATTTTTTTCTGAGAAGCCCTGCCCAGTGTTAGCCTCTAGCTGGGTGAGCAGGTAATCTTTGTGAGTGATGAAATATTTGAATCAGATGTCCCCCCTCAAATAGGGTCCTTTGTCCTGAAGGTTCCTGGTAACCTGAGCTGCCCATCTGCCTTTGGGCCCAGACTTCTTACGTTACAGTGGAATTGTTTAGGAAACCAAGGAAATGTTTATTTTTATACAGAAGAGATTCACAGAAACTGAAAAGGTGGGTAGGGGATAAACAAGATGAATTTAGTTTGGAAAATAAACTTTGCACATGTAGGAGACAAACTAATTTAGTCAGGGAGACACTGAAAGCCTATAGTTCTAGGAGGAATACTAGTATGTGAGAGACGAGTGGAGTTTGCCCTTGCATCATCATAAGGGGCCTAAGAGCACCGTGAGACTGCAGATAGAAAGCATTCTGATCCGTCTGTGGTTTAGCTTACCAAGTATTTATTTAACATCTGATATTTGTTCACCCCCTTGTCAGGTTTGTGGACAGATAAGACGGAAGAACCTCGTCTTCCAGGAGCTTACAGGGTTTTCCGCTGCTGAGTGTATGCTAGGCATCATTGATAAGTAGGGCCTGATCTGAGTGCAGCCTCAATGGAAGGAGACTTGTCATCCAGTATCCATAAAGGCTGCTAGTTTGTAGTCTTCACTCTAGTGATACTGGAATTCAGAGACAGCCCTGCTAGAGTGGAGGCGCCTCTAAGGCGAGGCAGGATTTAAAGGATAAGGAAGATTAGATGGGGAGGGGCTGGAAATTTAACAGTCAGGTGTGAGGAAAGGAGAAAGTTCCAGAAAAAGGAGTTTGGACTTGATTCTCTAGCCTGGGAAAGTGGCTGGAGCCCTGGCTGTTTCCTGGATTCTATGGGAACAAAGAAGAATCCATCATTTTCACCCGCAGACATGCTTTCCCTTTAGCCCTCATTTCTCCTCATTTCTGCCAAACTGGAAATGGCATTGTCATCCTCAGGTCCGCTCTTTGTGTCACCTGCTGTCATCAGTTGATGCTGAGCCTGGAGGACAACCTCATTTGTTTAATCCCACTCTACTGTTAATTCTTTGCTCCTTATAACCCTACTAGTATAATCCCCTTCCCCTGGGTCTTCATTCCTCTGCCTGTCCAAACTGTTGTTTCTAAATCACAAATATAATCACGTTAAGTCTTCTGTTAAAAACTGAAGGTTCTCCACTGTCCACAGGGCAAAGTCTAAACCTTATGCCCTTTATAACCCGGCCCCTGCCTCCTTTTTCTGGCTGTGTTTTGGGTTTGAGTGACCATTTAGGAGAAGAAAAAGTATTTTACAGTAAAGTATATTTTTCAGTTCACAGTGCTGCTTGGGATATATGGTGCCAACGTACTTTCCTTATTAACTACTCACAGCTACTGCACAAAAGAAGCATTTTTATTTATAATGATCTCATATCACTAAGGAAAAGTTGAAATAAGGATAGTAACTCATATTTTAAAAGGCAGTAGAAAGATAAATTATACCTTTGGGGAGATTTCCACTCAGAGTGGCACAAAGTTTTTTAAAAATTTGGTGCTTAAAAGGATAAGACTCAGGTATCTGGAAGACCTACTTATCATGCCCAATAAAGGAAATGTGAGGTGATCAGCAGGCATCAATCGATAAATCTTAACAGATCCTATCAGGAAATAGGGAGGTCATAGGTAAGCAAGTAAGAGTTGAGAGATTGCCAGAAAGAGATCATACATACACTAGGCTCATCTCTGTTGGCTTCTGGGTGGGATTGGGGGCTGAGGCCATTAGCGTTAAATATCCCTTTTGGGTCATTGATTTAAATGGCATTTCTTAGAAATGGAGGCAGGTTCTTTTTTGGCTGAGCACATGGAAGATAGGAAGCCAACCCACACACATTTTGGAGTTGGCTGCCCTGAGTGTGTTCCAGAAGTGGAACAAATGACCACATCCCCGCAGAGCAAATGGAAAATAGAAGAAAATAGAAGAGTCACCAAGGGCCTGTGGTGAGTGGACTAGTGGTGAGGCCACCTCACCTCAAAAAGAACAGATCTCTTGCCCTAACCGGTTTGGCTCAGTGGATAGAGCGTCTGCCTGCAGACTGAAGGGTCCCAGGTTCGATTCCGGTAAAGGGCATGTACCTTGGTTGCGGGCACATCCCCAGTAGGGAGTGTGCAGGAGGCAGCTGAATCAATGTTTCTCTCTCATTGATGTTTCTAACTCTCTATCCCTCTCCCTTCCTCTCTGTAAAAAATTAATAAAATAAATTTAAAAAATAAAAAAGAACAGATCTCTTGGTCAAGAGTTCTTGGGGAGGAAGGGTCACTGTAAGTAACCCTTAAGAAGCAGATCCTCAGTGACCTTGAACAGAAGGGAATGTGTTCTTTTTTAAAAATATATTTTATTGATTTTTACAGAGGAAGGGAGAAGGAGAGAAAGAAACATCGATGAGAGAGAAACATCAATCAGTTGCCTCCTGCACACCCCCTTCATTGACCAGAATCAAACCCAGGACCCTTCTTCAGTCCTCGGGCCCAGGTTCTATTCACTGAGCCAAACCGGTTAGGATGAAGGGGATGTGTTCTAAATGTCCTCATTGGGTGCACACCCCTATGACTCCTCACTCCCCAGCAGCACATTGTTGGGGTGAGAGTGAAAGTAATGAAGGGGACACAGAGTGACTGTCTTACCAACCAGCTCCATTCAGTCCTCAGTGTGCACACTTCACACTAACTTGTTCCAGGAGGTGTTGCCAGGATTAGTGGCTGGTGGAGCCGTTTCTCCCATAGAGGAATGAGGTAACTCCTTCCCCTTGTCTGTGGAGGGTGGGGGTGGGCGTGGGAAGGGAGGCACTGCTGCTAACAGAGCTGGAGGCAGCCGGATTACCACACTGTCTAATGTCTCCTCTTAATCCTCCTGCGGAACAGATGGTAGCCTGAGAAGCCTGAATTGTGTTAGTTCCTGGCTGTTCTGCCACATATAAACCACGGGTAAGCTTTGTTATCCAGTGAGTTTCTGTAGTCAGTTCTTACTGAGGTCAAGCCATTCATTGGTCCAAGGAAAAACAAAGCTACAGAAAACACGGAATTTTCTTACTCCTTGATAATTCAAGTCATGTTGCCTAGGAAATACTTCTCTCCCTTGACGCTCTGCACACCGCCAGCACTGGAGCTATGGAAGAGGCTGAGGTTATTCCAAGAAAGTGCTGGAAGTTTGGTAGTAAGTGGCCTTTTTCCCCTGCCTCTAGGTTGGGTTCCTGGAAGTGCACATGGCCAAAAGGAAACCTTACTCACCTTTGGGAGATGATTGCGCTGGGCTCCTGTACCTGCCTCCAGGTGTCCCAACCGCTCTGGGCAGGGGCATGTGCGGGCTGTGTGCAGAGTCCCAGTGTTGAATGCAGTGTGATGACTGAGATAAACAAGAGCAAATATATGTACAGCAGTGTGCAGTCTGCTCGAATTCCTGAGGCTTGCTGCATGCCAGACTGAAGACTCGCTCGGCCTTTCCTGGGCTGGCTCAGGAGCAGAGTGGAACCTGCAGGACTGAGCACAGAAAATGCCTTCCCATTGTTAGTTAGGGGGATACTTTTAAATCATTTCCTTCTAAGGTGACCAAGTAGTCTGGTGAAGGTGAACTGCTTTAGTGGAGGTGAAGGTGTGACCCTGGACACAGCAATGGAGAAAGCTGGGGGTGAGACGCCCAGGAACTCTGACCAGTCCTTCCCGGCAACTCTGCATGACTCACAGGGGACCCTGCTGTCTGTCCACAAGTGGTGGTCTTTGAGGAGGAGCCCTCGGGACAGGGGTCCCACCAGGCAGATGCCTTTGGAGGAGAAAGGCTCTCCCCCATCAGAGGAAGGAAAATTTTCCCGGGAGGTTTTGAATGGAACACAGGAAATCCGTTCCAGTCAGGTCAGTGCAATTGCAGAAGGGTTAAAAAGCCAAGAGGGGGTTGGATCTGGTTTATAGATGGAGGTTTCTTCCATGTCTTACATATGAGGCGTCAGGGGTGCAGATCTAGCTCAGTGAATATAGCACTGAAACACAGCAGTCAAGGTGAATTCTCCAGAGATTAAGACTATGGTGGATAAACCTTGTTGGGTTTTATTGCTTCTTATTTTCAGGACATTTTATAAGCCTTTGTAGAGCAAATGTTTTCCAAAATGCAAATCAGACAAAAATGGATCTTTCCCTTTTTAAAATTTTAAATGTATGTCTTATTTTGTTAACCTCCACATTTCGACTCAATAAACATTTCAAAAATGTTTCTGGAAAAAGAAGCTGCTCTTAAGCAAATGAAAATTTTGTTAACTTAAAGGTCTGGTAATATTCAAAAGTAAGGCAGTGTAACATTTTGAAAAATGATGTCTTTTAGTAGGAATTCTGGGTGGGACTGATGGTCTGTAGGGGGTCTTTTTCATTGCCTTAGGTACATGGAGAGAAAAAAGACTAGTTAGATACAAAGGAAAACTTTCATAATTACTTTGCCCCTTTAGTAGTTATTTTTTTTTTGTTTGTTTTTTTAGGGTTATTTGTTTAGAAAGTCCCCAAAACTAATATTTTGTAAAAAGAGATTTTTGAATTGTACTATGCAAGAGATTTATGTAAAAAGAGATTTATGAATGTGCATTTATGCAGTTTACGGCCAGCTTTTATGTTTTTAGCTCAGTGTCTGAGATAGCAAAATAGTAATTTTTTTTGAAAATGCTTGAGAAAACTTCTTTAAAATGAACTTTCTTCTGTGTTTTGGACTGGGAGGAGGGGAAAAATGTCTTTTAAAGCATAACTGGAAAAAACATGAAGTCTGGAGAGGGCATCCCCTGCATCCCCCTGTGTATTAGCAGGTTCCGCAGGTTGGGCTAAGCCTGGTGAGGTTCCTAGTGAATTACCTCCTCCCCACAACAGGAGCAAGTTAACCGAAGGGACCTCAGCGCCTGGCCTGGGTGCTCTGGTCCCGGCTTCCACAGACCTTCTGAGCCTGGTCTCTTTTTAGAGTCTGGTCTCTTCTTAGGCCCAGGACAATGGACTGGAAAGGAATAGGCCCCTGCCTCTCAGAATCCCTCTTTGGGGGAATGGGAAGGGTAGAGGTTACTAGGGACTGGTTCCAGCTGGAAAGCAGAATTCCTCTTCCTCTCAGAAACAACTGCCCAGGACTCCGTACCCATGGCCTCACTGACTACTTTGGCTAATCCTGGCGGCTGTTTTTATTTGACTCTAGGGTCCATATCTCTGATAGTATATCAGTCCTCAGTAATCAAGCTGTTGAATGAGAGAACAAATAAAGGAGAAGTGGATTTATATTGTTAGGACCTGACCATTTTAGAAAGCAAGATACAGCATTGTATGTTGTGTGAGGGGCGGATAGATTGGATTTTATTTTTGCCTAGATGTAATCAAGCTAGCCCAGATGGCACAGGTATATCCCTGCTAAAATAAAGGGGAAAAATTAGATGTAGTGGTGTGATCCAGTCACTTAAAGAAGTCACTAACTACTGTTAACATAAAAACATGCAAACCTGTGAAGAATTTTTATTTTTTTAATGTATTTTTATTGATATTTTACAGAGAGGAAGGAAGAGGGATAGAGAGCTAGAAACATCGATGAGAGAGAAACATCGATCAGCTGCCTCCTGCACACCTCCCACTGGGGATGTGCCCGCAACCAAGGTACATGCCCTTGACCGGAATCGAACCTGGGACCTTTCAGTCCGCAGGCCGACGCTCTATCCACTGAGCCAAACCGGTTTTTGGCTGTGAAGAATTTTTGTGAGTTTATTTGAGCCAAACTGTCAACAATTGCCAGGAAGCAGAATCTCAACAGATTGGGATAATGCTCCAGAGAATGGCAGTTTTTCATCTTGTTTTATACATTACAATCAAAGGAGGAGATGTAAGTGGGTTACATGAAATCCATTGGTGATAGATTTAGGGAGGCGGGAGAAAGCAAAGGAGGGGGGCAACCTCTGGGATTGGATAAAAAGTAAAATGATAGACACATAGTTCTTTTACCCAGGTGGGTACAATAACAGTGAAGGAATTTATGGTCTCTGTCCTGACACCCAGGCGCATTTGGCTTTGCCCTCAGGGTCTGGAAAAAGAAGTTACAAGTTACCCTGACATTTCACAGGCATGTTATCTTAGATGCAGAAAGACAATCGGCTTAGTTAAGGTAAAGATTGACCTTTGTCAGGGAAGATACTGGCCTAGGACATGGCTACCCACTATAAACTGCTTTTAATTAAAGTTTTAATTTTAGACCATTGTTTGTGGTTACAGCAGCAGGAGCAGTACTATAATATTATTTGTTTTTCTAGAGCACTTTAGATTTCTTTAATCTAGTTTTTTCAAGATTAGTATCAATAACAGATTATAAAAGGATGGATTTGTTTCCCTTCTAGACAAATAGGGTATAGTGTATGCTCATACATTCCTGCACATTTTCCCTCTTTAATCTATCATGGATGTCTTTCTATGTCAATAGAGTGGTTGGGGGCGATCAGGCAGGCAGAGGCGGTTAGGGTCATCAGGCAGGCAGGCGAGAGTGGTTAGGTGCCATCAGGCAGGCAGGCAGAGTGGTTAGGGGCAATCAGGCAGGCAGGCAGAGTGGTTAGGAGCCAGCAGTCCCTGTGGGATTGGGCCTAAACTGGCAGTCGCACATCCCCCAAGGGGTCCCGGATTGCGAGAGGGTGCAGGCTGGGCCGGGCTGAGGGACCCCCCCCCCCCAACCACCCAGGGAAGAATATTGTGCACTGGGTCTCTAATCTATCTATCTGTCTGTCTATCTATCTATCTATCTATCTATCTATCTATCTATCTATCTATCTATCTATCAGCCTAAGTGACTGAACAACCAGTCGACTGGTCGTTGAGACGCGCACTGACCACCAGGGGACAGACGTTCAATGCACAAGATCGGGCTCCCTTCTGTCTGGATTGGGCCTGCAGTGATCCATACAAACTGGCTATCTGACATCCCGCAAGGGGTCCTGGATTGCGAGAGGGTGCAGGCAGGCCAGGCCAGGCCGAGGGACCCCGCCAGTGCACAAATCCGTGCACCTGGCCTCTAGTATAATATAAATAGCTGAATTGTCTTAATATCATTGTGTGACATTCCTTCTAACCAGCGATAATATTGCATGTATCTAAAGTAGGTCTTTCAGAGCATTATCTTATCATAATTCTGGGGAATGACATAAGGAAATTATGATCCTATGCTGATGACTTAAACTATTTTTTTCAAATGTAAAAAAATATTCCAAGATACTGACAGTTGCTTAATAGTGACAGACCTTTTATTTAAAACTTCTTTGTTGCCCTAACCGGTTTGGCTCAGTGGATAGAGCGTCAGCCTGCGGACTAAAGGGTCCCAGGTTCGATTCCAGTCAAGGGCATGTACCTCAGTTGCAGGCACATTCCCAGTAGGGTGTGTGCAGGAGGCAGCTGATCGATGTTTCTCTCTCATCGATGTTTCTAGCTCTCTATCCCTCTCCCTTCCTCTCTGTAAAAAAATCAATAAAATATATTTAAAAGAAATAAAAAAAAATAAAACTTCTTTGTTTAGGGGAGACTTGAAATACAGTGTTATCAGAGAAGATTCTGATGCAAAAAAAAAAAGCTGTTGATAAAAATCTGAGTAATTGTTACAATACATATATGTTAAAAGCAGTGGAATTCTCTGAAATGGTTAAAGCAGAATTCTCTGAAATGGTTGATAGTAAAACTAAAATGAGAATGCGAATGGGTTTCTGAGGTAATATTGTGAAGTGCTTTTTGGGAGAAGTCTTTTAGTTTCTAAATTTCTAAATTTTATTTTGTTGTATGTAGAAAACAATATGTTCATATATATGTATTGAAGCTTGTTAATTTTATTTTTTATTAATGCTACTTACTCTCCTGGGCAAATAGTGGCTATACTAAATCCAGGTTCTCCATAAGGGTTTAATGTTTTTTCTTGCTGTGGTCAAGAGAACAAAACAGGCAATCAAGGGTCATTTGTATGGAATTTTCCAGAAAGTGCAGTCTGCACCAGGGCTGGGGCTGGCCCTTGACGTCAGAGAGCAGGTTGTTGCACACACAGCCCAGGCACATAGTGGACCCTCAGCAATGACTGCATTAATTAATGCCTGAGTTTGGGTTAGTTTGTTTTTTTCAGTAGATAAAATTTAAATAATAATCACCAGAAGCTCTTTCTGGACTGTTGTGAAAACTATGTTAAAGGACAGTCTGAATGGGTTAAAGTGGGGGTGGGGGAATAAGTACACTAGTTTTAATTATTAGTTTTCTTCGTCAGTAAAATGGTGGAAAATAAGTTCCCTGCATACCTCCCTGAGCTGCTTTTGAAGATCAAATGAGGCCATGTTTGTCTTCATAGTCATTCATTTTCAAATATTTATGATGTTAGCCTTTTTAAGTCCCCTTAGCTTTCAGGCCTCCCTACAAAACTGTCGGGAGGACATTTTTACCCCATTTTATACCTAAGAAAACTGAGGCTTGGATTTACTCATACCCAAGACTATCAGACATACCCTCAAGAAATCAACAAGTAGGAAAGACATATTTAAACAAACATACATGAAAATGTTCTGTAGTGTATAAAGCCATGTACAATTATATCATCAGTTCATTGTTGTTGTCACTTTTATCGCAATAATTAATATTATTGTTGCTTATATTAACACTAGAGGCCTGTTGCAGGAAGATTTCTGCAAGAATAGGGCTTCCTGCGGCCTGAGGGAAGTGGATGTCAGCTTCTACAACCCCCACTGAGGAGGAATCAATGTCCCCATGTTAAGTCTATAGGAATATATTTTTTAATATATTTTATTGATGTTTTACAGAGAGGAAGGGAGAGGGATAGAGAGTTAGAAACATCGATGAGAGAAACATCGATCAGCTGCCTCCTGCACACCTCCCACTGGGGATGTGCCCGCAACCAAGGTACATGCCCCCGACCGGAATCGAACCCGGGACCCCTCAGTCCGCAGGCCGACGCTCTATCCACTGAGCCAAACCGGTTTCGGCAAGTCTATAGGAATATAGACTTACAAGAGCTTATACTTATTTATTAATACATAAAATTGAGGTTATTTATGGGTAAGCTGATTTTTTACTATCTGTATATATAAGGGTGGGCAAAAGTAGGTTTACAGTTGTTCATATGGAGAATAATACAATCCTATCTAATAAAAGAGTAATATGCAAATTAACCACCACTCCGCTACGCCCACCAGCCACGCCCCACCACCCAATCAGGAGCGAATATGTAAATAAACCCAACCAAGATGGCTACGGCCACAGAGAGCAGGAGGGAGGCTTGGGTTTCCCCGGCAATGGAGGAAGCCAAGCTTTCCGCCTGCCCTTGCCAGCCTAGGCCTCCACTCAAGGCTACAAAGTTTCAATGATAGAAGATACATAAACCCAAACAGAAATGGCGGCAGCCACGGAGCTGGAAAGAGCAGGAGGCTAGGGTTGCCCTAGGCGATGGAGGAAGCCAAGCTTTCCACACACCCTGGCCAGCCCAGGCCTCCGCTTAAGGCTACAAAGATTCAATGATAGAAGATACATAAACCCCAACAGAAATGGCTGCCACCACGGAGCAAGTAAAGGCTTGGCTCTGCTCCAGGCTACAAAGTCTCAATTGTAGAAGATAAATAAACCCCAGATACCAGGGCCTCTGCTTGGGTTGCCAGGGGGTGTGGCCAGCCTGCAAACCACCACAGGCCCCTCGCCCAGGCCACCCCACGCCCCAAGGGAATTCCCACCCTGATCCGGGACACCCTTCAGGGCAAACCAGCTGGCCTCCACCCGTGCACCAGGCCTCTATCCTATCTGATAAAAGAGTAATATGCAGATTGACCATCACTCCAACACACAAGATGGCTGCCCCATGTGGTCAAAGATCCTGCCCCCATGTGGACACAAGATGGCCACCACAAGATGGCCAGCAGGGGAGGGCAGTTGGGAGGGACCAGGTCTCCAAGGGAGGGCAGTTAGGGGTGACCAAGCTGGCAGAGGAGGGAAGTTGGGGCGACCAGGCCTGCAGGGAAGGGCAGTTAGGGGTGACCCGGCTGGCAGAGGAGGGAAGTTGGGGCGACCAGGCCTGCAGGGGAGGGCAGTTAGGGGCAAACAGGCTGGCAGGGGAGCAGTTAGGCATCAATCAGGCTGGCAGGGGAGCAGTTAGGCATCAATCAGGCTGGCAGGGGAGTGGTTAGGGGGTGATCAGGCTGGCAGGTGAGCAGTTGGGACCCAGCAGTCCTGGATTGTGAGAGGGATGTCTGACTGCCCGTTTAGGCCCGATCCCACCGGGCAGCCGGACATCCCTCGAGGGGTCCCAGATTGGAGGGGGTGCAGGCTGGGCTGAGGGACACCCCCCACCCCGTGCACGAATTTCGTGCACTGGGCCTCTAGTAATTAATAAAGAATAATACAAGAATAAACTCTGCTTCACATAGTCACAGCTGTAAACCTATTTTTTTCCCCACCAACTCTGTGTTTTCCAATGTTAAAAATTTAAATTAAAGAACATAAACAAGTATTACTTTCATGCTGTTACAGAATAGTAATAAGCTAGGGAAATTCCAGGACAGGATGAATAGGAAAGACAGATAGTTAAACAGCAGTTTTCAGCCACCTAGTAAATCCTTTCTTCCCTAAACCAAGGACATTTAAGAATAAATGGTTTTCACTTCTGCTCCCCAATTAAAGGGTAAATAGCTTAAATCACCCTACTCTGGGAGATGATAACAGAAATCCAATTAAGTGCCATTTGTCAAACATACCCAGGGACAAATTAAGGGAATAAATTGCATTTTGATACATCAGCATAAAGCTGATAAATATTCTATTGATCTGCCCCTAAGACCTCTGTAAAGGAGAGTCCCAGGGTGCTGTCCCTCCAGGGAGCACACCCATGCCATTCCCTTCCCCATCTTTTCCCTCCTGCCCCCATGTATCCCCTAACCTCTAAGGCAGTGGTCGGCAAACTCATTAGTCAACAGAGCCAAATATCAACAGTACAACGATTGATATTTCTTTTGAGAGCCAATTTTTTTAAACTTAAACTATATAGGTAGGTACATTGTTATTAACTTAATTAGGGTACTCCTAAGCTGGCCTTTGCTAAAAACGTCCTCAATCTGATTGAGGTACATTCGCTGAGGTCGACCCCTTCCAACTCTCCCATCCACACTCATCTCGCATACTTGTTTTGTCTATCTCCTTTCGTTCGTCCTCTCTACATGTCCAAACCATCTCAACATACCTTTCTCAATCCTCGACACTACATCTTCTTTCACTCCACAACGTTCCCTAAAATTAACTTGATAAACTTTACTTAAAGTTTTAAGTCTTAGTTAAACTATAGGTACGTTGAATAAAACTTGATATCATACTTAATAACGATATTATTTCTTGATAAAATTAAATTCCTTACAATTTACCTTACAATATCCATAAAATTAAATCATTTGAACATGGCCTTGCATCTCCTTGGAAAGTTTGGGTAAGTCAGGTTTGTATGTTGTTGTTTTTAATTTTAGGCACGATTCCAGGTTCTCATCAATAAGACGACTTCTCAATTTACTCTTGATAAGGCTCGTGCTTGTAAATGATTGTTCGCATAAATATGTAGACTCGAATAAGGAAAGAACAGCAAACACTAGTTTTTTCAGTTGATTATATGAGTCAGGAATACTATTCCAGGTGTTAAAAATCAACATATCTTCCTTCTCCAGGTCTTTCAAAGCAGACCACTTGTGCTGTGAACTAAGTTCACATTTGTTTTTCTCCAATATTTCTATATCAGCACAAAGACGTTCAAATTTCAAGCTCCACAATTCTTTGTTTTTTAAGTCCAGCAATTGCATTTCAAAATTGCCAATGTCAATATTAAAGGGAGAAAAATTTAATTCTGTTACAGTAGCATTAAGAGGTTTTTTTAACAAAGGCTAACGTCACTTTGTTGTTTCTGAATTCCTGACACCTGTTGAGAAAAGCTTCCCTCATATTTAAAAGTGTTGTTTTGAAATAGCAAATGTCAATATCAGAATTATTTTCTTGGCGATGTTTCCACAGGCTTGGAAGTGAATCAAAGTTTCTCTTTCAAAATCTTGAGCAAAAAGAGATAATTTGTTTTCGAATGAAATAACTTCTTCTAACATCGAAAAAATTGTGTTTCCTTGCTCCTGTAGTTTAAGATTAAGCTGATTTAGATGAGACATAACGTCTACCATGAAATAAAATTTTTGGATCCACTGATCGTTCGTTAGTTCTGGATAGTGAACACCCTTCTCAAGGAGAAATGCTTTAATTTCTGTTAATAAGGAAGCGAAACGTTTCAAAACGTTTCCTCTTGATAACCAGCGTACCTTGTTATGCAGCAGAAGATCTGCGTACTCACTCTCCATTTCAACTAAAAATTCTTTAAATTGGCGATGATTAAGAGCTTTAGCTATAATGGAGTTGATAATGTTAATCACCAATTCCATAACTTTGCAAATTTCTTCTGGAAGTGTCTGCGCACAAAGCGCTTCTTGATGAATGATCCAATGGTAAGTAAGTATCTCGTGATTAATTTTTTCTTTCAAAATAGCAACAAACCCATTTCTTACGCCGGTCATACTTTTCGCCCTGTCTGTTGAAATTGAGACATTTTTATCGAGTGGAATATGATGTTTTTCAATGCATTCAATTACAGCATTTGCTATATCCTCTCCACGTGTTTGACCTTTGAGTGGCAATAATCCTAAAAGTTCTTCTTTAGGACCTGTAGATGAAATAAATCGTACAAAAAGTGAAACTTGCCCTGTATCATTTATGTCACAAGACTCATCAACTGCTATTGGTAAAGCTGAAACCAATTTAAGATCTTCGACTTGCTGGTTGGTTATATTCAAAGACATTTTGACTGTTCTATCTTTCACTGTTTTAGCAGACAATGGTAACTCTTTAATTTTTTTTAGAATATCTGCTTTGTTCTTAAAATCCCGAATTAGCTCTTCGGATGTATTTATAAAACAACGTTTTATGTATTCACCGTCTGTATATGGTTTTCCTCTCTTAGCAATCTCTTGACTAACCACAAAACTTGCAATATTAACATTGTTAGAAGATTGCATCCAGTAATGAAATACAGAACTTGATTTTTCTTGACTTTTCTGATGTTCCTCAACTGCTTTCTTCCTTGCATCACTGACAGGATATTTAGTACTAAATGACACGTGTTTAGTTGTAAAGTGTCTCTCCAACTTTGATTTCTTGTTATGCACCAATTTTTCCTGACAAATAAGAAAGGTCGGAAGGCCATTTAAGTTTTGAATAAACGCGAAAGTCTCGGTCCATTCAACTTTAAATTCACAGTTTTCGTCTTCCGTTTTTTTTTTTTTTTTTTGCTTCTTCTTTGTAGCCATGTCAAACAGGGCACCTAAAAAGAGTTTCATTTTATAATAATGAAACACAAAATAATTACAATTCTTAAATTGATGACAAAAATACCTGTAGGATTTGCAGCTGGTTGGAAAAATACAGGTAACTTTATGCTTTGAGTAGGTACTTTGTCACCCGCGCGGGATTTGCGGATGCGACTAGCACTAACCACTGCACAATGAGACTGCTGACTGACTGGCTCACTCAACTTGTGCATGAATCGCGTGTGCCTCCCCTGTGCCGCGTCTCCCAACCGACACCCCCACTTCTTCTAACGCCACTTCTTCAAAATAGACTCGCCCAGGCCGAAAACCGACTTCTGCGCATGGGCCATGAAGTTTCAATCGCACTTTACGTGCGCGCCCACATGTGGTATTTTGTAGAAGAGCCACACGCAAGGGGCCAAAGAGCCACATGTGGCTCGCGAGCTGTGGTTTGCTGACTACTGCTCTAAGGGACCCCATGAGACTTGCGACCAGGGGAGCAATAGGCAGTGGCAGCTCTTCCCAGGCTATCCCCCTGAACCTGTCTCCAAGGCCCCCTATTCTCTGACTTTTCAGTGAGCCAAGGCAACTTAGTCTAGGCTCTCCCATTGCTTCTTCTATGCCCTTCTTTGTTTCACTGTCCTAAGTATATTTTTGCTGTGGTCAGTAAATTATTGCTTGTTTTTCTACACTTTGTCTCTTGATTGAAATCTTTCCCTCAAGAAGAGAAGACCCGAGGTCTGGTCGTCTCCCCGGTAACAATACCAGAAAACAAACGTGGATTTTCATTTTATCTAAGGCAAAGAAGAAAATGTTTTGTTAAACCATCCTATATAATAAAACTCTAATATGCAAATTGGCCAAATGACAGAATGGCCAGTCTCTATGATGTGCACTCACCACCAGGGGGCAGCTCCTGCATTGAGCATCTGCCCCCCAAGAGGGCGTGACCAGTAGTGGTGATTGGGGGGCGGGGCCAGCCAGTGGGCGGCACCAGGCCGCCAGCCAAGGCAGGTGCCAGTGGGGGCCCCCCCATCACCCTGTCTGCTGCCTCGCTCCCTCCCATCTCCGCTGCCTCGCTCCCTTCTCCATCACTTCGCTCTCTTCACTTCCTTCTACAGCACTTGGCTTCCTTCTACGCTGTCTTCAGTCTTCATTCTGAGCCTGTGTATGCAAATTAACCGCCATCTTTGTTGGGTTAATTTGCATACTCACTCCTGATTGGCTGGTCGGCATAGTGGAGGGACAGTCAGTTTGCATGTTTCTCTTTTATTAGTGTAGACTAGAGGCCTGGTGCACGAAATTCATGCATGGGGGGGTGGGGAGGAGGGGTCCCTCAGCCAGGCCTGTGTCCTCTTGCAATCCGGGACCCCTTGGGCGGTGTCATGCCTAAGCCAGCAGTTGGACATCCCTCTCACAATCCGGGACACTGCATGCACCAGTGACCATACTTTTCATACAGGTGAAAGGCATCTTGCTGTTGTATGGGCAGCTACATTTTTTTGCCCTGGTTATAAAAAGTAGTACATAACATGATCCTTCTGAGGCAGTAATACCATATTCCCCATCTTATGGGTGGAAAAACTGAAGCAGAGGGAAGTTAAGTAGTTGGCTTTGTCACACAATTATAAGTGTCAGCATCAGGGCTGACCACAAAATGTGCAAGCCAGAGTCCATGCATGTCATTGCTGTATCATCCTGTTTTTTCAGTGTTAGAGTAGCCTTGCCAGGTTTTAATTTTTAAATCTAAGAGACTGTTCCCAATATACAGGGTAGGGTCCCTAGGCCTGGGCAGTGATCAGGGCCATATGTGGGGCACTCCCACAGTGGACCGATCCTCGCAGGCCACACCCCCCACCAGTGCACGAATCACGTGCACCAGGTCTCTAGTTATCAGATAAGAACAGAGCCAGGCAGGGACTCAGTCACAGTGTATTCAGGAGGATGTACAAAATTGCCACCTCTGCCTGTGTCCTATCTCCTAAATGTAGTTGCTTTGAGTGATTTGGAGTTAGAGATACGTATTGAAGAAAGCAGAGAGAGTACTGATGTTCTACTGTAGTTTTCTGAAGTTCCCAAGATAGCTAGAGGTGACAGATACTAAGGGATTAAGGCCAGGCTCAGCCTCAGGCAGCTGGCCTCAGTGGTCCTGGCCACACCCTTACCTCCCTACTACATTCACTCTGTACTGCTCCAGTAGCTGTATTTCTTTCATTTTGCTTTTCTGCATTGCAGTCTCTTTCTGTAATTAACATGGCTAAAAAGAAAAAGTAACCTCAAAAGTTGTTTTTTAAAAAATAGAGCTTGCTAGACTTTTGAGCTGGGTTTAAATCCCAGCTCTGTTATTTAAATGGATTTGTGGCATTGGATAAATCTCAGTCTGTCTCAACAGTAAAATGGTGATAAGAATGCCTCCTTATAGAATAACCTTGAGTATTAGGGATATAGAATGTCATCCTTATAAAATAACACTGAGAATCATTAACTGTTTGCTACCATTGGGTCTGTGTACATATAAAAAAGTCAGGACTTTTCTGTATTTTGAATTTGTGAAAGTTTAGGAATATAGAGTTGTATGAGGTGGAGGTTATATATTGGAAAATTTGCCTACATGCATGACATTTTTGGCTTATAAGTGGTTAAGGGCATTATACACCCTTCAAAGTGAAAGAAGTCTCAAGGATAAGTGGGCAAGTGGTACCTTATTTAAAGGGTGATGGGGATCCATATGTAATTGAGAGATCTCAAAAGTGACTAGTGGTTTTTCCACTATGTACATGATAGTATTGCTCTTTGATGTGTAATCACGGTTCTTTTCTACGACTTTTCAATTTTAGTCTGGCTTTGAAAACTTTCATCAAAACATGCCACCTGATTTCCAATTTCTTCATACCAGATTGGCCTGAAAGTCTTCTTTTTCTTTCCTCCCTCCATCTTGTTGAATCAACACTTTATATTCCTTTACCTATTTTTACCTGGCACTCTCAGCAAATTCCATGTGACCTGGGTGCTTGGAGAGATAGTAAAGAATGGAAATTCATTTTGGATTTCCCTCTGTGGAATCCCTCTCTCCTCTTGTATTTGTTTTTTTTTTTTTTTTTTAATTGTTTGAAGTATTACAAATAGTAGTACATATGTCTCCTATTTTTTTCCTTCCCCATTGACCTTCCCCCGGCCTCCCCTTCCCCCCAGTACATGCCTTTACCTGCCCCCTCCCCCCAGTGTTTTTTATCCATTGGTTAGGCTTATATGCTCCTCTTGTATTTGTAATCCCTTCTAATACCAATGCCTATCATACTAGTAGTTTATTAAAAATTCAAAAGCTAGCAAAAATTCTTCCCCAACCTGGTGTTGGGCCTACAGAAGTCCCAGATGTTTGTCTTCAAGGAGTACATAATTTAGTGAGAATTAAACAACACTAGGGCTTCTACAAGGTTTTCCCTGAGTACAGAATTTGTCTCCTGGGCCCACTCTCCAATGCCCTTGATTGCTTGAAGAGTCCTTAAACCTAAATTTATTTGTTTGAACTCATTACATGAGAGTTTTTCACCACCAAGGATTGTCTTCAGAGTGGAATTAAAAGTATGCGCATCCACCCACCACGTGTGTACACTTATAAACTATCCAAACACTGAATAACTGTTAGGAGATTGTAAACCTTCAGATACTCTGGTGATTCATAAAGTTGATTATTTGCAAAGTTTTGTCTTCCTTAACTGCTTGTCCTTAGAAACCTGCCTGTCAGGAAGGGGGTGCCTCTGAGCATTGTTTGCTACAAACAAATAGCTTCCAACACTTCTGCTAACCCGTTTTGGCAGTAATCCAGGGATTAAGAACCAGCACTGTGATTTGGGGTTTGGTAAGGTGTAGCTAGACCTAAGACAAAAAAAAAAAAGGAGTTGGGTAGGGATTTATTTTTCCAACAGACTGGGTGGTTGAGGTTTATGTCTTTTTATAAGGAGGCAATTTCTGCTTACTAACATATTAAAGTGAATGTCGTTAGATATTTTCTTAGTTTTCATTTCATCTTTTTCAGTTAAATAAGTATTTAATTAATATCAATTACAATTACAATCAAGTCACAGTTCTAGGTCTCCTTTATACTCATGTTATTTTATTTTAATTTTTCAATTAGTTATTAGAATTTGGTATCACAATTTGGTATTATATAGTAAGTTGTACAGTGAAAAGTAACTCTTCCCCCTCTTATACCCTAGTCACTTGATCCCTTCAACTGTCCAATTCTCAAATTCTGCACTAGTTTCTTAAATATTATCCCAGAGATAATCCATGCATGTATAAGCATCTGTATGTACAATAGTCTTTTTCTCACGCAAATAATGCTAGCATACTGTGATAGATTCATTTTGGTGGTCCTTCCAATGAACTACACCTCCCTGTGTTTAAGTCTTTATGTAATTATCTTCATATTGATGAATCCATGTGACTAGATTTGACCAATGGCAAACTAGTAAGAGTGATGCAGGGGGCAGGCTTGATAAATGCTTGCACATGGGATCTGTTCTCCGGGCATGCTCACTATTGTGACACGCCCTTTCAGAACCTACAAACCACCAATTGTGAGGTGTACCCAGCCTAGAGGCTACATGGAACAGAACTGAGGTTTCTGCAACCACCAGCTTCCAGACAGCAGCTGGCATCAACTTGCCAGTCATTGTGATGAATGAACCATCTTGGAAGTGGCACCTCCAGCCCGAGCAGTCCACTCCAGAAAATGCTATGTGGCATAGAGAGCGAGCTTAATATATCAGGCCCTGTCCAAATTGAAAATCTATGTGTATTCGTTATAAACCACTTAATTTGGTGTCATGCAGCAATAGATAACAGAAGGTACTATATATTTCTGTGCCTTGCTTTTCACTGAACAATATATTAGATATCAGTCTATTTCAGTATTTACAAAGTTGCTTTAATCTTTTTAAGAGCTGGATAGTATTCCATTGTATGGCTGTGCAATAATCTAATTAATCATCCTCTTATTTATGGACATTTATTTCCAATCTTTTGTTGTATGCTTCCTTTTGCATATAAACATATATATTTACTGGCTAAATTTTTAGATATGAAGTTGCTGGGTCAAAGAATATGTGAATTTGTAATTTTAATACGTATTGCCAAGTTGCCTTCCAGAGAAGTGACATTCCCACTAGTTCTGAGGATCAAAATGAGTGCCAATCTGAATGTTGAAAACTGTGCCACAGTGAGGTTTGAATGTTACATTTCTCCTTTAATCGTTTTTTATATATTATACAGCCATTTGTATTTTCTTTTTGATGAACTACCCTCTTTTTTTCTGTTGGGTTGTTAACCTTTTTCTTCTTTGAAGGACCTCTTTATGTGTTACAGAAATTAGCTCTTAGTTTGCTTAATGTGAAGTCAAGCTTTCCCCCCTCAGTTTCTTCTTTAACTTTTGCCTTGGTTTGAGCAATTTCTTCTCTTATTATAGTTAGATATATCAATCTGTAATTTTATAGCTTCTGGATTTTCTTGTTTTTGTTTTGTCATATTTAGACTTTCCTCACTCTGAGATTATAATAGATATTCCCCTATGTTTTTATTATTCTGCTTTTTATATCTTCCTTTTAAATCTATCTGAAATGTCTTTTGATACATACCTTCTGGATTTATATTTTTCCAGATAGATTTCTGAGGTGTGGCTATCCAATTGTCAGTTAATACTGTTGAGCCATGTCATCCTGATATACTACATTTCCATATTTACACCATATATAATTTCAGTTTACTTACTGAATTCAGCAACCCTACTTGGTTGCTGTCCCTTACATAATTATTCCCTCTTTTCTATACTATTTTAGAAAATTCTATAGTAAGTATTTTTAAAAACAATTCTTTATAATTATTAATCTCAAACTAGCTTATGATTTCCTTTGTGGATTATACAAATGAACGTTTATAGTTGGTTTTAAAAGTTATTTAAACTTGTTAAGCTGCTCAAAATCTGAAGTTAGAAAGATTATGCATTTTATGCATGGCGATACGGAGATCCATGTAACTGAGATTCGTCTGAAGATAAGTAGGATTGTGTAGGAGCAGAGAGTGACATGATTTTTCATCATGTACCATGTATAAAGGCCTGTTCCCAAATTTCTGAAATACGTAATAGTACTGGTATAAAAACTGTATCTAATTAAGAGAGTGCTGAGGCTGGGACCCTGTGAAAGAAAATCATGTTATGTTAATAGAATGGCTGAGGCCTCATCATTATGAGAAGAAACCAGGTAATTATACTTGTACTGTGGTATATTAAGAAAATGGGTCCATTTAATTTGGTAACACACTTGTCATTTTATGTAATGACTACAGCTGTCCTGAATACTAGGGAGGACAGTGACACTCAGCAAAGGCAGAATTGAGAAGTTCCTTGTTAAACTCAACTTCCTATTCTCCCAGCGTTTCCATTCCTGCCCTTCTTGGCCCAGCTCAGTTCCTCTGACTCACGGAGCATACTTCCAGATCTTTTTTCACGGGTATATATGGTCTGACCCCATGGGGCCTGGAAGGTCTGCATTTGGAACATGCCGAGAGTTTGACATGCTTGAGTACCCTGTGATTGTTAAGGATAGTTAAGCCCTGCTGAGAGATTGAGACAGACACACCTAGAATGAGATACGGAATTAAAGTGTTACCTAATCTTTGTATTTGCATTGCAGCGAAATCCTTAATTTAGAGCTGAAAGGACCAAGTTAGGGGGGCGGTTTCAGGTATCGTCCAGTACTGGGGGAGGGTCTCTTGGGAGACCTGTGGGCTGCTGTGCTTACTGTCTCTGTCACAGGCTTGCATGCTTGTTCTATGCTTGTAAACTGCGTCATGCTCTCCTCCTTTCCCATAGACATCTCCACATCTTCTAGGTAAGAAAAAACATTTCACTAAGGTAGGCAAGTTGACTTGTAGGTCAGAATCACAGAATGTCAGAACTAAAAGGAACCTGTCTGAACCCTTTCATTTGATAAACACAATTGATTTTCGAACAACATGAATAAGTGGACCTGTGCAGTTCAAACCTGTGTTGTTCAAGGGTCAACTTTTTAGATCTAAGGTTGGGAATTTATGGATGTGGAGGGCTGGGTGTTAAGTTTTTGTGGAATCAAAATTATATGCAGATTTTTTACTATAGGAATTGGCATCCCCAGCCCCTGCATTGTTCAGGGTCAACTGTGATGTCTATAGCTTTCTTTCCCTGCTTTTTATGCTTTGTACTCTTGGGATGTTTTAACACCAGTGGCATTGTTTTCCATTTTTTCAGTGACAGACAAGGTGGGATAATTTAGAAAAAAATTTTGTTTTAAGAATAAAAAAAGTTATTTCTTTTTCTTTTAGAGTCTGTCTAAACTTTCTTTGCCTGCTCGTGGCTGGGAACCAACAATGAAGCAGAATTTCGCCTTTGACAATGTTGGCTACGAAGATAGTCCGGACAGTACGTGCCCTTCGCAGACAACCAGTGGCACCATCAGCATTTTGGGCATGACTTGCCAGTCATGTGTAAAGTCTATTGAGGGCAGGATTTCCAGTTTGAAAGGCATTGTGAGTATTAAGGTTTCCCTGGAACAAGGCAACGCAATTGTAAAATATGTGCCATCAGTTATGAGCCTGCCACAGGTTTGCTGTCAAATTGAGGACATGGGCTTCGAGGCCAGCATTGCAGAAGGAAAGGCTGACTCCTGGCCTTTAAGGTCCTTGCCAGCCCTGGAGGCTCTGGTCAAGCTTCGAGTGGAGGGCATGACCTGCCAGTCCTGTGTCAGCTCCATAGAAGGCAAGATTGGGAAACTGCAAGGAGTGGTGAGAGTCAGAGTCTCACTCAGCAACCAAGAGGCAGTCATCATTTATCAGCCTTATCTTATTCAACCTCAAGACCTCAGGGACCATGTCAATGACATGGGGTTCGAAGCTGTCATCAAGAACAAAGTGGCTCCTGTAAGCCTGGGACAAATTGATATTGGGCGGTTACAGAGCACTTACTCAAAGACACCTTCAACTTTTAACCAGAATGTCAATAACTCTCAGACCTTGGAGCACCAAGGGAGCCATGTGGTCACCCTGCAACTGAGCATAGATGGAATGCACTGTAAGTCTTGTGTCCGGAATATTGAAGAAAATATCAGCAAACTCCCAGGAGTTCAAAATATTCAGGTGTCCTTGGAGAACAGAACTGCCCAAGTACAGTACCATCCTTCTTATGTCTCCCCGGGGGCCCTGCAGAAGGCAATTGAGGCTCTTCCACCAGGGAACTTTAAAGTTTCTCTTCCTGATGGAGCAGAAGGAAGTGGGACAGATAACAGGTCTTCTACACGTCACTCCCCTGTCCCTGCCCAGAGAACCCAGGTGCAAGACACGTGCTGTACCATGGTGCTTGTTATTGCTGGCATGACCTGTGCATCCTGTGTCCAGTCCATCGAAGGCCTGATCTCACAAAGGGAAGGTGTGCAGCAAATATCAGTCTCTCTGGCTGATGGAACTGGAACAATTCTCTATGATCCCTCTATAATTAACCCAGAAGAGCTCCGAGCTGCTGTAGAAGAAATGGGATTTGAGGTTTCCATTGCTTCTGGTACGTAGTTAACCCTGGGGTTGTCTCCTTTCTCTCTGTGTCTTATGGCATTGTACCTGCGTGTTTGGATAGGTGAACCACACTCGCTGCCTCACATGTGAACCATGGTAACAGAATTCTGCAACTTTCCCTTGTGTGTGAAGTTTTTCAGGATAGAGGGAATAGAATTTCCAAGTGATTATTTAGATTTTTGCCTCTTGTGTAGCTGGGACTAAAATGCTGAGGTCCTTGGATTCTTGTCTTTTTTTCTGAACAGAACCCTGATTCTGTTTTTGTTTGTTTTGTTTTGTTTTTAAAAATATATTTTTATAGATTTCAGAGAGGAAGGGAGAGGGAGAGAGAGATAGAAACATCAATGATGAGAGAGAATCATTGATTGGCTGCCTCCTGCATGCCCCCCACTGGGGATTGATCCCACAACCCAGGTGTGTGCCTGATTGGGAATTGAACTGTGACCTCCTGGTTCATAAATTGATGCTCAATCACTGAGGCACCTTGGCTTTTAAAAAGAGTACAGTAGGAATATCAGGTCTTTCTCTGACCAAAGGAATCATCATCATTCTCCCTGAAGATTTCTCTGCTAAACAGAATAAAATCATAAAAATAACGTAATATTAGTCTCACCACCCAGAGCCCATTCTCTTGAAAGTGGGAAGTAAGGGAAGGACTTAAGGATGATTTCCTTTGCCCCCTTTGATGGCTGTGAGAAGATGGGTGTGGTGAAATTTTCTGCAAAAGCACAAAGGGTCCACATACCTTGATGTCAACCTCACTAAACAGAGTTTCCAGGGTTGTGGCATCCCTGCTCTCCCCCTCTTCTCATTGACTGGTCACTTGCTGATTTTTCATTTTCCTTACATAAGAGCCCAGCAAATATAGCATAATTTCTATCATACACCAGGATTGTGTGAGTTGTAGGCTACTGGATGAGTGCCACATGGCTTCTCCTGAGAGCTTATGTTGTAGTAAGAAGGGTTCTGAGAGGAGGGAACCCTTGCAGTGTAACGGGACAAGTCCTGTGCAAGCCCAGGCAAGGGGCACCTGAGCCAAGCTCCCAGCTTAGGCAGGTCTCCTCTGGGAGAGTGAGTGGCAGTGAGCCAGTGAGGGGCAGGGGACTGGGTTGGGGCAGGAGGGGTGGGGAAGTGACCAGGGACAAAGCAGCCTGGACAGTGGTCTGAAGGCCTGAGAGGCAGCACAGTATGTTGGGGAAGCTGCAGAGAAGAGGAGAGTGGCCTGAGTGTGAGGACTCACAGAGGGTGGTGGACGGTGGCTGGGCCACCTCAAATAGGCCCTGCATGTCAAGTTGAGTTTAGACTTTATTATAACGGCAAGGGGAGTCACCAGAAGATTTTAATCAGAGGAAGTACAGACCAGATTATGTTTTAGGGGACCAGTCAGTGTCAGGGTACAGTGGGGGTTGAGGCAGTGAGACCACATAAGAGGCTGGGTGAGAAATGATGTGGACTGGAGAGCAAGAGATGGATTTGGAAGACACTCAGGTCAGATCTGCCAAGCTTGGTGTCAGATTAAGGGTATGTGTGATGGGGGCAGGCTAGGGAGGAAAGGGAGAGCCTGGGATGAGCCCCAGCTGAGGTAGATGCTGGAGTGTGGCTGGGCTTATGAGGCCCGAATTTTTGGGAGAGTGGGGCTGGAAATGCAGATTTGAGTGATTGGAGCCAGAGATGACAGAGGGCCTGAAGAGTGAGTGTGAGAAGGGAAGGAGCAGAGGAGGAATGTGATGGCACTGGTGTGGAAGGAATAGGGGGATGGGGGTGATGGTACCTATAGGAGGAGGATCTTGCCGGCGAGTGACATGAGAAGAGGGAAGAGTCCTGGAAATAAAGGAAGAGGGTCCAGAGAGGCTAAGGTTTAACTAAGAGGAGACCATCAGTTGGAGTTGCTCACTGCCTGCATGGTGGCAGGGAGGTGCAGACCTCCAGTAGCTTAGGCCTGGATGGGTCAGAGTGGAGTAGAAGATAGGGAGGGGTGGTTGAGAGAGGCTGAAGATAAGGAGGGAGTGTGGGACATTCTGTGAGAGACAGCTATGTGAGTGGTAATGTTTTTACTCTTTAGATTCCAAGATACACGCCCTGTATGTCAGTGCAAATGCAGGGTGAACTTGGATGTGGACAGTTTCTCAGCCTCTGGCTGGAGCTTCATGCTCATCCCAAAGCAGAACTTGTGGGCAAAGCCCACTGACCATACTCAGGGCCAGCTGCATTTGAGTTTCCCACATCCATTTTCTGACCGCCACTGAGATAGAGAATTTCTCCCTGTAAAGTTTGCTCTGTGTGATACTTTACTGCACACACACATCTTAAAAGGAGTGGGTAAGTCAGGTGGACTGACTTGGCCTCATCTGTACTTTGTTTTTGTACCAAGTTTCAGGAAGGAGGTGGGTTTTTGTTTATTTATTTAAAATAAAAATCAATAAGGAAAACACAAAAGAACAGTAAATCCTGTACTCAAAAGGTGAGCAATATAGTATGAAGCCATCATCTGCTATATCTCTGTGAAATTTAAGGTCTTTCAACAGTGGAATCAGGTTATTGGCAATATAAAGAAATTTGGATTAAATTAAACCTAAAAGAAAAAAACCCCAGTGATTTTTCTTGGCCAGAGTTATAAGAGTTATGTTTATCCCAAGAGGTATTTAGGATATCAGATTTACCAAATAAGAAATATAGGACACTTAGTTAAATTTGACTTTCAGATAAATAACAAATTTTTTTTTAGTATAAGTATGTCCCAAATACTGCATGGGACATACTTATACTAAAAGATTATTCATGTTTTTTCTGAAATTCAAATTTAGCTGGACATTCTGTATTTTACCTGTCAATCTTAGTTTAGGATAAACTGTAAATATGCTGTGACTACCCCTTATAGCCACTTAAATGTTAAAAAGGCATCATTTGTATTTGATTATTCATTCTAGATTGATTGGGAACCCCTTGAGGGCACTTTTCAAACCATGTGATTTGTTTCTTCTTTGACTCAGTAGCACCCAGCACGAAGTAGGTATTTGTGAAGGAAATGAAAGAGAAAGAAAATAATGGGCTGTGACCAGCAGGGTCACAGGGTAGCTCAATTGTGGGCTTTAATCCAGGGAATTATTTACAGAGATTTTAGCTGAAAAACCAAACAGAATAGGAAGGAAACCCTAGATTAGCACTAGCAGAAGCCACCACCTCCAGGCAGGTGGGTCTGAAGGAAGAGGGCATTATAAGAGCCCAAGGTCGAGGTTGCCTGGTGGCAACTGGTGCTATTGAAACTAAGAAGGGAAAGGCTATAGCCAGGCCCTGGCCAGTGTTGCTAAGTGGTTAGAGTGTCAGCCTGCAAACTGAAGGGTCTCCGGTTTGATAACCAGTCAAGGGCATGTACCCAAGTTGTAGGATTGATCCCCAGCTCTGGTCCAGGTACATGCAGGAGGCAACCAATCAATGTGTCTCTCTCACATCGATGTTTCTCTCTCTCTCCCATCCCTTCCACTCTCTCTAAAAATCAATGGAAAAAATACCCTCAAGGAAAAAAAAATATCCTCAAGGTGAGGATTAACAACAAAAAAAGAAAGGCTAGAGCCAGGAGCTGGGATCGTAATAGACAGATGGGAAACACTTTTATTTCCCCCCTTTCTGTACTATCATTTCCCACTTTTTACCTCCTGTGTGCCAAATTTAATCAGAAACTAGTTGACAAGAAAGCCGGGTAAGTGGTTTGCAGGGGTCAGAACCCTTGATAATGAAGCGGAGGGCAGGAAGGGAAGGTCTGTGAGAGCACATAGGCAAGTGACAGGCTTTGAATTTCAGCCATTTTATTTTGTTATTAGACTGAAAGGGTCCATTTGCCTGCACACATCAAAAGTGCACACATCAAAGGCCAATAAAACATGAACAGGAGTTTGCAGCCAAGAAAGTAAGGATTTATTAAGGAGATAGTGCCATGCCCCAAGTCACAGGTAGCTCGTGCTCAATGACCTGGCTCCCCGATGGCTTCCAGGGGATGGATTATATAGGGAAAAGATCATTAGTCATAGTGACTAAAGGAATTAGAGTTGTGGTCTCTTCTGATTGGTTGGTGCCAGGGTAATTCATTGTTGCATTTGGTCCTAATGTCAGCTATGGAGTTGCTCCGTCCAACTTCGCAAGGAATTGTCCTGTGAGATCTTTCCGCTTTCCTGGGTCAGGAACTAAAACACAACTGAGGCCAAGATATTGTCTTTAGTTGGATTGAAAACTTTCTCTATAGTCAATAGACCCAGGACCTTGTTTCTAAGACTACTGGATGCTCAGCAACCTGCTGACCAGGTGCATGTTTGCCTACAAGCTGGGCCTCAATGACCTGCCCCAGTCAGTCGCCTTTTTCAGTGCCGTCGACATTGACCGGTGTCTCAGGAAGGAAGTGACCATGGATTGTAAAACGCCCTCCAACCCGACTGGGATGGAAAGGAGATACGGGATTCCCCAGGGCGAAGCGCTGGATATCTACCAGGTCCTGGAACTCACCAAAGGCTCCCTGGAGAGGCGGGCATTGCTCCCATGGAGCTCACCGGGTGCGCGCGCCCACACTCAGGCTTTCGGCTGTGCTTTCCAGTAGCAGGCCCTGCCAGGGAGGACCGCCTCTCACAGAAGGTGCAGCCGATTTCAACGGGTTCAGAACCAAGAGGCCAACGTCGGTGCAGGCTGTCGGACAAGGGGTAGTGTTGCTTGTCGGGTAAACAGAAAGCAGAAGCCCCAAAGTGCACATTAACTCAGGCATTTCGTTTCTTTTCTCCTTTTCTTCTTGGCTGGTTCTTTGTTCTGTTCCCTGTGCTCTGACGCAGCATCCTAGAAGTAACGCTTGGGGTGACCACCCTGCTCAGAGGCCCGGAAATAAACACAGATCCTTTATCTTCTCAAAAAAAAGACTACTGGATGCTGACCAGAACCTCATTGTCCTGAGGGCTTAATGATTAAGCAAGGGAGAGGGAGGTGGTTGAGTCAGGGTGCTGGGTGAGGCCAGTTGAGTCAAGGGAAAAGTAGAAATAAAAGGCCAGATTAAAGAAATTAAGGTTTCTGCAGTTATAATTTGACTGGTTTTTATCTAGACCTGGTTTTTATCTAGAAGGCAGCTCTGCATCTGTTCACTTATTTACCTGGTAACTATTTTTTGAATGAATGAATAAATTGATGGACAGATGAATGGATATATGAATATAGTGTGAGGAAAAGTCATCTGTTAGGTATAATATATTCCCCTCACTGTTGTAAATATGTAATGCCATTTTTTTGGCACGGTTCTCTCGTACCAGCATGTGTTGAGGATCTTCTGGGTCTCAGGCACTGTGCTAGCTGCCATGAAGTACTCAGAGTCTAGTACCTGCCTGTGTGTGGTTCCTGTGGGGTAGCAGATCACAGAGACCCATCATCCAAGGAAGGTTTAGAATAATTGCAACAGGTAAGGTATTGGTAAAGGAGAAAATCCAGCATCTGGTTGTGGGGCTCCCAGAGACTTGATGGTAGAGGTAGTGTTGGAGGAGGGCTTAGATAGGATATCAGAATGGATAGGATTTCATCTGGCACACTGGGCAGAGGAGACATAAGCATAGGCCCACAGGGAGGAGTCCCCAGGTATGTCTTGAAAGCAGTCTGGCTTAGATGAAGCTTGGGTATAAGGTTGTACAGGTCAGCATCCTGGTCCACACCACCATTATCTGTCTCCCAGATCTTGCAAGAGGCTCTGAACTGGTGCCTCTATTTCCTGATTTTCCTCCTTGTAGTGTTTTCCCTGCCCAGCATTCACAGAGATCCTATTATTCTGCTGATGCTCCAAAACTCTCCCTTCTCATATTGTAAGAGGAGGAGCCCTTATGCCATAAGGCTTATGGTGATCTAGAAGCCCCCTTCCTCACACATTACCTTTCTGACCCCTTTGGAGTCCTCATGTTTGGCTTGTTGTTGCTGTCCTCTCTGTCTGGAATTCTCTTCCCTCAAAGTCCACATGGTTCACTTCAGTTCATATATGGTCTTGTAGACTTTTCCCAAAGCATATATAATTTATATTTAGAAATATGTAGGTTTGTATTAGACATAGTTTTGTAATATCTTTTTTTCTCTGCAATTTATCATAATCATCCTTGTAAGCTCCATTCTTATGTCTGCATAGTGTTCCATCATATGGATGTACCATAACTTAGTCAGAGTTCTCTTAGACTGTTCCCATCTATTTTGTGTGCAGGTGATTGTAAATAATACTGATGGGCATCTTTGAGGCTAAATCTTTGTATACATACTTTATTAAATATCTGAAAGTGCAAATGCTGGGTCACAAGGTATAAACATTATTTAATTCCATCACAAATATTTATTGTATCTCTACTAAGTACCAAGCAGTTAGAGGAACTGATCTTAATAATACATATTGCCAAGTAATCATCCAGAAAGCCTATTCAATTTATATGTTCACCCGTGGTGTCCACATAGGTTAATAAAAGTTCCAGTAGCATAAACTTGTTTGGGTTTTTGTTAACTTATTTTAACTTTCTTTAGCAAGCTCAGAAGCCCAGAATTTAGTTGAGTCAGACCTCAATGTTGAAAATAACAATGTGTAAATTGTAGGTTAGTAAGGGTATGATGTGCTCTATAATAGCATGAAAATTATGGAGATTGTTGACCACAATATTTGGATAGAAGGCAGGTGAATCCAGAGGACAGCTGATGTACAGCGAAAATAGGAAGAGGTTGGACAGGAGGGTCGATGGGTACGGGAGGTGGAGTGTTAAGAGGTGGCCATAGAATAGAATTTGTGAGTTTGAGACTGCAGGGGTAGAGTCATTTTGAACAATGATAAAGTCTAGGAGAGTAAACTGTGCTGGTGGGTGAGGTGATGTCTTTGCAGCATGGTAGGGATCCTGGAAGGCCAGATTACTGAGGGTCTTCCATGAAGGTGCTGAAAGTGTCGATCAACTGGACTCTTTTTTTATTTTTATTTTATTTACAACTGGACTCTTAAAGTGAATATAAATAATTTGAGCACATTTCAGAAAATGAGCAAAACATTCTAAGATGTGAGATTTATTCAGAAGGGAAACTTAAAATTCATGGTCTGTTGTCAATACAGGTTAATGCCAACTTTTATCTTCTGCAGCAGTGGATTTTCAAATGGAATTTCATCATTAGATGATGTAATTATCTTTTCTACATCATAGCTATTTTGTGTCATCAAAATCATGTGACTTTCTGGATGAAAACGTTCTGTATTTTTATCTGTTTGACAAAATCAGTTACATCGGTATATACATTTGTGGAAGAAAGAACAATAGCTCCCCCAAATCCTTGTAATTTAGTGGGGGAAAGGATGGTCTTTTCAGTATATGGGGCCAGATCAATAGGATATCCTAGTGGAAAGAAATTAACCTTGACTATCACCTCATACATGTATAAATGTTAATTTGAAGTATATCATAGGCCTGATTGATTGATAAGTTGGGCTTCATTAAATTAAGGACTTCTTTTATCAAAAGAGACACCATTAGATGAGAGTGAAAACACAAACTATAGACTGAGAGCAGATATATGTAGTTCAATCCACTGACAAAGGATTCATGTCCAGAATATATAGGACTTCTGCAAACAATAAGAAAAAGACAGACAACTCAGTAAAATGTTTTGGATCATTTTGATTCTTTCTCATGGGGAGGGAGCAAACCTCTGCTAACTAGAATGTAATAACAGTTAAAGGAACAGAGCCTATAGTTAAACAGACCTGGTTCAAAGCTAGCTTCACTATTACAACCTGAGGGGTTTGGGTCAAATTATTTAATTTCGTGTAACTCATTTCTTTATCTATAAAATGGGAATAATAGTAGTATTTATCACATAGCTATTTTAAGATTAAAGGATGTCACACATGTTTAGCAGAGTGCCTGGTGAGTTCTTATTGTTATCCTTATCTAATTAGAGCATTCATTTAGCCAGACCATTTCATTCTTCAAGTATCGGCATATTTCATGTGTCTGTAATTGTGTGCCTAAGGGAGAAAGTGATGAAAAGGCCAACCAATGTAACCTCTCCAAGCTTTTATCTGAATACTAGAAGCCCGATGCACGAAGACTTGTGCCAGAATGGGCCTTCCTTTCCCTGGTTGCCGGCACCACCTTCGCTCTGGGTTGGAGCCGCCTTTCTGCCTTTCCACGCTGCTCAGACCCCCAGCTGCTTGGCGCCCATGTACGCAAATTAACCCACCATCTTTGTTGGGTTAATTTGCATACTCCTGATTGGCTGGTGGGCGTTGCGAATGTACGGTCAATTAGCATGTTACTCTTTTATTAGGTAGATTGTCAGGCTTGACCTCCTGCTGTGAAGAAAATCTCAACTATTTGTTCTAATTTGATGATTTCTGACATTTTATTCCAGTAGACTATCCTGGCAACCATGTTGGAGAGCACAGTGTGGCGAATTCCACAGCACAAACTACAACGGGCATGCCTGTTTCTGTACAGAGAGTGGCTTGCCATGCTGGGGACCCCCCTAAAATCCACAGCTCTGGCCTCTCAGCAAAGTCCCCACAAGACTCCACAACAGTGACACCAAAAAAGTGCTTTTTACAGATCACAGGCATGACCTGTGCTTCCTGTGTGTCTAACATAG
The DNA here is from genome assembly GCF_963455305.1 of Plecotus auritus. Lineage (NCBI taxonomy): Eukaryota > Metazoa > Chordata > Mammalia > Chiroptera > Vespertilionidae > Plecotus > Plecotus auritus. The sequence goes on along the minus strand of NC_137772.1, from coordinate 96,708,175 downwards.
AGAGAAACCTGCAGAAAAAAGCCGGTAAGAGACTATGCCCACCCATGTTCCACTGGGGATGCTGCATCTGGACTGTCCAACACTGAATTCAGTCTCCACTGTTTGCATTTATCAGTGGCCCTGATAATCTGGTAGCAAATTCATTATGTGATAGTATAGATGTTTATCTAATGTTCGTGGGCAGTTGGCATCTGTTCTTTAAGAGGTATTTAATTTGAGATAAATGTGTCTGAATAAGTTAACTATGGGAATTCCAGTTTAGAGGTCATGGCACATTCCATTGGTAGCCTCTCAATTGGCTTGTCCTTCTAGTATCCTTATCTTTCTCCTCCAATTCCATCAACCTCTTAGTATCAAGTGAATAAATAGCCTGTATTTTGTGAAGTTCCAATTTCAAATATTTCATTTTTTTGTCCCTGTAAACTATAGAGTGCTGTGGATTTGCCAAAGTCTTGTCTTCCAAACTACATTTTCAATATTCTCTTAAACCTGAAAGTGCAACAATTTTTTGTTTGGAAAATATTTTACCCATGACCCTCCCATGCCACCAGAGTTAGAAAAATTTTCCCTTTCCTCATTCCAGTGGTTTCATGTGTCTCTCTGATGTGTCTCCCTGGCCCTTAGAGTCAACCCTAAATTAGGATGACACTTTGTCTAGCCTCTTTTAGCTCCCTGGAGCTTTAGAATGACCTTGTCCAAATTGAGGTGTTAAAGGGACTTCCTTTGTCATCCACAGAAAGGCTGCCCATAAAATTAACCTGGATCTCACAATGCCTGTTTCTGTTCCTGACTTGAATCCCTTATTTTTATCCTTTATGGCATTCTTTTTTGTTGTTGTTAATCCTTACCCAAGGATTTTTTTCTATTGCTTTTCAGAGAGAGTGGAAGGGAGCAAGAGTGGGAGGGAGCGAAGAAGGAAGGGAGGGAGGGGGAGAAACATTGACGTGAGAGAGACACATCAATAGTTGCTGAGAGAGACACATTGATCAGTTGCCTCCCGCATGCACCCCAACAGGGGGTGGGGAGCAAACCTGCAACCCAGGTACCTACTCTTGACCAGCAATCAAACCCATGACCCTTTGGTGCTCAGGATGATGATCTAACCACTGGGAACACTGGTGAGGTCCCTTATGGCATTCTTAAAGCACATCATTGCTTTCATCTATATCAATATACCTTTTCCCCCTTAAACTAACACAATAGTGTTATTAGCAAGATAGTCCATGGGATTTCTTTTTCACTTCTTGGAATGATCAGAAACTGAAAAAATGTATGGAAAACCAGTTTTGAAAATTATTTTTCTTTATATGAAAGTGACTGAAGAAAAAGTATTTCTTTACTGTAACAGTAGTTGCTGGCTGCAGACTAGATCCCTTGCTTTGAGATGCTTGCACCCATCAGCGTATTCTAGAGCCTGACTTGGAGTGGTCCCCTGGGCCAGCAGAATGAGTATCACCTGGGAGCTGGCTGACCTGCAGAACCTCAGACACTACCCCAGACCCACTGAACCAGAATCTGTAGTTTAATAAGGTCTTCAAAGTGATTCATATGCCCATTAAAGTATGAAAAATATTGTTCTAGAACAGTGGTTCACACTCTTGGCTATACATTAGAATCACCTGGGGAGCTTTGAAAAAGATGCCTCGCACTCACCTGCAGATTCTGATTTAATTGGCCTGGGTTAAGAGCCAGGCATGATGGTAGTTAAAAGCTCCCCAAGCGGTCCTAATGCGCAGGCCAAGTTTGGGAATCACTGTTCCAGAGACTTCAGGGGCAGATGGTTTCTTGTTGTTGTTTTTCTAGGTTATGTTGAACACCCAGAGACCTTGCCTAGAGTGTTACAGCTGTAGCTTGATGGTTTCAGGTATTCTCTCCGTGCTGGTTGCCTTGATGGCCGGAAAGGCAGAGGTTAAGTACAATCCAGAAGTCATCCAGCCACTCGAGATAGCTCAGCTCATCCAGGACTTGGGCTTTGGGGCAGCAGTAATGGAAGACTACACAGGTTCCGATGGCGACATTGAGCTGATCGTAAGTACAGTGACTGAGCTGGAGCTGGGGCTAGCGGGTGGCAGGCCTCTGACAACCTGCAAATGTGATCAGTCAGCTTTCTCCATCTTGCTTATATCAAGTTTGCTGTTGTTTTCTTTGTATTATTTTGTATTGAAGCCAACAGGACCTCTTCATTTTGTGAAGGAATGTTTGTTACGTCAGAAAGTCACAGGAGTGAATCCCACTGGGTACATTCAGGCTATTAGAAGGAGGAGGAGATGGTGCGAGTATTGGAGGAAGATGAATTTAATTAAAATGGCGACTGTCCCGAGTTGGTGGTTGGAGGGAGTTGAAGAGGAACACTCCATACAGCCTGAATAGAGGAAACTAGAATATCCGCGGTGTCTTGAAGCTAGAGGAGGTGAATCAGCACTGTAGCCAGTGTCATTACAGATGGAGGGGGCTTGTAGTGGGCACAGGGGCATCCAGAAGGTAACTGGTGATAGGCTTGTCCTGAAGTGCTCAGTCTGGGTGAAGGCCAAGTATAGTTGCTGTTCCCAGTGTGGTCATGGTGGCAGGGGTAGGGTGGTGGTGGTGGGGGGGGGGGGGTGTTTTCTGTCCATTGTTGCCGGCTGCATGTGTCAACAAATGTTTGAAAACAACAGGTATGTCTACTATTTTGAAAATGCTATGTTTACAAGCACTTACGTACAAACCTCGTTTTGTGTAAATAAAGCAGACATAGAAAAAATGCACAAGGAATTGAGTAATGCTGTTTTACTTAGGTAAAAGAATCTTTTACTTCCTTCCTGTGTTTAGTCACTGCCTAATGGTAAGTAAATGTTTGAAGAATAAGTACTAAGGACACGAATGGCACTTTGACCTGCTGATAAGTGGTGTTCTTCGTTGAGTGAAGTCTTTGCTTTGGATGGGCCTCCCATGTGTGTTGAGTGGGAAAGGGTGATACTCACTGGATTACGGCTCAAGCAGACACCCTGCTCAGACCACTATGGTGTGGAAAAATCTGAACCAAGAATATTGTTGGAAAAGGTGAAACTTTTTTGAGCAATGTTTTTATCATCACATGTTCAGACATTTTATGTTTGTATGTAATGGTATTCTGGGAAATGCTGTCCACTGATACTTGGAGGAGTGAATTATCTCGTTTGCCTTCTACATATTACAGGGACGGAATGTCTCATTCCTGTTTCTCAAGTCAAGATACACAGCAGGGCGTGGCAGAGCGGCAGAGCTTGCACGGGGCTTGAATTCAGGCTCTCGCTGCAGGGATGTGTCTTCCCTGGTCTGTGAGATCACCTCCTGATGCTTGCTGCAGAGTGCAGAGCCATGCTCCAGCTCTGCCACTCACTGGTGTGTGACTGGACACATTCCTAAACCTCCTAGTGCTAGGGTTACTGAGTTCTACCTTGTAGGGTTGATGTGAGCAGGATAGTGCCTAGGGGAGTGCCTGGCAAGTTGCAAGTGTGCAATAAGTGTTACCTATTACTACTATAAAAGTAAAACAAGAGCTTAGAAGCAACGTTGAAATATTTGTACACTTTATAAAATTCTATTTGCATAGCCACCTGCCAGCCAGTAAGCTTCTTGTCTGTGTGATGGTCCTCCCTTTCCTCCTTTTCCTTCCATCCCATTACAGATGAGCTTGCTTCTCCTTTTCCCCTGATTCTACATGGGACTCTTCCATCTCTTCTAATACTTGATTCTTGGATTACTGATCCAGATTTCAAAGTGCAGCTCTAGTCTCATTCCAGTACTCATTACCTCTCCATGACTTCCCATCCTTCCATGACTTTCCATCAAGTACTGGCTTAGCAACCCTTTTTATTTTTATTTTATTTTATTTTTTGTTAATCTTCACCTGAGGATATTTTTCCCATTGATTTTTTAATTAGAATGGAAGAGAGGGGGAGAGACACAGAGAGAAACATCGATGTGACAGACATACATCAATTGGTTGCCTCCACACGTGCCCCACCAGGGGCCGGGGATTGAGCCTGTAACCAAGGTATATGCCCTTGACCAGAATCGAACCTATGATCCTTCAGTCCGCGGGCCAACACTCTAACCACTGAGCACCCGGCCAGGGCTTAGCAACCCTTTTTAGTTGGGTGCTCGAGATCTTCATGTGGTCCCAGCCAACATGGCAGGCTTCCTCTCCATTGCATATCCTGTGCCCTGCCAGCGCTGACTATTGGTGGTTGCCAGAACACCACGTGCTGCCCTGCCTTTTGTATTTCCCCATGCTTCTCTTTTTGTGATAATTCTTACTTTCACCTGGAAATACCCTATCCATTCTCTGGGACTACCTCAAATCCCATCAACTCGATCACTCAATTTCTAAATCATTTTCTCCTTTGATAATGTGCTATTGACATTCTTACCCACAGCTGCAGACCAGATGCCAGCAACACTCGGGACCATAGAGAGTATTTCAAGAGCTCAGAGGATTTTGTAGAGTTGCACATCCTTATCAGTTTGAGGCAGAGAAGGTGCATGCGCTATTATTCTGGTGTTGCTGGTGAGATGACTGAGACAGAGTGTACTTGGCTGATGAAAGCCCATAGTTGTCAGAGCCGCTTCTGTCATTTGCCATCTGCTTAGTAGAGTGGCTATGTCTCCTGTACCAGAGTTGGGGAAGAACCACTGTTTCTATTCTTGATGCCCCCGGGTGAAAGATCGGGGTGAAGATGTTGCTCACAGGGTTTGAAGGTGGGAATGCAGAGTCTTGGGGAGGGTGCTGTGGGAGGCGGGGAGGCTCAGAAGCTCGTGGCTGCCTGTGTGCCTCTTTATTCTGGATCAGCAGGATTTTTGTCATCTTGTGCTGCAGATCACTGGGATGACCTGCGCTTCCTGTGTTCACAACATAGAGTCCAAACTCATGAGGACGAATGGCATCACCCATGCCTCCGTGGCCCTTGCAACCAGCAAAGCCCATGTGAAGTTTGATCCTGAAATTATAGGTCCGAGGGATATTGTCAGAATTATTGAGGTAAGTCAGTCATTTAAAAAATTATTCCATCTTTTAAAAAACTAATTTATACCCATTGAGAGAGAGAGAGAGAGAGAGAGAGAGAGAGAGAGAGAATATAGCTAAAAGGTCACCTAAAATCCTTCAACTTTTCAATGGAAATAAACTGAATCATTACAAAATAAACTGAAGTTAAGTGAATATCAGATATTCTAAGAGGAAAAGCAGTGAATGGACAAGAATGTTGGAGAAAAAAAGATGTTATTGTTTTAATTTCAGATATTCCCTGAGAAACACCAATATTGCCAAGATACCTGGTACATGGGGTTAAATCACCTAAGTATACTATTTAGGTATGATTTATGTCTGTACCAAGTATCTATAGATTAAAGAAATGTTGATATTTGAAAGAATTATATGCATTTGCCACTATGCTAGGCCTGCTTTATAATGGGAGATTTTGGTAATTTCTCCTTTGGAAAATCAATTAGAATACTTTTCACACACTCCCTACCTCTCTGTTCCACTCAGTTTGTCCACAGACATACCATTTCCTTCTTAAGGTCTATATTATACTGCACCATAAGAGGAAGAGCATTAGTGGTGATCTTAATGGGTTATGACAGTCAAAACCAAACAAGATTAACTTGTAACAACTAATGGTGAAAGTAAATGAAGTTTAGCAGAAACTACTCTTAGGAACTTTCTTATGAAATGAAACATCTTGTAGCAGGTTTAATTTTGTCTATACTTTTCACTGTGTGTGTGCTGCATGCATGTGTTTGAAGAGAGATGTCTGTTGAATGGCTTGGCAGAGCTTTTTGATATGCAAATAATACTGTCACTCTGCACTGCTGGACAGTGCCTCACACTCAGAGACAGACAACACAGCTTCATTATCAGATGAGGAAAGATCCCAAGAGGGGCTAAGTACTTTGTTCACTGATGCCCAGCTAAAGGTTGCAGGACTGTCTTTCAAACCCAGCTCTTACCAGCCTTTCTATTTCTACCACACTACAGGTCTGTGATATGGCATTGACTTGGCTAAGAAGTCAGACTGATATACTAAGTAGTAGGGAGAGTCAAGGTGGTACTTTGAACATGGCTCAGTATCCTTCTCTTGTATAATGCCCTCGCTGGCCTCCACGGTGTTCTCTAAGTTTGGCATGGCCCCCCTCTTTGCCCTTACTTGAGGTAGACTGCCAGTGTCTGGCCTCCATTCTTGTGATTCTGGGGCATCTTTTCCTAGTATAATTCGGGTGGTATTAGTTGTGTAAGAATTTGTCTTCAGATTGTCTTAGATGCTCTGTCTCCCACCATAGCTTTAATTTTTGCGTGAAATCCCAGTGCCAGAGTTGTGGAGCCCTTCTTTATTTTGTGTTAGCTGACAGAACATTTCCTGACAGCTTTTTCTGTTTGTATTTCTAAAGGATATTAGAGACATTAGTGATCAGATCAAATAAGGCAGAGAGGGCAAAGAAGAGAGGCAGCAAAGGAAATGTTTGGGTTAATCCCTGAAGACAGCATCGGAATGAGGTGCGGTCTCTGGTCTCAATCAAGTGACAGCTTGCAGATACTGAAGTAGCCAAGGTCTGCTCCGAGTGAAGAGGCCTGTGTTGAGAGCCTGGAGAAGTGAGCACTGGATCTGGGTATTCTGATAATGCCATGCCTTTGGACAGAGTGTTTAACCTCCCTGACCCTCAGTTTCCTCATGCAGAGAATGAAAGCAGCTGACCACTCTGTATTTGGGATTCCTTAACTCAGAAATTCTGAGTTTACAACTCAACACTGATCAGTTTGGGGCACACTGATATTATCTCCAGAGCCTGCTGCCTTTGTTGACAGAAGGAACAGGAATTGCCATCTGAAGCCATCTCCTTGGGATGCTGCAGCCTCTAAGCGTAGATGGTGTGGGTCCTCTGACAGGATTCATAAAGTGATTTGGGTAAAGTTGTGGGAGGAAAAAACAGTACATTTCTCTAAGGCAATTTTAGATTAGCTTTCTAATATCAAAAGATGTAAAATGCTTTCTACCAATGCATGTTTTAACCAAATGCCTTTCTCTTTGTTTCCCCCACCCGTCTCTTTTAATAATAAGGAAATCGGCTTTCATGCTTCCCCATCCCCGAGAAACCCCAACGCTCATCACTTGGACCACAAGATGGAAATAAAGCAGTAGGTAGAACAGAAAAGGTCAACTGAAGCTCTTGCTTCCCTCTCCCTGGGCGTGACCCTGCCTTATTCTGTGCTTCTTAGTGTCCCTGCTTCCCTGATTTCCCACAGTGTTATCCGCTTGGATTGGATGCCTTTACCCTTGTTATGTTAAACCTCTAGTGCTGTTCACCAGACCTTTCTGCTGTGACAGAAACGTTCTATATCTGCTCTGCCCATTATGGTAGCCACTAGCTAAGCTACTGAGTACTCAAAATGCAACTAATATGACTGGGGAACCGAAGTTTAAATTTCCTTTAATTTAACTAATTTTAATTTAAATAGCCACCTATGATTGGTGGCTACCAGATGGGACAACACTTTTTTTGTTTTTTAAATATTTTTTATTGATTTCAGAGAGGAAAGGAGAAGGGGGAGAGAGACAGAAATAACATAATGAGAGAATCATTGATCAGCTGCCTCTTGCATGCCCCCTACCGGGGATGGAGCCCACAACCTAGGCATGTGCCCTGGCCAGGAATCGAAGTGTGACCTCCTGGTTTCTAGGTTGACGCTCAGTCACTCAGCCACACCAGCTGGACAAGGACAGCACTTAAGTTGGAAGGAAGGGAGCATGGATTTTTTATTTCACAGTATTTTGATAATTTATTTGAATGGGTTCTAGAACTGTGATCCAAGGACAAGAATCATAGCCAATTGGAAAGGAAATAGCCTGGGAAGCAGGAGATCTGAGTTCATTCATTGTTTCAGATGTTCACATATTCAATAAACAAGGCCACTGTCATATGCAGGACACTGTGCTAGGTGTAGGGGATGAATAGAATGTCCCTACCTTTGAGGTGCCCATTCCCTGGCTGGGAAAGAGTGGATGAGTGATGATTCAAGTGAGTTCTGAGAAGTCTGGAAGCCAAGAAGCAGATCTGGGCCTCAAAGAATGAGTGGATGTTCCCCAGGCTGAGGGAGTGGGTGTGGAAGTGAGGGTGTTCTAGGGGCACAGTGGCAGGGGAACTTCAGGGACTCTTAGGTGGTTTCCTGTGGTTGGTTGGCCTGCAGCAGAGGGCTGGCAGGAGAGGCATCTGAAAAGCCAGTGAGGGGCTAATTCTTGGGGTCTTGGGTGGCCTCCTGAGGAGATGAGACTTGAATCTCATAGGCATTGGTTTTCAATTAAGGTGCATCAGTTCCAACAACCATTTGGTTAGAATTTCATGGACGCTAAAGCTAATGTGAAACCATAGCTGTCACTGATGACCAACCCCCGTTTCAAATTTCAGTGTTCAACAAGACAGCTTCACTGTTCTCCCCAGCTATTTTAAGTACTAATGGCCCGGTGCACGAAATTCGGTGCACAGGCGGGGCAGGTGTCCCTCAGCCCGGCCTGCACTCGCTGCACTCTGGGACCCCTCAAAGGATGTCCTACTGCCGGTTGATAGGGATTGGGCCTAAACCGGCAGTCGGACATCCCTCTCGCAATCCGGGACTGCTGGCTCCTAACCGCTCACCTGCCTGCCTGTCTGATTGCCCCTAACCACTCTGCCTGCTGGCCTGCTTGCCCCAACTGCCCCCCGCCACTGGCCTGCTTGCCCCCAAATGCCCCCCCCCCTGCCAGCCTGATCACTCCCAACTGCCCCCCATGCCAGTGTGCTCGCCCCTACTGCCCCCCCTGCCAGCCTGCTCACCCCCAACTGCCCCCCCTGCTGGCATGCTCGCCCTCATTTCCCTCCCCACTGGCCTGCTTGCCCCCAACTGCCTCCCTGCTGGCCTGCTCACTCCAAACTGCCCCCACCCCCCCCTGTCCTGATCACCTCCAACTAACCCCCACTGATGGCCTGCTCGCCCCCAACTGGCCCCCCTGCTTGTCTGCTCACTCCCAACAGCCCCCCCCCCACCAGCCTGATCACCCCCAACAGCCCCCCCCCCCCACCAGCCTGATCACCCACAACTGCCATCCCATCCTGGCCTGATCACCCACAACTGCCCTCCTCTCTTGGCCTCTAACCGCCTCTACCTTGGCCCGCCACCATGGCCTTGTCCAGAAGAATGTCCGGAAGGTCTCCTGGAAGGTCTCCCAGTCTAATTAGCATATTACTCTTTTATTAGTATAGATAGAGGCCTGGTGCACGGGTGGGGGCTGGCTGGTTTGCCCTGAAGGGTGTCCCGGATAAGGGTGGGGGTCCCCTTGGGGCATGGGGCCTGTGGTGGTTTGCAGGCCAGCCACGCCCCCATGTTTTCAAGCTGGCCACACTCCCTTCAGGGTGGGGGTTCCCGCTGGGGTGCCTGGCCAGCCTGGGTGAGGGGCTGATGGCTGTTTGCAGGTTGGCCATGCCCCCCAGCGGGGACCCTCACCCCATGGGAACATGGCCAGCCTGAGTGAGGGGCTGAGGGCTGTTTTCAGGCTGGCCACACTCTCTTCAGGGTGGGGGTCCCTGCTGGGGTGCCTGGCCAGCCTGGGTGAGGGGCTGATGGCTGTTTGCAGGCTGGCCAAGCCCACCAGCGGGGACCCTCACCCCATGGGGGTGTGGCCAGCCTAGGTAAGGAGCTGAGGGCCATATTCAGGCTGGCCATGCCCCCCCAGTGACTCAGGATTCCAGCCCCTTCTTTCTTTTTTTTATCCAGCGCCTCCTTGAGTGGAGGCCAGGGCAGGCGGGAAGCTTGGCTTCCTTTGTCACCGGGGCAACCCAAGCCTCCTGCTCGCTCCAGCTCCGTGGCCGCTGCCATCTTTGTTGGGTTAATTTGCATACTTGCTCGTGATTGACTGGTGGGCGTAGCAGAGGGATGGTCAGTTTGCATGTTTCTTTTATTAGTGTAGATAGTTTTAAAAGTAAATGTCTAAGTAAGTTAATACTAATAAAAGGTTACTTTTATCTATTTTTTCTTGGGAGTTTGCATAAGATTACATTTTGAATAAAGAGTGTAGGCAGCCATAGACAGAGATGTTAAGTCTCTTGGGCTGGATTCTCAGCTTCTGGGCCTCGGTAGCCTCACCTGTAGGTTGGAGGTAACACGTCGTCAGCCAAAGGCAGGCATGGGCTGGTTCTAAACATCTCAGGAATGTCCTTGCAGTGAAGTTTAGACCTTTAGGTGCTCCCTCAGATGGCCTGTGTCAGGGAGAGAGCTTTTCTTTCATTTTAGCCCTTTCATTTTGCCCCACATATGTGACAAAGGCAAGTCTTAAGCTGAGTTCTCAGTAGAGGCCCAGCCATAATCCAAGTGGCAGGCGGTACCTGATCTGTCGGTATTGCTCATTGCTTTCCAGGTGGAAGAAATCTTTCCTGTGCAGCCTGGTGTTTGGCATTCCTGTTGTGGGTTTAATGATCTATATGTTAATACCCAGCAACGAACACCACGGGTCTATGGCCCTGGATCACAACATCATTCCAGGATTGTCGATTCTAAATCTCGTCTTCTTTATCTTGTGTACTTTTGTCCAGGTGCGTATCAGGAAAAGGGTCAAACCTCTGCCTTTCATGCTTGTGCATGACCAGCACTTTATTGCAGCTTTCCTGAACTACCCTGGCCCACTGCTGTTTTTTTCCATCTTATGTCCAGCAGCGGGTGTCCTCTACCACAGAGGACTTATAAGAATCTTGTTTCTCTGTCAGTTTCACTGTTGATTGCAGATGATTGACATTTGACTGACAGAGCAACCACCTTGCTGCAAGGATTGGTGAACCAGTTGTCTTCAGTTTGCTTTTCGTTTAGCTTAATTTACCTTCGTTGTTAGAAGCAGCAGTTAGATCACTGTGTAGCTCAAGCTTCTCTCTAACGTCTTATCTTGAGAGGCAGAAATGTGGTTCTGAGGAAATTATAATTTAAAAGAGACGGGCCTCAGGGAACTTCTAGGGGGCAATATTAAGGAACTGGCCGTGTTTCTATTAGGAAGTGTGGCCTCCATATATTTTGGGTTATAAAGTAAAACTGCTGACTTAATATCAAAATGTTTAGGACTATCAAGGGGCAAGTCTTTGTAGGCTGAATTTGTGTATTTTTTCCTGTATTTTCTTTTTAATTCCAAATGTAATATACATTTATTGTAAACAATTCAAGCCACATTGAAGTATAAAGAGAAAAGAAGAAGATATATTTTCATTGCTGGCACCCTGCCTCCAGCCCAGTGCCATTCCCCAAGGTCACCTTATTATTATTACTAGTTGGTTGTGTATCTTTTATCCATATAGGTAATATTTACGTATGTAATGTATGTGTGTATACATGTTCATGTAAGGCAGACCCATCATATTAAATGTAGTGATTTATAACTGCCTTTTCCATTTAATCGTGTACATCTTTCACTCTGGTGGTTTATAGATCTAACACATTCTCCGTAGGGACTACATAGTATTCGCCACAGCATAAATGAAGTGTGATTTATTTTACCATTGTCACCATGGGCATTTAGGTTGTGTACTCTGAGTTTTGAAGGTCTCCCATGCCCTGATTATCCATTCCTGTGGCCATTAGTCCTCTGAGTTAGGAAATATATTTCAAAAACATGGCTTATAGAGGAAAAAATAACATCAAAATTGTGGGTGAGCCTAGAGTATTTGCCAGCTCAAGGGGCCTCTGGGCCTCCCTTTGCTCCTTGAACACTGTGTCCTGCTTGTTTCAGCCAGCCCTTCATCTGTCTTTCAGTTCCTCGGTGGGTGGTACTTCTACGTTCAGGCCTACAAATCTCTGAGACACGGAGCAGCCAACATGGATGTGCTCATCGTGCTGGCCACCAGCATTGCCTATGCCTACTCTCTGGTCATCCTGGTGGTGGCCATTGCGGAGAAGGCCGAGAGGAGCCCCGTGACATTCTTTGACACTCCCCCCATGCTCTTTGTGTTCATTGCCCTGGGGCGGTGGCTGGAACACGTGGCAAAGGTGAGTGCAGCTTTATGTTACAAGAAACCCTTCCTTCAGTAATACAAATCTTAATACATCTGAACACCATGTTTAGAATTACTAACTATACACAATTAGAGCAAGACTTAAAAGAAATGTGAAACCTACATATAATTAGGTGCTTTGATCACTAATCTCCAAATTGGTTGCTACTTCTGAAATCCCAGCTAATCTGGTTAATTATTAAAACCTTTGTTCGGTGCATTGTGTCATGGAAAGAACCCTGGATTTCAGGTCAGAGGTCATACCGTCTCTTAGTACATAGCTGAGTATACTACTTATTAGTCTAGAAATCCGCATTTCCACAAATGCAGGTTATTAAAAATGGGTCATGCCATTTTAAGTAACCCGCATTGTACTCAGCATTTTAATATATCTTATAAATGAATGGGGCCCTGGCCCTGAAAGAAATGGGCTTGAACCTAAAAGAAAACTATCAGTGGGTAGATTGGTATTATTTTTTCAGTCTGAAATGTAATTAATTGAACTGTGGCCTTTGTGCATTCAGTGTGGCAATGACATGGCTGTGTTGATGCGCAGTGTGTCCTTCCCATCGACCAGGAGAGCCCTTTGGTGTGCTGTGTTAGGGAGGTAGACTTTTCCTGCAGGGGTCAGTTTATGATAGTTCTTGTTTTACATTCTGGTTATTTCTTAGAGCAAAACCTCAGAAGCCCTTGCCAAACTCATGTCTCTCCAAGCCACAGAAGCCACCGTGGTGACCCTTGGTGAGGACAACTCAATCATCAGGTGGGTTATCTTCATCCAAAGTGCTTGGTCAATTTATGTCAATCTGTGTTGTACACATCAAACACCCATCGTGTATGTGACACTAGACCTCATGAAGACGGGCATAGACATGCACAATAAGATCCCTCCTTCAATCCAGTCATGTACACCAGGCATTTACCAAAAGATGAGCACAAATTCACAGTGCTGTATGCTGCTAAATGATAAATTAGAGGTACAGATGATTCGTAGCCCTGGAATTTAGAAGAGGAAGGCTTGTGGTGGTCAAGGAAAGCTTCCCAGGGAACCTGGAGTGTGGGCTGGGCCTTCCTTGCAAGATTTAGAGCAGTGGTTCTCAACCTTTCTAACGCCTTGACCCTTTAATACAGTTCCTCATGTTGTGGTGACCCCCAACCATAAAATTATTTTCGTTGCTACTTCATAACTGTAATTTTGCTACTGTTAATGAATCGTAATGTAAATATCTGTGTTTTCCGATGGTCTTAGGCGACCCTGCGACCCACAGGTTGAGAACCTCTAGCAGGGTCGCCTAAGACTATCGGAAAACACAGATATTTACATTACGATTCATAACAGTAGCAAAATTACAGTTATGAAGTAGTAACAAAAATAATTTTAAGGTTGGGGATCACCACAACATGAGGAACTGTATTAAAGGGTCAAGGCATTAGAAAGGTTGAGAACCACTGATTTAGAGGATTCAGTCAGGCTGAGAGAGAAGGGATTCAACTTGCCAAAGAATAAAAAAGGAAGTAGTATTTTTCTTCTTCACAAGGTTGGCAGATATTAAAAATGATTATTTTCATTATTGCTGGAACTTATATAGCATTTACTGTTTACCAGACTCCATTCTAAACTCTTTTATTTAATCTAACAAAAATATAATAATAATAAAACTTTGAGGAAGGGACTAATAGTACCGTTATTTTAAAGATGAGGAAACAAATTCAGAGAAGCTAAGCAAATGGCCCATGGTCACACAGGTAGTAAGGAGTTGAATTGGGATATAACCCAGGCTGTTGATTGCAGAGTCCATATTCTTTACCCTTACAAATACTGACTCTTAAAGCATATTTAATAATAGGGACATTTTTACAAATTTGCTTCTGTATTTCTCTGGTCAGCCTCATTTTCAAATTCTAGGTACTGGTTATTTATATGCTTTCTTCACATTCCTGAAATCTCCCCAGCTCCACCACTTTCCCATTTAACCTGTGATCTCACTTATGACTACTGACATCCAACAGTTTCCTGCCACTCAAATTACAAAGCTGTCTTCCCCTGCTGCACCCTCCCGCCTGCCCCATGGAACATGGGTCTGTCTCCTTGGGTCTCTGTTCAGGAGCTTCCTCTGTTGATTTCTCGTTGATCTTCAGTGTCTCCGTTTTTGCAGATTCTTAACCATCCAGTATGACATATACTCCAAATTCTATTGTTTACACCAACCTGTGCCCTTCTCCCACTGTGCACTTGCCCATTCATCACACTCTTGCCAGTGCCAGTTCACTGGCTGTGTCCTCCAAGAGACAAACTTCTGAGGCTGACACAGGTCCTTGTTCCCCTGTGGGGCTCTCAGTGGGCCTGTGTGGAGTATATGAACCATTCAGTGAGACCTGAAGAACTAAAAGTTAATGAGGCACAGGCTGACTGCAGCACTGATACTGCCTGGCTGCTGGCTTTTAAATACTAATCAGAATTGTGGTGATAGCTGAGATTTGAGAACTTATTATGTACCAGGTACACTACTCAGCACTTTGCATAAATTATCTGATTTAACCCTGTTATGCCCTATGAGGCAGGTACTCTCATGATTCCCCTTTAATTAGGAAGAATCTTAGGTACGTGTCCACAACAGGTGAGTGGCAGGGCTGGGACTAGAGCCCTGCAGACACGGAGCCACCCTCCAGACAGGAGGACCCTGTTGTCACTTGTAGGCTTGTTGGCACCTGTAGGCTTCCACGTACACTTGGTTACTTCTACACTAGTAATCTTCTTGGCTGCTTTATTTTTTTCCTTTTTCTTCTTTTTTAATTTATCTTTATTGGTGAAAGTATTACAGATGTCCCCTTACCCATCCACCCCCACTCCCAACCCTCCCCAGGCCTTTCCCAAGCTATTGCTTTTCTTCTTCTAAATTAATGACGAGAGTTTCTGAGAAGTGAAAATATTCAAGTCAGGAATAAAGCCAAGAGCAACTTCATTTACTGTTTGCCTTTCATTTGAAAGTGCATCTGAAAGCGTGGACTACCATGGCATGGACAGCTCCGTTGACTTCAATACAGGAGACATGCATCTTTGCCAGAAGGCAAAAGCTAGTTGAAATCCCGAAGGACTATGGGGCTAAACTCCTGTCATAACTCAGTTCTTTTCCAAAGATGGTGATTAATTTTTGTTGGTGGACACATTATGGGCCTGACTACTACCATCATAATGTGGTGGTACCATTTTTTAAGTTAGGAGCTCAAAGACCATTCTGGCTTTGCCTCAGATGGGCTGTGTGCTTGGAGCACATCAGTTAATGCCTGTTTTGTATAGTTCCTCTCTGTCAAATGGGGGAGGGGTTCCTGACAGGGTGTTCTGGGCTACTTGGAGGAGATGGACCCAGGGTCACCCCTTGCTCTCCTGCTCTTCTGAGGAGCTGTAGTACCAGGCCTCCCCACCGCTAAGTCAGACTCCGCCTCCTGCAGGGCCTCCTGCATCTGGGCCTCTGCTGGTATGGATAGGTCTGCGGTGCCTTCTGAAGGCCACTGGAGTTTCCTGCCTCAGCTGGCTCCGTTCAGTGAGACCTTCTGCCAGGGCCACCTCTCCTTTCTCTCCATCCCAAGTCTTGGGTGATGGGAACGTCTGCATAGCTGGCTGATCTGGCAGTCATTTCTTCATTCTCCTCATTCCTTAAATATCGATGAATCTTGGGCTTTTAGTGTTGGCCCCATTGTCTGCTGTCTTGGTGTGTTACAGACTGTCACTGGGATACCTTCTATCCCCGTGTCTTCATTCTCAAAACCACCTCGGGTGTCAGTGTTCCCCTGCCTATTGGAATCTGTCTCTTGGGTGGGCATAAAGACCCGGTCAACCTGTCTGTGTCCTTCCCATCAGCTTCCCTCTGTGCTCCCTCCCAGATGCTTCCCTCTTCCCCTTGTGCCTGTTTGTCTCCGTGAATGGCACCATCCCACACCAGCTCCCAGGCAGAGGCCTAGGTGTCCTGTGACTCCTTTTCCTCTCATCCGCACTTACAGGCTCTGTCCTCTCACTTCTAGCTCCACAGCCTCTGGTGACCTCGCACGCTGCCCCCTCCCACTGCCACCACACTTGTTCAGGCCACTGCCATCTCTCGTCTGAAGCACTGTAACACTCTTGGTCTCCAAAATATTTTCCCACAAATCAGATAGCATTATTTTGTAGCTATTTTGGTATTGTACTTAGGCATTCCTTAGCACACATGTGAGACTTAGCATCTGCCCTGTGTACCTCTTGGGCTCAGTCTCTTGTCCTGCCATTCCTCCGAATTGTCCACCCACTGGCAGTTCCTAGGAAGAGGCTCTCTCCTGTCTCCAGGCCTCTATACACTGCATGTGTCATCTCTGCCTCTGAACAACTTTCTTCCTTTCCCTTTACCTGGTTCCTGTCCTTCAGGTCTTGTTTTAGATGTCGTGTCCCCCAGAAGCCTTTCCTGTCCCAAGGCCTGGCCTGTGGTCACTGCTCAGTGCTCTCCAAGCACTTGGTGCCTTCGGTCACCCTGGACATACACGTGGCAGGTGCTCAGATACTGACTAGTTGAATGAATGAAACCACTGTCAAATGTTAAATAAATTCCACATGCGTATTGCTTGACATTGAAAGGCCTGCACAGCCTGGTCCCCAATCTCCCACACTGAAGTGTTTTGTTTCCTATAACTGGGAAAACAAAATTATAAATTTTATCTATTTTAAGAGTGTGTGTGTGTTTTGTTTTGTTAATCCATATCCAAGGATATTTTTTCCATTGATTTTTAGAGAGAGTGGAAAAGAGGGAGGGAGGGGATAGGGGAATATCAATTGGTTGCCTACCACACACGCCCCAATGGGAGCCGGGGATCGAATCTGCAATCCAGGTACATGACCTTGACTGGGCCCTTGACTGAGAATCAAACCCAAGAACTTTCTGTGCTTGGACTGACATTTTAACCGCTGAGCAACATCAGCCAGGGATTTTCTATTTTTTTTTTTTTTTAACTTGTGTTAGACGAGTAAGCAGACAGGCAAGGTAAACAGACTGCTGGCAGAATCTCTCTCTCTCTCTCTCTCTTTTTTTTAAATATCTTTATTGCTTTCAGAGAGGAAGGGAGAGAGAGATAGAAACATCAATGATGAGAATCATTGACTGGCTGCCTCCTGCATGCCCCCTACTGGGGATCGAGCCCGCAACCCCAGGGCATGTGCCCTTGACTGGAATTGAACCCGGGACCTTTGGTCCGCAGGCCAACGCTCTATCCACTGAGCCAAACCAGCTAGGGCCTGGCAGAATCTCTTAAAGTTGAAAAAATGCTAGGGTAAAAACTGTTTCAATTAAATATATCTCCACAACTCAGCATTTTGGAGGCCATTAGTTGCTGAAGGAGAAATGCTACTGGGAATGTGCCAGAAGGAGCCACCTTCACCTCCATAAAGGGCTGTTCACTTCATATTAAGCTGTTTAGAGTGAGGAAGATTGGTTAATTCAGATCAAAGTGGAAATTTAAAGTGAGATTAAGCAGAGATTAGCATTACTAATACAAGGGCACCTAATTGGACATGTGTGCCAAGCAAGTATCACCATATAAGCCAAAAGCCTAGTAGGAGCTAAAGTCAGGGGGAGAGATTCTGCCCCACAGTCCTCTTTTCTGAAGTGAGCAGGCTTTCTTTTCCTGACACAGTCGCCTCTTGCCAAGTGGAGAGCTCTGGAATGATAAGCTTTTCTCCAGGTCATACAGACAGGACTCAGAAAGGCAGAGTTGGAGCCTGGATGTCTCCATCGCTAGAAGGCTTCAAAAGAAAGAGTATTCTCGAGTTGCAGAGATTCTCCCCTTCTCCTTGTTCGCTGTGCTGCCCAGTCACCAGTTTACACATCCGACAATCGGGACTTTAGTCTGCTGCCCACTTTCCCTTGAAAGGTCTCCTTTTCAGTGCTCCCTTTATTTCATCAATAGAGGCCCAGTGCACAAAATTCGGGCATGGGTAAAGTCCCTAGGCCTGGCCAGCAATCAGGGCCAATCAGATTCCCCACTTCCTCACCTCCCCATTTCCCCGCTTCCTCCTTCCCTTCCTCAGCGCCCCGCTGCCGCTGGTCACCTGCCATGTTCCGCACTACCCCTGGTGGTCAGCACATGTCATAGCGAGTGATCGAACTCCTGGTCTCCAGGTTGAACTCCCGAGGGGACACTTTGCATATTAGCCTTTTATATATAGATGGCCATTATTGAGGTAACATATATGAATCTGCTTTTAGTTTCTAGCCTGCAAACCTCCTGAGAGGAAGGCTCCACTTTGTTCTGTTCATTACCGCAGCCTAGCATGATGCTTGTTACACAGAGGCTGGTCAGTAGTGCTGGACACTTACTATATGTCAGGCACTGTGACTCCCATCATCTCAGTTAATCTTGGGAACAAAATTGCTATTGTGGAAAGGAGGACTCTAGTTTTGAATCAGGGTTTGACCCGGATTGCACTGCTGCTCCCTGGCGAGGACTCTGAGCTTTCCAGGTCAGGCCATGTCTGCCTTGCTCACTCCTGTGTCCCCAGAACGTGGTACACACAGTGCACACGTGCACTTAGTCTCAGGGTAGGCTTCGTGTGCTCAGGCAGCCTGCACCAGGTGACACAATGGGAGCAGTGTGCCCTCATAGCCTCGCAGGAAGGCGGTGGCGTGGTGGGTACATATGGACCTTCAGGTTCGGGCAACATTGAGTCCTCGCTACAGAGGACATTCCTAACACTTTTTCAGAAAGAAAATGTTGATGTAAATATGTAAAATCTGTCTGCACAAGCTGATCCCTGAGTATTATACATGTATACACAGTGACATTTCAAGAAATGGGCATCTGTGTCCAATTTTGTACCTTTCTTAGAAATGTTCAGGTTTTTGCCCAAATAGGTGAATATCACCTATCTCATATGCTTTTGGGAAGATTCAGTGAGAGAAGACATATACAAATCTAGCACCGTACCTGCACTCAGTAAATGTCTTTTTCCTTGTCACATAAAAAAGGTGGCTTTTTGTATATCCTCTCTGGTAGTGTAAATGTAGTCTTTGTAGAACAAAAGGAAAGTATAACATAACCTCAGAGTTCTGCTTGTTGTACAGGCCTGATTTTCTGATTTTTCACCATTTTTTCATGAGCCAGTAAGTACTGTATATTTGGTAACACAGTGCTTTTAGAGAGGGGCTACCAAAGCTGGTCGTGGTTCCCTGCACGGTCCCTCTCGCTTCCGCACTCCTCCTGCCGGTCCTCCTCCCCTTCTGTCTCTCACCATCCCACCATCATACAATTTACACTTTATGTGCAATTCACGATTTCCTATCTTAATTCACTCCCTTTTCTGCTTCTGTTATTTTCTCCCCTTTCACAACAAAACTTAAAAGTTATCTTTAGCTGCTATCTTCATTTCCCTTCACTTTCTATCTTCAGCCCATTCCAGTTGAGCTTCTGCCTCCACCAATTTCTGCAATTGCTTTTGCCAAAGACATCAAGTAATTTCCATGTACCCAAATCCAACCTTAATCCACATTTTAATCTCTCACCAGCACTTTTAGCCTTTAATGCCTCTTACGTTTTTTCTTTTTTATTAATATATAATTTATATTCATTGAAGTACACAAATTCTAGTATAGAGCATGATGAATTTTACATTTTTGCATCTGTGTAACTACATCTGCATATTTGATGACATTGGGGTGCTAGTTCCTTCGGATCCTCTCCTTTTCCTTTGCTTCACTGGCTGGCCCTTTGCTTCTCCCTCACTGGCCCTTCCATTCCTGCTCTACCTCCAAATATTGGTATGACCCAGGGCTTAGTTCCAGAACTCCTCTTTTCCTGTTACTCTTCTAGGTAAGCTCTTAGCATTTCATGGTTTTAAATGCATTTCTATTTTGTCAGCTCCCATATTTGTACCTCAAGCTCTGACCTCTTCTGTCAGCTTCAATCTTTTGTGTATACGTGTGTTAATCCTCACCTAGGATATTTTTCCATTGTTTTTTAGATTGAGTGGAAAGGGAGGGAGGGAAGGTGGGGGAGGTAGAGAGAAAGAAGTATCAATGTGAGAGAGACACATCGATTGGTTGCCTCCTGCATGCCCCTAACCTGGCCGGGGAGCAGGAGTGAACCTGCAACCCAAATACATGCTCTTTTTTTTTTTTTTTTTTTTTATTGATTTCAGAAAAGAAGGGAGAGAGTTAGAAACATCAATGATGAGAGAATCGCTGATCAGCTGCTTCCTGCACGTCCCACAGTGGGGATCGAGCCCACAGCCTGGGCATGTGCCCTGACTGGGAATCAAACCGTGACCTGGTTCATAGCTCCATGCCAGCTGGGCCCAAGTACGTGCTCTTGACCTGGAATCAAACCTGAGACCCTTCCATGTGCGGGCCGAAGCTTTAACCACTTGGCCGCACCTGCCTGGACTCCAATCATATTTTCAGCTTCCTACATAACATTAAGTCATATAGGCATCTCAAACCTGACAGGTTAAAATGGAGATCTTCAGTTCATCTCCTCTTTCCTCTCCCTCCCCAGCTGCTTCTCCATAGTTCTTTCCATTTCATTACGTGATTTCTCATCCACCCAGTGGCTCACATTGAAAATTGAGTTCATCTTTGATTCTTTCCCTGTGCATTTAGTGCATCTGCTCATCTTACTGATGCAGGCCCTAAACACATCCTGGGTATTTCTTCACTCCTTCTCTAGCTTGTGCCATTGACATCTTTTGCTTGGTTGATGTCAACAACCTAACTCTTATCTCAGCTTCTGTTATTGTCCCTACAGCCCATTCTCCTGCAGCAGCCAAAGAGACGAAAATGTGAATCAGATTATGTCACTTTCCTACTGAAAACCCTACATTCAAGCATACATACATCTCTGCTCTGCAAGGTCCAATGTGATCTGCATTCCGCCTGCCCCACTTTCTTCCCTCCAGCAATGCTTGCCAGCTTCGCATTTTCAAAGGCACCCTTTCTGTCTGTCTCAGGGCCTTTGCGTTAGCTGTTTTTTTCTCCCTTGAATGTTCTGTCCTGGGTATTTTGGCCTCTCTTGTCATCTAGATCTCAACTCAAATGTCATTGTCCAAGTGAGGCCTACTCATTTTTTTTCCTCCTCCCACAACTAAAGAAGCCCTTCAGTCACATTTTCATCACAGCATTTATTTAATATGTGGAACTAATTTGTTTGCTGTCTGTTTCCTCCACGAAATTTGTCTTCATGAGGGTAGGGCCTTTGCTATCCCAGTCACAGCTATGCTCTCAGTGCCTCGTACAGTGCCTGGCACTTAATAGTGGCACAATAAATACTGACTCAATCTGTAACTGACAGATACACTGAATACTGCTGCTCCGTGTAAAGCAAGTATAGTGTAACCAGTCCAACAGTTGTAGAACTCAGCCTGAGTGACAGACCAAGAGGGTGAGCTGCAATGAGTGGCCATGTGTGTAACTTGAGTGGCATTTATTGCAGAGAGGAGCAAGTACCCATGGAGCTGGTGCAGCGGGGTGATGTCATCAAGGTTGTTCCCGGGGGAAAGTTCCCAGTGGATGGGAAAGTCCTAGAAGGCAATACCATGGCCGACGAGTCCCTCATCACAGGTTAGGTGACTTTTTTTGCATTCCCTTCGGGTGGGTATCAGTGCAGTGGCAGGTCCCATGAATGCTGAATGGGGTTTTAGTGCATGAAAGTTGGTCTCTCCTCTCCACCTCTAGGAGAAGCCATGCCAGTCACTAAGAAACCCGGAAGCACAGTGATTGCTGGATCTATAAATGCACATGGCTCTGTGCTCATTAAAGCTACCCATGTGGGCAATGACACCACTTTGGCTCAGATTGTGAAATTGGTGGAAGAGGCTCAGATGTCAAAGGTAATGAAAAAATGTAAGGAACAATATCACTTCTGCTTTCTCATTTTAGAAATCATCCCAAGAGTTCCAAAGAGTCAGGCAGATATTATTGAGTCAAGAGTTAATGAAGTGGTGAAGATCTGGAGCAGGGGGTGGGGGTGGGCTAGAAGAGGTCAATGGTGGTGGGGCGGGGTGGGGGGAGGAAAGGGCATACTTTCAACAATAAAGATTTAAAAAAAAAGTTAATGAGGGAGGTGAGAATCCCAGTCCTTGTCCATTCTTGTGGTATTTGATTGCTTTGCAGATTGTAATTTCCTGTGGTCTTGGTGTTTTATTTTTATAGGCACCCATTCAGCAACTGGCTGATAAGTTTAGTGGATATTTCGTCCCATTTATCATCATCATTTCAACTTTGACGTTGGTGGTATGGATTATAATCGGTTTTATCGATTTTGGTGTTGTTCAGAAGTACTTTCCTGTAAGTTGAATGCTGTGGGCTGTATGGTTGTTGTTTTAGATTGCCATTAACCCTATTCTTTCATGTCTTAGATTCAGTGGGCTTTGGTTACTCATTACATTTTATTTGCTTGCTTTACTTATTGGCAGCAAAATCTTAGCCGTGGTAGGAAATCAGTCACTTCTGCAGGTTTTTATTAAAGACTAGAGGCCCGGTGCACAAAATTCTTGCACTCGAGGGGGCCCCTCAGCCCGGCCTGCGCCCTCTTGCAGTCCGAGAGCTAGCGGGGAGTGGGCCTAAGCCGTCAGTCGGACATCTTTAGCGCTGCTGTGGAGGCTGGAGAGGCTCCTGCCACTGCTGCTGCACTCACCAGCCGAGAACCCGGCTTCTAGCTGAGCAGCACTCCCCCTGTAGGAGCGCACTGACCACCACGGGGAAGCTCCTGCACTGAGCGTCTGCCCCCTGGTGGTCAGTGCACATCATAGTGACTGGTCATTCCGCAGGTCAGTCAATTTGCATATTAGCCTTTTATTATATAGGATGGCCTTTGCTTCCTAGTTAGATAATTTCACAAACATCAATTGGCTTTCAGTTGCAATGCTTCAAGCAGTATTGTCCATTTGGAGAGTTATGAACTACACACCATAGCAGATAGGTCACTTCAGATTTTGATGGCATACATGATAATATTTAACAAATTTTAAGAAAAATGTATTTTTGCTGTCTATGTCCATAAATACCATCTTTAATCTCACAGCTTCCCAAGCAATGCTAGTGAGTTTTTAGTAAATACTTATTAAACATGAGGCAACAGTATGTATATACATTTATTAGTTGAAGAAGTGGATGAAGGATATTATCTTTTTTAAAAAAAACAACAACAAACATATCTTTATTGATTTCAGAGAGGAAGGGAGGGGGAGAGGGAGATAGAAACATCAGTGATGAGAAAGAATCACTGATTGGCTGCCTCCTGCACACCCCACACTGAGGATTGAGCCCACAACCCGGGCATGTGCCCTAACCAGGAATCGAACCATGACCTCCTGGTTCCTAGGTTGATGCTGAGCCACGCTGGCTGGGCAAAGGATATTATCTTAAGAAATGTATTTTATCAAACTTTTAAAAAGGTAGAAAATACCAAAAATAAAACCTTAATGCTTCAGAAATTAGAACTTAGTGATTTCTAATTGGGACTGATTTTGTTGCCCCCAGGGACATTTGGCCATATCTGGAGACATTTTTGGTTCTCATGACTAAGGAGGGGATGCTACTGGCATCTAGTGGGTAGAGACCAGGGATGCTGCTAACATCCTAAAATGCACAGGACAGCCCCCACAAATAATTATCTGGCCCTAAATATCAATAGTGCTGAGGTTGAGATACCTTGATATACATAAAAAGCTAATGACTCCCTTAGAGTAGTATTGATAACTGCCTAGTGAGTAGAATAATGTTTTACCTTATTTTTCAAAAATATCTCATACTTAGCCCAGTGTAATGTGTATTTTACCTTAGAGCCATAGAATAAGGAATTGCAACTACGGAATGGATAATACTTTAAAAAACTTGTTTTTACTCATAATAAAAGGTATAGCATATTGTTGGGGTGTGTGTGATTCACTAAGATGTCATTTTCTCTCTCAAATTTCCTATCTTAAAATGAAAAATGTCCAAGTTTTACATTTTCTGATATCTAAGGAGACTTCAGTGCTTTTAAGTAACCTATGACTGTATTTCAGAATTTGCCACTGGCTATTGTGGCAACTCACTGCCTAAAATTTCTGCTTTTGTGGGAGAGCAGCTCATTGGCATGTGTCTATGGGAAAATTCAGTCCTAAACAAGTTGGAATGTGTGGCTTTCTGCTGTTCCCTGCCTTTCATCTTACTTTGGCTTCTTTTGTTTTATCTGCAATATCAGGGAGGATGCTGGCAAATGAGGTACTGCATGTTCCTTTAAGATACTGTTATCACTGTGCTATGTAAACATCACTGCAGGGACAGGGTTCACATCAGCTTCTAGAAGTCTATCCAATCCCATCACAATGCCAGGTGTTATTTTGATAAGAATTATTATGTGTGTTTTTTAAAAAACACACACACAAATCATCTTACCTCTAAGAAATGCATTATGTCTTAAACAACAGGCCCTCTACCCAATTCCAACTATTTCTATAAAAATTAAGTGACCCTTTAATAATATATCTTATTTTAGAATCTTGCCTTTCAAGAAAAAAAGTATGTAGATAGAAGCTAATGAGATTGTGGTCTGTATCCTTGATTTAGAAAACATACCTTTTATTATAATTAAGTGAATATAGTATCTCCTGATAGTACTCCAGAGACACCAGCCACTTAAAAAAAACACAAATAAACGAAGATAACTCCAGATGTCACAATGCAAATAACACCAATATGTGCCACCATACCTGGAAAAGAGACCCATACTTTGTTTTGGATTTACACAGGAAACAACAGTGATTTGGATTCTGTGTGATTTCTCATTTCACTCTCCACTTACCTCTCTTTCCTCTTTTCAGACCCCCAACAAGCATATTGCCCAGGCAGAGGTGATCATCCGGTTTGCATTCCAGACATCCATCACAGTGCTGTGCATTGCCTGCCCCTGCTCCCTGGGCTTGGCCACACCCACGGCAGTCATGGTGGGCACCGGCGTGGCTGCCCGGAATGGCATCCTCATCAAGGGGGGCAAGCCTCTGGAGATGGCCCACAAGGTTGGCCCAGCAGTGCAGCATTCCTGATCATCTTTTGGGGTCTTGACTAGGATGATTTTGTAGTTGTTTACTATATGATTTTTTTAAACTTTGAGGTCTATTGAAAATAGTATCTGTTTAAATTTCATATTAAGAGCGAAACCTGAAAGAGGGCCAAGGATAGCACTGTTCATTAAGTAAAACAACAGGAAGCCAGGACTGACAGAATGGTAGCAGCAGTTAACAGTTATAGAATTAAACACTTTATAAATATCAGTTGATTTAATCTGATCAACAGCTTTGAGGTGGTGCTATTCCCATTTTACAGATGAGGGAGCTACAGCAGGAGGAGGCCAGGTGACTTGCCTAAAGGCCTGCAGCTAATAAGTGGCAGAGCCAGGTTTCACACCTGGAAAAAAGTACCAACTCTGCATCTGTGTGATTAGCAGAGGGGTCCTGTGACCTTGAGGAGTGGAATAATGGGCAACAGTGTATAAAGAATCATCCTTTGGCCAAACATACCAATCCTTAACCTTTCATTAATGTAGTCAGTATTTGTTGAGCATGTTCTATGTGTGGGTCTTATAGCTGGCCCTAGTCATGGTCTTTGGCTATCATGGAGTAAGTAAAGAACAATGCTATGAGATGGGGTGCAATGCCATGAGATCAGCTCAGCAGGGGGCCTAGCGTAGACTTGTGTGTGTTGGACTGGCCATGAGGGGTGGTGTATCTGAGACCTAACAGTTGAGTGAGAGTGAGCCAGAAAACGGAGGTTGGGAAGCATGTTCTGGCAGTGGGGAAAGCACCTGCAGGGTAAGGGGCTGGGTAGGGGGTGCTGTATAATAGACTCTATAAGATCGAAGACTGTAAACTGTTCCCATCATTGTATCCCCAGTGTCTTGCCCAGTGCTTGGCACATTGAAAACACTCAATAGTTATTTGCTGAATAATAAATGAGGAACTGAAAGAAAATCATTGAGAGAGAGAGAAATCGATAGATCAGGCTGTTGAGGGAAAAGGTGAGGGAGAGAGTGATCTTGAAGGGTCTTAGAGGTTTATTAAAGGATTTGGAAATTAACACAAAGAACAACAGGGAGCTGTAGAGGGGTTTGAAGCACCTATGTGATGTGACTGGATTACTTGTTTGGAAGATCTGGTTACAAAGTGAAGGATGGACTAAAAGGAGACAAGAATTATTGGAGGAAGACCAGTTGTTAGTGTTGAAGGGGATAGCACTGAGTAGCAGAAACAAAAAGCTGAATCTATTATTTGCTAATGAAGGGAGAACCATGCTTGTGGGACACAGTCTGAACACAGCAAGCAGACCTAATATGGGGCTTGGGGAAGTCTGATTCCAGGGATTGATGGACTCTGGCCATAGGAAAGTAGGAACCAGTGTGGCTGTTATTGACTGGCTGAGCCCACCCACAGGGACTGGTGTAAAGCTGCCATTGGCTAAGTGGGTCAGTTCTAAAAACTGGCTCTGATGGTTACCTGTTATTATGGCCAAGGAATACTCCCTTCCTTGAACTTAGAGTGCGAGAGCTTTAATGTTAGTAGGCATTTGCACTTACACAGGCCAGAGAAAACCATGATTGACTCAGCAGATAGCAGTAGATAGCCGACTCCCAGATCCCTGGCCTCTGATCCTGCACAAGAAATCTGCCAGTGTTACTGTCCAGGAGACCGTGTGCCATCTCTCGCTACATCGGAGTGAGAGTTTCTGGCTCAACCTGGTTAAGATTAAAACATAATGAGGATTTTGGGGGGCATAGAGGGAAACAAGAGTTTTTGCAGGGGGAGTGGTTGAACCTTGTGATTGATTGTAGATGATTATGTCATGGAGGATGAAGGACTATTGTTATCTTCTAGAGGGAGTGTGAGTTAAGTTCTGCCTCAAGATTGTGTGGATTTTAAAGTCCCTTCCATCTGTATTTATGCTAACGAAGATGTGATTGTTTTGACAGATAAAGACTGTGATGTTTGACAAAACTGGCACCATTACCCATGGGGTCCCCAAAGTCATGCGGGTCCTCTTGCTTGTGGATGTGGCCACGCTGCCCCTCAGGAAGGTTCTTGCTGTGGTGGGGACTGCAGAGGCCAGCAGTGAGCACCCCTTGGGTGTGGCTGTCACCAAATACTGTAAAGAGGTACGAAGACCTGGGCATTGCTCCTCCTCCTCCTCCTCCCACAGCCTCCTCTCTTACCCGTGAGGCTGGAGCCTCCAAGCTCCTTCCTCCTAACAGGCTTTTCCTCTCAGCTGCCATGGCACCTCAGTCAGCTGCCTTCGAGGAGGCCTTGGCTTGTGTGATCTGGAAAACCACTTAGCAGGCCAGCGGAGATGTGGCTCGCAGTAGCTGGTCCCTTGTCACATTTCCAGATATTGCAAAAGCAGCTCAGTGTTAACAGTCATTTGTTGATCATTTACTGAGCACCTGGGCTCAGGACAACTATTAAGATGGGAACTCTGCCTCTCGGAGCTGCTTGCTGGTTGGGTGAGGAAGACAGATGGTATATAAATTCAGTCCTTTACGTAGTGCAAAGGGATACAAAAATGAATGGGGTCTTGGGGGGAGGGGTAGAAATCCATGCAGTTGGGAACATCTGAAATGGAGAGGAGCCAGCAGAAGTGAGCGGAATGCCCAGTGGGTTCTTGGCATAGTTACTGGGGAAGCATTCATCTTTTGATCTTTTCAGACGGAAGGTCCTATTTAATTTTCTCTATTTTCAATATGAATATAGAAGCAGCAGAATGTGCCAGAATACTGCCCAGAAAAAATGTAAACTGTGTGGGCAAATACAATTATCAGTAAATGTAGAGGGTTACATGGATGCCTTGAAAAAGTTGACAACTCTTCCTGGACAGGGAACCTTCCAGAAATCTCATTTCGTGTTTCTGTCTTTCATGTAGGGTCAGGCAGGCCATTTCACCTCTCACCTTTCTGATGTTTCAGGAAGAATTCTGCTCACCTCAGCCATCCTTCCTTTGCTGTTTTGTTAATCCAAATAAAAACAGTGCCCCACTTCTTTCTCCTGCCACATCGCCCTTCTCCACAGGGTCTGTAAATGGGCAGTTCTCTCTTAATAGCCTCAAAATAGCTTTGTTACCACTTGCCTTTTCCATTATTTTAATGAAATTACGTGTGACCTAAAAATAATATATTTCCTCTCTTTGGCACCTTTACAACTCCCCATCCTTAATTTGAGATGTTTGATGTGAATAGCCTTTCTCCTAGTCTGCAACATGTCCAATATCATGAGGCATCCACGTAAGGAGAGAGTTTAGGCTATTTAATTTTGTTCAATTCAATAATTATAATGTCTGTGTCAGAGAAAAAGAATTGCTGAGTTAATAGTTTATCTCTACCTTTTCCTGCAATTCTACTTCCCATCCCTCCTTTCCCTCTTAAATCATGGTTGGGGCTGCTGTCTCTCCTACCCTCACCCCCATCTCTGCCCTGCTCCCTCTCCCCTCCCCCTCTGTTTTCTGTTTCTTCTTCCTGCTCCCTTCCTTCACAGGAACTTGGAACTGAGGCCTTGGGATACTGCATGGACTTCCAGGCCGTGCCAGGCTGTGGAATTGGCTGTAAAGTCAGCAGCGTGGAAGGCATCCTGGCCCACAGCGAGCACCTGAGCAAATGGGCCACTCACTCGAATGGGGTTGGCAGTGTCCCCACAGAAAGAGGTATCCCTGGCCTTTTCTCTGGTGCTCGGCCTGTCAGGGGTTGGGTCCAGCTGGGTCAGGTGGCAGCATGCCAAACACAGAGAGCACCATGCCACCTGGTCCCCCTGCTGTGGAGAAAGGGGGCTCATGGCAGGTGCACTGCATGCCTCCCTCCCCAGGAAAGCCTCAGGTTCCTCTTGTATTTCATTCCTCTGAATCTTGATGCCAATGGCAGACAAAAGTAGTCTATTACGTAAATCTATAGAGTATTGCTCATAATTTTGAGTCTCTACTTTCTTATCCCAAGTTAGCTTGGCTTCTTGTGAGCTACAAAGTGGACAGCTGGGAATTCTGCTTTGTTCTTCCGAAATAGGAAACCTCCCGCTTAGTAGAACTCTGATGGGAAGTTTTGTGTTTACAGAGCTGGCAGCAGTCAGGGAAAGCTGATGGGAATGATCTGCCCACACGAAGAAGGGACACTGTTTGGAGTGAGAGCTGCTTTTGAATAATGGCTTTCTTATTCTAAGGGTAGCTTAGTAGCCTTCGGCGTAAGAGTG
This sequence comes from Plecotus auritus, assembly GCF_963455305.1. Lineage (NCBI taxonomy): Eukaryota > Metazoa > Chordata > Mammalia > Chiroptera > Vespertilionidae > Plecotus > Plecotus auritus. The sequence goes on along the minus strand of NC_137772.1, from coordinate 96,678,945 downwards.
TGAAAACATACCCCCTCCCCCCCAAAAAAATGTGTCTAATGCTTTCTCTTAAGTATGTTGGTAATTAAATCTTGATTTAGATTTCACTGTTGGAAGCCATATTCTAGCAACTTAAAGCCCTAGGATGACATTTCATTTAGTGTCCAGGGACTGGTTCATGCAGTGACGCCTAAGTTACTGGCACACATGGAAGGTGACAGGAGAAAGACTCACTGGCCTTTTAGGAAGTATAGCTTTAAAACATTTCATAGAAGTAGACAGATTACTTGCTGGTTCACCTTGGGTCATCTGTACCAAGCATGATGTCGCTACGCACCACTTGGATTTGATGCTGGAGAAATAACTCCCTGAAAAAGAAGCAGCAGATTCCTCTAAAGGCAAATAGGGACATCACATAATGTTTGATATGCTTGTAACGTTTTCACACATAGAAAATGGACCTTTTAATGCTCCATTTTAATTCATACCCACATGTTCTACACATTAATTATACTTTTTCCCCTGGTCCTTTAAGGATGGTGTTCTGAGAGGCACTTACTAGGTGATAATTTCTCAGAATGGTCAAATGGATATTTTGCCTTTAAAAGGGTTCCCTAGTTTTTAGTAATTTCTCATAATGTAGTTACACTGGGAATAACCACAAACTCTTTTGAACAGATGTAGTTCCCCAGACTTTCTCTGTGCTAATTGGAAACCGAGAATGGATGAGGCGCAACGGCTTAGCCATTTCCAGCGACGTCAGTGACTCTATGACAGACCATGAGATGAAGGGCCACACGGCCATCTTGGTGGCTATTGATGGTATTACTCCGCTCTGCCTTCCTCCTGCTCTCTCAGACATGAAGCTTTTGGTGATGTCAGGCAAAAAGAGATCTTGCCTATTTAAAAAGAAACAAATCTCCCTTTACTAATTTTAGTTTCATCTTGTAAAAGATTACGCTGATGTCTTTTCACGGCATCCCCAGTCCCGAGGTCATTTTCAACTCGCTCTCCCTCTCTGCTGCAGAGCCAGCTCTGCCCTGGCACCTGCCTCCTTGTACTTGGGATCCTGTATTCACCATTATTGTTTGCTGCAGTCCAAGCTGGCAGCTTGGAGTCCTCCTCCTCATCAGTGCAGACAAAGCAGTTCACTTTCCAAGAAGTTTAACCCTAGCATGCCCTGAAATATGAGGTCCCTGCAGCTTGCCTCCGCTTCTCAAGATGGAGTGTATCTGAGGACCCAGTTATATCTTGGGCTTTACATCTCAGATAGATTAGAATGTTACTTTGTTAATGTTAGTTTCTGCTAACAGAAGTAAAACTATATGCAAATAAGAACTAATTTAGTTCTCTTTCCTATTCTCTTTTTTGTTTTCCTCCTCCCATCTCGAGGCCGCCTCCTAAGTCCTTGTAAGTCCACAGTCCCCTCCACTCGACAGAGCAGAATTGGCTCAACTGAAGGAGTCATTACCTTATACATCACTCACCCTCACTGTGCTCCCGCCACACCTCAGGCCTCAAAAGCCTTCCTTGCCTCAGTATCTAAAAGGTTCACTCAAAAAAAAAAAAAAAAAAGTTCTATTCAAGTGGCTTTTATCATAAGGGAAAAAAAGGAAGTATTGATTTTCTTGCTGTTTGGACAATCATCACTTCCTAAGTAGTATTTTCTGTATTTGTCATGTTTTAATAGCTAAGGTATATTGAGTTATGAGCTAGATACTCTGCAAGTGGATGTGCCATGCAGAAAATTTGGAAAATTCTGAGAGCTATAAAGAAGAAAATGGAATTGCTCGTTAGCCTACCCCTCAGAGAGCCACTGTTGACATTTTGATAGTCCTTCCAGACTGTGTATGCATCTGTCATGTGTAAATTTTACAAAACAGGATCAAACCATATTATGTTCTATAATTGGGTGTCTGGCTTCTTGCCGGTACCGTGATGTTAAGGACACTGTGCTTGCTTCTTGGGCCGCCGGGGCCCTCTCCCGAGCACTCACTGTGGTGTTCCCTCAGGGCTGCTCTGTGGGATGATCGCCATTGCAGACGCCGTCAAGCAGGAGGCCGCCCTGGCTGTGCACACACTGAAGAGCATGGGCGTGGACGTGGTGCTGATCACGGGGGACAACCGCAAGACAGCCAGAGCCATCGCCACCCAGGTCTGGGCAGGTGCCTCTTCCCTTTTTCAAACTAAAGTGATATTAAGCTTACAGAAGCAGTTGAGGGGAAAAAACTAAGCACCAGTGCATCCAGCACTCAGCTTTGCTTCTGCTTCCCCCTGCATGGTACTTTTCAGCCATGCAGCACCTCCCCCCCTCCCCACCACCACCACCACCATGCTGTAGCAGCAAAGGTCCCACCCCGGGGCCTGGGAGCTGTGATTCGTGCAGGACTGGCTGCAGCCCTGGAAAAGCAACTCCATCATTCTCCATTTCCCAGTGTTTGCAGTGAACACAAAACAACAACCCATGGCTTGAGGGCTGACATAAACAACTTTGTAGTCTTTATGTTGAAGGAATGTTTTGCCAGCTCAACTCTTCCCACTTGTTGCACCAGATAAGTGACTGATCCCGGGCAGTTTCCCTGCAGCCCTGGGTTCTGAGTTTGGGCCGTGCAGAAAGTGCTGCTGCATGCTTGCCTGGCCTACCACACGGGGATGGCTCCAGTGCAAATTCCTGAAAAGAATATATACCCCTTCTCCCAAAAATGTGTGTACAGTGGTATGCTTTTGAAAATGAATTGCACCTTATGAGGGAAGCAACATACCTCTCTTAACTGGGCATTTTGCTAATAATGGACTTGAGTTACTCCCTTTCCTGGTTAAAACTTGTTCATTCATTCAGCAAGCACTTGCTAAACACCGCCCATGCGACAGCAGGCTACAGAGCGGAGTGAAGAGGGTACCTGCCCTTAAGGAGCTCCCAGTCCTGTGGGGAGGGTGGACCAGTGACCAACTATAAATTGAGTCCTTGGTGTTTCCAAAGAAGAGTGCATAGGGCATGTGGGTGCCGCCAGCTTACCCTCCAGCCTGGCAGGGGCTGGGAATGTCTTCCCAGAGGAGAGGAAGCTTGAGTCAGGAGCGGTCTGGTGAAGAAGAGGGGGCAGGAGGAGGGAAACCAAGCTGACCTTCCAGGGCAGAACAGGCAGCATGAGCACCATCCGGGGTACAAAGTAGCCGGGAGTTGGAGAGTGTATGGAGCTGAATGGTGCAGGGAGCTGGAAATGAGCAGAGATCTAGGGGACCGTCTAAAGGGACCTCAGGAGGCAGACCAAGGAATTTAGATGTTGTCCTAAGGGAACTGGGGTCCACTGGAGGACTTTACGCAGGAAAGGAAAATGACCAAATAATTTGTTTTGGAAAGACACTGGGACAGCATATGGAGAAGAGAGTGGGGAGGCCGAGATGTGGGCCGGGAGACCAGTGAGGGCCCCAAACCACTGCCTGGCCTTGGGATGGGATCAGGGAGTAAATTTGCCATGTGATCTGGAACCTGTGGGGCTTGGTGACTGACATCATTGACGACCTGAAGGCTGGGTGGGGGTTGGGCAGGATGACCTGGGTTTCTGCTACTATTCCTATCCTTTGCCAACACCGGGTATTGTCACATATTTATTTTTTTACTGCTGTTTTCCTTTCCTTTTAGGTTGGCATCAACAAAGTCTTTGCAGAGGTGCTGCCTTCTCACAAGGTGGCCAAGGTCCAGGAGCTCCAGAAGGAAGGGAAGAAAGTCGCCATGGTGGGAGACGGGATTAATGACTCCCCGGCCTTAGCCCAGGCCGATGTCGGCATCGCCATCGGGACAGGCACAGATGTCGCCATTGAGGCGGCTGACGTTGTTCTCATCAGAGTGAGCACGCTGTGTCTCTTCCCCGTTGTCCAGGCAGTGGGAGGGGTGAGGGCTGTGGGCACAGCTCCTGACTCTCCAAATGCTCCTCTACCTCAGAATGACTTGCTCGATGTGGTCGCTGCCATTCACCTCTCCAAAAGGACTGTCTGGAGGATACGGCTCAACCTGGTGCTGGCGTTGATCTATAACCTGGTTGGCATTCCCATCGCAGCAGGTAACAGGGCTCACCCTGCTTGTGACTTTTGCCTCCAGCTCTCTGTGTGCCTGGTTCCTGCCGGACTTAGTGCACAGCCCACCTCGCTGGCTGGCTAGCCAGAAGCATCTTAGAAAGTGTTGATTTTATTATGTTCTCTGCTTGCTAACTCTCTAACAGTAAATGAGAAACTGCAGAGAGAACCCCAACCTTCATTCACTCTGGTTCTCTCTGAAAAGCTGCCAAGAGCTTGACTATCTATTTACTATGGCCCTGTTTTCTGAACCATTTATTACACATACAGTCTGAAAAACTAGCATTGTTAACAGTTATGGGGCCCCTGCTACATGCTAGGGACTATGATTGGTGTTTTAGAGCCTTAATTCAAAAATGCATCCTGCCCGAGATTTACCCTGTCTCACAGAAAGAGATGGATTTTTCTGCCTTATAACTCCTCTCTTCCCCGTTCAGTACTGAGTTACCCAGTAGGAAAAAGCTCTTCTGCAAGGAAAGGCTTCTATGTGGGCTGAGACCTAAAGTTTGTAAACACAACTTTCCCACTTCAAGTCCCCTGTTGTGCCTGAGTGGTTAAAGGTGACTCACATAATGGTTAGCATGTCTGCCTGAGCGTACTGGGTGTGGTGGGCCAGGCCAGGCAACTGTACCTTCTGCTTCCAGAGCCAGCCCAGGGGCTGATTCACTCCTGTGTTTGTGCCTCTGTCACAGACCTTTGCCCAGACATGGACTGAGTCTCCTGGCTCTGTCCTGGGTCCTGGCTCACATTGCCCTTTAAAAAGGTGTTTTGATTTTTTTTTTTTTAATATATTTTATTGATTTTTTTACAGAGCGGAAGGGAGAGGAGGGATAGAGAGTTAGAAACATCGATGAGAGAGAAACATCGATCAGCTGCCTCCTGCACGCCCCCCACTGGGGATGTGGCCGCAACCAAGGTACATGCCCTTGACCGGAATCGAACCTGGGACCCTTGAGTCCGCAGGCCGACGCTCTATCCACTGAGCCAAACCGGTTTTGAGCCCTTAGGGAAGACAACCCATGCAGACAGGTCTGTAGTCACTAGCAGTGTGCCCTCTGAGTGCTCACACAGTCCCCGCGGTGCCTCAGGACAGCTGGCTCCCCCGCCCTGCTGCTACCCCTCTGGTTCCTGAGATTCACTGCTCTCCTGGAGTTTCCCCTGAAACTGGTGATGGCGCCTATGGACAGGCCCAGGAAGGGCAGGGGGGTGGGAGACCCCAATCCCCTCAACAGCGCCCCCACTGGCCAGCTCTGAGATAGCCTGCTTCAGAGGCCTGCAGGCATGTGCTCACTGGCAGCGGGCTTCCAAGCTATGCTGAGCACTTCATGGTGGACCCTCTCCTTGCTCTCTCCGGGCTGCACTGTGAGTGTTGTCTCTCCCCCCAACCCACGCAGGTGTCTTCATGCCCTTTGGCATCGTGCTGCAGCCATGGATGGGCTCGGCAGCCATGGCAGCCTCCTCTGTGTCTGTAGTTTTCTCGTCGCTGCAGCTCAAGTGGTGAGTCCCCACAGGGCAGGAGAGTGCACTGCAGGCGAGGCGATACTTGCTAGGCCCCTTTGCACTGCATGCGCAAGGCAGGTTTCGGCTGGCTGGTGCACCTCCTGGGCCAGCAGTGGGTGTGTGCTATGCTTAGATTCCTGATTCATTCACCTAAGGCAGTGGTCGGCAAACTCATTAGTCAACAGAGCCAAATATCAACAGTACAATGATTGAAATTTCTTTTGAGAGCCGAAAACCGACTTCTGCGCATGGGCCACGAAGTTTCAATCGCACTGTACGTGCACACCCGCACGTGGTATTTTGTGGAAGAGCCACACTCAAGGGGCCAAAGAGCCGCATGTGGCTCGCGAGCCGCAGTTTGACAACCACTGACCTAAGGCAAAGCCCTAAGGGACAGCCTGAGTATATAATGATTTATTGGCATCACGATCAAGTAATCCACCACTTAACCATCACCATGTGCTGGGCTATTCTAGTTATTTTGCTCAGGGCTGCTGAGCAAAGTGTCATTAGGCAATTTTATCCTTTTGCGAAGGAACATCATAGAGTGCACTTGCACAAACCTAGATTAGGTGTAGTCTACTACATACCTAGGCTTTATGGTATTACCTATTGCTCCTAGGTTACAAGCCTGCACAGCATGTTACAGTACAAAACAACACAAGAATAATTCAATCACAAGAGAAAATGATGGAATCAAGAGATGCAGTGGGCAGCAGATGTATGAGGTTGCTGCCAGTGTAGTATGGCATAGTGTTTTACACAAACCGATTTTTAGTAAGTAGAAAGAATACATTCTAAAATAATAAAAAATATAGTATAGTAAGTATACAAACCACTAACATAATTGTTCATCATCATCAAGTGTTATGTTCTGTACATAATGGTATGTGCTGTACTTTTATCTGGCTGGCAGCGCAGTGGGTTTGTTTATGCCAGCATCACCACAAACACAGGAGTAATGAGTGTCACAATGGCTCTGACATCTCTAGTGACAGGAAGTTTTCGGCTCCATTATAACCTTATGGGACCTCTGTCATATATGCGGTCCATTGTTGACCGAAACATCATTATGTGGCCCATGACTGTATGTAGACACAGGATCCCTGTGTATTAACATTTTTCCTTTTTCAAAATAGATGTTTATTTACTTATGTTTTCATTTAACAAGAAGTTAATGACAGCCTACATGCCAAGCATTTGGATACAAAGTTTCTAAATTGGGTGAACCCTAGGAGTTTGATAGTGCGTGTTATTGAAAGACTTGGATGAGAGGCTTTCAAAAGCCTATGTCCAGAATGGTTCAAATGCTCTTGGAATCTTACTTTGCAGCTATAAGAAGCCCGACCTGGAGAGGTACGAGGCCCAGGCCCAGGGCCGCATGAAGTCCCTCACCGCGTCCCAAGTCAGCGTGCACATTGGCATGGATGACCGGCGCCGGGACTCCCCCAGGGCCACACCCTGGGACCAAGTCAGCTACATCAGCCAGGTGTCTCTGTCCTCTCTGAAGTCCGACAAGCTGTCTCGGCACAGCGCCTCAGCTGATGACAGTGGGGACAAATGGTCTCTGCTCCTGAATGACAGGGACGAGGAGCAGTTCATCTGAAAGCTCCAGGCTGGTGCAGACCCATGGCCCATCTCCTAGCTGATCAGCAGCTCTAGCCTCAGGTGCAGCATCGCAGCCACTTCCATGCCCTGGACATTCAGATCATGCTTCCCTGCAGCAGATGGCATTATCCAGACGTGGCTCCTGGGCAGAACCACCCTGCCTGGATCCCACAGCACAGGGTGAAGCCTTATCCAGGCTACTAGCGTGGGCTTGTTAAAACCTTGCCAACTCTAGAATCGGGAGGACAGCCAACCCCCATAGACCTCGGCTTTATTTAGTATTTGGGATGACTGTATGTGATATGAAGAAAATCTTACAGGACCAGAAACTTAGCTGAGCCTTTTCCTAGAACTCATGAAAAACCTCGAACTCATGAAAAACCTCGGTGTTGTCCTCTTTTTTACAATGCCCGCGAGCATCGTATATCTGAGACCACAGTTTACCTCAAGTGCAGTCTTTAGTTTCTGCGGGTACAGCCTCTTCTTTTTCTGTCCTTGTCACTGGCGGTGGCACCCTCGCCTCTCAGGGCAGGACTGGCATCCTCCTGGTCCCTGCTGCTGCTCTCAGGCGCTTCTCCAAGTGCACGTGCCCATGTGTGCTGCCGCCTGAGTCTGCTCACTCACATGTCCAGCCAGAGAGCTTGCCAGTTCGTTCTTGCTTATGAGCCACTTCTCCATGGAGTCTTGACCGTTGTTGCCCAGATGGAGTGAGCGTCTCAGAGTCTGAGACTTGAGAAGTCCAGCTTCCTGTGGGGTCCAGGAGCTTGGGCCCCGGGGACACTTGTGGTCCTTGAAGACCTGTGGGGGGAGGCATGTGCAGGCAGGAACCTCCCTCGTGGCTCCCGGAGCTTCGGTTACATGGTCTGCTGTGTGACTGTTACTTCATGGTCAGAAATGTAGAATTCATGTTGGCTTGTGCAACTCTGAGAAACGAAGATTCCCAAGCTAGAGGGCATCCCAGCTCTTCTCCATGAGCTTCTACTGCATGCTGAGTTGGTGGTGCTTTAGGAAAGGGGTGGCCACAACTTCCCAAAGGAAACGTCCTTTGAAACTTTCGGTGGCTCTTTGTGATTGCCTGACCCTGGAGGGGCAGGACTGTGGCTAGTTTTTGACTTTGGAGTTACTGTTGACTGACAGATCACATGGGAATAGACAAGTAGAATCATAATCTTAGAATAAGCAGAGCAAAGCCTATGCTAAATTCTAAGGTGAATCCCTTGTCACACACACAAAATAATTTTATTTATTGAGGGTCAGTTATTTTCCAAGGCAATGTAAACACTTTTTATAAGTTAACCTCTAATCCTCCCAACAAACCACCAAAGTAGATATTAATTGTCCACCTTTCACAGGCAGGGGAATAGGCTCAGAGAGGTTAAGTACCTGCTCAGGGTCACACAGCCAGCACACATGCTGGAACAGGGGTCTGAATGCAAGTCTGCTGGCTCTGAAATCTTTTATTTATGCTTCACCTTGAATATTTTGCTTGATAAGAATAAACAAGAAAAGACCCTTGTTCCTGGAAGACCAAATTTGCCCGATGATGTATTCATTGTATCATCTTGTAATGGGATTTGATCATAAGATCATCTCCCCTCCCATGGATGGTTCATTTTTATTTTTACATATAATTTAGTTTTTGCTGGGTTTTATCCTCTGAAATCCAAGTGCAGAGTTTTGTGGTGTTTTTATTTTCAATCTTCCTTTTCCTCTCAGCCCCTTCCTGCCATGTGTCACCAATTGTCTTTATTTTTCTGCTGTGTTTGGGGAGTGTTTCTTATTTCCTAACTAGGCTAATTATTTTCTAAAGACTCTAATTGTATTGATTCCCCAAAAAGCTTTTAGGATCATAAACATCATGTTTATATAGACTCAAAAATATTTATATAATTGTACAGAAATAACCTTTTAGATGTTTAAAGAGTCAGAATTTTTTTTGTCAGATAAGAACAATTCCTACTTAAAAACTTTCCGTGCTATATTAGAATAAAGTTTCTATTTTGTTCATAAAAACATCTGCTTTTGGCTGGCCCTATCTGAGTAAAGAGCATGGTGGGCCCAGGGCAGCACTGTCTTCAGTGAGAACTTCGAGGGGCTGGCTCTGCTGTGGGTTCCTTTTCAGGGGGGTGGGGTTTTAACAGTGGAGGCCTCCAGGGTGGCCAGAGCCCTGTGATCGGCTCATGCCAGCATTGTGTGAGCCCCTCCCGTTGCCTGCCTCAGTGGTGCGTGGAGAGAACTCTGAAGGGTCACCCACGTCAGGGTGTCAGTCCCACTGGCCGACAGCCCAGACTACACTATAGATGCACTTTTCTAGTTGAGGGTCATTGTCTACAAAGGACTGTGGGATTGATCCCACCTTAGGAAGAGATTAGATTTCCTTAGAAAATAGATGCTTTCTAAAACTTGAGCAGATTTCCTTGCTAGGATTACACATGTAGCAGAATAAATCATAGCATCTGTCAATTCCTGATACAATTTTGGTCTTTAAAACCTTAGTGAGAAATTATGCTGAGATCACCTTTTAAATAAGTGGGTGTAATAATTCTAGTATTTTTTTCAAATGACGACTGGAAATTGACATGTCAAAAAAAAAATAGGTCCCCCAATTTTTCTGCTAGTTTACTAAGGAATAATAAATAAATAAATGACCTTTATTTTAAGAAAATCCAGCATAGCAAAATCAGCCAATCATAGAGGTTAATTAGAAAAAGGTTATTTGAATTACAGGACTTTTTTTTTTTTTGCTTTAAAAAAATTCATGCCAATATTTCAGTAAATTCCATAATGCATATAAAATTCTCCTTGAGATTTTTTTTGTATAGAACCTTTCTTAACTGCAGCAATTGCTTAAAAAAGAAGGCAGGGATGCATATACAAAAGAAATGCTTTCAGCAACCATTCGTGTTGACTCTGTTCCCCTTCCTGATTACCTTGGCTGGTGGGAAAGCTGATTGAGTATTGGAAGGTACTGTGGAGCTGGTAGAAATGAAATCACTACTTTCCTCAACTTTCAGACTCAACTTGGGCAGAGAAAAAAACACCATTGTTTGGGTTCATTCTAAAGGGAGATAGATGTCTACTTGTCTGCTGTTTACCTTTGTGTGAAGACAGTGACAACAGTTGAAACCCAAGACTATGAGAATGTTAATAATGCTGCAAAATCCCAGTGTCTCCTTTGTTCTGTTAAAAAAGATGAATATAGATGTAAAAGCATCCAAGGGCTAAGATGAAAATGAGAATTGATGGAAGTTTAACATTTTTTCCTCTGAAAAGGAAATAGTTATTTTTTCTTAATATAAAAATAACTGCTTATAGCAAAAATATGTAAGAACTATATAAAGGGGAGAAAGGCTGTTATAATAGCCCCACACCCTGCCCCCACGAGAAAACCCATGAAGATGATTTCATGGAGGGGTACCTTTTGAGGATGGATTGCACTGGGACACTAGGAACAAAGCCTGCCTGCCCACAGGGGACCGAGCTCCCTGACCAAAATGCAGCCATTTGAGAGGTGCTGTAGTGGGTTCCACATTTGCTGAGCTGGTCCCCGCAATGGCATGAAGAGCTGTGTGCCTCACTGTCCTATTTCCACAGCTGGGAGAACCCAGCTGATGGGAGTCAAGGTGTTACAGGGCAGTAAGGAGCTAGGAAAATTCCAGGGCAAGTGGAATAGGGAAGCTGAGACAGGAAAGTTAAAACAAGACCAAACATTGTGGGTAACTTACAGCCAGCTTGTAAATAACAAGCCATTATCTTCCTCAGCCAGGACACTGGAGAACAAATGGTTAAAAGCCTCCCTAAAGAGAGAATGCAGAAAAGGAGTGAGGAAGGGGAAAGGGAAAAAAGAAGGGCAGCTTTTTACTCCCTAAGTAGAAAAGCCAGTAGTCTCGAGGCTTGACAAGATAAAGCTTCTAGGTGCTTCTCATGAATTCTGGAACGGTCACAACAAAGTGAAAAGGGACCTTGAGAATTAATCTGCACCAAATATTCAGCAGAGGAATTTTGAAAGCTACAGACAGGAGGGTACATAATGCCTCAGACCCCCACCCAACTTGCTCTTCAGATTAGCCAAGAGCCCGTCTGTGCTTCATAAGCCAGATGTATAGGTTTGCTTCCTTTGCTTTTTCAATAAAGGTGCATGCTTTAATTGCTTTAATAAAATTGGCTTTTCACAGTGCAATGAAGGTCTCTTGATATAAATTCATTTATACGAGAAGACAAAGATTGAGGTTGGGGACAGCCCTCTCCCACTGACTCAGGGGGTGCCTATAACAAAGGGACCTGTCCAGGACCTAGAGCCAGGCGGGTATGAAAGCCCACTTGACTGGCCACAGAGCTCCTTTGCATTGTGTCCGTGGGGCTTCCTCCTTCCCTGCAAAGGAGACACTGCTGCTCACATTAGCAGAGGAGGCTGGGCTTCCTCGCACCTCTCAGTGCTGTGCTTGGGACAAGAGTCCTGTCCTGTGTCAGGACAATATAGTTTATCTCGAGAGCCACCAGGTGTCTCTCTGACTAAAACAACCTCGCAGTCGGCAGCCAGAGCCCACATTCTCTTGATCATTTCGATGCATCTGGAAATCCAAGTAGACATCATCATGATGGAAATACGGGGGCTGGAGTCAGCCCTGTGCTGGGGTGCCTATGGCTGCGATGTACTTCTTCGTGTACATGTGGTCCAGGGTTCAGACCCTCTAGTTTGCATTTAGCCAAGCAGACATGTTGTTGGGATTACTCAACATTGACAATTTCCTTTTATAAACTACATCTGAGCTTCATATTCCAGCAAGTTTCAATTTTTTTTTTTTTAAAGCTTGAATACTAAACAAAAAAGGTTTTGAAGAGCTCATGGTGGCTTTCAGTGGCTCCAAAGCTCCAAGTTCTAAGGCTCCCATGTTTGCTTGGGCTTACAGGCCTCCACACCAATCCCTGGGCAGGATCCTGGCCCAGAGTGTCCATTACCGGGCTGGTGCCAGGCCTGGGGTTACCTGGCCAGACCTCTTATTTTCTCTGTCCAGTAAGGAACATTGCCTTCTTCACTGTCCTGAGGTACAAGGACGGAAGGGGCAGTCCGTAGGAAACCTCTGTGCAAGTGCAAGGTGGCAATGGTTTCAGGCAACCTCCACAAGTTTAAAAGATAAGTGTGACCTGAGACCTCCACTTTGTCATCTGTACAAAATGGGAATAATTAATCATTTACACCGCCCAGGGTTGTGGTGAGGATACAATGGGGCCATGGGGGGAGGGGCGGGAAGCACATCCTGCTGCTGCTGCTGCTACTGGGAGTGATGGTGGCTGTATTCCAGGCGGTGTGTGTGTGGGGGGAGAGGGGGGAGTGGTGCAGGGGGTGGATGGGCAACACAAACTCACAGCGTTCCCATTCGGAGCAGGTGGAAACAGTCTTTGTGCATTCCTTGGCTGGGCTGGAGAAAGTGCCTGCTTATGGGTCGTCTTCTAAGACTTCACAGACTGTGCACGTGGCTTAGAAAGGAGCGGCCTTTGCCCACTTGCTGTGTACCAGGCTGGACTCCAGTTCTCTTGTTTCCCGGGCGTGGGTCCCAGAGTCTGAGCTCCACTGCAGCCTGCCCTGAGTTCCCGAAAGGACGTCCAGCCAGAGCCATGCAGTGTGGAGAGGTTAAAAACTCCCCACCTTTTTAAGATATAGATGTGTGTTGAATACATTGTATATATGTATTGTATGTCTAAAACTATGTATACTGCCTATAATTAGTAGATAATGAAATAAAATTAATAGTAAACATAAATAAAAGCATGAATAAAAGAGAAAAACAAAACAAAACAACAAAAAAAACCTCCCCACCTTAGAGATGGGTAAACTGGGCTGTACCCCCCTGAGAAGTGTCATTGCCTTTCTGAGCTTCTGAATCTGGGCAGGAGTGAACTCCCCTTCACTGGCTTGCGAAGGCCAAATGGAATTAGGGGCATGAATGCCTAGCCTAGTGCCCGTGCACTGGAGCCACTTCTAAAAGGGAGTATCCACCCTAGCTGGTTTGGCTCAGTGGATAGAGCATCAGCCTGTGGAATGAAGGGTCCCAGGTTCGATTTTGGTCAAGGGCATGTACCTCGGTTGCAGGCTTCTCCCCAGCGCCGGCCCTGGTTGGGGTGCATGCAGGAGGCAACCAATTGATGTGTTTCTCTCACATCAGTGTTCCTCTCTGTCTTTCCCTCTTTCTTCACTCTCTCTAAATGATAAATGGAAGAATATCCTCAGATGAGGATAATAGATAGATAGATGATAGATCCTATCTAATAAAAGAGTAATATGCAAATTAACCATCACTCCATCACACCCATAAGCCGTGCCCACCAGCCAATCAGGAGCGAGCATGCAAATTAACCCCAACCAAGGTGGCTGTGGCCATGGAGAGAGCAGGAGACTTGGGTTTCCCAGGCAATGGAGGAAGCCAAGCTTTCCACACACCTGGCGGGCCCAGGCCTCCACTCAAGGCTACAAAGTTTCGATTATCTTATCTAATAAAAGAGTAATATGCAAATTGACTGTACCTCCACTACACCCACAAGCCACGCCCGCCAGCCAATCAGGAGCGAATATGCAAATAAACCCAACCAAGATGGCTGTGGCCACAGAGAGCAGGAGGGAGGCTTGGGTTTTCCCGGCAATGGAGGAAGCCAAGCTTTCCACCTGCCCAGGCTACAAAGTTTCAATTATAGAAGATACATAAATCCCAACAGAAATGGCTGCCACCACAGAGCGAGCAGAAGGCTTGACTCCGCTCCAGGCTACAAAGTTTCAATTGTAGAAGATAAATAAACCCCAGATACCAGGGCCTCCACTTGGGTCGCCAGGGGGCATGGCCGGCCTGCAAACCACCACAGGCCCTTCACCCAGGCCGCCCCACGCCCCAAGGAAACCCCCACCCTGATCCAGGACACCCTTCAGGGCAAACCAGCTGGCCCCCACCCGTGCACCAGGCCTCTATCCTATCTAATAAAAGAGTAATATGCAGATTGACCATCACTCCAACACACAAGATGGCTGCCCCCATGTGGTCAAAGATCCTGCCCCCATGTGGACACAAGATGGCCACCACAAGATGGCCAGCAGGGGAGGGCAGGTGGGAGGGACCAGGCCTGCAAGGGAGGGAAGTTGTGGGTGATCAGGTCAGCAGGGGAGGGCAGTTTGGAGGGACCAGGCCTACAAGAGAAGTGCAGTTGGGGGCGATCAAGCCTGCATGGGAGGGCTGTTAGGGGTGACCAGGCTGGCAGAGGAGGGAAATTGGGGGTGACTGGGCCTGCAGGGAAGGGCAGTTGGGGGGGACCCAGGCCTGCAGGGGAGAGCATTTGGGGGGGACCAGGCCTGCAGGGGAGGGCAGTTAGGGGTGACCAGGCCTGCAGGGGAGGGCAGTTAGGGGCAAATAGGCTGGCAGGGGAGCAGTGAGACATCAATCAGCTTGGCAGGGGAGTGGTTAGGGGGTGATCAGGCTGGCAGGCAGAAGCGGTTAGGGGCAATCAGGAATGCAGGCAGGCGAGCAGTTGGGAGCCAGGAGTCCTGGATTGTGAGAGGGATGTTCGACTGCCCGTTTAGGCCTGATCCCACTGGTGGGATCGAGCTTAAACGGGCAGTTGGACATCCCTCGAGGGGTCCCAGATTGGAGAGGGTGCAAGCTGGACTGAGGGACACCCCCCTGTGCACAAATTTCGTGCACTGTGCCTCTAGTAGATAGATTAAAGGGAGTATCATTAGAATGACACTGGTGTCACGTTTCTCCTGTGAGGTGAATCTGGGCAGTTCCAGGATTGTTGCAATGGGATGCTTTTCTCAGGAAATAATGACTGTTTGACTGATGCTGGTGCAGAGTGGGAGTTTGGAAAATGAGTGTAAAGGATGGTAGTGAATAAGAGCTGTGAATAAAGCAATTTATTTTTAATGTGTCATTTTAGTCTGGTTTAGAAGGTGGGCTCTTGTGTCATTCATCCTATCTACATTATATTTAGGCATCTGATTATTTTCACCAATCATATTTGAAGTCTTTTCCTTCTCTTCAGAGTAGAACCATCTTAGATATGGTTTCCTAAAGAATGTAGTTACATTTGATTAAAATAGAACCATCTTGCTCTGCTATTTCTGAAGACTCAGCTTTGGGAGCTCAATATAAACCCAGCACAGAGGTGTGGCCCTGACATCATGGGGATTTAGTCACAGAATAGCCTGACCTTGATAGTACACTGGAGGGAGCAGGGCAGTGAGTATCTGTTTGCTTGTTTTTGAGGGATATATGTGTTTTATAAATTTCTGTTTTCTCCTTCCTGTCTAATGATTAGAGTTAAGACTAAAATCCACATGGCCCTAGAATCCAGCTAAATTTTGAAATTACTTCTAGAAATCTAAAAGAAGCTTACACTGTCAGCTTCTTACTTGAGATGCACTTAAATTTGGATCTAGTGGGACTTCTTGTAATGGATGAAACACACTGGACACCTCAGGATGGGGGCTTTATTTTCCATCTAAAGCTTCACCCATTTCTAGGTAGTGTGTGTGTGTGTGTGTGTGTGTGTGTGTGTGTGTGTGTGTGTTTAATTTTATCTTTATCTAGGTAATGTTTTAATGTACACACACTTTCACTGCCAATTATTGCTCCCTTATCCACTACCAGGGGTGGGCAAACTTTTTGACTCGAGGGCCACAATGGGTTCTTAAACTGGACCGGAGGGCCGGAACAAAAGCATGGATGGAGTGTTTGTGTGAACTAATATAAATTCAAAGTAAAGGAGCAGAGGGGAGAGCAAGAGAACCAGATAGAACAGCCGGATCCAGCCCGCGGGCTGTAGTTTGCCCAAGGCTGCACTAGACATTCAGTACAAGTGACTCCATCCCTCTTCCCCAACTCACTGTGTCCCCATCTTTACTCTTCCCCCCTCTCCACCACAAACATGCAATACACACACACACACACACACACACACACACACACACACACACACCCCTAGGGTGCCCACAGAATCCTCCTATAGTATGATAACCATCAAGAACAGAGGAGGGATCTTGGCGTCTTGGGTCTTCTAAAAACACTTCTCAGAGAGGGGAGAACTATGAGGATTTGCTCACAGGAGAGGGCATTTGGTCCAGGAGGTGCATATGAAGGAGAGAGTGGACCAGTTGCTGGGGACAAGGGGATGGGTTGACTAAGTGGAGTGGGGCTGCACTGTTTGGAGAGCTGTAACTCAGACAGGACAGAGGGAAGCAGGGACAGTGGGGGGTGGTTCTCTTTCTCCTACCCCTCCCCACCCCTTTCCTTGACAGTGTCTCCAAGAGGGTAGAGGTGGGGGGTTCTGGGAAGAATAACTGGTGCCAACCTGGCCCCAACCCCACTCCAGGATTATGAAGATCCCTCAAAGGCTCGGCCCGCCCTCCCTTGGAACTAAGGGAAAGAGAAAGAGAAGCATTGTTAAAAGAAACTAAAAGGTGGGGAGGAAAGTCCAAACTGCATCTTCAGACGGTTGTGTGTGGCAGTCGTGGGCAAGAGTGACTGAGGGCAGGGAAGACAACAAAACGGATTCATCTGGGCTCACAGGCTGAGGAAGGTGTGGTTTCCAAACCAGCAGAATAGGAAGCCCCTGATGTTTATTCATTAACTCGGAGATCATTCGCAGAACCCGAGAGGATGCTTCTTTTGGAAGCATGCAAAAAAGCAAACACCCACTTGGAACTCTAACCCAAATGGATGCATATAGGCTACATTCCACATTTGGGAGGAAATTCACCTGAAAATGACAACTCGAGCCTCCTGGCTTGGGAGGCAGGGCTCTCATCTCTGCATGAGGAGGGACTGAGGGCCTAGTTGGGTTTGGAGTTTTTTCCCTCTCCTTCCCACACTCATTTATAACAACAACCACTAACCGAGCCTTTACTATATGCCAGGCACCATGACATTTATGTATAAAGCCTTTATATGCCTATTATCCTTAATTCCCACACGACCGCACATGGAACATACCGCTGTCGTTGCCATTTCACATGTACAGAGGCAGCTCTCTGTGAGCCATGAAGCTTCCACTTTAAGGCTCTCCTTGTGGACAGGCCCTTGCCAGACCCTGGACAAGGCCCAGCATCACATTCTCATGGGCATATGTTTTGTTAGTTTTGCAAAATTAGTTATTCTACTTGCAATTGATTAGGGCTGGAGTTTTTTCTTCCGTGTGACACCCCCGGCAGCACACATTCCCTGTATCAAGTGACACTGGATGACCACAGTGCATTTCTGGGAAAGGAAACTCTGAGTTGGGCAGACATTGAGTTTGGATGGAGTGAAATGCGTTTATGTGATTTGCAGTCACTTATGAGTAAGGTTCAACGTAGGAACGGCTTCCAGGACTACTCTACTGCCAGTGTTACGACTTGCCCAGTGTCATGGTCATGTCAGCTTGTCTTTGAGTGTGTGTGGAGGTACGTGGACAGTGGAGGAGATGCAGATCTGAAACATATGGGGCTTGAAGCTCCTCTGTGAAGAATTTTCCCAGCTATCAGACATGCAACATTGCTAGCAGAGGAATTGATTCTCATTGACAGAAGATCTCTCCTGTTAGGAATAGACATGATCATATACATGATCAAGCACATCACACATTGTTTTCTTTCTTGATGGCAATTGTATGAAATATAATTAATTGCAGTTGCTATGTTTTTAGGGCATGAATCAATAATAGTACTACATATGGTGAGTATAACTGTGTGAAGTTGCATCTTCATGCAGTCCAACTGTCAATAATGAAAACATTTCCATCAAGCAAGCACGCTAGAGAAAGGATTGAATTGTCTTTTACAAAATTATCAGATGAAGAAGCAATCAGAGACCCCCACATCTATATATATAAAAGCCTAAGTGACTGAACAACTGAACCACTGGTTGACTGGTGGCTATGACGCGCACTGACCACTAGGGGGCAGACACTCAACGCAGGAGCTGCCCCCTGGTGGTCAGTGCGTTCCCACAGCCAACCTCCTATGGCCTGATCAGACCCCACCTGTGCATGAATTCGTGCACCAGGCCTCTAGTATAGGATAAAAGAATTAGACAAGTGTATTAATTAATAAAAACATTAAGTTGTTTTTCTGGATTCTTGGTATTAGTGGTATTTGTTGTGAAATTATTTGCATTTGAAACCATCACTTTCATACCTAATTTTTATTTTTAATTTTATAGTCTTTTTTCTTACACAGGATGCACTCGACCATATAAGCTTTAGGCGCCATAAAACCTGGATCTATCCCTAAAAGAGCAGTGAAGTCACAAACTGAAGTCACAGCCACTAAGTGGCCCAACCAGCATTCGAATCCAGAGTCTGAGTGCTTGCTTACCTCACGTTGCATCTCAGACTCTAACATGCACCCGTTCACCTGGGGCTCTTGTTAAAGTGCAAATTTTGATTCAATGAATGTAGGCTGAGGCCCAGATGGCACAACTCTGCTATTCTGTGGGCTGCACCCCGAGAGGCCAGGGTCTCTGAGCTAATGTGCAACTGCTCATAATGGCTAGCTCTCATGCAGTATGATTAGGTCACTATAATTACTTCCCCTGAATAGGGTAGAGCTCACCTGGTTTCCTCACTCACAATTCCCTTTCCCTCACTCCAGCCTGAGACATATTTGGCCTAAAGAAGTGTTTTGAACACCGTGTTTCACTACCAGCTTCCCTCTGACACTTTTATAGAGTTCTTCCCAAGGGCCAAGTATTTTCTGTATAAGGGGGCATGTTTCCATCTTGTGGACAAGAACATTGCTGTTCAGGAAGGTCATGTGACTTGCCAGAGGTGGCAGGGTCAGTGGTTGAACTCACATCTCCAGCTCTACTTACCTGGTGACAGGTAGGCAAAGTGGGGACTCAGCCCTATGACTTTAAGAAGAGCATTGCCTTCAGCCTCTACCCTCCATGGAGTTGCCCACACCTCTTCTCCCTCTGGGTCCTCCCCGCCTTGGGATTGGCCCTAGATGCAGCTTTAAGAGATGCAAGGTGAGTAGATGAACACTGGAGTTTCCACTGTGACAAATAGGAAGTGGCTGACCTCTACTTGCCTAGCTTTCTTTACCTTTGGGAGAGTTCCTTAACCTCACTGAGGACAGTTCCCTTTTCCATAAGTGGGCTTAATGTGACCCAACTCATGGGGTTTTATGGAGAATAAATGAGTTATTATGACAAGTTACATGATACTACTGTGTGTTGGCTCATAGCCACCATGTTGTCCCTAGGCTAAGCTGGCCTTGGCAATTAAGTGCATACTTCTTACAGTCTGTATCCCGGGCTTTCTTCTCCCTGTTGTGTGTTAAGAAGAGACTGCATTACAAGGGCGTCTGGAAACATCTCCAACACTACAGAGTGCTGAGCAGAGGCTGAGGGCTTGACAGCAGTGTGTTGTTCCCTGGAAGATGTCAGCAATGCCTGTCTGACTCTGTTGGTGTGTTTGCAGCTGTGCTGCAGGCTGACAGCCTCTGGCATTCTCTTCCCAAATGCACCTCAAATCCTCGGCCTGCTGCTTAGGCACCACAGGCCCACCTGATGACAACACACGGTGGTGATTTTATTTGTCTTTTTTTTTTTTTTTATTAAGGTGTTACATATGTGTCCTTATCCCCCCATTCCTTCCCTGCCCCCACCCCGTTCATGCCCTCACCCCCCTGGGGTCTGTGTCCATTGGTTAGGCTTAAATGCATGCATACAAGTCCTTTGGTTGATCTCTCCCCCTTACCCCCACCCTCCCCTACCTTCCCTCTGAGATTTGAGCATCTGATCGATGTTTCTCTGTCTCTGGATCTGTTTGTTCATCAGTTTATGTTGTTCATTATATTCCACAAATGAGTGAGATCATGTGATATTTATCTTTCTCTGATTGCCTTATTTCACTTAGCATAATGCTCTCCAGCTCCGTCCATGTTGTTGCAAATGGTAGGAGTTCCTTCCTTTTTACAGCAGTGGAGTATTTGTCTTCAGAGTGTGTAGCAATATGTCTTTCCGAGACTCAGACATTTGTCCTATGGATACATTTTTCAGGAGAAAGTGCCAACAGCTGGGGGCAGGCTGTGTTTCCTAGCCGTCCAACCCTCTGGAGAAAGGCTCTTGTTCATCACAGGACATGCACATTATGGCTGCAGACCCAGGATGGTGCTCTCTCAGTTTCTGTAGCCTGACCTGTAGGCTCTGTAACTCACCTTCCATGTCTGGGTGCAGCCTGGCCTGGATCTGGGTTATTTTGAGCTGCCCCTGCAATGCAGCTGCAAATCCAGAGAATGAGGAACACAGGACCTGCTCACCAGGGAACAGCTCGCTAAGCACACGCTGTCACTAGCATAGAGAGCAGGCAGACAATATAATTGCAGTCCCTCCAAGAGATTCACTCTGATGAATTGCCTCTTTAGGGGCACTGCTCCCATTTCTTTGGTGCCGATACAATTAAGAAGAAAAAAACAACCTCATGGTAAATTTCAAAATGCCATAGGTAAAAGCAAACTGCTTCACTTAGCTCCTTGGTTATTTGCTTCAGATTTTTAGTATCTCATTAGAAATATTTTGCAATGGTTGGAAACCCTGGCCCGGCCCTTTGTGGAGAGGAGTCCAAGAGTAGAGGGAGGATGTGACCTCAACTGTGCTTCATGTGAAGCATCAGCCTCAGAACAACAGCTCAGACTGAGCCCTGGCTGTTGCCCATTCATCTATTTCTTAGTTTGGTGTCTGAATCAACAGGCTTTGGCCAGAAAGAGGAAGAGGGAGAGCTGTGAAGTTCCTTCCTTTGGGAAGCTTTGCGTAATGGGCACCTATTAACACTGAATGACAGACAGCACCCTGGCTCCAGAGGGTGACTTCCATAACTCTGAAGTTCCTTCTCATAATCATTTCCATCAGTCTGCTTTTACGGAGCCCAAACTATTTCTTCTGATTTACCCCTTCATGTAGTCTGCTGGTGTCTTTCCACAGTGCAAGGGTTCAGGAATCTGGGGAAGGGCTGCGTGTAAGTCGAATAAAGAGACTAGATGCAAAATATAAATTTGGGAGGCATGGGGGAGCCAGGGGAGGCTCCACTTTCTAGTGAAGTGGGCTCTCTGAGTGTCCAGACCCATGGCCCTTTATTTGCTGGGAAACACATTGGCCCTTTAGGGATGCAAACAGGTAAAGTTTGATAAACAGGAAAAATTATCAGGTTAGCAGGGGTGGGCAAACTTTTTTACTCCAGGGCCACAATGGGTTCTTAAACTGGACCGGAGGGCCGGAACAAAAGCATGGATGGAGTGTTTGTGTGAACTAATATAAATTCAAAGTAAAGGAGCGGAGGGGAGAGCAAGAGAACCGGATAGAACAGCCGGATCCCGCCCGGCCGTAGTTTGCCCAAGGCTGGGTTAGGGGAAATGCCTACAGGTGTGTGGCAGCAGGTAATAATATCTGCAGATTTTCAGCCCTGCTGAAGGTGTCCATCAGCCTTCTGACGAACTTCTCGCATTTTATTATGCCCTGCTGGATTAGCCTCCAGCAGTAGTCATTCATCTGTTCAACAAGCACGTATTAAATGTGAACTGTGTGCCACCAGGGGATACTGTCCTGTCCTCCTGCTGCTTATAAGTCAGTGTGGGAGGGAGACGCGCATGGAGTGGACCTACATAGTCTCGTGGGGCAGACGAGGCTTCCTGGAAGGGACCTGGATCAATAAGGGGACCTCCCTAGAAAGGAACTTTGGAGAAGGAACAAAGATGTTTAAAGAGATTTTTAAAATGTAACTAGTTGATGGAACATGGAAACCCTCTTTCCAATCTCCCTACGTCTTTAGTTAGAGATCCATTTCCCTTGAATACACCGTGGGCTGGGGGCTCTGTTGAGGATGCATAGGATGTGCTGACGTTTGGCCTCCAAAAAGGAGTGGGTGACCCCAGAGGCTGCTGTGGGAGACTGCTGCCCCACATGAGACAGAGAAGGCTGTTTGCAGAGCGGTCATAAGCAGAAACACAAAGGAAATGCACGAAAACACTGTCACAAGAGCCCTGCATCCCTCTCATTCGCTCATTCACTTATAAGCATTGATTCAATACCTGCTGTGTGCCCCATTCTAGGTTTTGGAGTACAAGCAATGAACACATCTGGGTTGCTGCCCATTTGGACCTTTATGTAATGCTGGGGGAAGGGGCCAATCAACAGACAAGTAAATCCATGGTATGTCACATGGCAATGGAGAAAGACACAGGAAAAAGATGAGACAGCAAGTGCAGAGTTGGGGAGCACACGGGCATGACATTTGAGCAAACACTCAGGTAGTAAACCACGTGGATTCCTGAAGTCAGTAGCTTCCAGGCAGAGGAAATGGTTAAGTGCAAGAGTCAAGGCAGCAATATGCTTGCTGTGTTCAGGGAGAGGCAGGAGTGTGGGGAGTGTGCAGGGGAGGAGGGAGCTGGGCCCTGCACAGAGGGCTTCCATGGCTCTGAGCCTGAGCGGTGGGGAGAAGCCAGTGGAGGCCTCGGCAGAGGAAAGGCGTGATGTGACATGTTTAATACGATGGTCCACTATCAGGTCAGTGCAGTGAGCTGGTGCCTAGCAAAGCCGGGGGCCTACAGACATTGATTAAGCAACAATATTTATAGAACATCTAGTAGGTGCCAGACATATTGCTGGGTAGTTTGGTCCTTACCCCGAGGGAGCCCTCTGGGTGAGTGGGGTATGTGTGCAAGCACAGAATGACAACTCAGTGCAGGGCAGTACATCATACGTGTTCAAGGAGATGCGGTGTCTCAGAAATAGAGCCAAGCAGGCCAGTTTGCATGAACAGGCAAGAGGCACCCTCGCTGGGTGCCAGCACTCTTTTAAGTGCCATGGGTCTTCTGGGATGAGTTGAGCATGTTTTGGTTGCACAGAGGATACTAAGACTATGTTAGGCAGAGCTGAGCCATTCTGCCCTTTCCTAGAGGAGTTAATCTGGAAAGCATAATCATCTCATTTGGAAGGGGCTAAGTAAACATCTTTCAATAAAACAAAAGTCAGTAGGAAAATTTGAATTGTATTTATAAAACTACATATCAGGCTTTGCCATAGGAATTAAGCATCCAAATTCATGATTTCAGACCACAAACATGGAAACACCAAAGTGATATTAGCTATTGTTCCTTAACAAATGACGCCAAAACTCAGTGACTTAAAACAAAGGTTTGTTATTCCTGATTCTGATGGCTGGGAGGTTCTTCTGTGAAGCTTGTCTAGGCTCACTGGCGAGGCGGCATTGAGAGGGGAGTCAGCCTGGGGTTGGGTCCAGCTGGGATGCTGGGTCTTCAGGGCCTTTCTTTCCATGCAGCATTGTTTTAAAAGTAGGTTTTATTGTTAAAACAAGTTTGGTGAAGCCAACAGATCAGGAGATATTGCCACTGAAGGATGTTACATCTTAGTTCCCCAAAGAAGGAGGCACACCATGCCATGCACACGGGGAGGCACCAGGGTCAGTCATGAAGCTGAGAGAGTGAAAGGGAAAGGCGGGCAAGAATCTTTATTGGAAGAAATGGGTGAATGGGTAAGTATGTTTAAAATTGGCAGGTTTGAATTTCAGAAGCTCTGGAGCATAGAGACTCTCCTTAGCTGTCTGGTACCTGGGTGATAAAGGCAGGTTAATAGAGGCCCAGAATGTGAAGGCTGAATAAAGGAGGTGGTTGGGGTGTGGGTTCTGGCTCAGTTTGTTTTGCATATGAAAGGCACATCGAGGGAAAGTTGTTTACTATCTCTAAGAATTGACTAGCCCTGGAGAAACATTCCCTCAGGGCCAGCAAGCCCTAAGTGTCAACGTGTCAGAATACAGAAAACAAAAAGACTGTGGTGAATACAGGCCTCAGGGCCTCTCTCTCCACATGGTCTCATTAAGGGCTCTAGAGTGACCTTCCTTAAATGATGGCAAGGGCAGTTGAATGGAACAAGAGCAGAAGTCACAAGTCTGGTAAGGCCTAAGCTTGGGGAGGATCGAAAAAATGGCAGTGGAATAGACAGACATGTCCTGAGCCTTCTCCCAGAGCAGATAGAAAGAACAGCTGAGGGTCGCACAGGGAGTGTCTGTTGGTGAGTTGAGGGACAGCTATACTCCAGGAGATGGTGGGGGACTGCTGGACGGGGCTCCCCTGACCAGGCAGCCCCCACTGCTGCTGGGTTCCCTCCCGGAGCGACCGGCTCAGACACGGAAACTGTGCCATCTTGAAGGGGAAAGTGGATGTTATTGGAAGCCTGAAAATCTAAAACTGTGGCACCCACCAAACAGCTGTGAACCCCAGAACACCGGTCCCCAGTTGGCGCGAACATGTGGATTCAGAGGAGCTCTACACTCCACCACGGAAATGTCAGATTTTGCCTGGGATAAGGTGAGGTCTCTGGTCCCGGCAGGAGAGAGAAGCACGCGCACTGCGGGAGCTGGAGGACGGGGGGAAGTCTGCGCCTAGAAAAATCCATGGCTGTCGGGGCTGGCATGATCTGTGAATGTGAAAGGGGGTCCTCAGAGCTGCTAACAGAAGGGAACTCTAAAAAGCAACCCATTTTGATCTGACGCAAAAGGACAGCCTAAAAATTTTAAGTGTGCCAGCTACTTAGACCCAAGGGGGAAAAAAGACTGCACAGACTTGCACACAGCCCCGGAGTTTGCACCCTTACGCTGGCTCTTTTTTTTTCCTCTTTAAATCCTTGCTTCTGATTACTAAGCCCAATACATAGGATCGCCCAATTGGGGACACCCTAAGAGACTGCAGGGGAAAGTTGTTTTTCTGATACCTGGGGATCAGAGTGGGGAATAACCATCAGAGAACCAGCCCTGGGGCAACCCACTCCCACAAACTGGTATTGAGTGCCACAGGGAAAGCAGAATCTAAGCACTGGCTAGAGAGGACCTATAGACCCAGAGGTCAATCCAGAAACAATGCCACCCAGGGGTTGAATCACAAATTGACTCTTGTGTAAACACAAATAAAGGAATACAAGATATTAAGACACAATGCCTGCTTAAAAATCAGGACTGGCTTACAACACTGAGGAGCAGTGGAATGCAGGGAACTGCAATACTGTCCTGACTAGGAAACAGGCGTGCCAAACAGAACAGTAGAGGAAGTGAATGACCTCCACTACTGCACATTTTTATATTTAATTTTTTCATCTTTTACTAAAGAAAATATTTTTTTTTTCTTTTTTGCTCACTTGATTTTACCTTTTTAATTATTACATTTTTATTTTCAATCAGTATTATTACTACTACTATTTTACCTTTTTTGTAAAAAAGTGTCATTTTATTTTCTCTTTATTTTACTTTGGGGATTAGTGTTCTACATTCTATTTTCATCTTTCCTTTAGCATCATTTTACTCTATCTCAACTTTACCTTTATACCATCACTCTCTTCCTAACTTTTCCCCTTTTGTTGTCCAATTTCTCTTACCCTTTTCCTGCTTTAGATTTTCCCTATTCTTTCTTTTTACCCCCCTGTTAAAATTTCACCCTACTTATATATCTAATTTCTAATCCCCTGCCAAGTCCATACACACCTCTCTCTTCTCTGTCTTTACTATCCAAAAAATTGTTTTTCTCTCTGTCCTTTTGTTGTTGTTTGCTTGATTATTGATTATATCGATTTTTTATGCATGTTTATGAGATTGTTTTGTTTATTCTTTTTTTGTTTTGTTTTGTTTTTATTTGTTTTTTTGCTTCTGTTTTCCCTTGCCTTACTTGATATTAGTTGTTGTTTATAGTTTGTATTCATCTCCAGGTACTTGTTGCTGGCATTTGCTGGGATTAGTGGCTGTTCTATTGCAGTTTTCTCCCCATATATATAATTTGTTCCCCTCTTCTTTCGTATTCTCTTTCTTTTCTCTCTTACTTTTTTTTTCCTTTACCCAATTTCATTTTTGCATTCCTTTCTTTTTTTTCTCTTCTTCTTTCTCTCCTATCCTCTAATTTGCTTTTCTCTGGTGGTCACCTTTATTTGGGGTTATTAATGTCACGAATACATTTATGTTCAGTGCCTTGTGTGTTGTACCTGGTTGTGTTGTATTTTGTGCCTTTAAATCAACACAGGAGAGAGAGAACTCAATAACCAGACACCCGGAGAAGAGAGACCATGGGGAGACAAAGAAACAGCCCGCATATGAAAGAAAAGCAGGCATCACCAGAAAGGGAACTAAATGAAATGGAGGCAAGCAACCTGTCAGAGAAAGAATTCAGAGAAATGGTCATAAGGTGGCTGAAAAGGATGGAAGACAAATTCGACAATATGTGTAAGAACCAAGAGAAAATGAAGAAGAACCAAGAAGAAATGAAAAATGACATTGCTGCTGTACAGAACTCAATAGAAAACATCAAGAGTAGACTAGAAGAAGCAGAGGACCGCATCAGTGAGCTAGAAGACAAGATAGGGAAAAATACCCAAGTAGAGCAGATTATAGAAAAAAAAAAAATTAAAAAGCAGGAGGAGAGCCTAAGGGAACTTTGGGACAACACAAAACAAAACAACATCCGCATAATAGGGGTTCCAGAAGGAGATGAAACTGAGCAAGGAATAGAAAACCTGATTGAAGAAATAATGACAGAAAACTTTCCTGATGTAGGGAAGGAAAAACCCACACAAATTCAAGAAGCTCACAGAGTCCCAAGCAAAATGAACCCCAAAAGACTGATGCCAAGGCACATTATAATTAAACTGGCAAATACCAATGACAAAGTAAGAATCTTAAAAGCAGCCAGAGAGAGATAGAAAATTACCTACAAAGGAAACCCCATCAGACTAGTGACTGATTTCTCAACAGAAACTCATCAGACCAGAAGGGAATGGAATGAAATATACAAAGTCATGCAAAGGAAGGGTCTGAATCCAAGAATACTGTACCCAGCAAGGCTATCAATCAAAACTGATGGTGAAATCAGGAGCTTCACAGACAAAAAAGGACTCAGGGAGTTTATTACCACCAAACCAGCAATGCAAGAAATGCTAAAGGGTCTGCTGTAAAAAAAAAAGAAATAGGAAGTGGAGAAGGAACACAGGGGTAAAGAACAAAAATGGTGACAAGTAAGTACCTATCAATAATAACTTTAAATGTAAATGGATTAAATGCCCCAATCAAAAGACATAGGGTTACGGATTGGATAAGAAAACATGACCCATATATCTGCTGTCTACAAGAAACCCACCTCAGAAAAAAAAGACGCACACAGACTGAGGGTGAAGAGATGGAATAAGGTTTTTCAGGCGAATGAAAATGAAAAAAAAAAAAAAGCTGGGGTAGCAATACTTATATCTGACAAATTAGATCTCACAGTGAAGGACATAACAAGAGATAAGGAAGGCCACTTCATAATACTAAAGGGAGCAATCCAACAAGAAGAAATAACTCTGGTAAACATATACGCACCCAATACAGGAGCACCCAAATACATAAAATACTCCTGGAAGATATCAAGGGAGAGATTGACAGCAATACAATCATAGTAGGACACTTTAATACCCCACTATCACCTTTGGACAAATCCTCTAAACAAAAAATCAGCAAAGAAACATCAATCCTAAATGACTCACTAGACCAGATGGAATTAATTGACATCTTCAGAACATTTCACCCCAAAGCCACAGAATACACATTCTTCTTAAGTGCACATAGGTCATTTTCAAAGATAGACCATATGTTGGGTCATAGGCAAACTCTCTTCAAATTTAAGAAGATAGAAATCATATCAAGCATCTTCTCATATCACAGTGGCATAAAACTAGAAATCAACTACAATAAAAACAATCCAAAAAAATCAAACACATGGAGACTAAATATCATGCTATTAAACAATGACTGGGTTACCAGAGAGATCAAGGAAGAAATAAAAAACATCATGGCAACAAATGACAATGAAAACACAACAATCCAAAATCTGTGGGACACAGCAAAAGCAGTCTTCAGGGGGAAGTTCATAGGTCTACAAGCCTACTGCAAAAAACAAGAAACAATGGTAATAAATTACCTAACCCTACAACTCAAAGAGTTAGAAAGGGAGCAACAAGAAAAGCCCAGTGTAAGCAGAAGGAAGGAAATAATAAAGATCAGAGCGAAGATAAATGACATTGAGACCAAAAAACAATACAAAAGATCAACAAAACCAAGAGTTGGTTCTTTGAAAGTATAAACAAGATTTATGAACCCCTAGCTGGGCTCACCAAGAAGCAAAGAGAGAGGACCCAAATGAACAAAATCAGAAATGAAAGACAAGAAATAACAACAGATCCCAACAAAATACAAAGGATTGTTAAAAAATACTATGAACAACTCTATTCCAACAAACTGGACAACCTGGAGGAAATGGACATATTTCTAGAAAAATATAACCTTCCAAAACTCAAACAGGAAGAATCTAAACATCTCAATAGGCCAACTATGGAAGAAATTGAAGCAGTCATGAAAAAGCTTCCAGCAAACAAAAGCCCAGGACCAGATGGCTTCACAGGGTAGTTTTACCGAACATTCAAGGAAGAAATAAAACCTATCCTCCTCAGACTATTCCAAAAAATTCAAGAGAAAGGAACTTCCAAGCTCCTTCCATGAAGCCAGCATCACCCTAATGCCAAAAGCAGATAAAGACAACACAATGAGAATTACAGGCCAATATTCCTCATGAACATAGATGCCAAAATCCTCAACAAAATTCTAGCAAATTGGATTCAGCAGTACATCAGAAAGATCATACACCGTGACCAAGTAGGATTTATCCCAGGAATGCAAGGATGGTACAATATCCGCAAATCAATAAACGTGATACATCACATAAACAAATTGAGAGACAAAAATCACATAGTCATATCAAGTGATTCAGAAAAAGCATTTGACCAAATCCAACACCCTTTCTTGATAAAAACTCTCAACAAGGTGGGAATAGAAGGATCATACCTCAACATAATAAAAGCCATATATGATAAACCCACAGCCAACATCATACTCAATGGGCAAAAACTAAAACCATTTCCCCTAAGAACAGGAACAAGACAGGGATGCCCACTCTCACCACTCCTGTTCGACATAGTACTGGAAGTATTAGCCATTGCAATTAGACAAGAAGAAATAAAAGGCATCTAAATTGGAAAAGAAAAAGTAAAGCTTCCTTATTTGCAGATGATATGATATTGTACATAAAAAACCTGAAAGACTCCAACAAAAAACTAATAGACTTTAATAAATGAATTTGGCAATGTAGCAGATACAAAATTAATGCCAAGAAATCTATGGAATTTCTATACACCAATAATGAACTTACAGAAGGAGATACTAAAAAAGCAATCCCATTTACCATCACACCAAAAAAATTAAGATACCTAGGAATAAACTTAACTAAGGAGGTAAAAGACCTATACGTGGAAAACTACAGGACATTGAAAAAAGAGACAGAGGAAGACATAAACAGATGGAAGAACATACTGTGTTCATGGATTGGTAGAATCAACATCATTAAAATGTCCATATTACTCAAAGCAATCTATAGATTCAATGCACTCCCCATTAAAATACCAATGGCATATTTCACAGACCTAGAAAGAACTCTCCAAAAACTCATCTGGAATAAAAAAAGACCCCGAATAGCCACAGCAATTCTGAGAAAGAAGAACAAAGTAGGTGGGATCTCAATACCAGATTTCAAGCTGCATTACAAAGCCACTGTTCTCAAAACAGCCTGGTACTGGCACAAGAACAGACATATAGATCAATGGAATAGAATAGAGAATCTAGATATTGACCCAAACTACTATGCGCAATTAATATTTGACAAAGGAGGCATGAACATAAAATGGAGACAAGATAGTCTTTTCAATAAATGGTGTTGGGATTTTTGGACAGATACATGCAAAAAAATGAAACTAGACCACCATCTTTCACCATACACAAAAATAAACTCAAAATGGATATAGGACTTAAACATAAGATGGGAAACCATAAAAATACTAGAGGAATCCACAGGCAGAGAAATCTCAGACATATGCCGAAGCAATTTCTTCACTGATACCGCTCCTAGGGCAATGGAAGCTAAAGAGAAAATAAACAAATGGGACTACATCAAAATAAAAAGCTTCTTCACAGTAAAAGAACCCATCAACAAAACAACAAGAAAGCCCACGGTATGGGAGAACATATTTGCAAATGTTATCACTGATAAAGGTTTAATCTCCAACATCTACAGGGAACTTAATACAACTTAATAAAAGGAAGATAAATGATCCAATAAAAAAATGGGCAAGGGACCTAAATAGTTTCTTTTCAAAAGAAGACAGAAGGAAGGCCAAGAGACACATGAAAACATGCTCAAAGTCACTAATTATCCGAGAGATGCAAATCAAAACGACATTGCGGTACCATCTCTCACCTGTCAGAATGGCTATCATCAACAAATCAACAAATGACAAGTGCTGGCGAGGATGCGGAGAAAAAGGAACCCTTGTGCACTGCTGGTGGGAATGCAGACTGGTGCAGCCACTATGGAGAACAGTATGGAGTTTCCTCAAAAAACTAAAAATGGAACTCCCATTTGACCCAGTAATCCCACTTCTAGGAATATATCCCAAGAAACTAGAAACACAAATCAGAAAGGATATATGCACCCCTATGTTCATAGCAGCACAATTCACCATAGCTAAGATTTGGAAACAGCCTAAATGCCCATCAGCAGATGAGTGGATTAGAAAACTATGGTGCATCTACACAATGGAATACTACGCTGCTATAACAAAGGAATTCTTACCATTTGCAGCAGCATGGATGGACCTAGAGAGCATTATGTTAAGTGAAATAAGCCAGGCAATGAAAGAAAAATACCACATGATCTCACTCATTTATGGAAAATAAAGAACATTATAATCTTATGAACAAAAAATAGATACAGAGGCAGTAAAGCCCCAAACAGACTGTCAAATTACAACAGGAAGGCTGGGGAATGTTAGGGAGGGAGGGAAATAGATCAACCAAAGGATTTGTATGCATGCATATAAGCACACTAATGGACACAAGACACTGGCAGGGGGGCGGTGGGATGAGGGCATGCGACAGGGTGTAGAGGAGGCTGGGGGAACTTCAACTGGGAAAAAAAAGGAGATACATGTACTAATATATGTAATACTTTAAACAATAATAATAAAAAAAGGCCTAATCTTGGAAGGTGTGCCACACCACTTCTGTTGCACTGCGCAGGTCACGGGGCTCACAGAGCCACCCCTAATTCTCTCAGGATGAGAGGAGAGTAACGCTTACCTTGCGCGATGGGAGGGTTGTTGTAGCCATCTTGGCAGATGATCTACCACTAAAAGATATCCTATCCGGTTTGGCTCAGTGTATAGAGCGTCAGCCTGCGGTCTCAAGGGTCCCAGGTTCAATTCCCGTCAAGGGCACATGCCTGGGTTGCGGGCTCCGGACGTGCAGGAGGCAGCCAACCAATGATTCCCTCTCATTATTGATGTTTCTGTCTCTCTCTTCCTCTCCTTTCCTCTCTGAAACCAATAAAAAAATACTTTGAAAAAAGATATGCTGTTGCCGAGGCCTTTCTGAATCCATCAGATGCAACAGGAAGGGCAGAAAGAAGTGGTCTTCCAGCCCATTTGCCTTTGTTGGTGTGTAGACAGGATGTAACTTTCTTCCCACAGTTGGTCCCAGCATAGAAGATCAGTTGGGTGTGTGCCTAGGAGCCCATAGGGACTGTTTTAACTTTCACAGGAGGGTTGGCATGGCGCTCAGTTGCTCGGCAAGGAGCCCAGGCTTTTTGCAAACTGTTTGAATGCCTTAGCGTCAGGCTCGAGCATTTTCTCCTCAGGAGTTAAAGTAACCCTATAACTTCTCATACAGAAGCATGGATGTTTTATTATAAAAGTGCCATTTGTAAAGCATGTGGAATTGGGCCAATAATAAACAACATTCCTATCACACTTTAGGGTCCATGAAGCCCTTTCTCACGACATCTATGGAGTAAACCTCTTCATCCTTGTTTTTCATTTGAAGACACTGAGGCTGTGTGGTATCAGGGACTTGCTGGGTGTCTAAATTGGCTTGGGGCCCTAGGGGCTGCCCTGGGGCTCTCAGACCTTAGAAATCACTCCCCACTTACTATGGGCGCTTCAGTGCATCACTTCTGTCCCCTATTTCCTGCTCATCTGTCTGGCTGTAGTCATTCAGAGATTACTTCTCCCTTTGAATCAGATGCTTCAGAGTGCCCTCAGGACACCAAGGAGTTAACCTCTGCCAGGGAATTCTGCTCTGACACCCACAGAGGTAGCCTGGCCCTGCCCACTGCTCCCTGAGCTCTATCTCCAAGGACCACAGCTGGGAGCCCATAGGCTGGGAGATGATTTCAGTCCCTGGAGAACATATAGCCTGTGAAAAGCCAACTGGTGTCAAATCTGAGCCCCCAAATTACCTCCTCAGTGCTGTGATGGGATTCATCCTGGTGAATCATTTGCTCTGCTCCTGAGTCTGAGCTAGACACCCAGCTGTCTGCTTCAGAATGATGAGTGAGGCTGCCCTATCCATCCAGTTTCAGGAGAAGGAGGCTGAATCATTGCCAGCTCCAGGGACCACTGTACTCAGATGTGCATGCAAGTTAAGCAGGGATGATGAGTTGCAGAGCCCAAGATCACACTTCATTTCTTGGAACGCAGAGGCTTCTGCAGTCCCTACAGGGAGAGGAGGTTGGGGAGGGTTGAGGTTCAGTGGCAGTGGCTGCACTTCAGGGTTACACTTCCAGTTCGGAGGCTGGCTCTGCTACTAGGACTTGCCCCTTGCCTCTGCTCTCTCAGCACATCCTGTGTGAACAGAGGTAACCCTCTTACCAGAAAAAAAGTCATGGAGAGCTGCTAAGGAGGAATCCAGGCTTCCCGGAGGACACTTTGAAGAAGACGCTATTCAAATGAAAGGGTTCCAAGAGGGTGAAGGCATCTCCCTGGCTGGGGAAGGTGAGTGCAGGTGCAGCCCACATGGTGAGCGGGGCCCACTGCAGCCAGACGGGGCGACAGGTGCTGAGACTGCTCTGAAACCAGGACGTCCACGCTTGCTGCCCCTGGAGTCCTGCTTCTGGGGCCTGCTTCTCTTGTTGGCTCTTTTCTCCAGAGGACCGTGTCTTTCTCCCTGCACAAGCCACCTTCAGCCTGATCTTTCTTCTGCTTACAGATCTTCTTTGCTGATTTCTTCGCAGCTGTCTGCCTTTCCTCTCAGGGTTTTCAACCAGGGGTGATTTTGACCTCCATCAGAGGACATTTGGCTGTATCTGGAGATATTTTTGATGGTCACAACTGGACAGGGCACTGTGGATAAAGTAGATAAAGGCCAGGGATGGTGCTTAAACATCCTACAGTGCACAGAACAGTTCCTTACAACAAAGAATTATCTGGTCCCAAATGTCAGTCATGATGAGATTAAGAAATCCTCCTGATGATGCATCCATTTACCTAGCAAATGAGGTCCAAATGTCTCCCCCTCAGGATTAGCACTTTTCACAATACCTTGAAAATGGGCCATGCTTGTTTTATTTCTTTTGATTTAGAGCTTCCTTTTTTTCCATGTTCAACCTAGTAATTCCTATTCAAGCCCAGAGAAAACTATCCATTAGCTACTAGAGACTAGGTAACGTTTTCCCAGAACTACCTACCATGATGATTATATGATGGTGGTGGTGAGCGGGAAGCAGCTCTGCAGAGCACCCCTGCACTTCTAGCAGTCAAAGGCCACAGACATTTGGGTGTTCACTTTGGCCAGTGCAAACACATTTTTGTTAGGAGTTATTGGCAGCTGAAACTCTGGTGACAAGGTCCTAATTTTCTAAACACACGTGTATACACGCAGACAGTGGTAAGACTGTTGGAGAAACCCAAATGATGTCACTAAATGTGCTCATCAGAGTAGGCAGGTTGGTAAAGAAGCATTGGCTGCCCAACCAGGTGTGATTCTGCCAGAGCCAAAGCTCCTATGACAGGCAAAAGTTTCCTCTAGCCTACCCCTGCCACTGCCTCATTATGGTTACCATAGGCTTGTCAAAGCCAAAGTTTGGGCATTCTGGAACAGCCTCTTCAACACACACACAGTACTCTGTCTTTTTCATTTTTGAGTTATCACTAGTAGAGTGTGGCAATTGCCTCTTCCTCTAGCACCCCAGAAAGTAAGACTCTTGGGTGTTTTAACTTAGCATTTGACTCAATGAGATGTCCAGGGTCTCCTGCCTCTATACCTAGGGACTGGGATAAGGGGTGTGCTGAGGTAAGGGTAGGGTAGTTAGATGATAGTTTGCCTTCTACTTGGTGGCACTCTGGACCTGTCCAGCAGGGAAAGCAACTAGCACCTGAAGTGGTAAGAGAAGCACTGTCAGCCACAATGTAGCATCTCTCTTCCCTCCCCCACTTCCTCTTGTGCAACCCTTC
The DNA here is from genome assembly GCF_963455305.1 of Plecotus auritus. NCBI lineage: Eukaryota > Metazoa > Chordata > Mammalia > Chiroptera > Vespertilionidae > Plecotus > Plecotus auritus. Next base: position 96,644,407 of record NC_137772.1, on the reverse strand, counting down.
CCAACCTCCACACAGCACATTTAGGAATGACTTATGAAGTGTCTATCACACTGGAAGCAAGACTTGACTAGTAATGAAAGGAAAACACTATAGTTATTCTTTTACTAGAGGCCCAGTGCACAAAATTTGTGCACTTGTGTGTGTGGGGGCCTCTCAGCCCGGCCTGTGCCCTCTCGCAACCCAGGAGCAATCAGTCAGACATCCTTAGTGCTGCCACAGAAGCAGAAGAGGCTCCCGCCACCACCGCTGCGCTTACCAGCCGTGAGCCCAGCTCAGGGCTTCTGGCTGAGTAACGCTCACCCTGTGGGAGTGCACTGACCACTAGGGGGGCAGCTCCTGCATTAAGCATCTGCCCTTTGGTGGTCAGTGCATGTCATAGTGACTGGTCGTTCTGCTGTTCAGTCCATTTGCATATTAGCTTTTTATTATAACTGCATAGTATTCCATTGGGTAAATGTATCATAGCTTCCTTTTATCTACTTACTAGAGGCCTGGTGCACGGAATTGGTGCACAGGGGGGCATGTCCCTCAGCCCAGCCTGTACCCTCTCCAATCTGGGAACCCGCGAGGGTTGTCCAACTGCCCATTTAAGCCTGATCCCGGTGGGATAGGGCCTAAACGAGCAGTCAGACATCCCTTTCACAATCCAGGACTGCTGGCTCCCAACTGCTTGCCTGCCTGCCTTCCTGATTGCCCCTAACTGCTTCTGCCTGCCAGCTTGATCACCCCCTAACCACTCCCCTGCCAGCCTGATTGTTGCCTAACTGATCCCCTGCCAACCTGTTTGCCCCTAACTGCCCTCCCCTGCAGGCTTGGTCACCCCTAACTGCCCTCCCCTACAGACCTGGTCCCCCCAACTGCTCTCTCCTGCAGGCCTGGTCACCAATAACTGCTCTCCTCTGCCAGCCGGGTCCCCCTAACTGCCCTCCCCTGCAGGTTTGATCGCCCCCAACTGCCCTCCCTTGCAGGCCTGGTCCCTCCCAACTGCCCTCCCTTGCTGGCCATCTTGTGGTGACCATCTTGTGTCCACATGGGGGCAGGATCTTTGACCACATGCGGGCAGCCATCTTGTGTGTTGGAGTGACGGTCAATCTGCATATTACTCTTTTATTAGATAGGATAGAGGCCTGGTGCATGGGTGGGGGCCAGCTGGTTTGCCCTGAAGGGTGTCCTGGATCAGGGTGGGGGTTCCCTTGGGGTGTGGGGCAGCCTGGGCGAGGGGCCTGTGGTGGTTTGCAGAATGGCCATGCCCCCTGGCAACCCAAGTGGAGGCCCTGGTATCTGGGGTTTATTTATCTTCTACAATTGAAACTTTGTAGCCTGGAGCAGAGCCAAGCCTTCTGCTTGCTCCGTGGCGGCAGCCATTTCTGTTGGGATTTATGTATCTTCTATAATTGAAACTTTGTAGCCTTAAGCAGAGGCCTGGGCCGGCCAGGGTGTGCAGAAAGCTTGGCTTCCTCCATCGCTGCGAGCAACCCTAGCCCCCTGCTCTTTCCAGCTGCGTGGCTGCCGCCATTTCTGTTGGGATTTATGTATCTTCTATCATTGAAACTTTGTAGCCTTGAGTGGAGGCCTAGGCCGGCAAGGGCAGGCAGAAAGCTTGGCTTCCTCCATTGCCGGGGAAACCCAAGCCTCTCTCCTGCTCTCTGTGGCCATAGCCATCTTGGTTGGGTTTATTTGCATATTCGCTCCTGATTGGCTGGTGGGCGTGGCTTGTGGATGTAGCAGAGTGATGGTTAATTTGCATATTACTCTTTTATTAGATGGGATTGTTGTTGTTGGTAAGCCTCACCTAAGGATATTGTTTCCCTTGATTTTTAGAGAGAATGGAAGCGAGGGAGGGAGAGAGAAAGAAACATTGATGTGAGAGAGACACATTGATTGATTGCCTCCTGCACATGCCCCGATAGGGGCTGGGTATTGAACCTGCAACCCAGGTATGTGCTCTTGATTGGGAATGGAATCCTCAACCCTTCAGTGCACAGGCCAATGCTCTAACCATTGAGAAACACAGACCAGGGTGAGTTAGTTATTCTTTTTTTTTTTTTAACTCAAAGAAAGTATTTTATTCACATCAATTTTCAACCCATTTACCATAAATGTACATTTTTATTTTTTTTAATTTTTATTTTTTTAAATAAATCTTTATTCAGATTATTACAATTGTTTCTCCTTTCCCCCCCCATAGCTCCTCTCCACCCGGTTCCCAACCCACCCTTTGCCCTTACCTCCCCCCCACACTGTCCTCATCCATAGGTGTACGATTTTTGTCCAGTCTCTTCCTGAACCCCCCCATACCCCTTTCCCCCTGAGAATTATAAGTCCACTCCTTTTCTATGCCCCTGATTCTATTATATTCACCAGATTATTCTGTTCCTCAGGTTTTTAATTCACTTGATTTTTAGGTTCACTTGTTGATAGATATGTATTTGTTGTTCATAATTTTTATCTTTACTTTTTTCTTCTTCCTCTTCTTTAAGAATACCTTTCAGCATTTCATATAATACTGGTTTGGTGGTGATGAACTCCTTTAGCTTTTTCTTGTCTGTGAAGCTCTTTATCTGACCTTCAACTCTGAATGATAGCTTTGCTGGGTAGAGTAATCTTGGTTGTAGGTTCTTGCTATTCATCACTTTGAAAATTTCTTGCCACTCCCATCTGGCCTGCATAGTTTCTGTTGAGAAATCAGCTGACAATCGTATGAGTGCTCCCTTGTAGGTAATTAACTGTTTTTCTCTTGCTGCTTTTAATATTCTCTCTTTGTCTTTTGCTCTTGGCATTTTAATTATGATGTGTCTTGGTGTGGTCCTCTTTGGATTCCTTTTGTTTGGGGTTCTGTGCGCTTCCTGGACTTGTAAGTCTCTTTCTTTCACCAGGTGGGGGAAGTTTTCGGTCATTATTTCTTCCAATAGGTTTTCAGTACCTTGCTCTCTCTCTTCTTCTGGCACCCCTATAATTCTGATGTTGGTACGCTTGAAGTTGTCCCAGAGACTTCTTACACTATCTTCAACTTTTTGGATTTTTTTTTCTTTTTGCTTTTTCGGTTGAGTGTTTTTTGCTTCTTTGTATTTCAATCCTTTGACTTGATTCTTGTGTTCCTCTAGCCTGTTGTTGGGTCTCTGTATAATATTTTTTATTTCAGTCAGTGTATGTTTAATTTCTAGTTGGTCCTTTTTCATATCTTCGAGGGTCTCGTTATATTTATCGGCCTTTTCTAGGCTATTCTTGAAAAGCCTTATAACCGTGGTTTTGAATTCTATATCCAGTCGTTTGTTTTCCTCCATTTCTTTCGTTTGTGATCTGTTTCTTTGATGCCGCATTTTCACTGCTTCCCTGAGTTGGTAGGGTAGCTTTGTGTGCTAGGCTTCCTATATGGCCCAGTGGGTCGGCCTCCCCAGTTAACCTGAGGTGGACACTCTTGGTGCACCCATTTGTGGACTGTGTGTACAGCCTTGTTGTAGTTAAGTCTTGATTGTTGTTGGTATCACTGGGAGGAATTGACCTCCAGGCTAGTTGGCTGTAAGGATCAGCTGTGTCTACGCTGGGAGAAGTTCGGTGTTGGAGACAGCCTTATAGGATTAGACTTGCCAAATTGCAATAGCCTCTGTGCTCAGCTTGGATGGGGTGGAGTCTCAGGTCGGAGCAGACAGTCTTGGCTTCCAGTCAGCCTTGCCCTTGCACGCGTGTGCGCCTGCAGACCTCTGCCTTTCCCGGCTCCCAAGTCTCCGCCCGAGAGTCCAGATTCCCCCCTGTAAGAGCGCCGGTCCCCAGGGGCTCGCCTGGAACTGGGGTTCAGTGCAGTCAGAATTGGGGTTCAGTGCAGTCAGGAGCTTCTGACTCCCTTCTGCTAGGGAAAGCCTGTGGCAACCTCCGCAGCCTTTGTGCACACTGGCACGTGCGCCTCCGGAACCCTGCCTGCCGGGGCTCCCCCGGGTCTCCCCTGGGTCTCCGAGTCTCCGGGTGCCTTTCTCTCTACCTGACAGTCCAGACTCCCCCTGTATGAGCCTGGGTCCATGGGGTTTCGCCTGGGACTGGGGTTCAGTGCAGTCAGAACTGGGGTTCAGTGCGGTCGGGGGCTTCCTTCTCCCTTCCGCCAGAGAAAGTCAGCCAGGCTCTCAGCTGCCCTTCCCTCTGCGCGCACAAAGACCCTTTGCCATACCTCCAATTCTCTGTGAGCTTTTCTCTTTCCTTCTAGTTGTAGAATTTTCACTCATCCAGCTTTCCTGTGGTTCTGGCTGGTGTCCGTTCTGTCTTTTAGTTGTAGTTTTGAAATTGTTGTGTGAGGCAGCAGTTTAGGTGCTTACCCATGCCGCCATCTTGGTTTCTCGAGGTAGTTATTCTTGATAATTTCTGTAGAGGCACTTTATATGTTTGCAAACACCTTTTAGGACCTACTTAATAATAAATAAAGTGCCTCTAGATCACCTTGGTGCCTCCCACTGCTCCATTACTGCTGCTGTTTTTCATGAATAAAGTTCTAGTTGTGTGCCTCCTGTTTACCCAAACTATGGAGTTGGTACCCACAAAAGGAGTGCAAAATAGTTTCATAATTGTGTGTGTGTGTGTGTGAGTGTGTGTCTGAATGTATGTACATACAGATCTATACAAATCACATTTAGTTTATAATCAATGCCTATAACAGATGCTATTGGTGCCTTGCCCAGGTCCTCTTTATTAGGGAGGTACACTCATCTCCCAGCTTTTTTGAGTGTTGGCTCATAGCAGTTGTCCCCTTCTTTAAGAATTGCCCTAGCCCTAGCTGATTTGGCTCAATGGATAGAGCGTCAGACTGCAGACTGAAGGGTCCCAGGTTTGATTCCGGTCAAGGGCACATGCCCGGGTTGCGGGCTTGATCCCCAGTTGGGGGCATGCAGGAGGCAGCCGATCAATGATTCTCTGTCATCATTGATGTTTCTATCTCTCCCTTCCTCTCTGAAACCAATAAAAATATATTTTTTTAAAAAAAAAGAATTGCCCTAGATAGAACAAGAAACATTATGTTCAGGAGCTTATCTACTCCCTAGCATCCTACAACCAATGACTGATTTTCATCAGGGCTGTATTAGTTATCTATTTCTCAAAATAAATTATCCCAAAATTTAGTGGCTTAAGATAACAACAAATATTTATTGCCTTATAGTTCCTGTGGGTCAGGAATTCTGGAACAGCTTAGCTACATGCTTCTGACCTGGGTCTCTCAGGGGCTGCAGTCATCTGAAGGCTTGACTGAGGTGGGAGGACCTCTTCCAGGTTGGCTCACTCACCTGGCTGGCAAGATGGTGCTGGTTGTTGTCAGGATGCTCAGTTCCTATAACATGGGCCTCATCCATGGATACTTAGACTCCTCATGACCTGACCACTGGCTTTCCCCAGAGTGAGCAACCCAGGAAAATAGGGCAATGTGGCAAAGCTTTTGATGATTTCACCTCAGAAGTTGCATGGAATCACATAGTCCTTATTCTAATTATTAGAGGCAAGTCACTAACTCCTGCTCACAATCAAGCAAAGAGGAATTAAGCTCCAACTTTTGAAGGAAGGAGGTAAAAAAATTGAGAACATATATTAAAACCACCACAGGGACCAACTCTGTAGATCAATTCACGTATCAGAGCTCCTCTGTGAGATCAGTCTGATGGGAGTTTCCAGCTGAGATCAGCTGCCTGCTTAGCTTTTCCCCTTCCTTATCTAGCTTTCTTCTCTCCCCTAACCCCAAGAGCCATCCTCTAATAAATCAGTTGAACAAGAATCGTTATTTCAAGCTCAGCTTCTACAGGATCTGTTGTAAAACAAACACATTCTTTAGAAAAGTTATATTCGAAAATATCTGACAACATGATAACTTTCCTCCAATTTTCAGATCTTCAACCTTTCTTTAGCAATATTTTTTAGTCATCCAGGGGCTAAAATGTTTAAAATTCTGGTTCAAAAGGCATGTGGGTAAATGACCTATTGCCTTCAATAGCAATGGCAACAGCATATTTCCTTAATCTTTTCCAATTGCCAAGCCACAGGAAGGGCTAATGTGGCGTGATTCTGTTAAAGCAGTGCCCCACTTTCCTTAAATCCCACATAGAAAATGTAACAAGGCAACTTGCAAACTGTTTTTAACATCAGTGCTTTTCTCATTTGCTTCTCTTGATTCTCGCATTTCATAGGACCAAGAATCCATATATATATTTGTATTATTCTTTCATCCAATGCACTTTGACTTGTGACTTTATCACTGGTTCTGACCACATTACTGAAATGGCTCCTCCCTTTAGACCCTCCTAGAAGGAGGTTCTACATCCCAAGACATTCATTTCAATCCTTTTATTATAGGACTTCTCTATGGTGCCTGATCTAGGTGACTAGCTTCTCCTTAAAACTATCCTCTCTTGGATTTTGAAATAGCAGGCAATAAGAAAGGTCTGGTATGTTTGGACTAGATAAAGTAGGCCTAATCGAGTAATGCATATTTCCTGAGTAAGGATAGCCTGTGAATGGACCCTCTGGGACCTAATGCAGGGTGGACTGTGCTCAGGATGGGCTGGAGGCAGGAAGAGCAGGAAAGAGGCTACGTGTAGACAGAGGTTTATAGAGCAGGAGCTGCATCCATGGGAGAAAGACCATGGCGGTGAGGGCCAGAAACAGAGAAGGGGATGAGTGACAGGCTTGGGTTCCAGGAGGAACAGTGGTCACTGCTAGAGATGTAGCCACTGTCCAAAACAAGGCTGGAAAGAAAGTGGGCACAAGAACTTAGGAACTGTGGTTTGTAGGGGCCAGCCTTCAGCAATCTGAGCAAGACAGGGAAGGGAGGAATGAGTCTGAAAGCAGCAAGTAGGAAGGCTCACCTGTGCCAGCTATTTCCCAGCCACACAAGTCTGGAGTACTTTGGGGATACAGCAGATGTCCCTGGTCAAGATGAGATGATGGTGGTGATGAAGAATGCAGTATCATGAGGATGAATATTCCTGCTTCCAGGCTTCAGTGAACACAAATCAACATATTTCTAGCTGACATATGATAATAAAAGATCCCAATCTTCCAGGAGTCTCAGACTAATCATGCTCTTTCTTAGTTTCCCCACAGCTAGTAGCTGCAGCAGGGACTCAGATGAGGCAGAAAAAGGACAGTCTTTCAGCTCTCCTACCTCACCCAAGTTTTCTCTGCTTCTATCTCTGGGCATTAAAATAAAATGGTATTGGTCTTAAAGGGAAAAAGAAAAGAAGAAAGAAAGGAAGAAAGAAAGAAAGGAAGAAAGAAAGAAAGAAAGAAAGAAAGGAAGAAAGAAGAGAAAAGGCCATGCTGCCACTGAAAAAAAGCTAAATTCCTAAAAATTACTTTGCATCACACTACTATAATCCACCTGATCATATCAGAGATTTGGTTAACACAAGTTTACAAACATTTTTCAAAAATCATTGATCTGAGAACATTCAAGATAGTGCTGGAGTAGGTGGATCTTGCACTCACCTCCCCTCAGGACCAAACTGGAAATACAAGTGGGGAACAATCATCCTGAATAACCAACTGAGGAGTAGCTGAAAAGGAGTCTTATAGCCAAGGATTTGCCGAAGAAGCCATTTTGAGCCTGCACCTACACTACAGCTCACATATCATGGTCAGGGTTTAGCCTTACAGTCAGAAAGTCTGAGGGTCAATCCCACCCACAAATGGGCCAACAGCAATCAAGACTCAATTACAACAGGAAGGCCCACATAACCCACATGAGGGACATTCTTAGAGCACCCAGCTCAGGAGATCAAGAAGATTATACAACTGGATCCTATAGGACACCTACTCTATAAGGACACCCCAAAAATTGGGAGTCATAGCAGATTAATATAATACATATAAAAAACACACAAAGATAGAAATAAAATGGGGAGACAAAGAAACAAGTCACAAATGAAAGAGCAGGAGGAATCTCCAGAAAAAGAGCAAAATGAAATGGAGCAAGCAATCCATCAGATATAGTAATGGATATAAGGATGTTAAAGGCACTTAGTGAGAACTACAGCATCATGAAAAATGACATAGAAATAATGAAAAAGAACCAGTTGGAAATGAAGAATACCGTATCTGACATCAAGAGTACACTGGAAGGAATAAAAAGTAGGTTGGAACCCTGGCTGGTTTGGCTCAGTGGATAAAGCATTGGCCTGTGGACTCAAGGGTCTGGGGTTCGATTCTGATCAAGGGCATATGTCTGGGTTGTGGGCTCGATCCCCAGTAGGGGGCATGCAGGAGGCAGCTGATCAATTCTCTCTCATCATTGATGTTTCTATCTCTCTCTTCCTCTCTGAAATCAATAAAAATATATATATTTTTAAAAAGTAGGTTAGAGGAAGCAGAAGATTGAATCAGCAATTTGGAAGACAAGGTGGAAAAAACACCCAATCAAAGCAGCAAAAAGAAAAAAGAATTAAAAGAATGAGAATAGTTTAAGGGAGCTATGGGACAACATGAATTATAACAACATCTGCATTATAGGGGTACCAGAAGGTGAAGAGCAAGAGCAAGGGATTGAGAAACTATTTGATGAAATAATAACCCAAAACTTTCCTAACCTGGTGAAGGAAAAAGACACACAAGTCCAGGAAACCCAAAGAGACCCACACCAAACACATCATAATTAAAATGGCAAAGGTTAAAGACAAAGATAGAATCTTAAAAGCAGCAATAGAAAAGCAATTACTTACTTATAAGGGAGTTTCCATAAAACTGTCAGCTGATCTCTCAACAGAAACATTTCAGGCCAGAAGGGATTGGCATGAAATGTTCAAAGTGATGAAAAGCAAGGACCTAAAACTGAGACTACTTTACCCAGCAAGGCTATACTTAAAAATTGAAGGTGAAATAAAGAGCTTCCAAGACAAGTAAAAGCTAAAGGAGTTTTTTTTTTTTTTACCACCACCAGTATTGCAAGAAATATTAAAGGGCCTGTTTTTAGAAGTAGAAGAAAAAGAAGAAGAAAAAAACAAACAAAATGAACAGAGTTAAAAGAATAAAATGGCAATAAATACATACCTATCAATGATCACTTTAAATGTAAATGGCAATAAAAGTACATAGGGTAACTGAATGAATAAGAAAACAAGACCCATATATTTGCTATCTATAAGAGACACACTTCAGAACTAAAGATACATACAGACTAAAAGTAAAGGGGGTGGGAAACGGAGGCAGCAATACTATAAGTGACAAAATAGACATTAAAACAAAGGATATAATAAGAGACAATGATAAAAGGAACAATCCAATAAGAGGACATAACTCTGGTAAATATTTATGCAGCCAACATAGGAGCACCTAAATATGTAAAGCAAATCTTGATAGACATAAAGGGAGAGACTGACAGTAAGGCAGTCATAGTAGGGGATTTTAACACCCCAATGACATGAATGGATATATCTTCCAGACAGAAAATCTACAAGAAAATGATGGCCTTAAATGACACACTAGATCAGATGTATTTAATTGAAATCTTCAGAGTATTTCACCTCAAAGCAGAAGAATATACATTCTTTCCAAGTGCACATGGAACGTGTTCTAGGCTAGACCACATATTAGGACACTAACAAGTTTCAATAAATTTAAGGAGATTGAAATAATATCAAGTGCCTTCTCTGACCATAATGATATTTTTAAAAAAATCAACCACAGGAAAAACTGAAAACCACACAAACTCATAGAGACTAAATAACATGTTACTAAACAATGAATGGATTAACAATGAGATCAAGGAAGAAATAAAAAGATACCTTGAAACAAATGAAAGTGAGAACACAATAACCCAAAATCTATGGGACACAGCGAAAGCAGTCCTAAGAGGAAAATTTATATATCATTAAAGGCCTACCCCAGGGAACAAGAAAAATCTCAAATAAACAATCTCAAATAAACTTTACATTTTATGGAACTAGAAAAAAATAAAACAACAAAGTCCATATTGAGTGTGAGGAAGAAAATAATAAAGATCAGAGCAGAAATAAATAAAGTAAGATTCTAAAAAATACAAAAGATCTATGAAACAATATGCTGTATCTTTGAAAAGATAACCTTTAACTAGACTCATCAAGAAGAAAAGAAAGAGGATCCAAATAAAATCAGAAATGAAAGAGGAGAAGTGACAATTAACACCAAAGAAATACAAAGAATTGTAAGAAAATCTTACTAAAAACTATATGCCAACAAATTGGAATATCTGGAAAAAAAAGCATAAATTACTAGAAACACATGATCTATCAAAATTAAATTAAGAAGAATCAGAGAATCTGAATAGACAGATTGTAACTAGTGATATTGAAGCAGTAATAAAAAACCTCCCAACAAATAAAAATCCTGGATCAAATGGCTTCATGGGTGAATTTTACCAAACATTTGAAGAAGAAATAACGCTTATCCTTCTCAAACTATTCCAAAAAATTTAAGAAGAGGGAAAACACCCAAGCACATTTTATAAGGCCAGCATAATCCCAATTCCAAAACTAGATAGAGACACTACAAAGCAAGAAAATTATAGGCCAATTTCCCTGATGAACATAGATGCTAAAATCCTCAACAAATATTAGCAAACCAGATCCGGCAATCCTTTACAATGAAAGCCTAATATGCTAAGTGTCAGGTCGTCTGTTCAACCAATCAAAGCGTAATATGCTAATGATATGCTAAGGCCACTCAACCGCTCACTATGACGTGCACTGACCACCAGGGGACAGACAGTTGACTAGTCGACCAGTTGCTATGACATGCACTGACCACAAGGGGGCAGACACTCCGACTGGTAGGTTAGTCTGCTGCTGGGGTCCAGCCGATCAGTTGGGACTGAGACAGGCTGGACACGCCCTGGAGCCCTCCTGTGGTACCTCTCGGGCTGCCAACCTCCCACGTACCTCTTTGACCCCGATTGTGCACTGGTGGGGTCCCTCCGCCTGGCCTGTGCCCTCTCACAATCTGGGACCCCTCAAGGGATATCAGAGAGCCGGTTTTGGCCTGATCCTGCAGGCCAGGCCAAGGGACCCCACTGGTGCACAAATTCATGCACCAAGCCTCTAGTACATTATAAAGGCCATACATTATGATGAAGTGAGATTAATTGTAGGGATGCAAGGTTGGTCCAACATCTGCAAATCAATAAATGTGATACACCACAGAAACAAAATGAAAGGTAAAAACCACATGATCATATCAATAGATGCAGAAAAAGCATATGATAAAATCCAGCATCCATTTATGATAAAATCTCTCAGCAAAGTGGGAATAGAGGTAATATACATCAGGGTAATAAAGGCCATATATGTCAAACCCACAAACAACATCATACTCAATGAGCAAAAATAAAAGCTTTTCCCTTAAAATCAGAAATAAGACAGGGGTATCTGTTTTTACAACTGTTCTTGAACATAATACTGGAAGTACTAGCCACACAACAATCAGACAAGAAGAAAAAATAAAGAGCATCCAAATTGGAAAGGAGGAGGTAAAACTTTCATTATTCGCAGGTGACATGGTATTGTACATAGAAAATCCCAAAGACTCCACCAAAAAGCTACTAGAGCTAATAAATGAATTCAGTATCTTGACTATAGCAAGATACAAAATTAATAATCAGAAATTAGTGGCATTTCGATACACCAATAATGAACTATCAGAAAGAGAAACTAAGAAAACAATCGCATTTACTACTGCAACAATAAAAAAGTAAGTTACTTAAGAATGAATTCAACAAAGGAGGTAAAAGATCTGTACTCAGATCTACAAGATCTAACAAAAAGCTAACAAGTCAAATAAAAAATGGGCAAAGGATCTGAATAGACATACAGATGGTCTATGTCAGTGATTGGCAAACTCATTAGTCAACAGAGCCAAATATCAACAGTACAACAATTGAAATTTCTTTTGAGAACCAAATTTTTTAAACTTAAACTTCTTCTAATGCCACTTCTTCAAAATAGACTCACCCAGGCCGTGGTATTTTGTGGAAGAGCCACACTCAAGGGGCCAAAGAGCCACATGTGGCTCGCGAGCTGCGGTTTGCCGACCACTGGTCTATGTGAAAAAAGTCTCAATGTCACTAATCATCAGATAGATGCAAATTCAAACCACAATGAGATATCACCTCACACCTGCCAGAATGGCTACCATCAATAAATCAACAAACAACAAATGTTGGAGAGGATGTGGAGAAAAGGGAACCCTCCTGCACTGTTAGAGGGAATGCAGACTGGTGCAGCCACTATGAAAAGCAGTATGAAGTTACCTCAAAAAATTAAAAATGGAACTGCTTTATGACCAAGCTATTCCAATTCTGGGAATATATATGAAGAAGCCCAAAACAATAATTCGAAAGAATACATGCAGCCCTCTGGTCATAGCAGCGTTATTTACAACTAGAAGCCCGATGCATGAAGATTCATGCTAGAATGGGCTTTCCTTTCCCTGGCTGCTGGCACCACCTTTCCACTCCGGCCCAGCCCCTTTCCACTCAGGCCCTGGAGCCACCTCTTTCCGCTCCAGCCCCTCCTTCCCACGCTGCCAGAGGCCCTGAGAGACCCGGGGTGGGGCAGAACGCCTGCGTCGTCACCATGGCGATGACACAAGCATCCCGCCCTCGTCACTCGATGGCTGAGTATGCAAATTAACTTCCATCTTTGTTGGGTTAATTTGCATATCACTCCTGATTGGCTGGTGGCGTAGTGGAGGTACAGTCAATTTACATGTTCGTCTATTATTAGGTAAGATAGTCAAGATCTGGAAACAGCCCAAATGCCCATCTATAGATGAGTGGATAAAAAAAAACGGTGGTGCCAAAACCGGTTTGGCTCAGTGGAAGAGCATCAGCCTGCGGACTGAAAGGTCCCAGGTTCATTTCCGGTCAAGGGCATGTAACTTGGTTGCGGGCACATCCCCAGTAGGAGGTGTGCAAGAGGCAGCTGATCGATGTTTCTCTCTCATCGATGTTTCTGACTATCACTCTTCCTTCCTCTCTGTAAAAAAAAAATCAATAAAATATATTTAAAAAAAACAAAACAAAACAAAAACAAACAAACAAACAAAAAAAACGGTGGTACATTTACATGCCCATGCTACAAGGCCTTAAGAAAGAAGGAACTCTTACTTTTTGTGACAGCCATTGGAATTGAGGAACCTGGAGATTATTATGCTAAGTGAAATAAGCCAGTTAGAGAAGGACAAATACCATATGATCTAATTGTATGTGGAATCTAATGAATAAAATAAACTGACAAACAAAATAGAAACAGAGGCATAGATACATGGAACAGACTGACAGTTGTCAGAGAAGAGGAGGGTAGGGGGACTTGATGAAAGAAGGTGAAGGTATTAGCCAAAGAACATATGTGCATAACCCATAGACGCAGATAACAGTGTGGTGATGGCCAGAGGGAAGAAAGGTATGGGCACTTGTTGGAGGCAGGCAAAGGAGGAAGAAATGGAGACATCTCTAATAGTGTCAACAATAAAAATAAAGAAATAAATAGAAGTAAAAAACCTAAAAATTATCATTGACCTTACAGTTTTTATTTGACTTCCAGTTCCATTCCATAGACCAGTGGTCGGCAAACTCATTAGTCAACAGAGCCAAATATCAATAGTACAGCAATTGAAATTTCTTTTGAGAGCCAAATTTTTTAAACTTAAACTTCTTCTAACACCACTTCTTCAAAATAGACTCGCCCAGGCTGTGGTATTTTGTGGAAGAGTCACACTCAAGGGGCCAAAGAGCTGCATGTGGCTCACGAGCCGTGGTTTGCCGACCACTGCCATAGACTTTCCCCAGGCCCACTTGGCAACAACAATAACCAAGCTGTGAACATAAGAAACATTCAGGCCTGTAGAGAATTTTTGTGAGTGCATTTGAGCCAACTGACAACAATTGCCAGGAAGCCAAACCTGAATGGATTGAGATTATACTCCTGAGGATGGCAGTTATGTACCTTATTTTATACATTACAATAAAAAAAGAAGACAAGTGAGTTACATGAAATCCATTGGTTATTGATTAGGGAGGCGGGAGAAAGCAAAGTGGGAAAACCTCTGGGATTGGATAAAAAGTAAAATGATAGACACATACATCTTTTACATAGATGGGTGCAGGATAGTTAACAGCCAACAATTAATTCAATAACAATGAGGGGACTTGTCTCCACTCTGGTGTGGTACCTATGCTTTGAGGGGTCCAGAAAAAGAAAATGACGTTGACATTCTGAACATATGTTATTGTAGATGCAAAAAGACAACTGACAGGGTTAAAGTGAAAATTGACCTTTGTCAGGGAAGATTCTGGCCTAGGACATGACTCTCTGCCATCAATTGCTTTTAGTTAAAAAGTTATAATTTCAGACCATCCTTTGTGGTTACTTTAGGTCTCTGAGTTTGTAAGGCCACCATGCAGGCCTCCCCTGAGCTTGTCATGTTCAGGATGTAGCCCCTTTTCATCCATACATTCCCTTTTTTATTATAAATCAATCCAAAGAATGTATTAATGACCAACCTTTTGGTTGGATAATGAGGTCCCATAATGATAGAAACGTTCATTCCTAGGAAGTCCCAGAGTCAGCATTTGTCTTGCTGAATAGGACAAGATCATAACCTTAGATGGCATTCAAGGTTGAATTATTATTATTTGAAAGAAAAAGGCAGGTAAATGAGAGGCAGTCAGATCCTATATGTCTTATAAAATATTATGAATCATTTCTAATCTTTGAGTTATTGTGATCCAAGTTTTTTTTGCCAGTCTTATTTTTCTATATTTTGCATCTAATATAACATTTACTTACAGTTTGAGAGCACATCATACACCTTTTCAGTTTTTGCAATTGACCATAAAATGGGTTTCTATTTACTATGGCCAATTTGCTTCTCAATGGAAGCGCCCAAGTGCTGTTATGATCTGATTCCCATTATTTGTATAATTTGAAGCTGTATTCTTAAGTTTATCTATCTGTATTAATATAGTTAGTAGTTTTTGTTGGATTAGGGGGTAAGCACATTTCCATAATTAGGGTCTGGCCTTTATATTCTATAAAATTCCTTTCTTAATATTTATTTTCTACTAACATTTGCAAGAGCACTTTTTTAACTTCAAAAGAGAAACCATAAAAAGAGTATTACTGATAATACAAAAATTATATTATGCACCTTCAGCAATTATTAGCAGTTAGGCTCTGTATATGTATAATAAGGTTTGAGAAAAGCCTAAAGAACAAGTAATCATTATTATTAGTAAAAATAATAAAATAAATAAAGTTCAACCTTGATTTGCAGGTATACTGTCCTTGTTGGTGTCTCAGGATAGCTGTCTGTCTTTGATGTGGCCGTTTCTTATTCTCAGAAGTCTTTAATTTCTGCTGTAGGTGGGGGCAAGTATCAGAAACAGGGACAGATGTTCATTTACTGTGAGGCACCTGATAAGGTCCCTTCCAACAATGTTGGAGAGTCTTTATTGTCTTTTGAATGGACAAAATCTCCTGGTTGTAAGTCATGGTCTTTGAAGTCTTTGTCTCCCAGGAGCACACTGTGAAATGAATGGTACTAATTTGTCAGTTTCTATAAGCTGGTTAATAAGCCCTTGGTAATAATGCAGAATGTCTCCTTTTAGTTTTCCTTATAGCTGGAAAACAAAAAAATTTAAAAAATCAGCAATATTTTGAACAAAATTATAAGAATAATAATTATTCTCAATTTATTCAGTCCTATAACCAATTTTTTTGTTCTGATTATTTGCCAATATTTTTATGAATGTAGTTATTGCTTAGAGTCCTACAATTTTTCACCTAGTTTAAAGATATGACCTGCTTACAAACTTATAATTTAGAGTAAGTCAGGAACCTTTTCATGGATTTTTCTAAAGATGTAACATATTTGCAAGTGCATTAGTGTAAAACAATGGTCTCTCAATGACAAAACTTAAAATGACATAGCTATAGATTTTATTATAATGCATTTGATAAAAAAGTTGGCTTTTCTGTAAGATATAACATTTCAAGACAACAATTCATTGGTAAAGAAAAATTACTATAAAATAACAGAGAACAATATAGTCCATTTTTAAAGATTTAATACACAATTTTAATATATAAAGAACAAATAATATGCAAGATTTTAAAACTTTGCGCATGGCTTGTCAGAAATGTGCATTGAGCACTGGAAACAATTCACAAACTCCCAATGTGTGGACCACAAACATCTGGAGTACCACTGCCAGATGCCCCCACAGGGAAGCATCACTCTTGGCTTGCCTGATGTCGCTGTCAAGACACCTGCTACCCCTGAGAGCTCCCTGTTTGAACATGCCTCTGAATCTTTGCAAGTTCATTCGTAGGGCAGGCTGGAATTTCTAGACATTCATTTTAATAAAAAATATATGTATACAAATATAACACAGTAATAATAATAATTATTATTGTCATTGTTATTATTATTATTTGGCAAAGCTTCCCATGTCATTTCAAGTATATTAAACAGACCTAATTAGTTTAAAAGATTATCTTTTATGAGGAGAGTAAATCCTTGAGGTATTCCAGAGCCCATTTGAATAACCCAAAATCATCTCTTGGTTGAAAAAGTCTCTTAAAATTTAAACTTTGGGAAGGTTGTCAAATATACTTAACCAAAAGGCCATACATAAACCCTTTTTGTAAACCCAGGTAAAATAAACACATATTTTATGTTAATTACTTTAAAAATGTCAATCAAACTTAAAACGGTTTCAATATTAAATATTTTGTCCAGACTACAGGATCCTAATTAATTTGTGTAAGTACTTAATCTTTTAAGCCAATAAGAGATTACACCCTAGTAATACCATTCAGAGGCAGAAAATGCACCACACATAATAATGCACAATGAATACATATCACCTAAAGACCATACACACAATTTGAGAATTATTCACTTCCTTCCTTTTCCCTTAACAATGCATTTCCATACTTTATATTATTTATTATCAAAACTATATAATTTTTTCCAACTTAATTAGAATTTCTAACTCTTAGAAACCTCCATTTCCAATGATAACTAAAAAACTAAGCAAGGACTGTTCCCTAGACTGACTTTTTTTTCATATGGTAAAAGTATGTTTAATTTTTTAAATTGTTGACACTGTTACAGGTGTCCCTGATTCCCTCTCCCTTTGCCCTCCTCCATCCAGCCCCCGCACCTTCCCAGGCCTTCACCACACTATTGTCTGTGTCCTAGACTGACTTTTATAAACACCTTCCATGACATTTAGAAACATAGGTTCCTCTATTGGCAAATACTTACTTTCAAAAATACACCTCTAACAAAGCACTAGATATTCTTTAACAGCTCCAAATCCACTCCAAAGCCTCTCTGCAACAAAAGCCAAAAGCAGGCAAACGTAAGACTTGTTTAGCAATCAATGTTTCAGTATTTCATGATATTTCAAAATATCTAGATATTCAATAACTTTTATCATATTTATTAATTTAGAAAGGAATAGCTGAAGTAAGTTAAATTGATCTACTCAGATAGGGCTAAGTTGTTATTACCTCAACAATTGGGTTGCCACCCAAATGTTGGTGAGGGACTGACAAATCCATTCACCCTTTTATGGAATGTTTCTTTCCATCTGAGTACATTTTTCTAGTTTACAGAGAGCACATAGCTTAGCATGGCCTCAGAGCCATAAGGGCTTGGATATACGAATATATGAGGTATTCCGGGGCACATTTGAGGAATGATAAAACAGGTCTAGCTGCAGCGTCAGCTAATTTCCGTTTGCTTTCATGGTGGCAACTTTAGAAAGTCTTGGAATTTTGATAATTGCCAATTGTTTTAATTTCTGTATGACACCTAATAATTCTGCAACCTATTTTCCATTCTTTATGTGCTACCCTGAGAAAATTAAGAAGCCTTGCTGCTTCCACAACATTCTAAAGTTGTGAGCGACACCAAAGGCATAGTTACCATCAATGTAAATATTGGCTATTTGGTCTTTGGCCAATTGACAAGCCCAAGTTAGAACAATTAGGCTTGCTGGGCAGATTTTATTCAGGTAAATAAGAACCTTCAATTATGTCCACCATGGAAGTTGTTGCATGTACAGCTTGGTAACATTCCTGCTTATCTTTTAAAGATCTATCTGTAAACCAAATTAAGTCATCATTATTAAGGAGTTTCCTATAAACCATTCCTAGGAATAAGAATGTGGTCAGTAAGCAAAACACAATGGTGGATGTCTTTATCCTGTAAAGAAAGTAGGAAAGTTGCGGAGTTAAGACTATTACATCGAGTTTAAAACTAGGTGCAGGAGGCAAGACCCAATTGGCTGACAGAAGTGTTAAATGTGATGAGAATTTAGTGGAGATTTAATAGAATGAGGAACATAAAGGAGAGCCCACAACTTGTGTGTGTGTGTGTGTGTGTGTGTGTGTGTGTGTGTGTGTGTGTGTGTGTAACCTGTCTATAGCAGAAATGGCTGTCATGCAGTGAGAGAGTCCTTTGGCTACTGAGTCTAGTTGCTGACTATAATAGTCTATAGGTCTTTGATGACCTATATTTTTTAGTTAAAATTTCTATAATTAAGGTGTCCCAGAGTGGAAACTTCAGATAATTCTTTGGAGATTTTATAGCTTGTTTCCTTTCTGTGTTCCACTGAATTGAAACAGATTAATTTGATTTTAATAAGACATATAGAAGCTGTGCCATTAATGAAAAATTTGGAAACTAATTGTAACAATATTCAGTCAAACACAGGAATCCTTTAAGCTGCTTTCTTGTTTTGGGAGAGAGAAAGATAGGATTTCTCTGAGTCTTTCGGGGTTCAAAAGTAGCCCATCTTTAGATATTAGATACCCAAAGTGTTTTACCTGGAGGAAACAGAATCAGAGCTTGTTCTTTGATATCCATGTTCCTGTGTGGCTAGCTGTTATAACTGGTGAATTGTGTCCTTTTGGGAGTCTAGTAATTTTCTAGAGCATAAAACTAAATCATCCACATGTTGGATTAGAGTGGAATATCTAGGAAATTTAACATCATTGAAATTAGCTTTTAGCATCTAAGCAATACTAAACATCACAATGGAGGCTTGCCCTTTGCTTTAAGCTGACTGAATGGCCACTGGGTTATGTGTACCAGTGCATTCCATGTAGGCCCAAACACAGGCCTGTGACTTCTGCTCATGTTTGGTCAGCGACCTGGCCACTGCCCTCATCACGGCCCTCCTGAAAGAGACATGGCCACAGTGTCCCCTTCCCCGGGCCCTCAAAGTCACCCCAAGAGACTTGTGCACAACATTCATGGGAGGAAATCGGTGTGCACTCATCTTCAGGGGGTTGTAGAACTTGCTGTTGCTCACGGCCGCAGCCCTTCCCCCTGCACCTCTGGTTCATCATTGCTACTCTCTCTCTGGCAGCTTGCCAGGTGCAAGGCTTCTCGTGGAGGCTTCACTCTGTTCTAAGATTCTTTCTCCTTCCCCAGTATGGGGACAATGACTCAGGTGGAGCAATGGAAAGAATGCTTCCCAAATCTTGGCTCTTTTTCCAGCTTTCTCTCCCTTGGCTCTGCCTTCTGGCCCAGAAGTGGTTTGTTGTTTTCTGTTTGTTTCTAAATTTCCTCTCTGATACCCCCTGTAATAAAGGATAGATTTACAAGAGAAAAACAAAACAGAAGTTTACTGACATTGTTAAAAGATAAACTAAGGCATATGAAAAATTTTAAAAGTTTATTTGAATGAAAGTCCATTTGAATTGGGGAATGCAAAACTGGAAGTGGTTAGGAGCGTTCCACCCACAGGAGCTCAGGGAAAGACTTTTGCAGAGAAGATGTGGAAGCAAAGCAAGGAAATTATTTGGCTAGAGCAGTGGTTGGCAAACTCATTAGTCAACAGAGCCAAATGTCAACAGTACAACGATTGAAATTTCTTTTGAGAGCCAATTTTTTTAAACTTAAACTATATAGGTAGGTACATTGTTATTAACTTAATTAGGGTACTCCTAAGCTGGCCTTTGCTAAAAACGTCCTCAATCTGATTGAGGTACGTTTGCTGAGGTCGACCCCTTCCAACTCTCCCATCCACACTCATCTCGCATACTTGTTTCGTCTATCTCCTTTCATTCGTCCTCTCTATATGTCCAAACCATCTCAACATACCTTTCTCAATCCTCGACACTACATCTTCTTTCACTCCACAACGTTCCCTAAAATTAACTTGATAAACTTTACTTAAAGTTTTAAGTCTTAGTTAAACTATAGGTACGTTGAATAAAACTTGATATCATACTTAATAATGATATTATTTATTGATAAAATTAAATTCCTTACAATATCCATAAAATTAAATCATTTGAACATGGCCTTGCATCTCCTTGGAAAGTTTGGGTAAGTCAGGTTTGTATGTTGTTGTTTTTAATTTTAGGCACGATTCCAGGTTCTCATCAATAAGACAACTTCTCAATTTACTCTTGATAAGGCTCATGCTTGAAAATGATTGTTCGCATAAATATGTAGACCCGAATAAGGAAAGAACAGCAAACACTAGTTTTTTCAGTTGATTATATGAGTCAGGAATACTATTCCAGATGTTAAAAAATCAACACATCTTCCTTCTCCAGGTCTTTCAAAGCAGACCACTTGTGCTGTGAACTAAGTTCACATTTGTTTTTCTCCAATATTTCTATATCAGCACAAAGACGTTCAAATTTCAAGCTCCACAATTCTTTGTTTTTTAAATCCAGCAATTGCATTTCAAAGTTGCCAATGTCAATATTAAAGGGAGAAAAATTTAATTCTGTTACAGTAGCATTAAGAGGTTTTTTTTTTAACAAAGGCTAACGTCGCTTTGCTGTTTCTGAGTTCCTGACACCTGTTGAGAAAAGCTTCCCTCATATTTATTTTTATTTTATTTTTTTAATAAATCTTTATTCAGATTATTACAATTGTTTCTCCTTTTTCCCCCCATACCTCCCCTCCACCCGGTTCCCACCCCACCTTCTGCCCTTACCTCCCCCACACTGTCCTCATCCATAGGTGTATGATTTTTGTCCAGTCTCTGCCTGAACCCCCCCATACCCCTTTCCCCCTGAGAATTATCAGTCCACTCCCTTTCTATGCCCCTGATTCTATTATATTCACCAGATTATTCTGTTCCTCAGGTTTTTAATTCACTTGATTTTTAGGTTCACTTGTTGATAGATATGTATTTGTTGTTCATAATTTTTATCTTTACTTTTTTCTTCTTCCTCTTCTTTAAGAATACCTTTCAGCATTTCATATAATACTGGTTTGGTGGTGATGAACTCCTTTAGCTTTTTCTTTTCTGTGGAGCTCTTTATCTGACCTTCAATTCTGAATGATAGCTTTGCTGGGTAGAGTAATCTTGGTTGTAGGTTCTTGCTATTCATCACTTTGAAAATTTCTTGCCACTCCCATCTGGCCTGCATAGTTTCTGTTGAGAAGTCAGCTGACAGTCGTATGGGTGCTCCCTTGTAGGTAATTAACTGTTTTTCTCTTGCTGCTTTTAATATTCTCTCTTTGTCTTTTGCTCTTGGCATTTTAATTATGATGTGTCTTGGTGTGGTCCTCTTTGGATTCCTTTTGCTTGGGGTTCTGTGCACTTCCTGGACTTGTAAGTCTATTTCTTTCACCAGGTGGGGGAAGTTTTCGGTCATTATTTCTTCCAATAGGTTTTCAGTACCTTGCTCTCTCTCTTCTTCTGGCACCCCTATAATTCTGATGTTGGTACGCTTGAAGTTGTCCCAGAGACTTCTTACACTATCTTCAACTTTTTGGATTTTTTTTTCTTTTTGCTTTTTCGGTTGAGTGTTTTTTGCTTCTTTGTATTTCAATCCTTTGACTTGATTCTTGTGTTCCTCTAGTCTGTTGTTGGGTTTCTGTATAATATTTTTTATTTCAGTCAGTGTATGTTTAATTTCTAGTTGGTCCTTTTTCATATCTTCGAGGGTCTCGTTATATTTATCGGCCTTTTCTAGGCTATTCTTGAAAAGCCTTATAACCGTGGTTTTGAATTCTATATCCAGTCGTTTGTTTTCCTCCATTTCTTTCGTTTGTGATCTGTTTCTTTGATGCCGCATTTTCACTGCTTCCCTGAGTTGGTAGGGTAGCTTTGTGTGCTAGGTTTCCTATATGGCCCAGTGGGTTGGCCTCCCCAGTTAACCTGAGGTGGACACTCTTGGTGCACCCATTTGTGGACTGTGTGTACAGCCTTGTTGTAGTTAAGTCTTGATTGTTGTTGGTATCACTGGGAGGAATTGACCTCCAGGCCAGTTTGCTATGAGGATCAGCTGTGTCTATGCTGGGAGAAGTTCGATGCTGGAGACAGCCTTACAGGATTAGACTTGCCAAATTGCAATAGCCTCTGTGCTCAGCTTGGATGGGGTGGAGACTCAGGGCATAGCAGACAGTCTTGGCTTCCCGTCTGCCTTGCCCTTGCGCGTGCGCGCCTCCAGACCTCTGCCTTCCCCGGCTCCCGAGTCTCCACCTGAGAGTCCAGATTCCCCCCCCCCTCGTAAGAGCGTGGGTCCCTAAGGGTTTGCCTGGAACTGGGGTTCAGTGCAGTCAGAATTGGGGTTCAGTGCAGTCAGGAGCTTCTGACACCCTTCTGCTAGGGAAAGCCTATGGCAACCTCCACAGTCTTTGTGCACACTGGCGCGCGCGCCTCCAGACCCCTGCCCGCCAGGGCTCCTCCGGGTCTCCCCAGGGTCTCCGAGTCTCCGGGTGCCTTTCTCTCTAACTGACGGTCCAGACTCCCCCTGTATGAGCCTGGGTCCATGGGGTTTCGCCCGGAACTGGGGTTCAGTGCACTCGGGGGCTTCCTTCCCCCTCCCACCAGAGAAAGTCAGCTAGGCTCTCAGCCACCCTTCCTCTCTGAGCGCACAAAGCCCCTTTGCCATACCTCCAATTCTCTGTGAGCTTTTCTCTTTCCTTCTAATTGTAGAATTTCCCTTCAGCCAGCTTTCCTGTGGTTCTGGCTGGTGTCCGTTCTGTCTTTTAGTTGTAGTTTTGAAATTTTTATGCGAGGCAGCAGTTTAGGTGCTTACCTATGCCGCCATCTTGGTTTCTCCAGCTTCCCTCATATTTAAAAGTGTTGTTTTGAAATAGCAAATGTCAATATCAGAATTATTTTCTTGGCGATGTTTCAACAGGCTTGGAAAGTGAATCAAAGTTTCTCTTTCAAAATCTTGAGCAAAAAGAGATAATTTGTTTTCGAATGAAATAACTTCTAACATCAAAAAAATTGTGTTTCCTTTCCCCTATATTTTATGATTAAGCTGATTTAGATGAGACGTAATGTCTACCATGAAATAAAATTTTTGGATCCACAGATCGTTCGTTAGTTCTGGATAAGTGAACACTCTTCTGAAGGAGAAATGCTTTAATTTCTGTTAATAAGGAAGCAAAACTTTTTGTTAGAGAGTGGGAATTTTTGAGCATACTTACTACTACCATTCCAGAGAGGCTGTGGACTATGCCCCAGATAGAGTTGTCAGTGCTGACACCAGGCCAGGCCTTGAGATATGGTCTCATGACCCCTTCCCAGCACGTAGGCCTTCTTTCATAGAACACTGTCAGCTTTCTGAAGAACAGGATGAGCCTGTGAATAACATGGTCGTCAATGGCATGACTGTGACGTTGCTTGGGAAAAACTGTTTTGTCTTGGGTTGCTTGCTCTGCAAAAACAGGATGTGGTTAATGTGCTTAAAAGTGGTCCTGCACAAAGGGTTGGGGCTGCTCTCTGGACTCCCTGTGTGGAGAAAGGCCGGCTAATAAAGGCTCCCTAAATTTTAATTTGGTCTGGACTCCAGTGGTCGTTCACTCGCGTTCGCTCCACAACAGTTTCAAAACATTTCCTCTTGATAACCAACGTACTTTGTTATGCAGCAGAAGATCTGCGTACTCACTCTCCATTTCAACTAAAAATTCTTTAAATTGGCGATGATTAAGAGCTTTAGCTATAATGGAGTTGATAATGTTAATCACCAATTCCATAACTTTGCAAATTTCTTCTGGAAATGTCTGCGCACAAAGCGCTTCTTGATGAATGATGCAATGGTAAGTAAGTATCTCGTGATTAATTTTTTCTTTCAAAATAGCAACAAACCCGTTTCTTATGCCAGTCATACTTTTCGCCCTGTCTGTTGAAATTGAGACAGTTTTATCGAGTGGAATATGATGTTTTTCAATGCATTCAATTACAGCATTTGCTATATCCTCTCCACGTGTTTGACCTTTGAGTGGCAATAATCCTAAAAGTTCTTCTTTAGGACCTGTAGATGAAATAAATCGTACAAAAAGTGAAACTTGCCCTGTATCATTTATGTCACAAGACTCGTCAACTGCTACTGATAAAGCTGAAACCAATTTAAGATCTTCGACTTGCTGGTCGGTTATATTCAAAGACATTTTGACTGTTCTATCTTTCACTGTTTTAGCAGACAATGGTAACTCTTTAATTTTTTTTAGAATATCTGCTTTGTTCTTAAAATCCCGAAATAGCTCTTTGGATGCATTTATAAAACAACTTTTTATGTATTCACCGTCTGTATATGGTTTTCCTCTCTTAGCAATCTCTTGACTAACCACAAAACTTGCAATATTAACATTGTTGGAAGATTGCATCCAGTAATGAAATTCAGAACTTGATTTTTCTTGACTCTTCTGAAGTTCCTCAACTGCTTTCTTCCTTGCATCGCTGACAGGATATTTAGTACTAAATGACACGTGTTTAGTTGTAAAGTGTCTCTCCAACTTTGATTTCTTGTTATGCACCAATTTTTCCTGACAAATAAGACAGGTTGGAAGGCCATTTAAGTTTTGAATAAACGCAAAAGTCTCGGTCCATTCAACTTTAAATTCACAGTTTTCATCTTCCGTTTTTCTTTGCTTCTTCTTTGTAGCCATGTCAAACAGGGCACCTAAAAAAAAGTTTCATTTTATAATAATAAAGGCACCAACACAAAATAATTATAATTCTTAAATTGATGACAAAAATACCTGTAGGATTTGCAGCTGGTTGGAAAAATACAGGTAACTTTATGCTTCGAGTAGGTACTTTGTCACCCGCGCGGGATTTGCGGACGCGACTAGCACTAACCACTGCACAATGACACTGCTGACTGACTGGCTCACTCAACTCGTACATGAATCGCGCACGCCTCCCCCGCTGTGTATCCCGTGGCCTGCCTGCGCCGTGTCTCCTGTCACCCGACCAACCAACACCCCCACTTCTTCTAACACCACTTCTTCAAAATAGACTTGCCCAGGCCGAAAACCGACTTCTGTGCACGGGCCACGAAGTTTCAATTGCACTTTACGTGCACACCCGCATGTGGTATTTTGTGGAAGAGCCACACTCAAGGGACCAAATAGCCGCATGTGGCTCGCAAGCCATGGTTTGCCAACCACTGGGCTAGAGTGTAAGGGATTGCCTTATTTGGAAAAACCTAGTTGGCTGTTTGTGATCGGTTATTCTTAGGTTTTGATTTCTTAACCTTAAGGCGTTTACAGGTTTAGGTTTTGGTTTGCTTTCATTAGCTGCTAAGATATTAGAACCAACTCAGTCTGATGGCTTCCCTAATTAATTTAACAATTTTCCTCTTTTGGTAATCCTCAATCATAAGAGACTGACCAAAAATCTAGTTTAGTGCCACTCTCAGCCACCATCAGCATTGTTTTTCAGGTCTTATTGTGAAACATGGATTATGTTAGGTCTGTGAAGGAATTGCTTTTGCTGTTCATCTTGTTGTCCATCGCGGTTCTGTTCCTCCAAGCACAGTGACACCATCTGATGTACTGCTGATGGTTCAAACACGCAATTAAGATCTTTGAGAGAATGTAACACACCAAGAGAACTACTGTGATGACTATTAGGAAGACAATACCAAGAAACTGAAACATGCTCCTTATTCAGGGCCCCCATGAATAGCTGGTGTCAAATAAGGCAAAGGATGTACCTGAAGGGTCATGCACATGTTTTAGCCAGGTGGCTTGTTAATTTCTTATATTTGCTGAAATACCAGCGGTGCTGTTCTAGGTACAGCAGGAGGTGTTTGCCATGGCACTGACTCCTCCTTGTTCAGCCAATAAAGCAATTCTATTATCTAAAACTACCTTGAGCAAGAAAGTCTGGGGCCTTTTGTTGTGTAGCTGTGGCCTTAGCAATAGATTAAATGATAGTTGCCAAAGTTAAGAATAAGTGTCTTCTCATATATTATCAGAGAGAAAGTAAAGGCAAAGCAAGTAAAGAAAAGGCAAAGGAATAAAGCTTCATATTGGAGATGAAGGTCTTGGTTTCTGATCTTGGGAGAGCTGTCCATCTCAGGAAGTCCCTGCTTCTGAGGAGAATCCCCTCATCAATTTTAAATTTAGATCCAGCTGTGCAGCTCCAGGAGTATGCAGGGGCCCTAAAATTGGGAGATGAGGACACAAGTTTCAAGACCCCGAAATTTGACTGTTATCTGGGTAGTGAGAAGGATCTGGTATGGTCTCTTCCAGTGAGGTTCAAGGGCAGTCTTTGTTCCAGTTGAATGGTATGATCTTCAAGCTATCAGAAAGCTGTGTTCTAGGGTACTTGTCAGGATCCTTTCCATGTATCTTGGTGAAGACAAAGTACTTTTTGCAAAACTACCAAAGAAAAACAATATCCATCTGTAAGTGATGAAAAGGTTTTAAAGAGAATGGCATGGTTAAAGATCTGATGAAAGTTCATTTGATAAGTAAATTCAGTTATTTCTATGGCATACAACAATTTAAGATAATACTAGATCAACAAGGATATCAAATTTTTGTAAACAGTTTCTGGAATACCAGAATAATCCTTGTACCATAGAGACATATTTTGGGGTGGCATATTCTGCTATCCTTCAGAATCTACACCTATTTGTTTCTTTCAGAATACTTCCAAATAAAAAGCACTTTGCCCTCCATTACTCCTGCCTCTGCTTAGAGTTTCAAGAGCTTATCTGAGAACACAAAATAAAAATTTTGGCCTTTTGACCTGTCAACTGGTGGTTGTTGCTGTCAAATCAATGCCGACAGGAATCCCCAATTTGGGGTGTGGTGAAGAAGAAAACTTTTTTTAGTGCAAACAGCAAGGCCATGCCACTCAGGCTAGACAGCTCTGCTCTGCTCTATGCCAGTCTGCTGGCAAGACATCTTTGGTGTTTCAGCTCCAAATAGTTCCAGTGAGGGAAACACAGTCTTTGGTGGAAAAGAAAAGTGCACTCTGGAGCCAGTGGAGAGCTGACTTATATAGACAGAAGTCCCCACCCCTGCTCCCTGATTGGCCACTCTTCATACAAATGAAGACTCTAAATCCTGGCAATTTGATTGGTCCAAAATGCACTATCCTGATTGGTCAGAAGAAAGCCACTCTGATTGGTCAGTGAAGAAGCTGATGGGGATATAGCTGCACAGCTCTCATTGGTTTGGGGAAAGCCTCAGTCCCATTGGTTGACATATAATTCCAGAAACTCCTAATTCAGTCCTTTTTAAGGACTGGTTCAGATGGAGGGAACACTGTGCAGGTAAGCAATTTAATGCAGGCTTCTTCTTGAAGTGCAGTTTGCAGGAGAGGCCCAGATGTAGAAATAGCTGCTAGGCTTTTTTTTTTTTTTAATTTGCCCAGTTAGCCCTTTAAAATAGATATCCTCTTTCTCAGGATCCACAATTTTTTGGCTCATCTCTTCCTTAGGGCCAAAGACTCAGACTCATTGTTCAGTTTTTATGTTGGAAAGGGCATGTGATAAAAAGGAATTCAATAAAGCAAAATGACATGGGAAGATATTTAAATAGCATCTTGATCTACAGAGATCAAAGCAGAGCTGCTAAGGTTAAAGCAGAAATCTGAGGTTTGGATCCCCCACTCTTCCATGTTCCCTGGGCCCTTTGTGAGACTGCAGAGCTCCACAAAACACAGAAAATTACTGTATTCATCTGTAAGATTTACTAAGGGAGAGCCATGCACCACTTAGAATTGGCAGCACTTAGTAGGTGCTCAATAAATATTTGTGAGCCATGTCTCCATATTTAACAATAGGCTTAATTTTTTTAAGTACTAACTATACCAGGTATTTTGTGACTTGGTAAAGTTGAAATTAAAGCGCAATATGCATTTTCAAGGTGTATTTTAGCTTGCTTTTGCTGTGGGAAAGAGGGAGATGAAGTAAAGGGCTGGTGGGGGAAGGATGTAAGTGAGCCAGGATGACAGATCAAGGAAGGAACAGGTATGTTTAAGTACAATAGAGAGGGCTCCAGGGTAGCATCAGCAGGTCAGAAAAAAAAGGTGGATGAGGAGAGGAGGCAATGGGGTCTTAAGAAGTTATAAAAAGAACAAGCCTGGCCTGCATGGCTCAGTAGTTAAGCATAGACCTATGAACTCGGAGGTTGAGGTTCGATTCCTGGTCAGGGCCCAAGCCCAGGTTGTGGGCTAGATCCCCAATAGGGGGCATGCAGGAGGCAGCAGATCAATGATTCTCTCTCATCATTGATGGTTTTATCTCTCTTCCTCTCCCTTCCTCTCTGAAATCAGTAAAAAAGTATTTTTTAAAATGCTATAAAAAGAGTAAGATTAAATAGAATAAGCTAGAAAGAAAAAATTAAATAGTCTTCCCATTTATAGCCCTAGCTGCTTACCGCTAGAACAAAGAAAAAGATTGTTTTCTATATTTGTCTTCTAACCAGCTATCTTGCTAAATCTCATCTTAATTCTAATTATTTTTTAACTAGTGTCTTTGGGTTTTCTAAATATACAATCATGATTATATATCCTATCTAATAAAAGAGTAATATGCAAATTGACCGTACCTCTGCTATACTTACCAGCCACGCCCACCAGCCAATCAGGAGCAAGTATGCAAATTAACCCGACCAAGATGGCTGCAGCCATGTAACAAGCAGGAGGCTTGGGTTTCCCTGGCAATGGAGGAAGCCAAGCTTCCTGCACACCCTGGCCAGACCAGGCCTCCACTCAAGGCTACAAAGTTTCAATTATAGAAGATAAATAAATCCCAAGAAAAATGGTGGCAGCCATGGAGCGAGCAGGAGGCTTTGGTTTCTCTGGCGATGGAGGAAGCCAAGCTTTCTGCCCACTCTGGCTGGCCCAGGCCTCTTCTCCAGGCTACAAAGTTTCAATTATCAAAGATAAATAAATCCCAGATACCAGGGCCTCTGCTTGGGTCGCTGGGGGGCATGGCCAGCCTGCAAACCACCACAGGACCCTTGCCCAGGCCACCCCATGCCCCAAGGGAACCCCCACCCTGATCCAGGACACCCTTCAGGGTAAACCAGCTGGCCCCGACCCATGCACCAGGCCTCTATCCTATCTAATAAAAGAGTAATATGCAAATTGACCATCACTCCAACACACAAGATGGTCACCCCCAGGTGGTCAAAGATGGCTGCCTCCATGTGGACACAAGATGGCTGCCACATGATGGCCAGCAGGAGAAGGCAGTTGTGGGTGATCAGGCCAGCAGGGGGGGCAGTTGGGAGGGACCAGGCCTACAAGAGAGGGTAGTTGGGGGGGACCCAGGCTTGCAGGGGAGAGCAGTTGGGGGGACCCAGGCCTGCAGGGGAGGGCAGTTAGGGGTGACCATGCCTTCAGGGGAAGGCAGTTAGGGGCAATCAGGCTGTCAGGGGAGCAGTTAGGCATCAATCAGGCTGGCAGGGGAGTGGTTAGGGGGTGATCAGGCTGGAAGGCAGAAGTGGTTAGGGGCAGTCAGGAAGGCAGGCAGGTGAGCAGTTGGGAACCAGCAGTTCTGATTGTGATAGTGATGTCCGACTGCCCGTTTAGGCCCGATCCCAGTAGGATTGGGCCTAAACGGGCAGTCGGACATCCCTCGAGGGGTCCCAGATTGGAGAGGGTGCAGGCTGGGCTGAGGGACACCCCCCTGTGCATGAATTTTGTGCACCGGGCCTCTAGTATAATATATAATCAGCAAAAAGCGTTTTATATTATTTCCATTTTATTTGTTCTTTTGTTTAATTTTTATTGCATTTATTAGAACCTCAAACAAAATATTAAATTGCTATTTATAGAGAATTAATCATGATTAATACCAAAATTTATGAAATAACAAAGAAAATCTAATAGAAAACACAGTTGATTTTAAAAGCTAATTCTTTGAAAAGTATATGAAACCATTGTAGTATTGATTAGGATAAAAAGAACAGAGAGAGCCAAAACAGATATGATTAATAATGAGAAAGGGAATATAAAAAAAATCAGAAAAGTCTCAGATAGTTATATTAATATCATGGGCAACTCAATGGCAAAATCCTATTTTTTGAAAACTTGGACAAAAAGAATGATTTTCTAGGGAAATGTAAATTTTCCAAATAATCCTGCCTACCCTTTCCCCCCGCCCCCATGATCATACCATCAGAAACCCTATAAGATATTTAAAAATAAATTTAATGAATGCAAAGACTTATAAGAGATGATCCTATATAATAAAAGCCTAATATGCTACGTGTCCAGTCAGCTGGTCAGCCATTCAACAAATCAAAGCGTAATTGCTAATGATATGCTAAAGCAACCCAACCACTTGCTATGACGTGCACTGACCACCAGGGGGAAGATGCTTTGACTGGTAGATTACCTTGCTGCTGGGGTCCAGCCGATGGGGACTGAGCGAGACAGGCTGGACACATTCTGGAGCCCTCCCGCGGTCCCTCCCTGCCCCAATTGTGCACCAGTGGGGTCCCCTGGCCTGGCCGGCACCCTCTCGCAATCCAGGACCCCTTGGGGGATGTCAGAGAGCTGCTTTTGGCCCAATCCTGCAGGCCAGGCCGAGGGACCCCACTGGTGATTTAACTGGGCCTCTAGTTAAATCATATTGAAGAACATAGCATGGTAAGGGGCATATTGGTTTGCTAGGGCTGCCATAACAAATTATCAGAGACTGGGAGGCTCAAAAACAGAACTTCATTTTCTTACAGTTCTGGAGGCTGGAAGTCCAAGATCAAGGTGTTTGCAGGTTTGGTTTCTCCTGAGCTTGCAGATGGCCTCCTTCTCATTGTGTCCTCACATGGTCTTCCCTCTGTGCATATCCCTGGTGTCTTTTCCTCTTTTCATTTTGGATTTGGGCCCCATCCTTATGATCTCATGTCACCTTAATAAACTCTTTAAAGGCCTATCTCCAAAGGCAGTCACAGGGGGGGAATTCATACAAGTTCACAATGTATGAATTTGAGGAGGAAACAATTTAGTCCATAAAAATGCAAATATGAAGAAAAGTGTGAATATTATTGCCTTTTGGCAAAGTAATTTGGTAATTACTATTAAATATGTAAAAGACAAACAGCCACACCTGGATGTGACATAAATGCCCATCAGTTTAAAAAAATCACAATGAGCCCTAACCGGTTTGGCTCAGTGGATAGAGCGTCGGCCTTTGGACTGAAGGGTCCCAGGTTCGATTCCGGTCAAGGGCATGTACCTGGGTTGCGAGCACATCCCCAGTGGGGGGCGTGCAGGAGGCAGCTGATCGATGTCTCTCTCATCAATGTTTGTAACTCTCTATCCCTCTCTCTTCCTCTCTGTAAAAAATCAATAAAATATATTAAAAAAAAAAAAGTAAAAAAATCACAATGAGATGCACATCACCAGAGGCTATGAAACCATGAAAAGGAATGAAATTAAGCTGAACCAATTTACTTGGAGGGCTTCCTATAAAATGCTATTGTGTGAGAAAAGCAAGATGCAGAAAAGTATGCTGAAGACCATTATAAACACTGATAACACATCTTATATGTAAGCACATGGGTCACTTAGATGGTGGTAGGGAAGGGGACTGATGTAACAAGCTGAGGGATGGAGAGGTTGCAGAGGTAGGAGCAGTTCAGGAGAAAATAAATTTTGAAAAAGTTGCATCAAGCAAAAATACCGTATGCTTATATGATCATATTTTATTATTTATGTAAATTATATAGGTGTGTCTATGTTTGGAGATGTTTTAAACATAAAATTAAAAGAAATAAACTCGGACTGTGTCAGGAAGCTAGAGATGACCGGGCACTACAGAGTTAAGAGATACCTGGGAGGATAGCAGTCATATTAACAGGCCCAGCTCACCTCTCTACTCAGCAGCCCTTTGTTCCCCCAGGGGCCTGAAAGCCTTCAAAATGGGAGAAGGAAATAAGGGGATGAGAACTGTTGACAGAGTTTTCAAAATTTACTGTCCCCAGGAGACTCACATTTTTTCCACATTCTGTAGTCTGGTCATGGAAACAAATATCTCTAATTTCCGTTAAGAGGATAGAAATGAGCCAAATAAGGCTATGCATTACAGTCAAACCTTGGTTCTTATACATCTCCCATCTCTAACAATTCGGCTCTCAATCAAGTTGTTCATGGAAAAAATATCTCTGTTGTGGAACAAAACTTCAGTTTTTGACCTGACAACCTTTTCATGCTGATACCTCAGCATGACAAAAAGTGTCTCTCAGGCAACAAACAAAGGAGATAATTTGCGCAGCTGGCGTAGCTTAGTGGTTGAGCATTGACCTATGAATTAAGAGGTCATGGTTCAATTTCTGGTCAGGGCACATGTCTGGATTGTGGGCTCAATCCTCAGTGTGGAGTGTTGTGCAGGAGGCAGCTGATCAATGATTCTCTCCTATCATTGATGGTTCTATCGCTCTTTCCCTCTCCCTTCCTCTCTGAAATCAATAATAATAATAATAAAATAACCAAGGTTCCATTGTACTGGATTAATGTGAATGGAAAAACTCAAAGCCAGGGACTTTATTTTTTTTTATTTCTTTATTGTTTAAAGTATTATATATAGTATTACATATGTCTCCTTTTTTCCCCATTGACCTCTCCCCAGCCACCACCACCCTGCCCCCCAGCACATGCCCTCACCCCACTAGTGTCTGTGTCCATTGGTTATGCTCATATGCATGCATGCAAGTCCTTTGGTGGAGCTCTGACCCCCCACACACACCTGCCTTCCCTCTGAAGTTTGATGGTCTGTTTGATGCTTCTCTGTCTCTGGATCTGTTTTTGTTCATCAGTTTATATTGTTCATTATAATCCACAAATAAGTGAGATCATGTGATATTTATCTTTCTCTGACTGGCTTATTTCACTTAGCATAATGATCTCCATGTCCATCTATGTTGTTGTGAATGGTAAGAACTCCTTTTTTACAGCAGCATAGTATTCCATTGTATAGATGTTCCACTGTTTTTTAATCCACTCATGTGCTGATGGGCACTTAGGCTGTTTCCAAATCTTAGCTATTGTAAATTGTGCTGCTATGAACATAGGGATGCATATGTCCTTTCTGATTGGTGTTTCTGATTTCTTGGGATATATTACTGGAAGTGGGATTACTGGGTCAAATGGGAGTTCCATTTTTAATTTTTTGAGGAAACTCCATACTGTTTTCCACAGTGGCTGCACAAGTCTGCATTCCCACCAGCAGTGCACTAGGGTTTCCGTTTCTCCACATCTTCCCCAGCACTTGTCATTTGTTGATTTGTTGATGATAGCCATTCTGGCAGATGTGAGGTGACACCTCATTGTCATTTTAATTTGCATCTCTCTGCTGATTAATGACTTTGAGCATTTATTCCTATGTCTCTTGGCTATCTGTATGTCCCCTTTGGAGAAGAGTCTAAAAAATATTAAGATACTTAGGAATAAACTTAACTAAGGAGGTAAAAGACCTGTATTCAGAAAACTACAGGATGTTGAAAAAAGAGATAGAGGAAAATATAAACAAGTAGAAGAATATACCATGTTCATGGATTGGTAGAATCAACATCACCAAAATGTCCATACTACCCAAAACAATCTATAGATTCAATGCAATCCCCATTACAATACCAATGGCATATTTCATAGATCTAGAACAAACACTCCAAAAATATATATGGAACCAAAAAAAAGACCCCAAATAGCCCTAGCAATCTTGAGAAAGAACAAAGTTGGAGGATCACAATACTGGATATCAAGTTATATTACAAAGCCACTGTAATTCAAAGCAGCCTGGTACTAGCACAAGAACAGTCATATAGACCAATGGAACAGAACAGAGACCCCAGAAATTGACCCAAGCCATTAAGCTCAATATTTGACAAAGGAAGCAAGAGTATACAATGGAGAAAAGATAGTCTCTTCAATAAATGGTGTTGGGAAAATTGGACAGGTACATGCAAAAAAAATGAAACTAGACCACCAACTTACACCATACACAAGAATAAGCCCAAAATGGATAAAAGACTTAAATGTAAGTGGTAAAACCATAAAAATCTTAGAAGAAATCACAGATGTCTCTCACAGCAATATGTTTGCCATACATCTTACAGGGTAAGGGAAACTAAGGAGAAAATAAACAAATGGGACTACATCAAAATAATAAGCTTCTGAACAGCAAAAGAAACCATTAACAAAATGAAAAGGGAGCCCACTGTATGGGAGAAAATATTTGCCAATGATACATCTAATAAGAGGTTAATTTTCAAAATATATAAGGAACTCATACAACTTAGCAAAAGGAAGACAATCCAATTAAAAACTTGGCAAAGGACCTAAACAGACACTTCTCCTAAGTGGACATATAGATGACCAAGAGAATTGTGTTCTTATTGGAGAGAGAGAGAGAGAGAGAGAGAGAGAGAGAGAGAGAGAGAGAGAGAGAGAGAGAAACACTGATAAGTTGCCTAGGCTCAAAACCACAACTTAGGTGTGTGCCCTAACCAGAAATCAAACCCAAAACCTTTTGGTGTACAGCACGACACTCCAACTGAGTCATACCGACCAGAGCTAGAAATTTTTGATTGTTCCATTCTCTTGTTGACGTAAGAAATGTTCAAACCTGAAGAGAATTTTTTGAGTTTATCTGAGCAAAACTGATGACAGTTGCTGGGAAGCAAAATCTCAATGGCTTGAGAAAACACTCTGGAGAATAACAGTTTTGCATTTATATTATACACTAGAGGCTTGGTGCACAACATTTGTGCACTGGGGGGTGCGGGGGAGAGGTCCTGCCAGAAACCAATCATTGTCCCACTAATAGAAAGATGTGGACAGGAAACCGGGAAGGCTGGTCAACAACCTTAATTGTTTTAATCACTCACTGTTTAGTTGAAACATTGTTAGCTGAAGCAGCCTCCACCTCTGTTTGTTTCATGTAAATTTCTGTTATTGGAATTTCCTGCCTAAAGGTTATGGGCGTATCCCATAGTCTCAATAAAAGGAATTGCAAGGCCAGAGCAAAGGGTAGTCCTCCCACTAGAGGTGGGCTCCCGCCTGGCCCCCAATATTCCCAAATTAATACTTTTCCAAGTCTCTTTTCATTTGTGTGCGGCCTTCTCCAGAACCCGAACCCTGAACCGGAACCCTGAACCACGCAGGACGTGAAAGGGGTTCCCACAAGGTCCCTCAGCCTGACCTGCACCCTCTCTCAGTCCAGGACCTCTCAGGAGATGTCTGCCTTCCAGCTTAGGCCCCGCTCATAGCGACCGGTCGTTCTGTTGTTTGGTTGATTTGCATATTAGGGTTTTATTATATAGGATACCTCTGTCTATCACCTATCTATCATCTATCCATCTGTCTCCCTGCCCTCAAGGAACTTGCCTTCAGTTTAATATTTTATTT
This sequence comes from Plecotus auritus, assembly GCF_963455305.1. Classification (NCBI taxonomy): domain Eukaryota; kingdom Metazoa; phylum Chordata; class Mammalia; order Chiroptera; family Vespertilionidae; genus Plecotus; species Plecotus auritus. The sequence goes on along the minus strand of NC_137772.1, from coordinate 96,608,814 downwards.
TTCCTCCCATTAGGAATGACTGTTTCTGTGTGAGCTATAATAAAGCTATGCATAGAGCAGATTGAATATCAAAGGCTGTGTCAAATGGGAAGGCTTCACAATGCAGCTGCCAATTCTTTGAAGACTTGAAAGCAGAGTAGGATTTGAAAAGGGACAGACATTTTTTGAAAAGCCAAGTGCATGCATTTTTGAAGATAGCCCTCCAGTGCTACACAGAGGACCCTGGCACAGTGATTCTCAACTTTGCCCGCCCAACTGAAACCACCCAGGGAGCTTTCAAGGCAGACATGCCAGGCCCCTGCCCCTGAGATTAGAGTTTGTTTGATCTCAGAAGAGTCCTGGTCCCAGAGACTTTAAGAGCTCTTGGGGTGATCCTCATAAGCAGCCAAGGTTGAGCGCCCTTGCCTCAGGTGATAGGCAAGAGGTTGTAGGTAGGGAAAAACTGGCTGTGTTACCAGGCTGTTGTAAAAACCTCCTATGCATAGGGTGGGGCAAAAGTAGATTTATTGTTGAGAATATGCAAAACAGAGTTAATAAAGCTATTGTAATAACATAACCTGCATGTCTTTTTCCATGTGGACCACTGTAAGCCTACTTTTGCCCCACTGTGTATAATAATTTACACCAATTGTGGAAGTCATCTAAATTACTGGCATACATTTGTTCATGGCATTCCTATAGAAAGTTATAAAATCTTCTTGCTATGTATTTCATTTTAGCTTACATTTCCAGGGTATTTTAGACACTTCCCTTTCAAAGGGACAGTAAATTTATTTTATTTTGCCTTCATCCACATAAGAATGGGGAATATAAAATTATTTTCAAGTCTCATAAGTAACATTATTTTAAAATATAAAATAATTTTATATTCCCCATTCTTATGTGGATGAAGGCAAAATAAAATAAATTTACTGTCTTATGTAAGATTCAAAAAAGTGTCTAATCCAGGGCCTGACATGTAAAAGATGAAGGAAATAAAGTAATATTTACTAAATATAAGTCCAGGACTGGGCTAGGTAATGATATATGTAATCTTAATTTATCTTCCATCAACTCATTTATGTCCACATAACAATTTTATATATGTATGTGTGTGTATACGTAGACAACAAAGTATAGGATTATTAAATGCACAACTTACATTAATAAACATTTTTCTGAAAAAATATTATGAAAACACTTTCTTTTTAAGTGCAAAGTACACTGTTTAGCCCTAGTACAATGTTCTGACATACCTTAGCGAACATCAAGGGTCATGTAGATTACTATGACCTATTGTAACTACATTCTTTTTTTAAAAATGTATTTTATTGATTTTTTACAGAGAGAGGAAGGGAGAGGGATAGAGAGTTACAAACATTGATGAGAGAGAAATATCAATCAGCTGCCTCCTGCATGCCCCCTACTGAGGATGTGCCTGCAACCAAGGTACATGCCCTTGACCGGAATCGAACTTGGGACCTTTCAGTCCACAGGCCAATGCTCTATCCACTGAGCCAAACCGATCAGGGCTGTAACTACATTCTTATCACCAAATTACAGTGTTCACCTGGGTGGAATACTGGTTAAACCCATTCACAGACACTGCTTAATCCTGGAGTGATAATGGTTAACATAACTAAACATGACTTAGGGCAAACTCAGGCTGCGAGGTAATTTTGTAAAAGTATTTTTTTATTGATTTCAGAGAGTAAGGGAGAGGGAGAGAGAGCTGGAAACATCAATGATGAGAGAAAATGATCGGTTGCCTCCTGCCCATGCCTCCTACCGGGGATCAATCCCGAAACCCGTGCATGTGCCCTGACAGGGAATTGAACCTCGATATCCTGGTATATAGGTCCATGCTCAATCACTGAGCCATGCAGGCTGGGCATGCTGAGGTAATTATTTTAAGATTTATCTGAATAAACCATGGTGGACATCTGGCCTCTGCTCCCTCTTTCACCTAATTTCCCGTCCATGTCCCACTCCCTGCCTGCTCTCACTCACTGGGAGGCCACATGATGCTTCTGACCCCAGGCAGTTTCACACTGTTCTATATCACATGTTACCATCCTCATCACCATCACAGAGAAGGTGTACATGATTACTTTAATCTAAACAGGTCACACCTATTTCTTTTCCATGATCTTTTTTTTTCTTCTGTGAATTAATTCCAAGCTGCCAGCTCTCTCTCTCTGCTCTCCTTCTGGCAGGCTCCCACTCTGCAAAATTCTCCAAGCTGCCCACTCTGCTCTCGCCCCAGGGGCGGGGCCTGGTGCCTGTCTGGGACCCAGGCTGCTTGGCACCACCCTGCCCCCGGCCACTTGTCGCCTGTGTATGCAAATTAACCTTCCATCTTTGTTAGGTTAATTTGCATACTCACTCCTGATTGGCTGGTGTGTGTCACAGAGGTACAATCAATTTGCATCTTTCTCTTTTATTAATGTAGATTGCAATCAATGGAGGAGATATAAGGAAGGTTACATGAAATTTATTGATGGCAGATGAGGGAAGTGAGAGAAAGCAAAGTGGGGAAATATCTGAGATTAAATGAAGACTAAAATGGAGAGACACATACTTCTTTCACTTTGGTGGGTATAGGATAGTTAACAGTTACAGTTACAGCTTATAGAGATGGTATTTGGGAAACAAGATAACAATGGGTGGGAGGTTGTGCCCTGAGGGGTCTGGAAAAAAAGGAGATTACTCTGACATTCCCAAGGTATGTCATAATAGATGCAAAAAGACAATAGACAGGCCCAGTTAAGGTAAAAATTGACCTTTGTCGAGGAAGATACCAGCCTAGGACATGACTACTCACCATGACTTGCTTTTAATTAAGAAGTTTTAATTTCAGACCATCCTGTGTGGTTACTTTCAGCCTCTGAATTTGTAAGGCCTGCCATATAGGCCTCCCCAGAGCTTGGCAGGTTTAGTATGTGTCTGTTCCCTCCCGCCCCCACTCTGTTGGAAGGTTCTGATGACTTAGGGGATACCTTAAAGTCATCAGCAATGTTCCCAATTCCTCGTCTGATGGACTGCTTCTGGGAACAGTGGCATCCAGTCCATGGTGGAGACTGCAAAACATTTGATCACGTATGTTCCTTAGGACTTTTTCAGATTTAGGAAATAGAAACCTGCCTGAGCTAATGTAAGTAGAACGTTTTATAAGGACACCAGAGTCAGAGTGTCTCATAGAGCAGCCAAGCAGTGGGAGATCAGGGACCAGAAGCAGTGTGCTGCAAGGAGCCCAAAAGGCCCTGTCCCTGGCTCTCACTCCACTCTGCTTCGTTATGCATGTTTGTCCCTTTGTCCCTGCTGCAGACCGGCTTTCTCTGCATCTCAGCCCCTGTGAACAGGAGTGGTGCCTTGCCAACAGCTCCTAAGTTTATAGTCTCTTTTCCTGCCCTGGAGGCCCAGTTCAGCTCCCAGCTCCTCTCCTATAATTCCCACAGACTGCAAAGGTTGCAAAACTCAAAAATCTTTCTAACAAGATTGAAACTAAAGAAAAATAGTTTTTGTTTATTGGCACTTGTGATGTATGGAGCCCAGGGCAAGGACTTTGTTGCCTGGCTAAAGGAGGTTCGCTGTGTCTTAAATTCTAGGAATCTCTGAGTAAATAAAAATCAGCCCTTTATTAGAACCAAGAACAAAGCCAGAAAGCCAAAGCTATCACTTTCATATAATGTCCTACTGGAAAATGTGAAATAAAATGGATACAAATATCATATCACATATAAATGTAATATATAGCAAAGAAAGTTTCATATGAAGAGTTAATATATTGTAAGGGAATTCCTAATTAAAAATTCAGAAACTTATCTCTGTTCCCAACTTCTCTCTAAATACCAAATACTGATTTAATTCCATATATTCTAAAAAGTTATGTAGTTAAAAATAAACTATTGGAGGTAGAAAAACCAGGAGAAAATTGAAGTGAATATTTATAAAATCTGCATATAGAGGAGAGCTTTCTATGTATAAATTTTCCAGAAAAACAAAACAAAAAATAAAGGCAGAGTTTTTTAAAAATTAAAAGTGACTACAAGTATAGCAAAGAAAATCATACAGCAAGACTTACATAACACAACAAACAGCAGAGTGAGAAAAGAATTTGCAGCAAATAAGACAGGAGTTAATATCTCTAGTATGTAAGTACTTCAAACAAATGTGTAGAAAAAATGCTCGAAATCCTATCTTACCTAATAATAGACAAACATGTAAATTGACTGTACCTCCACTATGCCCACCAGCCAATCAGGAGGGAATATGCAAATTAGAAGGACAAAGATGGCGGCCGCCCAGCTGCTCCAGGTGAGGAATGGCCAGGCGGGGCAGGACACCTGCTATGAAAGGGAGGGCAGGGGGCAAAGGGATCTATGGGAGAGGCACTTTGGCCTCAGCGAAGACGAAGACTGCAGACTCCGGAGTCTGCAGCGATGATGAAGATGGCAGTCTGCAGCGAAGATGACAGACTCCGGCCAGAGTCTGCAGCAAAGACGAAGACACCACAGCGAAGGCCTGGGTCCCGGGTGCCGGAGGAAAACCGATGCTGGAAGCCAAGGGAAGAAAGGCCTATTGCATGAATCTCTTCGTGCAATGGGCCTCTAGTAGTTTGATAAACAAAGATGTGAACCAACAATCTACATAAAAGAGGAAATAAAACTAAAAGTTCCAACCGTCTATCATGTGTTGGTTCCCTTGGTGATCAGCCCCATCCTTAGGTGACTTCGGGGCTGTCCAAAAGTTGCCTCATTAATGTAACAAAAGACACCTTTATCATTCTCATTGCTTAGGAAATTCCTAGGGTCCTAGGAACTCTGTGCCAGCAAGGTGACTAAGACCAAATATATATTTCTTACTATAAATCGCAACATCACATATGGCTAATGTCGTCACATAAGTGAAGTGCTTTGTGCAGTGCCTGGTCCAAATGGAGAGTAAGCTCTCAATACAATGAAGACATACAATGAAGATAGTAATTAATGTATTTTCCACCAAAATTTCACCTTGATTCATGACATATCAAATTGTAGTTTTGACATTTATCTAAGCTAAGTAAACCTTCAAAGAGAATTATACTGCTTACCTAAGAATATTGCATCACAGAATAAATACATCACTCATGTAAAGTATTCTTCTTGGTACATCATATGAGATTAGTCCACAACAACTGGTATTAGTGTTGTTACTATTAGTGTTACTATTAATATTATTACATTACTAAAGCATGCTCAATGAAGTCCAATTTTATAATACAAATAAACAAAAATAAATATCCACTTCTTAAAAATAATCACTGCTAACATCTTTATGTTTCTTTTCAGATTTCTGAAAAAGATGTTAGGAAGACCTGGCCATTGGCAAGTAAGCCAAAACAAGCTGAGGTAACTTGCTAAAGTACTTGGATTTTGCTAGTCTGATTAAAAAGCCACAATATACAAGATATTCTAGAAATACTACATACTAATCACAGGATCATTAAAAACAAAACAAAACAAAAGTACAGTTTATAGAAAACTTTGCAGAAAATAGAGCACAAAATTTCACATACACCAACTAAGATAACTTCCCCGCTGAAATGTAACCATCAAGCCACAACAAACTCTGAGTCTGCATTTGTCTTAGTTTTTGTGTGCATAGAAGAATACCCAACTTTATGGGTTTAAACTACACAGCTCACAGCTGCTGGAGGTCAGTAGTCTGAGCAAAGGTTAGCTGAGTCTCATTATAGTGTCAGCTTGAAACCCAAAACTTCACCAGCTGATCTTAGACATTATTTCATCAGGTAACAGTCCAAATTCTCATCATCTGTATTATCTACATCCAGTTTGAATGAGGCTCCTGTGTATAATCCAGTAAGTACAGTTCCTGGGACAAATTATGTCCCCCATATACAATGGTGGGACAGGCAGAGGACAACTGCTGGAGACATTAAGGTTTGGGGACAAGGATGGTAGAAAGGAGTTCACTGTTCTATGGTAGTTCTGAAATCCAGCTGGGAAAGAGTTTTTGACTAGATTTTTGGGCCCAGGAATAAATCTTCCTGGCTCTCAGTTCTGCCCTCTGGGCTCTTGGCCCCACCCTTCAACTCATCCTTGCTTTTTCATGAAAAGTAGCATTAAATTGTCTGCTTCCTGATAGCAGAATTTTAGGGGTCCACTGTCCCTCTTTTTTCTTGTCCTCTCTCTGTCCCTGGCAGTTCAAGATGGCTATGCTTCTGATAAAACAATTTTCTAAAGAACTTTGTGGATTTTCTGGGATTATAACCTGTTAGACAAAAGCCACATCCACAAATCTTTTCAATATCATCCCAAGTCTGTCTCTGGCACCTGCTTAGGTGATCAGGGCAAGTCCTTAAGCTTCCTGAAAGGATCACACCCTTGATCTCTTGAAAGAGACCTTTGTGGGAGTGAATAACATTTTCATCTTTCTGAAGTTTTAAGTAAAAGGTTGTCTAGGCACACATGCAGCCTTTTCGTACTGAAAGCTTTCTATAGCTATTTCTTTCAGAATCTTTTGCCATCTGGGGAGGCTAAGAATTTTCAAAATCATCTGGTTCTGGTTTCTTTTTAAGAGTTTTTCCTTCAATGTATCTCACCGTCGGCAGCCTAAAGAAATCTCACCATCAGACAGCAACTTCTGCACTTCGCTTGGAAATCTCCTTAGCTCTATAACCACATAGCTTCAGGAAACAATTTTGTTAAGCTTTCCACTACTACTTAACAAGGATTTCCCTTCCCTACCTTCCAATGGCACATACCTCGTTCCCTTCTGAGTCCTCACTCGCAGTGTCCTCTAAGTCCAGATTTCTACTAACAGTCTGATCAAGGCAATCCAGGCTTTCTCTAGCCTGTTTCTCAAAATTCATCCACTCTCTGCCCACTGGTTAGTTCCAAAGGTACTCACACATTTTATTTTATTTATTTTTCTTTCTTTATTGATGAAGGTATTACATATGAGTCCTTATCCCCCTATTCCCCCCTCCCCCACTCATGCCCTCATCCCCCTGGTCCATTGGTTAGGCTTATATTCATGAATACTAGTCCTTTAGTTGATCTTTCCCCCTTACCCCCTCTCCTCCTACCTTCCCTCTGAGGTTTGAGCATCTGATAGATGCTTCTCTGTCTCTGGATTTGTTATTGTTAATCAGTTTATGTTGTTCATTATATTCCACAAATGAGTGAGATCATGTGATATTTATCTTTCTCTGACTGACTTATTTCACTTAGCATTATGCTCTGGAGGACCATCCATGCTGTTGCAAATGGTAAAAGTTCCTTCCTTTTTACAGCAGAGTAGTATTCCATTGTGTAGATGTACCACAGTTTTTTATTTTTTTATTTTATTATTTTTTAAAATTTCTTTATTGATTAAGGGATTACATATGTGTCCTCATCCCTCCATTAACACCCGCCCCACTCATGCCCTCACTCCCGCCCCAGTGTTCGTGTCTATTGGTTAGGCTTATATTCATGCATACAAGTCCTTTGATTGATCTCTCCTCCTTTCCCCCCACCCTCCCCTATCTTCCCTCTGAGGTTTGGCGCTCTGATCGATGCTTCTCTGTCTCTGGATCTGTCCCTGTTCATTACTTTATGTTGTTCATTATATTCCAAAAATGAGTGAGATCATGTGGTATTTATCTTTCTCTGACTGCCTTATTTCACTTAGCATAATGCTCTCCAGTTCCATCCATGCTGTTGCAAATGGTAAGAACTCCTTCTTTTTTACTGCAGCATAAATTCCATTGCACACATGTACCACAGTTTTTTATTTATTTTATTTTATTTTTAATAAATCTTTATTGTTCAGATTATTACAGGTGTTCCTCTTTTTTTCCCCCCCATAGCTCCCCTCCACTTGATTCCCCACCCCACCCCATGCCCTTACCCCTGGCCACTGTCTTCATCCATAGGTGTAAGATTTTTGTCCAATCTCTTTCTGCACCCCTCACACCCCCTTCCCCCTGAGAATTGTCAGTCCACACCCTTACTATGTCCCTGATTCTATTATATTCCCCAGTCCATTCTGTTCTTCAGATTTTTTATTCACTTGATTTTTAGATTCACTTGTTGGTAGGTATGTATTTGATGTCATTTTGTTGTTCATAATTTTTATCTTTACCTTTTTCTTCTTCTTCCTCTTCTTAAAGAATACCTTTCAGCATTTCATGTAATCCTGGTTTGGTGGTGATGAACTCCTTTAGCTTTTTCTTGTCTGTGAAGCTCTTTATCTGACCTTCAACTCTGAATGATAGCTTTGCTGGGTAGAGTAATCTTGGTTGTAGGTTCTTGCTGTTCATCACTTTGAATATTTCTTGCCACTCCCTTCTGGCCTGCATAATTTCTGCCGAGAAATCAGCTGACAGTCGTATGGGTGCTCCCTTGTAGGTAACTAACCGTTTTTCTCTTGCTGCTTTCAAGATTCTCTCTTTGTCTTTTGCCCTTGGCATTTTAATTATGATGTGTCTTGGTGTGGTCCTCTTTGGATTCCTCTTGTATGGGGTTCTGTGCGCTTCCTGAACTTGTAAGTCTATTTCTTTCACCAGGTAGGGGAAGTTTTCTGTCATTATTTCTTCTAATAGGTTTTCAATATTTTGCTCTCTCTCTTCTTCTGGCACCCCAAAAATTCGGATGTTGGTACGCTTAAAGTTGTCCCAGAGGCTCCTTACACTATCTTCATATTTTTGGATTCTTTTTTCTTTTTGTTTTTCTGGTTGGGTGTTTTTTGTTTCCTCATATTTCAGATCTTTGGTTTGATTCTTGGGGTATGTTGATCTACAGTTGAGTTTCTGTATATTCTTTATTTTAGACAGTGTATGCTTAATTTCTGACTGGTCCTTTTCCATTTTTTTGGCATTCTCATTAAGATCCTTAAAGGTCTCACTACGTGCCTCAGAGGTTTTTAGAAGATTCTTGAGTAACCTTATAAATGTGGTTCTGAACTCTATGTCGTCAAGTAGTTTGCTTTCCTCCATTTCTTTCATTCGTGACATGTTTCTTTGTCTCCGCATTTTGGCTACTTCCCTGTGTTGATGGAGTGGCTTTGTGTGGTAGGTGACCTATAGTGGCCAGTAGCTCAGCCTCCCCAATCACCTGAGGTGGACGCTCTTGGTACACCCCTTTGTGGGCTGAGTGCAAAGTCTTGGTGTAGTTAAGTCTTGATTGCTGTTGGTACACTGGGAGGAATTGACCTCCAGGCCAAATGGCTGTGAGGACCCGCTGTGTCTATAATGAAAGAACTGCTGCACTGGAGACACGCTTATGGTGCAGGACTTGTTTCAGTGGGGCTTTGGTGCTCACTGAGTCTGCCTCTTGAATGTGTCACTTATGGATGTGAGGAGTTGAAATCTGGTGTCTCACACAGACCACTAGGTACACTGGCTTCTGGATCTCCAATAGGGTGAGGTCAGCTACTGTCTGAGGCCACCCAGCAGGAGCTACAGCGAGAACTACAGTTTTCTCCTCTTTGCTTAGGGTTTGGAGGTTTTGGAGCTGTCTGACCCGGGCTGCAAGTTTGCTAGGTTAAGCTGCGATAAGGCAGGCCATTCATATGCTAAAGCTGCTGCTTGGAGCTTGGGTGGGTTTGTAGGTTGTGCAGGGTGGGGTCTCAGGGCATCACTAGGCTAGGGCGTGGCAAACAGTGATGGCTGCCAGTAAGCCGGCTCTGCGTCTCCAACCACGTCCCCACATCCTGCACCCCAGTGCAGTAAACACTTATTCCTGTGCGCAGCTCTGCAAGCAAGCCACCCTCACTTTCCGACCTGATGGCAGACAGTCCAGCTTCTCCCCATAGGAGTTTGGGTCCCCCGTGTCTCCCCAGAAACTGGATTTCAGAGTAATTGGGGGCTTGTCTCCCTTTGGGTTGAAAAAAGCAATGCCTGCCACCAGCCCGGATCACGTGCCTCTGTACCTCAGCTTTTCAGCGCTTGTGCACGTCTCACTGCACTTTTCTTTTTCCTTCTAGTTGTAGAACTTCCACTCAGCCAGCTTTCCCGTGGTTCTGGGTGATAGACGTTTTGTCTTTTAGTTGTAATTTTGAAATTGTTTTGAGGCAGCAGTTTAGGTGTTTACCTATGCCGCCATCTTGGATCGTTCTCCTTCTGTACCACAGTTTTTTAATCTACTCATCTGCTGATGGGCACTTAGGCTGTTTCCAAATCTTAGCTATGGTAAATTGTGCTGCTATGAACATAGGGGTGCATATATCCTTTCTAATTGGTGTTTCTAGTTTCTTGGGATATATTCCTAGAAGTGGGATTACTGGATCAAATGGGAGTTCCATTTTTAGTTTTTTGAGGAAACTCCATACTGTTCTCCACAGTGGCTGCACCAGTCTGCATTCCCACCAGCAGTGCACAAGGGTTCCTTTTTCTCTGCATCCTCACCAACACTTCTCGTTTGTTGATTTGTTGATGATACCCATTTTGACAGGTGTGAGATGATACCGCATTGCTGTTTTGATTTGCATCTCTCGGATAATTAGTGACTTTGAGCATGTTTTCATATGTCTCTTGACCTTCCTTCTGTCCTCCTTTGAGAAGTGTCTATTTAGATCCTTTGCCCATTTTTTGATTGGGTTGTTTATCTTTCTTTTGTTAAGTTGTGTGAGTTCTCTATAAATGTTGGAGATTAAACCCTTTTCGGTGATGACATTGGCAAATATGTTCTCCCATGCCTTGGGCTTTCTGGATGTTTTGTTGATGGTTTCTTTTGCTGTGCAAAAGCTTTTTATTTTGATGTAGTCTCATTTGTTTATTTTCTCTTTAGTTTCCATTGCCCTAGCAGCAGTATCGGTGAAGAAGTTCGTTTGGCATATGTCTGAGATTTTTCTGCCTGTGGATTCCTGTAGTATTTTTATGGTATCCCATCTTATATTTAAGTCCTTTATCCATTTTGAGTTTATTTTTGCGTATGGTATAAGTTGGTGGTCTTGTTTCATTTTTTTGCATGTATTTGTCCAATTTTCCCAATACCATTAATTGAAGAGACTGTCTTGACTCCATTTTATATTCATGCCTCCTTTGTCAAATATTAATTGGTCATAATGGTTTCAGTCGATTTCTTGATTCTCTATTCTATTCTATTCTATTCTATTCTATTCTATTCTATTGATCTATATATCTCTTCTGTGTCAGTACCAGGCTGTTTTAAGAACAGTGGCTTTGTAATACAGCTTGATATCTGGTATTGAGATCCCCCTACTTTGTTCTTCTTTCTCAGGATTGCTACAGTTATTCGGGGTCTTATTTTATTCCAGATGAATTTTGGAAAGTTCGTTCTAGGTCTGTGAAATATGCCATTGGTATTTTAATGGGGAGTGCATTGATTCTGTAGATTGCTTAGGGTAGTATGGACATTTTGATGATGTTGATTCTACCAATCCATGAACACAGTATGTTCTTCAATCTGTTTATGTTTTCCTCTATCTCTTTTTTCAGTGTCCTGTAGTTTTTCATATATAGGTCTTTTACCTCCTTAGTTAAGTTTATTTCTAGGTATCTTAATTTTTTTGGTGTGATGGTAAATGGGATTGCTTTTTTAGTCTCTCTTTCTATAAGTTCACTATTGGTGTAAAGAAATGCCATAGATTTCTTGGCGTTAATTTTCTATCCTGCTACATTGCCAAATTCACTTATTAAGTCTAAAAGTTTTTTTGATGGAGTCTTTAGGGTTTTCTATGTACAATATCATGTCATCTTTGAATAAGGACAGTTTTGCATCTTCTTTTCCAATTTGGATGCCTTTTATTTCTTCTTCTTGTCTGATCGCAATGGCTAGTACTTCCAGCACTATGTTGAACAGGAGTGGTGAGAGTGGGCATCCCTGCCTTGTTCCTGTTCTTAGGGGAAATGGTTTTAGTTTTTGCCCATTGAGTATGATGTTGGCTGTGGGTTTTTCATATATGGCTTTTATTATGTTGAGATATGATCCTTCTATTCCCACCTTGCTGAGAATTTTTATCATGAAGGGGTGTTGGATTTATCTAATGCTTTTTTTTGTGTCAATTGAAATGATTATGTGATTTTTATCTCTCAATATGTTTATGTGATGTATCATGTTTATTGATTTGCGAATATTGTACCATCCTTGCATCTCCAGGATAAATCCTACTTGTTCATGGTGTATAATTTTTCTGATGTACTGCTGGATCTGATTTGCTAGAATTTTGTTGAGGATTTTGGCATCTATGTTCATTAGGGATATTGGCCAATAATTCTCTTTCAATGTGTTGTCTTTATCTGATTTTGGTATTAGGGTGATGCTGGCTTCATAGAATGAGCTTGGAAGTGTTCCTTCCTATTGAATTTTTTGGAATAGTCTGAGGAGGATAGGTTTTAGTTCTTCCTTGAATGTTTGGTAAAACTCCCCTGTGAAGCCATCTGGCCCCGGGCTTTTTTTTGCTGGGAGCTTTTTGATGACTGCTTCAATTTCATCCATAGTTATCAGCCTATTGAAATCTTTAGAATCTTCCTGATTGAGTTTTGGAAGCTTGTATTTTTCTAGGAATATGTCCATTTCCTCCAGGTTGTCTAGTTTGTTGGAGTAGAGTTGTTCATAGTATTTTTTTTAACGATCCTCTATTTCTGTAGGGTCTGTTGTTATTTCACCTCTCTCATTTCTGATTTTGTTTATTTGAGTCCTCTTTCTTTGCTTCTTGGTGAGCCTGGCTAGAGGTTCATCAATCTTGTTTATCCTTTCAAAGAACCAGCTCTTGGTTTCATTGATCTTTTGTATTGTTTTTTTGGTCTCTATGTCATTTATTTCTGCACTGATCTTTATTATCTCCTTCCTTCTGCTCACTCTGGGCTTTTCTTGTTGCTCTTTTCCTATTTCTTTGAGTTGCAGAGTTAGATGATTTACTACCATTTTTCTTTTTTCTTCCCCCCCCCCTCAGGAAGTTTACATTTTATTATCTTTTAAATAAATCTTTATTCAGATTAATACAACTGTTTCTCCTTTTCCCCCCCCATACATCCCCTCCACCCGTTTCCCACTCCACCTTCTGCCCTTACCTCCCCACCACTGTCCTCATCCATAGGTGTATGATTTTTGTCCAGTCTCTTCCTGAACACCCCCATACCCCTTTCCCCCTGAGAATTATCAGTCCACTCCCTTTCTATGCCCCTGATTCTATTATATTCACCAGATTATTCTGTTCCTCAGGTTTTTAATTCACTTGATTTTTAGGTTCACTTGTTGATAGATATGTATTTGTTGTTCATAATTTTTATCTTTACTTTTTTCTTCTTCCTCCTCTTCTTAAAGAATACCCTTCAGCATTTCATATAATACTGGTTTGGTGGTGATGAACTCCTTTAGCTTTTTCTTGTCTGTGAAGCTCTTTATCTGCCCTTCAATTCTGAATGATAGCTTTGCTGGGTAGAGTAATCTTGGTTGTAGGTTCTTGCTATTCATCACTTTGAAAATTTCTTGCCACTCCCATCTGGCCTGCATAGTTTCTGTTGAGAAATCAGCTGACAATCGTATGGGTGCTCCCTTGTAGGTAATTAACTGTTTTTCTCTTGCTGCTTTTAATATTCTCTCTTTGTCTTTTGCTCTTGGCATTTTAATTATGATGTGTCTTGGTGTGGTCCTCTTTGGATTCCTTTTGCTTGGGGTTCTGTGTGCTTCCTGGACTTGTAAGTCTATTTCTTTCACCAGGTGGGGGAAGTTTTCAGTAATTATTTCTTCCAATAGGTTTTCAGTATCTTGCTCTCTCTCTTCTTCTGGCACCCCCATAATTCTGATGTTGGTACGCTTGAAGTTGTCCCAGAGTCTTCTTACACTATCTTCAACTTTTTGGATTTATTTTTCTTTTTGCTTTTTCGGTTGAGTGTTTTTTGCTTCGTTGTATTTCAATTCTTTGACTTGATTCTTGTGTTCCTCTAGTCTGTTTTTGGGTCTCTGTATAATATTTTTTTATTTCAGTCAGTGTATGTTTAATTTCTAGTTGGTCCTTTTTCATATCTTCGAGGGTCTCGTTATATTTATCGGCCTTTTCTAGGCTATTCCCGAAAAGCCTTATAACCGTGGTTTTGAATTCTATATCCAGTCGTTTGTTTTCCTCCATTGCTTTCGTTTTTGATCTGTTTCTTTGTCGCCGCATTTTCATTGCTTCCCTAAGTTGGTAGGGTAGATTTGTGTGCTAGTGGGTCAGCCTCCCCAGTTAACTTGAGGTGGACACTCTTGGTGCACCCCTTTGTGGACTGTGTGTACAGCCTTGTTATAGTTAAGTCTTGATTGTTGTTGGTATCACTGGGAGGAATTGACCTGCAGGCCCTTTGGCTGTGAGGATCAGTTGTGTCTACGCTGGGAGAAGTTCAGTGCTGGAGACAGCCTTATAGGATTAGACTTGCCAAATTGCAATAGCCTCTGTGCTCAGCTTGGATGGGGTGGAGTCTCAGGGCAGAGCAGACAGTCTTGGCTTCCAGTCAGCCTTGCCCTTGTGCGCACACGCACCTTCAGGTCTCTGCCTTCTCCAGCTTCCGAGTCTCCGCCCGAGAGTCCAGATTCCCCCCACAAGAGCCTGGGTCCCCAGGGGCTCGCCTGGAACTGGGGTTCAATGCAGTCAGAAATGGGGCTCAGTTCAGTCAGGAGCTTCTGACTGCCTTCCACTAGGGAAAGCCTGTGGCAACCTCCGCAGCCTTTGTGTGCACTGTCATGCGTGCGCCTCCAGACCTTTGCCTTCCCCGGCTCCCGAGTCTCCACCTGAGAGTCCAGATTCCCCCCGTAAGAGTTTGGGTCCCCAGGGGCTAGCCTGGAACTGGGGTTCAGTGCAGTCAGAACTGAGGTTCAGTGCAGTCAGGACCTTCTGACTCCCTTCTGCTAGGGAAAGCCTGTGGCAACCTCCGCAGCCTTTGTGCACACTGGCACTCCGGGGCTTCCCAGGGTCTCCCCCAGGCCTCTCAGTCTCCGGATGCCTTTCTCTCTACCTGACAGACCAGACTCCCCCTGCATGAGCCTGGGTCCACGGGGTTTCGCCAGGGACTGGGGTTCAGTGTAGTCAGAACTGGGGTTCAGTGCGGTCAGGGGCTTCCTTTCCCCTCCCGCCAGAGAAAGTCAGCCAGGCTCTCAGTCACCCTTCCTCTCTGCGTGCACAAAGACCCTTTGCCGTACCTCCAATTCTCTGTGAGCTTTTCTCTTTCCTTCTAGTTGTAGAATTTTCACTCAGCCAGCTTTCCTGTGGTTCTGAATGGTGTCCGTTCTGTCTTTTAGTTGTAGTTTTGAAATTGTTGTGCGAGGCAGCAGTTTAGGTGCTTACCTATGCCGCCATCTTGGTTTCTCCAGGCATTTTTTCTTGTTTTTTGAGGTAGGCCTGTAGAGCTATGAACTTCCCTCTTAGGACTGCTTTCATTGTGTCCCATAGATTTTGGATTGTTGTGTTTTTGTTGTCATTAGTTTCCAGGATGCTTTTAATTTCTTCTTTGATCTCATTGGTAACCCAATCATTGTATAATAGCATGCTATTCAGCTTCCAAGTGTTTGAAATTTTTGTAGTTTATTTCTAATTTTATGGCATTGTTGTCTGAGCAGATGCTTGGTATGATTTTAATCTTCTTGAATTTGGGGAGACTTGCTTGTGACCCAATATGTGGTCTATTTTTGAAAATGTCCCATGTGCACTTGAGAAGAACGTATATTCCATGGCTTTGAGATGCAATGTTCTGAAGATGTCAGTTAAGTCCATCTGATCTAGTGAGTCATTTAGGATTGCTGTGTCTTTGCTGATTTTTTGTTTAGAGGATTTATCCAGTGATGTCAGTGGTGTATTAAAGTCCCCTACTATGATTGTATTGTTGTCGATCTCTCCATTGATATCTTCCAGGAGTTTTGTTATGTATTTGCGTGCTCCTGCATTGGGTGCATATATGTTTATCAGGGTTATATCCTGTTGTTGTATCGATCCCTTTAGTATTATGAAGTGTCCTTCCTTATCTCTTGTTATGGCCTTCACTTTTAGGTCTATTTTGTCAGACATAAATATTGCTGCCCTAGCTTTTTTTTTTTTTCATTTCCATTTGCCTGAAAGATATCTTTCCATCCCTTCGCTTTCAATCTGTGTGAGTCCCTTGTTCTGAGGTGGGTCTCTTGTAGACAGCATATATATGGGTCATGTTTTTTTATCCATTCAGCCACTCGATGTCTTTTGATTGGAGCATTTAGTCTGTTTACGTTTAAAGTTATTACTGAATGGTACTTGTTTGTAGTTTTATCTATTTTTGTGTCTGTGTTCCTTCTTACCTTCTTATTTCTTCTTTTTACAATATTCCCTTTAACATTTTTTGCATTGCTGGTTTGGTGGTGATAAACTCCCTTAGCCTTTTTTTTTGTCTGGAAGCTCCTGATTTCTCATTCAATTTTGATTCATAGTCTTGCTAAATAGAGTATTCTTGGATTTAGTCCTTTGCTTTGCAACACTTTGTATACCTCCTTCCATTCCCTTCTAGCTTGATGTGTTTCTGTTGAGAAATCATTTGATAATCTGATGGGGGATTCTTTGTAGGTAACCCTCTGTCTCTGTCTTGCCACCTTTAAGATTCTCTCTTTGTCATTAATATTTGCCATTGAAATTATGATGTTGTCTTGGTGTGGGTCTTTTGGGATTGATCCTGCTTGGGACTCTCTGTATTTGTGTAACTTTTTTCTTCCCCATATCTGGGAAGTTTTCTGTCATTATTTCTTCAAATAGATTTTCTAATCCTTGCTGCTCTTCTTGTCCTTCTAGCAGCCCTATTATATGTATGTTACTTCGTTTCATGCTGTCTCAAAGCTCCCTTAGGCTTTCCTCCTGCTTTTTAATTTTTTTCTCCAGTTGCTGTTCAGATTGGGCTTGTTTCTGTACCTGATCTTTTAACTCACTAATTTGGTCCTCTGCTTCTTCTAGTCTACTGTTGAAACTTTCCATGGTGTTTTTTATTGCAGCTATATCATTTTTCATTTCTTCCTGATTCTTGCATAAGTTGTTGATTTTCTCATCCATCCAATGTATGAATTCCAAGACCATTACTCTGAATTATTTTTTGGTCATGTTGCATGCTTCAATTTCACTAAATTCCTTTCTTGGCAACTCCTTATTTTCTTTCTTCTGGGGATTGTGTCATCTCCCCATTCTGACTATCACCAGAAGGTTCAAACTTCAAGTTGTGTGGACCTGGGCCATGTGCTGTGGGAGCTTCGCACCACCCAAGTGTCACTGAAGTGCTCTGACACTAGGACGTGTGGCTGCTGGGGCTTGGTGGGAACCAGGCTCACCTAGGGTCAATGTTACCAGCGTTCAGTGTGGTCTTGTGTGCCACCTAGAATCATGGACCCCACCTGCACTGCGCTGTTGGCCTGTGCCAAAAATGAGTCCCCTAGCGCATGCCAGGAGTCAGAGTTTCCTTGTGTCTGCACCAAGAATTGAGTATCAGAGTCTCTGTTGCCTCATGCAGCTTCTCGCTGAGAATCAGGGTCCCTGTGTGTGCATGCACCAAGAATTGGAGTCAATTCTTAGTGTGAATACGCTGTGAGTCAGGGATCCCAGGTGCACATGGTAAGAAACAGAGTCAAGTCAGTGGTGCTCAGTGCTGCCTCTTGCCGGGAGAATCTGGGTCCCAGTCACCATGGGGGACTGGGTTGCACAGTAGCACTGTGGCATGCCTGAGCTGAGGAAAACAGACGTCCATGTGCACTGCGGAAAACAGACTTCCATGTGCGCTTGCCCAGAATCGAAGTCAGGTGGCACTGCCACCCTGCGTGGGCTTCGGGTTTGGTTGCCCAATTGCATTGCGGGGAGCAGATTCCAGTCCTCTGTGTGTGCGGGGGCTCAAATTCCCTTAGCAGCGCTGCGGTTCATGCGAGCGCTCCCAAGCTCAAATTCCCATAGGGGCGCTGCGGCCCGAGCGAGTGGCAGGTCTATCAGTTACTATGGCGCTATCCTCAATCCTGCAGGGCGGGGGGGGGGTGGGGTGGGGGGGGGGTGGGGGTGGGTATAGGCTCTTTGACTCACAGAAATCTGCGTCCGGGAAGTCTGGATTCTTGTCTGTTGGTCTGAAGTTGTGGTCACAGTTCTCTGTCCCCAGTGGCTGCAGGGTCCTGGTTTGTGTCTGAGACACGACTGGGTGGTGCTGAGGCCAGGATCCTAGTCTCAAGCAGCTCTGTTTCTCAAGATGGCATGGTTTCTGTGCCCTCACTGGCCACCCAGAAGTGTCTGCTTTGTGTGTGGATCCCCGCCATCTAAGACTGCCCGGTTTGGCAGCCCCTTGGAGGACCTGCAGAATCTAACTGTCCCTAGCTCATACATACACACACCACACACATCTACACTCTCCTCTATGGTTCCCTCACTCTCTCACACTCTCTCCCTCCCTACCTTCCTTCCAGTCACCATCTTCCAATCTCTCGGTACTCACATATTTTAGTACCTCACCTCCAGGTACCAAAATATGTCTGAGTTTTCTGTTGCTGCATGACAAATCACCACAAACTCACTGCCTTCAAACAATACTCACTTATTATCTCACAGTTTCTGGGAGGAAGAAATCTGCCATGGCACAACTGGGCTCTTAGCTCAGGGACCACAAAATCTGAAAGATGTTGGATAAGGCTGTGTTCTCTGGCATTTGGGGTCCTCTTTCAAGCCTATTCATGTAGTTGTCAGAACTATGTTTCTTGCAATTACAGGACTGAGGTCCCTGTTTCCTTGCTGGCTGTTTTCCAGGGGTCACTCTCAGTCCCTGGAGACCACTCTCATCCTCCCTACATTGCTCTTCCATGGACAGTTTACAACAAGGCTCTTGGCTTTCTTCCAGGACAGTGGGAGAGCACCTGCTGATTTTCTTGTCCATATTAAGGCCTCACCTCACTAATTCAGTTCCATCCAAGATAAATTCCTTTTGATTTATTTAGAGTCAACTAATTGGGGATTTGAATTACATCTTCAAAATTCCTTTAGCCATAGGAAAAAAGATGGGGGCTGGCAGGACGGAGGTGAGGGAGAGGAAGTGAGTGAGTGAGGGTATGAAAGGAGAGTGTGTGGATGTGCGTGGTGTGTGTGTGAGTGAGTGAGGGAAAGTTAAATCTCGCAGGAGCAGCAGGGGCTGGCAGACAGGCTCTCCTTGACAAGGAAAGACTACCACCACTGCGGGCACTCACCAGATGGCTGGACTCCAGCACGGAGCCCAAGCCATCTTGAAGGGGAGAATGGCCCTTTTTTAGAAACTCATCAACACCACCAACCAGACAGGCCTTGGAACTGCTCCGCAACCCAGCAGCCACTCCAGCCAAAATCCTGCTACCCCAGCTGCAGACCTGTGGACCCTGGGACCTCCACCTCCAAAGGAGCACCATTCGGCAGCAGTAAGTGCAACCTCCCCCTCCCCAGCAGCAGAACTCCAGATTCCCAAGTGTCCGGATTCTCGCATTTCCAGTTGGTTTTGCGCGTTTCCAGCCGTGCAGGGCACTCCAATTCTTAGGCAGCGCTTGGGAGCCGCTGAGAGCCCCTGGGGGTGTGATTCTGCACAGACAAGGGAGCAGCCCCACAGTAGAAATTCTGAATTCCCTCTTCCTGGATAACTGCCCACATTCACCCCAGTGGCTCAACCGCAGTGCCAGACCCCCTCAGAGTGCATCAGAACTCTGCGCTGGGCAAGCGCACCTCCACAGAGGCGAAGTTCCAACAGGCAGGCACCCTGAGCCCATCTACCCACAGGGCGCTAGTGGGAGCCATTGTGAGCTCTCCCTGGGTGCGATCTTGAACAAGCGGGGGTGCACTCCCCCCGCTGCAGTAGAAGTTTTGAATTCACTCATCCTGGATACCAGCCCACAGGTGCCTCAATTGCGCAGCTGCACTGCCAGGGCCCTTCAGAGTGCTTCAGTGTGCCTCACTGACAAATGTACCACAGGTGCTCCTGTGAGCCGCCACTGGGAGTAAACACCTATCCACCACAGGTGCAGCAGCAAAAGCTGGGTCTGCCCACCCCAATACTGCAGAACTCTGGACACCACAGTCACGCCTTTTCAGAGAGCATGCCCCCAGAGCCACATCACTCCAATAGTCAGTTCCTGGGTACCACTGTGAGTCCCTGCTGGGCATGCAGTGATTTCAATTAAGGGTGCAAGACAGCAAAAATGGGAACACTCCCCTCCACGCAGCTGACTTCTAGACACCGCAGTTGTGCTCTCAAGCTTGCAGGCCTACATCAAGAGGACCCAAATAGCTCAAGTAGGGAGCTACACTAGATTAACAAGCACAGGAGAACTGAGAGATTACGCCAGTAGCACCATCCCCAAAAGAACCTGGGTAGCAAAGCAATTGGATCTACAATTAAAACATTACAGGAAAATATGCAATCTCCAAAGGAAAGAAAAAGAGGAACCACCAGAAAGGGAGTTAAATGAATTCGAGGCTAGCAGCTTATCAGAGATAGAATTCAGAGTAATGGTTATAAGGATGTTTAAATGGATGGATGACAAATACACACAACTCAATGACAAATACACACAACTCAATGAGAACTATAAGGAGCTGAATGAGAATGTCATGAACATGAAAAGGAACCAAGAGGAGATGAAGAACGACATAGCTGCAATAAAGAACACATTGGAAGGCCTAAACAGTAGACTAGAAGAGGATGAGGACCGCATCAACGAAATAGAAGGCAAGGTAGGAAAAAACACACAAACACAGCAGCACTGGAAAGAAGACTTAAAAAGCAAGAGGAGAGCCTAAGGGAGCTTTGGGACAACACAAAACGAAACAACATTCGCTTATAGGGATACCAGAAGGAGAGGAAGAGAAGCAAGGAATAGAAAACCTGTTTGAAGAAATAATGACAGAAAACTTCTCTGATATTGGCAAGAAAGAAACTATGCAAATCCAAGAAGTACCTAGAGTCCCAAACAAGTTGAACCCCAAAAGACCGACACCAAGACACATCATAATTAGATTGGTGAACACCAATGACAAAGTAAGAATCTTAAAGGCTGCCAGAGAGAGACAGAAACTTACTTACAAGGGGTCTCCTTTCAGAATATCAACTGATTTCTCAACAGAAACACACCAGGCCAGAAGGGAATGGAATGAAATATACAAAGTGATGCAAAGCAAGGGACTGAGTCCAAGAATACTATACCTGGCAAGGCTATCATTCAAAATTGGAGGTGGAATCAGGAGCTTCACAGACAAAAAAGGGCTAAGAGAGTTTATCACTACAAAGACAGCAATGCAAGAAATGCTGAAGGGACTGCTGTAAAAGAAGAAAGAGAACGGCAAGAAGAAACACAAACACTAAGGAAAAATATGACAACAAACATGTACTTGTCAATAATAACATTAAACATAAATGGATTAAATGCACCAATCAAAAGACATAGGGTAGCTGAATGCATAAGAAAACATGACCCATATATTTGATGTCTACAAGAGACCCACCTCAGAGCAAAAGATTCACACAGACTGAGAACAAAGGGATGGAAAAACATTTTTCAGGCAAATGGAAATGAGAAAAAAGCTGGGGTTGCGATACTTATATCTGATAAAATAGACCTCAAAGTAAAGGCCATAATAAGAGATAAGGAAGGCCACTACATAATACTAAAGGGAGCAATTCAACAAGAAGATAAAACTCTGGTAAACATATATGCACCCAATGTAGGAACACCCAAATACACAGAAAAACTCCTAGAAGATATCAAGGGAGAGATCGACAACAATACCATCATAGTAGGAGACTTTATTACACCACTGACATCACTGGATAAATCCTCTAGACAAAAAATCAGCAAAGAAACAGCAATTCTAAATGACACACTAGATCAGATGGACCTAATTGACATCTTCACAGCATTTCACCCCAAAGCCACAGAATATACGTTCTTCTCAAGTGCACATGGGACATTTTCAAAAATAGACCACATATTGGGTCACAAGCAAAGCCTCCACAAATTCATAAAGATTGAAATCATATCAAGCATTTTCTCAGACCACAAGGGTATAATATTAGAAATAAACTACATTAAAAACATTCCAAAAAACTCAAAAACTTGGAAGCTGAATAGCATGCTACTAAACAATGATTGGGTTATCAATGAGATCAAAGAAGAATTAAAAACATCCTGGAGACTAATGACAATAAAAACACAACATTGGAAATCCTATGGGACACAGTGAAAGCAGTCCTGAGAGGGAAGTTTATAGCTCTACAGACCTACCTCAAAAAACAAGAAAAAATGATAATAAATCATCTAACTCAACAACTCAAAGAATTAGAAAGAGATCATCAAGAAAAGCCCACAGTGAGCAGAAGGAAGGAAATAATAAAGATCAGGGAAGAAATGAATGACATAGAGACCAAAAAAAAAAAAAAACAATACAAAAGATCAATGAAACCAAGAGCTGGTTCTTTGAAAGGATAAACAAGATTGATGAACCCCTAGCCAGGCTCACCAAGAAGCAAAAAGAGAGGACCCAAATAAACAAAATCAGAAATGAAAGAGGTGAAATAACAACAGACTCCACAGAAATACAAAGGATTGTTAAAAAAGTACTATGAACAACTCTATTCTAACAAACTAGTCAACCTGGAGGAAATGGACACTTTCCTAGAAAAATACAACCTTCCAAAACTTACAAAGGAAGATTCTAAAAATCTCAATAGGCTGATAACTATGGAAGAAATTGAAGCAGTCATCAAAAAGCTTCCAGCAAACAAAAGCCCGAGGCCAGACAGCTTCACAGGGTAGTTTTACCGAACATTCAAGGAAGAACAAAAACTTATCCTCCTCAGACTATCCCAAAAAACTCAAGAGGAAGGAACACTTCCAAGTTCCTTCTATGAAGCCAGTATCACACTAATACCAAAACCAGATAAAGATAACACAATGAAAGAGAATTATAGGCCAATATCCCTCATGAACATAGATGCCAAAATTCTCAACAAAATTCTAGCAAATTGAATCCAGCAGTACATCAGAAAGATCATACACCATGAACAAGTAGGATTTATCCCGGGGATGCAAGGATGGTACAATATTCACAAATCAATAAACGTGATACATCACATAAACAAATTGAGAGATAAAAATCATATAGTCATATCAATTGATGCAGAAAAAGCATTTGACAAAATCCAACACCCTTTCTTGATAAAAACTCTCAGCAAGGTGGGAATAGAAGGATCATACCTCAACATAATAAAAGCCATATATGACAAATCTACAGCCAACATCATTCTCAATGAACAAAAACTAAAACCATTTCCACTAAGAACAGGAACAAGACAAGGATACCCACTCTCACCACTCCTGTTCAACATAGTGCTGAAAGTACTAGCCATTGCAATCAGACAAGAAGAAGAAAATAAAAGGCAACCAAATTGGAAAAGAAGAAGTAAAACTGTTCTTATTCACAGATGACATGATACTGTACATAGAAAACCCTAAAGACTCCATCAAAAAATTTTTAGACTTAATACATGAATTCGTCAATGTACAAGGATACAAAATTAACGCCAAGAAATCTATGGCATTTCTACACACCAATAATGAACTTACAGAAAGAGAGACTAAAAAAGCAATCCCATTTACCATCGCACCAAAAAAATTAAGATACCTAGGAATAAACTTAACTAAGGAGGTAAAAGACCTATACGTGGAAAACTACACGACACTGAAAAAAGAGATAGAGGAAGACATAAACAGATGGAAGAACATACTGTGTTCAATGGATTGGTAGAATCAACGTCATCAAAATGTCCAAACTACCCAAAGCAATCTATAAATTCAATGCACTTCCCATTAAAATACCAACAGCATATTTCACAGACCTAGAACGAACCTTCAAAAAATTTATCTGAAATTAAAAAAAAAAGACCCCGAATAGCCACAGCAATCCTGAGAAAGAAGAACAAAGTAGGGGGGATCTCAATACCAGATATCAAGCTGTATTACAAAGCCATTGTTCTGAAAACAGCCTGGTACTGGCACAAGAACAGACATATAGACCAATGGAATAGAATAGAGAACCCAGAAATTGATCCAAACCACTATGCCTAATTAATATTTGACAAAGGAGTCATGAACATACAATGGAATCAAGACAGTCCCTTCAACAAATGGTGTTGGGAAAATTGGACAGATACATGCAAAAAAATGAAACTAGATCACTAACTTTCACCATACACAAAAATAAACTAAAAATGGATAAAGGACTTAAACATAAGATGGGAAACCATAAAAATACTACAGGAATCCACAGGCAGAAAAATCTCAGACATATGCCGAAGGAACTTCTTCACCGATACTGCTCCTAGGGCAATGGAAACTAAAGAGAAAATAAACAAATGGGATTACATCAAAATAAAAAGCTTTTGCACAGCAAAGGAAACCATCAATAAAACAACAAGAAAGCCCACTGCATGGTAGAACATATTTGCCAATGATATCAACAATAAGGGTTTAATCTCCAACATTTACAGAGAACTCATACAACTTAACAAAAAGAAGATAAACAACCCAATTAAAAAATGGGAAACTGATAAATAGACACTTTTCAAAAGAAGACAGAAGGAAGGCCAAGAGACATATGAAAACCTGCTCAAAGTCACTAGTCATCAGAGAGATGCAAATCAAAACAACAATGAAGTACCATCTTACATCTTGTCAGAATGGCTATCAACACATCAACAAACGACAATTGTTGGCGAGGATGTGGAGAAAAAGGAACCCTCATGCACTGCTGGTGGGAACGCAGACTGGTGCAGCCACTGTGGAGAACAGTATGGAGTTTCCTCAAAAACCAGAAATGGAACTCCCATTTGACCCAGTGATACCACTTCTAGTTATATATCCCAAGAAATCAGAAACACCAATCAGAAAGGATATATGCACCCCTATGTTCATAGCAGCACAATTCACCATAGCTAAGATTTGTAAACAGCCTAAGTGCCCATCAGCAGAGGAGTGGATTAAAAAACTGTGGTACATCTACACAATGGAATACTATGCTGTGGTAAAAAAGGAGTTCCTACCATTTGCAACAACATGGATGGAGATGGAGAGCATTATGCTAAGTGAAATAAGCCAGGCAGAGAACGATAAATATCACATGATCTCACTCATTTGTGGAATATAATGAACGGCATAGACTGATGAACAAGAACAGATCCAGAGACTGAGAAATGTCGATCAGAACCTCAAACCTCAGGGAAGGAGGGGATTGGTGGGAGTAAGGGGGAGAGATCAACCAAGGGACTTGTGTGCATGCATATGAGCCTAATCAATGGACGCAGACAACAGGGGGGTGAGGCATAAGTGGGGGGTGTGGGGTAATGTGGGAATAAGGACACATATGTAAAAAAAAAAATAAAAAAAGAAAAACAAAGAAAAACAAAAATAAATAGAAAAGAAATTGTGAGGTAACCAGAACCCCAAGAACGCCTGAGAACGTCTTTCTTGCCATGCTAACAGTCATCAGCTGTACGGTAATATTATCTGGGGAAAATGGGGAAGTATTTTGGACTTATGTCCCTGACCCTTCTTGGGTAAGAGCCCTTATGTGGGCTGATCCCCTGCCTAATGTAGTCACCAATAATACCAAACACCTTGGTCATCCAGGAGGACCATGGGTGGGGCAAGGAAGTATAATTACACAGGGGTCGCTACCCAGCTTCCTTTTTGTATGACACAAAATCAAACCACTGCTCCTTTGTCTGTAAAATTAAAGAGAGGTTTCTGGCTTGTGTGGACACCAAAGGAAGGGACTATCACTAGTTGCTTCTGGGAGAGGTGCAGAAAATGTAACTAAGAACTTGTCTATACAAAAAGGAATCGACAACCAGTTTGAAATGGAATTGCCATGGTCTAGAGCAAAGAATATTCTTACATATTATTCTACAATGTCATTATAATTTTTCCCAGATTTGTATTACCCCCATTACCTATAATACTACCTCGCATCCTTGCGAATCAATAAAAAATCATCTTTTGGTGCTTGGAGAAAAAGGTAACACATCTCTTGATATTTTAGAATTACAATAGCATAATGTACAATTATCCCAAACAAACTTACAAACTAATTCTTTGAATGTCTGGCAGTAATTTAAAAAGGACATGAAAGGTTTTAATCCCTTCCACTGTGTAGAGGGCCCCCTGGGAAGGCACCTGAACATTCTATATTGGCTCCTCTTGCCCTTTTGGCCAAGAGGGACCCTCTTCTCACAATCCAGTTGCCCACAGCTGTTGCCTGTGCTTTCTGTTCATGCTGAGGTTGAAGCCTCGTGGTGGCTGGTACCATGGATCTGTCTCTCGCCCAGTGGGGTGAGGTGGGCCCTCCCTGGAGAAGAAACCTGGATTCCCCAAGATATGTGATTAGTGCCAGGGCCCTGCCAGCAGGTGCTGGGCGTGGAGGCCACGGGGGCATAGGCTACCAAGGAGACAGAACTGAACCTCACATCACCCTGCTTGGCCCCGGAGGATGGCTGGTTAGCCAGAGACAGGTAAGATTCCTCAGGGAAGGAACAACCTAAGACAGGCACAGTTGCAGAGGGGCCATCAGGAGAGAACTTGGGGGTCAACAGAGGTGGGGCATAGACCCTCACCCCCCCCCCAACTTTGCAGAGGCCTGAACCCTCACCCCTTCTGAGGGAGGTCTCCTGCCCCCATGGCTGCTTCGCTTCCCATGCCTAGCTCAGATCGGGACCCAGGTAACAGACAGAGACTTGGCCGACAGCAGCTGCCCTCTCACTGCAACAGACTTGTTTGAGTTGTCTTGTACCCATGGTGTGGGGAAGTGGGGTTTTGATATCTAAATCCAACCTAGCACCAGGAATGCTCAGGGCCTACTCAAGAAGGCAAATAATCCTTTCCACTAATATTTACAGGATAAAATAAGACTGTTGTTAGAGTATTAAATTTGACAGTAGAATAGTAGTCAAGTTCTCAGACTAATTTAAATTGGCTAAGTGAAATAAGCGAATATTCTAGAAAAATTAATGGTAGTGGACAAAAAGCTGTTCCTAAAGTGTTAACTAAAATTTTTATTGGTAGTTCATCTCATGGTAAAATTGCATAACATGTAATGAACCTAAAGCAGTCATATTTTAGTGCAAAAAATTAAAATTTAAAAGCTATCAAGACTACATTATAAAATTTCCAAAAGCCTCCTAATATTTAAATCAAAAAAGGGGGGATAGTAGAAGAATATCATGTAAGAAAAAATATCCTGTAAGTAAATTACATCTAGAAAATTTTTACTTTAGAAATTTAACTTTCATTTGTAATGCTAACAGCAAGACACCCATGAAAAACACACATGGTGTCAAAACAAGCCAAAGGAAAATCGTTTGGGCAAAACATGAAAAAGGATCCCAAGTCAAATTTATAGAAAAGATTTCTTTATTAACTTTTGGTTGAGAATATGTTTGTATATTTTCAGAAAACACCTCCAAGACCACGTGGATTTTTGCAACAGAGAGGAATTGACAGGACTGCTCCAGCCATGAAGACAGAAGAGAAACAGTCCAGAGATGGAAGACGCTGACGACGCCTTGCCATACTAGCAGTCAGCAGCTGTGCGTCATGGCAGGTTGCCCAGGACCAAACCAGAGAGGGTCAGACCTGCATTACCACCATTTGTCCACCATCCAGAACTGAAATATCATTGCTGACATGTACACATAAGGAACTGTTTGACATTGAAATTGGGACTCAAAAGAACTGTTGGCCCAGAAAGAAACTCACTACAGACTGATTCATTTGCCTCTCAGCATAACCATTATTGTTTGTCTCATTTTTGGTTCTTGTAAGTGTATTTCTAGTATCACATGATCTCACTCATCTAGGGGAAATAATGAACAACATAAACTGATGAACAAAAACAGACCTGGAGACAGGGAAGCATCAATCAGACTGTCAAACCTCAGAGGGAAGGTAGGGGAGGGTGGGGGTAAGGGGGAGAGATCAACCAAAGGACTTGTATGCATGCATATAAGACTAACCAGTGGTCACGGACAACAGGGGGGTGGGGGCATGCGTGGGGAGGGGTTTGGGATGGGAATGGGGGGATGAGGACAAATATGTGATACCTTAATCAATAAAGACATTAATAAAAAAAATTCCTTTAGCCATAGAACACAGCAAGGGGACTTCAGGCAAGAAGCCTTTAGCTTACTCTTCTGAAAGTGGGAAGCATAGTATGCATATAAGATCTTTCCCACCCTCCCCTCTCCCCACTTCCCTCTGAGATTCATCAGTCTGTTCCATGTTTTCATGACTGTGCATTGAGCATCTGCCCCTTGGTGGTCAGTGCACGTCATAGCTACCAGTCGAATGGTCAAATGGTTGCTTAGGCTTTTATATATATAGACAAGAGGCCCAGTGCATGGATTCGTGCACTGGTGGGGTCCCTCGGCTTGGCCTGTGGGGATTGGGCCAAAACTGGCCCAGTGCACGGATTTGTCCAGGGCATGCCCGGCCGGTCTCGTCCAGTCCCAATTGGGGCTGGCAGCTGGCTGGGGAGAGACCGCGGGAGGTTGGCTGGCCAGGGAGGGACTGTGGGAGGGCTCCAGGGCGTGTCCAGCCCATCTCACCCAGTCCTGATTGGCCAGACCCCAGCAGCAAGCTAACCTACCAGTTGGAGCATCTGCCCCCTGGTGGTCAGTGCACATAATAGCGACTGGTCAAATGGTAAAATGAATGGTCAGACACTTAGCAGATTAGGCTTTTATTGTATAGGATAGGATCTTTGCAGACCCTATTAATTAAGTTAAGAAACTTTCCATGAGATAATCCTGGGCTTAGGGTGGGCCCTAAATTCAATTTGTGGTGTTCTTATCAGAGATTTGGAGACTTGAGACATGGAGATACACAAAGAATACCTGTGAAGGTGGAGGCAGAAATTGGAATGATGCCTCTTCATACCAAGCAGCCAACAGAAGCTAGGAGAGAGTCATGGAATGGGTTTTCCCTCAAAGCCTCCAGGAACCAGCCCTGACAACACCTTGATTTTGGATATCTTATCTCCAGAAATGTGAACCACCAGATTTGTGGTAATTTGTTAGAGCAGCACTAGGAAACTCATACAGCCATGCTCTGGTAAGCAATGGAGGTACCACTGGCACCTAGGACGGCCTCTGACCCCTAAACTGAGTCCATTCACTTTCTCATAATGCTTTCATGACTATTAACAGTAATGAGTTATACATGGCCCTTTGTTCTTCTGGGTCTGAATTAAATGATAAGCTATGTCAGAAGTTCCAAAAATGAGAGTTAGACACATCACACTGGATGGCCCTTGGAAGAACAGAGAACTCTGTTTAGCATGTCAGGCCCTCACTGTCTCTCAGGGAATTTATAGATAGACTAGTGACCTGGTACAAAGATTCATGCACATTGAAAGGATATTAATTAGAAGGTGGCCTGTGGGGTGGGACTGGGCAAGATGGGCCGGACACGCCCTGGAGCCAACCTCCCACAGTCCCTCCCTGGCATCTGCAGAGTGAACGGGGGTCCCTCCAGCAGGTGGGGTCCCACAGCCTGGCCTGTGGGGATCAGGCCAAAACCAGCTCTCTGACATTCCCTGAGGGGTCCTGGAGTACAAGAGGGCACTCTGCAAAGTTGCTGTCGTACAGGGTATGGAATGCAAATGCAAGTGTGCAGTAAACCAGATTTGGGGCCGACCGTGCGCCAGCAACAACATAACCCCTGGCTGAAGGTGGGATCATGCGGCCCTGTGAGGAATTGGGCTCCCTCCTCTCTGGTTTCGGGATGTGTCACCTGAGAACCGCCACTGCCAAGTCACTGTAGCTTGGCAGCTCCTGTGTTGAGCGTCTACCCCTGGTGGTCAGTGCATGTCATAGCAACTGGTCAGATGGTAGGAGAGACACTTAGCATATTAGCCTTTTATATATATAGATATGTCAAGAAGGTTCTAGAAAATTCTAGGTTAACAAGAGCAGGTTTTTTGGTGTATCATTGTTCTGTGATCCATAGCAAATTTTTACCAGATGAATATTTTTCTCTTACTTGAAGTTTATAGCTCTTACATTATATTTAGTGTAACTTTGTCCCCTAGAGGTGGGTCCAGGCTATTGAGAGGAGATTCAAGCCTATGCACAGATGGAAGTTAGCAAGGACTTTGTTGGTTCACTTCAGGTGCCACCTCTTTGGTACCCGGTCTTCCCTTTGGATGCATGTCCAGCAAACAGAAGCTGGATGCTCTGGGGCCACACCTCTGTACCCAGGTAATCTGTGCCTGGGCTGCAGAGGAAGGACACAGGACCTCTGAACTATTCTTCCCCATCCTAACTTCTCAGGAGAGGCTCCATACTTCAGACTAACTACCAATCAGGAACTTCTTTAGTTTAAAAGTCCAATATTTCTGTAGCTATGGAAACAGAGGCTCAACCTGTGCCCTCCAGCTCTTAACCATGAGTGGCAGAAACAGAAACAGAATTGGAACCTTGGTTTCTATCCCAGTGCTTTTTCTACTGTACACAAATGTTTTCCAGAATTTAGTTTGCATAAAAATCATCTAGAAAACATGTTAGAAATGCAGGTGTTGAGTTTTGGTCCCAGAGATTAAGATTCGGTAAGCAGAGCCAAGAATTTGCATTTTTGACAAGCACCCTTGGTGAGTCTGATGCATGCTGTCCACAGCCTAAAGGTATCAATGACAGGCCCCATGAGCAGATCACACTTCCAAGGACAACCCACTGTGTTTCAAAAATGCTGTTCTTTCCCTTCTGGCAGGTTCAGGAGAGAGCTTCTGGGTGGGCTCATGCTTTGGGGGGAAGATGACAGTTCCTCAGGGTGAATTCGGTGGTGAGGTAACAGTGACAGCAATAGATGCTCTTCCTGGCACCCTGGATCTGCAAGTGTCTACATTATGATTCTGAACAAACATGATAATGAATCTGGAGCCCAGCTGAATGAGCAGGGCCCTGAGACAGCATGGCTGGCATGCCCTCTGCCAGGAGATCCTAGATGTCTGCCTGTGCCTTAGGTGACAGAACACCCAGGAAATCTCTCAGAAGCTCAGTGATGCTGTCATGGGTGCCATCTTAAAGAGGAAGCCAGCTTTGGCTGCTGCTGAGGTTGGGGGGAGATTTATCTCTGTTGTGCTAAGAGCAGTAATAATAACCCAGAGGTTAGAAGCTACTTTCACAGACATTATCTGTATCCATTCCTTCATCTGTGAACCTATGTGAGGGCCCACTGATTTCCAGTTATTAGTTGTACACAGCTTTCTTGTCCTTAGGCTTTCTTTAGCTTGACTGAAACTTGATTTCATATCTCTGCAGATCTCACATACACCCAAGTGTGTTTAACATCCCCACGTGGGGTGCACTGTTGGGCTGCTTTCAGAGAGGTAGCCCCAGGTGCCCTCCTCCTTCCTGGCATTTGTTGAATTTTACAAATAATGACATTGTGATTACTTGGTCATGTGTTCCCTAACTAGACGAAAAGCTTCATGTAGGCAGGAATAACGCCATTCCCAGACATACTAGTAGCACAGTGCCAGAAAGGCACAACGGCATTGAAATGAATGGATGGATGCTGGATTAACTGATGAAGGATGTTGGCTGCACACTTCTTGTTGGGTGTATGAACAAGGAGAAAGGTGGAGTTAACTCAAGTGCTAACCAGGCTTGGAGAAATGCTCTACATAACAGGTAAAGGGAACCTGCCATCTTGCACATGTTGTACTACACTCTTCATCTCTCCCCACCCTGAAAAGCCCTACTTATCCTGCTCCTCCTCAGCCTCCCTTAGTGACGGCATAGCCATATCCTCAATGTCTTAGTCAGGACCCTATGCATCATCCCTAATACAGGCCTCTCCTGCACTACCCTTACCCAATCCACCCCCCAGCCAGTGGATGCTGATCTGCCTCCAGTAGCTCTCCAAGTTGCTGGTGGCTCTTTACTCACACTCCACTGCCACCAGGGCAGGGCACCAGAACCTCTTACCTGGATTGCTTCAACCACCTGTGGATGATCTTGCCTTTCTCCACTCCAGCCTCCTCCACCTGCTCCTCTACAGAAGAGTGCCTTCAACTCTAAAGCCCATACAAATCACCCAGGGACTTTGTTAAAATGCAGAGCCTGGCCTTAACCAGTTTATCTCAGTGGATAGAGCGTTGGCCTGTGGACTCAAGGGTCCCAGGTTTGATTCCGGTCAAGGGCATGTACCTTGGTTGCTGGCACATCCCCAGTAGGGAGTGTGCAGGAGGCAGCTGATAGATGTTTCTCTCCCATTGATGTTTCTAACTCTCTAGCCCTCTCCCTTCCTCTCTGTAAAAAATCAATGAAATATATTTAAAAAAAATTCAGAGCCTGTGATTAAGGAGATCAGGGTCTGAGATTCTGCATTTCCAACAAGCTGCCAGGTGAGGCCAATGTTGGTGGTCCATGGACCACACTTTGAGTAACCATATGTCATTTTTAAAATTTAAATCTTAATATGTCATCCCTTCCTTAAAATTCTTCAGTAGCTCCCTGTTGTTTACAAGGCCTTATGCCATCAGTTACCTGCCTTCTTGTCCAATTCATTGTTCTACATTTCCTCCATGTTCACTGACATGTTTGTAGATCCTCAAATTGGTGCCCTCTTTCATGTGCCTATGCTGTACCTTCTGTCTGGAATGCACTCCCGCCTCCCAGCTGACTTCCCTTAGTGAATTCCCATTGGACTGTTAGGCTTCGCCCTGTCATCACCTCCTCCAGAAAGCCTTTCCAGATCCCATCCATTCCCAGACATAGCACAGTGCTGGAAAGGCACAAGGGCAGTGAGCTGGTTAAACGACACCCAAAGGAGCACTCTATGGACCTGTGTCTCACAACCCACCCTGCCTTGGGAGGACATGCCTGTTTGCCTGCCCATCTCCCCACATAGACCTAAGGGGACAGAGCCTGGGACAATGAAAGTTCACAGCTGTTTGCTGGATAAAGGATGGGGTGCAGAGGACCCGCCTGTCCTCTCTTGGCAGCTCCTCCAGTCCTCCTCCAGATGACAGCTGTCTCTCCCAATTGTTTCTATAGGATGCTAAGGAGAGTCTTTCAATTCTCTGCATGTGCCCACTTCCTGCATCCACCTGGTTTACTTCTTTGGTCTTAATAACAACAAATCTTCTATTTGCTTTTGTTTGGGGTGGAATTGCTGAGGATGCTGAATCTGCAGCTCCTGCTGCACTGGGGTTCCTGCCACCCTGTGCAGCATTCATTAGATGAGTCTTCGTGAGTGAGGGCCCCACCATCTCCCCCTGAAACTGGATTCTCTGCACCAGCTTCTTGTTCCCACAGCTTGCTAATGTATTTGATCAGAGCCCATTGGAAGCTGAGGAGGCAAAGCTGAGTATGTGACAAACAAGCTGCTCATACTCCTCTGGCCCTGGTTCCTGAGACTCAGAGGCCTTGCAAAGAATCCACACTTTCCCAGAGTGTGCACAGGCACGGAGGCCTACCTGCTCCTGGAGTGGCCCCACTCTTCTGTCATTAGGAATGTTTGCTCAGCACACCTAGGGGCACCCCATTCTTTCTCCTTTCCCCAGCTTTCCCCAAACCACAGTGAAATCCCCAAATGCTTAAAGATTCATCCAGCCCTGATGCCATTATTGGCTGAGCTACTCTTAAGCCGAGTTCCCTACCCAGGGCGATATTAGAAAAGAAATGGGACCAAGGGGCAGACTTGCAAGTTCTAGTCCTGGCCCTTCCATTTGCTACTGGCCCTTCCATTTGCATATGCAATCACTTTGCTTCACTAAGTCTCTGTTTTCTCATCTTACAATGGGTTTATGTCCCTTCCCTGTCAACTCACAGAGTTGTGGTGAAGGTTATGTGAGTTGGCAAATGTGAAATAACTTGTTGAGTAGTAAGGGATGCACAAAGGCAAGGTAAGTTGATGTGTTAATAACAATGAGGGCAGGCCTGAGAAGAGGGAAAGCAAAAGATATTTGCCTTGACATTTCTTAATACCCACCTTCTGGTCATTTTCATATATGCCATATATTTTCACCAATGCCCATGTAGAGCATCTAATAAACAAAAGTTGGGTATGTAAATTACTGACCACATTAATGTACATTCATTTAATGTATTACCTTCCTGGGACATTTAAATTTTAAATGAATGGAAGGAGGAAAATGCAAGGAAGGAATTGATAATGCAGAAATTCGGGTACAGTGAGACCTGTGTGAATGGCAGTGTACAGGACAGGGAGGACTCCCTTATACCTCTCAGATCATCCTACATGGTCCACTTGGCTCAATCATCAGAGAAGGGAAGTGCCTATGTGGGCAGTGCTCTAGAGCCTCAACTTTATGCCGTGCCCCTTTCTCATGTTACAGAGAAAGGGCAGTTGAGAAAGTTAGGGGGAAGCCTGGAACTATAGGCAGGTGGACCATTAGGGGGTTTTGCTTGTGTCCCAAATGGCCTTCCAAGTGAGGATGAGGCATCAATCTATTATTAACAGTATGGTGGCCTCTTCTAGAAAGCTGTCAGCCCCCTTCTGGCCTCCAAGATTGCCCTGAGTGGAAGAGAAATGAATATCCCACAGAGTGACAGATGCAGAGATGTCTTTGTCCCTATGTGCCTCTAGCTGACATTGTCCGAGCCTCTCTTTTTCCTTGCCTCCCATCCCATTCTGACTTTTAAGGAGAGCTATAGTCTCTATCACAAACATCCACACATGCCAGGTTCATGGTAAATTTCCTGGGACAGCAATACAGCCTGAAGAATGTGAATGTGACATTCAAGAATTACAAAACCTAGAAAAAATGTACTTGCTTTCCTTGAAGAAGTTTTCCAAATCTAAGAAGTTGCACTTTATTAGATCTTTTGAAGCAGGGAGACAAATAAGTGCATATTTTCTCCAGCACATGGGGTTACCCAGACTTGAATCTCAATCTAGCAAAGCTTGGACCCCAAGGGTCTTCATCTCCTGTGCTCATGCTCTGTTCCGGGAGAAGGCTGGCAAGCGTGGCCCTGCATTGACGTTGTGGTGCCCATTTTCCACTATCTGCTCCTCAGCAACATGGCCCCCACCATCTCCCCAGAATGCTTTCTCCTCCTCCCAGAGGGCATTCTCTTCCTCCCAGAGGGACTTTTTATCCTCCCACAAGGCCTTCTCTTCTTCAAGAAGAGCTCGCTCCTCTACCCACAGAGCCTTTTCCTCCTCCCACAAAGCCCTGTCCTCCTGAAGAAGATTCTGATCTCTTTCCCATAAAGCATTGTCTTCTTTCCAGAAGGCTTTATCCTCCTTCCAGAAGATACGGTACTTTTTCCAAAAGGTTTTCTCTTCTTCCCGGAAGGATTTTTCCATTTCCCAGAAGGCTTTTTCCTCTTCCCAGAAGGTTTTCTCCTCTTCCCAGAAAGGTCTCTCTTCTTCCCAAAAGCCCAAGATCTGGCCCTGGAAAGCACGGATCTTGCCTTGGAAATTCCACATCTCTTCCCTGAAGTCTTCTATTTTCTCACGGAAAATTTTTATCTCTTCCCGAAAAGCCTTTTCCTTCTGCAGCTTATGAATTAGTTTCTTCTGACGAACGTTGGGCAAGGACACCACCAGTGACCGGAAACAAGCAAGCCCCATCCATCTACACACCTTGAAGAGAAACATCTTCCTACTCAGCCAGAATGGTGGGTTGGCCATGATGGATCACAGGCCGTTGGCCAAGTCCAGGTCAGCTGGTCAAACCCTGCGGGGCACCAGAAAGAACATGTTCATGAGTATCACATTACAGAGGACAAGCTGTTGAGTCTGTACCATTTGCTTTGGGAAAATTCAACCATCTTTCTGTGTCCCCTTTGGTATAAAAACATGCTTAGTTGTCATGAATTTGGGCTGAAGGGGTTGTCAATATATTCAAGCTCCAGGCTGCTAAAAATCACAGAATCTCAGTCAACAGGACAGTGGTTTTCAACTAGCAAAGGAAAAGGAAAGGGAAGGGAAGGGAAGGTAAAAGAAGCGAAGGGAAGGAGAGGAAAGGGGAGGGAAGCAGAGGGGAGGGAAGAAGAGGAAAGGGAAGGAGAGGAAAGGGAAGGGAAGGACAGGGAAGGAGAGGGAAAGGAAGGGAAGGGAAGAAGAGAAGGGAGAGATAGAAAGATCTCTAAACATTGCCATATATCTAACAGATCAGATACCAGGACTACCCCCAAAATTCTGATATCTACAAAGGCGTGTCAAGGGATGAGAAAAAGGACTGAACATAGGAAAGTGGTTATGTTGTAGTGTAACCCCCATCTTACAAAGGACGCCTCAAAAAAAGGTCGAATTATGGAGTCATTTATTAAAAGCCAGCAGCATACGAGGGAGCAAAAGCGCTCCAGACCTCACAGCCCTGAACAGCTTGCCACTTCTGGCTTATATGCAGAATATCACAAAAGCATTGATTACATCTTTGGGTCTGGAATGAGGAACCTGTTTCGCGAAAAAGCATTTTTACAGAAGCAGAATTTGAGTAACTTAGTTATCTAAAGTATCTACGAATCACTGAATCAACAGAAACACATTATCTGGGACCACCTGGACAATTTAGAATAATTGTACTGTCCAGATTCCGGGACCACTGAGTCAACGGAAACTCAGTTATCTGTAGCTACTGAGACAATTTAGGATCACTATCTGTCCTGGGTCCCAGAGGAATGTGCTTCGATGACCAGTGAGATCACAATCAATGGGATATTCAAACCATCATCAAGGGAGTATTCAATCATACATAAGTTCAGAAAATCAAAATAACTTTTAAATGAGTACAGAACCCAAACAGCAAGGTTAAAATGTTAAACAGCAATTTTTACCCAAGTATAGTTGCTACCATACTTCAGTTAGAGTGCAGGGGAGACAAAGGGTGCATACACATGGTAAGCACATTGATTTCCATTTTGAGCTTTCTGGAAGCAGCTGCCAGGGTCTGGCCCTACTCTGCAGGCCTCACCAAGCACCACACTGTGGAGCAACAGGCATCCCTTCAGGAGATTACTGGGGTTTCTCCTTTTCTATTTCCTGTCTTGGGAGCAGGGAGTAGGAGAGAAGGAAGAACACATAGCTGGTGTGTGTGTGTGTGTGTGGTGTGTGGGGTGTGTGGTGTGTGTGTGTGGGGTGTGTGTGTGTGTGTGTGTGTGTGTGTGGTGTGTGGGGTGTGTGGTGTGTGTGTGTGGGGGGGGTGTGTGGGGGTGATGTGTGTGGTGTGTGTGGTGTGTGTGTGTGTGTGTGTGTGTGTGTGTGGTATGTGTGTGTGTGGTGTGTGTGTGTGTGTGTGTGTGTGTGTGTGTGTGTGGTATGTGGTGGAGAGATGATGACTACACTATGGGCAGCTGGTGGCACTACCATCCACCCAATCACACACACCAGAACCTGGAGCTCATCCTTGACACCTTCCTCTCCCGTATCAGACTTTTAATTAATCATCCAGCCCTGCCAATTAAGATCCCTAACAATTCTTGAAACCACATGCCCTGCTCCATCCCCTTAACCACAGTCAGTTCAGGCCAGGATTCTGGTAGCAGCCTGACTGGTCTCTCTGGTACTGGTTTTACCCTCCCATCCTCCTCAACGCTGTAGCCCAGAGGTGCTTGTAAACATGGTCCCATCACATTACAGCTAGCTGCTCACAAACCTTCTAAAACCCCATAGCCCAAATATCAAATCCAAATGCCTTAGTAGACCCTCTGCAACCTGATTCCTGATTGTCTCTCTTTTCCTACCCATCTCCAGATCTAAGATTCAGTAATAATGAGCTACATTCAGCTCTCCGGATGTAACCCGCAGTTTCCTGTCTTCACAGGGCAAATGCTATGTCCTCTGTAGGGATGACCTTTTCCTCTCATTATGGGCTTGAGTTCCTGCTTTTCCTTTCCCTCTGAAAGCTACCTGGGCCCTCCAAAGTTCATCACCACCTCCTCAATGCTACCTGTGGCTGCACACACACACACACACACATGCACTTGCACTTGGACCTGTCGATAACAACAATATTTAGCAACTTGGTCACTACTTTTGAATAAAATGCTCTCTCATACAACCCTACTGCTGAAGGAAAATATACAGAGAACCACATTAAAAAGCCAATTTTAAAACATTGAAAGTTATTACAAAAAAATAACTACATATTTTCAAAAAACAAAAGATTTACAAAAGTCCCTGTACATGTGTGAGACCTGTCTATCTCCAGTTTGCAAAGGAAACATTTGCAAAACATTTCTGATTTTCTTCTGAAGTATTTCCTGGACATATCCCAACACTGAAAGTAACCACCTTCAAATTACAAAAGCTTTCGTACTCCGTGAGCAATGTTTGCACAACCTAGAGCACTCACTGAAACTTCAAGTTTCATAAATTCCTTTTTCCTTTTTGTCATAGACACAAACTATTGCCCTATTCTACATTTCACACCGCCCACTGTATCCCAAGCTGTTATGTTCAGGCTCTCTTTATGGCCTCACACCTTCTGTAGGTCTAGCACCAGCCATGGCTCTTACTGGGCTTTCTGTTTGGGGCCGCTCTCTACAAAGAACAGAAAGGCTACATTGATGACGAGGAGGAGAGACCACAGAACTCAGTGGGGAAGTCATTTGGGGACGGCTGACACTTGAGAATAGAATAAACTATGATTTGTAAGTCAGCACTAAGGGATCACTCTAAATGACTTTCCCCCTGAAACTAACACCCTACATGGGCAACAGCGGGAGAAATCTACTTATGGCACTTGTTGAATAAATGTATTATAGAAATAAATGTATTATAAGCCAAAGTCTCAGGTACTCTCCTTGTTCTTAGAGGATCTGGATATCTATTTGTGGAGAAAACAGAGGCCCACGGCTGTTTCCAGTCCCCCAGCTTCTAGTTCACCCTTGTGGCATCCACATCCATTTTTAATGCCCTCTTCTAGGCTCCTTGGCTAGGACAGATCTCTCTCTCTCTCTCTCTCTCTCTCTCTCTCTCTCTCTCTCTCTCTCTCTCTTCATCCTGGCCTCTCAGCACAAGTGTCTCTTTTCTTAAAAACAACCAAACCAGGAACAGTCTCTAATTTTCTTTACCTATTTGCCCTTTCCTCCTTGAACAGTCTTATCAAAGAGCAATTGACAATCACTGTCACTGTTTTGAATTGCATTTGCACCCACATCCTATAGCAATCTGTCTTTTGCCTCCTTATTCCACTGAAATTGTACTTGTTAAGATCAGCAGTGACCTGCTAGTTGTTTAGTTTTCATCCTCACTGACCTCTTGGCAGCATTTCACAGTATTTGAAGTGAATCCTTTTTGAAATTCCTTCCCCTTTGACTTGTATAACACCAGGCTATCCTGTTCTCCTCCTACCTCCCTGACTGCTCTTTCTGTCTGTCTGTGGACTTAGCTAGGTGATGTGAAGTGGGTTCCCATCAGAATATATTTTATCCATATAAAGCAGTACCTACCTCTAGGGCTCTTGTGAAAAAATTGGATAGGTTGAGGGCCTAGCACAATGCCTGGCACATAGTAAGTGCTCAACCAATAGAAAATAAGAAATATTATAATTGCTATTTTGTGTCATTTTAAATCTTAAGGTGGCCAGAACAATTATCTGCCCCTACAAACCAGGTTAGCCTTATATTTCAACCACCACCCCTTGAATTCCTCAAGCATTGAAGTTTTTCTCACTTCCAATTCATGCTGTTCTCAATGGATAGATTTGCCTAAACCCACTTCACATCACCTAGCTAAGACTCAGATAAGGAGCAACATTTTTTAGATAGCCTCTCCCACTCTCCCCCAAGTTCAGACTGAGCATATGCTCCTCCTGCCCCATAGGGAAACTCTATGCCCAGCATCTAGCACAATATCTGGCACATAGTAGGTGTTCAGTAAGATCAGCTGAACAAATGGCACTCTCCTGGGTTAGAATGTCAGAAAAAAATTCATCTCTAAGTTTTCCTCATTACCGCTGAAATTATCTTTGAGAAAGAGATAAAAATAAGTACAATATAAAATCTGTGGTTGTGTATTTATATATAAAGTACAATATAAAATGGTAAATTTGTATCTGTATAGATCTAAAATCAAGAATCAAAGAAACATTAATCTCCAATATTACACTTCAAGAATAGGAACTTATTTTAAGGAAAATGTTAGATGTTATTCTATTCTTAGAACCAACAGTTACTTACTGCTTAGCTGTTTGCCAACTGGGCAAGTCCTGCAGCCCTCAGAGGGTAGGCAGTCATTGTTGTGTCAGATCCTTAGTGATGTCGTTTTCAGACTCCCCTAGCAATGCTTGCAAGGATCCCTATGTCCCCTCCGTCTTGACTCACAGGGCGGAGAGGACCAAGATGGAGTCCCCAGTAAGAGACTTTAAGGAGTGGAATGAGAACTAGAAAGTTTGTAAGATTTCTCCATTATCCATCCCAACTTCACCTTTAGGGTAGCACTGATGACAGGCAAATGATTGTTACATCACCATTCTCTCTGGATTGTGACCAGGAACAGACTTCTGGGAAATCATGCTTCAATGATAGAAGGGATGAATCACTTCTCTTGCTGCTTTCAATATTCTCTCTTTGTCTTTGACAGTTTGACTATTATGTGTCTCGATGTGGATCTCTTTGAGTTTATGCTACTTAGAGTTTTCTGAGCTTCTTGGATATTCAGATTTGATGAAGTTTTTCCTGGAATTTAGACATTTTGGTTGTTATTTCTTCAAATGTTCTTTCTTTCCTTTTCTCCTTGTAGGATTCATATTATATATACGTTAGTAACAATGATTTACCACAGGTCTCTGAGGCTTTATTCATTTTTCTTCATTCTTTTATCTATCTGTTGCCTAGACTGGATAATATCAAGTGACCTGACTTTAAATTCATTGGTCCTTCTGCCAGTTCAGATCTTTTGTTGAGCCCCTCTATCCTTCATTTTCAACTCGAGGATTTCTAGTTCATTCTTTTATATTTATACAAATATTTTTCTTTTTATTGATAGTCTCTATCTGGTGAGACATAGTTCTCATACTTTCCTTTAATTCTTTAGGTATGGTTTCTTTTATTTCTTTGACCATATTTATAATAGCTGATTTAAAAATCTTGGTTTGGTAAGTCCAACACCTGTAATCCTTTAGGGACAGTTTCTAACCAAAAAGAGAACAACTCAGAATAATAGTTTCTATTGACTTACATTTACCCCTGTGTATAGGCCATTATTTCTTTTCGTTTCTTTTCTTGTCTCATAAAGTTTTATTGACATTGGACACTAAAATAATATAATTTTAAGCCATATAGTATTAAATAACACAATTATCCTAAATAATAAAAGGCTAATATGCAAATCAACTGAACAGCAGAACGACCGGTCACTATGACACATACTGACCACCAGGGGGCAGATGCTCAACGCAGGAGCTTCCCCCTGGTGGTCAGTGCACCACTCAGCCGGAAGCCAGGCTCATGGCTGTCAAGCACACCGATGGTGGCAGGAGCCTCTCCCA
The DNA here is from genome assembly GCF_963455305.1 of Plecotus auritus. Lineage (NCBI taxonomy): Eukaryota > Metazoa > Chordata > Mammalia > Chiroptera > Vespertilionidae > Plecotus > Plecotus auritus. Next base: position 96,567,402 of record NC_137772.1, on the reverse strand, counting down.
CCTCCACAGCAGCACTAAGGATGTCTGACTGCCAGTTTAGGCCCAGTGGGGAGTGGGCCTAAGCAGTCAGTTGGACATCCCCCAAAGGCTCCTAGACTGTGAGAGGGTGCAGGCTGGGCTGAGGGACACCCCCCCTCCAGAGTGCATGAATCTTGTTCACCAGACCTCTAGTATTACAAGTAAATATAATATGGTGATCCTGGAAGTGAGATTCCTTCTCTTCAGGTTTGTTGTTGTTTGCTTTCATTGTTGTTGTTGTTGTTGTTGCTATTTATGTTTAGTGACTTTCCTGGCCTAATTCTGAAAAGCCTGTATTTTCTGTCATGTGTGGTCACTGAAGTCTGCTTGATTAGCTTAGTGGTCAGTTAATGACTGAACTAAGAGATTTCCTTGAACTAATAAGTCTTCCTTCCTTTGCTGAGGGGTTGTAAGGGGTGTATGTTGAATGTGCCTTCAGTGCTCATACAGGTACTTTACAATTCTGCCTTTGCCTTTACTTCCTGCCTGTTCAAGGCCTCTAGATCAACCTGAGAAGAAAAATTATGGCCTTGTCAGGTCTTTCTTGGATATATGTATGGTCATTCCCGGAAATATGTTATAATGTTTCAAAACCTCCATCTTATCAAACAGTTTTCCCTTTTAAGTTATTTGTCAGCCTCTTATTAGCTCTAACTGGTAACACTTCCTCAGGGAACTGTGATATTAAACAATTACCACTATTTTGTTGTTGTTGTTAATCCTCCCCTGGGGATGTTTTTTTCCATTGATTTTTAGAGAGAGTGGAAGGGAGGGAGGGGGCAGAGAGAGAGAGAGAGACAGGGAGGGAGAGAGAAAGACATTGATGTCATAGAGAAACAGTGATTAGTTGTCTCCCACACGTCTAGAGATCAAACCTGCACCTCAGGTACCTTTGGTGCACAGGCTGATGCTCTAACCATTGATCACACCAGCCAAGGCAATTACTACTATTTTTTAAAATTAATTCTTTATTGTTGAAAGTATTACATATGTCTTCTTTTTCCACCATTGACCTCTCCCGGTCTGCACCAGCCCCCCAGCATAGGCCTTCACCCCCCTATTGTCTTTGTCCATTGGTTATGCTTATATACATGCATATAAGTCTCTTGTAACACCCCCAGTCTCTCCTGCTTTCCCTCTGAGGTTTGACGGTCTGTTTGATGTTTTTATGTTTCTGGATCTATTTTTGTTAATTACTTTATGTTGTTTGTTATGTTCCACAAATGAGTGAGATCATGTGATACGTATCTTTCTCTGACTGGGTTATTTCGCTTAGCATAATGCTCTCCAGGTCCATCCATGTTGTTGCAAATGGTAAGAACTCCTTCTTTTTTACCGCAGCGTAGTATTCCATTGTGTAGATGTACAACTGTTTTTTAATCCACTCATGTGCTGATGGCCACTTAGACTGTTTCCAAATCTTAGCTATTATAAATTGTGCTGCTATGAACATAGGGGTGCATATATCCTTTCTGATTGGTGTTTCTAGTTTCTTGGGATATATTCTTATAAGTGGGATTACTGGGTCAAATGTAAGTTCCATTTTTAATTATTTGAGGAAACTCCATACTGTTTTCCACAGTGGCTGCACCAGTCTGCATTCCCACCAGCAGTGTACGAGGGTTCCCTTTTCTCCACATCCTCACCAGCACTTGTCATTTGTTGATTTGTTGATAATAGCCATTCTGACAGGTGTGAGATGGTACCTCATTGTCATTTTGATTTGCATCTCTTGGATGATTAGTGACTTTGAGCATTTTTTCATATGCCTCTTGGCCTTCTGTATGTATACTTTCAAAAAGTGTCTGTTTAGGTCCTTTGCCATTTTTTTTGATTGGATTGTTTATCTTTCTTTGTTAAGTTGTATAAGTTCATTATAAATTTTGGAGATTAAACCCTTATCAAATGTAATGTTGGCAAATATGTTCTCCCAGGCAGTGGGCTTTCTTGTTGTTTTGTTGATGGTTCCTTTTGCTGTGCAGAAGCTTTTTATTTTGATGTAGTCCCATTTGTTTATTTTTTCCTTAGTTTCCGTTGTCCTAGGAGCTGTATCAGTAAAGACATTGCTACAACATATGTCTGATATTTTGCTGCCTATGGATTCTTCAAAGATTTTTATGATTTCCCATCTTACATTTAAGTCTTTTATTCATTTTGAGTCTATTTTTTAATTTCTTTATTGATTAAGGTATTACATAGGTGTCCTTATTCCCCCATTACCCCCCTTTCCCTCTCCACTCATGCCCTCACCCACCTGTTGTCTGTGTTCATTGGTTATGCTTATATGCATGTATACAAGTCCTTTGGTTGATCTCTCCCCCTTCCCCGCACCCTCCCCTACCTTCCCTCTGAGGTTTGATGGTCTGATCAATGTTTCTCTGTCTCTGGATCTGTTTTTGTTCATCAGTTTATGTTGTTCATTATATTCCATAAATGAGTGAGATCATGTGATATTTATCTTTCTCTGCCTGGCTTATTTCACTTAGCATAATGCTCTCCATCTTCATCCATGTTGTTGCAAATGGTAAGAACTCCTTCTTTTTTACCGCAGCATAGTATTCCATTGTGTAGATGTACCACAGTTTTTTTTTTTTTTTAATATATTTTATTGATTTTTTACAGAGAGGAAGAGAGGAAGGGAGAGGGATAGAGAGTTAGAAACATCGATGAGAGAGAAACATCGATCAGCTGCCTCTTGCACGCCCCCTACTGGGGATGTGCCCGCAACCAAGGTACATGCCCTTGACCGGAATCGAACCTGGGACCCTTGAGTCCGCAGGCTGACGCTCTATCCACTGAGCCAAACCGGTTTTGGCTGTACCACAGTTTTTTAATCCACTCATATGCTGATGGGCACTTAGGCTGTTTCCAAATCTTAGCTATGGTGAATTGTGCTGCTATGAACATAGGGGTGCATATATCCTTTCTAATTGGTGTTTCTAGTTTCTTTGGATATATTCCTAGAATTGGGATCACTGGGTCAAATGGGAGTTCCATTTTTAGTTTTTTGAGGAAACTCCATACTGTTCTCCACAGTGGCTGCACAGTCTGCATTCCCACCAGCAGTGCACAAGGGTTCCTTTTTCTCCGCATCCTCGCCAGCACTTGTCATTTGTTGATTTGTTGATGATAGCCATCCTGACAGGTGTAAGATGGTACCTCATTGTCATTTTGATTTGCATCTCTTGGATGATTAGTAACTTTGAGCATGTTTTCATATGCCTCTTGCCTTTCCTTCTGTCTTTTTTCGAAAAGTATCTGTTTAGGTCCGTTGCCCATTTTTTGATTAGGTTGTTTATCTTCCTTTTGTTAAGTTGTATGAGTTCCCTGTAAATGTTGGAGATTAAACCCTTATCGGTGATAACATTGGCAAATATGTTCTCCCATGCAGTGGGCTTTCTTGTTGTTTTGTTGATGGTTTCTTTTGCTGTGCAAAAGCTTTTTATTTTGATGTAGTCCCATTTGTTTATTTTCTCTTTAGTTTCCATTGCCCTAGGAACAGTATAGGTGAACAAGTTCCTTCGGCATATGTCTGAGATTTCGCTGCCTATGGCTACTTCTAAGATATTTATGGTTTCCCATTTATGTTTAAGTCCTTTATCCATTTTGAGTTTATTTTTGTGTATGGTGTAAGTTGGTGATCTAGTTTCATTTTTTTGCATGTATCTAACCAATTTTCCCAACACCATTTATTGAAGAGACTGTCTTGACTCCATTGTATGTTCATGCCTCCTTTGTCAAATATTAATTGGGCATAGTGGTTTGGGTTGATTTCTGGGTTCTCTATTCTATTCCATTGGTCTATATGTCTGTTCTTGTGCCAGTACCAGGCTGTTTTCAGAACAATGGCTTTGTAATACAGCTTGAAATCTGGTATTGAGATCCCACCTACTTTGTTCTTCTTTCTCAGGATTGCTGTGGCTATTCGGGGTCTTTTTTTTTATTCCAGATGAATTTTTGGAGGGTTCGTTCTAGGTCAGTGAAATATGCCATTGGTATTTTAATGGGGAGTGCATTGAATCTATAGATTGCTTTGGGTAGTATGGACATTTTATTCTACCAATGTTGATTGTTGATTCTACCAATCCATAACATGGTATGTTCTTCCTTCTGTTTGTGTCTTCCTCTATCTCTTTTTTCAGTGTCCTGTAGTTTTCTGCGTATAGTTCTTTTACCTCATTAGTTAAGTTTATTCCTAGTATCATAATTTTTTTGGTGCGATGGTAAATGGGATTGCTTTTTTAGTCTCTCTTTCTGTAAGTTCATTATTGGTGTATAGAAATTAATGCCATAGATTTCTTGGCATTAATTTCGTATCCTGCTATATTGCTGAATTCATTTATTAAGTCTATAATTTTTTTGATGGAGTCTTTAGGGTTTTCTATGTACAGTATTATGTCATCTGTGAATAAGGACAGTTTTACTTCTTCTTTTCCAGTTTGGATGCATTTTATTTCTTCTTCTTGTTTGATTGCAATGGCTAGTACTTCCAGTACTATGTTGAACAGGAGTGATGAGAGTGGGCATTCCTGTCTTGTTCCTGTTCTTAGGGGAAATGGTTTTAGTTTATGCCCATTGAGTAAGATGTTGGCTGTGGGTTTGTCATATATGGCTTTTATTATGTTCAGGTATGATCCTTCTATTCCCACCTTGTTGAGAGTTTTTATCAAGAAAAGGTGTTGGATTTTGTCAAAGGCTTTTTCTGCATCGATTGATATGACTATGTGATTTTTATCTCTCAATTTGTTTATGTGATGTTTATTGATTTGCGGATATTGTACCATCCTTGCATCCCCGGGATAAATCCTACCTGGTCATGGTGTATGATCTTTCTGATGTACTGCTGGATCCTATTTGCTATAATTTTGTTGAGGATTTTGGCATCTGTGTTCATGAGGGATATTGGCCTGTAATTCTGTTTCATTGTGTTGTCTTTATATGGTTTTGGTATTAGGGTAATGCTGGCTTCATAGAAGGAGCTTGGAAGTGTTCCTTCCTCTTGAATTTTTTGGAATAGTCTGAGGATGATAGGTTTTAGTTCTTCCTTGCATGTTTGGTAAACTCCCCTGTGAAGCTGTCTGACCCAGGCTTTTTTTTTGCTGGAAGCTTTTTGATGACTGCTTCAATTTCTTCCATAGCTATTGGCCTATTGAGATGTTTAGAATCTTTCTGATTGAGTTTTGGAAGGTGTATTTTTCTAGGAATATGTTCATTTCCTCTAGGTTGTCTAGTTTGTTAGAATAGAGTTGTTCATACTATTTTTTAATGATCCTTTGTATTTCTGTGGGGTCTGTTGTTTTTTTGCCTCTTTCATTTCTGATTTTGTTTATTTGGGTCCTCTCTCTTTGCTTCTTGGTGAGCATGGTTAGAGGTTCAACAATCTTGTTTATTCTTTCAAAGAACCAGCTCTTGATTTCATTGATCTTTTGTATTTTTTTTTTTTTGTCTCTATGTCATTTATTTCTGCCCTGATCTTTACTATCTCCTTCCTTCTGCTCACTCTGGGCTTTTCTTGTTGCTCTCTTTCTAATTCTTTGAGTTGTAGCATTAGATGATTTATTATCATTTTTTCTTGTTTTTTGAGGTATACCTGTAGCGCTATAAACTTCCCTCTCAGGACTGCTTTCATTGTGTCCCATAGGTTTTAGATTGTTGTGTTTTTATTGCCATTCATCTCCAGGATGTTTTAAATTTCTTCTTTGATCTCTTTGGTAACCCAATCACTGTTTAATTGCATGCTATTCAGCTTCCAAGTGTTTGAGATTTTTGGATTGTTTTTATTGTAGTTTATTTCTAATATTATGCCATTGTGGTCCTAGAAAATGCTTGATATTATTTCAATCTTCTTGAATTTGGGGAGACTTTGCTTGTGACTCAATATGTGGTCTTTTTTTGTATATTTAACAATATATATTTATATATATTTTCTAAATCAGTACATTCAGTTTTAACTTGTTTTTTCTTCACAACCCAAAGAACTCTTACAATAGTAGACTTTCTAAAATAAATACTATTAAAATAGAGCTTCAAAATAAATATTCTATACAAAGGGAACCTTCTGTGGTAACTTAGTTGTGGGGTGAGAAGGGGCTACAGTGAAGGGGGGGGGATAAGTCAGAAGTGTGGTGGGATGGAAACCTCGGACAGCTTTCCTATTTGTAACAGGAAACCAAACTGTGAAAGTGAGAAACGAAAGTGAGATCAGACACCACACGGAGTTACCCACAGCAAGAATGGCAGCGCAGGAATTGTCATCAACTGTCACAGTAAGCAGGACATGAAAATGCTTACCGAAGGCATGAACCGGAAGGCTGGGGAAGTGGGCAGGATGCCCTAGGGAACTGAATTGTACAGTGTGAAGTGGTGCTGCCCACACCCCACTGGATGTCTCCTGGGGCAGCATGGGAGAATATGAAGCTTCAAGGTGACAAGATTCTGGGTGCTGGTCCCAAACAACACTTTCCATGTTGTGCAACCTTGGACAAGTCATTGTCTATCTAGGTCTCACTCGATGCACAGACTTCAGAATGCTGAAAGGACCAGGTGAGCCACGTGGTCTTGTCCATGTGCACTTGAGAAGAACGTATATTCCGTGACTTTGGGGTGAAATGTTCTGAAGATGTCAATTAAGTCCATCTAATCTAGTGAGTCATTTGGAATTGCTGTTTCTTTGCTGATTTTTTTGTCTAGAGAATTTATCCAGTGATGTCAGTGGTGTATTAAAGTCCCCTACTATTATTGTGTTGTTGTTGATCTCTCCCTTGATATTTTCCAGGAGGTTTTTTTTTTTTATGTATTTGGGTGCTCCTGCATTGGGTGCATATATGTTTATCAGGGTTATATCCTCTTGTTGTATTGATCCCTTTAGTATTATGAAGTGGCCTTCCGTATCTCTTGTTATGGCCTTCACTTTGAGGTCTATTTTGTCAGATATAAGTATTGCTACCCCAGCTTTTTTTTTCATTTCCATTTGCCTGATAGATATGTTTCCATCCCTTCACTTTCAGTCTGTATGAGTCCCTTGTTCTGAGTGGGTCTCTTGTAGACAGCATATATATGGGTCATGTTTTTTATCCATTCAGCCACTTGATGTCTTTTGATTGGACCATTTAGTCCATTTACATTTAAAGTTATTATTGAAAGGTAATTCTTTGTAGCCATTTTTATTTTTTGTGCCTGTGTTCTTTCTTACCTTCTTATTTCTTCTTTTTACACCAGTCCCTTTAGCATTTCTTGCATTGCTGGCTTGGTAGTGATAAATTCCCTTAGCCTTTTTTTGTCTGGAAGCTCCTTATTTCCCCTTCAATTTTGAACGATAGCCTTGCTGGATAGAGTATTCTTAGATTCAGTCCCTTGCTTTGCATCACTTTGTAAATTTCCTTCCATTCTTTTCTGGCCTGATGTGTTTCTGTTGAGAAATTATTTGATAATCTAATGGGAGCTCCCTTGTATGTAACTTTCTGTCTCTCTCTTGCAGCCTTTAAGATTCTCCCTTTGTCCTGAATATTTGCCATTGTAATTATGATGTGTCTTGGTGTGGGTCTTTTCGGGTTCATCTTGTTTGGGACACTCTGTGCTTGTGTGACTTTTTTCTTCCACACATCAGGGAAGTTTTCTGACATTATTTTTTCAAATAGGTTTTCTAGCCCTTGTTCCTCTTCCTGTTGTTCTGGAACCCCTATTATTCGTATGTTGCTTCATTTCATGTTATCCCAAAGCTCCCTTATGCTCTCCTCCTGTATTTTAATTTTTTTCTCCAATTGCAGTTCAGTTTGCTTCCCTGTCTTCTAATTCGCTAATTCGGTCCTCCACTTCTCCTAGTCTACTGTTGAAACTTTCCATGGTGTTTTTTATTGCAAATATATCACTCTTCATTTTTTCTTGATTCTTACATAAGTTGTTGATTTTTTTCCTCCATCCAGTTTATGAACTGTAGGACCCTTATTCTGAATTCTTTTTCTGACATATTCCTTGCCTCTGTTTCACTTAGCTGCTTTTCTGGTGATTCCTCATTTTCTTTCCTTTGGGGGTTTCTTTGTCTACCGATTTTTGGTCTCACTGACTGATCTAGATGTTGAGTTGTGCAGGCTCTGCTCCTTGGGCTGTGGTTGCTCCTCAGGCCATCACTGAAGTGGCTGCTCCTCAGTTGGCAGTGGCTCCTCTGGTGGGTGCTATTCGCAGCAGTGGTGTCTCCTCTGGCTGGTGAGGGATGCTGCTCGCACAGCTGCTATTCCTTGGACGGGGCAGACTGCTCACATGACTGCTGCTCCTCGGACAGGGCGGACTGCTCACATGGCTGCTGCTCCTTGGATTGGGGCTGGCTGCATGCTGCTGCTGTTCCTCAGATGGGGAGGGCTGGTCGTGAGACTGCTGCTTCTTGGACAGGGGCAGGTTGCTTGCCAGGCTGGTGCTCCTTGTATGGGTGCAGGCTCCTCACGCAGCTGCTGCTCCTTGGACAGGGGACAGGCTGCGTGCGTGGCTGCTGCTCCTCAGGTGGGAGTGAGGTGCCCATGTGGCTGTTGCTCCTCGGACTGAGGTGGGCCGCTCACTCAGCTGCTGCTCATCGGATAGGTGCAGGCTGTGTGTAACTGCTGCCCCTCGGACCAGTGCAGTCTGCACAGGACTGCCACTCCTCAGACGTGGATGGTCTGCTCATGTGGCTGCTGTTCCTTGGTCCACAGTGTGCTGCTCAAGAGGCTGCTGCTCCTCGAATGGGGGCAGTCTGCTCGCGACACTGCTGTTGCTTGTATGGGGGTGGGCTGCTTACACAGCTGCTCCTCGGGCGGGAGTGAGCTGCATGTGCAGCTGCTGCTCCTTGGATGGGGGTGGGCTGCTCACCCAGCTGCTGCTCATCGGACAGGTGCAGGCTGTGTGTGGCTGCTGCTCCTTGGTCCAAGGCAGCAGCTCTGCTGCTCGGGCGGCTGCTGCTCCTCGAATGGGGTTGGGCTGCTTGTGGCGCTGCTGTTCCTTGTATGGGGGCAGGCTGCTAACACAGCTGCAGCTCCTCGAATGGGGTCAGGTTGCTCATGCAGCTGCTGCTCCTTGGACAGGTGCAGGGTGCAGGATGCGCACAGCTGCTGCTCCTTGGATGGGGGCGGGCTGCGCGGGGCTGGCGCTCCTCAATTGTGAGTGGGCTGCTCTTGCGGCTGCTGCTCCTCAGTTGGGGCAGGCTGCTCGTGTCATTGCTGCTCCTCAGACGGGGGAGTGGGCCACTTATACAGCTGCTGCTCCTTGGACAGGGGCAGGCCACATGATGCTGCTGCTCTTAGGCCTGGGGTGGTCTGCTTGTGGGGCTGCTGCTGCTTGGACAGGAGCGGGCTGCTCACGTGTCTGCTGCTCACGTGGTTGCAGTGCCCTGGGCTAAAGTGTTGGGCCACTCAGAGGGGAGCTTGCTTCAGAACTCATAGGAGCCTGTGCCCAGGGTGGCTGGAGACTCGTTGACCATGGGACCACAGCCGGATTAGCAGGTCCCTGGCAGGGGTGGCTGTAGAGTCCCAGGTGTTATCTGAGGGCACCCTGAGTAGAGGTGAGGCTGGTTTCCAGTTACAGCAGCTCTCCCTGTCAAAAAGGCTAGGCCTCTGCCGACAAGCCAGCCTCCTGGTACTGTTTGCAATGGTAGCAGAGGCTGCCTAGTTAGGCAAGCCCAGTTAGCCTGCCCCTGAAGGTACTGAGGGATCTAACCATGCCTTACTCATATACACCCCCCCACACACATGACCACTCACTCCTCTTTTGCTCCCTCCCTCACTCACACTCTCTCCCTCACTGCCGCCTTTTTCCTGTCTCTGTAGTTGCATGTGGAGTGTTACTGACCTATTCGTGGATGGAATTTCCTCTCCGGGTGTCTGGTTAATGTGGCTCACTCTCTAGCTCCTGGCCAGACAGGATAAAATTCATCTTGACAAGAGACAACACAAATGGAACAAAGCACAAATATATTCACAACACCAATGACTCCACTATAAGTAACCACCTAAGAAAAGAGAATTAGGGGAGAGAAAAGAGAGCACAAATGATATCACAGAGAGAAAAAGATAAGAGAAAAGAAAAAGGAAGAAAAAGGAGAAAAAAAAATATATATATGGGAAAACACCACAGAACAATAGATAAACCAAAAAAATACAAACACTAAACACCCAGCAAAGAGGGTGGGGGCAGAATCTGTAGAGGCTGAGCTTATATACAGAAAATAAGGTTAAGAATTGAATGAATATTGGGAGGTCCTCAGTTCAATGTAGAGGAAGTAGAAAGGGAATGGGTGGATAAGAAGAAAGAGAATGAGATGAAAATAATAATAAATTTACCAAAAAAAAAATGATTTCAAAAATGGTATAAAAAATAAAAAATAGCAAATAAAACTTAAATAAAATAGAGTGATGGAAAAATAATGCGAAAAGAAATAGAAAATAAAGCAACAAATAAAAACAGGGAAACAAAAAAGAAGAAAAAAAAGAGATAAAATAATAATAAAAAAAATAAAAAAGTGAAGTGTCATTCTTTTGGCTGGCTTAAGATCCCAGTCTTCAGTACTGTCTTTAGGCCAGTCCCTTTGGACTCTCAGGGACTAATTAGATTTTTTTTTTTAATACCATTCAAGGTGGGATCTGGGTGTGGCTGTATTGGTTGCCTGGAAACTGAAGGGAGGGGCTATCTCTTCAGGACAAAATGGCTTCCCAGATCCCGGGCTCAGGTATGACTCAGTGCCTGGCTCTCTGCCACTTCTCCTGGACCCCCTACTCTCCCCAGACTCCAAGAATCTGCACCTTCTCCCTCACCTTAGCCACAGGTAAGTGTCTGTATCCAAAAGGTCCTGTGAACTAGGCTCAGTGAAGAAAGGCTCAGGCCACAGAGAGGGGAAATACAGGGCTTCTGCGCAGTCCTCTCTGCCGGTGCTGCGTGGTCTGGCCAGCCCTTCAGGCTGCACCCTCTGGGTTCAGCCTTTTGTGACTGTGGACCCAGTTCTAGAATCCCCTGCGGTCCAGCAGTCCTGTGGCCCTTCTTTCCCCAGTCAGATGCTGTGCCTGTCCCCAGGGACATGGCTTGGTGCTGTGCGGGTTCCCTCTGACCCTCTGGGCTCAGAGGTCTGGCAGGATCTCCTGCCCAGATCCTTGATTTTACCTTTTTCCAGGGATCCTATGCCCTTCCTGGCTGCAAACTGTCTCACCTGCTGAGTCTCCTTCGCCAATTCGGGTTGGATGTTATTCGTTCCAGCTGTTCATTCTATCTGCTCCGGGACAAGGTTCGGGACACGTCTGTCTATTCCACCACCATTTTGTCTTCACCCCCCTCCCTGAGTTTATTTTTGTGTATGGTGTAAGTTGGTGATCTAGTTTCATTTTTTTTTTTTTTGCATGTATCTGTCCAATTTTCCCAACACCATTTATTGAAGAGACTGTCTTAACTCCATTGTATGTTCTTGCTTCCTTTGTCAAATATTAGTTGAGCATAGTGGTTTGGGTCGATATTTGGGTTCTTTATTCTATTTCATTGTTCTATATGCCTGTTCTTGTGCCAGTACCAGGCAGCTTTGAGAACAGTGGCTTTGTAATATAGTTTGATATCTGATATTGTGATCCCTCCAACTTTGCTCTTCTTTCTAAGGATTGCTGCAGCTGTTTGGGGTCTTTTTTTATTCCAGATGAATTTTTGGAGAGTTTATTCTAGGTCTGTGAAATATGCCGTTGGTATTTTAATGGGGATTGAATTGAATCTATAGATTGCTTTGGGTAGTATGGACATTTTAATGATGTTGATTCTACCAGTCCATGGACACAGTATATTCTTTCATTTGTTTATATCTTCATCTATCTCTTTTTTCAGCATCCTGTAGTTTTATGAGTATAGGTCTTTTACCTCCTTAGTTAAGTTTATTCCTGGGTATCTTTATTTTTTTGTTGCAATGGTAAATGGGATTTTTTAAAATTTTCTTTTTCTGTGAGTTCATTATTGGTGTATTAAAATTCCATAGATTTCTCTGTGTTAATTTTGTAACCTGCTACATTGTTGAATTCATTTATTAAACCTAGTAGCTTTTTGGTGGAGTCTATAGAGTTTTCCATGTACAATATTATGTCATCTGTGAATAATGACAGTTTTACTTCTTCTTTTCCAATTTGGATGCCTTTTATTTTTTAATAAATGCTTTGAGGATAGGGCTATTTGCACAAAGTAGGCATTGAGTTAGGTAAAAAAAAAAAAAAGACAAGTTCTATAGATGGAGCTTTTCTGTGACTTGATAGAGAAGTCAAATAGTAATAATTCTTTAGAAATGAGGGTATTTGGGGCTTCAAACTCATCCAGCTCCTTTACTTAGCCATTCTAAAAGTTCTAATTATTGTTTTTTTTTAAATCATTCTTTTTTTTCTAATATATCTATTTGAAGTTATCAATTTCCCTATAAATACATTTACTTGCATCTCACATATTTTAATGTGTCACATTTTAATTATCATTCAATTAATCTATTTTCAGATATTTATTGTAACGTTTTGTGTTTTTTTTTTGCCCCACTGGCAATTTATACTGTAAGTATACTAGAGGCTCAATGCATGAAATTCGTGGGGGGTTCCCTCAGCCCCGCCTGTGTCCTTTTGCAGTCTGGAAGCCGTCAGTCGGACATCCTTAGTGCTACCACGGAGGCGGGAGGGGCTCCCGCCACCACCAGCTCAGGGCTTCTGGCTGAGTGGCGCTCCCCCCTGTGGGAGCACACTGGCCACCAGGGGCAGCTCCTGTGTTGAGCGTCTTCCCCCTGGTGGTTAGTGCACATCATAGCGACCGGTCATTCCATCATTTGGTTGATTTGCATATTAGCCTTTTATTATATAGGATAACTTAATTTCCAAATATGTGGGGATTTTCCAATTACCCTTTTTTAAAAATATATATTTTTATTGATTTCAGAGAGGAAGGGAGAGAGAAACATCAATGATGAGAGAGAATCATTGATTAGCTGCCTCCTGCATGTCCCCTACTGGGGATCAAGCCCACAACCCAGGCATGTACCCTTGACCAGAATCAAACCTGGGACCTTTCAGTCTGCAGGCCAATACTCTATACACTGAGCCAAACTGGCTAGAGCTCCAATTACCCTTTTGTTACTGATTTCTAGCTTAATTACATTATCATCTATATATGTACAAAGAATATGGCTTGTGTACTTTGTATTATTTCAATCACATCAATGTATTAAGACTTGCATTATATTTAATTTTGCATATATACAATTTTGGTAAATGTTCCCTGCTCGCTTGAAAATAATTGGCATTCTTTAGTTGTTTGATGCAGTGTTCTCTCTATATATGTATGAGGTTACGTTTTTAACTTGTTCGAATCTTCTATATCTTTTTTATGACTCTTTTATCAGTTACTGAGAGAAAGATAAATGAAGATCTATTTTTCTTTTCAATTTGTGTCTGTTTTTGCTTTATATTTTGAGGCTATGTTATTAGTGCATGCATATTTGCAACTGTTATTTTTTAAAAGCATATTGACATTTTTATTGTTATGAAATACCCCTTTTTATCTTTAGTAATGCTTCTTTTCTTAAGTTCCACTTTAATATTGTATAGGCATTTTAGCTTCATTTAGTGTTTGCCTGGTATATCTTTCATATCCTTTTATTTCAACTTTTCTGTATTCTTTTATTTATTTTAAAGTGTGTTTCTTGTGAGTAGCATGTAGAGTTCTGTCTTTTTTTCCACTCTGACACTATTTGTCATTTAATTCCAGTATTATTTTATATTTGCATTTAATATGATTACTAACATATATTTTTATTTGGATCTATTATCTTAGTATTTTTAGACTCAATATTCAAAGAAGAAAAAGTGTTATTTTTTCCTTCCAGATTAATAAATTTATTTCATTTTTCTCTACTACTTCATTAGTTATTTATTCTTATAGTAATTATCCTAAAGATTAAGATAGCCATCCTTGAATTATTAAAGTCTACCACATCCCTGATAATACTAGAACCTTAGAAAATTTTAACTCCATTTTGGCCCCTCCCATTTTTTTTCATTTTGTTGTCATGAATTTTAATTCTACATATATTTAAGATTTCAAAAGGCTTTACTATTACTGTTTTATTCAGTCAACTTTTATTTATAATTACACACATGTTTACTCTTTCTGATGCTCTTTATTTCTTCCTGCATTTCTATTTTTATCTTTGAAATCATTTTTCTTTACCCCCAAAAAACTACCCTTTAGGTTTCCTTTAGTATGGATGTTCTGATAAACCCTCTCAGTGTTTATTTGTTTAAAAAGCTTCTATTTTGCCTTCATTTTTAATACCATCCACTGCAGTGTAAATAAATGATTCTCTCCTTATATTTTCCTATTCTTCACAGCATTGAGTATTGTATGGTAATAGGATTTCAACACATGTATAACAAATGAATTTTAATCTCTCTAAACATACTGGTGACAAAATCAATTTTTGTCTCTGATGAATTTATATTCTCATGACATTGGATCTAAATATTTAATATGAAGAAAGAAAAATGTACTTTGGGGCTACACAACACTAAAATTCAAACAACAGTGTTTTCTTATTCAGAAAGATACAGGAACCTTTATGATCCTACTTACCTTCCTTTTCAAAGCATATTTCCACTAGTTAGAGAATTCCAGGTTAGTTGTTAATTTTTTTCTGTTGAGAAGTCATCTTCAATTTAAATGCCACTTTTTTGAAATTATTATGCTTTTTAAAAGAGCAATATGTTTTTTAAAATGTAGCTGTTGTTAAGGCTTTGCCTTTTGTCTTTGTTTTATTTTATACTAGAGGCCCAATGCGTGAAATTCATGTAAGAGTAGCCCTTCACAGCCACGGTGGCTGCCTAGGCCCTCGCAACCCTGGCTTCATCCAGAAGGTCATCCAGATGGTTGTTCTGCTGTTCAGCCGTTTGGTCAATTTGCATATTACGCTTTTATTATTATAGACTAGAGGCCTGGTGCAAGAAATTTGTGCATGGGTGGGGTCCCTAGGCCTGGTCAGCAATCAGGGCCAATCAGATTCCCTGCCTCCCTGCCTTCCCTCCTCCTCCTTCCCTCACCACCCATGTCTGCCACCACCCACCTCAGGTTCCCCATCCCAGCCCAGGGCCTGGCCCCAATTGGGCGATTGGGACCTGCAGGCCAGGAGGAGGGACTGGGAGGTTGGCTGGCAGGTCCTGATCAGACATCTGCCCCCGGTGGTCAGTGCATATCACAGCAACCAATCATTTTTGTTGTTTTGGTCATTCCGTCACAACGGTCACTAAGGCTTTTATATATATAGATGATTAAACATGCTTCGGCCCAGCTGGCGTGGCTCAGTGGTTGAGCATCAACTTATGAACCAGGAGGTCATGGTTCAATTCCCAGTCAGGGCACATGTCCTGGTTGTGGGCTTGATCCTCATATGAGAAATGGCTCACCTGTTCAAATTTCAAATGACGAACTAGGAAATAGAAGCATGGCAAAAATAAGACTTTTAATAACACTCTCGAGAGTGAGTATCCATTGCACAGGATCACATGTAGGACAAGGAACATAGCCTATTTATTTAGACCCTCCTTTAGTTCCTCTTTGGCTGAGTACTATTTCATCCCCTATTTCCTAATAGGTTGCCTAGGTCTTGCTGTCTTCCATTGGATTATTTAAAAAAAAAAATGGACTGGGGCCTTCTCTAGTCACCTCCACCTCCCTTTGTTTAGGGGAATCTTCCTAGGACATGTGTTATCAGCCACATGTACAGCTCTCATCCTCTCTCCCCACCCCACATCCTGTTTGCTCTGGGGAAATTCAGCAGCCATCTGGCCACATGCTGTTTCTTTTCTATGAAGATAAATCAGAGGCATATTTCTTACACTCAGTAGGGGGCATGATCTCTCATCATTGATGTTTCTATCTCTCTCTCTTTCCCTTTCTCTCTGAAATAAAAATATATTTTAAAAAATATATTTTGCATTATGCTTCAGATTTGAAGCACTTTTTGTATCTGTGGTTTAATAATTTCCATTATTTTTATCTTTGTATTTTATTTATTTATTTTTCATTTAAGACAGAGAATATTTTATTCAAATCCATCAGTTGACAATTTGGATCTGTAACAAAGCATTGTGCTTTAAAGCATAGGCCAGTAATTGTATATGAGAGTGTACACTGCTCTACATACAAATGAAATGATCAGATCAGAACTTTTCAATGTTTAAAACAGAGTAAGTTTCCCTGTAAAAGCAGCATCATTGTGACATTTTAAATGTAGCATTCCTCTCCTTCTTCCTCACCCTCTCCTTCAACAGAATCCACACCAACTTCCTCATAATCCTTTTCAAGGGCAGCAAATCCTATCTAATAAAAGAGTAATATGCAGATTGACCATCACTCCAACACACAAGATGGCTGCCCCATGTGGACACAAGATGGCCACCACAAGATGGCCAGCAGGGGAGGGCAGTTGGGAGGGACCAGGTCTGCAAGGGAGGGCAGTTAGGGGCAAACAGGCTGGCAGGGGAGAAGTTAGGCATCAATCAAGCTGGCAGGGGAGTGGTTAGGGAGTGTTCAGGCGGGCAGGCAGAAGCAGTTAGGGGCAATCTGGAAGGCAGGCAGGCGAGCAGTTGGGAGACAGCAGTCCTGGATTGTGAGGGGGTCCCAGATTGGAGAGGGTGCAGGCTGGGCTAAGGGACACCCCCCCCCCCCGTGCATAAGTTTCGTGCACCGGGCCTCTAGTATATAATATCAGTGCTTTGGCCATCTTAAGGTAAAGGCCCTTTATCTTAAAATACATAGTTTTAAACTTCACTCAAATTGAATTTACTAGTATAATCCCTATGACTTCCCTACATATACATAACAAAAGAATAGTAAAATTAGCAAATACTAAACTATATTGATAATTTATCATTCTTAGTTTGTGGTTTTAGAAACAGTACACACACACCTAATATATATGTTGATTCCTTGGCTTATTAGTTGCAGTGCACAATGCAACAAAATATAAAATACATGCTTGGTGAACATTTGTTCATATCTACTAGATGGCACTAAGGATTAGGTTTCAATACTGACATTTAACTATCCTACAAGCAATTAGCATTACATCATAATATGCCATCAAGGCAATTTTTTATACTGAAAAAAAACAACCATCATTTGTAAACTTTTATATGAAATGTAACTCTTCAAGTGAAAATAAAAAATAAAATTTGTCTATGTACTATTTAATACACATAGAATTTCAACCTTAATTTTATTTAGTGAGTTTTATTCAGGCCAAAAATCCGCATTTGCTTATTTTATATAATTTTGGGTATTTTTGTGCCAAATTTATTCGTCTTTATGTTTAATTCCATTCTATTAATAATAGTTATTTCAAAGTCTATGTTTAATTATTCAAGATAAGGATCTTTTGTGGATTTCTTTCTATTGGCTGCCTTTCCTCAGTTTTATGTCAAAAGCTGTTTTCTTAAATGGCTGGTTATTTTTATTGGGTGCCAAAATTCTGAGGCTCTACATGTTATCTTTTTTAGTTTTTAGTTTTGTTTTATAGGATCTTTTTGTTTGTTTGCTTGCTTGCCTTTTTGCTTCCAGTAGGCAGAGTAGCTAATTACTGTAATGCAACAAGGAACTGAGATTATTCTAAACTGGGTTTCACTCTATGTGAAATATGTTTTTTTTCAGTTGACCCTTTAAAAAAAAAGAAAAAGACATGTTTTCCAGAACCTTTGCTTCCTAATAGGCCCTTAGATTCAATTATATCCCCATAGGCTTCTGTATATTGCTGAAACCTCTGTTCAAAACTTTCAGCTCCTCATTCACTGCTTTCGCTTTTGGAATTAGATTCAAATCCCATTCACCTCTACTGACTTTACTCCTTTTTCAGATCATGGTCTAAAAAATTCTCCCTAAGTATCCTGAGATGTCCAGCATTTCTAGTTGTTTCTGGAAGAATATGTTATCCAAAACAACCTAGTTAGCTACTGCCTAGTGCAAAAGTCATATGAAGACTTGTGACATGATGGAACTTAAGAATTTTGACCTGGCCCAAAAGCCCAAAGTAGAGGCAAATAAGTTAATTATATAATCAAAATATCTACCATTTATTGATTATTAACTATGTGACTAATTACTGTTTTAAATGCTTTTACATATACTTCTTCACAACAAATTAATAAATTAGATATTGCCATCTCTATTTTACAAATGAAGAAAGAAATGCATAGAGAAGTTAAGAAACTTGCCTATATCATACAGAAGTAGAGCCCATATTTGAACACAGGCAGTTTTGTTCAGATCATATATATGTCTAATGTAGAAGACTGCTGTAAAAATAGGGGCAGCAGATAGTCTGAATCATGACTATTGGACCTGGGAGTTAAAGAGGAATAGACAGCTGCAAGGAATATTTCAAAGGGAGAATTAATAGGTGATCAAATGGTTGCATGGGATGAAGATGGAGGACAAGACTAAGATGCCTTGCTTCAGGGCCTAGAAAGTGACCATACACTGAGTTGAGATGAAGTTGGGTTAGATGAGCTGGTGAAGTGTTCTGACATAAAACCTTGGTATCCTCAGAATTCAGAATTCATAAAATGTTTTTTCTTCCAAATAAATCTTATGGTATAGAGGAAATAGAAAATAAGATGATGATTATTGTTGAATCTGAATAGAGTACTGAAAATAAATTGATCCTCAATATCAATGAGCTCATGGAGTTGGAAAGAATAAATTTTTTTCCTGCCCCACCCCCTTACTTTGCATCCAATTAACAACTCCTGTTCACTCAAGATAGAAAAATTTGTTTGGCACTATCATTTAAAAAATAGTATAATTCTTGACAATTTTCAAAGCAATACATGTTCATTGTAAAAAAATATATTAGAAAATAGAGCAAGAATGAAGAAGAAAATTAAAGTCATAAGTTCTGGCTATAAAATCCAGTATGGATTGTGGCTGAGTGACATGGAGGCTGTTGGAGTCCCAGGCAGTTCCTCTTAAAGGGCCAGAGCACAGACTTACTCAGACTTGCTCCCTCTGACCTCCAGCGCTGGGGTAGCAGCTTGGGGGAATCCAGGGACATACAAAGAGGAACTGGAATGTCTGGCATTGGGGCAGGAACTCAGGGGTAACTTTCTCCCAGACAGGGGTGCTCACAGGGTTCATTGTTCCTATGCTGAGACCTCCCCTATCACAGAGCTGACTGGCAGCCATATCTGAGTCTCCATAAACCTGGCTCACACTGTTTGCTCTGCCCTAATGATTCCATGAGACCCTACCCCATCCAATTTTCAGCCCCACCTAAGCTGTTTGCAGCAGTTTTTCCATATGAATGGCCTGTTCTGGCTCAGGCTTCAAACTTTTCTAAAATCTCTCAATCAAGCATCAGCTGGCATCCACGTGCCCCATACCTATCAATAAGAAGCCCAAGATCAGTCACTAGCAGCAACCTGCCTTGCTTCATAAGTGGGTCTCGCCTGGGCACTTCAAAGCCCAACACAAGTGGGAGCCCTCTGCAGATGCTCTGTAGCTCCTGCTGGGTGGCCCCAGGCAGTGGCTGACTTTGTACCTCCCAGGAGGCCCAGAGCCAGTGCACCTGGTAGACAGCTTCAGACCATACCAGATTACAACTCGTCCACAAGCAACACACTTAAGGGACAGACTCAGTGAGCACCAAAGCCCCACTGAAGCAAGTCCTGCCCCATAGGGAGTATGTCTTACACAGCAGCTCTTCTGTAGTTGCAGCTGGTGTTCACACTCAATTGGCCTGGAGGTCAATTCCTCTCAGTGATGCCAACAGCAATCAAGACTCAACTATAAGACTGTGCACTCATCCCACACAGGGATGCACTTACAGGGCCCAGCTCAGGTGACTGGGGAGGCTGAGCCACTGGACCCTACAGGACACCCACTACACAAGGCTACTCTGCCAATTCTAGGAGACATAGAAGCTCTACCTGTTACATAGAAACAAACACAGGGAAGCAGCCAAAATGTGGAGACAAAAAAACATGTCACAAATGAAAGAACAGAAGAAATCTCCAGAAAAAGAACTAAATAAAATGGAAGCAAACAAACTACTAGATACAGAGTTGAAAACAATGGTTATAAGGATGAGAATTTCAAGTATCTTAGTGAGAATATCAAGAACCTTAATGAGAACATCAAATTCATGAAAAGTTACCAGTCAGAAATTAAGCATACACTAACCAAAATAAAGAGTAGAGAACGAAGATGGCGGCATAGGTAAACACCTGTACTTGCTGCCTCCCACAACCACATCAAAATTACAACTAAAATACAGAACAACTATCATCCAGAACCACAGGAAAGCTGGTTGAGTGGAGGTACTACAACTAGAGAGGTAATGAAGAAAGCACATTGAGACTGGTAGGAGGTGCGGAGGCGCAGAACGGGCTGTTCCGGCACCCATGTGTGCCTCTTTTTTAATCGGGAGGGAGAGTATCTTTGCAGAGAACTCCTGGAGGAGCAAGGGGTCACAACCCCACACCAGACACCCAGCCCAGTGTCCCAGAGCTGGGAAAAGAAGTCCCTATGGGCAGTAAGAACTATGGGCTGCAAAACCAGTGCAGATTGGGCTGCTGACACAGAGGTGGCTGGAGACCCAGCTGTTCTTCTTAAAAGGCTGGCACCACAAACTGAATTTACAAGGTCCCACCTCCTCTGAGCTCCAACACCAGGGAGAGGTACTGGGGAACACAGACACATACCAGGAGGAACTGGATTGTCTGGCATCGGGGCAGGAACTTGGGGGTGGCTTTCTCCCAGACGGAGGTGCTCATAGGGGATCATTGTTCCTATGCTGAGACCTCCTCAGTCTCAGGGCTGACTGGCAGCCATTTCTGTTTGCTCTGCCCTGGTGATTCCCTGAGACCCTGCCCCACCCAATTTAAAACCCCACCCAAGCTGTGTGCAATGGCTTGAATAGCCCGTCCTTTCTCAGCCTAAAACCTGTCAAAAAAGCTGCAGCTGGGTCAGGGAACCCCAAAGCCCCAATAAAAGGCCCAAGGCTGGCATCAGCAGCAGCCTGCCTTGCTTCACAGCTGGGCCTTGCATGGACACTTCCAAAACTGACACAAAGAAGAGGAATCTGCAGATTTCTCTGTAGCTCCTGCTGGGTGGTCCTAGGCAGTGGCTGACTTTGCACCTCCCTGGAGACCCAAGAGCCAGTGTACCCAGCAGTCAGTGTGAGACCATACCAGATTATAACTTTTCATATCCATAAGCAACACACTCAAGGGGCAAATTCAGTGAGCACCAAAGCCCCACTGAAGCAAGTCCTGCTCCATAAGGGTGTCTCCTGCACAGCAGCTCTCCCACTGTAGTTGCAGCTGGTCCCCACAGCCAATTGGCCTGGAGGTCAATTCCTCACAGTGACACCAACAGCAATCAAGGCTCAACTACAACCAGACTGTGCACACAGCCCACAAAGTGGTGCACCAAGAGTGTCCACTTCAGGTGATTGGGGAGGCTGAGCCACTGGGCCCTAAAGGATACCTACTACACAAGGCCACTCTATCAACACAAGGAGACTCAGCAGCTACCCTGTACTTAGAAACAAACACAGGGAAGCAGCCAAAGTGTGGAGACAAAGAAACATGTCACAAATGAAAGAAATGGAAGAAAGCAAACTACTGGATATAGAGTTCAAAACCATAGTTATAAGGTTACTCAAAAATCTCCTAGAAACCTCTAAGGAACTTAGTGAGACCTTCAAGGATCTTAGTGAGAATGCCAAAAAAAATGGAAAAGGACCAGTCAGAAATTAAGCATACACTGACTGAAATAAAGAATAATATCCAGGGATTCACCAGTAGACAAGAGGATGCCAAGAATCATGCCAATGATTTGAAATATGAGGAAACAAAAATCACCCAACCAGAAGAGCAAAAAGAAAAAGTAATCCAAAAATATGAAGATAGTGTAAGGAGCCTATGGGACAACTTCAAGCATACCAACATCCAAATTATTGGGGTACCAGAAGAAGAGAGAGAGAGAGAAAGATTGAAAACCTATTTGAAGAAATAATGACAGAAAACTTCCCCTATCTGGTGAAAGAAATAGACTTACAAGTCCAGAAAGCACAAAGAACCCCAAACAGAAGGAATGCAAAGAGGACCACACCAAGACACATCATAATTAAAATGCCAAGGGCAAAAGACAAAGAGAGAATATTAAAAGCAACAAGAGAAACACAGTTAGTTATCTACAATGGAGTGCCCATATGACTGTCAGCTGATTTCTCAACAGAAACTATGCAGGCCAGACTGGAGTGGCAAGAAATATACAAAGTGATGAATAGCAAGAACCTACAACCAAGATTACTCTACCCAGCAAAGCTATCCTTTAGAATTGAAGGTCAGATAAAGAGCTTCACAGATAAGAAAAAGCTAAAGGAGTTCATCACTGCCAAACCAGTATTATATGAAATGCTGAAGGGTATTCTCTAAGAAGAGGAGAAGAAAAAGATAAAGATAGAAAATTATGAACAACAAAGTGACAACAAATACATATCTATCAACAAGTGAATCTAAAAATCAAATGAATAAAAAATCTGATGAACAGAATAAACTGGTGAATGGAATGGAATCAGGGGCATGGAAATGGAACAGACTGATGATTTTCAGAGGGAAGGGAGTGTGTGTATGGGGGTGTTGGAAGAGATTAGACAAAGATCTTATATGCATGTATGCATTACCTATGGACACAGACAAAAGGATGGTGAAGGCCTGCGGTGGGGTGGGAACCGGGTGGAGGGGACCTATGGGGGGAAAAGAGAGGGACATCTGTAATAATCTCAACAACAAAGATTATATATACTAGAAGCCCGATGCACGAAGATTCATGCTAGAATGGGCCTTCCTTTCCCTGGCTGCCGGCACCGCCTTTCCACTCCGGCCCCAGAGCTGCCTCCTTCCGCTCCAGCCCTGCCTTCCCATGCTGCCCAGAGGCCCTGAGAGACTGGGGGTGGGGTGGAATGCCTGCGTCATCACCATGGCGTCCCTCCCGCCCCCGGTCACTTGGTGCCTGTGTATGCAAATTAACCACCATCTTTGGCGGGTTAATTTGCATACTCACTCCTGGTTGGCTGGTGGGCATAGCGGAGGTATGGTCAATTTACATGTTTGTCTATTATTAGGTAAGATATATATATATATAAAACTCTTTTACTTTCAAAAGAAGACACACAGATGGTCAATAGACATGAAAATATGCTCAACATCACTAATCATCAGAGAAACACAAGTTAAAACCACAATGAGATATCACTTTACACCTGTCAGAGTGTTGGTGAGGATGTGGAGAAAAGGGAACTCTTGTGCAGTGTTGGTATGAATGCAGATTGGTGAAACCACTGTGGAAAGCAGTATGGAGTTACTTCAAAAATAATGTTTTTACTTTCCAAGGGCTTCTTGTTCTCTGGTCATTTCTTTTTTATAGTACTTTGTTCTTAACTTATGGATATATTAAATATTATTAATCTGTTAATAGTAATGCATGTTCCTGGGGTAAAATTCAATAGGTAAAAATAAAAAGTAAAGTAACAAATAAGCTCTTGCTCACCCAGTTTCCAGCCCTAGAGACAACCTTGTTATTGATTTCTTATGAACCATTCAGAGATATTTCATGAATTTTAAAAACATACATACACTTAAAATATATTCTTTTTTAAATAAATCTTTGTTTTTCAGATTATTACAGTTGTTCCTCTTTCCACCCCCATAGCTCCCCTCCACCTGGTTCCCACCCCACCCTCTGCCCTTACCCGCCCCCCCTCCCCCCGCACTATCCTCATCTATAGGTGTACAATTTTTGTCTAGTCTCTTCTCACACCCCCTACACCCCTTTCCCCGAGAATTGTCAGTCCACTCCCTTTCTATGGCCCTGATTCTATTATATTCACCAATTTATTCTGTTTATCAGATTTTTTATTCATTTGATTTTTAGATTCACTTGTTGATAGATATGTATTTGTTGTTCATAATTTTATCTTTACCTTTTTCTTCTTCTTCCTCTTCTTAAAGAATACCTTTCAGCATTTCATATAATACTGGTTTAGAGGTGATGAACTCCTTTAGCTTTTTTTAATATGTGAAGCTCTTTATCTGACCTTCAATTCTGAATGATAGCTTTGCTGGGTAGAGTAATCTTGGTTGTAGGTATCACTTTGTATATTTCTTGCCACTCCAGTCTGGCCTGCATAGTTTCTGTTGAAAAATCAGCTGACATTCATATGGGTACTCCCTTGTAGGTAACTGTTTTTCTCTTGCTGCTTTTAATATTCTTTCTTTGTCTTTTGCCCTTGGCATTTTAATTATGATGTGTCTTGGTGTGGTCCTCTTTGCATTCCTCTTGTTTGGGGTTCTTTGTCCTTCTTGGACTTGTAAATCTATTTCTTTCACCAGGTAGGGGAAGTTTTCTGTCATTATTTCTTCAAATAGGTTTTCAATCTCTCTCTCTCTCTTTTCTTCTGGCACCCCATAATTCGGATGTTGGTACGCTTGAAGTTGTCCCATAGGCTCCTTACACTATCTTCATATTTTTGGATTCTTTTTTCTTTTCCAGTTGGGTGTTTTTTGCTTCTTCTTTTTTTTAAAAATATATTTTATTGATTTTTTACAGAGAGGAAGGGAGAGGGATAGAGAGTTAGAAACATCGATGAGAGAGAAACATCAATCAGCTGCCTCCTGCACACCCCCTACTGGGGACATGCCCGCAACCAAGGTACATGCCCTTGACTAGAATCGAACCTGGGACCTTTCAGTCCGCAGGCCGACGCTCTATCCACTGAGCCAAACCAGTTTCGGCCTGTTTTTTGCTTCTTCGTATTTCAAATCTTTGACTTGATTCTTGCGATCCTCTAGTCTGCTGTTGGATCTCTGTATATTATTCTTTATTTCAGTCAATGGATGCTTAATATCCAGTTGGTCCTTTTTCATATCTTCGAGGGTCTCACTAAATTTATCAGCAGTTTCTAGAAGATTCTTGAAAAACCTTATAACCATGGTTTTGAACTCTATATTCAGTAGTTTGCTTTCTTACATTTCTGTCATTTGTGACCTGTTTCTTTGTATCCATATTTTGGCTGCTTCCCTGTGTTGATAGAGTGGCTTTGTGTGCTAGGTGTCCTATAGGACCCAGTGGCTCAGCCTCCCCAGTTATCTGAGGTGGAAACTCTTGGTGCACCCCTTTGTGGGCTGTGTGCACAGTCTGGTTGTAGTTAAGCCTTGATTGTTGTTGGTATCACTGGGAGGAATTGACCTCCAGGCCAATTGGCTGTGAGGATCAGCTATGTCTATGCTGGGAGAACTTCTATGCTGGAGACACCCTTATGGGGCAAGACTTGCTTCAGTGGGGCTTTGGTGCTCACTGATGCTGCCCCCTGAGTGTGTTCCTTGTAAATCTGAGGAGTTGTAATCTGGATGGTCTCACTCTGACCCCTGGGTACACTGGCTCTTAGATCTCCAAGGAGGTGCAAATTTAGCCTCTGCCTGAGGCCACCCAGCAGGAGCTACAGAGAGATCTGCAGATTCCTCTTCTTTGTTTGGGGTTTGGAGGTGCCCAGATGAGGCCCAGCTGTGAAGCAATGAAAGCTGCTGTGGGGCCTTGGGCCTTTTTTTGGAAGTTCTGGGGCTCTCTGACCCAGCTGCAGTTTGTTAGGTAATTTTAGATTGCAAAGGGCCAGGCCATTCATATGCAAAAGCCTCTGCGCACAGCTTGGGTGGGGCGGGATCTCAGAGAATCAACAGGGCAGAGCAAACAGCAATGTCTGACCTTCAGCCCTGCCCTAAGAGGCCCCGGTCTCAGTGTCCCGCCGTAATCGCTGCACGCACCTCTGAGAAAAAGCTGCCCTCGTGTTCTGGCCTGATGCCAGACAGTCCAGTTTCCCCCCGTATGAGTCTGGGTCCCCAGAGTCCCACCCAGAACTGGAGTTCAGAGCAGTTGGGAGCTTGTGTCTCCCTTCCTGATAGAAAAGACAACCGCGTACTCAGTTGCCAGCCCTTTGGATGCACATGCTTACGTACCTCTGCACTTTACTTCCGGAGCTCCTCTGAGTCCCTGTGAGCTTTTCTCTTCCCTTCTAGTTGTAGAATTTCCACTCAGCCAGCCTTCCTGTGGTTCTGGATGATGTCCGTTTTGTCTTTTAGTTGAGTTTTGAAGTGGTTGTGTGAGGCAGCAATTTCAGGTGTTTACCTATGCTGCCATCTTGGTTTTCCCCTTAAAATATATTCTTGAATATCTTTGAAAATATAATTTTAGTTTTGATTTTTTTTTTCTATTGTTTTCTCTTTCCTAAATTACCTCATATTTATTGGGGATCAGATACTTTTTTTATCTTGGACTTTCAATTTCATTATTCTGGCTTTCTTCATGTGATTTATTGTCTGTTAACTTGTAAACATGGATAGATTACTCTTTCTAGGTAGCAAATATGGATTTCCTGCCATTGCAAATGTTCGCATACTTTCTTGCTCATTCTCACCCCTGAGTGGAAAAGCTGCCTAGGAGCTATGTTTATGTGTGGTGAGGGTGGTAGAAAGAGGGTGGAGGGTATCAATGCAGAGGATTTGTTTTAGGGTAAGTGGTGGAGAGTTGGTCTATATGCTGGTCAGATGAATGAGTAGAGGCCAGAGTCTGCCCAGCAGCTTCTCTCAGGCAGTTTGTTGTTCTTGTATGTGTTTACAAGGGCTTCCAATTAATGCTGTGTTTCCCATCTCCCTGTCACTCCCACATTCCTGCCAACTCCAAGCCCAGAGTCCCTCTGGATTTTACTGGCAGTTCAACTCTCTCCACACTATTGTCCTTCACATTTACACAAAACTGTTTAGGACTACAGCTTCCATCGATTTGTAGTAATTAATATCTTCCACCAGATGAAATCTGTCATCTGCTAGTGGTCCGTTCCAGTACATTGTCCTTGGGACAAGTTCTGGGCATTTGTAAATATTGCAGTTCAAATACTCCACACTAGCCTGTTACTACATTTGTTTAGTGATGTAAAGGGATAGCCCGTAGTGGGGGTGGGTATTTTTCACTGTGAAGAGGTAGTCAATCTGTTCTTGTGGATTCAGAGGCCTGTCTTGTGGGGAAGAGAAGAGGGAGAAGAAATGCTATTTTTATTAATTTGTTCCTACAGTTTCCTCCACTTTTCATCTGGAAGACTGATACTTTCCTGAGACATCTGGCAGCCCTGTCTATTCCAGGGTTTCTCATTAGTTGAAACAACAAGGAAAACACACTATTGTTATTATTTCTTCCTTAATAAACAGCATCTTGCACCGGCTGCAGCACTTTAGGTATTACCATGCCTTCATTGCCCAGGGAATACTTCCCATTTCCTATTTTGACCAGCATTGTTCTCTTCTGATAGATAGGACCTTCACTCATCTAGGCTTCTAGCAACACTATAAAATTAGAGGGGGAAAAACTCCAGAAATTGCAAAACAGATGATTGACAGTAGTGCTGTGGCCTTATTAAGTTAAGGATCTCATGCTGTTTACCCATTCACACATGCTTATTGATTTAATGTTCTGTAAATTTAGCTCTCTTCTGTCTCAGCTGATGTGTGGGTGTGTATACCAACCAGACTGATATTTACGCCGTAAGTGAGAAATAATGTGATAATTTATGAGTGGTGAAACCCGAAGTTAAACAGGTTTTCCCTCAGGAAAGGAAAAAACACATGGAGCACATTAGACAACTTTCTTCTTAGGGGCGTTTAGAACAAGAACAAGAACGTATGTACTTTCTGGTGGGATGTTTGGAGGAGGATTATGCAATTCAGTCAGCCCTCATTTTTCTTTATGAAGTGTCTCTGAGAGACATGTGCCTGAGTGCTGGATTCTTTTCTTGCTTCTGCTTTGTATCTGTGCAGAGGCTGGGCCTGCCCTGATGATGACATCCTGAGATATCAGTGGCCGCTTGTGGGATGTCTGGGGGTGGTTACTAAGTGTCTGGCCCAGGGAGATGTCATGCTGAGGGAATGATTAGTAAAACAGGTCTTATTCATGGACTGATATGAGCACTTCTTTTCATATATGCCCTGTGTTTAACAAAAGAGCTCTGGTTTATTTTTTCTTTTAAACTAGGGAAATGGATTTGGTTACAAAGGGGCAAAAGAAGTTCTTCCATTGAAGAAAAGAACATATATCAGTTTGGGGAGGAGAGGTTAGAGGACATTGGCTTGAAGGTCCTCTTGGAAAGACATCCAACACACACACACACACACACACACACACACACACACACACACACACCACACTCATACATGCTTGCACACATATTCACAGTCACTTGCATGTACTTAAAAATGAGAAGGATGGGGAATGTTAGAGACAAATAGGGAGGAGCTGGACAGTTGGCCCCCTCCCCCACAAACTTGCTCTCCTTTGATTTGGAGATATCTGTGGCAGCCTAAAGGAGGAGTGGTAGGGGCTTGGTGGAGGGGGCAAAGGGGAAGGGGGGGGATGGGGGGACATCTGTAATACTGTCAACAATAAAAAAATATGTATATTTAAAAATAAAAAAAGAATAATTTACAGGGATTCAACAGTAGGGTAGAGGATGCTGAGAATCAAATCAGTGATTAGGAATATGAGAAAGCAAAATACAACCAATCCAAAGAGCAAAAAGAAAAAATAATCCAAAAATATGATGATAGTATAAGGAGCCTCTGGGACAACTTCAAGAGTATCAACATTTGTAGGAGTGGGAGGTGGGGAGGAGAGAAGGAATCCCCAGTTGGTGATGCTGTGCATGTTGCCAACTCTGACACATGCCCCTGGGGACATTGAGACCCTCCTGGACTCAGCACCCCAAAATAGGAACATGAAGACAGGTACTTTTCCTTTCCCACTGTAAGGCACCAACTAGAACTGAATGAAAGGGTTGGGGCTGGAAACCATACAGGGAGTGACGAACCAATCTGTAGAGCCATGTCCTCATATCCTCCCATGATGCTGTGGGACCACTGAAACTGGGGCTCAAGGACACCCCAATATTTTTCTGGAGTATCTTGGACCACTGTTCAGTTTCACGGGGACCTTGACTCTTAGGGGTTGACTGTCTTTTGTGTGTCCTAGACCCAGGAGTTTATTTATTTACAAAATTGCAGTAAAATATACATAACAGAAAATTCACTATCTTAACCATTTTTAAATATGCAGTTCAGTGGTGTTAAGTATGTGGACGAAAGGGGCCACATGCTAACCTGACAAGCTCAGGGGAGGCCTGCATGACAGTCTTGCAAACTCAGAGACCTAAAGTAACCACAAAGGATGGTCTGAAATTAAACTTTACCTAAAAGCAGTTATGGTGGGCAGTTACATCCTAGGCTGGTATCTTCACTGACAAGGTCAACCTTTACCTTAACTGAGCCTATCTGTCTTTTTGTATCTATAATAACATACCCTTGAAATGTCTGGGTAACTTGTAACTTCTATTTTTCTGGAGCCCCTGGGGCACAACCTAATGTGCTGGGGGCCAGGACAGATACCACAAATTCCTTCATTAATTGTTCCTGCACCCACCTAAGTATGTGTCTATCCTTTTACTTTTTATCCAATCCCAGGGGTTTCCCCACTTTGCTTTCTCCCACCTCTCTAGTCTATCACCAATGGATTTCATGTAACCCACCTACATCCCTTTCTTTTGATTGCAATGTATAAATACAGATGTAACCCGCCATTTTCCAGAGCATTATCTCAATTCTTTGAGGTTCTGTTTCCCAACATATGTTGACAGTTTGGCTCAAATAAACTCACAAAAATTCTTTACAGGTTTCAATGTTTTTTTACATTAACAAGTACATTCACTTTTGTTGTGCAAATATCACCCTTATGCATCTTTGGAACTCTTTTTATCTTGCTGGGGTTGGTGGGGGGGGTCTTTCCCAGCATCTAGAAGGATTCAGGAATCTGGAGAAGGTGCTGTGTGTAAATTAATATAGAGACTAGAAATCCTATCTAATAAAGAGAGAATATGCTAATTGACCCTCACACCATCGCAAAGATGGCAGTGCCCACAGCCAATAAGGAGGGAATATGCTAATTGACTGCCCCGCCCTCAAAGATGGCAGCACCCACAGCCAATAAGGAGGGAATATGCTAATTGACTGCCACACTCTCAAAGATGGCGTCACCCACAGCCAATAAGGAGGGAATATGCTAATTGACTGCCACACTCTCAAAGATGGCGTCACCCAGTCCCCTCAGTCCCCCAGCTGCCCAGGGCCAGCCTGAGGCACAGGCAAGCCTTGGATGGCAGCTGCCCAGCCACCCAGGGCCACCTGGCTGTGGCAGCAGCAGAGGTGTGATGGGGGTGTCGCCTTCCCCTGATCACCAGGTCGCTTCCTGCCCCTGAGGGCTCCTGGACTGTGAGAGGGGGCATATCAGGCTGAGGGACCCCCCTTCCAGTGTATGAATTTTCATGCACTGGGCCTCTAGTATAGTATAAATTTGTAATCCATGGGGGAGCCAGAGGAGGGCTTAGCTCCAGTAACCAAGTTCTCTGAATCTCCAGACCCCTTGCTCTTTATTAACACAAATTGCCCTAAAGCAAAGCAGATATACATATCAAAAGGTAAGGTTTGGTATACAGTAGGCATTGTCAGTTTGGGGTAATTGCTTTTGGCTGTTCAGGTGTTTGCCCAGCAGGAGGCAATAACATGTAGATTGAAATGCCCTCAGTTGTCAGGCAGCAAGCAATCACTTATGTAAATTCAGGTTTGGAGCAATGCCTTTGGCCATTCCAGTAGGCAATAATATGTATCTTCAGCCCTTGCTGAAGCCTAAAAGTCCATTAACCTTTTGATGAACTTCTTGCATTTATGACCTGCTGGAATTAGCTTCCAGCATCTTGCAAAACTGAAATTGTGCCCATTAAACAAAAGCTCCTCATTCTCTTCTCCCACAGCCCCTGCCAACATCTTTCTACTTTCTGTCTCTATGAATTTGACTGCTCTAAGTCCCTCACATAAAAGTAACCACACAATATTTGTCCTTCTGTGACTGGCTTATCACGTAGCATAATATCCTCAAGGTTCATCCAGGTTGCAGCATGGATTAGGGGTTGAGTGTCCTTTCATTCTTCTTTTGACTAGGAACCAGTTCAGGACTCAGCCCACTTCTCTTTTTCTTAAATAACCTTCAGGAAAATTGTAATGCTGAGAGAAGTAAAAAACAAAATGAAAGTGTAATAGGCAGTTAGACAGACATGGACAGAGCAAGGACAATGGGCCAGGAGGTACAGAAGGTCACCGGGGCAGAAAGGGGCAAAACTGTGAAAACAAGGACCTCGCCCCCAGGGTGACCTTTCCTCCCCTAGCTTATCACTGGTCATGCAGCCTGGGCCCCTGATCTTTCATATCGCTGATCATGAGGTTTAGAGGCCCCAACCTTTTCCTCCCTAAGGATAACATCTAGGCCTCAGTTGTATTTCAGCTCCAGGCCCAGAAAAGCAGCAAAACCAAACAAGTGATGCTGTGGCTGCCTCAGGACCAGCTGCATTGACTGATGACCCCCTGCCCTGGAGCTGACCAATCAGTGGAGACCATGACCCTGAAAGAGCACACCTGGAAAGCTGATGAATATTCTATTGAAACCTTCTCCCTGAGATCTCCCCTAAGAGTCTCACCTGCAGGAGAGAGATAAATACCCTCAACACAAAGGACCCAACACACACTCTCCCCAAGGGGAGCACACCCACACCATTCCCTTCCCCCTTCCTCCCTCTAAGAGACCACACAAGACTTGCAACAAGGGGAGCAATGGGCAGTGGCAGCTTGTCCCATGCTAACCCCCTGAACTTGTCTCCAAGGCCCCTTTTCTCTGCTTCCCAGTGAGCCAAAGTGGCCCAGCCTAGGCTCTCCTGTTGCTTCTCTATGCCCTTCCTTGTTTCACTGTCCTGAGTATGCTTTTACTGCAGCCAATAAGCTCTTGCTTGCTTTGCTGCACTTTGTTTCTTGATTGAAATCTTTCCTTTAAGAAGACAAAAACTGAGGTCTCATTGTCTCACCAGTAACAAAAGCATCTATTGAAAATGCTTCCTGATTCAGGTGGAAGTTGAAGTGAGGGACCTTGAAGGTTTTCTCTCAAATTAGGAAACTATCAGGATTAGTAGATGATGAGTATAGGAAAAAAGACTCAAAGAGAAGAGTGACATCAGAATGGAAAGCTCTTCAAGTAAAACATAAAAAGAATTAGAATGGTTATATACTAGTAGCACTAAATAACACACAATAAAAAACCTTCTGTACAATCTGGGTGAGGTGAGTGGGAATGGATACTTGTGAACAGCAAGAGTCAGTGTTGATTGGTCCTCTGATTGGCTCCTTATATGGTGCATAAGTTGGTCTTTGGGCAACTTTAACACCTCCCTTCATTTCTCTGGCTTCCACCAAGGAGTCAGGCATACCCTTATTAACTCAGTTTGTAATTAAACTCAGGCATACACTCATTAACTCATTGCTCTTTTGAATTAAAATTCCTATGGGATACATTTGATTTTATGAAATAACTAGAGGCCCGGTGCACAAAATTCGTGCATGGGAGGGGTGTCCCTCAGCCCGGCCAGCACCCTCTCCAATCTGGGACCCCTTGGGGGATGTCTGACTGCCAGTTTAGGCCCCTAAATTGGGCCTAAACCGGCAGTCGGACATCCCTTTCACAATCCGGGACCACTGGCTCCTAACTGCTTGTCTGCCTGCCAGCCTGATCGCCCCCTAACCACTCCCCTGCCAGCCTCATTGATGCCTAACTGCTCCCCTGCTGGCCCAATCGGCCTCCTCTGTGTGAGGCAGTGGAGATGCTGGGACTGGCCTCCTCCACACTGCAATGAGCTGTGGGACCCCAAGGCCTCACCACATGGAGCGGCCACTGGACCCTGCCTCTGCTATGTGCATGGCCATCTTGTGGTGGCCATCTTGTGGCAGCCATCTTGTGATGATGTTGCGCACGAGGGTGCAAGGACCACCTAAGCTTTTATTAGTATAGATCTTTTTACACACTGTCTGGCTTTAAGTAAGCACTATTTGTTCAATGAATGATTGAACTCACTTTTACCAGCAGGGCCCTATTATGTAAGCTACCTTAAGGTTTATACATAGCATGCATAATACAATTTGTATTTGGAATTCAACTTTAACTCCATTCGACTAACATTTCCTCCAATGTGCTCTTTATTCTTATGGCAATACTAGAGGCCCGGTGCACGAAATTCATGCACTCGGGGGTTGGGGGGGGGGCGTCCCTCAGCCTGGTCTGCACCCTCTCACAGTGCAAGAGCCCTCGGAGGATGTCCGACTGATGGCTTAGGCCCGCTCCCCATAGGGAGCGGGCGTAAGCCAGCAGTCAGACATCCTTAGCACTGCTGTGGAGGCAGGAGAGGCTCCAGTCACTGATGCTGTGTTCATGAGCCTGGCTTCTGGCTGAGCGGCACTCCCCCTGTGAAAGTGCACTGACTACCAGAAGGCAGCTCCTGCATTGAGTGTCTGCCCCCTGGTAGTCAGTGCATGTCATGGTGACCAGTCGTTCCACCGTCAGGCTGAAAACAGTTTTCCGACATCCCTCAAGGGGTCCCAGATTGCAAGAGGGTGCAGGCCAGGCCGAGGGACCCCACTGGTGCACAATCGGGGCTGGAGAAGGATGCAGGAGATTGGCCAGCTGGGGAGGGACCGTGGGAGGGCTCTAGGGTGTGTCTGGCCCATCTTGCTCAGTCCTGATCAGGCGGACCCCAGCAGCAAGCTAACCTACCGGTTGGAGCGTCTGCCCCCTAGTGGTCAGTGCATGTCATAGCGATTGGTCGACCAATAGACTGTCTGCCCTGTGGTGGTCAGTGCACATCATAGCAAGCAGTTGAGTGGCCTTAGCATATCATTAGCATATTATGCTTTGATTGGTTGAACTGCCAACTGGATGACTGGACACTTTGCATATTAGGCTTTTATTATATAGGATGTGTGTAGTCAAAAGCATAGGCTCTGGATCCCATTGCCTGACTTGAAATTCATTACACACATAGTAGCTATGTGACCTTGGGTAGTTAATCTCTCTGTACCTCACTCTTCTCATCTGTGAAATGGGAATATTAATAGCATCTACCTTGCTTTGGGCAGCATTTCCAACAGTTGGTTTCCACTCACAATTTTTTTCTTTTTTAATATTTTTATTGATTTTTTTTTTTTTGAGAGAGAGGAAGGAAGGAAGAGAGAAACATCAATAAGAGAGTGAAACATCAATTGGCTGCTTCCTGCACACCCCCTACCAGGGATTGAGCCTGCACCCCAAACATGTGCCCTGACTGGGAATCCAATGGGCAACGCTTTGGTGCATGGGACGACACCCAACCAACCAAGCCACACTGGCCAAGGCCCACTCACAGTTTCTGAGGAGCATAGTTACTTCCACTGTCATTACTAATCTCTGGGTTCCCACCAGCTCCCCACCTCCCACATCCCTGCTTGAATTTTCCGTTCTTCCATGACTTTTGTAACTAATAACTCATATTAAATTCCCTCTGTGTTTTTTTAAATTGATATAGCTATTCTTACTATTATTAACATTTAGACTTTGAGTCTCATAATCACTTTCCAAAGAATCCTGCTTTTTCTTTCTTTCTTTTTAAAATTTATTGTTATCTGTATTACAGATGTCCCCCCTTTCCCCCCTTTTTGACCCCCTCACCCAAACCCTGACCCACCCAGGCCTTCTCCACACTATTGTCATTGTCCATGAGTTATGCATGTAAGATATTTGGTTAATCTCTTCTCGTCCTCCCTACTGCCCTCTCCTCTGAGATCTGTCAGTCTGTTCCATGCCTCTGGACCCATTTTGTTTGTCCGTTTATTTTGTTCACTAGACTCCACATATAAGTGAGATCATGTGCTATTTGCCAAAGACTCCTGCTTTTTCAAAAAAAAAAAAATACCCCTATTTCTGTACTTCAGTACATATTGTCTGGTTGGGGAGAAAATATTCTTTGATTCTTTGCTGCATCTCCAGGGGCACCTGGAGGAGGTACTTGAGAGACCAACCAGTGTTCCTTCCCCCACTGATCTCTAGGAGGGCTACCCTATAATTTGAAATGTAGTCTGTTTTGACCCCTGGGTTGAAACATTCTCAGAAAGGGTTACTGTCCTTCCTTGGCCACCTCCCTGCTCACAATCATCCCACTTGCTCAGGGGGAGGTGTGGCCAAATGTTGCAAGAAGATTCAAGTCACCTCACACCATCCATTCCTCCAACAGGTCCCCCACCACATCCCACCATGTGGTGAGAAGCAGTCAGTTTGAATTTAGGGCTGGAGATGGCAGGGTCAGGACTAGGGAGAGATAAGAGAGGCACCTGGGGCACAGGATTTAAAGAGATGTCTCCCTCAGGGCCGCGCATGAGCAGGGTCAGCCTTAAAAAGGAGTGCTTCATTACATTTTGTACACTAGGTACCTCTCTGCCCCACCCTAGTCGACCAGCCTTTTCCATTAAAACAACAACACAAAACCTAGAATGTCAGGGTTGGAGGACACCTTGAATGTAACAAGACTCCACTGCTTCTCAAAGTGTGATCCACAGAGATTTGGCAGAGTCTAAAATGCCCTTCCCTGGGCCCAAGCCAGACCTACAGATTTGGAATCTTTGGGAGGCAAGGCAGGACTCTGAGTTTTAATAAAGAGCCTCAGGCACTTTTTATAAACTAGCAGTTGATGCTTACCTGTCACAGGCCACGCAGCCTCTCTAGGTGGCCTTTCGATAGAGACTATGAGAAAGTTTATGATTCCAGGCACGATTCTGCTTCCCTGTAACTCCTGTCTCGAATCCAGCATCTGGAACGACGCTAAGTAGCTTTCATGTCATTCTATGTGGCAATTCTCAAGCATTTAAGGCACTTCTCACATCCTAAACCCACTTTGAGGACCTTCGCTCTTTTTACTAAATAGTCCCTGTCCTGCGGACTCTTCTTCACGTGCGACGAGCATGTAAGGAGAGCAAGAGTGAGAAGAGGCTCCCGGGCAGGCCCGCACTGCCGACTAAGGTCCAGGCACTGAAATGACGGGCTTCCGGCACTTATTATAACTCCATAAATTGTAACTTCAGCATGACTTACACCCACCAACCTTTCCAAGGCTTCCCGGATTGCTCTGCTGCCCCCTCCCGGCCCTGGGGAGTACTCCAGGGTGTTAACGCAGGCGGCGGGCGTGGAAAAGGCAAATTGCCGCCTCTCCAGGCAAAAGCCAGGAAGGAAGGGTTGTCATGCTGTAGGAGAGAAACCCGAAGCGACGCGAGAACCAGAGCAAGAAAGCCTGTGACAGCGAAGGGGGCCGCAAGTGAAAAGAAGGCCGGCAGATGCAGACCTTCACCCCGGGGAACCCAGGGCGGCTGAGTTCGGCCCCACTTTTGGATCTTTCTTTGGCTCCAAAGGTGAATCGGGACAGCTCCGCGCAGCCTCCAAGTGGGAGAAATAATCTTAGCAGATGGATTTAGAGGAAGACGACCATGTGCTGAATTATGCTTCCTGGGAAGAAAATAACTGCACTGTGGACATGCTTTTCTTATTGTGTGGCGGGAAAGAAAACCGTGATCTTCCCCGAGTTAAGGAAAATGGTTTTTCTCATGGAGAGAACACTCCCAAAGGAACAATAAACTCCAGGACGAAAGCAAGTTACTATGCTGGACTGTTAGAAACAACTTGCTAAATTCAGGACAGTGAGTGGGGATTACCTATTGGATCCCTGAGCTTTGACTGGATCATTTAGAAAGCGTGGTAGAGCAAAGAAGGACCTTTTCCATCTCATAGGAACTGAACAATGTAGGACGCCCAGGGAAGGGGTGGGATCCCTGTGACACACAGGTATGCAGTACCCTCCATTGAATTCATGTGTAATGGAATAGCTAGGAGAGGGAACGGAGCTTAGGACACATAAAGAGCTACGGATAATAAAGGATTGTGCCCTGAGCACCCGAAACGTTTGTTGGAAACATTTTCAATGATTTTGATTAGCATCTGCCTTTGGAAGAATAGATATAGAGATGTTTAATGTTTAACATTTTTTTTATTAAAGCTTTAAAAAAATCTTTATTGTTGAAAATATTACATATGTTCCCTTTTTTCTCCCATTGACTCCTTATAACCCATCCCTGCCCTCCACCCCAGGCCTCCACCACCCTAATGTCTGTGAACATGAGTTATACATACATGCATACAATTTTTTTGGTTGATCTCTTCCCTATTAAAGCTTTTTAAACCATTTGACATTTTAAATAAGTCATAGTGTTGGAATAAAAATATATTAAAAATTCTAATATTTTCTGCACCATAATAGTATTTCTTTTTTAAAAAAATTTTTTAAATTGTTTGAAGTATTACAAATAGTAGTAATGTTTAACATTTAATGTTATCCAAAACCAAGCAATGAATTGGGGGTCTCTCTCACATCTAATTTAGAAATAGCTTAATTTACCAAGTCCATCACTAAATACACAATCGTCAAGTCAAAGATGTGCTCTTGGACCCAGCAGGCATTGCTCAGTGGTTGAGCATCGACCTGTGAACTGGGAGGTCACAGTTCGATTCCTGGTCAGGGCACATGCCTGGGTTGTGTGCTCAATCCCCAGTGGGGGGCCTGCAAAAGGGAGCCGATCAATGAGTCTCATCACTGATGTTTCTATGTCTCTCTCCCTCTTCCTTCCTCTCTGAAATCAATAAAAATACATTAAAAAATAAAATGATGTGCTCTTGCTTCAGATTGGAGCTTTGGGGTGAAAATAAGCAATAAATACTGACCCAGTGCTAAATGTTAAGAAAAATGTAGATGCCTACAGATAAAGGCTCAATGTTGAACTATGACAAAAATCAGAGGTTTGAAATAAAGTAATATTTTATGAG
Source organism: Plecotus auritus (assembly GCF_963455305.1). Taxonomy (NCBI): domain Eukaryota; kingdom Metazoa; phylum Chordata; class Mammalia; order Chiroptera; family Vespertilionidae; genus Plecotus; species Plecotus auritus. Next base: position 96,529,506 of record NC_137772.1, on the reverse strand, counting down.
TGTGAACACTAAAACTGGTAAAAGGGTTTCTGAAACAGAATTATTGGCATTTTGGAACAGATAATTATTTGTGGGGCTGCCTGCTCTATGCAGGACATTTGGCAGCAGCCCTCGTCTCCATCCACTACATGCTAGCCATCCCCTCTCCCAAGTCATGACACTTAAAAATGTCTCCAGACATTGCCAACGTCCCCTGGTTGAGACACTGATTGGATTGAAAATTGGAAGTGTAGAATTTTGTTTGGCAATTATTATCAATTAATTCTCTCCTTCCCTTTATTATCACTAAACATAGAGGGGAGGGAGCAACAGGGGCAATTATCACCACTCTTATTGATGCAGAAGCAAATATGAGACAAAACAATCTTGCCACTGTCTTACACAGACACAAAAGTACCTCCCACAGTGAAAGTAGTGATTTTAACATAATGTCTATGGGAATTGGCCTGTGGGGTTGAGGAGCAGTGTGGTGGTTGCCAGAGGAAAGGGAGTGGGTCCTAATATAAGGTGACAGGAAATTTGACTTCGGGTGATAGGCACATGGTGCAATATACCGTTCTTGTAACACAGAAACTCACACTTGAAGCCTATGTGATCATGATAACCAATGCCACCCCAATTCTATATAATAAAGAGGGAATATGCTAATTGACCATCACTCTGTCACAAAGACGGCTGCACCCACAGCTGAAGCCAAGTTCCCATAAGGAGCCTTAACGAGCAATCAGCAGGGACCTGAGGCTATGCCCTCCCCTGCCCCCATAGGGCTTGACAGGGGACCTCAGGCCACGCCCCCCCACCCTGGCATCAGGTTGGGGGACCCCAGGCCACGCCCCCCATGCCGGCACCAGGCCAGGGGACCTGAGGCCATGCCCCCCGCCCGGCTGGGCTTGACAGGGGACCTTAAGGTGCGCTTCCCGTCCTGGTGCTGGGCAAGGGGACCTCAGGCTGCTCCCCTCACCCCAGCGCCAAGCTGGGGGACCTCAGGCCGTGCCCCCTATCAGGTGGGGCTTGACAGGGGACTTCAGGCCACGCCCCCCGACCCTGGCACCAAGCCGGGGGACCTCAGACCGCACCCCCCGCCCAGTGGAGCTTGATGGGGGACCTGAGGCTGCACCCCCCTGCCTGGCGGGGCTTGACAGGGGACCTCAGGCTGTGCCCCCCACCCAGTGGGGCTTGACAAAGGACCTCAAGGTGCACCCCCAGTGCTGGGTCGGGGGAACTCAGGCCGCACCCCCTGCCCAGCGGGGCTTGATGGGGGACCTCAGGCCATGCCCCCCACCTGGCGGGGCTTGACGGGGGACCTCAAGGCATTGCTCCCTTCCCTGGTCTGGGCTGGGGGAACCTCAGGCCATGCGCCCTATCCTGGCGCCAGGCCAGGGGACCTGAGGCTATGTCCCCTGCTTGGCGGGGCTTGACAAGGGTGGGACTGGCCAGGTCTGGATCTAGCCCAACGGGGGCGGAGGCCGGCCAGGTCTGGGTCTCACATGATTTTGAGGTGCATGTGGGTGGGCAGGGACTTGACTCTGGGTCCCATGGTGCGCCCCAGACTCTGACAGGAGGAAGGTTTTCATATACATTTTACTAATTTTCTTTCATCTCTGACACTTCTATTATAGAGAAAGGGCAAATAGCAATATTAAATTATTTCCTCTAATTAATCCCCTTTTAATGTGCACGAATTTCGTGCACCGGGCCACTAGTAAGTTTAATAAAATAAAGAGGACATTACAAAGAAAGAGAATTACATAGATGCTAAAATCCTCAACAAAATATTAACAAATCAGATCCAGCAATATGTTAAAAAAATCATACACCATGACCAAGTGAGATTTATTCTAGGGATGCAAGGCTGCTACAATATTTGCAAATCAATAAATGTGATATATCACACAAACAAATTGAAAGACAAAAATCACATGATTATATGAATATATACTGAAAAAGCATTCAACAAAATCCAATATCCATTTTTGCTAAAAACTCAGCAAAGTGTGAATAGAGGGATCATACCTCAACATAATAAAGACCATATATGACAAACCTCCAGTCAACATCATTCTCAATGGGCAAAAGCTAAAACCATTTCCCCTAAGAACAGGAACAAGACAGGGATGTCTGCTTTCACCACTCTTATTCAACATAGTACTGGAAGTGCTAGCCACAGTGATCAGACAAGAAGAAATAAAAGGCATCCAAATTGGAAAGGAGGAAGTGAAACTGTCATTATTCTCAAATGATATGATATTGTACATAAAATAACCCTAAAGACTCCACAAAAAAATGACTAGACTTAATATTTATTAACGAATTTGCAATATAGTGGGATACAAAATTAACACCCAGAAATTGATGGCATTTTTATAAATCAATAATAATTTCTCAGAAAGAGAAATTTAAAAACCAATCCCATTTACCATTGCAGCAAAAAAAAATTAAGATACTTGTAATAAACTTAACCAAGTCAGAAAACTACAGGACATTAAAAAAAGAGATAGAAGAAGATATAAACAAGTGGAAGAATACATAGTGTTCAAGGATTGGTAGAATTAACATCATTAAAATGTCCATTCTACCCAAAGCAATCTATTCAATGCAATCTTTATCAAAATACCAATAGAATATTTCACAGATCTAGAACAAATACTCCAAAAATTTTTATGGAACCAAAAAAGACCCCAAATAGCCACAACAATCTTGAGAAAGAAAAACAATACCAGATATAAAGTTATACTACAAAGCCACTGTTCTCAAAACAGCCTGGTACTGGCCCAAGAACAGGCATATATATCAATGGAACAGAACAGAGAACCCAGGAATCGACCTAAGCCATTATGCTCAATTAATATTTGACAAAGGAAGCAAGAACATACAATGGTAAAGAGAGTCTTTTCAATAAATGGTGTTGGGAAAATCTGACAGGCCCATGCAAAAAAAAAAAAAAAAGAATCTAGACCACCAACTTACACTATATGCAAGAATAAACTCAAAATGGGTAAAAGACTTAAATGTAAGTCATGAAACCATAAATATCCCAGAAGAAAACATAGACAGCAAAATATCAGACATTTCATAAAGTAGAATTTTCACAGATATATCTCCTAGGGCAAGAGAAACAAAGGAAAAAATTAAACAAATGGGACTAGACCAAACTAAAAAGCTTCAGCAGAGCAAAAGAAACCAGCATCAAAATGCAAAGGAAACCCACTGTATGGGAGAACATATTTGCCAATGATATATCTGATTAAGGGATTAATTTCCAAAATATATAATGTACTCATATAGCTCAACAAAAGGAAGACAAAAAGCCCAATTAAAAAAATGTGCAGAGGACCTGAATAGACACTTCTCGAAAGAGGATATACAAATTGCCAAGATATAAATTGTATCTCATCACAGAGATACAAATTAAAATGACAATAAGGTACCACCTCACACCTGCCAGAATGGCTACCATCAATAAATCAACAAACAACAAGTGCTGGTGAAGACATGGAGAAGAAGGAACCATAGTACACTGCTGGTGGGAATTCAGACTGGTACAATCACTATGGGAAACAGTGTGAAGTTTCCTCAAAAAATTAAAAATGAAACTGCCTTTGGACCCAGTGATCCCACTTCTAGAAATATATCCTAAGAAGCTTGAAACACCAATCAGAAAGGATATATGCACCCATCTGTTCATAGAAGCCCTATTTACAATAGCTAAGATCTGAAAACAGCCCAGTGCCCATCAGTAGATGAATGTGTAAAAAGCAGTGGTACATTTACACAATGGAATGCTATGCAGCTATAAAAAGGAAGGATCTCTTACCCTTTGAGAAAGTATGGAGGAATCTAGAGAGTATTATGCTAAGCAAAATAAGCGAGTCAGAGAAAGACACGTATCACATGATCTCACCCATATGTGGAATCTAATGAATAAAATAAACTAATGAACAAAATAGACCCAGAGACATTGAAGCATAGAACAGACTGAGCTATTTCAGAAGGAAGGGAGTGAGGTGGGAAGAGGTTAACCAAAGAACTTATATGCATATATACATAGCCCATGGACAATAATAGTGCGGGGAAGGCCTGGGGTGGGGGCGGAAGCAAGGAGGAGGGGGTCAGTGGGGAAATAAAGGGGACATCTGTAATACTTTCAACAATAAAGATATATTAAGAAAAAATAAATTAAAAAATAAACAGTGCCAATAAAATAAATAAATAACTCTGGGAACTGGGATGTAGGCCTCACAAAAGGCATTCGAATTCATAATTTTAAAAGATGCTGGCCATGCAAAACCGCTATCTGCAGGCCATTTAACAGATGAGCAAACCAAAAACCAGCCAAGGGAAGTAACTGCCTAATCACAATGTTGCCATATACTGAGCTCATGAGTGCATTTGCTAATGCATTCTACAGAAGAGGAAAAGGAGGCTCTAGGAGGTCAACTAATTTGCCCAAAAGCACACAGCTAATGAGTGACAGAGCCAGGATTGGACCCAGGCCTAACTCACTCCCACACCTCTGCCCTTTCCTAATGGCAGATGGTGAAATCGTGGTGTGAACAAGAAGAAACATCCCAAGCCAGTTCAAATATCTATTCCAATGTGTGTCGGTTAGAAGTCTTAGGAAACCATCTGATATCATACACTATGGGATACATAGCCAAATGTATGGAAAGGAAAAAAAGATTTCACAAAGCATATTTTTTGAGTGATACAGTGAATTGTCAGTGACTGACTTAGGGAAGTGAAGAACCATCTGCAGTGGATACAGTCTCCAGGAAGCACAGGGTTGATCCTGCCTGGCTTGGTTAATGCTGGCGCCTCCTGGCATCCTGGCTCTGGCAGAGTAGCGGCTTATAAATCCTTTTCTAGAAGCTATCAGGCTTTGGAGAGGTCATGCAGGAAATCTGGGCTTTAAAATTGGCAGCATGATCCCAAGAATACTTTCGGCTCTCTCTAAGATTCAAGTCTTGGCTTGCACTCCTTCCCTCATGTGCAAAGGCCCCAGATAAGCCGTGACCTCCCCCTGCCATCTGCTGAGTTCTGTGTCTGCTGACTTGAGAGAAGGTCAGCTTTCACAGAATACATAAGTAAACTACAGTGAAAAGGCAATGAAAGGGTCTGTGTGTTTCTAACCCGTGCCTGCTCCTTCCTCTCCTTACAGCCTGCTTTATTTTTGTGCTTTTCGCTTTCCTGGTGCTTCCACTGTCCATGGCCTTCAGAGGTGAGCCGGCTGCTGCGCTGCAGGATGCCAACGGTCAGAGAGTTGGGCCGTGGGGTGATGGCACTTCATCTTTAAACATAAAACGTGTGATTAAGAAGAGCTAGCCAGGCCTGGCTGTTTTGGCTCAGTAGTTAGAGTGTCAGCCGGTGGACCAAACAGTCATGGGTTTGATTCCCTGTCCAGGGGCACATACCTTGCTTGCAGGCTTGGTTCCTGGCTGGGTGGGGGCACATGTGGGAGGCAAATAATCAATGTTGCTCTCTCTTTCTCTCTCCCCTTTCTCCCTTTCACTCTCTCTAAAAATCAATGGAAAAATAGCCTCAGGTAAGGATTAAATAAAAAGAGCTAGCCACACTAATGATTTCCAAACATATTATCAGTCACAACAGAATTATGTGGTGAACATTTAAAAAGTCTTGAGCCCTGCCCTGGGAGATATTGATGCATTATGTCTGGGATTCACAGTTATGTCTGGGATTCAGGCAGACATCTGCTTTTAAAAATCTGTCCCCAGGCCCTGGCCAGTGGTTGGAGCATGGGGCCTGTGCACCAAAGGGTCTCAGGTTTGATTCCCAGCCAAGGACACGTACCTGGGTTGTGGTTGGGGCATGCGGGGGTGGCAACCAGTTGATGTATCTCTCTCACATGGGTGTTTCTCTCTCTCTTTCAGTTTCCCTCTCTCCCTCCCTTCCACTCCCTCTGAAAAAGTAATGGAAAAATACACACACACACACACACACACACTATCCCTGGAAGATTCTGATACCTCGAGCCCAGATTGAGAGCCACTGGGCTAGAAGTTTCCTAAGGCCCCTTCCCGGATCTGTGGTCCCATGGGGAAGCCTGTGGTGAGCAATATAAGAAATGCAGCTTGTGCTATGGTAATGTGTAGATGCGCTATACATTGTTTTGCTTAATGAAGGAATAAATGCATCCACAAGTCATATATATTAAACAACCTCAATTATCCAGAAGTGTGAAGTATGGGAGAAGTTGAGGGGATGGGAAGCTCCTTAGTAGTCAAAAATCATTATCACATGTCAGTAAAATTAAACTCATGCCCTTGAATGTTGCCAATGGGAGCCCCTGAGCTCTGTGCCCACAATCTAGCTACCCCTGTTTCATAGAGGCCTAGCAAACCTGGTGTTCTAGGTTCCAAGTTCACAGTATATTGGAGCAGAAATTAAAAGGGCATAAGAGCTATTCCCAAAACCCTAATATCCTAATTGCTTAATGGATATGGGATTCCTTTTGGGGTGATGAAAATGTTTTAGTACTAGGTAGAGGTGATGGTTACACAACATTTTGAATATACTAAATGCCACTGAATTTTTCACTTTAAAATGGTTACTTTTATGTTATGTGAATTTCACCTCAATAAAAAAACAACAATACTAAAAGACAAAAACTAATATAAAAACAGTACTCTTAGATTAGTACCAAGTAAAAGCTGATAGCTTGACAGAAAATAAAAAACAAAATAAAATTCTAAAGTTTACATAGAGCTAAAATAGCCAAGTAGTCTGGGGCCATTTAGTGTAAAAGTAATTCAACCACTTTGATAGGCCCAAGCTATCATTATTACAGTACATTTCAATGTCGGAAGCCTCCCATTGTCCTCTGATTGAGACATTGGTAGCTGAAGCAACTTCCACCTGTCAATCTTATGTAAATCCTTGCTGATTGGCTATTACTGGCTATGGGTGGATCCCAAACCTTAATTAAAGGGATTGCAAGGCCAGAGCTCGTGGTAGTCCTCCCCCTTGAGGTGGGCTCCTGCCTGGCCCCCAATATTTCCAAATTAATACTTTTCTAGTCTCTTTCATTTGTGTGCGGCCTCCTCCAGAACCCGAACCCTGAACCTGAACCCTGAACCATGCCGGACGTGAAAGGGGTTCCCGTAGTTAAAAAACATTTAATGTCTTAGCCAAGTGGTTCAGTTGGGGCATTGTCTCATAATCTGAAAGTTTGTTGGTTCAATTCCTGGTCAGGGCACATACCCAGGTTACAGGTTCAATCCCCAGTCGAGGCACATATAGGAGGCAACCAATCAATGTTTCTCTCTCTTTCTCTCTCCCCCTCCTCTCTCTCTAAAATCAATAAAACATATCCTTGGGTGAGGATTTAAAAAAAATTAATATTTGTTCTAGGGCTCTATCTATCAAGAAGAGTTTACAAGATGTTAACTAAACCCTGTTGAGAAGTCAGGAGTACCCTTAAGAAAATGTTCTATGCAAAATCTATCAAGTGAAAAAACCCACACAAAACTTTGGAGCCTGTGGTTTTAGTTATTTGGAAAATGAACTTAACTGGAACAGTTCATTCACTAACAAGGCTGCGTACATGAGGCAAAACCTCACAGGCCAATTCATGTAGACATTATGTTAAAATCACTACATTCACTGTAGGAAGGGGGTATTGGCAAATTACTGCTTAATGGTTATAAAATTTATATTTGGGGTGATGAAAACATTTTTGAAATAAACAGTGGTGATGGTTGCACAAGATCATGAATGTAATCAGTGTCACTAAAAAGGTTAATATATATGATGAATGAATGTAAAAAAATAAAAATAATTTTCAAAGCTCTATAATATTGCTTTTAAAATGATGATACCTGGTAGTTATTATCAACTGCATGGGGGAGAGTTCTAAAGCTTAAAGAATGTAATTTTGATGCTGCAGATGAGACAAAAAGAAAATCTAGAGGGGAGGTAGGTTCTAAGTGATAATGTGCAGAGCACAGGGGAAAGAAGCCTTTATTAAATTTATTAAGGTCCTTTTAAGCCATCTGTGCACCAATGGACTCTTCTGTGAGCAGCAGCTGTTTTTATTCATTAGGAATGAGCAGATATATATGTTGTTGTTCAATGTTAATTTCCCAGCTGTTCAAAATCCAGCTGGATTTTGAGTTGAAAGGCAGTTCATATACAACAAATTTGTCATCAAGTATTTAAAGGTCTTTGTGTGAAAAAGTTGTGTTGAGCCTTGGGAACTATTTCTGCCTAATAATGGATTCAGCTAACCACCAGAAAGATCCAGGAGGTCAAGCCTCTGTAGGGTGATGATTGGATCAGTGTGTATGTGACTTTACTCTGTTTTGGGCCCTGATTCGTGGGTCTCTGTATACCTAGAAATTTTTATTCATTTTAATGGGATGTGGTATAGTCATAGGAAAGTTGTTTAAGTTTACTTCCTCTGCTTACATACCAAGGCATTCATGGGAAATAAAATGTAGGATAAAAGCTAAAACTTTAAATGTCATTGAAATGGAAAACTTTAGTTCTACAGTGAGATCCCCTTTCTTGGGCTCTGTTGGCAAATGTATTGCTTGGAGTAATGAATTAATCCTGAAATCTCAGTGGCTTAATACCACGCAAGTTTATTTCTTGCTCATACAAACTCCAGTGTCAATCAGGAGCCTCTCCAGGACTATGGGCAACAACATGATGATGTAATACTTCAACCTGCTTCAACTAAGAGCTGACCATCTCCCCCATGGCTTCCAGGTGGTCAAAGAAGGGGAAGAAAATGAAGGATCGTGTGTCAGTTTTTAAATGTTTTGGCCCCAGGGTGTCTCACAGCCCATGAGTTAGATAGACCTAGTCACAAAGCACTCCAGACCCACAGGGGGTTAGGAAATGTGAGGGGCGCATGCTGAGCAGTCAGTGTCTCTGCGCAGACAAGAAGTGTGCTAGAACCCATCAGAAGCCTGCTCGTTTGAGCTAGATTGGTCACTGAGGGAAACAGGCAATTCTTTCTTGTATTCTAAACTAGTGGCCCGGTGCACGAAATTCGTGCATGGTGGTGGGGGGGTGTTCCTCAGCCCGACCTGCACCCTCTCCAATCTGGGACACCTCAAAGGATGTCCTACTGCCGGTTTACAGGGATCGGGCCTAAACCAGCAGTCGGACATCCCTCTCGCAATCCGGGACTGATGGCTCCTAACCACTCACCTGCCTGCCTGCCTGCCTGATTGCCCCTAAGCACTCTGCCTGCCGGCCTGCTTGCCCCCAACTTCCCCCTGCAGCTGCCCTGCTCACCCCCAAATGCCCTCCCCTGCCAGCCTGCTCACCCCAACTGCCCCCCGTCCTGGCCTGCTCGCCCCCATCTTCCCTCCCCACTGGCCTGCTCACTCCAAACTGCCCCCCTCTCTGTCCTGATCACCTCCAACTGACCCCCACTGATGGCCTGCACGCCTCCAACTGGCCCCCCTGCTGGTCTGCTTACCCTCAACAGCCCCACCCCCCACCAGCCTAATCACCCACAACTGCCCTCCCATCCTGGCCTGATCACCTACAACTGCCCTCCCCTCTTGGCCTCTAACTGCCTCTACCTCGGCCCCGTCACCATGGCTTTGTCCAGAAGAATGTCCGGAAGGTCTCCTGGAAGGTCTCCCAGTCTAATTAGCATATTACCCTTTTATTAGTATAGATAGAGGCCTGGTGCATGGGTGGGGGCCAGCTGGTTTGCCCTGAAGGGTGTCCCGGGTCAGGGTGGGGATTCCCTTGGGGCATGGAGTGGCCTGGGCTAGGGGCCTGCGGTGGTTTGCAGGCCTGCCACGCCCCCATGGGGTGAGGGTCCCCGCTGGGGGGGTGTGGCCAGCCTGGGTGAGGGGCTGAGGACTGTTTTCGAGCTGGCCACACCCCCTTCAGGGTGAGGGTTTGTGCTGGGGTACCTGGCCAGCCTGGGTGAGGAGCGGATGGCTGTTTGCAGGCTGGGCACACCCCCAGCGGGGACTCTTATTCCATGGGGCATGGCCTGCCTGGGTAAGTGGCTGAGGGCCATTTTCAGGCTGGCCACAGACCCTTCAGGGTGGGGTTGGGGTCCCGCTGGGGTGTCTAGCCAGCCTGGGTGAGGGGCTGAGGGCCGTTTTCAGGATGGCCACAGTCCCTTCAGGATGGGGGGTCCTGCTGGGGTGCCTGGCCAGCCTGGGTGAGGGGCTGATGGCTGTTTGCAGGCTGGCCACATCCCCCCCTGGCGACCCAAGCTCCCAGCCCCTCCTGTTTTTCTTTTTTTTTTTCAGCACCTCCTTGAGCGGAGGCCAGGGCTGGCTGAAAGCAGGTATCTGGGATTTATTTATCTTCTATAATTAAAACTTTGTAGTCTTGAGCAGAGGCCAGGGCCAGCCAGGGCGGGCAGGAAGCTTGGCTTCCTCCATCGCAGGGGGCAACCCAAGCCTCCTGCTCGCTTCAGCTGTGGCGGCTGCCATCTTAGTTGGGTTAATTTGCATACTCATTCCTGATTGGCTGGTGGGCATAGTGGAGTGATGGTCAATTTGCATGTTTCTCTTTTATTAGAGAGGATGATATATTATGTCACATTGGTTAATAATAGACCCAGACCTGAGTAAAGTAGAGAAAGCATTGCTATGTGGAGAAAAATATCATTAAGAAAGAGTGTGGGTCTGGGCCCATTGATTTGATAGTTTTCCAAATCTAGTAGCTAAGGACATGTCAGTAAACACTTAGGTTTGGGTGAGTGAACTGGTCAATGGTGATACTATGGTGCTTGCCAGCTCCTTCCTGATACCTAGGTCCTGGAAGCAGAGTAATTGGGAGTCTCAGTTTACACAGTAGATGCATTTTGAAAATTTGACCCAGACATTGGATCTTATTTTAAGCATAACATGGGACCTGGATATCTAAAGAGATTCTTTGTAATATGAATCATTGAAAAAATGGTTGTCATATTTTGGCTTTTCATAAAAGCAGAACACACCTATAATCACTTCATACCTAGACAAAAGGTGCAGCGATGTGTGGTCCCTGCTCTGTCTGAGGTGCAATGGACTGCGTTCAGCCAACTGAGCACCCTGAAGATCAGGCAGCCATGAGACTGAGCAGACTCCCCAAGCTGGGGATCAAGTGATGGTTTGTGTGATGAGCATTTTGGCTTTCATAGAAACTTATACTTTATTTTCCTAACTGGACATTGTGCTTTCAAATGCATTTATCTCAGTCCTCTCTGTTCTCTCCCCTTTGTAAGAATGAAGTTTTTGGAGGACTGCCCCATACAGCCCCTCATTCCTCTATATTTGCTTGTGAATGAGATCATCGGGGCCTTAAAGGTAAAGTACAATTATCCACTGTTTGTAGTTCTCATAGAAATATATTTTACAGGCACCATGGAACGCATCCTTTGATTGTTAAGAGGAGCTGAACAACTGCCCCCTAAGCACATGGTTGTCAAAGCGACAGGGAGAGGTGCATCTTGAGACCTGCTGCAGAGGTGGGTTTTTCCTGATGAGCAGCATTCACCTGGAGTTGTGCCCCTGCAGTAGCTTCCTTCTTGCTGCCTGAGTTCAGTGTGCCAAGTTGTGGCTTTTGTCTAACTTTAGAGGCTGATGCAGAGGAGTTACCAGCTGCCACTGTACCATTGCATTTGGCTAGTGTAATTGCAGCTTTTCTCTGTGCTTTTAAAAAGTTTCCTGTGCAAGACAGTAGAGTTTGCATTTGATTAAAACATGTTTAATTTTAGCAGTTCTTATATCTTAGTCAGTTTCCAACTGACTAGCATAGAATTAATGTGCTTCAGTCATCAATGAAACGTCAAAGTCTGATGTTTGGGGCTAGGAGTGATTTTTTGTGACTCTCAAACTTACATCAATAGGGAGCTGATTTGCTCATGGATCTCATTGACAACTGTTTAAAGAGGAAAAGTAATCAAAGAAGAAATATCAAGGGTCTTGCACAGCTTGTAGTTAAGTTTTCAAAATCCCTGTCCCACAGAAATGTCACACCTGCTAAATGTACTTTAGGTTGACCTCCATCTATCAGTGACCCTTCCCAACCAGCCAAGCCCACTCCAAAGCTTCCTATATCAAAAGTTAGAAAACACAAGCATCCTTTTCCCAAAATGGTTTCATAAAAACAAAGCAATAACATAAGAAAAAAACAGAATCAAGCCCTAGCCAGGTAGTTCAGTTGGTTAGAGCATCAGCCCAACATGCCAAGGTTGCAGGTCTGATCCCTGGTCAGGGCACATACAAGAACCAACCAATGAACGTATAAATAATGGAACAACAAATGGATGCTTCTCTTTCTTTCTATCCCTTCCCCTCTTTCTCTCTAAAATCAGTAAATTAAAAAAAATAAACAGAATCAAAAGTGTCATGGATAAAATTTCATTTGGGCCCACTGTCTGATTTCTTTGCCAGTTTCCTTCCGGTTCTTAGAGCCTTCAAATGGTGCTGGCCAATGACATTGGTCATGAGATTGATCTAATTCTAAGACATCAAAGGAATGTCTTCAAGCTCAATTCTGTCTTGGGACATGTGACTGATTTGGAGCAAGTGTTTGGAGTCCTTTGTGTCTGAGATTACCTCACTACTAAATGCCCTCATCTCCTAACAGCATTTAGGGGGTGATATTTTGGAAAGTACAAATTCATGTGACCCTCCCTGTAATAACATCCTTGTGGGATTCTCCTAGGACTCTGTTTAGCTCCAAGGAAACTCACATACTCTCAGCTTAACAGGCTGCATCTCCCTTGTGGTCCCACAGGGTTAGGGGAAGGCTCTGATGGACTGAGTGCCATAGCAATGCTCAAAACAAGGGAGTTTCCAGCAGCAATTACCTCCGCTCTGACCTCTCCCACTCCACTGCCTCATCATCAAGCCACAAAGCAGAACTTTCCTTTAGAGATGTTACTGTCCGCAGGGTCTGTTCCTCTTGATACCAGCAAACTTTTCTTTTATGAAAGCCAGCCCAGAACACAAACATAATTTATTTTAATGATCAAACTAGGGCTCTAATAAACATCATTGCTTCTCCTCAGCAATCTAAAACTGTTTGAAGCCAAATTAAATTTTTGTGCTCATTATAGTGAGGTGGTACACAGTGAGGCTATAACCATTGGAGCAATAGCAAACAGGTTTATAAAATACCAGACAGACAGCTACCAGTGGTGTCAATGCTTTGTATTTAAGGCCCCGAGAACACTGCCCAGTGACGCCCAGCCTCCTTCCTGAAATGCATGGGATAGCACCACAGTATGACATTCTATTGAAGAGAAAGCTGAGGAGAAGTAAGTGGACATTTCCCAGAGTTACCGAAAAAGAACTGAGGGGTCACGACCCATTAGTAGATCATAAAATGAACCTGTAAATATTTCTCTCTTTTCTGTATCCAGCGCGGTTAGAGAGCAATCCAGTTCCTGAGTAGGGGCGGCTGGGGATTGAGAAAATGAAAGAAAGAGACAGACATAGAGATAGAAGGAAAAAGCTGGGGCTGGGTGGGACCACTGTCCTCTGACATGGACAGGGACAGGAACAGTGACTCTGAGCCCATACAGTGTGTTTATTTTATACAGCAAGAAAAACAGGAAGTTTTACTAAAAGTCAAGACAAAGGAGATTATGTGCATTCTTGGGTGGGCCCGAGTCCTATTCCTGGTGCTTGGCTGGATTTAAATAACAAAACCCACCCCCTGGCACCTGGGCTGAAGGTCAAGCTGACACACTCCTGCCTTTTGGCAAAGCGTGTTTCCAGGATGTGGCTTTGCCAACGCCAATGAATTCAGCTGACAATAATTAAAGAAATGCCATGTGCTTTCCCAGGCACTCTCTACAAAACCTAATAGGTTTTGATCACTGTTTTACAACTAGAATGAAAATTATTAGAGTGCCTCCCAGTAAGGTAAGTATTGTGTGATACACATGTGTGTAGGGGCAAGTTGACCATATAATTTCTTATCCAAACTGGGATACTTGTGAGAGTACCGATACACGGGGGCTCTAGTAATAATCATACCAGCAAAATGCCATAAACCAGGATTTTTCTGAGCCAACGAGGACATTCAGCCACTCATTACTACTCATGATGTGAAGTGTCTTTATAACTGAGCACTAGTCTCATTTAGCGGCCATTTATCTCTCTAATGCTCACCGCATCTTCCAATGTCCTCCTTCTTAGTAATAATTGCTACCACCCAGTGAGCGGGCTTACTATGTGCAGGGCATTGTGCTAAGAGCTTTGACCCCACCTTGAACACATTCAGTCTTTACAACACTTTTCTGAAGCAGTTGCTTGTATCAAGAAGGAACAAAAAAAATCAACTCTAGCTAACGTAAGGGGCAATTTCTTGGAAAAACTCACACTTTAAAGTTGGTGACAGAGAAAAAAGAAGCTGACAACTTCCTGCACCCGGATCCCAGCTAGTTCCTCTTTTGGGGTGTCACTGTGCCCAAGAACCAGTCCTGGGAGGGTAGTCAGATCCATGAACCTAGGAGCACAGGCACCAGGATTTTGCCTCCCACACATACATGATGGGTGGGGGACAGCCTGAAGGGATGGGGCCTTGCCTGGAAGGGAAATGGGCGCTGAGTGACTAAAACCTGAACTGTACTACCAGCTCCTGTTTACAGATGAGGAAACTGAGTCTTAGAGGTTGCTCCTCTTGAATTTAATGGAGTAAAATGGCAGAGCTGATATTCAAACCATGCCTGCCAACCTCACAGTCTGCGTTGGCTGCTCTGCCCCAGTCAAACGGATTTTCTCCTGTTTCCCGAACTCTTTGCATTTGCTACACCACTCCCACTCCACGGAGGTCCCTCCCACCTCTCCCTGCTCATAGGGTCCAGAGTATACCATTCTTCCAGGAAGCCATTCCTGGAAGAGTCAGTTCTATCCAGTTGCTTCTCTGGACTCCTTTAAGCCCTCACCTTCCTTTTCTTGTGGAAATGTTCTGCCTTCTGGCCAGGCTGACAGTCTTACTCCTGGAAAACCTGAGTAGCTGGACCAAATGCGAGTGTCGTCCCAACATAGAAAAGAATTCCTCTGACTTAACATCTTTGATTTAAGCACCAGTGTAATGGTCCAAGGTGTGGACTGACACCCATCTCATTCTTCACTCACCATGGACCTGGGTGAAATGACAACTTCTCTGAGCCTGAGGGTCCTCATCCACACAACAGGGATAAGTAGAGCTCCTGGCTTAGCATTAAATGAGATCATACAGGCCACCCATGGGACTAACCACTTAGGTTTTCCTAGGCTTTATCATCTTTTTATAAGTAGTAACTCTTTGATGTAGAAAATAAGAGAATACAGATAAACACCAGTAAATTCCATCACTCAGAGAAACTTACTGTTGACATTTTGGCCGATGGCTCCATTTTTGGTCTCCCTATGCATATATTTATTTAAATACCTCTTGCTAGGAGAATTCATCAAAATGATGTACATTAAGCATCTAACCCAACTCCTTTTGTACAACACCAGCCCCAGTGTCACTCTCACCTCTACACATATAACCCCCAGGTCTCCATCACGAGCCCTCACCTCTCACTTTCCATCTCCAGGCTCTGACTCCACCTCCCTGCTGGCCAGCACCACCTGATTTCCATCCAGAATTCTAAATGAGACAAGTCCAAACCTGAAATCATCATCCACCCAATGACACAGCTTTAGCTCCTCTGCTCTCCGTCTCTCTTGATATTATCACCAACTTCACTGCCTTGATTTGGAGCCCAGTTTGCTACATCTCTTGACTCCATCCTGCCCTTTGATTTCACTCATGCTCAAAATCTCTCCCATTCCCAACCTGCCATACTCTCAGTTATCAAAGGATTCTTTCTGGAGCCCCGCTGTCATGAGGCATGCCATGATATTGACCTTAGGAGAGGTGGGGAGCCTGGGAATTTGAACAAGAATGAATAAAGACATTAAAGATTAAGTTGTTAGCAAAGAGAAAAAGACATGCGCTGTATGGTGCACTGCACAGTTTTTGCTTGGCCTTGAGTCGCTTCTTTCCCTGGTTTTCAAAAGACATTAAAGATTAAGTTGCTAGCAAAGAGAAAACAGGAAACCAGGATTCCTTAGCAAAGAAGACCTGTTTGTTTTGTGGTTACATTTTCAGAGGGAACACCTGAGACAAAGGCATCATGGCCAGTCAGAGTTGGATGGGGATGATGGTCCTTTGTGTAATAAAATGGGAGCACAGGTTCAACGGGGTGTCAGGATGAAACTAGGAACCATTCATCAGAGTCGAGATGGTGTTTGTCCCCTAAGAGTAATTAGCAAGGGTGTCATTCAAAGATGGGGTCTGTGCTCCTGACTTGACAACCATGTAAGGACAGGAGGGATACACTCACTGCACAGCCCCACTGGAATCCTAGATCTCTGGAGATGGCAAGTGATGGAAACTTCCAAGAAAAGAGATGGGTGAAGGTGTGGGCATGGGAAAGGAGGAAAGGACCCACAGTGTCCTGAATTGACCAGGCCTGTGAAGTAGCCT
This sequence comes from Plecotus auritus, assembly GCF_963455305.1. Lineage (NCBI taxonomy): Eukaryota > Metazoa > Chordata > Mammalia > Chiroptera > Vespertilionidae > Plecotus > Plecotus auritus. Next base: position 96,513,051 of record NC_137772.1, on the reverse strand, counting down.
GGAGGTGGCCAGAACATCTGCTGGGGGTTCCTCACAAGACAGAGGGGCCTATTGAGAGGTCCTCTAACATCTGGACCAGGCATAGGTGTTATGTCACTTGTGGTGGAAACGTGCTAGGACAATAGAAAGGAAAGTCTGTCCAACCGGGCTTCCGCACAGCATAGCGATTGGGCAAACGGAATGAGTTGGGGGATGTGCTGGGACCCAGTAGAGAGAATGAGCAAAGGGCATTCCTGAGGTGTGAGCCATGTGTTGTGGTGGAAGAAACCATGAGGAGGAAGGAAAGAAAAGGTTCCCCCACTGACGGTTACTCTGTGCTGATCAGACAACACTTTCAGGCCACCTCAGTAAATCCCTTATCCCCACCTGTGTCTATGAGTCTGGAAGAAGCAAGAGGTAGCTGGGACACCATGTGACACACCGAGTGAGTACATGGGTGTGCACACACATATACACTGCACACATGTGTACACACGCTCACCCTGGGCCAAGAGGAGGGCCATGGGACTCCTGCCCACAGCTTTCCACACCTGGTCCCTTGTGGAGGGTCCACACTTTAATAGCCACAGCAGTGTCTACCCAAACATTTTCAGTGGTGCCTCCCTGCATACAGAAACACCTCCCGAGTGCTTTTCTCCCTCCTCAGCCATGCTTCTTCTTTTAGTGTTTTACATTTCTTTAGAGTTGTCTACTCTGGTTTCCCCACCCTCACCTCCTATTTGCTCACCTATAACCCTGCTGAAGCTGCTCTCATCGAGGTCATAATTGCCTCAATATTTCCAAGTCCAAAGAGCAATTTTTAGTCCTTATTGTCCTGGAGCTCCCATCCCTTTAATACAGTGGTTCTCAACCTTTCTAATGCCACGACGCTTTAATACAGTTCCTCATGTTATGGTGACCTCCAACCATAACATTATTTTCGTTGCTACTTCATAACTAATTTTGCTACTGTTAATGAATCGTAATGTAAATATCCGTGTTTTCCGATGGTCTTAGGCTCTACAGCAGCGGTTCTCAACCTGTGGGTCGAGACACAGGGATTCTGCAGAATGAGGACAGGGCCAGGTCCGTGTGTGAGGATCTCCCTGGGGGAAAGCTGAGAGGAGGCAGAGACACAGAATGGCTTGGTGGAAGGGATGCCAGATTTGGCTGAAGATGTGCTTGGCTCTCCCACTTTTTACGCATGACTTTGGCCAAGCCCCTTAACCTCTCAACAATAAACAAAATATTTGTCAACTGAAACCAGGGCAGGGCCAAGGAACTGACCTCAAGGCCAATGAAGTGAACCAGAGTAACAATGATACTCTGGGTGCAGAGATGAATTTAAGTCAATTAATCCTTTGTCCAAAGCAACTAACATATCTAAAAGGAAAATGCCAACACTGATGCCTTCATCTTTGCTTTTTATTCTTCCTCCTCCTCCTCCTCCTCTTCCTCCTAATTTGCTGCTCTGCCCCCTGACCTCTGGCTCCCTGCCACAACCCAGGTGTCTCTCCTCCTGTATGGCTCCATCAGGATGAGGCAGCTTCTGTCCAAGGCTGTGGTGACTGATGATGAATATCCCTAGAGGCAGAACTCACACAAATAGTACATTTCAACCTCAGCCTCTTCCTTTTCCTCTGGTTCATTCTAGCAAATTACTGGGTCTTGTCTGAATACCAGCCTGATTTTATTCCCCTTTCTAGCAGCCTCAGGGTTACTGTGACAAAACCCTGAACCTTTGTGGCAGGGGTCCTCATGCTCAACCACACGGTCTATTACTTGTCCTGCGCAGCGGTTTTGTCTATGTGGGGTCCCAGTGGAGAAACTCTTGCCTGTCTGGTCCTAGGAAAGGTACTTTCACTCTTTTCAAAGTGGGAATTTTATACTCATAAGAGTTTTCAAAGGGATTTTTTTAAAGGGGGATGAGGTAAGGGAGGCAAAGAATGTGAGATGCTTTTATTTATTTTTATCTTTAAAAAATCTTTATTGTTGAAAGTATTACATATATCTCCTTGTTTCCCCCACTGACCCCTTCTAGCCTGCCCCTGCTCCCTGCCCAGGGCTTCACCACCCTGTTATCTGTGTCCATGGGTTATGCAATTATGCAAATATGGTCTTTGGTTGATTATACCCCCTCAAGTTCCCCTTACTCTTCTCCCCCAACCCCCACCTTCCCTCTGAGATTCCACAGTTGCGAGGTGCTTTTAAATTACAGTGCAATTCTGATTACTGGTACAAGAGCAAGATTTGTTGTTGTTAATATTACTAAAGCTGTGTTGTCAATCAGTCACTGGCACCTTGAAGTTTTAGAAAGAGCATGGACTTTCAAACAAGGCATATCTTAGCTTTACTTGCATTCATGGCGTTTGTTATGAAAAGGAGAAAGGTCCTCTTATTTGCTGACTCCAACTGCATTTTGGGAAAGTGAAAAAGTATTCTCTCCCAACCCCAGATCAGATGGGTTTGATCTGACAGGTAAGGGCGCTCAAGGACAACTATAAAATCTGCCAAGGTCACAGAAGTAAATTCTGCTTGGGGCTCTGGGCTGGCCTGCTAGTGGCACCACAGTGCGCTGTATGGTGCACTGCACAGTTTTTGCTTGGCCTTGAGTCGCTTCTTTCCCTGGTTATCTGTGTACATCTCTGGAACTTGCATAAACCAGTTTTGTATGTTTTGGCCTGGCTGCACGCAATGTCATTAATGTAGGTGTGCTTTTGGTCTCTGGATGTAAATACCATACAGTAGCAAATCTACTTAACATCAGGTTAGGGTTTGGAGGCCTTTTGTAAACACATTTGTCTGGAAGTTCAGGATGACATTAAACAGTGGCCACTAACATCCCCTCTTGCCACGTTGTTGTGAAATGAAGTTCCTGGGGCTGTAGCTTTGTGTCTATGTGTCAGTCCTCAGTGAGGAGCCCCCATGCTTTAGAATTTGAGATGAAGACTTTGTTGTGTGTTTCCAGAGGTAGTGCCCGGGGGAGCTTGGACCCTGCATAACTGTGCTTCTATCTCAGCTGTAAGCACAGTCTCTGTGTATTTTCAAGGAGCTGATCTGCACTTTTGCGGGGTAGGGGGTGCTAATCAACCCCTGGATGGCCATCAACGTGGGGCACTTCTCTTTATCAGTAGCCTCATCTCAAACTGAGAGGTCACTCCTCTCTATAGCTTTAAGAGAAAAGGCCTCTGAGTTCCCATGAGTTTGGAGACACTCTGAGCATCTGTCACCTGGAGTCCTTCTGGCCTGATTTCCTCCCAGGTCAGATGGCGCTGGCTGCGCCCTCTGCTGGGCAAAGGGGGGAAAGCCCTTATTCTGCTTTGTCCCTTTGGGCACTTCCGATTTTATTTTCACTTGAGCCTTGGATGATCAGAGGGTGTGCAACTTGTGGATCCTGCCCTCATCTGTGATGCCCAATGCCATTCTTATTGTGCCCCATGTCGTCCTCTCCATGCTGGAGCCAGGGAGCCTGCGGACTCAGACACTGGGGCCGGCAAGGTATTCCGTGGCGCCCCTCCCACTCTGCTTTCCCCAGGCCATGACTCCACAGTTATTCCCAGCCACAAAGCTAATGTTTAAACACAAGTAAACACAACTGAAGGCCAAAAGAGCCCATTTATAAGCTCAATCCAGGCCATCCATCAACCAGTACTTCCCTTAATGTCCGTGATACTAACTCCTGAGCAGGGCACTTGAGAAGAATGTCCAGGCTCCAGTCTAAAAAGCAAGCCACGTCTATAAAGACAAGGAAAAGCCAGACTGCACTCATGGAGGAGAATGACCTGGCACCTCTCCGCAGCTCCCCTACCCCCACCCCGCCCCGCCACCTCCCTGGCACACAGGGACCGCACCGCTGGCTCAGGCCCACGGTAGATAGCCTAGCATAGCAGACAGCTTCGTTCTCGTCTTCATCAGTGAGCTCCAAAGACCTGAATCCAGGGGCCCTGCACTCCTCCCACATGAGCACTTCTGAGGCTTTGTTCCTGGGGCCTTGGCAAAGGTGGAAAGAGCTTGTGAAAAACCCTGGGGTTAAAAATGGCTGTTAGCAGGACAGTGCTTTGGGTCTGTCATAGCCAGGTCTCACATGTTGGAGGGCCCCAGGTTCTGACGGGCATGATTTCCCTGGAGTGCTGCAAAAATCGCTCCCTGAATAGAGGACGGTTTATCAAATACCAACGCCTATAAAAGTGGCAAAATATTCCCTTAACCAGAAATGGCTGGAAGAGGATTTATTTTCTTCCTTTCTCTATTGATATTTATATCTTATTTCACAACAAAATTGGAGGGTCTTTAAATATTATATTTAATACAATAAAATAAAAGGAAAATATATAGTTAAAAACAGAACAGTAGGAAAAGCTATGACGACTGGAAAGCAGAGGAGTAGAGGTTCTATTATTTTTTCCTACTCCAATGGTGAGAAATTATGCTCATTCTCACATGCCCCGCCCTCACCCCCATTGCAATGAAGAGTATCAGTAATAGGTTTTAAATAATTGCTAAAATCTGCACTAAATTTTTGGCTTTGGGTTTTCTTGCCAACAAATCAGTAAGAAAAAATATGATGATCAACAATAAGCTGCACATTTTCCATGGAGTAAAAAATATGCTCTCTCAGGAAAAATACAGATAAGTCTAAAAGAACATGTTCATGTGCATCGATCCACAGAGGGGACACAGTGATTCAGAGGTGACATCATCAGCATGCTACACAAAGGCATTAGAAAGCTCTGAGTGATCATTTATCAGGGTCTCCCTCGATGGATGGTGAGATGGTTATGACAAAGCACATTTTAGGAAAACAGTTGGGGCCAACCCAAATGGTCCACAACTCGGGTTCTCTAGGGACTGGCTTAATCCAGAGATGACGTCCACACTGTTTAGGAAGTGATCGGCATGCCTTCATGTGATTCCCTGTTACTATCATTTCCCTCATCTGGGCTTTTGATAGAATGTGAGCATAAGAAGCTCAGATTTGTAATCATTCAACAGGGCCCTGGAGTGCAGACTTTGTACACTGATGTTAAGTGGGCTGCATGTATCTGCAGACTGAAAGCACCTGACCAGGACTGACCCAAAGGGACAGCCACCCCTCCTCTGTAGGCATGTCATAAGTTAGTGGTATTCTGGAGAAATGAACATGGTAACACCTGAACTTTCTGGATATTATGAAAATCCAAGTGGCTGGGAGGGATAATCAATTGTTTCTATCTGAGAAAAGACTGCAGCAAAAATAACTAGACATTGAAGTCATTTGATTTGATTTGCTACATTGGGCATCATGCTAAGAACCACCTTGTTCCATTCTTTGCCTGAATCAATAGAGATGGCAGTTGAAATGAGGACCATTTCACTTCTTTCCATGATGAGTGCAAAGAGATCTGACTCAAAAGTGACCAATGTTCATAAGACTCGTTTACATAGGCACATTCTCTGTAACTGGCCTGGTCTTCCACTTCTGTAAGTCAAAATGGGAAAAACAGGAATTTGAAATTGTATTTTGCCAAACAACTGAGAGCTCAGTTTGAGAAAACAGCTGTCGTTTCCCCCTTCATGTGCCACATGACATGAGCCTGACGGAAAGGAATTGCAGAGCCTTTCATGTGACTCACCTGAGGGCCACTCAGCTGTCCCCACAAGGCTCGTGAGAGAAAAGAAGCTTTCTTCTTTTTCGGTTTTTGGTTTATGCATATCCACAAAACCTCATACCTAAGTACAAACTATCCTTTCAATATCGCATGTGTGGAAGTGTGTATAAGATCTACTAGGCAACAAATACAAGATGGAATCTGCACCTGGATACCACAGAAATTATAAAAAGTTTTAAGATACGTAACAAGAAAAATAATGTACCACAGTGAGATACCATCTCACACCCGTAAGGATAGCTACTATAAAATAACAACAACAAAACAACCCAGAAAATAGCAAGTGTAGGTGAGGATATAGAGAAATTAGAATGCTTGTGCACTGTTGCTGGGAATGTAAAATGTTTCTAGTGGGAAACAGTATGGAGGTACCTTTAAAAATTATAAATAGAACTGCCATATGATGCAGCAATTTCACTTCTGGTCATATACCCAAAAGAATTGAAAGTATAGTCTTGAAAAGATTTGTACACCAACGTTCACTGCAGTATTATTCACGATAGGCAAAATGTGGAAGCAACTCAAGTGTCCTGGACAGATGAATGGATAAACAAAATGTGATAAGTAAATACAATGGAATATTATTCAGCCTTAGGAAGGAAGGAAATTCTGACATGTGCTACAACATGGATGAACCTTGAAGACATTATGCTAAGTGAAATAAATCAGTCACGAAAGGATAAATACTGTATGATTCCACTTATATGAAGTACCTAGAGCAGTCAAATTCATAGAGATAGAAAGTAAAATGGTAGTTGTCAGGGGCTATGGGGAAGGTTGAATGGGGAGAAAATGTTTAACAGGCACAGTTAATTCAGTTTTGTAAGATGAAGAGAGTTCTAGAGGTGAATGGTGGTGATGGCTATATAATAATGTGAATGTACTTAATACCACTTAATTGTGCACTTAAACATGGCCAAGATGGCAAATCAATGTTGTGTTTTATCACAATTAAAAGTAAAAAATAAAAGTAAAATATTGTGTCCCTTAGTCCTGCCAAGCCTCCCCAGAATGATGGACTCTCCCAGGAGGAAGCATATTCATGCTCACAGTCTCAACTCCATTCACTCTCTGTTGACCGAAGGTCTTAATGTCCCACCTTTGCTCTCCCAGTGCCTCTGGCTTGGCAGAGTGGGTGGGGGAGGGGAGAAATACTGGTGGGAACTATAAGCTACCCAGTTGAATGCAAGAACCAATCAACCAAACAAAAACGGGGAGGAGTTATAAGCGGGAGTTTGCAGCTCCATGGAAGTGACTAAAAGAAGAAACCAAGGAGAAGCCACCAAGAGAAGTGTCCCGTTCTGTCAGAAAATGGGTTAAGTGTGTGGAGTCTGGACCCAGGTTGGAATCCTGGTTCTGCTCCTTTATAGATTCTAGTGTGACTTTGGACATGCCATTGAAATTCTCTGTGCCTCAGTCTCCTCACCTGAAACGAGCTTAGAACAGTGCTTGGCACGTAGGCATGTGGAGTGTAAGCATTTGTTAAATAGCAGAAAAGTTTCTTGAATTCATCCTCCCTACCATACTGAGATGTATAGGGGAAACTGAGGCTCAGAGAGGTGAAGTGTCTCATCTAAAGACAGCCAGAACCACATGCAGGTCTCTGACTCTGGGTCCCAGTTCCTGCCCTGCATCCTCCACGCTCTCCCTGCCTCCTTGGTGACCTTTCTTGGAGCCAGCCGTGGGAAGTAGGCAGTGTGGGGAAGTGGGTGAGGTTGAGCCACGCAACCTCTGGAGCAACGACTCCTGCCCCTGCCCCTATTGCTTCTGCACTCAGAACGGAACCTGCACCATGAAACAAGAGCCTAGAACAGGCTGCATGAGAGTTTGAAAGCAATACAAGCCCCGCTGTGGGAAATCATTTCCTTCATTCACTCGTTATGTGGAGACTGACCTACCCAGGCCTCATGACTGCCCTGCCCTTGGCCCATCTCATCGCCATCATGTCTAGTTCTTGGAAGGTGGACAAGGCTAGGGAAAGAAGGTGGACCTTTGCATGTATTTTATTTGAATAAGTGATTCATGCACACAGTAAAAATTCAAAGCCACCAGAGGATATTCAGTGTAAACTGAATCTTTCTTCCACCCCTACTCTCCAGTGCCTAAAGCTCTTACCAGAGACCTCCACTGTGATTAGTTTCCTGTGAAAGGAAGGAAACCCCACAATCAAATGACTTTTCTCACTAGGGAGTTGGTTCAGATGGGCAACAGACAGCAACAGAGCAAGACAGTCTATAAGAGCTGGTGGGCATCAAGAGACTCAGGCACACCTCAGAAATGGGGTTTCTAAATGGGGTTCAGCTTCCCACTGGGTGACTGTGTGGGTAGGTCATTGTCTGCCATGTACATCTGCCTTGGGCTGCTTCTCTGAGCTGTGAGTGTGAACCCCAGAAAACAGTCCCTTAGGGCTTCTAAGCCTTTCATGCTGAAGGCTGGGAGCCCCCACCCTCTCCTTGTTGTTATGGAGGGAAGAGACCAGTTCCTTAATCGAGCACAGACAGGGAGAGGCCCTGTGCACAATCTACACTGAGGAATAACAGAGATTAGCATTGGAGATCTTCCCCACCCCCTGCCTCATCCTCTCTTCCTTTTCCTTCCTTTCCTTTTGCTTTCATTCCTCTTCCCCACCCCCAAGTGCACACTAGACACATACAATAAGCAGTGCCTGGGCTTCCTATGGATTTATGATTTACAGTTATTCATCTTATTATCTTAGTGGCTTTGCCAGGTAAAATATTAAGACATCACTGCCATTATAACCTTTTCTTCCATGATCTCATTGGCAGTTGGTGTTGCCATGACAACCAGGCTGGAGAACTGGTACTGAGCTTCCGTGGAAGATGATGTGAACACTGGTGTGTGTGTGTGTGTGTGTGTACACAGACTTTCCATCATGTATATCTGTTGTGCAAAAGCAATGGATGAATTTCTTAGTCCACACCTTCTGCTTCTCCTTCCAATTTGGTCAAAATTAGCACCAGGGCTCTAAATCAATGGGAAGGAAACTTTGGAGGATGATTTCTTTGTTTGATGTTTGAGTAGCAAATTGGAACCAGAGACACATAAGAAATATTTAGGCACTTTCTACCCACGTAAAATGAAGCAACTACTCCCATTTGATGTGGCTCCTTGGGCCCAGCCAGCGTAGCTCAGTGGTTGAGTGTTGACCTATGAGCCAGGAGGTCATGGTTTGATTCCAGGTCAGGGCACATGCTTGGGTGGTGGGCTCAATCTCCAGTGCGGGGAGTGCAATGATTTTCTCTCATCATTGATGTTTCTATTTCTCTGTCCCTCTCCTTTCTTCTCTGAAATCAATAAAAATACATCTATTTTAAAAAGCTCCTTGGGCCTAACTTATTTAACATCTTCATTATTATCTTATTAGACATAGAAAGTCAGAGCTGGGAGGGGCCGCAGATGTCATCTATCTGATCCCCTTTTCATTTAGATGAGAAAACTGAGGCCCAGCCAGACTAAGTGACTGGCTCCTACACAGTATGGCACAGTGGATAAGGGTGTGGGCTCTGGAATCATCCTGCCTGGCTCAAATCCTGGCTCCATCATGTCTTTACTGTGACCTCAGCTGAGTGATTTACCCCTATAAGTCTGTTTGCTCATCTGTAAAATGGGGATAATATTGAGAACAACCTTACTAGGTCATTGTAAAAATTAAGTGAGATAATCCATGATGGTTGGCACATATTAAACCCTCAATAAATTTTATCACTGTTATCCTGGGTCACACTGGGAATCAGTGGTAGAAATAGGAATAAAATCCAGCTCAGCTAACTCCTACTTAAACTGGAGCCTTTTCTCATTAATCCCATCATGTCTTTTGTTGTTGTTGTTTTGTTTGTTTGTTTTGTTGCATCATCCAGAGGAGATGGAAACCCCTTCTGAGATGGGGGTTGTCTTATCTTAAAACTTCCATGGAGTGTGTATAATGCCTACACTAGGTACCCTGTGGGTATCTGTTGATTTGAGGATAAACATCACATACTTCCTGCACTCATGGAACACGGAGTCCATAATGTACATGGCATGGCTGTAATGGAGGAGGAGAAAGGAATGACAAGAAAACATAAGGAAGTAAACATTTGTGATCACCTTGTGTGACATCAGACATTTGCTAAAGTCTTTACAAATGTGTTTAACCTCACACCACCCCCATGAAGTGAGCCTATCCCCTCCCATTCCACAGATAAGAAAGCTAAGCCTGAGCGGTTATACAGTATGTCTGGGTTCACATGGCAGGCTAAGAGTTGGGGTTCCACCCACCCTCTTACTTCAAGGTGCTGGGGATGCCTTCAATAGACTCCACTTCAGAACCATTTCTCAGCCCCACTGTGAGCCAAAAGCTTCTTTCCTGAGGGGATTCAGAACACCCTCTCCATCTCTTGCACAAAGCAGAGAGTACAAAGCGCATTTGTGTAATATTATCCCAACCAAACTGACAGGCTTTGAAAACCACACCAGGCTGGGTGGTTTGCAGAATGCCACTTGTTTAAACTTCCTTTCATCGCTCTGTCAGGAAGAAGAGCAATGCAGTGGAACCTCACAGTACTTTTCAGAGGAGCAACTGTTCTGGGAAATTTATTTCAAAAGGTGTATTAGAGTAAGAACAGGTCCACTTGGGAGGAGGGAGCAATGATCCTGTATCCTAGGAAATGAGGCCACTAAATCTGGTCTCTGCACATCTTATGTAAGAGTGGCTCAGTCTCTGTCGAGTTGGGTAAACCAGAACAAAATTTAATGGCTATGTAGGTTGGCACAGCAACCATCCTTTGTCTTTTTTTTTTTTTTTTTAACTTGTTTATTTGGGTTTGGGAGATCCGAAGGCTGAAGATTTTGAAGAGATAACGGGGCCGCCCCAGCACTCCATGGAGCTGCAGAACTGGTGGCAAACTCCTATTTTGGAGACAGATTTACCTCCAGGTGGGAGGCTCAGTATTGCCTCTTGCTAGTTCCCAATACGACTCATTGCATTTGCTGGAAAGGGGACGTACCTCCGTACCTTTACTGAGTTACTGGGGGCATTGCGTGAAATAAGATATGTAGGACCTTAAACAATGCTAGTGATTACAATAACCCCTATGATAAAACCCATTAGATGGAGAAATCTTTTTGGTATCAATAAGCCTCATCTTTTTATTCCACATTATCCCCAAATTCTAGGAGGTGGGTTGCGGTGCCATCTTGTGTCCCAGCCATACCCACCAGGCAGTATTCCCCAGAACATTCAGACGCGGGGTTTCTACCCCGCGGTGACTGCGCGGACGTGGAGGAAGACGCGCAGCAGGGCCCCGAGCTGGGGCGGGAGGGAGCGCTCTCCGGCCGGGGCAGGGGGCTTTCCCCATGCAGAGCAGGCCGGCGGCTCAGAGGCCCCGCCGCACTCCCCTCCCCGGAGACAAGCCCGGAGGCAGCGGGCCTTACATAACACGGTGACGTAACCGCTGGCAGCTCCCGAGGGGCAGGGGCGGGGGCGGGGGCAAGGGCGGGGGCGGGGGCACCCAGAGAGCCGACCGCGGGACTCGGTGCAGCGCACCCCACCACGTGCCTCACCGCCGGGGCGCTTGGTTAGTCCAGTGGCCCCGCGGGCGGAGGGGGCGCAAGGGTGGGGGGACTCGCAGGCGGAGGGGGTGCGGGGCGGGGGGACTCGCAGGCGGAGGGGGTGCGGGGCGGGGGGCCACGGGGGAAGCGAAAGAGGCGCCCGCAGGCTAGCAGCATCCTCAGGCCGAGAGGCGGGCTGTGCCGCTCGCTCCGCGGCGGGACCCAGTGCTGCCTGGCGGCCAGCAGGGCGAGCTGGGGGCGCTGTGTTCGTGGGGCTGTTTTGAGCCGGGGCCAGTTCCAGTGTCGAGCCCAGACTTTGGCCGCGCACTTTCCTGGGTGTGTTTTTTCTCATCAATAAAATGAAGCTTGTGGACTATGACCTTTCGCTCCAGCTGGAGCATACGAGCGGGGTTCAGGGCGCGTTGGGCCGTGCGCCCAGGGTGAGGTCGGTGAGCGTGCTGGATGGTCTCTCTGGACCCCTGGTCCCACCTCGCTGTGCCCTGGTGGCCTCCGCCTCATTGTGGTTTTAATGGTGGGCAGTTACGGGGGTGGAGGAATGGTTTTATCTTAGAATTAACTAGGCTTACACGCTGGTTCTCAACGCTGTGTGAACGTCTGAATCATCAGGGGAGGAGCGTTTTCGTTCCCTATCCCTAGAGGTTCTGATTCAGTTGGTCTGCACTGGGGTTTAGACTGACATTTTATAAAAATCCGCTGGGTGATTCTCACATGCAGTCCATTCCTCTCCAAGAGACTTCCACCTGCACTAAGGTTTTTATCAGTTCCTGAGGCAGCTTGGGCAAATTTCCACCTGGAGCAGCAGCCGCCAAACTTTCGGACCTCCCAGACCACTAGATGCATAATTTTAAATCCCACGGACCACTAATATGATTTTTTAAAAAAGATAAATACATTTGTAAAATAATGATCAGAGAACTTCCATTTTATTAATATGAAATGCATCTATTTAATATAACATTATAAATACTTATTTAATCATAAAATATGCAAAGGTTGTTTAATTGTAACAAATTTATTAAGTAAGTTTAATTTTTACGAAATAATTGAAACTTATTTAAGTATTGCACATTTTTTAGAGTGTGATATTTGCTCCTGTTTGCTTGAAATAAGTTTATGGATTTTTGGCTCCAATGATGTAGCCGTATTTATTTCAAGCCAATACCGGTACCGAGTTTTAATTGCTGTGACAGATGAAAATGTTTTTTCTCACAAATATGTTGTTGAAAATTGAAAATTTTCATTGCTTTTTCACTCAGCAATGGGTATTCACTTTTAATGGAGATCCAAAAATGAGGTCTTGATAAGGATGACTGGAATTTAGCTTTGAGACTGTCGTCGAATGATAGATCAGTGAGGCTTTCTTTTTCATTCATGCTTAAATTGCTATCTTCAACGTTTGCTGCAAATGGATCTATTATCCACATATTGCCATGTCTGGGATCTTCTTTCTTTGGGTAATAACGACCAGAAGTTTCTGTGAGTGATTGTAAGCGCTGTTGAACAATGATTACCACCTGCTGGTTTGAAGGGGAAAATAAGACATTTGTGGGGCTACCTATCTGAATCTGTGCCAGTAACCTGCCTTCTGACATACACCCTTGCTTGCCCATAAACTTCATTCTTATCAAATTCCCTTCTTATTTGTGATACCTGTCCTGCCTTGCAGGACCTGTTTCCTGGAATACTCCCATTTTACAGAGACCATAAACCATGAACCATATACAATCCCCAGAGAGGCTGGTGCCAGTGCTGGCAAACCTCTGGGTGTGGTCTCACTTCCCCCATCCCACCTCATGGGGGAGGGGGGGCTGCAAAGCCCATGGAAGGTCTGGAAGCCTGATCAATATTTGGGGGACAGCCGAAACCGGTTTGGCTCAGTGGATAGAGCGTCAGCCTGCGGACTGAAAGGTCCCGGGTTCGATTCCGGTCAAGGGCATGTACATTGGTTGCGGGCACATCCCCAGTGGGAGGTGTGCAGGAGGCAGCTGATCGATGTTTCTCTCTCATCGATGTTTCTAGCTCTCTATCCCTCTCCCTTCCTCTCTGTGAAATATCAATAAAATATGTAAAAAAAAAATATTTGGGGGACAAAGGAACTAAAGGGTATAAAAGGAAAGCTTTGTCCATATTCATCACTCAGGATTTGGAGACTCCCCTGAGCCACGACACTAGTGCAATCTGCAATAAAGGCTACTTTTCTGAATATTCTCAGAGTGCCCAGCTGATTAATTCTCCCGCACCGCCTGGCAGCTTATCTGCAACAGGTTGTCATCCTTCTCTCTCATATATTCATAAAAGTTTGAAAACATTTGCAGATCTTCTTCAGCCACCCGCGTTTGCCACAGTAATACTTTCTTTTGAAAAACATCCATTTAGCTTGTAGTGTGAACATGTCCTTAAATTGTCCTTGCAAGGATATGTTTAGTTCGTTTAACAGTGAAAAATTACCTGCCAGGTATGCAAGCTTGGCTACCCACTCATCATCGGAGAAGAGTTCTTGTAATTTCGGATTATTTTGCTGCTGGAAAAATATTTTGACTTCTTCGTGCAGGGTGAACAGTCGGGTTATCTTGCCCCTCGACAGCCATCTCCCCTCAGCGTGAAGAAGGTGAGTATACTGGTAACCAACCCATTTCTTCGCAAAGTGCTTCAAATATTGGAGAACTGAGTGCTTTGTGTCGAATTTCATTTATAATTGTAATAACATCTGATAATACTTCGTGTAGTTCTGGGGATTTTTTTTTTCACCGTAAGTTGCTCACGATGTGTAATGCAGCGTGTAGACAAAATGTCTGGGTGACCAACATTTTTCACCATGGCAACAGTTCCTGAAAGATGTCCAGTCATGTTTGCTGCACCATCGTGAGCAACTGGAAAAATGTATTGGGATATTCTTCCTTATGGTGCCTGACAAGGACTGTGGAGACTCTGATTCATTGATCAGCTCACGGCTAAGTGAAGTACACATTATTATTACTATTATCACTAGTTACATTATCTTTTGTATTACTAAAGAAATGCAAAATATTCCTTTGCTTTTTTTCACTCATTATGGGTTTATTTCATTTGAATCTAAAACAAAAAAAGAAATGATAGTTATTAAAGTCAAACTATTTGATACCATTAAAAATAACCGTTAAAGAAAATACACAGTTACATACAATACACAAATAAAATAAAACAATCGGATGAGAATCGTTAATCATGGAGGGGTACCTGCTGTAATGGTCAAAACAATACTGAAGCCACTTGCACCTCTCTTGTTCCCTCTCTCTAGTTACTAGAAAGGGGGATTCATGAAATATACTAGACTCCAGTACATTTTATGACTTTAGTGCAATGTAAAGGGGAAAATTGTCAGAATATAAAAATTTCTTAGAATTTTTTGCTTTATTATTATTTATTAGGATTAATAAAACATAAAAAATGCAAATAATGTCTAAATTTTTCTATGGACCACCAAAATTTCCTAACAGACCACCAGTGGTCCGCGGACCACCGGTTGGTGACCGCTGACCTATAGGACTCAGGCTCACTCCCATCCAGGACAGGCAGCTGCTGCTGCTTCCTTCTCTTCACCCCACCCCACAGGCTTATGGGAAAAGTGCAGACCCTCCCAGGGGCCAGTGCTACAGAGAATGGTGGGAAGTGTGGCTGTCCACCTGACTCACTGAACTTAGGAGAATACTCTGGCAGCCTCTTTCTTTCAAAGGGATGTACTCTGGCAGTGGCCACAATTTTCTGGGTCTTTTCCATGTTGTGCAGAATGAAGCAGAAGAGCATGAATCAGCTTCCTTTCTGGGGAAAACGTGCTTCAAAAAGCCCCCATTTCTTTCCTGGAGGTGGAGGGTGGCACATGTGGGTGGGTCTCCCAAAGGTTGTGCATTTAGTGAACTGGAGGGAAAGACAACACCTTACTCTGATTTCAGTGTGAGAGTCTGTAGTTTGGGTTTACAATGTCTTGTTTTGTTTTTTTCCTTGGGACTTTCATAAAACTTCCCTATACTGGGCCCCTAGGCAGCAGGACCTAGTCAGTCTCCTAAACTTCCCCAACCTCAGAATTACCAGGGCCAATTAAAATAAAACAAAACCAAAAATCAGTGGCCTAAACCTCTAGTAGGTGTGGGTAGGAGCTGAGCAAATTTCGTGTTGGGTGTACAGATGCCTGGGCGCCTGCCTTGTGATTCCTGCTGTCAGAGGTTGGGGAAACACTAAGTACAGTGGTTGCTTAGTTTGAATAAAATCACCTGGAGGGCATAGGAAACCAAGATTGCTGGTCCCCCGCTGGAGTGTCTGACCCAGTAGGCAGAGAGAACAATTAGATTCTGACACTTGTCTGGGACTACCGTTCGACACCACTGGTGCGGTAGAAGGCACCCTAGGCTGGGTGTTGAACACCTCCTTCAACTCTATCACCTACCATCTTGTGACCTTAGGCATTTGAAAATTGGGGACTGATATAAAGTTTTTAAAGATAAAATGCTTCCCAAAAGAGAGAACAGGAGGATACAAAAAAGCTAAGTGTTATTGTTGACAACAGATTGGACCTGAAGGGAATCCTTGTGTTGAAGGCAAACAACAGAGGGAGAGTATGACATGTCCTGCAGGCCAGCCTGGCACCTCCCACTTGGCAGCGGCTCCCAGCCTGGAGTTTGAGGAAGAGGTTTAATTCACAGGAGCTGCCCTCAGCAAACCTTAGTCTCTAATAGGGTCAATTGGTGGCCCAGAGGCTCTGGTCTCCTCTGTCTGGTTGTCACAAAGAAAACCTCTCAGCTCCCTGCCCCTGGAGGAGAAGGACCTTCAGGGCCAGGTTACTGAGTGTTCTCTGGGTCTTGCTTCTCTGGCCCTGTTGTGGTTGGGGAGCTCTCACTTGCTCACACTGGTGCCTTCTCCTGGAGAGGTACTGACTCCTTCTGGAAGGTCTTGGATTGGATCTTTCTAAAGAATTTCTTGCCTCTGCAAAAAATCCTTTCACAGTGATCCTGGGTCCCCCACTTGTAAGGGGAAAAAAGTTCCTAATGATTTGAAGGGCTGAGGGACCAAATAAGGAGCTTAATTTTGAACAGGGAAGGTATTAATGGCATCCTATCTAATAAAGTGGGATTATGCAAATTGACCATCATGCCATCACAAAGATGGAGGCACCTATAGCCACAAGATGGCAGCTCCCAGTCTCCTCAGCCCTGCTGGAGTCCCCCAGTCCTTTCAGCTCTGCCGGGGGATGGGGGGTGGCAGGCGCACGGTGTGGCCAGACCCACCCTCAGCCCCCCAGCTGCCTAGGGCCAGCCCGAGGCACAGGCAAGCCTTGGATGGTGGCTGCCCAACTGCCCAGGGCCACCCGAGGCTTAGGTAACCAGGGCCGGCCAAGGCTTGCACTGCCAGCAGTGGTAGCAGTAGAGGTATGATGGGGGCGTCGCCTTCCCCTGATCGCCGGGTCACCTCCCACCCCTGAGGGCTCCCAGACTGTGAGAGGGGACAGGCCGGGCTGAGGGACCCCCCACTCCCGTGCATGAATTTTCATGCACTGGGCCTCTAGTCCTATATAATAAAACCCTAATATGCAAATTGACCAAACGGCAGAACAATCCACAGGGGGAGTGCTGCTCAGCCAGAAGCCGGGCTCACGGCTGTGCTAAGGAACAGCAAGCTGAGTGGTAAGGAACAGTGAGCAGGTGGAATTTAAGGAGGGGGATCGGGCCCTGGGGATCGGGCCTAAGCTGGCAGTCGGACATCCCTCGAGGGGTCCTGGACTGTGAATTTCATGCACTGGGCCTCTAGTTATTAATAATAGTAACAATAATAGCAACTACTATTTGTTGAGCTCTTAATTTATTCCAAGAGCAGTGATAAATGGTTTACACACATAAACTCATCTAGGCTGCCCAAGAAGTAGTTTATTATGCCCTTTTTGCAGATGAGGAGACAGGAGCTCAGAAATATGAGGCCAACACATGAGATTGCACAGCTAGTAAGAGGCACAGCTTTGGTTAAAACTCATATTGCCTTGGACATGTGGTCCAGTGGTTGAGCATCATCCCATGTACAGAAAGGTTGCCTGTTTGGTTCCCTGTCAGAGCACATGATTGGGTTGCCAGCTCAATCCCTAGTAGGGGGTGTGCAGGAGGCAGCCAGGAAGTCAATGTTTTACTCTCATATCCATGTTTCTCTCTCTCTCTCTCTTTCCCTCTCTCTTCCTACCTCTCACTCTCTCAAAAAAGAAAAGAAAAGAAAAAAAAAGTCAATACAAAAAATATTTTAAAAACACACAAACCCATGTTGTTCCATCCAAAGCCCTTATTATAGATATTATTTTTAGTTTCAAGTCAGCCTTTTCAGGAAGCTTTAGAATAGCCGAAAGTCTTGCTTACCCCACTAAGTGGGCCACTAACAGCAGAAGCAATGGCAGGGCGTTCTCTGAGCTGCCCCAGACAAATTACAGATGAGCTACAAATGTGAGACAGGAACATTCTTATTGGCCTCCTGACTGTGAGAAAACGGGTGATGACTTCGCCTGTGGCAATGATTTCCAAACCAAACCCAGGCTCATAAACATTCTTTGGCCTTTTCACCAGTGTCCAGGCATGTAATTGGCAGTTGTGCAGTTGGCAGCCTGTGGACAAACAGGGCGTGTGATCGGGTGCTCAGTTTCTTGTAGAACCTTCAGGGGAAAGAGTCACATTCTGTGTTGCAGGGGAGAAACCACTAGGCTTGTTGAGTGAGAGAGGCAAGCTCTGAGGCCCTACCTGCCTGTGTGAGAAGAGGTCCTTCCGGGGCCTCCTCCTGCCAGTCCCCCTGCATGCTGCCTCCAGCTCCCTCAGCCAATATTGTGACTAGGAAATGCGAGGAAAGTGAAGGTAGAGGAGGCATCTCAAAAGGCAGAGAGAGACAGTTAGGGAACTCAGGGTTGCACCTAATCATATGATGCTTTTGTACAAATTAGAAAAACACATCCTCCTCAATTTGCTATCATCTGCCAGAACATTGCCCTAATGCAGATACAGATCTCCCGTCACTGTGATCTGATTGGCGTCCCCTAGAGTTGTGCAGCCCACATTCTGTAGCCCTGAAGGAGCCTTCGCTTTCTCTGAGGGGGAGCAGGGCTCAAATAACTACCTTCCTCTTCTTTTATTCCCTACTTGCAAATCTCCCCACTTTGCAATGGTCCTTCTATAGGGATCCCAGTCCTGTCATGCAGTAAGCATGATGCTAATGGTCTCCTAAGCACTCCTCCTCTACCTCCAAAATGGAAAAGGAAAAACCATCCATCAAAGGATTGTTGTTGGGCTTTTTTTTTTTTTTTTGAGTTGGGGTGGGGCGGGCACTTCCCAGTGTCAGAGGCAGCAGAGAAAGGTAGTTTGGATGCCAAACTGTTGGAATTTCCAATTACTTTCCAAAGTGCAGGAAGCTAATGATACAGAAAATGTAGGGCTGAGAAGATGGTATTGTCTTTGTGATCAGGGTGGGAAGCAGGGAGCTAAAGAAGGAGGGAGATGGATGATACGTTGTGAGGGAGCAGTAATGCCCACCACCCTAGTCAGGCTTTCTTCCTGCACAGGTGTGTGTTCCTGGCTCCTTACAGCCATTCTTTCTGTGAGTCTGCTGCTTCCAGGAGTAGCTATGAATCTGTATCTAAGGACTTTATCCCTAATAACTTGGAAGTTGTTGGGGAGTAAGTTTCTCTTTGACCATGCTCACTGCGCCAGTTGTGGGAGTACTCACTCCTCCTTGATCCTGCTCGACTATGCTACCTGTTGGTCCTAGTCCCTCTGCCAGGGACTGTACCTCTTTGGATGCCAGATCTTAGAAGAAGACGGAGAAGACATGAGAAGTCATCTTATATAATAAAGAGCTAATATGCAAATGGTTGTCACGCCCTCACATCATCACGCCCTCACATCATCACACCCTCACGCCATCATGCCATAACTGCTCAGACACTCAACACTGGGGAGAGAGAGAGGAATGGGGACAAGCCAGGCACAAATGAGCTCACGAGAGAGGAATGGGGACCAGCCAGGCTGTGGTCCGGGAGAGGGACAAGCCACTCGCCCCATGGTCCCGGGCACCTGTGGCTGTGGCCCGGGTGAAGCTGCCTGCCCACAGTCCCCTGTGGCTGCGGCCAGCCCGGACAAAGCCAGCCTGGGTCCTGGGTGCCTGCAGCTGGCCAGAGGGAGGGAAGCCTGGGTCCTGGTTGCCTGCGATCAGCCGGAGGAGGGAATCCTGGGTCCCAGGTGCAGGGCAAGGCAGAGGCAGTTTAGGGGCAATCAGGCCAGCAGGGGAGCAGTTAGGGTTGATTAGGCCGGTAGGGGAGCAGTTAGGGGCAATCAGGCAGGCAGCAAAGGTGGTTAGGGGCAATCAGGCAGGCGAGCGGTTAGGAGCCAGCGGTCCCAGATTGCAAGAGGCAGTCAGACATCCCCTGAGGGGTCCCGGATTGGAGAGGGTGCAGGCCAGGCTGAGGGACCTCCCCGCCGCAACCCCGTGCATGAATTTCGTGCACCGGGCCTCTAGTGGATATATAAGAGAGTCTTTATTGTAGCCCAAGTAGTCATTGCTACTAAGAAACCATTAGGCAAAAACAGTTCTTTAAAGTAGCCTTGTAGAGGTAGCTCTTACTAATACAGTAGCAAACACAGGAGCCATCCCAGCAAAAATAGCCAGCACCGGCTGGTCAGTAATACATCTTTCCTACAACATAGCCCCCAACATAGGAGCTATACAGGAGCCAGCCACACTGGCTGGTCATAACATACTTTATACTAACTTAGACAAAGGAGGCTTCTTGCCAAATAGTAATCTCAATCTTTTGGGTTATAGAAGGGCATGCTTTTGCAGTGTATACAGTGAAACTGCTGTGTCTTTGCACCTGCCTATGGCAACTTGGACTTGAACATCCCGATTAGGATTCCCATGCTCAAATTGGCCTTGAACATCTGGCGTACTCTGGGTAGGGCCCCCACAGACGTCCAAGTTCCTGAAAGAGCCTTCTTGATCAATGGAGGGAACAGTCACATTGAAAAGCAACTGCCATTGAGATAGCTAAGTGAGGTGCCAGCCTTCAACCTGTCCACACCAGGGAGAGTGCCCACGTCACAGGCAGGTTAGGAAGGGTCTTGCCAGCATGGCCAGGAGTCCTTATTGCATGGCAATCAGCACAGCTGCCAGCTTTCTTAGCTGTGCCTTGAGCTTTAACCAAGAGGTGAACAGTGAGTGACTGGAGAAGCCTTTCTTCAACATTTAATTAATTCACAGGAGAGCTGGGGTCCCATCCACAAGTCACAGTGCTTTCTGATTAAGAACAATGAGAGGCTCCAGCCAACCCTGGGCATCAGAGTCACCAGTGGAGCTTTTAAAATGTGGATACCTGTGCCCAGCTCATACCTTCTTTATGAGAAGGGGGTGGGGCGGAGACTGGGAGTCCACTGCAATTTGGCTGTGGACACTAGGGAGGAACCAGTGCCCCCAGAATACCGGGAAGGGGGAGTGCATTGGACTTCCTCCCTTTTTCCTGGTGGCCTGATGTCCAGCCTGCAGGGTTAGAGCAGGCAGAAAGCGCCTCCTATTTCACTTCCCTAACCTGGATTCTGTGCAGAAGCTGTCTAGGTGCCCATAAATTATTTATTCAGCTGAAGTCTCTGTCTGGGTCAATGTCAGAATTTCCTGCATGAACTCAACTGCCCTGGTCACCAAATGCAACTGTGGTGGCTAGAAAAGTCTGCCATGACTCTCCAGAGCCTCTTCTTCAGGAAAAATGGATGTACCAGCAGAAACTGGGAAAACAGGTTGAAAATTTATCACTTTTCAGGATGCTTAAGATGTTTTATTTTTCTCTCTAAAATCAAGTTGGGCATTTTCCAGAAGAATATTATACCACTTGGAGCTGTAAAATGATCTCCCAAGGCAAGATGAGGACTCACTGCATCTTAGCACCTGGAATGTGCTCTGAAGCGCTGTGGGGAGGGGCAGCGAGGACAGGGGCTGGTGGCGTGGTTACCTGTAGCTTCTCATGAAACAGGCCCCACTTAATAAAGCAGGCTATTTCAGTGAGGAAAACAGGTTCTGTAATGATTACTTCCTAAGTGCCCCAGCCGAGGGATTCCTCTTTACACAAACCTCGATTAATGATATTATGGCCTTCATTGGAATAGTCTGAGTGCCATTTATGGTTTCAACCACTCGAGTCCCTGCAACATGTTGGGCCAGTGGTTTTCAACATTAGACACCCCTAGAGAGCTTTGAAAACATACCCAGGCCTGGGTCCATTAACTGGAGCTTTAAAAACTCCCAGGTGAGTATCAAGTACAGCCAGGTTGAGACCTCTGTGTTGGGTACTATGGGAGATGCTAGGGATGTGACCAACACTTCTTACCCTTCATGTGTTCAGACTCTTCCCCACACCAGGACATTATCCCAGATGCACTGTCAGTGCAGACAGGCAGGGGTGCAGGTTCCAGGACCACCCAAACTGTTACATCTGCTGCTCTAACAGTGGGGACCATCCGTTTAGATGGCCAGAATAGTCTCAGTTTTGAGTATTCTTTCTGGAGTCCATATGTCTTAATTCTTCATTTGGAAAAGCTGGTCTCCGTAGCTATAGCTAGCCCTAAAACTCACAGTGTTTTGTAGAATTCCACCAGGTGGCACAGTTCACCTGGGTTGTCTGGTTTGTTGCTATCAAGACTGAACCGAAGGTGCCAAAGGTGAGGTCATCAGGGAGAGTGGTAACCAGGTGAGCCACTCTTCGCCCCTCCTGCTGGGGTTTCATGCCCCTGGGGTCAGTGCCCTCTGCTGGCAATGGCTTCTCGGCGCTACCGCTGTGCAGACAGCCTCAGCCAATGGAAAGCTGGAGCCTTTCAGAAGCTGGGTCTGACCCCAGATAATTGGGGCTGTGAGGTTTGACCCCACACCCTGAGCTGCTGCCGTGAGGTCAGCAGTCAGGGACCGACCCCTGCTGCCGAGACATCACACCAGACAGTGGCCCTCCTTCCGCCCAGAAGGGCCCACATCACTGACTGAGACACATGAAGGGAGGGAGGCTCAGGGGCTTGGAGCCAAGCTGTAAACCGACCCGAAGGCCTTCCAATAAGGAGGGACAACAAACATTTGGCCTTGCTGAGAGACGCTTTCTGACAAGAGCTCCCAAACCTGGCTCACATTTTGTGGACCTCCTCCTCTGAGAGAGTAGGAACCAGGACCAGCTGCGTAATTTGTGGGGCCAGTGCAAAATAGAAATGTGGGGCCCTGTGTAAAAATTAAGAATTTCAAGACACCGAAGGCAGAGCATTAAAACAAGCACAGGGACCTTCTGAAAGCAGGGTCTGCGCACCTACACAGGTTGTACCCCATGAAGTTGGTCCTGGGTGGGAAACCTGAACCCCACTGTCAAGTGGAGAGAAGGGGCCCCTGGGGATGGCCCTCAGTGACCACAGCCCCTCACTGTCACTAGAGAACAACCTCCCTCCCAACCTCTACACCCCCAGAGTTTCCTCCTCTCACCTGTGAACCTGCTTCACTAACTGCCCACAACTGAGGGGCCCATGGGAGGGGACTGGGATTGGGCAGACAGCACCCCCATCCCTCAGGCTTGGACCATGGCCAAAGAAAAAAGAATCCCCCCAATCTAGAATAGAATATTTTGCAACTGCTCATGAAGATTATTATTTCTTTTCTCAATAGCATTTTCAGATTAGCTGTTCCTTTCCCTTCTCACCAGAAACCCCTAGTCTCAGGCCATTAGATGACTTACAGAGGCTTAGTGCTGGCGCGAGCAAGGTGTCTAAACCTTGCCTGCAAGTGCCCCGCAATTTGGGCTGCAGTTCTTGAGACTGAATGCTGGCTGTCTGCCTGCTGATAACTTTGGGTTGTGCTGCTATAAGATGCAGCAAGAATATTAATCTCAGGCCACCAGCAGAGGAGGATCCCAGCCCACTGTGGTTTGGGCCACATTTTTTACGAAGTGGATTCAAATGGGAAAAGATGACAATATGGTCCTGTTCATAATATTGAGCCATCCTTTTGCCAACTCCACCATCTTTGGGAAGAATATAGCTCTGAAAGGGGAGCAAACATGTTTCCTGGGGTGGGGAGATAGGGAGTTCCTCACCTCCTGCCCACCCCCCTTCACATACATGCATAAGAACAGATTTAAACAAGAAGATGGGAAATTCCCTCCTCTTTTGTGTCTCTGCAGCACTGAGAGCCTGGAGGTCCAGCTTGCATCCTGTGGGTGTGGTTTCCCTGACTCGATGTGTCCTCTAGGCTCTGCCAGGGCTCAGCTGCTCTTTCCTCTTTGTAAACAGGCCCCTCTGCACAGCCCCACATGGGGGAGGTGGGAAGCGGGGAGCTGGCTTCTGAATTGAGTCCCGGGTCTGTACTCACTAGCCTTGTGAGCTGGGACAGCATTCTTAGCTTCCCAGAACCTGTTTTCTCATCTGAAAAATAAGAATGATACTACTTTATTCACTGTTGAACATATATCTGAGTGTGAACTATATGTCAGGCAGTGTGCTAGGAGCTGGAGATAGAAATGATAGAGACAGATACAGCCCCTCATAGTCCTATGGGGGGTTCGAGTGATTAACAAACACTCTGCATGAAGCCTGTGTGCGCCCTGGGCCTGCCTGCCCAGCTGTGTCACAGTGGGAGCGGGAGGGGGAGTGGGTGGTGTGGACCCTGTGATGGGTTTCTCCAGCTCCCACACCAGCCAGCTTCTGGCTGGGTTGCCCATGGGGCCATGAAAGGAAGCGGGGTTGGCCCATGGGGGTATCAGAGGAAGCGGGGTTGGCCCTTGGGGGTATCAGAGGAAGCGGGGTTGGCCCATCGGGGTATCAGAGGAAGCTGGGTTGGCCCATGGGGGTATCAGAGGAAACGGGGTTGGCCCATGGGGCCATGAGAGGAAGTGGGGTTGGCCCATGGGGGTATCAGAGGAAGCGGGGTTGGCCCATGGGGGTATCAGAGGAAGCGGGGTTGGCCCATGGGGGTATCAGAGGAAGCGGGGTTGGCCCATGGGGGTATCAGAGGAAACGGGGTTGGCCCATGGGGCCATGAGAGGAAGCGGGGTTGGCCCATAGGGGTATCAGAGGAAGCGGGGTTGGCCCATGGGGGTATCAGAGGAAGCGGGGTTGGCCCATGGGGGTATCAGAGGAAGCGGGGTTGGCCCATGGGGGTATCAGAGGAAACGGGGTTGGCCCATGGGGCCATGAGAGGAAGCGGGGTTGGCCCATGGGGGTATCAGAGGAAGCGGGGTTGGCCCATGGGGGTATCAGAGGAAGCGGGGTTGGCCCATGGGGGTATCAGGAAGCTTGGCAGTGGAGGAAGGCAGAAGCAGGATATTCGGCTTGTGCAGCAACAGCAGAACCTCCTTTTTGGTTCCTCCTTCTGGTGGCCACCTTGGCTCCTGGCTTGGGTTCCTGTCAGCTCCTCTGTTGTTCCCCCAGCCTCAGGCTGGTAGGGGCTTCCTGCCCTGACTGATCTCGGTTATTTCTGCAGTCCCATCGAGTTTCACCCTGCGTTCATTACCTCTGTTGACAGAGGTCGCTGTTAGACCCTTACGGACACAACATGTAAGTGCTATGACCTGGGAAGTTGAGGGTGTTTATTGTAGGACATACAACCCTCAATCAATTACTGCTTTTTTCAATATTGTTTATACTAATGTTACCCCTCCCAACCTTACATTCTCTGCTTCAGTTCCCTAGTTCTGCCCTGCCCTGCTGGCAGTTGGAAGTCAGCAAGCTCCCAGAGAGAGGAGCGTGTGGCAGAGCACGGAGCGCACTGGAGGGACTGGTCCTGGCTGCATGGTCAGGTGGCCATCAAAGAGCGATGGCCCCTTGGCCAGGAGGGCCTGGGCACGGTGTGCAGCAAGCCAGCTGGCTCAGGTGAGCGTGGGCAAGCTGGGCACCAGGGAAGGCACAGTCTGGTGGGAATCAGCTGCTTGTACACCCCGGCCTGGTCAGATCAGGCGTGTAGACTGTCCTGCCCTGGTGCTCTTTCTGGAGAGTGTGTGTGACACAGCTTGCGGGGAGGAACACTCGTCACAGAGCACACTCCCGCGCAGCAGCCACTGTCCCTGGCTCGGTGTCCCCGGGGGTTCTGCAGAGCGGGCCTGCTTCCCCAGCTTCTCAGTGCAGTTCATGATTGTCCCGCTGCCCGGGTGGAAGGACACCAGACATTTGTCTCCTTGCTCAACACTTTTTAAAATAACCTTTAAATTTTAGGATAATTTTAGATACACAAAAAAAGTTGTGAAAATAGTGGAGTTCCCACTGACCTCAGACCCAGTTTCCCCTTTGTTAACATTTTATGTTAGTGTGGTTCATCTGTTACAACTAATGAGCCAATATTGATGCATTATTATTAACTGCAGTCCTTACTTACTTAGATGTCCTTAGTGTTTACCTAATGCCTCTTTTCTGTACCCAGGGTCTATCCGGGACACCACATTGCATTCAGTCATCATGCCTCCTTGTCTCGTCTTAGCTGTGACAGTGTCTGTGACTTTCCTAGTTTTTGATGATGTTGACAGTTTTGAGGAGTATTGGTCTGGCATTTTGTGGTATACAGACAAATCCCCTCAGTTGGGCGGGGTGGGGGGGGTGTTTTTCTCATGTTTAGACTGGAATTAAAGGGTTGAGGAGAAAGGTCACAGAGCTGCAGTGCCTGGGCAACACTTTAACTCCTGTCACACTCCTGATGTGGCTAGAAGGTGCTGTAAGTGTGCCCCAGGTCTTGTGGGAATTCCCATCAACATCAAAACACCAAGATAAAAAACAGGGGTTTCTACTCGCCATCTCTCCCAGGTCAATGTGGATTTCCAACTTCCTGAGAATTATTGGCTTAGCTTCCTGAGTGCTCAACATTGATATTAACTACCCCCTCATTCCTACATGGCCATATCTACTTCCGAGGGCACCTTCAGGTACTGTTTCCCATTTGCTCATCAGACTCACCCTCTGACAAGGGTAGAGGGGTTGCCATGATGTCACCTCATGGCTCCTAGATGCCACAGCAGCTAGATGGTGGCTCATCCACAGAAAAGATTCAGTGCGTTTTGTCCAATTTCATAACCAATGTCAATATCCAGAGTTTAGAGATAGTACAGTGGGGGCCAGGGGCTCCTAGGGCAGGCCTTGCCATAGGCAGATAGTCAGCGTCCGGGTTTATACACACATGTATCACATCTGTTCCTAGTGCTTCCCCCTGGTCACAGCAGCTGCCGGGCCCTCCTTCTGGGTGCTTTCTGGCCTCCTGTTTCCTCCCAGGGGGAGACAGATGATTTCCTTCATCTTTTCCTGGTGCTTCTGTCACCAGGCTCTCTGGTTGGTTTGTCTGGGACAGTGAGTCTCTGTTTTCTGCCGCTACCCCCTTTTCATGCCGAGACACCCCGGGTGCTTCCAGAAAACTCAGGGAGGTTGTGAATGTTGAAAGTAGAATTGATTTTAGTTACCTGTTTTTGCTGCTTTTTGAACCTGGGTTTTGTATGAGTGTTACCAGCACTGTGGGTGGGAGGGAGTTTCAGGTGGTTATGGAGAAGGCTCAGGTGTGAGTCAGCAGCCTGTGTTCACTCTGGCTGGGCAAGGGCCTCCATCGGCTTTTTAAAAGAACCTAGTCCTGAGTAGACAAGCTTTTCCTATCCTTTGAAGGTAGAGGAAATTCAGTTGTGCCAGGCTTAAGCTGGATATGGTATTCAAGCAGACTACAGACTTTGAGTCATGAAAATGTGGGTTTTCTCTGTTTTCTTATTCTCTGAGCCTCCGTCTCAGGGTGAGAAAATAATGTTTTAAGATCAGTAGAAAGAAATTCTGACTATAGCCTTGGATTCTGTGGCTCAGTTAAAGAAGAAATTGAGGTAGGGCGCTGAACTCTCTGATTTATCAAAGGACTTGTGGCTGCTGTAGGCTCAGTTCTCAGCTCTCTGCAGCAGCAGGAATCTCTGCCTGGGGTGGGTGAGGAGCTCAGAGGGGATATCCTCGTGTTCACTGGATGCTGAGAATACAAGTTTGATTCATGTGCTGGGTATAGAGAAAAAGGGCATTAATGATCGACATGTATGAGCGTGTGTCCCACCACAAGGGAAAAGGGGGCATTTGATGTGGTTCTTCCATCAAGTTCTAAGTGTCATGGAGGAGGGAGCTGTGTCCAGGGATAACCATAACACCAGGCAGAAATTGAATGCACCATAAGTAAGGACTGAGTCACAGATTAAGTTGTCTTCTTAGAGTTACGATGTGATTTAGATATTGTCTTAAGAGCAAAATCTTGACAAAAAAAATAACCCTAAATGATTGGCAGTAGAAAACTATGTCTCATCCACGCAAAACATGTTATGTAGCCATTAAAAGAAATAACATCTGCAAAAACACCTCCAAAATATATTGCTAAGTGAAAAAGGATGTAGAGCAATGTATAGTCTGATCCTATGTGTATGGAAAGGGGACACACATACACATATACATATGTATAATCACATATACAGTATGTTTAAAATGTATAATATAGTGCTTCATATATGTGCATAGAGCATGCTTAAAATATATGTCTAAAATATTTAAATAATATAAATGATATTATATTATATTATTTTAAAATACTTCTGGGTGATTCACAAGAAACTGGAAACAATGGTTTATTTCTTTTTTTTTAAATTTCTTTATTGATTAAGGTATTACATATGTGTCCTTATTCCCCCATTACCCCCCACCTCCCATTCATGCCCCCACCCCCCTGTTGTCTGTGTCCATTGGTTAGGCTTACATGCATGCATATAAGTACTTTAGTTGATCTCTCCCCTTTACCCCCACTGTCCCCTACCTTCCCTGAAGTTTTACATTCTGATTGATGTTTCTCTGTCTCTGGATCTATTTTTGTTCATCAGTTTATGTTGTTCATTATATTCCACAAATGAGTGAGATCATGTGATATTTATCTTTCTCTGCCTGGCTTATTTCACTTAGCATAATGCTCTCCATCTCCATCCATGTTGTTGCAAATGGTAGGAACTCCTTTTTTACCGCAGCGTAGTATTCCATTGTGTAGATATACCACAGTTTTTTAATCCACTCCTCTGCTGATGGGCACTTAGGCTGTTTCCAAATCTTAGCTATGGTGAATTGTGCTGCTATGAACATAGGGGTGCATATATCCTTTCTGATTCGTGTTTCTAGTTTCTTGGGATATATTCCTAGAAGTGGGATCACTGGGTCAAATGGGAGTTCCATTTTTAGTTTTTTGAGGAAACTCCATACTGTTCTCCACAGTGGCTACACCAGTCTGCATTCCCACCAGCAGTGCACGAGGGTTCCTTTTTCTCCGCATCCTCGCAAGCACTTGTCATTTATTGACTCATTGATAATAGCCATTCTGACAGGTGTGAGATGGTACCGCATTGTTGTTTTGATTTGCATCTTTCTGATGATTAGTGACTTTGAGCATTTTTTCATGTCTCTTGGCCTTCCTTCTGTCTTCTTTCGAAAAGTGTCTATTTAGATCAGTTGCCCATTTTTTGATTGGGTTGTTTATCTTCTTTTTGTTAAGCTGCATGAGTGCCCTGTAAATGTTGGAGATTAAACGCTTATCGTTGATATCATTGGCAAATATGTTCTCCCATGCAGTGGGCTTTCTTGTTGTTTTATTGATGGTTTCCTTTGCTGTGCAAAAGCTTTTTATTTTGATATAGTCCCACTTGTTTATTTTCTCTTTAGTTTCCATTGCCCTAGGAGCAGTATCAGTGAAGAAATTGTTTTGGCATATGTCAGAGATTTTTCTGCCTGTGGATTCCTCTAGTATTTTTATGGTTTCCCATCGTATGCTTAAGTCCTTGATTCATTTTGAGTTTATTTTTGTGTATGGTCTAAGTTGGTGGTCTAGTTTCATTTTTTTTTGCATGTATCTGTCCAATTTTCCCAACACCATTTATTGAAGAGATTGTCTTGACTCCATTGTATGTTCATGCCTCCTTTGTCAAATACTAATTGAGCATAGTGATTTGGGTCAATTTCTGGGTTCTCTATTCTATTCCATTGATCTATATGTCTGTTCTTGTGCCAGTACCAGGTTGTTTTAAGAACAGTAGCTTTGTAATACAGCTTGATATCTGGTATTGAGATCCCCCCTACTTTGTTCTTCTTTCTCACAATTGCTGCAGCTATTTGGGGTCTTTTTTTATTCCAGATGAATTTTTTGAAGGTTCGTTCTAGGTCTGTGAAATATGGTATTTTATAGATTGCTTTGGGTAGTATGGACATTTTGATGATGTTGATTCTACCAATCCATGAACATGGTATGTTCTTCCATCTGTTTATGTCTTCCTCTATCTCTTTTTTCAGTGTCGTGTAGTTTTCCGTGTATAGGTCTTTTACCTCCTTAGTTAAGTTTATTCCTAGGTATCTTAATTTTTTTTGGTGCAATGGTAAATGGGATTGCTTTTTTAGTCTCTCTTTCTGTAAGTTCATTATTGGTGTATAGAAATGCCATAGATTTCTTGGCATTAATTTTGTATCCTGCTACATTGCTGAATTCATTTATTAAGTCTAATAATTTTTTGATGGAGTCTTTAGGGTTTTCTATATACATATCATGTCATCTGTGAATAAGGACAGTTTTACTTCTTCTTTTCCAATTTGGATGCCTTTTATTTCTTCTTCTTGTCTGATTGCAATGGCTAGTACTTCCAGCACTATGTTGAACAGGAGTGGTGAGAGTGGGCATCCCTGTCTTGTTCCTGTTCTTAGGGGAAATGGTTTTAGTTTTTGTCCATTGAGTCTGATGTTGGCTGTGGGTTTGTCATATATGGCTTTTATTATGTTGAGGTATGATCCTTCTATTCCCACCTTTCTGAGAGTTTTTATCAAGAAAGGGTGTTGGATTTTGTCAAATGCTTTTTCTGCATCAATTAATATGACTATGTGATTTTTATCTCTCAATTTGTTTATGTGATGTATCACGTTTATTGATTTGCGGATATTGTACCATCCTTGCATCCCCAGGATAAATCCTACTTGGTCCTGGTGTATGATCTTTCTGATGTACTGCTGGATTCAATTTGCTAGAATTTTGTTGAGGATTTTGCAATCTATGTTCATGAGGGATATTGGCCTGTAATTCTCTTTCATTGTGTTATCTTTATCTGGTTTTGGTATTAGGGTGATGCTGGCTTCATAGGATGAGCTTGGAAGTGTTCTTTCCTCTTGAATTTTCTGGAATAGTCTGAGGAGGATAGGTTTTAGTTCTTCCTTGAATGTTTGGTATAACTCCCCTGTGAAGCCATCTGGCCCTGGGCTTTTGTTTGCTGGAAGCTTTTTGATGACTACTTCTCATTGGTAACCCAATCATTGTTTAATAGCATGCTATTCAGCTTCCAAGTGTTTGAATTTTTTGGAATGTTTTTATTGTAGTTTATTTCCAATATTATGCCATTTTGGTCTGAGAAAATGCTTAATATGATTTCAATCTTTTTGAATTTGGGGAGACTTTGTTTGTGATCCAATATGTGGTCTATTTTTGAAAATGTCCCATGTGCACTTGAGAAGAACGTATATTCCGTGGCTTTGGGGTGAACTGCTCTGAAGATGTCAATGAAGTCCATCTGATCTAGTGTGTCATTTAGAATTGCTGTTTCTTGCTGGTTTTTTGTCTAGAGGATTTATCCAGTGATGTCAGTGGTGTATTAAAGTCCCCTACTATGATTGTATTGTTGTTGATCTCTCCCTTGATATCTTCCAGGAGTTTTTTTATGTATTTGGGTGCTCCTGCGTTGGGTGCATATATGTTTATCAGGGTTATATCCTGTTGTTGTATTGATCCCTTTATTATTATGAAGAGGCCTTCCTTATCTCTTGTTATGGCCTTCACTTTGAGGTCTATTTTGTCAGATATAAGTATTGCTACCCCAGCTTTTTTTTTTCATTTCCATTTGCCTGAAAGATGTTTTTCCATCCCTTCACTTTCAGTCTGTATGAGTACCCTTTTCTGAGGTGGGTCTCTTGTAGACAGCATATATATGGGTCATATTTTTTATCCATTCAGCCACTCGATGTCTTTTGATTAGAGCATTTAGTCCATTTACGTTTAAAGTTTTTATTGGAAGGAACTTATTTGTAGCCATTTTTATTTTTTGTGTCTGTGTTCCTTCTTACCATTTTTATTTCTTCTTTTTACACCAGTCCCTTTAGCATTTCTTGCATTGCTGGCTTGGTAGTGATAAACTCCCTTAGCAATTTTTTGTCTGTGGAGCTCCTTATTTCCCCTTCAATTTTGAATGATAACCTTTCTGGATAGAGTATTCCTGGATTAAGTCCCTTGGTTTGCATCACTTTGTAAATTTCCTTCCATTCTTTTCTGGCCTAATGTGTTTCTGTTGAGAAATCATTTGATATTCTAATGGGAGCTCCCTTGTATGTAACTTTCTGTCTCTCTCTTGCAGCCTTTAAGATTCTCCCTTTGTCCTGAATATTTGCCATCGTAATTATGATGTGTCTTGGTGTGGGTCTTTTCAGGTTCATCCTGTTTGGACTCTCTGTGCTTGTGTGACTTTTTTCTTCCACACATCAGGGAAGTTTTCTGACATTATTTCTTCAAATAGTTCTAACCCTTGTTCCTCTTCCTGTTGTTCTGGCACCCCTATTATTCGTATGCTGCTTCGTTTCATGTTGTCCCATAGCTCCCTTAGGCTCTCCTCCTGTCTTTTAATATTTTTCTTCAGTTGCAATTCAGTTTGGCTGTGTTTTGCTACCCTGTCTTCTAGTTCACTAATTCAGTCCTCCACTTCTCCTAGTCTACTGCTGAAACTTTCCATGGTGTTTTTTACTGCAGCTATATCACTCTTCATTTCTTCTTGATTCTTACATAAGTTGTTGATTTTTTCATCCATTTCTTCTTGATTCTTACATAAGGTGTTGATTTTTTCTTCCATCCGGTTTAAGAACTCTATGAGCCTTATTCTGAATTATTTTTCTGACATATTGCATGCCTCTGTTTCACTTAGCTGCCTTTCTGGTGATTCCTCCTTTTCTTTCCTTTGGAGGTATCTTTGTCTACCCATTTTTGGTCTCACCGACTGATCTAGCTGTCGAGCTGTGCAGGGGCTGCTCCTTGGGTGGCAGTGGCTTCTCTGGCTGCGGTTGCTCCCCGGGCAGTTACGGTAGCAGCTGCTTCTCAGTTGGCAGCGGCTCCTCTGGTGGGTGCTGTTCGCAGCAGTGGTGCCTCCGCTGGCTGGTGGGGGAAGCTGTTCGTATAGCTGCTGTTCCTTGGACAGGGGTGGGCTGATTATGAGGTTGCTGCTGCTTGGATGGGGATGGGTTGCTCGCGTCCACCGCTGCTTGGATGGGGGCCAGCTGCTCACGTGGCTGCTGCTCCTCAGACAGGGGCGGACTGCTCGCGTGCCTGCTGTTCTTTAGATGGGGGCTGGCTGCATGCTGCTGCTGTTCCTCAGATGGGATGGGCTACTCGTGATGCCACCGCTCCTTGGACAGGGGCAGGTTGCTTGCAGGGCTGCTGCTCCTTGTACAGGTGCGGGTTGCTCATGCAGCTGCTTCTCCTCGGATGGGGGGTGGTCTGCTTATGCGGCTGCTGCTCCTCGCGTGGGAGTGAGCTGCTCGTGCTGTTGATGTTCCTCGGACAGGGACGGGCTGCTCACCCGGCTCCTTCTCGTCGGACAGGTGCAGGCTGCATGTGGGTGCTGCTCCTTGGACCAGTGCGACTGCACAGGGATGCTGCTCCTTGGACATGGGCAGTCTGCTTGTGTGGCTGCTGCTCCTCAGATGGGGGGCCAGCTGTGTGGGGCTGCCGCTCCTCAGTAGTGGGTGGGCTGCTCAAGTGGCTGCTGCTCCTCGGATGGGGTGAGCTGCTTGTGTGGTTGCTGCTCCTCAGAGGGGGGCCAGCTGCGTGGGGCTGCCGCTCCTCAGTAGTGGGTGGGCTGCTCAAGTGGCTGCTGCTCCTCGGATGGGGTGAGCTGCTCGTGTGGTTGCTGCTCCTCAGACGAGGGAACTGGCTGCTCACACAGCTGCTGCTCCTTGGACAGGGGCAGGCCACGTGAAGCTGCTGCTCTTAGGCCTGGGATGGGTTGCTCAGGGGGCTGCTGCTCCTTGGACAGGAGCAGGCTGCTCACGTGTCTGCTGTTCACATGGTTGCAGTGCCCTGGGCTAAAGCGTTGGGCTGGTCAGAGGGGAGCCTGCTTCCGAACTCACAGGAGCCTGCGCCCAGGGTGGCTGGAGCCTCGTTGACTATGGGATCACAGCCTAGGTAGCATGTCCCTGGCAGGGGTGGCTGTAGAGCCCCAGGTGTTATCTGAGGGCACTCTGGGTGGAGTTGAGGCTGGGAACCCAGTTACAGCAGCTCTCCCCTTCAAAAAGGCTAGGCCTCTGAGGACAAGCTGGCCTCCCAGTACTGTTTGCAATGGTAGCAGAAGCTGCCTAGTTAGGCGAGCCTGATTAGCCTGCCCCTGAAGGTCCTGTGGGATTTAACTGTGCCTTACTCACTCTCTCATGCACATGCGCGCTCGCACACACACACACACACACACACACACACACACCACCTGACCACACGCTCCTCTTTTACTCCCTCACTCACTCATGCTCTTTCCCTCACTGCCGCATTCTTCCTGCCTTTATAGTTGGGTCTGGAGTGTTATTGACCTGTTCGTGGATGGAGTTTCCTCTCCAGGTGTCTGGTTATGTGGCTTGCTCTCAAGCCCCTTAACCAGACAGGATAAAATTCACCTCAATAAGACACAACACAAAGGTAACTAAGCACAAATGTACACACAACACCAATAACCCCAATATAAGTGACCACCTGAGCAAAGAGAGTTAGGGCAGAGAAAAGAGAGCACAAATGCTATCGAAGAGAGAAAAAGATAAGGGATAAAAGACAAAGGAATAAAAAGGAGAATATATATATGTATGTGGGGGTAAGACACCACAGAACCAATAGATAAACCAAAAAAAAAAATAAAAAATAAAAACACCACACACCCAGCAAAGAGGATTGGGGCAGAATCTGTATAGGCTGAGCTTATATAGTCGGTTTATTTCTGAGGAGTGAGACTATTACTTTCCATTTTGTATCATCCCGAACTACTTAATGTTTAAAACCATGTACATGTGGGGTTTTTTATTTAAAAAATATTAGTTTAATGGGCTAGAAGGGGTCAATGGGAGAAAAGGGGGTACATATGTAATACTTTCAACAATGAAGATTGAAATTTTTAATTTTTATTTATTTATTTATTTTTTTAAAAATAAATCTTTATTGTTCAGATTATTACAGGTGTTCCTCTTTTTTCCCCCCTAGCTCCTCTCCACCTGATTCCCCACCCCACCCCATGCCCTTACCCCCCGCCACTGTCTTCATCCATAGGTGTAAGCTTTTTGTCCAGTCTCTTCCCGAACCCCTCACACCCCCTCCCCCCTGAGAATTGTCAGTCCACTCCCTTTCTATGTCCCTGATTCTATTATATTCACCAGTCCATTCTATTCTTCAGATTTTTTATTCACTTGATTTTTAGATTCACTTGTTGGTAGGTATGTATTTGATGTCATTTTGTTGTTCATAATTTTTATCTTTACCTTTTTCTTCTTCTTCCTTTTCTTAAAGAACACCCTTCAGCATTTCATGTAATCCTGGTTTGGTGGTGATGAACTCCTTTAGCTTTTTCTTGTCTGTGAAGCTCTTTATCTGACCTTCAACTCTGAATGATAGCTTTGCTGGGTAGAGTAATCTTGGTTGTAGGTTCTTGCTGTTCATCACTTTGAATATTTCTTGCCACTCCCTTCTGGCCTGCATAGTTTCTGCCAAGAAATCAGCTGACAGTCGTATGGGTGCTCCCTTGTAGGTAACTAACCATTTTTCTCTTGCTGCTTTCAAGATTCTCTCTTTGTCTTTTGCCCTTGGCATTTTAATTATGATGTGTCTTGGTGTGGTCCTCTTTGGATTCCTCTTGTATGGGGTTCTGTGTGCTTCCTGAACTTGTAAGTCTATTTCTTTCACCAGGTAGGGAAAGTTTTCTGTCATTATTTCTTCTAATAGGTTTTCAATATTTTGCTCTTTCTCTTCTTCTGGCACCCCAAATATTCGGATGTTGGTACACTTAAAGTTGTCCCAGAGGCTCCTTACACTATCTTCATATTTTTGGATTTTTTCTTTTTGTTTTTCTGGTTAGGTGTTTTTTGTTTCCTCATATTTCAGATCTTTGGTTTAATTCTTGGGGTACGTTGACCTACAGTTGAGTTTCTGTATATTCTTTATTTCAGACAGTGTATGCTTTATTTCTGACCGGTCCTTTTCCATTTTTTTGGCATTCTCATTAAGGTCCTTGAAGGTCTCACTAAGCTCCTTGGAGGTCTCATCAAGTTTCTCGGCGGTTTTTAGAAGATTCTTGAGTAACCTTATAAATGTGGTTCTGAACTCTATGTTGTCCATTAGTTTGCTTTCCTCCATTTCTCTCATTCGTGACATGTTTCTTTGTCTCCGCATTTTGTTGCTTCCTTATGTTGATCGAGTGGCTTTGTGTAGTAGGTGACCTATAGGGGCCAGTAGCTCAGCCTTCCCAATCACCTGAGGTGGACGCCTTTGGTACACCCCTTTGTGGGCTGAGTGCAAAGTCTTGGTGTAGTTAAGCCTTGATTGCTGTTGGTACACTGGGAGGAATTGACCTCCAGGCCAATTGGCTGTGAGGACCCACTGTGTCTATAATGGAAGAACTGCTGCGCTGGAGATACGCTTATGGTGCAGGACTTGTTTCAGTGGGGCTTTGGTGCTCACTGAGTCTGCCTCTTGAATGTATCACTTATGGATGTGAGGAGTTGAAATCTGGTGTCTCACACTGACCACTAGGTACACTGGCTTCTGGATCTCCAATGGGGTGCAGGTCAGCTACTGTCTGAGGCCACCCAGCAGGAGCTACAGCAAGAACTACAGTTTTCTCCTCTTTGCTTGGGGTTTGGAGGTTTTGGAGCTGTCTGACCCGGGCTGCAAGTTTGCTAGGTTAAGCTGCGATAGGGCAGGCCATTCATATGCTAAAGCCGCTGCTTGGAGCTTGGGTGGGTTTATAGATTGTGCAGGGCGGGGTCTCAGGGCGTGACTAGGCTAGGGCGTGGCAAACAGTGATGGCTGCCAGTAAGCCGGCTCTGAGGCTCTGCGTCTCCGACCGTGTCCCCGCGTCCCACGCCCCAGCACAATAAACAATTGTTCCTGCGCGCAGCCCTGCAAGCAAGCCTCCCTCACTTTCCGACCCCACGGCAGACAGTCCAGCTTCTCCCCGTAGGAGTTTGGGTCCCCTGCGTCTCCCCAGAAACGAGTTCGGAGTAATCAGGAGCTTGTCTCCCTTCGGGTTGAAAACAGCAGCGCTCCCAGTCACCCGTCGCCAGCCCGATTCGCGTGTCTCCGTACCTCAGCTTTTCAGCGCTTGTGCACCCCTCAATGCTGTTTGGTCTTTCCTTCTAGTTGTAGAACTTCCACTCAGCCAGCTTTCCCCTGGTTCTGGGTGATAGACGTTTTGTCTTTTAGTTGTAGTTTTGAAATTGTTGTGCGAGGCAGCAGTTTAGGTGTTTACCTACGCCGCCATCTTGGATCTCCTCCGAAATTTTTAATTTTTAATTTATATCTTTTTAAGAAAAGAGTTACAATTTTTTTTCTATTCTGGTTTAGAACATCTTTCTGCATATTGTGGACTTGTCTGATCCCAAGAACATCTAGAAATTTGTTGAAAATCTCAAGCAGAAGCATAAACTCAATGTCCTGGAAAGCTTTATAAACATGAGGAAAGGCCGACTCTCTTTATGCTGACCTTTCAGCAAGAATCTTTACGGTGCTGCCTGTTCAGGCAATCAGGTTCACTTACCAGCTTCAATCTAATGACACATCGCTTAGGTCTGCGGGGAAAGGGAGAGGCCATCCATGGGGTAAGTGCTGTGGGAGGATAAGGCTATTCCATTTTTCACAAAAGTTCAATTTTTACATCTGTATTCCTGAGCTCTGTGGATCTAGGGGTTGGTGTATTAAAACTAGATGCTCAGGGGAAAATGAGAATAACAAGTTTAGTCTAAAAGAAGGCCTGCTGCAAATAAGCAAATGTTAGTAACACAGTGTGGAGCTCCACAGAGAGCGGAGGAGGCAGGCGGGATGGTGTCCGGCTGTTCCTCCCAGATATCTCACTTTGAACTGAGCTGCTTTTCTACCCAAATAGTTTCTAAAGTTCTCCACATACCAGTGTGGCCCAGGTTTGGACTCGTGCTGTCTATGATGGCTGTGGAGCATTTGAGATGTAGCTAGTCCAAGTTGAGATGTGCTGTAAGTGTAAAAATCAACTGATTTTGAAGACATTGTGTGAGAAAAAACGATGAGTAATATTTTTATATTGATTACATGTTGAAAGGATACTATTTTGGATACATTGAGTTAGATAAGATATACTATTAAAGTTACCTGTTTCTTTTTACCTTTTTAATGTGGCTGCTTTCTAGAAAACTTAAGATTACATATTTCTAGACAAATTCTCAGAGCATCTTACTATGAATTAGGTTGCCCGGCCAAGGCCTCATAACTGGAGATCTCTTCACAGTTCCATGGCCCAACCTTTTGCACAAGTAGCATTTTCCTAGAAGGAGTTTGGAGGGAAGGGACAGTTGGCATCGTCGTCACTTGAATGTGGGACCGGTGGTGGCAGCGGAGGTTTGGAAACAGGTCCTTTGGCCCTATTTTCTTTTACTTTGAAATGGCAATGGTAATTTCTAGATCAATAATGAAGGTTGCATGGTCAATAGAAGAGAGCTCACAGAAGATGGACTTTAAAAACATTGCAACCAATTCTCTGGGTTACTATATGCAGTTTTCTTGTTTTAGAAAAATAAACATAGACAGCGATGACACTATAGAAGGATCAGAAAAACATCGATCAACATTGTGGGCTCTTGGTCCATGGCATGATTGCATTTGCTTTAAGTTTATCCTTCACTACATTAATTTTTCTTCCTAAGACACCCTGTTTTATAATATGTGGTAATGCCAGAAACATTTTTTTTCTGGAAAGCTTGAGGCTCGTTATAGACATCATTTTGGCAAGGAGACCAAATTCATCTCAGGTAGGCAGGGCAAATATAAAAACCGCAGCCCAGGGGGCTCCCAGCCAGGGCTGAGGAGGGTGCAGCCATGAGAAAAGAAGGTGGATCACGAAGGGCATTCTGTGAGAACACAGGACACCTGGGGCTGGCTCCTGCTCATCTTATGCCACGCCAGTGGTTCTCAAATTCAGACTTGCAGCATCACATTACCGGGGAGCCTGGTAGAAATGCACATTCTTAGACCCCACCCCCAGATCATCTGAATCCAAAACTCTGGGTTGGGGCCAAGAAATCTGTTTTTTAACAAGCCCTCCAGACGATTCTGTACACTAAAGTTTGAGAACCAAGGTAGCTGGCTTTTAACCACTTTGGATGTTCTCCTTTTTCTTCTTTTTAAAAATATAATTTATCTTTATTGTTGGAACTATTACAGATGTCCCCCTTTGACCCCTTTTGACCCACCCACCCCCGCACCTGCTCCTGCCCCCTCCTCAGGCCTTCACCACACTATTGTCTGTGTCCATGGGTCATGCATACATGCATACAAGTGCTTTAGTTAAACTCTTCTCGTCCCCCACCCCTTCCCTCTGAGATTCCACAGTCTCTTCCATGCTTTCATGTCTCGGGATCTATTTTGTTCATCAGTTTATTTTGTTAATTAGATTCCACATATGAGTGAGATCATGTGATACTTGTCTTTTTCTGTCTGGCTTATTTCACTTAGCATAATACTCTCCAGGTCCCTCCATACTGTCTCAAAGGGTAAGAGACAGCTACATAGTATTCCATTGTGTAAATGTACCACATATTTTTTACCCTCTCATCTACTGAAGGGCACTTGGGCTGTTTTCAGATCTTAGCTGTTGTAAATTGTGCAGCTATAAACATAGGAGTGCATCTATTCTTTCTGCTTGGTGTCTTGGGATTCTTAGGATGTATTCCCAGAAGTGGTATCACTGGGTCAAATGGCAGTTGCATTTTTAATTGTCTGAGGAAACTCCATACTGTTTTCCACAGTGGCTGTACCAGTCTGCATTCCCACCAGCAGTGTACTAGGGTTCCCTTTTCTCCACATCCTCGCCAGCACTTGTCATTTGTTGATTTATTAATGGTAGTCAATCAGGCAGGTATGAAGTGATACCTCATTGTGGTTTTAACTTGCATCTCTCAGATTAATGACTTTGAGCATTTTTTCATATGTCTCTTGGCCATCTGTATGTCCTCTTTGGAGAAGTATCTATTTAGGTCCTTTGCCCATTTTTAAATTGTATTATTTGTCTTCCCTATGTTGAGCTGTATGAGTTCTTTATATGTTTTGGAAGTTAACCCCATATCAGATGTATCATTGGCAAATATGTTCTCCCAAACAGAGTTCCCTTTTCATTTTGATGCTGGTTTATTTTGCTATGGAAAAGCTTTTTAGTTTCATGTAGTCCCATTTGTTTATTTTTTTCCTTTGTTTCCCTTGCCCTAGGAGATGTCTTGGCAAACATACTGCTATGATGATGTCTGAGATTTTGCTGCCTACGGATTCTTCTAGGATTTTTATGGTTTCATGACTTACATTTAACTCTTTTATCCATTTTGAGTTTATTCTTGGATATTGTGTAAGTTGAGAGTCTAGTTTCTTCCTTCCTTCCTTCCTTCCTTCCTTCCTTCCTTCCTTCCTTCCTTCCTTCCTTTCTTTCTTTCTTTCTTTCTTTCTTTCTTTCTTTCTTTCTTTCTTTCTTTCTTTCTTCCTTTCTTTCTTTTTGCATGTGCCTGTCCAATTTCCCCCTCATCATTTATTGAAGAGACTGTTTTGTCTCCATTGTATGCTCTTGTCTCCTCTGTCAAATATTGAGCATAATGCCTTGGATTAATTTCTGGGTTCTCTGTTCTATTCCATTGATCTATATTCCTGTTTTTGTGCCAGTACCAGGCTGTTTTGATTACAATGGCATTGTAATATAATTTGATATCTGGTATTGTGACCCCTCCAACTTTGTTCTTCTTTCTCAAGATTGTTGCAACTATTTGAGGTCTTTTTCGGTTCCATATAAATTTGTGAAGTATTTGTTCTAGATCTGTGAAATATGCTGTTGGTATTTTATAGGGATTACGTTGAATGGATATTCTCTTTCTTGAACCAAGAGGTCTGGAGTAGATTATTTCAGTGCCTTTCAGCTTGGAGATTCTCCCCAGTGTCTACACCACTTTCTCACAGTAACTTAAACTTTTAATGAGGTGTTTTAATTAAATAAGTGACAAGATGCGTGGCAGGGTCTGATGTGGGTGTTGGGGTTGTTGAGGGTGTCCACTAAAAAGCAACCCTCTTCCTAGCCAAGAACTGAGCAGATTAAGAAGTAAGGCAATAGAATAATAGATGCAGGTCAAAATAGCACTGCTGTCATTGATAAGGCTAATTGAAGGGCATGCTCAGTAAGAACCAAATGGGCTTCCTAGTATTGGACCCAAGAGTTAGAGCCACCTGTTGCAGCTGGCTGGCTGAGGACAGGCATCTCCTTTCCAGGGAGAAGAGAAAGGGGCAGCAGAGCTGAGTGTGCCCCTTTATCACTCCTGAGTTTATTGAATTTATTATGAAGTGCTCCGTTTCCCAGGGATGGAGGAAGGAAGGGCTGAGGGAAGACAGAATTGCACTCTCTCCATGAGAAAGGAAATATCAGAAGCAAAAAGGTGAGGAAGAACCTTTCTCCCCAGTGCTGAAGCTGCTTTGTTTTTTTCTTACAAATATCTAGCAGCTTGCTGTAAAATGTGCAGGTTTAATACAAAATATTTCCATCTTTGACTTTGTTCCAAATGTGGCATCATTGCCAAAGTCCCGAATGTGGGGTTGTGCTGGTGTGCCTTACAACTCCATTGGATGTTGAAGACCCTGGCGTACCGCAGGTGGCCTCCCAGGTGTGCTCAGTGGACTGCTCCGTGGTGTGTGGCCCAGTGCCAAACAGAAATGCAGGGGCACTTGTTCAAATATTATTGAGAATTTTAATATAATGACAAGAGAGCATTAAACCAAATGCAGGGCCCTTCAGTGGGCCTGCACAGGATGGATCAGTTCTGCTGCTTACTACCACCCCAAGTTCTACTGGGTATGACTGCATGCTGGGCACTGTGAGTGCGGTGCCTATACATATGTCATTTACCCCTCATGA
Source organism: Plecotus auritus (assembly GCF_963455305.1). Taxonomy (NCBI): domain Eukaryota; kingdom Metazoa; phylum Chordata; class Mammalia; order Chiroptera; family Vespertilionidae; genus Plecotus; species Plecotus auritus. Next base: position 96,471,648 of record NC_137772.1, on the reverse strand, counting down.
CCACCTGGGATGCAGGTGTTCCTACCTATATATTCAGATAAAACCAGCACTGGGAGCGGTTGCATACATTGGCCAAGGTCAAGTAGAGGAGCCAGAATTTGAACCCAAGTCTGTCTGCCTCCACAGCCCATGTTCATATCCCGGATGCAATTCTACCAACCGCCAGCATTTCCTCCTCAAACTCCGCCCTGTATAATCGTGAAATAAGTGCTAAGGACAAGCCATGCCAGGGGGAGGTGGGCCAGGGCTGCAGGCGCAATTAGAGGGCACATTAACTGAGAATGTAGACAGGTGTGATAGACTTTAAAGGCTGCCTTTGATTCTATGGCTGGTTATGGCGTACTTTTGTATGGATCTGGTCTGCTTCTAAGGACCTTGATATCTCTTCATTTTCATTTCCTGTTTGTGTCAGAAACATTTGATCGATCTCCCCAACCTCTCTGAGAAGCATAATTCTCCTGCTTTGATATCTATTCATCCTCTCAAGAGTGGAAGACAGAGTACACTGTACAAGGAGGCATGTCAGTGATGGAGGGGGCGGCTTAATGTGTCTGAGCAGAAACAGACAGGTTAAAATATTGTCATTCTTAAGCAGGTCCAGAGCCAAATGAACAACCCAGACCTCTGCCTGAGTCCTGGGAAATTGCTGGCTGCCGTTCTAATGTGAAACATGTTTTCCCAGCCCGATTATGTAAGACAGGATAGGTTGTTTTCGATTTTCTAAGATTCATTTCGGCCTCTGGAAACATTTTCAATCCCCAGGCAAACACCAGTAGATTCCTGACACTCTGAGGAGAGGACAACACCGGTATTTGCAGAATTTATCACCAGATCCTAAGGCGTCAGAAGCTGGAGTTAGATGTGAGATACTGACAGAGCCCATGCCTCCATGGCTCTCTATGGAGAAATCACAGTAGATGAATTAGACAAAGTTTCTCTTTAACATTTTGTGAGGGTGGGTTGGTCCTAGGAAGACTTTCATAGTTTACCCTACTGTAAGGCAAAACTGAGCTGCCCTGGTTAAATCTGTGGGTAGATGAAGAACAGAGGCAAAGTGACCTCATGAGACAGACTGTGTTCAGTTGCCGTTCTCACCCATGTTTGGGGGCTTCTCATCCTATACATTCTGCCTGTGAGCATCAGTGGCATGAAGAGCCCATGAGCAGTGAGGACAGAGGGGAGGGAGGCTGTGCTAAGGGCTCTGCTGGCAGCCTGCCACAGCCTGAGCGACGGCAGATCCAAACTCTGACACATCTCAGGCTTTCCCAAATCAGGCACGAGAGAGGACACTGGTCCCACCTCCTGCAGGACAGCTGTGTCATCGATTAGTTGACTGTAATAAACAGGCTGTGGTGCCTTCGTCCTGGCAGAAGGAGGGGGAGTGCAGCTCAGGTCATTGGAAGGGCATGCCTCAGTGCAGGGTACATGTTCTGTCGCTCGACATTCTGTTATTAGAAGTCCTCTACTCACTGGCATATCCCCACACCCAGTGATAACTTCCATTTAAAGTAGGCATCCAAGGTCCAGAAACATCGTCATCATCATAATGGCACATGCTGAGCACTTTTCGGGTGCCAGGAGCTGTCCCAGGTGTTTTTCTTGGATTATCTCACTCAGTCCTCATAACAACTTTACAGGTTTCACAGACAAGGAAACTGAGGGTCAGGAGTAGTCTACAGTCAGAGTCTGTGACTCACCTTCCTAAATAAAGGACAACAAAATTATAGTTTGTCCATTTTAGCATAAGGTTGTATCTGCCACCTATTACTCCATAACACATAGCGCCAGGATCTCAGAAGCACACGTTAATTAGCATGCACACATTTATTGCTGACTTGTATGCGAGTCTGCTACTCTCAGCTGAGCTCAGTGGGCTGTCTCCAAGCAACAAGTTGGGTCTGTATTATGTTGCAAATTCTCACATCCTCCTTGGGCCGTTGGCTGGCCAGAGTATGTTCCATGGCAATGGGAAAAGCCCAAGTGAGCAAATACATTTCAAGCCTGTTCTTGCTTCACATCTGCTAATGCCCAATTGACCAACACAAGTCATTTCACAGAGTCCAAAGAACATGAACATTGTCAAACAGTAATGTGCCATAAAGGTCTATTTTATTACATTCTGATTCTTTGGAAATGTGTTGTCTGAGTTTGATGTGGTTACTATAAACCCACATACTTAATGAACAAAATATCTTATTTGTTCAATAAACATTTATAGAGCACCTAGTATATGTCAGACACTGTGGTCACTGCTGAGGACTCAGAAATTAAAGGGACTCCCAGTCTAGTGGGGGAGTTAGACACACAAACAATTACACTAACATGTGGTAAGTTCTCTTTTCATCCATGAAGGGAGGGAGGGTACGAAGCCTCAGAGGAAAGCAACGAACAGTACTTCCAAGGTAGAATATTTCCTTAGATACTGAATGTGTTTGGTGCCAGGTATTTCTACTTGTCAATAATTTTTACCCTGAGCTGTACCCATTCACCATTTAGCTTCTAAGACTTCCTTTCATCTCACAAACCTTCCGGATTCTCAGAGAAACATAGTACATGGGAAAAAGAAGTACTGTAGACATGCAGAGGCATTTTTCATGCTGTGCTGTGCAGATTCCAAAGACTGCAGGAGAGAGCCTCTTGGGGTGAGAGAAGGTGGCCTCATGAGGAACCCTTGGCCCAAGTCAGGGTTCATGTTTCTTAAGAGTCTGATTCTGGGCAAAATTGGACTGCAAACTGTAGTCACAAAAGAAAAGATGGACAGCCAGCCCCAGTGATTCACTGGAGTTCCCATTGTTCCTCCACCTCCATCATTGTTCCAGAATGTTCTCTGCACCACCTCTTCTTTAAGAAGCCACTGAGAGGGAGGGAGGGAGGGAGTGAGGAAGATGGAAATGGAGAGAGAGAGGAGAGAGCTTCCATCCAGCTACATCCCCTAGGTTCCCTTCTCCCATTTTGGAGTCTAGCCCTCAAGGTGCCCAGGCCCCTCCAATCTCTTCAAACCAATTAGTGGACACTGGAGCAAGGCCAGTATGGCTTCAGCAACATTCCACATTCTGGACCATTTCCAGATCCCTTTCTGACTCCTCCCTTCCCCCCTCCCTCCAAACATTTGTCTCCTTTCTCCCTTTCCCTTAAGCCACACTCCTTTCCCAGCACACAGCCAATCAAATCAAGGAATCTGTGCATTTTAGCAGGAACCATCTTAGGACTTTGTGTGTAGGGAGGACAGGGGAGGAAGTATTTGTTCAAAATCACAAATATTTTGTCAATCCTCATATGAGGATATTTTTTCCATTGCTTTTCAAAGAGAGTGAAAGGGAGGGAGGGAAAGGAAAAGGAGGAAGAGAGAGAGAGAGAGAGAGAGAGAGAGAGAGAGAGAGAGACAGAGAGACAGAGAGAGAGATGTGAAAGAGACACATTGGACTGGTTGCCCCTTGCATGTGCCTCAACCGGGGCTGGAACTGCAACCCAAGTACATGCCCTTGACTTGGAATCGAACCTGCAACCTTTCTGTGCACCTTGCCAATGCTCTATCCACTGAGCAACACTGGCCAGGGCCAAGATCACCTTTTTTCTAACTATAAAGCAAATGTGTATTCATTTAGAAAATAAGGAAATAAAAATCTATACTAATAAAAGGGTAATATGCTAATTAGACTGGGAGACCTTCCAGGAGACCTTCTGGACATTCTTCTGGGCAAAGCCATGGTGGTGGGGCTGAGATAGAGGTGGTTAGAGGCCAAGAGGGGAGGGCAGTTGTGGGTGATCAGGCTAGTGCAGGGCGGGGCCATTGGGGGTAAGCAGACCAGCAGGGGCGCCAGTTGTGGGTGAGCAGGCCGTCAGTGGGGGTCAGTTGAAGGTGATCAGGACAGCAGCGGCGGGGGACAGTTTGGAGTGAGCAGGCCAGCAGGGGGGCAGTTGGGGGTGAGCAGGCCAGTGGGGAGGGAAGGTGCGGGCGAGCAGACCAGCAGAAGGGGGCAGTTGGGAACGAGCACACTGGCACTGGGGGCAGTTAGGGGTGATCAGGCTGGTGGGGGGGCATTTGGGAGTGAGCAGGCTGGCGGCGGAGCGCAGTTGGGGGCGAGCAGGCCGGCAGGCAGAGTGGTTAGGAGCAATCAGGCAGGCAGGCAGGCAGGTGAGTGGTTAGGAGCCAGTAGTCCCAGATTGCGAGAGGGATGTCTGACTGCCGGTTTAGGCCTGATCCCTGTAAACAGCAGTAGGACATCCTTCGAGGGGTCCCAGATTGGAGAGGGTGCAGGCTGGGCTGAGGGACACCCCCCCCACACACACGAATTTTGTGCACCATGCCACTAGTATACAAATAAATATTAATATAATAAATATAGTTACAAGATTAAGTAAAAATATGTAAATAGGGAAATAAAAATAAACTCCTATAATTTCATCATTAATATTTAACTACTATTAATATTTTTGGTTTCTTTTCTCAAAGCCATTTTCTATGCATTGGAACTACTCCCAATTGGAACCACCACACTGTATATATCATTTGGAATCCTGTGTTTTTCCGCTTAACATCATATTATAAATGTTTTCTCATGTCATTAAGTATTCTTTAAAATGTTACTTCTATTTAGCATATATTTTATTGTATGAATGTTCCATTAATAATCCCCTATTGTGGGATATTAGCTTATTTCCGATTTCTTACTACTGAAAATCTCTACAGTGAACACTTTCGTACATTTTTGTGGTTATTGTTTTAGGATGGATTACTAGCAATGAAATTACAGGGACCTAATATGTGAACATTTTATTTTATTTTATTATTATTATTTTTAAAATATATTTTATTGATACTTTACAGAGAGGAAGGAAGAGGGATAGAGAGCTAGAAACATCGATGAGAGAGAAACATCGATCAGCTGCCTCCTGCACACCTCCCACTGGGGATGTGCCCGCAACTAATGTACATGCCCTTGACCGGAATCGAACCCGGGACCCCTCAGTCCGCAGGCCGACGCTCTATCCACTGAGCCAAACCGGTTTTGGCAAATATGTGAACATTTTAAAGACTTTTGATATACATAACCAAATTGCCTCTAGAAAAAATATAGTACTTTATATTCCCTTCAGCATTCTCAGGGCTTATTTCTCCTCTTCCTAACAAATGCTGTGTCCTATCACTCTCAAAAGAATGATCTTTGCAGAACTGACAGATGAAACATAACATCTAATTCTTCTTTGCATTTCTTCTGTAAGTCATATTGAACTTGGTGGTAGTAGTTGTTTATTGGCCATTTGTATTTCTTTTGTAAATTGCCTATTCGTGTCCTTTGCCCATTTTTCATTGTGATGATCATCTTTTAAAGTGTTGATTTATAAGCCTCCTTTGACACTTTTATCACATGTGTCTTTCCCCCTTGTTTTAGCAAATTACTTTCTAATTTTGTTTTTTTTTTGTTTTTGGTGTTTTGGTTTGCCACACAGAGGTTTAATTTTTTTTATGTATTCAGGCTGTATACTTATCATTAAGGCTGATTTATTCATTTTTATAGTAAATAAAAAGTCCCTGATTACTTTATTTTATTATTATTTTTTTTAATATATTTTATTGATTTTTCACAGAGAGGAAGGAAGAGGGATAGAGAGCCAGAAACATCGATGAGAGAGAAACATCGACCAGCTGCCTCCTGCACACCTCCCACTGGGGATGTGCCCGCAACCAAGCTACGTGCCCTTGACCGGAATCGAACCCGGGACCCCTCAGTCCGCAGGCTGACGCTCTATCCACTGAGCCAAACCGGTTTTGGCTGATTACTTTAAATAGTTACTTAATTTCCCCCCTATTTTAAAAAGATTTTTATTGATTTTTAATTTTTTGTTAATCCTCTCCTGAGGATAATTTTCCCATTGATTTTTAGAGAGATTGGAAGGGAAGAAGTGCAGGGCGAGGGATGGGAGGGAGGAGGAGAAAGAGACAAAGAGAGAGACATCAATGTGAGAAAGACACATGGATTGGTCACCTCACCTGCCCCAACCCTGGCTGGGGATCCAACCTGAAACCCAGGCATGTGCCCTTGACTGGGAATCAAACTGTGTTATATGGGACAACACTCAACCAACTGAGACACACCAGCCAAGGCTCCCCATATTTTTTATATTATTTTCTTTTATTTAGCTTGCTAATCCATCTGCAAGTTATTTTGGTATCAGGTAGGATCTTCTTCTTCTTCTTCTTCTTCTTCTTCTTCTTCTTCTTCTTCTTCTTCTTCTGTTCTCTCTCTCTCTCTCTCTCTCTCTCTCTCTCTCTCTCTATATATATATATATATATATATATATCTACACTAATAAAAGAGAAACATGCAAATTGACCATACCTCTGCTACGCCCACAAGCCACGCCCACCAGCCAATCAGGATTGAGCATGCAAATTAATCCAAACCAAGATGGCTGTGGCCACTGAGTGAGCAGGAGGCTTGGGTTTCCCCGGCAATGGAGGAAGCCAAGCTTCCCGCCCGTTCTGGCCGGCCCTGTCCTCCGCTCAAGGCTACAAAGTTTCAATTATAGAAGATAAATAAATCCCAGATACCAGGGCCTCCGCTTGGGTTGCCGGGGGGCATGGCTGGCCTGCAAACCACCACAGGCCCCTCGCCTAGGCTGCCTCACGCCCCAAGGGAACACCCACCCTGATCCGGGACACCCTTCAGGGCAAACCAGCTGGCCCCCATCCATGCACCAGGCCTCTATCTTATCTAATAAAAGAGTAATATGCAAATTGACCATCACTCCAACACACAAGATGGCTGCCCCCATGTGGTCAAAGATGGCTACCCCCATGTGGACACAAGATGGCCACCACAAGATGGCCAGCAGGGGAGGGCAGTTGGGAGGGACCAGGCCTGCAAGGGAGGGCAGTTGTGGGCAATCAAGCCTGCAGGGGAGGGCAGTTAGGGGTGACCAGGCTGGGAGAGGAGGGAAGTTGGGGGTGACCAGTCCTGCAGGGAAGGGCAGTTGGGTGGGGGGAGACCCAGGCCTTCAGGGGAGAGCAGTTGCGGGGGGGGGGGGAAACAGGCCTACAGGGGAGGGTAGTTGGTGGGGGACCAGGCCTGCAGGGGAGGGTAGTTAGGGGTGACCAGGCCTGCAGGGGAGGGCAGTTAAGGGCAATCAGGCTGGCAGGGGAGCAGTTAGGCATCAATCAGGCTGGCAGGGGAGTGGTTAGGGGGTGATCAGGCTGGCAGGCAGAAGCGGTTAGGGGCAATCAGGAAGGCAGGCAGGTGAGCAGTTGTGAACCAGCAGTCCTGGATTGTGAGAGGGATGTCTGACTGCCCGTTTAGGCCCAATCCTACTGGGATTGGGCCTAAATGGGCAGTTGGACATCCCTCGAGGGGTCCCAGATTGGAGAGGGTGCAGGCTGGGCTGAGGGACACACACCCCCATACACGAATTTCATGCACCAGGCCTCTAGTGTGTGTGTGTGTGTGTGTGTGTGTGTGTGTGTGTGTGTGTGTGTATAATTTTTAATAAAGTATCATAGCACTGCTTTTTTATTGCTCAAGCTTTCCTTTCCTTTGAGATGTGATACCATCTTTATCATATACCAAATTCTCCTTAAGTTGCTTCTCTTTCTGAGCTCTAGTCTGCATCACTGGTCTATTAATTATGTCAGGATCACACTATTCTAATTATTCACAGTACACTTCAATATCTTCTAGGGCAAGCCTAGCTCATTACTCATCTCATTTTTAAGACATTTTACACAGAGGGTTGATAGCTTGAGGGTGAGGAGGGCAGATTTCAGGCAACAGGAGAGAGTGATGGCACCTGGAGCTCCTGACATCCCTGGGAGGACTCCCCCACACCTTCAGAAGAACTTTGGAGTCCTGAATGAAGCTCTTAGTTTGCAACTGCACTGGGGGTCAGTCTGACCCTCCTAAGGAGAGAATGAATAAACCCAAAAGTCAGAGCTCATTTGCCCATTGGCTTTGGTTTTCTGCCAGTTGTGGAGGATGTTTTGAATGAGGCACAGAAACCTCCAGAGTTGGGCCTCCAACCGCTCTGTCCACCATTCCCACAGGCCAGGCTGAGCTCTCTCCCCAGGATTGTGGGGACTGCTCCTCCTGATCTTTAGCCCAAAGAGCACTGGCCCCAAGCCAGGAAGTTAGCAAGGTGCCTGGAACTCAGCCTGGCCTATGGGCCCAGGACCTTACCTGGCTGGAATTCAGTGGGTGTTTTTAAAGGAGTGCTACCCACAGCAGTTCTCCCAGGCGCTCATTTGGGCAATTTTGAAAATAAAATACCAATTAAACACCTTGTGTTTTTTTAATGAGCTGAGAACCTGGTGCCCACACTCCTGCTGTAACGCAGGCTCTCTCACTGAGCCCCAGGTGTGTAGCCTCCCTCAGATATGACAGAAGGGAACCATTCAGTCATCTTGGTTTTGCTTTAGCAACCAAGGCACAGCCCTAGGATAGCCTGGAAGACAAAGAAGCGACAGCATTTCCACTATGTGAGAGTGACCTAGAGGCTCAAGGCCGGTGACTTAGAGGCTCCCCTCTCCTCTCAAGTGGATCCTTCCCATTAGTATTCATGTATGTCCATTCCAATGTTTTAAAAAGACAAGATCAAACACTGCAAAACTCCACTTTAGGGTGACCAAGCATCTGGGTTTTTCTGGAGCTAAGTGGGCTCTTAGAGGCAGGATGTTTAGTGCTGAAACCAGGAGTCCCAGGCAAGGCGGGCAAGGCGGTCACCCTACTCCACACCCCACTTCACCTTTCTCCTCTCCTCACAGCTAACCTCTCTCCCCTCCTCATTCCCGCCCAACCTCAACCCAGCCAGTTTCCGTTTTCTCCCCAACCATTGGCGATTGTCTGCTGAGGTCACCTATGACTCCCATGTTGTCAGACCTAGAGGACAGGCCTTTATTCCCACCTTACCTGCCCCCTCAGCACTGGATGCGGCTGCTCACGCTCACCTGGGCCCAGCTCCAAGTCCTGGCTCCTCCTGGCTCTGCTCCTTCTTCCTCAAGCTCCTTAGCTCACTAAAGTTTCTCCACAGGACCTTAAATGTTGGAGTGCTTCCCAGCCAAATCCCAGGCCCTCCTCTCCTCTCCCTCTACACTCTCAGTGCCTGTGGCCCCAAATGCCACCATGTGCTCGGGATCCCACGGATCTCCATCCAGCCGAGGTCTCCCTTCTGAGTTCCAATTCTATCAGGTACATCTCAAATACCTTACACTCAGCACGGCCAAAATTGAGCCCTTAACCCTTCCTCAGCCATCTGTATCTCATCTCATCATCCCCACCCAGTAGATGGCATGGCTGTCCACCCACCTGCTCATCCTCGACAGCTTTCCTTTCTCATCTCTCATATCCAGTCAATGGCACATCCTTGCATCGGCATCCATAACATGCCTCCACTTTGCCTGCTTCTCGTCATCTCCAGGCTACCATTCTGCCCGGCCACCTCGGTGATTGAAATGTAGTGTAATAACACATGGGCTCTTGGTGCCCACTCATGTCCTCCCCACACCAGTGGCTTCCTCCATAAAGCTGATAGAAGGATCCTTAAAAATGCAAACCTGTTTTATTCTGCTTCAGACCATCCCTCAGTAAATGCTTCCAGGTTCCAGCCTCAACTGGCCCCACTGTCCACCCTGCTCAGCAAGCTTATCCATCCTCAGTTGAGCCCTTCAACCCAAGGCTTTTTGCACAGGCTATGCTCATGCCTGGGATGCTCTCCCGGCACTCTGCCAGCTTATTCAGACTGCCCTCTAAATCTTAGTTCAGAAGGTGCCTCATTGCTAGTGTACCCCAACACTGCCCACCCACCACCATGAGCTCCTCACAGTCTGGGTGCACTCTTTATAGCACTTCCCCAAACCATGAGTAGGTTAATTACATAACAACCTGCTCAGTGCCTGGTGAGTGCTGAGGTCAGGGAGCCCTCACAGGATCCCTAGTACTTAGCACGGGCCTGGCATTTAGCTGGCCCTTGAGAAATGCTTACTGAATGAATGGAACTGGATAAGGGGCATGAGCTGAGGTTGGGGGCAAAGGGAAAGAGGTGACTACCCCTCAGCATCTGACCCCAAACCTAGAATACCCCGTGGGAAGCTGATGACTCTAATGCCTCCTGATGCCCCATTTTCTCTGGAACTCTGTGCTGCTGGCTTCCCCAGGCAATATGCTCTTTGAAATGTTCTTTACATAATTTGTAAGGTCAGTGTGTGAGGCCGCCTGGCCTCACTATGGGATGCTTGTGATACTGCACAAATGGAGAAGTACCAAATGGAATGTACCTGTGCAACTGTCTGATCCCTTAAAATATACATCAGTAGCTCCCCAGGGGTAGAGGGACAATTATTCTCTCCAGCTGATAGTACAATTGGTGGAAGCACATACCCATTGGCTAGAAACCAGAATGGCTTTAATTCAGGCTTGCTTTGAAGGTTTATTAGGAACTCCAATTGGTTTGCCTAAGTTAAATGTAAAAATTGCAATATATTTCCTCTTCCTATCTAATAAAGAGGGAATATGCTAATTGATCCTCACACCGTTGCAAAGATGGCGGTACCCACAGCCAATAAGGAGGGAATATGCTAATTGACTGCCCCACTCTCAAAGATGGTGGCGCACACAGCCACGAGATGGCAGCACTCAGTCCCCTCAGCCCCGCTGTGCGCCTGCCTCTGGAGTCCCTCAGCCCCTCAGCTGCCCAGGGCCAGCTCGAGGTGCAGGCAAGCCTCAGATGTTGGCTGCCCAGCCACCCAGCACCACCCGAGGCTCAAGTAACCAGGGCCGGCCGAGGTATGCACTGCCGGCAGTGGCAGCAGCAGAGGTATGATGGGGGCATTGCCTTCCCCTAATCGCCTGGTTGCCTCCCACCCCTGCGGGCTCCCAGACTGTGAGAGGGGGCAGGCTGGGCTGAGGGACCCCCCTCCAGTGCATGAGTTTTCATGCACCGGGCCTCTAGTCAAACAATAATTAACTTTAATGCTATTAAAATATATCATACCCAAGATACTGGATGATTGTGGGAACACCACAAATTTAATATTTGGATGGAAACATGGTTTTAGCAATGCCTTAAGAGCATTTTGCATCTCTCCTTCAGCATTACCCAGGCTGGGCATGGTTTTACATCCCTTCTTCATTAGCTTATAGGGAGATGTGCTTCAAGTCAGGTACCATGTAATAAAGGTCCTTGTTGCCTTATTTAGAAGACGATGTCCAGCATCAATTCCACTCCCAAATCTCTTACTCATCATGAACCTCCGGCGACACAATGAGCTCCTTGGAAGGAAGGCATCGTGTAAATTAAAAATGCTAACGAGTCCTAATCAATTATTTCCTTATCACTGGGAGCAGGACTGAGTGTGGGCACATTTCCTAGTAACTGAAAGTGCCTTCCTTTCCCACACCGAGGCCGGCCCTCTCTCAGGGGCTCCGACTCTAAAATATCTCCTTGTTTTTCTCATCAAAACTGAATCCTTCAAATGTTCCTGATCTTAGCTGCTTGGTTTTAGAGAAAAGGCAGTTACTGAACTGGTTCACACTGAGATGTGAATGACCAAAAACACCATTAGCCATTTCTGAAGATGTCCTGCCGCACCTTTCCAGGGATATTCTTATTTTAAAAGTGAGCTGCTTAGCACCAAAGAACTGGTGAACTTTCTAGCTAAGATAAGTTGAGTGTCTCAGGGAATCGTCTAATTAAGAGTATTAGGAACCCACTCAAGACGACTAAACAAAAGTAATTTATCGGTGGGATACAAGGGCAGTCCTCACAGAACTTGGTGGAAGAGGCACGGCTGGGCTTTTGGGGGGCTAGGACCAGGACGAGACAGCTGTGAGGAACTGGGTAAACTTTTTCTGGTCCCCTGGGACTGCCGCGCACAGTGTCATCACAGCTGCACACTCTCCCCCCTCGAGGCCGGGGCTCTCTCTGCATTTCCCCGCATGTGGCCCAAATAGGGCTGCCACAGAGCCAACCTGCCCTCAGTCCAAGGGTCTGGTTTCCACACTTTCCTGGGGAGGGTTGGACTGGCACAGCTTGGGTCAGGTGTCCCCCCTGCCCATGGGGTCAAGGCCATAAGGGGCAAACACAGTGCCTGGCCTCGGGTAAGGATTCAGTTACATGCTTGTTGTTATAAAGAGAATGCGGAGCTACCCCTAAGGGGAGGGGAGGGGGCACATCTCCAAAAGAGGTCTACTACGCCAAGCCCCAACACTTTCTGCTTAATTCGGTTGGGAACCTGGAGCTTTGGGGCTAGAGAGTGACATTGGTTCATGTGTTAACAACAGGCCCAGGGGTGGGGGGGGGGGGGGGGGGGCGGGGAGAGGGGCTGTCTGTGAGCCAGACAAGGAGCTCCCGGTGCCAAGTTCTCCTAAGGGAACAATGACTTGCCAGTAGGGTGCATTCCGACTCCCTTGGCACTGGTGTCAGTTGGGACTCAGCGTGATTTAATGACTCAAGAAAAGGGAGGTTTGCCATCTGTTTTCTACTTGGTATGGAGTTGCTAGGAACTTAGATAATTGACTGAACCTCTTTGGGATTCCAATTCTCTTAATAAAAATGTTATACACACATATATAACTTATATGTTTGTATGTTATTAGCAGATTATTATTGTGCTTCTCTTTGCTAGCCTGAGGGTACACAGGAAGGACCTCAGAAAGCTGGCCAGGAGGTTGGAGGATTATAATTGCTTGTAGCCAGAAAGAGAGATGCTTCCATTCCTCCTCAGGGAGGAGAAATGCTTGCTGCATGTGAAGAGCTATGTATGTCCTTGAGAATGAAAGCAGATGACTCAGGAGGCAAAAACGTGTAAAGAAACACAGGACGCCTCAGATCTGCTCTCTTGGGAGGTGGGTGGCACAGAGAGGAGGGTGGGGAGGGGCCCTTTTTGTGGACTTGGGATAAGGAATATTTTTAAAAGTTAGAAAAGCCCCCAGGAGGCCTGTTGCCGAAGACTGCGCCTTTGCTTGTGCAGGAGTGTTGAGAGAGTGCCTCCCAGCTGGCTGTGCCCTGGAGGAGAGTGCTTAGTGGGCTGAGGTGCCTGGCTAATCCTGTAGGTCATGCTGGTGGCATCTCAATCCACACAGGTGTAGTCTCTCTCCTGGAGGCTGAAGCAGGAAACAGAGCAGGGAGGAGTGGTGCAGAAGGCAGACTGGCGGGCAAGCAAGCCCAGCCCTCAGCCTCGCAAGACCCGGACTCCCGGACTCCTGAGCCCAGCCCTGTGCCTGGGGAGGCGGCAAGGCCTGGCAGAGGAGGGGCTGCAGGCCTGCCGAGTGGGACCTGTTTCCAGCTTTCATCTCCTTTACTCAAAGGAGTCTTTTATGACAATCCAGCCACAGCAGGCTGACGGGGCAGATAGCTTTTGGCAGAGTCCTTCCTGCTTTTCACAAATTAAATCACAGAGAAAACCACCAGCAATGAATACAAAGTGAGTGTTCAAGGCCACTGGGTGGAGGTGAACAGCTCTTAGAGACCAAGTGTGCACAAGAGTTTAAAAATCCACAAATACTAACAAGGCAGCCAAAATTAATTGGGCCATGGACAATGGAGAACGCTGTCTGGGATGAGTCACAATGCAGTTACCACTAATAACAATACAGAACAAAAGGACAACAACCAATGTGCACAGAGAGCTTTCCAGGCCACACACACGTTTTTATTTCTCCACAACACCTTCTGATACTAGGAGGGATGTCTAGCCAGCTCTTATTTCCCTTTCACAAGTAAAGAAATCAAGGCCAAAAATGCTATGTCAACTTGCCCAAGGTGACATCATTGGTAGGTGCCAGAGCCAGGGCTCAAATCAAGGCTTCAGGCTCCCCCCGGGCCCTTTCTGTGTTGCCAGGCTGCTTCTTCGAGCTTGTGTTCAGGGCCACAGCATGGGGAGGGCCACGGCACAGCAGGGCCATGGCATGGGGAGGGCCACGGCATGGCGAGGGCCATGGCACAGCAGGGCCATGGCATGGGGAGGGCCACGGCATAGCAGGGCCATGGCTTGGAGAGGGCCATAGCACAGGAGGGCCACGGCATGGAGAGGGCCACGGCATAGGAGGGCCATGGCATGGGGAGGGCCATAGCACAGGAGGGCCATGGCATGGGGAGGGCCATGGCACAGGAGGGCCATGGCATGTGGAGGGCTACGGCACAGCCGGGCCATGATATGGGGAAGGCCATGGCATGGGGAGGGCCACGGCACAGGAGGGCCACAACATGGGGAGGGCCACGGAACAGGAGGGCCATGGCATGGGTAGGGCCATGGCATGGAGAGGGCCACGGCATGGGGAGGGCCATGGCACAGGAGAGCCATGGCATGGGGAGGGCCATGGCACAGGAGGGCCATGGCATGGGGAGGGCCATGGCATGGGGAGGGCCATGGCATGGGGAGGGCCACGGCACAGGAGGGCCATGGCATGGGGAGGGCCACAGCATGGAGAGGGCCACGGCACAGGAGGGCCACGGCATGGGGAGGGCCACGGCATGGAGAGGGCCATGGCACAGGAGGGCCACGGCATGGGGAGGGCCACGGCACAAGCAGGGAGCAAAGCAATGAGCAGAGATGGTCAAGCAGAAGCCCCCAGTGGCCCAGGAAACAGCCCAGGGCCCTGTCACTTGGAACACCAACCTGTTTCCCACCTCACATTGGGGTTAGGGGCATTCATTTAACTACCCCCCCTTAAAACAAGGTAATGTATGTTTAAAAATGAAGATAGGAATAAGACCAAACAATAAGAATTCTATCACTCTGAGATAAGTATTTTTAACATTTTAGTGCACTAAAATATCATCCTTGCAGATATTTTCTCTTTGTTTTGTCACATCTTTCCTCAGAAAATGGAATTTGTTGCTCGTGCCATTTTGTAATTTCTCATTCCATATATTGTGAATATCTTCCCATGTCAAATAGACTTCAAGAGTACTTTTCTCATTTCATTAAAAATGTTATATGTGAGAAACCAAGATGGTGGCATAGGTAAACACCTAAACTGCTGCCTCGCACAACAATTTCAAAACTACAACTAAAAGACAAAACTGACATCATCCAGAACCACAGGAAGGCTGGCTGAGTGGAAATTCTACAACTAGAAGGAAAGAGAAAAGCACACTGAGTCTCAGAGGAGCTGCAGGAGGCAGAGGTACTGAGGTGCATGTGGAGAGGACTGGCAACTGAGTGCTCAGCTGGCTTTCTCAAGTGGGAGGGAGACAAAAGCTCCCGACTGCGCTGAACTCCAGTTCCGGGTGAGACTCTGGGGACCCAGACTCATACGGGGTGAAACTGGACTGTCAGGAAAGAGAAAAGCACACTGAGACTCAGAGGAACTGCGGAAGGCAGAGGTACCAAGGCGCGCGCGCGGAGAGGGTGGGCAACTGAGTATGCAGCTGGCTTTCTCAAGCGGGAGGGAGACAAAAGCTTCCGACTGCACCGAACTCCAGTTCCAGGTGAGACTCTGGGGACCCAGACTCATTCTGGGAGAAACTGAACTGTCTGGCAGTGGGCAAAACTCGAGGGCTGCTTTCTCTCAGAGGTGCTTGTAGCAATTACCATGGGACACTGAGACACAGGGGCCTATTAAGGCAGGGCTGACGGGAAATCAATGTTGTCTGCTCTGCCCTGAGACTCCGCCCCATCCAAGCTGAGCACAGAGGCTTTTGCAAGTCTTATCTCATAAGGGTGTCTCCAGCACAGAAGTTTTCCCAGCGTAGACACAGCTGATCCTCACAGCCAATTGGCCTGGAGGTCAATTCCTCCCAGTGATACCAACAACAATCAAGGCTTAACTACAACAAGACTGTGCACACATCCCACAAAGGGGTGCACCAAGAGTGTCCACCTCAGGTAACTGGGGAGGCTGAGCCACTGGGCCCTATAGGACACCTAGCACACAAAGAGACTCTATCAACTCAGGGAAGCAGCCAAAATGCGGAGACAAAGAAACATATCACAAATGAAAGAAATGGAGGAAAGCAAACGACTGGATATAGAGTTCAAAACCACGGTTATAAGGTTTTTCAAGAATTTTCTAGAAAAGGCTGATAAATTTAGCGAGACCCTTGAGGATATGAAAAAGGATCAACTAGAAATTAAACATACACTGACTGAAATAAAAAATAATATACAGAGATCTAACAGTAGACTAGAGATTGCAAGAATCAAGTCAAAGATTTGAAATACAAAGAAGCAAAAAACACTCAACCAGAAAAGCAAAAAGAAAAAAGAATCCAAAAATATGAAGATAGTGTAAGGAGCCTCTGGGACAACTTCAAGTGTACCAACATCTGAATTATGGGGGTGCCAGAAGAAGAGAAAGAGCAAGATACTGAAAACCTATTTGAAGAAATAATGACCGAAAACTTACCCCACCTGGTGAAAGAAATAGACTTACAAGTCCAGGAAGCGCAGAGCCCCAAACAAAAGCAATCCAAAGAGGACCATACCAAGACACATCATAATTAAAATGCCAAGAGCAAAAGACAAAGAGAAAATATTAAAAGCAGCAAGAGAAAAACAGTTAGTTACCTACAATGGAGTGCCCATACGACTGTCAGCTGATTTCTCAACAGAAACTACGCAGGCCAGACGGGAGTGGCAAGAAATATTCAAAGTGATAAATAGCAAGAACCTACAACCAAGATTACTCTACCCAGCAAAGCTATCATTCAGAATTGAAGGTCAGATAAAGAGCTCCACAGAAAAGAAAAAGCTAAAGGAGTTCATCACCACCAAACCAGTATTATATGAAATGCTGAAAGGTATTCTTTAAGAAGAGGAAGAAGAAGAAAAAGGTAAAGATAAAAATTATGAACAACAAACACATATCTATCAACAAGTGAATCTAAAAATCAAGTGAATAAAAAATCTGATGAACAGAATAAACTGGTGAATATAATAGAATCAGGGGCATAGAAAGGGAGTGGACTGACAATACTCGGGGGGAAAGGGGTGTGTGGGGTGCAGGAAGAGACTGGACAAAAATCATACACCTATGGATGAGGACAGTGTGGGGAGGGAGTAAGGGCAGAGGGTGGGGTGGGAACTGGGTAGAGGGGAGCTATGGGGGGAAAAAGAGGAACAATTTTAATAATCTGAACAATAAAGATTTATTAAATAAAAAAAATAAAAAAATAAAAGTTTTTTTAAAAAAATGTTATATGTGTCTTATGATTGCAGGAAAATCATAAAATTATATATATGCTCAATGTAAAAATAGTCAAATTCAAACAGTACAGAAATGTGCAGCAAAAGAAGCAAATATTTTACTTAACGCCACCCTTGGGGCATATGCAGTGCTGCTAAATTGCCTCTTTCCTATTCATACTTGCATGCACAGAGTAGATAAAATGAACATATGTGTGTATACACCTTTATCCCCACAATGTCTGTCTGTAGTTTGCTTTTCCCCTTCCTGTAGTGTGGTCACCCCTTGTTCTCAGTACATGAGGTTCCAAGGCATCTTTGTTCTAATTCTGGTGAAAGAAAAACCTGAGATAACTGGAGAGGAACAAAATAGTAAGCAATAGCAGCCCAGGGCTGGTTGCAGCATTTGGATTTGAAAATCCTCCGAGAGGAAGGAAATTGCAGCTCAGGGAGCTATGTGCCACTCGTCGGAGGGTGCAGGTAAAGGGGCCACCCCCACCCCAGGCCACCATCCTACCCTCACAGAATGCTCCATGCCTCCTCAGGTGTATATATATATATGTTCACAACCGGCCCGATCCCTGTGTTGAAGAAAAAACATGATCCTAGGATGGTGCGTTGACTCTTGGGCTGTGTTGTAAGTACATGACTTTGCTCCTGATGGGAGGTCAGTGGCCCTACATTTGCTGCCCCAGCTGTGCTAAGGAGGCCATTCTGTCCACATCCACAGGGAAAAACAAATTCTGGCCAGTGGGCCTATGGGACTTCTGCTTAATAATTTGAAATTAAGCAGTGGTTCCCCAACCTGGGTGGGTCTAGGGAGGAACTGAGGAAGCCTGGGAGGGATCCAGGTCAAGGTAAGTCTTGTCCTGGTACTTCTTCCCCAGGACACATGCTGGTGACGACACTCGCTCTGTGCAGATGCATAGACTGGGATGCCCAGTGCTCACTCTGCCAGTCAAGAGTCCTTGGAAAACACTCCAAATCCTGCCCCTCTGCCCTCAGGGGCACCTCCACCTCCCCTCTTCCTGCCTGTGGTCATGGCTGTGTGGCTACTGTCCACACATGGCTCACAAATTCCATGTGAAATGGGAGGCTGAACCGTGCCAAAAGCCATGAAGACCCAGCCATCACTGCAGGCTCTCCCCTGAGAGCTGGCAAAACATTGGGAAAGGAAGGCTTCTGAAGAGCAGGGGCGGCTGTGGGCAGCAGTCAGGTCAGGGTGGTGGGTGCGTTTCCTAGGGAACATGATGCTAAATGGAACGGGACGAGCTAACAGGGCCTATCTCTCCCAATGGGTTGAAACGGTATAAATTAAGGCCCTGACCGGGTGGGCCAGTTAGTTAGAGCGTCATCCCGGTGCACATGGTTGTGGGTTCCATCACCGTTAAGGGCACAGACAGAAATCAACTAATGGCCCTGGCCAGTGTGGTTCAGTGGGTTAGAGTGAAGGATTGCAGGATCGATCCCCGGTCAGGGCATGTGTGGGAGGCAATCAGTTGATGTTTCTCTCTCACATCAGTGTTTCTCCCTCTCCCTCCCCCCCCCTCAAAAATTAATTAATTAAAAAAGAATCAACCAATTAATGCATAAATAAGTGGATCAACAAATTGATGTTTCTGTCTCCCTCCCTCCCTCCCTCTCTTTCTAAAACCAATAAATAACTTTTTAAAAAGTATAAGAAATGATATAAATCTGAGAAATCAGGAAGAAGGCAGTTTGTGTAAGCTGCCTTTTTTTCTGCTGTGGCGGGCAGAATAATGCCCTCCTGCCCCCAAGTGTCTATGTGTGATTCTTGGACCTGAGAATATCTCACCTTCACATGCAAAAAGGGACTTTGCAGAAGTGATGAAGGTGAGGCTATTGAGATCCGGACAGTATCCTGGATTATCCAGGGGGGCCCAACGTATTACAAGGTGACATCATCATAAGAGGGAGACAGGAAGGCATTGTCACAGAATGGAGTGACATGGACACAGAGGGCATTGGGGCGGTGCAGCCACACACCAAGGAGTGCAAATGGCCTGCAGGCTCTGGAGCAGGTGAGGAACGGACTCCCCCTGACACCTCCAGAAGGAACAGAGCTCCGCTAACATCTCGATTTTAGCCCCTGAGACCCATTTCAGACCTCTGACTTCCAGCACTATAAGAGAATATATTAGTGTTGTTTTAAGCTACTAAGTTTGTCATTTGTTGCAACAGCAACAAGGAAACTAATACACTGAGTGACAGAGAAAAGGAATGAGAGGGTATTATAAACTTCTGTTTGTAAATTTCCATTATATTCATTGCAGAAAACAGTCTCCTCAGACAGAATGTTGGTTCAGAAATTGAATACCAATGATCTACAGTCAGAAAGGACAGCCTTTAATGGAACTGCGGTCTATGCACAAAACAGTCTTTTCTCAAGACTGCATTTTATTAATGTGCCACATGGGCTCTTTGCCAAGAAAGGCTTATTCTGGGATATGCATTAATTTGGACTTCAGGAATTTACAGCAGCACCTGAAATTGCTCCCTGGCTAGGAGAGAAATCTTAGCAGCAGCGAGCACAGCCCTGCTCAGGCCCTCGGGGCTGGGGGCGGGGTGGGCCTTCAGCATACTCCTGAGGAAGCCACCAGAGCTGACGCCTTTCTCTTCTCAGCGGCGTTTCCCAGCCCACAGAGAAAATGGTGAGAGCTGGCGACCATGAACAGAAGCCTGGCAGAGGGGGCCTTGCCCAGCATAGCTCAGAACAAGGGCTGTGGGAGGTCCCTCCTCTCCTCTGGCCAGTGCCCAGCTGGCCAGGCAGACGCCACAGGAACAACTCTGGGTTCCCCGGACTAACTTTGAAGGGGACACACATTCACTTCTGAAGAATGAAAGGGCCTATTCTTACAGAAAGCCTGCTGCTATCCCACAAAGCCGGCTATACAGCCCCCCATGCCAGTTCTCCCTTCCGTTCACCTGGTGGGCTCCCTGTTTGTGAGCCGCCAGCAAATCTGGGGATTACTTCTCATGACTCAAAATTCTGACGTTTGAAAGGGCTGGAGTTCTTTTTTTTTTTTTTTAAATTTATTTAAGAGAGGAAAGGGGGAGAAAGAGAGAGATAGAAACATCAGTGATGAAAGAGAATCACCTATCAGCTGCCTCCTGCACGCCCCACACTGGGGATCCAGCCCTTAATCTGGGCATGTGCCCTGACTGGGAATGGAACCGTGAGCTCCTGGTTCATAGGTTGACGCTCAACCACTGAGCCACGCTGGCCGGGCAGGGCTGGAGTTCTTTAAAGCTTCCCTAAGGGGACATGGAACAAAGCATTTGCTCCTCATAAACAAGGCCCAGTTGGAGTTCTTTGTAGAGCGTGTCAAACTGCCCTGAGACCGGCCAATAGCTCGATACAGCTGAGGTTTAAGTGGGGTCTTTAATGATTTTTTTTTTTTAATGTGCAACTGATACGTTCTCTAAGCATCTCAGTATGTTTCCTACGCTCTGAAGCAGGAGTTAGTTCACATATGAGTAGACACGCACTCAGTGCCTGTGCTGGGGGCCTGAGGTACAAGAGCCAGCGGCACAGACCCTGCCCTCGCTGAGCATATGCCCAGAATAGTCACACATGCAACTTGGGAAAGCGGAGGATCTGGGAGCCCAGGGGCTTTAATCCCACGGAGGGGAGGAGGCTGGAGAAGTCCCAGGCAGCGTGCTCTCTGCTGTTGCTTCATTCTCTGTCTCAGGCGCACCTCCTGCGAGGGGGCGGGCCACAGCCCAGGGCTCCAGTCAGGCCGTCTTGGTGAAGATCCAGTTGGGGAAGAAGGTGTACCAGGCGTCCTCAAACTACGGCCCGCGGGCCACATGCGGCCCACAGAGGACATTTATCCGGCCCTCCAGGTGCCGCTGCCTGTCCTGCTTAGCAGCCGACTAGTCCCGGGCCCGCAGTGGGCATAGGAATTTGTTCATAGTTGTTTTTTTTTTAAACTATAGTCCGGCCCTCCAACGGTCTGAGGGACAGTGAACTGGCCCCCTGTTTAAAAAGTTTGAGGACCGCTGGCTGTGCACACTGTGGGGTCCTGAGCTGGGCAGGCAGGGGTCTCTCCTGTGCTTCGGCAGCCAGCTCCCTGGCCTCACACTGAGGGAGACTTCTCTCCCATTTGTGCATCCTTCACCCTGTCCAGAGGCAGCAGGTGGTTCCCAGCCAGCAGTGGCCCCAGCGCACCAGGCATCCATTTCTCCTTTATGCGTCCTGGCTGGGTTGACATTCCCAGCTAGGCTGTACCAGTAGCCTTTCATTTTCATGTCGCTTGCGTTTTATCTAAAAATATCTGCGCAGCCACAGGATTGAATCTTTCCAGGAATGACCTAAAACGGGTGTCACGAGGACTAAGGCATTGCTTCATTTCCACTGAGAGGGGCAGGTTGGGTGGAAAGGGAGAAGCCTGGTCCTCAGAAGGAGCTTTTGCCTGGTGCACAGCCTGGGGTTGGCATGGCTATGTGCCCTCCTGACTGCGGTGGCCAGTGATGGCGGAGCTGGTGAGCCCTGGCATTGCAGTGTCACAGAGGAGGAACAGGGGCCGAGGGAAGCCAGCCGGAGGTCACTCTACACCTCACCACTACCCAGGTTTCTGGAAATCATGAGTGCACAAAGGCAAATAATCACAAAGGAGACAGCTGGAATGATCTGGAAGGTGTTGGAATAGCAGGGAAGGAGAGCTGAGCTCTCTTCTGATCTGCCCCTCCCAACTCCTTACTCCCAGCAGCTCTTTCCTCCTCCCCAAGCCAGGGGACTGAACAGCAGCAGCCACAGCAACCGACCCCACAGGACACCCAGGTGTCCAGGGCTCCCCTCAGCGCTGTGGGGATGTGTCCTCACAGTCCCTCTGAGTGAGCACAGCTATCACACCCATTTACAGATGGACACTGAGGCACAGAGAGGTGAGCCATCCCAGCTGGGCCTGGCCACAGCGTTTAGGGAAGGCAGGCACTGCCATACAAGGCAGTCACCTTTCTGAAAGTCAGTTTCTTAGAAGCCTTAACATTTGTATAATCATCCTTGGAATTTATGCTAAGAAATAATAAAAGATATAGAAAACAGGTTGCTCATGGTAGCACTAACGGTAGGAGACAAGTTAATAAATTATGGAGCATCTGTACAAGAAAGCTGTTCAAACCTGAAAACTCTGCCGTCTTTCAATGTCTGGGAAAGGAAAGTTGCACTGTATCATTAAATGAAGATATCAGGCTCCAAAACAATACCTGCCTTATGACGGAATTTTTGCTACACCCACACCCCATAGGAAAAGGTGCATCTGGTGCTCTGTGGTGTCCAGGAGACCTGGCACAGATTAGCATCTGCTTTGCAGTCTCCTGCTGTAAATGCAAGAGGCTGTTCTCAGCAAAGCACACCAGGAAAGACCCAGGCTAGGGGTGTTGGGAGAGTGTGGCTCCTCAATACTTCTCACTTCCTAATGGAGATATGTTTGAGGCTGCCTGACCAAGGTGAGCTCCTTCAGGCCATGGAGAGCCCCCAACCTTCTATATTCCCAGGTACCTTACCCTGACAGCACCACATCAACCCGTCTGCTTACAGAATCTGTGCTGGCAAGCACACTGCCTGGCTCTAACATCTGGGTCAAGGTATAGTCTGCCATCTGTTGTCCTCACGTCGCAGAGTGACTGAGCCTCTAGGGCGTGGACACAGAAGCCTGAGGGAGGCCTGGTCAGGGGCCTGAGCATGTGGACACTTGTCCTCTCTGAGTGGTACCACAGAAGATGTCAAATGTTTTTCTTTTATAAATTTTTTAAAATTTCAATTACAGTTGACATATCAATTACTGTTATATTAGTTTCATGTGTATAGAACATTTATATAACATTTGAAGTGATCGTCCCAATAACTCTAGTACCCACCTGGCACCACACATAGCTATTATAATATTATTGACTATATTCCCCATGCTGTAATTTACATCCTCAATACTATTTTATAACTAGCAATTTGTACTTCTTAATCCTTTCCCCCCTTTCACCCAGTGCCCCCAAACTTCACCTAATTTGTCAATCATCAGTTTGTTCTCTGTATCTGTTTCTTTCTGTCTTTTTGTTGTTGTTGTTTATTTTTGTTTTTAGATTCCACATATAAGTAAAATCTTATGCTATTTGTCTTCTCTGTCTGACTTCTTTCACTTAGCATAATACCCTCTAGGTCCATTCATGTTGCAGAAATGGTAAGATTTCATTCTTTTTTTTTTTTATGGCCGATATATATGTACCACTTCTTTATTCAACAGTCTATCAATGGACACTTAGGTTGCTTCCACTTCTTGGCTACTGCAAATAATGTTGCAATGGATATAAGGATGCATATATCTTTTTGAATTAGTGTTTTGGATTTCTTCCAATAAACACCCAGAAATGAGATGGCTGGGTCATAGGGTAGTTCTATTTTTTATTTTTTTTAGGAATCTCCATACTGTTTTCCCTAGCAGCCGCACCAATTTGCAATCTCACCAACAGGGCACAAGGGTTCCCTTTACTCCATGTCCTTGACAACACTTGTTGTTTGTTGATGTATTGATGATAGCTATTCTGATAGGTATGACATGATATCTCATTGTGGTTTTAATTTGCATTTTTCTGATGATTGGTGACATTGAGCATTTTTTCATGCATATTGGCCATCTGTATGTCCTCTTTGGAGAAATACCTGTTAAGGTCCTCTGTCCATTTTTTAATCAAATTAACTTGTATGAGTTACTTATGTATTTTGTATATTAACCCCTTATCAGATATATCATTGGCAAATATCTTCTCCCATTCAGTAAGCTGCCTTTTGATTTTATTATGGCTTTTTTTTTTTTTTTTTTTTTTGGCTGCGCAAAAACTTTTTAGTTTGATGTAGCCTCATTTATTTATTCTTTTGTTTCCCTTGCCTGAGAAAATATATCCAAAAACATGACTTAAACCAATGTCAGAGATTTTATCGCCTGTGTTTTCTTCTAGTTTTACAGTTTCGAGTCTTACATTTAAGTCTTTTATCCATTTTGAATTTATTCTTGTATATGGTGTAAGAAGGTGGTCTGGTTTCATTTTTCTTGCATGTATCTGTCCAGATTTCCCAGCACCATTTATTGAAGATACTATATTTACCACATCACACATTTTCCCTCCTTTGTCATATATTAAGTGACCATATTGGTATGAGTTTATTTCTGGCTTCTCTATTCTTTTCCATTGATCTATGTGTGTGTGTGTTTATGCTATTACCATGCTGTTTCTATTACTACAGCCTTGATATCAGGTGGTGTGATACCTCCAACTTTGTTCCTTTTTTTTTCAGATTTTTGTTATTTTATTTTTTAGAGAGAGGGCGAGGGAAAGAGAAAGAGAAAGAGAAACATCAATGTGAGAGAGAAACATCCATAGGCTGCACTCCGCATGTCCCCTACTCGAGATCGAGCCCCGTTACAGGCACTACCCTGACTGGGAATGAAACCGGCAACCCTTCAGTGCACGGGAGGATACCCACCCAAGACTGCTTTGGCTATAAGGGGTGTATTGTGGTTCTATATAAATTTTAGGATTATTTGTTCTAGTCCTATGAAAAACGCCATTTGTATTTTGATGGGGATTGCATTGAATATATACATTGCTTTGGATAGTATGAACATTTTAATGATGTTAATTCTTCCTTCCATTTATTTGTGTCTTCTTGAGTTCCTTTCTTCAATGTCTTATAATTTACTGAGCATAGGTCTTTTACCTCGTTGGTTAAATTTATTACTAGGTTTTGCAATTGCAAATGGTATTGTTTTCTTAATTTCTCTTTCTGGTTGTTTGTTATTGGTGTATAAAAATGCAACTGATTTCTGACTATTAGATGTTGTATCCTGCTACTTTGCTGAATGTATCAGTTCTAACAGGTTTTTTTAATTTTTATTTATTTATTTATTTTTTATTTTAATAAATCTTTATTCAGATTATTACAATTGTTTCTCCTTTTTCCCCCCATAGCTCCCCTCCACCCAGTTCCCACCCCACCTTCTGCCCTTACCTCCCCCCCACTGTCCTCATCCATAGGTGTATGATTTTTGTCCAGTCTCTTCATGAACCCCCCAATCCTCTTTCCCCCTGAGAATTATCAGTCCACTCCCTTTCTATGCCCCTGATTCTATTATATTCACCAGATTATTCTGTTCCTCAGGTTTTTAATTCACTTGATTTTTAGGTTCACTTGTTGATAGATATGTATTTGTTGTTCATAATTTTTATCTTTACTTTTTTCTTCTTCCTCTTCTTTAAGAATACATTTCAGCATTTCATATAATACTGGTTTGGTGGTGATGAATGCCTTCAGCTTTTTCTTATCTGTGAAGCTCTTTATCTGCCCTTCAATTCTGAATGATAGCTTTGCTGGGTAGAGTAATCTTGGTTGTAGGTTCTTGCTATTCATCACATTGAAAATTTCTTGCCACTCCCGTCTGGCCTGCATAGTTTCTGTTGAGCAATCAGCTGACAGTCGTATGGGTGCTCCCTTGTAGGTAACTAACTGTTTTTCTCTTGCTGCTTTTAATATTCTCTCTTTGTCTTTTGCTCTTGGCATTTTAATTATGATGTGTCTTGGTGTGGTCCTCTTTGGATTCCTTTTGTTTGGGGTTCTGTGCGCTTCCTGGACTTGTAAGTCTATTTCTTTCACCAGGTGGGGTAAGTTTTCGGTCATTATTTCTTCAAATAGGTTTTCAGTATCTTGCTCTCTCTCTTCTTCTGGCACCCCCATAATTCTGATGTTGGTACGCTTGAAGTTGTCCCAGAGTCTTCTTACACTATCTTCAACTTTTTGGATTTTTTTTTTTTTGCTTTTTGCTTTTTCGGTTGAGTGTTTTTTGCTTCTTTGTATTTCAATTCTTTGACTTGATTTTTGTGTTCCTCTAGTCTGTTGTTGGGTCTCTGTATAATATTTTTTATTTCAGTCAGTGTATGTTTAATTTCTAGTTGGTCCTTTTTCATATCTTCGAGGGTCTCGTTATATTTATCGGCCTTTTCTAGGATATTCTTGAAGAGCCTTATAACCATGGTTTTGAATTCTATATCCAGTCATTTGTTTTCCTCCATTTCTTTCGTTTGTGATCTGATTCTTTGACGCCGCATTTTCACTGCTTCCCTGAGTTGGTAAGGTAGATTTGTGTGCTAGGTTTCCAATATGGCCCAGTGGGTCTGCCTGCCCAGTTAACCTGAGGTGGACACTCTTGGTGCACCCCTTTGTGGACTGTGTGTACAGCCTTGTTGTAATTAAGTCTTGATTGTTGTTGGTATCACTGGGAAGAATTGACCTCCAGGCCAGTTGGCTGTGAGGATCAGCTGTGTCTACGCTGGGAGAAGTTCCGTGCTGGAGACAGCCTTATAGGATTAGACTTGCCAAATTGCAAAAGCCTCTGTGCTCAGCTTGGATGGGGTGGAGTCTCAGTCTTGGCTTCCCGTCAGCCTTGCCCTTGCCCACACGTGCGCGCCTTCAGACCTCTGCCTTCCCCGGCTCCCGAGTCTCCGCCCGAGAGTCCAGACTCCCCCCACAAGAGCGTGGGTCCCCAGGGGCTCGCCTGGAACTGGGGTCCAGTGCAGTCAGAACTGGGGCTCAGTGCCGTCAGGAGCCTCTGACTCCCTTCCACTAGGGAAAGCCTGTGGCAACCTCCGCA
Source organism: Plecotus auritus (assembly GCF_963455305.1). NCBI lineage: Eukaryota > Metazoa > Chordata > Mammalia > Chiroptera > Vespertilionidae > Plecotus > Plecotus auritus. The sequence continues at coordinate 96,444,869 of NC_137772.1, read as the reverse complement.
GCCTTTGTGCGCACTGGCACGCGCGCGCCTTCAGACTTCTGCCTTCCCCAGCTCCTGAGTCTCCGCCCAAGAGTCCAGACTCCCCCCACAAGAGCATGGGTCCCCAGGGGCTCGCCCAGAACTGGGGTTCAGTGAAGTCAGAACTGGGGTTCAGTGCGGTCGGGGTCTTCCTTCCCCCTTCCGCCAGAGAAAGTCAGCCAGGCTCTCAGCCGCCCTTCCTCTCTGCGTGCACAAAGACCCTTTGCCGTACCTCCAATTCTCTGTGAGCTTTTCTCTTTCCTTCTAGTTGTAGAATTTTCACTCAGCCAGCTTTCCTGTGGTTCTGGATGGTGTCCGTTCTGTCTTTTAGTTGTAGTTTTGAAATTGTTGTGCGAGGCAGCAGTTTAGGTGCTTACCTATGCCGCCATCTTCTAACAGGTTTTTTTTTAAAATTGATTTTCGAGAGAGAGGAAGGGAGAGGGGATAGAGATAGAAACATCAATGAGAAAGGAAAATCTATCAGCTGCCTCCTGCACACCCCACACTGGGGATCAAGCCTGCAACCAAGGCATGTGGCCTGACCAGGAATCGAACTGGTGACCTCTTGCTTCATAGGTTGATGCTCAACCACTGAGCCACGCCAGCTGGGCTCCATTGATTATTAGGGAGTGGAAGGAAGGAAGGAGGAGAGAGAGAGAGAGAGAGAGAGAGAGAGAGAGAGAGAGAGAGGGAAACATCGATGTGGAAGAGATACATTGATTAGTTGCCCCTAGCATGCACCCTGATTGGGGCTGGAAATCGGACCTGCAACCCAGGTATGTGCTCTTGACTGGGAATTGAACCCTTCGGTGCATGGGCTGATGTTCTAACCACTGAAGAACACAGGCCAGGGCTCTAATAGTGTTGTTGTTTTTTATATTCCTCACCCAAGAATATGCTTAGAGGGAGAAAAAGGGAGAGGGAGAAAAACACTGATGTGAGAGAGAAACATTGATCAGCTGTGCGGGATTGGGGATTGAGCTCACAACCTGGGTATGTACCCTGACCAGGAATTGAACTGGCAACCTGTTTGGTACCATAGATTTTTGGGTCAACCAACTAAGTCACTCTGGCTAGGCTCTAATGGCTCTTTGGGGTAATCTTTAGAATTCTCTCTATATAATATGTCATCTGCAAATAACAACATTTTTACTTCTTCCTTTCCAATATGGATGCCTTTTATTTCTTTTTCTTGTCTGATTACTGTGGCTAGGACTTCAAGAATTATGTTGAATAAGAATGGTGAAAGTGGACATCCTTGTCTTCTTCCTGACCTTAAAGAAAAATGATTTTAGCTTTTCCCCAGTGAGTATGATATTAGCTGTGGGTTTGTCATATATGGCCTTTATTATGATGAGGTATGCTCTGTCTACTTGCACTTTGCTGAGAGTTTTTATAAATAGATGCTATATTTGTCAAAACTTTTTCTGCTTTTACTGATATTATCATAAGATTTTTATCCTTCATTTATTTGGTGTGTCACATTAATTGATTTGTGAATATTGAACCAACTTTGCATTCCAGGAATAAATCTCACTTGATCTTTTTAATATATTGCTGAATTCAGTTTGCTAATATTTTGTTGAAGATATTTGCAACTATTTCATCAGGGATATTGCCTATAATTTTGTTTGTAATGTCTTTGGTTTTAGAATCAGGGTAATGCTGGTCTCATAAAATGAACTTAGGAGCATTCCCTCCGCTTCAACTTTTTAAATAGTTTGAGAATAGGTGTAAAATATTTATGAATACTTGGTAAAATTTATCTGTGAAGCCGTCTGATTCAGGACTTTTGTTTGTTGGGAGTTTATTGATTACTGATATGATTTCATTAGTAGTTACTGGTCTGTTCAGATTGTCTGTTTCTTCTTGGATCAGTCTTAAAGGTTGTGTTTCTAGGAATTTATCCATGTCTTCCAGATTGTCCAATTGATTGACACATAATTGTTTTTAGTATTTTCTTATAATGCTTTGTATTTCTGTGGAGTCAGTTTAATTTCTCTTGCATTTTTATCTTATTTGTTTGGGTCCTTTCTCTCTCTCTCTCTTTTTTTGTTTCTTCTAATAAATTTTTCAGAGAGGAGAGAAGAGGGAGAGAGAGAGAGAGAGAACATTAGTGATGAGAGAGAATCATCAATTGGCTGCCTCCTGAGAATTTTCTTGTTTCTTGAGGTAAGCCTGAATTGCTATGAATTTTCCTCTTAGAACTTGTGTTGGCTCATAGATTTTTGGGTCGCTGTGTTTTTATTATCATTTTTTTCAGGTAGGTATCTTTTGATTTCTATTTTGATCTCATTAATCCATTCATTATTAAATAGCATGTTATTTAGCCTCCATGTGTTTGTGTATTTTTCAGTTTTCTTCTTATGATGACAGTCTTTTTTTAAAATAAATCTTAATTGTTCATATTATTACAGGTGTTCCTCTTTTTTTCCCCCATAGCTCCCCTCCACCTGATTCCCCACCCCACCCCACCCATGCCCTTACCCCCCGCCACTGTCTTCATCCATGGGTGTAAGATTTTTGTCCAATCTCTTCCCCCACCCCTCACACCCCCTTCCCCTTGAGAATTGTCAGTCCACTCCCTTTCTATGTCCCTGATTCTATTATATTCACCAGTCCATTCTATTCTTCAGATTTTTTATTCACTTGATTTTTAGATTCACTTGTTAGTAGGTATGTATTTGATGTCATTTTGTTGTTCATAATTTTTATCTTTACCTTTTTCTTCTTCTTCCTCTTCTCAAAGAATACCCTTCAGCATTTCATATAATACTGGTTTGGTGGTGATGAACTCCTTTAGCTTTTTCTTGTCTGTGAAGCTCTTTATCTGACCTTCAACTCTGAATGATAGCTTTGCTGGGTAGAGTAATCTTGGTTGTAGGTTCTTGCTGTTCATCACTTTGAATATATCCTGCCACTCCCTTCAGGCCTGCATAGTTTCTATTGAGAAATCAGCTGACAGTCGTATGGATACTCCCTTGTAGGTAACTAACCGTTTTTCTCCTGCTGCTTTCAAGATTCTCTCTTTGTCTTTTGCCCTTGGCATTTTAATTACGATGTGTCTTGGTGTGGTCCTCTTTGGATTCCTCTTGTAGGGGGTTCTGTGTGCTTCCTGAACTTGTAAGTCTATTTCTTTCACCAGGTAGGGAAAGTTTTCTGTCATTATTTCTTCTAATAGGTTTTCAATATTTTGCTCTCTCTCTTCTTCTGGCATCCCAAAAATTCGGATGTTGGTACGCTTAAAGTTGTCCCAGAGGCTCCTTTCACTATCTTCATATTTTTGGATTATTTTTTCTTTTTGTTTTTCTGGCTGGGTGTTTTTTGTTTCCTCATATTTCAGATCTTTGGTTTGATTCTTGGGGTCCTTTGATCTACACTTGAATTTCTGTATATTCTTTATTTCAGACAGTGATGCTTAATTTCTGACTGGTCCTTTTCCATTTTTTTGGCATTCTCATTAAGGTCCTTGAAGGTCTCACTAAGTTCCTCAGCGGTTTTTAGAAGATTCTTGAGTAACCTTATAAATGTGGTTCTGAACTCTATGTCATCCATTAGTTTGCTTTCCTCCATTTCTTTCATTCATGACATGTTTCTTTGTCTCCACATTTTGCTGCTTCCTTATGTTGATGGAGTGGCTTTGTGTGGTAGGTGACCTATAGGGGCCAGTAGCTCAGCCTCCCCAATCACCTGAGGTGGGCTCCTTTGGTACACCCCTTTGTGGGCTGAGTGCAAAGTCTTGGTGTAGGTAAGCCTTAATTGCTGTTGGTACACTGGGAGGAATTGACCTCCAGGCCAATTGGCTGTGAGGACCCGCTGTGTCTATAATGGAAGAACTGCTGCGCTGGAGACACGCTTATGGTGCAGGACTTGTTTCAGTGGGGCTTTGGTGCTCACTGAGTCTGCCTCTTGAATGTGTCACTTATGGATGTGAGGAGTTGAAATCTGGTGTCTCACACTGACCACTAGGTACACTGGCTTCTGGATCTCCAATGGGGTGCAGGTCAGCTACTGTCTGAGGCCACCCAGCAGGAGCTACAGCGAGAACTACAGTTTTCTCCTCTTTGCTTGGGGTTTGGAGGTTTTGGAGCTGTCTGACCCGGGCTGCAAGTTTGCTATGTTAAGCTGCGATAGGGCAGGTCATTCATATGCTAAAGCCGCTGCTTGAAGCTTGGGTGGGTTTGTAGGTTGTGCAGGGCAGGGTCTCAGGGCGTCACTAGGCTAGGGTGTGGCAAACAGCGATGGCTGCCAGTAAGCCGTCTCTGTGTCTCCGACTGCGTCCCAGCGTCCCGCGCCCCAGCGTAGTAAACAATTATTCCTGCGTGCAGCCCTGCAAGCAAGCCACCGTCACTTTCCAACCCGATGGCAGACAGTCCAGCTTCTCCCCATAGGAGTTTGGGTCCCCCGCATCTCCCCAGAAACTGAAGTTCAGAGTAATTGGGAGCTTGTCTCCCTTTGGGTTGAAAAAAGCAGCGCTCTCAGTCACCCGCTGCCAGCCCAATTCGCGCGCCTCTATACCTCAGCTTTTCAGTGCTTGTGCACGTCTCAATGCTCTTTTCTCTTTCCTTCTAGTCGTAGAACTTCCACTCAGCCAGCTTTCCCGTGGTTCTGGGTGATAGACGTTTTGTCTTTTAGTTGTAGTTTTGAAATTGTCGTGCGAGGCAGCAGTTTAGGTGTTTACCTACGCCGCCATCTTGGATCCATGATGACAGTCTTATAGAAGCATTTTTTCTCTTGCCACTTTAAACTTTTTCTCTTTGTCTTTAACCTCTTAGAGTTTATCTTGTTTGGACCTCTTGATGTTTCCTGGTCTTGTATGTCTATTTCCTTTGCCAGGTTAGGGAAGTTTTCAGTCTTTATTTCTTCAAATAGGTTTTCAATCCCTTGCTCTCTTTCTTCTCCTTCTGGCATTCCATGATGTGAATGTTGGTATGCTTGATGTTGTGCCAGAAGTCCCTTAAGCTAGCCTCATGTTTTTAAATTCTTTTTTCTTTTTGTTGTTCCACTTGGGTGTTTTCTGCTGCTTTTTCTTCTAAATTACTGATTCAGTTCCTCTGCTTAATATAATTAGCCATTGACTCCTCCCAGTGTATTCTTCATTTCAGTTATTATACTCATCATTTTTCACTGGTTATTTTTTCTGGTTTCTATCTTTTTGCGTAAATTCTCAGCGAGTTCATCTATTCTTCCCATAAGTTCATTGAACATTCTTATAACCAGTATTTTCAACTCTATATCTGCTAAATTGCTTGCTGCCTCCATTTTGTTTAGTTGTTTTTCTGGATTTTGTCCTGTTTTTTCACTTGGGACATGTTTCTTTGCCTTCTCATTTTGGCTTACCTTCGTATGTAGGTGGTCCTACTACATCTCCCAGTCATGGCCATGTGGCCTTATGTATAATGGGTATCTTGTGGGGCCCAGTAGTGCAGTCTTCCTGTTCACCTGAGCTGGGTTTTGTGTGCCCTCCTGTTGTAGTTGAACCTTGATTGCTGTTTGCATATCAGTGGTGGGATTGACCCTCAGGCTAACTGGCTGGGAGGGGTGGCTGTGACTATAGCAGACAAGTTGTTGTATGAGGTCTGGCCACACAGAGTGAAATTTGCTCTAGCAGGGCTTTGTTACTTAATCCACCTTTTGGGTGTGTCATTGGTGGAGTTAATTGGGTGGTGTGCTGATATGGTCTGAAACTGGCCACCAGGTATATTGGTTACGAGCCCTCTTAGGAGGTTCTCTGGTGTAGGCCCAGGTCAGCTGCTGCTTCTGCCCTACCCACGGCCACCTGGTAGGAGAAACAAAGTGATCTTTTTGTGCTGGTAGCTGCTTGGGGCTTGTAGGCACCTAAGAGAGGCTATACTTCAAACTGAAACCAGTTGCCACCAGTGCCAGGCTGGGAGCCACTTAGCAAGAGGCACATGGCACACCGAGGGCAGCCACTTTGTGTTTGGGTTTTGTGGACCTTTCAGAGATATTAGGGAAGTCCACAGAGTGGTGGTGGCTGGTCACTTGTGAGGAACTGCTGCTGAAAGAGGTTTGGGCCTGTGTATGAGTTGGGTGGGGCAGGGGTCTCAGATAATCTCCAGGGTGGTGTGAGGGATGCTAGACAGTTTGATGGAGACTCAGATATGGCACCAGCATGTGCCGAGTGGGTGGAGGGCTTAGAAAAGGAACAATGGCACCTACCTGCACTTCTGTCTGGGAGAGCTGCCCCTTAAGCCATCACTCTGAAGCCAGACAATTCAGTTCCTCTAGGTATGTCCCTGCAGCTTTTCAAGCTGTTACTTGGACTCAGAGTAAGTGAGTCCATCAGTGATTAAGTCTATGCATGGGCCCTTTAAAATTGTGTCTAGGACTCCAGGAGCCCTCCATCTCAGTCAGCCACAAATTCCTCTGGTTTTCACAGCCAGGTGTTGTGGGGTCTCCTCTTCTTGGCACTGGTGCTGTGGACTGGGGAGCCGGTTGTGGGCTGGGACCCCTTGATCCTCAGTGGGGACCTTAGAAGCTGAGATATCCCTCCTGATTCTTTTATTTTTTAATAGTAGTAGTATGGTTTATTAAGCTGTGCCTTAGTACAGACACTGGGGCTTGCCCAGGAAGCTCTTGATGTATAAAGCCCAATTTCAGTTCTTTTTGAGCAATGACACCAGGAAATTGACAGTGAAGTAGATGTCGTATACAAGCTTATCATCATCTGTCATCTTAACATGACCAAAAGCCACTGTCAGACACACACCTTCTCTTCACCTGGAACTTGATTGTGGATTTCACTTCATTGACTTTGGCCACTATGCTCTCATTGTGAGTCAGCAAGGAAGGGAACTTGCCAGACTTACTTAAGCCTGGGCTTAGGATTCATGGGATCTGCTTGATCAGAAGACTCTGAAGCCAAAGAGTCATTATACTTCTTGGACAGATTCTTGACCAGTTTCTTACTCTTGTTGAGTTTCTTCAGTGCTTTGATGTCCGTGTCAGGGATATCCACAACCTTGGCCTTGTCACAGTGCTGCTGGTCTCCCAGAACATATACTGAGAACTTGGGGCGGGGAGTGGAATTAAGCTTGAGGTAACCCAGAGTGTTTGTCCTTCTGAGGGTCAAGCTGATCTGCTGCTCCACAGTCTCCAAAAACTTCCAGCACTTGCACTGGTTCCTGTGCAGGCTTCCCACACTGCCTTGTAGAGGATGTCACAGGAGACTTTGCTGCTTATGGGGCCTTGAGCCACAAAACCCAGAAAGAGCTCCCTTCTGATTCTCAACCACCACATACGGTGTGAGGCCAGCCAGTTTCACATTTCTGCCCCTCCTACCAGTCTTGACATGGTTTCTTCTTTATATCCTTAGTTATAGGAGTTCATTCAGCTAGTATTCAGGTGGCTCTCAAGGGTGGTTGTTCTATTTAGTTGTAATTTTGAGGTGATCATGGGAGGAGGCAAACACAGCATCTACTTACTCTACCATCTTGACTAGAAGTCCAATTTTTTTCTTTTTGTTCATTGGTGTTTCCTAATTTTTGCACAATTATAGCTTCTGTAAAAACAAAAAGTTTATTTTTTATTTAAAAAATGAGAGCCTTAAATTAGATGATTCTTTCTGTCTGTAGAATCCCCTGATTTCATTACAGCTCTCAAATGTTGTTTTCTCTGGTTTCTTTTCTTTCTTTGGCTTCATGAAAGAATGATTTCATTTTCCAATGTGCTCACTGAAGGGACACTACTAGTATGTTCCCCAAGGTCTGGGGTGTAGCCTGCAGTCAGGTCTGGGCCACTTGCAATAGGGGCATGCTGAGGGGCATGGGCCACGGGGCCTGGCCAGCGAACACTAGGTGAGGAACTTTTATATAGCCTGGGGTGAGACATGCAGAGGGAGGAAGAAGCAGAGGAGTTTGGCTGAGGAAGTAAAGTTCTATCCCTTCTTACTCTACTTCTCCTTAAAAGGAAGAAAACATTATATCAGCCCAAGAAACCATCAGCCAGGATCCTGAGAGAGGTCAGAATCATTGTAGAGAGATGCTAACCCAGGAGGTGGGAGTCTCAGTGGAGCCCCTGTTTCCTAGGCTAGAAGGAGGGGGTGAGGGGGCTCTGTAGTTGATTTTGTTCTCAGGAAATGGGCTAGTCTGGGTGCCTGTGACCTGGAGCCTTGGGGACATCAGACCTAACACTCTCATAATCTGGTGAGCAGCACTTTCCACTTAGATCCCAGAGTTTTAAAAAATAAGAATCTGTGGAATCTGAGCCCATTGGATAAATGCTATTTTGAAGTAGAAAGAAAGTAATCTATGGCCCCATTCCTTATTACTATCCTGGTATTAAAAAGAAGCCAACCACAATCTCCTCAGTTGAGACTGCTGTGCTGATCGACCTGTGTCCCCATCCCCTTTCTCACAGCTGTGAGGCTGTCCATGCCAGGCTCAAGACCCTGTGCTCTGTGGCCCTGGTGGTGGACACCGTCCTGAGGCTGGCGCTTACCCTGTCGCCACTGTGCAGCCCAGTGGCCTGTTCTTTCAAGGTGACTTGCACCCTGTGTGAAGGCAGCTGATTACCCTCTTTCCCTAAAACCACAGGCTAGGGGTCTCTTGAGGTGTACTCTCCTTCCCATGAAACCAGGGGTGGGGGTGGAATTGTGCCCAGGCTTCCTTGGCAAGATGGCCCTTCACCTATCAGGTGAGTTTTGTGAAGAATTTCACCTGACTCTGCCCCCTCCGGCCCTCCCGCGCCCCCATAACACACACACACACACACACACACACACACACACACACACACACACACACACACAGACTGTTTTTCATCTATTTTTCTGAACTCAATAGGTGCCTTGAGGACATAAGTGCTCAGGTTGTGATCCCTGTCATTAAATTCCTGGTCTGGGTAGAGGCATTCCTGTGGGCACTGGGTGGAGTGTTCCCAGGGGAATGGGCCATCTAGAGCAGCAACATGAAGCAAACACTATGACCCTGCTTCCCTGTGTCTGTTCAGGTTTTTGTCTCTATCTGGACAGGATACTGAGGGCGAGCTCTGAGAGGAGGCATGCTGAGAGAAGATGCAGCAGAAGAGACCTGGGTAGAAGCTAGGGTCTTCTCTCGGTTCTCTTTCCCGTCATAGATAACCACCCCAACTTGAGCTGTTATGAAGCTCTGGTGACTCCGCAGCGTGGAGGATGGTGTGCTTTCTCCCACCGTGCTCCTTCCCAGCCCTGGCTACTGCCCACCAGGTCCCAACACACCACCCTCTTCGCCCCATGCCTCCCAGCTAGGATATAGGCCTGAAGACCCTCCCCTCAGCTACTTGCAAAGCTCCAGTCATCCACTCCTCCCCCCCCCCATCTCCCTTCTGTCGCAGTCATGACACTCTGTGGGACCCTTCGGGCAGGAACAACTCCCATGGGGGCTGCTCCCTGGCAGGTATCAGTGGGATGACTGACCTGGGGCCCAAGCACGGCAGACAGAGGCCAGACCAGGCTGGCGCAAAGTTCATATCTTTGCCAGCCACGCCCCTCTCATTTTTAGATCAGAAATCAGTTCCCACATACTTGCCTCTTGCTAGAACATCCTCCTCACCAGCTGAAGAGGAGAAACAGAAATCCTGGAAGAGCTGGCTCAGAGATTTAAATAGGCCAGGAGCCAGAAAACATGAGAAGGTGCGGAGCAGGGACAAAGCATACTTCACTTCCCCTCCCCCCACAAAGATGCCCCTGTTACAATGAGGAACCTATAAGGGGTGGAACTTTTATTTTAAAATAAATACGACTATGGCTGGGAATAAGTTAGCCTTCATCTTCCAGGGATTTACACAGGTTCTTTTCCTGTATCAATCTCATTATGAGAATGTGATTTTCTTTAGAATTTTGCATTTAAGATGAACCCACACTGTCAGTCTGAGGGGAGCAGAAATGGGAGGAGTGAATGCACTGTGCATCAGCAGAGGGCGTAACCAAGGGACAGTGCCTATTTACATAAACAAATTACATGAGGCCTAGTTTACATTTGCTTAAGATTAGGGGTGGCTTCAATAATGCACCTAGCATTCTAGTGCTACGGTTGGATAAAACCTTTAAATTACACCATTTTACTTTCTAGTGACTTCAGGGAAAGTTGTAACAAACCAATGAACAGATGTAGAATATATTTACACACATTCTTGGTGTTCAAGGTGACATAAACATAACTCATCGCCCACAGTGGAGGGAAACCCAGGTGGGCACCGCTCAGCCAGGCACAGGTGCGGTTCCTCGGAGGTGCTCAAGGTGCTGATTCAGGTCCTCAGCCAAGGAGCCCAAGGAAGGGGGTTTTCTGGGTGCGTCTGCCAGAAAGGCCAGCAAGCATGGACTCCACTCGACTGCACCTCTCCTCTTCTGAAGGAGGAAAGCCGGGCCTCTGGGGTGCTTGGTGTGGGGGAGGCTTTGGGGCACAGGTGAGCGGAGGGAGGGGCACCACCAGGGGCAGGGGCTTGGGGTGAAGTGTTTCTCAGCCACCCCACTCACTGGCTGTTGGACATTGTGCAGACCATTGATTTCTTCCTGCCTACTTTCTTGTCCATAAAATGGGCCTAAAGACTTCAGAGAGGCTTTCCCTGGCTGTATTTGCCCTGAAGCCCTTTGTCCTCACTTGGAAAGTTTACAGGTAACAGAGAACATAAAAAGGACTACATGCTACAGCCCATTTGCTGTGCTTAGAGTCTGGGGTGAATGGTGGCTCACCTTTGTCTCCAGGCCGCTGTCAGGACCTAAGGGTCCTGACAGCTGAGTAAGAGTGGGCTGGAGACCTACCCCCACCCCCATGGTTAACCCCAAAGCAGGTTGCTGGGGTGTATATGGCCATGTGTTATAGCTGGACAGCAGCAACGATGGGGCCACAGATGCAGGATAATTTCCACAGATATTTATTTTAAACCATGGAGGTGACTTTGCGTTGCTGGGGTGTATATGGCCATGTGTTATAGCTGGACAGCAGCAACGATGGGGCCACAGATGCAGGATAATTTCCACAGATATTTATTTTAAACCATGGAGGCGACTTTGCGTTGCTAACGTACATTGGTAATGGCTCCATGTACAGTTCAGTTGGAGGGAAGCACAGTGGGACAGTGAGCAGAGTTTAGAAACATTCCCAACATTCAGCAGCATCTGAAGTAGAACTGAATACAGACATTTTAACACTGTAGGGAATCCCTGCTCAGTCCCAGTGATCACATTCAGGAAGTCAACGTCAAGGCTGCTTGGTTTGGTTGGTGGAATCAGTGACAGAAACCACATTTGAGAAATCTGTTCTATCTTCAGGCTTTTTACATCTTCAGCTGTATCCCTTGGAGAATCTCTTCAAAAAAAAAAGAAAAAAATATCCTCAAGTAACATGCCCGCTGCAGCCAGGCTCTGGCGTGGCCACAGACTGCTGGGCGTGCAGAGGAGAAATGTCCACGCCCCTGGTTATGGCTACAGTGGTCGACAGGCACGAGGTGGGGCTAGCACCTTCCCTGTTGTCCAGTTAATAACAGTCTTACTTTTCATAGATTTTCTTTCACAAAACAGTACATTGAAAAAAAAAAAGTCATTTAAAAGCAAGGCAAATGGCATAAAACACAATATATATGAGAGCACAATGGTTACCAATGACACAGTATTTTGGTCCATACTTCATATTGGTATATGCTACTGACATTAAGGTAGTCATCCATTTAAACGGGAAAAAAAGTGTATGTAAGTGAAACACTTTTTTCAAACCATTTCCCTTTTTATGTTATAGTTCTCCCTCTCATGCCTCCCAGAGAACCAAGGGGGGAAAAGGGGAGGAAAGAATCATGAATATCAAGGTCAGATTCTAAATTTAACCTTTTAAACCAACCTGTAGTCCCTGACGCTTTCTCTTCCAAGAAAGTCAGATACACTTTTGACTCATAAACGTGAACATTTTAAGACAGAACAGAAGACAAAGATGTTGCGATACGCTCCCATTTATTTGAGTTAAGTTAGCTGCGTGTGGGTCGGCCACTGATAACAGTCTAGGTCAGTTCAATAATAAATAACATTCATGGAATCACAGGATCTTGGGACTGGAAGGGTTCCTAAGAACAATCATTGAATTCAACCCTTATTCTAGGCGTAATCTCCTTCCCACATCACTGACAAGGGGCCATACGGTTTCCATTCCCTGGCATGGGAAACTCAAAGGAGGAATCCCATTCCAATTTTGGACAGATATAATTTTTAGATATTTCTTTGGTGTGTTAGGCCTAAATATGCTTCTCAGTGGGAAGGACAATGTTTAAAGACAAAATTAAAACCCCTCAACCAGTAGTATATAATACGTGGTTGTAAAGTTAAGTTGAAGTTTAAATATGAACATGGATGTTCTGAAACTAAGTTATGGACATATGATACTTGGGTACTGAAGGACAAAGGCAAATGGATGGAACAGCAGGAACTAGAAAGTGCCAAGCCCCACGGTGAGAGGCGGGGCGTGCCCCTGCCTGGGCAGAGCCCCTTTCACCGTCACTGAATTGAGGAAAAAGTTCCCTTCCGCTTGGAGAAGGCCATGTGATGAGGATTTTATCACATTTGCCACACTGCACTGAAACGATGCTGCTTCTGTACCAAAAGGGTTGGCTCTGCATATAAGTGTGATGCCAGCTGTCTAGAACAATCTCCTCCTGCTCAGGTCAAGGTCGTTAATTTTGCAAATGGGAGAAGCTTGCTCAGCCCATTTACGTAATTGTGCTATTAGATTCCTCCAGGCCAAGTCCATGCATGCGTGGTCTCCAGCTCTATCCACCTCAGTGCCTCCAGTGAGGGGCTGTGTACCCAGAAAGTTCAGAAATTAGTTACCATGGGTCTTTTTAAGATAACAATGCTAGGCATTTCCAAAGAAAAAGAAACTCTGATACTAGCCTGGACTGCAGGAAAACCTTGACTCTAAAACTGATGAGCCTCTAAGTAAACAAACGCCTCAAGGCCAACTATGTGCTGCCGCCCTCTCTGCAGTCATGAGCATTTGTGTCTCAAAGTGAGGAGAGCTCAGGCTCCAGGACTGCAGCCCAGAACTTGATATTCTCTGGCAACTGCAAACCACCTGTAGCCGATGCAGCAGGCTGATGCCAGATCATGGGCCTTTGTTTCTGCAGCCCGGAAAGTCATTTCCTTCCTCAACTCACCCTTTAGCTCGCTCTCAGATCAGCAAAGACTTTCTTCAGCAAAGTCCCTCTGGCCCCACCCACCCTGTACTGAAATGACCCATCTTCACATCTGTGTGGCCTCTGCCCTGGCCTGGAAATGGACCTTGTCATTCCAGGCCTAGTTCAAAGCCTGGCATAGAGTGAGCACTCACTAAATGGTTGGCCGAAATGGACTGGAATCTCAAGGATTATCCAGATAACTGAGTGTTAAAAAGGAACTTAATTTCTGTGTTTTGCAGTCAAATTGCTAGATATCCATGCTTTCACATCAGGAAAAATTTAACTTAGCATTATTTAACTTAGCAAAATGCTTCCTTTCACTTTAAAATGTAAATCTTAGTGAACAAGGTCTTTATATACAATAAGTTATATGAAAAAGCAAAACCAAGAGTGTCATTTAATGAATATTTATATTCAGTAACTTTGATACATAGTTTAGAGCTATCGCTTTGCTTAAAAGTCAAAATTCAGGCTTTAAAAATAGATTAATGTTAAGCAAAAATAAATTATGCTTTTAAAAAATTAATCTCAAAACATGTAAAGGTAATGTTCCATAGGAAGGGCAAATGCTGTAGGGCAACCTGTTATGAGCCTTCAGACATATGGGGTAGAGGTGCGCTTACAATGCCCCTGGATTTCCACTTAAGTATTACCACTGTGTGGTCTGTGGGGAAAGTGTAGGAAAGTTTATACTGATGAAGACCTGCAATGATTGCCTTACTACATGGTACGCCCCACCCCCCACTCATAGCCACAGGGCTGGGGGCATAAGAAGTGTCAGATTTGCGTAATAAGGAACAAACCTGGTTCCTGAGGCGCCCTGTCTCAAGGCACTGAAGTCACGCCCCTCGCTCGTGCAACTACCGGGTAGTGTTCAAAAGCAATTGTTGCTTGAAAATCCTTCTTTTAGATTTTCTTGTTTACACTTCAGCTAGTCTAACTGCCTGGTAGAACTAGTGCTTTGTGTATGGAACATTCTAGATCTCTGAAGATCCCTTCCAGTTTCATGATTTTATGATTCTTTGAATAATTCAAACAAATATATCATGGTTGACTGACTTCATATAAAAGACACACAACTTCAAGGGCTTAATGTAAAACCACCTTTGCTACTGAGGAGACATACAGGCAGTTAAAGGTTCCAGTAATATCATTTCTTTGGAGAAACCGAGAGCACGGGATTGGTTTTATCCTACCAAAGAAAGAACTATGTGCAGTTCTGCCACTTTCCCAACATAGCCATGCTAGGCATTACTTGCCAGAGCTGCTGTGTGTTGAAGTAACACAGAAAAATGTATGTAAAGTGCAAATCCAATAGGGCAAAGCAAGGACTATGACAGTTCACCTAGACAGGAGGAAAGGCAAGTGTGGGTGCCAGCTTCCTCCCTTGTGAATGAAGCCTCCATTTCCATAAAATGCTTGGAAGACACCCAACACCAGCACATAGATCTCTTGAGTTACAAAAACAGTGGAGATTCAACATAATTCACAGTATTACAAACATACAAATTCAAGCACCCATTTACTTGAAGAGAAAGAAAAGGGCAGAGCAATGGATACCTTGACATAGCTATGGTTTGTGATTGCGACTCTTCTCACCAATCAAGTGCCAAGTGGTTTCAGTCTCCGAGTGGCTCTATGGGCTGGGGTACAGCCACGCTGGGTGGGAGATGGCTATAGTGACATGCAGGGTCACAGACAGAGCCACCGTGGTGCACATGTGATCCCACAGGGACGATCACCTTCCCAAATGGGGTGTGAGCTCATCCAGACCTGACTCAGGTCCATGCCAGGCATGCTGGGTGCCTGACCTACTGCCTTTCTAACACTGTGTCTTCCTCTCTGCATGTTCCAAAAGCTGGAAAACAGAGTGATCCATCCCTATTATTCATTTCCAACATAGTTCTCCATTATGTGCAACTTAGTAATGGCTGCAGGTTCTAGTAATAAATTACAAAACAGACACATGGATATTTTTAATTTAATTCCCTTTTTAAAGCTCTCTCACAGGGCAATCATGCAGCAAAGACTCTGACTTTAACAGCTTGATGGCAAGCAAGGGTAATGTGGAAGGGGCCAGTGAAGGGACAACTGGTAATCACTTCTGTGCACACACATGCGTGCATCTGAGCTTAGAGTATGGTCACGTGGGCTGGTCTGATGTCTCAGGCAATGACTGTCGTGTCCCGTGGCTGATGGGGGAGCACCAATGCTGCAGCAGTCACTCTAGGAAGCTCCTTCCCCAGGAAGCACGCTAGGTCAGTATTAGGGGTGGTACCCAAGTATGGTTGGTAGTAGTTCTTTTGGTTAGAAAGAAAAGCAATTAATGGTCACGAGTGAAAAATTTGCTTTCCAGTAAAACAGAAAAAAATCGGGAGGATTTACCACTAAAAAATTGTCAAATCAGAAATGAACAAGAGACTGTGGAGGTAGGATTTGGAGAGAATGCCCAAGTAATTGGTCTGTTTACCTGTAAAGTTTTATTTAACCTGGTAGTAATCCCCAAGAGACTTAGTGATTCCCACAAAACCCCCCGACAGGTGAGGGATGAATGAGGTGATACCATGTAACATGCTTAGAATGGGGCAGGCACATAGCGCATGCTTGCCCACTCATTTAAATTCTATTTTTATAGGTGAAAATAAGATTTTTAAAAAAGGACTTCAATATCGTGAGTTGAGTCACTAAAACACAGAATATTTCACTTTTATCAAATTTGATCGGATTCCCTTAAAATCAGAGTTCTTCAGACTCATTTTCTAAAGCCCCATTTTACATTTTCAATAGGAAGACATCATGAGCTGTAAGATTCAGTACCTTTTATGTCTCAGACAACACAGTTTTAGTATAAGTGTGCAAAGTGTTCTAGTTTTTAAAGGGGGAGAAAATACAGATGGTGAGGAAGAGAACAGGATTCAACCTCACATAATGAACATGGTCAAGTTCAGAGATGATGTCACACACAAAAACATAGCTTAAAGATACCCTTTTTTTTTTTTAAGGACATAGGATTTTGTTTGTTTTTAATACAAGTGAGGGAGAGCTGTGTCAAAACTAAAACATGAAAGGCTCAGAAGGCTCCAATTGAATTAGAAACGATCCAGGCACTGATACTTGAAGCTCTGAGTTATAATCATCTACTCCCATGATGACAATGGCTGGGAACAGTTTTCTCATGGCATTTTTTAATATGGGAAAGACAGAGAAATCGGAGGCAGAAACACCAGGTCATTTCTACTCAATATAAGAACATGGATAAGTTAGACATTACACATCGTTCTTCAGGTGATTCAAGAAGTCAGTTGGTAAATCCACATGAATGGTTTTCCAAATCTCTCAATTGAAGAGGATTTCAAGGAAAGCAGAAACACGGTTTATAAGCAGTGTAAATACATACACTCTGGTGAAAAGCAGATGAAGGTTAGAGTAGATACAGAGAAGAAAAAGATGCTGACCACGTGATCCGTGCCCAAGTGAAGAAAACACGGAAACTGCTTTAAAATGACCAAAAATACCCTGAACAGACATTTCCCTCATTTCTCTGACACACAAAGCAACAACTAAAATGAAGTGTTGAAAATATAAAAATTAAACACCCCACACAGAGTTTACAGTATACTCAAACAATGCAGCAAGCCAGATTGTACAAACCATTTGTTAAAAAAATATCTTCTTTTATATTGTATGAACAAGTTGAAAGAGTCCCCTCCAAGTGTTCATTCACTGGCTCACCACTGTGCGCAGGTAATACGCAAACTCAGCTAGTTTCTTTAGTTTCTCTCTTCTCACATGTCTGCTTTACAGCTCCAGTAACGATTTGGATTAGAACAATCATTTCTTGAGTAAATACTATCTTTCAGATGCCTGGGAGTGTCATCAAGATACTACTGGGGTCATATCCCACAACTATAAAAAGAAAAAAGAAGATATACAATGAACTAGAATTACATTGTGTTGATGATAACCAATCCTTATAATTAAATTCAAGTAAATTTTTTAATTTAAGAAGCAACTAATTATACTAACATGACTCTGAAATCTTTAAAATAGTATTTTCCATCAAAAAGTACTATAACATAAACCTCAAAAACATGACCATGGCAGATGGACATCTTCATCCAGCTAATGGAGACTAAAAGCAGATTAGAGTCACTTAAGGGGGAGGGGAACTAAGCTATATTAGGCAGCAAATGGGTGCTAGGGATTGCTGTGTCCTTTCAATATCTTATCTCATTTAATATTCCAAACAATTCAAGGGGTCCATTTTAAAAAATAAAGGATCTGAGTCTCCAGAGTTTATTTTAAACTTGCTTAAAGTTTCAGAGACCTGGCAGCTTCCAAAGAGGGTTATTTTAACCACCTTATCCTGCTGCTGCCTCTAAAAATGGACCAGAATGAGCCTGGGAAGCAGAGCTCAGTGCGCTGGGCAAGCCTGTGCTATATGCCTGTGTGTTTCTCAGAAAATGAGGCAGGTGTGGCCCCTTCTACCCGGGATCTCTGCTGTAGTCCTCAGAGGGACCCTGGAGGGATGCTTGTGGACTAACTGATCTCACGGGGAAAAGGTCTTGTTTATTAATTGTTGGCTTATCAACTTCTACCATTCATTCAATGCTCATCTCAAATCCCTCCTCCTTCACAGAGCTACCTCCAGTAGCACTGCCTCCCTGTATGGAACTCTTAAAGTAATTCTTGTCTGTATTACTCTTCTGGCCACTGCATATGTGACCTATTATTAACTGTCTTTTTAAGAGTATGTCTCCAACTGACTAGCTGTTCCTTGCAGGCAAAAGCATGTCTTATCCTGGTGTGTACACGCAGTGCCTGGCATGGGCCTTGTATGTATAATGCTCACTGCCAAGGGAGCCCTTCTGAGCAGATTTCACATAGCCTTGGTGCTCCTGTATGTTCACACAGGACCAAACATGGAAAGCTCCTAACGTGAGAGAGCATCCTACCTTAATAACCTTGTCAGTTCCCGAAGTCAGTAGCCATCCCCGGGTTGCATCGAAATGCACATGCACAATGTTGTGTTTACTGTCGTGGAAAGTGGCTGTGGGCGCTCGTCTGGAGGAAGCAAAGAACGTTTCCAAGAGTGAAAAGTCATGACATAGGAATGAAGGATATCTAGAGTGACATTAAACTCTAATTTTTAGCCAAATGGCTAAACGGCTCCACTGTTAGAAATGTTGCTCAGATCTACTGTTATTCCCTGGTAAAAAAGTTTTTTTTAAGTAAAGGATTCTGATATTCTCCAAAATGGGAAAGAGATTCAAAAGTCCCTTATAGATTACTTGTTGCTCTAATAGAGCCTATGAAAATCTCTGTGTTTTTGACAAATTAAAAAAAGAAAACAAAATACTTCAGTGCTTTGGCTAAGTCTTATATCAGGATTTGCTGGTAAAATAGTCTACCAAACACTGTTATCTGTTTTGCAGTTTTTTAATCTGTGCATATTTTTTAGTAAGAAGGTCTGTCAACTGCCCAGGCGCTCTGAAGGCACAAGAAGAGGCAGAGAAGTGATGTGGGAAAGGCAACAGGGACATGGAAGGAGACAGCTTTTCTCCAATGTTCCCGTGGGCTTTCTTAAGACGTTTGTTTTCTACTTTTAATCTATAACTAAATCTAAATAGATCTTCAGCATAATAAAAACGGTTACTTTAAAATATTTAGAATTAAAGATTTAGGTTTAATTTGCAGACCCTTAGATCCTCTAGATCTGTGTCTTTATCTATAAAATGAAGAATTAGGCTAGAGTATCTCTAAGATCACATGCAGCTCTCTAATTTAATGAGAACTCATATTCATTTCATCATGTATGATGAGTGGAAAATAATCAGTGAACAGAGGTACTTCTGGAAGGGCATTTTAATTTATATATGATACGGATAAATAATAATGGAAAACACATAAGTTAGGGTTATTTGTAAAAGAATACTTTATTGATTTGCCACGAATTCCCTTTAAATGCTCATTTACTCTGGTGCATTTTAAATGTTTCCATTTACATGCATCTTTTAAGACACCCATCTAGTACTTACATGATTTTACTATAAACAAGGGGTGGGGGCATTAGGCAGCCCTTTTCCTATGAAATTCTGCTGTAATTCACTAAAAGGCAAATTTGTTGCAGAGCACTCTGTTTACATTTGGGGCAGTGTTTAATTAGCCAACACTAAAGAGACAGCATAGATTTGTCCCACCTACTAAGCACAGACACAGCAACCTAAGGTCCTGGGTTTCTGGGCAAGACTGACCAGCAAATCTTAGTAGCTGGGCAACTGGTAGCATTTGTTTCTTAGGTAAAGTGGCTTAGCTCTTCCTGGAAAATGAAACCTGTAGAGCAAGCAGGTCAAACTCAAAAGCTAACAGGGGCCAAATAAACAAGGTTTAAATTTATGTGGGCCACAAAAAAACAAAAGCTTCAATTTTCATAGAAACGTAAGTTTATTTCGATAGAGACATGCTGAATACAAAGGGCTGAAATAAATGAGTAAACGTTAACATAAAATAATAGAACATTTTAATAAAAATTAATATTTTTTCTTGAACATTAACTTACCAGACATTGAGTAACTGCACAAATAAGCGTAACACAAATAAATCTATTTTTCTTGTTCTCCGAAAGTGAAATATTTCCTATTGTGCATGCCAAACAAGTCAGTACAAGACTAATGACATGGCAATCGGCTGCTAAAATATTCGCTGCTAGTATTAGTGGAGAGAAATGGTGCACCTGCACATAAGGCGTGTAAGGGAAATGAATGCAATACGATTATAGTAATCAGTCATTAGCGAACATTGTAGTTCGTTATTAATAATTATAACAGGATATTGTAAAAATTAAGTTACAAAATTTTTATTAAAATTCTTATATACCATTATATTGGCTGGGCTGCAAAAATATTCATTGTGGGCTGCATGCGGCCAAGAGGCCGCGAGTTTGACATGCTTGCTCTAGAGCCTAGGGCTGATTTGGCTCCTGTAGAAGATACCAGCTTGGGCTAGAAAGTGAATCCTGGACTCTGAACTCCTGAGCACTTCTCAAGGAAATGAGTATACAGAAGGCTCTGCTTGAAGAACACTTATTTGCAATGCACATACCCCGGGTTGAGAAGAGCACAGGGATACATTCTTTGTGTGTACTCTTCCCTCCCAAGTCAAAGAGAACACAATCTCTTGGTGGAAAGGTGGGCTTTGCCCACTTGCCAGGATCTACATTCTAAACCAGCAGGAACTAGGGCATCAGTAGTCACGACTGTGGTGCTGGGTGCAGCTCTCAGTTCACATTCTCTCTTTAACCTTGACAATTTTGCAGACTGCTGGAACTTACTCTTCATCTGTGATGGCCTCATGGCAGCTGTCACAGACCCTCACTTCAAACTCGAAGCCCATCAGGGGGATGGAGGAACGTTTGGAGCTGCACTTGCCACAGACAGCCTTCCCGCACTTGCGGCAGTGGTGCTGCAGAGAGAGAACCGAGACTTGTTAGGGCGGCCGTGCCTCAGCGTCTCGGGGTATGCTCAGCAGTGATCAATAGCATTTAGCTGAGGATGCTAAACAAGATGGCCCCCCCCCCGCCCCCGCCAAACTGAAAGGAACACACCAGTTGTGTTTATTCAGAATGAGGACTGCTGGGAAACATATCTGACTGCAAACCGCCCCTCTGCCTCCTTACCCCATTCTTGGTCCTCTCTGGTTATCATCACTATGATTTTTAGAGGAACCAGCCAGCAGTCTGGTTATCTTAAAGCTGAGTGTAATGAGGAAGTGCCATTTCCAGAGATTATGCTGCCTCATGAAGGAGAATTGGAATGAACCTGATTCAATCCATTGTCTATGCTCTAGTCACGCCTTATCTAGGTGAGCAATGAAATCAACTTTTGGTGTTTTAGGGAGGACCAAACCCAAGCATAGAATCAGACTGAAATATCATATTATAAGTAGATCCAAATAACTAAAACTAAGACATAAGAAGGACCAGTGAAATTATTAAGAATAAATAAATACCACTTCTATAATTGCATGGTTTGGTATCAATATGAGCTAAAGCATGATCCTTCTAACTTTAAGGTATATTTCAATAACCTTAACTACTTACTGGGGACAAATCTCTATAAAACTGAATCCAGTAGAAATGAGCTACAGCAGATAAAGGTAACAAATTAATGTGCACTCACAAAGAGACTCCATGATAATAATTTAAACCTATTTCTTATAAGATCACACTATTACATTTTGATGAAGCAGCCATATCACTCACCTGTCTTAGGCCAATTTTCCTACTGTCCCACATTTGCTTGAAGTTCCAGAAGAAAGGCTGATCACACTTTTGGCAGGAATCACTGTCCAACCATTCAGGGGTCTTGTCAAATAAAACACACAGCAGGTCACAGTGAGAAACAGTAACCTAGGGTTTCTTGATATAAGTTACATTGATGAAACAGAATCAGGATATGCTTATAAGAAACAGAAGCACAATTTCTCAATCATTTAAAAATATTTATCAACTAGAGGCTCGGTGCACGAAATTCATGCACGGGGGTGTGTGTCCCTCAGCCCAGCCTGCAACCTCTCCAATCTTGGACCCTTCTCACAATCCAGGACTGTTGGCTCCCAACTGCTCACCTGCCTGCCTTCCTGATAGCCCCTAACCGCTTCTGCCTGCCAGCCTGATAACCCCCTAACCACTCCCCTGCCAGCCTGATTGCCCCTAACTGTCCTCCCCTGCAGGCCTGGTCCCCCACAACTTCCCTCCCCTGCAGGCCTGGTCACCCCTAACTGCCCTCCCTTGCAGGCCTGGTCCCTCCCAACTACCCTCCCCTGCTGGCCTGATCGCCCACAACTGCCCTCCCTTTCAGGTCTGGACCCTCCCAACTGCCCTCCCCTGCTGGCCATCTTTTGGTGGCCATCTTGTGTCCACATCGGGACATCCATCTTGGACCACATAGGGGCAGCCATCTTGTGTGTTGGAGTGACGGTCAATTTGCATATTACTCTTTTATTAGATAGGATAGAGGCCTGGTGCACGGGTGGGGGCTGGCTGATTTGCCCTGAAGGGTGTCCTGGATCAGGGTGGGGGTTCCCTTGGGGCATGGAGTGGTCTGGGCAAGGGGCCTGTGGTGGTTTGCAGGCCAGCCACGCCCCCCGGTGACCCAAGCGGAGGCCCTGGTATCTAGGATTTATTTATCTTTTATAATTGAAACTTTGTGGCCTTGAGTGGAGGCCAGGGCAGGCCAGGAAGCTTGGCTTCCTCCATCACCAGGGAAACCCAAGTCTCCTGCTTGCTCCATGGCCGCTGCCATTTTTGTTGGGATTTATTTATCTTCTATAATTGAAACTTTGTAGCCTTGAGCAGAGGCCAGGGCAGGCCAGGAAGCTTGGCTTCCTCCATAGCCAGGGAAACCCAAGCCTCCTGCTCGCTCCATGGCCGCAGCCATCTTGGTTGGGTTAATTTGCATACTCACTCCTGATTGGCTGGTGGGCGTGGCTTGTGGGCGTAGCAGAGGTATGGTCAATTTTCATGTTTCTCTTTTATTAGTGTAGATGTCTACTATGTGTCAGGCCCTGGGATGTAGTGATGAATAAAAAGAATCTCATGGAGAAGCATCATGGTAGGCTAAACATGAAAGTATTATTAATAATGATTATTTAATAAGTATCAGTGCAAAGGCCTGAAAAGAAGCACAGAGTGCTGAGTGTTATGACCTAGGCAAAGTTCAGGGGTGTTCAGGGGGAGCTGGGGCTTTATCAGCAGTCTTGACAGCCACCTTGAGGATTCAGGACTATATCTCATTCTCTGACCGTATGCAATTATTTTTGCTTTGATTGTGTACAATTATGTAATTGCACATTACATGTACGCAGAGCTATCTGTGTTGGAGGGACAGAACCTGACCACAGTAGGTACTCAGAGATGCAACTTGTCCCTGTCCACTTGTGGCACAGTCCAACAGGGTTTGAAACTCTGCTCCTTGCCTCATGGGTCACACAATAGTCTGACTTCGTTCACTATTTTCCAGCCCCATCACGAATACTCTTATGTCAAACAGGTTTAAAAGTTGTGTTAAGTTTAAAGCTATTCTCTAGTAAATCTTCATAGATTAGGCTGGTAGTGACTTTGCATTTGCTTCTACAGTTCCATGTTCATCTCTGTAAATTCATCACCTGGCAGAGGCACTGATCTTTTTCCACATGTCACCAAACCCAAGGAACCTTGAAAAATAAACCCAATCCCATGGTTTCCCTAAAGTGAATTCCAGGGAACTCCCATTTGACTCTTAATGTAAAAGAGGCATGAGATCAAACAAGTTTGTGAAACGTGTAAACAACAGCCTGTTTCCTCTCTGAGATTCATAATAGACAGCAGCATAGTAAAGGCCTAGGAAGGTCTTTTTCTTTTTGAAACTGCTCTTTTTAAAAAATATATTTTTATTGATTTCAGAGAGGAAGGGAGAGGGAGAGAGAGATAGAAACATCAATGATGAGAGAGAATCATTGACTGGCCACTGCCTACACGCCCCACACTGGGGATTAAGCCCACAACCCAGGCATGTGCCCTTGACCGGGATCAAACCTGGAACCTTTCAGTCCACAGGCCGATGCTCTATCCACTGTGCCAAACTGGCTAGGGTGAAGGCCTTTTTCTATTGATGTAATCCTTTTCTAAGGAATACCTGTTTAAGGAACACCTTTAGGGATTTAGCCTATTCTCCTACCTTCAAGCAGAAATAAACCTAAAGCTATATATGTTCTCAAAAGAAAAGTAAAAGGGGGACATTTTAAGAGCTCTAATTCCTTTTTTTAAAGAATAGTTTATTCCTTCTAGAGAGAGAGGAAGGGGAGGGAGAGAGAGAAACATTGATGTAAGAGCCAAACATCGATCGGGCTGCCTCCTGCCCACTCCCCACCGGGGATTAAGTCCAAAACCCAGGCATGTGCTCTGACCAGGAATCAATTGTACCAGCAACCTCCTGGTGCACAGGACGACACCCAACCAACTGAGCCAAAACCGAAGAAAGTAGCCTTAAGTCGCTTTGTAATTTTCATGTCTTAGTCAATTTAAAGACATATTTAATAAAAATAATACAAAGGTTTTAGCTAGAGACATTTTACACCTAAAAGTCATACTTATGTTGTGATTTTTTTAGAACAGTTCTGATGCAGGAATATTTACAGAAAACGTTAACATACATACATCACTGCATCTTGTATAAGGAAGCATGCAAGGTTTAGGATGCATATCAAATGCATCACAGTGGTGTCTATGAATGAGGAGGAAGTTGGGAGTAAGTATCGGGGAAGGGAAAAAAATAAGTCACCATGTGATGTGTAGTATAATTCAATTCATTTTTTTGTTAAAAAACATCTTCCATATGTGTATATGTAGAGAAAAGGATAAGGAGGAATACTTGACTGTTAAGTGTGATATTTCCGGTTGGTGGTATCATGAGTAACTGCATTCTATTTGTTAGTGAGCACTCTGTAATTTTCTACAAAGTGTATTTTATATTACATAAACTTTGAAAAAATGATAAAGTTTTGAAAAAATGGATTTTATTAACCTATGGGATATCAACCCCAATGCGATCAGCCACTTGATGTCTTCATCGTCTGCCCCACTCCCCAGCCAGCCTTTTGTCTCTGTCAGCTTCCCCTGTGCATGCGCACCAATGCTCCACGTGCGATGGCTCATGTTCATTTGGTCTTTACTCTTGCTGTTTCTTGTCCTGGTCAGAGCACGTTCAGACTCGATCTTTTAAAACTATGTCCTTCCACACACCTTTCTCTGAGAACATCAGATGACAATAGTAACATCCCTTCCTAAATATCCAGAACTAATGCCCTACCTTACATCTACTGCAATTAATTCATTTGTACCATTTCATAGTTTTCTTAAGTTTTCTCTCACATGTCTTTTCTTTTAGAAAGCCTGCCAGTGCTGCAGGGCAGGGACTGCTTCATCAGTCTCAGACCTCCCTAGGTGAGCACTGCACAGCACTTGCCATACCAGGAAGGCGCTCCACAGATACATCTCGGGATTTCTGTTTATATGACACTTGCAAAAAAAATGGATGGAACCATCTCCACTGCTCATTTAGAGTTCTGAATCACTCAATAAGATTTAAAATAGTCAACAAGTACTGAATGCTCATAGATCTGGATGTCAAAAGGCATAATTTTAAGCAAGATGGCTCTAAGGACTGCCCACCAACCACCTGGTTTCATTATCTTCCTTTGGGCCTTTGTCCATCCTGGGCAGAGCCTGCCTGCTGCTCAGAATGAGTCACCCCTCACACCAAGATGTGCCTTGATGGTATTGGGATTCTTTTGAGCTAAAGGCACTTGAGACCCTGCAAGGCCAAAATAAACTTTTATCTGTCCCTTAAAGAATATCTATAGGGCAGGGCAAACTTCTAATTACTGAACATGCTCTTCTTACTGTCCTACAATGACCTTCCTTCCTTCTGAATCCCCAAGGTGATTCCTAGCTTAGAATATCATTATTACATCATTTTCCCTCTCTGTCTTTGAACCTCTCATGTATGAAAGTTCTCTGACTCTCTCATATATGTGGAGTTTCCATACATATGTATGTGTCACATTCGGTTATTTTATTTTGTTAATCTGTTCCACGTCTATTTGAACTTAGACCAACTGAAAGACCTTGGGGGTAGAGGAATGCTTCTTCCTCCCACAGTGCACTGAGGGAAAGAGCCCACTGGTCCTCTCCTCCCCAGGTCAGGCCAGTTAGGCCAGGGAAGAGGCCGGGCAGATGGCTGTGATTGTGCCTCACCTTCAGCAGCTTCCATGCAGAAGCACGCTCAAAGGGATAGCCTGGCCAGCATGGCTAGCACACAATGCATTGATTTCCATGCCTTTATACTGATGGAGCCAAAGGGTACTTTGAAAAGCAATATTCCATAATTCCCTACTTCCTAATAATAATGGTCATTTTAATTAGTTACTAATAGAACTCCTGTGGATTTACGGTTTCAGCAAATCAAGTTTTAATCTTCTGAAGCATTTAATTACTGACATTTAAAAGGCATTCAGGGGTGGGCAAACTTTTTGACTCGACGGCCACAATGGGTTCTTAAACTGGACCGGAGGGCTGGAACAAAAGCATGGATGGAGTGTTTGTGTGAACTAATATAAATTCAAAGTAAAGGAGCGGAGGGGAGAGCAAGAGAACCCTCCGCTCTTTCGGCTCCGCGGGCCGGATAGAACAGCCGAACGGGCCGGATCCGGCCCACGGGCCGTAGTTTGCCCACGGCTGCATTAGATTGTGGGTAACATTCTCTTGAAATGAGATTGGGTGAGGGCAGGGAAAGAAGTTGGGAAATTGCTTTTGTCTTTTTTTTAATATTTTATTGATTTTTTACAGAGAGGAAGGGAGAGGGATAGAGAGTTAGAAACATCGATGAGAGAGAAACATCGATCAGCTGCCTCCTGCACAGCTCCCACTGGGGATGTGCCCGCAACCAAGGTACATGCCCTTGACCGGAATCAAACCTGGGACCCTTCAGTCCGCAGGCCGACGCTCTATCCACTGAGCCAAGCCGGTTAGGGCACTTTTGTCTTTTTTTAAAGTGTTGCTTTTCTGAAACATAAAAAGCATACACTGCCAATGGGAAAGTTTACCCACCATCATTCTAGGGAAATGAGAACATATAGTTACCTTCAATGTACTTGTCAAAGGGGATATTCAGTAAACATATCAGTTGTTAAGACACTCAAAGGTGAAAAAGAAAGGTAAAACTTAGTAATATATGCTTAAAATGTCAAAGTATATATTTATATCTGGAGAACTACCTAGAAGATGACTCATAAAGAAGCATAAAATAATTATTTTAAATATTTCTATTAATAACTAAAGAATTTTACTTCATCAAATACTATTTCTCCCACACAAGTGATCATTTCTATCAATACATAAAATACACGAGTTTTCTGTTTTCATAGGGCACTTTATATCCAAGGATTAATCATCTGAAAATAGAAGGTTCCTTTTTCTCACCTGAAATTTTGTTGTGAATGTTGCAACACATTTAAAGTCTACACAGCTTACTGTCAGTCTAAATTCTTATGAGATATCCATCACTTATATGTTAAATGCCAATTTGTGAGAGGCAAAAAAATAGAAACTCCTTTTCTACCAAAATTTTTTTCCTCTAACATATCATGTCTTATTTCAAGGTTTAATTGTAAAAGAAATAAGAAATCAGCAGGAGGGCTGGCTGAGCTGTATTTCAGCATAGCCAAGAATGGCAGAGCCCAGCCCAGCAGCCGTGCACCTACCTCCTGCCTCTCCACATCCATGTTCCAGATGACTATGCCACCGTCACTGCCACATGAGATGAGCTGCCGCGTGTGCTGCGCATAGGAGAGGGCCTGGATTTTGTCACTATGAAAGAAAACAGGAGTTAGCCTCAGTGCAGGAGAGCAAGTGAAAGCCCAGAGGGAAGGAAGCTCAGCAGTCAGGGAATGAGCACACTCACTGCTGAGCCCCAAATGCAGACCTTAGAAATGGGATGGAAGCGTCAATATGCCCTGTGGGGAGGGTACTCAAGGCTTAAAAGTCAAAATGCTTATTTAAGATCCTGAGGCCAGCCAATCTTTGTTACATGGAAGGAGAAAAACTGATTGTTAAATTGGTTGTAACGTATTACTGGTTCTTTCCCTAAATGATTATATAAATAATTATGTGCATGTGTTCATGTTATACTTATTCAAGAGTCATGATTTCCTTTTTAAAAAGGTATCTTTTATATAACCAAAATATATAAGGAACTCATACAGCTTAACAAAAGAACACAAACAACCCATTAAAAATGGGCAAAGGACCTAAATAGACACTTCTCCAAAGTGGACATACAGCTAGCCAAGAGACACAGGAAAAAATGCTGAAAGTCACCCGTTGTCAGAGAGATGCAAATTAAAACCACAATGAGGTATCACCTCACACCTATCTGAATGGCTACCATCAACAAATCAACAAACAAGTGCTGGTGAGTCTATGGAGTAAAGGGAATCCTAGTACACTGCTGGTGGGAATGCAGACTGGTGCAGCCACTATGAAAAGCAGTATGGAGTTTCCTCAAACAATTAAATATAGAACTGCCATTTGACCTAGTGATCCCACTTCTAGGAATATATCCTAAGAAATTTGAAACACAAATCAGAAAGAATATATGCACCCATATGCTCATAGCAGCACAATTCACAGTAGCTAAGATCTAGAAATAACCCAAATGCCCATCAGTAGATGAGTGGATAAAAAAGCTGTGGTACATTTATACCAGGGAATACTATGCAGTTATAAAAAAAACAAAGGATCTCTTACCCTTTGAGACAGTATGGAGGGAACTGGAGAGTATTATGCTAAGTGAAATAAGCCAGTCAGGGAAATACAAGTATCACATGATCTCACTCATAGGTGGAAACCTAACGAACAAAATAAACGAATGAACAAAATATATTCAGAGACATAGAAGCATAGAACAGACTGCAGAATCTCAGAGGGAAGGCAGGGGAAGGTAGATGGGTGGGAAGTGACCAACCAAAGAACTTGTATGCATATATGCAAAACCCATAGACACACACAATAGGGTGGTGAACACCTGGGGGGAGGAGCTGGCTAGAAGGGGCCAATGGGGGATAAAGGGGACATATGTAATACTTTCAACAATAAATATTTAATTTAAAAAAAGGTATTTTTAAAAAGTTTTGGAGATTTAACCCAACAGAGCCAGAAGAACCGTGTTGTCTGGGGTGAGCAGCACGCCACGGGTGGCTTTCACAAGCAAGCCATTTCTTGGCTCCCAGAGTGAATCCTCAGCAGCATTAGACTTGAGCTACACTGACTCTATTTCTCTAGTTCTTATTCCCTCTTTACTGACTTGTGTTTATTTTTCTTTCTAGTCCATGCATGGCTGACAAATCATTCCCTCTTGGTGGCAGCCATGATGGAGAATTCAGTTTTTGGTCTGACAAGCTGATGATAACTAACAAAAAATTCTAGAGATATAATTTTTGTTGGGTGGGAGAGAGCAGGGAATCTGAGTTCCTGGTCATTTTTGTTTGAATATTGTTCTATTTTGAGTTCAAATCAATTAAGAATTCTGTGCCCCCTGGGAAGAAGAGCAGCACTTTGAAATATGGACTGGTGATGTTTTGTGTTTACTTTTGACCTGTGGCTGAAGCTGTAGAATTGAAGCTATTAAGCTCTATGTGTTTGTGCCTACAATTCAGAAAAGTCTTTATCTTTTAAATCTATATATATATAAGCCTAAGCGACCATCTGACCGTCCAGTAGCTATGATGTGCAATGACCACCAGGGGCAGATGCTCAATGCACAGGTGGAAACATGGAACAGACTGATGAATCTCAGAGGGAAGGGGGGAGGGTGGGAAGAGATTAACCAAAGATCTTATATGCATACTAGAGGCCCGGTGCACAGATTCGTGCACTGATGGGGTCCCTTGGGATCGGGCCAAAACTGGCTCTCTCTCCAACATCTTCCGCAGGGTCCCGGATTGCAAGAGGGCACACAGGCCAGGCTGAGGGACCCCACCAGTGCACGAATCTGTGCACCAGGCCTCTAGTTAATATATATTTTTATTGATTTCAGGGAGGAAGGAAGAGGAAGAGAAAGACAGAAACATCAATGATGACAGAGAATCATTGATTGGCTGCCTCCTACATGCCCTCACTGGGGTTTGAGCCCACAACCTAGGCATATGCCCTGACTGGGAATTGAACCCTTCATAGGTCGAAGCTCAACCACTAAGCCACACAAGCCGGCAAGGCTTTTATCTTTTGTAGTATATGGAACATTTTCCTATTCCCAGAGCATATCAATAAATTAGATTATAGCACATTTTAAATTATAAAATGTGTTCTGTTTGGTTAATAAAGATAACAAGTACTTACAAATGGAATATTCCTATATTTCACAAAAAATAAGAAAATTGAACCCCTACAACTTTAAATTTACTAGACTTAAAAATAAATATTATTTTACAGAAAATGTTATTTAACTCAATAAAAATTTTAGAATCCAAGTTCACGAAATTAAGGTAACTCTTTGGCAAATGAGACTAGTATGATAAGTTTTAAACACAACTGTCTTTCTCTGATTTATCAGTGTTAAGTATAATTTAATTGTACATTTTATTTTATTTGGGTTGATTTCTCTTAAATTTATATAGCATAATGGGCCAAATAAGCTAATATTATGCTTGTATGTTTAAATTATAAAAAATATACATTTGTGTTCAATTAAATATAAAACTTTTTCTGATAAACTTTTTATATAAATAGCAATTATGTTTCATAGCATATCAACTTAGAGATAATTCCAAGATCTTTAAGTAACTTAAAAAAGACTAATAACTTGAGCTAACCACTAATAATCATTGGACACCAACCTAGTTAGATAATTTCCAAGTTAGAATACTGAAACTTTGATTACAAAGCATATTAAGTTTATATGTATTTGCTTCTTATTTTTCTACAGACAGGCTACGTGAGTCATGTCAATGAATGGATTCATTTTTGCCACTTTAAGGGGATGAAAAGTGATGTGTGTGCTGCAATAGAAATTTGTTATATGTGTTTGTGAGCTTTGTTAGTCTGCTAAAATGCCTGCATATGATAGACAGTTCTTAATTACCTACATCCTCCTGAGGAAATACAGGTTAGTTCTTTGGTTAATTCTTATAATTAAAATGGGTTGTGGAGACTGCCAGTTTCAAATAAAAAAAATACAATAGTATATACACTTTATTTTTGGTGGTGATTAGGTGAGGAATTTTTATTCTACATTTTTAAAATGTTTTTTAGTAGCTTTATTAAGAAATGCATGACATACTATAAGCTGCACATACATGAAATGTACAACTGATCCATGAAACTGTCACCACAAGCAGGATTATGATTTATCACCCCAGAGGTATACTTTTGTCCTTTTGTAATCTCTCCCACCCAAATCTCCCCAGCCCTCCCCCAGGCAAACATTGTCACTACAGATTAGCTTGCATTATCTAGAGTTTTACAAAAATAGAATAATATAGTATGGGCTTTTAAAAAATGCTTGGTTTCTTTTACTCAGTGTAATTACTTTAAGATTTATTTTTCTTGTTCGGTGTATCGACAGTTTTTTTGAGTTGTATTTTATTCATTATTTATCCATTCTTCAATTGATGGATATTTCAGCTGTTTCCAGGTTGAAGTGATTACAAAAAACAAAACCATGTTCTTTGGAGTACAAGTCTTTGAATGGACAGATACCAAGTACATAGGATGGTTCCAGAATGGCTGGATTACATGGCAGATGCATTTAATTTTTAAGTGACTGCTAAACTGTTCTCCAAAGTGGTGTACTGTTTCTATGCCCACCAACAGTGCAAGTTCTTATTCCTCCAAAGCCTCATCAAAATTTGGTATGATCAGACTTTTAAATTTTAACCATATAACATATGGATAGCAGCGTCAGATTGTAGTTTTAATTTGTACTTTCATAATAACTAATGATGTTGAACATCTTGTCATGTGTTTATTTGCATATTTACTTTCTGAAAGAAAAAGAGTAGCTTTGTCTTAAAGCAGTGGTTGTCACATTTTTTGGTACAGGACCTTTTGACACTC
The DNA here is from genome assembly GCF_963455305.1 of Plecotus auritus. Classification (NCBI taxonomy): domain Eukaryota; kingdom Metazoa; phylum Chordata; class Mammalia; order Chiroptera; family Vespertilionidae; genus Plecotus; species Plecotus auritus. Next base: position 96,413,044 of record NC_137772.1, on the reverse strand, counting down.
TTAAAACTTAATTTGAGGGCTCCAAGAGCTGTTTAAGTGAGTGATAACTATCAATATTTATTGCATTTGAAATAAAAACCAAGAAATTAAAAAACATTGATTCATTTGAAAATAGCAATGATGAATCCATTTCATTTTAACATAAATAACATATATTTTATGAAAAATAACTATTTCCCAAAACAAAATACTTTGATGACAAAAACTGCTTAACATTTTTACAGGTCTTTGTAATGTCTGGCTGAACAGGAGAGAGCCGGATGCTCATCGTTCTGCATTTGTTATGATGTCCTCATCGTGCAGCCTCTGGAGAATTCCCGTGCATATTTTTGAGAGCGTATGGAGAAAAAAGGCAATTCCAAAGTAAAGTACAAATTTGTTCCAGAATATGAAAGAAAAAAAAGGGACAAAACTTGGAAAGTGAATTTTATTTGCTTTGCTTTGGAATACTTGAGCCTGAAAAAAAGCTTATAAAATACATTAAAATTTTGGCATAGTTTTGATGGCTTATTCTCTTGGTTTGCTGATTAATGCCTTTGACTACAATGCAAAAAGGTGTTCTCCACCCTTCTATGGAATCAGCCTAGCTAGTAGATATTCTGTCTCAGCAAAATTATTTTCAGAGCTATATGTTGACTTGATTAGTTCTTGAATATTTAAAGAAAAAAGGGGGCTGTCACTTGTGAAAAGAGTTAAGATTTTTGTTATTATTCATTACAAATGTTTTATTGTTACTTTAATTATTTAGATAACTAAGTATTGTTTTTTAGGCACCTGCACTCCTATCTTAACCACTTCTTTTGTTTTTGCCTTCTCAATTAAGCCCTATATTTAAAATTTTATAATACTTTTACACCTAAAACTTTGAGATTTCCTGGAAAGGAGCTGGAAAATCATAAAGATTTGTTCCTTTGCTTTATAAAACAGGAGATGCTATAAATAACTGCATTTGTTTGCAATGTTACTATTTTAAGAGTTGCATGGGAAGAGTTATCAGATCAGAAGAAATGCTCAGTCTTCCTTAGGCTAGGTCAGTATAGGTAAAATGCTATTAATTCTACACAAGTATTTCTGAAATTGTGTATTTTATGGGAAGGCCCTAGAGATTTATGAATGCTCTCATTGCCTATAATATGTTTTTACCTTCAGGGGAAATACTGACCAAAACTATCAGGAAATAGTTATGTAGGTATCATAATAAAGAATTTTACTCTTCTCCATTCTTATATTGTCACAGTAAAAAAATCAACCATTACATTTCTATAATCTATAGATAAACTTCGTATTACTCTGATGCTTGCCTAAAGGCTTTGCTATGAGTGACAGGGCAGAAAGGGGAATCTCAGAGTTCTGTAGAAAAGGACTATACATACCAGGTATTTAAAAAATACGAATATTTAAAAAATATAATAATATCTGATAGTTTAAAATACCTGACATTTTTTAATACATTGCTGAGATAATTTTTAATATGTGCAAGTGGACTGAATCAGGATTTCCTTGGATTTCTATATTCTTTTAAGTCTGCATGCAGATGTCTTCATGAATGTGGACTACTAAACCAAGAACTAGCAGAACAAGAACTAATTATAAAGGACTGAATGAACCAAAGTGGGAAATCTCACTATGTTTTCTGGAATACTGTTAATGTTTTAATGTTCTATTTTCTGGGTATGTAAGGATGCCTTTTCTTTTACTTTTTATGTTAGTTCTAACCTATAATTTAGTAAACTCTGCTTTTAGAAGCTAAATTAAAACATTTAAAAATTATATCCAGTTCTCAGTGAACTCCCAGAATTAAAAACTGTTATTGAGTGTCCTTAATTTCCATGGCAATACAGTTATTTCATAGGTTCAGTTAGAATCTATCTGCAGGATGTAATTGGGCAACCAAGCCCTTACCTAGAATATCATTAGAAAATGATGCTCATTGAATCAGATATGACTAGCCACTTTAAGAACTAATGGAGCCAAGCCTACAAAGTTCTCCCAGGAAACTGGCCTGGTACCTGGTTTTGCAGCATCCTGGCCTTACAGGTGGCAAAAAAAGCTACCAAGGCAGGCACCTAGCAAATGTGGGAAACCTCGAGGAATTCAACCAAGGTTATGCTTACTATAAGTGAAAGAAATATGGTGTAGAGTTTCTTTGGTTTGATTTCCTAGCCTTGGGGTAGAAAGCCCAATCCAAGATTCCTTATGAAAACTTCCAAAGAGAAGTTAATTTTGTAGGCTACTTAATAGTTGTTTAATACTGTATGACTGTATATTTGCAAAGCAAACCAAGAAGGCCCATATGGTAATTACCACTCTTACTTCACCAATGTAAATAATTAGGCCAAGCCTTATGAGACTGGCCCTTTTTTGTGATTAACAATAATCTTTGAGATTATTATGATTACAGAAGAGGAGGGGGAAAAACTGTCAGGTGGACTGTGACTTTGAAATGGGCAGAATGAAATTATTGGGTATCTGTTCAATGGAATATTAGGTGTTGTCTAGCACACCCTTCTGGGTTATCTGCTTTTAAAGGGGTCTGCACCTTTAACTGAACTATTTTATAACTCAGTAATTTATAGAAAACTGCTATTACTGCAAATGAATCTTGTCCAGTGAAGAGATACAACTAATCTCCATGCCCAAGCCTCCCAGGGCAGTAGTCAATTGTGATTCTACTTACAAATTTATTGCCACATTTTCCATTGCCTATGCATTTATCTACTCTTTGGATTTTCCTTGGAACTGGTTGTAACATCTTATTATTTCCTGTATTAATTAATGACTAATATAAAATCTTTGGCACATAGTCATTTAAAAAATCAATTGTTTTCTATCTGTCCTGGTTATTTTCTACATTTTAAAGTATGGAGTGCCACCATTCTGACACTCAGGTGCAAGAAGGAAAATCTATCTAGTTGAACAGACTCGTAATCCTATGATTTGAACTACATTTCATTTGTTAAGACATCTTGATTTGGTTGTAAAACCAAAATAAGCTCCAAAAGAAACTGTACTGCCACTCATAACTGGCAGCAACATTCAGCAACAAATACATTATTTATGGAACTCCAGTACTATTAACATTCCAACACAGAAGAGTGGAACACAGTGATGAATGCTGGATTCCAAGCTTTGCAACAAAGCTGCTCAGGGACTTCTTGATTTACTGATTCAAAATACAACCACCCTGCAGTTAAAAACAAGGTGAGAGAACACCCCCAGGTTCACAGATTAAGGGTTATAAAGAATAAACTATACCTTCTTCTTGCATTAATGGTTTCATCTGACATCATGGTAACATTTATACTAGAAAGCATTTCAAAACTGGTTATTATTTCATGGATGAGTGCTGCGATGCCAATGATCTTACATCTGCATAAAAACCCCACTTTCCACAGCCACCAGTATCTGCCATCACAAAGACTCTACTCGGTGGGATGGCTTCATTTCCTTTCTCACCAGCCCTAGAGGTAACATATATCTGATCAGGCCCAGCTACATAGTTTGGGGGGCCCGCTGCAAAATGAAAATACAGGGCCCCTTGTTAAAAATTTAAGAATTACAATACAGTGACAGGAGAGCATTAAAGTAAGTATGAGGGCCTTCTAAGAATGGGGCCTTGTGTGGCTACATAGGTTACAGAACCAATGAAGCTGGTCCTGTGTCTGAGGCTTCTTAAGCAAAAGGGAAAAGAAGCCATTATCCTCTTTACAGAAACAGATTTTCAGGCACTGGCTAACATCTGCCCAAATGTCAGGTTAGGCCCTCTTCCATCCCCTAATAGTATGGGGGACTTTGAGGATGCTTATAACAAAAGTCATACACATGGTAAGTGAGTAGGAAGAGAGAAACCTACGGCTGTGGTTGTGAGAATAGGAAGCAAATACAGAAGCCATGAGTGCCAAGGGTCATGGCTATGACCAAGCCTCAGGCAACCTGTAGATCCCAAGGAGGGACCCATCACAAGGGACCACACAGACTTTTTGTCTGTACTTTAAATCAAGTTACCATTAAATTAAATTGCCAAAAAGTCTTGGAAGCCTAGGAAAACATTGTTATAAGAAAAATTATGGTCCTAAAGTTGCTCATGGAATGATAGATATTATCTAAGAATAAAAAAGGATCTAAAAAGCCCTTGTGCCCTAGTTGGTTTGGCTCAGTGTATAGAGCACTGGCCTGTGGAGTGAATGGTCCCAGGTTTGATTCTGGTCAAGGGCACATGCCTGGTTGCAGGCTTGATCCCCAGTAGGGGGAGTGCAGGAGGCAGCCGATCAATGATTCTCTCTCATAATTGATGTTTCTATCTCTCTCTCTCCCTTTCTCTCTGAAATCAATAAAAATGTTTTTTTAAAAAGAGCCCTTGTACCATTATTGGATTTGACAAGGTGGGCATGGGGCAATAAATGTCCAGTTTTATGCTTCAATAATATCCAACTGTTAACTGACACTTGAAAAACATAACTGGCCCCTAAAAGTGGACCTTTTCCTTTGCCTTTCCCTCTCCAAAGCTAGCACATAATCATGTTCCCTTTGTTGCAGGGAACAAAAAATCAAAATGCTTGCAATGCAAAAAAAAATTTGTATAGAAGTATACTTTCCTAGCCTATTTCCCCCTTGGACTTGGAAACATTTTTGCTGTCATCAATCAGTTACTCTAGTGTTAAAGCTATCTCTGTTTTGATGGGGTGCTTACCCACAAAATCAAACTAGTTACCAAAATGTTGTATTTCTGCTGCTGAAGGATGGTATGAAGCTATAGAACTTGGGACAAAGCCATGTGAAGCTGTCCTTCACCCTATGCTTGGACATTTCCAGAAGGGGGAAGGCAGTCTCCCCACCATGAGGGATGGGAAGCTCTGGTACTATCTGCTCTCCCCAGTTCCCCAGCTGACCAATTCGGTCCCTGATTTGGAACTCTGACTACCACTAGTCACCATGGGGAAGGTAGGAAAATGAGTGAGTGCAGGACAGAAAAAAGGGCAGCCTCAGGCCCTAAGCAGAAACTCTTTGGCCTCTAAATTAGAAAAGAGAAAACATCATATGGCGGGGACCATGTGTTATTCAATCTTTATTTTTCTATCTCTGGTGCCTAGTGCAGTACTGAAAACAAAGAAGGTTCTGAATAGCTTCCTTAGTTCAAACTGCACTAAGGTTTGGGAGACTTAAGCTGCCACCGAGTCTTTGTAGATGGTAGCTCAGTATTCTTATCTAAAAAATGATATCTGGGGAGAGAAACCAAGATGGTGGCATAGGTAAATGCGGGTACTCGCTACCTCCCACAAGCATGTCAAAATTACAACTAAAATACAGAACAACCATCATCCAGAACCACCTGGAAGCTAGCTGAATGGAAGTCTTACAACTAGGTAAGTAAAGAAGAAAGCACACTGAGACTAGTAGGAGGGGCGGAGGCACAGAACGGGCTGGACCTAAGTGTGCCACTTTTTTAATCGGGAGGAAGATTGTCTCTGCAGAGGCCCCCTGTGAAGCGCAAGGGGTCCCAGCTCCATACCAGACCCCCAGTCCCAAAGCTAGGAAAAGAAGTCCCCATAACTATGGGCTGTAAAAACCAGCAGGGATTGGGGCTCAGTGACAAGGAGGCTGCTGTTTCTCTTAAAGGGCTGGTACACGAACTGAACTTACAAGGTTCCACTTCTTCTGAGCTCCAGCACCAGGGCGAGGCTCTTGGTGACCCAGACACATACAAAGAGGAACTGGATTGTCTGGCATCTGGGCAGGAACTCAGGGGCGGCTTTCTCCCAGATGCAGGTGCTTGCAGAGTCATTGTTCCTGTGCTGGGACCTCCCAGTAACAGGGCTGACTGGCAGCTACTTCTGTTTGCTCCACCCTGGTGATTCCCTGTGACCCTACCTTATCCAATTTGCAGCCCCACCCAATCTGTGTGCAGCAGCTTTTGCATATGAATGGCCTGTCCTTGCTCAAGCTTCAGACTTTGCTAAAATCTCTCAAACAAGCAACAGCTGGGCCAGGATGCCCCAGATCTATCAGTAAAAGGCCCAAGACCCGGCACTAGCAGCAGCCTGCCTTGCTTCAGAGCTGGGCTTCGCCTGGACACTTCTAAAACTGATACAAATATGACGAATCTGCAGATCTCTCTGTAGCTCCTGATGGGTGGCCTCAGGCAGTGGCTGACGTTGCACCTCCCTGGAGATCCAAGAGTCAGTGTACCCAGTGGTCAGTGTGAGACCATACCAGATTACAACTCTTTACATCCATAAGTGACACATCCAAGGGGCAGACTCAGTGAGCACCAAAGTGTCACTGACACAAGTCCTGCTCCATAGGGGTGTCTCCTCCACAGCAGCTCTCCCACTGTAGTCCCAGCTGGTCCCCACAGCAAATTGGCCTGGAGGCCAATTCCTCCTAAAGAGACACCAACAGCAATCAAGTCTCAACTACAACATGACTGTGCACACAGCCCACAAAGGGGCCCATCTAGAGTGCTCAGCTCAGGTGACTGGGGAGGCTAAGCCACTGGGCCCTATAGGACACCTGCTACACAAGGCCTCTCTACCAACACCATGAGATATAGCAGCTCTACCTGATACATAGAAACAAACACAGGGAAGCAGCCAAAATGCAGAGACAAAGAAACATGCCACAAATGAAAGAAATGGAAGCAAACTATTGGATACAGAATTCAAAACCATGGTTATAAGGCTACTCAAGGATCTTCATGAGACCTCCGAGGGACTTAGTGAGACTTCCAAGGATCTTAGTGAGAATGCCAAAGACACAAAAAAGGACCAGTCAGAAATTAAGCACACACTGACTGAAATAAAGAATAATATACAGGGATTCAACAGTAGACTAGAGCAGTGGTCGGCAAACTCATTAGTCAACAGATCCAAATATCAACAGTACAATGATTAAAATTTCTTTTGAGAGCCAAATTTTTTAAACTTAAACTTCTTCTAATGCCACTTCTTCAAAATAGACTTTCCCAGGCCGTGGTATTTTGTGGAAGAGCCACAATCAAGGGGCCAAAGAGCCGCATGTGGCTTGCGAGCTGCAGTTTGCCGACCATGGGACTAGAGGAATCCGAGAATCAAATCAACGATTTGAAATATGAGGAAGGAAAAATCACACAATCAGACGAGCAAAAAGAAAAAAATAATCCAAAAATATGAAGGCAGTGTAGGGAGTCTCTGGGACAACTTCAAGCGTACCAACTGCCAGAGGAAGCGAGAGAGCAAGATATTGAAAACCTATTTGAAGAAATAATGACAGAAAACTTTCCCTACCTGGTTAAAGAAATATTTACAAGTCCAAGAAGCACAGAGAGTCCCAAACAAGAGGAAGCCAAAGAGAACCACACCAAGACACATCATAATTAAAATACCAAGGGAAAAATACAAAGAGAATCTTAAAAGTAAGAGAAAAGCAGTTAGTTACCTACAAGGGAGCACCTGTATGATTGTCAGCTGATTTCTCAACAGAAACTATGCAGCCCGAAAGGGAGTGGCAAGAAATATTCAAAGTGATGAATAGCAAGGACCTATAACCAAGATTACTCTACCCAGCAAAGCTATCATTTAGAATTGAAGGTCAGATAAAGAGCCTAACAGACAAGAAAAAGCTAAAGGAGTTCATCACCACCAAACCAGTATTATATGAAGTGTTGAAGGGTATTCTTTAAGAAGAGGAAGAAGAAGAAAAAGATAAAAATATGAACAATAAAATAGCAATAAATACATATCTATCAACAATTGAATCTAAAAATCAAAATAAATGAATAGGAAATCTAATGAACAGAATAAACAGGTGAATAAAATAGAATCAGAGGCATGGAAAGGGAACAGACTGATGATTCTCAGAGGGAAGGGGGAGGGCGGGAAGAGATTAAACAAAGATCTTATATGCATATATGCATTACCTGTGGACACAGACAATAAGGTTGCAAAGGCCTGAGGCAGGGTAGGAACCAGGTGGAGGGGGGCAATGGGGAGGAAAAAGAGGGATATCTATAATACTCTCAACAATAAAGATTAAAAAAATGATAACTGCTTTCTCTCTTTCAAACGGTTACCATAAGATTAAACTGGGTGGGGGGGAGGGTTTCTGTGAGTTTTGAAAGCTCTTTACTAAATATTAGGCAGCATTATTTAAATACAAGAATCACTGAACACTGATCCAGTGGCCAACTTTCAGGTCAAAGGAATGGCTGCTGTGAAAGGGGGCCCATGAGTTCTCCTTTCCTGCCTGATGCCCTGGCCCCTTCTTTCCTGCACCTTCTTTGTGAATCCCATCCTCCTATTTCCAACAGTTCCCATGACTCCCCTCAGGCACTCACAACTAAACCACTCCAACAGGGTGATACCAACTGATGCTGAGGAGTTTACTTCTAGCTCTCTGACAGCAGGGCAACCCCTCTCAGGCGAAGACCTGAGAGCTCCTCATAGAGTTGACTTTATTACTAAACTTGAGTTCAATAAAGTACCTAACAAAGGCCTTCTGGCATTGTTCCTATCTAAAGCTGTTCTCACTGGTGGCTCCTAATCCCATCAACCTGCCTTGCTGAGTTCTAAGGGTGTGATCCTCTCAGGATAAACTCCAAGTATAATCTGTTCCATTTTCTAAAAGACCAAGTCTATATTTATTAGAAACTAGAGAACCTATTAGTTTGGGTTTCCTTTCTCTGGGACTGAGAGACTGTACCTCAACTTTATAGTTTTTCCTCTTACCAAACTGTAGGTGTAAGTGTTCTAGAACAACACTCTCCATCAGGGCTCTCAGCACACAGTAATGCTGGCATGGAGCACTGTGACACTTTCCCACCCTGTGGACGGGTCATTCAAGACTGCTTGCAGTCTTCATCAACCACTGTGTAAAAACAAAGCTAGCTATAAGCTCATCTGAATGAGTCCAACAAATATTACTGACCTTCATTCAAAACCTGCATTTTATTTCTCTGAGAGAGCCTATGTGACAGGAATTATCTGGCAAATTAGATAATAATGGAGTATTATTAAACAGGACTGTGTTTGATTTCTCTCTTCACTTAACATGAATGATGTCAACTCCTACATGATCTTGATGCATGTCACCTTGTCTGGAGAGAAATATATGGGAACTATTCCTCTAATGAGCAGATGACAAGGTCCAAGTGGCCCCACAAGCCAGCTGTGGCCCCAGACAACCAGTCTGCTCTCTAATATGGGAAAGAAGGGTTTAGTAGCTACTTCTCCAACACTAAGCTATAACACTAAAATAATTACCTGTGCATGGGACCTCCAAAATTGAATTAGTTCAATAATCCTAAACTGTAGATTTAACTACTTAGGAGACTGTTTTAAAACTACTGTTTCTAAGCAGATTTATAGGAAGAGCTAAAACCAATCAGTTCATTGGGACATTACTGATTTGTTTATGGAAGTCTGCAGTCACTCTCAATATCATTTGGAAAACTTCATAAGTTAAAAACAATTTAGATTAGAGTTCCACAGCACATCTAAAGTTCTTTTCTGCAGCATGATCAGACTTTGTCCCCAGGGAATGTGGGCAGTACAGTGTAGGACAAATCAGAGTGTGATCTGAGGTTCACCAGCAGAGAGCTGCCTGGGATGGGAGGCCCGCTACCACTCAGATGCCCTCAGCTCCAGACCAGTGGCCAGAATCTTTAAAGACAGGGCCCAAGAAACTACTTTAAACCAATTCCTCGGTGATTCTCTGTGCCCAGCCAAGTTTGAGAACTGCTCCAAGGAAACAACAAAGCTTTCTCAGCTCTTCCTCGCAGCCCCCTGAAATCTGTCCTAAGGAAGAGCCTGATAAATACTTGGTGAAATACAAAAGGTACTGTGTAAGGAAGAATATTATCTCCTGTATTTTCCTTAAGCTGTCAGGAATCTTGATGCCACATTTGACCTCAATTATAGAAATGCTATAGGCCTTCATGGCTTGTTCTTTTAAACTCTTCTTTCAAGCTCAAATTTTTACTTTTATATTCTTCCTGGTTCTAACTTTTACCTTTTATTTATTTGCTGCATTATTTTATCTTATGGTTTCTGTAAGAGCTCTCAAATCCTCTATGGAATAAAATGGGGTATAAATAAGTAAACATACTTACTTACACACAGACATAAATCACAGTGGCCATTATTTGCTTTCCTACCCTGTTCCTTCCCATGCTAAGATCCTGCCATAGAGACTGAACCACACTCCTTTGTTCCAGTTTTCAGCTGGGAATTTTTTCTCAAGAGTTCTTTATAAAGCACCAACAGCCTTACTTGTGTCCTTGGAGCTCGATGGCAGTTCCTTTTCTCCCACCGATGTCCCACATGATTACAGAGTGATCAGAGCTGCCTGAGAACAAAACTCGCTGGACTGGGTCCCAACAGAGAGCAGTCACCCCACCTGAGAGACCAGACACAGTGGAACATTAGTCACAGAGTAACAATATTATTCCCCAATAAAATGTGAATGCAAATGAGTTAGGATTTTATGCAGTTCCTGGCATACAATAATGTTTTTGTTGAAAGAGTAAACAATAAGTCCCCAAAGAGAGAATGATTGGCTCTGAGAATAAGAATTCCACATTTTAAAGCAGTTTCCAAAAATTTATATGTACCATAAAGTAAATTTCTCTTAAGACCAAAGACAACGAAAAAGACAATTAATTGACCTTTAAACAATAGTCTAAGAAGAATGGAAAATACTGCACGGTTTGGAAATATTAGCCACATTTTTTAAATTGCTATCTACCTCCAATCCCCACAATAGGTGAAAACTTATTAGGTTTAAAAAGCTCAATTAGATTTTTTTATCTTGAATATCAGCTATACTTAGACTATAATATCTGAATTTAAATTTTATTTTCTCTCATTGCAAATTTAAATTTACAGATTCTGGGAAAATCATTTACATCCTTAAGTGTCTGTTTCCTAAACTATTTAAAATGGGGATGGTGATACGATGACTACTACTACTGATAACAACAATCTAGCCATCACCTACTACATCTGATTGTATGAGAATCAGAGTGGATCAATTACACAGGACCACTCCAGTGGCGTGGCTATAAAATATGACAGATTTTCTTCTTTGGCAGTACCCTTATAAATCAATCTGTGCACTGAGTATAGTATTAACTTTTTCCATATAAGATGAGCACAAAGCCTACAAATAATTAAGAATGTGAAAAGTACTCATCTTTTACATTATTGAAAAATACTAAAATGTATGGTTCTTTTTTAAAAAAAGGAAAACACTATATTCTAAAAACAACATAAAATAGCTTCTTATTTGTTGCAATCTGATATTTTTCTTCTTTAAATTATCAATTTGTTCTAATAAAGAAAATACCCACTATACTGAATTGTGTTTAATGGCTTCTTCCTGTACCTGCACAGCATTCTGCTTATATATAGTTCTGTCCATGTAATTAACATCACTTCCCCCGGTACACATATGGTAAATACCCCCTGCAGCTCCCACCTCCTCTTCCCTCACCACTTCCTGCCCCCATCCTCCCTTACACACACACACACACACACACACACACACACACACACACACACACTAGTACCAAGCACACAGCCAGCAGCAGACAGGCCCTAATATTATTGTCTGTTGAATGAATGAAGAAGCAGATTGAATGAAAACACAAATATATATAAACATGAATCCGTGCACCGGTGGGGTCCCTTGGCGGGGCCTGCAGGGATCGGGCCAAAACCAGCAGTCCAATGCCGCCTGCCACTCCTGCCTGCCACTCCTGCTCATCCAGGCCACGCTGCACCTGCCACCACTGCCGCCACCACACTCGGTAGGTTCACTGCCACTCCGTTGTGGTTTCTAGGCTGCAGTGGCCAGTTGTGAGCCCTGCATCTGGTGCCTGAGCGGCGCTCCCACTGTGGGAGCACACTGACACCAGGGGGCAGCTCCTGCACGTCAAAGCAACTGGTTGACGGGTCATTTGGTCACTTAGGCTTTTATAGATAGATAGATAGATTTTTTTTTTTAATATATATTTTATTGATTTTTTACAGAGAGAAAGGGAGAGGGATAGAGAGTCAGAAACATCGATGAGAGAGAAACATCGATCAGCTGCCTCCTGCACACCCCCCACTGGGGACGTGCCCGCAACCAAGGTACATGCCCTTGACCGGAATCGAACCCGGGACCCTTCAGTCCGCAGGCCGACGCTCTATCCACTGAGCCAAACCGGTTAGGGCAATAGATAGATTTTTTAAAATCCATAAATCTTACTTGGAGTTCCTCTGTGATGCTTACTTAACCTTTCAATGCTAAATATTTCCTCCTCCTGTAGAACTCATCATCTTTCCCTGCTATTAAACTCCATGATTATACTTTTTTTAAAAAAACATCCTTCAGTATTTGGCCATGTAATAGTTCAAGATATGCATTCCATTCTGCAAAACATGTTATTTGTTCCCACATAGTACCCAAATGGCTTATTTTGTTAAATATCTGTAGCAGAATTAGCTAACTGTCCATCTAACTTCACATTCTCTCTTTCATATAAAGCGTACTCCCTGGAAAGCTGCTGTCCTGCAAGGACCACATTTACCAGGCCCTCTTACATCCAAGTGGCATGTGACCAGTTCTCAGCAACAGAACCCCTAAAGGAAACCAGATAGTAGGTGGAAATAATTTGCATCTCTTCCAGGCCAAGGCAGTTAAGATGTCCCTTTCCCACTTCCTGCTAGAGGTCTCCAAGACCCCAGGACAGGGAGAAAATGTATTCTAGGAGGAGCCTAGGTGCCTGAATCACCACATGGAAAGAACTGTATATTAGCAACACCTATACTGGATTGTTACATGAGCAATAAATAAACTTCTGCTGCATTAAGTCACTAAAATGTTGAAAATGACTTGTTAGAGCAGTTAGCATTGCCTTTTCAATATTTTTGGACTATTATAATAAGGCCAACTCAAGAGGAAGGTGAGAGTCACCAAAAGCTTCATAAATGTCAAACAAATGAAAATAAGTTACTAGTTTAGACTGTTAATCTTGATGCCTAATATTTAAACAAAATTTAGCCTCCAAAGCAATCCATCATAAACTCTTAAATTCGTTTTTTCTCCAAAATATATCCAGAATCTAAGCACTTCTCATTACCTCTACTGCTATCTTTGTATGAGCCACTATCATACAAGGAAAATTAAGAAGTATGACACACATTTTGTTGTAAAGGCTATGGAAAAAAACAATACTTATATACATTGATGATGAGAATGCAAACCAGTTAAGTGGGGAAGGTCACATCTAACAAAACTACATATGCACTTAGCTCCTAATCCTGCAATCTCACTTCTAGGAATTTATCTTGAAGACTAGTGGCCCGGTGCACGAAATTCGTGCACATTAAAAGGGGATTAGAGGAAACAATTTAATATTGCTATTAGCCCTTTCTCTATAATAGAAGTGTCAGAGATGAAAGAAAATTAGTAAAATGTATATGAAAACCTTCCTCCTGTCAGAGTCTGGGGCACGGGACCCAGAGTCAAGTCCCCGCCCACCCACATGCGCCTCAAAATCTTGTGAGACCCAGACCCGGCCGCCCGCCAACCCCAACCCGTCATTGGGATAGATCCAGACCTGGCTAGTCCCACCCTTGTCAAGCCCCGCCAGGCAGGGAAAATAGCCTCAGGTCCCCTGGCCCGGCGCCAGGACAGGGGGCATGGCCTGAGGTCCCTCAGCCCAGACTGAGGTGGGGGGGCGTGCCTTGAGGTCCCCCGTCAAGCCCCACCAGGTGTAGGACATGGCCTGAGATCCCCTGTCAAGCCCCACTGGGCGGGGGGCACGGCCTAAGTTCCCCCAACCCAGCACTGGGGGTGCACCTTGAGGTCCCCTGTCAAGCCCCACCAGGAAGGGGGACACAGCCTCAGGTCCCCTGGCTCAGTGCTGGGGCGGGGGGTGCGGCCTGAGGTCCTCCGGCCTGGTGCCAGGGTGGGGGGCGTGGCCTGAAGTCCCCTGTCAAGCCCCACCTGGTGGGGAGCGTGGCCTGAGGTCCCCCGGCCTGGTGCTGGGGCGAGGGGAGCAGCCTGATGTCCCTTAGCCCAGAACCAGGACGGGAAGCGCACCCTTAGGTCCCCTGTCAAGCCCTGCCGGGTGTGGAAGGTGGCCTGAGGTCCCCTGTCAAGCCCCACCAGTTGGGGGGTGCGGCCTGAGGTCCCCTGTCAAGCCCCACGGGGGCGGGGGAGGGCATAGCCTCAGGTCCCTGCTGATTGCTTGTTAAGGCTCCTTATGGGAACTTGGCCTCAGCTGTGGGTGCAGCCATCTTTGTGACAGAGTGATGGTTAATTAGCATATTCCCTCTTTATTAGATAGGATACTCCCCCCAGTCCCACCAAATAATACAAAAATATACATGCACAAGGCTATTTATTTCAGTATTGTTTGAAATAGCTGAACATTGGGAACAGCCTAAATACTCATCTAAGAGAGTGGGAAAATAAACCATGCTACACTTACACACAGTACTACATAGCTCTGAAAATGAATGAGGATCTCCTAGATGGAGAGAAAGTGATTTCCAGAATGTACTGTAAAGCGAAAAAGACAAAGTACAAAAGAACTATCTATATCTTGCTCTCTTTTACCTAAGAAAATAAGGTAAATGAGAAATTAAAAAGCTTTATTAATAGCAGGTGTGTGGGGAAGGCTGCGGAATGAGAATGGAGCAGGGATAAAGGAGAGTGACATTTTTCATAGTATATATTTTTTTGTTTGGTTCTGAGTTTTAGAACCATGTATATGTTTTACATACTCAAAAACAAGTAAATAATAAAAATCAGCTAGGTGTGTGTGGTGGATCCAAAATGGAATATACAGTAAACAGAAAAACCTAGCTGTATTACAAATGATTGATACAACCACACTAAAGCAGGGCATGGGGAGAAGTGATAAAAGTGACTTTGGAAAATGGTAGTAAGGTTAAATATAAAAAGATTTGCACACAAAAATTGTACTCTGATTAATAGGCTTGTATTTCACAGGGCTATGTGTTAACAATTCTGGAACTATTCTATGTGTATTCTAGGATTAACTAAATAAATGTATTGAGGATAATGAGAGCAGAGTTTCTCACTATTATAATACTATCCTAATAAAGAGGGAATATGCTAATTGACCATCACTCCACCACAAAGATGGCTGCACCCACAGCTGAGGCCAAGTTCCCTTAAGGAGCCTTAACGAGCAATCACCAGGGACCTGAGGCTACATCCTCCTCCACCCCAGTGGGGCTTGACAGGGGACCTCAGGCCCCGCCCCCCACCCAGCAGGGCTTGACAGGGGACCTCAGGCTGTGCCCCTGTCCTGGTATCAGGCTGGGGGACCTCAGGCCACGCCTCCTGCCTTGGCAGGCTGTGCCTCCTGCCTTGGCACCAGGCCAGGGGACCTCAGGCCACGCCCCCCACCCAGCGGGGTTTGACAGGGGACCTCAAGTTGCGCTAACCGTCCTGGTGCTGGGCTAGGGGACCTCAGGCTGCTCCCCCCACCCCAGTGCCAGGCCGGGGGACCTCAGGCCATGCCCCCCACCCAGCGGGGCTTGATAGGGGACCTCAAGGTGCACCCCCAGTGCTGGGTTGGGGGAACTTAGGCCACACCCCCGCCCAGAGGGGCTTGACGGGGGGGCCTGAGGCTGCACCCCCCTGCCAGTGGGGCTTGACGGGGGACCTGAGGCTACACCCCCCTGCCAGTGGAGCTTGATGGGGGACCTGAGGCTGTGTCCCGCTCCCAGTGCTGGGTCAGGGGACCTGAGGCTGTATCCCCCCTGGCCTGGTGGGGCGTGATGGGGGACCTCAGGCCATGCTCCCCACCCAGCGGGGCTTGACAGGGGAATCTCAGGCCATGTCCCCTACCAGGCGGGGCTTGACGGGGGAACTCAAGGTACGTCCCCCGTCCCATCTGGGGGACCTCAGGCCACACCCCCCATCCTGGCACCAGGCCAGGGGACCTGAGGCTATGCCCCCCCTGCCCGGCAGGGCTTGACAAGGGTGGGACTGGCTGGGTCTGGATCTAACCCAATGGGGGGGGGGGCAGCCAGGTCTGGGTCTCACACGATTTTGAGGCACATGTGGGTGGGTGGGGACTTGACTCTGGGTCCCCCTTTTAATGTGCATGAATTTCGTGCACTGGGCCACTAGTAGGAGTTATAAATAAGAGGAGGAAGGTTAGAATGATCTCTTTGTGTTAGACTGGACTTATCAGTATGAAATCACAAAAATATATAATTATAGTTGTGTGAGTACACATGTATTTTTTAGCTTTGTCTACTGAAAGAGCCTAGAAGCAATTACATCTCATTAACAATGAGCACACACAGCACCCAAATTTTGGCTTCTAAATACTAGTCACTAATAGAAGGAACAAGAGCTGCTTGGATGGCTGATTCCAGGGCTACAGCAAGCAGTGTACAAGCTGAGCCAGGAACATTATGTGGTACCAAAAACTAAGACGTGCTCAAAAAATGATGGAGACATGTGAAAAAGGACACAGGAGCCAATGTGAAAGGGTTCCTAATGGCCACAAATGCATGATTTCCCCTATATAACATCTTTGTCCCCCGCCCCAATTTGAGCAACAAAATAAATAAATGGTAGTACAAGGTCCTCAGACAGAATTAGTGAGAACTTGTGGGTCTATTCCACTATAAACAATTGCATACATAAATAGGAAGTAAAAGTTTTTCCTTATAGTACTATTCCAACTAAAAAGTATAGAAAGAATAATGCTAATAGAAAAAACAATTTGGCAATCACCACAGTCATACTTGTTTCTGGTAAGAATCATCCATGGATACTAAAGTTATTGGGCAGAAATATAATAAGAAACAATATTTACATAGTTCCAAAGTATTTCTTCATAAAATACTTGTGAATTACAAAGGGTGATCAAAGTGGAGAAACCTGGCAGACACATACCCTAACCAAGTGATCAAAGTTATCGTCACCAGTAACAGGGCAAATAATGTGTACCTTGATATGATGCACTACTTAAAAAGCATAATATCACTTTTGTGGGGTATTATAAAAAATGCATAACCTGAATTTAATGTTATGAGGAAACATGAGGAAACATCAAACAAACTCAAAGGAAGGAACATTCTACAAGGGAGCGGCATTCTAGCTAGTACTCAAAAATGCCAAGGTCTTAAAAAGACAAGGAAAGACTAAAGAAGTGTTCCAGGTTAAAGATAACTAAGAAGACATTATAACCAAATGCAGTGTGTGGTCTAGGGTTGGATTCTGAACCAGAAAGAGGATATTAGTGTGATAACTAGAGAACTGGGGATAAGGTCTGTGGATTAGAGAATAGTATTGTATCAATGTTAATTTCCTGATTTTAATATTTATTCTGTAATATTCAAAGATGTTAATATGGGTCAAAAGTTATTTCAAAATGAAAAGTAAAACAAAAACAAAAAAACACACACACCTAGGACTATTATAATAGCCTCCTATGAGGTTTCTTTGCTTTCACTCCTCTTCCTGTTGTCTATTCTCTATCCAGTAGCCAAAGTGGTCACTGAAGAACACAAAGTAGATTCTGACACCCCTTGCTCCAATCACTCCTGTGGTTCCCATACCACTGTCCATGGCCTTTCATGATCTAGCTCCTGTCGTGGGGCTTCCCCTCCTCCACCTTACTCACTCCATCTAGGCCTGCTATTCTGTAGCATGCCAGATTCATTCCCACTCTGGGTCTTTGCAATTTGTTGCCTCTGCTTGTGATCTTCCCCTACATTATTACTGGCTCATTCTCTCATTTAACACAAGTCCTTGCTCAAATGTCACCTCCTTAGGAGAGATCTTCCTTCACCACTCCTACCTCTCTCCTTCTTTTATTTTTCCTAGGAATAACAATACATATTTATTTGTTTGCTGCCCTAACATAATATAAGTTCTAGGAGGGCTGGTTTGGGCTTATTCAACCATAGTATCCCTAGACCTAGAATTCTACTTTGTATAGTAAGCACTCAATAAGCTCAGACAAATGAGCAAACGACTGAATGAAGTTTGAATAAGTACATGAATGAATGTTCTTTGCTTTGTTCTTAGCAAATAAAACAGTCATATGACATCTCTTTTTCTGTCTAACCAGTGTTGTTTAAATGATAGCCTTCATCTATTCTATTACTCACACCTTTTAAATCAGGAAATGCTCATCTGAAGGAGAAGCTCTGGAGATGGTCTTGCTTGACTGGTTAAGACACTAGGATTAAGGGGATAGAAAAGAGAAAGATGACAAATGCATGATTTCCCCTATATAACATGTTTGTCCCCCGCCCAAAATTCTTACGTTGAAACCTAATCCTCAATATTTGCAAATGTTTAGGTCATAAGGGTGGAGCCCTGAAGAATGGTAAGAGTAGTGCCCTTATGAAAGGGACCCCAGAGAGCTCTCTCACTCCTTTCTGCTAAGTGAGGTTGAGTGAGAAGGCAGCAGTCTATAGACCAGGAACTGGGCCCCATCAAACACTAAATCTGCCAGCACCTTAATCTTGGACTCCCATTTTCAGAACTGTGATAAATAAACATCTTTTGTTCATAAGCCACCCAGCCTATAGTAGTCTGCTAGGGCAGCCCGGACAGACTAAGACAACATATAAAATGGGTAACCCAGGCTCTCTAAGGCAGCATGTCATATTTAAATAGTGGTGGTCATCGATAAAAAGAATGGTTAGAAAGGTTTATTTGACTTAAAGACTTAGACAGGTTTTGCATCCTATCAGAAAAAACATGGAAACAAATAGAATTTACTAAGTGCCACATGATAAATACCTTGCAACTTGTTCCAACATACATCCACATCTACAAACACTGCACCATAAGGCCCTCTGGCCTTCTTTGTTGGTGACTATAGGATGTGGATAGTTTATGATGAAGAAACTGGACACTTGGCTATGGTATTTAAGTACACAAGCTCTAGAATCAGTTTCTGGGCTCAAATTCCAGCTCTGTCTTTGTTAAGTATGTGACAAGGGCAAGTTATTCAATGTCTTTATGCCTTAGAAGTTTGCTTTGTAAATCAGGGAAGATAATTTTGTTGAGATTAAATAAGTTAATATATTATAAGGACACAGAATAGTGCCTAGCACATGGGAAACACTCAATAACTGTTAGCTATTATTATAGTACCGGAGACCTCATCTATACCATCTCTATGACAGTATCCTTTGTTGAGCCAGCCTTCAGGTAGTGACCAGCTTGTTCCCTCAGAGCATCTCATACTGCTCTCCCAGTCATTATGAGATCAATTAAAGTTTTAGAAACAAGTTCAATCTCTAATTTTTCCACATTGCATTAGGCTGTAAGGGGCCAGAGCTGAGAAGGGGAGAGCTCTTCATAACACAGAGTCAGGACGAGAAAAGAAAAAGATAATTAGGCTAAAACATGTCAGGGTATACTCAGTACCCTCCCCCAAGGCTCAGAGTATTACACCACTCTTTAATAAGAGTGGAAAGATGAAAGGAAAAGCTAAAAGACAGGCAATAGAATGAGACTGAGGGAAACAAATAACTGCAGGGTCCCATCCAAGCTCTATGTACATGTCCTAACCATAGTGTCCATTGGAGATTGGCTTATAAATTGTAAACAACAGCATTCATTTCATGTCAGTTCCAAAAGCATGGATTGATCAACTTCTATACGGTAGGCCCTGTGCTAAGCTCTGTGGATATAATCAAATCAAATAAAACTCAGACCTAATGCCAACACAAATGTACAATGGTAAGATGATGGGATTAGCTCTGAGAACAAGGACATGCACATTGTGTTTGGTGGAGCCATTCACTCAGTGGCTACTCCCTCTGCCTGGAGTGCTGGTCCTACCTTTTATCATCCAAGTACCTTTTTCTCCTCCTTCAAGGTGCAGCTCAGGTGTCCTCTCCTGCAGGAAGCTTTCTCCCAACCCCCCCTTCCTAATCTAGGTGAGCTTGCCACCTCTGTGCACGTTTTATTGTCACACTCACCCACTATAGCTTTAATGGATTATAAATCTGTTCCCATAGACTTTAGGTTCTGTATCTTTGTATTCAAGCATAATGTATAGTGCCTGGTACACAGTAGGTGCTCCATAAATATTTACTCCTGTTGCGTGGATGCAGAAAGGAATGGGAGGAAAATAAACCAGGACAATAAAGCATCACTACAGAGACATTCAGCAGAGCCTGGGAGTTGGGGCCCAGCAGGAAGGCAGCGCACTAAGAGCCATGGAAGGGGCACAGACAAATGGAGAGAAATGTGGCTGGGAATAGTCTCTTCCTTCCCAGGTGGGTTCTTGCATCTATCAGCAGACCTCTGTTCCTGATGAACAGTCCTTTCTACCAAACACGTTTGGCAGCAGGGGAAGGCATCCACTTTCATTCAGCCAGCCTGCATTCCACAGTAATGCAGACACATGTACCTCTGCTCGGACCCACACCCAGGCCATCCTCCTTGCCCTCCACACCTAGGAGAATGAGAGCCAGGGGCTGCATTGGTTGTTGGTTTCCAGGGTTTGTGATGCTTTAAATGACAGAAATCATTTCTTCCACCTTTCCGCTCCCCTTCAAGGTTTTATTATATACATCTCCCTGACTTTGACCTCCACCTTATGATCTCAGAATAATTTTAACATAAATAAATTTATTTTTAAAAATAGAACTATTTAATCATTATAAAATTTATCTGCACTATTATATACTCTCATAAATGTAATTTTTAATGGCTGCATAATATTCCAACACATAGACATACCTGAATTTAGTTCATTTATTGTTAGATTTTTTCAACTTTTAACTTTATAAATTTTGCTAAGATGAATATTTTTAAACATAAAACTCTGTTCACATTTCTGACTAGTTAGAAGAGATTCCCAAATGTGTTATCAGACAAAGAGTATAAACATTTTAAAAAGTTTAATACATGTTACCAAAATGCTTAGTGAACAAAATTTTTTGGAGACTTTTACAACCAATCTTACAAAAGCTAGACTATGTGGAGTGCTATAAAAATCAGGGCTAGAAACTGCTGGGTCTCTCTTCACCATGACTGGTACCTCACTTGAGTGTCCAGTCACACCATGCAAGGTGAAGGTATATAGGCTAAATGTGCCTAAAGCAGAGTCACAGTAAGTCCTCAGACCATGAAGCCTCTTGAATGAAATAGCTGACCTTTCAGTTACTGCATTTTGCTCTAGGTTGAAGTGATGAGTGTTTTGATAAAGCTACTAGTAAATGTACTCTATCTCTAAGCTACACCTTCCTTCTGAGACCCACAAATGGACATCCAGCTGTCTCCTTGCCCCCGGGGCATCACTTGGTTATGTCCAGATTAAAGCACTGTGATATTCTCTCCCAGACCTGTTCTACCTCAAATATTCCCCGTCTCAGTAAAGAGCATCACTGCCCACCCAAGTGCTCCAGATAGAAACCTGGAGCCACTCCCACTGCAATTGCCAAGTGCTGCTGAATCCGCATCTCCTAAACAGGTGGGTTTTTTTTTTTTAAGGCAAAGACTGCCTTTTGTTAGGAAAAAACACTGGCCTATGACATGACTACTCACCATGAACTGCTTTTAGTTAGGATGTTTTAATTTCAGACCATCTTATGTGGTTACTCTATGCCTCTGAGTTTTTAAGGCCATGGTGCAGGCCTCCCCTGAGCCTGTCAGGTTCCTAAATAGATTCCTAAATTGAATCCCTCTTCTCCTCACGCCCACTGCCACCCCTAAGTCCAAACAAAGGTCACCTTTTCTAGGAACACCAGCAGTTGCTTTCTTTCTAAACAGTCTTCTCACATCCATTCTAGTCCCCACTCCATCCACTACCCACTGCTGCCAGAGACTTGTTAAAATGGAACCTGTTACCACCCTGTTTACCCTTCATCATTGGTTTCCCACTGCCTTTGAACAATGTCTGAGGTTCTTAACATTGCCTGAAAGGTCAGCCTGTACTCCTCTCCCCTGGCTCTCCACACGGGCCATTTGACTTCATGAAGCTGTTCACACTTTCCCACGCCAGGCGTCACACTTGTTTCACACATTTGGGGCCTGGAATATTCCCACCACCTGTATCTCCTCTTTTTCATTAGGGTGTCATTTATGCGCCACTTCCTCGAAAGCTTCTCTTTAACTCTCTGGACAAGGAGAGCTCTCTTGTTATTGTCTCCCAATAACTTATGCATGGCATCCAGGCTCCATAGCACTTGCTACACTCACGTTTGATTATCTGCAAGTATTGGTTTAATGCTTATATTCCCATGACTGGAAGTCGGCTAAACTAAACATTATGCTTGTTTTCACCTATGTAATCCAGCACTCATCAAATAGAGACTCTTGATGAAAATATCCATCTATTACATTTTATATAAACTAGATTGATTGAAAGTCCCCATTGTAAACAAAAATTATGTTTTCAATTATTTGAATCTCCATATTTGTACTGAACTATGTCTTTCCTTGTTTTTGTTATTTGTTAGTTACCATTTCACTTTCAATAATTCTCCTAGCAGTTAATGAAAAAGTTTGTATTTAATTTTTCATTAATTAGTATGCTTGGCAGATTTACATTTAAGCCCTCCCGTTTCTAATATGTTTATACTAATAAAAAAGTTTCTAAAAAGTAAAAGAAAAAATATTAATTGATACTATGAATGGTCAAAATCTGATATTTTCCCCTTTCTTCAAGTCAGTGTATGACTTTTTGGTAGAAAAATATTCTAATTTCTGCACAAAGAGCAAAACACTATAAACTTGGCATTTAGCTCTAGAGCAGTGGTTCTCAACCTTTCTAATGCCACAACCCTTTAATACAGTTCCTCATGTTGTGGTGACCCCCAACCATAAAATTATTTTCGTTGCTACTTCATAACTGTAATTTTGCTACTGTTAGGAATCGTAATGTAAATATCTGTGTTTTCCGATGGTCTTAGGCGACCCTGCTAGTGGTTCTCAACCTGTGGGCCGCGAACCACAGGTTGAGAACCGCTGCTGTAAGAACCTAAGACCATCGGAAAACACAGATATTTACATTACGATTCATTAACAGTAGCAAAATTACAGTTATGAAGTAGCAACGAAAATAATTTTATAATTGGGGGTCACCACAACATGAGGAACTGTATTAAAGCGGCATTAGAAAGGTTGAGAACCACTGCAGTCTAGAGTCCAGAAATAAAACCAGCAGAGGAAGCATAAGAACATAAAACTAGTTTATTAAGTCCCCTTAGACTAGTTAATGCTATGTCAGAGCCTCTGAGTATGACTATTAGGCTGATTCCATCACAACCCACATTTTTATGATCTTCTGTACTATAACAGAATGACGAGGGAATGTTATGGCTCTGCACACGTACCAAAAACTTGTCTACTTCTGAGTTTGGATCTGGACTGACCAGACCTCCAAGATCACTTTATAATGGATCTGGGTTCATCTTAAGATCTTTGTTTATGGGATAGGGGAGGGAGGAGGTTAAATAAATCCTTAAAAACCCCCTTTTCCAGAATTGTGTCTGCCCGAGTTTGGGACCTCTCAGGGGCCAAAATGGGCCTACTACATAGGAGGAACTCGGTAACATGCTTGGACCACCATGGACTTTCTTAGACATCCTAGCTTTAAATGAGTTGTGTTATAGCCAGACTGGCAATGGGTAGATACTATTGTCCAGGAATAATAGCAAATTAAATATGTGACCTGCTACATTTGCCTTCATGTTAGTTAGTGACCTTCCTGGGCCATATTCTGCCTTCCTCAAAGACACCTCATGACAAAAACACATGAAAATGCTTTTAAACATTTTGAGAAAGACAAGACACAATGTCAAGATAACATTTTATACTAGTAGCCTGCACACGAATCTGTGCGCCAGTAGCTTGCCAGTAGCTCACTGCTGCCCTCCTGTAGCTCTCTGCCCGCTGCCCCGCCCTCCTGTAGTTCCCTCCACCACCCCATCCCCCCATAGCTTGCTGCCCTGTACCCTCCTGTAGCTCTCCACCGCCTGCTTGTAGCTCGGTGCCCCACCCTCCTGCTGATCCGTGATCCGGTCGTTATGTGGTTGGTCTTTACGCTTCATGGCATAACGACTATTTGCATATTACATCTTTATTATATAGGATTAGAACTAACTCGCAATACATGAAACCCTTGGGCCACATCTGGTTCACCATATAGCGGTAAGAAGCAGCTACTTACCTTTTTTCTGACCTGAAGGCAGCAATACAGAATTCAGAGCACTCCTATCAGCCACCATATGGTGAACGCCTAACTACTAAAGAGCCAAAAGGTCAGCCTCAACACCACCTCCACCTAAACCAAATCTGGGAATTAGCCAGCCCATTATGGCTGCTGAGTTCACCACCTAAATTTTTACCTTAGGTCCATCCACTCCTTGCTTTCACATTACCACATTTCCAGGTACTAGCTTTCCAATTACACTCTCTACTCACTGTCAGAACAATCTTTTAAATTTGACCAAATTAACATATTTGCTTTTAAAAACTCTTTAATGGTCCATACAAGAAGCAACCGGTGAATGCATAAATAACTGGAACAACAAATAGATGTTTCTCTCTCTCCCCTTTCCTCTCTCAATAAAACAAACAAACAAAAACAAACAAGAACCCCCAAATATCTCTTTAATGGTGTCTCACTGACATGCCCTCAATGATCTGAACTGACTCTCACTTCCTTTCTGGCTGCCCCTACCTCATACTCAGAGTTCCAGCCCAAAAGAGTTCCTAGGTGTTCCCAAGAGAGCCACACTCTTGCCTCCTTGGACCATGCGGATTTTTTTCCTGCCCAGATTGTTCTTCTTACTTTTCCATGAATTCAACACTTACTCCTCCCTCAAAGATCTAAACTCAAACCACATCTTCCCTGGGGAGGCCTTCCCTAACTCCCACTTGCATCCAAGCTAGGTGCCCATTCTTTGTTCTCCGAGGCACTTAGGGCCTGCTTCCCCACTGTCCTTGCCACCAAGCACTAGAATTACTTACTGGTTTAGCTTTTGTCTCCATCACTGGGCTGTAAGAAATTTTAGGACAGTGACTGTGCCTTTTATTTCTGTGACTGAGAATAGTGGCTGAGATCAACCAGAGAGCTCACAGGTGTAAAGAGACAAGGGTCCAGGGCAGAAACCACAGAGACACAAAGGAGATGAGAAAGAGCAGTTGGAGATGCAGAAGAAAACTGGGAGACAGCATGTGTCACAGAAGCCAAGGGAGGCCAGTGACATGCAGGAAGGAATTGCCACAACGTAAAATGCCGCTGCTGAAAGGTTTAAATAGGACATAGTTTAAAACATGTTCACTGGATTTAGCAACCAGCAGGCCATTGGCTGGCTACCTTGGGGAAAGCAGTTTAAGTGAGTGATGAGACAGGCCAAATTGCAGGTGGTGGGAAAGGAAATGGGAGGTGAAGAATTTGAAGCAGCGAGGAAAAGGATATCCTTTTAAAGCATTACTGTTTGCTACAACATGAAGATTATGCTAAATGAAATAAGCCAGTCAGAAAACAAATACTATGATTTTATTCACAGGAGGAATGGTAGTAGTCAAATTCATAGACAACAGAAAGCAGCAGGGTGTTTGCCAGGGCCTGGGGGAAAGAGGGGAGTTAGTGTTTAATGGGTACAAAGTTTCCATTTTGCAAGATGAAAAATGTTCTGCAGATAGATGGTGGGGTGATAGTTGCAAAAAAGTGTGGATGTATTTAATGCCAATGAACTGCACAGTAAAAAATGATTAAAATGGTAAATTTAAGATTAGGTATAGTTTACCACAATTTTTTAAGAAGAGAAAACACATTGCTATTAAAGACATTGCTACAACAGGACATGGACTGAGAGGGTTTTTGTTTGTTTTTATCAGAAAGGCAAGAAACCTTAGCATGTTAATAAATTGAGAAGAGTGAGTTAGTCAAAAGGGAGAAAAGGGAATGACTTTTAATGCGGAGACCCTGAGGAGACCGAGCCTAGGGCCAGAGGACAGCAGGCTCCTGCTCAAGGCAGAAGGGAAAGACAGAGGAGGGGGTAGAGAAGTTTGTTGGGGAGAATAAGGGTGGGCAAGAAAAATATTTTTTTAAAGCTTCTATCTGATAATATCTATTTTTCTTTGAAGGAAGTGGCTGGAATGGGGGCTGAGGGAAAGTGATGAAGGTCTGAAAAAGCTGTTAAGGGGAACGGGAGGAGTGTGCAGGGGTTAAGAGGCAGTTCCTGACTCTGCACTGGGATGATGAATCCGAACCTGTGATGATGAGCTAAGACTCCCAGCGTAACTTGCAGCTGGGTCCTGACCCAGTCAGTGGCTGACAGCACAAGGAGAGAGTGTGGATAGAGAGTGAATCATGGAAAAATTTACAGAGGAAGAACAAAGAGGCCCTGAGCTGAGCATGTTGGGAAGCACATGGCTAAAGGGGCTACACACTGGGAAGGAAGACAAGATGGGCTGGAAATACAGGGCAATGAGGGATCAAGGACCGGACTTCTCAACTAGGGGAAGAGCAAGTGGAGTTGGAATAAGGGTCTAGGGAAGTAAAAGATTAGGAGACTGAAGTTAGCAGTGAAACATATAAGTTTAAGATTCCTGAGGTGGGAGAGTTCTGGATCCCTACCAGGCCAGGATTGGCCAGGGTCTAAGTGACTAAAAAGAGTAATCCAATCAGAGAGAACTGAGTCCTAGCCACAGGGGATATGTTTCTGTGTATTCTTCCTCCCAAACATAGAGATAATTCAGATGATCTTTTAAGAATCTTTTTCTCTGGGTTCAATTTTCTCCCATTTATTTTTTTTTTTTCATTTTTTTTTTATTAAGGTATTATATGTGTACATATCTTACCATTACCCCCCCCACCCCACTTCCATACATGCCCTCACCCCCCAATGTTTTGCATCCGTTGGTTACTCTTATATACATGCACATAAGTCCTTCAGTTGATCTCTTATTTCCCCCACCTCTCCCTAACCTTACCGCTGTAATTTGACAGTCTGTTTGATGCTTTACTGCCTCTGTATCTATCTTTTTGTTCATCAGTTTATAATGTTTTTCATTATCCCCAAATGAGTGAGATCATGTGGTATTTTTCTTTCATTGACTGGCTACTGTCCTTAAAACAGCCTGGTACTGGCACAAGAACAGACATATAGATCAATGGTACAGAATAGAGAATCCAGATATCGACCCAAACCAATATGCGCAATTAATATTTGACAAAGGAGGCATGAGCATACAATGGAGTCAAGACAGTCTCTTCAATAAATGGTGTTGGGAAAATTGGACAGATACATGCAAAAAAATGAAACTAGATCACCAACTTACACCATACACAAAAATAAACTCAAAATGGGTACAGGACTTAAATATAAGACGGGAAACCATAAAAATACTAGAGGAATCCACAGGCAGCAAAATCTCAGACATATGCCAAAAGAACTTTTTCAGTGATACTGCCCCTAGGGCAATGGAAGCCAAAGAGAAAATAAACAAATGGGACTACATCAAAATAAAAAGCTTTTGCACAGCAAAAGAAACCATCAACAAAACAACAAGAAACCCCACTGTATGGGAGAACATATTTGCAAATGTTATCACTGATAAAGGTTTAATCTCCAACATCTACAGGCAGCTTATACAACTTAATAAAAGGAAGATAAATGATCCAATAAAAAAAATGGGCAACGGGCCTAAATAGAATCTTTTCGAAAGAAGACAGAAGGAAGGCCAAGAGACACATGAAAACATGCTCAAAGTCACTAATTATCCGAGAGATGCAAATCAAAACGACAATGCGATACCATCTCACACCTGTCAGAATGGCTATCATCAACAAATCAACAAACAAGTGTTGGCGAGGATGCGGAGAAAAAGGAACCCTCGTGCACTGCTGGTGGGAATGCAGACTGGTGCAGCCACTGTGGAGAACAGTATGGAGTTTCCTCAAAAAACTGAAAATGGAACTCCCATTTGACCCAGTAATCCCACTCCTGGGAATATATCCTAAGAAACTAGAAACACCAATCAGAAAGGATATATGCACCCCTATGTTCATAGCAGCACAATTTACAATAGCTAAGATTTGGAAACAGTCTCCCATTTCTTTTTTTCCCTTTAGAAAATCCCTTATGACCTAGGTACTATCCCTTTTTACACTCTCATTCACCTACTTTTGTTCTTATATGATGCCTAAACTCAATATTAACCTTGTTGTGTACTCAACCATGGGTGTAATCTGCAGAGGATAAAGCTCATTAAGAACCATGAAAACAGGCAGTGACTTATTTTCCAAGGTTAACATCACACACTAAAAATACTAGTAAAAAATTAATCATCATCACCTATTCAAGACTTTCAAAGACTGTGTGGATATTTTATATTACTTTGTTTAAATGACTCTGAGTAGGCTAGTAACATAAAAGGAGCCTTGGGTTTTAAACGGGAAAGAGCCCAAAAGGAAGGGACGTTAAAGAACTTTTACCTTTTCATACAACCTGGTTACCCATGATGAACATATTTTTCATTTCACTTGTCTTGGAAGTGGGAGTCAGTCTTGCCCGCCATCTCCTAGATCCAATGATGGCAAGGACAGACTGAGGCAGCTGTCCTTTTGGCTTTCAGGGGTTTGTGCAGTTGCCACATAGTCTCAAACAATGTCTCATTAACATGTGCCAACCCTGGCTCTCCGGGGGCAATATGACAAAGAACCAAATCAACAACATTTTCAAAATAGATTGAGTCCTCTTTTGTTTGTATTGATGTTGAAAATTTTTGACATTAGATTCTAATGAATATTTCTGAAATCAATTAAGTATATCATGTGTATTTTTGTATAAGCCCAAAGTGTACCCTGTCACTTTCACAACTTATCTGAAACCAGAACATGCAGCACGTGTGAGCTCCTGAGAGAGCAAGTGGCACATGGATTTTGCTTTCAGTCCCACCTGTATGTCCTCTGAATGTTGTGACCAGGGTGCAGTTTTCTTGCTCCAGTTTGAGGATGGTTACTTGGCCTGAATGGTCACCAATAAACACATGCCGGGTTTCAACATCGAATCTATCATATAAGCATTAAGGATTTTTCTCAAAATTGAGTGGAGGGATTTAACTATGACATAACCATGCAGAGGGAGGAAAACAATAAATGTAAGAAAGATACAAAAGTGGACATAACAAAATGAAAAGACAGTATTAGTGGACAGTAAGACTCAACATGACAAAGATGGCAATTCTCACATGAATTTATAAATTTAATATAATTCCTATAAGAATATCAACATGTTTTCTTCCTGGAGTTAGATATGTTGATTCTAAAGAAAAACAAATAAGCAAGAAAAGCCAGGAATATTCTGAAAATAACAGTAATATGGCATATGATGGAGAAGGCTAGCCCTATCAGATGTTAAAACATGTTATAAAGTTTCTTTAATTAAAAGTGTGGCACAGATGCATAATTGACAAATAGAACATTGAAATAGAACAGAAAGTCTAGAAATAGACCTAAAAGCATAGAGAAATTTGTTACATGTCTACTAAAGGTGGCTCTTCAACTAATAAAGATGGATTTTTTTTTAAAAAGGAAATATTAAATAGGATTTGTATTTCACATTATATACTAGGACAAATTCCATATGAATTAGAGATCTAAATGTAAAAAATTAAAAAAATATATATGTTCTAGAATGGAAGAGTTCCTTTATAACCTTAATGGAAAAAGCTATTACTATCAAAAACACAAACAACAAATACAATAAGCAAAGCTAAAAGACCAATTGGAAAAAAAGTATTTGCAAATTAGGTCACAAAAGGCCCAAATCTCTAATATATAAAAAGAGCAATCAAGAAAAAAACACCATAAGCCTAATAGAAAAATGGGCTGACATGGCATCTGGGAACTTGGATTTCAGGAGGGTTTCCGCCATTAACAGACAAAAGTGGCTAACTGTGCCTTAACTGCACAAACAATATGGTTCATGACAAACACCCACTTTCCTTGTGGGAGTCTGAAAGTTTAGTACATGCCATGCAGAGGCTGCCTATGTGACCAGCCTCCAGTAAAAGTCCAAGGTGCTGAGTCTCTAGTGAGATTTCCTGGTTGATAATGCCTAGCAATAACCCTACCTCTAGAGATCTATCCAGAAATACACTGGCAAAAATACAAGACACATGACAGAGGCTACTCACTCTGTATTACTCTGTATTACTGTAATAACTGAAGTTTGAAAACAACCCAAAAGCCCATAAAACGGGGCCTTATTAATTTAACTATGACATACCCATGCAGCAGGAGGAAAAAAAGACCTCCATAAGCAAAATGACATGGAGTAACTTTCAGGATATATTACTAAGTGGGGGGGGGGGGGGGGGGCGCGGGGGAACCAAGGTATATAAGAGTTATATGCTTTACTACCTTTGTGTAAAAAAGGGAGAAAATATAAATACTAGTATAAGTGTGTGCATGCTCATACTTAGAAAAGAAAACCCTGGAAGGATAAATCAAGATCTAACAAAAATGGTTCCTATAAAGAAGGGAGAAACAAGTTGAGGGGACAGAAATGAGAGACTTCTCTCTTGTAGCATTTCCATTTTATAATCTTGTAATTCATTTACACATTAAAAATATTTATAAAATTAAAAAATCCCCCAAATTAATAATGTAAAATGAATGAACCTAATTATCAAATTGGTGATACAAACTCATAGTTAACACAATTATTTCAAGTGACTTCAAAGCAGAGCATTTTGACAGTGCATCCTTTGTAGAACATATTAAAGGACAATGAGAACTGCAAAGAAATCTAAAGCCTCATCCAGTAGTCTTGTTACTATAATATTACTATTATTATTGTGAAACTAGAGGCCCGGTGCATGAAATTCGTGCACGGGGGGCAGGGGTGTCCCTCAGCCCAGCCTGCACCCTCTCCAATCTGGGACCCCTCGAGGGATGTCCAACTGCCCGTTTAGGCCCGATCCCTGTGGGCAGTCAGACATCCCTCACACAATCCAGGACTGCTGGATCCCAAATGCTCGCCTGCCTGCCTGCCTGATTGCCCCTAACCGCTTCTGCCTGCCAGCCTGATCACCCCTAACCACTCCCCTGCCAGCCTGATTGATGCCTAACTGCTCCCCTGCAGGCCTGGTCGCCCCCAACTTCCCTCTTCTGTCGGCCTGGTCACCCCTAACTGCCCTGCCCTGCAGGCTTGATCGCCTCCAACTGCCCTCCCTTGCAGGCCTGGTCCCTCCCAACTGCCCCCCTCCCCCGCTGGCCTGATCACCCACAACTGCCCTCCCTTGCAGGCCTGGTCCCTTCCAACTGCCCTCCCCTGCTGGCCATCTTGTGGTGGCCATCTTGTGTCCACATGGGGGCAGGATCTTTGACCACATGAGGCAGCCATCTTGTGTGTTGGAGTGATGGTCAATCTGCATATTACTCTCTTATTAGATGGGATAGAGGCCTGGTGCATGGCTGGGGGCCAGATGGTTTGCCCTGAAGGGTGTCCCGGATCAGGGTGGGGGTTCCCTTGGGGCATGGAGCGTCCTGGGTGAGGGGCCTGTGGTGGTTTGCAGGCCAGCCACGCCCCTCTGTGACCCAAGCGGAGGCCCTGGTATCTGGGGTTTATTTATCTTCTACAATTGAAACTTTGTAGCCTGGAGTGGAGCGAGCAGAAGGCTCGCAGCAGCCATTTCTGTTGGGATTTATGTATCTTCTATAATTGAAACTTTGTAGCCTTAAGTGGAGGCCTGGGCCGGCCAGGGTGTGTGGAAAGCTTGGCTTTCTCAATCCCCGGGGAAACCCAAGCCTCCCTCCTGCTCTCTGTGGCCGTAGCCATCTTGGTTGGGTTAATTTACATACTCACTCCTGATTGGCTGGTGGGTGTGGCTTGTGGGTGTAGCGGAGTGACAGTTAATTTGCATATTACTCTTTTATTAGAAAGGATAATACTATATGTACTGATAATTTATTTTCTTTTTAAAAATATACATACATATATTTTCTAGCTATCTCTAAATACTATTCCTCACTAAAAGAAGTGGCTGATTGCAGGAGTGGGATGGGAAGGTACAAGATGAACTTAAGACAGTTGTGCCAAAAAGCAAGGAAATGATCAGAAGCTATGGGGGTATAAAAAAGACACAAAGATGAATCATGTCTTATTGGCCTAACCCTAAATCCAAATCACTTATAAGTTTAGTTTCACTTTAGTTGAAAACTTTAATAACCTTCCCTCCCAGGCTCTTTACCTTGGTCCTCTCTCCTTTCACCTCCCAACATGCTCTATAGCTGATAAGAGGGGGAAGGCAAAATCTTTTTCAATTTGAATTCAGTTAGTTACTGGGTAAATTTAATTGCTTTTTACAAAAGAAAAATGTCTATATAGGTTTCATGTTAACAACGCTTTAAGAACTGGTGAAAGGTGTGGCCACACTGCTTCGTTTTAAGCTTTCTACCTTCTTTTCCTCCTACCTTCCCCTTTCCTCACAGTGAGAAGACCTGCCCCTCAGTCTTGTAAATGTACCTGAGAGGTAGGAGCAGAGCCACTGTCTCCACTAAAACTGAAATGGTAGACCTGTAATTGTGGGAAAACTATACACTCTTGTTACAGCCCTGCCACCCCTTGTTGTCTGTGTATATATAATACTTTGTCCTTCATATGTAAAAGATCCAGTGTTGGAATTCTTTGGTGTAAATAAACGTTTGGTTTTATTTATCAAGAAAAAAAAAGATACAGGAACCAATATGATGGGGCTCTTACTGGCCAAAGATGGGACAATAAGAGCATTAAAAGAAAAAAGCAATTTATTGAAATATAATTAATATATTGTTTAAAAGACAAACAAAACCTAAGAGTTTATGAAAGATTCCCACTGGCGGTATCCATGGCACTAAATCTCTATCTGAAAATGAGCAACTAGAGAAATAATTAAGAATTCATGTTGCTTTTGCTGTGCTAATTGTATTTCAGGATAATCAAATAGCCCTAGTTAAATGAGGTAAAGTTCTACTTTATAGAAGAATTCCAACTAATACATGTGCAAAAACAATAGGATTACAAAGTCACCATTTTGCGACATCAATGAAAGAACTAGTTCAGGCAAAGATCAGCAATTGAAACCATTACATGAAAAGCTAATGGGGGGGGAAAAAAGGAGATATATGTACTACTACATGTAATACTTTAAACAATAATAATAATAATAAAGCTAATGGGAAGAACTGCATTGCAGGGAGAAGCTGTCACCACCTGAACTACTGATCAATCTTGGCCTCACTGGAAGGGCAACAACCCCACACTATGTGCTTCTGGGTGTGAAGCAACATGGAGCAAAACAACACAATTACCAAGTATACTTAACAAAAGTTGAATCTGAACTCAATCAAGATTTCAGAGGCAACTTTCAGTGTACAGAAAAATATGGGACATGGGTAGGCAAGTAGAGGAATAGGTTAAATGATAACATGAGGAAGCAGAGTTCCATTTAGTATACAGGACTGTCTACAGGAGAACTGATTCAGTACCTCCACAGTGGCATAAAAAAAGTGAGGTGCAGTCACTACTCTAGATTGAGATTGAGGAGATATGACACACTGACCCAATGAGTGGACCTTGTCTGGACCCAATATAAAACAAAATCACTGCAAAAAGCCATTTTAGAAACAGTGACATTTTTAAAATGGATCGGTTATTCAATAATATCAAGGAGTAATTATAAAATTTTAGCAGTAATATCATTATGATTATTGAAAGAAAATCGATAATTTTTATTTTTTTAATTTAATAAATCTTTATTGTTCAGATTATTAAAATTGTTCCTCTCCCCCCCCCCCCAATAGCTCCCCTCCACCCGGTTCCCACCCCACTCTCTGCCCTTACCTCCCCCACATTGCCCTCATCCATAGGTGTACGCTTTTTGTCCAGTCTCTTCACGCACCTCCCACACCCCTTCCCTCCTGAGAATTGTCAGTCCACTCCATTTCTATGCCCCTGATTCTATTATATTCACCAGTTTATTCTGTTCATCAGATTTTTTATTCACTTGATTTTTAGATTCACTTGTTGATAGACATGTATTTGTTGTTCATAACTTTTATCTTTACCTTTTTCTTCTTCTTCCTCTTCTTAAAGAATACCTTTCAGAATTTCATATAATACTGGTTTGGTGGTGATGAACTCCTTTAGCTTTTTCTTATCTGTGAAGCTCTTTATCGGACCTTCAATTCTGAATGATAGCTTTGCTGGATAGAGTAATCTTGGTTGTAGGTTCTTGCTATCCATCACTTTGAATATTTCTTGCCACTCCTGTCTGGCCTGCAAAGATTCTGTTGAGAAATCAGCTGACAATCGTATGGGTGCTCCCTTGTAGGTAATTAACTGTTTTTCTCTTGCTGCTTTTAAGATTCTCTCTTTGTCTTTTGCTCTTGGCATTTTAATTATGATGTGTCTTGGTGTGGTCCTCTTTGGATTCCTTTTGTTTGGGGTT
Organism: Plecotus auritus; assembly: GCF_963455305.1. NCBI lineage: Eukaryota > Metazoa > Chordata > Mammalia > Chiroptera > Vespertilionidae > Plecotus > Plecotus auritus. The sequence goes on along the minus strand of NC_137772.1, from coordinate 96,378,610 downwards.
CTGTGGGCTTCCCGGACTTGTAAGTCTATTTCTTTCACCAGGTGGGGGAAGTTTTCAGTCATTATTTCTTCAAATAGGTTTTCAGAATCTTGCTCTCTCTCTTCTTCTGGCACCCGCATAATTTAGATGTTGGTACACTTGAGGTTGTCCCAGAGGCTCCTTACACTATCTTCATATTTTTGGATTCTTTTTTCTTTTTTCTTTTCTGGTTGAGTGTTTTTTGCTTCTTTGTATTTCAACTCTTTGACTTGATTCTTGCGGTCCTCTAGTCTGCTGTTAGGTCTCTGTATAATATTTTTTATTTCAGTCAGTGTATGTTTAATTTCTAGTTGGTCCTTTTTCATATCCTCGAGGGTCTCGCTAAATTTATCGGCCTTTTCTAGGAAATTCTTGAAAAACCTTATAACCGTGGTTTTGAACTCTATATCCAGTCGTTTGTTTTCCTTAATTTCTTTCATTTTTGATGTTTCTTTGTCTCTGCATTTTCGCTGCTTCCCTGAGTTGATAGAGTAGCTTTGTGTGCTAGGTGTCCTTTAGGGCACAGTGGCTCAGCCTCCCCAGTTACCTGAGGTGGACACTCTTGGTGCACCCCTTTGTGGGATGTGTGCTCAGTCTTGTTGTAGTTAAGCCTTGATTGTTGTTGGTATCACTGGGAGGAATTGACCTCCAGGCCAATTGGCTGTGAGGATCAGCTGTGTCTATGCTGGGAGAAATTCTGTGCTGGAGACACTCTTATGAGACAAGACTTGCAAAATTGCAAAAGCCTCTGTACTCAGCTTGGATGGGGCAGAGTTTCAGGGCAGAGCAGACAGCCTTGGTTTCCCGTCAGCCCTGCCCTATGAGGCCCCTGGGTCTCAGTGTCCCTCGGTAATCGCTGCAAGCACCTCTGAGAGAAAACTGCCCTCGAGTTTCGCCTGCTGCCAGACAGTCCAGTTTCTCCCAGAATGAGTTGGGGTTCCCAGAAACTTTCCCGGAACTGGAGTTCAGTGCAGTTGGGAGCTTCTGTCTCCCTCCCGCTTTAGAAAGCCAGCCATGCCCTCAACTGCCAGTGCCTTCAGCAGTCACTCCTCTCTGCGCACTCGCACCTCCTGACCTCTGCCTTCCGCAGCTCCTGAGTCTCAGTGTGCTTTCTCTTTTCCTGACAGTCCAGATCCCCCCCGAATGAGTCTGGTTTCCCAGCATCTCGCCCGGGACTGGAGTTCAGTGCAGTCGGGAGCTTCCTTCTCCCTCCCGCTTTAGAAAGCCAGCACGCACTTAGCCACCCATGCACACAGCCGCCCGTCCTCTCCGCGTGCGAGTCTCCGTACCTCAGCCTTTTGCAGCTCCTCTGAGTCTCAATGTGCTTTCCTCTTTTCTTCTAGTTGTAGAATTTCCACTCAGCCAGCTTTCCTGTGGTTCTGAATGGTGTCCGTTTTGTCTTTTAGTTGTAGTTTTGATATTGTTGTGTGAGGCAGCAGTTTAGGTGTTTACCTATGCTGCCATCTTGGTTTCTCGAAAATCCATAATTTTTAGAGGTGCACAATAAAGAATGTAAGGATGAAATGACATAAGGTCTAGAACAGGGGTAGGCAAACTTTTTGACTCGAGGGCCACAATGGGTTCTTAAACTGGACCGGAGGGTTGGAACAAAAGCATGGATGGAGTGTTTGTGTGAACTAATATAAATTCAAAGTAAAGAAGCGGAGGGGAGAGCAAGAGAACCCTCCGCTCTTTCGACTCTGCGGGCTGGATAGAACAGCCGAACGGGCCGGATCTGGCCCGCGGGCCGTAGTTTGCCCACGGCTGGTCTAGAATATGCTTAAAAATACTCGAGCAAAAAAGAGAGAGAAAGCAAAAAAGGATAGAAGAATTAACAGTGGATCTGAGTGATAAATATGTGGGTGTCCGTTATATTATCTTTTTTCCAGTTTGGTACATATTTTGAAAATTTTCATATTAATACATTTTTTAAAATAGTGAAGGAAAACAAAGCATAACAAATTTCTCCAGCCTCAAGAACAAGGGAGAAAAGTTATATTCTACAAACAAGTATATATATATGTGAAACTCTATTATGATTTATATGAAACTAGAGGCCCAGTGCACAAAATTCGTGCATGAGAGGGGGGTGTCTCTCAGCCCGGCCTGCACCCTCTCCAATCTGGGACATCCCTCTCACAATCCGGGACCATTGGCTCCTAACCGCTTGCCTGCCTCCTGCCTGATAGCCTCTAACCCCTCTTCCTGCCTGTCTGATCACCCCTAACTGCCTCTGCCTGCCTGCCTGATCGCCCCTACCTTGCCCCCCTGCTGGCCTGATTGACCCTAACTGCCTCTGCCTCAGCCCCTGGCCTAAGCTGCAGTATGGCCTCCCTGTGCGGGAGGCAACCTGGAGGATCAGGGGAAGGCACCGCCCCCATTACCCCTCTGCTGCTGCCACTGCCGGCCTGAGCCTGGGCCCTTTGCAGCCGCTCCTCAGCCCTTTGCAGTCACCTGTGGCTGCCTGAGCCTGGGCCCTTCGCAGCTGCACCTCAGCCCTCGCAGCCACTGCGGCTTTGTCCAGAAGGACGTCTGGAAGACGTTCGCCCTAATTAGCATATCACCCTTTTATTAGTATAGATAACCCTGGCTGGGGTGGCTCAATTTGTTGAGCATTTTCCCATGCACTGAAAGGTCTTGGGTTCAATTCCCAGTCGGGGGCAAGTGCAGGAGGCAATGATCGATGTCTCACTCTCACATCAATGTTTCTCTCTCTCTCTCTCCACCCCCTTTCCTTTCTTTCTCTCTCAAGAATCAGTAAAAAAAAAAACACAAAAAAACCCGGCATATCTTCAGATGAGGATTAAAAACAAGATTTATACAAAATAAGATCATTTATATTTATCTTGATTGATTATAAGAACAAAGATTAAAAAAAAAAAAGACTAAATGTCCAGCATTCTTTACTATTGTAGGTAAATAATAAAATTTTCTTTAAAAAATATGAACTCAACAAAAGCTATTTTGAAGAGGGCTGAAATAAAATTATAGTACAACCTCAAAGCCAGAGTGATTGGCATTAAATATGACATGAGGAAATATGAAAACCAAGATGACCTTAATAGCTTTTCAGTACTCTTTCCCAGAACAGGAATAGATCTAAGAGACTACCTGGTGGAAAGATATTTCACTATGTAGGGTGACATCTTGAAAATATCTCCAACATGAACAGAATGTTAAAATGAAGAGTATCTTAACTATTTTGTGGAAAATGTGATAAAAAAAAAAGTGCCAAATGACAGGACTAAAAGGTGAGGCTGGATAGAGTATTGACAAATTTATGGACTATGAAGTGGAGAGGGAAACAGTTCTATTTCCTAACTTAAACTGCCATGGGACTTCTGAGAAATAGTTCCATTCTACTGTATCCGGTTATGCAGAGAAGTAGCTAAAAGATTAAAAAACTCAAATTCTATTCCTGGTTCTCAGGTAACAGTCATGTGACCTCGGAGAGTCACGTAAGCTATCTGAGCCTCTCTGAGCCTTTAGTTTCTGCATTATGAAAATTGAGAATTAGTTCATTTTTTGTTTTTACTTTACCTTACTGTATTCCTGGTGAACAAAGTAACATTAAATAGAAACACTATATAAGCCCTCAGGGACTGCAAATGTAAATTATCCTTTTTCTATCCTTCTCTGCATTATTATTATTATTTAGACCATTTAATATCTGAAGATTCAGATCTTTAGCTAACACAATAAAAGATTTTGAAGTTATTCAGAAAGAATTCAATTTGTAACCTGGTCATTCTCTGTCTTCCTTTATCCCTCTACTTCATTGCATATTTACTCTCCACTAAGAGGCCTAAAAGAAGAGAGACTCTGGCAAGGGCAGTGCTGTTATGCCATCAATGTGCAGCACTGGAAAATTATTAGGAATGATATGCTCCTAGGAGTAAGAGCTGGCTGGCACTGTGGCTCCAAAATTGGAGCTAGAGAGGCAGAGCTGGTGGAGGTAACGGAATCTTCGGCAAGGGTCTGTCTGTAGTACTGCAATTCCCTTCCACCTTAATAGCAAGATTAGACTGGATAGTCATGGATACTGGAAAATGAAGCCACAGGCTTTCATACACACACACACACACACACACTTTGCTTGATAAAACCACATGTTTGTGGCCAAAGGAAACAGTCAAAAAACAAGGGACAAAGACTACCAAAGTCAAGTCAAGTTTAATTCTGTGTTTTTGTGTTTCATTTTCAAATAGTTTAAAAAGTAAACTAGCCCTGGCTGGTGTGGCTTGGTTGAGCATCATCCCGTGCACTGATTCCCAGTCAGGTTGCAGCTCAATCCCCAATAGGGGATATGCAGGAGGCAGTGGATAGATGTTTCTCTCTCATATTGATGTTTCTCTTTCCCTTCCCCTCCCTCTCTAAAATGAATAAAAAACTTCTTAAGGGCAAGATCTTTATATTTCTCTACTCATTGACTTGGTTAGTGATCTAGAAGATAAATCACTAGGTGTGGCTAGTAATAGAGAAGCCAGCATATTAAGAACAAATTATATGGGTACCATTAGTTCTCAAAAGAGTAATGCAGTATGATGGGGGAAAACAGCAGTCCAAGCAGAATCTAGGTTTTAGCAGTGATTTTCCTACATCCTAGCTGGGTGGCCACACATAGGGCCCATGACGATTCCTAGGCTTCAGCTGACTCATCTGGGAAATGAGGCATTGGACTGGATGATCTCAGGCTCTTTCAGCTCTAACACTATAAGAAATCATTAATGGATTGGCAAGAGAATTCATGCCAATTAATTTACTTTAAAAAGTAAACTCTGGAATTTCTTTTATTAACAAGTGGTACCACCCTCTCAAAGATAAGTTGATTCTGTTCTTCATTTCTTATTGTCCTTGCTTCTGGTCTTCTTGGTAATTTGCCATTTTACAACCTTTTATGAAAGCTATTCTTAATTTCTTCAGCTTGCCCTTCCAGTGAGGAAAAATAAGTGACATTACCCCATACACACAAAAATACAGCTACTGCAAAGAAACAGTAAAGTATTTCTTCAGACTATTGAGAATTGCTGAATAAGCAAGTTTACAAATAAGGTGAAAATCTGAAAGCAAGTCTTACTATTTCTTCCTACTTTGGCTGACAAGTGATCTGTTCTCACCTATTTTCTTATTTGCCAGAAGGTGAAAAGAGTTCTACACCTTTTAAATCAAAGGCAGGGTTCTTTATTCCTTACAACGGTCACATCATCCAAACTTATTAAGCCTGTGCTTGCTGGAGCCCAGATGTGAGGATTACTCAGCATTAGCAGGTGTTCACACTGAGTACATGGGTCCTGAGACTTGGGAGACAGAAATAATACCATTCTACATATCCTGGGAAAGTCTTGGACCTGTAACAAAGCCAATAGATACCAGCTGACCTACTCAAGTCCTGGCACGGTAGTCTCTCAAATATTTTTTAAATGAATAGGAATACTGTGGTTCCTCTGCCAGGCACCAATGGGCGTGTTCATAACCTTAGTATCTATGTGTAAATTACTTCTGTACAAAAATAAAAGACTGTATTTCAATGATGGTTTTATCCCCCATGTTCTGCAATTGCTTGTGACAGCTGAGACTCACAATCCGGGCTGTGTTCTACTAGATGTCAGGCTTTGGATCATAGTATATCACAACCTACTTACTTTAGTTGAACTAAGCTCACTTTACTCCTCCTACATAAGGATTTGTTCATTAGAAAAGTCTATGAGTATCTTAATCAGCAGGGTAAGTCAGCAAATAAAAACTTTCCAGTTGCACATCCCCCAAATTTTCTTGAAAGAAAGAAGTCAGCAGCTAAGTTCCCACCAAGGAATTTTCTCCAGCAAAGGATACTGCAGGCCCGAGGCCACAGCACTGGTGCGATAACCTCCCAGGCGTTGCCCACTCTCAGAGCAGTGCCAGGCAAATTGCTTGTCTTGTCCCGTGCTCAGCACCCACTCCAGCTCCAGGACAAACAGGATCATCGTCACTCTGCTCTGATGTGCTGAAAACCAAGAGGCAAGAAAACAACCCATAAAGTATCCTAAAGGAGGCTGTAAAGCATGGCCCACAGAGATGCATTGTTCTCTTCTCCCCTCCCAGAACAAGTTAACACAGGTAGAAAAGGGTTCTCAGCAGCAGTGAGGGCATGCCACTGTAAAGGGGCACGTCCCTGTTCTTATATGATGAAGTCTGGCTTATAAATATACAACAAAATTCTAGATCAACTATCTGTAAGAAATCAAACACTTAGAATGGAGGGCAGAATTAGGCCCAAGTGCTAAATAAAAGTGAATGAAATATCCCCTGTCAAAGTACATATATGTGATAATGAGAATATATTTCCCAGGGTTGCTCATACACAAGAGCAACAACATCATAGAATTATTGCATCACACAACTTCAGAGTTAGAAGAAATCACTCATGTCATTTACTCCATCTCCCTGGGGAACTGAGGCACAATACAGTTCAGTATTTTGACCAAGGTAGTGGCTTCACAATTACCAAATAAAATCAGTAAAATATTTGCTTTCTTCTTAATATACAATCCCAGAGGGTAAGGAAGAGGGGTCTGTGGCCACTGAACAGAGATGACTGGAATAAACAGAGATTAACATCCTGGAACCTGGGCCTACTTGGTCCAGTCTGGTGAGCGAGAGTGGACTGATCACAGGTGTGATGTAATGATGGAGAAGACAGCAGTTTCCCATTTTGATAAGCTGCCCGTTTCTGTGTGTCTAACAAGTACCAGGTACTTAAATATATATTATCTCAGTTATAGTGACCCTGCAAGAGTGGGGGGTTGCCTCATTTTACAGACATTACTTAACCTTGGAAAGATGGCCCTTTTAGATTGACTCCCGAACAATACACTCAGAACCAGAGTGAATACCCACAGGACACTAATTTCACCAAATGCCTGATGTTTTAAAATTTGGTATTTGAAGCATGAGAATCTAAAGGGATACAAAAAAGGAATAGAAGCAATATCACGACTTCTCTATAGTAAATGTCTGTCTTTCAGAATAACAGCCACAATCAAGATAAAACATCTTTAACTAAAAGAGTGACTTCCTGGAGAAACTCTGAAGATTTTGTCATGTCTGTGTCATCAGATGTCTAATTAAGTTCCACCAACAATGGGATAAAAGCAAACTCTCTAATGCAGTGGTCGCCAACCTTTCGGACCTCACGGACCACTGGTTGGCAACCGCTGCTCTAATGGGTCCAAGTGTACCTGCGTCTATTTTAGGCAGAACATGGCTCCCAGCACTTTGCCCTTTTTCTCATGAAGGGACCTTTGACCTCCTATTTCTTACTTTCTAAGTCCAAGGGGATGACAGTGGCCCACAGGGTAAGGGGGTTTGGGGGGGAGGGATGTTAGTCCTCTGAGCTGCCATCATGTGCCAGAGGAGAAAGAGGAGTTCAGTGACTTGTTCAAAGGTAGACAACCAATGAGTGATGAAGCTGGAATTAAAACCCTAGTCTCTCGGCCAAGTTGGTTTTCTTTCTCTGTGTCAGGCTATGACCCTGAAAAAGAAACAAAAAACAAACCCCCAAAATCAAACCCATACTCTTTTTAGGGTGACAGAATTATTTTAATCAAAAAGAAATCCTTTAAAGGTCCATACATATCATTAAGCTTCAGAAACCTGGGCTTGAAGCCTATACTTCTTGAATGGCAGTGGTGAGAAAGGACATCTTTGCCTTGATCCTGATTTGAAGGGAAAGCACCTAGTTTCTCACAGTAATTATGATGTTAACTATAGGTGTTTGTTTGTTTTTTGTCCATGTCTCCTTATCAAGTTGAGGAAGTTCCCCTCTATTTGTAATGTGCTGAGAGGTTTTGTTTTGTTTTGTTTTTTTTTATCATGAATGGATGTCAGATTTTATCAAATGCTTTTTCTGCATCAGTTGATATGATCATATGATTTTTTCTTCTTTAGCCTTTTGATGGAATGGATTACACTAATTTTCAAATGCTGAACCAGCCTTGAATATCTGGAATAAATCCTACTTGGTAATGGTGTATAATTCTCTTTATATATTATTGAATTTACTAGTATTTTTTTTTTTTGAGGATTTTACATCTACGTTCTTGAGAGATACTGGGACTGTAGTCTTCCTTTCTTGCAATGTCTTTGGTTTTGGTATCACTGATTCATTTAAAAAATGTTTATGAGATAAATTTCACATAATATAGAATTCGCCATTTAAACCATTCAGTGGTCTGTAGTATATTCACAATCTTGTATAGTCATCATGAAAAATTTTCCAGAACATCACCCTCAGCCTAAAATAAACCCATATCCTCATTTTCCTCTTCTCCCATATCTGGAAAACCATTAATTTACTTCGTGTCTCTATGGATTCTCGTATTTTTTATTATTTCACTAGAGGCCCAGTGCACAAAATTTGTGCATGGGGAGGGGGAGGGTGTGTCCCTCAGCCCAGCCTGCACCCTCTCCAATCTGGGACATCCCTCTCACAATCCAGGACTGCTGGCTTGCAATCGCTCGCTTGCCTGCCTGCCTGCCTGATTGCCCCTAACCACTTCTGCCTGCCAGCCTGATCACCCCCTAACCACTCCCCTGCCAGCCTGATTGATGCCTAACTGCTCCCCTGCCTGCCCAATTGCCCCTAACTGCCCTCCCCTGTTGGCCTGGTCACTCCTAACTGTCCTCCCCTGCAGGCCTGGTCCCTCCCAACTGCTCTCCCCTGCAGGCTTGGTTCCCCCCAACTGCCCTCCCCTGCAGGCCTGGTCCCCCTCAACTGCCCTCCCCTGCAGGCCTGGGTCCCCCCATGCAACTGTCCTCCCCTGCAGGCCTGATCACCCCCAACTGCCCTCCCCTGCCAGCCATCTTGTGGTAGCCATCTTGTGTCCACATGGGGGCAGCCATCTTTGACCACATGGGGGTGGCCATCTTGTGTGTTGAAGTGATCGTCAATTTGTATATTATTCTTTTATTAGATAGGATATAAATGTAATCATACAATATATGGTCTTTTGTGTTTAGTTTCTTTCTATTAGCATGGTTTCAAGTTCCTCCATATTATAGCATGTATCAGTACTTCATTCCTATTTTGATGGCCAAATAATAATTCATTGTATCAATATACCACATTTTATTTATCCATTCACCACTGATGAAAATTTAGGCTGTTTTCACTTTTTGGCTATTATGAATAATGTTGCTATGAATATTTGTGTACAAGTTTTTGTGTGAATACATGCTTTCAATTCTAATGAGTATACAGGAGTGGGCAAAAGTAGTTTACAGTTGTAAGTACACGAAACTGAGTTTATTCTTGTATTATTACTTATTAATCACTGTATTATTTATTATGAACAACTATAAACCTACTTTTGCCAACCATTGTATAACCAGGAGTATAAATACTATGTTACAAGGTAACACTATGTTTAACTCTTTCAGAAACTGACAAACTATTTACCAAAGTGGCTACACCATTTTACATTCCCACCAACAGTGTATAAGGGTCCCAATTTTTCCACATCTTTGTCAACACTAGTTCCCCCTCAACCTTTTTTGAGAGAAATTAATATTTATGAACCGATGAACTATGTTTCAGGTGTTGTACTAAGAAATTTTATATATGCAATCTTTTTATTGTGGTAAAATAAAACATAAAATTTACCATTTTAATCATTTTTAAGTGTACAATGCTGTGGCATTAAATACATTTACATTATTGTATAATCATTACCACCATCTACTCTCCAGAACTTTCTCATATTCCCAAATAGAAACTCTGTACGCATTAAGCATTAATTCCCCATTTACCTTCCCCCAGCCTCTGGCAACCACCATTCTACTTCTCGCCTTTACAAGTTTGACTACTCTAGGTACCTCATATAAGTGGTATCATACCATATTTGTCTTTTTGTGACTGGCTTATTTCACTTAGCATATGTCTTCAAGGTTCATCCATGTTGTAGTGCATGTCTAAATTCCTTTATATGTATATAGCACATTTTCTTCCACCGTTTGGATATTATGAATAATGCTGCTATGCACATGGGTATACAAATATCTGTTTGAGTCCCTGTTTTCATTACTTTGGGTGTAAACCTGGGAAAACCTCATTTGGTTGTGATGTACTATCCTTTTTACATATAGCTGAATTTGATTTGCTAACATTTTGATTAGATTTCTTACATCTATTTTCATGGGGGACGTTGGTCTGCAGATTTCTTTTCTTAAACTGCCTCTGTCTAGTTTTTGTATCAGTTAATGCTGAATTCGTAAAATGAGTTAAAAACTCTTTTATTTCTTCAATTTCTCAGAGTTTGTATTGTTTCTTCTTTGTTTGGCAAAATTTACCAGTAAAGCCATCTGGGCCAGGAGTTCACCTTGTGGGAAGGTTTTAATCATAGAGTCAATTTCTTTACTAGATATAGGACTATTAGGATTATCTATTTCTTCTTGAGTGACTGTAGCAGTTTGTACTTTCAAAGATTTGTTCATTTCACGTAAGTTGTAAAATTTATTAGCATAAAGTTGTTCACAATATTCCTTATTTTCCTTTAAATATCCCTAGAATCCTATATAATAAAGAGGTAATATGCAAATTGACCATCATACCTTCACACAAGATGGCCGCCCCCATGTGGTCACAAGAGGGCCACGCCCATGTCATCACAAGATGGCTGCCACAAGATGGCCAGCAGGGGAGAGCAGTAAGGGGTGACCAGGCCAGCAGGGGAGGGCAGTTGGGGGCAACCAGGATGGCAGGGGAGGGCAGTTGGGGGCGACTGGGTCAGCAGGGAGGGGCAGTTGGGGTGACCGAGCTGGCAGGGGAGGGCAGTTGGGGGCAACCGGGCTGGCAGGGGAGGGCAGTTGGGGGCGATTGGGCTGGCAGGGGAGGGCAGTTGGGGGTGATCAGGATGGCAGGGGAGGGCAGTTGGGGGTGATCAGGATGGCAGGGGAGGGCAGTTGGGGGGAACCAGGCCTGCAGAGGAGGGCAGTTAGGGGTGATTGGGCTGGCAGGGGAGGGCAGTTGGGGGCGATCGGGCCGGCAGGGGAGCAGTTAGGTGTTGATCAGGCTGGCAGGGGAGTGGTTAGGGGGTGATCAGGCTGGCAGGCAGAAGCAGTTAGAGGCAATCAGGCAGGCAGGCAGGCGAGCGGTTGGGAGCCAGCAGTCCTGGATTGTGAGAGGGATGTCCGGCTGCCGGTTTAGGCCCGATCCCTGTGGAGTCCCAAATTGGAGAAGGTGCAGGCTGGGCTGAGGGATACTCCCCTGCCAGTGCACGAATTTCATGCACCAGGCCTCTAGTCTATAATAATATCACTTCTCTCATTCCTAATATTGGTAATTTGCATTGTCTCTATCTCTCTCTCTGGTAAGTCTGACTAGAGATTTATCACTTTTATCGATCTTCTCAAAACAAAAACACAGCTTAGCTTTGCCTCATCTACTGCAAGGATGAAAACCATTCTCAGCAATTCAACTGTCTACATTTCAGAAAATGTCACCATCACTCTGAAGGGATGCACAGTTACTGTGAAGGGCCCCAGAGGCACCCTGTGGAGGGACTTCAATCACATCAATGTAGAATTCAGTCTCCTTGGAAGGAAAAAAGAAACGGCTCTGGATTAACAAATGGTGGGCAAACAGAAAGGAATTGGCCACCATTCACACTATCTGCAGTCATGGACAGAACATGATCATGGGCTTCCGTTACAAGATGAGGTCTGTGTATGCTCACTTCCCCATCAAAATTGTTATTCAGGAGAATGGTTCTCTTGTTGAAATAAAAAATTTCTTGGGTGAAAAATACAACCACAGGGTTCAGATGAGGTCAGACATTGCTTGGTCAATCTCTTAAGCCCAGAAAGATGAGTTAATACTTGAAGGAACAACACTGAACTTGTATGAAATTCAGCTGCTTTGATTGAGCAAGCTTTAACAGTTAAAAACAAGGATATCAGAAAATTTTTGGATGATATGTACATTTCTGAAAAAGGAACAGTTCAGCAGGCTGATGAATAAGATCTAAGTTGTCCAGCTACAACACCAGCAAGATGCCGAATGATTCCTCAGACTTATTTGTGACATGTATATTTTGTTAATCCTCACTGCAGGATATTTTTCTATTGATTTTTAGAGAGAGTGGAAGGGAGGGAGAGAGAGAGGTAGAGAGAGAGAGAGAGAGAAGAAAGGCGAGGAGAGGAGAGGAGAGGAGAGGAGAGGAGAGGAGAGGAGAGGAGAGGAGAGGAGAGGAGAGGAGAGGAGAGGAGAGGAGAGGAGAGGAGAGGAGAGGAGAGGAGAGGAGAGGAGAGGAGACATTGATGTGAGAGAGACACATCAATTGGCTGCCTCCTGCACACACCCAACAGGGACTGGGTATTAAAACTGCAACCCAGGGACGTACCCTTAATCAGGACTTAAAGTAGCAACCCTTCGGAGCCTGGGCTGACACTATAACCACTGAACCACAGTGGCCAGGGCTATTATGATATTTTAAAGATGCAATAAAAGCCATGTATTGATTTGAGAAAACAAAAATCAGACAAATAAAAAACCCCACAGCTTTTGGTGTCATTGACTTTTCTCTATTTTCTGCCTTCTATTTCATGAACTTCTGATATGATCTCTCTTCTGCTTCAGCTTAGATTCCCTTTTTTTTCTCTTTCTGGTTTCTTGATGTAGAAGCTGAGGTCACTGCTTTGAGACCCTCTTCTCTTCTAACATGGGTGTTTAATGCTATTAATTTCCCCTTTAGCAGCATCCCATGAATTCTGATACATTGTGTTTTCATATTCACTCAGTACAAAATACTTTCTGATTTCTCTTATGATTTTTTTTCTGTAGCCCATGGATTATTTAGATATGGGTTATTAGCTTCCTTGGTATTTGGGGATTTTCCAGAGATCTATTATTGACTCTACTTTAATTCCATTTTGATCAAAGAACAAACCCTGCAAGGCTTGAAGTCTTCCAAATTTATTGAGACTTGTCTTATGGCCCAGAATATGGCCTACCTTGAAATGTTCTATACACATTTGAAAAGAATGTATATTTTGTTTCAGTTAAATGGGATGTTCCACAGATGTCATGAAAACATTGATGTGTTGTTCAAGTCTTCTATAACTTATTGATTTCCTGCATGTTTATTCTATCAATTATGGATATGTTCAATAAATTATTGAGAGAGAAGTATTAAAGTTTGACTATAATTATGAATGCGATTATTTTTCCTCCTAAAGTTATATCAGTTTTTTAAAATATTTTTATTATCTACCTATCTATTTATTAATTTATTATTTTTATTGATTTCAGAGAGGAAGGGAGAGGGAGAGAATGATAGATGCACCAATGATGAGAGAGAACCACTGATCAGCTGCCTCCTGCACACCCCCTACTGGGGATTGAGCCCCCTACCTGAGCATGTGCTTCTGACCGGAATTGAACCTGGGACCTTCAGTCTGCAGGCCGATGCTATATCCACTGAGCCAAACTGGCTAGGGCTATATCAGGTTTTACTTTAAATTCAAAGCTATGTTAATTGGGTGCATAAACATTTAGGATTGTTAAGCCCTCCTGAGGGATTGAGCACTTTATCACTATGAAATGATCTTCTTTATCTCTGGTAGTATTCTTTGCTCTGAAATCTACTTTGACTGATACTAACAGAGCTGCTCCACTCCAGATTTCTTTTGACTAGTGTTTGCATGGTTTATCTTCTTCCATCATTTTACTTTTAACTTATTTGTTATTATAGCTCAAGTGCATTTCTTGTAGGTAGTTTATATTTGGGTCTCCTTTTTTTTACAATATCTGATGGCCTCTGCCTTTTAATTGGCTTTAGACCATACACATTTAATGTGATTACTGTTAACTTGTTAGGTTTAAATTTATCATCTTACTACTAGTTTTCTATTTTCCCATCTGTTCTTTTCCCCTTTCCCTCTTACTGCTTTTTTTCCATGAGTAACTGAGAATTATCATATGATTCGATTTTATTTCTTTGGTTGGCTTAGTACAGGGGTGGGCAAACTTTTTAACTCGAGGGCCACAATGGGTTCTTAAACTGGACCGGAGGGCCAGAACAAAAGCATGGATGGAGTGTTTGTGTGAACTAATATAAATTCAAAGTAAAGGAGCGGAGGGGAGAGCAAGAGAACCCTCCGCTCTTTCGGCTCTGCAGGCCGGATAGAACAGCCGAACGGGCCGGATCCGGCCCGCGGGCCGTAGTTTGCCCACGGCTGGCTTAGTAGTTCTAACATTTTGATTTGTTATTTTATTGGTTGTATTAGAATTGGTAGTATATATCTTTAACTTACAGTCTTCCTTCAAGTGATATTATATCACTTTATGTATAGCATAAGAACCTGACAATAGTATACTTCCATTTCTCTCTACCTCTTGGCATTTATACTATTACTAGTGGCCTGGTGCACGAAATTCGTGCACATTAAAAGGGGATTAATTAGAGGAAATAATTTAATATTGCTATTTGCCCTTTCTCTATAATAGAAGTGTCAGAGATGAAAGAAAATTAGTAAAATGTATATGAAAACCTTCCTCCTGTCAGAGTCTGGGGCACACCACGGGACCCAGAGTCAAGTCCCCGCCCACCCACATGCACCTCAAAATTGCGTGAGATCCAGACCCAGCCGCCCACCCCCGCATTGGGCTAGATCCAGACCTGGCCAGTCCCACCCTTGTCAAGCCCTGCTGGGCAGGGGACATAGCCTCAGGTCCCCTGGCCCCACCAGGATGGGGGTGTGGCCTGAGGTCCCCCAGCCCAGACCAGGGCGGAGGGGCGTGCCTTGAGGTCCCCTGTCAAGCCCCGCCAGGTGTGGGACATGGCCTGAGATCCCCTGTCAAGCCCCGCTGGGTGGGGGGCATGGCCTGAGGTCCCTCGTCAAGCCCCGCCAGGCGGGAGGGGCGCAGCCTCAGGTCCCCCGGCCTGGCACCAGGAGGGCGGCACAGCCTCAGGTCCCCTGTCAAGCCCCACCATCAGGGGGGTACAGCCTCAGGTCCCCCGTCAAGCCCCACCAGGCAGGAGGGCGCAGCCTCAGGTTCCCTGGCCCAGTGCTGGGGCAGGGGGCACAGCCTGAGGTCCCCCCAGCCTGGCGCTGGGTCGGGGGAGCAACCTGAGGTCCCCTAGCCCAGCACCAGGACAGGAAGCACACCTTGAGGTCCCCCATCAAGCCCCACCGGGTGGGGGGTGTGGCCTCAGGTCCCCCAGCCCAGACCAGGGTGGGGGGCATGCCTTGAGGTCCCCTGTCAAGCCCCACAGGGGTGGGGGAGGGCATAGCCTCAGGTCCCTGCTGATTGCTCGTTAAGACTCCTTATGGGAACTTGGCCTCAGCTGTGGGTGCAGCCATCTTTGTGACGGAGTGATGGTTAATTAGCATATTCCCTCTTTATTAGATAGGATTGTCATACATATAAATTTTACATATATAGTGTTATGAACATCATGCTACTTTGTCATTATTTTTAGTTAAATAGCCAGTTGCCTTTTAAAGAAATTTAATAATAATAAAAAAAACATCATATATAGTTGACTCTTAAGCAAATGGGTTTGAACTGCATGGTTCACTTATATATATGTGGAATTTTTTCAATAAATACAGTCAGCCCTCCATATCCATGGGTCTTATTTACATCTACAGAGTCAACCAGCCACTAGTCAAAACAGTATTTTTGATCTGCAAACTGTATTCATTGTTCTATCCCATTTTATATAAGGGACTTGAGCACCTGCAGATTTTGGTATCATCGGGTAAGTCCTGCAATCAATACTCCTGTGAATATCTAGGGCCGACTACAGTTCTTATTAAATTCTTATCATGTTTGGTGCTCTTTCTTCATTCTTTTGTGCAGATCCTTATTTTCCTTTGACACCACTTCATTTTTTCCTTTAACATTTCTTTCAGTGCAGGTCAATGAATGACAAATTCTTTCAGAGTTTGTATGTCTGGAAAAATTTTTATTTCACTTCTATTTTCGAAGATACTTATACTGGGTCTAGAATTCTATGTTGGCAATTTTGTTTTTTCAGTACTTTAAAGAAGTTGTTCCACCAATATCAAACCTACCATTTCACAAATTTACTCTGTGTCTAGTCTACCCACTAATTTTTTTTTTTATATCTAAAAGTTCTACCTATTTTTTTATAGGCTTATAATTTCCTTCTGGTTTCTCCACCTTGTCTGATTTTTAAAAATCTTTTGAAAGATGAAATGCTCTCCTTCAGATTGTTGATCATTATTTATTTAAGACTAGAGGCCTGGTACATGGAATTTTGTGCAATTGGGAAGGGGTGTGGGGGTCCCTTCAGCCTGGCCTATGCCCTATCACAGTCTGGGAGCCCTCAGGGGATGTCTGACTGACAGCTTAGGCCCGCATGAGGAGCGGGCCTAAGCCACAGTCGGACATCCTTAGTGCTGCCGCGGAGGTGAGAGAGGCTCCCACTCACCAGCTGTCAGCCTGGCTTGTGGCTGAGAGGAACTCCCCCTGTGGGAGCACACTGGCCACCAGGGGGCAGCTCCTGCATTAAGCGTCTGCCCCCTGGTGGTCAGTGTGCATCATCAAGACCGGTTGTTCCAGCGACCGGTTGTTCTGTTGTTCAGTCAATTTGCATATTACCCTTTTATTATATAGGATTCTTGGCACAATTTTTATGTTAAGTCTTAATTTGGAGCTCCCAGCACCACATAATTGTTTTAAATTTATACTCTAAATCCAAAAACATTTTATAAAGTTACATATAACATTGTCTTAATTTATGGTGTATAACATAATAATTTGACATACAGTCAAACCTCAGTTCTCAAACATATCCCATCTTGAACAATTCAGTTCTCGACCAAGTTGTTCACAGAAAAAATGTCTGGTTGTTGAACCACGCTTCAGTTATTGACCTGACAACCCTTTCATTCGTGCTGACACATCAGCAAGACAAAGAGTATTTCTCAGTCCACAAAGGAGAGAATTCCAGAGTCAGTTTATCTACAGAGTCAGTTTACCTCCTGTTGTTAACATCTCAGGAAATTGTGCTGTGAATATTTTTGTGGGTTTTTTTTTTTTTTTTTTTTTTTTTTTGCTTTTGTTGCTGGTGAAATGAACAATTAGCACAATTTTAAAATATAAAGAGGCCATCAAGATGCTAATATTGCTAAGGGTGTGAAAGAAACAATGAACACAGGCAACTGAAGAGATAAAAAAAACTGTTGTTGACTTGGATAAATGAAAAGCAGTTAGGTGACAGCATTTTAAAGGCAATGATATGTGAAAAAACAAAGATGCTGCATACTGACCTCCTGAAAGATACCCCTGGAATGAATGCTGAAAATGATTCCTTTAAGGCTACAAGGAATTAAACAAAAGAAGTGTTTGTTTATAGATTAAACAGTACATTGGACATGTACTGTATATAAAAAAGGTTAAAACAAGGATTCATGGGGGTCTGGAACAAATTAATTCAATTTACATTATTTCTAATGGGAAAAAATGATTCAGTTTTCAAATAAATCGCTTCTTGAACAGCCTTCTGGAACGAATTAAAGTCGAGAACCGAGGTTCCACTGTACAAATATATTGTGAAATGATTACCACACTAAATTTAGTTAACATCTATCACATCACATAATTACACATTTTTTCTTATAAGAACTTTTAAGATCAGAAGTTTTTTACCTTAAAAGTTGAAATTTTGATTTTTCATGGGAGTCTTTCCTCCTCTATCCAGATTTGAGATGAGGAATAAATTTCCCTGTAGTTTTCTAAGCCAGTATCAGGAGGGTTTTGTTCCTCTCAATTTCATGGGGTTATTTCCTTTTAAGGATTTCAGCTTTATGTGAAAATCTCAGTTACAATTTTCTATCTCACTCAGGCCCTAGGCCTCATCTCTTGTCCCTCACTGAACATTCATACAAAAGCTTCAAGCAATCTGGGGCTCTTTTTATCTCCTCAGGACATCTGCAATGTCAGGTCATACGTATATCACTCTGACCTTTGTGTTTTCTCTGTGCTTCTGGAGCATGGAAATATTCCTTTTGTTTATTTCATGAGCAGTGCACTAAAAAGAGCAACAAGCCCTAGCCGGTTTGCCTTAGTGATTGTAGTGTTGGCCCTCTGACTTAAGGGTTCCCGGTTTAATTCCAATCAAGGGCATGTACCTTGATTGCAGGCTTGATCCCCAGGCCCCGTCGGGGCATGTGCGGGAGGCAACCAATGGATGTGTTTCTCTAACATCTGTATTTATCTCTGTGTCTCCCTCCCTTCTACTCTGTCTAAAAATCAATGGAAAAAATATCCTTGGGTGAGGATTAACCAAAGGAAAAAAAAGCACAACAAAAAGTGTCATTTTACCATTTCTCTAGGTGTTTGTGATGAAAGGGTCTCTTCAGTGATCTAGTAGTCAAGTTTTTAAAAGCCCTTGTAAACAAAATGAAAATAAATAAGCGATCTTTTGATATAGTTAGATGTATATAAAACAAGTTGGATATAAGAGATCCAAAGAATAATGGCACATGAAGAGTGGTTTTTAGTGATATACTCATCATTTGTGCATCTTTGGGGCCAATCACTATTTTTAACAAAGATTTAAGGATGATATATTTTAAGATTATATGTTTAGAAAAATATAAAACTAAGTGGGAGTTAAATGACAACCAGGATTTCAAAATATCTTGATAAGCTAAGAGATGGACTAAATAAAACGAGATGAATAACAGAATGTGAAGTCAAGCATTTAAGCTAAAAACAAAAAAATAACAAAATCCCTACAGGAAACAACTTCAAAAGTATAGGAGATGCAGCATGCTAACAACTCAAGTAGAACTGTTGAGGGGATGACTTGACTGCTCCACATGAGCTCAACAGTGTAAAGTGGCTGCTACCCTTGATATTAGAAGAACAATGCCCAGGAGAGGAAGGAAATACGATTTTGTACTTAACACATTATATGTGTGTATTAGTTATCTACTATGCAACAAATTATACCCAGAACTTAGTGGCTTAAAACAGTAAACATTTGTCATTTCAGGAGAATTTCTGTGGATCAGAAATCTTGGTGTCTCTGCTGAAAGGTCTCTCACAGAATGGAATCAAGGTGTGGGCTGTGCTCTCATCTGAAAGCCTGATAAAAGGAGGAGCTGATTTTAAGCCCTCTAACACAGCTGTTGACATGACTATGTTCCTCATAGGCTGCTAAACCAAGGGCTTCAGTTCCTTACTGACTGTTGACATGGCATCCACTCAGTTCCTTACCACCTGGGCTTCACCTCAAAGCAGCTCACAACATGGCAGCTGGCTTCCATCAGAACAGGAAAGCAAGAGAGCAGGAGAGGACAAGCAAGATGGAAGCCCCAGTTTTTTTATAATCTAATCTCAGAAATAATATTCAATTCTTGCTGTATTTTAGATCCAGCCTACACTCAAGGAGAGGGGAATGAATACCATGAGGCAAAAATCATTAGGAGACATCTTAGAGACTGCATACCACAATGTGTCACTTTTTAAAAAATGGTCCCAATAGTACAACATGATATCCCAAGATTTGTGACCAAAATAATAAAAAAAAAATTTTAAAGAACAAAAACTCAGGTCATGTAAAGAAAAATATAAATTGCTTCAGCTAGAAAAGAGAAGGCAAAAAAGGAGAGGGGTTGGAATTTTCATTGCTCTTTAAGAGAGAATATACTTAGTTTTTGTAGCTCTAATAGGCTGAGCAAAGACCTACAGAGGAATATTTTAGCACTTATCACTTAACATTATTATTTTTATAGGAGTTTATTTGAGCCAAACTGACAACATATGCCAAGGAGCAAGATCTCAAATGTTCCCTTATATCACATAACATTTTAATGGTCAGTTTACCTGTTTGTATCCGCCACATGATTATAAACTACTAGTGGCCTGGTGCACGAAATTCGTACATGGAGAGGAGGGTTCCCTCAGCCCAGCCTGCACCCTCTTCAATCAGGGGCCCTGTGGGACCGGGCCTAAACCGGTAGTCGGACATCCCTCTTGCAATCTGGGACCACTAGCTCCTAACTGCTCACCTGCCTGCCTGCCTGCCTGATCGCCTCTAACTGCCTCTGCCGGCCTGCCTGATCATCCCTAACTGCCTCTGCTGGCCTGCCTGATCACCCCAACCTCTCTGCCTGCCTGCCTGATTGCCCCTAACTGTCCTCCCCTGACAGCCTGATATTGCCGCCAACTGCTCTCCCCTGACGGCCTGATCTCGCCCCAACTGCCTCCACCTGCCCAATCACCCCTAAGTGTCCTCCCCTCTGGCCTGATCTCACCCCCAACTGCCCTCTCCTGCCGGCCTGGTTGCTCCCAACTGCCCTCTCCTGCCGGCCTGGTTGCTCCCAACTGCCCTCCCCTGCTGGCCTGATTTCACCCCCAATGGCCCTCTCCTGCCGGCCTGATCTTGCCCCCAACTGCCCTCCCCTGCTGGCCTGGTTGCCTCTAATTGCCTTCTCCTGCCGGCCTGATCTTGCCCCCTGCCGGCCTGATCTCACCCCTAACTGCCCTTCCCTGCCAGCCTGATTGGCCTTAATTGTCTCTGCCTGCCTGATCACCCCTAACTGCCATGCAGGCCTGATCTCACCCCCATCTGCCCTTCTTTGCTGGCCAACTTGGTTCTGATTGGTCAGTTTCTATTCCAGTCAGCGTCAAAAGCTCTGCCTCCTAGGCAGCCATTGGCTCCTCACAGTTCACCCAGATTTGGTCCTGATTGGTCAGTTTCTATGCCAGTCAGCATCTCTGGGCCTATGAATGGGGCCTGATCAGAAAGGTGGGGCTGATCAGCAGCCCTGGAGGAGGCCTGGAGAGAAATGGAGGCACGGCTGCTGGCCCGGCCCAGAGAGAAAGAGAGAGGCAAGTGCTGATCAACAGCTGCCACAGAGGCTATGTATCAGACCCTGCTTCTCTCTTCAGGCCTCTCTCCGGGTCTGCTTTCGCAGCCCCCTCAGCAGTCAGCACTGGGTCACCGCGCCTGCTGCTGTAGCAGTCAGTGCTGGGTCGCCACAGCAACCCAGCGCTGACTGCAGGACTGACTTCCGGTTGGTCGAGCCTCCGGTCGTTTTTATATATTAGGATTATAGGCAGATAGTACATATGTCTTATTCACTATTATAATCCTTAGTTATTGGAACAATGACTGGTACTCAATAAATACTTGACAAGTGATCAACAAGTATTTGATAAGTAATATGTGAAAAGATTAAAGAATAAATCTATAGGGAAATAAATTTTGGTTCAAAATATAAAACTAAAGAATGTAATTCACAGCATTTTCCCAAATCAGGATGGGTTGCTATGTCTCTGGAGGTATTAGAGGAAATGTTAGATGACCATGCAGGATGAATGAGATCAAGAGATTTGGACGAAATGACCTCTAAGTGTTAAAAGGTCCACCTCTAATGTTCTGATTCCATGACATTGTTGGTCTGGATAATCCTTAACAAAAATTATTCCTGATCCATAGGATAGAAATGGCCCGTGGTACACTATCAATGTTGAAGATACAATACAACCACAATTCCCTCCCTTAGATAGTACAAACACTCTGAGCCTTTTAAAACATTTAACCAAAAAGAAATGAGCCTCAGGTAAAGCAGCTCACCCTAACACTGCTCCACTCCCCATGCCTGCTGCACTGTTAGGAGGAAAACAAAGGACAAAGGCTGTGGGTTCTGGAGTCACACTGACCAGGTCAGGCTCTGCACTTTACCAGCTAAAGGATTACAGGCAAGTCACCTTACTTCTTTAGGCCTCAGTATCTTACTTCTAAAACTGGGATAACATTAACTTCAAATTGCTAAAGTTTTGTTCCCCCTGACTATTTTAAAGTAAGGCCTCTCTTGTGGCAGTGGAAGCCATCAAGAAACATTTCAAAGTCCAGGTAAATGAAAGCACTGCTATCATTCCTACCTTGATAGTTTTTCACAGGAGTCATCTTGTTATAATCTTCTGATAAAATAAATTCCTACAAAAAAGAAGAAAAATATTAAGCAAAAGGAAAATTTTTAAGTGAATAAATATGTTTCGGTAAAACCAGAATGTATAAAGCAAACATCATCATAAAATTACATCTAATTCTGTTTTGTATTTTAGTATTTTGCCGATCAACTCAGTGTGTGTTGCACCTGTTCATTCACCTCATTTCATCTCATCAGGCAGACATTCTGTCATCTTATGTAATCACAAGAAGGGTGAGTACAGTACAATAAGAGATTTTGAGAACACATTCACACAATTTTCATTACAGTATCTTTATAGTTGTTCTATTTTCCTATTAGTTATTACTGTTAATCTCTTTTTGTGCCTAATTTATAAATTCAATTTTTTCACAGGTATGTATGCATAGGAAAAAACACAGTATACACAGGTTTGTATTATCAGTAGTTTCCGGCATTCACAGGGGGTTTTGCAGCATAGCCTCTGCAGATAAGGAAGGAATACTGTATTACAGAAACATTATTCATATGTTGACTTTCTCTTTAAATTAACAGTTATTTAGAAAAAAATCTTATTTATAAGCAGTTATATTTATGGTTATCATTTGTAGCTAATTTCTAGTGTTACTGGCTTATATTGAGAAAGCCCTCCCGAGGTCTCTCCCTTCCCTTTCCTTGTCTGTGTCCACCAATCTGTTCCCCTCTCTTTCTCTTTTCAAAGTATTGAAAAGATTGTATTCATAGTTAAGATATTAATGATTTTGAAAATATTCTGTAGATATGAGGAAAGTGCTTTTTATCCAAAGTTCATGATCTATTTGTATATCTATTTAATGAAACTTGACGATACTTTTCAAATATTTGATATTTTTACTAATTTGTCTACTTGAATTTCAGATTCAGAAAAATAAATAAAGAAATGGGCTTTAGTTTTAGTGTTTATTATTCTGTTTATCACTATTGCTCCTGTCTCTGGATTTTTATAAAAACCAGGTCCTGCAGAATGAGTCAATCAGATGGTAATATTACTTTATTTGGGCAACATCATACTGAAAAGTTGCTGGCATGCTCTGCCATTGAAGAATATACAAGACTTGTGCTTGTTTATACGCATGCCATCCTCAACCCCCTTGTGTGTTTCACAAGAACAATTCTTTCCTATTGGTTTATAAAACTAGATCTGTCAAGTAGATAACACAGCTCTTATCTGGTATCAGAGGTCATCTTAACTGAGTCAGGTTGATACTCAGCTTTTTCTCAGTCTAAGTAAGAAGTTGAAAGGCAGTACTTCATGTTCCACTCAAATAAAAGGTATGGATTTCTTTTCTGGTCATCCTTAGACTCCAACCCATCATAAGCTCCCAGAGATGTCCTAGATTATTCTGTGAAACTAGGGAAGTAATGGAACAGAAGACTAGGATACATAGTACAGTGGTGTAGCTCTGGTTTGATCCAGGGAACCAGGCAAGACAGGAGCACAGTAAGGCCCAGGGCCACAGAGCAGCTCCCACCTGGGCCAAGTTTCATTTTGTTTCTTTTCTTCCTTCCTTCCTTCCTTCCTTCCTTCCTTCCTTCCTTCCTTCCTTCCTTCCTTCCTTCCTTCCCTCTCTCTCTTTCTTTCTTCCTCCTTTCTTCCCTTCCTCTCCTTTCTTTTTCTTTTTTTTTAAAAATATATTTTATTGATTTTTTACAGAGAGGAAGGGAGAGGGATAGAGAGTTAGAAACATCCATGAGATAGAAACATCGATCAGCTGCCTCCTGCACACCCCACAATGGGGACGTGCCCGCAACCAAGGTACATGCCCCCAACCGGAACCAAACCTGGGACCCTTCAGTCCGCAGGCCGACGCTCTATCCACTGAGCCAAACCGGTTTCGGCATCCTTTCTTTCTTCTATGCTTTCCTTTCCTTCCTCCCTCCCTCCCACCCTCCCTCCCTCCTTCCCTTCCTTCCTCTCTCCCTCTTTCCCTTCCCTTCCCTTCCCTTCCCTTCCCTTCCCTTCCCTTCCCTTGTCTGTGTCTACCAATCTGTTCCCCTCTCTTTCACTTTTCAAAGTAGTATTCAACCACTGCAAAGTATAAGAACTTTTAAACAATCCTATATAATAAAAGCCTAATATGCTAAGTGTCCATTCGTCTGTTCAACCAATCAAAGTGTAATATGCTAGTGATATGTTAAGGCCACTCAACTGTTCACTATGATGTGCACTGACCACCAGGGGGCAGAGAGTCGACTGGTCAATCAGTCACTATGACATGCACTGACCACTAGGGGGAAGATGCTCCAACCGATAGGTTAGCTTGCTGCTGGGGTCCGGCCAATAGGGACTGAGTGAAACAGGACTGAGTGAAACGGGCCTGACATGCCCTGGAGCCCTCCCGTGGTCTCTCCCTGGCTGGCCAACCTCCTGCATCCCTCCCCGGCCCCAATCATGCACCGGTGGGGTCCCTTGGCCTGGCCTGCACCCTCTTGCAATCTGGGACCCCTCAGGGGATGTTGGAGAGCTGATTTCGGCCTGATCCTGCAGGCCAGGCCAAGGGATCCCACTGGTGCACAAATTCGTGCACTGGGCCTTTAGTAAATAATAAGTAAATTAAAAGGCAATGAGCTTGGCTCCTCTGCTATCCCCAGGTTACCCTGACTCTCCACTCTGAGTTTACAATAAAGGAATGCTGCTACACAGTTCTAAGCAAGGTCTACCTGCTCACCTATTAAGGTTCAATGAAATAGAGCCTAAAGAATTCTAATAATAGAACCATGATTCCTTTACACATAAAAAATATACATATCAATTTTCAATTTCTTGCTTTAGTTGAGAGTTTGCTAATGATCTCTTATTCTTAAAATATAGCACTACTGCCCTGACCGGTTTGGCTCAGTGGATAGAGCATCGGCCTGCGGACTCAAGGGTCCCAGGTTCGATTCCGGTCAAGGGCATGTACCTTGGTTGCGGGCACATCCCCAGTGGGGGGTGTGCAGGAGGCAGCTGATCGATGTTTCTCTCTCATCGATGTTTCTAACTCTCTATCCCTCTCCTTTCCTCTCTGTAAAAAATCAATAAAATATATTTTAAAAAAAATATATAGCACTACTTGGGGAATAAAAATATAATTTAAAATTAGATTATTAACTACTGGTTATTTGTCATATTTGTCATATACCAGAGCATATAAATTGATTTAATGCTTGATAAACCCAAGTTTTATGAAGAAAACTAAATTAGAGTCTCTATATAGGTTTTCTTCTCCTCTCAGAAAAAAGTACATCACAAACCAATCAGCAAGGTCATACAAAAACTAAACAGGACCTCTTAACTCAGCCCAAATACACTAAAGAATGAAGGAAGGAATGTTGACATCTGCTTAACTGCCCAGCAAAAGTATTCAGGTACTCTTACATGTATGCCTACACAAAGCCATAAACTGAAGAGAGGAGATACAAACATAAAAAGTTTCATGAACTCAAAAGGCCCTACATTTCTGGGTGGGAAAAAAGGTCTTCTTTCTTCATCTGCCTCCATAAAAGAAAGTGATCTAAAGTCAAAATCTTTTTGAGATGTGCTATATTGGTAAATTTCTCAGTTTACATTTCCATATATATCCATTTCTGATCTGCTTTAAAATGTTCAGAATATTGCTAAATATATTGCTTTGTTTCTCAATTATTAATTTACATGAGGGTGATTGATTGTCTTAACTAATTGTGGAAAAAATAGATAACATTAAATTATCACCTTAATCATTTTCAAGTATATAGTTCAGTAGTGTTAAGTATATACACATTGTTGTGCAACAGATCTCTAGAAATATTTTCATCTTACAAAACAAACTCTATACCCACTAAACACAAATGCTCCCTCCCCCTAGCCCTTGGCAATCACCTTTCTAGTTTTTGCTTCTATGATTTTAACTATTTTAGATACTGCTTCTAAGTGGAATCATACACTATTTGTCCTTTTGTGACTGGCTCATTTCACTTAGCAAAATGTCCTTGACGTTTATCACTATTGAAGCATATGACAGGATTTCCTTTTTTTTTTAAAGGCTGCACAATATTCCATTATATGCACATACCACATTTTCTCTAGCCATTCTTCTGACGATGGAAACTTGGGTTGCTTTCACCTCTTGGCTATTTGTATAAATGTTACAATGAACATGAATGTGCAAATCTCTCTTCCAGATCCTGCTTTGAATTCTTTTGGGTATATACTCATAAGTGGTATTGCTGGATCATATGGTAATTCTATTTTTAATATTTAATATGTAAGAGGTTGATTGATTTTAAACTCAGTGTTAGAAAACTATTATTACCTTTAAAATTGCTTTCATTTTTTTAAAAAATATGTTTATTGATTTTAGAGAGGAAGGGAGAGGGAGAGAGAGAAAGAAACATCAATGATGAGAGAGAATCATTGATCGGCTGCCTCATGCTCGCCATACACTGGGGATCAAGCCTGCAACCTGGGCATATGCCCTGGTTGGGAAACAGAACTGTAACCTCCTGGTGCATACATAGGTTGATGCTCAATCACTGAGCCACACTGGCTGGGCACTGCTTTTTTTTTGTTATACAGTTTCATAATTAACTGTGTCTCCTTTTTTGCCTTGGCTATCAGGTAATTCAGAATCAAATTAAAGTCTTAATCATACAACCTGTCTTTATAATCTGGATACATGTACTATTCTAGGTTTCACTCAGGCTCTTTTGGTTGTCAGGAACTCAAACCAGTGAAGAAGAGAGGGTTTATTGTAAAGAGACAGAGGCCATGTGGGAGAGCTACTGGCCACTGAAGCTGCACTCACCCTGCTCTGTCTCTCTTGCAGGCTCAGGACCTCTCTCCTTGCATCTCAGTATTCTTCTCTAAATGCAATCTATTATCCTCTCTCAACCAACTAGTCTTTTCTGAAAACTCAGCTTCTTTTTCCTCACAACTGGAGCTTGCATGTAGCCATCTCAGCCTCTCTCTAATGTAACCTTTCAGCTTCATTTTCTAACCACTGGCTTTCTCTCTTAATATTTCCAGGTTCAAATTCAGGCAGGAATCTAACCAGCCTACACATCTTTTCTCACCAGGACCCTGCTTGGCCATATGAGGCCCCTAGCCAGTCATTGGTGAAGCATCCAATCTCAGTTCAACTAATAAATACTAAAAGAAAATAGTCACCTTTTCATCAGGGCCTACAGAGGGCAGTTCTTTTGCAATAAAAGAGGCTAAACAGAGGAAGACATCATGTGTAACATATTTGGTCCATCTTTACATGACCATGACAAGAGAACACTCATGTGTGTGTGTGCGCGTGCACACACACACACACACACACACACACAAATATTTTCCCTGGCCTTGTCTCCAATTTTTATTTTCACTTTTGTATTTATTATGTACTAGAGGCCTGGTGCAAGAAATTCGTGCACAGGGGTGTGTGTGTCCCTCGGCCCAGCCTGCACCCTCTCCAATTTGGGACCCCTCGAGGGATGTCCGACTGCCTGTTTAGGCCCGATCCTAAACGGGCAGTCGGACATCCCTCTCACAATCCAGGACTGCTGGTTCCCAACTGCTCGCCTGCCTGCCTTCCTGATTGCCCCTAACCGCTTCTGCCTGCCAGCCTGATCACCCCTAACCACTCCCTTGCCAGCCTGATTGATGCCTAACTGCTCCTCTGCCAGCCTGATTGCCCCTAACTGCCCTCCCCTGCAGGCCTGGTCGCCCCCAACTTCCCTCCTCTGCCAGCCTGGTCACCCCTAACTGCCCTCCCCTGCAGGCTTGATCGCCCCCAACTGCCCTCCCTTGCAGGTCTGGTCCCTCCCAACTGCTCTCCCCTGCAGGCCTGGTCCCTCCCAAATGCCCTCCCCTGCTGGCCATCTTGTGGCGGCCATCTTGTGTCCACATGGAGGCAGCCATCTTGTGTGTTGGAGTGATGGTCAATTTGCATATTAATCTTTTATTAGATAGGATATTCTTGCAAACTTGTGTGATAAGTTTCTGAATTCAGATGGAGCATAATAAACAAATCAAATAAACTTACTTCTACATTTTACAGAAGTTGACCCTATTTTGAAGACTATTTTATACTATAAATTGCAGCATTTCAAAATTATTGAGAAATTTATAATTTTGAAAAGAAGTTCCAGAAAAGTAATGACTTCAGCTCAAATATTTAAATGGAAGTAAATACCTTTATATCCTAATCCTTTTATAGATGTGAAAAGGCTGAGACTAGAATTTGCACCTCTTACTTGTTTTGTTTGTTTGTTTGTTTGTTTGTTTAAATCAGCAGTTCTCCAACTTTTGGTCCTTTGGTTCCCTTTACTCTTAAAAATTATTGAAGGATCCCATAGTGATGCCCTGTAATAACCTGGTTATTATTTAACAGGAAAGGCATGAAAGGGGGGGACCATATAATATAGTCATGCCCTTGATACAGCTTTGCAAAAAAGCTGCATTTAACACTCTCCAAGTCTGTTCCCTGCTGATTGATGGGAGAAGGGACTAGACAAAGGCAGTTTAGACTTATACCCAGTAAGGTCTGAGTGATGTGGGAAAATGCTTGCCTACCAATCACACCTGGAAACAGGCATGGAAGCATAAAATCTAAATATATAACTTCTAAACAAAGAAGCCACTTTCTCTTGGCTCCAAGGCACCTGGCTCCTGGAACTCCTATGCAGGGGCACATTCCCCTGCAGCGACATGGCTCATGGCCATGTGGGGCTCCACACATGGACTACCAGACTTTAATCTGGCCTAAGTACTGAACTACACCTGGCTGCAACATGGAGCAGAAACTCTCGACACTTGCCCTATTTCTGGCTTTACTGACCTCCTAGCTGCACCTTTTCCAGGACTGGCTTAAGGGACATGGGACCTTGGAAACTGAGAAGTGTAACTGCACAAAAATAAAATAATTTTCCAGATCCCATCCTCCCATGAAATCTTAGAAAGTTCATTTTCTGAAGATATTGCAAGAGCCTCATTTCTACTCATGTCTGAGAAATCTGGCCCATTAATCCATCCAGCATCAATAAATTGCATTTATTGATATTTATCATATTAAAAATTAAAACTAAGAAAATTTAAAAATATTAATTCATCATCATAATAATAAATTTATTACCTTACTATAAGTAACATTCATTATGAAAGAATATTTTTCAAAATAAAAAAATTTAGCTGAAAGTGGAATTGTTTTTCATTTTTGCAAATCTGATTAATATAAGAAGACAGTTGGGTCTTCATTTCTACTTCTGCATTCCATCTGTACACTTGTTAAAAAATAAGAGTACAAAGGGCAAATAATATGTTAATATTATGAAAATAGCTTTGACCTCACAGACAATACTTTGAGAATACTGGTTCAGTACTGACCTTTTTTTTTAAAAAATCTTTATTGTTGAGATTACAGATGTCCCTTCCCCCCCACCGCCATTGCTTCCCTCCACCCGATTCCTGCCCCAACCCAGGCCTTCACCACCCTATTGTCTGTATCCATAGGTAATGCATATATGGATATAAAATCTTTGTTTAATCTCTTCCCATCCCCCCACCCTCCTTCTCTCTGAGATGGTCAGTCTGTTCCATTTCCCTGCCTCTGATTCTATTTTATTCACCAGTTTATTCTGTTCATTAGATTTCTTACTCATTTATTTCGATTTTTAGATTCAATTGTTGATAGGTATGTATTTGTTGCCATTTTGTTGTTCATATTTTTTATCTTTTTCTTTTTCTTCTTCTTCCTTTTCTTAAAGAATACCCTTCAACATTTCATATAATACTGGTTTGGTGGTGATGAACTCCTTTAGCTTTTTTTTTTGTCTGTTAAGCTCTTTATCTGATCTTCAATTCTAAATGATAGTTTTGCTGGGTAGAGTAATCTTGGTTGTAGGTCCTTGCTATTCATCACTTTGAATATTTCTTGCCACTTCCTTCTGGCCTGCATAGTTTCTATTGAGAAATCACCTGACAGTCATATGGGCATTCCCTTGTAGGTAACTAATTGCTTTTCTCTTGCTGCTTTTAAGATTCTCCCTTTGTCTTTAGCCCTTAGCATTTTAATTATGATGTGTCTTGGTGTGGTTCTCTTTGGGTTCCTCTTGTTTAGGACTCTCTGTGCTTCCTGGACTTATAAGTCTATTTCTTTCACCAGATAGGGGAAGTTTTCCATTATTATTTCTTATATATATATATTTTTTAAATAAATCTTTATTCAGATTATTACAATTATTTCTCCTTTTTCCCCCCATAGCTCCCCTCCACCCATTTCCCACCCCACCTTCTGCCCTTACCTCCCCCCCACTGTCCTCATCCATAGGTGTATGATTTTTGTCCATTCTCTTCATGAACCCCCCATACCCCTTTCCCCCTGAGAATTATCAGTCCACTCCCTTTCTATGCCCCTGATTCTATTATATTCACCAGATTATTCTGTTCCTCAGGTTTTTAATTCACTTGATTTTTAGGTTCGCTTGTTGATAGATATGTATTTGTTGTTCATAATTTTTCTCTTTACTTTTTTCTTCTTCCTCTTCTTTAAGAATACCTTTCAGCATTTCATATAATACTGGTTTGGTGGTGATGAACTCCTTCAGCTTTTTCTTATCTGTGAAGCTCTTTATCTGCCCTTCAATTCTGAATGATAGCTTTGCTGGGTAGAGTAATCTTGGTTGTCGGTTCTTGCTATTCATCACTTTGAAAATTTCTTGCCACTCCCGTCTGGCCTGCATAGTTTCTGTTGAGAAGTCAGCTGACAGTCGTATGGGTGCTCCCTTGTAGGTAATTAACTGTTTTTCTCTTGTTGCTTTTAATATTCTCTCTTTGTCTTTTGCTCTTGGCATTTTAATTATGATGTGTCTTGGTGTGGTCCTCTTTGGATTCCTTTTGTTTGGGGTTCTGTGGGCTTCCTGGACTTGTAAGTCTATTTCTTTCACCAGGTGGGGGAAGTTTTCGGTCATTATTTCTTCAAATAGGTTTTCAGTATCTTGCTCTCTCTCTTCTTCTGGCACCCCCATAATTCTGATGTTGGTACGCTTGAAGTTGTCCCAGAGTCTTCTTACATTATCTTCAACTTTTTGGATTTTTTTTTTTTGCTTTTTGCTTTTTCGGTTGAGTGTTTTTTGCTTCTTTGTATTTCAATTCTTTGACTTGATTCTTGTGTTCCTCTATTCTGTTTCTGGGTCTCTATATAATATTTTTTATTTCAGTCAGTGTATGTTTAATTTCTAGTTGGTCCTTTTTCATATCTTCGAGGGTCTCGTTATATTTATCAGCCTTTTCTAGGATATTCTTAAAAAGTCTTATAACCGTGGTTTTGAATTCTATATCCAGTCGTTTGTTTTCCTCCATTTCTTTCGTTTGTGATCTGATTCTTTGACCCCGCATTTTCACTGATTCCCTGAGTTGGTAAGGTAGATATTTGTGCTAGGTTTCCAATATGGCCCAGTGGGTCTGCTTTCCCAGTTAACCTGAGGTGGACACTCTTGGTGCACCCCTTTGTGGACTGTGTGTACAGCCTTGTTGTAATTAAGTCTTTATTGTTGTTGGTATCACTGGGAAGAATTGACCTCTGGGCCAGTTGGCTGTAAGGATCAGCTGTGTCTATGCTGGGAGAAGTTCGGTGCTGGAGACAGCCTTATAGGATTAGACTTGCCAAATTGCAATAGCCTCTGTGCTCAGCTTGGATGGGGTGGAGTCTCAGTCTTGGCTTCCTGTCAGCCTTGCCCTTGCGCGCATGTGCGCTTTCAGTCCTCCGCCTTCCCCAGCTCGAGTCTCTGCCTGAGAGTCCAGACTCCCCCTACAAGAGCGTGGGTCCCCAGGGGCTCGCCTGGAACTGGGGTTCACTGCAGTCAGAACTGGGGCTCAGTGCCGTCAGGAGCCTCTGACTCCCTTCCACTAGGGAAAGCCTGTGGCGACCTCTTCAGCCTTTGTGCGCAATGGCGCGAGCGCGCTTTCAGTCCTCCGCCTTCCCCGGCTCCCGAGTCTCCGCCCGAGAGTCCAGACTCCCCCCACAAGAGCGTGGGTCCCCAGGGGCTCGCCTGGAACTGGGGTTCACTGCAGTCAGAACTGGGGCTCAGTGCAGTCAGGATCCTCTGACTCCCTTCCACTGGGGAAAGCCTGTGGCAACCTCCGCAGCCTTTGTGCGCACTGGCCCGCGTGCGCCTTCAGACTTCTGCCTTTCTCAGCTCGAGTCTCTGCCCGAGAGTCCAGACTCCCCCCGTAAGAGCGTGGGTCCCCAGGGGTTCGCCCGGAACTGGGGTTCAGTGCAGTCAGAACTGGGGTTCAGTGCGGTCGGAGGCTTCCTTCCCCCTTCCGCCAGAGAAAGTCAGCCAGGCTCTCAGCCGCCCTTCCTCTCTGCGTGCACAAAGCCCCTTTACCGTACCTCCAATTCTCTGTGAGCTTTTCTCTTTCCTTCTAGTTGTAGAATTTTCACTCAGCCTGCTTTCCTGTGGTTCTGGATGGTGTCCGTTCTGTCTTTTAGTTGTAGTTTTGAAATTGTTGTGCGAGGCAGCAGTTTAGGTGTTTACCTATGCCGCCATCTTGGTTTCTTCCTGTCTCCATTATTATTTCTTCAAATAGGTTTTCAATATCTTGTCCTCTCTCTTCTTCTGGCACCCCCATAATGTGAATATTGGTATGCTTGAAGTTGTTCCAGAAGTTCCCTACACTATCTTCATATTTTTGGATTATTTCTTTTTGCTCTTCTGGTTGGGTGTTTTTTACTTCCTCATATTTCAAATCATTGATTTCATTCTCAGAATCCTCTATTCTACTGTTGAATCCCTGTATATTATTCTTTATTTCAGTCAGTGTATGCTTAATTTTTGACTGGTCTTCTTCCATGTGTTTGGTATTCTCACGAAGATCCTTGGAAGTCACACTAAGTCCCTTGAGGTTTCTAGAAGATTCTTGAGTAGCCTTATACTAGTAACTGTGGTTTTGGACTCTATATCCAGTAGTTTGCTTTCTTACATTTCTTTCATTTGTGACATTTTTCTTTGTCTCCACATTTTGGCTGCTTTCCTGTGTTTATTTCTATGTATTGGGGAGAGCTGCTATGTCTCCTTGAGTTCCTAGAATGGGCTTGTGTAGTATGTGTCCTATGGGGCCCAGTGGCTCAGCCTCCCCAGTCACCTGAGCTGGACACTCTAGGTGCACCCCTGTGTGGGCTGTGTTCATAGTCTTGTTGTAGTTGAGGCTTGATTGCTGTTGGTGTCACTGGGAGGAATTGACCTCCAAGCCAATTGACTGTGAGGACCCGCTGTGACTACAGTGGGAGAGCTGCTATGCAGGAGATACCTCTATGGAGCAGGACTTGCTTCAGTGGCACTTTGGTGCTCACTTAGTCTTCCCCTTGAGTGTGTTGCTTATGGATGTATAGAGTTGTAATCTGGTATGGTCTGACACTGACTACTGGGTACACTGGCTATTGCGTCTCTAGATAGGTGCAAAGTCAGCCAATTGCCTGGGGCCACTCAGCAGGAGCTACAGAGAGATCTGCTGATTCTTCCTCTTTGTATTGGGTTTGGAAGTTCCCAGACAAGGCCCTGCTATGAAGCAAGGCAGGATGGTGCTGGTGCCAGATGTTAGCTCTTTTACTGATAGGTTTGGGGGCCCCTGATCCAGTTTCAGCTTATTTGAGATTTTCAAGGACAGGCCATTCATATGCAAAAGCCACTGCAGGCAGCTTGCGTGGGGTTGTAAAATGGATGAGTTGGGGTCTTAGGGAATCACCAGGGTGGAGCAAACAGAAGTGGCTGCCAGTCAGCCCTGCAACTGGGGAGGTCTCAGCATAGGAACAATGATCCCTGTGAGCAACTCCATCTGGGAGAAAGCCACCTCTACGTTCTTGCCCCCATGCCAGACAAATGTGTCCCCCAGAGCCTCACCCTAGTGCTGGAGCTCAGAGGAAGCAGAACCTTGTAATTTCAGTTTAGCAGCCTCTGTGTCACTGAGCTCCAATCAGCACTGGTTTTTAAAGCCCATAGTTAGGGGAACTTCTTTTCCCAGCTCTGGAACCCTGGGCTAGGGGTCTGGTGTGGGGCTGGGACCCCTTGCTCCTCTAGGTGGCCTCCACAGAGACAATCTCCCTCCCGATTAAAAAAGCAGCCGTTCTGTGTCTCCGCACGTCCTACCAGTCTCAGTGTACTTTCTTCTTTACTTCTCTAGTTGTAGGACTTCCATTCAGCCAGCTTTCCAG
Organism: Plecotus auritus; assembly: GCF_963455305.1. NCBI lineage: Eukaryota > Metazoa > Chordata > Mammalia > Chiroptera > Vespertilionidae > Plecotus > Plecotus auritus. The sequence goes on along the minus strand of NC_137772.1, from coordinate 96,344,468 downwards.
CAGTTATGGGTGATGGTTGTTCTGTATTTTAGCTGTAATTTTGATGTGGTTGTGGGAGGCAGCAAGTACTGGCATTTACATATGCAGCCATTTTGGTTCTCTCTGACCTGACTTTTGGTTTTGATTAATCATCATTTCAGATTCTGTCAATCTGCCTGCAGACTTCAAAGAATTATTCTTGTTTGTTTATAAATTATGAAAAGAGGCTTCAATGGCTACCAAACAATGGAACATTCTCTCCCATCCAGGAACTAAGTGGGTTAAGTGCCTGTAATGCCTAAGGACCTTAATCTTTTATTTTCTTTTATATATAATTATTGATTTCAGAGAGGGAGAGAGATAGAAACATCAATGATGAGAGAATCATTGATCAGCTGCCTCCTGCATGCCCCCTACTGGGGATTGAGCATGCAATCCAGGCATGTGCCCTTGACCAGAATCGAACCTGGTACCCTTTAGTCCGCATGCTGACGATCTATCTACTGAGCCAAACCAGCTAAGGCTCTTTTTAATATTTTTATTGATTTGAGAGAGGAAGGGAGAGGGAGAGAGAGAGAGAAACATCAATGATGAGAGAATCATTGATTGGTTGCCTCCTGTACGCCCCACACCAGGGACTGAGCCCTCAACCCGAGCATATGCCCTGACCGGGGATCAAACTGTGACCTCCTGGATCATAGGTCGATGCTCAACCACTGAGCAACACAGGCTGGGCAGGACCCTAATCTTTTCTGACCTCAGTATTTTAAGAAATGGGAGGAAGGAATGCTTTAGTTGCAAATCCCCACCGTCAGCTCTGAACTTTGTAAGAAACCCCTAGTCATATATCTAAAAGACTGATGTGTCACAATACATGGAAGCATATGAAGCAAGAGAAATGATAACTGAGGCTTGTGTAATAAGAGCAGCTGTTAGCTTCTCTAGATTCAAAACATTGCATACAAAGAAACAAATTCAGGTTTACAAATTCTTTTGATAAATTCTCATTCAAACACAGATTTATAAACAAAACACACAAATGCAACTTCAAGGTCTTTCAGCACATAATCTGTTCTCTCTCTAGGTTTGCCTGGATGCTTAACTTAAAGTTTACCTGACATCATTTTTCTTTAATACAGTGGTTCCTAAAGTGAGGCACATGCACCACAGGGGGGCAATTTGACTTTTAAGGGGAGCAATTAGAGAATGAGTTATTAACAGTGAATTTTTTGCATTTCTTATGGTTCTAGGGGCCTCATATACAGTATATAAATATATATTGTGACATATTTATGCATTTCAGTTCTCTATTATATGTTTTGAAACTTTATTTGCTATTTTTTCGTATCACTTGATATTATTATTTTTTAGCAATTTCTTCCTTAGTACTTCAATTGTCCTTTTGTTCTTTTATTTTTCTCTTTCATAGGTGCCATGTTCTTTGGAAGCTTGTTTAGACCAAGTAAGTTAAAGACCTTTTAGGCTTCCTCCCTGTTAACAGAGTTCACATTTTGAATATTAAGAATTATATGTCACAGGGGGCAGGGGGGGGAGGGCAGATAATCAGGATTTTAGAGATGCTTAGGTGGGGCATGGCCAAAAAAAGGTCAGGAACCACTGCTTTAATGGTAACATGGTTTTACACTTTCCCATCCCCAAACTCCCCAGCACTGAATGCAAGTTAAGCAGACGCAGTTGATTTTACAATACCTCTCCCAAAAGGATGGAAGGGAGAGGGTAAAAGAAAAAAAATGACACACAGATTTGAAATCAACTACTTCCAAGACTGCAAATTTCAGAATCTTAAGGACAAATGCTCTTGGAAGTTATTCAACAAATGAGGAATTTACCCTGCTCAAGGCCACAATCTGAAGCCAGAACAACGATGTATTACACAACAAAGCCACTAAAGTACTATGCCTTCATTACCCTTCACAGATAGTGAAAGAGACTGCATATTTTAAATAACTTCTAAACACAATAAAAGTTCTGCTATTATATTAAACAGCAGATTACATGACAGATCAGTTTACATAAACTCTAATTGGTAATACTTATTTTTTAAACAAAAAATGGCTCAAACCTTTTGACAAAATTATTCTGAACAAAAAAGCCTCCTGCTAAAATTGAAAATTACTTACAGCTGATGTCATGAAATTTAGCCTGATAGTCAAGGCTGGCAACTACTGTTCCAACTTATGAAAGCAACTGGTGAAAGAAATTTGGACCTTTGGTTGTTAGGTTTTAGATTTCTTGGAATTTTAGAGTTTGTAAGGGGTCTTAGAGATTGCATAGTACAATGACTCATTCTTTTTTATCTACTGATCTTTTGATTCACACAAACCTCCAAAAGCCTCTTCAAAAGGATATTGAAACCTGGGTGAATGTCTCATTGAATTTCTATGAGCAAAGGAAAATATTTCAGTGCAAATTCTGAAATCACTGCACACTTTAGAAAATCCAGATGACAATACATATAACAAACACAAAAGAAAGATAAGTATAAGTACAACTCATGCCTCCCTCATTTTCTGTTACCTAAGTCTACTGCCCCTAGAAATACTACTAACGGGTATGCCATGGACATTGACAGTCAGTATATTATTGACTAAAAATGAGCTTGGCCTGGGAGTTATCTTTGCCAACTATCCTTTCTCTCCCGTCAACTTCTCTTACACATTTAGTAATCAGATCTTTACCATCCTTCTTGAACCCACATCTCTTTCAAAGCACTTCCAACTAAACTACATTTGTGCTAGACAGTGGCCTGCACACCCCCACTACCTAGCCCAGCTGTGGGCAAACTACGGCCCGCGGGCCGGATCCGGCCCGTTCGGCTGTTCTATCCGGCCCGCGGAGCTGAAAGAGCGGAGGGTTCTCTTGCTCTCCCCTCCGCTCCTTCACCAGCAGCAGTGTTAACATGGCAACGTCGGGAAACACGGCCGCAGCTCCTTCTTCTGAGTGGGCGGATTTATATCCGCCTATTCAGTAGAAGGAACAACCTCTCAATCTTCCAGAGGCTCCTTGTAATGCCCTCGGACGCGTCCCCCGACATCACCCTGGGAATGCGTAGACAAGTTATCATGGTGATGTAGGGAGACACGCCCCTGGAGAGCACAGTATCAGAGCATTAGCTAAAAAGGAGACCAACAACACTGTTCCCACTGAAGCTGATGTTTTAAAGACCAAAAACCTTTCAACCCAGTCTACATTGCCATCTACATCTACGTCCCGGGCATAATTTGGAAGTTGCACTAAAGAAAATGTTTAATTTACTGTTTACACATTTTGTTCTTTTCTATTTGTTTTAGTTTTAAATTATTTTATTATATTTAAGTTTAATTTGAAAGGCTTTTGTACCTTTCCTTTGTTAGGCAATTTTATTTTGCCTTTGCCATCTTCAATATAAGGTATGTTATTGTGCTATGATTCCTCCATTTTTTGAAGTTTCAAATTATAATAATTAGTGTTTACATTCTTCTTGTTAAAATGTTTGAAATGAATAAAACTATTGAAATAAAAAAAAAAAGACCGTACCCTTTTATGTAATGATGTTTACTTTGAATTTATATTAGTTCACACAAACACTCCATCCATGCTTTTGTTCCGGCCCTCCGGTCCAGTTTAAGAACCCATTGTGGCCCTCGAGTCAAAAAGTTTGCCCACCCCTGACGTAGCCTTTGTACTAGTCTCTCCTTTGCAGGAAACTGTTCCCTTTCCCCAGTCTCCATCACTTTTCATATTAACCCTTTTAGGCAAGGTTGAATGGTCTGCTCATATGATCACCTCAGGCAGAATGAATCTTACCTTTGCTGAAATTTAACAGACTCATCTTTTATGATCTTGATCACAATCTGCATTAATTAGAGCTATCTATGACCAGATTATTTTATCTTTCTTTATAGATTTTTAAATAGAAAAAAATGGCGTTTTTGTTTTCTTTCTTAATACATATGTCTCCCATATGTCCAGCATTTCCCTCAATATGCCATGTAGGAGAGGTAATCAATAAATATTTATAAAGGAATAAACATTCCTTTTGGTTTTTTATCATGTCAAAATTTTAATTGTACTAATATTATAAACACTCTACCTCACGGTCTTTGCAATGTTTGTTCCTCTACCTTGAACACTCTTTCCCCAGATATCAGCATGACTCACTACCTCAACCTTCAATTTCTCTGCTCAAATGAGACCTTCTCAATGAGGCCTAACATATATGTCAATCCTTTTAAAATTTGCAATCAGTCTCCTCTACCCCACCCTCACATTCCCAGTCCCCCTTACTCTGCTTCATTTTTTCCCATAGCACCTATTACCTTCTAACATATATAAGTTTTTATATTTCTTGTTTACTAAATGAAATATACAAAAGAAGAGGAATGGGGAAGGGGAGAGTTCATTGATGTATTTCAAGCAGTTAGAGCACTGACTGGCACATAGCAGCTGCTTCAACATTTTAGTATGGGTGCAGCAAACAAGTATGTCGTTAGGTTTATGCTTTTATATAGAGAAGACATCAAAAAAGGATTAAGTGATTTCCTCATCAACAGTAGGCTGGGAATGGTGAAAAAGGGGGTCCCTGAACTAGTTTCAACAACAAAGAGAAATTTTTAAAAAATCCTATATAATAAAAGCTAAGTGTCCAGTCAACCAGTCAGCCAATCAACAATCAAAGTGTAATATGCTAATCATATGCTAAGGCTGCTCAACCACTCACTATGATGTGCACTGACCACCAGGGGGCAGATGCTCCAACTGGTTGGTTAGCTTGCTACTGGGGTCCAGCCAATCGGGACTGGGCGAGATGGGCCGGACAAGCCCTGGAGCCCTACCACGGTCCCTCCCCAGTGGCCAACCTCCCATGCCCCTCCCCAGCCCCAATCGTGCACCGGTGGGGTCCCCCAGCCTGGCCTGTGCCTTCTCATAATCCGGGACCCCTCAGGAGATGTTGGAGAGCTGGTTTCAGCCTGAACCCGCTCAACGCAGGAGCTGCCCCCTGGGGGAGTGCCGCTCAGCCAGAGGTGGGCTCATGGCTGGCAAGCGCAACAGCAGTGGCAGGAGCCTCTCCCACCTCCACGGCAGTGCTAAGGATGATTGACTGACAGCTCAGGCTGGGCTGAGGGACTCCTCCCCCCACCCAAGTGCAGGAATTTCGTGCACTGGGCCTCTAGTAATAAAATAAAACAAGCCTAAATAAATAAAAAAATAGTAGGTTTGGAAGTAGGAACTAGATTCCTCAATTCGGGGGTTCAATGCTAACCACATAGGTTTGAATAAAAATATGTACAATCACCAGACATTCAAATAATAAAAGAAAAAAGGAAGAGAGCCTAATGCTAAAGCTATTACTCTTTGTAATCAATGCCAAAAAATAAAAGAGCACTTGGTTTTGACTCAAATCTCAGGACTAATCAATGTTTTACTTCCTAGTTCAATAGCAAAATAGCAACCATAATATGTTGCTTTTTTTTTTTACAATTAATATATAACAATTTATTCATTTCAGGTGTACAAAATAATGATTTGATATTTGTATTCATTGTGATGAGTTGTTTTATAAAGTTAACTGGTGCTAACCATGGTCTTTGTGCTAAAATGTTAAGTTACATTTTTCTGGATTTAAACTGACAGATTTTCAGCCTGAACATTATTTAAACCAATAAGTATGCTGAGAGCAAGTAATGAGCAAACATTACCTATTCAACCCAGTTTTACTAGCCAAAAATGGTGCTCACAAGAAACAAACTGGCTTAAAAATTCAGAGTTTTTAAAAATTTCTTTAAACTTGAGATGGCAAATAATTATGTAAAAAACTCTAATTTCAGATAAAATTATTAACTTTATCAAAAAGTAAATTAAAGTTCATCTTTTCTTGAAATGAATAGAATTACTGCTATAAAAATAATAATTAATATTTATTGAGGCCTTTATATAAATTACCTCATGTAATCCTCTTAACAATCCTATGAGGCACATATTCTTCCTAATCTACAGTGAGTAAATTGAGCCTTATGTGCAGTTAACCAACTTGTACGTCATTATCCAGCTAAAAGATGACAGAGCTGGAATTCAGATGCAGCTTTCACTGGGAGCAGTTCATACCTCTACAACCAGGATATCTGCCCCTGATATCTGAGGCAAAATGTGTTAACAATGATTTCTCCCATGAATACTGAATAAACTCTACCTGGTAAAGGGATAGAAGAGAAGAATAAAACAATCACTTATTCCATATCACAGCTGGTGGGAAACAAGGGCTTCTATAAGAATGACTAGAATGTAAGAATGAAAGTAAAAGAATAAAGAAACTCTGGAGGGAAACACAGGTGCAACTAGCTTGGTTTTCACTCACTTGAAAACTATTACTGAGGTTTCAATTTGTGCAAGACTCTCTACTGGGTATTGGAAATACATTACAATGAATGTAATGTTTCCTGCCTTCAAGTTGCTCAGGCTAACGGAGGTTAAAAACAAACAAACACAAAAAACAAGGAAATTAGTCTTTTGGCTCTCTGTGCAGCACCATGGTGATCAGTAAGAACAAGCACCTTGTGAAAGGCAGGAAAAAAAGAGCCAAAACAGAAGTGGTTGATCCATTTTCTAAGGAAGATTGGTGTGATGTGAAAGCACCAGGTATGTTCAATATATGAAATGTAGAAAAACACTAGTCATGAGAACTCAAGGAACCCAAATTACATCTGATGGTTTCAAGGGTCATGTTTTTGAAGTGAACCTAACTCATCTGCAGAATGATGAAGTTGCATTTAGAAAATTCAAGCGAATTACTGAGGATGTTCAGGACAAAAACTACCGGACTAATTTCCATAGCATGACTCTTCCCCATGAAAAATAAGCTCCATGGTAAAAAAATGGCAGACCATGACTGAAGCTCATGTTGATGTCAAGACTACTGATGATTATTTGCTTCATCTATTCTGTGTTGGTTTTACTAAAAAAAAAAAAAAAAAAAAAAAAAATGCAATATTCAGATTCAGAAGACCTCATATGTTCAGCATCAACAGGTCCACCATATCTGAAAGAAGACAAACGACTTGAAAGAAGTGGTAAATAAAATGATTCCAGATACCCTAGAAACCAAGATGGAAGCATAGGTAAGCACCTAAACTGCTGCCTCGCACAACAATTTCAAAACTACAACTAAAAGACAGAACGGACACCATCCAGAACCACAGGAAAGCTGGCTGAGTGGAAATTCTACAATTAGAAGGAAAGAGAAAAGCTCACAGAGAATTGGAGGTACGGCAAAGGGTCTTTGTGCGCGCAGAGAGGAAGGGCGGCTGAGAGCCTGGCTGACTTTCTCTGGCGGGAGGGGGAAGGAAGCCCCCGACCGCACTGAACCCCAGTTCTGACTGCACTGAACCCCAGTTCCGGGTGAAAACCCATGGACCCAGGCTCATATAGGGGGAGTCTGGACTGTCAGGTAGAGAGAAAGGCACCTGGAGACTCGGAGACCCGGGGGAGACCCGGGGAGCCCTGGCGGGCAGGGGTCTGGAGGCGCGCGTGCCAGTGTGCACAAAGACAGCGGAGGTTGCCACAGGCTTTCCCTAGCAGAAGGGAGTTGGAAGCTCCTGACTACACTGAACCCCAGTTCTGACTGCACTGAACCCCAGTTCCAGGCAAACCCCTGGGGACCCACGCTCTTATGGGGGGGAATCTGGACTCTCAGGCGGAAGCTCGGGAGCGGGGAAGGCAGAGGTCTGGTGTTGCACGCACGCACACAAGGGCAAGGCTGATGGGAAGCCAAGACTGTCTGCTCCACCCTGAGACTCCACTCCATCCAAGCTGAGCACAGAGGCTTTTGCAATTTGGCAAGTCTAATCCTATAAGGCTGTCTCCAGCACTGAACTTCTCCCAGCGTAGACACAACTGATCCTCACAGCCAACTGGCCTGGAGGTCAATTCCTCCCAGTGATACCAACAACAATCAAGACTTAACTACAACAAGGCTGTACACACAGTCCACAAAGGGGTTCACCAAGAGTGTCCACCTCAGGTTAACTGGGGAGGCCGACGCACTGGGCCATATAGGAAACCTAGCACACAAAGCTACCCTACCAACTCAGAGAAGCAGTGAAAATGTGGCAACAAAGAAACAGATCACAAATGAAAGAAATGGAGGAAAACAAACGACTGGATATAGAATTCAAAACCACGGTTATAAGGCTTTTCAAGAATATTCTAGAAAAGGCCGATAAATATAACGAGACCTTCGAAGATATGAAAAAGGACCAACTAGAAATTAAAGATACACTGACTGAAATAAAAAATATTATACAGAGACCCAACAACAGACTAGAGGACCGCAAGAATCAAGTCAAAGGATTGAAATACAAAGAAGCAAAAAACACTCAACCGAAAAAGAAAAAAGCAAAAAAAATCCAAAAAGTTGAAGATAGTGTAAGAAGCCTCTGGGACAACTTCAAGTGTACCAACATCAGAATTATGGGGGTGCCAGAAGAAGAGAGAGAGCAAGATACTGAAAACCTATTTGAAGAAATAATGACTGAAAACTTCCCCCACCTGGTGAAAGAAAGAGACTTACAAGTCCAGGAAGCGCACAGAACCCCAAACAAAAGGAATCCAAAGAGGACCACACCAAGACACATCATAATTAAAATGCCAAGAGCAAAAGACAAAGAGAGAATATTAAAAGCAGCAAGAGAAAAACAGTTAATTACCTACAAGGGAGCACCCATATGATTGTCAGCTGATTTCTCAACAGAATCTTTGCAGGCCAGACGGGAGTGGCAAGAAATTTTCAAAGTGATGAATAGCAAGAACCTACAACCAAGATTACTCTACCCAGCAAAGCTATCATTCAGAATTGAAGGGCAGATAAAGAGCTTCACAGATAAGAAAAAGCTAAAGGAGTTCATCACCACCAAACCAGTATTATATGAAATGCTGAAAGGTATTCTTAAAGAAGAGGAGGAAGAAAAAAGTAAAGATAAAAATTATGAACAACAAATACATATCTATCAACAAGTGAACCTAAAAATCAATTGAGGAACAGTATAAACTGGTGAATATAATAGAATCAGGGGCATAGAAAGGAAGTAGACTGGTAATTCTCAGGGGAAAATGGGTAGGGGGGGGTTCAGGAAGAGACTGGACAAAAATCATACACCTATGGATGAGGACAGTGGCAGGGAGGTAAGAGCAGAAGGTGGGGTGGGAACTGGGTGGAGAGGAGCTATGGGGGGAAAAAGGAGAAGCAATTGTAATAATCTGAATAAAGATTTAATAAAAAAAATGATTCCAGATAGCATTGCCAAACTATTTATCCACTCCATGATGTCTTTTTTAGAAAAGTAAAGTGCCAAAGAAGCCCAAGTTTGAATTGAGAAAATTCACGGAGCTTCCTGGTGAAGGTAGCAATTCTATAAAGCCTACTGGGAATGAGACAGGTGCTAAAGTTGAATGAGCCCCCAGTCCAAGAATATGTTTAAAATGCAGACATTTAATGGCAACAAATAAAAATCCTATTTGTGAGGGGGAAAAATGAATAGGGGGAAAAAAAAGAAAACAAGGAAATTAGAACTTACTACATTTCTCCTATTTACTATTTTGAGGAACTCTATGTGTTAGCTTACTTAATATACAATCATATAAACTAATATATATGTAATATACATATAAACTAATAATTAATTACAAATAAATATTATAGCAGAAATTTCAACTAAATGCTATGGGAGACCTTAAGAAGGACCTTTTAACCCTGTCCTGGAATAGGACAGGCTTCTCATAAGAATGGGTTTAAGGCTTTAAGCTAATTGTTAAAGGTATGAGAGGAGTTCCTCAGGGGGAAGGAAACAGGAGGTCAGTAAGGGTAACAGCCTCTTTTAGCAAGGGGACTCCATGTATATGGGCATGGATTTGTGAACCATACTAGTATGATATTTGGGTAAGAGAGTTTGTAATAAATGAAGCTGACAAAGTGGGCAGGAATTAAGAAATGTGAATTATATTCTTCCAGAAGTTGTTGAAAGTCTATACACTGAGGAGTGGCATGATTACACTAGAATTTCAGATATGTGATGGCAGAGTAGCTACAGGAAATTAGACAAGAGACAGTAGGAACAGTCAGGGGCTTACTGCAACAGTCCAAGCAAATGCTGTGAGGGACAGAAAGATTTAAAGTATTGGTGGAAATAAGCAAAAAAGGAGAGTCTGGAGACAGCTCTGAGGTAAGTCAGTAGGCCAGGGCATTAATTGCTTTGAGATTTAAGGGGAAAATGTAGATCTACTATAACTCCTACTTCTAGTTGTGGCTCCTCAGTGATGTCATTTACTGAAGGAAGGAGAAAGAGCATATGTTGGGGAAAAAAGAATTATTTCTATTTAGAATATGCTAAATCACAAGTCTTAAGAGACTCCCAGGTAGGAATGCCATGTGAGCAGCTAGGAGTCATAGTTCAGGCTCAGGAGGACAAAATGGGCCATCTTGAGAACTGTAGATGTAGGATAATTAAGCTGCAGGCACAGATCACCAAGAAAGTTTGCAGCACAAGGCAGAACCTTGGAGAGCACTGACATCAAAGGCTTTGCCAGAGAAGGAAGAGCCAGTAAAAACATCTGGAGAGCCCTAGCCAGTTTGTCTCAGTGGATAGAGCATCTGCCTGACCACCAAAGGGTTGCTGGGTTCAATTCTGGTCAAGGGCACGTATCTCAGTTGCAGGGTCCTCCCTGGCCTGGGCCCTGGACCAGGCTCGTGCAGGAGGCAACCAATCAATGTGTTTCTCTCCATCAATATTTCTCTCTGTCTTTCCCTCTCTTTTGCACTCTCTCTAAAAATCAATGAAAGAATATCCTCGGGTGAGGATTAAGAAATAATAATAAAATAAATCTTAAAAAAATAAAAAAACATCTGGAGAAAACTTGGGGTTTACTAAATTGAAAATAGCACATGCATGCATATAAGCCTAATCAATGGACACAGACACCAGGGGGTGAGGGCACGAGTGGTTGGGGTGGGGTGGGGGGGTCAATGGACACATATGTAATACTTTAATCAATAAAGAGAAAAAGAAGAAGAAATTAAGATTTACTAGGGACTGAGCTTGACAGCATGGTAAAATGATTCCATAATTCAAACCAATAGGAGAACTGATAAAAGCATAAGAATACAGGCTATGACAGTAGATAATATAATAAAAAGACGTTGAGAAAAACAGGAAAAAAAGAAAAGAAAATAGCACACTAATTACCCAACCCACTGGAAGGCACCTTTTCAGCTCTTTTCTCTTCTAGCCATGACAGACAAGCTCTGGGCAAAAGAATCTGCCCAATCTTTCCAACCCAAGTGACCAGTTGGACCTGAGTAATTGCTGCTGATGGAAAAGCTGTGCTGTTCTACATGCCAGTACAGTTAGCAGTCTTTTGGCAATTGTGTAATCTGACTCAATGAGGTTAATGTGCAATACTGATCGTTTTCTTCCTATACTAAGAGTATTTACGAAAATGTCATATTCACTGGTAACTGCGAGTAGAGTTACCCCCATCTGTGGGAATAGATGAGTGAATTGTGATTTGTGGCACCTACATTCAAGGTGTAGTGCTACAGGAGCCATAAATAAATAGGGAGGGGAGCCCACTTTGTAAACAAAACCTCCTCTGGGTTACCACCACCCTGAGTCACTATAGCATCCAACTGCAGCAAAACAAAGAAACACAAGCCCAGCAGCAACCGCCAGCACTGCACCCGTGATCAGGGCAGACCCAGTGCCACTCACTTCTCTAATGTAAGCGTCTGGGCAGCAAAGCTAGAAAAAAGCCTGCTTTCAAGACTCTCTCAGATCAGAGTAGATGCAGAAACAAAAGATGATGGCAATTCAGTGACAAAGGGACTATAAAAGAATAACTGTGTCCTTCACACATTTTGGCTCAAGTTCTCAAGCTTTATAGCAAAAGAATAAATGGCAGATGGCTCCTTGTGGGTAGTTTCATGACTCTGTTGCTGTCAAGGTACTCTGGGAGGAATGCCTTCAAAGGTGACTGACATGGAATACCATATCAGCTCTTCTAGGCTCTGAACCTTGTGATCTAAAGGACAGTGATATGAGAACCATGGCCCGATATATAGTTTGTATAAAGGATTAACTTAAAATAAAAATTAGAAAAATATTTGTGCACACAGAAGATATTATTTTCACATGTCTACATGCAAATAATTAATAAAAGATTTGTGACAGATTCCTAGTGTTAAAAAAAATTGTAGGACCACAGATAGCTCTCTGGACACTGGCCCCTAAAATTCAGACTCCCAAATGAATAGTACGTTATATAGCTCTTGATGGCTAGTAACCTTCCCTCCTCCTATACTCTTACTCCACTGGAGTAAGGTTGTCTCTTGTGGTGAGAAATTTGCTACATCTTCTCTAGTCACCCATTCAGAGTATCATTAGCAATTTGCACAATTCTCCGAGCCCAACCTTTTCCTGAGGGTGATGAAAATTAAAATGGCAACAACTTGGATAAAAAAAAACTTTGCAGAAAAAATTTGTATTTGACAGTCCACACTTTGCAAATTACTGGCAAATTATTGTGATAAGGCAGCAAAGACTGAATGAAAATGGGACTAGAAATAAGTTGAATCATCAAGGAGTATGCCACCATGAAGCCACTTCCTCTTCGTGGAACCGGCCAACTAAATCCACATGACATAGATTATAACCAAGGCTTCCTGGTTACCACCAGTGGAGGATGCTGCTGCTAATGACAACAATGTTGCCAGGAGCTAACATTTATGGAGCACTTGATATACACAGGCACTGTTCTAAAAGCTTAACGCATATTATGTCAGATAATCCTCACAACAACGCTATAAAACAGGTATGTTATTCTCATTTTACAAATAAGAAAACTAAGAGTAAAGCAACTTGCCCAGGGTGATACAACTTGTAGAGAGTTGTGATTTGACTCAGGTAGTTGGATTTAGAGTCTATGCTCTTAACTTATCTATACTGTCAACTTGATTGACTATATTAATTAACTCACTCATTAATTCATTTGATAAATATTTACTTACAATTCATGGGCACTGTACTGGGGTGTCAAGGATGTAACAAAGAGTCAAGCAGAACAGCCAATGTCTTGTGGAGCTTATGCTGAATACATGTACTAATCAAATAATCACCCAAATAAGTATAAAATGGCAACTATGACAACTGCTACAGAGGAGGGGCACTCAATGCTATGAGCAGTTATAATCCAGGGACATGTTGGAAGGTTGGGAAAGACTTCCCTAGGGAAATAAAAAGTAAACTATCTGAATGACGATAGTTTAAGTAGGTGAAGAGAGGATGGAAGCATATTCAAAGAGAGGCTCTGTGAAAGGAGGGAACATAGTGAGTATAAGGGATTAAAAGTTGGCCACTAAGGCTGAAATTCCAAGAGGAAGGGCTTTGCACAAAAGGAGGCTGCAGAGGGCAGGGGCAGACATGGCAAGCTCGCATAGGCCACGTGAAGAATTTTGGCCTGTGTCCCTAAGAGTAAGGGAAAGACACTAGAGATGCTTGGCAGGGAAATAACAAGGTAAAATGTGTTTTTGAAAGTTCCTTCTAGCTCCAATATAGAAAACAAATTGGAGGCAGAAGGGATATGGAATGACCAGGGAGGAGGATCAACAGAGGATCCAAGGAGAAGACGATGGAACAGGGCAATGGTGGTGCTGGTTGGAGGGTGGGGATGTGATAATGATGATGATGATGATGTTGATGATGAAGATGGGTGGAAGCTGTAAAGTATTTAGGAGGTAAAAATCAATTAAGTAATGGACTGGAGAGTCGAGAAATGAGGAAGGAAGATGTCTCCAAAAATCCCTGGTTCTTGCTACAGGGTAAACAGTGGTTACAGCCACTAAAATAGGAACACTGAGAAAGACCAGGTTTGTAGGGAGGAACAATGAGTCTGATTTTGGCCCTGATGAATTTGAGGTTCCTTTGAGATAATCAGCAGGAAATATTAAGAAGGAAGTTGGAACTTCAGAGAACGATGTTTCTCTTTCTCTCCTTCTCCCTAAAACCAATTAAACAAAAGCATATCCTCGGTAAGGATTAAAAAAAAAAGTCGAGCTATTATCAAAAAAGTTGAGTAGCAAATATAAAGCCATGATATGGATGATACTGTCTAGAGAGAAATAGCGAGGGCCTAGGAGCAGATACACTCCAACACTGAATCAAAGCTGGTTAGACGACATTCTATGATGCAGAAACAAAACAGCCAGAGAGTAGGAGGAAAACCAGGACAGTATTGTGCTGTTAGATGTATTATAAAGAGAATATTTCAGAAAGAAACAGCAGAGCTAAATGCTGCAGGGAAGTCAAACATGATGAGGACTGAAAAAATGTCAGGTACATAGATCCACATGGAGGTCTTTTTTATTTTTAATATATTTTTATTGATTTCAGAGAGGAAGGGAGAGAGAGAGAGAGAGAGAGAAACATCAATGATGAGAGAGAATCATTGATCGGCTGCCTCCTGGGGATCGAGCCCGCAACCCAGGCATGTGCCCTTGACCGGAATCGAACACGGGACTCTTCAGTCCGCAGGCTGATGCTCTATCCACTGAGCTAAACCAGATAGGGCTGGAGGTCTTTTGTAACCACAGCCAGAGCTACTTGGGCAGACTAATGAAACTAGAAGCCAGACTGCAATGGTCTGAGAGAGGGAAATGAGAAAATATAATAAGTGACTATGGACAACCCTTTTGGGAAGTTTGATTATATAAGAAGAGAAGTGAGACAGAACACTGGGTGAAAAGGAAAGGAAGTTGTGATGTTTTAGCCTTTGTTTCCAATAAAAAGAAACTTGAGTGTGTTTAAAAGCCAATGTGAAGGATCCAAGGTGTTGAGGGGGACTTATTAAGGTATATCACTAAGAGAAAGTAACTTGAAAAATAATACACTCATCAATTCCTAGCCATTGCATTTCTGAAGCATGGATATGCTGCTTGATATGGCCAAAATAAGATGACCACCTTCTGAAACAGTAACACAATGTCCCTATAAGGACATCCAATGTGGCAAATAACTCCTGTAGGTAGTATATAAATAATTTCAATTCACTGGATCTCCTCAGCACCCAATTTAAAATACAGGGCAATCTGGTGCCGCTATGGGTATTCATGCTACAGAATCTGTCTAAAAGTGCGATCAAGAGGACCTTCAAAATTTTATAATGGCATGGAGGTACCACAAAATTGTCTTGGGCCACGGAATTCTCTTGGCATCTGCATTCACTACTACTTGACCAAGTTTTTAGATGACCTGCAGGTACTGAACAATAGACATCAGGGTTACATGTACAGTGACATAACTAGAGGAAATAGGTTTGTCCTTGAGAAGTTCTCAAAAGCTCTATGATCCACACAAATATTGAAGGCATGCTAACTCTCACAAAAACAGTGGTTTCCATGACAAAACCATCTTCAAGGAATTATGTTATATGAATAAATAGTAAGAAACTAGCATGTTGACAAACTGGGACTCTTTTTCTTTTAAATCCTCACCCGAGGATATTTTTTCCATTGATTTTTAGAGAGTGAAAGGCAGGGGGGAAGTGAGGGAGGGAGGGAAACATTGATGTGAGAGAGACACATTGACTGGTTGCCTCCTGCCCACTCCTCAGGGCCAGGGATTGAACCTGCAACCGAGGTACATGCCTTTGACCAGTATTCCAACCCACGATCCTTTGATCTGTGGGTCAACACTCTAACCGCTGAGCAAACCTGCCAGGGCGGCACCCTAGGACTTTCGCGGCTAAGCAGAAAAAGCCATATATACGTAAATTTATAATTTTTATATTTAAATTCATTGCAATTAGCACAAACTAAGAGAATAACTATGTAGCAGTCTATAAAAAGAACTCACATTAGAAAGTCCAGTGCCATAAAATGATGAAATGGCTTAGAAATGGTGGTCTTTTGTGGTAGAAACCATGGAATAATGAATCATAAGTTAGTATAAATAATAGCAAAGTTATGTAAGAGTTTAAAAGAAGGAGGCACTAGAGATTCCTGGTTCACGTTTCTCTGAACACAGGACCTCATTAACTTTCTTCAAATCAACTCTGTGTTGACCTCATGATTAGGATAGTATATTCATGTATGGTGTCACACTAGCAATCCTGGAAAGCAAGAATATTCCAGAAACTATGTTAATTCTTCTGTAAGAACAAAATTTGGAATGCATCATAACTGACAAGTCAGCTTTAGCACTGCTGTCTCTGAGCTAATCAGGGGGAAGGTTTTCAAAATATTTTCTCTCCAGTACGAGTGGCCCAACTATACATTCCATTTGGGTACAACAGAAGTACCTCATTCATATGTTACTTGCGTCAACCGATGGTCCTTGGTGCCAATTCAATGCCAACACAATCCCCAATATGAGGTGCAGTGAAGAAGGAAACTGTATTCAGTACAAACAGCTCAATGTACAGCATGGCTGTGAAAACAGCTAGACTGTGAGGCAGCCCTGGGACATGACTTTCTTCAGCTAGGCAGCTCAGCTGTGCTCTGCTCTGGTCTCCTTTGCTCCTGAGTCACTCTGTTCTGCTCTTGGTGTTTCAGCTCTAGCCCTAGCCAGGGAAAATGCAGCCTTCAGTTTTTCCTAGAAAGTGAAAATGTGCTCCCTAAGCCAGAGGGGAGCTGGCTTATATGGGCAGAAATCCCTGCCCCTTGTCCCTGATTGATCTGTCCTCATGTAAATAAGGACTCCCAAACCTCCCAGTTTGATTGGCCCAAAAGGCACTGTCCTGATTGGTCAGAATAGAGCCACTCTGGTTGGTTGGAGCTGTGCAGCTCTGATTGGGTGGGAAAAGCCTCAGTCCTATTGGTTGAAATAAGATTCCAGGACTCCTTTATAAGGGCTGGCTCAGAGTGCAGGAACACAGTGAAAACAGGCAGTTCAGTAATTCAGTGTAGGCTTCTCCCTAAAGTGCAGTTTGCGTAAGAGGCTCCTGTGTAGAAATGGCTGCTACACTCTGTTTTGTTGTTTTTAATTTTAGTCCAGTTAGCCACCAAAACTCCTTTCTAGTAGGTGTCTTCTTTCTCAGGGTTCATACTTTTCATCACTGTAGAATGTGATCTCACCATTTGGGTTCACTCCCTGTAGGCTCATATAACCCACAAAAATAAACAACTCATCCAAAGCAACTCATTACATTAAATTCTTTAAAAAATCCTTTTAGCAATGGCTTGATACATAGAATAACACAGCTTCCAATTTATTATTGTCCATCCTAAGGCAATTCCTTGCCATTGGACTGTCCTAGTTGTATGAAGAAATCAGCTTGATATTATTAAGGAAATCTATCCAAGGCTCAGGGAAGTCCTAGCTGCCACCACTGTCTTGATGGCAGTGACCTACCCAAAAAGATCACTTAATCTAGGGGAGGATGGCATTAGATTAAAATTAAGGCCCTTCAATTCTAATATTTTATGTCCCCCAAGGAGATTTTGAATCATCCTCTTTTAATATCTTTGGATACCTCTTCCTGAAGGCATCATATTACACACTCACAAAATTGATTCCTAATCAACAGTTAGAACACTATTATGGAAATACCTCAGGTACAATATAACCAACTGTACTAAATTGAATAGTGTCCTTTTGAAATTTATATCCACTTGTAATTTCAAATGTGATCTTATTTGGAACTAAGGTTTTCAAAGATGTAATTAGTTAAAATGAAATCACAACTGGATTAGAATGAGCCCTTAATCCAATGACTGGTATCTTGTGAAGACACAGAGACAGAGAGGAGGGAGATGAAAAGATGGAGGCAGGGACTGGAGTGAAGTAGCTACAAACCAAGGAATGCCAAGAATTTCCAGCAACCACCAGCAGCTCCAGAAAGGCAAAGGATTCTCTCCTAGAGCCTCTAGAACAGTGGTTCTCAACCTTTCTAATGCCGCGACCCTTTAATACAGTTCCTCATGTTGTGGTGACCCCCAACCATAGAATTATTTTTGTTGCTACTTCATAACTGTAATTTTGCTACTGTTATGAATCGTAATGTAAATATCTGTGTTTTCCGATGGTCTTAGGCGACCCTGCTAGCAGTTCTCAACCTGTGGGTCGCCTAAGACCATCTTGGATTTCCTTCTATGGAAGCTGAAAATTAGGATTTCCTTCTAAGGAAGCTGAAAATTAATAAGTAGAAACTCAAAATTCTTCACATGGCCTGTGTGATCCTGCCATGTCTGCCCCTGCCCTCTGCAGCCTCCTTTTGTACAAAAATGGAGTTGGGAAGTTAAAAGAGAGTGAACTCTCGTACACATGTTACTCAATGCACACTACTAACCACAACAGGAAGAGATGTACCTTGCATTTCTGACAGGAAGTGCTACTACTTTAGCAGAAGGAAGAAACGATTCCTCCTTGTCCAGTAACAGCTCAGCCAATGGGAGACTGACATAATGGAGCCAACGGAAAAATCACTATACTTCAAACTTTCAGTTTCCTCTAATGGACTCTGTTTAAAGCAGCTCCTCCCAAGTGCAATAAAAGGGTGTTTTCCTCCTTTTTTTGTGCTTGTTTCACCATTTGAATGCATGCCCCATATTTTATTCTTTGTTGTTCTCAAACAAACCCATTTTGCTGGAAAATTATATCTGGTTATTTGTTAAAGGTCATTTTAAAAGAGGTAATTACCTTTTATTTAGAAAAGTAATATCGACTCTTACAGAAACTACATTCCTCTCCCTTAAAGCTACAGGAAGGGGGACACTTTCTGCTTCCCTATTACAACAAGGACTCTTCTGCCTGAGTGATGACTATAATCTCTGACACCAATTCCCCATCTAAGATTCTGCCAAGACATACACCATTCTGAATTCCATCACGTGAAGCAATTTTAGAAAATTAAGGAATACAACTAGTGAAATAGAATGACACAAAGTAATGCCATTGTAAAGTTGTTAATCTAATTGTAAAATATGAATCACCAAGTAATAATAAATGATAAAGAAGACATATTCCTTCCATAATCCCAAAAGTTCATCAGATTTCTAGTCTTGCCTGAAAAAGAGGCAATGAAAGCCTTATTAAAGCATATTTTAGGTCCCACAAACTCTCAAGAACCCATTATGTTTCCACTTTTTAAAAAAATATTTTTTTTTATTGATTTCAGAAAGGAAGGGAGAGGGAGAAAGAGACCTACTGGGAATCAAGCCCGCAACCCAGGCATGTGCCCTTGACCGGAATCAAACCTGGGACCCTTCAGTCTGCAGGCCAACGCTCTAGGACCATTATGTTTCTACTTAAGTTTCTTAGTTGCTTGCTTCATATATCTGTTTATAAATTTCAGATAGCAGAGTTAAGCATAAAATTCTTAAATGACCACCCAAAGCAGTCACCTAAACACAGAATTCACTTATATTGTGTCAACTGCTGAGAGCAATTTATCTTGCCAGCTAAGTGCCCAACTTGGGCTTTAGCATCCTGATGACTTAAACTGAAAAGCCTTCTCTCCTTCATTCAACAGACATTTTACTAAGCTTCTACAGTGGTCCAGGAATTTTGTTAGGACACAACACTGAAGCAGACATGGTCTCTGCCTCCAGGCAGTTCACAATCTAGTAAAAGAGATCCTATCTAATAAAAGAGTAATATGCAAATTAACCATCACTCCGCTACACCCACAAGCCACGCCCATCAGCCAATCAGGAGCAAATATGCAAATAAACCCAACCAAGATGGCTACGGCCACAGAGAACAGGAGGGAGGCTTGGGTTTCCCCGGCAATGGAGGAAGCCAAGCTTTCCACCTGCCCTTGCCGGCCTAGGCCTCCACTCAAGGCTACAAAGTTTCAATGATAGAAGATACATAAACCCAAACAGAAATGGCGGCAGCCACAGAGCTAGAAAGAGCAGGAGGCTAGGGTTGTCCGCAGCGATGGAGGAAGCCAAGCTTTCTGCACACCCTGGCTTAAGGCTACAAAGTTTCAATTATAGAAGATACATGAATCCCAACTGAAATGGCTGCCACCACGGAGCAAGCAGGAGGCTTGGCTCTGCTGCAGGCTACAAAGTTTCAATTGTAGAAGATAAATAAACCCCAGATACCAGGGCCTCTGCTTGGGTCGCCAGAGGGCGTGGCCGGCCTGCAAACCACCACAGGCCCCTCGCCCAGGCCGCCCCACGCCCCAAGGGAACCCCCCCTGATCCAGGACACCCTTCAGGGCAAACCAGCTGGCCCCCAGACGTGCACCAGGCCTCTATCCTATCTAATAAAAGAGTAATATGCAGATTGACCATCACTCCAACACACAAGATGGCTGCCCCCATGTGGACACAAGATGGCCACCACAAGATGGCCAGCAAGGGAGGGCAGTTGGGAGGGACCAGGCCTGCAAGGGAGGGCAGTTGGGGGCAATCAAGCCTGCAGGGGAGGGCAGTTAGGGGTGACCAAGCCGGCAGAGGAGGGAAGTTGGGGGCGACCAGGCCTGCAGGGAAAGGCAGTTGGGAGGGACCCAGCAGTTGGGGGCAATCAAGCCTGCAGGGGAGGGCAGTTAGGGGTGGCCAAGCCTGCAGGGGAGGGCAGTTAGGGGTGACCAGGCCTGCAGGGGAGGGCAGTGAGGGGCAAACAGGCTGGCAGGGGAGTGGTTAGAGTGTTATCAGGCTGGCAGGCAGAAGCGGTTAGGGGCAATCAGGAAGGCAGGCAGGCGAGCAGTTGGGAGCCAGCAGTCCTGGATTGTGAGAGGGATGTCCGACTGCCCGGGATCGAGCCTAAACGGGCAGTCGGACATCCCTTGAGGGGTCCCATATTGGAGAGGGTGCAGGCTGGACTGAGGGACACCGCCACCCCCCCCCCCCCCACCGTGCATGAATTTCGTGCACCAGGCCTCTAGTCCATAAATAAAAAAGGTAAGAGGCAAGGAATGGAAAGCCTTTAACAGGAATTCTTTACAGATGCAGAAATGACTCCAGGAGAATAGATTGGGGTGAGGAAAAAGCCCAGGCTTCAAGGCACAGAGAGACAGCTCCTAGTTCTGCTGAGAGATGCTAATTGATTAAGTAAGCCAGAAAAGACATGTGTACTCTCTAGGCCTTAGTGTCCTTATCTGAGAAATGTGAGTAATAATACCATGGAAAGATTATTGTAAAGCTGGAATGATATGATATATGTAAAGCAGAGTGTCAGGTGCACAGTAGCTGCCAATAAATATTTAATTCTCTTTATGTTTTCATTCCTTTAGATAACCTATGTGAACTCACAGTAATACCTATAATAATAAAAGCATAATATGCTAATTAGAATGGACAGCTGAACAACCTTCCAGAAGTCCTTCCAGACAAAGCCGGAACCGTGAGGGCCGAAGCAAGCTGCCGCAGATTCGAGGGCCAAGCCCCTTGCACAAATTTCATGCACCGGGCCTCTAGTATACTATCCTATCTAATAAAGAGAGACTATGCTAATTGACCATCATTCCATCACAAAGATGGCTGCACCCACAGCTGAAGCCAAGTTCCCATAAGGAGCCTTAAGGAGCAATCAGCAGGGACCTGAGGCTATGCCCTCCCCCGCCCCCGAAGGGCTTGACAGGGGACCTCAGGCCATGCCCCCCTGCCCTGGCGTCAGGCTGGGGAACCTCAGACCGCACCCCCTGCCCAGTGGGGCTTGATGGGGGACCTCAAGGTGCGCTTCCCGTCCTGGTGCTGGGCTAGGGGACCTCAGGCTGCTCCTCCAAACCCAGCGCCAGGCTGGTGGACCTCAAGCCGTGCCCCCCACCAGGTGGGGCTTGACAGGGGACTTAAGGCCACGCCTCCCACCCCGGCACCAGGCCGGGGGACCTCAGGCCACACCCCCCACCCCAGTACCGGGCCAGGGGACCTGAGGCTGTGCCCCCCTGCCTGGCGGGGCTTGACAGGGGACCTCAAGGTGCCCTCCCAGTGCTGGGTTGGGGGAACTCAGGCCGTGCCCCATGCCCAGCGGGGCTTGACGGGGGACCTGAGGCTGTGCCCCCCTCCCAGTGCCAGGCCGGGGGACCTGAAAATGCGCCCCACCTGCCCCCGCCTGGTGGGGCTTGATGGGGGACCTCAGGCCATCGCCCCCCACCCAGCAGGGCTTGACAGGGGATCTCAGGCCATGTCCCCCACCTGGCAAGGCTTGACAGGAGACCTCAAGGCATGCCCCCCGCCCCGGTCTGGGCTGGGGGACCTCAGGCCACGCCCCCCATCCTGGCGCCAGGCCAGGGACCTTAGGCTATGTCCCCTGCCCAGTGGGGCTTGACAAGGGTGGGACTGGCCAGGTCTGGATCTAGCCCACTGGGGGCGGAGGCCGGCCGGGTCTGGGTCTTGCACGATTTTGAGGCGCATGTGGGTGGGTGGGGACTTGACTCTGGGTCCCATGGTGGGCCCCAGACTCTGACTGGAGGAAGGTTTTCATATACATTTTACTCATTTTCTTTCATCTCTGACACTTCTATTATAGAGAAAGGACAAATAGCAATACTAAATTATTTTCTCTAATTAATCCCCTTTTAATGTGCACGAATTTCGTGCACCAGGCCACTAGTAAGAATATAATAGCCAAAAGAACTATCAAAACAACAAGAAATCCATACAAGGTAAGTATCATTTATTTATTTTTTAATTCATTTTTATTGTTTAGAGTATTACAGATGTCCCCCATCCCCCTGCCACCTTTACCTGGCTCCCGCCCCCCCACAGGCCTTCACTGCATTATTGTCTGTATCCATGGGCTACTCTTTCTGCCTCCCCCACCCTTCTTTCTGAGATTTGTCAGTCTTTTCCATGTTTCATGTCTCTGGACCTATTTTGATTGTCAGTTTATTTTATTAATTAGATTCCACATATAAGGGAGATCATGTGATATTTGTTTCTCTCTGACTGGCTTATTTTACTTCAAGTAATACTCTCCAGGTCCTTCCGTGCTGTCTCAAAGGGTAAGAGATCCTTTCTTTTTACAGCTACATAGTATTCCATTGTGTAAAGGAGCCACTTTTTTTTTTTTATGAGACAGTCTTTCTTTCCCCCTCCCTAAATTTATTGGTGTGATATTGGTTAAAATGATCATACAGGTTTCAGGTGTGGGTTTCCATGTTACAAGGCCTGTATGTTACACTGTGTGCCCACCTCTCAAAGTCAAATCTCCCATTACCATATATAAGGACCCCTTCATCCCCACACCTCTCTTCCCTCTGCCAACCACCACACTGCTATTTGTATTGTGTCCATGAATTTCAGTTTTATATCTCACATATGGGTGAAATGATATGGTTCTTAGCTTTTTCTGTCTGACTTATTTCACTTAGCATAATATTCTCAAGGTCCATCCACATTGTTACAAATGGCACTATTTCATATTTTCTTATGCCTGAGTGGTATTCCATTGTGGATATATACCACATCTTCTTTATCCAGTCCTCTATTATGAGACACTTTGGTTGTTTCCAGGTCTTGGCCACCATGAATATTGCTGCAATGAATATAGGGGTGCCTATATCTTTGCAAATACATGCTTTCCAGTTTTTCAGGTATAGACCCAGGAGAGGGATTGCTGGGTTGTATGGTAGCTCTATTCTTAACTTTTTGAGGAATCACCAGACTGTTTTCCACAGTGGTTGTATCAGTCTACATCCGCACCAGCAGTGAAAGAGGGTTCCCTTTTCTCCACAACCTCTCTAACATTTGTTATTGCTTGTCTTGTTGATAAAAGCCACTCTAACAGGTATGAGGTGGTATCTCATTGTAGTTTTGATTTGCATTTTCCTAATTGCTAGTGAGGTTGAACATCTTTTCATGTATCTACTGGCTGTTTGTATGTCTTCTTGGGAGAAGTGTCTGTTCGGGTCCTCTGCCCATTTTTTTTATTGGGTTGCTTGTTTGTTTGGTGCTGACTTTTATGAGTTCTTTATATATTTTGGAAATTAAATCTTTGTCAGAGTTACTGTTTGCAAATACCAGCTCCTAACTGCTTGGCTGCCTCTTTGTATTGTTGTCAGTTTCTTTTACTGTGCAGAAACACCACTCTTTTACTGATGGGCACTTGGGCTATTTCCAGATCTTAGTATTGTAAATAACGCTGCCATGAACATAGGGGTGCATATATTCTTTCTGGTTGGTGTTTTGGGATTCTTAGGATATATTCCCAGAAGTGGGATTGCTGGACCAAATGGCAGTTCCATTTTTAATTTTTTGAGGAATCTCCATACTGTTTTCCACAGTGGCTACACCAGTCTGCATTCCCTCCAGCAGTGCACTAGGGTTCCCTTTTCTCTACATTCTCACCAGCACTTGTTAATTGATTTGTTGATGGTAGCCATTCTGGAAGGTTTGAGGTGATACCTCATTGTAGTTTAAATTTTCATTTCTCTGGTAATTAGTGACATTGAGCATTTTTTCATATGTCTCTTGACCATCTGTATGTCCTCTTTGGAGAAGAGTCTATTTAGGTCCTTTGCCCAATTTTTAATTAAATTGTTTGTCCTCCTTTTTAAATAAAAACGCTTAGCAAAGTGGGAATACAGGGATCATACCTCAACATAATAAAGGCCATATATGACAAACCTATAGCCAACATCATACTCAATGGGCAAAAACTAAATGTGTTTCCCTTAAAAACAGGAACAAGACAGGGTTCTTAGCTTTCACCACTCTTATTCAACATAGTACTGGAAGTTTTAGCCACAGTGTTCACACAAGAAGAAAAAATAAAAGGCGTCCAAACTGGAAAGGAGGAAGTAAAACCGTTATTATTTGCAGATGACATGATATTTATATAGAAAACCCTAAAGACCCCACCAACAAAAAAACTACTAGATTTAATAAATGAATTTGGCAAAGTAGCAGGATACAAAATTAACATCCAGAAATTGATGAGATTTTTATACACCAATAATAAACTCTCAGAAAGAGAAACTAAAAAAAAAATAATAATAATCCCATTAACCACTGAAACAACAACAAAAAAATAAGATACCTAGGAATAAGCCTAACCAAGGAGATAAAAGACTTATGCTCAGAAAATCATACGACATTGAAAAAAGCATAGAGGAAGATACAACAAATGGAAATGTCATAGATTGAAAGTATTAACATCATTAAAATATCCATAATACAGAAAGCAATCTATAGATTCAATTGCAATCCCAATTAAAATACCATCAACACATTTCACAGATCTAGGACACATATTCCAAAAATGTATATGGAACCCAAAAAGACCTCAAATAGCCACAGCAATCTTGAGAAAGAAGAACAAAGTTGGAGGGATCACTATACTGGATATCAAACTATACTATAAAGTCACTGTGATCACAACAGTCTGGTACTGGCACAAGAACAGACATATAGAGCAATGGGACAGAACAGATACCCTAGAAATTCAACCATGCCATTATAGTCAATTAATATTTGACAAAGGCCTGGCCAGTGTGGCTCAGTGGTTGAGCACTGACCTATGAACCAGATGGTCACAGTTTGATTCCCAGTCAGGGCATGTGCCTGGTTTGGGTCTTGATCCCCAGTGTGGGGCGTGTAGGAGGCAGCTGATCAATGATTCTCTTTCATCACTGATGTTTCTATCTCTCTCTCCCTCTCCCTTCCCCTCTGAAATCAATAAAAATATATTTTAAAATATATTTGATAAAGTGTCACTTATTGTTATACAATCATCACTATTCCGAATGTTAACCTTTATATAGATCAATCTTTTCCTCTTGTCCCAATCAAACTTCCCATAACACATACATGAAATTAATCTTCGGAGAACAGAGATGTTATCATTTTGGGATCTTTTCAAAAAATTTTCAATGACTATGCATTAATCTTGGCAAGATTTTAATAAAAATTTTGGCTCACTAATAGTTTTGATGAAGAAAAAAAATATTTATAAAGATGATTTTATATATATACTAGTGGCCCGGCGCACGAAATTCGTGCACATTAAAAGGAGATTAATTAGAGGAAATAATTTAGTATTGCTATTTGCCCTTTCTCTATAATAGAAGTGTCAGAGATTAAAGAAAATTAGTAAAATGTATATGAAAACCTTCCTCCAGTCAGTCTGGGGCGCACCATGGGACCCAGAGTCAAGTCCCCGCCCACCCACATGCGCCTCAAAATCACGTGAGACCCAGACCTGGCCGGCCTCCGCCCCCATTGGGCTAGATCCAGACCTGGCCAGTCCCACCCTTGTCAAGCCCCGCTGGGCAGGGGACGTAGCCTAAGGTCCCTGGCCCGGTGCCAGGATGGGGGGCGTGGCCTGAGGTCCCCCAGCCCAGACCGGGGCGGGGGGCATGCCTTGAGGTCCCCTGTCAAGCCCTGCCAGGTGGGGGACATGGCCTGAGATCCCCTGTAAAGCCCTGCTGGGTGGGGTGGATGGCCTGAGGTCCCCTGTCAAGCCCCACCAGGCGGGGGTAGGTGGGGCGCAGTTTCAGGTCCCCCGGCCTGGCACTGGGAGGGGGGCACAGCCTCAGGTCCCCCGTCAAGCCCTGCTGGGCAGCGGGCGCAGCCTGAGTTCCCCTGACCCAGCACTGGGGGTGCACCTTGAGGTCCCCTGTCAAGCCCCACTGGGTGGAGAGCACAGCCTGAGGTCCCCTGTCAAGCCCCACTGGGTGGAGAGCACAGCCTGAGGTCCCCTGTCAAGCCCCACTGGGTGGAGAGCACAGCCTGAGGTCCCCTGTCAAGCCCCGCCAGGCAGGCAGATGCAGCCTCAGGTCCCCTGGCCCGGTGCTGGGGCGGGGTGGGGGGGGCGTAGCCTCAGGTCCCTGCTGATTGCTCGTTAAGGCTCCTTATGGCTTCAGCTGTGGGTGCAGCCATCTCTGTGACGGAATGATAATCCGTTAGCATATTCCCTCTTTATTAGATAGGATACCTCTATAGCTATTATTTAGTAAGGTTGGTGAAAATTAGTTTAATGGAAATTCTTTAATTTCTGTGTTTTGACATATCCTCACTAGTCTATTTTCCCCTCTGAATACCTTAGAGAGTCTTGCCAAGTAGTGATGGGGGAGATGTCCCTTTTAGGGATTCAGTTCCTTTACACAATGCTAACTATTCATCCTGTGTTTAGCTTTTTATAATCATCCCCTAATTATCTTTTATTCTATATACTCCCCTTATTCCTCTCCTCAAACTATTGATTTCATGCCAATTTCCTCCAAAAATGTCTTGTCCTTTCTTACGGCCATGGTTTTTTTTTTTCCCTATGCCGTTCTTTTTGCCTGAAGTACCTCTTATTTTTAGCTAATAAATCCCAGGTCATCTTCTAAGTTCAGCTCACATGGAGCTGACCCAGACCAGACCACTCTCCCACTCTCTTCTGATCTCAGCTTTGCCAACATCACGCATTGATGTATTGCTACTTTTGCTGTTATTTTTATTTTGTGTTACTTCTTAACTTCATTTTCCCCCAACTGAAAGATAAGTTCTTTGAAACCAGGAGTCACATGTTGGAATTAGCATAATCTTTTACACAGAGTTGATATTTAAATAATTGTTAGTTGGCTAGAATACATGAGATGTTATGACAGAAAATTTTAAAGTCCTACATCAGCATAAATAGCAATTAACACAATTGGACTGACTTCTTTTAACATTAAAACAGAAGGCATTTCTACCCTAGCCAGTGTCGCTCAGTGATAGAGCATTGGCCCTCGGAGTGAAGGGTCTCAGGTTTGATTCCAGTCAAGGGCACATCGTTCTCTGAAGTTCCAACTTCCTTCTTAATATTTCCTGCTGATTATCTCAAAGGAACCTCAAATTCATCAGGGCCAAAATCAGACTCATTGTTCCTCCCTACAAACCTGGTCTTTCTCAGTGTTCCTATTTTAGTGGCTGTAACCACTGTTTACCCTGTAGCAAGAACCAGGGATTTTTGGAGACATCTTCCTTCCTCATTTCTCGACTCTCCAGTCCATTACTTAATTGATTTTTACCTCCTAAATACTTTACAGCTTCCACCCATCTTCATCATCAACATCATCATCATCATCATTGATGTTTCTGTCTCTCCCCACTTTTTTCCATTTTTTCTAAAAATCAATGGCAAAATGTCCTCAGGTGAGGATTAACCAAAAAACAAAAACAGACAGCACTTCTGAAATCTCAAGATGAATTAAACTATTGGCATAACTTCTTCTCCTATAGAGAATAACTTCATTGTGAAAAATATTTTGAACAATGGAATTATACAAATAAACTCTCAGAATTTAAGCAAGCACTCGTTACAACCAGCTATTTTAAACTAGAGGCCTGGTGCATGGATTCGTGCACCGGTGGGGTCCCTCAGTGTGACCTGCGGTGATAGTGCTGAAACCAGCATCCAACATCTCCCAAAGCTCCTCCCTGGCTATGTGCTAAGTGGCAGGCAGCTGGGGAGGAGCCGCTCCCGCTCATCCCGGCCCCACTCATTCCAATCAGCTGAGCGTCTGCCCCCATCTTCCACCACCGCCACTCGCATCTCCTGGTTTGTCACACCCAGCTATGGAGAAGTGGGTCATTAGGGTGGAGCTCCTGCAGCCTTGCTAGGAGTGCAAACTGAGGTTTGAAGAAGTGGGGTGAGTGCCCAAGGGTTGCCCAGGGCAGACTGGAGAGCAGCAGTAGCTGCGCAGTGAGGCTGCCCACTTCATGTGCTGTCCTGCAAGTCCTGGGGTGGCTCTGGTCTGATAGGAGGAGGCAGGCACTAGGGATGAAGTTGGTGGTATCTTTTTCCCCTCCCTCCACCCCTTGGTTCTGGCTTCCTGGGGAGGACGCGGCCAGAGGGGTTGACAAGGGTCAGGGGTGCCATGCCTCCAGAGCAGTGCCTGCGGAGCAGCAGAATTTGGGCCGGTGGCCTGGCCTCCCAATGCGAACTGCAGCTCAGCCACACCTGCTTACGATCTTTCATAACTCAATCGCCTGTTTCTCTTTTCCTCTGTCCAAGTTGACTGCCCCCTGGTGGTCAGTGCACATCATAGCGACCAGTCCACTGGTCGCTTAGGCTTTTATATATATAGACTAGAGGGCTGGTGCATGAAATTTGTGCACAGGTAGAGTCCCTAGGGGCAACTGGCGGGGCAATCGGGGGGCCACCTGCTCGCCGGCCCCACCCCCTGCCACCACTGCCGCTGCTGGTCAGGGCCTGCGGACTGGGGGCAGCTCCTGCAGTGGTCAGTGAATGTCATAGCAACCGGTCATTCCACCTATCATTCTGCCATTCGGTCAATTTGCATATTAAGCTTTTATTATATAGGATAGATAATAATAGAGTTTGTACTTTAGCTAACAACCTGAACAAATTATTCAATGCATCCCTAACTTGTACAAGGAACCACATTAAGATGTGCTGGGCGAGGAGATGAATAAAAGATTGACCAAGTCCTTAACATTCAATACTGTATTTAATGGAAGAGACAGACTTCAGAACTTTTTACAGTCCGGCCAGCATGACTTAGTGGTTGAGCATCAACCTATGAACCAGGAGGACACTGTTCTATTCCCAGTCAGGGCACACGCCCAGCTTGCAGGCTTGATCCCCAGTGGGGGCCATGCAGAAGGCAGCCATTCAGTGATTCTCATCATTGATGTTTCTCTCTCTCTCCCCCTCTCCCTTCCTCTCTGAAATCAATAAAAAATATTTTAAAAAAGTTTTTACAAAACAAGTTAAATAAGTAATAAAATATAGCTAACCTAGTGAGTACTGTGTGTATAATTTCAGTTGGTAGGGCTCAGAAACCACCTGTCCAAAAAAGAAAAAGAAAGAACAAAAAGTAAAAGATAGCATTTGAACAATGCCTTAAGAAATAATTGAGACTTTGTACACCAAGATGGCAGAAGGGGTTTTGGGCTATAAGATCAGAAAAAGCAAGTAATAGACATGAAAATATGCCCTCACTCCATTTTAGCTTCTGTTAGTCAGTGATCTAACTTGTTAATTCATGGGAAAAATGAAAGGCCATTCCTCTCCTACATCTCAAAACTGTCTCTATCTTTCCCTCCTATCTCAAAAGTCTCCCCACCCTTTACCAAAGCTAAATTCTCCAAATTGTTCCTGACCCTTTTGCTGCTTGTCTACTACCATATCGTGTTCCAGTTCTCATCCTCTCTCTTCTCCCTCTGTGGCCAAAATTTTGAAAGAATGGTCTATATTTATCTCTACTTCCTGATTCACTACTCAGTTACATAAGGTTAAATCATTTTTATTCAGTAAAATAAAATGAAATAAGGATATACTTTCTGATTTCCCACTTTCTTTTTTTAAAAATAAGTTAACCAATATTTCTTTTTAAAATTTATTTGCTATATTAAGGGAACAGAGAATGTACAGTCTCTAAATAGATTTCTCATGCCCAGAGGTTAACTATTAAACAGTTGAAACTCTGTGTAAGTATTTTCAGTAAATAAACTGCTATTGTAGTTATCAGTGAGAATTCTGAACCTTACACATGCTGTCTCTCAATGTATCTTTCCAAAACTCAGAGCTCTTTTACAATTCTTCAGATGAGAATAGGTAGGTTTACAATTCATCTTCTTCAGCAACATAAAAGAGGTACTTTTAAGGAAATTAATTCATGCTGGGCCCTTAATATTTTTTAGAAGACCCAAGATAAGGTAAGGTTTGATATCTCTACACTATACTGGCACACCGAGAAAAGTGTCTCAGTCCAGTCTTTGATTCATGTTTGGTTCTCCAGCTGTTTCATTTACTAAAGAAATAACGCCTAATGCCCTGGCCAGTATTGGTCAATGGTTAGAGTGCTGGCCCGTGCACCAAGGAGTCATGGTTCAATACCTGGTCAAGGGCATGTACCTGGGTTGCAGGTTCAATCCCTAGTCCCAGTCAGGGAATGTGCGGAAGGCAACTGATCATTGTGTCTGTCTGTCTGTCTGTCTCCCTCACACCTCCACTCTCTCTAAAGATAAAAAAAAAATCTATGGAAAAAAATATTCTCTGCTGAGGATTAACAAAACAAAAGAATGGCTAAGATGGTCTCTCTTCTTATAATATAATACATAGCCAGAACTCTCCATAACTTATGTTGTGTACCTTTCTTGTCTCCAAAGCCAAATTTATCAGCACCTGTTAACCACTTACATTGATTTAAAAAATGCCAAGAACCACCCATATGTTATGTACACATAAGTCTTTTCATAAACAGTGAGTGTTATATATACTATTCCGTGAATAAATATGTGGGTCTTAGCAATATGTGGGTCTTAGCTCATCTTTTCAGATTTCCTTTGTAATAAATACTTTATTTCATTAAGCAATCCAAATATTTTGCTTTATATCTTTTAAAAATAGATTTATCCCACCTATATCACACTTTTTTAAAATGGCTCTTCTTAATGTAGACAAGATCTTTACCATGAATTTCTCTTCTGTTCTTCTAAGGAATAGAGTTTACAGAGCTACCAAATGTATTGAATATTACAGAAATTCCATAAATATTTGTCAATAGGCTAATTTATATTTAACAATATTAAGGTCACCAAACAAATGTTTTGATTAAGGAACAAATTGAAAATTTCAGGTCCACCTCTTCAGACTCCTTGTAGGGGTCAAGTCAAGACTATAAATGAAGACCTACATTGCATACGTCTAAATATTCAAGTTATAAATCAAGTTAAACTATTAAATAAAATATGGTCTCTTCCGCCAGCCTTGATAAATATACTTTCAACCACCTGGAGTTACTGATACTAATTTATAATTTTTAGACTCCTTGAAGTTCCACACTATGGTGTAGTGACATGGGAGTGCCAGCCCACACCCTTCTCTTCACATTCCCCAGTTCAATCAACAACTTGAGGGGGCTTGTTCACATGTGTGGACATCCTACCCACTTCAAACCCTAGCCACCCTTCCGGCTAAGGCTACTAATTTTATGCAGTACCCAGAGCATGGAGGTGGACAGAGTGAGGGCTTAAGATGGGCACATCCTCTTGGCTCTTCAGATCCTTCATCCTATGGCAAAGTGTGGCCAGAATAGAGTCCTCTAATTCATGGGTCCCAAAGCAAGGCCTGTCTTGCCCAGAACGAAAGGTAATACATACTGGGTAATTTACCAAATTGGAGAATTTACCAGATCAGTTTGTTACTAGTTAATATACTAGTTGAAAATAAACACAGTGGAACCTCAGTTCTTGAACTTAATTCGTTCTAGGACAGTGGTCGGCAAACTCATTAGTCAACAGAGCCAAATATCAACAGTACAACGATTGAAATTTCTTTTGAGAGCCAAATTTTTTAAACTTAAACTTCTTCTAACGCCACTTCTTCAAAATAGACTCGCCCAGGCCGTGGTATTTTGTGGAAGAGCCACATTCAAGGGGCCAAAGAGCCACATGTGGCTCGCGAGCCGCAGTTTGCCGACCACGGTTCTAGGAGACTGTTCGAGAAGTGATTTGTTTGAAAACCGAGTCATTATTTTCCCATTAGAAATAATGTAAATTGAATTAATCTGTTCCAGACCCCCAAATGATTCCCTGTTTTAATCTTTCTTATATACAGTACATGTCTAATGTACTGTTTAATCTATAAACACTTCTTTTCTTTAAGCTATCGAACCAACCAATACTAGCCTTAAGTGAATCACTTTTAGCATTTGGTCCAGGGATGTCTTTCAGGTCAGTATGTAGCATCTTTGCTTGGTCATATATCACACTGCCTCTGAAATGGCTGGCACTAGCTGCTTTTCATTTATCCAAATCAACAACAGTTTTCCTACCTCTTCAATTGTGATCATTGTTTCTTTCATACCCTTAGCAACATCAGCATTCTTGATGGCTTCTTTATGTTTTAAAATTCTGCTAATATTTGATTTCAGTTTTGCCAGCAACAAAAGCATTCTCTCTTTTATTGCCTGAGAGACACTTTTTGTCATGATGAGGTATCAACTTGAAAGGGTTGTCAGTTCGAAAACCGAAGTTTGGTTCGACACCGAGACATTTTTTTCTATGAACAACTTGGTCAAGAACCAAATTGTTTTAGATGGGAGATGTTTGAGAAATGAGGTTTCACTATGTAAAAATAAGATTACTAGTAAGTGGTAAAATCTGAGATCCCAAACTTTAATAACTTCAGTTCCCTCAAGATCTACAATTGAAGGGTCTAATATTTACCTGGATCTACTACTTAGACTAAATGTAGATTCTGTGTTTTCTTTAAAAATTCATACAAATTTACCAAATTCTACTCACATGCTACAGGGAGTTAAGAGAACTACGAGGAATAGAAGAAAGAGGGGAAGGAGAAAACATAGAGTATCAAAGACAAGATCAGATATGTGGTCTAAAAAAGTCATTTCCCTTGTGTTCTGTCACTTGTGTGGGGAAGCATATGACACCATTATTAACAATCTGATCAAAGCCACTAGTACCACAGCTTGTTCCCACTAACACACAGATTCCTGTAGTTCACTTGTTGGCCTCATAATGCCCCTATTCTAGACACTGTGTACACTGTAAATCAAGCTGAATTTTATCAGCATTAACTTGAGTCTAATGATAGCTCTCCCTATACCTCAACATAAATTGCTGCACTGTAATTTTTACGTTACTTAGCAAGAAAATTCACTTGTTAATTTGAAAAAAAACTAGTAAATAATTCTCATCACAATACATATATACATATTCCACAGGAAGGGAATTATTTTAACTGGAAATCTTATTTATGTGTACTTACTGAGATTGTACCATTGTCTAGACCTATGGACAGTCTTCTTGTTTCCGGGTTAAAAGACATGCATGAACATGGAGCTGAAAGAAATGAACATGTTGATGAAGTTAACAAAACAATGATTCTCATTGATGCAGGATGACTAGCTAAAAGTGTATGGCTATATATATATTTTTTGGCCACTATTTCATGAATAACAGTTCATTTAACTC
Source organism: Plecotus auritus (assembly GCF_963455305.1). Taxonomy (NCBI): domain Eukaryota; kingdom Metazoa; phylum Chordata; class Mammalia; order Chiroptera; family Vespertilionidae; genus Plecotus; species Plecotus auritus. The sequence goes on along the minus strand of NC_137772.1, from coordinate 96,310,624 downwards.
CCACTCACCAAAAATGAAAACAGTAAATTTACAGCCAACCCTAGTTTTTCAGTTATGCTTTTAATCAATATAACAAATAAGATATTCTCAAACTATACAAGTTCTAAGGGGCTTGGTCTCAGCTGTTCTGTCCATATCAAGTCTAAGTTTGCTTGACTAGATTAATAATATTTTTTGCTGTGTAATCCTTCTGTCACCAGCCTATCTGTCTCTTCCACTCAAACCCCAACTTTAATAGAAAAAAAAACCACTATCTTTTCTGAAGTAGTTAAACAAAAGAAAGATCTCATTATCCCTCCACTAGTATAAAAATCTATTTTGAATCACAATTGATTTGGGGTATGAAGACTAGCAGAAATCTTTTATCCTCAGCATTCAAGGGATATGCTAGAAGCTGCTAATTGAAAAAGACTGAGGATTTGTCTCAATCTAAACAAGAAACAACTTGACACAGGGCCAGGCTCTACAGGAGAGAAACCAGGTGAGTCAGTTCACCCTGTCCTGGACAGGGCTAACTGGTTCTGCAAGAATGACCTCAGCTTAAGTAAATTAAGCATGTCTGGAAGCCACGTGTGGCCATGAAGTGCTTGCTAAACAGTCAGCTTCCAGGTGCCTGCCTTATCGACCTATGCTTGCTTGTAAGAATGGAGGCCTTTTGACAATTTTGCTATACTGAAATAGTTGTTCTAAAGAGTCCTACACAATTTTTAAAAATCCCCCCTATCTTCACAGTAGTGCTGTAGATCATGAACTATTCATCATCATAATCATAACTGGCATCAGATATTTTTATTAATACTTTACACAGTTATGATTAGATGTCTTACCCAAGGTCACACAGGAAGAAAAAGCTGGAAAAGGTTCAAAGACGTAACTCAAACACAGTCCTACTTTCAAACATCTAACTTAGATATCTTTAAACTATAAAAGAACTTCAAGTTCTACTAACAGAGCCATTTCATAAACACATCAATTAGTAATATTATTTTTAAATATATTTTATTGATTTTTTACAGAGAGGAAGGGAGAGGGATAGAGAGTTAGAAACATCGATGAGAGAAAGACATCGATCAGCTGGCTCCTACACACCTCCTACTGGGGATGTGCCCACAACCAAGGTACATGCCCTTGACCGGAATCGAACCTGGAACCTTTCAGTCCGCAGGCTGATGCTCTATCCACTGAGCCAAACCGGTTAGGGCTATTTTTTTCACTCTCTATAAAAGGGCCCTGAACCAAAATAAAAAGATCTTCTAAACTACATAATCACTTTTTTCTAATTTTCAATCATGATACAGTTAGAAAATAGAAACATACAAAAAATAATTTTCCCCATGAACTCCTACTAGTATAGCAATATATCTTCTTTTAGTTTAGCCACAAAATTAAACTAGATTGCCAAAGGAACACTGCTGGAAAAAGTAATCAAATGGTATTTAATGCACTGCCCTAATAAAGTCTTACTTGCCTGTGGCCTACAAACTATGTTGACAAAATTTCTACACAGATGCTAAGATGCCAGGTCACATAATCCCACATTGTGGGTAAAATTAAAATCCAATGATTTCATGAAAAATTATCATGTTAGCTGAAAAAAGCAAACAAAAATACATTGTGATTACAACTACATAATCTACATAAACACATAAAAATATACACAGAAAAGCTAAATATAGTGTTCAAGTAACAAGATTACTTCTTTAAATTGTCTTTATTTAGTATTTTGCTATTCCTGTTACAATTTTTAAATTGAATAATTTATTAAATACTAGCGGCCCGGTGCATGAAATTCATGCACGAGGGGGTGTGTCCCTCAGCCCAGCCTGCACCCTCTCCAATCTGGGACCCCTAGAGGGATGTCCAACTGCCCATTTAGGCCCAATCCCAGTGGGCAGTCGGACATCCCTTTTGCAATCCAGGACTGCTGGCTCCCAACCGCTCACCTGCCTGCCTGCCTGATTGCCCCTAACTGCTTCTGCCTGCCAGCCTGATCACCCCCTAACCACTCCCCTGCCAGCCTGATCGACATCTAACTGCTCCCCTGCCGGCCTGATTGCCCCTAACTGCCCTCCGCTGCCAGCCTGGTCACCTCTAACTGCCCTCCCCTACCAGCCTGGTCGCCCCTAACTGTCCTCCCCTGCAGGCCTGGTAGCCCCCAACTGCCCTCCCCTGCTGGCCTGGTAACCCCTAACTGCCCTCCCTTGCCAGCCTGGTCACCACTAACTGCCCTCCCTTGCCAGCCTGGTGCCCCCTAACTGCCCTCCCCTGCCAGCCTGGTCCCCCCCAACTGCCCTCCCCTGCTGGCCTGGTCACCCTTAACTGCCCTCCCCTGCAGGCCTGATCCCTCCCAACTGCCCTCCCCTGCTGACCTGATCACCCACAACTGCCCTCCCCTGCCGGCCATCTTGTGGTGGCCATCTTGTGTCCACATAGGGGTGGCCATCTTTGACCACATGGAGCAGCCATCTTGTGTGTTGGCATGACGGTCAATTTGCATATTACCCTTTATTAGATAGGATAAGTATGGGAATATAAAGCAAAATTTGATCACAGCCCAAAAGACTATGGACTGGTCAAGGATAACCGTATCACTTAGCTATCTGCCTGGCTATGTAAAAGTATTTTCTATGTAATTCCCTCCAAAGTTCATATCTATTTATATAATAGTTAAAAAAGCCATTGATTTTTAAATGTGATTTAAAAGACATTTTTATAATATTGCACAGCCTATCCTTAAATCTGCATTACTATTTCTCTAGTCATTGTTTTTCCCTCATTTACCAAATTTCTTGTTATTCTATCAAATTTAGAATGCTCACAGTCATGTGACACAATGATATATAAGGTAATATGGCTGTCATCAAGGAATTTCTGGATTGTGACTACATATAAGAACTGTAAGACTTGTCCCCAATGTCACCTTAGTTCAAATCACTTTATATTGACAGTAAGCAATACCACCAGAATTCAAAAGGAAAAGACCTTTCCTATTATAAGGAACCATAAAAAAGAAATTTTAATAGAAATTCTGTTGTTCTAGAACCCATATACTTGAACACAAGATGGTTACAGACAGGGAATGCCAGATCTAGAGGGCAATACTTCCCAAATACTGTCCCAAACCAGCAAACATCCCTTAAAAGAGGCACCATGGTAAAGCATCAAGCAAACCTGTGTATGAGTGTGTGTGTGTGTGTGTGTGTGTGTGTGTGTGTGTGTGTGTACACATATGTAGAAAGAAAGACTTTTGGTGGGACAGTCTTATGACGCTCCTCAAACCATTTCCCAACTGTGACACACCCATAGGAATAGTTCCTATGTTAGTTGCCCATAACCCTGTAGGGCTAAGGAGGCAGGGAGTGATTGAAAAAAATATTTATGCCCCTTTTGTTGTTATAGTAAATGTCTTTCCTTTTGGGGAACAGGGGAGTAAAGAGATCAACACAGAGATCCTTCTAACTTCAACTCACCAGAAATTATCAAAAAAGCAACCTCGGAAAGACTAGTGCTACGGCCCTTACAAAATGCGCTCCTATCCATCCATGCAAGAAAATATCAAAGGGGCAAAACTGTGCGAGAAAGGATAATAAGATACAGTAATGTTAATTATAGATAAATGGTAAAGGGAATCCTCTGGCAAGAAGAATAAGGGAGGAAACAAAATATGATGTAAGCACAATATTTGTAGTGAGGTTACAAAAATGTGATGTTTCATAAATAATATTTCAGTGCTATAGAACTAATAATCATCCTATATAATAAAAGCCTAGGTGGCGTCACACCCTCATGCAACATCGCCACAAGATGACCACCACAAGATGGCCTCCCTCACATCATCACAAGATGGCTGCCACAAGATGGCTGGCAGGGGAGGGCAGTTGTGGGTGATCAGGCCAGCAGGAGAGGGCAGTTGGGGGCAATCGGGCTGGTAGGGGGGAGGGCAGTTGGGGGGACAATCAGGCTGGCAGGGGAGTTAGGGGTGACCAGGCCTGCATGGGAGGGCAGTTGGGGGTGATCAGGCCAACAGGGGAGGGCAGTTGGGGGCCATCAAGCTGGCAGGGGAGGGCAGTTGGGTGCGATCGGGCTGACAGGGGAGCAGTTAGGTATCAATCAGGTCGGCAAGAGAGTGGTTAGGGGGCAATCAGGCTGGCAGGCAGAAGTGGTTAGGGGCAATCAGGCAGGCAGGCAGGCAGGCAAGTGGTTAGGAGCCAGCAGTCCCGGATTGTGAAAGGGATGTCTGACTGACAGATCGGGCCTAAACCGTCAGTCAGACATCCCCCAAGGGATCCCAGATTGGAGAGGGTGCAGGCCAGGCTGAGGGACATCCCCCACCCCTGTGCATGAATTTCATGCACCAAGCCTCTAGTAAGTCAATAAAAAATAATGGTCTCTTTGTTGGCTGAAAGTTCATCAGAGATGAACTGGCTGAGAGACTACTCTACTCTTTTGCCTTAAAATTGCATTCCCCAGAGGCTGAGCAGTGGCTGACCAGAACTATAAAATTACAATACAGCTTCCCTCTATGACTATCAAAACTGTGTCCCTGAATTCAAATTGAACTAAATACAGCATGACACAAAACCTGAAGATATATTTATTTCCCCCACCTTTAACTGTTTTGTAGGGTGACCCTCATTCGCTAAGGCCTCTCATGTATACCATGTGTCAAAGTTTATGGAGCCTGCAACCTGGACAGGGATCGGGAGGGCCTGTGGGAAGAGATCCCACACCCTATGTTGGTAGGAAAGTCCTACAGAAAGAAATCTATGTTTACAACAGAACTCTATGGTTCTAATGGTCCTTCCCCTGAACTTCCTCTTCCCCTCAGTAAAAAAGGGGCATTCCACTTCTTTCACTGTGTGCTTGTGGCTCACCATGGCTGCATGTACTGGACTGCAATCCTTTCTTTATCCTCAATATATCCTTTTTTGGTGATGGAATACCTGGTTGGCTTTTGTTTACATTTGATACATGCTATGTGTAGTTTGCCTGAGACTGCTGCCACCTCCCCTCCCCCCAATAACTGAAATTCAAAGACTTGCCACAAGTCTTGTTGATGTCCTATCCTATTTTTTTCTAGCTTCCTATTTTCTCACCGTTTTTATTGAAATCTAGAAAAAACTGATTCCAATGTCTTCATAAAATAGTACAAGAACTAATTTTCCATGCTATCTGATTAAGATTTGCCATCTCCCTTCTCTGTCTCAGACTTATGACAGTCAAGGAAGTATATTTGGCAATATTTTAAGATAGTGAAAGCTAAAAATAAGATAGAAAAGAAATTGGTGCAGGCTATGTGCAATGGGAAATAACATTCTCTTACTTTTACCTTCATGGCCTGCCAAAATCTTATCTTTAAAATTAAACACTATTTTTGTTTTGTTTGATTAAAGTATTACAAATAGTAGTACACATGTCTCCTTTTTACCCCATTGACCTCCCCCCCCCGGCCTCCTCTCTCCTCTCGCACATGCCTCCACTCCCCGTCCCCAGTGGCTGTGTCCATTGGTTATGCTTATATGCATGCATACAAGTCCTTCAGTTGATCTCTTACCCGCCCCCCAACCCTCCCCTGCCTTCCCACTGTAGTTTGACAGTCTGTTGGATGCTTCTTTGTCTCTGTACCTATTTTTCTTCATCACTTTATGGTGTTCTTTATATTCCACAAATGAATGAGATACTGTGATATTTACCTTTCTCTGACTGGCTTATTTTGCTTAGCATAATGCACTCCAGTTCCATGTATGCTGTTGCAAATGGTAAGGATTCCTTTTTTTTTTTTACAGCAGCATAGTATTCCATTGTGTAGATGTACCACAGTTTTCTAATCTATTCATCTGCTGATGGGCATTTAGGCTGTTTCCAAATCTTACCTATTGTAAATTGAGCTGATATGAACATAGGGGTGCATATATCCTTTCTGATTGGTGTTGATGTTTTCTTAGGATATATTCCTAGAAGTGGGGTTACTGGGTCAAATGAGAGTCCCATTTTTAATTTTTTGAGGAAATGTCATAATGTTCTCCACAGTGGCTGCACCAGTCTGCATTCCCACCAGCAGTGCACGAGGGTTCCTTTTTCTCCACATCCTCTCTAGCACTTGTTTGTTGATTTGTTGATAATAGCCATTCTGACAGATGTGAGATGGTACCTCATTGTCGTTTTGATTTGCATCTCTCGGATGATTAGTGACTTTGAGCATGTTTTCATATGTCTCTTGGTCTTCTGTATGTCCTCTTTCAAAAAGTGTCTATTTAGGTCCTTTGCCCATTTTTTTATTGGATTGTTTATCTTCCTTATGTTAAGTTGTATGAGCTCCCTGTAAATTTTGGAGATTAATCCCTTATCAGAGATAACATTGGCAAATATGTTTTCCCATGCAATGGGCTTTCTTGTTGTTTTGTTGATGGTTTCTTTTGCTGTGCAGAAGCTTTTTATTTTGATGTAGTCCCATTTGTTTATTTTCTCCTTAGTTTCCATTGCCCTAGGAGCTGTATCGGTAAAGATATTGCTACGACAAATGTCTGCTATTTTGCTGCCTATGGCTTCTTCTAAGATTTTTATGATTTCCCGACTTACGTTTAAGTCCTTTATCCATTTTGAGTTTATCTTTATGTATGGTATAAGTTGGTGGTGTAGTTTCATTTTTTTTTTTTTGCATATATCTGTCCAATTTTCCGAACACCATTAATTGAAGAGACTGTCCTGACTCCATTGTATGATCTTGCCTCCTTTGTCAAATATTAATTGAGCATAATGGCTTGTGTCGATTTCTGGGTTCTCTGTTCTGTTCCACTGGTCTATATGTCTGTTCTTGTGCAAGTACCAGGCAGTTTTGAGAACAGTGGCTTTGTAGCATAGCTTGATACCTGATATTGTGATCCCTCCAACTTTGCTCTTCTTTCTCAAGATTGCTGCAGCTATTCAGGGTCTTTTTTTATTCCAGATGAATTTTTGGAGAGTTTGTTCTAGGTCTTTGAAGTATGCCATTGGTATTTTAATGGGGATTACATTGAATTCATAGATTGCTTTGGGTAATATGGACATTTTGATGATGTTGAGTCTACCAATCCAAGAACATGGTATATTCTTCCATTTGTTTATGTCTTCCTCTACCTCTTTTTTCAGCATCCTGAATACAGGTCCTTTACCTCCTTGGTTAAATTCATTCCTAGGTATCTTAATTTTTTTTTGTTGTTGCAATGGTAAATGCGATTGTTTTTTTAGTTTCTCTTTCTGTGAGTTCATTATTAGTGTATAAAAAAGCCATAGACTTCTGGGTGTTTATTTGTATCCTGCTACATTTCCAAATTCATTTATTAAGTCTGTTACTGAGTATTTTTTAAACGTAAATCTGTGTAGTTTCAGGCAGGTATTCAGCTTAAAGGTTAGAAGAAAATAAAATAAGAAAAAACTCCAACCTGGGCAATTATATCAATAACTACATAATTTGAATGGGGAAAAGCTCAAGAGATGCAAGTCCTAGAAAAAGGGAACTCAAGAGACCAACATCAACCTCAACAGAGTCAATAATTAAGTGGATTAGAGAGAAATTGTCCACTTGTGTTTCTAATACTTGTACACCATAGGTCAGGGGTGGGGAACATCTGTGTAAGGCCTGAGAAATCATTTGGTCTGACCTGGCCAAGGCATTAGGGGTGAGTTAATTAAATATAGCAGACTAATTTTTAAGTTGATAATTTTTTATGGCCTACAAATAATGTTATAAATATCCAAATGGCTGTTGGCAGAAAAATGGTTTCCATCCCTGATCTTAAAAAAATATTGTACTTGCTTTAAAAAAAAAAAATGTAGTTGAGAGCAGGATTCTCACAATTCTTCTACTTGGGGAAAAGTTTCCTAATTTCTATTACTTATACCTATAATTCTTTCAGTTTATGACTTATTTTCTGTCCTTTGCTGATAGGTTGAACTTTGCTCAAATCAACAGAAGTTTCACTGACGGGTAAGCCTGAATTTCAATCACACTGACTGCTTTACAATGCTAAAGGCATTATTTGGCAGGAAACATGAATCTTCATGGAATGTTCTGGTGGGAACCTTAAAACTAAGTAAACAACATTACTTCCATGAATAAAACTTCAGTTGTTAAAGGCATCCTGGTGAAGTTAAATGTCAAAATTCTGAGTTAAAAGGGCTTTGAATACAGAGCCTTCAAGGAGCACCCCACCACCACAAAGCAAAGATTTAATTTCCTGATCTTACTTCATTCAGCCCTGTTTGTCACAAGATAGTTTTTATTATGTTTACAATATTCAACTCATGTTCTATTTTATTAAGAAAACTTATATCTATGACTTCGAGTGCCTGGTGTTTAAAAGCATTTTTTCATTTAAGTCAAATATTTTATGTACTCAAACAAAATGAACCATTTATTTTCTTTTAATTTAGTGAGTGACATCAACAAAATTACAGTGAATTATCAATAGTCACTTTTTCTCCCTGACAAGTTGTAAGTTATAACAAAGTGATCTAAAAACTACAGCAAATATAAAATTACTGTCCGATGAAAATCAAACAAAAGTATGCAAAATAAATGGCTTAATTACTCAGATTAATATCTGTTATCTTCAGTTTAAATAATCAGTGTTCTCCTTCATTTCCACTAAAAATCAAAAGTTCCTTAGGTACCTTAGTAAACATAAAAATGAAAAGGTAACATTATTTCAAAAATGTAAATACTATAAACAATACATTGTTTTTACACATGGTTCCATAATATAACCTATATAAAATAGAAACCAACAAAGGAACAATATACATCATAACTAGCAAACAAGAAGTTATTTGAAATAAGGTATAAACAACAGGATGAGCATTTCCTATATCCCCCCATCTGCCAAGAAACACCCTCAATCCAATTAAAGATATTGTCTAAAAGTGACCAAAACAAACACTAGCTTATAAAATCAGAACTGCCAAACCCATTATTTTCAATACCTTTCTATCATGAATGTAACTACATGAATTTCCTCCCCAAACTTCAATAAACCCAACAGAAGAAGTGGGATAACACATGAACCACTTTCACAGTCCTAAAATATTAAAAGTTGTCCTTTGACTTCACCAATGGGAAAATTCCCGTTTGCAATTTACATACAGAATAACTCATTTCCTTCCCAGATAAAAAGATATGAAATATTAAGAGTTTTAATATTCTAAGTCCTCAATTGCAAGTTATCCGTTGCTCTGGGAGCAATTTTCATCCTTTTTCATCTCATGGCACACATAAACTACTAAAATTCTGTGGCACACCAAAAAATGTATCTTTGTCAATCTGACAAAAAAAAGTAGGTATAGTTTTGATTCATTCACACCAGATGGCTAACATGCTGGTTGTTGTCATTTTTTTAATTTGAGAATCTAAGGAAAAAGAGGTCAGTATCCTGGATTAATAGCCAGTTATTGCATGTTTTAAAAATTATTGCAGCTCCAGGCAGTGTAGCTCAGTCGGTTGGATGTTGTTCCAAATATTGAGAGGTCACCAGTTCAATTCCTGGTCATGGGCTAGATCCCCAATGGGGGGCATGCAGGAGGTGGCCGATCGATGTCCTGCTTTCACATCAATATGTCTTTCTCCTTCTCCTTTCCTCTCTCTCTCTCTCTCTCTCTAAAAATCAATAAAAAAATATTTTTAAAATGTTCTTACAACACACCAGTTGAAAATCACTTTTCTAAGACTACAGTTCCAACAAATAGGAAAAGGAAACCAATCTAGTCAAAACTTCACAAATTAGCAAATCTTTCCTAATCCCTCTGGGTTAAGATCAGCAATGTATACATTGCTAAACACCAATAACCTGAAAGGACTTTACAAATACTTATTTGATATTACAGGCCAGGTGCATGGAATTCGTGCATGGGTAGGTCCCCAGGCCTGGCCGGCGATCAGGGCCAATTGGGGCTTTCCTTCCCCTGGCTGCCGGCTGCTGGCCAGGGCCTCCCTTCGCACCCACCTTGGCCTGGTGCCGCCTGCTCACCTGCTCCACCATCCCGCCATGGTCCTGCTCTCTTCGGGGCCCATAGGGCTGGCAGTGCCTCTACTGCTGCCTGCTGCCAGTGCCCCATCACCAACGCCCGCCATGTTCCGCACTACCCCCTGGTGGTCAGCATACATCTAACTCCCAGTAGGATGAACTCACGCCCGTAGGGATAATTTGCATATTAGCCTTTTATTATATAGGACTAGGGGCCCAGTGCACGAAATTCGTGCACTGGGGGGGTGGGTCCCCTCAGTCCAGCCTGCCACCTCTCACAGGCTGGGAGTCCTCAGGGGATGTCCTACTGACGGCTTAGGTCCACTCCCCTTGGGGAGCAGGCCTAAGCCACAGTCTGGCCTCCCTCTGTGGGGGACTGGGCTGATCAGGGGAAGGCGCCAGCCCCATCACCCCGCTGCTGCAGCCACTGCAGCCACCGCAGCCACCAAAGTGTTTTCATCAATGTGGACTCCAGTCCCTTCACCATGAAAAAATGACAACTTTCTTTAGGCATTTTCAAGATGTGTCTTTTATAGGCTATGACATTTCTTTCTTTTTTTTTTTTTTCCCCTCACCTGAGGATATGTTTCCATTCATTTTTAGAGAGTGTGAAAGAGAGAGGGAAAGCCAGAGAGAAACATCAATGTGATAGGGACACTTTGATTGGTTGCCTCCTGCATGAGTCCTGACCTGGGCCCCGGAAAGGGAGGAGCCTGTAACCTAGGTACATACCCTTGATCAGAATCGAACCTGGACCCTGCAGTCAGCAGGCTGAGGCTCTATCCACTGAGCCAAACTGGCTAGGGCAGGATATGACATTTCTTAGCCCCTCCAGCAGTGGACCTTTGTTTTTTTCTCTAGGACTGTGGTGGAAAAACCCTAGATCACCTTCTTGGATTCTTATTACCCAAGTTACCAAGAACACTGCAAGTGGCGGCGTATAGGGAACTTAGCCAATGAGTGGTCAGAAAAGGTGTTTACGCTCGAACTGGTTTGGCTCAGTGGACAGAGCGTCGGCCTGCAGACTGAAGGGTCCCAGGTTTGATTCCTGTTAAGGACATGTACCTTGGTTGGGGGCACATCCCCAGTGGGGAGTGTGCAGGAGGCAGCTGATAGTTGTTTCTCTCTCATCGATGTTTCTGACTGTCTTTCCCTCTCCTCTCTTCTCTGTAAAATCAATAAAATATATTTTTTTAAAAAAGAAAAGAAAAGGTGTTTCCTCTGCAGCTCATGCACAGAGGATCCCCTGTGTTGTGTCCACTGGGCTAGGGGCGTGTCCCCGCGGTTCAGGTCCGCACACCCCCAAGGCCAGCAGCCAGCCCCACGTTGTGGGTGCCGAGTTGGGGGCATGAACCCGGGCCACCACTTGGTACTGGCGCACACACAAGTGGCCGCCCCACCCCCAGACACTTGGCACCTGCACCCATAGGCCCGGAGTGGCCGGGGGCGTTCTGAGACCCTGGCAGCTCAGGGCCTACACACAGGCCTACAGGCTAGGAGCGGTCTGGGTCTTGAGGATGTTCCAGGGACCCAGGCTGCTCAGCACCTGCGTATGCAAATTAACCCACCATCTTTGCCGGGTTAATTTGCATACACACTCCTGATTGACTTGTGGGTGTCACGGAGATACAGTCAATTTGCATCATTCTGTTTTATTAGTGTAGATATCTCATAACCAGAAAATGGACAGTTTATCAGTTAGACTTCAGACCATAGAAAATGTAAAGGTCTCCCCCAAAGCTGACTCAGCAAATTGGTAGCAAAAATGCAAATCAAATACCAGTTTCCCTCCCAGGCATAGGTTCTAACATACAAGGTATTTTAAATACAGTAGTTCCCCTCTCCCCTTACCTGCAAGGGATACATTCCAATAACCCAGTAGATGCCTGAAAATACATATACATACTATGTAAACCCTATATATACTATGTTTTTCCTATACACACATATCTTTTCATAAAGGAAGCACTTTATGGGTTCTCTTTGACTTATGTTAATTGCCAAACACCATTACTCTTTTAAAAAGAATTTTTTAATACAATTTTTTATTAATTTTAGAGAGAGAGGAAGGGAGAGGGGGAGAGAAACATTGTTGATTGCCTTCTGTTCACACCCCTACCTGAGACCTAACCCACAACCCAGGTAAGTGCCGTGGAGAAACAGTCCAGAGATGAAAGACGCTGACGACGCCTTGCCACGCTAGCAGTCAGCAGCTGTGTGTCGCAGCAGGTTGCCTAGGACCAAACCAGAGAGGGTCGGACCTGCATTGCCACCATGTGCCCACCATCCAGATATCATTGCTGACATGTACACATAAGGAACTGTTGGACATTGAAATTGGGACTCAAACATTTTTTGTTATTATATGTTTATTTCTAGTCTGCAGAGGCAAGATTTTTTAAAGGAAAGAAATGGGGGAAAAATAGATACAGAGGCAAAGAAGCATTGAACAGACTGTCAAACTACAGCGGGAAGGCAGGGGAGGTTGGCGGGGGGGGCGCTGTAAGAGATCAACTGAAGGACTTGTACGCATGCGTATAAGCATAACCAATGGATACAAGACACCGGCGGGGGGTGGGGGACAGGTAAAGGCATGTACTGGGGGGTAGGGGAAGTGGGGAGGAGGTCAATGGGGGGAAAAAAAAGAAGACATATGTACTACTATTTGTAATACTTCAAACAATTAAATAAATAAATAAATAAATAAATAAATAAATAAATAAATAAATAAATAAAATGCAAAAAAAAAAAAAAAGGTGCCCTGAATGAAAATCTAACCGGCAGCCTTTCTGTACACAGAATAGTGCTCAACCAACTCAGCCAGGCTCAGCACCATTACTCTTTTACTTTGGGTTCATTATTAAATAAAATAAGGGTTACTTCAACATTAGCACTGGCATTGTGAGACATTCAATCTGATCACCAAAAGGGCTACTAAGAGACTAAAGGCCAGGGAGCATGTACAACAGGGAGAAGCTGGACAAAGGGATGATTCATGACCCAAGTGGGACAGGGAGAGATTTCATCACACCACTTAGGACGGTGCTCAATTTAAAACTCATTAATTGTTTTTTTCTGGAATTTTCCATTTTTGACCACACTGATTGGCTGGTGGGAGTCGCGGAGGTATGATCAGACCATGTTTGACCACACTGACTGAAACCATGGAAAGTGAAACCACAGATAAAGGAGGACTACTGTACTCCAATCTTTTTTTTTTTTTTTTTTTTTTACATAATATATTTTTACTGATTTCAGAGAGGAAAGGAGAGGGAGAGAGAGAAACATCAATGATGACAGAGAATCATCGATCAGCTGCCTGCTGCATGCCCCACAATGGGGATCGAGCCTGCAACCTGACATGTGCCCTGACCAGGAATCGAACCTGTGACCTCCTAGTTCACAGGTCGATGCTCAACCACTGAGCCACACTGCCAGGCTTTACTCCAATCTTAAACAATTCCTATTTTTGGGTGAATTTAATGTAAACAGCAAAACTATGTTCAAACTTCATCTCTATATTTGTCTTACCTAAGATCATTTACTTAATGCATTCCCTACCTCATTTCATAAAGAATGTGAAATGGCTTAAAAAAAAACAGATAAAATAAAACCAAACAATAGGAATAAGCAAAAAGTCATGACTAAGAAAATACATAAGAACAGAAAGAAATTAGAATATAGATCTATTGTGAAACAAAATAGGTTTCACATTTCACATTATCCTTTAGAACCATGTACCAGGTCCTTAGAACTGTTCCTCCAAACCTTTTCACCTCATGGTAGATACAGAAAATTAGATTTGGATGCCACTGGAGTGAAAGGAAGAGAATACTAGGGCCAAGATGACTAGATTACCCCTGCTCTGCTACAGGGATCAGTTCTCAGACCCAGTAAACCATTTGGGCCATCCTAGTATGTTGTAGTGTTCATGCTAGGAAGTTCCACCTTAGAGAAAGCAAAGGGTTTCTCACTCTCTTATTTGAAAAATATTACTGCTTAGTGCTTCTTATCAAAAGGACACTGAGCATTATGGTAGACAATTACTTCAAAAATAGCAATAATGTACACATCAGTCTGAGATGAGAGCACAATGAATGAAGGCATTTCTGCACAGGGCTAACACAGAGTGGGGAAAATCAAAATACAGATGAATAATCAAACTTCATGATGCCACTATAAATAGACTTTCAACCAGGCTTTAGATTAAAAACTGGGAAATAAACAGTTAAAAATTATGTTTTCCAGTGAGAACTAGAGTTCCTATACTTTAAAAGTTAACAAAGACACAGAAAACAGTGTGGTAGTTACCAGACGGAAAGGGGTGGTGGGTGGTAGAGGGTAAAGGAGACCAAATATATGGTGACGGATGATAAACTGACTATGGGTGGTGGGTACAAAATGCAAAATACACATCATGTATCATAGTAATGTACACTTGAAACCTTTACGACCCTATTAACCAATGTTACCCCAATAAATTTAATTTTAAAAAAAGAGAGATAGCCCAGTCGGAGTGGCCCAGTGGTTGAGCATCAATCAACCTATGAACCAGGATGTCACAGTTTGATTCCTAGTCAGGGCACATGCCCTGGTTGCGGCTGGATCCCCAGTAGGGGTCCTGTAGGAGGCAACCAATCAATGATTCTCTCTCATCATTGATGTTTCTATATCTCTCTCCCTCTTCCTTCCTCTCTGAAATCAATATAAGTATTTTTTTAAAAAAGAGACAAAATAAGTTAACTAAGTAAGTAGTAAAGTGACCAGACTTGTGTGAAAACTGACAGGCCCAACCACTACTTCAGACTGGACAAACCATCCCCTCAGGCCACAGCAGAAAGCTGGAAATATGACAAAAGAGGTCATTTGATGGCTCTGTTAGGTGTGCCTTTTATCTGTAATTAATCTTTGAAAAACTGTCTTCTATTTTGCTTTGGGAACAAAGTTATAAACACTTAGGAGCCAAAGTAAATTCCACCTGCCTATCCTGGCAGGAACAGAACCCACAGAGGTTTACCTATTATCCAACACACCCTAGTCCTGAGGCTTTGCCCCTCTTAACTGCCTATTCACTACATCACTGGCAGACAAGCTGTTTTACCTCTGTGCCCAAGGGGAAAAGCTGGCAACAAAGGCCCAGACATGATACCCAATACTTTAATAGAGTAAGAAAAATCTCAAATACCTGCCACCCTGGCTCCTGCTTGAGATCTCTCTCCTTCATTCCTTTGTCTGACCTAGTTGGTAAAGTAAATCTAAAATATCCCAACCATGAAAATAGAAATGCCTGTGCTTTTCATGTGTATGTGTGTTTTTTTCCTGTGTAGTGTGATGCAATGTGGTGATTGAAATGGTATTTATCAGATGCCTGAAACAAATAAGCACACAAATGGACACAACAGAAACCTCAACTCTATACAATCAAGAAGGCCCCTTTCTGGTTTCCAAACCCAGGCAGGTCCCAGGAGAGTAGATTGTAACTTGATCTTGTCATAGGCAATAAGTAGGTACTACGTGAGATATGCCATGAGGATATTATTTTTTTAGTATTTTTCATTGATTTTAGAGAGGGAGGAAGGGAGAGAGAGAGAGAGAGAGAGAGAGAGAGAAACATCAATGAGAGAGAAACACCGATTGGTTGCCTTCTGCACGCCCTCCACCTGGGATTGAGCCCACAACCTGGGCATGTGCCCTGATCCAAAATCGAACTGTCAACCTCTTGGTGCATGGGTCACTCAACCACACCAGCTAGGCAAGAGGGTATTATTTTTTTAAATTTATCTTTATTGATGATATTACTTTTTGAAAGAATATTTGATAAGGAAATGCTCTTACTTCTCACACATCCATAAAAATCAGCTTTTAGGAAACTACAAAACAAGTAATCAGTTACCCAAATTCTCTAAACAGCAGGGGTTTAAAATGGAATTTTTGTGACCATGTTTCCATTATGCCTACTTCCCATGTTTTAACACTCACCATGCATCATAGGTGGTGCTTATTTTAGGTCTGCCTTCCCCACCATGAAGACAGGAATCATCTTCCATATTTAACCACCATATCCATGGTGTTTAGTACAGAAGAAACATTTAAAATCTGCTGAATGGACTACCCACAAAAATTAAGAAAATAGGATAAATATTTCTTTATGCTGTTCTTTACTTGCCCTCACTTTTCCCAGACTATTATCAGCTTAACACCATAGTAACAGCAACAGGCTCAGTCCTTTCTCTCTAAGAATTATAGAGATCCAAGAGAAACTGAACAGAGGGGAGGAGGTATACAATTCCAATCAGGGTTAGGCTGAGTCACATTCCTGCAGTTGCAAGGAACAGAAACCCACTGGAAAGAACTTAAGCACAAATGGGCATATCCAGTAAGAGAGGGAGTATCTCTTGAACTCAAAGGAAGAAGCCAAGCCAGGTTTCTGGGGGTTAGGAGGATGATGAGGAAAACCTTCAGCATCACTGGCTCAGGATTATCTCCCTGTGAACCAAGTAGTCCTTCCTTCCTTGTTCACACTTTCCTTTAAGCAAATCAGCTTTCATGGCTTCTTCAAGTACACAAATGCCTCACAGCTCTAGGGTATACATGTTCCCAGCTCAAGGGACCAGCGTACACTGAGACTAGCATTTCCTACTTGAAATTCTAAATTCCTGGGAAAATCAGATTGGATCAGGGGCAAACAGCCTTAACCAGGCAAGTCTGGTTTCTCCTGGCTCCCTCCTAAAGAAGACATGGGAGTTCCACAGAAAAGACAGGGTATGAGGAGACTCCCAAAGCAGTAGCTGTGTTTGTTATCATGGTGAGTTTACTCATCTTTCTTTTGTCTTCCACTCCCACATGTTCACTCAGCCTTATCACACCGCCTTTTAGGCTCACTCACTGCCATCAAACTTAGCCTCCAGTAATCATTCTTTCTCATCTAATGCCTTCTGTTTCCTTCTCTCCATTAAACTTCAAATTCTCAGTGCTACCCAGAACATGACAAATACTATATTTAAAAGGTGTTTTAATGGACAAAATAAGCCATTATTATATGTACAAGATATTTTGTTTTATTTGGAATTTGGATACCACTATAAACACACAATGTGGTCATGTCCACCAAGTGGTGTCCATATTACAGCATCCAGATATACTGTACCTTTTCACTTATTTTATAACTAATACCACATACCTGTCATTTAAGGATAATATTGACAAAAACACCTTTAAAAGAAAGGATTGCAAAACGACTTGTTGGAAATTAAAAACTATTTCAGGTTTTCTAATTAACCAAAAATGTAGCATACTTCCTTATGCAATAAAATTATGCCTCTCTCAAGTTAAACAAAACTTAAATTCTTGCTCAGACATCAGTGACTATGTTATCTAAATGCATATGATTCCTAGGGACATAAAAGCAAATTTCTGACCAATTATGAAGAACACAGCCTTTTGTTATTTTATCTCTCATGGTAGTGGAACCATCCTATCTAATAAAAGAGTAATATGCAAATTAACCATCACTCGGCTATACCCACAAGCCACGCCCACAAGCCACGCCCACTAGCCAATCAGGAGCGAGTATGCAAATTAACCCCAACCAAGATGGCTGCAGCCATGGAGAGAGCAGGAGGGAGGCTTGGGTTGCCCCGGCGATGGAGGAAGCCAAGCTTTCCGCACACCCTGGCCGGCCCAGGCCTCCGCTTAAGGCTACAAAGTTTTAATGATAGAAGATACATAAATCCCCCCAAAAATGGCTGCTGCCACGGAGCAAGCAGAAGGCTTGGCTCCACTCCAGGCTACAAAGTTTCAATTGTAGAAGATAAATAAATCCCAGATCCCAGGGCCTCTGCTTGGGTCACTGGTGGGCGTGGCTAGCCTGCAAACCACCACAGGCCCCTCGCCCAGGCTGCCCCACACCCCAAGGGAACCCCCACCCTGATCCGGGACACCCTTCAGGGCAAACCAGCTGGCCCCCACCCATGCACCAGGCCTCTATCCTATCTAATAAAAGAGTAATATGCAGATTGACCATCACTCCAACACACAAGATGGCTGCCCCCATGTGGTCAAAGATCCTGCCCCCATGTGGACACAGGATTGCAACCACAAGATGGCCAGCAGGGGAGGGCAGTTGGGAGGGACCAGGCCTGCAAGGGAGGGCAGTTGGGGGCGATCAAGCCTGCAGGGGAGGGCAGTTAGGGGTGACCAGGCCAGCAGAGGAGGGAAGTTGGGAGCAAACAGGCTGGCAGGGGAGCAGTTAGACATCAATCAGGCTGGCAGGGGAGTGTTTAGGGGGTGATCAGGCTGGCAGGCAGAAGCGGTTAGGGGCAATCAGGAAGGCAGGCAGGTGAGCAGTTGGTAGCCAGCAGTCCTGGATTGTGACTAAATGGGCAGTCGGACATCCCTCGAGGGGTCCCAGATTGGAGAGGATGCAGGCTGAGCTGAGGGACACCCCCCCACCCCGTGCACGAATTTCATGCACCGGGCCTCTAGTCCAACAATAAAAGATTATAGACATCATCTTGACCATATGTATTCCTTGTTCATATACAAATCCTGGCACCTAGCTTGATGGTCTGTATATAGTAGGTGCACCGTAAATGTTTGACTAGAATGTGTACTTTTACCTATGTATTTACAAATCAACACCACATATGCCTGAGGCTTTATATGCGTTTATATAAATGTATAAATTGCCACAAGACAATCTTCTCAAACTGTGAACCAAGTAGTCCAAGTAAGATGCTAGGGATCTTTTTAGAACGCAGATTCTCATTCAGAAGATCAGGACTGAAACTCAATATTTGCATTTCTAATAAGTTCTCAGGTGATCCTGATGCTGCTGGTCTACGGGCTCCATTTTAATGTCCAAATAATCGCTTTTTACTCCTTATACTAGAACACCATAGGTAAAGTATGCAAATAATTAGAGGGTCTTCTTTTCAAAGACTGTGCTCAGTCATTACGAAAATTATGATAATGTTCTCAGGGAAACTCTTTATTAACAGATTCAAGTCTTCAATAGTATTTATTTATTGAGCACCTATGCCAGGTGCAGAAGCTACAGCAGTCTTTTAGTCATTCTTGCAGACAACTTAATAAATGATGAAAATGCAACCCAAAGCTGCTTCTGTATTCTCAGTGATATTCAAATAAAGAGAGCATCAGAGAATGACACTTAAATGTGTATGAATGTGTATATGGTAAGGGGTTATATAAGTTATTGCTTAGGATCCTGTGTCATCATGAGGTTCCTATTAATGTTTATCTCAAGTACATTTCTTGCTTGCTATCCCAAGCCCTCACCCTTCTGCCCAGGTCTGCCTCTCCTCTGCCTTCGCAATCAAGGAAGTGACCAGTCTCTGGGATCAACTTCAATTTTTTGGATTATAGACCTTCCCCATCCCTTTCAGTGAGATGTTTTAACTAGTCTGATGAAAAAGCAAGACCATTAATCAGACTGGTTCATACCATTTAAAGGTCAAGAAAAAAATCAATCAGAGAATTCATTTCCCTTTCCATATACCTAAGTCCCCATTATTGCCTTTACATATAATGGTGTCTGCTGGAGGTACAATAGGTAAGGGACAAATGTAAGTACTCAGAATTACAAGAAGTTTCTTCTTCACTAATGTAGGGTTGAGTACTTTGTTCAGCTCTGGGGTTATGACACAAAATTCTAGAGACACATAAAACCTCAAAGATAATTTCAAAATCACAGAAAGCCATTACATCCTTAATAATTCATTTGTTCATAATCAGGCAAATTGTTATTTATGTTGTTACTGCATTCTTTTGCCAGAGGCATAAACATAATCACATCTACAATTTAGCATGAATTTATTTTAGTTATATTTTATAGCATATAGTTCTCAAAATGGATACTTGTATCAAGAAAAAAGATGCAAACTGTAGCAAGCCAAAGGGTATATGAGCCCGAACAGCAAATCTGAGGGATTTTTCTAGGATGTCAATTTTAATTAAGATTTGAAAGAAGGGGAATAAGGGAAATGTTTACTAATATAACTGATAACGAATGTAAATAATGGTTTTACACTAAAGCAAATATGGAATAGGATGCCCAAACTTCATTAATTTTAATGATAAAATTAAAATACTAACTGAAAAGAAAGTTCCTATTTTGGAGAGCTAGGTCTTCTCTCCCTACAAGGGAATGTCTACCAGTGTAAGAATCTAAGAATCACTCATATATTTTTCTTAAAGTATATTGGAAAGATTTGCTATTTATCAGTGTAAGGACATATTTCTCATATAAGATCTTGGGGAAATGAGGTTGACTTCCATTTAGATTGTTTCAATACTAAACAAATTCTTTTAAGAACTGAATGTTCAGTGTTGAATGTCTTGAATTTTAACAAATAACAACAATGCAAGGACAAATTTACTTCACAGATATAATCACAAAATTTTGAATTGTCTAAGGAAGTACTTTACAAAAAAGTTAAAATGTCAGAGAACAGAGTGAGACTGCTGTAATCAGTCTATATGCTGTAGTCCTTCCACTAATCTCACTCAGGAACTATGCATATATAATCAATTTCAGAACAAATCTCTTATTTTACATACTGAGAGCTTTAGAAAACCTAAAGTGATTTACTATGGTACTTTCCACTGATAATCCCAAACCTCAGGCATCACTACTCAAGAAGAAAATATAGAGAAGGCAATCTCAGAAGGAAGGGGAACAATGTTTAGTTTTTTAGACAGAAATCCAGATACTTACAAGGCATCACATGATATATGCTTGGCCAATACTGCCCACTATCTCTCTTTAACCATACGCGAACTGTCCTGTAACAAAAGAAAATATGTTTTAAAGTAAGTATTTTTAGTCATAGGAAAATTTTGATAGAAACCAAACCTGTTAATTATACACACATATACATATTTATATGAAACACTAGAGGCCTGGTGCACAAAATTCGTGCACGGCGGGCGGGGCGGGGGGGGGTCCCTCAGCCCAGCCTGCACCCTCTCCAATCTGGGTCCCCTCAAGGGATGTCTGACTGCCCATTTGTCTCTCGTGTGGCTTATATGGCCCAGGTAGGGATCAGGCCTAAACGGGCAGTCAGAAATCCCTCTCACAATCCAGGACTGCTGGCTCCCAACTGCTCGCCTGCCTGCCTTCCTGATTGCCCCTAACCGCTTCTGCCTGCAAACCTGATCACCCGCTAACCACTCCCCTGCCAGCCTGATTGATGCCTAACTGCTCCCCTGCCAGCCTGTTTGCCCCTAACTGCCCTCCCCTGCAGGCCTGGTCACCCCTAACTGCCCTCCCCTGCCGGCCGGGTCACCCCTAACTGCCCTCCCCTGCAGGTTTGATCGCCCCCAACTGCCCTACCTTGCAGGCCTGGTTCCTCCCAACTGCCCTCTCCTGCTGGCCATCTTGTAGTGGCCATCTTGTGTCCACATGGGGGCAGGATCTTTGACCACATAGGGGCAGCTATCTTATGTGTTGGAGTGATGGTCAATTTGCATATTACTCTTTTATTAGATAGGATAGAGACCTGGTGCACGGGTGAGGGCCGGCTTGTTTGCCCTGAAGGGTGTCCCGGATCAGGGTGGAGGTTCCCTTGGGGTGTGGGGCGGCCTGGGTGAGGGGCCTGTGGTGGTTTGCGGGCCGGCCATGCCCCCCAGAGACCCAAGAGGAGGTCCTGGTATCTGGGACTTAATTATCTTCTATAATTGAAACTTTGTAGCCTTGAGCGGAGGCCTGGGCTGGCCAAGGTGTGCAGGAAGTTTGGCTTCCTCCATTGCCGGGGAAACCCAAGCCTCCTGTTCGCTCCGTGGCTGCAGTCATTTTTGTTGGGATTTATTTATCTTCTATAATTGAAACTTTGTAGCCTTGAGTGGAGTCCAGGGCCGGCCAGGGTGTGCAGGAAGCTTGGCTTCCTCCATTGCCAGGGAAACCCAATTCTCCTGTTCGCTCCGTGGCCGCAGCCATCTTGGTTGGGTTAATTTGCATACTCGCTCCTGATTGGCTGGTGGGCATGGCTTGTGGGTGTAACGGAGGTACGGTCAATTTGCATATTATTTTTATTAGATAGGATAGCTTAACTATACATAATATATATCTTAACTATATAAAATATACATACACATATATACATATACACCACATATGCCTCTCTAAAGATCCTACATTTAAGGCTTGTATACATTAAGAATTACATATGACTCCTGAAATATCCCCATATATGTCTATATGAGCACATGTAATGGTTATAATGAAAATTATTATTATTTTTATTGTTGTTTTGCCTCTCCGTGTTTATGATTTTTCCCCCTAGTCTGCTGGAAGCATTCATGTGCCTGGAAGCTACTAGGTTTTACTACTGAAAGAAACGCAGGGAGATAAAATGAAGCAATATGCAGTATCTGACACACAGAGAAGGATTACATAGTAAATACATAGTAAATTACACAGTCTTACCAGCCAGGCCAGGCCAGGCCAGGCCACTGTCTTGAGAGACAGTTCTTCCAAGCATGGTCTGACAATTGTAAGCTCTGAGAATCACATTTCCTGAGCTAAAGGACCAGTCATTGGGCCCACCATGAAACAATGAAATCCCATAGCAAAGGCTATGAGTGACATTCCAGGCCAGCTGGCCAGATAGAGAGCTCAGAGAGGAGGAGCAAAAGAAAGAAAGAAGTAGTCAAGAGTGGGCCATTGGGCTCTGACCAGTGGCCCCACCATGAGTTACATGAACCATGACATCATATGCACAAGTCACCAAGGCAAACACAACTAAGAGGTAAAGGGACAGTGCTCCATAGACCACAGAAAGTAACAGACATCTCCACTCTCCCTAAAAATCAATGGAAAAATATCCTCAGGTGAGGAGTAACAACAACAACATACCCTATATAATAAAAGCCTAATATGCTAAGTGTCCAGTTGACCAGTCAGCCATTCAACCAATCAAAGCTTAAGGCCACTCAACTGCTGGCTGTGATATGCACTGACCACCAGGAGGCAGACAGTCGACCTGTCGACCAGTCGCTATGACGTGCACTAACCACCAAAGGGCAGATGCCCCAACTGGTAGGTTAGCTTGCTGCTGGGGTCCAGCCAATCATGACTGAGCAAGATGGGCTAGACATGCCCTGGAGCCCTCCCAGGGCCCCTCCCCTACTAGCCAACCTCCTGCGTCTCTCCCCGGCTCCGATCATGCTCCAGTGGGGTCCCTCGGCCTGGCCTGCACCCTCTCGCAATCCGGGACCCTTAGGGGGATGTCGGAGAGCTGGTTTCAGCTTGATCCCACAGGGGGAGCACTGCTCAGCCAGAAGCCGGGCTCACGGCTGGCAAGCGCAGCGGCGGTGGCAGGAGCCTCTCCCACCCCCGTGGGCAGCGCTAGGGATGTCTGACTGATGGCTTCAGTCTGACATCCCCCGAGGGCTTCCGGACTGCAAGGGGTCACAGGCCAGGCTGAGGGGATACCCCTCTCCCCTGAGTGCAGGAATTTCATGCACCAGGCCTCTAGTATATCTAAAAGAAAATCAATCAATCAATCAATCACTGGTGGAGGATTTCAAGGTGGTGGTGGACTAGGTCGAAGCTACACTCACCTCCCCCAGGATGAAACTGGAATTACAACTAAATTAAAGAACAGTCATCCTGAATAACTAACTGAAAACTAGCTGAAGAGGAGTCTTACAACCAAGGACTTATTGAAGAAGACACATCGAGACTGGTAGGAAAAGCAGAAATGGAAAAACGGCTGGCTCTGCTCCCACAGACAGCAGCTGAGGTTCCAGAAAGATATCTCAGCTGTGGGAGGTTTCCCTGAGAAGAGTGCGGCCTAAACCAGAAACTGGGCTTCCCAGCTCAGAGCACCAGAGCCAGGAAGAGTCACCCATATAATATCTGGCTATAAAAAGCAGTGGTATTTCTGTCCGCCAGGGAGCGTTAAAGTCAGCTGCAGACACAGGCATTCTCTTAAAGGGCCAACACACATAATTTTGTGCACAGCCACTCACCTTGAACTCTGGTGGAGAGAGGGTGAAGTGGACTAGATGGCCCAAGGAGAGTCTGGGATTTGTGGCTCTGGAGAGGGAGCAGAAGGGACAGACCCCAAGAATCCCTATGCTGAGTCATTTTTCCATACCACAGATGCCATCTTTCTGGGGTGGAGGACTCCCCTTCATGTGGCACCAGCTAAGGAAAAAGCAACTTCCCCACACTCTAGACTCCCTCTCACCCCACCCTGTAGAGTTTAGGCCCTGCTGAGGAGTCAGCTGCCTTGGCCAGGTTGTAGATGTCTGGGCAGATGCAGGGGGTGTCAGTGACAGAGTTGTCTGGCTTTGGAGAAGGGGCCATTACCTCCACTTTCCCATGAAGCTGACTAGAGCTTTCCCCTCAGGATATCCAATAGAACCACCCTCCTGGCTTCCAGCAGACTCAAGCTCTGAGATCTGGAGGCTCCACCCACCCAAATCCTAGTTGGTTTTACCCAGCCAAGGTGGGACAAAGTCCAAGAAAGACTGAGTCATAAGGCTCTGGGGCCAGGACCACATGCACCACCTCCCCGGAAGACTGACTAGCACCTCTCCCTCATGGGAGATCCACTAGCACCATCCTCCCCATTCAGCCAGAGGCTCTTTTCATTGACTGAGCCTAACAAGCAGCCAGCAGGTGGAGGCAGGTGGATGTGGATATCAGGGTGCCTTGGGACTTTTGCTGACCTGCCCCTGGACCCAGTATTAGAAAAAAACAGCATTTGTGTGTAGCTTGGTCCTTTGAAAATGCACCAAGCCAAGCAAAGGCAGCCACAAACTATGGACCACTTTGTAGCTCCAAACAGGTTTCTGAGGGCCAAGCACAGACAGCATCTGACATTGGCCTGCACCAGTGTCCTTCCTAAGACACCCAGAAAGAACACACGCAATTGCCAATTTCAGACAGCATCAGAGCAGCATGCAGTAACTTCACAAACAACATATCCAAAAGGAGATCTCACCAGACACCAGACTCTGCTGTGGTGAATTCTGCTTCATGTTGTCACAACCTGCAGAGCAGCTTGCATGCCGTGGTTGGGGTTGAGCCTCACACAAAGCCAGCCTAGGAGGTCAACCCCATGCAGGAACTGACAAATAGCAATCAATACTCAATTACAATAGGAGGGGCCATATAAGTCACACGAGAGACATTCCTAGAGCGCTGAACTCAGGTGATCAATGGGAGTGCACCATTATGTACCACAGGACACCTACGATATACAGCAACCCACAAAATACTGGGAGTCATAGCAGATCTAACTACTACATAGAAACAAACACAAAGAGGCAGCCAAAACACAGAGACAAAGAAATACTCACCAAATGAAAAAAACAAAACTCTCCAGAAAAAGAGCTAAATGAAATGGAGGCAAGCAATTAATCAGATGCAGTGTTCAAACTAAGGGTTATAACAGGGGTAGGCAAACTTTTTTACTCGAGGGCCACAATGGGTTCTTAAACTGGACCAGAGGGTTCTTAAACTGGAACAAAAGCATGGATGGAGTGTTTGTGTGAACTAATATAAATTCAAAGTAAAGGAGCAGAGGGGAGAGCAAGAGAACCCTCCGCTCTTTCGGCTCCACGGGCCGAATAGAACAGCCGAACGGGCTGGATCCAGCCCGCGGGCCGTAGTTTGCCCACGGCTGGGTTATAAGGATGCTCAAGGACTTAGTGAGAACCACAAGATCATGGAAAAGGGCATAGAAAACATTTTTTTTTTTTAAGAACCAGAAAGAAATGAATAATAAAATATCTGATATCAAGAATACACTAGGTTGCATGAAGCAGAGGATCAAATCAGTGATTTGGAAGGCAAGGTAGGAAAAAACACCCAATTGGAAAAGCAAAATAAAAAAAAGAATTTAAAATAATGAGGATAGTTTAAAGGACCATTGGAAGAATATGAAGCACAACGACATCTGCATCATAGGGTTATAAAAGGAGAACAGAAAGAGTAATGAACTGAGAACTTATTTGAAGAAATAATGACTGAAAATGTCCCTAACTGGTTGAAGGAAAAAGACACACAAGTCCAGGAAGTGCAGAGAGTCCCAAACAATATAAACCCAAAGAGACCCATACCAAGACACATCATAATTAAAATGTCAAAGATTAAAGACAAAAAGAAAATTTTAAAAGGCATGAGAGAAAGACAGTTACCTACAAGGGAGCTCTCATAAGACTGTCACCTAATTTCTCAATAGAAACATTTCAGGCCTGAAGTGATTAGCATGAAATATTCAAAGTGATGAAAAACAAGAACCTAAACCAAGACTACATTCTCCATCAAAAATATCATTTAAAACTAAAGGAGAGCCCTAGCCAGTGTGGCATCTCAATGGGACAGAAAGAAGTAAAACTGTCATTATTTGCAGATAACATGATACTTTATATAGAGAATCCTAACAATTCCACCAAAAACTACTAGAACTGATAAATGAATTCAGTAAAGTAGGATATAAAATAAATATTCAGAAATCAGTTGCATTTTTATACATCAATGATGGATAGTCAGAAAGGGAACCTAAGAAAATAATCCCATTCTCAATTGCTTTAAAAAAAAAAAATACCAAGGGAAATTTTAACCAAGGGAGTAAAAGATCAGTACTGGGAAAACTAGCTATACATATAAAAGCCTAAGTGACCGAACAAACAAACAGACTGGTCAACCTGTCGCTATGATGCGCACTGACCACCAGGGAACAGATGTTCAATGCACAGGATTAGGCTCCCTCCAGTCTGGGTTGGGCCTGCAGGGATTACGAGAGGGCACAGGCCAGGCTGAGGGACCCCACCGGTGCATGAATCCGTGCACTAGGCCTCTAGTAAGATAATAAAAAAAGAAAATGAAGAAGATACAAATAAGTGAAAGCATATACCATGTTTATGGATAGGAGGAATTAACATCATTAAAATGTCCATACTATCCAAAACAATCTACAGATTCAGTGCAATTCCTATCAAGATGCCAATAGCATATTTCACATAACTAGAACACATATTCCAAAACTTTATATGGACCATAATAGACCCCGAATAGCCACAGCAGTCTTAAGAAAAAAGATCAAAGTTGGAGGTATCAGGTTACCCAATATCAAACTATACTATAAGTCCATAGTATTCTAAACAGCACGGTACTGGCATAAAAATAGGCATATAGATTAATACAACAGAACAGAGAGCCCAGAAATAAACCCATGCCTTTATAGTCAATTAATATTTGACAAAGAAGGCAAAAACATACAATGGAGTAAAGACAATCTATTCAATAAATGGTGATGAGAAAATTGGACAGATAGATGGGAAGGAAGGAAGGAAGGAAGGAAGGAAGGAAGGAAGGAAGGAAGGAAGGAAGGAAGGAAGGAAGGAAGGAAGGAAGGAAGGAAGGAAGGAAAGAAGAGAGGGAGGGAGGGAGGGAGGGAGGGAGGGAGGGAGGAAGGAGACCATCTTCCTACACCATACAAAAGAATAAACTCTAAATGTATTCAAGACTTAAGTGTTAGATTTGAAACCATAAGAATACTAGAAGAAAACAGGCAGTAAAATCTCGGACATTTCTCCTACAATATTTCTTATATCTGACCTCAGGCAAGGAACACAAACAAAAAAAATTTTAATGGGACTATGTCAAACTAAAATGTTTTTGCACAGCAAAGGAAACCACCAACAAAATGAAAAGACAAACCACTGAATGGAAGAACATATTTGCTGACATATCTGATAAGGGCTTAATATCCAAAAGTTGCAAAGAACTTATAAAACTTGACATTAAAATAAAAAAATCCAATTAAGAAATGAGCAAAGGATCAGAATAGACACTTGTCCAAAGAGGACATACAGATGGCCAATAGATTTATGAAAAGATGCTCAATGTCTCTAATCATCAGAGAAATGCAAATTAAAAACAATGAGATATCACTTCACTCCTGTCCAAATGGTACCATCAATAAATCAACAAACAAGTGTTGGCAAGAATGTGGAGAAAAGGAATGCCTCATGCACTGTTGGTGAGGATGCAGATTGATGCAGCCACTGTAGAAAGCAGCATGGAGTTAAGTCAAATAATTCAAAATTGAATTGCCACCCTAGCCAATTTGGCTTAGTTGGTAGGGCATTGGCACGCGGACTGAAGGGTTCTGGATTTGATTCCGGTCAAGGGCACGTAGCTCAGTTGTAGGCTTGATCCCTGGCCTGGGTAGGGGCGTATGCGGGAGGCAACCAATCAATGTGTCTCTCTCACATAGATGTTTCTCTCTCTCTCTGTCCCTCCGCCTCCCTTCCACTCTTTCTAAGAATCAATGAAAAATATCTTCGGTAAGGATTAACACACAAAAATATAACTCAGCCTTATAACTCAGCAATTCCACTTCTGGGAATATATCCAAAGAAACCCAAAACACTAATTCAAAAGAATATATGCACCCTTATGTCCATAGCAGCATTTTTTCCAATAGCCAAGATTTGGGAGCCGCCCAAGTGTCCATCAGTAGAGGTGTGGATAAAAAACCTGTGGTATATTTACATAATGGAATACTACTCAAATGCAAAAAAAAAAAAAGAAAAAAAGAATGAAATCTCACCTTTTGCAACAGTGTGGATAGACCTGGAAAGTATTATGCTAAGTGAAATAAGCTAGTTAGAGAATTATAAGAAGCATGTGATTTCATTTATATGTGGAATCTAATGAACAAAATAAATTAGAAACAGACTCATAGATACAGAGAACAGAATGACAGCTGTCAGAGGGAAGGGCAGTTGGGGGGCTGGGTGAAAAAGGTGAATGGATTAAGCAAAGAAAAAAAAAACTCATAGGCATAGACAAGTATGGTAATTACCAAAGAAAGAGTAGTGGGAAGAGGTAGAAGAGGGTAATGGGGGGATAAATGGTATGGAAGGAGGCTTGACTTGGGGTGGTGAACTACAACATACAGATGATGTATTATAAAACTGTACATATGAAACCTATAATTTTATTAATAAATGTCACCCTAATAATTTAATAAATTTTTTGAAAAGATGTGAAATACAAGAAAGCTAGAGGAACTATCCTAATAACACACAAAATGTTTTTAAGTCAAAAATTGTTGTAAGAGATAAAGGACACTGTGTATTGACAAAAGATCCAATTCATCAAGAAGCTACTATAATTGTAAATATGTATGTGCAAAAAAAGAGTAAAAAATGGTATCAAGTAAACATTGACAAATTGAAATGAGAAATCAACAGTTCTTCAATAATGATTGGATACTTCAATACACCATTTTCAATAATGAAAAGAACATCTAGACAGAAGATCAAAAAGGAAATAGATGACTTGACTATAAACCACCTAGACATAACAGACATAGAGAACACCACCCAATGAAAGCAGAACACACTTTTTTCTGAAGTGCACATGCAATATTCTCCAGAACAGGCCATATGTTAAGCCATAAAACAATTCTCAATATACTTCAAAAGAATGAAATCATAGAAAATATCCTCTCCAACCACAAATAAATGAAACACTATAATCCAGCGGTTCTCAACGTTTCTAATGCCGCGACCCTTTAATACAGTTCCTCATGTTGTGGTGACCCCCAACCATAAAATTATTTTCGTTGCTACTTCATAACTGTAATTTTGCTACTGTTAATGAATTGTTGTCTAAATAAGGCAAAGGAAAATCATTTGGGCAAAAATAAAAAGGATCCCAAATCAATTATATAGAAAAGATTCCTTTATTAACTTTTGGTCGAGAATATGTTTGTATATTTTCAGAAAACAACTCCAAGACCAGGTGGATTCCTGCAACAGAGAGGAATTGACAGGTCTGCTCCAACCATGAAGACAAGAGGAGAAACAGTCCAGAGATGGGAGACGCTGACGACGCCTTGCCACGCTAGCAGTCAGAAGCTGTGCGACGCAGCACTTGCCTAGGACCAAACCAGAGAGGGTTGGACCTGCATTGCCACCATGTGCCCACCATCCAGATATCATTGCTGACATGTACACATAAGGAACTGTTTGACATTGAAACGGGGAATCAGAACTGTTGGACATTGAAATTGGGAGTCAAACATTTTTTGTTATTATATGTCTATTTCTAGTCTGCAGAGGCAAGATTTTTTAAAGGAAAGAAAAGGGGGAAAAATAGATACAGAAGCAAAGAAGCATTGAACAGACTGTCAAACTACAGTGGGAAGGCAGAGGAGGTTTTGGGGGGGAGGGGGGCTGTAAGAGATCAACCAAAGGACTTGTACACATGCATATAAGCATAACCAATGGATAAAAGACACTGGGGGGGGGGGACAGGTAAAGGCATGTACTGTGGGGAAGGGGAGGGTGGGGGGAGGTCAATGGGGGAAAAAAAGAGACATATGTACTACTATTTTTAATACTTCAAACAATTAAAAAAATGTAAAAAAAAATAAAATAATAAAAAATAAATAAATAAATAAAAGAGAAACATGCAAATTGACCGTACCTCCGCTACACCCACCAGCCAATCAGGAACGAGCATGTAAATTAACCCAACCAAGATGGTGGTTAATTTGCATATCCAGGCGCAGAGCGAAGACAGAAGACAGCGTAGAAGGAAGCCAAGTGCTGCAGAAGGAAGCGAAGCTGCGGAGAAGCAAGCAAGCGGGGCGGCGGAGAAGGGAGGGAAGCAGGCGGGACGGCAGAGAAGGAAGGGAAGCAGACCGCCGCAGGAAGCCCTATTGCAGGGATCTTCCTGCAATGGGCCTCTAGTATATATATAAAAACCTAAGCGACCATTCTACTGTTTGACTGGTAGCTATGACATGCACTGACCAGCAGGGGGCAGACGCTCTGACATGTAGGTTAGCTAGCTGCTGGGGTCCGGCCAATCCGGACTGGGCCAGATACGCCCGGGAGCCCTCCCGTGGTCCTTCCCCAGCCCCAATCATGCACCGGTAGGGTCCCTCGGCCTGGCCTGCACCCTCTCACCCGGGACCCCTTGGGGGATGTCCACAGGCCAGGCCGAGGGACCCCACTGGTGCACAAATTCGTGCACCGGGCCTCTAGTGTATACATATAATGACCATTCAAAAGAATGAAGTACTGATATATGCTAAATTTTGATGAATCTCAAAAACATTATGCTAAATAAAAGCCAGATTTTTAAAAAATCACATATTGGATGATTCCTTTAATATGAAAGGTCCTGAATTGAAAAATCCATAGGAACAGAGAGCAGTTTAGAGGTTGCCAAGGGATGAAGGTAAGGGTGGATGGGGAGTGATTACTTAATGGGTAATGGAGTGTTCTTCTGGGGTGATGAAAAAGTTTTTAAACTAGAGAGCTGGTGGTTGCACAATGAATACATGCACTAAACATCAAGATGAATTATACACTTTAAAGTGGTTAATTGTATGTTATTATAAATTTCAGCACAATAAAAATTTTAAAAGAATAATCAATAAAGGCTTTGCCTAAAGTTGAGGAAATCATTTTCAATGATGTGACAACAAGCTTGACAAAAGCCAATGCACTGAAGATGGCAGAGTTGAAAGCCAGAAAGAGCCAGGCCTCAATAACAACACTGATCAAACAACCTTTAGACTAACTTTAGACTTGTTTGTGAAATGATTTTATCTCTTTTTACCTTAAGCCACTGTTAGGTAGATTTTCTTAACAGGATCTGAATAAATGTTAACTGATAGAGAAGGTGAAGGAAAGGAGTATCTTTCCTTCAGTTTTGGATTTTTCCAAATACATATATGATGCTGTCATTCACTGAGATGAGAAATACTGGAAAAAGACTAGATTATGGGTGAGAGTCATTAGTTCACTTTTTAACATTTATGTTGGATGTGTCTTTGACTGAGTTCCTAATTAATGAAAAATGAGAATTATAATTACAACCTATTATGTGAAGTAGTTGTGAAGATTAAATAGAACATTTAAAACTAAAGGAGAGTCTGAATTGGGCCTGCAGGGATTGTGAGAGGGCACAGGCACATAGCAAGCATTCAATAGTTGCCAACAAATATCATTGTCATTATCATCACTATTGTTTAAAAATGAATTAATCAGCCATAGCATGGGAAAATTCAAGATCCAATACCTTTTCTGCTTTGTCAACATATTGAACACTTTAATCCTTGATATAAGGGATTTTATACTCAATCTATAAAGGTGTCCTGTAAATTATTTATCCATTCCCTTATGCATTTCATTAACATGTACTGAGACATCTGTGATGTCCCAGGCATTGTGCAGGAGTTCTATGTGGACAGATAAGTAAATATATCATTAAAAGATTAGAGATAAGGGATTAGAGATAAGAGCTGTGAGCTATTATATATCTATGTAAGGCCATGTAGGAAAGGTAGGGAAGGGCATAAGGGTCAGGAAGCAATGACTCTGGAGGGATGGCATTATCTATTTCATTTATTTCCTTCATTGCACTGGCCGCATTCTGTTATGTGATCTACATGCATATAAACGTAATTATTATCTGATTCTCCCACTAGAAAATAAGCATGAGGATAAAGATTGTCTACCCAGAGCTTGGCAGAGTGTATGGAATATGGAAAATATATGAAAAATATTTTTTGGATGAATAAAAGTAGTATTAGTCCAGGGGTGGGCAAACTTTTTGACTCGAGGGCCACAATGGGTTCTTAAACTAGACCGGAGGGCTGGAACAAAAGCATGGATGGAGTGTTTGTGTGAACTAATATAAATTCAAAGTAAAAAAGCGGAGGGGAGAGCAAGAGAACCCTCCGCTCTTTCGGCTCGGTGGGCCGGACAGAACAGCTGAACGGGCCGGATCCGGCCTGCGGGCTGTAGTTTGCCCACGGCTGTATTAGTCCAAAGTAGCAGAGACTGCTGGTTGCCTACAACAAATCCATTCTCTTCTTCCTCCTTTACAGCAGTTAAATTACAAGGTGATATATATATATATGAGACATGTGATATACATGATGTACCTGACATGCATGATATACATGATATATGATATATATCACCTTATAATTTCTACATCTGAAAGATGAGCATTGATTCATCTAACATCACAGTAGTATAACAACCTATGTGCACATAGCTCCACATGTAATTACCATTCAAATGATCTAGTTACAAATTTATGATATTGATATACACTGAATGGCCAGATTATTATGATCTCTGAATGCATAATAATCTGGTCATTCAGTGTATATCCTATATAATAAAAGGCTAATTTGCAAATTGTCCCCTCGACCATGAGTTCAACCAGCAGGCAGGCTGGCCAACCGCCCATGCATGAATTCATGCACCAGGCCATATATATATATATATATATATATATATATATATATATATATACACACACACACACACACACTAGCTAATAAAGGAGTAATATGCAAATTGACCATACCTCTGCTACAACCACAAGCCACGCCCACCAGCCAATCAGGAGTGATTATGCAAATTAACCCTACTAAAATGGCTGCGGCCATGGAGCTGCAGCAAGCAGGAGGCTTGGGTTTCCCCGGCAATGGAAGAAGCCAAGCTTCCCTGCCGCCCTGGCCAGCCCTACGCTCAAGGCTACAAAGTTTCAATTATAGAAGATAAATAAATCCCAACAAAAATGGCTGCAGCCACAGAGCTGGAGCAAGCAGGAGGCTTGAGTTGCCCCTGGCAATGGAGGAAGCCAAGCTTTTTACCTGCCCTGGCCTGACTTGGCCTCCGCTCAAGGCTACAAAGTTTCAATTATAGAAGATAAATAAATCCCAACAAAAATGGCTGTGGCCACAGAGCAAGCAGGAAGCTTGGCTCCGCTCAAGGCTACAAAGTTTCAATTGTAGAAGATAAATAAATCCCAGATACCAGGGCCTCCGCTTGGGTTGCCAGGGGGCGTGGCCAGCCTGCAAACCACCACAGGCCCCTAACCCAGGCCACCCCACACCCCAAGGGAACCCCCACCCTGATCCGGGACACCCTTCAGGGCAAACCAGCTGGCCCCCACCTATGCACCAGGCCTCTATCCTATCTAATAAAAGAGTAATATGCAAATTGACCATCACTCCAACACACAAGATGGCTGCCCCCATGTGGTCAAAGATGACTGCCCCCATGTGGGCACAAGATGGCTGCCACAAGAAGGCCAGCAGGGGAGGGCAGTTGGGAGGGACCAGGTCTGCAAGAGAGAGCAGTTGGGAGGGACCAGGTCTGCAAGAGAGCAGTTGGGGGTGATAAGGCCAGCAGGGGAGGGCAGTTGGGAGGGACCAGGCATGCAAGGGAGGGCAGTTGGGGGTGATCAAGCCTGCAGGGGAGGGCAGTTAGGGGTGACTAGGCTGGCAGAGGAGGGAAGTTGGGGGCGACCGGGCCTGCAGGGAAAGGCAGTTGGGGGGGACACAGGCCTGCAGGGGAGAGTAGTTGGGGGTGACCAGGCCTGCAGGGGAGGGCAGTTAGGGGTGACCAGGCCCGCAGGGGAGGGCAGTTAGGGGCAAACAGGCTGGCAGGGGAGCAGTTAGGCATCAATCAGGCTGGTAGGGGAGTGGTTAGGGGTGATCAGGCTGGCCGGCAGAAGCGGTTAGGGGCAATCAGGAAGGCAGGCAGGTAAGCAGTTGGGAGCCAGCAGTCCTGGATTGTGAGAGGGATGTCCGACTGCCTGTTTACACCCGATCCTACTGGGATCGGGCCTAAACGGGCAGTCGGACATCCCTCGAGGGGTCCCAGATTGGAGAGGGTGCAGGCTGGGCTGAGGGACACACACACACCCCCATGCACGAATTTCATGCACTGGTCCTCTAGTATATATACACTGAGTGGCCAGATTATTATGCATTCAGAAATCATAATAATCTGGCCACTCAGTGTATATATACATACATACATATGAATATATGTCTGATATACAGAGTATTCCCAAAAATATATACAAACTTCAAATAATTATTAATTCCAATGGGTTAAATCTGAAAAGAAAGAAACATCAATTGAGCTATACAGTGTGTATACATTTTTTGGGACACCCTATATCAGGGGTCCTCAAACTTTTTAAACAGGGGGCCAGTTCACTGTCCCTCAGACCGTTGGAGGGCCTGACTATAGTTTAAAAAAAAAAACTATGAACAAATTCCTATGCGCACTGTGGGCCCAGGACAAGTCGGCTGCTAAGCAGGACAGGCAGCGGCACCCGGTGGGCTGGATAAATGTCCTCGGCAGGCCGCATGTGGCCTGCGGGCTGTAGTTTGAGGACCCCTGCGCCTATATATTAGTGTATTTGGCAATTTTAAAAAGAAAATATACATTAGTGTTTCTAAAAATCCCAGTAAAGAAAGTACGCCTCGTGCTTGCTTCCGCAACACATATATTAAAATTGAAATGATACAAAGAAAATTAGCACGGCCTGTGCTCAAGGATGATGCACAAATTTGTGAAGCATTCTATATTATTAAAAAAAAAAGTACACATAAATATAACCAGTGCAGGTTTGTTTTAATTTTTTTTCTTAATCCTCACTTAAGGATGCTTCCACTGATTCTTTCTTTCTTTCTTTCTTTCTTTCTTTCTTTCTTTCTTTCTTTCTTTCTTTTTATATATAAAAGGAAACATTGATGTAAGAGAGAAACATCATTCAGTTGCCTCTGTATGCCCCCCTACCGGGGATCAAACCCAGAATCTAGGTATGTGCCCTGACCAGAAATCAAACTTCCCTCCTTTTTGTGTACACAGACGAACACTCCAACCAACTCAGGCACCCAGCCAGTGCTGCTTTAATATTTTTTTAAAAATAGTTTATATGGGTCAAAAGAGCGGCAGGATAATATTAATTTTAAATTTTAATAATAGTAAAAATTTTTCCATAGAAATAGCCCCTAAAACACTTTGCCTGTACATTTCATCCTTAAAATAGCCCTATGAAACAAAATTATCCTTTAGAGGTGAAAATCTAAGGACCAGAGAACTTAAGTAATTTGCCCTAACTAGTGATGCTCACTAGTTACATTTTAAATTTGGTGCTCTTCTTTCCTGGCCAGTGTAGCTCAGTTGGTTGGAGCATAGTCCCACACACCAACAGATGGGTGGTTCAATTCCCGGTCAGGGCACATATCCAAGTTATGGGTTTGAAATCTGGTCAGGGCATGTGTGGGAGGCAACTGATAAATGTTTCTCTCAAACCAATTTTTAAAAAAGAAAAAATAATGAATCTCTTTTAAAAATAAAGTAAAATAAGTATACTACCTTCCTTACACCAACATTAGAACAATTGATAAATTTTACAATCTATAAAAATTTAAAGAAAAGTATCTGTTCCCTTAACTTTAGATGTATAGTGGCAATTTTAAAAAGAAAAAAGGTATTGCATCCGTAAGGTCAACTATACAATTGGGATGGCTGGAATTTCCTAGATAAATGTAAATTCCACTATACAAAGCATGTAAGTATTAATTTTTCTTAAAATCATATTTTAAAAGCAAAACAAAAAGCTTTTAATAATGAGTGAAAATCTTTTTCCTTGAAAGAAATTTCAGAAAAAAACACAGCTGTGATTAAGAGTCATCGTGAAGCCAGTAGAGGTCAGTGTATTGGAGAAGAAAAATGCATGACCAAGCTGAAACGCAGGGCAACTACATTCACCCCCGACACAAAGCCTGACAGGACCACATACAATGCACTGCCCACCTTGTGGGGTTCTGTTTTCTTCTCCCCCGCTTATCCTCTCCCTCAAGCTCTCAACACTACGCAGAAACAGACACTGGGAGAGTTGGGAGAGAGAAGCAATGCTCACTTCAAAAACAGGAAGGCAAGGTAAGCCAGTGGCTGGGCTATTTTGAAAACAGCATAATCTTATTGTGTTGGACCCAGCTGACTACATGTCAACAGGTAAAAAAAGTACTTTTAAATATTAGCCTTAAATATTATCCCTTAAACCTAAAATAGTTTCCCTTTTTTTCAAGGTAAAAATAAATAAATGGTAGTATTTATCAAATTTCCACTATGATCAGAGCTGGTTTGCTCTTTCATTGAGCTCTAAATAAAATCAGAGAAGGAATCACATTTTATCATACTTGGTATCTCCCCAGGGCCAAGCCCCACACCATGTCCAAAAGTGGTGCTCATTGTTTGTGACAGATCAAAATAATCAGTCAAAAATCCCTCTCTAGACAGCATGGAGGTCCCCAGAGAGTATTATGCTAAGTGAAATAAGCCAGTCAGAGAAAGACAAGTATCACATGATCTCACTCATCTGTGGAATCTAATCAACAAATAAACTGATGAACAAAGTAGATCCAGAGACAAAGAAGCATGGAACAGATTGTCCAATCTCAGAGGGAAGGTGGGGATGGATGGGTAAGTGGTGGAAGAGATCAACCAAAGAACTTGTATGAATATATGCATAAACTCGTGGGCACAGACAATAGGGCAGTGAAGGCTGGGGCAGGCTAGAAGGGGTCAGTGGGGGGAAAAAATGGAACATATATAATACTTTCAACAATAAAGATGTTTTTTTAAAAATCCCTCTCTATAGTCACTCACCTCCCATCTGTCCACCATCAGGAAGTTCTCTAATTACATCTGCACAGAGGCCTCGTGCAGACATGGCAGCAAAGAAACTGGGTTGACACCAAAATATCTTTACGCTGTGCTGGATAGGATAATGGGAAGGAACTATAAAGCCTTTATTCTACAGCTCCAGCATCTATTTCATCCCTAAAGAAATAAGAAAGGGAATGATATTACCATGCTACTTCCCATTCCACCCCAACTCCCTCTAAGGAACTGAATCCAGTGCCTTCCTATGCTACAATCTTAACTAGAATGGGTATATCTTCCTTCCAGGCAGCCCTCAGCCCAGTAGCCTACATGGCCTGGGCTAGGAAATGTTAGAGAAAGCTTCCCAGAGGTGATGGTGTCGGAAATACAGGATAAGGAGGCACTTACCAGAGAAAAGGGGGAGAGGGAGAGGTAGCATGTTCCTATCAGGGGGTGCAGCACATGAGGACAGGGAGGAAAGAGCAAGCAGGAAGGAGGCAAGTTGGTAACAATGAGAATCAAGCTGGAAAAAGCAGCAGGCAGGGGGCCACCTAGGGCCACTTAGGGCTTTCTATGCCCTGCTGAAGAGTTTAGATTTTACTTTGAGGACAATGGGGAGCTGCTAGAGGATAAGCAGCCACTCACAAAACCATAATTTTGTTTGTTTGGGAGAAGCCTGTGAAGGGGTCTAGAGTTTGCCACCCCAAAATATGTCTTTTGAGATATTGAATATTTTAAGCTGGTCATTTTTCAGAAACAAAAGACTTTGACCCTCCCCCTTTACCTGCCTCAAGGAATTCAGATAAACCTGCTTCAGGAAGGAAACTTTAGCATATTCACCAAAGAATCTGTGAATTAAGTGTGGCAGACAGGAAGGATCCAAGCAAGTTTGTTTGTTTGATTTCCATGTTTGCTTTCTCATCAACCTGTGAATTGCCTACTTTCCTTTTGAAGTCCCAGACACCTACTTCCCTCTCCTTTGTCCAGAAGGGCATACAAGGCTCAACTGCCCAATGTGCCTTCATATCTCATATTCTTATGGAAGCTCCATATGTATATACATAATAAATTTGGTCATTTTCTCCTGTTAATTTGATTATTAGTCCACAGACGAAGTTAGAAATGTGGGAGGAAAATTATTTTTTCTGCCCTTACACCTGGAATAAGCCTCATTTCCCTGAAGTAACTGGGACAATGATGTAGGTAGTAAACCAGACAAAAAAGAATGAGGCCTAGAAGAAAGAGGACACATATTAGAGCATTTAAAAAGAAGCCTCTGGACTTGGGGGCTGATTGGAAGTAGAGTGCTGCATGCCATTCATCAATAAGTGAGTTTTTTGGAAGACAATGTTGACTTCATTTGCACTTGCAGAGTTTGGAGATGATCCCGTTAGGGCTGTCAAGGATTGAACTACTTGAAGTCCAGGAGCAAGGCCTGAGCTGAAAATTAAGATGTGAGAGACACCAGCACATAAGCAATAGCTAAGTCATTGGTGAATAAGTATAAAAGAGGACTGGTAAGATTGAAGACTCATGTGGTATCTGGCATTAATAGCCTCTGTTGTTGCATTTCATTACTGTTTACGGTTCTTCCATGTCTAGTGTCTTAGCTACTCATAAAAGAGTGCTGCAACAGGCCCATTTTCCAGGTCAGAAGGATCCAAAATAGTGGTGGACTAGGTAGATGTTACACTCGCCTCCTCCCAAAACCAAACTAGAATTACAACTAAAATATAGAACAATAAACCTGAATAACCAACTGAAGACTAGCTGAATAGAAGTCATATAACCAAGGATTTATGGAAGAAGCCCTATCAAGAGTAGTGGGAAAGGTGGAGGTGTGAAAAGAGCTGGCCTAACTCCCAATGATGTGAGATTCCAGAGGGACATCTCAGCTGCAAAGGCTCCCCCTAAGGACTATAAGGTCTCAACCCCACTACAGACTCTCCAGCCCAGAGCACCACAGCCGGGAACAGGTGCCCACATAACATCTGGCTGAGAAAAATCAGTGGGAATTCTGTATGCCAGGGAGTGACAGAAGTCTGCTAGTGAAACAGGTATCCTCCTAAAGAGCCAATGCACAGAGGACGGGAGAACAGACTGCAGTTGTGTAAAGAGAGACTGGGGTTTGTGGCTCTGGGGAGAGAGCTAATGGGACAGCTGCTGGGACTTCTGTGCTGAGTCACTCTTCGGTACCACAGACTTCATCTTTCTTGAGTGGAACACTCCCCTCCTTATAGCATCAGCCTAGGGCAGCCGTGGGCAAACTACGGCCCGCGGGCCAGATCCGGCCCGTTCGGCTGTTCTATCAGGCCCGCAGAGCCGAAAGAGCGGAGGGTTCTCTTGCTCTCCCCTCCGCTCCTTTACTTTGAATTTATATTAGTTCACACAAACACTCCATCCATGCTTTTGTTCCGGCCCTCCCGTCCAGTTTAAGAACCCATTGTGGACCTCGAGTCAAAAAAGTTTGCCCATCCCTGACTAGGGGAATGCAATAGCCCCACCCTCTGGACTCCCTGCTGAGAAGTCAGCTGCTAGGGACAGGGTAGAGAAATCTGGGCAGACTCAGGGGGTGTCAGTGACTGAGTGGTGTGGCTTTGGAGTGGGGGCCATTCGCCCCACTTTTTCATGAACCTGACTGGCATCTGCCCCTTATGGGGGATCCTCAAACCCCACCCTCTGTTCTCCAGGCCCCGCCCTGCTGAGGTCAGGGAAGAATCTGGGGCAAACTGATTTGTGTGGCTCTGGGTCAGGGGCCACTCCTCCCACCTTCCCCCAAGCCTCACTGGCACCTTTCCCTCACGAAGATCCCCTGGCCCCAACCTCCCAACTCACAGCAGCTCCACACTGTTGAGCAAGTGATCCAGGCAAATTCTTGGACAGACTGAGTTGTGTGACTTTAGAATGGGGGCCATTTTTCCCTCTCACTCCCAAGCAGTGCAGAGCCCTCTCTTCAGGCTGCCAAATCTTGGAACTGTTTGGGCTTGATGGACTCTGCTGGCCTCAACCTGACAACTCCCTGAGACCCTACCCCACCACAGAGATCTGTGGACCCTTGGTGGGTGGCAGGTAGACTTGGTATATCCTGGGACCTTTGCTGAAGGGCCTCAGACCCATCACTGGCACTGAGTTTGAACCTGTATCAATCTGGTGAACACCACTCACCCCTACCTGGTGCCTCACTGGGAACCTACCTCATGCAACTCATGAGGTGGTACCTCATACCACCAGAGGCTCTTTCAGCAACTGAGCAGATGGAGGCAGGTGAAAGCAGACTTCAGGGTGCCTTGGGACTTTTGCTGACCTGCTTCTGGGCCCAGTGCTGGTAAAAGCTAGCCTCGGTGCTCAGCTTGATACTTCCTGTGCACACTCAGGCCCAGCAGAGGCAGCCACAAACTATCGATTGCTGGAAGCTCCAAACATGTTGCCAAGGGCCAGGCAGAGACAGCATCTGACATTGACCTGTACCAGAGTCCCTCCCAAAGGCCCCAGAATCAACACACCCAGTGGCCAGCTTCAGATAACATCAGAGGAGGATACAGTTAGCTTCACAAGTGGCATATCCAAAGGGAGATCTCAGCAGGTACCAGACTCAGCATGGGGTCAGTACCTGCAGAACAGCTTGTATGCTGTGGTCAAGGTTGATCCTCATAGTCAGCCAACCTGAGGGTCAACCTCACATATGAATGGACCAAGAGCAATCAAGATGCAGTTACAACAGGAAGGCCTACATAACCCACACAAGGGACATTCTTGGAGCACCCAGCTCAGGTGATCAAGGAAACTGCACCACTGGGGCTCACAGGACACCTACTACCTAAGACCACACTACCAAGACTGGGAGTCTTAGAAGATCTACCTAACACAGAGAAATAAACACAAAGAGAAAGCTAAAATGAGGAGACAAAGAAACAGGCCCCAACTCCAGAAAAACAGCTAAATGGAGGCAAGCAACTTATAGCATATAGAATTCAAAAAAATAGTTATAGGGATGCTCAAGGAACTTGGTGAGAACTTCAAAAAAGAGAAAGAAAGCATAAAAAAAGACATAGAAACCATTAAAAAGAAATCAGAAATGAAGAATACACTAGAAGAAATAAATAGTAGGTTGGATGAAGCAGAGTATCAAATCAGCAATTTGGAATACAAGGTAACAGAAAACACCCAGTCAGAGGAGCAAAATGAAAAAAAGAATTTTAAAAAATGAGGACAGTTTAAAATATCTTTGGGACAACATGAAGCGTAACAAAATCTACATCATTGGGGTAACCAGAAGGAGAAGAGAGTGAGCAAGGGATCTAGAACTTATTTGAAGAAAGCATGACTGAAACTTCCCTAACCTGGTAAAGGAAAGAAAGAAGTCCAGAGTGCCAAACAAGATGAACCCAAAGAGACCCACATCAAGACACATCATAATTAAAATGGCAAAGGTTAAAGACAAAGAGAGAATCTTAACAGCCACAAGAGAAAGACAGTTAGTTACCTACAAGGGAGCTCCCATAAGATTATAAGCTGATTTCTCAATAGAAACATTTCAGGCCAGAAGTGACTGGCATGAAATATTCAAAGTCATGAAAAGCAAGGACCTACAAGTCTACCTTACCCAGCAAGGCTATCATTTTAAATTGAAGGAAAAATAAAGAGCCTCCAAGACAAGATAAAGCTAAAGGAGTTTGTTAACACAAAACCAGTATTACAAGAAATGTTAAAGGGTCTTCTGAAGAAGAAGGAGGAGGAGGAAGAGTAAGAGGAGGAAGAGAGAAGGAGGAGGTGGTGGAGGAGAAGAAAACAAAATAGAAGAACACAGTTATAAAGAATAAAGTGGCAATAAATATGTACCTATCAATAATCACTTTAAATGTAAATGGCTTCAATGCTCCAATCAAAAGACTAGAGGCCCTGGCAGGTGAGCTCAGTGACCAGAGCATGGCCTGTGCACTGAAGAGTCATGAGTTAGATTCCCAGTCAAGGGCACATACCTGGTTGCAGATTCTATCCCCTGCTCTGGTTGGGGTGCCTGTGGAAGGCAACCAATCGATGTGCATCTCCCCCACCCCCTTCCTTCCACTCTCTCTAAAAATCAATGGAAAAAATATCCTTGGGTGAGAATTAACAAAACAACAACAACAAAAAAGACATAGGGTAGCTGAATGAATAAGAAAACAAGATCCATATATATGCTGTCTACATGAGACCCACCTCAGAACAAAAGATACACACAGACTAAAAGTAAAGAGGTGGAAAAAGATACTTCATACAAATGTAAATGAAAAAAAAAGCTGGGGTATCCATACTTAATCAGATAAAATAGACTTCAAAACAAAGTCTATAGTAAGAGATAAAGAAGAACACTACATAATAATAAAAAGAGAAATCCAACAAGAGGATATAATCCTTGTAAACATTTATGCACCCAACACAGGAGTACCTAAATATGTAAAGCAAATCTTGATGGACATAAAGAGAGAGACTGATAGTAATACAGTCATAGTAGAGAATTTCAATACCCCATTGACACCAATGGATAAATCTTCCAGACAGGAAGTCAACAAGGAAACAGCAGCCTTAAATGACACACTAGATCAGATGGATTTCATTGATATCTTCAGAGTATTTCACCCCAAAGCAGAATATACATTCTTTTCAAGTGTACATGGAACACTTTCTAAGATAGACCATATATTAGGACAGAAAACAAGTCTCAATAAATTTAAGAAGATTGAAATCATATCAAGCAACATCACCCTAATAAATTTAATAAAAATTTTAAAAATAATAAAAAAGAAAATACAATAATTAATAAATACTAATACACAAATTAGAAAAAGAGGGCCAAAGACAAACCCCTGAATAACAACAGTTAAGAGGTGTAGAACAAAAAAGCCCTGTGAAGACCTTAATGTGAGACACCAAGGAAGTAGAAAAAAAAATCCTTTACTTCTCAGGCATACCATGTGTCCTAATTTTGGGGCCAGAAAATAAGGTCATTATAAACATACCTAAGAAATGAACCAAATTCACAGAAAAACATAGCTACAATCTTTTAAAAATATTTTTTATTGATTTCAGAGAGGAAAGGAGAGGTAGATAGAGATAGAAACAACAATGATGAGAGGGAATCATTGATCGGCTGCCTCCTGCACGCCCCACACTGGGGATTGAGCCCGCAACCCAGGCATGTGCCCTTGACTGGAATCGAACCTGGGACCCTTCAGTCCGGAGCCAAACCAGCTATGGTTAGCTACAATTAAAAACAAACAAACAAACAAACAAAAACTATATAGGTCACTTTTCTGAGAGAAAAAATTAGGGGTGGTAACAAACAGTATACCACAGGTTGCTAAGTTACCGAATAAAATAAGACGGGCGTCTACCCATGTTGAAATCTAGGCTTTAAAAAATGTGTGCTAGAATGATGCAACCTTCATTAGTTACCATAGCAATGAGTTTCATTTTCCAGGGGACAATTGTTATTTTTGCCACCACTGAAGTAAGGGGGTGGGGTTTGGGGGTGGAGAGTAAAACCTACTGTGTTTTGAAGACCCTCTATTTTCAGGGAATACTTTTCTAATAGATCACACATTTCAACCTCAATACAAACAGAAGGCAGTCTCTAGAGATCTGCAAACATAGGAAAACTTTGAGCAAAAGGATGTCTGACAGTCAATGTCTTTTTGTAGTTTTTAGTCACTTGTTTAAAGTGGGGGGAAATGCTTCTATTGAAGAGAATGTTGCAGATATTCTTGGAAAACATACCTGAAAAATTAAAGATGTTTTGAAAAGGCCTATTTCTCTATGATAATTTGTAATAAAAACAAACTGCCAGCCAGATTCTCATTATATGCATTCAGATCATATGTCGTAAATAAACTAAACCTAATCTCCTACAGAACACTATGTATCTCTGTATTGAGAGTGTCTCTATGAATAGAAGAAGGCTGCTGCTGTGTGGCGTGAATTAAGCATCCAGGGTTTAGGGCTCAAGTTGGATGTTGTCCAGCTTCTATACCACTCTGCCAAGTAGCTCAGTTCCAAGCATTAATAACCCCACTATACCAGACCTAAACTATTTGCAGAATCACAGACACCTGGATTTTTTCTCATAAC
Source organism: Plecotus auritus (assembly GCF_963455305.1). Lineage (NCBI taxonomy): Eukaryota > Metazoa > Chordata > Mammalia > Chiroptera > Vespertilionidae > Plecotus > Plecotus auritus. Next base: position 96,266,030 of record NC_137772.1, on the reverse strand, counting down.
TGTAGCAAAGCATCCTAGCAATCAGAAGCTGGAGAAGATATGTGGCTGTTTTATATTTTAAAACCTTGAGCTTTTAACGACATTCCTGCTTTAAAAATAGTAACAACCATTCTGGTCATTTGCAGGCATGTGCTTCTGCCAGGTGTAATAATTACAGATCTCCCCTTGGCATTTTAACCAGCAGGGTCATCTCTCTCAAATCAAAGGTGTGGAAACCTTAGCCATTTCGAATTTTAAAAATCACAACCAAGAGGCAATATCTTCATTGTTTTTAAAACAATAAAATGAAGTTAAATGGACCCATATGCTAGGTGAAAAATTATAAACACACACAAAATACATGGAATTGCTGTCTATTAGTAAGAGGCTTGAGAAAAAGAAGCCACCACAAGGCCTTATTCTGATAAGTTTTAAAGCACTACTAAAAAGCACTACTAAAAAGCACTACTCTGTGTCTGCAAATAGTTTCCTCGAACTGGAGACTTGTTTTGAAGATTTTGTTTTCTTGGTGATTTAATTCTTAGTGGCATTTAATCACAGCTTCCTGTCCTTGCATAGCTGTGGTTTTAGAGTTCCCAGACTCCCACCCCCTTACTAGCATTGCCTGCATATCTACTCTCCCATATTAGCATTAATTTCCCTTCAAGCCTCAGGATTCCTCAGGCAAATTAAACTCCAGGATCAAACTGTATCTTGCATATATTAGGACAGTCATATTAGCTGTCAATGCCAATTAGCAAGTCCATCTCCTCATGAGCTGATAAATTCCTTGAGGACTTTTAAAATTTTATCTTGAGTATTTCTATCTTTAATACCTACAATATTTTTATTTTGAATACATATGGTACTTAGCATAGGAGTTGCTTGAAGAGGTCATATAAATACATAAAAAGAAAAAAAGAATGGGAAATAGAAGAGAAAAATGAATACATTCCTAGTACAATGATAAAGAATAACCCATAGGGAAGTACTAGGAATGCACCAGAAGATCAGTGAGACTGGATGGATGGTTCCTGGTTATTACCATCAGCAATGCCATCTGTTCCTCAGCCAGAGTCCCTCACAGAAAAGAGAAATGTGAGTACAAGCCTTGAACTGTTAGTTTGAGCAATTCAACAATATGAGAGTGTTCATCAATATTACTCATTAGGAGGAATATGGATGGAATCATTAGAAGAACAATATATATTTAAATATAGTGCTTGGCTCTGTATGCAGTGGGAAGGCACGATCTGTATCAGCCTACTTACCACTCTAGTCCTACAGCCTGCTATAGCAGGCAGGTGCGTGATAATGCTCAACAGGGACTTAATGAAGTAGCAGACTGAAAGAGCAGTGAGTCAGAGAATGCCCCTGGCTGCCACTGTTTTGAATCTGTAGATTGATGAACTGCTCTTTTCCAAGGTAGTTAAATGTAGCAAAATGACCAAGAATTTCACACTTTAAAAACATAAAAGAGCTGCAGGGATGGGAGAATAGGGAATTAATGTTTAATGGGTATGGAGTTTACGTTTGGGAAAGTGGTGATGGTGCACAACACTGTGAAAATATTTAATGTCACTGAATTGTACACTTAAAAATGGTTAAAATGGTAAATTTTATGTTATATCTATTTTATCACAATAAAAATATTCTTTTAATTTTAAGAGGGAAGAAAAAGGACTCTTTCTCTAAAACTCAATCTTCATCGAGTTGCCAAAGATGCAGCAATTAGAAGACACTGTCAACAGACTGACCCTGAGAATGTGTAAAAGGAATTCACTTGTCCACTGCAGCACGTTACACAGTAAGGCAGCAGGGTACTCATCCAGCATTCAAATCCAACTTAAGAGTTTGGAGGAATTAGAATAGATATCCTATGAAAAAAGGAACAAAGGAGAACTTCCGAATCATGTGTAAGTGGGTAAGGTTACATAATGAAAAGGGAATGTTTTCAAAAGACTACTTTGGCAGTAATGAGCAACATGGATTAGACAGGAGAAAAATTAAAGGCTGAAAGACCAATTGATAGTCTATTATAGTGATCAACATGTTAGAATGCAGTAGTGGCAGGGGAATAAGGAGGAAGAACCAAATCCTAGATACGTTTCTAAGAAGAAACATATGTATCAAAAACCTTAAGAGATTTTGATGAATCCCGGAATTCTTGGATATCCATTTTATGGGGGATTTTTTGTTTTGTTTTCTGTTTTTGTTTTTATTAATCTTCAGAGAATCCCATCGACTGGTTGCCGTGGAGCCTGCAACCGAGGTACATGCCCTTGACCGGAATCAAACCTTACGACCCTTTGCGCCGACAATCTAACCACTTATCCAAACCAGCTAGGGCTTCAGTATTCATTTTAAATACTGCAGTGGGCATAGGATATAGGGTGAAAGGCCTAAAGCCAACATGAGGAATCTAATAAAATACTCTATTTAAACTGGGATCCCAAAGACTACACCCTTAGTGTAAGAGTTACAAGAAATAAATCCTGCTATGCAGAAATGGAACAGCATGAAAAGTTATCTGGATAAAAAAGGGTAAATTTTTTTTTAATTAAGTTGTTCTCCACCAGCTGACCCTCATGAAAAAAATAAGTATATATTTGATCTACTTGTGTCATCTGAAAAGCCTCATGTGGAGAATTTAATTTTAATTGGTCTTACCTAGACTTATAATGTCCTCAGGTAACCAGTTAGAAGCAAAAGTACCCAGTCTTCCAGAGGAGCTCAACTTCAAGGAGATCTTAAAGTTGAAATGAAGGCAATGAATGACAAGGAAATTATCCCAGATCAAGTCAAAGTTATCATTTCCTCTCCCAGATTAACTGATCAGACTATGATGATGATAATATTAAGAAAATTATTATTAATTTAGTTCTGTCTGACAATGGCATTATGGAATGCAGAACAAGCTATCATTTATTGATATTATCTGTAGTATTAACAGGTGAAATACTATAGTAAACTAAAATGCATTTAAAGTAAATCCCAGTACCCCTCCCAAAAAAACTGAGGTGGGAAGATATTTGAAACAAGATTGGCAAAAGGTTGATCATTGAAGCTGGGTGATGCGAGCATCATTACTTTTGTGTGTTATGTTTGAAATTGCCCATTATAATTTTTTTTAACCTTAAGGTCTTGGCTCATACCAATAACTATATATAATTGTATGTCATAGAAAGACATAGCCTCCTTTGAGAGTACAGTTTATGAATAGAGAAATAGTAGTGGATATTAATTCACAAAAGTACTAAACACTTTTGTCATCCACTTAGCAATTTGAATTGGTTTAATATCCCCTGTTGGTATTAATAAATAGTTCATAGATGAAACACTCTTTATTTTTAGAGAATAGATAAATAATTTCTGGGCCCCTAAAATAAATGAACAACTTTTAAAAAGTTATGCTTTAAAAGGTATAGCTGAGGCAAATTATCTAGCATATATGCCCAAAAGAAATTGATACAAAGTATCAGAATATCCAGCTAGAAAAAGTTTTTAAATTCTCATGCTAAATATTCTGAATATATAAATTACATAGTCTATATCAATGATAAAGAAGACAACACACATGGACTGCGTTGAAGTTAGCACAGTAGATGAAAATGTCTATTTTCTGTAATGCTTAAATGTATTTCATTAAGAGATTAAATTCCCTTTACTACTGGGAAACACTAAATGGCATAAATGGTTGAAAATCTCATCATCTTTTAAAAACCCACCATATACAAATACCCTCTCCTCCTATAATCAACCATTCTTCCTGTGGGTTCTTCAGATACATAATACATACTCATGAATGTTAATAAATCCCATAAATCAAAATCACATGGACTTCCCTTCCACATTGAATGTCCCCCATAAGCTTCCATAGAATTGCCTTGATGTATCAAAGTACATGGTGCAACAAAGTGCAGATGAACCTACAATAGCAAAAATTCTTTATATGTTGGTTGAAGAAAAGTCTATTACCACAAATAATTCACTGTCTTGACCTCCCTTGGAAAGCATGCTTGATTTAAGCCATGCCAACAGAAAAGCTTACATGTAAACTCATTCAATTCACAGAGAAGCCAAAGAAACGAAACCTTCTGCTTATTAGTCAATACTCATTTTTGTTTCTGTGGGGAATTTCAGGTAAAAATAATGGCTGAAACTATCTTATTTTCTAATATTCCTTTCAGGATACTTACAAAAAAGTTCTTAAATTTGTAAGAATCTTGAGCTAAGGTTGACATACCACATAGCCCCTCTACCAAAAGCTATTTTGTAAAGCAAGCATATGTAAATTATTGCTCTACATAATATGCAGCAGTATTGAATTAATCCCTGCAAAAATCAAAGTCTGAAAAGTTTAGAAGTACCCAATCTTTCCACTAGACAGCATTCTCCAAGGAATTATATATGTAATAAAATGAATGCAATTAGCATTTTCTGACTCACACATCATAGCTTTTCATGAATGGGTATTTAAGTATGAAGATAGATTAGCTCTCTAATCTCATTTTAATGAGTTTCTCTTTGTCTTTGAGGGACTACACTGCACAGATGTTCAATGACTCTACTCAATAGTCATTTATATTAATCCATTTAGGAATTCTGAGAATTGTGCTGATTGCACTTACTTGGGCATACAAAATTCACCAAAATATAGTTAGAGAATAATTTAAGTAATGTAAAGTAATCTCTTCCATCCAATAGGTTCCTAATTCCTGTCAATTCCTCCTCCTTAATGTAACTTAAGTTTATCCTCTTTCTGCTGTCTACATTGCCTTAATCACACTCTCACTGATATCCACAAGCGCTTCCTAGCTGGTCTCCTGTCTCCTTTTTCACCCTTCTCTGTTCCCTCACCCAGCCACTGAGAAGTCATCATTCTAAAATGCAAATCCAATTATGTCACAATCTTCAACGATTTGGGGATCAAGTCCAATTCTATGGCCTATGAGGTTCCCCAGGATCTGACCCCTGTTTGGTTCTCTGGACCCACCCACCCCAGGTGCCCAATACTCTCTCCAAACTACTCTTAGTTCTCTAACTCAATCAACAGACATACTTTTTTTTGGATTTCATAGGTCAGAAAAAACAAACAGAAACTGAAACTAAAAATGTTAAACATAGGGTTGTCAGCTTTTTATTCTGCCAAGAAAAAAAACACACACTTCAAACAAAAACAAAATCCATAATTTGCTAGCATTTTCATTTTACAAAGTTAAGAAAGATATGATCTTAGAATTCTAAAACTTGGTAAATTTTAGATATAAAAGCTCATTATATTGTCTTTTTATTTAACTGTACATTGACGAAAACTCTTGCATGAACTGTTCAATGGAACAACTGCCCTCACTCATACCTTCATGCCTCAGCATGTGCTGACCCTCTGCTGAAGCATCTTTCTCCCCCATTGCCCTTTATGATCTGTATAACTAGCATTCATCCTTCCACACGCACCTTACAGGGCAGTTCTTTTCAAATTTTAATGTGTACAAGAATAACCTGGAGATTTTGTTAAAATACAGATTCTTGTCACAAAGAGTTTGTCCTACATTTATTATAGAAGCTTTATGGTTTTAGGTTTCACATTTAAGTCTACGCATGATCCATTTTGTGTTCATTTTTGTACGTATATGAGGCATGGGTTGAAGTTCATTTAATATGCGAATATTCAATTGTTCCAGCACCATTTGTTGGAAAGACAATCCTTTCTCCACCAAATTGCTTATGCTCATTTGTCAAAATCAATTGACTATATATGTGTATTGGTCTCTTTCTGGACTTTCTAATCTGTTCTATTGATCTATTTGCCTAGGCCATGCTATCTCACATGTATCTTAAAGGTTCATTATCCAAAAACAAAACAAAAAAACACATTCTGTGCAAATGACAAAGAACCTGGAATGTTCTGGATTCCCTGATGCCGGTGTTCTCTTTCTCTTGCTATATTGCATGCTTGTCTTTACTAAGCCTTAGTATGTAAGCATACTTTGTGAAATCTTGTGAGTCCTTTTAATTGCCGTGACTTTACCTTCTATGTTGAAAAAGAACACAAAGCCAAAGAACTGGCTATTTTCCACCTTGCTTAAATGGGTCAAGGCCAATTTCCCCTTTGACCTCTCAGCTAGGATTGGTATTTCCCAAGTTCTACCGATCATGGCCTACAGGTATGTTTTGATAATAACCAGTTAACCATGGCCAAGATAACTAAAATAATTGTAAAATAAGGATTTTTTTTAGTCTAAAGCATGTTTACAAATGAGAGTGTGTTTGCCAATGTATGAGTGCAATGTGCATGCATGAATGTGAGCTGCAGCAGGTAGATGAAGCTCACTGACACATCAACCTAAAAATGAGCAAAACCCAGCAAAAGCCAAAACATTTTAAGAAATATCTCCAACTGCCCAACGTATAATTGTCTTACCTCCTGATATATAAAGTAAAACAAAGGGTTGGCATCTAGCACATTATTAAAAAAAATGAAGAAACTTCTTTCTGGTGGGCATCCCTTCCATTGAGAGTAAAGCCAATGGATATATGGAACATAATGACACATCTCAGTGGGGAGAGCGGTGGGGGGGATGAGAAGAGATTAACCAAAGAACATATATGTATATATGCATAACTCACAGAAATAGACAATAGTGTGGGGGAAGGCCTGGGGTAGGGTGGGGGCTGGGTACAGGGAAGCAAAGGGTAGGGGGTTGGAAAATGGGGGACATCGCTAATACTGTCAACAATAAATAAATTCTTAAAAAAAAGAGTGAAGACAAAATAAAGTACATGAAGAATCTAAGAAGAAAGTTCCATTCTGGCACTCACTGCCCAGATATGGGGACACCAGAAGAGAAATGGAGAGTGATGGTACGATTACAGTGGTTCTCAACCTTTCTAATGCTGTGACCCTTTAATACAGTTTCTCATGTTGTGGTGACTCCCAACCATAAAATTATTTTCGTTGCTACTTCATAACTGTAATTTTGCTACTGTTAATGAATCGTAATGTAAATATCTGTGTTTTCCGATGGTCTTAGGCGACCCTGCTAGCGGTCGCGACCCACAGGTTGAGAACCGCTGCTGTAGAGCCTAAGACCACTGGATTAAAGCTTCCATTTTTCCTTCTATTAGCTGAGAAAATTAAATAATAGTAGTAGAAAGATTAATAGCAACTATTAAGGACTGAATGTTTGTGTGTTCCCAAAAATTTGTATGATGCAATCGTAACACCCATGGGATGGTGTTAAGAGGTGGGGCCTTTGAGAGGAGATTAGGTCACGAAGGTGGAGCTCTCTTGAATGGGATTAGTGGTTTTATGAGAAAAAACACCAGAGAAATGATCTCTCTCTCTCTCCCTGCCTCGTGAAGAAACAATGAGAAGATAGTCATCTGTAAATCAGAAATAGGGGCTCACAAAGAACCCACCATACTGGCATCTCGATCTCAGACTTCAACCTCCAGAACTGTGAGAAAACCATTCAGTCTGTGGCAATTTGTTATTGCAGCACAAACTGACAGACAATAACATACTGAGCACTTGTTATAGAAAACACATTGTACTTTACCTGCTTTCCTTCATTTAATCCTCACTAAAGTTTCAGGAGAAGATCCTGTGTTCATTTCCATCGTAGAAGTGAAGAACTGCAGTATGCAGATGATAACCTGCCTGTGGTCCCCAAGCCAGTGAGAGGAAGAACGAGAAGTTACCCCAGCCTGACTGTGAAGTCTACATCTTAGCCACCACCCTACTATTTCTGAAGTTTTCTCACTGCTCAGAGAGAGAACTAAATCAGACCATTAGAACAAAGGGTGAAATAAAGGAAGTCAGGTGAAATTCTCATTAATTAGATAACAACAGAAGACAGGAACCAAAGAAAATGTAGGCATGTAGAGCACTTTGTCCAGTGTATTTTTGAGGTTTGGATTTGATCATTTCTAATATGCCCAAAGGTACAGGAGATTTGCTCTGTGAAATTCTCTGAGTTATACAAAACTGCTGTTCTTCACCTAGCAAAGAAAATTATGATCACGTATAATTTCTCTCTCAACTCTTCTTATGCCACTTAAAAAGATTAAGGCTTCCTTATGAGACAGCTATGTATATCTCCCTACCTTCTCCAATTCTGGGTTTTGTCAGTATGATAGAAATCCATTTAATTGCTTTAATCAGTATATAAATATTTTAGCAAAAAAAGTTCTCCTTGCTCAGACAGTGTGGCTCAATGGTTGAACATCGGCCCATGAACTAGGACATCACAGTTCGATTCCCAGTCATGACATATGCCTGGGCTAAATATACAGTAGAGGGCCCACAGGAGGCAGCCAATCAATTATGTTTCTCTCTCATCGATGTTTCTATCTCTCTATCCCTCTCCATTCCTCTCTCTAAAATAAAAAAAAAAATTTAAAAAAAAGTTCTGCTTGCTCTACTAAAGTTATTTTTTGTATTGAATATATGAGAAAAATCAGCCTTTTCCAATTTTAAGGTGCTACAAGTATTGTAAATTTACAAAAGTTTAATTGACCCCAACCTGGATCCATAATATCTTAAAACCTTTGATTATTAAAAGGCTGAAGATATTACCTTTTCTTCATTTTGAAAATTATGTATTAAGTATTTACCACAAACCAGGACTAGTACTAGAAACACAAAGAGGGTAAAAATGGGATCCTGGCCCTCATAGAGCCCACAGAGCCAAGTTTCCAACCACTTTCCCTCAAAAACTCACTTCCTAGGCTTTGCAAGACTAGTTCTTGGTGTTATTTATAGAATTAAAGCCATAACTCTGCTGGAAAATAAGGGAGAAAGAAGTTGATGAAGGAGGAGGAAAGTTTACAGCTTTGTAATCTCCAGTTTTGGAAGCTAGACTCAAAAATAAAAGTCTGTGCTACATATTAGATGAGATGGAATTAATTGACATTTACAGAACATTTCACCCCAAAGCTACAAAATATACATTCTTCTAAATTGCACATGGAACATTTCAAAGATATACCACATATTAGCACATAAACTAAGTCTCTACAAGTTCAAGAAGATTGAAGTCATATCAAGCATCTTCTTGGAGCACAATGACATGAAATTAAAATCAACTACAATAAAAACACTCAGAAGCATTCAAACACATGAAGACTAAATAGCATGTTATTAAACAATGAATGGGTTATCAAAGAGATCAAGAAACAAATAAAAACTTCCTGGGAACAAATAAAAATGAATATACAACAACCCAAAATTTATGGGACACAGTGAAAGCAGTCCTGACAGGGAAGTTCATAGCACTACAGGCCTACATCACAAAAAAAGAAAAACGTCTAATAAACTATCTAACCCTACAACTTGAAGAATTAGAAAGAAAACAAAAAGAAAAGCCCAGAGTAAGTAGAAGGATGGAAATAATAAAGATCAGAGGGGAAATAAATGACTAGAGACTAAAAAAAAAAAAAAAACAATACAAAAGATCAATAAAAGCAAGAGTTCATTCTTTGAAAAGATAAATAAGATTGATGAACCTTTAGCAGGACTCATCAAGAAACAAAGAGAGGACCTGAATAAACAAAATCAGAAACAAAGGAGGGAAAGTAACAACTGACCCCATAGAAATACAAAGGATCCTAAAAAAATACTATGAACAACTATATTCTAACAAGGATGAAATGGACATATTCCTAGAAAAAATATAATCTTCCAAAACTCCATCAGGAATAATCAGAAAACCTGAATATGCCGATAACTATTGATGAAATAGAAGCAGTAATCAAAACACTCCCAGCAAACAAAAGCCCTGGTCCAGAAGGTTTCACAGGGGAGTTTTACTAAATATTCGAAGAAGAACTAACACCCATCCTCCTGAAACTATTCCAAAATTCCAAGAGAAAGGAACACTTCCAAGCTCTTCTTATAAGGCTAGCATTAGCCTAATTAATTCCAAAACCAGATAAAGACACTATAAAGAAAGAGAATTACATGCCAATATCCCTGATGAACATAGATGCTAAAATCCTCAACAAAATATTAGCAAATTGGATCCAGCAATATCTTTAAAAGATCATACATCGTGACAAGGTGGGATTTATTGCGGGGATGCAAGGCTGGTACAATAAAAAACAAATCAATAAATGTGATACATCACACAAACAAATTGGAAGACAAAAATCACATGAGCATATCAATTGATGCTTTCTGCATTAGACAAAATCCAACACCCTTTTGGAGGGGGGTGGTAATCCACATGATGATATTTTTCCATTGATTTTTAGGGAGAGTGGGAGGGGGAGAGAGAGAGAGAGAGAGAAACATTGATGTGAGAGAAACACAGGATTGGTTGCCTCCTGCAGAAGCCCGGACCAGGAGGAGTCTGCAACCAAGGTATGTGCTCTTGACCGGAATCGAACCTGGGACCCTTCAGTCCACAGGCTGATGCTCTATCCATTGAGCCAAACTGGCTAGGAATCCAATGCCCTTTTCTGATAAAAACTCTCAGCAAAGTGGGGATAGAGGGGTCATACCTCAACATAATAAAGACCAGATGTCCAGTCATCCGTTCAACCAATCAAAGCTTAATACGCTAATGACATGCTAAGGCCACTCAACTGCTCGCTATGACGTTCACTGACCACCAGGGGGCAGACAGTCGACCAGTTGACCGGTCTCTATGACGTGCACTGACTACCAGCGGGCAGATGCTCTGACTGGTAGGTTAGCTTGCTGCTGGGGGCTGGCCGATCGGGACTGAGCGAGATGGGCCAGACACGTGTTGGAGCCTTCCTGGGGTCCCTCCCTGGTTAGCCAAACTCCTGCGTTCCTCCCCGGCCATGATCGTGCACTGGTGGGGTCCCTCGGACTGGCCTGCGCCCTCTCGCAATCTGAAACCCCTTGGCGGATGTCGGAGAGCTGGTTTCGGCCCAATCCCACTCAACGCAGGAGCTTCCCCCTGGTGGTCAGTGCACTCCCACAGGGGGAGCACCGCTCAGCCAGAAGCTGGGCTCACGGCTGGCGAGCACAGCAGCGGGAGCCTCTCCCACCTCTGTGGCAGCAGTAAGGGGGAGGCGGGAGTATGCCATAAGTCGGACATCCCTTGAAGGCTCCCAGACTGTGAGAGGGCACAGGCTGGGCTGAGGGACCCCCAAGTGCATGAATTTCATGCACCGGGCCTCTAGTATATAATAAACCTACAGCCAACCTCATACTCAATGGGCAAAAACTAAAAGCATTTCCCCTAAGAACAGGAACAAGACAGGCATGTCTGTTTTCACCACTCTTATTCAACACAGTACTGGAAGTCCTACCCACAGTGATAGGACAAGAAGAGATAAAAGGCATCCTAATTGGAAAGGAGGATATAAAACTGTCATTATTTGCAGATGATATGATATTGTACATAAAAACCTTAAATACTCACCAAAACACCACTAGATTCAATAAATGAATTCCACAACGTAACAGGATACAAAATCAACACCACGGAGTCAATGGCATTTTTATACACCAATAATGAAAACTCTCAGAAAGAGAAACTAAATAGACAATCCCTTTTACCACTGCAATAAAAAAATTAAGATACTTAGGAATAAAGTTAACCAAGGAGGTAAAAGACCTGTACTCGGAAAACTACAGACCACTGAAGAAAGAGACAGAGGAAGATATAAACAAGTGGGAGAATATATGGTGTTCATGGATTAATAGAATCAACATCATTAAAATGGCCATAATGAAGCATCCATCTTATATAAAAACTGCTGTTTGAAATTTTAACCCTGCTATTTTGGCTTCTGTAAACACTTGCTTGCTTAAATAATAAGGAAAATAAGACTACTCCCATTCCAGAGAGGCCGTGGACTATGCCCCAGAAAGAGTTGTCAGTGCTGACACCAGGCCAGGCCTTGAGATATGGTCTCATGGCCCCTTCCCAGCACGTAGGCCTTCTTCCCCAGAAGGCCCGGAAGTCTCATTCCAAATTTGGGAGACAAAAGAGCTAGGAAAAGTATAAATAGAAAAGGTTTCCTAATAATATAAACAATAAAGTTAAATGTTTTTTTTAAAAGTCTGTGTTACACATGGAACGGTATTTTAAGATGTAATAATAACTAGCAATTATTGAGCACTTACACTGAGCCAAGCTCAGTTTTAATTACTTTATGAGAATTATGATTTAATCTTTACATGTATCCTATAGATTGGCACTAACACTAAGCCCATTTTCAAGATGATAAAACTGAGGTCCAGAGAGATTAAGTAATTTACTCAACCTTTCAGGCATTAAAGAAGTCAGAATTCAAACCAGAAGTCTGTCTCCAATCCCTATGCACTTAACAATTATTCTTGTCACTGAAGGAAGACTCAAATATCATGGTACTGTACTAAATTAAACAGACTGACCAATGGAACAGAACTAAAAGCATATATGCTAATTAGCATACTAAAAAAGTTATTATAGTGGGGGAAGATTAATTATACAATAAACGGTGATGCCCTAATTAGTTAGTTCCCAAAAAGTGGACCCTTACCTCACATAATTTATTAAAATAAAAGTCAGTGGTTTAAAGAATTATATATGAGTACCTGGAACCAACATGATGCATATGACCACTACTTTGTCTCATCATTCCTTGCTAAAATGACCCAACTGACTTGATGGAGAAAATTCTTCACCACCAACTGACCACTTCACAGGAGCCCCATCCAAAACTTGAACCCTTGAGGAGAGTGAGCAGGAGATGGTTTAGAAAAGAGAGTAGTGAATAAAGAGCCTAATCAGCAGCCAGTTCCCAAAACCTCAACAATAAAACTGCCGCCATTCATTAGCTATTGAGAACCAAAGACCCTACTAAGTGCCTTAGAGTGTTAATAAATTTAAATATTATTATACACATGAGTGAACTGGTGCTCAGAGGTTAAACAAAATGGCCAATGTTACACAGCTAATAGTAGCAATACCAGGATTGGAACACAATGGCTATCAGTCTCAAACTTTAAACTCCACTACACAGAGAGGGGCCCAGTCCACCAGGATCTCATCTTCAGAGCCTGCAGACAGCTTCTGGGTAGGAGCAGAGGCTGGAAGCAAGGCAGTGCTGGACAAAGAGTCATGCTAAAGGCTCTGCCTGGAAGCCAAGCCAGCCAGCTATGCAAGGGGAAGGGAAACTACTCCAGTAGGCTCAGAGCTGCCAAGACAACACAAAAGAGAGACTGTTCTGCAACAAAGGGGGACTTTGCCCTGCAGCTGTCTCCCACTGCTGATAGATCCATCTCTACCCCACAAAAACTATTAGAATTCTAAGCTGTTGATAAGAAATTACAATAAATCTAACTTTTACCCTCTGTTTGCCTGTAATGAAAAGAAATGAACATGGTCTACACAATTTCCGATAAAGCATTATTTCAGTTCCCCAAACTGAATAAACTAGACCTCACTTGGCAGATGAGCAAGCAGACAAGCAAGCAAACTAGATAGAAGAGACAGGGAATAATCTGAATAACTGCAAGAAACAAGATAAGCTTACAAATTTTAAAATTTACATTCTCAGTGAACTTCAAACTGATAGTGAATCACTTATAACAAACATTACTTCAAGGAAAGGTGAAAAGGGAGTAACAAGAAATAGTATTTGAAAGCAAAAAGTGAAACTAGTGGCCTAAAGAATGGAGGCAGTGAAATGCAGACTGACTACTGCATAAAATTAGTGCTCAATGAAATTTCCCAGAATTCACAGGAAAATAATAAAAAACTATAAATTATCAGTGAAAAAGATAAAACCTGAACAACAGATCCAGAAGATCAAATATGTATATAACAGGAATTCCAGAAAGAGAAGGGAGAGATAAGTAAAGCAGAAATATTAATTAAGTAAATAATGGCGGGGTGGGGGGCTTAAAATGAGTTTTCCAAACTGAAATTATGCACAGAACTTGGCAGAATTAATCATAAAAGATCCACACATCCCAGAATTTCTGAATGTCAAGGAGAAAAAAAAATAGACATAGGAATCCCCACCAAGATTTTTTTAAAAAGGGGGGGCTATATGAATGAGATGGACATCAGGCTTCTCACTTGCCCTACTAACTGCTAAAAGACCATGGAGTAAGGTTTGTAGGACTTGGAAGGTAAAAGACTGTGACCTAGTAAGAATCCCAAATTTAACTAAATTATCAATATTGTAATTATCATAATTATAAAGCAAATGAAAAAATATTAATAGACATGGAAAGATAGCAATGTACTTTCCACATATTCTTTCTGGAAAAAAAATTCTTAAGAAAGGGGCACATACAATCAATTAAAAAATAAATTAAAATAAAGAACTCAATAAAGTAGAAGATATTGAAAGTATAGATATAGATAAGTATAAAACAAATAGCAGTGAGCAATAAAAGTAACAAAACTATAGTGATCTAAATTATGAATGCTAATGATGTTGAAATCATGATACAAATATTCAGCAAGGAGGCTTGAAAGCAAAATGCTAAAAAAAATTATATGAACAAACATTTCTAATTATTTCAACAAAACTTAGGCTATAAAGGGAAGGAAGAAAAGAATGTGGTGAAGCTTATATAGTTTAGGGGAGCTCCACAGCTACTGCTCCAATGATAAGTTCAAATATTAAACGTACCCACAATTATAACAAAAATTAGACATATTTAACTTCCAAGTCACAAGGAAATTTAAAGAAAATTCAAGACAAAACTCAGAAAAGGGTAAACAATAAGAAAGCATAATAATTTGAAAACCTAACACAAGATGCCATGGGTAAGACCAAACATTCAGTGAATACTAATGGGTAAAATATGCCTATTAAAACACACTCACACACACACACTGGGTTACTAAATGAGGAAATATGTGCAAAAGTATCAGGCATAGAGTAGATGCTAAAAAAAAAATTGTGTATATAAAGAAAGAAATAACATTGCAGGCACTGTAGTGAACCAAACATTTTTAAGAAGAAGAAAAGGAAACTTTACCAGTTTAAAACTCCAAAATTTTCATTAAAAAACATGTTTTAAAATCTCACGATGAACTGGCAAGAAAATAAAGGAAATCCCGCAGAGGTCAAAAACTTAATAAAGTGTATAATCTTTAATCCACAAATTCCACTCATAGCAATTTAGTCTACATTCACATGTTTTAAAAGGAAGAAATCTCTTCCTGTTTCTCATAATGGCGCAGAATTAAGGGAAAAAGGAGAACCCCATGAGGGAACTTTGCATCCACAGGCACTGCCTCAACATCTGTGTGGGGAAAAGTGGAGACAGACTGATTCGGGCAGCCAAGGTCCTGAAGCAGCTCACAGGCCAGACCCGTGTGTTCTCCAAAGCCAGATACACTGTCAGATCCTTTGGCATTAGGAGAAAATGAAAAGATTGCTGTCCACTGCACAGTCCATGGGGCTGAGGCAGAAGAAATCTTGGAGAAAGTTCTGAAGGTGTGAGAGTACAAATTACAAAAAAATTACTTCTCAGATACTGGAAACTTTGGTTTTGGGATCCAGAACACCTCAATCTGGGGATCAAATATGACCCAAGCATTGGTATCTACATCCTGGATGTCTATGTGGTACTGGTAGGCCAGGTTTCAGCATCGCAGACAAGAAACGCAGGACAGGTTGCATTAGGGCCAAACACAGAATCAGCAAAGAAAAGGCCATGTGCTGGTTCCAGCAGAAGTATGATGGGATCATCCTTCCTGGCAAATAAATTCCAGTTTCCATACAAAAGGCCAATAAAATATTTTCAGTGAAAAAAATAAGGAAGAAATCATGCATGGGAGGAATTAATAAATTCAAGACAGTTTTCTCAGTTTGGGGTTGTTTGAGCTGCAAATAAAAGAAACCTAACTAAAGTGACTTTAAACAAAAAGGATCTAATTTAAACAAAAGGACTAGAAGGCAGGCACTCCAGGTTGATTCAGTAGCTCAAATACCTATGTGGCTAAGGCTCCGTATTTCTGCCCATCACTTCAGTGTGTGAGAAACATCATGTTAGGCGAATGCAGGGTTTAAAAGACTGTATATATAAAATGATCTTTACTAAAATCAGAGAAAAAGAAGAGTTCAAGGAAATCTGTTAACAGTGGTTGCTGTAAGATGGTAAGATCATGAGTGGTTTTTTACCTCCTGTTTCATGTATTTTTTGGTGCTTTACCTATTTTTTATAAAAATGTAATACATGTACAAACTGAGAAAAGAAAAAATATATCATATATCAAAAAAATTAAAAAGAGAAGTGCTGCTAAAGAAAGAAGCTCAATTATCCTTTGGCCATAATGACATAGGTACTTTCTCCTTGTTTTCCAATCAGAATTCTTTCAAATTTAACTACATGTCTGAGTTTTCTAATTCTCCACTACATGCAGCACAGCAGTTTAGTGTAAAAAAACTCAGGATATTAATGATTATGGTCTATGTAGAGTATAACACTTCGTAGTACTTAATAAAGTCCTTATCACATGAACTTTATTTCATTATTCTCTATACTAGTATAAAGATAAATAGAAAAAATAAAGATAAATAGAAAAAATAAAAATAGGTAAATACAGCATTTTGCAGTGAGGAACTTGAAGCTTTAATAATTCAAGAGCCTTTCCCAAAATCATATTAATTGGGAAACTTAAATACAATTTACCCCAATAACATTCTCTTTTCATATACCATATTTCTTTAAGATAATACTAAAATACACTCGTGGTTATATTGCATCAATTTCCAAGGGGCTCAAATTCTTTTAAACATTTAATTAATACCAATAACCATCAGTACTCCTAAATCTACTGTAGGCAAAAATGAATGTTTAAATAGAGACCAAAGCTGATCAGGAGAAACCTACACTATCCACTTGGTGTGCTTCAGTGACTTCCTTCTGTTACCCTGCCTCACATCATGAGGCTTCCCACTTATCTACTAATTTCAGAGGCATCTTCCAAGACTGTCTTCTCATTAGCTTAAAACTAAAATTTTGGAATTTAGAATTTCAATTTTAAACTGAAGGACACCTGAGCAATAATCTAGTCAAATTTCTCATTTCATATACAAAGAAACTGTCAATGCAGTTTAAATCCATCAAAATGGATGTTATAAACACAAATGCTCCACTGAGCACAGAAAGATGTCTTTAGAAGATATCTAAACCCTGCAAGAATTTATCCTGCTGCTTAAGCTTTACTGATACTTATGATCCTATTTAAAATGCTGGTCAATCAATTTATAAGGCCCTTTTTAGATATTACAAATCCTCAAGTAAAAAAATCCCATTCAGTTAAACATGACATGCAAAGTAAAGCAGCTAAAAAGCATCTACTTGTCTCCAGCCACAAGAAATGGAAATGAATCTCTGCCTTTTTGGTTATTTTGTTGCTGTCTTTAGAAATGTGACATAAGATATTACAGAGAAGAATTTGTAAATATTAAATTGTAAACAAAAAACTCACTGATATAGACTTTGTGTTAGGTTTGTTTCATTTTGTTTTAGGCCCTGCCACAATAATCACATAAATTATGAAATGTAATATACTTCATTATAAAAAATTAAACTATAAACACCTATGATGTTAAATCATCAATTAAAATTAATGGTTTGAGCCAGTGGTGGAAAAAGAGGAAGGAGCTATTTAATGAGCCTTGCACAACAGATGATGGTTCCTATAACTCTACATGGCCTGGTATGATCCTTACAAAACCTCTAACAAGTAGGTTTGCAAAAAACTCAGTTGTACAGAGAAGGAAACTGAGGCTTAAAGGCAGTTAACTTATTCAAGCCTCACCAATAATCTGAACCAGACCAGTTCCACTCGAAACCCTGTCTTCCCCCTACTATGCAAATGCTGCCACAAATGTGTAAGAACAAGAAAAGATCTAGGGCTTATTGTTGAAGAATTTATGTTCTAAAGACAAACTTGGGCTTCATGCTCTCACTTAGAAGTTCCAGATTTCACAGGAAATTCTAAAATATTAATTCCCCTTCAGCATCCCCTTCGGTCTTCCCCAGATCCTCACTGTAAGGAACTAGTGTGGCAGCCAGGGGCTCTGGGTCACCCATCTATCAAGAAGAGTTCACTAAAAATTCTTAGCCAGCCTCATTCATAAACATATGAATAACAATGACAATATTAAAACAATCAACAGAAATAACTCACTGGAGTGCTAAGTATTAAATGCTACGTCAGGTGAAAATTCCCTCCCTCAAGATCAGTTTCCTTTTCGAAGTCCTGGCTGCATCTCATCCCTGCCCTGTCAGCATCTGGCCCTCCACTAGGGCTAGTTGCACTCTGAGCTGGCTAATATTGGCTGAATTCCACATGATTTTAGTTGGCCTCAGTAATATTTTTGCTTAGTTCTCAAGTCCAGAGGTACTTATTCTACAAATGGCTGCCATTTTTGTACTGAACTGAAACCCTCCAAGTCGAGGCATATTTTTATTGGCTCATTAAGGAAAAGTACCAAATTTTGGTAGTGGTTGGTGTGGTGAAGGGTGGAGCAATTTTGCTTTGTACGTTACAAATATACTCGGGGCCCAGTGCATGAATTCGTGCACCTTGAAAGGAACTGTGGGCTGTAAGGCTGTGGTGAGCACAGGGGTGGGTCTTGGCCCATCCTCTGCACCCCCTCCCAGCCCCTCCTGCCGCGGCCCCGGTCCCCTCACTGCCAGCATCCCCGCTCCCACTGTTGCCGCTCCCCTGCGCTGACGGCATCAGCCCCATTTGCACCTGCTGACGGTGGTGCAGAGCGATTGGGGCTGGTGCCAGCAGTGGGTGTGAGCAGGGCTGGTGCCAGCAGTGGGTGCAAGTGGCAGCTGCTGCCCCGATCACCCCTCAAGAGCAGAGGGAGGTGGAGAAGCCCTCAGGGGCGATCAGGGCCGGCAGCTGTCGCTCACATCCACTGACGGCGCAGAGCGATCAGGACCGGCGCCGGGCAGTGGGTACGAGTGGCAACTCCAGCACTGGCTGCAGGCACAAGTGGGACCAGCGCTGGCAGTGGGTGCAAGCAGCGGCTCCGGTGCTGGCAGCGGGTGCGAGTGGGGCCAGTGTCAGCAGCAGGTGCGAGAACAAAGAATTTTCAGTAACCACCAGAGACTCGCCCCAATGACAGCAACCAGCACCCCGCCTTGGTCTGGTGCCCCCACTCACCTGCTCCACCATCCTGCCATGCCTGATGCCCGCCATGTTCTGCACACGCCCCCTGGTGGTCAGCGCATGTCATAGCGACCGGTTGTTTGGTTGTTTGGGTTGTTCTGCCGTTCGGTCTATTTGCATATTAGCCTTTTATTATATAGGATTTTTTTTTTTTTTGGTTAATCCTTACCCGAGGATATTTTTTCTATTGATTTTTTAGAGTAAAAGAGAGAGGAGGAAGACAGAGAGAGAGAGATTGGTTGCCTCCCAAACGTACCCCAATCAGGGCTGGGAATCCAACCTGCAGCCCCAGGTTCATGCCCTTGACTGGGAATTGAACCCGAGATACTTCAGTGCTCTGGTTGACACTCTAACCGTTGAGCAAACTGGCCAGGGCTAAATATCTTTTTTTTTTTTAAGAATTATTACCTTTAATGTGTAAAGATACACATTTTCACTTTTATTACACAACTGGGGCTAAAGGATAGCTACATTCTTTCCAGCGTTAAAACAAGATTAAACTCAAGAAACATGAGTTTTGCATCCCAAATGTTTACATGAACAAATGGTATACACATGCGTGCTTAATAGGAGAAATCATCATTCCAGTTCCAGAAATGTATGTGGCTAAAGTGCTGTTTAAACAGAATATACTTGACCATTAACCACTAAGTTTGAATTATGAAATTATAGATACCTGTGACAGGTACCCAACCAGCTCTCACTACCTCTGCCACCATCATCCTGGTCAAAGCCACCATCACCTCTCCTACTGCCATGACCTCCTAATTGGTCTTCCAGCTTCTGTCCTTACTCACCCCAACCCTGTACCTAGTTGACTCTCACACAATCAGGTGACACAATTAAACAAGTTAAATCTCATCACTTCCTGCTCAACATTCTGCAGTGGCTCCTTCTTTTACCAGAAGGAAAGCCACCATCTTCATAATGGTCTGTAACACAATCTTTCATCCTGTGACGTCCCCCCCCCCCCGACCTCGTCTCTTAGCACTGCCCTCCTAGCCACACTGCCTCCCTGCTTAACATCAGGAATATTCCTGCCATGGTGCCTTTGCACTGGCTGTTCCCTCTGCCAAGAAAATTCATGCCCACACAGCTTCATGGCTAATCCTCTCACCCTTCCAATCTTGATTCAAATGTCACCTTCTCAGTGAGAACTACCCTAGCCATTCCTTTTTAGAAAGTGGAAACTCCACCTCCATCCACCCCGTATCTATATTCCCAAGTCCTTTTATCCTGCTCTGATTTTGTTCACAGTGCTCTTCATCTTCTAACACCCTCTTTATTTACCTTTTATGATTATTGTTTATTTCTCCCCAGAATATAAGCTCCACAGGGGTAAGGATCTTTGTTTTGTTTACTAATATTATCCCCTGCCTAGAATAGTGTCTGATAGTCAAGAACTCAACTAACATTTGTTGAACACATGCTAAATTAACATCAAATGAGCAGAGTGAACACAGCCTAATGCAGTCACATAGAGATCCCAATAAACAAGATTCTTGTCACTTCCAGTGATAAATGGAACCAAGGAAAGCATATCAGGAGTCACAACCATGCAAGAGTGATGGCTCACACCACTATTCTTGGGACCCGTACTACAAATACTCAGTCAAGGCCCAAGAGAGAGCATCTGGGATGAAATCTGAACTCCTGCTCTTAGCAAATTCTATCAGAATCCAGCAGTAATATGTCCACAGCTATCGCAAGTAAATGTATGCCCTCTACTGAAATGAATCAATGTCACTATACACTGAGTGGCCAGATTATTATGATCTCTGAATGCATAATAATCTGGCCACTCAGTGTATATCTTACCTAATAATAGACAAGCATGTAAATTGACCATACCTCCACTACACCTACAGCCAATCAGAGTGAGTATGCAAATTAGAAGGCCAAAGATGGTGGCCGCCCAGCTACTCCAGGCGCAGAGTGGCCAGAGGGGGCAGGACGTCTGCTATGAGAGGGAGGGCGGGGGTGAAGGGATCTACAGGAGCGGAGTGCTGCAGCGAAGATAAGACTGCAGACTCCAGAGTCTGCAGTAAAGACGAAGACTGCATATTCTGCCCAGGGTCTGCAGAGAAGACGAAGATGGCAGACTCCGGCCGGAGCCTGCAGCGAAGACGAAGATGGCAGACTCCAGCCTGAGTCTGCAGTGAAGATGAAGATGGCAGACTCCGGCTGGAGTCTGCAGCAAAGATAAAGAAGGCAGACTCTGGCCGGAGCAAAGGCAGACTCTGGCCGGAGCAAAGGCCTGGGTCCCGGGTGCCAGAGGAAAACCGGTGCTGGAAGCCAAGGGAAGGAAGGCCTATTGCACAAATCTCTTCATGCAACAGGCCTCTAGTCCTATATAATAAAAGGCTAATATGCAAATTGTCCCCTCGACCAGGAGTTCGACCAGCAGGCAGGCCGGCCAACTACCCATGTCACCTCCCCCTGGCCAGGCTGGCCAGACCCCACCCATGCACAAATTCATGCACCGGGCCTCATATACACACACACACACACACACACACACACACACACACACACACACACACGTATATATGTATGTATACACACACACACACACACACACACACGTATATATGTATGTATACACACACACACACACACACATATATACACCATGTTTCCCAAAAAATAAAACATCCTCCGAAAATAAGACCTACTTACAGGTTTCCTTCTGAGTGAAATATAAGGCATCCCCCGAAAATAAGGCCCCCAGGCTCTGTCTCAGAATGAAAATTAATTTACCATAAACTGGTCACTAGGGCTGCCCCGACTGGCGTCTAGCAACCAGTGACGTTACGCTGAGTCCTGACGTCACTGCTGTGTGGAGGCGGAGCGGAGGTTGGAGTGAGCGGTGAGCGCGGGGCGGGAGAGAGGAGGAGACTTTCGCAGATGCGTGTAGAAGAACAGGAGGATTAGAGCAGACGGGACGCGGCGAAGGTGGTGAGTGCTGGTCTGTCTCTGGTGACACTACCTGATGCTCGCGGCCGCCTTCATGATGACTGAAGGTTCTCAGTCAGTGGCAGACCCTGCTCCAGCCCAGATCCAGGCCCCAGCAAGCCCAGTGACAGTCCCCAGGCAGGCCCCAGGGGGTAAATGTCTGATAAAGGGGTAGGGGGGATGTCTGGTGAAGGTGTTCAGTGGCACAGGGGTGGGGGGAGGGGGATCACTTAAAATGACACAGGAGGATCAGAGGGGGGAATCAAAATGACACAGGAGGGAGAAACCAAGATGGCGGCATAGGTAAACACCTAAACTGCTGCCTCGCACAACAATTTCAAAACTACAACTAAAAGACAGAACGGACACCATCCAGAACCACAGGAAAGCTGGCTGAGTGAAAATTCTACAACTAGAAGGAAAAAGAAAAGCTCACAGAGAATTGGAGGTACGGCAAAGGGGCTTTGTGCGTGCAGAGAGGAAGGGCGGCTGAGAGCCTGGCTGACTTTCTCTGGCGGAAGGGGGAAGGAAGCCTCCGACCGCACTGAACCCCAGTTCTGACTGCAATGAACCCCAGTTCCGGGCGAACCCCTGGGGACCCACGCTCTTACGGGGGGAGTCTGGACTCTCGGACGGAGACTCGAGCGGGGAAAGGCAGAAGTCTGAAGGCGCACGCGGGCCAGTGCGCACAAAGGCTGCGGAGGTTGCCACAGGCTTTCCCTAGTGGAAGGGAGTCAGAGGATCCTGACTGCACTGAGCCCCAGTTCTGATTGCAGTGAACCCCAGTTCCAGGCGAGCCCCTGGGGACCCACACTATTGTGGGGGGAGTCTGGACTCTCGGGCGGAGACTCGGGAGCCGGGGAAGGCGGAGGACTGAAAGTGCGCACGCGCGCGCGCGCCAGTGCGCACAAAGGCTGCAGAAGTTGCCACAGGCTTTCCCTAGTGGAAGGTAGTCAGAGGATTCTGACTGCACTGAGCCCCAGTTCTGACTGCAGTGAACCCCAGTTCCAGGCGAGCCCCTGGGGACCCACGCTCTTGTGGGGGGAGTCTGGACTCTCAGGCGGAGACTCGAGCTGGGGAAGGCGGATGACTGAAAGCGCACATGCGCGCAAGGGCAAGGCTAACAGGAAGCCAAGACTGAGACTCCACCCCATCCAAGCTGAGCACAGAGGCTATTGCAATTTGGCAAGTCTAATCCTATAAGGCTGTCTCCAGCACCGAACTTCTCCCAGCATAGACACAGCTGATCCTTACAGCCAACTGGCCCGGAGGTCAATTCTTCCCAGTGATACCAACAACAATAAAGACTTAATTACAACAAGGCTGTACACACAGTCCACAAAGGGGTGCACCAAGAGTGTCCACCTCAGGTTAACTGGGGAAGCAGACCCACTGGGCCATATTGGAAACCTAGCACAAATATCTACCTTACCAACTCAGGGAATCAGTGAAAATGTGGGGTCAAAGAATCAGATCACAAACGAAAGAAATGGAGGAAAACAAACGAATGGATATAGAATTCAAAACCACGGTTATAAGGCTTTTTAAGAATATCCTAGAAAAGGCCGATAAATATAACGAGACCCTCGAAGATATGAAAAAGGACCAACTAGAAATTAAACATACACTGACTGAAATAAAAAATATTATACAGAGACCCAGAAACAGAATAGAGGAACACAAGAATCAAGTCAAAGAATTGAAATACAAAGAAGCAAAAAACACTCAACCGAAAAAGCAAAAAGCAAAAAAAAAAATCCAAAAAGTTGAAGATAATGTAAGAAGACTCTGGGACAACTTCAAGCGTACCAACATCAGAATTATGGGGGTGCCAGAAGAAGAGAGAGAGCAAGATACTGAAAACCTATTTGAAGAAATAATGACCGAAAACTTCCCCACCTGGTGAAAGAAATAGACTTACAAGTCCAGGAAGCCCACAGAACCCCAAACAAAAGGAATCCAAAGAGGACCACACCAAGACACATCATAATTAAAATGCCAAGAGCAAAAGACAAAGAGAGAATATTAAAAGCAGCAAGAGAAAAACAGTTAATTACCTACAAGGGAGCACCCATACGACTGTCAGCTGACTTCTCAACAGAAACTATGCAGGCCAGACGGGAGTGGCAAGAAATTTTCAATGTGATGAATAGCAAGAACCTACAACCAAGATTACTCTACCCAGCAAAGCTATCATTCAGAATTGAAGGGCAGATAAAGAGCTTCACAGATAAGAAAAAGCTGAAGGAGTTCATCACCACCAAACCAGTATTATATAAAATGCTGAAAGGTATTCTTTTTTTTTTTTTTAATATATTTTATTGATTTTTTACAGAGAGGAAGGGAGAGGGATAGAGAGTTAGAAACATCAATGAGAGAGAAACATCAATCAGCCGCCTCCTGCACACCCCCCACTGGGGATGTGCCCGCAACCAAGGTACATGCCCTTGACCGGAATCGAACCCGGGACCCTTCAGTCTGCAGGCCGACGCTCTATCCACTGAGCCAAACCGGTTTCGGCTGAAAGGTATTCTTAAAGAAGAGGAAGAAGAAAAAAGTAAAGAGAAAAATTATGAACAAGAAATACATATCTATCAACAAGCGAACCTAAAAATCAAGTGAATTAAAAACCTGAGGAACAGAATAATCTGGTGAATATAATAGAATCAGGGGCATAGAAAGGGAGTGGACTGATAATTCTCAGGGGGAAAGGGGTATGGGGGGTTCATGAAGAGAATGGACAAAAATCATACACCTATGGATGAGGACTTGGGGGGGGAGGTAAGGGCAGAAGGTGGGGTGGGAAATGGGTGGAGGGGAGCTATGGGGGGAAAAAGGAGAAATAATTGTAATAATCTGAATAAAGATTTATTTAAAAAAAATGACACAGGAGGGTCAGAGGGGACAATCAAAATGACACAGGAGGATCAAAAGAGGTTACTAAAATGGTAATCCCCCTCTGATTCTCCTGTGCCATTTTGATTCCCCCTTTGATACCCCCTGTGTCATTCTGAGTGATCCCCCTCCCCGCACCTTGATACCCCAATTCCTTTTTTTTACCCCTAGAAATGAGCACAAAAAGAAAAAGCTACTCCGTGGAGTACAAGAAAGGAATTGTGGAAGACTCTTGGGGCCAAAATCTTACTGCTTTCTGCAAAGAGAAGATTTTGAGTATCCGATTGGTCCGAAAATGGCGAGCAGAGTATGGTAACCTCATTGAACAAGTGGACAAGGGAAATGCTAAAAAGCGCAAGTGTGGATCAGGTCGGCAACCATTATTTTCCGAGCTGGAAGACCTGATCCGTGAATGGGTTGTTGACAGGAGAGCAAAGGCTTTGGTTGTGAATAGGGCTCAGATTCAAGAATTTGCCCTTGCAATGGCACCAGTTTGACATAGCCCCCGAAGACTTCAAAGCATCACAACACTGGCTGGATAATTTCCTTCAGCGAAGTGAACTGTCTTTAAGAAGATCTACCAACATTGTTTAGGTTGGAAGATACTCAAGTTATTAAGCGAGCACTTGCATTCAAGTCCTTTATTGATGATGCTGACTTCTCTAAATACAATCTTTCCAACATGATTGCTATGGATGAAACTGCAGTGTTTATGGGCCAATCATATCAAACAACAATTGAACAGCGGGGTGCCTCCTTAGCGTACATTCCCTCCACTGCTTACAAAAGTGCACGTGTTTCCTGTATTTTGGCAATTCGTCTGGATGGCACTAAAATCCCACCTTTAATCGTTTCTAAGGGCAAGAAGGAAAAGATTGAACGTGTTTTGGGCATTTTTATTCTTGAAACTGAAAAAGCCTGGGCCACACAAGCAGTTATAAGGAAGTGGGTCGATTTAATGCTGCCGCTTGTTATGCGAGGGAGCCAAAGAGGTCTGCTAGTCTGGGATGCAGCCAGCACTCACCACGCTAAAGACATGAAGACATTTCTTCACAAAAGAAAAATAGATCAGATAATGATTCCCGCAGAAATGACGGCCTATCTCCAGACTCTTGATATTGCAATAAACAAGCCATTCAAAGACAATTTGCGCATGGAAATTAATGACTGCATTGAAAATAGAATGGAGAGAAATCAGCGTGGAAACTTTGTGAAACATAAACTGCAAGAAGTTGTGACTTGGGTGAAGAATTCATGGGAGAAAATCACTGACAGTTGCATTGCAAATGCACTGCGAGCAGGCTACCTTGACAAGAAGTACTCATTTAAAGACAGTGCTATTGCTAAACATGAGAGATTTGGTACACTGATTCTGAAAGAAATGGAGTCACAAGAAATTCACCAGGAAATTCAGGAATTGGATTGTTATGATGATGTTCCAGAAGATGATGACATGATTGTCATTGAATAAATGAGTAAATTCTTGATGCTGTAGGATTCACAGTTTGTCTGGTTTGTGTTGACAACTACTGTACTACCATACCGTATACAGGTAATAAATTTCCTTTATTTTCATTTAACAATAAATGTGTACCGTATTCTTCTTCATGGAAAAATAAGACATCCCCTGAAAATAAGACCTAGCGCGTCTTTGGGAGCAAAAATTAATATAAGACACTGTCTTATTTTCGGGAAAACATGGTACATATACATACACACACACACACACACACACACACACACACACATACACTGAGTGGCCAGATTATTATGCATTCAGAGATCATAATAATCTGGCCACTCAGTGTATATTGGTTTCTCCCAACCAGATCTTTTCTCTAATCCTTCATCCTTTATCATGTTATCTCAAAACAAGGTTCAATCACTTCAAAATCAGCTCTTGAAAAGAACAGTAGGTGACAGTAGGAGCACAGTCATTTAATTATATCTCTTCATTCTGCCACTTTATTTTAAAAGCGGGGGGGGGGGGTAGTAAAGAAATTACTTCTATAAATTAAAAAAGGATCCATTCCTTTAAAAAGAGTTGCCTGTAGTAATTGCCTGTTGTGAAAAGATGAAAACAACCACAAGATTGGAAGGACAGGAACCAGAGAATACCCAGAATTTCTAGAGGAAATGAGAAAGGGCTGGAAATAAGGTAACTTCCAAAAGTTCACTGTGTATTTTGACATGTGGTGTGCTGGAGAGCTGAGTGATTTTCACTGATGAGGGTATAATGAGGTCTGAAAGATCAAACCACAAACTTCTGTTGAGAGGTTACTGTGTAAAAAATACACACAAAAATCTGAAGATCTACAATGAAGGAAAACTACAGGTGACTAGTGAAAAATGAGTGAGGAGATTTAAAAAATACAACTCTTAGGCAGTATTCCAGGAGCCTGAATTGACTCACTGAATTCTCCTAACTACTCATATGAAAGAAGTGCCATAATTATCCCCATTTTAGAGATGAGGAAAGTAAGACACTGTATCATTCTCCCGGCCCTGTCTCTGCCTCCTGGCTCCCTTTCATCTTTCTAGTACAGCTTGTCCATTCATCTGGTTTGCCCAGAACTGCCCTGATTGATGTCTGTTGTCCTGGACTGAGCATTAACAGCACCTACCTTCTCTTTCTCTGTATATTGTAGGAAAAGAATATAACATAAAATTTACCATCTTAAACCATTTTTAATCGTACCTTTACCTTTAGAATTGTCCCAGTTTAGCCTGGTCGGTATGGCCCAGTGGTTGAGCATCGACCTATGAATCAGGAGGTCACGGTTCAATTCCCAGTCAGGGCACATGCCTGAGTTGTGGGCTCGATCTCCAGTGTGGGGCATGCAGGAGACAGCTGATCAATGATTCTCTCTCATCATTGATGTATCTATTGATTTCTCCCTCTCCCTTCCTCTCTGATATCAATAGAAATATATATATATTAAAGAAAATTGTCCCAGTTTGGGCTATATACAATCATCCTTCTCTACTACAACTTCTCTACTATAACAGTTTACTTTCCTGCTTCCTTGACTGAACTGTGAGCTCTTGGAGAACAGAACTGTGTGACCTGTGTTTCTAAGCTCACAACCCAGCACAGTAATGGCCATATTGTTAGCAAATGTTTAATAAATGCAAATGAATGAATGTTATCCCAAAATCCCTACTCGTTAATTTTCATTTTAAGAAGGTGCCTGCCCTCTACCAGGTTCAGTATTTAAAATTTATAAACTGTTCCAGCTTACCTGAGACCAACTATGGAGAACCAGTGGTCCACAGACCACTAGAAGCATGTGTAGCTGGTTGAAGGATATGGCACAGACCCAGAGGTAGGCATGCCCGAAAGAGCCAAAGTAAAGTGGAGCCTGCCAGGAGCACCACCAGACATGACCGAGCATAACACGAGTTCTACCAGCAAGAGTTTTCAGCAGCAACTCCAGGCAGGAAGGTTATCCCTCAGCGATCTCCAGTCTAGGCACCAGGCCAGAGCAGCTGCTCAGGGCAGAGCCATAAAGGATCTGGAGCTCACCAGGTGGGTCTATCCACTCCTGTACCACTCCCCACCACTTCACCCAAATGCCATCTTAGTGAAGAACAGGGAGGGAGAGGAAATGTGAAAATCAAAAGTTTGTATATTTAAAAATTAATATTACCTGCATCAGACTAATTACTTATTTTAGCCTCCCCGTCTACCCCAACCCGTCCATATCCAAATTGGGAAGGGAGTTGTAAGGAAGATCAGCCCAGAATAGAAAATAAGGAAGGAATCATTCTCTCTGCCTGTGTGTTCCATAAGTAACCACTGTTTCTGACCCACAATATGAGGTAGAGAGAGGAAAATAATCCCCAATCCTATTTAAAGAACCTCAGTTCCATTATTTAATTTTGGAAGGGTCAGAAGGAGAATCTCCTCTATATATGTCCACCTTTGGAGGTGAAGAAGTAGATCTTGAGAGAACATAGTTGAGAAAGGAAAGGAGAGAAAGGAAAATCACAGAAAGTGAGGCACCATTTGCTTTTTCCTACTTTGAGCTCTGCAGCTCACCATTACAGTAATAGCATTTTTTAAATAAATCTTTATTATTGAAAGTATTACATATGTCCCCCAGCCCACCCCGGCCCCCCACCCCAGGTCTTCAGTACCCTATTGTCTGTGTCCATGGGTTATGCATATATGCATACAAGTTCTTTGGTTGATTACCTCCCACCCACCCATCTTCCCCCACCTTCCCTCTGAGATTCCACACTCTGTTCCATGCTTCCATGTCTCTGGATCCATTCTGTTCATCAATTTATTTTGTTACTTAGATTCCACATATGAGTGCAATCATGTGATACTTATCTTTTTCTGACTTATTTCACTTAGCATGATATTCTCCAGGTCCCTCCATACTGTCTCAAAGGGTAAGAGATTCTTCTTTTTTACTGCTGCATAGTATTCCATGGTATACATGCACCACATATCCACTCATCTACTAATGGGCACTTGGGCTGTTTCCAGATCTTAGCTATTGTAAATTGTGCTGCTATGAACATAGGGATGCATACATTCTTTCTGAATGGTGTTTCGGGATTCTTAGGATATATTCCTAGAAGTGGGGTCACTGGGTCAAATGGCAGTTTCATATTTAATTTTTTTAGGAAACTCCATACTGTTTTCCACAGGAGCTGCACCAGTCTACATTCCCACCAGCAGTGTACTAGGGTTCCCTTTTCTCCACATCTTCACTCGAATTTGTCATTTGTTGTTTTGTTGATGGTAGCCATTCTGACAGGTGTGAGGTGATACCTCATTGTCGTTTTAACTGGCATCTCTCTGATGATCAGTGACTTTGAGCATTTTTTCATGTCTCTTGGCCATCTGTATGTCCTCTTTGGAGTAGTATCTATTTAGGTCCTTTGCCCATTTTTTAATTGGATTGTTTATCTTCCTTTTGTTAAGTTGTATGAGTTCCTTATATATTTGAGATATTAACCCTTTATCTGATGTATCATTGCCAAATATGTTCTCCCATACAGTGGGCTCCCTTTTCGTTTTGTTGATGGTTTCTTTTGCTGTGCAGAAGCTTTTTATTTTGATGTAGTCCCATTTGTTTATTTTCGCCTTAGTTTCCTTTGCCCTAGAAGATGTATCTGTAAACATATTGCTACGAGAGATGTCTGAGATTTTGCTGCCTATGGCTTCTTCTGGGATTTTTATGGTTTCATGACTTACATTTAAGTCTTTTATCTATTTTGAGTTTATTCTTGTGTATGGTGTAAGTTGGGGGTC
The DNA here is from genome assembly GCF_963455305.1 of Plecotus auritus. Classification (NCBI taxonomy): domain Eukaryota; kingdom Metazoa; phylum Chordata; class Mammalia; order Chiroptera; family Vespertilionidae; genus Plecotus; species Plecotus auritus. The sequence goes on along the minus strand of NC_137772.1, from coordinate 96,235,808 downwards.
TAGTGTCATTTTTTAGCATGTATCTGTTCAGTAACAACATTTTTAGAGCAACAGAAGGCATCACATATTTCATTCACTTTTCTAGCCTTCCCAAAGGTGGATAAGTGCCAGCAGTCTTGTGACTGCTGCTTGATGAAAGGCATGTGGCACTGCTCATTCCATTTGCAACACACCCTCTACCAGTATTCACAGTGGTGACAGGCAGGGAGGGGGGCACTCCAAGCCTTTATTGTTTTGCTCTGGCAAGCCTCCCATCATCTAGAACTGTGATGTTCTGTGTTCAGGGGCATTCCAGCAACATTCTGTGAGAATGCAGTATACTAACAGTGAGGGTGACAGGAAGAGGTACTTTTACTTTATACAAGGTAGACAGACTGTCCACATTCAGGACACCCTTCAAATACCTAATGATAATTTCAAGATCCATTAATTATCTGTTAATCATAGTTCTCCAGATTAGAGACCAGGTGGTACATCTGACTGAGTCCTCTCATTCATCCATCCACTTACACAGGCATTCATTTAACTAGCTTTATTTATTGCTACACAATGTGGGAAACCACTGGGGATACACAGAAGAACAAGATATAGTCCCTGCCCTCAAGAAGCTCAGAAGCTAGTAGCAGAGGTAGACTAGTAAAGCAACATAATGTCAATTCTTAGTTAGGATCAGAGACAGGCCATCTGTTAGCCTAGAACAGCAAAGTTTTAATGAGGTAACGTGCTGGCACATGGTCAGTGCTCAAAAAATGTTAATTGTCTTTCATATCCTCTCTTTACTGATACTCATAAAAAGTGCTGCCAAAATGTAGCACTAAACCCAGGTGGCCCAAGACAAAATTCTGTTGAATTCATAAATGAGGATAATCATACAAACTCAGAGTGTTGTTGAAGAGTCAATGATATAATGATATTAAAACCCTATACAAAACTTGACCCAAAAGAATTACTCAACTGTGTTAAGCTACTATTCCTTCTCTTCTGAAATAAATATAAAAGTAAAAGACACTTCTTTGGTGACCTGCCCTATAAAAATTTATTAAAGTGGTGACTCATAAGGTGGTTGCTTCCATTGATTTAATTATCTGAGAAAAACTTCAGTGGTACAATGATTTTTTTATGATCTCTTTGATTGTATCAGGAGAGCCTGATAAAATCAAAGTCCATCATTCATCTATTGCAGGAGAGACAGCATTCCACTCATTAATTATACACTGAGTTGCCAGATTATTATGATCTCTGAATGCATAATAATCTGGCCACTCAGTGTGTGTGTGTATGTGTGTGTGTGTGTATGTGTGTGTGTGTGTATGTGTGTGTGTGGGGGGGGTGTGCACCCCACCCGGTGCATGAATTCATGCATGGGTGGGGTCCGGCCAGCCTGGCCAGAGGGAGGGGACATGGGCAGTTGGCCGGCCTGTCTGCTGGTCAAACTCCTGGTTGAGGGGACAATTTGCATATTAGCCTTTTATTATATAGGATATATACTGAGTGGCCAGATTATTATGCGTTCAAAGATCATAATAATCTGGCCACTCAGTGTATATGTCAAAGACATTGGTATTTACATGAAAATCACTGTGGCTTTTGTACAAGTGAATGCAATGAACAGTGGACCTGACATTCACTCTTCCTTACACAATTTCAGAAAAAGTGCTGAGGGCACCATCTCCACTCCATCCACACATATGACTGAAAACACATTAAAATATCAGGCTAAAAATCCTTTTATTTTTATTTTTTTTAAATTGAGGTATAATTGACATACAACATTGTGTTAATTTCAGATGTACAATATAGTGATTCCATATTTGCATACATTGCTAAATGATCACCAAAATAAGTCTAGTTAATAACCATCACCATACACAGTTACAGAATGTTTTTGTGGTGAGAACAAAAACATATTTTTGTCATTCAAAGATTTAGTACAATGATGTAAACTCAACAAATGCCTGTTGATTCATCAATATGCAAACCATATCTTATATACATTTAAATAAAATATGTCTAGCTTTGTGTAAATTACTGTATTTATAAAAATAAAAACATAACTATGTGCTAGACACTGTTCTAGAAGCTCATCTCCAGTACTACCCCTTTTCAAGTGCTTTGTTCACCAATACTCTGAATTCTCTTCCTTCTGAATACATGGTAGGATGGCACTTCCCAGCTTCCTTCAATTCAGGCATGACCATGGGACTTGCTTTGACATATGAAGTGGAACTGATGTTTGTCAATTCTGGGAAGAAGTCTCTAAAAGCCAGGGCTGGATCTGCCAAGCCCCTTTCCGAAGTTGGTAAAGTCTGTTAGCTCACCAGCTGTTAATAAAACCCACCAATAACACTCAATAGTGGAAGCCACTGAGATTTGGATGTTGTCTGTAACTAAAATAAAATCTAGCCTATCCTGATTCATACAAGATAGTATTTTTTCCCCCACTATTCTATCATTTAGATTGTTTACGAATCCATCACTGGCTCCACCAGCACTCACAGAAAGCAAGGCATAAAAATCACCATTTTAAGCATTTTTACAGAATAAAAAAATTATATATTCCTTTATTTTTGAAAATTCTGCTTTTCAAAAAGTCCTTACTAATCTTTCTTTTTTTTTTTTTTTTAAGAAAACACACACACACCTAATTCGCCTTTGCAAAATAATCAAATAATACCTCTACCTATATAAAAAGTGAAAAATCAGCCCTGGCTGGTTCTCTATCTAAAAGAAAATCAATGGAAAAATATCCTCGGGTGAGGATTAAAAAAAAAAAGTGAAAAATCATGAGACTGCTTACCTCGATTATTTTATATGCATACATAGATGCTTTTTTTTTTTAAGTGGAAGAGGTATCACAAAAATAGTATACATATTACTTTGCAACTTTCCTGCATAATAGTCCATAGATAGCTTTCCAGTTAATTGCATTGTATGGCCAAAACGTAATTTATTTAAACATGGCCCTACTGATTTTGGCTTGTTCCACTTTTATTTTATTTTATTTTATTTTATTTTATTTTATTTTTGAAAGAATGGAAGGGAGGTGAAAAGACAGAGAGGAAGACATATCGATGTGAGAGAGACACACTGACTGGTTGCTCCCTCCACTACCACCCCCCGCCACACACACACACACACACACACACACACACACACACACACCTCTGTACCAGGGCCAGGGATCAAGCCTTCAACTGAGGTACCTGCCCCTAAACAGAACTGAACCCGGAATCCTTCAGTCTGCGGGCCGAGGCTCTATCCACTGAGCCAAACCAGCCAGGGCTTGTTCCACATTTTAATTTAATTGCAATGCTACAGTAAACATCCTTGTAAAATCATGCAAATATTTCTGTAATATTCACCCCAAAAAGTCAGTTTGCGGAGTCAAAGGTATGTATATTTCACATTTTGACAGGTATTGTCTGTCAGATTGCTCTCCAAAATGATGGTATCAGTCTAACAGGACTACCAACAACAGATGACAGTGGCTTTTTTCCCTAGATCCTTACGAAACTGAATATTGTCAAATTTTCAAAATATTTATCAAGCTGGGAATTTAAAAAGTTTATTTTAATTTACATTGCTTTAACTATTTTGTTTCAATAATTTTTACTATCTGTATTTTTTTTCAGAAGTATCCACCTCTCCATATTTTTTGTTTTTTAATAGTTACTATTTTATCACTTATATGTAGAGCTTTTGTATCTATTATAAATATTAAGATTTTTTTTAATATATTTTTATTTATTTCAGAGAGGAAGGGAGAGGGAGAGAGAGATCGAAACATCAATGATGAGAAAGAAGCATTGATGGGTGCTTCCTGCATGCCCCACACTGAAAATCAAGCCAGCAACCCAGGCATGTGCCCTGACCGGGAATTGAACCATTGACCTCCTGGTTGGTAGGTGGACGCTCAACCACTGAACCACACCTGATGAGCGATATGAAGATGTTTTAATCTATGTTGCAAATGTTTTCTCCAAGCCTTCATTAGTGAATGCTGGTTTCTAAACAGATTTTTTTTAAATTAATATAACTAAATTTGTCAAAATTTCCCATTATAGTATCTAGGTTTAAGATATAGTCCATTAAATTAATTATAAGCTTAACAGATTGACTGTAAAAACATTTCCACAAGTAATACAATTAAACCTGCTTTTTTAGTTATTTAAATCCATCTTGAACTTATTTTATTCCTTTATATAAATGTGTATATAACTTATCTGAGTGCTATGGCTAATATAAAATAATGTCCCCAAAAGCAACCAGCACAGCATCCAATATGTAGGTTTTTAATAAATGTTCATTTATTGTATTCCTCCTGAGTCTCATTAGTTTAGAGACAACAAACACATAATTCATTTCAAAATATTTTCCATTAGAATCCCATTTGTGTTCAGGGTAACAACACACCACACCAAAACAACTAACTACTCTTCCCAGCCAGCCTCATGAACAGCTAGGGTATAGCAGTATGACACAGTGCTGGTTAATGATGTGCAAGCAGAAATCACTGAACTGAGCTTCCAGTAAGCTCTTTGAAAAAGAACAGGCACAGCAGCTGGTATCTGCTTTTTTCCCCATGGATCCTTCCCCTTCTGCCTGCCTGAAGGTAGATGCAATGCTGGCTGGAGAGCAGCCATCTTGAGGCTTTGAGGTGAGATCACTAAAGGATGGCTGAATAGAAAGGCAAAAGCAGTCTGGGTCTTTGATGGCTTTAACCAGCCCTGAAATGCCTACTTCTGGACTCCTTATTATAAGAGAAAAATAACCCCTTTACTTGTTTGAGACATTATTAATGAATCAAGTTTTCTGTTAACTGCAGAGGAATGTAACATCTAAACTACATGGCTTGAGAGAAACCAAGATGGCGGCATAGGTAAACACCTAAACTGCTGCCTCGCACAACAATTTCAAAACTACAACTAAAAGACAGAACGGACACCATCCAGAACCACAGGAAAGCTGGCTGAGTGAAAATTCTACAACTAGAAGGAAAGAGAAAAGCTCACAGAGAATTGGAGGTACGGCAAAGGGGCTTTGTGCGCGCAGAGAGGAAGGGCAGCTGAGAGCCTGGCTGACTTTCTCTGGCGAAAGGGGGAAGGAAGCCTCTGACTGCACTGAACCCCAGTTCTGACTGCACTGAACCCCAGTTCCGGGCGAACCCCTGGGGACCCACGCTCTTACGGGGGGAGTCTGGACTCTCGGGTGGAGACTCGAGCTGGGAAAGGCAGAAGTCTGAAGGCGTACGCGGGCCAGTGCGCACAAAGGCTGCGGAGGGTGCCACAGGCTTTCCCTAGTGGAAGGGAGTCAGAGGATCCTGACTGCACTGAGCCCCAGTTCTGACTGCAGTGAACCCCAGTTCCAGGCGAGCCCCTGGGGACCCACACTCTTGTGGGGGGAGTCTGGACTCTCAGGCGGAGACTCGGGAGCCGGGGAAGGCGGAGGACTGAAAGTGCGCACGCGCGCGCGTGCCAGTGCGCACAAAGGCTGCGGAAGTAGCCACAGGCTTTCCCTAGTGGAAGGGAGTCAGAGGATTCTGACTGCACTGAGCCCCAGTTCTGACTGCAGTGAACCCCAGTTCCAGGCGAGCCCCTGGGGACCCACGCTCTTGTGGGGGGAGTCTGGACTCTCAGGCGGAGACTCGGGAGCCGGGGAAGGCGGAGGACTGAAAGTGCGCACGCGCGCGCGTGTCAGTGCGCACAAAGGCTGCGGAAGTAGCCACAGGCTTTCCCTAGTGGAAGGGAGTCAGAGGCTCCTGACGGCACTGAGCCCCAGTTCTGACTGCAGTGAACCCCAGTTCCAGGCGAGCCCCTGGGGACCCACGCTCTTGTGGGGGGAGTCTGGACTCTCAGGCGGAGACTCAAGCTGGGGAAGGCGGAGGACTGAAAGCGCACATGCGCGCAAGGGCAAGGCTGACAGGAAGCCAAGACTGAGACTCCACCCTATCCAAGCTGAGCACAGAGGCTATTGCAATTTGGCAAGTCTAATCCTATAAGGCTGTCTCCAGCACCGAACTTCTCCCAGCATAGACACAGCTGATCCTTACAGCCAACTGGCCCGGAGGTCAATTCTTCCCAGTGATACCAACAACAATAAAGACTTAATTACAACAAGGCTGTACACACAGTCCACAAAGGGGTGCACCAAGAGTGTCCACCTCAGGTTAACTGGGAAAGCAGACCCACTGGGCCATATTGGAAACCTAGCACAAATATCTACCTTACCAACTCAAGGAATCAGTGAAAATGCGGGGTCAAAGAATCAGATCACAAACGAAAGAAATGGAGGAAAACAAACGACTGGATATAGAATTCAAAACCACGGTTATAAGACTTTTTAAGAATATCCTAGAAAAGGCCGATAAATATAACGAGACCCTCGAAGATATGAAAAAGGACCAACTAGAAATTAAACATACACTGACAGAAATTAAAAATATTATACAGAGACCCAGAAACAGAATAGAGGAACACAAGAATCAAGTCAAAGAATTGAAATACAAAGAAGCAAAAAACACTCAACCGAAAAAGCAAAAAGCAAAAAAAAAAATCCAAAAAGTTGAAGATAATGTAAGAAGACTCTGGGACAACTTCAAGTGTACCAACATCAGAATTATGGGGGTGCCAGAAGAAGAGAGAGAACAAGATACTGAAAACCTATTTGAAGAAATAATGACCGAAAACTTCCCCCACCTGGTGAAAGAAATAGACTTACAAGTCCAGGAAGCCCACAGAACCCCAAACAAAAGGAATCCAAAGAGGACCACACCAAGACACATCATAATTAAAATGCCAAGAGCAAAAGACAAAGAGAGAATATTAAAAGCAGCAATAGAAAAACAGTTAATTACCTGCAAGGGAGCACCCATACGACTGTCAGCTGACTTCTCAACAGAAACTATGCAGGCCAGACGGGAGTGGCAAGAAATTTTCAATGTGATGAATAGCAAGAACCTACAACCAAGATTACTCTACCCAGCAAAGCTATCATTCAGAATTGAAGGGCAGATAAAGAGCTTCACAGATAAGAAAAAGCTGAAGGAGTTCATCACCACCAAACCAGTATTATATGAAATGCTGAAAGGTATTCTTAAAGAAGAGGAAGAAGAAAAAAGTAAAGAGAAAAATTATGAACAACAAATACATATCTATCAACAAGCGAACCTAAAAATCAAGTGAATTAAAAACCTGATGAACAGAATAATCTGGTGAATATAATAGAATCAGGGGCTTAGAAAGGGAGTGGACTGATAATTCTCAGGGGGAAAGGGGTATGGGGGTTTCATGAAGAGAATGGACAAAAATCATACACCTATGGATGAGGACAGTGGGGGGGAGGTAAGGGCAGAAGGTGGGGTGGGAAATGGGTGGAGGGGAGCTATGGGGGGAAAAAGGAGAAATAATTGTAATAATCTGAATAAAGATTTATTTAAAAAAATAAAAATAAAAAAATAAAAAATAAATACAAACCAAAAAAAAATAAATAAACTACATGGCTTACCCAGCATTTTCATATAGATTTTAAAACACTTTCCATTTCCATTACTTGACATGGTCTCTTGAAGAAAAGTGATGCCTGTGTAAAGGGCAAGTTCTCCATTCACAAATATATTAACTTAAAAGAGAGAAATAAAATCATTAAGCACTTCAAACAGAAACCTATGAGTACCCTTAAAAAGTCAATAATCAGCACATATGGTGTTACCTGTTGTAATCTTGGTGTTAAATTACCCTGGTCAATATACCGCACAGCTCATTTTAGTTGTAAAATCAAATTTTAGGGACAAAAGATTTTTCAGAGAAAAAAAAAATCACAGCATTGAAGGAACTCTTAATAATTATACAAGGTAGAAATTTTATTTTTTCATTCACCAATTCTCAAGAATTGGGGCTCACTTGTAGTTGTAAATGAAATTAAGAACATATTCCAGAAGGTACCCACTGAAAGCTCCACTACTGTCCAAGATCAAATTCTTCAAAGTATTTCACTAGATTTGAGAGGAAAACAACAAGCTGCAGGAACTACTTAACCAATCTGCTACCAGGAGGAATAGTCTCAAAATGCTGGCCCTAAATTGAAGCAAGGGTTGCATTGGACCAAAGGCTGAAGCTTGGCCATCTAGCATTCCAAGCAAAATTGTTTCCTCTAAGCATTTCTTTTATTCTGTACAAGAGGCCTGGTGCATGAAATTTGTGCATGGGTAGGGTCCCTATGCCTGGCCCGCGATCAGGGCCGGTCTGTGGGGGGACTGGCGGGGTGATCGGGGTCCCCCCACTTGCACCCACCTTGGCCTGGCGCCACACACTCACTAGCCCCGTCCCCCGCCGCCACCGCTGGTTGGGGCCTGCGGGCTGGGAGCAGCTCCTGCGTTGAGCATCTGCTCCCTGGTGGCCAGTGTGTGTCATAGCGACCGGACATTCATTGTTTGGTAGATTTGCTTATGAAGGTTTTATATAAATAGATTCCATCCTGGCTCTGCCTGAACCGGAGACAGTAGGTTCTCCTGTACCAGCTTCTGTGACATTGTCCTGCACCCAGGCTAGTTTAAGGAGTCTTGGACCCTTTCTTTTCTGGGGACCCCTGCCCAGCACCTTCATACAGAGATGACTAAAATAAAGAAAAAACAATATAGCATTCTAAGCAATCTGGCATTCCTTCCATGCTATGTGCCTGTGATCCATCTTCACTGTCCCTTTGCCCTTTCATGCTCAACAGCTTTGTGGCTTCTGTGTAAGCACCTGGACAAAGGACTAAAATCTCTACTGCAGGCTAGTTTTAAGACTTATGTAAGAATCTTGTACAGCACTGCTCATGTAAATTTCTGTTTTTCCCTCTAGGACAAGCACTTCCCAAAATATGCAATGTTTTTTGGTGAGAAGAGAGATTGTCCTGTAACTTCTATTCATTTCCTGGGGCATGTGGAAATTAACCTTTATGTATTTAAAGTTATAAAAAAAAATAGAATAAAATTAATATCAAACTGGGGGGTGGGGAGAAATGCTGGTCCTATTTTAGGCCTCTCATTTCATCTAGCCAGCCCTCCAACCCTGAAGAAGGAACTAAAGGGCCGAGGGAAGAACAGATTCTGGCCCCCACAGAGGTCCTTTCAAACATGGCAGTCACTTCAGTATGGAAAGAAAGGGAAGGTAAGAGACAGAAGCTATACTTTCCAGGAGACTGGGGACCATCTTTGCAGCTTCCTCTTACCAGCTACCACTGCTTCCACCAAGAATAAGTTTCTTAAAACAAAACAAAACAAACAAACAAAAACCCTAACCCTCCCCTCCACCATCAAAGTGTCTTTCACACGGAATTTTATTTTATTCTTATTTTGGAGGGAGGGGTGTCAAATGATTTTTAATTGAACTATTTTCCTTTATAGTTCTTAACTAATTGGGCATTCCACTGCACCACTGTTGATGTCATCTATGTCATGAGGGTGACAGCCATCAACATTGCAGCCCACAGACTGTTTTTTATTTGAATTCATCAACTATGAATGAACTTCTTTACTCAGATTGAACACTGTCCTGATTTGCCTCTGTAATAAGAAGGAACATACCATATGCTACTGATCATAGTCTCTATACTCTCTACCTGTAAGGTTGGAGGGCTGGCTAGATGAAAAAAGACGAGAGAAGAATGGGGTGGAATGCAGAGAAGACAGTCAATAAAGAATAACATTGCAAAGAACATCCTGTACATGGTCAACCATAAACTTTCTATATTAACAAATGTCGACACAGCTCCTGAAGTCAGACATAAAGTCCCTACTCCCATTCAATCCAAATGTTTGGCCAATTATTATTTTAATTCCTTTATAAATGAACCATATCACTTCTCAGAATTTAACACAACTTTTGAAATATATATCCACGAATTTAGGCAGAGTTTAACAAGCATTTTGAAATGCATATTCACAAAAGAGTTTTAAAAATTATGAAAGAACTTCTCTTCAAGTAATTAATTTGTAAATAAAGTTCTCATTTATGCAGCCTAGTTATTAAAAGTAGACAACAATATCAGTGAGAACTTCAAAGCAGTATTGGTCACAGGTAAACCACCAAATAATTAGGAACAGTCTAAAATGCATTTCAAAACACTAATACCTAAATTTGATAATCTAGTTCCTTCCCAAGCAAGGAGACAAGGCTGTTCAAATACACAGAGTAAAACAGGAAGACAGTTAGATGAGGAAACAGATTATGTGTTTTAATTCTCCTGGCATGAACAATGAAGTCATTGTCTAATGATGATTATTCCATTTAAAGCTGTATGAGTCTCAGTTTCCTTGCCGGAAAAATGGCAATAATGATACCAATATTGGTTAGGATGCTCTCAACTGGAATAAGAAAAATTTATTCTTTGGTAAGAAGTCGAACAGTAGAGCAGTTCCAGAGTTGGTAAATTTGGTAGCTGTTTTTTTCCACCTTTCTCCTCCACTATATTTAGCTGTTGACTTATTTTCAGGCTACCTCTCCTTACAGTCACAAAACTGCTATAGCAGCTCCAGATGGTCACATCCAATCATGACAACATGCAACAGAAAAATAGGGCTTGTTTCTTTCAAAAAGAAAGGAAACTTTTCCCAAATGGACCTCCCTCCCTTATCTCCAACAGACTGGGTCACGTGCCTATTCCTAAACCAACCCCTGGCAGAATAAGAACTTACTGTAACGGGCTTAAACTAATCAAGATTTAGTTCTGAGTAATATGGGGTAGGGATGAACAAAATTGGGGTTCAGCCATCAAGAAGGAAGTAGACAACTGGACAGAAAATCAAGGAACCCCTTACTTCAACAGTACTGTAGTAAGAATCAAGTGATAAAGCATGAAAAACTAAAGTAGAAAATGCTTTACAGATGTAAGAGATTATTATTCATTCAAGAATGTTGTGTATTGAGGAAAAATAGTTCTCCAAAGTCTCAATGATGAAATAGATTCATTGAAAATAAAGGAAACTCACAAAACACCAAACTATAATGACCACCATCCAAATCATAATAACAGAAGGTGAAGTTCTGAACTACTATTGAATATATGCATGTTTCATATATATATGCAGATTGACAATATAAAGCAATAGCAGTAAGTTTTACTGCCCATATATACTTCCATTCTGTACTCAACTATATTTTCTGAACATGTACCAGGTACTATTCTAAGTATTAAGGATATCAAAGTGAGTAAAGCAAAATCTCTGCCTTGTTGGATGTTTATTTAACTGTGTAACTACTTCTGAAGACAAGCATTCTTGATCATCAACATATGTTGAACTCAAATTAGCAGAACACATGTAATTACACTTTGGTTTTTACTCCTCCCGTTGAAACTTTAATCATTAACAGAAACAAATGATAAAAACAAGAAGTTCATCTAAATAATAAAATCATCAAATAATTCTTTATATTGATTTTATTTAGATTTTCCCTAACCAATGCAATTTACAATTAAGGGATACAATACCCCCAAAAAATAAAAACATGAATCTAGAAAAAAGAATTTGACAGGCACTCATCTATTTTTCCCAATTCTAAATGAATGCCAAGAAACAGAATCATATTTCAGCTATCATTCCTGAAAATGATACTTGCAAAGGGCAAAGCTAAAGGAGGATCAATATCTGTACAGTCATACACTGCTTAACAATGGGGTTATGTTCTGAGAAACGTGTCTTAGGTGATTCTATCATTGTGAGAACATCATAAAATGCACTTACACAAACCCAGATGGTATAGCCTACTACACACCTAGGCTATATGAATGGTATAGCCCAGTGATTGGCAAACTGCGGCTCACGAGCCACATGCGGCTCTTTGGCCCCTTGAGTGTGGCTCTTCCACAAAATACCATGTGCGGGCGCGCACGTACAGTGCGATTGAAACTTCATGGCCCATGCACAGAAGAGGGTTTTCGGCTCTCAAAAGAAATTTTAATCGTTGTACTGTTGATAATTGGCTCTGTTGACTAATGAGTTTGCCGACCACTGGTATAGCCTATTGCTCCTAGGCTGCAAACTTGTATAGTATGTTACTGTACTGAATACTGTAGGCAATTGCAACATAATTTTAATTAGTGTGTATCTAAACACAGAAAAGGCACAGTAAAAGTACAGTGTAAAAGATTTTTAAATGACACCTATATAGGGCACTTATGAATGGAGCTTGCAGGACTGGAAGCTGCTCTGTCTGGGTGAGTCAGTGAGCGAATGGTGAGTGAATCTGAAGGCTAGAACATTACTGCACACTACTGTGGGCTTTATAAACTCTGCCCCACAAGCCCTCCTACTGCTTCCTTCCAACAGGGTCAGAATAGAACACTGAAGCTGTCCATGCTACTCCATGAAAAGGATTTGTGGGCTGGAATGGTTGGAAATATTGAGGAGAAATTGGCTATGTAAGGTGTAAATCACTATTAGTGGCTATCAGGAGGGAGTGAAAGGTGGCCTGGGAATCCACAGGAATAAGAAATCAAGGAGAGATAAAGGAACACAGGGGGTTGTCATGGCAATGTGGTTTTGGCTATTGCATGTTGGAGTAGTGGTCAGATTAAGAAACTTTGTGGTATTTATTTAAAAAATAAAGATGGTATTTTAACATGGAGAGAGTATAAGACCGAGGACTCAATATTTTGACTTTGAAAATTTGTGTTTGGTTCCATTGACCCTATTTGGCACAACAGACTTTTCTGGTGTTGAACTGATAAAGAAATAAAACATCATTACAACCTGAAAATATTTCCAAAGTACAGGGACAGGTTGGCTCCACACTATTGCAGCAGGCATTTACTGAAGTGGCAGTGGTACTTAATACTTGTTAAGGTAGCTCCTGTGGACCTGTGTCCTTGTACAGGATCTTAGGTCCTCAACAAGGAATTTACAGTAGTGTATACTGAGGACCATCAAGTTGTAGTACCCTCTGAATATTTAACTCTGGGGGAACAGTCCTGCGGGGGGCGGTTAACCCACTGGGATGTAATCGGTGCACTCAGAATTGAGGTGCTGTGAGTGAGAGGGAATCTCTCAAGCTCCACAGGTACTGCTTCCATGAAAAAAAAAATAAATTCCTCCTGAACCACATCTCCTCTCATTTCTTCCAGTCAGCTCCATTATAATCCCATGGGACTACTGTCATATGTACGGTCTGCTGTTGACAGAAACATCGTTAAGTGGTACATGACCATAGTCCAAAAACAATCAAATACAAACGAAATACAGATAACCAGAGAACCCTAAGAACAAATCTACAATGTATGTTTTTCATGATTGTTGTCCATTAACAGATTTGACATTATACTTTTTTCCCAGGAATCTCACAAGTAAATGTTACATTCACACCAATCCTTACCAAACAAATAACATTACTGGATGCAAAGAGAGCTTGGTTGCCTTACTTTTCATATCTGCAAAGATAGAATTATATAATATCTAGGAGTCACAAAAATTAGAAATGAGAATGAAATATGTGTACTTAAGCAAGTACCCATCACCTGGTTCTAGTTAAAATAATTTTTGCTAATAATTTCACACAATAAATACATAATAATTAAGTACATTTGAGGAAAAGCCTATTTCCTTTAAAAAAAAAAAGTTTTCAGCAAGGCTTTTTAAAGATTCACTTTACTTAGTTCCTTTAAAAATACTCAAGGCTATACCAAATTTTCTCTTTTCATTCAGAAAGATACATTATTTCCTACATCTGTGTTTCAGGAGAGGACAGTGTGAAAGCATTACTTTGTGCTAACAGAGCCATTCCCCCTGTTCCTATTAGTGTGTGCGACACACAAAGTGACAACCACAGAACAAATTCTTACTACTCTTCCCTTAAACTTTCAGTTTTAACTTTTTTCTTATTTCCCAAATCCCTGAAACTTTAGCCATAAAAATTATCAAGTGGAAGGAATTAAGATAGTTGGCAATCAGGCCAAAGAAAGCAACAAGATTGGGGGCAAAACAGCCAAGATGATATAACTCTGAATTGGACTCAGAAGACATTCCCAGCTATCCACTCTTTGAGATGTTACCTTTCTATCTAGGCATACCCATTTCCATGCATTCACCACCCCAAACAAGACTTTCTTACAGCAGGAACTCGTATTTGCCATTTTTAATGCTACCCTCTGGGCTTGGGTATAAGTCAGAAAAAAAAACCCACAAGAATTATACGTACCTAAGATTCAATTCCAACTTTAATCAGCACTTATCAGAAAGGACTCCTTTGGGGAGTTTACAAAACAGAATAGACAAAGAACTAGAATTTCAGGGCATGCTCTAAATCAAGTCCCCTAGGAACTTCCCTTAAAATCAATTCAGCTTTTAAAAATCAAGGTTGACTTGCCTAATGCACCATATAATGAATGCATATATTTGACATCTCAGCACATTAAGGCAATCTCTCTGAGTGAATTTTCAAGGTAACAGACAGTTGTCTTTTCAATTTTATTTTTTTTCCCTTTAATCATCTTTATGGTGTTCTTTCTAAAATACTTTCCTGTTTTCTCAAAACATAAAATAACATTTTTATGCTCAATATATAGATGTCCCAGGCAGCTGATTGGTGATGTTACTCTCTCATCGATGTTTCTATCTCTCTAACCCTCTCCATTCCTCTTTCTCTCTAAAAATCAATAAAAACATTTTATTTTTAAAAAGGAAACAACGTAAATGTTCCCTAAAAATGGAATAGTAAAATTAATCATGGTACTGAAAGAGGTAACTCACTTTATTTCAATATGAAAATATGTCCAAGAATATACTCAATAAGCAAATTGTATAATATGCATATCTACTAACCTTATTTGTACAACATGAGAATAAATGTTACTATTTCTGAAAAAATGCAGGAGAAACTATTAACAGTGGTATCCTATAGTAAGTGGGAATAGTTGATGAGAAAAAAGGGATTTTATTTTCTATCCTTTGAATTCCTAGCTAATAACCATGTATTTCTTTAAAAGTAAAAAATTAAATAAATATATTAGTTTCCATTTGCTGCTGTAACAAATTATTACAAAAACACACAAATGTATTCTCTTTGAATTCTAGAAGTCAGAAGTCTAAAATGAGTCTTCAATGCAGGGGTCCTCAAACTTTTTAAACAGGGGGCCAGTTCACTGTCCCTCAGACCATTGGAGGGCCGGACTACAGTTTAAAAAAAAAAACTATGAACAAATTCCTATGTGCACTGCGGGCCCGGGACGAGTCGGCTGCTAAGCAAGACAGGCAGCAGCACCCAGCGGGCCGGATAAATGTCCTCGGCGGGCCGCATGTGGCCCGCGGGCCGTAGTTTGAGGACGCCTGATTAAGAGGTTAAAATCAAGGTGTCAGCATCCGGTTCCTCCTACAGGCCTCAGGGAAGAATTTATTCCTTGCTTCTTCCAGCTTCTAGAGGCTGCTGGCATTCCCTGACTTGTGGTCACATCATTCCAATCTCTGATTTCATATGTACATTGCATTATCCTGACTCTAATCTTCCTGCCTCCCTCTTTTAAAAACCTTTCTGATTGTCCTCGTCAGTTGTGCTCAGTGGATAGAGTGTCGGCCTGAAGACTAAAGGGTCCCGGGTTTGATTCCAGTCAAGGGCACATGCCCGGGTTGCGGGCTTGATCCCCATAGGGGGCATGCTGGAGGCAGCCCATAAATGATTCTCTCTCATCATTGATGTTTCTATCTCTCTCTCCCTCTCCCTTCCTCTCTGAAATCAATTATATATATACAAAAAAAACAACAACAAAAAAAACACGTTCTGATCACTCTGGGCCCACCCCAATAATCCAAGACAATTTCCCCATCTCAAGGCCCTTAACTTAATCACATCTGCAAGTCCCTTTTACCATGTAAGGTAACATATTCATAGGATCTGGGGATTAGGATGGGGGCATCTTTTTTTGGGAGGGGGTACCATTCAGCCAAAATGTTCTTGGAGAATGTCTCTAGAACCTGAGATGTGGGAAAGGGGTGAGGGGAAGCACTTTCATTATTATTTTAAACTAGAGGCCCGGTGCACGATATTTGTGCACGGTGTGTGTGTGTGTGTGTGTGTGTGTGTGTGTGTGTGTGTGTCCCTCAGCCCAGCCTGCACACTCTACAATCTGGGACATCCCTCTCACAATCCAGGACTGCTGGCTCCCAACCGCTGACCTGCCTGGGTGCATGATTGCCCCTAACCACTTCTGCCTGCCAGCCTGATCACCCCCTAACCACTCCCCTGCCAGCCTGATTGATGCCTAACTGCTCTCCCCTGCTGGCCTGGTCAACCCTAACTGCCCTCCCTGCCAGCCTGGTCGCCCTAACTGCCCTCCCCTGCCAGCCTGGTCGCCCTAACTGCCCTCCCCTGCAGGCCTGGGTCACCCCTCAACTGCCCTCCCCTGCAGGCCTGGGTCCCCCCAACTGCCCTCCCCTGCAGGCTTGGTCCCCCCAACTGCCCTCCCCTGCTGGCCTGATTGCCCACAACTGCCCTCCCCTGCCAGCCATCTTGTGGCAGCCATCTTATGTCCACATGGGGGCAGCCATCTTGCGTGTTGGAGTGATGATAAATTTGCATATTACTATTTTATTAGATAGGATTCTTACATTGAATAGATAGTTTTCATTAAAAACCCAATATATATACCATATTTCATCAATCTTTAGACTCCATGGATCATATTTATTTTATTTATGATTGAGAAAGAAAAAAAATACTGACTAAACTATGATATTCATTGTTATATCATGGTAAACTGTTTGCAAAAATGCCCTCAGAAATCCCACTCCTTGCAATGTGACTTGACTGCTCCTCTCATCAAGAGGCACAGTCTATTTCTCCACTCCTTGACTCTGGGTTTGGCCTTGTAACTTGTTTTCACTAATGCGACACTGACTCATACAGAAGCTGGAAAAAGTACATGCACAGTGGGGCTGGCCCTCTCTTTCTGCTGCTGCCTTTCTGCCATGTGAACAAGTCCAGGCAGGTCTACCCGCCACTCCACCAACTCACTGAATCTTACGCAAAAAATAATTGTTGCATCCCACTAATCCTGACATCAAAAAACATTAACAGTGAAAAAAATGTGGATCTTCAAATCAATGAAATATGGCTTTTCAGTGTAATAGCAGCATATAAGTAGGTATCTACAAAAAGTATGTATATGAGAACAGTATATAAAGTGAGCAGAGATTTTATGACACATTTTGGCTGCTAAAGATTACTTTTGCTTATTTTCTGGTTTTCAGTTACTATACTTTCATATAGTTGAAATCACTGAATAAGTGATCATTGGCAGAGATACTGCTTTCTGCCACAGATTATTAGAGCAAGATAAATTATCATGTCCATTCAATGGAAAAGAAACTAACAACCTCTAGAATTAAATGGTAAAAAAATTATTACTTTTTCATTAAGGTAGTTACTATGAATCATAAATTAAGAGTAAAAGCCCTGGCCTGTGTGGCTCAGTTGGTTGAGCGGCGGCCCATACACCAAGAGGTCGCCTGCTCAATTCCTGGTCAGGGCACATGCCCGGATTGCAGGCTTGATTCTCCCAGTAGGGGTATGCAGGAAGCACTGATGTTTTCCTTTCCTTTCTCCTTTCCTTTTTCCTTTTTCCTTTTTCCTTTCCTTTCCTTTCCCTTCCCTTTCCCTTTCCCTTTCCTTTCCCTTCCCGTTCTCTTCCTTTTCCCTTCCCTTTCCCTTCCTTTCCCCTTCCCTTCCCTTCCCTTTCCTTTTCTTTCCTTCCTTCCTTTCCTCCCTCACTCCCTCCCTCCCTTTCTCTCTCTCCCTTTCTCTTCCTCTCTCTCTAAAATCAATAAAAACATACTTTTTAAAAAAAGGAGTGACCATGCTGGCAAATATCTTTGGAATTTTATTATATAAAGTGTATAGCTTTATTACAAAACTGAAAATACAGTGTCATGGTGTGAGTTCTAGTATTATTACATTTGTAATTTTTTAAACAAAATGATTCTAGATACAAAAGAGATTCTAGATCCCTCTCATTACAATGCTGCATTTATAGTCTTGTTGTGACCTTCTTGTTCATATCTCACTGATATAAACCTATTACTCTTCCCATTTTGCACATAAGGAAACAAAGGTCCAGGTAATTGAGAACTTACATGTTAACAGCTGGTAACTGGTTCTGCTGAACCCAGGTCTGACTTCAATGTCCACGCTCTCAATCCAATGTGCTTTCCTTCTGTGGACAATGCCCACTTCTAAAATCCAGAATCCAGAAACCTATCTTTGCCCCACCTGTATATTTTGTTAAAAGGTCAAATGACAGCTACATTGTGAAAGGTGAACTTCCTACTGTGTTACTTTAAAATCTAGTTTCTGGATTATCATAATAGCTATCATTTACAGAGTGTTCATTTCCCAAATAGCTAGTCATAATAACACCTGATTTGTGTATATCATTGAAAGTAAATAAGCAAGAGAAATAGCTGTTTTACCTCTAAATAACTCTACATATACAAAGAATTACATAAATTCACAGATTATTAATTTAATGCATAGTATTGGATGCTTATAATATACTTGACACCGTGGTTGGGACTACAGATACAAAGTAGCTACCAAAAAACAAATCTCCTATACTTTTGAATATGAGATGTAAACTAAATTCATGCATTTTCTAATACCTAAAGTTTTATCATGTGCCAGGAGCTGTATACACAACTCATTCTGTTCTTTAATCCTCACAAACATTATGGCACATTTTAAAAATGAATTTAACCTCTGTGAGAGAAGGCATGCAGCTAGTAAGTGGAGGAGCTGGAATGTAATCCAGGTAGTCTACCTGGCTTTCTTTACCACCCAACACTGCCTTTTGCAGTCTCTGCCTTGTGCTTTTTTATTTAAAATGAGAAGATAATTGTTTCAATTATGCTAGAATCAAAGAGAAAAACAAATTCATAAAGTAACAAAGGGGGGAAAAAGTCACTTTGAAGCAACACATTATGATAAAATGCTGGGAAAGTCTGCTTCCAGTTCCTGAAAGGCAGAGGTGTGGAACCTTTCTTCTGCCACCAGCCATTTGGATATTTATAACATCATTGGCGGGCCATACAAAATTACCAACTTAAAAATTAGCCTGCTATATTTGGTCAAACATTTAATGAACTCATCCCTAATGCCTTAGCAGGACCAGACCAAATTATTTTGGGGGCCTTATAATGGCCTGGGGACCAGAAGTTACCCACCCCTGCTGTAAGGCATGTGGCCATTAGTCCCCAATGAGAACATTTAAAATGGCACCTACATTTTTAAATATTCTCATATTTCAGAGAGAGGAAGAGGGAGAGAGAGATAGAAACGTCAACCATGAGAAAGAATCGTAGATCGGCTGCCTTCTGCACACCCCCTACTGGGGATGGAACCCCCAACCCGATTCTCTGTGACTGAGAATCCAACCATGACATCCCCTTGTTCATAGGTCAATGCTCAACCACTGAGCCACATTTTTGGTATCCTCTCTTGGATGCACCAAATACCCCCAGCATCCTCCTCAATTGTCCGTGTGGATTTATCATTTCTGAATCCAACTATTCTAAACTTTATTAAATGTATTTCTCTATAAGACTCTGAGTAATGAGTTCCACAAGTAATAATTATATATATAAAAGCAACATTTTTTCACTTACACTCAAAATTATTTTCTTCATATTCAAAATTTCAGTCAGGGTGCCCTTAAGTTTTAATTAGTTTTGGTGAAAATCCTCCTTTGTACAATCCACATCCACCATGATTCTCAATTATTTGATACTAAAGGCCCATTGCACGAAATTCGTGTGGGGGAGAGGGGGTGTCCCTCAGCCCAGCCAGCACCCTCTCCAATCTGGGACCCCTCACAATCCAGGACTGCAGGCTCCCAATTGCTCGCCTGCCTTCCTGATTGCCCCTAACCACTTCTGCCTGCCAGCCTGATCACCCCCTAACCACTCCCCTGCCAGCCTGATTAATGCCTAACTGCTCCCCTGCCAGCCTATTTGCCCCTAACTGCCCTCCCCTGCAGGCCTGGTCGCCCCTAACTGCCCTCCCCTGCAGGCCTGGTCACCCCTAACTGCCCTCCCCTGCAGGCCTTGTCACCCCTAACTGCCCTCCCCTGCAGGCCTGGTCACCCCTAACTGCCCTCCCCTGCAGGCCTGGTCACCCCTAACTGCCCTCCCCTGCAGGCCTGGGTCCCCCCCTACTGCCCTTCCCTAGAGGCCTGGGTCTCCCCCAACTGCCCTCCCCTGCAGGCTTGATCGCCCCTAACTGCCCTCCCTTGAAGGCCTGGGCCCTCCCTACTGCCCTCTTCTGCTGGCCTGATCACCCACAACTGCCCTCCCTTGCAGGTCTGGTCCCTCCCAATGGCCCTCACCTGCTGGCCATCTTGTGTCCACATGGGGGCAGCCATCTTTGACCATATGGGGCAGCCATCTTGTGTGTTGGAGTGATGGTCAATTTGCATATTACTCTTTTATTAGATAGGATAGAGGCCTGGTGCATGGGTGGGGGCCAGCTGGTTTGCCCTGAAGGGTGTCCCAGATGAGGGTGGGGGTTCCCTTGGGGCATGGGGCGGCCTGGGTGAGGGGCCTGTGGTGGTTTGCAGGCCGGCCACACCCCCTGGCGACCCAAGCGGAGGCCCTGGGATCGGGGATTTATTTATCTTCTACAATTGAAACTTTGTAGCCTGAAGCGGAGCCAAGCCTTCTGCTCGTTCCGTGGCCACAGCCATTTTTGTTGGGATTTATTTATCTTCTATAATTGAAACTTGGTAGCCTTAAGCGGAGGCCAAGGCAGGCCAGGGCTTCAGAAGCTTGGCTTCCTCCATCACCGGGGGCAACCCTAGCCTCCTGCTCTCTCCAGCTCCGTGGCTGCCGCCATTTTTGTTGGGATTTATTTATCTTCTATAATTGAAACTTTGTAGACTGGAGTGGAGGCCTGGGCTGGCCAGGGTGTGCGGAAAGCTTGGCTTCCTCCATCGCTGGGGAAACCCAAGCCTCCCTCCGGCTCTCTCCGTGGCCGCAGCCATCTTGGTTGGGTTAATTTGCATACTCACTCCTGATTGGCTGGTGGGTGTGGCTGGTGGGTGTAATGGAGTGATGGTTAATTTGCATATTGCTCTTTTATTTGATAGGATGGAACTTTCACTTTTCAAGGATGGATTATTTTCTTTATATATATATTTTTTTAATTGATTTTAGAGGGGGAGAGAGAGAGAGAAACATCAATGATGAGAGAGAATCATTGATTGGCTGCCTCCCACACACCCCATACTGAGGATCAAGGTCACAACCCTGGCATGGGGATCGAGCTGGCAACCCTGGCATGTGCCTTTGACCAGAATCAAACCTGGGACCCTCCAGTCCACAGGCCATCGCTCTATCCACTGAGCCAAATCAGCTAGGGCAGTGGTCGACAAACTCATTAGTCAACAGAGCCAAATATCAACAGTACAACAATTGAAATTTCTTTTGAGAGCCAAATTTTTTAAACTTAAATTTCTTCTAACGCCACTGCTTCAAAATAGACTCGCCCAGGCCGTGGTATTTTGTGGAAGAGCCACACTCAAGGGGCCAAAGAGCCGCATGTGGCTCACGAGCCACAGTTTGCCGACCACAGAGCTTGGGCAAGGATGGATTCTTAATAACAAGAACTAACATCTACTCAGTGTTCACTACATATCAGACTCTTTACTAAATCCTTATATGAATCATCCCCTAATTCTCATTACCTATTGAGATAAATTCCATTTCACTGGACACTGCCCAATTCTAAAATCCAGAATCCACTCATCTTTAGAAACTTGGTTAGCATCCATCTCTTTCTGACATCTTCCCCAATTAACATTCCTCCCTGCAACCTTTCCCAACATTTTCTATGATCTTACTGCTAATCCTCCTCCTTTTCCTTTTTCTTTTTTTTTAATTTTTATTTTATTGTTTAAAGTATTACAAATAGTAGTACATGTCTCCTTTTTTTCCCCATTGACCTTCCCCCAGTCTCCCCTACTCCCCAGCACATGCCCTCACCCCACCCCCCTAGTGTCTTGTGTCCATTGGTTATGCTTATATGCATGCATACAAGTCCTTCGTTTGATCTCTTAACCCCCCCGCCAACACTCCCCAGCCTTCCCACTGTAATTTGACAGTCTGTTCGATGCTTCTCTGCCTCTGTATCTATCTTTTTATTCATCAGTTTATAATGTTCTTTATTATCCATAAATGAGTGAGATCATGTGGTATTTTTCTTTCACTGCCTGGCTTATTTCACTTAGCATAATGTTCTCCAATTCCATCCAGGTTGCTACAAATGGTAAGAATTCCTTCTTTTTTTATAGCAGCATAATATTCCATTGTGTAGATGTACCATAGTTTTCTAATCCACTCATCTGCTGATGGGCACTTAGGCGTTTCCAAATCTTAGCTATTGTAAATTGTGCTGCTATGAATATAGGGGTGCATATATCCTTTCTGATTGGTGTTTCTGTTTTCTTGGGATATATTCCTAGAAGTGGTATTAGTGGGTCAAATGGCAGTTCCATTTTTACTTTTTCATTCTACCTATTTTCCCTGGATTATTCATCCATTCCTAAGGCTTCAATAATCCTCATTTGCCAGTCTAGGAGCCTTAATTAACTTGACTAAGAATATACAGTTAAGAAATGATAGAGCAGGGACTCAAATCTGACACCAATTCTCACTCTTTTTTAAATATTTATTTATTAAATTAATTGGGGTGATATAGTCAGCATGAACCAGGTGTGGGTTTCAATGTTACAAGATCTGTATATTGCACCGTGTGCCCACCACCTAAAGTCAAATCTTCTCCCTTATATTAGGAGGTCCCAATCCTCATTCTTAACCCCTGCACAATGCTGCCTCCCCAAGGGTAACTTGCCTCAATAAGTCTGAAATCCTTCTCAAAGCGCTCCAATGCCAATGTTTCAGTTCAGGCACCACCATCATTTAGTTTAACCTTTAACTAGACCTCCCACTTCATGCTCCTCTATCCACACTGCCAAACAGAAGTTTATGCAATGATAGAAACTTTCTATTATCTGTACTAATATGGTACCCACTATTCACATGTGGTGTCTGAGCACTGAAATGTAGCTGGAGCTACTAAAGGATTTTTAATTTTATTTCATTTTAATTAAACTTAAATGGCCACACCTGGCTAATGGCTACTACATCAGATAATACAGCTCTACATAGTCCTAAAGTCTCTCCTATTCCCAAGCCTTGACATCATAAGGCTCAGCCACATTCCCTTTGTCCTGTAAGCTTACTATAAACTTCCCTTCCCTTGGGCTTTTGGGTGCATAACTGTTTCTTAAATAGAAGTTAATGCTTAATCTGATCCTAACTACTAAAAGAGCCTCTCTTCAAGAGTTTCTATTTGATAGAGGCAGGGTCATAATGAGATGCTCTTCTCAACAAGTTCAGGGAAGAACCTTTCAGTGAGGAACATGAAGCAGAAATTTCTGAGGGAACAAAATGAAGGAGGCATCTCTAATATAAACACTTTTACTAAATGGAAACTTTGCCAATAAATGTTATAAATTGCCATGCATTATTTTCTAAAGAAAGTAATGTTTATAACACAAAGGATGGATTCCAGCCCATGTTGGTATTTTGCTTGGCTTGAAAAGTTTTTTAAAACATTTTTGCATTAAGTCTAAAAATTAAATGGCTTCACATGAAAATCTGGATTTCTAGTAGTTATTGAAAAATCCAGTGAAGAGTTGAGAAGCAGCTGTTCTTTTCCATTAGGCAAACACTCTCTAGTTTGCTACAATCCCCATTATTCCCTCTTATACTACTGACACTGATACCCCACCCAGTTGTAAATTATTATTCTCAAAGCATGCTGCTTCCCTCTGGTGCCCATGGCCATGTGAGTCTGTGACCCCTAACTGCTTTACAAATAATTTTCATAGGAAGACTAAGTGATAAAAGCGTGGTTTTAATGTAGGTCCTACAATTCCCTCTCTCATACTCTTTCTACCAGAGGACACTGCTTGACAATAGCCCATGAACAATTCGATGATTCTACTAATTTGGGGCAAATTAGTCACATTATAATGTAAAGAAAACATCCTTCAATATCTTACTCAAAATGTCACTGAGAAAATATGGCCAGATTTGATGATTTGGTTGTTTTACATACAACATAAAAGCCATGAGTGTCCCTAGAGAAGTGCTTCCCAACCTTTTTACAGCACTCTGAGTAACTAGTCAGGGGTTTTCCCAGCCAAAAGCACACAGCCCTGGGGCTCCAGCTGCTCTCAGCCCTAGCAGGCAACCCTAAGGACTGAAAGCATCACTAGCTCATCACACCTCTAATTTAAACCCCCACAGGGGAACTTATGCTCCAGATATTCTGGAACAAAAATAGTAGAAAACATAATGCAAGTTTAAAAAACATGGTGGTTGTGTATTTAAAAATTCTTCTAGCAGTTCAATATCTGGCATCTAAACAGGAAAAGCAAATGAATTACTTTAGGTGATTCTAAAAGGCTGTCAAGAATTGACAAACTTTCTGATATTTCTATGCACTAGATTAATTGATTAACTTTAGAGTGGTCCATGGCCAAAGCACTTACATATATTAATCATAAAGTCTCAGGTCTACATTCATGAACTTAAGAAACCACAGATCCCAGATATCAGGATTTAGATTACAACATTCAGGCCAATCTGGGAATGTGATCCAAGCAAAGGAAGTCCTGCAATACTAGTAGAGTGGCAGAGTTGGGTGTAAGGGGAAGAGTTATAATCAGTTTGGTAAGAGTTATGACCAGATGTGAAGCTGAAAGCCAAAGAGCCATATTCAACCGTAAGGATGAAAGCCACATGCTGGAGATGGCAGAATAGAAAGAGATAAAGACCACCTATCTCCAGAAGTTTTGTTAGGTTAGGGAAAGAAGCCTGTACTTGGTTAAGCCTAACTGAAAAATGCCCCCACTCAGCCTACAATGCCTTCCTCATTCACAGACCCTGTTTTCCATCAATAAATGCACAGTCTTCCTGAGTAGTACTCAGTCATATCTACAATTTTGTAATACCAATACTTACAGCAGGTAAAAAAAGAAAAAATGGGCATCACAAAGGTGTAAAAATGGATGTCTATACCCTTTCTACTTAATTAGTATTGTCAGTTGTTGATTGGTTAGCTGAAAAGCTAGCTTTTCCTCTGAAAAACTAGGTTAGCCTGTTGTGATTTTCAAGAAGGCTACATACAGTCCTTCTATATCTTCTTAGAGTGAGAGATGGGTAGCACAGTGAGAATGAATGGAAGGGTTGTGGAGACAGATGAACCAGGGTGCACATACATCTGATCTCTCATCTTTCACATCAGAGTAAAACACTAGCTTCATAACATCTTCTTGAGGATTAAATAAGAAAAGGCATATCGCCAAAACCGGTTTGGCTCAGTGGATAGAGCGTCGGCCTGTGGACTGAAGGATCCCGGGTTCGATTCCGGTCAGGGGCATGTACCTTGGTTGCGGGCACATCCCCAGTGGGAGGTGTGCAGGAGGCGGCTGATCGATGTTTCTCTCTCATCGATGTTTCTAGCTCTCTATCCCTCTCCCTTCCTCTCTGTAAAACATCAATAAAATATATATATTAAAAAAAAGGCATATAAAGGGTTTAACACAGTGCCTGGCGCATGGGGTGCACTCAGTAAATGTTAGCTATTATTATATACTGTTAATATCCTTGAATTTTTTCAGCCTCATCCCTGAAATAGGATGCATACTGTGTCCATGTGTGCTTAAGAATCTAGTTTTATGTCATTTTTTAAAATTTGTTTGTTAAATGTATAATTAAATATTATATTTTTAAACAGAAAAAAATCTATTTCACCATGTGTTTTGATTTGGAGTTTAGAAAATATGATTACCATATGGACTCTAATTATTAGTTCAGAAATTTGTCACATCACAATGCCTTTTGCTCAGCAAGCTTTCATAGTGAAATACCTACCCATTCCTCACTTTATATTTACTAAAGGAAAATAGAGATCAACATGTCAAATGAGCAAATGAGGAGAAAATGGTTATCTGAAACATGTCAAGTGCTATATGAACAGATTTCAAAGAAAACAGGGCAATGAAAGTCATGAGAAAAGCAAGAGTCAGTGCTCATTATTCTGCTGCTACTAGAGCAATAACCAACATACCAAGCTACAAGGGCATCGGCTCATCTCATGCCCACACCACCCAGTGGCCACATGCTGAATTGTTAACCTTCATCTGTTTCCTGAGACTTAACCTCTCCCCCCATCCACAGGCTTAATAGTGATTGCCATATGCCTGCAACATGACCACACTTCTGGCCACAATCTCAGAGTGGACAGCTGACCCTGGCTAGATCTGGAACTGGGAGCCTGATGTTAATCTCTCCCTGCCTATCTAGATTGTAACAGGTAAAATTCAGAAGCAGCTGGCAGCCATGTTCTGCCATGTGGACTACTAAGTAAGAAACACAGGAAGTCAAAGTGAGCAAAAGAGAAGAATGGAGCAGCCAGAAAACCATGAGGAGAGGGAACTTCCTAGTTCTTCATATGCTCCAGTTTTTAGTTCTACTCCTAAGGCCCAAATGCATGTCAGTCCTTGTATTCTGCAAGATACTTGAGCTTCCTCCCAGGAAACGCCAAAGCTGGTTTCTGTTCACAGTACCAAGAAAACCTAAGAGACTCCACCATTACACATTATTAGAAGGCGACTTGTTTGCAGTGACCCTCTCCCTCACTGTGAACTAACACATAACACAAAATTCTATTGCTCCAGTTTTGCCTATTATGTTCCAAGTCCTGAGCTAGAGGCCTTGAGAAACAGGGATGAGGAGACCACAGCATAAGACAAATAAAAAATTACAATGCATGTGAGGAAGTGTTTTGATAAATACATGAAAAGTGTGCTGAGGGAGGAAAAAGCAGCCACATTCTAATCCCCAGAGCAGTTCTACAAGTAAAAGTTTATAGTTGCTAAAACAGAAGTGCCCACAGAGATCCATATCAGGGTACTGTCAGAACATGTGCAAATGCTATCAGTTTTCCTTTCACAAAATCTTGAAACCCTCAAGTGGGAGGGAGCTTAACTCTTCTCAGGATAGCCTTCTGATTTTTATATAGGCATGTACTATCACCTTAAAAAGAAGTATAATTATTTTTTAAACGTAACTATAAGTATCTAACTACTTTACCTGAGATTTTGCATTCAAATATTCAAAACTTCAGCTGTGATATATGAATTAATTATTCCCTATGGGAAATAAACTACCAAGTAGCTAACTTTTTTAACCTTAAAACCTTGTTTCACCCTGGCTGGCATGGTTCAGTGGTTAGAGCATCGGCCTGGGCACTGAAGGGTCACAGGTTCGATTCCCAATCAAGGGCACATATCTAGGTTGCAGGTTTGATCCCTGGCTCTGGTGGGGACTCATGTGGGAGGCAACCAAACTATGTGTCTCTCTCACACTGATATTTTCTTTCTCTCCCCTCTCTCTTTCTCTGTCTCCTACTTCCCCCCTCCTTTTCCACTCTCTCTGAAAAAATGGAAAAAATTTCCTCAGGCAAGGTTTTTAAAAAAACACGTATTTCTTTTGTATTATGGTTACTTAATTCTCAAATTGTGGCACTCTCCTAGCTAAAGTGCATATCAAATAACTGTTTCAAAATTTTGACCCATTTTCTCAACAAATCCATCTGGTATTTGCCACCAGCTTTAACCTCACTTTTCCACATATATAAGAATGGACTTTCATGTGAAATCCAGAGTTTTAAACCTTGGCCATTCATTCAAACTTCTAAAAACATTGTGTATGGACAAAATCTGTTCCAGAGGGACTTTGGCCCATTAGTTGCTAGTTTACAAAAAAGCCCAGGCTTCCAGTTGAGCACGGCTTAGTTACAATTTCATCCCTACCTCAACATATTCCCTATGGAAGACACAGTCCTGCCCTCCAGCAAACTAGTGAGGACAATGGACACACCATTGCAAGATAAGGTGGCAAATGGAGAGAGAGATAAAAGCCTGCAAAGAACAAAGCACCCACCTGCTATACACCTCTCCTGACCACTGGCTCTCACAGGGTAAGTTTCAGAAGTGGCAGTAAAAACATGACAGAGTAATCCCACCCTTATATATCCAAAGAACTAAAGGGGCTCAGAACTATACAAAAGCAAATAAACAAAAATTCAACAGCCCCGCCCCTTTATGTACCCAGGGTAGATTCTTAAAACAGTCCTTAATGGAACCACAGCAACAGAAAAAAACTTGCCTACTGAAAGGCATAGTGATATCATAAACAAAACATAAAACTTCTACTGAACATATATGCTCCAAGAACAATGCCAGGTAACGCAGGAATATCATTTCATGTAAACCTCCCAACAACCCTAGGAAGAAACATTATTCCCAATTTACAGGTGCAGAAACTGAGACTCTGAAATTCTAAAGTGTGGGAAAGAGCCAATCATCTGGAGTCAAGTGATCCCTCTCCCATTAACTCACTGACCTGGCCAGAGAGATTCATGCTATTATTGTAGACACAAACCGGCAAGCAGTCAAGAACAACTCATTAGCGAGAATAATTAAAAGTATGGAACTAGTATTTAAAAAAGCAAAGATCCTCAAAACATAACAGAACCCACAGTAGGCCCTGTTGATTATGAGAATTTTATGTTGAGATTAAGGTAATTTTACAAATAAATATGAAGCATAAGGGCCAGTCAATAAATGATTTTGAAGTAATTCAACAGTAAATTTTTAAAAAATCATTAGAATCCTCAATTTATACCATCCAGTAAAATACAGTCCAAATAAATCAACAAGTTTTTTCACCAAATTACGTAACTAAGATGAAAAAAAAATAAACATTCAATGAATCTCTGGGTAAAGAATTACTTTAAAAAATAATGATGAAAATTTTTCAATTTAAAAAGAGTAGATGTTAAAATTAAAAAGTAAATGTTTTCTATGTGAAAAAAAAAAAAGGCAAACAGTGGAGTATAAGACTTTACCTGGATTTTAATAGATGTAGTGTTAACATCCTTACTATATGTATGGAATGTATATACAAGAAATTGTTCAAAGAGCCAAGACAATTCAATGGATAAATGGGCAAAGGACAGGAAAAAACAATTCACAAAAGGAAAAATAAGTAAACAAGTAAATAGGAAAATATTCACTAGTTAATCAAAACATACATATTAAATATCAATGAAGTGCCACTATCAAATAAATTCTAAAGAATTTTTAAATAATAATAACCATGGCTGGTCAGATGTGGCAAAACTCATATTCTCATATGTCACTATCCTATCTAATAAAAGAGTAATATGCAGATTGACCATCACTCCAACACACAAGATGGCTGCCCCATGTGGTCAAAGATCCTGCCCCCATGTGGACACAAGATGGCCACCACAAGATGGCCAGCAGGGAAGGGCAGTTGGGAGGGACCAGGCCTGCAAGGGAGGGCAGTTGGGGGCGATCAAGCCTGCAGGGGAGGGCAGTTAGGGGTGACCAAGCTGGCAAAGGAGGGAAGTTGGGGGCAACCAGGCCTGCAGGGAAAGGCAGTTGGGAGGGACCCAGGCCTTCAGGGGAGAGCAGTTGGGGGGTACCAGGCCTGTAGGGGAGGGCAGTTAGAGATGACCCAAGGCCTCCAGGAGGGACCCAGGCCTGCAGGGGAGAGCAGTTGGGGGGGGGGGGGGGGACCAGGCCTGCAGGCAAGGGCAGTTGGGAGGGACCCAGGCCTGCAGGGGAGAGCAGTTGGGGGGGACAAGGCCTGCAGGGGAGGGCAGTTAGGGGTGACCAGACCTGCAGGGGAGGGTAGTTAGGGGTGACCAGGCCTGCAGGGGAGGGCAGTTATGGGAAAACAGGCTGGCAGGGGAGCAGTTAAGCATCAATCAGGCTGGCAGGGGAGTGGTTAGGGGGTGATCAGGCTGGCAGGCAGAAGCGGTTAGGGGCAATCAGGAAGGCAGGCAAGCAAGCAGTTGGGAGCCAGCAGTCCTGGATTGTGAGAGGGATGTCCAACTGCCCACCGGGATCAAGCCTAAACGGGCAGTCGGACATCCCTCGAGGGGTCCCAGATTGGAGAGGGTGCAGGCTGGGCTGAGGGACACACACACCCATGCACAAATTTTGTGCACCGGGCCTCTAGTAAATATTATATGTGCCACAAATCTTTTTAAAAGCAATACGGCAATCTTCTTACAATTTTTCCTGAAGAAATAATCTAAAAATCAGGGGAAAAACATCTACATGCACAACAATGTTCATTATAACATTTATAAAACTGAAAATAATGTAAATAGCCAAAAATAAGCAACAGATAAATTACTATGTACCTACCACATTATCAGCACCTTGAAAGAGGGCTGCCTTGTTCATGATAGAAAATCCAGGGCCAAGTTATAGCACAAACATTAGATAAGTAAGTAAATACTGAGGAAAAGGAAAATACACCGCCTCTCAAAATGATGGTTAAAGATTAGATAGTTGGTGGCTCAATTTTAAGTGGGGGCAAGAATATAAAAGTACAATTAGTCATTGTGCTAAGAGGTTAATAAGCAATTATTCTTTATTATGGTTATATTATCTTTATTTAAAATGTAAACATACCTGAGGATTACTGTTATGATTACTGAAGATATAAGCTAATCCTCAGAAATTGAAGAGCTAAAAAAATTTAATAACTAGCCTGGCCGGTGTGGCTAAGCAATTTGAGCATTACTGACCCATGAACCAAGAGGTTACTTATTAGATTCCAGGTTAGGGCACAATGCTCAGGTTTCAGGCTCAATCCCAGAAGGGGACATGTAGGAGGCAGCCTTTCAATGTTTCTCTCATTTACATTTTTATCTCTCTATCCCTCTCCCTTCCTCTCTTTCTAAAAAGCAATAAAAATATATCTTTAAAACCTTTAATAACTAATTGAAAATGATTAAAATCCCTAAACAGCTCCATATTATAGGTAAATCTGCCCAACTAAAAAATAGTTATACAGAGAGGTTAACAACTGACATTTATAACTTACATGAGACATTATTTCTGAGTCCTAACTCAGTAATAAATGAACACAGGAAGCCAAAACACATGCACTCCTAACTTTCTGAACTCTCTCTGACTCTGGGCTAAAAGAGCTTATCTTATTTTCTTCTGACTTGGAGCCTTCTGGTGAGACAAGGTCAATTTTATGATGATCCCAGTGGGAATACAGAAAGGCGATGAATAAGTCAGGCTGGATGGAGTAAGGGTACTTAAGTTGAACTGCATTTCCATCTTTTAGAACACTAAAATTACAGAGAGAAAGAGGGTACAAAACTTCGACAGGTTCTCTAAGGCAGCAATTTTCAACCTGTTTCATCTCATGGCACATATAAACTAATTACTAAAATTGTGGCACACCAAAAATACATTCTATTTTTTGCCAATCTGACAAAAAAAATACCTATAATTTTGATTCATTCACATCAGATTGCCATTATTGTGCCGGCTGATATCATTTACTTGACAATCTAAGGAAAAAGAGGTCAGTGCCCCTGACTAAATAGTAGGTATTGCATGTTTTAAAAACTCTTGCAGCACACTGGTTGAAAATCGCTGCTCTAATGTACTGTATTTAAAACTATTGTTCTCAACCCATTACATGTCATGAAATCCACTGAATGAATTACAACCATGATTTCTAAAAGGCTACGATAGAACAGAAAATAACAGCAATGCAGCTCCTATTAAAAAGATGGCATTTTAGTGGCTCAGTTGGTTAGAGTGTCATCAGGTACACTGGAAGCTTTCAAGTTCGATTCTTGGTCAGGGCACAGACTAGGTTGTGGGTTTGATCCCTACCTGGGGTGCATATGGAAGGCAACAGATCAATGATCTATGTTTTCCTCTCTCTCTCTCTCTCTCTCTCTCTCTCTCTCTCTCTCTCTCTCTCTCTCATCAATTAAACACATATCCTTGGGTGAGGATTTTTTTAAAAAAAAGATACCATTTTATATAACTTTTGTTTCAGTTATATGTGTGTATGTGTCAAAGTGTGTATCTTGGATAGCAATGCTAAATACATTTCTCACTATGATTTGTGATTTTAAAAAGTTTCAAAAGCATTACTCAAGACAACCCGGGCCCTGCTTGGGGGCCTGCAAACAACCCAGAGCTAAACTACTCAGTATTTGAAATGAAAGGATTCATCAAGAAGTAGAAATGTAGTGAATCCAGTTCAACCAGGTATCAAGTACCAATACAAAACAAACACCTTTTCAATATTTCATCCAGGAATAAATAACTGCTGCCATCCCAAGGCTCAGGAATATATCTTACAGTTGCCTCACAAAGTGTGTACCACTTTTGCCCTCTGTGCACTTTTCACCATTTGAGGTTTTAGGATGATGTGATGCAGAGAAATTACACTTACCTAGTCATTATGTGAGCAAATCATAGTGACAGTCACAGCTAAGAAATGTTATGCCCTCCTTTGTTAGATGAAGAAACTGAGGCTTAGAGTGATGAGATGCCCTAGGAAATGTCCAAAGTCAATGTAGTGTACAGCTAAATCAGACTCCCAGTCCCAGTTCTTTTCCAAGAATCCTTATATTAAAGGCACACAGCACAATGCAGCACTCCCTGCCAGGAGACAAGTAAATGACTTTTTTTTCCTTTTTGGTCCTATTTGTTAGTTTATTACACCACTGAGTTAATTTTTACTAATGACTAAATGAAACGTTTGAATGAGGATGCCCCCTGCCCTTAAAAAAAAAAAAAAACAGAGAGAGAGAGACTGCTTATTAAAGTTGCACAAGGAAAGTTATTTGTTTTTTGCATTAGGGAATTCCTAGGCTAATTGTGGCATTCTGCTTTGGAATCCCATTCCAAACAGATGATTAATCAGCCAGTGTTTAATTTCATTCAATGGACATTCATTGCCTATCTCCTTTGAGCTAAGCGCTAGAGATCAGATCACTTTATAGGAGGTAAAAAAAAAAAAAAATTCACTCCCTTTTTACCTGCAGGTTCTGCCTGCCTTCCAGGCTTGCAGAATACAGCCATGTTGCATAAATTGGTCCCGAATAAAGTCAGAATATAAGGAGGTAGTTCCCCAGAGTCTCCTACCCTATAACCCACCACCAACTCCTCAGAGCCTTTTATCCAAAAAAGAATTCCAAATTATTGCACCCAGAGGTTTTGTGAATTTTCGCTATTATAGTTATTCATCTGGAGACAATAATGTTCCAGATTCTTCAAAGTGTGATACAGCTGGATTCTGAATTCAAGCATACTGGCTCCTGAGTATACTCTTAACCAGTCCATTCTAGTGCCTCTAATGAAAAGGAGTTTTCTCTTCCTCCTCTACTAGAATACCCTTTCCTCTACTCTAGCTTTTTCACGTGAACTATTCATCCTGCAAGACCCATCTGGAACAGGGGTCCTCTCTCTAACCATCACAAACAGAGGACAATGTTTGTAACTGTTTTCATTTAGCACATCTCCTTATATTGAGATAAAAGCCCCCTTTTACCTATTGCATGGGTATAGACTCCTGGTAAAGGAACAATTTCCTGTAATTGTCTAATACTAACTATCTAGAGTTACTAAAAACTCTCTGTATGAATGCTAAGATTGTTGGTTTGTATTAAGATATGCCTATAAAGAATTTACAAAGATAAAGGTCTGGAGGGGCTGGATCCTACAGGAGAAGTCTCTCCTGCCTTCCACACTTGAAGAATCTGCCACTGGACAAGGGAGCCCGTGGTAAGCTGCACACAAGACATCAGTCTTAAACAAATTTGAGCCAAGATGTCAGGGATGAAGCTCCTACGCAAGAAATGTTAAAATGGCAGGTAATGTTAAAATGGCGTTCACTCAGAAAAGACAGTTCAGAAAGAAGCTGGAAAATGAGGAACCCAAAGTACCAAAGTTGGGCTTGTCCTTCGGAGATAGAACCCAATTAAAGCCAAAGCAGAGATACTCAGAAAAGGCCAATGGAATAACCTATGTTCTATGATAGCAACAGAACAAGCCAGTGGAACAAGCTCTGTTCTATGATAGCAACAGAAATCTATCCCTTAAGTCAGATTGTTTTATATATCTTATATTTCTTCCCTTGGTATCCAGTAAAGTTCCAGGCATTCTTTTAACTGTGCTAAGGTGGACTCAGGGTACAGTTTTATCCACTCTTGAGCCTGCAGATTAAAACATTATCAGTCCACTATGGAACCATTTTACCTTTCTTTAGAACCCTCTGCTGTGTGGTTCAGTTGGTTGAGCATCATCCTGGGCACTGAAAGGTCACCGGTTCAATTCCCAATCAGGGCACATGCCCAGGTTTCAGGTTTGGTCCCTGATTAGGATGCATACAAGAGGCAACTGACCAAAAATAAAGAAAAGTAAAATGTAGAGAACAAGAACTATGGAATCCAACCACTCTTCTACATCTGAAAATTCTGTTTTCAATAATGAATCTTAGAGGCTGTTTTATTATCTTCCAAAATTTCCTGAAAGAACCTTATCATTTTCACCAATGTAGTGTGCACATGTGCTTGAAACACAATAGGAACCCACACGTTTGTTGATGGAATGAATGAAGTAATGCATGGACTTCCAAAGTTTTAAGACGGCCCACTCCAAACCTTTTCCCACAAGTGTATATATCTGTCCACACAGTGCTTTATAGGTGGTAATAAAGTTCACTCAATAAATGTCAATCAAATGTCTACAATAGCCCAGCCGGTGTGGCTCAATGGTTGAGCATCGACCTATGAACCAAGAGGTCCTGGTTCCATTTCCGGTCAGGACACATGCCTGGGTTGTGGACTCCATCCCCAGTGTAGGGCATGCAGGAGGCAGCCAATCAATGATTCTCTCTCATCACTAATGTTTCCATCTCTCTCTCCCACTCCCTTCTTCTTTAAAATCAATAAAAATATATTTTTTTAAAGTCTACAATAGTTAAGATGCTATGCTTTCAGGAACAACATAAGTCTATCAGTCACTGACAGTGAATGTTTATTGAGGGCCTACTGTGTGCCAAACATGATACTAGACCCAAAGATAATACAATGAATAAGACACACATATTACCCCAATAAATTCAATTTTTTATTTTTTTAATATATTTTATTGATTTTTTACAGAGAGGAAGGGAGAGGGATAGAGAGTTAGAAACATCGATGAGAGAGAAACATCAATCAGCTGCCTCCTGCACACCTCCTACTGGGGATGTGCCCGCAACCAAGGTATGTGCCCTTGACCGGAATCGAACCTGGGACCTTTCAGTCTGCAGGCTGATGATGCTCTATCCACTGAGCCAAACCGGTTAGGGCCAATAAATTCAATTTTTTAAAAAGTGTTTGCCAATCTGATAGGTGAAACATGGTATTTCCTTGTTGATTTAATTTACTCTTCTTTAATTAGTATTAAGTTTATCAGCCATTTTAATGTCCTTTCTATGAATAATCCTCTATTTTATTAATGTATGCCACAAAGTAAACTAGTCTTTATCATATACTAGAGGCCAGGTACACAAAATTCGTGCACAGGAGGGTGTGTCCCTCAGCCCAGCCTGCACCCTCTCCAATCTGGGACCCCTCGAGGGATGTCTGACTGCCCGTTTAGGCCCAATCCTACCTGGATCGGGCCTAAACGGGCAGTCGGACATCCCTCTCACAATCCAGGACTACTGGTTCCCAACTGCCTGCCTGCCTGCCTTCCTGATTGCTCCTAACCGCTTCTGCCTGCCAGCCTGATCACCCCCTAACCACTCCCCTGCCAGCCTGATTGATGCCTAACTGCTCCCCTGCCAGACTGATTGCCCCTAACTGCCCTCCCCTGAAGGCCTGGTCACCCCTAACTGCCCTCCCCTGAAGGCCTGGTCACCCCTAACTGCCCTCCCCTGCAGGCCTGGTCCCCTCCAACTGCTCTCCCCTGCAGGCTTGATCACCCCCAACTGCCCTCCCTTGCAGGCCTGGGCCCTCCCTACTGGCCTCCTCTGCTGGCCTGATCGCCCCCAACTGCCCTCCCTTGCAGGCCATCTTGTGTCCACATGGGGGCAGCCATCTTGTGTGTTGGAGTGATGGTCAATCTGCATATTACTCTTTTATTAGATAGGATAGAGGCCTGGTGCATGGGTAGGGGCCAGCTGGTTTGCCCTGAAGTGTGTCCCGGATCAGGTTGGGGGTTCCCTTGGGGTGTGGAGTGGCCTGGGCGAGGGGCCTGTGGTGGTTTGCAGGCCAGCTATGCCTCCCGGCGACCCAAGCAGAGGCCCTGGTATCTGGGATTTATTTATCTTCTATAATTGAAACTTTGTAACCTTGAGCAGAGCCAAGCCTCCTGCTTGCTCTGTGGCCGCAGCCATTTTTGTTGGGATTTATTTATCTTCTATAATTGAAACTTTGCAGCAGAGGCCAAGGCAGGCCAGGGCTGCAGGAGTTTGGCTTCCTCCATCACCGGGAGCAACTCAAGCCTCCTGCTCTGTCCAGCTCTGTGACTGCCGCCATTTTGTTGGGATTTATTTATCTTTTATAATTGAAACTTTGTAGCCTTGAGTGTAGGCCTGGGCCAGCCATGGCGGCAGAGAAGCTTGGCTTCCTCCATTGCCAGGAAAACCCAAGCCTCCTGCTTCCTGCAGCTCTGTGGCCACAGCCATCTTCGTTGGGTTAATTTGCATACTCGCTCCTGATTGGCTGGTGGGCGTGGCTTGCTGGTGTAGCAGAGGTAAGGTCAATTTGCATATTACTCTTTTATTAGATAGGATGTTGCAAATGTTTTCTCTCATTTTGTCATTTGCCTTTGGACTTTAGCTAGAGGTTTTTCTCATTTAAAAAATTTAAATTTTTCAATAGTCAAATTTAAAGTAAAATTTTTAAGTGGTAAAATTTATGGTTTCTGGGGAAATTTCCAAACTTAGAAATATCTCCATGATTCACTGTCAAAGTTATCCATGTTTTTTTCTAGCATTTTTATGCAATTTTTACCTTTAAGTAATTGTACCATCTGGAATACAGATTAAGAATTAAGGATGACATTGAGCTTTATTTTTTTTTTTATCCAAATGACTAACTGGTTTTTCCAGCATTGATTATTAAAGAATCAATTTTTCTTTTTTTTTTAAAAAAAAAAAAGATGCACATAGCACCTTAGGGAACTAATGGAGAAGATAAAGGACAAGTACCCATAATACTGTTTAAAATAGAAAAATGTTAAGTTTTCAAAGGTATAGATAAAGGCTACCGGAGTCTGAGGTCAAAAGGGAAACCAGGGTTTCAAAAGAACTTATGGGTTATGGGACACTGCCACTCAGGAATGGGACATTATCTGTGTCTTAACCTTACAGTTTGGGAATGAAACAACTAGTTTCTGGCTGAAGCAATTAATGAAAATGGCTTTGTAGGTAGATAAAAATCAATATTCTATCTTCATATCTTTAGTGACAGTGATATTAGATTTTGAAAAGCAAGAATACAGATCAATCTCCTTTCATGAAGATCATAATCAAAACTGGGCTCTATATAACACAGTTATTTCCATGTGTGAGTACAGAAATA
Source organism: Plecotus auritus (assembly GCF_963455305.1). Lineage (NCBI taxonomy): Eukaryota > Metazoa > Chordata > Mammalia > Chiroptera > Vespertilionidae > Plecotus > Plecotus auritus. The sequence continues at coordinate 96,198,285 of NC_137772.1, read as the reverse complement.
CATAATAAAATGTAATAAGAGAATATATGTAAAGCATAATCCTGGATTTATGAGTGGGCTTTATATTTAACCGTAACTCTATAATAAATTCTATTACTTACATTTCAAATTAGGAAAGTGAAAATTAAGGTAGTATATAGCTAAAAATCACATTGCTTTTGTTCTATAATCAAATGAAATTTATCTTTAAGTTTCTTTCATAGATGACACTTCAGCTTCTCCAAATACTTTGAATGCACCCCACTAAAGCTGTTTCCTTCAAGATAAACACACTGATATGGGAATCAGATTGACTTAGGAGCTAGGCTTGGCTCTACCACCAGCTACATGAATTTGGGCAGGTAAATTGTCTGGCCTAAATTTTCTCATATGTAAAATAAGCTGTTAAGAGCAAATAACCTCTAAGATCCCTCTGAAGTTAAAAAAAAAAAAAAAAAAAAAAAAAAAAAAAAAACTCAAAGCCTACCTCTACTCCCAAACCATCAACCAAAGCAAAAAGTTTCAAAACTAATATTAAAGGAACTTACGTTTAACTACCTTTTTCCTTTTACTTGATTCAGCCAACTTAACTTAGGAATTTCCTAACAGCAGTCAGGTTGACAGTTTCATCTCTAGTAGTTACAGAATGGAGAAAAACGATGTCTATCCTATATTCCTTTAACTGAAAACTTTCTGGGCCAGAAGCAATCTCTTTAATAGAATTGTGCCTCTATTGAAAAATTAAACACTCATAAACTTCTTTGTGGATTTCAAAAGGTTTCTACGTCAATGTATTCCATTTCAGCCATGAATTTATTCTGTTTATTGCACACTGCTTGCAATTGACATATGTTTACAATCTTTTCGATTGGATCTGCACAGAAATTCATTTGGCCATTTGTTTGCAGTATGCAGTAGACAAGCACAACATACTCATCCTGGTTATACTAAAGAACCTATGATATGAATAGACCTAACAGGAAAATTTTTTGTGGCTACATTGTAAATAAAGTGCTGAAATGACTATAAGAGACTATAAAGACAGTAATGAACACTTTGTTGCTTTACCTCTGCCTACAATTTTAGGGTATTCTCTACCTCAGCATAATTTGAACTTACATTAAGAAAACTACTGTTTTAATATTAAAGCCCCTTGTCATATACCTCTACAGTGTTAAACTTTTTAGAATGCTAGTTGATATCATCAAAACAATTCCAGAAAATACCATAACTACTAGATTCAAGCAGCATTCCTATGAACATTAGCTTCATCAACATAATATCTGCATATTAACGGACATTAAGTTAAATAAAAAACCCTTTTGTCTGACAAATAAGGGAGAATATTAAAGACAGAACAAATGGCTCCACTTCTGCAAATTAAGCAAAATTAAGCAAAAAAAGAAAGGAAGCAAGCAAAGGGAAGGAACTCAAGAGCTATTTGCAGCACTGGTCCCTTGCAAATTCTGAAAAGGAAGGCAAAGGAGAGAAGGCGCTTCTTTGGACAGGCACTTTTTCTTTGGCCAGAATCCCAAAGTTACTCTTTTCACAACTTGCAATACTCATTGATTTCAGTTTAAGATGTCTAGTAGATGTGGATTCGATGGGAATGTCTGGGAGAAGAGTGGCATTTGCTATCTCGGTTTGGAGCCCTAAGAACTGTACTAGAGCACTCAAAAGCCCTCAGTTATTTTCGCAGAAGCAGCTGGGGACATCCTCCTCACGCACACACCTGCAGGGTCCGGCGGCTCCTTCCTCTCCCCCTCCTGTCCTCAGAGCTGGACCAAGGTCCAGTGGCCCGCATACCGTTAGTCCAAGGGCCACCCAGGCGCCGGCAGGCGTTACCCGGCCCCTGGGAAGCCCAGAGATCACGCCCCTGTCCGAGATCCGCTTCCCCGAGCCACGCAGCGGCGGCGCGCAGCGGACACCGGCCTCACCAGGATGCGCATTATAATAAAAACTTGTGGGAGCATGTCTACACTTGTGCCGACTATGAGGTACAGCCCCCAACGCGGGTTAGGGGACCGCCGACCTGTCCCGCCCTTCCTCGCGGCCGAAGGGCAGAGGTCCGTACCTGTCCTCCGAGACGCTGATGACGCCCTCCTCCTTGGGAACGATCACGGCCATATTCACCACCTCCTGGGACCCCTCGACCCGCTGCAGCAGGATCGGCTTGCGGGTCAGCGGCTTGGGCTGGATCTCCGCCGCCATCAGAGGAGGGGGCGCGCCGGGAGCGCCGCTGCCAAACGCGCAGTGGGACGGTGTTGAGGAAACCGCTCGGCCAGAGGCACACGCTGAAACAAGGACTCTGGTTGGTCCGTACGGGACGCCGGGGACCCGCGATCATAGCCTGGCCGCCGCCTCAGGGAACGACTCTGCGCTCCCGGCTTGGAGCCCCGAAACCGCCAGGACCAGCGCAGCAACCCAGCGCCACCACCAGCGGAGGGGGCGGAGAGCTGAGGGCGGAGCCGGGAAAGGGCGGGGCCTTCCGCAGGGTGTGGCCGCTGGTCCGGCCCAGGGTGGATGGTGCACTTCCGGAGGGCGGTGAAGGAGGATGAAGAGGGGAGGAAACCTTAAAAGGGGCGGGGCGCTGGCGCCCAATGCGCGTGCGTCTGCCCGCTTGCCCATTTCCGCCCGCCCGCCCCGCCTCTCTGCAATTCCCAAACCCTCGCAGTACATTTCCCCAGAACGCATGCGCCTTCTCTTCTCTGAGGTTTCCTCTGATCCCCGCCACCATCCACACCCAGTGTTCAGTCCCCTCCCTTTTTAAACTCCCGTAAACGCGCATGTCCACACCCCCGGGAACGCGCTTGCCAGAGACCTGCCCCCTCCCGCCCCAAAATTCTTCTAAAGAGGGCGGAGGGTTGGGAGAGGAAAAGCGCGCCAGGGCGAGGCCGGAAAAAGAAGCCAGCTGGAGGGAAAGAAGTAGTTTCTACGTGATTAAGCATGCACACAGGTTACCTGTCCGGAGCTGCTTTCGTAAAGTACGGCGGGAGTCGGCTGACCTCTCTCAACTTGCACTGGGCCCAGGCCACCGAGTGACACTGCATGGGCTCCTGGGAGTTGTAGTTTCTCGGAGCCTTCTCTCCCTTGGCTTTAAGTGACCTATTGCCCACTTCTCTGCGCTCCTGGCCTGGGGAGCTCCATAGCTTCCCTGGCCATTGGCCGAGTTGCGGCCAGGACTGACCTCTAAATGCAGGGAACTGATGGACAGCTGGGGCTGAACAGGCTATCCTATCCCCTTGGTTCAGGCCGCTGCTCCTAATAGCGTAACCCTAGGGGTGAGAAAAGAAGAGACTCTCTCATGTAAATGTTTTTGAGGGAGTTTAGAGATCGTATGTAGTGTCAACGAACTATATAGGTGGTTACTAGCCTAAGATTACTTTAGCTCCCAAGTTAGGGCTATAGTCCCCTTCCCCCCACCCCACCCCCCCCCCCCAAAAAAAAAAAAAAAAAAAAACTTGACCCCAGGCCCCACTGCTCCTGGTTCTGACTCCTTTCCATTCCTTAGCAATCCAGCCTTTCCAGCTTGCTCCAAAGACAATGGAGTTATTGTGATTATGTTACCAGAAAGGGGACCTGGCCCTGACCAGGTTTGCCTAAGGCCAGCTGGTAGTGTGTGGGTTCTCGACTTGGTGCAGAAAAATTTTCACAACAAGATTCCAGGTAAATTTTAAAGGACATTTATTAAAGCTGGGGAGTGTGAAACAAAGGGCTGGGGAAATGAGCCTAGGCTGGTCTACTTTGGCCCACTAAGAAGTCAGAGAAATGGGGGCCTTGGGGACAGGTTCAGGGGACTTGTCTGGGACAAACTACTGAGGACAAACTACTGGGAGGAAGAGGGAGTGCTGGGATCTTCCTTTGGAGGGGTTTTAAAGGCTGGGCTTTGAGAGGCAGACCTCAATAGAATGTTCATCAGCTTTATGCTAATGTATCAAAATTAGGTTTATTCTCTTAACTTGATCTGCCCTTGGGTGAGGTTGGCAAATGGCGCTATTTGGATTTCTGCTATCTGTTCCCCTCAGTAGAGGGATTTAAGCTATTTACCCTCTGGTTGGGGTGAGGTACAAACCATTTACTCTTAAGTGTCCTTGGTTTAGGGAAGATAGGATTTACTATATGGCTGCAAACTGCTGTTTAACTATCTGTCTCAGTTTCCCTATTCCTCTTGTCCTGGCTTACTGACCTGTCTCACACAGAACCTCTCTCCAAGCACAGTGCAACTCTTTACCACCTCCAGTCTTTGCAGAAATTCTCTAAGGCCTTGAATGGCTAATTGAGGTATTTTCCACTTTGGGAAATAAAAGCATTTTATTTTTTAAATAAAATTTATTTTATTTATAAAAACAAAGCATCCCACTTCTCTAAGCCTCAGGTTTCCCATCTATTAAGTGGAGGATAATAACACCTATCTTGGGTGGTTATTGTCAGGCTTACATATTTCAAGTACCTTCGTGCACAATAGGTCCTTTAAGGTTTAGGGATTAGGACACAGACATACTTGGGGGGCCATATATGGTCCTGACTCCTATCAACCAATTGTCCTTGGCACCAATTCAACACCAACAGGAATCCCTAATTTGACGTTTGGTGAAGAAGGAAATTTTATGCAGGGGATAAACAGCTTAATTGTGATAGGACATGGCTGTGAAAACAGCACACTGCAGAACAACTCAATTGTTAAACAACATGGATGAAAACAGCACAGCTGTAAGGTTGCCCCAGATAGACATCTCTGTTCTGCTCCTCAGTGGTCTGCTCTGCATGAGCCTGCTTTGCTCTGTTCTAGAAAGACATCTTTTGTGTTTTAGCTCAGCCAGGGAGAGACAGTCTTCCATTTTCAGTGGAAAAGCTCAGAGCCATAGGGGAACTGGCTAATATGGGCAGAAATCCCTGCCCATATTAGCCAGTCTCTGATTGGTCTGTTCTTAGGCAAATGAGGACTCCAAATCCTTACAGTTTGATTGGTCCAAAACTCACTGTCTTGATTTATCGGAATAGATCCACTCCGGTTGGTCAGAACTGTGAAGCTCCCATTGAATGGGGAAAGCTTCAGTCCTATTGGTTGAAATAGGGTTCTAGGAACTCCTCTATAATGGTGACTCAGATAGCAGAAACACAGTGCAGGTAGGCAGTTCAGTGCAGACTTCTCTGTGAAGTGCAATTTGCATGAGTGGGCCCTGTGCAGAAGTGGCTGCTAGGCTCTGTTGTTGTTTTTTAAATTTGAGCCCAGTTAGCCACCAGGAGCCCTTCTTAGTAGATGTCTTTTTTCTTCCCTTCAAGGTTTACACTTCATATTCTTATCTCTACCACTGACCTCATCCCTGAACTCCAGATTCATATATCTAATGCTACTCCACTTTGTCACTTAACTGTTTAATGTTTCAAATATCCCCAGACAGTATCTTTATAAATGTTTTTTAATTCTCACCCAAGGACATGCTTTTATTTATTTTAGAGTGAGACCGAAAGAGAGAGGAACATTGATGTGAAAGTGAATCATTGATCAGTTGCCTCCCACAATTGTTCAAAACTAATTTCTTAGTTGTTCTTGATTTTGTCTTTTTCCTCACAACTCATATCCAAATCATTAACAAGCCCTATCAGCACCACCTCCAAAGTATATCTTGAATTTTCTCACTTATATCATCTCTACCCCAACCCAAGTCATCATAATCTATGGCCTCTACTGCCACAGTAGCTAATTCCTTTCCCTACTCCTTTTTGAGCTCGACCTTCCAAACTTACACGATCCATTTTTATCACAGTAGCCAGAGGATTTTGTTTTAAAATATCAACCACATCAGTTACACCTCTGCTGTAAAATTCATCAATGGCTTACCATTGCACTTGGGATAAAATACATCTCCAACTTCACCTCTTCTACTCAGTACTCTCCAAGCCCTAGCTTGGAAATTCCCAAGAAACACCCAACCTCCTTCCTGCTGACAGCCTTTGCACCAGCTGTGTTCACCTCCTGGCTACCCTTCTCAACACTCAGACTTCAGCTACAATGTTAGCTTATTAAAGAGTCTTACCCTTCCACCTCTGCAGTACTCCATTTGTTCATAACACTGTCATATCACCCTGTTTTATCTCCCTCACAGTACTTCTGCCCAAAATAACCTTGCTTGTTTCTTATTTATTTCATAATTTTCCTCAACTAGAAGAGAAACATCAAGAGAGAAAGGATGTTGTATGACTGTTCATTATTATATTTCTAGCCCCTAGAATAGTACCTGGAATCTTAGGAGGCACACTGTATTTGTTGAATGAATGAATAGAAAGAAAAAGAGGTTCAAATTTGTTTAACTCTATTCCATTAGCGTATAATGGAAAGACTGGAATCTATACCTTGCTCTAAATCCTGGGATGGGAAAACCCTTGGGAGAATACATACAACAGACAGATGATAGTAGCAAGGTGAGAGTAATTAGTATCTAAGAGAAAGGCCTAGCATGCAATTTCAGAAAGCATAAAATTATTGGAAGCTCAAGTTGAAAACTCCTGCCTGCTCTAAGGAATTAATACTGCTCAACCCCACTCTCCCATCCACAAGAAAGGGCATTTTGGTGGGGATCAAGAACAGAAAGAAGTAGCTTGCTAGCAAAATTGATTATCATATTCCTTTGTTTATATAGTAAAGAATTTTGGAGAATTTAAGTATAAATATTTTAAAGAGTCTGAGTTTTAGTGGCTTATAAATATTAACATTTATTGTAAACTAGAGGCCCAATACACGAAATTTGTGCATGGGTAGGATCCCTAGGCCTGGCTGGTGATCAGGGCTGATCTGTAGGGCAACTGGCGGGGTGATGGGAGGGCCATTGGCACCCCCCTTGGCCAGCCTGGCACTGCCCACTCGCCGGCCCTGCTTGCCAGCCCTGCTCACTGGCCAGCCCCACCCCCCTCCCCCGATCACCCCGCCACCTCCGCAGGTTGCCTCCTTCTACGGAGCGACTGGCGACTGGCGGGGTGGCCGGGGGGGCCCCCCACTGGCATCCGCCTTGGCTGGCCTGGGATCTGCAGGCTGGGGACAGCTCCTGCATTGAGCATCTGCCCCCTGGTGGTCAGTGCACGTCATAGTGACCGGTCGTTCTGCCATTCAGTCGATTTGCATATTAGGCTTTTATTATATAGGATATTTTTATACTTGAGGATCTTTTATTGAGTACATGAAAAGATGCTCAACATCATTAGCCATCAAGGAAATGCAAATCAAAACCACAATGATGTAACATTTCAGAAGTTCTAGGATGGCCATGATAAAAAAGGCAGCTAATAACAAATGTTGGCAAAATTATGGAGAAGTTAGAACCCCTCATACACTGCTAGTGAGAATGTAAAATGGTGCAGCCTCCTAAAAGACAGTATGGCATTTCCTCAAATGTTTAAACAATTACCATATGATCCAGTAATTCAACTTCTAGTTATATATATCCAAGTGAAAGGAAAACTTAGGTCTACACAAAAACTTGTACAAGAATGTTCATAGCAGCATTATTCATAATAGCCAAAATATGGAAATGATTCAAATGTCCATCAACTGATAAATGGATTAAATATTGTACAGTAGTCCTTCTTTGTCCATGGTTTTGCTTTTTGAGGTTTGTGTTACCCTAGGTCAACTGGTGTCTGAAAATTTGAAATGAAAAATTTCAGAGATAAATAATTCATAAGTTTTAAATTGTGCACCATTCTGAGTAGGATGATAAAATCTCATACCACCCAGGACATGATTTATTCCTTTGTCCAGTGTATCCATGCTTGTACACTCCCTACCCAGGCACAAGAGTAGTAGTGCTATGATATGCCAAAGAGAAGGCATAAAGTGTTTCTATAATGTGAAAAGGGAAGTACTGTACAATAAGATATTCTGTGAGAGAGACCACATTCACATAACTTTTATTATAGCATATTATTATACTTGTTCTATTTTATTATTAGCTATCGTTGTTAATCTCTTACTGCGCCTAATTTACAAATTAAACTGTATTATAGATTTGTATGTATAGGAAAAACATCTATACATAGGGTTCAGTACTATCTGAAGTTTAGGCATCCACTGGGGGTCTTGAAATGTATAACCACAAATAAAGAGGGACTACACTATATTCATACAATAGGATATTTGGCAATAAAAACAAATGAAATACTGATACATGTTCTAACATGGATGAACCTTGAAAATGTTATGTTAAATAAAGAAGACACTTGCAAAGGATCATATGTTTTAAGATTCCATCCAGAATAGGCAAATCCATAGGAATAGAAAGCAGATTTGTGGTTGCCAGTAGAATGTGGGGAAAAGAAGTGTAAGGGTGGCCAAGGATGCTGACTGAGAATGTGCAGGATTTCTTTTCGAGAGGATAAAAATATTCTAAAATTTATTTTCATGGTGGTTGCACAACTCTGTGAATATACTAAAAACCATTGAATTGTACACTTTAAAATGGTGAATTTTATGCTATATGAATTTCAGTTGTTTATTACCCAAAATTATTTTTTATGATTCCTTGACAAATTCTATTATATCTATTTTATTGAAAGCAAACTATTGGAAACCACCTGACTTCTGAAAGAATCCTATATAATAAAAGCCTACTATGCAAATTGTCTCCTCAGGCGTTTGTTTGACCAGGACACTGGGAGTTCAACCGCTCTCTATGACATGCACTGACCACCAGGGGCAGCGTGGAACATGGCAGGCGTCAGCGACACGGTGCTGGTAGCGGGCGGCATTGCTGGCCCGAATGGGTTTCAACAAGAGCGGGACCACAGTGGGATGGTGGAGCAGGTGAGCGGGCAGCACCAGGCCAAGGGGGGTGCAAGCGGGGGCCCGATTGCCCTGCCAATCACCCCACAGATGGCAACTAGCAGCAGTGGCAGGGGACAGGGCTGCTACCCGGCTCCCAGGCGCTGAGGGAGCCAGGCGGGGAACCCAGCTCTAATCAATCGCCCTACAGGTGGGATGGTGGAACAGGGGAGGGGGCCGCGCCAGGCCAAGATAGGGTGCCAGGCAGGGCGGGGCTGCCAGACTGTGGGTATGAGCTGGAGCTGCAAGGCTGGGGGCGTGAGCTGGGGCCTGATCTCTGCAGGCCACCCTGAGGGACCCCACCCATGCACAAATTCGTGCACCAGGCTTCTAGTTGTTTGCATATTCATTAAAGTAATTTATTTCTCAATTTCTGAAAAGTATACAAAAACATATTTTATGACTATTACTTCTATCTGTTATTCTTACAATTAACCCTATATATTGAAAGGGAATAGGGAAAATTTAGAATGTTTTAAATTCAGTACAGTTTTGTAAATAAAATGCTTTTATCTCATCACACTCTTAAATATATTTTTCTCCAAATCCTAGAACTGCAGACTTTTTATGGAAAAAGTCCACCATATAGCCTAATTGTCAAAGTTCTATTGTCAAACCAATTAGGTAAAACAAACTTACTTTCTGTCAGAAAAATTCTGACTTTATTTTTCCATTCAAATGAATAAACGTTATTATGTATTTTGAGGAATATTGTAAAAATATAATGGAATGCATCCTGTAAGATGGATTATTAAGTGTAGTCAAGAATTCAATTATGTAGATCTAAGATAATTAACTTATCAATTTTTAATAAGTATGAAAACAAATATGCTTTTCTTATTACCTAATCATTAGGTCCTAATGTAATACAATGTGTGGCTTAAACTATAAATTTTTTTAAAGCAAGAAAGGTGACCTCTGAAAATGGCTCACTATTCACTTGACCCAGAAAACCCCACAAAAGCATGCAAATCAAGAGGTTCAACTCTTTGTGTTCACTTTAAGAACACTCGAGAAACTGCCCAGGCCACCAAGGTATGCATATTTGAAAGCCACCAGGTATCTGAAGGATGTCTCTTTACAGAAGCAATACGTGCCATTCTGTCCTAACAATGGTGGAGTTGGTAGATGTGCCCAGGCAAAACAGTGGGGATGGACACAGGGCTGGTGGCCCCCAAAGAGTGCTGAATCTTGGCTGCACGTGCTTAAAAATGCAGAGCACTGCTGAACTTAAGCTTTAGATGTACATTCTCTGGTCACTGAGCACATCCAGGTGAACAAAACTCCCAAGATGCAGTATAGAACTTACAGAGTTCATGCCACATTGAGATGATCCTTACTAAAAATGAGCAGATTGTTTCTAAACAGAGGAGGTTTCATAGGAGAAAAAGATATCCCAGTGAAACTGAAGAAACAAAACTTATGGCCTGGGAGTAAATTCAGCACAAAATAAATGCTAATAAAAGTAAAAGCAGAATGTTGGTTGTTTTTATCAGCAAATATATTTCAAGGGTACTTATAACATGGATCAAACAAGTTTTCTACAGATTAGAATTAAAACATAGATTATTCTCTTTTAAAAAGTGACAAAAGGTCCAGTTGGTATAGCTCAGTGGTTGAGCGTTGACCCAGGAACTGGAGATCTCGATTCGATTCCCGGTCAAGGCACATGCCCAGGTTGTGGGCTCAATCCCCAAAAGGGGATGTGCAGGAGACACTGGTCAATGATGTTTTCCTCTCATTACTATTTTTTAAAATATAATTTTTATTGTTGATAGTATTACAGATATCTCCCATTCCCCCCACCACCACCACCCCTCTTTGCCTCCATCCTCCCAGCCCCTACCCATGCCCCCTGGTCTTCACTACCCTATAGACAGTGTCCATGGGCTATGCATATAAGTATACAAGTTCTTTAGTTTATCTCTCCTCGTCCCCCCAATCCCACATTGAGGTACGTCAGTCTGGTCCATGCTACGGGTCTTACTTTGTTGGTCAATTCATTTTGTTCATTACATTCCACAAATAAGTAAGATCATGTGATATTTGTCTTTCTCAAATTGGCTTATTTCATGTAGCATAATATTTTTCAGGTCCATCCATGCTTTCCATGCTGTCCCAAAGGGTAACAGATCCCTCTTTTTTATGGCTGCATAGTATTACATGGTGTAAATGGGATCACTGGGTCAAATGGAAGTTCCATTTTTAATATTTTGAGGAAACTGCATACTGTTTTCCATAGTGACTGCACCAGTCTGCATTTCTACCAGCAGTGAACTAGTGTTCCATTTTCTCCACATCCTCACCAGTACTTGTTGTTTGTTAATTTTTTTATGATAACCATTCTGACAGGTGTGAGATGATATCTCAATGTGTTTTTAATTTGCATTTATCTAATGGTTAGTGACTTAGAGCATTTTTTTCTTGGCCATTTGTATGTCCTCTTTGGAGAAATGTCTATTCAGGTCTTCTGCCCATTTTTTAATTAGGTTGCTTATCTTCCTTTTGTTGAGTTGTATGAGTACTTTATTTATTTTGGATATTAACCACTTATCAGATGTATCATTGGCAAATATGTTCTCCCACACAGTGGGTTCCCTTTTCATTTTGATGATGGTTTCTTTTGCTATGCATAAGCTTTTTATTTTTATGTAGTCCCATTTGTTTATTTTCTCCTTAGTTTCCTTTGCCCTAGGGCCTAGGAGATGTATCCAAAAACATATTGCTGTGGGAGATGTCTGAGATTTTACTGCCTATGTTCTCCTCTAAGATTTTTATGGTTTCCTGCCATACATTTAAGTCTTTTATCCATCTTGAGTTTATTCTTGTTTATGGTGTAAGTTGGTAGTCTAGTTTCATCTTTTTACATGTGTCTGTCCAATTTTCCCAGTACCATTTGTTGAAGAGACTGCCTTGATTCCATTGTATGTTCTTGCCTCCTTTGTCAAATATTAATTGACCTTAATGGTGTGGGTCAATTTCTGGGGTCTCTGTTCTGATCCATTGGTCTATACCCCTGTTCTTGTGCCAGTACCAGGCTGTTTGGGTTATAATGGCTTTATAGTATAGTTTGATATCTGGTATTGTGATCCCTCATACTTCGTTCTTCATTCTCAAGATTGCTGCAGCTTTTCAGCATCTTGTATGGTTCTATATAAATTTTTGGAGTGTTTGTTCTAGCTCTGTGGAGTATGCCATTGGTATTTTAATAGGGATTGCTTTGAATCTATAGATTGCTTTGGGTAGTATAGATATTTTAATGATTTAATTCTTCCAATCCATGAATATGATATACACTTCCATTTTTTTTTTTGTATCTTCCTCTATTTTTTTTTCAATGTCCTATAGTTTTCCAAGTATAGGTATTTTGCCTCCTTGGTTAGGTTTATTCCTAGGTATCTTATCTTTTTGTTGCAATGGTAAATGGGATTGCTTTTTTAGTTTCTCTTTCTGAGAGTTCATTATTGGTGTATAAAAATGCCATCAATTTCTGGCTGTTGATTTTGTATCCTGCTACCTTGCTGAATTCATTTATTAAGTCTGGTAGTTTACTAGTGGAGTCTTTGGTGTTTTCTATGTACAATATCATGTCATCTATGAATTATGACAGTTTTACTTCCTCCTTTCCAATTTGGATGCATTTTATTTCTTCTTCTTGACTGATTACTGTGGCTAGAACTTCCAGTACTATGTGGAATAAGAGTGGTTAAAGAGCAACCCTTGTCTTGTTCCTGTTCTTAAGGGAAATGCTATTAGTTTTTGCCCATTGAGTATAATGTTGGCTGTATGTTTGTCATATATGGCCTTTAGTATGTTGAGGCATGATCCCTCTATTCCTATTTTTCTGAGAGTTTTTATTTAAAAAAAAAAAGTGCTGGATTTTGTCCAATGCTTTTTCTGCATCTATTGATAGGATCATGTGTATTTTTCTCTCAATTTGTTTATGTGATATATCATATTTATTGATATGCGAATATTGTACCAGCCTTGCATTCCTGGAGTAAATCCCACTTCATCATGGTGTATGGTCTTTTTAAGATATTGCTGGATCCAATTTGCTAATATTTTGTTGAGGATTTTAGCATCTGTGTTCATCAGGGATATTGGCCTGTAATTTTCTTCTTTGTATTGTCTTTATCTGGTTTTGGAATTAGGATAATGCTGACTTCATAGAAAGAGCTTAGAATTCTTCTTGGATTATTTGGAATAGTTTGGAGGAGGGTAAGTGTTAGTTCTTCTTTGAATGTTTGGTAAAATTCACCTATAAATCCATCCAGTCCAGGACTTTTTTGCTGGAAGTTTTTGAATCACTGCTTCAATTTCACCAGTTGTTATTGCCTTATTCAGGTTTTCTGATTCTTCCTGATTGAGTTTTAGAAGATTGTATGTTTCTAGGAATTTGTCCATTTCATCCACATTGTCCAATTTGTGGGCATATAGTTTTTCATAGTATTTGCTTACAATCCTTTGTATTTCTGTGGTGTCTATTGTTATGTCGCCTTTTTCATTTCTGATTTTATTTATTTGGGTCCTCTCTCTTTGTTTCTTGATGAGTTCGGCTAGGTGTTCATCGATCTTATTTATCTTTTCAAAGAACCAGCTCTTGGATTTTTTATCTTTTGTACTGTTTTTCAGTCTCTATGTCATTTATTTCCACTCTGGTCTTTATTATTTCCTTCCTCCTACTTCCTCCGGGCTTCTCTTGCTATTCTCTTTCTAATTCATTTAGTTGTAGGGTTAAATAGTTTATTAGGTCTTTTTCTTGTTGTTGTGGTTTTTTTTTTAGGTAGGGCCATAGTGCTGTGAACTTCCCTCTCAGGACTGCTTTCGCCATGTCCCATAGGTTTTAGGTGGTTGTGTATTCATTTTCATGTGTTTCCAGAAAGTTTTTAATTTCTTGTTTGATCTCATTGGTAACCCATTCATTGTTCAATAAAATGCTATTTAGCCTCCATGTATTGAGTGTTTTTGAATTTTTTGTTGTAGTTGATTTCCAACTTCATGCCATTGTGATCCTAGAGGATGCTTGGTATTACATCAATACTCTTGAATTTGTATATCCATCTTCCTGAATTTGTATAGACTTGTTTTATGCCCTAACATGTGGTCTATCTTTTGTGTGTGTTTTGCCACATCTTCTCTTTTTATTTTCTATTTATTTTTTTAATTTTATTTTTTTATTGTTTAAAGTATTACATATAGTAGTACATATACCTCCTTTTTTCCCCCCATTAACCTTCCCCCAGCCTCCCCTACCCCATATCGCATGTCCCCATCCCCCCCCCACCCCAGTGTCTTGTGTCCATTGGTGTGCTTATATACATGCATACAAGTCCTTTGGTTGATCTCTTTCCCCCACTCCCCAACACTCCCCAGCCTTCCCGCTGTAATTTGACAGTCTGTTCGGTGCTTTACTGCCCCTGTATCTATCTTTTTGTTCATCAGGTTATAATATTCTTTATTTTCCATAAATGAGTGAGATCATGTGGTATTTTTTTTTTCGTTGCCTGGCTTATTTCACTTAGCATAATGATCTCCAGGTCCATCCATGCTGTTGCAAATGGTAAAAGTTCCTTCTTTTTTATAGCAGCATAGTATTTCATTGTGTAGATGTACCATAGTTTTCTAATCCACTCATCTGCTGATGGGCACTTTGGCTGTTTCCAAATCTTAGCTATGATGAATTGTGCTGCTATGAACATAGGGGTGCATATATCCTTTCTGATTCGTGTTTCTAGTTTCTTGGGATATATTCCTAGAAGTGGGATCACTGGGTCAAATGGCAGTTCCATTTTTAGATTTAGAGGAAACTCCTGTTCTCCACAGTGGCTGCACCAGTCTGCATTCCCACCAGCAGTGCACGAGGGTTCCTTTTTCTCCACATCCTCACCAGCTCTTGTCATTTGTTGATTTGTTGATGATTGCTATTCTGACACATGTGAGATGGTACCGCATTGTCATTTTGATTTGCATCTCTCGGATAATTAGTGACTTTCAGCATGTTTTCATATGTCTCTTGGCCTTCCTTCTGTCTTCTTTTGAAAAGATTCTATTTAGGTCTGTTGCCCATTTTTTTTTATTGGATCATTTATCTTTTATTAAGTTGTATAAGTTCCCTGTAGATGTTGGAGATTAAATTTTTATCAGTGATAACATTGGCAAATATGTTCTCCCATACAGTGGGCTTTCTTGTTGTTTTGTTGATGGTTTCTTTTGCTGTGCAAAAGCTTTTTATTTTGATGTAGTCCCATTTGTTAATTTTTGCTTTAGTTTCCATTGCCCTAGGAGCGGTATCGGTGAAGAAATTGCTTTGGCATATGTCTGAGATTTTGCTGCCTGTGAATTCCTCTAGTATTTTTATGGTTTCCCGTCTTATGTTTAAGTTCTTTATCCATTTTGAGTTTATTTTTGTGTATGGTGTAAGTTGATGGTCTATTTTCATTTTTTTTGTATGTATCTGTCCAATTTTCCCAACACCATTAGTTGAAGAGACTGTCTTGACTCCATTGTATGTTCATGCCTCCTTTGTCAAATATTAATTGAGCATAGTGGTTTGGGTCGATATCTGGGTTCTCTATTCTATTCCATTGGTCTATATGTCTGTTCTTGGGCCAGTACCAGGCTGTTTTAAGAACAGTGGCTTTGTAATACAGCTTGAAATCTGGTATTGAGATCCCACCTACTTTGTTCTTCTTTCTCAGGATTGCTGTGGCTATTCCGGGTCTTTTTTTATTCCAGATGAATTTTTGGAGAGTTCTTTCTAGGTCTGTGAAATATGCCGTTGGTATTTTAATGGGGAGTGCATTGAATCTATAGATTGCTTTGGGTAGTATGGACATTTTAATGATGTTGATTCTCCCAATCCATGAACACAGTATGTTCTTCCATCTGTTTATGTCTTCCTCTATCTCTTTTTTCAGTGTCCAGTAGTTTTCCACGTATAGGTCTTTTACCTCCTTAGTTAAGTTTATTCCTAGGTATCTTAATTTTTTTTGGTGCAATGGTAAATGGGATTGCTTTTTTAGTCTCTCTTTCTGTAAGTTCACTATTGGTGTATAGAAATGCCATAGATTTCTTGGCATTAATTTTGTATCCTGCTACATTGGCGAATTCACTCATTTAGTCTAATAGTTTTTTGATGGAGTCTTTCGGGTTTTTATGTACAATATCATGTCATCTGCAAATAAGGACAGCTTTACTTTTTCTTTTCCAATTTGGATGCCTTTTATTTCTTCTTCTTGTCTAATTGCAATGGCTAATACTTCCAGTATTATGTCAAACAGGAGTGGTGAGAGTGGGCATCCCTGTCTTGTTCCTGTTCTTAGGGGAAATGGTTTTAGTTTTTGCCCATTGAGTATGATGTTGGCTGTGGGTTTGTCATAGATGGCTTTTATTATGTTGAGGTATGATCCTTCTAGTCCCACCTTGTTGAGAGTTTTTATCAAGACAGGGTGTTGGATTTTGTCAAATGCTTTTTCTGCATCAATTGATATGACTATGTGATTTTTATCTCTCAATTTGTTTATGTGATGTATCATGTTTATTGATTTGTGGATATTGTAACATCCTTGCATCCCTGGGATAAATCCTACTTGGTCATAGTGTATGATCTTTCTGATGTACTGCTGGATCCGATTTGCTAGAATTTTGTTGAGGATTTTGGCATCGATGTTCATGACGGATACTGGCCTATAATTCTCTTTCATTGTGTTGTCTTTATATGGTTTTGGTATTAGGGTGATGCTGGCTTCATAGAATGAGCTTGAAAGTGTTCCTTTCTCTTGAATTTTTTGGAATAGTCTGAGGAGGATAGGTTTTAGATCTTCCTTGAATGTTTGGTAAAACTCCCCTGTGAAGCCATCTAGCCCCAGGCTTTTGTCTGCTGGAAGCTTTTTGATGACTGCTTCAATTTCTTCCATAGTTATTGGCCTATTGAGGTGTTTAGATTCTTTCTGACTGAGTTTTTGGAGGTTGTATTTTTCTAGGAATATGTCCATTTCCTCCAGGTTTTCCAGTTTGTTGGAATAGAGTTCTTCATAGTATTTTGTAACAATCCTTCTTATTTCGGTGGGGTCTGTTGTTATTTCACTTCTTTCATTTCTGATTTTGTTTATTTGGGTCCTCTCTCTTTGCTTCTTGGTGAGCCTGGCTAGAGGTTCATCAATCTTGTTTATCCTTTCAGAGAACCAGCTCTTGGTTTTGTTGATCTTTTGTATTGTTTTTTTGGTCTCAATGTCGTTTATCTCCGCTCTCATCTTTATTATTTCCCTCCTTCTGCTTACACCAGGTTTTTCTTGTTGCTCTCTTTCTAACTCTTTGAGTTGTAGGGTTACATATTTATTACCATTGTTTCTTGTTTTTTTGCAGTAGGCTTGTAGAGCTATGAACTTCTCTCTTAAGACTGCTTTTGCTGTTTCCCATAGATTTTGGATTGTTGTGTTTTCCTTGTCATTTGTTTTTTATTTCTTCTTTGATCTATCTGGTAAGCCAGTCACTGTTTAATAGCATGCTGTTTAGTCTCCATGTGTTTGATTTTTTTGGATTGTTTTTATTGTAGTTGATTTACAGTTTTATGCCACTGTCATCTGAGAAAATGCTTGGTGTGATTTCTATCTTCTTGAATTTGAAGAGACTTTGCCTATGACCCAACATATGGTCTATCTTTGAAAATGACCCATGTGCACTTGAGAAGAATGTATATTCTGTGGCTTTGGGGTGAAATGTTCTGAAGATGTCGATTAATTCCATCTGGTCTAGTGAGTCATTTAGGATTGATGTTTCTTTGCTGATGTTTTGTTTAGAGGATTTGTCCAATGGTGATAGTGGGGTATTAAAGTCTCCTACTATGATTGTATTGCTGTTAATCTCTCCCTTGATATCCTCCAGGAGTATTTTTATGTATTTGGGTGCTCCTGTATTGGGTGCGTATATGTTTACCAGAGTTATTCCTTCTTGTTGGATTGCTCCCTTTAGTATTATGCGGTGGCCTTCTTTATCTCTTGTTATGTCCTTCACTTTGAGATCTAATTTGTCAGATATAAGTATTGCTACCCCAGTTTTTTTTTTATTTCCATTCGCCTGAAAAACTTTTTTCCATCCCTTCACCCTCTGTCTGTGGGCGTCTTTTTTTCTGAGGTGGGTTTTCTTGTAGACAGCAGATAAATGGGTAATGTTTTCTTATCCAATCCGTTACCCTATGTCTTTTGATTGAGGCATTTAATCCATTTACATTTAAAGTAATTATTGATAGGTACTTGTTTGTCACCATTTTTATTCTTTACCCCTGTGTTCCTTCTTTGCTTCCTATTTCTGTTTTGTTATTTTGTTTTGTTTTTTTGTTTATTTTGTGTGGTTTTTTTTTTACAGCAGACCCTTTAGCATTTCTTGCATTGCTGGTTTGGTGGTAATAAACTCCCTTAGTCCTTTTTTACCTATGAAGCTCCTGATTTCACATTCAATTTTGATTGATTGCCTTGCTGGGTACACTCTTCTTGGATTCAGACCCTTCCTTTGCATGACTTTGTATATTTCATTCCATTCCCTCTGGCCTGATGTGTTTCTGTTGAGAAATCAGTCACTAGCCTCATGGGGGATTCTTTGTAGGTGACTTTCTGTCTCTCTCTGGCCGCTTTTAAGATTCTTACTTTGTCGTTGTTGTTTGCCAATTTAATTATAATGTGCCTTGGTGTCGGTCTTTTGGGGTTCATTTTGCTTGGAACTCTGTGAGCTTCTTGGATTTGTGTGGGTTTTTTCTTCCCTATATCAGGGAAGTTTTCTGTCATTATTTCTTCAAACAAGTTTTCTATACCTTGCTCATTTTCCTCTCCTTCTGGCACCCGTATTATCCGGATGTTGTTTTGTTTCATGTTGTCCCAAAGTTCCCTTAGGCTCTTCTCCTCTCCTGCTATTTAATTTTTTTTTCTAGAAGCTGCTCTATTTGGGTATTTTTTCTTACACTGTCTTCTAGCTCACTGATGTGGTCCTCTGCTTCTTCTAGTCTACTGTTGATGCTTTCTGTTGAGTTCTTTAGAGCAGTGATGTTATTTTTCATTTCTTCTTGGTTCTTCTTCATTTCCTCTTGGTTCTTACACATATTGTCAAATTTGTCTTCCATTCTTCTCATCCACCTTATGACCATTTCTCTGAATTCTTTCTCTGACAGGTTGCTTGCCTCCATCTCTTTTACTTCCTTTTCTGGTGATGCCTGCTTTTCTTTCAGATGCAGGCTGTTTCTTTGTGTCCCCATGATCTCTCTTCTCCGGGTGTCTGGTTATGTAGTTCTCTCTCTCCTGCGTTGATTTAAAGGCACAAAGTACAACACAACCAGGTACAACACACAAGGCACTGAACACAAATGTATTCACGGTATTAATAACCCCAGAGAAAGTCGAATTAGAGTATAAGAAAGGAAGAAGAAGAGAAAAAAAAAGAGTGCAAAAATTAAATTGGGAAAAGGAAAAAAAAGTAAGAGAGAAAAGAGAGAGAATAAGAAAGAAGAGGGGAAAAAACTGTATATATGGGGTGAAAACTCCAATAGAACAGCCACTAATCCCAACAAATGCTAGCAACAAGTACCTGGAGGTGAATGCAAACTAGAAACAATAACTATTATTAGCAAGGCGAGGGAAAACAGAAGCAAAAACAAACACAAAACAAAAAAACAAAAAGAAAAAGCAAAACAGTCTCACAAAGAAGTATAAAAAAATTGATATAATCAACAATCAAGCAAACAACAATAAAGGACAGAGAGGAAAAAATTTTTTTGATATTGAAGAAAGAGAAGAGAGAGGTTGTATGGACTTGTAGCAGGGGATTGGAAATTAGATATATAAGTAGGGTGAAATTTTAACAGAGGGTAAAAAGAAAGAATAGGGAAAATCTAAAGCGGGAATAGGGTAAGAGAAACAGGACAACAAAAGGGGAAAAGTGAGGAAGAGAGTGTTGGCATAAAGGTAAAGTTGAGATAGAGTAAAATTATGCTAAAGGAAAGATGAAAATAGAACGTAGAATCCCAAAGTAAAATCAAGAGAAAATAAAATGACATTTAAAAAAAATGTAAAATAGTAGTTGTAATAATACTGATTTAAAATAAAAATGTAATAATTAAAAAGGTAATATCAAGTGAGAAATAAAGAAAAAAACATTTTCTTAAGTAAAAGTTGAAAAAAATAAAAATAAAGATGTACAGTAGTGAAGGTCATTCACTTCCTCTACTGTTCTGTTTGGCATGCCTGTTTCCTAGTAAGGACAGTTCTGAAGTTCCCTGCATTTCGCTGCTCCTCAGTGTTGTAAGCCAGTCCTGATTTTTAAGCAGGCAGTACGTCTCTATTTCATATTTTCCTTTATTTGTTTTTACACAAGAGTCAATTTGTGATTCAACCCCTGGGTGGCAGTGTTTCCGGATTGACCTCCAGGTCTATAGGTCCTCTCTAGCTAGTGTTTAGATTTGTTTTCCCTGTGGCACTTAATACCGGTTTGGTGGAGTGGGTTGCCCCAGAGCTGGTTCTCTGATGGTTATTCCCTGCTCTGATCCCCAGGTTCCAGAAAAACAATTTTCCCCTGCAGTCTCTTAGAGCAACCCCAATTGGGTGATCCTATGTATTGGGTTTAGTAATCAGAAGCAAGGATTTATAGAGTAAAAGAAAAAAAAAAAGAGCCAGAGTAAGTGTGTGAACTCCAGGGCTGCACGCAAGTCTGTGCAGTCTTTTTTCCCCTTGGGTCTAAGCGGCCGGCACACTTTTAAAATTTTTAGGCTGTCCTTTTGCATCAGATCAAAATGGGTTGCTTTTTAGAGTTCCCTTCTGTTAGCAGCTCGGAGGACCCCCTTCCACATTCACGGATCATGCCAGCCCCAACAGCCACAGAATTTCCTAGGCGCAGACTTCCCCTGGTCTCCAGCTCCCACTGTGCACGCGTTTCTCTCTCCTGCCGGGATCAGAGACCTCACCTTATCCCAGGCGAAATCTGACCTTTCTGTGGTGGAATGTAGAACTCCTCTGAATCCGTGTGCTTGCGCCACTTGGGGAATGATGTTCGGTGAGTGCCTCAGTTGTAGATTTTCAGGCTTCTGATAACATCCACTTTCCCCTTCAAGATGGCGTGGTCTCCGCATCCGAGCCGGTGGCTCTGGGAGGGAACCCAGCAGCAGTGGGGGCTGCCTGGTCAGGGGTGCCCCGTCCAGGAGTCCCCCACAGTCTCCTGGAGTATAGCTGTCCCTCAGCTCACCAACAAACACTCCCTGTGCGACCACACACTCTCCCTTTGTTTTCTCACTCACACACTATCTTTCAGTCTGCATTCCCATTGGCAGCCATCTTCTTTCTCTTGGTCTATCTTTGAGATCTCTCTCATTACTGATATTTGTATCATCTCTCTCTAAAAATCAATAAAAAAAAAACATTTAAAAAGTAACAAAAGGAATAATATTCTTTCAATAATTATGTGTGTGTGAATATATATTGCACTCTGTTGTTGAAGTCTTGAAAATAATTAAAAATCAAATAAAATATCATATATGGTTACAGTAGTTTGGTTAGAAATCACAAATTTTCTTATCTATTTAATGAAGGGAAAGATATATACTCTCAAGAAATAATCAGTCTAGGACTAGTACATATTTAATTTTTTGTTAGTAGTAAATTAAAAAATGAAACTTTTTATAAAATAAAAAAGATGATGATTGACCATAAATGAAATAAATATTCAGTATGGTTTGAGAGATAGGTTCTACCTACTTTATTGAAGAACAGTCATTGAATCCAAAAAAATTATTTTCACAATGGTTTTTGCCAATGTATTTGGAAACTTGATAGTACTGAAAAATGTTGCATGGAAAGGGATCAGTATCACAAGTATTGTCTACTTTGGCTTCTCTAAAGTCTTTTTTTTTCCCCCTAGTTAATGACTCATGCTGAGGATGAAAGTAGATGAAAAGAAATACTTTCATTTAATGAGTAAAGATTTTTAGGGCATTCAGTATTCTTATTGCAGGTTTCTTAGTGTTGCTCTCACAGCACTCCCCTTCCAGAATGAAGCTTTCTTTGATAATAGAGGAGATGGAAGAAACAAAGTCATTAAACAAAACAAAACAAACAAAAACACCCATTTCTCTCACCACATTACTCTATCTTATATTAGAATCCAGAACCTCTCAAGAGGAGCCAAAATATCCTTGTTTTTCTCCTTTACCAGAAATATTTATGACAAGAAACACCAGAAAGATATGTGGGTTAAATAACCTTATAAAGCATTAAAATCACCCCAAATCAATACTTTGTAGTATCTTTTTTTTCTTGTTTCTTTTATCCAGGGCAAGTACCACACTAAGATTTGAGATGGGTAAAGGATATGAAATGGGAGAATATCTGATGTAAATGTAGGCACATGCTCAGGCAAATTGATTTTAGGACCAATAAAATTTGAGGATCTGGAAATGGATATCCTTAAAATGATTCATGTCCATGTACTACTTGAAAAGTTTCAACAGAACAGAATTCCATGGTACATAGTTTGGACACCACTGATCTAGGAAACAGAAAGGGGGCTGAGGCTCCAGCAGGGCATAGAGCCTTTTTAGGTAGAGGGGGGATTAAAGGAAAGGAATTATGCATAGTCATTGGACCAAGGCAACTTCTTTTGGATTAACTCACTTTTGGAAGGCCAATTATAGGGAACAGGGTGAGACCAGTGAGAAGGCTCAGAACAGAGCATAAAATCCTTTTTAGCAGTAAACAGCTTGCATTGTTTTTTTGGCTTGTCTTCAGCACCCCAGCTTGGCAGTAGAAGGAGGGAGGGAGGGAGGGAGGGAGGGAAGGAAGGGAGAGAGAGAGAGAGAGAGAGAGAGAGAGAGAGAGAGAGAGAGAGAGAGAGAGAGAGAGAGATTTCTCTACCACAAACAACACACATGTTTCTGACACAGATCCCCTAAAATATGTATAGATTCCTACATGGTAAGAGCATCTTTTGTACTCTGGGTGGGCTCCTTTGTGGGGGCTGGTTACCAGAAAGATCAAGCCATGATTAGAAGTTTTACCTTCCCCTACTTCTCTAGAAAGAGGAGAGGGACTAGAAATGGAGTTAATAATTGATAGTGCCTATGTGAGGAAGCCTCCATAAAATCCCAATAGTTTAGGGTTTGGTGAGCTTCCAGGTGGGGGAGCATATCCATGTGCAGGGAGGGTGACACCCCCCAAGTGCACAGGGACAGAAACTCCTGTGGTCAGGATCCTTTAAGACCTTGCTCTATGTGTCTATTCATCTGGCTACTCATTTGTATCTTTTATCAAATCTTTTAATTAACTTGTAAACTTAAGTGTTTTCCTAAATTCTAGCAAATTATTCTAATTCAAGGAGCTGGTCATGGGAACTCCCGACTGATAGCCAGACTGGACAGAAGTTTGGGTCCTGGGGATTTACTACTTGCAATGGCATCTGAAGGGAAGAACAATCTGTTATGGGATTGATCCCCTAACCATCTGGATTTGATGCTATCTCCAGGTAGACAGTAAGTTGAACTGTAGGACACCCAGCTGGAGTCAGAAGTGTTGTGCATGTGGTAGTAGTGTCAGAGTAAAGGAGCCACACAGGAGGAGGACTGGATTTTTTCTTCAGCAGGGAGCAGGGGATTCTGGCTTCATCAGATGAAATGTACGCATAGTGAGAAGAATCTAGGTCACTTGTTTGAAACCCAGAGAAGCAGTCAGTCAGCATCAGGGACATTTGATAGCCAGCTAGGGTCCAGAACGGAGATTCACATCTGCAGCAACAACTTGGGAAAGCAATGCCAGCCTCCAGGTCAGGACTGGTGTTCTGAGCAGGAGGCCTAGACAGGGTCTTGTCAGCGCTAGGAAACAAGGTCTGAGTATAACCACTTAACCGTGGCCTATAGAAAATCACTTAAGCTATTGGAGTCCCCCTTTCTTCATCAGTAACAGCACCAATCTTACAGCACCAATCTTACAAACTTGTGAAACATGAATAAGAACATTCATTTGAAGAAACAGACCAGTGCCTGGCAAGTAGCTCCTCTAAGGGGAGAGGGACAGGACTAGGAGTTGAAAGGGAACCATTGGGCGTACAGATAGAGAAAAGAAAAGAAGTGGAGATGATTTAGGCTGAAAAATAGGGAGAAATCTAATTATCAGAAGTGGGTCACAAGTCAAGGCCAGACCTTCTTGCAACAGAAGTTCTGACTTTTCAAATCACTAAAATCTGAGACTAGAGAATTAAAGATAACTTCCACTCTTTTTTGAAATCAGAAATTTAAAATTCATTGTTTTGAACTTTAAATTTTCTTGCTGACTCAAATATACATTACTGGTTCCCAGGAATGCTTACAAAAATCCCTACAAATAAAACTAATGTTTTCTTGATATAGAACTACCATTACGAATAATACTTCTCCAGAAGAATACTTTTGAAGTTACCTCTGGGCACATCATATAAGCATTCCTCCTTTTGTCTTCCTTCTCCTTTCTCCGTTCCCTTGCCAGCAGTAGGTACATGGACCCCCTCAGCCTGGCTGCACATCAGAAAGCCTGAGAACTTTCTAAAAACACAGATCCCTGTCCCCTATCACCAAACAACTAATTTTGTTTTACTGGGATCTTAGCCTGAGAATCTGAATTTTTATAAAGGTGATTCTAATGCAAGTGGCCCTAGATATCTAGTCTAATCTTGGAACCACAGACCTGGGAATCTGATGGAAGGGTGCAGAAAAGGTGATCAGCAGTATGGAGGGCTGGGCCTCCAGCCATGAGCACATTTCTCATTTCCTTTTCTTTTTTTTTTTTATGTCTTTATTGTTTAAGGTATTACATATGTGCCCTTATTCCCCCATTACCCCCCACCTCCCATTCATGACCCCACCCCCCTGTTGTCTGTGTCCACTGATTAGGCTTATATACATGCATCTAAGTCATTTGGTTGATCTCTCCCCCATACCCCCACCCTCCCCTACCTTCCCTGAGGTTTGACGTTCTGGTTGATGTTTCTCTGTCTCTGGATATATTTTTGTTCAACAGTTTATGTTGTTCATTATATTCCACAAATGAGTGAGATCGTGTGATACTTATCTTTCTCTGCCTGGCTTATTTCACTTAGCATAATGCTCTCCATCTCCATCCATGTTGTTGCAAATGGTAAGAACTCCTTTTTTACCGCAGTGTAGTATTCCATTGTGTAGCTGTACCACAGTTTTTTAATCCACTCCTCTGCTGATGGGCACTTAGGCTGTTTCCAAATCTTAGCTATGGTGAATTGTGCTGCTATGAACATAGGGGTGCATATATCCTTTCTGATTCGTGTTTCTAGTTTCTTGGGATATATTCCTAGAAGTGGGATCACTGGGTCAAATGGGAGTTCCATTTTTAGTTTTTTGAGGAAACTCCTGTTCTCCACAGTGGCTGCACCAGTCTGCATTCCCACCAGCAGTGCACAAGGGTTCCTTTTTCTCCGCATCTTTGCCAGCACTTGTCATTTGTTGATTTGTTGATAATAGCCATTCTGACAGGTGTGAGATGGTACCGCATTGTTGTTTTGATTTGCATCTCTCTGATGATTAGTGACTTTGAGCATATTTTCATAGGTCTCTTGGCCTTCCTTCTGTCTTCTTTCAAAAAGTGTCTATTTACGTCAGTTGCCCATTTTTTGACTGGGTTGTTTATCTTCTTTTTGTTAAGTTGTATGAGTTCCCTGTAAATGTTGGAGATTAAACCCTTATCATTGATATCATTGGCAAATATGTTCTCCCATGCAGTGGGCTTTCTTATTGCTTTATTGATGGTCTCCTTTGCTGTGCAAAAGCTTTTTATTTTGATGTGGTCCCATTTGTGTATTTTCTCTTTAGTTTCCATTGCCCTAGGAGCAGTATCAGTGAAGAAATTGCTTAGGCATATGTCAGAGATTTTTCTGGCTGTGGATTCCTCTAGTATTTTTATGCTTTCTCCTTATATGTTTAAGTCCTTGATCCATTTTGAGTTTATTTTTGTGTATGGTGTAAGTTGGTGGTCTAGTTTCATTTTTTTGTATGTATCTGTCCAATTTTCCCAACACCATTTACTGAAGAGGCTGTCTTGACTACATTGTATGTTCATGCCTCCTTTGTCAAATATTAATTGAGCGTAATGGCTTAGGTCCATTTCTGGGTTCTCTGTTCTGTTCCATTGGTCTATATGTCTGTTCTTGTGCCAGTACCAGGCAGTTTTGAAAACAGTGGCTTTGTAAAACAGCTTGAAATCTGGTATTGAGATCCCACCTACTTTGTTCTTCTTTCTCAGGATTGCTGTGGCTATTCCGGGTCTTTTTTTATTCCAGATGAATTTTTGGAGAGTTCTTTCTAGGTCTGTGAAATATGCCGTTGGTATTTTAATGGGGAGTGCATTGAATCTATAGATTGCTTTGGGTAGTATGGACATTTTAATGATGTTGATTCTCCCAATCCATGAACACAGTATGTTCTTCCATCTGTTTATGTCTTCCTCTATCTCTTTTTTCAGTGTCCAGTAGTTTTCCACGTATAGGTCTTTTACCTCCTTAGTTAAGTTTATTCCTAGGTATCTTAATTTTTTTTGGTGCAATGGTAAATGGGATTGCTTTTTTAGTCTCTCTTTCTGTAAGTTCACTATTGGTGTATAGAAATGCCATAGATTTCTTGGCGTTAATTTTGTATCCTGCTACATTGGCGAATTCACTCATTTAGTCTAATAGTTTTTTGATGGAGTCTTTCGGGTTTTTATGTACAATATCATGTCATCTGCAAATAAGGACAGCTTTACTTTTTCTTTTCCAATTTGGATGCCTTTTATTTCTTCTTCTTGTCTAATTGCAATGGCTAATACTTCCAGTACTATGTCAAACAGGAGTGGTGAGAGTGGGCATCCCTGTCTTGTTCCTGTTCTTAGGGGAAATGGTTTTAGTTTTTGCCCATTGAGTATGATGTTGGCTGTGGGTTTGTCATAGATGGCTTTTATTATGTTGAGGTATGATCCTTCTAGTCCCACCTTGCTGAGAGTTTTTATCAAGACAGGGTGTTGGATTTTGTCAAATGCTTTTTCTGCATCAATTGATATGACTATGTGATTTTTATCTCTCAATTTGTTTATATGATGTATCATGTTTATTGATTTGTGGATATTGTAACATCCTTGCATCCCTGGGATAAATCCTACTTGGTCATAGTGTATGATCTTTCTGATGTACTGCTGGATCCGATTTGCTAGAATTTTGTTGAGGATTTTGGCATCGATGTTCATGAGGGATACTGGCCTATAATTCTCTTTCATTGTGTTGTCTTTATCTGGTTTTGGTATTAGGGTGATGCTGGCTTCATAGAATGAGCTTGGAAGTGTTCCTTCCTCTTGAATTTTTTGGAATAGTCTGAGGAGGATAGGTTTTAGTTCTTCCTTGAATGTTTGGTAAAACTCCCCTGTGAAGCCATCTGGCCCCAGGCTTTTGTCTGCTGGAAGCTTTTTGATGACTGCTTCAATTTCTTCCATAGTTATTGGCCTATTGAGGTGTTTAGATTCTTCCTGATTGAGTTTTGGAAGGTTATATATTTCTAGGGATATGTCCATTTTTTCCAGGTTGTCCAGTTTATTGAAAAAGAGTTGTTCATAGTATTTTTTTTAACAATCCTTTGTATTTCTGTGGGGTCTGTTGCTATTTCACCTCTTTCATTTCTGATTTTGTTTATGTGGGTCCTCTCTCTTTGCTTCTTGGTGAGCCTAGTTAGGGGTTCATCAATCTTGTTTATCCTTTCAGAGAACCAGCTCTTGGTGTTGTTGATCTTTTGTATTGTTTTTTTGGTCTCAATGTCGTTTATCTCTGCTCTCATCTTTATTATTTCCCTCCTTCTGCTTACACGGGGCTTTTCTTGTTGCTCTCTTTCTAACTCTTTGAGTTGTAGAGTTACATAATTTATTACCATTGTTTCTTGTTTTTTTGCAGTAGGCTTGTAGAGCTATGAACTTCCCTCCTAAGACTGCTTTTGCTGTTTCCCATAGATTTTGGATTGTTGTGTTTTCATTGTCATTCATTGTCATGATGTTTTTTATTTCTTCTTTGATCTCTCTGGTAACCCAGTCATTGTTTAATAGCATGCTGTTTAGTCTCCATGTGTTTGATTTTTTTGGATTGTTTTTATTGTAGTTGATTTACAGTTTTATGCCACTGTCATCTGAGAAAATGCTTGGTGTGATTTCTATCTTCTTGAATTTGAAGAGACTTTGCCTATGACCCAACATATGGTCTATCTTTGAAAATGACCCATGTGCACTTGAGAAGAATGTATATTCTGTGGCTTTGGGGTGAAATGTTCTGAAGATGTCGATTAATTCCATCTGGTCTAGTGAGTCATTTAGGATTGATGTTTCTTTGCTGATGTTTTGTTTAGAGGATTTGTCCAATGGTGATAGTGGGGTATTAAAGTCTCCTACTATGATTGTATTGCTGTTAATCTCTCCCTTGATATCCTCCAGGAGTATTTTTATGTATTTGGGTGCTCCTGTATTGGGTGCGTATATGTTTACCAGAGTTATTTCTTCTTGTTGGATTGCTCCCTTTAGTATTATGCGGTGGCCTTCCTTATCTCTTGTTATGTCCTTCACTTTGAGATCTAATTTGTCAGATATAAGTATTGCTACCCCAGTTTTTTTTTTTATTTCCATTCGCCTGAAAAACTTTTTCCATCCCTTCTGTCTGTGGGTGTCTTTTTTTCTGAGGTGGGTTTTCTTGTAGACAGCAGATAAATGGGTAATGTTTTCTTATCCAATCCGTTACCCTATGTCTTTTGATTGGGGCATTTAATCCATTTACATTTAAAGTAATTATTGATAGGTACTTATTTGTTGCCATTTTTATTCTTTACCCCTGTGTTCCTTCTTCCCTTCCTATTTCTTATTTTTACAGCAGACCCTTTAGCATTTCTTGCATTGCTGGTTTGGTGGTAATAAACTCCCTTAGTCCTTTTTTGTCTGTGAAGCTCCAGATTTCACCTTCAATTTTGATTGATAGCCTTGCTGGGTACAGTATTCTTGGATTCAGACCCTTCCTTTGAATGACTTTGTATATTTCATTCCATTCCCTTCTGTCCTGATGTGTTTCTGTTGAGAAATCAGTCACTAGCCTCATGTGGGTTCCTTTGTAGGTAACTTTATGTCTCTCTCTGGCCACTTTTAAGATTCTTACTTTGTCATTGGTGTTTGCCAATTTAATTATAATGTGCCTTGGTGTCGGTCTTTTGGGGTTCATTTTGCTTGGAACTCTGTGAGCTTCTTGGATTTGTGTGGGTTTTTTCTTCCCTATATCAGGGAAGTTTTCTGTCATTATTTCTTCAAACACGTTTTCTATTTCTTGCTCAATTTCCTCACCTTCTGGCACCCCTATATGCGGATGTTGTTTTGTTTTGTGTTGTCCCAAAGTTCCCTTAGGCTCTCCTCCTGCTTTTTAACTTTTTTTTCTAGAAGCCGCTCTACTTTGGTAATTTTTCTTACACTGTCTTCTAGCTCATTGATGCAGTCCTCTGCTTCTTCTAGTCTGGTCTTGATGCTTTCTATTTTGTTCTTTACAGCAGCAATGTCATTTTTCATTTCTTCTTGGTTCTTCTTCATTTCCTCTTGGTTCTTACTGATATTGTCAAATTTGTCTTCCATTCTTTTCAGCCACCTTATGACCATTTCTCTGAATTCTTTCTCTGACAGGTTGGTTGCCTCCATTTCGTTTACTTCCTTTTCTGGTGATGCCTGCTTTTCTTTCATATGCAGGTTGTTTGTTTGTCTCGCCCTGGTCTCACTTCTCCAGGTGTCTGGTTATGTAGTTCTCTCTCTCCTGTGTTGATTTAAAGGCACAAAATACAACACAACCAGGTACCACACACAAGGCACTGAACACAAATGTATTCACGATATTAATAACCCCAAATAAAGGTGATCACCAGAGAAAGTCAAATTAGGGGATAGGAGACAAAGAAGAAGACAGAAAAAAGAAAGAAAGGAGTGCCAAAATAAAATTGGGAAAAGGAAAAAAAAAAGTAAGAGGGAAAAGAAAGAAAATAAGAAAGAAAAGGGGAACAAACTATATATATGGGGAGCAAAATCCAATAGAACAGCCACTAATCCCAGCAAAGCCAGCAACAAGTACATGTAGATGAATACAAACTACAAAAAACAACTAATATCAAGCGAGGCGAGGGAAAACAGAAGCAAAAAACACACAAAAACAAAGCAAAGAAAAAAACAAAACTCAAAAAAAAGAATAAGCAAAACAATCTCACAAACAAGCATAAAAAATTGATATAATCAACATTCAAGCAAACAACAACAAATAGACAGAGAGGAAAACAATTTTTTTGGATAGTAAAGACAGAGAAGAGAGAGGTGTGTATGAACTCAGGGCATGGGATTGGAAATTCGATATATAAGTAGGGTGAAATTTTAACAGGGGGTAAAGAGAAAGAATATGGAGAATCTAAAGCAGGAGAAGGGTAAGAAAAACAGGACAACAAAAGGGGAAAAGTTAGGAAAAGAGTGATGGCATAAAGGTAGAGTTGAGATAGAGTACAATGATGGTAGAGGAAAGATTAAAATAGAATGTAGAACACTAATCTCAAAGTCAAATAAAGAGAAAATAAAATGACACTGTTTTTAAAAAAAGAGGTAAAATAGTAGTAGTAATAATACTGATTGAAAATAAAAATGTAATAATTAAAATGGTAAAATCAAGTGAGGAAAAAAGAAAAAAATTAGTTTCTTAAGTAAAAGATGAAAAAAATTAAAAATTAAAAAAATAAATGCACAGTCCTTCCTTCCCCCTTCCACTCCCCCGTGTCCAAGCAGCTGGCACACTTTTAAATTTTTAGGCTGTCCTTCTGTGTCAGATCAAAATGGGTTGCTTTTTAGAGATCCCCCTCTGTTAGCAGCTCTGAGGACCCCCTTCCACATTCACGGATCACGCCAGCCCCAACAGCCATGGATTTTTCTAGGCTCAGACTTCCCCCGGTCCTCCAGCTTCCGCAGTGTGCACGTTTCTTTGTCCTGCTGGGACCAGAGACCTCACCTTATCCCAGGCAAAATCTGACCTTTCCGTGGTGGAGTGTAGAGCTCCTCTGAATCCGCGTGTTTGCGCCAATTGGGGACCTGTGCTCTGGGGTTCGCAGCTGTTTGGCGGGTGCCACAATTTTAGATTTTCAGGCTTCTGATAACATCCACTTTCCCCTTCAAGATGGCGTGGTCTCCACGTCTGAGCCGGTGGCTCTGGGAGGGAACCCAGCAGCAGTGGGGGCTGCCCGGTCAGGGGAGCCCCGTCCAGCAGTCCCCCACCTTCTCCTGGAGTATAGCTGTCCCTTAACTCACCAACAGACACTCCTTGTGTGACCCTCAGCTGTTCTTTCTATCTGCTCTGGGACAAGGCTCGGGACATGTCTGTCTATTCCGCTGCCATTTTTTTCTCTCTCTCATTTCCTTTTCTTTCCCAGCATGAGAGACTAGCCAAACTTCTTGTTCTTGCACAGGTAGCGTCTAGTGTTTCTGATCAGACCAATGTCTTTTTTGAGTGCCCCACTGAGTTACAGAACACAGGCAGTGGCTTTCCCTGTACTCACTTGTAAGTAAGCACAAGGAATGGAAGTAAGCACAAGGCGTTTGCAAGGCTTTTCTCTTAATCTTCCTCTCCAGTCCTCTCTATTTCTCTCTAGCCAAGACAAGCTTGGGCTAACAATGGGTTTTTATGTATACAAGGGGCTGGATTAAGGTTCATCTATATATATCTAAATTTCTATATCTATGTATTTGTTTAAATAAACTTTTTTTTAGAGAAGTTCTAGGTTCACAGCAAAATTGAGTTGAAAGAACAGAGTGTTCCCATGTATCCCCTGCATCCACATATATATAAACTTCCCCATTATAAACGTTCCCCACCAGAGTGGTACATTTGTTACAATAAATGAACGAATATTGATACATCATTATCATCCAAAGGTTCACTCTTGGCGATGGACATTCTGTGGGTTTAGACCAGCCTTGGGCAAACCGGCCCGCGGGCCGGATCCGGCTGTTCTATCCGGTTCTCTTGCTCTCCCCTCCGCTCCTTTACTTTGAATTTATATTAGTTCACACAAACACTCCATCCATGCTTTTGTTCTGGCCCTCCGGTCGAGTTTAAGAACCCATTGTGGCCCTCGAGTCAAAAAGTTTGCCCACCCCTGGTTTAGACAAATGTATAATAACATGTGTTCATCATAATAATATTATATGGAATAGCTTCACTGCCCTAAAAATCCTCTGTGTACTGCCCATTCATCCTCCCACCCCCACCCCCTGGCAACCACTATTTTTTTGTTTTTATCTCCATACTTTTGCCTTTTCCAAAATGTCATATAGTTGAAATCATACAATATGTAGCCTTCTCTGACTGGCTGCTTTCACTTATTAATATGCTTTTTAAGGTTCCATCATGTCTTTTCATAGCTTAGTACCTCTTTTCTTTTTTATTAGCGCTAAATAATATTCTATTGTCTGACTGTACCATAGTTTATTTTTCCATTAATTTACAGAAGGACACCTTGGTTGCTTCCAATTTGGGGCAAGTATGAATAAAGCCATTATAAACACCCATGTTCAAATTTTGTGTGAACATAGTGTTAAATCCCTTTGAGCAAATCCAAGGAGCCCAATCACTGGGTCATATGGTAAAAGTATGTTTATTTTTGTAAGAAACTGCTAAACTGTTATCCAAAGTGGCTGTACCATTTTGTATTTCCACCAGCAATAAACAAGAGTTAGGTCACCTATATTTCAGGAGAAAAACAACTCTCCTAGAATTTTCTACAGAGGAACTAAGAGGGCAGGACAGGATGAAGTGGGAGTAGAAACCAACTTTACAAAAAATATTACAATTAGGGTAAGTAGTTAAAGAAAAGAGATAAGGAATAAGGGAAATACATTTCTGTTTCTTTATTTCCCCTTATATTAACTTTCATGCTATCACAGACCTGCCCATACACTAGCCCTGAATTGGACTGAAGTGAGTGGTGGGGACTGACTGATTACCTAGAGCAAAGGAACACCAAGTGCATTTGGCCAAGAGGAAGTGAATCTACTATTCCTAGAGCGTGGTATTTCTCAAAAGCAGAAATTAAAACTTAAACTCATTAGTTTGCCATTCAAAGATCATAAATCTACTAGAATCATTGGTTTAGCCCAAGAAAACTCAGACCACTGTACAAATCCATGGACACTGTTTTTTGTTCATTCTTATTTCCAGCAAATATTTGTTCAGTGCCTGCTCCTGCTATGAGCAAGGGAGTGAGCTAGGTGCTAGATATGATTAACTCTTGTGAAAACAAGGCCCAAGCTTGATTTAGCTCATATCTTGATTTCATCCTTAGAGGGCCACTGGCTCTAGGGCACAATGAGCAAGAAGAAAAGAGGACTTGGCCTGGTCAGTGTGGCTCAGTGGTTGAGCATTGAACTATGAACCAGGAGGTCACTGCTCTATTCCCAATCAGGGCACACGCCCGGCTACAGGCTAGATCCCCAGGGTGGCATGCAGGAGGCAGCCAATCAATGATTCTTTCTCATCGTTGATGTTTCTATCTCTCCCTTCCTCTTTTTTCCTCTCTGAAATTGATACAAATATTTATTTTTTTTTAAAGAAAAGAGGACTTGGTGTGACAAGCTTTAGGTTTAAAAATAAAGGTCAGGCCCTAGCTGGTTTGGCTCAGTGGATAGAGCATCAGCCTGCGTACTGAAGGGTCCCAGATTCGATTCCGGTCAAGGGCATGTACCTTGGTTGCGGGCACATCCCCAGTGGGAGGTGTGTAAGAGGCAGCTGATCGATGTTTCTCTCTCATTGATGTTTCTAGCTCTCTATCCCTCTCCCTTCCTCTCTGTAAAAAAAAAAAATCAATAAAATATATTTTAAAAAATAAAATAAAATAAAGGTCAGGACTATGCTCAGGTTCTGTTGCACGATTATGAATCTGCTGCATCAACTAATGTTTAATAGAATGTATGAAGGAATTAAATGGAATCTATGGGGAATGAATATTCCTCATATAAAATAGTTACATGGCTGTGTGTGTTGTGTGAAATATATCAGTTAGGCAAAATGATTTATTAATTTGGAAGGAATCAGTCCCTAACTCTGATATATAATTACAGTTTCTTACTAAGGAATGGAAATTTTGTCTCTGTGACAACTTTTGGGGATAACACATTTTTCTACTTGTACCTGCTTTTGGTTCCATTTTACACCTATAATTATACACATGGGGAAGATAAGTGATTCTGTAAACAAAGAATGAGATCATCTTTATCCTCAAGGACTTTGACTGAAGGTCAGTGGTTAATGAACAAAACTCTAATGGTGTCACAGGAGTCCTGGCAAAATGGCATATGAAACTCTTTGAATATATCTGATGACACTTTTAAAAACTTTTTTTTAAATAAATCTTTATTCAGATTATTACAATTATTTCTCCTTTTTCCCCCCATAGCTCCCCTCCCAGTTCCCACCCCACCTTCTGCCCTTACCTCCCCCCCACTGTCCTCATCCATAGGTGTATGATTTTTGTCCATTCTCTTCATGAACCCCCCATACCCCTTTCCCCCTGAGAATTATCAGTCCACTCCCTTTCTATGCCCCTGATTCTATTATATTCACCAGATTATTCTGTTCCTCAGGTTTTTAATTCACTTGATTTTTAGGTTCGCTTGTTGATAGATATGTATTTGTTGTTCATAATTTTTCTCTTTACTTTTTTCTTCTTCCTCTTCTTTAAGAATACCTTTCAGCATTTCATATAATACTGGTTTGGTGGTGATGAACTCCTTTAGCTTTTTCTTATCTGTGAAGCTCTTTATCTGCCCTTCAATTCTGAATGATAGCTTTGCTGGGTAGAGTAATCTTGGTTGTAGGTTCTTGCTATTCATCACATTGAAAATTTCTTGCCACTCCCGTCTGGCCTGCATAGTTTCTGTTGAGAAGTCAGCTGACAGTCGTATGGGTGCTCCCTTGTAGGTAATTAACTGTTTTTCTCTTGCTGCTTTTAATATTCTCTCTTTGTCTTTTGCTCTTGGCATTTTAATTATGATGTGTCTTGGTGTGGTCCTCTTTGGATTCCTTTTGTTTGGGGTTCTGTGGGCTTCCTGGACTTGTAAGTCTATTTCTTTCACCAGGTGGGGAAGTTTTCGGTCATTATTTCTTCAAATAGGTTTTCAGTATCTTGCTCTCTCTCTTCTTCTGGCACCCCCATAATTCTGATGTTGGTACGCTTGAAGTTGTCCCAGAGTCTTCTTACATTATCTTCAACTTTTTAGATTTTTTTTTTTGCTTTTTGCTTTTTCGGTTGAGTGTTTTTTGCTTCTTTGTATTTCAATTCTTTGACTTGATTCTTGTGTTCCTCTATTCTGTTTCTGGGTCTCTGTATAATATTTTTTATTTCAGTCAGTGTATGTTTAATTTCTAGTTGGTCCTTTTTCATATCTTCGAGGGTCTCGTTATATTTATCGGCCTTTTCTAGGCTATTCCCGAAAAGCCTTATAACCGTGGTTTTGAATTCTATATCCAGTCGTTTGTTTTCCTCCATTTCTTTCGTTTGTGATCTGATTCTTTGACCCCGCATTTTCACTGATTCCCTGAGTTGGTAAGATAGATATTTGTGCTAGGTTTCCAATATGGCCCAGTGGGTCTGCTTCCCCAGTTAACCTGAGGTGGACACTCTTGGTGCACCCCTTTGTGGACTGTGTGTACAGCCTTGTTGTAATTAAGTCTTTATTGTTGTTGGTATCACTGGGAAGAATTGACCTCCGGGCCAGTTGGCTGTAAGGATCAGCTGTGTCTATGCTGGGAGATGTTCGGTGCTGGAGACAGCCTTATAGGATTAGACTTGCCAAATTGCAATAGCCTCTGTGCTCAGCTTGGATGGGGTGGAGTCTCAGTCTTGGCTTCCTGTCAGCCTTGCCCTTGCGCGCATGTGCGCTTTCAGTCCTCCACCTTCCCCAGCTCGAGTCTCCGCCTGAGAGTCCAGACTCCCCCCACAAGAGCGTGCGTCCCCAGGGGCTCGCCTGGAACTGGGGTTCACTGCAGTCAGAACTGGGGCTCAGTGCCATCAGGAGCCTCTGACTCCCTTCCACTAGGGAAAGCCTGTGGCAACCTCCGCAGCCTTTGTGCGCACTGGCAGTCCTCCGCCTTCCCCGGCTCCCGAGTCTCCGCCCGAGAGTCCAGACTCCCCCCACAAGAGCGTGGGTCCCCAGAGGTTCGCCCGGAACTGGGGTTCAGTGCAGTCAGAACTGGGGTTCAGTGGGGTCGGAGGCTTCCTTCCCCCTTCCGCCAGAGAAAGTCAGCCAGGCTCTCAGCCGCCCTTCCTCTCTGCGCACAAAGCCCCTTTGCCGTACCTCCAATTCTCTGTGAGCTTTTCTCTTTCCTTCTAGTTGTAGAATTTTCACTCAGCCAGCTTTCCTGTGGTTCTGGATGGTGTCCGTTCTGTCTTTTAGTTGTAGTTTTGAAATTGTTGTGTGAGGCAGCAGTTTAGGTGTTTACCTATGCCGCCATCTTGGTTTCTCCTCTTAAAAACTTTTTGCAAGCTTCAAGGATTGACACAGCACAGACATCATACATATGAACCAACTGTTGTGGTATATGTGTAAACCTCACTGAACAGGGTTTTATGAAAAGCACTTCCCATCCTCAGAATGTGTACTCTGAGCCTTTTATAAACAGAAACCCAGCCTTTCTCTCCTGTGGTACTGCCCCTAGCATTAAGCACAGTGCAAAGGCATGAAGGGGCTCAGTAATGACAGGGAGTACTAAAATTAATTGAATCTTAATGTCTTTGCAGAACAGTTTCCATTCAAATGGAGCAAAGAAGAGTCACATAGCCATATTTTTACTATCAATAGAATTTATTTGGCAGCTAATAATGGAGGCCAAAGAGATCAGGGCAAATGTTATCAAAGATGCCTTCTCTTGAGTAAAATTGGTTAAGATCAGATTAATTTTCCTCAAGAGCAATACATACCATGGAAAAAGAGCTTTTGTGCCAATTGACTCAATATTATACTTATCCTTTAACTGCCTTTCTGTCTCTAGGGGTTGGGGGTAGCAAAAACAAACAAATAAAAAAAAAACCGCCTCAATGATGAAAAATACTGCATTGACAAATAAATAGAAAAAGAGGAGAGCAACAAAGAGGAAAGGGGAGCCCGCATAGCATTGGGTGATATGAATCAGTGGTGATTTGGTCCATGTGGGAGACTCAGACCACACCATCTCAGACAAAAAGCAATTGCTTTGTTACAACACCAGCCTGGGAAGTGCCTACTGATCAGTGTCTGTGGGAGGGGCGATATGGCAAAACTTGGGGCTAAGGATAAGTCTGACCTATACACCCATCAGTGAATCTGAGGGACCCTTTATTCCCTGGAAGAATTTTGGCAGAGAGCAGGACAGGGGCTGGACAGTGTGGCCCAGGAAAGAAGACCCATCCTGCCCACCTTGAGCACAGAGGAGGCGGCCCTTTCCCCACCTGTGGAACAGCTGGCTCTGCCCCACCCTGCTGTGGCCCAAGGCATGGGGGAATGACTCTGGTCTGGAATTCTGTGTCCATGTGGCTGGGTCTGGCAGTGCAGGGGACTTGGACATTTGTATTGATGAGAGTCTGGGTGAAGGCCCCACACGGTGGGGGCTGACTGCAATGAAAGACTGGAGTGCAAAGTGTGGCTGATTTTTTTAATTTTTATATTTTATATTCCCTGCCTGCTTGGTGTGGTGGCAAGGGGGTGCCAGCAAGCAAGGCAGAGCTGAGGCATTGGAAATATAGGAAATACTCACCCTCCCTGCTATAAGCTATGGGCATCACCATCAATGCAAGTCTGTTTAAACCATCCTGGCCAGGGCCCAGATACCCCTGAAGAGCCAAGTTCTGTGGAGAAAG
The DNA here is from genome assembly GCF_963455305.1 of Plecotus auritus. NCBI lineage: Eukaryota > Metazoa > Chordata > Mammalia > Chiroptera > Vespertilionidae > Plecotus > Plecotus auritus. Next base: position 96,160,564 of record NC_137772.1, on the reverse strand, counting down.
AGAGAATAGCTCAGAACAGGGACATTAGAGGTGCAACACCTGAGGCAGGCCCTGCCGCTGGGCTGTGGAGGCCCTGCCTGCCGGACAACTTAGGGCTCCACCCTACTGTGCTTCAGTTGGATGCCCAGGGCTAGGTAGTGACAGTGACTCACATTGGCTTACACCAGAGAACCTCCCAGGACCAACACACTAAGGGACCAGATTCAACAACATTGAGGCAAAATCCAGCAAGCTCCACAAAGAGTAGATCTAAAGTATTCTTTTTTAGTCTTTTGTTGTTGCTTTTGGTTTGACCTTATTTTGTCTTGTTTTGTTCTGTTAGCACCTGTATAAAAGTTGGCACAATGTGGTTGGGTTGAGACTCATAGTTAGCAAGCCTGAGGGCTGAGCCCAGCCACAAAAGGGACAATATCAATCAAGACCCAAATGCAACAGGAGGGCCCACATAACTCACACAAGGGGCTCATAAGATCAAGGAGACTACACAACTGGTTCCCACAATAATGCCACCCCATAAGGCATAGCATTCTTATCCAATACACAGAAACAAATGCAAAGAAACAGCAAAAATGGGGAAACAGGAAGAATCAACAGAAAAAGAGCTAAATGAATTGGAGGCAAGCAATTGATAAAGTAATGTTTTTCAACAGCATGGAAAATGACATAGAAACTGAAAAACAACCAGTCAGAAATGAAAAATGACATAGCTGAAATAAATAATACACTGGAAGGAATTAGAGGTAGGTTAGTAGAAACAAAGGATCGAATATGCAAATTTAAATACAAGGTAGAAAAAATCAAGCAGAGCAGCAAAAAAAAAAAAAAATACTTTAAAAGTTTGAATACAGCTGAAACCAGTTTGGCTCAGTGGATAGAGTGTCGGCCTGCGGACTGAAAGGTCCCGGGTTCGATTCCGGTCAAGGGCATGTACCTTGGTTGCGGGCACATCCCCAGTGGGAAGTGTGCAGGAGGCAGCTGATCGATGTTTCTCTCTCATTGATGTTTCTAGCTCTCTATCCCTCTCCCTTCCTCTCTGTGAAATATCAATAAAATATATTAAAAAAGCCGAAACCGGTTTGGCTCAGTGGATAGAGCGTCGGCCTGCGGACTGAAAGGTCCCGGGTTCGATTCCGGTCAAGGGCATGTACCTTGGTTGCGGGCACATCCCCAGTGGGAAGTGTGCAGGAGGCAGCTGATCGATGTTTCTCTCTCATTGATGTTTCTAGCTCTCTATCCCTCTCCCTTCCTCTCTGTGAAATATCAATAAAATATATTAAAAAAGCCGAAACCGGTTTGGCTCAGTGGATAGAGCGTCGGCCTGCGGACTGAAAGGTCCCAGGTTCGATTCCGGTCAAGGACACGTACCTTGGTTGCGGGCACATCCCCAGTGGGGGGTGTGCAGGAGGCAGCTGATCGATGTTTCTCTCTCATTGATGTTTCTAGCTCTCTATCCCTCTCCCTTCCTCTCTGTGAAATATCAATAAAATATATTAAAAAAGCCGAAACCGGTTTGGCTCAGTGGATAGAGCGTCGGCCTGCGGACTGAAAGGTCCCAGGTTCGATTCCGGTCAAGGACACGTACCTTGGTTGCGGGCACATCCCCAGTGGGGGGTGTGCAGGAGGCAGCTGATCGATGTTTCTCTCTCATTGATGTTTCTAGCTCTCTATCCCTCTCCCTTCCTCTCTATAAAATATCAATAAAATATATTTAAAAAATATATTAAAAAAACACACAAAACATTCATTAAACATCAATTTAAAAAAAATAAATAAAATAAAAGTTTGAATACAGTTTGAGGGAACTTTGGGACAACAGGAAACAGAACAACATACACATCTTAGGAATTTCAGAAGGAGAAGAAAGTGAGCAAGGGATAGAGAACCAGTGTGAAGAAATAATGACAAAAGACTTTCCTAACCTGGTGAAGGAAAAAGTCACATAAGATCAGGAAGCACAGAGAGTTCCAATCAAGATGAACCTGAAGAGACCCACACCAAGACACGTCATAATTAAAATGACAAATACTAAAGACAAAGAGAGAATCTTAAGGGCAGCAAGAAAGAAACCTACAAGGGAGCTCCCAAAAGGCTGTCAGCTGATTTCTCAACAGAAACACTATAGGCCAGAAGGAAATGGCATGAAGTATTCAAAGTAATAAAAAGCAAGGATCTGAAGCCATGACTGCTCTATCCAGCAAGACTGTCATTCAAAATTGAAGGTGAAATAAAGACCTTCCCAGACCAAAAAAAATGCTATAGGCTTATTATTACCAATCCAGCATTGCAAGAAATGTTAAGGGGATTGCTGGAAGAAGAAGAAAGAGCTCGGCTACAGTGGCTCAGTGGTTGAGCGTCCATCTATGAACCTAGAGGTCACAGTTCAATTCCCAGTCAGGGCATATGCCTGGGTTGCAGGCTCAATTCCCAGTGTGGGGCATGCAGGAGGAAGCTGATCAATGATTCTCTCTCATCATTGATGTTTCTATCTCTCCAACCCCCTTTCCCTTCCTCTCTGAAATCAATAAAGTAAAATAAGTAGAAAGAAAGAGAGAGGAATATCGGCATAAAGAATAAAAAATGGCAATAAGTAAGTATCTTATATAATAAAGAGCTAATGTGCTAATTAGGCCAAACAGCAGAACAACCGTCTGGACAACCTTGCGGCTGAGGCTGTGAGGGGCTGCGAGGGCCAGCCAAGGCTTCAAGGGCTGGCTGAGGCTGTGAGGGGCTGTGAGGGCCGAGCTCCTTGCACGAATTTCATGCATCGGGCCTCTAGTCTATCAATAATAACCTTAAATGTAAATGGATTAAATGCTCCAATCAAAAGGCATAGGGTAGCTGAATAGATAAGAAAACAAGACTCATATATATGCTGTCTACAAGAGACACATCTCAGAACAAAAGACTCACACAGGATGAAAGTGAAGGGATACAAAACAATTTTCCATGCTAATGGAAATGGGAAAAGAAAGTGGGGATAGCAATATTACATATGACAAAATAGACTTCAAAACAAAGGTCACAAAAGAGGCAAAGAATATCACTACATAATACTGAAGGGATTGACTCACCAAGAGGATATAACCCTTGTAGACATAAATGCACCCAATATAGGAGCACCTAATATATATATATATATATATATATATATATATATATATATATATATGAAAAAACTCTTGAAGGACTTTAAGGGAGAGGTCAACCGCAACACAGTCATAGTAGCAGACTTTAACATGCCACTGACATCACTGGATAGATCTTCCAGACCAAAAATAAACAAGGAAACAGTGATATTAAATGACCCACTAGATCAGATGGATTTAATTAATATTTACAGAACATTTAATTTAAAAGATACAGGATATACATTCTTCTCAAGTGCATGTGGAACATTCTCAAAGATAGACCACATGTTAAGACACAATATAAGTCTATACATTCAAGAAAATTTAAATCATATCAAGCATCTTCTTGGGTCACAATGGCATGAAACTAGAAATCAACTACAATAAAAAATTCAAACACATGAAGGTTAAATAGCATGTTATTAAACAATGAATGGCTACCAGTGAGCTCAAGGAAGAAATCAATAACTTCCTGAAAACAAATGAAAATGAACACACAACAACCCAAAATCAATGGGGCACAGCAACAGAGGTTTAGAGAGAGAAGTTTATAGCATTACAGGCCTACCTCAAGAAATAAGAAAAACCTTAAATAAATGATCTAAGCCAAAAATGGTAAGAACTAGAAATAGAACAACAAGAAAAACCCTGATTAAATATAAGGAAGGAAATAATAAAGATCAGAGTAGCCCTAGTCAGTTTTGCTCAGTGGCTAGAGCGTCAGCCTATGGGTCCTGGGCTTGATTCTGGTCAAGGGCACATGCCCAGGTTGTGGGCTTGATCCCCAGTAGGGGGCATGTGTGAGGCAGCTAATCAATAATTCTCTCTCATCATTGATGTTTTGATCTCTCTTTCCCTCTCCCTTCCTCTCTGAAATCAATAACAATATATTTTTTTAAAAAGATCAGAGCGAAAATCAATGAATAGAGACTGAAAAAAAATCAATTCAAAGCATCAATGAAATCAAGAGCTGGTTCTTTGAGAAGAGAAACAAGATTGATGCACCGTTAGCCAGACTAATCAAGAAACAAAGAGAGAGGACCCAAATAAATAAAATCAGAAACTAAAGAGGCAAAGTAACAACTGACATCACAGAAATACAAAGGATTGTGAGCAAATACGATGAACAATGATATGCCAACAAATTGGACAATCTGGGCAAAATGGACAAATTCCTAGAATCTTCCAAAACTGATTTAGGAAGAATCAGAAAACCTGAATAGACATATAAGAACTAATGAAATTGAAGCAGTAATAAAAAAACTCTCACCAAACCAAAGTCCTGTGTGGAATGGCTTCATAGGTGAGTTTAGTCAAACATCCAAAGAAACACCTATCCTCCTCAAACTATTCTAAAAAATTCAAGAGGAAGGAAGACTTCAAAGCTCTTTTTACGAGGCCAGCATTATCCTAATTCGAAAACTAGATGAAGACACCACAAAGAATGAAAATTACAGACCAATGTCCTTGATGGACATAGATGCAAAAATCCTCAACAAAATATTAGCAAATTGGGTCTAGCAATATATTAAAAAGATAATATACCATGACCAATAATTCCCTAAGATTTAGTCCAGGGATTCAGGGTTGGCATAATATTCACAAATTAATAACTGTGATACATCACATAAACAAATGAAGGATAAAAATCACATAATTATATCAGTAGACACAGAAAAAGCATTCGACTAAATCCAAAATCCATTTTTCATAAAAACTCTCAGCAAAGTGGGAATAGAGGGATCATAACTCAACATAATAAAGCCATATATAACAAACCTAAAGCCAACATCATACTCAATGGGCAAAAACTAAAAGCATTTCCCTTAAGAACAGAAACAAGACAGTGGCTTTCACCACTCTTATTCAGCATAATACTGCAAGTCCTAGCCACAGCGATCAGATCAGAAGTAGAAAAAAGTAAAAGGCATCCAAATTGGAAAGGGGGAAGTAAAACTGTCATTATTCACAGATTACATGAAATTGCACATAGAAAACCCTAAAGATTCCACACAAAAACCTACTAGATTTAATAAATAAATTTGGCAAAGTAGCAGGATACAAAGTTACATCCAGAAATCAATGACATTTTTATACACCAATTAGAGGCCCAGTGCACAAAATCTGCATGGGGAGGGGGAGCGAGGGGCGGCAGTTCCCTCAGCCTGGCCTGCACCATCTCCAATCAGGGACCCCTCAGGGGATGTCTGACTGCCTCTCGCAATCTGGGACCGTTGGCTCCTAACCACTCGCCTGCCTGCCTGCCTGCCTGATCGCCCCTAACCTCTCTGCCTGCTTGATCACCACTAACCACCTCTGCCTGCCTGCCTGATCATCCCTAAATGCTCCCCTACCAGCCTGATCACCCCTAACTGCTCCCCAGCTGGCCTGATTGCCCCTAACCGCCTCTGCCTTGCCCTGCACCCGGGACCCAGGATTCCCTCCTCTGGCCAGTTGCAGGCACTTGGGACCCGGGCTTGCCTCCCTCTGGCCAGCCGCAGGAACCCAGGACCCGGGCCATCTTTGCCCAGGTCAACCACTGCCACAGGCTTGTCCTCTCTCAAGAGCTCATTGGTGCCTGGCTGATCCCCATTCTTCTCTCCCCAGTGTTGAGTGTCTGAGCAGTTACTGCGTGATGGCATGAGGGTGTGACGATGTGAGGGCGTGATGACCATTTGCATATTAGCTCTTCAGTATATAGGATAATGAATTCTCAGAAAGAGAAACAAACAAACCAAAAAATCCCATTTATTTTTGCTACAACAACAAAAAATAAGATACCTAGGAATAAACTTATCCAAGGAGGTAAAATAACTGTATTTGGAAAACTATAGGACATTGAAAAAAGAAAGAGAGGAAGATACAAACTAGTGGAAGCATATACAGTGTTCATGGGTAGGAAGAATTAATATAATCAAAATGTCCATGCTACCCAAGGCAATCTATAGATTCAATGTAATCCCTATTAAAATACCAATGCCATATTTCACAGATCTAGAACAAATATTCCAAAAACTTATATGGAACAAAAAAGATACCAAATAGCTGCAGCAATCTTGAGGAAGAATAACAAAGTTGGAGGGATCACAATACCAGATATCAAACTATACTACAAAGCCATTGTAATCAAAACAGCCTGGTACTGGCACAAGAACAGGCATATCGATCCATGAAACAGAACAGAGACCCCAGAAATTAACCCATGACATTTTGGTCAATTGATATTTGACAAAAGAGGCAGGAGCATACAATGGAGTGAAGACTGCCTCTTCCATAAATGGTTTTGGGAAAATTGGACAGATACATGCAAAAAAATGAAACTAGATCACTAACACCATACACAAGCATAAACTCAAAATGGATAAAATACTAAATGTAAGTTATCTACACTAATAAAAGAAACATGCAAATTAACCATCACTCTGCTACACCCACCAGCCAATCAGGAGTGAGTATGCAAATTAACCCAACTAAGCTGGCGGCTGCCACAGAGCTGAAGTGAGCAGGAGGCTTGGGTTGCCCCTGGTGATGGAGGAAGCCAAGCTTCCAGCCTGCCCTGGCCGGCCCTGGCCTCTGCTCAAGGCTACAAAGTTTCAATTATAGAAGATAAATAAATCCCAAATACCTGCTTCCAGCCGGCCCTGGCCTCCACTCAAGGAGGCGCTGAAAAAAAAAAAGAAAAAAAGCCCCTTACCCAGGCTGGCCACACCCTATGGGGTGAGGGTCCCCGCTGCGGGGGCTTGGCCAGCCTGCAAACAGCCATCAGCCCCTTACCCAGGCTGGCCACACCCCCATGGCCCTATCCCTGTAAACGGGCAGTCGAACACCCCTCAAGGGGTCCCAGATTGGAGAGGGTGCAGGCTGGGCTGAGGGACACCCCTCCCTGCCCCATGCATGAATTTTGTGCACCGAGCCTCTAGTGAAACCATAAAAATTGTATCAGCCATCTCTCGTAGCAATATGTTTATGGATACATCTCCTAGGGCAAAAAAACTAAGGAGAAAATAAACAAGGGGGACTACATCAAACTAAAAAGCTCTGCATGGCAAAAGAAACCATCATCAAAATAAAAAGGGAACCCACTATATGGGAGAACATATTTGCCAATGATACATTTGATCAGAGGTTAATTTCCAATATGTATAAAGAACTCATACAACTCAGCAAAAGGAAGACAAACAAATTTAAAAATGGGCAAAGCACCCTAGCTGTTTTGGCTCAGTGGATAGAGCATCAGCCTGCAGACTGAAGGGTCCCGGTTTCAATTCCAGTCAAGGGCACATGCCTGGGTTGCGGACTTGATCCCCAGTAGGGGGCGAACAGGAGGCAGCCGATCAATGATTCTCTCTCATCACTGATGTTTCTATCTCTCTCTCCTTTCCTCTTTGAAATCAATTATATATATATATATATATATATATATATATATATATATATATATATATATAAATAACTTTTTTTTTTTTTTTTAATGAACAAAGCGCCCGGCCAGGGTGGCTCAGTTGGTTGAGTGTCATCCTGTGCACTGAAAGGATGCCAATTCAAATCCCCATCAGGATGCAGGTTTGATCCTTGGTCGAGACATGTACAGAAGCAACCAATCAATGTTTCTATCTCATGTTGGTGTTTGTTTTTTTTTTCTCTCTCCTTTCCTCTCTAAGCATGTTCTCAGGTGAGGATTAAAATAAAAATGGGCAAAGGACCTGAATAGACATTTTTCCAAAGAGAATGTACAGATGGCCAATAGACATGAAAAAATGCTCAATGTCACTAATCAGAGAGATGTAAATTTAAACTACAATGACATATCACTTCACATCTGCCAGAATGGCTACCATCAATAAGTCAACAAACAGCAAGTGCTGGCAAGGATGTGGAGAAAAGGAAACCCTAGTACACTGCTGGTGGGAATGTAGATTGGTATAGCCACTATGGAAAACTGTGGAGTTTCCTCAGAAAGTTAAAAATGGAACTGCCATTTGACCCAGTGATCCAACTTCTAGGAATATATTCTTAGAATCCCAAAACACCAATCAGAAAGAATATATGCACCCCTATGTTCATAGCAGTGTTATTTACAATAGCTAAGATCTGGAAGTAGCCCAAGTGCCCATCAGTAGATGAGTGGATAAAAAAGCAGTGGTACATTTACACAATGGAGTACTATGTGTCCATAAAAATGAAGGATCTCTTACCCTTTGAGATAGTATGGATGGACCTGGAAATTATTATGCTAAGTGAAATAATCCAGTCAGGAAAAGAGAAATATCACATGATCTCACTTATATATGGAACAAAATAAACTGACAAACAAAAAGAAAAAGAAAAAAAGCCCCTTACCAGAGGGGCTTTACAAAATAGGTCCCAGAGGCATGGATGCATGGAACAGGCTGACAGATCTCAGAATGGGACGGGGAGGGGGAGAAGGGGAGAGCAGGAAAAGATTAATCAAAGAATTTATATGCACATATGCTTAGCCCATTGGTGAAGGCCTGGCATGGGGTGGGGGCTGGGTGGAGGGGGGCAAAGGGGATGAAAATAGGGGACATCTGTAATACTGTCAACAATAAAAAATATAGAGCCCTGGCCGGTGTTTTTCAGTGGTAGAGCATCAGTCCACACATCAAAGGGTCGTGGTTCAATTCCTGGTCAAGGGCACATATCTGGGTTGCAGGTTCGATCCCTGGCCCCCATTGGGGCTCATGCAGGAGGCAATCAATCGATGTGTCTCTCTCACATTGATGTCTTTCTCTCTCTCTCCCCCTCCCTCCCTTCCACTCTCTCTAAAAATCAATGGGAAAAATATCCTTAGGTGAGGATTAACCAAGAAATTAAGAACAAAAGAAAAAGACTTTGGAGGAACTGTAGAACAAATTAGAAGTCCTAAAGACAAACAGAAGGAGGCCAAGATATTATTGATAGCCCAAATAACATAACCGAAATTTTTTTTAATATATTTTTTATTGATATTTTACAGAGAGGAAGGGAGAGGGATAGAGAGTTAGAAACATCGATGAGAGAGAAACATCGATCAGCTGCCTCCTGCACACCTCCTACTGGGGATGTGCCCGCAACCAAGGTATGTGCCCTTGACCGGAATCGAACCTGGGACCTTTCAGTCCGCAGGCCGACGCTCTATCCACTGAGCCAAACCGGTTTCGGCATAACCGAAATTTTGATCTCCTACATTAAATACTTGAAGAACTTTATAGGCCATTCTTGTACCCAGTACAGACTTAATTATTGCAGATCTGATTGTGCATCAGTTATTTATTTAATAGATTTGTCTCCCCAGATAGAAGGTTAACTCCTTGAAGACAGAAACCCTATATTTTTTTATCCTTACTCTTGACACCTATAAAATGACCAGAATATATAGGAGTATCCTTTAAATAAATTCTGAGTTTTGTTCATTCTACTGGAAGCATTGACTTCAAGTTGTGTTCACCTGTGTGTAAGTATGACCTCCTCTGGTGTCAGAAACTCAAAAAAGAGACAGATTCTCAAAAATAGTAACCAGAGCACAGGCATATAGGAAGTGAAACGCCTGTGTCATTCTGGTTCTTGGCCTCCTTGGTCTGGATTCAGAGGAATCTAGAAGTCTTTGAGGGGCCAGGGCAGTATTAGTTGCTAATGATGCCCTTTGCCATATGAAGGCAGTTCAAGAATCAGGCAAGAGGCTATCCTACAGGAGTGTCGAAGTGCTAACCTGGCCAGCCAGATTACCCAATTGCATGTTATGCTCCATGCTTATGTTACTTTTATTATTCTTAATCAGAAAGGGGAGCCTGTTCTAAATATTATTTCCTCTCACCTCATAGCTCTGAAAAAAGAATATCATTTTTACCTTTGCTTAACTTACAGTATCTGAGGATGGAATAAAGAAACATTTCAAAAATGAAATAAAAATATTATCATTGTCAGCAATTATTTGTGGTGTGTTTTTTTTTGTTTGTTTGTCAGAAATTTTTTAACACACTGTTAGTGGGGCTTGGTATATGTGACAGAGAAACATATGAAGCAACTGGGAAATTTCAGGGAAGCTAATAATGAATTAGCAAATGATAGTGCTCTGTAGATAGTAACATTGATGATAGTAGTACAATACCCTGGTGGGCCCTGGTATTCAGAGATGAGAAGCCATGCACTGCAGAAGACGCTAGTATCTGTCACTAGAGTTGTAAAAGCAGCAGAGACCAGGCTCTTTGACCTTAGTGGAGTCATATTTAAATGTGACAGCTAAAGACTGTTAATAAGCATAAGATAGTATAGTATAAATTAGACATCTGTAATGGTACTGTGGCAACATTGTTTGTCTGATTACTGAGGGAGTGATCAGTGTGGAATGGTATTAGTCAGGAAAGGCTCTTGAAGGGGTGAGTCATAGGTTTTTTAACTAGAGGCTGACATGATATAGATGTACTCGAAAAATATTATCTTAGCAACTGTGTAGAGAATAAGCTGAGATGGGGGAGCACAAAGCTAGGCAACCAGGTAGGAGGCAATAATACAAACGGGGGGATAGGAGCAGGACTGGTGTGTGGGCTGTGAAATAGAGCTGGAATGGTTCAGAGAAAGCAATGCAGAAGATTGCATAACAGCGTGGGCTTTGCAGAAAAACTGACTTGGGCTCCAATCCTGGCTCCACCACTGACTAGCTTTGTTATTTGGGTAACTAATCTACCTGCTTTAAGTCTGTTCCCTTGTCTACAAAATGCACTGTGGGTGTTTGTTGTTTTTGTTGTCTAGTAACTGAACATGTTCCCTAATTTGAGTGAATCAAAATGTAAGTAAGAGCCTCAAAGGGAAAGCTGGTCTGCTGCCTGCCTCAGGCACCCAGGGCAGAGGTATGTGCTCTGAGCAGGGCCAGTGATGCTCACACCTCTCTGCCCTGGGGGATGGTGATACAAAGGCACTGGGGTCAGTTTGAGAATCTTCAAGGACTCTTGGGGAGATTAGAATCCAGAGGTGTGGAGGGGCATGTCTTGAGAAATTGTGCTCTGATTCTTCTCTTGGCTCCCCCCTGAACCCAGTCCTTCAACTCCCTATGGATTCTGTGAGTTGCCTGATACCTTTCCAGTAAATTCCTTTTCTGCTTAAATTACCTGCTGTTTGCTACCAAGAACCCTGAATAAAACAGGACTATTTTGAGGATTGAATAAGATAGTGTATATAAAGCCCTTACCCCAGTACCTGAAACAGGTAAATAGTAAGTTGTTCTAAGAAAAACAAAGAAAGTATTTGTGACAGAATAGTCACAAACTTTGATAACTAATTAGATGTGGAAGAAAAGCAAAAAGTAAGAATGGGGGAGGTAACACTTAGTTTAGAAGTTTGCCTTCCACATCCTTATTCTGCCTCTAATCATATTACGAAAGCCAACAGAAGGATGACCTGCTTCAAAGAGGGTTAGACAGTAACGGCAAAGTACCGAGCTCTCAGTATGGTGACTGAGACCACAGTATTTCACTGACATGACAAAGTCTAAACTTGTTAGCCTAGCACATGAGGCACTTCATAACCCTGTCTGAACCGGCCTTTCTGGCCCGATGCTTGCCACTCCCAGAAAAGCACCTGACACTGTAGTCAGATCAAGCTGCTTGGAGTCCCACAAACACATCACGTTATTCTAAGCTTCGCTGTTTTTGCACATTGTATTCTCTTTGCCTGGAATGTCCTTCTCATCCTCCCTCAACAACAAATTCTCATTTAAAACTTGGGTTACAGCCCAGCTGGCATGGCTCAGTGGTTGAGCATCAACCTATGAACCAGGAGGTCACAGTTTGATTCACAGTCAGGGCACATGCCTGGGTTGCAGGCTTGACCTCATCATTGATGTTTCTCTCTCTCTCTCTCTCTCTCTCTCTCTCTCTCTCTCTCTCTCTCTCTCTCTCTCTGTCTCTCTCTCTCTCTTTCTCTCTCTCTCTCTCTCTCCTCTCTCTCTCCCTCCCTCCCTCCCTCTCCCTTCCTCTCTGAAATCAATAAAAATAAGTAAATAAAACTTGGGTTTCAGATTTCCTTTTCGAGGAAGCCCTTCCTAAGTCGTCTGGGCAGAGTTTTCATTCCTTCCTCGAGGCTCCCACAGAAATCTGCTCGTGCCTCTCTGATGGAAGCACATTTTATTCTAATGTTCTCTTTACGTCTAGCTTTTTTATTGCCCTCTGTGGTCCCAGACACCAGGGACTAATGTTTGGTCATCCCTGTATCACCATTGCCTGACATTATCTGGCAGGTAGATGCTACTTCACAGGCTCATTAACAAATACCCAGAAGATGTCTTTATATATTTGCTTAGAGATAAAGTGGTATGACTGTAAGATAGGAAATGTGATTTGACAATCCACACACACAAGTCAGTCATATTCATTATTTGTTCATGTAGAAGTACTAATTAGTGTCCTTTTAACTTCCTAGCTCCTAAAGGGCAGAGTTCTGTTTTAACTCACTTTGTACCAACAGGGGTTTGCACCAACACGTACAATAAAGGAATTGGAATCCTTTTTGAGGTGCTGCTTTGATGTAACCAAAGCAATGCTGTTGTTGGTATGCTGAAGAAGCCTTGGTTGGAGACACTGGCTTCAGGGTCCAAACCAGCAGCTTGGTTAGGTTTTTCTGTAGACACTCTTCAGCTCTGATCTACGTAATTCAACCAACTCATTTCCCAAATAGGAATTGCTAATGAAAATAAGTATTTCCCAAAGTTAGGCTTAAGTACAAGGTTCCAGAGGAACATAGCCATGAAGTCAATATTTAATTAGTTTTATCTTCCATTGCCTTCAGAAATTACCCTTTTCCATTTTATTAAAAACACTTTAGAACTTTTATTTTAAATTTATTTTTGAATATACAATGCATTCCTGTGATCCAAAATTCAAAACCATACGGAATAAAGTGTCCACCTTCCCTCACCTTGTTGTGCTGTAGCCATTCAGCTTCTCTTCCCATGGACAATCAAAGCTATTATTATTTTCTTGTGCTTTCTTCCAGAGATATTTTATGCATATTCTATATAATAAAAGCCTAATATGCTAAGTGTCCAGTTGTCTGGTCATCCGTTCAACCAATCAAAGCATACTATGCTAATGATATACTCAGGCTGCTCAACAACTCTCTATGATGTGCACTGACCACCAGGGGGCAGACTCTCTGACCCATAGGTTAGCTGGCTGCTGGGGTCGGGCTGATTGGGACTGAGCGAGGCAAGCCGGACATGCCCTGGAGCCCTCCTGCAGTCCCTCTCCAGCTGGCCAACCTCCCATGTCCCTCTCTGACCCTGTGGGGTCCTTCGGCCTGGCCTGCACCCTCTCACAATCTGGGACCCCTTGGGGGATGTTGGAGAGCCATTTCGGCCCCATCCCACAGGCCAGGCCGAGGGACCCCACTGGTGCACAAATTCATGCACTGGGCCTCTAGTAAGAAAATATTTTTATTTCCTACTGCCTTTTACTTTAAAAGTGAAATTAGTACACAGAGTTCTGCAGCTTGCTTTGTTTTCACCAAATAATATATCTTGTAGAACTTTTCATATCAGTATGTATCAGTACAAGTCTTTTTTTCCTGGCTGTGGGGTATTCCATTGCATAGGTAGATTGTAATCTATTAAACCAGTCCCCTATTAGTGGACCTTTAGTTTTTTCCCAATCCTTTCTACCTTATAAAAAATTTAGCAGCTTTTTAAAACCTCCCTACAAACTTCCTACCCAGCCTCTGTTTCTTCATTGTAAAAAAATAAAAATAAAAGTACTAGTAAATGTCCATCTCTCTTAACTCACAGAGCAAACAGAGATCATTAGATAAAGATTCCATCAATTTTCTGCCTCCCATCCACCTGTACTTCAAACTCCTTCAATACCAGTGTTTACTTCTCAGGATGTGCATGTTCTCACTTGTCTCTATACCTTTCTATATGCCAGTCCTGCTCCTACCATCCTTGATTTACCTTGGAAACCGCTGTTAACCTTTCAAATCCAAGTTTGTATATCATTCCAGAGAGAGTTAATCATATTACCGCTATTGTGTAGTATGTCTGTACCTCGTTCCTCTCTCACAGTTGTTCTTATGCTGCTGCTTTGAAATTTGTTTCCAAGTCTACGTTGCCATTACTCCGCAAGCATTTTGAGAGCTAACTCATGTTAAGTGTGCCCAGCACTTAGCCAAGAGCCTGGTAATAGCAGCTACTCAATAAATATTTGCTGAATAAATGAATAAATAATGTGGAGGAGATGTAAGCACGCTCATACTCTGAAATGACAAGTATTTGCAAAACATTAAAATGAGCCTTCAACTTTGCATAGTGCAGTGGAAACAGCATTGGGTCAGAAAGCAAGAGACCAATTGGTCCACAGGAACAGGAAACTCCCCACATGTTCACTGCTGCATCCTCAATGCCTAGAAGGGCTGGTGCTTGATTGGTGCTGAGAAGGAATGAGGCTTTGTGTTAGGTTTGTAATGAATCTGCTAACAACACCCTTTATTTCAAATAGTCTGCAAGGAGAAAGCTAGAACCAGAGGGTCTGTAGTTTTTAGACTAACAAGAAAACATACCCAATACCCAGTCATGGGTAAATTATCATACTACCAGTGAGTTTATTAACTGCTTAAATTGAGCAAATTCAACCAATTGAGTTTTACAAATATATTTTATAGATTAAATTGACACATTTCTCATAGCAACATGTTTTTCCAAGCTCAGTGGTAATCACATGCTTAATCTGGGAAATGAAACAAAAACCTTATAAATAATCTTGGGGAGGCAGAGCTCTTGTCTCCTCCGATGTAGACACTGAACAGACCAAAAATTTGACAATCAGAGGTAGAGCCCCTATCCATTTAAATTGAAATAAGACCTTTACCCCACCTGGCCTGTCTCCTAACAGGGCTCTTTGTTCATTGCTCTCCTTTGATTATCAGAATGCAAATATTCTCCTGCCCTCTCTTCCTTGTTTTACTGAACAGTAGTAGACACACATCATAATGTCAATTCTTCATCAATGTATCAAAATAAGATTCGTGTGCGCTCTCCTTCCCAGGAGCATGCCTGCGTCTTTCTCCTCCTCCACTCCTTCCCAGACAGACTTGCATCTCCTAAACTCTAAGGGACTCCGGGACACTTGCAACCAGGACAGCAATGGTCAGCCGCAGCTCCAGCTCATCCAAGGCTAACCCCCTGAACCTGTCTCTAAAGTCCCCTTTTCTCTGACTCCTCAGAGAGCTGACAGCAGCCCCACCTAGGCTCTCCTGTTGCTTCTTCTATCCTAAGCCCTTCCTTGTACCCAGCTTTAATAAACATACTCTCAAAATAAAATTTAAAAAAGAAGAAAAGAAAAGACTCTTTCATCCCAATGATTTTTATTAAATATTGTGGTGACCCACAGGTTGTTTTTAGACTAAGACTGAATCAGTTTTACATTTATAATTTTTATTTCCATAGTGTTCAATAGATATTTGTTGATTGTCTAAATGAATATTTTGCCATTAATTAGCTCTGTAACCTTGGACAATTTTCATTTAACTTTCCTAGGCTTCATTATCCTCATCTGTGCAATCAAGTTCAATTGTTAAATTTTTCAAATTATTTTTAATAGTTTAAACCCTTTCTTCAAATAGTCTTAGGCAAACCCCAATATATCAAACAGAAAAAAGTGGGTTACTCTAGATAAAATAGGTTTTGGGGGCCCTAAGACACCTTGCTTCACCTCCTTGTTCCAGCCTCATTTCTGCTTTGAGCCATTCTGCTGAGCCCCAGGACTCTGTGAAGCATCATCTGAAAAAAACATTAGACTAGATCAGCCGTGGGCAAACTACAGCCCGCGGGCCGGATGCGGCACGTTTGGCTGTGCTATCTGGCCCGCGGAGCCTGCAGAAACTTCTGGAAGGCCTCTTCAGTATGCAAAGGCCCTGGGATACCCCCTCCAGCTTACCCCAGAAGCGTCCTCCCATCCCCTCCCTCCCCTGCCCCCTCACGCCCCTGGGTAAGCTTGTCCAATAGAAAGCAGGACACCTAGTTAAATTTGACTTTCAGGTAACCAACAAACAATGTTTTGGTGTAAGCATGTCCCAGGTATGGCCTCATTGCCTCCTGAAGTTTTTTCTGCTGAATATGGCAGCATAATTCCTGGGGTTGCATTTGTCTGCAAGGACCTGGCTGAGCAAATGTAACTGGGACAGTTGTTGGACCCCTTTTCCCGCGGAGCCGAAAGAGCGGAGGGTTCTCTTGCTCTCCCCTTCGCTCCTTCACCAGCAGCAGTGTTAACATCGCAACGTCGGGAAACACGGCCGCAGCTCCTTCTTCTGAGTGGGCGGATTTATATCCCCATTCAGTAGAAGGAATAACCACTCAATCTTCCAGAGGCTCCTAGTAATGCCCGCGTTCGCGTCCCCCGACATCACCCTGGGAATGCGTAGACACGTTATCGTGGTGATGTAGGGAGACACGCCCCTGGAGAGCACAGTATCAGAGCATTAGCTAAAAAGGAGACCAACAACACTGTTCCCACTGAAGTTGATGTTTTAAAGTCCAAAAACCTTTCAACCCAGTCTACATTGCCATCTACATCTATGTCCTCCTGGGCATAATTTGGAAGTTGCACTAAAGAAAATGTTTAATTTACTGTTTACACATTTTGTCCTTTTCTATTTGTTTTAGTTTTAAATTATTTTATTATATTTAAGTTTAATTTGAAAGGCTTTTGTACCTTTCCTTTGTTAGGCAATTTTATTTTGCCTTTGCCATCTTCAATATAAGGTATGTTATTGTGCTATGATTCCTCCATTTTTTGAAGTTTCAAATTATGATAATTAGTGTTTACATTCTTCTTGTTAAAATGTTTGAAATGAATAAAGCTATTGAAATAAAAATAAAAAAAGACCGTACCCTTTTATGTAATGATGTTTACTTTGAATTTATGTTAGTTCACACAAACACTCCATCCATGCTTTTGTTCCGGCCCTCCGGTCCAGTTTAAGAACCCATTGTGGCCCTTGAGTCAAAAAGTTTGCCCACCCCTGGACTAGATGATTGTATACATGACATTGACTTCCAGACTTTCAAAGAACATTGCTGATTGGGACCAGAGAGTCCCAACCTGCAGCCTCTTAGTTAAACAGCCTCTAAGGTAAAGCCAGCCAGGCAAATTAAATATGACGTTTGTTTATTTTTGATGGAAAATTCATCTAATGTCAATTAATTATTTAATGCTAACCAGAATGGGAAACTATGTATGTTTTTGATAAATTAACAATGAACATGGATATGTTAACAATGAATATGTTAACATAAATTGCTAACAATTGTTAGTAGACAAAATTTCTCAACATATTATGAAAATTGGGGGCATATAATAAAAGGAATCCCTGTGGAGTGGAAAGGTTGAGACTAATGATTAATCCCATTTTCTTCCTTTTCATAGAAATAAAATGAGGCAGGGAACGGTTAAATGGCCTGCTTACACCCTCCCTCACAGCTTACTTAGTGGCAGAGTCTGCAGTGGGACCCAGCACTCATAACTTCCAGAACAGTGCTCTTTCCCAGCCATGCTGCATTTCCACAGGAAGTTACTCTTTTACCTTTATGTGTCTGGGATTCACGGACATAGACACAGAAAGATAGAACCTCCTCGTTATCTCAACATTCATTAAGACCTTGAGAGTAAAAGTTATCATAACCTAGAAATGTTTACTTATCAAATGACTGGTTATAAAACCCATTCAAATATTCATCTCCATTAAACATTAGTATAGATGCTCCCCTTCTAAAATCAATTTCTTTGTCAGATCTCTGGCTGATAATCAGGTTTTTATGTTTGACAATACCGTACATTACAATGCAAATAAATTACAAACTGAAATCACTCGACCTGCAAAATTTTATGAGATTTATGAAAGAAGGCCAATGTGCTTAGTCCATGGTGAAAGAGAAAGATGTGAGTGATATTGAAGAGCCAGATTAGGGAGGGTTTTGTGGGTCTCAGTGGTTTTCATTCTGATTGGGATGGGGAATTTTGCGAGGCTTTTAAGCAGGAGAAGTAACAATCAGATTCATCTCTACAATTTTCATTTTGAACTGGCAAATGCACTAAAATATATGATCTTGCAATTACACTGAGTGGCCAGATTATTATGATCTCTGAACGCATAATCTGGCCACTCAGTATATATATATATTAGAGGCCCGGTGCATAAATTAGTGCATTGGTGGAGTCCGGCCAGCCTGGACGGGGGAGGGGACATGGGCGGTTGACCAGCCTGCCTGCTGGTTAAACTCCTGGTCGAAGGGACAATTTGCATATTAGCCTTTTATTATATAGGACTAGAGGCCCGGTGCATGAAATTCATGCATGGGGGGTGTGTGTCCCTCAGCCCAGCCTGCACTCTCTCCAATCTGGGACCCCTCAAGGGATGTCCGACTGCCTGTTTAGGCCCAATCCTACCAGGACTGCTGGCTCCCAACTGCTTGCCTGCCTGCCTTCCTGATTGCCCCTAACTACTTCTGCCTGCCAGCCTGATCACCCCCTAACCACTCCCCTGCCAACCTGTTTGCCCCTAGCTGCCCGCCCCTGCAGGCCTGGTCACCCCTAACTGCCCTACCCTGCAGGCCTGGATCCCCCCCAACTGCCCTTCCCTGCAGGCCTGGTCACCCCAAACTTCCCTCCTCTGCTGGCCTGGTCACCCCTAACTGCCCTCCCCTGCAGGCTTGATCGCCCCCAACTTCCCTCCCTTGCAGGCCTGGTCCCTCCCAACTGCTCTCCCTGCTGGCCATCTTGTGCCCACATGGGGGCAGCCATCTTGTGTGTTTGAGTGACGGTCAATTTGCATACTACTCTTTTATTAGATAGGATAGAGGCCTGGGGCACGGATGGGGGCCAGCTAGTTTGCCCTGAAGGGTGTCCCAATCAGGGTGGGGGTTCCCTTGGGGTGTGGGGCAGCCTGGGTGAGGGGCCTATGGTGGTTTGCAGGCTGGCCACGCCCCCTGGCAAGCCAAGTGGAGGCCCTGGTATCTGGGATTTATTTATCTTCTATAATTGAAACTTTGTAGCCTTGAGTGGAGCCAAGCCTTCTGCTTGCTCTGTGGCCGCAGCCATTTTTGTTGGGATTTATTTATCTTCTATAATTGAAACTTTGTAGCCTTGTGTGGAGGCCTGGGCTGGCCAGGGTGTGCGGAAAGCTTGGCTTCCTCCATTGCTGGGGAAACCCAAGCCTCCTGCTCTCTCCATGGCTGCAGCCATCTTTGTTGGGTTAATTTGCATACTCGCTCCTGATTGGCTGGTGGGCGTGGCTTGTGGGTTTACTGGAGTGATGGTTAATTTGCATATTACTCTTTTTTTAATATATTTTATTGATTTTTTACAGAGAGGAAGGGAGAGGGATAGAGAGTCAGAAACATTGATGAGAGAGAAACATCGATCAGCTGCCTCCTGCACACCTCCCACTGGAGATGTGCCCGCAACCAAGGTACATGCCCTTGACCAGAATCGAACCCGGGACCCTTCAGTCCGCAGGCCGATGCTCTATCCACTGAGCCAAACCGGTCAGGGCGCATATTACTCTTTTATTAGATAGGATATACACTGAGTGGCCAGATTATTGTGCGTTCAGAGATCATAATAATCTGGCCACTCAGTGTAAATTTCTGATTTTATCCCACAAATGTATCTTCACATGTATGAGGTTATTTCTTGTTGCATTATTTGTAAGAACAAAAAATGGACTCAATTGTGATGTTCAGCAAAATGGGCCTGGTTCAATAAATGATGGCACAATATGCAACTGCACAAGTGAACATGAAAGATCTCCATGTACTGATATGGGAAGAATTTTAGGACATATTGGAAAGTGAAAAAAGGATGATGTAGAATAGTATAGAACAGTGTATATAGTAGGCTACTTTGTGATTAATAAGGTGGGAGATATCCTATCTAATAAAAGAGTAATATGCAAATTACCATCACTCCATTACACCCACAAGCAACGCCCACCAACCACACCCACCAGCCAATCAGGAGCGAATATGCAAATTAACCCAACCAAGATGGCTGCGGCCACAGAGAGAGCAGGAGGGAGGCTTGGGTTTCCCCGGTGATGGAGGAAGCCAAGCTTTCCACACATCCTGGCTGGCCCAGGCCTCCACTCCAGGCTACAAAGTTTCAATTATAGAACATAAATAAATCCCAACAGAAATGGCTGCTGCCACGGAGTGAGCAGAAGGCTTGGCTCCACTCCAGGCTACAAAGTTTCAATTGTAGAAGATAAATAAATCCCAGATACCAGGACCTCAGCTTGGGTCGCCCAAGGGCGTGGCCGGCCTGCAAACAACCACAGGCCCCTCGCCCAGGCCTCCCCATGCCCCAAGGGAACCCCCATCCTGATCCGGGACACCCTTCAGGGCAAACCAGCTGGCCCCCACCCATGCACCAGGCCTCTATCCTATCTAATAAAAGAGTAATAAGCAGATTGACCATCACTCCAACACACAAGATTGCTGCCCCCATGTGGTCAAAGATCCTGCCCCCATGTGGACACAAGATGGCCACCACAAGATGGCCAGCAGGGGAGAATAGTTGGGAGGGACCAGGCCTGCAGGGGAGGGCAGTTAGGGGTGACCAGGCCTGCAAGGGAGGGCAGTTAGGGGCAAACAGGCTGGCAGGGGAGCACTTAGGCATCAATCAGGCTGACAGGGGAGTGGTTAGGGGGTGATCAGGCTGGCAGGCAGAAGCAGTTAGGGGCAATCAGGAAGGCAGGCAGGCGAGCAGTTGGGAGCCAGCAGTCCTGGATTGTGAGAGGGATGTCTGACTGCCCGATGTCCAACCATCAGTCGGACATCCCTCGAGGGGTCCCAGATTGGAGAGGGTGCAGGCTGGGCTGAGGGACACCCCTCTCCCCCCGTGCATGAATTTCGTGCACCAGGCCTCTAGTATTGTATATGCTTGTATTTGCCTTAAAAACTCTAGAAGGGAGTGCTTATCATTAGAGGGCTAGGGGGAGGAATATAGGAGTGGGTGCAAGATTTCTCTGGGCATGTAATTTTTATAGTATGTTGACTTTTAGATCATGTAAATGTAGTACCTAATAAAAATAAATACATTTGAAATTCACTCAGGCTGCTCTGTGGAGAGTGGTTGTAGGGACATAAAGGTAGAAGCTGTGAGACCATTTCAGAAGCTATTAAAGTAGTTCAGGCAAGGCTGGTGGTGGTTGGCACTGGACAGTAGCAGTGGAGCTCCTAAGGAGTCAGTTTGGGAGTACAGAGCCAATTGGACTTGTTGATGATTTGGATGTAGTGTGTGAGAGAAGAAGAAAAAAGAAAGAAATCAAGCTTAATTCCTAATATTTGTCTTTAGCAAGTAGAAGAGAGAAGATGGGGTAGAGGTGGGAGTGGGCAGGGAAAATCAGGAATCAAGAGTTCTGCTTTGACTGCATTAAGAACATGTCTAGAGAGATTTTTGGAAAAATGAGTTCAACTCCCCATGAGTTCAAATTAAAGAATTGAGAGACCCTAGTAAAACTAATAAAACCCTCAAATAGAGGCCCATCTTTATTTCCATGCTGCATAAATAAATTATAAAAGGAACATGTATTTGTGCTACTATAAAACTTTTTTTGAAAAAAAATTTTGTCCAAAATTTTTAAACAATCATGTGACATATAGAGTAAGCATGTAGTTGTCATTATATCCTACATTTTGTTAAATATAAGGTGAAATATAGTTTCATAATTTGCGTTTCATTTTTCAAGATAAAGTTCAAATCAAAGCTTTTTTGCTATTTACTATGGGCTTTTCAGTTACCTAAACAAAGTGCAAAAGGACAGAACCCGGCAGTGGCAGAAACACAAGGAAACAAATATAATTCAAACTTTTTCGCTTGGATACTGAATTCACATCTTTATTACTAGAATGCCCTACATATCCTGGATTGGTAACAGGGCAGAAGGTAGAGAGTAATAATTTTTCCTACCTTACCACTCTAGAAGTAAAATAAATATTTTTGGTAAAAATGCAAAATTTCTCTCTTAAGAATTCTACCTTGCCCAGTCGGCATGGCTCAGTGGTTGAGCATCGACCAATGAAGCAGAAAGCCACAGATTAGATTCCCAGTCAGGGCACATGCCCAGGTTGCAGGCTCAATCCCCAGTGTGAGACTTGCAGGAGGCAGCTGATCAATGGTTCTCTGTCATCATTAATGTTTCTATCTCTCTCTCCCTCTCCATTCCTCTCTGAAATCAATTAAAAAATTTTTTAAAAGATTTTTTTAAAAAAGAATTCTACCTTCAACTAATACTTTGTCTCTTTTGAGTATAACCTGAGTAGGACAGACTTTGGAAATGTCCCAAAGTTAGTGTAAAGTCAGGCTGTTACTGGTTGTAGTATTTGTTGCAATGCCCAGCATCTTAGAAAGTCTGAACTGCCAAAACAAATTATCACAGATTGAATGGCTTAAACAATAAATACTTACTTCTCACAGCTCTGGAGGCTAAAGTCTGAGATTAGACATGGCCAGGTTCCTGTGAGAGCCATCATCCTGCCCTTTCCTTAGTGCATGTATACACACAGAGAGATCCCATGAGTCTCTTCATCCTATATAATAAAGAACTAATATGCTAATTAGACCAAACAGCAGAACGACCTTCCGGACAAAGCTGGGGCTGCAAGGGCCGAGCCCCTTGCACGAATTTCATGCATCGGGCCTCTAGTTTTCTTATAAGGGCACTAATCCCATCATGGCCTCATGTAAACGTAACTACCTCTCAAATGTCTCCTATCCAAGTGCCATCACGTAAGGAATTAGGGTTTTGACATATGGATTTGGGGTGACACAAACATTCACTCTATAGTACTCAGCCCAGATCCCCCTTCAGGTTCAAGGCCCTCTCACCTCCAGGTACCTGGGGTGCTGGCTGCTGAGTTTACAACTGAATCCTCCCAAGGATTTTCCTGAAGGAAGCAGTTCCTTCAAGTTTAGGACCCCTTGCCATGCGGGTGAGGAATGGACACAAAAGGGGAGCAAGTACAAAGATCTACTCCCTTGTCTCAATATGAGACAACTTGGGTGAGTCATCTACCTTCTGAGCTCCCCTGGGGGTAGCTGAGCCCAGACTTCTACCTTTATCCTGCTCCTCTGACTCCCTTACAGGTGTTGTTCCCCAGTAGACTTCCTGCCCATGAATCTCTGTCTCAGAGTCTATTTCCTAGGGGACCCAACCTAAGACACCAGTAGACCTCATTAAGAGCATATCCTATATAATAAAAGCCTAATATGCTAAGTGTCTGACTGTTTGACCAGTTGCTATGATGCACACTGACCACCAGGAGGCAGATGCTCTGACCAGTAAGTTAGCTTGCTGCTGGGGTCCAGCCGATAGGGAATGGGCAAGATGGGCCAGACATGCCCTGGAGCCCACCTCCCATGGTACCTCCCCAGTCTCTAAAATATTTCTTCTAATTAATTTCCTTTCAATTTGCACGAATCTGTGCACTGGGCCTCTAGATTAAATAATAAATAACCAAATCATGCAGATTTCTCTACATTTTGTGTAGACTGAGGCAGAGTGTAAAAGGCAAATGTAATGGATAATGGCCAGAATATAGAATACACTATGGGATATGCCAACGGCTTGCTTTATGCACTTTGCACATATACACACATTATGGGAGAGAAAACTTTCCCTTAGGCCTATGTGGAACCACAAGTTTTTATCTATCACAGGGAGTAGTTTCTTTGCTCATTATGATTGATCTTGGAATGCATTACAATAAGAAAAAAACAGGTTTTGCCATTATGCTAGAATTTATTTTTGTTTCTTAAAGAAGTATAGTAACAGGAAGTCCAATTTTAGTCCAAGTATTCTTGGAAGAAACGAAGAGTAAATAATAAAATGAAATAGCCAGTTCAGCAGCACTCCATAAAAATTTCCCGGCAGTGGAATGTGGCTGCATCTAAAAAATAGGACTGTGATGCTGAGTTGATTTATCATACATATAACAATTCCCAGATCATAGATTCTTTCTATTAATTCATTTCCATCAGTGTAATATATTTAGCTTTCACTTTTCAAGATCTTTTATGACCATTAGTAAGATTTAAAAAATAGCACCACACCCTAGCTGGTTTGGATCAGTGGATACAGCGTTGGCTTGCAAACTAAAGGGTCCCAGGTTTGATTCTACTCAAGGGCACATACCTGGATTGCAGGCTCAATCCCAGGTCCTGGTTAGAGCTCATGTGGGAGGCAACCAACTGATGTGTCTCTCTCACATCTATGTTTCTCTCTCTGTCTCTCCCCCGCCCTTCTCCTCTCTCTAAAAATCAATGGAAAAATATCCTCGGGTGGAGATTAACAACAACAAAACAAGTTTAAAAATAGAATCATGCAGACAGGCTTTCATAAAGAATGTCCAGGCTCTCCTCTTTCCCTATGGTCGGTCACTTGTTTGGTCTAGTCCACCATTTGGCAAAGCCTAAAGGATTTTTTCATCACCAATGTAACCTAACTTATATTCAGAGATTTAGTCTCTTATTTTTTAAAACAGTTATATCTCTCTATTCCCTTTCCAATTTTTTAATATTGTCATTCTTTGTTTAAAATTATTTTATTACATAGTTATTTTTAAAATGTAAATAGGGAATACTATGCAGCAGTAAAAAAGAAGGATCTCTTACCCTTTGAAGACACATGAAGGGACCTGGAGAGTATTATGCTAAGTGAAATAAGCTAGTCAGAGAAAGACAAGTATCACATGATCTCACTCATATGTGGAATCTAATGAACAAAATAAAATGATGAACAAAATAGATCCAGAGACATAGAAAAATGGAACAGATTTCAGAATTTCAGAGGGAAGGTGGGGAAGGGTGGGTGGGAAGATATCAACCAAAGAACTTGTATGCATATATGCATAACCCATGGATACAGACAATAGGGTGGTGCAGGCCTGGGGTGGGGTGGGCTAGAAGGGGTCAATGGGGGGGGGCGAGAATAAGGGACATATGTAATACTTTCAACAATAAAGATTTTTAAAATATGGCAATAGGATAGGCCTGGCTGGCGTGGCTCAGTGGTTAGAGTGTCGGCCAGTCCACCAAAGGGTCATAGGTTCAATCCTGATCAAAGGCACATACCTCAGTTGCAGGTTCAATCTCTGGCCCTGGTTGTGGAGTGTGTGGGTGGCAAGCAATTGATGTATCTCTCTCACATCTCTCTCTCTCTCTCTCTCTCTCTCTCTCTCTCCTTCCCTCACCCTCACCCTCCTTCCCTTCCACTCTCTCTAAGAAAGCAATGGGGGAAAAATATCATTGAGTGAGGGTTAACAACAACAAGAAAATAGGGTAAATGAAAAAGAAAAAAATTTATCCATAATCCTGCCACCAGAATAAACCAGAATCAACCTTGGTGGTTTATTTATTCCCAGACTTTTGCCATAATAGTGTGCATAGTGTTTATAATTTTTACAAAATATACTCATACCATTTTATAATTTAACTCAGCAACATGCAATAAAATTGTCCATGTCCATAAATGCATTTTATTTAAATATTATTTAATAGATGCATAATATTTTATAGTATGGTATATATCACAATTTTTAAGTACACTATTTATTTATTTATTTATTTATTTATTTATTTATTTATTTATTTATATTGCTTTCAGAGA
Source organism: Plecotus auritus (assembly GCF_963455305.1). Taxonomy (NCBI): domain Eukaryota; kingdom Metazoa; phylum Chordata; class Mammalia; order Chiroptera; family Vespertilionidae; genus Plecotus; species Plecotus auritus. Next base: position 96,134,789 of record NC_137772.1, on the reverse strand, counting down.
GGAAGGGAGAGGGAGAGAGAGATAGAAACCTTCCCTCTGAGGTTTGACGGTCTGATCGATGCTTCTCTGGCTCTGGATCTGTTTTTGTTCATCAGTTTATGTTGTTCATTATATTCCACAAATGAGTGAGATCATATGATATTTATCTTTCTCTGATTGACTTATTTTGCTTAGCATAATGCTCTCCAGTTCCATCCATGCTGTTGCAAATGGTAAGAATTCCTTCGTTTTTACCACAGCACAGTATTCCATTGTGTAAATGTACTACAGTTTTTTAATCCACTCATCTGCTGATGGGCACTTAGGCTGTTTCCAAATCTTAGCTATGGTAAATTGTGCCGCTATGAACATAGGGGTGCAAATATCCTTTCTGATTGGTGTTTCTAGTTTCTTGGGATATATTCCTAGAAGTGGGATTACTGGGTCGAATGGGAGTTCCATTTTTAGTTTTTTGAGGAAACTCCATACTCTTCTTCCACAGTGGCTGTACCAGTCTGCATTCCCACCAGCAGTGCATGAGGGTTCCTTTTTCTCTGCATCCTCGCCAGCACTTGTCATTTGTTGATTTGTCGATGACAGCCATTCTGACAGGTGTGAGATGGTACTGCATTGTCATTTTGATTTGCATCTCTCGGATGATTAGTGACCATATTTAAGATTTTAAAAAACACTTATTTCTAAACTGTTTCAATTTACATTCCCACCAACAGTGGTTGATTATGTTCTTTCCCCACACCCTTGTCACCCTGAGTATATCATGCTTTTTCACTTTTGCTAATTTAATAATAGATAAAAAGTAGGATCTTGTATTTAGTTGCATTTCTTTGATTTCTAGCGAACCTGATTTTTTAAAAATGTTTATTGACCATGTATTTTGCTTCTTTTGTGAACAGTCTATTTATGTCCTCTGAGATAAAATATTGAGTTCTAGTATTTCTCCTATTGAATTTTAAGAGCCCTGTTTACATACTTATACATATATGTGTATTCTACATAGACAATTATATGTATTCTAACTAGTTTTTCCTCAATTTTCTTACTTTTAAATTTAATTTTGTGGGCATAAAGATTTTTTAAAGTATTCAAGTTTATCAATTTTCTTTATAATCCTGCCTATTTTACAATGCTAAAAAGAAAGACATTTGGTATTCAAGACTATATAAATAATCTAAGAGAAACTTTATTTTCTTCCAATAATTAATGAACTCATTAGAAAAATGTTCTTTTACATTTAAATATTTAACCTACCTTCATTTATCCTCTCATCATTGACATTTCTGACTCCCTCTCTCTTTCTCTCTCTGAAATCAATAAAAATATATTTTAAAAAAAGAAGGAATGAGGAGAGAAAAGAGGGAACAAAGGAGGAAAGAAAGGGAAAGAGGGAGAGAGGAAGGAAGGAAGTTTTTATATATTTTTATACTAATTTTGGCACATTTTCTCTCCCCCCACCCAAATCCTTAGGGATACCATTAAATTTATATGTGAATTTAGGAAGAATTGACTTTTACAATATTAAAATATCCAGAAACATAGTTTATTCTTCCACTTACTTAGGTCTTTGATTATGACCTTTGGTTAGAGCTTGTAAATTCTTCACATAGGCCTAGTATATTTCATGTTGAATTAATTTCTTATACCGTTATTATTAAACTAGAGGCCCAGTGCACGAAATTCGTGCATGGGGGGGTGGGTCCCCTCAGCCCAGCCTGGACCCTCTCCAATCTGGGACCCCTCAGGGGATATCCAACTGCCGGTGGATCGGGCCGAAACCAGCAGTCAGACATCCCTCTCACAATCCGGGACTGCTGACTCCTAACTGCTCACCTGCCTGCCTGCCTGATCACCCCTAACTGCCCCCACCCCACCAGCCTGATCACCCCTAACTGCCTCTGCCTGCCAGCCTGATCGCCCCTAACTGCCACCCCTGCTGGCCTGGTCACCCCCAACTGCCCCCCCCCCACCAGCCTGGTCGCCCTTCACTGCTCCCTTCTGCTGGCTTGGTCGCCCTTAACTGCCCCCCCTGCCAACCTGGTCACCCCTCACTGCCGCTCCCACCGGCCTGGTCATCCCCAACTGCCCTGCCCACCCCGCCAGCCTGGTTGCCCTTCACTGCCCCCCTCTGCTGGCTTGGTCACCCCTAACTTCCCCCCCTGCTGGCCTGGTCGCCCCACGCAGCCTGCTGGTCAATGGTTTGGTTGTCCCTCGCTAACCCCCCTGCCAGCCTTGTCACCCCATGCAGCCTGCTGTTAGGTTGCTAATGTGAGGGTGTTGTGACCAATTTGCATATTACCCTTTTATTAGTATAGATGGGATTTTTTTTCATTATACTCTCTCTTACCTAGCCTATTGACTTATTTTTAAATGACAGCTTTATTGACATATAATTCCCATAGTATAAGATTCATTCTTTTGAAGTGTACATTTCAATGTGTGTTTTTTTTATATTGATTTTCTTACAGAGTGGAAGGAAGAGGGATAGAGAGTTTGAAACATTGATGAGAGAGAAACATCGACCAGCTGCCTCCTGCACACCTCCTCCTGAGGATGTGCCCACAACCAAGGTACATGCCCCTGCCCGGAATCAAACCCGGGACACTTGAGTCCACAGGCTGACGCTCTATCCACTGAGCCAAACCAGTTAGGGCTCAATGGTTTTTTATCACAAGGTTGTGGATTATCCACTTGAGAACATTTTTATCACCCCAAAAAGAAGTCCCATGCCATTAGCAGTCATTCCCCATATCTTCTTCCCCCCCACAGCTCTGTGTCTCTTCATTAGTTGCTTCTTTACTGTATTCTTTTTTTTTAATGTTTATATATATATATTTCTTTTTTCCGCGTGCGCGCGTGCGTGAGAGAGAGAGAGGAAGTGAGAGGGAGAGAAACATCAACATGAGAAACAGCCATCAGCTGCTTCCTGCATGCCCCCTACTGGGAATCCAGCCCACAACCCAGTAACGTGCCCTGACCCAGAATCACAGGCAACCTCTTGGTGCATGGGATGATGCTCACCTAGCCAAGTCACACTGGCCAGGGCTTCTTACCTGTGTTCTTTACAGTTAAACTGTAATCATAAGTATAGCTTTCTTGAGTTCCATAAATCATTCCAGTGAGTTATGAACTGAAGGGGGTAAGGAAAGCCCTGAATGTACAGCCTGTTGGACAAACGCACTGAGGTCTGAAGCGAGGGCAGTCTTGTGAGGGTTGTGCTCTTCACCGTGCAGGATCTACGCTGACTCCGGGTTGTTGGTGCCAGGATTGAATTGTAGTACATCCAGTTGGGATTGAAATGCAATAAGCTTATTTTCATGTACTTTTTGACTATTTGTATATCTTCTTTGGGGAAAAAAAAAAGTCTATTCAAGTCCTTTGCCCATTTTTAATCGAGTTATTTATCTTTTATTATTGAGTTGTAAGAGTTCTCTATGTATTCTGAATATCAGATAAAATCAGATATATAACTTGCAAATATTTTCTTCTATTTGTGTATTGTCTTTTCAAGTTTTGAACGTATCCTTTGAAGCACAAAAGTTTCTAACTTTGTGAAGTCTCATTTAACTATTATTTATTTTGTCATTGGTGCTTTTGTGTCATATCTGAGAAACCATTGTTTAACTCAAGGTCACAAAGATTTACTACTGCATTCTTTTTCTCAGCTCTCATTTTCAGTCTGTGATCCATTTGCAGTTTATTTTTGTGCCTGGTGTGAGGCAGGGGTTCCGTTTCATTCTTTTGCATGGGATTATCCTGTTGTCCCAGTACTTAATCTAGTGACTTTTTGTTGTTGTTAATCCTCACCAGAGGATATATTTTCCATTGATTTTCAGAGAGCGTGGAAGAAGGGAGGGGGACACACAGAGAGAGAAACCTTGTTGTGAGAGAGACACATCGATTGGTAGACTCCCGCACACATCCCGACAGGGGCAGGGAATGAACCTGCAACCCAGATACCTGACCTTGACTGGGAATCGAACCTGCAACCCTTCAGTGTTCAGGCCAATGCTCTACTACTAAGCCACACCAGCCATGGCATAGTCTACTGACTTTTAAACGTTTTGTAACTACCCACCTAACATTAATTCTAATAGATTTAATGAATTTCTCTATTATTCCCAAGTAGGTAATATCATGTACAAATGATAATTTTGTTATCTTTTTGACAATATTTGTACTTATTGTTTTGTCTTCTCTGATATTAAAAAAATACTGGTGATCACCTCATCTTTGTATTTCTCTTTATTTTTAAGGGAATTTTTTAGTTTGCCACTACAAGTATGACACTTTTTTCCCTATTTAGTAATAAATGCCTTTCAGTATCTACTACTGTATCCATATTTTGCTGCTACTGGTATAAGCCGAGAAAACATGATATTGTAGTAAAACATCTTTAAAATTATGTTTTAAGAATATATTATTGTAATATCTACTTGAATATGACAATATTATTAGAGGAAGTCTTCTTTATCAATCTTTTTTTAATGTAATCTCTAGTTAAAATAATTATGCATGTTTTTGTTTTGTAGTTGACATTTATTAAGAATCTACTGTGTATTAGGTACTGTGCTATGGGTTTACACACAGGATCTCATTTACTCTTCATAGCTACCTTGTGAAGTAGAGAGTTACAATTTTTGTCTTGTGATGAGAACTTTGAAGATCTACCAGTAGTCCCTTAGCAACTTTCAATTAAGCAATAGAGTGTTATTAATTATAGTCACCATGGTATACATTACATCCCCAGGACTTATTTATTTTATAACTGAAAGTTTGTATCTCTCAACTACTTTCATCCATTTCACATTCCCATGCCCCTACCTCACCTATGGCAACTACCAATCTATTCTCTGTATTTATGAATTTAAAAAAAAATTTTTTTTTAGATTCCACCTATATGATATGTGAGATCATACAATATTTGTCTAACAATAATTTTTGAGGGGATTTTTCTAAAACAATATTTATCCTGAGCAGTTTATTATTCTAATTTTTAAAAATAATTTTTCCTTGCCAAAACCGGTTTGGCTCAGTGGATAGAGCGTCAGCCTGCGGACTGAAAGGTCCCAGGTTCGATTCTGGTCAAGGGCATGTAACTTGGTTGCGGGCACATCCCCAGTGGGAGGTGTGCAGGAGGCAGCTGGTCGATGTTTCTCTCTCATCGATGTTTCTGACTATCTATCACTCTTCCTTCCTCTCTGTAAAAAATCAATAAAATATATTTAAAAAAAAATAAAAAAATAATTTTTCCTTCATAAACAATATGGTGCTTTTAACCCTACGTAAGGAGAGAATTTATTTTAATCTTAAATGACTTTATTTTAAAAGTAAATTAATTAATGAATTTGAATAGATAATTCACAAATACCATATAGATTTCTAAAGGTAAAAAATAGTATATACAGTGGAATAAAATCTCCTTTTCACCTGTTTCCTAGTCACATTCTTCTCCCTGAAAGCAACTACTATATTCTATTAAAGAGCAGAATTTTAAAAAGTAAAATATATAACTATACAACACACACACATACATCTATATAAAAATATGCAATATATACAAAATATGTCAAATGTTTATATGAGAAGGAGTCAGATGGAAGGCAAAGGCCTAATAAAGAATCTATTCACACAAAAAAGAGAGAAGCAGCTGAGAAAACTGGTATTTTTCCAATATTGTAAATTACCAGTTTATCTAAATTCCAGATTTGTTTTTCTCACCAAGATACAGCAAGAGATAAATCTAGAATCCATGCACATTAGCTGCATTAAATACAAATGTCCACCACCTCAGCATCCCCTACCTCAGATGGCAAATAAGAGAAACTGTGCATTCCTGAGAGTCAACAGATCAAGAATGCAAAATGACAAATCATATTTTTGTACCAAAACATACTAAGCTTCTTACCAATTAGATTGGAGAAGTCTAAATAAATCAAAATCATGATACAAAAATAACTCAAAAGCCTTTCCCCAAATAAATCTGTTGTAAACAACTCCAAATAGTCACTTGGAACCGTGGTGTGTAAAGGGTGAGCTGGCTGTTTGGCACTGGTAGGCACCTTTAGTAAAATTGCTTTAGCACCTTTAGTAGTCCAGGCCCAGGCTTGACAAGGCTCTGGGCAGTGGAGGGGGTCAGGGAGAGGTAGTGCAGGTAGGAGGTGAGGGGATGGGAGGCAAAGGGGAGGGGGAGGTACTGATCCAGGCAAACCAAACTTGCAAAAGGCCAAAACAGAATAATAATAAACAGAAATACCATTTGTTCATTAACCAGATAGATACAATAAAATCAGTAGACCAGAGTTACTTTACAACATGGCAAAGTTTCCCTAAGGTCCTCCCTCTTGCTCAGTCATTTAGCTTGGGCATATCAGTGGATTGCAGGGAGATAATAGTGATATAATGTGGTGGTCACCTGCACAGGTTCTGAGCCCCACGGCCTTAGTTCCACTCTAGGCCGGATCATTATCATTTGTCAGCTTTGTAACCTCAAGTGGTTGTTTAACTTCTCTTTTCTTATGAAAATGGGAATGATAACAATATCTACTTCAGGAAGTCATTGTGAAGACTAAATGAGCTAACTCATGTTGAACACTTAGCACTGTGCCTAATATAGTATGCAGAACACTGAAATATGTTAGTTAGCTATTTGTACTAATTAAGGCTACTTGTGTTGTTTTGTAGTTGTTTCTACTCACAGAGAATAAACTATATTTAACTCTGCCTAAATTAAGGAAAAGAAGAGAAGTCAAATGAGAAACCAGTTTGATTTGCTGGTGTAAAGTCTGAAATGTATTCAATGTTTCAAAGAAATGCAATTATATTGCTTTCAAATTTGAATATTTTACAACCCCAATAACATGGAGAATCCTATATAATAAAAGGCTAATATGCAAATTAACCAAATGGCAAAACAACCAGTCACTATGACACACACTGACCACCAGGGGACAGACGCTCAACCCAGGAGCTGCCTCCTGGTCGCCAATGAGCTCCCACAGGGGGAACGCTGCTCAGCCAGAAGCCGGGCTCATGGCTGGTAAGTGCAGGGGCGGTGGCAGGAGCCTCTTCCGCCTCTGCGGCAGCGCTAAGGATGTACGACTGCCTGCTCCCCATGGGGCACTTAGGCCCACTCCCCAAGCAGTTGGACATCCCCCAAGGGCTCCTGGACTGCAAGAGGGTGCAGACAGGGCTGAGGGACCCCCCTCTGAGTGCACGAATTTCATGCACCGGGCCTCTAGTAGGAAATAATTTAAAGGGTGCAATAAGTAAAAAAGAGGAAATTTAATATATAAATGCAATTAGCAACAAACAAGTTTTTTTCGAAATGCCCAGTATGTATCCAGCTAGTCTTCCTGCTTCTATCCTTGCCTTTCTTAAAGCTGTTTGCAACACAGCAGCCAACATCATCTTTTGAAGACTTAAGTGAGACCCTGTCACTTCTCTGTTCAAAATCTTTCAATGGCTCCCTACCTCATTCACAATAAAAACCAATGTCTTCACAATGTCCTACAAGGCCTTATATCTGCTCGCCCCTCCCACATTTATTTCTATGATTTAATCCCTTAACACCCTCCCCCTTACTCACTCTTCACAGGCCTCACTGGACTCTGTTGTCCCTTAATGGTGTCAGGTACTCCAACCTCAGGGCCTTTGCACTTGTGGTTTCCTCTGCTTGGAGTTCTCTTTTTCAAAGTCACATCTCTTTTATGATCTTACTCAAATGCCACCTTACCCAACCTTCCTATTTAAAATTTAACTTCTTCCCCATCCCACCACTCTCTAGTCTCCACGCCGACTCTGTTTTCTATATATTTATTGATTTGTTTTGTTTATATCTTACCCCACCTCCCTACAATATAAGTTCCACAAAACAGGGGGTTTTGTATGTTTTATTACTGCAACATTAATCCTTAGCATAGTGAGGAAGCTGAGCAACACATGGGGAGGAGAGAGGCCTCCACAGGACGCCTCTACGGGATGCCAATATTGGGATGCCGATATTGGGATCCAGGTTCTTGTCACTGCACAAGAAAGGATTCAAGATTGAGATGGGAAGGTTTAGCAAAGCACAGTAGATTTATTAAAGGGAAAGTATGCACTCAAGAAGTGACAGCGAGCCCGGCTGGTGTGGCTCAGTGGTTGAGCATCAACCTATGAACCAGGAGATCACAGTTTGATTCCAAGTCAGAGCACATGCCCAGGTTGCAGGCTGGATCCCCAGTGTGGGGTGTGCAGGAGGCAGCGGATTGATGATTCTAATCATTGATGTTTCTATCTCTTGCTCCCTCTCCCTTCCTTTCTGAAATCAATTTTTTAAAAAAGTGACAATGGGGAAATAGCTTTTGAAGTGATAAAAGTGACCAATGGGGTCTGGCTGGAAGGTTTTTATTAAACGGGGATAGGGCGGTCCTTTGCCGACTTTTCCATGCTGGTGGTGTGACTGCCCATGTGGCTCCTTTTCCTCCCTCCTGTCCAGACAGCAATTTCTTTTCTGGCCCTCCAGGAACTGTCAGGGTGATTCAATTGGCGGTATGGTCTGAAACCACAATGCAAATTTATTATAAAGATATTATAATGGCCCTGTTGGTCAATATGGCTGCGGAATCTGGTTGAAACTCATTTTTGTCTCAACTACAGAAAACTGGGGAGGGAGAAGTGGGGAACAGGTGGTCAGTAAAAGTCACATTGGAGATGTTCCAGCCAGGATGGAAAAGGGGAGGGTACAGCTTGAAGCCTTTGATTTCTATTCTAACTTTTCTGCCTCATTGATTGCACTAGTAGTTGAATGGATGAATGAATTCCTGAATGGTGATAGGTGCTTTTACATATGTTATTCATTGACATCTTTCTGCAAAAGCCTGATTTTCAGAATATATCACTAAGTGGTAGCCATTATTACAACTATGTATTTTTATATTAAACAATTGTTGTTTCCTGAAATTAAAAGTAGACTGAAAACACCTTTAAGTTCTAAAAACTAGAACTTGAAAAATTCTATTTTAATGTCTGAACATCCTTTAAAGCATCTTTCATAAGATTGAGATTCAGAGGAAGTTGTTTCGAACTTCTTACTCAATAGAAATGACATATAGGGTATCCCCCAAAAATGGACACACACTTTGAATAATTATAAAGGCAGTATTTATTAAAACACACTTCATTTTCAAAATTGAGCTATCAGCTATTAAAGTGTGTATACATTTTGGGGGACACCCTTTATATTACTTATGAATTAAAAGAAATTACAAATTTGTATCTAAATTTAAGTTGGCCTTTTCTAATTTTAGCATTAATTTTCCAAACCTTAAAAACGATGTTTAAATTAGTCCAAATGGTGCATGAGAGCAGAAGTGTGGCCTGAATGTCCCTGCTTCTGCTTTGTTGGAGATAAGGACTGCTTACTGGGTTTCTGGTTTCCATTACAGCCAATGACATGGAAGGAAGGCTTGTAAGAACAAATGTTTGGTTCTAGGCTGCAGCTTAATTTAATAGTGTACTTGAAAAAGAAGAGTTGATGATTCCTTCCAAAACCCCTGGGGAGGGAGGGGTGATTGTAAACAATTTGGAATGGGACATGAAAGCATTGCAGCAACCATCAAAGTCTTGTCTAAACTTGATTAAATGTTGGCTGTTTTCCTGAATGATTTTAGCTGAAGAATGACTATTAGATTCAAAACCCCTTTCCCTCTGCTCTGATTTGGGAAGTGGGATGTGGTTAATTTTTTATAATTTCAGATAATATGAAGTATTTGGATGGAAGATTACCCCAAGGTTTTCATAATTGTGTTTTTTCTCAAAGTATTACATTTGATTGTATTTTTTAAGAGGCCAGAACCTTAAGCAAATTTTTATGGAAGAAGAGACTTTAAAAAAAAAAGAAACTAAATTTTTTAAAAAATAGAAACTAAGATTGAAGACACAACAGCCATCTAAGTAGGTAGAGTACACAGCTGCCATGGGCAAAACCCCAAAACCTCTCTTACCTGTTACTTGTTGAAGCCTGAAACTTTGAAAATCAGGAATTCGTTATCTTGGGTTAAGACTGTATCTACTGAAACACTAACAGCCTTACTCAGGGTCACACATTAAATTCTCTGGGACATTTTCACCCTAATGGTAATGGCCTCACTGTCCCCACATTTAACAGGCTTTCCCAAATAGGTGGAGATAAAGCAGGCAGAGGCAGGAAGTGGGTGACACTCTTGGAGGAGCTCATCAAAGATCATCAGAAAGTGAGGAAGCACAGAAAGGGCATTTGAAATCTTTTCCCACTTTAGGAACCATTTTTACACATTCTTACTAAAGTCTTCCTCCCTTGCACACTGGAGGAACTTAAGATTGATATGGTAATGTTGTCTAAAGAAAGCACATACACTGGAGTCTCAAGTAACCCTGAACCACAGTCGGAATTATCATAGCAATTAATCCCTCAACATTAGCCAAACTGCTTGCTTACTTTGTTTCTCCACAACAACCTGAAATATTATAATGTCTTTATCACTTTAAAAGCTATTCTACAAAATACTTCTGACATGGGGGGATTCATCTTTCTCCCACAGTTTTATAAAGGAGTGAATTTTATGCTGCTGTGTAAAAATGACACCAGCCCTACAGTTGCCCATCAGGCTTTTTGGACTAAGGTCACTGGTTTCATGGTTACCTCACTGAGATAACAGTGATATATTATTTTAATGTCTCACCATTTAACCTAGTTTTTTTTTTTTTTTTTTTTTTGTAACTTTCAAAGCAATTCAGTACCTAGGAAGGGTAAAAAGGAGATTTCATAAAGTTTGGGTTATTTTGCCATTTTAAAATGATGGTTTGCAGTATGGTAGATGTCTTTGCTTTTTAAAGCTATGGCATAACTATTCAAAAAGTCCTCTTGTAAAGATTACTAGGTCTTCTCATCATTGTTAATTTCCTTACCATATATTGTGCACATATTATGTAGCAGAGACTGGGCTGGGCATTAAGGCAGCAGAGCTGAGATCCACCATCCTGACCTCAGGTTGCTCAGTCTAGTCAGTGCTCAGAAACAGACAAATTGCTATCTGCTAAGAACATGACAGGTTTGCACAGGGGCTGCCAAAGGTTCCTTAGCCATTTCAGGGCACTGGGGAAGCTTTTCTGTGGGGATGTAGTGTCTGAGCTGAGAGTTTTAAGGATGTGAACAATGGTAGGAATCAACCAGAGGAAGAAGTGGCAGCTAGTGTCTCAGGTAAATGAAACAGCGTGTGCACAGAGACAGTGGAGAGAGAGTAATTACCTGTTGGTTTTCACCTCTCTAAGACAGGGCCCAGTTCTTACTCATCACTGGGATCTCTGGGATCTGTCAGGTATGCCACAGTATTCATAAATATTAATTTAATTAAAATGAACTGAACTGCAAATATTTGTGGCTGTTTTCTAGATGTTGGTGATAGGATAGTTGCCAAAATGGAAGTTCTTATTTTATAGTGGTGCTTATGTTCTAAGAAAGCATTAGTGTAAACCAACATTTACTAAGCACTTCCTACCTGACAGGCATTGTCCAAGAGCTTTTTGTATTCACTCATTTGATTTTTGCAACAAGACTGTAAGTAGGTATTATACTATTACCCCAATGGTTGGTACACAACTGGAAGAATAATGAACATGCCCTAACCTGTTTGGCTCAGTGGATAGAGCGTTGGCCTGTGGACTGAAAGGTCCCAGGTTCGATTCTGGTCAAGGGCATGTACCTTGGTTGCGGGCACATCCCCAGTAGAAGGTGTGCAGGAGGCAGCTGATCGATGTTTCTCTCTCACCGATGTTTCTAACTCTCTATCCCTCTCCCTTCTTCTCTGTAAAAAATCAATAAAATATATTTTAAAAAAAAAGAATAATGAACATTTTGGAAAGCCAAAATAGGGTTTTAAATTAAAGATGATATGGTCTTTAAAAAAGGTAAAGAGGAAATAATGATCATATTAGATATCAAAATGCATTATAAAACTATACTAATTAAAATATAGACATGGTGGCTATAGTTAGTAATATTACATTGTATATGTGAAAATTGCTAATAGAATAGATCTTAAAAGCTTTTATCACAAGAAAAAAATTTGTAATGATGTGTGGTGATGTTAACTAGAACTAGTGTGGTGATCATTTCACGACATATATACATTAAATCATTATGTTGCACATCTGAAACTAATATAATGTTGTACATCAATTATATCTTAATAAAAAAAGGAAGAAAAAATATAAAGAGAGAGAGTATAAGAACGGGTTTAGGTCCGTCTGCTGCCACTTTCCTCCTCCCCACTGATTGAAGAATTGAGAGCAACAATGAGAAAAAATTCCTATTTAGATACAGAGAATCATAAATAAATATATATAACATCTGTTGCTGTTCCCTTCACACAGCATTTCCCAGGTGTTCCAATCATAAAACCAGCTGCCCTCACATCAGATCCAGGAGCAGTGAGAAGAAGTTGGATACTGTCTTAAGAAAAGTATTGACAAACCAATTCCTATATTTTCAGTATAGAGAGAACTTTAAAGTTTTGTATAAATGAAATAAACATATTTTTATTATTTTATTTGAGAATTAAAATTAATATATATAAGGTGGGGCAAAAGTAGTTTTACAGTTGTTTGTATAGACAATAATACAATAATTAATTAGTAATACAAGAATAAACTCTGTTTCACATACTCACAACTGTAAACCTACTTCTGCCATGCCCTGAATATAGTGTGTATTTCACCAGACTGAAAACCGAAAACAATTAAGGACTAAGCTCTTCAATAACTTGTTAATTTGCCAGAATCTGAGAAAGATGTTCTAAAATGAAAGTTCCGCATATTTCTCTACCAAACTTGTCCTGATATTTTAAAATTATAAGTTTGATAGAAAAATTATAGATTTTCAATAATAGATACTGTACTTTAGTAAGAATATAATAACATTATGTCTGAAAAATATGCATACCTTAATTAAAAATACTCTATTGCTAAAGAATGCTACCCATCATCTGAGTCTGTTAGAAAAATGGTGCCGAAAGACATGTTGGATGCAGGGTTGCTACAAACCTTCAATTTGTAAAGGAAAAAAAATCCCTGGAGTATTTGTGAAGTGCAATAAAACAAGGTGTGTCTGTATTTATTTATAGTCTATAATAATAAAAGCGTAATATGCTAATTAGGCTGGGCAGCCGAATGACTTTCCAGACGAAGCCAGGGGGCTGCAAGGGCCGAGGCAAGCCACTGAGGCAAGTCACCACAGCTGCAATTGCTGAGCCCCTTGCACAAATTTCATGCATGGGGCCTCTAGTCTATATATATAAAAGCCTAAGTGACCGTTCGACTGGTTGACCATTCGACTGTTCAACCCATCGCTATGATGCGCACTGACCACAAGGGGGCAAATGCTCAATCCAGGAGCTGCCCCCTGGTGGTCAGTGCACTCCCACAGCAGGAGTGCTGCTCAGCTGACTGACAGGTACCAGAAGCCCAGCTCATGGCTGGCAAGCGCAGACACTCCCCCTGCGCGCCCCTCCCCCATCTGGACCAGGACCAGGACTGGGACTGACTGGGCACAAGCCTACAGCCACTTCTCAGTCATGGGCATGCCGGTATTGCCTAGGACAGGCACGCGGAGACCGCAGTGGAGCGGCAGTGAGCCTACCGAGTGGCAGCGGTGGCAGGTGCAGCGAGGCCGGGATGAGCAGGAGCAGCAGGCAGAAGTGGCAGGCAGTGTTGGATTGCCAGTTTTGGCCCGATCCCCACAGGCCATGCCGAGGAACCCCACCAGTGCACGAATCGGTGCACCACGCCTCTAGTTTTAATATATTTTTATTGATTTTTTTTTTTTAAGAGAGAGGAAGGAAGGGGTAGAGAGAGAGGGAGAGAGAGAGAGAGAGAGAGAGAGAGAGAGAAACATTGATCAGCTGCCTTCTGCAGGCCCTGACTGGGAATCAAACCAGCAACCTCTTGGTGCATGGAACCCAACCAACATTGGCCACGGCTAGGTGTGTCTGTATTTGGAAAGTTACTTTAACAAGGGAAGAAAGCTGTTAGCAGTGTTGTGAAGGATAGATGGAAAAAAATAAAGCTGGAGTCAGGGAGACTGGCCCAGGTTGGAGATGACAGAGCAGTAGATGAGAAAAGAAAGAGACAAATTCAGGAGATTTAAAAAACAGACATGATAAGATTTTACTAATTGAGAATAGAAGACAAAAGGATTGGATTTGAATGAGGACCTAGAATAATAGCTTTCCAACTTGTGTAGTTACATCACTGAGCAGGATAAGAACTCAGGAGAAGCAGGTATGAGTGAAGACTTTGAATTAGGACGTGTTAAATTTGATAAGTCTGTGTGACCACCAGTGGAAGTGTCCATAGGACAGTTACTGTTCTAGGGTGCAGATAAATGTCTGAGATATCTAGAAAGGTATTTTAGGGAATCGTCAGAATATACAGTCAGTGGGAGATTAAAAACGGCAGTGGAGTAAGTGGATGCTGCACAGACACGCTCCCAGGAACAAACTGGAATTACAACTAAAATGCAGAACAACTTCCTGAATAATCAATGGAAGAGTTGCTGGAGAGAACCCTGATACCCGAGGACCAAAAGTGGAGACAGATAGGAGGGGTGGAGGCGCAAAAGGGCTGGCCCACAGACAGCAACTAAAGTTCTGGAGAGATATCCTAGCTGTGAGGGGTTGCCATTGAGAACTCTGTGATCTAATTCCCAAGCTGGGCCCCCCAGCAGAGAACCCACATAACATCTGGCTGTGAAAAGCAGCAGAGTTGCTGTCTGCCAGGGAGAGACAGCTGGAAATTCAGGCACCCTCTTAAAGGGCCAACACACAAAATTCCCTGTGGAGCCACTCACCTTCTACTCTGGCAGAGGGAGGGCAGAGTGGACTGGAGTTGTGTGAGCAGAAACCAGGATTGGGGACTTTGGGGTTAGAGCTCAGAAGGCAGACACCCCCGGTTTCCTGTGCTGAGTCATTCCCTCACACAGCAAAGAATATCTTTCCCACATAGACATTTGCTATATACAGGTGGTCTTGCCTTGGGGGAAGACAGTTGACCAGCAGGTATTGGGAAACACCTTGCCCCTTGGTGTGGAGTTCCTGAGGCCACTTAAGAGACTAAAAATAACAATTAACCTCCAGGCAGAAGCAACTGCCCCACCTTGTTGAAAAAAATCTCTCATCACACCTGAGGATGATTGCCTTAGGGCAATTCAAGTTGGAATCCTATCAGTCTGTAGCAGGGGTGGTCTCTGGAAGCTTTGAGTCTTTGCCTGATCTAATTAGTCAGAAATAGCATTTGACTCTGTTCTGCACTAGAGATTGAGAGGTGTAGCAGATCTACCCAATACATAGTCACAAACCCAAACAGGCAGCCAAAATGAGGAGACAAAGAAACAACCCCCAAATAAAAGAACAAGAGAATTCTATGGAAGAAGAGATAAATGAAATAGAGATAAGAAATTTATCTGAAACAGAGTTCAGAGTAATGATGGTAAAGATGCTCCAAAGCATGAGAAAAGATATAGTAACTATGAAAACAAATAAAGAATGACATAGCACAAATAAAGAACACATTGGAAGGAAGACACAGCAGATTAGGGGAAGCTGAGGATCAAATCAGTGAATTAGACAACAGAGTTGAAAAATCACTCAATCAGAGAACCAAAAAGAAAAAACAATTAAAAAACAGGAGGACAGCTTAAGGAAGCTGTGGGAAAATGTGTAATATAACAATATTAAAGTATCAGGTGTGCCAGAAGAGGCAGAAAGGGAAAAAGGGATAGAGAACGTGTTTGAAGAAGCAATTGCAGAAAATTTCCCTAACCTGGTAAAGGAAAAAGTCACACAAGTTCAGGAGGCACAGAGAACCCCAAGCAAGAAGATCCCAAACAGGCCCACACCCAGACACATTATAATTAAAATGCCAAAAATTAAAGACAAAGAGAGAATTTTAAAGGCAGCAAGAGAAAAGAAAACTGTTACCTGTAAAAGAGGTCCCATAAGGCTGGCACCTGATTTCTCATCAGAAACTCTACAGGCCAGAAGGAAATGGCATGAAGTACTCAAGGTAATAGAAGGCAAGGATCTGAAACCAAGATTACTATATCGAGCAAGGCTATCATTCAAAATAGACAGTCAAATAAAGAGCTTCCCAGACGAAAAAAAAAAAAAAAAAGTCTAAAGGAGTACATCACCACCAAGCCAGCATTACAAGAAATGCTAAAGGGACTGCTATAATGAGCAGAAGAAACAGAGAGAAACCTAGCCATACAGAATTAAAATGGCAATAAATAAGTACCTATCAATAATAACCCTAAATGTAAGTGGATTAAATGCTCCAATCAAAAGGCATAGGGTAGCTGAGTAGATACATCAGAATATAGGTGGAAGTTGGAGCTATGTGTTTTTGGAATCACCAAGGGAAAGTGTAAATTAAATGAAGTGCTCTAGAAAATATTAGAATTTAAAAGATTAGGAAAGAAGACTGAGAAAAAATCATCAGAGGTTGTCATGGAAGCAGGAGAGAGTGATGTCACAGGTGCCAAAGAAAAAACTGAGAAGGAGGTGTGGTCAGTGATCAATGACACAGAAACCAAAGTCTAAGAATTCTATGTTGGATTGGGTGATATGGATGTCTGCTCTGCCTTCTGCTGAGGTTGCTTTACTATTCGAATGCAGATGGAAGCCAAAGTGAAGTGGGTTAAGGAGTGAATGGGAAGGTAGTAAAGAAGTAGATAGGGTTTTTATAGACTAATCTTTGAAGAAGGTTGTTTGTGAATGGAAAAAAGAATGTGTAGAAGATCGAATACCATTTTTCTCCTTAAAGATGAAAGGATTGAGCATGTTCATAATCTAAGGGAAGAAAGCAGTAGACAGGGAGAAATTTAGAATATAACATAGCATGGATGATGGAAAAGACTAAAGCATCAAAGGAGATAAGAAGACTCCTACCAAGTGTAGCTTTGATAAAGTGGAGAAACACCCTCTCAAATGAGGTGTAAGGAGGGAAAGATAGGTGTAAATGAAGATAAATTTATAGTTAGGTAGAGGAAAGGCAAGAGATTGAGGGAGTTCCCATCTGATGATGATTTGTGGGAAGGGGCCATAAGGAGAGTAATAAAGGTTTGGCAGCACCATTTAGAAATTTAGGGTGGAGGTGGCTGTTTAAAAACATGGAGGATAACTGCACAGCTTTGGGCAAGAACTGTCTGTGGCTGGAATTCATAAATGTAAGAAACATGATGTAAGAAACATCCAAACCTGTTGAGAATTTTTGTAAGAGTTTGTTTGAGCCAAACTGAAGACATGTCAGAAAGCAAGATCTCAAATACTCCAGAGAATGAAAGTTTTGCAGTTTCTAGTATATATTTGGAATTAAGAAGGAAAGAGGAAGATTACATGAAAGGTGGAAGGAAGCAAGGTACCAAGATTATGTGCTTCCTTAAGGGTGGTTTGCCTCCAATGGGTCTGGAAAAGAGAATTACTCTGGCATTTCAAAGGTGTGTTAACCTAGATGCACAAGAATGATGGACAGGGCTTGCTTAAGGCAAAGATAAACCTTTTACTAAAGTTATATGCCTGAGGCATGACTTCCTACTATGACCTGTCCCGTTAGGAATTTATGATCAGATCACCCTGTGAGATTACTTTTGGTCATTGGACTTGGCAGATTTGTTACACAATTTTCATCCACAATTACCCCTTTTGGTCATAAATCAATTCAAGGAATGCATTGAAGACCAAACTTCTGGTCAAATAGTGTGGTCTCAACTCTAGGAAGGCTCGTTCCTAGGAAGTCTCAGTATTGGCATGGTCTTGTTGAAATGGTGGACCATTGGGGATGGGGCAATACCTTAACTATAAATATGAGTTGAGGCTGAATTTTCCCCAAAGGGGAGGGGAGATAAATGGAAGGCAGTCAGGTTTCATGGCCTTCATTGTGAAAAACACTCTGGATTATTTCTATCTTGTCAATGATCATGATTTGGGTTTTGCCATCTGTTTTACTTTTATGTATTTTGAATCTACATCACATTTACATAAGCCATAAAAAGAGTACTAAAAGTTATATATTTTCAGTAGTCATAAACAGTTGGACTATATAGGAAAATCTAAAAAATAAATATAACTATTATTATAACTAATATTATTAGCAGACAGGTAAAGACAATCAAACAATTGGTTTCTGAGTAAAATATCAATCCATAGGTATACAGGTCTTGTTGATATCTTACGATAGCTGTGTACATCTGATATTGGCAGCTTCTCCTCCTCAAGGAGTTTTTGGTGTTTGTTGTAGGCAAAAGCAAGTGTCAGAGACAGTGATAAATGCCGTTTGTGGTTAGGTGCCGGGTAAAGTCCCTTCCAATGAGGCCAGATGATGAATTTGATATCCTTTGCAATAAATAAAATCTCCACATGGCAGTCAATGATCTTTCAAGTCTTCAGAGATTTTGCTGTGAAAAGAAGTAATGAACTATTTGGCATTTTCTTGAAGTGACTTTATCAAATCTTGGTAATAGTGTAAGATACCTCCTTTTAATGAAATTTCTTTTTTGTAACGGGAGAAAGTAAAACTTTTGAGGTATTCCAGGGGCCCTTCTGGAACACCACAAAGTTATTTCTATCACTTTTAACTATATATTGAGATTTAAAGCCTCAATTTCTAATGAAAACTAAGAAGGCAAATTTATGAAGACATTTTTAATCTCTAGAAACATATTTCGTAGACATCAAAGTAAATGATTAACATGAACTTATTTTTGTAAACCTGAGTGAAACATAAACGTAAACATATTTGCTATCAATTCCTCAAAAGACATGTTTTTCCTACATAAAACATTTAAACTAGCTTTTATTTACTAAAGCGTTTTTGTTTTTTTATCCTCACCTGAGAATATGTTTTTATTTATTTTAGAAAGAGAGGAAGGGAGAGGGAGAGAGGAATCGAACCTACAATCCTTTGACGCATGGGATGACACTCCAACAAACTGAGCCACCCAGGCAGGATGCTTTAAATTGCTTTTAACAATATCATCTGGAGGTAGAACATTATTTCACACAGATAGACACAGAGACCTTTAGCTATGAGAAAAACTAGTTTACAAAAGAACAGCTGGGTCTAAATTTAGTTTTGGCAGTTGGGATAAGATCTATCCATGATAAGTCAAGTTCCAAATGACCTCCTCCCTTTTAAGGTAAAGACAGCTGTTTTTAATACCTCAAATAATTGGGCAGCCACCTAAATAATATCACAGGTTGACCCATTTATCTAAATCCTCTTTTTGAAATTTTGAGACCAATTAAAGATGCTTTCTATTCATTCTGCCTAATTTTAGTTGGCTTTTTCTAATTGTGCACACAAAAGATTAACTTAGAAGTAACATAGGATCTTCATTTGGCCATCTTCCTCCAGGACTGTTAATGGCAGGCTGACAGTTGTGGGGCTTGTCAGCCTCAGAGGCACAATTTGCTATGTTAATTGTAGTTTTCTTCAGAGATATGTAGAGATTGAACAAACTTCTAGGGAAGACCAGCCTTTACGAACATGTCTCCAGAAGAGCCAAATGCAGTGGATAATCCAATAGGACTGCTTCATGCCCAGAGGAAATTTTTCCTCAGCATACTTCAAAAATATTCTTAGATACTTAAAAGTACTTGAGATTAGGGTTGGGGAAGCAAGTGTCTTTCTTCTTTGGAGCTCAAAAAGTTCAGTTTCTCATTTAACCAGCAAAGATTTTGTTCAGATTCTCAATAAGCTATCCAATTTAAAAATTAAAGGTGATTTTAATTTGCATTTCTCTGATGACTAGTGACTTTGAGCATTTTTTCATGTGTTTCTTGGCCATTTGTATGTCCTCTTCGGAGAAATGTCTATTCAAGTCTTCTGCCCATTTTTAAATTGGATTGTTTGTCTTCCTTTTGTTGAGTTGTATGAGTAGCAACTCTTTTTTTTTTTTTTTTTTTCTCCTTCCCAAGGTTATCTCAACCCTTACCCACCTGGAGGATTTTCTAAGAGCAGCACAAATAAGTCCTGGATCTGCTGTGTTAAGCAAGGAGGTCCACAATTTCAAGAAAAAAAACTCACGAAAATTCACCGAAAGCAAAGTGGGGAGCCAGTGGAGCACAGTGGGGTTTTACTTATACCTAACACTGGGTCCGGGTCCACAGGGTGATTCTGAGTGGCCTTCTTCAGAATCCTGCCAACTATGCCATTTAAACACTGATATAAGAAACTCCAAACCTCTAGTGAAGTTTTATGAGTTTCTTTGAGCCAAACTGATGAAATGCTGGAAAGCAAGATCTCAGATCCTCTGGAGAATGACAGTTTTGCAATTCCTTTTATACATTTGGAATTAAGGAGAGAACATAAAGATTACATGAAGGTGGGAAAAAGCAAGGCAGACAAATCTCTATGATTGGATTACAGGATAGTTAACAAGATTATGTGCTCCCTTGAGGGTGCTCAGACCTCTGAGAGGTCTAAAAGAGGATTACTCTTGCTTTACAAAGGTATGTTAACCTAGATATGTAAGAACAATGGACAGGGCTTGCTTAAGGCAGGTAAATCTTTCATTAAAAAAACTAGAGGCCCCGTTCATGACATTTATGCACTGGGGGAGGGGGGGCGTCCCTCAGCCCGGCCTGCGCCCTCTCGCAGTCTGGAACTCCTCAGGGGGATGTCCACCTGCTGGGGGGAGCGGGTCTAAGCTGGCAGGTGGACATCCCCCAAGAGGTCCTTAGCACTGCGGAGGAGGAAGAGGTTCCCACCACTGCTGCTGCACTCACCAGCCGTGAGCCAAGCTTCTGGCTGAGCAGCGCTCCCTCTGTGGGAGTGCACTGACCACTAGCAGGCAGCTCCTATGTTGAGCGTCTGCCCCCTGGTGGTCAGTGCACATCATAGTGGCCGGTCATTCTACCATTCGGTCAATTTGGATATTAGGTTTTTATTATATAGGACTAGACGCTTGGTGCATGAAATTCATGCATGGGTAGGGTCCCTAAGTCTGGCTGGTGATCAGGGCTGATCAGGGCCTTCTGGCTGCTGACCGGGGCCTCCCTTCCCCTGCTGCTGGCCAGGGCCTCCCTTCCCCTGCTGCTGGCCAGAGCCTTCCTTCGTTCCACGCTGCCCTCTGGTGGTCAGCGCATGTCATAGGGAGCAATAGAACTCCCAGTCTCCTGGTCAAACTCCCATGGGGACACTTTGCATTATTAGCCTTTTACTAGAGGCCTGGTGCATGAAATTCGTGCATGGGGGGAGGGGTCCCCTCAACCCAGCCTGCACCTTCTCCAATCTGGGACCGCCCATTTGGGCATCTCTCTCACAATCCTGGACCGCTGGCTCCTATCACTCACCTGCCTGCCTGCCTGATCGCCCCTAACTGCCTCTACATGCTGGCCTGATTGCCCCTAACTCACCCCCCACCAGCCTGGTCACCCATTACTGCCCCCCCTGCCAGCCTGGTCACCCTCAACTGCTCCCCTCTGCCAGCCTGGTCACCCCTAACTGCCCCCCCTGCCGGCCTGGTCGCCCCCAACTGCCCCCCCCCCACCAGCCTGGTCGCCCCACGTAGCCTGCTGTTCAGTTGTTTGGTCATCCCTCACTAACCCCCCTGCTGGCCTGGTTGTAGGCAGCCATCTTGTGAGGGTGTGATGGTCAATTTGCATATCACCTCTTTATTATATAGGATATATATAGATTATACTAGTATGCCTGGGGTATGACTACCCACCCCAATTAGAAATTTATGATCAAATCAAAGATTACTTTCGGTCACTGGACTTGTCAGGTTTATTACAGAGCCCCTGTTTTGTCCAGAAATTTATAGTTGTGCTAATTTACATGGGATATGCTTATTGCTCTGTTACAGACAGGGACAAGAACGATTAGGCTGAAGTAATGACTGGCTTGATCCAATCAATGGAGCCATAAGGCTTTAAAGGCTCTTGGTGAGGCTGACAATGTCTAAAGTCATACAGCCAACAGGTGCAGAGCTGGATTTGAACATAAAGTTGACTAGCTTTACAACCTTAGCTGAACTGTGAGGGTGCTGAGTAGGTCAACTATACTGACAGGACCTTGGAATGAAGACCAAAGCCTAAGATCCAGATGACAAAATTCCTGATGGATGTTTTATGGTTAAACAATTAATATTTACTGCTCTTCTGCTGAGTTAGGCTTTCAAAAATCAGATATCACCTTTCATTCAATCATGTTAAAGATTCTTTTAAAGTGTTGTTTTTGTTTTGCAAATTAAATTGTATCTATAGGAGACATAATTTTTTTAAATTAAATATAATACAAATTAAAACAACAATGAGGTACCACTACATACCTATAAGAATGGCCACAATCCAAAACACTGACAACATGAATGAAATGCTGACAAAATGTGGAGCAACAGGAACTCTCATTTATTGCTGATTGGAATGCAAAATGATACGATTACTTTGGAAGACAGTTTGGCAGTTTATTATAAAACTAAACATACTTTTACCATAAAATCCAGCAATCTTGCTCCTCAGTCTTTATACAAAGGAATTGAAAACTTATGTCTACACAAAAACCTGAACACAGTTGCCTATAGCAGCTGTATTTATAATTGCCAAGACTTGAAAGTAACCAAGATGCCCTTCAATAGGTGAATGGATAAGTAAACTGTGGTACATTTATTTTTTTAACATATTTTTATTGATTTCAGAGTGGAAGGGAGAGGAAGAGAAACATCAATGATGAGAGAGAACCATTGATCGGCTGCCTCTTGCATACCCCCTACTGGGGATTGAGCTTGAAACCTGGGCATGTGCCCTTGACCAGTATCAAACCTGGGACTCTCCAGTCCATAGGCTAATGCTCTATCCACTGAGCCAAACCAGCTAGGACTAAACTGTGGTACATTTATGAACTGTTATTCAGTATGAAAAAGAAATGAGCTATCAAGCTATGAAAAATATAGAGGATTTTTAAATGCATATTATTAAGTGAAACAAGCCAATTGGAAAAGGTTACATACTGTGTGATTCCAACCATATGATATTCTGGAAAAGGGAAAATTATGGAGACGATGAAACAATCAGTGGTTGCCAAGTACTAGGTGGGTAAGGAGGAGGGGAGTTGTAAGGGACGGAAAATGATGAGTACGTAGGAGAGACAGGATTTTTAGGCCAGTGAAAATACTGTCTTTAATATACTATAATGATGCATACATGTCATTGTACATTTTTCAAAACCCATAGACTGTACAACACCAAGGAGGAATCTATGAAATTTGGGTGATAATGATGTAACAATGGAAGTTCATCAGTTGCAACAATGTACCATTCTGGTGGGCAATGTTGATAATGAATGTGTGGGAGCAGGGGGACATATGAGAAATCTTTGTACCTTTCTCTCTATTTTGTGAACCTAAAACTTCTCTAAAAAATAGTCTTAAAAATTAAATGTATATAGCCTACCATCTTGAAAACTAATCTTATCCTCTCGTGTGTTTTTTTTAATGTTTCTCTTTTCTTAATGTTTTTCTTAATTTTTTTTTTTAGGGAGAGAGAGAGGAAGGAGAGGGAGAGAGAGAGAGAAACATCAATGTGAGAGAAAAATATCGATTGCATGTGCCCTGACTTGGAATCAACCGGTGACCTTTCGATGCTCGGGATGACACTCAACAAACTGAGCCATACCGTCAAGGGCTTGTCCTCCTTTTAAAACATTTTTTAAGCTTGATTTTAGAGAGAGGAAGGATGAGAGGAGAGAGAGAGAGAGAGAGAGAGAGAGAGAGAGAGAGAGAGAGAGAGAGAGAAAGAGAGAGAGAGAGAGAGACTTATGTGAGAGAGAAATATTGATAGATTGCCTTCCCCACACACCCAGGCGGGGGATCAAACCCACAATCTGGTATGTGCCCTGACCGGGAATCAAACCAACAACCTTTGGTGCAGGGGGTGATGCTACAACTAATTGAGCACACTGGCCAGGGCTAATTTTGTCCTCCTTACATACAAATATTATGGATGTGTGGGATGGGGTGGAAAGGTGGTGGAAAGTGAGTAAAATAGGAAGTAAACTAAATGAGGAGACTTGGGCTGGAAGATAAACTTGGGGAATTAAGTAGTGATTGATGTAAGGTTTTAAATGTTTCTTTACTTTCTTTTCATGTAGCAGTTTTACTCAAGGGATAATGGAAGTAGAAAAACTTCTCCAAAAACCTCTTCAAAAGCTTTTGATAAAAGTCTGCACATACCTCCTGGGTAGTAATAGATTAAAAGCAAAGTGCTATTAAGCTGGTAGGTAACGCAGGATGCTTTCCTGTGTTAGAGAGACAAATTACAGAGAGACTGTGTCTGCTTTTCCATGGTCAACTGGTAACCAGAAAGTTTTGCCAGAAAGTTAGGCCTTTTTGACCAATGATAGGTCTTCCACAGCAGGTTATAGTTCCTCCCACTGTGCATTGGGTCAGTGTAGAAAAATAGAACCATGCCTCATCGCCCGCCACACCACTCGCACTATAACACGCCTCATCTCATATCACCTCCCCACACCTTACTACCCACCCCACACCTTGCCACACTGCTGGGAGAAGGCAAATTGAATGCTGAGGCAGGCCCTTGGAAGAGTGAGCTCCGCAGCACTCAGGCAAGCTGTGCAGTGAGCAGGCAGGAAGAGAGTGGAAGCAGTAATAGTAACGGCAGTCAAATGCAAGCATGAAGGATGCCACTGTAGAAAAGATGCAAGACCAAGTGTACACCAGAGAGAAGGACCCCAAGTCAGGACGTATAAAACACGAAAGGAAGGTGAAAATAGGGAGACAATGTGAATTTGTAAAAATCTTTATCCTAAGATCAAGAATACCCTGGTGTTAGTGGCAGGAACTGACCCCGTGCCACTTACAGAGGGAGTTTAGGTTCTCTTAAGGCACCTACCAGGAAGGATAGAGTTAATGCAAGTTACAATGCTTTAACAATATTTATGTCAAAAAAGTAACCTAAAAGGATAAAACAAGACACAAAGGACTTGGGACTTTAAAGAGTGGAGTCATATATCATAGTTAATTGGATATTTTTTATTTAATAAATTGGTTACAATTCTTTTTATATTCTTTATTAAATTGTTTTAAAGGAGTCCCATTTTCCTTCACAAATCACCACTTAAGAATACTTATACAATATTAATTTTTTCTTAAATACCTGATTCCAGATGGGTTCTACCCTCTATGGGATCATGGATCTGGCTCCAGATGGAGACGAGATATGTGAGTGGCTTTCCCTTGCTCCTGTAAACCTGGGCAGAGAGAAGAAAGGAGTGAAAGTGGTTGAATTAAACTCAGTGTAAGGATGATTTACAAGAGTATTTTCTGTTGTCAACTGGACACATGGAGGAAAATCTATTTTGTATGCCACAAATTCATAATTAAATTGGAAAACTGATTCATTAATTTTGAATTATTTTATTTGATCTGTGAGTGAAAAGGGGACTCTGTAATAAAGCTGATAAGCTCAGTGACCAAAAGTAACCTAATAAGATGAGCTAATCATAAATTCCTAACAGGGCAGGTTTTAAAGATTTATCTGCCTTAAGCAAGCCCTGCCCATTGTTCTTGTGTTCTCGGTTAACACACCTTAGAAATGCCAGAAGGATCCTCTCTTCCAGACCCCTCAGAGGGTAACCACGTCAAGGGAGCACGTAATTTTAACTATCCTCTAATCCAATCATAGCGATTTGCTTACCTTCCTTACCTTCCCTGCTTAATTCCAAATGTACAAAAGGAACTGCAAAATGGTCCTTTGCCAGAGCATTGAGATCTTGCTTCCCAGGATGTCATCACTGTGGCTGAAATAAACTCTAATAAAAATTCTCTACAGGTTTGGACGGGGTTTCTTTTTTGTTTGTTTTGTGTTTTTTTGTTTTTTTTCATAGTTTTTTTAAAATATATTTTTATTGATTTTTTACAGAGAGGAAGGGAGAGGGATAGAGAGTTAGAAACATCGATGAGAGAGAAATATCAATCAGCTGCCTCCTGCACACCCCCTACTGGGGATGTGCCCTCAACCAAGGTACATGCCCTTGATCGGAATCGAACCTGGGACCCTTCAGTCCACAGGCTGACACTCAATCCACTGAGCCAAACTAGTTAGGCTGGTTTGAACGTTTTTAATGTTGACAGATATTAGTTATAATTTTTAGAACAGTCAAGATTGAATACTTACTGTTATAGTTACCTCAGACTTCAGAGATATGTTATTTTGGAAATTAACACTTCCCTTCAGAGGAAATAGCTGACTCCTCATGGTGGTAGGATGGAGATCAAAACCTGGGCCTCCTGGCCCTGGCTGATGTGGCTCAGGGAATTGCGTGTGGGCTCTAGTACCCCTCCATAATCAACCAGTCCTTGGATACAGGCTGATTTCAGGGAGGGAGCATGGCCTTGGCAGCAGGTTTGGGGTGGGGGGTGGTCTTTGACTGAGTGAGGGCAATTTTGGGAGAACTTGACTGAAGGTGGTGAGTTACCATTACTCCCAGCAGCTAGGGAAATGAATGCCACAGGGTACCTTAGAGCCTCCACTACAAATACCAAACACTAGCTTGGTAATGATGCTTTCCCATAGTTCCACTTAATTTCTCCCTCGAGTTAACAAGACTCTTTCTGATAGATCCCTGATTGTTATCAGGCTAAAAAGAAGTATAACATGTAGCATACAGCTAAGACCCTATCAGGAACTCTATAATGTTTATTCATAGATAAAAATCAAAGAAATTAATTGTAATATTTACTGTGGTTTGAACAAGGTAACTTATATTAATGACATTTTCCCTGAGTTAAAGCTATACTTTGAAATTAGAAATATGATTTATCATGTTAAATACATTATACTTATAGTTTTAGAAAATCTCTTTGCTTTTTGATTGGCTGAAAATGATTGGGGGGAGAATAGGGAGGGGGAAAATTAGAAACCAACATGTTGTCTATATATGTAAAAAGCCGGTGACTGGAATGCTGTAACGACCAGAACGACCAGTCACTATGATGCCCACTGCAGCCAATGAACCAGCCCCATCTGGGGGTGGGGCCAGCCAGACCTCCTGCAGCCCCTCCTCCAGTCAGCCCCACCCCTGATTGGCCCCCCCACCCCAAAAGGGGGTGGGGCTGGCTGGCCAACCTCCTACAGCCCCTCCCCCCAGCTGGCCCCACCCCCAATGGGCCCCCACCACCCTGATCAGCCCTCAGCCCCTCTCCCTGGCCGGCCCCACCCCTGATTGGCTCCCCTACCCCAATAGGGGGTGAGGCCAGCCAGCCAACCTCCTGTAGCCCTTCCCCCCACCCAGCCCCACCCCAGATCAGCCCCCCACCCAGATCAGGGGCAGGGCCAGCTAGCCAACTGCCTGTGGCCCCTCCCCCTAGCCAGCTCCGCCCCTGATCAACCCCACACTCACCAATCGAGGGTGGGGTTGGCTGGCCAACCTCCCACAGCCCCTCCCCCAGCTGCTGACCCCCGATCGACCCCCCCACCCCAATCAGGGGTGGGGCCTGCCCGCCAATCGCCCGCAGCCCCTCCACCCAGCCCCAATCAGGGCTGGCTGGCCGGTCAGCCAACTTCCTGCCATTTCCTCCTCCCAACAGGCCCTGCGCCAATCCGCCCCAATTGGGGCCGGGCAGGATGGATCCCACCTGTGCACAAATTCATGCACTGGGCCTCTAGTCTATATATATAAAAGCCCAGCGACTCTTATGGTGGAATGACCAGAATGACCAGTTGCTATGATGCACACTGACCACCAGGGGGCAGATGCTCAATGCAGGAACTGCCACCTAGTGGTCAGTGTGCTCTTGAAGCAGGAGTGCCACTCAGCCAGGAGCCAGGCTCATGCTGGTGAGTGCAGCAGCGGTGGCTGGAGCCTCTCCCACCTCCACAGCAGTGCTAAGGAGCAGTGAGCCAAGCGATAAGGAGTGAACAGGTGGGCAGTTAGGAGCAAGGGGTCCCGGATTGCGAGAGGGATGTCCGACTGTCGGTTTAGGCCCAATCAGGCCTAAAGCGGCAGTTGGCCATCCCCTGAGGGGTCCTGGATTATGAGAGGGCACAGGCTGGGCTGAGGGGACCCCCCCCACCTTGCATGAATTTCATGCATTGGGCCTCTAGTGTTAAGATAAAAAAACAAGAGAGTAAGTCTAAAGATACAACTTTCATGAAAGTCTTCCCTGTTGTCCTAATTAATTGCACAGGTGCTTAAGAGGAAAAAACCCTACTAACTTCTTCGTGTGTGTGTGTGTGTGTGTGTGTGTGTGCACGCGTGTACCCCTTTTCATGTCCTTTGTGGTTCAGGGTTCAGGTTCAGGGTTTGGGTTCTGGAGGAGGCCGCACACAAATGAAAGAGACTAGAAAAATATTAATTTGGGAAATGGGGGCCAGGTGGAAGCCCAACTCTAGTGGGAGGACTACACTTTGCTTTGGCCTTGCCATCCCTTTTATTTGGGATACACCCATTGCCCTTAGGCAGGCAATTCCAGTAACAGGCAGATTATCTTATCAGTAAGGATTTACATGATTATTTGGTGGGGAAGTTGCTTCATCGACCATTGTCTCAATTAGATAGGGAGTGGTTGGCTCTGACCTTTCAGAGCTTCAAGGTTGACCAGCCTTCCGGGTTCCTTGTCCACACCTTTTTAGTGAGACAATGATCAGTTTCCGGCATGTGTGTGTGTATGTAAACCCTGCTAACATCTAAGTTAGCTTGTAAACCTTTTTTATTTGTGTCACCAAGGGTTACAAAGTGAATAAATCAACATCCCTGCAGCACACACTTAAAAATGCTAAACTATTTATATTCCTAATAGTTTATTTTTTCATTAAGAAATAGGATGGAGCCCTAACCGCTTTGGCTCAGTGGCTAGAGCAGGGGTGGGCAAACTTTTTGACTTGAGGGCCACAATGGGTTCTTAAACTGGACCGGAGGGCCGGAACAAAAGCATGGATGGAGTGTTTGTGTGAACTAATATAAATTCAAAGTAAAGGAGCGGAGGGGAGAGCAAGAGAACCCTCCGCTCTTTCGGCTCCACAGGCCGTAGTTTGCCCATGGCTGGGCTAGAGCATCAGCCTGCAGACTGAAGGGACCCAGGTTCGATTCCGGTCAAGGGCATGTACCTTGGTTGTGGCCACATACCCAGTAGGGAGTGTGCAGGAGGCAGCTGATCGATGTTTCTTTCTCATTGATGTTTCTAACTCTCTATCCCTCTCTCTTCCTCTCTGTAAAAAATCAATAAAATATTTTAAAAAAAAAAGAAAGTAAGAAATAGAATGGAGCCCTAGCCTGGCTCAGTGGATACAAGGTCCACCCCTGGGTTCCATTCCAGTCAAGGGCACGTACCTCAGTTGCAGGTTCCATTCTGGTTGGGGTGCATGGGTGGCAACCAATCGATGTGTCTCTCTCACATTGATGTTTCTCTCTGTCTTTCCTCCTCCCTTCCACTCATCCTGAAAATCAATGGAAAAATAGCCTCCAGTGAGGATTAACAAAAACAAACAAACAAAAGAAATAGTATGGAGCCCTTGCCTGGTAGCTCAGTTGGTTAGAGCTTTGTCTCCATATGCCACGGCTGTGGGTTCGATCCCTGGTCAGGACACATACAAGAAGCAACCAATGAATTCATGGAACAACAAACGTCTTCCCTGCCTCTCTCTCTCTGTCTCTCTCTCCCTTTCTCTCTAAAATCAATCAATAAATTTAAAAAATGAAATAGGATGGAATAAAATTTTCACATTAAAGTAGGATGAAGACTTGAAGTCAGAAGAATAAAACACTAAAAATGGAGACATGTGGGCTTGTGTTGAATAACTCAGGTGTTCTCACCCCATCTCGAAGATCATTTGACCAAAGCTGTGTTTAGTGTGCTTATATACCTGTCTGTGTGCACAAAATAACTGTGATCTAAGGAAAAGATATCCCCAAGTTTTAACTGGTGCTCCAAACAAAAAGCAGCCCTCAAGGAAAACAATAAAAAAAGAAGAATCCAAACATCACAAATAGCATTGAGAACTGTAATGAAAGGCTTTCTTGTGTCACTAAAGCATCCCTTTGGCAGGCCCAGCTGCAGCTGTTAAAGTCTGGGGAACATTCTAAAGGGCAGATGTGGCAGTGCCCCCTTTCCAGGAGGCAGGCCCTCATGTTTCTCACTTCCAGGCCTAAAAGAGCAGCCGCAGAAGCCCGCACCCTCAACTGCCTCAGGGTTAGTGATGTGAAGCAAGAGGCTGTCTCTTCTATTTGAATTATGACTTCTCAAAATGCCAAAAAATCAACCAGTTGAAGTTTTAGCTAGCTTTTAATTTTTAAGAACAACAAAAACTTATTTTGATACATCGTTAAAGCTTAAGGTAATTACCATAAATTTTATAAATTTTTGCTTTGGTGAATCATTTGATGAACAATTTCTGATGCAAAGAAAAGGTGGTACCTGGTCTCCCACATTCATTCCTGAACAGTATCATGGAATTGAGGAGCACACATGACCTGGAGGGACCTTTGCTGGCATCCCAGAAGCAGTGGAATTCTAGCGCTGGAGAGCATGGCTAGTGTGCAATCTAGCAACTCTGAAACAAGGCAAGGACCCGCACCCCATTCCCAAACTACCACACTACCCTTGTAATGAAGTCACATTTCAAAATTTCCTGTTTCCCTTTTCTTGAATGAGACGTTAATGTATCCATTGAGTTGTCTTCCTTCTATAACCCCATGTCTTTCCTTGGTCAGGAGTATGTCCACATAAAAACAGAACTAATCATGATTTGTTATTTCACAGTCAAAGAGACCAAGTGATTATCTTGTTTACAAGTTATTATGGTGTTATGTAGATGGATAGGAGCATGCTCAGATCCCCCATCCCGTAAAGGAAACAATAACAACAACAACAAACCTTTAACAATAAATAAACCCAAACCAATATGCGCAATTAATATTTGACAAAGGAGGCATGAGCATACAATGGAGTCAAGACAGTCTCTTCAATAAATGGTGTTGGGAAAATTGGACAGATACATGCAAAAAAATGAAACTAGATCACCAACTTACACCATACACAAAAATAAACTCAAAATGGATACAGGACTTAAATATAAGACGGGAAACCATAAAAATACTAGAGGAATCCTCAGGCAGCAAAATCTCAGACATATGCCAAAAGAACTTTTTCAGTGATACTGCCCCTAGGGCAATGGAAGCCAAAGAGAAAATAAACAAATGGGACTACATCAAAATAAAAAGCTTTTGCACAGCAAAAGAAACCATCAACAAAACAACAAGAAACCCCACTGTATGGGAGAACATATTTGCAAATGGTATCACTGATAAAGGTTTAATTTCCAACATCTACAGGCAGCTTATACAACTTAATAAAAGGAAGATAAATGATCCAATAAAAAAATGGGCAACGGACCTAAATAGAATCTTTTCGAAAGAAGACAGAAGGAAGGCCAAGAGACACATGAAAACATGCTCAAAGTCACTTATTATCCGAGAGATGCAAATCAAAACGACAATGCGATACCATCTCACACCTGTCAGAATGGCTATCATCAACAAATCAACAAACGACAAGTGTTGGCGAGGATGCGGAGAAAAAGGAACCCTCATGCACTGCTGGTGGGAATGCAGACTGGTGCAGCCACTGTGGAGAACAGTATGGAGATTCCTCAAAAAACTGAAAATGGAACTCCCATTTGACCCAGTAATCCCACTCCTAGGAATATATCCTAAGAAACCAGAAACACCAATCAGAAAGGATATATGCACCCCTATGTTCATAGCAGCACAATTTACAATAGCTAAGATTTGGAAACAGCCTAGGTGCCCGTCAGCAGATGACTGGATCAGAAAACTATGGTACATCTACACAATGGAATACTATGCTGCCATAAAAAAGAAGGAATTACTACCATTTGTAGACACCTGGATGGAATTAGAGAACATTATGCTAAGTGAAATAAGCCAGTCAATGAAAGAAAAATACCACATGATCTCACTCATTTAGGGATAATGAAAAACATTATAAACTGATGAACCAAAAGATAGTTACAGAGGCAGTAAAGCATCAAACAGAGTGTCTAATTACAGCGGTAAGGTTAGGGAGAGGTGGGGGAAATAAGAGATCAACTGAAGGACTTGTATGCATGCATATAAGAGTAACCAACGGATGCAAAACATTGGGGGGTGAGGGCAGGTATGGGAGTGGGGTGGGGGGGCAATGGTAAGATATGTACACATATACCTTAATAAAAAATTTGAAAAAAAAAACAAAAAAACAATAAATAAGATGCCTAGCTGATTTGGCTCAGTGGATAGAGCATTGGCCTATGGACTGAAGGGTCCCAGATTCGATTCCAGTAAAGGGCACATGCCTGGGTTGTGCACTGATCCCCAGTAGGGGGCATGCAGGAGGCAGCCAATCAATGATTCTCTCATCACCGATGTTTCTATCTCTTTCTTCCTCTCCCTTCCTCTCTGAAATCGATTTAAAAAAAAAAAAGAGTATAGCTTTGAAACCAGAACTTGAGTCCCAGCTCTACTATTTAAAAAATAAATAAAATAAAATAAATAAGAAATATTTTATGAAAGAATTTAGTTAGGGGACTGTTTACTTAGCTTTGACTAATCTGGAAACCTAGATCGTGACTCAAACATATTGCCCACCTTGGCAAGGTATGTATATAAAATTCAAAGGGTATTTACTGATTTGGAACTTTATAAAGACCACAGAAAGATTTGTTGCTGATGACATTACTCTTCAGAATTAGAGGTATATTGTACAGAAACATACAACTTGCTTTGTACTGTTTTTTCCTGAAAGAAATGTAAAAATTTCTGACATCATTCACCAGATCTTTCTAATGAGATCTCTTAGGATGATTTTAAAAAAACTTTCTGCTTTCCAAACCTCAAATATGTGGTGAAAACCTGGCTTTTGTTTGAGGAGAGGGCTTTAATCAGCAGCATCTTAAGTAGCTCTCAACTTGTGTCTGGACCGGTCTAGACCCTAGGTCTCTGTAACAGACTCCTTTCTCTGCATACCACAATCTCAGGGAATGTTCCCGGTTTGCACTTCCACTGTAATCTGGTTTTCGCTCTCTGTCCACACCTTTGAGTCTGGTACTCAGTCTGTCCTTTTCTCCCCAAGTTCACTATTGCCTGAGTCAGAAATTTTGTCTCCCTTTTTTTTGGTTCCCCATACTCTCACATCCAGTTCTGAATCTCTGTCCACTAACCCAAGTCGTACTGGATTCTCCACTTACAAGAATGGTATTCCCTTAGGCTATGGGTTAATGACCAGCATTTTGCATGACTTTTGATAGTGGAAAGCAATGATTCACATATCATGGTGCTCTGGTCTGGGCAGTTTTTAACTACTGCCTATAGCAATGAATTCTGGCTAATACTAAGAAATGGGTTTTCAAGAACCCTGTATAAGGGTGTCTGAACCTACTGTAGCTGTCTGTCTCATGTCAGGACAGCAAAACAGCCCTGAGGAGGGTAGTCAGAGAAGCTCTCAGCACACATGGCTTTGCCAGGAACCATATCGATGATGGCAGCATCACCAGATTTCAAAAACTTTGGGCCCTCTTCCAGCTTTTTTCCACACCGACGATCAATCTTCTTCAGCTCAGAAAATTTGCAGCCAATGTGAGCCCTGTGACAATCCAGCACAGGAGCCGATCCAGCACCGATTTGGCCTGGGTGCTTCAGGATAATCACCCGAGCTGCGAAGCCAGATGCTTCCACTGGTGCAAAGCAGTGGACAAGAAGGCAGCTGGAGCTGGCAGTCACCAAGTCTGCCCAGAAAGCTCAGAAGGCTAAGTGAATATTTTCCCCAGTACCTTCCAGTCTTTTTTTTTTTTTTTAATATATTTTATTGATATTTTACAGAGAGGAAGGGAAAGGGATAGAGAGTTAGAAACATCGATGAGAGAGAAACATCGATCAGCTGCCTCCTGCACACCTCCTACTGGGGATGTGCCCGCAACCAAGGTACATGCCTTTGACCGGAATCGAACCCGGGACCCTTCAGTCCGCAGGCCGACGCTCTATCCACTGAGCCAAACCGGTTTCGGCACCTTCCAGTCTTACTCGGTGGTGGATGAATGGTCTCAGAACTGTTTGTCTCAATTGGCCATTTAAGTATAAAGACTGGTTAATGATTACAAGGCATCATAAAAACTTCAGAAGGAAAGGAGAATGTTTTTGTGGACCATTTGGGATTTGTGTGTGTGTGGCAGTTTTTAAGTTATTAGTTTTAAAAATCAGTACTTTTTAATGGAAACAACTCTACCAAAAATCTGTCACAATTTAATGAGAAGAAAAAAAAAAAGAGTGTATGAGGAACCGCATCCCATCTAGCCAAAAGACTTCCATATGGTGCTGAACAACATGTCACAAGTTTAAGAGTAGAAGCTGCTCTTTTCCTATGCAGAGACAAAGATTTTCTAGTGTGTCCCAAGAGGCAGAACTTTCTCACTCTTTTGCCCTTACAGTCCTTATAGTTGAACTAGAGGCCCGGTGCACGAAATTCATGCATGGGAGGGGGGTCCCCTCAGCCCATCCTGCACCCTCTCCAATCCGGGACCCCTCGGGGGATGTCCAACTGCAGATTTAGGCCCGATCCCTGCAGTCGGACATCCCTCTTATAATCCGGGACCACTGGCTCCTAACTGCTCACCTGCCTGCCTGCCTGATTGCCCCTAACTGCCCCCCTGCCAGCCTGATCACCCCTAACTACCTCTGCCTGCTGGCCTGATTACCCCTAACTGCCCCCCTCACTGGCCTGGTTGCCCCACGCAGCCTGCTGTTCAGTCGTTTAGTTGTCCCTCACTAACCCCCCTGCCGGCCTGGTCACCCCACGCAGCCTGCTGTTCGGTTGTTACTGTGATGGCGTCCTGGACAATTTGCATATTCCTCTATTATTAATATAGATTCTTCAAGAAGCAGGGAGTGGCCCTAGCCAGTTTTGCTCAGTGGATAGAGCATTGGCCTGCAGACTGAAGGGTCCCAGGTTCGATTCTGGTCAAGGGCACATACCTCGGTGCAGGCTCCTCCTGTCTAAGCCCTGGTTGGGGCATGTGCAGGAGGCAACCTATTGGTGTGTTTCTCCCACATTGATAATTCTCTCTGTCTTTCCTGTTTTTTTCCACTGTCTCTAAAAAAATATCAATGGAAAAATATCTTTGGGTGAGGATTAAAATAAATAAATAAATAAATAAATAAATAAATAATCCTAATCATATTTTTTAAAAAAGAGGGAGGGAGTGCATTGTATCTACAAAGACCACTGTGTGCATATCTGACAGGATCTAATTTATCCTAATCTAATCCACCTATATGCCTGCTATTGCATTTTATTTGTTTCTCTGCTGGTTTAGGAGACACTGTTTAAACTCATCCAAGTCCACATTTACCCATCTACTATCCACTTTCCACAGACTTTACCACATATTTGAGAGCATTTACATTCCTTTACTTCTGTCTGGTAAATCTACCTTTCCACCACAAAATTCACATACAATTCCATGTGTACCCTTTTTATCAAAGCTATGGCTTCTCTTCCTGCCACCTTTCTACATTCTTAGCACTGAGCTCCTGCATATAAACTAGCACAAGAAATTTGCTCCATTATTCTGCACACTGATGCTCATACCATCTGGTCTGTCTTCTGTGGAAGACCCTTTGCTTTGTGCCCAGTCGTAGTTTTCCACCAATGCCTTGGAACTTTTTTTAAAATCTTTTTTTAAAAATATATTTTTATTGATTTCAGAGAGGAAGGGAGAGGGAGAGAAAGATAGAAACATCAATGATGAAAGAGAATCATTGATTGGCTGCCTCCTGCTTGACCCCTAATGGGGATCAAGCCACAACCTGGGCATGTGCCCTTGACTAGAATCAATTCTGGGACCCTTCAATCCGCAGGCTGATGCTCTATCCCCTGAGCCAAACCAGCTAGGGCTCAATGCCTTGGAACTTGATAATCAAATTGCTTCTTACTTCTTACATCTGACCTCACCCAGGACTGCACCCGATGGCTCCAAAGGAAAACCTATCTTGATACATTTTATACTCTAGTTCAACTGAACTACTTATTTCCTTTGCACATGCATTTCCTTTCCTCAGAATACCCTTCTTTGTCATTGCTTTCCTGGAGAATATGAGCATATGCAAAGTTTCCCTAATTATTTCCCTCTCAATTATATTAATCACTAGAGGCCTGGTTCATGAAAATTCATGCACTGGAGGGGGAGTTCCTCAGCCTGGCTTTCCCCCTCTCATAGTCTGGGAGCCCTCAGGGGTGGGAGGTGACCTGGTGATCAGGGGAAGGTGATACCCCATCACACCTCTGCTGCTGCCACTGCCAGCAGCACAAGCTTGGCCAGCCCTGGGCAGCTGCGCAGCCACCATCCAAGGCTTGCCTGCACCTTGGGCTGGCCCTGGGCAGCTGGGGGGCTGAGGAGACTGGGAGACTCCAGAAGCAGGCACTCCAGCGAGGCTGAGGGGACTGTGCGCTGCCATCTTGTGGCTGTGCGCACCACCATCTTTGAGGACATGGCAGTAAATTAGCATATTCCCTCCTTATTGGCTGTGGGCACTGCCATCTTTGAGGGCGGGGCAGTCAATTAGCATATTCCCTCCTTATTGGGTGTGGGCACCACCATCTTTGAGGGCAGGGCAGTCAATTAGCATATTCCCTCCTTATTGGCTGTGGGCACCACCATCTTGAGGGTCAATTAGCATATTCCCTCTTTATTAGATAGGATTACCCACTCTGGGCTATCTCTATACCTTTAAATTATTTCTATTCATTATCATACTATATAGAAATTATTTATGTGTGTGCTTCTCCGTTGCTCCGTTGTACTTGTATGTCTTGACATCAGGGCTTTTGTAATTTTTGATCCCCAATTTCTTGCATAATACTTAGAACATAATAAGCCCTCATTCACTTATCCATTCTTTAGGCAAATATTAATTGAGGGCCTATTGTGTTTTTACTCTCATGGAGCATAGAGGAAAATGAAGGCAGCAAGCCTGAGTGTTTTAAAAATCAAATTGCATTACAACTTGATTCAATTGCCTTTCTTTTCATTTTCTGATCCATTACCACTCTTCAAAATAGCTTTGTTGGAGTCGTAACTTGAGTTCTGTGGTTCTTGATTCTTATGTTTGCTTTGACTCTTTTTTAAAAAAAACACACACACAAACAAAACACCTTCAGATGGTCAATGACAGGCATTTCCCTGTGTACCTGAGCATGGTGATGTCTTATTTTATCTCAATTGATCTTTTCCAGTTAGGAAAAACCTTTCAGGTCAGAATAATTCAGGATGTTTTTTGTTACTTTTTAAAATTTAATTTAAAGAAAATTTAAGACAGGCATGTAGTCATTTTTCCTGTGAATTTTGTTTTCAAGCTTTTTAACAAGTTGTTCTTGGCAGAAGTATGGTGTGGTTTGGGGGCAAAGGGGCTTCTGGGATCAATGTGCCAGCCACAGCTTCCTCCATGCCTCCCCCAACTGCAGTTCCACCATCACGATTACCAAAAAGATGGGCCCTGTGAAAATGTCTGGTTCCTCTGATGGGAAGGAAACTGGCCAAGTTTAGACTATGATGACAATACCCAAAATTACTTTATCATAGTTGCTAATCAGCAAGCAAACAAGGTTGGGCTGGGGGAGACGTGGGGAAGGTTAATTGTAAAGGGGCATAAGGGACCTTATTAGAGTGATGAAAACAATAACTGACCTATGGTTATGGTTGCACAACTTGCTAATTTATTAAAAAACAATCAGTGAATTACATGATATGTAAAATGTACATCAATAATGATATAGTAAAGAGCAAGGTGTACAACAGAGTATTTAAATTGCTACCATTTACTTTTTTCTTCTTTTTAAAAAGAATATGTTTTATTGAATTTTAAAGAGAGAGGGAGAAAGAGAAACATCTATCAGTTGCCTCCTGCACGCATCCCAACTAGGGATTGAACCCCCAAACTGGGCATGTGCCCTGACCCGGAATCAAACCAGTGACCCTTTGGTGCATGGGACGACTCAACCAACTGAACCACACCAGCCAGGGCAATATGCTACCATTAAAATTAAAAAGCAGAAACCAAAAAGTAAGGCAAAAAAGGCTGACCCTTTATGAAAAGGTTAAATAAATAAAATTTTTAGTGAGAGTGGAAAGCTTTCTTTATATTTGGGCTTATTGTGTGTTTCAATCTAGCCTCAGTATTGAAATACCAAAAATATGGGCTTGGTGCAAGGGGTTGTCTATGGAGAGAAGAGGCAAAGATGTCTGTACTCCTGTTCACTTGCAGGACACCTAGAGGCTTTGGTGAGGTGACTCTCTCCCAACATGTCTTGAATTGTGTATAGATCTGTGTTGCAGGCAATTTGATGTTATGTGTGATCCAGCTAAAGCTCTATATGCCACATTGAATGGGAAGGAGGCTGGAATATGGGCAGGTATCACGTGGGCAATCTTTGCGCATGGGTGAGAGGTGGGGGTCGGCATCAGGTGTTAACCTCAGTTCAGTAACCTCAGTTCCTGAGTTCTGGCTAAGAGAATTCAGAGCCAAGACTCAAATGATAAGAAAAGTTTATTTAGCAAGCCACAGAGGTAGAAGTAGTGAGCCGTAGAAGAAATGGGCTCAAAAAACAAGTTACAGCAAAAGAAGGGCTTTTGGAGCCTGGGGGAGGGGGGGAGAGAGAGAGCTGCCCTGGGGAAAGAAAGGGTGGGAAAGGCGAGGTGTACTCCACCCAAAGAGCCGCATTGGTTCCTCCATCCTGAGGCCCTTTATCTGAGGTCTCAGAGCAGGATCTCAAGAGAATATTTATCAGCTTTCCTGGTGTGTCTCCTCAGGTCTTGATCTCCACTGATTGGTCAGCGCCAGGGAGGGGGTCATTAGCCATTGCTGCTGGTCCTGATGTCACTGAAACACAGTGGAGGTCTAAGTGTCATTTTCAGGGGTTAATGATTAGGGGAGTAGTTGTGTGAAGGCTAGCAGTTTTGCCCATTACTAGGCACCTGGGGCTCCCTGCCCTGGTGACCCTCTGCACCTGGCCTGCAGTTCCTGCTGTGCTCATGTCTGTCTAACTGCCTATTGCAGGCAGCATGTGGGTGCAAAGGCTGGAGGTGTAGGCCTTTGGTAAGGCCAGGTCCTGGGGCGGGTGGTGGCAGGAGTGAATTGTGGATGTGTGTGGAGAGGGTATGGAAAGGAGGAACAGCTAGACCAGAAGGGTAGGGAAGGTGCATTGAAAGGGCAATACACTAAAGAGTGTGGTGTGTGTGTGTGTGTGTGTGTGTGTGTGTGTGTGTGTGTGAGAGAGAGAGAGAGAGAGAGAGAGAGAGAGAGAGAGAGAGAGAGAAATTCCTGTGATCACATCTCATGGTTACAAAGCAGCTTCATGTGTTCAGTATCGTCTCCAGCAATGTTCTGTGACTTTATCCTGAATTGGACACAGTCATGTAAAAACGTGTTAAGACAATGCCACAGGAGCTTGGCTGGCAGCAGCAAACTGGGCAGGTAAATGAGGCAAGGCACCATGCTGTCCTTGCTGACCTTCTTTCCTGGGATTTACTCCTGAACTTCAGTCAAACGGGCACAGAAATCACCGTGGAGAGAAATGCCCAGTGGGTGAGTCTGGGAAAGAGATGTGGTGGTTTAAGAATATGTTTGATTTTTATTATTTTTAGAGGGTGAATTCATTCCACATTTTTGTTTCTTGGAGCACAAACGTGTTCTCTTTTAAAAAGTCACCAAGAAAGAATTGGCAGCCCTTGCCCCACTTTACATTGGAGACTCCCAGCACAGACCCGCCAGACCACCTAGCCAGTGACAGCCATTCACTCCCAGAGCCAGGACTCAGACCATCATTACTGAAAGTGTTTGGGGAAAGGTCTTTTTGTTTTCTTTTTAGATATATGTTTTCATATAAGTTTCCTGTTACTTTGGAAAGAACAGACTAGTCCCTCAGACCTGTACTTTGTTTGGTCTTGTTACGTACACGTTTTTTGGTTAACTCCGTCTTGCTGAGGGATCAACCCTCATTTCACATGGTGTTTCCTTCCCCATAAACTGCATGACCTGATTTTAGTATTTATTTTAAAAAATACAAACTAGTTTTTGTGTTTTGTTTTTTTCCAGATTATACATCTAAATGCAGCATTTTAATGATAGGTAAATGGTGTGCAAAATAGTATCTCCCCAAAATTCATGTCAATCAGAGCCTGTCAATGTGACCTTATTTGGAAATAGGGTCTCTGCAGATGTAATTAGTAAGATGAGGTCATGCAGGATTAGGGTGGGTCCTAAAAAACAATGATTGGTGTCTTTATAAGAGAAAGCAGAGGGAGATTCAGGGATAGAGACACCAAAACACACATGGGAAAAGAGCCATAAGAAGAAGCAGCAGACTGGAGTGATGCAGCCATAGAGCAAGGATTGACGCAAGCAGCTGAAGCCAGGAGAGAGACCTGGTGAAGATTCTCCCTCAGGAGCTCAGAAGAAACTCACCTGCTGACACCTTGATTTCAGATTTCTAGCCTCCAGAAACAAGAGAGCGTAAATGTTTGTTGTTTTAAGTCACCAGTTTGTGATAATTGGTTACGGAAGCCCTAGGAAACCAATGCAGTGTGTATTCCACAGTTTTTGCTCCACAGCAGCCCGAGAGATTTTGTTGAAATGTAAAGCATATTGTGCTGGTCTGCTCAATGGAATGGTCTGCAGGCTCCATGTGAACTGTACCAGCCCCATGTGATAGAACAAACAACTAACCGGAATTGGCGAATAACATCCACGTGGAATTGGTGAATTAAACTCAGCTGGAAAGGCAATCCATGGACAGAAAGGTCAGAGTTAGCCAGGAAACCAGTGGGATCCGGGATCTGGGCTGAGGAAGAAATGCACGTAGCCTGGACTGCACTGAAGCAACACTGCGTCCCTTAGGGGCAAGGGTAGCGCTTGACTGTGGAAGGGTGTCCACAGGGCTGCTGGCAGCAGGGGACTCTAGACCTAAGCCCACAGCCGTGGGAGGCTGTGCCCAGAAAGGCAGCCTCAAGTTCTGCACTGGCAGCACAGGGTTGGGGGAAGAGAAACATGCAGTGGGGAGGTTGCTCTGTCTTTATAATTTCCTTGGTTTTACTCGCTAAAACCAGGATCTTTCAATTACAAACACTCACCATGGCTGCGATGCAGGGGAAGGTGGTTTTGTGGAAGCTGCGGAGCAAAACGGAGAGGCAATCAGGAAGCCAGCTCTGGGACAGTCCGATCCCTCCAACCCTGAACAGATATTTTTCTCCTGGAGACCAGGCCCCTCCTAGCAGTGCAGTCCCACCAAACCTTGAGCTCAGCAGGGAAACTAGGATTCAAAATACCCCCAGGCAGTGTCACAAATAGACGCCTGTGTAAATACGACTGAAAGCAGGCAGACAAACAAAGCAGGCAGAGTGGTCCCTCCTGGCTGACACCAAGGCTGTGGATTCTAACACAAAGGAGCTGTGGATCGCTGGGAGCTGCAACACGATGCTGACTATCTAGCAGGAAGCTGAGACTTGGCAGACAGAACAGTGGAGAGGGGACTTAGACCAGCCTCCATGGGACATTAAATACTCAGCTGAAGCAAACAAACTTCACTACTTCACTTTTTTTTTTAACTTTTACTTAAGAAAGTAAAAATTTTTTTCTTAATTTTATTTTATTTTTGTTATTTTTATTGCTATTATTATTTTTTAACCTTTGTTGTTGTTATTTTTTTGGATTAGTGTTCTACATTCTATTTTTCT
This sequence comes from Plecotus auritus, assembly GCF_963455305.1. NCBI lineage: Eukaryota > Metazoa > Chordata > Mammalia > Chiroptera > Vespertilionidae > Plecotus > Plecotus auritus. The sequence goes on along the minus strand of NC_137772.1, from coordinate 96,092,982 downwards.
TTATCATTACCTTACTCTATCTCATTTTTTCCTTTATGCCAACCATTTCTTCCTAACTTCACCCTTTTTTATCCTGTTTCTCTTCTGTTCCTGCTTTAGTTTTTCTCTCTTCTTTCATTTTACTCCTTGTTAAAAATTAATCTTCTTTATCTGCTTTCTTGATGCATAACTATTACAGTAGTCTATTGGCTTACTCATATATATAATTTCCTCTCCCCTGCTCCAAAATCATGCACACTTCTCTTTTCTCTTTCTTCACTAGCCTATTTTTTTCTTGTTGTTGCTCCTTTGATAGTTTTAGTTTGTTTTTTCTTTTATGCTTTTGTTCTTCCTCTCCTCGCTTGTTTTCTTTTTCTACTAATAGCTTAATTAGTTTCACTCACCAAACTCAGGTCTATCTGCTGCCTACTCTATTCTCCTTTTTAAAAAATAGATGGATAATAGATAGATTAAAGAAAGGGGGAATTTTTTATATAAATTTGTATATATATATTTAATTACTATTATTTTTAAATTATTATTTATTATATATATATTTAATTCAGTATTTTGATTTTTACTTTTCTTCTTATACACTCATTCTCTTTCTACCTCCTCTACACTGAATCGTGGCCATTATCCCATTCATTCAGTTCCTTTACCTCACCTTCTGAAAATAAGCTCTGCCCCTTCAGATTCAGCTTCCCTCCTTTATTTTCTGGCAGTTTGTTGTTTGCATTTTTTGGCTTAGTTATTGGTTTTGTGGAATTTTTCTCTTCATATACATTTTTTTTCTTTTCTCTTTCTTTCACCTTTTTCTTTTCTCTCATACCCTTTTCTTTTTCTCAATATTACTGTTGTGCTCTCTTCTCTCCCCTAACTTTCTTTTCTCTGGTGGTAACCTTTATTTGGAGTTATCAGGGTCATGAATACGTTTGTGTTTTGTTCCCTCTGTGTCGTGTCTCCTTCAGTTATATTTTGTGCCTTTTGGTCAATGTGGTAGAGAGTGAGGCACATAACCAGACACCCTGAGAGGAGTGGAAATGTGGAGACAAAGAAACAGCCCCCACATGAAAGAAAAGGAGGAATCACCGGAAAAGAAAGTAAACAAAATGGAGGCAAGAAATATGTCAGAGAAAGAATTCAGAGCAATGGTTATAAGGACCCTGAAAAGGTTGGAAGACAAATTCAGCAACATATGTAAGAATCAAGAGGAAATGAAGAAGAACCAAGAAGAAATGAAGAATGACATCTCTGCAATAAAGAACACAATAGAAAAAAATATCAACAGTAGACTAGAAGAAGCTGAGGACCGTGTAAAAGAGCTAGAAGACAAGCTTGAAAAAAACACTGAGGCAGAGCAGCAACTGGAAAAAAAACCTTAAAAAACAGGAGGAGAGCCTAAGGGAGCTTTAGTACAACATGAAACTAAACAACAGCCACATAATAGGAATGCCAGAAGGAGAGGAAACTGAGCAAGGAATAATGTTTGAAAAAATAATGACAGAAAACTCCCCTGGTGTTGGGAAGAAAAAACACACACAAGTCAAAGAAGCTCACAGAGTCCCAAACAAGATGACCTCAAAAAGATCCACACCAAGACACATCATAATTAAATTGGCAAACACCAACAACAAAGTAACAATCTTAAAGGCTGCCAGAGAGAGACAGAAAGTTACCTACAAGGGATCTCTCATTAGACAATCAACTAATTTCTCAACAGAAACACATCAGGCCAGAAGGGAATGGAATGAAATATACAGAGTGATGCAAAGCAAGGGACTAACTCCAAAAATACTATACCCAGCAAGTCTATCATTCAAAATTGAAGGTTTAATCAGGAGCTTCACAGATAAAAAAGAACTAAAGAAGTTTATTACCACCAAGCCAGCAATGCAAGAAATGCTAAAGGGACTGCTATAAAAAGACAAAATAGGAAGGGAAGAAGGAACACAGGCATAAAGAATAAAAATGGCTACAAACAAGTACCTATCAATAATAACCTTAAATGTAAATAGATTAAATACTCCAATCAAAAGACATAGGGTAGCTGAATGGATAAGAAAACATGACCCATATATCTGCTGTCTACATGAGATCCACCTCAGAACAAAGGACTCACATAGACTGATAATGGAGGGATGGAAAAAAATTTTTCAGGCAAATGGAAATGAAAAAAAAAAAAAGACTGGGGTAGCAATACTTATATCTGACATATTAGACCTCAAAGTGAAGGCCATAATAAGAGATAAGGAAGGCCACTTCATAATACTAAAGGGAGAAATTCAAAAAGAGGATATGATTCGGGTAAACATATAGGCACCTAATGCAGGAGCACCCAAATACATTTTTAAAAAAAACTTCAGGAAGATATCAAGGGTGAGGTTGACAGCAATACAGTCATAGTAGGAGACATTAATACCCCATTGACACCACTGGATAAATCCTATAAACAAAAAATCAACAAAGAAACATTAATCCTAAATGACTCACTAGATCAAATGGACTTAATTGACATCTTCAGAACTTTTCTTTTTTTTTTTAAAATAAATCTTTATTGTTCAGATTATTACAATTGTTCCTCTTTTTTCCCCTCCACCCGGTTCCCACCCCACACTCTGCCCTTACCCCCACCCCACTGTCCTCATACATAGGTGTACGATTTTCTCCAGTCTCTTCCCGCACCCCACACACCCCTTCCCCCTGAGAATTGTCAGTCCATTCCCTTTCTATGCCCCTGATTCTATTATATTCACCAGTTTATTCTGTTCATCAGATTTTTTATTCACTTGATTTTTAGATTCACTTGTTGATAGATATGTATTTGTTTTTCATAATTTTTATCTTTACCTTTTTCTTCTTCTTCCTATTCTTAAAGAATACCTTTCAGCATTTCATATAATGCTGGTTTGGTGGTGATGAACTCCTTTAGCTTTTTCTTATCTGTGAAGCTCTTTATCTGACCTTCAATTCTGAATGATAGCTTTGCTGGGTAGAGTAATCTTGGTTGTAGGTTCTTGCTATTCATCACTTTGAATATTTCTTGCCACTCCCGTCTGGCCTGCATAGTTTCTGTTGAGAAATCAGCTGACAGTTGTATGGGTGCTCCCTTGTAGGTAACTAACTGTTTTTCTCTTGCTGCTTTTAATATTCTCTCTTTGTCTTTTGCTCTTGGCATTTTAATTATGATGTGTCTTGGTGTGGTCCTCTTTGGATTCCTTTTGTTTGGGGTTCTGTGGGCTTCCTGGACTTGTAAGTCTATTTCTTTCACCAGGTGGGGGAAGTTTTCTGTCATTATTTCTTCAAATAGGTTTTCAGTATCTTGCTCTCTCTCTTCTTCTGGCACCCCCATAATTCAGATGTTGGTACGCTTGAAGTTGTCCCAGAGGCTCCTTACACTATCTTCAAATTTTTGGATTATTTTTTCTTTTTGCTTTTCTGGTTGGGTGTTTTTTTCTTCTTTGTATTTCAAATCTTTGACTTGATTCTTGTGATCCTCTAGTCTGCTGTTGGGTCTCTGTATATTATTTTTTATTTCAGTCAGTATATATGCTAAATTTCTACTTGGTCCTTTTTCATATCCTCCTGGGTCTCACTAAATTTATTGGCCTTTTCTAGGAAATTCTTGAAAAACCTTAAAACCGTGGTTTTGAACTCTATATCCAGTTGTTTGCTTTCCTCCATTTCTTTCATTTGTGACCTGTTTCTTTGTCTCCGCATTTTGGCTGCTTCCCTGAGTTGATGGAGTGGCTTTGTGTGCTAGGTGTCCTATAGGGCCTAGTGGCTCAGCCTCCCCAGTTACCTGAGGTGGACACTCTTGGTGCACCCCTTTGTGGGCTGTGTGCACAGTCTTGTTGTAGTTAAGCCTTGATTGTTGTTGGTATCACTGGGAGGAATTGACCTCCAGGCCAATTGGCTGTGAGGATCAGCTGTGTCTACACTGGGAGAACTTCTGTGCTGGAGACACCCGTATGAGATAAGACTTACAAAAGCCTCTGCACTCAGCTTGGATGGGGCGGAGTCTCAGGGCTGAGCAGACAGCAATGGCTTCCTGTCAGCCCTGCCCTAAGAGGCCTCTGGGTCTCAGTGTCCCGTGGTAATAATTGCAAGCAACTCTGAGAGAAAGCCGCCCTCAAGTTTTGCCCGCTGCAAGACAGTCCAGTTTCTCCCAGAATGAGTCTGGGACCCCAGAGTCTCACCGGGAACTGGAGTTCAGAGCAGTCGGGAGCTTTTGTCTCCCTTCCAATTGAGAAAGCCAGCTGCGTACTCAGTTGCCAGCCCTTTGCACGCGTGCGCGTCTGCGTACCTCTGCCTTCTGCAGTTCCTGTGTGCTTTTCTCTTTCCTTCTAGTTGTAGAATTTACACGTTGCCAGCCTTCCTGTGGTTCTGGATGATGTCCGTTTTGTCTTTTAGTTGTAGTTTTGAAATTGTTGTGCGAGGCAGCAGTTTAGATGTTTACTTATGCTGCCATCTTGGTTTCTCCAGAACTTTCATCCCAAAGCTACAGAATATGCATTCTTCTCAAGTGCACATGGGTCATTTTCAAAGATAGACCACATATTGGGACACAGGCAAAGTCTCTTCAAATTCAAGAACATAGAAATCATACCAAGCATCTTCTCAGACCACAATGACATAAAATTAGAAGTCAACTAAAATAAAAATAATAAAAAAAAATCAAACATTTGGAGGCTAAATAGCATGCTATTAAACAATGATTGGGTTACCAAAGAGATGAAAAAAGAAATAAAAATCATCCTTGCAACAAACAACAATGAAAACACAACAATCCAAAATCTATGGGACACAGTGAAAGCAGTCTTGAGAGGAAAGTTCATAGCTCTAAAGGCCAACTTCAAAAAACAAGAAAAAATGGTAATAAATTATCTAACCCTACAACTCAAAGAGTTAGAAAGAGAGCAACAAGAAAATCCCAGAATAAGCAGAAGGAAGGAAATAATAAAGATCAGAGCAGAAATAAATGACATGGAGACAAAATAAATAAATAAAATAAAAAATCAGTAAAACCAAGAGCTGGTTCTTTAAAAGGATAAACAAGACTGATGAACCTCTAGGCAGGCTCATCAAGAAGCAAAGAGAGAGGACCCAAATAAAAAAATCAGAAATGAAAGAGGTGGAGTAACAACCAACCCCACAGAAATACAAAGATTATTTTTTAAAAAAAGACTATGAACAACTATTTCAACAAAATGGACACTTTAGATAAAATGGACATAGTCTTAGAAAAATACAAGCTTCCAAAACTCAATCAGGAAGAATAAAAAAATCTTAATAGGGCAATAATTACAGAAGAAATTGAAGCAGTAATCAAAAATCTTCCAGCAAACAAAAGCCCTGGTCCAGAGAGCTTTACAGGGGAGTTCTACGAAGCATTCAAAGAAGAACTAAAACCTATCCTTCTCAGACTATTCCAAAAAATTCAAGAGGAAGGCACACTTCCAAACTCTTTTTTTTTGAAGCCAGCATTACCGTAATTCCAAAACCAGATAAAGATATCACAAAGAAAGAGAACTACAGGCCAGTATCCTTTATGAACATAGATGCTAAAATCCTCAAAATTCTAGGAAATCAGATCCAGCATTACATTGGAAAGATCATACATCATACATCAAGTGGGATTTATTCCAGGGATACAAGGATGGTACAATATCCGCAAATCAATAAATGTGAAACATCACATAAACAAATTGAGAGACAAAAATCACATAATCATATCAATCGATGCATAAAAAGAATTTGACAAAACCCAACACCCTTTCTTGATAAAACAAACAAACAAACAAACAAACAAACAAACAAACAAAAAACACCTCCCAGCAACGTGGGAATAGAGGGATCACACCTCAAGATAATAAAAGGACTTATATGACAAACCTATAGCCAACATCATACTTAATGGGCAAAAATTAAATTCATTTCTCGTAAGAAAAGGAACAAGACAGAGATGCCCACTCTCACCACTCCTGTTCGATATGGTACTAAAAGTGCTAGCCAAGCGATCAGACAAGAAGAAGAAATAAAAGGCATCCACATTGGAAAGAAGAAGTAAAACTGTCCTTATTCACAGATGACATGATACTGTACATAGAAAACCCCAAAGACTCCATCAAAAAAACTACTAGACTTAATAAATGAATTTGGCAATGTAGCAGGATACAAAATTAAAACCCAGAAATCTGGCTTTTTTATACACCTACAATGAACTCACAGAAAGAGAAACTAAAAAAAATCCTGTTTACCATTGCACCAAAAAAATTAAGATACCTAGGAATAAACTTAACTAAGGAGGTAAAAGACCTGTGCTCAGAAAACTATAGGACATTGAAAAAAGAGATAGAGGAAGACATAAATAAATGAAAGAACATACTGTGTTTGTGGATTGGTAGAATCAACATCATTAAAATGTCCATACTACCCAAAGCAATATATAGATTTACTGCAATCCTCATTAAAATACCAATGGCATATTTCACAGACCTAGAGCAAATTCTCAAAAAATACATCTGGAATAAAAAACGACCCCAAGGAGAAACCAAGATGGCGGCATAGGTAAGCACCTAAACTGCTGCCTCGCACAACAATTTCAAAACTACAACTAAAAGACAGAACGAACACCATCCAGAACCACAGGAAAGCTGGCTGAGTGAAAATTCTACAACTAGAAGGAAAGAGAAAAGCTCACAGAGAATTGGAGGTACGGCAAAGGGTCTTTGTGCGCGCAGAGAGGAAGGGCAGCTGAGAGCCTGGCTGACTTTCTCTGGCGGAAGGGGGAAGGAAGCCCCCGACCGCACTGAACCCCAGTTCTGACTGCACTGAACCCCAGTTCCAGGCGAGCCCCTGGGGACCCACGCTCTTACGGGGGGAGTCTGGACTCTCGGGCGGAGACTTGGGAGCCAGGGAAGGCAGAGGACTGAAAGTGTGTACGCGCCAGTGCGCACAAAGGCTGCGGAGGTTGCCACAGGCTTTCCCTAGTGGAAGGGAGTTGGAGGTTTCTGACTCCACTGGGCCCCAGTTCTGACTGCACTGAACCCCGGTTCCATGCGAGCCCCTGGGGACCCACGCTCTTGTGGGGGGAGTCTGGACTCTCGGGTGGAGACTCGGGAGCCGGGGAAGGTGGAGGACTGAAAGCGCACGCGCGCCAGTGCGCACAAAGGCTGTGGAGGTTGCCACAGGCTTTCCCTAGTGGAAGGGAGTCAGAGGTTCCTGACTGCACTGAACCCCGGTTCCAGGCGAGCCCCTGGGGACCCATGCTCTTGTGGGGGGAGTCTGGACTCTCGGGCAGAGACTCAGGAGCCAGGGAAGGTGGAGGTCTGAAGGCGCGCACGTGCGCACAAGGGTAAGGCTGACAGGAAGCCAAGACTGAGACTCCACCCCATCCAAGCTAAGCACAGAGGCTATTGCAATTTGGCAAGTCTAATCCTATAAGGCTGTCTCCAGCACCGAACTTCTCCTAGCATAGACACAGCTGATCCTTACAGCCAACTGGCCTGGAGGTCAATTCTTCCCAGTGATACCAACAACAATCAAGACTTAATTACAACAAGGCTGTACACACAGTCTACAAAGGGGTGCACCAAGAGTGTCTACCTCAAGTTAACTGGGGAGGCAGACCCACTGGGCCATATTGGAAACCTAGCACACAAATCTACCTTACCAACTCAGGGAAGAGTGAAAATGCGGCGTCAAAGAATCAGATCACAAACGAAAGAAATGGAGGAAAACAAACGACTGGATATAGAATTCAAAACCACGGTTATAAGGCTTTTTAAGAATATCCTAGAAAAGGCCGATAAATATAACGAGACCCTCGAAGATATGAAAAATGACCAACTAGAAATTAAACATACACTGACTGAAATAAAAAATATTATACAGAGACCCAAAAACAGACAAGAGGAACACAAAAATCAAGTCAAAGAATTGAATTACAAAGAAGCAAAAAACACTCAACCGAAAAAGCAAAAAGCAAAAAAAAAAATCCAAAAAGTTCAAGATAGTGTAAGAAGACTCTGGGACAACTTCAAGCGTACCAACATCAGAATTATGGGGGTGCCAGAAGAAGAGAGAGAGCAAGATACTGAAAACCTATTTGAAGAAATAATGACCGAAAATTTCCCCCACCTGGTGAAAGAAATAGACTTACAAGTCCAGGAAGCGCACAGAACCCCAAACAAAAGGAATCCAAAGAGGACCACACCAAGACACATTATAATTAAAATGCCAAGAGCAAAAGACAAAGAGAGAATATTAAAAGCAGCAAGAGAAAAACAGTTAGTTACCTACAAGGGAGTACCCATACGACTGTCAGCTGATTTCTCAACAGAAACTATGCAGGCCAGATGGGAGTGGCAAGAAATTTTCAATGTGATGAATAGCAAGAACCTACAACCAAGATTACTCTACCCAGCAAAGCTATCATTCAGAATTGAAGGTCAGATAAAGAGCTTCACAGATAAGAAAAAGCTAAAGGAGTTCATCACCACCAAACCAGTATTATATGAAATGCTGAAAGGTATTCTTAAAGAAGAGGAAGAAGAAAAAAGTAAAGAGAAAAATTATGAACAACAAATACATATCTATCAACAAGTGAACCTAAAAATCAAGTGAATTAAAAACCTGAGGAACAGAATAATCTGGTGAATATAATAGAATCAGGGGCATAGAAAGGGAGTGGACTGATAATTCTCAGGGGGAAAGGGGTATGGGGGGGGTTCATGAAGTGACTGGACAAAAATCATATACCTATGGATGAGGACAGTGGTGGGGAGGTAAGGGCAGAAGGTGGGGTGGGAACTGGGTGGAGGGGAGCTATGGGGGGAAAAAGGAGAGATAATTGTAATAATCTGAATAAAGATTTATTTAAAAAAAAAAAAAAAACGACCCCAAATACGCCAAAACCGGTTTGGCTCAGTGGATAGAGCGTCGGCCTGCGGACTGAAGGGTCCCAGGTTCGATTCCGGTCAAGGGCATGTACCTTGGTTGCGGGCACATCTCCAGTAGGAGGTGTGCAGGAGGCAGCTGATCGATGTTTATATATATAAAAAACAAAACAAAACAAAAAAATGACCCCAAATAGCCACAGCAATCCTGAGAAAGAAGACCAATGTTGGAGGGATCACAATATCAGATATCAAGCTATATTACAAAGCCACTGTTCTCAAAACTGCCTGGTACTGGCACAAGAACAGACATATAGACCAATGGAATAGAATAGAGAACCCAGAAATAGACTCAAACCATTATGCTCAATTAATATTTGACAAAGGAGGCAAGAGCATACAATGGAGTCAAGACATTCTTTTCAATAAATGATGTTGTGAAAATTGGACAGATACATGCAAAAAAAAAAGGAAAAGAAACTAGACCACCAACTTACACCATACACAAAGACAAACTCAAAATGGTTAAAGGACTTAAATGTAAGATGGGAAACCATAAAAATCTTAGGAGACTCCATAGGCAGCAAAATATCAGACATATGTCATAACAATATCTTTACCGATACAGCTCCTAGGGCAATGGAAACTGAGGAGAAAATAAATAAATGGGACTACATCAAAATAAAAAGCTTCTGCACAGCAAAAGAAACCATCAACAAAACAACAAGAAAGCCCACTGCATGGGAGAACATATTTGCCAATACTATTTCAGATAAGGGTTTAATCTCCAACACTTACAAGGAACTCATATAACTTAATAAAAGGAAGATAAACAATCCAATCCAAAAATGGGCTAAGGACCTAAATAGAAACTTTTCAAAAGATGACATACAGAAGGCCAAGAGACATGAAAACATGCTCAAAGTCACTAATCATCTGAGCGATGCAAATCAAAACAACAATGAGGTACCATCTCACAACTCTCAGAATGGCTACCATCAACAAACAATAAGTGCTGGCAAGGATGTGGCTAATAAGGAACCCTTGTGCACTGCTGGTGGGAATGCAGACTGGTGCAACCACTATGGAAAACAGTATGGAGTTTCCTCAAAAAGTTAAAAATGGAACTCCAATTTGACCCAGTAATCCCACTTCTAGGATTATATCTTAAGAAACCAGAAACACCCATCAGAAAGGATATATGCACCCCTATATTCATAACAGCACAATTTACAATAGCTAAGATTTGAAAACAACCTAAGTGCCCATCAGCAGATGATTGGATTAAAAAACTGGTACATCTACACAATGGAATACTATGCTGCTATAAAAAAGAAGGAACTTTTACCATTTGCAATAGCATGGATGGAACTGGAGAGCATTATGCTAAACGAAACAAGCCAGTCAGAGAAAAGTAAATATCACATGATCTCACTCATATGTGGGATATAATGATTAACATAAACTGATGAACAAAAATGGATTCAGAGATAAGGTGGCACTGAGCAGATTGTCCAACCACGGGAAGAAGGTGGGGGGCGGGTGGGTTAGAGACTTTTATGCATGCATATTAGCATGACTAATGAATACAGACACTGGGGTGGTGAGGGCTTGCTCTTGGGGTTGGGAGTGGCTGGGGGGTGTTAAACCAGGGAGAAAAGGAGACATTAATACTTTAAACACAAAAAAAAACCTTGCAAATAAAAATACAGAAACATTGTCCAGCCAGTGTGGCTCAGTGATTGAGCATTGACCTATGAACCAGGAGGTCATACTTCAATTCCTGGTCAGGGCACATGCCTCGGTTTTGGGCTCATTCTTCAGAGGGATGTGTGCAGGAGGTAGCCGATCAATGATTCTCTCATCATTGATGTTTCTATTTCCCTCTCACTTCCTCTCTGAAATCAATAAAAATATAAAAAATAAATACAGAAAAATAAATAGGGTAAAAGTAAAAGTATCAAAAATATATATCTGGCAAATTGTAAGCATAAGAGAGCTAGAGTGACTATATTAAAAAAAGATAAAATAGAACTCAAAAAAAATTAATAAGAGTCAGAGAGGTACATTTCATAAATATATATTATTTATGGTTATGATACATAATAATAACACATGTAGAGCTTCAAAATACATGAAGCCAAAACTGATAGAACTAAAGAGAGAAATAGACAAATGCATAAACATAGTTGGAGATTTTCATATACTTTTTAAAATAATTAGTAGAAAAAAACAGCCCATAACATCAGTAAGGATATAGATCTGAGCAACATTATCAACCACTATAATTTAATTGAGGTTTATAGAATAATACACTTAACAATTTCAGATTGATGCTGGAGGGCACCCAGGGAGGCCAAGGAAAGCCTCAAACCTATAGCAAGGGTCAGGGCACAAGAAAGAATTCGAGGTCGAGACATACAGATTCAGCAAAGCTTAGTAAGCTTATTAAAGCAAAAGTACACACTCAAGAAGTGTGAGAGGGTGAACTCAAAAGAATGAGATGCCCTGATAGGGTCTGGATTGAAGGTTGTTACTAAAGACTAGAGGTCCAGTGCACGAATTCGTGCTCAGGTGAGGTCCAGCTGGCTCGGCCCCAGTCAAAGTGATTGGGGCTGGGCCTGTCAGGAGGAGGAGATGGTGGGAGGTTGGCCAGCCAGCCCTCCGCAGTTGGGCCTGATCAGGGCCAGGTAGGCTGGGGCAAGGGGCCACAGGTGATTGGCCAGCGGGCCCTGCCCCCAATTGGGGTTGGGGGGCCAATTGGGTGTGGGGCCAGCCATGGGGAGGGGCTGTGGACTGTGGGCCGTCCGGCCCCAACCCTGAATGGTGTGGGGGGTTCGATCAGGGGTGCTGATCGGGGGTGGGGCTGGCCAGGGGGGAGGGAGGAGGCCTTTGGCCGGTTGGCTGCTCTTGGCTCTTGATCAGGGTGGGAGAGTCTGATCAGGAGCAGGCCCACAGGAGGGAGGGGTCTCGAGGTTAGCCGGCAGGCCCCACCTCCTAATCAGGCTGGTTTGCTGGCCACAGTGGACATCATAGGGACTGGTAGCTACAGTCATTATGGCTGTTATGGTCGCTGGCTTTTTATATATATAGATAGGCAAGGGGGAGGGAATAGGGTGGTCTCAGCTTCTGTCGCTGGTGGGGTGACTGCTAATGCTGCTCATCCTAGTCCCTCCTCTCCCAAAAGGGATTTCTTTTCTAGGAATTGTCATGGTGATTCAGGGGGCAAAGTGGTTCAAAACTGCAGTGCAAATTTATTGTAAAGATATTATAATGGCCCTGTTGGTCACTTTTAGGTCAATTTTTGTTTGTCATAACTACAAGGAGGAGAAAACGGGGAATAGGTGGTCAGCAAAAGTCAAATCCACAATGCTGCATTCAGGGCAGAAAAGGGGAGGGTAGAGCTTGAGGCCTTTGTTTCCTATTCTAACTTTCCTGCCTCAAGACTACACTTCAAGTACATGTGGAATTTTTAAGACAGACCATGTCCTAGAACATAAAATAAGTCTCAATGTATATCAAAAGACTGAAATATTACAGATTATGTTCTCTGACCACAATGAAATTAAATGAGAAATAACAACAATAAGATAAATAGAAAAATCACCAAATACTTTAAAATTAAACAGCACATATCTGAATAGTTGATGAGTCAAAGAAGAAATCACAAAGGAAGTAAAATATTTTGAACTGAACGGTAATAAAAACACATCATATCAAAATTTGTTTTGCTAAAGCTTTGCTTAGAGGAAATTAATAGCTTTAAATGTTTATATTAGAAGAGCAGTAAAGGTTTAAAATCAATTATGTGGTGAGCCCCGGGACATGGCAGCGGGCAGGTCAGTGAGAGTGAGTGTGTGAGTGTGAGAGGGAGAGTTTGTGCAGTTTTTTTTTTGGGGGGAGGGGGGGCCTCTGTTTGTGGGAGTGGGAGCTTAGGGAGGCAACTGGGGCACTCCAAGCAGAGGAACTGACACTCAGCATTTTGCCTGGCAGGGCACTTCTCTCTACATCGGGGGAGAGTGCACCATTTGGGGGGAGCCTCAGGGTCCTCGTGGGAGGAGGCTTCTGGGAGGGATCCTGCCCCAGTGCCCCTAGGCCACTGACAGAGGCTCGTAGCCCCACTGCTGAGACTAGAAATCCCAGAGCACTCAGACCAGTCATACCAGCTCAGTTAGCCTGAACTGTATGCCTTGGAGGACCAGCTAGCTGACTCCACCAGCAGTGTGTGGGCCTGCCCAGCCATATTGGCAAATGGGGAGCTGGCCTTACCCCTTCTCGGCATCAGGACAGCCAGCAGAGCAAGTAATGCCATCCCTCCTCCTCCACAGGGAAGATACAGGCTGCCCAGCCATGTTGGCTAACAGGGCACCTGACCTGCCTTTTAGGCAGTGGAGCACCCAGCCTGTCCCAACCCCTTAGTGAACAGAGAGACCAGCCCATCCCACCCCACCATAGAGACAAGAGGGGCACCTGGCCAGCCCCCTGCCCCAGAAGAGCAGCACTGGCCAAGCCCACTCCCTGCACTGGAGCAATGCCTGGCCTAGCCCCCAATAGCAGAGTGCCCAGCCCACCCCACCACCCTGCCATCTTCTTGAACTTGTAGAGACTTGTTTTGTGTTCTAACATGTGGGGTGAAATGTTCTATAAATGTCATTTAAGTCTATCTGATCCAGTGTGTCATTTAGAGTCACTGTTTTATTGTTAATTTTTTGTCTGGAAAATCTATCCAGTGAAGACAGCGGGGTGTTAAAGTCCCCTACTATGACTGTATTGCTGTTGATCTCTCCCTTAAAGTCTTGTAGAATTTTTTTAAAATATATATCTAAGTATTCCTATATTGGGTACAATTATGTTTACCAGGGTTATATCCTCTTGTTGCACTGATCCCTTTAGTATTATGTAGTGAACTTTGTTGTCTATTGTGATAAGCATTCGTTTTGAAGTCTATTTTGTCAGATATTAGTATTGCTACCCCAGCTTCTTTTTCATTTCCATTTGCATGAAAAAAATTTTCCCATCTCTTCATTCTTATCCTGTGTGAGTCCTTTGTTCTGAGGTGGGTCTCTTGTAGACAGCATTTAATTGGATCATATTTTTTTATCCATTCAGCTAGCTAGCCTATGTCTTTTTATTCAAGTATTTAATCCATTTACATTTAAGGTTATTATTGATAGATACTTATTTATTGCCATTTTAATTCTGTATGCCTATGTTTTCCTCTCTCTATATTTCTTCTTCTCATTTCATCAGTCCCTTTAACATTTCTTGCAGTGCTTGTTTGGTGGTGATAAACTCCTTTAGCCTTTTGTTGTCTGGAAAGCTCTTTATTTCAGCACCTATTTTAAATCAGAGCCTTGGTGGATATAGTCATCTTGGTTTTAGATCCTTTCTTTTCATTACCTTGACTACTTCATGCCATTCCCTTCTGGCCTGTAGAGTTTCTGATGGGAAATCAGCTGACAGCCTTATGAGAGCTCCTTAGTAGGCAACAAATTGCTTCTCCCTTGCTCCCTTTAAGATTTTCTCTTAGTCTTTAATTTTTGGCCTTTTAATTATGATGTATCTAGGTGTGCCTGTTTGGGTTCTTCTTGCTTGGGACTCTATGTGCTTCCTGGACTTGTGTGACCTTGTACTTTACCACGTTAGGAAAGTTTTCTTCCATTATTTCTTTAACATGTTCTTGCTCACTTTCTTCTTCTGGTACACCTATTATGTGAATATTGTTACGTTTCATGTTGTCCCACAGCTCCCTTAAGCTGTCTTCCTGTTTTTTAATTGTTTTTTTCCTTTTGACTTTCTGATTGAGTGATTTTGTTATACCCTGTCTTCTAATTCACTGATCCTATCCTCAGCTTCCCCTAATCTGCTGTGTCTTCTTTCCAATGTGTTCTTTATTAGTGCTATGTCATTCTTTATTTCCAACTGGTCTTTTTTCATAGTTACTATATCTTTTTTCATGCTGTTGAGCATCATTGCCATCATTATTCTGAACTCTATATCTGATACATTTCTTATCTCCATTTCATTTAGGTCTTCTTCTGCAGAATTCTCTTGTTCTTTCTTTTGGGGATTGCTTTTGTTTTTTTTGGTCTCCCCATTTTTGCAGCTTGTTTGGGTTTGTGTCTATGTATTAGGTAGATCTGCTCTGACTCCAAATCTCTGGTACAGGACAATGTCAGATGCTGTTTTTAACTGGCCCTCAGTACCCTGATTGGAGCTATCTGTAATCCACAACTTGTGGGGACTGGGTGTCTTTGGAAAGGACCAAGATGTGCACCAGGTTCTGCTTTTCCTAGACCCAGGCCCAGATGATCAGGCAAAGACTCAAAGCCTCCGGAGACCCACCTCTGCCCACAGTCCTATTGACAGTCAGTCTTGATTTGCCTCAGGCTATTGACCACAGGGTTAGGTGAGAGGTCTCCCAACAGGGTGGGGCAATTGCCTTCTCCTGATGCAAAAACTGCCTGGATAGCAAAGGTTCACTGGAAAAAGATTTCCCCACAGCATGAGGGAATGACTCAGCACATGAAACCAGGGTGTCTGTCCTCTGAGCTCCAACCCCAGAGCCCCCACTCCTGGCTTCTTGACTGGGAAGTTCTTTATCTCTCCAATGATAGCCTTGATGGGTTGAGCAATCTTGGTTGTAGATCCTTGCTTTTCATCATTTTGAATATTTGTGCCAATCCCTTCAGCCTGCAAAGTTTCTGTTGAGAAATCAACTGACAGTCTTATGGGAACTTCCTTTTATATAACTAACTGCTTTTCTCTAGATGCTTTTAAGATTCTCTCTTTGTCTTTAACCTTTGCCATTTTAATTATAATGTGTCTTGGTGTAGTCCTCTTTGGTTTCATCTTGTTTGAGTCTCTCTATGCTTCCTGGACTTGTATATCTATTTCCTTTGCCAGATTAGGGAAGTTTTCAGTCATTCTGTCTTCAAATAGGTTTTCAATCTCCTGCTCTCACTGGTACCCCTGGGATGCAGATATTGGTATGCTTGATGTTGTCCCAGAGGTCCCTTAAACTACCCTCATTTTTTAAAAATTCTTTTTGCTCTTTCCATTGAGTTTTCTGCTACAATATCTTCCATATTACTGATTAGATTCTCTACTTCATGTAATTGCTATTGATTCTATCTAATGTATTCTTAATTTCAGTTATTGTATTCTCCATTTCTGGGTAGTTCTTTTTTTATGGTTTTTAGCTCTTTGTGTAAGTTCTCATTCATTTCATTTATTCTTCCCTTAAGTTCATTGAACAGCCTTATAACCAGTGTTTTGAACTCTGTATCTAGTAGATTGTTTGCCTCCATTTTTTGTTTGGTTCTTTTTCTGGAGTGTTGCCCAGTTCTGTCATGTGGGACATGTTTCTTTGTTTCCTCATTTTGGCTGCCTCACTGTGTTTATTTCTATGTATTAGGTAGATCTACTATGTCTTCTAGTGTTGGCACAGTGGTCTTATACAGTAGGTGTCCTGCAGGGCCCAGGGGTGCAGACTCCCTGGTCACCTGAGCCAGGTGTTCCAGGTTATTCTTTGTGTGGGTTGTGTGTACCCTCTTATTGTAGTTGAGCCTTGATTGCTGTTGGCACATTAGTGGAAGGTATTGCTGTCAGGCTGGCTGGCTCTGAGGACTGACCATGACTATAGCTGATGAGTTCTATTATGTGTGTGTGGGGGCAGGGGGTGACCCCACGGCACTGGATTCTCTGTAGCAGGACTCTAGTGCCTTCTGAAACCACTCTTTGGGTGTGGCATTTGTGGAGCTAATTGGGTGGTGCTCTGGTGTGGTCTGATGTTGGCCACTGTTGGTTCTTGGACCTCTTGGGAGGAGCTCTCATGCAGGCCCAGATCAGCCATTGCCTAGGCCTGACTAGGGCCACCTGGTATGAGCTACAATGTGATCTGTGGTTGGTAGCTGTCTGTACTGGGCTTGGAGGCCCTGGGAGAGCTATCATGTGAACTCAGAGCATGCTGAGGCCAGCTGATGCTTACTTGGGGTTTGTGGACCTTTGGGAGATTTTAGGACAGTCCATGGCATGGGGAAATGCTGATAGCTTATGAGGAACATACAGGCAGCTCCCTGAAAGAGGTTTGGGCTGGTACCTGGGTTGGATCTCAGAGAATCACCAGGGTGGGATGAGTTTGATGGAGATTCAGATTTGGTGCCCACCTTCACCTGCAGGCTGGGTTGGGGGAGAGCTCAGCATTTGGGATTTGTCAGTATTAACTTCATTTTCAAATGATTACTTTGCCAAGGATATTATAACAATACCTCGAGCTATGTACTAAGAGGAATACATTTAGTTAAGGAGGAAAAAGATTCAATTATAAGATATATTCTGAAATAGATATGCCTAGAAATCCCTCCACCCCTTTTTGGTTCACTTATTAAAATAGTCTGCTAGCCTTAAACAACATACTTTAAAATCTTATGCTATATCTTAGGTATTATCAACAATCAGGTAACAATGTTAGGTTTTGTCCTTACCCTCTATTGTCTGTTACATGTCTGCTTTGCAACATGCTGCCAGAACTTGAACAACATACTAGATGAGACACCTTGATGTCCCTAAGGACTTAAAATTTAGATCTTTTATTATTAGAACTATTTAATGATGATGTAGAGATTTAAAATAAGAATTTTCCTTTGATAGCTATAAAATAACAGAGAAACCTACATACTCAAATATAACAAAGTGTTGAAATATTATAATTATAATACTACTAGAGGTCCGGTGCGTGAAATTCGTGCATGAGTAGGGTCCCTAGGCCTGGCTGGTGATCAGAGCCTATCAGGGCCTTCTGGCTGCTGGCCAGGGCCTTCCTTCATTCTACGCCATCCCCTGGTGGTCAGCACATGTCATAGCAAGCAATCGGTCTCCCAGTGGAACTCCCATGGGGACAATTTGCACATTAGGCTTTTATATAGAGAGATAATTCAGATAAAAGGAAAGCAACTCACACAAAAAATATTTAATAGTTTTCTGAAATCTAATTTGTTAAAATTGCCTCAAAATATTTGTATACCTGAGAAAATTAGGCAGAACACACTTTAGAATGTAATTTGTCCATAATGAGTATACATTTTAATTTCATCTTAAAAACCTAATTCATTCTGGGCTGAATGGGTACAGAGCAGTGGAAGCTCCCCAGGCAGCAGTGGCCTGAGCTCCAGGGCAGCCTGTCCCCTCCCCATCTCTCTTCCCTCTCCACTGTCAGCATGACAGTCTTCAGTCCAGTGAGGTTCAATAGGGAACACAGCCTTTCAGACCACAGCCTGGGCCTAAATTTCCCAGAGCAAAACCCCAGGGGACAACCCAATGAGCCTGCTGTGCAACGTCAATGACAACACTCTAAGCTCAAGGAGATGGTGCCCAGCATCCCCTAGAAAAAGGTAAGCAAGATGGAAATCCTACAGCACACCATCCATTACATCTTGGACCTGCAGATAGCCCTAGACTCACATCCCACTTCTGTCAGCCTGCACCACTAGCAACCTGGACAGAGCCAGGAGTCCAGGACCCCCTGACCACCCTAAACACAGACATCAGCATCCTGTCCTTGCAGGCTTACTAATTCCCTTCTGAGTTCATGTCAAGTGACAGCAAAGTGCTCTGTGGCTGAAAAAATGGTGTTCATTAATTTTTTTTCTTTGCACAACAACAAATCCATAGAAACTTATTTTTCAACCATTTCATAAAGAGTACAAGTTGAACAGAATTTTTTAAAAACTGGAAGCAAAACCAAAAAGATCAGATCATCTTCTGCAAGGTGTTTCTGACCTGGACTGTGATATTAGTTATTTATGAAAAAGACTTTTAATGCCCTTTCTGTAGTTAGAAGGTTTTCTTTATACTATACTATATTCCCACCATGGAGATCAAAAATGTTAAAATCACAAGGAATTGCTGAATTTAAGAAGATTATGCCTTTTTTCAAAGATGGAGCGTGAATACCAGAAAGATCCAGTATTCAATTACTTAAATGCAGTCTTTTGGTCAAAAATTCTCTTTTTGATCAAGCCTACTGAATGCATATAAAAGGAAAGCTTGTGTACCCTTTAATTAGAGTTTTGGGTTTTTTTTGTAAAGTGGCAGACATGTATACTTCTGTATACAAATTGTAATGATGTACTTATTCATGCTAAACTTTTTATAACAGTTTAGTTTTAGTAAACTTAGCTGTTTTAAACAAAAGAAATCAAGTGTATTTATTGGGGGGAAAAATCTACCATGCCAAACATTTTTACATATCCTTTATCCTTTCCTTGAGTAAGGGTTAGAAATGGTTAGGAGACTAGGGCATTGCTAGCATTTTCCATGCCCTTTTTGTGAAGGAATAGAATAATCTTCTTCAACTATAATTCCTGGTGGTTATTGCCAGGGGAGTTAGCTTCACCTGATCTGTAGATAGAAGCAAACTATTGGATCTGAGTAGTTAATAGGTTTCAGAATTCTTTATGAAAATGGTATTCCTTAAATGTATAATAGGATTGTGTTGAAAGCATAGTGAGTAAAATAAAAGACTTTTAACTTAAACATTTTTTATTTGCAAGAGATCCAATGGATTAAAGAGAGACATACATTTTGTTTTCAAAAGATATTAAAAATGTCTTTTTGATTTATTATCTAAGTGTTACCAGCAAGTCAAGGAGGCCTGGTTCTTATCTTCTTGAAGGAAAGATTTCAATCAAGAGACAAAGTGTAGAAAAGCCAGCAAGAATTTATTGACTGCAGCACAAACACACTTAGGACAGTGGAACAAGGAAGGGCATAGAAGAAGCAATGAGAGAGCCTAGGCTGGACTGCTTTGGCTCACTGACAGGAAAGAAGCAATTAAGGAAAATGGTGAACGTGTCCTGCACCTTGTCCCAGAGCAGATAGAAGAAGCAACTAAATCAGAGAGCATCCACCTGGAATTGGTGAATTAGACACAGCTAGTCAGACAATCCACAGCTGGGAAGGGCAGAGTATATCTGGAGAACAACAGAATTGGGGATCTGGGCTGGAGAGAGACGTGCAACCACTGGGCTGAGAGGATCAGGAGGAAGCTGCACTGCACCAAGGCTGCATCCTTTGGGGACAGGCATAACGTCCGACTGTGGAAAGAAAGTCCACAAGGCAGCTTGCGGCTGGGGAATCTAGATCTAAGTCCATAGCCAAGAGAGAATTTGCCCAGAAAGATGGCCTGAAGAGCTGCCTGAGGAGCGTAGTGCTGGGGGGGTTGGGAGGACTTGGAGTTCCATGGTTGTTTTGCCTTTGTTTGTCTTTGCTTTTATTCACTAAATCCAGTTCATAGGACCTTTCAGTTACAAACACTCACCCGAGGCTGTGGTGCAGGTAGAGATGCATATTTGTGGAGTCTGGGGAGAGGATGTGGAGGAAAGCAAAGGAGGGAGAGGTGACCAGGAATCTGGCACTGAGACATTTGTGACCCTCCAAGCCTAAGCAGCCATTTTTCTCCTGAAGAGCCAGCCCCTCCCAGCAGCCTCAAGACAGCTAATACTGTCACACCCAGCATACACCTTCAGCTGTACAAAGGAAACAAAGACTGGGCAGATTGGTCCTGCCTGCTTGCAGCCAAGACTGTGGAGACAGACACAAACAGAGAGTGGTGGATCACTTGGAACTTCAACATGGTGCTGACTACCTAACAGGAAACTGAGAAGTGGCAGACAGAAGGGTGGGGTCTTAAATCAGCCCCCAAGGGGCATTACTATTAAAACTTGGCTGAAGCGAGCAACACTTTTTTATTTTTTATCTTTTATTCATTTTTTTATTATTTTAGTATTATTTTTTCTTTATTCTGTTTTTATTTTTGTATTGTTATTTTATTTTATTTTTTCTTTTTTTTTTCACCTTTTCCTTCTTCACTTCTCCCTTTTTCATCCTGTTTTCTCTTCTCCTGTCCTGGCTTTAGTTTTCCTTTTTCCTTTCTTTTTACCCCTTGTTCAAAATTGATCTTCTTTATCTGCTTTATTGATGTGTTATTATTATTATAGTCTCTGTTGGCTTACTCATATATCTAATTTCCTCTCCCCTGCTCCAAGTCCATGCACTCGTCCCTTCTTTCTTTCTTCACTAGTTAATTTGTTTATGCTTTTGTTTTTCCTCTCCTCTCCTGCTCTCTTCTTCTCTTGTTTAATTAGTTTCACGCACTAAACTCAAGCCTATCTACTCTCTCTTCTCCTTTTCCAAAAGTAAATGAGTAAATAAATAAAATTTAAAAATATTTTTGTTTTATCTTTTTATTTATTTAGTTAGTTATATACTTATTTTCTTCTTATCCACTCATTCTCTTTCTACCTCCTCTACTCAACCATGGTCCTTCCCCTATTCATCCAATTCCTTAACCTTACTTTCTATATTTAAGCTCTGTCTCTACAGATTTTGCACCCCAACCCCTCTTTCTCAGGGTGTTTTTGTTTGCATTTTTTGGTTTATTTGTTTGTTTTGTGGTGTTTTCTTCCCATATATTTTTTCTCCTTTTCTCTTACCTTTTTTTTTCTTTGCTTGGTATCATTTTTGCTCTCTTTTCTCTCTTCTAATTCTCTTTTCTCTGGGGTTATTGGTGTCATGTGTACATTCGTGTTTTGTTCCCTTTGTGTTGTGCTTGTCAAGTTGTATTTTATGCTGTTTGGTCAATGTGGTAGAGAGCAAGCCACATAACCAGACACCTTGAGAGGAGACTCCATCCATGAAGGGACAATAACACTCAAGACCCAACTATACCAAGAGAACCCAAATGTCTCAAGTAGGGGACATCCCTAGAATACCCAGCCCAGCAGACCTGAGAGACTACATCACTGGGCCCACAAAGCATCTATTATATAAGACAAACTCAAAAAATCTGGGTGGCATAGCAGTTTGATCTAATACATACAATCACAAAGGAACAGCAAAAATGGGGAGACAAAGAAACAACCCCCATAAGAAAGAAAAGGCAGAATCACCAGAAAAGGAAATAAATGAAATGGAGGCAAGCAATTTGTCAGAGAAAGAATTCAGAGCAATGGTTATAAGGATGTTGAAAAGAATGGAAAACAAATTCAATAACATGTGTAAGAATCAAGAGGAAATGAAGTAAGACATAGCACCTATAAAGAACATAATGGAAAGTTCAACAGTAGACTAGGAAAAGGTGAGGAATGCAACAGTGAGTTAGAAAACAAGGTAGAAAAAACACTCAAGCAAAGCAGCATTTTTTTTTTTTAATAAAAAAAGGACTTAAAAAGCTGGAGGAGAGCCTAAGGGAGCTTTGGGACAACACAAAATGAAACAACATCTGCATAACAGGGGAGCCAGAAGGAGAGAAAGCTGAGCAAGGAATAGAAAATCTGTTTGAAGAGATAATGACAGAAAACTTCCCTGATTTGGGGAAGAAAAAAGTCACATGAATCCAAGAAGCACACAGAGTCCCAAACAAAATGAACCTCAAAAGACTGAGTCAAATATTTTGGGAACTATAGAGAAAAAAAGAAAAATCTAGCAATCAATGGGAAACTTGGATTCAAACTTTATAAATTGGTTAAATTCATCACTTAGTTATTCATTTCAATATTACATTGCTTGTGTTATCTTGTGTTGTATTTTGAAAAGGAAACCTAAACCAAAATTACATTTCACAAATCTGAAAATTGAAACCATAATACAATTTTCACCAATATATCTCCTAAGGCAAGAGAAATAAAGGAAAAAAAATAAACAAATGGGACTACATCAAACTAAAAAACTTCTGCACAGCAAAATAAACCAGCAACAAAAAGCAAAGGGAATCCACTGTATGGGAAAACATATTTGCCAATGATACATCTGATAAGGGGTTAATTTCCAAAATAGATAAAGAATTCATACAGCTCAACAAAAGCAAGACAAATAATCCAGTTTTAAAAATGGGCAAAGGACCTAGACACTTCTCCAATGAAGAAATACAGAAGGCCAAAAGTTATATGAAAAAGTGCTCAAAATCACTGATCATCATATAGATGCAAATTAAAATGACAATGAGGTATCACCTCACACCTGCCAGATTAGCTACTATCAATAAATCAACAAACAACACGTGCTGACAAATTTGTGGAGAAAAGGGAACCCTAATACACTACTGATGGGAATGCAGACTGGTGCAGCCATTATGGAAAACAGTATGGAGTTTCCTCAGAAAATTAAAAATTGAACTGCTGTTTGACTCAGGGATCCCACTTCTAGGAATATATCCTAAGAATCCCAAAACAGCAGAAAGAATATATGCACTCCAATGTGTATAGCAGCCCAATTTACAATAGCTAAGACCTGGAAACAGCCCAAGTGCCCATCATTAGCTGAGAGGATAAAAAAAAACAGTGGTACATTTACACAATGGAATTCTATGCAGTAGTATAAAAGAAGGATCTCTTACCCTTTAAGACAGCATGGAGGGACCTGCAGAGTATTATGCTAAGTGAAACAAGCCAGTCAGAAAAAAAAACAAGTATCACATGATCTTACTTACATGTGGAATTTAATGAACAAAATAAATAGATGAAGAAAATAGGTCCAGAGGTGCAGAAATACGGCACAAACTGAGGAATCACAGAGGGAAGGCAGGGGAGGGTGGGTGACTGGTAAGAGATTAACCAAAGAACTTGTATGCATATATGAATAATCTATGGACACAGACAATAGTGAAGTGAAGGCCTGGGGTAAGGTAGGAACAGGGTGGAGGGGGGCAATGGGGAAATGTAAGGGTCATCTGTAATACTCTCAACAATAAAGATAAAAAAACATACCATTCATCCTAATAAATGGATTAATAAATGGGAAATTTCCCATAATAAAGAAAAACTGCAATTTTAAAAGATATTTGAAGGTAAAAATAAATAATTTGGCATCATTTTATTCTTTACAAGACATTCAATCATACACTACAAAATATCACATTCAACAATGTAAAGAAACTGTGATAAGAATAAAAGTATATTCTTCTTTATGTGAAAAAAATAAAAACCACAATACATCTCTCTATTAATATCAAAGGTCACAAAATTGCTACATGAAAAACTTAGAGACTAAGTCATACATGAGACAATTATATGTTTCAGGCATGAAGTGGAGGAATCAATCCAGACTGTAGGCTCCTCTGATCTGTGTTTGAATCACAGCTCTGCAGTCCCTGTTTGGGACATTTAGTCTCTCTAATGTCTCCTTTCCATGTGATTCACTTTTGATGGAGGAATAACTATTGAGTTGTTGTAAAGATTTAGAGCTGTGTTTATAAAGTGCTAAGCGTAATGATTCCTAGATAGACTTAAAAATGTTTTTATTAATTTTTTTAGAGAGAGAGGGAGGGAGAAGTATAGAGAGATAAAAATAAAACCAGTGAGAGAACACTGATTGGTTGCCTCCTGCATGCCCCCTACTGGGGATTGATCCCACAACCTGGGCATGTGCCCTGACTGGGAATCCATGAGTAAACTCTTGGTTCATGGGTCAACACTAAATCATTGAGCCACACCAGCTGGGCTAGATAAACTTTTTCAATGGCTAGATTCCCTACCTTTTAGTACACACACACACACACACACACACCTCATATTCATATTTGTTTTACCATCCTATCTAATAAAGAGGGAATATATGAATTGACCGTCACACACTCACAGAGATGGAAGTACCCATAGCCAATAGGGAGGGAATATGCTAATTGACTGCTACACCCTCAAAGAATGTGGCGCCCACAGCCACAAGATGGCAGCGCCCAGTCCCCTCAGCCCTGCTGGGGAAGCAGGTGCGTGGCACGGCTGGGCCTGCCCCAGGTGGTTCCAGCCGCTCCTCCTGCCTTTCTCCAGAGTCCCCCAGTACCCTCTGCCCCCCAGCCGCCCAGGGCTGGCCCAAGGCACAGGCAAGCAGAAAAAAGAGTTTTTATGTAAGATACTTGATTTTGTGAAGCAACAAGAAGAAAAAAAGAATTTTTATGTAAGCCACCCAGGGCCGCCCAAGGTTCAGGTAACCAGGGATGGTTGAGGCTTGTGCTGCCGGCAGTGGCAGCAGCAGAGGTGTGATGGGGGCGTCACCTTCCCCTGAATGCTGGGTCACCTCCCGCCCCTGAGGGCTCCTGGATTGTGAGAGGGGGCAGGCCAGGCTGAGAGACCCCCCCCCTCCAGTGCATGAATTTTCATGTACCGGGCCTCTACTGGGATATAAGGCAGGTGTTACCTCTAGCTATATATATTTTGTTATTCCTCATCTGAGGATATTTTTCCATTGATTTTTAGAGAGAGTGGAAAGGAAGGGGAGAGAGAGAAACATCGATGTGAGAGAGACACATCATTTGGTTGCCTCCCACATGTACCCCAATCAAGGCCGGGGATCAAGCCTGTAACTGAGGTATATGCCTTTGACCAGAATCGAACCCAGGACCCTTCAGTCTGAGGCCCGATGCTCTATCCACTGAGCCAAACCTGCTAGGGCACCTCCAGGTATTTTTATATCTATGAAGTTCTGAAAATGTTTTTCATTTTTGTATGTAAAAAATGGTTAATTTTCTTATGAAATACATATGTATCTTTTTTCTTCTTGTTGCTTCACAAAATCAAGTATCTTACATAAAACATCTAGTATTGCCATTCTAGTAACAATGCCTATAGCAACTAGCAATTCTTGCAACTGAATCAGAAACCCAATGATCCCACAGATACATCTTTTGAAGGTCAAGATCTTTACTTAAAAATATATGAATAATACAAGTAAATATTTGTGGTAAAATTTTAATGGTTCAACAAATGTTATTTTTTCAACATGTCACCAAATTGAACAAGCTTTAGCTATGATAAAATATATTTTAATGATAATTAAATATAATAAACAAATATTTTCCAACTCATAAAACATAAAGAGAAAAAAAGTTTATTTATATTTTAAAGCTTTTGAGACTACAGTGCACAATCATCAAATATTGACCATTGTCCAAAATGATAACCTGGTTCACCAAATGAATTTTTAAAGGTGGATATCTATATCTATATCTATATCTCTATATAAAATATATAATTAATTCTTACCCAAGGATATTTTTCCCATTGATTTTTTTAGAGAAAGAGGTAGGGAGGAAGCGGAAGGTGGGGGGAGAGAGAGAGAGACATCCATGTGAGAGAGACACATCAATTGGTTGGCTCCTGAATGTGCCCCTACCAGGGTCAGGGATTAAACCTGCAACCCAGGCATGTACTCTTGACTGGGAATCAAACCTGTGATCCAGCCTGACCAGTGTGGCTCAGTGGTTGAGCATCAACCCATGAACCAGAGATTATGGTTCAATTCCTGGTTAGGGCACATGCCCGGATTGCAGGCTTAATCCCCAGTAGGGGGCATGCATAAGGCAGCCAATTAATTATTTTATCTCTTTATTAATGTTTCTATCCCTCTCTCCATCTCCCTTTCCATCTCTGAAATCAATTTTAAAAACACACACACAAAACCCATAATCCTTTAACCACTTAGACACACTGGCCAGAGCTAATATCTATACTAATCAAGAGGAATATGCAAATTGTCCGGGATGCTGTCACAATAACAGTAAGGAACAAACAGAAGGCTGTGTTGGGTGACAACGCTGGCAGGGGGGTTAGTGAGGGATGACCAAACGACTGAACAGCAGGCTGCGTGGGGCAACCAGGCCAGCCAGGGGGTTAGTAAGGGACGAGCAAACAACTGAACAGCAGGCTGCATGGGGCGACCATGCTGGCAGGGAGGGCAGTTGGGGGCGAGATCAGGCCAGCAGGGGAGGGCAGTTGGGTGTGACCAGACCTGCAGTGGAGGGCATTTGGGGGCGATCGGGCCGGCAGGGAAGCGGTTAGGGGGCAATCAGGCTGGCAGGCAGAAGCAGTTAGGGGCAATCAGGCAGGCAGGCAGGCAGGCGAGCAGTTAGGAGCCAGAAGTCCCGGATTGTGAGAGGGATGTCCGACTGCCAGTTTAGGCCCAATCTCTGGGATTGGGCCTAAACTGGCAGTCGGACATCCCCCAAGGGGTCCCAGATTGGAAAGGGTGAAGGCAGGGCTGAGGGACACCCCCCCATGCGCGAATTTCGTGCACTGAGCCTCTGATATATATACTAGAGGCCCAGTGCACAAAATTAGTGTATAGGGGTGGGGAGGGGTCCCTCAGCCCAGCCTGCAGCCTCGGGGGATGCCTGACTGCTGATTTGCAGGAGGCGACCGGCAGGGCACTCACCGGCCAGCCCCACCCCCTGATAGTTGCTGCCAGTTGCCTCCCTCTCAGGGGGCAGATGCTCAACACAGGAGCTGCCCCCAAACGGAGTGTCTGCCCCCTAGTGTTCAGTGCGCATCATAGCGACCCGCCATTTGGTCAATTTTCATATTAGGGTTTTATTATATAGGATTTAAATCCTCACCTGAGGATATGTTTATTGATTTTAGAAATAGGAAGGGAGTTGATGAGAGAAACATCAACTGGTTGCCTCCTGTACTCACCCCAACCTGGGATCAAACCCGCAACCTAGGTATTGCTCTGACCAGGAATAGAACCAGCAACCTTTCTGGTGTATGGGAGGATGTGCCAACTAACTGAGCCACCTGGCCAAGGCCATTCCAATATTTTAATGCCAAATGGAAGTTTAGTAAAATGTTGTTTTTCTACTAAAAATTATTTTATTACCATGTTGAATTCTTTACACGTATGAAAACATTTCTTTATAATTACTATGGAAGAAATTTGGAGATCACCACTAGTTTAATTTTTTTGCTAATAAAATAAGAGCTATCAGTTTTCAGCATCTACTCGGTACCAACCACATGCTAGGCACTGCACATACATTATTCCTAATCTTGGCAACAGTCCTGCAATCATGAGACTCCTGGTTGCCCTCCCAATACATAGTGCAGCCACTATGCAGGTCAAGAGTGGCCATGTAATGTAGTTGACCAATTAGATCCAAGAGGAATTATTAGGAGTGGCTTCAGGAAAATCTCTTTTTTAAGGAAGGCCAGCTCAGCTGATATGCTTTCTTTTCTCCTTCCCATAAAATAGCTAATTATCAGTTGACAAGTACACATTAAGACTGGCTGAGCAAGAAAACAGAGAAAGCCTCAAGTTTTTAATGACATTATGAAACTTAAGAGTGGACAGATAAGGCCTGCCTGGACTGCCAATCACTGACATACATGATAAAAAAAAATAACTCTTGTTTTTCAGGTTTCTTATTCAGGATAACTGCAACTCTGAACTGTTCATCTGCAAAGAAAATATTGACCTTTTCAGTGTCTGAGAAGAGGCAACCCAGCTGGTAGAAAATAGAACAACAATTTGATACATAGGTATCAGAATCACTAATGATCTGATTTAAAAGTGCTTTGAGAACTTTGGATTAGAAGTGTTACAATGTTAGAGGCTATTTGAACATTTCCTGTAATTTAAAAAACTTTTTAATATATTTTTATTGATTTTAGAGAGAAAGGAAGGGAGAGGATGAGAAAGAAGGAGAGAAACATTGATGAGAGGGAGACATTGATCAGCTACCTCCTGTATGCCCCTCACCAGAGATCGAGCCCACAACCCAGGCATGTGCCCCAACTGGGAACCAAACAGGCAACCTCTTATTGCATGGGACAATGCTCAACCAACTAAGCCACACCAGCCTGGGCTCCCTTAATTTTTTAAAAATAAATTTTCATCTTGGGCAAGTGTCTTTAAACCCTAGTCCTCAGTTTACTTACCTTTAAGACAAGAGAATTGCACTAGATTATTTCTAAGATGCCTTACAGAAAAACTTAAAATATGGTACATATTGGCCTATAGTGAAACAACAACCTCGTCCCAAATGCATTATTCCTAATAATCTTATTATTACCAGTGAGCATTATTCCTAATAATCTTATGATTACCAGTGGGCCATAAATGTACACAATACAAAATTTAATACATAAGAGCCTTGCTATCCCTGAGACTTAGAGGAACAGTCTAAACAGGCACATAGTATTATACTCTGTACTGAGGTTCACATGAATGTGCTGAATGTAGTCACTAAAAGATTGTGAACTTCCTGCCCTAACCGGTTTGGCTCAGTGGATAGAGTGTCAGCCTGCAGACTCAAGGGTCCCATGTTTGATTTTGGTCAAGGGCATGTACCTTGGTTGTGGGCACATCCCCAGTAGGGGGTGTGCAGGAGGCAGCTGATTGATGTTTCTCTTTCATTGATGTTTCTCTCTCCCTCTCCCTTCCTCTCTGTAAACAGTCAATAAAATATATTAAAAAAAATATTGTGAACTCCAGCCTTGAACAAACAAAAGTGCTATACATGTATAGTACAGAGTATTGTTAAAGTTCCCTTATCCAACATTTGTAGGTCACTGGTTGATTGAAGAAGTAAATTAAAGCAAAGACATTTTTAAAACGCTACATGCCTTAAACTTTTAATTTTAACTTGAACTACAATTATATTTTATTTGTCAATTTTTTAAATGGAAAATACTTGTAGATTTTTATTTTTTCTAGGCTTTTGCAGTTTTCTTTTTTAAAGAATTTAGTTTTTATTTTATTTTCAATCCTCACCCGAGGATATATTCCATTGATTTTTAGAGAGAGTGGGAGAGGGAAAGACAGAGAGAAACATTGATGTGAGAGAAACATATTGATTGGTTGCCTCATGCATGCACCCTGATCAGGGCCCAGGCCAGGGAAGAGCCTACAACCAAGGTTCCCTTGATCAGAATTGAACCCAGGACCCTTTGGTCCACAGGCCAACGCTCTATCCACTGAGCAAACCAGCTAGGACTTTTGCAGTTGTCTTGCTGCACCCAGTTTGACAGCAATTTCTTTAGTGACTTTTGTTTTACATCCCACTGTTTTACATAATATTTAATTAATTAAAAATTACAACTGACTCTACAAGCATGGAATTTGTATTGGGAGCAAAAGGTCACAATTATATTAAAAATAATTTTATTAATTGTTGAGTACATACCATGCTGTGGCAATGTTTTAAAGAGAGAACAAAAAACATCAATTAATCTGGCAAATTAAGTGTATGTCATGAGAGCTGCTATGTGCCCATCATCAAGGACAGATATTGCATAATCAGATGATAAGCTATTTTATTTGCTCTTTTATTTTTTTCTTTATGATTAAGGTATTACATATGTGTCCTTATCCCCCCACTGCCCCCTCACCCCCACACTCATGCCCTCATCCCCCTGTTGTCTGTGTCCATTGGTTAGGCTTATATGCATGCATACAAGTCCTTTGGTTGATATCTGCCCCTTCCCCGCACCCTCCCTTACCTTCCCTCTGAGGTTTGATGGTCTGATCAATGTTTCTCTGTCTCTGGATCTGTTTTTGTTCATCAGTTTATGTTGTTCATTATGTTCCATAAATGAGTGAGATCATGTGATATTTATCTTTCTCTGACTGGCTTATTTCACTTAGCATAATGCTCTCCAGTTCCATCCATGCTGTTGCAAATGGTAAGAATTCCTTCTTTTTCACAACAGCGCAGTATTCCATTGTGTAGATGTACCACAGTTTTTTTTAATCCACTCATCTGCTGATGGGCACTTAGGCTGTTTCCAAATCTTAGATATAGTGAATTGTGCCGCTATGAACATAGGGGTGCATATATCCTTTCTGATTGGTGTTTCTATTTTCTTGGGATATATTCCTAGAAGTGGGATCACTGGGTCAAATGGGAGTTCCATGTTCAGTTTTTTGAGGAAGCTCCATACTGTTCTCCACAGTGGCTGCACCAGTCTGCATTCCCACTAGCAGTGAACGAGGATTCCTTTTTTTCCGCATCCTCGCCAGCACTTGTAGTTTGATGATTTGTTGGTGATAGCCATTCTGAAAGGTGTGAGATGGTACCGCATTGTTGTTTTGATTTGCATCTCTCAGATGATTACTGACTTTGAGCAGGTTTTCATATGTCTCTTGGCCTTCCTAATGTCTTCTTTTGAAAAGAATCTATTTAGGTCTGTTGCCCATTTTTTGATTGGGTTGTTTCTCTTTTGTTAAGTTGTATGAGTTCCCTGTAAATTTTGGTGATAACATTGGCAAATATGTTCTCCCATGCAGTGGGCTTTCTTGTTGTTTTGTTGATGGATTCTTTTGCTGTGCAAAAGCTTTTCATTTTGATGTAGTCCCATTTATTTATTTTCTCTTTAGTCTCCATTGCCCTAGGAGTGGTATCGGTGAAGAAATTGCTTCAGCATATGTCTGAGATTTTGCTGCCTTTGGATTCTTCTAGTATTTTTATGGTTTCCCGTCTTATGTTTAAGTCCTTTATCCATTTTGAGTTTATTTTTGTGTATGGTATAAGTTGGTGGTCTAGTTTCATTTTTTTGCATGTATCTGTCCAATTTTCCCAACACCATTTATTGAAGAGACTGTCTTGACTCTACTGTATGTTCTTGCCTCCTTTGTCAAATATTAATTGAGCATAGTGGTATGGGTCGATATCTGGGTTCTCTATTCTATTCCATTGGTCTATATGCCTGTTCTTGTGCCAGTACCAGGCTGTTTTAAGAACAGTGGCTTTGTAATACAGCTTGATATCTGGTATTGAGATCCCACCTACTTTGTTCTTCTTTCTCAGGATTGCTGCAGCTTTTGGGGTCCTTTTTTTTATTCCAGGTGAATTTTTGTAGAGTTTGTTCTAGGTCTGTGAAATATGCCATTGGTATTTTAACGGGGAGTGCATTGAATCTATAGATTGCTTTGGGTAGTATGGACATTTTAATGATGTTGATTCTACCAATCCATGAACACAGTATGTTCTCCCATCTGTTTATGTCTTCCTCTATCTCTTTTTTCAGTGTCCTGTAGTTTTCTGCGTATAGGTCTTTTACCTCCTTAGTTAAGTTTATTCCTAGGTATCTTGATTTTTTGGGTGCAGTGATAAATGGGATTGCTTTTTTAGTCTCTCTTTCTTTAAGTTCACTATTGGTGTATAGAAATGCCATAGATTTTTTGGCATTAATTTTGTATCCTGCTATATTGCCGAATTCATTTATTAAGTCTAATAATTTTTTGATGGAGTCTTTCGGGATTTTATATACAATATCATGTCATCTGCATATAAGGACAGTTTTACTTCTTCTTTTCCAATTTGGATACCTTTTATTTCTTCTTCTTCTCTGATCACAATGACTAGTACTTCCAGTACTATGTCGAACAGAAAGTGGGCATCCCTGTCTTGTTCCTGTTCTTAGGGGAAATGGTTTTAGTTTTTGCCCATTGAGTCTGATGTTGGCTGTGGGTTTGTCATATATGGCTGTTATTATGTTGAGGTATGATCCTTCTATTTCCAACTCGCTGAGAGTTTTTATCAAGAAAGGGTGCTGGATTTTGTCAAATGTTTTTTCTGCATCAATTGATATGACTATGTGATTTTTATCTCTCAATTTGTTTATATGATGTATCATGGTAATTGATTTGCGGATATTGTACCATCCTTGCATCCCTGGGATAAATCCTACTTGGTCATTGTGTATGATCTTCCTGATATAATGCTGGATCTGATTTGCTAGACTTCTGTTGAGGATTATTGTATTTGCTGTTTTATAACATGAATCTTTGGAGACTAGTGAATTGAATATTAATATGATTTCCCTAACATCCTAGAAGCTCTCACCCCTTTATCCATCCTATCTTGTTCTTATGAACAAATTCCTCCCTTATATTTTGTTGTCTCCCTGTCATTTTCTTCTGTTGCTGAGTCTCTGCCTTGTTTTCATGCCAGGTATCCCTGTTTCTACAGTCTTCTCAGGCACTGGAGACTTTAGCTTACAGGTTTGTTAGCAGATTATATGATCATGGTAAGCTCTAGCAGAATGCCTGGCATTAGTAGGCATTAAATGTTTCTTCTCCCCCCTCCATTTCTTGATGTTAGTTGCTATCACATTCCTTACTTGGAGCTCTAACTTCTTACAGGAATGCTTGTTTAATCTCCTAGAAGTTGATTACTGCCTGCCAGAATTTTTGCCAATAAGAGCCTTATACAATATGCTTGCTTGTACATTTACTATATACTGGTGTATTAATCAGGGTTCTCCAGAGAAACAGAACCAATAGAAACCATATCTATATCTACATCTACATTTTCCATCTATATCTAATCTATATCTATCTATATGAAGAGAGAGAGAAATGAGATACTTTTTTTCTTTATTCTGCTTTCTTTTGTTTTTGTGAGATAGTACTTTTAGTTAACATTTTAATAGTTACTTTAAAATTATTTGCATGCTCATCATAGAAAATTGAAAAATATTAGAAAATATAAAGAAGACAATAAGAACATCTCACAATCTCATTATTAATATTTTGTTAAATATCTTTCAGTGTTTAAAAAACTTTCATTAAATTGGGGTAACATCCTATATAATAAAGATGTAATATGCAAATTGACCATCACTCCAACACACAAGATGGCCACCCCCATGTGGACACAAGATGGCCACCACAAGATGGCCAGCAGGGCAAGGCAGTTGTGGGCAATAAGGCCAGCAGGGGAAGGCAGTTGGGGGAAACCAGGCCTGCAGGGGAGGGCAGTTGTGGGGGGGACCAGGCTTGCAGGGGAGGGCAGTTGTGGGGAACCAGGCCTGCAGTGGAAGTCAGTTGGGAGCAACCAGGCCAGCAGGGGAGAGAAGTTAGGGGGCAACCAGGCCATCAGGGGAGGGCAGTTGGGGGCAATTGGGCCAGCAGGGGAGTAGTTAGGCATTGATTAGGGTGGCAGGGGAACAGTTAGGGGGTGATCAGGCTGGCAGGCAGAAGCGATTAGGGGCAATCAGGCAGGCAGGCAGGCAAGCAGTTGGGAGCCAGCAGTCCTGGATTGTGAGAGGGATGTCTGAAATGGGCAGTCAGACATCCTCAAGGGGTCCCAGATTGGAGAGGGTGCTTGCTGGGCTGAGGGACACCCCGCCCCCGTGCACAAATTTCATGCACCAGGCCTCTAGTCTACATTAAAAAAACCAGGGGCCGTCATGACCTAAATGACCAGATGGATGACTGGTCACCAGGAAGTGCATGGAGCACCTCTTGGTCCCTCCCCACAGCTTACAGGCTCCTATAACAGCAAGGCTGGAGGCCAGTGGGCGGGTGGAGTGGCAGGGGGATGGGTAGTGTGAGGTGGCACGGCGAGTTCGTTAGCCTCCACTTGGGGCCAGGCCAGAGGCCTAATGTCCTCACTGCTGCTGCGGCAGCTGCGGATCAGGCCCGGACAGAGGTCCGGAGAGAGACGCAGGGCCTGATCCGCAGCCACCGCGGCTGTTGGTGATGCCTGGAGAGAGAGAGAGAGGCAGGGCCCGATCAGCAGCTGCCACGGAGTCTGCAGATCAGGCCTGGAGATAGACCTGGAGACTCTGACTGGCATAGAAACCGACCAATCAGAATCAAATCTGGGTGAACTGTGAGGAGCCAATGGCTGCCTAGGAGGCAGACCTTTCAATGCTCACTGGCGTAGAAACCAACCAATCAGAACCAAATCTTGGTTTACTGCGAGGAGTCAATGGCTGCCTAGAAGCCGGAGCTTTTGACGCTGACTGGCATAGAAACCGACCAATCAGAACTTAATCTGGGTGAACTGTGAAGGCAGAACCTAATATGCGGGCTGAGGAGAGGTTTTAAGGGCAACAGCTGTTTGGTGTAAGGTGTAAGAAAGCGGTTCAATTTTTTAATGATGGGTTTGGCAGTATAGTGCATATGGTTGGTATCAGTCCAGATATAGGGAGTATGTATTTTTTGTCTGCCAAGAGCATCTCCTCCTGCTGAAAAAGGCTCCCCCCTATTTAAGCAATCCTATCCTATATAATCTATCTATACTAATAAAGGAGTAATATGCTAATTAGACCGGGTCGACCGGCCATCTTCCGGACGTCCGACTTCCTTCCGGACAAAGCCATGGTGTTGAGGGCCAAGGTAGAGGCAGTTAGGGGCAATCAGGCCGGCAGGGGAGGGCCATTGGGGGCAAACTGGCTGGCAGGGGAGGACAGTTGGGGGTGAGATCAGGCCAGCAGGGGAGGACAGTTGGGGGCATGATCAGGCCGGCAGGGGAGGGCAGTTGGGGGCAAGATCAGTTTGGCAGGGGGTTAGGGGCAATCAGGCCAGCAGGGGAGGGTAGTTGGGGGCAACCAGGCTGGCAGGGGAGGGCAGTTGGGGGCAAGATCAGGCCAGCAGGTAGGGCCATTGGGGGTGAGATCAGGTCAGCAGGGGAGGGCATTTGGGGGCAAACTGGCCGGCAGGGGAGGGTAGTTGGGGCGAGATCAGGCCAGCAGGAGAGGGCCATTGGGGGCAACCAGGCCAGCAGGGGAGGGCAGTTGGGGGCGATCAGGCAGGCAGGCAGAGGTGATTAGGGGCAATCAGGCAGGCAGGCAGAGGGGTTAGGGGCAATCAGGCAGGCAGGCAGGCAGAATGGTTAGGGGTGATCAGGTAGGCAGGCAGAGGGGTTAGGGGCAATCAGGCAGGCAGGCAGAGTGGTTATGGATGATCAGGCAGGCAGCAGGTGAGCAATTAGGAGCCAGCGGTCCCAGTTTGTGAGAGGGATGTCCGATTGGAGAGGGTTCAGGCTGGGCTGAGGGAACCCACCATGCATGAATTTCATGCACTGGGCCTCTAGTTGATTAATAAAATTATATAGGTTTCAAGTATACAATTCTCTAATACATCATCTATATATGTTCACCACCCAAAGTCAAGTTTCCTTCCATCACCACTTATATACCCCATGTATGCTCTTCTACATCCCTCACCCCCATTTCCCTCTGTAATCACCATGCTATTGTCTGTGTCTGAGTTGCTGTTTTTGCTTAATTTCTCCACCTTTTTCACCCAGCTCCCTTAACTCCCTCCCCTGTGACAGCTGTCAGTCTGTTCTCTGTATCTATGAGTCTGTTTCTATTTTGTTTATTTTGTTCACTAGATTCTACATATAAGAGAAATGATATATTTGTCTTTCTCTGACTGGCTTATTTCACTTAGCATAATATTAATATTCTCCAGGTGCATCCATGCTGTCACTCAAGGTAAGATGTACTTCTTTTGTTTACAGCCAAGTAGTATTTCACTGTGTAAATGTACCACCACAGCTTTTTTTTATCCACTCATCTACTGATGGACATGGGTTGCTTCCAAATCTTGGTTATTGGAAATAATGCTGCAATGAATATAGGGGTGTATATACTGTTTAGATTTAATGTTTTGTTTTTCCCCAGATATATATCAGGGGTGGAATTGCTGGGTCATAATGCAGTTCCATTTTTAACTTTTGAGGAAACTTCATACCATTTTCTACAGTGGCTGCACCAATCTGCATTCCCACAAACAGTGCACAAGAGTTCCCTTTTCCTGACATCCTCATCAACACTTGTTTGATGATAACCATTCCGACAGGTGTGAGGTGATATCTCATTGTGGTTTTAATTTGCATTTCCCTGATGATTAGTGATGTTGAGCATCTTTCTGTCTATTCAGGTCCTTTGCCCATTTTTTAATTAGATGATTTTGGGGGGGGGGTGTTGAGTTATATTAAGTTGTTTATAAAATTTGCATATTAATCCCTTATCAGATGTATTGGTGAATATGTTCTCCCATTTGGTGGGTTGCCTTCATTTTGTTGATTGTTTCCTTTGCTGAACAAAACCTTTTTAGTTTAATGAAGTACCATTTGCTTATATATTTTTTTGTTTCCCTTGCCCAAGGCAACATAATAGAAATATTCTTAGATTTTACTGCCTATGTTTTCTTCTAGGATTTTTATGGTTTTGAGTCTTACATTGAAGTCTTTAATCTATTTTTAAATATATTTTATTGATTTTTTTTACAGAGAGGAAGGGAGAGGGATAGAGAGTTAGAAACATCGATGAGAGAGAAACATCAATCTGCTGCCTCCTGCATACTGGGGATGTGCCCGCAACCAAGGTACATGCCCTTGACTGGAATCGAACCTGGGACCCTTGAGTCCACAGGCCAATGCTCTATCCACTGAGCCAAACCGGCTAGGGCTCTTTAATCTATTTTGAATTAATTCTGTGTATGGTGTAAGAAGGTGGTCGAGTTTTATATTTTTGCATGTATCTGTCCAATTTTCCCAATCATTTGTTGAACAGACTGTGTTTACCCCATTGTATGTTCTTGCTTCCTTTGTCAAATATTAATTGACCATAAAGGCATGGGTTTATTTCTAGGCTCTCTATTCTGATCCATTGATCAATAATGTCTGCTTTTATGTCAGTACTATGCTGTTTTGATTACTATGGCCTTGTAGTATAGTGAAATCAGGTAGCATGATTCCTCCAACTTTATTCTTCTATTCAGAGTCTTTTTTGGTTCCATATAAATTATTGGGATATTTGTTCTAGTTTTGTGAAATATACCATTGGTAGCTTGAAAAAAATTGCCTTGAGCCCAGTTGGTGTCGCTCAGTGGTTGAGCATTGACCTATGAACCAGGGCATTGCAGTTCAATTCCTGGTCATGGCACATGCCCAGGTTGTAGGCTTGAACCCCAGTAAGTGGCATGCATGAAGCAGCTGACCAATGATTCTCATCATTGATGTTTCTATCTTTCTTTCCCTTTTTCTTCCTCTTTGAAATTAATAAAAATGTACTTTTTATTTTATTTTTATGCTTTATAAATTGTTATTCTTCTCTATATTTTTTCATTTGTTAATTTTTTATTGATTAAGCTATTACATATGTACATATCTTCCCATTGCCCCCCACCCCACCCCACTCCCATACATGCCCTCACCCTCCAGTGTCTTGCGTCCATTGGTTATGCTTATATGCATGCATACAAGTCCTTCAGTTGATCTCTTATCTCGCCCACCCTTCCCCAACCTTCCTGCTGTAATTTGACAGTCTGTTTGATGCTTTACTGCCTCTGTATCTATCTTTTTGTTCATCAGTTTACAATGTTTTTTATTATCCATAAATGAGTGAGATCATGTGGTATTTTTCTTTCATTGACTGGCTTATTTCACTTAGCATAATGCTCTCTAATTCCATCCAGGCTGCTGCAAATGGTAAGAATTCCTTCTTTTTTTATAGCAGCATAGTATTCCATTGTGTAGATGTACCATAGTTTTCTGATCCAGTCATCCGCTGACGGGCACCTAGGCGGTTTCCAAATCTTAGCTATTGTAAATTGTGCTACTATGAACATAGGGGTGCATATATCCTTTCTGAATGGTGTTTCTAGTTTCTTAGGATATATTCCTAGAAGTGGGATTACTTGGTCAAATGGGAGTTCCATTTTTAGTTTTTTGAGGAAACTCCATACTGTTCTCCACAGTGGCTGCACCCGTCTGCATTCCCACCAGCAGTGCACGAGGGTTCCTTTTTCTCTGCATCCTCACCAGCACTTGTCCTTTGTTGATTTGTTGATGATTGCCATTTTGACAGGTGTGAAATGGTACCGCATTTTCATTTTGATTTGCATCTCTCGGATAATTAGTGACTTTGAGCATGTTTTCATATGTGTCTTGGCCTTCCTTCTGTCTTCTTTTGAAAAGTATCTATTTAGGTCCATTGCCCATTTTTTTATTGGTTTGTTTATCTTGCTTTTATTAAGTTGGATGAGTTCCCTGTAAATGTTGGAGATTAAACTTTTATCAGTGATAACATTTGCAAATATGCTCTCCCATGCAGTGGGCTTTCTTGTTGTTTTGTCAATGGTTTCTTTTGCTGTGCAAAAGCATTTTATTTTGATGTAGTCCCATTTGTTTATTTTCTCTTTAGTTTCCATTGCCCTAGGAGTGGTATCGGTGAAGAAGTTGCTTCAGCATATGTCTGAGATTTTGCTGCCTTTGGATTCTTCTAGTATTTTTATGGTTTCCCATCTTATGTTTAAGTCCTTTATCCATTTTGAGTTTATTTTTGTGTATGGTATAAGTTGGTGGTCTAGTTTCATTTTTTTGCATGTATCTGTCCAATTTTCCCAACACCATTTACTGAAGAGACTGCATTGACTCCATTGTATGTTCATGCCTCCTATGCAAATATTAATTGAGCATAGTGGTTTGGGTCAATATCTGGGTTCTCTATTCTATCCCATTGGTCTATATGCCTGTTCTTGTGCCAGTACCAGGCTGTTTTGAGAACAGTGGCTTTGTAATACAGCTTGAAATCTGGTATTGAGATCCCACCTACTTTGTTCTTCTTTCTCAGGATTGCTGTGGCTATTCGGGGTCTTTTTAAATTCTAGATGAATTGTTGGAGAGTTCTTTCTAGGTCTGTGAAATATGCCATTGGTATTTTAATGGGGAGTGCATTGAATCTATAGATTGCTTCAAGTAGTATGGACATTTTAATGATGTTGATTCTATCAATCCATGAACACGGTATGTTCTCCCATCTGTTTATGTCTTCCTCTATCTCTTTTTTCAGTGTCCTGTAGTTTTCCGCGTATAGGTCTTTTACCTCCTTAGTTAAGTTTATTCCTAGGTATCTTAATTTTTTTGGTGCGATGGTAAATGGGATTGTTTTCTTAGTCTCTCTTCCTGTAAGTTCACTGTTGGTGTATAGAAATGCCATAGATTTCTTGGCATTAATTTTGTATCCTGCTTCATTGCTGAATTCATTTATTAAGTCTAATAATTTTTTGATGGAGTCTTTAGGGTTTTCTATGGACAGTATCATGTCATCTGCGAATAGAGTCAGTTTTACTTCTTCTTTTCCAATTTGGATGGCTTTTATTTCTTCTTCTTGTCTAATCGCAATGGCTAGTACTTCCAGTACTATGTTGAAAGGAGTGGTGAAAGTGGGCATCCCTGTCTTGTTCCTGTTCTTAGGGGAAATGGTTTTAGAGTTTGCCCATTGAGTATGATGTTGGCTGTGGATTTGTCATATATAACTTTTATTATGTTGACGTATGATCCTTCTATTCCCACCTTGCTGAGAGTTTTTATCAAGAAAGGGTGCTGGATTTTGTCAAATGCTTTTTCTGCATCAATTGATATGAATATGTGGTTTTTATCTCTCAATTTGTTTATGTGATGTATCACGTTTATTGATTTGTGGATATTGTAACATCCTTGCATCCCTGTGATAAATCCTACTTGGTTATGGTGTATGATCTTATGATCTTTCTGATGTACTTCTGGATCCGATTTGCTAGAATTTTGATTTTGGCATCTATGCTCATGAGGAATATTGGCCTATAATTCTCTTTCATTGTTTTGTCTTTATCTGGTTTTGGTATTAGGGTGATGCTGGCTTCATAGAATGAGCTTGGAAGTGTTTCTTCCTCTTGAATTTTTTGGAATAGTCTGAGGAGGATAGGTTTTAGTTCTTCCTTGAATGTTTGGTAAAACTCCCCTGTGAAGTCGTCTGGCCCCAGGCTTTTGTTTGCCGGAAGCTTTTTAATGACTGCTTCAATTTCTTCCATAGTTATTGGCCTATTGAGATGTTTAGATTCTTCCTGATTGAGTTTTGGAAGGTTGTATTTTTCTAGGAATATGTCCATTTCCTCCAGGTTGTCTATTTTGTTGGAATAAGTAGTTCATAGTATTTTTTAACAATCCTTTGTATTTCGGTGGGGTCTGTTGTTATTTTTCCTCTTTCATTTCTGATTTTGTTTATTTGGGTCCTCTCTCTTTGCTTCTTGGTGAGCCTAGCTAGAGGTTCATCAATCTTGTTTATCCTTTCAAAGAACCAACTCTTGATTTTGTTGGTCTTTTGTTTGTTTG
Organism: Plecotus auritus; assembly: GCF_963455305.1. Taxonomy (NCBI): domain Eukaryota; kingdom Metazoa; phylum Chordata; class Mammalia; order Chiroptera; family Vespertilionidae; genus Plecotus; species Plecotus auritus. Next base: position 96,052,440 of record NC_137772.1, on the reverse strand, counting down.
TTTGTTTTTTTTTTTTTTTTGGTCTCTATGTCGTTTATCTCCACTCTGATCTTTATTATTTCCTTTCTTCTGCTTACACTGGGTTTTTCTTGTTGCTCTCATTCTAACTCTTTGAGTTGTAGGGTTAGATAATTTATTACCATTATTTCTTGTTTTTTTGCAGTAGGCTTGTAGAGTTATGAACTTCCCTCTCAAGACTGCTTTCGCTGTGTCCCATAGATTTTGGATTGTTGTGTTTTCATTGTCATTTGTTGCCATGATATTTTTTATTTCTTCTTTGATCTCTCTGGTAACCCAGTCATTGTTTAGTAGCATGCTATTTAGTCTTCAAGTGTTTGATTTTTTTGGGATTGTTTTTATTATAGTTGATTTCCAGTTTTATGCCATTGTGATCTGAGAAGATGCTTGATATGATTTCTATCTTCTTGAATTTGAAGATACTTTGCCTGTGTCCTAATATGTGGTCTATCCTTGTAAATATTCCATGTGCATTGGAGAAGAATGTATATTCTGTAGCTTTGGGGTGAAATGTTCTAAAGATGTCAATTAAGTCCATCTGATCTAATGTGTCATTTAGGATTGCTGTTTCTTTGCTGATTTTTTGTTCAGTTGATTTATCCAGTGGTGTTAGTGGGGTATTAAAGTCCCCTACTATGACTGTATTGCTATCAATCTCTCCCTTGATATCTTCCAGAAGTTGTTTTATGTATTTGGGTGCTCCTGTATTGGGTGCATATATGTTTACCAGAGTTATATCTTCTTGTTGAATTGCTCCCTTTAGTATTATGTAGTGGCCTTCCTTATCTCTTGTTATGGCCTTTACTTTGAGGTCTTTTTTATCATATAGAAGCATTGCAACCCCAGCTTTTTTCTCATTTCCATTTGCCTGAAAAATGTTTTTCCATCCCTTCACTCTCTGTCTGTGTGAATCCTTTGTTCTGAGGTGGGTCTCTTGTAGACAGCAAATATATGGGTCATGTTTTCTTATCCATTCAGCTACCCTATGTCTTTTGATTGGTGCATTTAATCCATTTACATTTAATGTTATTATTGACAAGTACATGTTTGTTGTCATATTTTTCCTTAATGTTTGTGTTTGTTCTTGCCTTTCTCTTTCTTTTTTTTACAGCAGTCCCTTTAGCATTTCCTGCATTGCTGGCTTGGTCGTGATAAACTCTCTTAGCCCTTTTTTGTCTGTGAAGCTCCTGATTCCACCTTCAATTTTGAATGATAGCCTTGCTGGGTATAGTATTCTTGGGTTCAGTCCCTTGCTTTGTGTCACTTTGTAAATTTCATTCCATTCCCTTCTGGCCTGGAGTGTTTATGTTGATAAATCTGTTACTATTCTAATAGGAGAACCCTTGTAGGTAACTTTCTGTCGCTCTCTGGCAGCCTTTAAGATTCTTACTTTGTCGTTGGTGTTTGCCAATTTAATTATGATGTGTCTTGGTGTCGGTCTTTTAGGATTCATCTTGTTTGGGACTCTATGTGCTTCTTGGACTTGCATGGTTTTTTTTCTTGCCAATATCAGGGAAGTTTTCTGTCATTATTTCTTCAAACAGGTATTCTATTCTTACTTTTCTTCCTCTCCTTATGATACCCCTATTATGTGAATATTGTTACGTTTTGTGTTGTCCCAAAGCTCCCTTAGGCTCTCCTCTTGCTTTTTAATTCTTCTTTCCAGTTGCTGCTGTGTTTGTGTGTTTTTCCTACCTTGTCTTCTAATTCGCTGATGCGGTCCTCAGCCTCTTCTAGTCTACTATTTAAGCCTTCCATTGTATTCTTTATTGCAGTTAATGTCGTTCTTAAGCTCCTCTTGGTTCGTTTTCATGTTGGCGACATTCTCATTCAGCTCCTTATAATTCTCATTGAGTTGTTTGTATTTGTCATCCAGCCTTTTAAACATCCTTATAACCATTACTCTGAATTCTTTCTCTGATAAGCTGCTAGCCTCAATTTCATTTAACTGCCTTTCTGGTGATTCCTCTTTTTCTTTCCTTAGGGGATTGCTTTTTTGTCTTCCCATGTTTTCCTGTAATGCTTTAATTGTAGATCCAATTACTTTGCTACCCAGGTTCTTTTGGGGATGGTGCTACTGGTGTAATCTCTCAGTTCTCCTGGGCTTGGTAATCTAGTGTAGCTCCCTACTTGAGCTATTTGGGGTCTCTTGATGTAGGCCTGCGAGCTTGAGAGGCACAACTGCGGTGTCTAGAAGTCAGCAGCCAATGAGGGAAGTGTCCTAATTTTTGCTGTCTTGCACCCTTAATTGAAATTACGCGTGCCCATCGGGGACTCACAGTGGCACCCAGGAACCGTCTGTTGGGGTGATGGAGCTCAGGGGGCCTGCACTCTGGAAAGGCGTGACTGTGGTGTCCAGAGTTCTGTAGTTGTGGGGTGGGCAGACTCAGCTTTTGCTGCTGCACCTGTGGTGGATAGGCACTCACTCCCCATGGCGGCTCACATGGGGCACCTGTGGTACATTTGCCTGTGAGGCACACTGAAGCACTCTGAAAGGCCCTGACAGTGTAGCCACATAATTGAGGCACCTATGGGCAGGTATCCAGGATGAGTGAATTCAGAATTTCTACTGCTGGGGGGGGGGGGGGGAGTGTGCTCCTGTTTGTCCTAGATCATACCCAGGGAGAGCTCACAGTGGCTCCCACGAGTGCCCTGTGGGTAGATGGGCTCAGGGTGCCTGCCAGTTGGAAATTCGCATCTGTGGAGGTGCGTTTGCCGGTGCAGAGCTCTTACGCACTCTGAGGGGTCCTGGCACTGAGGTTGAGCAGCTGGGGTGAATGTGGGCAGTTATTCAGGAAGAGGGAATTCAGAATTTCTACTGCGGGGCAGCACGCCCTTTTCTGTGCAGAATCACACCCAGCAGAGTCTCACAGCTGCTCCCCTCCGAGTGCGCTGTGGATAGATGGGCTCATGGTGCCTGCCTGTTGAAAATGCGCATTTGTGGAGGTGCCTTTGCTGTTGCAGAGCTCTGAGGCACTCTGAGGGCCTCTGGCACTGAAGTTGCACAGCTGGGGTGTCCATCGGCAGTTATTCAGGAAGAGGGAGTTCAGAATTTCTACTGCAGGGCCGCATGCCCTTGTCTGTACAAAATCACACCTGCGGGGGCTCCCAGTGGCTCCCAGGCACTGCCTACGGAGTGGTGTGCCCTGGAAGTCTGCGCGGGCTGGAAACGCGCAAATGTTTTGTCCGGAGTTCTGCCACTGGGGAGGGGGAGATATACCACTCTGCTGCCGAGTGGTATATCTTTGGAGGTGGAGGTCCTAGGGTCTGCGGGTCTGTGGGTGGGGTAGCAGGATTTTGGCTGGAGTGGCTGCTGGGTCGCGGGGCAGTTCCAGGGCCTGTCTGGTTGGTGGTGCTGATGAGTTCCTAAAAAAGGTCGTTCTCCCCTTCAAGATAGCGTGGGATCCGTGCCGGAGTCCTGCAGTCCGGGGATTGCCCACAGCGGTGGTAGTCTCTCCTTGTCCAAGAGAGCCTGGTCTGCCAGCTCCTGCTGCTCTACGAGGATTTGACTGTCCCTTACTCACTCACACACACATCCACACACTCCCCTTTCATACCCTCACTCACTCACTTCCTCTCCCTCACCTGTGTCCTGCCAGCAGCCATCTTCCCCAAGCTGACCTCTTCTCTCAAAATATACTTTTTAAAATGTCATTGAATCTATGTATTGTTTTGGGTAGTATAAACATTTTAATGATGTTAATTCTTTCTATCCATGAACATGGTAAAGTAATTGAAAAAGATACAAATACGTGGAAGTACCATGAATATGGTATATACTTCCACGTATTTGTATCTTTTTCAATTACTTTCTTCAGTATTTTATAATTTTCTGAGTAAAGGTCTTTTACATCCTTGGTTAAATTTATCCTAGGGTGGGTTTTTTGTTTTTGTTTTATTTTAAGATGCAATTGTAAATGGGATTGTTTTCTTAATTTCCTTTTCTGGTATTTCTTTATTGGTGTATAAAAATGCAACTAATGCTGAAACCGGTTTGGCTCAGTGGATAGAGCGTCGGCCTGCGGACTGAAAGGTCCCGGGTTCGATTCCGGTCAAGGGCATGTACCTTGGTTGCGGGCACATCCCCAGTGGGAGGTGTGCAGGAGGCAGCTGATCGATGTTTCTCTCTCATCGATGTTTCTAGCTCTCTATCCCTCTACCTTCCTCTCTGTGAAATATCAATAAAATATATTTTAAAAAAATGCAACTAATTTCTGGATATTTATTTTGTATCCTGCTACTTTACTGAATTTATCAGTTCTAGTTTTTTGGTGGAATCTTTAGGGTTCTTTATATACAATATCATGTCTTTTGCAAATGATGACAGTTTTACTTCTTCCTTTCCAATTTGGAAGCCTTTTTTTTTTTTTTTTTTTCTTTTTGTTTCATTGCTGTGACTAGGATTTCCAGTGGTGAAACCAGAAATCCCTGTCTTGTTCCTTAAGGGAAACACTTTTAGTTTAGTTTTTGCCTGTTGAGTATGATGTTAGCTGTGGGTTTGGCATATATGGCCTTTATTATGTTGAGGTGTATTCCCTCTGTTCCCACTTTGCTTACAGTTTTTACCACATATAGATGTTAGATTTTACCAAATGCTTTTTCTGCATCTATTGATGTGATCATGTAATTTTTATCTGTCATTTTGTTTATGTGGCATATCATGTTTATTAATTTGCAGATATTGTACCAACTTCCTATCCTTGGAATAAAGTGCACTTCATCATGGTATATGACCTTTTTAATGTTTTGGTGGACCAGTTTGCTAATATTTTTTTTAGGATTTTAGCATCTATGGTCATTAGGGATATTGGCTTATAATTTTCTTTCTTTCTTTATCTGGTTTTGGAATTAGGAATTTGGAATGTTGGCCTCATAAAATGAGCTTGGGTGTCTTCTCTCCTCTTGAACTTTTTGGAATAGTTTGAGAAGGATATGTGTTAGTTCTTTGAATGTTTGCTAAAATTCACTTGTAAAGCCAGGTCTTTGGTTTGATGATAGTTTTTAAATTTTTATTATTTATTTATTTTTAATCCTTACCTGAGGACATTTTTCCATTGATTTTAGAGAGAGTGAAAGAGCAAGGAAAAGGCAGAGAGAAACATCAATGTGAGAGAAACACATCAGTTGGTTACCTCCTGCATGAGCCCTGACCAGGTCCCAGGCTGGGAAGGAGCCTGCAACTGAGGTATGTGCCCTTGAATGGAATTGAATCAGGGACCCTTTAGTCCACAGGTCAGTGCTCTATCCATTGAGTCAAACCGGCTAGGGCATTTAAAAAAAAAAAAAAACCCCTTTTTTTTTTATTGCTACTTCAATTAGTTGTAATCAGTGTATTTAGATTTTCATTGTTCTTGATTAATTTTTGGAAGATTGTATGTTTCTGAAAATTTATCCATTTAGTCAAGATTTAAAAAAAAAACACAAAAAAAAGAATTGTCCAATTTGTTAGCATATAGCTGTTCATAATATTTTCTTACAATTCTTTCTGTGGCTTCTATTGTTAGTTCTCCTCTAATTTCTGATTTTATTTGTTTGGGTTCTCTCTTTTTCTTGATAAGTCTGGTTGGATGTTTTTCCATCTTTTTTATCTTTTCAAAAAACAAGCTCTTGGTTTCATTGATCTTTTGTATTATTTTTTTAATTTAGACTTTATTTCATTTTTATTCTCTTCTGATCTCTATTATTTCATTTCTTCTACTCACTTTAGGCTTTGTTTGTTGTTCTTTTTCTAATAGTTTGAGATTTTTCTTGTTTCTTGAAATAGGCCTAAAATGCTATGATTTTGTCTCTTATGATTGTTTTCACTACATCCAATGGATTTTGGGTTATTGAGTTCTCATTTTCATTTGTTTTAAGGCATCTTTTTATTTTTTCCTTGATCTCATGTTTAACCCATTTATTATATAGTAATATGACACTTAGCTTCCCTGTCTTTGCATGTTTTTCAGTGTTTTCTTTTTCTTTCTTGTAATTAATTTCCAGTTTCATAACATTATGGTCAGAGAAGATGCTTTTTTAAAATATTTTTTTAAATAAATCTTTATTGTTCAGATTATTACAATTGTTCCTCTTCCCCTCCCCCTAATAGCTCCCCTCCACTGGTTCCCACCCCACACTCTGCCCTTACTACCCCCCCACGCACTGTTCTCATCCATAGGTGTACGATTTTGTCCAGTCTCTTCCCGCACCCCACACACCCCTTCCCCCCGAGAATTGTCAGTCCATTCCCTTTCTATGCCCCTGATTCTATTATATTCACCAGTTTATTCTGTTCATCAGATTTTTTACTCACTTGATTTTTAGATTCACTTGTTGATAGATATGTATTTGTTGTTCATAATTTTTATCTTTACCTTTTTCTTCTTCTTCCTATTCTTAAAGAATACCTTTCAGCATTTCATATAATATAGGTTTGGTGGTGATGAACTCCTTTAGCTTTTTCTTATCTGTGAAGCTCTTTATCTGATCTTCAATTCTGAATGATAGCTTTGCTGGGTAGAGTAATCTTGGTTGTAGGTTCTTGCTATTCATCACTTTGAATATTTCTTGCCACTCCCGTCTGGCCTGCATAGTTTCTGTTGAGAAATCAGCTGACAGTTGTATGGGTGCTCCCTTGTAGGTAACTAACTGTTTTTCTCTTGCTGCTTTTAATATTCTCTCTTTGTCTTTTGCTCTTGGCATTTTATTTTTTTTTATTTTTATTTTATTTTATTTTTTTTAAATAAATCTTTATTCAGATTATTACAATTATTTCTCCTTTTCCCCCCATAGCTCCCCTCCACCCATTTCCCACCCCACCTTCTGCCCTTACCTCCCCCCCACTGTCCTCATCCATAGGTGTATGATTTTTGTCCATTCTCTTCATGAACCCCCCATACCCCTTTCCCCCTGAGAATTATCAGTCCACTCCCTTTCTATGCCCCTGATTCTATTATATTCACCAGATTATTCTGTTCCTCAGGTTTTTAATTCACTTGATTTTTAGGTTCGCTTGATGATAGATATGTATTTGTTGTTCATAATTATTCTCTTTACTTTTTTCTTCTTCCTCTTCTTTAAGAATACCTTTTAGCATTTCATATAATGCTGGTTTGGTGGTGATGAACTCCTTCAGCTTTTTCTTATCTGTGAAGCTCTTTATCTGCCCTTCAATTCTGAATGATAGCTTTGCTGGGTAGAGTAATCTTGGTTGTAGGTTCTTGCTATTCATGACATTGAAAATTTCTTGCCACTCCCGTCTGGCCTGCATAGTTTCTGTTGAGAAGTCAGCTGACAGTCGTATGGGTGCTCCCTTGTAGGTAATTAACTGTTTTTCTCTTGCTGCTTTTAATATTCTCTCTTTGTCTTTTGCTCTTGGCATTTTAATTATGATGTGTCTTGGTGTGGTCCTCTTTGGATTCCTTTTGTTTGGGGTTCTGTGGGCTTCCTGGACTTGTAAGTCTATTTCTTTCACCAGGTGGGGGAAGTTTTCGGTCATTATTTCTTCAAATAGGTTTTCAGTATCTTGCTCTCTCTCTCCTTCTGGCACCCCCATAATTCTGATGTTGGTACGCTTGAAGTTGTCCCAGAGTCTTCTTACATTATCTTCAACTTTTTGGATTTTTTTTTTTTGCTTTTTGCTTTTTCGGTTGAGTGTTTTTTGCTTCTTTGTATTTCAATTCTTTGACTTGATTCTTGTGTTCCTCTATTCTGTTTCTGGGTCTCTGTATAATATTTTTTATTTCAGTCAGTGTATGTTTAATTTCTAGTTGGTCCTTTTTCATATCTTCGAGGGTCTCGTTATATTTATCGGCCTTTTCTAGGATATTCTTAAAAAGCCTTATAACCGTGGTTTTGAATTCTATATCCAGTCGTTTGTTTTCCTCCATTTCTTTCGTTTGTGATCTGATTCTTTGACCCCGCATTTTCACTGATTCCCTGAGTTGGTAAGGTAGATATTTGTGCTAGGTTTCCAATATGGCCCAGTGGGTCTGCTTCCCCAGTTAACCTGAGGTGGACACTCTTGGTGCACCCCTTTGTGGACTGTGTGTACAGCCTTGTTGTAATTAAGTCTTTATTGTTGTTGGTATCACTGGGAAGAATTGACCTCCGGGCCAGTTGGCTGTAAGGATCAGCTGTGTCTATGCTGGGAGAAGTTCGGTGCTGAAGACAGCCTTATAGGATTAGACTTGCCAAATTGCAATAGCCTCTGTGCTCAGCTTGGATGGGGTGGAGTCTCAGTCTTGGCTTCCTGTCAGCCTTGCCCTTGCGCGCATGTGCGCTTTCAGTCCTCTGCCTTCCCCAGCTCGAGTCTCCGCCTGAGAGTCCAGACTCCCCCCACAAGAGCGTGGGTCCCCATGGGCTTGCCTGGAACTGGGGTTCAGTGCAGTCAGAACTGGGGCTCAGTGCAGTCAGGATCCTCTGACTCCCTTCCACTAGGGAAATCCTGTGGCAACCTCCGCAGCCTTTGTGCGCACTGGCCCGCATGCGCCTTCAGACTTCTGCCTTTCCCAGCTCGAGTCTCCGCCCGAGAGTCCATACTCCCCCCGTAAGAGCGTGGGTCCCCAGGGGTTCGCCTGGAACTGGGGTTCAGTGCAGTCAGAACTGGGGTTCAGTGCGGTCGGAGGCTTCCTTCCCCCTTCCGCCAGAGAAAGTCGCCAGGCTCTCAGCCGCCCTTCCTCTCTGCGCGCACAAAGCCCCTTTGCCGTACCTCCAATTCTCTGTGAGCTTTTCTCTTTCCTTCTAGTTGTAGAATTTTCACTCAGCCAGCTTTCCTGTGGTTCTGGATGGTGTCCGTTCTGTCTTTTAGTTGTAGTTTTGAAATTGTTGTGCGAGGCAGCAGTTTAGGTGTTTACCTATGCCGCCATCTTGGTTTCTCTCTCTGCTCTTGGCATTTTAATTATGATGTGTCTTGGTGTGGTCCTCTTTGGATTCCTTTTGTTTGGGGTTCTGTGTGCTTCCTGGACTTGTAAGTCTCTTTCTTTCACCAGGTGGGGGAAGTTTTCTGTCATTATTTCTTCAAATAGGTTTTCATTATCTTGCTGTCTCTCTTCTTCTGGCACCCCCTTAATTCAGATGTTGGTATGCTTGAAGTTGTCCCAGAGGCTCCTTACACTATCTTCATATTTTTGGATTATTTTTTCTTTTTGCTTTTCTGGTTGGGTGTTTTTTGCTTCTTTGTATTTCAAATCTTTGACTTGGTTCTTGCGATCTTCTAGTATGCTGTTGGATCTCTGTATATTATTTTTTATTTCAGTCAGTGTATGCTTAATTTCTAGTTGGTCCTTTTTCATATCCTCGAGGGTCTCGCTAAATTTATTTGCCTTTTCTAGGAAATTCTTGTAAAACCTTAAAACCGTGGTTTTGAACTCTATATCCAGTTGTTTGCTTTCCTCCATTTCTTTCATTTGTGACCTGTTTCTTTGTCTCCGCATTTTGGCTGCTTCCCTGAGCTAATAGAGTGGCTTTGTGTGCTAGGTGCCCTATAGGGACCAGTGGCTCAGCCTCCCCAGTTACCTGAGGTGGACACTCGGTGCATCCCTTTGTGGGCTGTGTGCACAGTCTAGTTGTAGTTAAGCCTTGATTGTTGTTGGCATCACTGGGAGGAATTGACCTCCAGGCCAATTGAGTGTGAGGATCAGCTGTGTCTACACTGGGAGAACTTCTGTGCTGGAGACACCCTTATAGACAAGACTTGCAAAAGCCTCTGTGCTCAGCTTGGATGGGGCGGAGTTTCAGGGCTGAGCAGACAATGGCTTCCCGTCAGCCCTACCCTAAGTGGCCCCCTGGTCTCAGTGTCCCATGGTAATCGCTGCAAACAACTCTGAGAGAAAGCCGCCCTCGAGTTTTGCCCGTTGCCAGACAGTCCAGTTTCTCCCCGAATGAGTCTGGGTCCCCAGAGTCTTGCCCGGAACTGGAGTTCAGAGCAGTCGGGAGTTTCTGTCTCCCTTCTGGTTGAGAAAGCCAGCCGCGTACTCAGTTGCCAGCCCTCTCCGCGCATGCGCGCCTGTGTTCATACCTCTACCTTCTGCAGCTCCTCTGAGTCTCAGTGTGCTTTTCTCTTTCCTTCTAGTTGTAGAATTTCCACTCAGCCAGCCTTCTTGTGATTCTGGATGATGTCCATTTTGTCTTTTAGTTGTAGTTTTGAAATTGTTGTGTGAGGCAGCAGTTTAGGTGTTTACCTATGCCGCCATCTTGGTTTCTCCGCCCGGCAGTCTCCAGAGAAGATGCTTAATATGATTTTAATCTTCTTAAATGTATTGAGATTTGTTTTGTGTCCTAACATGTGGTCTATTCCAGAAAGTGTTCCATGTGCACTTGGAAAAAATGTATATTCTGCTGCTTTGGGGTGAAATTTTCTGAAGATATAAATGAAATCTATCTGATCTAATGTGTCATTTAAAGCTGCTGTTTCCATGTTGATTTTCTGTCTGGAAGGTCTATACATTGATGTCAATGGGATCTTAAAATCCCCTACTGTGACTCTATTGCTGTCAATCTCTCCATTTGTTCATCAAGATTTACTTTATATATTTAGGTGCTCCTAGGTTAGGTGCATAAATGTTTACAATGGTTATATTTTCCTCTTTTTTGATTGATTCCTTCATCATTACATAGTGTCCTTATTTGTCTCTTGTTATAGCCTTTGTTTTAGGTCTATTTTATCTGATATAATTATTGCTACCCCAGCATTTTTTTTTTCATTTCTATTTATATGAAATATCTTTTTCCTTCCCCTTACTTTTAGTCTGTGTGTATCTTTTGTTCTGAGGTGGGTCTCTTGTAGACAGCATATGTATGGGTATTGTTTTCTTATCAATTCAGCTACCCCATATCTTTTTATAGGAGCATTTAAGCCATTTACATTCCAAGTGATTATTGATAGGTATATGTTTATTGTCATTTTATCCTTTATGACTATGTTTCTGTGTTTTTAAATTTTTCTCTTCTTCTTTTTACAGTAAGCCTTTAACATTTATATTAGTGGTTTAGTGGTAATGGATTTCTTTAGCTTTTTCTTCTCTGGGAAGCTCTTTACTTTTCCTTCAATTTTAAATGATAGCCATCCTTGGTAAAGTAGGCTTGGTGTAGATCCTTGCTTTTCATCACTTTGAATATTTCATGACAATCACTTCTGGCCTGAAATGTTTCTGTTGAGAAATCAGCTAAAGTCTTATGGGAGCTCCCTTAAGACTCCCTTAAAGACAGCAGGTAAGCTAACTGTCTTTCTCTTGCTGTTTTTAAGATTCTCTGTCTTTAATCTTTGCCATTTCAATTATAATGTGTATTGCTGTGGGAGCCTCTTTGGGTTCATCTTGTTTGGGACTCTCTGTCTGTGCTTTCTGGACTTTGTGTCAAATTTCTTCACCAGGTTAAGGAAGTTTTCAGTCATTATTTCTTCAAATAGGTTCTTGATCCCTTGCTCTCTCACTTCTTTTTCTAGTATCCTTATGATACAGATGTTGTTAGCTTCATGTTGCTCCAAAGGTCCCTTTAACTATACTAATTTTTTAAAATTTTCTTTTTGCTGCTCTAATTGGGTGTTTTCTGCTTCCTTGTCTTTTAAATCGCTGATTTGATATTCTGCTTCATCCAACCTACTGTTTATTCCTTCTAGTATAGTCTTCATTTCAGATATTATATTCTTAATTTCTGGCAGGATCTTTTTATGGTATCTGCTGTTGAAGTTCGCACTAAGTTCTTTGACGTTCCAAGTTACTTGAGAATTCTTATAACCATTTTTTTGAAGTCTACATCTGGTAAATTGCTTATCTCGATTTCATTTAGCTCCTTTTTTTTGGAGATTTCTTTTGTTCTTTCATTTGGGGCATGTGTTTTGGTCTCCCTATTTTGGTTGCCTCTTTGTGTTGTATGTATTAGGTAGATCTGCCATGTCTACCAGTCTTTGTAGCATGGTCGTATGTACTATGTGTCCTGTGGGACCCAGTGACACAGTCTACTTGATCACCTGAACTGGGTCCTCCAGGAATGACCATTGGATGGGTTATATGAGCCCTCCTATTGTAATTGAGACTTGATTGTCATTGGCCCATTTATATGTGGGATTGACCCTCAGGCTGGCTGGCTGTGGGGATTGACCCTGACCACAGTGTATAAGCTGCTGTGCAGATGCTGACAACATGAAGCAGAATTAGCCTCAGCAGGGTCTGGTGTCTGTTGAGATCTCCCTTGGGATATGCTGCTTGTGATGCTAATTGGATCCTGTTCTGAAGTTGTCTGAAGCTGGCCACTGGGTGTGTTGGTTCTGGGGCTCTTGGAAGGGCCTCTGGTGCAGATCAGTGTCAGACACTGCCATTGACTGGCCCTGAACAACCTATTTAGAACTACATAGTGATCCACAGTTTGTGGCTGCCTTTACTGGACCTAGGTATGTGTGGGAAGGACCAAGTTGTGCACCAACTCTAGCTTCCACCAGCAGTGAGCTCAGTGGTAGGTCAGCAAAAGGCCCAAGTCCCCCAAGACCCACCTCTGTCTGCCTCTACCTGCTGTCTGTCTGTTAAGCTCAGTTACTGAAAGAGCCTCTGATGGTACTCAAGTTGTATCAAGTAGGTTCTCAGTGAATCACCAGGTAGGGGCTAGTGGTATTCACCAGAATGATTTTGGTTAAAACTCAGTACCAGTGCTGAGTTTGAGGTCACTTAGCAAAAGTCCCTGGCACTTGTCGGGCATCTGCAGATCTTTGTGGTTGGGTGGGGTCTCAGGGAGTCATTCGACTGAAGCCAGCAGACTTTATCAGGCCCAAGCAGACCAAGATTTGGCCATGTGAAGGCAGATCTCTGCACTGGTCAGGCATGTGAAGGAAAAATGACCCTTGTTCCAGAACCACACAACTCTGTCCCAGATTCTGCTGGAACCCCAGCTCTGCAGGGCATGACCGCTGGGTGCTGGTAGGGTGGGGCGGGGCGAGTGGATCTGTGAGTAGGAGGCACTGGTCATGCTTTGGGGAAAGTGGTGGAATAACCCCCACCCAGAAGCACACAACTCAATATTTTCTGGATTCTGCCCAGACCTCCTGGGAAGCCCTTTTGGCAGTGCAGGGCTGGGCTACCAGGAATGGAGAACATAGGGCTAGGATCTCATGTGAAGGGGAGGTGCCAGTCAGGTTCATGGGAAAGTGTGTGTGGGGGGAATGGCTCCCACCCTCAAAGCCACACAACTCAGTCCCTCACACCTTTTGAGGGGCTCAGGCCTCTACACTCTGGCCAAGACACCTAACTCCTCAGCAGGGCATGACCTCCACATGTCGGGGCAACAGGAAGTCCAGAGGGTGGGGTATTGCATTCCCCCAGGCTGGTGCCTTAAGGAGGGGAATGCTCCACCCAAGAAAGATGGGGTCTGTGGTGTGGAAGAGGAATTCAGCACAGGGATTCTGGTGGCTCTTTCTTCAGCTCTCTCCCCAGAGCCACAAACACCAGTCTCTCCTCACAGGACTTTAGTTGACTCTGCCCTATCTTTGCCAGAGCCCAGGGTGAATAGCTGCATATGAGATTTTGTGTGCTGACCATTTGAGAGGGCACCTGTGCATCTAGTAGACTCCTGACTCTCCCTAGCAGAGAGAATCCTTGATTTTCACACCTGTATTATGTGGGTGCCTCTCCCAAACGATGGTGCTTTAGGCTGGGGAGCCTGGGTGGGGTTGAAACCCTCACACTTCTCAGGGGTGGCCTTTGCAGTTGAGGTACCCCTCTAGAATCTCAGCTGCTGCCTATGGGAGTGGGGCCAGTCCTTTTCTCATCTCCACCCTTTGTACCAGTCTCAATATGGCTTCTTTTGTAAATCCTTGCTTATAAGACTTCTGTTCAGCTAGTCTTCAGTTGGTTATTCAGGTTGATTGTTCTATATTTTAGTTCTAAGTCCAGTTTGGTTTTGGGAGGAGGTGAGTATACCTTCCACCTACTTTGCTGCCATCTTCCCCACCTGATTGTTACCCTGTACCCTCCTATTCCCGAGACCTGCCATACCTCTCCAATGTTTTTAGTTTTCCTCCACTCTTTCTATACCTAAAAACATGTTTAGGTTTTTCCTTGACTTTAAAAAAAAAGGTCCTCTTTGGTCCTTTAAGTTACCGTCCAAACTCTATTTTAGTGCAAAAGGAATGTTTATAGCCTCTCCCTGATCTAATTAATGTTTCTTTTGTCTCTATATTCCACTAACAAGACCCTTGTAAAATTCAACCATAGCTTTCTCAAATCTAATGTCTTTAGTTCAGTCTTCACTTTGATGTTTCAGTAATTTAAAAAAATTTCTTTCTGAAATTCCTCTTTCTCTTAGCTCTGGCAAGTCGAGTTCCTGGTTGCCCACCTTCTTCTTTTCTAGTTATTTTGGTTATTTATTGTCTTGTTCTCTTACATAAATGTTCCTCATAGCATTTTTAACTTCTTTTTTGGCATTTATCAAATGCCACTCCATGTTTTAGTTATTTCTGTAGTATAGGTTTAAAAGGAAAACGTCTAGTCCCACCACTCCTTATTCCTCTTCTCTGCTTTAGTTTTGTCCAGAGCTCTTATCACTATTTGACATAATATACACTGAATGGCCATATTATTATGATCTTTGAATGCATAATAATCTGGGCACTCAGTGTATATTCTATATAATAAAAGGCTAATATGCAAATTGTCCCCTCAACCAGGAGTTCGACCAGCAGGCAGACCATGTCCCCTCCCCCTGGCCAGGCTGGCTGGACCCCACCCATGCACGAATTCATGTACCAGGCCTCTAAAATACACACACACACACACACACACACACACACACACTCTCTGAGTGGCCATATTATTATGCGTTCAGAGATCATAATAATCTGGCAACTCAGTGTATATTTACATATTATCTCTTTCTCCTCCCTATGAGGGCAAGGGATTTGGGATTTTTTGTTCACTAATCTATCTCCAACTATCAGAGTATAACTAGTGTTCAAACAATAGTTTTTGAATTAATACAAAGATTTATGTATAGCACTGTTCAATACATTATTATTTATAAAGTAAAACATCTGGAACAAAACAAGGTATCTAGTAATAAGAGATTAAATGATTATACATCCATAGGATGGAATATTATCCATTTATTAAAAGTCATTTAAAACATTTAATGAAAAATGTTAACATATTAAGTGGAAAAGAGGCAGGATGGAAAAGAATATATTAAGAGACTCCAATTTTATTTAAAATATGTCATCAGTGGCTATGTCTGAGTAGAGAGATTAAAAATGATTCTTGCTTTTCTCTATTATTTTTGCATTCTTGAACTTTTTGACAAATCTTTTCAATTAGGAAATTATAAAGCTTTGAAAAAAAATGCTTCTTCACTCAGTTGCTTTATTTTCTTCTCTAGTATGAATTTATCACTTCAGTTAGAGATACAATTTGAACTTATCTTTTGCTGCCTAGTATTATGTATCTGTATTTTCTCTACTAGGCACTATGCTTTCTGAAGTCAGAAAGCATGTCTTATTTATAATTTTCAGAGCCTTCACTACTTGTCTCTATCTAAAATAATAAAAGGGTAATATGCTAATTAGATGGACGTCCTTCCAGACAACCTTCCGGACCAAGCCGGGGCTGCGAGGGAAGCCTGGTCCCAGGTGCCAAAGGGAAGCCAGTGCCGGCAGCCGGGGTAAGGAAGGCCTATTCTTGCATGAATTTTGTGCATTGGACCTCTAGTAGTTAATAACTATTTAAAAGAAAAAAATGTTTGTGTTTTTTAAATATATTTTTTATTTCAGAGAGAAAGGTGAAGAGAGATAGAAATGTCAATGAGAGAGAATAATTGATTGGCTGCCTCCTCCATGCACCCCACTGGGGATTGAGCTTGCAACCCAGGCATGGGCCTTGACTGGAATCGAACCCAGCACCCTTCAGTCTGCAGGCCGATGCTCTATCCACTGAGCAAAACCAGCTAAGGCAAGCTGGTTTTGAATCCTGTATTTTATTTGGCAATGCTTTGAGGTTAGGTATTAGATTTATCTCATTTAAAACAAATCCCCAGAATATAATACAGTACCTATTGACTAGGTAAATCTCTCAATAATATTTAATGAATAATTGGTGCTCTGCCTATCAGGGAGAACTTGTATCAGCCAAGAATACTTATTAATTAGAATAATACTGCAATTAATAAGAATATGTATTAAGTATCAGAAAAGAATACTTATTAATATTTGTTAAGAATAAGATTACTAAGTATCAGCAAAAAATATGATCAACAGATAAGACTTTAATATGAATCAGCCTTTCAAACCACAAATGTTTTACTAAACATCAGTAAATGGATAAAATCTGTCTCTCCCTAGGTATCTGCACAGCTGTCTCTCTCTTCTTTGATTTCTACTCAAACGTCATTTTATTTCAATGATGCCTTACCTGTACTCTATATCTAAAACTGCAACTCTCAACCTTCTGCAACAGTTACCTCCTTTCCCAACTTTATTTTTCCTTCTTAGCACTTAAATATACTATATAATTTACTTATCATATTGTCTAGCTCTTTCGCTATAAGTAAACTTCATAAGGACAGGCATTTTCCTTCCTGTTTTATTCACTGCTAAATTCCTGGCTCCTGCATATACTAGGTTCAATAAATATTTGAACAAGTGACTGAATAAACACCACTGGTTCTTATTAGTGTTTGTAATTACCAGTAATTTTTTTGTTTGTTTTACTTTTTAGTTAATCCTCACTGGAGGATATTTTCCATTGATTTTTAGAGAGAGTGGAAAGGAGCGCGAGACACAGAAATACAGAAACATCACTGTGAGACATATTGATTGGTTGCCTCCTGCACATGCCCTGACCAGGCCCGGGGATTGAGCCTGCAATCAAGGTACATGCCCTTGACTGGAACTGAACCTGGGACCCTTCAGTCTGTGGGCCAACATTCTGTCCACTGAGCCAAACAGCCTAGGGCAGTAGTTTGATGATATTCACTTTACATGACACAAGATGGATTCCATCTAAAAAATATGATTCTGCCTGCATCTACTCAGTTCACCAAGTTTTGTCAATTCTATCACCTTGATATTCTTTATAATCCTTTCTTTACCTTCCAGTTGCCACTTCCACATTTGTCTTTACAAAATGATTCACTGCTAAATTCCTTGGATTAGTGCAGAAATTGCCTAATCGGTCTTCTTGTCCACTGCCTTCTCCTTCTAACTTACCTTCTCAATTGTTATGAAAATTATCTTTCTAAAGTGAGAATCTGATCATATCACTATCTTGCCCCAGAACCTTGTCTCCCACCCTAGCCAGTGTGTCTCAGTTGTTTGGGTGTTCTTCAGTGCACTGGGGAGCTGGTTTGATTCCCAGTTGGGGCACATACCTGGGTTGTGGGCTTGATCCCCAGTAGGGTCATGCAGGAGGCAGCAGATCGATGTTTTCGCCCTATCACCCAAAAGTAAAATTAAAAGTATCTTACTTGGGCAAATGAAACCCTTTATGATGGTGGACTAGCCTTAACTCCTATCACTCTTCCACATTTCTTCCAGCCCCATATGATTTCAGTCTGCTGAAATATTACTTATTTTGTAAGATTAGTTGGCCTATCCTCAGTGCTGACAGAGATCTTTGACCTTATTTTAACAGCTACCAGCACTAAGTGGTGTTTTACTGATTTTAAGTGTACATTTCTATTTTAACACTTCTAAACTTGGAATTTAACTTGAAAGAATGGTATCTTCAATGCTGTGACCGGAAGGCAGTTGTGATATAGCCTTGAGAGTTTATACATGTGCAAACTTCGTGGCCATTCCTGGTGGCTCAACTAGACAATTGCAAACCCTAGATATTTCAGTCAACCACTGAAAGAAAGAATATAAATCCTGGTTGTGGTCTAAAATCTCTCATTGATACCTTTAGTTTGATCAAGAAAGCAGCAGCATCAAAACTCAGAATGGAAGCCAGTGGTTTGGAAGAAACTACTGAAGACAATAGTTAAGTATTCTTTTAAAACTTTTTGCATCATCAATGCTCCTGGCTGGGATTTAATACAGTAAGGATAAATTGTAATTGATAAGGGATTGTGTCACAGTTTAATTAGCATTCTTCTTTCTTTCAGTGGTACAAAAATAATGGCATTTTTTAGAACCTATAATGTCTCAGCATTGATGAAACACAGTATGTTGTCCTAGCCAGTTTGGCTCAGTGGACAGAGCATTAGCCTGAGGAATGAAGGGTCCCGGGGTTCGATTCCGGTCAAAGGCACATGCCCGGTTGCGGACTCGATCCCTAGTTGGGGGTATGCAGGAGGCAGCTGGTCAATGATTCTCTCTCATCACTGATGTTTCTATCTCTCTCTCCCTCTCTCCTCCTCTCATAAATCAATAAAATATATTTTTTAAAAAAAGAAACATGGTATATTACCTTGCATTTTGAAAACAATCCTCTGACACAGGACTTTATTATAACATGTTAGGGTCTGCTGACTTGTCATAATATTCTCATTATCTGTTTATCTGCCTTCTGTCTTTCCATAGATTATAAACTCTCTTTGGCCAACCACAGTGCCTATTATATAGTAGGTGTGCAATTAATATTAATTTAAAAATTACTGCAATTTTCATGGTCTTTTGTTAGAGAAACTGTTCCACTGTGATTCTAATTCTCAATTTGGGTATGTCCATTTTCACGACTGATCTTGAATCATCTCAGACTTCTATTATTACTTTAAAATACTGCTCTTTGGAAATGTCTAATTTATTTTTAATAGTACTCCCTACTAGCATCCCACCCTGAGAATTGATATTATATTAGGATGACCAAAATAAATTTTCTTATACTTGTATTATCTGAATACCTTCTGTTGCATAGTTTCACATCTACTTTTTTATGCCTATTACTTTTTAAAAATATTCTCAACCTCTAAATATCACTGACTATTGTAATCTTAAAGAAGAAAGCAGAGAGCTAAGGAAATGGTAAGACAGCCACAAGAATATTTGTTATGCTACATATGAGGAACACTAGCTTTATCTGATTTTTTTGTTGAGATGGCACATTTAGATACCATAAGCCAAGTTATTGCACACAATTATTTAAAAACTGTGTTACCTGCTTAATTGGTTTAAAATAATTTAAAAGGGTTCTGCTTAGCTTCAACAAATGAATCTAGTTCATCGCTTTTAATTTGGTTAGAATAGCTCCATTTCAAAAATTTAGTCACCATTCTTTCAGGTTTCATAGAATTCATTCCCTTTAAAACTGGAGCATTTGGATAGCACTCCTTTAAAAATAGCAGCAAAGAGCAAGTTTTCTCCCACTTACCTCTTTTGACCAATGCCCTCCCAGAAAAATTTTCCGATCCCCTAGACTGCAACAGCACAGGGTTTACACACACTACTCCAACTAGTTCTCCCTAGCATTGCAAGAGCTCACTGTTTCTTCAGTTGAGTCTAATGAAATACTCGGCTTGCATTTAGAGGCCATGTTTTACAAAAAGAAGCCAGCACATAACCAGAATCTTTCCAGAATCACAGATATTGAGTGAAGGAGAGATTCATGTCTCCCTTCCCATGCTTTAAGGCATAAGCGCACCAAGGGGAACAGTGGGATAACCAGCACTAGTTTTCTTTTTCTTTTTTGTCAAACGTAGTTGAATTCAAGTAATTTACCTAAGTACTAGTACGTGATGCAAATCCACTGTTAGCTATGTTGGTGTCACATTTATAGTTTTTTCCCATTTAGTTTGCAGATTTTAGGAGTTTAAGAAATGTAATAACTCTAAGGGTACTATTAGATGCTCTAGACAAATACATTATTTTTACACTTTAAGTATATAGTTCTTAATCACCTGAAGAGCTTTTTTAAAAATGAGATGGCCAGGGCCCAACCAATTCTATTGAATTATTTTTCTTTGGGTATGGAGATTTAGTACATTTATTATTTTTTTAAAAGTTCTATAGGTAATGCTGATGAGTACCTCCTGGCCCAGAACCAAGGCTTCAAGCCACTATTGACCAATAGTTTGTCAATCAGAATCAACTTGGCCTATTTCACAATTTTGCCTAGGGATAACTCAGTGCTTCCTGGTTCCTGATTGTCTCTTGATTTGCTGCTTGTGTTAAGTCCTGACTTCTTTCCTGTTCTGTCTCAGGGCCTTGCCTTCCAGCACTCCTGGGCTTCTGAACTGGAAAGCTGGCCTTTGACCTCCGGTGCCATCATAAGCATAGGTTCTGGTTATATGCTCCAGGCTGGCTCATTGGACTTGGCTCTCCTGATCTTTGTATCTAATTCTGGCTTCACCATACAACTTCCAGTTATGAGGGAAGAGCCATGATGGCTCCAAAATGATTTCAAATAGCTGAAATAGGTAAGTTCATTAGTAATGCATGCTCATCTACTTCAGTAGTCCAGTTTGATTCCCTTCAAACACTGCTTTGTAAAAAGCACCCCAACTAAAAATCCTTATATGGAAAAAGTCCTTAGCCTGGAATAAAGGCCCTCTACTCTCTAGATATGACCTACCTTTCTGGAGCTTATGCTATTCCTTGTGTAGCTGGTGCTCCAGCCTAGCTGAACTTCACTGTTCCCCAGAAAGCCATTGGCAATAATGGTGTGCTAACTTCCTTTCCTCACTACATTTTGAATGTCTCGGACTTTTTCACCAGCAGCTTCCTCTTCCTTTACCCACCATTGGTAGGATTTGGATATACCCACCATATCCAAATCCTACCAATCTGTTAAAGGAGTATTTCCCAAACCTGAGTAATATCAAAGAAATTACTATGATTCTACAGAATACATTTTGGACAGGCAGTTTGAAAAGGACGGATGTGGAAAACTGAAGACCAATTTCATTAAAATGTTTCAGTTGCAAAGTATCACTTTGAAAGAATAATTCTGTCTTTAGAACTAGGAAAACAATTTGTATGTTGTTTAAACAAAAAGAAAAAATTTTAAAGCATTAAAGAACGCTTGTCCTGGCTGGTCTGGCTCAGTGGTTAAAGCATCGATCGGCCTGTGGACTGAAGGGACTGGTTTGGATTCCTGGTCAAGGGCACCAACCTACATTGCAGATTCTCCAGCGGGGTTGGGGCACATGTTGGAGGCAACCAATTGATGAGTCTTTCTTACATCAATGTTTCTCTCTCGTCACCGCCCCACCCCCATTCTTTCCAAAAATCAATGGAAAATATATCCTCTGGTAAGTATTAAAAAACAACAACTCTCATTCTTAGCTCCAGGTCTAGGATCCTAGTTTTAGAAACACTGCTTTAAGGCACAGCTTAAATGTATTGACCCTGAAAAATGTTTTTTCATCACTGCAGGGTAATACATTTTTCTCAGAATTTTCTGAGTTTATTATCTAATCACTTTCTGCCTTGTAGTAGCTAATAATATGTATGTAATATTGCCCTAGAAAAACCTTAAGCTCTTCGAAGGCAGGTACCATATTTTAATCATTTTTTTATCTCCACCAGTCCTCAGCAAATACTGTATGTAAAACCTGTATTTTATCTTATAGTCCAAATCTCTAAAATATATCTCACTCTTCTATGGTACATACAACATATTACTGAAATAGCCCTATTACAGCAAAAAGTTCAGAGATTGACTTAATTAGAAAAAGTCCAAGCTGTGAAACTCAAGATTTAAACAGTGTCACAAAGCACGTCTCTTCTGTGTTGTCAATAGGAATAATTCTTAAAAAATGATCAGTAGGTAAATAATAAATTTTAGGGTAAAGAATAAAAAAATCAAAATACATTATAAGGGTTATATCTCTAATCCACCTTGTATTTCAGGCAGTCTTCAGTATTTTAACTAGTGTATCTGAGGAAACTGTTTTCCCTGGATACTGAGGAGAGGTTTCATTATTTCCGGCATCTCGACAGGTGCTTGTTTTAACCTAGAACTTGTTCCCTCATACAGAACTTGGACAATTCTGACACAATATCTAGTGAGAGGCAGGCAGGGTTATAGGGAACCTATTCCCTGCGTCACTTGCGCAAGGCGAAGTCAGTTTTTTCACTTAAAAATAAGAGTAATGGATTATGGTTTGCCAAGGTCCCTTTTAGCTCTGAATCTGATAGTGTATTAAGTAAACATGGTTTGAGAGAGCTATTTCTTTGTTTAGTACTGGTTTTTCTCCGTGAGACAAGGGCAACAAACTGTTTACCAAGCCTTCCGCCACGACCTTGCAGTGTGAGTTAGAAACAAGTGGTTTGTTCCCTTTTAGCGGGGTCCTCCAACGAGAGGGTTCCTGGCCTGTTCCGGGTTCCTCCCTCACCCCTTGTTGCTCCCCAAGGCCCAGGGAGACTGCTGCGGGTGAGGATGACTCTTCGTCCTCACTCCCCAGCGGGAGCGGTGTGACTCTCGCAGATTAGTCCCTGGTCATAAACAACCTGCCCCCGCCCCGGGTCCGCCTACGCTGGGGCCGGACCCCTGAGGACCAAGGCTACGCCTCCGCTGACCGCGGGCGTGCCTCCAACCCCTAAACGGGTGTTTGATCCTTATCTCATCCTCACTCGCCCCGCGGGGAAGGGGCTTGTTACAGAGACCTCGGAAGCAGTGTCGCCGCCAGCGTCCACTTCCCTTCTACCGACCCTATCACCTCCAAAAGCCAAGGAGAGTGCCGCGGCACTGCCGCGCAGACTCACAGCCGCAGTCGACCTGCGCGCGCGCCGACGCTGCTCCCGCCCCCACCCAGCGATCCTTCCGCGGTCCGTCTCCGCCCCTTCCCGGAGCCTGCCTCCGCGTCTGCCGACCCGTCGGCTCACCCCTCGCGCTCGCTCGCTCGCGCGCGCACCCGATGCCCCGCCTTCACGCGTGCTCAATAACAGTTCCCGAAGCCGGCCTACAAGCTTCTCCTGTCCCTGAGCTGTTTGAATATGCTAATTAGGGGCTAAGCACTAGCCAATAGGATAACGGAGCGGTGCGTCACGTGGCGCGAAGACGTGTCAGGGGGCGGTGGCTCTGCAGCCCCAGCCCGAGTTAAAACCGGAGTGTGAGAGAGAAAAGCGCTTCAGTAGCGAGAGGGGCTGAGAAAGTGGTGACACCGCCGGGGTGCGGAGGGAGTCCCTGAAACTTCTCCCAACAGCCCCAGGGCCAATCTCCTTTCAGCCCACTCCCCTCTTCGCCAGCTCCCAGGTCCCCACTCCCTGCATCGGGGGTGGGGTGGGGTGGGGAGCCAGGCTCGTCTCCCGCTGGGACACACACAGGGGCCGGGAACGGGGACGGGACCCCCGAGGCGGGGGGACGGACCGACAGACAGACGGCCGGCTCCCGCCCCAGCGGGCAGGCAGGCAGGAGGAGGCGGAGACGGGGGTACGACGGGGAGGACTGGGTCTGGGAGTTTCCTCTCAACTACCGGGGGAGAAACTCCCCGCAGCCGGAGGAAAGACCCAGACGGTGTTTTCCTCCCGGGGGCCGCGCTCCCCCGCCCCGCGTAGCGGCGGTCGCCGCCGCCGCCACCGGCGCCTCCACCTCTACCATCTCCTCTTTCTCTACCACCTCGGGCCCCGGTGTCCCTGGCCAGCACTATGCCCATCTTACTGTTCCTGATAGACACGTCTGCCTCTATGAACCAGCGCAGCCATCTGGGCACCACCTACCTGGACACGGCCAAAGGCGCGGTAGAGACCTTCATGAAGGTACCGACTGACCGAGCCCGGGCGTCAACCCCGGCCCGGTGGCCCGCGGGCGGCAGGGGTGGCGGGGAGCGCGGCCGGGGGCGGCGAGGCGGAGGTGTCGGGGACCTGACTGCGGGAGCTGCCGGGCTCGGGAACCCCCTCCCCCACCGCGCGGGCGGGCGTGCGCTGCGAGCCGGGCTCGGCCCGGGCCCGGGCTCCGGCCCCAGGCGGTGTGTAGGAGCCGATCTGTGTGTGTGGGGGGGCGGCGTGGAGGGGTGGCCGCTGCGTGTGCGGTACTGTAGGGGGGCGGCGGGGCTGCTGGGCGCCCCTTCTCCGCCTCGTAACCTCGCCTCTGTGCTTCCCTCTCACTCTCCCTGTTCTTCCTCCCGTCCCCCACCCGCTCTCCTGCAGCTCCGTGCCCGGGATCCTGCCAGCCGAGGAGACAGGTATATGCTGGTCACTTTCGAAGAGCCGCCCTATGCTATCAAGGTAACAGCTCTTGCCCTCCCCCTTCCCTTTCCTGTTACCTCCTCGCTCGCCACCCCCCCATTCACCCTTCATTTTGCTCCCCTCCCCCACCCGCTGTACTCTAGGCGCTGAGGTCTTTTTCCCTACGGGCTCCCACCCCTTCCCCCGCTCTGGAGCGCCGTGGCGCGGTGCGGAGTCGCGGGGCCACCGCCGTCCCCTCCCCAGCCCGGCCCGGCCCGGCGGCAGCGGAGGCGCTGCGATCAACATGGCCGACATTTCCCCTCCGCGGCGTGAGCGGCAGCAATGAACTGTGGGGGATATTTATTCAACTTAGCCCGAGTGACAGCCGGGCCCGGCCGCTGGGAGCCTGGGTTTGCATTAAAGGGGAATCGGCCCGAGGCTTGGCCGCTCTCCCTAAGCTCGCCGCTGACGAGTGAGCCTGGTGGGGGGGCTGCGGGGCTTGATCTTAAGAGTCTTCCCGAGAGGCCGCAGGTCAGTGGGGCAGCTGTAGGTTAACTTCAGAAGTCCTGCCCACGTCTGCTTTCCACTAGCACTTTACATGCCTAAATTTTGGGTGTTAAGTTAGGGAGTACATTTCCCAGGGAAGTTATGAAGTAGTTTGGCTGTCCAAAGCAGTAGTGCAGGCAGGTTCATTCTTGGCCACCTTTGGAGGAGAGTTTCTTCAGCGGTGATAAGGCATTACACGTTAGTCAAATCATAGTGTAAAGCAAAGAAGCTATTTGTTAAACTACAGATTGTAATGGTGTTTTGTGTATACATGGCTTTAAATAGTGAAAAAAAACCATTCTTACATATTTCTTTTTAGGCCGGATGGAAAGAAAACCATGCAACGTTTATGAATGAACTGAAAAACCTTCAAGCTGAAGGACTTACGACTCTTGGCCAATCCCTAAGGACAGCTTTTGATTTATTAAATTTAAATAGATTAGTAACTGGCATAGACAACTATGGGCAGGTAGGTTGAATATTAAGGTGGAAAACAGTTGATTTTTCTTTTTGTGGAAAACAGTCCAGTCCAAAAACGATATAATATGAAATACAGTACAAAAGATTTTGGATTAAAATACAACAAGCACATAATACAAAAACGAAACTCTGACCATATTATATATGTTATAGTCCTCTTTTTCATCTTATAATGTATTTGTTACCTTGCACTCACATAAATAGATAAATATCCTGCCTCATCATACTCAGTTTCTCTGATTCTCTACCTACAGGCTATTAGTCTGCAGTAACTTACAGACGCTAGTTGATTAGTGGTCTTCATTTCTATACTAGAAAAAATGTTACAGGAAATTACTCTGTTTGTTATATCAGGGTTTAATTTAACCATATTGTATAACTACTCCGAAAGGTAAGATTTTCATTGGAGTGCAATAACTAGCTGAATACATTTAAGATTTTTCAGCTTTTGAAGCTTATACCATAAGCATTTATTCAGGAAGAATTCTTAATTCATTTCTGAATTAAATGGCAGGTCCAGAGGTGTTTCTTTTTAAATTTATTTTTATATTCTAAAACCTTGGGAAAGAGGCTGTTTGAAAGTATGAAAGAACCTTTCCTTACTCCCTTACCTCATTCCCTACACTCTTCCATCTACTGCACTTGTTTATATCTATTTGAAGATGAGAAAGAACTTTAAATCACATGATGGTCACTATGGAATAACGTAAGGCAGTCTGTTATAACTTTTTGAGATGTCAGGCCTGGAAAATAAAAATGTGTTATGTTCCACATAAAAGAATACTAAATCCAAGGAGTTTAATTTTTATGCTGTAGTGCAAAGCACTATTACCACAATGATATATTTAGGTATACATTTTGTTCTTTTCTCAAGTTTCATGAGCCACAGTTTTTATGAATTTCACAAATTTCAGGGGCAAATAACCTTACTACAATTTGTGGTTGCTTTATATAGAAAGAAACAGAATTGTTCCCTTAGTTTAGAAATGTTTGCACTTCTTAGGAGTAACTTAGCCATATAGCATTTAGTATGCCTTGGAATTCAGAGTCACTTTGTTTCTTTTTTTAATCTAAATGGATTCCCATTGTTTAATTAAGTAAATGTGTATTTTCCTACCACATTAATCTTTTTGTTTCCCCTTCTCTGTGTTGCTTTATTTTGCAACTCAGTATTTTAGGCACATTTGCCAGGACTTTTTTAGTTTGTTTTTGTAAAATAATGGATTTCCTTTCCTTTCATATTTCTTTGTTATATGTAGTACTTATAGTCTTTCATTGCTTAAGGTTTTGATCTAAATTTATTTTAGATAAAAAAAAAATTTGAAACTTGCCATTGGTTATCCTTTTTTGGTTGTCAGGTTTTCAGTAGGTAGCAGAACTATTGATTTTCTGTTTTTGCTGCATTACATTTTATAAGTGGAAAAGGCAATTAGACACATTTACTTCTACAAGCTAATTAAAAATATTTCTTAGGGTGCTTCCTTAGAAAAACTGATTATCATGGAGAGACTGACGACATTTGTAATGTAAACCTGTATTTTCTTTTTCCCAGTTGCCATCTTCCACTGCAGATCACTTAAATTCTTGTCCATAAAGATAACAGAAAATTTGAGGTTGAAGGTAGTCCAGCAGTGCTGTTACCAGTTTGACCAAGAGAAAAAGCCTGGAGATTAGGATGTTTTTGCATGTTAGGATTTATGAATTCAACTAAGGGAAGGAATAATATTTCTCAGTTATTTTGATGAATAAGCAAGGAGAAATTAATACTTAAGTCCTGAGCTGGCACATAAAATGACACTAGCATTAAACTAACTTAAGAAGCCACAATTTCAAAATGAAAATGAAAATGATGGAGTAAAGTGTTTAGTGAGAAGAAAACATCTTTCCAGGTGATATTTTTCATAAGACTTTTTTGCTAATTTAGATAGTATACATTTACAATTCAGTGAAAGGGTAAATTGTGAAGAATTTTGGATGTCTCAACACAAAATATAGTTCATGTATTTTCTTTGTAAAAGTACTTTCTATCTATTTTCTGTGGAATACCCCTTGCCCTGTTTTTACATAAATAACTTTCATCATGCTCTATGCTAGCATCTGTGGAGCCCACAGAACTAAATATTTGTAATATAATCACAATAATTGAAGGAGAAAAGGCCAGCTAGATGCTTGATTTTATAGAGCATTTGAAAACCTTTTAAGTTTATAAGTTTTCTTAAATATCTAAATTTGATTCTTCAGCATAAATGTTGGCGTGTGTGTGTGTGTGTATGTATGGTATAGATACTGCAAACCTGCTCCCACCACATACATGCACATATGTGACTTTTCTATAACCAAAAGTATTTTTAATATCTGTATTGAATCTGTTAATTTAATTAGCATACCTATAAGTAAAACATCTTTGAAATATTAGTTAGAATACTAACGAATCTGCAGGGCCTCTCTAGAGTAGTTACGAATCTGCAGGGCCTCTCTAGAGTAGTTAAGAACAAAGAATGATGCCTGGTAAATGTTTTCCTCAAGCACTTTGGATATCCCACTAAAAATATTCCTTGCATTTAGAAGTCCTTATAAATATTTAATTTTGATATGTCTACAGTCATGGAACAATGTGTAGCTTCTAGTCAAATCTTTTTCTTAATTATAGCAGCTCCTTATTAAATTGCTTATCATTGCAGCTAAATTCAATATATATATTTTTCACATGTTCACCAGAGTTTCAGAAATAATGCTGATCTTTTGAGAGCCACTGAACATTTGGACCAGCCTTAATTTCTAAAGTTAGGGCACATCTAAAGTTATAGAAGTGTGATTAAAGTTTTATATGTAGATTGGTTTATTTTTCATACTGTTCCAAATTATTCTGTTTTCTTTAAATGTTTTCAATATTATTCCCCCCCCCGCCCTTTTTAAGTTCAGTTCCAGCTAGATTCAGGTGTTGAATATTTTTCTAGCCAGTAATTCATCATTTTTGTCACTAGACTGATTCCATACTCCTATAACTCAGTATACTAGTACTGATTAGGATATTTCAGGATTTCGAATGAATTTACCTGACCTACTACTACTCTGTGTCCCCTCTGTGAAGATAATCCTTGACCAATACCCTAAAATGAGATGTAATATGTGTTTTAATTTTTTGAGGATTTTCAATACTAAGCGTAAACTTCATTGGAAAATGGTGGTTTTCAGATAAGATTAAATAGAATGAATCTTAGGGAGAATAATTTTAACTAATTTTATTCTTCAGCATAAAGAACTTTTTGTGAACTTTGCAGGAAAATGCAGGTAGAGTTTTTCCTCCTTTACCCAAGCAGTACACATTTAATACTCAGTACAAAATATAGGCTTCTTTTAAATGTTAGTAGGTCAAGTAATGAAAACTTGATTCCCATTGGGTTTTTGGTTTCCCATAAGCTATCAACAAATCTATTCACAGTAGTTTGGCATTTATTGACTTATAGACATCTTTTCAAAAGAAAAGTAGATTATTATACTTGAACATACTACTGTGCTGAATAGGAACTTGTGGAAACACAATGGTGAATTGTATTTGGTAAATTTTTTCAGTGCCTGAATATTTTTCCTAAATTTTAAATTGTGGTAAAGAACATAAAACAAAATTTACAATCTTAACCATTCTCACGTGTACTAGTATAGTTTGGTCACACTGTTGTTCCAACCAGTCTTTGGGACTTTTCATCTTGCAAAACTGAAACTCTGTACCCATTAAACAGTAACTCCTCATTTTCCCTCTTCTCAGCTTCTAGCAACTTCCATTCTACTTTGTCTCTATGAATTTGCACTAAAGATACCTTGTATAAGTGGAATCATACAGTACAGTTGACCCTTGAAAAATGCTGGGGTTAGGGACACCTACCCCTGCTTTTGACTCCTCCACGACCTAACTATTAATAGCCTACTGTTAATTATAAGTGTTACTGATAACAGCCAATTAACACATATTTTGTATGTTATGTGTATTATATCTTGTATGCTTATAATAAAGTGAGCTAGAAAAAAGTTAAAACCATAAAACATTTACAGTGCTGTACTTATTTATTAAAAAACAACAAAAACTGAGTATAATTGGACCTGTGCAGCTCAATTCCATATTTAAGGGTCAACTGTATTTGTCTTTTTTCAACTGGCTTATTTTGCTTAGCATAATGTTCTCAAGGTTCATACATGTCAAGATTTCATTCCCTTAAAGGCTTAATAATATTTCATTGTATGTATATACCACATGTTGTTTATCCATTTATCTGTCAATGGACACTTGGGTTGCTTCCACCTCTTGGCTATGGTGAATAATGCTGCTATTAACATGTTATGCAAATGTGAAAGGTTTTGTGTTCAGTTCTTTTGGATATGTACCCTGAAGTGCAGTTGGATTGAATGGTAAACTTCTTTTTAAATTTTTGAGGAACCGACATATTGCTTCCTATAGCGGTTGCACTATTTTATATTTCCACTAACAAGGCACAGGAATTAGTTTCTCTACATCCTTGTCAACACTTATTTTCTGTTTTTCTCAAATTAGTCATCCTAATGGGTGTCAGGTGATAGCTCATTTTTTTAATTTTGTGGGTTTTTTTTTAATATATTTTTATTTCAGAGAGGAAAGGAGAGGGAGAGAGAGAGATAGAAACATCAATGATGAGAGAGAACCATTGACCAGCTGACTCCTGCACGTCTCCCACTGGGGGATTGAGCCTGCAACTTGGGCACGTGCCCTTGGTCGGAATTGAACCTGGGACCCTTCAGTCCACAGGCCGATGCTCTATTCGCTGAGCCAAACTGACTAGGGCTCTCATTGGATTTTTAGCACTTACCTGATTGTTATTTATGTTGAGCATCTCTTCATATGCTGGTTGGACATTTGTATATTGGCTTTGGAGAAATGTCTATTCAAGACATTTTTTCAGTGCCTGAATATATTTCCTAAATTTTAAATTGTGGTAAAGAACATATAACTCTTTCTTCTTTTAGCTCTTTCTTTTTTTTTTTTTAGCTGTAGGAGTTCCCTTATCAGATAATGTGATTTGCAAATATTTTCTCAGATTCCAGGGGTTGCCCTTTCACTCTATTAATTGTGTCCTTTGGTGCACAGAAGTTTTAATTTTTGATGCAGTCTAATTTATCAATATTTTTATTGTTGCCTGTGTTTTTGGTGTCATATCTAAGCAATCATTGGCAAATCCAATGTCTTTGAAGCTTTCCCCTATATTTTGTCTTAAGAGTTTTAGTTGTAGGTCTTACATTTAAGTTTTCAATCTATTTTGAGTAAATTTTTGTATATGTTGTAGGGTAAGGTTTCTTTTGCATGTAGACATCTAGTATTCCCAACACCATTTATTAAGATTGTCCTTTCCCCAAATGGCAAGTCCTTGAACTTTTTAGCCTCGTAAAATTATTTTCAACAATTATTGCTAGCTGATAGGGGAATCTACAGTAAAACTTGCTTAAATGTTTTTTCTCCACCTTTATTTGTGTTAAAGAAGAGGGGACCAGTAATGTGAAAATTTGAATCCCAGTTCTGACGTCAGCATTTGCATTACTTTATAACATTGGACAGTTACTTTACTACCCTGTCTCTCTGCTGCTTCATATTCTAATGAAGCCAGTGTACTGTTGTTATAGAATCAATGAGAGGTTTGATGAAAGGGTTAAATGGGAAGTATAGTAAAATGTATTTTAAAAATTATGAAGTGCTCAGTAAGGCACAAAGCATACTTTTTTTTCATCAATTCATTAACCTCTAGTTTTCTATTATTTTTCAGTTTAAAATTTGAGATTACAATTATAAAAATCTAGTGATATGTTAAGCTGATTTTTATTACATGGTTTAAAATCTATTAGTGGTATATTAAGTGTATATTTTTCTTGGGCTTTATATTCTTTTTTGGGAAACAGTACAGTAAATATTATAACTTGGTGAAAGTTGTCATAATGGCAATTAATAAACGGGATAAAGTACAGAGCTAGTATTTAAAAAATATTTGTTAAGCAAAAGTTGGACATAAATAGTTCAGCAGGTAAATCATTGTTTTGCAGGAATTAAAGTTAGAAAAGGAATACACATGCTTTAGGATTCTTTCAAAGAGGGAGCTCCCCCTAGTGCATTTAAGGTGAGATTTAAATAAGGAAGCATTAGGAGCACATCTGTTGGGTAAATCAAGGGATATTTTAATAAGGTTTGACTGAGCCCAGAGCAACAAAATGGATATGGTTTATTTCCCATAGAGTGTTAATTTTAAAGGTGGTAATTTAAAAAATTTGAAGGTTTATTTTCTTTGAATACACTTGCTATAATTTTTCTTCGTAATTCTACACTCTAAATTTCTAAAGGATCAAAAACTACCTTTTTATGATTTTTCAAAGGAAAATTAAAAACAATAAGGATATCATTGCATTCTTAACTAGAAATTATTAAAAAGGAATGAGTACAAAAGGCAAAAGTAATAGGTTCTGCTTCTTCAAAGAGAATTTTATTTTTTCTTCTTGCAAGAGGGTGTCAATAATTATGTATTAAACTATGTGCAACTTAAAATTAAAAGGCCAATAACAGATCTAATATTTGAATGAAATAATTCACTTATTCAAGTATTTTGAATTGATTTAAGATCATTTGTGTTCAGAATTAGCTAAAAGGCTAGTTTATCCATGTTCATGTCATGTCTCTTCAAAGAGATTGTGTAATATTTTGTAACTTGAGATTTTCTTAAATATTTAAAATTATTTTTAGCCATCATAATCCTTCACTCAAATTTATAATCTTGCTGGGCTTTTTTTTAATCACATAAACCAGTCATGTTAATTTTTTTTAATTAAAAAATTTTCCTTATATAAATTTAATTTTTGTTTAGCCTTATTTTTCATCTATTTAACTTAAGCATGGTCTCCAGACCATAAAAAAAATACCAGAATTTTTTTGGTTTTGTTGTATTATTCCTTGATCTTTCCCACCAACCTTTTAGTGAGATACAACTTAGTACACAGATCCTAAGTCTGAAGTTTAAT
Source organism: Plecotus auritus (assembly GCF_963455305.1). Classification (NCBI taxonomy): domain Eukaryota; kingdom Metazoa; phylum Chordata; class Mammalia; order Chiroptera; family Vespertilionidae; genus Plecotus; species Plecotus auritus. The sequence continues at coordinate 96,020,372 of NC_137772.1, read as the reverse complement.
GAATTTTTGTATATACTCTTGAAAAAAATTTGAACTTTGCATCTATTGACAGTACTTTTCATTGGCCTTTCTATAAGTATTATGGTTATTGTTTCATAGGGCTTTAGACGTCAAAATGATGTTAGATGTTTACTCCATCTTTTTCATTTTATAGATAAAGTAAGGCCTAGAGAAGTTAAAATGCTTAATTTCTTCACATTTCTGAAATATTTTAAAGATTACAATTGGTTATGGAGTAGTTACGCAGATTTTATTAGTAGTTCATGTAATATTTAAGAATAAATTTTAGTTAAAGGCATAACCAGTAGATCTGAGCCCTTTTTTGGGTATATTTATAATTCTTTAATGAAATATATATTCTTTCAGTTCTTCTGAATACCAGGCATTTCACTTTGCCATTGTATTACATTTAGTCTTTCTTGTAACACACTACTGAAGTAATGTTTATTAGATTCAGATGTATTTCCTTCCTACTCCCATGTTTGGAAAAAAATAATATGAATTTGGAGGACAGTTGACAGGATTTTTTTTTTTTTTTTTTTTACCAACATTAGTTTAGATACTAATTTATATATATATACACATATATATATTTATTTATATTTAATGGCACCTTTTGACTTCTTATTTCATAGATCTTTACATTTCTGATGTAGTTAATTAATATAGAGCTCTTAACCTCGTTAATTGACTTTTCCACTATAGTACAACCAGCCAATATTAGTGCTGTAATTATAACTTTTTATTTGAAAAGTTTTGTAATTAACTATTATGTTTCTTTTCATGTAAGATAATTTTGAAAATCTCTAATCATTGTGTTTTAAGATTCAGAAAAATCTGCTTGATTCTGAATTCCTACTCCACCTATAAGTTTCTGGCATGTCTTGTAACCTCTCAGCCTTTAGTTTCCCCATTAGGAAAATGGGATGAAAGGCTCTATTTTGCCAGGATTGTGGTAAAGATGAGGTGATATACAGCATAATTTATTATTTTAACACGTATTACCATTTTTTTGACTTTCCTTTTATTTGAGTTTTAAAAATTGGGGTTATAGTTACATAGAGTATTTTATCCAGCTCCTTTTAGAACAAGCAGTGTGATATTGAAAGAACTGCTTCATTAGAACTGACTGTGCCTGGCTCTGCCACTTACTAGCTTATGCTATATTGACAAGTCCCTTAACCTCACTGAGTTTCAAATTTCTCATCCACAAATGGTGATAATACCAAATTTGAAAATTTTTATAAGAATTAGAAATAATATGTGTATGTGTGTCTGTATGTGTATATATATGTATATATATACACACACATATATATATACACATACAGACACACATACATATATATAATTTTTATATAATTTTACTAAAGTTTTATTTAGACTTTTTGTTATTGGGAATCCCACATGCAAGCTCAACTATGTAGAAATAATATTTGTTATTTACCTAGCAAAGTATTTGCTTGGTACATGGAAGAAATTCAGATGATGATGACTATCATCATCCTGAATAGTTAGGCAAACATTTAATAGGGTAAAGCTTTCCAATTTGAAAACTTTGAGAGAAAAAACAATAAAAGGTGTTTCATAATTCATCACGGGGACCGAGAGTTAGCTATTCAGTAGGTCCAGCTAAAGTAAAATATCTTGCCACAGAGAATGCAATGGCTTTTGGTTTTAAATTGAAGTTCTATAGATTGCTTCAGAAATACTTTCCTGTTGGTGTTACAAAAGTATTTTCCCTCAAGTCTGTTTCTTGTTCAAAAACAGTTAAAGTGAGCATTTTTATTAAAAAGGGTTTTTGATTTTCAAAGCGAGAAAGGATTTAAGCCTCTTTGAGGACATTTAGATTCAAGTCAATTTCTAGGGCTTTGTAATAGTATATTTTAGAATTTAAGTAGGTAATAGTTGGGATAGGGGAAAAGGGAGATGGTTTTTGTACAGAAAGGTCAAATGTCAAGTGTATGATCCCTTTTCTTGTTTGTAATATAGATTTATTGTAGGGGAAAAAAATATAACAGGATAAGCCTAGGAAAGATTTTTTTATGTGACAGTATTTCTTTTTTAAGGCATATGTGATTTGAACTTTGATTATCGATATATTGAGATAGTTGCCCATAAACTGTATTTTAACTTATAATTAAGAGGATTAGTTGTAACCAAAGGACAAATTTATATCAGCCTAGTAATGTCTTACCACTAGTTTCTATGGACTCTTGCCTTTCTTATCTGTGCCTTAAAAGGGTATGACATTGTAATATATATTTATATTTTTATTCATAGTTTTGCCCAGGAAAGCTAGAGGACTCATGGTGAAGGTCCTTGGAAGGATTAAAACATCTAAAAAAGTTTATAATAGAAATACAGTTCTGACTATTTGAGAAAAAGTAATTGTAGCATTAGCTGTTACATAATATAATTTGTAACTAGTAAATGACAGGATTGATACTGGCATGTTAAATGAATACTTTCCCTTTGTTTTAAACCTGGTAAACATAATTAGATATTAGAAAGCACCAACGAAGTCTTCCAGCTATTATGGAGTTTAAACACTGAAAGCATCCAAACAATTATTCTGGAAGGGTTAAAAACAATAGGTCATTATTACTTTTGACAATAGATTATTTTTAATCACTGGGATTGAAGATGATTGAGTATGCAGTGTTCTATGAAAAGTTGGCTATAAAAAACCACAGTGGGTGATGTTACAAAGGCTAGGTTGGAAAGAACATGGCAGACTGTAGTACTCTTATATTATTAGGAATAAGCAAAACAATGTATTGGCCTTTGGAAATACCTTAGTTGTCATGGTTCCTGATCATTTATGTACATTGGGTTGTAATAACTAATGTACAATTATGAATTTTTGTTCCGCAATTTTAGTTGTCAATCCCATTTCTCAAATCAGTAAGAAAGAAAAAACAAGAAATTGCCTCCAGAAAATTGGGCTTAAGTCAAGTAGTAGAAAGAGTAAATTTTATTATTAACCCATAATGGATAATGTAATCCCAAACAAGATTTGTCTATTGGATGTAAATCCTGATGTAAAAAAGTTACTTGTCATGTTCTTAGGACTTCCACTTTAGTGAGCTGTAGCAGCAATCTGAAACATGTAATAATCTGTTTTTATCTATATACTAGAGGCCTGGTGCATGAAAATTCATGTACTGGAGGGGTGTCCCTCAGCCCGGCCTGCCCCCTCCCACAGTCCGGGAGCCTTCAGGGGCGGTAGGTGATCCGGTGATCAGGGGAAGGCGACACTCCATCACATCTCTGCTGCTGCCACTGCTGGAAGCGCAAGCATTGCCTGGCCCTGGTTAGCTGAGCTTCGGGCGGCCCTGGGCAAGCTGGGTAGCCACCATCTGAGGTTTGCCTGCACTTTGGGCTGGCCCTGGGCGGCTGGGGAGATGAGGAGACTGGGGGACTCGGGAGGCCGGTGCACGGAGCCTGGCAGGACTGAGGGGATTGGGCGCTGCTATCTTTGAGGGCAGGGCAGTCAGTTAGCATATTCCCTCCTTATTGGCTGTGGGCACCGCCATCTTTGCGATGGTGTGAGGGTCAATTAGCATATTCCCTCTTTATTAGATAGGATGACACCTGCCTTTTCACAAGGTTCATTTCTAAGGTAGAACCTTGGTGGATTTATATGTATAGTTAGGAAGGCTTAAAATTTTTTTTAACAGTAGGCCCAAGTATGTGGATATTATTTTGTTTCCCAAAACGTCATCTCCTTTGAAAATTTAAAATCTATATATACTTTGGAAGGTATTTAGCACAAGCATCAATAAATGTTTTAATTGGAACTAGCAAAAACGGATTTCTAAAAATTCATTGCTCAAGTATATATACCTATGTAATGTGTTTGGAGAAATTTAAATACTCCCTAAAAAAAAACTTACTAAAATTGGATTATCACCCATTCTCCTAGAAAATGGAAAACACACATATACATACATACATACATGTATGTGTGTGTATATATATATATATATATATATATATGTATATATATATATATTTATTTTTTTTTTTTAACAAAACAGGGCCCTTTAACATTAACTGCACGTTATGATTTATTTGATTAAGTTATTTTCAGATTGGTCTTCAGCAATAGCATAAGGGAAACAATAGACTCAGTTTTCCCAAGTGCTTATCATGAGTTTTTTTCCCTTTATTAAATTGCATGCTTTATTACTAACTTTACTAATATGTAATACTTATTATGCAGTTCCCTTTTATTTTCAGGTGCTGTCTTGAAGATACTTATGTAGAATATTATGGTCAAAGTCCATATATTTTGTAGGACAGCTGTTGTGTGTATGATTCATTTGAGAGCATATTCATATTTGTAGTGTGGATGTTTTTAGAAGGAAGTAACTATAATGGTTAAAGGTATGACTTAAACAGATTTTTGCAAAAGTAATATCTGCAGATTTACTGGTAATCAACAAATCAAGTAGATGATTAATCTCGATAGAAGAGCCAGATCTGTATGATTTATTGTAGCCAGATTAATTTTCAGCATCATTGCTATATAATTTCACTTGTCTTTGAAAATACGTTTTCATTTTAGCTTTTATTTATTTTTTTTGCCATGTTTCTAAGATGTTTATTTACATGCTTTGCTGGAATAATTTTTCCCAAGTTAATATTATACAATCCATTTAATATAATGGATATATTAAGTTCTTTATTCAGAATGTTAGTATTTATTAAGTAAAATGTACACTGAGTGGCCAGCTTATGATCTCTGAATGCATAATAATCTGGCCACTCAGTGTATATCCTATATAATAAAAGGCTAATATGCAAATTGTCCCCTCGACCAGGAGTTCGACCAGCAGGCAGGCCGGCCATCTGCCCATGTCCCTTCCCCCTGGCCAGGCTGGCCGGACTCCACCCATGCACCGGGCCTCATATAATATACACACACACACACACACACACACACACACACACAGTGGCCAGATTATTATGTGTTCAGAGATCATAATAATCTGGCCACTCAGTGTATTTCTGGTACCCTCATTATTTTTATGCTGGTATAAACACTATTTGGTTGTTACTACTTTTAAATATTGCCCACACCAACTATTTGCTATAATAATTTTATTCGAAGTTTACATTCCAGTTCAAATGTAAAACTCAAATTCTGTGAAATGATTAAATATTTTATATTTTGGATATATCGAACTGACATTACTGTCCTTTGCTGCAGTATATTTAACTTTATCAATTATTGAGTTTCCTTAACAATTTTTTTCACACAATTTTCTAGTTCTTATAGTTCGTATTTCTTGTATCATTACTATTTGATTTATTTAAATTAAATTTCAGGACATTGCTCCTTAGTCATTATATTAAAATGAATATATGGGATTTTCTCCTGCTTTTGAAAGTCTTAATTTTCCATTGTTTTTAATGTTGTTATGTTTTTAACAAAAGGAATTATATGGTTAGGTAAAGGAACTCTATTGGTATACCATTGTATAATGGAATTACTTGAAACTAAAAATGTTTCTTTTAATACGGAGTTTTAACATTTTTTAATAAGCTATAAACCTTAATGTATTCTAAGATACTAGTTTTTATATACTAGCAGATTTTTAAAGTTTTATTTTTGGATACTAAGCACCTTTTAATTTTAAATAGTACTTATTCTGAATACATCATACCCTGGTTAAAAAGTTCAAGCATTATAGAAAGTTATACAGATGTTCACTCCATTCTTCAGAGGCAGCCATGGCTAATCAGTTTGTGACATATCCTTCAGAGATCTTTTGTATATAATCAAAGGTATCTTAAAAGCACTAATTTCTTAAGATGAATATTTTTGAGTTTTTACATCAAAAGACATGTCACAACACTTGAGAACTTAACGATAAAAGTAATAGTCTTGCTGAATTCTAAAACAAATATAAAAGTTGTAATTCTTGCCTTGGAATATTGATTTAAATGAATATCTGCCAGGTCTTTACTGACTTAAATGTAATTATATTTTGTTTGGAATGTGTAATTAACCTGTTGTATATTCATCCCTGTAATATATTGAACTTCCCCATCCTTTAAAATATAGCTATGCCCTAGGCAGTTTGGCTCAGTGGAGAGCGTTGGCCCTCAGACTGAAGAGTCCTGGATTAAATTCCAGTCAAGGGCACATGGCCTCAGGTTGCAGGCTCGATCCCTGGCCCTGGTAAGAGTGTGTGTGGGAGGCAATGAATTGGTGTGTGTCTCTCATATTGATGTTTCTCTGTGTCTCTCCCCCTTCCTCCCATGTGTGAGGATTAATAAAACAAAACAAAAAGGTATCTAAGCAGTATTAATGACAATGAATTATTGAATAGAAAATATAATCTACATATATAAAAGCCTAAGTGACCATTACGACTGGCCAGTAGCTATGACATGCAGTGACCACCATGGGGCAGACGCTCAATGCAGGAGCTGCCCCCTGGTGATAAGTGTGCTCCCACAGCCAACCTCCTGAGGCTGGCCAGCCTCCCGCAGTCCCTTCCCCTGGCTGGCCATGGTTCCTTCCCACCCACCCCCTGTCAGTCTGTCCCAATGACCCCAATTGCCGGCCAGGCTGAGGGATCCCACCTGTGCACAAATTCGTGCACTGGGCCTCTAGTTAAATATAATTAGGATTATGATTTCATAGATCTTACTACTGTAGTGTTAGAGTAAAATAAAAAAAAGGAACTAATTTAAAGAAAAATATTAAATATTAGCACAGGTAATAAGATACTGAAAAAATTCTGGTTGTAGTATACAGATGTTGAAAGGGCAATACTGAACTAAGGAATGTTATTTATTTTAGTTGTATTAAAAGCTGCTTTTCTCAGTTATATATAGTTGTAATAGTGTTTATTATTATCTGTGTTATGACTAGTAAGTCTTCGGATGTGAATTATATCCTTAGATATTTTCCTTTTAGAAATAAGCTTAAAGTAGAATATTATACTTAATATTAATGTTTACATATTTTATATTTTCTTTATAGAATCTGAATTTTGACAAATTATATAGGAATTATATAAAAAGTTTCTAAATGAATATGAGGTGGTTTGTCATATTTTAAGAAACTTTGTTATCTCTTTCTTATCTATGGTAATAGAGAAAAGTAGGATAGATAATGTAGGCTTCATTTCATATTTTTACCGTTTAAGTAAATTCTGCAAAGATGTAAATAGAGAAAACCAAAGATCTAATGTAGCAACTTAACCATTATGAAAATTTTAACAGCAGTCCTGCTTAGTACTTGTTCAGTGTATGCATGAGAACCTTTAGTGATACAATACATATTAACTATGGCAGCCCTTCCCATCTTTTTGCTTGTTATTTCTTTTATTTACTTGGAAAGGAAGTTCCAATATTGAAAAAGCACAGGCTATTTCTGGAAGTTTTTATATTTTTGTTTAGGAGATAGTTTTTTAACCAAGATGTTATATACCTTAATATCTATTTTGTTGATTGCTATTGGCCATAGCTTTCCTGGCATATAGCAAAATAGCTAGATAGTAAGTAATTGGTGTGGATTAACTGAAGATACTACCACAGAAGAGCAAGAGAGCTCACTTTTGTTGCAATTTTCCCAACAGAAACCTTAAGCCATGGGAAAATTGTAGCACACACAGGCATTTGGCTATCCTCATGGGGTTATTCAAAGGACTGATAACATGGTGGAGCATGGAAGAAAACTTGAGACCAAGGAGCCCTTTGGTCCTACAGCACAGTAGCAACTAAGTTTGCTAAGTGCTCAGGGTTGCCTTCCTTTTGCTTCAGAAGGTAATTGCTAAGACCTGTTTAAGGATATAGTAAAATTCCTGTGTCCCTCCCCAAAGTACATTGACAGTTTAGGGGTAAAATTAAAAATTCTGATTCTGAGAACCAGGTTAGTTCATATTTGGGGAGAAATTAGCCTTATTTTTACATTTGCAAAATTTTTCATTGCAATGTCTTAACATTTCAAAAACATTTTTTGCAGAAATGAAACAGGTTCTAATAGATAATTTCTACTTTATATTCTTTAAATTTTCTTACTGGTATTATACTTTAATTGAATTAACACTGGGATATTTTTTTTGAGAACCTAAGTGAAAATTTTACTTTATAAAAACTGTTACCTGAGGCTTTTGACCAATATTAAATTCAGGTTTTCTAAGTGACAGGGTTTCCATTAGCAAATAGCTCCAGAGGAAGGATATTATAATTTGCACTATATTTTCTGGTGATGTGTCTAGATTTCTTTGCCAAGAACCACTACTTTCACATGAAAACATATTTATTTTAAAAAATTAAATCTCTATTGTAAGTATTACAATAATTGAAAGTATTACAAATGTCCTCATCCCCCCCCCCCAATTGACCCCTTCTAGCCCACCTCCACCCCCACCCCAGGCCTTCACCACCCTATTTTCTGTGTCCATGGGTTATATATATATGCATACAAGTTCTTTGATTGATCTCTTCCTACCTGTCTCCGTCCTCCACCTCTTCCCTCAGATTCCACAATCTGTTCTATGCATCTGTGTCTCTGGATCTATTTTGCACATCTTGAATTTAATTCTGCTAATGGCAAAAGTAAACTTTAGTCCCTCTACTGGCTGCCTTTGTTGTAGCAGAGGTTATTTATTTATTTATTTTGAGATCTTGTAACTAAACAAAAGTCTGTTTATAACTTTATGACCAAGGTGAATTTTGAGGCAAATTCTAAATACAGACTGTTTTCCAATGATCAACTTCATAAACATTAAGAATAAAAATTTTAAATAGTAACAGTTAAAAGCTAAAGATTTGAGAATACCTCTGATCCATAGGTGGAATGAAAATGATCATATTTTTCTTTACTTTTTTCCTTATACCTTTGATCTTTATTTGAATTTTCCAAAATTTAAAGCCATTAAAATTAATATTTTATCTTGTCTTTGTGTATATACTCTCTGAAAATTGAAGTCATATGATTTTTAAAAGTAAACACATATTGCATTTTGTATCAGTGTGTTTTTGTTTGGGGAGGTATATTGATTTATATATAGAATTGATGGGTAAAATAGCATAGCAACAGGAAACCAAGTAAAGGAATAGTTCTACAGTAGTTAATTTCATTGCAGATAGAATATAATAAATAAAATCAAACTTATTTAATACCATTCATCTCTGGGTGAATATAGCATAATCCAGATTGGTTGTAGAATTGTTAGCTGCTACCAACAGGACTTTTAGGTGTTGTTGAAAGACCTTATGATTTGGAGTTGAATTAAGGTTCTGGCTTTGCCAGTTACCAGCTAGATGATTTTGGGTTATATCATTTAATCTCTCTGAACATTTACTTGCTTCACCAAGTTTTTAGGGTCAAATGAGGTAAATTATTACTAGAGGCCCGGTGCATGAAATTCATGCACAGGTAGGGTCCCTAGGCCTGGCCTGCAATCAGGGTCGATCTTCCTTGGCTGCTGGCAGCCAGGCCCCCTCCCCCTCCCGGTGCCACCACTGGTCGCCCTCCTTCAGTTCCCGGTTCCCTATTGGGCTATCAGAGCCTGCTGGCCAGGGGGAGGGATCAAGAGGTTGGCCATTCCGCCTGCTTGCTGGCCCTGCCCCCTGCTGCCACTGGTCACCCAGGGCCCCGGCATCGCCTGCATCCACCGCCACCCACCCCCTGGATCCCTGTTCCCCATTGGGTGATAGGGGCCTGTGGGCTGGGGGCAGCTCCTGCATTGAGCATCTGCCCCCTGGTGGTCCGTGCATGTCATAGCCAACTAGTCATTCCGCCATCCGGTCGATTTGCATATTATGCTTTTATATATAGAGATTATTATTAAGGACATGGTTATTATAGTAATTTCAGGAATAGCCTCTTGATGGGGGGAGACTACAGTGTATATAAGACTATAGTAAAATTTCAATTCAAAGCTTCATTTTGTTGTTAAGGAAAAAGTAACTTTGAATTTACCTTAAATTTTAATAACTCAGACTTTTTGCTGAATTTGAATGAATTTTTAAAAACATGTTTTTTTGTTTTTTTTTATTGATTTCAGAGGTAGGAAAGGAGAGGAAGAGATGGAAACATCAATGAGAATGATGGATCTGCTCCCACTTGCATTGCCCCTACTGGGCATTGAGCCCAGGCTTGTGCCCTGACCAGGAATTGAACCCTGACATCCTGGTTCATAGGTCAATGATCAACCACTGAGCCACACTGGCTGGGCTTGAATGCATTTTAATTTGATCTTTAGACATTATGGTTCTTAAGAAAGTATGTTAGTTTTGGATTGATATAATCATCTATAAACTTCTTAATACACCATAGATTATTGTTATTTTACTATAGATATGACCAGTTCTCTGTGCTCTGTAGTATAATTCTCAGTGTGCTTATATAGGAACTAGAGGCCCGGTGTACGATATTCGTGCACGGGTGCAGTCCTAGGCCTGGCCAGCGATCAAAGTGCGAGCATCTGATGTGGAAGGGCAGGACTCAGCTGACTCTGGACCCTGGGCAGCACGTGGGCCCCCAGGCCCCCACGCGGCCCCCTCCGTCTGAGTCATTGGGCCCCTGCCCGGCTCCCTCAGCACCTGGGAGCTGGTCGGTGGCCCTGCCCACTGCCGCCGCCGCTAGTCACTGTCTGCAGGGCGATCGGTGGGGAGATTGGGCCCTACTTGCACCCGCCTTGGCCTGATGCTGCCTGCTTGCCTGCTCCACCATCCTGCCGTGGTCCTGCTCTCATCGGGGCCCATCAGGCGGGCAGCACCTCCACTGCCGCCCTCTGCCAGCGCCGCGTCGCTGCCGCCCGCCATGTTCTGTCTGCCCCCTGGTGGTCACATGTCATAGCGAGTGGTCGAACTCCTGGTTGAGGGGACAATTTGCACATTAGGCTTTTATTATATAGGAAATAATAAAAGCATAATATGCTAATTAGACTGGATGTCCTTTCTGATGACCTTCCAGATGAAGTTGCGGCGGGCGGGGGGTTGATTCCCTTGCATGAATTTCAATAAGAATGGATGTCAAACTTTTGGTCAGAAAATATGACTTTGACTTAGGTTAAAATGGAAGTGAAACAGAGACACTACAGCAAGTCTTTGGTCCATACTGTGGTGGCTTTAAGATATTTGCTTATTTGTTTTTGAAAGGTAGCAAGTCAACCAAAGTAGTTTTAACTTAAGGATGGAATCAAGATATAGCAGTTTTGAAGATATTAGGACATCTTGGTGTTTTTTAGCTCCCTTCGCCAATATTTTAGCTACAGTGGTATTTGTAGAGATCAGTAAAGGAGAGATACTATTATATGTACAAAGATATGTACATTTATTATGAGAGTATAGCTTATGTATTATGCATCTAACCCAATGCCTAATGTATGGTAGCCACTCAGTAAGTGTTTGAATGACAAATGGGAATGTGAATGGATAGTGATGGCCAGACAGATATAGGAGGGAGTGTACCTGTGTAGCCTAGCAAGTTCATGTGTTATGTGTTAAGTTTGGGAAGCACTCATTTATATGGAAGTGAAGGTAGCATTTTTTAAGCTTATTGAAGTTTGAATAATTTTAAATGGTTCTGTGAACTTTGACAGGTTTGTACTAGGCTATATAATTAGTGAACAATGAATATTTAAGTGCCCATTGTTTAAATATTTTGTGTTCAGGCCCAAGGAAGAAATACAACATGATCCTTGCCTTTAATGTACTGAAACTCATAAAACAATAGCAAGTAGTACAAGATAGAGTATTTTTTAAAAATTGTGGTAGAAACACACAACAAAATTTACCATCTTAACTTTTTTAAGTGTAGAGTTCAGTAGTGTTAAACATTCACATTGCTGTACAAGGTGTTACATATTTAAATTTAAAATAATTTGTTAAGGAGAGAGGATAAATGCTGTAGGGAAGTGGTATTCAAAATGTACACCATGAAACCACTTCAAATCCAGTTTTATTTGAAGAAACATTTTATTTATCTATGTTAAATATGTAAATATATTTATTTAACTTAGGTTTGAAAACTATTACTATTAGAATTTGGAGAAGGAGAGGGGTGTACTTATTTAAGGCCAGAGTAATCAGGGAAGGTTTCATGGAAGAAGAGGATCAAGAAATGTAATCTACAGACCCCCTACCCTTAGCACTTTATAATAAACTATACCTTAAGGAATGATTAGGAATTGGGTGGGTTGTGGGCAGGGAAAAGGAAAAGCTTTTTACTTGAGGGAACTAGTCAAAGCTCAGAAATGGGAATGAGCATTGTCTGTTTCTAGATCCATTAGAAGAACTGCATTATTAGAATTTATAATTTATGTTGGGGGTGAATGGTGTTAGAGACAATATAGTATAATGTAATAGTTCCAAAAATGTGTCCTATTTACCATGAATGTTGTAGAGGAGGAAGGGAAGGTAAATTCATATGTTATTCCTGAAAAGCTTCTGTAACATTTGAATGCTACTGTGCATTCGAAATCCTCTAGAGCTTATATCCAACTTATTTTATTTGACCAGAGGAAGCTTTCTCCATCTGGACACCAGTTTTAAAAAATGTATATGCTACTTACAAGTTGTGTAATTTGATCAAGAAATGTAATCTACCAGACCCCCACCCTCAGCATTTTATGATGATTAGATTATAATCACAATTACTGTATGTGAAAAAGTGTTTGTTAATACAATAAATATTGACTATGAACTGTAATATGCTAATGTTTGAGAGTTATATAAATGTGTAAGGGAAAGGTTATAGACCCATAGATGAGTACATGCATGCAAAAATCCTTCTACATCTTTGCTATTCTAAGTATGGTCTGTGCACATTAACATCTCCTAGCTTGCAATCATGTTAGATATGCATAACACTAGTCTCCATTCCATACCTACTGAATTGGACCCTACATTTTATCAAGATCTCCATGTTCATATGCACATTAAAATTTGTCATGCTTTTTAACATCACCTATAATAATAAGAGCGTAATATGCTAATTAGACCGGACGTTGTTCCGGACGAAGCCTGGGTGGCAGGGGCTGAGGCAGAGACGGTTAGGGGTGATCAGGCAGGCAGGCAAGTGGTTAGGGGCAATGAGGCAGATGAGTGGTTAGGGGTGATCAGGCAGGCAGGCAGACGAGTGGTTAGGAGCCAGTGGTCCTGGATTGCGAGATGGGGCCTAAACTGGCAGTTTGACATCCCCCAAAGTGTCCCAGATTGCAAGAGGGTGCAGGCCAGGCTTAGGGACCCTCCCACCCCCATGCATGAATTTCGTGCAGTGGGCCTCTAGTATCCAATAAACTTTATTCTGTCCTTGAACATTGTTAGTAACTGAGAATTTGATACCTTTGATTTCAAACACCAGGTTTACCATCTAGAAACTTCAACCTTTTATTATAGTTTGTACAGAATGTGCTTAGTATCTCAGATGAGAACCACTTATATGTAAAAGATAAGTTTATGTTTATCTGAGCCCCTATGTCACTTAGAATCCATTATTGTATTCATAGAATGACTTGACCACAGATTTGAATGGAAGTTAATGTAGTTATTGCACCTTACCTATAGAGCACCTATAGAGCTTTTTCTCTGTGTTCCATTGCCACTGCTACTGTTTTTGTACTCTTTACCAAGTAGTTTCTTTAAGTAACATCCTATATAATTACAATGTTTTGCATTGGACTATTACTAATTTTGCTAAGCTCAGAGTAGCCCTAGTTTTTCCATGGAACTAACTCTTGGATTAAATTACATGGTAATGTTCACCTATCATTTTGCCTTCCTTTTTAAGAAGTTTCTCAGAAAATACTATCTTTCTATTCTTTTAATTTGTAATATCTGAATATGCTCAGTTATTAGAATTTAATTATGGAGTCTCTTTTAAGAAATTAAATACTTTTAGTCACATAAATATAAATGCTCACTATAAAAATTAAAACAATGTAGTGAGAAGTGAAAAACTCACCTTTTTCTCTATTTAATCCTACTTCTTTAGGATTATCTTTTCTTTAGTTTGTTTCCTTCTAATTTTTTTAAATGTACAAGAGCCTATACACTATATTTAAAATTTAACAACAAAAGGGGAGATATGCATTGTTCTGAGAATTGACTTTTTACTCAGAAAAATTAAGCTAATGTGTAGATCTTAGTATGATTAATGTGTTTTTTGACTTTAGGGAAGAAACCCCTTTTTCTTGGAGCCAGCAATAATTATTACAATTACTGATGGGAGCAAGTTGACTACTACCAGTGGAGTCCAAGATGAGGTAAGTTATGTTTATATCAGTATGGATTTTGTAAATGCAGTTGAAGATCTTTATTTTTATATGCAACTGCAGGATATTGACTGCCTTAAATGGATTCTTTTATTATTTGATGCAGTCTGGAGTCATCTGTTTTCTAGTACTGTGTACCTTCTCTGCTGTTTGTAGCAACGGTTTCTAAATTTTCTTGAATAGGAATCCCTTGTGTGAAACTATTTTAAGCATACCCCACCCCAATTATATGTGTATTTTTGAGTTTATGTGACAGTGACAGTATCAATTCATATAGTAAACTTAGTAAAATTAATTCTTATTTTCAGGTTAAAATAATGAAGACAGCATTCTAATAATTTCTTCCCATATTTCAGTGGATTGTTATGTGCACTCCATTGTGGACACTCCTAGACTAGAATATAACAAAGCCACAAGGAGGTTAAGATGGAGGTTTTAGGACATTTTTATTTGAAGTCAAATATGGTATAATAATAACCTCACCTATTGTCTACAAGCATGCATTACACAGAGTTGGTTGTGTGTTATGTGATAGGATGAATACAGTAGAATTATTTTTAACTTTAAGATGTTTTTATTGTAGTATTTGAATTGCTCTTGAACATTATATTAGGTTTTTAAGGTATGTTATAGGAAGGAGTTGGTTTAGACCTTTTTTCTGCCGAGGGCCATTTGGACATTATATCATCATTTGAGGGTCATACAAAATTATCAACTTAAAAATTAGCCTGCTATATTTGGTCAAATATTTAATTAACTCACCCCTAATGCCATGGCAGGACCAGACCAAATGATTTCACGGGCCTTATATGGCCTGTGGGCCAGATGTTCCCACCCCTGGTTTAGACCATTCTCTTAACTGTTTGTTTGCATTTGCTTTAGAATCTTTAATTCTCATTGTATCTACAGAGGGTTTGATTAAGTAAGGAAAGTAGTTTTTAAATTCAGCAATTTTTAGCAATACTTTTTATTTGTGTGACATTGTAGAATGCAATTGGACATGGAATAAAGACATGTGGATTCTAGTCTTCCTTCAACTACTTTCTAGCAGTGAACCAGCTACCTACTTAACATCTTTCAGTTTTTATTTTGGCAATGAAAGGAAGATGATAATTCTTGCCCTGCCTCCTAGGATTGTTGGAAGACTAAATGAAATAATTAATGTATGTGAAAGTGCTTGGTAGGCTGTAAAGAAAAGAACATGTCCTATCATGAAGCATTGGAACCAGTAAAGAATTGTGATTGTCTCATCTTGATTAGGGGGGAAGAAAGCCAGAATTGTTTTGTGTGAGCAGTTGATGTCAAAGGGAATTTAGGCTATAATTCTTAGAGATAGAGCTCAAAAGTTTAGGTAGATTAAAATTCATAATTAAATACTTTCTAGTCTATATATAATTAGTAGACTCGGAATATTCCATAATTGACTTTAATGGGTTTTGGGCTTTTTTTTTTTTTTTTTTTTTTAACTTAGTGGTCATGTATGATGTCCTGTCATTATCAGGATCAGATAGACATTGATTATATACATGAACATTCAATAGAAATGTTGCTTAATTTTAAATTTGAAACTCTCAGTTGATTTTTCCCACTTTACCTTCCTTTTGAAAAACTTCAGAAAGATTGATGTATTAATAGTCAGGTCAGAAATACTATTAATAGAACCCATAGCAATGAACTTTTTTGTAAAATTTATAAAAGTCTTGATGATTTGTTTCATTTTGTTTTTATTCTTAATGGTTTTTTTTTTTTAAACCTCACCCAAGGATATTTTTCCATTGCTTTTTAGAGAGAGTGGAAGAGAAAGGGAAGGACAGAAATATTGATGTGAAAGAAACACATCGATTGGTTGCCTCCTGCATGAGCCCCGACCAGGGCCCGGGCTGGGAAGGAGCCTACAACTATGGAATCAAACCCAGGACCCTTCAGTTCGCAGGACCACACTCTATCCATTGAGCCAAACTGGCTAGGGCTATTCTTAATGATTTTGATTTGTAGTTGTGATGACTGGAAATGTATTTCTATTTTCTACTGTGAGATTATCCACTCAAGGTGCTCTGCCTTACTACCTTTGTGAACATGCCCTTTGGGGTACAGTATATTTTGTTTTCATACATCTGGATATTTTTTAAAAAATTATATTTTTATTGATTTCAGAGAGGAAGGGGGAGAGATAGAAACATCAATGATGAGAGAGAATCATTGATGGGCTGCTTCCTGCATGCCTGCTACTGGGGATCGAACCTGCAATCTGGGCATGTGCCCTGACCAGGAATAGAACCATGACCTCCTGATTCATAGGTTGATGCTCAACCACTGATCCATGCTGGCAGGGCAAGGATATGTTTTATTTGTAATTTTTGTTTTGTAGAACCTCTTGTAGCTTTTAAAAATATCTTGAAATATACATGGATATTGGAATTGCTTATTTTTCTTCCTAGGTTTTTGGGAAGGATGTTGGAGAAATGAGACTGTGTGTTTGCAATAACCTAAAACTACCTTGCTAGTAGGTTGGGAAAATTTCCTGTGGGCAAGGATCTTTTACTTTCATGTTCTACAGTATTTAGCATAGTACTGAGAACAGAGCTTACATTAAACTTCTTATCTGAGGTGGATGATTCATTTGTTTTAAGGCAAAGTTGTATTTTGGTTATGTAGTTGCATTATAGGGTCTATGAGTTGTTTCAGTTTTCAAGTTTAGGAATGAATGTCTTTAATCCTATACATGTTTGGTTTTCAGTGTCCCAATAAGTCTCATCTTGTGGGGCAGAAAGACAATATATCCCAGATGTGCATATTGTTGAAACTTAATTTTTGCTAAAATGTTGTGAAATATTGGTTTGTTCTAGCCCAAATGATTAAATTATGTGATTCATTTTTAAGAAGCCTTTCAATTCATAAAAAGCATAAAAATGCTTCTTGTTTTTTTCTTGTGGTGTGTGTGTGTGTGTGTGTGTGTGTGTGTGTGTGTGTATGCTACATATGATCTGTATTGTTATAATTTCAACTTGGGAATAACAAACAGAATTTTGCCTTTATGTCTCTCTTCTTCAGATCTCTTAACCTTTGCTTTGGGCAGAACTTGATGCCTTTTCAGATTTATTGAATGAGTGAAAATGTCAGTAATTTTCACATTAGGTATGCGTGCATATAATTCTTGCCTGCTTGTGGCTGCTATTGATGTGACCTGTTACTATTTATGGGGTTGTGCATCCTACCCATACAATATCTTTTGCTCCAGAGTTACTTTATCTCACATGGTATATTATATCTGTTCCGTCAGTGCTATTTTTCAGGAATACGTGTTCCTGCTGCTTTAAAATCATTTTTACGGCATATAAGTAAACTTAGAGCTCATTTAATCATACTATCTATACTAATAAAAGGGTAATATGCTAATTAGAGCGGACGTCTTCCAGACCATCCGGACAAAGCCCCAGTGGCTGCTAGGGCCGAAGGCAGGCAGCCATGGCAGTGGCTGCGAGGCCCGGGGCTCAGGCCTCGCAGCCGCAGTGGCAGCAGCAGTTGGGGTGATGAGGGTGGTGCCTTCTGATTGGCCTGGTCGCCTCACGCAGAGGGAGGCCAGAGGCAGCAGCAGTGACGGGGTGAGGGGGGCGGTGCCTTCCCCTGATCTGACGGTTGCCTCCTGCAGAGAGAGGCCAGACTGAGGCTTAGGCTGCTCCCCATGGGCCATCAGTAGGACATCCCCTGAGGGTGAGGGACCCCCCCCCCCAAGTGCACAAATTTTCATGCACGGGGCCTCTAGTTTATTTTATAAATGGGGAAATTGAGATCTAGGAAGCAAAGTGATTCATTAAAGTTTGTAACATTTATTATTGTCAAAATTTGGATTAGAGTTTATATAAATTCCAGCCCCTCCAGACCAGTGCTTTTTCCCCCCAATATCTCTATTACCACTCAGATTCTGTTTTTGTGTGTTGTTAAAATTACCTTATGTTTACTTGATTTCCTGTTTATCTCCTTCAGCTTTTTATGCAGTTGTAACAAAGGTATTATGTTCTTAATCACACAGTGTATCTTGAATGACTATTATGGCCAGGGCATTTCTAGGCAGTGAGGATAACCAAGATAAATAGGGTGGATTTCCAGTTCTCAAGTTCACAGTCTTATGGGGGTGATCGCCTATTAAATGGCTTTAAGAATAATAAAATAAAGATATATTCTAAGTGAATGGGAACATTGGAGAGGGAGGGTGGGGTTAATACTAGCTATCTTGTGTACATGTCAAAACCTGTGTAATGTGAATTTTTATAGTCATTTAATTTTTATTCAAGGATCTTGTAGATGATTTGGTAGAGGATGTGGCTTATAGTTTGTATTTGTGAAGTTATAAAGAAGCCTAATATAAAGTTGTTTTAAGCCTAGAAAATAGTTAATGAAAAACTTGGTGCAATAATTGTCTCTTGAGCTGGTTAACTTTATACAGGCCAGAATAATCCAATTTCTTATACCTTGTTTGTCAAAATAATTATAGGGCTACTATTTCTTTTGTGACAGTTCATTTCTTAAAGTGTTAGGATTTACAAGAGTTGCAGCTTTGAATTGTGGACAAAAATCTTGAGGTGTATATAATCATTTTACCTTAATTCATGACTTTATCTTTTTGGCCTCCTTTAATGAAAAGTCCAGGCAATTGTCTGAGGTGTCATAAATGTGTTTATAGTGTAGCATTTGTGATAACTTTCTAGGACTTTTGATAACTGTTTGTGTTGGAAAAGTATGTGTGTATTTTTAAACTATATTTTTTCTTTTTAAATGCAGCTATTTGATATAGTTGGATGTTTGCAATATTTTCACTTATGAGGAGTAAATTAGATAGGACTTTGAATTCTGATACACAAGAAAATTATATTATTTACCTCCATAGTAGTAATCTTTGATGTTGATAAACATACTTGTGGCCAAATAATCATAGTACTATTTAGCGTGTTATTTTATTGATGTGTCAGATGTTTATTGGTAGAATCACCAACTTATAAATTAGAGTTGTTGAAAAACATTTTTTCCTAGTCTTGTTTCCTGCAATAATTCTCTTAAGAACTGTTTTGCAATGGAAAACTGTTCTGTACTATGATTCCAAGAACAGGTGGCTAACTATATTGCTCAATAAAGTAGCCAGAAGAAATCCTGCCAGTATCTTCTTGGTGACGAATGACATTCCAGGAAGTGTAGCAGTTATTTTTCTCTTCCTTGAAAGTGCTAATAGTAGTATTACTTTCAAATAATTTAGATTTCTATATGCTGAAGAATCTTTCTGCATTTCTATCAATGTTATAATTGCTCTGGAAGCTAACATTTTAGAGACGATATTAGCAGTAAAAAAAAACCAACCCTGTTGGTTTTTGCATTAAAAGTTTTGCCTTTAATGAGCTTTCCCAGCTTTTAAGATGAACTAGGACAACTATTACAACTTTTTGGCAGATGTTCAGGAAGGACATGCGTTTGCCGGAAAAAAGTGTCTGAGTAATCTCAGTTATGTTTTAACTTCTCAGTTTTCAAAAATTGATGCAGATATCCCATGAGTCTTTAAGTTGTTGATGGGCAGTAGTGATTTTTCTGGATCATTGCTGGGCAGTGTAAATGGTTTTACCTTTAACAAGGATAATCTGTGATTAGAATCTATAATTACAGTTTATATTTAACTCTTTATGATCTGTTACTGATTAATAGGATAGTCCCGAATTCATTGAAATCTGTTTCTAGTATCTGAAATAGTTCAGATATCACATCTCTCTTCCCCTCATAAAATGTTTTTATTTCACTAAAGTTATTAAAAATATGTGCCAAACGCTGTCAAAACTGTTTAAATTGTGTCAGGAAAGACTTTAAACATATATTTAAAATAGTTATTTTTCTCCCAGTATTCTTAGAATTTGGGGGTACTTTTTCTTTCTTTTTAAAAAAGACCACTAAGGAATCTTGAAGGATGTCATTGTAGTATGATAGAATGTATCAAACAGATCTCTGTGTAAATGTGTTTCTGCATTTTCATTATTTCCTCCTTAGTAGTGGTGTCTTTTCACATTGATAGTAGTAGGGGCTCAGTAGCAATTTTAACGTTAGCTCCTATTTTACTGATTTGTGATTCAAATGTTCTAAACATATGTACAACACTGCTGTATATGTTAGTCTCTATCAACACAATTTTTCAGGAACATTTAATAAGAATTTGTTGGATGCAGTTTATTATTATTTTTTTAACCCATATTTTTGGCCCTGTTCTCTCAACTCTTGATTTATTTTGGTGTGCTATAAAAAATGATATATCAGCAATTATGAGTATATTAAAAATCCTATATAATAAAACCCTAATATGCAAATCGACTGAACAGCAGAACGACCAGTTGCTATGATGCACACTGACCACCAGGGGGCAGACGCTTCACACAGGAGCTGCCCCCTGGTGGTCAGTGCAGAAGTTGGGCTCATGAGCAGGGCGGCAGTAAGGAGCGAGGGGTCCCAGACTGCGAGAGGGCACAGGCCAGGCTAAGGGGCCCTTTCCCCCGCCCCTCCCCGTGCATGAATTTTGAGCACTAGGCCTCTAATATGTATAAAAAATACATAATTAAAAGAAGTTGATGAAATATTTCAATTTAATACCTATAGTGGATTTTCAGCAATTCACATTTGCAATATTCTTTTTTTCCCCCAAGGTTTTGTGTAAAGGGAAGTTCTTAAGGATTGCCTCCAGACAAACACTATAATAGAATAATTAAAAAGAAATGCTGGCTGATTATTCATTAATGAAGCTATATGGCTATAATAACTAGTCTTTTATCTAGAAACTTGTGGTAAGATATCGCAACATTGTTTTCATTCAGAGGGTGAAGCAACTTCACCCTGCATTTATTAGCCTGTCAGAGCCAGCAAGCAATAAGCGACACTGTACATGTAAGGAAAATTTCTGTTACTCTTCTGATTCTAGCTCTTCCATATATACTAGTAAACTACTGTGATATTTAGAATAGTAGTTTTCAAGTTGCTGCATAAAAATCACCTAGGATGTTTTAGAAAATATACTGCTAATTCTGGAAATTTTGGTTCAGTTGATCTGGGCATGGACTTTGGGATCTGTATTTTTTGAAGTTTCCCAGTTGATTTTGATGCACAGCTTTAGAAACTATAGTTTCAGAGCACAGTATAACTACAAATAAATATTTTTAAAAACTGCTAAAAATACATGTGAAAGTGAATAATTTTAACAAAACAAGTTAAAACTGTTTTGACTTACAAGACCATCAAAATATTTTAAGAAAATTAATTTTTAACCTTTAGAATTGTTAAACTTGTAAAGGAGTTTCCAAGGGATATGGAATAGGCCTTCTGTGAATATTTTATATTGTGTTTGGTCTGGTTTAGAATCAGTTATTGGGTAGCCTTGAAATATTAACTTATGTGCAGACTGTAATCTGTAGTTACTGCTTCTGACTTGCTGTATTAAGGAAGACTCTTAGACCCTGAATTAGAGATGGGGTAGAGGAGGAGAAGGTAAGAAAGGGGGAAAAAAGGAGACATATGTACTACTATTTGTAATACTTTAGATAATAAAAAAAAAAAAAAAGAAAAGAAAAGGGGAGTAATTAATTCATATTCTGTCATGTGCTTGCTATCCCTGGCTTAGGAGTTTTTATCCAAAGGACTACATAGTATTCTGTTATCCTTATTATGCTTTAATTCCTGGTTTGGATGTCCATAATTAGCATTATTTTACACAAATACACACACACACACACACACACACACACACACACACACACACACACACACACTTGACCCAGGTGGGCACAGCTTGTAAAGAATTGGTGATAGTTACACTTAATTTTTGCTTTCTGGTGAGTTGCTGCTAAAATACCCTTTTGTAACAATTTGTTCTGATTTTGAATACTTTTTAAAAAAATTTATCTTTATTGACCCCCTTTTTCCCCCATTGACCCCCTCCACCCTGAACCCATCCCCCCACCCTTAGTTGATTTTGAATTCTTAAAAGTATATTTAGATTAATTCAGCAATAATTTTTCTTGTGATGCTTACTAACTGGTTGTGTACTTGGCACACCATTTATATTTAGAATTACCGTGTTCTAGATACTGGGAACAAAAAGATAGAATTAAGCAAGACTCTTGCCCTTGGAAGACTCTTGCATATTGCCTGGAGATATGCAAGTAAACAAGCATACAAGCATTTGTAATAATGCATTGAGATAAATCTCATGGCATAAATAAACAAGGTTCTGAGAGAACATGAAGAGAGGAGCTTAGCTTTGAGGCTTGGGTAAGGAATTGAGCTGAAATTTCAGGAAGAAGGACAGTGCCAAAAAAAAAAGTATGAAGGTATGAAAACAGTGTATTGGGCAATTATGAAAAATATGAGTGAAGTATAGAAATTTTAGGTAGGAGGCATGGATGCTTGAAATATAGGCAGAGGCCAGATGATACCACCCTAAGGAGACAATATAAATATGTTTAACATTTACAAAGGAGGCATTGAAGATGCTAAGCAGGTGAGTAACAGGATCAGATTTGCATTTTAACAAGCTTTTGCTACCAGTGGGGTGAAAGAAGATAGATTGAAGAGCAGTAATCTGGGAAGAATTAGCAAACTACATGCAATAATTCAGGAAAAAACATGGGGTATGCTACAACTAAGCTAATACTAAGTTTAATTTTACAGAGAAATTTTTGAGAGACTCAATAGATATACTAGTCACATCTTGAAAGATGGTAATAGGAGAATAATACAGTATTTGACAGGAGTTTTGAACCCCAGGACTTGGGCTTCAGAGGGTTCTGTGAATTCCCTGAAATCTTATTCCCAGACATTGTCCATCTGTGTGTATGCACATTTTTCTCAGGGACAGAGGTTAATAGGTTTAATCATATTCTCAAACAAGTGAAAAACAACAACAAAGCCACAACAATCTAGTAGTATTTTGAGGTTTCCTACTTGGGAATCTATGTGGATGTTGGTAGTGTTCACTGAATGGGGGATATTGGATAAGTAGTAGAAAGGAATATAAAACAACTAGAGGCACGAGTGGGGTCCCTCGGGCTGGCCGGGCTGGGGGTGGGGGAGAGTGGGACCGTGGGTGGTTGGCCAGCCAAGGGAGTTTAGCTGTAGGAGCGCACTGACCATCAGGGGGCAGCTCCTGCATTGAGTGCCTACCCCCTGGTTGTCAGTGCATGTCATAGTGACTGGTTGTAATGGTCGCTTAGGCTTTTATATATATAGATTGTTTAATAAATTCACTATCTTTAGGGTACAAATGTTTTAAAGGAGTTGTGAGACAACTTTTAAAACAGTAACTTCAAAGAAATTTTCTTGCATTTTAACATTATGTCTTAGGAAAAATATTTTGTTTTTAAAAACAGAAATAAGTAGAATTTTCTCTGATTTCCAATAATTTAAAAATTTTATTTTGAAGCCGATTGAATAAGTCTTAAGTTATCTTATTATTTATTAGATATTTTGAGTTTTTAAATTTAAGGCCATAGTGATGTCAACGTTTAAAATTTCAAACAAGCATGAGCATTGAAATTCAGAATGCTAGGACAAGAGCATTGTGTCTGGGGGTTATTATGCCTTGTGCTAGTGTAAAGTCAGTTAAAGAGGATATAAGATTAAATCCTTTTCTATTTATTAGAATGTAATTTAAGAGTAGTAGTAGATTGGCTTTAACTGTATTGGCAATTTTCTGCCACTTAGCCTGTGAGGTGTATTTCATGCCTCTTTAAATCAGATTACAATTTGGGCATGAAAAAATTCAGTACTAGATCTCCTGATGAGGCACACTCATATCAGTCTTAGGCTGCTAGTCATTTATAAATACAGTAAAACCTCGCTATAATGGGCTAATTTTGGCAAGGGGGTGTCTGTTAAAGCCAAAAGTCCGTTATATTATAAAGTAGGTTTCCAAAAGCATATGTTAAAAATTTGACAAATTAGTTTACCTGTTTTTACTTATGTAGACACGTTTGTGTGATTATGTATGAAAAGTTTAATTTTACAGAGAGATTTTCTATATGTATTACTGTAATTTTAAATTTATACTGAATAAATCTGTAAAAGTGTACATTCACCAGTCAACCTCGAGTAAACAAAGGCACACAGCTGAGGCGTGGCTTAGCCCACGTGGGAACATCAGCCAACACACGTTAAAACTACTGCAGAAAGTCACACCACAAGACAACAGAACCAATTACCACATATGCAGTGTGATCATGTGCTAATCATTCCCTGAACATTGTTTAGGAGCAGTGAATCTCGGATTTAAATATGTAGACATGTATTATACATTTATGTCAGTGATTTTGCTACAGCATTTTTTCCAACATATGGCCTATTTGCTAAAATTTGTTAAAAATAACAATGAATTGATAACAAAATAAATAACCTGTTAATTATAAGCAAATCTTGGTTAAAAGCATTTAAAAATTAACAGGGTGTTAATTTTCAGATATGACATGGATCGGAAAATTTGTCTGTTATATCCGAAGTCCGTAAAATCAAGGGCTTACTATACCTTCATTATACTTTCTTAGCTCTATTCCATAAATAGTTATTTTATTTAATTCCCACTTTCAGTTCTTTTCAGATGTAATGCAATAGATATAAAAATTTTTAAATTTCTGTATTAGGAATAAACTGTGCAGTGATTGGAAGATATTGAAACTATGATTTTTACATAAAGGCAAGGCTACATTTTGATCTAGACAAGGCTATTTTGTTATATTTTTCCCCACGCTCTGTCTTTTCAGGTTGAATTACTGATTGCCCCTGCCCCCCTTTGTTTTGTTTGTTTTGGTTTTGATGTTTTTTTTCCTTTCAGCTAAAGGAGCAGCCCAGTGGTTTTCAAGAAGTGCCAAAGTGCACTGACTGTCTCATGATGACTGGTGCCTCAGGGAGGGTCATGATTCCTGGATACAGGATCGACCTGATCCTGGATGTCACTTCAAGCAGTCAGATCGTGGGGAAAAGCCTTGTCTAATGGCTAGCCTTCCTCAAAAGTCTGATGCTAGTCATCTCGGAAGGCCTCAGAAAAAGCCTTAAAGGTGAGCAGTGTAGAGTGTAGTTCTCTCTGGGGGCTGTGACTATTTGTTGGAGAATATGATTCAACATAGAATGACAACCCTAACCTGACAAATCCAGGCTCAATTGGTAAATTAACTTTAATTTATAAATTTGTTGATGATGATCAGACCCCAACTTTTTTTAGTTATTAGAAACTACCCTCCTAACCTTAGGATCTATAAAGGGAGGGATTCGGTATTTCCTGAGCCCTTCAGAACTTGAGGTTAAAAAACAGCTGTCTTTTTAGCAATTTGGATTTATGTGGCTCATATTTTATTGCATTCAACTTGAAGTATATTAAAACTGCCTGGCGTAATTAAAATAACATTTTTAGCTCTATGAAAAATTCTTTAGAGGTGTTTTGAGCATTTTAGTTTGGAGCAAGTTTAAGTCCAAGCTTCTCTCTCTGTGTTTTATGCACTTACATATAATAAACTTGTTCATATAATAAGCTTTATTGCTAAATTTTCAAACTCTAAAACCTGTCCTAAGACCTTTTAGTTTTTTTGTTTTTTTTTTTTAATGAGTCACTGATATTAGAAAAAACAATAACATGGGCATGCACCATCCCCAATTTGTGCATTTTTACATTTAGAAATTATATATGTCGCTGCTGTATTAATATTTAAAAAACATACAAAAATGTTAAAAAAGATGATGTAAAGAAAACTTACGCAAAAGTTCTGATATTTTCTTTCATACCATTTGTCATGATGTATACTGGGGTTGGCAAACCTTTTTTAAAGGGCCAGAGAGTAAATATTATAGGCTTTCAGCCCTTATGGTCTCTATTAGAACTACTGGATTCCATTGTAAGGCAAAAGTTGCTATAGACAATATTTTAAACTAATGAATGTGGTTGTCTTTAATAAAATTTTATTTGCCAAAACAAGCTGTGGGCTGGATTTGGCTGGTGTGCCAAAGTTTGCTGACCCCTGGAGTATATCCTGTTTTGTAGGACACCTGCCTAGACCTTGAAATTGTATTATACTGCTTTTGTTAGTTCTTTTTCACCAGCAGTTTTAGAATGCATTTGACCTTTCTTATACTGACTGAGCAGAAGAATATTAGTAGTCAGAATGCATTCAGTTTAGTTGAACAAATACTTATGGGAACACCAGTGATTTATGCACAAGGTTAGGTGCTGATATCAGGAGTTTGAAAGATAGGTAAACAGTTAGGGCTTGGTGTAAAAATAAAATGATGGCAGCACAAGCTGTTGAGAAAGTGAGGCTGGCACTGGGAAATGATGTTTCCTATGGGACTTTGAAAGATTAATTCAAGTTTGTGATGTGGGTGGGTGCAAAGGCCATAAAGGTGATAAAAGGGAACGTGGGGGAACCATATATACCTCAGTTTTGATAGTTGGCAGAGAGTGTTTGAGAAAATAGCAGCAGGAAATGACAGTGGACAGATTGGCATGGCCTGTATCGTGTATGCTCTTCCAAAGAACTTGGACTTTGCCTTACTGGTTGATGGTAATCCTATATAATAAAAGACTAATATGCAAATCGACCAAATGGCGGAACGACCGGTCGCTATGACGCACACTGACCACCAGGGGGCAGATGCTCAATGCAGGAGCTGCCCCCTGGTGATCAATGTGCTCCCACAGAAGGAGTGCTGCTTGCTCATCCAGAAGCCCCGAGCAGGGCTCATGCTGGTGAGCGCAGCAGTGGTGGTGGGAGCCTCTCCTGCCTCCGTGGCAGCACTAAGGATGTCTGACTGCTGGCTTAGGCCTGCTCCTGGGCCTAAGCCATCAGTCGGACATCCCCTGAGGGCTCCCAGACTGCGAGAGGGCGCAGGCCGGGCTGAGGGACCCCCCCCTGCCCGAGTGCACGAATTTTGTGCACTGGGCCTCTATTTGAAGAGATAATAGTTCCGGAGAAAGTGATCAGATTTAGATTTTAGAATGATAGTGGCAGTAGTGGGGAGTATACAAGAAGTAGATGTTTTTGACAACCCTTTTTTTTTTTTTTTTTTACCTCCTTCTAAAAAAGGACATAATTGCTTATAGGTTGTTTTGCATCAGATTTTACATAAACTTGGAATACTATTTAGCAATAAAAATGAGTGAACTATTCATATGCTACAATATGGATAAACCTCTAAAAAATTATGCTAGATACAAAAGACCATATATCATAGGATGCATATTCTATGTTGCCATTTTTATGGAATGTCCATAAAGTAGATAGATTAGTGGTTGCCAGGAGGTGGACTAGGGACTGACTGCAAATGGGCTGGAGGGATCCTTTTGAAATGTTGAAATGTTGTAAAACTGGAGAGTGGTGAAGGTTATACAACTCTTAAGTTTACTAAAAATAATTGGGTAATTTTTAAATGGGTAAATTTTATGGTAGGTAATTACTAGCATACCTCAAAGTTGTTAAAACAATTAGACCTTTGAAATTTGTTGGAGTAAAACTTTGTTAGAAATTATTTCCATATTACTATTGCCAAGTAATTGCTCTTTCCTCTGAACAAATATGAGCATACTAGAACCCCCAAAAAGTGTCTGTGTTTTTCAGTTTAAAGGGCATACATTGTAAAAGAAACTGAAAAAGAAACTGTAGGAGCTAAAGTTTATAGAAATCACTTTGACTTTTATAATTTCTTAATTTTCCTTTTCTTTTTGAAAAATTTTTTCTTTTCATGTTAATAGCGTATGAGGAGAATCTTAAGTGCTTATATTAGATAATATTAAAAAGATAGAAATAAGCTAAGGGAAATTTATTTATTTATTTTTTTCCAAGGAAATAATTGCTAAAGAAAGAACCTGAAGTGTGATGATTTTAAATTTGTAAATTGTTTTTTCATAACCTTAACATTTATAGAAAATGAATAAAAAGAACACAAAAACAATTGGAAAATGGTTGTTTTCACTCAATAAATATTATTGAGGGCCTACTATGTGCTAGGCACTGTGTCTTAGAAGCAGATATAGTGATAGATTTTTACTGTGATGCTTTCTTTTATTCCTGGATGCCAAAATCATTTATGAGGTTGAACATAATCATTAAGAAAATATGTATAAAACTGAATTGTGTTACTTATTATTGTTTACAAGGTAATTTCACAACTCAATCCCCAATTCTATGACAGTGAGGAAAATGAATCTTAGTATATAGCTATTTCCCAAGTAAGAGGCAGAGCTTGACCCTTGGTTTTTTTCCTATTTTTTTCAAGTCTATTGCTCTTTATTCTCTAGTATGGGATTTTTAAAAAGTACAATACTGCATAAGAATAGATGTGTAGATCAGTGGATAAAATTGAGAGTCCATAAAGAAACCCATACATACATTTATGGTCAACTGATTTTCAACAAGGGAGCCAAGACAGTTTGGTGGGGAAAGGATAATCTTTTCAACAAATGGTACTGGACAAGTGAATATTCACATGCAAGAGAGTGAAGTTGTACTTGTACCTGACACCATATATAAAAATGAACTAAAAATGGGTGAGCACACTAAGTGTGAGGGTTAAAACACTTGGGAGAAAACAGATGTAAATCTTCATGACCTTGGATTAGGCATGACAATCAAAGAACAGTTAAAGAAAAATTAGGTAATTTGAGATCATCAAAAGTAAAAAGTATTTGTGCTTTAAAGTATATAGTAACAGAATAGGAGAAAATTTGTGCAAATCATATATCTGATAAGGTCCCAGAACTATTACAGTACAAAAAATAGAAAGAGCCCTGGCTGGTGTAGTCTAGTGGATAGAGCTTTGGCCCACACACTGAAGGGTCATGGGTTTGATTCCCAGTCAAGCACATGTTACCTGGGTTGTGAGTGCAGGAGGCAACCGATCAGTGTTTATCTCACATTGATGTTTGTCTGTCTCTCTCTCTCTCTCTCTCTCTCTCTCTCTCTCTCTCTCTCTCTCTCTCTCTCTTCCCACCCTTCCCACCTCCCTCCCTCTCTTCCACTCTAAAAATCAATGGAAAAAATATCCTCGGATAAGGATTAACAAAAGATAAAAAGATAACCCGATTAAAAAATGAGTAAAGGACTAAAAAAGGTATTTCTCCAAAGAAGGCAAATAAATGGCCAATAAGTACATGAGAAGATATTCACCATCATTAGTCATTAAGGGAATGCAAATCAACAAGATACCACTCATAATGGCTATAATAAAAAAAGATGGATAATAATAAATGTTCAGAATGTAGAGAAAATGAACTCTCATAGATTGCTTATGGAAATGTAAAGTAATGTAGTTGCTGTGTAAAGTAGTTCGGCAGTTCTTCAAGAAGTGAAACAGTTAACTTATGATCACAAAAATTCACTCCTTGGTATGTACCTAAAGGAAATGAAAGCATGTCCACATAAAATGTCAGATCAGCATTATTTATAATAGCCAAAAAGTAGAAACAGCCCAGTGTTCATCAACTGTTGGATAAACAAAATGTGGTATATCCATACAATGGATTATTATTCAGCTTTAAAAAGGAATGGAATTCTGACATACACTACAACCTGGAAGACATGCTAAGTGAAAGAAGCCAGATACAAAAGGCCACTTACTGGATGATTCTATTTATATGACATGTTCAGAATAGGCAGTTCCATAGAAAAAGAAATAGTGGTTGCTAGCGGTTGTAGGGCTAAGTGGTGATGCTAATGTGCATGAGGTTTTAGGGAGGGGGGGCGGTGGTTAAAATGTTCTAAAATTAGATATTAGTGATGGTCATATATCTTTGCTTCTCTGGTTCACCCATTCTAAATAAATGAAATAAAACAAATGGAAAAACTCATATCTTTACCCCCACATACCCTATTTCCCTCTCTAGTGATTTTCTTTCACAGCAAATTTGGAAATCATTTCTGGTATCTCTTTGATTTCTGATATCTCTTTGATTTCCCTACCTCCTTTTCTCTCCCTTCCTCTTCCTTTCCCCTTCCTTTTTCTCTTTCTCTTTCTCTTTTCCTTCTCTCCCTCCCTCCCTCCCTCCCTGACCAGAGGATATTTTCCATTAATTTTCAGATAGAGGGAAAGACAGAAATATCAATGGGAGAGAAACGCTTTGATTGATTGCCTCTTGCACATGCCCCAACCAGGGTCTGGGCAGGGGAGGAGCTGCAACCGAGGTACATGCTCTTGACCAAAATTGAACCCAGGACCCTTCTGTCCTCAGGCTGACGCTTGATCCACTGAGCCAAACTGGCTAGGACTCTTTCTTTTTTTATAAAAAATTATGTTTTTATTGATTTCAGAGAGAGGAAGGGAGTGGGAGAAAGAGATAGAAACATCAATGTTGAGAGAGAATCATTGATTGGCTACCTCCTGTATGTCCCCTACTGGGGATTGGAATCCAACCATAACCCCCTGGTTCATAGGTCGATGCTCAAATCACTGAGCCACACCAGCTGGGCTTCCCTACCTCCTTTTTAACCCTTAATTACAATCTGGCTTCTGATTGTAGCATTTTTAACTTATTAAGGTCATTCTTAATAAGGTCACTAATGACTCTCATATTCAAAATCCAATAATTGGCTTAAAATTTTTCTCTTTCATGATGTTTTGCCAGCACTATTGACCACTCTTTTTTTTTTAATGCTGTTACTTGTGTGTGTGTGTGTGTGTGTGAGAGAGAGAGAGAGAGAGAGAGAGAGAGAGAGAGAGAGAGAGAGAGAGAGAGAAACAATCAGCTGCCTCTTATACTCACCCTAACAGGGGATCGAACTTGCAACCCTTAGGTATATGTGATGATGCTCCAACCAACTGAGCCACCTGGCCAGGGCATGAATACTCTTTAAGTATCTTGTGGCTTTTAGGTTTACACTCTCCTGGTTTGCCTTTGGCTTTTTGTTTGTTTTAATTCTTGATCTTAGTTTATTTGCCTGTCACTTAATGTAGGCAAACTAACCCCGACCCTCTACCCTCCCCAATCTGTGCAGTAAAAACTCATATCCTTATAAGTTTTAGAAATGTTACTATTTCTTTGACAAATTTTCTCCCTTCTATGTCTCTGTTTTTTCTTTCTGGATATGAGATTCTGAATTGATCCACCATCAACATCATTTATCTTTTGTCTCCTACTTCATTTTTATATTTTATACAAAATATAAAATTTTGTATATTTTTTATTGAAGTGAAATTCACATCACATAAAAATATCATTTTAAAGTGAACAATTTCTTGGCATTCAGTACATACCTTCTTTTTAATAACATTTTTATACTAGACAGAAATATAAAGGTGCTATATAAGAAAGTGCATTGGTTTTTCTCTATCCCAAGCAGCAGATTCTGTGATAGGCAGATTTCTTGCATATATCTTTTCTTGACCTAATAATTTCAGTTTGGGTATCTTTGGATTTTAAACTGTGGTGTGTTTGTTTTTTTTTAAATAACCAGAAAAATAGCTGAGGATTATGCTTATTAAAGGGTATAAAACCTTAGGGAGATGCAGGAAGTTGAAGGACTAAATTTTGAGTCTTAGAACTATTCTTAAATCTATTGAGAAGGAGGAAACTGAAATGCATCTGTAAGGGCCCAATACTAGTTATATGGTTTTGTTTATTATTATATTTGTTATGAGCAAGAGCTAAGGCTATATGATATCTGAGGAAGGAGATTTAAAAATACACACAATTTCACTGAAAATGTTGAAATTTGCCCTCGGTGTTAGAGCCTCAGCTCGAGGACCTCAGTTGCAGGCTCAATCCCCGGCCTGGCCCGAGTCAGGGTGCGTGCAGGAGGCAATCAATTGATGTATCTCTCACATCGATATTCCTCTCTCTCACTCTCTCTCGCCCTCCCTCTTGCTCCTCCCTCCTTCCACTCTGAAAAAAATCAATGGGTGAGGATTTTAAAAAATTGTTAAAATTTTATTTGAAGCTTTTCCATCTACATTATCCTGTCAAATCTGAGTAATTGGGTGGGACTTGATCCTGGAGGTGCCAGCTTTCCATTTATAAAATTACAAATGCATTTAGCATTAATTTGATTAGAATATGTGCTTCCCTGCCTTTAATGCGCATACAGTGCCTCTTTGAATACAGATTTTCTGCAAAGCAAACAAATTCACAGGCATCTAGTTGAACCTTCAAGGATTCTGAAAGCTGGCATAGTATCTTTTTAGGATATTGTTCAGCTGCTATAGTTAGGACAAAAGTAATAATGGCTTAAAAAAGATAGTTTCTTTTTCTCTCACATCAAAGACCTTATCTGCTCTAAGTTATTGTCTGGGTCTTCAAGTTCTTCTACTTTCTTGCTCTGTCTTTGCTTTTATCTGCATGGTTAATATTAGTTTTACAACGTATCCTAGTTCAACACTACAACTGAATTTCAGCCTGTGGGAAGGAGTAAAGAATGTAAGGGCAGGCAAGTAAAGTATTTTCAATAAGAGTTTAAAGTACTTCAGGTATCTATATATATAAAAAGCCCGTGGCACTAATGCCGTAATGACCAAAGATTGGTGCATGTGGGCGGGGCTGTGGGCGGGGCATGGTGGGGCGTGTGCAGGTGAATGGGGGCTGTGAGCGTGGCAGGGCGGTGAGCGGGGCGCACTCGGGTGGGTGAGACTGCGAGCACGGCAAGGCCATGTGATTTCACACGCTGGGCTTGTAGTCCTTTATAATGAAGCTACTCTGGTGCTTCCAATTTATGTCATCTTAAGTGGGAGAGATCAGGATACATAGTTGATTACCTTCCTAAGACTTAAGTCTAGTATTCCCAATGGAGCGTGTGTATGTGTGTATATGCATATCTTTTGTGTCCCATGGAAAAGATTGAGAATGAGTATTCTCACCTGGATCTTTACAGAGTTACTCTTAGAAAGAAGACAGAGGCAATATAGTAGAAGTTTACAGCACCAGACTCCAAATTAAATGGCATATGTATTCCAGAACCTTTTCTTTCTTCCTGCATTTTCTTCTTTTGCCACTAAGTATATGGTACTCAAAATTTGCATTAGTTTGTATTTCCTTTGTTGTTATTCTTTCATTTACTTAGCTATAATTTATATACAATAAGATATAGCAATTTCAAGTATAAAAGTTGATGAGTTTTGACAAATACAAGCGTCATGTTATTAACAGCACAATCTCTATATATGAAGAGGTAATATGCAAATTAGGCCAGGACTCGGTAATGGGTCATGATGACCGAACAGGAGGAGGTTGCGCGTGCAGGTGAGGCCCGGAGCAGAGATGGAGACACAGGCGGGGGGGCCGGCACTGCATGGCACTGGGCTCATGGCAGCTGTGGGCTCAGGCAGCTGCGAGGCCCGGGGCTCAGGCAGCCCTATTGGCTGCGAGGCCCAGGGCTCATGGCAGCCATGGGTTCAGGCAGCTATGAGCCCTGGCGGCTGCAAGGTCCGGGGCTCAAAGCAGCCATGGGCTCACGGCAGCCATAGGCTCAGGCAGATGCAAGGTCCAGGGCTCAGGTCTTGCAACCCCTGCAGCTGGCAGTGGAGCAGCAGCAGCAGCGGGATGATGAGGGCGGTGGCTTCTCTGATCAGCTCGGTACCTCCCACAGAGGGAGTCCAGATTGTTCCTTAGACCCACTCCCCTTGGGGAGCGGGCCTAAGCCGTCAGTAGGACATCCCCTGAGGGCTCCAGGATTGTGAGAGGGAGCAGCCTGGGCTGAGGGCCCCCCCCCCTCCAGTGCAGGCATTTTCATACACTGGGCCTCTAGTAACGATATAAAATACTGGAGGCCTGAATTTGTGCACCAGTGGGGTCCCTTGGCCTGGCCTGCGGGATTGGGCTGAAACTGGCTCTCTGACATCCCCCGAGGGGTCCTGGATTGTGAGAGGGTGCAGGCCAGGCCGAGGGACCCCACCAGTGCATGATCGGGCCCAGGGAGGGACGCGGGAGGTTGGCTAGCCGGGGAGGGGCTGTGGGAAGGCTCCAGGGCATGTTCGACCTGTCTCACTCAATCCTGATCTGCCGGACCCCAGCAGCAAGGTAACCTACAGGTCGCAGCGTCTGCCCCTGTGCATATCATAGTGACTGGTCGACTGGTCGACTGTCTGCCCCCTGGTGGTCAGTGCACGTCATAGCGAGCGGTTGAACAGCCTTAGTATATCATTAGCATATTATGGTTTGATTGGTTGAATGGATGACCGGACACTTAGCATATTAAGCTTTTTATTATATAGGATATGTCATTGTAAAAAGTTCTCTTATGTCCTTTTGGTATATCACTGTACCCTGGAACCACTTGATTTGTGATTCTTTCTCTGTCTCTCTGTCTGTCTCTGTCTGTCTCTGTCTGTCTCTCTCTCTCTCTCTCTCTCTCTCTCTCTCTCTCTCTCTCTCTCTCTGTGTGTGTGTGTGTGTGTAGTTTTGACTTTTCTAGAATTTCATGTAAATGGGAATTATATAGTATGTTAGTCTTTTGTGTCTGGCTTCTTTCACTTAGCATAATGTTTTTGAGATTCATCCATATTGTTGCATATATCAATAGTTCCTTTTTATTGTTGAGTAGTATTTCATTTATGGCTATACTGCAATTTGCTTATCCATTCACCAGATAGAACATTTGTTCCCCACCCCCACCGCCCGACACACACACACACACACACACACACTTTTTTGATCATTATGAATAAAGCCACTGTGTACATTGGTATACAAGTCCTTTTGTGGAAATATGCTTTCATTTCTTTTGGGTATTTATCTAGGGACACAGTTGATGACTCATAGGGTAAGTGTATATCTAACTTTATATGAAACTGCCATACTATTTACTAAAGTGGCTGTACTATTTTATTTTACATTCCCACCAGAAATATATGAGTTCTAGTTGCTCTACACTTGAATTTTTTTCAGACTTTAAAAATTTTGACAATATAGTGGGTGTGAAGTGGTATCTCATTTTGGTTTTAGTTTGCATTCCCTAATGGTTAATGATGTTGAACATTTTTCATGTGCTTGTATGCCATCTGTATATCTTCTTTGGTGAAGTGAATGTTCTGTCTCTTGCCCATTTTTTACTTGGTTGTTTGTCTTGTTATTATTGAGTTAGAAAATTCTTTTACATATTCTGGATACAAGACCTTTATTGGATGCATGTTTTCAAATATTTTCTCCCAGCCTTTTCATTTTTCACAGTGTCTTTTGAAGAGCAAATGTTTCTAATTTATGTTTTCTTTTATAGTTTGCTTTCTGTGCCCTATTTTAGAAATCTTTGCCTAAGCCAGGGTTAATATTTTTCTCCTGTATTTTCTTCAACGAGTTTTATAGTGTGAGCTCTTAATTTTAGGGTTATGATTCATTTAGAACATTTATGTATGATGGGAAGAAAGTATTGAGGTACATTTTTTAGCACGTCGTTAACTAATTATATCAGTACCATTTGTTGAAAAGGTAATCCTTTCCCTATTGAATTGGGTAGCATCTTTGTTGAAAGTCAGTTAGCCTCATATTTGTGTATCTATTTCTGGACGTTCCATTCTGTTTTGTTGATCTCTGTGTCTGTTTTTTTTTTGCCTGTACAATATTGTCTTTTTTTTTTTTTTTTAGATATTTTATTGCTTTTTTACAGAGAGGAAGGGAGAGGGATAGAGAGTTAGAAACATCGATGAGAGAGAAACATCCATCAGCTGCCTCTTGCACACCTCCTACTGGGGATGTGCCCGCAACCAAGGTACATGCCCTTGACCGGAATCGAACCTGGGACCTTTCAGTCTGCAGGCCGACGCTCTATCCACCGAGCCAAACCGGTTAGGGCTGTACAATATTGTCTTGACTACTGTAACTTTTTAAGTTTTGGAGTCAGTTTAAGTCTCCAACTTTTTCTTTTTCAAAATTTTGACTTTTCTAGATCCTTTTGAGTTTTCATATAAATTTATTATTTTAAAAAAATTTAAAATACTTTTATTGATTTCAAAGAGGTAGGGATAAGAGAGATAGAAACATCAATGATGAGAGAGAATCATTGATCAGCTGCCTCCTGTACGCCTCCCATTGGGGATCGAGCCCACAATCTGGGTATGTGCCCTTGACTGAAATCAAACCCAGGACCCTTCAATCTGCAGGCCGATGCTCTGTCTACTGAGCCAAACCAGCTAGGGCTCATAATAATTTAGAATCTGGTTGTTAACTTTTTTAAAAAGAAAGCCTATTGAAATTTTGATTGGAATTATATTGCATTATAAGTTAATTTGAATGTAAGTAAACTGACATTTTATAGCGTCGATTATTCAGATCCACGCACATGGTATATCTCAGATTTTTTAAGTATTTTTTCTCAGCAATGTTTGTAGTTTTTATTGTATACATTTTGCACATATATTTTGATGCTATTGTAAATTGGTTTTTAACTTCCAAATTTGATTGTTGCCGGTACATAGAAATACAGTTGATATTTGTATTTTCACCTTGTATTCTGTGACCTTCCTAATAATTCGCCTATTATTAAATAGCTTTATCTATTTAAAAAGATTGCTTCTTTTTCTTTATTTTTTGGACACAAAATCATGTTGTCTGTGAACATAGGCGTTTTACTTGTTCCTTTCCAGTATTTGTCTGCCTTTGTTTCTCTCAATGTGGTAGAGGTAATGAGAACTGACATCTTTGTCTTGTTTATGATCTTGGAGGATGAGGTAGTGAGTGAAACCTTTTATCTTAGAAATGTGATGTTAATTGTAGATTTTTTTGTAGATTTTAAAACTTAGATTTTGGAAATTTTTCTTTGTTACCAGTTTTCTGAGTTGTTTTTTTTGTTTTTAAATCATGAATGGGTATTGAATTTTGCTTAATAAATATGTTGATGATCATGATTTTTCTTTTAAAATCATGTTAATATAGTGCATTACATTAATTTTTAATGTTAAACCAACCATATATATATGTGTGTGTGTGTGTATATATATGTTTACATATTTTATAGACAAAGCTGATAACACAAAAACGGTGATGTAAGTAAGCAGACATAGGAACCCAGAAAGTAGCAATCTGAAATTATTTACTGTAAGGTTATTAGAAAAACAATATAGGCACAGTATGAACATGGGAATCCAGATATGTAACAATGATGTGGCTCGGTGGGAGAATGTGAATTTAAATCTTGGTGTGTTTTTTTCTAGAATCTGCAATAACTTGGGACAATTTTATCAATCTTTTTGTGTCAAGGTTTCCTTATCCTTTCTACCCCCCAAATGATAATTTTTTGTTTCTTTGATTCTAAGAAGTGTTACCTATCTATTCCCTATCCTCTTTAGCATTTCTGAAATCAGGAGAAATTGGCTTTCCACTAGGAAATAACCTTTAATGGACTTGTTTCTGGTACTGCCTGTGTCACTGCGTAGGTATGGATCATTTAGCTCTCACAGGAGTTAAATTATTTGCTTTACTAGCAGCTTTTGTCAGGTGAGATTTTTATATTCTATTTAAAAGAGTTAAAACATTTCAGTTTAAGCACCATAAATATTTGGCTAATAATTATGTTTACAGGCACACTAGTAATAAAAGCAATACTTTCCTTCTCATTCTCATTTCCTTCCCACAGAGGCTTTTAGTTTTGTGTAATTTCGCCCCATTGATTTTTAGAGTGGATAGGGGGAGGGAGAGAGACAGAGAGAGGGAGAGAGAGAGAGAGAGATAACCATGTGAGAGAGACACATTGATTGGTTGCCCGGGGTCAAACCTGTAACCCTTTGGTGCATAGGCCTATACTCTAACCACTTAGAAACACTGGCCTGGGTATAATTGTGTACATTTTTAATTGTGTTGATTAACTCACCTATGTCCAGTTTAAAAAAACTTTTATTATGGAGCTTTCAAAATACACAAAAGTTGGAAAAATGAAGTTATAAACCTCAAGAGCTCTTGCTCAGATTCTATAATTGTCTACATTTTGCAGGATAATTATTGTTTCATCTGGTCTGCCCCTATCTCCATACACACTTTTTCGGGAAATATTTAAAGTAAATTCCAAACATTGTATCTTTTTACCCATAAATCTGTGTGCATTATCTTTAACACATAGGCTATCTAAATATGTGTGTGTGTGTGTGTGTGTGTCTGCAGTGTTCTATAGCCTAACATCATTTTAATTGGTTTTTAAAAAAATGTATTAAATTTAATTTTTAAATATAATTGATTTTAATTAATTTAATTGATTTAAAGTTGATTTATCTTTATAGTTTAACAAAAAATTGAAAGGGTCCAATATGTAAAATTAATATCCAATTTATATCCCAATTTCCCTACTTGTCTCACAATTGTTTTGTTTGAATCAGAATCCAGACATGGTTCATATATTACATATGCTGTTATCTATTTGGAATTTGAAGTCTCATAGAAGTTTAAGACAAATTTGAATCCCTAATTGTTTCTGAAACTTTTTAGGGAAATTATTGCCTTACGGTGAATGAGCATTGAAACAAAAATAAAATACAGCATTAGGTCACCTAACTTAAAATAGGCAATGCAAATAAAAGAGATTGAAATTGTCAAATTTCGGAAGATGAGGGATACAGTTTTCAATGGTCAAACATTTGCCCAAAGCTAACCTTTTAAAGGGAAGCATAGAGTAATTTTTTTTAGCGTCTACTAATTTATAATTGAAATAAAGAGAATACAAAAATAATCTAAGGTTAACCAAATAGAAATGCAAATGAAATATTAGTAGTCTTTGATATACCTTGAAATTACAGTTTTCAAAGTAAAGGTGCCAAAGAGATCAAGATCATAAGCACAGGCTATAAAATTGATGTTCTGCTTAACCTCTAAGGGCCAAAAGGGATTCAGAAGAACCTCTAGACCAGTGGTTCTCAACCTTCCTAATGTCGCGACCCTTTAATACAGTTCCTCATGTTGTGGTGACCCCCAACCATAAAATTATTTTTGTTGCTACTTCATAACTGTAATTTTGCTACTGTTAGGAATCGTAATGTAAATATCTGTGTTTTCCGATGGTCTTAGGCTCTATAGCAGCGGTTCTTAACCTGTGGGTCGCGACCCACAGATTGAGAACCGCTAGCAGGGTCGCCTAAGACCATCGGAAAACACAGATATTTACATTACGATTCCTAACAGTAGCAAAATTACAGTTACGAAGTAGCAACGAAAATAATTTTATGGTTGGGCAGTCACCACAACATGAGGAACTGTATTAAAGGGTCGCGGCACTAGGAAGGTTGAGAACCACTGCTCTAGACCCAATGTGGAGAAGACCTAGACTCAGTCTGTGATACTGGAATTCTGTGAAACTTGATGTAGAAGAAAGGGATGTGCAGCTGTGTGGATAATTAATGATCTTTTGTTGGAAAAAAATTATGTACATTAATGTTACATTTTGGGGAAGCAAAGAAATATACTAAATTGATACACCTTAGAATCTAAGTTATAGGTAATAGACGTGTTGGAGGATTAAATAAGCTGATTCAATGTAGGGTATCTAATTGAAACCCTTAACTTTCTGATTTCTGTTAATATTTGGTAAGAACAAGAAGTCTTTAAGCTTTTTTCTCTCCCTACTTCTTTGAATTATCAAGAAAAGGTTGTTATTTTTGTGGGCTATACTCTGTTTCCAGAAATAGGAACACTGTAGGAAGTTTGTTGATATGTTTTTGTGCTTGAAGCATTAAATGCTCCTACTTAGAAAATAATGGCCCTCAACATGATTCACAAAGCTTTTACTATATATTTTTTTATGTTTCTTTACCAGTGTGTTTTAAGTTAATTTTCTGATCTAATACTTTATAATTTATTTTAGTTTAAATGTTTTACGTTAGATTCTGAATAATTTGGATATTATTTAACTATTATGTGAAGTTATACATTAGAATTGAGAACATTATTGTACTTTTGTGAAAAACTTTTTAGTGTGTTATGTATTTGGTACTTAGTTTTGTAGTGTGTTTTTTTTTTAATCTTCATATATTACAGTACCTTGTAACATCATTTTGAATATGTTAAATCATCACTATAACAGTAGAGTTAGTGAAAGTGTCAGGGCCTTAAGACATACATATAGTAAGCCCTTGATTTTGTGGGCTTCAATTTAACAGACTTTGGATTTAAGGGACAAAATTTCCAGTCTGTATGTCATATGTGAAAATTAATACCCTATTAATTTTAAAATGCTTTTAACCGAGATTTGTTTATAATTAAATTACAGTTATTTTTTTAAATTAATTCACTGTTATTTTTAATACATTTTAGCGAATAGGCAAATGTTGGAAAAAACACTTTAGTAATTTCGCCAACATAAATATTACGTATCTACAACTATAGTCTACATTTTTAAATCCAAGAGTCACCGCTTCTAAACAGTGTTTGGGGCATGATTAGCACATGATCACACCACATTGTGTGTGCTAATTTGTTCTGTTGTTGTGTGGTGTGACTTTCTGCAGCACTTTTAATGTGTGCTGGCTGATGTTTCATGTGCACTAAGCCACGCCCCAGCCATGTGCCTTTGTTTACTGGAGATGACTGGGGAATGCACACATTTACTAGGTCTATTCAGTATAAATTTAAAATTACAGCAATACATATAGAAAACTTTTCTGTTTACTTAATTAAACTTTTCATGCATACTTAATTTTTGTTTATTGAACAAACAGAAGTAAAAACAGGTAAACTAATTTGTCAGTTTTTTAACATAATGCATTTGGAAATCCTCGTTTATTATATAATGGACTTACGACTCTAACAGACACCACCTCAGCCGAATTAGTTCGTTATAATGAGGTTTTACTGTACTATCTTTTTTCCTCAGTAATTGTCTTTGGTATCAGTCCCTTGCTTTTTACTTTTATTATTATTTTTTCCTTTCATTTCTATTTATGTTACCATCCATTACACTGGTGATTTTTTTTAAAGTATTACATTAGCTCCCTAACTTGTCTTCATTTCCTTCAATTTTTTATAACATGGCAATAGTTATTCTAAAGCATACCACTGAGTATATTTTTCTACTGTTCACAATGTTTCAATGCTTTCCATTGTCCACTAGTTCCTTAGTATCCTTCACAACCTATCCAGGCACCTTATTTATCCATCTATTCATTTATTTATTTAGGTATATTGAGTTTCTTCTATGAACCAGTCATTGTACTAGGCTCTGAGATCAAATGGTGAGCAAAAACAAGCAGGAGCTCTGCCTCCACAGGTCTAGTTTTGACAAAACAAGCATTAATAAATATGTCACATAGATAAGAGTGAAATTGCAATTGTTATAAATCCAACAAAAGGGAGGAATATGTGCTATGAGAGTTTACAATAAGGGTGCACTACATTTAGTCAAGGAGCTCATGGAAAGTTAAGATCTAAAGAGATGAGTAGGATTTACTACACAAAAAGTAGAAGGATACTTATACCAGGACAGAGAGATTGTACAAAGGCTTTTCCCCCAAAGGAAGTATGCTTAAGAATGAGGGATTGGGAGAAGGCTAAAGTGACTTAGACATAAAGAAGAGGAATTATTGTAAAAAATGGAAAAGAAGGTTGGTTGGGTTTGATACCACACAGTGGCTCTGAGGTCATCCTAAATAATGTTTTCAGTATAAAAGCAAGGGTTTTATTTGGTGGAAGACAAGTGGCTGTTGAAAGACCACTTAGGCAAGCATTGTTGCATTGGCCAAGGAATTTGGTGATGTTAGAAGAGATAGAAAGAAGCAAGTTTTAAGTGATACTTAGAAGGCTAAATCAACCAAATTTGCTGACATTTGGCGGTATAAGGAAAGGAAGATGACTTTTTATAAAACTGGATACGTATATTATGATGCCATTCACTGAGCTAGGAAATGTTGAAAGAGTACCATTTGGGTGGAGGAAAATTGTGAGTTCAGTTTTGAACGTGTTAGTTTGAGGAACCTTAGAGCCATTCAACAGGGACTATCAAGTAGGTAAATTATTTGACACTCGGAAGAAAAATCTAGGGTGGACATAGAAAATTTTAAAATATTATCTGAGTGTATATATCAACTGAAGCTGTGGGTAGGCGGGATGAGGGTGCAGGGGTCCTCAAACTTTTTAAACAGGGGGCCAGTTCACTGTCCCTCAGACCGTTGGAGGGCCGGACTATAGTTTAAAAAAAAAAACTATGAACAAATTCCTATGCGCACTGCGGGCCCAGGACGAGTCGGCTGCTAAGCAGGACAGGCAGCGGCACCCGGCGGGCCAGATAAATGTCCTCGGTGGGCCACATGTGGCCCGCGGGCCGTAGTTTGAGGACCCTTGGTTTAGAGCATAAATTGGCCAAGGCTTAAGACTGAGCCTTGAGGATGTGCAGCACTTAATGGCTAGGTATTGCAATTTGAGGGTTTGGGTGGAAGACAGAGGAACAGCCAGAGAAGAGGAGGAAAACCATGGAAGTACTTCAGCGTGAAAGCCAAAGAAAGAATGTATTTCTAAAAAGTGGTACATAGTTTTGAATGCTGCTGCAAAGCCAAATCTGAACAATTCCTATTCGTTTTTATGACTCCTTTGGCAACCTATTTCTATTTAACAAATCATCCTAAATTTTAGTGGTTTAAAACAACAGTTTATTATTTCTCAAGATTCTGTGGGTTGGCTTTATTCAGCTGGGGGCTGAGCTAGGGCTGGAACACCCAAGATAACCTTATTTATTTGTCTGGCCATTGCTGCTCACTGTTGTGTGGGTACTTTGCTTCTTGTCCCTGTGGCTTCTGTCTCTCCATGTGATCTGTCATCAGTCAATAGTCTAGTTCAAGCTTCTTTACATGGCAGCTGACTCCTAAGAGGTGACAACAAAGCTATGAGGCCTGTGTTAAGACTTAGGCCTGGAATACTTTCACCACACTCATCTACCACAATGACCAAAAAAAGATCATTGATGACTAATAGTGTGAGTTATTTTAGTAGAGTGAAAAGACGAGAAAATGACTAGCAGATGAAGAAAAATTCATTGTCATTCCTCTATATTTTCTCTAAACTTGACCCAAAGTAGGCTACTATTTTCTTAATGTTTCCGGTTTCTTTCCTTGCATGTTCCCTTTCCCTGAATGTTATTCCTCTATTTCCCCATATTAAATTTTTACACATTCTTAGAGGCTTTCCTAAAATCTTCAGTTTCTCTTCTTCTTTGTACTTAACCCTCCAGCAGTCCTGAATTTTCATTTAGGTTTTTATCCCATTGTTTGTTTTTTATTGTTTCTTCTCATGTTTTTTTTTATCATGATCTTCACTCTGTATATTCCCTATAATCTGCAATAGTTTATAGATTCTTAGTAAATTTTTCATTCTTTAAACTTACTCAGATGCTGTTTTTTCTGTGAGTCTTCCCTAGTTCATCCCCATATTACAATTATTTGTTTACATGTTCTTGAAGGTAGGAAATTAGTGTCTGACGTGTTACCTTTCATTAAATAATTCCTTTGTTATAGCTTGATTTGTGATCCCCATTCTTATTTTATAAAAGGCCTCTAATGATAATTAAAAATTGAATATTAATAATGACCTAATTACTTACTTGGTACTATGCCAAGTTCATTGGTATTAGCCAGTGCATTAAACTATAAAGAAAAATGATGGTTTGGTGTGTGAGGTAAACAAAATTTTGCAAGAAATATATGGTCATGTTCTTTGTATCTCTGAATAAGAGAAGAATTTATGAGGTTATATTTTGTGGGTCTAAGTGGAAGTATGCTCATATGCAAATTATCATTATGAGTACTGTACACTGAGCTAGATGGAATTGTTGTTATGGGTTCAACATATGGAATGGTTGTTTCTCCAGTCCTATTCTAGGTGTCAGGCAGTTTTGCAGCTCGTGTCTTTGTGTCCTCTATGTGAGGGCACATACAAGGGCCATAATTAGCTGCTTAGATACATAGGGAGAGAACAACACTTCCAGCTCTTGGAAATAGGACTAATTAGTTCTGTGATGTTCTGGTAATGTTTCGCATACAGGACCGTGGAATCCCTGTTTGTGTGTCTAATCCACATCAATATGTGTCTTGGATGGGGAGGGACACAGAGAGGTGCTTGTGCTCTGATTATAGCATTACTCTGCTCCTCTTGCTCTTGTACTTTCCTTATGCTGTGGGAATGGGAGGGGCCTCATGCTTTCATTTGACAGATACTATGAGGGGGAGGGGAGAGGGACATAGAAAACAATCAGATACCTTTCCTTGCCCTCTTTTAAAATGGTGGGATAGGCAGCCGGTAAATAGGTTATTAAAACAAGGTGGGAAGTATACTTATTAAAAGATGTATAATTTGAATTACTTCACAAATAGAACCAGTTGGCAGAATATCCAAGTGCAAGAAGACACCTCCAAAATGTTGGAATAAACCAGTCAATCCTGACATCTATGAAAAGCTCTGATATGATCATTATTCAGGAGCCCGTTAGGTTGTATGCCAGGAGAAATACGTTGGGTTCCTGATTTAAAGACATTTTAAATATAAATTTTTTAAATCTTCTTTTGCTGTTAATTGACTTCTATTTTTTACATTTTGTAAGTTTAAAAAGTAAATAATGTATAAGAATCCTCATTAGCAGAGGTTTTATAATAGTTTCTCTTAAAGTGAGCTTGCTAAAACTTTTATCTCCAATCTTGTTTATTTGGCTTGATATAATCCTTATTAAATCCTGAAATAATGCCATGTTTATGGTAGGTGCTTAATAAATCTATGTATATAAAAGCCTAAGCGACCGTCTGACAGATAGCTATTATGCGCAATGACCACCAGGGGGCAGACGCTCTGACCGGTAGC
Organism: Plecotus auritus; assembly: GCF_963455305.1. NCBI lineage: Eukaryota > Metazoa > Chordata > Mammalia > Chiroptera > Vespertilionidae > Plecotus > Plecotus auritus. The sequence continues at coordinate 95,975,390 of NC_137772.1, read as the reverse complement.
TATGATGTGCACTGAACACCAGGGGGCAGAAGCTCAATGCAGGAGCTGCCAAGTTGCAGTGACTTGGCAGCTAAGGTTCTCTGTTGACACACCCAGAACCAGAGAGGAGGGAGCCCGATTCTGGGGTGTGTCACCCGAGAACAACCCGGGACCCCTCAGGGGATGTCAGAGAGCCAGTTTCAGCACAATCCCTGCAGGCCAGGCCAAGGGACCCCACCTGTGCACGAATCTGTGCTCCGGAACTCTAGTAACTAAATAATTAAAATTTAAGTTGAGCCTTAGTCCAGTCTTAGCAAAGTCACGAATAATTAGGGTCTGAACCATAATCAAACATAAAACAAATAAAGGGAAAATTGTACTTTTATATGTACAGAAAGTTTGAGCATACCTAATGATAGACTATCACCTACCTAATCTGCCCTTTGTTTTTTATGCCTATGGAGAAATAAATTTTACTCTTTTTTAAAAGTAAGTTCAAGAAAGACTCATAGGTGAAAGGGCAATAAGATAGATCTCCAAAGGAAAGCAGGAAAAATAGTCTTCCTAAATTTAAGTTGGAGCTACATTTCCTTTTCTGTTAGCTGTTAAGATAATTGCTTAAGATATCTGGACTGTGGTATCAATAAAATTAATTATTTTAAATAATGTAGAGAAACCTCAATTGTATTCAAGTAAAAAGTAAAACTTTGTTAGTATAGACAATAATTTTCTTCGCTTATTAGTCCGTTTAGATTGAAGCTTTGCCAAGTATAATCTTATGAAAACCCCAATGAAGACCAATATCATAGTTATGGGAAAATTATTGTACTACTGAATTACACATGATTTATCCAATTCTTAAAATTCTCAGTTTTCCTTAGATTCTCTAAACTTGAATCATGTATTTTCCAAACAGATGTCTCCTGACATACAATCTGATATTACAGCTTGCCTCTAAAATGGGGATAATAATAGTACCTACCTCATTGATTTGTTATAAATATATGAAAAGATCATAGAATGGTGCTTGGCACATAGTGAGCCCTCAATATGTTAATTATTGTTTAATTTTATTGTTACTACCCATGTACTAGAGAATGGGAAGAAACCAGCAAAAGGGAGAAAAGTGTATTGCTGCCTCTTTCCATTGGATAAAAGAGTAACTGGTGGGAAAGCATAGAATTGTGCTTTATAAAAACAGACAAGCAATCTAAAATGTTAATAATATTAATTAGTGGCTTAAAATTAATAGATTGATTCAGAAGTCTGTGATCTGAATTTTTTTTCCCCTTAAAGTGGTCACTTTTATAATTAAAGTTTCTTTCCATTAAATAGAATTAGTGTTTTTTTTCTTTCTTTTTTTATCATTTGTAAGTAGGAATTATAATACTATCTGTGAAACTATGTATATAGAGGGTTTAGAACACTGTCTGCCATATACATGCAGTCCTTGGGTTACGTTGGACTCGATGTGTGTCGTTTCGTGGTTACGTTGCCATCTCCCATTTATTTATAAAAAAAAAAAGTTCCGTCATTTCATTGTATGTCCATATGTGCTTTATGTTTTTTATTATTTATGTACCACAAGTAAAGGTCAGGAATTGTTATCTTTCTTTTAAATTTTTTTTACTGTTTCACTTTATTACTGCTGTGTATGTGCTCCATGTGAGTGATGTAGGTGCTTATGTAGGTTATGTAGGTGGGTTCCGACTTATGGTGAAAATCGCGTTATATCGCGCTGTAGGAACGATCTCTGACATAACCCGAGGACCTACTGTAATAGTAAGTTTGTGGTTGTAATTAATGACTAATTTTTTTAGCATTATTAGTTTAGACACTTAAATTTCATACTAAAGTTTCCTGCAATTAAGTTTCAGAGAATAGCTATTATAAAACTATTTTCCTATCAACTGTTTAGAAATAAAAATCCTAATAAATATCTTGATAGCCAGAACTGTGATTTTCTTTGTTTTTAATAAAAATATTTTTTGTTAATTTTAGAGAGAAAGGAAGGAGGGGGGGAGAGAGAGAAAAACATCGATTGGTTGCCTCCCATATGTACTTGGACCAGTTCTGAATGCACAACTGGGCATGTGTCCTGACCAGGAATTAAATGGTAACCTTTTGGTGCACAGAATGGTGTTCAAAGAACTAGCCACATCGGCCAGGGTGCCATACTGTGATTTTTTTTCTTCTTCTTTCTGTTTGTTATATTATTGTTAAACACATCTCTAAAACAGATTCCTTTAGGAACATGAAACTTTTCATCAGAACTCTTTAAGTAATGGGACCATATTTTTCTTATGCATCTTTAAATCTCCAGAGTCTCAACATACCTAATATTTGGTAGGTGTATAAAAAATGAGTGGAAGCAGGCATAATTTTCAGGGAAATAGTCTATCCTCTTGCAGTATATTTTAATAGATAATCAAGTAGAACTTTGTTAGAGTTCTTATAAATGTCTGAGTATTGGGGTTAGTGATTATATCTGATTTACCTTTTATTGAGTTGAGATGTGTATGAAGTTTTCTTGGGTTTTGTATAAAATAATGACATTGTCATAAAAGAGGTATAGATTATTCAACTACTTGAATAATTTACTGGCTTTCTACAGTTTTTTCCATATTAATACTATTTTAGGTAAGAATAATTGATAAAAATTTCTGCATATTTACCTGACATACAATTAGTTGTATGTTACAGATTTTTAAAAATTCAAATGAAACAGAACATTGCAGATAGTGAAGGTGTAGTTTCCTTTGTTCCTCTACTCAGTTTTACTCTGTTCCTCTTCCCCATCCCAGAAGCATCAATTACCATGAATTTGGTGTGTAGCCTTCCAGTTTATGTCTCACTACATGTATATATTATACATATATAAGACTATACTAGGTAATTATTTAACAGTACCTATGGATGCTAGTCTGTGTACCATTTTGCCTTGTGCCTTCTTTTTCATCTCATATTTGTTTGGATCCAGAAATAAACTCACATTTGTATAGTCAACCAATTGAAGATAATGTGATGTTCCAGAGCAGCAGAGAAAGGATGGTCTTTTTAAAAAAACAGGGCTACATCTGCCCGTGTGGCTCAGTTAGTTGAAGTGTAGTTCGAGAGATTTGATCTCCATTTGGGGTGCATACAGGAGGCAACTGCTCAATGTTTCTCTCTCTCTCCCTTTCCTTCCCCCTCCTTGTCCCACTTCCCCTCTGTCTTTCACCACTTCCCTTTCCTTCTTTTTCTACCCCCTCCTTCTCCACTCCTTTCCCTCCCTACCCCCTCCCTCTCCATTCCTCTTTCTCTAAATTCAGTAAAAACACATCCTCAGGTGAGGATTAAAACCAAAAACCAAAAATGAGGCTATGGGAATTGGATATCCATTAGAGAGAAAAAAATCTACCTTTACCCCTACCTCATATCATATAGTAAACCCAATTCTGAATACATTTCAGGTTTAAATATGAGAAAATAATAAAGCTTTTAGTAGAAAATAGAACATTTTCATGATTGTAGACACAAAAGTATTGTACTAACCATGAAAGGAAAAATATAACAAATTCTATTTATCAAAAGATACCACTGAAATAATGAAAGAGGTCACAATGTGGGAGAAGATATTTGTAATGCCTATATCCAAACAAAGGACTCATGTAGAATCTAAATATATAAAAGCCTAAGCGATGAAATGACCTGTCGCTATGACGTGCACTGAACACCAGGGGGCAGACGCTCAACACAGGAGCTGCCCCCTGGGGGTCAGTGTGCTCCCACAGCGGGAGCGCTGCTCAGCTGACCAACCCGTCCTGGCAGCCACCAGCCCAACTGCAGCCATTCACTTCCTCAGTAGTCCTGCAGGTCCAATCCCCGGAGAATGGTCCAGGCACTGACAGACCAGCACTGCCAGCATGATCCTGACAGTACTGCTGGCCTCCTGGAAGTTGGCCTTGGGCACTGTGGCTGTTTCCCTTCCCTTGACACTTCACAAGGAAGCAACAATATAAAAGCTGCCACCAGGTGGCTCCCGACAAGCATCGAGAATGTCAGCGGGATGGATCCGGATCTTGGGCCCACAAGGGCATCCCACTGCCCACCCGGAGGCCCTGTTGCGCTCCCCCCCCCCCCCGCCCCCGCTTGGAACCCCACCTGTGCATGAATTCGTGCACCTGGCCTCTAGTATATTAATAATCCTTCAAATCAATAATAAAATGGTAACTCAATTTTTAAAAAGTAGGCAGAAATTAATAAGCACTTCATGAAAGAGCATAGCAAAATGGCCAAGAAATGAATGAAAGGTGTTCAGCTTCTATAGATTTCAGGGAAATTAAAATCCCACTGAGACTCCACTACACACACACCAAAATGGCTAAAATGAAAAAGACAGCCAAACTAAATGTTGGTGAAGGAGATACGGAACAACTGGTATTCTTGGTCACTGCTGGTTGGAGTATAAATTGGTACAACCATGTTGGAAAACTGGCAGTATGTAATAACATTTAATATGCAATTAGAGTGACAAAATTTACTTTCTTGCAAATGCTTTGGAAATGTATTTTTTGTATAAAATGAAGCATATTTAAATTATTAACTGTGGAGATGTTTAGGACTGCTGCAGTGTAATAGAAAAAGTACAGACTCATACCCAGGAGGCCAAAATCATTTCTTTTCTCTGAGACCCATTTTTTTTTAATCTAGAAAATAGGAATAAAAAGGGTGGTTTTGATGATGAAATGATGATTTGAAAACAGTCCATCACTTGGTGGATAGTTGAATTAAAATCTGAAAAACATTACAGTTCCAGATTTCTTTCAATTGAGATCTTCAGAGAAGAGCTTAAGAAAATTGAAGTAACTATCTCATGTGCTATTTTAGTTATATCTGCTAATGCTTTTGGGCTTGTTTTTTGAGTGATAGGACACTCATGATGTAGTTTTAATACAATTGTAATTAATGTGGCCTTTTGGGAAAAGTAGCGTGTGGAAATCTTATTGTTTTTTTCCCCCCTTACTTTCAGCTCCATTTACCTCTTAATTCTCCTTTGCCTGGAAGTGAATTGACCAAGGAACCTTTTCGTTGGGATCAGAGACTCTTTGCATTAGTGTTGCGGTTGCCTGGCACCATGTCAGTAGAATCAGAACAGTTGACAGGTGTGCCTTTAGATGACTCTGCAATCACACCAATGTGTGAAGTGACAGGCGGTAAGTTTTTTGCTGGCAGTAATTTAGTGACTTAAAGCAGAGTTTACCTGAATGTTTTAAAATGTACATTTCAAAAACTCCATGTTTGTTTTTGTCTAACAAGTTATAATACTAGTAATTAGTAGTCACATACAGTTTTAAAACTATATTGATGAAGGTCTGTGTGTTGATTTGAATAGGATATGAATACTTTTGGATCTAATAATGAATGGTAATTTTTTCTGCCCATATAGAAAGTGCTGGTATTTGAAGTTGTTAAACTTATTTTTGTATCTAAAAGATTGCCAATGATTTACAAATGTCATGGAATTATTTTTTGTGAAAAATGTTTTGAGAATCATATCAATATCCATTATGCATGTAATGATTAATGCCTGGTTAAATGCAGTTTTCCCCAGAGGCAAAAGAGGAAGCTAGATGTGTTAGAGGAAACACAGGTAGTAAGGTCATACCCAGCTAGTCCAGGTACTCAATATGCTAAGTTAACATTAATAAAACTCTTGAAACAGAACATGTAATAGACTCAGAACTTCTTTATTGTGGAATTGGCTAACAGGTGGAATAATTCATATAAGTATGTATTGAGTACCTAGTGTGTACCAAGCACTGTTCTATGACTTCAGTAGTGAATATCACAGACATAGTAGTCTTGCTTTCACGGAGCATTTTAGTTCTTATTGAAGGAATTTAACAGTAAAATGTCCAAGTCTGGCATACCACTATTTCACCTGTGTCAGGGACCTGTGGCATAGTCTCTAGACACAGTTGGTGGTACTTTATTGAGATTCCTCCATAGCCAGCTATATAAGTTAAAGACAAATATAAGGTCTAATTGATACTTTAGATGCCTTCTAAAATTTCACGGGTGTTGGACATGTGCAAAATTCACAGACAAAAAGGGTATGTGAAGTAGGAAGTTGTTATTCTATTACTAAATGTTCTCATTTAATAGAAGTACTTTTTCGTGAACGCATATAATGCCTTCACAATTTAATTTACAAAAGAAAAAAAGACGTGTGCACACAATTTAAAGGGAATCCTCTCTGTCATCTAAATTTGAAGAATCACTGCTAACAATTCTCTGTGCATGGATAATATTTTTCAGTGACAGCCCTAATTGTTTCTGTGGGTGGATGCACATTTGTATTCAGGAAATACTAGTTTTCAGCCTTGCTAAACTCCTGATTTTTTTTTTTAACTCTAGGTTTTTTACTTAACAGATTGAAGAAGGGCATTGAAGCTGTAATTGAGACATTCTCACTTTGGAAATTCCTTACTATAAATTACTTAGTTTGAACTTAGAATTGTGGTAAAGTTATGGGACTACATGTACTATAACTTTGACTTCTAGCATCAAGAATATTCAGAGGGTGAAATGAAGTGAGTGGTATAATCAGAAAGGGTCTGAAAAGAACCTAAGACCTCATGTAGTAGTTAACATCCTTGCCTTTGGGCAGTAATATACTAAAGTTATGTTGTTTATTCTTTGAAAGGAACATCTCCAGAGGAGAAGATTCCGAAGTCACCCTTGGTAATATCTCTTAATGACCCAGAAACCTTAGTTAGTTAAGAAATGAGGAAGCTTTTCCCAAATATACATCCTGAAGTACTAGTTTTATTTCCCTCTTTCCATTATCTTGCTAGCAATAATGGGAAGTGGCTCAAATGCTTTTCATATCTATGTATATAAAACCCTAAGTGACCGTTTGACCGGTCACTATAACACGCACTGATCACCAGGATGCAGATGCTCAATGCAACAGCTGCCCCCTGGTGGTCAGTGCGGCATTGGCGGCAGGCTCAGTAGGGCCAGGATGAGCGGGAGTGGCACGGTGCCTGACTCGGGCTCCTCCCCAGCCGCCTGCCGCTTTGCGCAATACTACATCTCTCGGGGTATGTTGGACTGCCGGTTTCAGCCCAGCCCCCCAAATTGGGCCAAAACCGGCGGTCAGACATCCCCCAAGGAGTCCCGGATTGCGAGAGGGTGCAGGCCAGGCTGAGGGACCCACCGGGCCTCTAGTATCTCAATAATATGTTTTCTTATTTTTCACTAAAGTTTTGAGGATTAAAATATCAAAAAGGTAGAAAGAACAGAAAAGCTAATATCCATTTGTATTGCACTATGTAATACGTAATCACTAATTCTTGTGCACTTTTTCTTGTGCATTTTTAAAGACTTAATGATATGAGTAGCGTGTATACATTTATTTTTCCCATTGTAGAATAATTCATGTTCATTGAGGAAAAAATTGGAAAGAATTGCCTGTGTTGCCAAAATAATGATTAATATTTTGTTATATTTTTTATGTATGCTTTTAAAAAAATTTGTAATTGTCGTAAGCATTTTTCTTTAACGTAATTAATGAGCACCCACTCTATGACAAATAACTATTCTTTTTAAAAAATTTTTTTGTTTATTGATTTTAGAGAGACAGGGAGAGAGACATTGATTTGTTCCAATGCACTTATTGATTGATTTTTTAAATATATATATAATTATTGATTTCGGAGAGGAGAGGAGAAGAGAAGATAGAAACATCAATGACGAGAGGAAAATCATTGATTGGCTGCCTCCTGCTTGTCTCCTACTGGGGATCGAGCCAGCAACCTAGGCACGTGTCCTTGACTGGAATCGAACCTGGGACCTTTCAGTCTGCAGACCAATGCTCTATCCACTGAGCCAAACCAGCTACGGCCAAATAACTATACTTGATGCTGGGAATACAGCAGGAACAATAGTCAGAAAGCTTACATTTTGGGACTGTCTGACATGAAAGCATTTAAAATGAATAAATATTATTGTAGGGAGTGATTATTGTGAAGAAAAAAATAGGGTAAGGGTTTAGAGAGTAACTTGAGAAAGACAGTGAATATTCTTGGGAAGTCTTCTGAGGAGGTGCCCCCATTTTTTTTAAACCATATACCTAAGGAATATGCTTACTCCCGTTTGAATCACTTTGAAATATTGCTTATCCTTGAAGATTGTTATCATGTGTAAAGAAGTAAACAAAACAACAGTTTTAAAAATAAACTACATTTGCATATCTCTAACCTTGAAGTTAATGTCACTTGTTTGAATAGAAATTAAATCAGCCCTGGTGTGTCTTAAAAATATTAATCTGGCTAAAATTATTGTTACAGCATGTTCATCCACCCTCATTTTTTTCAATTAAGGTGTAATTGACATACAACATTATGTTATTTCAGTTATACAACATAAGTGAGTTAATATTTGTATATGTTGAGAAATGATCACCACAACAAGTGTAACATATGAGTAGAGATCTGAATAATGAGGTAAAGGAAGATCTGCAGAAGAAATAGTAAGGGAAGGAGCATGCTCTGTATTTTCAGAGCAACAGGAAGGATGATGTTACTAGAGCTTACATGGGAAGAAGTAGAGAGTAACAGGTGTAGAGACATAGGCAAGGACCAAATATTGAATATCCTTTTAGGTCATAATAAATATTTTCTATTTTCCTACTGCAACGAGAAGCCATTACAGGTCTTTTTATAGGAGGCGACATCTGATTTCTATTTCTGCAAGATCACTTCAGTTCGTAGATGAAAATATACTGTAAAGTAGCCAGAATTGAAGCAGGGACTAGTAAGAGATGACTGTACTTTGGTTTTAAAGTGCTAGGTTTGGAGGTGATAAGGAGATCTGATGCAAAGGAGAACCGAGGATAAGGACAATGAGGGAAGAAGGAATCAAGGATGATTCCTAAATTATCCAGTTGGCCTGAACAAGGGGACGTGAATGGACTTGTATGAGTACACTGGGGAGAAGCAGGTGTCGGGGAGGCAGGGGGATGATATCAAATAAAAAAATGCCTAAGACATGTCAGTGGAAGTATCGAGGATGAAAAGCATTTCATAAAAATTGTAAGACAATTTTCTAGAGTAAATCAGTTTAACTTAGCCTCTGTTAAGGACTGTTGCCCAACTTAGAAATGTTTCTTTTGTTTCTCTGTTATACTAAAATGCTAAGTCTAATAGAATTCTGTGGGAAAGTTATATATATATTTTTCACTTTACTGCCTTCAGGTTCCTATATTTAGATTTTATTTTAATTTTGGTGCATTCTACATAACCACAAGTGAGCCAGCTTTTTGGCTTGAAGGTGTGTGTTTTCTGCACAAATATAATTAGTGATCTTAGAAACTTTATGCTTCAAAGTATCATACATTCCAAGGGGTGAGTTTTTACATAGAGAATAAGAGAAACATTCTGTAGGATATAGGCTCACTTCGTAAAGATGACAAAATTTGCTATTTCTCTTTAACTTTCAAAAGAACTAATGGATTTTTGTTATTTGCCAAGTGACTCAAGTTATTCACACTCTAGTTTATTCACTTTTTCTCTAATTTTTGTTAAACATCTTTGTTAGTAATTTTATTTCATACTAAGATCATAACTCATTTACTTACATTTTTCTAATCAGTTAATTGATGACACAGGTTAGGGAGTAGAGAGAATTCCCACAATTTCACACTTAAAAACTTTTGTTTTTTAATGGCATCTTAGGAATATGCTTAAGTTTCATGAAACAAGATATTCAACCTTTATACTATAGTCTTCTACATACTTTGTGTGTTAAGATGGTTAGCCTCTTAATGTATTGTTTTATGTACATTTTTAAATTGCCCGAGAAAAAATAATTTACTAATTCTTTCTGTTAAGTGTGACTCCATATAGATATTCTGTTTTAAATATTGATTTCAAATTAACATCATGATTTCCGGAGAACAAAGCATACCCAGATTAAAGTTTCTAATACTCTAAGGATTTGAATCTTAGCTGTACTAGTGTACTAACTTGGATAAATTAGTTAAACTCTGTGTACTTTAGTTTTCTTATTCCTTATTGGGAGAAAGTAGTCCAACCATTGTGGCCAGGATTAAATAAATTAATATGATGATTAGAATGGTGCCAGGCACATAGACACTCTGTAATTGGTAGGTATTTTTATGATTCCGACTATCATTATTGTACAACGATTAAGTTATTTGTTATATGATACTTGCTTTCTAAGTAAAGCTGACTCTGAGGATTTGAATCATACTGCTGCCTAATGTTCTCTTTTCTGAATAGCCTTTAGCAAATCACATGCTAAATATAAATTGATGTGGGTAATTTGGTATGTCAGATACAATGATATTGTCTTATCATTCAACCAACATTATATGTTTGGTTGAATTGTTGAATTTGTAAAATTCCATATTCTCATTGCAAATTATGTTGTAAGATGTTTAAAGGTTGTTTTAGTTGTTAGCTTTTCAGTATTGGTCAGTATTAACATATATAATAGAAGTATGGTACAAGTTAAATATGTAATTATAAATTTTATAGTAGTCACATTAAAGAGAAACAGGTGAAATTAATTTTAATAATATCTGAATTCAATATATATAAGATATTATTTCCACGTGAAATCTATATTTAAAATTGTTGACATTTTATGTAATTTTCATATGAAGACTACAAAATCAGGTGTATATTTTATACTTAATGTACATCTCAATTTGGACTAGCCATATTTTTAGTTTTCAATAGCCATGTGTGGCCAGTGACCACATAATGGGATAGCACAGGTATAGATATACTGAAAATTTCTGTTTAAGGGATCCTTTTATTAGTGTTTTTTTCTTAATTACTAGCATTTTAATGCTTCTGAACTAAAAATCCTATAGATTCAAAAGGGAAATTGATGTAAGATAGGTAATTTTCAAGCATGTAAGCCAAATTAAATTTAGAAAAGCACATGCTACCACTTATATATTAAAGAGACGTAATTCCCAAGTATGTGAACCAAGTGAAATTCAGAAAAGCAAAGGCTGCTGTCTGTATATTAAAATGCAAATATTTAAAATAAGCAATAACTGTCAGCAGATCAATTAAGTAAGTGATCTATGTGCTTAGCATTAATTTTATTGATAATACTTGTTAAACAGGAGTAAGGTTTTGGGGGAGTTAGATCCTAGATGCTGTGTATGTACTAGTATAGTAAAGATAAATTAATTGTATTGGGTAACAGTTGGAGATAGTTTTTTATGTCTATATTTTTGAAATCACACTTTATATAATATATAAGTAAAATATGACATTTTTATTGTGGTTTGTTCTTAACGAGATTTCTATTTTCCATGTACCCATAATTGGAAGGAAAAAATTTATAGACTCTCAGGACATGGAATTGTTGGTTTATTGAAAATTACTATTTTGTTCATTCTTGCATAAGATAATGAAATAAGTCAAGCTTTCCCATTGAACTTTTGTTAATCAATATACTGTCAGAAAACCCACTATTAAGGAATTTCTACAACTGACTAGTTCACTTTATTTTATTTTATTTTTTTAAATCTCAGGTCGCTCTTACTCTGTATGTTCTCCAAGAATGCTTAATCAGTGTCTGGAGTCCTTGGTGCAGAAAGTGCAAAGTGGAGTGGTAATAAACTTTGAAAAAGCAGGACCAGATCCTTCCCCTGTAGAAGGTATTATCACACTTTTCTTATAGACATTCTAAATTTGCTGTATTAGTTATTCAACTAGAATTGAAAAATAAGAGCCATAGACCTTTTTAAGCATTTATAGATGAGCAACCTCATATTTCCTTTTTAATATTATAATGTTGTCTCTCTCCTGTATATATGCTTCTTCTATGTCCCTTAATTCACAGGAGCGAACTCTAGGTGTTTACTTAATTCCTTAGCACTATTTTTTCTAAGGATCAAACTGGCCAGAACCAAATGGTTTATGTAGTTCCAAACACGAGGAACCAGCCTTTATCATTAAGCTGGATTATTTAACTCCAGCTAAGCTCCACCTAGCTTTATTCCAATATTCTATGATCATGAACTATTTATATTAGAAGGTATAAGAAGTTACCTTAGAACCAATGGACAACTATTACATCTGGAACCTCTGCATTATACAATGGAGCTTGTAACAAGAATTAGAAGGTTATTAATGACACTAGGCAGAGGTGATCCACAGAGTGGGAGAAGAGAAAGGTCATAGAGATGAAAAAATGGGTATCCTCAGAGGGGGATTATAGGAAAGGAGAAGACAGTTAAGATTATATAAATTGTATCATTGTTTCTGTTTTTTAAATTTTTAATTGAATTGTTAGGCATGGAATGTATTTATATTATTTTAGTACGTAGCTTAAAGTTAGGCACTAAACAAATGTTTAGTTGAAAAGAGTTGCTATTTTGGTAGAATTATTTCAGATTAAAGGTAGGTACTTCAAATCTGGATTTGCATATTAAGTTTTTCTTTAGTTATTAGGCTTTAGTTAAAATGATTACTTTTTTAGCAATACTTATCTAGTATTTCCTAAGCCAACCACAATGATGAAGATATTGAGTATTTGCCTTTATCATCTGGTGGGGGAAACATATCATTCATTAAATAACTATTTACCATGAAGTATGTTTTACATATTCTTATTGGGCAAGCAAATGATACTGTGAGCCCTCCTTTTAACTGCTGAACTCATAGTTTGCATTTGCAGACTTTACTCTCTAGTGAATTTTAATGTCATGTAAATGTTAAGCAGTCGTGATAGTATTGTACCATTTAAGAAAACTAGGCAAATTCAGAATTGAACAAGTATTGGGACATTTTTATTAAGTAATAATAGATATAATTGAACTTTTGATACTTTCCCCCCTTAATGATATATGCTTTTTTTATGTCAATTTCTTTGCTATAGATGGGCAGCCAGATATATCAAGGCCTTTTGGATCTCAGCCTTGGCATAGCTGTCACAAACTCATATATGTCAGGCCAAATCCCAAAACTGGGGTTCCTATAGGTCATTGGCCTGTTCCAGAGTCTTTTTGGCCAGATCAGAATTCTCCAACATTAGTAAGTACCAGAGAAACTGTGACTTTGTAATAGTAGCCATTTAGTTGTTTTTCATACTTAGTTTTACTATTATCAGTTAAATGTGTGGCTAGTTTACAGGAATTAGACAGATGTTCAAAGTGCTATGATAAGCTATTAGTTGCTTTAGTATACTGTATTGTTTGTTATGTATAATGGAAAAAAAGGCATCTGTTTTCTTTAGAATCTAATACTATGATTATGTTTTTATTATTAGCATCTGGGTACAGAATCATAAATATAAGCAGTTTCTCTTTGGACTCTGAACATAATGTAACATAAAGATTTATCTTGGAGACATAATTTGGAACTTAAGTGAAGGCTTCCACAATAATTTTGATAGTTTGCTTTCAATCTTTTAGGAGTTAGTCTTACAAATTCATGTTGACTTGCATGGTTTTAGTTATATTCAGTGTTGTCAGTCTTGAGATTTAAGGTAGAAAAGATTTTCTGGTCTTGTTTATATGAATTATTATTATTTAAAATATATTTTTATTGATTTCAAAGAGGAAGGGAGATGGAGAGAGAGAAAGAAAACATCAATGATGAGAGAGAATTATTAATTGGCTGCCTTCTGCACCGGGGATTGAACCGTGACCTCCTGGTTCATAGGTCGACACTCGACCACTGAGCCACACCAGCAGGGCTACATGAATTATTTTTTAGAAACAGTGAGACTTGCCATAGCTAAGTGGCTATGTGGATAGAGTGTGGCTAAGTGGATAGAGTGTCGGCCTGCAGACTGAAGGGTCTAGGGTTAGATTCCGGTCAAGGGCACACACCTCTGTTGCAGGCTCCTCCCCGGCCTGGGCCCTGACCCAGGCTTGTGCAGGAGGCAGCTAATCAATGTGTTTCTCTCACATCAATATTTCTCTCTGTCTTTCCCTCTCTTCCATTCTCTCTAAAAATCAAAGGAAAAATATCCTTGGGTGAGGATTAAAAAAAAAGAAACAATGGGGCTTATTGAATGATTTATATGAATTACCAGTGTTCACGGTATGGTTTTTCTAATAATAGGGTAAATTTTATACAAAACAATCTAATCTTGTTAATATATTTTCTTTCACATTAGTATATTTTTCTAGTATTTGAGGGCATCATGGCTATTTTGTGGGAGAGCATGACATGTTACCCTTAGAAGATAAGAATTATATTTTTTATTACTTTGAAGATAATTATATTTCAGATATTAAGCCATCTTAAATGTTTCATATAGCTATCATTTATGAATTAAACTGAATCCTATTTGACAACTTTTATACTTTAAACCTATATCAACTTTATAGGATAATATTTACTTTTAATCTACACAAGATCTATAAAGTGATATTTCCTGTATTCATTTGGGGTTTAATGAAATTAAGGATTTATAAATTTCAGTGTGGTATCTTCTTTATTCCTTTTCTTTTTTTTCTGATTGAACCATCATAGTTTTTTCCAGTCTGGCCTTATAGAGAAATTCTCAATTTCTTTGTTCATTTTACTTTCTCTTCTGGAGCTCTTTCAACTCTTATAGAACAGATAACATATTTGTATGAAATATTGCCTGGTTGATTATTCAGTCTATAGTCTTTATTTAATACCTACAGTAGTACTTATGGCACTTTGTTGGGTCTTAATAGAAATTCAAAATCAGGATCACAAGCAATATTTATTAACATTACTCTAGTTGTCTATTGCAAATTATTACAAACCATAGAGGAATTTGAAGTGTGGATAGGATTTCAGTGGGGGGAGGAAATAGTATGAGAAAAAAATATGGAAGTAAAAAAGAACAGGTATATTTAGAGAAAAAACAAGTGTATTCCTGAGTAACGTGGGTCATAACACATACTGAGAGTACTATTAAATGAGCCAAATTGTTCATGACTTTAAGTGCAGGGTTAAGGAATTTAAGCCTTTTTCAGTGGGACTGAAAGGATAACTGACGACATTTTTTACAGAGTGCTGCTCTAGGAAAATTGATCTGGTGGTTGTTATTTGCAGCAAAAGTAGATGTGTTGGAAGGTAATCAGGTTTCCTATTGGGCTATTGCTATAGGTCACATAAGAGATATTAAGAGTTTGGATTAAGATGATAGAAGAAAGAATCATAAGATGATAATGGGAAGAACTGGCAAAATTTAGTGACTAAAGGATATTAGAGGGAAATAAATTTTTATTTCAAATAAAAAGTATTGAAAATAAGTGTGATTTATTAGAGACTGATTCTGTATTTGAATCATGGCTCTACCAGTTATTAGCTAAACCTTAATTTCCTATCTGTTAAATAATTATAGTAGCTCCTATCTCATAAGCTTCTTTGGGGGATTAACTGAAATAATGCAAAATTTGTTTGCCAAATTCTAGAGGATTCCCTCTGCCTCTCTTTTCCTCTTGACCTCAATATTTTCATCCAAAAAACAAGTGAGTTTCATGGACTGAATCAATAAGCAATGTGTTAGGTACAACTTAGGCACAGGAGCACAAGATGAATAAAACGCAGTGCTCACCCTGTTGAACCTAACCATTTTATAGGAAGGTCAGACATATAAACATAGTAGAGTACAGTGTGTTAACTGTAATAGAGGAGCAGAGCAGAACCCAGCGGAAGTGGTGCCTAATTGCCTGGTATGTGTTTGGGATACAGTGAAGGAGTATAAGGAAAGAAGTCTTTTAGTGGTTGATACTTGCCAGTTCAGACTTCAAAACTTTATTTGCAATATGCAAGGGAGAAAATAATAAAGCAGTCAAGGATAACATGAAACACAGGGGCATGAAAGATGATGATCTATTGGAGCAGTTGCAAGTAGTTTGGCATGGCTAGAGCACAGAGTGTACACAGTGTGGTGGTTGAAAGGCAGATGGGGACCAGATCATTAAGGATCTTTGTGTATAATGAAAGAGTCTGGACCCTATTTTTAGGTGATTGGCTATTACTTTTATCAAATACTTTCAGGTAGGGTAATTACATGATTATGTACATTTCATGGCCATAGGATTAGAGGGTGCTACTAATTAGGGAGACTAATTAAAAAATAAGCAGTTATACAACTCTAGTCTGAGAAATGAAGGCTTGAATTAGAGTGATAAGAAATAGAAGATAAATTTCTAGAGAGATGGGAATTTAGTATTGACCAGGGTAGCAACTAAATACTGAGCACTTGCCATGTTTGTATTCTGCTAAGTGGCTTGAAATTTATGGACTCTTTATCTAGGTCTTTGTGACAGTTAAATATGGAGGATAAATAGGAGATATTAAGGATAATATCTAGGTTTTTAGAATAGGTTTTGTGGTTTGGAGAAGAAATAAATTGGATAATAATGTGTCTGAGGGACCTATAGGAAATTTAGTTTATGTCTATCAGGAAGTTGAATACATATGAGAAATGAAAGGGATCTGGTCCCAACACAGATTTGGGAGCCACCAATGTACAGATAGTAACTGAGGCTGAGAGTCCTTTATAGCTATGAAATTTTAAATTATATCTTCATAGCTCATATTTTCTTCACCAGTCTTCAATTGGTGAGATTTTATTTTCCATTTTCCAACAATTATTATTAGTTAAGTCGTGATTCAAGATCCCAGGATGGGGATCACCATGTACCCAGGGCTTCCTTCACCACCCTGGGAGAAGGATGAAGGACAGAGAGGTGTGTGGAGGCAGTTCAGATCTTCTCAGGAATCATGACTTCTGCCTGGTGGTTGTAGCCTAGGCTGACACTCAGGATATGGGACAGGGGTACTTGTACATATACCAGTAACATATACGGAGACATCTCCCCCAGATGGCCAGCAGCTCCCTGTCCAGTTCTGGCTGAGGAAGTGGCTGTCAGAGGGGCAGTCTGGTAGATCTTGATTTTGGCCTTGATGTCTTCTGCACTGTTGCTGACTTCTAAAGATGCCCCTGAAGCTGGTTGGAGCTCAGTGACCCTCAAAAAAGACCAATAAGATTTTTAGGAAGGAAACTATTAAGGGGAAAAAAAGTAACATGCTCCCACCCTTTTTTTTTTTTTGAAGTATTGTATTTTTTTGTATCTCTAGAAGTAGGGTGTATAAACCACAGGGATAACCAAAACAGTTTACCACAATAGGGAAGGAATACATTGAAACTTTTATTATGTACCTATACATTTATACATAATTAATAATTTATAAATAATATTTAAATCTACATATATATATATGTGTGTGTATATATATATATATATATATATATATATATATAGAGAGAGAGAGAGAGAGAGAGAGAGAGAGAGAGAGAGAGAGGGATAACATGCAAATTAGCTGGGATGCTGTAACAGTCACAACCGGCTCAAGAAGAGGTTGCGCACAGATGGGCAGGAGGGGACTGCTTGTGCTGTGAGGCAAGCCATGGATGGCGCAGCCCCAGAGCAGAGAGGCAGGGGGGCGTGCCCAGGCCGCCGCTGCTGGGAGACAGTGTCCCAGCAGGCCCGCCTCTGCGTGTGAGCTGCAGAGGAAACATCTTTTCTACAACTCATTGGCTAAGCTTCCTGTACGCCACTTGCAGCGTTCTTGATAACTTGGGTAATAAGAATCCAAGAAGGTGCTCTAGGGTTTTTCCACCTCCATCCTGGAGGAAAAAATGAAGGTCCACTGCTGGAGGGGCTAAGAAATGTCATATCCTGCCCTAGCCGGTTTGGCTCAGTGGAGCCTCGGCCTGTGGACCACAGGGTCTGGGTTTGATTCTGATCAAGGGCACGTACCTAGGTTACAGGCTCCTCCCTGGCCGGGGCCCAGGTCAGGGCTCATGTAGGAGGCAGCCAATCGAAGTGTCCCTCTCACATTGATGTTTCTCTCTGTCTTTCCCTCTCTCTTCCATGCTCTCTAAAAATCAATGGAAAAATATCCTCAGGTGAGGATAAAAAAAAAAAAAAGAAAGAAAGAAAGAAAGAAAGAAAGAAATGTCTTACCCTATGAAAGAGACATCTTGAAAATGCCTAAAGAAAGTTGTCATTTTTTTTGTGGTGAAGGGACTGGAGTCCGTGTTGATGAAAACACCTTGGCGGCCGACAGTGGTAGCAGCAGCGGGGTGATGGGCGTGGCGCCTTCCCCTGATCAGCCTGCAGAGGGAGGCTAGACTGTGGTTTAGGCCTGCTCCCCACCTAAGCCATCAGTAGGACATCCCCTGAGGGCTCCCAGTCTGTGAGAGGAGGCAGGCTGGGCTGAGCGCCCCCCCCCCCCCACCCAGTGCATGAATTTTGTGCACCGGGCCTCTAGTAAATATATATAATGTCCTAACTTAATTGTATATTCAAAAACTTGAAGGTATGTGATCAGTTTGGAAGCCACTACTCTATACAAGTAATTTTGAATTTCTGTAAGTGAGGACTTAAAATGGAAGGTTTCTATATGTTCCTTGTTTCTTGGATTATCTTGGATACAAAACACAATGAGTACTTATTCCAAAATTTTACATTGTAAACCTAAAAATGTTTCCATTTTATGTAGATTTTGAAGTGTTTTGTTTTTCTTCTGAATATTATATAATTTAAGCTTTGCATTTTTAAGTATTTTCTTTCAGGTAATGATGCTTTCTGTAGTAAATTAAACTCTTGACTAATAAAACTTAGGAACTAAGTAAATTTTCATAGTGAGGGATACTGAAAATGAGTTTGTTTCTGGTATTTTGTGTAAATAGTAATAAGATTTTCCCCTCTAGCCACCTCGTACATCTCATCCTGTAGTGAAGTTTTCCTGTACAGATTGTGAACCAATGGTTATTGACAAATTGCCTTTTGACAAATATGAGTTGGAACCTTCACCACTGACTCAATTTATCCTGGAAAGGAAATCTCCTCAAACATGTTGGCAGGTGAGCTGAACAATTTAAGTTAAATGTTTCTTAAAAAGTTAAATATAATCAATAGTTTATATAAACATTCTGTAAAGGTTTTAACCTTCATAAAAATATGAAGTTTTGCCCTGGCCAATGTGGCTCATTTGGTTGTAACAGTCATCACTAAAAGGTTGTGAGTTCGATTCCTGGTCAGGGCACATACACAGGTTTTGGGTTTAATCCCAATTGGGGCACATCTGGGAGGCAATCAATGTTTCTCTCTCTCTCTCTCTCTCTCTCTCTCTCTCTCTCTCTCTCTCTCTCACTCTCTCACTCCTTTCTCCCTCCATCCCTCCCTCTCTCCCTCTCCCTTTACCTCTCCCTTCCTCTCAAATTCAGTAAAAACGTATCTTCAGGTGAGGATTAAAAAATAATAAGTTTTAACCACTCCTTTTTAACAGGTATATGTGAGCAATAGTGCAAAATATAGTGAACTTGGTCATCCCTTTGGTTACTTGAAAGCCAGTACAGCACTGAACTGTGTCAACTTATTTGTGATGCCTTACAATTACCCAGTCCTCCTTCCCCTCTTAGGTAAGTCATTCTTGTTACATTCTTTATGGCTTAGCATACATAGGAACGTTCTCTGAGTTTTTTATCTGCTAAAAATTAATGAAATGTCTTTAAAATTTTAAACCTGTCAAAGGTTGTTTTATTACATGTTTGTGGTAAATTGAAAGGCAGTGTCAAATCACCTTTGAGTCAACAATTTATGAAGGTATTATATTTTAAATTTTTTAATTAAATATTTTAGCCCTGGCCAGGTGGCTCAGTTGGTTGGAGCCTTGTCCTGTAGACCAAAAGGTTGTGGGTTTGATTCCCGGTCAGGACATATACCCAGGTTCTAGGGTTCGATGCCCGGTTGGGGCTCATATAGGAGGCAACTGATCAGTGTTTCTCTCTCTTGCTGTCTCTCTCTAAAATCAATAAACATGTCCTTGGGTGAGGATTTAAAAAAATTAAATATTCTAATTCTTTAAGTTAGATTAAATTTAAGTTAGATTGCTTACATAGTTAGAATTAGTAACATAGGCTTTGTATTTGGTAAATAAGACATTTTGTGAAGCATAGTCATAAAATATGAGTGTATTTTCTTGTAAGAATTTATCTTAATTTTCACTTGGCAGGTATTTTTATTTTTAAAAAAAATTAACTTGCTCCAAAATCCTAATATATAAAAAGCCAGGAGTCATCACGACTGAAACAACTGGGCGGATGGCCAAACATGGGGTGACCAGGCCGGTGGGGGGGGGCGGTGGGGCAGTGAGGGACAACCAAACCACTGAACAGCAGGCTGTGTGGGAAGTTAGGGGCGATCAGGCCGGTGGGGAGGGGGCAGTTGGGGGCGACCAGGCTGGCAGGCAGGTGAGCAGTTAGGAGCCAGCAGTCCAGGATTGGGATTGGGCCTAAACCGCCTGTTGGACATCCCTCAAGGGGTCCCGGATTGGAGAGGGTGCAGGCTGGGCTGAGGGGACCCCCCCCCCTTCGCTCCCCCCCCCCCCCCATGCACAAATTTCGTGCAATGGACCTTTAGTAATATGATAAAAGCCTAAAGTTAGTTTATGGAGACCATCTGTCTATAATTTTTGAGGTGTACTCTTGGAGAAGACTAATTTTCCTTTATGAAATTATTCAGATTTTGTAGTCAAAATATTAGTAGGTATATTTTATAGAAAACACTTTGCACACTTCTTTTCTCAAATTTGTTTCATGTCTAGGTCTATATAGGGTAGAATTTTTCCTTGTGTGTTTCCTGATTCCTCCTTGATGTAAATCTATACCATGATTGGCTTTTTTTTTTTTTCATTTTTAAAACGTTATTACTAATTGAAAATTTCAGAACCAAAAATTTTACCACTTTTATTAAAAGCTTATATCTCACGTTACTCTTCCTCTTATAAATAAGAAAACAGACTAAACTGACCTGCTTTTCATCTAGTAATGATAGTTTGTTTACATTATACATTTATAGATGACTTGTTTAAAGTACATAAAGCAAAACCAACATTGAAATGGAGACAGTCATTCGAAAGTTATTTGAAGACAATGCCTCCCTACTACCTTGGGGTAAGAATATTATTGTTAAAAATAGAACTTGTTATTAAGTTTTATATTATGCTTATACTTTATTGCATTACACACTTCTATTTAATGCTCTTATAGATTAAATGTCATGAAAATTGTGTTTACAAATGACCAATATAAATACAGTGGGAGCCGAAACCGGTTTGGCTCAGTGGATAGAGTGTCGGCCTGAGGACTGAAAGGTCCCAGGTTCGATTCCGGTGAAGGGCACGTACCTTGGTTGCGGGCACATCCCCAGTAGGAGGTGTGCAGGAGGCAGCTGATCGATGTTTCTCTCTCATCAATGTTTCTAACTCTCTATCCCTCTCCCTTCCTCTCTGTAAAATATCAATAAAATATATTTAAAAAATAAAATAAAATAAATAAATACAGTGGAATAGAAATGTTTCATGACTTGCAAAATGATAATGATGATGATCATGAATATATACAATGCTTATCCTGTGCCTGGTACTTATCCTAAGCACTTTACAGGTATTAATCTTATTTAATTTATATAGTAATCTTCTGAGGTAGGAATGATCATTGTTCCTGTTTCATAGATGAGGAAACTAAGGCACTAAAATATTAAGTTGTCTAAGGCTACCTTGCAAATATATGGGGCACTGGAATTCAATCCCAGGCAGTCTGGCTTTAGAATTTAGGTTTTTAATCTCAATTGTTGTACTCTGTTTTCTAATTGCCATTTCAGAATTATTTCTCTCTACAGGTACAAAATTATTTTGTTTCATTAGTTCCTAAATCTTCATAAATATGTTTTTAGGTTAAGATAAGTATATATTCTCATAGGACCATATATTTTTAGAACCGTTCATAGTAGATAAGACCAATAATGTATATATTATTAAGCATACTTTATTTTATGAAAAGTAACTTCTTTAGACATTACTTCTGCTTTTAATTCAGGAATATTATAGCATTTGACTATAACTGATCTTTGTAAATGGTTTCTCATAAGAACATTAATTTCTTGAACTTTAAAAATAATATTTTATAGTTTTAAGTGATAAGTTTATGAGTGGCTAGCACATAATGCCTGCCTAATAAGAGAGTGAAAGGAAGAAACACTTTGAATATCAAATGTTACATATGTTGACTCATTTACATTTCATAGCAACCCGAGGATTTAGCCAAAGCTACATGGATATTAAATATCAGAGCTGGGATTTGATTCTAGTTTTACACAAAGGCTTACACACTTTCTAATATGTTAGTGAATTATCATCCTTTTTCTGTCTGTATTCCATTCAAATATGCTAGACACTCCTGCTAGTGATATTTTTCATTGTACAAAGTGGTTTCAATTGGTCTCTCGTTACAATTAAATATTATTTCATTATATCACATCCATAGTAAATATTAGACTTTTTTTCCTCCTCCTCATTTTTCCTTCAGAGCTTCTTTCTGTGTTTCTTTTCTTTTTCAGCCCAGCTAATGATAATGGTCAGAATGATTAACACCTACTCAATGTTTACTGTGTGCCAGTTGCTTTTATAAGTGCTTCACATGTATTGATTAATTTAAAACCATGACAACCATGTGAAGTAGATACTATTATTGTCATTTACAAATGAGAAAAACTACGGCATAGAGAGGTTATATAACCTGGTATAGTGTTACAAAGCTAGTGAGTGGTTAAGTTACACCCACACAGTTTCCCAAAGTAGAAATCTATTTCCTTTGACTCCTTTTCATCTACTACCCAAGTTCTACCAAATCTATTCTGCAGTGTCTCCTGCCATTTCTTTCAAATTTACTATCTCCAGGGATACTAAGAAGTTCAGAACTTCACCTTTTCTCACCCTGGGTGTTATTGTTATAGTCTCTAATCCCTTTACTAGTATTTCAAACTGCCTTTCATACCACTGACAAACATTTTACTGAAATACAAATATGTTGTTACTCTCTTATTAAAGAAAAGGAGAAATTTGGGGGGCAGAAATTTTCAAAACTGACATAACACATCTAGCCGTAAATTTCTGACAAGTGATGGTTGTTGTTTTTTTGCCTATAGCCTCTGAGGAAAGCTGTTAGAATGATGGGAGCACCAAATCTCATAGCAGACAGTATGGAATATGGACTAAGTTACAGTGTCATTTCATACCTCAAAAAATTGAGTCAACAGGTAATGTTAAGAAATAGAGCCATTACATATTTTGAATGGTTTTTAAGATGGTTAGCAGACCAGATATTAGTTCTTGATAGTTCTAAAAGAATTTCATTATATTACTATATTACATTTTAAGATCACATATATCATATATCCATTATTCTGTCTCAAGTACATGGTATGCTATGATTTGAAATGTTAATTTCAAATAATAATTCTTGGTTTATGAAATGGCTTCCTAGACTTTCTCTATGTGAATAGTCTTTGTTTTGAGAATTTATGTTAGAAAGTTGTTTTTCTTGGATAAAATATCAGTTTCTTTTGTTTTGTGCTTTAAAACCTATCGTGTTTCTTTTTTTTTTTTTCTTTCAAAATGGTAGTTTATTTTGAAATGTTTGTAAGAGATACTGAATTTTGTTATTTGGGGCATAAATCACATTAACAGATACTATGGTAGTTCAGCAATAGAGTTTATCTGACTGCCAAGTTATTACTGTCATATAAAATACAACATTTTCCCAGTACTTCTGCCATCTCTACTTTAACTGCTACCAGTAATTGAAATGCAGGTTGTAAAGAGTCAAAATAATGGTATTTGCTTTCCAGTGAAAAATTACCTCATCATTTGCTGTATGTATGAACATTAGTTATATGCTAATGTCTTTAAGTAAATATTGATGCAATGATTATTTTCTAATTTTATATCACCTCTGAATTAGAAATACATATTTTCATTTAGGGCATCTTTACATTTCATGGTTTAAGTATAGTAGGTATTAATAAATACAATTAGCCCAGCTGATGTGGCTCCATGGATTAAGCATAGTCCCATGCACCTTGAGTTCACCAGTTCGATTCCCGGTCAGGACACAGGTGCTGGTTGCGGACTCAATCCTTGGTAGGGGGCATGCAGGAGGCAGCTGATGGATGTTTCTCTCTCATCAGTGTTTCCATCTCTCTTCCTCTCTCTAAAAAAATCAATAAAAACATTTTTTTTAATTAAATAAGTAAATACAATTAAAGTTGTGTTTGTTCACCCTGCTCCAAAAGGTTATAATAATGATTTAAAATCATAAGACATTGTTTAAACTATGTTTAATTTACCAAGTACTTGACATAAAGTATGTCACTTGAGATTTCAATTTCTTATATACTTTTTAAATATATAAACGTTTAGTTTATAGAATTAAAACTGTAGTATTTAATTTACCAATTTATATTATATCAAGATAATTCTTGTTTGTTTTTTACTGTAGGCCAAAATAGAATCTGATCGAGTCATTGGATCTGTAGGCAAAAAAGTAGTACAGGAAACTGGAATTAAAGTTCGAAGCCGATCACATGGTTTATCAATGGCCTATAGAAAAGATTTTCAACAGCTCCTCCAGGGAATTTCAGAGGATGTTCCTCATAGACTGCTGGACCTGAACATGAAAGAATACACTGGGTTCCAAGTTGCTTTGCTCAATAAGGTAATAGTTACATGAATTTAGTACTGCTCTAGTTATATTCTGTTACATTATTGAATATAGATAAAATTTTCTATTAACTGAAACTGTTTGTCCAAATTTTCGGAAGTACTTTTTATGCCTCTGCAGAATAATGATCATTATACTTCAATTGAATAATTGAATTTTAGAATTAAAACAAACAGCCCTGGCTGTTCTCAATTGGTTGGGCATCTTCCTGTGCACTGAAAGATTGCCAGTTTGATTCCTAGTCAGGCACATGCATGGGTTGTGGTCTCAATCCCCCCCTACATCTCCACCCCCGGTGGAGAGCATGCAGGAGGCAGCCAATTGATGTTGCACTCTCACATTGATGTTTCTCTCTCTCTCCCTCTCCCTTACTCTCTAAAAATCAATAACTATTCTTTTTTTAAAAAACATTTTTTTATTGATTTTTTTACAGAGAGGAAGGGAGAGGGATAGAGAGTTAGAAACATCGATGAGAGAGAAATATCGATCAGCTGTCCCCTGCACACCCCTTACTGGGGATGTGCCCGCAACCAAGGTACCTGCCCTTGACTGGAATTGAACCCGGGACCCCTCAGTCCGTAGGCCAACATTCTATCCACTGAGCCAAACCGGCCAGGGCAATAACTATTAAAAAAATAAAATACTGTCCATGGTGAGTGAATGAATGTATTAACAAAAAGTAAACCAACCCATTTATTTTATAAGTTAGTAAACAGAGGCTTAGAGATTGCTTAAAATTATATAGCTAATGGTAGAGTCACTGTAATTTGGTACTTATGACCTTGGGTCCACAGTGTGATCCTAAAATGCTTTATGAATACTTGTTATTAAAAAGGTCTAATTCCAGCAGCTTTTTTTTTTTTTTTTTTTTTTTAAAGCTGATTCTAAAATTCATATGGAAGTCTAAAGGTACTAGAATAGTTAAAACAATTTTGGAAATGAATAAAGTTGGACAACTTGCACTATCTAATTTTAAAAATTCCTGTGACGCTAAAGTGATCAGCAGTTTGTGTTGTTGGCATAAGGATAAACATATAGATCAATGGAACAGAATATAGTCTAGAAGTAGTCCCTCACACAAATAGTCAATTTTTAACAAGGTGCCAAATAATTCAGTAGATGAGAATATAATCCTTTCAACAGGTAGCACTAGAAAAATTGGATATCCATCTTCTATAATAATAAAAGTGGAATATGCTAATTAGGCCGGGTGTCCTTCTGACGACCTTCCAGATGAAGCCACGGCAGGCGGCGGAGCCGAAGTGAGGCCGAGGCCAAGGCAGCCACCACGGTGCAGGGGTCAAGACAGAGGCAGCCACCACAGCAGCAGGGGCCGAGCCCCTTGCACGAATTTTGTGCATCAGGCTTTTAGTATTCAAAATAATTAACTTGACCCTTACCTAACATTACTTGAAGTGATCATGGTCTTAAGTGTAAGAACTAAAACTGTAAACTGAAAGAAAACTAGAGAAAGTCATCATGAACTTGGGTCATAGATCATGGAAGAGTTCTAAAATACAAAACAAAAAGCACTTGATAAATTGAACTTCATTGAAATTATTAATTCAAATGAAACTTTGAAATATTAAAAGGAACTTATAACCTGGGAGCAAAGCACATATTGAATAAAGAACTTAATATCAAAATCCTTAAAGAACTCATAGAACCCAATAATAAAGAGATAAACATCCCCATAAAAAAAGGACAAATATTTGAATAGATACTTCACCAGGTAAGATACACAAACTTGAACAAGCACATGAAAAGACAGTCAACCTTATTGATCATAGGGAAATTAAAACCATAATGAGGTCCCACTTTACACCCACTAGAATGGCTAAAATGTAAAAGACTGAAAAATGTCAAGTGTTGGTGAGGATGTAGAGCAACTGGAACTCTCATATATATATGATACTAATGTATATAATATATATGTTACATATATGTTGTTTATATGGCAATTGTAGGTATCTACTTAAGAGAAATGGGTAGATACTATTATTGATAATACTCCAAAACTCTAAACAGTCCATTGTTGATCAACTGGTGAATGGATAAAAGACATGGCATATCCATATAATGAAATACTACTTTACTGTGATAAAAAGGAATAGACTACTGATACATGAACAACATGGATGAATCTCAAAAGCATCATGCTAAGTGAAAGAAGCCAGATAGAAAATTTTAGATATTGCAAAATTCCATTTATAAAATGGAATGTACAGAGACAGAAAGCAGATAAGTTGTTGCCTGGGGCTAATAATAGGGATTGACTACAAATGGGCACAAGGAACTTTCTGAAATGATGGAAGTATTTTAAAACTGGATTGTGGTGATTATTTCACAACTATAAATTTACTAATACTCATCGAACTGTATACTTAAATAGGTAGTTGTATAGCATATACATTATACATCAAAGCATAAGATAAAATCTTGGAAGTCTTTAAAATTTGGGTGTTTACTTCTTTTAATCAGAAAATATAATAAAATCTTGAGTTGGATGTAATTTTGAGATGATTTGGTTGAGCTCACTACCAAGTTTTTATCTTTTGGTTCTCAAAACAGTACTTAAAGATTGCATCACAACTTTATTCTGTTTTTTAAGGTAATTAGTTAACTTATATATATTATTTCAAACCTATGTGCAAGGTAGAGATTTTAGTCTCTTAATTCTATATTTATAAATAACTTTTGTCTTTGAATATTTTCAATAGGATTTAAAGCCACAGACATTTAGAAATGCGTATGACATACCTAGACGGAATCTTTTGGATCACTTAACAAGAATGAGATTTAATCTCATGAAGAGCACCCGAAGATTTCTTAAAGGACAGGATGAAGGTTAGATCATTATTTTAATATTGGTATTTTTCTCTTTATATTAAAACACAATAGGGTAATACTGTAACTCTTAAAGAATTCTTGCACAATTCTCATTGTAAATTCAAACAAGTAAAAAGTCATCCCTGATTCTCTACATTTCTTTCTGCCTTCATTATAGAATTTGCCCCAAATTCTATTCCCCAGATGTAACCACCTTTGTTAACAGCTTAGTTTCCTTTCTTGATTTTTCATCCATTTACATATGCAGACACATATACAAACTTGAGTTATTTTATTACGTTACTAGTAGCCCTGCGCACGAATCCGTGCACCAGTAGCTCGCAGTAGCTCACTGCTGCCCTCCAGTAGCTCTCCGCCCACTGCCCCGCCCTCCTGTAGCTCCCTCCACCCCCCCCCCCCCCGCACCCCTCCCATAGCTTGCTGCCCTGCCCCCTCCTGTAGCTCTCCGCAGCCTGCTTGTAGCTCACTGCCCCACCCTCCTGCTGATCTGGTTGTTACACAGTCGGTCATTACGCTTCACGGCATAACAACCATTTTATTACATCTTTATTATATAGGATACCAATATCTGATGGCTTAACTCTGGGTGGCCAATAATTGTCAAATTCTAATATTTCCTTCAACCATATGCATGGCACTTGCATATCAAGTCAGATGAAAATTTAACCTTTTGCTATCTTTGATGTAAGCATTCTACTATAGATATATATAAAAAAAGGGTTATGTATGTGATTTTTCTGTAAATTCTGCTGTAATTAAATTGTGTATATTTGGAATAGAGTAGAAGAGACATTCCTTTTCATGGTAAGGTTATAAATTGCTGATTTTATGCACTGAAATTAGCTGCAATATTTTTGTTTTGTTTAGAAGATAAAATCAATGATTTTAAACTTTATTTTAAAAATTTCAGAGTTTTATGTCACAATATTTATAATGGCAACACATTAATAATTTAGAGTATGTGGTAAGAGAAGACTGCCTAAAATAACAAACACCAGGTAGCATCTATAATAATAAAAGCGTAATATGCTAATTAGACCAGATGACCTTCCAGACGAAGCTGGGGCTGCAAGGGAAGCCCGAGTCCTGGGTGCCTGCCAGTGACCAGAGGGAAGCCCAGGTCCTGGGTGCCAGAGGGAAGCCAGTGTCGGCAGCCAAGGAGGAAGAAAGAGGAAGGCCTACTCTTGTACGAATTTCGTGCATCAGACCTCTAGTTCATATATAAGAAGATAACGTGTTAACTAGAACAGGTGTTAGTAATGTTAACTTTTGTTGTTGCTTTATTTTGTTCGAAAAGATCAAGTACACAGTGTTCCTATAGCACAAATGGGGAATTACCAGGAATATCTCAAGCAAGTACCTTCTCCACTAAGAGAACTTGATCCTGATCAGCCTCGAAGGTTACATACATTTGGCAACCCTTTTAAGCTGGATAAAAAGGTAAATTTGAAATATTCCATTATATAATTCGTTTGTGCTAGGTACTGTGAATTTAAAGTAAGCTAAAGCTATTTTCCTGGTAGAGTACCTAATAAATGTCAACATAATTAAATAGAATTGTTTTTATGGAAATTGGAATTAGTTGTGCCATTTAAAAACTGAATATAAATCCAAGGAAATTATGTATTTTATTATAGGGTATGATGATAGATGAAGCAGATGAATTTGTGGCTGGACCTCAAAATAAACATAAACGACCTGGAGAACCAAATATGCAAGGGATCCCTAAAAGACGTCGCTGTATGTCTCCACTGCTAAGAGGCAGACAACAGAATCCAGTTGTGAACAATCATATTGGAGGAAAAGGACCACCTATACCTATGACTCAAGCACAGCCAGATCTTATTAAACCCCTTCCTCTTCATAAAAGTAAGAGTTTAAAACAACATCAACAACAAAAACATTATTTGCTGCTTTTTGGTTCTTCAAAGAAGAGATTTTTAAATAGATTATAGAAAAAACTGATAAAGTCTAAGAGCTTCTAGAGATGTTAATATATATTCTAAATTGGCATGTAATTAATTTTGTGTGCCTTTTTTTAATTAATGTCTTGTTGAACATTTTATATTTTCATTATGCTTTATTAGTGTTTAAAATCTAAAACAGCGGTCGCCAACTGGTGGTCTGTGAGTTCCGAAAGGTTGGTGACCACTGATCTAAAATATTGTTTGCAAATTTTAAGTATTTTAAAATAATAGTTTTAAAGGGGTATTATCAATATCCATAGAAAGATGGTTTTCAATTTCAGTTTAATGCAGGCAATTATTAAATACCTGTGCTATTTAGATATAGCAGTGATCAAGATAGTGATTTCTGCTTTCACTTATAATTCATGAGGAAAGAAAGTCATTGGACATTTCATTAGAAGTGTGGTGAAAGGGAAGTCAAGTATGTTGTGGACATATTTGGCATGAGAACTTTTAACTTTGTATATAGGCTTAAGGCACTTTACTAGGGAGTTGTTTAAACCAACACTTGGAGGGTGAATGGAATTAGTTAACTAAAGCTGTGCATTTGCCTGTGCTAGAGGAGTAGTCTAAGAAGTGTATTCGGTAGCCCTAACGCAGTGGTTGGCAAACTCATTAGTCAACAGAGCCAAATATCAACAGTACAACGATTGAAATTTCTTTTGAGAACCAAATTTTTTAAACTTAAACTTCTTCTAACGCCACTTCTTCAAAATAGACTCGCCCAGGCCATGGTATTTTGTGGAAGAGCCACACTCAAGGAGCCAAAGAGCCGCATGTGGCTCATGAGCCACAGTTTGCCGACCACGGCCCTAATGGATTTGGCTCAGTAGATGGAGCGTTGGCCTGCAGATTGAAGGGTCCCGGGTTTAATTCCAGTCAGGGCATGTGCCTTGGTTGCGAGCACATCCCAGTAGGGGGTGTGCAAGAAGCAGCTAATCAATGTTTCTCTCTCTTCGATGTTTCTAATTCTCTGTCCCTCTCCCTTCCTCTCTGAAAAATCAGTGAAATACATATTTAAAAGAAAAGAAGAAGAGTTATACGATAAAGAGAACATAGAAGGAACTGAAAATTTTAGTATAGCAAGGTGTTGGGAATGAGATAAGATGAAAACTGAAGGTTAGGCAGAAGTCAGATCATGGAGGGCCTTCGGAAGCCATTGTAAAGGTTTTAGACTTTATTCTAAGGACATTGAGAATCTACTGAAAGGTTTAAAGATGTAGTAGTGACCAGATATGATTAGCATTTTGTAAAGACTATGAAATGTGTGGAATTTTATCAGGGAAGAATAAGAATGGATGTAGGGAACCCTTAATGAATTGATGGATTTATTAATTATAGGTAGTGATTATTCATGGCTTATAGCATTTTAACTGTAGGGAAAACAAATATTTATATACCTCCTGATGGAATTATGCAGCACTACCTCTGAAGTAGTCCTAATCCCTCCACACACACACTTATTTTTTAACGTCAACCTGATCACACCTCTAGATCTAACTACCAATTTATAGGAAATACAAGGGATAGAGCATGTTAAATGACAAAAGAGGGATACAATTAGTAAAACCATATGTGGTAAACTATAGGACAAAGAATCTGGTGGTTGTGTGTGTGTTTCCAGAAAAATGCATAGAAAAAGGTGTACAGAAGGATTTCATAGATTCAAAGGTAGTTAAGAGACATATAAACCAACTGTAATGTTGGGCCTGATTTGGACCCTGAATCAAACAAAGTCAAACTTTTCAACAAAAAAAATAATAAGGTAATTAAAATTATGGACATTGACTGCATATTTGATATTGTTAAAAAATTATTTTGAATGCACAGGAACCAGTTAGGAAACCCAGGGAAGAGCTAATGGTGACCCCACTGAGGGCTTGCAGGAAAAATATGTATTTGATAAATAATTGGACATATCAGCAAAGGATTTGGTGATGACTGATAGTGCATTGGAGCCAGAACAAGAGAAGTGTCTTGAGACACACTGGGTAAATGATGATGTCAGGGTTGGAGTGGAAGAGTGATTTTAGTTTAGAAGTGTATATTAGTTAGCCAAGTAGACACCTAAAGTTAGAAGATAATTATTTGAGTTTGGAACTCTGAAGAGGATTGTGCTAGAGAGGTAGATATGGGAGGCAGTTTAACTACCATTGGATTTAATAAAATATCACCTAGGGAAACAAGGAGAGGGGAGGTGTGGGGGAAGGAGCCTAAGACAGGACCTTGAAAGTGCCAAAGTTAAGAGTAAATACAAAGTTCAGAAAGGGGGATTGAGAAAGAAGAATCAAAGAAATAGGGAAGTATTTAGTGTCGTGGAAGATAAAGGAAAGGAAAATTGAGTGGTTGGTGGACGCAGTTCTTTTTTATAAATTTTCTTTATTGATTAAGGTATTAGATATATGTCCTTATCCCTCCTTCCCCCCACCCCCCTGCTCATTCCCTCACCCCCTGCTGTCTGTGTCCATTGGATATGCTTATATGCATGCCTACAGGTCCTTTGGTTGATCTCTTCCCCTTCCCCCTACCTTCCACTGCCTTCCCTCTGAGGTTTGATGGTCTGATCTGTGTTTCTCTGTCTTTGGATCTGTTTTTGTTCATCAGTTTATGTTGTTCATTATATTCCACAAATGAGTGAAATCATGTGATATTTATCTTTCTCTGACTGATTTATTTCCCTTAGTATAATGCTCTCCAGCTCCATCTATGCTGTTGCAAATGGTAAGAGTTCCTTCCTTTTTACAGCAGCATAGTATTCCATTGTGTAGATGTACCACAATTTTTTAATCCACTCATCTGCTGATGGGCACTTAGGCTGTTTCCAAATCTTAGCTATGGTAAATTGTGCCCCTATGAACATAGGGGTGCATATATCCTTTCTGATTGGTGTTTCTATTTTCTTGGGATATATTCCTAGAAGTGGGATCACTGGGTCAAATGGCAGTTCCATTTTTAGCTTTTTGAGGAAACCCCATACTGTTCTCCACAGTGGCTGCACCAGTCTGCATTCCCACCAGCAGTGAACGAGGGTACCTTTTTTTCCGCATCCTCGCCAGCACTTGTCATTTGTTGATTTCTTGATGATAGCAAATTCTGAGAGGTGTGAGATGGTACCTCATTGTCGTTTTGATTTGCATCTCTCTGATGATTAGTGACTTTGAGCATGTTTTCATTTGTCTCTTGGCCTTCTGTATGTCCTCTTTCAAAAAATATCTATTTAGGTCATTGACTAGTTTTGATTGGGTTGTTTATCTTCATTTTGTTAAGCTGTATGAGATCCCTGTAAATGTTGGAGATTGAACCCTTATCGGAGATAACATTGGCAAATACGTTCTCCCATGCAGTGGGCTTTCTTGTTGTTTTGTGGATGGTTTCTTTTGCTGTGCAGAAGCTTTTTATTTGATGTAGTCCCATTTGTTTATTTTCTCCTTAGTTTCCATTGCCCTAGGAGCTGTAACAGTAAAGATATTGCTATGACAAATGTCTGATATTTTGCTGCCTATGGCTTCTTCTAAGATTTTTATGGTTTCCCAACTTACATTTAAGTCCTTTATCCATTTTGAGTTTATTTTTGTGTATGGTGTTAGTTGGTGGTCTAGTTTTATTTTTTTGCATGTATCTGTCCAATTTTCCCTACATCATATATTGAAGACACTGTATTGACTCCATTGCTCTTGCCTCCTTTGTCAAATATTAATTGAGCATAGTGCTTTGGGTCGATTTCTGGATTCTCTGTTCTATTCCATTGGTCTATATGTATGTTCCTGTGCCATTACCAGGCAATTTTGAGAACAGTGACCTTGTAATACAGCTTTATATCTGGTATTGTGATCCCTCCAACTTTGTCCTTCTTTCTCAAGATTGCTGTAGGCTATTCATGGTCTTTTTAAATTACAGATGAGTTTTTGGAGAGTTCGTTCTAGGTCTGTGAAATATGCCGTTGTTATTTTAATGGGGATTGCATTGAATCTATAGATTGCTTTGGGTAGTATGGACATTTTAATGATGTTGATTCTACCAATCCATGAACACGGTATGTTCTTCCATCTATTTATGTCTTCTTCTATCTCTTTTTTCAGTGTCCTGTAGTTTTCTGAGTATAGGTCTTTTACCTCCTTAGTTAAGTTTATTCATAGGTATCTTAATTTTTTTGGTGCAATGGTAAATGGGATTTTTTTTTTTAATCTTTCTTTCTGTAAGTTCATTATTGGTGTATAATAATGCCATTGATTTCTTTAATTTTGTATCCTGCTACATTGCCAAATTCATTTATTATGTCTAATAATTTTTTGAGGAATCTTTAGGGTTTTCTATGTACGGTATCATGTCAACTGTGAATAATGGCAGTTTTATGTCTTCTTTTCCAATTTGGATACCTTTTATTTCTTCTTCTTGTTTAATTGCTATTGCTAGCACTTCCAGTACTATATTGAATAGGAGTGGTGAAAGTAGGCATCCCTGTCTTGTTCCTGTTCTTAGGTGAAATGGTTTTAGTTTTTGCCCATTGAGTATGATATTGGCTATAGGTTTATTGTATAAGGCTTTTATTATGTTGAGGTATGATCCCTCTATTCCCACTTTGCTGAGGGTTTTTATCAAAAAGGGTGTTGGATTTATGTTTTTTCTGCATCAATTGATATGACTATGTGATTTTTATCTCTCAATTTATGTGATGTATAATGTTTATTGATTTGCAGATATTGTACCATCCTTGCATCCCTGGGATAAATCCTACTTGGTCATGGTGTATGATCTTTCTGATGTAATACTGTATCGGATTTGGTAGAATTTTGTTGAGGATTTTGGCATCTATGTTCATGAGGGATATTGGCCTGTAATTTTCTTTGTGTTGTCTTCATCTAGTTTTGGTATTAAGGTAATGCTGCCTTCATAGAATGAGCTTGGAAATGTGCCTTCCTCTTGAATATTTTGGAATAGTCTGATTGAATGTTTGGTAAAACTCCCCTGTGAAGTCTTTTGGGCTTTTGTTTGCTGGAAGCTTTTTGATGACTGCTCACTTTCCTCCATAGTTACCGGCCTAGTGAGACTTTTAGATTCCTCATGATTGAGTGTTGGGAGATTGTATTTTTTTAGGAATATGTCCATTTCCTCTAGGTTGTCTAGTTTGTTGGATAGAGTTGTTCATAGTATTTTTTTAATAATCCTTGGTATTTCTGTGGGGTCTGTTGTTATTTCGCCTCTTACATTTCTGATTTTGTTTGAGTCCTCTTTCTTTGCTTCTTGGTAAGCCTGGCTAGAGGTTCATTAACCTTGTTTATCCTTTCAAAGAACCATCTCTTGGTTTCATTGATCTTTTGTATTGTGTTTTGGGTCACTATGTCATTTATTTCTACTCTGATATTTATTATTTCCTTCCTTCTGCTCACTCTGGGCTTTTCTTGTTGCTTTCTTTCTAATTCTTTAAGTTGTAGAGTTAGATAATTTATTACCATTTTTTCTTGTTTTTTTTTTTTATGTAGGCTTGTAGAGCTATAAACTTCCCTCTCAAGACTGCTTTCACTGTTTCCCATAGATTTTGAGTTGTGTTTTCATTGTCATTCGTTTCTAGGATGTTTTTAATTTCTACTTTGATCTTTTTGGTAATCCAATCATTGTTTTAATAGCATTCTATTCAGCTTCCAAATGTTTGAATTTTTTTGATAGTTTTTATGGTACTTTATTTCTAATACTAGAAGCGCAGCGCACGAAATTGCGCAGCCCCACACACCTGTGCGCCTCGCTGCACTTGTAGCCTTGCCCACCCATGCCGGTCTTTGGGCGTTAGGGCCATGGGCTTTTTATACATATAGATTATGCCACTGAGTTCTGAGAAGATGCTTGATATCATTTCAATCTTCTTGAATTTGGAGAAACTTTCTTGTGACCCAATATGTGATCTTTGTAAATGTCCCATGTACACTTAAGAAGAACGTATATTCTGTGGCTTTGGTGTGAAATGTTCGGAAGATGTTAGTTAAATCCATCTGATCTTGTGAGTCATTTAGGATTTATGTTTCTTTGCTGATTTTTTTGTTTAGAGGATTTATCCAGTGATGTCAGTGGGGTTTTAGAGTCCCCTACTATGATTGTATTTTTGTTGATCTCTCCCGTGATATCTTCCAGAAGTTTTTTTATGTATTTGGGTGCTCCTGCGTTGGGTGCATATATGTTTACCAGAATTAT
This sequence comes from Plecotus auritus, assembly GCF_963455305.1. Taxonomy (NCBI): domain Eukaryota; kingdom Metazoa; phylum Chordata; class Mammalia; order Chiroptera; family Vespertilionidae; genus Plecotus; species Plecotus auritus. Next base: position 95,939,814 of record NC_137772.1, on the reverse strand, counting down.
ATCCTCTTGTTGTTTCAGTCCTGTTAGTATTATGAAGTGGCCTTCCTTATCTCTTGTTAAGGCCTTCACTTTGAGGTTTATTTTGTCAGATACAAGTATTGCTACCCCAGCTTTTTTTCATTTCCATTTGCCTGGAATATATATTTCCATACCTTTACTTTAAGTTTGTGTGAGACCCTTGTTCTAAGATGGGTCTCTTGTAGACAGCACATATATGGGTCATGTTTTCTTATCCATTCAGCCACTCAATGTCTTTTGATTTGGAGCATTTAGTCCATTTACGTTTAAAGATATTTTTGACTAGAGGCCCGGTGCATGAAATTCTTGCACGGGGGTGTGTGTCCCTCACCCCAGCCTGCACCCTCTCCAATCTGGGACCCCTCGAGGGATGTCCGACTGCCCGTTTAGGATGGGATCAGGCCTAAACAGGCAGTCGGACAGCCCTCTCACAATCCAGGACTGCTGGCTCCCAACTGCTCGCCTGCCTGCCTGATTGCCCCTAACTGCTTCTGCCAGCCAGCCTGATCACCCCCTAATCACTCTCCTGCCAGCCTGATCGATGCCTAACTGCTCCCCTGCTGGCCCAACTGCCCCTAACTGCCCTCCCCTGCTGGCCTGGTCTCCCCAAACTGCCCTCCCTTGCAGACCTGGTCCCCCCCAACTGCCCTCCCCTGCAGGCATGATCACCCCTAATTGCCCTCCCCTGCCAGCCCAGTCCCCCCAAACTGCCCTCCCCTACAGGCCTCGTTGCCCCCAACTGCCCTCCCCTGCAGGCCTGGTCCCCCCAAGCTGCCCTCCCTTGCAGGCCTGATTGCCCCTAACTGTCCTCCCCTGCCGGCCCAGTCCCCCCCCCCCAACTGCCCTCTCTAACAGGCCTGTCTCCCCCTAAACTGTCCTCCCCTGCAGGCCTGGTTGCCCCCAACTGTCCTCCTCTACTGGCCTGGTCACCCCTAAGTGCCCTCTCTTGCAGCCCTAGTTGCATCCAACTGCCATCCCCTGCCGGCCATCTTGTATCCACATGGGGGTGGCCATCTTTGATCACATGGTGGCAGCCATCTTGTGTGTTGGAGTGATGGTCAATTTGCATATTACTCTTCTTTTAGATAGGATAGGTACTTTTTTGTAGCCATTTTTAATTTTTGTGCCTGAGTTCCTTCTTCCCTTTTTATTCTTTTTATACCAGTCCCTTTAGCATTTCTTGCATTGCTGGATTGGTGTTGATAAACTCCCTTAGCCCTTTTTATTATCTGTGAAGCTTCTTATTTCCCATTCAATTTTGAATGATAGCCTTGCTGGGTATAGTATTCTTGGATTCTGTCCCTTGCTTTGCATCACTTTTTAAACTTCCTTTTTTCCTTTCTGGCCTGATGTTTTTCTGTTGAGAAATCTTTGATAATCTAATGTACGTAACTTTCGGTATCTCTCTTGCAGCCTTTAAGATTCTCTCTTTGTCCTGATCATTTGCCATCGTAATTACGATGTGTCTTGGTGTGGGTCTTTTTGGGTTCATCTTGTTTTGGACTCTCTGTGCTTGTTTGACTTTTTTCTTCCCCAAATCAGGGAAGTTTTCTGACATTATTTCTTCAAATAGGTTTTCTAACACTTGTTCCTCTTCCTGTCATTCTGGCACCCCTATTACTTGTATGTTGCTTCGTTTCATTCTGTCCCAAAGCTCCCTTAGGCTCTCCTCCTGTCTCTTAATTTTTTTCTCCAGTTGCAGTTCAGTTTGGGTGTATTTTGCTTCCCTGTCTTCTAATTGGCTAATTTGGTCCTCCACTTCTCCTAGTCTACTGTTGAAACTTTCCATATTGTTTTTTTATTGTAGCTTATCACTCTTTATTTCTTCTTTATTCTTACATAAGTTGTTGATTTTTTTTATCTATCCAGTTTATGAAATGTATGACTTATTCTTAATTTTCTGACATATTGCATGCCTCCATTTCACTTAGCTGCTTTTCTGGTGATTCCTCCTTTCCTTTCCTTTGGGGGTTTCTTTGTCTCCCCACTTTTGCTCTCACCAAAGGATCTAGGTGTCGAGTCGTGCACGGGCTGCTTCTCGGGTGGTCGTGGTAGTAGCTGTTCCTCAGTTGGCAGCAGCTCCTCTGATAGATGTTGTTTGCATGGCTGCTTGCAGCTGTGGCAGCTCCTCTAAATGGGGGGGGGGGGAACGGGTTGCTTGTGGGGCTGCTGCTTCTCAGATGAGGGTGGGCTACTCATGCAGCTGCTGCTCCTCGGACAGGGGCGGGCTGCTCATGTGGCTGCTGCTCATCTAGTCATGGCGCCCTGGGCTAAAACATTGGGCTGGCTTGAGGGGAGCACTCTTCGGAACTCACAGGAGCCCATGCCCGGGGTGGCTGGATTTTCGGTGACTGTGCAACCTCAGCCGAGGCAGCAGGTCCCTCATGGGGGTGGCTGTAGAGTCCCAGGTGGTGTCTGAGGCACCCTGGTTGGAGGTGAGGCTGGGATCCTAGTCACAACAGCTCTCCCCTTCAAGAAGGCGCGGCCTCTGCAGTAGAGCTGGCTGTCCTGGGACTGTTTGCAACAGTAGCAGAGGCTGCCTGTTTAGGCAAGCCCGATCTGCCTACCCCAAAGGTCCTGCGGGATCTAACTGTCACTCACACACACACACACACCCCACATGTCCACACACTCCCCTTTCACTCCCTCACTTTCACTCTCTCCCTCACTGCCACCATCTTCCTGTCTGGAGTATTATTGATCTGTTCGTGGATGGAGTCTCCTCTCCAGGTATCTGGTTATGTGGCTCGCTCTCTACTACATTGACCAAACAGGACAAAATGCCACTCGACAAGACTTGACACAAAGGGAACAAAACACAAATGTACTCACGACAATGATAACCCCAATATAAGTGACCATCAGAGAATTAGATGAGTGAAAAGAGTGCAAATGATATCAAAGAGAGAAAAAAATGGTAAGAGAGGAAAATATAAATATATATATATACATATATATATATATACACACACACACATACATACATACATACATACATGCATTCATATATGGACAAAACACCACCGAACAAACAGATAAACCAAAAGATACAAACACCAAACACCCAGGAAAGAGGGTGGGGGCAGAATCTGTAGAGGCCAAGCTTATATACAGAAAGTAAGGTTAAGGAATTGAATGAATATGGGGAGTACCTCAATTCAGTAGAGAGGAAGTAGAAAGATGATGAGTGGATAAGAAGAAAGATAAAGAGAAAGAAAAAAGGAAATTAATTTAAAAAATAGGATAAAATAAAAATAGAATGATGAAAAAAAATGCGAAAAGAAAAAAAATAAGCAGACCAAAAAAAAAAAGGAAAATAAAGAAAAAAGATAACAAAATAATAATAAAAATGAAAAAGTGGAGTGTGGTTCATTTCCACCAAGTTTTAATGCCCCATGGGGACTGGTTTAAGATCCCACTCTTCTGTACTGTCTGCCACTTCTCAGTTTCCTGTTAGATTGTTGAAGTTCCAAGCGGTCCACCGCTTCTCTGTTTGTGTCTATCTCCACAGCCTTGACTGCCAGCAGGCAGAACCAATCTGTCCACTTAGCCTGTCTGCCCACTGTCAATCTTAATCTCTCAAGCAGCTGTTTCTGTCAGGGCTATAGTTGGGGAGGTTGCTGGGACTGAAACGCCTCTCTTCAGCCCAATCCCTGAGGGCTCTCAGGGACTATTCAGATTATTATTAGTTGTTGTTTTTTCTATCATTTATAACATTCAGGGTGTAGTCTGGGTGTGGCTGTATTGGTTGCCTGGAGACTGCAGGGAGGGGCTATCTCTTCAGGATAAAATGGCTGGTTAGGTGTGGTGGCTCATGTATGTCTCAGTGCCAGACCCCTGGCACCTCTCCCTGACCCTCTCCTCTCCACAAGTCCACACCTCTACCTGCACCTCAACCACAGGTGAGTGTTTGTATTTAAAAGGTCCTATGAACTGGGTTTAGTGAATAAAAGCAAAGACCAACAAGAGGGAAAAGAGTTGTGCCACTGCGAGCCCCTCTTCCCCCAGCACAGCGTGGCTTGGGCAGTTCAGGCTGCCCCCTCTGGGCTCAGCCTCTCGTGGCTGTGGGCTTAGATCTAGAATCCCGTGCTGCCAGCAGCCTTGTGGACTTCCTTTCCACAGTCAGATGTTAGGCCTGTCCCAAGGGGTGCGGCCTGGGTGCTGTGCGGCTTCCCTCCGACCCTCTGGGCTTGGAGGTTCTTCACCTCTCTCCAGCCCAGATCCCTGATTTTACCGTTCTCCAGGCATCCTCTGCCCTTCCCAGCTGCAAATTGTCTCACCAGCTGTGTCTACTTTTCCAATTCAGGGTGGATGTTATTTGATTTAGTTGCTCCTTCTATCTGCTCCTGGACAAGGCTTGGAACACGTCTGCCTATTCCGCCGCCATTTTGTCTTCCTCAGATACATCTTAAACAGATCAATCAAGAAGAAGATTAGAAAGGTTCTGTTAGTCTTTAATCACAGCAATTTTAGTCTCAGCAAGAACAATTTTTGGTGTAGTAAAGGGGTTGAAGAATGGAAGATGAGAAAATGGAGACAGTGCATGTAAACAACCAGTTGAAGAAGTTTATCTGTGAAGGGTAGGTGGGAAAAGAGAGTGGGAGCTAGAAGAGGTTATGGGGTTAAAATGGTGATTTTGCTTTATTTTTAAGCTGATAGAGAGGTGAGCATGTTTAAATGTAGGTAGGTGTGATAGGAATATTTGAAAATGAAGATGAGAAAAAGCATAATCAGCACAAAATCACTGAGAAAGCTAAAGAGAATTGTCCAAACCCCAGATGAAAGAATGCTGTTTCCACTGACGCCTAATAGGTATGGATACAAGCTTAATGATGGGAAGCTTCATTCATCTCAGGCCTCTACTTTTCTTTCCTCTGTAAAGCAAGAAGTGACGTCTACTGCTGAGAGGGGAGGAGAGATTGGGGAAAATCAGAGATGTGAAGAGAGTAGAGGAGATTAAAATGATCTCTTGTGGGAGAGGTAGAAAAGGCTTTTATAAGATTGCGAAGCAGGGCTAAGATCAAGTACAGATAGTGATTGTGATCATATTTCTCCAGTAGTGCTCATCCTTCCAAATGCAGGTTTGGAAAAAGCAGATGGATAGAGTCATCAAATGTGGGGTTATGCCTGGCCAGTGCCATGGAATAACAAAAGGATGAGAGAATTTAAGACATTGCTAAAAAGTGATGCATTATAGGATATAAGTTGGATAAATAGAAACTGGATATTTAGAAAGGATATGATTAAGAGGAAGAAGAAAGTGGAGGAGTCTCTGGAGTAAAAGTCTGGCTGAGTTAAAGAGCCAGGGGCAGTACAAAGATAAGGTTCCTCTCCATCCAGAATTTGTGCTTGACTTGAGGGGCAAACATATAGGTGGAAAAGTTCTTTGGAGATAAGTAATTGAGGAATTGGGAGGCCAGTTCTAGGTAGGTTATCTTCTCAGACATTGAAGTCAACGTACTACAGCACTTCTCAAACTTGAATGTATATGTGAATTACCTGGGGCCTAGTAAAAACTACAGATTATGATTCATTGAGTTGGGGTGGAGCCTTAGATGAGCATTTCTTGCAAGTTGCTGATGGTGCTAATGCTTCTTGTCTACAGACCACATTTTGAGTAGTAAGGAAAATCTCTGACCTAGAATGATGTCCTGAGGGACATGTGGGGGTGGGAGGAAGTTGTGAAGTAGGCACTGGAGACATCGGGACCACAGAGGTGTACCTAGAGATCAATAAAGATAGTGATGAGGAGAGAGAGGATGAGTAAAGTGACACAGTTGAGCCTCAAAAGAACAAGAGTTTTAACAAAAGTACATGGAAAAAGGATCTTGAGGTGGTTCTGGGAATTGAAAGAATCAGTCCACACCCATGGAGAGTGTTTAAGAGAAAGCCGTTTCTATTTCAGGTCTGAAAAGGAGAGAAGTTTCTTTGCAGGAAAGCTGGTTTCAATTAAAAATTAGTTGTAGAAGACATTCAGTAAAGTTTGCGTATTCTGGAGTAGGATTTAGGAGGGAGTCAGAAGTTCAAGGGATTTTTGTGGGGATGAGTACATTTTGGACAGTGAGGGAAGTGATGAATTCAGCTGTTGTCTTAGAGGTTTCGTGAGCAATCAAGGAACTTAGAATTCAGCTTTCTGTGGGGAGTAAGTGTAATAATCTAATGTAAATGGCAAGGTGGAAAGTTTTTAAATCTAGTTGTCTAATGAGCTGAAGTGCGCACTGGGTTGTTCTGCATTACTCCAGTAATGAAGATCAGATGGATGAGTATAAGAAAAGGGTGTACTGTAAAATGACCTGTTTGGTGGTATGTTCCCTGAAGACCATTGAACATGTTAAACTCCCTGTGTTTACTTTTGTCTCTAAGTGACAACAGATGTATAAGGCAACTATAGGTTAGAATGAGCTAGAGCTAGAGCTAGAAAAGATAAGCATGACAATCTTGATCATGTATATTTCCCTAAAACATTAAAGCCATACTTGTTCAATAAAATTGCCATAGAAAAACAGAGAAGTAAAAGTTGAAGTTGCTTTTCTTTTTTTCCCCCGTAAGGGCAAAAATTGTACAGATTTTATAAATATTGTGAATGTTCCACATTGAATCCACCATATCTTTATCAAAGCTTAAGCATCACATCACATTATTTGTTAGTTTGCATCTGTGAAAATGATAAGTTGTAATTTGTTGCAATGATATTTCTTTAGAGCTTTCTTTACTGTGTGCTTTGAAATTGTTTCTCATAATTTTCCCCTCTTATCTTTGTTTTTAGTTTCAGAAGCCAGTAATGATTCAACAATAGATGATGTGGTTGAAAATCATGTTGCTGACCAACTTTCATCAGATATTACACCAAATGCTATGGATACTGAATTTTCAACATCATCTTCTCCAGCCAATTTACTGGAACGACCAACCAATCATACAGAGACTCTTGGTCATGATCATTTAGGAACTAATGACCTCACTGTTGGTGGATTTTTAGAAAATCATGAGGAGCCAAGAGATAAAGTACAATGCCCTGAAGAAAATATACCAGCATCTTCACTCAACAAAGGAAAGAAATTGATGCATTGCAGAAGCCACGAAAAAGTCAACACTGAACTAAAAGCACAAATAATGAAAGAGATTAGAAAACCAGGAAGAAGTATGTATACTTAGACACACCTCAGATTTTTTGGTGTGTGCTCAAAAATAATTAACTAAAAGCTTATATCTAATTCTAGATCAATCTTGAATAGTATATATATAAGCTACTAGAGGCCTGGTGCATGGATTCGTGCACCAGTGGGGTCCCTCAGCCGGGCCTGTGCCCTCTTGCAATCCAGGACCCCTCGGGGGATGTCGGACTGCTGATTTCAGCTTAGTCCCCACAGGCCAGGCCAAGGGACCCCACTGGTGCACAGATCCATGCACCGGGCCTCTAGTATGCATATAAGATCTTTGGTTAATCTCTTCCTACCCTTCCCACCTCCCCCTTCCTTCTGAGATTCATCATTCATCAGTCTGTTCCATGTTTCCAGGCCTGTATGTTGAGCATTTGCCCACTGGTGGTCATTGTGCGTCATAGCTACCAATCGAACGGCCACTTAGGTTTTTATATATAGATAGATATGTGGGATTTGATTCTTTGTTCAGCTGACAAAAACTGACAAATATCTGCTTGCTATATCCAAAGTACTATGATAAGCAGAAGGGACTGAGAACACAGGAAGAGCACACAGATAAATTACATATAGTTCCTACCATGACAGAAACCCATAGTCTTTAGTATTCTCCTAGCTAGTAACTGAAATTTTAATGTAGCAGCAAACCCAAAAAGATGTCAGGAATATTAAATGACTTCATGTCTCTAAAGTTCTTGGCATAGTGCCTACCACTGTGTTTTAAGATTTAAATTATTATGATGACCAGGGATGTGTTTAGGTAAAAAAAAACTAAAGTTATGAAAGCTATTATATGAAAACAAAAGAACTTTGTGGGATAAAGTTTCAGTATCAACTGGCATTCTTTCAGAAGGTGTTGACATATCACTTGTTATGATGGTCCAGAAATGGGTAAGACTCAGTCCTTGCCATTTATGATCTTATAGTCCTTAGCAGAGTTTTGTGTGAAAACTTGAAACTGAAATAGCCACTCTTAATTTGTTTTATTATTTTTCCTCCTTATACCCCCGACACCCAACCCCCTTTCCCCATTGTGGCTATAGTTTAGAATTTTCATTATAAGGGTGGATTTTTGTTAAGCCACTTGCGTCTTATTTTTTAGTGGCAGTACCAAAAAGCTATAAATTCACCCTTCTAAGCTTTGGTACTTTAATGAGAACTTTTACTAAAAAAGCAGTGTTTGGCAAGTTAAAGTCTTCAATGAGCAGTGAAAATTTTATGTAGAATATTTTTTGTTTTGTCTTAGTATATCTTGTGAACTACAATAGAAAAATATTAAACATGAGTGCAAATGAAAGCCACTTAATTTTTCTTTTTGCTTCTCTTTTAAGAATATGAAAGAATCTTCACTTTACTGAAGCATGTACAAGGCAGTTTACAAACAAGACTAATATTTTTACAAAATGTCATTAAAGAAGCATCAAGGTAAATAATCTTATAGCATTATAAGAAGTATTTTAACAGTATCTATTGTGCTATGCATGTATGTGACACACACACACATAAGCACTTCTCTTTTATAATGTATTGAAAGAAGTTCACTTAAAAAAGAGCCACACAAAAATTATTTAGAACTTGAATCTTTTCTTCCTACAAAGTACAGATACTTGCATAATTCTTTTTTCCTACTCTTGTGGCTTTTGGTGTCTGTATATTTAATAGCCTCTAATTTTTCTCCTTTGTATATTTGGACTACTGTTAATATTAATCAGTGATTAGTAATAACCTCAAAAGGCAATATTACAATGCAGCTCATTTGTATGTGGGAAAACTTGAAGTTAAGGGGACCAGAGTAGGACAAATGGGCCTTATTCTGATTGCTTCAGTAGCCCAGATTATGTACTTTAGTACAAGGAATGTGAATCAAGATTTTAAATGATAACTCCATAGTACAGTTAACTGTATAGTTTTATAAGTTTAGTGAATATAAAAATTTGTTTTATTTTTCCTTTAAGACTTTTAGTATTATAAGAAAACAGAGTTTATCTTATCTGACCTTCCCAATATACCCATTTTTTAATTAGTCCCTCAGTTTCTTCCATGCTACACTCAAAGTTGGTTTTAGATTGAGCCGTTAATTCTGTGTGTGTGTGTGTGTGTGTAAAAGAGAGAATGAGAGAGGCTACAGCATAGGCTACTTTGAAGGTGCAAGATAAGGCGATAACTTCTCACATTATTTGTTTTGAGTATTTCACCTATTCTCTTTATATAACATTCTGTCATCTTGGACGTCATCATGGATTTAGCTATATTCCTGGTGCCTGCACTTTACTTCTGCCACCTTTTAGAGCAGCAATTGCCTCAAGAAGTTAAAAACTTCCGTAATACCTGACTAGTCAGGGGCATTGACCTCTTTTCCCTTACATTGTCAAATTAAAAAATGACAACAGCCATCACAACAATAATCAGTGTAAATGAATCAAAATTATATCTATTTTTTGGTCAGATTGGCAAAAATGTGTTTTTTGGTGTGCTGCAGATTCATTAATTAGTTTATATGTGCCATGAGATGAAAAGGTTGAAAATCGCTGTTTTGGAGAGTTGTGTAATTTTATAGTGGTTACAAGTAGCATAGAAGTGGATATAGATTAGGCACTGTTTTGGGATATTCTAAAAAGCATCAGTAGTATTAGTGCTTATGTAGACAAATGCAGTTTTAGTGTACTATATTACTGAAAAAAAATTTTTAATTGCAGTTTGAAATTTAACTGTTCGTTATATTCTATACTAAAGATGTCTAATTATCCTTGATTTGCTAGCTTTCAAATTGTAACAGTAGAACACTGTGGCTTTTAAGTGCTACTACCCAGCTTTCATTTCATCTAACATTTTGTGAGGGATTATATTCATACTTTGTTCACATTCCTTTTAACATTCAGCTTTCAAAGAACATAAGAAGAAGCTATTGAAATCATTACTTTGGGAGTCCTAATTTTGCTGCAATATTAGTAATCCTGTATATATTAGGTTTTTCCTTTTTCTTTTTTATTGTGGAAGGAATAACCTCTTTCCCATTGTACTTAGGCCTGGATTGTTTGTTTTAGGAACAAACTATAATACAGTAATGATAAAAAATAATTGCTAGTCTTCCAGGAGATTTTATATATTATAAAGTTGTTGATTTTTAATTTTATTTCACTTTGAAAAATCTGTCCAAGGCAGTTTCTCTGTTTTAAGAAAAACATTATACTGATTTATAACTTACCCGTTAAAAAGAAATTGAGAGTGCTATTATTTTTTTTATACAGGTTTAAAAAACGAATGCTAATAGAACAACTGGAGAACTTCTTGGATGAAATTCATCGAAGAGCCAATCAGATCAACCATATTAATAGCAATTAAAAGAAAACAGAATGTGGCCACTTATTTCACTATATCTTCTCCAAATACAAAGTAAATACAAGACTGTTGTGATTTTGCATTCATTTTTTTGACATGCATTGTTGGCTATTTGAAATACTAAGAGCAAGTCTACAGAATCTTATCATTTTACAGTGACCTTTTCATTTTGGTTTATTTTTGTAATGTGAAAAGTATCACTCTAAAAAACATTTTTATTTAACAAACTAAAAATATTCCTTCAAATCTCTTGCTTGTCATTGACTCTTGCGTGTCAATTTCCCTCAGGTTCTATTTTCTTAAACCAACCTTTAAAATTGTCACCTCTGTTAAGGTTGAACTTTGCCAAAAAAAAATAAAAAAGAAGTTACTTTGTAATTTTTGGGGAAAAAAGCACATACATTAAAACTAGGTAATGTTTTGTATATACAGTTATTTTGGATATATTATTGTAAGTTGTACAAATGTATTTTGAAGAATATTTAAGAAAAGCACTTTTGTTATTCCATCAATAAATGCTCTATTTTACTCTTGTGTGGTTTAGGAAATAATCACATTTAAAGAAATCATTTAAAACTATCTTAAGATAATGGAATTTTAAAAGCTTTGCTTTTTAGCATTGAAAAAATACACCACTTGAAGTTCATATTTGTTAAACGTAACTGTAATTACTTGGTACATAATCTGCATTGTCTTTTTTCTATATGTTCTTAGCTGTGTTGGTCATGCCAAAGTACTCCCATTTCTGCCCAGAGAATGGAATCAAGAATCTGTAGCAGATAGGCAGATACTTTAAAAGCTGTTTAAAAAGCAGACACCTTTGGACATTATTGGTTTCCTTATTTCCCCTTCAACGCCTTTTCCTTTCTCACTAGGATTGTGGATGGCTCAGAGTTGAAACTGTTAGGAAGTTGTAAGTTTGGGGCACATTACATACTCTGAAATATCTAGCTGTTAGCAGCTTGATTCCATGCTTACAAAAGTTCCATAACAAATTGGGAGTTCAAGGGGGATCTCTTTGTTCTTCTCTGCTATTCTCACACATAAACTCCTCATTTATTTGAAGCTAAATGAAAAGGAAACACATTAGAATGACTTGGCTCATTTTGCATTACCCCCGTTTACCTGGGACAAGGAAAAACAAATACTATTCATTGTCCACCTTCTGTTAAAGTGGCCTCGTGTCCTTACTGAGGACACGACCCTATGACCTGACTCAACATTCATATATCACTGCTGTGCCTTGTAGTGCTTTGGGGTAGCCAGTAGAAAAAGAAGGTTAAAATGCATTTAGATTAAGTGGGTGAAATAAATTTATAAAATTTTAGTAAAATTGAAGTATTTTTAGGTTCATAACATTTGAAAATTACATACCCTTTTTACACTTTAGTAGAACAGTTTTTACATTTCAAGGGTATAGGGTAATGAAATTGTAACTTTTTATGAAGAAAAGCATAGATGAAGTGGAGAACATGTTTGAGATCTGTTAATTTTTTTAGTCTAGGGGATTTAAAGCTCTCCCAATACTGAAGATAAACCCTGTCAAGAAAAAGAAGCATGTATAATGTTATATAGTATTTTCATATGCAATTCTTTAAACCTTTTTTACCTCTACTAACTTTAAGTAAAGCACGATGTCATTTAATAGATGAAATTGTTAAGGTAATTATCTACAGTCACACTGCTAAATTCAGCAAGAGCTACACAAAATTCAGAATATATTGTCTGGTCTTAAATTACATATATGTTTATATTCTGAGATTAATGGAAGGGATTACATACAAGTCATTCAGATAAAAGTTCATGCTTAAGAATATTTAAGAAAGGGATTCAGTTTATTCCAATATTGAGTGTCCTTATCAAAAAAATTCTGATTTTCATTTCAAAAGTTGCTTATGAGCTACTAATCCTTTAGACTCTTGACCTTTAATCTATTGTTGGGGGGATGAACCCTAGAAAGACTTGTAAAGAAGCAGTTTGTTCAATCTCTTTTTATCAATCTCTGCCACAATACTCTACATGCTCATCCTAAAACCTAGTCACAAGGTTTGAAACCCATTGAAATTCAAGCTTAATATCCCACCTCTATCAGGTTTTCTGCATTTTATGAAACGGCTTATATTTCAATTAGTGAAATACTGTAGAATTCTTATAAGCAAAGGGGAAGTGGACTATATTTGAGGGAAATATGTCTTTTAGGCCTTTCAGCTCGCTGGATGACTAGGCTGGACAAATTATATTTTTCAACAGTTAAATCTTGAGATTAAGAGTTTTTCTTAATGGTCTCATGTGTCCCATTTGTCAATAGATGAGTTATTATTTGCCCTTATTAGTAAGATTGATCAATTTGGATACTGATGGCTAGACTCATTTTTATCTCTTCAATACCCCTGTCACCAGAAGAGTGTCCATCCACTTGTGTGATGTGGGTAAGTATCTCTGAGAAAGAGAGGTAAATTAATTCATAGGAACTATAGATGTGTGGCAGATTATGTCACTGGTTTTGGATTAGCCTTATGTTTTCATTCTCTGTTTACTAAGGCAATTCTACAAACTCCTATCATCAAAATGGTGGTGTGTCCTTTACTACTTCAAAGATTTATAGTCATTTTTATGCAGTTAAATTCCAAGAAAGAACTGTCATCAACTTTTATTGGCTATCAGCTTTTGACACTGACTTTTCTGTTCCAATTTAGTCTCCTGTCTTTCTTGAGGGAGTAGAACCTGTCATCTTCCATTTTTGACATGTATCCTTTCTAAGAGAGGGCTCTCTGTTGCCTGTTCTGAGTGATACGTGACATTTTCATCTAATATGTATGGGGTTGGGATGATTACTAGCAGGATATATCTGTTGATGGACCATTTCTCCCCAAATAATCCCAAAGTGATCATTTTCATTCTTTTTGTTGCAAAAGTGTTCCTTTGATTTCTAGCACAAGTTGCAGCAGTATGCATATGATTCTCAGATAAAATGATGTTGACAATATTTCCTTAATAATTTGTGTAAAGCCTATGCCTAATTTTCGTGATTTCTAACTTTTGACTTTTTTCTCTCCATAAATAAAAATAATGCCTGATGTTTAGTTAAAGTAGATCCACTTTTGCTTGATTTCATTAGTCTTGTTCCATACTATTTCTTTTTAACACATTTAGACTTGCCAACAACTCTTTACTGAGAATCTCTTTTCCTTCCTAGGTTGATAATTGCCATAAGAGGAGGGGGAACATTAAGAGGAATAATTTAGATACTTTATTCAGTGTTGTTGACACTTAGGACTTCTGGGCTTGTCCTTGTGTGCTAATGATTTGCCTGTACTATACTGTTTTTTTTTTTTTAAAAAATTAAGGTATAGTGGGGATTAAAATTACAAAGGCAAACATTTGATTTTTTTCAGCAAACTTAAGAACAACAAAAAGACTAGAAATCTGAGTGCATGCATTTACTAGACCAGTGGTCGGCAAACATTAGTCAACAGAGCCAAATATCAACAGTATAACGATTGAAATTTCTTTTGAGAGCCAAATTTTTTAAACTTAAACAACTTCTAACGCCACTTCAAAGTAGACTCGCCCAGGCCGTGGTATTTTGTGGAAGAACCACTCAAGGGGCCAAAGAGCCGCATGTGGCTCGCGAGCCGCAGTTTGCCGACCACGGACTGAGACCATTAGGGTTGCTAAGAGTCAAAGGACTTCTTGGATACTCTAGTGGTCTGAAGGAACTGTCTTTTACCCTGCAATAACAATGAACTGGGCAACAACTGGAAAAAGTCAAGACTTACCATTTATTTTACTTTCATGTTCTAAGTCTCCCCAGAAGTAGAAACCTGAATTTTAAAAATGTACATCAACTACAAATGAGCTTGAGAGAGAACGGTGAAAACCTACAGAGGATATTAGTTTCCCTTTAGTTACGAAATGTTTTCCTTTCTTGGGATATACAGCACAACAACGGGAAGCTCCTGAAGCACCATGGAAACCAGCTAGAGGGAATGCTTGTTAGGCTACTGTGGATAAATGAGCCCTTGTTGCTAGAGAGAGGCTGATGATAATTTATATGAATTCTAACAATACTGTAATACCTGTGTTGTGCTCTCTCAGGAAAAAGATGTATGGCCAATCTGTTTTAAAAAAAGGAATCTGAGACCTTTTTAGTAACAATAGCACTGCAGGAAAGAGAAGAACCCCATTAAAAGTGGACATCTGTAATACTTTAAATAATAAAGATAAATTAAAAACAGAAGAACCCCATTGCATTTTCTATTCATTTGAAGAAAGTTACTATTAAAGTTGGATATGAAGTCCCTTGATTTTGAAGTAAAAGCATCCTAATTTTTCATTTTGATTAGGATGGGGGGAAATTAAAGAGAAAAGATACCTATTTTTTCAGAATGACTATTCCTTGTGGGGATGATGATGGTACAAATCTTTTTTAAAATGGGTATCTCTTTTCTCCCATTTTTTTCAAAAACTGTTCTCTGTTAACATGTTTTTTTAACTGCTGTACCACTTCTGCACTTGGGGTTTTCAGTAGGAAACTTCAGAAGTGTGAAGATTTGAACTGGCTAAGTCTAGATATAGGCAGCAGTGGGGCTATGTGGACAGCTCAGTTCCCCTTACGAACACACCTGTGGCTGCAGACACCTTGGTGCCTTCCTCTGAAACCTCAATTTTGGCTTTGTGGATCACTTCAAAAACATGAAAGCCATCTTGGCCTAACCATAGGAGATAAAGATTTGAATTGCTTATTGTATTTTTTATGCATTTGTTTTAGAGATTTGAGTACATTTTTCAAGCGTGTACTGAACAGTCTTATGTTGCTTACTGTATAGCTAGGGAAAGCTTGTCAGAAAATTCTTAAGGTGCAATATTTTATGCAAGTTTCAAAACATCAAAGTTAATAAATCATATAAAAACCCCAAATTAATATTCAGAGTTGTGCCCCATTTTTTTCAATAGTTATTTTAAAAAATAGTTTCTAGTTCATATTTACATCTTTGTCAGCCAATATTTCTAAAACTTTGGTGGTATAAGAATTACCAAATATGTGTTGAAGTGCAGATTCTGGAGTCCAGAAATCTGCATTTTTGTCAAGCTTCTGAGATGATTTCCCTTGAATGCCTTCTTGGATGGACTGCATTTTAAGAGCCACTTTTAAATAACAGTGGCAGATTTTACTATAGGCTTTAAAAGGCATTCAGTGAATTGAAAATGTGTCTGATGCTGCAGGAGTGCATTCTGTATACTGAGCTATATCAGCTATGCAATTAACTTGCCTCATGGGCTGGAATCTGCAAAGAAAATGAGAGGTTAGAACTATCATAGTTGTGTGCTAATAGTTTCAAAGATAAACTAGCAAATAGGAATATGATAGCTTAGGGCAGTGGTTGGCAAACTGTGGCTCGCGAGCCAAATGTGGCTCTTTGGCCCCTTGAGTGTGGCTCTTCCACAAAATACCACATGCGGGCGCGCACGTACAGTGTGATTGAAACTTCGTGGCCCATGCGCAGAAGATGGTTTTCAGCTCTCAAAAGAAATTTGAATCGTTGTACTGTTGATATTTGGCTCTGTTGACTAATGAGTTTGCCGACCACTAGGTTAAGGGAATTAACTGATTTTTGTAATTTAACCATTAATCATTTAAAAATAACTCCACAATGAAATATTTGATGACACAATAAGGAATGAAAGTTAAGAATCCTTAGAACTAGAGAACACTAGAAATTATTCAGTCCTTAAATTTTAGGTGAGCTGTTGTCATCTGAGGTTACAATCTTGATCAGTAGAGTTGGGCATATGCAGGCTTTCTGATTGCAGTGCCCATTTCCACCCACCCTTTCACACAAACACCATCATCTTTCAAAAAGAATCTCATCAACTCTAGCATGCTGTTGGAAAGGCATCTGTGGTAAGAGTCTTGATCATTAACATGTATGTGTATTTTGAGGCAGTTTCTTTGTTTCATTTTAGACTAATACTTAAAGTGTTTTGCATTTTATGCACATACCAGGAGATGGCAAATGACCGTCATGAGAGAATAGAACCAGCCCATAGTATAGTATCTACAGCATTTCATCAATCTCATAAATTGAGTACACAGAGGAAATTGTGAGTTGGCTGGGTTCTCTGTAAGGAACATTTATTTCCCAGCATCACTGAAGGGGACCTGACAGAGCCAGAGAAAGGGAGAAAGCAATGGAAACATTCACAGGGCATCTCTTTTTTTTTTTTTTTTTAATATATTTTATTGATTTTTTTACAGAGAGGAAGGGAGAGGGAGAGAGAATTAGAAACATTGATGAGAGAGAAACATCAATCAGCTGCCTCCTACACACCCCCTACTGGGGATTTGCCCGCAACCAAGGTACATACCCTTGACTGGAATCGAACCTGGGACCCTTGAGTGTACAGGCCGACACTCTATCCATTGAGCCAAACCAGTTAGGGCCACCTGGCATCTCTTGTCCTAAAGCCAGTGACGAATCTGATTTAAGCAATTGGTCTTTTTCTGTAGAAACTTTTAGAAAAGAAATTTTCTATAATTGTGGATAAAAAATGGTTGTTGGTCATGAGAAGGTTTTACTAATCTGCTTCATTGCTATCTAGTATGGTATCTGAACATTTTAAATAAATGTTAATGAAATGAGCAGAGGTTTAACATTTTCATGTTAAAATATTATAAGTGTGTTTGTGTTAAGAGTCCAGGCACCTTGTCACAATGTGAGATATGGGACCAATTGGTACAAATGAGTCTTTGGTTAGATGGACTTGTAGCCATTTCAGTTTCTTGAGACTGCAACTGAAGAGTTTCATTTTCATCGTTTTTCTCCATCATACTACAAGAATGGTTCAATAATTGACATTTACATGTTTGCACAGCCATAAGTCAAGACTTAATAGCCCATCAGGCCCCAGCATTGGCGCCTCTCAAATATCTCTGATAAGAGTTAACATTTCAGATGAACAACATTTGTAATCAAAACAAGAAATTAGGAGTTATCTGTGGGTTTGTGTTTTTCTTCTTGCTTGATCTTGTATTATAGATACCTGTATGCTTTCTTTTGTTAAGTTACTACTGAAATGTTATGCAACCAACTTAAAAGAGGCCAAGCACAAAGGGCTTCTGGCATTGGGCTCGTTCTCTCCTGCAGTGTTAGCAGCTACTTAGTGCCATTGAGGTTGTACAATTTGTTTTCCCAAAATTTGTTCCCAAGATTGTTTATAGGTGCTACTCTAGAAAAGGTTCTCTGGTTTATTAAAATGGGAAATGCAGGCTGAGTAGTGCTGTGCTTTTGTTTTTAGTAGTGGACTTCTTAGTGCTGCTAATTTACTACAGGAGGACTATAATATGTAGTATTGAATCATGGAACCATCCAGCCATCCTTTTTCTCCAAATTTACCGGATTAGTATTCTAGGTAACATACTTTGGGAAACTATAGCCCACCATAAACCCATTTGCTCCTATATTACATTTCAATATCCAAAGCAAAGGGTTAAGTTTTTCCTTACTCTCCCTCCTGGCATACTCTCCAGTCATCTTCCATAACATCTTCTAACATGTTTACATGTTAACCTTACTTTTTAGATTGTTAGCTCTTAGGATGCAGATGCTGTCTTAGTCATTTTAAATACTTTGTACTTTGCTCAACTAGTGTAATAATGCTTGTGTGTAGTAAATGTTGAATGATTGAGTATTAGACAATTCTCACTGTCCATTTGTTTCATTTCCATAAAAAATAGCTGCCTTCATGTTTTTAATTTGATTTCGCTTGCAAAGAAATGCTGGCTGTGTCTGTAGAGTCATAGGGGCATAGGACAGAATGAGTCTTGGGTAAGTCTCATTCAAATGATTGCTTCATTGGCCCTTCCCCTTTGTTAGCAGAGACCACCATTCTGTGTGTGTGGTTGGTCATACTCTCAAAAGGTTTAAGAGTCTTTATAACATGACATTGTGTAAACACAAGATTGCAAAATGTAAATCAATGCCTCTACATTTGATCCTCAGCTTCTCATAAAACAGGATAAATATATCATTTCTAATGTCTTTTATCTTTAAATTATTATTACTATTGGCAAATTTAGTGGCTTTTTAGAAAGTTATTGCCAGGTTTGCTTCTAGTTTATTTTTCTCATCTTTTTAATTGTAAAAAATTGTAAAAGATGGAGAGTGTGTCACGTAACACCCAGCCCAGGATATATAGAGTGCTAAAAAGGAGCTGAAAATGGCCCCTGAATCTAGGCTGTGGTTAATTGCTTCCTCTTTATTCTCTAGCCCACTCCTCATGCCTTTCTTTCTCTCCACTCCGAAGCTTTATTGAGATTATAATTGACATATAACTTTGTGTAAGTTTAAGGTGTACAATATAATGATTTGATATATGTATATTTGTGAAATGATTACAATAAGATTAGTTAACACATCCATCATGTCACATAATGACAATTTTCTTATGTATTAATTTTTAAGATCTACTCTCTTAGCAACTTCCTATATATAACAGTATATAGTCACCATGCTATGCATTACATCTCTAGAACTTATAACTGGAATTTTATATCCTTGGACCACCTTTCCCCTTTCCCCTACCCCCTTCCCCTGACCCTGAAAAATACCAAACTACTTTCTGTTTCTATGAGTTTAGTGTTTTGTGTTTTTTTTTTTTTAGATTCCACATGTAAATGATATACAATACTTGTATTTTTCTTTCTGACTTATTTTACTTAGCATAATGCCCTTAAAGTTTTTCCTTGTTGTTGTAAATGGCAGGGTTTTCTTCTTTTTTATAGTCTAATAATATTCCATTGTGTATATATACCACACCTTCTCTATCCATTTATCTGTCAATGGACATTTAGGTTTTTTTCTATGTCTTGGCTATAATAAATAATGCTGCTATGAAGATAGAGGTACAGATATCTCTTTGAGATAGTGATTTCATTTCATTTGGATAAATACCCAGAAGTAGAATTGCTGATCATATGGTAGTTCTATTTTTAATTTTTGGGGAACCTTCACACTGTTTTCCACAGTGGTTGTACTAATTTACATTCTCATCAACCGTGTACAAGTGTTCCCTTTTCTCCATATCCTTGCCAGCATTTGTTATTGCTTATCTTTTTGATAATAGACATCCTAACCAGTGTGAGGTGATGTCTCATTGTGGTTTTGATTTGTATTTCACTGATGTTTAGTTGATTACCTTTGCATATACCTTTAGCCATTTGAATATCTTCTTTGGAAAAATGTCTCTTCAGATCCTTTGCTCATTTTTAATTGGATTATTATTATTATTTGTATAATTTCCTTATATATATTGGATATTAGTCCCTTAACAGATATGGGGCTTGCAAATATTTACTTCCATTCCATATATTGCCTTCATTTTATCAATTGTTTCTTTTGCTGTGAAGAAGCTTTTAGTTTGGTATAATCCCACTTTTTACTTTTGCATTTGTTGCTTATACTTTTGGTACCATATCCAAAAAATCATTCCCAAGACCAATTTCAAGGAACTTTTTTCTGATGTTTTCTTCTAGAAGTTTTATGGTTTCAAACTTTTAAGTCTTTAATCCATTTTGAGTTTATTTTTGTGAGTGGTGTAAGCGAGGGATCCAGTTTTTTTTTTTTTTTTTCACTTGTGAATATCTGGTCTTCCCAACACCATTGATTGAAGAGACTATTTTTCCCCATTGAGTATTCTTGGCTCCCTTGTCAAATATTCATTGACTGTATGTGCATGGATTTATTTCTTGGGTCTTGGTTCTATCCCATTTACCTATGTGTCTGTTTTTATGCCAGTATTATACTGTTTTAATTTCCATGGCTTTGTAATATAGTCTAAAATGAGGAAGTGTGATACCTCTAGCTTTATTCTTTTTTGGGCTTTCTTTGGCTAATCAGGATCTTTTGTGATACCATATCCTCTGTGTAGATAACTTCAAATGTCTTATCTTCTATTTTATTGATTCTTTCCTCTGCTTGGTTAACTCTGCTGTTTAAGCTCTCTTTTGAATTCTAATCATTGTATTTTTCAGCTTTAGAATTTTTTAATGGTTTCTATGTTTTTTGTTGTTTCAACTTCTTATTTTGTTCATGCATTATTTTTTTAATTTTGTATCTTTTGTGTGTGTGTGTGTTCTTGCTTACTAAACAACTTTAAGAGGCTTATTCTGAATTCTTTGTTTAGCTCATAGTTTAGTTCTCTGTTGAGGGTAGTTATTGGAGCTTTATTCATTTCTTTTGGTGGTGTCATGTTTTCCAGATTCTTCACGATTCTTGATTCCTTACGTTGTATGTGTGCATTTAAGTAAGAAGTTTCCTCTTCAAGATTTTGCAGATTTGCTTTTGACCTTCACCAGTCAGCTGGTAGCATTCTTGGGCAGGTTGGGCTTGCTATTGTTGTCTCTATTAAGGCAAGGCCACTGCATATGCTCTGAGGTTGTGGGGGTGCTGCTGGCTGGGTTATATAGATAGATGAGACAGCTGGCTGGGCTCATTGTTTGGGCAGGGCTTCAGGTTATGTCCCATGGCTAGGTTGGGCCATTCACCCTGCAATTACCTCTGGTTGGGTGGGGTTGCAGTCTCTTCCCTGGCAGGGTGGTGCCACTTATTGGATGCTATGATTGGGCTACTATGGATTGGGCTTCACAATTGCTCCTGTTAAAGTGGGGTCTCATGGCTGTGCTTTCTAAATGGAGGGTGCTGCAGGCTGGGCTCAATGTTTGGGTGGGGCTATAGACTGTACCCTAAAGTTGGGTGGAACTGCAGGTTGGGCTCCACTGCTGAGTGGGGTTGTAGGGTATGCTCTGTGGCTGAATGCTGCTGTAAGCTGGCCCTGTGGCTTCCCAGGATTATTGTTCAGGCTTCTTGGTTATACGGAGCTGAGGCTATGCTCAATAGTTGGGCAGGTCTGCTGACTTGGCTCTCTGACCAAGTGGGACTGTAGGATGGGCTTCTTGGTTATCTGGGTTCTCTGGTCAGGCTTCCTGGCTGGGCAGCATAGACTCAGTAGTTTGTTGTGGCTTTGAATTTGCTTCCCTACCTCAGTAGGGTAGTAGTGTGACTCATTGACTGGGGAACCTAGATCAGGCAGAACTGCCAACCAAGCTTTCTGGCCAGACAGAGCCACTGGATCTACTCTGTAGATCAGCATTGCTGCTGGCTGGAGTCTTTGCTGAGGTGCCCTGAAAGCAGGATCATGGTGTGCCAACGTTTGAGGGCTGCTTGCTGTAAGACTTGCTGCACCCCCTTCTCCATCTCTACCTGATCCCCAGTGGTCCCTGTGGGGCAAGACCTAAATGGACTTCTCAGAAAGCATCCTCCAACTTTGAGCGAGCTGGATGTTCACCTTGGGCTCTCTTTTCCCACTGGAGAAACTGTAGGCCCCGGCGGGGTGGGGCGCCATGGGTACAGTATTGTGTCAGTCTGGAGGAGGGCTGATGCAGTCAGAATGTAGCCGTTTCTCTTATCCTTCTAATGTACTCCCAGTCTCCATGTTTCAGAGAGGTGCTTCAACCTTACCCCTGGGTGCTGGAATTTTCACAGTGGAGACATCTCTATCAATAGTTGCTCATTGATTTTCTTGGGATGGCAAATGAAGTTCAAAAGGACCTGTGTCACCATCCTGATGACATACTGCAGTTCTGAGCAGTCATCAGGTGTGACATAAGTTAACTTCAGTGTGTAAACAGCTATGAGTGGTTTGCTCATTTGCCATACTAACAGGGAGCTTGTACTTCTTATTGAGCGGAGATTGGAAACTAATTACTCCCTTATAAAAGTCAAGAATAAAATAGTTCTTTTTACAGTTTCAAGTTTGTACACAAGGAGTATTACTTGGCATAGGAAGCATGGGTTTGTATCAAGCCTGCTGATCCTATGGAAGTAGAATTGCTCAAGAAATGTATCTCTAGCTGGTACTTTAGTGTAAATAAAACTGGAATTGCTCTTAACAGCTTCATGACATGCAGTGTCAAGGATGTTTGGGGAGAAAAATTACATTCTGGTCTCAGTTGGGCCTTGAAATGATATTGAGCAAGTTGTTCAGACAGCAAAAAAAGGATTTAATGACATGAAGGAAGAGATGAGAACTTGAGTAAAATGATTCTGGGCTTTGGAACCAAATGGAAAGAAAAGGACAAATTCCCCTGTAGCTGTTAAGCTTCCATTCATAGTACAAAACTGCATAGTAACCTCTTGTTAATTACAGGAAGGGAGGCCAGTATTTTCTGATCATTTACTCTTTGGCAAGCTCTCTACTGATGTTTTTCTATATGTTGTAGAATTTCATTTCCACAAGTAAGAGGTGAGGTGGGTGGTGGCTACCCCATTTTAGAAATGATGTAACTATTTGTTAGATTCAGTGGCCATGTCTCCAGAATTAGGTCAATAGCCTACTAGGCCACAGAAGTGACTAGTCCAGCAGTGGGCAAACTATGGCCCGTGGGCCGGATCCGGCCCGTTCGGCTGTTCTATCCGGCCCGTGGAGCCGAAAGAGCGGAGGGTTCTCTTGCTCTCCCCTCCGCTCCTTTACTTTGAATTTATATTAGTTCACACAAACACTCCATCCATGCTTTTGTTCCGGCCCTCCGGTCCAGTTTAAGAACCCATTGTGGCCCTTGAGTCAAAAAGTTTGCCCACCCCTGGTAGTCTCTTGAGTATGGTTAAAGATGGGCCATTGGAAAACAATACTTAAAACTTTAGTTGCCAAATTTAATTATCTACAAAGTACCAGATATTAAGTACGTATTTTGGCCATTGCAAGCCATATGGTGTATGCTGCAACTGCTCAATTCTGCCTTTGTAGCAGGAAAGCCGATATACATATATATCTAACTTGTAAATAAATGGGAGTGGCTGTGTTTCAGTAAAACTTAATTTATAAAAACAGGTGTTGGGCCATCATTTGGTGACCCCTACTTTAGAGGAATAAAACTTTATGAGAGATTTTAAGGCTGGTGTGTTTTATCAGCAGGAAACATGACTGCAAACTTCATACTTGGCATATGGTAACTGCTCAATAATTATTTAACAAGCCAGATCCATGAGCCTCTATTTCTGCTGATTTAAAAATAGACTTTAACTGCAATATAATAAAAAGGTTAGGTATCTTTAAAGGTTCTTTTGATCTTGTCAGAGGAGCTTAAAGGTTTTGGAAGTTTTTATCAATAGGTGAGCTGCATGATGTTAGTTAAGCTCAGTCTTGTTTGAGGACACAGAATTGATGACATTTTAAGATGTGCTTCTAGGACATAAAGGCAGAGAGATGTTTAAGAACCATTAAGGGAGCTATCCAAGATGGCAGCAGACAGGACGACAGTGAGTGAGTGAAAGAGCAAAAGGGGAGTGTGTGGATGTGTGGGGCATGTGTATATTTGTGAGTGAGGAACAGTTATTCCTCAGGACTGTTGGGGGATGGCGGACCAGGCTCCCCTAGCTGGGCAGCCTCTACTACCGCTGAAATCTCTACCGAGGTGGCTAGCTCTGCCGCATAGATCATGCCATCTTGAGGGGGAGAGTGGCTGTGACTGGGAGCCCAGCCTCACCTCCACCAGGGGAAACATCGGACACCATCCAGGATCCTACAGCCACACCAGCCAGGGACCAGCTGCTTTGGCTGTGAACCCACAAACACCGATATTCCAGCCTCCCTGGCCGCAGGCTCCCAAAAAGTTTGTCCAGGGGGAGACAAAATGGTAGCTGAATAGGCAGATGGGTCTGGCGCCTTCTCACGGAGAAGATAGAACAGCTGAATCGAATAACATCCACCCGGAATTTGTGAATAGAGACAATCTGTGGACAGAAAGGTCAGAGCTAGCCAGGAAACTGGTGGGATCTGGGCTGCAGGGAGAAACCCGTGCAGCCTGGACTGTGCTGAACCAACACCGCTTCCCTTAGGGACAAGTGTAGCACTCGACTGTGGAAGGTTATCCACAGGGCTCCTGGCAGTGAAGGACTCTAGATCTAAGCCCACAGCCATGGGAGGCTGTGCCCAGAAAGGCAGCATGAGGTTCTGCACCTGCGGCGCAGGGCTGGAGGCTGGGGGAGAGATAGAGAAATGCATAGCGGCATGGTTGCTCAGTCTTTATAATCTCCTTGCTTTTACTCTCTAAACCCAGGATCTTTCAATTACAAACACTCACAGTGGCTGCCATGCAAAGCAAGGTGGTTTTGTGGAAGCTGGGAACAAAATAAGGAGAGGCAATCAGGAAGCCAGCTCTGAGACAGTCGGATCCCTCCAACCCTGAACCGACACACCCAGCCTTGAACTCGGCAGGGAAACAAAGATTTGAAATACTCCAGGGAGCCCTTGGGAACTGAGTTGAGGGGCCATTTGGTCCCAGAAACTAATACAGAAACACTGCCACCTAAAGGCAGTGACACACCCAGCCTTGAACTCGGCAGGGAAACAAAGATTTGAAATACTCCAGGGAGCCCTTGGGAACTGAGTTGAGGGGCCATTTGGTCCCAGAAACTAATACAGAAACACTGCCACCTAAAGGCAGTGTCAGAAATAGACGCTTGTGTAAATACGACTGAAAGCAGGCAGACAAACATAGCAGGCAGAGAAGTCCCGCCTGGATGACACCAAGGCTGTGGCGTCTAACACAAAGGAGCTGTGGATCGCTGGGAGCTTCAACACGGTGCTGACTATCTAGCAGGAAGCTGAGACTTGGCAGACAGAACAGTGGAGAGGGGTCTTAGATCAGCCTCCATGGGACATTAAATTACTTCACTTTTTTTTTAATCTTTTACTTAAGAAACTACATTTTTTTTCCATTTATTTATTTATTTATTTATTTATTTATTTATTTATTATTATTATTATTATTATTTTGACCTTTTCTTGTTTTTTTAATTAGTGTTCTACATTATATTTTTATTTTATTTTATTTTTATCATTACTTTACTCTATCTCATTTTTTTCTTTATGCAAACCCTTCCTTGCTCACTTTCCCTTTTTCATACTGTTTCTCTTCTCCTATTCCTGCTTTAGTTTTTCTCTATCCTTTCTTTTTACTCCCTGTTAAAAATTGATCTTATTTATCTGCTTTATTGATGCATTACTATTACAGTAGTCTCTATTGGCTTACTCATATATCGAATTTCCTCTCCCCTGCTCCAAGTCCATGCACCCTTCTTTTTCACTTTTTTTGCTAGCTAATTGTTTTTCTTGTTGTTGTTGCTTGTTTGATAGTTTGTTTTTGTTTTTTATTTTATGCTTTTGTTTTCCTCACCTCGTTGTTCTCTTCTTCTACTAATAGCTTAATAGTTTCACTCACCCAACTCAGGCCTATCTGCTGCCTACTCTATTCTCCATTTCCAGAAATAGATGAATATATGGATAGATAGATTAAAGGGAAATTTTATATATATACATAAACTTTATAAATATATATACATATATATCTTTAATATATATTTTAATTACTATTTTTAAAAATTATTATTTTTTTTAATTGAGTATTTTGTTTTTTACTTTTCTTCTTATACACTCACTCTCTTTCTACCTCCTCTATACTGAATCATAGCCATTTCCCCATTCATTCAATTCCTTTACATTACCTTTTGGAAATAAACTCTGCCTCTTCAGCTTCATCTCCCCCCCTTTTTTTCTGGGGGTTTATTGTTTGCATTTTTTGGTTTAGTTACTGTTTTTGTGGAGGTTTCTCATTATATACATATATTTTTTCTCTTTCTTTTCCCTTCTTTTTTCTTCTTTTCCTTTTCTTTCTTACATTTTTTCCCTTTCTCAGTATCATTTTTGCTCTCTTTTCTCTCCCCCAATTCTCTTTTTTTCTGGTGGTCACCTTTATTTGGGTTTATAGGTGTTGTGAATACATTTGTGTTTTGTTCCCTCTATGTCATGTCCTGTCGAGTTGTATTTTGTGCCTTTTGGTCAACATGGTAGAGAGTAAGCCACATAACCAGACACCCTGAGAGGAATGAAAATGGGAAGACAAAGAAACAGCCCCCACACCAAAGAAAGGGAAATCACCGGAAAAGGAAGTAAATGAAATGGAGGCAAGCAATTAGTCAGAGAAAGAATTCAGAGCAATGGTTATAAGGATGCTGAAAAGATTGGGAGGCAAATTCAGCAACATGTATAAGAATCAAGAGGAAATAAAAAAGAACCAAGAAGACATGAAGAATGACATTGCTGTAATAAAGAACACAATAGAAAGCATCAACAGTACACTAGAAGAATTGGAGGACCGCATCAGTGAGCTAGAAGACAAGGTAGGAAAAATCACCCAAGCAGAGCAGCAACTGGAAAAACTTAAAAAACAGGAGGAGAGCCTAAGGGAGCTTTGGGACAACATGAAATGAAACAACATCCACATATAGGGGTTGCAGAAGGAGAGGAATCTGAGAAAGGAATAGGAGACCTGTTTGAAAAAAATAATGACAGAAAACTTCTCTGTTATTGGAAAGAAAAAACACACACAAGTCCAAGAATCTCAGAGAGTCCCAAAAATGATGAACCCAAAAAGGCCAACACTGAGACACATCATAATTAAATTGACAAACACCAACAACAAAGTAAGAATCTTAAAGGCTGTCAGAAAGAGACAGAAAGTTATCTACAAGGGATCTCCCATTAGACTATCAACTAATTTCTCAACAGAATCACATCAGGCCTGAAGGGAATAGAATGAAATATACAAAGTGATGCAAAGCAAGGGACTGAATCCAAGAATACTATACCCAGCAAGGCTGTCATTCAAAATTGAAGGTGTAATCAAGAGTTTCACAGACAACAACAACAACAACAAAAAGACTAAAGGAGTTTATTACCACCAAACCAGCAATGCATGAAATGCTAAAGGGTCTGCTGTAAAAAGAAGAAATAGGAAGGGAAGAAGGAACACAGGAATAAAGAATAAAAATGGGTGCAAACAAGTACCTATAAATAATAACCTTAAATGTAAATGGATTAAATGCTCCAATCAAAAGACATAGGGAAGCTGAATGGATAAGAAAACATAACCCATATATCTGCTGTCTACATGAGACCCACCTCAGAACAAAGGACTCACACAGACTGATAGTGAAGGAATGGAATATAATTTTTTCAGGTGAATGGAAATGAAAAAAAAAAAAGCTGGGGAAACAATACTTATATGTGATAAATTGGACCTCAAAGTAAAGGCCATAACAAGAGATAAGGAAGGCCACTTCATAATACTAAAAGGAGTAATTCAACAAGAGGATATAACTCTGGTAAACATATATGCACCCAATGCAGGAGCACCCAACTACAAAAAAACAAAACAAAACAAAACTTCTGGAAGATATCAAGGGAGAGATCAACAGCACTATAGTCATAGTAGGCGACTTTAATACCCCATTGACACCAGTGGATAAATCCTCTAAACAAAAAATCAGCAAAGAAACATCAATGCTAAATGACCTACTAGATCAAATGGACTTAATTGACATCTTCAGAACATTTCACCCTAAAGCTACAGAATATACATTCTTCTCAAGTGCACAAAGGACATTTTCAAAGATAGACCACATATTGGGACACAGGCAAAATCTCTTCAAATTCAAGATGATAGAAATCATATCAAGCATCTTCTCAACCACAATGGTATAAAATTAGAAATTAACTACAATAAGAACAATGAAAAAAAAATCAAACACCTGGAGACTAAATAGCATGCTATTAAACAATGATTGGCGGAGAAACCAAGATGGCGGCATAGGTAAGCACCTAAACTGCTGCCTCGCACAACAATTTCAAAACTACAACTAAAAGACAGAACGGACACCATCCAGAACCACAGGAAAGCTGGCTGAGTGGAAATTCTACAACTAGAAGGAAAGAGAAAAGCTCACAGAGAATTGGAGGTACGGCAAAGGGTCTTTGTGCACGCAGAGAGGAAGGGTGGCTGAGAGCCTGGCTGACTTTCTCTGGCGGAAGGGGGAAGGAAGCCCCCAACCGCACTGAACCCCAGTTCTGACTGCACTGAACCCCAGTCCCGGGCGAAACCCCATGGACCCAGGCTCATACAGGGGGCGTCTGGTCTGTCAGGTAGAGAGAAAGGCACCTGGAGACTCGGAGACCTGGGGGAGACCCGGGGAAGACCTGGTGTGCCAGTGTGCACAAAGGCTGCGGAGGTTGCCACAGGCTTTCCCTAGCAGAAGGGAGTCAGAAGCTCCTAACTGCACTGAACCTCAGTTACAGGCGAGCCCCTAGGGACCCATGCTCTTACGGGGGGAATCTGGACTCTCAGGCGGAGACTCGGGAGCCGAGGAAGGCAAAGGTCTGGAGGTGCGCGCATGCCAATGTGCACAAAGGCTGCGGAGGTTGCCACAGGCTTTCCCTAGTGGAAGGGAGTCAGAAGCTCCTGACTGCACTGAACCCTAGTTCCAGGCGAGCCCCTGGGGACCCACGCTCTTGTGGGGGAAATCTGGACTCTTGGGTGGAGACTTGGGAGCCGGGGAAGGCAGAGGTCTGAAGGTGCGCACACGCACGCAAGGGCAAGGCTGACTGGAAGCCAAGACTGTCTGCTCCACCCTGAGACTCCACCCCATCCAAGCTGAGCACAGAGGCTATTGCAATTTGGCAAGTCTAACCCTATAAGGCTGTCTCCAGCACAGAACTTCTCCCAGCATAGACACAGCTGATCCTTACAGCCAACTGGCCTGGAGGCCAATTCCTCCCAGTGATACCAACAACAATCAAGACTTAACTACAACAAGGCTGTACACACAGTCCACAAAGGGATGCACCAAGAGTGTCCACCTCAGGTTGACTAGGGAGGCCAACCCACTGGGCCATATAGGAAACCTAGCACACAAATCTACCCTACCAACTCAGGGAAGCAGTGAAAATGCGGCGTCAAAGAAACAGATCACAAACGAAAGAAATGGAGGAAAACAAATGACTGGATATAGAATTCAAAACCACGGTTATAAGGCTTTTCAAGAATATCCTAGAAAAGGCCGATAAATATAACGAGACCCTCGAAGATATGAAAGAGGACCAACTAGAAATTAAACATACACTGACTGAAATAAAAAATATTATACAGAGACCCAACAACAGACTAGAGGAACACAAGAATCAAGTCAAAGAATTGAAATACAAAGAAGCAAAAAACACTCCACCGAGAAAGCAAAAAGAAAAAAAAATCCAAAAAGCTGAAGATAGTATAAGAAGACTCTGGGACAACTTCAAGCGTACCAACATCAGAATTATGGGGGTGCCAGAAGAAGAGAGAGAGCAAGATACTGAAAACCTATTTGAAGAAATAATGACCGAAAACTTCCCCCACCTGGTGAAAGAAATAGACTTACAAGTCCAGGAAGCACACAGAACCCCAAACAAAAGGAATCCAAAGAGGACCACAAAAAAGACACATCATAATTACAATGCCAAGAGCAAAAGACAAAGAGAGAATCTTAAAAGCAGCAAGAGAAAAACAGTTAATTACCTACATGGGAGCACCCATATGATTGTCAGCTGATTTCTCAACAGAAACTATGCAGGCCAGACGGGAGTGGCAAGAAATATTCAAAGTGATAAATAGCAAGAACCTACAACCAAGATTACTCTACCCAGCAAAGCTATCATTCAGAATTGAAGGGCAGATAAGGAGCTTCACAGATAAGAAAAAGCTAAAGGAGTTAATCACCACCAAACCAGGATTACATGAAATGCTGAAGGGTATTCTTAAAGAAGAGGAGGAAGAAGAAAAAAGTAAAGATAAAAATTATGAACAACAAATACATATCTATCAACAAGTGAACCTAAAAATCAAGTGAATTAAAAACCTGAGGAACAGAATAATCTGGTGAATATAATAGAATCAGAGGCATAGAAAGGGAGTGGACTGATAATTCTCAGGGGGAAAGGGGAATGGGGGGGTTCATAAAGAGACTGGACAAAAATCATACACCTATGGATGAGGACAGTGCGGGGGGAGGTAAGGGCAGAAGGTGGAGTGTGAACCGGGTGGAGGGTAGCTATGGGGGGAAAAAGGAGAAACAATTGTAATAATCTGAATAAAGATTTATTTAAAAAAAAAAAACAACAATGATTGGGTTACCAAAGAGATCAAAGAAGAAATAAAAAGCATCCTGATAACAAACGACAATGAAAACACAACAATCCAAAATCTATGGGACACAGTGAAAGCAGTCTTGAGAGGGAAGTTCATAGCTCTACAGGCCTACATTAAAAAACAAGAAAAAATGGTAATAAATTATCTAATCCTACAATTCAAAGAGTTAGAAAGAGAGCAACAAGAAAAGCCCAGAGTAAGCAGAAGGAAGGAAATAATAAAGATCAGAGTGGAAATAAACGACATAGAGACCAAAAAAAAAAAAAAAAAAACAATACAAAACATCAATAAAACCAAGAGCTGGTTCTTTGAAAGGATAAACAAGATTGATGAACCTCTCGCCAGGCTCACCAAGAAGCTAAGAGAGAGGACCCAGAATAACAAAATCAGAGATGAAAGAGGTGAAGTAACAACTGACCCCACAGAATTACAAAGGATTATGAAAAAAAATACTATGAACAACTCTATTCCAACAAACTGGACAACCTAGATGAAATGGACATATTAGAAAAATACAAGCTTCCAAAACTCAATCAGGAAAATGAACAAATCTTAATATGCCGATAACTACTGAAGAAATTGAAGCAGTTATAAAAAATCTTCCAGCAAACAATAGCCTCATCTGGATAACTTTACAGGAGAGTTCTACCAAGCATTCAAAGAAGAACTAAAAGCTATCCTCCTCAGACTATTCCAAAAAATTCAAGAGGAAGGCACACTTCCAAGCTCTTTCTATGAAGCCAGCATTACCCTAACTCCAAAACCAGATAATGACATCACAAAGAAAGAGAACTACAGGCCAATATCCTAGATGAACATAGATGCTAAAATCCTCAACAAAATTCTAAGAAATTGAATTCATCATTACATTAGCAAGATCATACACCATGACCAAGTGGAATTTATTCCGGGATGGTACAATATCCGCAAATCAATAAATGTGATACATCACGTACTAGTAAACAAATTGAGAGACAAAAATCACATAATCATATCAATTGAAGCATAAAAAGCATTTGACAAAATCTAACACCCTTTCTTGATAAAAATTCTCAGCAAAGTGGGAATAGAGGAATCATACCTTAACATAATAAAAGCCTTATGTGACAAACCTACAGCCAACATCATACTCAATGGGCAAAAACTAAATTCATTTCCCCTAAGAACAGGAACAAGACAGGGATGCCCACTTTCACCACTCCTGTTTGATATAGTACTGGAAGTATTAGCCATTGCAATTAGACAAGAAGAAGAAATAAAAGGCATTCAAATTGGAAAAGAAGAAGTAAAACTGTCCTTATTCACAGATGACATGATACTATACATACAAAACCCCAAAGACTCCATCAAAAAACTACTAGACCTAATAAATAAATTCGGCAATGTAGCAGGATACAAAATTAACACCCAGAACTCTATAGCTTTTTTATACACCAACAATGAACTCACAGAAAGAGAAACTAAAAAAACAATCCCGTTTACCACTGCATCAAAAAAAATTAAGATACCTAGGAATAAACTTAACTAAGAAGTTAAAAGACCTGTACTCATAAAACTACAGGACATTGAAAAAAGAGATAGAGGAAGACATAAATAAATGAAATAACATACTGTGTTCATGGATTGGTAGACTCAACATCATTAAAATGTCCATACTACCCAAAGCAATTTATAGGTTTAATGCAATCCCCATTAGAATACCAATGGCATATTTCACAGACCTAGAACAAACTCTCCAAAAATTCATCTGGAAAAAAACACTACCCCGAATAGCCACAGCAATCCTGAGAAAGAAGACCAGAGTTGGAGGGATCACAATACCAGATATCAAGCTGTATTACAAAGCCACGGTTCTCAAAACTGCCTGGTACTGGCACAAGAACAGACATATAGACCAATGGAACAGAACAGAGAATCCAGAAATAGTCCCAAGCCATTATGTTCAATTAATATTTAACAAAGGAGGCAAGAGCATACAATGGAGTCAAGACAGTTTCTTTAATAAATGGTGCTGGGAAATTTGGTCAAATACATGCAAGAAAATGAAACTAGATCACCAACTTACACCATACACAAAGACAAACTCAAAATGGTTAAAGGACTTAAATGTAAGATGGAAAACCATAGAAATCTTAGAAGACTCCATAGGCAGCAACATATCAGACATATGTTGTAGCAATATCTGTACCGTTACAGCTCCTAGGGCAATGGGAACTAAGGAGAAAATAAACAAATTGGACTACATCGAATAAAAAGCTTCTGTACAGCAAAAGAAACCATCCACAAAACAACAAGAAAGCCCACTGCATGGGAGAACGTATTTGCCAATGCTATTTCATATAAGGGTTTAATCTCCAACATTTAAAGGGAACTCATAGAACTTAACAAAGGGAAGATAAACAATCCAATCAAAAAATGGGCAAAGGACCTAAATAGACACTTTTCAAAAGAACATGTACAGAAGGCCGAGAGACATATGAAAACATGCCCAAAGTCACTAATCACTGAGAAATGCAAATCAAAACAACAATGAGGTACCATCTCACACCTCTCAGAATGGCTATCATCAACAAATCAACAAATGACAAGTGCTGGCAAGGATGTGGAGAAAAAGGAACCCTCGTGCACTGCTGGTGGGAATGCAGACTGGTGCAGCCACTGTGGAGAACAGTATGGAGTTTCCTCAAAAAGTTAAAAATGGAACTCCCATTTGACCCAGTAGTCCCACTTCTAGGAATATATCCCAAGAAACCAGAAATACCAACTAGAAAGGATACATGCACCCCTATGTTCATAGCGACACAATTGACAATAGCTAAGATTTGGAAACAGCCTAAGTGCCCATCAGCAGATGAGTGGATTAAAAAACTGTGGCACATCCACCCAATGGAATACTATGCTGCTACAAAAAAGAAGGAACTTTTACCATTTGCAACAGGATGGATGGAATTGGAGCGCATTATGCTAAGTGAAATAAGCCAGTCGGAGAAAGATAAATATCACATGATCTCACCCATATGTGGGATATAATGATCAACATAATTTGATGAACAAAAATGGATCCAGAGACAAGGTGGCACTGAACAGACTGTCCAACCTCGGGGAGAAGGCAGGGGAGGAGGAGGGTTAGAGAGCAACCAAAGGACTTGCATGCATGCATATGAGCATGACCAATGGACACAGACACTGGGGTGGTGGGGGCTTGCCCTCGGGGGTCGTAGTGGCCATGAAGGGAGGTTAATAGGGAAAAAAGGAGACATGTAATACTTTAAATATATTTTTTAATTTATTTATTTTATTTTATTTTTTTAAATAAATCTTTATTCAGATTATTACAATTGTTTCTCCTTTCCCCCCCGCATAGCTCCCCTTCACCCAGTTCCCACCCCACCTTCTGCCCTTACCTCCCCCCCACTGTCCTCATCCATGGATGTATGATTTTTGTCCAGTCTCTTCATGAACCCCCCCATTCCCCTTTCCCCCTGAGAATTATCAGTCCACTCCCTTTCTATGCCCCTGATTCTATTATATTCACCAGATTATTCTGTTCCTCAGGTTTTTAATTCACTTGATTTTTAGGTTCACTTGTTGATAGATATGTATTTGTTGTTCATAATTTTTATCTTTACTTTTTTCTTCCTCCTCTTCTTTAAGAATACCCTTCAGCATTTCATATAATCCTGGTTTGGTGGTGATGAACTCCTTTAGCTTTTTCTTATCTGTGAAGATCTTTATCTGCCCTTCAATTCTGAATGATAGCTTTGCTGGGTAGAGTAATCTTGGTTGTAGGTTCTTGTTATTCATCACTTTGAATATTTCTTGCCACTCCCGTCTGGCCTGCATAGTTTCTGTTGAGAAATCAGCTGACAATCATATGGGTGCTCCCATGTAGGTAATTAACTGTTTTTCTCTTGCTGCTTTTAAGATTCTCTCTTTGTCTTTTGCTCTTGGCATTGTAATTATGATGTGTCTTTTTTGTGGTCCTCTTTGGATTCCTTTTGTTTGGGGTTCTGTGTGCTTCCTGGACTTGTAAGTCTATTTCTTTCACCAGGTGGGGGAAGTTTTCGGTCATTATTTCTTCAAATAGGTTTTCAGTATCTTGCTCTCTCTCTTCTTCTGGCACCCCCATAATTCTGATGTTGGTACGCTTGAAGTTGTCCCAGAGTCTTCTTATACTATCTTCAGCTTTTTGGATTTTTTTTTCTTTTTGCTTTCTCGGTGGAGTGTTTTTTGCTTCTTTGTATTTCAATTCTTTGACTTGATTCTTGTGTTCCTCTAGTCTGTTGTTGGGTCTCTGTATAATATTTTTTATTTCAGTCAGTGTATGTTTAATTTCTAGTTGGTCCTCTTTCATATCTTCGAGGGTCTCGTTATATTTATCGGCCTTTTCTAGGATATTCTTGAAAAGCCTTATAACCGTGGTTTTGAATTCTATATCCAGTCATTTGTTTTCCTCCATTTCTTTCGTTTGTGATCTGTTTCTTTAACGCTGCATTTTCACTGCTTCCCTGAGTTGGTAGGGTAGATTTGTGTGCTAGGTTTCCTATATGGCCCAGTGGGTCGGCCTCCCTAGTTAACCTGAGGTGGACACTCTTGGTGCACCCCTTTGTGGACTGTGTGTACAGCCTTGTTGTAGTTAAGTCTTGATTGTTGTTGGTATCACTGGGAGGAATTGACCTCCAGGCCTGTTGGCTGTGAGGATCAGCTGTGTCTATGCTGGGAGAAGTTCTGTGCTGGAGACAGCCTTATAGGGTTAGACTTGCCAAATTGCAATAGCCTCTGTGCTCAACTTGGATGGGGTGGAGTCTCAGGGTGGAGCAGACAGTCTTGGCTTCCAGTCAGCCTTGCCCTTGCGCGCGTGCGCACCTGCAGACCTTTGCCTTCCCCGGCTCTCGAGTCTCTGCCCGAGAGTCCAGATTTCCCCCACAAGAGCGTGGGTCCCCAGGGGCTCGCCTGGAACTGGGGTTCAGTGCAGTCAGAACTGGGGTTCAGTGCAGTCAGGAGCTTCTGACTCCCTTCTGCTCGGGAAAGCCTGTGGCAACCTCCGCAGCCTTTGTGCACACTGGCACGTGCATCTCCAGAACGCTGCCCACCGGGGCTCCCCTGGGTCTCCCCCGGGTCTCCAAGTCTCCAGGTGCCTTTCTCTCTACCTGACAGTCCAGACGCCCCCTGTATGAGCCTGGGTCCACGGGGTTTCGCCCGGGACTGGGGTTCAGTGCAGTCAGAACTGGGGTTCAGTGCGGTCGGGGGCTTCCTTCCCCCTTCCGCCAGTGAAAGTCAGCCAGGCTCTCTGCCACCCTTCCTCTCTGCGTGCACAAAGACCCTTTGCCGTACTTCCAATTCTCTGTGAGCTTTTCTCTTTCCTTGTAGTTGTAGAATTTCCACTCAGCCAGCTTTCCTGTGGTTCTGGATGGTGTCCGTTCTGTCTTGTAGTTGTAGTTTTGAAATTGTTGTGCGAAGCAGCAGTTTAGGTGCTTACCTATGCCGCCATCTTGGTTTCTCTTTAAATATTAAAAAAAAAGAACTATTAAGGAACAATCAGGAAGTCATAGTGATTAATTTCATGTAGTGGTGTGGAAGAAAAGATCAAGAGTAGCTCCAAAGATTTGAACTATAATAATCTAAAGAAAAATAGTATTGCCATCAATAACAGGGATGCCATGCTGAGCTTCACAGTTACAAGAAGACACATTGATTGGATTTTGCACCATAGAGTGCATCAAAGATAGAGTGCACTCAAGTTCTTCATCCCTTCCTCTTTCCTTGCCCTCTAGTTTTCTGTACAGTGTCAGATTATACCTGTGTCACCAGGGGAAATTTCTGGTTTGATCATTCAACTAAATCAATATTTACTGGGCATCCACTGTGTGCCAACCATTGTCAGAGGCACTGCATCCATACCCGTACACTTGACCATTGCTTTGCTTCATCTCTTTGCATGTTTAGGTAACAAATAGAGAATTAGTGGATCTTTAAAAGTCTGGAATAGATTCTTCTTCCTGTGTTATGTTTGGTAAGTATCTCTGCCAGTTAGTCAGTCTGGACACATCTACAGCTCAAGACTTCTCTTGTAGACCAAACTCCCATATTTTCTGTGATTGCTTCAGAGGAAGATTCTGAACAAGGAATTAGAAATTTTCTATGTGCTATAAAGTTCTAGCATTCAAAATAGAGACTCTCAAGCTTATCAGGCAAGAAAATGTCAAGGCCAATGAAAATGCCTGCTATAGTGCCATCTTTGTACAGATAACTTACTGCTATCTAGAGCAGAAATGAACATGGGCCTTTGAAGTTGCCAATGGTCTCCCAAGAGGATTCTGGGACATAAGGCTCTGGCATTTCACTCTCTTTAATATTTTATGTAAGTCCTCTGTCAGATTATAAGCAAACACAGCTCCTCTTGGTTAGTAGTAGCATGTTTACTATGGGCAAAGAAATTTAATATGAACTCTGAGAAGGAAATAATTTTAGGGCAAGGTTACAGGTGCATGCATAATTTGCAGAAAGGAAGGTGGATGGATGAGGGAAAGTTTCAGGTTAGTTCATGAGAAGAGGACAGAATAGGTACAAGAAGGGAGGGAGAAACAAAAGGTGATTGTGAGGCTGGCATGACAGCAGGAGGTCAGAATGAAGAGCTGTGTTGTTGCACCAGTGTCTCTGGCATCTCCTAGTCATAATGGGCAGAGGAAGGGTGAGTTGTACTGTGTTCTGTGTTTATTGATCTCACTCAGAAGGTGACAACAATACCTAGAAGGTTCAAGAAACACCCTTCCTCCATAAATTCCAACCCAAATTTGACTGTTATAAGAAGCAACACAATCTTATGTAATGCAAAGCACTTTCTTTATTCTTTTAAATAACATTAACTCTGGTTGATTACCCTGAAGGCTCTGTATTAATAATTAGAATCCCTTACCCAAAATATGATAAACTTCCTACAAACACAATGTCAAAAATCTTGAAAGAACTGTTGTTACCTGAAATTCCTTTCAAGTTAGCTTTGAGTGGGTCAAAAAGATCGGTGACTTCCCCCCAAATTAATGTCTTTTAAGTTGACATGATTTTAGATCCTAAATCTAAAAAACAAATCATCAACTTTTATTTAAAATTCTCATTTGATATACGTTTATATGCACCATATAACCTCCAAACCCCCAACTTGGATGTCAGGGTTCTCCAGGCTCATTTCTGGCTCTATCCTTTATTGCTCCTTCCCATAAACTCTACTCACTGAATAATCCAGTCACACAGGACTCTCTCTCACCTCTGTGCATTTGTGTCTGCTGTTCTTTCCAGATGTCCTTCATCTTCCTTGACAACCTTTGAATGACTACACTCTTCTCTAAGCCCAATTCAATTGTTATCCCCAACTCTCCAGCTGTTTGGTGACCTTTGGTTATTAAAGCCTCATTTACACTTTGTTTGTTCTACTCTTTTTTTTTTTTTTAATTTTTTTTATTGATTTCAGAGAGGAAGAGAGAGAGAGAGAGAGACATTAATGATGTGAGAGAATCATTGATTGGCTGCCTCCCGCAGGGACCCCATTGGAGATGGAGCCCGCAATCCTGGGCATGTGCCCCTGACCGGAATCGAACCTGGGATCCTCTGGTCCGCAGGCCGACGCTCTATCCACTGAGCCAAACCAGTTAGGGCTGTTCTACTCTTTTGATGTATAGAACATTTTGCTTCCTCTCACTGTTGTTTATGACATCATAAGCTACTTGAGAAGAGAGGCTATCCTGAATTTTTTATTTTCTAGTAATAATTACTGAGTGTTTACCATGTGCTAGGCACTGAGAAAATTATTTTATGTAGATTATTTAATTTCATGTTCATAACTATGTTATTATTATCCTCACTTTAGAGATGACAAGACTGAGGCTTAAGAGTAAAGAAACGTACCCAAGATGACAATGAATACATGGTGGAGCTCAACTCAAATCGAGGCTGTCTGAGTGCAGAGTTTCCCATCTACATTTTGATACCTCGCATCCCATGTGGCATCTCACACACAGTAGATGCAGAAAAGTTGTTGACTGAGAATTGATAGTGTCTCATTTAATATGTTTATAATTTATAAGACATATTTTTATGTTTGCTGTGTGCAGTGTGTGCCTTCAGTGCACAGCAGGGAAGGAATGCAAGTTAAATCTTTGGTTTCCTAGTAAGTCCTGAGAGCAGGGAGAATCAGCACACCAACTTTGCAGTATTTCTGAAAAGGCAAGGTATTTAAAATCTTATTGTTGAGGTATCTTTAGAAGGACTGCTGACATTTTTCTTGAAAATAAAAATGTTTAAAATGGAGTTTAGATGGTCTTTTTCTATAAAACATGCAGGATTTGTAAGAGAGTAAAAATACTGGACAAAACCATTTAATATCAAAAGTCTTCATTGCCATATGAGACAATATGATCAATATTTTGAATAAAAGTATCAGATTTTCTCATAAGTGGATGTTTTGGATCCACATGCTTTCTCCAAGTCAACCTTACATTTCCAAGCATAACTTTGATTAACTCTCCTGAAATTTCTTAAATATTTAAAATACATCATTTGAAGACTCTTGATGCTAAAACATAGTGGTTAAGAGAATGAACTCAGAAATCCAGTGCTGAGATTTGAATCCTGGCTCAGCCTGTGATGAGCTGAGGACTTGGGACATGTTAGTTTATTTTTTTTGACCTCAGTTTCCTCATTTGTGAAACGAGCATAACAGTAGTTCTTTTTCTTAGCTTTGGGAAGATTAAGTGAAATAATGGTTGTAAAGTGCTGAGAACAATGCCCAGCATTGCTCATGCACTTTATTGTTACTATTGTGGTTTTATTGTTTCTAATGGTATCAAGAAATTGCTAAGGAATGTTTGAAATCAAGTATGGTGATTATGGTAGATAATAAAACTGTAATACCATTTTTAGTGACTAAACATAATAGTAAAAGTGAAATGCAACTATAAAAGATGAGTGATTTTTTTTTTGTATGGCTATGAAGGCTGGTCCAGAAGAAATACTACCAAAATATCTTGAGTTAAAAACACAGAAACACCTTTTACCAAAAAAACAGACAAGAATATCACAAGAAAACTGTAGACCATTATCCATTATAAATAGATGCAAAAATCCTCAACAAATACTAGCAAATTGAATCCAGCAACATATAAATCACCAGTGGCCTGGTGCATGAGATTCATGCACATTAAAAGGGAATTAATTAGAGGAAATATTTTAATATTGCTATTTTCCCTTTCTTTATAAAAGAAGTGTCAGAGATGAAAGAAAATTAGTAAAATGTATATGAAAATCTTCCTCCTGTCAGAGTCTGGGGTGCGCCACGGGACCCAGAGTCAAGTCCCCACCCACTCACGTGCACCTCAAAATCATGTGAGACCCAGACCCGGCCAGCCCCACATGCATCAAGCCCCGCTGGGCGGGAGGCACAGCCTCAGGTCCCCCAGCCTGGCGCCAGGTGGGGGGTGCAGCTTCAGGTCCCCTGGCGCATGCCGGGCAGGGGGCATGGCCTGAGGTCCCCTGGCCTGGGTTGGGGTGGGGGGAACACCTTGAGGTACCCCATCAAGCCCCGCTGGGCGAGGGGGCGCAACCTGAGGTCCCACATCAAGCCCTACTGGGCAGGTGGGGGTCACAGCCTCAGGTCCCCCGCCCAGGCCTGGCACCACGCAGCCTCAGGTCCCTGCTTATTGCTCGTTTATGGCTTATTACGGGAACCCAGCCTCCACTGTGCGTGCCACCATCTTGTGACGGTGTGAGGATCAATTTGCATATGACCTCTTTATTATATAGGATACCATGATCAAGTGGGGTTTATCCCAGGAATACAAGGTGGGTTCAACATGTGAAAAATCCATCAGTGAAAAACGGCATATTAACAGAGGAAAAGACAAGGCCACATGATCATCTCAATAGATGCAGAAAAAGCATTTGACAGAATTCAACACCCTTACACAGACACACAAAAAACCCCACATTCAACAAATTTGGAATAGAAGGCAACTTTTTCAACCTGGAAAAGGGCATCTACAAAAAATCTACAGCTAGGGTAATACTTAATGGTGATGAACTGAATGATTTTTTTCCCTAAGATCTGGAAAAAGACAAGAATGTTTACCACTTCCATTTAACCTTGTACTGAAGGGTATACAGGGATATTATGAAAGAAAAAGAAATAGAATTCACCCATATTAGAAAGGAAGAATTAAATCTATCTCTATTCAAGATGACTTGGTCTTGTACATAAGAAATCTTAAGGAATCCACACACAGAAAAAACTATTAGAGCAAATGAGTGAGTTCATCAAGGTGACATAATATAAGATTAAGATACAAAATTAACTGTTTCTTTATACTAGTAATAATGATCTGAAATCCCATGTATAATAACATCAAAAAGAATAAAATTCTTAGAAATAAATTTAACAAAAGAAATGCAAAACTTGTTCACTGGAAACTAAAGACAAGTCATTGAAAAAAACTGAAGTACTGGCAAATGAAAGATTCTGAGTTCATAGACTGTGGCACTTAATTGTGTTAGAAAGAAATATTCTCCAAATTGACCTACAGATTCTACACAGTCCTTAACAAAATTCCAGCTGCTTTCCTTTTTGGAAGAAACTAAGTTAATTCTAAAATTCATATGAAAATGCATGGGACCCAGAATAGCCAAAACAATCTTGAAAAAGAACAAAGTTGAAGAACTCACACTTTCTGATTTCTAAGTATACTAAAAAAGTAGTAATCAAGACTGTGTGGTACTGGCAAAAGTATAAACATTTATGTCTATAGAATAGAATTTAAAGTCCAGACATAAACCCATACATTTATAGTCAATTGATTGTGACAAGGGTGCCAAGAAAATTCAGTGGGATTTATCAATAAACTAGAGGCCTGTTGCATGAAAATTTGTGCAAGAATAGGCCTTCCTTCCCATGGCTTCACTCCCGGCTGCCTGGGAGCCTGCAAGTCTTCGCTCCTGCCCAGAGCACTGCTCCTGTAGCTCCCTCCGCCCCCCGTCCTTCTCCCCGCCCCCCATAGCAGGTGTCCCACCCTGCCCGGCTGCTCCGTGCCTGCATATGCAAATTAACCCACCAGCTTTGTTTGGTTAATTTGCATACTCACTCCTGATTGGCTGATGGGCGTCATGAAGGTACAGTCAATTTGCATATTTTTCTTTTATTAGTGTAGATGGCACTGAGGCAATTGGATAGCTACATGCAAAGAATGAAGTTGGACCTTTACCTCATACCATATATAAAAATTAATTGAAAAGACAACTTAGAACACAACATAGATCTTTGTGACCTTGGTTAAGTAATGGTTTCTTACATATTACATTTAAAAAGCACAAGAAAAAATAGATTAATTAAACTTCATCAAAATAAAAAACTTTTGTGCTTCAAAAGAAACCAACAAGAGCCCTAGCTGGTTTGGCTCAGTGGATGGAGCATTAGCCTGCAGAATGAAAGGTCCCAGGTTTGATTCTGGTCAAAGGCACATGCCTGGATTGCGGGCTCGATCACCAGTAGGGGTATGCAGGAGGCAGCCGATCAGTAATTTGCCTCATCATTGATGTTTCTACCTCTCCCTCTCCCTTCCTCTCTGAAATCAATAAAAAAAATATATTTA
Organism: Plecotus auritus; assembly: GCF_963455305.1. Lineage (NCBI taxonomy): Eukaryota > Metazoa > Chordata > Mammalia > Chiroptera > Vespertilionidae > Plecotus > Plecotus auritus. Next base: position 95,897,590 of record NC_137772.1, on the reverse strand, counting down.
AAACATAAAAAAATAATAAAAAGAAACCAACAAGAAAGTGAAAAGATAGCCTATAAAATGGGAGAAAATATTTACAAACTAGAGGCCCGGTGCATGAAATTCGTGCATGGGGGTGTGTGTCCCTCAGCCCAGCCTGCACTCTCTCCAATCTGGGACCCCTCGAGGGATGTCCGACTGCCCACCAGGATTGGGCCTAAACAGGCAGTCTGACATCCCTCTCACAGTCCAGGACTGCTGGCTCCCAACCGCTTGCCTGCCTGCCTGCCTGATTTCCCCTATCCCAGTGGTTGGCAAACTGTGGCTCACGAGCCACATGCAGCTCTTTGGCCCCTTGAGTGTGGCTCTTCCACCAAATACCACGGCCTGGGCGAGTCTATTTTGAAGAGGTGGCATTAGAAGAAGTTTAAGTTTAAAAAATTTGGCTCTCAAAAGAAATTTCAATCATTGTACTGTTGATATTTGGCTCTGTTGACTAATGAGTTTGCCGACCACTGCTCTATCCGCTTCTGCTTGCCAGCCTGATCACCCCCTAACCACTCCCCTGCCATCCTGATCGATGCCTAACTGCTCTGCTACCGGCCCAATTGCCCCTAACTGCCCTCTCCTGTAGGCCTGGTCACCCCTAACTGTCCTCCTCTGCAGGCCTGGTCCCCCCCAACTGCCCTCCCCTGCAGGCCTGGTTGCCCCCAACTGCCCTCCCCTGCAGGCCTGGGTCCCCCCAACTGCACTCCCCTGCTGGCCTGATCGCCCACAACTGCCCTCCCCTGCTGGCCATCTTGTGGTGGCCATCTTGTGTCCACATGGGGGCGGCCATCTTGTGTGTTGGAGTGATAGTCAATTTGCATATTACCTCTTTATTATATAGGATTACATATCTGATAGGGAACTGGTATCCAGAATATATAAAGAACTATTACAACTCAACAATAAAAAGACAACCAATTTAAAAATGGACAATGGATTGAAATAGTATTTTTCCATATCTATCTATATAATAGAGGAATATGCAAATTAGCCAGGACGCTGTAACATCATGACTGAATAGCAGGGACCTGAGGCTGCATGGCGCTTGGCTGGGGTGAGGGACCTTAGGATGCACTCCCCACCCTTTTGGGCTTGACAGGGGATCCCAGGTTGCACCCCCTGCCCTGGCGCCAGGCCAGGAGATCTCAGGCTGTGCCTTCCCATCACCCCAGTGCCAGGCCATGGGACCTCAGGCTGCACCCCCTGCCCAGTGGGGTTTAACAGGAGACCTCAGGCTGTGCCCCCACACTGGCGTTGGGCTGGGAGACCTCAAGCTGCTTCCCCTGCCCCAGCACTCGGCCGGGGGACCTAAGGTCGTGTCCCCTGCCCAGTGGGGCTTGACAAGGGACCTCAGGCCACACCCCCCACCCTGGCACTGGGCCGGGGGACCTGAGGCTGTGCCCCCCCACCCAAAGGGGCTTGACGGGGGTGGTGCCAGCCGGGTCTGGGTCTCCCCCAATGGGGGTGGGGCCGGCTGGGTCCGGGTGTCCTGAGTTTTCGAAGCATGTGTGGGTGGTGGGCAGGGACTTGACTCTAGGTCCCACAGTGTGCCCCAGACTCTGACAGGAGGGAGATTTTCATATACATTTTACTAATTTTCTTTCATCTCTGACAATTCTATTATAGAGAAAGGGCAAATATCAATATTAAAATATTTTCTCTAATTAATTCCCTTTTAATGTGCATGAATTTTGTGCACCGGGCCACTAGTAGGTATATAAATGGCCACCAAGTACATAAAAGGATGCTTGACATCATTAGTCATTAAGAAAATGCAAATGAAAGTCATAATGAGATACCATTTCACATCAACTAGGATGGCTACAATAAAATAAGATGGGGACTTTCTCTTCCTACAGCTGTTGTTACACACAGTTATGAGGTCAGATGGGCAGCTGTTGTCTTGCCTGCAGCCTGGGGAGGAAGCCAAAGCATAGTGGAGCGCATTGCTGCAGGGCAGAACAGGTGAATACATCCTAACTAACATAATTAAAAAGAACTACACAGTTCCTGAAGGTAAGCTTTATAATATCCCTACTTTTTAATTCATAATTTGGGAAAGTAGTCTTTGTTCTCTTCTTTCTCCTTTCTCTCCATGAAGAACTCTTTTCTTTTTTTACTGCTCCAAAGCAATGTATTCTCATTGGCAAATGTAACCATAATCTTTTTAACAGTGGAAATAATTTCATCATTCCTTTTATATGTGTTAGAGGAGCTAGGGCAGTGGTCGGCAAACTCATTAGTCAACAGAGCCAAATATCAACAGTACAACGATTGAAATTTCTTTTGAGAGCCGAAAACCAACTTCTGTACATGGGCCACGAAGTTTCAATCGCACTGTATGTGCGCACCCACACGTGGTATTTTGTGGAAGAGCCACACTCAAGGGGCCAAAGAGCTGCATGTGGCTTGTGAGCCGCGGTTTGCCAACCACTGAGCTAGGGGATGAAAGCAGGGTAAGCAGGAAGCCAGGATACTATAGGAAGAGGAGGGGAAAAGAAAACCAAGTAACAACTAGGCAAGAGGAACATAACAGAAGATACTATTTTCTTTCTTTCTTTTTCTAAGTTGTTGGTTGGTTTATAAAGTCCTTTGACCAAAAACAAACAAACAAACAAACAAACAAAAACTTAGGACAGTAAAGGCTAGGTAAATTGCAGTATATTACCATTAGTCAAGCTATGTGAGCAAACATTCTATCATTGTATTCAGGTCACATTATCACTAAAATCAGTCTTCAGAGAAGCCTTCAAAAAGTTCCTGGTTTGTTACGATTTTTGACATTTAAAACTCAATTGTAAGAATGCCTTATAAGTTATGCTAAATGGAAAAAATCCTTGGGGTTTTTGTTAGACTAAATTTTATTTGTAAATACTTGACTGAACATGTAGAAGTTTGAAAGGGCTCAGCTGAGTTCATTGATGAATTCATTCATGTAGCAGTAATAAACCCTTATACTTGCACAGTGTTTTAAAATTTTCAAAGTGTTCTCACAAGCAGTCTTGTTAGGTAGAAAGCACAGAATTATCTATCAGAGCTCAAGGTCAGAGTAGGAATACTGAGTTCATGTCCAGCTGCTCTGATTAAAAATATCTGCTATTCATTACACCATTTATCTCTTCTAATTCAGTCACATTAGGTAAAATAACATGAATATTAATAATTATCTTTACAACTTTTCATTTCAATATGTTTTAACATTCTTAAGGGGGTAGGAGATAAGGACTAAACTTCTTGTTCTTTAATGTTTCCATTCATTAAAAGTCAAAATAATATATAGAAAAATAACCACCAGCATCACAAGGAAACACTCTCCAAGGTCTGAAAATTAAAAAAATAAATAAAAGAGCAGTAAGCTAAAATTTTTTTTATAAATCTCTGAAAAGTAAGAAGGGATTTTTTGTTCCTTAATATTTAAGGAACAAAGCCACATATTATTTATTTGTTATTTTTTGTTTTCCCCTAATAATTGGACCACTTATTGGAACAAGAAATGATTTCTCAATATAATCTAATAAAAGAGTAATATGCAAATTAACCACCACTCCGCTACACCCACAAGCCATGCCCACCAGCCAATCTGGAGCGAGTATGCAAATTAACCCAACCAAGATGGAGAGAGCAGGAGGGAGGCTTGGGTTTCCCCAGCAATGGAGGAAGCCAAGCTTTCCGCAGACCCTGGCCAGCCCAGGCCTCCACTCCAGGCTACAAAGTTTCAATTATAGAAGGTAAATAAATCCCAACAAAAATGGCAGCAGCCACGGAGCTGGAGAGAGCAGGAGGCTAGGGTTGCCCCCGGCGATGGAGGAAGCCAAGCTTCTGACGCCCTGGCCTGCCTTGGTCTCCGCTACAAACTTTCAATTATAGAAGATAAATAAATTCCAACAGAAATGGCTGCCGCCACAAAGCAAGCAGAAGGCTTGGCTCTGCTCCAGGCTACAAAGTTTCAATTGTAGAAGATAAATAAATCCCAGATACCAGGGCCTCCACTTGGGTCGCCGGGGGGCGTGGCCAGCCTGCAAACCACCACAGGACCCTCGCCCAGGCCTCCCCACACCCCAAGGGAACCCCCACCCTGATCCGGGACACCCTTCAGGGAAAACCAGCTGGCCCCTACCTGTGCACCAGGCCTCTATCTTATCTAATAAAAGAGTAATATGCAGATTGACCATCACTCCAACACACAAGATGGCTGCCCCCATGTGGTCAAAGATCCTGCCCCCATGTGGACACAAGATGGCCACCACAAGATGGCCAGCAGGGGAGGGCAGTTGAGAGGAACCAGGCCTGCAGGGGAGGGCAGTTAGGGGTGACCATGCCGGCAGAGAAGGGAAGTTGGGGGTGACCGGGCCTGCAGGGGAGGGCAGTTAGGGGTGACCAGGCCTGCAGGGGAGGGCAGTTAGGGGGGACCAGGCCTGCAGGGGAGGCCAGTTAGGGGTGACCAGGCCTGCAGGGGAGGGCAGTTAGGGGCAAACAGGCTGGCAGGGGAGCAGTTAGGCATCAATCAGGCTGGCAGGGGAGTGGTTAGGGGGTGATCAGGCTGGCAGGCAGAAGCGGTTAGGGGCAATCAGGAAGGCAGGCAGGCGAGCAGTTGGGAGCCAGCAGTCCTGGATTGTGAGAGGGATGTCCAAACGGGCAGTCCGACATCCCTCATGGGGTCCCAGATTGGAGAGGGTGCAGGCTGGGCTGAGGGACACCCTCCCCCACCCCACGTGCACGAATTTCATGCACTGTGCCTCTAGTATACTATAACTATTATCCATGGAGATATGATGAATAGGTACCAATTCAAGCAAGTCAATAGTATTCAAAACACATCAAAGACTTGATATATAAGTAGTTTCAAAAATGGCTCTTGGTCGAACGTTTAAAGAGTGTTCTTTAGTCTCACACTGAGATTAAAATCTTACCAGTAACAATGTGGCTCCAAAGGCAAACCAAAACAACCATGGGTCCTGCCAGATAAGCCTCATTCATGATGCAGCCATCTATACTTTTATTTTATTTTTTATTGTTTTTGAAGTAGAGACTAAGTTTTTAATTCATGTACTTAAATACCAATCTGGGCAACAGCAAAATGAGAAGCTTACATACTCAAAAAAATACTTTTTTTATACAACCAAGACATTTTTTAATACACGAATGAAACAAATGAAAAGCTAGTCATAGTCTCCTTAGAAGCTAGACCTTGAATTTTAAAACTTATCACTGTTTCTTGATTTCTCTGTTTAGGACTTTCCTTTATCATAATTCTCTTTCTTTCTTTCAGCCAGTCTACAGCTAAAATTAAAATTTACAATCAGATTTACTGAGTCTCTCAGTGTAAGATATTTCAGCTTATTTCCACCCACACCATATACACATCACAGATTTATCATTGTGCTTCAAAATAACTGAATATTCTAAAGTTTCTTTATTCCAAAAAATACATAAATTATATAGCTTTTTTAGGCTTTAGGTATTTTCAATACAAAATGGTAGCATCATCCATCCTTGTCCACACCATAGGACTGCTCTGAAGAGGAAATAAAACTGGAGAGAGCAACCTGAACGGGCACCACGTTCTCTGTACACCTTTGTGGACACACATACACCTTTGTGGACACACATACACACACACACACCCCTCACAATATTTCCAAGATTTGGGGGAAGTTGTGAGGGGCGTTCTAGAAAGTTTGATGCCCCCCACATTAAAATGAGCTCACAGAAAAAGAAAAAGAAAAAAAGGGCCAAACATGCAAATCATTAAGAGCTTCAATTGAAATCACAAAGTATATACATGATCGAAAAGGTGAAGACTGACCAACCTATACATTTCTGCATTTAATTAAAAAACAAAACAAACACAAAAGCCTCCAGATCAGTGATATTTCCACTTCTGAGAATGATTCGGTCCAATTTGAGAATTTCGTTATTTCTAGCAATAAGCCGTACAATCCAGCGGAGGAATTCATTCAGTACAGATGAGAACACACCCGCATTCTAGGCTTTTCCTGCAGGCCACGTGGAAGGTGATACTGTCTAAAGTTGCTAAAGGATTCTTCTTGCAATGTCTCAAATATATATTTTTATATTTAAGAAACATGTCCTATTAGTTAGCACCTTAGGCTCAAGTAAAAAAAGTTCTTTGGCCCAGAATTCTAGAGTCTCCCTATACAACCTCCTGGTAATTCTTGTGTCCTTGCCAGAAAATTACGCATCGAAGTACAGTGTAACAATTCTGGCATCGTTTACATCTTTGAACGAGTCCATTACCTGGAATGGTTCAATAAATAGTTTGAGTTCATTTAATAACACCCCCTAGCGATTTCATAATGGGGTCTTTAGAGAAAAATGGAAGTAGAATTTCACCAAATAACTCTGGATGGCAACAAAGATGTTGTCTCCGGGCAGTGAATGGCAATCTGGGATGTAGAAACAGTATTAAATGCTACCGATAACCCACGTGAATGCCAAGGAAGCGAGATTCAAAGCAAGCTGAGCAGCACGTAGGGCTGGTCCGGCCTGTGGCACGGGCTCCCCCTGGAGAGGCCACACCCGCCTCTCCTCACAGCTTAAATGAGATGCCAACACCTTTTTGGGAAACTAAATACATTTTAATAGAAAACAAAATACAAAATAACTCTCTTCAGAGAAAAAAACCCAGAAAGATTTAATCCCTTTCCCACAAATCAGACCTCGCTCTATCCTCGGGGTTTTTAGATGTGTGCATTCGTACTTACAGTTTGTTCCACAAAGTGTTCATCAAGCTGCTATTGCGATGCAGGAGGCAGGAGCAGTGACCTCAAGAAGCAAAAGGCCGAAAAAGCCACACCTCGGACGAAATGCTCGCGGGGGCAGCCAACGCTTTCTAATGCTGCCTCTGGACTGATCACCTCACATTATTTTCATTTCTTTCCGACATTTCGGGGGAGGGGGCGGGAAGGCTTGTTCACAGAAGTGAACCATGAGGTCTTGCTTTCCCACCATCACTGCACGAGCCCAAGGCTTTCTCCACTGGATGCACCCACTTCTAGGAACACGTCGGGGGAAGGGGGGTGACCCACCTGTCGCCCAGAAATCCTCCCTTTCCCACAAGACACTGCGCTCCCACAGCCCCTGAATTCCCTGAACCTCAAAATGCCAAGCATCACAGCCAGTGCCAGGAGCCAGACCTGAAGGTGGAGAGCAGAGAGGCACCTCTGCTGGCGCTAGGCTTCCCCTTCTCCATAATAATAATAATTGCTATAATTATAATAACAATAATAAAAATCCTGCTCTCTGCGGGGTCACGGGAAAGGAGAGGCCTTTCCCAGGATGATCCTCGCCCCCTTCCTCGACCCTAGTCTCCACCCCTGCATTCTCGCCAGCGGCTGTGACCTGCGACCCTCCTGGGACCAAAGCGGCCGCCCAGACCGTCAGCAGCATTGTGGTTCCACAAACGGGGGAAGAATGAGACAGACAGGGGCTGCTCTCGAGAGGACATGGGCATCTTTGGAAGAATGTGCCCCTCACCTCCAGAGCATCTCAATTCTTGATCTCAAGTCCGCTTATCACCACCACCTGTCCGTACCCCCGCCCCCGCGTCCTCGACATTGGGGGGCTGATGAAGGGGTGACACGCTCAGGATGCCCGCACAGGACACGGGGAGAGGTGGGGAGTCTTTCACAGTCAGTCAAAGATGCAGCCTGGAGCCCTCGCTCCACGGCTGCCCAGTCCGTCAGGAGGGTAAAACAAAACTGCTGGAAGCCAATTCCAGCATGTTAGCAGGGCTGAATCATCTGGGATGGCTAAAAAGCATCTCCCCCAAATCTGAATAGGACATTTCCCCAAACCTAAAGATTCGTATATATTATTGCTTGCTGCTAGACAGCTCAAGGCATCTTAATCTGCATGTTATTGCCTCCTGTTGGCCAAACACCTGAACAGCTGTAGGCTATTCCCCAATCTGACAATGCTTCTGTACCCTACCCTTTGCAACCCTACCCTTTGAAGTGTATGTCTCCACCTTGCCTTAGGACAAATTGTGTTAATAAAAGCAGGGTCCTGAGTCAAGGGGTAGTCTTTAGCTCCTTTAGCTGAAGCTCCTCTGACCCCCAATGCCTTTCAAAATTATCTTTCATCCTTGGACTCCTTAATCTACGCAGCAGCTCCTTTCTCCAGATGGCTGAACCCTTTGTAATGCTGGGACAAGAACCCCGGCACAAAACAAACAAAACAAAACAAAACAAAAACAATGTTCCTGATTTTCCTGTGTGATTCCCGTCACCAGGCGGAGGTTGCAGGCCATGAACTGCACGCTCAGGACGGTGCTCATCTGCCCCGTGTACTCGCCCACGAGCTCGCCCAAGGAGCCTTCGGCGCCCCGCTGCAAAAGCTGTTCGGATGTCCCAGATACACACCGAGTTGTCCATGGACACTGAGGCCACCAGGCTGCTGTCAGGGCTGAAGATGAGGCTGGTGATGTTGTCCGTGTGGCCGCACAACTCCTTGTAGAGGGTCCTGGAGGCCAAGTCCCACAGCTTCAGCCTCTGGTCCTCGCCCGCCGATGCCAGGTACTTACCATTGGGAGAAAAGGCGAGAGAGAGCACCGGCCACAATAGCCTGTGAACAGCCCCACCGAGTTCCCCTGCTGGGCGCTCCACAGCCGGACAGTCTTGTCAGTGGAGCCCGTGGCCAGGTAGTTGGAATTGGGGTGGAATCTGACACAGTCCACATCCGCCAGGTGGCCTGCGTATATCCTCAGCGGGTCCATCCGATCGAAGGACCACAGCCATGCAGTGGGACCTGCTGGTGAAGTACAGGCTGTAGGGGCTGATATCCAGGTCCCACATGGAGTAGGCGTGTCCCTGGTACAACACAGTGTTGGTGAAGGTTCCCAGGTCCCAGTACCAGATGGACATGTCCTTGGGGCCAGAGAGCAGCCCTGAGCTGTCAGCGCGGAAGTGCGTGCTGTACACGGTCCCACAGTGTCTCCGCACGGTCTTCATCTCAGTGCCCGAGGCCGTCTCCTCCTCCTCCTCCTCCTCCTCCTCCTCCTCCTCCTCCTCCTCCTCCTCCTCCTCCTCCTCCTCCTCCTCCTCCTCCTCTTCCTCTTACACAATGTCGCAAGCCAGGAGGATGCGGAACACGTCCACTTGATGGGGCTCCGATTTCAACTTCTTGGATCGTAGACTCCAAAGTTTGATACAGGAGTTGTCAAACCTGGCGTGAACAGCTTGCTGTTGGGGAAGATCTCGATGGTGTTCAGCAGCTGCTCCGTGATGTAGAAGCAGATGGTGGTGAGGGACAGCAGGCCCTCTTTGACATGCCGAATGCTCTCCTGCAGACCTGCAGGGCGGCATCGTTCTGCAGGATTGGCCCGGCCACTCCCCTGGCTCCACGAGCAGCTGCTGCTGGCATAGAGCTGGTAGTCTGTCCTCTTGGCGTGCTGCACATCTTGGTGTAGGGTGAGGACCCTGCACAGGGCAGTGTTGTGTTTGGGAGGTAGCGGATCAGGTAGTGGTAGCTGTCTTCTTGGAGGCAGACCACGTACTTGTTGTCCAGGAAGGCGCGGAGCTTGAGGTTGGACAGGATGTCCTGGATGGTCTGCGTGGCGGCACTGCTCCACGACGTCCTTCTGGCTGGCGTTCTGCAGGAACATGCCATGGAAGCGGCCGTAGAAGCTCTCCGCTGTGCTCTGAGGGCTGTTCTGGACCAGGTGGAGGTGGAGGTAGACAAAGAGAGGGTACAGGAGAGGCATCACTTCGTGGCTATGCTGGGAATCGGAATCGGTGAGGAAACTCCGCAGCCGCCTAAACTGCTCTTCATACTGCTGAGACGCTGCCTGGCATGGGGCTGTGGACACGATGTTGGCACAGCCAGACTCTGATTGGACTGTGAGGTTGGCTGCCATCTCCTTGGGGTCTGGGACAGGCGCAGGCCTTGCTTCAGGGGACCGTTGGTGTCCTCGTACTGCCGGCATTTGAGGTAGCAGGACACCGCCATCTGAATCTGCTCAGTGCGCACCCTTTTCATGACCTATGCATTTCATTTCTGGATTACCAAAGAGAGTCTAAAAGCTTTGTTTAAATGGAGGGGCACTGGGTCTGATCTGGCTGCGACTCAGTGATGCAATAAAACATATTCATCAACTTCCCAATAGTGACCCATCTTTTCACCATGCATTTGCACCACTTGGTTATTAGAAGTCTTCCACTGTATTGACAACTTAGATTATTCTTTGAGCATCCCAGGCAGCTCCGGCTCCCCCCAAGCCTCCACCAGGCACCGCTGCCTCCGGGATCAGGCTGCTTCTGCCTCCGTCGTCCCTTGCTGCGAGTAGTGATAGCCAGTATACTGCTTGCTACAGGGTCCTCCCCTTCCTCCATAACCATAGGACTGCTGTGACTGGTCATTCATGCTGTAACTTGTCTGGTAGAAATCCGTGTTTAAGTTATCAAAGCCTGACATTGCGAATGATCAATCGCAAAGGTGGCGCCTGATAACCCCTGAACTCCCTCCACGAAGAACTTTTAAAAAATTGTAGTATAATATATACAACATAAAATTTACCATTTTAAGTGTATAATTCAGTGGCATTAAGTGCATTCACATTGTTGTCCAACCATCACCACTAGTCACTTGAGAACTTTTTATCATGCCAAACTCAACTCTACCATTTAACATGAAGAGGGACTTTAAAAAAAAGATGGATAATAACAAGTGTTAACATTGATATGGAAAAACTGGGACCTCATATTTGCTGGTGACTGTAAAATAGTGCAGCTCCTTAGTGAAGTTGTCTGGTAGTTCCTCAAAATGGAAAATGTAGAGTTAACCCTTCATCCTGTAATTCCATTCATAGGTATATACCCAAGATAATTGAAAATATACACTTAGTGGCCAGATTATTATGATCTCTGAATGCATAATAATCTAGCCACTCAGTGTATATCCTATATAATAAAAGGCTAATATGCAAATTGTCTCCTTGACCAGGAGTTCGACCAGTAGGCAGGACAGCCAACCGCCCATGTCCCCTCCCCCTGGCCAGGCTGGCCGGACCCCACCCATGCACGAATTCATGCACCAGGCTTCATATATATATATATATATATATATATATATATATATATATATATTCTGAGTGGCCAGATTATTATGCATTCAGAGATCATAATAATCTGGCCACTCAGTGTATGTTCACAAAAAAATGTGCACATAGAAGCCAAAAAGTAGAAACAAGCCAAAAATGTCTTGGCACCTAAATGTTTATAAACTGATGGAAGGCTAAACAAAATGTAGTATATCCATATAATGGAATATTATCTCTCTATATAAAAGCTTAAGCAACCATTACAATCAGTTGACCAGTCGCTGTGATGTGCACTTGAGAAGGCTAAACCCTATTTTTGTAAAAACTACTGTTTGAAATTCTCTGCTATTAGATGATCACTTATTCTGTGAGCCAACTTTATTATTTTTAGACAGCCCCTTACTCTGTAAATTAACTTTGCTTTCTAGCTGCTTGAATAATAGGGAAGATAAACTTGGCTGTCTGACCTTGTAGACTAGTCATCTGACGTAAGGTCCAGAAAAACCCTTATTTGGGAGACAAAGGGGGGTGGAAAAATATAAATAGGGAAAGCTTCCTCCATGTTTTTACTCAGAATTTGAAAGATTTTTTTTTTCTCTGAGCCTGCCAGTGTAATAATAATAAAGTAGAACTCCATCTCTCTAAGCATTGCTTGGTTTTTCTGCAGATTTCTGTAACACACTGACCACCAGGGAGCAGACATTCAACCCAGGAGCTGCTTCCTGTTGGTCAGTGCACTCCCACAGCCAACCTCCTGTGTCCCTCCCCACCAGCCGGCCAGTCCCAATCGGCCCCAATCACTGGCCAGGTCAAGGGACCCCACCCATGCACGAATTCATGCACTGAGCCTCTAATTCAGTCATAAAAAGAATGGAGTTCTGATATATGCTACAATAAGGATAAACCTTGAAAAACCTGATCACTGTGGCTAGGACTTCCAGTACTATGTTGAATAAGAGTGGTGAAAGTGGATATACCATGTCATCTATATGTTAAGTGAAAGAAGCCAGACACAAAAGGTCACATATTATATGATTTAATTTCTATGAAATGTCCAGAATAGACAAATTCATAGAGACAGAAAGTAGATTAGTTGTTGCCTAGGGCTTTGAAAGAGGGGAAATGCAAGTGACTGCTATTGGGTTTTGAGTTTCTTCTTGAGGTGATGAAAATGTTTTGGAATTAGATAGTGGTGATGGTTGTACAACTTTGACAATATGCTAAAAACCTCTAAATTGTACATTTAAAAAGAATAAATTGTATAACATGTGAATTATATCTCAATTAAAAAAAAGAAGACTTCCTTAGTAAAAAACACAAACCATATACCATGATGATCAGCAGCTCCTTGAAGGAAGGGCAAAACTCATTCTGGATCGATGAGATCTGGTGAATCTTAAAAATACATATATCACTTCTAATATTAGAAAAACAATGTTCATGCTTAGCTTCCTACTATGTTGAACTAATAAGTAAGTGCTTTATTCATGTAACAATTATATATTTGACACTAGTGGCCCAATTGCATGAAATTTGTGCATGGGGGGGTGTCCCTCAGCCCGGCCTGCACCCTCTCCAATCTGGGACCCCTCAGGAGATGTCCGACTGCTGATTTAGGCCTGATCCCTCTCACAATCCAGGACTGCTGGCTCCTAACCGCTCACCTGACTGCCTGCGTGATTGCCCCTAACCACTCTGCCTGCCAATCTGCTCGTCCCCAGCTGTCCCCCAGACGGCCTGCTTGCCCCCAACTGCCCCCCTGCTGGCCTGCTCACCCCCAACTGCTCCCCTGCTGGTCTGATCACCCCCAACTGACCCCCACTGATGGCCTGCTCTCCCTCAACTGCTCCCCTGCTAGCCTGCTCACCCCCAACTGCCCCCCTGCCAGCCTGATCGTCCCCAACTGACCCCCACTGATGGCCTGTTCACCCCCAACTGCCCCCCCACTGGCCTGATCACCCTCAATGGCCCCCCCCACCAACTACCGTCCCATCCTGGCCTGATCACCCACAACTGCCCTCCCCTCTTGACCCCTAACCGCCTCTACCTTGGCCCTGCCACCATGGCTTTGTCCAGAAGAACATCCGGAAGGTCTCCTGGAAGGTCTCCTAGTCTAATTAGCATATTACCCTTTTATTAGTATAGATAGAGGCCTGGTGCATGGGTGGGGGCCAGCTGGTTTGCCCTGAAGGGTATCCCAGATCAGGGTGGGGGTGGCCTGGCGAGGGGCCTGTGGTGGTTTGTAGGCCAGCCATGCCCCCATTGGGGTGGGGGTCCCCGCTGGGGTGCCTGGCCAGCCTGGGTAAGGGGCTGAGGGACATTTTTAGGCTGGCCATGCCCCCCTAAAGAGGTTGGAAGTGTTTCTTTCTCTGGGATTTTTTGCAATAGTTTGAGGAGGATACGTGTTAGTTGCTAGTTGAAGGTTTAGTAAAACTCTCCTGTGAAGCCTTCTGGGCCAGGGCTTTTGTTTGCTGGGAGTTTTTTGATTACTGCTTCTATTTCATCAGTAGTTATTGACCTATTCAAGTTTTCTCATTCTCCTTGATTTAGTTTTGGGAGATGGTATTTTTTTAGGAATTTATCCATTTCATCCACATTGTCCTGCTTGTTGGTATATAATTGTTCCTAGTATTTTCTTATAATCCTTTGTATTTCTGTGGTGTCAGCTGTTACTTCTCTGCTTTTGTTTCTGATTTTAATTATTTGGGTCCTCTCTCTTTGTTTCTTGATGAGTCTGGCTAATGGTTTATCAATCTTTTTTTTATCTTTTCAAAGAACCAGCTCTTGGTTTCATTTATTTTTGTATATATTTTTTAGCCTCTATGTTTTTTTATTTCTGCTTTAACCTTTATTATTCCCTCCCCTCTACTTTCTCAGGGATTTTCTTGTTGGTCTCTTTCTAATTATTTAAGTTGTAGGGTTAAATAATTTATTATTAAATTTTCTTTTTTTAAAATATATTTTTATTGATTTCAGAGAGGAAGGGAGAGGGAGAGAGAGAGATAAAAACATCAATGATGAGAGACAATCATTGATCTGCTGCCTCCTGCACGTCCCCTCCTAGGGATTGAGCCCACGACCTGGGCATGTGCCCTTGACCAGAATTAACACGGGACCCTTCAGTCTGCAGGTCGACGCTCTATCCACTGAGCCAAACTGGCTAGCGCACTTTTTCTTATTTTTTGAGGTAGGCCTGTAGTGCTATTAACTTCCCTTTTAGGACTGCTTTTGCTGTGTCCCAGAGATTTTGGGTTGTTGTATGTTCATTTTTATTTGTTTCCAGGTAGTATTTTATTTCTTTTTTGATCTCTCTGTAACCCATTCATTGTTTAATGACATGCTATTTAGCCTCCATGTATTTGAATGTTTCTGAGTGTTTGTTATTTTGTAGTTGATTTCTAATTTCATTCCATTGTGATCTGTGAAGATGCTTGGTATGATTTGAATCTTCTTAACCTTGTAGAGTCTAGCTTTGTGGTCTATCTTTGAGAATAGCCCATGTACACTTGAGAAGAATGTATATTCTGCAGCTTTGGGTTGAAATGTTCTATAAATGTAAATTAAATCCATCTGATTCAGTGTATCTCTTAGAGTCTCTGTTTCCTTGTTAATTTTTTTGTCTGGAAGATCTATCCAGTGAAGTCAGCAGGGTGTTAAAGTTCCCTTCTCTGACTATATTGCTGTCGATCTCTCCCTTAAAGTCCTCTAGAAGTTTTTGTTTGTTTGTTTTTTGTTTTTTATATTTAGGTGCTCCTATGTTGGGTGCATATGTGTTTACCAGGGTTATAGCCTCTTGTTGGATCAATCCCTTTACTATTATGGTATGTAGTGACCTTTATGGTCTCTTGTGATGGCCTTCATTTTAAAGACTATTTTGTCAGATATGAGTATTGCTATCCCAGCTTTATTTTGGTTTCCATTTGTATGGAAAAATTATTCCATCCCTTCACTTTCATCCCATGTGAGTCTTTTGTTCTGAGGTGGGTCTCTTGTAGACAGCATATAATTAGGTCATGTTTTTGTACCCATTCAGCTACACTCTGCCTTTTTATTGGAGCATTTAATCCATTTACATTTAAGGTTAATATTGGTAGGTACTTATTTCTTGCCATTTTAATTCTGTATGTTTATGTTTCTCTCTCTATTTCTTTTTCTCATTATAGTAGTCCCTTTAGCATTTCTTTCAGTAATGTTTTGGCAGTGATAAGCTCCTTTAGCCTTTTTTTTTTTCTGTCTGGGAAGCTCTTTATTTCACCATCTATTTTGCTAGATATAGTAAACTTAGTTTCAGATCCTTGATTTTCATTACCTTGACTACTTCATGCTATTCCCTTCTGGCCCATAGAGTTTCTGATGAGAAATCAGCTGACAGCCTTATGGAAGTTCCTTTGTAGGTAACAAATTGCTTTTCTCTAGGTGCCCTTAAGACTCTCTCTTTGGCCGAAACCGGTTTGGCTCAGTGGATAGAGCGTCGGCCTGCGGACTGAAGGGTCCCAGGTTCGATTCCGGTCAAGGGCATGTACCTTGGTTGTGGGCACCTCCCCAGTAGGGGGTGTGCAGGAGGCAGCTGATCGATGTTTCTCTCTCATTGATGTTTCTAACTCTCTATCCCTCTCCCTTCCTCTCTGTAAAAAATCAATAAAATATATATTTTTTAAAAAAGACTCTCTCTTTGTCTTTAATTTTTGGCAATTAAATTATGATGTGTCTGGGTATGAGCCTATTTGGGTTCTTCTTGCTTGGGACTCTCTGTGCCTCCTGAACTCGTGTGACTTTTTCTTTCACCATTATTTCTTCAAACATGTTCTCTAACCCTTGCTGACTTTCTTCCATTTCCACCCCTATTATACAAATATTGTTAAGTTTCATGTTGTCCCACAGCTCCCTTAAGCTGTCCTTCATTTTTATAATTGTTTTTTTTCTTTTTGGTTCTCTGATTGAGTGATTTTTTTCTACCTTGTGTTTTAATTCATGATCTGATCCTCGGTGTCCTCTAATCTGCTGTGTATTCCTTTCACTGTGTTCTTTATTAGTGCTATGTCATTCTTCATAGTTACTATATCTTCTCTCATGTTGTTGAGTATTTTTGCCATCATTATTCTGAACTCTATATCTGATAAACTTATCTCTATTTCATTTAGCTCTTCTTCTGGATAATTTTCTGGTTCTTTCATTTGGGGCTTGTTTATTTTATTTATTTATTTTTTTGTCTCTTCATTTTGGCTGCCTGTTTGGATTTGTGACTATGTATTAGGTTGGTCTGATATGACTTCCAATCTCTAATAGAGGACAATGTCAGATGCTGTTTTTGACTCAACCTGAGCACCCTCTTTGGAGCTATCAGCAATCCATAGCTTGTGGCTCCCTCTGCTTGGGCTGGGTGCCTTTGGAAAGGACCAAGACAGGAACCAGGGTTTGCTTTTCCTTGTCCCAGGCCCCGGATTAGATCAGGCAAAGACTCAGAGCCTCCAGAAACCCACCTCTCCCTGCAGTCCCATTGACACTCAGTCTTGATTTGCCTCAGGCTATCGACCACAGGGTTAGGTGAGAGGTCTCCAAAAGGGTGGGGCAATTGCCTTCTCCTGATGCAAAAACTGCTTGGATAGCAAAGGTTCACTGCAGAAAGATTTCCCCCACAGCGTGAGGGACTGACTCAGCACATGATACCAGGGTGGCTGCCCTCTGAGCTCCAACCCCAGAGCCTCCACTCCTGGCTTCTGCTCAACACAGCTCCAGTCCACTCTGCCCTCCCTCTGCCAGAGCCCAAGGTGAGTGGCTGCACACAAAATTTTGTGTGTTAGCCCTTTATGAGGGTGCCTGCATTTCCAGACATCTCTCGCTGGCAGAAAGCAACCCTGTTGCTTTTCACAGCCAGATGTTATATGGGTAGCATTCTCAGTTCTGGCTCTCTCACTGGGAAGCCCACCTTTGGGTTTAGACCTCACTGTTCTCAGTGGGAACCCCCCACAGCAGAGATATCCTTCTAGAACTTCAGCTGCTGTCTGTGGGAGCCTGGCCAGCCCCTTTGCACCTTTGTACTTCCTACCAGTCTTTATGCAGTCTCCACTTTCCATCCTTGGTTATCAGGATTTTCTCCAGCTGGTCTTCAGTTGATTTTTCAGGATGGTTCTTCTGTATTTTAGTTGTATTTACAGATTGATCCTGAGAGACTGTCAGTGTAGCTTCCATTTATTCCACAACCATTTTGGAAAATTTCTTCTTTCTACTTTTAACATTGAAAGCTCCTCTTCCTTACTGAGCTTTTATCAAATATAACAAAAAAAAAATTAGCGTTGCATTTGCTGTATGCCAGAGAGATATGTGGAAATACCCAGTCGTTGTGTTTTGATTTGGGATCCAAATATTTGGTTTGGAGATCTAGGCTTTATTTTAAGTCTTCAGTCTGGCCCAGTGAAGGTATGGTAGCTCTTCTGCCTTTGTTATGCCAGATACCACTTTAGACCTTGGTCCTTAACTTACTGGGTCTTGCTTTGGGTGTTTTCATGCCAGTGCCTGGACTTTTTTTTTTTTTTTTTTTACTTATTTTTAACTCCTCGAGGGAGCACAGCCAAGGCCTCTGGCTCAGCGTGGCTGAGTGCCTGGTCCATAGAGGAGGCCAAAGTGGCCAGTGGGAAGGAGCATGAAGAATCCACGTGCTGAAAATGAGCCCCCAGACAACAGGCTTCACTTAATGCTGATTACAAATTAATTATAAATGTACTCTGATTTCAAATATAATGGAGAAGTTTATCATTTAAAGGTGCTGAATGAGGGATCTTTTGCAAAGAAATAAGTTTTACAAATAGGTTTTGCTTTAGAAAAGCAAAATCTAGCACTATCATTTAACTTTTTAACAATTTGCTTTTTTACCTATATGGTTTTCTTAAAGAAAGGCTCACCTCGATTTACTTAGAGATGAAAGAAAGAACCATTAGTCTTAAATTTTTATGCCTTAATTTGCCTTCCATTTAGAATTATATCTGTATTTCAATTACGTAAGCTATCTTACCCCTTTTGTTTTGGAAAAATGACAGCTGTGTACTTTTAGGATGTGATAAGATTTGGGGTACATTCTTCCAATGTAATTGCACTGACCTTCTTTCCCTGCCCAGAAAATCAACTGTGGCATGAAGCTGGAGTGAGGGTCTGGGGGCTCCAGTCTGGCTCTATGAAGGTATGGCAGCTTTTCTTGAGAAGACCCCAGGAAAGTAGTTCCTTTCAGCCTGTGTTATGAGCTAGTCAGCAATGACTCTGAAATGGACCCAAACTCTAGGGTGACTCCCCCTTGGCCTAACCTCTAGGGGTATATTAGACAAGTTGGCCAAATATTTAAGGATAGACCCTCGAGTGAGATCACCTGGGTTCTCTAATTCAAGCCTGACCAATTGGATCAGGCTGCAGAGCCCCCTACAACAATGACACAGCTGCTTACCTGGGCAGGAACACGTCTATCCTGGCTCTCCTCAGATTAGTGGTCCAGACGTGGATAATGCTGGCTGTGAGGTGTGCCTCAGTGTGGTTCAGTGGGGTGTCTGTGTCACATGGCAGCACCAGGAGTAGACTCCCTGCACTTCCCAGGTAAGGCAGCTCCAGCACTCTTACCTGATGGCCCACGGGGTCCTGAACTGGCCTGGAAGTTCAGTGGGTGGGGGGTTAGATCTGTCCCAGTAGCCAGGGGAACCAAATAGTGCCAGCCCCTGGGAAGGGCCAACTCACAGAAGTGGAAACAATGCATTTTATTAACAGGGTGTCCACCTCACACTCAGGAAGCAGTTTGAGGTCAAAGACTATTGGGTGCTATGGTTACCTTTTCTGATCCTAAAACCTAGAATCTCTAAGATACCCTCCCAAGGCTTACATCTCAGGGCCTGCAGTGGTTGGGCATGGTGGGGACTATGATGTGTGAGAAAACTATAGACCCCGTTTTAAAGGGGCAGCCATTACAATATTGGCTTATTATGGCCATGTGGGGACCTAGACTCTTTGTGCCAGATCTCCCTTTCTTTGAATGAGAGCTGTAACCCCAAATGTCATATGAAATTTTCTAATTTTTAAAACACTGCATTGGCCTAACACAACAATCCAACAGGCAGGATTTGACCTGGGGGCAGATAATTTGTACCCTGTGACATAAAGAAATAAGTCTCAGGTTAGACAGCTGGGAGCTTGTGGGCAAAGGCAATGGCTGGTCAAGGACAAGTCCAAACCCTTAGGCAGAGTATGTTTTCAGAAACCCATGATGGGACAGGTGGCAGCAGACACAGATGGCCAGAGACAGAGAGACTTAGCAAGGGTTGCTGGTGAATGCAGAGGCAGCATCCAGACACAGTGATGGGACAAGTAGGGCAGGTAACATGGAGCAATCCAGGCAGGCCAGGGAGAGCTGGCATCAGGATAGGGAGGCCTGGGCCCTCGTGTTGGGGGATAGCAGGGCTGGCTGGCCACTAAGGCAAAATCTTAGGCTCAGTGGGGAAAGATAGGGGCATGGGTCATACTCCTTACTTCAGCCTCTATTATGAACCAGGTACTGTGCAGGGCATGCTAGGAGAAACAAGAGCATCCCCACCCACCCACCCTCATGCAGCTGACAGCTCATCCAGCTGGATCAGAGCAGCAATGGGCAGGTGTTAGGAATGAGAACTAGAGTACATTGTAAATGTATATTTACTTATCCAATATATGGTGTTCCATGCCCATCTTACTTGACCGCTAGTAATAATTATTGGTAAATTCACTAAGAACTCGTAAAACCAAAGCAGGAGGAATAGCAAGCTTTCTAAATGCCAAAGTTCCTAAAACACCCATTTAAATCACATTGCCTTTTTCCTGGATGAGAACATCATTGGTCCCACAAGCCAGAGCGGGCTGAGCCTGCCAATGAGGGGAAAGGAGGTGTGTGAGGCAGGGTGGTGTGGTTACTTTCTCCTTCGCCTCCTAGGGCCACACGAAAGTGTCTACACCTCACACCAGTGTGCCAGGATGGGGGCTGCCCAGCACTTGCTGACAGAAGTGGCCATCAGGCAGGGTGGGCAGGCCGAATGGTGGTATTTCAGGACCATGGCTTTCAGTGTGGGCATGCTCTTGAGAGCCTTTTAGATACGACTCTCAATCTTCCATCCTTTCTCAGCACCAAGCGGTGAAGCAATATTCATTTTAAGGGAATACCTTCCAGGGGAGAGGTTTGGTCCAAACATTTTTTGGTTTCACACTAACTCGTCCATTTACAAATTGCAGAGGGAAATGTCAATCATGAAATGGGTTCCTCTTCCCCATCTGCTTCTTCACTGTCCTTGCTGAGTCTCCTGGTACCCTGATCTTTCCTCACTCCACACACCGCACAGCAGAGGGAACCTCAGAGGAACTCAGCCTGCCCCTTTCAGAGCAGACACCTGGCCTCCTCTCTGGGCTGCATTGCTCCCAGGTTCCTCACTTTAGACACCTGGCTGGGCAGGAAGGAACTCACCATAGTTGACCGCAGCCATTTGGTACATCATGGGGACCTGGAGGACGAAGACCTGTGCATATTGAAAGGCAGGAGCTGAGTGTCTGTGGAGGGGGATCTCTGCCACCAAGCGTTTTGGAAAGACATGCTTACAGGCACCAGCTGAGCAAATGCTGCACTACTTTGGTCCCACGTCGAGCCCCTTGGGCCCTCACCTGCAAGCATGAGAGAGCCTGTTTGGCTGAGACCAGCGTACTTGCTGGAGAGTGCTGAGGCATCGCTGAAGTTGGGTTTGTAGCATGCTTATTAGTGCATGTTAGCTGTACAATTGTGTTTATGACTAGCTATAGCTGGAGACCAATATTTAATTCCTTTCTGAACAGGTTGGGGTGCTCCATCTGGGGCCGTTTCCCAGGAAGTGTTAAGCATGCACTTCTCAGGAAGCCCCCTGGGAGATGCTACTCAATGTTACCCCAACCCAGCCCACCCCCATCTCTCCAACAGCTGAGCCTCAGCCTGGCAGAGATTTTGCTTAGACAACAACTTCCAGGAAATGATCCTCAAATTTAAACCTCTCCAGAAAGGAGCAGGCTGATCACCCATCAAGGGATGATTTTTGCCCAGCCCTTTATCCTATATAATAAAATCCTAATATGCTAAGTGTCCAACCCTTTGTTCAACCGTTGGACCAGTTGCTATGATGTGCACTGACCACCAGGGGGCAGACGCTCTGACTGGTAGGTTAGCTTGCTGCTGGGGTCCGGCCAATCGGAACTGGGCTAGACGGGCCAGACACACCCTGGAGCCCTCCTGCGATCCCTCCCCAGCCGACCAACCTCCTGCAGTCCCTCCCCCGCTGGCTGGCCTCGATCGCCCCGATCAGGATTGGGCGAGACGGGTTAGACAGGCCCTGAAGCCCTCCTACAGTCCCTCCCTGGCCCCGAGCATACACTGGTGGGGTCCCTCGGCCTAGCTTGTGCCCTCTTGCAATCTGGGAACCCTCGGGGGATGTTGGAGCAGTTTCGACCCGATCCCCGCAGGCCAGGCCGAGGGACCCCATGGGTGCACGAATTCGTGCACCGGGCCTCTAGTTTATTTAATAAATGCATACTTTGTGCTAGGCTCTATTCTAAATGCTTTAACTAACCCTCACCAACTTCTCCACAAATTCTATTGTTATTACCAATTTTACAAATGGAGGCACCAAGGCTTGGAGAGGTTGTCCAAAGCCATGTATCATCAGTGGCAAAGCCATCATCCACCCAGTTGCTCAAGATAGAAACCTTGGATTTGAACCCCAGAAGCTTGGCCCCATACTCCAGGCTCTTCATGGCTGTACCAGTTGCTTAGAGGACATTTGTCCATGGGTTGAGAGCAGCTAACCGTGACCTTGGCCCCAGATTTTTTCTCCACCTGAGCCCATGGCAGCATGAGTTGAGACAGGAATTTTTAAGTCAGGGTAGGGTCTCTAAAGAGGACAAACTTCTGCTGCAATTGAAGGCAGCCCAAGTACCATCCACATGGCTTCTGACAAGTAATGGGTGGCATTCTGTTTTTACAGCCACCTGACATTAGCCTCATTGAGGTGGATAGTTTTCTCTTACCTGACCTCTGCCTGGAGGCCCACTCCTTGGCCTGGGTGGTGTTACTATTGGGCTCACTGAGGTTGGCTAGCTCTAGGCTGCAGTTGGCCCACCAGGAGACCTGCTCCACAAAGCAGGGAGAGAGTGGCATCTCTGCTTGCACAAATAGGGTACAGGCCAGCTCCTTCTTGGTGCTCTGGCTGGAGTTGGGTAGGGTGGCATAAAGTCTCTCACTGTTTGGTCTGTGAGAAAGCTGTTTGGATAAATTGACAATGGTGTGAGTAGGGAGTTAGCACAACTCACATTGCATTGAAATGTGGCCCCAGCAACTTTACTCTTGCTTCATAAGGTTCATCTACCATAAAGAGCCAGTTTGGTAAAGTCACAGCTAAACTGCACAGGCATTAGCTTGGATCTACGGATCCACAGAAGTTGGAAAAAGAAACCATGCTAGATCTGAAAGAAAACAGGCTGAGATTAAGTTGAGTAGAAAAACTACAGACATCTCAGAGGCTATTTTTCCTTAACTTCTTGGTTCATAAATGTTGATCAGTGCTAGAGTAGAGAGAATTGGGAAAGCTGCAGAGCTGGTGTATAGGGTGATGGGGCTCCAAATATTTATAGTCAACCAATTTATGGGGAAAGTCACAAGTAACAGTGATAGATGGGGGCCAGGGTGTCAAATGGTCAATATATCTGGTACAGGGTCTAAAATCCACTTCCACGACTGCACGTCACAAGCCCGAGTGACATTTGGATGCATTAGAATTATGCTTTCAATTGGAGAAACACAGAGGAAAGGTAAGAATGCCTCCCGTCCCCCACTCCTAAAAACCAGTAGATAGCTTGTGTTATTAATGTCAGTGAGAGCCTGCAAGGTTGAGGAAACAATAAGCATTTGAGAGAGTTGATGGTGTCCACCTTCTTGGATGACAGCTGGACTTCTATTTATTTACTGCTTATTCAGATTGCTTCCTTATCTCCCTCCATAATCAGCAGCGATTTCTTTTTCACTCTGTAATCCAATGCAGTGGTTTCTCTTCTCCCTTAGGCATTTGTAGCTGGATGGAGGCCTGGCCTGCTGCTGAGTCAGAACACAGTTGAGTATCCCACACATCCTGCTCTTGACATATGCGGGCTGGGCTTTTCCAGCAGACAGGTGCCCTTCCTGGACCGCTGGCTCTGGGATATAGCCCTCTCCTTGTCTCCCTCGCCACTCCTTCCTCTTAGGCACAGTTCTGTGGCTGTCCACAAATCTCCCCTGTGAGAGACATAATTTGTATCATCTTTCTGCACTGTCCTGTCCCTGCCGGTTCTCTCAGAACACTGGTTGGAATGTATCTCTGACTTGCCTTGGGATGCCTCTACTCCAAAACCCTTCATGTCACGAAGGCCAGGCCAGGAGGCAGCAGCAGACTCCTGAATTGCTTGACCAAAGTTCTCTGGAGGGGCACAGGCACCCAGAATTCACCCCTGCAGGGCCCCAGCCACCAGGCACAGAACACAGTTGAGGACAGAGTTCATTCGTCCAAAAAACTTTTACTACCCAAGCTGCTTCTTAGAATCTACAACTGTAAAAAATGAACTAAAAATGGATTTAGGAGATATATATATATATATAATGAATTATAGCCTAACTCCAATGCTTGCCTTTTATTTTAGTGAGAAAAGAAATGAATGAACAAAATATTCATCAAATTGTCCTTGACTGAGGGGATCATGTGCACTTATAGCATCATGCTCCAGTGAAATATTGACTATCTGCGGGGGTGAATGGAGTGGTCCGTACTATAGTGTGACCTAGGGATGGGTCAAACGGCCAACCGTTCTTTTAATGGGACACATTAAGGTAGTAGAATGAATTGGCTTGAGAGATTTTTTCTCCACCTGAGCCTAGTCTGTACCTGCCCATCCACACACAGGAGGAGCTTTCCTAGATGCTGCTGGAATGTACCTCGCCAGAATAAAAGGAGTGAAGGCTGATGGTGTTCCCAGACTGACAAACGCTCTACATTCATGATCACATTTAATCCTTTCAACAACCCTGGGAAGTAAGTGCTATTATGATCCCCACTTACAGATGAGGGAGCTGGGCTCAGACAAATGAATAAACTTGCTCAGTGTCACTGGAATGTAAGAGGTGGCGCTACACTGCCCTCCTGGCCACAGGTGAAGGACAGGTGGGCTAGGGGCACACTGCTCCCCTGCCCCGGAGAGCCTTTTCTTCTCGAAATGAATGTGGGCACAAAGCACCATAGAGCACACAGCCTCCAATTTTGCCTCATTTCCAGGCATTCCCTAGGCCCTTGTCGGTGATGGGGCAAAGGGACTGATGTGAGTGCTCCTCTCCCACCACCCTTGAAGAAAACCCTGTCACTGCTGGCTTCATTCCTCCAGGCCTCTAGCTCCCAGGAAGCGGTCTTTCATGCTGGACAGGGTGAGGTGGCTCTATTGGAATGCTGACTGGGAGGGAGGCAGAGGGGAACCATGGGGGCTGCTGTAGGGTGGAATGTCCTGAAGAAGGTGCAGAGCTTGAGGAGAGGGTCCCTGGATTGGGAGCAGAGTGAGAAGAAAGTGATAGAAGAAATGGTATTTTCCTGGGTCTTGCTGCAGACCAGCCTTTTAACTCATTTGCAGGCCAGCGTGGAGAGGGCTTTCTTTTTAGTACATTTGCTGACCTGAACTTTTAAATGTAACACTGCATCTGATAGGTCCTGACTTTGTAAAGTTAATATACATAAAATTCTCAAACTGCAAAACCATCTTTGTGATATTGATGGTTTAATTGCCTGCAAATTAAACGAGGGTTAAGTTTAGGATGACATCCAAAGGGTTTGGTGGGTCCGAGAGAGTAATAGGTCACTAGTATCTCTGAGAAGGCAGGGTGTATATATATTCATGGAACTACTCAGTGGCTTAGAGTGGGGCTAAGGAATTGTGGAAAGAACATAGGATTTTGGGTCAGAGAATCTGAAACTTGAATGCTGGCTCCTCCACTTGCCCATTAGGGGTGCTGAGTCTTGCCAAATCAGTAACCTCTTATCTCATTTGTCAGTGGGGATTATAAATGGAGGCCTAGCAATTGTATGTGGTTTCTATGAGAATAAAATGACAGAATAACTGTAAAAGTGAATCCACACACACCATCAGACAGAATTCTCTCCCAGGGGTTGGCCACTTCAGCTCTGAGGCCTCTGTTTCTAGCAGCGTTCTCATGCTCTTTATTGATTTACCTGGAAAAGCAATGGAAATCCCTAGAAATCAGAGCATTGGGAAATCGTGCATTTCATGTGGTGAAAATAAAGATACTCTTTGGCGATGTCACTGGTGTCTGTTCTGAGTTTCAGGCTGTGCCTGTCTGGCCTGTAGAGGGGAATCCTGGTGAAGTTCCTGGCTGCCCCTCATTGGCTGGGCACACAGAGAGAAGACAGTGCTCATGTGTCCTGCTGCAAACTTGGATAGGTCTTTCTGTTGATTAAACAGGAACAATGCCCCAACACCCTGAAATATGCTTTAGTGCTGCTGTTTTGTCATGTTTTATTGGTCTCTATTGACTTTGAAAAGGAAGACTGGGCTAGGGCAGGTAGTAGGCACTGGTGGCTTGTTTTAAGTAGCACACACATGATTCCCTGACCTATTTTGGGGCAAACCCAACTGCAGGGGTATTCTATTAACTAGAACTCTATAAGCGGCACATTCCCGTTCATAGTAACCATGACTCCATAAGGTAATAAAGCAATTTGTGAGCAAGAGAAAAAAAAAAAGTGGGATTATGTTTCACAGCGTTTGATTATTAAGCATTCTGGACATTGGTAATTCTTGAATGAGCTCTATGGAAACCCTGCTAATTATCATATTTGGTTAACCAGGAATCATGATTGTCCCTGGAACAGAGAATGGACTACGGTCACTCCCCTTGCTCTGCAGGATAGTAACACTTGCATTTCTCACTTTTCTCTGAATCCTGACCTCTCAGACCTCTAAGCGACTGTTTGACTGTTCGACCATTTGACCGTTGGACCAGTTGCTATGACATGCACTGACCACCAGGGGGCAGACTCTCTGACTGGCAGGTTAGGTTGCTGCTGGGGTCCGGCCGATCAGAACTGGGTGAGATAGCCAGGACAAACCCTGAAGCCCTCCTGCGGTCCCTCCCCAGCCCCAAAAGTGCACCAGTGGGGTCCCTCCACTTGGCTTGTGCCCTCTCGCAATCAGGGACCCCTCTGGGGATGTCTGCAGGCCAGGCCAAGGGACCCCACCAGTGCACGAATCTGTGCACCAGGCCTCTAGCTATTAATAAAAGTGAATGTGCTTTTTTATATGAGCATTATTAACAATCTGATTCTTCTCAAATATAACAGTTAATAAGTTTAATGACTTAATTTGAGAAAGAGACCGCATGCTATTAATGAGTAAATGTACATTTTGGGAAACTATAAAGGATTCTGTTCAAAGTTTGTCCTTGTGATCAATTCAGAATTTCTATTAAGGTCTTACACATTATATTAAGTTCAAAGTACATGATAGGTTATATATTGTTAAAGATTAAAGAAAAGAAGACAGCATTGGAAATGAATGCAATTCTTAGTAATTATCTCTTGTTAGTGTTAATATTTGAGAATGAATGAGACTGTTTTTCATCTGACTGCTACTCATACTCCTGTAATCAGTGGGTAATTCACTTTAAAGCAGAGTTTCACTGCTGATATTCAAGCCTAGGATAGTTTATAGGTCTTAGGACATTTACAGTTCTATAATCATCTCACATAAAATCTCCCCAAATCTTCAATTTAGATATGAAGTGCATTATTACATGCCTTCAACTCAGGATGATGGGAGAATATATATATAACTTATTCTATAGCACCCAAAGAAGGCATCCCATCCACCTATCCACTCATCCGTCCATCCGTCCATCCATCCATCCATCCATCCATCCATCCATCCATCCATCCATCCTCCAACAAATATCTTTTGCTGTCTCTTAGGTTTTAAGACCTAAGAGACAGCAAAAGATATTTGTTGTGGCAATGAACCAGCAACGTGGGCTCAGTTCTCATGGGACCTAGAGTCTTGTCCACCAAGTACAGACTTTTGATGTTGATGCTGATGGTTTTACGGAGAAAGACTATGAGGAGGATTGCAGTAACTTTCAAGAGCCATCTTCCATAGCCACAAATTCCCTGTAGCTGCAATTACTAGAGCAGAACTTGATTCACTATTTACCAAGGACGGGGCTGGAGAGATCCTTGTAAAAAAGATTTCCCAAATTGGAAAAGGTCCGGCTGTGTGGCTTCTGTGAACATTCCTTTCTAACTCTAAGAACATACTATTCTAAACTGCTTTTAAAAAACATTCTCAAGGAAAAAATGCTAAGAAAACTTAACATACAAAAATATTTCCTATTTAGGTTAAACATTTCAGCATGTGAATGAGTTAAAGATGAACTGCAACTGATTCTTCTGTGTGTTCAGCTGAGACCCTATGTAAGTCACTGTGCTTTCTGCTCACTTAAACAGAAGTTATCAAGCTTGTTCTACTTTTCTGGGATTTTGGTTACATTCCCAAGGGAGACTCCATTCTTGGAGATATTTATCCATAATTCTAACCACAAAAATAGTGAACATAATCATGTGCTTACTGTGTTCCAGGTACTCTGTTATATACTTTCCATTCACGATTGCAGTGCATCCTCATAAAAATCCTATGAGGAATGTGTTATTATCCCCATTTTGCAGATTATGAAACTAAGGCTTAAAGAGATCAAGATACTTGCTCAAGGTCCCACACTAGAGGTCCAGCTGGGATTTGAACCTAGGGCCATCTTTACTCCAAGGATCATACTGTTCACCATTGTCTTGTTGATATCTCTCAGAAGCCAAGGGGTTCTTAAAATCCCTCTTGGCTGTGGGATTCAAATGCATTTGGAGGCCAGCCCCAACTCTATTGGCTCGTATTGTGTGTCCACTCTGCCCACATTCACCAGGGATGCTATGGTGAATCACCTGTAGATAGACTGCTATGAGACACACTGCCTTTTTAATTATGATTTTTAATTTTTCACAACCTCATTTTCAGGCAGACACAAATCACTTTCAAACCCAGAGGTCCACCAAACTAATCTAATGGACATAACATTGCATTAAATTCAGTTGGGACATAATTAATACACAGACACCTTCTCTTTGTTGTGTGGGCTGCTTGGGTTGTACGGTGAGAGTGCCCATCGTCTCTGCCCTTGAGGAGTGTGCCATGGAAAGAGAGCACACAGAAGCCAAAGAAAGAAGTCCAAGGCATTGGTAGAGTCAGCCAGAGCTCAATACAAGGAACGCAGCACACAGTGTCTCAGAATTGGACAAAACTGCCAAATCCTTCAGGGAAAACCATTCAGGTGGTTCCCCCCTGACACCCCCTCACACACTTCTACCCTGCATTGCCCAGGAAGGAGAAGATGGAGAGGCCACCTCTGAGCTTCCTGCTGTCATGGTGGCTGCAACTTGGCCCTGAAGTTCTTCATAGGTACCCAGTGCCTAGACTCAAAATAAGCAGCTAGGCCTTTCTGCCTTCCAACAGCTTTCAGTATGGTGTAGTGGACACAGCTTACTGCTTCTTACTGTAGACCTTGGGCAAGTCACTGAACTGCCCGGAGCTTTAATTACCACCTCTGCAAAATGGGCATTATACTATGTACCTCCCGCTGTGAAGATTGCACGACATAGCTCCCTAAAGCACCTTGCATGATACCTGATAAGTAGGAAAGGCTAAGAACATCAGGTTCTTTGGGTTATGCCCTCACCCTCATCTCATCTTAAGAAGGGACCACGGAGGTACTGCCATGTCACATGGGAAGGAGCTTTGAGAATCATCATGTAATTGGCCAGGATGTGGATCTATGCTCTTTTATCCCAAGTATCTTTTTTGTCGTCTTGCAAGAAAAAGGTTGGAAACTTTAACAAGGAACAAAGGACTTGAATTCAGACGTTTTTTAAAAATCTAACTTATAAAAAGCTAGTCATTCAATGTTACTGTTGTGAGCTCAGGTGCAGAGGATTGAGCTACTCCTTCTCAGTCATCACACTGGTCCATGGAATACCCCTTTTATTTCTTTTCTTTTCTTTCCTTTTAAGAAATGCTCTTGAAAATGTGTTATTTTCTGTATATGAATTTTATATTTACACACACGGTTCTATGTTATATATTTCATGTTCCCTAATGTTTTTTTCAATAAGTACTGTGTTTTTAAGATCCATCCATGTGCTATGGATACATCTGACCCTTGCTTGCAACAGCTGGGTAATGGGAGCATACTGCTCCATGGGTGCAACTACCACAATTATTTTTAAATCCGTTTCCCAGTGATGAACATTCAGGTTGTCTTCAACTCCTCATCAGCATAAACAGCCTTTGGACAACCTTGTGGACTGTGTGAGAATTTTCTGGGTAAACATCCCTTTGGGAAAGAGAATTTCAGGGTCACAGGATATGAATATCTTTGGCTATATTGCTCCAAACTAAGCTCTGGAAGAGCAGCACCCATCTATACCTACCAACACCCCACTTTTTGGCCAATACTTGGTACTTCCCAGATCTCTTATTTTTCCAGTGTAATAGGTGCAAAATTGTATTGCTTTGTGTTAATTTGCATTTGGGTGATCACCAATGACTTTGAGCATCTTATTATAGGCTAGTCATTTTTGTATGTTTTCTCTTCTGAAATAACCTATTCAAAACCTTTACCCATTTGACTTTCCCAGAATAGCATACATAGGAATCATTCAGTATATAGTCTTTTCAGACCGGCTTCTTTCACTTAGTAATATACATTTAAGATTCTTCCATATCTTTTTATAGCTTGATAGCTCATTTATTTTTATTGCTGAATATTTAACTGTATGGATATACCACAATTTATTTATCCATTCACCTGTGGATGGGCATCTTGGTTGCTTCCAAGTTTTGGCAATTATGAATAAAGTTGCTACAAACGTTCCTGTACAGGTTTTTGTGTAGACATAAGTTTTCAGCTCAACTGAGTAAATACTTAGGAATGTGATTGCTAGATCATATAGAAAGAGTATGCTGAATTTTGTAAGAAACTGCCAAACTCTCTTCCAAAGTGGCTGTACCATTTTGGGTTCCCACCAGTAATGAATGAGAGTTTCTGTTGCTTCATATCTTGGCCAGAATTTGTCATTGCCAGTGTGTCTGTTTATTTGCTTATACTTGAATTTTAAGAGATTTTTTTTTTGGTGGGGAGCCACAACTATTTGGTCAAATATGTGTTTTTCAAATATTTTCATCCCAGTTTGTGGCTTATCAACTCTTAATCAATTTTTTCCTATATAAAAACTTCTAGAATGTAAAATGGTAAATGTTTGCAAGTGTCAAAAGGAAGTAGGTGATGTGATCAGCACATGTTTCACATAGTCTTGAAGGTTCTAATGGAGGGTGGTATCACTGAATTAAAGGCCACGTTAGGCAGATGTTAGAGAGATTCATGGTGATTCGCCCCACACACCTCATATTTTGATTCTGACTGGGAATAATTATATTTGTGGTTACGAAAAGCTGAATATGAAGATATGGAGACAGAAGCTATGTGCTGTGAACTAGAAGGAAGAGACTAAGTGATAAAGCAAAGAGGTGGAGAGGTTTGGAAACAATTTGAATGCTGGTGCCATCTGCTTGGAGCCTGTCGTAGGTTTGTGACAAGCTCTAAAGCTCACTTCAGCTGCTCTGCAGTCCAATTTGGTACCAGAACCTATGTGCACAGCAATTCTGCCTCAAAGCCGGCTCCAAATAAGACCTTGGGATAAGCTAAAGTCAATTATTACTCAGCACGGAGAATAGTCCTAAAAACAGAGCAAATTAAGCAGAGAGTATCTAGGATTGAAAATAGAAAAGAGGCACCAAATTGTGTTTGGCTGTTATGGTTCTTTATACCTTGCTTCCAGTGATACTTCTCATATGTTTCTTTATGATTAGCATTTTGGCAATTTTTATATAGTTGGATTAAACAATAAAAAAAGAGTTGGGTTTATTTCATGTTTCCTTCTCTAGCACTTAGGTTTGTCTGAGTAGACAGGGGAGGCTGTTCCTCACTAAGCCAGTGCCACGCTTCAGGAATTGGCAGGTGTAGTGAGTAGGAAAAGTCAATCCAGAGGCTGCAAGCTGAGCACATGTACCTGTCTCTTTCACCCACAGAGCCATGGGAATCACTGATTTATTACAATAGTCTTTCCTCTGAGCTTGGCCTTCACCTATGAGGCTTTTCAGAGTAGGATTTGAGGGAGCCACTTCTAATTTATCAGAGTTAGTCCATGTCTTAGTTCGAGTTGTTATGATGGACTATCACAGATTAGGTGATTTAAACATCAGAAATTTATCTCATGGGTCCGGAGTCTGAAGAGTCTAAGATCAAGGCTCCAGCAGATCTGGTGTCTGTGAAAGCATGCTTCCTAGTTTGTAGATGGCCATCTTCTCCTTGTATCCTTATGTGCAAAGAGAGATCGATCATCTCTAGTGTTTCTTCTTATCAGGGACTAATCCCATTCTAGAAGCCCGCACTCTCCTGACCTAATTACTTCCCAAAGGCCCCACCCCCAAATACCACCACAGTGGGAATTTGGGCTCCAACTATGAATTTTGGGAAGGGGCGGGGGAGGCAATAAACGTTCAGTCCATAGCAGACCATGGGAAGAAATGAATGTGCCACCCTTGAAGTGTCTGAAAAGGATCCTCTGGTTCAGCTCTGAAACAACAATGACCTCTTAAGAATCTACCAAGTGCAGGACTCTGCTGGCTACTGGATGACATGGCTGCCTAATTCAATTAAGACACACTGAAGAGCCTCTTATGGATCACACACACACCAATTGCCCTGAAACCTGAGACCTGGAAAGGGAGCTCTCAAGTGATGCTACTGGCTGAGATTCCTGTGGAGCCTACATGGCTGTGTCCTCTTCATTTCCCACACACGGTCCTTGTGGCCTGAGCCAACCACATTAGAAATGTCTGCAAGTCACAGGGAAGCCACAACCTGAGAAAAAATAATCAGCTAAGGGTGAACACAGGGCCCACACTGGCCTGTCAGCTTCTCTCTCTTTTATTTCATTTATTTGTTATTTATTCTTTGTTATTTTTAAGTTATTCTTTATTGTTGAAAGTATTACATATGTCCTCTTTTGTCCCCCATTGACCCCCTCCAGCCTACCCCCCCTCCACCCCCCCCCAGGCCTTCAGCACCCTATTGTCTGTGTCCATGGATTATGCATATATGCATACAAGGTCTTTGGTTGATTACCTCCCACCCACCCACCCACCCACTCTTCCCCACCTTCCCTCTGAGATTCTGTTCCATGCTTTGAGTCTCTTCATTCATCAGTTTATTTTGTTACTTAGATTCTACACATGAGTGCAATCATGTGATAGTTGTCTTTCTCTGACTGACTTATTTCACTTAGCATTGTACTCTCCAGGTTCCTCCATGCTGTCTCAAAGGGTAAGAGATTCTTCTTTTTTTTACTGCTGCATAGTATTCCATGGTATAAATGTACCACAGTTTTTTTATCCACTCATCTACTGATGGGCACTTGGGCTGTTTCCAGATCTTAGCTATTGTAAATTGTGCTGCTATGAACATAGGGGTACATACATTCTTTCTGATTGGTGCTTTGGGTTTCTTAGGATATATTCCTAGAAGTGAGACCACTGGGTCAAACAATCCCATTTACCATTGCAACAAAAAAATTAAGATACTTAGGAATAAGCTTAACTAAGGAGGTAAAACACTTGTACTCAGAAAACTACAGGACATTGCAAAAAGACATAGAGGAAGATACAAACAACTGGAAGAATATACCACATTCATGAATTGGTAGAATCAACATCACTAAAATGTCCATATTACCCAAAGCAATCTATAGATTCAATATAATCCCTATTAAAATACCAATGGAATATTTCACAGACCTGGAACAAACACTCTAAAAATTTATATGGAACCGAAAAAGACTCCGAATAGCCACAGCAATCTTGAGAAAGAAGAACAAAGTTGGAGGAATCACAATACCAGATATCAAGTTATACTACAAAGCCACTGTGCTCAAAACAGCCTGGTACTGGCACAAGAATAAGCATATAGGGCAATAGAACAAAACAGAGAACCCAGAAATGGACCCAAGCCACTATGCTCAATTAATATTTGACAAAGGAGGCAAGAGAATACATTGGAGCAGAGACAGTCTCTTCAATAAATGGTGTTAGAAAAATTGTACAGGTACATGAAAAAAAAATGAAACTAGACCACCAACTTACACCATACACAGAGACAAACTCAAAATGGATAAAAGATTTAAATGTAAGACGTGAAACTATAGGCAGCAAAATCTCAGACATCTCTTATAGAAATATGTTTACTGATACACCTCCAAGGACACTGGAAACTAAGGAGAAAAAAAATGGAATTACATAAAAAAAAACAAAAACTTCTACATGGGAAAACATATTTGCCAATGATACATCTGATAAGGGGTCAGTCTCCAAAATACATAGGGAACTCATACAATATAACAAAAGGAAGACAAACAATCCAATTTTAAAAAAAATGGACAAAGAACCTAAATAGACCCTTCTCCAAAGTGGACATACAGAAAGCCAAGAGATATATGAAAAAATGTTCATAGTCACTAATCATCTGAGAGATGCAAATCAAAATGACAATGAGAATCACCTCACACCTGTCAGAATAGCTATTATCAACAAATTAAGAAATGGAAGTGTTGGAAAGGTTGTGGAGAAAAGGGAACCCTAATATACTGCTGGTGGGAATGTAGACTGGTGCAGCCATTATAGAAAACAGTATGAAGTTTCCTCAAAAAATAAAAAATGAAACTGCCATTTGACCCAGGGATCCCACTTCTAGGACTATATCCTAAGAAACCCAAAACATTCATCTGAAAGAATATATGCATTTCTATGTTCATAGTAGCATAATGTATAAAAGCTAAGATTTGGAAACAGCCTAAGTGCCTATCAGCAGATGAGTGGATGAAAAAACTGTGGTACATTTACATAATGAAATACTAAGCGGCAATAAAAATGAAAGAACTCTTAACATTTGCAACAGCATGGATGGACCTGGAGGGTATTATGCTAAGTGAAATAAGCCAATGAGAGAAAGACAAGTATCATATGATCTCACTCATATGTGGAATCTAATGAACCAAATAAACTGATGATCAAAAATAGACCCAGAAACATAGAAGAATGAACAAACTGTTGAACCTCAGAAGGAAGGAAGGGGAGGGTGAGTGGACAGAGATCAATCAATGAACTTGAATGCATATATGTATAACCCACAGACACAGACAATGGGATGGTGAGGGCCTGGGGCGGGGGAGAAGAAAGTGGGCTGGAAGTGGTTAATGGGGGAAAAAGGAGGACCTATGTAATACTTTCAACAATAAAGACTAAAATAAATAAATAAACAAACAAATAAATAAATGAACAAACAAACAAATAAATGAATGATAGCTTTGCTGGGTAAAGTAATCTTGGTTGTAGGTCTTTGCTTTTCATCACTTTAAATAATTTGTGTCAATCCCTCTGACCTGCAAAGTTTCTGTTGAGAAATAATCTGACAGTCTTATGGGAGCTCCCTTGTATATAACTAACTGCTTTTCTCTTGTTGCTTTTAAGATTCTCTCTTTGCATTTTAATTCTGATGTGTTTTGGTGTGGGGCTCTTAGGATTCATCGTGTTTGGGAGTCTCTGTGCTTCCTGGACTTGTATATCTATTTCCTTCACCAGGGTAGGGACGTTTTCTGTCATTATTTTTTAAATAGGTATTCAATTACTTGCTCTCTCTCTTCTTCCCGCAACCCCATCATGCAAATGTTGGTATACTTAAAGTTGTCCCAGAGGCTCCTTACACTATCCTCATTTTGGGGGATTCTTTTTGGTGTTCTTATTGGGTGGTTTTTGCTTCCTCATATTCCAAATCACTAATTTCATTCTTGGCTTCATCTACTCTACTGTTGATTCCCTGTAAATTATTCTTCATTTTAATTAGTGTATCCTTAGTTTCTGACTGGTCCTTTTTAATGCTATTGAGGTTCTCACTAAGTTCATTAAGAATACTTATAACCCGTGGGGTTTTTTTAAAAAATATATTTTAAAAATATATATGTTTTAATTGATTTTTTTTGGAGAGAGAGGAAAGGAGAGGGAGAGAGGATGAGAGAGACAGAAATAGCGATGAGAGAGAACATTGATGGGCTGCCTCCTGTATGCCCCTCACAGGGGATTGAGCCTGACACCAGGGCATATGTCCTGACCAGTAATCAAACCATGGCCTCCTGGTGCATGGTTGACACTCAACCACTGAGCCACACCAGCTGGGCAATAACCAGTGTTTTGAACTCTACATCTAATAGATCAATTGCCTCCATTTTATTTAGTTCTTTTTCTGGAGTTTTATTTGGGACATGTTTCTTTATGTCCTCATTTTGGTAGTGCCTGTGTTTGTTTCTAGGTATTAGATAGAGCTTCTACATTTTCTAGGATTGGTGGAGTAGCTTAATATAGTAAGTGTTATGTAAGATCCAGTGGTACAGCCTCTCTGATCACCCAAGCTTGGCACTCAAGGTGTGCTTCCTATGTGGGCAGTGTACCCACTCCTGTTGTACCCCCTCCTGTTGAGCCTTAATTGCTGTTGTCACACCAATGGGAGGGATTTACCCCCAGGCCAATCAGCTGCAAGGACTGGCTGAAACCACAGATCACTGTGGAGGACCTGCTGTGCTGCCCCCTCCTTCCAGAGTAGGACTTACTTCAGTGGGGCAGTGGCCCTCTGAGTCTGCCCTTTGAGTGTGTCACTTGTGGATGTAGTTGGGTGGTGATGCTGTCTGAAGCTGTCCACCGGGTGTCCTGGCCCTGAAGCCTTTGGGAGGTGTGGGCCAAGGTCAGCCACTACCTTTGTTCTTCCTGGGGCCACCCTGCATGAGATACAAAGCAATCTGAAGATGGCTGCTACTTGTGCTAGGCTTGGAGGTGCCCAGGAAAGGCCAAGGTGAGAACCAAGGCCAGCTTCTGCTAGTGCCAGGGCTGGACCACTTAGGGAGAGGTATGGAGCATGCTGAGGCCAAATGCTGCTTGTTTGAGAGATTTTAGGAAAATCTGAAGCATGAGCCAAGACAGGCCATTCCTATAGAAAAGTCACTGGAAACAGCTTGGTTCAGTATGAAACAGTTGGGTGGGGTGGGGCCTCAGGGAATCACCAGGGCAGGGCAAACATTGTGAACCAGGTTGATAGCATCTCAGATATGGTTCCCACATGCTGGCTCTGTGGGGGAAGGACTCATCAAAGGAACAATAGAAAGCTGTCTCTCCTCCCCCAAACTTTCTCTCATGCTGAACAATTCAGTTCCTCCCCATATGTTCCTGTGCCTTTCAAGCTCCTGCCCCAAGGCTGGAATTCAAAAGGAGTGAGTCTGAGTAAGTCCATGTGCAGGCCCTTTAAGAGGAATGCCTGGGACTCCTCTGTCTCCCACAGTCTCAATCTCCACTAGTTTTTACAGCCAGAAGTTATGGGGACTTCTCTTCCTGGCACTGGAACCCTGGACTGGTGGGCCTGGTGTGGGTCTGGGACCCCTTGCGCCTCAGGGGGACCTCTTCAAAGCGATCCCTTCCAATTTTTATCTGCCACATATGGTGTGAGACCAACTCATTCTATGTTTCTGCCCCTCCTACCAGTCTCCATGTGGTTCCTCTTTAATTCCCTAGTTGTAGGACTTCTATGCATCCAGATCAGGTGGTTCTGAATGATGGTTGTTCTGAAGTTTAGTTGTAATATTGAGGTGGTTGTGGGAGGTGGTGAGTACTGAGTTTACCTACACTGCCATCTTGCCCAGAAGTCTCAGCTTCTCTCTCTTGAGAATAGGATCTAGACACTCAAAGGCTGGGGGTGGGAGCTGAGCCCCATTTAGGGCAGAACACCAAAGTGAAGCTTTGGCCTCAAGATATCATGGTTCTCTTTTCTGAGCCCCAGTTAAACAACTCTTTTTAGAATTCCCTGAGATTAACCTTCCAAAAAATAATCCTTTTTTTTCTAAAGTGGTTTTTTGTTATTTATAACCAAAATAATATTAACTAATACTAAGGTAAACTTGCAAAGCAAACATAATATGCTTGTCAAAGCCAATTTTAGACAGCCTTTAGAAAAGCTTGCCTAACAGTTGAATGAGCCAAATTTTGACTAAATTCTTGGACTTATAAAATTCATAAGATCACCTGCTAACTTCAGCTTGGACATGGGGCTAGTTTTCAGCATGGGCCAGGCTGGCAGCTGCTCTGGGATGTGCTGGGAGGGGAGCTAAGAAGCCTCTGCCACCCACCTGCTCTGCCTTAGGCTCAGCATCCTGGCTGTAGGCACTAGTGGAGGTGGTTATTCTCATAGTGATCTATGAGCCTGCCCAAGGCTAGTGGGTGATGGGTATAGGAGATAAGGGAGGAAGAAAAGCCAGGATGGGCCTGATCCTCAACAGGGAGGCCATCCCTCTGGGAGTGTGACCCAAACTCTGCCGGGACTTGAATCAACTGTCCTGTAAGATCAGGAATAGTAGCCAAGATCCACTGCGTGCTTGTTTTTCCCGACCTGCTTCTAAAACACATTTTCAGAATGCATTTTATAAATACTTACAGGTCAGAAGGTAATGTACAACTCTACCACAGAACTAAGAAGAAAGCTAGAAAAACATGCATTCTGGGTGCATTATAAATTTAATTAATTTGCCCAAGAATATTTCAATTGTTTTCACCGTTATATGAATGAAATCCACATGATTTCCAATTTGTTTCTATGGTTTCATTCCTCTGTTCAGATGCTTACATCAGTTTGTCAGTTCGTTATTAATGTTGGTGCCTTTTTCCTTCCCTTTAAATTTGAGTCCACATTAATTTAGTTTTGATTCAACAGTATTTAAAAATTGAGCAAAATTATTTTGACTAGCATAGAATCAGGCCTGTGGATATTTAAGGAGTTTGTCAGAGTAGTCTAAATTTTCATTGCTTTTTTCTTCTCTGGGATGAAAATGTGGCTGTGAGGCCTGTTTTACCTTACAGCAAGGTGATTCAGCCTCAATTTTCTCTATAATATTTAGTTTCACTTAAAATACATGGCTCTTTTGCCTGCCAGGCAATCACATGCTCTAAATTAATCAGGACTCTCCTTAGTGGAGGCCTAGGAAATGTATCTTCATGAAGAGAAAGATTAGTTGTGCCTTTTTTATTTAGTTGTCGAAAAACATGAAAACTCTGGACTCTCTCATTCCAAGACACCTAGAACCATCATTTAATATTGCTCCAAAGAGCTGAGTTTTCAATCCAAGTGCTCCCCAGCATGACAGTGCTGAGCACTGTGCCCCAGTGGTGAGAGTGCCAGGGGGTCCACCCAGCAGAGGAGGGCCAAGTATCTCGGGTTCCTTATGTTATTCCCAGGATGCAAGAGCTCAAACCCGGCCATGCTTTGGGAACACCTGAGGGAACTTTTAAAAATACAGATGCCCAGGACCCATCCCAGTCTGATCAAATAGAATCTCTGGGAATGGGGTCTAGATATCGGTGTTGTTTAATAGCTAATGGGCAATTGGGTTCGAGGAGCACCGACTGCATGAAGACCTGGTCAAAAGGGGTGTCATAGGTTGAATTGTGTCCTCCCATTCCCCCCCAAGAGGATATGTTGAAGTCTGAACCCTCAGCACCTCCTTATTTGGAGATAGGATCTTTGCAAATGTAGTGAAATACAGGTAAGGTCATTAGCATGGGCCCTAATCAAATAAGACTGGTGTGGAATTTAGGGACAGCACACGGGAGGCTATGTGAAGATGAAGGCAGAGATTGAGGTGATGCTTCTACAAGCCAAGGAAGGCCAAGGATTGCAGGCAAACCACAGAAGCAAGGAGGGAGTCATGAAACAGATTCTCCGTAACAGCCCTCAGAGGGAACCTACCCTGCCGACACCATGATCTTGGACTCTGGTCTCAGAAACGGAGACAATGTATTCCTGTGGTTCTCAGCCACCCAGTTTGTGGTACTTCGTTATGGGAGTCTTAGGGATCTAATAAAAGAGATCATCATCCTACGTTTGGAGATGCCGAACTCCACTGGGAGTGCTAGGGGGCTGCTTTGAAATCACATTTGAGTGTGTCTAAGCCAGGTGGCATCCCTCACTGACTCCTCCCCTGCAGGCGGGGCCTCATCCTCGGGCTTCGAGGGCATGCTGGAAAAGGCCCGTCCTGTGCATCATGTCTCCTCTGGCCATCTTTCAGGCACACTCAGTCCTGTCCATTCTCTGCTGCCAATCTTCCGTTTTGCCTCTGGAACTAGGCCTTCTCCCAATTTTAGGAAGTTGTGCTCTGAGTCTTTCCATACTCCCTGCTCTGGCTATTGACTCCAGGGACCCTGTGGGCTGGCCCTACCTACCTGTATTCCATTCCCTATTCCTGCAACCCCAGGATTTATGCCCTGGTTTCCCACATGTTAGAGGCTGGATAGCTCCTCACCCCCAAGTGCGTGGGGCTCTCCCTCTGGCACCAAAGGTAGGCATTAGTTCTGGTATTTGTATATGGAGCATCCTCAAATGCACCTTATTAGTGT
Source organism: Plecotus auritus (assembly GCF_963455305.1). Classification (NCBI taxonomy): domain Eukaryota; kingdom Metazoa; phylum Chordata; class Mammalia; order Chiroptera; family Vespertilionidae; genus Plecotus; species Plecotus auritus. Next base: position 95,857,827 of record NC_137772.1, on the reverse strand, counting down.
TGCCTGCTGTCCCTGGCTGGAAGCCTGTTTCAATTTGTTTCATAGATCTGAACATAACAACATTCTTCCCTATAATATAAACATTTCTAGTGACTGGCACACAAGGTGTGTCCTCTGGCTTGCTACTTCCAGGTAAAACTCTTCATGAAATCTATATGGATGACAAACTAGATGAAATACAAGCCATTTCTACTCAGGGCTTACCATATTCACCAAGAATGAGCAGAATGACAAAGAAGCACCAGAATATCATTTTAGAAAATTCCTGAACATGAGAAAAATAAAATAATCTGTAATCTGTTGGTCAAAACATCCATGTAGACAGTAGAACACTATTTGCCATCTTAATTTTAAAAAAAAATCTTGTTTAGATTATTACAGATGTTTCTCTTCCTCCCCCCCAGCTCCTCTCCACCCAGTTCCCACCCCACTCTAGGCCTCCCCCGTCCCACTGACCTCGTCCATAGGTGTAAGCTCTTTGTCCTATCTCTTCCCGCACCCCCCACAACCCATTCCCCCGAGAATTGTCAGTCTGCTCCCTTTCCATGCCCCTGATTCTATTACATTCACCAGTTTGTTCGGTTCATCAGGTTTTTTATTCATTTGATTTTTAGGTTCACTTGTTAATAGATATGTATTTGTTGTCACTTTGTTGTTCATAATTTTTTATCTTTACCTTTTTCTTCTTCTTCCTCTTCTTAGAGAATACCCTTCAGCATCTACACTAATAAAAGAGAAACATGCAAATTGACCATAACTCCACTACACCCACCAGCCAATCAGGAGCAAGTATGTAAGTTAACCCAACAAAGATGGCAGCAGCCACGGGGCTGGAGCAAGCAGGAGGCTTGGGTTGCTCCTGGTAATGGAGGAAGCCAAGTTTCCCGCCCACCCTGGCTTGCCCTGGTCTCCGCTCAAGGCTACAAAGTTTCAATTATAGAAAATAAATAAATCCCAGATACCTGCTTCCAGCTGGCCCTGGCCTCCGCTCAAGGAGGCGCTGAAAAAAAAAAAAAAAAAAGGAGGGGCTGGGAGCTTGGGTTGCCAGGGATGTGGCCAGCCTGCAAACAGCCCTCAGCCCCTCACCCAGGCTGGCCACACCCCCATGGCCCTATCCCTGTAAACAGGCAGTCGAACATCCCTTGAGAGGTCCCAGATTGGAGAGGGTACAGGCTGGGCTGAGGGACACCACCCCCCATGCACGAATTTCGTGTACTGGGCCTCTAGTTTCATATAATACTGGTTTGGTGGTGATGAACTCCTTTAGCTTTTTCTTGTCTACTAGTCTCTTTATCTGACCTTCAATTCTAAATGATAGCTTGCTGGGTAGAGTAATCTTGGTTGTAGGTTCTTGCTATTCATCACTTTGTATATTTCTTGCCACTCCCTTCTGGCCTGCATAGTTTCTGTTGAGAAATCAGCTGACAGTCGTATGGGTACTCCCTTGTAGGTAACTAACTGTTTTTCTCTTGCTGCTTTTAAGTCTCTCTCTTTGTCTTTTGCCCTTGGCATTTTAATTATTATGTGTCTTGATGTGGTCCTGTTTAGATTCCTCTTGATTGGGGTTCTCTGCACTTCCTGGACTTGTAAGTCTATTTCTTTCACCAGGTAGGGGAAGTTTTCTGTCATTATTTTTTCAAATAGGTTTTCAATATCTTGCTCTCTTTCTTCTTCTGGCACCCCCATAATTCAGATATTGGTACGCTTGAAGTTGTCCCAGAGGCTCCTTACACTATCTTCATATTTTTGGATTCTTTTTTCTTTTTTCTTTTTTCTTTTTGCTGCTGCTGGTGCCAGCAAAGGGGTTCACCCCTTTGTGGGCTGTTTGCACAGTCTTGTTGTAGTTAATTCTTGATTGCTGTTAGTATCACTGGGAAGAATTGACTTCCAGGTCAATTGGCTGTGATGACCAGCTGTGTCTACACTGGAAGATCTGTTGCACAGGAGACACCTTTATGGGGCAGGACTTGCTTCAGTGGGGCTTTGGTGCTCACTGAGTCTGCCCCTTGAGTGTGTCTCTTATGGATGTGAAGAGTTGTAATCTGGTATGGTCTCACTCTGACCACTGGGTACACTGGCTTTTGGATCTCCAAGGAGGTGCAAGGTCAGCCACTGTCTGGAGTCACCCAGCAGGCGCTACGGAGACATCTGCAGTTTCCTCTTCTTCGTATGGGGTTTGGAAGTGCCCAGATGAGGCCCAGCTGTGAAGCAAGGCAAGCTGCTGCTGGTGCCAGCATCAGGCCTTTTATTGGGGCTTTGGGGGTCCCTGACCAAGCTGCAGCTTGTTTGACAGGTTTTAGGCAGAGAAAGGACAGGCCATTCAAGCCATTGCACACAGCTTGGGTGGGTTGTAAATTGGGTGGGGTGGGATCTCTGGGAATCACCAGGGTGGAGCAAACAGCAATGGCTGCCAGTCAGCCCTGCACCAGAGAGGTCCCTGGGTCTCCACCTTCCATTCCCCCACAAGGAACAATGATCGCTGCAAGCACCTCTGATAGAAAGCTGCCCTTGCATTCCTGTCCCGATGCCAGACAGTCCAGTTTCTCTCTGTATGTGTCTGGGTCCCCCAGAGTCTCACCCGGAACTGGAGTTCAGAGCAAGTGGGAGCTTGTATCTCCCTCCCAATTAAAAGAGCAGCACATCCAGGTGCCAGCACTTTCCGTGCCTCCACACCTCTTACCAGTCTCAATGCTTTTTCTTCTCTTCTCTAGTCGTAGAACTTCCACTCAACCAGCTTTCCCGCAGTTCTGGGTAGTAGTTGTTCTGCCTTTTAGTTGTAATTTTGATGTGGTTGTGAGAAGCAGCAAGTATAGGTGTTTACCTATGCTGCCATCTTGGTTCTTGCCATCTTAATTTTATTTTATAAATTCAGGATGGAAGAAATGTAGGCCCTGAAATGTAGGCACTTCTTATCTTTTTTTTCTTTCTTCTTTTTTTTTTTCTGTTAGCTTTTAACTCCTGCTCCCCCTGCCCCCCAACCTTTTTCAGCTGCAGTAACTGAGGCCAGGCACCTGTGAACTCAGCCCTACCTTTCAAGCCAATGCTGACCAGGCCAGCAAACACAGGGAGACTCTCCCTGAGTGGGCAGGCCTGGAGATCATCTTGCTACTTGGAGCCTGACGGCATTGCTGGCATGAGCCCTCATTTCCTGAAAGCACAGGGGCTTTCCCTATGGGCAGTGGGGTATAGGATAAAGATAGGTACCTTGGACTCAGACCTGGACTAGATTGCTTACTGGCTGTGGGATCTTAGGCTGTTTCTTAATTTCTCCAAGCTCCTTATTCCTCATCTGTAAAACGAGGGTAATGAAGAACTACCGTTAAGGTTGTTGTGAGGCTCACATGAGATGCTACCTAAAGTACTGGCAAAGAACAAGTCCTGGACTAACAGTGATCACTGTTATCTTTCTTTTTTTTTTTCCAAGTTTTTTTTTTATTGATTTCAGAAACAAGGGAAGAGGAAGGGAGAGGGAGAGAGAGATAGAAACATAAGTGACGAGAGAGAATCATTGAATGGCTGCTTCCTGCACTCCCCCAACCGGAGATGGAGCCTGCAATCCCAGGCATGTGCCTGACTGGGAATCGAACCGTGACCTCCTGCTTCATAGGTCGATGTCAACCACTGAGCCACGCCGACCAGGAGCCACTGTTATCTTTAATAGTCTGCCTCTTCCTGTTACAAGCTGCTGTGCCTATGACTTCTGATGGGCCTCTTTGAGAGCAAGCCCATCCCCTGGATCTTGCCTCTAGCTGGTCTGAGTGATGACTCCTTACCTTGAATCTGCCTGGGGCCCTCCCTGAACTAAGGCAGACCACAGAGAACTACAATGTTACCCCTACCTGACTTTAGGCGTTGACCCTGAACAGAAGACCCCCCAGAAGAATGACAGTGGTGGATGGAGCCCAGTTTCCCACCCGCTTTGGTTAGTGCAGGCAGGAGTCTGCACAGACTGCAGCCCAGCTTTGTTCAGACCTACCTTCCCCAGCCCCCAGGTCAGCAGCTGAGGTCTCAGCACACCATGTCACCAAACTGCCTGCCTCGGGACATTGGCATATAATAAACATCAGGACTTCAGAGAACAACAGACTACATGTCTGTAATTATTTTATATTTTGAATCATCATAGACATTCATCTTTTCATTTTATGTAGAAGAGAAAATAAATAGAAAGCATTACATTACAGAAACCTGAAAATGGATATAAACCTATGTGGGTCTCTTGATACCATTATACACAAAACATTGAATTGCAAAGTGAAGTGAGAACTTCAATAAACCCTTTCATGTGTGTGTGTGTGTGTGTGTGTGTGTGTGTGAGAGAGAGAGAGAGAGAGAGAGAAAGAGAGAGTTATATCTGGCCCAATAGACATCTTCAGTGAATGCCTGAGCTCAACCTCACCCTCCTCAGGCGAGAGTGCCATCCCTCACCTGTCTGGCTATGGCTTATTCACCTGCCTGCTTCCAGCTGACTGGGAGTATCTGGGGATCTGGTCTTGGATTCCCAACATATAGCTGGGTTTCTGGCACCTTATAGGTGTTCAGTATATACTGGACAAATGTAAGAACAAGATCACACCTCATTAACTTGCTGTGAGCCTCGCTTCACTGCTGTTGCAATGTGGCCTATCCTTGATTACACTATTTACAAAGGAGCATCTGCATGGTGCTGGGTACTTAGTTGGACACTTTTCACATGTTCTCACAAGAACCCTGTGAGGAAAGTACTCTTATTCTCCTTTGGCAAAAGAGGTCCCTGAGACTCAGAGGTTAAAGACTGTTTAAATCATGCATCTAACCAGAAACAACATCAGGAATCAGCTCTGATCTTGGCTTGGCTTTTTAATTTTTATTTAACTTTTGAAGCTTTTAAACACATCAATCCAACTATACTTTAGCCATTGTTTTGAGGGCAGGAAGCGAGTGTAATATTTCTTTGAAATTTCCACAGTGCCAGGAGTAACTGATAAATAATTAGTAATTGACCCCCATAAAAGAAAGGCCTTAATATCAGACAGTCTTATGACAAGCCTTTCTCTTTGAGAAACTCCATATCGGTGAGTTGGCTCCAGGACACAGGGATGAAAACAAGTATTAGCCTGAGGACGGGATCAGGCGTCAAGTGTATAACCCTGGCAACCTGCTTTGCCAGGAACAGTGAGCATGAGTCAAGTTCATGGTTAAGGTTCTTAATTTTTAACCTCTGTGCCCTGTATACACAGAGACTGGCAGTCAGCATGGATTAAAGGGGCCCCAATTAACCTCCTGTTGTTGCACATTAGTGGGCTGCCAGGTACTGAAGGTTAAGGGGTCTGGCTTATCTGCCTGGGCAGACTAGCTAGCCCAAGTTGGAGCAGCTGAGTGTCCCTAGCTGCAGATCAAGGCAATGGAAAGTTCTGTGCAAGGTAGAAGTCTTGAGAAAATTTTCTTCCATGTTGCATTATTTGAGTGTATGAGGCTGCTAAGGCTGCTGTAACAAAGTACACAGACTGGGTGATTTAAACAAAAGACATTTATTGTTCTCATAGTTCTGGAGACCAGAAGTTCAAGATCAAGGTGTTGGCAGGGTTCATTTCTCCCTAGGCCTTTCTCCTTGTCTTGCGGATGGCTGTCTTCTTCTTGTGTCTTCAAATTGTTTTCCATCTGAGTGTATCTGTGCCCTAATCTTCTCTTCCTATAAGGACACCAATGAGGCTGGATTAGGGTCCATCCTAATGATCTCATCTCAACTTCATTGCTGCTTTAAAGACCCTGCCTCCAAATACAGTCATATTCTGAGGTTTTGGGGGTGAGGGCTCCAGCATATACATTTTGGAGGGACCCAATTAGGCTAGAACAGTAAGATCATTAGTGTGGTTACCAAAAACAGCTTATCATAGATGCCCCCAGCAGTTGTCATGACATCTGGTATTGTAAAAGGAGCTTATCTCCTGTCATGGCTGTGTGGGCTGTAAGACAGAGGCGTCTCAATAATCTTTGACTTGGGGGCCTTGAATCAAAGTTATGCCTTAAGACTTAAGTTGGATAATTCTTACACTGAAATCAGAAAGCTTTTGAGAGTGAAAGAGAGAGCTATTAATAATTCTATGGGGACAACAGATATAGACTAGGATTGTCTGGGTAATTGGTCTTCTTATCAATAACTCATGTTACCATACTTTTCTGCTCTCCAAATTTCTACATTGAGTTATGTTAGTGTATTACTTGCATTTAAAACATGAGAACTTCTATTGTTACTGACCTCAAGATTTGCTTAGCAATATTACAGTTCTTAGTAGCAGGCAATAGGAAAAAATTCTGGCTGCTTTGGACAGAAATAGAATTTATATAAAGGACATTAGTGCTCACAAAACCTGTGGGAAGGCTAGAGAACCGGCCATGGTACAGGACCAGGAACCACACCCCAACTCCCTCATAGAACCGTCCAGGGAGGGCCTCATGTGCACAGAGCCATCTATGCTATGGATACCACACCCCCTGGACTCCACACTGCCTCTTGGACTGGACAATTGTGCTGGTCACTCGTTTCCTCCCTCCCTCATTTACAATTCATTCTCTGCAAAGCAGCCAGAGTGATCTTTAAAAAGTGCAAATCATATCACTCTCTCCTCCTGTGGCTTCTCATTACATGTGGATGAACTGGCCCCACTCTCCCCACCTTGTCCTTGTTGTACCCCCAGGATACCTACCTTAGTGCCTTTGCACTTGGTGCCCTTCCCTCTGCCTGGGACTCTCTGCCCCAGGATCACCAGTTTCTTCCTATGTCAGGTTTCTGCTCAAATGTTATTTTTCTCAGAAAAGAGGCCTTTTCTGACCACCAATCCACAGAACCCCATCCTAATGCCCCCAGGCACTGTAACAACAATCTGAACAAGTCTTCTGTGAGCATACCTGCTTGTCTCTTACTGTCTCCTTAGCCTCCAAACATGACCCAATCCAGGTAAGTGTTCAGTAAGTATAAGAGTTCTTTTTCCACAAATGTTTGTTGAATACATAAATGAAGGGGCAGCATTTACCAGAGAGGGGGTGGGAACTTTGCGTGTCCCAAGACAAGAATGCAGATTGAATACTGATTTTCCCACCCCATGGGAGTAGGAAGGAATGGCTATTAGTAAACTGATTTTAAAAGCCCAGGATTTACAGCCCCCCCGCCCCCCGCCCCCCAGAGGGAAGGATGATTGTGCCTGCCTGATAGGACAGTAGAAATGGCTCTCCTGCACCCCCTTCTCTCAGTCAGTGGCTTCCTCTGGCCGACCAGGGAGTGAGCCCAGGGCCTGGGAAGGTGGCCCCAATAGGAGTCTTTTATGCAGAGCAAGCTCTCTTCACAGGCCTTCAGGCTCATAAAAAAATACCAAAGTCTGACTACACTCTAGGTTTGGGTTAAGTGGTCTGGGTGGGGCCTGGGCACCCCTAGTGGTGAAAACAATTCCTCTGCTGCTTCACAGATCAGGTCCAGCTTGAGAAGCCCACACAGACATCAGGCTCCTTAAACCCCAGTAGCCTGAGAACTCTCTGTGCGGCAGCAGATTCTCACTCAGCGGTGTTGACTAAGCTCCCAGGGAACGCGCTGGCTCTCGGACCACTTTCTTTGAGTGTCCAGGATCTAGATCTGCCCACCGTTAGGTTCCAATTAGGCCTCCTACTTCTGGGGGGTCCTGCATTTTGAAGGTCTGGAGACTTGTCCAAACATTAATGAGATTTTCCTTCCAATTTTGCTAGCATGATAGGTTTGTGTGTTTTCTCTAATGGCCAGAACACACCATTGAGAAGGAGTAGCAGGGTGGGGTTCCTGGGCATAGCTCATTCCCTGCCAAGATACCAAAACCTCAGCTCTATCCCTTGATACGCAGCATCTCACACTCTCAGGACTATTTTGTTCAGACACAACCAATCAAGCTTTTCCCCAGGTTTGTATACAGGCCTTGGGTGCATTCATCCTCTCAGCTTTGCTGGGACCACAATGGAGACCTTGAGCCCTGGAGGACACCAGGTAGGTCCTCAGTTCTGACTGCTTCTCTGGACCAAATGGGGTCTCCCCACCCTGAGCATTTCTGTGTCTTTTCAATGTTTACACTTTCCAGCCTCTGTCTTCTGGACCCTCACCTGGAAATTTTCTAGCAACTGAGCCTGAAACTGTAAGTTCCATTCATGTAAAAATTGTGTCTCATCCATCATTATGTCCCCAGCACCCAATACAGTACCTGGCATAGTCATCTGCATGTAAAGAACCGAAGGAATTAATGGTCTCCAGTTCTGACTCCAAGCAGTTTCCTTTCACATGGCTATTTGGAGTAAGAAAGAGCTAGGTTTCTGTTTTACCCATAATGATGCTTTGTGATACTAGACTTTAGTCTAATGAAGGGAAACACATGGTTCTTGGAAAAGACCTACGATTGCAGGTTAGACACCTGTAACAATTGCAAATTTTGGTTGAATTTATCAGCCATCATTTCTCAGTGGCTCTCAACTTTGGCTGTACTTTAACATTACCTGAAGAGGACTGAGACTATAAATGTTGGGTTCCCAGGCAAATCAGTGGAAATGTCATCTCTGGGGTTTGAACCTTGGGTATCTCTATAGGTGATACTGCAGCCCACTGAAGTAAGTAAGAGTGGGATTGCCACAGCCTGGTGTGGTGGTTACTCTAGGAGCACCCTATACAAAGCTTGCGGGTGGCTGAGTTGCTTCCAGCAGGCCGAGTGTATGGAAACTGCCCGATGTCTTAGAATAGTAGTTGTTAAAGGGGTCCCAGGACCAGAAGCCTGGGCATCACCAGGACCACCATTGGAAATGCGCATCCCCAGCTCCATTCAGACCTCCTGAAGCAGAAACTCTGGGGATGGCACTGGCAGTCTGAGTTTTAACAAGCCCTGCAGGTGATTCTACTGCAGGCTCAAGTTTGAGAACCACAGCTTTAAGACAAAGGGCACATTCACGGCCCCTGGAGGAAGCCTGCACTGCAGGTGTCTGCTCCCCTCCTCAACCTATACTGGGTTACTATGATACCCAAATCCATCCATGTAACCAATATTAATCGAACCTCTGTTATGGCTAGGTATTATCCTAGGCTCCGGAGATACAAAGGTAAGCAAATCAGACAAGGTCCTTATCCTCATGGAACTGACAGTCTATTGGGAAAGACAGATATTTCAAAATAAGTCCGGCTAGTGTGGATCAGTAGTTGAGCATTGACCTGTGAAGCAGGAGGTCACAGTTCGATTCCAGGTCAGGGCACATGCCAGTGTGGGGGTGCAGGAGGTGGCCAATCAATGATTCTCTCTTATCATTGATGTTTCTCTCTCTCTTCCTCTCCCTTCCTCTCTGAAATCAATTTAAAAACATATATATTTATGTTTATAAATATATTTAAAGATATATTTAAAAACAAAATAAACAAAAATAATAGCCTAATACATAATAAACAGGGAAACCTGCTGTGAAGGGAAAGCATAGCTTATTATGGGGGACTTGACCTAATTTGAGAGGACAGCCTACTCGAAGCACAAGTTAGTAGGTGAAGGATATTATGGGAGAAGAGAGAGATTCTTATGTGGGAAGGGCAGTACTAAGGCTGTGCAGTGGGTGACAGCATAATAAACTGAAGGTGCTGATAGAGGCCAGCGTGGTGGGAGCAGGGGTGCTGAACACTGGACGGATGGACAGTAGAGCAGGGAGTAGCTATAGTAGTGGATATAATGTATGTGAACATATATATATACACCATATTTATAGAATACTAGTGGCCCAGTGCACGAAATTCATGCACGGGTGTGGGGGGGTGTCCCTCAGCCCGACCTGCACCCTCTACAATCTGGGACCCCTCAGGGGATGTCCGACTGCTAGTTTAGGCCCAATCCGGGCCTTACCCAGCAGTCAGACATCCCTCTTGCAATCTGGGACTGCTGGCTCCTAACCGCTCACCTGCCTGCCTGCCTGATCGCTCCTAACCACTCTGCCTGCCAGCCTGCTTGCCCCCAACTGCCTCCCCCGCCCCCGCTGGCCTGCTCACCCCCAACTGCCCTCCCTTCCTGGCCTGATCACCCCTAACCGCCACGCCACCATGGCTTTGTCTGGAAGGTCTCCCGGTCTAATTAGTATATTACCCTTTTACTAATATATATATATATATATATATATATATATATATATATATATATATATATATATATTGATTTCAGAGAGGAAGGGAGAGGGAGAGAGAGAAACATCAATGATAGAGAATCATGGATTGGCTGCCTCCTGCACACCCCCTATTGGGGATAGAGCCGACAACCCAGGCATGTGCCCTTGACCAGAATTGAACTCAGGACCCTGCAGTCTGCAGGCTGACGCTCTATCCACTGAGACAAACCAGCCAGGGCACCACCAGTCACTTTTAGAACATTGTATTGCTTCTAGAAGAAACCCGTGCCACCTCCCCATCTAGCTGCCTGCCCCACCCAGCCATCTGCACACTGCTGTTTCAGACATTTCATGGGAATGGACCATACACAATGGGCGTTTTGTGACCGGCTGCCTCACTTGGGTGTGTACCTCAGAGTGGCGGGTTGCAGGGTCCTATGTGACTGATATCAATCATTTGAGGAGCGGCTGCACCATTTCCATTCCGACAGCAGTGTGTGAGGGCACACATCCTTGCCAACACTTGCTATCATGTAACTTTTGGTTCTAGCCTCCAAGGTGACCTTGGGGTCCCGCGGAAGCATTGCTCTCTAGAGCAACAATCTATGCTTTTCAATTCAGTTTTAAAAGTGGAAGTTGTTTAAAATGTCTGCACAAACATCCCTATTGGTAAGTTCTCGTTGCTCAGGATCTGCTGTGACACAGCTTGCAGGGGCTAAGTCTGTCCCAGGCCCACCTCACCCCCCTGCTGCCTGGTCCTGTCGAGGGCCCTGGGAAGGGCTCTGGGGAGGGCACTGGGGGCACCAGCCAACCCTCTGCGGGGCTGGCCACAGGCTGCGTTGGGCTTTGGGAGCCAAGGGGGGAAGAGTGAGGTTCAGGAGCAGCTTTGGGGCCGTGCTTGTTGCGGTGACTGTGCTGTTCCCCGCAGGCCGAGGTGAGCGGTGCCGGCGGGGTAGGGGGGTGGGGGAGGGGGCACCTTCTCTGAATGAAGCTGTTGGAGTCAAGGAGCTCCTGAGTGCCCATCTGTGGCTCCACTGCGCCCACCGTCCTGGCTTCTACGCCTCAGAAGGCAAAGGTCCGATCAGCAAAAATAAAAACTTTAAAGAGGTGATGTGGGCCCCACCTCAGAGTGGCTCAGACACGGTTCATGGTTCCACATGGGACTGCAGACACCAGTGGGTTGGGCAGCGGCCACATAGGCCCAGCATGGCCCTCTGGCAGGGCCTGAGTGCAGGGAGGAGCCGGAGCTTCGTTGGGACAGAAAGTTCACGGGGCTGAAGGATCCCTCTTCAAACACTGATCGCTGGTCATGGTCTGGCCCCCAACTCCCATCCACGGGGCCCTCCTCAGGGAGTAAAGGGTGCCAGGTGAGGCCTTTTCCTGGCCGTCCCCATGGACCAGCTGGCTCTCCTGAGTCTGTGGGGGCAGATTGTGGGGCTCCCAGCTGGGCAGCACAGTTTCAGCTACAGCCCTGAGGCCAGGCTCTGGGCTTGGAGCTGGGCTCCCCAGTGCCACAGCCCTCTGATCTGCAGCCTCCCTGGTCCACAGCCCCCCTGGGTTCATAGGCCCCCCCCCGATCTACAGCTCCCCCCAATCTGCAGGCCCCCATCCACAGCCCCCCTGATCTGCAGCCCCCTGTGCAGTGACTCTGGGCTCATTGTGAATGCGTCATCATTCCAGGCCCAAGGGTGTACTGGCCTCTTGGGGGCTGGCGGCGCTGGGATCCTGCAGCTGCTCGGGTCCCTGCTATTCGGTCATCGCGTTACGGTGTCCAGGCTAATTTGCATATTTCTCTATTATGTATATGGACTAGAGGCCCGGTGCATGACATTCATGCACGGGGTGTGTGTCCCTCAGCCCAGCCTGCACCCTCTCCAATCTGGGACCCATTGAGGGATGTCCAACTGCCTGTTTAGACCCAATCCAGGTAACTGCCCTCCCCTGCCACTGCTGCTGCGCTCACCAGCCGTGAACCCGGCTTCTGGCTGAGCCCATCTGGCTCAGTCCCGATCAGCTGGACCCCAGCAGCAAGCTAACGTGCTCGCCTGCCTGCCTTCCTGATTGCCCCTAACCACTTCTGCCTGCCAGCATGATCACCCCCTAACCACTCCCCTGACAGCCTGATTGATGCCTAACTGCTCCCTGCCAGCCTGTTTGCCCCTAACTGCCCTCCCCTGCCACTGCCGCTGCGCTCGTCAGCCGTGAACCCGGCTTCTGGCTGAGCGGTGCTCCCCCTGTGGGAGCGCACTGACCACCAGGGGCAGCTCCTGCATTGAGTGGGATCAGGCCAAAACAGGCTCTGCGACATCCCCTGAGGGGTCCTGGATTGCGAGAGGGCGCAGGCCAGGCCAAAGGACCCCACCAGTGCAGATCGCCAGGCTGGGGAGGGACACAGGAGGTTGGCCGGCCAGGGAGGGACCACAGGAGGGCTCCAGGGCATGTCCGGCCCATCTGGCTCAGTCCCAATCTGCTGGACCCCAGCAGCAAGCTAACCTACTGGTCAGAGTGTCTGCCCCCTGGTGGTCAGTGCATGTCATAGCAAGGGGTTGAGCAGCCTTAGCATATCATTAGCATATTATGCTTTGATTGGTTGAATGGATGACCAGATGACCGGGCACTTAGCATATTAGGCTTTTATTATATAGGATATACATATATAAAACTAGAGGCCTGGTGCATGTGCACCAGTGGGGTCCCTCGGCCTGGCCTGTGGGATCAGGCCAAAACCGGCTCTCCAACATTCTCTGAGGGGTCCCAGATTGCGAGAGGGCACAGGCCAGGCTGAAGGACCCCACCAATCGGGGCCGGGGAGGGACATGGGAGGTAGGCCAGCCAGGGAGGGACTGCAGGAGGGCTCCAGGGTGTGTCTGGCCCATCTTGCTCAGTCCCGATCAGCTGGACCCCAGCAGCAAGCTAACCTACTGGTCAGAGCTTCTGCCCCCTGGTGGTCAGTGCACATTATAGAGAGCGGTTGAGTGGACTTAGCATTCATTAGCATATTATGCTTTGATTGGTTGAATGGATGACCAGATGAATGGACACTTAGCATATTAGGCTTTTATTATATAGGATATATATAATCTATTACTAATAAAAGGGTAATATGCTAATTAGACCAGACATCTTCCAGAAATCCTTCCGGACAAAGCCATGGTGGCAGGGGCCGAGGCAGAGGCAGTTAGGGGTGATCAGGCTGGCAGGGGAGAGCAGTTAGGGGTGATCAGACCATCAGGGGAGGGAAGTTAGGGGTGATCAGGCTGGCAGGGGAGCAGTTAGGGGCATCAGGCCAGCAGGCAGAGTGGTTAGGGGCAATCAGGCAGGCAGGTAGGTGAGCAGTTAGGAGCCAGTGGTCCCAGATTGCGAGAGGGATGTCCAACTGCCCATTCATGGTTCTCAAAAGCTAAAGCTGAAAGCCAGAATTTATTGATTTGTCCATGTAATCCTCTAGAGCTCAAATTTCTCACAGAACTCTCTATTTAAAATTGTTTAAATTCAAATGCTATAGTATCCCATTCTCCTGAGAAAATTTCACTTTATCATGAGATTAAGTTTGTGGATCTATTCCTCATCTAATATTTTCAAATTAGACTTCAATTTAATGCTATGCATTTGTGAGCTCCTAAGGAATTCCTTAAGGAAGTCATGGGGTAGCAAAGGAGAAGTCACATGTTCCCAACAGCCCAGTGAGTAGTTAGAGGCAGCTAGGCAGTTAGGAACAGGACCAGGGGGAGAGAACTGTAAAGGGAAATGCAGCTAGACCCTGTGGGCATGAGCAGAAACCAGTTCATCAGCCACACCCTGTCCCCTGTGAAGTGGCCGGAACAAAGGGCCTTGGTCCCAGGCTAAAACATCTGGTGGGGAATTTAAGCGGGAACCCTAAAGTTTAAAATGTATGGGTTGTTAGGGCAGAATTCTTGGAACCTACCAAAGGGAAGTTAATAGACTTAAACAAAGAAGATTCAGCGGCAACCCCCTGCGGACTCCTCTCTGCAGCAGAGAGCTTTGTTACTTTTCTGTCTCTAATAAACTTTTCTTTCACTCATCTCTTTGTCCGTGAATTCATTCTTCAATTTCAAGAGACAACGAACTCGGACTCTACCAGAAACCGGCACCACCAGGAAAGGTACTCAAAGAGCGTGAAGTAGGACCTAAGCGTGTGGGAGGGAGAGCTTAATTCTGATGTGAGTGTGAGGAAATAAAAGAAAAACCATTTCCTTCTGGAGAGAATAGGGAACTGGCTTTTCTCTGACTTTATTTTTTCCATTGCTTTCTTTCATTTGCCCTTTGGACTTAGAGATATGGAGGGTAGGCGAGGAGAATACACCAAGAGGAAACACTTTGCTTCTGTACTTGAGAGAAATTGCAATGTAGGTGCAGAGAAACCAAGGGGAGGGAAGCTGCATAAAGATGTTAAAACAAAAAGGAGCTGGGGAAGAGATAGGCAGGGATCACCTGTGGTTAGGCTGGTTTAAGAAGGTTTCTCTGCAGAAAATCATGACATAGTGTAAGACAAATGGGTGGAAACACTGTTCAAAACCTGTTTAAAATAACACATTGACCAAAATGGTGAATTGGCAAAAGTGAATTATCACCCCCTTTTTTTCCCCAGACATTGGTGATTTTATTTTGCTAGAGGAGCAATTCAGCAATATTTTTATGTGTTAAGCATTTCTGCTAATTTTCTAGAATCTTGAAGATGTTTAATAGTTTGGGATTTTATTGTTTTTATAATATATTTTTTTCCATTTTACTTTTAGGTATATTGACTCTTTTAATTGCTAGTCAATGGTTTCATGAATTCTTAAAATTTTGCATTTAGTTGTTAGTGAATTCCCCATCTGAAAAAAATAATTAAAAATGAATGTTTCTTTTTTTTATTGTTGAAAGTATTACATATGTACCCTTTTCCCCCTCATTAACCTCTTCTAGCTTGCCCCAGAAACTAATGTTTCTAATCACCAGATCAGGTTTTTGTACCATGTATAAAATTCTTGAATGCATGTAAAAGCAATTTTGTCCATTTTCTAAATTGATATTATTTTAAATTGTTAATTCATTTTTAATTAATGGGGTGACAGCTGTCCTAGTTTGCCCAGGACTAAAGGATTTCCTGTGACAAGGGACGTTCAGTGCTAAAACTGGGAGAGCTGAGATGGTAGTCATCCTAGGCAGCAATGCCTGCAGGACAGAGATGGCTAGCTCTCCCCCAAAACAGTCACACTTTTCTTTCACAATGCCATGTTTTGGCCCAGCCAGGAACACATTTCCCAGACTCCCTTGCATCTAGGCACAGCCATGGGATTGGTTCTCATCAACGGCTGCAATGTGAGCAGAAGTGATGGAGGAGCCATTGCTTCTCTACTTAGTTTTATTGCATTACCTGAATGTTGACACCCAAGGCCACCTTGGAAATGCCATGCATTAAAGATGGCAGAGACACTGTCAACCTGGGTTAGTGATTCACTGCATGTGGCCCAAACTCCTATCACCCACCTTGCCACTGTTATGTAGAATTGGGGCATTCGGACTTTCTCATTGTGTTTTTTTTTTTTTTTTTTAATTCTTTATTGTTTAAAGTATTACATAGGTCTCCTTTTCTCCCCATTGATCTCTCCCCAGGTTCTCCCACCCCCAGCCCATGTCCTCACCCCCTACTGTCTCATTGTAGGTTCTTGTCCTATGAAGTCTGAAGAATAAAATTCATGGACTAAAAGATTTGTAGGCAAAAGTATGGAAGTTTATTGCAAGCATATATAAACTCCACCTGGGGAGGGGTCCCCAGTAAAAACCTGCTCTCTCTTCTCTAAATGGGAAAAAAACTAACTCTTAGAGTCTCTTTGTCTCTGGGTTTATAAATGCTGGGAGCTCTTTGTTTCTTCATGACCCTTTCTAATTGGACCCTTCCTCATTTTATGACCTCTGTGCTCTCTTAATTGGCTACTTTCCTGCATGGTATCAGTTTCAAAGTTCCAAAGCTCGCCTGGTGCCGCCCCCCCCCCCTTCCTTCCCCTTATCTTGTAACATTCCTCCGTCCTCTGTGAATGTAAGATAAGCAATCTGGCTTGGAGCTATCTCCACCTGTTATATATGTCTTCCTCCCCCATGGATCCCCTTTCCCTAGAACAGCCTTTGCTCTCTCTAAACTCCTTTCACCACCACTGCCATGGGGCTTTATACAAGTAGGACACAAACTTCTACTGAGTGAAGCCAGTAAGGTGTCAGATTCCAGCAGTTGGTGCTATCATAGCCAACTTTTTAAGCAATATATATATATATATATATATATATATATATATATATACACACACACATACACACTAGTGGTAGTGGCCTGGTGGACGAATTTCCTGCACATTAAAATGGAATTAATTAGAGAAAATATTTTAATATTGCTGTTTTCCCTTTCTCTATAATAGAAGTGTCAGAGATGAAAGGAAATTAGTAAAATGTATATGAAAATCTCCCTCCTGTCAGAGTCTGAGGCTCACTGTGGGACCCAGAGTCAAGTCCCCGCCCACCCGTGCATGCCTCAAAATCACACAAGACCCAGACCCGGCTGGCCCCACCCCTGTCAAACCCCGCAGGGCAGGGGGTGCAGCCTCAGGTCTGCCAGCCCAGCACCGGGCAGGGGGTGCAGCCTCAGGTCCCCCTCAAGCCCTGACAGGTGGAGGACACAGCCTCAGGTCCCCCTCAAGCCCTGACAGGTGGGGGACACAGCCTCAGGTCCCCCAGCCTGATCTCAGATCCCCTGGCCCTGGCGCAAGGGTGCGAGGGCGTGAGGGCGCCAGGGTGTGATGACCATTTGCATATTAGCTCTTTATTATATAGGACTAGAGGCACAGTGCACAAAATCTATGCATGGGGGGGGGGGGTGTCCCTCAGCCCAGCCTGCACCCTCTCCAATCTGGGATCCCTCTCACAATCCAGGACTGCTGGCTCCCAACTGCTCACCTGCCTGCCTGCCTGATTGCCCCTAACCGCTTCTGCCTGACAGCCAGATCACCCCCTAACCACTCCCCTGCCAGCTTGATTGATGCCTAACTGCTCCCCGGCCAGCCTGATTGCCCCTAACTGCCCTCCCCTGCCAGCCTGGTCACCCCTAACTGCCCTCCCCTGCTGGCCTGTTCACCCCTAACTGCCCTCCCCTGCAGGCCTGCTCCCCCCAACTGCCCTCCCCTACAGGCCTGGGTCCCACCCACCAACTGTCCTCCCCTTCAGGCCTGGTCCCCCCCCAACTGCCCTCCCCTGCTAGCCTGGTCTCCCCAACTGCCTTCTTCTGCTGGCCCAGTCACCCCTAACTGCCCTCCCTGCTGGCCTGATTGCCCACAACTGCCCTCCCCTGCAGATCTGGTCTCCCCCAACTGCCCTCCTCTGCTGGCCCCTAACTGCCCTCCCTGCTGGCCTGATTGCCCATAACTGCCCTCCCCTGCAAACCTGGTCTCCCCCAACTACCATCCTCTGTTGGCCCGGTCACCCCTAACTGCCCTCCCCTGGCCTGATTGCCCACAACTGCCCTCCCCTGCAGGCCTGGTCCCCCAAAAGTGCCCTCCCCTGCTGGCTTGGTCACCCCCAACTGCCCTCCTCTGCTGGCCTGGTCACCCCTAATTGGCCACAACTGCCCTCCCCTGCAGGCCATCTTGTGGTGGTCATCTTGTGTCCACATGGGGGCAGCCATCTTTGACCACATTGGGGTGGCCATCTTGTGTCTTGGAGTGATGGTCAATTTGCATATTACTCTTTTATTAGATAGGATATATATATATATATATATATATATTAGAGGCCCGGTGCACGAAATTCGTGCACGGGGGTGGGGTTGTCCCTCAGCCAAGCCTGCACCCTCTCCAATCTGGGACCCCTTGAGGGATGTCCGACTGCCCGTTTAGGCCTGATCCAGGTAGGATCGGGCCTAAACGGGCAGTCGGACATCCCTCTCACAATCCAGGACTGCTGGCTCCCAACTGCTCGCCTGCCTGCCTGCCTGCCTGCCTGCCTGATTGCCTCTAACCACTTCTGCCTGCCAGCCTGATCACCCCCTAACCAATCCCCTGCCAGCCTGATTGATGCTTAACTGCTCCCCTGCCAGCCTGTTTGCCCCTAACTGCCCTCCCCTGCAGGCCTGGTCCCCCCCAACTGCCCTCCCCTGCAGGCCTGGTCCCCCCCAACTGCTCTCCCCTGCAGGCCTGGGTCCCTCCCAACTGCCTTTCCCTGCAAGCCCGGTCCCTCCCAACTGCCTTTCCCTGCAGGCCCGGTCACCCCCAACTTCCCTCCTCTGCTGGCTTGGTCACCCTTAACTGCCCTCCCCTGCAGGCTTGATCGCCCCCAACTGCCCTCCCTTGCAGGCCTGGTCCCTCCCAACGGCCCTCCCCTGCTGGCCATCTTGTGGTGGCCCTCTTGTGTCCACATGGGGGCAGGATCTTTGACCACATGGGGGCAGCCATCTTGTGTGTTAGAGTGATGGTCAATCTGCATATTACTCTTTTATTAGATAGGAGATATATATATATAATTTGATTGTATATTCTTTTTAAAATGAAAAGGTCATGGAGTTTTAATATATGTAACGTTTTAAAAACCCATTTCATGATAGTCTATAGGTACCATCTGATACGATTTTTGCTGTTAGATTTGAAGACTGAAACTCCTCCACATAGATTCAGGCTTGGTCTGAACATGGGCCGAGCCTTTAGCAACAGAGTCTGGAGGGCATATCAATGAGAGAAGGCCCACTGGCAGATTTCCTATTTGAGAGGGGCTGGGTGAAGGAAGGATATGTGACCACTGCAGGTAATAGTCTTTGTTCCATTCAACCCATAATCTTAGGCTCATGAAAATGGTATGTCAACATAAAAACCATTGAAACCTGTAAAGAATTTTTGTGAGTTTATTTGAGCCAAACTGTCGACATATGCAGGGAAGCAGAACCTCAACGAATTGAGATAATGCTCCAGAGAATAGGGAGTTCATAAGTTGTTTTTATAAATTACCATCAAAAGGAAAATACGTAAGTGGGTTACATGAAATTCATTGGTGATAGATTAAGGAGGTGGGATAAAGCAAAGCAGGGAAACCTCTGGGATAGGGTAAAAAGTGAAATGATGGACATGTGCTTCTTTCACATAGATGGATACAGGATAGTTTAACATAATTAACAGTTGACAGTTGAAGATTAACTTGATAACAACAACAATGAGGGAATGTCCTGGTGCCATTTGTTGTGCCCTGAGGAGTCTGGAAAAAAAAAAGGGAGGTTACAAGTTACCCAGACATTTCATAGATATGTTTTCTTAGATGCAAAAAGACAAATGGGCTCAGTAAAGATCTAAGTTGATCTTTGTCAGGAAAATACTGGCCTAGGACATGACTACCCACTATAACCTGTTTGTAGTTAAAGTTTAATTTCAGACCATCTTTTGTGGTCACTTTAGGTCTCTGAGTTTGCAAGACTGTCATGCAGGCCTCCCCTGAGCTTGTCAGGTCAGCATGTGGCCCCTTTTGTCCACAGGACATGAACTGCATCTTGACTCCAAACCTAGGATTTCTCTAGAGAGCTAAGCAGAGCTGGCAGTTCTGTAAAGACAGGGTGCCAGCAGTCATTTTGCCAATTAGAATTCACTTAGATGTTTTAAAATCTGGGAATAATAGTGCTTACTTTTATGAATTAGATGGGATAAAGCATTTCAAAACACCTAACAATACTGATACTTAGATGTCCTATAAATCTTACTTTTCTTCTTTCTTTGCAAAAACAAAAGTAGCATTAATTTTCCCTTTTTACTCACATGATGGAATGCTCCAGGGTAGTGTATTAGTCTGAGTCCTTGAGAAGCAGATGCGAGGATGAGATTGGATGCGCAGGAGATTCATTGGAGGAAGTATCTGAAGAATAAAGGGGAGAAGGAGCAGGAGGTGGGTGAGCCTTCTGCCTCTGGTATTGGTATGACACCGGGGAGAGGAGAGAGGGAAGGAGAAACAGTTGGGTAGGTAGAGCTTAAAAGTTTGGTGCAGCTCTGAGGAAGTCTTGGCCAGTCCACTAGGAGCCCTAGAGCCAAGGTTGTCCAGTAGAGGATCCCGCGTGGGAGGAGGGCCCTGGCACACTGCACAGGCTTTGTCTGGAAGCAGCCCATGGGGAGCATTGCCTTCTGTGACCTGCTTTGCATCCTAAAGGTCCAGCAGCTGACAACTACCTTGCCTGCAGCAGCAGCTCTATGGAAGGAAGAATTGAATGGTACATTCTCATAGTTGCTGGGTATACAGGGGATATTCCCTCCCCCCTCCCCTTCCCCCTCCCCCTCCTCCCTCCCCCCTCTCCCCTCCCCCCTCCTTTCCCCCCCCTCCCCTCCCCCCTCCCCCCTCCTTTTTTCCCCCTCCCCCTTCCCCCCACAAATGCCCAGAAAAACACACAGGAAAAAAAGTCTGTTGACGGTTTCTCATAGATTTCAGGTTATAGCTTAATCCAAACCTTTAATAGCTGAACAGAACACAGTCCTGCTAGGAAAGATTAGATTTTGCATAATAGCCAATAGGTGGAAAAGTCTCCACGCAATAAAATTCAAAGCAGCACAGTAGCCTGGGAATGCAGGGTGCTGGGCACACGCGGGGTTAATGCCAAAACCTAGAGATGAGACTGTAAAGTGTGTCACTATGCGAAGATTCTGTCACTGAGAGAATTAAGTCTTATAATGAATTCTCTGCTTTTAAGATATGAGATGAGAAGTGCACTGAAGCCTCGGGCATGTGGGGAGAGGATTAGCTGACTGAGACGCAGAAGATTTTGGTGGAAAACCTATTTTTGTTTTCCATGCCCTGGAGAGACAAAGGTTAGAAAGAGAGGTAGTGGGGGAGTTAGAGACCTGGGCTTTGTGTCCAGTGTCTTCACTGGTTCAACTTCCTGCCTATTATGGATGTCCGAGTCTTTAGTATAAAACCAGGAATGACTCTGTGCCAGTTCTGATCTTCCCAGGAGAGATCGGCAAATTCAAATTTTAAGTTGATCATACATCCCAGGTGTGCATCTAAGTTTTCTGGGGTCTGAAGTTTACAGAATTTGGGGGACATTTCTTTTAAAAAAGGATAGAAACATTTAAAATATTAGGTACTTAGAATGAGGAAAGAAATCACAACAAATTACAAACTGACAAATAGCAAAAAATATCTGACAACACAAAAATCATACAATCCAGAAAAATAACCCAACATTTTAAGTAGATGAGTACCTGATAGACCTTTTTAATACCTTTTCTCTACACTTTCTGGTTGTATACTTTTTGTTCACCTCCTCTTATAATGATCATCTTATAATATCATACCAAATCATATCTTTCTATAGAGAGACTAGAAAGGTAACACAGACTTTCTTCCAGTAGGGTTGATAAAATTTCCCCCCAGTTTTATTGAGATGTAATTTACATATAAGATAAAAAAATTAAATTGGTAGTTGGGATGTATGAAATGTGACTTCACATACTGAAGTACAAAGTATTGTGAAATTGCTGTAGGTTGATCAGGAATTTTGATAAATTTTATTTTGTGTAATTTCTACAGGAAAACATGTGGGGTATATTTGTAAGTATATATATTGTATTATTGAGTGTATTCCTAACAAAAGAGAACTTATGTTTTGACTAGGCATCTGTGTCTTTCTGACACATTCTCTACATTCAGAGGCCAATTCAATCTGTATGCTATTGATTTAGTGATAATAGTGATCATTCATGGAAAGAAGAATTATTTCAAATCTATACCTTTCAGAGTCTTACATCATCTACTCTTTAAAAAATTGGCTAATTTTAAGGAAATCTGATACCCAATCTCAAGATCTACTTTCACTATATTTGTGGATAGTCTTCAAGTGTCCTCTGATATCCATTCTGCTTTCTCCCTTTCAGTAACAGAGCTATGTGAGTTTTAGTTAAACTGTTGAGGATACACTGCATGTCAGTGAAAGCTCTGCATGTGAAGATAGGGGTTACAATGCAACTGGGCTCCAGCCTTTGTTCTCTCCTTTTTCTGATCCATTCTCCAAGATGGCTGTTACAGAAAAGCCACTCTGCTGCTCAATTTCTTAAAATCTTCTTCTGGCTTCCCAGGTACCTAAAATCCCAAACCTTTAGCATATAAGCATTTGCTGACTAAAAATAATGTAAAGATTATTTTTATTATAGTACTAGAGGCCCAGTGCACAAATTTGTGCATGGGTGGGGTCCGGCTGGCACACCCCAGTGGGGGCCCATTGGGCGGGGCCAGTGGGTGGGAGGAACTTCGGGCAGTTGGCCAGCTGGCCCCACCCCTGATCGGGGGGTTGGGGGCTGATTGGGGTCTGGGCCAGCCAGGGGGAGGGGCTGTGGCCAGTTGGTGGCCAGCCTCACCCCTGATTGGGGTGAAGAGGGCTGATCAGGGCCCAGATCAGGCTGGTTGGCTGGCATAGTGCACATCATAGCCACTGGTCATTCTGGTCATTTCGCCATTCTGGTTGCTGGGCTTTTATACATATAGATTATATTGCTTGACATGAATGAACTACTGGCCAAAGTTGATCTTTTTTGCTACTGGAGATTTTTATTATAATTGTTTTTGTGGTAAAGACTGGATAGCAATGCTTTGAACCTACACTACTTCTTCATCTAAACATCTCTGTCACTTCTGAGACAATTTGGTGACAATGTGCTTTACATGATGTATTACACGTTTTCTAGACTTTTTCCTTCTCTTTCCTTTTATTTCACAGCTTTGGTGGTGGTGGATGGGGTCCCTGGCTATACATGGAAAGAAATAATAATAGTATGTTGTCACACTTGATTATCTTGGATTGTTCAATTTGCCTGTGATCTTGAGGAGTCTACATGAAGATCTCTATCATAATAGGAAATCTGGAGGGAGGTGTTTCCAGGGTTGGTTTAGCATCTCAGTGAGGTCAGGACTCTGGCTTGCCTTGGCTTCAGTTCTCTTGGCTTTTCCCTCATACACTGAGTGGCCAGATTATTATGATCTCTGAACGCATAATAATCTGGCCACTCAGTGTATATCCTATATAATAAAAGGCTAATATGCAAATTGTCTCCTTGACCAGGAGTTCGACCAGCAGGCAGGCTGGCCAACCGCCCATGTCCCCTCCCCCTGACCAGGCTGGCTGGACCCCACCCATGCACGAATTCATGTACCGGGCCTCTAATATATATACACACTGAGTGGCCAGATTATTATGTGTTCAGAGATCATAATAATCTGGCCACTCAGTGTAGTTATAAGATGGCTGCAGTGGCTCCAGGCTTCACACCCTCTCACCCATCCAAATGCAGGAAGGAAAAGGGAACTCTTTTTTTTTTAATTTTCTTTTTATAAGGGAGGAAAATCTTTCCCAGAACCCCCTGGAAGACTTCCCTCAGGTTACTTTGGCCAGACCAAATCACATGCTATGCCTTAGCTGCAAGTGGGCAGGGAAAATTAGTCTACTGTGGAAGGGCTACTTTTTTTTTTTTAAATAAATCTTTATTCAGATTATTACAACTGTTTCTCCTTTTTCCCCCCATAGCTCCCCTCCATCCAGTTCCCACCCCACCTTCTGCCCTTACCTCCCCCCCACTGTCCTCATCCATGGGTATATGATTTTTGTCCAGTCTCTTCCTGAACCCCCCCATACCCCTTTCCCCCTGAGAATTATCAGTCCACTCTCTTTCTATGCCCCTGATTCTATTATATTCACCAGATTATTCTGTTCCTCAGGTTTTTAATTCACTTGATTTTTAGGTTCACTTGTTGATAGATATGTATTTGTTGTTCATAATTTTTATTTTTACTTTTTTCTTCTTCCTCTTCTTTAAGAATACCTTTCAGCATTTCATATAATACTGGTTTGGTGGTGATGAACTCCTTTAGCTTTTTCTTATCTGTGAAGCTCTTTATCTGCCCTTCAATTCTGAATGATAGCTTTGCTGGGTAGAGTAATCTTGGTTGTAGGTTCTTGCTATTTATCACTTTGAATATTTCTTGCCACTCCCGTCTGGCCTGCATAGTTTCTGTTGAGAAATCAGCTGACAATCGTATGGGTGCTCCCTTGTAGGTAACTAACTGTTTTTCTCTTGCTGCTTTTAATATTCTCTCTTTGTCTTTTGCTCTTGGCATTTTAATTATGATGTGTCTTGGTGTGGTCCTCTTTGGATTCCTTTTGTTTGGGGTTCTGTGCGCTTCCTGGACTTGTAAGTCTATTTCTTTCACCAGGTGGGGGAAGTTTTCGGTCATTATTTCTTCAAATAGGTTTTCAGTATCTTGCTCTCTCTCTTCTTCTGGCACCCCCATAATTCTGATGTTGGTACGCTTGAAGTTGTCCCAGAGTCTTCTTACACTATCTTCAGCTTTTTGGATTTTTTTTTTCTTTTTGCTTTTTTGGTTGAGTGTTTTTTGCTTCTTTGTATTTCAATTCTTTGACTTGATTCTTGTGTTCCTCTAGTCTGTTGTTGGGTCTCTGTATAATATTTTTTATTTCAGTCAGTGTATGTTTAATTTCTAGTTGGTCCTTTTTCATATCTTTGAGGGTCTCATTATATTTATTGGCCTTTTCTAGGATATTCTTGAAAAGCCTTATAACCGTGGTTTTGAATTCTATATCCAGTCATTTGTTTTCCTCCATTTCTTTTGTTTGTGATCTGTTTCTTTGACGCTGCATTTTCACTGCTTCCCTGAGTTGGTAGGGTAGATTTGTGTGCTAGGTTTCCTATATGGCCCAGTGGGTCAGCCTCCCCAGTTAACCTGAGGTGGACACTCTTGGTGCATCCCTTTGTGGACTGTGTGTACAGCCTTGTTGTAGTTAAGTCTTGATTGTTGTTGGTATCACTGGGAGGAATTGACCTCCAGGCCAGTTGGCTGTAAGGATCAGCTGTGTCTATGCTGGGAGAAGTTCGGTGCTGGAGACAGCCTTATAGGATTAGACTTGCCAAATTGCAATAGCCTCTGTGCTCAGCATGGATGGGGTGGAGTCTCAGGGCAGAGCAGACAGTCTTGGCTTCCAGTCAGCCTTGCCCTTGCGCGTGTGCGTGCCTGCAGACCTCTGCCTTCCCTGGCTCCCGAGTCTCTGCCCGAGAGTCCAGATTCCCTCCTGTAAGAGCGTGGGTCCCCAGGGGCTCGCCTGGAACTGGGGTTCAGTGCAGTCAGAACTGGGGTACAGTGCAGTCAGGTGCTTCCGACTCCCTTCTGCTAGGGAAAGCCTGTGGCAACCTCCGCAGCCTTTGTGCACACTGGTGCACGCGCCTCCAGAACCCTGCCTGCCGGGGCTCCCCTGGGTCTCCTCCGGGTCTCCGAGTCTCGAGGTGCCTTTCTCTCTACCTGACAGTCCAGACTCCCCCTGTATGAGCCTGGGTCCACGGGGTTTCGCCCGGGACTGGGGTTCAGTGCAGTCAGAACTGGGGTTCAGTGCGTTCGGGGGCTTCCTTCCCCCTTCCGCCAGAGAAAGTCAGCCAGGCTCTCAGCCACCCTTCCTCTCTGTGCACACAAAGACCCTTTGCCGTACCTCCAATTCTCTGTGAGCTTTTCTCTTTCCTTCTAGTTGTAGAATTTTCACTCAGCCAGCTTTCCTGTGGTTCTGGATGGTGTCCGTTCTGTCTTTTAGTTGTAGTTTTGAAATTGTTGTGTGAGGCAGCAGTTTAGGTGCTTACCTATGCCGCCATCTTGGTTTCTCCTAGAAGGGCTACTTATGATACACAGTCACGTGTGTGCTCCAAGAGCCTCATATACTTCCCTAGAGTAAAACAATGTATGACTATAAACCGAAATAGAAAAAAAATTATTTCCTGTGACCATAAGGCCCATCACAATTTTTTCTTTTTAATTGTTATTGTTATGATTTATTGGTCAGAACATAACTGACCAAAACAATATATAATTCAAATTTTGATAAATTATGAAATAAAACAAGTTTTATTTTATTGGCAATATATTAATTAATGGTATTAAAATACATATAGTGAAAGAATATTATTTATTGTTGGAATGGGATAAGGTTTAGCTCCATTGCATTCTAATTTTTATGTTTGTAAATTTAGGTGTTCAGTAATTTGCTCACAAAAATAAGTTGATGGAAATGGAAAACATTCTATAAATGTAAGTTTGATCAGTTCTTTGGACAGATCTAAGTTTTGTGCTAAAATACATATGGTGATCTACACTAAAAATTAATAAAGTTCAGCTTGGGCGAGAGGCATGCCCTTCTCTTGTAAAAGCAGGAGAAGGCATAGGGGGTTCTCATCACACCTTGTCAAAGGGCATGCACATGCTCAGCAGGTCAGTTGTAGGAAGATGGCAGCAGAGAGTGGGGAGCTGAACACTGATTCCCTCCATGCTTCCTGTTTTTATTAGCAAGGCTGGAAACCCCGCTCCCCACAGTGATATATGTACCCCAGTTCAAAGACCACTGGCAGATTAAATGAGATAACATACACAAAAACCTTTTGTTTGTTATAAAGAATGTTACAAATGTCATTAATAATAATGTAATCCCTACTGCATGCTTTGTTTTTTTTCAAAATTGTGACTATAGCCACCCCCCCTCCCTCCCCCCCACACAAAAGGCTCTAAGTACTTAATGCTCTACATCCTGAAAGCCTTGACCTGTGTTCACTGGGTAGAGCATTGGCCCATAGACTGAAGGGTTGCGGGTTTGATTCCTGTCAAGGTTGGATACCTGGATTACAGGTTCAGTGGGGCGAGTTCAGGAGGCAACTAACTGATGTCTCTCTCTATCCCTCTCTCCTCTCCCCTTTCCTTCCATTCTCTCTAAAAAAAATCAATGGGAAAAATATCCTCAGGTGAAAATTAACAAAAAAATTAAAGAAGGTTGAAGGAAGGGAGCAAGAGGTCACCTTTTCTGGGGAGTATTGAGTGGAGTTGGAGAAGGTGGGGAGGTTGGGCAGGTGCTTGGGAGAGGGTGTGCGGTCCCTGTGCTGTCTGTGTTACCACGGCATTTGCTGGCCAGGTCTGGTCTACGTAAGAGTGGGAAGGCGCTGGTGGGAGCTACTAGCACCTCCTTCAGGCTCCCATTCTAGCACATATAGAAGCTGTAATCTGCCCACTGCTCAGGCCCAAGAGGCTGAACAGAAGGGAGCTGTAGGGTTTCCATGCTGCAGAGTAAGGCAAAAGGCTTGCCTGATGGTGTGAAGTCAGCAGCTCGGGGCATCCTGGCTATGCAACGGTTGGAAAGCTGCCTGGGGATGTGTTCTCTGCCAGCAGGGATTGGGGACTATAAGTTAGATGGGTGATGATGACCAGTGTTGCTACCATGTAATTGCTAAGGTTGTAAATGTCCTTTGGCCCTCTCACCTCCTCCCTGAGCCAACCCCTCCCAGGAAAGGAGATGGGAATGCTGGCTAGAGGCCCCCCTACTCAGCACTGCTCTGCTATTATTCAGTGACATCACCTTGGTAACCTGAAATATACCTGGTGGGACATTTTACACCACAAGAATCAGCATAAGTTACAAAACAATGCTTCCCCCTCCCTTCTAAGTTGAGATGGACACTAGGGTGTCTGACATATGCCAGCATTGACTCCAAGTCCCTGGGACCAGGAGCCTGGCATGTGGTGGTGGGGAAGAATGTGAGTCAAATAGGTGACTGAGATGAAAAAAATGGACAAAGCTAAGGCTGAGTTACCAAAATGAAACTATGTGAACAATAGGAAGTGGTTGAAAAGCTGTTAAATGGCACTAAAATACTAGTATCTTTAAGGGAGTCTACACCCTGCAGAGCAGTAGGATTTGGCAAAGCAAAATGGTATATTAGAAAAATAATGTGTCCTATCTATATTTCATAAATTGAAACACCTCACTCAAACTGCATACCTCAACACAACCACAGGCATTGAAAAGGGTCCGTTTCAATCAAGAGGTGCTGAACACAGTACAGTGTTGCGGTCTTACAGCTGTTCTTGACATGACCCAGTTGGCCTCAGGGCTTTTCCTCCCCTTGGGTCTCGCTGCTGTGGCCTCTGCCCACCAAGCAGTGGGGTTGGAGGCTTTATTTTGTCTCCAGCAAGAGCCCTCCTCCTTGCCTGGACAGGAGAGCGGGCTCAGCTCTTGGCGGGTGCCAGCGCTCAGTCCTCTGGTGCGGGGTGGGGCAGATGGGGCAAGGTGGACTCTGCCTTGGCCAAGCTGGTCCTGGTTGCAGAGGCAGATTCTGCAGAAGTGACAGGATCACCCTCCCTCCAGTACTTAGGCCATTTCTAAGGATGAACAGCTGTGCAGAGAATTAGTTTTTTTGCAAAGCAGAATCCTTCAATGAGACTAATTGTTTTTATAATAGGTCTTTCACAGGAAGGGGACAAAAACCTCTCATAAAAGCAAATGGATTCTGTACTCAGAATGCACATCTTCTGTCCAGAAGGTACCAAATTGTAGATGGTGTTTTTACATTCCCAGCTGGTTATATGATGAGAAAGGAGAAGGGTCTAGCTCTCCTCTCCTCCCCTCCCCTCTCCCCTCTCCTCTCCTCTCCCCTCCCCTCCCCTCTCTCCTCTCCTCTCCTACCCCTTCCCCTCTCCTCTCCCCTCCCTTTCCCTCCCCTCCTGTCCCCTCCCTTTCCCTCCCCTTCTGTCTCCTCTCCTCTCCTCTCCTCTCCCCTCCTTTTCCCTCCCCTCCAGTCCCCTCCCTTCTCCTCTCCTCTCCTCCCCTCCCCTCTTCTCCCCTCTCCTTCCTCCCATTCCCCTCCCCTCTCTCCTCCTCTCCTCTCCCCTGTTCTCCTCCCCTCCCCTCCCCTGTTCTACTCCCCTCCCTTCCCCTCCCCTCCCCTCCCTACCCCTCCCCTCCCCTCCCCTCCTCTTCTCCCTTCCCATCCCCTCCTCTCCCCTCTCCACTCCTCTCCTCACCATGAGAACTGGCAATGCACTTCTCTGTTCTCAGAGATTGACTGTGGGGGATGGAGTGGGGGGAATCTATTTTAAACAAAGTAAAATTTTTAAGATTTATTTAGATGGAATTTAAATCAAGGAAAAACACTACATTGTTTCCAGGTTAACAGTATTTTGAGAATCAAGCCTTGTCCATATGCTGCCAATTCCATGTGATTTCGGAAACATGGGGGGCTGAGCTGGGCTGAAACAGTAGCATAACCAGAATGGGACCTCCTTTCTCATGTAACACAGGGTCTGGGTCAGTCCAGGCTGGTGTAGCTACTCCACAAAGCTGCTGTGGACCCAGGTCCCTGTGGCTTCCAGCTCCTTCCTTTGTGTGGAGTGCCTTTGCTTGGAGTTGGAGGACGGCTGCTCTTCCTCCAGGCATTGCCCCGAGTTGCAGGCAGGAAGAAGGGCAACAGGCAAAGTAGAAAAGTGATGGGTCACAATCCAGGATTCCTGTGTCTTGCTATTTGCTTAAATGAATTAAAAACATATGTCCACACAAAAAGTGAACACAGGTTTTTATGGCAGCTTTGTTCATAATTGCCAATTGGAAACAAACAAGATGACCTTCAGTAGGTGAATGGATACATAAACTGTGGTACATCCGGACACTGGAATATTATTCGGTGCTTAAAAGAAGTGAGTTCTTAAGCCATGAAAAGACAAGGAGGAACCTTAACTGCATATTGTTAAGTGAAAGAAGCCAATCTGAACTGTGTGATTCCAATTTTATGACCGCCTGGAAAAGGCAAAACTATGGAGACAGTTAAAAGATCAGTGATTACCAGGGGATCGAAGGAAGGGAGGGATAAATAAGTGGAGCATAGATGATTTTTAGGGTAGTGAAATCCTATCTAATAAAAGGGTAATATGCAAATTGACCCTAACAGCAGAACGAGCAGGAATGACCCATCGCTATGATGCACACTGACCACCAGGGGGAAGATGCTCAATGCAGGAGCTGCCCCCTAGTGGTCAGTGTGCTTCCACAGGGGGAGCGCCGCTCAGCCAGAAGCAGGCTCATGGCTGGCCAATGCAGTGGTGGTGGTGGGAACCTCTCCCGCCTCCGCGGCAGCGCTAGGGATGTCCAACTAACTGCGTAGGCCCGCTCCCCAGTTGGACATCCCCCGAGGGCTCCCGGGCTGCCAGAGGGATGTTTGACTTCCAGCTTAGGGCCGATCCCCCAGGAAGTGGGCCTAAGCCAGCAGGTGGACATCCAAAAAGGAGTCCCAGACTGCGAGAAGGCACAGGCCGAGCTGAGGGACTCCCCTGAGTGCATAAATTTTCGTGCACCGAAAATTATTATAACTAGAGGCCCGGTGCACAAAATTTGTGGACGGGTAGGGTCCCTAGGCTTGGCTGGTGATCTGTGGGGCGACCAGCAGGGTGATCAGGGCCCCCGCTTGCACCCACCTTGGCTGGCCTGGTGCTGCCCACCGCCCCCGCCTCCCAGCCGCCGTCGCTGGTTGCCTCCTTCTGTGGGGCAACTGGCAGGGCAATCAGGGTCCCTACTGGCACCTGCCTTGGCTGGTGGCCTGATGGTGCCCACTCACTGGCCCCACCCCCTGCCATGGCCGCTGGTTGCCTCCCTCTATGGGGCAACCAGCAGGGCAATCAGGGAGCCCCCGCTGTCACCCACCTTGGCTGGCCTGGCGCCATCCACTCGCCAGCCCCACCCCCAACCACCACCGCAGGTCGGGGCCTGCGGGCTGGGGATAGCTTCTGCATTAAGCGTCTGCCTCCTGGTGGTCAGTGTGCGTCATAGCAACCAGTTGTTCCGCTGTTTGGTCAATTTGCATATTAGGCTTTTATTATATAGGATGGTGGATACATTTGTAAAAATCCACGGGTGGATGCTCCACCAAGAGTGAACCCTAATATAAACTATAGACTTCAGGTGATAGTGATGCGTCTATGTAGGTTACTCAATTGTAACAAATGTATCACTCTGGGTGGGATGTTGATAGTGAAAGGGCTAGCTAGCTTAATTAGGTCCATGGGAGAGGAGTGCATAGATGTGGACTAGAAGGCGCCAGGGTGCGTATCTTACTTGCACAGAGGAGAGAGAAATGCCTTAGGATGGAGGGGTTCAGGCAGATGGAAACATTTCTGGCCTGAGCAATTAAAATGACCATAAGTTAGATGAAAAGTAGCTCTGACCTGAGCAACTGGGAGAGCTATAAAGTAACACATCCCCAGGCCAGCACAACTGGGAAAAATCTGTAAGATAAAATCCAAAGTGACTCCAACCTAAACAGATAAGATGACCAAATGGAGGAAAAGTGTGGGGGTCGTGGGAGCTGATTACAGGGCTAAGATCCCATGGTAGAGAAGGAGGGTCTCCAGAATAAATCAGGCTACAGACAGAGAAAGCAGAGGACATCTTTCTTAGGTGACCCCTCTGCCCCCTGTGCCAAGGGCGACAGAGTCTTAGGCTTAGAATTTAGAAGTAAGGGTTTAGAGGTAGTATATGCTTACAATAAAGTTTCTGTACTTGTCACCTACCATCTTTTGTCTGTGGCTTCATTCTTTGAATCCATCTGGACAAGAACCTGGGAAAGAAAGCACCCTTGCATCCTGCTCAACAAAACAACCTGAATCAGTAATAGGGAGGCTGTTCCTGCGTGAGGGAAGGGGGTTAATGGGAACTCCACTTTCTACTCAGTTTTGTTGTGAACCTAAAACTGCTCTAAAAACAAAATCTATTTATTTTATAATATATACTTATATCTATTTATGGACCTTGAATGTATCTATTTGTAATAACTTCCCTAAAAATCCCATCTAGTAGACTTCTGCTTGTACCTCATTTGCCAAAACTGGTCACACGACAACCCCAGGCTACAAGGGAGTGGCTTTCTTTCTGGTACTTTTTTCCCTTCCAGTTTTTTTTTTTTTCCCTTCCAGTTTTACTGAGATAATTGACACACAGCTCTGTGTGAGTGAAGGTGTACTGCAGGACTTGACGTATGTGAATTTATAGTGAGACCCACTATAAGTTTAGTTAAGATCCATCTCGTATATAGTAACAAAAATTTTCTTTCCTTGGGATGAGAACTTTTAGAATATACTTTTTAGCAACTTTCAAATATATCACATAGCATTGTTAGCTATAATTATTACTTTGTGCATTGCATCCCCATACTTACTTATCTTATAAGGCTGGGAGTTTGTACTTTTTAACCACTGTCATCAATTCCCACCCCCCTAATTCTGTCTTTGGTGACCATAAATCTCTTTTTTTTTCTATGAGTTTGGTTGTGTGTTTTGTTTTTTTTTTATTCCACATATAAGGGATTTCATACAGTATTTATCTTTCTCTGTCTGACTTATTTTACTTAGCATAATATCCTCAGGGCCCACCCATGTTGTTGTAAATGGCAGGATTTCCTCCTTTTTATGACTGAATAGTATTTCATTCTGTGTATATCTATCTCTATCTCTATCTCTATATCCATATCTCTATCTATATCTATCTATCTATCTATCTCCATTTATTAATAAACACCTAGGTCATTTCCATGTCTTCACTATTGTAAATAATGCTTCAGTCAACACAGGCCGATATCTGTTCAACATAGTGATTTAGTTTCCTTTGGATATATACCCAGAATTGCTGAATTATATGGTAGTTCTATTTTTAATTTTTTTGAGACACTCCCTATTTTTTCCATAGTGGCTATACAAATTTACACTCCCACCTCCTCCTGAGCATTGGTTATCGCTTGTCTTTTTGATGCTAGTCATTGTAATAGGTGTGAGATGACATCTCATTGTGGCTTTGATTGCATTTCCCTAGTGATTAGTGATGTCGGACACCTCTTCATGTGCCTATTGGACATTTGAATATGTTCTTTGGAAAAATATATGTTCAGGTCTTTTGTTCATTTTTTAAAATAGGTTAGTTGGTTTTTAGCTATTGAGTTGCATGAGTTCTTTGTATATTTGGGCATTAACCCCTTATCAGATATATGATTTGCAAATACTTTTCCCATTCCATAGGTTGCTTTTTCATAGTATTGATGGTTTCTTTTGCTGTACAGAAGCTTTTTCGTTAGATATAATTTAGTTAGATGTAATTAGTTATTTTTGCTTTTGATGTTTGCGCTTTAGGTATCAAATTAAAAAAATCATTGCCAAGACATTGAAGGAGACCAAAGTTTTGCCACTCCAATATATGCCTTTTAAAATATTGATTTTAAGCCGGCTATTAAGAAATAATAGAGCAGTGTAGTATTCCATTGTGTAGATGTACCACAATTTTTTAATCCACTCATCTGCTGACAGGCACTTAGGCTGTTTCCAAATCTTAGCTATTGTAAATTGGGCTGCTATAAACATAGGGGTGTATATATCCTTTCTGATTGGTGGTCCTGATTTCTTGGGATATATTCCTAGAAGTGGAATTACTGGGTCAAACGGGAGTTCCATTTTTAACTTTTTGAGGAAACTCCATATTGTCTTCCACAGTGGCTGCCCCAGTCTGCATTCCCACCAGCAGTGTATCAGTGTTCCTTTTTCTCCACATCCTGGCCAGCACTTGTCGTTGATTTGTTGATGATAACCATTCTGACCGGTGTGAGATGGTACCGCATTGTCGTTTTGATTTATTTGCATCTCTCGGATGATTAGTGACTTTGAGCATGTTTTCATATGCCTCTTGGTCTTCCATTTGTCCTCTTTTGAAATGTGTCTTTTTAAGTCTTTTGCCCATTGTTTGATTGGATTGTTTATCTTCCTTTTGTTAAGTTGTATGGAATACTACACTGCTGTAAAAAAAGAAGGAACTCTTACCATTTGTAACAGCATGAATGGTCCTGGAGAGCATTATGCTAAGCAAAATAAGCCAATCAGAGAAAGATAAATATCACATGATCTCACTCATTTGTGGAATATAATGAACAATATAAACTAATGAACCAAAATAGAGCCAGAGACATAGAAGCATCGAACAGACCACCCAACCTCAGAGGGAAGGCAAGGAATGGCGAGGGGATGTGAGAGATCAATCCAAGGATTTGTATGCTTGCATATGAGCATAACCAATGGACACAGACAATAAGGGGGTGAGGGCATGTGCTGGGGTTGGGAGCGGCCGGGGAGAGGTCAATGGGGAAAAAAGGAGACTTATGTAATACTTTAAACAATAAAGAATTTACATTAAAAATAAAATAGACTCAGAAAGAACTTTTGACCCTTTCCCTTCCCTGCCTAAGGGAACTCAGATGGAAAGGCCTGTTTCAGGAAGGCCATCAGCACATTCATGTTGGCAGGTTCACTTAGGGTATTTACCTTAGCCTATTTGAATTAGATATGATGGACAGGAAAGATCCAGATAGGGGTCTGTTCACTGAATTCCCCTCTGTATCCCATTGTTTCTGGGTGCCTAGCTGGAATGTGTTTGCCTCACATTTACTCTTTCTCATATACCTGTGAATTGCCTGCTTTCCCTTTGAGGTTGGGGACCCCTACCCTCCTTTTCTTTTGTTCAAAATGGCTTATAAACCCCATCGTCCAATACGTTAAATCTCATATCTTATGGCACCCCTGAATGTACATCCATAAAATAAATTTTGGACATTTTCTCCTGTTAATTTGTCTCTTGTTATTTTGATTATTAACCTAGCTAGAAGAACATAGAAGGTGAAAGTTATTTTTTGTGTCCCCACACCTATGCCAACCCCTATGTTTTCTTCTAGGAGTTTTATGATTTAGTCCTTACATTTAAATCTTTTATCTATTTTGAGTTAATTTTTGTGAGTGGTGTAAATTAGGAGTCTAATTTCATTCTTTTACATGTGAATATCTCAGCACCATTTATTGAAGAGAATATCTTTTAAGTATTCTTGGTTCCCTTGTCAAATATTAGTTGACCATATTTGTATGGATTTATTGCTGGGTTCTCTATTCTGTTCCATCGGTCTATGTATAGTTTTATGCCAGTACCATACTATTTTTATTACTATAACTTTGTAATTTAATTTGAAATCAGGTAGTGTGATGCCTCATTTTGTTATTTTTTTTCTCAATTTTGCTTTAGCTCTCTGGGGTCCTTTGTGGTTCTATATGAATCTTATTTTTTTTCTATTTTTGTAAAAAATGCTATTATAATCTTCATAGGGATTGCATCAAATTTATGGATGGCATTTGGTGATGTGAACAGTTTTAACAATGTTAATTCTTCCAGTCCATGAACATGAGGTATCGTTCCATTTATTTGTGTTGTCTTTTTAAAAAAATATATTTTGATTTTTTTTACAGAGAGGAAGGGAGAGGGAGAGAGAGTTAGAAACATCGATGAGAGAGAAACATCAATCAGCTGCCTTCTGCACACCCCCTATTGGGGATGTGCCTGCAACCAAGGTACATGCCCTTGACCGGAATCGAACCTGGGACCCTTGAGTCTGCAGGCTGACGCTCTGTCCACTGAGCCAAACCGATTAGGGCTATTTGTGTTGTCTTTAATTTCTTTCACCAATGTTTTGTACTTTTCAGTGTAGAGATCTTTCACCTCCTTGGTTAAATTTATTGTGTTTTTTTTTTTATGCTATTTTAAATGGGATTGCTTTCTTTCTTTTTCAGATAATTCATTGTTGGTAGTAACTGTTTTGTTTTTTGTTTTTGTTTTTCCTCAGTAAGTGCTTTTTATTCTCATTACAAATCATCCTGGTCTCACCATCATTTTCATTTATGTACATCCCCTTCCAGATTTGGTCTGTATGCAAAATCTTTTTAGAATGTTTCCACAATCACGGTGCATTGGCATCATTCATTCTGCTTTCAAACTTGTTCTTTAAAAAAATTATTCTAAAGTATTTAGTTTTCCAGGTGCTTAGCTAGTCTTCATTGAAGTCATTTAAAGGGGGGGGGGGGGGTTCCCGATGCCCTGCTGCATTTTTGGTGGGTCTGTTTTGATTGTTCCTTTTGTTTTCCTCCCTGTGTTATTTATTCCAAGGGGAGTTACTATTTGTAAATAGCACATGGTTGTCCCCTCCCACCCAAATTGCAATACTGTTAATAAGAAAGAAAGAGAGAGTGGATATTGGATAGACAATCTGTAGTGTTTGCCACAGCCTTCCCTTCCACCAACTAGAAAATATTTGCCCCACTGACTGCCTGATACCAAAAATTGGCCAAAAGTAAAATCCCTTTTACTTAAAGCTTTGTTTTCTGTTAAAATGCAGTATCCCTGGGAAGGTAACACACAAGCCTTGTTGGTCATTTATGCCTCAACATGAGTAAGCTTATTATATATTTTTGGTTTTCCTCAAAGTCCATTTGCCCAGAAGCTCCTTTCCTCCCCTTCCCTAAAGTCTGGGAATTTGAGCCTCTCTGTGGCTGTAGGAGACGCTGCCTTCTGGTCAGGAGATGCACAGCCAAGTCCGATGTCACTGTCCCTTCGCTTACATAAGACACAAGTTCACACCATACCTCTGTCATGAACATTTGTTATCAGTGTGGCCATCAGATCCTTGAACAACATTCTTACAATATTTGTCAGCTTCCTTGGGGAGGAGGCAGAGTCATTTCCCCAGGCTTCCCCAGAAGCTAGGGCATAGGCATGTGACAAGGCACCAAGGAGGGGAGGCTCCTCTACCAGAGAAAAGTGAGGAAATGGCAGCTGTGGAATCCATTTTCCGGAAAGGATGGGGTCTGGCCTTGGGGGCAGCACTGTAAAGTGTGAGGGGCCGCAGGGCTGACTTGTCCCAGGTTGGAGTCTGGGTGTGGCTCCTGGCTACATAACCCCTAACCTGACCATTTGACCTTAGTTTGCAGGACTGCACACGCACCCCTGACTGCTTAGTTTGCCCTCCAGGGGTGGCTGCCTCCTGTGGGTTGATCACTTGTTTTATCCAGTCAGACTTTACTCCTCCGAGGACCAGTCCTGGGACCATATATCCTCATACTTGAAAGTCTTGAGTCTATCACCATGTTTGGCACTTAGTAGGCCCTTAGTAAACACTTATTTAATATTTTTAGTACCCATAAATCTTTTTGTTCACCCTCTTCTTATTTTCATAGTTTTCATATCGTGAGTCTCACTTTCCCAAGGAAAACACCTCCAAAATACATCTCCCAGACTTCCTTTCCAACTAGGTGCAGCCATGTGATTTAAAGTCACCTAATTAGAAGCATTCACACAGACATCAGTGGAAAGTGAATGATGGCAGGCAATGCAGGGAGAAAGGTCTCCTAGCAAGCATGGTGGCAGAGGCCTCTGGGTCTTCTGCTGCAATTTTAGTGGAGAATCTGGTGTCCAGTCCTAGGCATTATCTGTGCCAACAATGGCTCAGAGTAGCAGAATTTTCTGTAGAAAAATCTGGAAGAAATGCATAGATTCCTAGAAATATGTAATCTTCCAAAACTGAATCAGCAAGTATCAGAGAATCTGAATAGGAAGATTACAACTAGTGAAATTAAAGCAGAAAAAGAAACTAACACCTCCCAACAAGCAAAAGTCCTGTACTGGATGGCTTCACAGGTGAATTTTACCAAACATTTAAAGAACTAACATCTATTCTTAAACTATTCCAAAAAATTCAAGAGGAGGGAAGACTCCCAAGCTCATTTTTGAGGCCAACATTATTCTAATTCAAAAACCAGATAAAGACACTACAAAGCAAGAAAATTATAGGCCAATATCCCTAGTAAACATAGATGCTAAAATCCTCAACAAAATATAAATATATTATTATAAAGATCATATACAATGATCAAGTGGGATTTATTCTAAGGTTGCAAGGTTGGTACTAGACCTACAAATAAAAAAATGTGATACATCACTGTAGGGAGTGGCTATAGGGTTAAGCCTTGGACTGACCTGTTGGCAAAGCCACAAACAAGTCCCAGCTTGGAGGGCACAGCCCTCTTAGCATAATTAAGCTTGATCTTGTGACTGCTCCCCAGATCTTTCCTAGGTAGCTAATGGGCTGTGGGAGGTGCAGCAAGTGCTGCCAAAACAAGTGAAACTCACAAGAACATTGTAACTATGGTGATCACTACCTTGTTTACCTCTGGCTATAAAATAAAGGCTCAGCTTGCCGTCTGGATCTTTTCTCTGTGGCCTTAGCCAGGCACCGGAGATCCACCTAGACCCAGCTTATTCTCTTTGTCTGTTTTTTCTTCAATCCTTCGACGCATGCCCCTCAGGCTCGCCAAACCCTTGGCTGAGCTGGCCCGGCACACATCACATAAACCAAAAACTACATGATCATATCCATAGATGCATTTGATAAAATCAAGCATCCATTTATGATAAAAACTGTCAGCAAAGTAGGAATAGAGGGAACATACCTCAACGTAATAAAGGCTATATATAACAAAGCCACAGCCAACATCAGATACAATAGGCAAAAGCTACAAGGGTTTCCATTAAAATCAGGAACAATACAGGGACGTCCACTTTCACCACTTTTATTCAACATAATACTGGAAGTAATAGCCACAGCAATCAAACAAGAAGAAATAAAAAGCATCCATATCGGAAAGGAAGAAGTAAAACTGTCATTATTTGAAGATGACATGATACTTTATATAGAGAACCCTAAAGATTTCACCAAAAAAAACCTGCTAGAACTGTTAAATAAATTCAGTCAAGTAGCTGAATACAAAATAAACATCCAGAAATCAGTTGCATTTTTATACACTAATAATGAACTATCAGGAAGGAAACTAAGAAAACGATCCCATTCATAATTGCTTTAAAAAGAATGAAATACCTAGGAATAAATTTAACCAAGGAGGTAAAAGATCTGTACCCCGAAAATAATCAGATACAGAAGAAAGAAATTGAAGATACAAATAAGTGGAAGCATATATCATGTTCATAAATAGGAAGAATTAACATCATTAAAATGTCTATACTACTCAAAGCAATCTGCAGATTCAATGCAATCCTTATTAAACTACCAATGGCACATCTCACAGATCTAGAACAAATATTCCAAACATTTTTATGGAACTACAAAAGACACAAAAACGCTTTAGCAATTTTTAGAAAGAACAAAGTTGGAGGTATCACACTTACTGATATCAAACTATCCCATAATAATCAAAACAGCATGGTACTGGCATAGAAACAGACTTATATTCAATGGAACAGAATACAAGGCCCAGAAATAAACCCATGCCTTTATAGTCAATAAATATTTGGCAAAGGAGGCAAAAACATACAATGGGATAAAGACAATCTGTTCAATAAATGGTGTTGGGAAAATTGGGCAGATACATATAAAAAAAAATGAAACTAGTCCATCTTCTTATGACATACACAAGAATAAACTCAAAATGTATTAAAGACTTAATGTTAGGGGTGCTCTCTCTCCCAGGAGCACACCCCCATCTTCCCCCTTTCCTCCCCCTCCAACATGACTTAAATGTTAGACTCAAAATCATGAAAATCTTAGAAGAAAACATAGACAGCAAAATCTTAGACATTTCTCCTAGCAATATGTTTTTCCTGATATATTGCCTCAGGCAAGGGAAACAAAAGAAAAAAAAACAAACAAATGGGACTATATAAAACTAAAAAGTTTTTGCACAGCAAAGGAAATCATCAACAAAATGAAAAGACAACCCACTGAATGGGAAAACATATTTACCAATGATAATCTGATAAGGGGTTACTATCCAAAATTTATAAAGTACTTAAAAACACCAAACAATCCAATTAAAAAAACGGGCAAAGGACCTGAATTGACACTTCTCCAAAGAGGACATACAGATGGCCAATAGACATGAAAAAATGGTCAACATCATTAATCATCAGAGAGCTGCACATTAAAACCACAATGAAATATCACTTCCCACCTGTCCTCAATAAATTAACAAATAACAAGTGTTGGCCAGGATGTGGAGAAAAGGGAACCATCATGCATTGTCGGTAGAAATGCAGACTTGTGCAGCCACTGTGGAAAGAAGTATGAAGTTACCTCAAAAAATTAAAATAAAACTGCCTTATGACCCAGTGATTCCACTTCTGGGACTATATCTGAAGAAATCTGAAACACTAATTCAAAAGAATATATACACCCCTATGTTCATTGGAGCATTATTTACAATAGCCAAGATTTGGAAGCAGCCTAAGTGTCCATCAGTAGATAAGTGAATTAAAAAAAAAAAAAAAAAAAGCAGAAGAAGCTGTGGTATATTTATACAATGGAATACTACTCAGCTGTAAAAAAGGAAATCTTACCCTTGCAACAGCATGGATGGACGTGAAGAGAGCATTATGCTCGGTGAAATAAGCCAGTCAGAGAAAGACACGTACCATATGACTTCACTCATATGTGGAATCTAATGAACAAATAAACTAACAAACAAGAGACTCATAACAGACTCACAGATAGAGAGCAGGCTGACAGCTATCAGAGGGGAAGGGGATGGAAGGGCTGGTTGAAAAGGTGAAGGGGTTAAGCAAAACAAACAAACAACAAAAAAACTCATAGGCACAAACAACAGCATGGTGATTACCAAAGAGGAAGGATGGTGGGGGGAGGTAGAAGAGGGTAAAGGGGAGAGAAATGGTGATGGAAGGAGACTTGACTTGGGGTGATGAACATACAATATACAGATGATGTATTATAGAATTATACACCTGAAACTTATAAAATTTTATTAACCAATGTCACCCTAATAAATTCAGTAAAAAAAAAAAAAAAAAAAAATCCCCAGAAGAGTTTGGAATCATTCCTGGCTGTATGACAGTGAGGCATGGGTTTCTACACCTAACAGAGACTCTGGGATCTGCCTGACATACTATCTAATAAAGAGGGAATATGCTAATTGACCATCACACCCTCACAAAGATGGCGGCGCTCACAGCCAATAAGGAGGGAATATGCTAATTGACTGCCATGCCCTCAAAGATGGCGGCGCCCAGTCCCCTCAATCCTGCTGGGGCGGCAGGTGCAGCATGGCTGGGCCCATCCCCAAGGCGGGTCTGGCCACTCCGTGTGCCTGCCTCCAGAGTCCCCCAGTTCCCTCAGCTCCCCAGCCGCCCAGGGATGCCAGAGGCTCAGGTAACCAGGGCCAGCTGAGAGTTGCGCTGCCGGCAGTGGCAAGCAGAGGTGTGATGGGGGCGCCACCTTCCCCTGATCACCGGGTCGCCTCCTGCCCCTGAGGGCTCCCGGACTGTGAGAGGGGGCAGGCCGGGCTGAGGGACCCCCACTCCAGTGCATGAATTTTCATGCACCGGGCCTCTAGTCCTTTAATAACTTTCTTTATAGATTCAACTAGGGGACTCAATTCTATTGTCTATTTCAAGAACTACTTCCACCCAGTGGTGATGAGGCAGTGTCAGATTAAGAGCAGTCTCTGAATTCAGATAGACCTGGGTCTGAAACTTGACCTCACTGTTAGCTAGCCGTATGCCTTGAACAATTTACTTAATGTCACCAAGTCTCAGTTCTCACAAGGATAAATAAAATCTATCACATTGGGTTGTTCAGAAGATTGAAAAGAAAATGTTAGGAAAGGATTTAGCACAATTCCTGGCATATAGTTGGCACTCAGTAAATGAAAGGGCAATTATTCCAGAGAGATATGCATGTATTTTTCCTTAACCTGTTAGGTTATTTCCAAGTTTTTTTTTTCTGTCATAAAGATGCAAACTAAGAGGCTGGGAATGGCTGGAGGTAAAAGCTCCTCCTGGAGAGGGATTTTCCTACCTGTCCTCTACCAGGAGACATTGGGAATCCTCTGGAAGCCCACA
This sequence comes from Plecotus auritus, assembly GCF_963455305.1. Lineage (NCBI taxonomy): Eukaryota > Metazoa > Chordata > Mammalia > Chiroptera > Vespertilionidae > Plecotus > Plecotus auritus. The sequence goes on along the minus strand of NC_137772.1, from coordinate 95,816,117 downwards.
GGGGGTCAAGCACTGTCTCCCCAGAGTGAGATGGTCTTTCTACACTGACCTTGGACTTTGTCACTGGCTCTGAATGGTTAATGCTACAGTGAACCTGAAGACAGTGATTTGGATGAACAGGGGTGGAAGAATAAAAAAAATAGTATCAGACATGATTTCAGTGAGACTTTTTGCAAAGATATCACTTTATTTCATGTAATATGCAAACAGCCTCTGCTTAATTCATCTCTTTGTTCTTTCATCATACATTTTTCCTTGGTGTTTCCATTTTTCATGCTGGCCTCCCACTCCATTTGGTCCAAATATCCTCTTGGTTATTTCTGGTTCAGCTGTTTAGAACATGCTAATATATGGTGCCTTTGCAGCGATATATGGTAGGGAAGTGAGCTGCCAGATGCAATAGGAAACATTTGCAATCAGCAGAATGGTCTTAACTATGGTGCCATCTTTCTGCTGTCTGAAGGTGATACGATGCAGGAAGGAATCTCAGACTATGTAATGAAAAGAAAGAAAAATCCAGACAGGCAGGGTGATTGTTTTGAACACCCTATGTTGGTTATAGAAAAAAAATAATACATTCAAAAATTGATTGTACTTAGCTGGGGAAAAAGTAGACCAATTCAGATGACTTGAGGGAACTCTGACAAGCTTTGACTGTGCAAATTGCCTCACTTAAGAGTGAAATCACATGTGGGGTTAGAGGACTTGTTTGCCTGCATGCTCCACATACCTCATTCTTATTGCCTCATCTGTTCTAATGATTCCTGGGTTCAACCTCATCCTTCCAGCCCTTCCTAATTCCAGAGGTAATATATCTTCCCAAATAGAGCAAATTAATATTAATTTTGTTTTAAAATTTTATAACATTCTTTGACCTGTTTGAAAATGTCACAGATCTAACTTTATAAACTGCCTGATCTGTGATGAGTTTTAAAACACCTGTGCTTTGTGAACCTCCATAGGGTACCGTGGACATGTAAATCCTTTCTCTCCACTTTAAAACAAAGGGTGTAGAGTGCTTTAAGAGTGTTGACGGCACAGGAGTCAAGGCCTCTCAGGAAGATTGGGGTCCCTAACAAGGCATCACTCCGCTTTCTGAGGCCACAGCAATGAGGAGCTCTGAGGAGCTTTCGATTTCTTCCATCCTTCTTGACCTTCTTCTTATCCTCTAGTTATTTCTCTTTCTTCTCTCCATCTGCTCCAAATATCAAAGTGTTGGGAAGAATTCAGCTCTTGATTGGGGGTGGAGAGAAGGCAGAGATGCATTCCTGTTCCTTCTTTTTCTCACTCCAAATCAGGAAGGCAAGGAGCCCTTCAGTCCCCTTGCTCAGGGCCCTTGGTTGCAGAAGGAAAAGCTGGTCTACTTGTCAAATCACAAGTATGACAAAGACATTTCAAATGGGACTCTGCGGCCCTCAGGGTACTGACTGACCATGCCTGGCCTAAACTTTTGTGGAAGTGACCTTCATAGAACCAGGTCTTTCATTTGTTATCACAGAAGGCAGTCATGCTCTTAAACAGGCACACTCCTGCTTCCCTCTCAGACAAGCAGGACTTTCCTATTTAAAAGGAGACTGTGTATAGCTAGTCTTCTTAATGACCGTAATTAAGTCATAGGAATAGAATTTTAATAGAATCTGCTTATAACTTCTGAAATCTGAATTTAGTTCCAAACAATTTTATGCTACTCTTATCAGGTTTTTCAGCCAGATTCATTCAGGTATTGTGTTTGAGACGAACAGTACTATGAATTGTGCTGACAAAGGAATATGTGAATAAGTAAATAAGATGCATTAATATTTTATTAAGAAAACAATGATGATGAAATATTAACAACACGGGCTACAGTGGATATTGCTGGTTTAATAATTCCTCTTTGAGGGGAGCTTAGCTTAAAAATGTGTCTGCTTGGAAGAACTTTCTCACATTTGTTCTTAAAATTTTTTCCCTCTTTAAACACAGCTCAGTTGTTACTTTCATAGGAGTGACTGTGTGCTTCTCTTCAAGAAAGCTCTCATGTCACATGTCACACCATGCTCTTCTTTCTAGACATCTGTGTGTGGTTTCACTTTACCTGCTGTCTCATAAACTCCTTACATACAATTTTACCTGTTCTGTTGCAACTTAACAATACTCAGTATATTTATTAAAAAAAAAAAAAAAGAAAGAAGGAATGAGGACACTCTATTATTTGCTAGTTGTGTGATCTTAGGCAACATCTTATAATCTTTGTGCTTGTTTCTTCATGTATAAAATGGTGACAACTGCGATCTTACACATTTAAGATTAAATGAGATCATGTGTGTCAGTACTTAGCCCAAAGCCTGGCACATTGAGTTCTCGATAAATGTCAGCTGTTGATTTTAATGCTAGTAACATGGACTGTATTTTTCAGTAGGTTCTTTGAGGCAGGGTGGTTTCTTTCTGATCAGGGACATAGTGTTAAATGAAGGATGGAGATAATCAACAGTACCTCATAAAAGCAAAGTAACAGCAATAAAGCTAAAGTAACTTCAACTGCTAAAATAATGCTGCAAGTTCTATATGCAATAATGGACAGGATTCCAGAAGGGCCCAATGTACTCTCAAACATACATTTAGCTCATAAAAATACAACTCAATGTCATTAAAAATTTAATCAACGAACAAGATGATCAAGTCCCTTATCAAGTGCATATATATTATGCTGGTGGTCCTGTGATAGCATGCCTTTTATAGGGATACTTTGGATATTGATAGATGGTCCAGGAAGGCCTTTTAGAGTAGATGGCACTGAAACTGAGACCAAAAGGATAAGAAGGAGATACGGGAGCAAAAAGTAGGGAGAAGAGTGTCCCAGGCTGAAGGGACTGCAGGTGCAAAGATTGTGTGGAGTGTTTGACTATATGCAGGGAGTCTGGTGGGATTGGAGTACAGTGAGTGAGGCGGCGGGGGTGAGGGGTAAAGACAGAGGGGCCAGATCATACAGGGCTCTGAAGCCTGGGGACAGGCCATTGTATTTTCAGTTCAAATGCAATGGGAAGCCACTGTAGGACTTTAAGGGGGCAGTGACATGATGCAATGCACAGATTTCATCACCTTCTACGGGGCTGTGAATGCATCGCCAGCTCCTGCAGCATTTGTCTTGTAGGAGGGAGGCTCCTCACTGCATGCTTTCAGGGACTTCAGAGCTGCAGGTGTGCTGCTAGGGAAGCCCAGAGCTTTGAGCAGAGGTGGCAGGAGCCCTTGAACCCCCTCTGTCACCCTATGGTCACACTGCTGTGTTTGCACACATCTCCCAGTTACCTGGTGCTGCAGAGTCTGCTAGTTTTCCACTTGATTTTAAAAATAAGTAACTATTGCACAGTCAGTCCACAGATATGGTGAAAATACAAAGCAAATGACAGAGTTAGGGATCTGCAGCTCTAGGCAATGGCTGCAGCTATGAGAGAGGTTTTCAGGGCACAGCCCGATCCAGGAGGACTGTTTGCTGGTTCATGCTAACCATATATATATGGTTCATGTGGTTTTGGAGGGACAGAAGGCCAGCCCCGAGGGAAATTTTGGAAGCTGACAGTGGGAAGGATTTTCAGTCTTAGGCAAAGAAACAGGTCAAACACCTGCACTCCTAGCCCAATGCTGAAAGACTTAATTCTAGCCTGGCAAACATGAAAGAAAGCAAGTAAGAGTGTTCACGTCATTTCAACATTCCTTTTCAAACACGTGGATTTAAGCCAGTTGTGTTTGAAATCCATTTTTGCCAAGAGTTTTGTGGGTATAAAGTTTAAAAATAACTGTGTATACATAGGATATCTACAGGGAAATGTGGATGAATTCTAGGTGGGCAGAAGGTTTTGTGAGCAAGTGCCCTAATGTTTAGCCCTAGATGTTTGTAAAGAAAATAAAACACAAACGGTTCAGGTAAATACGGACTTGCTCAGCAAGGGCCTGGAGGTTTCTTCCCTCCACACAACTCCCTCTCACCCGCCAGGACGTTGGGATGGAATAATTGTGCCGAAGGCAACTACATCCCTCCTGCACTCACTTATTTAAATCTTATCTATCAAGGTACTGCCTTGGACTAAGGACTAGTTTACAATCTGCCTGGATAGATAAGCCTTGTTCCCAAACAACGCCCAGACTCAGTAGCCTGTGACCTGTCCCGAGACAGGGACAACCTAGTGCTCGCACATTGCAGTGGGGGAAGGGTAGCCAGGCAGGCTTCCTGAGGGAGGCGGTGTGCATGGGGCTTCGGTGGACAGTGGGGTTTTGATGGGTGGAGAGTTGGAGAAATACCTGAGCTTTGGCACATGGCTGGGAAGGTGGGTATGTTTAGTGGAGAATTAAGAGCCCGTTTGGCTGGAGTGTAGAATAGTAAGTGAATGTGAATGATGAAAGAGAATACACCATTAACATAACTGAGAAGCCCAGAGGAGCAGGAGCTGGTCCTTTCTCGTGTGTGGGGGTAACTTGTTGTGGGTCATGATTTGGGGGCAGAGGGACAGAGGGAAGCCAGGCCTGTGCAGTGTGGGATATGTGGCGGGGGGCGGGGGGGGGGGGCGCGCTGAAAATTCAGGCCTGGCCTGCAGGAAGGAGGGAAAGGAAGGCCAGTACATACCCATTTTGAAAGCTCCAATGTTTACCAAACTGGATAGCGAAGGCTGGGATGGACCCGGAACAAAAATGTGATCAGGCAGAGTTCCCGGGATGGTCACAGGTGGTTGGGTCACAATCCCGAGCCTGCTGCCAGGTGTCCACAGGTGCTGCCAGTTCACTGCACCAGCAAGGACAGAGCTGGTGGGGAGCACTCCTGGGGAGCCCAGGCCAGAGCTGGGGGCTCTGACGCTGACTGGAGGAGCGCAGGGGTCACTCTGGGTCTGCAGAGCCAGCTCAGGCGACGAACACAGGCCCAGACTGCCACTGAGCTTTATGGCCCAGGATTTGGAGCCCGGGGCTTGGGGTGAATTACTTGTATTGGGCATAGGAGGCTCATTTTGCAGAAGTGGAACATAATTCTTAGAGTGGAAATAGGACGAGGAGTCTCCCTGCTGCACAAATCAGTGTCCTCTGTTGTGCCAGGTGCATTTTCAGTTGTCAGACCATTTCCAAGGGCAGAGGACTTGGCAGTCAATCCATTCTACTCGCTAGCCTTTTTTTGTTTCTTACCTCATTAGAGTCAGACACATCTTATGTGATAAGGAGGGAGCCTGAAGGGATAATGGACAGTCTGGCCCTGGTTGAATAGGGGGCAAGACCAGCTGCTAAGAGTAGTGCAAACCAAGGTTTAGGGGGCATTGGTGAAGTTGAAACTGGTTTGGACAGGTGAAGCCTTTGAGAGTGGATGAAAATTGCCCAAATAGCCGTGGATTGGGGGAGTGAATGGGAGTGACTCAGCACAGGATGCCTAACAGCTATGGGTGGAAACTGGGCTACTGCCCCAGAGGGCTCGGTGCCTGGTGAGGAGGCAACAGAAGGCCAGAGGGAACGAGGTGCAGAGGTGACAGAGGCAGGTGAAATGGCCAGCCGGTGCTCCAGGTGGGGCGGGCAGATCTAGAAGCCAGAGGAGAGGGTATGGGGAGTAGGGGGGCAGGGGATGGCTGAGAGAAGGTGGAGCAGGTTTCCTGGGTGGAGGGATTGGTGGGGAGGCGGGGTGGTTAGGGAAGGGCAGCTCAGAGTTGGAGAGCGAGGAGGAGCAGCACTGGGTGGTAACAAGCACTCAGGTCTGGCTTTGCTGGCGGGGGCTTGAAATGGAGGAAAGAAAACACCCAGGGAGGTTGAGGGTGTGATGTTGGAAAGATGATTCCCTGTTGGGTGAAGTTCTGTCCAGACAGACGGTTGAGAGGTGGTGGTGGAATAGCTAGCTGTAAAGAGCACGATGAAGCCAAACCTGTCTGCCACCTGCACAGAGAGCCTGCTGGGCAGAGCATGTGCTGTCCCACAGCCCGAGGGAAGGAAAACCATCAACCTTTATTAAATACCTGCCATGTTGCAGGCAGTATAGGAACTTTTGCACAAGTGATATAATTTAATTTTTGTAATGACCCTTGAATGTTGTCCATATTTTACACATGATAAAACAGAGGCTCACTGGGAGGGGTGGGGCGAGGTGGAGGAGATCAATGTGGGAGACAGGGGGGCACCTGTAATACTTTCAACAATAAAGATTAAAAAAACAAAACAAAACAAACAAACAAAAAACAACAACAGAAGCTCAGAGAAGTGAAATAACTTACCCCAGGTTCACACAGTGAGTGGAGTCAGAATTGGAAGCCAGGTCTATTTGATGCCAAAACCTGAGACTCCATGTAAGTGTAGCAGAGGTTAATCTCAGCAGATCCACCAGTAGGATTATAAAATCTACAGGTAAGTGGGAAACAGCAATGATGATTATAGGAGGGTAGTTCCATGAGGGAGGGATTGTCTCTCCCATTCAATCCTAGGTTCTCAGCACCTAGTCTACTGCCTCACACACAGTGGGACTCAATATGCTTGTTGAATGAATGATATAAGCAAATATACTCAGGGCAATGAAGAAAGAGGTGCAGGGACCCAAATTCCTAATATGTTTCAAGAATGTCAGTGAGAGGTGGAAGGAGGGGATTTGAAAGAGCTTCCAAGTCCCTGAAGCCTCTTACCTGGGGAGGTTAGGGAACTGGAGTTGACATCCAGGCAGGGAGTGAGTGGATGCGGATGCAGACGGAGCGCTCGTCCATGTGGACTCTCCGGAGGAGCCTCTAGTTTCCCAGTAGGATGTCAGCCTTACCGCCTTGCCAGATGATTCAGAGTTGGCCTCAAGAGATCAGAAGAAGCCAGCCCCTGGGCTTCTGATGAGGGTGAAATTTCTTTCTACCAATGGTGCTGCCGGAGATGTCCAGGGAGGCTTGTCCAAAGTGCACGGCTGTGTCCATTCCTCCAGGTCTTTCAAATTCATCCTCCAATCTAGAAAGCTACCAACTTGGACTCTATTAAGAGAAAATCCTTTAGGAAAATCCCCTTTTCAGAAAGAGATTTTAGAACTCTGCACTAAGAAAAACTTGGTTTCCATTGAGAAAAGGCATTGAGGCAACTTCAATTACAATGAAGTAAGATGCTGCTAGATTCTCCAGTCACAAATGGAAACTACTGAACTACTTGTGTTTCCCTTTTTGCTTTGGCTTTTAGGAAATTCATCCATAGCAGTTACATTTTTCTTTATGGTTGGCCTATTTATGAACATTTTTCTTAGCTCTGATTTTCTGTTTCTATTATCTTATGTCATTGCAGTATCAGTTGCCTCAATGCCTTGTAGAAACAGCTCGATGCAGAATAATGAACAGAAGTACCTCCCTCCTGTTCATCCAGGTGGAATCTTCCATGAAAAGGGAGGGCAGTTGCTGACCCTCCTGGGCATGGTGGCCACCAGGTGGCACCAAAGCTTTCCCACAGCCATCTTCAGCGAGGCGATTTGGCCTGAAAGTGTTTGTTTCTTGAGCCTTGTGCCACATGCATTCCAAGTGGCTCCTGACCAAAATGCACTGGTGACTGAGCAGAGCTGACCTAAGTCTAGCTGGCTTCTTTCAGACGTTCAGCTTATAAGATCAATGGTTCAAATGGGGCAGGGCGACTCCCAACCAGATCAGGCCAGTGGGGGCTATGCCACTTCTCGGAAGCAGCTGTTTTTCTACACCATTTGAGGCAACTAGAAGTGGGACCTCGTTACAAACGGAGAGTTTAGGAAGGGTGTCATAGGGGAAAGGGAGAGGAAGGGGCCTTTTCAGCTTCACCAAATGTCCTGGTGACTTCTGTCTGAAATGAATATATTGTTCGTAATAGTGGCCACATAACTGGACAACAGTTAGCACCCTTTTAAAATAGAAACTGACTGATAAAAAGACCCAGCTGTGCTGATATTACCATCCATTTTTGGCTCCGTTATTCACTCCGATAAATTGTTATTTGAAGTCATTTGTATTTAGGCCTCTGTGCCCAAGATGAGATAAAAGCCTTCAGTAGAAGTTGGAAGAATGTAATTATATGAAAATCTTTAAACTCTGGTTCTTGACCCCTCATGAATTGATTTGTTATAATTGTGACAAAAGGTGTTTCCTTTGAGAATCCATGTTTATTCCTGTTGATTTCTCTTGTTATTTTCTCAAGCCTCTGCAGGACCTCATCATTTGTATTTCCAGAGGATTAAAGAGCAGTGGAACCCTACTAGTAAGAAGGAGGCATTTGTGTCCAAATCAGGCACAGGGAGCAATGTGGCCTTGGGCAGAGAGATGGAAGGTGACTATTCAGCTATTCACTCTGCTCTCCTGAAATTCAGTCCTGGGATCACTGGCCAGAACTGGTCACTGATACTGCTCTGTTTGGGAGGGAAAAACTCTCCAGTTAAATTGCCTTTAAGAGTTTTCTTCCAGGAATTCTGAGTCTACTCAGGCACCCCTTACCTGATGGATTAGAGAATTCGTTCACCTACAGAAAGCCCTGTAGGGGGATAAGAAGATACCTACATTTCTTCCGATTTCCTTGGAGCCAAAGACATCAGCTGTGAACTCAAATGTCTTCCTGCTGAAGGTAAACGTTTGTTCTCACCTGGAATGCACTGGATAGTCCAATAGACTCCCATGTGACTGTTCCTCTGCTGTTGAGTCCCTCAGCTCAAGAAGCATCCAGCACTACAGCCCATTTAGTGTAGCCACACATCAGCCCTCCCACCATCACAAAAGCCTCTTTGGTGGCTCCCCACCCACCTGCATGGTGAGCCAAATGGAGTGACCCAAGATGAGTTCTGTAGGGCTCAACAGGTCAGTCAAAGACTGACCTGAGAGACGTTTGATCTTTAATGCAGGTACTAGGTGGTGTTTAGGGTAGGCCATAGTGTGACCGTCAGCAGTAATTTTGGGGAATCTTATTAGGAAAAGAGGCAAATAAGGGATGGGCTGTGAACCAGACAAGGGCACTTACTAACACTGCCCTCCAGGGCAAGCTGGGGAAAGTGCAAGGCCAACAAGAAGAAACTGGGTTCCATTAAATGACCAAAAAATTAGGAATCAGATCTAGATTTCCTGTATCACAGAACTTAATTCAGAAGAGAAATAACTTATGAGGCAACCTCAATGTTATTAAATTGAACAAATTTATTGAGCACCTACAATATGCCAGCATCTATCACAACAATAATAATCCAAGAGTCGGATCCACCAGTGGGTGTCAGGCCTCCCCCCCCCACCCCCCAGGTGAGGAAAGGTTAGTGTATGACCAGAAATGGAAGCTAGGGCTCTGTCAGTAGAGTCTCTGTGTCCCCTTCTCCACACAGTGACTGCTGTTTCTGACCATAGCACTGGAGGGGAGCAGGAGGGAGGTCTGAATATGGTCTGTGGTGGGCTTCCCCTTCCTTCTCTCTGTTATGGGGGCACCTTGCATTTTCTGTTCTTGAACGGTGCTGCTGACATCCCTTGGGGTCAGTTTGGTTGAATGGACTGTGCTGAGGGTGGGTCACTGAAGAAGGGTGGGACCAGAGAGCATCAGAGTTGGGCTCTCAGGCAATTCTAGGGATGCATGCAAGTACACTAAACTAAGGGTACCAATTCAGGATGAAGATAGGAGAAGCCAGCACTTGGCAGTTGGCCTCATTGATTTTTGCTACTCCTGAGCTGGCCCACTGTTCCTTGTAGGCTGAGTCAACACCTCTATGTTGTTTTTCTCCTCCTCCCTAAGGTTAGCCTGTTGCTCTTCATCATCAGCTACTGATTGTGAGTCACATTTCTGGGCAGGAGCTGGACAGCTAGTGGCTGTCTAGGAATCAGCTAGCAGAAAGAAGTCCCTCACGACTCTGCGCCCTGTGGTTCTGCAGCCATCACCGTGGCCTGAGGAGCCCGCTTTCTTGGCCTCATGCACCACAGCAGTAGAAGACTGCAGACCTAGATTCTTGCTGTTGACTGTGGCTGGGGTCTTAAATCAACCTCAGTATAGCACAAGGATTGGCAAACTATAACTCTTGAGCCAAATCTGACCCTCCACCTGTTCTTGGAAATAAAAGTTTTATTGGAACTCAGCCACTCCCACTCATTTACATATTACCCATGGCTGCTTTCATGCTATAATGGCAGAGTTGAGTAGTTATAATTGAGAGCATTTGGCTAGCAAAGCTTACTATACTTATTATCTTTCCAGAAAAACTTTGCTCACTCCTGGTCTAGAATTTTAAGAGACCATATTTTTCTTTACTTAAGCTGGAGCAGAATGTTATATATCGGAGTCCTGGGATATCCAGGATGTTTGGGGGAAGATCTAAGGCTTTCATTGACAGGGATGGCAAAGATCGAGGTTTCAGTGCAAGTCTGATGACTGGCTACAGCTGCCTGGAAGGCTTTGTGGAGAAGGATCCCAAGGCTGTGTCTGGACTGGTGTGGGCGCTTCCAGAGAGGTGAAAATGGGCTGTGCTAATGTAGGCAAGGAGCACCAGACTGAGAAATAAACAAGGGAAATACATGCTCTTCTTCCCCAAAGGTAAACAGCAACCAGCGACAGCTCGGCCGCACTTGGCATTGCTGAGGTTGAAACTGTAAAGGTGCCCTTCCTGGAGTGGGAGAGAGGTGAGATTTAAATACAATTCACACGATTTCAGAAGCTGACAGCAGTCCGGAAGGGCCAAGGTTGGAGGAAGCTCCAGCTTCAATTAGGGCGCCTGGCACTCCTGCAAGGCCAGCACTGCCGTAAAGCTTCCTAGTGTGCAACCGAAATGCTGGTTAAAATGTTACAAGTTATTTAAAAATGAAAAAGACAAGGTGACAATGCATACTTGCTAGAGAAAGTGGTATACAATGTGGGTCCTGTCATTTATATAGATATATACATAGACAGCCCTTAGACTGCAGGTTTTAAAACTGAAAAATCCTAAGATTACCTACCCAGTCAACATCCTATTATTCTGTAATTCCAATGAACGATTCATCCTCAGTGAGCCAAATAAATCCAGGTGGGGGAGTGGACTTCTGTAGCCCTCACTTGTTACAGTGAATGCATTAGTATTGTAGAAAGGTGAATACAAATCTAGATTTTAGAACTGAAATCAGATTTTAAATGCACCAAGAGTCTGCTACTCATGCTAAATCCTTATAAAGCATATTAGCCACTTTAGTGTAAATCCAGATTTTTGGATGTTGCAAGACATTTAAGTGTGGTATGACTGTAGTCTGATTGATGTTTACAGCTGTCTTATCAAGCTGACTTTTTCATCCTAAGCACTACTTGGAAATTATTAGGGTCACTGCTCCCTGGTAATATAAATCTATCTGGGAAATCCAGGGTTGTACATTGTTATTGTGCACTAATTTCTCACACAAATCACTCAGTATCTTTCCTACAGTTAACATTTTGGCTTTAATTGTTCGTTCTTCACAGCATGAAAAATGGCCAAATCAGCTCTGGCTGACTAGGTTTTCTTTTCATTTCAAGTACAGACAGACCTCGGGTTATGTCGGATTTGACGTACGTCATTTCATGGTTACGTCACCATCTCCCATTTATTTATTTTAAAAAAAAGTTACGTCATTTTGACGTATGTACATATGTGCTTTATTTTTTTATTATTTATTTACCACAAGTAAAGGTCAGGAATTGTTATCTTTCTTTTAAATTTTTTTACTGTTTCACTTCATTACTGCTTTGTGTGTGCTCCATGTGAGTGATGTAGGTGCTTATGTAGGTGGGTTCCGACTTACGGCGAAAATCGCGTTATCTCGCACCGTAGGAACGGATCTCCGATGTAACCCAAGGACCTACTGTAATTGTATGAAGCATTTAAAGTGTGTAAATGCACTAAACCATATCTCAAATGGAACTGAGTAATTAAAAAAATATATTTTACGACTTAAGTTATTGGCATAAAAACGCCAGTATTTTTCCACCTAGCCCTAGAATGGGTGGCATGGCGAACGGGGGCTGGGATAGATAACTAGGTTCCAGAAAGACCTTGGGAAGCTGAGCTTGCCCGTCTGAAAAAAACAGAGTCGAGGGTGTTCAGATATAGAATTCCTCTGTGTCACTGTCCCCGGGCCCAGCCAATGCTGGGGATGGTGTGATGTGTCTGCCAGCTTGCTCGGTGTTGGGAGCATCACCAGGGAGCGTGGAGGATGACTCTGTGAGGGTGGTGGCACCAGAAGCTGGGGGAGTAGCAACCGCTGTTGCCAAGGAGCCGGTAGGCCCTTCAGTGAAGAGAGGGAGGGAAGCCCAGGAGGTCTCCATGGTCACCCCACTCCCAGTGGGTAGTGGTCCTTCTCTGGAACCTTTGTGCTTGGAGCAGTGGCTGCCACATCTTTCGGAGGGGAAGGGTGCTTCCAAGGTGCTAAAGAATCTACTGGGCGCAGAATACGCAGAGACCACGGACAGGTCCGAGGAGGACAGCCGCAGGCCTGTGTCCACATCTGTCTCCTGGGAACCCTCTAAGTCATCAATGGAGAGGAGGTGGCCGTGTCTCCACTCCGATGCCCGGTGCCCTGGGGCACCTGTGTTTGAAAAACACTGTGGTACAGCGGAGGAGGCTGGGTCGGGGTCTTCTGTGGGCAAACAAAACAAGGACTTGCTTCTCTGGAAAGACCAGGGAAGGCTGGGAGTGCTGCTGGCTCGTGTGGCAAATTCCTGCTGGTGCCCAGCTAGCAGGATCGCCTGGCTGGGCCCCAGGCGTGGACTGTCCAGTCGGGGTTGCTGGCCGCTGCCAGGAGTACGGCTCGGTGTGGTGCAGCTCGGGGAAGGCGTGGAGTGCGGTTTCTGCTCCGAGGAGTGGTGAGCTCTGTTGGGTTTAGGAAACTTCCTGTGTACCCTTTGTGCCTGTAGGGGGAAGAGGGCATATCCCACTAGTCACCTGGGAAGGGGATTCATTGTTAAATACATCCTGAAACACACTTCCTCATAATTGGAAACTTCTAGCAATGTCGTAGCAATCAATTTAATTCTCCAAACTCTAAAGCAAAGACAGGGGTAGCAGGGCTTAGGGTGGTACCAATCAGGACCTAGGAGGAGACACAGCCCCTTGTCACAATGGTGGGTAACACTTCAAGTACACATGAAAGGGGCTCAACAGATTAGCCACAAAATGAGGGCCTGGCTGAGAGGAGATAAGAATTACCATTAAATGCACAAAGGATGGTTGAAGGTTCCTTCCCTCTGACCACAGCACTGCTTGGGAGTGTTAATGCTGAGAGGATGGAAGCATTCAGGATGGGATAAGCACAGACAATCTCAGATCAGATGGACATGGGTTTGACTTCAGTACCCGTGTGATCACAGGACACACCCTAGGGCTGGCCATGTCAGGGTGGTAAACCTTCAGTGAGTAAGGGGCTATCAGGAGGTTAGCATTTATTTACTTGCTATTAGGAATCACTTACTGTATATTTTGCCTTTCAGAGACTGCACAGGAAAGGGAGCTGTGACTACTGACTAATCCCTTGGATGCCCCGTAGGGTGTAGACAAGCAGTTGCACCCTTAATGCCTCACCCCTGTCCTCCTATTCTTCCACCCTCCCTGCAGCTCAGCAGAAACATTTCTGTTGCACAAATCTGGGGACCTCCATTCTACCTGGGTCTGCTTCTCTCAGATTCTTCCTCTGGTCTGGCTCAAAGCCCAAGCCTACAGGGCAACCTTACAATGCAAAGTTTCAATTTAATAGTAGATTTAGGGATAGTGTATCTGGTTCTATTTAGTATAGGATCTGATTGATGAAGCCCTGATATAAGAAAAGGGTTCTGACTGCAGTTTACTAAAAGGGATATTTCCTGGCACCCAGCAGGCTAACATACTAGCCCTCACTAGACATCAAACACCCCTGCCTCCCTGTTCAGCAGGAACCTGGTTTTCCCACAGCCACTTGGGAAATTTAGTTCAATGTAATATACTTAGGATGAAAAGGGGCCACAAACTAAACCTGACAAGCTCAGGGGAGGCCTGCGTGGCAGCCTTACAAACTCAGAGACCTAAAATAACCACAAAGGATGGTCTGAAATTAAACCTTTTTTTAAAAAAAACTAAAGGCAGTTTACAGTGGGTAGTCATGTTCTAGGCTAAATGTTACCGTTTAGTTGGAAGCTGTGAGGATTAGGCAATTGTGGCATATTGTGTGCAAAGAGGTAAAGGGTAGTATATGACAGTGGTCGGCAAACTCAATAGTCAACAGAGCAGCAAACTGTGGCTCTCGGACTACTGTTCTAGGTCAATCTTTACCCTAACTTAATCTGTTGTCTTTTTGCATCTACAATAACATATCTTTGGAATGTCAAAGTAATTTCCCTTTTTCCGAACCCCTCAAAGCACAGGCACTGCTCTGTGGAGACTACAAATCCCCTCATTGTTATTGAGTTAATTGTTGACTGTTAACTATCCTGCACCTACTTAAGTAAAAAGAGTGTGTGTCTATCATTTTACTTTTACCTAGTAATCCAATCCCAGAGGTTTCCCCCCTTTGCTTTCTCCCGCCTCCCTAATCTATCACCAATGATTTCATGTAACCCACTTACATCTCCTCCTTTGATTGTAATTTTGTACAAGGTGCAAAAACTGCCATTCTCCGGAGCATTATCTCAGTCCATGGAGATTCTGCTTCCTGGCATTTGTTGACAGTTTGGTTAAAATAAACTCACAAAAATTCTTCACAGGTTTGAATGTTTCTTACGTTATTACTTTGTATAGTTGGCAGGATTCCAAAGAAGCTCACCCAAGACCATTCTGCAGACCCAGACCCCGTGCTTGGATCCAGAAAGGGCCCGCTGAACCCCACTGGCTCCCAGCTGCATTGGGTGAACTCAGGTGAGTGGTCTCTTGGATCCAGGACCTTCCTGTGCTTTTGGTAGAGGGTCTGACTTTCATTTGAGCTGCTCTTAGAAATTCCTAGAGGTGGCACTAAAGGATAGGAGTTGAAACCTGTGGCAGGTTTTGATTGGGCTTTTCAATTGGAATTGCTTTCTGAGAGTCTGAGCAAAAACCCTTCGCTGTATAAATGAGAGCTGAACTCATTCAGCTCTGAAGATAAAGGGGCACATCCGCCCTCCAGCCCAAGTCTCAGGTGTTCTTAGGGTACTAAGAACCTTTGTGGAGGTGTCAGAGGTCATTCCTCAGGACATGCAGGAGCCCCATAGGGAATTTCCAACTCAATTGTAATTAAACTAACAGGCTCATCCAGGGTAGTACCCATAACGCCCAGTTTGACAGCTCCTGGTGCCCTTCCAATTGTTTTGGACAGCTGGGAGAGAAACTGAGGCATGTAAGAGGGTTCAATATAACTCGAGGGGTGAGAGCCTTGTGGAGCTCAACCCATAAGCAGCACACTTTGACCCACTACATAACATCCCTAGAAAACTTGCTCAGAATCTGCAGATATCCAAAGAAAGACTAAAAATAAAATGGGAAATTGTACCTCTAAGGTCGAAACGTCAAGAATCCCAGCCCCCCGTTAATACTCCCACAGGATACGTGTACAGTTTGTATGGAATTTCAACTTGCAAGTACCTATAAAAATGGGAAAATTTAATTTAAAATGATACCAGCTTGAAATGGGCAAAGTGGGGAACTTATGACACCTCCAAATTGATTATTCTGTATGCTCAATTTGAAAAAGCTGGTTCTAAAATTAAATTGAATGAATGGGAAGCTTATCTTGATGGGAAATTCAAGATTTCTAGGAGAGGAACAGATAAAATATCTTCCCTACTGCTGGGATCATATTCAGTCTTAAACTTTTTTTAAAAAAAATATGTTTTCATTGATTTCAGAGAGGAAGGGAGAGGGAGGGATAAATAGAAACATCAATGATGAGATAGAATGATTGATTGGCTGCTTCCTGCACGCCCTCCACTGGAGACCAAGCCACAAGCCAGGCATGTGCCCTGACCAGAAATCGAACCACGATCTCCTGGTTCATAGGTCGAGACTCAACCACTGAGCCATGCCAGCTGGGCCATATTCAGTCTTAATTATGTCTCTTCTATATGACCATTCCTTTCATTGATTTCTAAGATCTTTATTTGCCTAATTCCAGATATCTCTTAATCCTATAAACAGACTGATTGACTCATTCTTTCAACAAACATTAACTGCAGGTCTTGTACGCAGAACTTCTCAACTGGTGTGTTTAAGCTTTGAATGGGTTATTAAAGGTGTGGATATTAATCTTTTAAACTAGCAGCCTCGTTAACCTCATAAATATTATGATTATCATTTTCGGTGTGCTCTTTGATATGAAAAAGGTCCAGAGGGCCAGGCACAGATAATTTTGAATAAGACATGGTCTTAGCCCCCAACAATGAACAGTACAATGCTGAAGTGTAGTAAAGTGAGCCATGATGATAAAGTGAGCCATGATGATAAAGTGAGTAGCATTATATGAGGCATGCTGGGGCACAAAGAAGGAAGTGGTTGATTTTACAGAGGAGTAAGGCAGCATGGGGAAAGGTAGAAAAAGTCTGCACTGAAAAGTCATGCTTCGATAAAACCGCAGAAGTGGAAGAGGTGTTTGTCAGCTGGAGGGCAGTGGGGACAGCATGAAGGGCAGTCAGGCACAGAAGCAGCCTGAGCAGAGGCTGCAGGCATGAACCAGGAGGAAAGCCCTGAGAAGTGAGAGGAGTCATGTCACGGGAGGGGGGGTGGGGGGCCTGAATCCCATGCAAATAGAAGCACCTAAACTTTAACACCTGGAAAGGTTTAAAAGTAAGATGGTTGCATGGCCAAAGTTGTGGCAGTGGATTGAAGGAGAAAGGATTAAGTGGGCTAAACAAAAGAGAAAAATATGACATGCAGCTCTTAGAGAAGGATGTTCCAGAGGGACAATGTTTGGTAGTTAAATGTCTTATCTTATTTTCCCCCTGGGCCTGGGTGCTCCAAAGTCGTTTTCTGACTTTTTAAGTATGTCAGCCTGTGACTTGCAGGTGTCCTCCAACTACGGCCCGCCGGCCACATGCGGCCCGCCGAGGACATTTATCCGGCCGCCGGGTGCCGCTGCCTGTCCTGCTTAGCAGCTGACTCGTCCCGGGCCCGCAGTGCGCATAGGAATTTGTTGATAGTTTTTTTTTAAACTATAGTCCGGCCCTCCAACGGTCTGAGGGACAGTGAACTGGCCCCCTGTTTAAAAAGTTTGAAGACCCCTGCTTTAGAGTCTTATTCAAGGAGCACGCCCTCGGTGAGCAGCTGTGCAGTCTCAATCTGCCTGAAAAAGGAACCTCTGTGGGTATTGCCTCATGAGAAGCAAAAAGCCAAGCTTCCCATGCAAGGAACTGCTAAGGGACATCTGAGTGTTCCCACTGCCAGGGACAGAGTGGTGTGACTTTAAATCAGGAACAACTGGCTGAGGATGAGTAGTTGGTGGTTTTGCAGATTTTTATCAGTGTGCTTGTTTAACAGAAAGCTGCCTCTGCTCTGTCTTATTTTGACCACATCAAGAGTCCAAATAAACCCTAAATTCTGCTGCTTTGAAGAGAGGTGGCACCTGGTGTTTTTTCAACATAGAGGTGCCCATGTGCACCATGGAGGTAGCTGCTGGGCGGGAAGGATTCCAGCTGGCACAGAGATGGCTGGTGTAACGGCAAGAGCCTGGGCCAGGGAGTTGGAGGAGGGTGGCTGAAGAGACTCCACACCGCACCCACCCCCCATCCCAATCTGGGCCCAGGGCTGATGTGGGCTGATGTGGGAGGCATCTGGTAGTATTCTCCAGTTTTGCCCTGAGGCAGAAAGACAACCTGCACATGTAAAGGATGGGGTTTCTTTCTGTGTCCTACCCCTGGCTGTGGCTGTTCCCAGCCTCTCTTGTCTGCTTGTCTGACTTGACCAGGAACACTAACTAGATGCTGAGAAAGAATCATGGTGGATGTTTCAGGAAATTCTTCCCCAGTGGACCTTTACAGAGTGAAACAACGCGCTGTGCCCTCCTCCCATGGAAGCCTGTTAAGAAGGATTCCTGGTGGCTATTTGGCTCAAATTTATAAACAGTCTATTAGTTATTGCTAAGCAGGGGACTTCATGTTCTCTGCACCTCAGAGGAAAACTGCACTGTGCTGCCTGTCTTCTGGCACTGTGTTCCTGACATTTGAGCGGACCCTTATAAAGAATCAATCACTGAACTAAAAACCTGCTGCAGCCAGTTGGGACTGAGCAGCTATATCTTCATTTGAATCTTCACTGACCAATTAGGACATTGCTTTTTGTGGAGTGCTTTTGTGAGGATTTGGAGTCCTCATTTGCATGGGAGTAGACCAATCAGGGCCTGGGGCAGGCACTATTCTCTATACAAGCCAGCTTCCCCTCTGTCTTGGTGGAGCATATGTTCAGTTTCCATTAAAGACTGCATTTCCCCGGCTGCACCATCACCTGAGCTGTAGCATTGCAGCTGGAACTGTCTCTCTGGACCTGAGTGGAGCTGTAACACCAGGGCCACCTTGCCCAGGATGCCTTCCACAGCTGTGCTATATCACAATTGAACTCTAAAGCTGACCTGTTCTACAGCCGTGCTGTTACACAGTTGAGCTGTTTGCATTGTATAAAGTCTGTCTCCCCCTTCCTCACACCCCGAATTGGAGACTCACTGGTGTTGAATTGATGAAGATGACCTTTGGCTGACAGTAGTATGCTTAAGATTCCTTTCTATTTCTCTTTGTGTATATGCTATAGGTGTTGGCTTTGCGAGACCATGAGGCTTACAAAAACTTTTTTTTTTGGTAAAACCTCACCTGAGGATATTTTTCCATTGATTTTTAGCTTCCATACTAACTTTATAAGTGATTAACTCATCACCTTTATGACATTATGTTACTCTGAATTTTGCTATATATTTACCTTTACCAGTGAGATTTATACTTTCATGTATAAGTTCTGCATTTCCCCCTGAATATCTATTTTCAGTATAATTTATGAAACACCCTGTCATTGACTGTAAAACACAGGGGTAGACTGAACTGTTGTTTATATTAACAAAGGATCATCAGAAGTTGATTAAATATCACTAATTTAAGAATTTCAAAAGACAAATATTCCTTGACATAGTTCAATGAATAAATCTTAGAAATAGCTGACAAATAATTAGCAACAACTTAAGCAAGAATACCAGTTTTGAAATTAGAATGCAAAAGAACGAGGAAAGCCTATCTGAACAGTGAAACATGTTTTAGAAACCTCATTATCTTTATTTAGGGAGTCTCAGAAGGAGAAAAGAAAGAGAGAGAAAGAGCCAGAAATCTAATTTAAAGAACTAATGGCTGAAAACTTCCCAAATCTGGGGAGAGGTATGGCCTTCCAAGTATAGGAAGCAGATGACATGATATTATAAAGTAAACAAAAGTGGATTATCAAAACTCAAAGGCAGTGCTATTGCTAGGCTGAGCTAGCTTCCCATATCAGAAAAGGAACCATCCTATCTAATAAAGAGGGAATATGCTAATTGACCATCCTCTGTCCCAAAGATGGCTGCACCCACAGCTGAAGCCAAGTTCCCATAAGGAGCCTTAACGAGCAATCAGCAGGGACCTGAGGCTAAGCCCTCCCCTGCCCCCGTAGGGCTTGACAGGGGACCTCAAGGTGTGCTTCCTGTTCTGGTGCTGGGCTAGGGGACCTCAGACTGCATCCCCCGCCCAGCGGGGCTTGATGGGAGACCTCAGGCCGCACCCCCTGCCTCAGCACCAGGCCAGGGGACCTGAGGCTGCACCCCTCTGCCTGGCTGGGCTTGACAGGAGACCTCAGGCCGTGCCCCCCACCCAGCAGGGCTTGACAGGGGACCTCAAGGTGCATCCCCAGTGCTGGGTCGGGGGAACTCAGACTGCGCCCCCCACCCCAGCACCAAGCCAGGGGACCTGAGGCTACGTCCCCTGCCTGGCAGGGCTTGACAAGGGTGGGACTGGCCAGGTCTGGATCTAGCCCAATGGGGGCAGGGGCTGGCTGGGTCTGGGTCTCATGCGATTTTGAGACCCATGTGGGTGGGCCAGGACTTGACTCTGGGTCCTGTGGTTTGCCCCAGACTCTGATAGGAGGAAGGTTTTCATATACATTTTACTAATTTTCTCTCATCTCTGACACTTCTATTATAGAGAAAGGGCAAATAGTAATATTAAATTATTTCCTCTAATTAATCCCCTTTTAATGTGCACGAATTTCGTGCACTGGGCCACTAGTACTTAATATGAGGCAATGCCAATGGGTCCAGTCTACTAAACATCTTCAAAACCTTCTAGTGGACTTGGCAAAGGTTACATTACCGCCAGTCATCATGGTCCTCTCCTGGCTGCCCTCAACTGCAGCCCCCCACACCCTCTTCAGGACCAGTGAATAAATGTATTTGCCAGGACAGATGCTGGCGGAGTCCTCAAGACTGATGCTGTCATGAAATCATGCCAAGAGGAGCAGAAATGAGAACAGAACTTACCGTATTATGTAGGCCATTAATTTTCAATCCTGGCTGCACATAAGAATCACCTGGAAGCTTTAAAAGAGAGCCCACTTCACGGCAATTGAAACAATTTCCAGGTGGGTCCCAGGCATCAGTTGAAAAGCTTCCCAGGTGTTTTTAATGGGTAGGCAGAACAGGGACAGCTGTTTTATGCCAACTTCCTGATTTGCTCATATGCCTAGGCTTTACTTCTCTTGTGCCTGAGGCGTGTACCTATTTTTATGGCTACTAAAAGTGACATTCTGAATGACCAGACAGTATATCTTTTCATGACTATATACTCTTCAAAACCTTAAAAACCCTCTTTCTTACTCTCTGTGATGTAAAAACTCTTGCAAGTCTAGCTCCAAGTATCTGTGATTCTGAAAAAAAAACTGTGAAAACTGAAACTCAGAAAATTGTGCATTGTAAAATTTGCACTGAGAAAAGTAGTGGGAGAGGCAGAGCTAGCACATAGGAATATTCCTTTCTCTAACTCCCCACTGTGTTAATTAGATTAGCATTCACTTCCCCCCACCTTGTTTTATACAATTATTTTGGCCAAAATACACTGAATTTCCCTTTCAATTGACCTTTGTCTGGATAATGGAAATTTTGAAGAATGAGTTTCTATTGCCACGTTCCTCTCTCAATAATTTTTTACTTTGTTCTTATCTGAAAATCTGTTTTAATAACAAAACTTGCTTTTTATTTGAATTCTCATCAGTTCTAACCATTGCTATGGCTTACATAAGTTTCTTCTTACAGTATTACCTGCTAACACATTTACACAGAGAACTATTGAATATATTTGTAATGCTTATGCCAGAAACAAGGCTGCCTACCTCAGAAGAGATCAACTAACTGGCCCACAAAACAAAGACCCAGGCTGAACAAACTCTCCATCCAGCCGTCCTTAGAACACATGGACGTCATCGTCATTGTAGATTCTAAACAGCAAAGATGGATCTAATCTTCTCCATAAATCTTCCTCACTGGGGAAAAATGCTGGCTGTTGAGATTAGTTTTGTCATAACAATGCCTCTACTTAGCAAATGGAATTTAGGACAGCACCTCAAAGTTTGGGTTAGTAAGAAGCATGCCAGGAGTATGTCAAGAACTCACTATGGCTACTCATTATGTCCTCAGGTGCTCCCCTGGCCAGAATCCTGTGTGGGCTTTCTTGGGTGGTTGAAAAGAAAGTAAAAATATTAAATTAAAAAAAAAATCCTGTCTTTGAAGTGCTTACTATTCAAAAGACAGATGCAGAAACAGAAGGACCTAAAGATAGGACAACTGATGGATGCACAATAAATACATCAATTAAGTAAGCATTTTCACTGGATTGGATGCAATATATATGCTGTAAAGAATGAGTCATTACACGTTTGCATTTTCAGATGTGGAAACAACCTGACAAGTAGTCAGTTGGCCATTTGCCTAAAGAATTACTAACCACTTTAATTGGCTGCAGTATCGGGAGAAGGAGGAATATGGGTCTGGCGTCACTGCTTTAGGTGGGGCTCACCCTGGAGGTGCAGACGACCACTGAGGTGATGGGACAGACCCCCATTTCCATGGGATCTGGGAGAGCTCTGAGTAAAGAGGACCTATCTTGGAACACCATGGGTGAGAGTGAGCCCTCAGAACTGTCTCACTGGTCCTGAGCTCACCCAGTTCAATAGCTGGCTCCTTGGACCCTCCACTATCTTGAGGACCAGACCTGGCTTATATGTGGATGAGTTCTGGCTGGAATTAAATAAACCTTCCATTAGTTACTCAGTTAAAATATGAGTACCAATGTAGGTTTCTGCTCTGCTTTTTGCACAGAAAAATATCCAAAAGCTACTTTTGAAAAATTAATACCAATTACATAGTTACCAATTTCAAGCCCATTTTTTCTAAACTTACTAATTTAAGTTCAACTCTCAAATCTTATTACTCCACTAACTAATCTAGCAATTAACACATTTAAAAGGGCTCTTTCTGCTTAATTAGCTAATTTCCTTTAACATCTTAAACTGCATTTATGCATTTAATCATTGATTTTCTTTAAGTCATTCAGTAGTTTGATAAACAAAATCTTTAAGCACTTAAGTAACTTTCGTAAATCTAATTAGTTAAAATATCAACGTGGCAAATATTGAATCCTCTTAAATGTTTCAATGTTACAAATCTACTAAAACTTAACCTTATATTCCTCAACTTAAAACTGCAAATAAATTCTAAACTACATTTTAAATTGGAAGCTCAGGTTGACCAATGTCTCTAAAACACAACAAATTCTTAAAATATCAAACATGAACAAATTATTTCTAAATTTAACACAAAATGTTTAATACATATTATAGGTTTTACTTTATTATTTCTATACATAATTTTAATTTTTTTCTGGGATTAAAACAAAAACATCCACTAAGGAGATACTTATGTCATTTCAAACAATTTGGGGTTGTTTTCTAGCTGACTGAGGTTACATGTGGACAGCTATTTCGGTCAGGAGGTATCCCAACCAGGAGGGACAAGTAGTGCCCTCTTTTGTAGTTGCTATAACAAGCATTCCCAAACTTAAAGGAATTGTTCACATGGACCATCTCCCTGGATTAAGTCAAATCATTATATTATTCCTCTCCACTAACCGACTTCTGAAACCTTCTCTCAAATTGTGGCTAACTTCCATCACTGTTTCATTAGCTCTTCATGTTTTTGTTTAGCTTAAGACATTTACATGTTACCTCACTGGAATCTGCATCTTCCAAGGCTTTGTGCCTCTGCAGTCCTCTGATAACCAGGTGTTTCTTAGGTTCATGGAAGAGAGCAGCTAGCCAAGCTATTTGAAAAGTCCCATGTGAATCTGGTGTTAAAGGAGTGATTACAAAGCAGCTGGGCAACTGAAGAGAGGTAGGTTCAGCAAAGAGGTGCTGAACTGCTCATAACTATCAAAATCATTAGACCTAAAGGGACCTTGGAAAGCAACCCCATGTACTGGCTTCAAGGGCCCTACCACAAGGCATCCTTCTGTGGCCACTGGTGGGTCCACAGGCCTCCAGGTCTCTGCCTCCCGAGGTCCCAGTTGGGTGTGTTCATGACATGTGATCGGTTCCCACCACAGTATATTGTTATACATAATTGTCCTATTGTATTATTAGTTATTGTTGTTAATCTTATTGTGCCTAATTTATAAATTAAACATGATCATAGGTTAAGTATGTACAGAAAAAAACTTATTAAAGGGCTCAATACTATTTACAGTTTCAAGGGTCCACTGGGTCTTGGAACATTATTCCACAGACAAGGAGGGGCTGCTGTATAAGTGGTTCTCATGCAGATGGTTCAGAAAAAAAAACCCTATACATATTTTTTATAATATATATTATGCAAAAGTAGAGGAATGCACTTAAAAAACTAGTAAGATTTCTTCCATACAAGGTTTATCTACATGTTTCTAGATGTTTTTCGTCTGTGTGTCTTAGCACATGCTTAACTAAAGTAACTGAAAATCCTTAGGTTTTGAAGATTTAATAAAAAGTACTCTGAGAATCAGATTTAGCCTCATAGTCCAAGATTTAAAAAAGCAGGTTGAACCAATTTTTCATCTTCCTCATAGAACTGCCTAATATACTATATAATACTTTTACATCTATTATTTATTATATGACTTTTCCTGCTAGAATATAAATTTCACGAGGGCAGGATTTCTGTCTGTGTTGCTTGCTGCTGGCTGTATTATGAGCACTCTATAAATTGCCTGAATGAACAACTGGTTAAATTTAGGCATGATATAAATTCCCCATTACCTAAAGATTATAGGTGCGTGTTGATGTCAACAACTGCCGGAAGGACTAATTATAGTAGCAAATGCTGTTGAAGGACTTTTCTTATTCCCAGTGCCAGTATGAGGACAGCGGCATATGATGGAAGCCGGAGCGCCTGTGTGAGCAGAGGCCAAGGAATGGGTAACACAGGGGGCAGGCCGTACTATTCCCAAGTAGGTGGCCCTGTCTTTTAGCATGATAATACTCAAGTTTCTGCCCATACCACTTTCATTCCTACTTGCAGACATTTTACTATGGCCTTAAACTTACAGCATTGCAAATCTTTACTCCACATGGCCCATAAGGGCCTTAACACCTTCTTCTAAAGTTTAGTTGCCAAGTTCTGCCGTAAACAAAAAACTGTACGTGCTTCCTTGGAGCATTACTGAGCCCCCCAACTCAATGGGCTTTGGGGTCAGATGGGAGGACTCCTGGTCACTAATGCATATTAAAATGCAGCTGTAGATACCCAATTTAGGAGTAGAGAGCATTGTTTTTGTTTTCTATTTTACCTAGTGTATGATAGTTTTTATATCCTATATAATAAAAGCCTAATGTTAAGTGTCTGGTCAGCTGGTGGGCTGTTCAACCAATCAAAGTGTAATATGCTAATGATATGCTAAGGCCGCTTAACCACTCACTATGATCACCAGGGGGCAGACAGTCGACCAGTTGCTATGATGTGCACTGATTACCAGAGGGCAGATAGTCGACTGGTAGTTTAGCTTACTGCTGGGTCTGCCCAATCGGGACTGAGATGGGCTGGACATTCCCTGGAGCCCTCCTACAGTTGCTCCCCGGGCCCTGATTGTGCACTGGTGGGGTCCCTCATCCTGGCCTGCACCCTCTCGCAATCCAGGACCCCTCAGGGGATGTTGGAGAGCCGGTTTTGGCCCGATCCCACAAGCCAGGCCAGGGTCCCCACTGGTGCACAAATGCGTGCACCGGGCCTCTAGTATTCTAGGTAAAAATCTGACAATATCTATGCAATGGACTCTACTGATGAAAGGTACCTAACACTGAAAATGGCTGGAAATATGTATACCTTTCTCCAATGTTTTATTATGAAACTTTTTAAATATAAAAAAGTTGAAAGAATAGTACAAGGATCAGCTTAGACACAATTATTTTGTCTTACTTCCTTTATCTACATATGTATAGATATATTTTATACATTTATACCATTTTAAATAATTTCATTTATTTATATGTATACATATATGTATAATAGTGCTTATATGTAATAGAATCGATATATAGTTTTTTGCTGAACCACCTGAAAGCAATTTGTGGCTTTCCTAACATTTTACTCCTCCATATTTCAACCTGCATTTCCTAAGAATAATTTAATAAATCCTATGTGGATGAGATAGGCACACGCTTACATGTACCAACCAAGCACCATGAATTCTGGTTTCAGGCACAAAGGTGCTTTGTTGTGGTCTGGAGAGAGGCCCCTGAAGTTGGGATGCCCTTAGCAGTCACCAAATTTAGCTAATAGTAGAGCCACCTCTGTGCATTTGAACCCTTACTGGTTCATTTATTAGCTTTGTGGCCTGGGGCAAGTGGTATAGTAGCTGTAGTGATGATGGTGGTGGTGATGATAATGGTAATGATGATAACAAGGGCAACAGCAAACAGCACTTAATAACCTTATTATGTGCTAGGATTTACTATTCTAGATCCTGTCTCTTGGAATGATGTCACCAAGATGAGGACACAGGTCTTCCCTGATTTCGCTTCCCTCACAAGGAGAACATCTAACAACTACAGTATTCCAGTTATTCACGATTTCGCTTTTCATGGTTTCAGTTACCTGTGCTCAACTGTCGTCCAAAAATATTAAATGGAAAATTCCAAAAATAAATAATTCAATAAACAATTCATAAGTTTTAAATTGTGTTCCATTCTGAGTAGCATGATGAATTCTCGTGCTATCCAGCTCCCTCCCTCCCGGACATGAGTCATCCCTTCGTCCAGTATATCCACACTTAGTAGCCATCTCCATTGTTAGATCTACTGTCACTCTGCTCATCTTCAGAGACAAGCTGGTGACTGTCTGGACAGAGATTGGTGCACAGGTCTACCTGATTAGCTCCCCAAGTAAGAGTTCTTGTCAGCTTTGGGGCCTCCTATGTGTGCAAGACCCCACGGCTGGGAAGCTAATCCATAGCTCTACCCACTGCTGAATATAGTCTCTAACCCTGCTAAGCAAGAAATCAAACCAGAACTCATGGGCATCCTGGTAGCCCACCGTGCAGCACTGATTACAGCAGCATTTGAATGGAGAACCTGATCAGTGGCTCTGTGTCTGCAGAGCCAAGATGGTTGCCCTGTCTGTCCAGGAGGGAGCTTTTAGTGTGCATGTTTGTCTGACTTGATAGTGAAATAAAGAGCTTTGCTGGCCCTGGGTTCTGTTCTGCAGCTCTAACCATGCAGGGAAGGTAATCTATTATTATACCCAAGGCTCAATACATCCTCCAGCCCAATCTGACCTGGAAACCTAACCAGAGCTTCCGGGAGCCCATTTGCAATAGTGGAACACAAGTGGAAAACCCAGCCAGCAGCCCTACTCACCTGTCAGGCCTGGGAATTTGGTGCATAGTTTTGCCTAATTTGGTCCTCAAACAAGAGCCTTGTCAGCCTTGGGGCCTGTCTGGGGCCCATGTGGGCAAAAACCAATTTGGAAACTAATTTGCAGCCCCACCACTGATGAAGACAATCTCTAGCCTGCCCATCCTGAAGACCTACGGGAGCACACAGGAAGCTGTGCAGCCCATCTTGCAGCTGCTGTGGCAGTGGCACTGAACAGAGATCACAGCATGGGGTTTCCCATCTGCAGAGCAAAACTGGTGGCCCATCTGGTCTGGAAGGACATTCTGCTGAACCACCAGTGCAGAGGAGCTCCTTCCTGCCCTGCCTACTGCTGAGTATAGTACCTAGGCACCAATGTCTACGAAGCCTGACCAGAGACTCTAGACAACCATGAAACAAATCCTACAGCCTCATTTGGACAGGGAACCAAGCCAACAGTCCTATCCAACTATTCTCAGCCACTGTCACCACCCCTAACCCCCAACCTCAGAGTCCAGGAAGTGGCCCCACCCCAAAATAGACCTTGACTGCAAGCCCCATCTGCCCGAGAACATTATCAGGTGAAACATCCAGAACACCAAGCCAGTTGGACTGGTGAAAAACTGTCTCTGCAAAGTGAACCTGGGTAGGTGCGCTTTAGGTCTATGCCAAAGGATGCCAGCTTCTCTTCAGGTCACCATATTGCAGGAAGGTGAGGTGGTGACAGACAAACCTGGGTTCCAATTTGTCCCCATGGGTTCCAATTTGTCCAAACTAGTGGAACCTAGACTTTTTTTTTTGGGGGGGGGCACAGCTATATCTGAGTACAATGTGGGGGACAGAACCCCTTTACATAATGTTCCAGAGGGTCCGGGGCTCATTCTCTCAGCATGAAGCCAAAAGTCAGGTGAAAATTTCCTTAAAGTCAAAGTAATGTTTGGCCTTCCATTTGGGAGGGTGGAAGGCTGGTGATGGGAAAGAGAAAACTGATCAAAAGTCTGAAGCCCATTTAGGAAAAGTTTCCTTTGGTACATTTTTTGGGGATAAATGAGGAAGAAAAAGTGAAAAAAAATTTTTAAGAAAACTGACATATACATTTATATGACAAAAACAGTGGAAGAAAATGTACTAAACTGCTGTTACGGTGGTAGTAGTAGAGTGATTTAAAAAAAATTCTAATTGCCAAAAAATTTTGGGGTACTTTGGTTTTCTTTCTAATAAATATATATATATATATATTTTTTTTTCAAATTTTTATTAAGGTATTATATGTGTACATATCTTATCATTGCCCCCGACCCCCACCCCACTCCCATATATGCCCTCACCCCCCAATGTTTTGCATCCGTTGGTTACTCGTATATACATGCATATAAGTCCTTCAGTTGATCTCTTATTTCCCCCACCTCTCCCTAACCTTACCACTGTAATTTGACAGTCTGTTTGATGCTTTACTGCCTCTGTAACTATCTTTTTGTTCATCAGTTTATAATGTTTTTCATTATCCCCAAATGAGTGGGATCATGTGGTATTTTTCTTTCATTGACTGGCTTATTTCACTTAGCATAATGTTCTCTAATTCCATCCAAGTGCCTACAAATGGTAGTAATTCCTTCTTTTTTACGGCAGCATAGTGTTCCATTGTGTAGATGTACCATAGTTTTCTGATCCAGTCATCTGCTGATGGGCATTTAGGCTGTTTCCAAATCTTAGCTATTGTAAATTGTGCTGCTATGAACATAGGGGTGCATATATCCTTTCTGATTGGTGTTTCTGGTTTCTTAGGATATATTCCTAGGAGTGGGATTACTGGGTCAAATGGGAGTTCCATTTTCAGTTTTTTGAGGAAACTCCATACTGTTCTCCACAGTGGCTGCACCAGTCTGCATTCCCACCAGCAGTGCACGAGGGTTCCTTTTTCTCCGCATCCTCGCCAACACTTGTCGTTTGTTGATTTGTTGATGATAGCCATTCTGACAGGTGTGAGATGGTATCGCATTGTTGTTTTGATTTGCATCTCTCGGATAATTAGTGACTTTGAGCATGTTTTCATGTGTCTCTTGGCCTTCCTTCTGTCTTCTTTCGAAAAGCTTCTATTTAGGTCCGTTGCCCATTTTTTTATTGGATCATTTATCTTCCTTTTATTAAGTTGTATAAGCTGCCTGTAGATGTTGGAAATTAAACCTTTATCAGTGATACCATTTGCAAATATGTTCTCCCATACAGTGGGGTTTCTTGTTGTTTTGTTGATGGTTTCTTTTGCTGTGCAAAAGCTTTTTATTTTGATGTAGTCCCATTTGTTTATTTTCTGTTTGGCTTCCATTACCCTAGGGGCAGTATCACTGAAAAAGTTCTTTTGGCATATGTCTGAGATTTTGCTGCCTGTGGATTCCTCTAGTATTTTTATGGTTTCCCGTCTTATATTTAAGTCCTGTACCCATTTTGAGTTTATTTTTGTGTATGGTGTAAGTTGGTGATCTAGTTTCATTTTTTTGCATGTATCTGTCCAATTTTCCCAACACCATTTATTAAAGAGACTGTCTTGACTCCATTGTATGCTCATTCCTCCTTTGTCAAATATTAAATGCGCATATTGGTTTGGGTCGATATCTGGATTCTCTATTCTGTTCCATTGATCTATATGTCTGTTCTTGTGCCAGTACCAGGCTGTTTTGAGGACAGTGGCTTTGTAATACAGCTTGAAATCTGGTATTGAGATCCCTCCTACTTTATTCTTCTTTCTCAGGATTGCTGTGGCTATTCGGGGTCTTTTTTTATTCCAGATGAATTTTTGGAGAGTTCTTTCTAGGTCTGTGAAATACGCCGTTGGTATTTTAATGGGGAGTGCATTGAATCTATAGATTGCTTTGGGTAGTATGGACATTTTAATGATGTTGATTCTACCAATCCATGAACATGGTATGTTCTTCCATCTGTTTACATCTTCCTCTATCTCTTTTTTCAGTGTCCTGTAGTTTTCCGCATATAGGTCTTTGGTTAGGTTTATTCCTAAGTATCTTAATTTTTTTGGTGCGATGGAAAATGGGATTGCTTTTTTAGTCTCTCTTTCTGTAAGTTCATTGTTGGTGTATAGAAATGCCATAGATTTCTTGGTGTTAATTTTGTATCCTGCTACATTGCCGAATTCATTTATTAAGTCTGTTAGTTTTTTGATGGAGTCTTTCGGGTTTTTTATGTACAATATCATGTCATCTGCAAATAAGGACAGCTTTACTTCTTCCTTTCCAATTTGGATGCCTTTTATTTCTTCTTCTTGTCTAATTGCAGTGGCTAAAACTTCCAGTACTATGTCAAACAGGAGTGGTGAGAGGGGGCATCCCTGTCTTGTTCCTGTTCTTAGGGGAAATGGTTTTAGTTTTTGCCCATTGAGTATGATGTTAGCTGTGGGTTTATCATATATAGCTTTTATGATGTTGAGGTATGATCCTTCTATTCCCACCTTGTTGAGAGTTTTTATCAAGAAAGGGTGTTGGATTTTGTCAAATGCTTTTTCTGCATCAATTGATATGACTATGTGATTTTTATCTCTCAATTTGTTTATGTGATGTATCACATTTATTGATTTGCGGATATTGAACCATCCTTGCATTCCTGGGATAAATCCTACTTGGTCATGGTGTATGATCTTTCTGATGTACTGCTGGATCCTATTTGCTAGAATTTTATTGAGGATTTTGGCATCTACATTCATGAGGGATATTGGCCTGTAATTCTCCTTCATTGTGTTGTCTTTATCTGGTTTTTGTATTAGGGTGATGCTGGCTTCATAGAAGGAGCTTGGAAGTGTTCCTTCCTCTTGAATTTTTTGGAATAGCCTGAGGAGGATAGGTTTTAGTTCTTCCTTGAATGTTTGGTAGAACTCTCCTGTGAAGCCGTCTGGCCCCGGGCTTTTGTTTGCTGGAAGCTCTTTGATGACTGCTTCAATTTCTTCCATAGTTACTGGCATGTTGAGCTGTTTAGATTCTTCCTGATTGAGTTTTGGAAGGTTATATTTTTCTAGGAATATGTCCATTTCCTCCAGGTTGTCCAGTTTTTTGGAATAGAGTTGTTCGTAGTATTTTTTAACAATCCTTTGTATTTCGGCAGGATCTGTTGTTATTTCACCTCTTTCATTTCTGATCTTGTTTATTTGGGTCCTCTCCCTTTGCTTCTTGGTGAGCCTGGCTAGAGGTTCATCAATCTTGTTTATCCTTTCAAAGAACCAGCTCTTGGTTTTGTTGATCTTTTGTATTGTTTCTTTGGTCTCTATGTCGTTTATCTGTGCTCTGATCTTTATTATTTCCTTCCTTCTGCTTACACTGGGCTTTTCTTGTTGCTCTTTTTCTAACTCTTTGAGTTGTTGGGTTAGGTAATTTATTACCCCTGTTTCTTGTTTTTTGCAGTAGGCTTGTAGAGCTATGAACTTCCCTCTCAAGACTGCTTTCGCTGTGTCCCATAGATTTTGGATTGTAGTGTTTTCATTGTCATTTGTTGTCATGATGTTTTTTATTTCTTCTTTGATCTCTCTGGTAACCCAGTCATGGTTTAATAGCATGCTGTTTAGTCTCCATGTGTTTGATTTCTTTGGGTTGTTTTTATTGTAGTTGATTTCCAGTTTTATGCCACTGTGGTCTGAGAAGATGCTTGATATGATTTCTATCTTCTTGAATTTGAAGAGACTTTGCCTATGTCCCAACATATGGTCTATCTTTGAAAATGACCCATGTGCGCTTGAGAAGAATGTATATTCTGTGGCTTTGGGGTGAAATGTTCTGAAGATGTCAATTAATTCCATCTGGTCTAGTGAGTCATTTAGGATTGATGTTTCTTTGCTGATGTTTTGTTTAGAGGATTTGTCCAATGGTGATAGTGGGGTATTAAAGTCTCCTACTATGATTGTATTGCTGTCAATGTCTCCCTTAATATCCTCCAGGAGTTTTTTTATGTATTTGGGTGCTCCTGTATTGGGTGCATATATGTTTACCAGAGTTATTTCTTCTTGTTAGATTGCTCCCTTTAGTATTATGAAATGGCCTTCCTTATCTCTTGTTATGTCCTTCAGTTTGAGATCTAATTTGTCAGAAATAAGTATTGCTACCCCAGCTTTTTTTTCAGTTCAATTTGCCTGGAAAACCTTTTTCCATCCCTTCACCCTCAGTCTGTGTGTGTCTTTTTTTCTGAGGTGGGTTTCTTGTAGACAGCAGATATATGGGTCGTGTTTTCTTATCCAATCTGTTACCCTATGTCTTTTGATTGGGGCATTTAATCCATTTACATTTAAAGTTATTATTGATAGGTACTTATTTGTCGCCATTCCTATTCTTTACCCCTGTGTTACTTCTTCGCTTCCTGTTTCTTTCTTTCTTTTTTTTTTTTTTACAGTAGACCCTTTAGCATTTCTTGCATTGCTGGTTTGGTGGTAATAAATTCCCTTAGTCCTTTTTTGTCTGTGAAGCTCCTGATTTCACCTTCAATTTTGATTGACAGCCTTGCTGGGTACAGTATTCTTGGATTCAGCCCCTTCCTTTGCATGACTTTGTATATTTCATTCCATTCCCTTCTGGCCTGATGAGTTTCTGTTGAGAAATCAGTTGCTAGTCTGATGGGGGTTCCTTTGTATGTAACTTTCTGTCTCTCTCTTGCTGCTTTTAAGATTCTTACTTTGTCGTTGGTGTTTGCCAATTTAATTATAATGTGCCTTGGCGTCGGTCTTTTGGGGTTCATTTTGCTTGGGACTCTGTGAGCTTCTTGGATTTGTGTGGGTTTTTTCTTCCCTATATCAGGGAAATTTTCTGTCATTATTTCTTCAAAGAGGTTTTCTATTCCTTGCTCAGCTTCCTTTCCTTCTGGAACCCCTATTATGCGGATGTTGTTTTGTTTCGTGTTGTCCCAAAGTTCCCTTAGGCTCTCCTCCTGCCTTTTAATTTTTTTTTCTAGAAGTTGCTTTTCTTGGGTATTTTTTTCCATCTTGTCTTCTAGCTCACTGATGCGGTCCTCTGCTTCTTCTAGTCTACTCTTGATGCTTTCTATTGAGTTCTTTACAGCAGCGATGTCATTTTTCATTTCTTCTTGGTTCTTCTTCATTTCCTCTTGGTTCTTGCTCATATTGTCAAATTTGTCTTCCATTCTTTTCAGCCACCTTATGACCATTTCTCTGAATTCTTTTTCTGGAAGGTTGCTTGCCTCCATTTCGTTTACTTCCTTTTCTGGTGATGCCTGCTTTTCTTTCATATGCGGGCTGCTTCTTTGTCTCCCCATGGTCTCTCTTCTCTGGGTGTCTGGTTATGTAGTTCTCTCTCTCCTGGGTTGATTTAAAGGCACAAAATACAGCACTACCAGGTACAACTCACAAGGCACTGAACAGAAATGTATTCACGATATTAATAACCTCCAATAAAGGTGACCACCAGAGAAAGGCAAATTAGGTGATAGGAGAGAAAGAAGAAGAGGAAAAAAGAAAGAAAGAAAGAAAAAAAGAAAAAAGGAGTGTGAAAATGAAATTGGGAAAAGGGAAAGTAAAGAGAAAAAAAAAAGTAAGAGAGACAAGAAAGTGACTAAGAGAGAAAGGGGAACAGACTATATATATTGGGGATAAAACTCCAATAGAACAATCACTAATCCCAGCAAATGCCAGCAACAAGTGCCTGGGGATTAATACAAACTACAACACCAACTAATATGGATTGAGGCAAGGGAAAGCTGAAGCACAAAACAAACAAAAAAAATAAACAAAAGAAGAATAAGCAAAACAATCTCACAAAAACAGCATAAAAATTGGATATAATCTACATTCAAGCAAACAACAACAAAAGGACAGAGAGAAGGACAAGTTTATGGATAGCTCAGACAGCGAAGGGAGAGGTGTATGTGGACTTGGAGCAGGGGATTAGAGATTAGATATGTAAGTAGGGTGAAATTTTAACAAGGGGTAAACAGAAAGAATAGGGAAAATCTAAAGCAGTAAAAGGGTAAGACAAACAGGACACTGAAAAGGGGGAGGTTAGGAAGAGAGTGATGGCCTAAAGGTAGAGTTGAGATAGAGTAAAACGATGCTAAAGGAAAGATAAAAAATAGAATGTAGAACCCTAATCCCAAAATAAAATGAAGAGAAAATAAAATGACACTTTAAAAAAAAAAAAAAAAGATAAAATAGCAGTAGTAATAATACGGATTGAAAATAAAAATGTAATCATTAAAAAGGTAAAATCAAGTGATGAAAAAAGAAAAAAAAGTTTCTTGATTAAAGGATGCAAAAAATGAAAATAAAAAAAAATAAAAAAATAAAAAAATAAAAGGTAAAAATAAAATGTGAAGTAGTGAAGGACATTCACTTCCTCTGTTTTTCTGTTTGGCACGCCTGTTTCTCAGTCCAGACAGTATTGCAGTTCCCTGCGATCCACTGCTCTTCGGTGTTGTAAGCCAGTCCTGATTTTAAGCAGGCGGTGTGTCTTAATTTCTCGTATTCCTTTATTTTTGATTACGCAAGAGTCAATTTGTGATTCAGCCCCTGGGTGGCAGTGTTTCTGGATTGACTTCCGGGTCTATCTATGGCCTCTCTAGGCAGTGTTAGAGCCTTCTTTCCCTGTGGCACTGCCACCGGCCTGTGGGCGTGGTCTGCCTCAGAGCTGACTCTCTGATGGTCACTCCCCGCTCCGATCCCCAGGTTTCAGAAAAACAACTTTCCCCTGCAGTCTCCCAGGGTGTCCCCAACTGGGTGATCCTATGTATTGGGCTTAGTAATCAGAAGCAAGGATTTGAAGAGGAAAAAGCCCAAGTGTGCGAACTCCAGGACTGCGAGTAAACCCAGGCACAAAGGGAGCGCACGGGCTGCGCGTAAGTCTGGACAGCCTGAAATTCTTAGGGTGTCCCTGCACTTCAGATCAAAATGGGTTGCTTTTTAGAGTGCCCTTCTCTTAGCAGCTCTGAGGACCCCTTTCCACAATCACAGATCACGCCAGCCCCTACAGCCACGGATTTTTCTAGGCACAGACTTCCCTGGTCCTCCAGCTCCCGCAAAACGCGCGTTCCTCTCTCCCGCCGGGACCAGAGACCTCACCTTATCCCAGGCGAAATCTGACCTTTCCGTGGTGGAGTGTAGAGCTCCTCTGAACCCGTGTGCTTGCGCCAGTTGGGGAGCGTTGTTCTGGGGCTCGCAGCTGTTCCTGGGGTGCCGCAGTTGTGGATTCTCAGGCTTCAGATAAGCTCCACTTTCCGGATCAAGATGGCGCAGACTCCGCGTCCAAGCCCGCAGCTCCGGGAGGGGACCCAGCCGCAGTTGGTGCTGCCAGGTCAGGGGAACCCCGTTCAGCAGTCCCCCACCTCCTTCTGGAATTCAGCTGTCTCCCAACCAGCCAACAAACACTCCTTGTGCGTCCCTCAGCTGTTCTTTCTTTCTCTAAAAATATATTAACATGGGAGGAAAACTCAATGGAAATTAAAGTTGAGTTATTTCGCCAGATGTTTTAAGTTTAGGCCAACCTGATAGAGCTGTTAGGTCACCAAACAGGATTTGATCTGGATCTGTGGGACCTAAGGTCCAAACTCCCATCTGCTGGCTTCCAGAAAGTTTCTGCTTTAGTCTCCTGGTTTCCCATCCCTGGAGGGAGGGGTCCCTCTGGAGCACACCCACTGCACCCCATTCTCCTGTACCATGGCTCGCACATGTCATAACCCATGGAATGATCTAAACCAGCTTGGACTTGGAGCACAGGGACTCTGTTGTCCATCTTTGTCACACTCCAGTACTATGTCTGGCTGAGAGGAGATATTCAGTTTTTGCTGACTGTAATGGCTCCCGAAAGCGCTGGACTGTCTATTTCTGTTGCAGTTTATTCACAGGCATAGTTTGGCTAGTCTGCAGGAGACAGGCCCAGGTTGCTGGGAGCCACCTGCCACAATCAGACACAGCAACACTTCCTTCCAGATCTACCGCCAACATGACCTCTTCGGAAGTAGAGCCCTATTCAGACCATACTAAGTAAGCTGAATGAGACAGGCAGGCCCAGGGGAGAAGATGCTCTCAGAACTGAGAGCAGAAAATATTGCTTAAAATTCCTCACTTTCCTCCCTTTGCCTCAAGGTCTGATTCCAGGTCCCACCAAGGCTTATAAAAACAGTTCTCTTTGTCTTCCTAAAAGAAGATGCCTCTTCCTTTCAGGCCTGAAAGGGCTATAATGTCACTTACACACATTCTGCAAGAATATCAGACCCAGATAATGTTTTGGGAAATGATTTCCTGGGGGCGACTTTCAAGCACCTGGGTAATCTGTACAGGTAAACTAGCCCAGCGTGTGCAATGCGATCTACGGGAAACAACCATTTTCTTCATTCTGTACTGGGAGCCACAAACCCTGGGCAGGTGGAGCAAGCTGCTATGTCCAGTGGCCTCCTGCTCATGTAGTATCTTCCTGCTTCCATGTGTGGATGCCCTAACCCATGGTCACTGGACCCTGCCCTGCGATACCAGAGCCCAAGGGGGAGGAAGGACAAGCTAATGTCTGTTGAGTAGGTGCTGTGCAATGGACATCAGGCTTGAAACTGGGAACAGGGTAAAACAGTTTCAGGAAGGTCTGCTCATCCTCTTACAACTTGTACTCTTATCTTATTTTAATTGAAAGTAATTGACATTAAACTTTTTAGTTTTAGTGTACAACGTTTATATATATATAGTATTATGATCACTACAATATTGTGACTTGTACTCTTGATGCTCTGTCCTAAACCTTCTACTAAGTACAACTGTAATATACTTTAAAAGTGAACTTGCCCTAGACATTGGTATAAAACATGAAGCAATGACTGGGTAGTCCTGCCTTAGCATATCCTGTGCCTGATGCACATGCAGAAAGTGTGCTTCAGGTCGCAGCACCAGGGAGCTGGCTACAAATGCAGGGTCTCAGGCCTGGCCCCGCACCTCCCGGATCAGTCTCTGAAGGTGGGCCCCAGGAACCTGTGATTTTTGTTTTTTTAAATATATTTTATTGGTATTTTACAGAGAGGAAGGGAGAGGGATAGAGAG
Organism: Plecotus auritus; assembly: GCF_963455305.1. NCBI lineage: Eukaryota > Metazoa > Chordata > Mammalia > Chiroptera > Vespertilionidae > Plecotus > Plecotus auritus. The sequence continues at coordinate 95,779,350 of NC_137772.1, read as the reverse complement.
CTAGAAACATCGATGAGAGAGAAACATCGATCAGCTGCCTCCTGCACACCTCCCACTGGGGATGTGCCCGCAACCAAGGTACATGCCCTTGACCGGAATCGAACCCGGGACCCTTCAGTCCGCAGGCCGACGCTCTATCCACTGAGCCAAACCGGTTTTGGCGGGAACCTGTGATTTTTATACCTGCTGAAGTTTGAGAAGCACTGCCCAGGTCACTACTGGGTTCATTGGAAAAGGACAGAGGGCAGCACAGTCAGGGTGGGGTCAGAAAAACAAAACAATCAAATTAAAAAATGGACAAAGGACCTGAATAGACACTGCTCCAAAGAGGACATACAGATGGCTAACAGACATATGAAAAAATGCTCTAAGTCACTAATCATCAGAGAGATGCAAATTAAAACTATAATAAGATATCACCTCACACCTGTCAGAATGGCTACCATCATTAAATCCATAACAAGTGTTGATAAGGATGTGGGGAAAAGGGAGCCCTTGTGCACTGTTGGTGGGAATGCAGATTTGTGCAGCCACTATGGAAAGCAGTATGGAGTTTCCTCAAAAAATGAAAATGGAACAGCTTTTTTAAATTGACACTCCCATGGCAATTCTCCAAAGGAGAGTGGCCTTCCATTCAGGCCCTTGTACTTATCAGGCTCCTCAGGACGAAGAAGATGTCAGCATATAGTCCAACTTGGCTGAGTCACAGGACATATGACTCTGTTCTTTACCAGCTACATGGAACAGGTCTACCGCAGGTCCTCGGCTCGGAATGAAAAAGCCAAGCTCACTGTTATTCACTATCTACCGAAAGCTTGACTGAGAGAAACAAATTTTGGGAGATTATCCCTCGCTCTAGGATTAAGCTAAGCCCCTAGGAGCTGCAGGAGGGACCATCTTGTTTTGCCCAGCCTCCTTCAGGGCAGTGGCTCTTCTGCACTAACCCCTGGCTGGGCACCCTGGCCCACACTGCAGGCACTATCCAAGGAAAAGCCTTGTGAGTATTGCTGTAGTTGTAGAGGTATGGTTGATGGTTGGCTGTTGACACCACTACGAACATGAGAAGCTGTGGGAATACTACTCCAGCACTCAGAACCAGGGATACTTGTGCATCCATGTTTATTTTTACCTCACAGACTCTAAATCATATCACTGATGATTTTCCATTTTGCTTTTGCTGCTATAAAACTCAAATTTGGGGCTTATTTCTGGAATCACATAGTCCAAGAGGACTTTCTTTCATGATGGAAATTTTCTATATTTGTGTTATCCAATATGCTAGCCAGTAACCACATGCAGCTACTGAGTACTTACAATGTGTCTGGTGAATTTTAAGTTTTATTACTTTTAATTAGCTTAAAATTTAAATTTAAATGGCCACACATGGCTAGTGACTACCAACTTACAGCACAGCCTTAGACAGCATATAGAAAATGACATGCATTTTGGATGTCACACTGGGTTTATCTTACTTTCCTATCAATATTTTCCTCTACTTCAAATCCCTTGGGTATCTAATAATTTTTACTAAACTTCTTATGTGGTTTATATCTTTGTCAGCCATCTTAAATCTTGTTTTAAGAATGTGAGATCTACTTACAAGTACAAAAAAAAATTAAAACATACCCATATTCCCAACTTTTTAGACTAGGTTCTTCTCCCCACCTTTAATGCAACATAAATTAATATGTTCATTTAAGGCAGGGGTAGGGAACCTTTTTTCTTCCAAGGGTCATTTGGATATTCATATCATCATCCACCGGCTATACAAAATTATCAACTTAAAAATTAGCCTGCGACATTTGATAGTACATTTAATTAACTCACCCCTAATACCTTGGCAGAGCCAGACCAAACAATTTTGAGGGCCTTATATGGTCCTCAGGTCGGATGTATCCCACCCCTGATTTAAGGGAAGGGAGTCCCAGGAGTGTCTCTGTGCCTGTTCTGTTTCTTCATCTGGATTCTGCTCACACAAATGTTTAATTTGTGAAAATTCACTGAGCTGTATATTTATGATATGTACACTTTCTATATGATAAAATTTATATTACCCTTCAATAAAAAGTAAAGAAAAACATATAAAGAGAACCTATTATGTTTATAGTCAATGTTATTTTAGTTCTAGGAGATGTGGATTCACAAACACAGACCTTGATTCTAGAAAACTACAGTTTAGTATCATCAGGTATTAATGCAAATTTCTAAGATGCCTTTTTCAGAGGGATCTCAGACAACTTCTGTTGCCACCTCCTGCCTATTCCTCTGAACCAGCAATGCCAAGAAAGATGGAGAGATGAGTTTCAGGAGGAGGAAGGCTTGCTTTCTATCTTATCATATCTCAGTAAAAACATTTCCAAATTCTTGTAAGAGGGTGAGTAGCTCCCAGAAAATCACCTTTCAGCTTTTCTCCTCCAGGGGAATTAAATGGGAGGAAGAAGTCTCTGAAATATGGAATGTTAAATCAGTGAGGCAGGATGAGGAAATAAAACACAATTTATATTTTAAGGAAGTAATTAAAAACTACCCAACAAAGATTTTTCTTCAATGTATAATTCTACCCAATCAAACAAAAGCATTTAATTAAAATTATAGTTAAACATGGAATTCGGGAAATATATACATTAATGAAAATGTAGATAAAAATGAGCTCTCTCAACTTCACCCCTCCCCCATGATCTAAATATCTTAATTTTGCTAAAGACTGAAACATAAATTTTTACTTTAAAAAGTTACTTAAAGAGATGGGCAGGTGTGTATTTCATGCTAGAGCAGAAGGTTGCTTTCTGTAGTGATGGAGTAATAGTAACCTGTTCAAATGGCCATAATCAAAATTTATGAGGGGGCTATTAGTCATTTCTGCCCACATTAATTTAACTCCTCAATACACTACTATTTTGAATAAAGGCCTGCATTCCTGAGGCCCAAGATACAAATCTTTTTTCTTACCCTTTTCACACTCTGATGATGTAACTTCAAAAGCCTGTACCTGTACAATTTTATTACCATTTAAATGTGTGGATCCTCTTTGAAATATTCTTTCAATGGTTCCTTTGAGCAGAGTCCAGGCCAAGCTTCCACACTTTGTTCTGTCACTTATGTTATTATAGGGATCAAGAGAAAAAACATCCTAATGATTATAAAAAGCAAGAGGTCCTTCAGAAACAATCAAAATTCGTGTTTGTGTTTTTTTTTGTATAAGCAAAACTTTCCTTTAACTTTTACTTATTCAATTGCATTATATTCTGCATAAAGAATTGGAAGTCTTCAAAACAGAAGAAAATTTTTTCTAACATTTCAAAAGGGATTATAGAGAAAATGTTAGCCAGCTTTTAGTTCACCAAATAAAAGAGCAATATTATTTACTTATCTGTACAGTTCAAAGGAAATTCTGAAAATTCTCTATTTTCTATAAATAGTAACTATCTCAAGGTGACCTTTCCAACTTGAGCAATGGTGTCCTGGCTGTCGTTTGAATCAGTTATCGGACACATGCCAAGTTCTCACTTCATTTTGTGATATGTGGATTACAGTTTAATACCAAAACCAACAAAAACTGAAACTTTTCCTGTGATTCAAGTAACTACAAACAGCACCTTTCAAGACAATGGCCCCTAATTTACTATCAACTTTCTCCTTGCAGGTAACCAAAAGTGAAAACTGAGACAGAAGAGGATTTTCAGAAAAACAAATTCCTATATTCCTTGAACTGATTTACATGTTGATTCAAGAAAGCCTAGGTTTGGAAAGCATTTATCAGGCAGGGCCAGGTGTAGGACATTCTTAAAACTGTATGTTGAATTTTGAATTCTAGGGTATAACTAATGATCTTGAAAGAGCGCTGGACACCCATCAGAAGGTGGAGAGGAGAAAGGGGTCCAGTAACTGAGCAAAGACACAGACCGTGGAAGGAACAGGAGAGTCTCCTGCATCCATTTCCTTAAAAGGCATTCACTCATTCTTTCCCAAGCTTAATGAAACCACAAGGTCTAAAGCAGCCTTGGGCAAACTACGGCCCACGGGCCGGATCCGGCTGTTCTATCCGGTTCTCTTGCTCTCCCCTCCGCTCCTTTACTTTGAATTTATATTAGTTCACACAAACACTCCATCCATGCTTTTGTTCCGGCCCTCCAGTCCAGTTTAAGAACCCATTGTGGCCCTCGAGTCAAAAAGTTTGCGCACCCCTGGTCTAAAGGCATCACTCACTCATTAAAATGTGTATAAGAAAGTCATTTTTCAAGTGATCACTAAATTTTAACAACCTACTGCCCAGCAGTGGAAGGCTGGGTGAGGTGGCGCCAGAGTGGAGAAGAAAACATAGTTTCTCTATTGAATGTAACATATTTCACAATAGATGGGTTTTCCTTAAGTTCCTTTGTGGGACTGAAGAATACATTGGTAAAACTCCCTAAATGTGAGGGAGCAGATTCCGGAATCTTTACTAACAAGTTCCCTGGGATATAAGCACACCTGAAATCCCCAGGAGCCACAAGCACTCAGTGGGTGCTCAAATGCAGGTGGGTGAAGCAGCAGGGCAGGAATTGGCATTGCTTGCCTGAGGCACATGGCCACAACAGTAAAATGAAAAGAACCACCAGAAAGAGCCCTCCTCTTGCTTAGGTATTGTATGAACTCCTTGACACAGTCTGAGGCCAGACAGAGGGTCACTGATCCCTCCTTTTTCTTAACTCGTTGCTCTGTAACAGATAGGGTTTCTGGCAGGGCCGACCCACTTTTTCTCTGTGCCCCCCACACAGACAGGGACACAGACACAGACAGACTTCCCCCAAGGTACCTGCAGAAGGACCTTGTTCCCGTCGTGGTCCTCCGTCTGCCAGCGCCCCTCACTGATGGGGCTGCAAGGGTTGGGCAAGAGGGGCACGAGCTCGCCGATGTCCTTGACTCGGAACTCCAGCACCGAGTTGTCGGTGGGGACGGGGTTCTGGTCACAGGGCAGCCTCTTGAGGGAGAACTGGATGTCCACATCCAGGCTGGAGAACACGGGAAAGATGCAGAAGTCCACCTTCCTTTGGCTGGGGCTCCGCCTGAGGATCAGCTCATAGAACTTGAGGATGTCGGCGTAGTTGTCATGGCGGCAGTAGATGGTGAAGCGCACGATTTCCCTGCCATAGTGCACAGGCCGGATGGCCCACAGCGGAGTCCCGGGCGCCAGCGTGAAGAAGTCCTGGCTGCAGGGCAGGTAGGGCAGGAGCCTGCCGGGCACGCGCTCCGTGTGGTGGTGGCGCCAGGGTGGCCGCTGCAGCGCTTGATGCAGCTGCAGGATGGGCTCGTCGCCATACCCCTCCTGCAGAAAGAGAACCACCGCGAGGGCGGGCTGCGCTGCCTTCGCTTTCGCCTTCGGGGCCTTCCTCCGCCGCCGGGAAGCCCTCCTTTCGGAGACCCGGAACAGCTGCAGGTCTGGGTGGATCCAAGCCAAGACCCTGTCGATGGCCTCCTGCAGGGGCTGGGATTCCCCTGGGTCTGCGATTATGTGGATGCTAACCAGGAAAGGGTCCTGTGCCTCCTCTACGGAGAGCTCACCTGGGAGCACAAAAAGAAAAACAAAAGAAATCCCCAAATTGTGACTATTTCCTGGTGTCCTGCAATGATGACATACAAAGCCTTGGCAGGAAGAGACGCTAAGTTCTAACTGAACTGACTCCACAATAGTTATGGTTTTCTGATCCCAGGTTCATGTGCAAAAACCACTGTTGCAATACCCTAGCTGCCAAAAGCTGAAGAACTTATCGCTGTGAATGGTTCCCCAGCTGGGCAGTACTAGGAGAACTGTGGTGCTGTACTTAGTCAGGTTAAATGTATTAGGCAGTAGCAAGTCAAGTCCCCATTGACCTGGAAGGGATAACAGGCCCAGTAGCCTTAAGTGTATACCATTTAGTATTTCCTGAACTGATTGCAGTACCTTACCCCACAAATGTTCCTTATACCATTACTAAAGGTCCGGTGCATGAAAATTCATGCACTGGAGAGGGGGTCCCTCAGCCCGGCCTGCCCCCTCTCATAGTCCAGGAGCTCTCAGGGGCGGGAGGCGACCCCGCGATCAGGAGAAGGCGACGCCCCCATCACACTTCTGATGCTGCCACTGTCCGCAGCACAAGCCTCAGCTGGCCCTGGTTAACTGAGCCTCGGGCAGCCCTGCGCGGCTGGGCAGCTGCCATCCAAGGGCTTTACTGCACTTCGGGCATCAGCTGGGCAGCTGCCATCCAAGGCTTGTCTGTGCCTCGGGCATTGGTTGGGCAGCCACCATCCAAGGCTTGCCTGCACCTCGGGCCGGCCCTGGGTGGCTGTGCAGCCGCCATTCGAAGCTTGCCTGCACCTTGGGCTGACCCTGGGCAGCTGGGGGGCTGAGGGGACTGGTAGCTGCCATCTTGTGGCTATGGGCGCCGCCATCTTTGAGGGCGTGTCAGTCAATTAGCATATTCCCTCCTTATTGGCTGTGGGCGCTGCCATCTTTGTGAGGGTGTAACAGTCAATTAGCATATTCCCTCTTTATTAGATAGGATACTCCCTTTGTTTGCTTATTTCATTGGTTTATTTTGTTCACTCATTTAACAAACATTTATGGAATCCTTTCTTCATGCCCTATGCTGGGTGCTGTGCTAAGCACCTACTCTAACTGAGGCATCCTGCCAACAGTGTCCTGACGGTGGCCTGGTCATGATCACTTTGCTGCTGTAAACCCAGGGAAGAGCAATCCAGGGACAAGCACAGAGTCCTCTGTTGGAGCTTCCTGGGGCTACGGTTAGGAGTGGGGGACTAGAGGTAGGACCATTACTGCCCGTGTAATGCTTTCTTTTGGGCCTCTCCTCATGCCATGTCCACCCAGAAGCCCATACATCCTAACTGGGTCAGTTACCCTCCCTATGTCCTCTGGCAGAACATTGGGAAATTTCAGATTCTAAGTATGAAGTTGACTGTTTAACGTGGCAACACTTTCCCACAGGGTGAACAGTTTGCTGGCCACACTGGCATAATTATAATTCACAAATATTCAGCATATTTTATCAAATTACCTGATAAAAGTCTTGTTCTTTTAAAATATGGGTTCTATTTGCATTTATATAAGCTTTATGACTCATCCAAGGACAATCAAGAAATCTTTTTTTTAAAGAAATCTTTAGTTCTATTGTGACTTGGGGGGTTAGAGTCATGTAGAACAAGACCAGTTTTCATACACGTCTCACAATGTCCCCTAGGGTGTTATGCATAGGGCATTTATGCAGTCAATAGCATTTAAGAAGTGTGATGTGCTTTAAGGAACCATAATCTTGATTAGTTCACAAAATGAAAGGTAATTTTTTGTTGTTGTAGGTAAACAAGACATTCCAAGTTAGCTTACAGATACATTCTATCATATGCACCTGTAATAACATGGTTTTAATTTTGTTGGATCAAAAGCTATCTGAATTTTAATCCCAACTTTGACTATCAGATATCTCACTTGGGAATAGTTAGTTCAATTTGTTGTTACCTTCTTTCTCATTTACTCATTCATTCACACATTTCTTGAGCAATTTATATGTACTAGGCACTGGGGAGATAAGGAAGCTGGTGCCACTGAGTACTATGGAAGTCCACTTACATAGACTGTGGTGTGAACAGAGCACCCTCAGAATTGTACAGTGCATGATCTGCACAAGCACAGGCAGTAGTCCTCTAAAAAACATTTTCTTTATCCTGCCCTGTCCCTTTGCTCTCTGCCATGTGACTCTGTAGTTCCTCCCACTAAGTGGGTGAAGTGTGATTCTTCACCCTTTGATTTTGGATTAGACCATATATCTAGGTTGGCCAACAGAAAGAGTCAAGAGTGACATGTTTTGGCTTGCCTTCTTGTGCTTCTGACATTTCCATGAGAAAAACATACTCAAGCCACCCCACTGGTGCCAGAAAGAAGGATGAGAGATACGTGGAGCAAAGGCACCCCAGCTGAGCCCACCTACATTAGCCAACCTCAGACAACAAAGACACATAGTATGAGCCACCAGCTAAGCTTGGTCAAAGACACATAGTATGAGCTGACCCAAAACACATGGAAAATAATAAATGACTGCTGTTTTAAGCCACCGTTTGGGTTGATTGTTACACAGGAATATTATAAATGCAGGCAGAGTCATTGGGTGTACGGAAGGGCATGGATTCAGAAGCTATTTAGGAGGCATATGTGCATGGGGGTGGGGAGCAGGAAAAGCAGAAGTGTATACCTTGATACTTCCAACTTGAGCAAGTGGTCTGATGTTGATGTTTAACTGAACTAAGAAATATTTAGAAGCAGGGTAGGTTTGTGGGGAAGGATAATAAGTTCCACTTTGCCCATGTCGGCTTGAGATGTCTGAATGACTTCTAGGAGAAATGTCTTGTTGGTAACTGGACCTGTGTTTTGCTGAGGTAATGGGATGAATTTAAAGATGGGCCAGTTGCCTTTAGTATAAATTCCTATTTTTATGCAGTTAAGTCATAAGTGTGTGCCCCCAAATTCATTTGAATCAGGAAAAATTCATCATGATGGCTTAAAAAACAATCTAAATTCATGAATTATTATGGTTCTTTATTTTGCTTGCTCTTTCTGCTCACCTGGCTACTTTCTGTTTCATTGAACTTTATTAGCATCGCTATCAGCAGAACTGCAGTAGAAACAAAAGTAGTGAAATGCAAACCACTGAAATTTTCCATCAGTCAGTAACTCCAGTAATCATCTAAATGCACATTTCACTTTCCCATGGTGCCTTGATCTCCCAACAGCGGAGACACTGACTATGCCAAACATTACTGAATGCTCAATATAGATGGAAAGGGGCAGAAAGGCCTAGAACAATTTGAGGATGAAATTTATTTGAGAAAATTAGATGATTTCTGTGAGGGGAAAAAAGGATACATGTTGCAGAAAGAATGTTTAGGAAAAGAGGCTGTCAGAGCAGTCAGGCAGTCCTATTAAGATCCTGCCCCTGCCCACCCCCCCCCCCCCCAAAAAAAAGATCCTGCCCCACACTCAGGGGTGCATGTGGCCATGTACCTGTGGTGACACTATTTGCTAACACTTGTATGACATTCACTGTGGGTGGGCTGGCACTTTTTTAGTGTTCTACATGTATGAACTTATTTAATCTTCACAATAACCCTAAAGAGGGGGGATCAATTATTCTCCCCATTTTAGAGAGCAGGAAGTTGAGGCTCAAAGATGTAGAGTAACCTTTCCCAGTCACCCAGCATCTGACTTTGTGTGCACAGTCACCCCACAGCTCTGCAGAGAGGTATGCTCATGCTCTCTGCGGTATTCATTTCACAGCAGAATGAGCCATTGTCACTCTCCCGCCATCTCTGGCCACACTGCTACTACTTCACCTCTCTCTACTGCTCCCCTACTTCCTTCTAACCAGTTGGCTTCTTGGCTACCAGCCAATAACTTCATGCCTTGGACAGCCATTTACATCTCTTTCTTCTGGCCCTGGGTTTCTGAGAAAGATTATCCAGAAACCACCTCCCCGATGGCACATGCCTAAGTGTTCAGATCTGAACACTGCCCTTGAGGGAAACTGAAACAGGCTAGCATTGCAGGTGGGTGTAACAGTGAAAGGAAAGCAGAAGAGTGACACAGAGCAAGTCTGCAGACGGGTGTGAGCGGCCTGGGTGTGAAGAGACCCGGGGTAAGTAAGGTAGCCTCTGAGTCTCCAAGAGTTGTCAGGGAGCTCAGTGCCGCACTGCCTCTATCAGCTGCACAAAGGTTTCCCAGAGAATGGTAACAAAGGCCTCACTGAGCCTGCACGGATGAGTGAATGTTCACAGCTTTACTAAAGGGCAGGATGCCCAGCCTCAGAGCAGAGGGTGGGGCTGAAAGGCACTGGGCCAAGCACCAGCTCAAGCTCTAGCCTGGTCAGTTCCAGGTGCAGCCAACTGACCCGACTCCAGAGCTCCTGCCTTTGCATGGTAAGAACCAGGGACGTGTCAGTGGCTAAAACCCGGCCCCAGAAGAAGGAGAATGAGTAGTGGCATTGGTATGCCCTAGCCATCGCCAGCATGTGCCCAATGCATGTGAGCCTAAAATAAACAGGCTCTAAGAGCCACAGAACGCAGCACCAAACTGTCACTGGTGCTAGGTTACACGCGCCCCAGAGAAAATTGGCCTCCGTGGAGCTCGATAGGAAACCAAGCATTTGAGGAGAAGGAGAGAAAATGTGAATAATTAATTGTCATGCAAAGCCTCTCCGCTTCCTTGGAGAAGAAGAGACTCCATGACTGTGGGATGTGCTCTGCCTTTATCATATCTATTACATGTCTTCTCAAGGGCCCTCAGGGAGCACATGTTCAGTTAGAGCAAGACAGACCAAAAATGACTGGGCAACAGACAGACCTCTTCAGGGCTGGTTAGAGGACAAGAGCTGGCCACACAATATTTAAAAAGCTTTCAAATTAGATTGCGCTTCCCCAGAGGACAAGAAAGAGACTTTCCCATGTGATTATACATAATTAGATTTTCCTTTCATAATGTAAAACAAAAACAACTTTAAGTACTGCACGAGTTCAGGCCTTCTATGAGGTAGAAAGTGTACTGTCAATCTGAGTATTTGTTACTCCCCCCTCTCCCCGCCCCGCTAATATTTCACTTTTCCTATATATCCTTTATTTTGGTCTCTTAAGTCTAGCAGAAAATAATTTAGACAATAACAACCATGTATTAAGCTCTTATTATTTGCCAGACACCATTCTAATACATGTATTATCTCACTTAATCTTTAAAACAACACCATGAGCCCTGGCTCAGTGGATAAAGCAATAGCCTGCAGACTGAAGGGTCCTGGGTTTGATTCCGGTCAAAGGGCACATGCTAGGGTTGTGGGCTTGGTCCCCAGTTGGGGGCATGCAGGACGCAGCAGATCAATGATTCTCTCTCAACATTGATGTTTCTCTTTCCCTCTCCCTCTTCCTTCCTCTCTGAAATCAATAAAAATATATTAAAACACACAAACACACACACACACAAACACACACACACACACACACACACACACACACACACACACACACACACACACCATGATGCAGGTGAAATGTTAAACTGATTTGCCAAAGGCCATTTGGGGTCTCTCTCTGCACCAGTGTGCTTTCCCACCTCTCAAGTCTGCCCTCTTTATATCCATCCTGACCTGAACCTCAGGCTGCTTGGTTGGGCTCTGAAATTGTGACTTAACTCTTTCAGGCAATGTGGGAGGGAGATTCTGCTGTGAATGGACTGACAATTATGCCTGGGCAGTTCGAAATCCCTGGCCTACATGGACATCCTAAGCTTGAGTATGGTGTAGGAGACTGAGGTCCTTCTGCCTGTTGCCATCCTGATGCTGGATCTGCACTGAGCATCTCAATGCTGCCTGCACCGGAACCCCTCGCCATCACTCTTGCATCCTGGGGCTTCACACCATCCTTGCCTACAATGCTGTCTCTAGCTGTCTGGTGCCTGCCAGACTGGCCCTCCTCCAAGAATTGGCAAACTGGTATATCCCCAAACACACTTCCTTCCAAACAGCAGGCATAGCTAATCCAAGGTCCAAATCTCTCATTCCAAAGGGAATGCCTCACCAAGTCTCAGCATAGGACAAGCTCAGATACCTCTTTCTAGAATTTTTGGGCAATGACTGATGTCATTGTCATTTTATCCATAATATTATCACTGAGAATTTGCAGTTCAGATGCAATGGTTTATTTAATCAAGGAATGTTTATTGTAAACCTACTATGTGCTGGGCACTGTAGGATACAGTGATGAATAAAAGAATCTCTGCCTTCCTAAAACGTATAATCTAGTGGAGAAGATGGACAATAAACAAACAAATATATAAAATGAAGTAGGGAGCTGAGTGCAAGAGACACTTTACTAGATGGACCCATGTTCAATATGGGCGTAATAAGAGGTTTCCAAGGCAGCAGACATAACCATTTACTGTCAACTAAATACATTCCTAAGTAGCATTTCAGTGCCATAAGTACCGCCAGCACCTTTGGTGTCCCCTAAGGAAGCTAACAGAGTCTGAACAAGGGTACTTCCAGCTGCTGCAGGATGCTTGGTTTGGGGAATTTGGCCCTGGAGCCTGGCTTGAGACCCTGGAAGCTCATATGCATGAGGTCTAACAAACTCCTTAGAGGTTGAATAAAATTATTTGCATTTATAAAGATACCCCACTCTGTGGCACTGAACAGTTCAGAGGCTTGGATACTTGGCCTGTCAGCCAGACCCACTGGCTGTAAACCCAGGTGAGATGGAGGATCAGATATGCAACACAGACATGCCCAGGGCACAGGCTGACACAGTGAAGAATGATTAGGTTAGAAAGCAGGAGGGAGAGGGACCTCAGAATGACAATGAACACAAACCCACTGCTTTGTGAGATGCCTTAAGAGGGCCAACCTCCCCCATGAAGCTGCCTTCCCAGAATGCCCGAAATAAATGCTCTCTGAAAGGGGCTCTCAAATTCTTCCCAAGAGTCTTCATCTGGAATATAATGAATAACCTGCCTTCATCTCTTTCTTTGCAGTTTTTTAAAAGCCAGTTCCTTGAACCTCTGGACTAATTGGTGGGGGGGGGGGGGGGAAGGGGGCGCAGTGGGGATGAAGCAATCCCCTTTGCCCCTGCCAATACTTAAATGAAATCTCAGACTTCCTTAATTCTTAGTAATTTTATATCTTGGACAAGGCTGTTGGTTGGCCTGCAACTTTGGGCTGTGAAAGTCCCAGTGCTAGCTCCAATGTGAAGTCCAAGTTAGATGCAGGGTTGGAAATAGTGGGAATCTTGGGGCAATAAGGTGATATGCAGAGTTTTTAATATAATGGATCCAAACTGTGTTCGTCATGTAGAAAATAAGGTTCTCTTCTCCCAGTCTGAATTCACAGAACTTTTTTCTAATTGAAGAATGGAATATCAGCTGACATGGTTAGACCCAAACCTGTATCTTCATTTGACAGAGGAGAATATGGAAATCTTTCTGCTCCTTGGCCCCCCTCTCAAGCTACTGGAAAAAGCATGGCTTTGCTGTAACTGTGGTTATTGGACTTCCCTCTCAATTTCCATCACCATTGTGGAAACAATGTCAGGGATCTAGATTTTCTTGAGCTCATTCTGGATCCAGGACACTTTAAGAACAAAATACTATAGAAATGAAGGCAGACACTTCAGATACTCTGCATTTTCTCCCATTTAGAAATGAGACATTCATTTTACTTTAAATGTATTTCCAAGCTTCATTCAGAAACAAACCTCTGGTGAGAAGAGGAAGGGGAAGGAAGCATGAATCAGAGAGTAGTGACAAAGACACTTTAAATCCTGAGACAGCTAGACCTGAATTATGGAGGAGGACCAGGAGTTTGACAGGTTATTAGTTGGAGAATATATAAATGCAGCTAGAAACACTAAACATACCTACCATAGTTATTTAAGTATTTAGGAATATAACGATTTTGAAAATTTATGAGAAGGTGACACAGGCCCGACACACACCAATGCCCAGTGCTTAATAATGTTCTAAGACTCTTTGTGTATAAAAGCTAAAGGGTTCAAAATGACTAAAGTATCTAGTATTTTACACAGAATTCTTTCTTCTACTCCGTAATTGTGCATCTTTCTAAACCACGTTATATCTTGTCATTTTCATCAGCAGCAAAGCATCCTAAGAGAGCCAGGACTTCAATAAAATTCTGTAGATTTGGACATGAGGCAGCAGGGCTTTTGAACAACAGGATTAGAATTTCCATCTTGTTTTAAGAAGTAAAGTGCATTTATCAAAGCAAAACAGACACAAGAGGAGGATGTTAGCCAAAACCTGTTCCAAGGATTTGCTCACCAAGGAGCTCCAGACTTTTCAGTCTTACACTAGAACTAGCAGGAGGAATCCTCACAATTACAGTAATTAACATTTATTTTTAAATGGGATTTATTCTGGCAGGATGTTGAGACATCAGATTAACAATGATTCGCTATTACAACCCTCCTAGGAAAAAAACACCATATATGCTTATAAAGCATACCTGGAATGCAGAGTAATCAGTGCTAGCAATGGAGGGACTGGAGTCCCTGGGCTCATTTTGGGGGGAGGAGCTAAAATTCAACAAAATATTCAAATGCTTTGCCAGTTTGAATATGACACTGACAAGTCCCTGGTCCTTGTTTCCATAGAATATATGTACCATGCAGCCTATTTGAAGAACAAGCTTACTGAACATGACTAGGAAGGAATTTAGTCCAGCTCCTCATTTTACAGATGAGGTCAGACTACTTGCCCATGTCAACCAGTTAGTGGCAGGTCTAGAAAGAGAATGAACATCTCCCAACTCCCAACGTGGGGCTCTCCCCTTTGCACCTGGGCTGCCCCTCGCTCTGAAGTGCCTAGTCCTGCTGACAGTCCAAGGACTGCAAAGCAGGAGGAAACATGGTCCCTTCCAGAGCTCACAGCCTAGCTGAGGAAGCAAGGTGTTCATTCACACCCGAGAAATATAGGAAAAACGTAAAATGGGAGATGTTAAGTTCTAAAGGATGTAGTGGATGAATGTCAGAGGTAATAACCAAAGTTCCCCTTTCCCACAATTTTCTTATTGCCTGTGGCCCTCCACCCGCTGAGTCTGGGCTGTTTACTGCTTCAGGGAGAGTGGGGGCAGATAGTCCCATTGGTCAAGTTTCTGTACTTTTAAAATCAGAGTGGAAGAAACACTCTTGAAGACTCTCTATTGCAAGGCCTTGGTTTGGGAGACAGAAAGGCTTTCTGAGCCAAAAACCTGGAGCAGAAGGTTCAGTCCATGAATGGAATGCAGAATCATGTGTGATGCTGCAAGGGCAGCTCTTCCAGCTCAGGAGATGTCCACCTTGGGCTTCCGGTGCAAGAAGAAGACTGGAAGGGACCTGACCAAAGTCTGGGTGCCAGAGGTTTCTGAGGAATGATCATGCAATGGACTTCTCCTGGCTGAACCCTGCAGTGGTAGGATCCCGAAGCATAGCAGCTCTGGGCCTCCACTTGCCAGGGGTGAGCTGCCTACTCAAGATTGAAGTTCAGCTCAATTACAGAGAAATATAGCAGTTCTAGTTTTATACCTGAGCATGTGACTGTGAAGACTCTTACAGAGTTTTCCATGGATAGCATTAAATGTTATAATCCCATTGATGGTGATCCCTTAAGCATGCCATTCCACAGAAAGACTTCCAACTTCTGAGTCTAGGTTATCTGTGATCCCCACATATTTTAGCCAAACTATGTTCAAGCCTGAAATGTTAAATATGGAACTACAGAGAAAGCCCAATTCTCCTGATAGTAGACAAAGGAAAGATTTCTCACAACTATTCTGGTTACAAAGAAGGAAAAATCAGTCTTCCAAGCACAGGTGGAACAGCTTAGCTTCACTACCTTTTTGTACCAATAACAATGTCACAAGATAGAAGGGTGAGCTAAAAATAAAAGGGGAAGCAGGTGGAACATACTTTCCATTCTATATGCAGTGTATTGTACAAAACAAACTTAATAAATGCAGAGGAAGGAGAGGTTTACAAAGAAGGAAGGAAGACTGATGGGATCCTCTTCATCTTTCTAGTCTATTCTGAATATTGTACCCCTTAGTGGATATGAACTTTTTTTTCACAGAATCCCCCAAATACTTCTAACACAGTGGTCGGCAAACTGCGGTTTGCTGCTCTGTTGATTAATGAGTTTGCCGACCACTGTTCTAACATGTTACCCCTCAGAGATAAATGGCAACAATATTGACGGTAAAGAAACACAGAAATTGTCTACTGGAGTGGGGAATACTTTCCACAAAGCCTGTGAAGAGCATTGATGACTTTGCTGTGGCTGATGTTGCCTCCTGAGGTGGGAGCATGAAATGGTACCTTTGGAGTATGACCTGGCCATAGGGATCAGCAATTTTACTTGTAGGAATTTATTCTATGGAAATGATGAAGGATATACACAATGACTTAGTACAAAGATATTCCTGGCAATGCTGTTTATTAATAGTGAAAAAATGAACATAACCTATAGGACCAACAATAGGGCACTGGTGAATAAAGTCTGGTGCAGAAAGATCTTAATGCAGTACTGAGATATTCAAACTACTACAGAAGTTACTGATACATAAAGATGTTCACAATATACTTAGTTAAAAAAGAGAAAGTTAGATTATAAAACTTTACCATACCATATTTTTATAATAATATATGTCTATATGACTATAGATACTCAGAAAAAACAAGCCTATAAAGGTAGACACCAAATTATAAATACTGGTTCTTTCTGGATGGTAGGATTCTGAGTTTTCTTATTTTTGCTAATCTGTATTTTCTGATTTTTCTATATTGAGCATACATTGTTTGGATAATAATTATTATTTGAAATTGAGAAAAAACCAGGCTTGTCAGGGGAATACGCCGTGGCAGCTTCTCGCTTTTGTTCCTCTCTGGGGAGTCCTTACAACCCTGGTAGACCATGTCACTTAAGCTGCTCAGGGAAAATATGGTCTAAGAAATCTGCCTTCATTTCTCTTTCATATCCTGGATAGAAATCGACACCCTCTATGTAGTTGAAGTCACACAATGAAATCCCATCTTTAAAGCTAGAAGGACTACACCATATATTTTTTTGAAACAGCAGCAAAGCATCGAAGGAGTTGTCCGTGTGGTATGCTTGCACAGCCTTTGATTTCCTGATGCGTATCTTTGGTTATTGCTTTTTTCTTATCAACTATGAAACAGCAATATATTTTAGTTTTTCAAGTTCCCATTCAGAGGATTCTGAACCTATAAACCCAAACCACCAAGTCTACATGCACTTACACTTTCAGCTTCAGTAGTTTCATTCATCTCAGAGGTTTCATTTGCTACTTCCATGAGAGGTTTCATTTGCTACTTCCATGATCTTATACATAAGGCTGACACCTCTTCTCAAAAAAGCCCCAAACGAACAAATACCTCTAGCTTGCCTGATAAAGGACAATTGCCATGTTTTAAGATAAACCACAATTTTCTTCTTTTAAATTATTAATAGAACAATTTAAATATTTATCAAGTGAATATATTTTTCCTCTAGACATTATCCAAATCCTAGAGTTTACAAATTACACCATTGAAAATTAAACTCTAAAAGTATAAAATCTGGATGAACCTCATCTACTAGGGATGATTTAAGAGCAATTTTACTCCTCAAAACTGCAGCACAAGCAGCTCACCTGACTCAGGAGGTGTTGAGCAGGGCTGGGGACCTGCATTTCTACCAAGCTCCAGGCTGATGTTTATGCGGTGGTCCCTGGATCACACTGAGTAGCAAGTTTTCCAGTAGCAGCTTTATGTGCTCTATCAGGCTGGGAGTGCCTTTTCCGGGCAGCTGACGAAATGTGGAGTGAGCAGGTACCCCAACTTGCACCAGTTGATATTTTGTGGTTCTCAGGCTGTGACTAGCCCTCCCAGACCTACCCAAAATAACACTCTCAGGACTTTTTATTAGTGTCACCTGTAAGCTATAAGCTAAATGGCTCCAGCACTAAGAGGAAGGTCCAGGAATACCAGTCTCAAACCTGAAGCCTTACTTGCCACAGAAAGCTTCAATGATTAGGAGCATGGGAAGAGACACTGACAGCAGGGCCGTCTCTCCATGGTTAGGGAAAGCTGGAACAAGGCCAGAGCATTCCGAGGAGGAGGGAAGCAGCCCTAAGAGTTCTTCCCCACACAGCCAAAGGAGCAGCAGCTGTAGGTGTACCATAAGCCCCCTGCCAGGGAATGGGAAAGGTACTTCTGAGTAAAAACTTTAATCCTACAGTCTCTTTGGAAGGCAGATGTTGTTTGATATACACAAAGGAGGACAGATCGGACAAGGAAATCAGGTTGATCCATACACATGTACAACATCTTAGTGGTTTGTGATGGATCTCTGCAGTTATGGCTGCACATCAAGAAGGTCCGTGACAACATCATCCCACACAAGGCTGATCCTGAAGAGCCTGCTAGGGTTGCAGGGTCATTCCAGCTGTGCCACAGTCACCCTGAATCTTTTTTGAGAACAGTTCTGTATGTGAACATGACTGTTGTGCCAAACATGATATTAAACATAACAAAAATGGAAATAGTTCTTATTTGGGGTTCATTTCCTGGAAGTTGCACACTCAAGTGCTCCCAGCTCGAGTGGTGGAGTGGAAATTCAAAATCCTAAATTTTCCTCCATTTGGAAATAAGTATACCATTTCCCTGATGTTTTGCTTTGCTTAATGTTGCCTGTTGGGTTTACAAGAGTATATCAAACAACATCGTTAGTATTACTAATAAGCCCTTTGAAAACTGAGGAAGTAGAAAATATAAGTAGTGATGGACCTGAACTGAGATACTTAAAATACTTGTCTAGTCTGTCCCTAAAGACTGTATTACTATCCATAGCTACCTTTGTTTACAAGGCTATATTCTAAGTTGCCAACTATGTGCTAATCGCAAAATTAAGCATGCTCAATGGCTAAAATTATTCTTCATAAGGGTTAATGAATAGACTTGAGTTTTGCTAAATCTTATGGAGTAAGACTCTGAAAGAGTATTTGCCCTAAAAATCATAATGAGGAAGGTACTGTACACAGAAGAATAAAGTGTAAACTATGAAGTTTACAAGTGGATCAAAGTTTAATTGGCTACTACCACCTCTTCCAAAATACTGATCTTCCTTTAAAAAATTTTTTTTTTATTTCAGAGAGGAAGGGAGAAGTAGAGAGAGATAGTAACATCAATCATGAGAGAGAATCATTGATCAGCTGCCTCCTGCACACTGGGGATCGAGCCTGCAACCCGGGCATGTGCCCTGACCGGGAATCAAACCGTGACCTCCTGTTTCACAGGTTGACGCTCAACCACTGAGCAACACTGGCCAGGCCTGATCTTCCTTTTTTAGTGACATGATAATACTGGCTCTAAAATGAATAATATCTGTCAATAAAGTATCATCTCCTCTAATAAAAACAGAAAGAAAATATTATTTCATTATCCCAAATCTGAATTTAGCTCTTAGATATTGAGACACAGATCATATATATTCAAATATTCCCCATCAGTCATATTCTTCAGTATGTGATCATATCTTTTCAATGTGCTGCTTTTAAAACTCCTTACATTTGTTTATAAATTAAATCACAAGGGCTTATCTTTTCCTCCATGCTGAGGGGAAGCACAGATGTGGCCAAAGATACAACCAAGACATATTTTTCTTCAGTATCCTGAAACTGCAAGGAAATGATGAAACTACTGAGAAATGAAAGGGAGAAGACAGCATGTATGTGGAAAGATATGTCTGTTAAAAAAGGCAGCTTCAGGAAGCAATGAGGTTCTCCCAGACAGACAGCAAGGCAGAACTGACAAGTCCCTATGGTGGCTCTGACCAGCTACAGGGCCTTATAATTAACCAAGACACCTGTCTTTCCTATTTGAAAGTCACCTAACCCTTTTAACCTCGATATTAGAGTGTGTCCAGCTGGACCTAGTCTGGGCTGCCCTCAAAGGTAGGTCGCTGACCCTAAGAACAAGGAAGGGACAGAACTCCACTGGACTTCTGGACTGTGGAAGCTCGGGGCCAGCAGGGAGAAGTAGGCAAAAAATGAAGAAGCCACTTGAGTCACTGGAAAGACAGGCCAAGAAACAAGGAAAAGAAAGCTAGGGGGGAACAGGAAGGTGGGCTTTCTGTCCTCGGCCACAGCAGCGAGAGGAGCTGCCGCCCACGTGCCCGCCCACCTGCAGTGGATGGTCATTCAGAGCTGCTCCAGTTTCGAGATCAAGAGGAACAACCCGAGTACACACGGAACCCAATCATCTGAAGGCCCGCAACTCCTTCCTCGAAAGACTGTGGGCATGGAGCCGGCGGCCAGAAGCCAAGGTGTGGCGGTTGTCATGAAGCAGAAATGGGCCAGTGAAAGCCGCCACCTCCTAATGCAAAGCACCATCAACCAGGGTGCCAGCCACCCTAGGCAGCATCCTGCACACGATCCGCAAGATCAAGTACCGCTGTCACCTGCACTCGGCCTCCATCCCCAGAGCCAGTGCCATCCGGGGAGGCTAGAAGCCCGTGATGGTGAAGAGTAGGTGGGCCTGCCCCACCACGAGTTCCTGAACGCCGCCTCCCCCCCCCCAAAAAAAAGCCAACTTTCTTAAAAAAAAAAATAGAAAAGCAGGAATCTGAGCTTGAGCAGGTTAAAGAAGATTCAGGGACTCCCACACAGCATGTTGTGTGTCCTTCTGGCACAGGTTGGTAGGTGCTCCTGAATTCAAATCCACAGAACACACTCTTCATGGCCATTTCTCTACAGTTTCAGGCTGGGAGAATTTCCCAGGGCAATGACAAGGGCCCTATGCCACTTCAACTGATTTTTTTTATCATTTGTGCTTTGAAAAGTATGAAGGGATACAAAACTGCAAGGCATACCTGCTGGCACCAAAGTTCATAAGGGCCAGGTACGGTTAATGACTAAGCTGAGTTTTGAGATGGAACAGTTTTAGGGCATACATGAGGAGGGCAAATAGAGAGCAGTCTCAAATAGAGAGAACTCATTCATTCTTTGACCACTTCTATTGGCATCACTCTGGGGCTAGAGAGACTCAAGAAATGTTATACTCTCCTAAAAATACCATTTTAAAGCTCCCAACATCTTCTAAGAGTAGTTCTCCAAGTATGATTACAATCTTTATTTGAATGTAAATAGTCAGTCATACGTGATAGTAGTTTCATTAGCATTATGTGGCACTGTTGATTTTATTCCCCTGGCATAATTATTTTTTTCCTTTTATCCTGTTTATAAAACTTCCCCTTTTTATTTAAATCACTAAAAAAAAAAAAAGAATGCAAAGTGTACATAGTGGCTTCATGATCTTCTTACCAGGATTCTGGACAAACAATCTAAAATTCTGAGTTTAAATTAAATTCGTCTTCCTTGGGAAATATGATTTATTGAGATCTCCTGAGGGCTAACGGTGTGTTTAGTTTTGCAGGAAGCATAAAGGAAAAACCTGCCTGCCCCATCAATCTAAAAAGGCAAATGGACCAGTTGCAACTAGAAAAAAATTCACCCCCACAAAAACAAATCATCCATTAAAGAAGCCCCCTCAGCCACTTCCCCAACCCCGAGTTGGAAGTGAAATCAGACACAGTCAGTAGTAATGCAATTCCATGATCCATGAGGTTGAGGAAAAACAGGATGCCTGGCTCTCCATGTGCCCTCCCAACCCTATACCTTGTCCATTTTTTTCTAGGGGAGGGGGATTAAAAAGCAGCAACCGCCCCTCACCATAATGTCTCTACTGCTACCAACTACAAGCAACTCACAGTACAGAAGGTCAGGTTCAGTCTAAACAGCCCCTCAATTTGATATTAATGCTAAGGGCCATCGGAGAGAGTGCACATCCTAGACTCTATTCAGGGTCAAAGAAAAAAGGTACAGATTCCTCGATTCTTGACTCCTTCCCTCCTCTTCTTCTTTCTCTCTGTTTAGAGGAGTTTCTAAGACATTCACATCTTAGCATCCTGGAGCTTCTGAAACTGTCCATAGAGGGCATCTAGCCTCATTCCACAGAGGAGAAAACAGATGCCCAGAGAAGGTAACTGACTTGTCTGAGAGCACACTGCTCACTCAGGGTGGAGCCAGGACTAAGACCTAGGACACTGAAATCTACACCTCTGCTCTTGTACTTTGTCTTGGTGATGATCTCTCTTCTTTTCCCACCAGGGGCAGGCAGCATGAGGAAGCAGCCCCTGCATTCTGAAGCAAAAGACGACTAAAGAGTGACTGGTGTTACTGGACGAAGCTTTTCTGACAATTCTGGTAAGGACGAAAACCAACTGTGGGGACACAGACTCTATCCCTAGCTCTCCCCAAGGAAGCATTTATGTCCCTGTGACCTCAGGAACAAATGGGGAAAGGAATCATGGGAATATTGAGTAAGAACCACTTGCAGACACAGAAAAATTCATTTCTTAACAGTGAATGGTCAGAACCAATGCTCAAATCCCAGTCAGGAATCAGGAATTATCCAGAAACAAGCCATTGGGTGGAGAGAGGCTGACTGGGGACAGTGGAATGACAATGAGATGCAGGAGCTGCTCACAGGACTGACAAGTGGGAACTGGTCACACAGGGCACAGGCACCAAGTCAGCTGTGAAGGGAAAGTGACCCTGGAACGGAAACATTCAGGATAGATACTAAACATATTAATTTTCTCCCTATTTAGTCATCTGAGTGTGATTATATAGTTTGTGGAGAAATGCTATGTGTGTTTATTGATTTTTAGAGAGAGGAATGGAGAGAGAGAGAAACATCAATGTGAGAGAAACATCAATCGGTTGCCTCCAGGGATCGAACTCACAACCTACCGTGTTTCCCCGAAAAAAAAAACATCCTCCGAAAATAAGACCTACTTACAGGTTTCCTTCTGAGTGAAATATAAGGCATCCCCCCGAAAATAAGGCCCAAGGCTCTGTCTCAGAATGAAAATTAATTTACCGTAAACTGGTCGCTAGGGCCGCCCCAACTGGCGTCTAGCAACCAGTGACGTTACCCAGAGTCCTGACGTCACTGCTGTGTGGAGGCGGAGCGGAGGTCGGAGTGAGCGGTGAGCGCAGGGCGGGAGAGAGGAGAAGACTTTCACAGATGCGTGTAGAAGAACAGGAGGATTAGAGTGGACGGGACGCGGCGAAGGTGGTGAGTGCTGGTCTGTCTCTGGTGACACTACCTGATGCTCGCGGCCGCCTTTATGATGACTGAAGGTTCTCAGTCAGTGGCAGACCCTGCTCCAGCCCAGATCCAGGCCCCAGCAAGCCCAGTGACAGTCCCCAGGCAGGCCCCAGGGGGTAAATGTCTGATAAAGGGGTAGGGGGGATACTGGTGAAGGTATTCAGTGGCACAGGGGTGGGGGGAGGGGGATCACTTAAAATGACACAGGAGTATCAGAGGGGGCAATCAAAATGACACAGGAGGATCAAAAGGTGTTACTAAAA
The DNA here is from genome assembly GCF_963455305.1 of Plecotus auritus. NCBI lineage: Eukaryota > Metazoa > Chordata > Mammalia > Chiroptera > Vespertilionidae > Plecotus > Plecotus auritus. The sequence goes on along the minus strand of NC_137772.1, from coordinate 95,756,362 downwards.
TGGTAATCCCCCCTCTGATCCCCCCTGTGTCATTTTGAGTGATCCCCCTCCCCGCACCTTGATACCCCAAATCCTTTTTTTTTTACCCCTAGAAATGAGCGCAAAAAGAAAAAGCTACTCCGTGGAGTACAAGAAAGAAATCGTGGAAGACTATTGGGGCCAAAATCTTACTGCTTTCTGCAAAGAGAAGATGTTGAGTATCCAATTGGTCCGAAAATGGCGAGCAGAGTATGGTAACCTCATTGAACAAGTGGACAAGGGAAATGCTAAAAAGCGCAAGTGTGGATCAGGTCAGCAACCATTATTTTCCAAGCTGGAAGACCTGATCTGTGAATGGGTTGTTGACAGGAGAGCAAAGGCTTTGGTTGTGAATAGGGCTCAGATTCAAGAATTTGCCCTTGCAATGGCACCACAGTTTGACATAGCCCCCGAAGACTTCAAAGCATCACAACACTGGCTGGATAATTTCCTTCAGCGAAGTGAACTGTCTTTAAGAAGATCTACAACATTGTTTAGGTTGGAAGATACTCAAGTTATTAAACGAGCACTTGCATTCAAGTCCTTTATTGATGATGCTGACTTCTCTAAATACAATCTTTCCAACATGATTGCTATGGATGAAACTGCAGTGTTTATGGGCCAATCATCTCAAACAACAATTGAACAGCGGGGTGCCTCCTTGGCGTACATTCCCTCCACTGCTTACGAAAGTGCACGTGTTTCCTGTATTTTGGCAATTCGTCTGGATGGCACTAAAATCCCACCTTTAATCATTTCTAAGGGCAAGAAGGAAAAGATTGAACGTGTTTTGGGCGTTTTTATTCTTGAAACTGAAAAGGCCTGGGCCACACAAGCAGTTATAAGGAAGTGGGTCGATTTAATGCTGCCGCTTGTTATGCGAGGGAGCCAAAGAGGTCTGCTAGTCTGGGATGCAGCCAGCACTCACCGCGCTAAAGACATGAAGACATTTCTTCACGAAAGAAAAATAGATCAGATAATGATTCCCGCAGGAATGACGGCCTATCTCCAGACTCTTGATATTGCAATAAACAAGCCATTCAAAGACAACTTGCACATGGAAAATAATGACTACATTGAAAATAGAATGGAGAGAAATCAGCATGGAAACTTTGTGAAACCTAAACTGCAAGAAGTTGTGACTTGGGTGAAGAATTCATGGGAGAAAATCACTGACAGTTGCATTGCAAATGCACTGCGAGCAGGCTACCTTGACAAGAAGTACTCATTTAAAGACAGTGCTATTGCTAAACATGAGAGATTTGGTCCACTGTTTCTGAAAGAAATGGAGTCACAAGAAATTCACCAGGAAATTCAGGAATTGGATTGTTATGATGATGTTCCAGAAGATGATGACATGATTGTCATTGAATAAATGAGTAAATTCTTGATACTGTAGGATTCACAGTTTGTCTGGTTTGTGTTGACAACTACTGTACTACCGTACCGTATACAGGTAATAAATTTCCTTTATTTTCATTTAACAATAAATGTGTACCGTATTCTTCTTCATGGAAAAATAAGACATCCCCTGAAAATAAGACCTAGCGTGTCTTTGGGGGCAAAAATTAATATAAGACACTGTCTTATTTTCGGGGAAACAGGGTAGGTATGTGCCCTGATGGGAAGGAAATCAAACCTTTTGGTGTACGAGACGATACTCTAACCAACTGAGCTACACTGGCCAGGGTGAGAAATGCTATGTTTTAAATCTACTTGGAAGGAACTTTTTATTATTGCAGCTCTGTTGAACTTATGTTTTAAAGGATAGATTTAAAACTGTAGACTTAAATTTTTTTTTTCTTTTTGGAAAGGGTCCACTCTATTATCTTTCACTGACTGCTTAAGGGGCCTTCTGAGTATGGGTCTGGCCAGGATTTATGTTCCTGGCTGGGAGGAAATGCAGGCCAGGCCACATACTGGGCAAAAACAGCCAGGGGCTACTTGTATGCACTCACCCCTTCTTCCTGCCCAGAACAAGGATGTGATGGCTATACTAGAGGCAGCCGTTTTGTGACTGAGGCAATCCTGAGGATGGAAGCCAAAAGTTAAGGATGGTGTAGAATAATGATTGAAGGAGCTTCTATACCACACCGGCACCGCATCCTCTGGACTTCTTTATTTTTAATGTTAGAGGAAAACAAACGCCTATTTATTCAAGGCTTTGTTTTCCTCTATTATCTGTAGCCAGATACATGTCCTAACTAAAATATGAAACACATAAATATACATCCTCACTTGTCAAGGAGCCCTGACATTGAGAGAGTGAAATAATGGAATATTTAAAGAGAAAAGAAAGATTAATAAAAGGCTATTGATCCCAGTTGCACTAAGAGAAATTTCAGCTCAGAGATCGCAATAAAAATAACGGAGAGGAAAACATCCCAAAACAAATTACCTGTTTCCCTAACAAGAGAGGTGCTTTGTTGTGACCCAGAGGACTGATTTGAGAGCTATGAATTGAGAAAAGGCTTTGGGCAAGTGTTTTATACAAACCATTCTTTAAAAAAATATAGTCTCTGAGAGTTCAAGAGAGCATTCTCTGATGTTAGGAATGCAAAAGCTTCAGGGAGTAAATGCAAATCACCAAAGCATTATTCTCATTATTACTAATGGTTCTTAATAACTAAGGGGCAATTCTGAGTCTCCAGTTGGCTGAAACAATCAAAAATTGCTCCTTGTATCCATGCTAATAACTAATATAACTTGACACTAAATATAATTTCAGATATACAGCTTTCTGCACAGTCTCTTATTGCAAAGGAAAGCTAAGCCAGAACATCAGTAAAAAGAATAACCCAATTAAGTGTGTTTTCAGTTGGGAACTATTTAGAATCGAGAGCTTAACCGGATAGTGAGATAATAAATACTGAACTGTTTTGTCCTGATTAAAAAGATCAGGATTTTACCATAAAACATCCTTTTTGTTATTTTAAAATAAGTGTTTAATCAGTCTGAATGACTATGGTCTTTTATACAGTGATCTTAATCACTGTAAATTGTTCAAGGCCTAATTTCCTATGAATAGATTCACACTTATGATTTAATATTTAATACAGAGGCAACTTTTTCTATACTCAGAATGTATTTATAGACAAAGTCCCAATCATTTTTTAACCATATATAATAATTATGATATCTGAGGAAATTTGCCCAACAGATGAGTTGGGGCCACCCCCTGGATCCAATAAATGTGCTCTGAGCAGGTATTCGATAAATGTTTGTTAAATGAATGGGTTGCCTCAGATTCCTCAGAGATGTTTTAGAAGCATTTGTGCTAATAAAGCCTGAGCTAGTTCCTCCAGGCTGAATTCCCATAGGGCAGTGGTCGGCAAACTCATTAGTCAACAGAGCAGCAAACCGCGGCTCGCGAGCTGCATGTGGCTCGCGAACCGCAGTTTGCCGACCACTGCCATAGGGAAAGTAGTGGCATATCTAGTCCTGCAACCAAGAAAAAAACAAATTCTCCAGAGAAAGTCTCCACTTCTAGAGTTAGAGGATGTATTATTGTTAAGAATACCTTTGGTAAGTCCTACTATTAAAACAAGGGTCACACAGATGACCTTCTCTACATGCATAGATGGGACTGACTCCCGAGGGACCGTGAAAACAATTCTGAAGGGCATTGAAACCATACTTACTGCTGGTGGAGGATATGTGGCTGTAGTCAGACCTGAAACACAAAACCTTGGTATTAGTAGGATTAAAAAAATTTTCTTTACCCAAATAATTTCTCCAAGCTAGAATTTTAAAGTCAGTGGCAAGTAGCATCTAGCTAATAAAGAAATGCCACAAATTAAAAACTATAGTGCTAGCATTGCTTGTGCAAAATACATTTAAGTCTAAATTTGAAAGCAAAACTTGAAAGGCACTTTAGAAATCAGGGGTCTTTTAGGTTTTGGCCCAAATGGTGGAATAGGTAGATGCTGCACTCACTTTCTCTCATGACCACATCAAAATTACAACCAAATCATAGAACAGTCAATCTGTATAATCACCTGAAGAAGAGCTGAACAGAAATCCTATAACTAGGGATATAAAGCAGAAGCCACATAGAGACGGGTAGGAAGGGTAGAGACGCAAAACAGGCTGGCCCTGCACCCATCTGTGGTGATTGAGAATCTGAAGGGATATTTCAGCTGCAGAGGTCCCCCCTTAGAAGCAAGGGGCTTCAGCCCCACACCAGGTCCCTATCCTGGAACACCAGTGCCAGAAGAGTAGCTCACATAACATCTGGCTGTGAAAATCAGCAGGGATTCCATTCTTTGAGGGAGATGGAAAGCTGTCCTCTTAAAGGGCCAATGCACAAACTCTCACTCACTCACAGGGCACTAAACTTGGGCTTCACGAAGGGGCAGTATATTGGGGAGTGCCACAGATATACAGGGAGAAAGTTAGTTGTATGACTTCAGGGCAAGGGCTGGAGGGACGACCGCCACTCTTCCTATTTTGAGCCCGCCCTGCACACAGCCTAAGCTGAATCTACATTAGCCAGTTGAACTCCACTAGCTCTACCCTGACTTCCTGAGACACTCCCCTATCTAATTTGCACAAGACCCTGAATAGATGCAGCAATATTGAGAAAGAAGCACAAAGTTGGAGGGATCACAATACTAGATATCAAATTATACTACAAAGCCACTGTAATCAAAACAGCCCGCTACTGGCACGAGAACAGGCATATAGATCAGTGGAATAGAACAGAGAACCCAGAAATCAACCCAAGCCATTATGCTCAATTAATATTTGACAAAGGAGGCAAGAGGATACAATGGAGTAAAGACAATCTCTTCAATAAATGGTGAGGGGGAAACTGGACAGGTACAATATACTCAAGAATAAACTCAAAATGGATAAAAGATTTAAATGTAAGTCACGAAATAATAAAAATCCTAGAAGAAACCATAGGCAGCAAAATCTCACGTATCTATCATAGCCATATGTTTGCCGATACATATCCAAGGGCAAGGGAAACAAAGGAAAAAATAAACAAATGGGATTACATCAAACTAAAAGCTTCTGCACAGCAAAAGAAATCAAAAAGGGATCCCATTGCCAATTGGTCTAGAGGTCAATTTCTCTCAGTGACGCCAACAGCAATCAAGGCTCAACTACAACATGACTGTGCACACAGCCCACACAGAGGTGCACCTAGAGTGAGTGCCCCAGCTCAGGTGACTGGGGAGGCTGAGCCACTGGGACCTACAGGACACCTACTATACAAGGCCACTCTACCAATTCCAGGAGACATAGCAGCTCTACCTAATACATAGAAACAAACATTAGGAAGTAATCAAAATGCAGAGACAAAGAAACATGTTACAAATGAAAGAACAGAAAAAATCTCCAGAAAAAGAACTAAATGGAATGGAAGCAAGCAAACTACTAGATACAAAGTTCAAAACAATGGTTATAAGATTGCTCAAGGATCTTAATGAGAGCTTCAAGGAACTTAGTGACAACTTCAAGGAACTTAGTGAGAACATCAATGACATAGAAAAAAACCAGTCAGAAATGAAGGATACACTAACTGAAATAAAGAATGACTTATAGGGATTCACTAGTAGAGTAGAAGAGTCTGAGAATCAAATAAAGGGTTTGGAATATGAGGAAGCAAAAAACACCTAAGCAGAAGAGAAAAAAAAAATAATAATAATAATCCAAAAATATGAAGATAGTGTAAGGAGCCTTGGGAACAACTTCAAGTGTATCAACATTTGCATTATGGGTGTGCCAGAAGGAGAAGAGACAGAGCAAGATATTGAAAACCTATTTGAAGAAATAATGACAGAAAACTTCCCCTACCTGGTGAAAGAAATAGATTAACAAGTTCAGGAAGCATGCAGAGTCCCAAACAAGAGGAACATAAAGAGGCCCACACCAAGACACATCATAATTAAAATGCCACAGGTTAAAGACAAAGAGAGAATTTTAAAAGTAGCAACAGAAAAGCAGTTGAAGAAGAAGAAGAGATAAAAATATGAATAAAATACATATCTATCAATAATTAAATCTAAAATAAAAAATGAACAAGGAATCCAATGAACAAAATAAACTGATGAATAAAATAGAACTAGAGTCATGGAAACATGGAACAGACTGACGAATCTCAGAGGGAAGGAGTGTGGGGGAGGGAGGTAAGAGATTAACCAAGGAACTTCATATACATATATGCATAACCTATGGACACAGACAATAAGATGGTGAAGACCTGGGGTGGGATGGAAACCAGGTGGTGGGGGGCAAAGGAAGAAAACAAGGGGCACATCTGTAATATTCTCAACAATAAAGATTTAAAAACAAAAAGGAGGGCATACAGATGGCCAAGAGACACATGAAAAAATGCTCTAAGTCACTAATTATCAGAGCAATGCGAATTAAAAGGACAATTAGGTATCATCTTACACCTCCCATAATGGTGACCATGAACAACATGAATCACAAGTGCTGGTGAGGATGTGGAGAAAGGAGAACCCTAGTATACTGTAGGTGGGAATACAGACTGGTGCAACCACTGTGGAAGACAGTATAGTTTCCTAAAAAAATTAAAGATGGAACTGCCATTTGACCCAGTGATCCCACTTCTAGGAAAACATTCTAAGAATCCTGAAACACCAATCAGAAAGAACATATGCACCCCTATGTTTATAGCAGTGCTATTTACAATAGCTAAGATTTGGGAGCAGCCCAAGTGCCCATTAGTAGATGAATAGATTAAAAAAACTGTGGTACATTTACACAATGGAGTACTGTGCAGCAGTAAAAAAAGAAGGATTTCTTACCCTTTGAGACAGCATGGAGGGACCTGGAGAGTATCATGCTAAGTGAAATAAGCCAGTCAGAGAAAGACAAGTATCACATGATCTCACTCATATGTGGAATCTAATGAACAAAATAAATCGATGAATAAAACGATCCAGAAACTGTGGAATCTCAGAGGGAAGACAGCAGAGGGTGGGTGGAAAGTGATCAACTAAAAAACTTTTATGCATATATGCATAACCCATGGACACAGAAAAGAGTGCAGTAGGCCTGGGGGGTTTGGAGTGAAGGGGTCAATGTGGGGAAAAGTGGACATCTGTAATAGTTTTAACAAAGATAAACTTTAAAAAAAGAAGAAACGGAAAATCTGAACAGACCAATTACTACCAATGAAATCAAATCAGTAAAAAAAAAAAAAAAAACTCCCAATAAATAAAAGTCATAGACTAGATGACTTCACAGATAAATTAAAAAAAATTTTTTTTAAATTTATTTCTGAGAGAGGAAAGAAGAGGGAGAGAGAGAAACATCAATGATGAGAAAGAATTAGTGACTGGCTGCCTCCTGCACACCCCTCACTAGGGATCTGGCTTGAAACCCAGGCATGTGTCCTGACCAGGAATGGAACCCTGACCTCCTGGTTCATGGATTGATGCTCAACCACTGAACATTAGCCAGGCAATTTTACCAAACATTCAAATAATAATTAACAACTCTCCTCAAACTATTCAAAAAATTCATGAGGACTACAGGCTCCCAATCATTTTAAGAGGCCAGCATTACTCTGATTCCAAAACCATAAGACTTTAGAAAGAAAGAAAATTATAGATTTAAATCCCCAATGAACATAGATGCAAAAATCCTCAACATAATATTGGCAAATTGAATTCAGATATACATTAAAAAGATCATATACCACAATCAAGTGGGATTTATTCCTGGAATGCAAGGTGGGTTTAATATCAGCCAATTAATTAATATGATATACCACATAAAAATGGAAGATAAAAATATGATCATATCAATACATGCAAAGCACTTGACAAAATGCAGCATCCATTTATGATAAAAACTCTTAGTAAAATGGGAATAGAGGGGAGGGAATAATGGCGGCGGAATAGACAGACGTGTTCCGAGCCTTGTCCCGGAGCAGAAAGAAAGAACAGCTGAGGGTTGCACAAGGAGTGTTTGTTGGCTGGCTGGGAGACAGCTGAATTCCAGAAGGAGGTGGGGGACTGCTAAACGGGGTTCCCCTGACCTGGCAGCACCAACTGCGGCTGGGTCCCCTCCCAGAGCTGCTGGCTTGGACGCGGAGTCTGCGCCATCTTGATCCGGAAAGTGGAGCTTATTGGAAGCCTGAGAATCCACAACTGCGGCACCCAAGGAACGACTGCGAGCCCCAGAACAACGCTCCCCAATTGGCGCAAACACACGGGTTCAGAGGAGCTCTACACTCCACCACGGAAAGGTCAGATTTCGCCTGGAATAAGGTGAGGTCTCTGGTCCCAGCACGAGAGAGGAACGCGCGTTTTGCGGGAGCTGGAGGACCAGGGAAGTCTGTGCCTAGAAAAATCTGTGGCTGTAGGGGCTGGCGTGATCTGTGATTGTGGAAAGGGGTCCTCAGAGCTGCTAAGAGAAGGGCACTCTAAAAAGCAACCCATTTTGATCTGACGTGCAGGGACACCCTAAGAATTTCAGGCAGTCCAGACTTACGCGCAGCCCCTGCGTTCCCTGGGTGCCTGGGCTTACGCGCAGTCCCGGAGTTCGCACAACAGGGCTTTTTCCTCTTGAAATTCTTGCTTCTGATTACTAAGCCCAATACATAGGATCACCCAGTTGGGGACACCCTGGGAGACTGCAGGGGAAAGTTGTTTTTCTGGAACCTGGGGATCGGAGCAGGGAGTGACCATCGGAGAGTCAGCTCTGAGGCAGCCCACTCCCACAAACCGGTAGTGAGTGCCACAGGGAAAGAAGGCTCTAACACTGCCTAGAGAGGCCATAGATAGACCCGGAAGTCAATCCAGAAACACTGCCACCCAGGGGCTGAATCACAAATTGACTCTTGTGTAATCAAAAATAAAGGAATATGAGAAATTAAGACACACCGCCTGCTTAAAATCAGGACTGGCTTACAACACTGAAGAGCAGTGGAACGCAGGGAACTGCAATATTGTCCAGACTGAGAAACAGGCGTGCCAAACAGAAAAACAGAGGAAGTGAATGACCTTCACTACTCCACATTTTATTTTTACCTTTTATTTTTTTTATTTTCATTTTTTGCATCTATTAATCAAGAAACTTTTTTTCCTTTTTTCATCACTTGACTTTACCTTTTTAATTATTACATTTTTATTTTCAATCTGTATTATTACTACTGCTATTTTATCTTTTTTTTTTTTTAAGTGTCATTTTATTTTCTCCTCATTTTATTTTGGGATTAGGGTTCTACATTCTATTTTTATCTTTCCTTTAGCATCGTTTTACTCTATCTCAACTCTACCTTTAGGCCATCACTCTCTTCCTAACCTCCCCCTTTTCAGTGTCCTGTTTATCTTACCCTTTTACTGCTTTAGATTTTCCCTATTCTTTCTGTTTACCCCTTGTTAAAATTTCACCCTACTTACATATCTAATCTCCAATCCCCTGCTCCAAGTCCACATACACCTCTCCCTTCGCTGTCTGAGCTATCCATAAACTTGTCCTTCTCTCTGTCCTTTTGTTGTTGTTTGCTTGAATGTAGATTATATCGAATTTTTATGCTTTTTTGTGAGATTGTTCTGCTTATTCTTCTTTTGTTTATTTTTTTGTTTGTTTTGTGCTTCAGCTTTCCCTTGCCTCACTCCATAATAGTTGGTGTTGTAGTTTATACTAATCCCCAGGCACATGTTGCTGGCATTTGCTGTTATTAGTGATTATTCTATTGGAGTTTTATCCCCAATATATATAGTCTGTTCCCCTTTCTCTCTTAGTCACTTTCTTGTCTCTCTTACTTTTTTTTTCTTTACTTTCCCTTTTTCCAATTTCATTTTCACACTCCTTTTTTCTTTTTCTCTTTCTTTCTTTCTTTTTTCCTCTTCTTCTTTCTCTCCTATCACCTAAGTTGCCTTTCTCTGGTGGTCACCTATATTGGAGGTTATTAATATCGTGAATACATTCCTGTTCAGTGCCTTGTGAGTTGTACCTGGTAGTGCTGTAGTTTGTGCCTTTAAATCAACCCAGGAGAGAGAGAACTACATAACCAGACACCCAGAGAAGAGAGACCATGGGGAGACAAAGAAGCAGCCCACATATGAAAGAAAAGCAGGCATCACCAGAAAAGTAAGTAAACGAAATGGAGGCAAGCAACCTTCCAGAGAAAGAATTCAGAGAAATGGTCATAAGGTGGCTGAAAAGAATGGAAGACAAATTCGACAATATGAGCAAGAACCAAGAGGAAATGAAGAAGAACCAAGAAGAAATGAAAAATGACATCGCTGCTGTAAAGAACTCAATAGAAAGCATCAAGAGTAGACTAGAAGAAGCAGAGGACCGCATCAGTGAGCTAGAAGACAAGATGGAAAAAAATACCCAAGTAGAGCAACTTCTAGAAAAAAAAATTAAAAGGCAGGAGGAGAGCCTAAGGGAACTTTGGGACAACACGAAACAAAACAACATCCGCATAATAGGGGTTCCAGAAGGAAAGGAAGCTGAGCAAGGAATAGAAAACCTCTTTGAAGAAATAATGACAGAAAATTTCCCTGATATAGGGAAGAAAAAACCCACACAAATCCAAGAAACTCACAGAGTCCCAAGCAAAATGAACCCCAAAAGACCGACGCCAAGGCACATTATAATTAAATTGGCAAACACCAACGACAAAGTAAGAATCTTAAAAGCGGCAAGAGAGAGACAGAAAGTTACATACAAAGGAACCCCCATCAGACTAGCAACTGATTTCTCAACAGAAACTCATCAGGCCAGAAGGGAATGGAATGAAATATACAAAGTCATGCAAAGGAAGGGTCTGAATCCAAGAATACTGTACCCAGCAAGGCTGTCAATCAAAATTGAAGGTGAAATCAGGAGCTTCACAGACAAAAAAGGACTAAGGGAATTTATTACCACCAAACCAGCAATGCAAGAAATGCTAAAGGGTCTGCTGTAAAAAAAAAAAAAAAAGAAAAAAAGAAAGAAAGAAACAGGAAGCGAAGAAGTAACACAGGGGTAAAGAATAGGAATGGAGACAAATAAGTACCTATCAATAATAACTTTAAATGTAAATGGATTAAATGCCCCAATCAAAAGACATAGGGTAATGGATTGGATAAGAAAACACGACCCATATATCTGCTGTCTACAAGAAACCCACCTCAGAAAAAAAGACGCACACAGACTGAGGGTGAAGGGATGGAAAAAGGTTTTCCAGGCAAATGGAACTGAAAAAAAAGCTGGGGTAGCAATACTTATTTCTGACAAATTAGATCTCAAACTGAAGGACATAACAAGAGATAAGGAAGGCCATTTCATAATACTAAAGGGAGCAATCCAACAAGAAGAAATAACTCTGGTAAACATATATGCACCCAATACAGGAGCACCAAAATACATAAAAAAAACTCCTGGAGGATATCAAGGGAGAGATTGACAGCAATACAATCATAGTAGGAGACTTTAATACCCCACTATCACCATTGGACAAATCCTCTAAACAAAACATCAGCAAAGAAACATCAATCCTAAATGACTCACTAGACCAGATGGAATTAATTGACATCTTCAGAACATTTCACCCCAAAGCCACAGAATATACATTCTTCTCAAGTGCACATGGGTCATTTTCAAAGATAGACCATATGTTGGGACATAGGCAAAGTCTCTTCAAATTCAAGAAGATAGAAATCATATCAAGCATCTTCTCAGACCACAGTGGCATAAAACTGGAAATCAACTACAATAAAAACAACCCAAAGAAATCAAACACATGGAGACTAAACAGCATGCTATTAAACCATGACTGGGTTACCAGAGAGATCAAAGAAGAAATAAAAAACATCATGACAACAAATGACAATGAAAACACTACAATCCAAAATCTATGGGACACAGCGAAAGCAGTCTTGAGAGGGAAGTTCATAGCTCTACAAGCCTACTGCAAAAAACAAGAAACAGGGGTAATAAATTACCTAACCCAACAACTCAAAGAGTTAGAAAAAGAGCAACAAGAAAAGCCCAGTGTAAGCAGAAGGAAGGAAATAATAAAGATCAGAGCACAGATAAACGACATAGAGACCAAAGAAACAATACAAAAGATCAACAAAACCAAGAGCTGGTTCTTTGAAAGGATAAACAAGATTGATGAACCTCTAGCCAGGCTCACCAAGAAGCAAAGAGAGAGGACCCAAATAAACAAGATCAGAAATGAAAGAGGTGAAATAACAACAGATCCCGCCGAAATACAAAGGATTGTTAAAAAATACTACGAAAAACACTATTCCAACAAATTGGACAACCTGGAGGAAATGGACATATTCCTAGAAAAATATAACTTTCCAAAACTCCATCAGGAAGAATCTAAACAGCTCAACATGCCAGTAACTATGGAAGAAATTGAAGCAGTCATCAAAGAGCTTCCGGCAAACAAAAGCCTGAGGCCAGACGGCTTCACAGGAGAGTTCTACCAAACATTCAAGGAAGAACTAAAACCTATCCTCCTCAGGCTATTCCAAAAAATTCAAGAGGAAGGAACACTTCCAAGCTCCTTCTATGAAGCCAGCATCACCCTAATACCAAAACCAGATAAAGACAACACAATGAAGGAGAATTACAGGCCAATATCCCTCATGAATGTAGATGCCAAAATCCTCAACAAAATTCTAGCAAATAGGATCCAGCAGTACATCAGAAAGATCATACACCACGACCAAGTAGGGTTTATCCCAGGAATGCAAGGATGGTTCAATATTCGCAAATCAATAAATGTGATACATCACATAAACAAATTGAGAGATAAAAATCACATAGTCATATCAATTGATGCAGAAAAAGCATTTGACAAAATCCAACACCCTTTCTTGATAAAAACTCTCAGCAAGGTGGGAATAGAAGGATCATACCTCAACATAATAAAAGCTATATATGATAAACCCACAGCTAACATCATACTCAATGGGCAAAAACTAAAACCATTTCCCCTAAGAACAGGAACAAGACAGGGATGCCCCCTCTCACCACTCCTGTTTGACATAGTACTGGAAGTTTTAGCCACTGCAATTAGACAAGAAGAAGAAATAAAAGGCATCCAAATTGGAAAGGAAGAAGTAAAGCTGTCCTTATTTGCAGATGACATGATATTGTACATAAAAAACCCGAAAGACTCCATCAAAAAACTAACAGACTTAATAAATGAATTCGGCAATGTAGCAGGATACAAAATTAACACCAAGAAATCTATGGCATTTCTATACACCAACAGTGAACTTACAGAAAGAGAGACTAAAAAAGCAATCCCATTTTCCATCGCACCAAAAAAATTAAGATACTTAGGAATAAACCTAACCAAGGAGGTAAAAGACCTATATGCAGAAAACTACAGGACACTGAAAAAAGAGATAGAGGAAGATGTAAACAGATGGAAGAACATACCATGTTCATGGATTGGTAGAATCAACATCATTAAAATGTCCATACTACCCAAAGCAATCTATAGATTCAATGCACTCCCCATTAAAATACCAACGGCGTATTTCACAGACCTAGAAAGAACTCTCCAAAAATTCATCTGGAATAAAAAAAGACCCCGAATAGCCACAGCAATCCTGAGAAAGAAGAATAAAGTAGGAGGGATCTCAATACCAGATTTCAAGCTGTATTACAAAGCCACTGTCCTCAAAACAGCCTGGTACTGGCACAAGAACAGACATATAGATCAATGGAACAGAATAGAGAATCCAGATATCGACCCAAACCAATATGCGCATTTAATATTTGACAAAGGAGGCATGAGCATACAATGGAGTCAAGACAGTCTCTTTAATAAATGGTGTTGGGAAAATTGGACAGATACATGCAAAAAAATGAAACTAGATCACCAACTTACACCATACACAAAAATAAACTCAAAATGGGTACAGGACTTAAATATAAGATGGGAAACCATAAAAATACTGGAGGAATCCACAGGCAGCAAAATCTCAGACATATGCCAAAAGAACTTTTTCATTGATACTGCCCCTAGGGCAATGGAAGCCAAAGAGAAAATAAACAAATGGGACTACATCAAAATAAAAAGCTTTTGCACAGCAAAAGAAACCATCAACAAAACAACAAGAAACCCCACTGTATGGGAGAACATATTTGCAAATGTTATCACTGATAAAGGTTTAATCTCCAACATCTACAGGCAGCTTATACAACTTAATAAAAGGAAGATAAATGATCCAATAAAAAAATGGGCAACAGACCTAAATAGAATCTTTTCGAAAGAAGACAGAAGGAGGGCCAAGAGACACATGAAAACATGCTCAAAGTCACCAATTATCCGAGAGATGCAAATCAAAACGACAATGCGATACCATCTCACACCTGTAAGAATGGCTATCATCAACAAATCAACAAACGACAAGTGTTGGCGAGGATGCGGAGAAAAAGGAACTCTCGTGCACTGCTGGTGGGAATGCAGACTGGTGCAGCCACTGTGGAGAACAGTATGGGGTTTCCTCAAAAAACTGAAAATGGAACTCCCATTTGACCCAGTAATCCCACTCCTGGAATATATCCTAAGAAACTAGAAACACCAATCAGAAAGGATATATGCACCCCTATGTTCATAGCAGCACAATTTACCATAGCTAAGATTTGGAAACAGCCTAAGTGCCCGTCAGCAGATGACTGGATCAGAAAACTATGGTACATCTACACAATGGAATACTATGCTGCCATAAAAAAGAAGGAATTACTACCATTTGTAGGCACCTGGATGGAATTAGAGAACATTATGCTAAGTGAAATAAGCCAGTCAATGAAAGAAAAATACCACATGATCTCACTCATTTGGGGATAATGAAAAACATTATAAACTGATGAACAAAAAGATAGATAAAGAAGCAGTAAAGTATCAAACAGACTGTCAAATTACAGCAGTAAGGTTAGGGAGAGGTGGGGGAAATAAGAGATCAACTGAAGGACTTATATGCATGTATATAAGAGTAACCAACGGATGCAAAACATTGGGGGGTGAGGCATGTATGGGAGTGGGGTGGGGGGGGCAATGGTAAGATATGTACACATATAATACCTTAATAAAAAAAATAAAAAATAAAAAAATAAAATAAAATGGGAATAGAGGGATCATACCTCAACATAATAAAGGCCACATATGGAAATCCACAATTTACATCACACTCAATGAGGAAAAGCTAAAATCAGGAACAAGACAAAGATACCCACTTTCACCACTTTTATTCAACATAGCACTGGAAGTCTTAGCCACAGCAATGAAACTAGAAAAATAAAAAGACATCCAAATTGGAAAGAAAGAAGTAAAACTGTCTGTCTTTATTTGCAGATGACATGATACTGTATGTAGAGAACCCAAAGGATGCCACCAAAAACTACTAGAACTGATAAGTGAATTCAGTAAAGTAGTAGGGTTCAAAATTAATATTCAGAAATTTGGTTGCATTTTTATACACCAATAAGGAACTACTGGAAAAGAAAACTAAAAAACAATCCAATTTACAAATGCATCAGAAAGGTACCTAAGAATAAATTTAATCAAGGAGACAGAAGACCTGTGCTTAGAAAATTATAAAACATGGAAGAAAAAAAACTGAAGAAGATACAAATAAATGGAAGCATATATAGTACCATGTTCATGGATAGGAAAAATTAACATGGTTATGATGCCCATACTACTCAAAGCAATCTAAATAGATTCAATGCAATCGCTATCAAAACACCAATGGTATTTTTCACAGAACTAGAACAAATAATTCCAAAATTTATATGGAACCAAAAAAGACCCTGAATAGCCACTAGTATAATTCTGAGGAAAAATACCTGCTACCTAATACCTAAAATACACTATAAGTCTGTAGTTATCAAAACAGCATGGTAGTAGCATAAAAATAGACATATAGATCAATGGAACATTATTGAGAGCTCAGAAATGAACCCACACCTTTATGGCCAATTAATATTTGATATACAAGGCAAAAACATACCGTGGGATAAAGATAGTCTATTCAAGAAATGGTGTTGGGAAAATTGGACAGATACATGCAAAAAATGAAACTAGATCACCTTCTTACATCATATTAAACTCAAAATTGATTAAAGTTTTAAATATAAGATCCTATATAATAAAAGGCTAATATGCAAATAGACTGAACGGCAGAACAACAGAACACCGGTCGCTATGACATGCACTGACTACCAGGGGGCCCGTGCGGAACATGGCGGTGTCAGCCGCAGCGGGATGGTGGAGCAGGTGAGCAGGGGTGCCAGACCAAGGCGGGCTGCTGGTTGCTGTCATCGGGGTGAGCCTCTGGTGGATACTGAAAATTCTTTGCTCCTGTGCACCGCGGTCCTGCCTGGAGCTCACACCTGCTGCCAGCGCTGGCCCCACTCGCACCTACTGCCAGCTCTGGAGCCACTGCTCACACCCGTTGCTGGCGCCCGGCACCAGCCCCGATCACTCAGCGTCGTCAGCGGATGCGAGCAGCAGCTGCCGGCCCGATCACCCCTCAGGGTTTCTCCACCTTCCCCAGCTCCTGAGGGGCAATCGAGGTCGGCAACCGCCACTCGCACCCACTGCTGGCAACTCAACACGAAAAGAACAAACAATCCAATTAAAAAATGGGTAGAGAACCTCACTAGACACTTCTCCAAAGAGGACATACAGATGGCCAACAGACATATGAAAACATGTTCAAGTAATCATCAGAGAAGTGCAAATTACAACCACAATGAGATATTATCTCACCCCTGCCAGAATGGCTATCATCAATAAATCAACAAACAACAAGTGCTAGTGAGGATGTAGAGAAAAAGGAACCCTCCTGCACTGTTGGTGAGATTGCAAATTGGTATAGCCACTATAGAAAACAGTATGGAGGTTTCTAAAAAAATTAAAAATAGACCTACCTTTTGATCCAGCAATTCCACTTCTGGATATATATTGGAAGAAATCAAAAGGTGGGTGTGGGTGGAGGGGGTCAATGGGGAAAAAAAACAAAGGGGACATCTGTAATACTTTCAACAATAAAGATAAATTTTTTTAAAAGCACTAATCTGAAAAGCAACCCAAGTGCTCATCAATAGATGATTGGAGAAAGAAGATATATACAATGGAATACAACTTGGCCATAAAAAAGAATGAAATCTTGCCCAGCCAGCATGGTTCAGTGGTTGAGTGTCGACCTATGAACCAGGAGGTCATGGCTGACTCCCGGTCAGGGCACATGCCCGGGTGTGGGCTCAATCCCCAGTGCAGGGCGTGCAGGAGGCAGTCGAAATAATAATTCTGTCATCACTGATGTTTCCATCTCTCTCTCCCTCGCCTTTCCTCTCTGAAATCAATAAAAAGATATATTTTTAAAAAATAATGAAATCTTACAATTCACAATGTGGGTGGACCTAGAGAATATTATGTTAAGTAAAATAAGTCAGACAGAGAAAGGCAAAAACCATATGATTTCACTTATATGTGGAATCTAAAGAACAAAATAAACAAACAAAATAGAAACAGACTTATAGATAAAAGAATAAACTGAGGGTTGCCAGGTCAGATGTGGGGCAGGAGCTTGATTGAAAAGGTGAAGGGATTACAAAATACAAATTGGCAGTTACAAAATAGTCACAGGGAAGTAAAGTACAACATAGGGACTATTGTCAATAATACTGTAATAACTATGTATGGTGCCAGGTGGTACTAGAATTATGGGGGGAGAGGGATGGGGATCTCTTTGTGAATTATACAATTGTCTAACCACTATGCTATATACCTGAAACTAATATGATATTGAATGTCAACTGTAATGAAAAGAAAAAATATCAGGGGTCCTTCATACTGGCTTTGTGACTCTCCCAGACTGGAGATCCGGTAGATTCTGGACCATCTAAATTTCCTGGCAAATTTTTGAATGGACACTTATGTTACTAAGGAAAAGCCTCAAAGTTTCAACAGATTCTCAAAGGGGTCATGACTCCCCAGAAGTTTAAACCACTGCAAATAATACCCTTCAAATGTTATCACCACACCTTGGACAGATCTTCCTGTGCATAGGAATGGTGGACCCTGGGGAGTGTAAGTGGGGACGCTGGCTGTGAGGACTTCCATGTTCAAGGTCTGGCCTGCCATCAGGAAACACAAAGGCACATGATGTCTGACTGATTTCAGTTCCATCTAAGGACAATTCGTGCTGCACAGTACAGTAACAGGATATAGGCTGTGATTGGGGAAAGGAAAAGGCAGGGTTAAGGGCCAGGGTGAAATTAGCCATCAGTCTCTATGCTAAGAAATCAGCGGCTGGCATTCAGCCTCTGTGCAAATGGGCATCTGGCCAAGGACCTGCCTGCTTACTCTCTACTAAACTTCTGCCCTACTTATATGGCTGTTAAGGCTTCCCTCTCTGGCAACTTATTGGTATAGAAGCTATTAGTTTTCTTTCCCCAGTATCCCAAAGTTGTTCTCAGTAGAAAATTAATCTCTCAGGCATGCAGGGATTATTCTGCTAAGTGGTAACTAGGGGACATAGTTATGCAAATTAAGTGATTAGTTATGTTACATTCTATAGATTTGCACTCCTTTTATTTACTAGTCTCATAGTGTCCTTCTTGAATCATCCAATTTTCACTCCACTGAGTTTCTTAGCACATTAAAAAAGCACAGTATATGTAAAACTTTTAAAAAACATAAGGAGCATGCGCCTTACTAGTTAAAATAACCTGCATCTCTCACACAAAATGATGCACTGACTTACTGGTAGAGGAAGAAAATAGAAGAAAAAAAGTACAGTTAGTCATAGAATCACTGAATTCTAAAACTGGAAAGAATAACAAACTACTAACATTTGCATATCTCTTTATATATTACTAACTGCATTCTCCTAGATCTCATCCAATTTTTTATATTACCGATTAGGAAACTAAAGGGATACTATCTGTAGGGAGAACAGGAGGCGAGGAATGATAAGGGCTTGAACTATGTGTGCAGGGTGGTGGGAAGGAAGAAGTTAGAAGGTAGAGGAATTGGCTAGGGCATGGCAACACAGTGGCTAAGGGAAATGAAAGAGAAAGGAGAGTCAAGGATCAGGAATCTTTTGAAACCTAGGATCTGGAACCCCAGTATTGGTGCACTGCATGTTTTTTGGAATCAGGCAGGTTATAAATAAACTTTAGGACAATACTTAGAAATATAACACTGTATAAATGCAATGATACACAACAAACATTCACTGTAGTAGATACAACAGAAAAGCAATCCCATTATAATATGATCATCTTAAGATGGACAGATTTTAAAGAAATTTCATGATCACTCAAATAAAACATTCAATAAGAATGTGTGATAGGGCTATTTACCTTATTATTAAAAATTTGTCAGTATTTTCAGCTAGGATTTCCAAATACTCCTGAGGCAGATGCGTTTCACATATGCATACATTTTAAAGATCTGCATACAGATGGAAATGTATTTAGAATGAAATTTACATTTGAAACACATTTCAAGAATCTTAAAGTGCAACAGAATTTTAGAACAGGTGCTAGCATACCTAATGCCCCTGCTAGGAACCTTCCCATATTTCTCATGTCTAAAGGCACTGCTTGGGTCAGGCCTGCCTGGCACTGCTCAGTCGCTTGACTGTCATTCTCACCCTTTAGGTCAGTGAAACTCTGCAAAGTACAAATTTGATCACGTATCTCTCTGGATGAAGTTCAAGCTTGATATATTATATAGCATAAACCCCTCTTCCCATTACTGATGGCCCCTGCCCTGCTCTGCAGTCTCACTCATCACCCCATCTTCCATTCCTGTCCACCATCAAAACAGAAATCAACACAAGGTCACCTAAACTCTCATGCTGCTTTCCAGCCTCTGGTCCTGTTCATGTAATTTGTATGCAGTTGCCATAGTACTGGAGATACAATTTTAAATTGCTCTTTTCACTGAACACTCTTATAGCGTGCTGCTGCTGCATAGTTCCTGTAGTTACAATTTTAGAGAAAGTGATTAACTATAATTTAATCAACCATTTCTCTCTTGTTGGCTATATGATTGTCCCTGATTGTTCATTTTGCAAAGCACACCAGCAATAAGATATTTATAATACAACTTGATACTTCTTTTCCTTAGGAAAATTATCATGAAGCAGAGCAGGGACTGAATCAAGGCATGAACCTTGTATAGCTCTTAAAATACAGTCCAAATACCCTACAAAGTTATTTACTGGAAATACTGCCAATGAAAGACAAACTGTAAAACTTAAAACAAGTTTATGCATACTAAGTAGGTTCAAACAATTTCAATCTCTGGAGGGCTATGTACTCCCAAGCTTTTTTAGAGGAAGAGGGAACAGCAATAGGGCACCTATCTTGGGAATAACATCCTAAGAATTTACCCAGCTGGCTCTGCATAACACCTTCAACTCTGCCAGAGTAAAGCGTGAAAGGTGAATCTATGAATTTTTGGATGAAAAATTTATAGACACATAATACAGATGAGCAGAATATTAATACAAGGATTATATATTTTCACATACCTGACACATACAGTGGACGGATTTCCAAATACTACATTTTTTTAGTATCTGTGCCAATAATGAACAGAAAGTTAGATGCAATCCCTTGACTGTATTTTAATTATAATTATACATATAGGAATCATATATAAAAAGATCTGCACTTAAAATAGTTTACCACTGTTAGCAGCCATATATATATATATATGTATATATATGGCTAATATGCAAAGTGTCCCCTCGGGAGTTTGACCAGGAGACCAGGAGTTCAATTGCTTGCTATGATGTGCACTGACCACCAGGGAGTGGCACGGAATGAAGGAAGGCCCCGGCCGGCAGCCAGAAGGCCCCGATTGGCCCTGATCACTGGCCAAGCCTAGGGACCCTACCCATACAGGAATTTTGTGCACCGAGCCTCTAGTATGTATATAATGGGTACCTTCCTAAATTCTCTATTCCAGGAAAATCTTGGCATAAGAATTGATTTTGGCATTTCAGTAAAACTGATCTTGACATTTCTGTAAAACATCAGTTCAATGCATCATGGACCACATCTGTTAACTCAATCCATTGAATTAGATGCCATGGTAATTTAATTAACTAGCTCCACCTTGAACACAAAGATAATAGGTCAAGCTTGTCTTCTATACAAGATTTCTTTTTATCTCCTTTAAACCTGTCCCATTTTAAAATGTATTTCCCCTATTGTTTCATCCACCTGTTGTTTTTTTTTAAATATATTTTGTTGATTTTTTACAGAGAGGAAGGGCGAGGGACAGAGAGTTAGAAACATCGATGAGAGAGAAACATCGATCAGCTGCCTCCTGCACACTCCCTACTGGGTATGTGCCCACAACCAAGGTACATGCCCTTGACTGGAATTGAACCGGGGACCCTTGAGTCCGCAGGCCGACGCTCTGTCCACTGAGCCAAACCAGTTAGGGCTCATCCACCTGTTTATAAACTCTAGACTCCTGAATTGCTACCTCTTAAATCACAGTAAGTATTAATCAGAGGGCACCCAAAGATAAAGGGCAGGGTATTGTTACTGGAGAATCCCTGTTGCTCATGAGAGCAAGGTTCTTGGGGTACCCCTGAAATAAGAATTTTCAGAAGCCCCCACAAGAGAATGATATGTGTCAAGAGGCTTTATTTGTGTGGAGTGACATTCCTCGGGTTGCAATGTCCCATGCCCCTTAACCAGTCCTGAAAGAGGTACAGCTGGGGTTCCAAAAGCAAGGCCAGTGTCCAGAGCTTCTGCTCCATGTTGCAGCATCTAAGTGCATTTAAGCCCACTGTGTGGAGTCCCATATGGCCAGGACCACATGAGTCAGAGGAACCGAGAGAAAGAAAGAGAGAGAGAGTGAGAGAGAGAGAGAGAGAGAGAGAGAGAGAGAGAACCGTGCCAGCACAGCCAAGGGTTCGGCGAGCCTGAGGGAGGGCTGGCGAAGGATGAAGAAAAGACAAAGAGAATAAGCTGAGTCTAGGGCAGTGGTCGACAAACTGCGGCTCGTGAGCCACATGTGGCTCTTTGGCCCCTTGAGTGTGGCTCTTCCACAAAATACCACGGCCTGGGAGAGTCTATTTTGAAGAAGTGGCATTAGAAGAAGTTGAAGTTTAAAAAATTTGGCTCTCAAAAGAAATTTCAATCGTTGTACTGTTGATATTTGGCTCTGTTGACTAATGAGTTTGCCGACCACTGGTCTAGGGGGATCTTCTGTGCCTGACTGAGATCACAGAACAGATCCAGACAGCAAGCTGATGCTTTATTTTATAGTCAGAGGTAAACAAGGTAATTTACAATGTTCTTATAAGTTTCACTTGTTTTGGCAGCACCACAGCCCATTAGCTACCCAGGAAAGATCTAGGGAGCAGTCACAAGATCAAGCTTAATTATGCTAAGAGGGCTGTGCCCTCTAAGCTGGAACTTGTTTGCGGCTTTGCCAGCAGGTCAGTCGGAGGCTTAACCCTATATCCGCTCCCTACAAGAGAGAACGCTCTTTTGATTAGAAGTTTAAGTATTCACGTTTTGCTTACTTGCAGAGGCCACGCCCATCCCAGGTGTGACTGGGAGACAGGTAGGCACCTTCCCATGGCACTCAGACCTTACTGGGTATGAGTCTAAACCAGGGGTGGGCAAACTTTTTGACTCGAGGGCCACAATGGGTTCTTAAACTGGACCGGAGGGCCGGAACAAAAGCATGGATGGAGTGTTTGTGTGAACTAATATAAATTCAAAGTAAAGGAGCAGAGGGGAGAGCAAGAGAACCGGATAGAACAGCCGGATCCGGCCCGCGGGCCGTAGTTTGCCCATGGCTGGTAAACTGCCTTTGTCCAGTTCCTTTGTTGTGGAGCGAACGGGAGTAAAGACCACTGGAGTCCAGACCAAATTAAAATTTAGGGAGCCTTTATTGCCGGCCGGCAACTGCCCTCTCTCCTGGGGGAGGTCAGAGAGCAGCCCCAACCCTTTGTGCAAGACCACTTTTAAGCACATTAACCACATCCTGTTTTTGCAGAGTAAGTAACCCAAGACAAAACAGTTTTTCCCAAATAATGTCAGGGCCATGCTATTGATGACCATGTCATTTACAGGGTTATCCTGTTCTTTAGAAAGCTGACAGTGTTCTATCTTGCAAGGCTATTTTGTGAGGTGCAAGGGGAAAGGGGCCATGAGACCATATCTCAAGGCCTGGCCTGGTGTCAGCACTGACAACCCTATCTGGGCATAGTCCACAGCCTCTCTGGAGTGCTCAAAAATTCCCACTCTCCAACACCTTCCCCCATCAATCAGCAGGGAACAGACTTGGAGAGTGTTAAATGCAGCTTTTTGGCAAAGTGGTATAAATGGCATGTCTATATTATTTGATCTCCCCTTTGCTTCTTTCCTGTAGATAATAACCCGATTATTGCAACTGCATCTGTATTACCCGTGGCTTTCGAAAAAGGACCAACAAATCAAACCTGACACGCTCAGCAGAGGCCTACATGAAAGGCCTTACAAACTCAAGAGACCGAAAGTAATCACACAGGATGGGCTTGCTATTGGTGGGGTGCTCCTCGTGTCCCACCTGTTGCTGATGGAAGTGGGCTTCTTGTGATGTCATGAGAAAAGGAATTTTCTGAGACTCACAAAAGAGAATGGGTGACATTTATTTGTGTGGAATTAAACCCATGAGTTTCCAAGGTCCCATCTCCCTCCATTCTGCCAAGGAAGAAGCTCAGGTGTGTTATCAGCAGAGCTAAGGTTAAAGCCATTGTCCAGAGTTTCTGTCCCTTATTTGCACAGTCCAGTCCAGCATCAGGCTAGCTTAGCTTGTATTTCCAGCTGCAGTCCATTGTGTGTGGGGTCCACATGGCAGGCTAGCACACGGGCAAGTGCAAGGAAGCAGGAGTGAAGCAAGAGGAATGAAAGAGAGAATTGCTTTGTCCTTGGGAATTTAATCTTATAAGATTAAAATGCAGTGTCTCCATCCCCTCTAGCGAATCCATGGTTCTCTAGGCTAGACTGACAGGCAAGTATCTTCCATACATCACCCCAACTTTACTGCACATGCCTCAATTTTCCCTTTCTCCTAGTGATCTGTAGGGAAGGGACTGGTTGTTCCCTGGGGAGTGTGGAGTATGACTGTGCTTATAATATCTGGCCTCCCTTTTGCTCCTTTCCTATTATTAATATCAACTAGCTAGTTACAACAGTAACAGGCTTGAACATAAAAATTCCTAAGTAAAAGTGGGTCATGGTAGGTAGTCATGTGCTAGGCCTGTAGCTTCCTTGTCAAACGTAAATCTTTACCTTTGAAATTGTCTATGGTCTAAGACAGGGGTGGGGAACCTTTTTTCTGCCAAAGGCCATTTGGATATTTATAGCACCATTTGTGGGCCATACAAAATTATCAACTTAAAAGTTAGTCTGCTATATTTGGTCAAACAACTCACCCATAGTGCCTTGGGCAGAGCCAGATCAAATGATTCCGAGGGCCTTATACAGCCTGCGATCTGGAAGTTCCCCACCCCTGATCTAAGATAACATACCTTTAAAATGTCAGAGTAATTTTCTTTTCTAAACCTCTGGAAGGCACAAAGGCCAGCACAAGATCACATTGTTATCTTATTCCCCACATAACATCTCTATGTGCTGTAAATGTTAACTATCCTGACCCACCAATGTAAAAGAAGTATGTGTCTCTCCATTTTGCTTTTTATCCAGTCTCAGAGATTTCCCCACTTTGCTTTCTCCAGCCCCCTAAATCTACCGAATGGATTTCATGTAACCCTCCTATGTGTCCTCCTTTGATTTTGATGTATAAAATAAGCCACAAAACTGCTATTCTCCTGAGCATTTTTTTTAATCCCTTGAGAGTTTGCTTCCTGACAATTGTCATCAGTTAGCTCAAATAATCTCTTACAAGTCTTTTCCTAGGCTGGATATCCTTTCATTGACAGGCCATATATTTCCAGAAGCTTGGGGCCAACTGACTGTTAAGTGGAAGTTCATTAATGTCAGATCAAACTTTTGAATGAAAGTAATCCATCAAGTATTGTCGTATTTGGAAGAGTGGTTTATAGGCTGAATCTGGGAGACTATCACTAATGAAACACCCATTATAAAGCACTAGGGGCCCAGTGCACGAATTCATGCACCTTGAAAGGAACTGTGGACTGCAAAGCTGTGGTGGGTACAGGGGTAGGTCTTGGCCCATCACCCACACCCCACCCGGCCCCTCCCACCACGGCCCCTGGTCCCCTGTCTGCCGGCAGCCACGCTCCCGCCACCGCTCTCACACACCGTCAGGGGGTGCGAGCAGCAGCTGCTTCCTCGATCGCCCCTCAGGAGCAAAAGAGGCTAGAGGAGCCCTGAGGGGCTATCAGGGCCTGCAGCCGCCACTCACCCTCGCTGATGTTGCCTAGCGATTAGAGCTGGTGCTAGCAGCGGGTGCGAGCGCCAGGCGGGACCGTGGCACATGGAGTAAAGAATTTTTAGTAACCACCAGAGGCTCACCCCAATGACAGTGATCGGCACCCCGCCTTGGTCTGGCACCCCTGCTCATCTGCTCCACTATCCCACCATGGCCAACGCCCACCATGTTCCACGCTCTGCCGCCTGCTGCCGATGCCCACCATGTTCCGCGCGTGCCCTCTGGTGGTCAGCGCACGTCATAGTGACTGGATGTTCGGTTGGTTGTTACGCCATTCGGTCTATTTGCATATTAGAGTTATATATATATATATATATATATATATATATATATACACACACACACACACGCACACACACACATATACATACATATATATAGAGAGACTGTCTTGCTTATTCTGTCTTTTATTTGGGTTTACAGCATTGCCTGTCCCTCTATTAAGGAATTCTATTTCTTAAGATAGTTCACAACTGTCAACAGCTGACCTGCCAGTTTTTTCTAACAAAAAGTACACAAAAGCACAAGGCTGGTTTTCAATAGGAAAATGGGAGTTTCAAAATGACATCAATCACCACAGAAGAATATAGTTTGCGTTTAGTTTTGGCCTGTATTAGATGGGTCAGACAGCAAAGGTAGCATTTCAAGCAAAAGACAATGTCTAAGCAAAAAAATAAGGGTAGACCTGCCAAGAAACAAGGCCAGAGAGAGAGGAATGCCATAACATCAGACTTATAGGGCATGCTGAGCTCTTTGCCTTTTATAGATGACAGAGCCACTAAAAGTTTGAATGGGAAAGAGACATGACCAGATTCGCACTTCAAAAACAACTATAGCAAACATATTGAGTGCTTTCTCAACTTTTGATACATAGTCTCAACAGGCAGCTATAAGAAGCTAGAAAGGGTAAGAGGGGGCAAGCTCTGGAAAAGCAGGGAAATTATGAACAGCTTTTTGATAACTAAACTACTTCAAGGGATATGTGAATATGTAGGCAGATACTAGACTAAACAGTGTACACAGAAACTATTTTATTTAAACACAGGGCATTTTTACCTGTATCTTCAATTTAAGGTTGCTACTGAGGCTATAAGAATTCTTTAAACAATCATGTCCTGTTACAACTGCACACTTTCATGACAGGCAGAGAACAGAAGCTCTGGTATCAGCGTGTTCAGCAAGCCCCTCCCAGGAGCCCTGGCTGTGATGCTGCTTTTGGGATCCCAGGGTGGTATTAAATGGGTGAAGAGGGTTAGAGACTCCTCTCTAGTGTCTTCTCAAGAGAGAGCCTTTGGAAAAAATGTTTTAGGTGAGCTTTGCAAATTGAAAACAAATGGACTAGTCAGTGCTTTATTTAACCCAGCTGATAATGCACTGGTTAATTTTACTTGCTTTCTTCTATTCATGGTCCATCTAACTACAGGCACTAGGGAGAAAAAAGCCAAGGATCTTCAATTAAAGTTGATAAAGGCCACATATACAAAGTGTGTGTGGGGGGGAAGCAAGGGAGTTCAATATTCGGACTCAGGTTACTACACTGGAATGTCATTGGGTTCTGTAGTGAACCATAGATGATCACAAGTTTGGAAGACCATTGAAGGGTAGATGCTTTGCAGGGGTCCTCAAACTGCGGCCCGCCGAGGACATTTATCCGGCCCGCCAGGTGCCGCTGCCTGTCCTGCTTAGCAGCGGACTCGTCCCGGGCCCACAGTGCGCATAGGAATTTGTTCATAGTTTTTTTAAAAAAACTATAGTCCGGCCCTCCAACGGTCTGAGGGATAGTGAACTGGCCCCCTGTTTAAAAAGTTTGAGGACCCCTGCTTTAGGGCGTAACATCCCAGATTTGGGCTAGCAATGGCAGTGGGGACTGCAAAGAAGGAGAGGCCAGTAGGGAGCCCTTCTTGGGGTCAGGTCAGAACCCTATGTCCATTCTGGGCTTGGACTCTCTTCCCGCCCTCACCTGGTTGCCAACCCCTGAGATTAGTCTAAACCTCCCCAAACTCCAGGATAAAGGCTGTCTGAGCAGCTCCAGCCCTCCCCCAGGGTTCCTCCAAATAGGAAAATACACCCTTTCCTCCTGGGTCTGTACTGCATCCTGGACATTGGATGTGGGCTGACTCTGCACAGGGAAATCCTCAAGAGATAGGGGCTGGGTGGGAACCTTTACAACGACTTTTATCTCCTTAAAGACATTCAGGAAACCGGTTTTGTTGGGAGAGGGCTAGTTAGTCTCCAAAGGTTTGGGATAATAGTCTGTTGAAGTGAGGACATTGCTTTAAATATGTCTTCATCCCGCCATCTTCATCCCACCTGTACCCAAGGCAAAAGGTTGCGGGTAGGACAGGTACACACAGAGGTGAGGAATTTCGGCGGCGGTGTGGGGGGGGGGGGCAGAGTGGAAAAGTTGGGGGAAGGGGAGAATGTCTCAGCAAGCACAGTAAAGCCATAAAATTAAAAATGCCATCCCCTTAGCCGATTTCTGAAAGACTTTTAGGTGCCAGGTGTCCTAACCTCTTTTCCTCATCCAGGAGCCCCCATCCCGGACTCCAGGGGGCTCCTGAGCCACAAGAAAGTCCTCATGGAAGGTCGAAACAGGTGCAAGAGCATCTCTTGTCTCTCTAACGACGATCACAGGGGACACTACATTTGTCTGGCACTCCACATCATCTTAGTGATAACGGAGTGCAGGAGGGGCTGGTGTGAGGGCTGTGGGGTACTCTGAACCTTTCACTCTCCTCCTCCCCCGGGGTGGGCCGGTCCTGTCCGGGGCAGCCATGAACCACGTGCCCTCAGGGCTCACCAATGCCCCTCCGGCTTTGGGGTAGAAGTGGGCTCGGGACTGGCAGGGCGGGCCCCCTCGCTCAGCCGAAGCGGCTCCGGCTCTGCCGCGGGGTCCCGGAAGGTCTCAGGCCAGAGAAGAGCTGCCTCGCAACTCACAGAGCGCCCCCCACCCACCGCCCGGCCCGGCTCACCCTCCGGTCTCGGCTCCCGAGTCCACACAATCATCATCCTCGCCGCCGCCCGCCTTGGGGTCCATGGCGCGCTCCCCGCCGCGCTCCACTCGCGGGCACCAGCGTGACCTAGGACGCGCTCCCTCCGGGCCGCCCAGCCCAGCGCAGCCGGACCCGGTGAAGCTCGCTGCCAGCGTCTCCCCGTCCCGGCTCCAGCAAACAACTCCGGCACCGCCCGCGGTATTCCGCACCGCGCCCTCTCCTGGCCACGCGGGGCTTGGGCACTGGCGGCCGCTCCCTCCCTGCCCCGCCCTCGCCGCGTGAGCGTGTGCGCGCCAGGGTCTGTGCGTGCGCAAGAGGGCGTGTGCACGGGGTGTGAGCGTGTGCGCGCGGTGCGTGCCTGTGCAAGGTGATGTGTGCGTGCGCAAGAGGGTGTGTGCACGGGATGTAAGCGTGTGCGCGTAGAGCATTTGTAGCTCGCGTGTTACGCGCCTGTGTGTGGTGTGCGTGCATGAGCGGGAGAGGTGTGTGAGTTCGCGTGCGCCTGTGTTTGTGGTGCGTTGTGGGTGGGCGAGTGAGTATGTATTTGTAGGTGCACACTTCTGTGTATGTGTCAAACGCGTTTGCTCTTGTGCCCGCTTGTAACCGTGTGTGGTGTGTGAGTGTAAGTATGCGTGCGCGTGTATATGCGTGCGCATTGGACTGCCCTCTCCCCTGGGTCCACAGTCCGTGAGTCAGACACCCAGGCATTGCCCCCTCGGTTCCCCAGCCTCACGGTTCCTGAGCCCTGCGCTGGTGCGAGCAGCATGGAGAAATACCCGGTCGCACCATGAAAGCAAGGAGGGATCTGTTTCACTTCTGTGATCAGCTGGAACATCTAGGTGTTTTTTTATATTTTCGTCAGAATTGCCTACACTGAATTCATTATCACCTCTCTTAGCACAGGTCTGAGTGGCTTCCCACCATCCAGCTTGTCGGTTCACAATTGGCATCTTGCATTCTTTTGCTTTTAAAAACAAAAAAACAAACAAACAAACAAACAAAAAAACCAGGGCTGTACTTCAGTCAGGAATTGTTGTAGTAAGGGAATAATTGATGTTTGTAAAGTACCACTTTAAGGACTCAAGGTGAGTTAATGATCACTATTGGAGGGTGAGGCCAGATGGAAGCTTGGGGAGAGGGAAGATCAGAACAATTGGGTTTTAATTCTGACAGTTCTGACCTAAGCATTAAAAGGCACTCATTACTACTTTCTTCTATTTGGAGGCAAGCTATTTAACATCTTTAAGACTTAATTTACTTATTTATAAGATAGAGCTAGTTATATGTACCCTACAGTGTGTTGTGAATTTAAGATAGAGCTAGTTATATGTACCCTATAGTGTGTTGTGAATTTAATGAGTTCATATATGTAAAATACTTAGCATTGGCCTTAATACATGCCAAGCACTAGTCAGAGGCAGCTGTCATTACATCCCAATCTCAACTTGCAAAGCAGTGTCACTCTGGATGACAAGTGATATGGATGAAGAGGAATATATTTTCTTTCCCTCTCCCTTCTCTTTATTTCTTCCTTACCATGTACCTACCTAAAGATCACGCCTTTCTGACTCTTATTTAAATTACACAAAAGAGAAACCAATTAGTGAAAGAATAGAGAGCTATCTTATCATCAGAAAAAATCAGGTAAATATGCCAACTCCAAATCTTAACTGAATTTTCCTTTTACACAAAACAGAAATGGATATATTCTACTCAATTTGTGCTTATTAGCGGAAATAATGGAGCAAGTCAAGGGGGATTTCCTCCCACCCCCATGTACTGATTTCTAAAAGAAAATTCTCACAGGAGGCAAAAGAAACTCGGTGAGTGATTTACTACACAATGCCATTAATGACCATTTTAAAGGTATCAGTTGATTCAATAACTATTTAACCAGACAGGAGGGTGAATTCTGAATGTACAAATGAGAGAAAACAGCAACAGATATATTGATGCCTGCCCTTAGAGACCTTATAATCCAGACTAAGTAAATTATATGTATTAAATATATATATATATACACATATATATGTGTGTGTGTGTGTGTGTGTGTGTGTGTGTGTGTGTGTATAACATAAATGGAGATAAATCTTTGAAGGAAAAGAATAGTGTGCCCTGAGAAAAAGAGAACACAATTTAAATTTGAGCTCTCTCAGAAAGGGATATTTTAGCCTTCTGCTGCATCAGGGCCTTTGCACTTGAGCTGTTCCTTCTCCCTGGGATATTGTCTTCCAGATTTCCTGCAAGACTCCTGACACCAGAGAGCCCGTCCCAACTAATCCCACACCACAGAATCCTCTTACCCCTCTCGACTCCTTCTTGTAACTCTGCCAGCATCTGGCATATGATAGATTTCTTTAATTACCTGCTCTTCCATCCCCAACTCTACCCCAAAAATGCCAACTCCATGAGAGTGGGGACTTTGTTTTATTCACTGCTATATACCCAACACCTGGAGCAATAAATAAATATATCCATTTCTGTGTTGTATAAAAGGAATTTAATACTCAGCAAGGACAATTCAGTTAAGATTTGGGGTTGGCACATTTACCTGTTTTTTAATTCTCAATTATGAGTTTGCATTTCTATTCTTCTCTTCTGAAAAAGTGAATGAAAGGGAAGCAGCCCCCAGGTGAAGGTGGGACATGAGGAGAGTGTTCCAGGTGGAGACCAGCAAGAGGTAGAGGGCACTGAGCATTTGATTAGAGGGGGAGTGAAGGAAAGCTAGGTGACCAGAAGAACCCAAAATGGCAAAGATGATAGTGAGACATGTCTACTAGTACATAAACATGACATCTCCAGGAAATCAATAGACAATTATAGCCTATTTGTAAAACAGAAGGACAAATACATTGTCAATGAAACCAGATGAACGGGAGTGATAAAAGTGGGAAAATAGGTAAGTATATTGAACATTCTACCATCTTATTATCCTTATAGCCACGAAAGAAACTATCTCTGTCTATTCTGTATAGGTAATTCATATTTGTCAAAGAAAGGTCTGTGAAGTAGGTATATTTTTCCATTTTTCTGCAGAGGAAACTAAACCCCACTGAATTCAAGGGCCTGCCCCAGGCCACTCAGTGAGTGAGAGGAGGAGCCAGGTGACCCTTAAATGCAATGGAGCTCATGTCATCTACCTGGATGGCTTATGGATGGGCCAGCTGCACCCTCAGCAAGATGGCATTAAGACAAAGGTCAGAGAAGAAAAGAATGAAATTAGCATGGCCCTTAGAAGGAGGACAGTAGAAAATGAGATGCTACTTAAATTATTTCACCCTTTTTTAAATATCCAGACAAAAAGCCTGGGCCACATCTCAGAATGATGCACTTGATTCAGATCCCCTGGACCACAGGGACACAGTGTTGTTTATCATTGGCACAGCATCTAACGACAACTCCATAATGCATTTATTATTTGGATGAAAAGTTTGAAGGGTAATTACTGTCCCTCTGAGCAGACATATCGTGGATCTGTGTGGGTTCTCACTTCAGTCATTGAGTCTTAGAAGCCTCACTTTATTTGTTATTTTTTCAGAAATAGAGCTGTCGGCAGGGAATCAGTCCAGGGATTTTGTAGTGATCACAGTAGGATATCTTGTCCAAACTTTGCATGGTTCCCAGGCTCTACTTACAGCTATTTAGCATCAATCACTTTAATGGTGGAGGGTGCGATGCCCTCTCCCCACACCCCCTGTAAGATGGCAGCAGAGGAGTGTCACTGGTCTGCTTAGGGTGCCCTGCCTGCTGTCCTAAAGATGATCCCATCAGAATCTGAGAACAGTGTGGGAGGAACACTGAGGAAGCGGGGAAGTGTGATAGGCCAGAAAATGGGAAACCTGACCTCTGGACCTGAATTTGTCACGTCACTAGAAGAAAAGGGTAGACCATCAGCTGTTTTCAAAGTTCTTACTACATGTCAGGCATGTGGTAGGGGCTTTACATACACGATCTCTTTAATCCTCAAAAATACCTTTGAGGCTCCCATCATCCTTAAAATGGAGTCTTCGAATCTGTCTAGAAACTATGAAACATCCTGTAAATAAAAGCCTAATATGCAAATTGTCCCCTAGGACGGTTGTTTGACGGATGGTTAGGCTGGGAGACCAGGACTTCGACTGCTCGCTATGACATGTGCTGACCACCAGGGCGTGGCACGGAACATGGCAGGCGTTGGCGACACAGCGTTGGCAGCGGGCAGCAGTGGAGGCGCTGCCAGCCCTGATGGGCCCTGATGAGAGCGGGACCGTGGTGGGATGGTGGAGCAGGTGAGCGGGCAGCGCCAGGCCAAGGTGGGTGCAGGCAGGGGCCCAATCGCTCAGCCTATTGCCCCACAGACAGTGACCAGCTGTGGCGGCGGTGGGGGGGTGGGGCCGCCGCTGGGCTCCCAGGTGCTGGGGAAGCCGTGTGGGGGGCCCGGCCCCAACCAATCGCCCCACAGGCGGATGATGGAGCAGGTGCAGGGGTGGTGCCAGGCCAAGGCGGGTTGCCAGACGGTGCTACGGGGCTGCGAGGCTGGGGGTGCGAGCTGGGGACTGATCTCTGCAGGCCACCCCAAGGGACCCCACCCATGCACGAATTCATGCACCAAGCATCTAGTATGAATATAAGATGTCACTGACTTTTTAATCACTTTTTCTCAACCAGGTCTCAACACTCATATTTTATTTCACCACAGTACTATTTTCAGTCTTTGTTGATGCTATTGCATGTGTTGGTATTACGAATACAAGACCATTCATCCACTTACTTATTGAGCACTCAATGTGCCAGGCAGTGGCTGGGTGCCAGGGCACATTGGGGAACAGGTCAGAGGCAGTGACTGGCCTTTTTTATTATTATTATTGATTTCAGAGAGAAGAAGAAAAGAGAGAGAGAGAGAGAGAGAGAGACAGAGATCCATGTGAGTGAGAAACATTAATGGGTTGCCTCCCACATGACCACCTCGAATCAGAGATTGAATCCACAACCTAGGAATGTGCCCTGTCCAGGAATCAAACTGGCCACCTTCTGGTGTAAGGGATGATACTCCAACCAACTGAGCCACATTGCTTAGGGCCCAAATGGAGCTTTTGAGGTCAGTTTATTATGTTCTAGGTCTCACGGGCAGGCCTGGCCCCCCACTAGGCCTAACCTTCCTGGGAGGGCTCCTTAAGGCCCACCAGGTACCTGTCATGTGCACAGTGCCATCGGCCATTAGGGTAAACCTGGAATATCAAAGCCCTTTACTGAAGAAAAAACAAATCTCAAGATAATCTGATGGTAAATAAAGAGCATCAATTTTTTTTTAAATATATTTTATTGATATTTCACAGAGAGGAAGGGAGAGGGATAGAGAGCTAGAAACATCGATGAGAGAGAAACATCGATCAGCTGCCTCCTGCACACCCCCTACTGGGGATGTGCCCGCAACCAAGGTACATGCCCTTGACCGGAATCGAACCTAGGACCCTTGAGTCCCCAGGCCGACGCTCTATCCACGGAGCCAAACCGGTTTCGGCAAGAGCATCAATTTTGATGTTGAAAAAGATTAGTAATCAAGAAGGCCAAAAGTAATAGGGAAGGGGCCAAGGGTTTTGAATAACAGAAGATAAGCAGCTTTATAAGAATTTAAAGGCCTAGAGATTAAAACAACAACAACAACAACAACAGATAAAAATAAAAATCTCCTAGGCATGGGATTTTCCTGGATTTAGTTTGAAGTTAGAGGGAAGAAGGCAGGCCACTTCCTCTGCCTGAGTTTAACCTTTCTGAACCATTTGCTGTAAGGCCACCTGCTCTGTTACAGTTCTTTAAATGAAGTACTAGTTTAGGGTATTTAGCAGCAGTTAGAACTCAAAGATACGTTGGCTTGGGAAGTTTTATTCATTCATTTTTATTTAATACTTTGTTTTAAAAAACATGTTTCCTAGAAAGAAAAATTTCAGGTTAAATAGAGGCATAATAAAACAACAACAACAAAAACCCTTTTTCTTCCAAGTCTCCAGAAGAGTTTGTCTGATGTGAAAAATAAATATTATGATCATGACAAGAAAAAATTATAAACTATTGACAAATCTACTTAGACAAAGAAAGCCACTAGCCTTACATGCAAGCATAAGGGGACCAGATGGCAAAGGGAAAATGAAACTAAAGATAAACTGTTGAGTTGGAAAATAATCTCATTAAAATATAAATGACTCTGCTTCGATAAGGGAGAGCAGAGATAGTGGTCCTGCCTTGGAGCCTATCCAAGAACTCTCAGCCTGCAGTTTAAAGGATGAGATCTGGAGACCAGGACCAGACATCTGACCATGTGCCCATGGTTACCTCCCCAACTGCAGGGTGGTGGGAGAAAGATGAGACGGAATGAGAAAGAACCCTGGAAAAGTGCTGTGGAAATTTAAGAATACAGTGAAATCCTAGACCCACAACACTGCCCTCTAGGCTCCTGTGAGGATGCTCATGCCTTCTTGGAATTGTGGCCGGGTTACCTTCTTATCATCATATTATTCCTCTAGATTTGGGGCTTACCCTCTGTCCTCTCATTCTCACACTTCCCTTCAGTGACTTCAGGGACCAGTCTTCTACAGCTCTAATTGCCAGTACTAGTTTGCTAGAGCTGCCATAACAAAGCATCACAGACCTGGTGGCTTCAACAACAGAACTTCATTTTCTTACAGTTCTGGAAGCTGGAAGTCCAAGATCAAGGTGTTGGTAGGTTTGGTTGCTCCTGAGGCCTCTCTGCTTGTCTTTCCTCTGTGAGAACACATCTCTGGTGTCTCTTTGTGTGTCTAAATTTCTTCTTTTTATAAAGATACCAATAATGGATTAGGGCCCATCCTAAGTGCCTCATTTTAACTTAATTACCTCCTGAAAGAACTTACATTCAAATACAATCACATTCTTAGGTACTGGGGGTTAGGACTTCAATATATGAATTTGAGGCATACAATTTAGCCCACAACAATGTCTTTGAAGAAGTCTCACATAAGTGGAAGGATAGTATGTATCATGGACAAGACTGATTGTTTAATGCTGGCCAGACTGTCTGCATTCAAACGCTTTTTCCATCACTAGGTTTGTGATCTTTGGGACAAGTTACTCAACCTCTCTCAGAGTCATTTTCTTTGGTTGTATCATTGGCATTCTAAGGGTTTTGTGAGGACTGAGAAGTTAATACATAGAGTGCTGAGATAGTGTTTGGCATGTGAGAAGTGTTGGATATTATCATTTCACTCTGCAGTCAGCTTCCAAACCTATATCTCTCTTCATGTGCTCTCACAAGTCTGTATCTACGATCTAAATGCTCTTGACCCTTTCTACATGAACTCCTCAATCCTCAACATGATATTGGGTATCCGGCTGGATCTGGTCCAAATAAGATACTTTGCCTTTGAATGGTAACAGTCATTAGTGAAAGATCCAGACAAGTAAACCCCAAACCTCAATACATTGTCATTAATGTTATGACAGATGTGTTTGTGATTCAGTTTAGAAACATGTACAAGATGCTGTTAGAGCCAGTGTAAGGGAGGCAACAATAGATCTTGAGTAGGATGAGAGGGGAGGGGGGAAGGAGGAATTGATTGGAATTGATTTAACAAAGAGAAAACAAAAGTTGAGGCATAAAGAGCAAATAGAGTTCACCAAACAGACAGCAAGGGGCAGGTCAGAAATCTTTCTTTTTTTGAGGTCTAGGCCATTCAGCATCCCTTTCTCCTCCCCACCCCCAGCTCATCCCACTCCACCATCTACTCCGGCTTCTGTTCTGTTGATATTATAGACGTCCTAGTTCCTCCAGTGAGGATCTGGGAATTTGCTAACAATCATCCTCACTCAATTTTTGCCTTCATTTTGCAGTTATTCCAACTGCAATTTTAAAATTCTAAGATACAAATTTATGACTACCCATTCTAGTCTTTTCTACTCTCATTTCTGTCTCCCCACCCATTCCTCACCTCATAAAGACTTCTATTTATGTATCTCAAAGTTGAACCACCCT
Source organism: Plecotus auritus (assembly GCF_963455305.1). NCBI lineage: Eukaryota > Metazoa > Chordata > Mammalia > Chiroptera > Vespertilionidae > Plecotus > Plecotus auritus. Next base: position 95,719,971 of record NC_137772.1, on the reverse strand, counting down.
AAAAGGTCTCCAGATAGGTCTGCTGCTTCAGGAGCTACTGGCCTACAGCACAGCCTTGAGAGCTTTCATTTCTACCATCTACTCACAGAATACAGGCAAACACCACAACCTGCACTTACCTCCCATCTTGATGCTCTTCCCAGCCTCAATTACCTCTCTACCCTCTTTCCACTCTCTGTGATGGATCCTGTCCATCAACTGCTCTGTATCTGGGACAGCTCTAGGCACTGGGGAAACTCAGATAAAAAGGACACAATTCTTGCCCTTAAATTGCTGCCAGCTATATTTGATTTTGAAAGTAAGATGACAGTTTGAAAACAATGTGCTAATTTTTCTTAAGCCCAAAGTCAGGCTGAGGGGGTTCTGTTTTCCCACATAACCCTTTGACCTTTCATGTATTACCTATTGGTGTACTCACCTTGTTTGATGGTTTTTGTTTGTTTGTTTTCTTTTTTTAAACCAGAGCTATGTCTTTGAGCCCTTTTGCTGTGTTGTGGGTTTACAAGTATTGTGGGCCACTGATTGAGAAGCGCTGTTAGGTGGGCTGGCTGGGGTTGTTAAGCAAAGCCTCTGGCTCAGACATCCTCTCTGCTGGGTCAACCAGCAAGCAGTGTCCTGACTAGATGGCTGTCCTCAGGGTGGCAAGAAGAGGAACAACTGACAGAACCTTTGGGGTTCCCTGATGCTGGCCACGATGCTGCTTGCCCTGGCAATGTGGTTGTTTTTAATATATAGTCTGAGAACCTGAGCTTGTAACACCCACAATGAGTACTTTCAAAATAAAATCTCTCCACATAAGGCTCCTCTCCCTTCTAGCCTATTCAAAAAGTAGCCTATTGCCCACCCCTTCTCTCTGTTCTATCTACCTCTCCTGGGGTCTCATCAACATTTAAATACACGCATCTCTCTCATGTTGAAAAAGAAAAAAAATCATTGTTGTAACCCCACATCCTTTTTCATCACCTGCCACTCCTTTACACAGCACATTTCCTGGAAGTATTGTCCATATTTGTAATCTCCATTTCTTTTCAATGCCAGATAGGGTTCAGTTTCCTTAGACACTGTTGACTCCTCCCTTGTTCTTGGAATAGTCTCTACCCTGACTTCCATAATATGATGCTCCAGGTTTTCTTCCCACCCCTCTGGTCCTGTCTCCCATGCAGCTTCCTCTATGTCTTTATGGACTGGAGTTCTCAAAGTTTGCTCCTAAGCTCTCTTCTCTTCTTTGCACCCTCTCCCTTGGCCCGTGATTTTAACTGATGTACATATGACTCCCAATGAGAATCCAGCTCTCACATCTTCTCTGTCGATCAGGCCTGTCTATCTTACTATCTCCTTGACAGATTTTCTTGGCTGTCTCAAAGGTACGTCCAATTAAAATTATACAAACTGAACTCATGATCACCACTCCCACTCTGCCATGATTCTCTTCCCCCTATTTCTCATCTCACCAAGTGGTACCATCATTTGTCTTAGTATCAAGCCAGAAATTAGATGTCATCCTTAAAAACTCTCTCTCCCTTAACTATTTATCAGTTCATCACCAGGTTCTGTCATTTCACCTTGCTAGATGTGCCCTGAAATATTTCTCTTGCCTCCTACCCCACTTTCATCTTAGTCCATTCTTTCCATCTCTCTAGGCTAGCTTATTACACTGGTCTTTCAAATGGCTTCCCACACCCATTCATGCCCTCTTATCCAGTCACCATACTCTAGCTGGAGTGCTCTTTTTAAGGGAAATCTGGCCATGTCATCCCCTCAGCAACCTAAACAATCGAAATAACTTCCTGTTGTTCTTAGAATGGAGACCAGAATTATAACAAGCCATGTGTCATCACAATCCCCCCTTTCTGCAGGCATTGTCTGTGCTTCAACTATACTAGCGTTCTTTAGTTCCTTCAATGACCAACTGTGCTTTCTCTTCAGGCACAGACTTTTGCATTTGCCAGTTTCTCTCTCTGGAATACTCTTCCTGGCTCATTGTGACCTGGTAGACTGCTGCTTGGTTGTCATAATCATTGTTGCCTGCTTGACTAGATGTATCCCCTATTTATGCATTCAGAGGACCTTAACAAAGTGGTCATTTCATATTTTTGTGTTCCTTTAATCATTCTCTCTTTTCATCTCTATGCATCATGAAGACCAGATGACTCTGTGCACCACTGTACCTTCACTGTCTAACATAGAGCTTGACATGTGCTTATTACAACAGATGCGTCTATGCTTAGCAGTTAATACTGAGCCTAGCACACAGAAGGAGTCCTTCAAATGTTTCTGAAAGGGTGACTGAGCACATGCACTATGAATGTTCTGATGCCTTTTCTAATCCCTTGGAGGAAACTAGAAAAATTCTCAAAATGTTCACTCTTAAAAAAAAAAAAAGACTATTTTATTAAAGCATTTTTCATGGGCAAGACACAATATGTAACAAAACAGACACAGTTCAAATAATTGTTTCACCCCACTGGGAAATTTCCTTACTGGAAGAAGCATGAATAAAGGGCACACTGAGTGACAGTGGTTAATTCCCATAACCCCTCAAGAATTGACCCCAATGACCCATGGACTCTTCCAGGCATGAGTAGTCTAATGTGAAAAACATTATACTGTGAACAGGCTGTGCTTTGATGCTTTCACTTTTCCATAATATTTTCCAAAATTCAAAGTATTATTTCTGAATCATCTCTAGGTGAATTAGATCATTTTCTTCTCAGTCTGTCTGACTAGCAATGTCCTACTGTGATAATGTTGATTCTGTGTCACCCCAGGGCTCTCATGGGGTAGAGGTTCTAAGCACTGATAATTTTTTGTTGTAGACTAGAATCTTCTCTCCTGGAGGGAAAGAAGCTGCCTTTTAAACATAAAGATTCCTTAGTTCCTCAGGGTTTTAGGTTAAACATTTTCCTGCTGAAGGGAAATGGGTTGATTCCACCAATCCACAGGTCTCCCACTGCATGATGATCCCGTGATCCTATTAATGTTTGACAGAGTGGCAAGTCTAAATGTGCAATTCCACATAACCCCTGAGTTTTCTCCTGGGGATGAAATTGAATAGAAAATGGAATATATTGTAGTGATGAGAATCTGGCTATATGCTTTGGAATAGTAACTAGCTGCACAGCTTGGTCACCTAGGAAACAAGCAAAGCCCCATGTGAGGATGTTGGAGAGCTTATGCTACTGACTCAAAATTTATCTGGATTTGGCTTCATGTTGGGAGCACATGTGATATTTTATCTGTGAGCCTGGGAACACTGACAAATGGTGTTCTAAGTGATTTAAGAGACCAACAGTGCATAAACCAAAAAGATCAAGATGCAAATGCTGGCTCTATGTTAAAAAGGTGGAATGTGGGTCAGTGAGCTGTGGAGAGCTTTGGGCTGTTTTGCAAATTATGCTAGATAGCAGAATAATGTTAGAAAAAAAAAAGACTGAAAACGTCTGCACATTTGGTTTACATTGATGCCAAACATTAAGATATTTGAAAACATTCAAATGTCTGGCATTACAATAACAAATGTTTTGGATAAAGAATTATGCGGATGTTTTTTTTTTTCTTCAATTCCTTATTATGGTGCTGCAAAAAAATCATTTTGAAAAGTTTCTTTATTATATGTAACTAGGATTGACATTACATTTCAAAATATAACCTGTGGCTATCCGGAGAGCTGTTTTTTTGTTTTGTTTTGTTTTGTTTTCTTTTGCTTTTTAAAAAACACAAAACATTTTCTGATTTTATCATGCAATTTTCCCCAAGAGAAAGATTATAGACATTTTAACTTGACCTGCCAGCAACAGCCCACACAGACAGCCACACCCTTCTCCCTAGAGCACTCCCTTCCCTTGATATCACCCCTTGTTTCTTCCCACATCTCTGGAGATTCCTTTGCCAGATCGTACAGATCAATCTGACTTCTTGTATTGGAGTCTCCCTGTTACACTAGTTCTACCCGCTGCCCTCACCCCCCAACCCCTACTCATTCTCATTTCCTTGGTGATTCTATGCATGCTCGTGACTACGAGTACAATCATTATGCTGATGACTTCTAAATTTGTGTCTTTGAACATTTCTCCCAGATGAGCTCCACCCCTAAGTCCAGTTTCCTACACGGCAACTCACTTAGATGTTTCAGAGATGTGTCAAATTTAACATGTCCGGCACAGAAATGATCATCTTCCTCCCAAACATGCAGCTCTTCCTCCATGTTTCTTAGTAAATGATCCTACCATCCACCAGAAACCAAGGAGTTATCTTTGATATCTCTATCTGTCCCACCTTTTACACCCAATCATCCAATTGTTCTCTTCTTTCCATCTCCACTATCACCCCCTCAGTCCAGGCCAACATCATTGCGGACCCAGATGACTGCACTGGCCTCCTGACACCCCTGTATCCACTCCTGCCTCCTAACAATCTCTTCTCTACACCAGGTAGAGAAATGTTATAGGAATGCAAACCCAGTCATGTTACTTCTTTGCTTAAAGCCTTTTTGTGATCTCCTAACATCTTAGGAGTAGTAGCAAGAATGGGCTTGCAGAGCAAGACTATGAATTGTGTCTCAGAAATGTTGAGCTTGAAATGCCTGTGGGACGTTCAGTTAGGGTCTATGGGGCAGATGCACATAGAGGTCGCAGTAGGAGATGTAACTAGAGTAGTAGCTGTTGTAACTAAGAACCAATGGAGATGTTATAAAGGTTAACTGGATGTTCCCTCAGACAGGGCTCACAGAATGGCAATGACACAAGTGGGGCCACAGCATTCTAGAGGTTTTAGAGGCTGGGGAAGTCTAATTTACTGAAGCATTTGGGGGGCAGTTTTGATCATTGATATACAATCATGTCAATTTGTTATGGCAGAAATCAGGCCAGCAGGAAGCGACAAACCAAACGCACTTGGAGGTTCAGAAAAGGAGTGTTTATTTGCACCAGTGCTGGCTCAGCGGAGTCCCCTCCAGGGGCTGAGTCCCGCTTTTTGCCTTATATATACATCCCTAGGTTCTTTGTCTCCTATATATGGCATGCATACTACACATTCTAGGCATTCTTTCTACGTTATGTGCTAAGCTTCCAGGTATCTGTTGCAGTTTGGGGAGGGGGAGCGGGCGCCACAACCAAGCAGAGGTCAGAACCTCGCCACAGGCCCAGCCCCTCTAGAGGCGCGGGTGGGTGGCCCGCCTCTCCTACTTCTATGCAGCACCGCCCTCCCACGGTTGCCCTTGTTCTCGGCTGTTTCTCCCGCTGCATTGCCCCCCGCAGCCGCTCAGGAGGATGCCGCCAAGGAGCTGAGCAGGGCCCTCCTGCTGACCCTATGGGGCCCTGGCCTCCAGAGCCGGCCCGACAGACATGACTTCCAAGCCGCATTCCGACTAGATTCCCTACAATGCCTTAGACAACCTGAGACAACAGAAGCTTAACCAGCTGTGGCCCCGCTAAAGCAGAAGCAGAAGAAGCAAGCGAGATTGCAGAAGCTGAGGCGTGGTTATGGTGGTGCAAGCAGGGAGAGGGCTTGCCATCTCAAATTGATTAACTTAAAGTGAGAAATATAACTATCAATTTCTCCCAAAGAATGTATTGAATTCACTGCTTAATACATTTTTTCCCCCTAAAGACAAATTACTGTAAGACAAATTATACCTGTAATCAGGAGACTGCTCAGTGAACATAATATCCAAGCTAGGGAAGTGAGATGAATGATTCTTATTGAATTGTTGGTCCAGATTATTCACATACAATTTTCTAGGCACTGTTGATGCTGTGCCTTAAAGTTCTGTTTTTGCTTAGCTAAACTTGAAATTGGGATAACAAACAATGAAGCAGCTTTTACTTATATATGAGAATTTTTTCTACAAATGGTTTTTCTTCCCTTTATAAAAACAAACAAACAGCACACAGCTGGAAAACACACACACACACACACACACACACACACACACAACAGAACAAAAACACAAAACCCCCACAAAGCTGTGGAAATGTTCACCATTTAGTTAGAAATATTTAGCTCAAAATGTATCATAATTCGAAAGTTAACTTTGCACTTTCAACAGGGACCAGCTGGAAGAATGTTCTACTTTATTAAACTTTACTTTGAAGAAGATAAAGTAGTTGAGAGAATAGTCATTTGATTCCTCTCTTCTGCTTGGGTCTTAGAAAAAACAACAACTATAGAGTGATAAGCACCATTCTTCTGGTGTAATTGCCTTTGGGGGGAAGGGATCAGCGAGAAGCAATCTTGACTCTAATGAACAGAAATTGGGAGAGGCGAGCTGAGTGGCCTGAGCTAAGAAATGCTAAAATTTGTAGTCTTCCTCCTACTCTCTCTGCCCATTAGGATGATAGTGAGAATTTAACTTACAGCCAGGCACTCTTCTGCACCCTTGAAATATATTAACTCACTGAATGCTTAACCTCTATGAGATAGGTGCTCTATCTCTACTTTTCAGAGGAGAATAGTGAGGCAGGTAAGTTGCTAAAGGTGCATAGCCAGGAAGTGGCTGTGCTGGGATTTGAAGCCAGGTGGTTAGATTCCTAAATTCACAGTCTCAAGATCCCACCCTCTTCCTATTGTTCTCGCTAGAAGTGTATGAGAGAAATAGAGTCCCAAGTTGGGCCTCATGGTCCCTGAAGAGCCAATAACATCGTGACTGCGATAGGCCATGATCAACTTGAAGAGACATATGCCTACAGCCATGGAGATTTCCTGCTGAGGACCAGGGTAGGGGAAGGGGCTGAGGTGAGGGCTGGGATGTCAGTGCCTTTTCTATTTTTTCTTTCTTACCCACATGCCAAAACATGGGATTATTTTCTTAAGTAGCCTGGCTACAGACTGTTTACTTCAGGCAAACCTTTTGGCAGAGTGGGGAGAACAGAGTGTGAACCACACGTTGAGCTCTCAAGTCAGACCACACAGGTTCCCCCTCCTCTGGTCTGTGCATTGGACACATAGGCAACACCACATGGTCTTGTTCTTTCTCTAGGCCACCTACCGACCACATTCTTCTATTCCAGTTTCTTCAGGAAGAGCAAAATATAAGTGTTCACATTTCAGCTTTCCTGGTTAAAAATCCCACTCCAATTGTGCCTCTGAGATGAAGGTGCTCCCAAGCCAGCTTGACCGATATTGGATAGACACAAGTAACATCAGTTTTGTATTTGTACACAATCCCTTTATTTTCTTCTATATATGGATAACATTATCACTGTGCTATTGTCTTTTTCTGTTTAACACTCAGCAAGTGACATTACTTATCAGCTAACAATGGTGATGACAGTGGGGATGGGCATGTAAATTGCCTCACGTTTCCCTATGAACTAAAGTAGGGAGGACTAACGTAGAGAGAAAGTTATGAGCATTAAGTGCGAGTTAGTGCCAGGGGGAGAGAAAAGTCAGAGCAGACTCTGGGAACATCACTATTACAGAGAGGAATAGACGAACAAGGGGTCCAGAAAATGAGGATAATCTATACTAATAAAAGGGTAATATGCTGAGAAACCAAGATGGTGGCATAGGTAAACACCTAAACTGCTGCCTCGCATAACAATTTCAAAACTACAACTAAAAGACAAAATAGACATCATCCAGAACCACAGGAAGGCTGGCTGAGTGGAAATTCTACAACTAGAAGGAAAGAGAAAAGCACACAGAGACTCAGAGGAGCTGCAGGAGGCAGAGGTACTGAGATGCGCACGCGGCGAGGACTGGCAATTGAGTGCGCGGCTGGCTTTCTCAAGCGGGAGGGAGACAAAAGCTCCCGACTGCACTGAACTCCAGTTCTGGGCGAGACTCTGGGGACCCAGACCCATTCAGGGAGAAACTGGACTGTCTGGCAGCAGGTGGAACTTGAGGGCAGCTTTCTCTCAGAGGTGCTTACAGCAATTACCCTGGGACACTGAGACACAGGGGCCTATTAGGGCAGGGCTGATGGCAAACCAATGCTGTCTGTTCTGCCCTGAGACTCTGCCCCATCCAAGCTGAGCACAGAGGCTTTTGCAAGTCTTGTCTCATAAGGGTGTCTCCAGCACAGAAGTTCTCCCAGTGTAGACACAGCTGATCCTCACAGCCAATTGGCCTGGAGGTCAATTCCGCCCGGTGATACCAACAACAATCAAGGCTTAACTACAACAAGACTGTGCACACAGCCCACAAAGAAGTGCACCAAGAGTGTCCACCTCAGGTAACTGGGGAGGCTGAGCCACTGGGCCATATAAGACACCTAGCACACAAAGCCACTCTTTTAACTCAGAGAAGCAGCCAAAATGTGGAGAAAAAGAAACAGATCCCAAATGAAAGAAATGGAGGAAAGCAAATGACTGGATATAGAGTTCAAAACCATGGTTATAAGGGTTTTCAAGAATTTTCTAGAAAGACCGATAAATTTAGCAAGACCCTCGAGGATATGAAAAAGGACCAACTAGAAATTAAGCATACACTGAAATAAAAAATATTATACAGAGATCTAACAGCAGACTAGAAGATCACAAGAATCAAGTCAAAGATTTGAAATACAAAGAAGCAAAAAACACTCAACTGGAAAAGCAAAAAGAAAAAAGAATCCAAAAATATGAAGATAGTATAAGCAGCCTCTGGGACAACCTCAAGTGTATCAATATCCGACTTATTGGGGGTGCCAGAAGAAGAGTGAGAGCAAAATACTGAAAACCTATTTGAAGAAATAATGACTGAAAACTTCCCCAACCTGGTGAAAGAAATAGACTTACAAGTCCAGGAAGCACACAGAACCCCAAACAAAAGGAATCCAAAGAGGACCACACCAAGACACATCATAATTAAAATGACAAGAGCAAAAGACAAAGAGATAATATTAAAAACAGCAAGAGAAAAACAGTTAGTTACCTACAAGGGAGCACCCATACGATTGTCAGCTGATTTCTCAACAGAAACTATGCAGGCCAGACTGGAGTGGCAAGAAATATTCAAAGTGATGAATAGCAAGAACTTACAACCAAGATTGCTCTACCCAGCAAAGCTATCATTCAGAATTGAAGGTCAGATAAAGAGCTTCACAGATAAGAAAAAGCTAAAGGAGTTCATCACCACCAAACCAGTATTATATGAAATGCTGAAAGGTATTCTTTAAGGAGAGGAAGAAGAAGAAAAAGGTAAAGATAAAAATTATGAACAGCAAATACATATCTGTCAACAAGTGAATCTAAAAATAAAGTGAATAAAAAATCTGATGAACAGAATAAACTGGTGAATATAATAGAATCAGGGGCATAGAAAGGGAATGGACTGACAATTCTCAGGGAAAAAGGGGTGTGGGGGGTGCAGGAAGAGACCGGACAAAAATCATACACCTATGGATGAGGACAGTGGGGGGTGGGGGGCTAAGGGCAGAGTGTGGTGTGGGAACCAGGTGGAGGGGAGCTATGGGGGAAAAAAAGAGAACAACTGTAATAATCTGAACAATAAAGATTTATTAAAAAAAAGGTAATATGCTAATTAGAGTGGATGTCTTCCTGATGTCCATCTGGGACAAAGCCACAGCGGCTGCGAGGCCCAGGGCTCACAGCAGCCTTGAGCCCCAGTGGCTGCGCAGCAGCAGTGGGGTGATGGGGGCAGTGCCTTACCCTGATCAGCCTGGTTGCCTCCTGCAGAGGAAGGCCATACTGCGGCTTAAGCCCGCTCCCCATGCCATCAGTAGGATCCCCTGAGGGCTCCTGGAGAGGGGGCTGGCCCACCCCAGTGCATGAATTTTTGTGCACTGGGCCTCTAGTCTTACCTAATAATAGACAAACATAAATTGACCGTACTTCCGCTACGTCCAGAGCCAATCAGAGTGAGTATGCAAATTAACCCAACAAAGATGGTGGTTAATTTGCATACATAGGCACCCAGAGGCCTGGGTCCCGGGAACTTTCTCGGCACCCAGGTCACTCTGAGGTAGGCCCTGCATGGGCCCTGAGCAACCTGGGAAGGGCCTGAGCCAGGAGGCTTCTGTGGAGGGCTGAGCCTGTGATCGGAGCCGAGGGGGCCCCTGCCTAGGCCTAAAGCCTCGGCCAGAGGCTTTAGGCCTGGGCAGGGGCAGAGCCAGCAATCAGAGGGAGCTGGGGGGCCCCTGCCCAGGCCCCGAGGCTTTAAGCCTTGGCAGGGGTGGAGCCGGCGATCGGAGGGAGCTGGGGGTCCTGTGCCCAAGCCTTGAGGCTTTAGGCCTTGGCAGGGGCGGAGCCGGTGATCGGAGTCGAGCGGCAATTGGTGTGAATTACAGAGGAAACACTTTTTCTGACCGCTCATTGGCTAAGCTCCCTGTATGCCACTGGCAATAGTCTTAGTAACTTGGGTATAAGAATCCAAAAAGGTGATTTAGGGTTTTTCCGCCACACTCCTGGGTGAAAAAAACAAAGGTCCACTGCTGGAGGGCTAAGAAATGTCATATCCTGCCCTAGCCGGTTTGGCTCAGTGGATAATGCCTCGGCCTGCCAACCGCAGGTTCTGGGTTTAATTTTGATCAAGGGCATGTACCTAGGTTGCAGGCTCCTCCCTGGCTGGGGCCCAGGTCAGGGCTCATGCAGGAGGCAACCAATCAAAGTGTCCCTCTCACATTAATGTTTCTCTCTGTCTCTCTCTCTCTCTTCCACACTCTAAAAATCAATGGACACATAACCTCAGGTGAGGATGAAAAAAAAGAAAGAAAGAAATGTCATATCCTATGAAAGACACATCTTGAAAATGCCTAAAGAAAGTTGTCATTTTTTCATGGTGAAGGGACTGGAGTCCATGTTGATGAAAACACCTTGGTGGCTGCGGTGGCTGGCAGTGGCTGCAGCAGTGGGGTGATGGGGCTGGTGCCTTCCCCTGATCAGCCCGGTCACCTCCCACAAAGGGAGGCCCATGGGGAGCAGACCTAAACCATCAGTAGGACATCCCCTGAAGGCTCCCAGTCTGTGAGAGGGGGCAGGCTGGGCTGAGGGACCACCCCCGACCCCCGCAGTGCATGAATTTCATGCACTGGGCCCCTAGTACATTAATAAAAGCCAAAGTAGGTGACAGTTTTGGAAAGGGGCTTAGTCATCAAGGATGTCAAATATTATGTGGAGGTTGAGTAGGATGAGATTCATGAAGAAGTAGCCTGACAGAAAACTGAAACAGGGTGTCATTAAAACTATGGAGAAGCTATGGCTCATGTTGAGAGCTGGGCAATAGCCAGATTTATTTATTTTAGTCCAATAGTTGCATATTTAAATTGGACTTGAGAATTAGGCAACATAGACCTGAATTCAGGTGTGTGGGCTGAGAGATTATTCCATTAGGCAGGTGTGGACTGGATGTCCTAATTGGGACAATCTCCATTAAAGGGAGCTCAAATTTTATGGCTCAGAGTCATTTGCAAAACTGCCCTGCATATCTTCAACTTGTTAATAAATAACTTTGGTTCTCAGAGGAATCACCCATGCTTTCTTGGGAGAGTCATACCACTTCTTTGGGCTAGTAACCTCAGCTCCAGGTCCCTTAGATCAATAACCCCCATTTAGTTGAGATAATAAAATTGTTTTCTTAGTGTCTTTAATCCTAGGAAATAAAGAAATGATGAAATAGATAAAATCTATTGTATTCATATTCCTGTGTTAAGTTCAGGAACAATCTTTGTATATTTGAAGTGTAAAATTTAAAAGAAATTCTCCATATTATTTAATCAACTGTACTTCTACCCCCAGGATCTTTGCACTTGCTACTCCTTTGCCTGAAAATCTCTTAGTCTCAAGAGCCTCATGCCTTGCTTTACTAAATACTCAAGTCTTTACTCAAATATAAACATATCAATAAAACTTCCTTTGGTCACTTTCTAAAAATGTTATACTTCATCACTCCACAATCTGCTTTATTTTCTTCACAGCACTAGCCACCATTTGACATACTCTTTATTCTAATTGTTGATTTGGCCCCACTGATTGTATCACCAGGTACTGTTCTAGGTGCTGGGGATGTAGTAGTAAATAAAACAGACTTGCTTTTTTGGGGAGAAAATGCCTCTATGAGCTGTTTGGGGTTGGAATGAACCCATAAGTGTATAGTTGAGTAACAAAAAATAGCTGAAAGATCTTCTCAGGCCTGATAGAAATGAAGAGTACAAAATTGTGCAAAAGGATTTCAAGCATCTTAGCACAAATTATTTTATTAATTTATATTAAGTTAATAAAAGTTTATTTGGTGATAAGATATCTTAATCTTAAAAATATATATATTCAGGGTTCTGGTCAAGATGGCAGAGTATGTGGACACTGTATTCACCTCCTCTCATGAACACACCAAAATTACAACTAAATTGTAGAACTATCAAGCTGTAGAACCATCTGAAAACTAGGTGAACAGATGTCCTATAGCTAAAGATATAAAGAAGAAGCCACATTGAGACTGCTAAGAGGGGTGGAGACACAAATCAGACTGGCCCCACATCCATGTGTGGCAGTTGAGATTCCAGAGGGATATCTTAGCTGCAGAGGTCCCATTGAAGAATGAGGGGTCTCAGACTCATGTTGGGCTCCCCAACCCAGAACAGCAGTTCCAGGAAGAGAAGCCCATATAACATCTGGCTGTAAAAATCAGCAAAGATTCCTCCATCTCAGTGAGAAGAAAGGCTACCAGGCACCCTCTTAAATGGTCAGCACACAAACACTTGTTTGTAGGCACGCACCATGGGCTCTGGTGGAGGGTCTGTGGCTTAAGGAGTGCCAGAGACATACAGAGAGAAACTGAGTTGTGTGGTTTTGGTGTAAGAGCTAAAGGGACGGCCATCATTGTCTCTGTGTTGAACTCTCCTGTTGCACAGACAAGAGACACTCCTGGAGCAACAGGTCAGGTGATGAGGAAGACTCTGCAGCTGGACCCCACAGGACACCTACTACATGAAGCCAAATTGCCAAGTCTAGAAAGTGTAGAAGATCTACCTAATGCATAGAAACAAACACAGAGAGGCAGTCAAAATGGGGTGTCAAAGAAACATGTCCTAAATGAAAGAACAAAAGAAATATCCATCAAAAGGTCTAAATGAAATAAAGTCAAGCAAGCTACCAAAAAGAGTTCAAAACACTGATTATAAGGATGCTCAAGGAGTTTAGTGAAAACATCAACAAAGCGATAGTAAGCATAAAAAAGGACATAGAAGCCATAAAAAGAACCAATAAAGAATACAATAACTGAAATGAAGAATACATTAGATGGAATCAACAGCAGATTAGATGAAGCAGAGGACTGAATGAGTAATTTAGAAGAGAAGGTAGCAGAAAACACCCATTCAGAACAGCAAAAAGAAAAAAAGTTCCAAAAAACTGAGGATAGTTTAATGACATCTGGGACAACATCAAGCATAATAACATTCTCATCATAAGGGTACAAGAAGGAGAAGACAGAGAGCAAGGGATTGAGAAAATATTTGAAGAAATAATGATTGAAAATTTCCCTAACCTGATGAAGAAAATAGACAGTCTAGGAAGTGCCAAGAATCCCAAACAAGATGAACCCAAAGAGGCCCACACCAAGACACATCATAATTAAAATGCCAAAGTTAAAGACAAAGAATATGAAAAGCAGCAAGAGAAAAGCAATTATCTAAAAATGAGCTCCCATAAGGCTGTCAGCTGATTTTTCAACAGAAACATTTTAGGCCTGAAGGAATTGGCATGAAATATTCAAAGTGATGGAAAGCAAAGACCTACAACCAAGACTATTCTACCCAGCAAAGCTATATTTTAAAATTAAAGGAAAAATAAAGAAAGGGCTTTCCAGACAAGAAAAAAGTAAGGAGTTCAAGACCACCAAACCAGTATTATAAGAAATGTTAAAATGACTTCTTTAAGAAGAAGAAGGGGAGGAAAGGAAACATAAATATGAATAATAAATACATGGCAATTACTGCTTACCTATTAAGAATCACTTTAATTGTAAATGGCTTAAACCCCCCCAATCAAAAGTCATAGAGTAGCTGAATAACATGATAAGAAAATAAGACTCATACATATGCTGTCTACAAGAGACCCACTTCAGCTTAAGACACACACAGACTGAAAGTAAAAGAATAGAAAAAGATATCTTATGCAAATGCAAAAATTTTAAAAAGCTGGGGTAGCAATATTTATATCAGAAAAAAATAGAATTTATAACCATGGCTATAAGATACAAAGAAGAACATTATACAATTATAAAGGAATCAATCCAAAAGATGATGTATCTCTTGTAAACATTTATGCACCCAACATAGGAGTACCTAAATACAGGATGGGGCAAAAGTAAGTTTACAGTTGTTGGTATGGAAAATAATGGCAATGATTAATAATGCAAGAATAAACTCTGTGTTTGGTATACTCACAATTGTAAACCTAATTTTGCCTCACCGTGTATATAAAGCAAATACTGATGGACATAAAGAGAGAGACTGACAGTAATACAGTCGTAACACCTCATTGACATTAATGGATAGATTTTCCAGATAGAAAATCAAGAAGGAAACAGTAGCCTTAAATGACACACTAGATTAGATGGATATAATTCATATTATTAGAACATTTCACACCAAAGCATCAGAATATACATTCTTTTCAGGAGCACATTGAACATTTTCCAGAATAGACCACCTGTTAGACCACAAAACAAGTCTCATTACTAAATAACACAATACTAAACAATTACTGGGCAAACAATGAGATCAAGGAAGAAGTTAAAAGGTAGCTGAGACAAATGAAAATGAAAACGCAATAATCCCAAATTTACGAATCACAACAAAAGCAGACCTAAGAGGAAAATTCAGAGCGATGTAAGTTTACCTCAATACACAAGAAAAACCTCAAATAAACAATCTAACCTTATACGTAAAGGAGCTAGAAAAAGAACAACAAACAAAGCTCAGAGTGGGTAGAAGGAAGGAAAAAATAAAGATCAGAGCAGAAATAAATGAAATAGAGTAAAAAAAAAATACAAAAGATCAATGAAACCAAGAGCTGGTTCTTTGAAAAGATAAACAAAATTGATAAATCCTTAACCACACTCATCAAGAAAAAAAAAAGGGGGACACAAATATATAAAATCAGAAATAAGAAAGAAGTGTCAACTGACAGCACATCAATACAAAGAATTATAAGAAAGTACTATGAACAACTACATGCCAATAAATTGGATAATCTGGAAGAACTGGATAAATCCTAGATACACACAATCTTCTAAGACTGAATCAAGAAGAAACAGAAAACCTGAAAAGATTGATTACTACCAAGAAAACTGAATCAGTAATCAAAAAATTCCTAATAAAAGTCCCAGATGCATGAATGGCTTCACAGCTAAATTTTACCAAACATTCAAAGAAGAATTAGCATCTCTCTTTCTCAAACTATTTCAAAAAATTCACGAAGAGGGAAGATTCCCAAGATCATTTTAGGAGTCCAGCATTACTCTGATTCCAAAACCAGGCAAAGACATTCCAAAATAAAAGTTATAGGCCAATATCCCCGATGCACAGAGATGCAAAAATCCTTAACAAAATATTAACAAACTGAATTCAGCAATACATTAAAAGTATTATACACCATGATTAAGCAGGATTTATTTCTAGGATACAATTCTGCTGGCCAGACTCTGGTGCTTCCACAGTTCCAGCACTGCCCACCTAGCCTTTTGGTTCCAGCCTATCGATGGTCACTCATTCCCACCGGCTCTGCTGCCCACATTGTGGCTGGACTGGACAGACAGCACAGGCCTGGCGGGAAGAGCCACTGCTCTGCCCACTAACTGACTTAGGCAGAGACAGATGGATCACATATTTTATTTTGTTTGGGATCAGACCTGGGCCTGCACATTCCAGCCCAAAGGGCCCAAGACCTAGCAGGCCCCACTGATCATCAGCCCTGGACTGGGTGGGCTCCTGGCACCCACCTGTACCTTCCATCTTCCCCTTTGGGCAGTGTGCACCAAGTGTCACTTTGCTGCAGCTTGTTTATTTCCAATAAAAGTTTCTGTGACTTTATTAAAAAAAAGAAAGAAAGAAAGAAAAGACAGGCCAGGCAGCAGCAACAGATTAGGAAGCACCATCCTTGTTTCCCTCTTACAGGTGAAGAAACCAAGACTCAATAGGCCAAGCCACTTGCCTTGCATCACAAAGGAGCAGAGCCAGAAGTTATACCAGATCTGGAGACAGGAAAATGGCTACTTGGGATAAAAAGACAGTCAGCCACAGGGTCAAGGTGGCTCCTGCCGAGAGGACGAGGACGAGCAAGTTCCTGAAGATTTCATTGTCGATGGGAATGACTACTATGCCTGGAATGTCAACCACAAGAAATGGGAGAATGAAGAAGAGGAGGAGGAGCAGGAGGAGCAGCCATCACCAATACTGGCCTTGGGCAGGAGGAGCAGCCATCACCAATACTGGCCTTGGGCAGGAGGAGCAGCCATCACCAATACTGGCCTTGGGCAAGGAAGGCACAGCTGCTGACCCAACTTTGGCTCCTGTCTCTGCACCCAGGGGTCCCCTAGACTTCAGGACCACATTGAGGAAGCTCTTCAGCTCCCACAGGTTTCAGGTCATCACCACTTGCCTGGTCATTCTGGATACCCTCCTGTTGCTGGCCCAGCTCATTCTGTACCTGAAGATCATTCAGCCTGACAAGTCCCCACAGTATGCCACTACAGGAGCATTGCCATCTTGACCTTCTTTATGATGGTGGTTTTCTTTAAAATATTTGTTTTCTGCTTGGAGTTCTTCCACTGGAAGTTTGAAATCCTAGGCTCCATCGCCATCATGGTTTCATTCCTCCTCAAAGTTATCCTCCTGTTCTGAGTGTGAGGCTCTTGGCCTGCTGATTCTGCTGTGGCTGTGGCAGGTGGCCTGGATAATCAATGGGATAGTTATCTTGGTTAAGACATGCTCAGAACGACAACTGTTAAGGTTAAAATAGACAAATACACAATTGGCTACCAAGATCCAACACCTTGATTCAGCTGATCTGAGAAGAAACAAGGAATTAAAAGACATAACAAGCTATTGAGATAGCATGGACTTCGTGGGGAGGTGAATTAGAGGAGTACCTGCTCCACTTTAAAGAGAAGACCCTGCCTCATGAACTTGTGCCTGTGAACGAGAATGAGAACCACCTCTCCTGGGACTGTTTGCAGGACAGGTTGAGTTTGATGTCTTTGCCTCCCTCCCACTCAGCTTGGATTCTGCAGGAGCATAGTCTTCCTTGGTGTGACTGATAGCTTTCCATCCCATTTCCACCTACATGTATCAAGAATGTATCATAAGCTGTTTAGTCATATTGAACACTTTATTCTTGCTTGAAAATGTACAATTACTAGTTGTATATAAAATTTAATCTAATTAAAAAGGAAGGATGAAAATTATATGATCATATCAATAAATGCAAAAATACAATTGACAAAATTCAGCAAACATCCTGTTTAATAAAAGCCTAATATGCTAAGTGTTCTGTCGTCCAATCATCAGTTCAACCAATCAAAGAGTAATATACTAATGATATGCTAAGCCATCTTTGACCACATGGGGGCAGCCATCTTGTGTGTTAGAGTGATGGTCAATTTGCATATTACCTCTTTATTATATAGGACTGATTAAAGTATTACATATGTCTCTTATTCCCCTTTTGACTTCTCCCAGGACACTCCCACTCCACCCCCAAGCACATGCCCTCACCCCCCTAGTGTCTATGTCTATTGGTTATGCTTATATGTATGCATGCAAGTCCTTTGGTTGATCTCTTACCCTCCCCTCTTCCCTACCTTCCTTCTGAGATTTGATGGTCTGTTTGATTCTTCTCTGTCTCTGGATCTATTTTGTTCATCAGTTTATATTGTACATTATATTCCACAAATGAGTGAGATCATGTGATATTTATCTTTCTCCAACTGGCTTATTTTGCTTAGCATAATGCTCTCCAGTTCCATCCATGCTGTTGCAAATGGTAAGAGTTTCTTCTTTTTTACAGCAGCATAGTATTCCAATGTGTAGATGTACTGCAGTTTTTTAATCCACTCATCTGCTGATGGGCACTTAGGCTGTTTCCAAATCTTAGCTATTGTAAATTGTGGTGCTATGAACATAGGGGTGCATATATCCTTTCTGATTGGTGTCTCTGATTTCTTGGGATATATCCCTAGAAGTGGGATTACTGGGTCAAAAGGGAGTTCCATTTTTTAATTTTTTGAGGAAATTCCATACTGTTCTCCACAGTGGCTGCACCAGTCTGCATTCCCACCAGCAGTGCACGAGGGTTCCTTTTTCTCTACATTCTCTCTAGCACTTGTCCTTTGTTGATTTGTTGATGATAGCCATTCTGACAGCTGTGATTGTTATTTTGATTTGCAGCTCTCAGATGATTAGTGACTTTGAGCATGTTTTCATAGGTCTCTTGGCCTTCTGTATGACCTCTTTTAAAGAGTTTCTATTTACGTCCTTTGCCCATTGTTTGATTGGGTTGTTTATCTTCCTTTTGTTAAGTTGTATGAGTTCCCTGTAAATTTTGGAGATTAAACCCTTAGCAGAAATAACATTGGCAAATATGTTCTCCCAGGCATTGGGCTTTCTTGTTATTTTGTCGATGGTTTCTTTTGCTGTGCAGAAGCTTTTTATTTTGATGTAGTCCCATTTGTTTATTTTCTCCTTAGTTTCCACTATCCTAGGATCTGTATCAGTAAAGATATTGCTACGATATATGTCTGATATTTTGCTGCCTGGGAATTCCTCTAATATTTTTATGGGTCCCGGTCTTACATTTAAGTTCTTTATTCATTTTGAGTTTATTTTTGTGTATGGTTGTAAGTTGGTGGTGTAGTTTCATTTTTTTGCATATATCTGCCCAATTTTCCCAACACCATTTATTGAAGAGACTGTCTTGACTCCATTGTATGCTCTTGCCTCCTTTGTCAAATATTAATTGAGCGTAATGGCTTGAGTCTATTTCTGGGTTCTCTGTTCTGTTACATTGGTCTATATGTCTGTTCTTGTGCCAGTACCAGACAGTTTTGCCAACAGTGGCTCAGTAATATAGCTTGATATCTGGTATTGTGATCACCCCAACCTTGGTCTTCTTTCTCAGGATTGCTGCAGCTATTTAGGGTAGTTTTTTATTCCATATGAATTTTTGGAGAGATTGTTCTAGGTCTGTGAAGTATGCCATTGGTATTTCAATGAGGATTTGCATTGAATATATAAATTGCTTTGAGTAGTATGGACATTTTAATGATGTTGATTCTACTAATCCATGAGCATGGTATATTGTTTCATTTGTTTATGTCAGTTTTTTTCAACATCCTGTAGTTTTCTGAGTACAGGTCTTTTACCTCCTAGGCATCTTTATTTTTTTGTTGCAATGGTAAGTGGGATTATTTTTTTAGTTTCTCTTTCTGTGAGTACATAGTTGGTGTATAAAAAAGCTATGGATTTCAGGGTGTTAATTTTATATCCTGCTACATTGCCAAATTCATTTATTAAGTCTAATAGTTTTTTATGGAGTCTTTAGGGTTTTCTATGTACAATATCATGTCATCTGCAAATAATGACAGTTTTACTTCTTTTCCAATTTGGATTCCTTTTATTTCTTCATTATGGCTAGCACTTCCAGTTCTATGTCGAACAAGGATGGTGAAAGTGGGCATCCCTGTCTTGTTCCTGTTCTTAGGGGAAATGAATTTAGTTTTGCCCATTGAGTATGATGTTGGCTGTAGGTTTGTCATATAAGGCTTTTATTATGTTGGGTATGATCCCTCTATTACCACTTTGCTGAGAGTTTTTATCAAGAAATTAGTGGCCCAGTGCACGAAATTCATGAACATTAAAAGGGAGACCCAGAATCAAGTCTCCGCCCACCCACATGCACCTCAAAATCGTGTGATACCTAGACCTGGCAGCCCCCCCCCCCACCATTGGGCTAGATCCAGACCTGGCCAGTCCCACCCTTGTCAAGCCCCGCTGGGCAGGGGGTGTAGCCTCAGGTCCCCTGGACCGGCGCCAGGACAGGGGGCATGGCCTGAGGTCCCCCAGATGGGATGGGGGTGTGCCTTGAGGTCCCCTGTCAATCCCCGCAAGGTGGGGGTCATGGCCTGAGATCCCCTGCCAAGCCCCGCTGGGTGGGGGATGGCCTGAGGTCCCCCGTCAAGCCCTGCCAGGTGGGGGGTTGCAGCCTCAGGTCCCCCATCAAGCCCTGCTGGGCAGGGGGCATGGCCTCAGTTCCCCCAACCCAGCACTGGGGGTCCACCTTGAGGTCCCCCGTCAAGCCCCACTGGGTGGGGAGCACGGCCTGAGGTTCCCTGTCAAGCCCCGCCAGGCAGGGGGGTGCAGCCTCAGGTCCCCTGGCCCAGTGCTTGGGCAGGGGGTGCAGCCTGAGGTCCCCTGTCAAGCCTCACCTGGTGGGGGGCGGGACCTGAGGTCCCTCGGCCTGGCGCTGGGGCGGGGGGAGCAGCCTGAGGTCCCCTAGCCCAGTACCAGGACTAGAAGCGCACCTTGAGGCCCCCCGTCAAGCCCCGCTGGGTGGGGGTCGTGGCCTTAGGTCCCCCAGCCTGACGCCTGGGCAGGGAGCATGGCCTGAGGTCCCCTGTGAAGCCCCACAGGGGCGGAGGAGGGCGTAGCCCAGCCGTGGGCCGGATCCGGCTGTTCTATCCGGTTCTCTTGCTCTCCCCTCCACTCCTTAACTTTGAATTTATATTAGTTCACACAAACACTACATCTATGCTTTTGTTCCGGCCCTCCAGTCCAGTTTAAGAACCCATTGTGGCCCTCGAGTCAAAAAGTTTGCCCACCCCTGGCGTAGCCTCAGGTCCCTGCTGATTGCTCGTTAAGGCTCCTTAACGGAACTTGGCCTCAGCTGTGGGTGCAGCCATCTTTGTGACCAAGTGATGGTCAATTAGCATATTCTCTCTTTATTAGATAGGATGGTGATGGATGTTGTCAAATGCTTTTTCTGCATCAATGGTTATGATTATGTGATTTTTGTCTCTCAATTTGTTTATGTGATGTATCATGTTCATCAATTTGTGAATATTGTACTATCCTTGCATCCCCAGAGTAAATTCCACTAGGTCATGGTGTATGATCTTTCTAATATAATGCCGGATCCAATTTGCTAGAATTTTGTTGAGGATTTTAGCATCTATGTTCATCAGGGATATTGTCCTGTAATTCTATTTCTTTGTAGTGTCTTTATCTGGTTTTGGGATTAGGGTAATGCTGGCTTCATAGAAAGAGCTTGCAAGAGTTCCTTCCTCTTGAACTTTTTGGAATAGCCTAAGGAGGATAGGTTTTAGTTCTTTGAATGGTTGGTATAATCCCCCTGTGAAGCCATCCAGACCAGGGCTTTTATTTGCTGGAAGTTTTTTATTACTGCTTCAATTTTATCAGTAGTTATCGGCCTATCCAGGTTTTTTGATTCTTCCTGATTGAGTTTTGGAAGATTGTAATTTTTCTAGGAATATGTCCATTTCTTCTAGGTTGACCAGTTTGTTGGAATAGAGTTGTTGATAGTATTTTTTAATAATCCTTTGTATGTCTGTGGGGTCAGTTGTTACTTCACCTCTTTCATTTCTGATTTTGTTTACTTGGGTCCTCTCTCTCTGCTTCTTGGTGAGCCTGGCTAGTTTCATCAATCTTGTTTATCCTTTCAAAGAACCAGCTCTTGGTTTTGTTGATCTTTTCTATTGTTTGTGTGTGTGTGTGTGTGTCTATTTCATTTATCTCCACTCTGATCTTTATTGTTTCCTTCCTTCTGCTTATGCTCTCTTGTTGCTCTCTTTCTAACTCGTTGAATTGTAGGGTTAGGTAATTTATTACCATTGTTTCTTGTTTTTTTCCTGTAGGCTTGTAGAGCTATGAACTTTCCTCTCAGGACTGCTTTCACTGTGTTCCATAGATTTTGGATGATTGTGTTTTCATTGTCATTTGTTTCCAGGATGCTTTTTATTTCTTCTTTGATCTCTTTGGTAACCCAGTCATTGTTAAATAGCATTCCCTTTAGCCTCCAAGTGCTTGACTTTTTTTCATTGTTTTTATTGTAGTTGATTTCTAATATTATTCCATTGTGATCAGAGAGGATGCTTCATATGATTTTTATCTTCTTGAATTTGAAGAGGCTTTGCCTGTGTCCCAATATATAGTCTATCTTTGAAAATGTCCCATGTGTGCTTAAGAAGAATGTATAATCTGTTGCTTTGGGATGAAATGTTCTGAAAATGTCATTAAATTCCATCTGATCCAGTGAGTCATTTAGTATTGGTGTTTCTTTGTTGACTTTTTGTTTGGAGGATTTATCCAGTGATGTTAATGGGATATTAAGATCCCCTACTATGATTGTATTTCTATTGATCTCTCCCTTGATATCTTCCAGAAGTTTTTTTTTTTTTTTAAAGTATTTGGTGCTCCTGTATTTGGTGCATATATATTTACCAGACTTATATTCTCTTGTTGAATTGCTCCCTTTAGTATTATGAAGTGGCCTTCCTTATCTCTTATTACGGCCTTCACTTTGAAGTCTATTTTATCATATATAAGTATTGCTACCCCAGCTTTTTATTCATTTTCATTTGCCTAAAATTTTTTTTCCAACCCTTCACTATCAGTCTGTGTGAGTCCTTTGTTCTGAGGTGGGGTCTCTTATAGACTGCAAATATATGGGTCATGTTTTCTTATCCATTCAGCTATCCTATGTCTTTTGATTGGAGCACTTCATCCATTTACGTTTAAGGTTATTATTGATAGGTACTTGTTTGTAGCCATTTTTATTCTTTACTAGTGCCCTGGTGCAGGGATTTGTGCACATTGAAAGAAAATCGGGAGCCTGCGCGCCCCAGGAGTTTCCAGGTACCTGTGAGCCTCAGGAAAGTAGCATGGGGAGTCTGTCCTTCTCCCAGCAGCTTCCTGAAAAAATATTTCCAAATGTCTCTTCTGTAGCCAGGGTCACACCTTGCTGGCCAGGAGGTCCCCAGTGTCCTTGGTCCATGCTGGATGCTTTCCACTGCTTGGAGCCGGATAAGAGATGCTCTGAGGTGAACAATACAAAGTTGGGGAGCTTGGAAGGCTGGGGTGCTCTCTTGCAAACACCCTCACCCTTCAGATCCATCTCTCTGACTTTTACCCTGATTGTCAGTTGCCACCTTGTGGCCACTTTTATGTTGCTGCCTTCCTCTGTAGTTCCAGGGCAATTGGGAAGGGATGAGATTTGATCTCATCTCGATGCCCAAGGCAGAGTTCTAGGAGCCCGCTGTCAGTATCAGGCTCATCCTAGTTACTCTGAGTGTCCGCGCTTCATCCGTTTCCTGGAGATTGAACCTGTAGGCTTATGTGGTATGTGCCTTGCAGCAACTTCTGGCTGAGCTGTGGGCTTCCTCCAGGCCAGGTACCAGCACTACCGGGGTCTATCTGCAGAAGCTGTGGTCCGTGGGCCCGCCCACCAGCGGGAGTCGCTGGGGATCCGTGGGGAACGTGGGAGCCCAGATGCCAGCCAGGCCCAGGAAGGGCGTGATGGGCTCTGCGTGGATACACATGGGAGACCCGCTAGTTGGATTGGAATTTTCTCACTGTTTCCAGGACTCTCTCTGGAGGTGGGGACTGGTCCGACTTGGACGAGGCAGCTGGGGGTGGTAGGAAGGAGGGAGGGAGAGGCCGATCACGGTCCTGGGTAAGATGCGTTCTTAGTATTTCAGTTCCACATCCAAAGGAACATGGCAATAGCTAAGGGTGGCCCTGATGCCCAAGGGGGAGTTCCAGGGGACCGGCGTAGGTATCAAGGTCCTCTTGGTCACGCTCTAATGTTACACGCTGCATTTGTTTGCAGTAGATTGTACCTGCAGGGTTTGGGGGTGATTTTCCACACAAATTCTGGCCCAAGTGTGGGGCTGCCTGAATTGAACAGGTCAGACCAGCACCTGCTGGTGCCCCTCTACCCACCAGAGCACATCAGCACTCTGCAGGGATCCAAGAGTGGGTATTCAGAGCCAGGATGCCAACCTTTCCAGGAAATGGGGCCAGGGCCAGATGGTAGGTGGAAGTTGTGAAGGGCTTGCTCGTGGACATGCGTGGGTGTTGGTCACTGAGCTGGACTTCACCAGTGCTCACTCTCAGCATGGGGGCCAGCCCAGGCAGTATGTGCATGAAGCACCTCTGTGGGTTTTTCCCAAGCCTGCATCTGGAGACCTAGAGGGCAATTGGTAAGAGATGTGGTGCAGCCGCAGGGTGGGGAGAGAGAGTTCCAGGGGACGGCAGCAGCTGATCTGTGGTCATTCTGGCTACACCCCCACCACTGGGTGTTGGGACTGCAGTCTGCTGACTGGAGATTATGCCTGCCAGAGGCCGGTGAAGCACACGCCCAGCTGTGCTCGCCAGCCGTGAGCCCAGCTCCTGGCTGAGCAGCACTCCTGCTATGGGAGTGCACTGACCATCAGGGGGCAGCTCCAGTGTTGAGCATCTGCCCCCTGGTGGTCAGTGTGTGTCATAGCAACTGGTAGTTCTGGTCGTTCCGCTGTAATGTTCACTGGGCTTTTATATATATACTAGAAGCCTGGTGCACTAAATTAGTGCATGTAGGGAGAGGGTCCCTCAGTCCGGCCTGCACCCTCTCGCAATCCAGGACCCCTTGGGGGTTATCCGGGACCCCTGCGGGATCGGACCTAAACCAGCAGTAGGACAGCCCTCTCACAATCTGGGACTGCTGGCTCCTAACCGCTCTCCTGCCTGCCTGCCTGATCGCCCCTGACCCCTCTGCTTTCCTGCCTGATCGCCCCTAACCACTCGCCTGCCTGCCTGATCACCCCTAACTGCTTGCCTGCCTGTCTGATCACCCCTAACCCCTCTGTATGCCTACCTGATCGCCCCTAACTGCTCGCCTGTCTGCCTGATTGCCCCTAACCGCCTCTGCCTTGGACCCCGCCACTGCAGCTTCATCAGGAAGGTCATCCGGAAGGACATCCAGGATGATGTCCAGAAGGTCATTTGGCTGTCCAGTGTAATTAGCATATTATGCTTTTATTATTATAGACTAGAGGCCCAGTGCATGAAATTCATGCACAGGTAGGGTCCCTAGGCCTGGCCGATCGGTGATCAGGGCCAATCTGTGAGGTGATTGGAGGGGCTATTGAGGGGCCCCCGCTGGCACCCACCTTGGCTGGCCTGGGGCCTGCGGGCTGGGGGAAGCTCCTGCGTCTGCCCCCTGGTGGTCGGTGCACATCACAGCAACCAGTCGTTCTGCTGGTCATTCTGCCATTTGGTTGATTTGCATATTAGGCTTTTATTATATAGGACTAGAGTCCCAGTGCAAAAAATTTGTGCACGGGGGTGGGGGGCGGAATCCCTCAGCCCAGCCTGCACCCTTTTGCAACCTGGGACCCCTTGGGGGATGTTCAACTGCCTGCAGGGATTGGGCCTAAACTGGCAGTCAGACATCCCTCTCTCAATCCAGGACCACTGGCTCCTAACCGCTGGTCTGCCTGCCTGCCTGATTGCCCCTAACCACTCTGCCTGCCAGCCTGATCACCCCTAACTGCTCACCTGCCTGCCTAATCACCCCTAACTGCTTGCCTGCCTGCCTGATCGCCCCTAACAACCTCTGCCTACCTGCCTGATCACCCCTAACCACTTGCCTGCCTGCCTGATCACCCCTAATCCCTCTGCCTGCCTGATAGACCCTAAATGCTCGCCTGCCTGCCTGATCACTCCTTACCGCCTCTGCCTGCCTGCCTGATCACCCCTAACCTCCTCTGCTTGCCTGCCTGATTGCCCCTAACTGCTCGCCTGCCTGCCTGATTGCCCCTAACTGCCTCTGCCTTCATGCCTGATGGCCTCTAACGATTCATCCTGTCTGCCTGATCACCCCTAACCACTCGCCTGCCTGCCTGATTGCCCCTAACTGCTTGCCTGCCTGCCTGATCACACCTAACTGCCTCTGTCTCAGCCCCCGCTGCCGCAGCTTCATCCAGAAGGACGTCCAGAAGGTCATTCGGCTGTTTGGTCTAATTAGCATATTACACTTTTATTATTATAGACAGATGCCTGTGTTCCTTCTTCCCTTTCTACTTCTGCTTTTTACAGCAGTCCCTTTAGCATTTCTTGCATTGCTGGCTTGGTGGTAATAAACTCCCTTAGCCTTTTTTTTTTGGTCTGTGAAGCTCCTGATTTCCCCTTCAATTTTGAATGATACCCTTGCTGGGTATAGTATTCATGGATTCAGTCTCTTGCTTTGCAACACTTTGTATACTTCATTCCATTGCCTTCTGGCCTGATGTGTTTCTGTTGAGAAATCAGTTGATAGTCTAATGGGAGATCCCTTGTAGGTAACTTTCTGTCTCTCTCTGGCAGTCTTTAAGATTCTTACTTTGTTGTTGATGTTTGCCAATTTAATTATGATGTGTCTTGGTATTGGTCTTTTTGGTTTCATCTTGTTTGGGACTCTGTGTGCTTCTTGGGCTTGTGTGGCTTTTTTCTTCCCCAAATCAGAGAAGTTTTCTGTCATTATTTCTTCAAACAGGTTTTCTAGTCCTTGCTTCATTCCCTCTCCTTCTGGCTCCCCTATTATGTGAATATTGTTTTGTTTCATGTTGTCCCAAATCTCCCTTAGGTTCTTCTCCTGCTTTTTAAGTTTTTTTTCCAGTTGCTGCTGTGCTTGGGTGTTTTCTACCTTGTCTTCTAACTCACTGATGTGGTCCTCAGCTTCTTCTAGTCTATTGTTGAGGTCTTCCATTATGTTCTTTATTGCAGCTATGTCATTATTTCCTCTTTATTCCTTTTCATGTTGTTTAAATCCTCATTCAGCTCCTTATAATTCTCATTGAGTTGTGTGTATTTGCCATCCAGACGTTTGAGCATCCTTATAACCATTACTCTGAATTCTTTCTCTGACAAATTACTTGCCTTCATTTAATTTAATTCCTTTTCTGGTGATTCCTCCTTTTCTTTCCTTTGGGGATTGTTTCTCTGTCTCCCCATTTTTGCTGTAATGTTTTAATTATTTCTATGTCTTAGATCCAACTCTTTGCTACCCAGGTTCTTTTTCAGGTGGTCCTATGTAGTTGGTGATTTGTGGGACCCAGATCTCCTGAGCTTGGTGTTCTAGTGGAGCCCCTACTTGAGCCATTTGGGTTCTCCTGATGTAGTTGTGTCTTAAATGTTAGTTTCTTGTTCATGGAGGAAGTCTCATCACAGGTAGTCTGACAATGTGACGTATCCACGCCTTGTCATGCAAGCTGTTGTGGATGTCTCATGGTTCTGGCTCTTGTGGAAAGGGTTGCCTGAGGTCTCACTGGCCTGTGAGATCCTGGAGTCCACGGCCTGGGAAGAAGTGGTCTTGGGCCCTGAGACTCAGGTAATGTGTCTCTGGCTGGTTTTGTGTGACTCTTGCTGGGGTAGTGTCACTCTGAAAATCACTGCAAAGGTCCCGAAGCCCACGACAGTGGGAGGCAGCTGTCCTGTAGTCTGCGGATGAGGCAGTGGGGCTCTGGCCAGAGTGATTTCACTCTGTGAGTCACAAGGGAGTCCAGGAACCAGCAGCTGGGGATGTGGGAGTCTTTTTTTTCAAATATACAACTATTTATTAACCACTGTTTACCAGTATTTACAATAAATATAATATACAGTTGGGTAACATTCTGTTTACTACAAAGCTATTGTTTTTCCTGGCTTTTGTTGAACCAGTAACCCCAATACGAAGACTGAGCCTACATGTAAAGACTGAGTTGGAGTAAGGAGAAAACATGCAGACCAAGAGTTTAGATTACAAAAAGTTTGTTCACCCATTTATTCCAGCAGGCCCTAAATTGCCAAGGTCTCTAACAATCTGATTAGGTATCCATGAATAAAGTCTTACACTTTGCATGACCCTAATTTTTAGCAATATAGCACAGGGATTTCAACTTCTTGTAAAGGAACATTTTACGAGGTGAAACTAAATAAGTTGCTTACCTAATTAAAACACATCAGGGTTTGCCTAGTTTTCTCATTTGGGTGAGGAGGTTATTGGCAGTGATAAAATTTTCCTTTCAGGGGTTTTGCAAATAAATTTGCATTTATGATTGTAGATATGGATTCTGATATGTCTACTTTAAATTGTCCAATTTAAACTGCTTACATTATATATATAACTGTCCAATTAATTACAAATTATCTAATTTCAAAGGTTAAAAGCTTCAGGAAAAATTTCAATTTAACTTCAAATGATTTTTTTTTTAGGTTGCTGAAAATGATGGCAGCTCAGAAACATGAGCTTATCTATGGTTGTGAAATGGTTTTGTTTTGGTTTAAAAAAAAAGAAGAAGAAAAAAGAAAACCATTTACATATGTATACACACCTACCCCCCCCCCCAATAAACAAAACCCCCACTATGATCCTTAGGCACATACAAATTCTGACTGAGTAATGACTATGCAGATTTCTCAACATTTAGAGAAATTTCTCTAATACAGAGGAAAAAATACAACAACATGGTATCAAATGTTCTTTTCTGATAAAGGAAGCAACTACAGAAAGCTTTTGTTCAAAGTAACCAGTGCTATAGATGCAACCCCCCAAACAACTCCCCAGCACTACTTCAAAACAAACATATCAAACTTGATTTTCATTATAATGTAGTTCTTTCTTCACACTAATAAATCAAAAAAAACCAAGACCCAGATTTTATATATATGTATAAATATATATAAAAAGCAATGCAAACAATTATTGGGCTTCGTCTTCTGGACAAGAATGCCAAGTTAGTCTTTCTTCATAGAAAGCAATTACAATTTGGGGACACTTCATATTTGCCTCTTTTGCCAGCACTAAATCTGCCTCGTCGGAATCTTTGCATTTCATAAGAAACATTAACTCTCCACTGCTGTCTGTGGCACCAATTATTCGTTCAGGATCAAGACCTCTGGCAAAGCCTTTTGGTTTATCAGCAGCATCTCTTTTCTTCTTTGATTTGCTATCATCAGATTCACTGTCAGATAAAGACTTTCTTTTTGTGCCATCTTTTTCTTTACCAGCTTTTTGAGAATTAAGAAATGCTTCAATTAACTCTGGACAATCTAAATTTTCTTCAGGTTCCCAAGTATTGTCAGCATCTGTGAATCCTTTCCACTTCAGGAAATACTCCACCTTCCCATTCACTACACGTCGGTCCAATACTTTTTCCACTACAAATTCTTCAGGCTCTGCCTCTTCAACTTTTTTACTCTTTCCATTCTGTTTCTTTCCCATTTTTTGCAATGTAGTTTTATTGGAGGCCATTTTTTATTGCAGACTCGAAGAGCTATTACTCCTTGTGATCGTTAGAGAGAAAGAAAGACACCGACTTCATCGCCTCCTTGCAGCTCCGCGTCCCAAGTCTGCGGCTTCTCCAGCGTCTCCGGCCCTGCGCGCCTTCAGCTCCAGCCACTTGCGAGGGGGAGGGGGCCGGGGAAACGCACGCTGGGCTGCGCTGCAAGAGGGATTGGCGCCGCCCGCGCTAGGCGACAGCGAGGGCGGATGTGGGAGTCTTGGCTGAAACAGAGCAACCTTGTCTAGGTAGGCGAGCCCTCAGTAGCTCACCGTGGTGTCTAGATGCCAACCACCAGGGAGCAAGGAGTCACAGTTTCTGTTCAGGGAGCTGTGCACCCTTGGTTGGAGAGGTGTGCACACATGGGAGGCTTACAGAGGGTCCCAGGAGCTGCCCGCCGCAGGGCAGTGGGCTCCTAAGCCCACGCACACTGGAGGGGCGCAACCGCAGTGTCCAGACGCCAGCTGCTGGGGAGTGGGGAGTGGTGGTTTCTACTGGGGGAGCCGTGCACCCTTAGAAGTGGACATCCTGGGGTCTGCTTTTCTGCAGGCAAGGCAGCACAACTTTGGCTGGAGTGGCTGCAAGATCCTGGGCAGTGTCCAAGGCCAGTCTGGGTGGTGGTGAGGCTGGGTTCCTAGTGGAGGCTGCTCTCCCCTTCATGATGGTGTGGGCTCCGTGCCTGAGCCCCGCAGCCCAGGGAATGCCCACAGTGGTGGCAGGAGCTCTCCATTCAGGAGATCCTGTCTGACAGCCCCTGAGTATCATCCTGCAGGATCTAACTGTCCCTCACTCACACACACACCACACATGTCCACACATACCCCTTTCATTCCCTTACTCACTCACACCCTCTCCCTCACTGCTGTCCTGTCAGCCGCCATCTTGCCTATCTTAATTATTTTTAAAAAATTATATTTTTATTGACTTCAGAGAGGAAGGGAAAGGGTGAGAGAGAATCATTGATTGGCTGCCTCCTGCATGCCCCCTACTGGGGACCAAGCCCACAACCTGGGCAAGTGCTCTTTACTGAAATCGAACCTGGGACCCTTCAGTCCGCAGTTCTATCCGCTGAGTGAAACTGGATAGAGCTCCCTCTTAATTCTCAACTGCCATATGTGGGTCTGGGACCAGCCTGTTTCACACCTCTGCCCTCCTACCAGTTTCAATGTGGCTTCTCTTTTGTATCCTTAGTTATACACGTTCTGCTCAGCTAGTCTTCAGGTGGCTCTCAAAGGTGGTTGTTCTTAATTTAGTTGTAATTTTGATGTGATTGTGGGAGGAGGTGAGCATAGCACTTACTCTGTCATCTTTGCTTTTGAAAAAGTTTTTTCAAGTTGTGTTTTATGAAACAAATGGAACAAACTTTAGGAAATACTAAATTTACCTTAATTTTTTGTCCTTAAGTTTTATAGAGGGAATATACAGGAACTCCTTACTAAATGTGCATTTCTGTGGGGTTTTGTTTTGTTTTTCAAAACAGTATTAAGCACACTACCAATTGAGTTACTCAATGCATATTATATAAAAAAACTTTGTGACAAATCAATACCAGGAAAAATAAATTACTTTTCCAAATGAACTGGGACTTTAAAAATATTGATCAGTGAATCAAAAATGATTCACAACATTCCAGAGCTAAAATAAACTTAAGGTAATGTAGTCAATCCCATTACTTTTGCAGAGGAGACATGGGCCCAGAGATGTTAGAGAACCTGCAGATGCTCTGGGCTCCTTAGCAGCAGGCCCCCTCCTCTCAGCCCAGTCGTCTGGTCACTGCCCTGTGGGGAACGGCTAGATGTTCCTGTCACCACACTCAGCTGCCAGGAGTCTTAGTAGTAGATCTTGTCCTTAACTACAGTAACCAATTTATCCCAGTTGCCTGATAACATCTACTAGCCTCTCTTTAAATTATTTTTTTTATTGTTTTTAATGAATATGCTTTACCTGGCTTTAAGTTAACAGCTCCAGATATTTTTAGAAAGCAGAATTATAAATTACATTAATTAAAAAATGAGTGAATCGATAGAGGAATCTACAAATTAGTCCTGTATGTTTGGAACCAGGAAAGTATTTTCCTGTGTAATCCATGTTAAACATGATGGTTAGTTTTTATCACCAAAGTTCTTAATCCATAAAGTCTGCCCCCTGGTGGTCAGTGCGCATCATAGCAACTGGTCGACCGGTTGTTCTGATTGTACTGCCATTCGGTTGCTGGGCTTTTATTATATAGGACTAGGGGCCCAGTGCATGAATTCATGCACCTTGAAAGGAACTGTGGGCCGCGAGGCTGCAGTGAGCACAGGGGCAGGTCTCAATCCTTTGCACCCCCATCTTGCCCTTCCCACCGCAGCCCCTGGTCCCCTGTTTGCTGGCAGCCCTGCTCCCACTGCTGCGGCTCCCACATGCTGATGGCACCAGCCCTGCTCGCACCCACTGATGGCATGGAGTGGTTGGGTCTGGCGCTGGCAGTGGGTGCAAGCGGGGCCATTGCCGGCAGCAGATGTGAGAGGTGGCTGCTGGCCCCGATCGCCCCTCAGGAGCAGAGGGAGGTGGAGAAGCCCTGAGAGGTGATCGGGGCCAGCAGCCACCGCTTGCACCTGCTGACAGCGCCGAGAGATTGGAGCTGGCAGTAGGTGCAAGTGGCGGCTCTGGTGCCAGCAGCAGGTGTGAGTAGGGCTGGTGCTGGCAGCAGGTGCAAGCGCCTGGCAGGACAGTGATGTGCGGGAGCAAAGAATTTTCAGTAACCACCAGAGGCTTACCCCGATGACAGTGACCAACACCCCACCTTGGTCTGGCACCCCTGCTCATCTGCTCCACCATCCCACTGCAGCCAATGTCCGCCATGTTCTGTGCTGTGCCACCTGCTGCTGACACCTGCTATGTTCCGCACATACCCCCTGGTGGTCAGCGCACATCATAGCAACCAGTTGTTCGGTTGTCCGGTTGTTCCACTGTTCGGTCTATTTGCATATAGGGTTTTATATATATAGATATGCATAGCCCATAGACATAGACAATAGTGTGGTGAAAGCCTGGGGTGGGGGCGAGTGCCTGGTTGTGGGGGTCAATGGGAAAGAAAAACCACAATGGGGACATCTGTAATACTTTCAACAATAAAGATAAATAAAAAAAATAAAAGTCAAACTCATAGAAACAGGCTAGAATGGTGGTTACTAGGGTCTGGGGGATGGGGTTTGGTGTGGAAAATGGGGAGATATTGTTTAGAGTATAAACTTCCAGTTATAAGATTAATAAATTTTGGGGATCTAATATATAGCATTTTGAGTATATTTAATAATACTTGAAAGTTGATTAGAGAGTAAATCTTAAATATTCTCACCCCCAAAAAAGAAATGCTAATTATGTGACATGGTGCTATGGTGATAATCATTTTGCAAAATATAAGTGGATCAAATCAACACATTACACTCCTTAAAACTTACATAATAAAGCTGGAAGAAAGAATGTATACTTAAAGATCTATCTTTTTCTGACCTACTGAAAAATTTTATTATTAAACTTATAAAACTAATCTTAATATACATTTATATGTCAGTATTTCAAAATACATACACATATTTAATTTTAAAGCTTTCAACTTCAGTTTTAAATATAGCTAACTTTATCAGCATGAAACTGTGTTTTATATATGTGTGTATGTGTTATAAACATATGTATGGGTGCATATGTATATATATTTATTGCCTCTCAACTCCAAATTCACCTTTCCTTGCTCTGTTTTATGGTTCTATAGTCAGATCCCATAAATATTTTTCCATTGCCTGGTGGCATGATGTTAGGCTTTGTCAGTGGAGGGTGCTTCCTTCTCTTCTTGCTTCTGTGGTGCTTACCTGCATGCAGGACACCCGGTTGGCTTCATATCCCAGTTAAGTGTCAACTGCACCCCTGAGGACAATGTCCCAGTGGATTAGTACCATGACAGGGGGTCCCTAACAAGTTCCACCAGTGCCCCTGCTCATTCTTCTTTCTCTTTCTCCTCATGAAATTTTATTTATGAAATACTATGTAGTTAATTACAGTCATTATTCCTTTCAATGTTCATGTTGTCTCAACCTTCAGTCAGTGGAAGCCTCTTCAAGCTGGCTCCTGTGCCCTTTCCATCGCTCCTATTAGTCTATAAGTGCTTCTTTGCTTTCTGACATGTCAAGATATGCAAATGTAATTGATTTGGGACTTGCTATGCAATCACATCATTTTCAATTAATGATAGTTCCAATTCTTCCCATTTAATCTGTAGAATGTTATTTATTTGCTTTCCTGCACTTGCTAGAATCACCAATAAAATATTAAATAGAAGTGGTACTTGTAGGCATTTCTGTTTTATTCTTTGTTTCAAAGTAAAATTTCATTGTTTCAGGTTAGGTATGATGTTGGTGGATGCTTTTCATCAGATTAAGGTTATTTTCTTCTACTTTATTTTACTGAGTTTCTGTAATAAGGGATGTTCAATTTTATCAAAACCCTTTCTGAAGCTCTTGAGATAACCATGTATGTAGTTTTTCTCCTTTATACTAGATCTGTGGCACATTATATTGATTGTCTAATGTAAAACCAACCTTGCATGTTGGGAATAAGCCATATATGATTGTGATGTATTACATTTTTATCTGTCTCTGAACTTTATTTGATAATGTTTTGATTAGGATTTTTGCATCTGTATTTATTACAAATATTTACCTTTCAAATATGTCGCAGGAAAATTTTTGTTTAAAGAACACGCTAACCTCATAAGTTGAGTTCCTTATCTATTGTCTGGATGAGTCTGCTGGGTGAGAAAGATTGAAATCCATGCATGGGTGAGGTCCCCTGGCCTGGCCGGCAATCGGGGAGCCAACCTGTTGTGGGGAGGGAGTGTGGGGGGTTGGCCGGCCTGGGGGAGGGACTGTGGGAGATTGGCTAGCCAGCCCCCCCCACCCAATCAGGGCCGATTAAGGGGGCCGGCCTGCCACGGAGGTTGGCTGGCTGTGGGAGGTTGGCTGTGGGAGCCCACTGACGACCAGGGGGCAGGTCCTGCGTTGAGCATCTGCCCTCTGGTGGTCAGTGTGCATCATAGCAACCAGTCCTTCAGTGGCTTAGGCTTTTCTATATATAGACTAGAGGCCTGGTGCATGAAATGAAATTCATGCACGGGGTGAGCGGGGTGTCCCTCAGCCCGGCTTGCACCCTGTCCAATCTGGGACCCCTTGGGGAACATCCCTCTCACAATCCAGGACTGCTGGCTCCTAACCGCTCACCTGCCTGCCTGCCTGATTACCCCTAACCGCTTCTGCTTGCCAGCCTGATTGCCCCCTAACTGCTCCCCTGCTGGCCTGATTGCTCCCAACTGCCCTCCCCTGCTGGCCTGATCTCACCCCCAATTGCCCTCCCCTGCCGGTTAGGGTCCCTAGGCCTAGCTGTAATCAAGGCCATGTCCACTGCCCAGTGTCGCTCCTCCACCTCCGTGGTCCCCGCCCCATGAAGCTGCACGCTAACAGCCCCTGCCCCCCAGGGCTCCTTAGCCTCTGCTGCCCACACTCTGTGACGCTCTT
The DNA here is from genome assembly GCF_963455305.1 of Plecotus auritus. Lineage (NCBI taxonomy): Eukaryota > Metazoa > Chordata > Mammalia > Chiroptera > Vespertilionidae > Plecotus > Plecotus auritus. The sequence continues at coordinate 95,685,193 of NC_137772.1, read as the reverse complement.
CTGCCTCAGCAGCCCCGTGAAGCTTCATGATCACAGCCCCTGCCCCGCTCCTTCACCTCGCTTCCACCACCCCTGCCCTGTGATACTCCTCTGCCTCAGCCACCCCAGGAAGCTCCACGCTCACAGCCCCCGCCCCGCGAGGCTCCTTGGCCTCCATGGCCCTACCCTGCCACGCCATGAGAGCCGGACCGGTCATTTGGTTGTTTCAGTCATCATGGCCCCTGGCTTTTTATATATATGGATAATTTTCTTTCTTCCTGAAATACATTCTTCAGAATTTCGTTCAGTGCAAGTCTGCTAGTGGAAATCTCAATTTTTGTTTATTTTAAAATATCTTTATTGGATTTCTTTATTTATGGATATTTTAGCAAATGTAGACTTTTAGATTTTTAAAAAATAATCAAGACAGTAATTTTACTGCATTCTGACTTCTTTTATTGATCCTGGAGATTTTTGCTGTCTACCAATTCTTAAAGATAATATGTCTTGTTTCTTTAATAGTTTTAGAGATATCCTCTTTGTTCTTAATTTTCAGAAACATACCCTGATGTATCTAGGTATGATTTGGTTCTTATATTTCTGCTTTGGACTCATAAAGCTCCTTGAATATGTGATTGGTGCCCTTCTGTAGTTCTAAAAAACTGTCACTATCTCATAAAGTATTGTTTCTTCCTCATTCTTTCTGCTTTTTGGGGGGACTCTGATTTAATGTATGTGAGACTTTCTTACTATGGACATTTTCTACTACTTTATATTCTACACTTTTTTCATCAGGTATGTCTGTGTTTTCAGTTAACATAAGCAGCCCATGGTACAACATAATAAATTATAAAAGCTTTTGGAAGCACAAATTGAAGAAAGGTAATAACTTTACAAAGTTACAACACATTGGCAAATGAATACAGTACACATTAATACAATCCTATATAATAAAAGGGTAATATGCAAATTGACCGAAAGGCGGAACGACCAGTTGCTATGATGTGCACTGACCACCAGGGGGCAGACGCTCAATGCAGGAGCTGCCCCCTGGTGGTTAGTGCACTTGCACAGGGAGTGCTGCTTAGCCACAAGCCAGGCTGAATGCTGGCGAGCACAGCAGCTCGCCTCCGTGCTTAGGACCGCCCCCCTCTTGGGGAGCTGGCTTAAGCCATCAGTCAGACATCCCCCGAGGGCTTCCAGACTGTGAAACAGTGAAGGCCAGGCTGAGGGACCCTCCCCCCACCCCACAGTGCACAAATCTCGTGCACCAGGCCTCTAGTGAAAACATATTTAGTAATAATTTTTACTCTAAAATATCATTTAAGTATCAAATTCAAACACCATGGTTCTTTGTGGTTGTTTATAACCAAACAGGTTATTTTAAACAAATTAATATGCCTTTAAAACTATACAATTTCTTTTTTGAAAGTGAGTTTCTTCAAGCAAGCGGTTGAAGTTTACTATAGAGGGCAATTGTGTATACAAAAGAGATAGCTTATCCAAAGCCACATAAAGCACCAGTGTGTGAAAAGCTTTAAAATTCTACCTTAAGGAGATTGAATATGCCAATCCACATTTCAAAGGACTTTTTAAAAAAATTGCTAAATTTTCACATAAGTACAGGAACCCTCAAAATTAGGTGAACATTTGAACAACACTGATTTCAGATGACCTCTTTATGTAAAAGCTGGCACCTCTTGGATTTGATCAGAAGTCACATAGCCTTTCTTCTGGTTACAAAAAATAAACAAACAAACAAAAAAAACAACAATTTTACCTACAATGTAGTTGTATTTTTGAAATAACAAATAAATATATTGCCAGTTTAGAGAACCTGGGAGACCCAATATTGTATCCAAATTTTCATTATTATCTCCAAATGCTGCCTTTGCTATGGGAGTTATTATATTCCTCTTATTAAAACTGCCAGGTCTTCATTTTTGGCATTTAACTTCTGTACTGCTCATTCCATTGCTTCTCAGCCTTTATTAGCATTTGAACATATAGTACTTGTCATTAGTCCTTCTAGGTAACTGATGAGACTGATTCCTTGCAAAGTCATTATGAATTCTTGAGACAAAATTTGTTTCTGGGTCTTGAGGATGTGGTTTGCATTTGTCTCCCATCTACTGAAGCCATATTTGTAAATAAAATATTACTGGATTTAAGTTCCATTATTCTCTCTTCAGGATTAACTACAGAGTGTTCTTTAAAAAAACAAACCACTTTATTGTTGAGAGTATTACAGATGTCCCCTGGTTTTCCTCCTTTATTGCTCCCTTCCACCTGGATCCTGCACCACCCCAGACCTTCACCAACCTATTGTCTATGTCCATGGGTCATGCATATATGCATATAAGTTCTTTGGTTGATCTCTTCCCCCCACTTTGCCCCCCTCCTTCCTTCTGAGTTTCTTCAGTCTGTTCCATGATTCCATGCCTCTGATTCTATTTTACTCATCAGTTTATTTTGTTCATTTTGTTCCTTGTTCATTTATTTTGACTTTTAGATTCAATTGTTGATAGATATATATTTATTGCCATTTTATTGTTCATATCTACATATATAAAAGGCTAAGCAACCGTCTGACTGTCTGACCAGTAGCTATGATGTGCAATGACCACCAGAGGGCAGATGCTCAACACAGGAGCTGCAGAGCTGCAGTGACTAGATAGTGGCAGTTCTCAGGTGACGCACTCAGAACCAGAGAGGAGGGAGCCTGATTCCAAGGTGCATCACCCAAGAACTGCCTTCTTGCAATCTGGGACCCCTTGGGGGATGTTGGAGAGCTGGTTTCAGCCCGATCCCCGCAGGCCAGGCTGAGGGACCCCACCTACCAGAGGGACCCCACTCACTTGCCAGATGACCTTCAAGCTGTGGCACCGCCCCAGGAGTGTCCAGCCAGGGAGGGACCATAGGAGGTTGGCTCCAGGGTGTGACCGGCCATCTATCCCAGTCCTGCCTCACCGTCTACCTTCTAATTGATTTCCTTTCAATGTGCATGAATCCATGCATCCGGGCACTAGTATTTTTATATATTTCTCCTCCTCCTCCTCTTCCTCCTTCTTTTTCATCAAGAAAACCCTTTAATGTTTCATGTAATACTGGTTTGGTGATGATGAACTCCTTCAGCTTTTTCTTGTCTGTGAAGCTCTTTATCTGATCTTCAATTCTAAATGATAACTTTGCTGGGTAGAGTAGTCTTGGTTGTAGGTACCTGCTATTCATCACTTTGAATATTTCTTGTCACTCCTTTCTGGCTTGCAAAGTTTCTGTTGAGAAATCAGCTGATAATCATATGGGCACTCCCTTGTAGGTAACTAACTGCTTTTCTCTTGCTGCTTTTAAGATTTTCTCTTTGTCTTTAATCTTTGACATTTTAACTATGATGTGTCTTGGTGTGGGCTTTTTTGTGTTCATCTTGTTTGGGACTCTCTGCACTTCCTGGACTTGTATGTCTACTTCTTTCACCAGGTAGGGGAAGTTTTCTGTCATTATCTTTTCAAATAGGTTTTCAATTTCTTGTTCCCTCTCTTCTCCTTCATGCACCCCTATGATGTGAATATTGGTACACTTGAAGTTGTCTCAGAGGCTCTTTACACTATGTTCATATTTTTGGATTCTTTTTTCTTTTTGCTATTCTGATTGGGTATTTTTTGCTTCCTCATATTCCAAATCATTGATTTGATTCTTGGCATCCTCTAGTCTACTATTGATTTTCTGTAAATTATTCTTCATTTCAGCGAGTGTATCCTTCATTTCTGAATGATCCTTTTTTAAATTTTATTGGTGTTCTCTCTCTAAGTTCCTTGAAATTGTCACTAAGTTCCTTGAGCAGTTATAACTATTGTTTTGAACCCTGTTAATGGTAGTTTGCTTGCTTCCATTTCATTTAGTTCTTGTTCTGGAGACTTCTTCTGTTCTTTCATTTGTGACATGTTTTTTTGTCTCTGCATTTTGGCTGTTATGTATTAGGTAGAACTGATATGTGTCCTGGGATTGGTAGAGAGGCCTGTGTAGTAGGTGTCCTGTAGGGCTCAGTGGCTCAGCCTCCCCAGTCACCTGAGCTGGGCATTCTAGGTGTGCCCTTGTGTGGGCTGTGTGTACTGTCCTGTTGTAGTTGAGCCTTGCTTACTATTGGCATCACTGGGAGGGATTTACCCCCAGGCCAGTTGGCTGTGAGGACCAGCTGTGACTACAGTGGAAGAACTGCTGTGCAGGAGACATCCCTATGGAGCAGGACTTGCTTCAGTGGGGCTTTAGTGCTCTCTGAGTCTGCCTCTTGAGTGTGTCACTTGTGGATGTACTACCATTGTAATCTGGCATGGTCTGAAGATGACCACTGGGTCCACTGACTCTGGGGCCTTCCAGGAGGTTCAAAGTCAGCTACTGCCTGTGGACTGCATGGGCCACTTGGCATGAGCTACAGAGTGAGCGGCAGATGGCTGCTACTTGTGTTGGGCTTGGAAGTGCCCAGGAGTGGCCAAGCTGTCAACCAAAGCAGGCTGCTGCTAGTGCCAGACCTGGGGTCTCTTGTTGAGAGGTATGGGCATGCTGAATCCAGCTGCTGCTTATTTGAGAGATTTTAGAAAAGTCTGAAACCTGAACCATGACAGAGTATTCATATGGAAAGACAACTGCGAACAGCTTGGGTGGGGCTGCAAATTATGTGGGACAGGGTCTCAGGGAATCACCGGGGCCAGGCAAACAATGTGAACCAGGTTGATGGAAACTCAGGTATGGCACTTGCCAGTTGGTTCTGTGGTGGGGGAGGTCTCAGCATAGGAACAATGATTTCCACCAGCACTTTTGTCTGGGTGAAAGCTGCCCCCAGTTCTTGCCCTGATGCCAGACAATTTGTGTCTCTGGATCCTTTCAAGCTGCTGCCCCAGCACTGGAGCTCAGAGGGAGTGAGTCCGAGTAAGTCCATGCACAGGCCCTTTAAGAGGAGCACCTGGGATTCCAGCAACCTTTGTGCCACTCAGCCACAATTCCTGCTGGGTTTTACAGCCCCGAGTTATGGGGACTTCTCTTTCTGGCACTGGAACCCTGGGCCAAGGAGTCTGATGTGGGTCTGGGACCTCTGCATCCAAGGTATCCCTCCCGATTAACACACACACACACACACACACACACACACACACACACACACACCACACATGGGTATCGGACCAGCCTGTTCCATGTCTCTGCTTTCTCCTACTAGTCTCAATGTGTCTTCTCTTTAATTCTCTAGTTGTAGGACTTCAGTTCTGCCAGATTTCAGGTGGTTCTGCATGATGCTTGCTCTGTGGTTTAGTTGTACTTTGGATGTGATTGTGGTAGGATGTGAGTGCCATTTATCTACACTACCATCTTGACCAGAAATCCTACAGAATGTTCTTGTTGCACCAATAAAGATTTCACAATGGAAGGCAGTTCCCACTCTGTGCTATGAAATCTATGGCTATGCAACTTTCCAGAGATATTTATGTGTCTATCCAATACATTAACTCCAATGATACTTGGGTTCATAGGATTTGAGTATGTCTGCATCACAGCTTTTGCTAAAAATTTTCTATGGATGTAAAAGACATACTCTGAAATCCAGATCTTCATGATGGTAATGATCTGGATGGGTAGGCAGTGCTAGCAAACAATGACACAAAGAGGCAACACCTGCCCCTACCCCTTCACACCTACAGCTGTCACAGCTGGCTACCTCTGCACTATACTGGAGGACAACTCATAAGAAATTATACAAAATGTAGCATGGAGAAACAAAATGATTAAAAAGTATGGTATAGCAGTGGCACTCATGTCCTCCCACAACCACATCCAAATTACAACTAAACCACAGAGCAACCATCATTCAGAACCACCTGAAATCTGGCTGAACTGAAGTCCTACAACTAGAGAATTAAAGAAGAAGCCACATTGAAACTAGCAGGAGAAAGCAGAGGCATGGAACAGGCTGGTCCAATACCCATGTGTGGTGTTTCTTTTTTTAATCGGGAGGGATACCTTGGATGCAGAGGTCCCAGACCCACATCAGACTCCTTGGCCCAGGGTTCCAGTGCCAGAAAGAGAAGTCCCCATAACTCGGGGCTGTAAAACCCAGCAGGAATTGTGGCTGAGTGACACAAAGGTTGCTTGGAGTCCAAGGTGCTCCTCTTAAAGGGCCTGTGCATGGACTTACTCGGACTCACTCCCTCTGAGATCCAGTGCTGGGGCAGCAGCTTGAAAGAATCCAGAGACACATGGAGAGAAACCAAATTGTCTGGCATCAGGGCAAGAACTGGGGGCAGCTTTCACCCAGACAAAAGTGCTGGTGGAAATCATTGTTCCTATGCTGAGACCTCCCCCACCACAGAGCCAACTGGCAAGTGCCATATCTGAGTTCCATCAACCTGTTTGCCTGGCTCTGGTGATTCCCTGAGACCCTGTCCCACATAATTTGCAGCCCCACCCAAGCTGTTCGCAGTTGTCTTTCCATATGAATACTCTGTCATGGTTCAGGTTTCAGACTTTTCTAAAATCTCTCAAATAAGCAGCAGCTGGATTCAGCATGCCTATAGCTCTCAATAAGAGACCCCAGGCTGGCACTCCAGTTCACTAATTCCTTTCAGTTGTGTCTAATTTTCTATTGAACCCATCCATGTAATTTTAAATTTTATTCTGCTTTAATTTCTATAAAATTAAAAAAAATTTTCTGCTTTGTCGTTTTATAAAATGATGAAGAGATCCTCAAGTTTGTCTTTTGTTTATTCAAATATAGTGAGCATGATTACTTTATAGACTCTGGTGGATGAGTTATCTACCAAAGCCTGTGTTCCCTGTTGCTTCTGCTGGTTATTTCTAGCTTCATTGTATGCCTAGTTTTTAATGTATGACTAGATACTGGATGTTTTATTTGAAAAAAAAATTGTTGGTATAATTTGGGACCTATAATTAATTAAGGAAACTGCATCCAGAAAGAATTTGTCATTGCTTCTGCCAGGCATGGGGTTGCTACCAGTTGTGGATAAACTTAATCAAGGTCAAAGCTTGAGATTCAGTAGGTGACCCAGAAAAAAAGATGAGGTGGAACTCCATGTGAGGACTGAACAATTTCTGGACCATCCTAGCACCATAGGCCCTTAAGGTCCCAACTAAGTTTGAGAAAAGTTTCTTGCTATATTCCCATAATGTTTACATCCACAAGGAAAATGTTTTGGGATAGACACATGCCATCAGAGCAAAGATATCTCTTTTTTGTTGTTGTTCCTGAATTATCCTTTCTTCTTCAGTTTTTATAATTCCTGATTATCTTGCAGCCGTTAGGTTTTTTTTTTTTTCTGTTTTATTTTTTTTAAATAAGTCTTTATTGTTCAGATTATTACAGTTGTTCTCCCCATAGCTCCCCTCCACCTGGTTCCCACCCCACCCCATGCCCTTACACCCCCATTGTCCTCGTTCATAGGTGTTCGATTTTTGTCCAGTCTCTCCCCACACCCCCACACTCCCTTCCCCCCTGAGAATTGTCAGTCCACTCCCTTTCTATGCCCCTGATTCTATTATATTCACCAGTTTATTCTGTTCATCATATTTTTTATTTACTAGATTTTTAGATTCACTTATTGATAGGTATGTATTTGTTGTCACTTTTTTATCTTTACCTTTTTCTTCTTCCTCTTCTTAAAGAATAACCTTCAGCATTTCAGAAGCTCTTTATCTGCCCTTCAATTCTGAATGATAGCTTTGCTGGGTGGGGTAATCTTGGTTGTAGGTTCTTGCTATTTATCACTTTGAATATTTCTTTTTTTTTTTTTTAAATATATTTTTATTGATTTTTTACAGAGAGGAAGGGAGAGGGATAGGGAGTTAGAAACATCGATGAGAGAGAAACATCGATTAGCTGCCTCTTGCACACCCCCCACCGGGGATGTGCCCGCAACCAAGGTACATGCCCTTGACCGGAATTGAACCTGGGACCCTTCAGTCCGCAGGCCAACGCTCCATCCACTGAGCCAAACCGGTTAGGGCTCTTTGAATATTTCTTGCCACTCCCTTCTGGCCTGCATAGTTTCTGTTGAGAAATCAGCTGACAGTCATATGGGTACTCCCTTGTAGGTAACTAACTGTTTTTCTCTTGCTGCTTTTAAGATTCTCTCTTTGTGTTTTTCCCTTGGCATTTTAATTATGATGTGTCTTGGTGTGGTCCTCTTTGGATTCCTCTTGTTGGAGGTTCTGTGCACTTCCTGGACTTGTAAGTCTATTTCTTTCACCAGGTGGGGGAAGTTTTCTGTCATTATTTCTTCAAATAGGTTTTCAATATCTTGCTGTCTCTCTTCCTCTGGCACCCCCATAATTCGGATGTTGGTATGCTTGAAGTTGTCCCAGGGGTTCCTTACACTATCTTCATATTTTTGGATTCTTTTTTCTTTTTGCTTTTCCAGTTGGGTGTTTTTTGCTTCTTCGTATTTCAAATCTTTGACTTGATTCTTGGGATTCTCTAGTCTGCTGTTGGATCTCTGTATATTATTCTTTATTTCAGTCAGTGTATGCTTAATTTCTAATTGGTCCTTTTTCATATCCTTGAGGATCTCACTAAATTTCTCAGAGGTTTCTAGAAGATTCTTGAGTAACCTTATCACTGTGGTTTTGAACTCTACATCCTGTAGTTTGCTTTCCTCCATTTCTTTCATTTGTGACATGTTTCTTTGTCTCCGCATTTTGGTTGCTTCCCTGTGTTGATAGGGTAGCTTTGTGTGCTAGGTGTCCTATAGGGCCCAGTGGCTCAGCCTCCCCAGTCACCTAAGGTGGACGCTCTTGGTGCACCCCTTTATGGACTGTGTGCACAGTCTTGTTGTAGTTAAGCCTTGATTGATTAACTACACTGGGCGGAATTGACCTCCAGACCAATTGGCTGTGAGGACCAGTTGTGTCTACAATGGGAGAATTGCTGTGTTGGAGACACCCTTATGGGGCAGGACTCGCTTCCATGGGGCTTTGGTGCCCACTGAGTCTTCCCCCTGAGTATGTCTCTTATGGATCTGAAGAGTTGTAATCTGGTGTGGTCTCACTTTGATCACTGGGTGCACTAGCTCTTGGATCTCCAAGGAGGTGCTAAGTCAACCCCTGCCTGAGGCCACCCAGCAGGAGCTACGGAGAGATCTGCAGTTTCCTCCTCTTAGTTTGGGATTTGGAGGTGCCCAGATGAGGCTCAGCTGTGAAGCAATGCAGGCTGCTAATGAGCCTTAGGCTGTCTTTTGGAAGCTCTGGGGTTCTTTGACCCAGCTGCAGTTTGTAAGGTTAGGTTGCAAAAGGCCAGGCCATTCATGTGCAAACGCCTCTGCGCTCAGCTTGGGTGGGGTTGTAAATTGAGTTGGGCGTGGTCTCAGGGAATCACTGGATGGAGCAAACTGCAATGGCTGCCAGTCTGCTCTGCCCAGGATAGGTTCCTGGGTCTCTGTGTCCCGCGGCCCTGTGCAGGAGCAATGAACGCTGTGACCACCTCTGAGAGAAAGCCGCCCTCGTGTTCCAGCTTGATGCCACACAGTCCAGTTTCTCCGCGTATGAGTCTGGGTCCCCAGAGTCTCACCTGGTACTGGAATTCAGAACAGTTGGGAGTTTGTATCTCCCTCCCGACCGGAAAAGACCACAGCATACTCAGTTGCCAGCCCGTTTCCACATGTGCCTCCATATCTTCGCTCTTCCGTACTTCTGCACCTCCTACCAGTCTAGATGTGTTTTTCTCTTTTCTTCTTGTTGTAGAATTTCCTCTCAGCCAGCCTTCCTGTGGTTCTGGATGAAATCCGTTTTTTCTTTTAGTTGTAGTTTTGATGTGGTTGTGCGAGATAGCAAGTTCAGGTGTTTACCTATGCTGCCATCTTGGTTCCTCCCCCTCAGCTCTTAGGTTTTTAAAGAATATTTTGTTGCAAATATTTTGTTTGGCCCTGGCCAGGTAGCTCATTTGGCTAGAGCATTGTCCCGATACTCCAAGGTTGCAGGTTCAATCCCTGGTCAGGTTACATACAAGAATCAACTAATGAATGCCTAAATAAGTGGAACAACAAATCTCTCTCTTTCTCCCTCTCCCTGTCTCTCTGAAATCAATAAATAAATTTAAAAAATTTTTGTTCTTAGGGTTTCCTGAATAATACAGCTCATTTTTACTAGAAAGAAAGGGCCTTCTTGGATATATTTTTAAGGTAAATCTAATAGGACTTTCTGATTGACTGGAAGAGGTATCTAACAAAAAGAAAAGTCAAGGATTACCGGAAATTTTTTTGCCTGACCATTTAAGAATGGAGTAGCCAATATTGAGATGAAAAAGTTAGATTTGGGACCAGGCTGGGGAAGGTCCAAGTTTATTTAGGTGTATGTTAAATGTAAGATGCCTAATAGAGATGCAGGTGGAGAAGTTGAGTAGGAAGCTGAATATATAAGCCTGAAATTCAGGGAAGAAGTTGAACCTAAACATAGATAATTTGGAGCTCTCATTGTATAGATATTGGTTGAGTCACCAAGGGAGTTGGTACAGATAGAAAAGGGGTCCAAAGACCTAACACACATTCTGGAAGTATTAATTCTCTCCTCTTCTCCTGATGCACTTAATAAATATAATGTATTGCCAGATATAGGATGGGAAGTTTTTTTCTTTTTTTCAATGAAGACTAATAATAAGTAAAAAAAATTAAGCAGAAGGAATTTGTCACTATATCCCGTCACCCTACTTCCTTACTATTGGTCTGCCCTTCCTTGTTTCCCCAACCCCACTTCACTGCCTACTCTGGGCTTTCAACATCTTTCAGCTGTTTACCACACATCCTAAGAGCTGGTCTTCCTGCTTCTGCCCACACTTCCTTATGTTTCCTGCACACCAGGGCCAGCAACCCAAGGGTGATTGCTAAAGGTCCTCTCTTGAAGTGGCAGTCATAGTTTAATATTTATTAACATCATTTTTACAAATCTAGATCAACAAGACTATAGTAATGACAAGGGTGTTACAAACTAAGAAAATAATGTAAAGTTTTTCCAAGAATATATGAGTAAAAGTGTAGCATTTTGGGCAACTATTTTCTATTCATTTCAAATCATGTGTGGTAATTAGGAAACAGAACTGTAAATAAAAGACAGAAATTTTTGTCAATTCTATGCCCACTTACCACTCAGTTTTTGTTCTATACATACATCTGTTTCTAGAATAAAAGGACCTATGTGTTCCAATCTGACACTCAGAAGGAAAGGAGTTGGTTACTCAGAAAGAATGTCAAATTTCTTCTAAGAGGCCCTTTGAAAAGAAAATTTATTCTTGTCGTCCAGATATGAGTTGGATGTGGACATGAGTAAAGGCAGGAGAGTACAGTGGAAGAGCTTTCATTTTCCTTGACCATATTCATTTAATTTTGGAGTCCATTTCTGCAACAATTAATTGGAGCAGAGGAGTTATATTTATTTTCATCACTTTTGTTTTAATTTACAAGTCCAGTGCTCTACCCTACCTCTACCTTACTCTATATCTTTATTTCTTTCATCTTTCAGTCCACACAGAAGCCATGTTAAAATGACAGATAAAGTAATCAAAATAAAATGCTGTTTTAATGGGAGCCCTTCGGAAAAAGGTTTATGATCAGTGCTAATCCTTACTGTAACTGACGTGCATTTAGTGCTTACTTTGGGCCAGGCTCTGTGCTAAGCACCATACATTGATGATTTCATATAAACCTCATCATTACCTCAGGGGCAGATACTTTTATTATTCCCATTTTAAAGATGAGGCACAGAGGACTTAAGTAGCTTGTTGAGAGCTATAAGGAGGCAGTTGAACTTCAGAGGCCCTGAATCTAATTTCTGTGTGGTGAGGCCTATAGGGAAGCAAGTCTGTGTATGTGCGAGCACCCGGGTGTTTATTGGAATCTTTATGCTTAGTCTTCAGACGTCCTTGCTTAAAGGACATTGCAGGTGCGTGTGTCTTCTCAAGGATACTTACCCTGCTGATAGTATCTAGAAGTTAATTTTAGTTCAAGCTGTTGCTACAATAAAAACCTGATGAGGCAGGTGAACAGAGCTGTTTGGTTTCTTAAGCCAAGCAGTCCTTTAGCCCTCTCTTTCACAGAAACATGTGTCAGAGTAATCAGTCATCCATTGCTCAAGGTCTGCTGGTCAACCCAAGCAAAGACCTAATGGATGGACATGTGCCCACAGTAATACTTCATTAGTAGTGAATTTCACATAGTTTTTGTACACTGAGAACCAGAGAAAACCTTGGTCAATATGAGGCATAGAGAGTGCAAACACACCTTGATTTTAAGGAGATTTATTCTCAAACCCTTTTCCTTTGTGCTCTTTCATTATTCCATATTCTTTGCAATTTCATCTTATCCCTTACCAATGTGTTTTTCTGTCTTGCATTCCTGAAATTCTGTAGCACAATAGAAACTAATATTAGTTTCAATGGGTACACTGGCTTTTGGGGAGTGGGAGCTAGAGGAGAATGGACTTTCCCTGAATAAGGGATGGAAAAACTTGAGTGAAGTCTTGAGTAGGAGAGAAGATGGCATCAGAGAGAGGAGTCTGTGGGTTAAGTACCGTGAGTGAGGAGGGCAGAGCTCTATTTGGATAGGTCTGGACTATGGAGAACAATAATATTGAACTATTTGTGATGCAACCTTGCTGTGTGATTACACAAAGTCTTTATTAATGACCTCAATAATGATGACATTCTTTGGTAATCTCATATTTTGTGGAAGATATTGAAAGGCTGAATTCATGTTATAGTTGATTTAACCTGAATCAGTGTCAAAAGGCATGGATGAGAGAATTGAAGTCTGACAGATAAAAAGATTTTTCATCATTGGTGGGGAATTGGCATTCACAGTGCCAGAGGTGGATACTTCCTGATGATGGCCAGGCCCAGGGTCTGATTATGGGAGAAGTGACTGAAAGGAAATAGTAGAAAGGTCTTTGGAAGTGAGAAAGTGAAGACACTGAGGCAGAATTCATTCATAACAACCTTCATACTCTGATCATTGCTTACTCCTTACTGCTATCACTATAATAAGCCCAATCACTATGCTTGTGTGTTTTCAATCTACTGCATCTATGTAACATTAAAATATCCAGATGAAAAGCAAAAAATTGAGGATCCTCAAGAAGATGGTTAGAGTAACACCAAGCATCCAGCAGTGGGAAAATGAAGTGTCAAGGTGATTGATGAATCACCTTTATCCAGACATTTCGAAGTGAAGTAGGAACAGCCAGAAAGCAGATATTTGCAGACAATGTCCTAGAAATGAAATTTGGAAGTTACATCTAGCCTGAGAGCCTACAGAAAATGGGGTCTTCATATTAGACAAAATTAAAGCTGGCCAAAAAGATGAAAGGCAGACAAGAGCCTCAGAAGTCTGTTGAAGGAATGATTTTGAAAATTTAGCAGGAGATGAATGACAATGTCACAGCTAAGATGAAACAGCCTTGGAAATGAAACCTACATAAGCAGCAAAGGTCAAGAAATATAGAAAGAAAGTTCAAAATACTTTAGTGATCAGGCCTAAAGGGAATATTCTGAAAATAAAATGCAATGAGACATCAAAGGGGGACTTTACAAAGTTTAAAACCTTATTTTTACCTGTGGTCTAAGATAGGATATAAGTTTTATTGGTACAACGTACAGATGAAAAATAAATAAAATTTAAGTGCACTACATAGTTTTCTTAACTAAGTAGAAGATGTCAAAATTTTGAATAATAGGAAAAGAGAAAAGAATGACCATCCTCTGTAGATGTTTCTTAAATGCTAATGTGCAGAGACTCGCCTGGGGTCTTTACTGCAGATTTTGATTCATTATGTCTGTAGTGGAGCCAGAGATTTTGCATTTTTAAGGAGCTCAGAGAAAGTGATGCCAATGCTGCTTGTCTTCAGAGCATACTGTCAGTGACAAGATTGTAGAGCAGAGGCTTCCACATCTGGATTCCCAAGGAAATTCTGCAGGAAATACTGATATGCAGCAGGATTTTGGAACCAAAATTATTGAAAAACCTGTTGTAGATTAATTAATGCAAGAAACAGAGAAATCAGGACATTCATGAAGCTTTTTCAAATAAAACATTTTTCCTACGCAGAATGTGGAAAAATATTGTAGATATTTGTATAAAATATCTAAAGCAGCCATCAAGAAATTTTGGGTGGGGTGATAGGTTTTTAATAAACTGTACAGCATTTGTTTAAAAAGTGTTGACAGCCTGTGGTGGATAAAAGAGGCAAATGGGTAAATCTGTAGACACATGAACACTTTTGTGGCTTCTTTGATACTATTTTAATTGTTTGGATAATAAATGTGGCTAGTGACTTTTAGGCATTTAAGGAGCCAGCAACACAGACAGAGTGAGGATAGGAGGGATGGAGGAGAAGAGAGAGGGAGGAGAAGAGAGAGGGAATGAGAGAGAGAATGAGAGAGAGAATCTGAGTGCATGAGACATCAAAGGGGGACTGTGTAACTGTGTATGTGTGTTTACTCAGAGCAGCCCTACCTTCAAGAACCCAGGGCCAAGAGATGCTGACATCCTGCGTGAGGGCCATGCCTTCTATCACATTCAGGTGGTGAAAATACAGTGCTCTTCAAGCACCTACCCTCTTTCAATTCACCAGACTCTTCTGATTTTTCTAGACTCCCTTATTTCTTCAGGACTCAACACAATTCAGTCTGTGCTGCATCCAATTTTGTTCCTTTTAGTGGAATGTAATTAGATGCAAATGCACATCACAACTATTGTCAGAATTCAAATGAGTTTTGATGAGAATTAATATTTTCCACTCATAGAAGGGCTGATTCAGAGCACACAATAAGGCAAAAATTCAAAATTAGGCAGAAACCACTTATTTCTCAAGCAGAAATAGCTATATTATATTCATCTTATAGAGATTAGAATTTTGCAATCCAGATATTAGAGTTTTATGCTGTAATTGATTTATCTGTCTTTCAAATCTTCTCTTCCATAACAATTGAATAAATGACTATAGGACTGAATTAATTGAATGCTATTATCTTTACTTTATAGTTTTAATTTCAGATCTTGTCTCATTAACACAATTATTCAGGAAAGCATTATGTTGAACAAACAACTGTGATATACTATATGTATTAATCAGAATTCTTGTGTTTGCAAGTGACAAACTCTACTCACACGGATTTAAACCAAAGGAAAATGAGGTAATTGCCTTATGTAACTATGAAATTGAGGTACACATTAGTAGCATTGGACCCAAAGAGTCTATTTTTCAATTTCTTTCTCTATCTTCTGTTTCCTTTATGAGTGTTGGCTTTATTCATTCCTATACCAGACAGCTTTTTCCCATTGGGGAAGGTGTTCCAAGTGGCATGCACTTATGGACGTTAGGGCTCAAGATCTCAGAAGAAAACAAAAGCACTTTTCCCCATACCCATGGCAGAAAAATCCTTGGGAAGATGTGATTTCAGCCTGGCTCAGTGCCCTTCTCTGTAACCATCACATAGCCATTGGGCTGCTGTCCCCTCACTTGGGTCACGTACCCACCCCTGGTACTGAAGTGAGGTCAGTATTGTCCCTGCCTTGACAGCCTTGAAGGAAAGGGTGATAGGCAATCTGCTCTTGTATTTCCACTCCATTACAGGCCTCGCTTGAATGGTAGGTAAGATGAGACTCACGGAGGTGCTACCAAAGACAGGAAGAGAAGTATGTGGAAGGGGCTCAGGGAAGTTTAATGGATAAGACATGTAAATAATAAAGGAGTCTCAAATTAGCATGTATGTGAATGTGTGTGCAGTAAGATTTATATCTATTGGTAGTGCACTTCAGACAAGCTGTCAAGGGTATAGTAACCTGTAATGGACAGTAAAATTGGCTGCCTGAAATTAATCTCATAGGAGATTAACAAGCATGAAAGCATTTATTATTAAGTGCAAAGAATAGTTGATAATGATGTGTGATCTTAGCTATAAAATTAACCTCAAATATTTTTGAAGCATAATTACATGATTATGTGTTGTGTTAGCTCAGCTGAGCTCTCAGGTGTCGGAGTAGCTGACTAAAGCAACAAGCCAAAATGAAAGTAACAATGAAGCTTCTAATCACTTACTGTGATAGTGTAAGCAAGAAGCTAACGCCGGAGAACACCCACCCACTCCCCTCTGATCCACTTTTCCTAACAGAATAGTGCGCCTGGCGAGGTCAAGTGGATCCACGCAGACTTGGGGTTGCCTCATATTGAGGTAGCCCTGAACACAGCACTCCTGCAGCTTAATAGCTCCTGCGGTTTTATGGATCATATATCAACATGATTAGACTCATGTTTAACCTGGGGGCTGGAAGGAGGGAGGAGAGGGGGTGCTATAAGTGGAAAAGTACTGAATACCGAGTCAGTGTGGGGGAAAGTGTCTTCAAAGTGTTCCCATAAAAAGACCTCAAATCAAGGTGCTTGGGCTAGAAATGCAGCTATGCGTAAAAGTAGGGCCAGCCAGGAGGGCCGGAGTCTTTGATGACAACTTCCTTCAGAGCCTGCCATGCCCTGGCTTTGTGCTAAGTGTTGTGTGGGCAGGGCAGGCTTCCTCCACGAGACTCCCGGGTAAAGCCTTTGTGACTGCTTATGGTTGAAAATTTGCACAAAGGGTTTTAGGTAGAAGCTAAACTCCTCAAATTTGTTTCTATTAAACATTTTAATAGAAATGTTTAAATGCTAGCATTTTAACATACAAAAAAGATGTTTTTCTCACAGATCACTCTTATCATGGCAAGAAAGTTAAGAGTTGATGATAAATGAGTTATTTCTATAACTCCTTGTCCCAAGGATTCTCATGCTAAGCAGAATAAGAATTCTAAAACCCTCAAAGTTAAAAGAACCTATAGATTTCATTTACCCAAACTTTTTAATCCTAGATAATAAAAGCCCAGCAACTGAAACAGTGGAATGACCAGAAAGACCAGAGACCAGAACGACTGCGGCCCCTCGCCCAGGCTGGCCCAGCCCCCCAACAGGGACCTTCCCACCCTGATCGGGGGCGTGGCCAGCCTGCAAACCACCCATGGCCCCTCACCCTGGCCAGCCCCACCCCCAGAGGGGACCCCTCACCCCAATCCAGGGCCCCAGCAGGGCAGGCCAGCTGACCCCCACCTGTGCACCAGGCCTTTTTCCTATATAATAAAAGGGTAATGTGCATATTGACCTTAAGGGTAATGTGCATATTGACCTTAACGGCAGAATGACCAAAATGACTGCTGGGCCAGTCACTATGAGGCGCACTGACCACCTCTCGGTCCCTTTCCCCAGCCGGCAGGCTCTGGTTGACTAATGGTGAATGGGGAATTGGGGGTGGGTGGTGGGGGATGCGGGTGGTGCCAGGCCAAGGCCCCCGCCCCACCGGTCTCCCCACACACAGAGGGTGACCTGTGTCGGGGGCAGGGCTGGTGAGTGGGTGGGAACAGCTGACCTCTCAGTCCCGCCCCTTGGACGTCAGGCACCAATCATCCAATGGTAAACGGGGTATCAGGGGTGAGTGGCGGCTGGGGGCAGGGCTGGCTGTGGGCAGCCAGGGAAAATGGCCCTTACTGCAGGCCTAGGGACCATTCCCGCACACAAATTTCCTGTGCCAAGCCTCTAGCATTTATATATTACCCATCCCCAAGTGGTCTTCCTACCTATGACTGAATTCCAGTGACAAGAACCTGGTACTTTCTAAAGTAATTCATCACATTTTCTCAGACTCTGATGGTCAAAAAATTCTTTATGAGGCAAAATTTGTCTTCCTGTCTCTTCACCCACTGATTTTAGGACCATTTATAACAACTATATTCTCTCTTACAACAGGTTGTTTTTCGAATGTTTAAGTTAATGGTCACATGTCTTTCAGTCTAGTCTTCCCAGAGTAAATGTCTTTAGTTGCTTCATTATTCCTTTTACACTAAGGTTTTGAGAACCTTCACTCTGTAGTCCATCTCCTCTGAGCAACCTTGCCTGTCAGTAGCAGTATCAGTATGGAGCCCACAACCGTTCAGTGTGGGGAGCAACCATCATCTCTGTTGTTTAGATTTTGTATCTTTATCACCGTGGCTAAAGACCAGGTTAGCTCTTAGGAATTGTTTTAGCATAGTGTTAATGCACACTGAGCTTACTATAAAAGAAAACTCACAAGTTCTTTTCATGCAAATCTTACATCTTTATTTCTGTTTCTTCAGTCGGTTTTGGACTCAAAATTTTAGTGTAAAAAAAAAATGAAGCCTCACCTGGTGGGTGTGGCTCCATAGTTGAGCAAGGACCTATGAGCCAGGAGGTCACATTCCTGGTCAGGGCACATGCCCAAATTTCACTGGATCCCCAGTAGGGGGCATGCAGAAAGCAGCACATCCACAATTCTCTTATCATTGATGTTTCTATCTCGCTCTCCTTCTCCCTTCCTTTCTCTGAAATCAATAAAAATATATTTTAAACTTTTTTTAAATGCAACCTTCTTTATATCTGACATGTATCATAAGGTCCCCATATCTATCTTAATAGCACTACAGGAAATCAATAAACAATTGTAATTAAACACAGACTTAAAAAAAAACAATGTTACATTTTAAAACAAGCCTGATGCAAAAGAAGCTGCAGAACAAATGTTTGCTTAAAAAGCTATAAGCTAACAACCAGGTCAGGAAATAGAATTTGGCCAGTCACTCCAGAAGTCCTTGCAAAGCAGAGGGACAGGCAGGCCAGAGAGCAAAGGGAGGGGGGGGCGCAATTGTGGAGCTGGTGCAGGGGCAGAGCAGTGCAGGGGCTGCCTGGATGCCCTGCACCAGGTCTGGCAGATTGCTGCTAAAATTGATTCAACTTCTCACTTGAATAATCCCACACCTCTAGTGGACCCTTCAGGGTATGAATATGGAGTATAAGAATGGTTTTGGGGGCCTTGGTACATCAGAGGATACTAATAACAGAAGAATTCAAAGTGCCTGATAAAATGGTTGGATTTATTATTGGCAGGGGAGGTGAGCAGGCAGATTTCTCGGATTCAAGCACAATCTGGTTACTCAATTCAGATTGCTTCAGAGCGTTCTGGGATTTCAGAGGGGTCCTGTGTATTTAACCAAACCCCAGAACGTACTGAGCAAGCCACATGGCTCCTGGGTCAGATTGTGGACGGCTGTCGGAATGGACCTGGCTTTCATAATGACATAGCAGCAGCACAACCCAGAAGATGCTTGTCCCGGCGTCCAAGGTGGGTCTGGCTTTCGGCAAAGGAGGGGAACAACAAAGCAGTTGCAGGAGCGGATGGGTGTGAAATGGTCATAATCCAGCACGCCCATTGCCTACGGGAGCGGACAAGCCTCCTTGCATCATGGAGACCCTTTGAAGAACAAGCAAGAGAAGTGGTATTAGAGACCATCCGAGAAAAAGACCAAGCTGACGCTCGCCGTGTATGCGGTGACGTCACATCCCAAACTGGAGGAGGCAGTATAGAGTGTCTTGCCTAGGCTTGCTGTTGGGATGGCACAAGGAAGAGACGGAGAAATGATCAGGAAGAGCCAGAATGACGCTGGTGTGAGCATTCAGTTCAAACCAGACGGTGTAGTATTAGCCTAGAGAGAGCTGCACAGGTCCCGGGACCTCCACCGATGTCGGCACACAGCGCTCGTCCTCAACGAGCTTATTCTTACAGCCCAGCAGAAAGATGACTTGGAGGCCCTGCAGTTGCTAGACGAGGAGTCCGTGGCCGTGGCTGTGCCCTGGAGCGTGGGAATCCCTGGAGGCATCCAAGAGATAACACAGTCATCAGCAAAGGGGGTGAGAACGTCAGAAGCATAAGCCAGCAGTCAGGAGCACGCATAGGCTGCATCGGCGCCCCCTCCCAACACCGAACCAACCTGCGAATGCTCGTCAGGGGGTTCCTCAGCAGATCCAGGGGGCCACACATCTAGATGAGAAAGTTGGCGGTTCCAGTCTTGGAGCACCTGGAGCCTTTGGTCTGAGCTCCTTCAGCCAGCCACCTGCCGTGCCTAGTGAACACACCTCTCCTCCAAGGAGCGCAGGGTGCTTCCCAGGCATTGCTGCTACAGTGAACGAAAACGCTCACAGCACCCCTGGGAGTGGTCCTCCGGCTTTCTGACCCGAGGCTGGGGCAGGTGCGGCAGCAGCCCACGCCTGGCAGGTGCGGCAGCAGCCCACACAGCAAGTCCCGGGTCTCGCTGCCAGCGCGTCCCTCAGGCCGGCTCTCCACCGGACTACGCTGTGGCCTGGGCGGAGTACTACAGACAGCGGGTCACTTTCTGCCGCCAGACATTAGGGCAAGCTCAGGCCCACAGCCCCGAATGGTAGCACAGCGACCCTCCTCCCCAAACCATTGTGACGAAACGTATTTTTAACAGAGGTTTTTAGATTTGCAAATCTTTTAATGAAGAATCTTTGTTTTGCTCTGTGAAACACTTATATTTAGATTAACAGATTTTTTCTAAAAACCAGGAAATTAGTTACTAAAATTTGCTGATAGTTTTTGTTATTTCAAATGTGGAAGCTCTAAGATTCTTTTTGGAGCAATATATGCAAATTCAGGCACTAGAATGTGCCTCATAGCAGTGACATTTTAATTTGTGTTTTTGTTGTTGTTTTGTTGGTTTGTTTGTGTGTTTTTTTTGTGTGTGTATCTTTTTATTTACAGTTGTTTCTGTTGCAAAGTGTCTTGGAAGTCTTAGGTGGGATGTAACATTATTTTTTAAAAAATTTTACACAGTATTTAAATTTCTTAAATGTGTAAATTCATTAACTGTCTTACTTCTAATTTTTTATATCTTGACTGTCTGGTTTTATTGCATTAAAAAAAAGACCTGAACTATTATGTATTGTAATTATGTGAATTCTGAATAGAGAATTATATTGCTGTCCAACAGGGGTTTGGAGGATGCATTTTATAGGGTTTGTGTAATTTCTAAAAATGTGTTCAGTGGTTAGCATGTTATTTTCATATCTCCATTACCAGTTGCAATTGTGTATCTAAGACCTTCACACTTTTTTAAAAACAAAACAACCTTTCTCTATTCTCTCAGAAATATAAATACTGTTATTTTTAATATTAAAAAGAAATTTGATATAACTTTTAATAAACACTGTGGAATACTAAACCACATAAAAACGTAGTAACTATTTTTCAATTCCAAGGTATTCTTTGCTTTTTTCTTTTAAATATTTTTTAGTATTTGTCAAATAAACTAGATGAATACATAAATCTAGTATTCACCACAATGTGAATTAAGTAAATTTGATTTAATAAAAGGGCTAATATGATTTTCAATGTTTACTGTAGTGTATCTTGTACAGATAACATGTATTTTTAAAGGAAAGAAAAATGGAATTGAAGCTATTTTTTCTTTTATTTTTAATTGACCTGGGGGACATTATGTTTGAAATGTACTGAAGTTATACTTTCTGGGTTTTTCTCCTTATTTTCCTTATAATACTTGAAATGTCTGACTATTTAAAAAGGCTGTTGGAAAATGTTATGCATGTTGTGTGTTTTTTTAAAGTGTTCTTTTTATTTGACTGACAATTCATTTTACATTCTAGCTAATAAAATTTCCACAAGACATCTTGTGGGAGAAGTAAAAAAAAAGTCCTTCCACGTGGCCCACTATATTAATATGATAAATATAAACTAATCTAGTAATCAATTATTTATTTTGTTCAAATATCTTTATTATCCAGATACATCCTAAACACATCTTTCTCATTTAAAAAAATATGACTAAGTCTTTTTTAATCGCTAATTTCCCCTTTATCTCTTCTCTTATCTTAAAATTGATTTGTTGCATTTGACCTGAAGAATTATGTATAGCATGGAAATTTTTATTGTATAATCATGGTGCAATTCAGTATGGTCCTTTGTCCTTCATATTTCTTGCAAATTGATGGTTGGATCCAAAGTCTCAATCAGACTCATGTTTAATCCTTTTGGCAAGGCTATAGTTATAAGGTGCTAAGTTATTTCCCTTACCCCTAAGCTTTATTGAGATACCATTGACATAAACATTGTGTAAGTTTAAGGTGTACAATGTGTTGATTTGATACACTTATGTGTTTATTAGATACATTTATATATTGCAAAATGATTTCCATCATAGCCTTAGCTAGCATCACATCACATAATTACCATTTCTTTTTCTGTAGTGAGAACATTTAAGATCTGCCCTCTTAGCAACTTTCAAGTCTATTATTAACTACTAGAGGCGCGATGCACGAAGATTCGTGCAAGAATGGGCCTTCCTTCCCCTGGCTGCCGGCACCGCCTTCGCTCCGGCTGGAACCACCTTTTCATTCTGGCCTAGAGCCGCCTTTCCGCCTTCCCACGCTGCCCAGAGGCCCGGAGCAGCTGGGGTGGTGTGGAACGCTTGCGTCCCACCCTGCCCTTGGCCACTTAGCGCCTGTGTATACAAATTAATCCGCCATCCTTGTTGGGTTAATTTGCATACTCACTCCTGATTGGCTGGTGGGCATCATGAAGGTACCATCAATTTGCATCTTACTCTTTTATTAGTGTAGACTAGAGGCCCAGCGCAAAATTGAAATCGCACAAGGAGGCACCCCATCTCCCACCATGCGAGGAGGCACCTGGCGGGGGGCCGGGACCCGTGCCTGACTTGTGCAGCACTGGCTGCCACAGGAGTCAGGCCAGATCAGTGCTGCAGAAGGCCGACTGGCGCTGTGTGGGGCCGGGACCCGTGCCTGACTCGCAGCATCCCCTGGTCCCCCTGCCTTTGTCCACTCCGGGCCTTCCCGAGCCATTGCACCGGCCCGGGCAGGCCCCCCTGCCTCTGTCTCCATCTCTGCTCTGGCCTCACCTGCGCGCGCAACCTTCTCCTGTCTGGTCATGACCTGTTATGGAGTCCTGGCCTAATTTGCATATTACCTCTTTATAATATAGACTAGAGGCCCAGTGCATGAAATTCGTGCACTGGTAGGGTCCCTAGCGGCTGCCGGTTGCCAACCGGGTACTCCCTCCCTTCCCCTGGCTGCCTGCCCCCTGCCACTGCCACTGGTTGCTGCCTGGGGGGCCCGATCGCCCTCCCCCTGATTGCCCCACCGCCACCTGGCTCCCAGGTGCTGAGGGAGCCTGTTGGCAGCACTGCCCCCCTGACCCCCACCACTGCTGCTAATTGCCCTGCAATCAGATCGGCAGAACATCAGGCCCCCTCCCGGTTCCCTCAGTGCCTGGGAGCCTGGCAGTGGCAGGGGGATCGGCGGAGCAATTGGCCCCCACCTGGCGACCAGTGGCTCACACCTGCCTTGGACTGGCACGGCCCATTCACCTGCTCCACCATCCCGCCCTGGTCCCACTCTCGTCGGGGGCCATCGGGGCCTGCAGTGCCTCCACTGCTGCCCGCTGCCAGTGCCTCATGCCAACACCTGCCATGTTCCATGCCACCCCCTTGTGGTCAGCGCACATCATAGCAAGTGGTCAAACTCCCGGCAGAACTCCTGGTTGAGGGGACAATTTGCATATTAGGCTTTTATTATATAGGATAATCATTATGCTGTGCATTTGATCCCCAGACCCTAATCATCTTATAACTGGAAGTCTGTACTCTTTGCTTAGTGCTGTGTTCTTTAATGAGGAGGCACATCTTGTCTGGACATTTCTTTCTGTGATGTTAGCAGCTGATGATGCTCAATGCTTATAGATCTATTAATTCATTGGAATTTGGAAATAGTGCTATTTTAATTCTATCACTTCTCACAATTTAGTTATTGTAGAACTCTTTATAAAGAAACATTTTACTCATCTATAATTTTGTTATTAAGTGGCATAATTTACATAGAAAGTCATGATGAATATTTTTTTCTTTCCCTTTACTTACTAGTTTCCAAGACGATAAATTGCTTTCCTATCATTATTTGAAGGTGAACAATTAGATTTTCAAAATATCATTATGAATCCATTGATTTAATGGACTTAGTCAATTCCAATTTTCCCTTCGAAGCTCAAATTGTTCCTCTGGCCAGTGGGAGCCTCTTCAAGTTGTTTTCTGAGTATTTTTGACATAAATATCTTATTCTTTCATAGCTTTCTTGATATCTGGTATTCTAGACTCATTTTGTTCATTTCTTACCTTAGATGTGGAATCAGTTATTTTCCCAAAGAAATTCTGGCTTTTTTGTGAAAAGGGTTAAGGTTAAGGTATTTTTAAGACCATAATCTGGGTGTTAATTGTTTCTAGGCTTAGTAGATAGAGTTAATATGTACCTCTGTATACTATATGCTATATAATCTCATGAGTTCATATGGACTTTTAATTCAAATTCAGTTCAGATGTAGAGGTTTTTTTTTCTTAAGATTTTATATTATTTCTATATCTTATTTTTCCACACTGAGAATCTGAAAATCCTGGTTCTCAAGGACTCGAGGAATGATAGAATTAAAAATTTCATAAATACCCATTTTCTTTTTTCCACATTACACACATAACAGTCTAACCATCTCTATAATAAAGAGCCAGGGTGTAAGGATGATCATGACTAAAGGCTGACCATCCAGAAGTCAGCGCTGGGTTGCCATGGGGACCCAGTGCTGACTACTCCGGCTGCAGGCGGGGTGACCCAGCAGTGACTGCTGAGGGGGCTTTGAATCAGGCCCATAAAGAGACCTGAAGAGAGAAGCAGGGGCTGATCTGTAGCTTTGAGGCAGCTTTTGACCAGCACTTGCCTCTCTCTTTCCCTCTGAGCCTGGCCAGCAGTCCTGCCTCCATTTCTCTTTGAGCCTCCATCGGGGCTGCTGATCAACCCTGCCTTTCTGATCAGGCCCTGTTGATAGGCCCAGAGATGCTGACTGGCATAGAAACTGGCCAATCAGAACCAAATCTGGGTCAACTGTGAGTAGGCAATGGCTGCCTAGGAGACAGAGCTTTTGACGCTGACTGGCATAGAAACTGACCAATTAGAACCAAATCTGGGTCAACTGTGAGGAGCCAAGAGCTGCCTTGGAGGTGGAGCTTTTGACACTGACTGGCATAGAAACTGATCAATTAGAACCAAATTGGCCAGCAGAGGAGGGCAGTTGGGGGCGAGATCAGGCCAGCAAGGGAGGGCAGTTAGGGGTGATCAGGCAGGCAGAGGCAGTTAGGGGTGATCAGGCAGGCAGGCAGGTGAATGGTTAGGAGCCAGTGGTCCCAGATTGCGAGAGGGATGTCTGACTGCCGGTTTAGGCCTGATCCCGATCGGGCCTAAACCGGCAGTCGAACATCCCCCAAGGGGTCCCCAATTGGAGAGGTGCAGGCTGGGCTGAGGGAACCGCCCCCTCTGTGCACAAATTTCATGCACCAGGCCACTAGTATTTTTAATAATACTATCACCAGTTACATTTTTTGTATGTGCTCCCCGTTCTGACCCCATTTTTGCAATTTTATCATTTTTACACTGTCTGATTATATAGGTACTAGGGGCCTAGTGCATGAATTCATGCACCTTGAAAGGAACTGTGGGCTGTGAGGCTGTGGGGGGCACAGAGATAGGTCTTGGCCCATCCTCCGCACCCCCACCTGGCCCCTCCTGCTGCCAGCCCCCGGTCCCCTGTCTGCCAGCAGCTCCGCTCCTGCCGCTGCCACTCCCATGCGCTGACAGCACCAGCCCCACTCGCACGCGCTGATCATGCAGAGCAATTGGGGCCAATACCATCAGCGGGTACAAGCAGTGGCTGCCGGCCCCAATTGCCCCTCAGGAGCAGGGGGAGGTGGAGAAGCCCTCAGGGGCAATTGGGGCCAGCAGCCACCACTTGCACCTGCTGACGGTGCCAAGCGATTTGGGTCAGCGCTGGGCACTGGCAGGGGGTGCGAGCGGCAGCCCTGGCGCCAGCTGTGGGTGTGACAGGTGGCTGCCAGCCCCAATCACCCCTCAGGAGCAGGGGGAGGTGAAGTAGCCCTCAAGGGCAATAGGGGCCGGCAGCCTAAATTCACACCCGCTGACAGTATCAAGCAATCCGGTCCTGGCTGCTGGCTACAGGTGTGAGTGGGGCTGGCACCGGCAGCAGGTGAGAGCGCTGGGCGGGACCATGGTGAGTGGGAGCAAAGAATTTTCAGTAACCAGCAGAGGCTTGCCCCATGACAGCGACTGGCGCCCTGCCTTGGTCTGGCGCCCCCACTCACCAGCTCCACCATCCCACCACAGCCGACGCCCACCATGTTTCACGCTCTGCCGCCTGCCACCAATTCTCGCCTTGTTCCATGCGTGTCCCCTGGTGTTCCGTGCATGTCATAATAACCAATTGTTCTGTTATTCTGTTGTTCAGTTGTTCTGCTGTTTGGTCTATTTGCATATTAGGGTTTTATATATACAGATTGTATATTACTATCTATATTATTTTCAGCTTCATTTAATTCTATAAGTAAATGTGTATTTAATATTTACCACTCCTTATTTTGTTGTCTAATTATTTGAAGTTCATTCTTTAGTATATATTTGATTTCTCTCTAATCAATTGGAAGTTCATTATTTTGCATATTCTTCAGTAAAGGCTTATGGAAGCCATATATCCTAAGTTCTTGTCATGTTAGTTTACCTGTTGCCTCTATATTGGAAAGTCAGTTTAGCTGATTATTTAACAATTGTTTATAGTTTTCTTTGAATATCTAAAATATGTTACTCCACTTTCTTTTGCCATAACCATTGATGTTCAAAATTCTGGTGACAATTTACTGTTATTTTCCTTATGTATTATTTACTAGTTTTGCCTAAATGACCATAAGGTTTTTCCTTTTTCTTTAAAATTTAATAGTTTATCCAACATGACTTACTGTGATCATTCTGAGTTATTATTCTCAGGCCCATGGCGTACTACTTCAAAATGCACTTTCAAAAAAATATTTTTAATTTTAAGAGCTTTCTCAACTTTTATTTTTTAGTATTTAGTCTATTCCCATGTTTTATGTTTCTTCTTCTGTGACTCCTATTATATATATAATGAATTTTCTTTGCCTATTTTCAGTATTTGTCACATTTTCTTGAGTCTTTTTAAAAAATCGATTTCTTTTTAATTAAAGAATTCCCTCCTTTCACCAACTTTCCTCTTAAGCTATCACAGTTGCGTTTATTTGCTTTGTGTTTCTTCCAGTTTAGTCTTAATTTCTAAAATGAATTTTTTTTTTACTTCTTTCCTGAATCCTATTACTCATTTATGAAGTGAAGATATACTGTTGGCCCTATTAGATAAAAGCAAACCACACCAAGATGTCACTTGAAAAGTACAGTTGGAAAGAAATTTACCTCAAAGAAAAAAAAGTAGTGAAAGAGACTTATTTAAAACAGATGACAGCATATTACTTTAACTGGTAAATTTAAGTCCCTATGTTGTTTACCCATCTCATCTTCCCCCATTGAGTAGGAAGTAAACCAATTATATAAGAAAGAGAAGCTGTTTCCTTTAGACATCTGATTAATTTTCTATAAAATTTTGATCTCACTAATTAATGCAGTCCCTAGTCTAGAAAAAAGTAAAGAAGGGATCTATATGTCATGTCAGTTCAAACATTTGCACTGAAAACAAAAGATAGAAAGTAAAATTCTGAAATAGTTTGGGTTCATTTTTATTATGCTAGTAAATCTAATTTTTAAGCTGTTAATTGGAATTATGCTTCTCCTGATGTGGGTAAAAAATAATAGTGGTAGGAGTGGTTGTGGAGTGGAAGTAATTCTGAGGAGATCTTTACTGTTCAAAATAATGAAAGAAAGGATATTTTTTTCTGAAATATTCTCTAAGAAATATGAAGAGAGTATAATCACTGGGAGAAATGAGATGAGCTAAGGATAAGGAAGAGAATAAGATACATAATTAAGCAAACATATTTTGTATTTAAATATTCATTCAAAAACACTAATTATGCAGATATTCTTACGTTAATTTTTATACAATTTCTGTGCAATTACGACAGTTTCAAACCACATCAAGATGTCACTTGCTCCCACACATTTGCTTCTCTCTACAAAATTCACTTGTGATATTCTTAAAATTCTACAAAGAATATAATATGGTCAAGAGTTTAATAGCCCAAAGCAAAAAGGTAAAAATATAGATATGGTTATGTGGGAATCAATCCATACAGTATTACATCAGATTATATTAAATGGAAATACCTCAAGTTTCATTTTTAGCCTCTTCTAGAGCAATTGGGGAATAAACAAAATCAAATGCATAATAAACAAATCTCCACTGAACACTTTATCTGTAAATGACTATACTAGGTACTGTGGGATAAACAATGATGTGTGAGATCACTAAATCACAAGTCCAAGTAAAGCTATCACCTAAGACAGTGGTCGGCAAACCACGGCTCTCGAGCCACATACGCGGCTCGCATATGCCACAATTGCCTAATCCTCACAGTTTCCAACTACACAGTAACATTTAGTCTAGTCCAGTGGTCGGCAAACTCATTAGTCAACAGAGCGGCAAACCGCAGCTCGCAGTTTGCCGACCACTGACCTAAGAGAAACTTTTTGTACTAAAGTTTATAGCAAATTTCCAAGCTCTGTGTGTGATTAACTGAGTATATAAAGAATTAACTGTAAATCACATACTTAAAAGTTGCTTCGAAAGTAGAGCTTTAATGTTCTTACCATAATAACAACGACAAAATGGTAATTATGTGAGATAAAGGATGTGTCAACTAAACTTAATGTAGTAAACATTTTACCATATATAAATGCATCAAATGATCACATTGTACACTTTGAGTTCACACCAAGTTGTTTGTCAGTTATATCTCAGTAAAGCTAGGAAAAATGTATTGAAGATGTTGATTATGAGATAAAGATGATTTCCATGTGTCCAAGAAGTTACCTATCAAAAATGCAATCAAAGTTAAAGCAGTTAAACATTTTGTAAATGTTTATCATTTATTCATTCATTAATTTAATGGGCATGTAATTACTGTGTGCCAGGAGCTCAAAAGAGAGTACTACTAAAACTGAAGATGTATCTATGGAGGTCTGTGGCATATACATAGTAATTAAAGGTATGGCAATGTTCAGAGAGAGTTTCTGGAACAAGACTGTCTTTAAGAAACATCAACACTCAACGAATGAGTAGTGCAGAAGCCGGCAAAGGAGACTGAAAGATTTGGCCCAAGAGGAAGGAAGAAACAGAAGAGCAAGTACAAAAAAATAGCCCAGTGGAGAGAGTTTTCCCAGAGAGTATCAAATTTTGTTGAGAGTTCAGTCAAGATAAATATTTAAAAGTTCCATCAGACTTAGTGATAAGGGGACCACTGGGGTAGACCCTCGTCAAAGTTCAGGAAAAGAGCAGAAAAGATATATGGACTAGTGATATAATTTTAAAATTGGATTGAGTGTTTTTTGGCTACTGAGTTATATGAATTCTTTATATATTTTGACTATTAACCCTTAACCAGATATATCATTTGTAAATACATTCTCTCATTCCATATAGGTTGCCTTTTCATTCTACTGATTGTTTTCTTTGATGTGCAGACGCTCTTTGGTTTGATGTAGTCCCACTTACGTATTTTAGTTTTTGTTGCCTGTGTCATATCCATTAAATCATTGCCAAAATCAATGTCATGAAGCTTTTTCCCAAAATGTTTTCTTCCAGGAGTTTTACAGTTTTGGGTCTCAGGTTTAAGTCTTTAATCCATTTCCAGTTGACTTTTTGGTATGGTGTAAGATACGGGTCCAATTTAATTCTGTTACGTGCTGAGGTCCAGTTTTTCCAACACCATATTTTGAAGAAACTATGCTTTCCCCATTGTCTATTTGTGGCTCTCTTATTGAAAATTAGTTGACCATATATGCATGGGTTTATTTCTCAGTTTTGTATTCTGTTCCATAGGAATAAAATTAACTAAGAAGGTAAAAGAATTTTATATTAAAAATTACAAAACTTTGATGAAAGGAATTAAACAAGACAGAAACAAATGGAAAGCCATCTTGTATTTGTGGATTGGAAGACTTAGTACTGTATTGTTAAAATGTCTGTAATATCTAAAACTATCTGTAAATAATTTGATGCAATCCCTATCAAAATTCCAAAGAATTTTTTTATATAAACAGAAAAAACAATTCTATAGTTCATATAGAAACACAAAAGACCATGAATAGTTAAGTGGATGCTAAGAAAGAACAAAGATGGAGGCATCACATTTCCTGACTTCAAAATATATCATGAAGTGACAGTAATCAAAATTGCATGGTAATGAGGTAGCCTAGAAGGAGCTCACATCACTTTCACTTACTTTCCATTTGTCAAACTTCATTACATAACTATATCATGTTACAAGAAAGGCTGGGAAACAACCTATACTTTGATAAACCATTTGTTCAGCTAAAATTGACAGAGAAGTGAGAATGGTTACTGGGAGGTAACTAGCAATCTCTGGCACATAAGACTTTACAAGACAATGGGAAACTGCTTATTTCATCTAGGTAATAAATAATCTTAACAAATCCTACCTGTCTCTTACTAACTGGACCTCACACAGGTATGTTTTCTTGTCTATAAAATAGAGACAAGAAATGGGGATTAATGTCTATAAGGTGTCTGTTAGAGCACCTGGTACATAGTAAGTGTTCAACAATACTAGTAAAGGGGCCCTTTCTTCTCCCCTTTATTGAAAGTATGAAACTGGCAATTCTATCAGGAAGGCTGTATTGTGTAGCTACCTGAAGGCTTAGAACCCAGATGTCTTGGTGGGAATTTCATCTCCTGGCGGGAAACACACACATCTGGAGAGTTTACGATAAATACTTACCCCTGAGAATACAGAGCTTACAGATATTAAAACTAAAATCCATAAGGCAGCAGGATGTGTAGTACACCCAAAGCCTGGTAATCAAGTTAGAAAAGCAGTATTCCTCCCACATACCTACATACCTGGCTGGAGTCAGAAACCCCTAGAGTTGATTAGTTGAAGACCAATTAGGCATTTATGCCTGTATAAGAGACATCCACCCAGAAGATTAAAAAGAAATAAATGGAGTACTGAAACTTTTCTAACCAATAAAATGGAATTTAAAGCCCATTTGTCACTTTCCTGTCATTTTGCCTCATAAAGAACTTACAAAGTATTATGCTAAGTGAAATAAGCCAGTCAGAGAAAGGTAAGTATCACATGATCTCACTCATATGTGAAATCTAATGAACAAAATAAACTGATGAACAAAATAGATCCAGAGACATAGAAGCATGAACAGACTGAGGAATCTCAGAGGGAAGGCAGGGGTGGATGGGGAGAGATTAACCAGGGAACTTATATGCATCTATGCATAACCCATGAACACACACAATAGTGTGGTGAGGGCCTGGGAGGGGTTAGTGTGGGGTGGAGGTGGTCAATGGGGGAAAATAAGGAGGGGTATCTATAATACTTTCAACAATAAAGATGAAAGAGAGAGAGAGAGAGAGAGAGAGAGAGAGAGAGAGAGAGAGAGAGAGACTTGCAGTCCCCAGGAGCTGCCCTATTCTCCCATCCTGAGCAGCAAGCAGGCCTCCTCTGCCATGGCTGGAAGGGAAGGCCCAGGTCTCCAGTGGCTAACTCGTTAGTCTCTGTTCCAGGGAGGGATTTGGGGAATCCTAGAGTCAAGAGTTTTATAACTATTGACACTATACAGATATCTAAACAGGGCTTTTCAGTTTTAAAAGGTGTTTTATATACTTTCTTCTAGAACCCCACTCCTTCCTCTGACTTGCCTAAAGACACATAATACCCAGGCCACCATCCCCAACACTCCCCCAGAGGTGTATGTGAACACCTGTGCATGTGTAAGAGAGTGTTTGAGTGTAAGTATGTGTTGATTACCTTTGAAGTTCAAATGCAGCAAACTCCAGGTGGGTGTCTGGGCTAGAATTACTTGGTATTTGAGGTTTTTATTTTAGTCTTGGAGAAATATTGGACATTCTAATGTTTCATATTTGAATATAGAACGGAGATTTGCTGTGGCATTCATGTTTATCATATAGGAAGTTTAAAATCATGCTTGTTTTTATTAAACAACTTTTTAATTGTAAATTTATTTGTTTGCATAATGAAGTAAAAAAAAATATGCTGGAAAGGATACAGTTTTATTCCAATTCCAGCTCCTCTACCTCTTCACTTTCTGGGGAAATGATGTGACTTCTCTGTGTCAGCATCGCTCCTCTGAACCCGCCACCAGAACAGAAGTCCATTAAAGCAGACACATTTTCCTATTTTGATTATTGATGTATCATCCCTTATATTTAGAACATTACTTGGCCCATAGTAATATATATTGGATGAATCAGTTAAATGGGAATAATAATTCTGTCTCATGGGATTGTTATGAAGATTAAATAAGATAATATATGCAAAGCACCTGACCCAAAATATGGTTCTTTTTTTTAAGTTTTTTATTAAGGTATTATATGTGTACATATCTTACCATTGCCCCCCCCCACCCCACTCCCATACATGCCCTCACCCCCCAATGTTTTGCATCCATTGGTTACTCTTATATGCATGCATATAAGTCCTTCAGTTGATCTCTTATTTCCCCCACCTCTCCCTAACCTTACCGCTGTAATTTGACAGTCTGTTTGATGCTTTACTGCGTCTGTATCTATCTTTTTGTTCATCAGTTTATAATGTTTTTCATTATCCCCAAATGAGTGAGATCATGTGGTATTTTTCTTTCATTGACTGGCTTATTTCACTTAGCATAATGTTCTCTAATTCCATCCAGGTGCCTACAAATGGTAGTAATTCCTTCTTTTTTATGGCAGCATAGTATTCCATTGTGTAGATGTACCATAGTTTTCTGATCCAGTCATCTGCTGATGGGCACTTAGGCTGTTTCCAAATCTTAGCTATTGTAAATTGTGCTGCTATAAACATAGGTGTGCATATATCCTTTCTGATTGGTGTTTCTAGATTCTTAGGATATATTCCTAGGAGTGGGATTACTGGGTCAAATGGGAGTTCCATTTTCAGGTTTTTGAGGAAACTCCATACTGTTCTCCACAGTGGCTGCACCAGTCTGCATTCCCACCAGCAGTGCACGAGGGTTCCTTTTTCTCCGCATCCTCGCCAACACTTGTCGTTTGTTGATTTGTTGATGATAGCCATTCTGACAGGTGTGAGATGGTATCGCATTGTCGTTTTGATTTGCATCTCTCAGATGATTAGTGACTTTGAGCATGTTTTCATGTGTCTCTTGGCTTTCCTTCTGTCTTCTTTCGAAAAGATTCTATTTAGGTCCGTTGCCCATTTTTTTATTGGATCATTTATCTTCCTTTTATTAAGTTGTATAAGCTGCCTGTAGATGTTGGAGATTAAACCTTTATCAGTGATAACATTTGCAAATATGTTCTCCCATACAGTGGGGTTTCTTCTTGTTTTGTTGATGGTTTCTTTTGCTGTGCAAAAGCTTTTTATTTTGATGTAGTCCCATTTGTTTATTTTCTCTTTGGCTTACATTGCCCTAGGGGCAGTATCAGTGAAAAAGTTCTTTTGGCATATGTCTGAGATTTTGCTGCCTGTGGATTCCTCTAGTATTTTTATGGTTTCCCGTCTTATATTTAAGTCCTGTACCCATTTTGAGTTTATTTTTGTGTATGGTGTAAGTTGGTGATCTAGTTTCATTTTTTTGCATGTATCTGTCCAATTTTCCCAACCCATTTATTGAAGAGACTGTCTTGACTCCATTGTATGCTGATGCCTCCTTTGTCAAATATTAATTGCGCATATTAGTTTGGGTCGATATCTGGATTCTCTATTCTATTCCATTGATCTATATGTCTGTTCTTGTGCCAGTACCAGGCTGTTTTGAGGACAGCGGCTTTGTAATACAGCTTGAAGTCTGGTATTGAGATCCCTCCTACTTTATTCTTCTTTCTCAGGATTGCTGTGGCTATTCGGGGTCTTTTTTTATTCCAGATGAATTTTTGGAGAGTTCTTTCTAGGTCTGTGAAATATGCCATTGGTATTTTAATGGGGAGTGCATTGAATCTATAGATTGCTTTGGGTAGTATGGACATTTTAATGATGTTGATTCTACCAATCCATGAACATGGTATGTTCTTCCATCTGTTTACATCTTCCTCTATCTCTTTTTTCAGTGTCCTGTAGTTTTCTGCATATAGGTCTTTTACCTCCTTGGTTAGGTTTATTCCTAAGTATCTTAATTTTTTTGGTGTGATGGAAAATGGGATTGCTTTTTTAGTCTCTCTTTCTGTAAGTTCACTGTTGGTGTATAGAAATGCCATAGATTTCTTGGCATTAATTTTGTATCCTGCTACATTGCCCAATTCATTTATTAAGTCTGTTAGTTTTTTTATGGAGTCTTTCGGGTTTTTTATGTACAATATCATGTCATCTGCAAATAAGGACAGCTTTACGTCTTCTTTTCCAATTTGGATGCCTTTTATTTCTTCTTCTTGTCTAATTGCAGTGGCTAATACTTCCAGTACTATGTCAAACAGGAGTGGTGAGAGTGGGCATCCCTGACTTGTTCCTGTTCTTAGGGGAAATGGTTTTAGTTTTTGCCCATTGAGTATGATGTTAGCTGTGGGTTTATCATATATAGCTTTTATGATGTTGAGGTATGATCCTTCTATTCCCACCTTGTTGAGAGTTTTAATCAAGAAAGGGTGTTGGATTTTGTCAAATGCTTTTTCTGCATCAATTGATATGACTATGTGATTTTTATCTCTCAATTTGTTTATGTGATGTATCACATTTATTGATTTGCGGATATTGTACCATCCTTGCATTCCTGGGATAAACCCTACTTGGTCATGGTGTATGATCTTTCTGATGTATTGCTGGATCTGATTTGCTAGAATTTTGTTCAGGATTTTGGCATCTACATTCATGAGGGATATTGGTCTGTAATTCTCCTTCATTGTGTTGTCTTTATCTGGTTTTGGTATTAGGGTGATGCTGGCTTCATAGAAGGAGCTTGGAAGTGTTCCTTCCTCTTGAATTTTTTGGAATAGTCTGAGGAGGATAGGTTTTAATCTTCCTTGAATGTTTGGTAAAACTCTCCTGTGAAGCCATCTGGCCCCGGGCTTTTGTTTGCCGGAAGCTCTTTGATGATTGCTTCAATTTCTTCCATAGTTACTGGCATGTTGAGCTGTTTAGATTCTTCCTGATTAAGTTTTGGAAGGTTATATTTTTCTAGGAATATGTCCATTTCCTCCAGGTTGTCCAGTTTGTTGGAATAGAGTTGTTCGTAGTATTTTTTAAGAATCCTTTGTATTTCAGCAGGATCTGTTCTTATTTCACCTCTTTCATTTCTTTTTTTTTTTCTTTTCTTTTCAAATTTTTATTAAGGTATTATATGTGTACATATCTTACCATTGCCCCCCACCCCCACCCCACTCCCATACATGCCCTCACCCCCCAATGTTTTGCATCCGTTGGTTACTCTTATATACATGCATACAAGTCCTTCAGTTGATCTCTTATTTCCCCCACCTCTCCCTAACCTTACCCCTGTAATTTGACAGTCTGTTTGATGCTTTACTGCCTCTGTAACTATCTTTTTGTTCATCAGTTTATAATGTTTTTCATTATCCCCAAATGAGTGGGATCATGTGGTATTTTTCTTTCATTGACTGGCTTATTTCACTTAGCATAATGTTCTCTAATTCCATCCAAGTGCCTACAAATGGTAGTAATTCCTTCTTTTTTACGGCAGCATAGTATTCCATTGTGTAGATGTACCATAGTTTTCTGATCCAGTCATCTGCTGATGGGCACCTAGGCTGTTTCCAAATCTTAGCTATTGTAAATTGTGCTGCTATGAACATAGGGGTGCATATATCCTTTCTGATTGGTGTTTCTGGTTTCTTAGGATATATTCCTAGGAGTGGGATTACTGGGTCAAATGGGAGTTCCATTTTCAGGTTTTTGAGGAAACTCCATACTGTTCTCCACAGTGGCTGCACCAGTCTGCATTCCCACCAGCAGTGCACGAGGGTTCCTTTTTCTCCGCATCCTCGCCAACACTTGTCGTTTGTTGATTTGTTGATGATAGCCATTCTGACAGGTGTGAGATGGTATCGCATTGTTGTTTTGATTTGCATCTCTCGGATAGTTAGTGACTTTGAGCATGTTTTCATGTATCTCTTGGCCTTCCTTCTGTCTTCTTTCGAAAAGATTCTATTTAGGTCCGTTGCCCATTTTTTTATTGGATCCTTTATCTTCCTTTTATTAAGTTGTATAAGCTGCCTGTAGATGTTGGAAATTAAACCTTTATCAGTGATACCATTTGCAAATATGTTCTCCCATACAGTGGGGTTTCTTGTTGTTTTGTTGATGGTTTCTTTTGCTGTGCAAAAGCTTTTTATTTTGATGTAGTCCCATTTGTTTATTTTCTGTTTGGCTTCCATTGCCCTAGGGGCAGTATCAGTGAAAAAGTTCTTTTGGCATATGTCTGAGATTTTGCTGCCTGTGGATTCCTCCAGTATTTTTATGGTTTCCCGTCTTATATTTAAGTCCTGTACCCATTTTGAGTTTATTTTTGTGTATGGTGTAAGTTGGTGATCTAGTTTCATTTTTTTGCATGTATCTGTCCAATTTTCCCAACCCATTTATTGAAGAGACTGTCTTGACTCCATTGTATGCTCATGCCTCTTTTGTCAAATATTAAATGCGCTTATTTTTTTGGGTCGATATCTGGATTCTCTATTCTGTTCCATTGATCTATATGTCTGTTCTTGTGCCAGTACCAGGCTGTTTTGAGGACAGTGGCTTTGTAATACAGCTTGAAATCTGGTATTGAGATCCCTCCTACTTTATTCTTCTTTCTCAGGATTGCTGTGGCTATTCGGGGTCATTTTTATTCCAGATGAATTTTTGGAGAGTTCTTTCTAGGTCTGTGAAATATGCCGTTGGTATTTTAATGGGGAGTGCATTGAATCTATAGATTGCTTTGGGTAGTATGGACATTTTAATGATGTTGATTCTACCAATCCATGAACATGGTATGTTCTTCCATCTGTTTACATCTTCCTCTATCTCTTTTTTCAGTGTCCTGTAGTTTTCCGCATATAGGTCTTTTACCTCCTTGGTTAGGTTTATTCCTAAGTATCTAAATTTTTTTGGTGCGATGGAAAATGGGATTGCTTTTTTAGTCTCTCTTTCTGTAAGTTCATTGTTGGTGTATAGAAATGCCATAGATTTCTTGGTGTTAATTTTGTATCCTGCTACATTGCCGAATTCATTTATTAAGTCTGTTAGTTTTTTGATGGAGTCTTTCGGGTTTTTTATGTACAATATCATGTCATCTGCAAATAAGGACAGCTTTACTTCTTCTTTTCCAATTTGGATGCCTTTTATTTCTTCTTCTTGTCTAATTGCAGTGGCGAATACTTCCAGTACTATGTCAAACAGGAGTGGTGAGAGTGGGCATCCCTGTCTTGTTCCTGTTCTTAGGGGAAATGGTTTTAGTTTTTGCCCATTGAGTATGATGTTAGCTGTGGGTTTATCATATATAGCTTTTATTATGTTGAGGTATGATCCTTCTATTCCCACCTTGTTGAGAGTTTTTATCAAGAAAGGGTGTTGGATTTTGTCAAATGCTTTTTCTGCATCAATTGATATGACTATGTGATTTTTATCTCTCAATTTGTTTATGTGATGTATCACATTTATTGATTTGCGGATATTGAACCATCCTTGCATTCCTGGGATAAATCCTACTTGGTCATGGTGTATGATCTTTCTGATGTACTGCTGGATCCGATTTGCTAGAATTTTATTGAGGATTTTGGCATCTACATTCATGAGGGATATTGGCCTGTAATTCTCCTTCATTGTGTTGTCTTTATCTGGTTTTGGTATTAGGGTGATGCTGGCTTCATAGAAGGAGCTTGGAAGTGTTCCTTCCTCTTGAATTTTTTGGAATAGTCTGAGGAGGATAGGTTTTAGTTCTTCCTTGAATGTTTGGTATAACTCTCCTGTGAAGCCGTCTGGCCCCGGGCTTTTGTTTGCTGGAAGCTCTTTGATGACTGCTTCAATTTCTTCCATAGTTACTGGCATGTTGAGCTGTTTAGATTCTTCCTGATTAAGTTTTGGAAGGTTATATTTTTCTAGGAATATGTCCATTTCCTCCAGGTTGTCCAGTTTGTTGGAATAGAGTTGTTCGTAGAATTTTTTAAGAATCCTTTGTATTTCAGCAGGATCTGTTCTTATTTCACCTCTTTCATTTCTGATTTTGTTTATTTGGGTCCTCTCTCTTTGCTTCTTGGTGAGCCTGGCTAGAGGTTCATCAATCTTGTTTATCCTTTCAAAGAACCAGCTCTTGGTTTTGTTGATCTTTTCTATTGTTTCTTTGGTCTCTATGTCGTTTATCTCTGCTCTTATCTTTATTATTTCCTTCCTTCTGCTAACACTGGGCTTTTCTTGTTGCTCCTTTTCTAACTCTCTGAGTTGTTGGGTTAGGTAATTTATTACCATTGTTTCTTGTTTTTTGCAGTAGGCTTGTAGAGCTATGAACTTCCCTCTCAAGACTGCTTTTGCTATGTCCCATAGATTTTGGATTGTAGTGTTCTCATTGTCATTTGTTGCCATGATGTTTTTTATTTCTTCTTTGATCTCTCTGGTAACCCAGTCATGGTTTAATAGCATGCTGTTTAGTCTCCATGTGTTTGATTTCTTTGGGTTGTTTTATTGTAGTTGATTTCCAGTTTTATGCCACTGTGGTCTGAGAAGATGCTTGATATGATTTCTATCTTCTTGAATTTGAAGAGACTTTGCCTATGTCCCAATATATGGTCTATCTTTGAAAATGACCCATGTGCACTTGAGAAGAATGTATATTCTGTGGCTTTGGGGTGAAATGTTCTGAAGATGTAAATTAATTTCATCTGGTCTAGTGAGTCATTTAGGATTGATGTTTCTTTGCTGATTTTTTGTTTAGAGGATTTGTCCAATGGTGATAGTGGGGTATTAAAGTCTCCTACTATGATTGTATTGCTGTCAATCTCTCCCTTGATATCTTCCAGGAGTTTTTTTATGTATTTGG
The DNA here is from genome assembly GCF_963455305.1 of Plecotus auritus. Lineage (NCBI taxonomy): Eukaryota > Metazoa > Chordata > Mammalia > Chiroptera > Vespertilionidae > Plecotus > Plecotus auritus. The sequence goes on along the minus strand of NC_137772.1, from coordinate 95,646,259 downwards.
GTGCTCCTGTATTGGGTGCATATATGTTTACCAGAGTTATTTCTTCTTGTTGGATTGCTCCCTTTAGTATTATGAAGTGGCCTTCCTTATCTCTTGTTATGTCCTTCACTTTGAGATCTAATTTGTCAGATATAAGTATTGCTACCCCAGCTTTTTTTTCAGTTCCATTTGCCTGGAAAACCTTTTTCCATCCCTTCACCCTCAGTCTGTGTGCGTCTTTTTTTCTGAGGTGTGTTTCTTATAGACAGCAGATATATGGGTCGTGTTTTCTTATCCAATCCGTTACCCTATGTCTTTTGATTGGGGCATTTAATCCATTTACATTTAAAGTTATTATTGATAGGTGCTTATTTGTCGCCATTCCTATTCTTTACCCCTGTGTTCCTTCTTCTCTTCCTATTTCTTTTTTTTACAGCAGACCCTTTAGCATTTCTTGCATTGCTGGTTTGGTGGTAATAAATTCCCTTAGTCCTTTTTTGTCTGTGAAGCTCCTGATTTCACCTTCAATTTTGATTGACAGCCTTGCTGGGTACAGTATTCTTGGATTCAGACCCTTCCTTTGCATGACTTTGTATATTTCATTCCATTTCCTTCTGGCCTGATGAGTTTCTGTTGAGAAATCAGTTGCTAGTCTGATGGGGGTTCCTTTGTATGTAACTTTCTGTCACTCTCTTGCCGCTTTTAAGATTCTTACTTTGTCGTTGGTGTTTGCCAATTTAATTATAATGTGCCTTGGCGTCGGTCTTTTTGGGTTCATTTTGCTTGGGACTCTGTGAGCTTCTTGGATTTGTGTGGGTTTTTTCTTCCCTATATCAGGGAAATTTTCTGTCATTATTTCTTCAAAGAGGTTTTCTATTCCTTGCTCAGCTTCCTTTCCTTCTGGAACCCCTATTATGTGGATGTTGTTTTGTTTTGTGTTGTCCCAAAGTTCCCTTAGGCTCTCCTCCTGCCTTTTAATTTTTTTTTCTAGAAGTTGCTCTACTTGGGTATTTTTTCCCATCTTGTCTTCTAGCTCACTGATGCGGTCCTCTGCTTCTTCTAGTCTACTCTTGATGCTTTCTATTGAGTTCTTTACAGCAGCGATGTCATTTTTCATTTATTCTTGGTTCTTCTTCATTTCCTCTTGGTTCTTGCTCATATTGTCGAATTTGTCTTCCATTCTTTTCAGCCACCTTATGACCATTTCTCTGAATTCTTTCTCTGGAAGGTTGCTTGCCTCCATTTCGTTTACTTCCTTTTCTGGTGATGCCTGCTTTTCTTTCATATGTGGGCTGTGTCTTTGTCTCCCCATGGTCTCTCTTCTCTGGGTGTCTGGTTATGTAGTTCTCTCTCTCCTGCGTTGATTTAAAGGCACATAATACAGCACTACCAGGTACAACTCACAAGGCACTGAATAGAAATATATTCACGATATTAATAACTCCAATAAAGGTGACCACCAGAGAAAGGCAAATTAGGTGATAGGAGAGAAAGAAGAAGAGGAAGAAGAAAGAAAGAAGAAAAAAAAAAATAAAAAGGATTGTCAAAATGAAATTGGGAAAAGGGAAAGAAAAAAAATAAAAAAAAATAGAAAGAGAGACAAGAAAGAGACTAAGAGAGAAAGGGAAACAGACTATATATATTGGGGATAAAACTCCAATAGAACAATCACTAATCCCAGCAAATGCCAGCAACAAGTGCCTGGGGATTAATACAAACTACAACACCAACTAATATTCAGTGAGGCAAGGGAAAGCTGAAGCACAAAACAAACAAAATATAAACAAAAGAAGAATAAGCAAGACAATCTCACAAAAAATCATAAAAATTCAATATAATCTACATTCATGCGAACAACAACAAAAGGACAGAGAGAAAAACAATTTTTTGGATAGTTAAGACAGCGAAGAGAGAGGTGTGTATGGACTTGGAGCAGGGGATTGGAGATTAGATATGTAAGTAGGGTGAAATTTTAACAGGGGGTAAACAGAAAGAATAGGGAAAATCTAAAGCAGGAAAGGGGTAAGATAAACAGGACACCGAACAGGGGAATGTTAGGAAGAGAGTGATGGCATAAAGGTAGAGATGAGATAAAGTAAAACGATGCTAAAGGAAAGATAAAAATAGAATGTAGAACACTAATCCCAAAATAAAATGAAGAGAAAATAAAATGACACTTAAAAAAAAAGATAAAATAGCAGTAGTAATAATACTGATTGAAAATAAAAATGTAATAATTAAAAAGGTAAAATCAAGTGATGAAAAAAGAAAAAAAGGTTAGTTTCTTGAGTAAAAGATGCAAAAAATGAGAATTAAAAAAAATATAAAAACATAAAAAATAAAAATAAAGTGTGGAGTAGTGAAGGTCATTCACTTCCTCTGTTGTTCTGTTTGGCACGCCTGTTTCTCAGTCTGGACAGTATTGCAGTTCCCTGCGTTCCACTGCTCTTCAGTGTTGTAAGCCAGTCCTGATTTTAAGCAGGCGGTGTGTCTTAATTTCTCCTATTCCTTTATTTTTGATTACACAAGAGTCAATTTGTGATTCAGCCCCTGGGTGGCAGTGTTTCTGGATTGACTTCCGGGTCTATCTATGGCCTCTCTAGGCAATGTTAGAGCCTTCTTTCCCTGTGGCACTTACTACCGGTTTGTGGGAGTGGGCTGCCTCAGAACTGGCTCTCAGATGGTCACTCCCTGCTCAGATCTCCAGGTTCCAGAAAAACAACTTTCCCCTGCAGTCTCCCAGGGTGTCCCCAACTGGGTGATCCTTTGTATTGGGCTTAGTAATCAGAAGCAAGAATTTCAAGAGGAAAAAGCCCAAGTGTGCGAACTCCGGGGTTGCGCGTAAGTCTGGGCAGTCTGAAATTCTTAGGGTGTCCCTGCACTTCAGATCAAAATGGGTTGCTTTTTAGAGAGTCCTTCTGTTAGCAGCTCTGAGGACCCCTTTCCACATTCACAGATCACGCCAGCCCCAACAGCCACGGATTTTTCTAGGCACAGACTTCCCTGGTCCTCCAGCTCCTGCAAAACGTGCGTACCTCTCTCCCGCCGGGACCAGAGACCTCACCTTATCCCAGGCGAAATCTGACCTTTCCGTGGTGGAGTGTAGAGCTCCTCTGAACCCGTGTGTTTGCGCCAATTGGGGAGCGTTGTTCTGGGGCTCGCAGCTGTTCCGTGGGTGCCGCAGTTGTCCCAAAATATGGTTCTTAGTTAGTGCTTGGGAGTCTCTATATTTGCATGCTGTTGTGCTGGTTAAAAACATGGCTTAAATGGCCCAGCTGGTGTGGCTCAGTGGTTGAACATCAACCTATGAACCAGGAGGTCACGGTTCAATTCCTGGTCAGGACACATGTAAACGTTGCAGGTTCGATCAGTGATTCTCTCTCATCATTGATGTTTCTATCTCTCTCTCCTCCCTTCCTCTCTGAAATCAATTTCAAAAATACCACATGTCTTAAATGTAGTGTTATATCTAATTTTTCAGAGACTATGATTACTTATTGCCATTGGGAAGAGATTAGCAGAACCTGCACTCATTTTTATCTGGAACCTCTACACATCAGCATTCCACTGTTACTGTTCTTGCCGAGGTGATCAGTAACTTCCATGTTGTTAAACCAATGGCACATTTCAGTCAGTCCTCCCCTCACATGACTTGTCAACACAATCAGTTGGTCACTCTTCCCAAGCTGCTTTCTTCACTTGGTGTCAGGACACCCACACATTCTTGAGTTTTGTTCAATCTCATTGATTGCTCATTGTTGATCCTCTTTGCTTGTTCCTATTTTCTTCCCAACCTATTAAGCTGCCCCAAGTCAGTGGGCCTCTCCTTTACCTGTATTCTCTCCCTGCATTGGTCAGAGACCTGATGGAAAAATCTAGGTAATTTGAGGTAAGTTTAATAATGGGACTTTTTATAAAGATGCGAACACAGTTTAGGGACATCAACAATTAATAATCCAGTATTCTGGAATTACAAACAGGGGGGAGTTGGAGGGAGTAGAAGCAGGAGTGGTTCCTAGAACCTGGCGAGGGTAACTGAGGGTGTGGACTGACTGATGGGAGCCGTGGCCTTTGACATAGGGTGACAGGACAGTGGAGGATTGTTCTAGATTAAATGAGACTTAGACAATATAACAAGTGAATGTGTGAGCATTAATGAGATCCTATATTTTTAAAAGTCAGCTATAAAAAACTTGTATTAGGACAACTACGGATATTTGAATATGGATTGCTAAATAATAGATATTATTGAAACAATATTAAATTTTAAGGGTGTTGTATGCTAAACAAAGGCCAAACTTGGCTCTTGTTGAGCTGGTCTGATTTCTCTCTGCCCCACTTGTCACTGATAGCCCAAGAGCAGATCCACATCTTGGTAAATAATACCTCTGCTGCAGCAAACCACCAGGAATCAGAACCCAGTGCTTACAAGGCTCCCTCCCTTCACTGACCATCTAATCTTTCTGTTCCCACTCATGTCAGTTACATTGTTTAGGTAGCTCTGGCTGGTAAGATCAAGAAGGCGGGGCTCTTTGCCTGTTGTCTTTATTGATATACTACAAGCACTTAGAAGAGTGACACATAGTAAGTGTTAAATAAATATCTGCTGGCTAAGTGCATTGGCTATAGGAAGCCAAGTGATAATGGCATATTAATGTTTATATTAAACTAGAGGCCCAGTGCATGGGATTCGTGCACTGGTGGGGGGCATGGCCTGTGGGGATCGGGCCGCTGTGGGAGTGCCACTCATCCCGGTCAGCCAAGCGGCTGTGGAACCGCCCTCTGAGAGGCTGTTCCCACTGTGGGAGTGCACTGACCACCAGGGGGAAGTTCCTGCATTGAGCGTCTGCCCCCTGGTGGTCAGTGTGCATCACAGCGACTGGTCGACCGGTCATTCTGGTTGTTCCGCCATTCGGTCGCTGGGCTTTTATTTTTTATTTTTTTAATAAATCTTTATTGTTCACATTATTACAATTGTTCCTCTTTTCCCCCCCCATAGCTCCCCTCCATCCGGTTCCCACCCCACACTTTGCCCTTACCCCCACCCCCACTGTCCTCATCCATATGTGTACAATTTTTGTCCAGTCTCTTCCCGCACCCCCCACACCGCTTTCCCCCTGAGTATTGTCAGTCCACTCCCTTTCTATGCCCCTGATTCTATTATGTTCACCAGTTTATTCTGTTCATCATATTTTTTATTCACTAGATTTTTAGATTCACTTGTTGATAGATATGTATTTGTTGTTCATAATTTTTATCTTTACCTTTTTCTTCTTCTTCCTCTTCTTAAAGAATACCTTTCAGCATTTCATATAATACTGGTTTGGTGGTGATGAACTCCTTTAGCTTTTTCTTATCAGTGAAGCTCTTTATCTGCCCTTCAATTCTGAATGATAGCTTTGCTGGGTGGGTTAATCTTGGTTGTAGGTTCTTGCTATTCATCACTTTGAATATTTCTTGCCACTCCCGTCTGGCCTGCATAGTTTCTGTTGAGAAATCAGCTGACAGTTGTATGGGTACTCCCTTCTAGGTAACTAACTGTTTTTCTCTTGCTGCTTTTAATATTCTCTCTGTCTTTTGCTGTTGGCATTTTAATTATGATGTGTCTTGGTGTGGTCCTCTTTGGATTCCTTTTGTTTGAGGTTCTCTGCACTTCCTGGATTTGTAAGTCTATTTCTTTCACCAGGTGGGGGAAGATTTCTGTCATTATTTCTTCAAATAGGTTTTCAGTATCTTGCTCTCTCTCTTTTTCTGGCACCCCCATAATTCGGATGTTGGTACGCTTGAAAGTTGTCCCAGAGGCTCCTTACACTATCTTCAAATTTTTGGATTCTTTTTTCTTTTTGCTTTTCTGGTTGAGTGTTTTTTGCTTCTTTGTATTTCAAATCTTTGACTTGATTCTTGCAATTCTCTAGTCTGCTGTTGGATCTCTGTATATTATATTTTATTTCAGTGTATGATTAATTTCTAGTTGGTCCTTTTTCATATCCTCGAGGGACTTGCTAAATTTATCGGCCTTTCTAGAAAATTCTTGAAAAACCTTATAACTGTGGTTTTGAACTCTATATCCAGTCGTTTGCTTTCCTCCATTTCTTTCATTTGTGACCTGTTTCTTTGTCTCCGCATTTTGGCTGCTTCCCTGAGTTGATAAGGTGGCTTTGTGTGCTAGGTGTCCTATAGGGCCCAGTGGCTCAGCCTCCCCAGTTACCTGAGGTGGACACTCTTGGTGTACCCCTTTGTGGACTGTGTGCACAGTCTTGTTGTAGTTAAGCCTTGATTGTTGTTGGTATCACTGGGAGGAATTGACCTCCAGGCAATTTGCTGTGAGGATCAGCTGTGTCTACTATGGGAGAACTTCTGTGCTCGAGACACCCTTATGAGACAAGAGTTGCTTCAGTGGGGCTTTGGTGTTCACTGAGTCTGCCCCCTGAGTGTGTCCCTTGTGGATCTGAGGAGTTGTAATATGGATGGTCCCACTCTGATCCCTAGGTACACTGGCTCTTGGATCTCCAAGGAGGTGCTAATTTAGCCTCTGCCTGAGGCCACCCAACAGGAGCTACAGAGAGATCTGCAGATTCCTCTTCTGTGTTTGGGTTTTGGAGGTGCCCAGATGAGGCCCAGCTGTGAAGCAATGCAAGCTGCTGCGGAGCCTTGGGCCTTCTTTTGGATGTTCTAGGTCTTACTGACTCAGCTGTAGGTAAGTTTAAAATTCAAAGGACCAGGCCATTCATATGCAAAAGCCTCTGTGCTCAGCTTGGATGGGGCAGAGTCTCATGGTGGAGCAAACAGCTATGGCTTCATGGGGCGGGATCACAGGGCGGGGCAAACAGCTATGGTTTCCTGTCAGCCCTGCCCTAAGAGGCCCCTAGTTCTCAGTGTCCCATGGTAATCACTGCAAGCACCTCTGAGAGAAAGCCACCCTCGAGTTTCGCCCGCTGCCAGACAGTCCAGTTTCTCCCCGAATGAGTCTGGGTCCCCAGAGTCTTGCCCGGAACTGGAGTTCAGAGCAGTCAGGAGCTTTTGTCTCCCTCCTGATTGAGAAAGCCCACCGAATACTCAGTTGCCAGCCCTCTCCATGTGCGCCTCCATACCTCTGCCTTCCGCAGCTCCTGTAAGTCTCAGCGTGCTTTTCTCTTTCCTTCTAGTTGTAGAATTTCCACTCAGCCAGCCTTCCTGTGGTTCTGGATGATGTCCGTTTTGTCTTTTAGTTGTAGTTTTGAAAATGTTGTGCGAGGCAGCAGTTTAGGTGTTTACCTATGCCGCCATCTTGGTTTCTCTCTGGGCTTTTATTATATAGGATAGTAATGTGTAACTCACTTATTAATTCTACTTAGTTATAAATTATCCCTTGAGTTTTCTTTTTGGATGAGTATATCAACTGTGAAAAATGACAGTTTGCATCTTAGTTCCCAATCCTTGCAGATTTTATTTTTCTTACTGTGCCGGCAGTGTCTCCAGTACAATGTTGACTAGAGGTGCTGGTCTCAGGCTTTATTGCCTTGTTCCTTTTTTTCAGAGAGAGAGCTTTTTCTGATTACCATCAGGAATAGCACTCTCTGTGGGATTTTAGCAGATACTTTAAAAAATCAGATTAAGGTATTTCCTTTCTATTTCTAGTTTTCTAAGAGTTTTTAAAAATAATCATTTATGGGTGTTCCCACTCATTTTACACCTACTATTTTGAGGGATATTCTTCTCACACCATTGAGAAATTATCTGCTTTCCAGTGCCTCACAGTCCAATTCACAAATCCTTATTAATTTTCAATGAGGGAGGCTCATGTCCTGCCTTGTATTTTGTGCACCATAAAGTATGCCAGTATGGAGAAGCAAATCAATTTTTTAACTGGCATTGTGTCACCCAACCTTAATGTCACACTGCATTACATGTGAATTGCCAGGAATAAGACATTCCATGCTATATAAAATGCATTAAAATGTGAAATATACATTGCATATTCCAAGTCAGCTGACTTATGGGGCTTTCTGGTGAGACCCCAGGTCCTTAGGATCTTTTCCTTTTGTTGTATGTGAGAATTTCATTTGCACACTAATGACAGTAACTCTGAGGTCTCAGCACAATGACATAACGGTGACAGAAGCTAAGACTCAGAGAAAGAGATTGATTTTTTGAATAAAAATTCAACTGTAATTTAGTTCTTGAAAGGGGGTCAGCAAGCTGGTCTCTCCTAATGGCTGGAGGAAGCTTAAGAGTTCAGCAACTCTGAAGGTTTCAGAATTCTCTGAACTCAGCTCTCTTTCATTTCTTGTCATTCTCCATCCCCCACTCCACCCCTTTACCCTTCCAGTCCTCACCCTGACATGTGTTTTTTTTCCTCACTGTCAGTGAAAACAAGTGTGATACGAATCATTACACTCAAGAGTTGACATACAGTTGACTTGCCTGAGAGTCTGCATTTTCATTTAATGCTGAAAATCAGCCTTTATGCGAATGATTGGTGGGGGGAGGGGAGAGAATGTGGGGGAAGGAGGACAAAAAGACAATGGTTTCAGTGACTCAGAACTGGTAAAGTGTGTGTGGGGGGTGAGGGAGAGCCCTTGGTAGAGTTACCTTTGTACCTAAACAGTCCCTCAGAATGGTAAGAAAATGGAAAGGGAGCTAGCTTATCAGCACATTGATACGCAGTGAAAGCTCCCTTAAATACCTCTCAGTTCCCTGTGCACAGGGAGCTGGGAAGTAAAGCCGCTGCCAGAGGAAGAAAATGATTTGCCTCAACACTCTCTTTGCCAAGCAAGTTCTTTCATTTCTGGGGCGCACACCATCATCTTGTCTCTGAGGCACTAAAAGAACCGCTGGTGCAGTCAGTTCACAGAACACCCTTCAGTTCAACAACCAGCGGGAGGAAGAAACCCAGATGTCAGTAACAGTTGTTTCGTGAATTGACGGTTACTTTCAGTCATCCAGATCCATCCTTGGCTTCTGTGCTCAGTTGCTGCCAAGTCTGTGAAGTGTGATGTGTGGAAACTGTAGGCGGAGGCGGACCCTGCTGGGAGGCGGCCCACGACGTGCCAGGTGACAGAGAATGAGGCTCACCATGGCCAACAGGTGCTTCTTTGGCTGGGAAGGACCTTGCTGCAAGGGGCAGCCATTATTCTCATCACAGGCAGCCTGCCTCTAGTTTGCACGGTGGTACATACCCTCAACAGTCACCATAGCTGAGTGCCTTTTGTGAGAAAGAAGCTTTACAAATATTATTACTTATTTTTTAACAAATCAGCAAGGTAGGAGTTGTGGTCCCACCCTGCTCTTCTCTTACGTAAGGATTTTAGAGAAGTCATTTATTCTACTAACCAGCAGGGAGAGGCAGAGGCAGAATTTGAACCCACCTCTGTCCATTGCCAAAGTCAAAGTTCTCTTTGGGATACCATCGGTGCCTCATCCAGGCATAATGTGGTGGCTGAGAGCATAGGTTCTGGAACCTGACAAAGATAGGCTCAAATCCTGGCACCTCTACGGACCATGGGACCTTGGGCAATTTACTTAACCTTTCTGAATTTCAGTTTTCCTGTCAACAAAATGCATTCATGGAACCAATGAATACAAAATCAATTGTCTAAAGCCTGGGGCATTATAAATGTGGAAAAGGCTATTTTTGTTTTTGTTTTTGTTTTTCATTTTTTCTTTAAACCATTATTCTTAATAATATCAGTAAGAATAGTGACTTGAGATTGTTTTAAACTCATATTATAGTTACAAACCTTTTTCTTTCCTCGTCCTTACCACTTACAAATCCTTGGCAAGTCTTTGAGAACTATAACACAAGAGTCAATATTTAATTGCCTCTCTCTAAATTTTAGTGAACACTTATTAGTTAATGATGCATGAGGCTTCTACTAAGCTCACTTTATTAATTGACTTTTATTTTATTTTTTGTTAATCCTCACTTGAGGATATTTTCCCATTGATTCTTAGAGAGAGTGGAAGGAAGGACAAGAGACAGAGAGAGAAACGTCAATGTGTCATCGATTGGTTGCCTCCCAAATGAGCCCGACAATGGCCGGTAATTGAGCCTGAAACAGAGGCATGTGCCCTTAACCAGAATCGAACCAGAGACCCTTCAGTCCACAGGCTGATGCTCTGTCCACTGAACCAAACCAGCTAGGACTCATTCAACATTTTAAAAATGCTATTAGGTTGCTTCCTCATACTGTCGTGCTCTGCTCCTGCACAGGTTGGAGGTGGAGTGCAGGAACAAAATGGTTTCAGCCAAGGATTTCCAAGGACTGATGTTCTGAACACCAGGGCTGGGATTTGCCAGAGCCCACCCTGACCTGGTTTTATTGGTGGCAGGAGAAACAAATTGAAACTCAATGATTTGAAAATAAGAGTAAATTATAGAACTGAGGTTACTGAACGAAATTAAAATTTTCCCTATTAGATAATATAATATACAGATGAGGTATTGGAGAGAGAGAGTGGGGGCGGGGGGCGGGGAAAAATGCTAATGTTGAAGTCACATATTCTAAGAGATAAGCAGGTGATGTTTGTAACCAAGTTTTTTTGAAATGAATCTGCCTAATGTTCAGGTTGGAGCTGTATAGCCTGATCGTGTGTGGTCTATGCAAAAGCTGAGAAGGGCCTAGGGTGGGGGTGCACCTTTCTGAGCACTGTTACATGCAACCTGAGGTGTTTTGTCCATCCCATCAGGTCTACACATGTAAGCAACTTCTGGAGCCGGACTCTGTCCTCTCCATGCTGTATGGTGATTATGAGAATGTTGTTATTGAGGGCAGTGATTTCTCAGACACACATGAATCATCTGGGGAATCTTCTTAGAATGAAGGTTCTGACTCAGTAGGGTTCGGCTGGGACCAAGATTATGCATTTCTGACAAGCTTCCAGGTGATGCTGATGCTTCTGGTCTCTAGATCATACTTGGAGGATCAAGGGTCTAGATCAGTGTGAACAATAAAAAAAATGGTTTCTCTGTTTAACACCTGTGTCCCTGAAGATAGCTAAATGAAAGGCTCTGAAACTATGTGAACATGGCTGTGCAGACTCCTTTTGGGGCCTTCAAGACTTATTTGGAGTGTCTCCCCTCCTCCAGGAAGCCTTCCTTGACTAGCCAAAGCAGAGGAGAGCACTTTCTGCTCAGTGAGCCCTCAGGGCTTGCTGCAGGACTTTAGTGCATAGCATGCTGCTTTAACTACATGCATGCATTTTTCTCTCCCTCCTGGACTATGTGTCCCTAGAATGCTGGGACTTCTTTGCAATCCTATTGACTGGCTCAATTACTGTCTCATAGAGATGTTAGTTTCCTATTGTTGCTGGATCAAATTACCACAAACTTAGTGGCTTAAAACAACACAAATAAATGACCTTATAGTTCTGTAGGTTAGAAGTCTAACCTGGGTCTAAGCATCTGTTTCATTCTCCAGCTTCTAGAGGCTGCCTACATTCCTTGACTTGTGGCCTCTTCCTCTATGTGTATTGCGTCCTTTTCATGTTGCATCATCTGACTTCCTATTTATGAATTTATTTTTTATTAAAACTTCTTTAATGTTGACATTATTGCAGGTGTCTCTCCCCCACCTTTGCCCATCTCTTCCCACCTCTGCATCCCCATCCCTTGGCCTTCACCAAACTATTGTCCACGTCCATGGGGTATGCATATATATTCCCTTTTTTTAATTTAGAGTTTTACATATGTCTCCTTTTTCCACGATTGACACCCCCCCCCCAGCCACTCCTACCCCGGGCAAGCCCTCACTGCCCCAGGTGTCTGTGTCCATTGGTTATGCTAATATGCATGCATACAAGTCCTTTGGTTGCTCTCTAACCCCCTGCCACCTCCCCTGCCATTTGTCTCTGGATATATTCTTGTTCATCAAATTATGTTGATCATTATATCCCACATATGAGTGAGATCATGTGATATTGATCTTTCTCCAAATGGCTTATTTCACTTAGCATAATGCTCTCCAGTTCCATCAATGCTGTTGCAAATGGTAAAAGTTCCTCCTTTTTTATAGAGGCATAGTATTCCATTGTGTAGATGTACCACAGTTTTTTTTATATCCACTCATCTGCTGATGGGCACTTAGGTTGTTTCCAAATCTTAGCTGTTGTAAATTGTGCTGCTGTGAACATAGGGGTGCATATATCCTTTCTGATTGGTGTTTCTGGTTTCATGGGATATAGTCCTAGAAGTGGGATTACTGGGTCAAATGGGAGTTCCATTTTTAACTTTTTGAGGAAACTCCATACTATCTTCCACAGTGGCTGCACCAATCTGCATTCCCATCAGCAGTGCACAAGGGTTCTTTTTTCTCCACATCCTCACCAGCATGTGTTGTTGGTTGATTTGTTGATGATAACCATTCTGACAGGTGTGAGATGGTATCTCATTGCTGTTTTGATTTGCATCTCTCGGATGATTAGTGACTTTGAGCATGTTTTCACATGTCTCTCGGCCTTCTGTACGTGTTCTTTCGAAAAGTGTCTATTTAGGTCCTTTGCCCATTTTTTGATTGGATTGTTTATATTCCTTTTGTAAAGTTGTATGAGTTCTCTGTAAATGTTGGAGATTAAACCCTTATCTGAAATAGCATTGGCAAATATGTTCTCCCATGCAGTGGGCTTTCTTATTGTTTTGTTGATGGTTTCTTGTGCGGTGCAGAGCTTTTTATTTTGATGTAGTCCTATTTGTTTATTTTCTCTTTAGTCTCCATTGCCCTAGGAGCTGCGTCAGTAAAGATATTACTACGACATATGTCTGCTATTTTGCTGCCTATGGAGTGTTATAGGGTTTTTATGGTTTCCCGTCTTATATTTAAGTCCTTTAGCCATTTGGAGTTTATCTTTGTGTATGGTGTAAGTTGGTGATCTAGTTTCATTTTTTTGCATGTATCTGACCAAATTTCCCAGTACCATTTATTGAAGAGACTGTCTTGACTCCATTGTATGCTCTTGCCTCCTTTGTCAAATATTAATTGAGCATAATGGATTGGGTCAATTTCTGGGTTCTCCGTGCTGTTCCATTGGTCTATATGTCTGTCCTTATGCCAGTACCAGGTAGTTTTGAGAACCATGGCTTGATAATATAGCTTGATATCTGATATTGTGATTCCTCCAACTTTGTTCTTCTTTCTCAGGATTGCTGTGACTATTCAGGGTCTTTTTTTAATCCAGATGAATTTTTGGAGAGTTTGTTCTATATCTTTGAAATATGCCTTTGGTATTTTAATGGGGAGTGCATTGAATCTGTAGATTGCTTTGGGTATTATGAACATTTTAATGATGTTGATTCTACCAATCCATGAACATGGTATGCTCTTCCATTTGTTTTTATGTCTTCCTCTGTCTCTTTTTTTCAATGTCCTGTAGTTTTCTGAGTACAGGTCTTTTGCATCCTTAGTTAAGTTTATTCCTAGGTATCTTAATTTTTTTTGGTGCAATGATAAATGGGATTGTTTTTTTTAGTTTCCTTTTCTGTGAGTTCATTATTAGTATATAAAAAGGCCATAGATTTCTGGGTGTTAATTTTGTGTCCTGCTACATTGCTGAATTAATTTATTAGGTTTAGTAGTTTTTTGATGGAGTCTTTGGGGTTTTCTATGTATAGTACCATGTCATCTGAGAATAAGGACAGTTTTACTTCTTCTTTTCCAATGTGGCTGCCTTTTGTATATTCTTCTTGTCTGATAACTATGGCTAACACTTCCAGTACTATATCGAACAGGAGTGGTGAAAGTGGGCATCCCTGTTGCCGCGACCTTCGAGGCAGGGTTCAAGATCTGAAGGAGGGGCCAATGCACAAATAAAAATGCTATACAAGAAATATGAATTTAGAAGGCATTGGGGGCCAGGTGGAACCTCTTTCTTGAAGAGACACACCAAATTCTGGCCAGTCAGCTTTTTATACACTTGAATACACATTTGCCCTTTAGCAATGCATACAGGCAGATCAAAGGTAAAGTTTGGTAAACACCATAAAGATTATCAGGCTAGGAAATTGCCTTGAGCCATTGAGCCCACAGCAGGGCAGTATTATGCTGATTTCAACCCTGCTGAATATCAAAGTTTATTGGCCTTCCAACGGGTCTTTTTGCATTAATATGCTAACTGCTGTTTTCTTTAGCCTCTGGCACCTGTCTTGTTCCCATTCTTAGGGGAAATGAGTTTAGTTTTTGCCCTTAGGGTATGATGTTGTCTATAGGTTTGTCATATAAGGCTTTTATTATGTTGAGGTATGATCCTTCTATTCCCACTTTGCTGAGAGTTTTTATCAAGAAAGGGTGTTGGATTTTGTCAAATGCTTTTTCTGCACCAATTGATATGATTATGTGATTTTTGTCTCTCAATTTGTTTATGTGATGTATCACATTTATTGATTTGTGGATATTGTACCATCCCTGCATCCCTGGAATAAATCCCAGTTGGTCATGGTATATGATCTTTCTAATGTAATGCTGGATCCAATTTGCAAGAATTTTGTTGAGGATTTTAGCGTCTATGTTCACCAAGAATATTGGCCTGTAGTTCTCTTTTTTTGTGGGTCTTTATCTGGTTTTGGGATTGGGGTAATACTGGCTCTTTATAGAAAGAGTTTGGAAGTGTGTCTTCCTCTTGAATTTTTTGGAATAGTCTGAGGAGGATAGGTTTTAGTTCTTCTTTGAATGTTTGGTAGAATTCCCCTGTAAAGCTGTCTGGACCAGGGCTTTTGGTTGCTGGAAGATTTTTGATCACTGTTTCAATTTCTTTGGTAGTTATCAGCCTATTCAGGTTTTTTTTATTCTTCCTGATTGAGTTTTGGGAGCTTGTATTTTTCTAAGAATATGTCCATTTCATCTAGTTGTCCATTTTGTTGGAATAGAGTTGTTCATAGTATTTATTCATAATTTTTTTGTGATCCCACAGGAGTGGGATCGGTTGTTACTTCACCCCTTTCATTTCTGATTTTGTTTATTTGGGTCCTCTCACTTTGCTTCTTGGTGAGCCTGGCTAGATGTTCATCAATCTTGTTTATCCTTTCAAAGAACCAGCTCTTGGTTTTATTGATCTCTTGTATTGTTTTTTTGGTCTCTATGTCATTTATTTCTGCTCTGATCTTTATTATTTCCTTCCTTCTGCTAACACTGGGCTTTTCTTGTTGCTCTCTTTCTAACTCTTTAAGTTGGAGGGTTAGATAATTTATTACCATTTTTCTTATTTTTTGAGGTAGGCCTGTAGAGCTATGAACTTTCCTCTCAAGACTGCTTTCACTGTGTCCATAGATTTTGGATTGTTGTGTTTTCATTGTCATTTGTTGCCAGGATGCTTTTTATTTCTTCTTTGATCTCTTTAGTAACCCAATCATTGTTTAATAGCATGCTATTTAGCCTCCAGTGGTTGATTTTTTTTTCATTGTTTTTATTGTAGTTAATTTTTAGTTTTATGCCATTGTGGTCTGAGAAGATGCTTGATATGATTTCTATCTTCTTGAATTTGAAGAGACTTTGCTTGTGTCCCAATATGTGGTCTATCTTTGAAAATGACCCATGTGCACTTGAGAAGAATGTATATTTGGTGGCTTTGGGGTGAAATGTTCTGAAGATGTCAATTAATTCCATCGGTTTAGTGAGTCATTTAAGCTTGATGTTTCTTTGCTGATTTTTTTGTTTAGAGGATTTTTCCAGTGGTGTTAGTGGGGTATTAAAGTCCCCTACTATGACTATATTGCTGTCAATCTCTCCCTTGATATCTTTCAGAAGTTTCTTAATGTATTTGGGTGCTCGTGTATTGGGTGCATATATGTCTACCAGAGTTATATCTTCTTGTTGAATGCATATATATTCTTAGCTAATCCTTTTATCTATTTTATCCAGTCACCCCTACCTTCCTCCTTTTGGGCACAAGTCAGTCTCCCGATTCCATTTTTAAAAGTCCTTATTGGATCCATGCAGAAATCCAGAATAATAATCTCCCTATTTATATGGATTTGCAATCTTAATTCCACTGACAAATTTAATTTTCCTTTGCCAGGTATAGCAACATATTCACAGATTCTGGAGATTAGGTCATGGACACTTTTTTGGGGGTGGGGGGCATCATTAGTCTGTTTACCGCAATGCTTGATCTTTGGACAGCTCAGAGCAGAGTGATTCTGAAGAACTGAGGATTCTACAGCTCTAAACTTCCCTGGCCCTTTTTGTAGCATTTGTGGTATTTTTCATTTAGCCAGAATTATGTTTGACTCCTGACATCACAGAAGACATTGGAAACCATACACACACACACACACACACACACACACACACTAATGGCCCAGTGCATGAAATTTGTGCATGGAGGGGGGTGTCCCACATTGCACCCTCTCCAATCTGGGACCCCTCAGGGGATGTCCGACTGCTGGTTTAGGCCCAGTCCCTGCGAGATTGGGCCTAAACCGGCAGTCAGACATCCCTCTCACAATCTGGGACTGCTGGCTCCTAACCACTTGCCTGCCTGCCTGCCTGATTGCCCCTAACCACTTCTGCCTGCCACCCTAATTGCCCCCTAACTGCTCCCCTGCTGGCCTGATTGATGCCGAACTGCTCCCCTGCTGGCCTGATCGCCCCAACTGCCCTCCCCTGCAGGCCTGATTGCCCCCAACTGCGCTCCCCTGCTGGCCTGATTACCCACAACTGCCCTCCCCTGCTGGCCATCTTGTGGCAGCCATCTTGTGACGACGTGGGGGCGGCCATCTTGTGATGACATGAGGGTGTCCTGCGAGGGCCACCTAGGCTTTTATTAGTATAGATATATGTATATAGTCTACACAAGATCAAAAAAATTCATTTCACTTCAGCAAGTATTAATTGTGTTTTTGTTTCCATTCTGAGCCAAGAACAGGGGATGAAAGATGATTACTGTCACAGGGCTCACTGTGAGTATCTTTCTGGTGGGATAAGGAGTGAAGTACAGTGACCAAGTACCCAAAGATGCTTGTTTACACAATGACTAAGCTTCCAAAGACCACTGTCAAAAATATCCCCAATCATGGGGAGATGGGGGGGAGGGGTCCATGAAAACCAGTTTCCAGTAAACAAACATGTAAACAGTTAAAGTTCATTATGCCTTTTTGTCTGCCAATCATCTTCAAAGCATGCTGGTGATGCCTTTTGTGGAGTCCGGTGAAAAGCATTTCAAAAAGAATGTTTCTTTAAAGCTGGTTTTGTATCTATGAAAATTTCACACTTCAGAAGTTTGAGTATGCTTGTCAAGAATCTGTTTCTAGCCCTAACTAGTTTGGCTCAGTGGATAGAGTGTCGGCCTGCCGACTGAAGGGTCCCAGTTCGATTCCAGTCAAGGGCATGTACCTTGGTTGCGGGCACATCCCCACTGGGGAGTGTGCAGGAGGCAGCTGATCGATGTTTTTATCTCATGGATGTTTCTAACTCTCTATCCCTTTCCCTTCCTCTCTGTAAAAAATCAATAAAATATATTTTAAAAAAATAATCTGTTTCTATTTGCAAAGTTCTGAAGTGATATTAAAATGTACATCTTTTTTTGTTTTCTGGAGAGTTCTGCTTCTTGGGCTGAAATGTAGACTACTGAAGACACAGCTGGCATCTTTTTGTTCTTATGTTTTGCACTATTTCAACTCTGCCCAGATATACCAAAGCAGGCATCACCGTCCTCATTCTTACCCCCGTGTTTTTGATTTGTGGGTCCAGGGCTGGGGTTGACCTAACAGACCCAGGCTGCCACTGATCATGCAGAAGGATGATAATGACCATGTTGAAGGGATTTTCAGCGGGCTTGTCCTGAGTCACCGCCTCCAGCCTGCCTCAAGGGGCAGAGCCCATGGGAACGCTTCCCAAAATGGCTCTCTGTGGAACCATTTTCCAGCTGACTCCATTTGTACCCATATTTCAGATTTGCTAGGTTTCCTTTGCAAACATCTTCACCCTTATCACATTTACAAATGAAGGGAAATACAGTTAGAACTAGAATTCAAAGGCTTCTCCAATTCCAGCTTATGGCTGAATCCTATTAAAGAACCCTGTTTAAAAAAAAAAAAAAAATCTCTGAGCAGCGTTCAAAGCCAAATTCAGTGATTGGAACTAAGGGCTGTAGAGACCAAGGACCTATCTAGTGGGAAAATCGGAAGATGCCACTGCAGTTACTGAGGGAAATTAGCAGGATGGTTAACATTCCAGCCCAGCTCTTGCCAGGAGGCCTCCTGCAGATCCTGCTGCAGATCTCAAAGGAATGCTGTTCTCTGAGAGCGCCTGGTGGAGAAGGCAGTCGGGATGCACTTTGCAGAGGGAAGGAAGAGTCTTCCTCTGTGGAGCAGGAATATGCACCCTGTGCCCCTCTCCGGAGTCAAGGGAGCAGGACCCAGAGTCCAGAGCAGTCGGCCTGCAGGGAGCCTGGGCCATTGGAAGGTTCAGGAAACCTGGGGGCCTCAGCACTGGGCAGCTCATGTGCCCACTGGGAACCGGCAGGGCTGATGCCAGGGGGCATTTGTGCCTTCTGCACATGCAGGGGTTCACTCTTCTGTTCCCTAAGGCAGGCTCTGCCCCAGGAGTGGATTCCTGTCAAGTCGGAGGCCCCACAAAGCCTTGGAGGGAAATCCTTTCTTTTCTTCTTATCCACCACAGACCTGATCCCTGGGCCGCACCTCACACCGAGAGGCCCAGGCAGTCTGCTGGCCCTGAGTCTCCGGGCTCTTCACAGGCTGCCTCCCTGTTAGGTAGTTTAACTCCCCTGCAGGGGCTTTGCAGGCCACTGAAGCAGCCTTTACCTCCCACCTCACCACTGCTCCCTGCATGGCACTGAGGTTATCACCCCACTGTGCCCCGTGTGGCTGGAACCCGGTGCAGGGCCTGGTATCAGTAGGTTCTCCATGTTTGTATGAAGGACTGGGAGGCGAGGTGATGGAGGAAGGGGTTGGTGGGGGTGAGGGTGGGGGGAGGGGACATCTGAAATACTTTCAATAATAAAAAGAAATAAAAATAATAATAATAAATCCTACATAATAAAGAGGTAATATGCAAATTGACCATCACTCGAACACACAAGATGGCCTGCAGGGGAGGGCAGTTGTGGGTGATCAGGCCAGCAAGGAGGGCAGTTGGGAGGGACCAGGCCTGCAGGGGAGAGCAGTTGGGGGGACCAGGCCTTCAGGGGAGGGCAGTTGGGAGGGACCAGGCCTGCAGGGGAGAGCAGTTGGGGGGACCAGGCCTTCAGGGGAGGGCAGTTGGGAGGGACCAGGCCTGCAGGGGAGAGCAGTTGGGGGGACCAGGCCTGCAGGGGAGAGCAATTGGGGGGGACATGGCCTGCAGGGGAGGGAAGTTGGGGGGGAAGAAGGCCTGCAGGGGAGGGCAGTTAGGGGCAATCGGGCCAGCAGGGTAGCAGTTAGGCATCAATGAGGCTGACAGGGGAGTGGTTAGGGGGTGATCAGGCTGGCAGGAAGAAGTGATTAGGGGCAACCAAGCAGGCAGGCAGGCGAGCGGTTGGGAGCCAGCAGTCCTGGATTGTGAGAGGGATGTCCGACTGCCTGTTTAGGCCCAATCCCAGTAGGGGTCCCAGATTGGAGAGGGTGCAGGCTGGGCTGAGGGACACCGTCCCTCCCCCTCCCCCCATGCATGAATTTCATGCACCAGGCCTCTAGTAAATAATAAAAAGGCCTGCAAAGATGCCTCTCTGCTGGCCCAGGTATAATTCCTCCCTCTCCACTAGAGATAATAACCAGGGTTGTTAAAGAAATCACATGGTCCAAGGTACTCTGCAAATGTAAAAACTTATAAAGGTCTCCTTCAGTTCCATTTGCTTCGTTCCATTTACTGTAAGTGCCCCTCCTTTCCCAAACCTTTTACTAGGAGAGAAGAAGCATGAGGTGGGGGAGGGCCCACTATCCCCAGAGCCAAGGACCTCACAGGGAATCACAAATGTGACCGGGGCCATTGGAGACCCAGGAGAGCCTTGGAGATCTGTTAGAATCAACTAAGCGGTTTGTAGCCACAGGCCCAGGCCTCACCCCAGAGGTTCTGATTTAATTGATCTGGAAGGAGGGGGAGACACCAGTAAGAAACAGTCCTCTAGGTGATTCTCACTTACACCCAAGGCTGAGGACGCTGATGGAATCCACCCTCAGTTACAGACAAGTAAGCCGCAACCAGGAGGATAGCAGTAGTAGTTTCCCTCGGGCACTGTGCACAGGGAGGGAGCCCAGACAGAGCCCAGGCAGGGTTTGTCCCACAGCAGGACTGAGTCTGACAGAGGCCAGTCTCTTGCCTTTAGTGTGAGAGACGGTCTTGCAGGTAAGACTGCATCCACACCATACTCCATCGAAGGAGCAAGAATGGTTTGTAGACGCCACAAGCTGTGGGGCAGGAACTAGTGCAGCATCCAGATCTGGGCAGAGCACCTGGGATGGGGAAGGTGGGACGACCTGGATGGAGCGCTTTCATGGGCTCTGGGCCTGTTGCCCACATCCTTAGAGCCCCAGCTGTTGCAGCTGCAGCTATTTCACTGCTTCCAGCGGGGCATCTAAGATTGGCATCAGCCAGGGAAATGCTGTGCGCTTCCACACTGGGCAGAAGGTCAAAGCAGAAACCTAGACAGGTGATGGGTACAGGCCAGATAGACACTGGTATTAAGGAGAAACCCAGAGCTCTTGGCAAGGGGGGATTTAGTTTACATTTAAGAGGACACAGGAAGCTTGTTTTGTTCCAGATGGAATACAGCTCCGGAATCTAGAAAGGGGTGCGAAAACCTTTGTGGGCAAAAAAGGGCCACATATTAAACCTGACAAACTCAGGGCAGACCTGCACGGTGGGCCTTACAAACCCAGAGACAGAAAGTAGCCACACAGGATGGTGTGAAATGAAAACTTCCTAATGAAAAGCTAGTCGTGGTGAGTAGTCATGACAATGGTCAATCTTTACCTTAACTGAGCTTGTCTTTTTACATCTATAATGACATACCTTTGGAATGTCAGAGTAATCCTCTTTTTTTCCAGACCCCTTCAGTGCACAATCTCCCAACAGAGCACTCATTGCTATTTTGTCCTCCCTTAGACCCTCTCTATATGCTGTAAATGTTAATTGTTAATTACCCTATGCCCACCAATGTAAAAGAAGTATGTGTCTCTTCACTTTACACTTTATCCATTCTCAGATTTCCCCACTTTTCTTTCTCCCACCTCCCTAATCTATCACCAGTGGATTTCATGTAACCCCCTTTGATTCTGATGTAAAAATAAGTGGCAAAACTGCCATTTTCCAGAGCATTTTCACAATCTGTTGAGATTTTGCTTCCTGGCAATTGTTAGTTTGGCTCAAAGAAAACTCATAAAATTTTTCTACAGGTTTGACGTTTCTTACATGGACACCTTTGAAGCATAAGCTACTGTCCTGTGTCACTGCAGCTCCGTACAGGAAGAACAGGCCACTGCTATTTTTTGAAACACCTACTGTATACACATTGATAAATTCCCAGATGAACAAATTGGTGCATTTTATGTTTACATGCTTTTAACACATACTCAAGTGTGCAATGTAAGATCTTTGTAATGTTTACAAGATAATCATAGGATTTATGAAATATCCTATCTAATAAAAGAGTAATATGCAGATTGACCATCACTCCAACACACAAGATGGCTGCCCCCATGTGGTCAAAGATGGCTGCCCCCATGTGGACACAAGATGGCTGCCACAAGATGGCCAGCAGGGGAGGGCAGTTTGGAGGGACCAGGCCTGCAAGGGAGGGCAGTTGTGAGCAATCAGGCCAGCAGGGGAGGGCAGTTAGGGGTGACCAGGCCAGCAGAAGAGGGAAGTTGGGGGAGACCAGGCCTGTAGGGAAGGGCAGTTAGGGGTGACCAGGCCTGCAGGGGAGGGCAGTTAGGGGCAAACAGGCTGGCAGGGGAGTGGTTAGGGGGTGATCAGGCTGGCAGGCAGAAGCGGTTAGGGGCAATCAGGAAGGCAGGCAGGTGAGCAGTTGGGAGCCAGCAGTCCTGGATTGTGAGAGGGATGTCCGACTGCCCGTTTAGGCCCGATCCTACCAGGGCAGTCGGACATCCCTCGAGGGGTCCCAGATTGGAGAGGGTGCAGGCTGGGCTGAGGGACACCCCCCTTCCCCATGCACGAATTTCATTCACTGGGCCTCTAGTGAGATTATAATGCACTATAAGTGGAGAGGTCTGATCAAAGGCCACAAGAGTGAAGTGGTATAGTGAGCATCTTTCAGGTTTGTAGGTGTAGCTCTATGACTAGGTGCCTTCGTCAGCTTGGGCTGCTGTAACAAAACAACATTGACTGGGTGGCTTAAACAACAGACATTTATTTGTTATCTTACTTGTACAGAGGATAGATAAATGCTCCAGGTAGACAGGAACTTTTCTGGCCTGAGCAATTAACACAGCCATAAACCAAGGACAGAGATATCTCTGTCCAGAGCAGGTGGGAGATCAAAGACAACTCCAACTAGCAAGATAAGGGGGAGAGGAAGAAAGGGGCACCACATGGGCTTTGATCTTTGAAACCAATTCTATGTAGCAGAATGACCAATGAGGAAAGCATGGGGGTCTTAAATCAAGGAAGGGTCCAATTAGAAAGGGTCAGGTTCAGACAAAGAACTGCAGTGGGAGACAAAGGGTCATGAGGCAGGACTTTTTTATTTTTCGAGAGAGATAGATAGATAAATAGATATCAGGCTTTTCCCATTTGAGGGCCCCTCCCCAGGGGGTCCCCTTTTGGGACACCCCTGCCCAGATAGAGTTTGTATATGCTTCCAATAAATTTACACATTTTTTTCATTAAGAAGCCTTTTCTTCACGCATTTATTTTTCAAACTTCATGAGGACAAGAACCCACAGGAAGAAAAGTCTGCATCCCCAAACCCCACATTTCAGGAGGAGTAGGAGCAGCAAGGAACTGACATCCAGTTTCCCAAGGCCCAAGGCCACATGGTCTCACTCAGCACTGTCCTCCCAGTACCAGCATATTGGGTGCTTGTTGCATGTGTTCTGGGTGAACAAACTTCTGCATGAATGCATGCTCTGCACCCCTGGCTCCAGGGGTCTGGCTCACAGTCCTCCTCGTGTCATTTCCTGCCCCAGAGCTGGGGAAGAGGGCCATCTCTGTCTCTGTGAGCCCTTTCCCAGAAGATGGTCCTTTTCCTCTGAGGGCGCCAACTCTAGGATGCCGAAGCATCATTTGGGGAGCCTGTCAGACCCCCAAGGCCGAGACCTGGGCACCTGTTCTGCAGCCAGGTGCTTCTTCTGCAGCAGCTAGCCTTTCAGAAGCAGAGTTTCACTGTTTCACTTCCTTTGACAAATCTTGTGAAGGGATCTGACCAATCCTTCACTCCCAGGACTAAATGACTCAGAGTCTGATTATTTCTTGAGCCCACGGTTCTGGGTCCAGAAAGACAAAGATGTATCTGGAGGATGCATCCAGCTTGGGTTTTGGGTCCAAATTGACCTGGGTTCACCTTGCCTCTTATTTGGGAGTGGGTGGAGTTAAACTAAGTGTCCCCATCAGTAGAATGAAAACAACACACCCTAGGGTGGCTGTGAGGATTCCACCAGCTAACAAGATAAGTGCCCGGCACACACTGGAAGCCAGCAGTTGCTAGGCTGGGGGAGCACCCTGCTGGCTGGGCTCAGCCAACACCAGCCTGTGGGGGCCTAAGGGCTGGTGAGGGGAAGGGAACGTTTGCTAGTGGGCATCTTCTCAAGCGCCTCCAAGGTGACCCTGGCAGGGGCTCCAGTAGCACAGGTCCTCTCTGTCCCTCCAGCTAGGAGAGGCGGTGGCTCCTCCACAGTGCTAACCTCTGGCTCACCCTAGTCATGTGTGGCCTTCTGAACTCTCCCATCACCTGGCAACCAATCCCCTGTATTAAAGCCCCTCTGTTTTAAATATACAAGCAGTTTCTCTGTTTTTGTGAACATAGGTGATCCTGGTGAACACAGAGAGGAAAAGGGCTACAGAATGAAAGGAGTGAGAGGAACTGACCCGGCTCGCTGCGGAGGGCGTCACAGGACCGCACCAACAGAGCAGAGGAAGTGCTCTGGGAAGACCAGCCTGGAGGTGTGCAAATGACGTGAAGGCTAAGGCTGCTGAGGGAGGGTCCGCTGGCTCCTGGCACTTGCTGAGCCGTCTCCTCGCCTCTCTCCAGGCTCCATGAAAGCCATCAGGGGGCACTGGGCTAACTTTGACCAGCGGAGGCGGGACATGGGAGAACTAGCAGCGCCTTCACTCGTCCTCCCTCGAGGACACAGAAGGACTGGCCCTGTGCTTTGCTGCGGAGCGGTGGCCAGCGTGGAACACGTCTCAGACATCTGCTTCCCACCTGCCCTTTTTCCCTTCTCTTCCTTCGCTGTCTTTGCCTGGAGGCCTGGGCCGAGATGGAGGGTCCGTGGTTTCCTGCGTGAGCAACCGGGCCGGCTGAAGCCGGAAACGCAGGTGGGGACCAAATCCGGGAGACCTCAAAGTGGCTATTGTCCAGATTGAATGAGTCAATAAATTGCCTAGACCGATGCCTGACACATGATTAGAACTCTGTTGATATTCCTTCAAGATGTAGGTACAATTTCCCCACAGCCCTTTCTGTTCCTCCCCTTTCATTTTTTAAATTCCTCAGACACTTGTAACTTGACTGCTGCTGAATTCCTCATTTGCCACAAAAGTCAGATCTGGTCTTGGTCTTTGTCCATAAAAAAACACACACAAAAACTAAAAACAAACAAACGAAACTTAGCAACTACCAACCCTAGTGTTGGGCGGGAACCCCTTGTGCAATCCCCTCTGGTCCTCCCTGGCCCTCTGTACCCTGGGGGGCTGCTTTCTGGGCCAGGACACTGACGTCAACACTGTCCCCAGTTTACACTTTGGACCAAGTGAAGGGCGCTCTTTCTGCACAGCACCTCCCTGTGCTTTGCTGGGAGCGGTAGCCCGCGCAGAGCATTTCTGAGACATCTGCTTCCCACCTGCCCTCGCTCACCTCTCCCTTCACTATCATCACTTTATTTGCAAGTACATTATGGCTTGCAAGTGAAGCACCACAGAATCAATTTTACAAATGGATCAGAAGCTAATGCTTTTTAAAGTAGTAGCTCAATTCAGGAGTATCTTAACTTCAAGGAAGTAATTTGAATATTCTCTCTTGCAGCCATCTCTCATCACCAGATCATTAAAGTAGTTTGCCTGAATGCAATCACTCTATTTATTCATTTTATGTTATTATTAGCAACAAAGATACTTTGTAAGCTAATTAAGTAGCAGTCAACAAGATTAGAGGGAAATGTTTATTTTATTGAAGTGTTGAGACAAGTGAATTTTATTGGCACTTCTCTCCATGTAAAGTACTCATTATAAATAATTCCTTATTAAAAGAAAAAAATAAAACAAGAAGCATAATTTCTGGTATATGGTAGGTGCCCAGTAGTGACCATGCCTTTGCTGCAACTTCTTAGATGTGAATATACACTTGTACCTCCAATCCATTCATACACATACTCATGCAGGCACACACATGGAATTTGGATTTACTAATTTTGTGAGACAAGTTACCATTCATTCATTCAACAAATATTAAGTACTTTCCTTGCCTCCTATAGATGCTCACCTTCATTACAATGGCAAAGGTTGTTCTTGCTTTTCTAATCACGCTGACCAGAACAGGGGTGATCGTGTGAACGTGCTGCCCTCTGGTGGAAATTATAAGATTTGCATGCTCAGCCAAATTCAAGAAATTGCAGTCAACACCGGAAGAGCTCAGTAAATATTAGCTAACCGTGTTGGGGTTGTATTTATTTAATGACTGACAGAGGAAGAGAAAACTATGAAGGATGCAGAGAAGGAGCAGTCAGAGGGGGGGAAATCCCAGGGAGCCTGAGACAGTGATGGGCACAGAGTAGCCTCCAGTGAATATTTGTTGATTGATTAAAAAGATAAGCCTGGGCTATAGATGATGTTCATTCATAGACAGGTGTGGGACTCAGTGCTGGCAACCGAGGTGAGCTCACTAATTCTGCACCAACACTGAGAATTCTGCCGAATCTTGAAAACTTTCAATATTCACTCTCAGTAATCGCTTAATCTAGCCAGCACTGTTACACAGTATGAGGTGTTTCTCCATCAATCGGAGTTAGAATAGCCAACCGTTTTCTTCTCAAAGGGAGTTAAAGGATTTAGAGATAAAATGTGCATTCTTGAACAGTGCAACTTATGTCACAAAACCTCAATTCAACCAGGCATTCAATGCATAGTAGCAATTTTACTCAGAATCCAAGAAGAGGGAAATAACATGCTTTGCTGGAAGGGGCAAGCAGGGAGCTCAGGATTTAGCCAGAAGTTAATGTAATTATTGGTCAGATTGACACGTTTGCCAATCTTCCTGCGTACCTTGAAAGTTTTACTGCCTCTAGCTATACCTGTTCCTAATTTACTTGTCACAAACAAGAGTGCATCTGTGCCCAGGAGAGAGGCTGTCACTAAATGAGAGAGGTGAGGCAGGCTGCTAGTGGGTCCCCTTCAGAGTCTGAAACAGTTCTTCAGGCCGCCTTTACAGCTAAGACTTGAGGAGGAAAAGAACAGCAAATCTTATATAGAGGCTTTTCCTGCAGAGTAAATTAACAGATTTCTTTGGGGTATGACCCCTCCCACCCCCCACAATAAAAATTCCATTCAACTCTTGGGAAAAATAAAGGGAGACCCAGTATTAAAGCCACTCTGCATGTTATATTAATATCAGAATTAGGCCATATGAGAAGAGCTGGGAGAGTGAAAGCCGCTGGAAAGTTATGGAAACAGCTGAAAGGACAGCTGCAAAACACCTAAGCAGATATTTTGCTCAAGTTTGGTAGGAAACTGCTACAATTTTCAAGAATCTCTGGGAAATCTTTTATCCAACCTGGTGCTTGCCAAGAAACCTAGAAACCAAATGAGCCTTGTGTCTGGTTCAGCTCCAGTAATGTCCTGAGGGTAACTGCCTCGCCTCAATTCCACTCTCCAAAGCGCAGGCAAGTTCTTCTCATTGGAAAACTAGACACAAACTGTACAAGGAAGGGGATTCCGGGCAAGGAAGGTCCACTAAGAAGTGGACAGTAGTATGGCAGAGTTAACACCTGACAACACAACCTTAAAGCTCCTAAATTCCTTGATTTACTTCCTCATTATGTGAGACAAGTTACCATTCCTTCATTCAATAAATATTAAGTACTTTCTATATGCCAGGTGCTGGGTTAGGTGCCGGAGGCAGATTTAATTGAGTAGAACTAGTTCCTGCCCTGCACGAGCTGACGCTGCTCAAAGGCCGGCTGTATAAACAAACTATTAGAACGCACAGAAGTTAGTAGGGATGTTCCTAAGTAGTCCAGGTCTCCCCCAGGTGTGTGCTAGGATTGTACTGCCCACCTGCTTGGGAGTTGGGAGAGCTGTGAGACACTTAGAAGTGCGAACAGAAGTGAGGTGTGCAGTTGCGCTGGGAAGGTTTGGGACAACCTTGCGCGGTACTCTCTTCCCCCTGCCATGGTGAGCTTATTCGGTTGGAGCTTCCGTCAGCCCAAGTCCCTGAGCAGAGCCCACAGCCAACTTGCAATGGATCTGCAGTGTGATGGCAATTGAAATATATGTAACAAGCCAACAAGTGTGTGGGGTTATTTATTACCAGCGCAAAAGTATCCCCTGCTGACTGAGATAAAACACACCGGAGCGCTAGAGCGAGGATTGCTAAGGAAAGGGAAGGATTGTGGGTCTGGTTTGTCTAATACTCCAAGTGATCATTCACCACGTGTGGCTTTGATTGAGCTGATCTCTGCAGAACATCAAAGAGAACTGATTAATGAAGGAGATGCACAGTGAACAAAACGGACCTCAGAACAAGCCCCTTTTCCTCCCCAGTGTATTCAGCAGCACAGCTGCCTCCCCTGGTTCCACTTTAGATGATGATGAGCTGACTGATACAAGATTGCTGAGGAGCAAATGAGAAAGCATTCTTTTAAAATTTATTTTACAAATGACTATCAGAAACAAGAGCAGAATTGAAACAAAGGGATCCACAAGGTCCCAAGGATAGTCATCCAATTTTAAGACTGGTAAGGAAGCAGGATGCATCACAGGTTATTCTGGGGAGCTGATAAGCCTCTAGCTCGGTGAATCCATAAAACCTATTTGCTGTGGGCATGAATTAATTAAAGGACAAAACTGAATAATTGGCACTTTATAACAAGATGATGACAGTTTAAAAAATGGTTTTAAATTTTATAAATGCCTTTATTTTATTAGATAATCCAGTCATATATATTTCTGATATGTATTATTTATATAAATATTTAAATAAATATGTATTCAACATTTGTAGTATACTGCATTTGTATTATGCATGCTATTTTCTAACCCTCTTTTTTTCTCTGTGTATACTATAAACATGCTTTCTCTACATGATTTAAAAATAACGCATTTGTACTTATAACAAAAACGGGCTATTTATTGTACAGATAGACACAAAAGGGAGTATATTTATTGCACAAACTTTTACATTGGAGTTTTGTCATTTGTTACATTGTGAACATCTTTTCATATTGTTACTATTGTTCTAGTGTATCATCTTTAATAACTGTGCTGTGGTCCATATAAGCTAATTTATTTAGTTAATTCTCATTCATAAGAAATTTATGGCCAAATGTTTGTGCACATCCATGATTTTTTAAAGGATAAATTACTATAAGTAGAATAGCTGGGTCAAAATGAATGCCAATTTTAAGGATTTTGATACGAATTTCCAAACTATCCCCATAAAAGTTATCCCAAATGTGCACTCTTTCTGATAGGGCACAAGAGTATCTTTTTTCCCCTTCAACTTTCCCACCCTTGAGTATTAAGGAATGTGCCCAGTATTCTGGTGTTATTGTTCTCAAAGTCTTTTCTGACAAGTGATAAATGTTATTTGAGGTTAAATGTGCTTGATCCCCAGTGAGGTATGCAATTAGGAGTAATTTCATTCTTTCCATTGCACGGTTCTAGGTCTCTGGACTCTGGGTCTGCTTGTTAAAATCCTTCACCTAGTTCCTCAGGACAACTCCAGTCCCTCCTGAGTGGGAGGGGCTGACTCCTCATCCTGCCCTCAACCCTTCATTGGAAGCTCAGTCTGAGAGGCGCAGGAATCTTAAAACCCTGCCTGGAAGGTCGTAGGGTAGGGCAGGGTTTGATATGATTGCCATTTTGCTGAAGAGAAAGCAAAGGCTTTCCCAAGATCACACAGCAAGAATTGAGAAAAATGGAAACAGACCCCAGGTTTTCAACCTCCATCCACATCTGGAGCTTTTTCAGGACCTCTTAAGTCAGAGAGAAATAAAAGGGCCTTTGCAGTGGTGGAAATGGAGTATCTGATATAGGGGCACAGCATTTCACCCCAAATGAAAAGAGAACACTCCACTGCCCTGCAGGTATTTCTCCTTTAACAAATAGTCAGATAACAATTTCTGATGACAACAAAATGGTTAAATCATTCATTTAACACATGTTTATTGAGCATGTATTGTGAAACAGTGTGGAAACAGCAGTAGTAAGAGAGGCCGATGTGCCTGCCCTCCTGGAGCTCATTATGACCTGGCGAATATGCCGATTTCTAGCAGTGTGGCTTCTCAGGTCCAAATCTCAGCTCCATCACTCAATGGATACAGGATGCTGGGCACATTCCTTAAGCTGTCTGTTCCAAAATGTCCTCACCTCTACAATGGGGATCGTGATCACTCCTACTTGGTAATGTGGTGAGGGTTAAATGAGATACCACAGGTAAAAGCCTAGGATGCCTAGTTGTTGCTTGCAAATGTTAACTATGATAATTATTGTAATTCTCACATGAAACTTGTATAGAAAAAAAGCAATATTTACATGGTTAATAACAATAGCTACTAATATTAGTGGCCATTTATTGAGTGCTTATAAATCAAGTGTGGACTTGATTTATACTTACATTTTATCTCATGAAGTAGCAGTGTATCCTAGACCAGTGGTTGGCAAACTGCGGCTCGCGAGCCACATGAGGCTCTTTGGCCCCTTGAGTGTGGCTCTTCCACAAAATATCACGTGTGGGCGCACACATACAGTGCGATTGAAACTTCGTGGCCCATGCGCAGAAGTCGGTTTTCGGCTCTCAAAAGAAATTTCAATCGTTGTACTGTTGATGTTTGGCTCTGTTGACTAATGAGTTTGCCGACCACCATCCTAGACTTTCTTAGTAATATCCTTCTAAGTTATCACTTAAAAAAAAACAGATTCCTCAGTTTCTCTGAGTCAGTATCCTTGAGAATCTAAATTTTTTTTAATGTAAAAGGTAAAATAGACAAACATAATTTAACATTTAAGCCATTTTAAGTGGACCCCTCACTGCCCAGAGAGTTCCTTGTCTGGGAGGAAAAGTCAGAAATGCTCTAATATTTTTGCAAAAACCTAGAAAGTAGTTTTTCCCCTCCACACCTCTACTCCAGTGCCAAAAGAAGAGATTTTCTTCATTTCATCTTCTCTTCTCCTTTCCTAACACCATGAATGAAGCCAAGCCATCCGAACAGCGGTTGCTGGTGGTTCCCCACGGCCGCTATGGCAACAGAAGCTGGAGCTGGACACAAGTCCACTGAGTGAAGAACTGCATTTCTCGGCTTCCTGTGTAGCTATGGTAGCCATGTGAGCAGGTTGTGGTCAATGGAGCTGAATAAACATGAAATGAGTCGCACACGCTCTCCTTTCCCGCTTTCCTGTCGGCTAAAACAAGGTTGCCTTGCCTGGAGCCGCCTTTGCCGATGCAGACAAGAGCAACAACCCTTGGAAATGAAGACCAACAAAGTGAGAGGGGCCTGGGCCCTGGCAGGTCACATGGAGCATCTGCCCAGATCGTCTTCCTCCACACTATGCACAAGAGAGAAACAAATGGGCACACTATTCCAGTTATGGAAGCCAAATGGATACTTGGACTCATATAATACCCTCCAATTGGAGAGAAAGGGAAAGGAGAAAAATGGCAGGGAGAGGAAGAAGGCAGGAGGCGAGGAGCTGCAGGAGAAGACGAAAACAACAAGAAACAAATGGAGAGGCATATAGTTCATCTCATCCCAACCTCCATAGCTCTGTCAGGTCCTGCCTTCCCCTGGGACTGTGGAAAATCACACCAAATATTTCTGTTGCTGATTATGTAAATGTTTGAAAAAGAAACATAAGTCATATAAATGTTTGCGGTTCATGGTCACATGGAGTGGGGAGGGCAGTTGTGAGACTCACACATGGTTTTGGGGGCAGTGCCAGGTGAGCTGGAGACATGATTGTTGCAGGAACAGTGCACCAATCACAGGAAACGACACTTCCCAAACAAGCTAAAGTGGCATTCCAGAGCAAGGCTCCTGGCTTTGAGAACAAAATGGCTAAGTATGAAGACCTTGAACTCACCTCCTCTTATTGACATCAAAACTACAACTACATATAGAACAGTTATCTCTGAGAACAACCTGAAGACTATCACAACAGATTTTCTACAACCAAGGATATAAAGAAAACCATATTGAGATGGGTAGGAGGGGCAGAGGCTCAATGTAGTCAGGATGCACCCTATCTCTCCTCTCATTCCCTGTGCGGTGACTCACAGCAGGAGGGATACCACAACTGTGGAGGTCACCCTCTAAACAGCAAGAGGTCCAAGCCCCAGCCTGGGGGACCTACACTGGGAAGAGGAAGCCCCATAACACTTGACTTTGTAAACCGTGGGACTTACATCTGGGAGAGCCAAAGGGTTGTAGAAAACCAAGGTTGTGCTCATTCCAAGTCCCAGCACAGAGGCAGCAGTTTGAAAAACCCTGGGTTACACATGAAAGTGATACCTTTGTTAATTTTAAGGTGTGTGATGGAGGGGCAGGGATCTGTTGGAATTTTCTCTAGGGACAGAAGTGCTGGTGGATGCCTTCTCTCCCCGCCCCCCCGCCCCGCACCCCCCTCCCCTGCCCCGCTACTACTTTACTTTCCTTCCACCTAGCTGGTCTGACACTGTCAGGCACCATTTCTGACACTCTCCATTAACCTTGCTAACACTATTCACCCCATTCTGGAGTTTCTCTGAGTACTCACCTGCCTTACCACACCTAGTGGATGGCCTCAAGTAGCATGGGTGCCACCCTCCCCCCCCCCCCCGGCCCTGCCACCCCAAAAGCAGCTCCTATCTCACCACACCCAGTGAGCAGCCTCAGTTGGCACCAGTGTAGAGCAGTGGTCTGCAACAGTCTAGTCTGGGCCTCACAGCAGCCATACCAGAGGCCTGTCCTGCACAACAGTGTGCCAGCAGCAGTTGTAGTCACACCCATTAGCCAACTGCATCAGGGCCTCCCCTGCACACCAGTGTGCCTTCGACTGTTGTGGCCATACTTCACAGCCAGCTGGGCTAGGTTCCAGCCCCGCCCCCACAAGCCCCCGCCACTGGTGTGTCCATAGCAGTTGTGGCCGAACCACAACAGGAAGCCACACTAGTCCAAACAGAGAACACCTGTGGAGCACCTTGTTGTGGTGACCAGGAAAATCACACCACTGGGCCCAAAGGACATTTTCTGTATGAGGCTACTTTTTCAAGACCAGGAGATGTAGCTGATATATTTAATACATTGAAATAGATAAAATGAGGAGACAAAAGAATATTTCCAAACCACACAACAAGACAAAACCCCAGAAAGAGAAGTAAACAAATGGAGGTAAGCTGTCTACTAGATAAAGTTTTCAAAGTATAGTCATAAAGATGCTTATCAAACTCTATAGAAAAATGGGTCAATCAGCTCCCCAAGAACTTCAAAAAGAGCTCATTTGAACTGAAGATAATGTAAGAACTGAAATGAAAAGAGTACACTAGAGGAAATCAACAGCAGATCAGATGATGCAGAAGACTGAATCAGTGATCAGAAGACAGGATAGTGAAAATTACCCAATTGGAAGAGCAAAGAGGAAAAAAATTAGAAAGAATGAGGATAGCATAAGAGACCTCTGGGACAATATCAAGCATGCTAACATTTGCATCATAGAGGTTCCAGAAGGGGGAGAGAGAGGAAAAAAGACAGAAAACCTATTTGAAGAAGTAATGCCTGAAAACTTCCCTAACCTGGTGAAGGAAACAAACTTCCAGGTCCAGAAAGATTAATCCAAACAGACACACATCAAGACACATCATAATTAAAATGTCAAAAGTTAAAGATTAAGAGAGAATCTAAAAAGCAACAAGAGAATAATAACTAGTTATGTACAAGGGAACCCCCATGAGACAATTAGCTGGTTTTTCAGCAGAAATTTGGCAAGCCAGAAAGAAGTGACATGATATATTCAATGTGATGAAAGGAAAAAGCTGACAACCTACATTCTCTACCCAGCAAGGTTAGTCAGAATTAAAGGAGATACTTTCACAATAGAGGTAAATTAAAAAGAAAGAAAGAAAATAACAAGCCAAACCATAAAATAAATAAACAAATAAAATAAAGGCGATAGCTTCCCAAACAGCAAAAGCTAAATAAATTCATCACCACTAAACCAGCATTAAAGGGAATTCTTTAAGTGGAAAAGAAAAAGCTAAAACTAGGAATATGAAAATATATAAAAGAAAAATTTTCACTAGTAAAGGCAAACATATAATGAATGTAGTAGACTAACCACTTATGATACAGAGAACAAACCAATAGTTGCCAGAGGGTTGAGTGGTGGGGATGTGGGCAAAACAGGTGAAAGAGATTAAGAGGTACAAACTTATAGTTATAATATAAATAAGTCATAGGGATGTAATCAACAGCATAGGGAATATAGTCAGTAACATGGCAATAACTTTGCACAGTGACAGATGGACACTAGATTTCTCATGATGATAACTTCATAAGGTATATAAATGTCAAGTCACTATGCTGTATACCTGAAACTAATATACTATTGTATGTCCACTATACTTTAATTTAAAAGAGCTTTACATTCCAGAATGAAAAAAAAGAAACATTAGTGTTCATGGAAAGACTATCTTTTTTTTTTTTTTTGAGTCCTGATACATGTTGCAGTATGTTGTTATGAAAAAAAATTCAAAATAAGATTGTGTCCCTAAATTTATCTTTCCAAGAATTATATAATTCACTCCTAATTATCCATATTCCTTTTATATTTTGAAAAAAAAAAAAACGAGACTTATTCTTATAACAATTATAGTGATTTATGACACTTGTTTTGGGGTAATGTACTCTATTTTGCCATTAATCCTATTAGAATGCACTTAGAAAGAGAAATTGATAGGGTATATCCCAAGTCAAAAGTAAATAATTTGGAGATCATCCTTAAAAAGAAAACTAGTCCTCACCACTCCCTCTGCTGGACCCCAGAGCTCCTTAACAGACTGCAGCCCCTTACACTAGTGGCCTCGACTGGGACTCACTCCCTTGTGACTTAATCAATAGAAAGCAGTAGATGAACATGGCACTCATTCCCAGCTTAAGCCTCAAGGCTTGGCAGTTTCCGCCTTTGGACTGTTGAAGCCCTGGAGTAGCCATGTAAGAATTCTGGCTACCTGGCTGGAAAGACCACGTGGGGAGGGGAGGTCCTGTTGCCTCAGCTCCCCAGCTAGGCCTAGCCCCAGCCTACTCACCAGTTGAATGCAGGACAGCAGTGCCACTTACATGCCCATCAAAAGCCCAGCTAAACTGTAGAATTACGAGCAAATAAAATGACCGTTGTTTTAAGCCATTAAGTCTTGAGATGGTTTGTACATAGTAATTGATAAATGAAGCCCTAACTTTTCTTAAATCTTACAGAGCTCCAATTTAAGGTTTCTAAGTGGAATTCCTTAAAATTCCATTTGTCACACCATCTTCGGCTCTAAATTCTTAGCAGTCAGGGTTGTCATATGTGGTTGTATGGGCTGTGCGCTATATCCGGGCACCTGCCAAGGGGCCCATGGGGACTGCTTACCTGTCCTTCACCAAAGGGGCACATTTTGTAAGTTACATGACTATGCCTTGTTGGCTTCCAGAGCTCTGACAAAAGTCCAGTTGAACCAAATCCAAATTTGTTAACCTGGCCTCGAAGCCTCCTTTAACTAACTGCCTGATGACGTCTTGTCTTCCTCCAACTCTGTCCAACCCAGTCTCTCATTATTCATCTCCAGTCTTCGCCCAGAGGGGTTAACCTACCTCCACCCTCAGCTGTGCCCATTTTGCCTTCCAATCAGCAGCAGTTCCCAAACTGGGTGGTGCCTTCTAAGGGAGGATGCAAGTGCAGAACACCAAGCCTCTCTGTGCTCAGTTGCCAGGACATTTTTAGCCTTGCAAACCTCAGAGGATTTGTTTGCTCATAGGCACATGGTATGTGGGGTTCCGATCATGTTTACGTAAGCAGGGGCAGTGAAACTACCTGTTAGTCCATTTTCAGTCTCCAGATGTGGAGGGCAAAGCCCGGGGGACGTGCGTTACTCTGCCCCAGGGAGGCTGTGCTTTGTTGGACAAGGGTCCAAAGGCACAGGACACTGCGTCTGAGACAGGGAAGCTGGTCTCTAGGGGAGATTCTTTTCCTCACAATTCATAGCACAACCATAGAGCAAAATGTTGCAATATGCTATGCAAATGGACCAACATGACATGGGATACACGTTGTTGAACGTTGTAATCTTACTCTTCATTAAATATTCAACACTGATGATTAGATCTCTTCCTTTTCTCAGCTTCCCTTCTTCCTCTGCATTCCCTCCTCCTTCATGCCTCTTCTCCATCTTAATGTCAGCTCATTGCTGTGTCCCTGCTTTCCTGTCAGAGACACAGCCAAGGGGATTTCTAGACCTGGACGAGTGTACATATTGTTTTCTTTGACTCAGGATTCTTTATGGGAAGTGAAGGTGCAGCCTGGTGGGACTGCCTTGAGAATGGTGTCTCCCTGCCCTTACCCCAGGTTATAGCACAGTAATAGTCAACATGCCACCGGGCGGGAGAGAAGTGATTAGGTGCTCACCTGACTTCCTGTGGGAAGGGGTTTGGAATGCCTGGCCCTGTGCCCTCTCAGCAGCGGGGCCATTCAGGACAACCAGGATCTCAGGAAACTCGGCATTATTAGGGCAGGGGGCTAACGGAGCCATTTTCAAGCTGGTCATTATTAAGGGCGGCACATCCCTGCCTGTGATCTCTACAAATACCCAGGATGAGAGGCCTGGGTGCAAAACATTTGACTGGGACAGTAACTAGACAACCATATGCGGGGAGCTACAAAAAGAAGCAGTGATATTCATTAGAAGCCCACTGGCAATGCTACTGAGAAAGCTGTGTGGTCACAGTTCCAGGGTTCCTCAGGGAGAAATTCTGCCAGCACTTGTCCTTCTGGGTGCTTAGGTACTGTGCCCACGTGAAGCCAGAGAAATGGGCTGGTGGAGGCCCTCCAAGGAGAGCTTGCAGCAGGTGGCTTTGCATGTCCAAAGCACCCAGGGAGCAGTGGGGCCAGCTTCCCTTGAAGCTGGAGCATTGGTCTGAGGACTAGTTTCTCACTCATCTGATCTAGAATTTAGAAAAGTCTCTTAATCTCTGCAGGCTCACCTTCTTCATCTGTGACTTGAGGTTCAATAACCTTGGGTTTCTCTCCCAAGAAAGCCATAACAATTCAGTAAATTAATGCATGTGGGGGTGCTTCATCAGCCCCAAAGCACTCTGCAAATATAAGGTGTAAATGCTTCCACATATTTGGGTCATCTCACCACGGTGTCTGGGAGAATGCCACAGACACAGTGCACTCAGTACAGAGGTATTTATAATATCCTCTTATAGTTATATTCTAAAAGGAAGATTATTGTTCCAGAACAGGATATAAACATTTTTAAATTTACTTTTTAATTACAGACCTCTTTGAATATCTGATAAAACCACGAACTCTCTCTCTCTCTCTTTTTCTCTTCCTCTTTAAAAAAAAAAAAAAAGAGCAAAAATAAACCATGCTAATACATACATCCAATAACATTTCACATACAATTTCTGGGGCCTCATAGCCTCCACTACATCCATCTCAGCTTAAGATAATGCCTGTGCGAGAGACTTACAAGCTTCCGCTCTCTGAGCAAAGAAATAGACTGTGTAAGAAAATGAGTGCAACAATGATGCTTAGCATTTGCCTGAAAAAAATTCTAGAGGGAACATCCAGGAGATTCTAATGTAATCAAATGATGCTCTTGAAAAAATAGCTTGTGTCTGATCATAACTAGTCTATTTAGCTCAAGCTGAAAATAGCAGGTCTGCCCCGAACATGTGCTACCCTCAGCTGACTGAGGCTTTTATGCAGAAAGTTGTGTTCCGGATACCTGAATCCTCCCATCTCCACAAAGGGCTGCTATCCAGTGACGGCTGAGAGATTTTGTTACGGCAGGTGAGGCGCCTGCAGGGCGCTCTGATGCTTGCTCAGACCCCAGCTTATCGGAGATCTGCAAGCCAACTGCCAATGGCCTTGGCTGTGTACACCCTGGCCCAGCTCAGGGGACTGGATTTTACCTCAAGCAACACACTGCTTTCAGCTGAGTGGTGTCCTTGCAAAGTAGGATTTCGTTTTGGATACAAGAGTTCAGGACCAGGGCTAGCTCAGCCAAGGTGGAAACGTGCAAATTTATACCAAGATCAAGTCAAATTGAGACCACATCCAGAAACGGAAAATGAAAAGGAAAGAAAATAGTTAAGCAGGAAAAGCAATGTCACCCGTTCCCCATCCAGCTGGGGCCCTCGATGGAGGAGCACAGAGGGTATTTGCCCCAAATGGTGCTTAGAACCAGCCGGGCACTTGCTTTTAAGCTCAGCGGGCACTCATTACCTCCTCTCCTGGGCGGTTTAAGGCATCTGGGTTACTGGGTACAACACCCACTCCCATGAGAGATCCCCTGGTTGCCCTCCTGACTGAGCCCGCACTCGCTCCTTGGCTTCCAGCGACCAGAGGCCTCCTGGAAGGAGAGGACAGGAGGCCTGCATGCTGGCTCGCCCACCCCCAGCTAGATCAAGTGGCGGCGCAGGCAGCTGGAAGGCGCCCACGGGGAGAAACCGAGCACCATGCTCAGAAAGCTGCACTCCGTCTTTAACTCCAGGCCGCAACGGAAGACGGAGGTGGCCGAGAGTTCCTACTACGAGGGAGGCCCCCCGGTGCGGCTGATCCGCAGCAGCTCCATGTATGTGGTTGGGGACCACGGGGAGAAATTCAGCGAGTCTTTGAAGAAATACAAAAGCACCAGCAGCATGGACACCAGCCTGTACTACTTGCAGCAGGAGGGCGACCGGGCGTGGATGTACTCTCGCACCCAGGACTGTCTGCAGTACCTGCAGGAGCTGCTGGCCCTGCGGAAAAAATACCTGAGCAGCCTCAACGACCTGAAGCCCAAGCGCGCCCACGGCTGCTCCTCCACCTCGTCCAAATCCTCCAAGGGAGGGAAAAAGGCCCTCGGCCAGCCCGCCTCCAAAGAAATAAAGGTGAGTGCCTGAGTGCCGCTGAGAAGTGCAACTGAGATGAGAGTGGTTCCAAGAGCCGCCATCGCAGTTTGGAAACTGGCTTGTCCAGGCACAGCTTAGTTAACGCACACATTCCCAGCGGCGGCTCAGCTGTCCTCAGAGCTCTGCAGGGCCGCCTCCCAGCCTGGGGAGAGCGGCGGGTCCCTGGCTGATTTCCCGCGCGGAGGCAGGGGACGCGCAGCTCGCGGTGGCGCGGGGTGCCGCGCAGGGGGCTGGGCTGTGGTGGCAGGCAGTACTGCGTGGAGGGGGACGCTGTCATTTGCCGCCCATTTCATGGATGAGATCATACTTTCATGGTGATTGAGTGACAGCAAATCATTTCTCAACAAATGATTGCTGTTATTGTTATTACTGCAAGCACATCTAAGAGTTCCAGTGAAATGGTATGAACAAGATGTTTCGAATCTCTAGCTGTTCAGCCCCGTATGAATCAAATAACTGGAGGCGTTGCTCCCTCAGGACCGGCACCCAGGCATTGTGGGACTTGGGCACCGCCACAGAGAGACGGCTTTACTGGGCATTGGAGGCTGCAGACCACACAGACTGAGCAGGAACTAAGTGGAAGAAATAACGTGCATTTATCTGGTCATTTTCACCTGTCCCAGCCTTTGTATGCAGTACCTTTCTTTGAGCATTTCAATGATACCGAAAGACAAGGGGGTAGTGGCTCCTGAGTCTGACAGGACCCCCATTTCTGTATTTCCTCAAATTTTTGTTTAACGCTTGAGGTTTGAGGCTGTTTTGTTATATATTTCCATCAATCGTTTTCCTGCAGGTGGGGCTCTGGTGGTTCACAGCAGGCCTGTCTTTCCCACATCCTGGCTGGCTCCCAGCGTGCCCTGTGGGTCATGCAAGCCCATTAATGTTGAGTGACTGATTGGCCCACTATCAAACCTCCCGGCCTGGTCATTCAACTGGTTTTAACCGTCTGCACTCTATCCCAGGTGGGAGCAGCTTAAATAATCAGTGTAACTCCCAAAGTATGGCATGTTGGGGCCCATACAAAGGTCCTACTCTTAGGTCCAGGTACTGAGCCTGTGCCAGCTAGCTGTAG
The DNA here is from genome assembly GCF_963455305.1 of Plecotus auritus. NCBI lineage: Eukaryota > Metazoa > Chordata > Mammalia > Chiroptera > Vespertilionidae > Plecotus > Plecotus auritus. Next base: position 95,606,783 of record NC_137772.1, on the reverse strand, counting down.
GTTTGTGGGCCAGTTACCCGTTTGGGGGGCCACTTCTGATGACAGAGGGGGTTGCAGTGACTTCTGGACTCCCTTTCAGCTTGAATGTCCTGGGGTTCTAGGCTCTGGTAAGGTCCCTCTGGGCACTACGCTTTCCTGCAGAATGGAGTCCTTTCTTTGAAGAATGGAGCTCCCTTCCCCTCCCTGTTCCCTTCCTGGTCCGGCTGTCTGAAGACAGAGAGAGGGTTAGAGGCAGAGCGAGCAGCTGTGGACAAGTACAGGGCAGTGTATGATTTCCTCAGGAGCTGCCTCTTACCATGGTGTGACCAGAAAGAGTTTTAAAAAGGACTTCGAAGTCAGTCAGAACAAGGCCTGAATTTTAACTCTGTACCTACAAGTGAAAGCTGTGTGCCTTTGTCAAGTTGCCTTTCGTCTCTGAGCTTCTGTTTTGGTGGTGCACGCATGGAAGTGAGTCCATCTTGTGAAGGGGAAGCAAGATCCTGCCTGTGATAGGACCTGGCACATACTCAGTAGCTCAGTGTTTACTGACTCAGGAATGTAAGGCGCAGCCTGTAGACAATGGCTCTCCTCATCCTTCCTAAAGCAAGAGCTGTAGGCTGGCGTCCTGAGAAACATCGGGTGCAGGCTGCCTGTCCTCGGTGGGCAGGCTAGCAAGGCGGCTTGTGCCTGCATGGCTCTCTGCACAGCAGGGACAGGGGCCCAGGAGAGCGCCTTCCTTCTGGAATGTCATCACCTTTCTGCATTGGTGGGAAATGATGTTCAAGGTTTAGGGAAAACAATGTATTTTTTCTTGACCCTCAGTTATGTGAATTGTCTCCGCAAAATCATGTTTCAATCCTAACACTTCAGAAGGTGAACTTTTTGGGGGAAAGTGTGATCAAGATGTAATTAGTTAGTTAAGGTGATGGCGCATTATTAGGGTGGGTCCCTAATCCAACATTACTGGTGTTCTTATAAGAAGGGAAAATTGGGACACATGCACACAGCAGGGAGAATGCTGTGTGAAGACCTTACTTATGCTACCACACGCCGAGGGAATGCCAGAAGCTGGGAGAGGGGCCAGGGCCTCCCTCCCCAGACTTTCAGAGAGCACAGCCCTGTTGACACCCTGGTCTCAGACTTCTGGCCTCCAGAACTGTGAGAGAATACATTTCTGTTAGTCTAAGCTGCCCAGTTTGTGGTACTCTGTAATAGCAGCCCTAGAAAATGAATACACCCCTCTATAGAATCAGCCTTTTCTCTTCTCAAACATTAGCCTAAACACATCTCTGTTTTAGCATTTATCATGTCCTACTGTGGTTGTTAGCTTGTGTATCTCCCTTGGTGAACTGCAGTGAGCATGATGAAGCTAAAACAGTATCTTGGTCATTTTTCTAACCCAGAGCATAGTGGTGAGTACTTACTGGTCACTTATGCGTACTTTATAGATGAAAAGCCTGCTGTCTTTCGATCATGGGCGAGCTGGCCTTCATGTAGGGAGTGAGCAGTGTTCCCTGTGGTTCTGGACACCATGGTGAACCTTCCCTCCCTCCTCCCTCCCCATAAATACCATCAACAGAACATAAGTTCCCCTGTTTCTTTTCGGGGGGGAAAAATAATGGCTTTTAAATGATTTTAAAACAGCCGCACCGGGGGGCCTCCCTCGTAGTAGGAACTCTCGGCCACCTCCGTCTTTCGTTTTCGGGGGGAAAAATAATGGCTTTTAAATGGCTTTTAAAACTCTCAGTAAGAAGTAAATTTTAGATGTTGATCCAGTTTACCAAACATGCAACCGAAACAAAAGTTCTCTGTTTGGTACTCTGATGTTTTTCAAAGTATTCTGTACTAATTTTTAAATATTGGTCATGACCCACTAAATTGATTTTACAAGCCAATACTGGGGCAAGACTCAGAGTTTCTCACAGCCTGGAGTGAGGCATTCCAACAGGTCCTGTTGAAATGCTGACACATATCTAAGGAAGGCATGATGCACTAGGGTGCCAAGGCGTCTGTTAGCCTCACTCCCAGGAAATGCTGAGAGCCTGGAAGGACACCTACATGGGGTGATGGAAGGAGGAAGTGAAGTAAGCCTGGTTTGCATGACCATGACGGGTCCTGGCCAGGCCCTGGGCAATCTGCTCCTCCGTCAGAATAAGATGGAATTACAAAAATGAATAAATCACACTTTTTGCAACATTTTAAATAAAACCAAACAAACATCTCATATCTGAGGAGTTATGTGTCAGTGTTGGGCATGGGGTGCAATTTGGGACTCATTGTTTAAATGACCAAATGTTAGCATTTCCAACGCAGAGCAAAATTCATGTGGAGGAAGGATGGCATATTTGAAATAGTCCTGGAGCTTCTGAACCTATAGGGCAAGGCCACCAGATCCCCTGCCCTGGGTGCCTGGGGTATTTCTGCCATCGAGGAGGAATAGTGGGGTCTCCTTCACACCCACCTCCCCTGCTCCTGTGCTGAAACCCAGGCACAATTAGGAACAATCAGAAGTTATTCCTGACTTCTAATCATCTTCCAAACCCGATGTGTTGAGTACTAGCCCCACACTGCCAATGAAATAACTGGGGCTCAGAGACATCAGGTGCTTTCTGTAAGGCTGTGACCTGATGAAGAGGGAGCCAGCATCTATCATACCAGAACTCACACTCCTGTTCATGTATCCATGGCACCTTTCCATTGGAAAACATATTTGAGTTTGTGTAATATGTCAGGTGCGGAAGCCTGCACCTCAGGATGAGATGAGGCTGCTTCACCCCGCACAGCTGGGCCAGCAGAGTCCTCCCCCTGCACGGATTCCATGCTCCGGTGAAGCTCCCCCATGAGGCAGCATGGCCTGGGCGTCTTTGTGCGGGAGATACCTGGACCAGAAGCACCATAGGAAGGCATGCTTTAGGCCCTCTCCTCTCCACAATCCATGAGTAAAATCCCACTCTCTTGACACCTTCTCTTCACAGGGCTAACTCTGATTCCACTTTTACTCTTGGTCCGTAGCCCTGAAATACTGAGTTTGTACCACTTACTGTTGCACTGGGAAGAAAGCTGGGGGACAGCGTCAGCACGGCCGCAACCGGAACTTGGTAATGGGTTGGTACTGTGTCCTCAAATCATTCAGCAGTAATACGTCCACACTTCCCAACTCATTCTCCGAAGTATCTGAGTGAGCCGCACACCAGCAGAATTAGGTAGCAACAGAAGTTGGAAAACCAGGAGAAAAAATCATCAACAGAAAATCAAAATAATATGCAGATCATGCAGCTAATTCAGCTGCTATAGATGAGCTTTGGATTTAACTCTGCACTTTCTGGAAGTTACAATAAAAAGAGAGCTGAACTTGTTTCAAAACTCTGACTATCTGAGAGGAAGAACCATACCCATTACTTAGGGAAAGTGAGATTTTCCCAAGATTTAAATTTCTAAATTCTCATATGAAACTTGATATAGGGAATCATGTGTGATGTGGCTGGTAATTCTCTCAATAATATTTTAGAAACAATTTTATCAATACATATATCATTAATTCATTCTTCATTCATCAACACATATTTATTGGGCATATACTATGTGTCAGGGACTATTCTAGATACTAGTGAGCAAGTCAAAGTCCCTGTCCTCATGGGTGATCCCTCTTGGGGAGAGCGAGGCAATGCACCAGTGCACAGAGTTTTGGTGGCATTTTCTCAGGGCCCTGCTGGGACAACCAAGGGTGCGCACTGCACAGGTCTTAGTGGGGCCTAGGGAGTGGTATGAGGCTTCTGCTGGTGCCTTCTGGACCCAGCAGAGAATTCAGATGCCAGAGGCATGGATGGACCACATACCCTTCCAGATTTCGTCAAAATCCTCTGACTATGTAGCTCATCCTATGAAAGAAAAATGCCTGTAAAAATTAAAAAGTTGTCCTAGGGTGTTTTTTGTAATTCCCCTCTCCCCTCATCCCAGCATCTTGAAAAGACGTGACTGGGACCTGACTGGCATTGGTCTCTGCATGTTTCTCCCTCACCTCTGGTTCCCGTGGTAATTTCTTCATGATGCTGGGAGGGTCTGTGGGCTACCTCACTTTTCTTTTTTCACTGCTCCTCATGAGCATCACTTCTCTTAGCTAGGCTTTCTTTTCTTTTCTTTTAAAATAACGGCTTTAATTCACATGCCATAAAACTTACTTGTTAAAGTGTATAATTAAGTGATTTTTAGTATATTCAGTGTTGTGCAACATCACTACTATCTAATTCCAGACATTTTCATCACCCATTTTATCTTAATTTTTCTTGTTGTAGAAAAATAAACATAATATAAAATTTACCGCTTTAAACATAGCACTTCATGGTTTCTTAAATGAGTGCTTTTTAGTGTCTCCAGATTATGGGCAATTAAGTTCATCACAGTTAATGAATTCTTAAGAAAATAGGTGCTTTTCTTTGAATGATTTTATATAAATTTCTTTTAAATATAAATGTATAGCTTTTCAGATTAATTATCAGATAATAACCAGAATTCTTCATACTAGACTTCCTTGAACTTTTCCAAATTACCATTTATGTAAACCCAGAATAATTCGTCCAAAAGACTATTAAACCATCCTACATAATAAAAGCCTAATATGCTAAGTGTCCAGTCATCTGGTCAACCAAACAAAGTGTAATATGCTAATGATATGCTAAGGCCGCTCAACCACTTGCTATGACATGCACTAACCACCAGGGGGCAGACAGTTGACCGGTCAACCAGTCGCTATGACATGCACTGACCACCAGGGGACAGACGCTCTGATCAGTAGGTTAGCTTGCTGCTGGGGTCCTGCCAATCGGGACTGAGCAAGACAGGCCAGACACACCCTGGAACCCTCCCATAGTCCCTCTCCGCTGGCCAACCTCCCACAACCCTCCCCGGCCCTGATTGTGCACCAGTGGGGTCCCTTGACCTGGCCTGTGCCCTCTCACAATCCAGGCTGAGGGACCCCCCCACCTCCTCGAGTGCATGAATTTCATGCACCGGGCCTCTAGTAATTAATATATTTTTAGAATATTATATAAATATATATTTTTAGAACTTTACATAATATATTGGTAGTAAACTAGAAAATGAGTTCCTTAAGAGGTCATGGATGCTCTAAAAATAATTCATTTAGGAATTAGGAGAATCTATATAATAAAGAGCCAGGGTCGTAACGACCTTTAGGACCGAAGGCTCAACCAGACTGGAAGTCAATGCTGGGTTGCCGTGGCGACCCAGCACTGACTGGGCCTGCTCACGGTGCCCTGACCCAGCACTGCCTGCCTAGGGAGCTACAGATCAGGCCTGGAGAGAGGCCTGCAGAGAGAGAGACAGGGTCTGATCCGTAGCCTCTGTGTCTGCCGTTGATCAGAACTTGCCTCTCTTTCTTTCCCTGCCTGGCCAACAGCCATGCCTCCATTTCTCTCCAGGCCTCCACTAGGGCTGCTGATCAGCCCCGCCTTTCTGATCAGGCCCCATTTATAGGTCCAGAGATGCTGACTAGCATAGAAACCGACCAATCAGAACCAAATCTGGGTCAACTGTGAGGAGCCAATGGCTGCCTACGAGGCATAGCTTTTGATGCTGACTGGCATAGAAACTGACCAATCAGAACCAAATGGCTGGCAGAGGAGTGCAGTTGAGGGTGAGATCAGGCCAGCAGGGGAGGGCAGTTAGGGGTGATCAGGCAGGCAGAGGCAGTTAGGGGCAATCAGGCCAGCAGGGGAGAGCAGTTAGGGGCAAGATCAGGCCAGCAGGGGAGGGCCGTTGGGGGCAACCAGGCTGTCAGGGGACAAGATCAGGCCAGCAAGGGAGGGCAGTTAGGGGTGTTCAGGCAGGCAGGGGAAGTTAGGGGCAATTAGGCAGGCAGGCAGAGAGGTTAGGGGTGATCAGGCAGTCAGGCAGAGGGGTTAGGGGCAATCAGGCAGGCAGGCAGGTGAGTGGTTAGGAGCCAGATTGTGAGAGGGATGTCTGACCACCTGTTTAGGCCCGATCCCACATCAGGCCTAAACCGGCGGTTGGACATCCCCTGAGGGGTCCCTGATTGGAGTGGGTGCAGGGTGGGCTGAGGGAACACCCCCCCCTAAGTGCATGAATTCCGTGCACCGGGCCTCTAGTCTATATATATATAAACCTAAGGGACTGAACAACCGAATGACCGGTGGCCTGGTTGCTATGACACTCACTGACCACCAGGGGGCAGATGCTCAATGCAGGAGCTGCCCCCTGGTGGTCAGTGTGCTTCCACAGTGGGAGCGTCGCTCAGCTGACCGATGGGCGCCAGACACAGGGCTCACAGTTGGCCACTGCAGCCCGGAGACTGCAGCAGAGCGGTAGCGAGCCTACCAAGTGGTGGTGGCAGGTGCAGTGGGGCCAGGATGAGCAGGAGCAGCAGGCAGGAGTGGCAGGCAGCGTTGGACTGCTGGTTTTGGCCCAATTCCCACAGGCTACGCCGAGGGACCCTAAGGGCCTCTAGTGTTTCTATAAAAGGTTTGACAATTATTAATTTTTTAAAAATATAAAATAGTCTTTTAAAGTAAAAGACTTAAAATTTATTTTTATACTAGTGGCCCGGTGCATGAAATTCGTGCATGGGGGCGGGGAGGGACGGTGTCCCTCAGCCCAGCCTGCACCCTCTCCAATCTGGGACCCCTCGAAGGATGTCCGACTGCTGGTTTACAGGGATCGGGCCTAAACCGGCAGTCGGACATCCCTCTCACAATCTGGGACGCTGGCTCCAGCTGCTCACCTGCCTGCCTGCCTGCCTGATTGCCCCTAACCACTCTGCCTGCCGGCCTGCTTGCCCCCAACTGCCCCCCCCGCCACTGGCCTGCTTGCCCCCAAATACCCCCCGCCAGACTGATCACCCCCAACTGCCCCCTCTGCTGGCCTGCTCGCCCCCAACTACCCCCCCCTGCTGGCCTGTTCACTCCCACCTTCCCTCCCCACTGGCCTGCTCACCCCCAACTGCCCCCTTGCTGGTCTACTTACCCGCAATGACCCTGCCATCCCATCTTGGCCTGATCACCCCCTGGCGACCCAAGGTCCCAGCCCCTCCTTTTTTTCTTTTTTTTTTTTTTTTTCAGCGCCTCCTTCAGCGGAGGCCAGGGCCAGCTGGAAGCAAGTATCTAGGATTTATTTATCTTCTATAATTGAAACTTTGTAGCCTTGAGCGGATGCCAGGGCTGGCCAGGGCAGGCGGGAAGCTTGGCTTCCTCCATTGCTGGGGGCAACCCAAGCCTCCTGCTTGCTCCAGCTCCATGGCCGCCGCCATTTTTGTTGGGATTTATTTATCTTCTATAATTGAAACTTTGTAGCCTTGAGCAGAGGCCAGGGCCAGCCAAGAAGCTTGACTTCCTCCATCGCCGGGGGCAACCCAAGCCTCCTGCTTGCTCCAGCTCCATGGCTGGCCGACATCTTGGTTGGGTTAATTTACATACTTGTTCCTGATTGGATGGAGGGTGTGGCTTGGTGTAGCAGAGTGGTGGTTAATTTGCGTGCTTCTCTTTTATTAGTGTAGATTAACCATTTAAATAATTTCAAAGTGTACACTTTAGTGGCATTAAGTACATACACAATGTGGTGTAGCCCACCCCTATTTCCAGAACTTTTCATCATCCCAAAGAGAAATTCCATATCCATTAAATAGTAACTCTCCACTTCCCCTGCCCCCATCCCTAACAGGTAAGCTCTAGTCTACGTTCTGTCTCTCTGACTTTGCCGATTCTAGGAACCTCATATAAGTGGAGTCATACTGTGGCTGGCTTTTCTCACCTAAAGTAATATTTTCAAGGTTCATCCATGTTGTAGCATGTGTCAGAACTTCCTTCCTCTGTATGACTGACTAGTTTGGGTATTGATGGGAGGTAAAGAGGACACATTCCAGATTGTGCTCTGACTGACCAATGCTCCCTCACGGAGGACAGCTCCTCCTATTTTAAGGCCAGGTGAACGGGTCAACAGCCAGCATCATCCTGCAAGAACTGGACCACATAAGAGAAGAGCCTCAGGGAGGCTTGTCATGGAGCAAAGGCTGGCCCAGGGAGGCAGTCTGGGGTTGGCTGCAGTGCCCCATGGAACATTGCCCAGATGGTTTAGCCTGGACATTTTTCGAGGCCAGGTTACCAGTCATCTGGTTCTGAGCAGCTTGGATTCCTAATTTGTCTGCCTGGATGAACTAGCTGCAAAATGTATACCCCTCGCTGCACCACCACCTCACCCTCCCACTGCTCCAACTAAAGAAATTCACCTGCTATGTTTTACTTTTTATTTATTTTTTAAAAAATATATTTTGTTGATTTTAGAGAGGAAGGGAGAGGGAGAGAGAGATAGAAACATCAATGATGAGAGAGAATCATTGATTGTCTGCCTCCTGCACGCCCCCTACTGGGGATCAAGCCCACAACCCAGGCATGTGCCCTAGGCTGGAATCAAACCTAGGACCCTTCAGTCCGCAGGCCGACACTCTATCCATTGAGCCAAACCAGCTAGGGCTCACCTGCTACATTGTAAAAGAACCAGTGGAATTCTGGAAAATGCCTGACAAAAGTGATTGATTTTTATTTAAAGCAGTTTTATTCTGCAATAGTTAGCTTTCAGAATAAATTTTTCATAGAAGCCTCGCAATCTTATTTCATGAAATTAGACCATGTCAACAGCAAATAGAAGATTCTTCTCTATGGCAGGAGAGTCTGAATTCAACCTAATTAGCCATATATAATTGAATATGGGAAGGGAAGCAGGTTCTGGATCTGTTTACATGGCTGAGAAATATTTTTCAGATTTGATGGGGAGACTTTATGCAAACACAGTGATATTAAAATGCAGGCTTTCTTGAGCATCAGTTACTGGGTGGGGGTGGAGTCTCTATCCCGTGGTCTATGGTTTGCAGAACTGAAAGGCAGTAAAAATTCAATATGAGCTACAAAGAATATTTCATTATGCTTGACAGAGCTTTTCACAAGATGATGGACAGTATAAGAATGATTGATAACAGAGTATTTAATTCCTGTAGCCCCTCTCAGACCACTAAGTGGGTGATTATATTTTCTAATCCAGGCACCTGCTGGAAGCAATATTTCCTCCTCCCTTATTTCTTGCCATCACATTCTGGTCACCTGGCTGACTTCCTTTCTTTTTTAGGCAGCAGAAAAGCACTTCCCCAGGAAGTCATTTCTCACGGTCACACTCTAATTCAGTGGTTTTCCCTCCTCCCTGTGTCTGAGCCCCAACTCAGCACTCAGCACCCAGCACTCAGTACTCAGCACACAGCACTGTAATGGTCAGTTCGTTTGCTATTTCTGCTACTGGTCATCAGTTCACTGTGTGGAGACACCTTGTCTTATTTATTTTTTTTATCTCCAACCTCTAGCAAGGCTTCGGGCACATAGTAGATGTTCAATAAACCAATAATCTGAGAAGCTCCAACTATAATTTAAGAAGGAAACTTACAAAATTTGATGGAAGATCTGAAAAAATAATAGGTCTGTGGTTTCCAGTGAGTGGAAAATTATCTTTTGTTTTTAATGGAGTAAAATACAGTTTGAGTATATTCATATGCAATCAGATCCTGATAATTAAAACATTCGGTCTGTAATGGATCAGAGCTCACCAAAGGACACTTTTTTAGGTAAACATTTTTTTTTCTAATGATAAAGTTGCATTTCCTCATTAGGTAAAATTTGTAAAATACAGAAAAATATACAGAAGAAAATAAAAATAACTTAGAAACCTATCATCCAGAGATAATGACTATAAAATATACAGGTATATTTTATTTCAATCATTTATTTGCTGTATTTTTGTATATATGTATATTAGGATTGTCAGATAAAATAAAGGATGGCTATTTAAATTTGAATTTCAGATAAACAATAGATTTTTAAGTATAATTATGTCCATGCAATATTTGGTATATATTTATACTAAAAAATTATTCATTGTTTATGTGTAATTGAAATTTAATTGCCATTCTATATTTTTATTTGCTAATTTTGGCCATCCTAATGTATGTATATGTATGAACTGACTAAATTTGGCCCATACCATATACTTTTTATAATCCCTTTTCCAGTTAGTATTTTATATTGTCGGTTCTTTCCCATCTCATTAACTAGTTTTTGAAAACTCAAGTTTTAATGGCAAAAATTGTAACAGTTTAAAGTCTTTAAACAGTTGTTAAAAATTATAAGTACATACATCTTACTCTATGTCTATAAGGCATTTTTAGCAGTGATTCCTGGAAGTGTGATTAATGGATAAAGAATAAAAGGTCAATTATTTTTTAAGATTCTTCTTCATATTGCTTTCATAAATATTTTAAAATTTACACTTTCATCAACAGTGTGTTAGAAAGTCCTCTTTTTAATTTTAAAAAAATTATATTTATTGGGGTGACATAAAATTATATAGGCTTCAAGTGTACAAATCTATGCTATATCATCTGTTTATTGCATAGTGTGCCCACCACCTGAAGTCAAAATTTCCTCTGTCCCCATATATTTGACCCCCTTTACACTTTTCAACCTCCTCCACCTTCCTTCCCTCTGGTAACCATCATACTATTGTCTGTGTTCGAGTTTGTTTTTATTTGTATTGTTTCTTCATTAGTTGATTTCAGTTTTACATTCCACATATGAGTGAAATTATATGGTTCTTGACTTCTTCCATTTGACTTATTTTGCTTAGCATGATATTCTCAAGATCCATCCATTTGTCACAAATGAGGAAGCCCTTCATATTGCTCTTTATCAACACCAAGTATTGTCATTAATTTTAAAAGTTTACTGATATAACTGCATTATTTTATGTGGTTTTCTATGATTATTGCTTGAGCAAAGAATGACCCTTTTATTTTATTAAACCAGTTTCTTATAAATGGATTGCCCATTTATGTCTTTGGAAATTTTCTTTCGGCTCTATTAAGGATTTATTATTTACTTATGTAAAATGTTTTTATACTAAGTATATGAATACATTGTCTGCCATGTATGTTAAAAATACTCTAAGTTATTATGTATCTTTTAATTTAATCTGACATATCTGAAGTACAAATACTACTGATGTTTATGTAGTCAAATTATCAATTTTTGTCTTTGATAGTTCTTCCATTACTCTCATGCTTAGAAAGTCCTTCTATGCCTCAAAGTCAATTGCATATTTTCCATTTTTCTCCATTTTTAATAGTTCCATGAAAATAAAATATCCCAATTCTTTTGTCTATCAGCAATTTATTTTGACATGTAGTAGGAAGTGAGAATTCAAATTGAATTTTTCCCAAGTAGCAAAGTTTTCCAACACCATTATACTGACAAATCTATCCCTTCTCTTATTGGATTGTGATGTTTCACTTATTGGAGGTAAAGATTTTATACTATGTTTCAAGAATGTTAATTCAATTCTATCAGTTTTGCTTCTAACGGTTTGATAAATGATAAAAAAATTTTCACTCAGTGTTTTGTTGAAGTGAAATGACCATTTAGATGATATTTAAGAAGTGGAGTTACCAGTACTAACAACAAAATGACCTGAAGATTATAAAGCTGGGATATAAAAGACTAAGCCTATCAGCCTGTGAGTTTAGAACCTCTAATACCAAAGACTGAAGGTGTGCAGCTATGCTTCCAAATGATTGTAATGTTTTGTTATGACAGGTAATACCCAGGCTTAGTTATACTAGAGTTTGTGACAAACTTCTCCCTTCTTTTTAATCCTTTTGAGCTGATTTTTTCAGATCCATTATCTGCTTCACTGATTTCCAACCCCCTCAGCTGTGGCCTACCACTTAGCTTATCCATTGAAACTTTGTATGTGGGTATGTGTATGTGTGTATTTAAGTTTCAGTGATTATATCTTTTCCCAAGTTATTTCTCATATCTACAATTCTTGTTTCAATAACTAACATTTTTTCCCTACAAACTCCTATTCAACTATGGATACATATTTTCTTAGGTGTTCTAAATAAAAGGGATAAGGCACTAGTAAATATCTATTTGTACTTGGCCTTGAAAGTCTATCAAAAGGATGGTAGAAGGCAAAATGAATGAATTAGTCAGAGCTTTCAATGTTTGTCCTTAAAAGCTTCTTTTAATTATATTAAATTGCTTGTGAATAAATTTAAGCTGTTTTGCCTTTCATTTCACCCAGCTGATCCAAGAGAAAATGATCTCTTCAATCCAGGCTATCTCAATTACACTGAGTGGCCAGATTATTATGATCTCTGAATGCATAATAATCTGGCCACTCAGTGTATATCCTATATAATAAAAGACTAATATGCAAATTGTCCCCTCGACCAGGAGTTCGACCAGCAGGCAGGCAGGCCAACCGCCCATGTCCCCTCCCCCTGGCCAGGCTGGCCGGACCCCACACATGCATGAATTCATGCACTGGGCCTCTAATATATATACACATACTGAATGGCCAGATTATTATGTGTTCAGAGATCATAATAATCTGGCCACTCATTGCATATTGACATTCAGATTTCCAGGTATTATTAGTTCAAGAGAGTATTATCAGTACTTCATAAAGATAAGGAGTGCAGCACAGCCAGTTTGGTTCAGTTGGTTGGGCATGGTCCCACGCACCAAGAAGTTGCCAGTTTGATTCCTGTCAGGGCACATTCCCCAGGTTTCAGGCTCGATCCTCAGTAGGAGCATGTGGGGGTAGAGGGGCAGTTCATCAATTATGTTTCTCTCTCATCGATGTTTTCTATTTCTCTCTTCCTCTCCTTTTCCCTCTAAAAATCAGTAAAAACATATTTTTAAAGAAATATAAGCAATACAGAGTTCTCAAAATTTGCCAAGTTAAATCCAAAAGTATACATTAACAACATGCAAACTGGTTGGAAAATGTAAACATTAGGTAATGGCATGTATACAACATACATTCTTTCACTCATCAAATATTTATTACTCCATACCAGCCATCAAAATAGGTGCTTGACATTCATAGAAGCAAAGATAATTCATCTGCCTGACACGGCCCATACTATAATCTGAAGCTGCAATTCTCAGCATCACTCTCTGAGCCACACTGGTGTGTTGGGGTTCCTTGGAAGGGAAAGAGGTAGAAGTGCAACCAAGAATGTTGGGAGTATGTGTGCTGGACAACTTGTCTCATGCGTATAAGGGTTGACAGTGAGCATTTATCAGCAGAGTATTTTCTGTGAGTGTTATTTGCCAAAGGTATCTCCGAGAAGAGGTTAAGTACCACTGGTCTTCCTGGGGCTATGAAGGTGTCTCTTCACACGGAGCAGGACACGAGCATAGAGGAAAGGTGCCTGGGACTGTTTGCTGCAATGAGTAAGTTGGCCCTCTGAAAGGGTGAGGAAGGTTACCAAGTAGGGGAGGTGAGAAGGAGGCTAGGTGTTCAGTGGTGTTCCTCTTGGCTTGGGTGGGTTTAGAATGTCCCCCTACCCTACCCTCTGAAAAAAATATTGTTGTTTACAACTGGAAGTTTATTTTGTAGAAACCAAATCTCTTGCAAACAAATACTGACAGATCCCAGAAGAAAACAGATTGGAGAAGGCTAGGTACCCAGAGGTCAAGTGAAACCAGCAGGATAGCAGCTGATACGAAATGCAGAAAAATATCATAAACTGCTTTGGGGGCTCAGAAGTTAACATGAGAAGTAAGTGGAGTTTGGTTTGGAAAAATGGAAAGATTTCCATCTGGACAAAGTAATCTGAGACACAGGCCTAGCGTGAGGGGGTGGGACAGGGAGGCTTGGAAAAAGATAACCCTAAGGCCACCGAAGGTGAAATGTGAAAGGCAAACTGGAGTGGAGTCGGCAATGCAATACAGATGCTTTCAGAGAAAGTTCCTTCCCCGTGGGGCTGCTGTGGGGCTGATGAAGCAACATGAGCTCTGTGAAACTCAGGCCTCACCAGGGGCAACAGGCTGCAGGCTGCATTACATGCAACCTTTCCAAAGGAGTCTTTAAAACGTTCGGGCTAGAAAACGTCAAGTTTGAAGGGAAGCAATACACTTTTACCTAAAGTTCTGAGTTCAGCAAGGGAGGTCTATGTTGGATCTCACCAGGGGTCTTGATCACTGACCTCCCATTTTATACCACAACCTCTTTGTAAAGTAGATTTTCCTGTCATATTAGCCTGAGCCCTGAACCTTGAGCCTCAGTTTATGCAGTCATTGTGCTAGTGGTATCTGTGAGTGTTGACCAAGAGAATGTCCTTGTAGAGGTGAGAAAGGCCGTGGAAGCTATGGGAAGGCGGAAGAAGCTAGACTCAGCCATAGGTTCCTCCCCTATCCTGGATCCCTCCCCCATCCTGGGTCCCTCCCGCATGCCTGGGTTGCTCCTCCATGTCCGGATCTCTATTGAGTGGTGGTTCTTAACTGCTGTGCATTGGAATAACTTGATTATTTAAAGTAATTGGTCTGGGAAAGGGCCAGCCCATCAATTATGTTTCTCTCTCATCGATGTTTTCTATTTCTCTCTTCCTCTCCTTCTCTCTCTAAAAATCAATAAAAACCTATTTTTAAAGAGAGAAAATTGATTTTCTTTAAGAGCTCCCAGGAGATCCTGATGTCCAGCTGGGATTGGGCTGGACTGTCACAGAGTCACCCTGACAGGGTTAAGTGGGAGGCATCCCTTCACTGCCTCCCAGGCCATGCACTTAGACCTGGTCAAGGGCTGGTGCTTTCATTTACAGGGAAGGAAGGCAGGACTAAGTAAGGAAGGGAAGCAATTATTTATTCATTTACATTTATGTATGTCCCTACCTCATTTCATGAAGGGCTTGGAGGGAACTGCTTACTGGTATGTATGGGTCAGCCACAAATAATGTAACCAGAGTGTCCCAATGTCTCACTCTCCAGCCAGACCAGGATCCAAAAGCTCTTAATAGAAACAAATTTTATAACGCTAATGTACTGCATGACTCAACAGAGACCCCAGAAGTGGGACCTAGATAATGGAACTCTTCAGTGTTGTTTAAGGAGCTTGTCAGTGTCTCCATCTGTGCCCAGGAAGGCAATCTCTACTAAGCATACAGAAAGGGCAAGGCATGGGGGAGAGACCTGAGTCTTGAATACTGAATCTTGAAGTTTTGGAAACAACCAACATGTTTGAATATTTGCAATAACTAACAAGTGTAGCTGAAAGGGCCTTGTCCATCAATGTTGATAGAGAGTTCAGTGGCTAAAGTGGTTTATTTTTTAATTTGTGAGGATGTTCAGGAGATTCATAAGAGGCCACAATAAAGGGCTTATGTTAAATTAACTAATGGTAGTGTGCTTGTTGTTTTCTAGGCCTTTGATAGTTAAAACACCAAAGAGGCTCTTCTAAACCCTTCTAAGTGAAAGTAACTGCTTTGGGCTGCTCTTAGCTAATTGCCAGAGTCTACTTCCTGGAGACATTGAGGAATGAGCAGCTTACATCAATTGTAGGTTGACCCAGATGAAAAAGAATGTGATGCCCACATGAAGGACTGAGACCCTTGTATTAAGCCAAACACTGATGGTAGTTGCTACTGGAGACTTTGAGACATCTTCTTCGTGCAGAGATGGATTTTGAGATGCAAAACCTATGCACTTGGCATTCCTCTTAAGTAATATTCATTCTTCCTTTGCGGCCCAGTCCAGATGTGTGGCTTTCTTCAATCTTTGTTTCTCTCTCTTCCACTTCACAAAAACAATCTCTGAAATGTTATGTGTGATGGTAGAATTAGGAAAGTGGTCACCATGGAGAAGAAGCTGTCTCAACCAAGTCTTTTTTTTTTTTTACATTCAGTATTATTTTTATTAATTTCAGGTGTGCATCATAGTGGTTAGACAGTCATATACTTTACAAAGTGTTCCCTCTGATATTCTCAGTACCCACCTGACCCCATACACACTTAATACAATATTATTGACTATATTCTCTATGCTGTTACTTTATTTTACATCCTTATGACTATTTTGTAACTTGTACTTAATCCCTTCACCTTTTTCACCCAGTCTGGTAATGATCAGTCTGTTTTTTGTATCTATGAGCCAGTTTCTGTTTTGTTTGTTCATTTATATTGTTCTTTAGATGCCCCATATAAATGAAATCATATGGTATTTGTCTTTCTCTGACTGACTTATTTCACTTAGCATAATACTTTGTAGGTCCATCCAAGCTGTTGCAAATTATAAGGTTTTATTCTTTTTATGGCTGAGTAATATTCCATTGTGTATATGTACCACCACTTTTTAATTCACTTGCCTATTGATGGGCACTTGGGTTGTTTCTATATCTTGGCTATAGTAAATAACGTTGTGATGAACCTAGGGGTGTACCTATTCTTTCAAATTAGTGATTTGGGTTTCTTCAGATATATACACAGAAGTGGAATTGCTGGGTCATATCAGCCAAGTTTTGGTAGATGAATGGGAGTCAGCCAGATGAGACAACCAAGGCAGAGGGACCAGCAAAAAAAAACAACACACAGGGAGGATAAAAGAATATTGATTGCCTATATTGATGAGCCCTTCTGTCATCTGACTGCAGGGAGGATTCCTGGAGGCCTGACCTGCTGTGTGCATAGAGACTTTCTAACAGTCCGTCATCAGTCCTGCACCCCTCTCCCAGCCCTTGTTGTATCTGGTGTTGTCAAGCGTGGAGCATTTTCAGTTCCCAAGGTTCAAAATGCCCCCTCCTCAGCTGCTTCCCACCCAGGAAGCTCTGGAAGGCCAGGCCCTCTACTCTATTATATCAATGACCCTCCTTCCACTGCTTGCCAACTGCCAGACGCTTTTGGAAATCTGTCTTTTGCTGATGGCCTCTCGCTGTTCTCTTTGTCATTGGAGTTTCTACTTTCTCCCCTCCTTGCTTTTATTTTAGTGGGCTGTGAAGAGGGAAGGATGACTTCATTTGGATGGCTTTCCACTTTTAACAAAAATTATTTAGGTGTATATTGTGGTTCTTCAACATTTTCTGTTAAGAGAAAAATTCTTGATTTAAAAATGTTTTCTAATAGTACAAAATACATACATTTCACCAAAATCTTGTACATACATTTCCCAACATGCTAGTCTGTAATTAAATCATATGTATTTTTAATACCATCCCACTTCCAAAATGCCCATATAAAACAAAAGAACTCTACACCGCTACACATGGTCAAAATAGCCCAGGTTAACACATATTGTCCCTTTTGAGTTCTTTATTTTCTAAATTCCTCAGGGAACTTTTCTCTGGTTCATGCATTGATTCTTGTGCTGTCAGCTCTCCATTTGAAGTTTACAGTGGTGCTTGAACTTCCATGTCAGTCACTTGTGACCCTTGGTGGGCTGTTGGGATGATGAATAAGATCCTGGAGGAGAAGGAAGCAGGACAGAGTCCAGAACCCAGTTAGGCACTCAGAGTATTTTTATTAACTATATATTTTATTTCTTATACTTTTCAAACAATGATACTAATTTTTCTTCAATTTATTTCATGAATTGGGCCCAATTTTGTTCACTTTAGGAACTGACAATTTTTAGGGATTATTTCCAACATATCTTGTCCTCTCTTTCCTGCTGTGAGCATCTCATCACCTACCCAAGGGACTGTATCATTGCCTAATTGGGTGTTTATCAGCAAGGAAGGCCAAAGAAAAACTAAGTGTTTCATCTAATGGTTAATAACCATCTGTGACCAAGAGAGGCAGTTCTTTTCATCCTTCCTCTCTCCCTCCTTGAGGTAATTGGAAATCCATCGACTTATAGCAATGCAGGTGTGGAGTACCTACCTTCCTTCCACAGAGTACTTATCCAAATTTCCCTTTTAAACCCTGCAGATTTATAACTTCACATACATTTAGTTTCAGCAATATTTAATTCTATTTGGCAGTTATGACTGACTTGTGTGAGGGCGTTGTGAGGTTGGCTCAAGCAAGTCTCTCTTCTCCCCTTCACCTGTAGCAGAAAGCAACCCTCAAGAAATACTCGCAGTTCAGCGCGGATGTGGCAGAGGCCATCGCCTTCTTTGACTCCATCATTGCAGAGCTGGATACAGAGAAACGGCCACGGACTGCCGAGACAGACCCCCCAAATGAAGATGTGGACTTTGATGGTGAGCGCCATCCCTGGGGGCAGAAGGTGGGTGGGTTGTAGTCTCTGAAGAGGACTTATAAGATGGGCTATCACGAATTCTACCTCCCCATTACAGGGAAACTCACATCTGCGAGCCAGAGCCTGGCCCTGAGCTTGTACTTCTCTTGGGCGTGCCTTGCTTCAGTTGTCTCTGCTGCCATTGCCTCAGCCTGCCCCTTTAACACTTGAGGCCATATTTGGGCAAAACCTCCTTTCCTGTGGTCCATTGCCACAGCTGAGACAGGGTGACACTTTAGCCCATGAGCTAAAGTAATAGAAAAATGATTAAATGAAGGCGTTAGATGGGGAGTTGCTGTTAAATGGGTATAGAGCTTCAGTTTTGCAAGTTGAAAAAATTCTGGAGATCTGTCACTTAACAATGCAAATATATTCAACACTACTAAACTGTACACTAAAACATGGTTAAAGTGGTAAATTTTACGTTATTTGTATTTTACTACAATTTTTTTAAAAAAGAAAGAAAAGAAGGCAAACAAATTATATTTGAAAATTCAGCTTCTGATCCTCCCTGAGCTAGCATGGCCATGGGGCAGCACCAGCTGTTAGACACAACTCTGACCCTTCACCCACTTTGTCATCTCTCTGCACCCCTCCCCCCAGCACTACCTCTGTGGCCCTCATGAGCCACCACTCCGCGAGGATGTGTAAGGCAAGAGAGGGCCAAGGTGCTTGTCCAGGACTAGCATGGAGCCTGGAGAGGGAGCGAGGTGAGGACTGAGGGTGACACTTTTCTCCCTATCTAGGTATGTCACGGCTCTCTGCTGGTGGAGAGCAAAGAATTCAACTATGTATATGAGTTGAGCCCACTTTTAAATTCCATTACTCCACTGTCAGTTTTTTAATCTTTGACTTGCCTCCCATCAGGTAATTAATGATGGTTTTATTTAGGGCTCACTGAGATATCAACTTTTGCTACTGATACTAAATTGTTCTTAATTATTTAATGATCAAAATATTACATTCTTGTTGTTCTGGCCTTGATTGACCTTAATCTGTGAGGTTTCTGTTTTCACTGAGTTCTGTGGAATTTCCCAGGTTATTCCTGCTCTCCAAGCTCACTGTACCCTGCAGGGCAGCTGTCTGCCCTCCTCTCTCACAAGCCCTTTCAGTCCTTGACTAAGACCGGCCCACTCCCCAGGAGTCAAACCTAGAAATCCAGGACATTGGTGAGAGGACAACAAAACCCATTGAGGATACAAGTGTCATCTTCATAGTTGTTTTGAAAATGGCTTTATGGTTTTTCTCTGATAACTACAGTAACATATTGTAAATCAAATGAGTACTAGTAAACAATACACCAAAGCATAAAGAAGAAAGTAAAAAATATGATCTGTAATACTATCACCCAGAGATAGTAATCACTATTAACATTTTGGTGTATGTCTTTTCAAAAAGGTTTTAAACGAAAATACAGACTCACTTTAATTTTTTTAAACAAAAATAGGATCTCTTTGCTATTTTGTCATCTGCTCTTTTCACCTAAGAATTTACAATACAACATTGGCATCTTTCCAAGTTAGTAAATATAAACCTATGTTCTTATTTTTATGTCTTTTTAAAATTGATTTTAGAGAGAGGAGGAAAGAAAGAGGGAGGGAGGGAGAGAGAGAGAAACATTGATGAGAAATTTCAATCAGCTGCCTCCTGTATGCCCCATGCTGAGGATTGAGCCCCCAACCCAGGCATGTGCCCTGTTTGGGAATCAAACCAGCGACCTCTTGGTTCAATTAACTGAGCCGCACCCGCCAGGACTGTTCTTATTTTTGATTGACGCACAATTTTCCATTGTATTCCTACACCATAATTGCAGAGTCAAATCAGCCCCTTTGCTTGGTTCTCTAGTCCTTCCTAGGAATTCACTGCTGTGTATATGCATTTGTTTTAAGTTCTCAACCCTGTTCACGCTCTCTGTTGCCTCTGCTCCTCCCAATGTTGAGTCCTCCTTTCCAGGGCCCCTGTTTCTCTCTTCCAGTGGCCACCAGCTCCCGGGAGCACAGCTTGCACTCCAACTGGATCCTGCGGGTGCCCCGCCGGCACTCTGAGGACATGGCTGTACACACCATACACACGACAGACGGCCAGTTTCGAAAAAGCACGGAGCGCAGGACCATTGGCACTCAGAGGAGACTTGAGAGGCACCCCATTTACTTGCCCAAGGCTGTGGAAGGGGCATTCAGCACTTTGAAATTTAAACCCAAAGCCTGCAAAAAAGAGTAAGTGCTTGGGCCACAGAGTATAACCTAAATGTTTTCACGTCCTCCAAACTTTTGGGATGGTTTTTTAAGATGCCTTGAGCCCCCATCTTATATGCTAAAAACCATTCTTGTGTATTTTTTTGGGATGGAAGTCTTAGTTTAAAAATGTTTCCTATTATATACACTAGCCTGGTTCACTGTTGTCACCACTCCAAACTGTTGCTTCAGCTCTGGATCTGCCTCCCTTTCCTTCTGGCCTCCATAGTCCTCCTGCTCTGTGCCATCCTCTTGTTTCCCCTAAACCACAGACACACTGCGTACTGCACATTTTCTATGGGAATTTGGGTTTGAAGAGGGCATAGCACCAAGCTGGAACCAACATCAAACCGACTAGATGCCCCTGACTTAGAAAGGCATTGGCCAGGCTCAGGTGGAGAACTGCTTGCTGGATGGACCCCTCTTGCCAACATTTCTCAACCTCCCTCTCTCCAGGTCCTTCTCTCCCAAGACCAGTGACTATCTCTAGCCCAAAATTTCTGTGACCTACTCATTCAGAGCAGTAAGTGCTCTCTTGTTCTGGCCAACCCAGGCCACACTGGGGAATCCCACTTTGGGGTTCCATCTACACTCATCCACCTGTTTTTCTTTGTTTTTACAAGAGCCATTCAACTCTGGTGGATTCAGGGGTTTCTAAATAGCATTTTCCTCCCATAATAATGAACCATGTACAGAACATATCAAAACCGAGGCCCAGCCCTCATCACCCACCTTTCTCCTTCAAGCCCAGCTCGAGGTCCAGCTGAGGTCCATCCACAGTCCCCATAACAACAATGCTTTGTCCTCCACAAGGCCCAGCACTGGGGGAATATCTAATGGCCTCCACTGGAGGGCTAAATCAGAGCATCCCTTCTCTGAGCAACTGGCCAAGCCCAACGTAACCTCCCTGCTGCCTTCCTCCCTCCAGCCTGGGGAGCTCCAGACGGATCCTCTTCAACTTCTCCAGAGAAGACATGGAATGGGATGCGGAGCTCTTTGAGCTGGAGACGCTGGCATCTTCCGGGGAGGACTACTTCGAGACAGAAAACCCCAAAGGACAGTGGCTGCTTCGAGAGCGACTCTGGGAGCGGACAGTGCCCTGACTCCCTAGGCCCTTCAGCCTGGCTCAGGTTGGGTCTGTGAGAAGCTGTCTGCTTTCAGCACAGAATGGGGTGATTGGTAGAGTTAAAAATAGGAACTGTAACAAAGTCAAGTCCATGAGCACACTGCTGGTGCCCAGTTAGTGCCAATTGTACCACAGCCTCCCAGAGGACTTGCTTTGCAGACTTGGGAGCTGGTCTTTCCCTACACAGGCAGGTTAGCTGGTAGTGACAGCCTGGCTGGTCTTTAACAGCAGAAGGAATGGAAGGCCTTGAGTGGGAGTGTCCAGGCTCACTCCCTGGCCTCCCCTGGCCTGTTCTAGCTTTCCATGCATCTGTCCAAGTGGCTGCTAGTGTCATGCTTTGTACAGGAATTAATCTCACCCAGGGCTTTCTGGGCCAACGTTTTCAAAGAGCAAGTTTCTCTACGAGGCTCAGATACAATCTGGGTATGCACTGAGATTGCCTTTTTTTTGGTGCAGAACGCAGTTCAAGAAGCAGTTCCTTTCACTCCAACACTTTTCACAATGTTCTGGAAATTTCTACTAAATTAGGCTTAAGATGAGTTCAGTGCCCTGGCAGTGGATGGGAGAAAGAATGTGTCGGGCACTGTTTTGAGGCCATGCTATCTCCCCCAGACCCAAAACACAGCTCCACTTTTCATAGGCAGTTGGCTGGGGAAGGGAAGGAGAGAAATGAAGTGGTGCTTTTTTTCCTAGATACCCATGTAACCAGGTTATGACAGGTTATGTTTCTGTCTTTCCCCAATTAAGAGGACAATCAAATCATTCAGTTCTTTCGGACTAGAAAAGCTTTCTGTATTTCAGAAGCTACCTGAATCAGAATTACAATTTAAATGTATTCTTTGCATTCCTCATGTACTTTTTGCATTTTTGCATATACTTATGCATGCCCAAGTTTGAGAACTGCTGATTTGGAGATAATACCGCACTTTGTCCATCCTCACCTTTTTTTTTTTTTACAGTTTAAAAAAATTTTTTACTGAATTTATTTGGTTAATAAAATTATATAGGTTTCAGTGTACAATTCTATAATACTTTATCTGTATATTGTATTGTGTGTTTACTATCCAAAGTCAAGTCTCCTTTCGTCACCATTTATTCCCTCTTTAAGCTCTTCTAACTCCCCAACCTGCCCTTTCCCTCTGGTAATAACTATGCTGTTGTCTAGTTGCCATGACAACTCATTGCCTGTGAGATTCTGTTTTGTTTTTTGCTTAATCCTTTCACCTTTTTCACCCAACCCCCTAAATGCCTCCCTTCCCTTCAGTCTGTTTTCTGTATCTATAAGTCTATTTCTATTTTGTTTATTTTTTTCAGTAGAGTCCACACATAAATGAAATCAGATGGCACTTGTCTTTCTCTGACTGGCTTATTTCACTTAGCATAATACTCTCCAGGTCCATCCACACTGTCCCAAACAGTAAGATTTCCTTATTTTTTATGGCTGAGTAGTATTCCATTGTGTAAATATACCATACTGATGGGCACTTGGGTGGCTTCCAAATCTTGGCTATTGTAAATTGTGCTGCAATGAATATAGGAGTGTATGTATTCTTTGGAATCAGTGTTTTGAGTTTCTTTGGATATATTCCCAGAAGTGGAATTTGCTGGGCCATGAGGAGTTCCATTTTTAATTGTTTAAGAAAATTCCATGTTATTTTCCACAGTGGCTGCGCAATCTGCATTCCCACCAACAGTGTATGAGGATTCCCTTTCCTCCACATCCTTGCCAACACTTGTTTATTGATTTATTACTGAAGTTGTTCTGTGTGAGGTGATTATCTAATTATGGTTTTAATTTGCATTTCTTTGATGATCAGTGACACTGAGTATCTTTTCATATGCCTATTGGCCATCTTTATGTCCTCTTTGGGGAAGTGTCTATTTAGGTCTTCTGCCCACTTTTTAATTGCATTGTTTTCTTTTTTTGGTGTTGAGTTTTATAAATTCTTTGTAAATTTTGTATATTAACCCCTTATCAATGTATCATTGACAAGTATGTTCTCCTATTCAATGGGTTGTCTTTTTAGTTTGTTGATGGTTTCTTTGCTGTGCAAAACCTTTTTAGTTTGATATAGTTCCATTTATTTATTTTTTTGTTTGTTTCCCTTGCCCAAGGAGACATTATCAGAAAAAAAAATATTGCTGGGAGAAATGTCTGAGATTTTACTGCCTATGTTTTCTTCTAGAATTTTTATGGCTTTGAGTCTAACATTTAACTCCTTAATCCATTTGCGTTAATTCTATGTATGGTGTAAGAAAGTGGTCTACTTTCATTTTTTTGCATGTATCTGTCCAATTTTCCCAGCACCATTTATTGAATAGACTACCTTTACTCCATTTTATATTCTTGTCTTCTTTGTCAAATATTAATTGACCATAAAGGCTTTATTTCTCGATTCTCTATTCTGTTCCATTGATCTCTGTGTCTGTTTTTATGTCAATACCATGCTGTTTTGATTGCTATGGCCTTGTAGTATAATTTGATATCAGGTAGCATGATGCCTCCAACTTTGTTCTTCTTTCTGAAGGTGGCTGTGACTATTCAGGGTCTTTTGTGGTTCCATTTAATTTTTAGAATATTTGTTCTAGTTCTGTGAAATGTGCCATTGGTATCTTGATAGGGATTGCATTGAATCTATAGATTGCTTTAGGTAGTATGGACATTTTAATGAAGTTAATTCTTCCTATCTATGAAGACAGCATATGCTCCCACTTATTTTTATCTTCTTCAATTTCTTTCTTCAGTGTCTTATAATTTTCCAAGTACGGGTCTTTTCCATCCTTGGTTACATTTATTCAAAGGTATTTTTTAATGTAATTGTAAATGGAAGTGTTTTCTTAGTTTCTCCTTGAGACAGTTCATTATCGGTGTATAAAAATGCAACTGATTTCTGGATACTTATTTTGTATCCTGCTACTTTACTGAATTCATTAATCTGTTCTAGTAGTTTTTTGGTGGAATCTTTAGCGTTCTCTATATGCAGTATCATGTTATCTGCAAATAATGACAGTTTTATTTCTTCCTCTCCAATTTGGATGCCTTTTATTTCTTCTTGTCTGATTGCTGTGGCCAGGACTTTTAATACTATGTTGAATAAGAGTGGTCAAAGCAGACATCCCTGTCTTGTTCCTGATCTTAAGTAAAATGCTTTTATTTTTTGCCCTTTGAATATGATGTTGGCTGTTGGTTTGTCAGATATGGCCTTTATTATGTTGAGGTATGTTCCCTTTATTCCAACTTTGCTGAGAATTTTTATCATAAATGAGTACTGGATTTTAACAAATGCTTTTTTTGCATCTATTGATATGATCATGAGATTTTTTATCCTTAATTTTGTTTATGTGGTGTATCACATTTATTGATTTGCAGATATTGTACCCACCTTGCATCCCCAGAATAAAGCCCACTTGATCATGGTGTATGATATTTTAAATATATTGCTGGATCTGGTATGCTAATATTTTGTTGAGGATTTTAGCATCTCTGTTCATCAAGGATATTGGCCTATAATTTTCTTTCTTTCTAGTGTCCTATCTGGTTTTGAAATTAGGATAATTCTGGCTTTGTACAATGAGCTTGGGAGTCTTCCCTCCTTTTGAATTTTTTTGGAAAAATTTGAGAAGAATATGTGTTAGTTCTTCTTTGAATGTTTGGTAGATTTACCTGTGAAGACATCCAGCTCAAGACTTTTGTTTGTTGAGAATTGTTTTTTATTACTGCTTTGATTTCATTAGTTGTAATTGGTCTATTCAGATTCTTTGATTCTTCCTGATTCATTTTTGGAATATTGTATGTTTCTAGGAATTTAACAATTTCATCAAGATTGTCCAATTTGTTGGCATATAGTTGTTTGTAATATTTTCTTACAATCCCTTGTGTTTCCATGGGGTCAGTTGCTACATGTCCTCTTTCATTTCTGATTTAATTTACTTAGGTCCTCTCTCTTTTTTTCATGATGAGTTTTGTTAAAGGTTTGTCTGTCTTGTTTATCTTTTCAAAGAACCAGCTCTTGGTTTTATTGATCTTTTGTAATTTTTTGAATCCATTTCATTTATTTCTGCTGTGATCTTTATTTCCTCCTATTCACTTTGAGTTTTATTTGTTGTTATTTTTATAATTCCTTTATGTGTAAAGTTAGATTGTTTATTTGAGATTTTTCTTGTTTCTTGAGGTAGGCCTGTAATGCTATGAACTTCCCTCTTAGGACTGCTTTCATTGTGTCCCATTGATTTTGGATTGTTGTGTCCTCTTTTTGTTTGTTTCAAGGTATCTTTTGATTTCTTCCTTGATCTCATGGTTAACCCATTAATTTTTTAGTAACATGTTTTTTAGCTTACATGTCGTTATGTGTTTTTCGTTGTTGTTGTTTTTTTTCTTGCGATTGGTTTTTTGATTTTATACCATTGAGGTCAGAGAAGATATGATTTCAATCTTCTTAAATTTACTGAGACTTGTTTTGTTTCCTAACATGTGCTCTATCCTAGAAAATGTTCCATGTGTACTTGAAAAGAATATATATTCTGCTTCTTTGGGGTAAAATGCTCTGAAGATATCATTTAATCTATCTGATCTAGTTTGTCATTTAAGACTGCTATTTTCTTATTGATTTTATGTCTGGAAGGTCTATTCACTGATGTCAGTGGTGTGTTAATATCCCCTACTATGATTCTATTACTGATGCTCTCTCCCCTTATGTCCATTAAGATTTGCTTTATATATTTAGGTACTCTTACGTTGGGGGCATAATTGTTTACAAGGATTATATCCTCTTGTTGGATTTCTCCTTTATCATTATGTAGTGTCCTTCTTTGTCTCTTATTATAACCTTTATTTTAAAGTCTATAGTAAATACTTTGCCAGATATAAGTATTGCTATTCCAACTTTAAAAAATTTTTTTCCATTTGCATGAAATATATTTTTCCATCCCTTTACTTTTAGTCTGTATGTATTTTTCATTCTGAAGTTGGTCTCTTGTAGACAGCACATATATGGGTCTTGTTTTCTTATCCATTCAGCTACCCTATGTCTTTTTATTGGAGCATTTAAGCCATTTATATATAAGTGATTATTGATAGGTACGTATTTATTGCTATTTTATTCTTTATAACTATGTTCCTCTTTTGCTTTCTCCTCCTCCTCCTCCTTCTTCTTCTCCTCCTCCTCCTCTTCCTCCTCCTTCTCCTCTTTCTCCTTCTTCATCTTCTTCAAAAACACTCTTTAACATTTCTCATAATACTGGTTTGGTTGTAACAAACTCCCTTATTTTTTCTGTCCTGGGAAACCCTTTATCTCCCTTTTAATTTTAAATGATAACCTTGTTGAGTAAAGTAGTCTTGGTTTTAGGTCCTTACTTTTCATCACTTTGAATATTTAATGCCAATCCCTTCTGGCCTGAAAATATTTTTGTGAGAAACCAGTCACAATCTTATGGGAGCTCCCTTGTAGGTAACTAACTGTTTTTCTCTTGCTACTTTTAAGATTCTCTCTTTGTCTTTAACATATGCCATTTTAATTATGATGTGTCTTAATGTAGGGCCATTTGAGTTCATCTTGTTTGAGACTCTCTGTGCTTTCTTGACTTGTATTTTTGTTTGTTTGTTTTTGTTTTCACCAAGTTAGGGAAATTTTCTGTCATTTTTTCAAAGAGGTTTTCAATTTCTTGCTCTCTCTCTTCTCCTTCTGGCATCCCCATTATGTTAATGTTGGTACACTTGAAGTTGTCCCAGAGGCTTCTTACATTATCCTCAATATTTTTGGATTCTTTTTTATTTTGCTGCTCCAATTGGGTGTTTTCTGCTACCTTGTCTTCCAAATTGCTGATTCGATCCTCTGCTTATTCCAATCTATTTTTTATTACTTCTAGTATATTCATTTCAGATATTGTACTCTTTATTTCTTACTGGGTTTTTTTCATGGTTTCTATATTCTTTTTTATGCTTGCTACCTTTGTTGAAGTTCTCACTACATTTATTGAGCATCCTTATAACCATTTTTTTTAAGGGTCTGGTGCCTGCAGAGGTCTTCCTTTGGATATGCTGCTTGTGACGCTAATTGGATCCTGTTCTGATATTATCTGAAGCTGGCTACTAGGTGTGTTGGTTCTGGGACTTCTTGGGAGGGTCTCTAGTGCAGGCCAATGTTAGATGCTGCTTGTCACTGGCCCTGGGCAACCTGTTTGGAGCTACAAAGTGACCCACAGTTTGTGTCTGCCTGTGATGGGTCTGGGTGTGCATGGGAAGGACCAAGCTGCACACCATGGCCTCTTTTTGCCAGCAGGTCAGCAAAAGTCCCAAGTCACCCTGAGATTCTTCTTTGCCTACCTTTGCCTGCCCTTTGCCTGATAGGCTCAGTCACAGAAAGAGCCTCAAGTGGTACAGGGTAGGTTCTCAGCAAGTCGCCAGGTAGGAGGGAGTAGTGCCCACCAGATTGATACAGTTTCAAACTTGGTGCCAGTGCTGCATCTGAGGCTATTCTGCAAAATTTCCAGGTTATACCAAGTCTAGCTTCTACCCACTGGGTGGCTGAAGACATTTGTGGTAGGACAGGGCCTCGGGGAGTTGTCAGGGTGAGGCTGGCAAATTTTCTCAGGCCCAAACAGACCAAGATTTTGCCATGTGTAGAGAGTGCTTGAGAATGCAACAGAAAAATGCCCCCATCCTAGAGCCAAACAACTCAGTTTGTCCAAGATTCTGCCAGGAGCCTGAGCTCAACAGGGAGGAATCAATGGGAGTCATGTGGGGGCTAGTGGATCTCCTGTGATGGGGAGGTGCCAGTCAGGCTTGGGTGAAAGTGAGAAAAGTGGTTCACACCTCAGAGCCACACCACTCAGTGTGTCCTGGATTCTGCCCAGACCTTGGCAGGGTGGGGTCACCAGAATCTGAGAGGATGGGGCCACCTGGAGCCCCAAGGGTGGGGCTAAAGGATCTCCTGTGAGGGGGACGTGCCAGGTAGGTTCATGGGAAAGTGGAAGGAATGGCCCTCACCCCAAAGTGACACAACTCAGTCACTGACATCCCCTTAGTCTGTCCAGACCTCTATAACCCAGCCCAGGCAACTGACTCCTCAGCAGGGCAATAGTGTGAAGCAACAGGGAATTCAGAAGATTTGGCTATTGCATTCCCCCAGCTGATGCTGTAAGGAAGGGAGTACTCCACCCAAGAAAGATGGTCTCTTCAGTGCAGGAGAGTCACTCAGCACAAGGGTCTAGGAGGCTGTCCCTTCAGCTGTCTTCCCAGAGCCATACACCTCAGAATCCCCTCACATGACTCTAGTCTGTTCTGCCGTCCCTCTGCTGGAGCCCATGGTGAGTAGCTGCAAACCAGATTTTGTGCATTGGCCCATTAAGAGGGTACCCCCCAACACACACTGATTTTCACCACCAGATGTTATGTGGGCACCTTTTCCTAGCTCTGGTGCTCTGAGATGTTAAGACCCCACACTCCTCAGGAGGAACCTTGGTAGCTGAGATATCCCTCTGAATCTCAGCCATGCTTCCTACCAGTCTAGATGTGGCTTCTTCTATAAATCCTTGGTTATAAGACTTCTATTCAGCTAGTCTTCAGTTGGTTATTGAAGTTGATTGTTCTATATTTTCATTGCAATTCCAGCCTGGTCCCTGGATGAGGTGAGTACTACATCTACCTATTGTGATGCCATCCTGGATCTCTCTCACTAAAAAAAGTCCTGACATTTTCTTATTTTTAAAAGTAACACAGAATTACTCAGCATAAAAAATAAGGAAACCTTACCTTTTGTGACAGCATGGATGGACCTGGAGAGTACTATGCTAAGTGAAATAAGCCATTCAGAGAAAGATGAATATCATATGATTTCATTTATATGTGGAATCTAATGAACAAAATAAATAAAGAAGCAAAATAGAAACAGACACATAGATACAAAGAACAGACTGATAGCTGTCAGGGAGGCGGGGAGTTGGGGGCCTGGTTGAAGTAGGTGAAGGGATTAAGGAAAAAAAAGCCTCGTAGACACAGACAATAGTATGGTGATTACTAGAGGGAAAGGGGGTTGGAGGTGATAGAGGGTAATGGGGGAATAAATGGTGATAGAATGAGACTTGACTTTGGGTGGTGAGCACAATATACAGATAATGTGTTACAGAATTGTACACTCAAAACTTATGTAATTTTATTAACCAATGTAACCCCCAAAAATTCAATTAAAAAAAGAAGTCAGTGGTAGAGGGGTGCATGCCCATGAATGCAAGAGTGCTAGTTGGCATAGGGGAGACAGACAGACTAGGAAAAACCAGTAATCCAAATTAAGCCAAGGATGCTCTATATTAAGGTTACTCTGGACATTAAATACAGCTTCCTTTCTGCCAGTCCCATGTGATAATATTCTTATTGTTAAGTGTTTTAAGAAGGAAACTTTTATTTATGTGAACCTGATTACCTGAATCTAAGTACTTGTAACTGCTGTAGGAAATAATCCTAATAATTATGCAGCTTTCTTAGAAATTTTATATCAAGACATTTGCAGCATGAAAATATACTGGAAATGTTTTAATAGTTGTCTTTATTATTTTTTTTTGAGTGCCAATGTCAATGTTTGGGAGGTTTCTTTCATTTTGTTGCTTATACTAAACCCACTATAGCCAGAAGCTTAATTGCACAATAAATGTTTGGGAGATGTTTTATAAACTACATTAATGCACACCAAGTTAACATCAGCATGTATCTTTCTTTCCCTGGAATGTGGCTTGTTTTGAAGCCCCACAAATGAAAGTTCACTGCTGAAGGTAAACTCAGAATGAAGGTCTCTTTACTCGGCCGCTTATCAAACTACAGTTTATCATGGATGGACCCTGACATTATGTGGTGAAGACACTATACACATTTTACTTTTACAGTTAAGAAAGAAATAAACATGACTGAGGATGTTTGGAGTCTTGATTTTTTTTTTTTAAAGCATTTATTGCTAGGGGGCATGAAGCCATGTTTTTCTCTTGTCCTTCATATTTTGTATCTTTTATCTTTAATGGGACTACACAGACTGCCTGAAAATTCCATGATTCAGAAACGTAAGGCTGGCTTGTCACTGGGATGATTTTAGGTCTTTGAAATTGGTAATAAACCCCAGGATCTGGGCTCTCCTTGGGGCATGATGAAATGGTATCTGCTGGGGTTTTGAGATAAATGAGTGAATAAATGAAAACAAATTATTTGGTTGATTTGTGTTCCCTTTTGAAATGACCAGTGATCTGATCAGCTGGTCTTTGGGGCACAATGTTAGTGGCTCTAGTTTTCCCAGGACTAGTTTGATATATCTAGACAGAATATTCAAAAAGAAGATGTGAGTCCCTGGCATCTGACTTGTTCTTTAGCCCTTGGTTTCTAGCTTCCACCACAAAATGTCCTCTCCTTCATGGAAAAAGATACATGAAGATCTCTAGTTTGAACCATAGATACTCAGCCCTTTACCTGGTTGCTAGGCATTTGAGAACATGGTGCCTTCTCTTAGACACAAGATCCTAGAGTGGTTCTAACAGGAGACTGCATTCCCTTCATCAATGGCTTTTACATGGTGGATTCATTTTCTTGTTGCTGTTGTAATAAATTATCACAAATTTAGGGGCTTAAAACAGCACAATCTTATTATTTTACAGTCCAGAGGTCAGAAGAACCAAAATCAGTCTCACTAGAATAAATCAAGGTGTGGGCAGAGTTGGCTTCTTCTGGGGGTTTTGAGAAGAGAATTCACTTTCTTGCCTTTCCCCATTTTCTTCCTTTTTCCAGCTTCCAGAGGCTGCCTGCATTCCTTGGCTTGTGACTCCTTCCTTGCATCATCCCAATCTTTAGCTTCTGTTGTCATGTCACATCTTTAACTACTCACTCTGATTTCCTGCCTCCCTCTGATAAGAACCTTTGTGATTTCATCAGCCCCACCTAGCTAATCATTTATTTAATAAAATCTACAAAGTCTTTTTTGTGATATAAGGGGACATTCACAGATTCTGGGGACTAGAGTGTGGGCGTTTTTGATAGGCCATTATTTAGCCTACTACACATAGTACCACAAGGTGTTCTAGTCCTTCTTATCAACCCAGCCCAGCTGCTTTTTAGGCTTGATTATAACAGCCCAATATGCTGACTTAGCTGTTATTTCAAAATTCCTCTGCTTCTAGCTGCTACCCTGTAATTTTATTAAAGTGAAATGCCATCTTGTCTGACAGGTTTCTATTTCAAAAAGACTTTTCAATTATGCAGAATTCCCAAGTGGAAAACATAGCCCTTCAACCCTGTAAGGACGAGGAATGGACAGCAGTTCTACATAAACATTGCTGCTTGTCCAGAGTGAAGTTTTTCTTCAGTCAAGCCATCAAGTTCTTATTAAGCAACTGTTATGTGCCAAACAAATAGTATTAGATACACCTTTTCCCTTTGGCAATTGGCAATCCAAAAGGGGCAAAATAGGACCAACATAAGTAAGTGTGCTAAGCACCTCTGTTTACCCTCAAAAGGAGTTCTATGAAGGGAGAGAGCCCACTTACTTAGCTCGAGGTGTCAGGAAGAACTTCATGGCAGAGGTGGAGCCTTGAGAGGTAGATTTAGACCTGAGCAGAGGATTGCTAAAGGCTGCTATTCCACGAGGGGAAACAACATGCAAAAAGAAGTCATCAGGACAGTCAGAGAAAGGGTAGTGGATAAGGCGATGCCCTTGACTGAAAGGCAGGGTTTTTATTAGCAACCATGGAAAGCTAGATTGTATAGTTTGGGGGAAGTCAAAAGAAAAGAATAGAGATGATCAGATGGGGATCAAGAATCAAATGTTGCTGGTCTTGAACTAGAAAGATCGAACATGGGATGCCCAGGACCCCCAGTTCTTTATCAACACCTTGGGTCTTGGCAGCAAATCTTTCTTTTTTTTTTACCGTCACTTGTAGGATTTATTAAAAAACTGATTTTACGGAGAGAGAAATATCGATCTATCTGTTGCCTCCCATACGTGCCCTGACCAGGGATCAAACCCCAAACCTATATATGTGCCCTGACTAGGAATTGAACCAGCAACATTTTGGTGTATGGGATGACACTCCAACCAACTGAACCACCTGGCCAGGGCTTGGCAGCAATTCTTGAAAGGAGCAGGAGGTCTGTGGTGTGGTACGGGAGGATTTTGGCAGACACACTTTGTAAATCGATTCATGTGGCCATTTTGGTTGACTTCACAGGCCACAGAGGATACCAAAGCCCCCTGGACATTCTCTTCCTGGAACTGACCATGTTTGTTTATTCATTTATTTGTTATTTGACCCAGAATGTTGAGCATGCACTGTTACCAGTCCAAAGTCCATGTGCCTGATGCTTCAAAAGGCCCAAACTCAAAATGTCAGAGTTTAGAGTAAGGAAAGATTTATTAATTGAGAAGGCACCAGCTGAGAAGATGGGAGACCTAGTGGTTACTCAAATCCACCTTAAGTACAGAGTTCAGGCTTCTTTTATGTCAAGGGAAGGGGAAGTGGGAGGGGCCAGAGGTGATTGATGATCATAGACATCTGGGTGCCAGCAGGGGTCCAAGGAAGATTTTGGATGAGGTTTCTGCAAATCTCAGCTAAACAATCACTATTTTTCTACATACTTCCCTTATCTCCTCAGGAGTGGCACCTTCTAGTGAGGGGCTGTTTTTTTACAACTCAGGCCACAACCAGGATTCCTCTAACGATTAGCATGTCTGTATGTAAGACTAAGCACGACGCTATTAGACTGCAGACCATGGGAACCAAGCAGGCTTGAACAAGATGCAGTCAGAAAGGCTGAGCACTTCACGGTTACAGTGTTAAGCCCAGCCCTGTGTCTGGGGATATAATATAAAGAGTTCTCACAGTGCTTTCAGTCTGGTGGGAGAGAAAGACAATAAAGATTATACCAAAACACATGACTTTGAATTGTGGAGTGCTGGGAGGGCAGTCTGAGGTGATGGGGGACTTGTGCAAGGTGTTCAGGCTTGCCAAGAGTTAGATATGGAGACAATGGGGTTTTAGCCTAGGAATTAGTGACTGGAGGTACCATTTATTAAGCTGAGTAAGAGAGAGCTGGTTAGCAGGGGTTTTCTGTTGGTGATGGTGGGGGTGGTTTTTTGTGGGGCACAGGGGATGGTGAGGGGAAAAAATCAAAAGTTCCATTTTGGATATATTAACTTAGAGCTTTCTGTGTAGACTTCCAAGTGGGAAATGAGACACCTGTATGTAGAGAGCAGATTGGGTCTAGAGCGGTGGTCGGCAAACCACGGCTCCCGAGCCACATGCGGCTCTTTGGCCCCTTGAGTGTGGCTCTTCCACAAAATACCATGTGCGGGCGCACACAAACAGTACGATTGAAGGAGTACCCTAATTAGGTTCATAACAATGTACCTACCTATATAGTTTAAGTTTAAAAAATTTGGCTCTCAAAAGAAATTTCAATCGTTGTACTGTTGATATTTGGCTCTGTTGACTAATGAGTTTGCCGACCACAGGTCTAGAGTATAAAACTGGGAGCTGCCAGTGTAGAGATGGAATCTGAAGCCACAGGAGATGCGATCACTAGACACTGAGTGGAGACCAAGGAGGGCAGTGAGGTGGACGGTGCCGGAGTTCCCTGTTATGCAGAGGGTGGGAGCAGAAGGAGCACAGGTAGTGTAGGGGGTGGCAGGGCCTGCAGGGCCTTCTTAGCAAAACCAGTTGAGAAAAGTGGTCTTGATTTTGATTCAAAATGGTGTTGTCTATGTCCAGAATGCCCAAGACCCTGCCCAGGAGACCCAGCTCCAGATCTCTTTTGGCTGCTTCTAAACCTCAAGCCCTCCTGAAACACAGCTGAGTAATGGACCAGCCCCCAGAGCACCCCCTGACAACTGCAGTGACTTAGGCACCCCTTCCCCCAAGGGAACTCTGGCCTCTACCAGGTGTGGGTGTGGTGAGGTCGGTTTAGGACCCTCTCACCTCCTCATCAAATGAGCAAACAATTCAATCTCACTTAGCGGCCCTCTGTGGACCCAGGAGCCTGGGGTGCGTAAGTGTGGGCAGGTGACTTAGGCTATCTATGTCTCCTGTTTCTCAAATATGAAGTTGGGCATGATAATAATAGTTCTTAACTTGCAGTGCTATACAGGTGAGGATTAAATGATTTATACCTGATACAGTGCCTGGTCCCATTGTGTTATCTATTTTCATATGAAAGGATGAAGAATAAAAAATAGCTGTAAAAGAGAAATTCTAAAATGTTTTGGACACAATTGGAAAATGTATTGCTTCCTGAAAAAACTGTTTGGAAGCAGTTAGCACTGAACTAGCATAAGGTTAAGAATGGACACTGCCGTTAGAGGTCTGGCTCAAATCTCAGCTTCTCCACCCACTGCTGGATGACCTTGGATGATACTAAACTAAACCATTCTCAGCCTCAGTTTGCCAAATATAAAATGGCACAGCACCAGTGTTGTCTATACAGGGTTTTATGAACACCTGATAGGATAATGTGTGTACTCAGCACAGTGCCTGGCACATAACAAGCACACAGTAAATACTGCTATCAATATTAATATGGGCTCTGGGAAAGGATCAAATATAATTTGTGATCTGTTTATTACCATGTGCCAATCAATCCTTTATCATCATGCCTCTTCTACATAGTCCCCAGATCATATGATTCATTTACAGTTTTTCTGAAAATTCAATGGAAGTATAGTTAAGGTTACATTTGAAGATTGCTGAATTTGGTCTTAAATGTGCCCTAACGGCAGTGCACAGCCACTGTTTGACTTCTCATTTCTGTCTGTAACAGTGCAGAGGCAAATTTGTATTCACTTTGCAGTTTCTGGACTGTGGCCCCCTCCCTCCCGAAGATCACAGTCCCATTTTACACTGGGAAGAACCGCCAATCAGGGAAGATGAATGACTTTTCATGACTAATCCTGACCTTGGGTACCCATGCCAGAGCAGGGACTCAAACCTACATCCCATGCTCTGAGCCTCATCCATCTGGTCGGGATTTGTGGGTTGATCAAAGCCACCTGCCTGGCCTCCCTCTGGTGGAGGGATTATCCTGTTGATATTTGGTCATTTGGACACACGGTGGCGCTTCATACCTAGCTATTCCGCTGGTCTTTACTATGTACCATTAAGGGTGTGAAATTCAAAAGGAAAGGAAAGCGGCCTGCCCTTTCTTGGAATGCCACAGATGCCAGTGCCAGAGAGCATGGGGCTCTTAGGATCGGTGGGGTGGAGGTGAGCTGGGTTCAATAACCGAGGAAAAGCCTCAGCTCTTGCTGTTTCTTTAGTCCTAAGGGGAAGGCTCTGGTTTGAAATCATAGGATCCAAGTTCCACCGGAAGAGCCCATTTTTCAGGGTTTTCCCACAACATTGACGAACTTCGTGTACAAAGTAAATGTCACCCACCAGCATGGCAGGTGACAGAAAGGTGGCCCACATGAGCTAGAGTTTGACTTCCCTGAAAAAGAGATTCTTCTGAGGATACCACCTGACTCCAAAGGAGGCCTCAGCTTCTTTCAGAAAAAAAAAAAAAAAAAAAAAAGAGAGAGGGGTCATTACCCACCATTTTCATTCTTTTATTGGAGGCTGTTTAGGACATGGGCTTGAGTTTGAATAGCAGCTCGGACACTAACTAGTTTTGGATCCTTAGGGAAGATTAACTTAACTTCTCTTTTCTCAATGTTGTCATATTTAGAGAGGATATATAATAATAGGACCTACATATATGCTTGTGGTAAGGATCAGTTCATGTCAAGTTGAATCAAATGAAATTGCCAACATTCAATGATCTTTGACCTAGAATAGAGGCAGTTTCATGAGGTTCATCCTATAGTGCTTTCTTCCTGGCACATCGGGGAGGCTTGGTAGAAATGAGCTGTTATCACAAAGAGCATTCAGCACTTTCTATGAACACTTAGAAAATAAACTGCCTTGTGTTCTGGAAATTTCCCCCCTGAAGATTCTTACTGACAGGTGACTCTTGTTTCCATGTGCTAAAGTTCCAAATAGGAAAATATGCCTGAAAGAAATCTGGCTCTGTATCACAGCTTCACCTGTAGCCAATTCGTCCCCACATCAAGCCATCTTTCAATGAGACAGTAGTCCCTTCAAGGGAGAAAAGCAAGGCCAACCAGTGCCATCTGTGATGTGAGTAATGTTGAACTCACCTTCATCCCCTTTCCGTCTCCACCCAGGGCCTCCCATTGCTGTCTCATGCAGAACTCGCCTTTCTGAGAACACTCTATGCCTTGGACTGAACTCTATCTCTCTCAGTCAAATGCATGCACATTACAGGTTATCTCTTCTCTGTGCCAGTCCCTCTTAGCAAGCCAGGTGTATGCTAGCTAATCTCATTAGCCAAAGGAATCAGTACTATTTTTATTTTGTTAGAAGTTTACAAAGCTGTAACCAAAATCAATGACCATTTCAGACACCTGGCAGGCCCACGTGGGGAATATTTTTGTCAGAAGGGCTGCTGGGAGCCCAGCAGCTCAGCCACATTCCACCTTGAGGTCTCTCTGCTTTAGGCCCTGGTAGGAAGTCTCTGGCAGCTCCGAAGCCAGGAAGCCCGAGGTAGACTGGGAGCAACAAATGGACTGTAGGAGTCCCACCAAGAGCAAGGCAGCTATAATCATAGGCATGCAACAATAAACAAACAAAAATTATGTGGTGGTTAATTTTATCAGGTTAATTTTCCCCCAGATACTATTTCCTTTCACTCTCCCTCTCATGACTTCCCTCAAACTCTAGAGATTTATCTAGCAACCTCCCTATAGTATCCCCCCTCTCCCCTTGTCATCTGCAAAGTGAAAGGCTTGTATTTCTCATTGCACATCAGACCTAGATCACGGGAGATGAGAGGTAGCTTTAGGATCTCATCAGGTATCATAGGATAGGTATCAAACGAGGCTGTGTGTTTACAGAGATGCATCTAATTTGGAAAATGAGGTTTGAATTCTGCAACAAACATGGGTTAAAAGTTAAGAAGCCAGACACAGATGAGAAGAGACTGAATGATTCAATTTATGTGGAGTTCAAGAGCAAGCAAAACTAACTTATAGAGATAGTAATGAGAACAGTGGTAGTTGGGGGAAGGAGGATTGGGGGGAAGTGGACTGACTGAGAAGGGGCACCAGGGAACTCTGTGGTGATGGACATGTTCTACCTCTTTATTAGGGTGTGAGTTACACAGGTGTGAACCCTTGTCAAAGTGCATGGACAAATGCCCCTCAGAACAGCACTCCCAGCGAGGAAGGAAGGCCTACGTCATGGAAGAGAGGAGAGACTAGATGTTCCATACACTGCAAGTTACTCACTAGGCTGTCTATGCAATTGACAAACATAAAACCTCAGCCAATTTTCCAGGCAATTTTAAAATCCGGGGACATTCTTCTTCACGCATGCACTGCCCATGTATTCTCAAATGTTTACAGAGTATTTATAAAAAGTAGTCCTTTGGGGCAGTTGTAATTAGGAAAACTGGCAGCGAAAATTAACACGTACCATAAAAGAGGGATAATTACTCCATTGCCATAGACAATATTATTATCAAATGGTATTCACCAAGGAATCCAATTGGTCCATACCAGCTCAGTCTTGTTGTTCTACGAAAGATCCCTCTGCCTTGTTACCCTGAGGATGAAGCTGCCATAGCCCAAAGTGATATGCCATATGGTACTGAACATCAGAATCAAAATGAGCTCCTGCTTTTTGTGTGAGACGCTGAAATTTATTAGAAAATCAGAAAGCCTAATTTCCACCAAGTTCCTGAGCCCTGCCATCTGCTGCATGAGAAAGAAAATGGAGATTTTTTTAAAACCATTTACTTATTGTGAAATGTGAGAGTGCTGATGGGTTTGAAAAAGCAGGGCTGGGGGCTGAGTGGAGAGGGGGGGGTCCATGAGAGCCAGAGCAAGCCCAGTTGGCAGGGAGAAAGAAGACTGTCAGCTGAATGGTGGCAAAGTGTTGGGAAGCATAATTATGGAAATCACCTATCCCAGGGCCTTTTTTCTCCTCCTGACCACATGTTCCTTAAACATAGGAGCAGCACATAGGGAGGCCAGCTTTTGAGAATAAGCAAAGCCTCGATTTCAGAGAGGAAGATGGGCGGCTGGGGGGAGAGGGCTTTACCAGTCTCTCCAAGTTATAGGTCTCTCCATGGAGGGGTGGTGCAGGTAATTTGGGAGGGAACAGAGAAGACAACCAAAAAAAGCTTAATAGATGGAGAGGCAAGGAGAGCTTTCTAAGGGGAGGTGCAGAAAGAGGTGGAAGCAAGAGTGGAGAGGGATCCGAGTGGAGCTGGGGCGCAGTGCTGGAGTGCCTATTGGGAAGGGAGAATCCTTTCAGCAAATTGTGTGGAATTTAACTGTTTGTGCTGGGTGTTGCAGATCTAAAGATCAAGATGCTTTGGACTTTAAGGAGGACATTCCTTTCAGGGTGCTGCCCCGGTCTCTGGCATTATTGGGCTCATGAGATGCTGCCTTGACCATGAGTCACTTTCATAGGTCTTGTTTCTGCAGAGCACTGAGCCTAAAGGGCTCACCTAACCCTTGATTTTATTGTATTTATTTATTTTTATTCTTGTTTTTACACTAAAGCTGGCATGTCTGTTAGAATTGCTGTAGGCAATATTTGTTGGACCTGGTAGTGGCTGGGTTTCTCACTTCTGGTCGCACTGCCCAGAGTATAGACCTCTATCAAATAGCTACCTGAGCCTGAAATGGAGCTGGGATGGGGAGGAAGGTGAGGCTTTAAGGCACCAGGGAATTTCACACTATTGAGTCAAGTTCTGGTCAAGGTAGGTCATTCTTGGATCATATCCAAGGAAGTTTAATTAAAGAACTAAAAAGACCTCTCAATAGGCAATCTCATCTAAAAGGCAGTCTTCCAGCAGGATCCCAGAGGCATCCTCAAAGACAAGTTCAGGGCTCAAGGAGTGCTCGGGGCCAAGTGCCTCACCCTGGCCACCTGGGAGCACAGCTGATACCCTCAGCCTTTGTAGTTCCCCATGCTCATCATGGTGCCATCACATAGGAAGAGGATGCACAGTGAAATGTCAAATGAAAGGATAAATGACTTTCAAAGCCTGCCAGGTTTCAGGAATCCTGACCTCCACGTAAGCCAACCTAGGAAAGCATGCCTCATGGAAAGTCAGATGCCAGCCTCACTGAAGAGGACCCAGTGGGAGAGGGAGCCAAGAGTTTCTGAATTTGCAGCAAGATTCTGAGGGAAGTGACAATAAGCCCCAGGGTCCAGCATGATCCGACATGCTTGTCCTCTAAGCCTTTTCCCACAGGAGGGCAGCAAACTGCAGAGGGCTGCTTCCCCAGTGCCCTGCAGGCCAGGGGCTCCACACTGGCAGAATGGTGCTTGTTGTGTTGGCACCTCAGGGTTTCAGACTGAACTGCCCCCAGGGTTTAGCATTAATGATGTGCACCGCTGGGGAGCCTGATGGCAGGTCCACACACTCACCCACGGGACAGACTTACTTTTTATTCCCTCTGCGGTGAAGGGACCAACAGCTAGCTCCTTGCCTGGAGACCAGTGATAAGCTCCTGATTTCCCTGTGGACACCCGAACCTCTATAAGGCGGGCTTCCAGAGATGCTGGGGGATTTTCCTGAACAGCGGGGCTGACAGGACATTCAGGGGCCCGGCACGCCTCCAGGATTGCCTGGGCCTGAAGATAGCTGCTGCAGCAACATGGTAAGCAGTTCTCAGCATCCTCTGTCCTGACTTCCTCTCAGCCTGCATCTGTTGAGCCTCTATTGCTCAAAATGCATACTGTCTAAAAATAGTTGTCATTTTTTGAGCATTTGCTATGTAACAAGTGCCTCACACCTATTATCTTATTGAATCCTTACTACAATCATGTGAGGAAGGGACTATGCCTATCCCCATTTTCCAGATGAAACAACTGAAGATAAATGAGACTTGGTGAAGGGCCAGGGTCAAACAGCTGGTGAGACGTGGGATCCGGAGTCAACCTGTGTAGTCTGACTCCAGAACATTATGCCATAACCACGGCAACAATCCTTCCAAAGAATAAGCATTATTATTTTCAGTTTAGCTCATGAATCTACTGTGTTCAGAGAGGTTAAGTAATTTACCCAAAGCCACACAGCTATAAGGCACAGAGACAGAAACCCATCTAGCTCCAGAGCCCAAGCTATGCCATCTAAGTCACATCCCACTCTGGACTCACTGAAGCTGTATGACATCCCTCAGCCAGATGGCAGGCACAGTAAGGGGGTTTGGGTATGGAATGTGCAAAGTCATTTTTATAAGAGAAAGATTTAGGTAAACCTTAACGGTTTGGGGCTTAAAAAATTGCTTCTTTTGAGCACTGATGATTCTCAGGGATGTCACGACTACTCAAGTAGCCCCCAGAAGACGTGGGTGCCACCAGCCAATATGAGCCCCTACCTTGTGGATGATCTCACTAGCGTAACAGTGCTAGTTCCTGAGTGTTGGAGAACTTGAGTACTGTTCATCATTCTTGCCCATTCCAACTAGGCCCTCAAATGTGTAAGGGCCGTGTCTACGGAGAATCCCTGCAGCCTGGTGTGTGAGAGGCAAATTCAAAAGGCCAAGGGCATACACAACAGATTGTGTAGGACCAGCCTGTCAGTTGCCTTTTTGCTTTCTCCAGGAACAGCACCCAGGAGAAGGGCATATTTATAATTGGCCATGGTGAGAGGCTGCTCTCTAACCTATATGCTCAGGGTTTCCAAAGGTGAGCTGTGCCACTGGCTCCAGGAAAGACCTAGTGCTGTCCCATGTCTCACTGACCCCAAAGTCATCAAGCTGAGAAACGTTATCCCATGTGATTATGATCCAGCTGCAGACCGCAGACTCCCCTGCGCCTCAGTTTCCTTTGTCGAGCACTAGAAGGGCGGGCGTCACTAGCACTCAGGGCTTAGGCAGTGGCCATGGTGTTTTTCTCTGACTCAGAGCTCTTTTGCAAAGATCGCTAGGTTAAACAATTTATATCTTTGTTAACATTGTATTAATTTTCAATGCCTGGAGGTATTTAAAGGTTTTCATGAGTTCAGATTTGAGGCTTCAATGTAATACTGATTCATTTATTAAATACCTACTATGTCCCAGGCACTGTCTTGGCCTAGTAGTCAAAATAATAGGTAAATTACATCCACTTTCTGACCCCAAGAAACTTGCAGTTTAGCAAAGGGGAGGGAAACAATTTATATGTAAAACCAATATATATTATATCTAATATTACTTATATATAATATTATTTATATATATTATTTTTACATATGTGTGTGTATTGGTTCATGTGTAGATAGACAGATAAATAAGTAGAAAGAGAGAAAGGAAGGAAAGAGTGTTCATATGATATTTTAACAGAACAATCCTGGGGTGATGAGGACACAGACAGTTAGAGAGTCCTAGACAGTTCTAGAGAGTGCTTTGAGAATCTCAGGCAAAGGGGTGATTTTGTGACGGGGTCACACGTGGGGGCAGGTGGAGCCAAGAAAAGGTGGGGGGAGGGGAGAAGACTTACATCTACAAGTCACCTCCCCTCCAAGGTGTGGGGGAGGGGGAGCCTTATATTCTGTTTCCAGGAAAGAGCGGCTAGAGTTTAGGCCCCTCTCCTTCCTGCTGGCATTGGCCTCTCTCCCTTTAAGAAATCCTCATATATGAACATCTTGAGCCTGATATTTGTGAAATAGAAGGATTCTTCACTTTCTGAAGATAACTGAGCAACCTTGGTACTTTCAAATATAACCCAATCGCCCACAAGCCCCTAGGTTAGGGGTTCCTGTGTTGTGGAAAGAGGGGTGGCCTGCATGGGTGGGCCCGCCCTTCACTAAGCAGAGGCCTTTATGGACCCTCTTAACAATTCTGTTTTAATCTGGAGGGAGAGAGGCGGCTCACAGATTAATGAACAATCCTAACAGAAAATGCTTCCTGTTAATCCCAGTGCTCTTTATTGTTTTCTCTTCTTTATTTTCCTTCACTTTTTATGTCGTCCTCCATTCACACACCCATGAAGAAAATAAAGAAAGTTGTCCTTTCACTGCCTTTTTGAGTTGATATGAGGCGAGTGACCTTGTTGTCCCCACCAGAGCATCCCTTTTGCCCCTGTTGTGTTTTTTAACTTGTTCTGGCCACATAATTTCCTATTTCGGAGGTGATCACAATGAACCACTTCTAATGCTAATCTGATTTCAAACTTAGTTGCTATCTTTTCTCTATGGAAATGACTTTGGCCCAAGTCAGGAATGAGCACAGCTATTAAAGGAGAAAACTCATGAGAAATAGAGAAAAGGTATAATTTTTCCCCAAGAGGACACCATTGCCCTTGTGCTAAAGGGGCCACTCCGATGTCAGGGACTGAGGATTTTTATGCTTCGTTATCCACGCTTTTTCTCTCATTTTGTGTTCTAGTATGGATTTATCAACACCTGTCTGCAATCTCTTATAATAGAGAAATTTGGTGAAGAGACATGGGAAAAATTGAAGTAAGTATATTAAAGGAAAGATGAATTCCTGGTACAGCTGATAAACTGCCAGTTTTTGAGAGTTATGGGTTTTTATGAACCTTTTGACTAAGCCAGTTGCTTGTTCCTAAGGAGATCAATTCAAGTACCTTAAACATACCTATGAG
Source organism: Plecotus auritus (assembly GCF_963455305.1). Lineage (NCBI taxonomy): Eukaryota > Metazoa > Chordata > Mammalia > Chiroptera > Vespertilionidae > Plecotus > Plecotus auritus. Next base: position 95,563,734 of record NC_137772.1, on the reverse strand, counting down.
ATGCAGAAAAAACTGCTATACCCTATCTGTTAAGGAAGGTATCAGTCTCCGTCTCTAAGGCCAGCCTTAGAACAGGGTCCCAATGTGAATAATGCCAACATTACTCTACCTTTTATTCCACGAAAGAAGCAGCAACTGCATTATTTCCATTGCAAATAAACAAAGCTGCTGAAATCCCACAGAAGAGGGAATACATCCCTTTTAAGTGTAGCCAGAATTCCTCCTTAGGTATTCTTTAGTTAACACTACAGGTTTTCCTCTCTGCCTCCCTCTGGTAAACTCTTCACACTGTTATTTACATCTCCATCTAGTTGCCTGTCTGATTCCTGCAACCTTGTGCTTTTCCTCTGCTTTCTTGGAAGCTGCCAGCCTTAAAAAGTTAGAGGATGAGGCTGAAAGGGTCTCAGAAATTATGTGGGCCTATGGAGAAGGAGGAATAAAAAATTATAGAAAAATGATTAGTTTCCTCAGTCAATCAATAGCATGCACATGAAAACAATTAGGCACTGCTTTGCCTATTAAATCTCTAAAAACTTCAAATTATAATAATTAATTCTGGTTAAAATGGGTAACTGCTGATGACATTGTAAATCAGTGCAGCCTGTTTGGACAGCAATTCAACAACATGCACCAAAAGCTTTGAAAATGATGAAATCTTTTGAGGTAATAATTTCATTCTTGAGAATTTATTCTTGAGAATCTATTCCCATGGAAACACACATACCTATATACCTATATACAATATATATATATATATATATATATATATATATATATATATATGCAATGTAATGTAGCCTTATATTTATAAATAATGAAATGAAAAATTGTCTTTAACGTTCAAAACAAACCAAGCCCTAGCCGGTTTTGCTCAGTGGATAGAGCATTGGCTTGTGGACTGAAGGGTCCTGGGTTTGATTCTGATCAGTGGCACATGCCTGGGTTGTGGGCTCAATCCCCCGTAGGGGGCATGCAGGAGGCAGCCAATCAATGATTCTTTCCTGTCATTGATGTGTCTGTCTATCTCTCTTTCCCTCTCCCTTCCTCTCTGAAATCAATAAAAATGTATTAAAAAATAAATAAGTAAACAAACCCAAAAGACAAATGAAATGGCAAAAGCAATGGGCATTATATGTAGTGATTGCAAAGATTATGAAGCAGCCTATACAATTTTATGACAAAACAACAACAACAACAACAAAAAGGAACAAAACAAAACCTCCCAAAACAAACACAAATGACATAGCCACTGGGTTTGGATATGCGAATGGAAAAAAAAAGGACCAAAATAATAATAATAATAATAATTGAATTAGAAACAAAAATGCTGGATGACTGACTTTTACCCTAATCTCTATTTTTCTAATTTTATATGTTTTCATTGCTTTTGTATTGTAAAGACAACTTAAAATCATCAGTGCAAAATTTTCCTCACCCCATCCTACCTCCATTTTACAAATAAAATAGTCAGAGTTGAGTGTGCAGCAGACTTGCACACACAAGGCTAAACTGAGGGGGAGCCAGGCATCTCCGCAGCCTCAGCCCCACTCTGCCCCAGGCCACAGCAGCCAGTTGCTCACACATGTGCCCTGGCCCCATAGTCTAAGGAAGGGCAGCCTCAGGCCATTTTCGTGGCATCTCTGGGCTAATGCACTTGGAGCGCCACAGGTTGGGTGGAAAAAAGACACTCTGGTCTCATAAGGCAAATAATCCTTATTTCCCAATATTTCAAGGAGGAACGTTGAGCAATTATGATCAGAGAAAGAAAGCGTGGACTGGTGGGAGTTTGAGAGATCACCCAGCCAAGGCCGCCTCATTTTACAGGTGAGGAAAATGAGGCCTGGAGACCTTCTCAACTCCCTAAGCTACCTCAGTGAGAGAAACATTTGAAGACTCCGAGACTTAAAAAAACACACCTAAAAACGGCTGTTATGTTGTCAAGGGTAAACTCAGTACAAAAGGGAAAGACCAAAAGGTCTCATATTAAGGGCTTACTTTGGGCCAGCCCCTTCAGTAATGATCTACAATTGAGGACACTGCAGGGCAGGTATGGTCTCCTTTCACCCGGGAGGAAACCGAGTCCCAGGGAGGACCTTGCTGAGGGCCATCGGCTGGGTAACTGGGCTGTGCCTGGAACCCAGGCCTGTGCGTGTGAAGGCTTCTCTTTCAAATGGGCACACTGCCTGGGGGAAGGGAGAGAGACTGGCAGCCAAACGGACTTCTATTCTCACCGAGTGTCTGGGGGGAAAGAGAGGCACATCTCTTTAAACCCATGTCCACTGAGCTTTTACAGTATGTCTGGGACAGATGAAACACAATCACGGGGCATTGACGAGGCAAGTAGGAGCACCACCTATATAGCTGGGACACAGGAAGGAACTGGATGCCAGAGGCCCATGTCAGATGGGAGACTGGGGTCATTTGCTCTGTCACAAACCGGACAGGAGAAGGTCAGCTGCCAGAGTGTGTGGTCAGCCTTAGGAGAAGGAGGAAGGGAGAGGTGGTGAGTGTAGTCTGGCCTTTGGGGGGACATGGGCTGGGCACCAACTTGAGAAATAGAATACCTGTACGTTATTTTATTTCTAAAATATCTATCCAGCAGTCACTGGATATGGCTACAAGGGCCTAGGGAGTTGTAGTTGGTTTCAGCAGGGGTCCTGGAGCTTGGGGTTGAAGCCCAAATTCATTGCTTACAGTTTGTATTGATACCCCGAACGGCAAGATGGATTCCAGATTCTTGTCCTACGAAGTTTGAAGAATAAAATTCGTAGACTAAAAGATTTAAGCAAAAGCGTGGAAGTTTATTGTAAGCATAATCAAACCCCACCCTCCCACCCCCCCCCCCCCGCCCTGGGGAAGGGTCCCCCAAATGGGAAGAACCTTTTCCAGTGAGTCTCTTTGTCAAAGGGTTTATAAATGCTGGAAGCTTCTTTATCGTTCATGCTTCTTTCTAATTGGACCCTGCCTCATTTTATGTCCCCTGTGTTTTGTCCTAATTGGTCTGTCTCCTCCTTCCCTGCATTAGTATTAGATTCAAAGTTTCAAAGCTCACCCGGTGCTCCCACCTCCTCTTGTAAGATAAACATTCTAGTGGTTTGAAGCTGTCTCCATATGTCACATATACATTCCTTTCCCATGGGCCCTGACCCTAACTATCTCTAACTCTTTTCCCTGGGAAAGTTACTTAAACACTCTGTGGCCGAGGCTTCAGCATAAAATAATGATAATAAAATGAATAAACTCATAGGGGTTGTTGCAAATGTTAAATGAGATAATTCAAACAAGACACTTAGAAAAAATTCTTGGTCAGTGGTCAGCACTGAACAAATGAAAGTTGATGCTCACTCTTTGCCTGTTTTCCAGGTGTTGGTCCTCAGGTGGGTTGGGGAGAAGTGGAAGGGCAGTAGTGTGTGCATCCCACTGGACTGGATTTGAGTCCCAGCTCTGCTGCTTGGAACTGTGTGTTCTTGAGTGGGTTGCTTTGCCTCTCTAAAGCTGTTTTCTCATTGAAAAAAGGGAAATGATGCAAAAATATGCCTCATAGAGCTGTTAACGCGTAAGAAACATTCAAACCTGTAAACAAGTTTTGTGAGTTTATCTGAGCCAAACTGTCGACAAATGCTAGGGAGCAGGAGAATGGCGGTTGTTCACCTAGTTTTATAAATTAGCATCAAAGGAGAAGGTGCAAGAGGGTTACATGAAATCCACTGGCGATAGATTAGGGAGGCAGGAGAAAGAAAAGCAGGGACACCTCTGGGATTGGATAAAAAGTAGAATGATAGACACCTGCTTCTTTTACACAGGTGGGGTACAGGATAGTTAAGAGTCAACAATTCACATGATAACAATAACAATGAGGGGATTTGTGGTTTCATCCTGGTGCATTGGTTGTGCCATGAGGGGTCCAGAAAAAGGGAAGTTACAAGTTACCCTGACATCCCAAAGGTATGTTATGGTAGATGAAAAAAGACAATAGGCTCATTTAGGTTCAAAGTTGATCTTTGTCAGGGAAGATACAAGCCTAGGACATGACTACCCTCCATAAACTGCTTTTTAATTTAAGAAGTTTTAGTTTCAGACCATCCTTTGTGGTTACTTTAGGTCTCTGAGTATGCAAGGCCGCCATGCAGGCCTTCCCTGAGCTTATCAGGTTAGCATGTGGCCCCTTTTCACCCACAGAACACAGCAGGTGCTCAGTAAGTGTATTTCCCTCTCAGTGAGGGGTGCCATTAACATGACACTGTGTTTGACATTAACAAGCGCCACTTTGTTGCTGGTCAGATTACTGCGCCTTTCATCTTGTTGAGGCAGGTGTTCCTATAAGGCAAGGGTGTCAAACTCAAAGGCTAACACGGACCAAATAAACAAGGGTTAAGTTTATGTGGGCTGCAACAAAACAAAATCTTCCATTTTCATAGAAACGTAGGTTTATTTCAGTAGAGACATGCTGAATACAAAGGGCTGAAATAAATGAGTAATCGTTAACATAAAATAATAAAACATTTTAATAAAAATTAGTATTTTCCTTAAACATTAACTTACCAGACACTGAATAACTGCACAAATTAGTAAACATAACACAAATAAACCTATTTTTCTTGTTCTCAGAAAGAGAAATTATTTCCTGTTGCGCACACCAAATAAGTCAGTCCAAGACTAATGGCATGGCAACCAGCTGCTAAAATATTCGCTGCTAGTATTAGTGGAGAGAAAGGGTGCGCCTGTGCGTAAGGCGCGCAAGGGAAATGAATGCAACATGGTTATAATCAGTCATTAGCGAACATTGTAGTTCATTCTTAATAATTATGTATAACAGGATATTGAAAAATTAAGTTTTGAAATTTTTATTAAAACGTTTCTTACATACCATTATATTGGCTGGGCCACAAAAACATTCGTTGTGGGCCGCATGCGAGTTTGACATGCTTGCTCTAAGGTGTCCTCTTTGCCCAGAGTAAATCTGGCTCCCTAAAATTAGCATAATTTGGTGCCTCTACTCCTCTTTTTGGACTGATCTTCCAGACACTGAGTGTGGGCCATAATCCAGCCCTGCCTTGAGGACCCCCATAAACACTAGTGCCCATCAGAAGGACTGATAAACTTTTGTTGATTCATTTTTGACTCATGAGCTTTGTACCATCTGACCTCGTGGTTAGGACCTTTGGTGTCAGGTAGGCTGATGGCCCAGAAGAGTCAGGGCTCTGGAAATAACCGGAAATAACCGGATGCAGCTGGAGCACTGAGACATGAGGAGGTGAGACAACAAGCTGTTCAGGAGGCTGAGGTACACTATTGAAAGAAGGCCTCCTGCCCTCTCCTACTTGCAGAGCTTAGGTAGCACACCAGCCACCAGGACCCTGATTGGTTGCGATAGTTAACATATCTTTGCAAATTCAGGGGGAAAAATAGCTCTTCACGAGAAGTGGATGGAAGAGGCTTTTTCCAGTTTGGATCCTTGGTGTGACCGCACTGGGAGGAATGATACATTTTCTCTTCCTGCTCTTAGAGGGCAGTTCTTGCAGCATTCCCAAACAGACAGGAAGCCCTGGAATCCACAGGAACTCCAAGGCCATAAGGACATTTGTATGAGGGGTGCAAAAGGGTGTAAGGAAATCAGAGAAATATGTCCGGGAACAGAACACCCAGCGGGGATGTATTCTGAGTCTGTTGTTAGGTTTCACTTCTTTAATCTTGAAGTATCAATCCTTTGCCTCATTGAGTCTCAAAATATATGTTTGTATATAGACACCTTTGTGATTGCATTAACAATGCATCGTTAAACCAAAATCAAAGCCTAGCTAATAAATGATGAAAATTGCATCATTTTAGAACTAGTTAAAAAAACAACAATACCTATAGTGCAAAACACTTATCTTATAAAATGCAAATTAACACAGGATTATTTGCTGAGTAAAAGGATTTGTTTCAAGCCACATTTAATAACAAATTTCCTGGTGCTTTTATAATAGAATTTTAGCTAAAAAAAGAGAAACCCATTAATTCCTACACAAATTTTAAGAAGAAATAATTAGGTAAAATGAAGTATGGCTCTAAACTTTATGACATAAATCTTATTTTATATGAAATAATCAGTAACAGATATTTCTCTTCCTTTGCCTGCATTGTTTATTGCCGTCATATAACCTAGACATAGATTTCTAGTTATGTGAACTACTCTTTTATAATCTCCTGGCTAAAAACTTTATCAAGACTTAACAATGAGGCGCAACTAATAGACTGGGAAGAATGAGGCTCCTGGTGTAGGATACACCTTTACCTTTTTCCTAGCTCATTTACTAGCTGTTTGACTTGAGCAAGTTTATTTATTCAACAAATATGTAGTTAGCTCCTAGTATGTGCCAAACAGAATTCTCAGCACTGGGAATAGTGGTGAAGAGAACTGACAAGGGCACTGGGAATGTGTATTCCAATGTGGGTGGCAGACAATAAACAAGTGAATTTTAAAAATAAATAAAAATTTCTCAGATTGTGCTGCATGCTATAAAAATATAGGGTACTTGATAGTGACCAGAGCACAAAGATGCCAGTTTCCCTGCAGTGGTCGAAAAAGACCTCTTTGCAAAGGTGATAGCTGAGCTAAAAGGCAGGAGGAGCCAGCCAGTTTTGAGTCAGGGAAGTATGTGTGTTCCTGGCAGAGAACAGCAAGTGCAAAGGTCCTGAGGTAGGACTTTGGTGAATTTGAGAAGAAAATTTGTTGTGACTGGAGTACCATGAGCCAGAGTCTGGTAGGAAATGAAAGTGGAGAAGTCGCTAAGGATCAGAATACATAGTTATGTGGAAGAAGGAAAGGAGTTGAGATGATAGTCTAATCGCAGTGAGTTGCTGAGGTCTCTGAGCCTTGGTGTCCTCACTTGTAAATGGGAATAATAATGGTGCTCACCTCCTCTACTTGGGAGGACTAGGTGACTGGCATAGGTGAAGCAGCTGGCACTTTGGTTGTGGAACATACTCCAGAATTTTGTTTGAAAGGATCAGCAATTCTCTATGTGAATGAGTTTCCAGGAGTTACTAGAAGGATTCAGGGGACTCACAGAGCTTGCTTGTGGCAAGTACAGAAAGACCTAGAGGAAATGGAAGCTCAATAGGCCAGTTTCCATTTCTGTGCCTGTCTTCATATTTACTCTATTTTCTTGGCTCTCTCTGCAAATCTCTTAATTCTTAGAGATCACATCATCTGATTGGCTCAGTTTTTCAGGGTCTCAATTCCAGAAGCCTGAGATAGAGGCTTGGATGGTCCAACTTTGGTCAAGTACCTGTAGCCCAAACAGGTGGACTTTGGAGGGCAGGGTCTCTAAAAAGAGGTTATGAGTAGATTCACCATGTCTGACATGTCTTCTCCATGTATAAACAAGTTCAGGAAGATGGAATGAGTCTATGTGTGTATCAATGTGAGGTGAATCAATAAATGTTTGATTCATGGTAACCACCAAGCCCAAACCAACCCTTTTAGTAGGGAAGTGGGGAGTATTACACGGCTTCGCTCTGTCAGGGTCTTAACCAGAGGTTTGTAGATGGACCTGAGAGTGTCTGAGATCCTCTGAAATCATCTCTGAAAATGTATACAAGTGTCTACATGCATTTTCTGGGGAGAAGGTCTGTGGTATTCATCAGACTACCCAAGAACTCTGTGACCTAAAAAGTTCAAGGCTCCCTCCCTATACAGTCTTGGGATTTTGTTCTTACTGAATAAGATGCTCCTAACATTCTGAATCTTGAGAAAAAAAAATTCCCTTCAAATACACTGAAAAACAATTTGAGACAGAAAAGGATAGTTCCCATTCCTTCTCCTACTTCTATACCTCCTCTGTTCCATCAACTAATTGCTTCCTTAGATACTGAAAGCACCTACTCCCTTCAATTTCTCTACTTTTTCCATTAATAAAGCCTAGATAAAAAGTACCTGAAATCAGAGAGTTACTACTGTTTAACTTTTACCCAGGAATGCTGCCTGTCTCCCCACTCCTAGTCCACCCCTGGCCATGAATGTTTGTTGATTTTTTGGCTGCCTAAGGTCATAGGTCATTAGAACTAGAAGGCCTGGAGAAATCCACTTGGTTAGAATACTTCAACTGGGAGATTTACTCCCCAAAAGGTCATATTGGAATATCCAATGGCTTAGGAAATTTAAGGAATTTATTTAACATTATATTGTTATGCATACAAAATATTAATTATTTTTCTAATAAAGGCCATTGAAAGTAAAGCTTGAGAAATAATTTTGTTTAGTGGGAATATATGGTAGATAAATTTAGCAGGAGTAGAAACAGACATTATAAGGCCTGCCATTATATAATTTGGAGAGTCTAGTTTTAAAAAGAGTATTAAAGTACAAGTAAAAATTTAGCTACAAAAGTGAGTACTTATTTAGAATGAGAAAAAAATTTAAAAACCTGACAGATAGCATAAACACCAAAAGCCCTAAAGGTAACATTTATTTACTATTACTATCATTATTTAGCTATCTGACTCACTTTTATAATATTTTTTCTGCATATTTGGCTGCTTTTGGTTTACTCATTCTGATGACAATGATTTAATAAGATCATTTTTTTCACAAAGAGAATAGAATGAATATTCCTCTAACATGGTTGGCTAAAAATTGTTTTTATTGTGTTGTATTTTTATTGATAGCATAGACACATTTCTTTCAGCACATCTACAATGTTCCCAGCAGTTCCCAGAGGTATGCTTCTCTCCAGCTGGCAAATCCTAGAACACCAGCCCTTAATCTCCGTCTGCTTGTCTCACACCTGTGCCCCCTCCTGCTGCTACATTTGGGCAAGTTCTCTGGGAATCAGAGAATTGCAGCCTCTCCTTCGGAAGCCTTTTGGGGAGCTCATATTAAGATCTGGATGCTTGTTGAATCTAAGGAGAGGAATGGCTCTGGGGGCAGGGTTGCCTGCAGGCCCTCCCACAGGCACCCAGGACACCATCAGGGCATTCAGGGGGAGCCCCCAGGCTTCAGATGGCTCCAAAGGAGAGGGGGCTGGGCAGGGCTGCTTCTTGCCCCAAAGCCTTAGCTTCATTAGCTTCCAAAGTAAATCTGATTCACACTGGGTTTAAATGAGAAGTTCTCAAGACATTTTGGATTTAGGAAGCCTTTCTGCTCTTAAAGATTATTGAAGATCCCAGAGAGCTTTTAGCTATTGAAATTCACTATATTAGAAATTAAAACTGAGAAATTTTAAAACGGTTATTTATTAATTCATCTAAAAATAACAATAACAAACCCATTGCATGTCAGCATAAGTAACATACTTTTTTGAAAAATAACTATTATTCAAATTAAAAAATTAGTGAGGAGAGTGACACTGTTTTACATTTTGCAAATCTCGTCAATGCTTGACTTACTAGAAGATAGCAACGTTTTATTTTCTGTGCCCTGTTGAGATCTGTGGTTTTTCGTTGAACTATGTGAATAATATATAGTAGGAGGAAGTACTTAATACTCTTTTCAGATAATTGTGGAAGTTCTTTTAAATCTCATGAAAGCTCCACCTGTGGTAGTTTCTCAAAGATCAGTTACAATGTTGAGTGTGGAACCACAGCAATGACCTTTTTCATACACTCTTACGCGAAAAGCCTGCGGCCTTGTTACACTCTGAAATAAACTTTACTGTCATTTGTTAGTATCATGTAGTAGTCATTTGGAAATATTGACTCACTGAGTTTTGCAGATCTTATGAATTTTGACATAATACATTATACAATATCAAACCATGATCTCATCAAAGCCTCTAAGAATTGAGAAGCTAATGAGCTCACAGTAGCTGATGCAAATTTTACAAAATTCTAGTTTTCACTCAAAAACTTGATTTTTCTCATTGGCAGCAAATTCTGTCAGTTATTTTCTTTGAATGACAAGCTAAGCTTGTTTTTTTTGTGTGTTGTTTTTTTTAAGGAAAATATCTACCAAATATCAAAGTCTGAATAACCGTTGTTCATCTGTCAGTGATTCTTTTAAATAAAAAGTGATGTTCCATGAAAAAAAGGGGATAAATCAGCTCAGAAAATCACTCGTGGGAGTGCTTTTCCTTGAGGTGGCCATCCGCACGGCCGGCACAGCAGAAGTGCTGGATGCAGACTTCTCGTTTCGTTACACGGATTATTCAAAAGATTGTACTTAGGGCCAGTGTTAATAAAGTTGACAATTGTTACCGCTTCATTAAAGACAATCTGAAGTGAAACTACCATTTTTATTTTATTTTTTACTGCGAGGGTGGGGCAGTGAAGATTACAAAGTCTACTTAGCACAGGGCAGCACCACTGCCTTGATTTACGCTGAGGCACCAACCGTTTTACCCACCAATGCTTTTTTGCACAACTAGTGCAATATTAATCAGTAAAAAAGACAAATGTCTTAATTTATTATGAAAATCATTTGACCTCATGGACACCTAAAGGCATCTTTGGGACTTCCAGAGGTTCCATGGAACACACCTTGAGAACTGCTGGTTTAAGTGCCAGTGTTTTTCTCAGCAAATCACATTGTGTTGTCTGGGAAGAATGCGGGGGAGCATAAGGGGATATTGTACATAAACATTTCCATGGAAACAATGACCTAACCTAATACTATTATTTTAAAGATGAAGAAATGGAAGTACAGTGAGATTTAAGTCCTTTATCTCAATTGTGGTAGAACCAGGATGCACTCCCAGATCTTTTAACCCACACACAGTGAACATGTAAGCCTCTGTCTAGTTAGGTCCCATGCACTGGCCAGTGTGGCTCAGTTTGTTGAGCGTCAACCTATGAACCAGGAGGTCATGATTCAATTCCCGATCAGGGCACATGCCAGGTTTTTGGGCTCAATCCCCAGTAGGGGGCATGCAGGAGGCAGCCAATCAATGATTCTCTCTCATCATTGATGTTTCTCTCTATCCCCTCTTCTTTCCTCTCTGAAATCAATAAAAACTATTTATGTCTCTCACAGCTTCTAAATTCTTTTATAAATATCTATCAGGCTCCTATTGTGTCCCAGTTAAAATACGAGGTATTGAAGATGTAAAAGCAAATGACATTTTCCTCCCCCTTGGGACTCTGTTGTCTAAGAAGCATGTGGACAGGTAAATCAAAGGTTACATGTGCATTCAGAACTAAGACAGATACATTTGGGAAGGCTCAGGCGCTCAGAGGGAGATGCCTGAATCTGACTGTGGCTCTGAACAACCGCTCAAGTTGGTAATTCTTAAGTTGAGTTGGGAAGGAGGAACAGAAGTTAGCCAGATAAGAGGGAGTGAGGGCCCTTCCCATGGAGGGAGAGTTGTGAGAAGGTTGGGAGGAAGGAAATGACATGGCCCATCTCAGGCACTTTAGGTAGAAGGGATAGGGGAGATGGCTGGATGAAAGTCTTGGGGAGCTGGAGGAGCCCACGGGAGGACTGCCTAGAATGCCCATCAGTGATTCTAAATACCAGATGATCATGACACCAGGCCAAGCCTTCAACTGTCAGGACCTCACTAGCTACACTTTGAGTCACACGGTGACACACAAGTGTGTTACATGAATTGCCTACCTACCAGAAGGGAGCTCTTGAAGGAACAATTGCCCATAGCTTGGAATTGATCCATTTTCTTTGCCTGCTACAAAGTGCTATTTATTTTCCTGCGGATTTTATGGCGCACTCCAGACTCTTAGAAACCATTACATCAGTTTAGTAATGTTGAACAATGTAATAAGATCTATAATTTTTAATTTGTTGCTTTGTCAGATTAAATCTTAGAAGTGTTCTCCAGACCTGGGGAGTTATCTGAGACAGTGGTTAAAGATATATCAATTTTCAGACACCAGCCCAGGGCCCAGGAACCTGTATGTTTATTTTGCTTCCCAAGTTATTCTAGAACAGGCATCTGGCATTAGTTTCCTGCCCAGGTATTTTGGGTCTTACTAGTTGGAACTAACTAAAGGAGAACATACATTTAATTGCTGACGATTCCAGTTAAATATTGATTCTCTACATCTCCTAATTATGTGTATATATGACCACCTATGTGGTTGACATTTTTCATGTTACATGAAATGCACTCCTCTTTGTGTGAGCTGGAAACATCTAACTCTTTCTTTATTTCCCACATTTGTTGCTTTTTCCAACCCCTAATCTCTTCAAAATGTTTTCTGATGGTCATTTTTTTTTCTTCCCTTCTTCTTATCACAGGCATGGCTATCTCATTAGAAAGATACCAATTGATTTATTTTTTATTTTTTTTTCAAATTTTTATTAAGGTATTATATGTGTACATATCTTACCATTGCCCCCCGCCCACCCCACTCCCATACCTGCCCTCACCCCCCAATGTTTTGCAGCCGTTGGTTACTCTTATATGCATGCATACAAGTCCTTCAGTTGATCTCTTATTTCCCCCACCTCTCCCTAACCTTACCGCTGTAATTAGACACTCTGTTTGATGCTTTACTGCCTCTGTAACTATCTTTTGGTTCATCAGTTTATAATGTTTTTCATTATCCCTAAATGAGTGAGATCATGTGGTATTTTTCTTTCATTGACTGGCTTATTTCACTTAGCATAATGTTCTCTAATTCCATCCAGGTGTCTACAAATGGTAGTAATTCCTTCTTTTTTATGACAGCATAGTATTCCATTGTGTAGATGTACCATAGTTTTCTGATCCAGTCATCTGCTGACGGGCACCTAGGCTGTTTCCAAATCTTAGCTATTGTAAATTGTGCTGCTATGAACATAGGGGTGCATATATCCTTTCTGATTGGTGTTTCTGGTTTCTTAGGATATATTCCTAGGAGTGGGATTACTGGGTCAAATGGGAGTTCCATTTTCAGTTTTTTGAGGAAACTCCATACTGTTCTCCACAGTGGCTGCACCAGTCTGCATTCCCACCAGCAGTGCACGAGGGTTCCTTTTTCTCCGCATCCTCGCCAACACTTGTCGTTTGTTGATTTGTTGATGATAGCCATTCTGACAGGTGTGAGATGGTATCGCATTGTTGTTTTGATTTGCATCTCTCGGATAATAAGTGACTTTGAGCATGTTTTCATGTGTCTCTTGGCCTTCCTTCTGTCTTCTTTCGAAAAGATTCTATTTAGGTCCGTTGCCCATTTTTTTATTGGATCATTTATCTTCCTTTTATTAAGTTGTATAAGCTGCCTGTAGATGTTGGAAATTAAACCTTTATCAGTGATACCATTTGCAAATATGTTCTCCCATACAGTGGGGTTTCTTGTTGTTTTGTTGATGGTTTCTTTTGCTGTGCAAAAGCTTTTTATTTTGATGTAGTCCCATTTGTTTATTTTCTCTTTGGCTTCCATTGCCCTAGGGGCAGTATCACTGAAAAAGTTCTTTTGGCATATGTCTGAGATTTTGCTGCCTGTGGATTCCTCTAGTATTTTTATGGTTTCCCGTCTTATATTTAAGTCCTGTATCCATTTTGAGTTTATTTTTGTGTATGGTGTAAGTTGGTGATCTAGTTTCATTTTTTTGCATGTATCTGTCCAATTTTCCCAACACCATTTATTGAAGAGACTGTCTTGACTCCATTGTATGCTCATGCCTCCTTTGTCCAATATTAATTGCGCATATTGGTTTGGGTCGATATCTGGATTCTCTATTCTATTCCATTGATCTATATGTCTGTTCTGGTGCCAGTACCAGGCTGTTTTGAGGACAGTGGCTTTGTAATACAGCTTGAAATCTCTTATTGAGATCCCTCCTACTTTATTCTTCTTTCTCAGGATTGCTGTGGCTATTCGGGGTCTTTTTTTATTCCAGATGAATTTTTGGAGAGTTCTTTCTAGGTCTGTGAAATATGCTGTTGGTATTTTAATGGGGAGTGCATTGAATCTATAGATTGCTTTGGGTAGTATGGACATTTTGATGATGTTGATTCTACCAATCCATGAACATGGTATGTTCTTCCATCTGTTTACATCTTCCTCTATCTCTTTTTTCAGTGTCCTGTAGTTTTCCGCATATAGGTCTTTTACCTCCTTGGTTAGGTTTATTCCTAAATATCTTAATTTTTTTGGTGCGATGGAAAATGGGATTGCTTTTTTAGTCTCTCTTTCTGTAAGTTCACTGTTGGTGTATAGAAATGCCATAGATTTCTTGGCGTTAATTTTGTATCCTGCTACCTTGCCGAATTCATTTATTAAGTCTGTTAGTTTTTTGATAGAGTCTTTCGGGTTTTTTATGTACAATATGTCATCTGCAAATAAGGACAGCTTTACTTCTTCTTTTCCAATTTGGATGCCTTTTATTTCTTCTTCTTGTCTAATTGCAATGGCTAATACTTCCAGTACTATGTCAAACAGGAGTGGTGAGAGTGGGCATCCTTGTCTTGTTCCTGTTCTTAGGGGAAATGGTTTTAGTTTTTGCCCATTGAGTATGATGTTAGCTGTGGGTTTATCATATATAGCTTTTATTATGTTGAGGTATGATCCTTCTATTCCCACCTTGTTGAGAGTTTTTATCAAGAAAGGGTGTTGGATTTTGTCAAATGCTTTTTCTGCATCAATTGATATGACTATGTGATTTTTATCTTTCAATTTGTTTATGTGATGTATCACATTTATTGATTTTCGGATATTGAACCATCCTTGCATTCCTGGGATAAACCCTACTTGGTCATGGTGTATGATCTTTCTGATGTACTGCTGGATCCGATTTGCTAGAATTTTGTTGAGGATTTTGGCATCTACATTCATGAGGGATATTGGCCTGTAATTCTCTTTCATTGTGTTGTCTTTAACTGGTTTTGGTATTAGGGTGATGCTGGCTTCATAGAAGGAGCTTGGAAGTGTTCCTTCCTCTTGAATTTTTTGGAATAGTCTGAGGAGGATAGGTTTTAGTTCTTCCTTGAATGTTTGGTAAAACTCTCCTGTGAAGCCGTCTGGCCCCGGGCTTTTGTTTGCCGGAAGCTCTTTGATGACTGCTTCAATTTCTTCCATAGTTACTGGCATATTGAGCTGTTTAGATTCTTCCTGATTGAGTTTTGGAAGGTTATATTTTTCTAGGAATATGTCCATTTCCTCCAGGTTGTCCAGTTTGTTGGAATAGAGTTGTTCGTAGTATTTTTTAACAATCCTTTGTATTTCGGCGGGATCTGTTGTTATTTCACCTCTTTCATTTCTGATTTTGTTTATTTGGGTCCTCTCTCTTTGCTTCTTGGTGAGCCTGGCTAGAGGTTCATCGATTTTGTTTATCCTTTCAAAGAACCAGCTCTTGGTTTTGTTGATCTTTTGTATTGTTTCTTTGGTCTCTATGTCGTTTATCTGTGCTCTGATCTTTATTATTTCCTTCCTTCTGCTTACACTGGGCTTTTCTTGTTGCTCTTTTTCTAACTCTTTGAGTTGTTGGGTTAGGTAATTTATTACCCCTGTTTCTTGTTTTTTGCAGTAGGCTTGTAGAGCTATGAACTTCCCTCTCAAGACTGCTTTCGCTGTGTCCCATAGATTTTGGATTGTAGTGTTTTCATTGTCATTTGTTGTCATGATGTTTTTTATTTCTTCTTTGATCTCTCTGGTAACCCAGTCATGGTTTAATAGCATGCTGTTTAGTCTCCATGTGTTTGATTTCTTTGGGTTGTTTTTATTGTAGTTGATTTCCAGTTTTATGCCACTGTGGTCTGAGAAGATGCTTGATATGATTTCTATCTTCTTGAATTTGAAGAGACTTTGCCTATGTCCCAACATATGGTCTATCTTTGAAAATGACCCATGTGCACTTGAGAAGAATGTATATTCTGTGGCTTTGGGGTGAAATGTTCTGAAGATGTCAATTAATTCCATCTGGTCTAGTGAGTCATTTAGGATTGATGTTTCTTTGCTGATTTTTTGTTTAGAGGATTTGTCCAATGGTGATAGTGGGGTATTAAAGTCTCCTACTATGATTGTATTGCTGTCAATCTCTCCCTTGATATCCTCCAGGAGTTTTTTTATGTATTTGGGTGCTCCTGTATTGGGTGCATATATGTTTACCAGAGTTATTTCTTCTTGTTGGATTGCTCCCTTTAGTATTATGAAGTGGCCTTCCTTATCTCTTGTTATGTCCTTCAGTTTGAGATCTAATTTGTCAGATATAAGTATTGCTACCCCAGCTTTTTTTTCAGTTCCATTTGCCTGGAAAACCTTTTTCCATCCCTTCACCCTCAGTCTGTGTGCGTCTTTTTTTCTGAGGTGGGTTTCTTGTAGACAGCAGATATATGGGTCATGTTTTCTTATCCAATCCATTACCCTATGTCTTTTGTTTGGGGCATTTAATCCGTTTACATTTAAAGTTATTATTGATAGGTACTTATTTATCGCCATTCCTATTCTTTACACCTGTGTTCCTTCTTCGCTTCCTATTTCTTTTTTTTTTACAGCAGACCCTTTAGCATTTCTTGCATTGCTGGTTTGGTGGTAATAAATTCCCTTAGTCCTTTTTTGTCTGTGAAGCTCCTGATTTCACCTTCAATTTTGATTGACAGCCTTGCTGGGTACAGTATTCTTGGATTCAGACCCTTCCTTTGCATGACTTTGTATATTTCATTCCATTCCCTGCAGGCCCTGAGTTTCTGTTGAGAAATCAGTTGCTAATCTGATGGGGGTTCCTTTGTATGTAACTTTCTGTCTCTCTCTGGCCGCTTTTAAGATTCTTACTTTGTCGTTGGTATTTGCCAATTTAATTATAATGTGCCTTGGCGTCGGTCTTTTAGGGTTCATTTTGTTTGGGACTCTGTGAGCTTCTTGGATTTGTGTGGGTTTTTTCTTCTCTATATCAGGGAAATTTTCTGTCATTATTTCTTCAAATAGGTTTTCTATTCCTTGCTCAGCTTCCTTTCCTTCTGGAACCCCTATTATGCAGATGTTGTTTTGTTTCGTGTTGTCCCAAAGTTCCCTTAGGCTCTCCTCCTGCCTTTTAATTTTTTTTTCTAGAAGTTGCTCTACTTGGGTATTTTTCCCCATCTTGTCTTCTAGCTCACTGATGCAGTCCTCTGCTTCTTCTAGTCTACTCTTGATGCTTTCTATTGAGTTCTTTACAGCAGCGATGTCATTTTTCATTTCTTCTTGGTTCTTCTTCATTTCCTCTTGGTTCTTGCTCATATTGTCGAATTTGTCTTCCATTCTTTTCAGCCACCTTATGACCATTTCTCTGAATTCTTTTTCTGGAAGGTTGCTTGCTTCCATTTTGTTTACTTCCTTTTCTGGTGATGCCTGCTTTTCTTTCATATGCGGGCTGTGTCTTTGTCTCCCCATGGTCTCTCTTCTCTGGGTGTCTGGTTATGTAGTTCTCTCTCTCCTGCATCGATTTAAAGGCACAAAATACAGCACTACCAAGTACAACACACAAGGCACTGAACAGAAATGTATTCACGATATTAATAACCTCCAATAAAGGTGACCACCAGAGAAAGGCAAATTAGGGGATAGTAGAGAAAGAAGAAGAGGAAAAAGAAAGAAAGAAGAAGAAAAAAAAAGGGGGTGTCAAAATGAAATTGGGAAAAGGGAAAAAAAGAAGAAAAAAAGTAAGAGAGATAAGAAAGAGACTAAGAGAGAAAGGGAAACAGACTATATATATTGGGGATAAAACTCCAATAGAACAATCACTTATCCCAGCAAATGCCAGCAACAAGTACCTGGGGATTAATACAAACTACAACACCAACTAATATTGAGTGAGGCAAGGGAAAACAGAAGCACTAAACAAACAAAAAAATAAACAAAAGAAGAATAAGCAAAACAATCTCCCAAAAAGCATAAAAATTCGATATAATCTACATTCAAGCGAACAACAACAAAAGGACAGAGAGAAAAACAATTTTTTGGATAGTTAAGACAGCGAAGAGAGAGGTGTGTAATGACTTGGAGCAGGGGATTGGAGATTAGATATATAAGTAGGGTGAAATTTTAAAAGGGGGTAAACAGAAAGAATAGGGAAAATCTAAAGCAGGAAAGGGGTAAGATAAACAGGACACTGAAAAGGGAAAAGTGAGGAAGAGAGTGATGGCATAAAGGTAGATTTGAGATAGAGTAAAATGATGCTAAAGGAAAGATAAAAATAGAATGTAGAACATTAATCCCAAAACAAAATGAAGAGAAAATAAAATGACACTTAAAAAAAAAAAAAGATAAAATAGCAGTAGTAATAATACGGATTGAAAATAAAAATGTAATAATTAAAAAGGTAAAATCAAGTGAGGAAAAAAATTAGTTTCTTGAGTAAAAGATGCAAAAAATGAAAATAAAAAAATAAAAAATAAAAATAAAATGTGGAGTAGTGAAGGTCATTCACTTCCTCTGTTGTTCTGTTTGGCACGCCTGTTTCTCAGTCCGGACAGTATTGCAGTTTCCTGCATTCCACTGCTCTTCAGTGATGTAAGCCAGTCCTGATTTTAAGCAGGCGGTGTGTCTTAATTCGTATTCCTTTATTTTTGATTACACAAGAGTCAATTTGTGATTCAGCCCCTGGGTGGCAGTGTTTCTGGATTGACTTCCGGGTTTATCTATGGCCTCTCTAGGGAGTGTTAGAGCCTTCTTTCCCTGTGGCACTCACTACCGGTTTGTGGGAGTGGGCTGCCTCAGAGCTGGCTCTCCGATGGTCACTCCCCGCTCCGATCCCCAGGTTCCAGAAAAACAACTTTCCCCTGCAGTCTCCCAGGGTGTCCCCAACTGGGTGAACCTATGAATTGGGCTTAGTAATCAGAAGCAAGAATTTCAAGAGGAAAAAGCCCAAGTGTGCGCACTCCGTGGCTGCGCGTAAGTCTAGCACACCCCTGAAATTCTTAGGGTGTCCCTGCACTTCAGATCAAAATGGGTTGCTTTTTAGAGAGCCCTTCTGTTAGCAGCTCTGAGGACCCCCTTCCACATTCACAGATCACGCCAGCCCCAGCAGCCACCGATTTTTCTAGGCACAGACTTCCCTGGTCCTCCAGCTCCCGCAAAACGCGCGTTCCTCTCTCGCGCTGGGACCAGAGACCTCACCTTATCCTAGGCGAAATCTGACCTTTCCGTGGTGGAGTGTAGAGCTCCTCTGAACCCGTGTGTTTGCGCCAATTGGGGAGCGTTGTTCTCTTGATTTATTTTTTTAAATCTTGGTGAACATATTGTTCCAAGAAACAGTTTGAATGACTATATATGCAAGTGTGCACAGACTCTATGTGAAGTGTCATATGCAAGATCATGAAGATCAATAAATATACAAGGCCTGTGTAATTATAACAGTCTGGGCTTGTCTGGCATTCCAGAAACGTGCAACCTATATACAAACCAATGAAATATTTGACATTAAAGTATCATCAGTGCAGTTTACAGGGAAGAAGAGGCCGCCAGCCCCAGGCGAGGATGAACGTATGCTCCCACCAGAGGCCTGGAGAGTGCCACAGAGTTTGTTACGTTTCCAAGGGTCCTGGAGATGAAACACTCCTTCTGGGTACTTCAGAGCACATTATGACATGTCAAGTTTAAACTTGGGTCTTGCCCATTATGTTTCTATTTTGCTCCTAGGCCCAGAAGGAGGGCATGTGTTGTCACACAGGCCTGCAGGCCCTGGGGATGTGGGTGGAGGGTGATACCAACATGACAAGAGCACCCCACTTAAGTGAGTGATGGTGGTTAACTGCACCCCCCATCTTTCCTGGGCCATAGTCAGCTTCTCTGAACAGCTGCACCTGACGATGCTTAGAGACTCTCTGTAGAGACTTGGACCAAAACAGGAATTCTTGAGGTGGAGGCAAACCCAGAGAGCTTCTGGTTCAGTGATGTCCTCGTTGTCACTGTGGCTCCTCCTTGCCTATGTGTGTGCGCTCCTCACTTTCTCTGAGCTCTTTCATGTCAGTTAACCTATTTTATCTTCATCAATACTCCTGTCAGAAATGTGGGACAGGTATTATTTTTCCATTTTACAGAGAGGAAGATGAATTCCAGAAAGATAAAGGAGTGTTTAGCCCAGAAAAAAAAATAAAGACTTAAGAATGAATAAGTATCTTCAAATATTAGAGGGCTTAATATCTGGAGGTGGGTCTACATTTCCCTGGAGGGCAGACTGGGGCCAATCAGTGAAATTGCAGTAGCAAATGCAGGCATTATATTGACTATGGAGCTCAGAGTCCAGATCTTTCTCTTGTCCACTGGGTGGTCCTGGTAAGATGCTTAAACTTTCTGAGCATCAGTTTCCTCAATAGTAAAAAGGACAATCAGAAATAATCTGTCATCTATTGGCCAAAGGAGATGCTCAACAAATAGAAGGTATTTTAGGGCCCAGAAGTAGGTTTTAGTTCAACATAAGAAGGAACTTTCTATCAAAGAGAACAGTTTAGAAATGGGATGTGCTGCCTTGCAGAGGTGTAAACTTCTTGTTACTGGAAGCATTCAAGAGGCAACTGGAAGACCAGCAGCCAGAGGTAGTATAGGGTGGAAGTTGGACAATTAGGAAATTCTACAACTCTCCCATTTCTGGGATTCCATGATGTGTTTTTCTGGCATGAACTCAAATGTTCTGGACTGTTTGCTAGTCTTCATTCTCTCTGCTGCCTTGGAGCCTATTTTCTCAGTCCAGAATGTTCTTCTTTGCTTACCCATCCGTCAGTGTCAGTCAAACCTCCCTTTCTCAGGAAAGCATTGCCTGCGCAGCCTCCTTCCCCTGGGATTCACTAAATTGCTATTTATAGTTTAATGGTTCATACAAGGACCAAGCCAAGTGTGCAAGATTTCTGACTACCAGATTAAGCCTCTTTTCACCAGGTTTGGTTAGCTATTGCAAGACCAAAGTAACTTCTACTAACTAGACAACCACATGGTTAAAATAGCAAGATTCTCAAGCAGTGGCTCTGCCTGCTTCAGAGAACAAGGCTCCAAGACCACTGAGTTCCAAGTTCACTACCATGTATTAGGTTCTTACATGTGCCAAGCACAGCACCACTTGCTGGAGGTTCAAAGATAAAAATAAGTCCCAGTGCCCATGCTCAAGGAGCTCCGCCTAGGGGGTAAGATCAAGAATCTTGACTTAAGTTGGTAAACACATAGCCTACTGTGGGTATTTGAGAAGGGAGCTCTTGGCCAAACTGGGGCCCAGGGAAGGCTTCTTGGAGAAATTTATACCCAATCACCCCACTGTCTTACATTCCTTGTGATCAGGAGCGCTCTTGCTATGTTATATCTTGCTGGGTCAGTAGATGTATTACTGGGGCAAAGCTCCAGCTGCTGGGTTTTTATTGCACTGTAACTTGTCTTTCAGAGCTTCTGCTGCAGTGCAAGATGCCTTCATGACGTACACAGTGTACGATGACATCATCACCATTAATCTAATCCAAGAGACCTGCAAGATTCTGGGTGAGTATGAAATGGACCTGTTTTGGTTTCCTAGGTTGCTGTAAGAAAGTACAATCAGTTCTCATTATTTCAAGTAGTTCTGTTCTATAAAGTCTTCAGAATACTGAATTAGCAAACACTCAACCATTGCTCTTGGAGGAAATGTAGAGCTAGGTTCCTAGGAACCTCTGCTCACAACATTTTCATCAACTGATAAATATATAACCTTGTTTTTTGTGTGTTTCTGTTTAAAGACCCATTATTTAATATATATTGTTATTCATTAACATTGGACTCACTCACAGCCAACAGTACTGTAACTCATGCCTGAATGAAGTTTATCTGCTCTCCATATTTTCTTTGTAAGACACTTCACAGCCTGCTCGCACTGAAGAACATTAGACAGCACTTCAGCACTATACTTGGGGGCATTTGAAACAACAGAATCACCAACAAAAAGGATATAAATGTAGCACTAAATAGATTGTAAAAAAGGGTCACTTGTTTATAGTATGAGAACTGAAACAAGAATGTAGTGAATCGCCTTGTTTGACCTTAGCTAGAAACATGTCTTGGGCAACTCAAATTTTTGTCGTCCATGTACATGTCCAAGAATGACTATGAAACCTCTGAGAGTACTGATTTTGGGGTTACAAATACATTTTAGCAAGTAGATAAGTTTGCAAATACAGAATCTGAAAATAATGAGGATCGACTGTACCACAAACTGGGTGGCTTAAAACAATGGAAATTTATTATCTCATATTTCAGGGCACCAGAAGTCCAAAATCAGGTTGTTGGCAGGGCTGTGCTACCTCTGAAGGCTCTAGGGAAGGGCCTTTCCTCTGCCAGGTCCTGGTGTTCCCAGGTGTTCCTTGTGCAGCACAACTCCAACGTCAGCTTCCATCTTCACATGGCCGTCTTCTCCCTGGGTGTTCATGTTTGTATGTCCAAATTTCCCTCTTCTTATAAAAGCTCCAGTTATATTGGATTCTGGGCCCATGCTAATCAAGTATGACCTCATCTTAATTTGATTAGATCTACAAAGACCCAATTTCCAAATAAGGTCAGTCATAGGTTCTGGGTGGTCATGAATTTTTGAGGGACACTATTTAACCCATTACAGGGCTCATATATTATCCTTTCCACTTGAACAGCCTGAGGCTTCTTACGGACAAAAATTGTGAACATCCTGAGTTTCATCATCTGCACCACCACCATCTTATTTGACCTTGATGTTGACTTTGACAGGTGTTGCAATACATTTGCAATGACTAGTCATGATTATCTCTGGGTGTCAGGAGGAACAGCACTGAGAATCTTGTTATGCCAACCCCACTCATGTTTATTCGGAAATGGACATGGTGTGCTTTGTAGGGGTGGAGGGCCCTTCTCCCCATCTGCTCACCCATGGAACAGCTCATCTGCCTAGAAACTAAAATGCCACTGACAGGGCCATAATGGGAGGACCATGTGTGGATGGCCCTATTTGCAATGCATATGTAATATCAGAATGATTTCTCCCAAAGATGTATTAGCAAAAGATGGCTTATTACACTAACTTGCTCCCTTTCTAGGCTCTGAGGGGCAGAGGAACAGGACAAAGAGAGAATTTAGCTCTGCCTCTTTCTAGTTTAATGACCCGAGACAAGTTATTTACTCAGTGAAAGTTTTTCATTGGTCAAATGAGAATAGTAAGGATAATATTTATCCTTCAGAGTTGTTTTGAGGATTAAATGAGGTAATGCATGTGAATATGTCAAATGTGGCATTTGGCATATAATAAGCTGTGAAAAAAATATTTTCTTCCTTCCCTTTATATTAATTTCCTAGGGCTGCCACAACAAAGTAGCACAAGTTAGGTGGCTTCAAACAACAGAAATTTATTCTCTCACAGTTGTGGGGGCAGAAGTACTAAATCAAGGTATCATCAGGGTTGATTCCTTCTGGAGGCTCTGAGGGAGATAACTCTCTGCCAAGGACTCACCTGGCTTCAGGTGGCTGCTGGCAGTCCTAGGTTACAGTTGCACTACTCCCATCTCTGCCTCATCTTCCTATCATCCTTTTTTCTGTGTCTTCACACAGCTTTCTTCTAAGAACATATCATTGGATTTAGGGTCCACCATAGTCCACTATGAGCTTATCTTCATTTAACTAGTTAGATCTGCAAAGACCCCAATTCCAAATAAGGAGACATTTGGAGGTTCCAGATGGACATGGGTTTTGGGAGAACACTATTCAGCCTGTACACCCTCCTTTCCTTTATCCTTCCTTCTCACCAGCCCTGAGCACACCTGAACGGGGCCTGGCGAGGGAGGAGGGGAGGGCGGCCTTGCTGTCGGAGGCTCTAGGGATCTGCGTGCACAGAGCAGAGGAAGCCTCCTGCCACTTCCAGACTCTTTGACAACATGCCACTTTCAGTCCTGGTTGAAATTCTCTTGCCCATTCCTCACAGGCAGTGTGGCTTTGGGTCATAGGGAGGTAGCTTTTAGGGATTATTGCAGGTGAGCACTGCGTCGGCACCCTTGCCTAGCTCCTGGGACCGTGGGGAGAATTGTTGGAAGTTTGGGGGCGGCCGGGAGAGGAGAGCCTTCAAGCTGGTTCCTGTGCAGCTTAGGATTAGGCAGTAGGAGCTGTGGTTTCCCGCTGGTTTTCATGGTGACTCTGAGGGCCAGCACATTGGTCTGCTGTCCTCAGGAGCAGTTTCTGAGGGGTTACAGGGTAAAGGCAGCCCACCAGGTGTGCTTAAAAGCAGCTAGCTAATGCTAAGCCATGAGGGCCAGGTGGCCTGCAGCGGGAAGTCATTGAGGCTTAAGAAACTGGATGTGTGCAATCACAGATCCTCTTCAGCAAGGGGCGAGGTCCCCTGCTGCGCCAGGATCATTAGGTCATTCTGGTCTGTCTTGGAGCCACAGAGCCAAGCAGGGGCCAGAGGTGCCTGGAGTTATGAGAAACCTGGGGTACCAGCTGGTGATTAACTTCTGACCAGATGTGCATTAGCTCCTTGTCATTCAGCTCCTGCACTCCTAATAGACAGAGACAAGGCTGAGTCTGAGGCCGGAAATAAAGCACAGGGAGTGAAACGTTCATTTGTTCCTTCAGCTGTGAAACTCATGCTCCATGAACGGCAACATCTCTCAATGCCTTCAAGAGCCAGTGTGACCCTTTGAGGGAGGACACAGGCAGTTTGCGGTCAGGGCTCCCAACAGTCACAGGTTGGCATCCTCTGCCCACTCCTCCTTTCGAAGAGCCTCACAGAGAGAGTTTCCAGGAAAAAGTGGGCCAGGACCCAGGTAGTGTCCGTGGTACCTGCAAATCCCATCCCTTCCCTGACCAGCCTATTTGGGGGGCTCCCAGACCCCTTTGTCACCCATTCTGCTGATGCTAAGGGTAGAGGGTAGGCTTGTGTGGAACCGCGGCTACCAAGTGGCAGGTGGAGTCGGGGTTTCATGCAGGAGTCGCACCCCAGGTGTGTGCTCGCTCTTTATAGCGCTGTGCTGCCCCCAGCTCTCGACTTAGCTCAGCTTCTAAAGTAGCAGCCTTCCTGCTACAGACGTAGCAGCATCAGAGCGTTACCTCTCGGCCCTCCGGTTTTAACACACCTGCCAGAGAGTCTGTGGTTTATTTTCTTAAACATCACTTTTTAAAACCTTTAAAACAGGCCATGATGTTAAATATGCTTTTGATAACCCAACAGGAAGACCACTTGACCTCTCCTTTATGCTAATCTGCACTACCCCACCTGCACAAGGCCTAGGCGCTGGCCCTTCTGCCAGCAGTCCTGCAGGGATGGGCACTAGTGAGAGCTGCTGGCCCGAAGGGACGTCTGAATGCTGGCAATTGCCCCCTTTCTTCCAGCAAAGTGGGAGGAGCACCGGGTTCCTTTCCTTCCACAGGAAGAATACAAACCCTTAGGTGGGAATTCTGTGCCGAGAGGCGACTATTGAGACTTGACCAGAAATGCTAGAGTTTTCAGAGTTTAGAAAATAAAAGAGTAATGAAACTTGGACCGGGTGGTGGAAACAAACCCAACTTTAGTCTTTTCCTGATTTTATTTCAAAGAGTCCAGGCAGTATCACGTCTCAGTTTGGTTCCAAACCTCTGCTGAAGGGCCTCTTGCTACAACTAGAATGAGCACGAGGACTTGAATCCTGCCCTGTCATGCCAGCTGGGCGACCTTGGCCAGTGAGCAAATTTCACTGAGAGTTGATCTCCTTCTCAAAAAGGAATAATACTTACCTTAAAGGGTCATGGGAAGGAGTGGTTTAAATCAGGTAGCAAGTAAAAGTCATTTAGCAACATGCAGGACACACAGCAGGTGCTCAGTAAGTGTGAACCGAATGGTGGCTCTGAAGGGGAGACATATTTTGAACTTCCAGCTGTTGTCCCTTAAAAGTAGAGACACGTTTTGCTGTTCACCTTGCATGACAGTACTATGAAATAATGTTCCCAGTCCTCTGAACACTAGTCAGCAAACGCCATACAACCCATGGGCCAATCCTGGCCCCCTGTCTGGTTTGTACATCAAGTTTTATTAGAACTCAGGTACACATATTGTCTGTGGCTGCTTTGCACTATAACGGCAGCACTGAGTAGTTGTTGCAGAGAGCATATGACTGCAGAACTGAAAAATTTTATTGTCTGCCCTTTACTGAAAATGTTTTGTCATCTTACTCTCTAGAGAATGGATCTTTAACGCCCAGATCTTTTTCAAGATTTAAAAAAATTCATTTAGCCTTGGCCAATGCAGCTCAGTTGGTTGAGCATCGTCCCATGCACCAAAAGGTCCCCAGTTCAATTCCCTGTCAGGGAACATACCCAGATTGTGGGCTCATTCCCCAGTAGGGGTGCATGTGGGTGGCAAATGTCTTTCTGTCTCTCTCTCCCCTTCACCCTCACTCTTTCTCTAAAAAAAATCAATAAAAAACATTTTCAAAATCTCATTTTATTAAGAACTATTCTGGACTGAATTATGTGTGCTCCACCCGCATCCCTCCACTTCAGAAAAAATTTTTATGTGGAAACTCTAACCCCAATGTGATGGTATTTGGCAATAGGGCCTTTGGGAAATAATTAGGTTTAGTTGTGGTGATGAGGGTGGGGCCCTTATGATAGGATTATTGCCCTTAGAAGAAAACACACCAGAGTTAGCCCCATCTACCCCTCCATCCCCGACCCGTGAGGACACAGTGAAGCCAGGAAGAGGGCTCTCACTAGAACCTGCCCTGCTGACACCTTAATCTTGGACTTTAGCCTCCTGTGAGGAATTGTGAGGAAATACATTTCTGTTCTTAAGCCACCAGTCAAGAGTTTTGTTATAGTAGCCTGAGCAGACATGTACAGAAACTCTAAGTTTTTGCATCTCCAGAAAGAACTGCTAGGTACGTATGCCTAACATCATGCCCAGGCCATTTTTGTGGCTGTGTGATGGCGAACACTGTGTGGCGTGTGCAGGACCTTCAGCGGAGAGATGCCGTCACACCTGCCCTACTACATTCCCAATTCCAAACCAGCCGATACATGTAGAGGCAGCGAGTTTGTAGACCAATGTTGGGCTGACCCATATTACCTTCCTACCAAAAGCCAAAGTATATCACTATGATTTCTTTCTGTCTAGTTGAAAATTAGAAGTGTATTTTCTTCTTGTTGTTTATCTCAATAACATGGGTTGGCCCGTACCTGAAAGGGTACTTAAGTATGGTGAGTGCATTTTTCAAATTAAAAGCTGGGATTCAAAATTAGGTAATTTTCTCTCATATATATATATATATATATATATATATATATATATATATATATATATAGAGAGAGAGAGAGAGAGAGAGAGAGAGAGAGAGAGAGAGAGCATGCTCAGTTCGCACCAGTTGGTGCCCTGCCTTCCAAGTGGGCTCCAGGAGGCCACTTACCTACAGCCACTGCTGCGCGTTCTCCAGACACCCCCTGCACAGCTCTGTGCTTCCTAATTGGCATAGCTCAGGCTGGGGCCAGATGGAGCTTGTGCACTGCATAACGAATTGTTCTGTATGTGGATAAGTGCCTACTTATTGTATAAGTGGGTCATTAGCGATCTGAAGTGACAGCACACAGCAGCCTTTTGGCACAGCGGTGTCAGTCTCCACTTTGCCTGCTAAGAAACCCATAGCACAACACATTTCAACAGTCAGCTACCAGCAAAGGCCAGCAAGCATCTCTGCAACTACTTTAAAAATAAGAGGAACAGCATAAACCTTACCCAGTCCTGAGATCGGGCATTAGAATATTTGATCTTTCCTAGACCCTCTGAGGTGGAACAAGTAACCCAGGCCATGTGACCAACTGAAAAATGACTGGGGAGGGAGAGGGGGGAGAGATGAGGTCTCTAGAAATGGCTCTGGAATCAGACAGACCTGCATGAGCCCCCTGGCTGTAAGGTCTCCTAGTAATGTCACATGGGCAAGTTCCCCATTGGTCAAACAGCAGTGATACCCACAGCACCTACCTCAGAGGGCAGTTGTGAAGATTGAATCCAATAATGTGAGCAAACTGCTTAACACAGAGTGGGTGCTCAACAAAGTAGTCCCTCACCCTGTCCCCCTCCCCACCCTCCCGTGGACTCCTGTCCCAGTGCTCTGGTCCTTGGTAGGCTGACTTCTCTGTTCCCAAGTTTGCCAGGAAGCAGAAAGCTTATCTTCCAGACGTAAGTGGGACTCCTCCCGCCTGAGCTGCCTTACTCATTTCCCAGCTGCTTTTCTCTGTGCCTGATAAACTTACTGCTACACCTGAAACCCAATGCTCCCAATGCAGAGTCTGTTTCCTCCTTGCAACCTCTGGCATCAACATGGTTGCTATTCCTCTCCTTCCCTTAAACTCCTCTTTCTCCTACTCACACAGATCTCCCCATTTATTACCTCATGCCTGGCTTAAGTGACACCATTTGAGGAGGAGAGTATCCAGATGAATGTCTTTCTTCAGATATCTGAAGCTTATTCCCTTAGATACTAAAACTTTGAAAAAAAATTACTCACTTCCAATAGAAAACTTTCCAAAGTGCACAGCATACACTTCCCTGCCTTGTGGAAGAGCACATGCTTTTCGGGGTGCCTGAGGTGGGGCACCAAGAGGGATGTTGTTGTTGTATCTGGGTGACAGGAGGTGGGCAGAGGTCTTGGGAAGTCCAGCCCAAGCAGGTAACAGGATCTTTTGCCCAGGAGGCCATGCGTAGGCAGCTGCGGCTCAGTGGCAGTCCTCTATCTTCTCCTCCTGCCCTGGACAGCCCACCCTGCTGTTTCCAGTCCCTTGAGCTGTCACCCAACAAGAAGTAAACACTTCCTGATGATACAGAAGAGCCAAGCCTGCTAAGTCAGAAAGTTTGAGTTTATACATCATTGTAATTGAAAAGTTTTTTAGAAGTTTCCATACCTTTCCTGGAAGCCAAGTATAGATACTTGTGGCAATTATTTTCTTGCCAACAAAGAAGTCTTCTATTAAAACACACACAAACAAACACTTTTTAATAGAATGTTTCACATGCATACAAAAGTAGAGAGAATTATGTATTGAAACCCATGTATCCTTCACCCAAAAATTAATATTTTCCAATCTTGTTTTATTTCTCTGGCCCCCCCACCCTTTTTCTAGTTTTGTTTTTTTCTGGAATGAGCTCAGGTTTCCCTTAATTTTACTTATAAGTATTTCAGCATGAGTTTCTAGCTAGATAAAGACATTTTAAAACATAATCATAATGCCCTGAATATATCTAACAAAATTCATAGTATTCCAGAGGCCCGCATCCAGCTCTGTCTCAGCTGGCTATAGATAAATGTGGTCTCATGGTCTTACTGTATTCGATTTCCTAAGGTCTCTTCAGGACAATCAGCAAAAATGTTTCACTTTGACAGAATTTCAAACTCACAGAAGGTTTGCAAGAATAATCCAAAGAATTCCCATATAGTCTTCATCTATATTCCCCAAATGTTAACATTTCACTATATTGGCTCTATCCTTCTCTCTCTATCTACACCTATAATATATTTTTTCTGAATTGGCAGTATGATACAGATATGATGTCTCTATATGCCTAAAAATTCTCTTGCATAACTACAGTACAACCATCCAACTTGGGAAATAAACATTGATATAGTGCCATTATGTCATCACAGACTTTACTGAGATTTTCTAATTGTCCCAATGATGTTCTTTTTTAAAAAAAATTTCTTTATTGATTAAGGTATTACATGTGTGTCCTCACCCCTCCATTAACCTCCCAACCCCCCCCCCACTCATGCCCTCACCCCCCTGGTGTTCGTGTCCATTGGTTAGGCTTATATTCATGCATACAAGTCCTCTGGTTGATCTCTCCTCCTTTCCCCCACCCTCCCCTACGTTCCCTCTGAGGTTTGGCAATCTGATCGATGCTTCTCTGTCTCTGGATCTGTTTTTGTTCATCAGTTTATGTTGTTCATTATATTCCACAAATGTGTGAGATCATGTGACATTTATCTTTCTCTGACTGGCTTATTTCACTTAGCATAATGCTCTCCAGTTCCATCCATGCTGTTGCAAATAGTAAGAACTCCTTTTTTACTGCAGCGTCGTAGTCCATTGTGTAGATATACCACAGTTTTTTTTTTAATATATTTTATTGATTTTTTACAGAGAGGAAGGGAGAGGGATAGAGAGTTAGAAACATCGATGAGAGAGAAGCATCGATCAGCTGCCTCCTGCACACCTCCTACTGGGGATGTGCCCGCAACCAAGGTACATGCCCTTGACTGGAATCGAACCTGGGACCCTTCAGTCCCCAGGCCGATGCTCTATCCACTGAGCCAAACCAGCTAGGGCAACCACAGTTTTTTAATCCACTCATCTGCTGATGGGCACTTAGGCTGTTTCCAAATCTTAGCTATGGTGAATTGTGCTGCTATGAACATAGGGGTGCATATATCCTTTCTGATTGGTGTTTCTAGTTTCTTGGGATATATTCCTAGAAGTGGGATCACTGGGTCAAATGACAGTTCCATTTTTAGTTTTTTGGGGAAACTCCATACTGTTCTCCACAGTGGCTGCACCAGTCTGCATTCCTACCAGCAGTGCAAAAGAGTTCCTTTTTCTCCGCATCCTCACCAACACTTGTTGTTTCTTGATTTGTTGATGATAGCCATTCTGACAGGTGTGAGATGATACCGCATTGTTGTTTTGATTTGCATCTCTTGGATAATTAGTGACTTTGAGCAGGTTTTCATATGTCTCTTGGCCTTCCTTCTGTCTTCTTTCGAAAAGTGTCTATTTAGGTCCGTTGCCCATTTTTTGATTGGATTGTTTATCTTCCTTTTGTTAAGTTGTATGAGTTCCCTGTAAATGTTGGAGATTAAACCCTTACCGGTGATGACATTGGCAAATATGTTCTCCCATGCAGTGGGCTTTCTTGTTGTTTGATTGATGGTTTCTTTTTATTTTGATGTAGTCCCATTTGTTTATTTTCTCTTTAGTTTCCATTGCCCTAGGAGCAGTATCAGTGAAGAAGTTCCTTCAGCATATGTCTGAGATTTCGCTGCCTGTGGATTCCTCTAGTATTTTTATGGTTTCCCGTTTTATGTTTAAGTCCTTTATCCACTTTGAGTTTATTTTTGTGTATAATGTAAGTTGGTGGTCTAGTTTCATTTTTTTGCATGTATCTGTCCAATTTTCCCAACACCATTTCTTGAATAGACTGTCTTGACTCCATTTTATGTTCATGCCTCCTTTGTCAAATATTAATTGGGCATAGTGGTTTTGGTCGATTTCTGGATTCTCTATTCTATTCCATTGATCTATGTGTCTGTCCTTGTGCCAGTAACAGGCTGTTTTAAGAACAGTGGCTTTGTAATACAGCTTGATATCTGATATTGAGACTCCCCCCCCCCCCTACTTTGTTCTTCTTTCTCAGGATTGCTGCAGCTATTCGGGGTCTTTTTTTATTCCAGATGAATTTTTGGAAATTTCGTTGTAGGTCTGTGAAATATGCCATTGGTATTTTAATGGGGATTGCATTGAATCTGTAGATTGCTTTGGATAGTATGGACATTTTGATGATGTTGATTCTACCAATCCATGAACATGGTATGTTCTTCCATCTGTGTATGTCTTCCTCTATCTCTTTTTTCAGTGTCCTGTAGTTTTTCACATATAGGTCTTTTACCTCCTTAGTTAAGTTTATTCCTAGGTATCTTAATTTTTTTGGTGCAACGGTAAATGGGATTGCTTTTTTAGTCTCTATTTCTATAAGTTCACTATTGGTGTAAAGAAATGCCATAGATTTCTTGGCATTAATTTTGTATCCTGCTACATTGCCAAATTCATTTATTAAGTCTAATAATTTTTTGATGGAGTCTTTAGGGTTTTCTATGTACAATATCATGTCATCTGCAAATAAGGACAGCTTTACTTCTTCTTTTCCAATTTGGATGCCTTTTATTTCTTCTTCTTGTCTTATTGCAATATCTAGTACTTCTAGTACTATGTTGAACAGGAGTGGTGAGAGTGGGCATCCCTGTCTTGTTCCTGTTCTTAGGGGAAATGGTTTTAGTTTTTGCCCATTGAGTATGATGTTAGCTGTGGGTTTGTCATATATGGCTTTTATTATGTTCAGGTATGATCCTTCTATTCCCACCTTGCTGAGAGTTTTTATCAAGAAAGGGTGTTGGATTTTGTCAAATGCTTTTTCTGCATCAATTGATATGACTATGTGGTTTTTATCTCTCAATTTGTTTATGTGATGTATCACGTTTATTGATTTGCAAATATTGTACCATCCTTGCATCCCCGGGATAAATCCTACTTGGTCATGGTGTATGATCTTTCTGATGTACTGCTGGATTCGATTTGCTAGAATTTTGTTGAGGATTTTGGCATCTATGTTCATGAGGGATATTGGCCTATAATTCTCTTTCATTGTGTTATCTTTATCTGGTTTTGGTATTAGGGTGATGTTGGCTTCATAGAAGGAGCTTGGAAGTGTTCCTTCCTCTTGAATTTTTTGGAATAGTCTGAGGAGGATAGGTTTTAGTTCTTCCTTGAATGTTTGGTAAAACTCCCCTGTGAAGCCATCTGGCCCCGGGCTTTTGTTTGCTGGGAGCTTTTTGATGACTGCTTCAATTTCTTCCATAGTTATCGGCCTATTGAGATGTTTAGATTCTTCCTGATTGAGTTTTGGAAGGTTGTATTTTTCTAGGAATATGTCCATTTCCTCCAGGTTGTCTAGTTTGTTGGAGTAGAGTTGTTCATAGTATTTTTTAACAATCCTTTGTATTTCTGTGGGGTCTGTTATTATTTCGCCTCTCTCATTTCTGATTTTGTTTATTTGAGTCCTCTCTCTTTGCTTCTTGGTGAGCCTGGCTAGAGGTTCATCAATCTTGTTTATCCTTTCAGAGAACCAGCTCATGGTTTCATTGATCTTTGGTATTGTTTTTTTTGGTCTCTATGTCATTTATTTCTGCTCTGATCTTTATTATCTCCTTCATTCTGCTCACTCTGGGCTTTTCTTGTTGCTCTCTTTCTAATTCTTTGAGTTGTAGAGTTAGATGACTTACTACCATTTTTTCTTGTTTTTTGAGATAGGCCTGTAGAACTTCCCTCTCAGGACTGCTTTCATTGTGTCCCATAGATTTTTGGATTGTTGTGCTTTTGTTGTCATTAGTTTCCAGAATGCTTTTAATTTCTTCTTTGATCTCATTAGTAACCCAGTCATTATTTAATAGCATGCTATTCAGCTTCCAAGTGTTTGAGATTTTTGGATTGTTTATATTGTAGTTTATCTCTAATTTTATGGCATTGTGGTTTGAGAAGATCCTTGGTATGATTTCAATCTTCTTGAATTTGAGGAGACTTTGCTTGTGACCCAATATGTGGTCTATTTTTGAAAATGTCCCATGTGCACTTGAGAAGAATGTATATTCCATGGCTTTGGGGTGAAATATTCTAAAGATGTCAGTTAAGTCCATCTGATCTAGTGAGTCATTTAGGATTGCTGTGTCTTTGCTGATTTTTTGTCTATAGGATTTATCCAGTGATGTCAGTGGTGTATTAAAGTCCCCTACTATGATTGTATTGTTGTCGATCTTTCCCTTGATATCTTCAGGAGTTTTGTTATGTATTTGGGTGCTCCTCCATTGGGTACATATATGTTTATCAGAGATATTTCCTGTTGTTGTATCAATCCCTTTAGTATTATGAAGTGACCTTCGTTATCTCTTGTTATGGCCTTCACTTTGAGGTCTATTTTGTCAGATATAAGTATTGCTACCCCAGCTTTTTTTTCATTTCCATTTGCCTGAAAGATATTTTTCCATCCCTTCACTTTCAATCTGTGTGAGTCTCTTGTTCTGAGGTGGGTCTCTTGTAGACAGCATATATATGGGTCATGTTTTTTTATCCATTCAGCCACTCGATGTCTTTTGATTGGAGCATTTAGTCCATTTACGTTTAAAGTTATTACTGAAAGGTACTTGTTTGTAGTCATATCTATTTTTGTGTCTGTGTTCCTTTTTACCTTTTTCTTTTTTCTTTTTATGGTATTACCTTTAGCATTTCTTGCATTGCTGCTTTGGTGGTGATAAACTCCCTTAGCCTTTTTTTGTCTGCAAAGCTCCTGATTTCCCCTTCAATTTTGATTGATAGTCTTGCTGGATAGAGTATTCTTGGATTCAGTCCTTTGCTTTGCAACACTTTGTATACCTCCTTTCATTCTCTTCTAGCCTGATGTGTTTCTGTTGAGAAATCATTTGATAGTCTGATGGGGGATCCTTTGTAGGTAACCCTCTGTCTCTCTCTTGCTGCCTTTAAGATTCTCACTTTGTCGTTAATATTTGCCATTGAAATTATGACGTGTCTTCATGTGGGTCTTTTGGGAGTGATCCTGCTTAAGACTCTCTGTACTTGTGTAACTTTTTTCTTCCCCATATCCGGGAAGTTTTCTGTCATTATTTCTTCAAATAGATTTTCTAATCCTTGCTGCTCTTCTTGTCCTCTGGCAGCCCTATTATATGTATGTTACTTCGTTTCATGTTGTCCCAAAGCTCCCTTAGGCTTTCCTCTTGCTTTTTAATTTTTTTCTCCAGTTGCTGTTCAGATTGAGCTTGTTTCTGTACCTGATCTTCTAACTCACTGATTCGGTCCTCTGCTTCTTCTAGTCTACTGTTGAAACTTTCCATGATGTTTTTGATTGTAGCTATATCACTTTTCATTTCTTCCTGATTCTTGCATAGGTTGTTGATTTTCTCATCCATCCAATGTATGAATTCCAAGACCATTACTCTGAATTATTTTTTGGTCATGTTGCATGCTTCAATTTCACTAATTTCCTTTCTTGGCAACTCCTCATTTTCTTTCCTCTGGGGATTGTGTCATCTCCCCATTCTGACTATCACCAGAAAATTCAAACTTCAAGTTGTGTGGACCTGGGCCATGTGCTGTGGGAGCTTCGCACCACCCGAGTGTCACTGAAGTGCTCCGACACTAGGATGTTTGGCTGCCGTGGGTTGGTGGGAACCAGGCTCGCCCAGGGTCAGTGTTACCAGCGTTCAGTGTGGTCTCGTGTGCGCACCTACAATCAGGGACCCCGCCTGTACCGCGCTGTTGGCATGTGCCAAAAATGAGTCTCCTAGAGCATGCCAGGAGTCAAATTTTCCCTGTATCTGCACCCAGATTCGAGTATCAGAGTCTCTGTTGCCTCCTGCGGCTTCTCTCTGAGAATCAGGGTCCCCGTGTGCACATGCACCAAGGATTGGAGTCACTGGCTCTTAGCGTGAATGCGCTGTGAGTCAGAGATCCCATGTGCACATGGTAAGAAACAGAGTCAAGTCAGTGTTGCTCAGTGTTGCCTCTTGCCCGGAGAATCTGGGTCCCGGTCACCATGGGGGACTGGGTTGCACAGTAGCACTGTGGCGTGCCTGCACTATGGAAAACTGACTTCCGTGTGCGCTTGCCCAGAATCGAAATCAGGTGGCACTGCCGCCCTGTGTGGGCTTGGGGTTTGGTTGCCCGATTGCATTGCAGGGAGCAGATTCCAGTGTAGCATAGCGCACGTGCTCCCAAGCTCAAATTCCAGTAGGGGCACTGTGGCAAGAGCGAGGGGCGGGTCTATCAGTTACTAAGGTGCTATCCACGATCCTGAGAGGAGGGGGATAGGCTCTTTGAATCACAGAAATCTGCGGCCGGAAAGTCTGGATTCTTGTTGTCTGTTGGTCTGAAGCTGTGGTCACAGTTCTCTGTCCCCAGTGGCTGCAGGGTCCTGGTTTGCATCTGAGACCAGACTGGGTGGTGCTGAGGCCAGGATCCTGGTCTCAAGCAGCTCTGTTTCTCAAGATGGCATGGTCTCTGTGCCCGCACTGGCCGCCCAGAAGTGTCCGCTTTGGGCGCGGGGCTCCGCCATCTCAGACTGCCCAGTTTGGCAGCCCCTTGGAGGACCTGCAGAATCTAACTGTCCCTAGCTCATACACACACACACCACACACATCTACACTCTCCTCTATGGTTCCCTCACTCTCTCACACTTTCTCCCTCCCTACCTTCCTGCCAGTTGCCATCTTCCAGCCGATCCTTAATCCCAATGATGTTCTTTAGAGCAAAAGAAACCAGGAGCATGTCAGTTGTCACATTTCTTCAGCCTTCTGCAGTCCGGGACAGCCTCGGACAGAGCCTTTCTTTGTGTCTTATAATACTGATACTTTGGAAAGTTCTGGTCAACTATTTTGCAGAATGCCCCTCAGTTCAGGATTACTTGACATTTCCTTCTGATTCAATTCAGGTTATGCTTTCTTGACAGAAAGACCACAGATGTGATGTTTTGTCCTTTTCATTTCACATATCAGAGGCATTTTATGTCATTTTTGCCCCATTATTGGCGTTAAATTTGATAGTTTGGTTAGCATGGACTTTGCCAGGGTTCTCCACTGTAAAGTTACTCTTTTCCCCTTTGTAATTAGTATCTTGTGAAAAGATACTTTCAGACTATGTCAATATCTTGTTGCTTCTCAAGCTCCTCCTTCCCTAGTTTTATTGTTCATTGGTAATTATTATCTGAATCAATGTGTCTGATGGTGTTCAAATGGGGATTTTCTAAGTATATCATTGCTTTTACATTTATTAGTTGAATTTCTACTATAAGGAAGAATTTCCCCTCTTCTCCATTTATTTATTTGTATCAATGTGAACTCTTCATTCTTATTTTTTAAATAGGTTCAAATCCTTTACAGTATTGATTTAGGTATTCAAGTTCTCCAAGATTTAGCTAGTGGGAGCCCCTCTACGCTGGTTCTTGGGCCCAGGAACCTTGAAAACACACACACACACACACACACACACATTCTTCACACACTCTCCTACCTTCCTTCCTTCTCTATCTATCATCTATCTATCTATCTATCTATCTATCTATCTATCTATCTATCTATCTATCATCTATCTATCTATCATCTATCTATCATCTACCTATCTATCATGTATCCATCTATTTATCTGTCTAAAACTAGAACAGTCTCTTGGTCTTACAAGGTAGATTTCCTAATCTACACTGCACCAAGTTTCATTCTGGTTTTCTCTTTTCCATAACTAACTTTATTCTCACACAGTGAAAAACCTGGTTCCCATTATCTAGTATTTGATTATCAGAAAGTCGTTTCAAAATTGCTAACCCACACCACATGAAAAGAAAGCCCGCTAACTACAGTTAAATATTTATTTAAAGTTCTTTTTGTCTTTAGCATGAGGACACAGCAGTCAAAATACTGTGTTCAAATGTTACAGCGTTGATTTCTTTCCTGCATAATTAGGTTATTCAAAACTGTTCTGTGGAAATATTGTTCTGTTAATCTGTTTCTGTTTGTATTCCATCTTAGGGTTTTCCCTATTCCTATTGATCTTATTTATTTTATCTAAGTATATGAGTCATTAACACAATATACTAAACCAGAACTGTTCAAACGCTGTGCTCAGAGTAATGTCAGTCCTTCCACCCAGTCCACACTTTTTCTAACCTTTCCATCTCATCCCCATCAATGCCTTGTAGCTAGCCAACTTCAATAGTCCCTGGTTTATCCTTCTGGTGTTTCATTCTGTACAAATAAGCAGATAGATGCATATTTCTTTATTGACCCTTATTTATTACACAAAAGATAGAACACTAAGCATGCAATAGATCCTCCTTTGCACTGTCAAAGATATGTAAGACACCTATGACTTGTGTTCAGTTCTCTTTTGCATTTTCTTGCCATTTCCTGTATATCCCTGACTCCCCGTGACTAGAGAGCTCATGGAATCCTAAGTTCACTGACGTAAAACTGTATAAACACGATACAGGTGTGGTTTAAAAAGTGACTTCTGTCCTCTGCTAGACAAGCATTCTTGCCCAAGAATCCCAGAAGAAGCCTCAAGTCAGTGCCGATGGAAAACACCACACCCAAACCCAAGGTCCTCGTTCAGGAACAGTCACTGTCAGCCAGATGTCCTTTCCTATTACTGGAGCTAGGCACCCAGAGGCAAAATAACCAGGGTCTGAAACAAGCAGCCTCATGGATTTGTGTAGGTGTACAGATTTAAAAAAAAAAGTCAAGCAGGCACTCTCTACACAGGGCCACCGCTGTCACTTCCTACAACCTCGCCTGGCTTGCAGACAGCCCAGTGCTCCGGAAGGAGTCCCTGGGAGAAGGGCCTCTGGGGTCTGCACTTTCCTGGCAGGTAACAGGATGCACCTGCTCAGAGCCTACAGCACACACAGCGCAGCTGTTTTTCCTCGGCTTGAACACGTTAGATTTATTTATTTTTTATTTTTTTATTTTTTTTATTTTCTTCTGTAATAAAGCTTTATTTATTTATTTTTTTAATTATTTGAAGTATTACAAATAGTAGTACATATGTCTCTTTTTTCCCCCCATTGACCTTCCTCCAGCCTCCCCTTCCCCCCAGTACATGCCTTTACCTGCCCGCCTCCCCCCCCCCCCGCCCAGTGTCTTTTATTCATTGGTTATGCTTATATGCATGTGTACAAGTCCTTCAGTTGATCTCTTACAGCCCCCCCAAAAAAAAACCTCCTCTGCCTTCCCGCTGTAGTTTGACAGTCTATTCAATGCTTCTTTGCTTCTGTATCTATTTTTTCCCCTTTTCTTTCCTTTAAAAAATCTTGCCTCTGCAGACTAGAAATAAACATATAATAACAAAAAATGTTTGAGTCCCAATTTCAGTGTCCAACAGTTCTGAGTCCCCGTTTCAACATCAAATAGTTCCTTATGTGTACATGTCAGCAATGATATCTGGATGGTGGGCACATGGTGGCAATGCAGGTCCGACCCTCTCTGGTTTGGTCCTAGGCAACCTGCTGCGTCGCACAGCTTCTGACTGCTAGCGTGGCAAGGCGTCGTCAGCGTCTCCCATCTCTGGACTGTTTCTCCTCTTGTCTTCGTGGTTGGAGCAGACCTGTCAATTCCTCTCTGTTGCAGGAATCCACATGGTCTTGGAGTTGTTTTCTGAAAATATACAAACATATTCTCGACCAAAAGTTAATAAAGGAATCTTTTCTATATAATTGATTTGGAATCCTTTTTATTTTTGCCCAAACGATTTTCCTTTGTCTTATTTAGACACCATGTGTGTTTTTCATGGGTGTCTTGCTGTTAGTATTACAAATGAAAATTAATTTGGTAAAGAAAAAATTTTCTAGATGTAATTTACTTATAGGATATTTTTCCTTACATGATATTACCCTACTATCCCCCCTTTTTTGATTAATGGAGGCTTTTGTAAATTTTATAATGCAGTCTTGATAACTTTAAATTTTAATTTTTTGCACAAAAATATGACTGCTTTAGGTTCATTGCATGTTCAGGAATTTTACCATGAGATGAACTACCAATAGAAATTTTAGTTACTACTTTAGGAACAGCTTTTTGTCCAGTACAATTAAATTTTCTTGAATATTCACTTATTTGAATTAGCCTATTTAATTTAATCTGAAAACTTGATTATTATTTTACTGTCAAATTTAATACTCTACCAACAATCTTAGTTTACCCTGTAAATATTAGTGGAAAGGATTATTTGCATTCTTGAGTAGGCCCTGAGCATTCCTGGTGCTAGGCTAGATTTAGATATAGGGCAGCTGCTGTCGGCCAAGTCTCTGTCTGTTACCTGGGTCCCAATCTGAGCTGGGCCAAGTCACACTGTCTGTCACCTGTGTCCCCATCTGAACTGGGCGTGGGAAGCAAAGCAGCCATGGGAGCAGGAGACCTCCCTCAGACGGGGTGAGGGTTCAGGCCCCTGCAAGGTTGGGGGGGTGAGGGTCTGTGCCCCACCTCTGTTGACCCCCAAGTTCTCTCTTGATGGCCCCTCTGCGACTGTGCCTGTCTTAGGTTGTTCCTTCCCTGAGGAATCTTACCCGTCTCTGGCTAACCAGTCATCCTCCGGGGCCAAGCAGGGTGATGTGAGGTTCAGTTCTGTCTCCTTGGTAGCCTATGCCCCCGTGGCCTCCACGCCCAGCACCTGCCTTGGGATCCCCTCGCCTGCTGGCGGGGCCCCAGCACTGATCACATATCTCGGGGAACTCAGGTTTCTTCTACAGGGAGAGCCCAGCTCACACAATTGGGTGAGAGACAGATCCATGGTACCAGCCACCACGAGGCTTCAAGCTCAACATGAAAATAAAGCTCAGGCAACAGCTGAGGGCAATTGGATTGTTAGAAGAGGGTCCCTTTTGGCACAAAAGGCAAGAGGGGCCAATATAGAATGCTCAAGTGCCTTCCCAGCGCCTTAATTCCTTCTGAGAGGGATTAAATCCTTTCATGTCCTCTTTTTTTTTTTTTTTTTAATTGCTGCCAAACATTCCAAGAATTAGTTTGTAAGTTTGTTTGGGATAATTGTACAATATGCTGTTGTAAAATATCTAAAATTATAATGACATTGTAGAATAATATCATGTAAGGATATTCTTTGCTCTAGGCCATGGCAATTCAATTTCAAACTGGCTGACAATTTCTTTTTGTAACTTTATATAAACTTTGTCAGGGAAGCAAAAACACAAATTATTCCCCCATAACCCCCACCCCCCACTTATGCCCCACCCCCTTGTTGTCTGTGTCCATTGATTAGGCTCATATGCATGCACACAAGTCCCTTGGTTGATCTCTCCCCCTTATCCCCACCCTCCCCTACCTTCCCTGAGGTATGATGTGCTGTTCGACGTTTCTCAGTCTCTGGATCTGTTCTTGTTCATCAGTCTATGCCGTTCATTATATTCCACAAATGAGTGAGATCATGTGATACTTATCTTTCTCTGCCTGGCTTATTTCACTTAACATAATACTCTCCATCTCCATCCATGTTGTTGCAAATGCTAGGAACTCCTTTTTTACTGCAGCGTAGTATTCCATTGTGTAGATATACCACAGTTTTTTAATCCACTCATCTGCTGATGGGCATTTAGAGTGTTTCCAAATCTTAGCTATGGTGAATTGTGCTGCTATGAACATAGGGGTGCATATATCCTTTCTGATTCGTGTTTCTAGTTTCTTGGGATATATTCCTAGAAGTGGGATCACTGGGTCAAATGACAGTTCCATTTTTAGTTTTTTGAGGAAACTCCATATTGTTCTCCACAGTGGCTGCACCAGTCTGCATTCCCACCAGCAGTGCACGAGGGTTCCTTTTTCTCCACATCCTCACCAGCACTTGCCATTTGTTGATTTGTTGATAATAGCCATTCTGACAGGTGTGAGATGGTACCGCATTGTTGTTTTGATTTGCATCTC
This sequence comes from Plecotus auritus, assembly GCF_963455305.1. Lineage (NCBI taxonomy): Eukaryota > Metazoa > Chordata > Mammalia > Chiroptera > Vespertilionidae > Plecotus > Plecotus auritus. Next base: position 95,522,704 of record NC_137772.1, on the reverse strand, counting down.
TCTGATGATTAGTGACTTTGAGCAGGTTTTCATATGTTTCTTGGCCTTCCTTCTGTCTTCTTTCGAAAAGTGTCTATTTAGATCAGATGCCCATTTTTTGATTGGGTTGTTTATCTTCTTTTTGTTAAGCTGCATGAGTTCCCTGTAAATGCTGGAGATTAAACCCTTATCGTTGATATCATTGGCAAATATGTTCTCCCATGCAGTGGGATTTCTTGTTGTTTTGTTGATGGTTTCCTTTGCTGTGCAAAAGCTTTTTATTTTGATGTAGTCCCATTTGTTTATTTTCTCTTTAGTTTCCATTGCCCTAGGGGCAGTATCAGTGAAGAAGTTCCTTCGGCATATCTCTGAGATTTTTCTGCTTGTGGATTCCTCTAGTATTTTGATGGTTTCCTGTCTTATGTTTAAGTTCTTTATCCATTTTGAGTTCATTTTTGTGTATGGTGTAAGTTGGTGATCTAGCTTCATTTTTTTGCATGTATCTGTCCAATTTTCCGAACACCATTTGTTGAATAGACTGTCTTGACTCCATTGTATGTTCGTGCCTCCTTTGTCAAATATTAATTGAGCATAGTGATTTGGGTCAATTTCTGGGTTCTCTATTCTATTCCATTGATCAATATGTCTGTTCTTGTGCCAGTACCAGGCTGTTTTAAGAACAGTGGCTTTGTAATACAGCTTGATATCTGGTATTGAGATCCCACCTACTTTGTTCTTCTTTCTCAGGATTGCTGCAGCTATTCAGGGTCTTTTTTTATTCCAGATAAATTTTTGGAAAGTTCGTTCTGGTCTGTGAAATATGTCGTTGGTATTTTAATGGGAAGTGCATTGAATTTATAAATTGCTTTGGGTAGTATGGACATTTTGATGATGTTGATTCTACCAATCCATGAACATGGTATGTTCTTCCATCTGTTTATGTCTTCCTCTATCTCTTTTTTCAGTGTCGTGTAGTTTTCCACGTATAGGTCTTTTACCTCCTTAGTTAAGTTTATTCCTAGGTATCTTAATTTTTTTGGTGCGATGGTAAATGCGATTGGTTTTTTAGTCTCTCTTTCTGTAAGTTCATTATTGGTGTATAGAAATGCCATAGATTTCTTGGCGTTAATTTTGTATCCTGCTACATTGCCGAATTCATTTATTAAGTCTAGTAATTTTTTGATGGAGTCTTTAGGGTTTTCTATGTACAGTATCATGTCATCTGCAAATAAGGACAGTTTTACTTCTTCTTTTCCAATTTGGATGCCTTTTATTCCTTCTTCTTGTCTGATCGCAATGGCTAATACTTCCAGCACTATATTGAACAGGAGTGGTGAGAGTGGGCATCCCTGTCTTGTTCCTGTTCTTAGGGGAAATGGTTTTAGTTTTTGCCCATTGAGTATGATGTTAACTGTGGGTTTGTCATATATGGCTTTTATTATGTTCAGGTATGATCCTTCTATTCCCACCTTGCTGAGAGTTTTTATCAAGAAAGGGTGTTGGATTTTGTCAAATGCTTTTTCTGCATCAATTGATATGACTATGTGGTTTTTATCTCTCAATTTGTTTATGTGATGTATCACGTTTATTGATTTGCAAATATTGTACCATCCTTGCATCCCCGGGATAAATCCTACTTGGTCATGGTGTATGATCTTTCTGATGTACTGCTGGATTCGATTTGCTAGAATTTTGTTGAGGATTTTGGCATCTATGTTCATGAGGGATATTGGCCTATAATTCTCTTTCATTGTGTTATCTTTATCTGGTTTTGGTATTAGGGTGATTCTGGCTTCATAGAAGGAGCTTGGGAGTGTTCCTTCCTCTTGAATTTTTTGGAATAGTCTGAGGAGGATAAGTTTTAGTTCTTCCTTGAATGTTTGGTAAAACTCCCCTGTGAAGCCATCTGGCCCCGGGCTTTTGTTTGCTGGGAGCTTTTTGATGACTGCTTCAATTTCTTCCATAGTTATCGGCCTATTGAGATGTTTAGATTCTTCCTGATTGAGTTTTGGAAGGTTATATTTTTCTAGGAATATGTCCATTTCCTCCAGGTTCTCCAGTTTGTTGGAATAGAGTTGTTCATAGTATTTTTTAACAATCCTTTGTATTTCTGTGGGGTCTGTTGTTATTTCTCCTCTTTCATTTCTGATTTTGTTTATTTGGGGCCTCTCTCTTTGCTTCTTGGTGAGCCTGGCTAGAGGTTCATCAATCTTGTTTATCCTTTCAAAGAACCAACTCTTGGTTTTGTTGATCTTTTGTATTGTTTTTTTGGTCTCTATGTCATTCATTTCTGCTCTGATCTTTATTATGTCCTTCCTTCTGCTCACTCTGGGCTTTTCTTGTTGCTCTCTTTCTAATTCTTTGAGTTGTTGAGTTAGATCATTTATTAGCATTTTTTCTTGTTTTCTGAGGTAGAGCTATAAACTTCCCTCTCAGGACTGCTTTCATTGTGTCCCATAGCAATTGCATTGTTGTGTTTTTATTGTCATTAGTCTCCAGGATGTTTTTAATTTCTTCTTTGATTTCATTGATCACCCAATCATTGTTTAATAGCATGCTATTCAGCTTCCAAGTGTTTGAATTTTTTGGAATGTTTTTATTATAGTTTATTTCTAATATTATGCCATTGTGGTCTGAGAAAATGCTTGATATGATTTCAATCTTTTTGAATTTGGGGAGACTTTGCTTGTGACCCAATATGTGGTCTATTTATGAAAATGTCCCATTTGCACTTGAGAAGAACGTATATTCCGTGGCTTTGGGGTGAAATGCTCTGAAGATGTCAATTAGGTCCATTTGATCTAGTGCATCATTTAGAATTGCTGTTTCTTTGTTGATTTTTTGTCTAGAGGATTTATCCAGTGATGTCAGTGGTGTATTAAAGTCTCCTTCTATGATTGTATTGTTGTCGATCTCTCCCTTGATATCTTCTAGGAGTTCTTTTATGTATTTGGGTGCTCCTGCATTGGGTGCATATATGTTTACTAGAGTTATATCTTCTTCTTGAATTGCTCCCTTTGGTATTATGTAGTGGCCTTCCTTATCTCTTGTTATGGCCTTTACTTTGAGGTCTATTTTATCAGAGATAAGTATCACAACCCCAGCTTTTATCTCATTTCCATTTGCCTGAAAAATGTTTTTCCATCCCTTCACTCTCAGTCTGTGTGAATCCTTTGCTCTGAGGTGGGTCTCTTGTAGACAGCAAATATATGGGTCATGTTTTCTTATCCATTCAGCTACCCTATGTCTTTTGATTGGTGAATTTAATCCATTTACGTTTAATGTTAATATTGACAAGTACATGTTTGTTGTCATATTTTTCCTTAGTGTTTGTGTTTCTTTTTGCCTTTCTCTTTCTTCCTTTTACAGCAGTCCCTTTAGCATCTCTTGCATTGCTGGCTTGGTTGTGATAAACTCTCTTAGCCCTTTTTTGTCTGTGAAGCTCCTGATTCCACCTTCAATTTTGAATGATAGCCTTGCTGGGTATAGTATTCTTGGATTCAGACCCTTGCTTTGCATCACTTTGTATATTTCATTCCATTCCCTTCTGGCCTGGTGTGTTTCTGTTGAGAAATCAGTTGATATTCTAATAGGAGAGCCCTTGTAGGTAACTTTCTGTCTCTCTCTGGCAGCCTTTAAGATTCTTACTTTGTCGTTAGTGTTCGCCAATTTAATTATGATGTGTCTTGGTGTTGGTCTTTTGGGGTTCAACCTGTTTGGGACTCTATGTACTTCTTGGACTTGCATAGTTTTTTTTCTTGCCAATATCAGGGAAGTTTTCTGTTATTATTTCTTCAAACAGGTTTTCTATTCCTTGCTTCTCTTCCTCTCCTTCTGGTATCCCTATTATTCTAATATTGTTTTGTTTTGTGTTGTCCCAAAGCTCCCTTAGGCTCTCCTCTTGCTTTTTAAGTCTTCTTTCCAGTTGCTGCTGTGTTTGTGTGTTTTTTCCTACCTTGTCTTCTAATTCGCTGATGCGGTCCTCAGCCTCTTCTAGTCTACTGTTTAAGCCTTCCAATGTTGAACACAATAGATTTAGCAGGGAAGGAGGAAACAAGAAGAAACAGTTCCACACTGTCCATTTACTTTTCAGGAATTCTCCTTCCAAGAACTCATAAGCATTGGAAAAGACTTGAGTGGAATTAATTTCAGTTTTCTTATTAACACAGGCCATTACCACCTCCCACCTACTGTCCTGGCCTTTATCTAGATCCAGAAGACTTAGCTAATACATTTTTGGGACATATGTATAACTCCTTTCTGCAAGACCAGACCAACTTAGTGGGGTCAATCCTGTTCAGATACAGAATGACTGTTTGCCCATTCATCTGGCTGTGGACAATACACTACAGGGATTCTATGCTCTATTGAAATTTCTTTTGAGAGCCGAAAACCGACTTCTGCGCATGGGCCACAAAGTTTCAATCGCACTGTACGTGCGCGCCCGCACGTGGTATTTTGTGGAAGAGCCACACTCAAGGGGCCAAAGAGCCGCATGTGGCTCGCGAGCCGCAGTTTGCCGACCACTGTCCTAGGGCCCTTCAAGGGTTCAGCCAAGGAGCTGGTCATTGTGAATGACAGGTCTCCCATCAACCTGAGCTTCTCGGACCTTCCCCAGCACCCAGTAGTCATCACTGTAAAGAAGAGCATGTTCTCCCACAGATGCACAGGCTACCAGCATGGATAAATGCCCTGTCTCCTGTGCCAATGGTGAAAACCCACCAGCAGTCCCCACCTTAGGGGAAACCCCTTATTTCTCTGACTGCTGCTCAGAGGCTGTGGGATATGGTACAAAAGGAACCAAATTTAGGGTTAGAGTCCCTGCAACTCTGTTGTTTTGGGTCAATTCACAAAAATGACTCTCATCATCAACAGCCTCACCTGTAAAACAGGGGACCTGATAATAGAGGTTTCTCTCTTGCAAAGTTTTGGCAAACATTTAGTAAAATAATAGTGATTAATATGTGTTTTAGAAATTTAAAAATGTTCTTAAAAAACACTGACTGCCTCTCCACAAAGCAAACGATGGCAGACCGTTTATTCCAAAAGTGCAGGCAGGGGCAGCAGCCCCAAGAACGCTGCAAACCCACCCCCAGGAGTTTATCAAGCACCGACTGCGTGTCAGCACAGAAAGGTTTAGAAAGAGGTAACTGCCCTTCCGAATTGTCATCCAGATGGGAAGGAAAGAAAAATGCAACACTCAGGAAGAGAGAATTCAGTGTGACCTGGTATATTGAGAGAAATCTTTAGTGAGGATGTGGTGTGTAAACTGCACATTGAAGGAAGACCAGGTGTGGACAGGAAGAGAGAGAAAAGGGGAGTCATTACATGCATTTGGTATCATCTTTTGGGTAAATCAGGATACTACAAGTGTGTCAGTATTTTTAATTGGAGTATTAATTATTTCTCAGAGGTAGCTTTTTAAAAATATATATATTTTATTGATTTTTTACAGAGAGGAAGGGAGAAGGATAGAGAGTTAGAAGTAGCTTTATAAAAATATATATATTTTATTGATTTTTTACAGAGAGGAAGGGAGAAGGATAGAGAGTTAGAAACATTGATGAGAGAGAAACATTGATCAGCTGCCTCCTGCACACCTCCTACTGGAGATGTGCCTGCAACCAAGGCCCTTCACTGGAATCAAACCTGGGACCTTTTAGTCCACAGGCCGACGCTCTATCCACTGAGCCAAACAGGTTAGGGCCTCCAAAGTGGCTTTTTATCCCGGTGAAAAGCCATTGTGTTTAATGATGTCTGGAGGTGGTAGAGAAATTACAGAGGCCACACACTGCCCAGCCAGAGTGAACCTCATCCTGGATTCAGCCATCACAAGGCTACGTAGCTCTGTAACCCCTCTGGCCTGCAGAGAAATTTCTGCCATGGGGGCACGGCAAAGATCCAAGTAGAGTTAGAGGGGACTCGTGTTTAATGAGCACCTACCAGGTGCCAGGGATGCACTGAGTTCCTCCAGACTTTGTGTTATCATTGGCATTTTACTGGTGAGGAAAGTAAAGCCTTAGAGAGAAGTTCAGCAACATATCACAGAGCCAGGAGTTTAACTCTTTGGAAATAAATGAGAACAAACACTTGCAGGTGCTTTTATTTTGGGGGTCTGCTTTGCATTCCTCAGGTGTCTCCATGGAAGCCATTCTGAAACTCTTTGGAGAACACTTCTTTAAATTCTGTAAGAAGTCTGGCTATGACCGGATGTTACGGACACTGGGAGGAGATCTCACGGAGTTTATTGAGAATCTAGATGCCCTCCACAGTTACCTTGCACTCTCTTACCAGGTAAGGTGATCTGAGACTGGTCTTGGTGGTCCTGAGAAGAAGTGCCTGTAGGCATTCTGGGTCATTCGGGGCCATCTCCCTGCCTCCCCCAAAAGCAGGCAGTTGCAAAGGGCCTGCAGAATCCTTGGTACCTGGTGTCAGGGGATTGAGGAGTTTTCTTGGAAAAGAAATGGAAAATTTATAGTTGCTGACCACTTTTATAAATCAGTCAACCCTAAAAGAAGGGCAAGCTAGAGAGGTCAGCTTTGTGGTGGAGGAGGGCCTGTCTAATGGGACTGGTGTGGGTTGGGAATTAAGTCTAAATTAGGGGCTTAATCACAAGGAACAACAACAGCCTGTAATTATTGGAATCGAGAGTTCAGTGGTCGGCAAACTCATTAGTCAACAGAGCGGCAAACCGCGGCTCACAAGCCGCATGTGGCTCGCGAGCCGCAGTTTGCCGACCACTGGTCTAGAAGATTGATCACAACGGGAACTAAGGCTGGGAAACAGCCAGGTTTCAGTGGATTTGCAAAATTTATCCTCAGGTTTCCTGGCCTTGATGGAGCTGATAAAAAGTTTCTGTAGCCAGATTCATTTATTCATGTATCAGAAGGAAAGACTTGACAGGGCCAAGAGCCAGAATCAGACACCATCCAACTCCGATTAACCCATGGAGTGACTGCCTGAGGTTTTAGCAAACCAATTTCCCTATTGGGGGTGTCCTTCTGGAGTTCATGCCTTGGTTTTCTTGCTTGTTAGAGATCATCGAAAATTCAAACACTTAGACTCCCTTTTCAGTGTTAGAAAATAAAATGCTTTAGTGAAAACATGAAGCAACATTTACACATATCATAATAATAGTTCATTATTTTATATTAGTTTATATTTACTTTAGGGCCCTTTATAGTTTACCATTTTTGTATTTAATGCTTATCACCACCTTAAAGAACTGTTGTGAGGATGAAATGAGATAATGTATGCTAAAATGTCTCATAATCATAGTGCACCCTTACAGATGTTAAAAGGGAAAAGTATTATTTCCTCCAGTTCCCAGAGAGGGAATAAGAGGCTTAGAAACCTTAATTGACTTCTAGTAGGACGAGTAGCTGGGTCTGTCCTGTTGTTACAATGTGAACAACTCAAGAATGGAGACAGTGCCCAGCCAGTGTAGCTCAGTGGTTGAACATTGACCTATGAACCAGGAGGTCATGGTTCAATTCCCGGTCAGGGTACATGCCTGGTTGCAGCCTCAATCCCCAGTGGGGTGCATGCAGGAGGCAGCTGATCAATGATTCTCTCTCATCATTGATGTTTCTGTCTTTCTCTCTCCCTTCCTCTCTGAAATAAATAAATATCCTATATAATAAAAGCCCAGCGACTGAACGGTGGAGCGACCAGAATGACCAGTCGACCAGTCGCTATGACGTTCACTGACCACCAGGGGGCAGACGCTCAATGCAGGAGCTGCCCCCTGGTGGTCAGTGCGCTACCACAGTGGGAGCGCCGCTCAGCTGACCGGGATGAGCGGCTGCTCCTGCTGCGAACCCCAGGCCCATGGGCAGGAACCCAGGCTGCGATCTTCACCTCCTCACCCCAGGCTCCTCCTCCTCGCTCCCTGCCACCTCCTTCGGACACCCACAGGCCACGCAGTGCTGCCACAGGGCTCACAGAGCTGACCCCAGAGGCTGGGAGGCAGGTTCGTGGCCTGGCCACCGTGGGACTGAGGCCTATTCTGCCGCCTCTCAGTGCTATTGTCCCTGGGCCCGCCCCGACCAGGTCCCCTGGAGAGGCAAGAGCTCTGGCTCGAAGAAAGATGCTGGACCAGGGAGCAGCCATTCAGAGGGTGGGCCTATAGCTGCTCGGCTGACCTGGATGAGCGGTGCTCCCACAGCAGGCAGATCCCCACAGGCCACGCACCCCCCACCAGTGCACAATTCCCGTGCACTGGGCCTCTAGTATATACATATACAGTATATTAGAGAGAGTGAAAGGATCCCTGGCTAGGAGGTCAGACACTGCCACTTCCTGGCTGGTGATTCCAGACAAGTTATTTGCCCTCTCTGGACCTCAATTTTTTCACATATTTATTGAATAAATATGTATTCAGCACCTACTTTGTGCCAAGCACTTTCTTAGGCATTAGACACAGAAAAAAAAATGGAATAAATAGGGGGGAGAATACTACCTCATAGTGATGTCTTGATTAAAGAGATAACATGTGGAAGTCCCCAGCATTGTAATCAGGCCAGAAGGAGCATTCCATTTTTAATGACTTTCTTCCTTCCCCTTCCTTTTCGCTCCGGTCAATATGGCTAGTTTTAAAATTCTGATAATTTATATGGTAACTTACTGTCAAAGTTCTACAATTAGAATATAAAGAAATATAGTTAGACCCTTTCAATAATCTTTCATAATACTTTTTAATATCATATCTCTCATCTGAAAATTTGGCTAATACTTTATGCCACAGTCCTGGAGAACATAGTAATATGTTCTTCCATTTATTCATTACATCAAAAACATTATGGAATATACTTTATGTTCCATATATTGATCTCAGCATGTTACTGTCACTATTATGATAAGAGGGAAAGGCATCAAGGTTCTGAAATCCCTAAGTCTACTGTTTCTATACCCATTTCTGCTACCCTTCCTCTGGTAGTTATTCCTTCATATGTCAAAACCAATGCTAAAGAAGCAGTTAATAGAACTTCTCTAGGAGTAAGTGAGGATATTTTGCATAAGAGAAATAAAATACATAAATGTTGCCATATGCAAGTTGAAATAAAATACATGGCAATGATAACTGATCGCTATATAGTGCTGCTTTATACTCGGCAAAATATTATAGATTATCTTTTTGGGTAAAAACAAAATAATGTTAGCTTTTCTTTATGTCTATCTCTAATAATTTGGCAGTCCCTTACAGGCATTCATTTCTGGTTATAACTGTGCTTTTAATCTTGTTTTGTAGTTAACTTTTACTGAGTGCTAATTATGAGGCAGGTATTGGGCTAATTTATAAACATTGAATTATCCCCTTAACCCCTAAGATTAGGTACCTTTACTTTTCCACTATACAGATGAGAAAACTGACGTCCGGAATGGTCAACTAATTGTTCTAAATCACCCACGTTGTGGTAGCTGAGCTAGTACCCAAATCCAGGTGTGCCTGACTCCAAAAACCATGCTCTGGTTTGCTTCTCATTACTTTCTCTTTGCTCTGATTCTCCACTTCCATAAAGCCCTATTTTAATAAAGAAATAACAGTAGAATTATGTTATTCAGAGAGTTGGAGCCACTGCTCAGAAGAATTAAAAGCACAAACTTTGAGAAATATCTCTGGGAAGTGGCCTAGGCTGGGAATGAGACACGAGGGGGGACATAGTCACAGGAGTTTGTTTATTTTTAATTTAGTCCTTCTATACTCCTTTATTTTTCCCACTATGCAGGGTTTGGATATAATTTTTAAAATAACTTTTAATTTTCTGTTTTATCACATAAAGTTATATGTGATACTTCAAATCTTTTTTATATTCTGTCAAGTTACAAATATACATACATATATACAAGCACATACTATCTCTATGTATATACTTTTGGAAAGATAAAATAATTATTTGGGGGAAAACTTCTCATTTTAACTGGCAACTCTCCCAACACACACACACACACACACACACACACACACACACACACACACACACACCTCCCACACATCCACTCCACGATGGGAGAGAGCAAAGATCTCAGAAAGAAAGCACCTCAATCTGTTTCTTCACTCAGACCAAAAGCTGTGAGCCAGGGTGCTGAGCTGCCTGCTGATCAAGCAGGGACCCCTCTCCCCTGACAGAGTCCTCATCCTCATTTCCTGACATTCATCTAGCATGACATGGTGCATTCTTGGATGGCAACGCTTATTCCTGGAGAAAGATGATCTCTGCTGATGTATCCTTGATTTTTCAAATGTGAAAATTTTCACTACACAGGACATTATCCTTCCAGGACAAGAAATAAACTCTTCTCCACTTTAAAATTCCTCTGAGCCCCTGATCTTTCTGAGTGAAGGTATCCATGTTAACTTGGTCATAAACCAAGCATGGCAACCCTTGGAGTGAGGGGAACAGCAGCATGATAGGTGGAAAGGCTTCGTGAGGGTCAAAATGTTGTCCCACTATTAATTTAGATTTAGTTGCCCTAAGCCTCAGTTTTCTCCTCTTTAAAATGAAGGTCAGCCATAACCGGTTTGGCTCAGTGGATAGAGCATCAGCCTGCGGACTCAAGTGTCCCAGGTTCGATTCTGGTCAAGGACATGTACCTTGGTTGCAGGCACATACCCAGTAGGGAGTGTGCAGGAGGCAGCTGATCGATGTTTCTCTCTCATCGATGTTTCTAACTCTCTATCCCTCTTCCTTTCTCTCTGTAAAACAAATCAATAAAATATATTTAAAAAAATAATAAAATGAAGGTCATACTTGCATATAGAGTTGGTTAGGGGGTTAGCTATAATATAAATTCCTGACATACAGGGGCCATGGTAGATTTTGTTTTGTATGTGTGGGGGGGCGTGGAATATAGTTCTGTGTGCTGTAATGGATAAGTACTTTTGTCTCACAAAGCCTGAAGAAGCATAATTTTAAAAACTTGCATCCACTGGGAAAAACATGCTGTGTCTTTTAATTAGGAGATGAATGCACCATCGTTTCGCTTGGAGAAAGGAGCAGATCAGCAAATGCTTCTCCATTACTACTCTGATAGAAGTGGTCTGTGCCACATTGTACCAGGTATGGGGACAGCTTAACCAGTCCCACAGCTATGAGGTCTCAGTGGCTTTCCCCACAAATTCTCCAGATGGCTCAGAGCCAGCTGTGGGCAGGAAGTTAAATTCCATCTCTTCCAGTGTCTGACTCTTTACCACCTTAACCATTATTCCCAAGTTCTGAGTCTTTAAAATAAGTTTTCAAAGTGCCAAAAAAAGGAATAATTTTCACTTTTATTTCAACACTGAAAATTATGTTGGTTTTTACATAGTTGTGATAATTCTGCATATATTCTTTTGTATCAACTTTTTTGTATTTGACATTATAGAAAAATCATTCTCCCATGTTCATAGTTCATATAGTCTGCAAAACCACCATCTTCAGTGGCTGAATGATATTCAACATTGTAATTAACCAGTCCCCTATTGTTGATATTTTAGTTGATACCATTGTTGCTATTGTAAAGAGTACTGTGATGAACATCTTCAGGCATGCTTTTACCTATTTTATATAACCCTGGGTTAGATTCCCAGAGGAACACTTTAAAAACATGATCCTTAATGCTTTTACAATGAATTTTGATTACATTATTTCCAGAGTTCATTTAATAAGTTAAATACTTTCCTAAAATAAACCAACACACAAAAGATGCTTAACTAGAAATTAGAGTGGCAGGGATATACTTGTATAGCCATGTATAGCTTAAGCCATGTATAGCTTAACTCTCTAAAGTTATTTTATTTTTTAATTTTATTAATATAGCATATGCTGCTTGTCTTGAGGCAGGGCATGGACTTGGTGAACTCTGGAATATTCATCAGAAGTTGTATAACTTGATTATTTTATGGGTTTTTTTTTGTGTTTTTTTTTTTTGCTGAAACAACTCCCTTCTGCCATCCCTCACTAATAGGTGTTCTTCTGCTGGCTACAGGTATCATTGAGGCTGTGGCCAAAGACTTCTTCAACATTGATGTGTCCATGGATATCCTGGACATGAATAAGGAAGCGGAAAGGACAGGGAAGAAGGAGCACGTTGTGTTTCTGATTGTGCAGAAGCCTCACAGACAGATGAGAAGGGCAAAGCCAAATAGGTTACAAGATGATCAGGACATCCAGAGAGACCAAGAGGTACTGGGTTTGCTGTGTCTTCAGAAAGCATAGTCCCTCCTAGTGGGAGAGTCAACTGGACCTTCTACTCCTTCTACTAGTGGATTAAGCAGGGTTTCTCATTCTTAGTTATTGACATTCTGGACTAAATAATTCTTTGTTGTGATGGGCTCTCCTGTGCATTATAGGATGTTTAGCATCACCTCTGGTCTCTACCAATTAGATGCTAGCAGCACCCTGCCCCCCCCCCCACCCCAATTGTGGCAATCAAAAATATCTTCAAGCATTGCCAAATGTTCCCAGGTAGGGGTATGGAACAAAATCACTCCTAGTTGACAAACACTTGTCTAAGGTAACCTAAATATATGTTGGGAAGCTTTCTGGGGTGTACCTTAGCCTGGAAAATTTTCACCTATAAAAATACCAATATAAAGGTTTTGAAATTTGACCCTGTGGCTTATTTTGCAATCTATTCTGAAGTAAATTGACCTTTCAAGTCCTTGGTGCCCGTTTATGCAGCTGGGACCAGTCAGGGGTCTGGAGTGAGCTCATGATCCCATGGTTGGCTGCCTCAGTTGTGACTTATAGATGTTCTATTATCTGTTTAGGCACCACAAATATTAGATGCACAACTCTCCATCCACATGGCTTGTACAAATATCCAGATAAGCCTGTGATTCCTGGAGCACACAGTGCTTCTATCTTACAGCAATCCAAGCCCATCTCAAGTCTGTTCACTGCAGAATCTACAGCCCTGGGAAGAGAAGATGACCATGTGTGATTTTCCTGCCTGCCCACTCCTATAAAACGCTCTTGCTGCCTTTGAGACAGAACCAGCCTGAGGATTAATTATATAAAAATCTTGGGGCTTACAAAGTCTTGGTAGGATGGACCTTGCAGCTCTTGCTGTTCCCGTGGCCCCAATCACAGCAAATGGGGCTTGTGCATCTCCAGTTCCATGACCGGTCATGTGACCAGGCACACAGCTTCTCTCCCTGTCATCTGCAGGCCCTCAAGGCAGCTTTCCTAAGGATGAAGGAGAAATATTTGAGAATCTCTGTTTGCCCTGTGAAGAAATCTCGCTGGGAAGTTGTGAGAAGTATAGTCATGTTTGGAAAAGGTCAGTGGGCTACTCTCCCAACCTTGGCTCCCAAGAGGGATTGCACACAAAAGGGCAAAGTCCTCAATGATTGCCATGTCACTGATTCTGCAGAATTTGGATATGGCTGGTATGGTTTTTAAATTTAAATGTCATACTCTAACTTGCCTCCCTTTGCCCCTTTGATTTGTGCTGGGTGACATGGAGATACAGTCTCCCCTGTAACCAGGGAAAGTCTTTGGAGAGAGGATTGGAATCAGTCCTACTGGGTGACTGTGCTGAAGAGAAGGAAGATGAGTACTGACATAGTGTCAAGAACAATGAATTGTCCATGGCTCCTCGGGCCTCCTGCCCTGGCTTGCGTTTCTGGCCTAGAAGTCTGTGATTACTAAGCATGGTGTCCAGTAATGCAAAGGACACTGGATCAAGAGGCAAGAGAGCAGATTTCTGGCTCTGCCTTTGGGGAGCTGTGTAACCTTGAACAAGGTCCTAAAGTGAAGGCAGTAGTCTCTCTGCTGGCTGGTCTCAGGATCAGCACCTAATGCCTGAGTCAGACTAAGGGCTCTGACCCGCCAGGAGAAGGGAGCTTGCGTGTCCTCATCATGTCCCCCTGGATCATGATGACATGCATCTGGGAAAAGGTCTGCGGGGCTCAAAGGGCTGCATTTTAAGTCCCTCAAGCCATGGCAAGCTACTCAAACACACAATTGACATCCTTTGTCTAGGACATTTTCATATCAAAAAGGCTCCATTTAGAATCTCTACCCTCTGCCAAATAGGGCTGTTGGTTAAATTTTAATGTGCCACCCAAAACTGTCAGTCTCAAAAGCTCCATGGCAAATGTCCCTGACGCTGGGCCGGGCACACACACTCTGCTCTGTGAGCTCATTGTCTGGCTGTCACTGTTTCAATGCAGTCTCTGTTTTCATGGTGAGACATAATTGGCCTAGAAACTCTTCAACGGCAGGCAGAAATTTGGCGGGGGCAGGGGCACTTCTCAACTTGGTAGCAAGTTTTCCGTTTGTTTTAATTTGGAAGAGGAATTGCCACGGCCATCTGGAGATGCGGAGGGAGCCGTGCAGAAGAGTGGGGACTGCACTTTGCCTGGGAAACATTTAGGATACTACCCCGAGCGCCACTCTGTGCCAGGTTGGTGGCGCGAGTTGTCTGTGAACAGGACTCTCTCTTTTTTTTTTTTTTTTTTTACATCCAGGGCATCTCCTGAACACCTTTGTGCCGATTTATCCTGAGCAGCTCTGGATTGAAGTTAAGACATTCTGCAATGCTTTTCCTTTCCACGTCGTATTTGATGAATCAGTAAGGGGCCCTTTTTCTCCGTAGCTTGGATTGGGGATGCTCTGGGGACCTGATCATGTTGTATAGTCATTACGGCTGGTAGTGACTTTCAAATTATTGAAGAGTGCCAGGGTTTGGGAGACCAGGACTTAGCTTCATAGGACCGTTGACTTCCTTTTCATTGTGGCAGCCTCCAGAGACCAGAAGGCAGAATCTTCTTGGTAAATATGGGAAGAAGCCGCGCCAAGAGGTCTGAACGAGTGAGTGCACAAGGTTTGCCACTATAGAAAAAGGAAGTGACACTAAAATTCACAATCCCAAGAAATAAGGGAACACTGTCATTAGCAATGGCAGAGGAATTCTGAATGTGACCACTCATCAACCTTATGCCACCATGGGTGTGCCAATCCCACTAAGCTTTACTTTCTGCATCTTGACAGTGGGAAGAAGTCAGTGCCAATGTATGCCACTGCTCTGTGGGTGTTGTGAGAATGACCATTAACAAGTAATGTTTGTTCATTTTCAATTTCCTTGGATAAAATATATGTCAACTAAATTGATTATGAACTCATTAAAAGGCCAATTAGGCAGAGTAAATTTGGTCCAAAAGATTAGTTAAAATGCTATCAGCCATTGTGACTTTCTCTGTTATTTATTTGAATGCATAAATATGCTAAATCAGGGGTCCTCAAACTTTTTAAACAGGGGGCCAGTTCACTGTCCCTCAGACCATTGGAGGGCCTGACTATAGTTTAAAAAAAAACTATGAACAAATTCCTATGCACACTACGGACCCAGGACGAGTTGGCTGCTAAGGAGGACAGGCAGCGGCACCCGGCGGGCCAGATAAATGTCCTCGGCGGGCCGCATGTGGCCCGCGGGCCATAGTTTGAGGACCCCTGTCAGCTAAATCATCACTTATGAGTGAACTTCTGGTTACAGAGTCTATGACATTTACTCATTTGAGGATCATCTAAGCTTGCAAAGAATTTATCTAATTGAGGATATCAAACACCCCATAGAACTAACTAGGAAATTATAATGCAATATACCTCGGTTTTCCCTAATGTCCCAAGAATATTATTTTTGCTACTGTTAATATTTCAAATTCTGATTTACTTTAAAAAATCCATTTATTTTTAAGTTTTGGGAATAGAATAACAGAAAATTTAATAAGCTAATTCATAAAGTGAGGTTGATTTCCATGGCCTCCCAAAGTCCCGTGGTTGTAAAGCTAAGTATGCTTGGACATCTGGGACTGGCAGTGGGCATTTCATGTAAAGGGTACTCACTTTGCTCCTTCTCTCTGTGTGTTCCCTGGACCCAGCTTGCATATCAGGTCCAATGCAATATAATTTTCTAGTTTCTTTATTAATTAATTCTAAACAGTGGAAGAGAGAGAGAAGTCTCACAGAGCTAGGGAAGCACTATTAGCCCAATTGAGAGCTTTAACTTCTGTTTCTTGTTAGTCAGAGATATGCTTTTGAGTACTTCAATACTATTGTTTTTCTCTTTCAGAGATTAGCTGCAGATTTGAGTTTTAAAATAACATTTGTTACTCCCCTGGTGTCTATTCCATTACTGACCCTCCCCCACCCCCCCAGTGAGTCACACATCATGGCCAGAAAGATATTTCTAAGGCAGTGGTCGGCAAACTCATTAGTCAACAGAGTCAAATATCAACAGTACAATGATTGAAATTTCTTTTCAGAGCCGAAAACCGACTTCTGTGCATGGGCCACGAAGTTTCAATCACACTGTACGTGTGCGCCCGCAAGTGGTATTTTGTGGAAGAGCCACACTCAAGGGGCCAAAGAGCCACATGTGGTTCGCGAGCCGCAGTTTGCCGACCACTGTTCTAAGGGAACGTTAATGGTGCAGGTTGCTTTCTGTTCCTTAGTCTTACATCTGTCCTCTGTGCATAGCTGAGGGTCAAGCAAATGGGAGTGAATATTCAGAAGTATGTTCCAGGACTTCAAACCCAGAAGATTCGATTAGATGAATATTTCTTCATCATTCATCCTCAAGTTACCTTCAACATTTCCAGCATCTGCAAATTTATCAACAGTCAATTTGTCCTGAAGGCACGGAGAGAAATGATGCCTGAAGCATGGAAACTCCAACCCACGCTCAAACTCCGAGGTAATAACTCAACCCTTCCGCCTTGCTCTCTGCTGTTTGGGAGATTGGTTAGAAATGAAAGAGGCAGAGCCTTCCAATTTCCTCAAAAAAGCTGGATAAAAATTGGGGCAGGGATTGCATTCAGAACCATTATTTTTCTTACATTTCTATTTGGCTTGATCTGTAAGCAATATATTTTATTTCCTCAAGTAATTCTGGTTTAGACACAAATGGACTCTAATTATATATCATCCTACTATACAAAAAACAGACATTAAATTAGTACCATGTGCATTAAATGGCATGTTTTATAAAATATTAAAATATATTTTATTTTATATAAAATAAAATTGTGGCCTCTGTTACCAAAATTTTACAGTGTACACAGTACTGTTGGTACTAATTTAACATCTATATTTTGCATAATAACCTGATCATTTGACCTACAGTTAATAGGGCACACATTTTGCTTTCATTTTAGTTTCTTTGTGGTAAATTTAACATAACATAAATACAGCAAATCAGATATTTAAAAAGCTACTACAAAGATGAAAGAAAGTATCAAATTCAATTCAAACTATAGTAAATAAAGATGCAAAAAACAAAAAAGTTCTAAAATGACATAAAATATAGGGGGGGGTAAAAATGTATCAACTTAAATAAATTGCTATAGGTAAAGAATGGTACACATAAACCTCATTGGAAGCCACAAAACAACAACTTATAAAAGATATACAAGAATAAAAAAAGGATATGAACAAAAAGGCTCTATTGAAAACAAACAAACAAAAAGAACATAAAGGAAGAGATCAAGGGGGGAAAAAAGGGACAGAGGAGAACTATAAAAACAATCAAGACAATTAACAAAATGGCAATAAGTACATGCTTGTCAATAATTACTTTAAATGTAAAGGGATTAAATGCTCCAATAAAATGGCATAGTTAAGGTGGCTGAATGGATTAAGAAACATGACCCATCATGTATTGCCTACAAGAGACTCACTTCAAATCAAAAGACACATACAGACTGAGAGTGAACAAATAGAAGAAGATATTCCATGCAAATAGAAACAAAAAGAAAGCTGGAGTAGCAATACTTACATGAGACAAAATAGACTTTAAAACAAAAGTGGAATTGCTAGGTCTTATGATAATTCTGTTTCTAATTTATTGAGGAATTGCCATATTGTTTTCCAAAGCTGCTGTACATTTTAAATTGTCATAAGGAGTGCACAAGAATCCCAATTACTCCACATCCTCATGACCACTTGTTATCTCCTGCTTTTTTGTTTTCTGTTAGTTTGTTTTTTATAATTGCTATTCCAATGGATTTTAATTGGTATCTCATTATGGTTTGATTTTCATTTCCCTAATGATTGAGCATGTTTTAAAATATTTTTAATTGATTTCACAGAGGAAGGGAGAAGGAGAGTGAGATAGAAACACCAATGATGAGAGAGAATCATTGATCAGCTGTGTCCTGCACACCCCATACTAGGGATTGAGTCCACAACCTAGGCATGTGCCTTGACCAGGAATCAAACTGTGACCTCCTGGTTCATAGGTCGATGCTCAACCACTGAGCCACACCACCCAGGCTGATTGGGCATTTTTAATGTGCATATTGGCCATTTGTATATATTTTTTAGAGAAATGTCTATTCAAATCCTTTGCTCATTTTTTAATTACTTTGTTTTTCTGTTGTTGAGTTGTAGGAGTTTACTAAATATTCTGGATATTAACCCCATATATCAGAAATATGATTTGCAAATTTCTCTTCTTTTCCTTGGAGTGGGGGTCATTTCACTCTGTTGATTGAGTCCTTTGATGCTCAGAAGTTTTACATTTTGATGAAGTCCAACTTAGTTTTTTCTTTTATTGACTGTGCTTTTGGTGTCACATAGAAGAAATCATTGCCAAATCCAATGTCATTCAGGTCTTCTTCTGTGCTTTCTTCTAAAAGTTTTATAGTTTTACCTCTTACATTTAGGTCTTTTATCTATTCTGAGTTAATGTTTATATATGGTGTGAGAAGGGACACATTTTGAGCTGTCTTTTTTATTAGACTTGTAATTAGGTGTTCTAGGTATAAACAGTACAGATATCTGGGAGAAAAATGATGTGCTCTGGGAATCCCAAGCGAATAGTAGAGTGATGGGAAAGGAGGCTGCAAGATGAGGACCTGAGCTCTATTGTGCAGTTAGGAACATTTTGAAGTGTCTGCTATGTCCAGATTTGAAGTTTAGGATGGTCACTCTGGAGGCGTGTGAAGGATAGACCAGAGAGTAGAGAAATGGAGCCCTGGAGGCCAGGTGGAGGCTGCCCCTGGAGAGCAGGTGGGGAGCTTTAAAGCGCTGAGTGCACTCAGGCAGTGCACTGGGTGGTGATCAGGGAACAGAGGCACAACATAATTAAGGCAGAAATTGGTGACTGAATGTAGGAGTTGAAAATAAGTACTTAGGCTAATTATTAACTTTCTTGCTTGGGTAACTGGGTGATGAAGGTGATTAACTGGAAAAGATATGATGTAAACTCCTTGAGAGCAGAAACTTTCATCAGTTTGAGTCACTGTTACATCCTCAATGTCTAAGACCACACGCCTGGCTCATAGCAGGGACTAAGTGCATATGTTATGAAAGTATTAATAAAGAAAGAGAAGATTGGCAGAGGGGATAAAAGGTGAGTTCAGTGATATCTGTGTATATAAATACTTAATAGGTATTTTAAAAATCACTGTTAATGGGTGTGTAAATTGTCACAATCTCTTTAAAGGGCAATTTAGCAATATGTATCAAAGCCTTAAAATGAACATATTCTTTGTTTCAGGAATTTCATGTATAAAAATATATCCTTTAACGTAATAGCCATAATTATACACAATGAGTTACTTTAAGCTTGCTCATTGAATGTTGTTTAGATTAGTAAACAAGATGGAATATAATCAATTCTAGCTTATTGCTTAAATATAATATAAGTGTAGCCAGCAAAAATGATGCATATCTACATTTAATAATATGGAAGAATATCTATTATATATTTTAAATGAAAAATGCAGATTACAAAAAGAAGATGCCAGATAACTCTTTTTTTTTGGGGGGGAGGGGAGCTATAAAAATATATACTACATGGAGTACTATGCAGCTATAAAAAAGGAGTTCTTACCCTTTGAGACAGCATGAAGGGTATTATGCTAAGCAAAATAAGCCAGTCAGAGAAAGAGAAGTATCACACGATCTCACTCATATGTGGAATCTAATGAACAAGATAAACTGGTGAACAAAATAGATGCAGAGACATAGAAGCATGGAGCAGATTGATGAATCTCAGAGGAAAGTGGGTGGTGGGGGAGGTGGGGATAGATTAACCAAAGAACTTATATGTATATATGCATAACCCATGGACACAGATAATAGTGTGGTAAAGGCCTAAGCAGGAGGTTGGAGTGGGGTGGACGGGTGAGAAGTAGAGAGGGTCAATGGGAGAAAAAAAAGGGGACATCTATAGTACCTTCAACAATAAAGAATCAAAATTTAAAGAATAATAGCCCTAGCCTGTTTTGCTCAGTGGTTACAGCTTTGGCCCTTGGACTGAAGGGTCAAGGGCATGTACCTGGGTTGCAGGTCCCATCCCTGGACCTGGTTGGGGTGCATGTGGGAGGCAATCAGTTGATGTATCTCTCTCATACTGATGTTTCTCTCTGTGTCTTTCTCCCACCCTTCCACTCTCTAAAAATCAATGGGAAAAAAGATCCTTGGGTGAGGATTAACAAAAAAATTAAATAATAATAATAAAAGTAAAAATAAATACATAATAAAAGAAATAAAAGCAGACATATACTGCAAAATATTAACAGTAATTATGTGGTGAAATTATGAGCAAATTTTTTTCTTCCACATTTTCCTTTTTTTCAGTGGATGCATATTACTTTTATATTAAAATAATAAGCATATATATATTTAAAGAAATGTGTATCTTGAGTCTGGGAAGCAAGGTTTCCTCTGGAAATACACACTCGTTGTCAGCATGGTATAGGATGAAGTGTGGAATGCTAAAAGAGAAGACTACCAAGACGAATCCTGACCCTAACCAGTTTGGCTCAGTTCATAGAGTGTTGGCCTGCAGAGTGAAGGGTCCCAGGTTTGATTCCCGTCAAGGGCATGTACCTTGGCTGTGGGCACATCCCCAGTGGGGGGTGTGCAGGAGGCAGCTGATTGATGTTTCTCCCTCTCCCTTCCTCTCTGTAAAAAAAAATCAATAAAATATATATTTTTTAAAAAAGACAGAACCCTGGGGAACACCAACATTTAACGAATGAACAACAACAAACCTAAAGGAATAATCGAAAGAAGTAGGGAAGTCTCAGGAAGAAAGCAGTGTCAGGGAGGATGGCCTGCTTCATGCCAGCAAGCAGCATATTGACTGAGGAAGGGAAAGGCTGGCAGCCTTGTGTAGCAGCAGGTGTTTGGAGGCCATGTAGAGAGAGGAGATGAAGAAGTGGAGGCAGGAAGTATAGATAACTTTCACAAAATTTGGCTAAAATGGAAGGAGTGAGACTGCGCCCTGGCTAGAAAGGCTCACTATGTGGTGATGGTCTGGGAGCCAGGTCCTCTCCTGTTGGTGACTGGTTTTCTTGTCACATTTCTCTCCATGATGGCAAGGCCAGATGATCTGGATGGAGTCCGTGCAGTGCATGATATACCTGTGCTCCCCGAAGCTCCGCAGCCTGCAGGAGCTGGAGGAGCGCCAGATGCATCTTTCTGACCTCGCCCCCCACGACACCACCAGGGATCTCATCCTGCTGAACCAGCAGCGACTGGCTGAGATGGAGCTGTCCACCCAGTTGGAGAGGAAGAAGGAAGAGCTGCGGGTCCTCTCTAAAAACTTGGCCATAGAAAAGAAGAAAACAGAGACCTTGCTTTATGCCATGCTACCCGAACATGTGGCCAACCAGCTGAAGGAAGGCAAAAAGGTGGCTGCAGGTAAGGCCCTCCCTTCCTGTCATAGGACCTACGAGTGTGAGACAGTATGCCTTACTAGTTAAGGGCATAGGATCTGAAACCAGGCAGATTTGGATTTGAATTCTGGCTCCGTCGCTTCTGAGCAATGTGATCTTGGGTTACATATCCTCAGTTTTCTTCTGTCTACTTTGGGAATAATAAAAATAATACAGAAGTTAAATAGGGATTAAATAAAAATGCCTGTCAGCTACACCAGCATATATAATGTTCCCCAGAAATTTAAAGTTGCATCCTAAGACTGGCCTTTGCCCAGTGGCCATGAATAGAGTTCTTCACTATGACTGGAAATTAGACACCTAAGCATTAAATCAAGAGGTGCCTCTTGGGGCCCTTCTGGGAGAGCAAGCTATTTCTGGAAGGAAGGTTCTTATGTTTACTCTGAACTTTCCATTTGTAGTGGGCATGTGTTCATTCACCAACATGCAAGGTGAACTTACTTAGTGCCAGGGTGCTATTCCCAGGTCCTGGGAACACAAAATAGTTTGCAGTTTTGTGGGTTTGAGAGATATACACAGAATAAATTAGTGGGGGAGGGCATGGGCATGGCCAAAGGAAAGGAAATGAACATTCATTTAGGAGCAAGAATTGTGCCAGAATCTGTTAGACATTTTATGTTTGCTATTTCATTTAATTTTCTGAATATTTCTAGGAGCGAGATGTTATTTATCCATACTGTACAGCTGAGCTAATTTACATTCACCCCAGCTTATGAGTAAAACAATAAATTTATCTAATTCAAAAATTCATGCTCTTTCTACCACATAAGGTGCTGTGGAAACACAGATAACAGGGAAATTAAGAATAAATAGGTGGTGTTGTGAAGGCTTATATAAAGTGTGTGGCACTTGAGTTGGGCGATGAGGCTGAATATCAGCAAAAAAGGAGGGGGCATTTGGGAGAGTGAGATGGTAAGAGGAAAGGTAAGGTCATGTAGAAATAAATACTGCAGGTATTGTCCTTAGAACACAGGGGTACATGGCAAAGTGGTGCCTTATGAGACTGGCAGATAGGATGAGGCTTAGGTGATAGAGTGATGGATCTGGATTACCATGGGAAAGAACGTTTATATTTTAGATGTAGAAATTCAATAAAGTATTTTTCTTATAATGGAAGTGATGTGATTAGCTTTATAGATACTGGTATAATTTTGGTACAGTGCAGAGAACACACGTGAGGGAGGCACCCTGAGAGCACTTCCCATAAAAGTGCAGTCAGTGATGAGAAAGGCTTGAATTGAGACAGCATGAGTAGGAATCAACAGGATTTCATAACTGATAAGATGGGGAAGGTAAGAGATAGGAGTCAGTGATGAGTGTAAGGGTTATAGCGGGGAAAGATGCGATACTTTATCGTAAGACAGAACAGAGAGAATAGGCTAGAGGGCAGCAAAGCCCCGCCAGTTTTAGAGCTGTTGAGTGTGAAATGCCCGTGGGAGGCTCTCTATAACATGACCAACAGGCGGTCAGGAATTGTAGGGAGAGCTCAACGGAAGTTCTGGGACAAAGATCTGGGAGTTATCCCAGGGTGGGTGGTAGTTCATCATAGACCCTATGAATGATGGAGAAGGTCACCTAGGGGGCATGAGCATGAGGTGAAAAGAGAAGACAGTGTGTACTGAACTTTAGGGGACACCTATTATGTAAAAAAAGGGGGGGGGAACCAGTGAAATATATTTAAAAAGGAGATGATAAAAGTAGGAAGAATATAGAGAAAATGGTAGGCCAAAAACCACAGGCAATAGAAAGATGAATGGGAGACTGTTACCATAGGAACAAATAATACAGAAGGCACCCAGCTCTGGTCAAAGAGATATCCATATAGTCATTCAACACATACTTATTGAGCATCTACTATGTGCCAGGCCCTTCTCTAGGTGCCGGGGTTACAGCAGAGTTCAAAACAGTCTCTCATCTCATGAAGCTTATGTTTCAATAGAGGAGATAGCCAACACCCTAATAAACAATCTTATATAAAATATCATGTCGTATAAGTCGTATGGGGTGGAGGGCAGCATTCAGACTAAGAGGACACAGCTCTAGGAACTGTTATTTTCGATAGGGTGGTCGGGAAAGTTCTCACTGAGGTGGTTCCATTTGAAATGGTAAGACAGAGCCTCATGGATATTTGAGAAAAGAGTGTGTCAGGCAGAGGAAACAGCAGGTGCAAGGGCCCAAGCAGGAGGCACTTGCTATGCTGGAGAAACCCCAAGAAGGCCAATTGGGCTGGAGTGAGTTGGAGGGAGGGATGGAGACATGAGGCCCGAGAGGTGGTGGGGAAGAGCAGGTCCCCTTTTCGGCCATGGTAAGGATTTTGTGTTTTAATTTAAGTGTGTGGAAGTCATGGAAAATTTGAGGCAGAGGAATCAGGGATCTGACTTAAACAGATCATCTGGCTGCTATATGTAATTAGCAAGCATGGCGAAAGAGCCGAAACAGCCAGCTGAGTTAAGGACATGGTGAGGATATGGGAGCTTCACCGCTGTACTTCATGGTGACCAGTCTCTACCAGCCCTGACTCTGGCCTCCTGCAATTCAGGCTCTGCCTTGGACCTGGAGCTTCTCTTAAGTCAGTGCCCACCCAACCCATTTCTGACATCCCACAGTACTTGGCACATCTTATTGAGTATCTGTTTACTCTTTTGTCTCCCTCTCTAGACTGGGAGCTTCTTAAAAGCAGGGTCTGTGTCTGCATCACGTTATATGATTTTCCCAGCAGGATGACTAGCTCATAGCGGGCACTCAATAAATGTCAGCTGGGTGAATGGTGAATGGTCAGTGGCATCTGGCTCCTTTTCCTCAAGGCATAGTCAGATTTGGTTCACAAAGGGCACTTGAATTTAGAATTCATGAAATTATTATTCTATATCCTTGGCTATTACTAATACCTGGTTTCTGTCGCAGGAGAATTTAAAACCTGCACAATCCTCTTTAGCGATGTGGTGACATTTACGAACATCTGTGCTGCCTGTGAACCTATCCAAATCGTGAATATGCTGAATTCAATGTACTCCAAGTTTGACAGGTTAACTAGTGTTCACGACGTCTACAAAGTAAGTGTTTGTGTCCTGCGCGGCGTGCGTCCGTGCTCTCAGCAGGCAGGTCCTCAGTTGCAGGCCTATCTCTTTACTGATCTGGTGTTTGATGTGGATGAGAGCAGGGTGAGGAGGAAGAGCTCAAAGGGAATTGGAAGTATTTTATAAATTTCAGTTTCTTAGGACTCCCTCATAATACCCAATACTAAGATGCTTGTGGGGGTGGGGTGGGGGTGGGCACACTGTTTTCCCAGAGAGGAGTTCTCCTACTCCTTAAATTCAGCATCAAATCCAAACCCAAATAATGCATATTGAATACACAGCATCTTACACCTACCCCAGCAGCTTCATCTTCCCTGGGATTTGTTTCCACCAGAAGCAGAGAGGCCTTTTGGCTTTCTCTAGATTGTTTTCTGAGTCATTTTTCTTCCCACCTCCTTCTTCACACTCCTTATACCCCTAGCAAATAATTACCACCTTTGATATGGTCCTTCTACCAACATGTGAAAAGTGACAGAAATATCTAGTGATATGTTTGGAGCATCCAGGAAAACCTCTGAATACCCTCTTTTCCATTACAGGTGGAAACGATAGGAGATGCTTATATGGTGGTAGGGGGTGTTCCAGTACCTATTGGAAGCCATGCTCAAAGAGTGGCTAATTTTGCTTTGGGGATGAGAATTTCTGCAAAAGAAGTAATGAATCCTGTTACTGGAGAGTCCATCCAGGTAGAGAGCAACTGGGTGATTGCTTAATACCAACCATCTCACACAAAAAAGTAGAATTATTCTTATTTGTCTGCTTAGATGCTTCCTGGGTATGTTACAGTAATTCAAATGAATGATTTCTCCCAGCTCTTCTCTTCTCTTGTATATGTTTCTAAGTAACAGAGATATTAGTCAGGATATTATTGTTCCAACTTCTCTCAAATTTCAGAAGAGGCTTTGGAACTCAGGATTTTCACATGATTCACTGCAAGTTTCTCTGTCCATAATTTAGGACAGTGCTGAGCACGCCTCCTCATTTACTTTGTAGGCTTCCATCCACGTTGGAAGCCAGCTCATTTATAATTCCACTTTTTTGTTCACACATTTCAACAAGTGGTCAGGTTTACTAACTAGCCAACTTTTTCTGCTCAGAAAAATTGTGAATCCAACTTGCTGTTTGACAGGTTCAGAACCCGGGCTGAGGTGTGAAACTGTCTCCAGCGAGCAGGCCAGACACCATGGTGCCGTAAGATATTCAGAACAGCTTTCCTTCCCCCACGTGGCCATTAGTGAGGCATCTGCTCTCCTTTCTCGCAGGAAGCTGCTCGTGCGGCTAGTTCGCTCTATAAAAGTTGGGCAATTTAGGAAATGAAAAGTAAGTGTCCCCTTCTGTCTGCTCAGCAGATCCTAATTGGCCTGAGATGGCTTAGAACAGTGTTTTTGCCTTTTAAAATTTAATCACTTCCCTGCTCTAATCAGTCAGATCTTCAAGTAGCCAACTAAAAAGGAATAAAACCAATTATGGGATGGAATAAACCCTTATGCAGGAGACTCTGAAAATGTGTTCACTCACCCTCACCACACTAATTTCAAAGCTGGGAAATGCTGCAGATACTGGTCATTGTGTCCACTGTAGGCTTCTGAGTAAAAGTTGGCTTCAGGTAACTGCAAGGACATTATGTCCACAATACTTGGCCTGTTGTATGCACACGCATACACCTCTTAAATAAAACCCCCAATGTAAGAAATAATAAATTAAGATGGGAGGTAATGAGGGAGTAGAGATAAGAGATAATGTTTAAAGGACTAATGGAAGCTATCAAAGAAAAAATAATTAATTGAAAATACACTGTTGTGTAAATAGTGTGTGTGTGTATGTGTGTGTGTGTGAAAGAAACATAGCAACAGAGGTATAAATCATGCTACAACTGTAAGAATGAAATTAAACAGTAAATTACTGGAAACTCTCATGCTAGATTTACCAAGGGGAAGGGGGGCAGAAAAAGGTATTATCATTTCTAAGGTAAGAATAGGGACATAATTAGGAGCATCTTTAAATATCCATCAGAATAGCATGTCATGTGGGTTTATTTTAAGGTAGTAGGAAAAGGACTAAAAACATTTTCTCTCTTAATATAATTGTGCTGCATTTCTTTTCTTTTTTTTTTTCAAGATAATGAAACAAAGACAATTTTATTCAAAGTCTCAAAAACTTATACTCAATGTGCTGTTTCTAAAATGTATGTCATCCTTTATGTAATGGTTTTTATTATTTTATCTTTCCTTTATAGCTGTTGTTGTTTGTGGGGTGGTTTTTATTTTTATTTTTTGGCTTTTCTTTATAGTCCTTCAGTAGAAGCCAGAGTCTTAAGTTGACCAGTTAGCATCCTCTGGCATACTATTCTGACTAAGTATCTTCTCAATATTCATGGCCAACATCTGGCTTCTAAATGAAAGGCTTTTGGCCTTTTCAATCACTCGCTGATAGGGTGAGACTGCATTGTTACCATAACCACATGAATAATTTAGAATCAATCTTGGCATCCAGTTTTGTATTTCTAATCAAATTTACAATCCACCTTTAGCTTCTTTTGTTGTCATATTCAGTTTATTTCATACTTAATTTCTACAGTTTTAAAATTAGTACTCTTTGAGGTCTATTATTTAATTCATATAGCCTTTAATATACATTTGCAGAGGTCGTACGATGCATGAGACAGTATTACTAGGTGCTTTGAAGGAT
Organism: Plecotus auritus; assembly: GCF_963455305.1. Taxonomy (NCBI): domain Eukaryota; kingdom Metazoa; phylum Chordata; class Mammalia; order Chiroptera; family Vespertilionidae; genus Plecotus; species Plecotus auritus. The sequence goes on along the minus strand of NC_137772.1, from coordinate 95,495,287 downwards.
TCAGAGAAATATATGACAGGCTTCTTTTCCTACAGGAATTTATAACCATATTTCAGGAGAAAATCTATAATGAAAACAAAAAAAGTAAATCTGGTTAAGATGTAGAATACTGCAAGAGACTTCTATTTCCATACTAGAACTTAAAAAAAAAACAAAGAAATATAAACGAGCTAAATTCTAGAAAATGTCAAGCCCTTTCAAGGAGAAGACACCCATAATTACATTCACCACTAGTAGAGCAGCAGAAGTAATCCACCAGAATCGAGGGTAAGGAGAAACCAGTCTAAATTTTAGTGAACATGTTATGGCCACACTGGGGCTGAAATGACAGGTTAGAATCTCCCAAATCCTGTCTTTGATATGTCCTGGCCACAGAGGCTGTACCCATCTACCAACTCTTCTCCATAGGCCTTCACCAAGTACATAGGGTTAGTCAGCCAAAGGTGAGGGATAAGGAAGGAGAGTTGAGAGAGATCTCAGTTCCTGAGGTATATAGGGCCTTCCCCAAATGCAAGGCAGTGGCCTATGGAGGGATGGTGTTACAGTAGAAGAACTAAGAGAAATCCCTCTGAGGTACTCTTAGAGTTCACCAAGTATATTACAATGACCCTTTGAAGTCTGGAAGCAGAGAGAAATCTCCTCAGGTAGGGAGAGCCATGGTAGGACTGATGAGGTTCTCAGAACTTCGCTGGTGTTCAGATCCTGAGCTCTGCTGAGTGAAAGTCCCCATCCAGTCTTTGTAACATTTGAAATCAGTGCTCTATAGAAACCAGCAATATATCTGGAAAAAGCCAAGACCCCACTCAGATACAGATAAGTTCATTCAGCCTCCACTCTAGCAGTCTGACGAAGAATGAGTATAAACTTTTCTGGTGGGTAAATATTACCTACCTCAGTCTCTATTGTTTTCACACACAATATGGGACATATAATTAAATAATTTAAAATATGAGATGCAAGAAAACACAAGAAAATGGTGATGTGGTGTATAGCCAAGAGAGAAAATAGTTAATAAAAGCAGGTCCAGAGATGGCTTAGATATTGGAATTATTAAACAGAGTCTTAAAAATAACTATGATAAATATTTTGAAGGATCTACTGGAAAGGGGGAAGAAGTTTGAATAGATTGGAAACACACACACACACACACACACTTTATCTACTCTCTCTATTTATTCTCTGTCTATCAACCTATCTATTAATCAGTCTCTCTATCTGGCCCATGGAAATAAAAACCATTATATCAGAAATCAGAAGTAAATAATTCATTTTATGGGGTTAAAAGAGACTAGACAAAGTAGAGGAAAGGATCAGAGATTTTAAAAACAGAGCAATAGAAATTATCCAAACTGAAACACAAAGAAGAAAATGGTAAAAAAAAAAAAAAAAAAAAAAAAGAAAAGAAAAGAAAAGAAAAGAAAGAAAGAAAGAAAGAAGGAGAGCATCCTACATCTGTAGGACAATATGAAGTGGATCACCATATGTGGAATTGGAGTCCTAGAAGGAAAATAGAATGAATGAGAATGGCTCAGAAAAAATATTTGAAGACACAATGGTTGAAATTTTTCAATATTTATGAAAGACATCACCCCACATTTCTAAGAGCTTACCAAACTAAAATGGGATAAATATAATACATATAATATATAGTCAAGTATATCAAAAGTCCTACCAGTGCATTAAGGCAAGAAAAATAAATATAAGACATAAAAACTGGAGAGAAGTAGAATGATCATTATTCACAGCCCAAATAATAGTGCAGCTAATAAACCTTAAAAAGCTATAGTAAATTACCAGATCTAAACAGTAAGTCTACCAAGGTCTCACTATAAAAGGACTATACACAAAAAAATATTTTAATTTTTATATTCTAAGAACAAAAAGTTAGAAAATTAAATAAAAACAAACTATTTATATCTAGTCTTAAATCTTAGAAAAGAATAAAATTGGAAGACTTAGAATACCGAATCTCAAGACTTATTCTACTGCTAGAGTAATAGTGACAGGATAGAATTGGCAGAAGGATTGAAAAATAAGTCATTGGAGCAGTATAGAGTACACATATTTAAGGTCAATTAATTTTTGACCAAGGCATCAAATCAATTCAGTGTGGGAAGGAACCCTTCTTGAGAAATGTTTCTGTTACAATTTAATATACACACGGAAAGAAAAATGTACCTCAAACCTCCCTCACTTTATATATAAAAATTAATTTAATATGTATCACAAACCTAACATAAATTCTAGAACTATAAAGCTTCTTCAAAGCAAATATAGGAGAATAGCTTCGTGTCTTTGGGATAAGCATTTATTTCTTAGATAGGACACAAAAAGCACTAACAGTAAAAGAAAAAAAAGAGACTTTAATGCTATGGGCCAATTGTGTCCCCCCTGAAATTTACATATCCACATGTAACCAAGTACATGGGTTATTTAGCCAAAGGCTAGGGATAAGGAAGGATAGTGGAAGAAGAAAGAAATGTTCATAGATCATTATTTGGAGGCAGGGCTTTTAAAGGGGTGATTAAGTTGAGATGAGGCAGTTAGGGTGGGCTTTAATCCAGTCATACTGGTGTCTTGATAGGAAGAGAAAATTTGGATACATAAACAGATACCAGGGATACATGCACACAGGGAGAAGACCATGCAAGGATGCAGTAAGCAGTGGCCACCTGCCAGCCAAGGAGAAAGGCTGCAGAGAAACCAAACCTGCTGACATCTTGATCTTGGACTTCCAGTCTCTAGAACTGTGAGAAAGTAAATTTCTGTTGTTCAAGCCACTCAGTTTGTGCTATTTGGTTATGGCAGCCCTAGTGAACCAATATATTCTTAGAATTTTTACATTTCTATATATTAAAGAAATTGAATATACAAAATCACAAAATGGAACAAATATTTATAATATATATATTACATATATAAATATATATAGAACTCCTAAATATTAACAATAAAAAATAAACGACTCAATTTTTTAAAAGAAAAGACTTTTCACAAAAGATATATGAATGGACAATACATACATGAAAATGTCTTTAGCATCATTAGCCATCAGGGAAATGCAAATTAAAATCACAATGAGATATCCTTTTACACCCACTATAAGACCAAATGGTGCTGAGACTGAGGACAACTGGAAGTGTCACATTGCTAATAGGAATGTAGAATGGTTTCGACTTTGGAGAATTGTTGGGCAAAGTTTCTTTCTCTTTTCTTTCTTTTTCCTTTGGAAACATTAAATATACATCTACCTTGTGACCCAGAAATTCCACTTCTGGGTATTTACCTGAGAAAAATGAAAATGTATGTCCATAAAAGGATCAGTACAAGAATGTCCCTAACAGCTTCAAACTGGAAATAGCCTAGCCAAAACCGGTTTGGCTCAGTGGATAGAGCGTCGGCCTGTGGACTGAAGGGTCCCAGGTTCAATTCCGGTCAAGGGCACATAACTTGGTTGCGGGCACATCCCCAGTGGGGGGTGTGCAGGAGGCAGCTGATCGATGTTTCTCTCTCATCGATGTTTCTAGCTCTCTGTCCCTCTTCCTTCCTCTCTGTAAAAAAATCAATAAAATATATTTTTTTTTAAAAAAAAAAGGAAATAGCCTAATGTTTATGTTTGGGAATAGGAAACTGAATAAATAAACTGTGATATATTCTTACATTAGAATAGTAATGAGCAAAAAAGGAATGAACAACTGGTACATACAACAGTATGGTGAATCTCAAAGACATTATGTTGCATAAATAAAGCCTGATTCAAAATAGGATATCCTATATAATAAAAGCCTAATATGATAAGTGTCCAGTTGACTAGTCAGCGGTTCAACTAATCAAAGCGCAATATGCTAATGATATGCTAAGGCTGCTCAATCGCTTGCTATGACATGCACTGACCACCAGGGGGCAGATGCTCCAACCGGTAGGTTAGCTTGCTGCTGGGGTCTGGCCAATTGGGACTGAATGAGATGGGCCAGACATGCCCTGGAGCCTTCCCACGGTCCCTCCCCAGCTGGCAACCTCCCATGTCCCTCCTCGGCCCCAATTGTGCACCAGTGGGGTCCCTCGGCCTGGCCTGTACCCTCTTGCAATCTGGGACCCCTCAGGGGATGTTGGAGAGCTGGTTTCAGCCCGATCCCGCAGGCCAGGCTGAGGGACCCCACTGGTGCATGATTTCATGCACCCGGCCTCTAGTACTATATAATATCATTTATGTGAAGTTGTAGAACAGGCAAATTAATCTATGGTCAATGAAATAAGAAGGTGATTGCCTCTGCAGAGAGGATAGAACTGAACTGGAAGGGGCCCAACATATTTATGAGATCTATATTAGCTAATCTATAATTTATTTTGGATGGTGGCTATAGGATATATGCATTTCTTGAAACACTTAAGATCTTTTATTTTACGTAAATTATTCCACAGTTTAAAAATAAGAGCAAGAATATTTGATGGTCTCTTTTCAGTGAGGTTCTTTCTTTACAGATCAGAGTAGGGATTCATACTGGACCGGTCTTAGCAGGTGTTGTGGGGGACAAGATGCCACGGTACTGCTTGTTTGGTGACACTGTGAACACAGCTTCTAGGATGGAAAGTCATGGGCTTCCAGACAAAGTGCACCTCAGCCCCACAGCCTACAGGTAACCACTCACTTACTCATGCTTTCCTTTGTCCCTTCTCCTTCCAGAACTTACAGAGGGCCTAGCAGCCAGGAGATGTGGTAGTGGAGGAAACCCGTGCTTTCTCTCCCACGCCACACTAGCTTTCAGAAGACATTGTGTCAGACAATAGACCTTGTTGAGCCTCTGCTATAAGATAGTTTTGCTCTCAAGGAGCATAAAGTCTAGATGTATATTTGATATTACAAAAAAAAAAACAACAAAAAACATAGCCCAGAGGCCAAATCCAGTCTGCCACTTTATGTTTATTTTTGTAAATAAAGTATTACTAGAACACAGCTATGCTCTTATTTACATATTGTCTATGGCTGTTTTCATGTTACAACAGTAGGGTTGAGTAATTGTGAAAGACTGTATGGCCCACAAAGCCAAAAATATTTACTGTTTATTTGTTTGTTTGTTTAAAATATATTTTATTGATTTCAGAGAGAGGAAGGGAGAGGGAGAGTTAGACACATTAATGATGAGAGAGAATCATCAATCATCTGCCTCCTGCATACCTCTTACTGGGGATGGAGCCAGCAACCAGGGCATGTGCCCTGAGTGGGAATTGAACGGTGACCGGAATTGAACGGTGATTCATGGGTTGACCCTCAACCACTGAGACTATGAGCTGGGCTGCTATCTGTTCTTTTACAAAAAAAGTTTGCCAACCCTCAGTCTAGGGGCTTAATCACAAGGAACAGCAACAGCTTGTAATTATTGGAATCAAGAGTCATGGAAGAAGAAATAAATATTCACAGATCATTATTTTAAAAGTGTGATAAATGATAAAGATATACATAAAAAGATACTTACGGTTTTTTGAGAACTTACAAGAGGTCACATTCTGTCCCAAGATTTTTTACATATGTTAGTTCATTTATTGTTACAACAATTCTATGAAAAAATATCATTATTATTCTTATCTACAGATGAGAAAAAATCAGGCACTAAAAGGTTAGTAACTAGTTGCCTCAGGTCACAGGTAGGCTAGGAAGAAGTAGAGCCTGGATACAACCCAGGGGATCAGGCCTGGAGGGAATTACAGTGTGTGTCATGGGGCAAGGGTGCCTAACCCAATAAAGAAATTCTTTGAGGAGGAGGATATTCCTGAGTGGAATCTTGAGCAAGGAGTTCCAGAGTCGGATTTAGCTCACATTGGGGTCTTGGGAGTGAAAAATCAGCAGGATAAACACTGAGGTAGAATCAGTACAGAGATTTATAAACAATTTAGCTTATTGAGGGGCTTTGGCTTACACAGTAGGTAAGGAAGAGCCCCTAAGGAAGGTGAGAGCACAGACAGTGGCAAGGCCAGGGTCCTATCTGAGCTCTCCACTCAAAACCAAGTAACAGATATGAGCATCAAGAAATGGGAAAGAGAAGACCTGTTAGGAGTTTGATTTGAATCAGACATTGGCAGTGGGAATTTAGGGGAAGGTAAAATCAGCTAAACTTGGTAATTACTACAAATGGAGAATGAGAAAGAAGGAGATGCCTCAAATGTCTCCCAGGTCTCCACCTTGGGTGACTAGGGCCTGAATCTCATCATCTGAAACAGGGCAAGTGAGAGGGAGTCCCGGTCATCGCGCGTTCAGGTGTGGGAGTGTTGAATTCAAAGGAATTGTGGAACATCTAAGTAAAGGTGCAATGAAATGGATGAATAAAATTTGAAGTGGAATTGTTGGTTGGGGGTCCAGACTTGGAGTAAGCAACACATACGTAGTAATTAAGCCGTGAGAGTTGGTAAGATCACCTGGGGAAGGATGCAGTGTGAAAAGAACAGTGGCAGGTGGAGAAAGAGGAGCCTGTGTATGAGGTGGAAGAAACAGGAAAGAACCAGGCATGGAAGTTCAGGGAGAGAAGTTCCCTTGTGGATATTTTTAGGGGGGGAAATTGAATAAACATGACGAATATAGTAACAGGACTGAAAAATATTCACCAGAGGTTTTGGGGGGCATTTTCAGAAGTTGTAGTAGAATTGTGGGGATAGACACTGGATTATGAGTTGACGGATAAAAAGAAGAGAGCATTTTTTATGGGATTGAAGCAGGATAGAATCAAGTGAGAAAATTTATTTTTGTTTCTATTTAGGATGAAAGAGATCTTAGCATGCTTATAGGCTGAGGGGAGGATGCAGGTGGAGAGGGAGCTGAAGATGAGGGGAGAGTTGGCTGATGGGGCCTGGACCTGAGGAGGTGGTAAGGAAGCATGGTTGGGGTGCCCTTGAACAAGACACCTCATCCTCTGAGATTGGGGAAAAGGGTGGATGTGGTCAATGAGATGAGAAGTTGCTGGGTCTCGCCTATAATGGTTAAAATTTCATAGATGAATCAGATCACAAATTAGGAGGCACGGTCAGCTGCTTGAGAGTGAGGAGAGAAGGTGCCAAATGAGGGGAAATTGAGGAGCATGGTGAATGTCTAAAACCTCCATGAAACTGGTCCAGGACAAGGGAAGGTTGATGAGTGCTGAGACCTGGCTGAGGCAGCTGACCATGAATTGGAAACTTTTCTAGTTTGCACTGTTCTGTGGTTCTTCTCCAACATCTCTCAGTGGCCAGTTAATAAATAAACATTTTATAGCTTTTCCATTACTATGTCTCTTTTCATGGTCCCCTTTTTATCCTCTTCCTGGGTTCCTTGGCAGTCAGAAATCAAGGAGTAGCTTGGGTAGTTAGGATGAGCATGATGACACCCTTGGGTGTATCGGGGACTTGGAGAAGATGGAGAGAAGTGGGCTGATCTCCTAGGAGCCCCTTGTTTCAGAACCATGCAGAGATGGTGCACACACGGGCATTGGGTTGTGGTTGTAGAGGTGTGAGGGCTGCGGGTATGAGCCATGTGCTAGAGGGAGGGAGGTGGTGATCAGGTCACAGCGTTTTGGTGGGACCCCTGTGCTCTCCCTCTCCTTTCGGCACCCTGTTCAGATGTCTGAACTCAAGCTTCCCTCCTCTCCCCTCCTGCCTCTTTGCCCCCTTTAGCAGGCCCTACTGATGTCTCAGAGTCCTACTCCTCCGTTGTGTGCCCTGAGCCTCAGACTTCTCCTCTCTCATTATCCATCCTATTGTAGCCAACTCTCCCGTTACAGAACTGTGATCTTTGAAATCTGGTGCATTTATTTTCCCTCTGTGCAGAGCCCTGGAAAACCAAGGTTTTGAAATAATTGAGAGAGGTGAAATCCAAGTGAAAGGAAAAGGGAAAATGACCACGTACTTTCTGATCCAGAACTTGAATGCCTCAGAGGATGAGATCATGGGGAGACCTCAAACTCTGCTTGATCACAAAGGTATGCCAAGAAGAGAAGCCTCATTATGAGTGTGAATATTTTTCCCACTGACCATGTGAGACATGTTTAGTGTAGTTCTTCGGTTTGCAGGGTCAGCGTGGGTATCATCCCTCACCACAACCAAGCTGTTACCTTCCATTCAGTAACAGCTCCTGAGAATCAATGCAGCCATTTTGCCCTGAATGCTCTTCTCTTGCATCCTGGATGTTATGCTATTCCTTGAGCCAAGCTGGTGGACAGTCTAAGGGTCTCTCAAGCATTTGTTTTCAAGGTTCTTCCCTGTCCTAGAACTGAGCTTTATCCATGAGCCACTCCTGTGGCTGGAGAGGGTTCCAGAGTCTTCCTCTGCTCCTCAGCCTCAGGGGCTCCAGAAAGGCTTTCCTCACACACTTGAACCTTTCACCGTTCTCATTTTCTGCTGGCTTCCAAAACTGGGAAGAAGGACAAAATCTGTGACTCACCCAGCTCCAGGAATGACAAAAGAATGAGTTTAGATTAAAACCACCTAGTGCTAAGATGGACCAGAAGTCACTGTTTGGCTCATTGTGCTCAAAAAAGCAGCATATGGAATTCAACAAGGAGGGCTCCTTCAGCTGCAAGGTGGATCCCATCCACCCCAGGCGGTCAGGGCCCCTTAACAAGGATCCAGGTTAATGCTGGGAAATACTGACAGGAAGGGAAACCCAGTAGCAGGAGGCAGACCATCATGAACCACTGAACCAAACTGGAGAACAACATGGATTTATCTGGACAGAAACTAATCTTTAGCTGCTCCAGGGTCCTGCAAAGAAAAATTTCTAAATCCAGTGGTTTCTCATTTACATAGTTAATGTATGCAGGATGTGTCTTTGGGACATGAAATATGGCTACTATTCTTATAATTGGGGTAATACCAACAAACAGAGGGGTATTTGAAGAAATTTTAAAATTGTTTTCATAGTGCTTTTATTCTAATACCAGCTCACTTCAGTGTCCCTGTGAGCTGCTATTGGATTTGGCCACATTTTACTGATGGAGACACTGAGATAGAAAGATCTAAACTGAAAAGCAGAAATAGCTGGCTAATAAAAGTCAGGAGCCACCCTGACTGTTATGCCAGCTTTTGGTCTCCGGATTTCTAGGCTTTGGGTGCCTTGCCCACCAACCTCATCTTCTTCCTCCCCCCACCCGTATCCTCCCCACAATACAAAGGGTTGCTAGAGGGGGATAAACAACCATTTTGTCTATTTTATTCTTTGTTATCAGAAACAGACAAAGTAAAGGGGGTGGGGTATTTTGCCCCCTCCTAGTGGGAGAGAAGAAGACAGAGCTGAAGGCTTTAGCACCAGGACCTGGAGGAACCTTGCTCAGAAGGCGTGCCTCGCTCAAACCTGATACTACTTTCTCCCATTCCCACTGCAGGGGTTCCTAAACTTTCCAGTTTGAAAAACAGGATTCTAGGTCTGGGTCAGTAGAATCTAACCTGCTTTCAGTTCTGAGCTGGAAAAATCAAAGAAAATAAAAATAACCAAGTAGAAAACGTAATGGCACCTCAACGGAAGATCTCAGTATGGACCCTGAGAAATGGGGGGGGAGGGGAGGGGAGGGGGGGAAGGGTGTGCAGAGAGGGAGAGGTAGCTCTCTCAGATGCAAACAGTGCCTCTGTGCAAACTGGGAAGTAGGTAGCCCCCAGGCACGGCTTATAATAGAGCCACCCCTTCCTCTGGGCTGACACCAGCTTCCCCACCGTGGCTCCACCCCCCACCCCGCAGCCTGATCCCCTTGGCCAGGTATCTCCAAAGAGAAATGGCACAACCTAGTGTGGGGAACCCAGAGTGGAAATCTCAGCCTTTCTTTTTGTGCATTTCCCTCGCCCTTTCCTCATCAACCTAGGATTTCTGTGGGCAGCCTCAGCCTCCAGGCTCTGGGGCAGGCGCGCTGGCCTCTCTGTGCCTGTCCTCCTGTCCCCACTGGAGTGCAGCATGGGAGGTTCCAGCAGGAGCTAGAAGGCCAGGAGACCCTGGCCAACACTGCCTCCTAAATGTCTCAGAAGCTCCAGAATGTAACCGCACTAACCAGCAGCGGCGAGTTTCTCGAAGCCAGTGACGGAGGAGGGGACGCAGAAACACTAAGATGCATGCTAATGCGTTTCCCAAGGGGGCCTCTTTCAGATGAGCTGCCACAGCACACACACTGGCTTTTCAGGTGACTCAGGGAGGCAGGAGGGAGACCAACAAGATGAACTTGAGGAGATTTGAATGCGCACCCAGCTGAGGGTTAGGAGGTGACCGCAGCAGTGCGGTGGCAGGTGCCTCAGCAGTGCCCTGCCTGTGTCCTCATGGGTGAACGGCCCCTCTCAACCCCCCGTGCACCTGACAGGGAGATACCCGAGGTAACAGGAACAAGAAAGGGTGGTGCCCAGGAGAGCTCTTCCTCAAACCTTTTTCCTTTTTCCATTTTGCTCTCAAAAGCAGGGGATTTGCTCCTTCTTCTTCCAGGTGGTGAATGCGTTAAACATACTAAGTGTCCTGTAGCCTCCCCAGCAGTGACGTTTCCCAGTGGGAGCGCCTGTCTGTCCAGTCCTTCACAGAGGGCACCTGAGCGAATCCCAGGGGCTGCACAAGTCAGAGGCACTGTAACGAAGGCTGCTTGCACCTGTGTTCTCACTTTTCCTTCTCGTGCTTTTTGGCAGAAGCTAGTGCTCAAGAAAGTCAAGACAGCAAAACTGTTGCCGTCACAAGGGTCATGAGGTATGCAGACAGCCGGCAGCTGCTCCCCCAGAGAGACGCAGCCCACGGTGAGTGCGTGAGAGCAGCGGCAAAGCCCCAGTGCTGTGCTGCGCGTGGAAAGGGCTGCAGGCTCAGAGTGTGGCTCGTGGGAGACAGGAAAGAGCCAGCGGCACAGCTTGTGTGGAGTTTGGGGTCCTGGCCGGAAGCCTTTGACTAGCTGCTTACTGTATTTTGAATAAGTTTTTTTATGCTTTCCCAACCCACTCACCTCCCCACCCCAACTGTCCCAGGGAGGCCCCTCTGAGTATCTCTAATGCTCAGAAAAACTAATAGTCTCCACGTCCCCACTAAATGAGTTACTCTGCACACTGCCCTCACTGTGTGCCTCCTAATGAGAAGTGTGGGCGACCCACTCGGCCTTGCCACCATATGCTTGGGCACAGCTGGGTTTTGAGGGTGGGTCACAGGAAATGATGAAGGGCCAGGGAGGGCCTGCAGAATGAGTCCCTGTAGCGGCAGCACCCCCTACACCTCTCCTTTCTGGGTTGTGCAGCCCCTGCCACCCTCTCCCTTTCTGGAAACCCCACCTTAAACGACCCAAATGGAGTGAAGCTTTGAGACAAGGCAGCAGTGTATGTCTGTTACAGAGTACAGCATCCCAGGGATTTTTCAAAAACCATCCGTGGTCACTGAGAAAGTTTCGTAAGACAATGGCATAATTCATGTGAAGAGTTAGAACAGTTTAATAATTCCTATAAAGAGTTAGCTATTGTTATTTTATTAGACAGTGTCTCTTAGATTGAGTGTCACTTGAGCCCTTGGCATTGGGCATTGCCCAAGATGCCTGAAGACTTCTCTCTAGTTTGATCCGTGTCTGAGGTTGAGGGAATGATCAGCACCTTCTGTTCAATTCTGGTGAGACGAGACCGAGCACAGCTTTCCTCCTTCTGGCCTAGAGTCAGGTGGAATCTTGGATTCTGGGAAGCTCGAAGCTCGAAGTGGACTTTCTGCCCTTACCCAGGCATTTCCTACAGTTGCATGCTTCTGAGAATGCTCAAGCCCCCAATAGCCGTCAGTGCTATTAAGTATGGAATTAGTCCCATGGCTATTCTCATAACACAGGTAAGAGACTAGAAGTTCAGAAAGGTCACATAATTTATGTAACAGCCCACAACTCGTAAGTGGGAGAAATAAGACTTGATCTTCAGGCTTGTCTGGGGCAGACCATGTCCATGTGAGCCCTCTGAATAACAGACCAAAATGATGTCATTTACCCCAAATGGGACGCTGCTGCACTTGGACTGCTTGGATTCACTATGGTCCAGCCATGCTTCTCTCAGATCCTCTGGGCCCCATTTGAACAGATTTCTGATTATTGGGTGTGCCCTGCAGATGCAAGAATATGGAATTGCTGACACACTGTAGGGACTGATATAAAATGCAACATGAGCCAGAGGCTTGGAGAAATGAGAACAAAGCCAGTGGGCCATTGGGCCTCACTTTAGTTACCCAAACCCAGACCTACCGAGTCAGAACTCTTTTAACAACTTCCCCAGCTAATTTGAGTTTGAATTTAACAGGACACAGGCTTCTTCCTTCTCTGTAATGGTTGACAGCAGGTATAGAATTTAGCCTGGAAGGTTTTGTGCCACCCGCTCTCAGTACCTGGCCTTTCATCGAGGTTTAGGTCCCATTTCTCATGGGGTTTGAGCTGTATCTGATAATGTCATACTCAGCTATGAAGTAGGTGAAGGCTGCCAGGGTCACTGCAGAAGCCCCCACTCTCACCCGCAGCCCCAGGGCCATTCCTCCTGGCCCCCACGTGGCTGTCATTATGGGAAAGTGTTTCCACCAGTAGCCCAAACCTGTCAGGACTCCCAAATTAAATGGCTGTTAGATCTTGCTACCTCAGAGATCTGCCTGCTTCCCAGGCACTAGGCTAGGCAGTCAGGAAAACATTCCAGGTTCAACTCATTGATCACGTCTGCCACAAACCTCAGAGGTTAAATTACCTGGTTGACAAACGTATGACCGCTCCCCAGGGGCATTTCCATCTGACTTGGCTCCCTGGTGTGGGAAGCAGGCTCTGCCCAGCCTTGCTCCTCTGTGAGGACTCTTGCTCCTGAAAAATGTCTCAGGGTCTTGGCAGCATACACAGCTGTGGTGGTGGCAGGAGCACACCACCTGGACCCCTCTCGAGGGCCAGCTGAGATGGGATGTTCATCCCTTCCTTCAGCTTTCTCTAAAGAGGGGACCCATCAGCTGGGGCAATAGGAAAAGCTCCAGTGGGACCCAGGCCTGCAGGCTGCACCCAGGGCCTCATTTGCACTTCAATAACACGCTTTCCTTTCACTGTACTTTGTATTTGGGTGTTAGATTGTCTCTGTGGAGAGACTCCCCAGTGCAATTAGAGGGGAGTATTGAGCCAGAGTGAAATCAGTGTGTTGACTTGGATATTTAAGCAACCACCTTTCAGCAGTGACTAAAAAATTGGCCTTCCAGCTGTCCCTGCTGGCAGGCTCTACCGGCATCTGCCAGACCCCTGTTAGTGTCTTTTCAAGTTTCAGCTTGCTTCCACTTGTCTCCTAACTGATTTTCCCAGTGATTATAGTAATGGGTTCCACGCTGACCTTCGTAGAGCACGTAGGCAAGCTGCCCTGGCCCCTCTCTGTTAGTGACCCCTCCTTATAAATCATAGGCCCAGGGTGTCCACTTGCTGGGTTCACGGCAGTTAAGTCTGTTTGGAGGACTTATTCACCAACCTCTAATTGTTCCTCGGGTGGACATTAGTGGGGGAGGGTCCCTCTCCTGACTGAGGTTAGGGGTTAGCAGTCTGCCTGCTGAGGGAGAGCGGGTTGCCGATTCCTCCAAATTTGACTCCATTTTCTCAACAGGAAGAACTTCCCCACTATTTGTAGTCTCCCTCATGGATGATTCTTGGATGCGCTTGTGGTCACTTATTGCCAGGTCCCTGCCCCTCACTTTGCAGGGTCTTGACAATACGAGCGCTTTCCCCAGACGTGTCCGATGACCTGGGTCCAGCTGGCTTGGAGCCAGGTTAAGGAGCCTGGACCCCTAGTCTCAGCATTTCAACAGCCTTTCTGAGGCCTTTATAAGTGTGGCTGTTAACTCCTCCTGACCTTTTCTACTTGGGGCTGATGAATGGCATAGCTGTTTTTAACCTCAGTCTTTCTAGTTGAGCTGTTAACACAGCAATGTTCTATAGATGCTTTATTTCTCTCATTGTGAGGGCTGAGGTCATAGACTAGGGCTGGGCCCCTAGTCTCAGCTTTTCAACAGCCTGCTTTCTGGGGTAACTTTGAGGACTGGAAGAGATATTAACATATCATCTGAAAACTGTAAAGTGCAGAAGACATGTCAGGAATGACAGCTGCTTAATCACTTAGGACCCTATTGTTGAGAGTTCATTCACTTAATAAATCCATGAGTCTTGGCACAAAACTGTAAGAGGTGCTACAGGGGTTTAAAATAATAAGAATGAACCCTGCCTGAGTGGCTCAGTTGGTTAAGCGTCATCCATACACTAAAATGTGGTTAGATTTCTGGTCAGGGACATACCTAGGTTGCAGGTTTGATCCACAGTCAGGGCTCATATGGAGGCTCTCTCTCTTTCCTCCCTTCCCCCTCTCTCTAAAAATCAATTAAAAAATACCCTTGGGTGAGGATTAAAAAAAATAAGAATGATCTGCTGCACAAAGGGGCTGTAGATCAGCAGGCAGAAGGCGATGCACATGGAAGTCAGGACTTCAGCTTAGTGCAAGGTGCTACAGGGCCACCTTCAAGCACAGATGACGCTGGATAGACCCCGAGGACATGGAAAACCTTTAGGAGAAGGTGCAGGTGATGGAAAGAACAAGGATGTGGCCTCTCTGATCTCTAGAGAATGCAGGGGCTTCTGATGTTGGAGAACTAGGCCTCCAGGGTGTGGCCTCTTTTGCCTGTGGGTAGACATAGGAGGCCAGGGGTAGGTGATTCTAGAATGGCAACCCCCTCCTGAAAGCTGGGGAATCCATTGCACCATTTTTATTACTAGGATAAAATTCTCCTGCTGGTGAAGTTTTCCTCCAAAAATATCACTTCTAGCATTCATGGCTCCTTTCTCTGTCACTACCTCTTGTCTGGTCAACTTTGCCCTTTCCCCAGAGCAGGTGGATTTATTGTAAAATTAACCCAGACAGAACCAAGTGATAGGATAGAAGATGTTCAGAACACATGGAGAGCAAACCAAATAAAGTCCAGGAGGGGGCCAGGCTGAGAGGTACAGAGGGACACGACGCCCAACCACAGCCCTGTGCTGGGGAGTAGCGGGAGGGGTGAAGCCTAGACAACTGAGACAACTCAACTGAAGGCCTGACTTCAGGCTCAAGCCAGCCCCCCCGCCCAATATGCTGAAGAGTCATATTAAAACCAGAAGGGTGGTTTCCCAGATCTTACTCTCTCGGGAGTTTAAAAAAAGGTACAGAATTCCTAAGAAATTATTTTAATTGCCAATGTAAGAATCCCTTATCAGAACCCCAAATCAGACACTCTATGACCCACGGAGCCCTGCCTGTAATGAGCAATGACCCAAATTCCACCAACATTCCTAAAAAATAACAGCACTTCCTGAAACTTCACATTGCTATCACTCCTGCACCCCAAGTTCCTATATGAGAATATGACTCATGTGATGGTTGTTTTCCATAGAGAAAAAGATTTTTTCTGCAACCATTCTTTTAATTTAATCAATTTTATTTTATATTGAAATGGGTTTCTGTGGTGCTTTTACTTCTTTACTAGGCTGTGTTAGTTTGTTCAACTAAAGAAGGCTTATTTGTTCATTCATTTATATTATAGAAGGAATATTTAAATATTATTTTTTTAAGCCAGAAAGTACAGGTAAACCAAAAGAAGACAGCAAAAGCATCAGTAATTCCATCAGAAAGACTACTATCAAAATTTTGGTGCCTATCTTCCCAGACTTGTGTGTGTGACAATGCATGTGTATGTGTATACATACATACTTTTTTCCCACAAAATTGGGATTGTCACACATACAGTGTTTTGTAACTTGGCAGGTCATGACTTTCTTTTGAACATATAAACATACTTCAAAACAGAGGAGAGACATTTTAAAAAGACATAAGTGCTTCACATGGTACACTCATTTCCCATGCGACTTGTGCTGTCACATATCAAAAGCCACAGTGACATCATAACAAATGGAAACCCTATTATGTTTCACTTCTGCACATTTACAACATACCTGCAATGACCCTGCTATCCCGTGAGTCCTGCTATTTCCTCTGAATTTTCAAAGAATGGTTAATCTTGTTCAATTTAGCTTTGGTATTTAGATTATTTCAGGTGTGTAGATATCAGTAATCTATGGATGATGTACATTTCAATTCTCAATGAATCATAAAACTTAATTAACCAGAAGGCAACATTTCCCAATGTGCACAATGAGCATTTAGAATAGGAAACTGATGGCACTAATAGGCAATCTTAGAGGGTGGTGACCAATGTGTATACATATATACTTTTTTTTTTACAGTGGTCTTGTGGGAGCAATTGATGATGTATGAGAATTCATTTCAAGTAAACAAGGAAATTCTTCCACCATCTGGATTGTGGAATTAGATTGGGGTTAAAATGTCAAATATATAAGGGTAGAAATTTCAAGAGAGTCTTGCAAATCTGGACTGACTGAGCAAGTCTGCTTTGAATTGTCAGGTGGCATCGACTCGCATTGATGGAGTCATAGTTGGCCTGTCCAGCTTTCAACATGTCATCTCAGTTCTCTTCCCAACACAAACCTAGCACGTCATCTTTTTCTCCCTGTTGACCAGAACATTTTCCTCAAGGAGTGAAAAGGAAAGAGGAAAATTAGTTTAATAGAAATGTAAGAAAAATGGGAGTAGAAATGGAGAAGAGGGACCACAGATAAGGTACAAATAAGAAAATTAAAAATGGCCAGATTAGAAGAGAGAAAAATATGCTGTGCAAGTGATAGAAATAAACCAGTAATGGAAAGCTAAGTGGAAAATTTTTGATAAGATAAATTAGAAGGGAAAACAAAACAAAACAGAAAGTGTTGAATAAAAGGGAGACTAAGAGATATGAAAAATGTTATTTTCTAGTGTTGAGTTTACTTCTAGAATTCTTTGTGAGAGGTTAAGCCAGAAAATAGATTATTCATCTTGGTTACAAAGAAATCATGGTGCTGTCTGGGCACACATTGTAATCAGACCCTGAGTGTTGACAGGTGAAGGCAAAGTTTTCTTTGCTATATTTACTCCTTTTTTTTTCTTAAGAACTCCATCCCCTTCTGGTTGTTTTTATTTTCATTAGGGTAACCCTCAACATTTGGTAAAATTACAAAGACACAAAACAAATAAATTCTGTGATTATAGTATTATTTTGTGGATATTTTCTTTCATATGTCCTTTTAACATTTCTTGTGAGTTGAGTGGGAGATAGATGTATTATTTAGTCTCCTTTTATATCTGGAGAAACTGAGGCACAGAGAGATGTTGGATGGAGTATTGATGAACATTTATAGATCTGGAGGCAGACAGCTATATCTTCTCAATTAAAAAAAATACATTTCTATCTGCAATGAACTCCTTTTTTCTTTATTTACAATGATACCAAAATAAAACTGATCTCAAACTTTTCAAACATTCTGTCCTTATCATTTATCCTGCCTGTTTCCATGTTTGAAAATTTAATTCCTTTTAAAATTATAGTATTGTTTACATTTCAAAGAAAAACAGTACTATAATAAACCCTGTAATTTCAAGTGAAAAAAATAAAGAGTGCTTGAAGTAATAAAACTAGTAGACAATTAGCAAAAAACAAAAATAAAGCCCCATACCTGAAAAATTAACAATTTTCAAAGACATTGCTGAACATGATTCCGTTTTTGGATGACAGAGGTGCGGGGAGGATGTGGTGAATGTGTAGCTAAGGACATCTCCACTTGGCCAGTTGTAGTTGGTCATATCCTATAAAAATGGCACACTTGAACCTTGACTCCCTATCAGATTAGCCCCAATTTATGCATGAGCTAAATATCCCATATGAATCATTTCCTGGAGTTGCACCAGTGACATGGTTCTAGGTGTCCCAGGAACTCCCCCCTTCTTTTCTAGAGGGTCCTTTTCCAAATTTTCACCTCACCCTGGGCCTGAGACTGGAAAGAGACTGGGGAGAGGTCCAGTGGCCCAACCTTTCTACATGTATATCATCACTTATGTTCATTAGTGCCGAGTACATTAGCACATTGAGCTCTGTCTCAGTCTAATTGTGATGGAAACTACACATGGCTTTTTTATCTTGAGACAAAGTTAATCACTGACCCAGGTTCAGGAAGATGTCTGAGGTGCTCACAGGCCCTAATGGTGAAATAAGTCATTCATTCATTCATTTGGGAACAGAGGCTAGAGATAGAAGCCTCTCCTGCATTTCCTGATTTCTAGGACACTAGAGCCTCAAATATAATACGTGAGCCTCTCTGAACTTGAATGTGTCTGGAACAATGGTTAGTGTAAAAAAAAAAAGGAATGCTACATGACTTTAAAATCTTAGATGCTGACCTTTCCAAATGAAACTGCAGGGAGAGCAGGAGGTGGAGACAGTGTCTTCCAGCCAGGCTTGTTTCACTCCTTCTCTGAGTCCTCTCCCTCCCTCCTCGCCGTGGCTCACAGAGCCAGGGGCTTTTCCACTGCTTTCTCCCGGGCCGCCTTTCCATACTTAGAATTAAGAATAGGCATCTTTGAGTCTGTACTTTATGTGGGGCACTGTGCTAATCACTTTATAGACATCATCTAATTTAATTATCCCAATGACCCTGGGAGGCAGGTGTAATCATTATTTCCCCACTTTTCAGATGAGGACAAATGAGGCCCAGAGCTGTTAAAGGAGCAGTGGCCATGCTGGGTATGAGCATTTGCCTCTGTGCTGTTGATGCGCAGACCTCTTCAGGGGTGGGGAACTTCCAGCTCGAGGGCGGTATAAGGCCCGCAAAATCATTTAGTCTGGCCCTGCCAAGGCAATAAAGGTGGTTAGTTAAATGTTTGGCCAAATACAGCAGGGTAATTTTTAAGTTGATTATTTTGTATGGCCTGGGAATGATGGTATAAATATCCAAATAGCCCTTGGCAGAAAAAAGGTTCCCCACCCCTGTGGCCAGTCGCAGAGCAGCAAGTCTGGATGCTCGGTGTTTTATGTGAGTTATGGACAGGGAAAGATTTGGTATGTGACCAACAAGATGTCACAGTGTGGAATGAGAAAAAATCATGTGGCAACACAGCTGAGGCCTGTATGCACCTTTTTGGCCTGGGCTGTGAAGATGAGTTCCTGCCCAGGAGGTGGGAAAGAAAGCCCATTGTGCCACACTGTGTGTTCTGGGGCCTGGCTTAGGCAGACACCCCTGACTGCAAAGACCGGTCTGAGGCTTGACTGATTCACTCACCCGTCTGTCTTGTTTCAGATTCTGAGGAATGGAAGCCTGAAGGGAGTCCAGTGTCTGGACAGGACTCTGTGGAGGCAGCTGACAGAGAACAGTCTTCAGATCAGACAAAGACACATCCCTTTGTTAATGACACTCTGCCCTCTGGTTTCTGTGCTCTGTTGTAACAGAGGGGAAGGGGGCCCCTTGACTTAATTTACCCTTACTCAGTTTTATGGTAACAAAGTAACTTATTTTCATTCCTTAGCTCAAAGCTTCTTAAGCTGCATCTCTTCCTCACTGTCCCCTTGAGAATAGAAGTCTACAAATGAAACACAATCATGACAAGTTTGGAAAATGTGCTTTTATAGTCTCCGTTCAAAGCCAACCCTTACACTTTGAGACTTTGGGTCTTGATTGTTCTCATAGGTCCCAAGTTTGGCTGAGGGGCTGTTCCTGTTTTCTTCCAACAGGAATGAATGCCTTTGCTCCCATCACTACAGCTCCACTGAATCTCTGCCTCTGAGCAAAAGCCCCAGTGGCCACCTTCAGAGGACACCCTGACCTTGGGCCTTGGAGCTCATTCCATGCAGTGCCTTGTTTTAAATGATGATGGGATTAGGGGGAGGGGAGGAAGGAAACCCAGACCCCCAGTTTATGAATCACCCCACAACACAGCCTGGATGTGAAAGGCACTCAGCCAGGAAATAATTTTCATTCCCAGCCTTGGAAGTTGCATGAAGCAATAGAACAAAAACTGCATTCCCCAGAGAAAACCTGAAAGTAAAATGGAAGAGAAAATGTGAAAATCACAGGAAGGGCAGAGTTAGGAGAGAGGGAATCAAGGCAGAGGGCAGCCGGACGCCCAGGGCCCTTCGCAGGCTTCCTTGACGGCACAGAACGCTCCTGCACTGCTTCCCGCGGCAGGCGTGGGATCACCTGCCATGGAGAGGGTTGGAAATGTTCTCTGATGTGTGCGGCATGGGGAGAGGGCTGCAGTGCGGTGATCTATGGACTACGCAGCTGTACTTAGTGTCTGTGAAAAATATATTTGTACCTAGGTAATAAAGAAAATCTTAAGGTTACACAAAATTTTGTGATTCATGCTTGCTAGGACCTGAATAACTAGGAGTTGAATAACTTGATTCATTCTTATAGATAGCGCCTGTGTCTTGTCTCTAGAAATAGGCAGGTGTGGCCCATAGTTGCACAGAGCTACAGCTTCCAGATTAGACTGAGCGAAAAGTGCTGAGTGAAGAGATACGGTTCTTGTCCAAATTGCACCACCTGATGGCTTGGTATCTTAGTTTCAGCAGCTATAAAATGGGTAGTGGCAGCTGCCCCACCTACCCCACAGGTGGTTTTTTTGTTTGTTTTCTGTTTTTGTCTGTGTGTGTGTGTGTGGGGGGGGGAGGATGGAGGAGTGTTTTGTGTGTGTGTCGGGGGGTGTTTTGTGTGTGTGTGTGTGTGTGTGTGTAGTCATTAAAATACAAAAGCCCAAAGATGAATGTGATACAATAATAGTAACAACTAACATTTATTGACCATCCACGACATGCTAGGCACTGGCCTTGCACACATGTTACACGTTATTTCTGTTCCTGGCAACAACCCAGTAATAAGACAGCTCTTCCAGATACTTGACAGATGAGGAAACAGAAACTTGGGGAGAGTTGGTGGCCTGAGACCACGCCACTGGTACTGGTGAATAGCTTAGGCAGGACATGTGCTGTTTATGTTATTACAACATCAAAAATGGAAGGATAGCCTGAAGGTATGGACCCTGGAGCCAGGTGGAACCAGGTTTGAATCTTGGCTCTACCATTTACCAGATGTGTGAGTTTGGAAAAGTTGCTTAACATCTCTGTGCCTCAATGTCCCCTTTGTAAAATGGGAATGATCAGAGGACCTGCCTCATAGTGGTGTCATGAGGATTATATGAAATACATACAAAGCACTTAAAAGAGTTACCCACACTTAGTAAGCATCTTTAAATGCCAGTACTTTTCATTTTTTAAAATGTTGCTATCAAGTGGTCTCCCTGCTAAAGTAGGGGCAAGAGAAGATGATTATTACTTACTTTCCCTGAACGCTTTCCTTCCAAGTCCTTCAGCTCAGTTATGAGCAAGAACCCAACCCAGGACTATGAGCTCTGTAAGGCGGTAGCATTGCCCATGAGATGAAGAGCAGAGCAGTTGTTTGGTGATGTGGCAGCTTTTTGTTTTGTTTTTGGAAAGAGAAGAGCAGGAGCCTGAGGCCTCGGCTCCCAGCTGGCAGCTGTACGGAGACTGCCAGACCTTGTGAAGCAGGTGCCCTGGCCCTGGTTGAAAATGGAGAGGATTTTGTTCAGTGTTTATTATGATTGAAATAATCATTTCCCACCGTAAACGCATGGCTATCTCCTGCATTTGGTGTCCCCTGGAGCCTACTATTTACTCTGGAACAAACACTGTGAGACCAACTTCAGGTGCCCAGGGAATCCAGCCAGGCTGCTGGTGTGCTCTGTGGCTCCCAGGGGAGCGCTCTCTCTCGGATGCAACCCTCCAGGTTGGAGCCCTCTGGAGCCCCTGAGTGTGTGAACATCCACTGAGCGTGCAGAGTAGCTCTTAGGACGTCTGCCCCTCTGCAGCCTCTGCAAGTGCTCTAACTCCAGCCTCTGGTGTCTGCTTGGTGTCCATCAGCCGGGCCTCTGGCTGTATTTCCAGAGAACAGACTTGTTTATGAGAAGTAAATGCCTTGCTCAGCGGGGGAAGGCAGGATGACTCCAGGCTGAGCCCTGCTCCAGCCTTAGGACCTTCGAGGCAAGGCTTCTCCCTCTACCGAAAACCTGTTACATTCATTTTACCCGGAACCCTGTCTGGCTCCAAGGCCCTCAGCTCACTCCACCCCAGGGCATAGCCCAGGGGCAGGGCAGACTGATCCAAGCAGATGGCTGGTCTGGCTTCTGACCTGGTCCAGCAGGCCAGACTATTACAAACTCACAGGCCTCCAGCCCGTGAAGAGAGATGGAGATTTTCATTAGTAAGAACTTAAAAACTGTCCACCATCCTTCCCCAAGGGAGTCCAGAGCTTCATCCCTTGGTGCCTTCAGTTGGTGCTGCCCCACCTCTCATCCACTCACACATCAAGCCTCTGGAGGTGGAGTTCATGGCCGAGAGCTGAGGGATAAGGATCTGTCAGGGGCCCTTTGCCTCCCCTTTCTCCTTCCTTTGTGGACATCTGAGTCCTATTTTCAAATGTTTGGGCCTGGCCAGGGCCTGGCATCTCACCCCTCCGCTGGGCTTTGACTGGCTCATTCTTTGTAACAACCCAACCTTCCCCACCCCTTCTTTTTCACCCTTTCTTCTTTTCCAACTTTCCTTCAGCTTGAGTTGTGTGTGAGAGAAAGAAGGCAAATCGTGTATGTGCCTGGCTGAGGAATGAGATCATTGCTCTCCCTTCTTAGCAGGCTTGCTGTCTGCTGGTCGGGGTTACTGGGAGAAAGCAGGGCCGCTCCATTTCCACAGAGAGCCATCTGGCTTCACCAGACTCACACAGATGCTAATCTGTTGATTTCCTTTACGTTATTCTTTTTTGTTGGTGGTGTTGTTCCCAAGGACCACTTCACTGCAGCTGTAAGTTCAGGCCTGGTCCATCTGAAGGCGAGGGTGCATTTGGCATTATGCCCCCCGGACCGCCTTGTGGGTGTCAGCACGTCATTGTTATCATTGGTGGGTCTATGTAGTTGTAATGTCAGGGCTGTACTTTCAAATGGAAATCAGGCAATTATGCTGCACATGGGGAAATCTGACAGATGCAGAGGTTTTACACCACTGGTCCTGTCATGGGGACAAAGGCAGCCCGTGCTCCCAGGGGATGGTTAAATAAATAAAATATGTTTTAAGAGCACAGAAAAATCCAGGAATAATTAACTGCATGATGAGAGTTCATAGGTCCTGTGGCTGTTTAACTTCAGAATGTGATAATGATATGTCAATGGATCGCTTAACTCATCTTTATAAAGGCAGCATTAGAAAACTGATTTCAATGTGCATTCAAACAGAGGCAGTCACTGCTCTATGCATCTGCTTTCCAGTTTCCAAATGCAAACCTTTTTAACTTGTTTCGCTTCCACCACAATGGGGGTGGGGGTGGGGGGGGAAAGGCTCCAGTTGGCTTAAGGAGAAGAGGGGCTGATAGCAGCCTGATGTCTACCTCACCGAGCAGCTTCCTGTCAACATTTAGTGTAGATTCATAGGCGCTTACACAGAAAAATATGGTAACAGGATCATGGCTACCAGTTCAGTACTTGAGTACTTGTTATGTGCCAAGCCCCAGCCAAGTGCTTTAGTTCTGTGAGTGTGAGGTAGGCATGCTATTACCCATGTTTTACAGACAGGGCACTGGCACCAGCGGTAGGTGGGAGAGCTGGGTTTCAGATCTCGCCTTGTTGGTCTTTGGTCTTAGCTCTCAGCCACTGAGTGGCCCCCTCTCCAATGTTTCAACAGAGAATAGAAAGAAAGATACACACTCACTCATGCACCCTTCATAAGAACCCTATGTCAGACACATCCAGTTGGAGTGAATTACTAAATAGGAGAGACTTCAATAAAACTTAAAATTTAAGTTTTTCCCACTGTTTAAACAAATGGTTAATTTGGAGCCTGAAACGTGAGGTAAGATTCAACACTCAATGTGTCCAAAACTGGACTTAAATGAACTTACATTACACTTACAAAAAGTAAAGTGCTCCCAAATCCTGGCCATTTTTCTCTTCTGTAACAGAGGAAGCAACTCAGAACAAGCTTTGGTCCATGGCTTTGAACTTCAGCAGTCCCTGAATTTCTTTATATGCCGCTGCCATAGACTAACTACAGCTGATGCTAATTAGAACAGAGATAGACAGGGAAGACATTTCATCTCTCAGAAAAAGTACTTTTAAACTAAGCATATGACAAACTAAATAAAACAGGTTTTCATGGGAATCTCCAATGGTTTCTCAGATCAATATGTTCCCTTTGAAAGTCCACGAGGCCCACTGTAGTTAGAATGCATCAATCAAATAAAACTGGAAGTTTCAAGAGAAAAAATGTCTACTAATTTGCTACTAATAAACATAGATCACACACACAGCACCCTCTGATCATGACTTGTTTTACCTTATCCAAGGGTAGAAAAACATTTAGACCATTAGCTTTGTCTTATGTTAGGAAAAAATTAAATTTCTGCTTATGGAAAGTTAGTTTTTCTGGTTTCAGCTCTACTGAACACATTTGTTTGAAAATATTAGAATAATAAGCTCAGATAGAGCACTGGCACCAGCGGTAGGTGGGAGAGCTGGGTTTCAGATCTCGCCTTGTTGGTCTTTGAAAATATTAGAATAATTAGCTCACATTGCAGAAATAATATCATTAAAGCATACTCTTCATTAAAGATCTTAATTAAAAAGGGTTGAAAACACTAGTGATGAGCACAAAAGACACCAAAGTCACAAGTCACTCAAGAATGGATCACTCAGGAGCTCAACAGAGCAATCAGAGCATCATCCCATGGGCGGGGCCAGCCAGACCCAATCACCCATTGACAAAGCAAGGCCTTGTTCCACATAAACCAAGGACTGATACTCTAAGAAGAAAAAATCAGAGTGGGAAAAAAAAAAGTGAAAACCAAGTAAAAATCAAAATTTTAAAAATTAAGAGCTACAATGGAGGTTAACAACCTCAAAATATATGTCATGGCTAATGTCATTCATTTAGTTAATGTTCATGATCAGTTATTAGCATATATCTCTCCCACAATGAATTTTAACTTCATTATAAATTCTTTAACCATCAAAAAATATTTCAAGCTAAGCATTTGACAAAAAATAATCAATTAACAGAGACATTTCTAACACTTTCCCAGATTTAAGAAGTGCCATTTTGAAAGTTCAAGATGCCCCAATTTGCAGAGAAAATTTACTAACTAAACCTGGTGTCCATGATTAATGAGCATCAGAAACACACACACACACACACACACACACACACACACACACACACACACGTTATTCCAGCTTCCCAAATATAGAAAATCTTTGGGGCCATTAAATTATCTTATCATAGAAAAAAATGTTGCCCTAACCGGTTTGGCTCAGTGGATAGAGCGTCGGCCTGCGGACTCAAGGGTCCCAGGTTCGATTCCGGTCAAGGGCATGTACCTTGGTTTCGGTCACATCCCCAGTAGGGGGTGTTGCAGGAGGCAGCTGATCGATGTTACTCTCTCATCGATGTTTCTAACTCTCTATCCCTCTCCCTTCCTCTCTGTAAAAAATCAATAAAACATATTTAAAAAAAAAAGAAAAAAACGTTAAAACCCTCTGATTAAAGAGAAATTAGGTTTGCTTTTTCCTTCTCTTTTTCAACACACTTATTTGAAAATATTATTGTAATAATCTTGTGATTGTGATTGGGAAAATTAGAATTGATTTTGACCTAGCTCTTTCAAAAAATAGTGTGTGTGTGTGTGTGTGTGTGTGTATTTAATATTAACCAAGCTTTCAGGTAACATATGTATTGTGACTGTGTATGCATATCACCATAATACTTAAGAAAAGTAAAGCAAATTGCTGGCCAACGAGTGTACAGATAAATCAGTAGGGATGCAACAGTGCAGAAAAGCTTTCCATTAGTCATTACAATACGAACCTCTCAAACTTTCTTACACTTGATCATGGACAGTGTGAACTTGGAAAAACCATGCCGTTTATTAGAAGAAAGAAAATGAGACTGTGGGCAGACTATATAAAAAACACAGATCTTCTTTAGGAGCTGGAATTATGGGTGACTTTATTTTTCTTCTTCATGTGTTTCTGAGTTTTCCGATAATATGTAATGGATCTCCAGCATGATGCTTAAATGAGTGGGCAGTGGAGCCAAGCCACCAGATTGGGAGCCTGGCTCTGCGGCTCATTGTCTCATGCAAATCACTTTCCACCTTGAACTCTCAATTTTGTCTCCACAGAATGGAAACCATTATAGTGCCTACTTCACAAAGGTGTTATGATGCTTGGTGAGATAATACTCACAAAGTATGTAGTGCCTTGCACATATAACTGCAATAAATGTTAACTACTTAAGGAAAATCCTTATACAGCCCGTGTAGGTACTTGTTCTTACAGTAACAGAAATAGTGGAAATCCTGTCTTATTGAAAAAGTCAATATAATTTTCATATGCCACATTGCTGGATTGATCACCTGGTGTAAACAAACACCCTCCAGTTCCTTCTCTGCCACACTTCCCTGTGTTTTTTTATTTATAACACTCATTGCAACCTGAAATTAGTTTATTTGTTTATATTCTGGAATCAGTCACCATGGTTGATTTTAAACTCTGAATGGTTTAACAAATGGCTTGCAAAACTCCTGAATATATAACAATTGGCTCTCATGAGCCAGTATACCACCAGCTAATCTCCTCTGACAATTTCAACATTTTAAATGGTAGTTTGGCTTTGACAATGGAGGAAAATAACCCTCTACCCCATACTCTCAAGCCAGCACAAATATGACAATTCATTTGTAGGCAGTATCATCAGTGCAGGCTGTTAGCTGTAACTAAACTTATAACCAAGTGGACCATTTTCTGGGTTGATTTTTATTACAGTGGTGGTAAAATGTTAGATTCCTTGGAAACTGATGAAACTGCAAAAATAGGATCCATTATTACTTTCCCAAATAGCTCCAGCACCCCAAGTAAATGAGCAAGATTGAGCACTTTTGGAATTAAGATCCAAGTATTTTCTCTTTCAATTCATTCTGAAAATCAAAATAATTTTAAAAGGCATACATTAAGATGTCTCTCTCCTACCTCTGAACCTATCCACCCATGCTCTCATTATTGATAATCATTTGTTTGATTTCTTGTGTACATTCTTTATGAAAATAGAAGCAAACACACATAGGTATTTTTATGCCCCACTCCTGTTTTGCACAAAAGATATTGTTCACATTGTTCCGTACTTAGCTTTTTTCACTTAACAATAAAACTTAGGTTTTCCATGTCAGTATATAGAGAACAACCTCATTTTTTTTTTACAACTGCGTATGTTTTCATTATGTAGCACATTAAAGATGGCCCCAAATTCTTTGCTCCTCTTCCATTGAGAGGTAGATTCTAGTTCCTTCCCCTTGAGTATGTGCTGGCCTCAGTGACTTGTTTGACCATTAGAGAATAGTGCAAGGGAGGCTATGTCAGTAGGTCAGGCATGAAGAGGCTGGCTACTTGCACTTCCTGCCACTTAGGACACTCCTGGGGCAAGGAGGATGGATGGTTGGAGAAAAGTCTGACTCCCCTGAGACCACCATGCTGTGAGGAAGTCCAAGCTAGCCATGTAGAGAGACCTTGGGCAGAGAGATGCTTGGCCAGCCCCCAGCTATTTCAGCCATGTTGGCCTTTGCACCAGGAATGGCAATGAAGACAGAGGAGGCTTCAGATGATTCCAGCAAGCCAACATCTGACTGCAATTCCATGAGAATTCCTAAGTGAGAACCACCTACCTAACCCACAGGACTTTGAGAGAGAATAACCCACTGCTATTCTAACCACTATATTTTGAGGTCACTTGTTACATAGAAATTGATAACCTGAATACATTATGAAGATACATATAGTTTGTTTAATTAGCGCTTTATAGATAAACATTCAAGTTGTTTCCAATCTTTTGTTATTTCACGCAATGATTTAATGAATAATCTTGAGTATAAATTGTTTTGCACAGTTGCAGGTATATACATTTCCAGAACCATGTTAGTCAAAAGAAAAATGCATTTGCATTTTGGTGTACTTCCTATTCATTTAGTGTCAATTTCCTTGCTTATTTTTCTGTTGGCTTATTCTTTTACTTCTCAGTTTCTAGAAAATTAGTTCTTTGTGACATGAGGTACAAATATTTTTTCCCAGTTATCTTGTCTTTGGATTTTATGTTGATTTTTTCCATGAAGAATTCTATTTTTAAGACTCCTCTATATTTTCTTCATTACCTCTACCTTTTAACATTTAATCTTTGATCCATTTGGAATTTGTCCTGATGAATGCATCTAACTTTATTTTTTTTTATAAATTGCTATTTAATTGTCTTTAAATCATTTATTTAGTTCATCTATATTTTTTATACTGATTTCAAATGCTACTTTTACCACATACTTTTAGTATGCGAATGGGTCTATGCATATTTCTACTGATTATCTATCTTAATTTTTGTATGTTAAAAATGTATTTTAACATGTGAGATGGCTAGTGTATGCTTATTATTCTTGTTTTAAAGAAGTCTTCTGAATATTTTTCCTAAATTTCTCATATGAATTTTAGAATCAACTTGTTGAGTTACAAGAATATCCTGGTAGTGCATTAATTGAAATTACACACAAGGAGATTTAACATCATTATGATATTCACTCCTTTTATCCAAAACTATGGTATACTTTTGCATTTAAGACTGCTTTTTTTTTTTTTTTTGTAATCCTCACCTGAGATGTTTTTTATTGATTTTAGAGAGAGAGTGGGAGAGAGGGAGAAAAAAACAAACATCGATGAGAAAGAATGTGAGAGAGAAACATTGATTGGCTGCCTCCCACATGTGCCCTGACTGGGGATCAAACCCACAACCTGGGTGTACTGGCCGGGAATTAAGCCCATGACCCTTTGGTGCATGGGATGACACTGCATCCAACCAGCCACACCGGCCAGGGCTGTTTAAGACTGCTCTTTGTCTTTCAGGATCAATTTAAAGCATTTCTCATATACCAGTAGATCTGGAGTAATTACTAAACTTATTCTTGGTTATTCTAGCTTTTTTGTTGTTGTTGCTATTATAAGTGTAAAAAATGTCTTTTCTTTTTTTATTTCTTCTAATTATTTGTTTAAATGTATGAAAGCTTTTGAAAATTATATATTAATTTAATATTAAGCCACCTTATTGAATTCTTATTTTATAATCTTTTTCAGACAATTCTTGGGTTATTCAAGTATAGAAATAGGTAATTTACAAATAATGATAATTTTGCTTCTTTTCAATTTTTGCATGTCCAATTTCTCTCTTTTCTGTTTATACATTTATATTTTATCCCTGACTTAGTAGAAATGCTATTGGAATTTCTCCTTTAAACATAATGTTGATTTTCAATTAGGTTTATGTTAGGAAAGTAAACATCTATTGCTTTTTCATTACATTTTTTTAAAGATCAAAAATGAAAGTTGCATTTTACTAAGCATTTTTAAGCATCTAAAAAGATAAATACATTTTTGTAGCCATCCATATGGTGAATTCATATACACTTCTTAACATTGAACCACCTTTGCATTGAATAAATCTCACGTTGTTACATTTTATTATTCTTTTATTGAGTTGCTTGAGTCTATTTTATATATATATGTTTATTTTATTATTTTAATTTAAATTTTTTATTGTTTATAGTATTATATAAGTCTCCTTTTTCCCCCATTGACCTCTCCCTGGCCACCCCCACCCCCCCAGCAAATCCCCCCACCCCCCACCCCGTCTGTGTTCATTGGTATTTTATATTTTGTTTTGTATTTTTGAATCAGTATTTTTAAAGTAACTTTGGTTTTTTAATAGCACAATTATTACTAGGTTTTTCTATCAATATTACGCTCTTTTTGAGTCTTTCCTGTTTAATAAATCTTTCTTATATCCATTTCATTTTGCTTGGTTTTCTCATTTTGATCCTCTAAGCTCCTACCTGTGCTTTTATTATGTTCTATTTCCCTTCCAATTTCTCCCGTTTCTTTGATGTTTTATATTTTCTCCCAGTTCTACCCTGAATCTCGCCAGCTCACACATTGTCTCTTGTCTCACTATTACTGCCAATGGCCTCTTTGCTTTGTGCCCAGGCTTCATCGAGGTAACTGATTCATTAAATATTTTACATTTGTAGTAAAATACTTTTTTCTATTTCCACCTGCTATTTGGCAACATTTAATCTACCATTCAATTTTCCTAACATTTTTCTTATTTTATTTCTTGAACCTTTCAAATCACCTGGGTTGCTTCTTTTTGATGTCTCACCTTAGAGACAAGTAAGTTTGTCTTGGACCAAATATTTACAGGTCCACATCCCAGACTAGTAGGAATCCTTTTTATGGGCCAGGGTTTTAGATCCATTTTCCCCAGCCAGTAAAGAAAGGCAGCTATGAGGTTTTTTAAAACCCATCTTTCTTTTTTCCTGTTGCTTACCAAGGGGCATTCCCTACAAGTGTGTGATTTTTTTTTTAACCCCATAACCTCTACTTTTCACAACTAAATTAGGTTCAAGAGATTCCTGCTTCCCTTTTTTTATGTTGTTTCTTCTGTAGAAGTATGAGACTTAGATTCTGTTCCTCACCCCATCTCTCCCCTTTAAAAATATGTCTTACTGACTCATTCTGATTTCTACAATCATCTCTCCTCTTCCTCCTCCTGTATGCTCCCTTGCTTTCTGTAGCCCTTCCATCTACTTTGTTCTTTGTGGTTTTAACTCCCTCCTAGTTTTGCTGAAAATGAACATTTTGTTTTCATTTCTTATTTTCCTTTTGCTTTCCACAACTTCCAAGAAGAGGAGGGGAAAGACTGATTTCCCACCCTCCTCTTCAAATAAAGAAAGTACATGGGCACCAATATTTCATATTTTAATGTGAATAGTCTAAAGCAGTGGTCGGCAAACTCATTAGTCAACAGAACCAAATATCAACAGTACAACGATTGAAATTTCTTTTGAGAGCCAAATTTTTTAAACTTAAACTTCTTCTAACGCCACTTCTTCAAAATAGACTCGCCCAGGCCGTGGTATTTTGTGGAAGAGCCACACTCAAGGGGCCAAAGAGCCGCATGTGGCTCATGAGCTGCAGTTTGCCAACCACGGGTCTAAAGGATTGAAGTAGCTAATGCTGGAAATATTTTAAAGAAAACCAGTATGGGGCTTACCCTCCAGAGCATATATTTTGAAGCTTCCAAGTGAATTTAGGTACTCAAGGTCTTTTCTTAGATTGTCCTTTGGGAAAGTTATCTTATCTCTTTGGACCTCATTTTTCCAAAGAGGGGAAAGGCAGAGTGGTAACTCCAAGAAATAAATCAGTGGTGGTGGAATTTAGCTCAAAGATACTTGGGTGGGGAAGATGTATGAGACCCTGAAGTGGAAAGAGGAGACTTAACCTGTAGAGAATTATCTTGTAGCTGGTCCTGTGCTAGAAACTTTACATACTTTAATATACCTGAAAGACAGGTATTATCGTGAGCTCCATTTCAGCCATGGAAAATGAGGTCCTAAGAGGTTAGATAACTTACTCAAGATTACAGTCAGGATGGGAGTCCTGGCCTTCCTAGTTTGGGAGCCCAGTGTTCTTTCCCAGAGCAACTCTCCTAGGTGCCCAAATGCAAGGGCTGTGGTAACGCTTCCGGTTCCCATGGCCCACACTTCCCTGCCTTCCTTATCTCCTTGGCAATTAATTAAAAACCAGGCTTTAAAAAATGTTTATTTTTCAATTACAGTTTACATTCAATATTATGCTGTATTAGTTTCTGGTGTACAGCACAGTGGTTAGCAATCATATGCTTACAAAGTGACCTTCCTCCCCCAGATATTTCAAGTGCCCTCTGGCACCATAGGTAGTTATTACAATATTGACTATTATTGACTTAGTCTCTAATCATGAAGGCAACCAAAATAATTGTATGCATTCTGCTATTAGTCTCCTGATGACCAAATCCAGGCCATGTAAATTAGGTAACCATTTTCTGCCTGTTCAGGTTAGTGTTCTGGAAACTACACTCTAAACAACAGGATATTCATTTACTAAAACTTAGATACAATAATTTTAGGCAAATCATCCATTTAAAAAATAGACCAAATGGATATCTTTAAAGATCCAAAGTATCTTTTACCCAGATCATTTCTTAAAAACAAGACAAAACCTATAAAAACATATTGGGGTTTTGTTCACATTAAAAAAACAACAAACTGGCTGCTGTGGCTTGGTTAGTTGGGTGTTGTCCCATGCACAGAGAGGTAGCTAGTTCAATTGCTGGTCAAGGCACATGCCCGAATTTTGGGCTCAATCCCTGGTGGAGGGCATGCAAGAGGCAGCCAATCAATGTTTCATTTTCACATCAATGTTTCTCTCTCTCCTTCTTCCTCTCTCTCTCAAAATCAGTTTTTAAAATCGTAAAAAAAAAAAAAAAAAAGATACTGTCTTTTGACCATTTTCCATTGTTCCAATGAAATCAATGCAGATAACCTTTCATATGTGTTAAAAGAAAAAAAAAGGTAAACAAGGTAAACAATTCATTTCCTAAAAGTACATTTGCTTAGAAATTCTTTTACTTTCTGAATTTCCTTGGCCTATGGACAAGTCAGCAGAGCAAACTAGGAGCTCATTTCCTGCAGCCATACACCCCACCACTCTTTTTAAAAGTCTCCAGTCTTTGGAAGTGTAAACACTTGTGTTGAAAAGCATTCACTGGGAAGATAAACGAGCAGCAAAATGATTAGTGTCCACTTAGTGATTAATTACCCTGGTTGGCTTGTTAACAATGAAAACCTGAGATGATGGGCTTTGAAAGTTGTTGCCTTTCTCCACACCTGGGTAAAGGAGGTCTCCTGGCTTTGTTCCTCCCTGCCTGGGCCTGCCAACCGCAGGGCCCCCGACAGGCCAAGTCCTTGCAGGCCTGTTTAGTCAGCTTTTGTGGAGTCAGTCTCCTTGGAGCTGAGGTTCTAATCACAGTTTACCTTGGAATTCTCCTGCAACCTTTAGGCCACAGCACCAGGCAGAGAATAAGTACAATTATATCCTAAAGAGATTCTCCAGCCTCCTCCTGAGTTATACTCCCTTCTAGGTCTGAGTAAGGCAGATGGGGTGCATGGGAAGTGCATGCGCTGGTAACTCCCTTCACCCCCTTGGGTCACACCTGTCTAAATCCCAGTCATCCCAGCTCAGGCCAACTTTCTCCATGGAGCCCACCCTTCTATACCTGGCAACCTTTATTCTCTCTCTCTCTCTCTCTCTCTCTCTCTCTCTCTCTCTCTCTCTCTCTCTTTCTCCCCTATTCTATTTGAGAACAAAACATTTCTATCCACGTCAAAGTCTCTGCCTTCCTTTCAAGACCGAGATAACCTTACCTCACCCAATTATTAGCCACTGCTCCTGGATTCCCTGAGCAGCCATGCAGGTGCTACAAAGGAGATAGATCACAGCTCTGCCAATTAACAGCTGATGCATCTCAGAGTCCTGTCTTCCCTAGAGAAGAGTTAAAATGGAAATGGGTGTGCTCACATTTACTGGAGGGGGAAGCATCCCTAAAACAGGTAACATACGCATCTTCATCACTGCTAATGAGCTCTTACCAAATATTCAAAATAAAATTAATGAACTTTATCATATATACTGTATAATGTGAAGTGTATATTGGGGGTGGGGTAAGGACGGGGCTGAGTGGTGGTGTAGACTGCTAGTCATCATTAAAAACAACATTCTCAAGAATGACTTTGTTCTGCACCACAGGGATGTTCTTACCAGTGACCTTTCTGAAATTGGCCTGCTTGTCCCAGCTGCCCCCTTCTTATACTGTTCAGATAAACAGTGTTATTTCCTACTCTTATTAGTGTGCCTGCATACTAGCTGTGAGCCAGGAAACCAGAGTGGAAGCCTGTGAAATATGATTGTGAAACATGACGGTGCTGGAGGGATGGTGGGTGGGGGTGTCAGAGGGGCTGCACAATGAAATCCCTGTGCCCAGACTAATTATATCAGAATCTCTAGGGCTGAGGCCTGGCATCACAATAGTGTGGTGAAGGCCTAGTGGGAGGGAGCCAAGGGGAGGGGACCAATGGGGGGGAAAAGGGGGAAATCTGTAATACTTTCAACAATATTTTAAAAAAACACAACCTTCCAGGTGATTCCCAATGTGCCACCAAAGTGGAGAAGCACTCACAGCTCTGATACTCGGTGTCACTACACATGGAACTGGCCAACACTGCAAGGTGGTGGGGGTGGAGGAGGGGGAGGCAGGAAAGCCAGGGCAACCTCCTGTGGGACAGAGTGAAGGTCCTGCCGTCTCTCCACCCCTCCCCAGCCCAGATACAGATTCATCTTGGTGAAAAAAATTCTGATAGGCTTTGACCTACTAGATTTCCTGATTTTTTTTTTTTAATTCTGCCTTTTTCAGAAGTATGTACATTCTTTATTTGGGTCATTAGGATGTAGTTGATAAATGATAGTATTTCTTAGTTCTGTGGAGAATTTCCACAGGACATATTTAGCCTCAGTCCTCAGGTCATTTTCATTTTCATTTCAACAGATAGGTAATGAACCACTTATTAAAGGTCAAATACTGTACAAGGTTCTGGGGATATGATGGTGCATTGAGGGTCCCCAAGACCACTCCCATGCTTGAATGTCTGCTATAAGGAGTCTGTGGGAGTCGGCACATAGTTGTATTAACAGCTAAGATTTACTACAGTGGTGTATGTAGTAAGGATACACAGTCAAGTCATAAGAGAAAAAGACACCAGTGGAGTCTGGAGAAATCATGCGCAAGCTTCCTTATGCTCTCTCCCTCCTGTGAGGGTCGCAGAGTGCACCCCAGCAGCAAAATGCAGCGACATGCATGCAGTGTTTCTGCCCAGGGCCCATTAGAGATGCCAGCCTAAGGTTTTCCCTGGGGCCTGGTCACACTAGCACCCTCTGCCAGGCACATTCCAAATGTCCAGATCCCAGAAGGAAAGCAGGTGTTCAGCATAAACCACATTGTTTGTATAAGCAGTTTAGACACAGTGGGCCACTCTGATCACATCAGTGTAAAGAGCTGTTTACCAGCCAAGTTCTCAGGGCCAAGGGCCAACCTTGCAAGCAGGCATGACAGCCGTCTCAGCCCCGCTATGTTACCTCTTCTGCATGAATGGTAAGCTGAAATAGTCTCTGCCTTTTGGAAGCTCTGCTCTGTGAAACTGGGGAGAGAAACTTTCATCCAATCACTATCCCTGCAGACATAAACATGTCTCTGTGACAGTTTCAGGAAGAGAGGTGCAGCGTGCCGGGACAGCTCACACAGGAAGGTCAGCCATGGCCATGAATTTCAGGGGAGTCTCCCTAAGGCTTCCAGATGGTGGACCAGGGAAGATGAGAGGTGAGGGAAGAGCAGGGCGTAGGGAATCAGTGAGGGGCTTGATGAACAGCATAGTCTAACAGCCATAAGCCAGTTAAAGAAAGACAAGTATCACATGATCTCACTCATCTGTGGAATCTAATGAACAAAATAAACTGATGAACAAAATAGATCCAGAGACATAGAAGCATGGAACAGAGTGTGGAATCTCAGAGGGAAGGCAGAGGAGGGTCAGTGGGAAGAGATCAACTAATGAACTTGTACGCATATATGCACAACCCATCCACACACTCAGTAGGGTGTTGAATGTCTCGGGTGAAGGGTGGGGGTGGGCTAGAAGTCAATGTGGGGAAAAAAGAGACTTATATAATACTTTCAACAATAAAGATTTTTTTTTTTTTTTAAAAAGGCAAGTGCGAGAAACTGTCACAGCCAAGAGGAGCCTAAGGAGACATGAGGATTAAGTGTAAGATATCCTGAATGTGATGCTGGGAAAAATGACACTGGATAAAAATGAAGGAAATCTGAATAAAGTACAGACTTTAGTTAATTTTAATGTATTAGTATTAGTTCATCAATGGTAACAAAAGTACCACACTAATGTAAGATGTTAATAATAGGGGAAACTGTTACAGAGTATATGGGAACTCTGTGTTCCCAATTTTTCTGTACAGCTAAAACTATTATAAAATAAAAAGGCTTAGCCCTAACCGGTTTGGCTCAGAGCATTGGCCTGTGGACTGAAGGGTCCCAGGTTCGATTCCGGTCAAGGGCATGTACCTTGGTTGCAGGCACATCCCCAGTAGGGGGTGTGCAGGAGGCAGCTCACTGACGTTTCTCTCTCATCGATGTTTCTAACTCTCTATCCCTCTCCCTTCCTCTCTGTAAAAAAATCAATAAAAAAATATATCTATACTAATAAAAGGGTAATATGCTAATTAGATCAGGAGACCTTCTGGATGTCCTTCCAGAAAAAGCCATGGTGGCGGGGCCGAGGCAGAGGCGGTTAGGGGCGAACAGGCCAGGAGGGGAGGGCAGTTGGGGGTGAGCAGGCCTGCGGAGGGGGGCGGGGGGCAGTTGTGGGCGATTAGGCCGGCGGGGGAGCAGTTGTGGGTAAGCAGGCCAGCAGGGGGGGGCAGTTGGGGGCGAGCAGGCTGCTGGGGGGGTAGGTGGGAACAGTTGGGGGTGAGCAGGCAGGCAGGCAGAGTGGTTAGGGGCGATCAGGCAGGCAAGTGAGCGGTTAGGAGCCAGCGGTCCCAGATTGCAAGAGGGAGGTCCGACTGCCGGTTTAGGCCCAATCCTGGATCAGGCCTAAACTGGCATTTGGATATCCCCTGAGGGGTTCCAGATTGGAGAGGTGCAGGCCAGGCTGAGGGACACCCCCCGACCCCGTGCACAAATTTCGTGCACTGGGCCACTAGTATATAAATAAAATAAAATATAAAAAGCAAATAAAAGGCCATGTATCCAGAGTAGGCAGGGTGTAGCGAGGACCTAAAAAGTAGTGTGGCTCTAACAGAGAGGAGGGCTGGAGCTCCGCGTGGCATGGCACAGAGATCATGGGGAGGAGGAAGCTTCAGCCGACAGGTTTCACGGGAAGCTGGGTGTGTGTGTGCACGTGTGCATGGCGATTCAGTAACAAATGTGAAACCTTATGTCCTGCTCTCTTCCTTCAGTCCTGCTTTTTGTCTCACCTGAGTTTTATAGACAGGAACAGTACTTCTCAGGTATGGTGGTGAAATACCCCAGATCATTTGCAATGATCTCCAAGACTCTTAGTAAATCTTCAAAGCAACATTAATTAACTTCACCATCTCTACTCATGTTAAACACACACAATTTAAAGCAAAACACGTATTTTTGACCAGGAAAGGGAAGTCAAGGAATCAATAGCAGGGGTTTGGAACCTTTAAGTGTCTGAGGATAGAAGAACAATTACTTGATTACTGGTAGTACTTGGTCAGCATCCACTTGAATACCAAGCACAGAACAGTAAAACATAGATTCTTCCTCCAAGAAAATTACTAAATGAGATGTAAGACTTTTTAAAATTATAATTTTGAGCAAAACTAATGACATAAATTAACTATTTTTCTGTATTAACGTAATAGTAGTACGAACTTATCATGGAAGAGTCCTAACATCAGAGAGAGGCAGGTAGAGGGCTGACATTGTTGATAAATGGAGCCTGTAGAAGATGCAGAACTGTCCCAGCAAGCCTTCTCAAACTGGGGGAGCCTCAAACATGTGGGATCCTGGTGCCACACCAAGGTTTCCCAGAGTTAAGTCCTTCTGGAGGAGGGAGATAAGGGACAGCTATCACACTAGCAGCTCTCCTGCCTGAGATGTGGTCCTCAGAGGCTGACCAATTCGCTTACGAATTCACAACATACTGAGCAGGAAAATGCCAGTGTTGGCAGTTGCTTTGGGCCAAAATATACAGAGACCTGCAAGGACAGTGTTTGGGACTGTGCAAGGTGAAGACAGAAGAAGCCAAATTTTAACTCCACATCTGTATATAGAACTATGTGTCAGGCTTTTGATTATCCAAATGGCCTGAATTTGAAACAGGTAATTTCTGGGGAGCGCTCCCTCTTGAAAGCCTGTAATATTTCCTGAATTCCACAACTGACTTCCTAGAATTGGGTTTTTGGAGAGAATTCACTTATCCACTACAGAAGCACGGAATGTTAAAAGTCGCTCCAGATTTAAAAATTCTATGTGTGAAAGGAGGTGTGTAAAAAAACGAGAGTACTTTTCAGAACCAGCCAGGTTCTACCACTTGATGGTGTTAGATAATCAGAAACAAAAATTATTTCCTGCAGAAGAGGTTTGGGATCACCTCTTACACTTGTTTGGGGTCACCGGTGTGGCTCCTACTCCATTCCTCTTGCATGTCAAGTGGATGAGCCAGCTCAAACCCCTGAACATTTTTGCACAACCCCCACCCCCCTCTACCCCCTAACACATGTTCACTATGTGTCAGAACTCTCCGCACTAAATTACTTTTTGGCATCTACTTCCAACTTTCCCCCATATCTTATGCCCTCACTCTAAAAAGTAATAATACACATACTGGATAAATCTTTTAGAAATGAAGCAATGTTTATAACTCCAGCAGATAATAAAATGCACATGTTCAGGTATTTGTTATGAATTAGAAGCAGCCATTTAAAAAAATAAGGGTAGAAAATCAGTTCATCAAAGCTTTTAGTATAGAATCTAGCACTTACAATCACCACGTATGCATGGTCACACATGGTCACCATACATCCACCATATGCTTGCCTAAGCCCAAGAAAGCAGAACAGGCCAAGGTGGTCAGGCTTAAGAAATGACCTGAATTTCACAATGAGCCTTCTTCCCCAATATTTTGTAGTCTGAAGCACTCTACTGTAAAAATCCACACCTTTATGGGAGGGTCTGGGGCGGGGGGGAGGTGATGTGGCTTAAATTTCGCAGATTACAGACAGGCTCACTCTATGGGAGTGCCACTGCCCACCTCACCATGCAGTTGATCAAAGAAATAGAGCATCTGTGGTTAGGTCTGTAATGTACATGTTTGGCATCTGGTGATTTTCTAGGAAGTGCAGAAGTAAAACCTGTAGCCCTTTGAGAGAGTCTTAAATTACACAAGAAGCAGCCGAGTCTTGAGTGGACTTGCTGTCACTTGTCCCTTTTCTGTCTTTGTGCTGCCACCTATAGAGAAAAGGAAAACATGTTGTATCCCGAAGAAGGAGTCCCCTGAAGTCCCAAGCACCACCTGCACCTTCTAGAACAGAAAAGCAATGCGGGCTGGTTTAGGCTTCTGAGAATCAGCTATGCATTTTTGCTCCTGAGAGAAGACCTCAGGTGAGGGAGGGGTTTTGGTGGTGGCCAGCCTTGGCGATTTTCTAGGGCTCCTGGGAGTGGGTTGGTAAGAAACATATTTTCTTTCCAGTGTTTAAAGGAGCGAAATATAAAATAATGTTAAGGTTGCCCCAAACTTATGGAGCAAATACCATCATTTTAGAAAAAAAAAAAAAAAAAAAAAAAAGAGAATACATGCAACACACAAAAACAAGATTCTAACAAATAATTCTTAAACCATTGTTCTCTTTTCCTTTTGTTTTCTTTTTAAAAAGTGGATCCTTTTTTTTAAATAATAGGAAGCCTTATGGAGACTTCCCATGTATAAAAAGTATAAATATAGACTTGCTGAAGTATTAGTCCCTAATATCCTCTGAACAAGGTTAATCACTATAAGCTGGTTTCTCACCGAGTACAAAGTCAAGCATACTTTATTCTGAAGCTAAAAGTTACCAGGAAAAAAAAAGTTGATGGAAATCAGATTTCTATCCCAAAGCGTAGATAAGATGTGACAGAGGTTAGACCTTTCTGATCACTCACATCACCAGGGCTATGTCCACTTCCCGGCCCAGCCTTTCCCATAGCCCCAGGACTACCCGACATGTTCATCTATCTGCTCTCTAGAACAGAAACTTCCTGAAGGCAAGTATATTGCCTGCCATGTTGACAGATACGTTCCTAGTGCCTAGAACATTTGGCACATAGCAGGTGTTCTTAAAGCAGCTAATGGATCTAAGCTTATTCTTTGGCTTCTTTTTTTTTTTTTGAAAGAACTAATAACGTAACTTCAATTTTCACATATTCTGATTAAAACAAGTGTAAGATAACAATTCATTTAGTGTCTGTGAAGAAGCTGACTCCTCTGTAAATCACATGTGGTTTTTTTCCTTTCTCAAACAGGCTGGATTAATGTGAGGCCATCAAAACACATGTATTAATGAAAGCACAGTAAATGCAAAGAAGCTGACAGTTGAATTAAATATTTGACATGTGAATGCACCAGCTAAGTAGAAGCCTTACTGAAATTCAGGCTCACTACTGCTGAGGATAAATTGGCCTGCAGAATTTATTATGAATAAAGCAAGAAGATGAAGAAGAAATCCGAGTTTTCTTTCTTAAAATAAAATTCACAATTAAATCAGACTACTGAAGAGTAAAAGGCCATAGAGCCACATAATCAATGGCATGGATAAGAATCTTGAGGAGGCAAAAAAGGAAGGGGCCTGGGCCTCAGGGGGATGGGCAGCACAGCACTGCCACCACCAGTGTGTGCGACCTCACTTGGACCATCTCTAAAACAGAAAACCCCTTTGTGGTCTGCCTTAGAGGGTTGTTGTGAAGATTAATCTAGCTGCTGATGTGGGACATCGGCAAACACTGTAAAGTACTATTAAACGTAAGGTAGGAAACCTTGTTGTAAGCCTAAGGGCCCCGAGGACTATATAAATCTCTGTATAAAAAGTGTATAAATCTAATCATTTCCCCATTATTCAGACAAGGTCAAAGCCTGTAGGCATCTTCCCAGGACACCAAGGAAATAGCCCTGCACTCTGCCTTCCTAGACAGGGAGCTCTCTGTCTTCCATGGAGAGGTTCGATGCAGCTCACTCTGGAAATCGCCACATTTTTTATTAATCCTGGAGAAAGAGCTGTTTGGGAGAAAATATGTGATACATGGCGGCTAGTCAAGCAAGATCCACTTTAAGAACAGAGAAAGTTAACCCTCACCTATGTGAAGAGGCTATCTTTTAAATCTGGTGAGGGGTGGCTTCCCAGGATGTAGCCCAAGTTAGAGAGAAGGGGAATTTGGTGCAGAGAGTCTGGGAGTCTGAGGTCCTGAATTTAAGTTCTGGCTCAGTTCTTTAGTAGCTGTGTGACCTCAGGCAAATAAGCTGACTTTACATTTTCAACTGAAATAATTCAACTGTAAAATAAACCAAGTGTGTCATATGGTTTCTGGAAGTATTAAACACATAAGGTCACGTGGAAAATGCTTAAAAATTGCGAAGCATTTTGTCAGTCTTTATTACCTTCAATAATTGTGCTCTTTGCATTTCTTTCCACTGCAAAGTAATATAATCTATGGGAAATAAAGAAAAGAAATATATACCCTGAAAAACACAACAGCTGGTATGGGCATGTTGGTGTATTTCCTTCCAGAGAAACATATGAGTTAACCCATCTAGAGTTAGAGGGGGACCTGGTACACAGTAAGCACTGATGGGTACTAACTCTAAAAGCATTTTCCTCAGAGGTACAAAGGAGATGATGCTTCCCCAAGTAGCAACTTGGGGAAGGACATAAACAACTCAATGGTCAGGTCTCATCTCACACAGATGACTGCTGGCCAGCAATGCTGGTCACTTGTTCATGGATCACCGAATTAAGGTGGGCCTGGGACTACTGCCAGGTATAATCCAGCTAATTTAAATTGCCTTTTTAGACCAGTTACTTCTTCTCTCCCGCCCTCCCTCCCTCAAGTTAATCTTCACCTGATTTTTAAAAAAATTGATTTGAGAGAGGGAGAGAAACATCAATGTGAGAAACATAGATTGGCTACCTCGCACACAAAACCTGACTGGGAGTTGAACCCGCAATACAGGTATGTGCCCTGACCGGGAATCAAACCCAAAACTTTTTGATGTATGGGGCATACAATATAGACAGCATTGTACATTTAGTATGTAAACAGGTACATTTTAGTTTCTCATTCCAAATTGCCTTTGTGCTTTGCTAAGGCCCCAAGTAAGAGAAATATGATCCCAGGAATGGACTGCAGCATACTAATAGACCCTGACCAACAAAACATAATTCCACCTAACATTCACATTAAACCTGATGGAGGAGCATGTCCTTGGGAGTGCGGAAGTATAAATCTTTGAAGATGAAAGAGCCTGAGCCAAAGTACAAGGAAAATTTAAATTGAAGATAATCCAGACTGAAAAAAGAAAGAATGTTGGTAATCTGAGATTAATTTCAGAAATATATACTGTTTGATGAAAGAGATGGGGGCTCGTGTGTGTACAGTAGTTTTATAATTTGTAGATAGTTTTTGAAGCTTTTCCCAAACTCAGCACATTAATAATAAAAAAATAATGTAAGAGAAGCAAAGGGCCGAAAGATTTGAATAAGCTCAAGAATCCTTATGTTTGGTATGATAAAGTCTAAAAAGGCTCTAGTTTGAAATTCCTTAAAGAGTTTGAAAACATGGATATATATGTGCCTGTGTATATGTGTGTTTATACACACACACACACACACACACACACTAGAGGCCCAGCGCACAATTAAATCATGCACGTGTAGGGTCCCCTAGGCCTAGCCTGCCATCAGGGCCATGTCCGCTGCCCTGCAATGCCTTGCACGCTCCGCAAACACTGCCGGCACCCTGCGACACTTCGCCAACACTGCTGGTGCCCCGGGGGGAGGGGAAGGGGTTGGAGAGAGGACCCGAGAGGTGCTCAATGCACCTCCTGGTGACTGGTCGTTTGGTCATTACAGTGTTACGGCCACAGGCCTTTTATAATATAGATGTTTGTGCATATAAATATTGGGTGTCACTATCCTAACTTTATGGCACACTGCCCTACAACTATAGCTGTTTTGGGAATTAAATAAGTTATTATATGTAAAGTGCTCATAATACTGCCAAACTCATAAATGCTATATAGTGTCAGTATTATTAGTTATTGATATTATGAAATCATCACATGAAAAATGGGAAATTAGCAGTTTCAAAGTATCTCAAAAAACTGAGGGGCATTTTACAAAATAACTGATCTGTATTTTCAAAATGCTAAGGTCACTGAAAGACAAAGAAAGATTAAGAGACTCTGACACATTAGAAAAAGGAGAGGAGCTATGACAAATAAATGCAATATAGGTTAATGGATTAGATTATGCAACAGAAAAACATTAGTATAAAAACAAGCAAAACTCAAATAAGGTGGTAAATTAATTAATAGTATTGTATTATTGTAAATTTCCTGGTTTTGATAGTTGTACTATGCTTATGTAATGTGTTAATGTTACAGGAAGCTAGATGAAGGGTATATATATATATATATAAACTCTATGTTGTTTTTGCAACTTTTCTATAAGTCTAAAAATATTTCAAAATAAAAAAATAGAGAGAAATAGGCCCAGAAATGAGAGAGATGATGAAACTACCAAGCAAGGACATTTAAGCAGCTATTATAGTTATAATGAAGTATTTAAAAGAAAACGAGTATAATGAGGAAAGAAATTGGAAGACATAAAAAAGAATCAATGGGGGAGATCTAAGATGGTAGCCGACAGGGCAGCAGGCTGCAAGATAGTGTGTGAGTGAGAGAGCAAAAGGAGAGTGTGTGGATATGCAGGGAGTGTCTGTATTTGTGAGTGAGGAACAGTTATATTCCACAGGACTGTTGGGGACTGGCAGAAAGGCTCCCCTGTCTGGGTAGCCTCTACTACTGCTGAAATCTCTCCTGGAGCAGCCTGATCTGCCGCAGAGACTGCACCATCTTTAAGGGGAGAGTGGCTGTGATTGAAGCCCAGCCTTACCTTCAACTGGGGAGACCTCGGATACCTCCTGGGACCCTACAACCACAACACCCAGGGACCAGCTGCCTCAGCTGTGAACCTACGAATATTGAGACTCCAGCCTCCCTAGCCATGGGCACCATTTTGTCCAGGGAGATAGAAAATGGCAGCCGAATAGGTGGATGGGTCTGGCGCCTTCTCACAGAGCAGATAGAAGAAACAGCTGAATCAAACAACATCCACATGGAGTTGGTGAATTAAACACAGCTGGTGAGACAATCTGTGGACAGAAAGGTCAGAGGTCTCCTGAAAGAGGTGGGATCGGGGTTCTGGGCTGGAGGGAGAGACACATGCAACTGGGACTAGAGTCTAAGAGGGAGACTGTGCTGCACCAAGTCCGTGTCCCTTGAGGGCAGTGTAGCACTTGACTGTAGAAGGGGTCCACAGGGCTGCTGGCAGCTGGGGACTCTAGATCTAAGTCCACAGCCATGGGAGGCTGTGCTCAGAAAGGCAGCCTGAAGTTCTGCACTGGCCATGCAGTGCTGAGGTGGGGTGGGGGGGAGAGATGTGCAGTGGCACAGTTGTTCTGTCTTTTTATTTTCCTTGCTTTTACTCACTAAACCCAGTGCACAGGATTTTTCAATTACAAACACTCACCAAGACTGTAGGGGAAAGTTATTTCTGTGGAAATTGGGGATCAGAATAAGGAGAGGTGAGCAGGAAACCAGCTTTGGGTCAATCTGTCCCTCCAACTCAGTATTAAGTGCAGCAGGGAAAGAAGAATCTAAACACTGGGTTGAGGGGCCATTTGATCCCAGAAACTAATATAAAAACACCGCCACCCAGGGGTTGTGTTAGAAATTGACGCTTGTGTAAATACAACTGAAGGCAGACAGAGAAACAAAGTGAGCAGAGAGATCCCATCTGCTTGAAAACAAGGTTGTGGCTTATGGTACAGAGAAGCAGTGGACCGCAGAGAATTTCAACACTGTGCAGAATACCTGACAGGAAACAGATGTGCCACACAGAACATTAGAGAGGGGTCTTAAACCAGCCTCCATAGGTCATTGAAGCTCCGCTGAAGTGAACGACCTTCACTGTTTCACTTTTTTATTTTTTATCTTTTACTTAATAAACTAAAATTTTTTTTCTCAATTGATTTTACTTTTTTATTATATTTTTATTTTTAATTACTATTATTTTATTTTTGAATTAGTGTTCTACATTTTATTTTTACTTTTCTTTTAGCATTATTTTACTCTATCTCAATTTTTCTTTTATGCCAACACTCTCTTCCTCACTTTCCCCCCTTTTTTTTGTCCTGTTTCTCTTACCCGGTTCATGGTTTAGTTTTTCTCTATC
This sequence comes from Plecotus auritus, assembly GCF_963455305.1. Classification (NCBI taxonomy): domain Eukaryota; kingdom Metazoa; phylum Chordata; class Mammalia; order Chiroptera; family Vespertilionidae; genus Plecotus; species Plecotus auritus. Next base: position 95,450,332 of record NC_137772.1, on the reverse strand, counting down.
CTTTCTTTTTACTCCCTGTTAAAAATTGATCTTACTCATATATCTAATTTCCTCTCCCCAGCTCTAAGTCCATGCACACTTTTCTCTTTCTTCACTAGCCAAAATATTTTTTTTCCCTTTTTTTTCCTTTTTCTTTCTGACTTCTTGTTGTTGTTGTTTGTTTGTTTGTTTGTTTGCTTCTGCTTTTCCTCTACTTGTCCTCTTCTACTAATAGCTTAATTAGTTTCAATCACCAACTCAGGCCTATCTACTCTCTATAAAATTTTTTATATCTATCTATCTATCTATCTATCTATCTATCTATCTATCATCTATCTATCTACCTACCTACCTACCTATCTATCTACCTACCTACCTACCTATCTATACACACACACACATACACTGAGTGGCCAGATTATTATGATCTCTGAATGCATAATAATCTGGTCACTCAGTGTATATCCTATATAATAAAAGGCTAATATGCAAATTGTCCCCTCGACCAGGAGTTCGACCAGCAGGCAGGCCGGCCAACCGCCCATGTCCCCTCCCCCTGGCCAGGCTGGCCGGATCCCACACATGCATGAATTCATGTACCGGGCCTCTAATACACACACACATACACACACACACACGTGTGTGTATCATTACCAAACATGTGTGTGTGTGTGTGTGTGTATATATATATATATGTGTGTGTGTGGGGGTATATATACACACACTGAGTGGCTAGATTATTACACGTTCAGAGATCATAATAATCTGGCCACTCAGTGTATATATAATTTTTCTCTTTTTATTTTGTTTTTTACTTTTCTTCTTATACACACATTCTCTTTCTACCTCCTCTATACTGAATTGTGGCCATTTCCCCATTTATTCAATTCCTTGACATTACCTTCTGGAACTAAGCTCTGCCTCTTCAGATTCATCTGAGTTTTTGTTGTTTGGGTGTTTGTTGTTTGCTATTTTGGATTAGTTGTTGTTTGTTGTTTAGATTGTTCTTCTCTGGGTGTTTGTTGTTTGCGTTTTTTGGATTAGTTTATGGTTTTTTGGAGTTTTCTCCCCATATACATACATTTTTCCACCTTCTTTTTTCTTCTTTCTTCTCTCACATTTTTTCCTTTTCTCAATATCATTTTTGCACTCCTTTCTCTTCCCTAATTCTCTTTTCTCTGGTGGTCAACTTTGTTTGGGGTTATTGGTATTGTGAATATATTTGTGTTTGGTGCCCTGTGTATTGTGTCTTGTGTTGTATTTTCTGTCTTTAAGTCAATGCAGGAGAGAGAGATACATAACCAGACACACTGAGAGGAGCAAACATGGGGAGACAAAGAAACAGCCCCCATAGGAAAGAAAAGGAGGCATCACCAGAAAATGAAGTAAATGAAATGGAAGCAAGCAATATATCAGAGAAAGAATTCAGAGCAATGTACATAAGGATGCTGAGAAGGATGGAAGACAAATTCAACAATATGCATAAGAACCAAAAGGAAATGAAGAACCTAAAAGAAATGAAGAGTGACATAGGTGCAATAAAGAACACAATAGAAAGCATCAACAGTAGACTAGAAGAAGCGGAGGACTGCATCAGTGAGCTAGAAGACAAGGTAGAAAAAAATTCCCAAGCAGAGCAGCAACTGGAAAAAAAAATAAAAAACAGGAGGCTAGCCTAAGGGAACTTTGGAGAACATGAAACGAAACAACATCTGCAAAACAGGGGTGCCAGAAGGAGAGTAAACTGAGCAAGGAATAGAAAAACTGTTTAAAGAAATAATGACAGAAAACATCCCTGATATTGGGAAGAAAAAAGTCACACAAGTCCAAGAAGCTCACAGAGTCCCAAGCAAGATGAACCCAAAAAAGCTGACACCAAGACACATCAAAATTAAATTGGCATACACCAATGACAAAACAAGAACCTTAAAGGCTGCCAGAGAGAGGCAGAAAGTTATCTACAAGGGATCTCCATCAGATTATCGACTGATTTCTCAACAGAAACACATCAGGCCAGAAGGGAATGGAATGAAATATACAAAGTCATGCAAAGCAAGGGTCTAAATCCAAGAATACACTACCCAGCAAGGCTATCAATCAAAATTGAGGGTGAAATCAGGAGCTTCAAAGACAAAAAAAAAGGACTAAGGGAGTTTATCATTACCAAACCAGCAATGCAAGAAATGTTAAAGGGTCTGCTGTAAAAAGAAGAAATAGGAAGGGAAGCAGGAACACAGGCATAAAGAATAAAAATGGAGATAAACTAGTACCTATCAGTAATAACCTTAAATGTAAATGGTTTAAATGCCCCAATCAAAAGACATAGGGTAGCAGAGTGAAGAAGAAAACATGACCCATATATCTTCTGTCTATAGGAAACCCACCTCAGAACAAAGAACTCACACAGACTGATGATGAAGGGATGGAAAAAGGTTTTTCAGGCGAATGGAAAGGAAAAGAAAGCTGGGGTAGCAATATTTAAATCTGACAATTAGACCTCAAAGTGAAGGCCATAACAAGAGATAAGGAAGGCCACTTCATAATACTAAAGGGATCAATTCAACAAGAAGATATAACTCTGATAAACATGTATGCAATTCAACAAGAAGATATAACTCTGGTAAACATGTATGCACCCAATACAGGAGCAACCAAACACTTAAAAACACACACACACAAAAAAAACTTCTGGAAGATATCAAAGGAGAGATAGACTGCAATACAGTCATAGTAGGGGACTTTAATACCCCACTAACACCAAGGGGCAAATCCTCTAAGCAAAAAATAATCAGAAAAACATCAAGCCTAAATGACTCACTAGATCAGATGTAATTAACTGACATCTTCAGAACATTCCAACACAAAGCCACAGAATATACGTTTTTCTCAACTGCACACAGGTCATTTTCAAAGACAGACTACATATTGGGACAGAGGCAAAGTCTCTTCAAATTCAAGCAGTCCGAAATCATATCAAGCATATTCTCAGATCACAATGGCATATAATTAGAAATCAAGTACAATAAAAACAATTGGAAAAAAAAAACACCTGGAGGCTAAATAGCATGCTGTTAAATGATGATTGGGGTACTAAAGAGATCAAAGAAGAAATAAAAAGCATCATGGCAACAAATGACAATGAAAACACAACAATCCAAAATCTATGGGACACAGTGAAAGCAGTCTTGAGAGGGAAGTTCAAAGCTCTATGGGCCTACCTCAAAAAAAAAAACAAGAAAAAAAATGGCAATAAATTATCTAACCCTACAACTCAAAGAATTAGAAAGAGAGTAACAAGAAAAGCCCAGAATAAGCAGAAGGAAGGAAAGTGCAGAAATAAACGACATAGAGACAAAAAAACAAAAAAATACAAAAGATCAACAAAACCAAGAGCTGGTTCTTTGAAAGGATAAACAAGATTGATGAACCTCTAGCCAGGCTCACCAAGAAGCAAAGTGAGAGGACCCAAATAAACAAAAACAGAAATGAAAGAGGTGAAGTAACAACCAACCCTACAGAAATACAAAGGATTATGAAAAAATACTATGAACAACTCTATTCCAAAAAAATGGACAAGTAGACAAAATGGACATATTCTTAGAAAAATACAAGTTCCCAAAACTCAATCAGGAACACTAAAATAACCTGAATAGGCCAATAACTACCAAGTAAATTGAAGCAGTGATCAAAAATCTTCCAGCAAACAAAAGCCCTGGTCCAGACGGTTTTACAGGGGAGTTCTACCAAGCATTCAAAGAACTAAAACCTATCCTCCTCAGACTATTCCAAAAAATTCAAGAGGAACACTGCCATGCTCTTTCTATGAAGCCAGAATTACCCTAATTCCAAAACCAGATAAAGACACCACAAAAAAAGAGAACTACAGGCCAATATCCTTGATGAACATAGATGCTAAAATGCTCAACAAAATTCTAGCAAATCGGATTCAGCATTACATTAGAAAGATCATACACCAAGACCAAGTGGGATTTATTCTGAGGATGTAAGGATGGTACAATGTCTGCAAATCAATAAATGTGATATGTCACATAAACAAACTGAGAGACAAAAATCACATAATCCTATCAACTGGTGCAGAAAAAGCATTTGACAAAATCCAACACCCTTTCTTGATAAAAACTTTCAGCAAAGTTGGAATAGAGGGATTACACCTCAACATAATAAAAGCATTATATGACAAACCTACAACCAACATCATACTCAATGGGCAAAAACTAAACTCATTTCCCCTAAGGGAACAAGTTTGGGATGCCCACTTTCACCACTCCTGTTCGATATAGTACTGGAAATGCTAGCCATAGCGATCAGACAAAATGAAGAAATAAAAGGCATCCAAATTGGAAAAGAAGTTAAACTGTCTTTATTCGCAGATGACATGATAGTATACATAGAAAACCCCAAAGACTCCATTCTAACTCATTAATTCAGTCCTCTGCTTCTTCTAGTCTACTGTTGAACCTCCCCTGGCATTTTTTATTGTAGCTATACCACTTTTTATTTCTTCCTGGTTTTTGCATAGGTTGTTGATTTTCTTGTCCATCTGGTATATGAACTGTACGACCATTACTCTGAATTATTTTTCTGTCATGTTGCATGCCTCAGTTTCACTTATTTCCTTTCTTGGTGATTCCTCTTTTTCTTTCCTCTGAGGATTGTTTCGTTGTCTCCCCATTCTAACAATCAACAGAGGGTCCAATGACTGAGATGTGGTGGCCTGGGCCTTGTGCTGTGGGAGCTTCACGCCACCTAAGTGTCACTGAAGAGCTCTGAAACCCAGATATGTGGCTGCCGTGGGTCTGTGGGAGCTCCGCTTGCCAAGGATCAGTCACTTGTGCTCAGTGTGGCCTCATGCGTATACCTAGAATCAGGGACTCAGCCTGCACTGTGCTGAAAAAGAGACCCTGCTGTTGTGTGCCAAAAATCGGAGTCCCCTAGCGTGTGCCCGGAGTCAGTGTCCCCCTGTGCCCGTGCCGATAATTGAGTATTTGAGTCTCTGTCGCTTGGTGTGGCCTCACGCTGAGAATCAGGTCCCTGTGTGCGCATGCACTGAGTATTGGAGTCACTGGGTCTTAGTGTGCATGTACTCAGAATCAGGGATCCCGTGCATGGGCGATGAGGAACAGAGTCAAGTCACTGGTGCTCAGTGCTGCCTCTCATGTGGAGAATGAGGGTCCCCAGTCTGCTTGGGGGACTGGGTTGCACAGCCGCCCTGCGCTGTGGGAGACAGACTTCCGTGTACCCTCACCCAGAATCAAAGTTAGGTGGCACAGCTGCCCTGAGTGTGCCTGGGGTCTGGTGGCGGGAGTGCACACTGCAGGAAACAAACTCCCTGTGTCTGTGCACCCAGGCTCAAACCCAGCGCAGCCTCCCTGTGTGGGTGTGGGGTCTGTTCGCGGGAGTGCGAGCTGCGGGAAACAAACCCCCCGTGTCTGCATGCCCAGGCTCAAATTTAGCCTCCCTGTGTGGGCAGGAGGCCTGCCTATGCGGAGAGGGTCTAGCAGTTCCTATGCTGCTACAGCATGCCAGCAGGGAGGGGGATGGGCTCTGGACTCACAGAAATCCGCAGTCAGTTGCCTGGAGTCTTGGTGTCCCTGCGTCTGCAGCTGTGGTCGCAGGTCTTTTACCCGAGTGGCTGCAGGGTCCCGGTTTGCATCTGAGACCAGATTGGGTGGTTGTGAGGCTAGGTTCCTAGTCTCAAGCAGCTCTGTTCTTCAAGATGGTGTGGTTTCTGTGCTGGTGGTGTCCTCCCTGGATTGTTTGCAGTGACAGTGGGGTTTTGCCGTCCAAGACCTCCTGGTTTGGCAAGCCCCTGGAAGACCCACAGGATCTGACTGTCCCTATCTCTCTCTCTCTCTCTCTCTCTCTCTCTCTCTCTCTCTCTCTCTCTCTCACACACACACACACACACACACACACACACACACACACACACCACACACGTCCACACACTCCTCTATCGCTCCCTCACTCTCTCACACACTCTCCCTCCCTACCTTCTTGCCAGTCACTATCCTACTTTTTTCTATTTTCTACAAAGAACATGTTTTCATCGTAAAACAGAAAATGCCATTAAACAAAGCCAAAAACTAAAGGCTCTTAAAAAGTAGTTTTTCAGATAGCTTTGCTATCTGATTTCTCTCAGTATACTAAAAACCGTATTGCTATAGCTACCATTTGGCAAAGTTGCATAAAATAACACTCTCAGATATTGTCACATGTCAGTTTATTGAGAAAATTGAGATGCTAGAGGTTGACTCTAGTCGCTTGATTACTTTTCAATATGTCAAAGAAGACTCCAAAGTCCACAGCCATTTAGTTACACAATTACTTTCCCATATTTTGTTCAGGAACATAAAATTTAAATACAAAGAAATGTTCAAGTGAATCTAAAAACTGCTCATTTTTTTATTTCAAAGGATGGTGATTAAGGGTCAGGAAGTACAGTGACATGGAGGAAGGACAAAAGTGGAACATGTGGAAGATAAAACATTTTTGCTGGATTTCATTTTTCATTTTCAAAGTTTCAAATCTTTTCAACTTTTTTTTTTATTTTTTGCACCAAAAAAGGAATCAATACTTTTCATTCCAGACTTGTCAACTTTAGCCAACGCCTTTTGAGCTGCAGTCATTTTGCTATTTTTCTGTTCATGAAAATAAGAGAAAAATTGTTTCAAATGCAACATTTATAAATCACACATGCAAATCAAACCAGACCGTGCATGGCTCAAGGTTCATGAAGGGAGGTAAGCATTTGCTAACATGCTTCATAAGGGAGTGTTGATTTTAAAAAGTTCTGATTTCAATTCAGAATTCAAACCTAAGAGACAAAGTATGTTAAAAGAGGCAGGAGACAAACTGCTGCCTTCCCTGAAGTGGAATGTCACAACCAATGGTTTGCTATAGGGGAATAATTCTGGAGCGTGCATTAAGTGCAATAACACAAACTATGGAACTGACACAGGCAGCAATTGCCAGAGGAAGGAATTACAGCCTTCTATTACTACATGATGAATAATTCACACCAATTTACCATCTGATTTTATTCAGAGGTTCTAGAGAAACCAAGAACATATATGGTGATAGAAGGAGACTTGATTTGGGGTGGTAAACACACAGTACAATATACAAATGATGTATTGTAGAACTGTATACCTGAAACCTATATAATTTCATTAACCAATGTTACCCCAATAAATTCAATAAAAATAAATTTTAGAAAATGTTACCATATTCAAAAGGTAACCAGCTAGCTGGCCTATTTTCCCCTCTAACAACAAAATACTTTCCAAAAAGCTGACTCCAAATATTTCTGCTTTGTAAATTGCTCTCTCTTCCTGGTCACTGTTTTTTTTGTTTGTTTGTTTAGTTTTGTTTTCTTTTTTGACACGTCCTACCTAGCAAAAGGTAAATAGCAGCTAATTTTATTTTGATGCATCACAACTTGTTCAACAGAAGCATAAATAATGGGAATCAGCAAAGAAAAAAAGTTAGCTGCCTCTCTGGGAACTGTGAGACAAAGTTATTGCCAAAGTATCTTTTAGGACATAATACATGATCCCTGAAATTTTGCTTCTTACATTCTGTCACTTATAATTTAGTAGGGTTAGTGACAGTCTCTGAGATAAGTCATCCCCTGCATTTAACTGACATCCTATTATCTCACTGGTGCTATGCCCTAGAGCAGTGGTCGGCAAACTGCGGCTCGCGAGCTACCGCAGTTTGCCACTCTGTTGACTAATGAGTTTGCCGACCACTGCCCTAGAGCAGCGGTCGCCAACCTTTGGGACCTCACGGACCACCCACCGGTTGGCAGCTGCTGCCCTAGGAGATACAATGGGCAGTTAAAAGTGTGGGGCAGAAATACTTCTCACAGAGAAAGTCAAAAATACCCCTGCTTACAGAAACCATGGAGATAACCAGGTATTTAGCCATATCTCAAATTGGATTATCCCCTGATATCACATGCCCAGATAAATTATATATAAAGAATAAAATTTATTTAAAAACTTTAAATTATAAGGGGAGAATATGTGAAAATCTAAGTGGAAGTTAACTCCATTTTAGGATAGGCAAGGTCTTTCTAAGCATAAAAATAATGAGAAAAATCATAAAGAAGAGCAATTTCTATATTCAATCCTGAGAAAAAACTTAAAACTATTTAAAAATGAAAAGGCTGAACACAAATTTGGAAATTCTTTGTAACTTCCTTATATGTCATGAAAAGTATGAAGAGCCTCAACTTAGAACAGGCTCTTACAAATCAACGAGGAAAACATTACTATCCTAATATAAAAACAGGCATAAATGCAAATGGCCAATAAGCATTTGAAAAATACAACTAACTTTCTAGTTACAGAAATGTAGCCTAACTACACAAACACTTTCAAGAATAAAAATAATAATCAGTGTTGTCAAGAATAGAAGATGAATACTCATCAGGAATAATGGTTAGGAGTACAAATTTCTACCACATTTTTAAAAGCATTTTATATATATCTATACTAATAAAAGGATAATATGCTAATTAGACCTGGTCGACCGGACATCTTCCGGTCATCCGGTCCTCCTTCTGGACAAAGCCATGGTGGCGGGGGCTGAGGCAGAGGCGGTTAGGGGTGATCAGGCTGGCAGGGGAGCAGTTAGGGGTGATCAGGCCGGCAGGGGAGGACAGTTAGGGGCAATCAGGCCAGTTGGCAGAGGGGTTAGGGGCGATCAGGCAGGCAGGCAGAGGTGTTAGGGGTGATCAGGCAGGCAGGCAGAGTGGTTAGGGGCGATTAGGGAGGCAGGCAGGTGAGTGGTTAAGAGCCAGTGGTCCCATATTGAGAGAGGGATGCCCGACTGCAAGAGGGATGTCCCTGTGGGATAGGGCCTAAACCGGCAGGCCAGACATCCCTCGAGGGGTCCCAGATTGGAGAGGGAGCAGGTCGGGCTGAGGGACCCCCAACCCCTGTGCACAAATTTCATGCACCGGGCCGTTAGTATCTCAATAATTATGGAAGGAGCTCATGTTTTCTAAGCTCTTACTCTCAGTTCTAAATTATGTCTAATGAAATAATCAGATGCAGACTATAAATCAGAATGTGTATCACTTCATAAAAACAAAAAATAAAGAAGTTAACTATGTGTTCAAAAATAAGGGAATGAATGAATAATCTATATTTCATATGGTAAAATAACACACAAGTGAATTTGATGAAAAATTAATAAATTTTCAAAGCATGCTTAATAACATGTAAACATTCTCACAATATAGTGATAAATGAAAAGGCAGAACCCAAAATTATATATCAGTGCCAATTTAAAAACATGATATAAATTTATAATGCATGTTTAAGATAAAACTTAGTAAGAAATGTTATAAAATATTTGCCTAGGTGATTATTAAATCGTGGAATTATTACCAATTTTTGTCATCATCATAATTTCTGGGAAGCTTCTGGACAGTAGAGTTGAAAAAACATTATCTATGGCAGCTCCCTCCCTCTGCCCCACCCTATGCCTCTGAATACATGCAAAGATTAGGCACACTTTTGCTAAGTACATTGCGCCTTTCTTAAGATTCCTAAAGGCTTCCTTGCTGGACATTTTCATTGTCATTCACAATTTTGAATTAATGTTTAAGTCAAAAAAATAAATTTAAGTCACAAGTTAATAATTCTTCATGGTTAAGATTGTAAAATCAGCCCTAACCGGTTTGGCTCAGTGGATAGAGCATCAGCCTGCAGAGGGAAGGGTCGCGGGTTTGATTCCGGTCAAGGGCATGTACCTTGGTTGTGGGCACCTCCCCAATAGGGGGTGTGCAGGAGGCAGCTGATCGATGTTTCTCTCTCATTGATGTTTCTAACTCTCTATCCCTCTCCCTTCCTCTCTGTAAAAAATCAATAAAATATATTAAAGAAAAAAAAAAGATTGTAAAATCAGCCCTAGCCAGTTTGGCTTAGTGGATAGAACGTTAACCTGTGGACTGAAGGGTCTTGGGTTTGATTCCAGTCAAGGGCATGTATGTTGGTTCTGGTCAGGGCATGTGCCTGAGGCAACCAATCAATGTGACTCTCTCACATGATGTTTCTGTCTTTCCCCATCCCTTTCACTCTCTAAAAAACTCAATGGAAAATATCCTTGGGTGAGGATTAATAAAAAACAGAAGGATTGTAAAATCACAATAGCATGCAATTGTTCCCAGATGTCCCCACGCAGCATCACTCACTGAGTCCAAGTGTATGCCACTATGTCTGGACACACATACCTTTTCAGTCTTCATATCTTTGGTATTAAACTTAGTGTAATCTTCTTTTGCTTCTACAGGCTCATCTGATAACTTTACCTTCTGCAAATGTTAGAGCAGTGAAATGGTGTAAAATGCCACCTTGACATATCAATCAATTTAAAAAGAACCAATGGGCAATTTGGACCCACACTAAGGCCAAATTAAGCAGCTGACCCTGCAAATGGCTTTTTTCTTTAACAAGCTCCTTTACATTTTGCTGATTATCCAGAGAACTAAGCCACACAGCCCTTCTGAGGAATAGTTTTGGTGATGGGGGACATAAGTAGGAAAGTCCTAGCCCCAGTCTCTAGGAGTATTAATCACATGTTTTGCATGCACTAGGGATAGAGACTGCTGACTTCCAGGAAAGTTTAAGGGGGTGAATGCAGGCACAAAAGCAAAGACTAGAATTTCCTTGCAGGGGTCCTCAAACTATGGCCCGCGGGCCACATGCGGCCCACCGAGGACATTTATCCGGCCTGCCGGGTGCTGCTGCCTGTCCTGCTTAGCAGCCGACTCGTCGCGGGCCTGCAGTGCGCATAGGAATTTGTTCATAGTTTTTTTTTTAAACTATAGTCCGGCCCTCCAACGGTCTGAGGGACAGTGAACTGGCCCCCTGTTTAAAAAGTTTGAGGACCCCTGCTAAGGTGTTCAGCCAGAATCTCCACTTCATTCACCTCCTGGGCTGGTGTAATGTCCATTTAGAAACAGCACTTATTATCATCTTTATATAGTTTCATGTTGTTACCTCCTTTCAATTCAATAATCTCATTTTATCATGTAAGAACAACTTCACAAAACAAGCAGCCAGAGAAAGAAGGAAGCACAGAGATGTTAAACAAAAAACTTAAGGCCACAGAGCAGAGGACATAGTGTGAGATCTCAATTTCTGTACAAGTGCTCTTTCCATTAGGCACAATGCAACTGAATTGACCTTTACTTCGTGTTTTCCTTTTTCACATGAGCATTTTGCACCAATGAGCGTGAGAATCTTGTCAAGAGCTAAACTTAGCCTTAATATTCACATTATAGAGGAATCATGCCACATTTATTATGTAAAGAACACATAGCAGGGCTGATAAGTCTTCAGCATAGAGTATTGAGTACACAGAGATTCCAACTCAGAATTTTACAGATCTTCAGGTATAGGGGGATAAATGGTGAAGAAAAAAATAATAATAAAATAAAGAAAAGAAAAAAAATAATTTTGCAGATCTTCAAGCTCTTTGTGGACACCAAGTTGACAAGACCCAATATGGATCCACCCTAGGAAATACATATTTGATCCCAGCTTCATTCTTCGAACCCCGGCTTTTGCTAAACACTGAACTGGGAGGGTGTTAAAAGATGCCACAGCCCATGTATATCAGGGGATAAAACAACATACTTTAAATTCTTCACTGGAACAAACAGAGGGGCATCTGGGAATATGTCACATAATAGGAAAAACCTTCTCTTGACCACACAGTAACCTTTAGCAAATGAATCTTCAAAAGAAAAAAACTAGTTTATCATGTATGAACTTTGTACTAGTAAAGTGAATGTAAGTGATCAAGCAACATTCTTAAGAATACATGTTTCTACTAAAATTAAGACGTGTTTAGGTGATGCACATTTTTACTAGGAAAGTATCTTCAACTGGGAGAGTAGAACGCATAGGTGATGATGAAGGCTATAATAGTTTCACAATGAAAAAAACTTAAGATTCTGAGGACGTTTGCTTTCCTCCTATGGCTAAATGTTCTAATACGGATGATGTCATAAACATATGGGCTTATTTGCTTTTTACTGATAAGTCAAAAAAAATGGCAAGAGATTTAGATGACAGATGTTTCCTTATAAATATTAAACATATAAAAAGATGACTGACTTGTTTAGGTGCTTTATTAGCTCACTATCATACAAGACACCAGTTATAAGTACTTACAAAAAAGAAAATGATGGTGGTAGTCTCTGCACATAGCTAGGTTTCATGTTATTCCCAGCACATTGTTGAATATATTGAAAAACCAAACAAACCCATAATTGTTGTATTGACTTATTACTTTTTGTTATTTAAAAGACTGGAATTCAGTAGTTGCAACAGAGATCATTTGCTTCACGAAGCCTAAAATACTAACTGGCCTCTATATTTGGGGGACTGTTTCAGAAGAAAAAAAAAAAGTGACTCAGAAAGATGTATACGCATTGGTAACAAAGGGTCTGACTAAATGGGTACAGCGCTGGAAAGAAAAGAGCAAAGGGCAGAGGACCACCAGAATTAATGCTAGGATGGATTGGTCTTATCATTCTTACAAATGATTTGCGAGAAGAAACTGAGAAACATCTCCAAATCCACTGATTGCCTTAGGCTCTGCTAGCTGACAGTGTTAATTCAAAAGATGGGAGAGGATGAGGGCTGGAAGCTGAGTTTCAGCAGAGGCACACATATGATAGTAAGAAAGTAATGCAAAACATGGCTCCATGCTATCGATTACAACACAGATACAAAGACACCTATGAGCCATTAGAATGTATTTTCTGAAAACAATATACTAAATTACCATAAAAATCAATCAAATCCTGGACAGGAAAGCTAGCAGAAGACATTGTCCTATGCTTGTTTAAAATGTGGTACTTCACCCAGTGCAGTTTGCACCGTGCACAATGGAGCCCCAGGAAGACACAATGGAGGAGGAGACCTTGAAAAGCAGTTAAAATAATTCAGGAGGCAAGGCTGAAATTTAAGAGAAGCAGGATGCCAAGACCTAAATCGGGGCTTTGCAAACTACTGTCCATGGGCCAAATCCAGCTGGCCACCTGCTTTCATTAATGAAGTTTTTCTGGAACACAGCGCACTGGTTCACTCATGAATTGTATGTGGCTGTCTTTGCACTTTTAACAGTGGAACTGAGTAGCTGCGACAGAGACCACCTGCTTCATGAAGCCTAAAATACTAACTGGCCTTTATAGGATAAGTTTGCCGACCCCTTGCCTAAATTATAAATGAAGAAATCACAAACCAATTACATTTTGGAATTAAAACAAGAAAACAGAAAACTGGATCTAAGAAGAGTAAACTTATGAAACATATCACCCTAGACAGAATCAAAGGCTAAAAGCTTCAAGAATAGGTTCAGAGCCACTCATAAATAATCTCTTAGTTACAAAATACTCCCTCTCTTTATTAGATAGGATATTTCTGCGAAAGATATATTTAGTTTTGCAGAGAGAGAAATAAGAAAGACACCAATACGCCTGTCCTTCCAGTTAAGACAATTATGTGTCTGTCCCCTAGTGCCATTGTCAGAGACAGTGGACCACTGGACTGGAAGAAGTGTGGTTTGACTTCTGTCCAGTGCTATTCCCCCAGAGAGTGAAAGATAAACCTCCTTTGATTATCAGCTGAAAATGGCCCACAACTCCCACTGATGTACTGTTAATTTTCCATCCTTTCTAAAAATCAAAGTAATAAATGTTTTTAGAGCTACCACCACCTCCAAACAGTACATGATAAAAAAAAGTCCTGAGAATGTTGGCCACCTTGAAGGCAGGGAAAAAGAAAAGTTGTTCAACATCCACAATATGTCCACTTTACATTCTAAGGCATTTGCTATTTTGCTGGCAGGAGAATGGCCCCACTGACAGACTGGCACATGTGTCAATTGCCCTGTCTCGGAGGTCAGGCTGGACTGGATGCCACAGTGTGCCACCCGGTGTGTGACTGACTTCTCTACTCTCCAATCCGGAGACAAACACAGCTGCAGCCCACAGTGCAGAGGAGCTAGGTGTGGCAGTTTGAGAACATCTGAAAAAGGAAAAGGCTTTCCACTAACAGATAAATATTATACATAAACTAGAGGCCTGGTGCACAAAATTTGTGCACAGAGGGGGAGGTCCCCTCAGCCCAGCCTGCACCCTCTCCAATCCAGGACACCTCGGGGGATGTCCGACTGCCATAATCCTGGACCACTGGCTCCTAATCGCTCACCTGCCTGCCTACCAGGTCACCCCTAACTGCACCCCCCTGCCGGCCTGATCATCCCTCAATGCCTCTGCGTGCTGGCCTGATCGCCCCTAACTGCCCCCCGCTGTGGGCCAGGTCACCCCCAACTGCCCCCTCCCTGCCAGCCTGGTCGCTCCTAACTGCCCCACCCCCCACCAGCCTGGTTGTCCCCAACTACCCCTCTCTGCCAGCCTGGTCGCCCCTAACTGCTCCCCCCTGCCAGCCTAATCGCCCCAAACTGCCCCCCCTGCCAGCCTGGTTGCCCCCAACTGCACCCCCCCTGCTGGCCTGGTCACCCCCAAATGCCCCCCTTGCCAGCCTGGTCACTCCTCATGGTCCCCTGCCGGCCTGGTCACCCCATGCAGCCTGCTTGTTCAGTCGTTTGGTCGTCCCTCACTAACCCCCCTGTGGCCAGGTTGCCCCACACAGCCTGCTTGTTCAGTCATTTGGTTGTTTCTCGGGCCGGCCCTGGGTGGCTGGGTAGCCGACATCTGAGGCTTGCCTGTGCCTTGGACCGGCCCTGGGTGGCTGGGGGGCTGAGAGGACTGGGGGACTCCGGAGGCAGGTGTGCACAGTGGCTGGATCCGCCTGAGGGTAGGCCCAGCTGTGCCACGCACCTGCTGCCCCAGCAGGGCAGAGGGGACTGGGCGCCGCCATCTTGTGGCTGTGAGTGCCACCATCTTTGAGGGCGTGGCAGTCAATTAGCATATTCCCTCCTTATTGGCTGTGGGCACCACCATGTTAGAGGGTGGGGCAGTCAATTAGCATATTCCCTCCTTATTGGCTGTGGGCGCTGCCATCTTTGAGGGCAGGGCAGTCAATTAGCATATTCCCTCTTTATTAGATAGGATATCTACTATGTTTTTATATAGGTATCTGGCTAACCAACTCTTATTTGGGTTTTGACAGTATGTTATTATTCAGGTAAAATCTTCAAAAAAAAAAAAATTGATGACGAGCCCAATACAATCTTTATTCCACATAACATCATTCCATGCAAGATGGATTTAGAATGCTTTAAAATACCAGGTGTACCTGTTAATAATGCGGATTTTTTTCAATAGATGGAGTTACACATATGTTGATATATATGCGATTTGATATGTATGCTATTTTGTTGTATTGGTAGCAAGCTTCAAAACTTCATATGTCAAATTCGCTGAAGGTGTGAACATCATAGATATTTTTACAATTAAAAATATCAAATTTCGTGCCAAAAAAAGAGCATTTGTGGGAAGTTTTAATTTATTACTTTATTTTGAAGAAAAGTGCTGCTGAAAGTTATCGTATACTTCGGGAAGCTTATGAACATGCTCCATCTCAAGATACCTGTGAATGCTGGTTTAAACGCTTTTGATGTGAAAGACAAAGAATGTCCAGGTCAACCGACAAAGTTTGAAGACCAACAATTACAAGCATTATTGGATGAAGATGCGTCAGCAAACAATTTCCAATCGTTTACAAGCAGTGGGAAAGATTTTAAAGGAAGAAAAATGGGTCCCACATCAACTGAACGAAAGACAAATGGAAAACCAAAAAGTCATCAGTAAAATGTTGCTTCAACGGCACAAAATAGTCTTTTTTGCATCGAATTGTGACTGGTGATGAAAAGTGGATTTATTCTGAGAATCCCAAATGCACAAAATCATGGGTTGATCCAGGTCAACCATCAACATTGACTGCAAGGCCAAATTGCTTCGGAAAGAAGACAATGCTCTGTGTTTGGTGGGATCAGGAAGGTGTGGTGCATTATGAGCTTCTAAAACCAGGTGAAACCATTAATACTGATCGCTACCGACAACAAATAATCAATTTGAACCACACTTTGATCATGAAATGACCAGAATGTGCCAGAAGACACGGCAAAGTAATTTTGCTTCATGGTGACGCACCATCACACACTTCAAAGCCAGTTAAAGACACTTAAAAGATCCTGCCTGGGAAGTATTAACCCACCCGCTGTATTCACCAGACCTTGCTCCTTCAGATTACCACTTGCTCAGATCGATGGCACACACACTTTCTGAGCAGTACTTCAAAATGTATGAAGAAGTGGAAAATTGTGTCTCTGAATGGTCTGCCTCAAAACAAGAAAAGTTCTATTGGGACGGGATCTACAAATTACCTGAAAGATGGGGGAAATGTGTAGCTAGCAATGGACATTACTTTGAATAAAGTACTTTTGATGTTTCTCTTGAAATTATCATGTTTTCTTTGATTACAAAATCTGCATTATTAACCGGTACACCTGGTATACTACAGCAAACTAAATGTATGTGGTAAAAGTATAACATTTTTCCAGGTTCTCCAAGATATCTTAGTCACAGCTTCTTACCTTTGATGGAGGTTTTGGCAACGAAGCTGAATATTCTGGAAGCCTACAGAGTGAAAAATAAGATTTCTAGTCTTGGTTTTTCAAAGACAAGCAGACAGAAAAGCTGGGCCTATTTAAGATTCAGTAAGTCTTCTTTCTTCTGACAGCTTCACCTTTATGTACTTTAATGTACAATCATTGTAGTATAAAGAATGAAATTTATCTAAATGAATAAATCTTCGCCCTAGCTGGTTTGGCCCAGTGAATAGAGCATTGGCCTGCAGACTGGAAGGTCCCGGGTTCGATTCCAGTCAAGGGCAAGTATCACGGTTGCAGGCTCCTCCCTGACCCAGGCCCTGGTCAAGGCACATGCGGGAGGCAATCAATGTGTTTCTCTCACATCGATATTATTCTCTGTCTTTCCCTCTCTCCTCCACTCTATCTAAAAACCAATAGAAAAATATCCTTGGGTGAGGATTAAAAAATAATAATAATAAATAAATAATAAATTATAAAATTTAAATCAATTAATCTTCATTTCACTGATTCCTTGTATTGGAATTGTCTGAACTAAAAAATAAAATTAGAACTCACTTGTTGAAATCAAATTGCTTTTCTTTAGCCTCCATAAATTTGCATTTTTGGCATTATAGTATTTCTTCTTCATAAATAATGAATCTAGCACATATTTAAAAGTTAAAATTATATTAACAGTTGACAAAAAGCCACACAAAATTTACCTTTTCTCCACCAGAGAGAAGTTTAATTGACATATCTTTCTCCCCAAATCTTTAACTTAAGCTTAAAAATTTTAGTTGAAAGAAAGGAATGTGAAATATAATGGAGTACAAAGACATAAGGTATCTAACTAGATAAGGAGCGACTAAGTAATCTAGGGAAATATTAAACAGAAGGATATGGTTATCAATTTAAAGCAGGCTTTCAACACATTTTAACCACCACAAAAAACAATTTCTGCTAGTTGTTTTTTAAAGTAGGACCTATGCAATTTGCTAAAAACAGCAACTATATCTATTAAAAAGTCATTTCATCTTCATGTATGGGAGGAAAACGTAATTAATTATAGGGATGATAAAGTACATTAACTCATCACACACATGAAATCTGAAAAACAGTTACCTAAATCTAGAAAAAAAACCATTGTTTTTAAAGGTAAAGTCTTATATTATAAAGGAACACAAATAAAGTCATTCTTAAACCCTTCTGTCCTTAAAGACACAAGATTCTACTTTTTCCTTTTCTGGATTCCAAGTGCTGGGTGTAATAAAGTTACTCAGTGAACATCTTATTTTTTAGTTCAGACAATTCCAGTTTCAACATCTAATGAAAATGGTACAAATCTTTAATGTAACTTTCAAAAATATTCTACACACCACCTACTTTCTTTGCCACTTTTATTTCTATTAAAATGATCAAAAGAACCAAATTTATTAAGTCTAAGGGGGGATAAAATTGTAACATAGTTCACTGTCTAAAATCACACCAACCCATAATTCCAATCCTAACACAAGTTCTCCCAATTAGTATCCACTAAATCAATTCATTTTAATCAAGGACTGTCCATTAAAAATCAACTCCAAACCATAGAGTTTATAACATAATTCTAGAATAACCTCTTATCAGAAACAGTGATATGATAAGCCATCAAGAAATAATATTTCTGGAACACCAAGAAGTGAAAAGGTACTTCTTAATTATGACTGAAGATGAACAATACTCACTTTAAATATTTAGATAGGTCATCACTTAATTCTTTAGTGATGTAATCAGATATTAGGCCATGGGCATAACGAATATAGTCCTCTGAAAGAAACAGAAAAGTAAAAAAAAAAAAATTATAGTAATAATTATGAGAGATTTAAAGTCAAATTGACCAGAGTTCAAATTCTGACTTTATCTGGCCTTAAAAACTCAAGCTTCTCACCTGTTTCCTCATGTGTAAAATGGGGATGCTAATGTATATCTGTCAGAGTAGTGAGGTGATATGATGGATGAAGATATAAGATATCCAATATATGATCATGTAATATAAGTACAACACATTAGATGTCCACTAAATGACAGATAAAACCCAAATTCTGGGTTGTTTTCTTAGTTGAGGCCCTTGAATACAAATAAAGTTTAAAAATCAGCTATAACAATATGAAATATTGTTAGCCCTTTGAAAAAGACTAATTGTTTCTCTAGCTCTGTTTCAATATAGAATAAATATAATTAATGAACAGTAATGAGTATGCTCATTTAACTAATAAGCTTTATAAGAGTCCTAAACATTATATTAT
Organism: Plecotus auritus; assembly: GCF_963455305.1. Lineage (NCBI taxonomy): Eukaryota > Metazoa > Chordata > Mammalia > Chiroptera > Vespertilionidae > Plecotus > Plecotus auritus. Next base: position 95,431,463 of record NC_137772.1, on the reverse strand, counting down.
ACTAGAGGCCTGGTGCACGAAATTTATGCATGGGGGAGTCGGGGTGGGTGTATGTGTGTGTCCCTCAGCCCAGCCTGCACCCTCTCCAATCTGGGACCCCTCGAGGGATGTCTGACTGTCCGTGTAGTCAGACATCTCTCTTACAATCCAGGAATGCTGGCTCCCAACCGCTCACCTGTCTGCCAGCCTGATCGATGCCTAACTGCTCCCCTGCCAGCCTGATCGATGCCTAACTGCTCCCCTGCCGGCCTGATTGCCCCTAACTGCCCTCCCCTACATGCCTGGTCCCTCCCAACTGCCCTCCCCTGATGGCCATCTTGTGGTGGTCATCTTGTGTCCACATGGGGGCAGCCATCTTGTGTGTTGGAGTGATGGTCAATTTGTATATTACCTCTTTATTATACACTGAGTGGTCAGATTATTATGATCTCTGAATGCATAATAATCTGGCCACTCAAGTATATATATATATATATTAGAGGCCCGGTGCATGAATTTGTGCATGGGTGGGGTCCGGCCAGCCTAGCCAGGGGGAGGGGACATGGGTGGTTGGCCGGCCTGCCTGCTGGTCAAACTCCTGGTCGAGGAGACAATTTGCATATTAGCCTTTTATTATATAGGATATACACTGAGTGGCCAGATTATTATGCGTTCAGAGATCATAATAATCTGGCCACTCAGTGTATAGTGTATTCTCCCAAACTAATAGAATGCAAAAAAACCCACAAAACTAAACACAGCAGAGTGTATAATCATTGATTTTAAAGCATTTGAAACCTTGGTACTGAGTGTTAATTAAATGCAGTTACATAAGACAATAAAATCTGTTTTAAAGCCCTGTTCCTTAATTCAGTATTTTATACAAGGGATAATCAAATTTAATCATAAGATGGGATAATCACACCGGGATATAAACTATCAATATCCCAGGTTTGTTGCTAAGATATTAGCTTCTTTTTTTCTTTCTCTTCTACCTTCAGGTTAATGCAGGCGTCCTCAAACTACGGCCCATGGGCCACATGCGGCCCACTGAGGACATTTATCCGGCCCGCCGGGTGCCGCTGCCTGTCCTGCTTAGCAGCCAACTTGTCCCGGGCCAGCAGTGCGCATAGGAATTTGTTCATAATTTTTTTTTAAAAACTATAGTCCGGCCCTCCAACGGTCTGAGGGACAGTGAACTGGCCCCCTGTTTAAAAAGTTTGAGGACCCCTGAGTTAAGGTAACAATTTGCCTCAGTATTTGTTAGAAAGTGTCTGCTTCTTGGATCACCTGATCTCAAAAAGTCTTCAGTAAGAGATTTTTACTGCTAATGTAGAAATGGAACACTTCTCAAAATGTGCTCATGGTTCTGAGCTAGCAATTATCCAATGAGTCATGAATAGACACAACAATTTTAAGAATGTCATCATATCCTTTGTTTGCTTCTTTTGGTAGCATATCAAGCTAAAGATCTTAAAAAGGAACTAGCATAAAGAGTGGCTAGGACACTAAATTGCAATATACCCTTATATTTACTAGTAGAGATGAGTAAAAACACTGGACTGGGAGCAGACAACCTGGCCTCCTAGCCAGGATGGTGACCTGGAATAGTTGTCCACTTCTCTGAGACTACAAATTCTCATTTTGTATTTATTTTTTAAAATCTTTATTAATGAAGGAATTACATATGTTCCCTTTCTCTCCCATTGACCCCCTCCACCACACCCACCCCAGGCCCTCACCACCCCACTGTCTGCATCCATGGGTTATGCATATATGCATACAAGGTCTTTGGGTGATTACCTCCTACCCACCCACCCTCCCTGCCTTCTCTCTGAGATTCCACACTCATGCTTCCATGTCTCTAGATCCACTCAGTTCATCAGTTTATTTTGTTAGATTCCATATATAAATAAGATCATGTGATACTTGCCTTTCTCTGACTTATTTCACTTAGCATGATGCTCTCCAGGTCCCTCCATTCTGTCTTAAAGGGTAAGCGATTCTTCTCTTTTACTGTTACATAGTATTCCATGTTATAAATGTACCACAGTTTTTTATCTAATCATCTACTGATGGGCATTGGGCTGTCACCAGATCTTAACTATTGTAAACTGTGCTGCTATGAACACACATTCGGGTGCACACATGCTTTCTGACTGGTGATTCTGATTTCTTAGGATATATTCCTAGAAATGGTATCACTGGATCAAATGGCAGTTCCATATCTAAGTTTTTTAGGAAACTCCACACAGTTTTCCATAAGGGCTGCACCAGGCTGCATTCCCACCAGCAGTGTACTAGGATTCCCTTTTCTCCACATCCTCACCAACACTTGTCTTTTGTTGATTTGTTGATGGTAGTCATTCTGACAGGTGTGAGGTGATACCTCATTGTCATTTTAATTTGCATCTCTCTGATGATCAGTGAACTTTGAACATTTTTTCATGTCTGTTGGCCATCTGTATGTCCCCTTTGGAGAAATGTCTATTTAGGTCTTTTGCCCATTTTTTAATTGAACTGTTTGTCTTCCTTCTGTTAAGTTGCATGTGTTCCTTATATAGTTTGGATATTAACCCTTTATCAGCTGTATCATTACCAAATACATTCTCCCATACAGTGGGCTCCCTTTTCATTTTGGAAGCCAATTCCAGCATGTCAGCAGGGCTGAATCACCTGGGATGGCTGAGGGCATCTCCCCCAAACCTGAATAGGATAATTGCTTGCTGCCAGACAGCTCAGGGCATTTTATTGCCTCCTGTTGGCCGAACACCTGAACAGCTGTAGGCTATTCCCCAAAGTGACAATGCTTCTGTACCCTTTGAAACCTTACCCTTTGATGTGTTTTATCTCCACCTTGCCTTAGGACAAATTGTGTTAATAAATAGCATGGGGTCCTTAGACAAGGGGTAGTCTTCAGTTCCTTTAGCTGAAAATCCTCTGACCCCCAATGCCTTTCAAAATTATCTTTCGTCATTGGACTCCTTCTTGAATCTACGCATCAACCTCTTTCTCCAGATTGCTGAACCCTTTGTAAGGCTGGGACAAGAACCCCGGCAGTTGAAGGTTTCTTTTGCTGTGCAGACGCTTTTTATTTTGATGTAGTCCCTTTTGTTTATTTTCTCCTTAGTTTCCTTTGCCCTAAGAACAGTGGTTCCCAGTGTGGGGCACACGCCCCACAGGGGGCAATTTGATTTTTAAGGGCGGCAATTCGAGAATGAGTTATTAACAGTGAATTTTTTGCACTTCTTATGGTTCTAGGGGCCTCATACAGTATATGAATACATATTGTGTCATATTTATGCATTTCAGTTCTCTATTATATGTTTTGAAACTTTATTTGCTATTTTTTTCATATCACTTCATATTGTTATTTTTTTTTAACAATTTCTAGGTGATATCTTCATCAGTACTTCAACTGTCCTTTTGTTCTTTTATTTTTCTCTTTCCTGGATGCCATGTTCTCTGGAAGCTTGTTTAGACCAAGTTTATGGCCTTTTAGGCTTCCTCCACACATGAAGAGGAGTTCACTTTTTGAATAATAAGAATTATATGTCACAAGGGGGCATCAGGATTTTAGAGATGCTTAGGTGGGGCATGGCCAAAAAAAGGTTAGGAACCACTGCCCTAGGAGATGTATTCATAAACGTATTGCTATGAGAGATGTCTGAGATTTTGCTGCCTATGGTTTCTTCTAGGATTTTTATGGTTTCCTGACTTAATTTAGGTATTTTATCCATTTTGAGTTTATTATTGTGTATGGTGTAAGTTGGTGGTCTAGTTTCTTTTTTCTTTTTGCTCTTACCTAAATTTCCCAACACCATTTATTGAAGAGACTGTCTTTCCTCCATTGTATACTGTTATCTCCTTTGTCAAATATTAATTGAGCATGATGGCCTGGGTTGATTTCTGGGATCTCTGTTTTGTTCCATTTGTCTATATGCCTATTCTTGTGCCAGTATCGGGCAGTTTTGATTATGGTGGCTGTGTAGTATAACTTGATATCTGGTATTGTGATTCCTCCAACTCTGTTCTTCTTTCTCAAGACTGCTGTAGCTATGGGGGTCTCTTTTGGTTTCATATAAATTTTTGGAGTATTTGTTCCAGATCTGTGAAATATGCTGTTAGTATTTTAATAGGGATTGCATTGAATCTGTAGATTGCCTTTGGTAGTATGGACATTTTAATGATGTTGATTCTACCAATCCATGAATATAGTATACTACTCAACTTGTTTATATGTTCTTCTATCTCTTTTTCAATGTCCTGTAGTTTTCCGAGTACAAGTCTTTTACCTCCTTGGTTAAGTTTATTCTTTAGTATCTTAATTTTTTTTGTGGCAATGGTAAATGGGATGTTTTTTGTTTGTTTCTCTTTCTGAGAATTCATTATTGGTGTATAAAAAAGCCATCCATTTTTGGGTATTGATTTTGTATCTTGCTACATTACCAAATTCATTTATTAAATCTAGTAGTTTTTTTGTGGAGTCTTTAGAGTTTTCTATGTACAATATCATATCATCTGTGAATAATGAGAGTTTTGCTTCTTCCTTTCCAATTTAGATGTCTTTTATTTCTTCTTCTTGTCTGATCGCTGTGGCTAGTACTTCCAGTACTATGTTGAATAAGAGTGGTAAAAGCAGACATCCCTGTCTTGTTCCTATTCTTAGGGGAAATGGTTTTAGTTTTTGCCCACTGAGTATGATGTTTGCTATAGGTTTGTCATATATGGCCTTTATCATGTTGAAATATGCTCCCTTTATTCCTACTTTGCTGAGAGTTTTTATAAAAAATGGTGTTGAATTTTGTCGAATACTTTTTCTGCATTGATTGATATGATCATGTGATTTTTGTCTTTTAATTTGTTTATGTGATGTACCATGTTTATTGATTTGTGAATATTGTACCAGCCTTGCATCCTTGGAATAAATCACACTTGGTCACAGTTATGATCTTTTTAATATATTGCTGAATCTGATTTGCTAATATTTTGTTGATATCTCTATTTCTTTATCTTTTCTTCTGGAGAATTCTTTGGTTCTTTCATTTGGGGGTTGTTACTTTGTCTCCTCATTATTGCTGCCTGTTTGGGTTTTTGATTATGTATTAGATAGATCTGCTATGCCTCTCAATCTCTAGTGCAGAATAGTGTCAAATGCTATTTCTGACTAATTAGATCAGGCAAAGACTCAAAGACTCCAGAGACTGTCTCTGCCTACAGACTTATAGGATTTTGTCTTGAATAGACCTCAGACAATCGTCCACAGGTGTGGTGAAAGTTTTTTCAACAGGGCAGGGCAATTGCTTCTGCCTGGACGCTAATTGCTATTTTTAGTCTTTTAACGGGCCTCAGATACTCTGGTGTTTTCCAATAGAGTGGGTCAACCATCTTCCCCCACAGGTAAAACCACTTAGATAGCAACTGTTTTCATGAGAAAGATGACCTCCGCAATGGGAGGGAATGACTCAGCACAGGAAACCAGGGTGTCTGCCTTCTGGTTTCTAACCCCAGAGCCCCCGATCCTGGCTTCTTCTCACACAGCTCCAGTCCACTATGTCCTCCCTCTGCCAAAGTACAAGGTGAGTGGCTCCAGAGAGAATTTTGTGTGTTGGCCCTTTAAGAGGGTGCTTGCATTTCTATCCATCTCTCCCTGGTAGATAGCAACCCTGCTGCTTTTCACAGCCAGATGTTATGTGGGTACCCTTCTCAGTTCTGGTGCTCTCTGCTGGAAGGCCCAGCTTGGGGATTAGACCCTAGAGTTCTCAGTGGCAACCCTGCACAGCTGAGATATCTCATGTGGAAGCCCGGGACTTCATTGTGGGAGCCCAGCCAGCCTTTTTGCACCTCCATCCCTCCTACCAGTCTCTATGCGGTCTCTACTTCCTATGCTTGGTTTTCAGGGTTCTCTCCAGTGAGTCTTCAGTTGATTATTCAGGAAGTTTTTCTGTATTTTAGTTGTAATTCCACTTTGGTCCTGGGAGCATGTCCGTGCAACATCCACTTACTCCACCACCATTTTTAATTATCCAATTTTTCATTTTTTAAAATGACATCTGCCTAAATAACCTCTAACATCGCTTCTCTACTTAAAAAAAAATACTATGGTTTTATCCATCCATCCATCCACTTATCTGTTAAAACCTTTCCTTTTGTTAAACCAACCAAAGAACCTGATGGCAGCTGGTATAGTGAGGGCGCTGTCCACCACTCCCAGAATGGTTGGAGCCATCATCTCTCTGTGCTAGGTGTTCAAGGCATATATCTGCAAATCAAAGACTGCCTCAATTATGATAAATCACAAACAGGGCACTGTTCCTAATTTTTACTTTTTAATGACTAAAGTCAGGTGTTTCATAATTGTATACCCAGAACAGGAGAACACTGAACTGAAGGTTAAAGTCAGAATAATTTCTGCCCCACCATTTGAGAATGTTAATTGCATTATATAGCTGTTTTTATTCAATAAGAGTATACTACACTAGAAAAAGCAAAAGAATGCACTTTAATAACCCCAAAGAATAAAAAATTGCTAAATGAATCAATTTTTATCTAAAATTGAAGTACTGAGACCTAATATAGGACAAATGCTTCTTTAGAGAAAGATGCGAACAGATGCAGCTCGCTAGACAGCCTGTACCACACAAATAATACAACAAGAAGCTTGAGTGTGGGCTTAGGACTAAACCAGCTCCTTAGTAGCTTAGCTTCACCATTTTACCAGCAATGCAACTTTGGACAGAGCCTCAAGAATGAGACTTATTGGAGTCAGGTGAGATAATGTGTGTACACTGGCAACTTAGCAAAAGGCTTGGCATATGATACACTCTCAGTAAATGAAAGGCAGAGCTGTTAGGGTCGTTATTATTAGTGCAAAATAAATATTTGCTGAATGAATGATTTAAAAGTATCAATTAGTGACAGACGTGACCTATGGTAGAAACATTACGTGGTTCTGAAATAAAATGCACACGTGTCACAAGATGAGAAGACGTGGTAAGAATGTAAAGCTTCTGAAACATTAAGATTTTAAAATCATAAGGTAGGCATTTATATCATAAGCAACATACTCCAGACAAGAATACTTTCTGATGAATCTATTTACTTACCTTCCTTGTCACTGGAAATCTGGTGACCGGAGAAAAATGCAGTTGATTGTACCCGGGCACCGACATTTATGTTATTGGTTTTTAATGCTGCCACAGTCTGATTAACCTATGAAATAACCAAAAGGGGAATATTAGGGTATTTTGAACTAACTCCAGAAATCTACAACTTTCCAGATAAGTCTTCAATCCACTTAAGATCCAGGAAGAAATATTTCTTCAGGAGATATCAGAAGATGAGAGACAGTTGCATATTTGGAAAAGGGTTAAGCAGCAGCCATAGCATTTCAGGATGATCTCTATATACTTCTTAAGGGCTACACAATAGAGAGCACTGACTCTGGAACCAGGCTGCTTGCTTGGTTTTGCTCTGTGACCATGGGCTAATTACTTAACCTCTCAGTAAAATGGGGATCAAAATAGTATCTACCTCATAGGATTGTTATAAAGATTAAATGAATTAATATACAGGATGGGGCAAAAGTACATTTACAGTTGTTCGTATGGAAAAAAAATACAAGTTAATAAATAATAATACAAGAATAAACTCTGCTTCACATACTCACAACTGCAAACGTACTTTTGCCCCACCCTGTATTTTAAAGGCCCTTAGATCAGAACCTGGCATAAAGTTTATATGCAATAATTTTCTAAACAAAGTAAATAATGTAAATTTCCCAAATCCTAGGAATTTAAGAAAGGAAACATAATAAATATAAATTTCACTTTGCTATTCATGTCATTATTTAAGAGCAAAATCTAAATGTCAAGATTCTGTTCAGTACTTACACTCATTCTTCACTAATAGTAGACTATTACTAAGGTGAATGAAAAGTGAAACATAGAGGCACCTTTAAAATTTTTTCACTACGCTGTACAGTAGGAGCCTAATTAATTTTACTTTTATAGGCTCATTTCCATGCTCCCAGGCTCCTAATATGTCCAGTAACATATGACACACAAACAGGTTTTTCACAAGATGGAAGACAGTAGAAGAGAATCTTAGGAATCAGTACTGTAACTACTGGTATCACTGACTTGCAAAAACTCTCAGCAACAGATACCCTCTGGTAAGATTTTTAAGTAATGTCAGAGTACACTGCATCCTTAGACTAATGGGTTTCAAAGTATTTTTTGCGTTGTTGTCTTTTTAGCCACAACCCACAGTAAGAAATACACAGCAACCCAATACTGAAACACATATATAAATGTGTTTCATAGAACCATGTTTAATACTTGCCCTTACTTTATTAAATTTTAACATATCCTATCTATCCTATCCCATTCCAATACTGATTGTGACTTACTAAATCAATTTGGAAACACTACCAGACCTTACATGCGGTCGGTCTACTTCTTAGGATCACTAAGTACACAGGGTGCCTAGAAGATGACTCCTCTTCAGCATCCAGATACAGAACGGGACACACGTCCTCTAAGCCTGAATCCAGTTGGCCTCAGGCCCCTACCTGGCTTCTGTGAGCAATACCCACCTCTGAGACACCTGTAGGACCAACCGCAGCAAATGCACATCAGGCCCGGTATAGTCTAGCTTGGGAGATTCAAATCTACACCAACAAAGAGCAAGAACTTCTTTCATTCAGTGGTGAAGATCATGGGAAAATGGAGATGCAGGTCAAAACAAAACAAAAAAACCATCTAGCAAATTCCAGAGACATGAGTTAGGGAGGATAAAAAGTGAAAGATTTCTTCTCATATTGGATATCCTTAGACAGTTTTCCTGTCTTAGTTGGAAACACAAGCTAGTCTTTGGTTTACGACTTACCACATTCTCTAGTTTTAAAAAGGTGTACTGAATTCTTTCTGCCATAGGCACTGGAGAGGTACTATACCTTTTTTTCCAGCCACTTTAATGTCTTCTCTTTGCTGTACTTGTAATATTTCTTTTTGCCTATTTCTGGATTAAATTAAAAGAGAAAAAAGAAGACTGAGCATAGTAGATTAAACAGAAATAAAATGCATAAGGTTATATCATATACAACAGGGGTGGAGAACGTCTGACCCCAGGGCCGTAGAAGGCCTGCGAAATAATTTGGTCTGGGCCTGTCAAGGCATTAGGGGTGAGTTAATTAAATGTTTGACCAAACATAGCAGGCTAATTTTTAAGTTGATAATTTTGTATGGACCACAAATTATGTTATAAATATACAAATGGCCCTTGGCAGAAAAAAGGTTCCCCACTCCTGATGTACAAGATAATTTTAAAATATTTTATATTAGTGTATATTCTTGAAAAACTCAATTTGCAAACCTGTGAGTGTACTTGAGACATTAAAAAAAATTCCAAAACAGCCCTAGCCAGGTGGCTCTGTTGGTTGGAGTGTCTTCCAATACACAAAAGGTTGTGGGTTCGATTCCCATTCAGGGCACATACCTAGGTTGCTGGTTAAGTCTCAGTTGGGGTAAGTGAGATAGGCAACTTATCGATGTTTCTCTCCCATATCCATATTTCTCTCCCCCCCCATCTCTAAAAATCAATAAGCATATCCTTAGGTGAGGATAAAAAAAAAATCCAGAACAGAATTTGGTTGGAAGTATCCAACCATTAAAGGAGTGGGAATTTAAACAAATCAGATTATACACACAAATCTGTAGAAAAGGTAATTTTTAAAACAGAAAATTAGCAAGTGAAGAAAACTTCATTTCTCTGCATAATTTTAAGCTCACTTCAATGTTTTCAATGAAAGACTACTTTTCTAAAATAAAAACAAAAATCCCCTAAAAGAAAATTGAAACTAAATACAGATGCCTATGAATATTCCTTTATCAACTATATATTAACAACTCAGTACTGTTATGATGGGATTAATGGAGAAAAAAGAAAAGATAGATCTCTCTTTCACTGTATTCCAGTATAACCATTGCTATTTCAGGGGAATTTAGATTTATGATACGTTCAACCTAGCCCTTTCATATAAGGGATAAAAGTTCCATGTCTTATAATTTATACTTCCTGTCCTCACAATCTACCTAGCATTACCTACCATGTCACTGAACCACTATTTCCTGGGAAACTCTTCATTCATGGAGAGTCTTGGTTTCTGTACAATCAGTGCAGGGGCACTTCCACTCCCACTTCCTGGCCCCACACAGGAGTTATCCTGTGATCACTGGATAAGGGCAGATGCAAACACCTACTTATGGCTCTGTCAGAGCCATCCTAGATTACATAGAATGACATTTTCTCTTTCTCTCCACTGTAATAGTAGTGGGAAATGGAAACTACCCTATTTTTCCGGGTATAAGACACCCCCATGTATTAGACGCCCCCCACTTTTTCAACCCAAAATTAAGAAATCAATATTTTAAACATTTTGCTGGTTTTCCTCTTAAGGCTTTCTTCTTTTTTGGCATCTTAACGAGTTGTTCTTCCTGTTTTCTCTACTGTCTGATCATACACTCAGGGAGAGGAGATCCAAATTGTCTCTCTGCAGCTCTATTTCCATGCTCTTTTGCATAGCTGATTACATTCAGTTTGAATTTTGCAGAGTAAGACAATTGCTTACCAGTATTTATCTTTTTATTTTTGACATCTTTATGGAATCAAAACGCTCCGTTCCCTGTTGCATCTGTGCACTCTCCACCTTCACCTCCAATTATGGCATCAGCTGATGTCAGTAATAAGGCTCGTGATTGGAGGAAGCCTATATGACTTGTCAGTTTGCCTTTGTAGCTGGGATATATGGGGCACTTCACATATCCCAGTGTGGCTCCCTCCTCAGCTGACTTCCATGTATAAGACGCCCCTCGATTTTCAGTCTAGTGATTTTAGAAAAAAATAGTGTCTTACACACGGAAAAATATGGTACTTATTCAGGGATCACTTTACTGCAGTCTGTTAATTGCTTGAGTTCCACTAAATGGTTTGCATGGGCTGGCAGATCCATGGCCCTAGCACAAATACATTTCCTCCCCATTTCAGCTTGTGGTTGTCAACATTGTGGGCACTAGAAAGCAGGATAGAGTGGGGAGCCAGATCTATGCTCCTCTCTCCTCAGGACCTGTCACAAAATAACAAAAAGGAGGCACTGTTGCAAATGGTATCCTGTCAGAAATTTGAGAATTTCAAGGTGCAAGGTCTGCTGTTCCCGGAGCTAGGAATGCCTGGGCAAATAGCCTGCTGTAGAACCAAGGTAGAGGAGACTGGACCCACCTTCCCTGGAGACAATGTCCCACCCACATACATTAGGGGAATTCTAAGAGCAATGCTGCTATCACTCAAAAAATGTACACTGTTCAATGGACTTTAAAAGTGCTGTTCATTGCCTAAGACAAATAATCGCTAAAGAAGCTCAGGTCTCTCTTAAGAAATCCTACTTTGACTACTCACTTCGCTCTTATCTCTATCTCCAAATTCCCTGAAAGAATGTTCTACAATCTGCTCATTTCCTTCCTCCCTCCCACTCCCTGTGCCCCTTGCAGGCTACTTCTTTCCCTCTTGAAAATGCTCTTTCAGAAGAGGAGTCAGTCTCTGAACCGTATTTTCTGGGTTTCCATACTCGCAGAGCACAATTCACCTTGGGAAGTCAATAAGTGGGATGATCCATACAAATCCGATTGCACAACACCAGGCACATGACAAATACGTAATATTAGTTAAGAACAAATGAGAACTGACAACCTGTTCACGATAATAGCATCTGAAACTAAAGTACATTCAGGCCTGTGCTACATTCTTTTTTCTTTTTTAAAAAAAATATTTTTATTGATTTTTTTAGAGAAAGGGGAAGGGAAAGAGAGAGATACATTGGTGTGAGAGAGTGAAACATCAATTGGCTGCCTCCTGCATGGCCACTACCGGTGGGGCGGGGGTTGAGCCCGCAACCCTGACATGTACCTTGATCAGAAATCGAACCAGCAACCTTTCCATACAAGAGATGACGCCCAACCAACTGAGCTACAATGGCAAGGGCTGTGCTACGTTCATTATACACAGTTTTTTCACTGAATGCTCAGAATGAATGGCTAATTCAAAGGCTTATTTGTCCCCATCTTAATGGACTGGGCGTGAGTGAAGTTCAATAAATTGTTCAGAGTCACTGAGCTAGTAAGCAGGAGCATCAGGATTCCTTTTCAAGCTGGCTATAAGCTGTGGGTCTGATGCTCATTTTACCAAAATCAATTAGCTATTCATTCAACTGCCTCAGTACTTGTAACCCTGTTGTTTGTGGGTAAAAACACCTCCACCAAGGTTCTATAAAACCTTTCTGTCAGTTTTTCTACATCTCTGATGACTTTTCCTCGGATTTTTTTCTAGCTCTCCTTCCTCCTCCTCTGAGACCAATTGTACCTTTCTCCTGGGTGACTTAATCCTGTCTCAACAACACTAAACAAACCCAACCAGGAAGCCCACAGTCCTGAGCTGAGGCCCTGAGTGCCTAAAGCCAAACTGTGCACCTTCCTCACAAACAGCCCTCCTGGACACTCAGCCTGGAATCTCAGAGCCAGTACTCACTCCTGCCTTCCTCCCCACATTTCATCACTAGACTCCACAAGAGATTGGAAGGAGCCAACGTTACCTTGTAGGGGACAATGGGGAAGGAAAAAGCAAACAAGGAAAAAACTATGTCAGAAATCAGCAGGTTTAGCTTCTTGTGCTGGATCAGTAATCACTTCATTAAAAAAAAAAAAATTATCTTGCCCTGACTGGTTTGGCTCAGTGGATAGAGTGTTGGCCTGCGGACTCAAGGGTCCCCGGTTCGATTCTGGTCGGGGGCATATCCCCAGTGGGCAGTGTGCATGAGGCAGCTGATTGATCTCTCTCTCTCATCGATGTTTCTAGCTCTCTGTCCCTCTCCCTTCCTCTCTGTAGAAAATCAATAAAATATATTTTAAAAATAAATAAATAAAATAAAATAAATTATTTTACCTAATAATAGACAAATATGTAAATTCACTGTACCTCCACTACGCCCACAGCCAATCAGAGTGAGAATGCAAATTAGAAGGCCAAAGATGGCGGCCACCCAGCTGCTCCAGGCATGGAGTGGCCAGGCAGGGCAGGATGCCTGCTATGAGAAGGAGGGCCGGTGGGGTGGAGGGGGCGAAGGGATCTACAGAAGCGCAGTGCCGCAGCGAAGACAAGACTGCAGACTCTGGAGTCTGCAGCGAAGACAAAGACGGCAGACTCCGGACGGGGTCTACAGCGAAGAGGAACTGGCCGGAGTCTGCAGCGAAGACGAAGATGGCAGACTCTGGCCGGAGTGAAAGCCTGGGTCCCAGGTGCCGGAGGAAAACCAGTGCTGGAAGCCAAGGGAAGGAAGGCCTATTGCACAAATCTCTTTCGTGCAACGGGCCTCTAGTTTAGTAATAATGTTTATATGATAAGTATACCCATTTTAAGTATACAATTTGAAGAGTATGGACAAATGTACACATTCAGTCATGTAACCATCACCCAAAAAGTCCCCTTGAGTCCTTCTGCCATCAGTCCCCCCATCCCTACCCTGACCTCAGGTGACCACTGATCTGCTATCATCATAGAATCATTGTTGCTTTATCCTAGAACTTCATAGAAATAGAATCACATGGTGAGTACTTCTTTGTGACCACCCTCTTTTGCTCAACATCATTTCTTTGTGAGTCTTCCATTTTGTTGCAGTTAGCAATAGTTCCTTCCTTTGTATTATCAAGTGTATCTTGTGAATGGATTCCCACATTTTGTTTACCAACTCATCTACTAAAGAACATTTAGGTTGTTTCCAGTTTGGGGCTATTTTGAAAAACTTGCTCTGAAATCAAAAGGCTGCTCTGAACATGCTTGCACAAGTCTTTGCACAGATCTGTGTTATCATAAATCTTGGATAAATATCTAGGAAGAAAATTACTGAGTCATAAGAAATTTCTAAGTAGTTATATATCATTTTATGCTACCACTAGCCAGGTATGGGAGTTCCAATTGTTCCTTAATTTATCATATGTCTTATTTATTTTAGCTACTCTGTGAATACTGATATTTTCTTGTGATTTTATTTACATTTATTTATTTTAGCCACTCTGTGAATACTGATATTTTCTTGTGATTTTATTTACATTTTCTGGTGACTGATATTGAACATCTTTTCATGTGCCTATGGGCTAGTCATAAATCTTTACTGAAGTGTCTGTTCAAACTGCTTGCTGATTTTTTACTGGGTTGTATATCCTCTTATTATTGTGTTAAAAGAGTTCTTTATATATTTGAGATACATATCTTTTATCAGATATATGCCATGTAAATATTGTCTTCCAACTGTGGCTTTATCTTTTTTTTTTTTTTTTCTCTCAGTGGTGTCTTTCAAAAAGCAGAAGCTATTGATTTTGATGAAATGTAATTTATAATGTTTTTCATTTTGTATTAGTTTTAGGTATACGGCTTAGTAGTTAGACAATCATATACTTTACATAGTGTTACCCTTGATAATCCCAATACCCCAAATGGCGCCATACATAGTTATCGCAATATTATTGACTATATAATTTTTTTATGGCTAGTGGTTTTTATGTCCTAAGAAACCTTTGCCTCTCCACACAAGTTTTCTATTAGACGTTTAAGTTTTTGCTTTTGCATTTAAGTTAGTATCCATTTTGAGTTAATTCTTCTGTATAAAGGTGAGGTGAGGGTCAACGTTAATTGATTTTCATATGGAGATCGTTTTTCCAAGTCATTTGTTGAAATGATTATCCTTGTGCCCACTGAATTATCTACTTCTGGATTCTCTATTCTGCTTCATTTATCTATATATCCTTATAGCAATAACACACTTTCTTGATTATTTTAGCTTCACAGTAAGTCTTAAAATCAGGTTGTGTAAGTTCTCTAACCTTTTTCTTCTCAAAATTGTTTTGGCTATCTTAAGCCCCCTGCATATATAAATTCTAGAATCATCTCATTAATTTCTGCTAGAAAAAAAATGGACATCTTAATATTGAGTCTTCTAATTCACAAACGTTGTCTATCTCTCCATTTATTTAACTCCTTCATTTCTCTCATCAATGTTTTGTAATGTTCAGTGTATTGGTCTTATACATTGTGTTATATTTATTCCTAGAACTTCATGATTTTTGGTGACATTATAAATGGTATGTTTTGTTTTATTTTTTAAATATATTTTATTAATTTTACAGAGAGGAAGGAAAGAAGGATAGAGAGCTAGAAACATTGATGAGAGAGAAACATCGATAGCTGCCTCCTGCATGCCTCCTACTGGGGATTGAGCCCATAACCAAGGTACATGCCCCCTTGACCAGAACCGAACCCAGGACCCTTCAGTCCGAGGGCCAACGCTCTATCCATTGAGCCGAATCAGTCAGAGCTAAATGGAATGTTTTTATTCCATTGTTCCATTATTCACTGCTAATATACAGAAATACAATTGATAATCTGTACATTGACCTTGTATTCTGGTGCTTTTTTATTAGTTCTAATGATTTTTTGTAGATTCTTTTGAGATTTTAATATACATGACCAATAATATACTCATTGTTTATGAGTAAATTGTTTCATTATTTACTTTCCAATCTATACACCTTTTATATTTTTCTTGTCTTATTGAAACTGTTAGGACTTCCACTTCAATGGTGAACAGAAGTGATGAGAGTGGCCATCCTTATCTTGTACCTAATCTTAGGGGAAAAGTGTGTTGTCTTTTACAATGAAGTATGATTTAGTTTAGGTTACAGATGCCCTTCACCAGACGGAGGAAGCTCCCTTCTATTTCTAAGTTGCTGAAAATTGGTATTATGACTGAATTTTGTCGAATGCTTTTTTGTATCTATTGAGATGATCATACAGTTTTTCTTTTATAATGCATAAATATGGTGAATTATATTGACTGATTTTTCTAATGTTTAACCAACTTTGCATTACTGTGATAAATCCTACATTTTCCTTTATCTTTTTAAATAAAATTATATATATGTTGATGTAGATATAAATACATAAAACAGACACAATGCAAGTGGACACTGCTGTGTGGTTACTCCCAGGTCCCTGGCACCAGGCAGAACTCTGAACCCCTCCCCATGTGCTTTCCACTCAGGCCTGACTCTGCATGCTTAGGGTAGAAAATCTAATCTGTCAGGTAAGGAACTTCTGAGGCCATGACTGATACCATCTGCCCCCACAACCTCCCACAAGAGCATAAAGCAGAGGTTAAGGCTTTATGATAGCGAGTTTCCCAGCTAATATTTAGTTAAAAATTTTCTGTCTATTATCATATGAGATATTTGCCTAGTTTTCTTTTATAATAATTTTGATGTTGGTATGATGTAATTCTGGCTTCATAAAACTAGTTGGGAAATATTCCTGTTGTATCTAATTTCTGGAAGAGTTTAAGTATCATTATTTATTTATTTATTTATTTTTTTTTGCATTGTTTCTTCCTCAAAGTATGGTAGACTTCACAAATGAAACCAGCTGGGCCTAGAGTTTGTTTGTTTTTTTTCTAGGAAGTTTTTAAGTTAAAATTTATTTTAAAGGAAACATTCCCTGAACAAGATGACCACTAAGAAATATCAAGGAGAAAGAACCAAGATGGTGGCATAGGTAGTACTTGCCACCTCTCACAGCCACATCAAAATTACAACTAAAATACAGAACTGTCATTCAGAACCATCTGAAATCTAGCTGAATGGAAGCTCTGCAACCAGAGAAGTAAAGAAGAAAGCACACTGAGACTGGTAGGAGGGGCAGAGGCGAGGAATGGGCTGGTCCAGCACCCACATGTGACGGGTTTTTAATTGGGAGGGACATCTTGGCCGCAGAGGCCTCCTGTGAGGAGCAAGAGGTCCCAGCACAGGGTTCCAGTGATGGGAAGAGAGAGAAGACCCCATAACTTCCAGTGGGCATTGGGGCTGAGTGACACAGAGGCTGCTGGAGTCCCAATAATTCCTCTTAAAGGGCTGGTGCACGGACTTACTTGGACTGGCTTCCTCTGAGCTCCAGCACTGAGTCAGTGCTTGGGGAGATTCAGGTACATACGGGGAGATCCAGGCACATACGGGGAGGAACTGGATTGTCTGGTATCAAAGCAAGAACTCAGGGACAGCTTTCTCCCAGACAGAGGTGCTTGTAGGGGTCATTGTTCCTATGCTGAGACCTCCCCATCACAGAGCCAACTGGCAGGTGACCTATCTGAGTCTCTATCAACCTGAGTCACACTGTTGGCTCTGCCCTGGTAATTCCCTGAGACCTTGCCCCACCCAATTTTCAACCCCACCCAAGCTGTTTGCAGCAGCTTTCCCATATGAATGGCTTGTCTTGGCTCAGGCTTCAGACTTTTCTAAACTCTCTTAAACAAGCAACAGCAGGTGACAGCATGTCCCATACCTCTCAATAAGAGGCCCCAGGTTCAGCACTAGCAGCAGTCAGCCTTGCTTCACAGAGCTTGGCCTCTCCTGGGCCCAACACAAGTAAGATTATCTGCAGATACCTCTGTAGCTGCTGACAGATGGCCATAGGCAGGGCAGAGACAGTGGCTGACTTTGCACCTCCAGGAGGTTCCCAGAGTCAGTGCACCCAGTGGACAGCTTCAGACCATGCCAGATTACATCTCTACACATACACAAGTAACACACTTAAGTGACAGACTCAGTGAGCACCAAAGCCCCACTGAAACAAGTCTTGTTCCATAGGGTGTCTCCACAGCAGCTCTTCTGCTGGAGTCACAGATGATCCTCACAGCCAGTTGGCCTGGGGGTCAATTCCTCCCAGTGACACCAACAGCAATCAAGGATCAACTACAGTAAGACAGTGCACACAATCCACAAAGGGGCACATCTAGAGCATCCAGCTCCAGCGGCTAGGGAGACTGAGCCCCTGGGCCCTACAGGATACATATTACACAAGACCACTCTACCAAGTCTGGGAGACATAGCAGCTCTACCTAATACATAGATGTTTACAGGGAAGCATAAAAAATGTGGAGACAAACTTGTCACAAATGAAAGAACAGAAGAAATCTCAAGTAAGAACTAAATGAAATGCAAGCAAGCAAACTACTAGATACAGAGTTCAAAACAATGGTTATAAAGATGCTCAAGGGTTTTAATGAGTTTCAAGAAAATTAGTGAGAACATCAAAGACATGAAAAAGGACCAGTCAGAAATGAAGGATATACTAACTGAAATGAAGAATAATTTACAGGAATTAACAGTAGAGTACAGGAGGCTGAGAATCAAATCAGCAATGTGGAATATGAGGAAACAAGAACTACCCAATCAGAACAGCAAAAAGAAAAAAGAATCCAAAAATATGAAGATAGTGTAAGGAGCCTCTGGGACAACCTCAAGTATACCAACATTCACATCATGGGGTGACAGAAAGGGAAGAGAGAGAGTAAGATACTGAAAATCTATTTGAAGAAATAATGACAGAAAACTTCCCCCACCTGGTGAAAGAAATAGACTTACAAGTCCAGGAAGTGCAGAGAGTTCCAAATAAGAGAACCCAAAGAGGGCCACACCAAGACACATCATAATTAAAAGGTTAAAAACAAAGACAGAATCTTAAAAGCAGCAAGAGAAAAGCAATTAGTTACCTACAAGGGAATATCCATACAACTGTCAGCTGATTTCTCAACAGAAACTTTGCAGGCCAAAAGGGAGTGGCAAGAAATATTCAAAGTGATGAAAAGCAAGGGCCTACAACCAAGATTACTCTACCCAGCAAAGCTGTCATGTAGAATTGAAGGTCAGATAAAGAGCTTCACAGACAAGAGAAAGCTAAAGGAGTTCATCACCACCAAAAAGATGAACAATAAAATGGCAATAATTACATATCTATCAACAATTGAAACTATAAATCAAAATAAACAAACAAGGAATCTAATGAACAAAATAAACTGATGAATAAAATAGAACCAAAGGCATGGAAACATGGAACAAACTGACCAATCACAGGGGGAAGGAGGGAGGGTTACGGTGGGAAGAGATTAACCAAAGATCTTATATGCATATATGCATTAGCTATGGACACAAACAATAGAGTGATGAAGGCCTGAGGTGGAGCAGGAACTGGGTAGAGGGGGGCAATGGAGGAAAATGTAGGACATCTGTAATACTCTCAACAATAAAGATTTTAATAATACATACATACATAAACAAATATCAAGCTTAAATATCCATAATGCTACATAAGGACCAAGTGCATAAACTACAGCTCACCTTTGTTTGTTTGTTTAGTCATTCATTTATTTTACATATCCATGTTTTTATTTTTATTTTTTATCTTTTTTTTTCCTTAGTGTTTTTATTAACTCTATTGAGGTGACATTGGATAATAGGATCATGTATGTGCCCTAACTGGTTTGGCTCAGTGGATAGAGCGTCAGCCTGTGGACTGAAGGGTCCCAGGTTCGATTCCAGTCAAGGGCATGTACCTTGGTTGCGGGCACATCCCCAGTGGGGAGTGTGTAGGAGGCAGCTGATCGATGTTTCTAACTCTCTATCCCTCTCACTTCCTCTCTGTAAAAAATAAATATATTTAAAAAAATAGGATCATGTATGTTTCAGCTGTGGATTTTCATGTTGCAAGATCTGTATGTTGCACAGTGTGCCCACCACTCAAAGTCAAATAATCTTTCGTCACTATGTTTACCTTTAAAATTCGCAAATTTTTATAAGCAATGTTTAAAATACTCATGAAGGCCAAGATTACCCATGTCCTAAATTTCATACTTAATGAGAGTTAGTGATTAGATAATATGCACATATGCTGGAAAGGTTTCTTTCCCTAATGTGTCTGGTACCTATAAAACTGGTTTCAAAACATCTTGAAAGATTGGGCTTACAAAATAAAGATAGAATAAAAGTGAGTCCACTATTAATTAACATGTCCAAAAATTGGATAATCTGTTCACAAACTTGAATTTTCCTGATGGATTGTAGAACAAACTGCCTAGAGCACATTTTTACATCTACTTTCTCAATGTTTCCTACAACTGAGAAACTCATATGGTCTCTTTTTTTCCCTGCCTCCTGGGGATAGAAACTTGGCAACTGCACTCGGGACATTTTAATCAGGTAAGTTTTCCTGACTTCCTGTTAATCACACTGGACAGCACAGTGTAGCTTTTGCTTGCAGTATGAAACAGTGTTACACTCAAGATGAAGTTCATAACCCTTTATAGTCCTTTCCCCTGTCATCTCTCCATGACTGTGAGCTTCTTTGGCAAGAAACGTGCTGAGCCTCAGAGTTAGCAAACAGAAACATATAATTTCCTATACTAATAAAGCTGGCAGTGCTAACTAAGGTCACCGCCATCATCATTCAGGATACAAACAACCATGGCAGGGTATATTTGGCAAGGAGAAGGCAAGGGAGGAAGGTTTTCATAAAACTAGAAGATGTAACCAGATCTTTAATGACATAATCTTTAAGACAGCATCTGGAGTCCAATATCAAAATAGCTAGCTGGGTAATTTGAGTATTTGAGCTTTTACTCTATCTGCACAGTGCCTGTGGAGAGGATGAAAGTCAAAAAACAGCAGCTTTCTTCTTTATCTTTGCTCCTTGTCATGGATATTACCTGACCACTCTTGAGCAGTCTTCTTTGTTTCTTATTTAAAAATTAGAGGCCCGGTGCATGAAATTTGTGCACGGGGGAGGGGGTGTCCCTCAGTCCAGCCTGCAACGATGCAAGCATTCCGTGCCCAGCCTGGTGAGAGGCCCTCTGCGGCTGGGCGCGGAATGCTTGCGTTGTCGCCTTGGCGACGACGCAAGCGTTCCCACCCCCCTCCTGGCCACTCCGTGCCCACTGACCGGAGGCCATCCGAGGCCGGGGTGGAATGCTTGCCTCGTCACTGTGGCGACAAAGCAAGCATGCTACCAGGCCACTCACACTGCCTGCTCTCAGTGGCCACCCCCCCAGGACTGGGGGACTCCGGCAGGGCTGAGAGGACTGGGCACCGCCACCTTGTGGCTATGGGCGCCGCCATCTTTGTGGCTGAGTGACGGTCAATTTGCATATTCCCTCTTTATTAGATAGGATCCTAGCAATAAAATGCAAAGAATGGAACCAAACAACTTATAAATGGACAATCACCCCAAATCAAATAAGCAGCCAGCACCCAAGGCAATCACTAAAACAGGATAATACAGTGCCTTGAGCACAGAAAGCTCATTGCTAGGATTAGAAAAAATGCCTTTCCTTACTCGATTAAAGTTCTGTCTCCTCTTCTGTCCCTCTCTTATGGCCTCACAAAGGGAAATTAAGAGGTGATACAAGATTTTTAAATAGTTTCTATTTTTACATATGACAGTACCTAAGCATTCTAACAGAGTATTGTGGAAGTGTTAACATAGTTGTAAGAAGAAAGGTTTGGAAATAGAAAAATAAAGAATTCACTAGCAGGTAAGTTCCCCAAAGATAAAGATGAAGGAATTTATTCACTGATATATTTTAAGCTCTTAGCATAGTCCCTGCTATAGGATAAGCTTTCAGAGAGTATTTATTAAATGACTGAATGATAAATAAGTGAAAAAAAATGCTATTTTCACACACAAATTAACCTAATCTGGACAATCTGCTGTGATTTTGCTTTTCTGAGTTTGTAAAGAAGTTGATGATCTGATGCCAAATAAATGCATATAAAGAGATACCTTTAAAAAATAAAGAAAAAAGGGAAAGAGTTACTGTCATACAGACAGACAGACAGACATGAATTCAAATCTCAATTCTATCACTTCAAGTTCCAGGATTTTAGTCAATTTACTTAAACCCTGTGAGCCTCAGTTTCCTCATTTGTAAAAATGCAAGTTATAAAAACAATGAAAGGAAATTACTGTAAGGATTAAATAATCTATATAAATCAATAAGTATAGAATAATTTGCTAATATATGAAAGATATTTTTATTATCTGATTAGAGGCCCAGTGCATGAAATTCGTGCATGGGTGTGGTCCCTAGGCCTGGCCAACAATCAAAGTGCGAGCATCTGGCATGGAAGGGCAGGTCCCAGCTGACCTCTGGGCCCTGGGCAGCACCTGGGCCCCCGGGCCCCCGCGTGCCCCTCCTCCGTCTGAGTCATCGGGACCCTGCCCAGCTCCCTCAGTGCCTGGGAGCTGGGCAGCAGCCCCGGTCCCAGCCCCTGCCACTGGTTGTTGTCTGCAGGGCTATCAGTGGGGTGATCAGACCTGTTCACACCCGCCTTGACCTGGCACCACCCGCTCACTTGCCCCACCATCCTGCTGTGGTCCCGCTCTCATCAGGGTCCACTGGGGCCGGCAGCGCCTCCACTGCTGTCCGCTGCCAGTGCCTTATTGCCGACACCCAACATGTTCTGCATCACCCACTGGTGGTCAGCACACACATAGCAAGCGGTCGCACTCCTAGTTGAACTCCCAGGCGCAGGGACAATTTTCATATTAGGCTTTTATTATATAGGATTATCCCCACTCTCCTATTTAAACCATCTTTTTAAAAGCCTAAGCAACCATTTGACCGTTAGCTATGACATGCACTGATCACCAAGGGGCAGACATTCAATGCACAGGCATGGAAATATGGAACAGACTGATGAATCTCAGAGGGAAGGGGGAGGGGGAGGGTGGGAAGAGATTAACCAAAGATCTTATATGCATATTAGAGGCCTGGTGCACTAGTGGGATCCCTCGGCCTGGCCTGCCCCTCTGGTATATATAAAGGTTGATAATATATCTGCTTTGAAAATGAAAGTACATAAGCAGCTGAAGCAATTTTTTTAATTAAAAATTTTAAAGGTACAGAAAAACTCAGAGGAAAACACTACAAATATTATTTGTACAAACCTCAATAATAAAAAATGTTAATATTTTGTTATATTTGCTTCTTATCACTTTTGAGTAATCTGATGTCCTGCAAGGAAAATTAAAAATGTATATGCTATATGATTTTGAACAAATCATTCAAACTTTTCAGCATCCTTTATCTGTCAGATGAAGAGTTTGAATGGTTGAGAGTATCCTCTGTATTCTGTCACACATTATAATTAGTATTCTGCAAAGTTGTTCTAAATCATAAAATATAATTTTCACTCTCTTAATTTCATAATATTGAGATTTATGAACAACCAACATCTGAACATTATTTAAGTATTGCAGTTTACAGTATCTAGTATCTACCATGAACAGATGCTTCATGACATAAATAATATAAGTAAATGGATGCCCAGAGAGTGTTGGGTATATATAGTAAATGCTTAATAAATGTCTTGGCAGTCTTGGCAGTTTTCTCCATAATCAAATTCTTCTCCTAATGAACTACAGTCTGCAAATCTTAAAATATAGAGGTTTAAAAACAAAATCAAAATAAGAAAAAAAAAGAAAATAATAGGTTTAACAACAAAATCAAAACAAGAAATATCTTTATGCCTCATACTCAGAAAGGCATCTTCATCATAATATACATAAGCAATTCCACATTACTTGCTTCAACTCTTGACCCAAAACACAAATACATACAATATTTTCCTTTATGTGAGTTCTATATACAAGGATAGCATGAAGCTCCTCCAAAAGAAAACACACAGTATTTTGAAGTGTACAACTGATTATTTAGAGCCAAACAAGGTAAAGATAGCATATGCACTTCCAGTTCAACAAAACTTCCAAACCCAGGCAATGTTGAGAAGTGAAAGAGATTAGGATAGGAGTTCAGATAATGATTCAATAAGAGGTCAAGGATTTGGTGTGCAAGAAGGAAAGAATGAGAAAAGCAGAAACTCTTGCTTTGAAACAGAGTCTGTAAGCTAACAAATGTCAATGCATTAACACTCTTTCTGAATCTGGGTTTCTGGGTTTGGTTTTAACTGTATACAGCTAACACAAGAATTTTGGATAAGAGTTAATTGTATTTTCAACTGTGTTAACAAAATTAAAATGAATTGTAATTATTCCTCATTACTTTAGCTTTCAGAAATGGTTATGAGCTACACATTTGTCACCAGAAAAAGACTGCTATCTCCTGCCAAACTCAGCATCAGGGAATGTGTTTAATGGACTGCTTTGATAAAGCCTTGGCACCACACATCCCTCAGATACAAAATGGAGTGTTAGGTCTGGCCAAGTGTGAATTTAGTAGACCCCTCAAATGTAAAATGCAATCAGTGAGGTTCTCCCCTTTCCCACTGTAAGCTTACACTTCTGGGAATCACCACTTTCTTGGTCCCAGAACTGTCATAGTTGGCCAAACTGTCTGTGACCCCAAACAACCACAACTTATCAGCCTGTTGTTATAGACCCTGTATAGTTTCCATATTAACCCTGAAATTACTTGGGGCACTGATGCTAAATTTGTATAGTACTTCTAACTGTTCAAAACACATTCACACACACTGCCTCACTTCTTCCTTTCAAAATTCCAGTGAATAATACCTAAAATTCATCTCTTCATTACCCCCAGCCTGCTCCTCCCACCCATGTTTCCTGTCTCCAGGATGCTACCACTACACAACCTGCTGGTCAAGAGACAAAACCAGAAGTCATCCTTGCCCCCTCCTTCTTCTTGATTATTATCCAGTTACCAAATGAGGTTGGTTCTACTTTCAAATTGCTGATTATTTCTAGTTCCATTTTGTAAGGTCAGGCTACAATCATCCTCTGCTTGGATCACTGCAATGGCCTCTGTGAATGGGGCCTCAGCTTTCCCAATATACTCCACACTATCGTACTTTCTGCTTAAACTTTTGCTGACACTCCAGTACCATTAGGTAAAGTCCAGACAAATGCAATGCCCTTCACCATCGGAACCCTTGCCCAATATTCCACCCCATTTCGTCCTTACTAAATCCGTGCCTGACATCCTATATTTTGGCCACACTGAACTCCTTGGAATTTCTTGAATGTGACACATTTTCCATACACCCATGCCTCTTTTTTGATGCTATTCTGACGGTATCCTTCAGGACTCCACTTATAGGTCATTCCCTCTAAGGAGAGAAACACAATACTCAATGACCTGCATCCCCACCCAACCCAGGCCAGGTTATAAATCTGTCCTGTACATCCCCAGAAACCCGAGTTCACTTCCATTAGTCCCTATTGTTTGCCTTACTCATCATTTGCTCCTATCAAACTCAAAGCTAAATGAGAGAAAGAATAATGTCTTATTTATAAGTACGTATTGCCAGAACTAGCACCAGTGCTCAATGTATGTTTCTTAGTAGATGCTCAATAAATGCTTCTTGAATCAATAAAAGTATAGGTTTTATGTAATTTTACAAATGAGAAATCGGAGTAAGAAAGCAGTTAAAGTCACAGACTAATTCAAAGAACTGAGACCAAAGCCCAAGCCTTGCGAATCCTGGCCCTGTAAGAGACAAGCCACCACGTTTTGCTGGTCGAATGTTAAAGACTGAACAATCCAAAGCACCAGACGACTAGAATTGACAACTGGGAGCAAAATCTGAATGACAGTTTCCCCTATGACCCACATAGCCTAAGCATTACACTCAGTGGGCCTTCAGGCAGCTCCATTCTCAGACAGGTGCCCACCTTTCCAGTAGCCATCAGCCTGATTTCATAGTTGGCCTAACTGTCTGTGACCCCAGACAATCACAACTTATCAGCCTGTTGTTGTGGTCTCTGATGGCTACCTTTTTCCTCTGTCACGTGTCGAAGTAACTTCTCAAGTTCAGGAAGTTTCAGCAACAAGATGCAATTCGGAAACATATCATCCACCACAACTTGATCTAGAGGCTGAAACTTCCCCTGAAAAAAAGACTTTAGTCAGTAAGAATGCAAACACATCAGTCAATAAATCCACACATTAAAAAAAAAAAGATATTACCCCATAGCTGGACTTTTAAACTAAGTTCAAAGTCACTTGTTCACCTAAGGAATCCCTAAACTGGGACAGGCTCCAGAACTGACTCTCAGCTCCCCTTTAGGGAGCCCTTGAAAGAGTTTCAACCTCATGAGTACGATAATTGGATAAAACAGGGCAGCAAAATTCTGGAAAAGTACTGGAAGTTATGGAAACTTGCAAAGATGGTAGATTACCTGGGGCTGGTCTAACCCATTTAATTTGAAAAAGAACCAGCTGATGTTACAGAGCAGGAGTCCTGACCATAATCCAGAAATAAGCCTAGATCAAGCCCAGCGCGTACATCTCCTCTCCCCTCCTCACATCCCCAGTGCTTTAAACACCACAAAAAAAAAGAAACATAGCAAAAGTGAATCTACTCCTGTCAGAGCTGTCTGACAATGCTTCCAAATTTAGACCATAATGAAAGAAGAGATAGGGGGATGAATATAAGAACTTGCAGACACATTAAATCAGGTTCAGCTTGATAAGTGTATGTGGCCTGGTAGCCAAGTGCAGGACACAGAAATCCAGATCATCCTTCACCTCAATCAGGTTTAGTTTTCTTAACTTTACTCGTGACCTGGAGAGAAGTCTAAGTTATTATTCCCCTGACTTAGGGATATCAGACTTTGTAAAGTTGTATGGTTTTGCTCATGTCCCACTTCTAGCTCACTCTACTTTTCTGTGTTAATGACAGTTCCACTTGAAGACAGAAAACCTGTGTCTGATCAGTTTTCTTTCTGTAAATACAGTGTTCTTTGTTTTAAGGGTAAAAGCTTCTCATTCATTCAGTAGCATGTATGATAGCTTGTCATGCTGTCAGTTAGGTTAACAAGTGGCAAGAAGTGCTTCAATTTAAATATTCTCTTTTTCCTTCAGATAGTAAAAATAATTCACAGATTTCCTAAGTCTTACTGTCTTTAGACTTCTAGCTTAATTTATATTCTTCCATGATAAACATGTTAAATCTTTTACTACCGTAAAACAGCCTTCTACATATATATAATGGACTACTACACAGTCATAATATAATATAATTTCAAAATTAATGTTTCACTTCTTTTTTCTTTACCATCTATATTATAAAAGGACAGTGGCCATAATGTCATAATGACCAAATGACCGGTCCCCGGGAGGTGCATGGAGCACCTCTCAGTCCCTCCCGCCAGCCCATGAGCCGTTCGTGGTGACGTGGGGGGGCTTGCGGCTCACACAGCACGGCAGGGCTTGTGGCTCGCACGGCGTGGAGGGGCTCGTGCAGGGCTGGTGGGGCTCACAGAGGGGCTCATGCAGCATGGCAGGGCTCACGCTGTGGTTCGCGGCGGTGAGCTACTTGCACACGGCGGGTCTGGGTCTCACGCGATTTGGCGCGCTGGGCCTCTAGTCTATGTATATAAAAGCCTACGCAACCGTTACGACCAGTCAACTGAACAACTGGTCGCTATGATGCACACTGACCACCAGGGGGCAGACACTCAACACAGAAGATTCCCCCTGGTGGTCAGTGCACTCCCACAGCCAACCTACTTCCCACGGTCCCTCCCTGCCACCGGCTGGCCAGCCCCAATCAGCCCTGATTGGGACTGGGCGAGACGGCCCTGATTGACCCCGATGGCCGGCCAGGCTGAGGGACCCCATCCGTGCACAAATTCGTGCACTGGGCCTCTAGTATATACATAAAAAGGAAATGTAATAAGCAACTTGTTTTGAATACAGTTAATAATAATTGGGATAGCTAGAATAAAAAAATATTTCTTCTGATGCTAAAATAAATCTTATGATTAAAAAAGAGTAAGTCAACATTTTAAAAGTGTGTACCAATATTTTTTTAAACTAAATAGGAAAAGATCATGTCTAAAATGTAGGGAAGGAAATACCTAAACACCTACACCATTGGTTACTTTAAAAGGCATTTTTAATATTTGAGAAAAGAAAGTTTACAATGAAAGCCATAAGCATTTAAACCAGTGGTCCTCAACCTTTCTAATGCCGCAACCCTTTAATACAGTTCCTCATGTTGTGGTGACCCCCAACCATAAAATAATTTTTGTTGCTACTTCATAACTGTAATTTTGCGACTGTTATGAATCGTAATGTAAATATCTGTGTTTTCCGATGGTCTTAGGTGACTCTGCTAGCGGTTCTCAACCTGTGGGTTGTGACCCGTCACAGGTTTAGAACCACCGCTGTAGAACCTAAGACCATCGGAAAACACAGATATTTACATTATGATTCATAACAGTCGCAAAATTACAGTTATGAAGTAGCAACGAAAATAATTTTATGGTTGGGGGTCACCACAACATGAGGAACTGTATTAAAGGGTCGCAGCATTAGAAAGGTTGAGAACCACTGATAACTATATGCAAACATTAGAGTGAAAAAAACACACACACAGATTCTTCTAAGCAGTTTAAATAACACTTATTCCTTAAAATTGTTCAAAGGCTTTCAAACTGAGGGTTGGTAGAACCCTGGGAGTCCCCAGTATCCTTTCAGGGGACACACAAGCTCAAAGCTATTTTCATAATATTGCTATGATACTATCTGTGTTTCCACTATGTTGACATTTGCACTGAAGATTCCAATGCAAAGGTGGGTAAAACTGCTGGCTCTTCAGCATCCATTGGTTAGGGTGGTGAGAACAAACTGTCCTGGTAACCACTGAATGCTTCACCGCCATGCACAAGCAGTTGAAAACTGGCCAGTTTCACTTAAGGACATGCTTGATAAAAAGTAGTAGCTTTTATTTAAATCTTGACTCAAGCCCTAACTGGTCTGGCTCAGTGGATAGAGCGTCGGCCTGCAGACTGAAGGGTCCCAGGTTCGATTCCGGTCAAGGGCATGTACCTTGGTTGCGGGCACATCCCCAGTGGGGGGTGTGCAGGAGGCAGCTGATCGATGTTCCTCTCTCATCAATGTTTCTAACTCTCTATCCCTCTCCCTTCCTCTCTGTAAAAATCAATAAAATATATTTTTAAAAAATAAAAAATAAAATAAATCTTGACTCAAGTGCAAATCTTTTAAATACTTGGTATGATGAAAGTAAAGTTTCGCTTAAGTGCTAAGGCTGCCAGTGAAGGTGCAGGACTGTTGCAAGCTGAACTAGCTGCTTTTTTCATGGATACCGTTTTTACCTGGGGGAAAAAAAAACCAACAACAAAAACCCGCTACAAACTATAGTGATTCAGATTTGGATATTTGGTAGAACATAAATGAAGTGAACCTGTCACTTCAAGGGAAAGACTGACAGTACTTGTAGCCAATGATAAGATGTTAACTTTCAAGCAAAAATTAGAATTGTAGAAAATTTGTATCTGCCATTATGACAGCTTCCCAATACCTAAGTTTTCTGATAAGATCAGTGATGCTATCAACAAAGTTTTGTGTGTGTGTATGTGTGCACGTGTGTAATGAGATGTGTCAACATTTGAAAAATCAGCACACTTCAGTGAAATAGTATTTTCCAAAGTTACACATGAGTAAAAGATCCATTCTTAGTGCAAGACAGACCAGTAGATTTTCATGTAACAGAGCATGGAGAGTTCAATGACAAGGTTTCAGATTCCACACTGCAACTGACTTTTAAGAAACTGTGCCTTGTTGATTTCTATAAGAGTGCCAAAGAAGAACATCCACAATTATCTGAAAAGGCTATTATACTATTTCTCCCTTTTCAGACTACATATATGTGAAAGGCTGCATGTTCTTCATATACTTCCACTAAAAGAATGTAACAGAATGCAGAAGCAGATATGAGAATCCAGTTGTCTTCTGTTAAGCCACACATCAAAGAGACTTGCAGAAATGTAAAATAATGCCATACTTATCACTTAATTTTATGGAAACTGAAATTATGTTTCATTGAAAATGTGTTATTTATGTTAACATGTACTGGGCTTGTTATTTTCACTTAAAAATAAGTTAATAACATTTTTAAAATTTCTGTTTTAATTTCTAATTAATTAAATATTGATAGATAAAACCCAGAGGAACAAAAAGCTCTTTGGTATCCTTAATAATTTTCAGGAGTGTAAAGCTATCGTAGATTGAAATGTTTCAGAACCTATGGATGAAATTATTACTATTAATAAACTCTGTCGTAAGGTAAATTGTAAGGTCAATCTGGAATTCCTTAAGTCTCAACTAGAGTTTCCCGATTAATGAGGTTTTTTACTAGACATGCCCCAGTTTACCTAATTCATGGTCTCTCACAAATAAGAAAATGAAAAAAGCTATTATCTTCTTTCTTCTCTTAAGACTTGAGATCAATTTCTTAACATTTTTACTATGTTTAAAAACCTATGAGTACTTAATAAAATCTTTCATTACTAGGTTGTGCCAAACAAGAAAGGCACATAGACAGCATGAGAGGGCAGGCAGTGCTCAGAAATCCCAGGTAAACTAGTCCAAGATTAAGGTAGTGGTTCTCAGGTCTCGCTAATCCATACCAGCACACGTGATACACGTGTTCTATATCAACCTATCTAAATCTGAATTGTGGGGAATCTACATTTGGATCATTAAAAGGAGAGAGAGGAGATCAAGCAAAAAAAAATCTATTCTGTTTCCTCACTGTTATTTTTCTCAAACTGGGAAACTTACCTCTTTATCAGCCTTTATAAGGTAGTGGAGGAGCAGAAATAGAGGGTCCATGGGTGTGACAAAATGGAGAAGACCTCCTATAGATTAAAAAGAGAACAAAGGAAATTAATGTCTGAAAAGACAATTTAGTCATTTCACCTTAATCCCAAAGTGGAAACAATTCATTGAAAACTATATGTGAAATTCCACATTTAGAAGCTCTTCTTACACAGGCCCAAGATTCTATGAGTCTCTCAAAAGGCAGAATGTGGTCCATAAGATTTTACTCTAAAGACCTTCAAATTTCTGTGTGTAGATGAGACTCAAGACACTGAAATCAATCTTTAACATTCCATTTCTCTTTCAAAATAATTTTTAGCAGAGGTTCTCCCCACTGCCCCAAAAGAGCAAGGGTTGGGGAAATATGAGTAGAATATGAACCATGCAAATATAGGAAATCTATACAAGTCTATTTGTAAAGCTGCAGTAAAATACAATTTCCTGTGCTTCTGAGGATAAAGCCATGGGAAAGCAATATTCTCTCTGTACAGAGCTCCTTCTCTGGTCTGTGGGCTCACTGCTCTGCATTATTAATGACTCAGAGCTCAGAAGGTTGTAACCCACCCCAGACACTACCCCATCCCTTTACCCCAAAGAAAAAGGTAAGAGGGCAGGAGTTTAACAAGATTGCACACAAGAAACTGGAAACTCCACAGTAAGATTAATGGTGCTCTCCAAGCTGAAAGGAAAAAGGCAAATCACACAAACTAGCATAATTACTCCTTGCTTGTCTTTCCTCTATCACATGCCTCTCTAAGCTTCCCCAACTTCCTCTTCCACAGAAATGAATCAGAAGAGGAATTGCATCAAATGGAACAATAAACAATTCATTATCTCTATATTTATAATTTTGGTTTTAGGAAATACACATACTTACTTTTATTCTCTAACAGAGCAATCTAACTATACAGCCAAGAAATTCTAACCCTCAATTATATATATGAATCCATTTCATAGTAAGAAAAAAATTAAAGTAATTTCATATTATAATATTAGTTGACTATTTTTTTTAAAGTAAAAGTTTATAAAAACAACCTATCAGGTTCTCTAAGTTCATTTTACGAGTAGGTTTCTAGGTCTAAAACAATATCCTGGTGACCACTCTTAAAAACAGCTCTTTAAGGTTAAATTTATAAAGAATACAATAATGAAAAAAGCAGGTCCTTTTGCTGTGAACCTAAAACTACTAAACAAACAAACAAACAGGTAACAACTCAGTCTAGGGGAGATGAGCAATATTTTCCAATTTCACCTGGATACTACTGTATCTATCTAGCTAGACCCAACTGCAAATATACGTATTACATTGGAAGTTGGAACTCTCATATACGGCCAAATGAATAGCATAGCAGCAACAAGAGAAGGGAATACATATATTCCAACTACCAGACTATACACAGACTACCATTGCATTTGGCAACTAAAAACCACTTTAATTCTTCTCATACACATAGGATTTGAAATTTATCAGCAGCATGAAACCCTTTTTTGGAATGTCTTAGAATAAAGGCAAAGTGACCTTTCTACCTTAGCACAAAGTAACCACATACACAGTCAACAGAAAGCAGCACTCTCTGGAAATGATGAGAGAATAGGCAGGCAATGCAGAGTGCCTCAACTATCCCATGGCTCCCCATACCACTCCACATCCTCCCTCTTAGAACCATCAAAAAAACATGTGGTATCCTTTTTCCCTCTGAGTCAATACTACTCCAAATTAAAGGAACATTAAAAATATATATATAACTTTGGTGTTAGGTGTGTGTGTGTTTGGTGAGAGGGGTGGCAGTAGTAATTTATATAACAAAGCATTAAAAAAACTTCATTAGGAGTTTGGAAGACAGCTGTCGACGGGAAGGCAGGCTGCAAGATAGTGTGTGAATGAGAGAACAAAAGAAGAGTGTGTGAACATGCGGGGAGTGTCTATTTGTGAGTGAGGAACAGCTATATTCCAAGGGACTGTTGTGAACTGCTGGACTAGGCTCCCCTGACCGGGCAGCCCCTACTGCTGCTAAAATCTCTCCCGGAGTGGCCAGCTCTGCTGCAGAGACCACACCATCTTGAAGGGGAGAATGGCTGTGATCCAAAGCCTAGCCTTACCTTCAACCAGGAAGAACTCCGATAACTGCCAGAACCCTACAACCACAACACCCAGGGACTAGCTGCGAACCCACAAACACCGGGTCTCAAACAGTGCAAATACGCAGACGCGGATGAGCCCTGCACCTTCTCATGGAAAGGTCAAATATCACCTAGAGAAAGATGAGGTCTACAATCCATGCTGGATGGAAAAACGTGCACAGCGGGATCTAGAATTTCAAAGGAAGTCTGCACCCCACAAAATCCGCGGCCGTTGGGTCAGCGTAGCCCGTGAATGTGGAAGGTGGTCCACAGGGCTGCTGGCAAAAGGGAACTCTAGAAATCAACCCATAGCTGGGCTGGGCACAGAAAGGCAGCCTGAAGTTCTACCAGTACACCGGCTGCACAGTGCCAAGGGAAAAAGACGTGCGCAGAGACATGCGCAGAGAAGAGCACAGTGCTGGGGGGAAAAGTTGTGAGTCCGTGCGCTTCCTCTGGCTTTTTTTTTCTTTTTAAATCCTTGCTTTTGATTACTAATCCCAGTACATAGGATCTCCCAATTAAAAACACTCTCAGAGACTGCAGGGGAAAGTTGTTTCTGTGGAACCTGGGGATCAGAGCGGGGAGAAAATATCAGAAAACCAGCTCTGGGGCAGTCCATTCCCCGAACCCAGTATTAAATACGATAGGGAAAACAAAAACTAAATACTGGGTACAGAGAACTTATAGCCCCAGATGTCAATACAAAAACACTACCACCCAGGAATTGAATCACAAATTGACTCTTGTGTAAATATAACTAAAGGCGGGCTGAGAAACCAAGAAATACCGCCTGCTTGAAAACAGGATTGTGGCTTACGACACAGAGGAGCAGTGGAACGTAGGGAACTTCAATACTGTCCTGACTACCTGACAGGATACAGGAGTGACAAACAGAACAGTAGAGGAAGTGAATGACCTTCACTATTGCACATTTTCATTTTTTATCTATTACTTAAGAAACTAAATTTTCTTTTCCTCACTTGATTTTACCTTTTTAATTATTATATTATTTTTCATTAGTATTATTACTACTATGATTTTACCTTTTTTTGAAGTTTCATTTTTTCTTTATTTTATTTTATTTTGGGATTAGTGTTCCACATTCTATTTTCATTTTTCCTTTAGCATCATTTTACTCTATCTCAACTTTCCCTTTATGCCAACATTCTCTTCCTCACTTTTCCCCTTTTGTTGTCCTGTTTCCCTTACCTTATTCCTGCTTTAGATTTTCCCTATTCTTCTTTTTACCCCCTGTTAAAAATTCATCTTACTTACATATCTAATTTCTGCTCCCTTGCTCTAAGTCCATACACACTGTTCTCTTCTCTTTCTTCATTATCCAATTCTTTTTCTCTCTTCACGTTTTTTTTTTGTTTCATGTATTCTGTTTAATTTTGTTTTGTTTTGCACTTCTTTCTCTCTGTCCTATTGTTGTTTGTTTGATTGTTATTTAGTTTCGTTTTTTTTGTTTGTTTGTGTGATTGTTTCTCTCTCTTTTTTTTCTTCTGTTTTTCCTCTCCTCATTATTAGCTATTGTTTGTAGTTTGCATTCATTTCTGGGTGTTTGTTGTTTGCATTTTTTTGGATTAGTTGTTGTTCTATTGGAGTTTTCTCCCCATATAGTTTTTTTATTCTCTTTCTTTTCTCTCTTACTTTTTTTCTTTTTGTCAATATAATTTTTGCACTCGTTTTTTTCCCCCCCTAATTCTCTTTTCTCTGGTGGTCACATTTATTTGTGGTTATTAGTATCATGAATATATTTGTGTTCAGTGACTTGTGCCTTGTGCCTTGCTGTGTTATATTTGAGCCTTTAAGTCAACGCAGGAGAGAGAGAGAGCTACATAACCAGACACCCAGAGAGGAGAGATCCTGGAGAGAAAAAGGAACAGCCCGCATACGAAAGAAAAGGAGGCATCACCAGAAAAGGAAGTAAATGAAATGGAGGCAAGCAATATGTCAGAGAAAGAATTCAGAGAAATGGTCATAAGGTCGCTGAAAAGGTTGTAAGACAAATTCAACAATATGTGTAAGAACCAAGAGGAAATGAAGAAGAACCAAGAAGAAATGAAAAATGACATCGCTGCAATAATGAACTCAATAGAAAGCATCAAAGGTAGACTAGAAGCGGAGGACTGCATCAGTGAACTAGAAGACAAGGTAGGATAAAATAACCAAGCAGAGCAGCATCTAGAAAAAAAAATTTAAAAAACAGGAGGAGAGCCTATGGGAACTTTAGGAAAACTGAAATGAAACAACATCCAGATAATAGGGGTGCCAGAAGGCGAGGAAACTAAGCAAGAAATAGAAAACCTGTTTGAAGAAACAATGACAGAAAACTTCCCTGATATAGGGAAGAAAAAACCAACATAAGTCCATGAAGCTCACAGAGTGAACCCAAAAAGACCAACACCAAGGCACATTATAATGAAACTGGAAAACACCAATGAAAAAATAAGAATCTTAAAAGCGGCCAGAGAGAAACAAAAAGTTACATACAAAGGATCCCCCATCAGAGTAGCAACTGATTTCTCAACAGAAACACATCAGGCCAGAAGGGAATAGAATGAAATATACAAAGTCATGCAAAGGAAGGGACTGAATCCATGAATACTGTACCCAGCAAGGCTATCAATCAAAATTGAGGGAGAAATCACAAGCTTCACAGACAAAAAAGGACTAAGGGAGTTTATTACCACAAAACCAACAATGCAAGAAATGCTAAAGGGTCTGCTGTAAAAAGAAGAAATAGGAAGCGAAGAAGGAACACAGGGGTAAAGAATAAAAATGGCGACAAACAAGTACCTCTCAATAATAACTTTAAATGTAAATGGCTTAAATGCCCCAATCAAAAGATGTAGGGTGGCTAAGTGGATAAGAAAACATGACCCATATCTGCTGTCTATAGGAAATCCACCTCAGAACAAAGGACTCACATAGACTGATGGTGAAGGGATGGAAAAAGGTTTTTCAGGTGAATGGAAATGAAAAGAAAGCTGGGGTAGCAATACTTATATCTGACAAATTAGACCTCAAAGTGAAGGCCATAACAAAAGATAAGAAAGGCCACTTCATAATACTAAAGGGAACAATTCAACCAGAAGATATAACTCTGGTAAACATGTATGCACCCAACACAGGAGCACACAAATACATAAAAAAAACTTGCGGAGGATATCAAGAGACAGACAGCAATACAGACATAGTAGGGGACTTTAATACCTCACTGACATCACTGGACAAATCCTCTATACAAAAAGTCAGCAAAGAAACATCAATCCTAAATGACTCACTAGATAAGATGGAACTGACATCTTCAGAACATTTCACCCTAAAGCCACAGAATATACATTCTTCTCAAGTGCACATGGGTCATTTTCAAAGATAGACCGTATATTGGGACACAGGCAAAGTCTCTTCAAATTCAAGAAGACAGAAATCATATCAAGCATCTTTTCAGATCACAATGGCATAAAACTAGAAATCAACTACAATAAAAACAATAAAAAATAAAACACCTGGAGGCTAAATAGCATGCTATTAAACAATGACTGGGCTACCAAAGAGATCAAAGAAGAAACAAAAAGCATCATGGCAACAAATGACAATGAAAACACAACAATCCAGAATCTATGGGACACAGTGAAAGCAGACGTGAGATGGAAGTGCATAGCTCTATAGGCCTACCTCAAAAAACAAGAAACAATGGTAATAAATTATCTAACCCTACAACTCAAAGAGTTAAAGACAGAGCAACAAGAAAAGCCCAGCATAAGAAGAAGGAAGGAAATAATAAAGATCTGAATGGAGATAAACGACATAGAGACACAAAAAAAAAATACAAAAGATCAACAAAACCAAGAGCTGGCCCTGACCGGTTTGGCTCAGTGGATAGAGCGTCGGCCTGCGGACTGAAGGGACCCAGGTTTGATTCCAGTCCAGGGCATGTGCCTTGGTTGCGGGTACATCCCCAGTGGGGGGTGTGCAGGAGGCAGCTGATAGATGTTTCTCTCTTATTGATGTTTCTGGCTCTCTATCCCTCTCCCTTTCTCTCTGTGAAAAATCAATAAAATATATTTTTAAGAAAACAAAAAAAAAAACAAGAGCTGGTTCTTTGAAAGGATAAACAAGATTGATGAAATTCTAGCCAGGCTCACCAAGAAGCAAAGAGAGAGAACCCAAATAAACAAAATCAGAAATGAACGAGGTGAAGTAACAACTGATCCCACCGAAATAGAAACGATTATGAAAAGATACTATGAACAACTCTATTGCAACAAAATGGACAACCTAGATGAAATGGACATATTCTTAGAAAAATACAAGCTCCCAAAACTCAACGAATAAGAATAAAAA
Source organism: Plecotus auritus (assembly GCF_963455305.1). NCBI lineage: Eukaryota > Metazoa > Chordata > Mammalia > Chiroptera > Vespertilionidae > Plecotus > Plecotus auritus. Next base: position 95,394,478 of record NC_137772.1, on the reverse strand, counting down.
AACCTGAATAGGCCGATAACTACCGAAGAAATTGAAACCGCGATCAAATGTCTTCCAGCAAACAAAGCCCTGGTCCGGATGGTTTTACAGGGGAGTTCTACCAAGCATTCAAAGAAGTACTAAAACCTATCATCCTTAGACTACTCCAAAAAATTCAAAAGGAAGGCACACTTCCAAGCTCTTTCCATGAAGCCAGCATTACCCTAATTCCAAAACCAGAAAAAGATACCACAAAAAAAGAGAACTATAGGCCAATATCTTTGAACATAGATGCTAAAATCCTCAACAAAATTCTAGCAAATCAGATTCAGCAATACATTAGAAAGATCATACACCATGACCAACTGGGATTTATTCCGGGGATGCAAGGATGGGACAATATCTACAAATCAATAAACGTGATACATCACATAAACAAACTGAGAGACAAATATCACATAATCCTATCAATTGGTGCAGAAAAAGCATTTGACAAAATCCAACACCCTTTCTTGATAAGAACTCTCAGCAAAGTGGGAATAGAGGGATCATACCTCAACATAATAAAAGCCCTATATGACAAACCTACAGCCAACAACATACTCAATGAGCAAAAACTAAACTCATTTCCCTTAAGAATAGGAACAAGACAAGGATGCCCACTTTCACCACTCCTGTTCGACATAGTACTAGAAGTACTAACCACAGCAAACACACAAGAAGAAAAGGCATCCAAATTGGAAAAGAAGAAGTAAAACTGTCCTTATTAGCAGATGACATGATACTATACAGAGAAAACCCCAAAGACTCCACCAAAAAACTATTAGACCTAATAAATGAATTTGACAATGTAGCAGGATACAAAATTAACACCCAGAAATCTATGGCCTTTTTATATGCCAATAATGAACTCACAGAAATAGAAATGAAAAATGAAAAAAACAATCCCATTTACCATTGCATCAAAAAATTAAGATACCTAGGAATAAACTTAACTAAGGAGGTAAAAGACCTGTACTCAGAAAACTACAAGACATTGAAAAAAGAGATAGAGGAAGACATAAACAAATAGAAGAACATGCCATGTTCATGGATTGGTAGAATCAACAGCATTAAAATGTCCATATTACCTAAACCAATCTATAGATTGAATGCAATACCCATTAAAATACCAATGGCATATTTCACTGACCTAGAACAAACTCTCCAAAAATTCACCTGGAATTAAAAAAGACCCCGAATAGCCACAGCTGTCCTGAGAAAGAAGAAAAAATTGGAGGGATCACAATACCAGAAATCAAGCTATATTAACAAGCCACGGTTCTCAAAACTGCCTAGTACTGGTACAAGAACAGACATATAGACCAATGCAACAGAATAGAGAACCCAGAAATTGACCTAAGCCATTATACTCAATTAATAATTGACAAGGGAGGCAAGAGCATACAATGGAGTCAAAACAGTCTCTTTAATAAATGGTGCTGGGAAATTTGGTCAGATACATGCAAAAAAATGAAACTGGATCACCAACTTACACCATACACAAAAACAAACTCAGAATGGCTAAAGGCCTTGAATGTAAGACTAGAAACCATAAAAATCCTACAAGACTTCATACGCAGCAAAATTGCAGACATATGTCGTAGCAATATCTTTACAGACACAGAACCTAGGTCAAGAGAGACTAAGGAGAAAATAAACAAATGGGACTACATCAAAATAAAAAGCCTCTGCACAGCAAAAGAAAACATCAACAAAACAACAAGAAAGCCCACTGCATGGGAGAACATATTTGCCCATGTTATCTGTGATAATGATTTAATATTCAACATTTACAGGGAATTCATACAACTTAACAAAAGGAAGATAAATAATCCAATCAAAAAATGGGCAAAGGACCTAAATAGACACTTTTCATTAGAGAACATTCAGAAAGCCAAGAGACATGAAAACATGCTCAACGTCATTAATCATCCTAGAGATGCAAATCAAAACAACAATGAGGTACCACCTCACACCTGTCAGAATGGCTATCATCAACAAATCAACAAACGACAAGTGCTGGAGAGGATGCGGAGAAAAAGGAACCCTTCTTCACTGCTGGTGGGAATGCAGACTGATGTAGCCACTGTGGAAAACAGTATGGCATTTCCTCAAAAATTTAAAAATGGAACTGCCATTTGACCCAGTAATACCACTTCTAGGAATATATCCCAAGAAAATAGAAACACCAATCAGAAACACCCCTATGTTCATAGCAGCACAATCTACAATAGCTAAGATTTAGAAACAGCCTAAGTGCCCATCAGCAGATGAGTGGATTAGAAAACTATGGTACATCTACACAATGGAATACTACGCTGCTATAAAAAAGAAGGAATTCTTACCATTTGCCACAGCATGGATGGAACTGGAGAGCATTACGCTCAGTGAAATAAGCCAGTCAGTGAAAGAAAAATACCACATGATCTCACTCATTTATGGATAATAAAGAACATTATAACCTGATGAACAAAAAGACAGATACAGAGGAAGAGAAGTATCAAACAGACTGTCAAATTACATCGGGAAGGTTGGGGAAGGTTGGGGCGGGGGAGGTAAGAGATCAACTGAATGACTTGTATGCATGCATATAAGCATAACCAATGGATACAAGACACTGGGGGTTGGGGTGAGGGCATGTGCCGGGGGGTAGGAGAGGCCGGGGGAAGGTCAATGGGGGGACAAAGGAGACATATGTACTACTATTTTTAATACTTTAAACAATAAAATAAAATTAAAAAAAAAAAAACTCAAGAAAAAAATATTAGAAAAAAAGCTTTGTTAGATTCAGTTCTATTTTAGAAGCTATATCAGTATCCATTTTCAAGAAAATAAGATGTTAATAACTTGAATAATTGCCCTAACCAGTTTGGCTCAGTGGATAGAGCGTCGGCCTGTGGACTGAAGGGTCCCAGGTTCGATTCCGGTCAAGGGCATGTACCTGGGTTGCGGGCACATCCCCAGTAGGAGGTGTGCAGGAGGCAGCTGATCGATGTCTCTCTCTCATCGATGTTTCTAGCTTTCTATCCCTCTCTCTTACTCTCTGTAAAAAATCAATAAAAAAAATATATATTAAAAGATGTTAATAACTTGAAAAGCCACAAATGTGGCTAAGAGAAGAGCAAAGAATTTCTGGTCAAGACAATGTGCACTCCACGGTACAAAGGTCACCTACCTTCTGAAAAGATGTCAGTGTTTTAAATTCGTTGGGTAAAAATTCCCTACCATTTAAGATACATAGGTATTGATATAAGTTGCTCAAATTATCTTTCCTTTCTCCTTGATTAAACCCTGCTCTGATGCCAAGGAAGAAAACAACCACTGACCAGACTCCAAAACAGGAGGACAGACTTTTTCTCCTGTGAAGGATAAAAAGCTAAAGTATATTGTTTAGTTCATGGAAATATATACACCAGTCACTTACCTGATTGAACTGATTGATTTATAAACCAAGAATGGTGTTTTTCCTTGAAAACTTTTATTTCAAACAGCTGCTGTAGACACATATTGAACAAGTAAAGGGCTCCTTCCCCTGTTAAGATAAATGTTTTTATTTGCACGTTTTCACACACACACAAAAAAATCCAAGACTATCCAATTGTTCTGAGGAATGTTCCCAATATAAACATACGTAGACTTATATTCTATACAAACTGACTCCAAGGAAAGCTTACACTGTTATATACAAACTAGTGGCCCGGTGCACGAAATTCATGCACATTAAAAGGGGATTCATTAGAGGAAATATTTTAATATTGCTATTTGCCCTTTCTGTATAACAGAAGTGTCAGAGATGAAAGAAAATTAGTAAAATGTATATGAAAATCTTCCTCCTGTCAGACTCTGGGTTGCGCTGCGGGACTCAGAGCCAAGTCCCCACTCACCTGCAGCGCCTCAAAATTGCGCGACACCCAAACCCAGGCAGCCCCACCCCATTGAGCAAGATCCAGACCCGGCTGGTCCCAGCCTTGTCAAGGCCCACCAGGCAGGGGGCACAGTCTGAGGTCCCCAGTCAAGCCCCGCCAGACAGGAGGCGCAGCCTGAGGTCTCCTGTCAAGCCCCACAAGGTGGGGGACGCACATGAGGTCCCCCGCCAAGGCCCACCAAGTGAGGGCGCAGCCTGAGATCCCCTGTCAAGGCCCACAGGGCAGGGGGCACAGTCTCAGGTCCCCTGCCCCAGCCCAGCGCCAGCCAACCTCAGGTTCCTGCTGACTGCTCATTAAGGCTCCTTATGGGAACTCGGCCTCCCCTGTGGGTGCAGTCATCTTGTGTTACGAAAACCCTGCCTCCACTGTGGGCACCGCCATCATTTTGATGGCATGATGGTCAATTTGCATATTCCCTCTTTATTAGATGGGATGCTTGTTTTCTAGCCTTATTATCCTTGCTGAACTTAAACCAATCCTATCTAATAAAAGAGTAATATGCAAATTAACCGTCACTCCGCAACAAAATGGCAGCCCCCGTAGCCACAAAATGGGAGCACCCAGTCCCCTCAGCCCCACTGTTGGAGTGTCCGGGCCTGTCCGCCAGAGCAGCGAGGCTGGATCTGCCTCCAGAGGGGGCGGATCCAGCCTCCCCACTCCATGACTGCTGCAGCGTCTGGGCCTGTCAGCCCCGCGGGGGTTCGCGGGGACCAAGCGGCGAGGCTGGATCTGCCCCTAGGCCCGGCAGACAGAGCCCAGACAGCAGGGTTTGGGGGCTTCCTTAGCAAGGTGGTGGCGGGAACACCCCCAGGCCCCGCAGACAGAGCCTGGACAACAGGGCATGGGGGCTTCCTTAGTGTGTCGGTGCTGGCGAAGCCCCCAGGCCTGGCAGTCACAGCACACTGCAGGGCATTGGGGCTTCCTTAGCATGGCACGTGGCAGCGGCAGGCAGAGAGCGGACAGCAGGACATGGGAGCTTGATCTCCATGGCTGCAGCGAAACCCCCAGGCCCCGCAGAGAGCAGAGAACCAAGGGAGTGGGCCTAAGCCATCAGTAGGACATCCCCTGAGAGCTCCTGGATTTTAGAGGGTGCAGGTTGGGCTGAGGTAACCCCATGCATGAATTTCCTGGACCGGGCCTCTAGTCCTATATAATAAAAGGTTAATATGCAAATCGACCGAATGGCAGAACGACCAGTTGCTATGATGCGCACTGACCACCAGGGGGCAGACACTAAACACAGGAGCTGACCCCTTGTGGTCAGCGCATTCCCACAAGGGTAGCACCGCTCATCCAGAAGCCGGGTTCACAGCTGGTGAGCGCAACAGCACTAAGGATGTCCAACTGACGGCTTAGGCCCACTCCCGCCTAAGCTGGCAGTCAGACATCCCCCGAGGGCTCAGACTGTGAGAGGGCACAGGCCAGGCTGAGGGACACCCACTCCGAGTGCACGAATTTCGTGAACCGGGCCTTTTGTCCTATCTAATCCTATCTAATAAAAGAGTAATATGCAAATTGACCATACCTCTGCTATGCCCACCAGCCACGCCCACCAGCCAATCAGGAGGGAATATGCAAATAAACCCAACCAAGATGGCTACGGCCACAGAGAGCAGGAGGGAGGCTTGGGTTTCCCTGGCAATGGAGGAAGCCAAGCTTTCCGCCTGCCCTTGCCAGCCCAGGCCTCCACTCAATGCTACAAAGTTTCAATTACAGAAGATAAATAAAGCCCAACAGAAATGGCGGCAGCCACGGAGCTGGAGAGAGCAGGAGGCTAGGGATGCCCGCGGCGATGGAGGAAGCCAAGCTTCTGCAGCCCTAGCCTGCTTTGGCCTCCGCTTAAGACTACAAAGTTTCAATTATAGAAGATACATAAATCCCAACAGAAATGGCTGCCGCAACGGAGCGAGCAGAAGGCTTGGCTACACTCCAGGCTACAAAGTTTCAATTGTAGAAGATAAATAAACCCCAGATACCAGGGCCTCTGCTTGGGTTGCCGGGGGGCAGGCCTGAAACCCCACCACAGGCCCCTCACCCAGGCCACCCCACTCCCCAAGGGAACCCCCACCCTGATCCGGGACACCCTTCAGGGCAAACCAGCTGGCCCCTACCCGTGCACCAGGCCTCTACCCTATCTAATAAAAGAGTAATATGCAGATTGATCATCACTCCAAGACACAAGATGGCTTCCCCCATGTGGTCAAAGATCCTGCCCCCATGTGGACACAAGATGGCCACCACAAGATGGCCAGCAGGAGAGGGCAGTTGGGAGGAACCAGGCCTGCAAGGGAGGGCAGTTGTGGGCAATCAGGCCAGCAGGAGAGGGCAGTTGGGAGGGATCAGGCCTGCAAGGGAGGGCAGTTAGGGTTGACCAGGCTGGCAGAGGAGGGAAGTTGGGGGTGACCGGGCCTGCAGGGAAGGGCAGTTGCAGAGGACCCAGGCCTGCAAGGGCGAGCAGTTGGGGGGAACCAGGCCTGCAGGGGAGGGCAGTTAAGGGTGACCAGGCCTGCAGGGGAGGGCAGTTAGGGGCAAACAGGCTGGCAGGGGAGCAGTTAGGCATCAATCAGGCTGGCAGGGGAGTGGTTAGGGGGTGATCAGACTGGCAGGCAGAAGCGGTTAGGGGCAATCAGGAAGGCAGGCAGGGGAGCAGTTGGGAACCAGCAGTCCTGGAATGTGAGAGGGATGGATCGAGCCTAAACGGGCAGTCGGACATCCTGGATTGGGCCTAAACGGGCAGTCGGACATCTCTTGAGGGGTCCCAGATTGGAGAGGGTGCAGGCTGAGCTGAGGGACACACCCCCCATGCATGAATTTCATGCACCGGGCCTCTAGTAAATAATAAAAGGCAAATTATTTATCTTAAACTGTTACACAGCCTCTTAATGAATCCTCCATCAGACCAGGAAGAAAAACCCATTCTCAAACTATCCAAATCTAATGGTTCAAGCAGATGAACTGAGCTGACACATTGGTCCCTGACTCCAGGGCAGCATGTGTCTTACCACACACAGGGACCAAGAGACGGACTGAGCCTGCCAACCCTGAAGGCCAGCTCTAAGTGAGAAAGGCAAAGGCCCTTTAATGCATGAAATTTTTTTCTAAACAAAAAGAAATCAAGGACTTTGAATCTATCTCTATCACATGCTGGGCCTGTGCCCTTGGTTAAATTACATAAACCCTTCTGCACCGCTATTTCCATATCGGTTAAATGGGAGCAACAGTGACCCTACCTCACAGGGTTTTTTGTAAGGATTAAAAAGGTAATACATGCAAAGTTCTTAAAACAGTACAGTACTTAGCACAGAATAAATGCTCAACAAGTCTTAGCCTTTACTTTTTCCCTAGTCAATGCAGCAAAAACAAACATGTGTTCAAATGTCTGTTGTCTATGGACGTTTAGACAACAAAGAAATTTTACAAGAAGCCTGACATTTCTGAACCTTTACTTTTGTTAAATGCTTTAGAACTTTTGCTACGACCTAAAACTTCCCTTGAAAAAAATATTTCTCACCTCAACTTATGCATAATAGAGAGGACAAATTATATTCAATTTCATTTTGAGAAGAAAAGAAAACTGGAGGAAGCCAGAAATTTTTTCTTCTCTTGTTGCTTCTACCTTATATTTTTTCCAACAACAATAACAACAGCAAAGTACTACCCACTGGTTTCCCCTTTCTTTTACTTTATATTCAGTACTAGAGCCCAGTGCACAAAATTCATGCACGAAGGCGGGTTCCTCAGCCCAGCCTGACCCTCTCTAATCTGGGTCATCCCTCTCACAATCCGGGACAACTGGCTCCTAACCACTCGCCTGCCTGCCTGCCGGATTGCCCCTAACCCCTCTGCTTGTCTGCCTGATTGCCCCTAACCCCTCTGTCTGCCTGCCTCATCGCCCTTACCTTGCCTCCCTGCCGACCTGATCACCCCTACATTGCCCCCCTGCTGGCCTGATCACCCCTAACTTGCCCCCCTGCCAGCCTGATTGCCCTACCTTGCCCCCTGCCTGCCTGATTGCCCCTAACCTCTCTGCCTGCCTGCCTGATCGCCCCTAACTGCCTCTGCCTGCCTGCCTGATCACCCCTAACTGCCCTTCCCTGCCGGCCTGATCTCGCCCCTAACTACCCTCCCCTGCAGGCCTGATCTCGCCCCCAAGTGCCCTCCCCTGCCAGCCTGATCGCCCCTAACTGCCTCTGCCTCGGCCCCCACCACCATAGCTTTGTCCGGAAGGAAGTCGACATCTGGAAGATGGCCGGTTGACCCGGTCTAATGAGCATATTACCCTTTTATTAGTATAGATAGGATATATAGGATAGGATTGCTTAAATGGGAGGAAAAGCCTTTTTCAGCAGGAGGAGATGCTCTTGGCAGACAAAAACATAATCTCTATATCTGGACTGATAGCCAGCCATATGCACTATACTGCCAAACCAGTCATTAAAAAAATTGAATCACTTTCTTATACCTTACACCAAACAGCTGTTGCCCTTAAAACCCCTCCTCAGCCCCCACCTTAGGTTCTGCCTTTGCAGTTCACCGATTTGGTTCTGATTGGTCGGTTTCTATGGTAGTCAGCATCCTCACTATTCACCCAGATTTGGTTCTGACTGGTTGGTTTCTATGCCAGTCAGCATCTCCGGGCCTATCTTCGGGCCTGATCATAGTGGCGGGGCTGATCAGCAGCCACCCCAGGCTTCTGGCCAGCAGGCTGAACTGCTGACCTCTGGGAGAGAGAGAGAGGCTTGGCTGCTGGCAAGGCCGAGAGAGATAAACGTCTGATCACCTGATTCTCTCTCCGGCCTCGCCAGCAGGCGCTGCCGCTGCTGATCAGCCCCGCCTCTCTCTCTCTCTCTCTGAGAGGTGAGTTCAGCCCGCTCGCCTGCTGCGCGTGCAGCCTGGCATTCGGTCCAGGCTGCTGGCGAGCGGGCTTAACTGCTGACCTCTGGGAGAGAGAGATAGGCTTGGCTGCTGGCGAGGCCCGGAGAGAGAAGCAGGGTCATCAGAGAAGCAGCCGCTACCACTGCTGATCAGCCCCACCTCTCTCTCTCTCTCTGAGAGGTCAGCAGTTCAGCCCGCTCGCCTGCTGTGCGCGCAGCCTGGCATTCGGTCAAGCCTCGGGTCGTTGTGGATGTTACGACCCTGGCTCTTAATATATATAGATTATAGTCACTAGGAAAATCCTCTAATTTACTAAGTATCAGGCATCTACTCAAACATTATAAAATTAACAATAACTTTTTAATGTAAATATTATAAAATATGTTTACATTAATGGAAAAACAATTCCATATAGAGATAAATAACATGGTCAATTTTACTACATATCTATTATATAGCTTAATATTTTTGCCTAAAGATTAGAAGATAAAATAGAAAATACACTGAATATAAAGTTAAAATAAAATTACTTCTGATAAAATATGTGTCTCTATAATATACAATGGTTTTGCTACCAAAAAATCAACCCTTGACAGGAAAAAAAAAAAAAGGTACTATTTTCTGGTCAGAACAAAATAAAGAATGTACAGCTAAAAATGAAACCCACTCATAATCTTGGCATTTCAGATAAAAGCCTTTTTTTAACCCCTATATATTTTACTGTAGAGGAGGCTAACTACTCTAAGAAAAGCTGGCTTATGTAAGCCAAAGAAAATTAACCTGTTTTCAGAGATAAATCAAATATGTTACTATGTTTTGCCATCATTTCTGATAAACAGGTCTATGGATTAAAATTATAAGGATAAATAAATAATGTTTAGGTCCAGGGAATCATCTGGAGAAGACTAGTAATGTCAATAGCTTAGTTTGGTCACCAGGTAATGCCATTTTACATTAAAAAGCTATTCAGTTAGAACCAAATACAAAGGCAAATAAGTACATACATTTTTTAGCCACAATGTTAAAAAAAAATTCAAATTACTATTATTGCAGGGAAGGGAAAGGGAGCTTACCTGAACATGGGTTAACCAATTTTACAAACATAAGCCCACTTTTCATCTTCTTAGAAGCATCTTTTAAATATTCTGAAAAGAAATGGTGAATTTGTAAAATTAAGATATTTGCTTTTTGTTCTTCTAATTTACTTCACTCTGATTTTGTTTCTTCTATTTATATGATTTTTCTTTCTATTATTTATAACTCAACTCTATTGCATAGGAGCTGTGTGATATTGAGCAAATTAACAATTGCTCTGAAAAGTGCAGTGGGGTTTTAGGTCATTTTAATTTATTTCTTTGAGAAGTGATGAAGAACAGGACTCTAAGTCAGATGGCCTGAGTTATAACCTTGACTCAACCACTTGATAGCTTTGTTGCCTTGGGCAAGGTTCTTCATGACCTGTCTCAATTGTCCCATTAATAAAATGATAACATATACACTTGCCTTTGAATGAATTAAATTAATCTGCTGAAAGCTCTTAACATAATCAAATAGAAACACATAATAGTTATAATTATTATTTTAATTACCATTATGAAATAAAACATTTTAAAAATAAATATATCCTGAATATTTATATTTTTTGCCCCTAATTGTGATTACCTAACCTTGTCCTCTGCCCATTTTTCTATTGGGGTATTCATCTTTCTTCTACTACTTCATGAGGAGTCTTTATACAGTAAGAACAGGAATTCTGTTTATGTAATACTTAGGCCTCCTTGATCTCAAGATTATATTTTCTTTCTTTAACCTATCTGGAACATATCTGGGTATAAGATACTAGTAGCCCTGCGCACGAATCCGTGCTCCACTAGCTCTCTGAGGGGCCTGGCCACTCCACGCCTGCCCATCTGCGGCCAGGCGCAAAACGCTTGCCTCGTCGCCAGGGCGACAACACAGGCGTCCCGCCCCCCCCCCCCCCCCCCCTGCCGGCCGCTCCGTGCCCACTGCCCAGAGGCCCTCCACAGCCAGGGTGGAATGCTTGCCTCATCACTGCGGTGATGAAGCAAGCATTCCGCTCACGCTGCCCACTTTCAGTGGCCACCTCCCCCCCAGATTGGGGGACTCCGGTGTGGCTGAGAGGACTGGGCGCCGCCATCTTTGTGACAGAATGATGGTTAATTTGCATACTACCCTTTTATTAGATAGGATGGGAAGGAGATCCAACTCTAATTTTTTTTCAGTTATCCATTTATACCAATACCATCTACTGAATGACCCATCATGAAAATAATTCCTTTATGCTAAATGTTTAAAATACATTTATAAGTCTGTCAGTGTACATTCTATTTTGATCCATTAATTTGTTTCTATTAACATTAGTACTTCAACATTTTAATTATCATAGGTTTAAAATACATTTTAATATCTTGTGAGGCAAGTCCCTTCATTATGTTTCCTCTACAATGTTGCACTGTAAAAGTTTTAATCATATAGTTTAAAACATAAAGACCATGACAATCTATATAATAAAGAGCTAATATGCTAATTAGACTGAACAGCAGAACAACTGCCTGGATGACCTTCTGGATGAAGCTGGACCTGTGAGGGCTGGCGGAGGCTGCGAGGGCCAGCCGAGGCTGCGAGGGCCGGCCGAGGCTGCGAGGGCCGGCTGAGGTAGCCGGGGCTGCGAGGGCCAAGCCCCTTGCACGAATTTCGTGCACTGGGCCTCTAGTTTTATTTATAACAGCCTCTATACATTTTGAAGGGCATATTCATAGAATTCATTTAAAGAATATCTCTCCAAAAGAAACCAAGGGCCTCTGACGAGTAAGGGAACAGAACTACCTACCAAAGAGCAAATCAGAAAGCTTTGGGTAAGGAAGGGAACTTATAGTCACTTTTATTCTATGGCCCACTCCCTTCACCCTGTTTAGATCTTCATAAACTTAAAAAAGCAAGCATGTTTAGAAATTGGCTTACCCAATAGTTAAAACAACTTTTTTTTCTGAAAATAATAGTGACATTAAATATATTTTTTTAAAAACACCCAAATTTAGAGATTCCTACTTACAATCAAGTGAAATAATAGGAACCCTCCCACCTGATGCAATAACAACAAAATAAAGACAAAATATACAAAATAATGGACATTGAGCCAATCAGGATGGTGGTCTCTGAAAGATGGGACACAAATAAGGTGAGCCCTGTGATTGCCCAAGCTTACTGCCTTGAGAGAGTTTCCAGGCCATGGAGCAGAACAGGAGAACCCAGGTGAAGCCTAGTGGACTCCGCGTTGAACAAAGGAAGCTGAGAGTTCTGGAGATACCACGGTTAGAGTTCACAGGTCATATACAGGAAAGGAGAGAGCTACAAAGAAAGAAAACCCCAGAGGTCTGCAAAGGGTACTGATCAGTGCATGCATATAACCACTTGAGGGCTGGGAGAAAAAACAGCTGAACTGATTTGATGGAGTAGTACCTCACATTCACTCAGGGCTTTGAATTGGGCCTGTTCCCAGACAGACTGGAAAACCTCATAATTCAGAGAGCATTGGGTAAAGTCTTCAAAAGGGTCTTGCCTCAGTAATATGGAACAAATAACTATAGACTAAAAGCTGCTCTGGTTCCACTGAACTGATTATAAAAGTAAGACCTAAAAGAATCAAACTGTTTCAAAGTACCTTCACTGTGTCCCAGAATGAAGCTCAAGATTATTTATTGGAATACAAAAATATTCATCAGCCAAAAAAGTAAAATTCACAATGTCTGGCATCTAATCAAATATTACTAGGCATTCAAAGCAGCAAAATATGGCCTATAATGGAAAAAAATACAGAAATCAATGACTGAGAAATGGATATTGGTATTAGACACAGATGTTAGAATGAAAAGATAACATTAAATACAAAATGTTAAGTAGAGACATAGTCAGAAGAACCAAGTTGAGACAGGATTTATGGAGGTAGATTAATGAACTTGAAGACATCGCAATAGAAACTACCTAAAATGAAAACATTTTTAAAGTAAAAAAAAAGAGTATCAGTGAACTGTGGGACACTTCAAGCATTCTAACAATGTATATGTAAGTGGAGTTTCTAAAAGACAGGAATGAGACAGAAAAAATATTTGAAGAAAGTATGGTTGAATATTTTCAAATTTGATGAAAGCTATAAGTAAGCCCACACATCCAAGAAGTTCAATAAACCAAAGATACATCAGAATCAATAGTCCAAAATTAGTAATAAAGAGGAAATCTTAAAAGCAGAGAGAAAAAAACAAGTTTATGAACTGAGGCATAAGGCTAAAAATGACAGTAAATTTCTTGTTGGAAACAATGCAAGCCAGAAGACAATAGAAAAATATCTTCAAAGTACTAAAAGAAAATATGATGAACCCAGAGAAAATATCCTTGAACAATGAAGGTGAGAAATAGACTTTTTCAGACATATAATAACTGAAAGAAATAATCACCAACAGACCCACACTACAAGGAATGTTAAGGGAAGTTCTTTAGTAAAAAAAATACGGCACCAGATGAAAATATGAATCTAAACAAAGGAACAAGGAACATTGGTAATGGTGACTGCAGGGGTAAATAAATAAGAGTTTTATTATTATTTAAATCTCCAACAAAATTACTAATAATTTAGTGCAGTATGTATAATATGTATAAATAAAATGTATGACAACAATAGCATAAAGGTCAGGAAGGGAGAAATGAAAGCATGCCACTGTAAGTTTCTTATGCAATATGTGAAGTGGTGTAATATCACTTGAAGGTAGATGTGATTTAAATATGTGTACAATAAACCCTGTAGCAGCAACTAAAATTCTAAAACAAAAAATGCTGACACTAATAAGGCAACAAAAGAGATGAAAGAATCATAAAAAATATGCAATCCAAAAAAAGGCAGAAAGAGGGTTACAGAACTACAAAGAACCAATGAGACAAATAGAAAACAACCAGCAAAATGACAGACTCAAACCTAACCATGTCAATAAGCCTATTCAATGTAAATGGTCTGTACACACAATTAAAAGGCAGTAATTGTCAGGTTGGATAGAAAAGTAAGCTAAAACTACAGAGTGGGGCAAAAGTAGGTTTATAGTTGTTAATATGGAAAAATAATAATCAATACTAATAAAAGGGTAATATGCTAATTAGACCAGCAGACCTTCCGGGGAGGGCAGTTGGGGGCCATAAAGCCGGCAGGGGAGGGCAGTTGGGGGCCATGAGGCCAGTGGGGGGGGCAGTTGGGGCCATGAGGCCAGTGGGGGGGGGCAGTTGGGGGCCATGAGGCCGGCAGGGGAGAGCAGTTGGGGGCGATCAGGCCGGCAGGGGGGGCAGTTGGGGGCGAGCAGGCCAGCAAGGGGGGGCAGTTGGGGGTGAGAAAGCCGGTGAGGGGGAAGTTGGGGGCAAGAGGGCCAGCAAGGGGGGCAGTTGGGGGCGAGCAGGCTGGCAAGGAGAGGGCAGTTGGGGGCGAGAAGGCTGGTGGGGGGGGCAGTTGGGGGCAAGAAGGCTGGTGGGGGGGCAGTTGGGAGCAAGCAGGCTGGTGGGGGGGGGCAGTTGGGGGCGAGCAGGCCGGTGGGGGGTGGCAGTTGGGGGCAAGCAGGTCAGTAGGGGGGGCAGTTGGGGGCAAGCAGGCTAGCAGGGGGGTTAGTTGGGGGCGATCGGGCCAGTGGGGGGAGCAGTTAGGGGTGATCAGGCTGGAAGGGGGGGCAGTTGGGGGTGATCAGGCCGGCAGGCAGAGTGGTTAGGGGCGATCAGGCAGAAAGGCAGGTGAGTGGTTAGGAGCCAGCAGTCCCAGATTGGAGAGGGTGCAGGCTGGGCTGAGGGACACCCCCCGCCCATGCACAAACTTCGTGCACCAGGCCACTAGTAATTAAAATAATCCTATATAATAAAAAGCTAATATGCAAATCAACCAAATGGTGGAACAACCAGTAGCTATGACGCGCACTGACCACCAGGGGGCAGACGCTCAATGCAAAAGCTGCCCCCTGGTGGTCAGTGCGCTCCTACAGGGGGAGCACCGCTCAGCCAGAAGCTGGGCTCACGGCTGTCAAACGCAGTAGCGGTGGCAAGAGCCTCTCCCACAGGCTTAAGCCATTAGTCGGATATCCCGGATATCCCCTGAGGGCTCCCGGGCTTCCAGAGGGTGTCTGACTGCCAGCTTAGGTCCGATCCCCCGGGGACATCCCCCAAGGGCTCCTGGACTGCGAGAGGTTGCAGGCCTGGCGGAGGGACCCACCCATGCACGAATTCGTGTACCAGGCCTCTAGTATCAGAATAAACTTCTGTGAACTCAAAACTGTAAACCTACTTTTGTCCCACCCTGTATATTCTGCCTATAAGAAACACACTTCAATGGTAAGATATGTACACATATAATACCTTAATAAAAAAATTAAAAAAAGAAAGAAACACACTTTATATATAAAGACATAGTAGATTAAAATAAAAATGAAGGAAATATAGTATGCTTATCATGCTAACAGTAATTAAAATAAAGATGGAATGGCTCTGTTAATAACAGATTATTTCCAGGGATAAAGAAGGTCATTTCATAATGATAGAAGGCTAAAGAAATAATCACAAATTTATGCTCATGACTACAGAGCTTCACCATGTACAAAGTAAAAACTGATAGAAGCCTCTGCCCCACCTCTAACCCCTGGCAACCACTAATCTATTCTTCATTTCTATAATTGTCATCTTGAGAATGTTATATAAATGAACCATACAGATTCAGTTTTAAGAATCTTTTAGGACTTTCGTTTCTGCAACCTATAAAAATGTAAAGGATAAAGTTTAACTCTTTTAGAAACTTTCCCCCAAAACTAAAACAGGTTCTGGTTCTCTCTTCTTTTCCTCCTTGCTGTTTCTCACATTTCCAGAATCACGTCTTCATCATTCAAGGCATAGAAAAGGGAACTTCTCTCTTCCTCAGCAGTACACTATTTTATTTTGGTACTACTGTAAATCTTTTAACTTTAAATTGGTAAATTATTGATTTTTGTTTCCCTTTTTTATTTTGGTACAAAATTTTAATTTTAGTGATTCTTGCCACTTCTCCTTCAGCATTCTTATTCCTCCAGAGCTTAAAATAATTAAAATTTATAAATGCCAAAAGTCTAAAACAATATTTTTAATAAACTACACAAGGAAAGCAGTGTTTCCATTTTTCCCAGGAAGAGCAATAAATCCAGAGGATAAGCGATAGCCTAAAATGTCAAATTCTAATAACTTTAGAATTACTAAATACAAATAAATATTGACATTAATGTGTTCTGCTGTAAATGCCAGTGTTCTTTGAAATACGCCTAGAGATATGTTAGTGTAGTAACACTGAAATGTCTATGTAGTAGGGGAAAAAGTCATCTTTCTCATACTGTGCCGACAAAAGAACATACTGTTGGACTGAATCTTTCAACACAGAATTTCTAGTGAGATACTATACTCAGGTTGTTTTCACCTCTCTTTAACTATAGAATGCATTTCAAAATTACTCTCATGACCACTTCATTAATTAATTACTGATTAGCAAATATAGAATTAGCCCTTACCCATGGGGAGCTTTTGGATGGATGTTCCATGGTAGAGACAGATACTGAATTAAATAATCACACAAATGTAGACTGCAAATGTAACAACTGCTATGAAGGTCTCATATTCTCATACATGGAATATGAGACCTTATGACAGAGGATATAATATAGATGAGGAAGTATGGGAAGCCTCCCTATGCCTAGCATTGGTTAAGTTCTTTGCTTTGATGTTAAGGAGTCAAAGGAATTATACATTCGTTTCATTCCTGAGCCAAACCCAGTCCACAGAAGGGTTTTGTTTGATGTGCACATTTTTAAAAATTTGAATTAGGTGCCAATATTTGAAAATCAGCTGATTTTTACAGAAAGTACAGACTTCAAGTATATTTCCCTAAATATGAAAAACAATTAGGCAAAGATTTTGCTTTGCACAATCAAAAAACGTGGCAACATATTCACTTTGTCCAATAATAACTACCACTCTCTAGTTGCACTTAGTCCTATAGCATCTTGTATGCTCAGCTTATGGTTTGATGATTATCAAATGCCATGTGTGTCCTTACCAAACTCCCTTCTCACTTGCTAGCTTCTAGGTACCCCCTTGATCATGGTGTGTAATCCTTTTTCCATACTCCTGGATTTGGTTTACTAGTTGTGGAGAATATTTGTATCTATGTTCATAAAGGCTATTGGTCTGTAGTATTCTTTTTTTTATCATGTCTTTAGGGATGAGGGTAATACTGGACTCAGAATGAGTTGAGTTTTCTCTTTTCCATTTTTATCTCTCTTTATTGATATACTCTATTGTGTGAGACCTCATTGTCATACTTCCCTTTCATTCTTTACACAGGTTTTTTTTGAGTATACCTATAATATCTGATTAAAATCTTTGTTGAATAAGTTCAACATCTGGGCCTCTTCAGGAACAGTTTTACTGACTCTTTTTTCCCCCCTGTGTATGAGCCATACTTTCCTGTTTCTTCACATATCTCATACTTTTCTTCTGAATGCTGGACATTTTAGATAGCATAATAATTCTGGATATCGGACTCCCCTCCCCCAACTCACCAAAATTTGTTGTTGCTGCTTATTGTCATCATTGCAGTGGCTGCTGTTTGTTTAGTGACTTTCCTGGATTAAACCTATAGTCTGTATTCCTTGTAGTATGCAACCACTGATGTCCGTTATCTTAGTGGTTAGCTAGAACTGACAGAGATCTGACATTTCCTTAAGTGTTTTGAAGCATTAAGTCTCTCAACATTTGCTGAGGGGTTCTGCCCCTGTGTTGGGTCATACCTTCAATACTGAAGCACTTTAAATTTCTGCCTTAGCTTTAAAAATAACAATAATACTTTATTGTTGAGAGTATTACAGATATCTCCCCTTTTCCTCCTATTGCCCCCTCCACCCAGTTCCTGCCCTGCCCCAGGTCTTCACCACCCTATTGATTGTGTCCATAGGTAATGCATATATGCATATAAATCCTTTGGCTAATCTCCCTCCTCCCCCTTAGCTTTTAATTACTGCTTGCCTAGGGCCTCAAAGTCAGTCAGAAATGAGGATTAGGGCCCTCTCCAGTCTTTCCCGGGCATGCACATAGCCCTGCATAATTCCTTAGGAATATGTCAGAGCTTTTCAAAGCCCCTTATGAGTATTTTATTGCCTTATCTTCCTTTTAAGTATTGTCCCCTCAGCAGCTGATATGTTAAACAATTGCCACTGATTGTTTTTGACAAAGGCCCTGGGGACAGGGCTTTTTCTGCAGAGCAAGTTCTGAGCTCCAAGGAGGGCCAAGTGATAGCAATACCCTGTGAATGGGGCTTTTCCCGTGAGCTGTGAGACAGGTCAAATAGGGACATGTTCTGAGAATGGGACTTTTTTTGAAGAGTTCCAAGCAAGGCCTGCCCCATCCAGTGGTTGCAAGGCAGCTGGTTTTTACAAGTAGTACCATGTTTTCAAAACTGCTGGTTTTCAAGGCTACTGCAGCCCTGAGCAAGTTCAAGTTATATGCCACAAACCCTGCTTAATGAGATTCAGCAGTTTTTCTTGAATAAATATTCCTAAGATTATTGGAAGCCTTTGGCTAATATCAAGTCTGAAAAAGTTGATTTTGGCCATCTTTGTCAATGTTTTCATTATTTTTATGAATTTAACCCTACCAGATTTTGAATGCTTAGTATAAAAAAGAACTCAGATTGCTATAAAACTTCTGATAAATTTCTTGGACTATACCTGGCCTTAGACACACAAAATTACCTGTGACTATAAATTAAAGGCTCTATGAAAGAGCTTTTAATTTTCATTTAAATTTGGGAAATCCAGGGTCATCCCACCAGACTTGGAAGCTCCATCTTTTTTCTTTTACCTGCGTTAATTAGGAAAGAAAAAAATCTGCTTTTAGAATAATGAGAAAGAATCAGAAAAAGAAGAGAATGGGAGTGTAGAGGGAAGGGGTCTCCTCTATGAATTTACTTTGAGCTGATGCCTATTTCTTTGATAATATCGGCATAGGAAGTACACAGATGCATAATCCAATCCCAGCTTTTCTCCTTACTCAGCAGATATCCAACCTTTCTGTGCCTCATTCGTTTCATTTATAAAATGGATATAACAATGATTGTTTTATAGGCTTTTGTTAGGCCCACTTCCGGGAATATTAATTTGTCTTAACTATACGCCTTCTCTTCCTAAGATGTTAGCACTGCCATATGGTCTGAGTCATTTTCCTGACTTTGAAGTTCTCAACTTTCTCAAACATGACAAGAGGCAAACCAAGAAAGCTATAGAGAAAGGCATAAACTAGAATAATTCCCAAGTAATAGGTTCTTTTAATATCTTTTTATTCTGAAGCTTTGAAGAAAATATAAAAACTGGCCTTAACCAAGACCATAGAAGATAAAATCTCCATTCTTCCAGGGCTGTCTCTATCAATAGATCAACAGCCTTGTTTCTAGGAATGCCCTATACCAGTGGTCGGCAAACTCATTAGTCAACAGAGCCAAATGTCAACAGTACAACGATTGAAATTTCTTTTGAGAGCCAAATTTTTTAAACTTAAACTTCTTCTAACGCCACTTCTTCAAAATAGACTCGCCCAGGCCGTGGTAGTTTGTGGAAGAGCCACACTCAAGGGGTCAAAGAGCCGCATGTGGCTCGCAAGCCGCAGTTTGCCGACCACTGCCCTATACCAGGGTGGGGAACGTCTGAGGGCCATATAAGGCCCACAAAATCATTTGGTCTGCCCCTGCCAAAGCATTAAGGGTAAGTTAATTAGATGTTTGACAATATACAGCAGGCTAATTTTTAAGTTGATCATTTTGTATGGCCCATGAATGATGTTATAAATATCCAAATGGTCCTTGGCAGAAAAAGGTTTCCCACACCTGCCCTAGAGAGTCAGAGAACAAACTGATGAAAAACTTCAGGTTTGCAGCCAACTCAGAGCCACAAAGACCAGCAATATATAGACTAGAGCCCCGCTGCAGGAAGATTCCTGCAAGAATAGGGCTTCCTGCGGCCTTCTCCGCTGCCCCGCCTGCTTCCCTCCCTTCTCCGCAGCCCCGCCTGCTTCCCCGCCGCTGCTTCTCCTCAGCTTCACTCCCTTCTGCAGCACTTAGCTTCCTTCTAAGCTGTCTTCAGTCTTCACTCTGTGCCTGGATATGCAAATTAACCACCATCTTGGTTGGGGTAATTTGCATACTTGCTCCTGATTGGCTGATGGGTGTAGCAGAGGTAAGGTTAGTTTGCATGTTTCTCTTTTATTAGATAGGATGGCACGAAAGCCTTGAAATATCTGGGAAGCAGGAATATTCTGAACAGGTAGAAAGGACAGACCTGACTGGAATGTCAACAACAACCGAGGCTGGCTCCGGGAAAGGTGTGCCCAGTCCCTGGTCATTAAACAGAGGGAACCCCAGCCCTTTCTGATCTTCCCACCTCTCCAACAGTGGCAACTACCACCTTCCATTCTGCAGAGTGGCCTTTGGCACATAGGAGTTCAGGAGGACACAGAAGAGCCAACAGTCTATGCCACTAATTCCTATTGATGTTGGACAGATTATTTGACTTCTGTGAGTCTTGTAGAATGGTGATAATAAAGTTTGCCTTGACTACTTCCCAAGGTCAAATACAATAACTTACACCCAAGTGCACTGTAAAAGTATAAGAGCTAGAGGATGGGCTTCCTAAAACTTACATAAACCCTGGTTAAATGAAAGAGAGTATAAATTACAACCAAAATAAAATTCTCCCTACAAATAAATCTCTTCCATAACTGTATGTCACCCAAAGAAACCACCAATAACTGAGAAACTCAGAATGCTGGACTGAAACAGGCCTGGTCGTAAGTGGCTCAAGCTTTGGACCAGAGCTGTCACACTGGTAACTAACTGAGGGCAGTGGCTGTCTGTTGTGCTGTCTATTCCCACTCTTCCAGGAAAGCACTCTCTACTCTTGCGTACAGCTCCTTCTGCCCCCTCTCCCACCTTATGCTTGCAGTGGAGTCTGCTCCTCCCTGGATACAGGTAACAGGGGGTACAGGGTGCAGAAGGCTATTTTGAAAAGGTTAAAACTAGAATTAAAAGAAGAGGGGCAGCTTCTCCCAGCAGACACCAGGAGATTTGAAGTTTGGGTGTAGTGTGCAGCCAGGTTTCCACTAAATAGAGAAAGTTCGTTTGAGAAGCAGTTAATGCTCAGAGAGGCAAAAATCCTGGACCTTCTGGTGCTGCAACACCTGAGTTCCAGATGTCTCTCCAACAACCCCCCAACCCTGCCCCCAACACACAGCTGGCTCTTCTAGGAATATGTTGATCCCACTGTGGAACTCCTAACAAACTGTTAAGTCAGGTTTTGTAACACAATCAGGACTCACTGGCCACACGTTAAAGAAATACTATGCAGACTCATGGTCCATTCAAACTGGCATCCTATTTATTCCAAGGGCTGTCTGCAGGAAGCCATGGTTGTCCTAAATAAATTTAACCTCAAATGCCTTTCAAAACACCCTAGCTTGCCATGTGTCCACTATGGCTCTGTGAATTTATCTTTCCCTGTCTTGCATCTATGTGTATTTTCAGTCTCAATCCACTCTTAAAGATAATCCATTCTAAATATGTAGTCTACTCTGTGAAAGCAATGCTTATGTGATATATTTGTTACAATATAAATAAATTCATAATATGCCTTTTGAATGCAAAAAGTATGACCTACAAATCTCTTTGTCAGCTTTGTTCGTATTGGCTATGTGAGTTTCTATCTTTCCTAAAATTAAGAGAAAAAATATCTCAGTCCTTTACCTCTCCATTAAATCAACTTAAATGTCTTTCTCTAATTCCATGATTAGGTACAGCAAATAAAACTATATAACACTCTGGTAAAACTCCAATACCCCTGAGAATTTTAGTGAGTGTTATAGTAAATAAGTAGAAAGAGTAAATAGTGAAACGGAGGCAGAAATACAAATATATAAAAAAAAAATTAAGAACATGTAATTCATTCTGTGATACATACAACATAAAAAGATTAGAAAAATATATTTCCAAATTGTTATTTCTAGGTGGTAAAATGATGGACAAATTCTTTCCTTTTTTATATATTTTTTTGCATTACTAAAATTTCTTTATGGAGTATTGCTATTCTAATAAAAATTTTATTAAAAATATATGGGAGAAAAATGTGTAAATGAAGAGATAACTAGTCAAAACTGAGCAACTGATCATGGCAGAGCCTCACCAAATGTTGTTGGGACTTTAGGCCCCTGCAGGGAAATCAGCTCTGGCCAGAGAGACCTCATCCAGCCTGGGTCCTCCTTGCTTCAGAGGCAGATTACAAAACAGGCACCAGAACATGCAGACCTGACCCTTTTACCAGGTACAATGGGCTACTTTAGCAGACAGAATACCTAGAAAAGAAAGTCACTTTTAAAGATATTTTAAAATAAAAAATAAAGGATCTCTGAACAAAAAGGCTGAGAGTCCTAAGTAGCATGCTCTAGTTTCAGAGGCACTGAGCAACTTTGGGCTCTGAAGCTTAAGGCCAAGGCTCCACCACTAAGAAGCTAAAAGTGGCTACTCGGGGAGAATGGACCTGGATTCTCCCCAACCACTGGCATGTATTGGGCATTCAATACATATTTATACAAAAATGGGACAATGAACTGAATAATCACGAGGAAATGTGTAGGTGACTGCAGAGGTACCATTAACTTGCACACTAACAGGAAAGGCCAAGAGGGTAGGCTTCCTGGAGGAGGTGACATTTGCATTTGTCTACCAGTAAAGAAAAGAATAAACAGGCATTTGGCAGGTAGAGAACACAGAAGAGAGCTGGCAGGTCGGGGTCCAAGCAGACACAAAGTCAAGGATATTAAAAGAAAAAGAAGTTAGATTGGGGCAATTGGATTATCTTCACAGGAACTAAAGTTGAAATGAGCCTTGAAGAAAGAGTAGAATTTGGATAGAAGTGAAAGAAGGAAAAGGACAGTGTAAGCAAAGAACACTGCAGGAAGAAATGAAATGTGAGGCATTTATTCTTTCAATAAATGTTTATTAAATACCTACTCTGTCCCAGACCCCAGGCTAAGAACTTGGGGCGCAAAAAAGAGCTTCTGTGTAACTCAAACCAACAGCTAGCAAACCCATGAGACTGGTACTGCTCTCCCCAATGTAGAGATGAGGAAATTGAGTCTTGACACGGAGAACACAATTTCTCCAAGAACATAAAGCTAATCAATAGCAAAATCTAGTTTTAGGTGTGTGTTTTTATAGTCAGGCTTTAAAGAATACTGGTAAGTTGTTTGTTTCTTAGGAAAACCCATGTAGCTCCTATTCTGCTTTTCAAATAAAAAATTATGAACGTTGCTTACTTTGCTTTTATGATTTCTCTTCTGCCCTGGAGGATAAACATGCAGGACTCACAAGTTCTTATAAAATGTACTTGGTCATTGGAACAATTACTAGCAGGGCAAGATCAGGCTCCGGAAACAGCCTAATTACACCAGCTGGCAAATACTTAAGTCCATCCACCTCAGAACGTGCTCAGATAGCAAGGGGAGCAGATCCAGTGGCCATCTGAGAAAGGTCAGTCTGGTTCCCACCAAAAAACTTCATAAAGGCAAAGCCAGACTCAGTATTTGTGCGGAAAATATTACACATGCTCCATGCTAGAAAACTCAGAGACTCCCACTGCTGAAGGCCTACAGACCACTATTCAGTAAATGTCATATTTCCCCAGAAGCTGAGCTTAATTATTTAGAGGTTGTCTAAAATCAGCACTTGAATTGGCCAGATCTCCCCATGCCTTCCTTATCCCCTCTTCCCACCTCCCCACAAGGCTAGCCAAACTAAGTGCAGGTTCCTCTCATGTGAATAAGCTCTTCTGAAAGTAAGGAAGCTTTCAGCCCACAAGTTATATGTCTAAACACAAACAGACATACATGCAAACAGTTTGACAAAGAACAAAAAACCTGCTTAAATATTCTTTCTGAGATTAACCATGTGCACTTAAGGAGAAAAAACGAGTTTTTTTGTGTTTTGTTTGTTTTAGGGTCACTGAAAAAGTCATTTAGGTGTATAGTAATTATTCTTTCAACACATATTTTTACTTTTTTTCAAACAAGAGGTGTTCTTGGGGGCTTATTACAAAGCTATACGCCCTAGCTGAGATGATCGGTGGTTAGAGCATCAACCTGCAGCCTGAAGGGTCAAGGGTTTGATTCCCAGTCAAGGGCATGATGCAAGTTCAATCCCCAATGGGAGCACATGTGGGAGACTACCAATGCATGTGTCTCTTTCATATCTATGTTCCCCTCTCTCTTTCCCTCTTTCTCTCCCCTTCTCCCTCCTTTCCACTCTCTCTAAAAATCAATGGAAAAATATCCTTGGGTGAGGATTTAAAAAACAAACAAACACAAACTACAAGGCTCTAATCAGTAATAGCACCTAAATGAATTTTCTCTATCATTAAACAGAAAAATTTTTTCTTTTAAAGTTTATTTCTCTTTAATTTTTAAATTAAGAACAGAGTTCTAAAGTTGCATTCACACAATGCTTTCAAACCTATCTTTGCATTCCATCTGGAGAGGCCTATCATTATTTGTGATTATTGTGGTGCCTCACATGAAAGACTCCTTACCATACTTGGAGTGTCTAAGGTAGGCAAGCAAGCCTGGAATTCTTATCTCCCAAAGTCTATCTTCTACCACCCCACCTCCCCCCACCAAAAAACTGGCATTACTTATGATGGCTGTGAGGAAATTAATAATACTACCCTTCCTAGAATGCTTTTTAACATGTATATGCAGGAAATACTTTATTGCAAAACTTGTCTATGGTTGAAGTCCAGTTTAATCAGAGGGCTGATTAAAGGACCTTTTCAGCTTAAGGAGACCCGAATGAGTTTCTTAAATGGTCCTGAGATCATTTCTGTCCTTGCTTTACCCCCTCACATTAAGGTTTCCCAATGCTTTAACATTTCCTTGGAGATGGCTAGGTAACAGGGTTCAGCCACATTAACAATCAACGCAGTCTTCTATCCTACACTTAGTGAATCTGTTCCCAGCTGGCCTTTCACACTAGAGTCCACTCAAACTTAATAGAACTGACAAGCGTACAAAACTTGGACTCAAAGAGAGATATTTAAAATATGACTTAAACTTTTACTTTTAGGGTAGCAAAGATGGATGGAAACTTCTACCATATTCCAAAAAGTAGAGATGTTAACAGTCTCTCATAGTAACTGAAACTGCAAATATGTAGACTAGTATTCCCAGGCCATGTTTGAGAAATGTTTAAGACCATCCTAAACTACAAGAAATGCTTGCTCTGCTGAAAAGGAAGGCAGTTCAGTCTTCACCGGCCTATGAAAATCGAGACTCCAAGTCTGATTGCCTCACAAGTATCCCTTCTAAGTCCCAGCTTTTTTTTTTTTTTTTTGCCGGGGGGAGGGGGGGGCGGGGTGGGGAGAGGGGGAGGATAATGTACTTCTTCAGGAAAATAAGAGGCAAAGATACCTAAATACCTAAATAGTACTTCTACATTTTCCCTCCAAGATGTAACACAATACTATGGTAGGCAACTCGATAAATAAAGTAAATTAAATGTTGGGGAAAAAAGAGTCATCTCAAGGTTTTGGTGCCTGTACATTTGTCTCATGGATAAATCTCTAAAGTTCTGTTGGCCTGATGATTAATTTGCTCACTTTTCAGTATGTAGAGTAAGCACTTCAAATTCTTCTGCCAGAAGTTTTCTAAAACTTAGCACCGACTGCTTCCATCAAATACTTCTGAAAAACTTCACACAGTCTTCGTTTCTTTTATGAAGGGCCCAACTTTCCTGTAGCTATGGTGCTCACTCAGACAAGGGTACAGTCTCCTCCTTTCAAATGCATAACTTACTGGAGCTGATTTCCTAACAAATACCAGTACATGTCATACCCTGTGCTTATATGCACTCCCCTGACCATGCACATTCTGGCCCACTCCAGAGAGAAACCTCAAGATGGCCATTCCTATCCCCCAATCCAGCTCTCAAGGGCTGGTCTCACTACAGTGGTTCTTTGTGTGGTCCCAGACCAGCAGAATCAGCATCTCGTGGGAACCTGTTAGACATGCACATTGTCAGGCTCATTCCAGACCCACTGAATTAGGAACTCTGGAGGTGGGTCAGTTCACCTGGTAACAGACACCCTCAAGTTTGAGAAGCACTGTTGCACTGCAGTAATTATCAAGCACCAGTGTTCCTACCCTGAGAGCCTGCAGGTGGCACTAAAGGCCGGCTAGAAGAATTACATGAGCAGGAAGCTGAAGTTGTGTTACAAAACCTGCTGGTCTGACAGTTCCTTCTCTCAGTTCCTGAACAGCTGCCTCCGCCTCCTCCACTGAGTTTAAAGGTCATAGCACATCTCAGTTTTGAACAGGAACAGGACTGAAATTATTCTCACAGCCCCAGCAGTAGACATAGTAAACCTGCAATTTTATGGGATGCAATCAGTACTTAATTTTTCTGAAGGTCTTGTGTTTAATATAATGAAGATACAAACAGACTTTAAGAATGAATGTCAATATGATTAAACAGAAAATAAGAAACTTAAATTATCCTCAGCCATTGTGTGTCTCTGAATAAAAATAATGCATTTGATTTGGAAGAATAGAGTCCCTACCCTTAAAATCTCATTGATGTAACAAAAGTGAGAAGAGGATTTTTCTAACGTAAAGCAGTGTATAGGTAGCCCTTTATTAGATTCTGTCAAACCCTGAATTTTGCATTAACTGTTTTACTACACAAGCATCTCTAGTAAGGATGTGGAGCAACAGGAACTCTCACACACTGCTGGTTGTAATGTAAATCAGTACAACCACTTTGGAAAACTGTTCAGCAGCATCCCCTAAAACTGAACATACAAATACCGAGGACAAGCGATTCCACTCCCAGGTATTGCACCCTACAGAAACAAATTCCTCTCTCTATCATAGAAGTGTAATTCATAATAGTTACCAACTGGAAATCCAAATGTCCATCCACAGTAGAGGAGATAAATATTATGGATATTTATGCAATAAAATATACACAGAAATAAAAACACCAATCAACCAACAAACTGCTACACCCTATATGGATGAATCTTACAGGCATAATGCTGAGTGAAAGAAGCCGACACAGAGGAGCACACTCTGACCTCAACAGGTGAAATGAATCTCTGGTGACAGAGGTCAGCAGAGAGGTTACTGGGGTATCTACCAACAGGCATGAGGAGCTTGCTGAACAAGTTCTACAATGTGACCTGGAGGGTGGTTACAAATATGTATACATATGAAAACCTCACTGAGTTGCACACTTAAATATGTAGATTTTACTGTATGTTATACCTCTTTATAAAGGTTTAAAAGGGTAGACACACAAAAATACTTACAAACTGACATGTGACACTTTCCAATACCCACCATAAAACCTACATGACTGGACAACTATATCGTCATTAGTAAATACTTTAAAGCATTTGCTGAGCTAAAACTCAAACACAAACAACGTATTTTCCTTATTTTCTATGTTATGCCATCATATGAATATATTCTAAAAAAGTGCCAAACTTTTCTGGCTTTCACTCCCTAGTCCTTTTATTCTGCCATTTAATGGGGCCCATCACCTGTGGCAACTGACCTCCATGCCAAGCCCCTGCAGGCCCTGGATGGCTGATCGTCAGGGCGGGGTGAGTGTGGGGCTGACTCCAGGTCTCCTGCCACTACCCACCCACCTGAATCTCTCTCCACCCTCGTCCTAGCCCCTACCGCCATCCAGCTTCTCTCCAGTCTCACCATCCAGGTTTGTCCCAGGACAGGGGCCAGTCCAGGCCTCCTGGATCCTAGCTTCCGACCCAGTAGGAGCCCAGTCGTGGAGCCAGCTGCCCAGGGGGAGCACCAACTTACACCCTGAGGGCAAGACACCTCCCGGCGCCGCAGCGCACCACCACAACGTGGACCCACGTCGCTCCCCACATGCCGATGCCGCACGCTCCCTAAGGCCCATCGATCCCCATAGAATGAGAACGGGGCAAGGGGGCAGCGGGGCAGGGGGCAGCGGGCAGCGGAGAAGCGGGGCCGGGGGGAGGGTAACAGGGGTCCGGTTTGGCGCTTCCGGCTGTGGCTTGCTAACTGAGCTGGCTGTACTGCGGCCAATATGAGGGACGATGTGTTCCGGAGACTATCGGGTACGGCACGCGGGGCCCGGAGACGCGGCGCGGACCGTGGGTCCCGCAGGGGAGCGCGCGGAGGCCGCGGGCGTGAGGGCGGCGGGGGCGCCTTCCGGCGGGACGCTCGGCGCATTCTGGGACCGGCCGCGGGGCTGCAGGCCGACCTGGCTGCCACCCTGAGGCGGGCCTGGTTACCTGGAAGCAGGAACACGTGCTCCCGGGCGCGGGCGCCGTCCCCACAGTCCACGCGGCGCGCCATGCAGCCGGCCTTCTCCGCCCGAGCGCGGCGCTGCGGGCCGGCGGGAAATGGCGGGAGAGGGGTTGTTCCGGTGGCGCGGCGCCGAGGGCCTGGCGGGGCCCCGGAGGCGGCCCGCGGGGCGAATTTGGTTTCGTTTCCGGTGCCAGCCGCTGTCACGTTAACTTTTTAAACTTAGCGCCAGGCGGAGGCGGCCTGAGCACCCGCGCCTCGCCGCCCGCCCGCGGGGGAAAGCCCGTGGCCGCTCCCCTCCCGTCCCCGCTCGTGGTAGGTGCCCAGTTTAGGCGCTGGTGACGCTGCGCGCCGGCGGCCGCTCCGGGATAGGCCGCGGGAGCGGGCGGGGTCGCCTCCGTCCCCGGGGCCGGTCACCACCCCAGTGGCCTTCCCAGCCGCCGGTATCGCGGCCGAAGGACCCCACCGCGGGGGAGCGGGCGGGGCGGGCCGGCCCGGGAGGGGGACTGGGGCCCCGCACCGAGACGCCCGCCACCCCGGGGGGCTGGAGCTCTGCCCGACCCCTGGCCGGGAGGATACGCGGGGAGCAAGTTCACGTCAGTGACAACAGCAACCACATCCGAATCCTCTGTACTCTTAGTTGTCAGGGTATCTTGATCATCTGTTGCATTCTGCGTAGGAATTAATGTCAAAATAGTGTATGCTTCAAATTGGCCGAGTCCTCATTACTAAAAAGAGGTTTCACAATTGGAGGCTCACAGTATGAATTTGTTATTTTGGGCGACTTTGTAATGAGTTAAAAATTAAGACTTTTTAAAAGCAAAGTTTAAAAAGTCAGGGTCATAAAATTGGGGAACTTAAGCTTTTTAAAAAAAATTTAATTGAAAAGGTGATGCTTGGTGTAACAATGTTTTAAAAAGGATAATAGCAATTTCTCTACTTCAGAAAAGTATGTCTCCCACCTACCCCAGATCCCTAAACCCACTCCCCAGGGCAGTGGTCAGCAAACTCATTAGTCAACAGAGCCAAATATCAACAGTACAACGATTGAAATTTCTTTTGAGAGCCAAATTTTTTAAACTTAAACTTCTTCTAACGCCACTTCTTCAAAATAGACTCGCCCAGGCCATGGTATTTTGTGGAAGAGCCACACTCAAGGGGCCAAAGAGCCGATGTGGCTCGCGAGCCGCAGTTTGCCGACCACTGCCCCAGGGCAATTACTGTTTACAATTTCTTGTCTATTCTTCCAGAAATTTTCTGTACACTTACAAATTCTTATGTCTTGCTTTTTGCACAAATGGAAGAATACTATATATAACTCTATGCACTTAAATTTGACAACACTGGATCTGTCTCAGCCTTCTGAAAGGACTTTTTATTTTCAATCCTGTTTCCCATGGGAAGGAAACAGCTGAAGTTCAGTGCAGGACACGGGTGGTAGAGAGGAAGACTTTCTGGCTGAGGAGGGGCAGGGAAATGCCAAGTCTAGGGCAAGCAGAGATTAATCTTGCTCTGATCTCTTCTGTCCACTAAGATTATACTGGGTAAAGCTCTAGTGTGTAGGTCAAATGCCCAGGCACACCACAATCATGACTAACAGCTACAAGAGACATGTTACACACAGTTCCAGTGTTCCAACATACAGAGCTGTTTTTATTTCCTCTGCTCCTTTCCAGCCATTGGCTGTATAAACATGTATTTTTACTAGTATGTGGTTGTTTTCACAGGATAAATACAATTTTGTTTGCTTTTCTCCCTTTACATTGTCATAAAAACATATCCCATAGCATCCAGAACTGTTGTTCTTAATGGAGGCATGTTATTTCACACTACTAATGCACCAAGGTTACTTAACTATTCCCTGCTGTGCAATATTTAGGTTATTTCACAGTATTATTATAAACTAGAGGTCCAGTGCACGAATTCATGCATGGGTGGGTTCCGGCTGGCCTGCCCTGATCAGGACCAATTGGGCCTGGCTGGGAGGAGGGGACATGGGAGGTTGGCTGGCTGACCCCGCCCCCGATTGGGGGGCGGCAATCTGGGGTGGGGCCAGCCTGGGGGAAGGGCCATGGGAGGTTGGCCAGCTGGCCCTGCCCCCTGGTCAAACTCCCGGTCAAGAGGACAATTTGCATATTAGGCTTTTATTATATAGGACTAGAGGCTTGATGCACAAGAATTTGTGCAAGAGTAGGACTTCCTTCTCCCAGCTGCTGGCACCGCTTTCCTCCAGGACCCAGGCTTCCCATCTGGCCACTGGCAGGCACCCAGGACCCAGGCTGGCTTCTCCCGGGCCTCCCTCAGACACCCGGGACCCGGGCTGGCTTCCCCCTGGCCCCGGCTTCATCAGGAAGGATGTCTGGAATGACATCCAGAAGACGTCTGGTCTAATTAGCATATTACCCTTTTATTATTCTAGATCAGGGGTCCTCACACTATGGCCTGCGGGCCACATGTGGCCTGCCGAGGACATTTATCCGGCCCGCTGGGTGCCGCTGCCTATCCTGCTTAGCAGCCAACTCGTCCCAGGCCTGCAGTGCGCATAGGAATTTGTTCATAGGTTTTTTTTTTAACTATAGTCCAGCCCTCCAACGGTCTGAGGGACAGTGAACTGGTCCCCTGTTTAAAAAGTTTGAGGACCCCTGTTAGATAGTGCTACAAAGTATACAATATATGGATTATGCAGCAGTTAAAAATCAATGAACTAGATGTATACATAATGACATGGGTCCTTTATATCAAGAAAAAAGTTAGGCAGAGATTTATAGCAGAATACCATGTAGGTTAATTAAAAACACACATTAAAAAACATATTTTATAAGGATACATGCACAGTGAAGGCCAATTATCAAGCACAAAAGAAATGGGTGTCTTAAAATGGAGGATAATGGGATAAGGAATGAGGGGGACAAAAATCAAATAAGAGAGAGACCAGGACACATGGTATGGACCATGGTCAGTATGTCCTATTAATGAGATTATAGCAAACTTTCTCATGTTTAGATCCAAGAGCAAAACGAACTTTTTGAATGTGCTGCGACAAACAAATCTGAACAATTTCCTTTATCCACTTAAAAAAAAAAAGAAATACCTTCTTGGAAGGGGGACCAGTGGTGATGTTGGAGACAAACTCTAGAGCCCTATTGTCCTCAGGGTAAGGTCCAAGGTACTATGCTTTGAACAAATGGCCTTGAAATCTGGTCCTCATTTGCCCCTTCAACCACAGGTCCCACCACCTCTCTCTCTCCCTACTCTGCCCACAGTCTGGCCAGGAGGAACTGCCTTCTGTCATGTTAGTATTGTGTTCCCAAGCTGAGGCTGCCCTGCTCTCTACTAGCCTCATTCCTCTACCTCCTTCCCTTTCCTCCACCACTGCCTTCAGACCTTCTTTAGACAATGCCTTCTCCATAGCACTCCTCTTGCTGCCTCCCAACACCCTCCACAAGAATGAGTGAGATGCTTCCAACCTTCTCAGTTATCTTACTGCATAATGGAGCTTCTGATTCTCTTCAGTTCCTCGAGGAAGGGCAGCATCTAGTAATTCACTTTATCCTCAAAAAATAACAATGGCTTTAACTGAGTACTGTGACAAGCTCTTTTAGTCCTCCAGTAGCCTTAAAGGGAAGTATTAGTATGATCCCCATGTTTTACAGAGGAAGAATGTAAATTTAGAGAAATAAACTAATTGTCCAACATGCAAAACCAGCAAGTGGCAGAGCAGGAGGTCCAACCCAGTGATTGGGCTCTTAATCTCCCTCCCCTTCCTCCTACCTTAATGTCCAAATACCTAGAAGACATCATGTGCTCATCAAATATTTTCTGAATAAATGTATATGTGGGTAGATATGGCAGTTATGGTAAGAGTCAGTGTGGCTTGTGGTATTCCTAAGTTTTATAAACAAGAATAAATTTATTATATCTAGTATATCATAAAATATCCTATAAATTAAGTTTTAATATAGTCCCACTAACATGCAAAGAGATAAGCAAGTCATTCTGAAAAAAAAAAAAAATAAGGGAATAGCAACTTTAATACCTGTAAGTATAGAATCATAGAAACTTTTCTAAAGGTAGAAGCAAGAGGTATTCATTTTCTAGTACAAACAAACCAAAAAAAAGAACTGGGGAAAAAACAGTTCAATGCAAATGACCTTTAGCAATGCTTAGTGATGAGATCAGAGAGAGCTTGAACTAAGGTAGTAAATTTTTTTTCTCTTATAAACTATTAAAAACATGAGAATTCTTCTGTCATAACAAAATAAAAATAAAAATCCACACTTACCATCACTTTTATCATGTTTCCAAATGCTCATCTAGAGACAACAGAGAAGGCAAAACAGCACCCAAAGCATATGCTGAGAATGAGAAAGGATCAGCTCTTGAAAGGGCCAACCGTTTAGAAACAGGACCAATGGATAGTACTGAACCATCCTTTCTAGAAGGAGAGCATCCTAATATATAAAAGGCCAGGGTCTGTAACGATTGGCCGAACACCAGAAGTCAGTCCTGCAGTCAGTGCTGGGTTGCCGTGGTAACCCAGCACTGACTGCCGAGGGGGCTGCAGATCAGGCCAGAGAGAGGCTCGGAGAGAGAGGCAGGGTCTGATCTGCAGCTTCCGTGGCAGCTGTTGATCAGCCGTTGCCTCTCTCTTTCTCTCCGGGCTTCACCAGCAGCCGCTCCTCTGTTTCTCTGATCAGGCCCGGAGATAGGCCTAGAGACACTGACTGGCATAGAAACCAACCAATCAGAACCAAATCTGGGTGAACTGTGAGGAGCCAATGGCTGCCTAGGAAGCAGAGCTTTTGACGCAGACTGGCATAGAAACTGACCAATCAGAACCAAATTGGCCTGCAGGGGAGGGCAGTTGGGGGCGAGATTAGGCCAGCAGGGAAGAGCAGTTGGGGGCGGGATCAGGCCGGCAGGGGAGGGCAGTTGGGGGCGAGATCAGGCCAGTAGGAGAGGGCAGTTGGGGGCAACCAGGCCAGCAGAGAAGATCAGTTGGAGGCGAGATCAGGCCGGCAGGGTAGTGCAATTGGGGGCAAGATCAGACCAGCAGGGGAGGGCAGTTAGGGGTGATCAGGCAGGCAGGCAGATGAGTGGTTAGGAGCCAGCGGTCCCAGATTGCCAGAGGGATGTCCAACTCCCAAGGGGTCCCCGATTGGAGAGGGTGCAGGCTGGGCTGAGGAATCCCCCCCTCTGTGCACGAATTTCATGCACCAGGCCACTAGTTTCTTTTATATTCACTCTCTTAAGCCAGCCTATAATTGGATTGTACTTGTTGCAAAAGGGGCAGTGTGATGCATACCCACATATAAACATGTAAGATTTGCCAGTTATAGAATAAGAATGACTGAAGCTGTTGAGAAAGAAGAGCAATCCCCGCCCTAACCGGTTTGGCTCAGTGGATAGAGCGTCAGCCTGTGGACTGAAAGGTCCCGGGTTCGATTCCGGTCAAGGGCATGTACCTTGGTTGCGGGCACATCCCCAGTAGGAGGTGTGCAGGAGGCAGCTGATCGATGTTTCTCTCTCATCGATGTTTCTAACTCTCTATCCCTCTGCCTTCCTCTCTGTAAAAAATCAATAAAATATATTAAAAAAAAAGAAGAAAAAAAAAGAAAGAAGAGCAATCCCTAACAGAAGCTGGCCCAGAGCTCACAGCCAGACCATGCCTTTCCCAAAAAACATTCTCCCAGACAAGGCTGCTCTGAGACCAGGAAATAAATGAGACAAAACAAGTGCACTTCATGATCTTGCAAAGCACACACACACACAAACACACAAACAACAAAAAAAAAAACAGGTCATTTTGCCACACTCTCTTGGCCAAAATAAGTGACCGCTACTTTATCAGTTACAGCTTTATCCTCATTCCAGCTTCCCCTCCCTGTAGACAAGATTTATTGAGATATCCAATCATAGAATTGCTTCATTTTCTAACAGCACCCGATCTAGAGTGAATCCCTGCTTCCTTAGATCCTTCTCCAGTCCCCCAACCAAAGCCCAAACCCTCTAACATTTCCTTCTAGCACCTTCTTACTGAGACATCCATGATTTCCCATGACCTGTGTTTTCCTTCCCTGCAACGAGGAACAAACCCATCTTGCTCAACTGCAGGCGTGTTCCAAGTGGTGTTTGTTTACACATTTCTGTGTGTGTGTGTGTGTGTGTGTGTGTGTGTGTGTGTGTGTGTGTATAGCTATAAACATAACATATACTTATTTAATTCAGGTAATTTAGGCTCCAAAATATATACTTTTGTGCCTGCACTCTCTGTAGAGATACCATGATCAAATGAATCAGATAATCTATAATTGCATATTTTTCTGCATGTCAGCCTAAGCAATCTCCATACACTTCAGAAATTGTTATAACTTTTAGTTATCCTGACTTAATTTGCTTTATATATGTTTTTAATATTTCCTACATTGCAATACTTTTGAGATGTGTTTTTAAGTAATGCATTACTTAACAAGTTAATAAATTGAGAAATGCCAAAATGTTGGCTTTTTAAATATTTATTTTCAAAATCAGGATACAAACTTATATAGATAGTATGAACCAAACTATGAAGAAAAAGGAAAGATTGGTGATTAAAATCTAACCATAATAGTTCTACTTGTATTTTCCAAAATTGCTCAGTTAATATTTTTAATTTGATGATAGGAATATTATTAATTTCTAGTTTTATTTTACTTTATGCTTCCTCCTAGGTGTGTCTGACCCCCAAGAGGGAAGCGACCAGTGGCGGCGATCAAGGGGTAGGGCTGGCCAGCAGGCAGCACCAGGCCACTGGCCAAAGCAGGTGCCAGCAGGGGCCCCCCAATTGCCCTGCCCACTGGTCACCCCACAGATGACCCTGATTGCCGGCTAGGCCTAGGAACCCTACCCTATATATTGGGAGCAATCTCTTAGATTTAAAATTTAAACCTGGCAAGGCTACTCGAACACTGGAAAAACAGAACGATGCAGTGATGACATGCATGGACTCTGGCTTGCACATTTTGTGGTCAGCCCTGATTCTGGCACTTATAACTGTGTGACAAAGCCAATTACTTAACTTCTCTCTGCTTCATTTTTTCCACCCGTAAGATGGGGAAAATGGTACTACTGCCTCAGAAGGATCATGTTATATACTACTTTTTATAATCAGGGCAAAAAAAAATGTAGCTGCCCATACAACAGCAAGATGCCTTTCACCTGTATGAAAAGTATGGTCACTGGTGCATGCAGCTTCCTGGATTGCGAGAGGGATGTCCAACTGCTGGTTTAGGCCTGACATTCCCCAAGGGGTCCTGGATTGTGAGAGGATGCAGGCCAGGCTGAGGGAACATTCCCCCTCCCCCCAACACACACACGACTTTCATGCACCGGGCCTCTAGTATTCTAATAAATATGTATGATGTCAGGTGGGTATGAGATTTATCAGTATGACCACTTAGTAAGTTATGTAATTTCTAATCACTGGAGTGTATATCTGAAACTAATATAATATTGTATGTCAACTGTAATTGAAAATTAAAAAATGATTTTTAAAAAAGAAATGTACCACTAGGATATTATAAATGAATGTGTATCCTTAAGCCTCTTAATTGTGATATTATTGGTAAAAGTAATCAGTACTTACCAAAGAAAACCAGAATATTATTGTTGAGCATCTGCCCCCTGAATGTCAGTGCGCATAATAGCAACTGGTTGTTCCACTGGTCGTTCTGCCATTTGGTCGATTTGCATATTAGGGTTTTATTATATAGGATTATCGACCATATTCCCTGTGCTCTACTTTATATCCCATGATTATTCTGCTACTACCAATCTGTACTTCTTAATCCCTTCACCTGTTTTACTCATACCCCTAACCCCCCTCCATCTGGCAACCATGAAAAAGTTCTCTGTGTGTTTGAGTCTGTTTTGTTCTGCTATTTGTTTATTTTGTTTTTTAGATTCAATTGTTGATAGATATATATTTATTGCCATTTTATTTTTCATATTTTTAATCTTTTCTTATTATTATTCTTCTTAAAGAAGTCTTTTTAACATTTCATGTCATACTGGATTAGTGGTGATGAACTCCTTTAGCTTTTTCTTGTCTGGGAAGCTCTTTATATGTCCTTCCATTCTAAATGACAGCTTCGCTGGGTGGAGTAATCTGGTTATAGGTCCTATCACTTTGAATATTTCTTGCCAATCCCTTCTAGCCTGCAAAGTTTCTGTTGAGAAATTAGTTGACAGTCATATGGGAGCTCCCTTATAGGTAACTAACTGCTTTTCTCTTAATGATTTTAAGATTCTCTCTTTGTCTTTAACCTTCTACCTATTAATTAGGATGTGTCTTGCTGAAGGCCTCCTTGGGTTCATCTTGTTTGGGACTCTCTTTACTTCCTGGACTTGTATGTCTAGCTTCTCCAAGTTAGGGAAGTTTTTGGTCATTAATTTTTCAAATAGGTTTTCAATTTCTTGCTCTCTCTCTTCTCCTCTGGCACCCCCAGGATATACATGGTATACTTGAAGTTTTTCCAGAGGCTGCTTTCACTGTCTTCATTTTTACCTTTTGCTGTTGTGATTAGAAGTTTTTTTCTTCTTTATATTTAGAATCACTATTTTGATTCTCAGCTTCATCTACTCTACTGTTGATTTTTTTTTGTAAATTATTCTTCATTTCAGTTACTGTATATTTCATCTCTGACTGGTTCTTTTTAACAGCTTTCATGTCATTTTTTATGCTGTTGGAGTTTTCTCTAAGTTCATTGAACATCTTTATAACCAGTATTTTGAACTCTGCATCTAGTAGATTGCTTGTCTGTATTTTGTTTAGTTCTTTTTCTGGAGTTCTATTCTGTTCTTTTATTTGGGACATGTTTCTTTATCTCCTCATTTGGGCAGCCTCCCTGTGTTTGTTTTTTTGTATTAGGTAGAGCTGCTATGTGTCCCAGGCGTGGTAGTATGGCCTAATATAGTATGAGTCCTATAGGATTCAGTGGCACAGGAAGGCATTGTTGACTTCATTAGGTGCAAATAGTAGACCCTCCTTCTATGTTGAAAAATTTGCGGTGGGAAATAGATGAAATGTGCCAAGTATGTAACCCTCCTGTTGGAGTAGCAGATCAGCTCCACTGGGGACCTTTATTCCCTAAACTGGGCCACTCCAGAAACAAAATTTCAGGATACATCACATTGAACCTTTTACTTTCCTACCTAAGTTTTATGTTGTAAATCAACTGACCCTGTTATTTATTTTCTGACCTCCTTTACTATTTCATTTTCAATATTGGATCAATAACTTCAGTAAAGGTTGCAGCAGCGATGATCTTGCCTCCATTAGCTGTCTTAAATCTATCAATTGTAACCAGAGGCTCATTTGTTAACTTGTGCTACACTCCTCTGGGATTGATTCCTAGAAGTTAGTGGAAGCTCTTCCTCCAACATCTTGTAGAACCAGAGGAGGAATAGGCCATATAAGGAGAAAATGTAAAATAGACTGGCTGCTTTTAAGAAGTTAGAAGTTTTTGACAAAAGGCAGGAAATAACCAAAAAATGCAATAACAACCTCCTGATAACTTTGTATTTAATTCTTGGTCTCCTCTCTCTCTCTCTCTCTCTCTCTCTCTCTCTCTCTCTCTCTCTCTCTCCCTTTCTCCTTCCCTCCCTCTCATGCATGTGCAATGTGGACCAATCTATTATTTATAGACACTGATTCTGTGCCAAACATTGTCTGGTTGGTTGGTTGATTGGGCTATATCAGTAAATAAAACACAAAAATATCTGCCCTCCTGGAGTTTACATCTAGTAGAGAGATATAGACAAACAATATACACAATAAGTAAATTCTAGAATACAGTAGAAGATGGCTAGTACTGTGGAGGAAAGAAATACAACAGGGAAATAGGGTTTGTGAATAGGAGAACAGTTGCAATTTAAATAAAGCAGTCAGGGTGAGCTCAATTAGTAAGTTAACATCTGAGCATAGACGTAAAGGAAGATAAGGAGGCAGGTGGGTACTCTCCTCGTGAGAAGGGTTCCAGGCTCAGGAAACAGCCAGTGCAAAGGCTCTGCAGCATGGCACATTCAAGGACAACAAAGGAGGCTGTGTGGTTGAATGTAGGAGATGAGGTTGCAGCAGTGAGGACCTTGCATGCCATTGATGGGAGTAAAATGGGATTCCCCCTGAGGACTGACTAAGGAGTGCTAAGAGAGTGTAATAATGTATAATAAAAGGACTTTGATCAATATGTGGCCAAAAGAAAAAAGTAGACCAACCAAGAGTAGTTGCATCTAAAAACATGAAAGAAGCTCAGTATTGCATACAATATTTTCACTGTAATCCACAGTAAGAAATACATTTTATAGCATGACCCAGCAGTCACACAAAAGACATGCTGATAACATTGACTAAATTTATTTCACAGCCTAGTAGTAGGTTGTGATCTGCAGTTGAAATAACATTGCTATCAGTAATGTGATCATTTTGGTTATATTCTAACATTTGGATATCATAATCAAGAGCACTGTCAACTCTGAGCATGTTTTGGCTTAACACCACATAGGGCCTAATGACTTTAAACAGGGACCCACCATTAGCCCATTAATCAAAATCCTATGTATATATAAGATATTCTGCTTTTATGACAGCTGTCATGATATAAAAATATTGTGTGGGTTGGGTCACTATTAGAAAATTTAAAACATATGAAATCTGTGTATATCATTTTTGACAGGCAGCCAATATTTATGGTAGTTAGTTAAAGAAAATTTATGTCAAATAAGCAATTGTTTTATGTTTTCATTAAGGCATAGACCTGACCCTAATTAGTAAATTTGCTAATAGATTTTTGCTCATTATCTCCAGACCAATCATTAGATATATTTGTTTTTAGAGAACAGTGCTAATTTTAGAACTATATATCAAAATATTTGAGAGTTTCTCAAAAGGTTTGAGAATAACTTGATTTTATCCTATATAATAAAGAGGTAATATGCAAATTTCTTGTCACACCCTCACAAGCTGGCTGCCTACGACCAGGCCAGCAGGGGATTAGTGAAGGATGACCAAACAACTGAACTAGCAGGCTGTGTGGGGCAACCAGGCCAACAGGGGGGGGTAGTGAGGGATGACCAGATGACTGAACAGCAGGCTGCGTGGGGTGACCAGGCCAGTGGGGGGACCGTGAAGGGCAACAAGGCTGGCAGGGGGGTGCAGTTGGGGGCAACCAGGCCAGCATGGGGGGCAGTTAGGGGCGACCAGACCAGCAGAGGGGGCAGTTGGGGGCGACTAGGTCAGCAGGGGGGGCAGTAACAGGTGACCAGGCCAGTTGGGGTGGCAGTTGGTGTGACCAGGCCACCAGGGGGGCAGTTGGGGGCGATTAGGCTGGCAGGGGGGGCAGTGAGGGGCAACTAGGCTGGTGGGGGGGGCAGTTGGGGGTGACCAGTCCA
Source organism: Plecotus auritus (assembly GCF_963455305.1). NCBI lineage: Eukaryota > Metazoa > Chordata > Mammalia > Chiroptera > Vespertilionidae > Plecotus > Plecotus auritus. The sequence goes on along the minus strand of NC_137772.1, from coordinate 95,354,789 downwards.
GTGGGGGGAGTAAGGGGCGACCCGGCTGGTGGGGGGGCAGTTAGGGGTGATTAGGCAGGCAGGCAGGTGAGCAGTTAGGAGCCAGTGGTCCGGATTGTGAGAGGGATGTCCGACTGCCGTTTTAGGCCCAATCCCGGGGATTGGGCCTCAACTGGCAGTTGGACATCCCCTGAGGGGTCCCAGATTGGAGAGGGTGCAGGCTGGGCTGAGGGGACCCCCCCATGCACAAATTTCATGCACCGGACCTCTAGTAAGTATATAAACTCAGATATTTTTCTGAACTGTTAAATCTCTCTTTCAAAACTCAAAATTCATTTTCAACTAGGTTATAATTAAAAAATTTTTTTCATTTCAAAAAGTTCTTAGATGTACTATTAGATACATTCAAATTTTATAGACACTGCAATTGTTCCCACTGACACACTTACTATACAGTTGAGTGTCCAATATTTTCAACAGTGTTATCCAATGGATCTTTCTGCAATGGTGGAAATGCTCTATATCTGTACTTCCTATTAATGAAGGCACTAGCCACATGTGGCTTTTCAGCACTTGAGATGTGGATTGTGACTGAGAAACTGAACTTAAAATTTTGTTCAATCTTAATTAATTTAAATTTAAATAGTTGTGTGGGGCTAATGGCTGCCATATTGGACAGAGCAGTTTCAGAAAAAAAATTTAGCAAGTCACTTTTCTGCTTAAACCCCTTAGAGCAATGGCTTCTAATGGCCCTTTAAATAAATTTAAAATCTTTAGTTTGGCACTCAAAGCCAAGACAAACTGACCCCTGCCCACCCCTTAGTCACTGCAACTTCAGCATCTTGGGTCTTCTTTCTGCTCCTGCAGCATGCCACACTCCTTCCACTCTTAAGGATGATAAAACACACAAATGGATAAATGTCACAAATAAAAAATTAAGAGGAGGAAAACTGAATAATCAATATATAAGAAACTATGCTTAATCCATAAACAATCAGGGAAATGATGAACAAGATACCTATCTGACTGGCAAAATTTTCAAAGTTGCTAAAAAAAAAACAACCTCTCAAACATCTTGTGGAAGTGTAACTCTCCATATACTATTTGGACAGCAATTTTTATCATCTGGTAAAATTCAAGATGTACAAATCCTGTAATACAGCAATTACACTTCTAAGTGACTTACAGATACTTAAAGAAACATTCAAATACATGCACACAATAAAAGCACACTGTATCTTTTATGTTCAACATATAGTTTGTAGTAGATGAAAATTAGACACTATTTAAGTGTCCATCAATAAAAAATGAGTAAATAAATGGAAAACCAGTGAATGATATAGATCCATATTGTCAACCTGAAGAAATCTTAAAAACATGCTCTGACATGCAAGTAAATTCCAGAGTGATACATATATTGTGATATAAATACTATGAACACTCAAAAATGCATACTGTACAGCATATATATATATATACACTGAGTGGCCAGATTATTATGATCTCTGAACGCATAATAATATGACCACTCAGTGTATATCCTATATAATAAAAGGCTAATATGCAAATTATCCCCTCGACCAGGAGTTCAACCAGCAGGCCGGACAACTGCCCATGTTCCCTCCCCCTGGCCAGGCTGGCCGGACCCCACCCATGCACGAATTCATGCACCGGGCCTCTAATTATATATATACACACACACACACAATGAGTGGCTAGATTATTATGCTTTCAGAGATCATAATAATCTGGCCACTCAGATTATTATATATGTATATGATATATATATGTATATTGTTGGGGAGCATAAGAGACTTGGTTGGAAAGTTGTAAGGAGGGCATTCTGAGAAAATGGAAGTGTGTGGAAGGCCGCCTGCCCTGTTTATTAGAATTCCAACTTAGGGGAGACTTAGGGGAGTGTAGAAGGTGACGCCCCTAATTATTCCTTGACCTTTCCAAACAAGTCTGTGCATGTGCAGCCCCCCTCTCCCCCCCCCCCCCCACCCCGGGTGTTTACTGGAAGCCTTATGCTTAATCCCTGCATGCCCTTGCCTAGAGGACAATGTAAACACATGTGTTCTCCCAAGATTACTCACCCTACTGATTGTATCTAAAGGTAAAAATTCCAATAAAGCCTAATGAGGCAGGCAATCAAGGCTGCCTGGCTGCTATCAGCCAGGTCATTCCTTAGCCTTCTCTTTCAGAGTGAAACTGTGTCGGGGTAATCTGTTCATCCATCATTCAGGGGTTGCTGGTCAGCCCTGGCATATACAATATGTATATACAACTTAAAAACTGGACAGGAGGAATATACACTTAGCTTAAGATAGTTATAACCCTTTAGGAAAAAATAGGCAATTGTACAAAGGAGGCATTAACTATATGTGTAATGTCTTAGTTTTTAAAATAAAATATTTAAAGCAAATGTGACAAAGTTCCTCTGCACTTTATGAATGTTTGCAGATTTACAGAACTTGCCTAATTATAATCAGTACTGCAGATGGCCTTTTACTTTAAAACTGAGACCAGATAGAAAACATGACACCACATCCTTAGCTTGTGAAGAAGATAGGCTGATAAATACATTCTTGAAAATAAGTTACATGGTGCTTAGAAAGATAGCTCTAATCCCTGTTTCCATTTAGGATTGTGATGAAGAGAACAGACTTGAGTTGCAGCCAAAGAGATTTAGATTAGACATTTGAAATAACTTCATGTCTGTGCAAAACATTCAAGACGGCCTGGGAATTTTTAGAACAAGAGCTTTGTTGAAACAGCTTAGATCCTAGCCTACTTGGAACTAGAAGGTTTATCAATGTCATAGATGTCCTTTGAAATTTGAGATTCTGTCTGCTAACTCTATAGATATAAGGATTTTAATTGCTTTACTTGGAATCTATAGCAAGGCAGAAGGGTCACCGAGGAACAAAAGAAAGCTTGGTCCTCAGTCCTCATAAGAACCTAGCTTAATCTGAGAAGCCAATGGTATCCCAGTAGGACCAAGGGCAACCAAGGCTCTGGGGGCCAATGATGCAGGGTAAGGCACTGCTTCACCTGTACTCCACCTTATTTCTACCGTCCATCAATAAGTATTTGTAGAGGAGCATTCAAATTCCACACTGTGCAAAATGCTCAGAAGAATAAATACAAAAAGAATAGCATCATTGCTTATACTTCAAGTTTACAATTAAATTGAAAAGACCCACACAGATTAAACAATTAGAAAAATATAGCTCAATAATTGATAATTACAGTAAAGAGAGATCAGCATGGACCGGGCTCATTGTGTGTGAGGGGGTCTATAATGAGCCCTGTGGGTGGATAGAACTTGAACAGTCACAGACAAATTGAAGGAGTTCCAGATGCTGGCTAAATGTGGACTAAAACCTGAGGGAGGAATATTCATGAATATCAGAGAATATTTGTAGAAGTTTTGTAGAGGTGATGAAGTAAAATAGTTGATTAGTGGTGTACAGTCACAGAATGCTTGAAAATCAGCCAGAGAATTCTAGACTTTAGGATGGAGGGGAGAGAGAATCCAGTGAGTAGGACAGAAATATATTGAAAACCACGTACATATCCAAGATTTGTTTGGCAGCAATTTTCATAATTATTATATATTGATTATGTATAAAACAAAAGATCAACATACTTTTCTGTTCCTTTTTTATATTAAAACTGGAGGCCTGGTGAACGAAAATTCGTGTACTGGGGGGGTCCCTCAACCTGGCCTGCCCCCTCTCACAGTCCAGGAGCCCTCAGGGGATGTCCTACTGATGGCTTAGGTCTGCTTCCTGCAGGGAGCGGGCCTAAGCCGCAGTCTGGCCTCCCTCTGCGGGAGGCAACTGGGCCAATCAGGGGAAGGCACCACCCCCATCACCCTGTTTCTGCTGCCACTGCCAGCCACCATGGCTGCCAGCCCTCCTCAGCCCTCACAGCTGCTGCAGCTCTGTCCAGAAGGACAACCAGAAGACTTCCGGTCTATCCAGTCTGATTAGCATATTACCCTTTTATTAGTATAGATATAGGATTTTTATTGTTAAAAGAGGACTGTTAATTATTTCAGAACAAATTTAAGAAATAAAGCCTACGTATAATTGGATAATCTTATCATTAATCAGACAACTATGTTGAGCCTGAGATGTCTGGAAGAGGGGTAGGTTTCTGAAAAGTACTTTGGTTCAGTAAGGTACTAATGAATAGTCTGCAGGCAATGAACATTTCATGACTGACCTAGTGTCTGGGGAAGAGAGGGTTGAGGAGAGCAGAGCTAGTGGGTTAAAAAAACTTACTTGGAGGCTCCAGAACACAGGGATTATTGGCAAGTATGGGTGTGATATTTTATAAGTCAAAGGACTTAAGTTCCTCAATCTAATAGATGGTTTAAAAACACAGTTTTGGTAATTCTGACGTTTTATATTCTTTAACATAGATTGAGTTTCTCATTCACTACTATTGTTTGGGCAAACATCACATGTTCTAGGCAGTTGGAAGGAAGTTGCCTCAGATAAATGATCAAATATGTGTAAGGATTGGAGACTATGCCTGGGATTTGGGATGAATGAAAATTCAAGAGGTGCATTTACACAAACCAGTGGGGATTTGGCTAAAGTAGAGAATAAAAGATATTTCTAAAAATGTTTTTTTTTATTGATTCTTGGTATAATTATACTTTGAATCATAAATGCAGTCTATTTTTAAAATTGATTTCAGAGAGACAAAAGGAGAGGGAGATAGAGATAGAAACATCAATCACCAATCAGCTGCCTCCTGTATGCCCCCTACTGGGGATCAAGCCCAAAATCCAGGCATGTGCCCTGATCAGAAATCATACCATGACCTCCTGCTTCATGAGTTGACACTTAACCACTGAGCCTCACCAGCCAGGCTGCAGCCTATTTCTTGATAGGTAGGTTTGAACTGCAGAAATTCTACTTCAGCTTTGACCTCTGCTGGTGGCATCATTTTAATGTTAATGCCAGTTGATATAGGCCTCCTTTCTTTAGCAATAAGAATGCTAAGCATCCTTGCACTTATTAAAGGAGCCTCTTTTAATGCATGTACTTTGCATGTCAACGGGGAGGTTGGCTGTGGATGAACTGAATTTCTAAGCACATGTGTGGTATCCTGTTATAGAAAATGAAATCTCGTCTCCACGTCATTAGGAGAAGCACGCTGATTTTCTTTTTAAACTGTGCATCCGACCCACACTGAACAATCTTATTTCTACTCCAAAGAGGGAAAATGTTACATGCCTGTAAGGTATTTTAAAGTTAATCAGGCCCTTTGGGTCTAATTTAATTTGTGTAAGATTGCTGTTGATGATTAGAATACCTGTTTAAGATTTTTGTTAACAGTTTGTTACGAGGACTTAATGGAAACAATCTAAAAGCAGTCTGTTCACTTTCCCCTGTCAAATTCGGGTTACATAGCCTTCACAAATGTTGCAAGTAGACATTGATATGAAAAGAGGATAGAATACAAATTAAAATCATAAGTGTACTCAAACTGCCAACGTTGAACTTTGGTTAAAAACATCTGTCACATAAAAGCAAACATTCAGAGCTATTGCGTCTTGTAATAGTGGTCTTTATTTTTCATATCTTTGGCATTTTCATTATTTTATGTTACTGCTCCCTTTGGATTTTTTTTGAACAAATGATTTCTTTTCCTTTTTTTTTTTTTTTAAACATCACTGACTTTTCTTTAAGAATTGCATTTGTAAGGCACTGGTACCACGTCCCAAGCATAGCTGAAATCCTAATAGTCTCATAGAATGAAAAAGGGCAGCTGAGTCCTTGAAAGATGTGCATATGTTTAACTTGTATAGAATGAAAAAGGGCAGCTGACTCCTTGAAAGATGTGCATATGTTCAACTTGTATAGTCCAATATTAAGTCAGACTGGCTCTTTGATTCTTCCTAGAAGGTTGTTTCATCATTAAAAAATTTACAGTTACCATCCTTTAGACATGAAGCTTCCATGAAAAACACATCAGTTCAGTTCTCCCTTTTGTGCAATCAAGGAGATGTCAGAATGTTCTTGAGCCAATCTTCTGTTATTTGTTATAAATCATATCTTTTTAAAATTTAACATTTTATTTCTTTCATTACTTTGTTGCATAGCTCTAAAATTTTTATTCCTTTGTTCTGTTTTCATTTTCTTTTATCTAGGCTTTATATTTCAAAACCACAGCCCTTCTACTTCGTTTTTTCTTTCCTTGATTTTCTCTCCCAGCTCCCCTTCTACCTTCATTAATCTTATTGCTTTCATAGAGGGAGAGGTTTATCTGAGAGAAAGTTAAGTGTCCTATGAGCTGCAGTTAAGCATCTGCACCCCAGCATCAAGAGCAAGAGGACAATGAGCACCTCCCCTCCCTAGTATCACAGTCCACTGCCCAGGAGCACTCCTTTGCTTCTTGTGTGGCAGGAAAGGGCAAGGTGGGCACACCAGCACAGATGCTAAGAATTATAGGCAAGTAATTTTAAAAGAATCAAGTTATTCACTGAGTATGAAACAGTTATAAACCTTATTTATTCTTGATTTAACCTGAATAGTGATCTTGTAATATATACATTATGATTAATCAGATGATTGAGAACTTAAAACTAAAGTGGAATGAAGTATCTTGATAGGCATTTGGCTGAAGGCTTACCATAAGGTGATCTTACTCTAAAATTATTTTAAAAAGTGTATTTATGCATAAGAGTGGAACATAAGATTTAGAGTAATTTAGAAATCTCTATTTTACAGTGTTTTATTTATGGACTAGAGGCCTGGTGCACGAAATTTGTGCACGGCAGGTGGGGAGGTGTTCCTCAGCCCAGCCTGCACTGTCTCCAATATGGGACCCCTCAAGGGATGTTCGACTGCCCATTTAGGCCCCATCCTGGTGGGATCAGGCCTAAACGGGCAGTCAGACATCCCTCTCACAATCCAGGACTGCTGGTTCCCAACCACTCACCTGCCTGCCTGACTGATTGCCCAAAACTGCTTCTGCCTGCCAGCCTGATCACCCCCTAACCACTCCCCTGCCAGCCTGATCGACACCTAACTGCTCCCCTGCCGGCCCGATTGCCCCTAACTACCCTCCCCAGCCAACCTGGTCGCCCCTAACTGTCCTCCCCTGCAGGCCTGGTCGCCCCCAACTGCCCTCCCATGCAGGCTTGGTCCCCCCCAACTGCCCTCCCCTGCAGGCCTGGTTCCCCCCAACTGCCCTTCCCTGCAGGCCTGGTCTCCCCCAACTGCCCTCCCCTGCAGGCCTGGTCCCTCCCAACTGCCTTCCCCTGCCGGCCTTGTCCCCCCCAACTGCCCTCTCCTGAAGGCTTGCCCCCCCAACTACCCTCCCCTGAAGGCCTGGTCCCTCCCAATTGCCCTTCCCTGCAGGCGTGGTCGCCCCCAACTGTCCTACCCTGCTGGCTGGGTCACCCCTAACTGCCCTCCCCTGCAGGCCTGGTTGCCCCAACAATCCTCCCCTGCAGGCCTGGTCCCTCCCAACTGCCCTTCCCTGCTAGCCTGATTGCCCACAACTGCCCTCCCCTGCTGTCCATCTTTTGGCAGCCATCTTGTGTCCACATGGGGGTGGCCATATTGTGTGTTGGAGTGATGGTCAATTTGCATGTTACTCTTTTATTAGATAGGATAATTGATATTTTAAAAAGGAATTTAAAAAACTAATAGAAAAAGTTGTGGATCATTCCACCTCAATCCACTTTCTTCCTGGTCACCCAGGTTAGTCACCACACTCTCCTTGCTCTCCCTTGTACCATCTATGAGATTATATCATCTCCAATTCTTTTTCATTCAAAACAAAATACCTTTTAGTACTAAAGCTGAAAATATACTAAATGTCATGAATGTTGAGACTCAAATCAAAGGCCCTGCAATCATATTTCCTTCCCATAACTCATTATGTAATTTTAAAGTTTGATCAAGCCTTTATAGTTTAGACTAACCTTTCATTTCTATGCCTCTGACAGTAATGAGTAAAACACTCTTACCTCTTCCATTCCCATAACTCTATCACATGTCTAATACTCTTGGTGAAAACATGAGATCAGTGTGATTAAAGTAGAAAGATATGGCAGCCTTTTCATATTTACTTAAATTGTGGCCATCTAATTTGAAGATGGGCACTCTTTAAAAGGCTTGATCCACCCTCCTGCATGGAGGTTTAACTGCTGTGACTCCATCTTAGAGGCTGTGTTGGCTTCTCTGTTGCAGACCTTACTTGTACCTGCCTCAGTACATGGTGTACTCCTAAATGTTAACAGCTGGCTCAGTGTGTGTCTGTGTGTTGGGGGGAGGTGCGGGAAATGGGAGAATGATTTGTAGCATTTGCTGGTTTCTGTGTTGTACATACTCCCAGTACTACCAATTTCAAGTTACCAACTTGACATCACTGAACCCCAACATGGGGAGTGATATGCACAACGAGCTCTTGGAAACAGGTACTAGTACATGCTGGCTCACAGATTATTAAACTATTAAAAACAAAACAACAGGCCCAAAATGGAGTTACTTATGCTAAGCCCATGTCACCAAACCAAGACTTAATTGTAGTTTCTTCTCTCCCAGAAGTGGAATCTTACACCAGTTAATTAGGAATTGCCAAATCAATACCAGATAGGCAATCTGCCCAATAGAACCCCTGCCACACCCTAAAGAAAAGTAACCTTGTAATAACCAACCTGCTGTTTTGCCTAGTATAACTTCCTTTTTCCAGTTCCCTTCTGTTTTTCATTTTGTACAGCTCCTCGGAGCTCCTTTCTATCTGCTATATTGGATGCTGCCTGATTCAAATCAATTTTTGTTCAAATAAACTCTTAAAAATTTTAATATGCATTAATTTATCTTTTAACACTATTCAACACACATTTACCTCCTGTGAGTCCACGGCTTTTATTATATGCCATGACATTAAAGAAGAGCATATGTATAGTATTTCTGACAAAGGAGAAAGAGACCCAAAGCAATGACCAGAGAAACCCAGTAGGCAGTAGTGATCCACACACTCCATTGAAGGAATTCAGAGAAAAGCTTGAAAAAAGGGAAGCTCCGAGGAGGAAGTGTGCTTGAAGGACACTAAGACCTTGTAGTGAACATGGAGCAAAGGGAAGAAGGCATTTCAGAGGAGGGAAGGTTTAAAGGCTGAAATAGTCATAGCATGTTCTTAGAAAAGACACAACAGATTTTCAGTCATTAAGGTTGCCCTGATAACCCAAATGAAAAGCTTTTTGTACTATTACAGAATACTTGTTTCCCACATATGAGGCATTTTTTTTACACAGTGTTTCTTGTGATCCTCACTATAACCTTGGGAGAGAGGCAGAATAGAGAAGCTGCTATTGTCATTATCGTTATCATTATCGTTATCATCACCATCCTGCTTTATAAATAGAAAAACTTAGAAAAAGGGAAGTTAGGAGCCTTCATGGACTCTGATAAGCCCAGGTTCAGAATGTTTTATCACACACAATACTGCCATTCTGAGTGTCCTCGCTGAGCAGTATATCCATATAGTGGCCTCTCAAACTGCTTGACTCATCAGGTGCAAGAACATGACCTATTTTTATTTATAAGAAAAATGAAGGACTGCTTCAGTGGGTTTATAAAGAAGAACAAAGTCTTCTAATGGAGTCATTTTCTACACATTTATTCAAGATATTGTGAATCTACTTTGATGATAGACCAGTTATTTAAAAAAAGTGTATAAATAAATAATTTAAAAAATAATTTTTGAATCTTTTAAATTTTACTTTATTATTACTCCTCTGTGTACTCCAACAAAATATTTCAAACAACTCACAATGAAGTGCTCTGTATTGGACAGGTCCTTTCAGTTGCAATTGACAGAAAGTCAATCATAAACTAGCTGAAGCCATGAGGAACATTCATTGGCTCAGTTAACTTAACTGGAGGATCGGCAGATATGTATATAATTTTAGCATATATTAACATACATAAACAACATACAGCTTTTTGTGTGTTTACATACTACATAAATATTATACTATTCAGTTTATTCTGTGTAGCAGAGACTGTGGTAATCTCACCCAAAACTTCAGGATAAAGCACTCATTCCCCCTTTTGGGGGTGTTGACCACAGTTGAATCCTTCACTGGGAATTTCTTGCTCAAAGTCGCACCCTTCCCCAAGGGCTGTTGGATAGGGGATGTAAACCAGTAGAAAGACCTGGACTTCTTACCTCAACACAGGGCAACTCTAAAGGGAAATCTCAGCTCCAGATCTCCCCATGGAATTAAGTGGGGCCTCTGTTGCAACTGATTTGTGGTTCAACTTCTCCCTCTCAGAGTTCTGCTTCCCTCACTCCCTCCCAGGTATTGATCCTAAGGACATTCCTCAATGAACCTCCCATGAGTTATCAAAAGTGGCAGAATCTTTTTCCCAGGGAACCTGAACTATAGCATTCTACAACTTGCTTTTGACATGGATCACATTCTAAGGATAAATCCATATTGGTGTGTATCCATTATTCTAACTGCTACATGGTATTGTATTCTATGGTAAATCACTCTTCAATCATTCACACGTTCAGTTAAGTTGTTAGTACTTTATGCAGTTACAAAAGGGTTGCAATGAATACCTGTGAATATGTCCATTTGGCACATGTTGAAGGGATTCTTTAGAGTCTATACCTAGATGTGGAGCTGCCAGCTTGTAGATTATATGGGCCTTCAAATTTATTAAGTAATACTAGTTTGGAATGCAAGTTTCCAAAGTGATTGTAAACATTTACTCCCTAACCAATGGTTTTTAAGTTTTTCTTCTCTCACATCCTCACCAACATTCTGGGTTGTCAGGTTAAAATATATTTTTCCAAATCAATGAGTGAAAAAGCCATCTCAATGTTGTTTTAGTTTTAATTTCTCTGACTACTGGTGAAATAAACTATTTTTTCACGTGTTTATTGGTTATTCAAGTTTCTTCTTCTATAAATTGCCTATTCACATTCTTTGCCCATTTTTAATTGGTTTATCACTTTTTCTCATCAATTTGTTGAAATTCTTTACATACTAATAGTTGTCTGCTTTGTGCTACGCAAATAGCCTAGTGTGTGCCTTGCTATACTTTGTAGATGGTATTTTTAATTTAAGATATTAAAGTTTATTATCTTTTATGGTTTGTGTTTTTGAATCTTATATAATAAGTACTTCCCTGTTATAATGTCATAATGCTATTATTTTCTATTTTCTCCAAGCTTTTTACAGTATTGCTCTTTTACATTTAAATATTTCATATATCTGAGGAGACAGTTTCCATAAGACTACTAATTTGCAAAGCTGCTTCTGTCATATAACAAATGTCTGTAAGTTGTTAAATTTCTAGACTTCTTTGTTTTGAGTGTTATAAATTTTCACTATGATATGTCTATATATGGTTTTATTATTTTTATTCAAGAGTGAGGGTAAATACACTTTTGGAGAAATGAAACCTAAAAAATTGACTATATCCTTGCTGAAAGAACTACTGAAGGATACACTTCTGGAAGAAGAAAACTGAAATCAGTTAAAAGAATTGGGATGCAAGAAGCAATGATGAGAAAGGAATGTGGCAAAAATGCAAGTAAACACTGGGTACAAAACAATAATCATAATACATTTGGCTATTCTAAGGGTTATTTAACAGCCAATCTCTTCTTAACCATGTCACAAAAAATAAAGGGAAAAGCATGGAAAATAACAGAAAGTGTAAATATAAGGTGGAAGATTTTGATAAATCTGTGCTGGTTGAGATATAATTTGGGGCTTTTCTTTTTTCCCATGATGGTAACTAGTGAAATAACAAACTCAGGATTTTTTTTTTTTTTTTACAAAGTTAGAATTTGCAGATATTTTCAGCTTAGAATAGTATAAGCATCATTCAGTTGTAATTTAAACTTTAAAAAGTAAATAGACAAAAAGGTGGAAGCAATATCAAGTGTCCATCAATGGATAAATGGATAAACAAAATATGGTACACATACAGTGGAATATTATTTAGCTTTAATAAGGAAATTCTGACTCATGCTACAAAAATGGATGGGCCTTGAGGACAGTATGTTAAGTGAAATAAACATCAAAAGGTAAATACTGTAGGAGTTCATTTATATGAACTATCTAGAGTAATCAAATTCATAGAGACAGAATGGAAATGGTGGTTGCTGGGGCTGTAGAGAGAAGAGAATGGGGAGTTATTATTTAATGAATACAGAGTTTCAGTTTTGCAAAAAATAGAAAAAGTTGTGGAAATATAGATGATGGTTGCACAACAATGTGAATGTAATTAAGTTACTGAACTGTACTCTTAAACATGGTTAAGATGATAACATTTGTTATGTGTATTTCAAGACAATTAAAAATAATGTAAAGAAATCAGTAAATACTCCTTGGATTTAGATGTTTTATAATGTGTTCAGGGGTGAAAGCACTTCTGAGAGAGGATTCAATTGCTTTGTCAAGCTTCTAAGACACCAAGTCCAATTCGGTGGGATCATACCTTTTCCACCTCCCACAGCTCCACATCCAACTCATCCTTAGAGTCAGTGTTCCTATTTACTCTTGAACCTATTCCCCTCTTCATTAGCACTCCAAGTCTTAGGTCAGGCCCTCTCATTTCTTACTTAAAAAACACACACACTTTATTGTTGAAAGTATTACTTATATCCCCCTTTCCCCCCCATTGACCCCTTTTAGCCCACCCCTGCCTCCCCCACCCCAGGCCTTCACCACCCTATTGTCTGTGTCCATACATGCATACAAGTTCTTTGGTTGATCTCTTCCCGCCCACCCACCCTGCCTTCCTTCTCATTTCTTACTTTGATCAACACAATAAAATCTTAGCCAGTTTCCCTATAATCCTGTATCTTCCATGCTTTAAACTGAGTAATCTCCCAAAGCATGGATCTGTTAGGAAGGAAAAACAGATAAAGGAGGAAGAGAAGGAAATGGGGGTTAACAATGTGAAGTAAAGTTGAATAGTCACATAGAAAATGAAACCTGAGAAACACTTAATGGATTTGTGTCCTTCAGGAGAAATAGTTTAAGTTGTGGAGACAGCCCAGATGACAAAAAGTAAGAAGAAAGTGAAGAAAGTAAAATGAAATTAAGTGTTCCCACCCAGAGGAAGCTACTACATCAGAGTCCATTGAGAATCTATCTCTCTGACCAACCTCAGGCACAGGGTCATTATGCATTAATATGATATTTACTTAAGAATCCTATCATATAGGTTTAGAAATATTTCCATGATAGAATCATATTTTGTGCATAACACATAAGGAGCCAACAATTCTGCTCATAGCCAGCCATGGGTCAATAACCTGTCATTTCTCCTAGAGAGTCTAATTACAACTCCAAAGCTCCCAACTCTTCTGTTCAGAGATTGGCACACTATGAACCACAGACCAAATACTGCCCACTGCCATTTTTTTAAATAAAGTTTTATTGGAACGAGTCATACTCATTTATTAACCTATTGTCTAAGACTGCTTTCATGCTACAACAGAGTTGAGTAGTTGAGAAGAGACCGCATAGTCTGCAAGCTGAAGCTATTTACAATCTTGACATTTAGAAAAAATGTTCTTGGACCCTGTTTTAGTGCTAAGCTAAAACTGTGTGAGTAAGCATGATTTCATATCATGTTAGGTGAATAGTACAATCTTTTGGCTTAAGCTCTTAATATTATACCCAAATCATGTCTACCATGAAATACAGTTTTCCACTTTTCATAGACTCAGTTATTTAAATAAAAGAAATGAATGTAATAACATAATTCATGTTGTTGCTATTTTTAGGTTAGCTCTTCACCCACTGTCCTTCTTTGTCATATACTAGTACACGATGCTCTTAAAATTGTAGATGAAGGTTCATGTTAACTTGTATTGCTAACTTCTGTTAAATTATACTGGATTGCTTATTAAGTGAGTATGATTATCCACATTAAATCTGTCACTAGTGAAAATATTACACACAGAGAAGAGCATAATCTTCTCATTAGCCTGAGACCCCAGGGCATGCCTGACTATGCACAGAGGCCCTAATGCCCGGCTTTCCATGTGAAGCTCTGACTTTGCTGAAAGATGTCTAGAAACTGATGTAGTCAGGCAGTTCCCTGCTGGCTACACATCTGTACAGAGCTCAAAAGCATTGTTTATTTCAGCAGAGATCTGGAATAAATTATCCTTAATAATTTGGCTTCTGAAATCACTATTTCAAATGTCAGATTATGGTAAACTTGCATATGGTGGGAGTGCTCACTTCTAAATCATGATTCTTTTATTTTTGCAGAAGTCCACTGGACGGTAAACTCACATAGTAGGTACACAAGTAAATGTTTGTTGAACAAATTTATTCAAATAAATGTTTATTGAACATATTTATTATGTGAATTGTATCACAAATATGGGAGATCCTAGAGGGCATTTCTAAGTTCCTCACATTTAATAGGGGTGTTGAATCTTGAGGCTTTAAAGCATTGTTTAGTCATATTTAAAAGGTGTGTCTGGCTCTGACCGGTGTTGCTAAGTGGTTAGAGCCTCAGAACATGCACTGAAGGGTCTCAGGTTCAATTTCCAATCTAGGGCACGTACCTGGGTTGCAGGTCTGATCCTGCACCAGTCAGGGCGCATGTGGGAGGCAGCCAATCAATGTGTCTCTCTCACATCCATGTTTCTCTCTCTCTCTCTCTCTCTCTCTCTCTCTCTCTCTCTCTCTCTCTCTCTTTCTCTCTCCTCCCTCCCTCCCTCCCTTCCACTTTCTCTAAAAAAAATCAATGGAAAAAATATCCTCAGGTGAGGATTAACAACCCAAAAAAAAGTGTGCCTGTGGGTGTATTTAAGGTAACTTTGTGAGAGGTACACAAACTATACCCTGATGATAATGCACAACACCTAATGAGGGGACACAAATTAATTTTCTTATAAGATATGAAAAGTTAAAAGAGTCTGTCATTCTTTGCCCTAACAAGAAAAATCCAGAAATTAGTACATTTCCAACTTTTTTTGTAATCTAAAACTATTTTTTTAAGTTTATTTTAAAACACTCATGAGACAATACCAAATCATCTAATACACATGTAATTAGTGGCCCAGAAGTAGAGGTGAGAGAAAATTGAGCAAAAGATATATTTGAAAAATCATGGCCAAGAATTATCAAAATTGCTAAAATACACCAAGCCACACATTTAATAAGTATAGTGAATATCAAGCAGGATCAATATAAAAACAAAATAAAATAAAAAAAAACACATCTAAGCACATCATAGTCAAACTGGTGAAAAACAAAGGTTAAAAAAAGATCTTAAAAACATCCCACAAAAAAAGCACACATTACATTCAGAACATCAATAAAAACAATGATTGCTTTTCTTTAGAAAGCAAATGAAGGCTAGAGACAATAGAATAATATCTTTATGGAGCAGTAAAAAAAATCAACATAATATTTTATATGCACCTCAGCAGTGTTTAACAATGTTTTTTGTGTGTGTACCCACGGCCTATATACTAGTATATATGTGTGTGTGATAATAATAATAATAATATTACTATAATAATAAAAGTGTAATAAGCTAATTAGACCAAACAGCCAAATGACCTTCCAGATGTCATTCTGGACGTCCTTCTGAACGACCTTCCGGGATGAGGGAGAATCCTGGGTCAGCTGCCTCCTGCCCGCCCCCTACTGGGGATTTCTTAGAATTTTTCTAAATCTATAGATAAAATTGGAAATAATTGACGTCTTATTTTGAATCTTTTATGAATGAACATGGCCTCAGTATCTCTTGCTCTATCTATCTTAAACATTGTTAAAACCACCAAACATTGCTGATTATATATATACTCGAGGCCTGGTGCATGAAATTCGTGCACGGGGGCGGGGCGCAGGGGAGCCCGGCCTGCATCCTGTCACAATCTGGAACCCCTTGAGGGATGTCTGACTGCCGGTTTAGGCCTGATCCCAACTGCCTGCCTGATCGCCCCTAACTGCTCACCTGCCAGCCTGCCTGCCTTATCACCTCTAACGGCCTCTGCCTTGGCCCTCGCCTGCCTCTGAGGCCGTCTCTGGCTCGGCCCCTGCTGCCGAGAGAGGAAACGTGAATGTAAAATTAGATTTGAGTCCATGAAAATTTCCATCTCGTGGCCGAGGCCGAGGACTGAAACTCAGAGACACAGACCGCAGGTGGATGGTTACCAGAGGGAAGGGGTAAGGGTGGTAGAAGAAGATAAAAGGGGGTGAAATCTATGGTGACGGGGGAGGTGCGTACGCAATGCCACATACAGAGGATGTGTCATGGAAATGCACCCTTGGAACATGTATGATCTTATTAAACAACTAGAGGCCCGGTGCACGAAATCTGTGCATGGGGGATGTGGGTCCCTCAGCCCGACCTGCACCCTCTCCAATCTGGGAGCCCTCAGGGGAGCCCTCTCCAATCCGGGAGCCCTGACGGCTTAGGCCCACTCCCCGTGGTTCTCTGCTCTCTATAGGGTGTGGCCACTCCTCGCCCGCTGCCCAGAGGCTCCCCACGGCCCAGAGGCCCTCCGCCCTGGCCACTCCGTGGGCTGGGCAGAACGCTTGCCTCTTGCCACGGCGACAAAGCAAGCATTCCGCCAGGCCGCTCACGCTGCCCGCTCTCAGCGGCCGTCACCCCAGGACTGGGGGACTCTGGCGGGGCTGAGGAGACTGGGCACCGCCATCTTGTGGCTATGGGCACCACCATCTTTGTGACGGAGTGACGGTTAATTTGCATATTACCCTTTTATTAGATAGGACTAGAGGTCCAGTGCATGAAATTCATGCACTTGTAGGGTCCCTAGTGGCTGCCGGCTGCAGGCTGGGTACTCCCTCCATTCCCCTGGCTGCCCCTGCACCTTTGTTGAACTCCTGGTCCAGGGGACAATTTGCTTACGATGCTTTTATTATACAGCACTAGAGGCCCTGTGCATGAAACTCATGCACAGGTAGGGACCCTAGGCCTGGCTGGCGATCAAGGCTGATCAGGGCCTTTTGGCTGCTGGCCAGTGCCTTCCTTCTATGATGCCTTGGTGGTGTGGATGGTGTGGCTCAGTGGGTTAGAGCATCATCCCATGCATGGAAAGGTTGAGGGTTCAATTCCCAGTCAGGGCACATACCGAGGTTAGGGGTCCGATACCCAGTTAGGGTGTATGGGAAGGCGACCGATCAACGTTTCTCTCTCACATCAGTGTTCATCTCTCTTCTCTCTCTCTCTCTCCATCTTACTCTCTCTCTAAATCAATGAAAAGCATGCTCTTGGGTAAGGGTTAAAAAAAATAAAGAGATATATGGCCTTGGTCTCCCTTTGAGTCTCCCCTACCCCCCACCCCAGGCCTTCCCCACCCCATTGTCTGTGTCCATGGGTGAGGCATACATGCATACTGCTGACTGGGCCTCCCTTCCAAGGCTGCAGGCTGCCATTCTTTTGTTCCACGCCGCCCCCTGGTGGTCAGCACACCTCATAGCAAGCGATCCATCTCCCGGTCGAACTCCGGCGGGAACAATTTGCATTTAGGCTATTACATATATATAGAGAGAGACTAGAGGCCCCGTGCACAACATTCGTGCACTGGGTGGGGTGTCCCTCAACCCAGCCTGCGCCCTCTACCAGGCAGAGGAGGACGGGCCTAAGCTGGCAGGTGGACATTCCCTGAGGGGTCCTTGCCAGCCGTGAGCCAGGCTCCTGGCTGAACGGCGCTCCGCCTGAGGGAGTGCACCGACCACCAGGGGGCAGCTCCTGCATTGAGCCTCTGCCACCTGGCGGTCCGTGCACGTCATAGCGATTGGTCATTCCGCCATTTGGTCGATTTGCATATTAGGGTTTTATTCTATAGGATGTCACCCCAATACATTTCATAAAAAAAAGAAAAAGTTATGGCCCTGACCGGTTTGGCTCAGTGGATGGAGCATAGGCCTGAGGACTGAAGGGTCCCAGGTTCGATTCCAGTCAAGGGCATGTACCTTGGTTGCAGGCACATCCCCAGTAGGGGGCGTGCAGACTAGAGGATGGATGTTTCTCTCTCATCGCTGTTTCTGACTCTCTATCCCTCTCCCTTCCTCTCTGTAAAAAAGCAATAAAATATAAAAAAAAGAAAAAGTTATCAACACAGCTGAAAAAAAGAATTCATTAAAAAAATTTTTATCGTTGAAAAGTATTATATATACTTTCTCCCTTCCCTGCGTCCCCCGCTGTTGACCCCTTTGAGTCTCCCCTACCCCCCACCCCAGGCCTTCCCCACCCCATTGTCTGTGTCCATGGGTGAGGCATACACGCATACAAGGTCTTTGGTTGATCTCTTCCCACCCTCCCACCCACCCCCGCCTTCCCTCTGAGATTCCACAGTCTGTTCGATGCTTCTCTGTCCCTGGATCTATTTTGTTCATCAGTTTATGTTGTTCATTAGCTTCCACATAGGAGTGAGATCATGGGATACGTGTCTTTCTCTGACCGGCTCATTTCCCTCAGCATCATGCTCTCCAGGTCCCTCCATGCTGTCTCAACGGGTAAGAGATCCTTCTTTTTCACAGCTGCGTAGTATTCCACGGTGTCGATGTACCACGGCTTTTTAAATATTCATACTAGAGGCCCAGTGCACGAAATTTGTGCACGGGTAGGGTCCCTAGTGGCTGCCAGCTGCCGGCCGGGGCCTTCCTTCATTCTGCGCTGCCCCCTGGTGGTCAGTGCACGTCATAGCGAGCGATCCAACTCTGAGTTGGTTGAACTTGCAAGGGGACACTTTGCATAGGCTTTTATATATATATACTAGAGACCCGGTGCACAAAATTCATGCATGGGTTCGGTCCCTGGGCCCAGCTGGTAATCAGGGCCAATTGGAGCCTTCCAGGCTGCAGGCCTGGGCCTTCATTCTGCATCACCCCCTGGTGGTCAGCGAATTTCATAGTGAGTGATTGAGCGCCTGGTCAAACTCCTATGGGGACATTTTGCATATTAGGCTTTTATATATATAGATTGTGCATTCGATAGGAAAATAGAGAGTTGTGTTGTCAAGAACAACTTGTTGACTATAAGGGAGACCAAGACCATATATCTCTTCATTTTTTTTAACCCTTACCCAAGAGCATGCTTTTCGTTGATTTAGAGAGAGAGTAAGATGGAGAGAGAGAGAGAGAGAGAGAGAGAGAGAGAGAGAAGAGAGAGAGAGAGAGAGAGAGAGAGAGAGAGGAACACTGATGTGAGAGAGAAACATTGATCGGCCGCCTTCCCATACACCCTGACTGGGTATCAGACCCCTAACCTTGGTATGTGCCCTGACTGGGAATTGAACCCTTAACCTTTCCATGCATGGGATGATGCTCTAACCCACTGAGCCACCCCATCCACACCACCAAGGCATCATGGAATTGGGCTCCCAGCCTATGCCTTCCAGCCAACCAATTGTGGGCACTGACCCAGTGTGAAGGGGTAGGTACCACACGCTTTCCCATGATCCTCGAGGAGAAAGGGGGTGCAACGGAGGCTCGAGGAGGACCCCAACGTCAGGAGACATCCCCTTGTAGCCCAATGAGGAATTGACATGTTGACCTTCTGACCCCCACGAGGTCATATAATAGTTGGTGTTTGGATTTGCAAACCACCATGAGGTTTAGACCCCACCCCCCATCCATGGTCCCCGAGAAGGAGCAAAGCTTACGAATTGTGTAGAGTTAACATTACAGATTTTATTCTTCCTTCCTCCCTCCCTCCCTCCCTCCCTCCCTCCCTCCCTCCCTTCTTTCCTTCCTTCCTTCCTCCCTCCCTCCCTCCCTCCCTCCCTCCCTCCCTCCCTTCCTTCCTTCCTTCCTTCCTCTTTCTTTCTTTTTTCTTCCTTCCTTTATTTTTAAATACATTTTTATTGATTTCAAGAGGAAGGGAGAGGGAGAGAGAGATAGAAACATCCATGAGGAGCGAGAATCATGGATCAGCTGCCTCCTGCACGCCCCCTTCTGGGGATGGAGCCCACAACCCGGGCCTGTGCCCTTGACCGGGCATCGAACCGGTGACCTCCTGGTTCCTAGGTTGATGCTCAACCCCTGAGCCAGGGCTCCATATATTTTTGATGATTTGGGCCAAAGGATTCATCCGGCCGATTTATCTGTCGGACCGGGAAGAAAGTCGACAGGGAGGTCCCAGTTGGTTTTCAAACAGGAAGGCAGGTAGAGTGGTTAGGGGTCTTTTGTGGACATGACAGGATAATTCTTAAGTACATATAGGAATGCAAATCTATAATAGCCAAGCTAACTTTGAAAAACAAGAACAAAGTTGGAGAATCAACACTACCTGAGCTGAGTATAAATATGTATTAATCAAGACAGTCTAGCTTTGGAATCTAGATAGACAATGAGATAATGACACAGTTAGATAGTCTAGTAATGAACTCTCACATACATGGACAACTGATTTTCAATACAGGTGCAAAGACAATTCAATAGAGAAAGGATAGTCTTTGCAACAATGGTGCTGAAACAACTTGGTATCCATATTTTAAAAAAACTGTGATGCACACCTCACAGTTGAATTTTATATATAAAATTCAACTCAGAATTAATCATATACATAAATGTAAAATGTGAAACTATAAACCTTCTAAAAGAAACAAAGGAGAAAGTCTTTGTTACCTTCGGTTAGCAAAGATTTCTTAACTGAAATGACAAAAACATAATCTACAAAAAAAATTAAATAAAATAAATTGCACTACATCAAAATTAAAAACTTCTTCTCCTGAAGAGACACTTTAATGGAATGAAACAAGAACCACAGACTGGGAGAGAATATTTCTAAAACACATATCTGACAAAGGACTTGTATCCTGACTACATAAAGAACTTTCAAAGCTCAATAATAAAGAAAGAAACAACTCCATTAAAAATTGGGCAAAAAAATTGAACAGACACTTTACCAAAGAACATATATATGGTAAATAAGCACATGGAAAGATGTTGAACATCACCAGGAAATGCAAACTAAAACCATAATGTTATAACATCCTATCTAATAAAGAGAGAATATGCTAATTGACTGCCATGCCCTCAAAGATGGCGGCGCCCACAGACACAAGATGGCAGCACCCATTCCCCTCAGCCCTGCTGGGGCACCTGCCTCCAAAGTCCCCCAGGCCCCTCAGCCTCCCAGACACCCAGGGCCAGCCCGAGGGACAACCAAACGACTAAACAAGCAGGCTGTGTGGGGCAACCAGGCCGGCAGGGGGGTTAGTGGGGACGACCAAATTACTGAACAAGCAGGCTGCGTGGGGTGACCAGGCTGGTTGGGGGGCCGTGAGGGGTGACCAGGATGGCAGGGGGGCTGTTGGGGGTGACCAGGCTGGCAGGGGGGGCAGTTGGGGGCTACCAGGCCAGCAGGGGGGACAGTAAGAGGTGACCAGGCTGGTGGGGGGGCCGTGAGGGGTGACCAGGCTGGCAGGGGGTGCAGTGGGGGCAACCAGGCCTGCAGGGGGGGCAGTGGGGGCCAATTAAGCTGGCGGGGGGTGGAAGTTAGGGGCGACCAGGCCAGCAGAGGGGCTAGGTGGGGGCGACCAGGCTGGTGGTGGGGGAAGTTAGGGGTGACCAGGCCAGCAGGGGGAGGCAGTGAGGGGCGATCAGGCCGGCATGGGGGGGGGCAGTTAGGGGTGACCAGACAGGCAGGCAGGTGAGCGATTAGGAACCAACGGTCCAGGATTGTGAGAGGGATCCTGGATTGGAGAGGGTGCAGGCTGTGCTGAGGGGACCCCCTACCCCCGTGCACAAATTTTGTGCACCGGGCCTCTAGTCTATTATAATGGCTAAAAAGGAACAGAATCAGTGTTGGGCCGGATGTGAAGGAACTACAACTCTCTATCCTACTGGTGGGAATGTAAATGGTCCAACCACTTAGAAAAACTTTTTTGACAGATCTTAAAAAACCTTAAAAGTTCTTTAAAACTTCTTAAAAAGTAAACATACTTACCACATGACCCATATGTTCCACTCTGTGATGGTTAATTTCATGTGTCAACTTGACTGGATCACAGGGTGCCAAGATATTTAGTTAAACATTATTTCTGCATGTGTCTGTGAGGGTGTTTCTGGATAAGAGTAACATTTGAATCTGAGAAAGTCGATTGCCCTCCTCATTGTGGGTGGTCCTCACCCTATGTGTTGAGGGCCTGAATAGAACAAAAAGGCAGAGAAAGGATGGGTGAATTCACTCTCTCTACCTGACTATCTTCCAGCTGGAACACTGGTTTTCTCCTACCCTGGGACTTACACTCAGACTGGGACTTACACCGTCAGCTGTCCTGGTTGTCAGGCCTTTTGACTCACACTGAAACTACACTATCGGTTTTCCTGGGTCTCTAGCTTACCAACTGCGGATCTTAGGACTTTTCAGACTACATAACCATGTGAGATAATTCCTTATAGTAAATCAACCTCTCTCTTTATCTATATAAATATATCATCTATAAATCTATAGATTTATAAATTTATCTATATAGATATGTTGTATGTCTCCTATTGGGTATTTTTCTCCAGATAACGACAAGTACCCACTCTTAGGTATTTACTCAAGAAAAATGAAAGTATATGTACACACTAATACTGTACACAAAAGATTATAGTAGACTTATTTAGAATAGTAAAAAAC
Source organism: Plecotus auritus (assembly GCF_963455305.1). Taxonomy (NCBI): domain Eukaryota; kingdom Metazoa; phylum Chordata; class Mammalia; order Chiroptera; family Vespertilionidae; genus Plecotus; species Plecotus auritus. The sequence continues at coordinate 95,332,179 of NC_137772.1, read as the reverse complement.
TAGAAATAGCCCTAATATTTCAGTAGGTGAACACATAAACAGAATGTAGTATATCTATACAATTAGATACAATTCAGCAATAAAAAAGGGAACTACATATATATGCAAACCCATGGATGAAATCTCAAAACCATAATGATGAGTAAAGGAAGCTAAATAATTCCAATTATACTGTATATAGAGCTCTAGAAAAATCAAATTAATCCCTGGTAACAAAATATTGATTAATGGAGGAAACATTGAACTGCAAAGTGACACAGACTTTGGGAATAGATGGGAATATTTTGTTTTGATTATTGTGCCAGTTGAATACATTTATCAAATTCATTAACTTGCTTCTTGAAATGAGTGCAGTTTGTTGTATGTAACTTATACCTTAATGAAGTCCATTTTAATATGGATGTGTACCTTCGTACATGTGCAAGTGCATAGAAAATGGTTAGGACAGTCACCTCTGTACATGGAAGTGAAATGGGAACTTCAGCTTTTAATTCTGTATAGTTGCAGATTTAAAAATGTACCATGAAATATATTTATTGTAAAAATGAAAATATAAAATAAAAATGTATAGCTTTGTAACAAAGATTTGGGAAGTATAGAAACCTTTAAGAAAGATTATACATTATCCATAATCTTATCACTCAAAAAGGGCCTTCTTAACCTGTTGGTTTGATTTAAACAGGTATCATGTATGTATATTCTTGGAAGCATGATTGCACAAAAAATTGACATTATTCTGTACATAATTTGTGGATGTCACTTTTTATTTAATATTATAAAAATTTCCAAGTGTTGATCACTATTGTTTGAAAACATGATTTTTATGGAAGAGTAGTGTTCTACTATATGGAAGCACTGTAATTTATTTAACCAATTCTTATTGTTGGGCATGTGAATTATTTCCCATTTTTAATTATAAGTAATGCCCCAATATAAATATAGTTATAAGTTAATCTTTTCATGCATTCCTATTTATTATCTCAAAATAGATTACTGGTGATGGAATTACTGTATCTAAAACAACACAAACACTCCTCACTTTGCACAGTTCTGATATGACTGAGTTTCAGTTAAATATAGCACAATGCAGAGAGAGAGCTGCATGCATTTTAAGGTTATTGATGCATATGACCACATTGCTCTTTCAAAAACTGTACCAATTTATATTTCTACTAGCAACCCATGGTACATCTCAGCCAAATCTAGATAATGTCACTTTTAAAAATATTTGATAAATTGAGAGGCAAAAACATAGTATCTAATTTTTAATTTATTTCTTTTATCATTAAAATGGCTTAATTTCTGTCATGTTTATTAGTCATTTGTATTTCTTCTTTTGTGAACTGTAACCTGTTTTAAATTTTGAAGCAAAATGTTTTGCAAAGTCAAATGGGATTAAAACACTTTATCCTGTACTAGAGGCCCGGTGCACGAAATTTGTGCACAGGGGAGGAGGGTGTCCCTCAGCCCAGCCTGCACCCTCTCCAATCTGGGACCCATTGAGGGATGTCCAGGACTGCTGGCTCCCAACTGCTCACCGGCCTGCCTTCCTGATTGCCCCTAACCGCTTCTGCCTGCCAGCCTGATCACCCACTAACCACTCTCCTGCCAGCCTGATTGATGCCTAACTGCTCCCCTGCCAGCCTGTTTTCCCTTAACTGCCCTCCCCTGCAGGCCTGGTCACCCCTAACTGCCCTCTCCTGCAGGCCTGGTCACCCCTAACTGCCCTCCCCTGCAGCCCTGGTCCACCCCAACTGCCCTCCCCTGCCGGCCATCTTGTGGTGACCATCTTGTGTCCACATGGGGGCAGGATCTTTGACCACATGGGGGCAGCCATCTTGTGTGTTGGAGTGATCATTAATCTACATACTACTCTTTTATTAGATAGGATAGAGGCTTGGTGCACGGGTGGGGGCCAGCTGGTTTGCCCTGAATGGTGTCCCGGATCAGGGTAAGGGTTCCCTTGGGGAGTGGGGTGGCCTGGGTGAGGGGCCTGTGGTGGTTTGCAGGCTGGCCACGCCCCCTGGCAACCCAAGCAGAGGCCTTGGTATCTGGGGTTTATTTATCTTCTACACTTGAAACTTTGTAGCCTGGAGCGGAGCCAAGCCTTCTGCTTGCTCTGTGGCGGCAGCCATTTTTGGGGATTTATGTATCTTCTATAATTGAAACTTTGTAGCCTTAAGCGGAGGCCTGGGCCCGCCAGGGTGTGCGGAAAGCTTGGCTTCCTCCATCGCCGCGGGCAACCCTAGCCTCCTGCTCTTTCCAGCTTCGTGGCTGCCGCCATTTTTGTTTGGGTTTATGTATCTTCTATCATTGAAACTTTGTAGCCTTGAGTGGAGGCCTAGGCCGGCAAGGGCAGGCGGAAAGCTTGGCTTCCTCCATTGCCGGGGAAACCCAAGCCTCCCTCCTGCTCTCTGTGACCGTAGCCATCTTGGTTGGGTTTATTTGCATATTCGCTCCTGATTGGCTGATGGGCGTGGCTTGTGGGTGTAGCAGAGTGACGGTTAATTGCATATTACTCTTTTATTATATAGGATAATAAAGAGGTAATATGCAAATTGACCCTCAAGCCCTCACGTCACAAGATGGCCACTCCCACATCATCACAAGATGGCTACCACAAGATGGCCACCCCCACATCATCACAAGATGGCTACCACAAGATGGCCACTCCCACATTGTCACAAGATGGCCAGGAGGGGACGGCAGTTGGGAGCAAGCAGTCCTGCAGGGGAGGGCAGTTGGGGAGACCAGGCCGGCAGGGGAGGGCAGTTGGGGGCAATCGGGCCGGCAGGGGAGCAGTTAGGGGGCTATCAGGCTGGCAGGCAGAAGCGGTTAAGGGCAATCAGGCAGCCAGGCAGGCAAGTGGTTAGGAGCCAGCAGTCCTGGATTGTGAGAGGGATGTCCGACTGCCAGCAGTCAGACATCCCCCAAGGGGTCCCAGATTGGAGAGGGTGCAGGCTGGGCTGAGGGACACCCCCCCCCACAGTGCACGAATTTCATGCACTAGGCCTCTAGTATCTCTATAATAATCCTTCTACTTTCTATAAAACTTTCAAATATTTAGAAAAACCACAATATAATATTAAAAATATATCACAAATGCTATCAGCAAGGATGAAAGCATTAAAAAATAGTCCATGGTAGATCAATGCTACCAGAAGAGCATTAAGTGAAAAAGGAATATAAATCTTAATGTCTGCCTTTGCCGGAAACCAATCATTCTCCCACTAATAGAGAGATGTGGAAAGTGAATCTGGAAGGCCCTAACCTTAATTGCTCTGAAAGGTCAGAGCTAATCACTCATTGTTTAGTTGAGATATTGGTAGTTGAAGCAGCCTCCACCTGTTACTCTTATGTAAATTCCTGCTGATTGGCTATTATTGGAATTTCCTGCGTAAAGGGTATGGGTGTATCCCATAACCTTAATAAAAGGGATAGCAAAGCCAGAGCGGGTGGTAGTCCTCCCCCTAGAGGTGGACTCCCGCCTGGCCCCAATATTCCCAAATTAATGCTTTTCTAGTCTCTTTTCATTTGTGTGCGGACTTCTCCAAAACCCGAACCCTGAACCGGAACCCTGAACCACGCGGGACGTGAAAAGGATTCCCACATTCCTTCAGTTTAATCTCAAAGCTTGAAACCCATAAGGTTTGGATGAATTTAGAATTTAGTGTATTTATAATATGTAACTTTCCACTATTAATGTAATAAGGACGTGTTTGAAATGATGAAATCTGCCTTTAAGAAATGGAATTTAACTGGTTTGAAGCCCATCTGTCGAGATAACAGGATAGAGAATGTCAAAACAAAACGGGCTTCCAGTGTGAGGGCTCGGCACAGGGCTGTGCACATAGAAGGAACTCAATTAGCTACATTAACAGAGTAAAGGATGACTAAATAAACACTATTCTTATTTCCTTAGGATAGTATTTTTCATTTTTAATGAGATATAATTTACATATGATGTAGCATACAGGACTTAAGTATTCAGTCTGATGAATTTTGACAATTTCTCCTGTTCATCACCACCCAAAACAAAATATAGAGCACTTGCATTACACCAGCAACTTTCTTTCTGGCTCTTTCAATTAATTTCCTAATTCCAAAATCCAGAGATAATCACATTCTAATTTTTATCAGCATAGTTAGTTTCACTAGTCATGGATTTCATGTAAATTAAACCAATAATATGCATTCTTTTGTGAGGAATTACTTTACTCAATATAATATTTAAAAGATTCATTCATAGTGCTGTATCATTCCCTTTACCACTGAGTCATTGCATGGACATACTGCAACTTGTTTTTCCATTCTCTTATTGGTAGACACTGGGTTATTTTTTTTCAGTTTGGAGCTATTATGAATAGGACTGGTATGAACATTGTTGCACATAGTATTTTGTGAACATAGTGTTCATTTTTCTTAGATAAATTTCTATAAGTGGAATTACTGGATTATGGGGAGAATGTATGTTTAACTTGATAAGAAGCTGCCAAAAGCTTCTCTGGATATAGTTTCACCAGCAATGCCTACAAGTTCTAGTGGCTCCACATCCTTATCAACACTTATTGTCATTCTTTTTTATTTTAGCCATTCCAGTGGGCATGTAGTGGTGTCTCACTGTGTTTGTTTATGATGGAGATATAAAGTTAGCTTTTGATGATTTTATAAACCACTTAATCACCATATAAAAGCATATAGAACATTTATATTACCCCAGAAATTTCCCTGTGTCCCTTTTATTTAGTTCTCTTCTATAACAGGCAACTATTTTCTGACTTCTATCATAGATTAATTTGCCAGGTCTAGTAACTAAAATACATGAAATCATACAGTGTATTAGTTATTTATTTTGCATGAAAAATTGCCACAAACTTTGCAGCTTAAAGCAATATACATTTATTTTTTATTTTTATTTTTTTCAAATTTTTATTAAGGTATTATATGTGTACATATCTTACCATTGCCCCCCACCCCCACCCCACTCCCATACATGCCCTCACCCCCCAATGTTTTGCATCCGTTGGTTACTCTTATATACATGCATATAAGTCCTTCAGTTGATCTCTTATTTCCCCCACCTCTCCCTAACCTTACCACTGTAATTTGACAGTCTGTTTGATGCTTTACTGCCTCTGTAACTTATCTTTTTGTTCATCAGTTTATAATGTTTTTCATTATCCCCAAATGAGTGGGATCATGTGGTATTTTTCTTTCATTGACTGGCTTATTTCACTTAGCATAATGTTCTCTAATTCCATCCAAGTGCCTACAAATGGTAGTAATTCCTTCTTTTTTATGGCAGCATAGTATTCCATTGTGTAGATGTACCATAGTTTTCTGATCCAGTCATCTGCTGATGGGCACCTAGGCTGTTTCCAAATCTTAGCTATTGTAAATTGTGCTGCTATGAACATAGGGGTGCATATATCCTTTCTGATTGGTGTTTCTGGTTTCTTAGGATATATTCCTAGGAGTGGGATTACTGGGTCAAATGGGAGTTCCATTTTCAGTTTTTTGAGGAAACTCCATACTGTTCTCCACAGTGGCTGCACCAGTCTGCATTCCCACCAGCAGTGCACGAGGGTTCCTTTTTCTCCGCATCCTCGCCAACACTTGTCGTTTGTTGATTTGTTGATGATAGCCATTCTGACAGGTGTGAGATGGTATCGCATTGTTGTTTTGATTTGCATCTCTCGGATAATTAGTGACTTTGAGCATGTTTTCATGTGTCTCTTGGCCTTCCTTCTGTCTTCTTTCGAAAAGCTTCTATTTAGGTCCGTTGCCCATTTTTTTATTGGATCATTTATCTTCCTTTTATTAAGTTGTATAAGCTGCCTGTAGATGTTGGAAATTAAACCTTTATCAGTGATACCATTTGCAAATATGTTCTCCCATACAGTGGGGTTTCTTGTTGTTTTGTTGATGGTTTCTTTTGCTGTGCAAAAGCTTTTTATTTTGATGTAGTCCCATTTGTTTATTTTCTGTTTGGCTTCCATTGCCCTAGGGGCAGTATCACTGAAAAAGTTCTTTTGGCATATGTCTGAGATTTTGCTGCCTGTGGATTCCTCTAGTATTTTTATGGTTTCCCGTCTTATATTTAAGTCCTGTACCCATTTTGAGTTTATTTTTGTGTATGGTGTAAGTTGGTGATCTAGTTTCATTTTTTTGCATGTATCTGTCCAATTTTCCCAACACCATTTATTAAAGAGACTGTCTTGACTCCATTGTATGTTCATGCCTCCTTTGTCAAATATTAAATGCACATATTGGTTTGGGTCGATATCTGGATTCTCTATTCTGTTCCATTGATCTATATGTCTGTTCTTGTGCCAGTACCAGGCTGTTTTGAGGACAGTGGCTTTGTAATACAGCTTGAAATCTGGTATTGAGATCCCTCCTACTTTATTCTTCTTTCTCAGGATTGCTGTGGCTATTCGGGGTCTTTTTTTATTCCAGATGAATTTTTGGAGAGTTCTTTCTAGGTCTGTGAAATACGCCGTTGGTATTTTAATGGGGAGTGCATTGAATCTATAGATTGCTTTGGGTAGTATGGACATTTTAATGATGTTGATTCTACCAATCCATGAACATGGTATGTTCTTCCATCTGTTTACATCTTCCTCTATCTCTTTTTTCAGTGTCCTGTAGTTTTCCGCATATAGGTCTTTTACCTCCTTGGTTAGGTTTATTCCTAAGTATCTTAATTTTTTTGGTGCGATGGAAAATGGGATTGCTTTTTTAGTCTCTCTTTCTGTAAGTTCACTGTTGGTGTATAGAAATGCCATAGATTTCTTGGTGTTAATTTTGTATCCTGCTACATTGCCGAATTCATTTATTAAGTCTGTTAGTTTTTTGATGGAGTCTTTCGGGTTTTTTATGTACAATATCATGTCATCTGCAAATAAGGACAGCTTTACTTCTTCCTTTCCAATTTGGATGCCTTTTATTTCTTCTTCTTGTCTAATTGCAGTGGCTAATACTTCCAGTACTATGTCAAACAGGAGTGGTGAGAGTGGGCATCCCTGTCTTGTTCCTGTTCTTAGGGGAAATGGTTTTAGTTTTTGCCCATTGAGTATGATGTTAGCTGTGGGTTTATCATATATAGCTTTTATGATGTTGAGGTATGATCCTTCTATTCCCACCTTGTTGAGAGTTTTTATCAAGAAAGGGTGTTGGATTTTGTCAAATGCTTTTTCTGCATCAATTGATATGACTATGTGATTTTTATCTCTCAATTTGTTTATGTGATGTATCACATTTATTGATTTGCGGATATTGAACCATCCTTGCATTCCTGGGATAAACCCTACTTGGTCATGGTGTATGATCTTTCTGATGTACTGCTGGATCCTATTTGCTAGAATTTTGTTGAGGATTTTGGCATCTACATTCATGAGGGATATTGGCCTGTAATTCTCTTTCATTGTGTTGTCTTTATCTGGTTTTGGTATTAGGGTGATGCTGGCTTCATAGAAGGAGCTTGGAAGTGTTCCTTCCTCTTGAATTTTTTGGAATAGTCTGAGGAGGATAGGTTTTAGTTCTTCCTTGAATGTTTGGTAGAACTCTCCAGTGAAGCCGTCTGGCCCCAGGCTTTTGTTTGCCGGAAGCTCTTTGATGACTGCTTCAATTTCTTCCATAGTTACTGGCATGTTGAGCTGTTTAGATTCTTCCTGATTGAGTTTTGGAAGGTTATATTTTTCTAGGAATATGTCCATTTCCTCCAGGTTGTCCAGTTTGTTGGAATAGAGTTGTTCATAGTATTTTTTAACAATCCTTTGTATTTCGGCGGGATCTGTTGTTATTTCACCTCTTTCATTTCTGATCTTGTTTATTTGGGTCCTCTCCCTTTGCTTCTTGGTGAGCCTGGCTAGAGGTTCATCAATCTTGTTTATCCTTTCAAAGAACCAGCTCTTGGTTTTGTTGATCTTTTGTATTGTTTCTTTGGTCTCTATGTCGTTTATCTGTGCTCTGATCTTTATTATTTCCTTCCTTCTGCTTACACTGGGCTTTTCTTGTTGCTCTTTTTCTAACTCTTTGAGTTGTTGGGTTAGGTAATTTATTACCCCTGTTTCTTGTTTTTTGCAGTAGGCTTGTAGAGCTATGAACTTCCCTCTCAAGACTGCTTTCACTGTGTCCCATAGATTTTGGATTGTAGTGTTTTCATTGTCATTTGTTGTCATGATGTTTTTTATTTCTTCTTTGATCTCTCTGGTAACCCAGTCATGGTTTAATAGCATGCTGTTTAGTCTCCATGTGTTTGATTTCTTTGGGTTGTTTTTATTGTAGTTGATTTCCAGTTTTATGCCACTGTGGTCTGAGAAGATGCTTGATATGATTTCTATCTTCTTGAATTTGAAGAGACTTTGCCTATGTCCCAACATATGGTCTATCTTTGAAAATGACCCATGTGCGCTTGAGAAGAATGTATATTCTGTGGCTTTGGGGTGAAATGTTCTGAAGATGTCAATTAATTCCATCTGGTCTAGTGAGTCATTTAGGATTGATGTTTCTTTGCTGATGTTTTGTTTAGAGGATTTGTCCAATGGTGATAGTGGGGTATTAAAGTCTCCTACTATGATTGTATTGCTGTCAATGTCTCCCTTGATATCTTCCAGGAGTTTTTTTATGTATTTGGGTGCTCCTGTATTGGGTGCATATATGTTTACCAGAGTTATTTCTTCTTGTTGGATTGCTCCCTTTAGTATTATGAAATGGCCTTCCTTATCTCTTGTTATGTCCTTCAGTTTGAGATCTAATTTGTCAGAAATAAGTATTGCTACCCCAGCTTTTTTTTCAGTTCCATTTGCCTGGAAAACCTTTTTCCATCCCTTCACCCTCAGTCTGTGTGCGTCTTTTTTTCTGAGGTGGGTTTCTTGTAGACAGCAGATATATGGGTCGTGTTTTCTTTTCCAATCTGTTACCCTATGTCTTTTGATTGGGGCATTTAATCCATTTACATTTAAAGTTATTATTGATAGGTACTTATTTGTCGCCATTCCTATTCTTTACCCCTGTGTTACTTCTTCGCTTCCTGTTTCTTTCTTTCTTTCTTTCTTTTTTTTTTTTTTTTTTTTTTACAGTAGACCCTTTAGCATTTCTTGCATTGCTGGTTTGGTGGTAATAAATTCCCTTAGTCCTTTTTTGTCTGTGAAGCTCCTGATTTCACCTTCAATTTTGATTGACAGCCTTGCTGGGTACAGTATTCTTGGATTCAGCCCCTTCCTTTGCATGACTTTGTATATTTCATTCCATTCCCTTCTGGCCTGATGAGTTTCTGTTGAGAAATCAGTTGCTAGTCTGATGGGGGTTCCTTTGTATGTAACTTTCTGTCTCTCTCTTGCTGCTTTTAAGATTCTTACTTTGTCGTTGGTGTTTGCCAATTTAATTATAATGTGCCTTGGCGTCGGTCTTTTGGGGTTCATTTTGCTTGGGACTCTGTGAGCTTCTTGGATTTGTGTGGGTTTTTTCTTCCCTATATCAGGGAAATTTTCTGTCATTATTTCTTCAAACAGGTTTTCTATTCCTTGCTCAGCTTCCTTTCCTTCTGGAACCCCTATAATGCGGATGTTGTTTTGTTTCGTGTTGTCCCAAAGTTCCCTTAGACTCTCCTCCTGCCTTTTAATTTTTTTTTCTAGAAGTTGCTTTTCTTGGGTATTTTTTTCCATCTTGTCTTCTAGCTCACTGATGCGGTCCTCTGCTTCTTCTAGTCTACTCTTGATGCTTTCTATTGAGTTCTTTACAGCAGCGATGTCATTTTTCATTTCTTCTTGGTTCTTCTTCATTTCCTCTTGGTTCTTGCTCATATTGTCGAATTTGTCTTCCATTCTTTTCAGCCACCTTATGACCATTTCTCTGAATTCTTTTTCTGGAAGGTTGCTTGCCTCCATTTCGTTTACTTCCTTTTCTGGTGATGCCTGCTTTTCTTTCATATGCGGGCTGCTTCTTTGTCTCCCCATGGTCTCTCTTCTCTGGGTGTCTGGTTATGTAGTTCTCTCTCTCCTGGGTTGATTTAAAGGCACAAAATACAGCACTACCAGGTACAACTCACAAGGCACTGAACAGGAATGTATTCACGATATTAATAACCTCCAATAAAGGTGACCACCAGAGAAAGGCAAATTAGGTGATAGAAGAGAAAGAAGAAGAGGAAAAAAGAAAGAAAGAAAAAAAAAAAGAAAAAAGGAGTGTGAAAATGAAATTGGGAAAAGGGAAAGTAAAGAGAAAAAAAAAAAGTAAGAGAGACAAGAAATTGACTAAGAGAGAAAGGGGAACAGACTATATATATTGGGGATAAAACTCCAATAGAACAATCACTAATCCCAGCAAATGCCAGCAACAAGTGCCTGGGGATTAGTACAAACTACAACACCAATTAATATGGAGTGAGGCAAGGGAAAGCTGAAGCACAAAACAAACAAAAAAATAAATAAAAGAAGAATAAGCAAAACAATCTCACAAAAAAAGCATAAAAATTGGATATAATCTACATTCAAGCAAACAACAACAAAAGGACAGAGATAAGGACAAGTTTATGGATAACTCAGACAGCGAAGGGAAAGGTGTATGTGGACTTGGAGCAGGGGATTGGAGATTAGATATGTAAGTAGGGTGAAATTTTAACAAGGGGTAAACAGAAAGAATAGGGAAAATCTAAAGCAGTAAAAGGGTAAGACAAACAGGACACTGAAAAGGGGGAGGTTAGGAAGAGAGTGATGACCTAAAGGTAGAGTTGAGATAGAGTAAAACGATGCTAAAGGAAAGATAAAAAATAGAATGTAGAACCCTAATCCCAAAATAAAATGAAGAGAAAATAAAATGACACTTTAAAAAAAAAAAAAAAAAAGATAAAATAGCAGTAGTAATAATACGGATTGAAAATAAAAATGTAATCATTAAAAAGGTAAAATCAAGTGATGAAAAAAGAAAATAAAGTTTCTTGATTAAAAGATGCAAAAAATGAAAATTTAAAAAAAATAAAAAAATAAAAAAAAAAAAGGTAAAAATAAAATGTGGAGTAGTGAAGGTCATTCACTTCCTCTGTTTTTCTGTTTGGCACGCCTGTTTCTCAGTCCAGGCAGTATTGCAGTTCCCTGCGATCCACTGCTCTTCGGTGTTGTAAGCCAGTCCTGATTTTAAGCAGGTGGTGTGTCTTAATTTCTCGTATTCCTTTATTTTTGATTACACAAGAGTCAATTTGTGATTCAGCCCCTGGGTGGCAGTGTTTCTGGATTGACTTCCGGGTCTATCTATGGCCTCTCTAGGCAGTGTTAGAGCCTTCTTTCCCTGTGGCACTCGCCACGGGCCTGTGGGAGTGGGCTGCCTCAGAGCTGGCTCTCTGATGGTCACTCCCCGCTCCGATCCCCAGGTTCCAGAAAAACAACCTTCCCCTGCAGTCTCCCAGGGTGTCCCCAACTGGGTGATCCTATGTATTGGGCTTAGTAATCAGATGCAAGGATTTGAAGAGGAAAAAGCCCAAGTGTGCGAATTCCGGGACTGCGAGTAAGCCCAGGCACCCAGGGAGCGCACGGGCTGCGCGTAAGTCTGGACTGCCTGAAATTCTTAGGGTGTCCCTGCACTTCAGATCAAAATGGGTTGCTTTTTAGAGTGCCCTTCTCTTAGCAGCTCTGAGGACCCCTTTCCACAGTCACAGATCACGCCAGCCCCTACAGCCACGGATTTTTCTAGGCACAGACTTCCCTGGTCCTCCAGCTCCCGCAAAACGCGCGTTCCTCTCTCCCGCTGGGACCAGAGACCTCACCTTATCCCAGGCGAAATCTGACCTTTCCGTAGTGGAGTGTAGAGCTTCTCTGAACCCGTGTGCTTGCGCCAGTTGGGGAGCGTTGTTCTGGGGCTCGCAGCTGTTCCTGGGGTGCCGCCGCTGTGGATTCTCAGGCTTCAGATAAGCTCCACTTTCCGGATCAAGATGGCGCAGACTCCGCGTCCAAGCCCGCAGCTCCGGGAGGGGACCCAGCCGCAGTTCGTGCTGCCAGGTCAGGGGAACCCCGCTCAGCAGTCCCCCACCTCCTTCTGCGCAATATACATTTATTATCTTACAATTTCTAAAGGTCAGGAATTCAGTCGTGCATGGTTTAATTCTCTGCTCAGGGTTGTCATAGTAATATATAGAAAATTTTTAAAATGCTTTAAAAATGCCTAAAAAATATGTATTAAGAAGGTTTTAAAAAGTTTGAATTAACTTTCCTTGAAACTTAAAGATACATTCCCCACTGCCCTGAAGCGTGTGTACCCCAGAGATAAGGATTTGAACTGACGCAGAGTGACTTGTGTCAAGATAAACACTTGCCGGAGTGACTGACTCTCCTTAGCCCCCTCGCAGTGTTTAAGATTAACATATGTGCATTGACATAAATCATTGATAACCACCTGAGCTGCTACGGGTACGAACAAGCTTTAAATATGGACCCCTGCCAGCCAATGATGCTAGTCTTGTCGAGACATTACAAAGGCCCGTCCCTTTGTTGGTCTGACAAGTGATGCAGCTCCACGCTCCTTTTCCTGCCAGATGACAGAAGAACGGCCAGTAATCCCCAATTGAGACTCGACTGAGCTCTTGGGAGAAGAACGCTGGCCCCCTGCACCTGGACCAGACCAGCCCAGCTGCCGGACCAGAGAACAACACCACGGGGATCCTTAACTAAGTTTGTACCCGCAGCCGCTCAGGAATTTGTGTGAGTAATAAAAAGCTGTGTGATTTGCAACTGCATATGTTTCATGTGGTGTAATTCCTCCGGCAGTTAACTGAATTATTTTGCGTACGCTTAAATTTAAAATTAAAGCCTTTGGTCTTTTTGGTCCTAAGCCTGCCACTCTGGTCTTGCTGATGCAGAGCAGTCTCTTCATCAGCAACTACTTGAATGTCCCAATTCCTGCACGGTTCAAGTTTATCTCAAGGGACGCCTTAGATTAACGCCCCAGATCCTTTCCCGGGATCTACTTGGGACAAGGGTCTTATAAGAATTGGCTGAGGAAGTTCTCAAATGGGTCTCAAGGTCATCTTCCAAGCACTGGTTGTAGGTAGAATCCATTTTTTTCTCACACTTTCCACATGAACTCATTCATTTCCAAGCAAGTCTGAATTATCCTCAAGCTTGGAATCTCTGACTTCCCCTTCAGCCTCTGCATTTAAGGATTCATATTGATATGGTTGTAATTAACCTAGTTATTAATAACAGGAAAGGAACAAAAGGGAAGGCCAAATATCATAGGCATGTCATTTGGGCAGCTTTGCCAAGTTGTCACTTTATAACTCTCCAGGGAGCCATTCCCTGCAGATCGCTGGGGGAAGGGACTGGACAGGTGGGAGATAGATGCATGCCCAGTAAAAGTGGGGTGACATAGGGAAAGTGCTAGATGTCAATCACACCTAGGAACAGATCACTGGCCAGAACAGGCATGGCCACTGCAAGCACAGAAGATGTGGGATGCTTAATCCCCTACGAAGGAATTTGCTCTCTGGCCCTCTTGGTTCCTCTTGGCTGACTCCTGGCTTGTGGGGCTCTCCTGCTCCCCTGCATTCTCCTGTGTGGCTTATGGCCATGTGGACCCCCACACACTGCACTAATGTGAGAGATGCTCACCTGTCGGAATTCAAATAAGGGACTTAGAGACAGAAGTATGGTGAAAATGAGACTTTTAATATGTTCGAACAAGCACACATGGAGTAGCCATCACAGGCTATTTATCCCTAGGGTGTGAGAGTCCCTCCTCCAGTTCCTCATTGGCTGAGTACTCCGGGGTTAATTGTTTGCTCATATGTCACCTAGGTCTTACTGTCTCCGATTGAATTATTTTAAAAAATGGGCTGAGGTTTTTTCTAGTTGTCTCCACCTCCCCATGTCTAGTTGAGGCCAGTGGGAGGAGTCTTGTCCTGGGCGCCTGGGGTTTTCCACCGTGATGCTGGCTCACCTACACAATTCTTTGTTCTTATATCCTCTTCCCTCCTCCCTTCATCCTGTTTGCCCTGGGGAAATTCAGTAACCGTTTCCATTAGAAGTTGACTGTGCTGGAGATGGATCACAGAGGCCATTTCCTACACTAATGGACTGTAACTAGGCTGATACTGAACTGGACCTGGCTGCAACATGGAACGGAAACTCTGGACACTGGCTTTGCTTTTAGCTCTGCTGAAACCCCAATTGCACTTTTCCAGGACTGGATTAAGGGAAATGGGGCTTTAGAAACACAGAGATGTAATTCCATGCAAATAAAAATCGCTCATCCTCTCATGTGAATCTCAGAAAATGCTTTTTCTTGAGATATTGTAAGGACTCCACCCTCAGCACACAGTGGGGAAAGGGATAATCCACTTCCACCCAAACAATATGATTAACTAGAGGCCCAGAGCATGAAATTTGTGCACAGGTAGGGTCCCTAGGCCTGACCGGTGATCAGGGCCGATCTGTGGGGCAACCAGCAGGGTGATCAGGGTTGGGGGGTGGGCCTACTGGCACCCACCTTGGCTGGCCTGGGGCCTGTGGGCTGGGGGCAGCTCCTGCATTGAGCGTCTGCCCCCTGGTGGTCAGTGCACGTCATAGTGACCAGTTGTTCCACCAGTCGTTCTGCAGTTCAGCCGATTTGCATATTAGGCTTTTATTATATAGGATTGGGCCTACCAGGATAATCCTGAATAATCTTCCTATTTTAAGGTCAACCAATGAGTAACCCTAATTACATCTCCAAACACCCTTTTGCCATGTAATGTAGCATATTCACAGACATAACAACATGACCAAGGTCATGGGGCCAAAATTTTGCCACCATCAGTAAGTACACTTTTATTGTTGTTCATCTGCTGCAGTCAGATTAGTATCTTTAAGATTCAGACACATTTGCAATTATCAATAATTTTAAACTTTTCTTTCTTGAGAAGTATTTTATTCTGTGAATATACCATAGTTTGTTTATCCATTCTCTTAGTTGACTGGCATGTGTTTTTCCATTTTTTTTTAAATTTTTTTTTGCCATTGTGAATAAGAATGCTATGAATATTCTTTTACAGGTCCTTAGCTAACATATGTTTTTATTTCTCTTGGTAAGTACCTAGAATGTAATTGCCGAGTTACAGGGGACATGTATGTTTAATTTTATAAGAAGCTGCCAAATAGTTCTCCCTGTTATTTGCACTATTTTTTACACTCCCACAGTGATATATGAGAGGTTCAACTGCTGCATAACCTCCCTACATTTGTTGTTGTCAGTCTTGTATTTTTCAAAGTAATTCTAGTGAATGTAACATTGTAGCACATGGTGGTTTTAATTTGCCTTTTCCAGATGACTAATGATGTCCAACTACTTTCCTAGAGCTTGTTGGTTACTCATGTTTTCTTTTGTGAAATGTCTGTTCAAATTTTGTGTCCACTTTAAAAATAATATTTTTCCACTATTACTTTGTACATATCAAAATACAAGTCTTTTGTCAGATATTTATTGTAAATATTTTCTCCAGTCTGTGACTTGCCTTTTCATTTTCTCAATAATGGCTTTGGAATAGCAGAAAATTTAATTTTGATGAAGTCCAAATTATCAATTCTTTTGCTACTATTGTTACTGTTACTTATCTAAAAATATCTATGTGGATTTTTTTGCTAGAAGCTATATGGTTATAGAGTGTTTACATTTAAGGATATGATTCCTCCTAAATTAATTTTTCTCTACAGTGTGGCATGAGGATTAAAGTTTTTTTTTTTAAATGTAGATATCCATTTTTTCTAGCACTGTTTATTAAAAAGACTTCTCCTTACCCCATTCATTAATGTTGTCAAAAATCATCTGAATATATATCTGTTATATAAATTCTCTAGCTCCATTCTTATTTTTCAGAATAGTTGTCACTATTCTAAATCCTTTGCAGGTATACCAGTAACATCTGTTGAAATGATTTTCTTTCCCCATTTATTTGCCTTAGTGTTACCAAACTAAAGGGGTTCATTTGAGCCCAATCAAACCCCAACAGGAGTTTGCAAATAAAAAGTAAAGGTTTATTAGTTAAAGAAATGGTGCCAAATCAGGAGTCACAGGTGAATGTGTGTTCAAAGACCTGGCTCCCTGATCGCTTCTAGGGCAGGGTTATATGGGGGGAAATCATTAATCATGGTGGAGTTAGGGTCATGGTCTCTATTAATTGCTCGGCACTTGGTAGTGGGTAGTTGATCATTGCATCTGGTCTTGATGCCAGCCATGGCATCACTTTGTCTAGTTTTATAAGGATGTGATTGTTGGGGTCCTTCTGCTTTTCTGGGTCTGGAGCTGAAATATATCCGAGGCCTAGATGTTATCTTTAGTTTGACTAAAACTCTGTCTCTGTGGTCAACAGATCTAAGGCGTTCCTAAGATTATTTGATGCCGACCAGAACCTCATGTCCTGAAGGCTTAATGTTTAAGGGAG
This sequence comes from Plecotus auritus, assembly GCF_963455305.1. Lineage (NCBI taxonomy): Eukaryota > Metazoa > Chordata > Mammalia > Chiroptera > Vespertilionidae > Plecotus > Plecotus auritus. Next base: position 95,315,771 of record NC_137772.1, on the reverse strand, counting down.
TGGACGTGCAAGGGAGAGGAAGGAGGGTGAGTCAGGGTGCTCCTAGGCCGGAAAAGGCCAGTTTGAATCAAAAGGAAATAAAAAGAAAAGACCACTTTAAAGAAATAAAATTTCTGTGTAGCTACATTAGCAATATTGTGAAAAAATAATTGATCATAGCCGAGATGATGTGGCTCTGTGGTTGAGGGTCAACCATGAACCAGGAGGTCACGGTTCCATTCCTGGTCAGGGCACATGCCAAGGTTGTGGGCTCGATCCCCACTAGGGAGCATGCAGGAGGAGGCTGATCAATGATTCTCTCTCATCATTAATGTTTCTATCTCTCCCTCTCTCTTCTTCTCTGAAATCAATAAAAATATATGTTTATAAAATTAATTGATCATATATAAGTGGGTCTATTTCTGGTCTCTATTTTTCATTGATCTACTTGCTTAGCTTATTCTAACACCACATTGATTTGATTACTATGGCTTATAAAAAGTCTTAAAAACAACTTTGTTCTTTTTCAAAGTTGTTTTGGATATTTTAGGCCTTTGAATTTTATTTTTAGTTTGTCAATTTATATAAAAACACCTGATAAAATTTTGAATGAGATTGTATTGATTCTGTATAAATTCATTTAGGAAGAATTGACATTTTAACAATATTTAATGCTTCTGATCAATGAACATGATATATCTCTCCATTTGTTTGGATCTTCTTTAATTTTTCCCAGCAATGTTTTATGATTTTCAGCACATAATTATTGCAAATTTATCTTTAATTATTTATTACTTTTTGATGTATTATAAATAGCACATCTTTTAAAGTATTAATTTCTAATTATTGCTAATATACAGGATTGGGCAAAAGTAAGTTTACAGTTGTTCATATAAAAATAATACAATAATTAATAAATAACAATATAAGAATAAACTCTGTGTTTTGCATACTCTCAACCTACTTATACCACACCCTGAATAGCAATGACAATTGATTTTTGAATATTGACCTCTATCCTTAAAACATAGATTTTCAATATGTGATCATATTGAATGCAAAAAGGATAGTTTTGTCTTTTCTTTTCCAATTTAGATGCCTGATTTATTTTTCTTGCCTTATTACACTGGTTAGAATCTTCTAGGATAATGTTAAATAGAAGTGGCCATAGTGAACATTTTTTTCTTGTCTTAATCCTTAAAGGAAAAGTATTCACTCTTTTTCCATTAGTATGGTGTGGCTATACATTTTTCATGGATACACTTTTTCAGATTGAGGAACTTTCTTTCCATTCCTAGATTAATGCAAGTTGTTGTGTTTTTTTTTTTTTTTTTTTAAATCAGCAATAGATGTTGGATTTTGTCAAATGACTTTTCTGTACTTATTAATATAATAATATAGTTTTTCTTTTTTTAGATAGTATGTTGAATTAACTAAATTATTTTCAAATATTAAATCAACCTTGCATTCCTGAATAAACCTCAATTGCCATAATTTATTATAAATGTATATATTATTAAATTGAAATTAATAATTTATATATTTATAAACTTATATATTATTAATTTCCATTTTTAAAATTTTTATTAGAATTTTTGGGGCTTGGTTATGTTCATGGGTCAGTAATTTTCCTGTGGTATCTTTGCAAGGTTTTAGTATCAGGATACTTGCATCATAGAATGTATTAGAAAATGTTTTGTCTTCTTATTTTTCTGGAAGAATTTGTGTAGAATCAATATTGTATCTTCATTAATTACTTGATAGAATATATTAGTAAAACCATCTGAACAAGGAATTTTGTTTATGGGAAAGTTTCTAACTATACATTCATTTTGTCTAATAGATATAGATTAATTTCTCTAATAATTTTCTCAAATCAAGTTATCTATCTCTTCTTAAATGTGCTTATCACCCGGCTGGCATGACTCATTGGTTGAACATCGACCTATGAACCAGGAGGTCACAGTTTGATTCCAGGGCATGCACATGCTTTGGTTGCGGGCTTGACCCCCAGTGTGGAGCATGCAGGAAGCAGCTGATCAATGATTCTCTTTCATCATTGATGTTTCTATCTACCTCTCTCTTCCTCTCTGAAATCAATAAATATATGTAAAAAATGTGCTTTGGTAATTTGTGTCTTTTGAGGAATTTATCTATCTTATCTAAGCTATTGAAATTATTGGCATAAAGTTGTTCATAATTTCTTATTATACTTTTAATATTTGTAGAATCTGCAGTAGTTTAGTGGTATAGTAATTGTATTTAGAATTGCCATTTTGCTGTTCTCTTAAGTCATCATTGTTTTTCTTTTTTATCTTTTTATTTTTAAATCAGATATTTTGCAGCATTTCATTTTTTTATTCTTATTGGCTTTTTATCTATAAGTCTTTGTTTTATTTTTATTGTTTGTTTATGTATTACAATATCTAACAATCCTGGCTACTTAGGTATCATATTGGAATCTTACAACAATATATTTTCCTTTACTATTCCTTCTTTGAGTTATTTTAGTAACATACATGACACATTTATATGTTTTAAGCCATCTACATATTATAATTTTTTAACTAGCTTTATGTCTTTTAATGAAATAAAAAACATAGTATTTAGCCGAAACCGGTTTGGCTCAGTGGATAGAGCATCGGCCTGCGGACTGAAGGGTCCCAGGTTTGATTCCGGTCAAGGGCATGTACCTTGGTTGCAGGCACATCCTCAGTGGGAGGTGTGCAGGAGGCGGCTGATCGATGTTTCTCTCTCATCGATGTTTCTAGCTCTCTATCCCTCTCCTTTTCTCTCTGTAAAATATCAATAAAATATATTAAAAAAAATAAAGTACAAAAAAAACCAAAAACATAGTATTTATTTGCCCACATATTTCCCTTTCTGTTGTTCTTTATCTTTTTCCTAAATATTTTAATTATTACCTGATGTTATTTTCCTTTAAAGTTTTTTTTGTTTTTTGGATTTGTTTGTTGCATTTACTGTAGTATAGCTCTATTTGCAGCAAAGTTTTCTTGTTATGTGTGTGGAAATAAAATGTCATTGTTTTGCCTTCTTTTATGATATCACTGGGTATAGAATTCTTAGTTGACATTTTTTTCAAAGTCTTCTTGCTTCCTTATTTTGGTTGTTACATAATCTTTTTATTGTCTCCCATATGTTACATGTAGTTTTTCTTTTCCTGTTTTCAAGATTTTCTCTTTCTCTTCATCTTTTAGCTGTTTGACTCTGATGTATCTAAGAATGGTTTTACTTGGGTTCATCCTACTTAGGAATAGTTGAACTTCTTGGATCTATGGGTTCATATTTTCCATCAAATGTAGGAAGTTCTCAAACATAATTTCCTGAAATTTTTGTTGTTTTATTTCTTCTCTTTTCCTAAGATTCTAATTATACAGATGTTGCTGCTTGATATTTTCACATATGTTTTTGAGGTTTTATTCATTTTTTCTTCAATATTTTTTCTGCTTGTATCAGCGTGGGTAAGCTCTATTTTTTCTGCAGATTCCAATCTGTTATTGAGTCTGCACATTAAATTTTTATTTCAATTTTCATATATTCCACTCCTAGAAATTTTATTTTTTTAGAACTTTTATTTCTATAAAGAGATACCCTATTCTATTATTCATTAATGCCATCTTTACCTTTAAAATTTTAAGTCTATTTATAACTTCTGCTTTGTAGTCTTTGCTAAATCCAAAACCGGGACCCAGTTGGTGTCAACTTCTATTGATTGTCTTTATTTCCTTAATAAGGGTTACACTTTCCTGTTTCTATGCATGTTCATTATTTTCTGCTTTGAGATTGGACATTTTATTTAATACATTGTAGTGACTCTGGATTATGTTATATTCTTCTGAAGATTACTGCTTTTTATTCTATTTTTCAGTTAACTTGTGTGAATTCAAACTACAATCTTTCCTCTTATAATGTAGCGGCTGACTTCTTGATCTATTCTTATGATTTCCCACTGCTGGCTTCTAGCATAGCCTCTTTTTGTATTTGCATTATTTGTCAGTCAGCCAAGTCTCTGGGCATACTCAGGGCTTGCCTTCTCAGTTTTTTCCTTGTTTCTAGGGATCTCACAGCCAGCTGCACTGCCATCTATAGGCTCTGTCCTGTGCACTGCAGATGCTTAAGGCTTCACTTTTTTTACAGCCCAGTTGTTGCATGGTTGAGGAGTGTGTTAGTTAAAAAATACATATATTACTCTGGCTGGTTTGGCTCCGGACTGAGGGGTCCCGGGTTTGATTCGGTCAAGGGCATGTATCTTGGTTGTGGGCACATCCCCAGTAGGGGGTGTGCAGGAGGCAGCTGATAGATGTTTCTCTCTCATTGAGGTTTCTAACTCTGGATCCCTCTCCCTTCCTCTCTGTAAAAAATCAATAAAATATATTAAAAATATTTTTAAAAGCAGAAAAATCACAGATATGACTTAAAGTAACTTTATCCTTCAAGAGGAGATTTCCTTCTCCATGCTTATTTGTTGGATACTTAAGGTCTCCTCCAATATCCTTGGATTTTAGCTGTTGAAGATTTGGGAATAATATATGTTCAGAATTTATGTTTTACTTTTTCTCTTGCTCTCTCATTGCCAAGATTTCCTTGTTAAATTTCCAGCTGCTTTCCCACTCATCAATGCTTATCTCTGGTACTTTTAGCTAATAAAGATGTAGTTTTCTCATACAATTTTCTGCAGCCATCGACCCTAGGATTGGGCAACGCACTTGGCCCAGAAAGCCACATTCTCATAATTATTGCCCTTTCTAATTGAAAAATTTTAGCTCAAACTCTCCTACAGCTGCAGTCTACTTTTGTATACTCCACTATCTTAAAATTTTTAATTTATGCAGTTTGTCTAATTTTTATTTGAAAGGAGGGTTCATCTGACTAGTTCACTCCTCTGCCATTGCCAGAAGTAGCAGTTGGAAAATATCTTTCTGTATAATTTAAAAAATATATTTGAGCCCTGGCTGGTATTGCTAAGTGGTTAGAGCGTTGGCCTGCTGACTGAAGGGTCACGGGTTCAATTCCTGGTCAAGGGCATGTACCTGGATTGCAGGTTCAATTTTGGCCCTTGTCGAGGCCCGTGTGGGAGGCAATCAATCGACGTGTCTCTCTCACACTGATGCTTCTTTCTCTCTCTCCCTTCCCCTCACTCCCTTCTATTATCTCTAAAAATCAATGGAAAAAATATCCTTGGGTGAGGATTAGCAAACAAACAAAAAAATATATTTGAGATTATTGTATACACCTCCTATGACTTTTTACTAAATAAATTATGCTTTGGTTATTTTTTTCTATCTCAGCACTTATATCATTTTTTAATGGTTTCAGTGGATTTATTAATACAATATACTCACTTATTTATCCATTTATCTGAATACAAATAGAGAATCTCCAAATGTGTGTTTTTTATAATAAACACCAATATTATAAGTGATACATACATTTTTTTGAATGTGTATGATTATTTCTATAACAAATATTCTTCAGAGGGAATTTGATGGATCAAAATATAGGTGTATATAAAATTTGGATATTTCCAACTTATCCTTCAAAATGGCTGAACTAATTTACACCCTACCTATATAGACTAAGAGTGCTCATTCACTTTTCTACATCCTCACTAAACCAGGATATAATCAAGATTTGTAAGTCATAATCAATGAGGGCATCATAAAATTTGCATTCTGACCACTTATAATTTATATTTCATTAATAATAAAGAAGTAGATTCACAGAATATAAGTTCTAAGAAAGCATGAACTTGGTCTGTTTTTGTTCACTGCTGTATCCACAGAACAGTGCCTAACACATAGTAGACATTCAGTAAATAGTTGTTGAGTGAATGAACAAAAAAATAAATACCTGAAAAAATATAGGTCAGAACCAGCGGGAATATTGGGGTTTACCAATTTAACTGCTGCAAATGGGTAAGATGAAGACCAAAAAGTTAATTACCTGCCTAAGATCTCACACTTGGTGAACCGCAGGGACACAGCTGAATCGCAGGCTTCATGAGTATCCATTCAAAAACTGGAAAGTCAGACGCCATGTAGATGAGTCTAAAGAAATTAAGCTTTACAAAATGAATTACCAAGCCTTAGGCCAATCAATAATTTGGCATTATATAATGTACTAACAAAAAAATACATTTGACATGCACATATGTACCTATCACTGTGTTTATATATGAAAAATGCCCTTGACTATCAAAAGGATGGTAGCTTCTTTGTAGAAAAAATCAATTGCTTCTCCATGACTCCTCTTGTTTTTCTATTTCCTGTCACTGTTCCTAAGAAGTGAGGGATGAAAGAGATGGCTTTCAGTTGGTCTCCTTGCATATTAGCTATTTTCCTTATTAAAGCTTATAGATGAGGGTGGCTTAGAGTATAGTAAATTTTCTCTATCCTACCCCACTCTGCCAGATACTCCCATGTTTTTCCTTAGCAATGAATATCCCTTTATCTGAATATAGCTTTCATATCTGACATTCTATGTTAGATAAAATATTTAGTAATGTCTTCAAAAGCACAAACATACTAAAATTTTAGGCTGCAGCTGAAATTTCATAACGGAAAGCATCTCATATCCCTACAGAATTAAAATGCAATATCAGCATATCTGAGAGGAAATCTGTTCTATATTCCTGTGGTGCTTTCAAAGTTACCAGGGATGTTAAAAGTCTCCACAACTATTATTTTTACCAGCACCTGAAGTTGCTGCTTCTACAATATTTTTAAACTATCACCTAATGCCCCAAAATGACTCCAAACACACACTTTCCCACAAGTGAATCTGTGTCAGAGTAAATTCTTCAACACTTGTTTATAATTCACCAAATAAAGATTATTTGTGTTCAGATTATCTTTTTTTGTTTTGTTTTTTTAAAAATATATTTTATTGATTTTTTTTACAGAGAGGAAGGGAGAGAGAGAGTCAGAAACATCAATGAGATAGAAACATTGATGAGCTGCCTCCTGCACACCCCCTACTGGGAATGTGCCCGCAACCAAGGTACATGCCCTTGACCGGAATCGAACCTGGGACCCTTCAGTCCACAGGCTGCTCTATCCACTGAGCCAAACCAGCTAAGGCGGTATTCTTTTTTATTGTGACATATAAATAAAATTTACTATCCTAACCATGTCTAAGTATATAGCTCAGTAATGTTAAATATATTCACATTGTTGTGAAACAGATCTCCTGAACTTCTTCATCTTGCAAAACTGAAACTCTGAACCCATTAAACAACAACTCCCCACTTGTCTCTCCCTCAAAACCACTAGTAATCACCAGTTTACTTTCTGTTTGATTGCATTAGATACCTCATGTAAATGGAATCATAGTGTCTTTTGGTGACTAGCTTGTTTTACTTAACATAATGTCCCCAAAGTTTATCTACATTGTAGCATGTGACAGGACTTCCTTTTCCAGGCTCAATAATGTTCTATTGTATATATTTACCACATTTTGTTTATCCATTCATCTACTAATAGACACTTAAATTGCTTTTACCTCTTGGATATTGTGAACAGTGCTGCTAGGAATATGGGTAAGCAAATAAAAATCTTTTCAAGACCCTATTTTTAATTTTTTTGGATATATTACCAGAAATGAGATGGCTGTGTCATATGGTAGTTTATTTTTAATGTTTGAGATACTTCTATACTGCTTTTCACAATAGTTGCACCATTTTAAAATTACACTAAAAGTGTACAAGTTTTCCAATTTCTTTCCATCCTTACCAAGATGTATTTTTCTTCCTTCCTTCCTTCCTTCCTCCTTCTTTCTTACATTTGGCAGTAGGAATTCTAATCATTGCAAGGTGATATTGTGGTTTTGATTTGCATTTTTTTCTGATGATTAGTAATGTTGAGCATTTTTTTCAGATACTTTTTGGTCATCTGTATATTATTGGTGGATAAATGTCTATTCAAGTCCTTTGACCATTTTTTAATCAGGTTATTTTATTTTTCTGTTGTTAAGTTGTAGGAGTTTTAAAAATATACTCTTATCAGGTATATGATTTGCAAATATTTCGTCCATTCCATAGATTACCTTTTTACTCTGTTGCTTGTGTACATATGTTTGAGCTTTGAGTCTAGAGACAATACTTTACATTTTCCTTTTAGAAGTATCATTTTTAAAGTTTAACATTTTAGTTCTTAATTTAAAATTTTTTTATTATTTTCAAATGTATAAAAGTGAAAGAAAATAGTATAAGAATTGTGACTGCTGGGTCATGTACATTTAGTTTTGTAAGAAGCTGCCAAACTGTCTTTTACAGTGGCTGTGCTATTTTGTATTCCCATCAGTGATGAATCCTTACCAGTGTTTGGCATTGTCCATGTTCTGAATTTTGGCCTTTTAAATAGATAGGTAGATTTTAATATCACATATAGAATACCACTATCTGCTATCACTGATAGATCTACAGTACTGCCCCCCATATTCATGGAGGATACATTCCAAGACCCCCAGTTGATGTCTGAAATCATGGATAGTACTGAACCATCTATATATTGTGTTTTTTTTTCCTATAAAGTGCAACTTATAATTTAGGCACAGTAAGAGATATACAACAATGACTAATAAAATAAAAGCAATTATAACAATATTCTGTAAATGCCCTTGTCGGTGTGGCATAGTTGGTTGAGCGTTGTCCTCTGCACCAAAAGGTCACCGGTTCGATTCCCGGTCAGGGCACATGTCCAGGTTGTGAGTTCAGTCCCCAGTCAGGTGCATACAGAAGGCAACTAATAGATACACAAGAGGCAACTGATTAATCTCTTTCTCTCTCTCTCTCTCAAAAATCAATGAAAACATATTAAAAATAGGAACTTAAAAAACAATATACTGTAATAAAAGTTATGTGAATGTGGTCTCTTTCTCTCCCAAAATACCTTATTGTACTCTAATCGTCCTTTTTCTTGTGATAATGTAAGATGATAAAATTCCAAACCTATTCCTGAATCTGTGTAACCATCCTTATCTGCAAAAAATGGCTTGGCGTCACTATCACACAACACATTACCATAAATTGAAACATGTCTTCCACCCACAAATTTAATGCCTTTTCCATCTTAACTAAGCTCTTATTATGCACTCTGGCTATAAATTTTGCAGTTTGAGGTGTGACAGAAAAACTAGCATGCATTTCTTTTTCCTTCTTTACAATTTCACAGATGGAAGATTTGTTCTTACTGTGTAGATCTCAGCAACCTTAGCATACATTACTACCCCTTTCTTTATTAAGTTGAGAACTTTCATCTTTTCACTTAAAGAGAGCACCTTACAGCTTCTCTTTGGCATTGCTGAACTGCCAGCAACAATGTTCTTGTGCTTTGGGGACAGTATCAAGTAAAATAAGGGTTACTTGAACACAAGTACTGTGATACCAGGACAGTTCATCTGATAAACAATTAAGTGACTAACAGGCAGAGAGTGAATACAGAGTGGAGATGCTGGACAAAGAGATGATTAACATCTGGATAGATAGAGAAGGACAGCATGAGATTTCATCATGCTACTTAGAATGGCATACATTTTAAAACTTGTAAATTCTTGGTTTCTAGAACTTTCCAGTTAATATTTTTGGACAGTTGTTGACTGCAGGTAACTGAAACCATAGAAAGAGAAACCATAAATATGGGGGAGGGGAGGGACTACTGTACTTATTTGGAAACGATTATAATATAATGAATAGAGCAAGACTCTAGATTTGAAACTTGGTTCTGCCATTTATTCATTCATTTAAATATATGCTACCAATTACCTATTACTTTTACAGTTTTGTGCCTGGCACTGAGTACAAAATGGCAAACAAGACAGACATGATTCTTGTCTTCCCTGAATTAACCATTTAATGGGAGATACAGCTGAGTTAACAGGTCATTACCACTGTGTGTGATAAGAGCTTGTGGCAGAGTTTAGTAGGTGTTCATCAATCTGTCTTCTCTCCTTCCCTAGCATACAGCTGGATATTAGCTAGTTTCTGTGCAGTTAAGTAGATCTATTTCAAAGGTAAATGGACGAATCACAGTGGTTGAGTTCATGAAGAAAGGGGAGGATACAAGGATGACACCTAGCTTTGTCTGGGACACTGGACGAGGAGCTTGAAACACAGGAGGAAGAGCAGGTATGAAGAGTAAAGAAATTAGTTCAGTCCTGAATAGGTTGAATTTGTTTTGTGTTTTTTAAAAATATATTTTATTGATTTTTTTACAAAGAGGAAGGGAGAGAGGGATAGAGAGTTAGAAACATCGATGAGAGAGAAACATCGATCAGCTGCCTCCTACACACTCTCTATTGGGTATGTGCCCGCAACCAAGGTACATGCCCTTGACCAGAATCGAACCCGGGACCCTTGAGTCCGCAGGCTGACGCTCTATCCACTGAGCCAAACCAGTCAGGGCCTGAATAGGTTGAATTTGAGGTAATTATGGCATATCCATGGAGAGATGTCTCTTAGCAAGTTGACATGTGTCCATGGAGCTCTGGAGAGAGATAAGTCACGGTTCTATTTTTGGAAGTCATTATCATGAAGATGGTAAGTAATGCTTGAAATAGAGAAATTGCTCAGAATGAATGCATAGAGATCATTCATTCATCAAATTATTCATTCAGTGCCAGCATGGGGTACGGGGAAGCAATGAAGATACAAGATCTTTCTCTCACTGAAATTATAATTCAGTGGGGAAGCCTCTGGAGACAAACAATAAATAAGTAAACACTTCCATAAATAAGATTTTCAGATAGTTCTAGTGGTAAAAAGAAAATAAACAGTATGAATTGCTGAGAATAAACACTATGGCAGAGATTTATTGTGTGTTTTAAACCCAGTGTGCCGGACATTGGGCGCCATTTAGTGCCGGTGGGTCTTGATCCAGCATCTGGAAGGGTTAAGGAAACCTGGAGAAGGGGCTGTGTGTAAATTAAATAAGAGTCCAGAGACAAAACATAATTTTGAAAGGCATAAGGGGGTGGGGGGAGCAGAGGAGCTTCGCTGAAGAAACCAAGTTCTCCTTCTCTCAGGACCCCTTGCTTTTTATTAACACAAATTGTCCTAAGGCAAGGTGGAGATATACACATCAAAGGATAGGGTTTCTATAGAATCCATTGTCGGAATGGGGAATTGCCTTAGGCTGTTCAGGTGTTTGGCCAACTGGAGGCAATAACGTGTAGATTAAGATACCCTGAGCTGTCTGGCAGCAAGCAATCATCCTTTTCAGGTTTGGGGAAATGCCTTTAGCCATCCCAGCAGGTGATAACATATGTGACTCAGCCCTTGTTGAGTCCCCAAGTTCCATCAACCTTTTGATGAAACTCTTGCAATTATGACATGCTGGAACTGGCTTCCAGCACCAGTGGTCAGAGAAAGACTTCTCTGAGATGTTGTACCATTGACATTAAGAGACAAGAGGGCCAAGGACTGAAGACAGAGGAAAACTGACATTTAAAAGCTGAAGAGAAAAAGGATCCACAAAGAAGATTAGAAAGGACTGACCAGAAACTTGAGAGAACATCCACAGACAAAGGTAGCAGAAGCCATGAGAAGAGAGCTTTTCAAGAATGAAAAGTTTAAAACACAAACAAGTGACCACTGAATTGACAACTAGGAGGCTGACAGGACCTTGGGAAGGGCTCCATTGCTGGAGTGGGGGAGGGCTGGAAGGTAGATCAATACAGGGTGAGAATAAAGTTAGAAGTGAGGAAGCAAACACAGAGGGAATAGACAGGTCTTTAACGAAGTTTGCTTCAGAAGTGAAGGATGGAAGTGAGGGAAAAACGAAATTTTTAAGCTGTGAAAAATAACAAGCATATTTGATGGAAAGTATATAGAGTATAGCTGGAAACTTATGAGAGAAAAAAAAACCAAAATAAAAATAATTCAGTGATTGTATGCTAAGTGCTTTATATAGTTTTCCTTATTTGTACAATACTAATATTATCCCCAGTTTAAAGATCAGAAACTTGAATCTCAGAGAGCTTGAATTCCTCAATTTACAGATAGTAATAGGTGTTGTGGGTCTAAATCCATGTCTGTATAACTCCAGACCTTGTTTATGACTTTTAAAAATGTTTTTAAAAATTACACAGACAGTCCTAGCCAGGTGGCTCATTTGGTTGGAGCATCATCCCATACATCAAAAGGTTGCAGGGTCAATTCCTGGTCAGGGCATATATGTACGTTGCAGATTCAGGACACAGGGGAAAGCAACCAATTGATGTTTCTCTCTCACATCGATGTTTCTCTGTATCTCCCTCTGTCTTCCTCCCTCTCTAAAATCAATAAAAATATATCCTCAGATGAGGATTAAAAAAAATTACACAGATAATTCATGGACATGTTCTCCATAAAATACCTAAACAATCAAGAAGTCCACTGCTAATCATTTGGTTTAGATCCTCCCAGTTTTTTCTCTGAGCATTTAATGTTGGAATAATACTATTACCTTTTAATGGCTCATCATCATTTAAAATCCAAGGTTCTTAGAACCATCAGGTCAAAATTTATTGGGGAACTGGATATCTACTCAGTCTCAAAATATTTCCCCACAAATGACTTATTAATTACAAAGAAGAAAAGTATCTATGCAAGGAAATCATCTGAATGGAGTGATCAGAAGTGTCCACCACCAGCTATGAGACAAGGTGACATCAGGTATCTCCTGATGCAACACATTTATAAGAATGCATCATTTGTATAGTGTCAGTGCACAATGTGCGAGCTCAAAATTTAATCATGAGAGAATTTTTATGTAAGCTCAAACTGAGGGAAAGCCTACAAAATAAACTTGCTTATACTCTTAAAAATATTGATATCCTGAAAGACAAAGAGAGGCCAAGGAACCATACCAGCTTAAAGAAGACTAAGGACACATGACAATTAAATGTAAAGTGTGATACAGGATTGAATCCTGGTTCAGAAAAAATGAGGAGGGGCATCTATAAAGGACGTTGCTGGGGCAATTGTTGAAATATATTAGATAGCAGTATTTTATCAATGCTCAATTTCCTCACTCTGATAATTATGCCATGGTTATATAAGAGCATGTTGTTTTTAGGAGATTCAAAAAATATTTACGTATTAAGAGTTATAATGTCTGCCTGACCAGTGTGGGTCAGTGATTGAGCATTAACCCATGAACCAGGAGGTCACGGTTCCTTTCCCGGTCAGGGGACATGCCCGGATTTCAGGCTTGATCCCCAGTGGGGGCAGGGGGACATACAGGAGGCAGCCCATCAATGATTCTCTCTCATCACTGATGTTTCTGTCCCTCTCTCCCTCCCCCTTCCTCTCTCTGAGATCAATAAAAAACTTTTTAAAAAGGTCATAATGTCTGCAACTTATGCTTGAGTAAGTTTAAGAAAAAATGTTTAGTGAAAGAGAGATATTGAGAGAGATAAATCAAAGTGGCAAAATGTTAACCATTGATCAAGATTCTAGGTGAACAGAGGGAAAGTAGGGGAGGGTGGGGGTAAGGGGAAGAGATCAACTAAAGGACTTGTATGCGTGCATATAAGCATAAGTGATGGATGCAGACAACAGGGGGCGAGGGTGAGGGCAGGACTGGGTGGCGGGGGGCAATGGGGGAATAAGGACACATTTGTAATACCTTAATCAATAAAGAAAAAAATTATAGTCAATGTTAGCTCTGATTAGCTTTGAGAAATGTGTACACATTTAATGTTTGCCCAGAGAAACATTTTCAAATGTCTTGGTCCAGTTTGGTTCCATTCTGGGGAGAAAGATACTTTAGCAAATTGAAACTTTACTCAGTGAAGTAATCCTGTCTTTTTTTTTTTTAAATTTCTTTATTGATTAAGGTATCACATATTTGTCCTCATCCCCCCATTCCCATCCCAAACCCCTCCCTATGCATGCCCCCACCCCCCTGTTGTCCGTGACCACTGGTTAGGCTTATATGCATGCATACAAGTCCTTTGGTTGATTTCTCCCCTTTACCCCCACCCTCCCCTACCTTCCCTCTGAGGTTTGACAGTCTGATCGATGCTTCCCTGTCTCCGGGTCTGTTTTTGTTCATCAGTTTATGTTGTTCATTATTTCCCCTAGATGAGTGAGATCATGTGATACTAGAAATACACTTATAAGAACCGAAAATGAGACAAGCAATAATGGTTATGCTGAGAGGCAAGTGAATCAGTCTGTAGTGAGTTTCTTTCTGGGCCAACAGTTCTTTTGAGTCCCAGGGCTGGGGCTCCAAAAGCAAGCTTCTCAGGCTAATCCTGAGCACTTTCTCTTTTGTCACTCTCACTTCCTATTCCCCCCCTTTCCCCCTACACTTGCCTTCCTTCTGTTGTCTGTCTGTTCACTTTGAAAACCACTGGTTTCAAAATGCACCTGTAGCTATTAATTTTGCATGTGTCTGATTTTACGGGCTTGTGAAGCTCCTGAAATTAAAGTAATTTTAAATGGGTTTTAATTACTAATGCTTTGGGCCATTACCTTTAGCAAAGTCAGCAAAACAATGAGGGTTACCTTAGTTTGTCTCTTTGAAGAATGTACTCTTTTGGGCTCTAACTAAATAAGAACAACTGTCTAACTAGAAAAATAAATAGAGGATAATAAAAAAAAGATTCCAGGTGAAGAGTATAATACTGTCTACTCTTAGAATTTTTGTTGAATTTTTTTTTCTTCAAAATAAAACGTTAAGTAAAAAAAGTCCAATGTCCTTACAGAAGGCCCTATGTAATCTGACCTCAGAATTCTCTCTTGTTCCACCACTGGCCCCAGAACTTCTGCTCGAGCCACTAAGGCTCCTAGCTGTTCTTCAAACACAATGAGAACGCTCTCGCCCTGGGTCATCGCTAGGCTTTCCCTAGGGCCCAACATCTTATGGCTCACTCTTTGCTTCACATAGGCCTCTGCTTAAAGGTCACTGCCTTGCCTGCCAGCTCTAAAATAGAGTCCCCGTTACTTTCTATCTCCTTACTGTGTGTGGCACACTATAGGTTGCCTGACACATCCTCCAGTTTTAACTCCACGTTTTCTCTGCCTTTACTCTTCATACTACAAAAACCAACACTTAATTTCCCAGTTTTCTTTGCAACTAAAGATGGCCATATGATAGTGTTCTGGCCAATAATAAGTAAAAAGAACTCTCTTGTTGCCTATGCTTTTCTTCCTCCTCCTTCATGCTTGGAACGCTGATCTATTGCATAGAAGAGCAGAAGCCACATCCTGGTAGTAGAGCAGGAAGCTAAAAGGAGCTTCATTCTTTCATGATCTACCCCCAGCTTTCTTCCCCCTTACCTGCATTTCTATTGCACATGATAAATAAATCCTTATTTATTTAAACCTCAGCTAATGAGGTTTTCTCATACACTGAACACGGTAAAAATGATACACCATGCTTTATTTTTCTTCATAGGACTTTTCATTATTGGATATTATGATTTATATTTATTTGTTGATTTGTTTATTGTCAAACTTATATTAGAATGTAAGTTTCTTGAGAGAGTAATTTGATGTTTTACTTTTTTCTGTGTCCCAGCATCTAGAACTTCCTGAGAGTTAAAATACTTAATCAGTATTAACATTTGTCAGGTAAGTGCATTGCCTTGCAACTTGCTTATTTCCATGTTAGTAGCTATAGTTCTACCTATTTTTTTTTGCATCAACATTCTTTGTAACATGGTGTCCCCATGACTTTATTTATCCATTTCCCTACAGACAGGCATTTGCATGTTTTCCTTATTTTTTTTATACACACTGTACATACAACTATGCTCACCTGTGACTATTGCTGCAGGACAAAAATTATCCTGCAAAAAGTCTGACTCAGTATACTTCCACCAATGGCATATGAGACTAGCCACTACCCTACATTGTTGATCAAGCCTATATCAATCAACTCTTATTTCTGCCAGTCTGAAGGGTTGAGGAGTAGGAAGGCTATATCTTAATGTTGATTTTATTTGCATTTTCCTAGTAACTAGTGAGACTATCTTTTTATATGTACAGTATTGGATCATTGATTTTTTTCTATATCCTTTGCCTAATTTAATCAAATCTATATCATTACAAAAGTTATTGTTGCTTTTATATATTGATCCTTTGCCAGTTTTTTTATGTTGCAAATATATTGTATCAGACTGCATTTGTTTTTAAAAGTTATTTATGGCATCTTTCATCAAATAAAAGTTTTAATATTTTATGTAATAAAAACTATCCAATTTTTTCTTTATGATGTATACATACTGTATCTTGTTTAGAAACATTTCATCTCAGTGATTATAAATATATTCAACAGTATTTTCTTCTAATATTTTTATAGTTTTGATACTTTACATTTAGACATTTGATACTTTACATTTAGACTTCATCTGTTATTTATACTTACACTAGAGGCCTAGTGTACAAAATTCATGCACTTGGGGTGGGGGGGCGGGTCCCTCAGCCCGGACTGTGCCCTCTCACAGTCTGGGAGCCCTTGGGAGATGTCCGACTGACGGCTTAGGCCCGGTCCCCTAGGGAAGTGGGCCTAAGCCGTCAGTCGGACATCCTTAGCAGTGCCGTGGAGGCAGGAGAGGCTCCTGCCACCATCACTGCTCTCACCAGTGCCTGGCTTCTGGCTGAGTGGCGCTCCCCCTGTGGGAGTGCACTGACCACCAGGGGGCAGCTCCTGCATTGAGCATCTTCCCCCTGTTGGTCAGTGCACATCATAGCAACTAGTCGTTCCGCTGTTTGGTCAATTTGCATATTAGCCTTTTATTATATAGGATATGAAGTTGAAATAGATCTAACTTTGTTTTTATCCAAATGGATAGCCAATTATTACATCATTAATTTGTTCTTCACTGATTTGACATAAAATCATATGTACAATTGGCACGTGGGGCAGGGAACTTGGGGCCCACTGACTATGGAACAGAGATGCAGGAGAAACCTTGCCAAAGGCCTCTGGAACTCCTTCCTCTCTCAGCTGAAGGTTCTTTCCACAGGTGCAACCTCTAGTACATACAGTATATACCAGGGGTCCTCAAACTTTTTAAACAGGGGGCCAGTTCACTGTCCCTCAGACCGTTGGAGAGCTGGACTATAGTTCAAAAAACAAACAAACTATGAACAAATTCCTATGTGCACTGTGGGCCCGGGACAAGTTGGCTGCTAAGCAGGACAGGCAGCGGCACCCAGCAGGCCGGATAAATGTCCTCGGTGGGCCACATGTGGCCCGCGGGCCGTAGTTTGAGGACGCCTGGTATATACCTACCTGGTTTTGACTCTATTGATCTATTTGTCCATTTTAGTTCCATTACCTCTGCTGTAGTCTTTTGCAGCAAGAGTTCAGGAATCTGGAGAAGGGGCTGCGACATAAATGAAGAGACTAGACAAGAAATATAAATTTGGAAGGCATGGGGGAAAGCCAGGCGGAGGCCTCACCCTCTAGTGAAGTGGGCTCCCAGAATGTCTGGACCCACGGCTTATTATTTACACATCTTGCCCTTTAGCAAAGCAAACATACATATCAAAGGTAAGGTTTGGTAAACAGTAAAGGATTATCAGGTTAGGGGATCAACTTCAGCCATTTGGCCAGCAGCAGGGTAATATAATGCTGATATTCAGCCCCGCTGAGTATCAAAGCCCATCAGCCTTCTGGAGACTTCTTGTATAATTATGACCTGCTGGTCTTAGGCTCCCACATATCCCTCTTTTAAAATTGGTATAACTTGCAGTACATTTTGATATATGATATAGAAATTCCCTCCTAATTGTTATTTCAATTTTTTTTAGCTAATTATATGCTTTTTCTTTTAGATGAACTTGAGAATGATTTTGCTTAGTTTTATAAAAATCCTACTGACATGTTATTGGGATTATATTGAGTTTCTAGAATAATTTAGAGAAAACTGATAACTTTATAAATTTGAACTGGTCAACAGAAAGGGATTATTTTTCTGCATTTATTTAGATCTTTTTTATAGCTTCAGTAATTTTGTTTTACATAGTTTTTTTTTTACATAAGTATTGAAAATGTTTCTGCTTAGTTTATTTCCAGCTATTTTGTAGGTTTGTTGTAATTATGAATTAGGCCATTTTCCCCTTGACATTTCTAATCAGTTATTATGGTACACACGAAAGCTAATCAGTTTTTGTATATTGACTATATATATCTGAAGTAAACTCTCAAGTTTTCAGTTGATTTTCTTGGATTCTCCAGGCAGATGTTTCTGCCATCCACAAGAGCCCAATACGTTAGTTTCCATATGGCATTGCTTCCCCCATGAGTGTTAAGTTTGGTAATTTAAAATATTAGCATGGAAATTTAAGGGAACTAAAAATGTTTTAATTTAAAGCATAGCATTAATTGTGATAAATAAAATAAGACATTTCAAGGTATACTTTTTACTTATCAACTGTTATTTTATATTTTACCTTGGCTTTGAAATGATAGTTACTTAAAATTAAAAAAAATAAGCCACGGTTAAATAGAATTGTGTATTGAAATTAGCATTCACCTAGGAAGTATTAGATTTTACTTTTACCTAAAATGGATAGGACATTAAGAATCGGTCAATGCTTCTTTAACAAATTATCTACCATTATCTAGGAGTGATCCATCAGAGGCTACTATTAAGCTTCTGAGAAAGCTTATATATTTGAACAGAGGAGTTAAAGATCCTACTGAATGTAGTTTCAATTTTCAAATGGGAATTACAGACCAAATAAAATTTACAAATTATTTTCTTGATCATATGCTTGATATTTGATCATTTGTATGGGCCATTTGAGTTTTATGGTCAGATCAGCATCTATAAAATCCCACTTGCTAAATAGCAGTGGACTGTCAGAGAAACAGATGATGAAAATAAAAAAATACAGACTTTTTATGCTAAAATATGTAATACCATAATTTTATGTTAACGTAAGTTTTAAAATATTATTTTTTTTCTCCAAGGAAAAAATAAGGGTCTTTCAGTTATGTTCAACAAATTTTTGGTTTTGAAATGGCTGTTACCTTATTTCAACTCTTGTGACCATTCTCAATAATATTTTGAAACAAAAATGAAGAAAATGACCAAACAAATAAAACAAGCCCATCTGTTGGTCTCTCTTGTTTTCCTAGCACAGAGAGCCAACATGGGAAGGCACTAATCCAGTTCTCAAAACTGATTTAGCTCTTTCTTGGTGCACTCAGAGTTTAAGAGTTATACTAACAACACACTTATTGAATCTCCAAGTATGAAAGTTTCATTTCATGTAAGCATAGGCTCAGTGATCTTTAAACAAAAGACCATGTGCCCCCAATTCCTCCTCCCTGCTCCCCCTTTTTTTCATTACAATTACCACAGGAAAGGGAGCTCTGGAAATATCAAGGGAGAGAAGAGTAAATGAAAGAGTAGATAAAACCCCAATGTCTATTCAACTATAAAACCTAGCAGAGCAGGCACTGGGGAACAAGAATAGAATTCCTTAAGATAAGAAGTGCAGAAACAGAGTGTGAAGATTTCTTTTAGTTTTAAATATATCAACCCAAGTTGAGCATTTTTTTTTATCATATTAAAAGGGTACCCACTGGAACTTGGAAATACATACAGGTTGATCATGGAAAATGATGAGGGTGGTCCCATTTTTTTTCACTTAGATTGCAGACCCTGGAATATAGTTGTATGAAAACACTTTCACATTTATTCCTTTCCCATTTTATTGCTATTACTCCCCCCATTTAAATTTTATAAGCCATTTCTACACAGATAATTGCAAGAGCTCAGGAAATCAAGCAGCTTTTTAATTTTTCCCTCAAGAGAAAGGATATTCTTTACAGGTTACATTTTGTAATCAGAAATGGAGGGGAGAACTCAGCAAGGTTGTTTTGTTGAAATTATATGTAGGCTGTATGAAAATTCTTGGCCATTCTTTCACTCTTAAAAACCAAATTACCTACCAAAGCAACAAGAATTAGGAAAGATTAAATATATTCCTTAAAAATCCACTTTCTATTTTTTTCTGCCAACATTAAGAATTCCTTTTGGAAATACAATAATTATTGAGACAAAATTCAGTAAAGCTACTTATAGTCCAGGGGAAATAGTATTTTGTGTTGAGGAGGTGAGTTACACATCAGATTATATCAGCACAAGCAGGTGAGATTCAACATTTTTTACTTCTCTTTTTTTCTCCCTTTATTAGACTTCCCTGGTTTTCTGCACTTAGTTTTACTAAGCTTCACTTTGCTTCACCAGCTTAATAGGATCTGGGCAGGCAGCACATATATGATGTCCTGAAAACACACTGCCCTATGTAAACAATTGTTTTTGGCAATTCGGAGGTTTCGTGGCAGGATTGCATTTTTTTCCTGCCTCAAAATGAAATGTTTAGGCCAAAGTTAGAACTGCATGTGCAGTTTTATGAACTGGCATATTCAAACCTTACAATTGTGTGTTTAAAAAGAGGAATTTGATCTTTTTTTCTCTTTCTTCTTTGGAACTCCTTCTTTCCCTAGTTCCTTTGTTTTTCTCTTTTACAGAACATTTTCATATCTTAGTATATCTATCCAGCATCTGTTTCTCCTCAATAACAATTCTCATTCAAAAATAATAACTCTTTGTCCTCTTTGGACATGTTTTGTGTTGTCCCCACCTATGAAGTTCACCAGCGTGTGTTGAAGGTTAACAGTTCCATTTCTGGAATTCTCTTGGATCCGTTTTGGAGCAAAGTGCCAAAGTATATAAGGAGGGCTCAAATGTATCTGGACTCTGCCAAGTCCTTTGAGGAAGGCTCCACAGAGTTGCATCTTTGCCAGCTCCCTTCTGTTCTCACTGGGCCTGGCTTCTTCATGATTCGACACGTGATCTTTTATCATTTGCTCATATGAAAAAAGAACCTTGGGATGAATAGAAGCAACAGAATCCTTATTTATGCAACAACACTCTAACTTGCCCAATAACAGGTAGAAAATTGTTTCTTACTTTACTGAGTTTTCTGCTCTTCTACTTTCCAACCCACAGCACCCAGGGTCATGAATGGTTCCATTGATCATTTTCAAATGGTCCCATCAATCATCAGCAATGACCAAAGTTGCTCAAAGAGCTTTTCCCACAATTACTGTAATAGTAGAAAGAGTAGGTGAATGACAAAGGCCCTGCTGGAAATGGTAGAAGGGACCCTTTTACAGTGTTTTGCTTGAGGGGCATTGGGTCACAGGGTCACTCCATTAACATCCTGTCTATCCTCTGAGATGTGTTAAGCTGTTTGCTTCAGTTGTAACTTTCTGTTGCAAGAGACAGTAACTCAACCCAAAGTGGCTCAAGCAGAAAGAGATTTTAGTGGCTTGTATAAATGAAAAGCTCAGAGTTGCAGCTGTCTTCTTATGTAGCTAAAATGTGGGGCTCAGGTGATGTGATAAGGCCACTGATTTCTCTTATTTTATAAATCTTTTAGTGTTGGCTCATTCATAGGCAAGCTCTCCTTTCAGACTCACAATCTGGCTGCAGAAGCTTCAGAACTTATATCTTCTCTGTTTCACATCCATAAGGAATCAGTGCAGGCCGACATTTGATAGTAGATGGGTTAGCCTCATAAAACTGGATTTCCAGTGGCTCTGGAAAGAGGAGCACTACTGGAGATCTGACACTCCTGGATATTAATTAACCCTGGAGCCATCCTACCTCAGGACTTGTGATCTGAAAGAGTAACTTATTCTTACTGATTAAACTATTTTATGTTAAGTTTTCTTGTTATAAGGGAAATTATCTTTAAAAAAATATTTTTATTGATTTCAGAGAGGAAGGAGAGGGAGAGATAGAAATATCAATGAGAATCATTGATCGGCTGCTTCCTGCATGCCCCCTACTGGGAGTCGAGCCCACAACCTGGGCATGTGCCCTTGACTGGACTAGAACCTGGGACCCTTCAGTCCGCAGGCCGATGCTCTATCCACTGTGCCAAACCAGCTAGGGCAGGAAATTATCGTTTTTACTCTTTTATATTTTAGCCTACATTTTTTTCTAGTTCCATTGTTATCTTATTTGGTTCATTCAGCAGAAAGCATACTAACTGATAATTGTCATACTGGCTCTAATTGGGTCATATATCCATCCCTGACCATTCATAATGGGAATGTGATGTGTGATTGGCCTCAGCCTCAATGCCCCAGTCCACTTCTGCAGTGGGATGAGTTTATCCCATCTGACTACGTAGACTGAGTGTGGAGAAAGGGGAAGAATATCTTCGGGGAAATGAGGATATGGTTTCCATTAAATAGTGAAATAGATACTGTGAAGCAAAAACATCATGTGTCCAGTACTTTATCCTTTTGAATGTGCCTTCTATTATAGAGTGGCCTGAAATTGTCAGTATAGTAAATTAAGGAGTTGTGATTTGTTACTTGGATTGGTAGCCCAGAATATATAACTTTGAAGGTTTTAAATCAAAGGTAGAGCTGCTATGCTATTGAATCATCTCATTAGCCTATGAATCAATATGTTTCTTCAATTAGGGCCTCCTATCTCCAGCTTTGGAACATCAGCCATTTCAAGGTAAGTGGCCCATGGCCAAGACGGACAAAGGATGGTTGCTTCATAATCTAGAACTCTCAGAGGATATTGACAAACCCAGGCAGCTATTTAAGCAGCATGTGCCACCCCACAGGCCTGTGTTCTTCTGGCCCCTTTCTCTCATACCCCTGACATTCATTAGGTCTCATGGCTCTCAGACTCAGCCTGGGATGTAGACAGTGGGGTCTCAGGTCAGGTTGTGTCTAGCGATTTCAATTGTGCTGTTGGCTGGAATTCCATCTGTCAAGCGGGTTTTACAGTCAGCCATTCGATAGCAGTAGGGTTAGCTCATGAAACTGGATTTCCTGCATATCTGGAAACAGGAGCACCCCTGGAGATCTGACATGCTCTGAGAAAATTAGGAGTTAGTTTTAGCTATTCCTGGTTAGTCTCTGTTGAACCTAATGTATTCTAACACTTGAGGATATAAAACACACACACACACACACACACATACACACACACACACACACAGAATAATTTATTTTTTATATTGTGAACTTAAGTAACTTCATGGCAAGAGAATCTAATCAACATTGAACTATTTACTTGTAAATAGTAATTTTCCACAGTAATTTTCTCTTTGTCAATTGACAGACGTGGATTTTTATCTACTTATAATTAGTGTGAGCATACTAATTTTTGTTTAAGAAAAGTTTTCTTTACCTTGGCATTCTGATTTGTTTTCATAGATGGAAAAAAACAAACAAACAAACAAAAAAAAAAAAACACACACAGTGAGAAGGAGAAGGAATCATCCCTGGAGAGTTGGGAGGAATATGTGGGGTCATACTTTCCCAGAGTTAAAGAAACCTTAAAGGACCCTGAACCCTCCCCACATCTTTGATAACTGCCTTTCTAGACTAATAGTCACTGGAGCAGCTTTCCCAAGCAAGAAAGGACCTCTCCCAATCTCGCTCCACACACCCAGGGGGGACCCTCCCTTACAAAGGAAAAATGAAATCCATCCTTTAGGTGTGCTAGGGTCCACTTGTCTGCCATGGGCCTGTATCTTTGCCCCCTGCTTTACTGTGTTGTTAGGTTATCTCACTGGTTTCCCACACAGGAAGGAAGCAGAAATGATGCCCCTCTGGGACAGTCCTCCATATCATTCCCTCTAATGTCTTTTTTTTTTTTAAGTGCAATTACACACCAATAGTTTCTAATCTATCAAAACATTAAGTTAAGGAAGTAGCGAAGTTAGCTTTAATTAAAACCACAATTATTTGTTCAGCTGTCCCTGGGTTCATGGCTTGTAAAACGATTTAGCTTCAAACCCTGCTGCCTAAGTCCTTTGGGAGTTTCACACAAAACCCTTTCTGCTCCACCAGGGCAGTGCCTGCCCCAGTTTCACCAGTTATTCAGGAGCAGGCCTGGAGGGCTTCGCCCTGGTGCTACTTCCATGGTCAGGCTCTCCAAGCACCTGCTGCATTGGGCAACGCAGAGAACTGCAGAACTTTGGGACACACAGTCACTTTCTTTTGTTTGGGGGGCTAGAGGCCTTTAAGGATACTTCAAGAAATTCCTGAAAATTCTCCTAGGGCTGTGAGGAAGGGAGAGAGAAGAATCAGGCACAGTCTTCCTTTGTGAGCTTTTCTCTGGTTCTTTACACTTTCACTCCCAGGAGGGTCTTTTATGTTCCTCCCAACCCCAGCCCCAGAGCGTTAATGGACATTGGCAAGCATCTTTCAAAGGAAATGGGGGTGGGGTAATGCTGCAGACATGTATGCACATAGCGGCACGTTTTCCCCGCAGGACCCCAGAGAGGAGGATGAATCAGAGCTCAGTATCTGGCTGATTTTCAAGTGCACGTGAAGCAGCGCTTCGAGCAGCCTGGATCTGAACAAGGCGATTTGGACTTTAAGCAAATGCACGACGGCCAGCGCAGATCACTGACCGCGGGCCAGGGGCGGGGCCTGGAAGCCTGGGTGCCGCGGGTTAGGAAATGTGACCCAAGCGACCTCAAACACTCACCTCCTCCCTCGCTCGCTGCTCCACCTGCCCGTGGAGCGCACAGAGCCAGCCGAGGAGACGATGGCCAAGCCCGCGTCCTTAGTGGCCTCCGTCAGCCACCAAATGTTGGCTTTGCAGACCCTGCAGCTCCTGCAGCAGGAGTGGGGCTGGGGGACTGTCCGGGCTCCCGTGGAAATTTGCGCGACCCGGACCAGGTGTCCCCTGCCCCAGCCCGTCGCTCAGGCCCAAGGCGGGCCCGGGCGTGGCTGGGGTGGGAGGAGGGCAGCGGAGGCCGGGGGTTGAGGAATGGGGGGCTCCGGGGACAGGCGAGCTCCCCCGAGGGAGAAGTAATGCCAGGAGCCGAGGGTGGCGCGGAGCTGCTGCCCTGCCCCCAGGGCCGCGGGCCATGCACCCTGGCCCGGACGGCAATGCGCAGCGCACTGGCCCGCGTGGTGGACTCGACCTCAGAGCTGGTCAGCGTGGAGCAAACGTTGCTGAGTCCCCTGCTGCAGGAGCGATCCTTCCCCATTCACCTGAAGGTGAGTCTAGCCTCCAGCACCCAGGCTCGGGAGCCAGATTCCCCTGCTGGCCGGGGCTTCAGGACCCAGATGGAGACTGGGTGGGGTCACAGGATCCCAAGCTGAGCTGCTCACTGCACCCGGAAGACAAAGACGAGAGAGTGAAGAGGGTGGGGCTGGGAGGAGGACTCTGCACTTGTGGCAGGGAACTCAGTGGAGGGTGAGGGATGGGTGTGGAGGTGCCCACCTGGGGCCGCCTGATTATGGAGCAGAGAAGCGGGAGAGGCCTTGCCAAAGGCATCTGGAACTCCTTCCTCTCTTACAACGTAGTAAATCAGCTTCCTGCTCCAGCTGAAGGCCCTTTCCACAGGCATGGAGGACAGCTCCCCTACTCCCTCTTCCAACTTAATAACCCTTCTTCCAGGGCCATAAATACACGTATTACGTCCCCACTGCCTTCTGTATGACAAAATCACCTACATTAATTTAAAGTCCTTTGAAACTTATGAATCACAGTTATTTTTTGCATACATAGAGTTTCCCACAGAGCTCAAGGACCTTATAGAGTCTAAATTCTCATAAAGTGAGATAAGAGTGTGGTAGATCCCCAGTGTTGAATTCTATTTTTTTATAATATACTTTATTTTTTTTTAAGTTTATTTTTATTGATTTCAGAGAGGAAGGGAAAGGAAGAAAGAAATAGAAACATCAATGATGAGAGGAAATCTTTGATTGGCTGCCTCCAGCACATTGGACTGAGCCCGCAACCCAGACATGTGCCCTTGACCAGAATCGAACCTGGGACCCTTCGGTCCGCAGGTCAACACTCTATCCACTGAGCCAAACTGGCCAGGGCAAAGCGTGAATTCTAATGCTAACCTCATGCTAAGTCACGCACCTCATATTTGTAGAGTGCATTTTCTTCTTAAGATTCCCAACTGTCAGGAAACAGAGCAGCTGCCTCCCAGCCTGAGAAGGATCCTGGAAATCCGGGGGTCTGGGTTATAGTGTTGGTCTTGACATTAATTATCCTAACTGGTGGCTTAAGGTCACAATCTCTTTGAGGCCTTGTGGCTTTCCAGTTTTGACTTGGAGCATTGCATCATTCATTTCCCTTGGGAGTCTAGCAGAAGGAACGGGGAAGAGGTGATGAAGAAAGCTTAGAGCACTTCTCAAGAATTTCTATTTGTGCTTTACAAGCCAAGATTTGGAAAAAAATTGCTACATATTAGATTGCATATCCACTATAAAAGACTGATTTAAAAACCAAACATAATAAAGCATATCATACACCCAAATAAGCATTATTACTCTACATTAGGGTTTCTCAGTCTCTGCTTTATTGACATTTTGTGCTGGACAATTGCTGTGGGGGTTTGTCCTGTGCCTCTATCCAGTAGACGCCAGCAGCATACCTCCCTGCCTTCCTACCCTCCCCCCCGACCTTGAGTTGATAAAACCAAATATTGCCAAATGTGTGTGCATGAGGTGGAAAGCTGGAATGCTCCAGATGTGAAGCACTGCTCCATTCACCTTAGAAAACTAAAAAATGAAGCTGCATTTTAACAATGCTTTTGAGTTAAGATGCACCTTTTTATGTACTTCCAAGAAAAAAAAATCCTGCCAATTATTGTATGATAGACCTTCGATTGTAAGATAGTCTCATTTCAGAGATTTTTTTGAAATGTGAAAAAATGTACATCTTAGAATTGATGAAATAGGAAGTATTGTAGATATTAGGAGCATATACAAGACATATAGGCTGGCAAAAGGAGAGACTGAGTGATCAGTTTTACCTAAGGTGATCCTGGCAGGTTTCTTGTACGAGGTAACCTTTTAAAAAAGTGAATGTTTGCTCTCTAGGCATTAAAGGAAAAACACATTTTAAGGGAGCTGTATGATCTAAGACCCAGAAGCAATGCAAGGGTCTGGGTTTTGGGGAATTAAAATTAGTTCACTATTGCAGAAGGCAAAAAATGGCGTGAAGGCAGAGAACCCTTCACCATAATAATAATGGGTATTTTGTAGTAGTTTACTCTTATTTTCATTATTTAAAGTATTACATATGTCTCCTTCCCCCCAAATGACCCCCCCATGCTACTCCCACACACCAGGGAAGCCCCCACCGGCCCAGTGTCTATGTCCATTGGTTATGCTCATATGCATGCATACAAGTTCTCTGTTTGATTTCTAACATCCCCGCCCCCTACCTTCTCTCTGAGGTTGGACGGTCTGTTCAGTGCTATCTTGTCTCTGGATCTATTTTTGTTCATCAGTTTATGTTGATCATTATATCCCACATATGAGTGAGATCATGTGATATTTATCTTTCTCTGACTGGCTTATTTCGCTTAGCATAATGCTCTTCAGTTCCATCCATGCTGTTGCAATGGTAAAAGTTCCTTCTTTTTTTACAGCAGCATAGCATTCCATTGTGTAGATGTACCATAGTTTTCTAATCCACTCATCTGCTGATGGGCACTTAGGCTGCTTCCAAATCTTAGCTATTATAAATTGTGCTGCTATGATCATAGGGGTGCAAATATCCTTTCTGATTGGTGTTTCTGGTTTCTTGGGATATATCCCTAGAAGTGGGATTACTGGGTCAAATGGTAGTTCCATTTTTAACTTTTTGAGGAAACTTCATACTGTTTTACACAGTGGTTGCACCAGTCTGTAGTCCCACCAGCAGTGCACAAGGGTTCCTTTTTCTCCTCATCCTGGCCAGCACTTGTCCTTTGTTGATTTGTTGATGACAGCCATTCTAACAGGTGTGAGATGGTACCTCATTGTTGTTTTGATTTGCATCTCTCAGATAATTAGTGACTTTGAGCATGTTTCCATATGTCTCTTGGCCTTCTGTAGGACCTCTTTCAAAAAGTGTCTATTTAGGTCCTTTCCCCAATTTTTGATTGGATTGTTTATCTCCCTTTTGTTAAGTTGTATGAGTTCCCTGTAAATTTGGACATTAAACCCTTATCTGAAATAGCATTGGCAAATATATTCTCCCATGCAGTGCACTTTCTTGTTGTTTTGTTGATCATTTCTTTTGCTGTGCAGAAACTTTTTATTTTGATGTTGTCCCATTTGTTTATTTTCTCCTTAGTTTCCTTGCCCTAGGAGCTGTATTGGTAAATATATTACTATGACATATGTCTGATATTTTGCTGCCTATAGAATCTTCTATGATTTTTATGGTTTCCCATCTTACATTTAAGTCCTTTAACCATTTTGAGTTTGTTTTTGTGTATGGAATAAGTTGGTGATCTAGTTTCTTTTTTTGCATGTATCTGACCAAGTTTCCCAGTACCATTTATTGAAGAGACTGTCTTGACTCCATTGGCTCTTGCCTCCTTTGTCAAATATTAATTAAGCATAATGGCTTGGGTCAATT
Organism: Plecotus auritus; assembly: GCF_963455305.1. Lineage (NCBI taxonomy): Eukaryota > Metazoa > Chordata > Mammalia > Chiroptera > Vespertilionidae > Plecotus > Plecotus auritus. The sequence goes on along the minus strand of NC_137772.1, from coordinate 95,287,400 downwards.
TCTGAGTTCTCTGTTCTGTTCATTTGGTCTATATGTCTGTTCTTGTGCCAGTACCAGGCAGTTTTGAGAACTGTGGCTTTGTAATATAGCTTTGTAAGATATCTGATATTGTGATCCCTCTAACTTTGGTCTTCTTTCTCAGGATTGCTTTGGCTATTAGGGATCTTTTTTTCTACCAGATGAATTTTTGGAGAGTTTGTTCTAATCCGTTGGTATTTTAATGGGATTGCATTGAATGTATAAATTGCTTTGGGTAGTATGGACATTTTAATGATGTTTATTCTACCAATCCATGAACACGGTATGTTCTTCCATTTGTTATGTCTTCCTCTATCTCTTGTTTCAGTGTCCTATAGTTTTCTGAGTACAGGTCTTTTACCTCTTTAGTTAAGTTGATTCCTAGGTATCTTCATTTTTTTGGTGCAATGTTAATTGGGATTTTTTTTTTTTTTTTTTTTTTTTTTTTTTTTTTTTTAGTTTCTTTTCTGTGAGCTCATTGTTGGTGTGTAAAAAAACCATAGATTTCTGGGTGTTGATTTTGTATCCTGCTACATTGTTGAATTCATTTATTAAGTCTAGTAGTTTTTTGATGGAGTCTTTGGTGTTTTCTATGTACATTATCATGTCATCTGCAAATAATGACAGTTTTATATCTTCTTTTCCAATTTGGATACCTTTTATTTTTTCTTCTTGTCTGATCGCTATGGCTAGTACTTCTAGTACTATATCGAACAGGAGTGGTGAGAGTGGGCATCCCTGTCTTGTTTCTGTTCTTAGGGGAAATGGATTTAGTTTTTGCCCTTTGAGTATGATGTTGGCTGTAGGTTTGTCATATAAGGCTTTTATTATGTTGAGGTATGATCCCTCTATTCCCACTTTGCTGAGAGTTCTTATCAAGAAAGGGTGTTGGATTTTGTCAAATGCTTTTCCTGCATCGATTGATATGATTATGTGATTTTTGTCTCTCAGTTTGTTTATGTGATGTATCACATTTATTGATATGCAGATATTGTACCATCCTTGCATCCCCGGAATAAATCCCACTTGGTCATGGTGTATGATCTTTCTAATGTAATGCTGGATCCAATTTGCTAGAATTTTGTTGAGAATTTTAGCATCTATGTTCATCAAGGATATTGGCCTGTAGTTCTATTTTTTTGTGGTGTCTTTATCTGGTTTTGGAATTAGGGTAATGCTGGCTTCATGGAAAGAGCTTGGAAGTGTGCCTTCCTCTTGAATTTTTTGGAATAGTCTGAGGAGAGGAGGTTTTAGTTCTTCTTTGAATGCTTGGTAGAACTCCCCTGTAAAGCTGTCTGGACCAAGGCTTTTGTTTGCTGGAAGATTTTTTATTACTGCTTCAATTTCTTCGGTAGTTTTCAGCCTATTCAGGTTTTTTAATTCTTCCTGATTGAGTTTTGGAAGCTTGTATTTTTCTCGGAATATGTCCATTTCGTCTAGGTTGTTCATTTTGTTGGAATAGAGTTGTTCATAGTATTTTTTCATAATCCTTTGTATTTCTATGGGGTCGGTTGTTACTTCACCTCTTTCATTTCTGATTTTGTTTATTTGGGTCCTCTCTCTTTGCTTCTTGGTGAGCCTGGCTAGAGGTTCATCAATCTTGTTTATCCTTCCAGAGAACTAGATCTTGTTTTTATTGATCTTTTGTATTGATTTTTTGGTCTCTATGTCATTTATTTCCACTCTGATTTTTATTATTTCCTTCCTTCTGCTTATTCTGGGCTTTTCTTGTTACTCTCTTTCTAATTCTTTGAGTTGTAGGGTTAGATAATTTATTACCATTTTTTTCTTGTATTTTGAGGTAGGCCTGTAGAGCTATGAACTTCCCTCTCAATACTGCTTTTGCTGTGTTCCATAGATTTTGGATTGTTATGTTTTCATTGTCGTTTGTTACAACAATGCTTTTTATTTGTTTTTTGATCTCTTTGGTATCCAATCATTGTTTAATAGCATGCTATTTAGCCTCCAAGTGTTTAATTTTTTCATTGTTTTTATTGTAGCTCATTTTTAATTTTATGCCATTGTGATCTGAGAAGATGCTTGATATGATTTCTATCTTCTTGAATTAGAAGAGACTTTTCTTGTGTCCCAATATGTGGTCTATCTTTGAAAATGTCTCTTGTGCACTTGAGAAGAATGTACATTCTGTAGCTTTGGTGCGAAATGTTCTGAAGATGTCAATTAATTCCATCTGATCTAGTGTTTCATTTACATGTTTCTTTGCTGATTTTTGTTTAGAGGATTTATCCAGTGGTGTCAATAAGGTATTAGAGGCCCCTACTATGACTGTATTGCTGTCTTTCTTTGCCTTGATATCTTCCAGAAGTTTTTTATGTATTTGGATGCTCCTATATTGGGTGCATATATGTTTACCAGAGTTATGTCCTCTTGTTGAATTGCTCCCTTTAGTATTGTGAAGTGGCCTTCCTTATCTCTTGTTATGGCTTTCACTTTGAGGTCTAACTTGTCCGATATAAGTGTTGCTACCCCAGTTTTTTTTTTTTTTTTTTTTTTTTTTTCATTTCTATTCGCTGGAAAAAGTTTTTTTCATCCCTTCACTATCAATCTGTGTGAGTCCTTTGTTCTGAGGTGGGTCTCTTGTAGACAGCAGATATATGTTTTCTTATCCATTCAGCTATCCTATGTCTTTTCATTGGAGCATTTAGTCCATTTACATTTAAGATTATTATTGATAGGTACTTGTTTGTCGTCATTTTTATATTTTAAGCCTGTATTCCTTCTTCCTTTCCTATTTTTTCTTTTTACAGCAGTCTCTTTAGCATTTCTTACTTTGCTGGTTTGGTGGTAATAAACTCCCTTAACCCTTTTTTGTATGTGAAGCTCCTTATTTCCCCTTCAATTTCGAATGATAGCTTTGCTGGGTATAGTATTCTTGTACTCAGTCCCTTGCTTTGCATCACTTTGTATATTTCATTCCATTCCCTTCTGGCATAATGTGTTTCTGTTAAGAAATCAGTTGATAGTCTTAAGGGAGATCCCTTAGAGGTAACTTTCTGTGTCTCTGGCAGCCTTTAAGATTCTTACTTTGTCATTGGTGTTTGCCAATTTAATTTTGATGTGTCTTGGCGTTGGTGTTTTGGGGTTCATCTTGTTTGGACCTCTGTGAACTTCTTGGACTTGTGTGAATTTTTACTTCCCAATGTCAGGGGAGTTTTCTTTCATTGTTTCTTCAAACAGGTTTTCTATTCCTTGCTCCATTTCCTATCCTACTAGTACCCCTATTATGTGGATGTTGTTTTGTTTTGTGTTGTCCCATAGCTCCCTTAGGCTCTCCTGTTTTTTAAGTTTTTTTTTCCAATTGCTGATTTGATTGGGTGTTTTTTCCTACCTTGTCTTCTAGCTTACTGATTCAGGTCCTCAGCTTTTTCTAGTCTACTATTGATGCTTTCTATTGTGTTCTTTATTGCAGCTATGTCATTCTTCATTTCTTCTTGGTTCTTCTTCATTTCCTCTTGATTCTTACACATGTTGTTGATTTTTGTCTTCCATCCTTATGACAATTGCTCTGAATTCTTTCTCTGACAAATTACTTGCCTCCATTTCATTTACTTCTTTTTCTAGTGATTCCTCCTTTTCTTTCATATGGGGGCTGTTTCTTTTTCTCCCCATTTTTGCTCCTCTCAGGGTGTCTGGTTATGTGGCTCACCCTCTACCACATTGACCAAAAGGCACAAAATACGACTAGACAAGACACCACACAGGGGAAAAAAGGACGAATGTATTCATGACACCAATAACTCTAAATAAAGGTGACCACCAGAGAAAAGAGAATTAGGGGAGAGAAAAGAGCGCAAAAATGATATTGAGAAAAGAAAATAAGGTAAGAGAGAAAACAAAAAGAAGAAAATATAAGGGGAAAATATACATATATGGGGAGAAAACTCCACAAAACCAACGACTAAACCAAAAAATAGAAACAAGAAACACCCCCAAAAAAGAGGAGGGGAGCTCACTCTGAAGAGTCAGAGCTTTCCAGAAGGTAAGGTAAAGGAATTGAATGAATAGGAGAATGGCCATGATTCAGTATAGAGGAAGTAGAAAGAGAATGAGTGTATAAGAAGAAAAGTAAAAAACAAAATACTCAATTAAAAATAATAATTAAAATATATGTATTAAAAAGTATACATATATAAATTCATATATATAAAAATAATAAAAAAATTCCCCTTTCTTTAATCTATCTATATATTCATTTATTTTTGCAAAAGGAGAATAGAGTAGAGAACAGATAGGCCTGAGTTTGGTGACTGAAACTGATTAAACTATTAGTAGAAGAAGAGAATAAGCAAAGAGAGGATAAACAAAAGCATAAAATAAAAAAACAAAAACAAACAAACAAACAAACAACAACAACAAGAAAAACAATTGGCTAGCAAAGAAAGAGAAAAGAGAAGAGTGCATGGACTTGGAGCAGGGGATAGGAAATTAGATATATGACTAAGCCAACAGAGACTACTATAATAGTAATGCATCAATAAAGCAGATAAAGAAGATCAATTTTAAACAAGGAGTAAAAAGAAAGGAAAAAGAAAAACTAAACCAGGAACAGAAGAGAAACAGGATGAAAAAAGGGAGAAGTGAGGAAGAAAAGGTTGGCATAAAGGAATAAATGAGATAGAGTGAAATAATGATAAAAAAATAGAATGCAGAACACTAATCCAAAAAATAGTGAAAGTTTAAAATAATAATAATAATAATAAATACTAAAAATAAAGTAAAGAGAAAAAATTAGTTTCTTAAGTAAAAGATAAAAAATAAAAAAGTGAAGTAGTGAAGTTTATTCACTTCAGCTGAGTTTTAATGTCCCATGGGGCTGGTTTAAGACCCCTCTCTACTGTTCTGTCTGCCACGTCTCAGTTTCCTGTTAGGTAGTCAGCATTGTGTTTAGTTCCCCGTGATCCACTGCTCCTCTGTGTCAGACTCCACTGCCTTAGTTTCAGGCAGGTGGGATCAATCTGCCCACTTTGTTTTCCTGCCTGCTTTCAGTCATATTTACACAAGAGTCTATTTCTGACATGGCCTCTAGGTGGCAGTGTTTCTGTATTAGTTTCTGGGACCAAATGGCCCCTCCACACACCCATGAGGGCTCCCTGGGGGCGTTCAGAAATCTTGTTTCCCTGCCGAGCTTAAGGCTGGGTGTGGCTGCGCTGCTAGGAGGGGTCTGGTCTTCAGGAGAAAAATGTTGGTTCAAGGTTGGAGGGATTAGACTGTCCCAGAGCTGACCTCCTGATCGCCTCTCCCTATTTTGCTCCCCAGTTTCCACAAAACCACCTTCCCCTGCACTGCAGCCTTGGTGAGTGTTTGTAATTGAAAGATTCTATGCACTGGGTTTAGTGAGTAAAAAGCAAGGAAAATATAAAGACAGAGCAACCGCGCTGCTGCGCGTCTCCCCGCCTCCGCACCCCCCACCCCCCCCAGCAATGCACGGGTGGTGCAGAACTTTAGGCTGCCTTTCTGAGCGCAGCCTCCCATGGCTGTGGGCTTAGATCTAGAGTCCCCAGCTGGCAGCAGCCCTGTGAACCTCTTCCACAGTCAAGCGCTACACAGTCCCCAAGGGACGTGGACTTGGTGCAGTGTAGTCTACCTCTGAGACTCTAGTCCAGGCTGTGTGCGTCTCTCCCTCCAGCCCAGAACCCTGATCCCACCTCTCTCCAGGCGACCTCTGACCTTTCTGTCCATGAATTGTCTCACCAGCTGTGTTTAATTCACGAATTCCGGGTGGATGTTATTCGATTCAGTTGTTTCTTCTATCTGCTCTGTGAGAAGGTGCAGGACCTGTCTGCCTATTTGGCCACCATTTTGTCTCCCCCTGGACAAACTTTTTAGAGCCTGTGGCTAGGAAGGCTAGAGTCTTGGTGTTTGTGGGTTCGCAGCCGAGGCAACTGGTCCCGGGCTGCTGTAGCTCTAGGGTCCCGGGTGGTGTCCGAGGTCTCCCCAGGTGGAGGTGAGGCTGGGCTCCCATCACAGCTGCTCTCCCCTTCAAGATGGCGTCTTTACTCTTTTCTTAAAGAAACCAATAATTTATATTCCTTTTGAACATTTAGAGTTTATCAAACATATGCAAAGAAAAAAACATGAAATGAGTTTCTTTGTGGTGGATAAAAAGTGCTTAATAGTTCTGAGTCTTGTTAAATTTGGTGGAGAAGATGGAGTTGACCAGTTTGACAAACTTTTTTTATAGCAGGAAACTGAGGCTCAGAGAAATGTAAGACTTTGCTGACAATCCTGCTTCTGGGAAGTAATGGCCTATGATTCAAACATATTTTTATTGATTTTAGAGAGAGAGGAAGGGAGAGGGATAGAGAGATAGAAACATCAATGAGAGAGAAACATCAATCGGCTGCCTCCTGCATGCCCCCTATAAGGGATCAAACCCGCAACCTGGGCATGTGCCCTGACTGGGGATAGAACTGGGGATCTCTTGGTTATGGATTGATAATCAACCACTGAGCCACACCGGCTAGGCCAAACATGGTTTTATGTGACTCTACCAAATCACAGTGCTAGCTTAAAGGGGTATTAAAAACATCACATTGAAATAAAGTATGTGAGAGTGTTTAGTTGACAGGGCACAGTCATGCATGCCATGCACTGAACACCACTTGGAATGTAACAGTCACATTATAGACTCTTAGCTCCGGCTAACATAACAAAATGCCACAGACTGGGTGGCTTAAACCTCAAACATTTATTTTCTCACTATTCTGGAGGCTGGGAAGTCCAAGATCAAGCAAGGTGGTAGTAAATTTGGTTTCTGGTGACAGCTCTCTTGTAGATGGCCACTTTCTCACTGTGTCCTCACATGGCCTTTCCTCTGTGTATGTGGTATGTGGAAAGAGAGAGATCTCAGATGTCTCCTCCTCCTCCTCCTCCTCCTCCTCCTCCTCCTCCTCCTCCTCCTCCTCCTCCTCCTCCTCTTCTTCTTCTTCTTCTTCTTCTTCTTCTCTCTCTCTCTCTCTCTCTCTCTCTCTCTCTCTCTCTCTCTCTCCCTCTCCCCCCCCCCCCCCTCTCTCTTTTGGTTAATCCTCACTCGAGGATATTTTTTTTATTGATTTTTAGACAGAGTGTAAGGGAGGGGAAAGACACACAGAGAAACATTGATGTGAGAGAGATACATCAATTGGTTGCTTCCTGCATGTGCCCTGACCTGGGCTGGGAGTTGAGCCTGCAACAGAGGCACATGCCCTTAACCAGAATCAAGCCCGAGACCCTTCAGTCTATGGACAGATGCTCCAACTACTGAGCCAAACCAGCTAGGGCTCTTCTTCTTCTTAAAAGGACACCAGTCCTATTGGATCTGGGGACCACTCTGACATAATTTAACCTTAATTACCTTTCTAAAGGCCATATCTCAAAATACAGTCACAAGGGGGTTAGGTTGTCAATATATGCATTTTTGGGGCGGGGCAAGGCAGGAGGAGGCGGGGAGACAAAATTCAGTCCATAACCCTGTGTGATTTGTATGCCTCCTTCCATGATGGCAACTTTACATAGTGACAAAAAGTACCAGGCAAATGTAGGAAATCATTGTCAAACTAGTAATACTAGCAAGAATGCTTTAGGCACCTGCAACCTAAAGGGAGCATAGAAATGTGTGGGACACCAGAAAGAAGGCTAGGATTTAAAAACTCCCAAAATGACCAACTCACATAGAGACTATTAAACAGCCAATTATGAAGTCACTGATTGAGTTTTGTCTGTCTTCCTTTGAGAGTTAAAAATATTTATAGTTGCCAAGAGTTCTTTCTGTTCTGAAGCAAGTTTCATGGAAACTATGGCTGTTGCCAACTTTCAGAGGCAAAAGAACTTTCCTGACATTGCAGATTTAACTTGCCTGTGAGTTCTCCATTTCATTTAGCTAATTTTGGTACCAATCATTCCATCACGTTTAGTAGTCTTCCCTGTTTTTTCATTCTACAAAGCAAAGCCAGTGGTTAGGAAACCATTGGCTTTGGTTGCTCAGTCATTGCTGTAATGCTCTTTAATTAGTGGAGCCAGTTTCTGAAAATTTGAAAATTGTGTCTTCAAAAATTATCCACATACTCTTGAAGAAAAAAATGCTTATGGTCATATGATTAATAGCCAAAGCCAGGAGGTTGCTATTGATTTGAGACAACATTGTGCTTATATGTTTTAGAAAAAGGCCCACTGACTGCTATCGAAGTAGCTTAATTATAGTTTGTAATTTCTTATTATGTGAATGATATGAGGATCAGGACATATAAACTTTCTGAAATTAAAATTTTGCAAAGGATATTGCAGAAAGGCCCTAAAACAAAACTACTTATGTTTAACATCTTGGTGGAAATGCTGCCGTGCTCTGTTTTACAGTTTGGGGTTTGCCTTGTGAGCATACCTGAATCAAGTGCTTGTATCCATCACAAAGTGCTTTTCACAGACTTTTCTAATGAAAATGATGACGTACCCAAAGCACATGCATAAGGAACCTTAGTTACTTGTGGGGCATTGACACTGGGTACAGCACAAGTAAAAATCTTTAATTTCCTGTGGATGAGAGACTTTTTATGGTGAATGGTAGATACGTTGGTTCTTCATTGGGTGTTTTATTAGTGTGTAGTTACATATCTATTTGAGATTGATCTGGGTTTCAGGTAACTGGTGACTGGTATGGGCCCTCTGAATTTGTAGCTCAAAGCCAGATGTTGATGAAACGAGTGAAGTTGGGGCAATTTGAAGCATACTGATCCTGAAAGTATGGTTTTCATGACATCTCTTTACATAGAGGAACATTCTCATTTTATGTACACATCCAGTTGGAGGGTTGTAAGGGGTTTGGGGAGAGGATTTGTGTTCCTTTGTAGTGCCTAGCACTGGTGGCTTTAGTGGAGAATGTTCTGCTGGCCATGCTGACGCTCATTACAGCCAGGCCCCATGACAGAAAGCAGGGGAAAAGCTCTTTCTTTCTTTACTGCTCTCTGTAGAGGACATTAGGAATTCAGGGAGAATGAGAGGGGGGAAAAGTGAGAAGAAACAAATTTGTGGAAGATATTGTAAGACAATATAGCTCAAGATGTGACCGTTTTGAAAAGAACCAACTTATTTTAAAGCCAGTGGTTAAGGGAATATGAAGTGATTTATGGTTCATGTAAATCTAGAAGTAATTTTGAAGGTGACATAATAGGAAAACAACAGTAACTGTCCTAGTAGATTGTGTAAAAGTTGTCTGCATTTTGGAACCTATAAAGTCATATTGTGTTTTGAATTTATTATCCATTGGTATTGGTTTCAGGAAATAAGCTTTGAAACTGACTTCTGCAGCCAGATTCTTTTTGCCTTCAAGCCTTAAGTTTTATTTTCAGTAAGAAGCTAAAAAAATAAAAAAAAAGCTTAACTTTTCTTCCCTGTTTGGACTTTGCAGGTGCATGAAAGTTCCTCAAGGGTTCCAGATGTGTGCATTCTAAATGAACACAATGCATAATGCGGAAAAGTACAAGTGTAGTGGTTTTTCTAAGAGACCTCCCTTACACTGGATAGGAGAGAACAGAGCAGAGGAAGGGGGAGCTCCAGCTTTACATGGGGTGCAGAAGGTTTCATGTCTAGAATATCTTCCAGATGGCCAACCGGTCTCAATTATGTTGCAGGAAAGAAGGATGGGCCAACAGGCTAATATTCAATTTAGATGTGTCCAAGGCCAATTTGAGTGTTGTAACACTCATAACACTCCGTTAACCTTAAAAAACAGTGTGACTATGGCCAAAAAAGAAACATGCAACAATTCACTTGTAAACATTTGTGTTTCATCGCCAAAGTTAGTTTGGTGCCTCCTCTGTTTGCTCCCATGGTGTCCCTGTTCATCCCACTGTGGCATCCATAGCTCCATCGTTCCTGTTTGCCCGTCTGTCTCCTGTCCTGGACGGTGAGCTCCGCTGTCTGAGTCATCAGGCAGCTGGCCCGGGTTCTGATTTGAGGCAGGTTTTTGCAGAAAATTTAAATTTGAAATGGAGATTAATGCCAGCTCTGTCACTCATTTGCTGTGTGATTTAGATACATCATTTGATCTCGCCAAGCCATATTTCTTTGAGTGAGACAAGGTGCAGAGGTGCCTCACTTGGAGCTTGGCGCCTCCTACAGTAGGTGCTCAGGCTCATGGGGCCAGACAAGTGTTCTTAAAATGCTGGTTTGCCATGTTGCTGTCATGCTTGGAAGTCTCCAGGGAATTTACTGGGGCACTCGCAGCTTTTCACACTAGCTTATATCCTGATTCTCTGTTATTTTCAAACTGATCTCCTCCCAGTCCTAGCCCCTAGTTGACTTTAGGCCTTTGCTTATGTTATTCATTCTAATTGCAGGGACCATCTCTTTTCCTTATGAATCAAATACTGCTTTTCTGAACACCACCTATCTTATAGGGTCTGTACAATTCTCCCAACCTAACATTTCTCTGATGCCTCATCCAAACTTTCATGCCCTTCTTCATGCCCTTGGCAGCACTCTGATGGCCTCAACTGCATTAAACAAATTTTTTTTTATTGTGGTAAAAAATGCATAATATTAAATTTACCATTTTAAGTGTATAGTTCACTAGTGTCAAGTACATTAACATTGTTGTGTAAGCAATGTCTATAACTTTTTCATCTTGCAAATCTGAAACTCTATACCTATTAAACAGTAACTCCCCATTTTCCTCTCCCCCCAGCCCTGGCAACTTCCGTTCTACTTTCTGTTTCTATGTGTTTGACTACTCTAGATACCACATGCAAGTGGAATCATATGGTATTTGTCTTTTTTTTTTTTTTTTTTTGGTGTGATTTGTTTCATTTAGCATTATATCCTCAAGGTTAATTTATGTGGTAGCATAAGTCAGAATTGTATTCCTTTTTAAGGCCAAATAGTATTCCATTGTATGTATATACCACATTTTGTTTATCCATTTATGGATACTTGAGCTGCTTCCACCTCTTGGCTATTGCAAATAGCTCTTAGAGAACTTGCTTTTAGTTCTTTTGGATATATACCCAGAAATGGAATTGTTGGACCATATGTTAATTTCATTTTCACTTTTATTGAGGAACCTCCATTCTGCTCTCTATAATGGTTGCTTGATGTTACCTTCCCACCAGCAGTGAACAAGGGGTCCACTTTTTTCACATCCTCACTAAAATTTATTTTCAGTTTCTTTTTATGGTAGCCAGCCTAATGGATGTGAGGTGAGCTCAACCACTCTTTCTGAGCCTAAATTTAATTGTGTGTGACAGCTCCACTGAACAATTTAAATAGTTTCATATCACCAATTAGATTCCAAGTTTCTGTGGAACATATTTTTCTTTTCTCCCCTTTCTTCCCCTCCTTTCGTTCTTAGTGACCTTCCATCTAGCAGAGTGCTTCACTTATAACCTTAGACTGATGGAGTGCTTTATAAATACAATGAGTTTGCAAATCCATGGGCTAATTTAATATTCACATCTCTCCATGTGGCAGTTATTACTGTTTCCATTTTACAGATGAGAAAACTGAATATCCCATAGATAAAATGTCTTGTCCACAGATGGCCTATCAAAGGCACAGAATCAGGGCTCTGATAGCAAGTCCAGTGCTTGTGCGGGAATGAGCTCTGCTGCCTCAGGGTCTTTGTAGCTGCCTGAGGCTGCATGTCCTACCTAACATCTATAAAGCCCCTTTGGCCATGTAGGGTAATATGCTCCTGGGTTCTGAGGACTAGGACATGGGCATATTTGGGAAGCCACATGGCAAATTTCAGCTAAACATTGGAAGAAATGTTCTAAAAACTAGAGCCATGGGTTGCCTCCTAAGCACATGAGTTTCTCTAGTGTAACCAAGATAATTTTGGACAACCACACATCAAGTATGCTATAGAAAGGATTCACACATTAGAAGGAGCTTTATATGAACGTAGTGCATTGCTTAGATTATGAGTCTAGAAATGTCTGTTCCTATATAGGATTGGGTTTTTGTTTTTTTTTACTATAGCCCTCATCACATTTCACTGGACGTTGGTATATATGCTCTATGTGTCTCATTCTCCTTACTAGTTCACAAACTTTTTAGAGAACAAGTACCATATCTTACTGCCTTTATTTTTATTTATTTTTCAGTTAGAGTTGGCATTTAATGTTATTTTATATTAGTTTCAGGTATACAGCATAGTTGTTAGACATTTATATATGTTATGAAATGATCCCCCTACACAGTTATTGCAATATTATCGACTATATTCCCTATGCTGTACTTTATATCCCTGTGACTATTTTGTAACTACCAATTTGTATTTCTTAATCCATTGACCTTTTTCACTCATTCCCTCAAACCACCCCCCGCCCCAAAATCTGGCAACCATCAATTTATTCTCTGTATTTATGTGTTTATTTGTTTTGTTCATTCACTCATTTTATTCTTTAGATTTCACGTGTAAATGAAGTCATATGGTATTTTTTTTCTCTTTATTTCACTTGGCATAATACCCTCTAGGTCCATCGATGCTGTTACAAATGATAAGATTTCATTCTTTTTATGGCTGAGTAATATTCCATTGTATATATGTACCACATCTTCTATTTCCAATCATCTATTGATGGACACTTAGGTTGCTTCCACATCTTGCTATTGTAAATAATGTCACAATGAACACAGGGATCCATATATCTTTTCAAGTTAGTGTTTTCACTTCATACCTGTCAGAATGGCTATCATCAGTAAATCAACAAACAACAAGTATTGGCGAGGATGTGGAGGAAAGGGAACCCTCTTGTATTGTTGATGTAATTGCAAATTGTTGTAGCTACTGTGGAAAACAGTCCAGAGGTTCCTCAATAAATTAAAAATAGAAGTAATTATGATCCAGCAATTTTACTTCTGGGGTATTTATCCAAGAAATACATATCTTACTGCCTTTTATTCAGTGTAGGCAATCAGATAATGGAGACTTGATATAAAATTAGCTGATTCATTAACTGAGTCAAACAAGCTGAGGCCATTATCCCAGTATGTTGAGTTACTACCTCACTTTAAAATGTAATTGCTGGCCATCAGTTTGGACCACAGTAGCAATCAATACATTTCATATCCAGACTCTGAAATTATATAAGGCTTTAGAAGTTCCAAAACCGCTTTTAGGTTGCTCAGTTATAGTGTTCTAATTCTGGCAATGTACCCAAATCTCAGTGTAGGATATTTTTGGAAGCACCTGGGACTTACTAAATAAAGATGCTGGGAGGATATGCTCTACCATTGAGTAGAAAGCACATAAAGTTAAATCATTACCAATAATGATCATGTGAATTTCTACTGAAAGCCAATGAGCCCTGAATATGCTATTGCCTCAACACTGTGACTTGTGGCCCCACCTTATACAGCAGAATCATTAGAGGTTTGGGTGGAGGCCATTGTGACTGGATCCATAGTTGGCCTTCAGACCTTCCAGAAAGGAAGAGAAGCAACCACTTGCTTTATTTTTCCCTTCCCTGGCTTAAGAGTCCATGGAAAGCTATTCCTATTAATTTATTTTCTTTGACTGTTAATATATTTGAGAAAGGATTAAAAGGAAATACTGTACTAAAATAGTAAAATAAAGAGACTTTGCAAAGCTTGCCAGAGATTTGAAGTTTACCCAGGACCTCAGGGATCAGTGCAGCCAAGCAGTAGAATTTTATTTTATGTATAATTTCTCCAAACGATGCCTTCTTTGATTCTTTACAGTAAGTGTGAAATTGACTACATATATTAGGCCCACAAATATATTTTAAGGGCATTTTCATCTTCTCTGAGTGATGAATGCCTTTGCAGACTGGCTAATAGGCACATGTCCGCACACATCTCAGTGGTTCCTTCTATTTTGAATTTCCTTTTGCAAGTTGTCTTTGATCCTCCCATTTTGTACTTAGAATTGGATTACTTCTGTAAAGCAAGTGGACAATTTTCCTTGATGTGGATCTATGGGAAGTAGTCCAGAGTCATTTTTTCCAGACTTTCCCACTCCCAAGCAATGTGCTCCAGTAGTATAGATTACCCTATAAACTATGGGACAGATTATCTAAGTAGCCCCTTGATACCTTCTGAGAAAAAATAAGTAACACACAATGGCAGGGAAGCAAGAATGCTTTAAAGAGAAGAAACCGAAGAGTGTGGTAGCCCGTGAAGCCTTGAGTAAAGGGCCTGTAGCATGTTTAGTTTTCTGTCCTACACCGAGCTCACACTGGGGTCCTACTGCCATTGTCTGCTGAATTGCAGAAATGGATGTTTGTTTTGTTTCTTGGAAGATGTTCTCTAGTAAACATTTTGCCAGAAACCCAGGTTCTTCTCACCTAAGTGACAGTATTTGTTTGTTTTTCTATTTTTTGTTATTGTTTTTTAGGGGGAGGGAAAGCTTTATTTTTTTTTAAAATCTTCACCCAAGGATATGTTTTTTATTTTAGACAGAGGAAGAAAGACAGAGGAGGGAGAAAGAAAGAAACATTGATGTGAGAGAGAAATATCGATCAGTTGCCTCCTGCATGTGCCTCACTCAGGAAATGAACCTGCAACCTTTTTGGTGTGCAGGATGCCGCTCCAACCGAGTCACCTGACCAGGGCATAGTGACAAAGTCTGTATTAGGGAGAAGAATAGCTCGGTTTTTCTATTCAGAATTAGGAAGAAAACTCTAGTTCATCATCAAACATTGGTTCATTGTTTAGTTCTACCTTTTATTTTATTTTGAATTATATTCTTTTCCTGAATTATTGAGCTGAATTCTTAGCTCATGGTTTTTCAGGGATTATTCTTTAGTTATATAAGCATTTAAGTCTAGCATTTCTCACTGTAGCTATATCCCATAAATTTGTGTTATAGTATTTTCATAATTGTTCAGTATAAAATATTTTAAAATTTCAAATTTTTTCACTGAACTGTGAATTATTTACAAGTAGATTGTTAAGTAATACATGTTTTGGGAAGGTTATCTATATTATTGATTTCTCATTTATTGCACTGATTTATATAACATAGACTTTTTTATATTCATTGAGATTTGCATTGTGGCGTATTATAATATAGTCAGTATTCATAGGTATTTTACATATTTTTGAGAATCTACCTATATAATAGAGGAATATGCAAATTAGCCAGGACACCATAATGCCACGACCGAACAGCAGGGACCTGAGGCTGCATGGTGCCTGGCCGGGGCGAGGGACCTCAGGCCACACCCCCAGCCCTGTGGGGCTTGACAGGGACCTCAGGCCCTGCCCCTTGCCCAGCGGGGTTTGATGGGGGACCTCACGCTGTGCCCCCTGCCCCGGTGCCGGGCCGGTAGACCTCAGGCCGCACCTCCGGCCCTGGCGCTGGGCCAGGAGACCTCAGGCCGTGCCCCCCGCCCCAGCGACAGGCTGGGAGACTTCAGGCTGTGCCCCCCCTGTCCCAGTGCCGGGCCAGGGGACCTGAGGCTGTGCCCCTGCCCAGTGGAGATTGATGGGGGACCTGAGGCTGCGTCCCTTCACCCGGCGCTGGGCTGTCAGACCTGAGGCTGCACCACCCACCCAGAGGGGCTTGATGGGGGTGAGGCTAGCCGGGTCTGGGTCTCACCCAATGTGGGTGGGGCCAGCCAGGTCTGGGTCTCCTGAATTTTCGAAGTGCATGTGGGTGGTGGGTGGGGACTTGACTCTAGGTCCCGCAGCGCACCCCAGACTCTGACAGGAGGGAGATTTTCATATACATTTTACTAATTTTCTTTCATCTCTGACACTTCTATTATAGAGAAAGGGCAAATAGCAATATTAAAATATTTCCTCTAATTAATTCCCTTCTAATGTGCATGAATTTCATGCACCGGGCTACTAGTAATGTATATTTGCTTATCTCCATTGGACCAAGGTTGTGATTAGTGTTTCAATCTTTTCTCTCCAGGCTGATTGTTATGTTGTTTGATCTGTCAGGTTCTGAGAAAGCTGAACTAAAATGTCTCTATGTTTGTGGATTGAATGTAAATTAAGGTTATCATAGTAGGCACACACAAGTACAAAATTGTTATATCTTCTTGGGGGAATAATCTCTTCTATTAACTGGGGTTTATTTTATACTTAATAATGATTTTTCTGATTTTATTTTGGCTTCTCTGCTTGGCATATACGTATGTTAGTATTCATTTACTTTCAATCTTTAGGTACTTTTCATTTTAAAGTTTTTAAAAAAGCATATAGATTTTTTAAATACAGTCTGGTTACCACTATATTTCAAAGGTGTCTTGTTTGGTGCTTTCTGTTCACCTTGCTTTATGTTTGTGTACTTTTTCATTTTTACCTTTATAGATAGGACCAATAAAGTTTTAATGTACCTTCCCCTGCTAATTCTGAAGTTGTATGTATTATTTCTCTACTTTAATAATAATGCTTACATTTCTCATGTACATAATTTAAAAATCTGAAATTTATCAATTTTTCCACCTTTCTGTTGAATAAATGCAATGCCTTAAAATATCTCTTCATCCTACATGTTACTACTATTCAGCATTTTTGAACCATCTTGCTTTTGTAAACTCCAAGTTAGTTGTTATGATTTTTGTTTTGAATAATCAATTCTTTAGATTTATATCACATTTTTAAGTTTCTTCATTCACTGTTGCTTCTTGTATCTCATTCTTTCCTGCTGCATTGAATTTCCGCTTTCTGAATTATATCTTGAGGAAGATCTGACAGTGAGAGTCTATTTGTGGTAACTCCTTTTGTCCTTCTAAATGAAGATATATTTATTTTGCCCTAATAGTTTACTTAGATTAAAAAAAAAAATTCTAGGTTGAAAGTTATTTGGCAATACTATTCTATTTTTCTCTATGTTCAATTGTACCTTAGAAGTTCATTGTCTATCTTGTCGTCCCTTAAAACATATTTGTCTATTTTCTCTGGTTACTTTTTTTTAAAATATATTTTTACAGAGAGGAAGGGAGAGGGATAGAGAGTTAGAAACATCGATGAGAGAGAAACATCAATCAGCTGTCTCCTGCACACTCCCTACTGGGTATGTGCCCGCAACCAAGGTACATGCCCTTGACCAGAATCGAACCTGGGACCCTTGAGTCCACAGGCTGATGCTCTATCCACTGAGCCAAACTGGTTAGGGCTCTCTGGTTACTTTTAAGAGTAGTTTTGCCTTAATGAGTTTAGATTTGTGTCTCATTTAACTCACTCTGTACAACGCTTGTTTTATTTCTTGAATCTAAGGATTCATGTTTTGGATCAGATTTGGATAATCTTATCATGATTCTCTTGTCTCTTCTGGAAATGCATTTGTTGTACTTCCGAATTCTATCATCCATGTTGCTTAACCTCTCATTCATATTTCCCATGTCTTTAACTTTTTTTTTTTTTTGAATTGTGGAGTTTTGTTATTTTTCCTTTTTAAAATTTATCTTTATTGTTGAAAGTATTACAGTATTACAGATATCCCCTTTTTTTCCATTGACCCTCTCTACCTAGTTCTTCACCACACTATTGTCTGTGTTCATGGGCTATGTATATATGCATATAAATTCCCTGGTTAATCTCTCCCCATCCTTTCACCCCATCTTACCTCTGTTTATTTTGTATTCTGGGCAATTTTCTCACATTTATTATCCTGTTTACTAATTTTCACTTCCGATATATTTATTCAAGTGTTTAAACTGTTCATTGAGTATTTAATTTGTCATGATAGTTGTCATTTCTAGAAGTTGTATTTGGTTCTTTTTCAAGCCTGATTTTTCTTAAAACGTTTCTGATTCCTTCTTTTATATCTTTAATCGTTTTAAGCATATTTTATAGTTTATATTTGAAACTTTTGTAATTTTTTTAAAATATATTTTATTGATATTTTACAGAGAGGAAGGGAGAGGGATAGAGAGCTAGAAACATCGATGAGAGAGAAACATCGATCAGCTGCCTCCTGCACACCCCCCACTGGGGTTGTGCCCGCAACCAAGGTACATGCCCTTGACCGGAATCGAACCTGGGACCCTTCAGTCCACAGGCCGACGCTCTATCCACTGAGCCAAACCGGTTTCGGCGAAACTTTTGTAATTTAATATTGCCCTGCATTGTATCTGCTATATTATGGTGAATTGTATTTTAAATTTCATATACAGAGCTTGTCTTTAACAGAGCTTTATGGGAATACCACAGTGGGGCGTGGGTTGTGGACATGTTCTGTGGAATAGGTTTTTGTTTGCTTTTCCTTGTGTCCATGGATATTTCAGCCCAGTTCCAATTTTGAAGTTAATTTCTTAGCATGAGTGTTCCCAGACATGTATATGGTGTAGAGGGCAACTCCAAACTTAAAATTCTGTGTAATACAGGTCCATAGTTACACATTCTTGGGAAAACTTTACCCTTGTCCTAAACTCAGTTTAAGAGAGAGACTGATTTTCTTTTTCTGATGGGTATTGGCGTGCAGTTAAAGTAATCTACTTTTCTTTTATTTCTGGCCCTAGGGGATTTCCATTACTTTCCTGCAAGTGCAAAAAGGATGTTTGTTCTATTTTATTTAGCATTCATTTAGTAGCAAGAGGTTTTGAAAAAAATAAACACATCATGTTGCCAGACCCAGAAGTTTGTGGGAAATCATCTCCATTTATTTTAAAATAAACCATATAATGTGGAGTAATTTCAGTGTACCATTTACATGCAATGTATTTTAGAATATGAAACATTTTGAGATAAAAAATTTATTTACTTCCTTGTTTTAAACCACCTAGGAACTATTTTTTTTTCTAAATTTGCACTGGAAATTTCTTGAGACCCTGTTCAATCCTAAATCCTATACTGGAAACTTGAAGAAAGTGAGTATGGAATAACAGGAACAGAGGCTATTTGTGTATTTGTCAAAGCTCTGTTAGGAACAAATAACAGAAACTCAACTTCAAATGGTTTAAGTAAAAAGGGATAATTGTTGACTCAGATAAACAAAAAATCCTGGGGTTTATTTATATACAGTTAAGTTGACATGTTCAGAAAATGTCATTAGAATCAATCTTTTTAAATTTCTTGTGTCTACTTTTCTCTGTGTTGGCATCATTGTAATTTGGATTCTCCCCTATGGTAGCAAGATATTTTCCAACAGCTTCTGTTAAAAAGAGTCTCTTTCCCAGTCTAGAAAATATTCTGGGACTATGGCTTATTGGCCTGTGTTGAGTCACCTGTCCATCCCTAAACAGTCCAAGTGGCTGAGGCATGATATGCTCTGATTAGCCTGGTCCCTGGAGTTGTGGCGTGGGGTCAGCTTTGGTCAAACCACACAGGCTGAGAATGGAGGAGAGTAGTTCTCTGGGAGAAAAGTCAGAGTGCTGTCATCAGAAGAGATGGGGATGGAAGTTGGGTACACAAAGTATAAAACAAATGTCCTCAATAATCTGTCTAATTGCTTGTTGGTTTTTGCTGTTCCTTTCAGGACAGTGTTGAGTTTAGAAACATCTGCAGTCATCTGGCTTTACAGATCGAAGTACAGCAATTTGACAGAGATTTGAATGCTGCTCACCAGTGTTTGAAGACAATAGTTAAGAAGTTGATTCAGTCACTTGCTAACCTTCCTTCTGATGCTCATGTGGTAGCCTGTGCTTCCTTGAGACAGATCTTACAGAATCTCTCAGACATATGAGTGCTCAGGACACTGGAATCAAAACCACAGCTAAGCACTGCTAAGAAAACTAGGGACCGGGGAGAAACCAAGATGGCGGCATAGGTAAACACCTAAACTGCTGCCTCGCACAACAATTTCAAAACTACAACTAAAAGACAGAACGGACACCATCCAGAACCACAGGAAAGCTGGCTGAGTGAAAATTCTACAACTAGAAGGAAAAAGAAAAGCTCACAGAGAATTGGAGGTACGGCAAAGGGGCTTTGTGCGCGCAGAGAGGAAGGGCGGCTGAGAGCCTGGCTGACTTTCTCTGGCGGAAGGGGGAAGGAAGCCTCCGACCGCACTGAACCCCAGTTCCGGGCGAACCCCTGGGGACCCACGCTCTTACGGGGGGAGTCTGGACTCTCGGGCAGAGACTCGAGCTGGGAAAGGCAGAAGTCTGAAGGCGCGTGCGGGCCAATGCGCACAAAGGCTGCGGAGGTTGCCACAGGCTTTCCCTAGTGGAAGGGAGTCAGAGGATCCTGACTGCACTGAGCCCCAGTTCTGACTGCAGTGAACCCCAGTTCCAGGCGAACCCCTGGGGACCCATGCTCTTGTGGGGGGAGTCTGGACTCTCGGGCGGAGACTCGGGAGCCGGGGAAGGCGGAGGACTGAAAGTGCGCACGTGCGCGCGTGCCAGTGCGCACAAAGGCTGCGGAGGTTGCCACAGGCTTTCCCTAGTGGAAGGGAGTCAGAGGCTCCTGACGGCACTGAGCCCCAGTTCTGACTGCAGTGAACCCCAGTTCCAGGCGAGCCCCTGGGGACCCACGCTCTTGTGGGGGGAGTCTGGACTCTCAGGCGGAGACTCGAGCTGGGGAAGGCGGAGGACTGAAAGCGCACATGAGCGCAAGGGCAAGGCTGACAGGAAGCCAAGACTGAGACTCCACCCCATCCAAGCTGAGCACAGAGGCTATTGCAATTTGGCAAGTCTAATCCTATAAGGCTGTCTCCAGCACCGAACTTCTCCCAGCATAGACACAGCTGATCCTTACAGCCAACTGGCCCGGAGGTCAATTCTTCCCAGTGATACCAACAACAATAAAGACTTAATTACAACAAGGCTGTACACACAGTCCACAAAGGGGTGCACCAAGAGTGTCCACCTCAGGTTAACTGGGGAAGCAGACCCACTGGGCCATATTGGAAACCTAGCACAAATATCTACCTAACCAACTCAGGGAATCAGTGAAAATGCGGGGTCAAAGAATCAGATCACAAACGAAAGAAATGGAGGAAAACAAACGACTGGATATAGAATTCAAAACCACGGTTATAAGACTTTTTAAGAATATCCTAGAAAAGGCCGATAAATATAACGAGACCCTCGAAGATATGAAAAAGGACCAACTAGAAATTAAACATACACTGACTGAAATAAAAAATATTATACAGAGACCCAGAAACAGAATAGAGGAACACAAGAATCAAGTCAAAGAATTGAAATACAAAGAAGCAAAAAACACTCAACTGGAAAAAGCAAAAAGCAAAAAAAAAATCCAAAAAGTTGAAGATAATGTAAGAAGACTCTGGGACAACTTCAAGCGTACCAACACCAGAATTATGGGGGTGCCAGAAGAAGAGAGAGAGCAAGATACTGAAAACCTATTTGAAGAAATAATGACCGAAAACTTCCCCCACCTGGTGAAAGAAATAGACTTACAAGTCCAGGAAGCCCACAGAACCCCAAACAAAAGGAATCCAAAGAGGACCACACCAAGACACATCATAATTAAAATGCCAAGAGCAAAAGACAAAGAGAGAATATTAAAAGCAGCAAGAGAAAAACAGTTAATTACCTACAAGGGAGCACCCATACGACTGTCAGCTGACTTCTCAACAGAAACTATGCAGGCCAGATGGGAGTGGCAAGAAATTTTCAATGTGATGAATAGCAAGAACCTACAACCAAGATTACTCTACCCAGCAAAGCTATCATTCAGAATTGAAGGGCAGATAAAGAGCTTCACAGATAAGAAAAAGCTGAAGGAGTTCATCACCACCAAACCAGTATTATATGAAATGCTGAAAGGTATTCTTAAAGAAGAGGAAGAAGAAAAAAGTAAAGAGAAAAATTATGAACAACAAATACATATCTATCAACAAGTGAACCTAAAAATCAAGTGAATTAAAAACCTGAGGAACAGAATAATCTGGTGAATATAATAGAATCAGGGGCATAGAAAGAGTGGACTGATAATTCTCAGGGGGAAAGGGGTATGGGGGGTTCATGAAGAGAATGGACAAAAATCATACACCTATGGATGAGGACAGTGGGGGGGAGGTAAGGGTAGAAGGTGGGGTGGGAAATGGGTGGAGGGGAGCTATGGGGGGAAAAAAGAGAAATAATTGTAATAATCTGAATAAAGATTTATTTAAAAAAAAAAAAAGAAAACTAGGGACCTTCCCTTCCTAATTGAATCAGTAAACAATGTGATGTTTTGATTATCACTAAAGAGACACTTGATAAAATATATAGCAGTCTGACCAGTGGCATGTGTACCCTTATAGCATGTTGGAGAAAAAATTTTAAAACAGTAATTCACATTTTTAAATATGTTGTCATATTTGATGACTTTTTTTATGGAAACATATTCTACTTTGTGGAAGTAATTGGATTCTATATGTACATAAATATTTATTAATTCATATTAAGTATTCACATTACTTGAATGATACATGAATCTATATTTATATTCATGTAGACCTATGAGGTTTAATATGGTTATTCATATGATTAAAGATACATGTTTCTTAAAATTATCTTGAATAAATGGGGTTTTGGAATTGATATATTGTACTTACTCAGCACTTTATTTTTTGTTATGAGATTGATCTCGAACTATTGTAGGACCACATGTGTTGGTAATTATGAGTCCCAATCCTGGCATTAATAACTTACTGTTGGGCAGGAGAAGAGCTGCTTCTAAACCTTGTGCTTTCATATACTGCCTTGTAAATTTTGAATGATAATGAGCTATGAAGTACCAGGGATATATGATATGTGAATACAAATACTACAGTATTATTGAAGTCATATGGAAACATCTAGCCCTTCTTACTGTTTCTAAATATTCCACTTGAAGTAGGAAATTCTTGTGAAAAATAGGAAGGGTTGAATATACTGGCAGGTTTCCCTAAATACTTATAGTTATGTAAAAAGAGGGTGACTATTTCCACAATAATGATCTGTACAAGCTTAGGAGGAACTACATTTCTTGTTGTTTAATGACTGTGTTGAAAACCAAAGTACATTGAAATGCTACTTTTCCCTTAAAAATCTCTCTCTATATATTTATATATATAAAGAGGTAATATGCTAATTGGTCCTAACAGTGTCCCAGTCATGACCGTCAACAGGCAGGAGCTGGTGGGCGGGGATGGCGGCGGGGACTTGTGCCACCAGGTCATGAGGCTGCTGCGTGGGGCGGCCCCACTGGCCCATGGTGGCGCCGGCCTGGAGGGGGGGTGTCAGGATGGTGGCAGGGCCTCGGCGGAGAGCTCTCAGCACTCCTACACCAGGCTCTGAAGGCTCAGAGAGGAAGGGAGAGCACATAGGCAGTTAGGGGATTTAGGCCAGGAGGGGAGAGCAGTTAGGGCCATCAGGCCAGCAGGGGAGCAGTTAGGGGCATCAGGCAGGCAGGAGAGCAGTTAGGGGCATCAGGCAAGCAGGCAGGTGAGAGTTTAGAAGCCAGTGGTTCTGGATTGCGAGAGGGATCCCAGATTGGAGAGGGTGCAGGCCAGGCTGAGTGACCTCTCACCTCCATGCACGAATTTCATGCACCGGGACACTAGTATAATAGAAATGACATCAGATTTAGAAAAAAAAGAGTACAATGTATTTGTGCATCTTGTTTCCTAGAGGAATGAAAAACTGGATCTGTATGGTGAGAGTACATCTACTATTAAAAAAGAAAGTGTTAATGGTAATCAAAGCCTTTTAAATCCCACATACTCTAATCCTATTGCTTCCAAATATTTTCTTCCAGAATCTGAGGATGAAAGGTAAATATATTGCTTTTCTATAGATGTAGCTGACCATTGTCTAGCAGAAAATTAAATATATGAAACAATTCTAAATGAAAGATCAAAGGGGTGTGTGTGTGTGTGTGTGTGTGTGTGTGTGTGTGTGTGTGTAAAGGAAAGTGGGTCAGAAAGGAAGAGCATTTATTTCTTGGGAACAGTTTTTGCCTTTTAGTTTTCCTACTCCTAGGACACTTCAAGTCCTGAGAGTATTGCTGTGTTTTATTGATCAGTCTTTCTCTAGGGAAATTACCCAGAACTCTTCACTAAAGACCTGCCATTATTTGTAGGTTGCCTCCCCCATTGTGAACAGTAGCTCTCTCAATCAATATCAATATCAATATCAATATTAAGGTTTTTTTCTCTTACCTCAAGAAACATCAAGTGTTTTTGTTTTTTTATTCATGCTTGTGCTTTCCCCCCACTTTCAGTGTGTTTCCCATATACCAATTAAAATATCATGTATCTTTCTAGACCTGATTTGCCCACCCCAACCTCCATGAACCCTCCTGGGACATCCTAGTAGGACATGGGCTCTTCCTTCTGTGAACTTACATGAAGTACATTTTGTGATACTGAACAAGCATTTATCATTTACTATCTTATAGGATGGCTGTCCAAGATTGTCTTGCTGAGGGCAGGCATCTAGACATTTTGTATATTATATAGCAGCTACAGTTCTAAAAGTTCTTTGACCTTACTATAATTTCCATTGCCTTTACCACCTTTTTACATCCCCCACCCCAATTCTTACTTCTGTAGCTTACTTTCTATGGTCAGTCTGTATAACATTTGATTGTATGTGCCACCAATTTCCTTCTGTTATTTTCCTTTGGTTGAATGCTACATTAAACTCCATTCCTGGTCAAGACCAACTCTGCCTACTCCATGTCTGCACATGGATTTGTTTGTTTAATTGATGAAGGAAACTTTATTATTTTTTTTAATTCTTGAACTTTCTTTTTTTATTTAAGTACAGTTAATATATAATATTAGTTTCAGCTGTACAAAATAATGATTTGACATTTTTATACCTTAAATATGATCACAGTGCAAACTTATCACAATATTATTGACTATATTCCCTTCATATTTTTCACCCACCCCTCCACTCCTTCCTCTCTGGTATCTGTCATTTAAGTCTCTGTGTCTATGGGTCTGTTTTTTTTTTTTTTTTTTCAGATTCCACATATAACTGAGAGCATACAGTATTTATCTTTCTCTGTCTGACTTATTTTACTTAGCATGATATCCTCTAGGTCCATTCATGTTGTTGCAAATGGCAAAATTTCATGATTTTTTTTATTGTTGTGTAATATTCCATTGTGTTATATATTTACGATCCCTTTTGTTTTATCCATTTATCTAGTGATAGACACCTACAGTCTCTTCAAATGGTGTTGGAAAACTGGACAGATACATGAAAAAAAAATGGCACTGGGCCACTTTATTACACCACATACAAAAAGAAACTCAAAATGAATTAAAGAATTAAATATAAGGTCTGAAACCACAAACTCCTAGCAAATTATTTGACGTCAGTCTGAGTAATATCTTTTTGTTGTTGCTGTTGTTGTTTTACTGATTTCAGAGAGAGGAAGTAGCCTCCGGTCGGAGCAGGAGCAGGGAAGGTCCTCCTTATAACAAAAGGGAACACAGATATAAGGCACATCTGCTAGTGTGAAGATGAACATGCAGTTCTGATGGCTTTTATTTTCCCTGTGCAATCAGAAGCAAGGTTATCAGCTAAGAATGAGGAGGATGGAGAAGAACCAAGTTTGAGAAGGTATGGAATAACCCCATTAAACAGTAAATTGTCAAGGACAGCATTGAATTGTCTAGTAGACTTTCTATGACAGCACTATTCTATAGAATTATAAAGCAAGCCACATATAAAACTCCAAGTTTTTAATAGCCTCCTTAAAAGGTAAGAAGAAATGGTAAAATTACCAAATATGACAAAAGTGAATATACTCTTAAATAGTAACAGACATGATTATACTAGGAATATTGGAATGAGATGATTTAGGATTATGTATGACATTACAAGTGTCCTTATAAGGAAGAGGCAAAGGGAGACAATATAGGCAGAAGAGGAGACAACAATGTGACAGAGAGACAGGTTGAAATGATGTATCTACAAGTCAAGGAATGCTGACATCAAACAGAAGCTGGAAGAGGCAAAGAATGGATCCTCCCTTCCAGCCTCCAGCAGGAGAGCTGCCTGCTGATTACTGGATTTTGGACTTCTGGTCTCCAGAACTGTGAGAGAATTTCTGTTTTTAAGATACCCATTTGTGATCATTTGTTGCAGCAGCCATAAGAAATTAAATACACCTGTTTTCCTTTTTAGACTATAAGCACAGGCTATTATCTGTGGCTGTATCATCAGTACTATAGAAATGTCTGGCCAGAGTAGCAGCTCAATCAGTATTTGATGAATAAAAACATACAAGTCATGTGGTTAGTCATTGAAGCTTTTTTTAACCTTGGGATTTGATTCCTTTAGAAATTTCCCAGGTCTTATATATTTTCATAAATATCTAAACTCAAAGGAAAAAGTTGGACAATTTTAAAAGTTAAACTAATCAGCACATTTTGGTCAAGTTTTGAGTTAAGAATAATTATGTAGCTATTATTTAATAAGTGATTATTATGGTGACCATTGTAACAATGATTGTCCAGGCCACGCGAAAGAGCACATTTTCTCTTCTCTCTTACCTCAAAGACTGCATATACACTAGTGGTCAGATTATTATGATCTTTGAACGCATAATAATCTGGCCACTCAGTGTATATCCTATATAATAAAAGGCTAATATGCAAATTGTCCCCTCGACCAGGAGTTCGACCAGCAGGCAGGCCAGGCAACCGCCCATATCCCCTCCCCCTGGCCAGGCTGGCCGGACCCCACCCATGCATGAATTCATGCACTGGGCCTCTAACACACACACACACACACACACACACACACACACACACACACACATACATATACTGAGTGGCCAGATTATTATGTGTTCAGAGATCATAATAATCTGGCCACTCAGTGTATATACCTTTAAAAAGGAACATTTTAAGCTTTAATATTGTGGGATGCTTTAGTCCACAGCCATATCATCCTCATCACAACAAAAATAATTGTAATGAAAATTCTTAAATTTTTGTGGCTCCAGAAGTGTTTGGGGAAGATTTGGTCATCTTGGAGTCAGGCCACAGATTTAAATGCAAAACCATATAGTGCCCAGAGCAGTAGCATGCGTACACTTCGTGGATGTCTCTTCATAATGTTGAGAAAATTTGAGCCATGTGTTCTTTTTCTGCTGAACTTCCCTGGATATTTCACCCTCTCACTGCCATGGACTCATGTTTGAATGCTCTATAACAATGATTTATGGATGGTAGAATAAAGCTAGGGGCTATACAGGAACTTTCTAAGCAGAGCTGACAAGCAAGTGACTAACTAGTGCCTCCACCCTTTCTCTTGTCTTTAGATGTTCTCCTCATCCTCACTACCTTCTGTACTTTCTGAAAGCCCCAAGTCCTCCAGGTCAGCCAGATCTTACATCTTCTTGATTACACACCTTATATGTTTTTAAAAATGTTTTAATTGATTTTTAGAGAGAGGAAGAGAGAGAGAGAGAGAGAGAGAGAGAGAGAGAGAGAGAGAGAGAGGTGAAAGAAACATTGATCGGTTGCCTGCCATATACCCTAACTGGGGATCAAACCCACAACCTGAGTATGTGCCCTGACTGGGAATTGAACCTTCCCCTTTTTGGTGCATGGAATGACTTCCAACCAACTTAACCACACTAGCCAGGGCTCACATGTTATACTTTTTAATATACATTTTCATAATTTTTCTTCTGTGTCTTCAGAACCAGTTCTCTCCCTCCATTTAAATGCTTTCCTAACATATCTAACTGACACAGTTTTTCCTCAAAGTGGATTCCCTTCCTTGGTTTCAATGAAAACCTTTGGAGGGTAAGAAATCATTCAGATACTTATTTCATATAGAACACAGCACTTCAAGAATTAAGTCTTTCCTGTCTAAAAATTCCTTCCAAAAGTTGGACCCATTTTCTATTGTTCTTCATGCTCTTTATCACTTACGTGATAAATCTGAGAGGACTGTAAATCTGAGAGGAGTATAAATTCTGTCATCCATGAGTTTCAAGACATTTAATTCAGCAGAGCTTCAAATAAGAATTCCTTATAATCTAGATATCCTCATGGGGATCCCAGTGGTCCATTCTATAGCCCAAAGTGACCACAGTCCTGGTTTCACTTAGCTGTTATAGCCTTGATGTGTGTTACCAGAGAGTTTACCTTTGTCTGATGTGACTTGTTTAATGCTTTGCTCAATAGAAGTGATATTTAAAGCAGAACCATAGTTTATAAATTTCTTTACTTATAGACAAGCTCATATCTGCCCAATGCTTATAGTCATAAGTCAGGAGACACTTTCATGGTTGGCATAAATCTTTCCCTATACAGAATTAACACGAATTCATTCCTCTTGCTTTGATAATAATCTTCATGGCTTCATTTAAAGCATTATGAAATGTCTGTGGAGCATAAAGAGTATTTCTGGTGGAAAAATAAATCCAAAATGATCCTAAAAATTAGTAGAAAACAGTGTTGGCTTAGTTGCTACAAAGAGAAGAGAGGAGGTTCTACCAACCCCATCCCCTCCTGCATGTATCACACTAGCTCTGAATATAGCTAAAGAGTACAGGAGTTATAGCACACACTTGGGACACTCTGAAGTGTGTGTGTGTGTGTGTGTGTGTGTGTGTGTGTGTGTGTGTGTGTGTGATTTCCTGTAGCAAGAAATACATGGTTTCCAGGTGTCTCCTCTCACTTCTTTTATCCATTTCAGTCATTTGAAATATGAGTTGAAAAGATCTTTGAATGGAGATGTTTCTTTATTAACAACTAGAGGTCCAGTGCATGAATTCGTGCATGGGTGGGGTCCCTTGGCCTGGCTGGTGATCGATTGAGGCTGTCTGGCCCAGTTCCCGATCAGGGCCGATGGGGGCCAGGCGGCCAGGGAGGGACCGCAGAAGGGGTGCAGGGAGTGTCCGGCTCTCTCGCCCAGTCCTAATCAGCCAGACCCCAGCAGCAAGCTAACCTACCAGTTGGAGCATCTGCCCCGTGGTGGTCATTGTGCATCATAGCAACTGGTTGAGCAGTTGACCCAATGCTTGACTGATCGGTCGGACACTAAGCATATTACACTTTTATTATATAGGATTATACTTCCAAAAATAAGCAATCCCAGAATGACATACAATTCTAAGCAATGATTACATATCTAACATGTTCCTAAATGGGCTTTTGAGTCATGACTAATTATTACACCCTAATTTCCCAGGCTTTAAAAACAGTTCATCGTATATAATAAAAGGCTAATATGCAAATAGACCGAATGGTGGAACAACCGAACAACCTGATGTGCGCTGACCACCAGGGGGCATGTGCGAAACATGGTGGGCATTGGCTGTGGTGGGATGGTGGAGCAGTTGAGTGGGGGCACCAGACCAAGGGGTACCAGTTGCTGTCATCCAGGTGAGCCTCTGGTGGTTACTGAAAATTCTTTGCTCCCGTGTGCCACGGTCCCGCCCAGTGCTCACATCTGCTGCTGGCGCCAGCCCTGCTTGCACCCACTGCCAGTGCCAGAGCCACTGCTCACACCCACTGCCAGCGTTGGCCCCGTTCGCACCTGCTGCTGGTGCCCGGCGCTCGTCCAGATCACTCTGTGCCATTAGCAGGTACAAGTGGTGGCTGCCAGCCCTGATTGCTCCTGAGGGCTTCTCCACCTCCCCCTGCCCCTGAGGGGCAATCGGGGCAGCAGCCACTGCTTGTATCTGCTGCTGGCGCCAGCCCCAATTGCTCCATGCCGTCAGCAGGTGCTAGCGGGGCTGGCGCCATCAGTGCGTGGGAGCCACGGCAGTGGCTGCGAGGCTGCCAGCAGACAGGGGACCGTGGGGGCTGTGGTGGGAGGGGCCAGATGGGGGCATGGAGGATGGGCCAAGACCCGCCCCTGTGCCTACCACAGCCTTTCGGCCTACAGTTCCTTTCAAGGTGTGCAAATTCGTGTACTGGGCCCCTAGTTACAAATAAAATGAGTCCATGGGAAAATGAGGGTGGCCCTTAGCAAATCAATATCACTAATGAAGAATAGAGGTTATCAAGTAAATAACTCAGGCCCTTTTATATTTATCTAGATAACTCTTTATGCATTTATTTTTTTTACCCTTGTATTTTGGAATAATTATAGACTCATATTATTCAGAGATTACAGATTCATAGGAAGTTGCAAAATATAGTACCTGGGGTCTTGTGAACTCTTCACCGGCTTTCTCCAATGATGACATCTTATATGTCTGTAGTACAACAGCAAAACCAGGAAGCTGACATTGGTTCAATGATTACAGATTTTATTCAGTTTTCACATGTACTCATTTGTGTGTGTGTGTGTGTGTGTGTGTGTGTGTGTAGTTCTATGCAATTTGATTCCATGTACAGATTTCTGTAATCACAAGCAAAATACAGAACTGTTTCATCACTCCAAGGAACTCCCTTGTGCTGCCTTTTATAGTTGAATTCATACCACTGGCAACCACTAATTTGGTCTTCAGCTCTATAATCTTGTCATTCAAGAATGTTATATAAATGAAATTATACAAATGTAATCTTTTGAGATTGCCCCCCGCCCCACTAAGCATAGTGCACTTGAAATCCACCCAAGTTATCACATGTATCTACATTATTGAGCAGAATTCTACATTTATTTATTTTTTAAAATCTATTTTTACCACACTACATTCTAAAAATGTGATTTGGGGTGGGCTCACCAAAATAGAGTACAGCAAGATAAAAATAGGTAAGTCAGAAGATTAGAATCAGATGCAAAAAATATGAAGTCAGGACTAAGGTGAACACAAAATATACATAAAGAGTTGCTCAAAATTTTGGCTTTCAACTTCCTGATGGTCATTGAAAAGTAAAATCAAACAGAAATGCAGTTCATAGAGTGAAGACAGAGGCAAAAAAATTGCTCAGGGGCAGCACAGCCACTTCCAGTGCTCGAGCAAGAGGGGAGTCTTCCCCGGGAGGTATATCAGGAGACAGTGGCCAGCTAAACAATTCAGAAATAAAGTGAGACTCCATGAAAGGATGAGTGTTAATAAGACAAGGAGTTTCCTTGCACAATTCAAGAATCTGGTTACCTGCCTCCTTAGAACAATAGGATATAAACATTTTGTTCGAAGTTCACAGAAAGCCATTCATGTAATTGGATGTGAAATAATAAGTGGACAGAGGGCAGAGGTATCTGAACTGAAAAACCATTGTGCTTTCTTTCAAAGCCCAGTGAGGCCTCCCTTCACCTGGAGATGCAGAATAGAATGCCAAATGGAGATCTATGGGCCCAGTTGGAATGTAGATATGTTTTATGGGGCCCACAGAGGGTGATTTTGTCATCCATGTTTAAACATTGGGAGAATTCACATAATCTGGACTTTCAGTTTCTTTTGAAATGTTGAGGTGAAAACAGTACCCATGCATTTGGCTCTTAGCGGTCTCCTGCTCCCTGAGATGGGGCTTCCAGTCTCTTGGGAATTACTAGTAAGTGGTTGACACATGCTTTGAAACTCCTCATGGTCACAACTCGGACTGCTTCTCTCATTTAATTTAGGGGGCTGCCCCAGAGTTTACAACACCCCATCTAGACAGTCTGGAGGATTCACCTTGGGTTTCTGGGACCATGTTATGGACACTATATGCTGGGCCCTGGATTGGGTTGGCCAACTCTGGTTATTGCTCAGCCTTACCATGTCACCCAAGGGGCATAGAGACAACAGGGCTGAGATTTTCATAAGACAATAAATAGAAAGAGGCCTGCAAACTGGTCTTCTGTGACATCAAAGTTCATAATATAGCAATGTTTATTGTTTAATTTGAAGCAGACTCAATCTTTCCCTTTATTAATAAATAATATCTTCCACTTATTCACTTATTCGCCATGTTCCAGAAATCGTATGTATGTTATAAACATCTCATTTAATTACCATGATGGAAAACAGTATGGTGTTTACTAAAAAAATTAAAAATGGAACTTCCACTTGACCCAGTGATCCCACTTCTAGGATTATATCTTAAAAAACCTGAAACACTCATCAGAAAGAATATATGCACCCCTATGTTCATAGCAGTGCAATTTACAATAGCTAAGATTTAGAAACAGCCTAAGTGCCCATCAGCAGATGAGTGAATAAAAAAAAAAAAATTGCGGTATATTTACACAATGAAATACTACACATCAGTAAAAAAGAAAGAACTCTTACCATTTGCAACAGCATGGATGGACCTGGAGAGTATTACACTAAGCAAAATAAGCCAGTCAGAGAAAAATAAGTATCACATAATCTCACTCATATGTGGAATCTAATGAACAAAATAAACGGATGAATAAAAATAGACCCAGAGACATAGAAGCATGGAATAGACTGTCAAACCTCAGAGGGAAGGCAGGGGAAGATGGGTGGGAAGAGATCAACCAATGAACTTATATACATATATGCATAACTGTGGACACAGACAATGGGGTGGTGAGGGCCTGGGGTGGGGGCGGGAGCAGGCTGGAAGAGGTCAATGGGGGAAAGAGGGGGACTTAATGTAATACTTTCAACAATAAAGATTAAAAAATAAAACAAAACAGAACAGAAACAAAACAAAGGGGAATAGAGGAACAGAATGTAATAGCCCAGAAACAAACCCAAATAAACATATTGTATTGGATAGTAAAAAATTAAAAAAAAAAAAACCTACAGAAATAGTATTATCCTCATTTTATAGATGAACAATGTGTGACTTAGAGAGATGGAGAAACTGATCCAAACTCCCGCAGAAAGCAAGGTTGACACCAAGATACAATTTTTGTCAGTTTGGTTCCAACACTTTATGATCTTCCTACTGTGTCACATTGTTTTGCCCATTGTGGCTCATCGGTGGGTTGTTTTTTTCCTCTCTCCTTCACAAGAGAGAATGGGAAAAACAGTATGGCTTCTTTTGTCTCCCTGGATTGAAGAGAGTGCTAAGAAATCAAAGTAGAAAGTAGAAAGCATCAAAAGTGAGGAAACCTGAGTTCCAGTTCTGACTTCAGGGCGAAGTAATTGTGTGACTGCAAATATGTCTGTTGGCCTCTGGCATTTCAATTTGCTTGTTTGCACAAGGAGATAATAATCTCTCCATTCCAGATCCCTCTGATACTTAGCATGGATTGGCTAAGATAAGACATACAAAGGACTTTGAAAAGTTGTGATTTATTTATACATGCTAGGTATAATTGTGCTTATTATCATTAGTTTTTGATAAAAATAACATAGTTTTTAGGAATAAATAAACAACATATAAGTAAATATTCATTTATATGGATGAATAAAAAACATAACTTACATGTATAAATTAAAATTCAATTTAGTCACAAAAATTACAACAGTTCTCCCCCAAATATTAATGGATTTGTGGATGGATGGATGGATGGTCTGTGTTGCTTAGTACTCCATCAATATCAGTCCTGGCTTTTTCTAGACTGAGACTAGATTGGGTTGTAGAGAAGAGCCAAGGACTCATGGATTCAACTTCCATTTCACTTTCTTGTTTTCAAAATTCATTTTCTCAATAAAAGAACTTTATAAAATGTATTCAGTATTCATATATGGAAATTCTGCTAAGTGTGTAAGCTCTAGGTGACAAAAATGACAACCATCAAAGTCTTCATTGGATCCTTAAAGGGAAAGCATTCACTTATTTCAGGCTGATACAATGAATTTCCACATGTGGACTCCTCTCCCAAACCCACATGACAAATACCATAAGCTAAATATTTCCAACTGAAGTTCTGTCCTTTTAAGTGATTTCTACATTTCTACTTGACAAGAGAGCACTTGAAATATTTTGGTAGTGACAATGACTTTGCTCAAACTTTCCATGTTGAAATTTAAACCAATTAAAACTACATATTGCTTAAAATGGCATTTTTTGTGTTTTCCTTTTTGTTATTCTGGACATGAAATATGGATGTGCAGGCTCTTTAATACAAATTGGCTATTTATTTCAAAGATTAAAAAAATCACATTTGCTCTTTCATTTGAAAATAGATAAGAATACCTTTATGGGAAACATTTTGGGTTCTGGTCAAGATGGCAGAGTAAGTAGATGCTGTACATACTTCCTCCCATGACCACATCAAAATTACAGCAAACTTGCAGAACAGCCAACCTGGATTACCATCTGAAGACTAGCTGAACAGAAGTCCTATAACAAGGATACAATGAAGCCACATTGAGACTAGTAGGAGGGGTAGTGATGCAAAACGGCTGGTTCCACACCCA
Organism: Plecotus auritus; assembly: GCF_963455305.1. Lineage (NCBI taxonomy): Eukaryota > Metazoa > Chordata > Mammalia > Chiroptera > Vespertilionidae > Plecotus > Plecotus auritus. The sequence continues at coordinate 95,253,347 of NC_137772.1, read as the reverse complement.
CGTGTGGCAGTTGAGAATCTGGAGGGATATCTCAGTAGCAAAGGTCCCCTGAAGAGCAAGGAATCTCATCCCCATGACTGGCTCCCAGCCAAGAATACCCATGCCAGAAAGAGGAGCCCACATAATATCTGGCTGTGAAAATTAGTGGGGATTTCCATCTATCCTGGTGAGACAGAGGATGCTGGAAACCCAGGTGTCCCCTTAAACAGCCCGTGCACAAACTCTCACTCACAGGCTCTCATCCTCAGCTCTGGCAGAGGAATAGTGGCTTGGCGTGGAGAGGGGAGGCTCCAGAGACATACAGGGAAAAACTGACTTGTGTGCTTCAGAATGAGAACTGGGGGGATGGCTGCCATTGTTCCTGAATTAGGTCTTCCTCCCTCATGGCCAAGTCTGATTCTGCATTAGCCTGGTGAACCCCACTAGCTTCACCCTGATAAGTCCCTGAAACCCCACCCCACTGTACAGTTTGACAGGCTCCAGATTGGTGGTGGCTGGCCTCTGTATACCCTGAGACTTTTGGTGAGTGACCTCAGGCTCAGCATGGCACCAAACCTAAATTTGCATTAACCTGTTGAACATCACTCACTTTACATTAGAGACTCCCTGAGGCCCTGTCTAACCCAACTTGTATACCGACTGCGGCTTTTCCAGCAGCAGGACTAAGGGTGCCTTGTGCCTTTTGCTGACCTGCCCCAGGCCCAGTACTGGTGGCAGCTGGCCTTGGTTTGCAGCAGGGTCTCTTTCACATATATCCAGCCTTAGAAAAGCTATCAACTGTAGATTGTTTTGTAGCTCCTAATGAGTAGCTCAGGTCCAGTCACAGGAAGGTCTAATATTGACCTGCACTGGAGTCCTTCCTAAGAGATCCCAGAACCAATACACTCAGTGTGAATGCCGCATCCATTTGCAGCTAGGGTTCAAGGTCTGGAGAAGGGGCTGATGCACAAATGAATACACTAGACAAGAAATATAAATTTAGAAGTCATGGGGGAGCCAGGTGGAGACCTTTCTCTAGTGGAGAGGCTCTCTGAAACCCCGGGCCCATCAGCTTTTATTTACTTGAACACACATTTGCCCTTTAGGAATGCAAACAGGCATATCAATGGTAAAGTTTGGTAAACAATAAAAGGATTATCATGTTAGGGGATTGCTTCAGCTATTCAGCCAATAGCAGGGCAATATTATGCTGATTTTTCAGCCCTGCTGAATATCAAAGTCCATTAGCTATCCAGCAGACTTCTCGCATAATTATGCTAACTACTGTTGGTCTTTGCCTCCGGCAACTCAGTAACTGGCTTCAGACCACAACAGAGAACCACCCAATTAGCTCCACAAGCAGTACACCAAAACAGTAGTTTTGGCAGGCAAAGACCCCACTAGGGCAAATTCCACTCCATGGGGCTAGACAATCATTACAGCCAATCAGCCTGAGGGTTAATCCCATCTACTGATATGCCAACAGCAATCAAGGCTCAACTATAACAGGAGGACACACATAATCCACACAAAGGGATATTCCTGGATTACTCAGTTCAGGTAACCAGGGAGACTGTGGCACTGTACCCCACAAGAAACCTACTACATCAGGCCATCATGCAAAGACTGGGAGATGTAGCAGATCTACCTAATATGTGGTAACAAATGCAGAGAGGCAACCAAAATGGAAAAACAAAGAAACATTTCCCAAATAACAAGCAGAAGAAATCCCTAGAAGAAGAGCTAAATGAAATGGAGGCAAATAATCTACCAGAAACAGAGTAACAGAGTATAAAACACTGGTTATAAGCAAGCTCAAGGAACTCAATGAGAACTTAAATAAAAAGATAGCACAAAAAAGGACATAGAAACCATGAAAACAACTAGTCAGAAATAAAGAAAACAATCACTAAAACAAAGAATGCACTAGAAGGAATCAATAGCAGATTAGATAAAGCAGAAAAATGAATCAGTGATTTGGAAGACAAGATAACAGAAAACACACAATCAATACAGCAAAGAGGAAAAAAAGAATTAACAAAAAATTAGGACAGTTTAAGGGACCTCTGGGACACATCAAACATAACAACATTAACATCATAGGGGTGCCATAAGGGGAAGAGAAAATAACAAGGGATTAAGAAACTACCTTAAGGAGGAGACAAAATGGTAGCAGAATAGATGGATGTGTCCTGAGCCTTGTCCTGGAACAGATAGAACAAGCAACTAGATCGAATAACATCCACCCCAAATTGGCGAAGTAGACTCAGCTGGTGAGACAATTTGCCAGCTGGGAAGGGCAGAGGATGCCTGGAGAATGGTAAAATCAGGGATCTGGGCTGGTGAGAACTGCGAGACCTCTAAGCCCAGAGGGTCAGAGGGGAACCGCACAGCACAGAGGCCGCATCCCTTGGGACAGGCGTAGCGTCTGTCTGTGGAAAGGAGATCTGCAGGACTGCTGGCAGCAGGGGATTCTAGATATGGGTCCACAGCCATGTGAAACTGAGCTCAGAGGGGGCAGCCTGGATAGCCGCCCAGGCCACACTGTGCCGGGAGGAGAAGGGCTTGCAGTGGCACAGCTCTTTCCCCTATTTTTGGTCATTGCATTTGTTTGCTGAATCTAGTTCATAGGACCTTTCAAATATAGACACTCACTAATGGCTGAGGTGCAGGTAGAGGTGCAGACTTGTGGAGTCTGGGGAGAGGAGAGGGTCAGGGAGAGGTCGCGAGTCTGGCGCTGAGTCATACCTGATGTGCCAGACCTAGGCAGCCATTTTCTCCTGAAGAGATAGCCCCTCCCTGCATTCTGCAGGCAACCAATACAGCCACACCCAGACTACACCCTAAATGGTACAAAGGATACAACAACAACAACAAAAAATCTGAATAGTCCCTGAGAGTCCTCAGGGTCTGGACTAAAGAGAGGCCTTCAGTCCCAGCAACAGGAAACTGAGAAGTGGCAGACAGTACAGAAGAGTGGGATCTTAAACCAGCCCTCATGGGGAATTAAAAATTGGTGGAAAGGAATGACACTTTATTTTTTCATTTTTATTTTATTTTATTATTATTTCATTATCATTTTTCTTTTTTTTCATTTGTTTCTTTATTTTCTATTTCTTTTTGCATTATTTTTCATCATTCTAATTTTTCTTATTTTATGCTATTTTTAAATTAATTTTAAAAAAGCTTTTTTATTATTCTTTTTCTTCTCTTTCTCTTTCTTCTTATCCACTCATCCTCTTTTTACTTCCTCTATACTGAACTGAGGTCCTCCCCATATTCATCCAATTTCTTAACCTTACTTTCTGTATATAAGATTCAGCCCCCACACTCTTTACCAGGTATTTGGTGTTTGTATGTTTTAGTTTATCTGTTTGTTCTCTTGTGTTTGCTCCATATATATTTATATATTTTTTCATTTTTCTTCTTTTTTTCCCCCTCTAATACCATTTTTTCCTCTCTTTAATATCATTTGTGCTCTCTTTTCTCTCCCCTAATTCTCTTTTCTCTGGTGGTCACTTATATTGGGATTATTGGTGTTGTGAGTACATTCGTGTTTTGTTTTCTTTGTGTCATGTCTTGTTGAGGTGAATTTTATTCTATTTGACAAATGTGGTAGAGATCAAACCACAGAATCAGACACCCAGAGAGGAGACTCCATCCACAAATGGGTCAATAACAGTCCAGACCCAACTACAGAGGCAGGAAGAAGGCGGCAGTGAAGGAGAGAGCGTGAGTGAGTGAGGGAGCAAAAGAGGAGTGTGTGGACATGTGGTGTGTGTGTGTGTGTGTGTGTGTGTGTGTGTGTCACAGTTATATCCCACAGGACATTCATGGGCAGGCTGACCAGGCTCGCCTAACCAGGCAGCCTCTGCTATCATTGAAAATAGTCACAGAGCAGCCAGCTCCTCTGCAGAGGCTGCACCTTTTGAAGGGGAGAGCTGCTGTGACTGAGAGACCAACCTCACCTCCACCCAGGGTGCCCTCAGATAACACCCGGGACTCTACAGCTCCACCCACCAGGGACCTGCTGCCTCGGCTTCAGTCCCACAGTCACTGAGACTCAAACCACCCCGGGCATGGGCTCCTGTGAGTTCTGAAGCATGCTCCCCTCTGGACAGCCCAACACTTTAGCCCAGGGCACCACGACCATGGAAGCAGCAGCCACGTGAGAAGCCTGCCCCTGTCAGAGGAGCAACAGCCATGTGAGCTGCCAACCCCCATCTGAACAGCAGCAGCTGTATGAGCGGCCTGCCCCCCACCTGAGGAGCAGCAGCCTTACACGCAGGCCACCCCCATCTGAGGAGCAGCAGCTTCATGAGCAGCCTGTCTCCATTTGAGGATAAGCAGCCACTGTCTGAGGAGCAGCAGCTGCATGAGCAGTTTGCCCCGATCTGAGGAGTAGCAACCCCATGAACAGCCTGTCCCTGTAGTAGGAGCAGCAGCCCTGTGAGCAACCTGCCCGAGTCCATGGAGCAGCAACTGCATTAGCAGTCCACCCCTGTCCAAAGGAATAGCAGCTGTGTGGAGATTGCCCCTGTCTGAGGAGCAGCAACTGTGTGAGCAGCCTGCCCCCACCATCCAGAGGAACCACCACTGGTGCAAGCAATGCCTACCAGAGGAGCCACTGCCAACTGAGGAGCAGCCCCTACATGACTCAAACCTAGATCCTTCAGTGAGAGCAAAAATGGGAGACAAAGAAACCCCTAAAGAATAGGAGGAATCGCCAGAAAAGCAGCTAAGTGAAATGGATGCACGCAATATGTCAGAAAAAGAATTCAGAATAAGGGTCATACAGTTCATAAACGGGAGGGCTGAAAAAAAACAACAACAACTTATGTAAAAATCAAGAAGAAATACAGAATGATATAGCTGCAATAAAAACACCATGGAAAGTTTCAACAGAAGACTAGGAGAAGCAGAGGACCAAATTACGAATTAGAAAACAGGGAAACAAAACACACCCAAACTGAACTACAATTGGAGAAAAAAATTAAAATACAGGAGGGGAGCCTAAGGGAGCTTTGGGACAACATGAAACAAAGCAACATATGAATAATAGGGGTGCCAGAATGACAGGAAGAGGAACAAGGGTTTGAAAACCTATTTGAAGAAATAATGTCAGAAAACTTCTGTGATGTGGGGAAGAAAAAAAAGTCACACAAGCACAGAGAGTCCCAAACAAGATGAACCCAAAAAGACCCACACCAAGACACACTGTAATTATGATGGCAAACGTTTGGGACAAAGCAAGAATCTTAAAGGCTGCAAGAGAGATACAGAAAGTTATGTACAAGTGATATCTCATTAGATTATCAAATGATTTCTCAACAAAAAAACATTAGGCCAAAAAAGAATGGAAGGAAATTTACAAAGTGATGCAAAGCAAGGGACTGAATCTAAGAATACTCTATCCAGCAAGGCTATCATTCAAAATTGAAGGAGAAATAAGGAGCTTCACAGACAATAAAAGGCTAAGGGAGTTTATCACTACAAAGCCAGCAATGCAAGAAATGTTAAAGGGACTGGTGTAAAAGCAAGAAATAAAAAGGGAAGAAGGAACACAGGCACAAAAATGGCTACAAACATGTGCCTATCAATAATAACTTTAAATGTAAACAGATTAAATGCTCCAATCAAAAGACATTGAGTGAGTGAATGGATAAAAAATATGACCCATATTTATGCTCTCTATAAGAGACCCATCTCAGAACAAGGCACTCAAACAGACTAAAAGTGAAGGGATAGAAAAATATCTTTCAGGCAAATGGAAAAGAAAAAAAAAAAAAGCTGAGGTAAAAATACTTATATCTGACAAATTAGACCTCAAAGTGAAGGTCATAACAAGAGATAAGGAAGGCCACATCATAATACTAGAGAGATTGATACAACAAGAGGATATAACCCTGGTTAACATATATGCACCCAATACAGGAGCACCCAAATACATAAAAAAAACTCCTGGAAGATATCAAGGGAGAGCTCGACAAAAATACAAGCATAGAAGGGGACTTTAGTACCCCACTGACATCACTGGATAAATCCTCTAGACAAAGAAATCAGCAAAGAAACAGCAATAGTAAATGACTCACTAGATCAGATGGACCTAATTGACATCTTCAGAACATTTCACCCAAAATCCACAGAATATCCATTCTTCTCAAGTGCACAAGGGACATTTTCAAAGATAGACCACATACTGGGTCACAGGAAAAGTCTCTCCAACTTCAAGAAGATTGAAATCATATTAAGCATCTTCTCAGAACAATGGCATAATATTAGAAATAAACTACAAGAAAAACAATCAAAAACATTCAAACACTTGGAAGCTGAATAGCATGCTATTAAACAATGATTGGATAAACAAAGAGATCAAAGAAGAAATTAAAAATATCCTGAAAATGAATGACAATGAAAACATAACAATCCAAAATCTATGGGACACATTGAAAGCAGTCCTGAGAGGGAAGTTTATAGCTCAACAGGCTTACCTCAAAAAACAAGAAAAAATGGGAATAAATCATCTAACTATACAACTTAAACAATTAGAAAGAGAGCAATAAGAAAAGCCCATAGTGAGGAGAAGAACGAAGAAAATAAAGATTAGAGCAGAAATAAATGACATAGAAACAAACAAACAAAAATTTACAAAAAACCAATGAAACCAAGAGCTTGTTCTTTGAAAGGATAAACAAGATTGATGAACCTACAGCCAGGCTCACCAAGAAGCAAAGAGAGAGGACCCAAATAGACAAAATCAGAAATGAAAGAGGAAAAATAACAACAGAACCCACAGAAATACAAAGGATTGTTAAAAAATACTATGAACATCTGTATTCCAACAAACTAGACAACCCAGAGGAAATGGACATATTCCCAGAAAAATACAACCTTCCAAAACTCAATCAGGAAGAATCTGAATATCTCAATAGTCCTGATAACTGTGGAGAAAATTGAAGCACTCATCAAAGGCTTCCAGCAAACAAAAGCCTGGGTCCAGATGGCTTTACATGGGATTTTTATCCAACATTCAAAGAAGAACTAAAACCTATCCTTCTCAGACTATTCCAGAAAATTCAAGAGGAAGGCAAACTTCCAAGCTCATTCTATGAAGCCAGCATTACCCTAATACCAAAACCAGATAAAGACAACACAATGAAAGAGAATTACAAGCCAATATCCCTCATGAACATAGATGCCAAAATCCTCAACAAAATTCTAGCAAATCTGATCCAGAATTACATCAGAAAGATCATACACCATGACTAAGTAGGAATTATCCCAGGGATGCAAGGTGGTACAATATTTGCAAATCAATAAATGGGATATATCACATAAACAAATTGAGAGACAAAAATCACATAGTCATATCAATTGATGGAGAAAAACCATTTGACAAAATCCAACACCCTTTCTTGAAAACAAACCCTCAGAAAAATGGAAATAGAGGGATCATATCTCAACATAATAAAAACCTTATATGACAGATTTACAGCCAACATCATACACAATGGGCAAAAAATAAAACCATTTCACCTAAGAACAGGAATGAGACAGGGATGCCCACTTTCACCACTCCTATTTGACATAGTACTGGAGGTGCTAGCCATGGCAATTAGACAAGAAGAAGAAATAAAAAGTATCCAAATTGGAAAAGAAGACGTAAAACTGTCATTATTCACAGGTGACATAATGTTGTACATAGAAAACCCTAAAGACTCCATCAAAAAATATTAGACTTAATAAATGAATTCAGACATGTAGCAGGACACAAAATTAACACCAAGAAATCTGTGGCATTTTAATACACCAATAGTGAACTTGCAGACAGAAAGATTAAAAAAACAATCCCATTTACCATCCCATCAAAAAAATTAAGATACCTAGGAATAAACTTAGCTACTGAAGTAAAAGACCTGTACTTGGAAAACTACAGGACACTGAAAAAAGAGATAGAGGAAGGCATAAACAGATGGATGAACATACTGTGTTTATAGATTGGTAGAATCAATATCATGAAAATGTCCATACTACTCAAAGCAATCTATAGATTCTATGCACTCCCCATTAAAATACCAATGGCATATTTCACAGACCTAGAATGAACTCTCCAAAAATTCATCTGGAATAAAATAAAAAAAAAACAAAACCCGTATAGCTGCAGCAATCCTGAGAAAGAAGAACAAAGTAGGAGGGATCTCAATACCATATATCAAGCTGAATTACAAAGCCACTGTTCTCAAAACTGCCTGATTCTGGCACAAGAACAGACATATAGACCAATGGTATAGAAAAGAGAACCCAGAAATTGACTCAAACCACTAAGCTCAATTAATATTTGACAAAGGAGGCATGCACATACAATGGAGTCAAGACAGTCTCTTCAATAAATGGTGTTGGGAAAATTGGACTGTTACATCAAATAAATGAAACTAGAACACTAACTTACAACATACACAGAAATAAACTCAAAATGGATAAAGGACTTAAATGTAAGATGGGAAACAATGAAAATATTAGATGAATCCACAGGGGACAAAATCTCAGACATATGCCGAAGCATTATCTTCACTGATACAGCTCCTAGAGTAATGGAAACTAAAGAGAAAATAAACAAATGGGACTACATCAAAATAAAATGCTTCTGTACAGCAAAAGAAAGCACCAACAAAACAAGAAGAAAGCCCACTGCATGGGAGAAGATATTTGCCAATGTCATCACCGGTAAGGGTTTAATCTCCAGCATTTACAGGGAACTCATACAACTTAACAAAAGGACGATAAACAATCCAATAAAAAAATGGGCAATGGACCTAAATAGATACTTTTCAAAAGAGGACATAAGAAGGCCAAGAGACATATGAAAACATGCTCAAAGTCACTAATCATCTGAGAGATGTAAATCAAAATGAAAATGAGGTACCAACTCACACTTGTCAGAATGGCTATCATCAACAAATCAACAAACGACAAGGGCAGGCAAGGATGAGGAGAAAAAGGAACCCTTGTTCACTGCTGGTGGGAATGCAGACTGGTGCAGCCACTGTGGAGAACAGTATGGAGTTTCCTCAAAAAACAAAAAATGGAACTCCCATTTGACCCAGTGATCCCAGTTTTAGGGATATATCCCAAGAAACTAGAAACACCTATCAGAAAGGATATATGTACCCCTATGTTCATAGCAGCATAATTTAACATAGTTAAGATTTGGAAACAGCCTTAGTACCCATCAGCAGATAAGTGGATTAAAAACTGTGATACATCTACACAATGGAATTCTCCGCTTGGTAAAAAAAGGAATTCTTACCATTTGCAACAGCATGGATGAAACTGGAGAGCATTATGCTAAGCAAAATAAGCCAATAAAAGAAAGATAAATATCCCATTATCTCACTCATTTGTGGGATATAATGAACAACATAAACTGATGAACAAAAACAGATCCAGAGACAGAGAAGCATTGAGCAGACCATCAAACCTCAGAGGGAAGGTAGGAGAGGGTGAGGGTAAAGGGGAGAGATCAACCAAAGGACTTGTTTGCCTGCCTTTAAGCCTAACCAATGGACACAGACACCAGGGGGTGGGGAAGGAGGTAAGGGCATAAGTGGGAGGGGGTGGGGGTATAATGGAGGGTAAGGACACATATGTAACAGCTTAATAAATAAAGAAAGAAAAGGAAACTACCTTAAGAAATAATGACTAAAAACTGCTATAATCTAGAGAAGAAAATAGATATACAAATCCAGGGAGCACAGAGGGCTGCAACAGGGAGAACTCAAAGAGACCCACACTAAGACATCCTATCTAATAAAAGAGTAATATGCAAATTGACCATACCTCCGCTACACCTGCAAGCCACGCCCACAAGCCACGGCCACCAGCCAATCAGGAGCGAATATGCAAATAAACCCAACCAAGATGGCTGCGGCCACAGAGAGCAGGAGGGAGGCTTGGGAAGCCAAACTTTCCCCCTGCCCTTGCTGACCTAGGCCTCCACTCCAAGCTACAAAGTTTTAATTATAGTAGATAAATAAATCCCAACGTAAATGGCAGCAGCCACAGAACTGGAGAGAGCAGGAGGCTAGGGTTACCCCCAGCGATGGAGGAAGCCAAGCTTCTGCACCCCTGACCTGCTTTGGCCTCTGCTTAAGGCTACAAAGTTTCAATTATAGAAGATAAATAAATCCCAACAGAAATGGCTGCTGCCACGGAGCGAGCAGAAGGCTTGGCTCTGCTCCAGGCTACAAAGTTTCAATTGTAGAAGATAAATAAATCCTAGATACCAGGGCCTCCACTTGGGTCACTGGGGGGTGTGGCCGGGCTGCAAACCATCACAGGCCCCTCACCCAGGCCGCCTCACACCCCAAGGGAACCCCCACCCTGATCTGGGACACCCTTCAGGGCAAACCAGCTGGCCCTCACCCATGCACCAGGCCTCTATCCTATCTAATAAGAGTAATATGCAGATTGACCGTCACTCCAACACACAAGATGGCTGCCCCCATGTGGTTAAAGATCCTGCCCCCATGTGGACACAAGATGGCCACCACAAGATGGCCAGCAAGGGAGGGCAGTTGTGAGGGATCAGGCCTGCAAGGGAGGGCAGTTGGAGGCAATCAAGCCTGCAGGGGAGGGCAGTTAGGGGTGATGAGGCTGGCAGAGAAGGGAAGTTGGGGGTCACCGGGCCTGTAGTGAAGGGCAGTTGGCGGGGACCCAGGCCTGCAGGGGAGGGCAGTTAGGGGCAAACAGGCCTGAAGGGGAGGGCAGTTAGGGGCAAACAGGCTGGCAGGGGAGCAGTTAGGCATCAATCAGGCTAGCAGGGGAGTGGTTAGGGGTGATCAGGCTGGCAGGCAGAAGCGGTTAGGGGCAATCAGGAAGGCAGGCAGGTGAGCAGCTGGGAGCCATCAGTCCCGGATTGTGAGAGGGATGTCCGCTGCCCGTTAGGCCTGATCCCTAGCAGGATCAGGCCTAACGGGCAGTCGGACATCCCTCGAGGGGTCCCAGATTGGAGAGGGTGCAGGCTGAGCTGAGGGACACTCCCCCACCCCGTGCATGAGTTTCGTGCACCAGGCCTCTAGTATCATAATAAAATGGTAAAGGTACCAGTAAATTACAAAGAGAGAATCTTTAAAGCAGCAATATAAAAGCAGTTATTTAATTACAAGTGAGCTCCCATAAGATTGTCACCTGATTTCTCTACAGAAGTTTGCAGGCCAGAAGGGATTGGCATGAAATATTCAAAGTTATGAAAAGCAAGGTTCTACAATCAAGAGTACTCTATCCAGTGAGGCTATCATTTAGAATTGGAGAGATAAAAGAGCTTCCCAGACTAGAAAAAGTTAAAGGAGTTCATATCATTACAAGTAATGGTAAAGGGACTTCTTAAAGAAGAAAGGACAAAAAAAAGAACATGCATATGAATAATAAAATGGCAATCAATACCAAGTTATCAATAATTACTTTATGTGTAAATGGATTAAAAGCTCTAATGAAAAGACATGGGTAGCTGAATGGACAAGAAAACAACAGCTGTACATATTCTGTCTGTAAGAGACCCTCAGCATATTGAAAGCCACGCAGACTAAAAATGAAGGGATGAAAAGAAATATTTTATGCAAATGGAAAAAATGCTGGGATAGCAATATTTATATCAAACAAAATAGACTTTAGAATAATGGCTGTAATTAGAGACAAAAAGGACATTACATAATGATAAAGGGGTCATTCCAACAAAAGGATATAACCTTTGTAAACATTTTTGCACCCAACCTAGGAGCATCTTAATATAAAAAGCAAATCTTGATGGACATAAAGGGAGAGATTGACATTAATATAGACATAGTAGAGGACTTTAACATCTTGTTAACTTTGATAGATCTACCAGACAGAAAATCAACAAGAAAACAGCAGCCTTAGATCAGAGCATTTTACCCCCAAAACAGCAGAACATATATGCTTCTCAAGTGCACATGGACTATTTCCCATGATAAACCATATGTTAAGCCCCCAAAGAAGTTTCAGTAAATTAAAAAATATTGAAATCATATCAAGCATCTTCTCTGACCACAATGGTATGAAACTAGAAATCAATTACAAGAAGATAAAACTAAAAAGCACACAAACTCAAGGAGGCTAAATAAAATGCTATTAAATAATGAATGGGTTAATAATGAGATCAAAGAAGACATCAAAGGGTACTTTGAGAAAGATGGAAATGAAAACAAAATGACCCAAAATCTATGAGACATAGTGAAAACATTTCTAAGAGGAAAATTCATAGTAATACAGGTCTACTTCAAGAAATAAGAAAAATCTTAAATGAACAATATAACCTTATATGTAAAGGAACTAGAAAAAGAACAACAAACAAAGCCCAAAGTTAGTAGAAGGAAGAATATAATAAAATTTAGAGTGGAAATAAACAAAATAGAATCTAAAACACACACAAAAGATAAATAAATAGGAGTTGGCTCTTTGAGAATACAAACAAGATTGATAAATCTTTTTAAGACTCATAAAAAAAAAAGAGAGAGAGCACCTAAATAAATAAAATCAGAAGTGAAAGAGAAGTGACAACTGACACCATAGAAATAAAAAGGATTATAAGAAAATACTACAAACAATTATATGCCAACTAATTGGAAAAGAAATTAAAAATGGATATGCATTATGACCCAGCAATTCCACTTCTCGGGACTTATCTGGAGAAACCCAGAACACAAAATCAAAATAATATATGCACCCCCATGTTCATTACAGCATTATTTCCAATAGCCAATCTATGAAAGCAACCCATGTGCCCATCAATAGATGAGTGGGTAAAAAGCTGTGGTTCATATATATAGTGGATATTAATTGGCCCTAAAAAATTAAATCCTACCATTTTCAAAAGCCTGGGTGGATCTAGAGGGTATTATGTTCAGTGAAATATGTCATTCATAGAAAGTCAGATATCATATTATTTCACTTATATGTGGAATCTATAGAACAAAATAAAAAAAAAAAGATTGAGACAGACTCATAGACAGACAGCAAAGTGATGTTTGTCAGCCGGGTTGGGGGTAGAAGGATTGAGTTAAAGAAGTGAAGAAATCAAAAGCACAAATTGGTAGTTACAAAATAGTTAAAGGGATTTAAATAAAGTATAGGACATGTAGTCAATAATGTGATACTGACTATGTATGGTGTCAGGTGCAGTACTAAAATATTGAAAGCAACACCATGTAAAGTATATGACTGTCTAACCACTAAACTGTACACCTGAAAGCAATACAAAATAAAATTGAAAGGAAAAAATACAATTATATGCCAACAAATTGAACAATCTGGAAGAAATAAATGCATTTTCAGAATTATACAATCTTGCAAGACTAAATAAAGGAGAATCAGAAAATCTGAACAGACTGATTACTACTAATGAAATTAAATAAGTAATCAAAAAACTACCAACAAAAGTTCTGGACTAGATGGCTTCAAAAATGTATTTGCAAACATTCAAAGAAGAATTAACACCTATCTTCTCAAAGTATTCCAAAAAATCAAGAGAAGGGAAGGCTCCCAAGCTCATTTTAAAATGAGCATTACAAACAATAACAATTATAGATCAGTATCTCTAATGAACAATGATGCCAAAATTCTCAACAAAATATTAGCTAACCAAATTCAATAATACATTAAAAAGATTATACACCAAGATTTAGTGGGATTTATTCTTGGGATACAAGGTTAGTTCGTATACTCAAATCAATTACTATGGTATACCACATAAACAAAATGAAGAATAAAAATCATATGATCAATAGATGCAGAAATTGTACTTGACAAAATCCAGCATTAATTTATGATAAAAACTCTCAGCAAAGTGGTAACAGGGGGAATATTCCTTAACATGATAAAGGCCACACTTGACCTTAGCCAAAAGGTTAAGAAGTGATATATAATAAAGGCCATATATGTCAAACCCACAGCTAACATCATAGTCAAAGGGGAAAAGCTAAAAGCGTTTTTCTTAAGATCAGGAACAAGACAAGGATGTCCACTTTTATTCAACATAGTATTGGAAGTCCTACCTACAGCAAACAAACAAACAAAAAAGTAGAAATAAATAAAAGGCATCTAAATTGGAAAGAAATAAGTAAAACTATGATTGTTTGCAGATAACTATTAAAACTGATCAATTAATTCAGTAAAGTAGGAGGATATAAAATTTATGTTCAGAAATTGATTGCACTTTTATTTAATAGTAACAAACTATCAGAAAAAGTTAAGAACAAAATCTCATTTGTAATTGCACTAGCTAAATTACATTTCTAGAAATAAATTTAACTAAGGAGCTAAAAGACTTGCAAAATTATAAGATGTTGAAAAAAGAAACTGAAGATATAAATAAATGGAAGCATATAACATGCTCATGAACAGAAATAAATAACACAATTAAAATATCCATACCACTCACTGCAATCTATAGATTTAACGCAATCCCTATCCAGATACCAATGGCATTTTTCACAGGACAAAAACTAATAATTCTAAAATTTGTATGGAAACACAAAAGACCCAAAATAGCCACAGCAATCATGAGAAAAAAAGAACAAAGTTGAGGAAGTATCACACTGCCTAATATCAAACTGTCCTATAAGGCTAGAATAATCAAAACGGCATGGTACTGGCATAAAAACTGACACATAGATCAAGGGAGCAAAACATAGACCCCAGAGATAAACCCATGCCTATGTGGTCAATATAGGCATTCAAATATCTGTAAATTACTCAGGAAAATACAATTTATTTAGTCTTCTTTATTTTCAGATCATTTAGTTTTTCTTAGGCAATAATTCAAATCAAACTTTAAACACAGTTTTAATTTTAAGACATTTTTCACATTCATTCTATAGCTTTTGCTATATGTATCTCAAGATTTTCCTCCATTACTTTAAACATCTATCTGCTTATCTATGAACTAGAGTTATAACTTTAAAACTATATATAACTATTCACATATATCAACAAGTTACTCCCTGAATCTCAGCTGTGATTAACTGAGAGGCATTTGTTTTAACTCAGTAGACTAAAATTTATACCTTTCTGTTGACATGGCTGATGGTATCAGTTAGTGCTAGACCTCAGCACCATCATAATTTTTCTCTGCTTAGTTAGGAGTAAACTTTATTTTGCCATGGCCTTTCTTGCTTTTTACCTTACTTCTGTATGTACAGAGTAAATCTCATCTTTGAAAAAGTTAACCACATAGACTTTCTCTAGCCCTAGCATAGAGAGTCAGCAGTTGTGAGGGCTGGAAGGATATCAGATTCCATTTCTACCATGGTTTTACCAAAAGCTTCTCAGAGCAGGTGGGAACAGCTAAGCCTGTGGGGTCACCTCAAGTCTGAGTTCCAGAACCCATTCTCTCATGCCCTCCTCCATATTGATATCTAAACTGTGAGCAGAGGTTCTTTCTGGGATTGTGTCTCATGAAATTGAAGAATTAAATCCTGGACCAGAAGATTTAAGCAAGAGGTGTAGTAGGATTTATTCAAGTACAGGGAGCAGGCCCAAGAGAGGGTTGCTGCTGAAGCTCACTTGTCTAGGGGTTTTTATCTGCAAAAGACTTACTCTTTTTTTTTTATTGTTTAAAGTATTACAAATAGTAGTACATATGTCTCCTTTTTTTTCTCCATTGACCTTCCCCTGGCCTCCCCTACACCCGGGCACAGCCCTCACCACCCCCCACCCCCGGCCCCAGTGTCTTGCGTCCTTTGGTTATGCTTATATGCATGCATACAAGTCCTTCAGTTGATCTCTTACCTTCCCCATCCACCCTTCCCAGCCTTCCCGCTGTAATTTGACAGTCTGTTCACTGCTTCTCTGCCTCTGTATCTATCTTTTCGTTCATCAGGTTATAATGTTCTTTATTATCCATAAATGAGTGAGAGCATTTGGTATTTTTCTTTCACTGACTGGCTTATTTCACTTAGCATAATGCTCTCCAGTTCTATCCATGCTGATGCAAATGGTAAGAATTCCTTCCTTTTATAGCAGCATAGTATTCCATTGTGTAGATGTACCATAGTTTTCTAATCCACTCATCTGCTGATGGGCATTTAGGCCGTTTCCAAATCTTAACTATTGTAAATTGTGCTGCTATGAACATAGGGGTGCATATATCCTTTTTGATTGCTATTTCTGATTTCTTGGGAAATATTCCTAGAAGTGGTATTACATTTTTGAGGAAATGCCATACTGTTTTCCACAATGGCTGCACCAGTCTGCATTTCCACCAGCAGTGCACGAGGATTCCTTTTTCTCTGTATCCTCGCCAGCACTTGTCATTTGTTGATTTGTTGATGCTAGCCATTCTCTATGTGAGTTGGTACCTCATTGTTATTTTGATTTGCATCTCTCAGATTATTAGTGAGTTTGAACATGTTTTCATATGTCTCTTGGCTTTCTGAATGTCTTCGAAAAGTGTCTATTAAGATCCTTTGCCCATTTTTGATTGGATTGTTTATCTTCCTTTTGTTAAGTTGTATGAGTTCTCTGTAAATTGTGGATATTAAAACCCTTATCAGAGATAACATTGGCAAACATGTTCTCCAATACAGTGGGCTTTCTTGCTGTTTTACAAACAATTATATGCCAACTAATTGGAAAAGAAATTGATGGTTTCTTTTGCTGTGCAGAAGCTTTTTATTTTGATGTAGTCCCATTTGTTTACTTTCTCCTTAGTCTCTCTTGCCCTAGGATCTGTGTCTGTAAAGATATTGCTACAACATATGTCTGCAATTTTGCTGCGTATGGAGTCTTGTAGGATTTTTATGGTTTCCCATCTTACTTTCAAGTCCTTTAGCCATTTTGAGTTTGTTTTTGTGTATGGTGTAAGTTGGTGATCTAGTTTCAATTTTTTGCATGTACCTGACCAAATTTTCCAGCACCATTTATTAAAGAGACTGTTTTGACTCCATTGTATGCTCTTGCTTCCCTTATCAAATATTAATTGAGTATAATGGCTTGGGTCAATTTCTGGGTTCTCTATTCTGTTGCATTGGTCTATATGTCTGTTCTTGTGCCAGTACCAAGCAGTTTTGAAAACCATGGCTTGGTAATATAGCTTGATGTCTGGTATTGTGATCCCTCCAACTTTGTTCTTCTTTCTCAGGATAGCTGTGGCTATTAGGGAACTTTTTATTTTTTATTCCAGATTAATTTTTGGAGAGTTTGTTTTAGATCTTTGAAATACACCATTGGTGTTTTAATAGGTATTGCACTGAATCAATAGATTGCTTTATGTAGAATGGACATTTTAATGATGTTGATTCTACCAATCCATGAACATGGCATGTTCTTCTATTTGTTTATGTCTTCCTCTATCTCTTTTTTCAATGTCCTGTAGTTTTCTGAGTATAGGTCTTTTACGTCCTTAGTTAAGTTTATTCCTAGGTATCTTAATTTTTTTGTTTCAATGGTAAATGGGATTGCTTTTTTCATTTCTCTTTCTGTGCCTTCATTATTGGTGTATAAAAAGGCCATAGATTTCTGGGTGTTAATTTTGTATCTTGCTACATTGCCAAATTCATTTATTAGGTCTAGTAGGTTTTTTATGGAGTCTTTAGGGTTTTCTATGTACAATATCATGTCATCTACAAATAAAGACAGTTTTATGTCTTCTTTTCCAATTTGGATACCTTTTATTTCTTCTTCTTGTCTGATAGCTATGGCTAGTACTTCTAGTACTATGTCAAACAGGAGTGGTGAAAGTGGGCATCCTTGTCTTGTTCCTGTTCTTAGGGAAAATGGGTTTAGTTTTTGTGCATTGAGTATGATGTTGGCTGTAGGTTTGTCATATAGGACTTTTATTATGTTGAAGTATGACCCCTCTATTCCCACTTTGCTTAGAGTTTTTATCAAGAAACTGCGTTGGATTTTGTCAAATGGTTTTTCTGCATCAATTGATATGATTATGTTATTTTTGTCTCTCAGTTTGTTTATGTGATGTATCACATTTATTGATTTGTGGATATAGTACCATCCTTGCATCCATGGAATAAATCCCAGTTGGTCATGGTATATGATCTTTCTAATGTATTGCTGAATATGATTTACTAGAATTTTGTTGAGGATTTTAGCATCTATGTGCATCAAAGATATTGGCCTGTAGTTCTCTTTTTTTTGTGGTGTCTTTATCTGGTTTTGGGATTAGAGTAATGCTGGCTTCATAGAAAGAGCTTGGAAGTGTGCCTTCCTCTTGAATTTTTTGGAATAGTCTGAGGAGGATAGGTTTCAGTTCTTCTTTGAATGCTTGGTAGAACTCCCCTGTAAAGCTGTCCAGACCAGGGCTTTTGTTCGCTGGAAGATTTTTTATTACCGTTCCAATTTCTTCAGTAGTTATCGGCCTATTCAAGTTTTTTTGATTCTCCTTGGTTGAGTTTTAGGAGCTTGTATTTCTCTAAGAATATATCCATTTAATTTAGGTTGTCCATTTTGTTGGAATAGAGTTGTTCATGGTGTTTTTTTTTTCATAATCCTTTGTTTTTCTGTGGGATCAGTTGTTACTTCACCTCTTTCATTTCTGATTTTGTTTATTTGGGTCCTCTCTCTTTGCTTCTTGGTGAGCCTGGCTAGAGGTTCATCAATCTTGTTTATCCCTTCATAGAACAAGCTCTTGGTTTTGTTGATCTTTTGTATTGTTTTTTTGGTCTCTATGCCAATTATCTCTGCTCTGATCTTTATTATTTCCTTCCTTCTGCTTACACTGGGCTTTTCTTGTTGCTCTCTTTCTAACTCTTTGAGTTGTACGGTTAGATAATTGATTACCATAGTTTCCTGTTTTTTGAGGTAGGTCTGTAGAGCTTTGAACTTCCCTCTCAGGACTGTTTTCACTGTGTCCCATAGATTTTTGGATTGTTGTGTTTTTATTGTCATTTGTTGCCATGATGCTTTTTATTTCTTCTTTGATCTCTCTGGTAACCCAATCTTTGTTTAACAGCATGCTATTCAGCCTCCAGGTGTTTGATTGTTTTTTTTATTGTTTTTATTGTAGTTGATTTCTAGTTTTATGCCATTGTGATCTGAGAAGATATTTGATATGATTTCTATCTTCTTGAATTTGAAGAGACTTTGCCTGTGTCCCAATATATGGTCTATCTTTCAAAATGACCCATGTGCACTTGAGAAGAATGTATACTCTGTGGCTTTGGGGTGAAATGTTCTGAAGATGTCAATTAAGTCCAGTTGTTCTAGTGTGTCATTTAGGATTGATGTTTCTTTGCTGATTTTTTCTTTACAGGATTTGTCCAGTGGTGTTAGTGGGGTATTAAAGTCCCCTACTATGACTTTATTACTGTCAGTCTCTCTCTTGATATCCTCCAGAATTTTTTTTTTAAATTTATTTGGGTGCTCCAGTATAGGGTGTGTAAATGTTTACCAGAGTTATATGTTTTTGTTGGATTGCTCCCTTTAGTATTATGAAGTGGCCTTCCTTATTTCTTGTTATGTCTTTCACTTTGAGATCTAATTTGTCAGTTATAAGTATTGCTATCCCAGCTCTTTTTCATTTCCATTTGCCTTTAAAACCTTTTATCATCCCTTCACCATAAGTCTGATTGAGTCCATGGTTCTGAGGTGGGTTTCCTGTAGACAGCAGATATATGGGTCATGTTTTCTTAGCCACTCAGCTAACCTATATCTTTTGATTTGGGAAATTAGTCCATTTACATTTAAAGTTATTATTGATAGGTACTTGTTGGTTGCCATTTTTATTCTTTATGCCTGTGTTCTTTCTTCGCTTTCTATTTTTTTTTTTTTTTCACAGCAGACCCTTTAGCATTTCTTGCATTCCTGGTTTGTTGATAATAAACTACCTTAGTCCTTTTTTGTCTGTGAAGTTCCTGATTTCACCTTCAATTTTGATTAATAGCCTTGCTGGGTACAGTATTCTTAAATTCAGAACCTTCCTTTGCATGACTTTGAATATTTAATTCCATTCCCTTCTTGCCTGATGTATTTCTGTTGAGAAATCAGTCGCTAGTCTGATGGGCGATCCTTTGTAGGCAACTTTCTGTCTCTCTCTGGCTGCTTTTAAGATTCCTACTTTGTCATTGGTGTTTGCCAATTTAATTATAATGTGCCTTGGCATTGGTCTTTTGGGGTTCATTTTGTTTGGGATTCTGTGAGCTTCTTGGTCTTGTGTGAGTTTTTTCTTCTCTATATCAGGGAAGTTTTCTGTCATTATTTCTTCGAACAGGTTTTCTATTCCTTACTCATTTTCCTCTCCTTCTGTCAGTCCTATTATGTGGATGTTGTTATGTTTTGTGTTGTCCCAAAGTTCCCTTAGGCACTCCTGTTTTTAAGTTTTTTTTCTAGATGCTGCTCTGCTTGGGTATTTTTTCCTACCTTTTCTTCTAGCTCACTGATGTGGTGCTCTGCTCCTTCTAGTCTACTGTTGATGCTTTCTATTGAGTTCTTTATTGCAGTGATGTCTTTTTTCATTTCTTCTTGGTTCTTCTTCTTTCCTTTTGGTTCTTACCATATTGTTGAATTTGTCTTCCAACCTTTTCAGTGACCTTATGACCATTTCTATGAATTCTTTCTCTGACATATTGCTTGCCTCCATTTTGTTTACTTCCTTTTCTGGTGATGCCTCCTTTCCTTTTGTATGCAGGCTGTTTTTTTTGTCTCCCCATGATCTCTCTTCTCCGGGTGTCTGGTTATGTAGCTCTCTCTCTCTTGCATTGACTCTAAATCCCACTACACATGTTTCTCCCTCCAGCCTGGATTTCAGATCTGCCCTTTCTCTAGGCAAAATCTGACCTTTATGTGAGAAGGTGCAGAACTCGTCTGGGTCTGCACATTCACGCTGCTTGAGACCCGGTGTTTGTGGGTTCACAGCTGGTCCCTGGGTGTTGTGGTTGTACGGTCCCGGCAGGTATCCGTTTCTTCCCAGTTGACGGTAAGGCTAGGCTTCCGATGACAGTCACTCTCTCCTTCAAGATGGTGCAGTCTTTGTGGCAGAGCCGGTTGCTCCAGGAGAGATTTCAGCATCAGTGGAGGCTGCCTGGTCAGGGGAGCCTGGTCTGGCAGTACCCAACAATCCCTTGGAATATAGCTGTCCCTCACTCACAAATGACACTCCCCAGACATCCACACACTCTCCTTTTGTTCTCTCCCTCACACACTATCTTGCAGCCTGCTTTCCTGTTGGCAGCCATCTTCGTTCTCTGGACCTACTCTTTATCTATCCATGTCACTTCCTGATTGGCTCCTTCTATTTGCCTAGCAATAATTTCAAAATCTATCCAGTACTCTTCTTTTCTCTTCCTCGCCCATCTTTTGCAACATTCTGCATTTGCAAGACAAACATCCTTGTCTTGTGACACCTGTTTTTCTGCAAGGCAACATGTTGTGGTTTCAGCTAACTCCAGCTATCACATCCATACTTCCTCCTTCTTCCACCCCTTACCCTGTCTGCCTAATCCTGCTTCTAACTCCTCTCCATATCATAAACTTATTATTTATGTACTAGTGGCCCAGTGCATGAAATTCGTGTGTGTGGGGGTGTTCCTCAGCCCAGCCTGCACCCTCTCCATTCTGGGACCCCTCAAAGGATGTCCTACTGCCGGTTTACAGAGATCGGGCCTAAACTGGCAGTCAGACATCCCTCTCACAACCCAGGACTGCTGGCTTCAGCCATTCACCTGCCTGCCTGCTGCCTGCCTGATTGCCCCTAACCACTCCGTCTGCCAGCCTGCTCACCCCCAAATGCCCCCCCACCAGCCAGATCACCCTCAACTGCCCCCCATGCCAGTCTGCTCACCTCCAACTGCCCCCCCCTGCTGGCCTACTCGCCCCCACCTTCCCTCCCCACTGGCCTGCTCACCCCCAACTGCCCCCCTGCTGGCCTGCTCACTCCAAACTGGCCCCCCTGCTGGTCTGCTTACCCCCAATGGCCCCTGCCATCCCATCCTGGCCTGATCACCCCCCGGCAACCCAAAGTCCCAGCCCCTCCTTTTTTTCTTTTTTTTTTTTTCAGCGCCGCCTTGAGCAGAGGTCAGGGCCAGATGGAAGCAAGTATCTAGGATTTATTTATCTTCTATAATTGAAACTTTGTAGCCTTTAGCAGAGGCCAGGGCTGGCCAGGGCGGGAAGCTTGGCTTCCTCCATCGCCAGGGGCAACCCAAGCCTCCTGCTCAGCTCCAGCTCTGTGGTTGGCCGCCATCTTTGTTGGGTTAATTTGCATACTCGCTCCTGATTGGCTGGTGGGCATGGCTTGTGGGTGTAGCAGAGTGATGGTTAATTTGCATCTTTCTCTTTTATTAGTGTGGATATACATTTAAAAGTAGCATTTCTGTTGAAAACAGAGTTCTGTGATGAAATAAATGTAAAAATGAATACTACAAATAAATGAATAAAACAAATCACAAACATCAAACTTTCCCATCTTACAGATTTTAAAATATGAGACTAGAGAATTGGGGTGACTTTTCCAAGATTACAGAGACTGGTCCAGTTCTTCTGACTCCTGAGCCTTCCTTCTCTCTGTTAGGCCCTAAAACTAAAACACATCAGGCTGCTGGGGAATCTTGTCTTTCCCTACTCAGCTCAGCATTCCCACACTGGGAGTAGAAGGGCTGGTGATGAGTGAGAAGAGAGAGTTAATGTTAAACATCTTGGGTAGGTCCATTTCCTCCCTGAGCTGTGCATGTCAGCCAATTTTCTTCTCAGAAATGCCAATCATTATGATTCTTTCAGGGACAGAAAGTTCCAGCCAGTTACTGTAAGCACTTATGTTAAACAGATAGGCGTAAAGAAAACAGTATAGGAGAGAGCTCATGAAGTTCTCTGTACAGCCCCAGTCTGTGGAGGCCTGACTCCTCCATTTAAGAAATCTGGCTTCTGGAGCACTACTTCCCCTCTGTGTTTTTTCCTCCTCCTTTCTGGTTACTTTCCTTTCTTGCTTTTCTTGTCTTCTCTTTTGGTATTAAAATTTTCATTTCTTATAGAAAGTGAGGGTAATAGTGGGTGATAGCAATATTCTCTTATGTTTAAATGACCTTTCTTTATAAAATTGAAAGATTGAAACTCTGTAAGGGTTTTAAAACCAATTTTAGCTCTCCATGGAAATGTTGCTTTAAGACTGGGTCAGACCCAAAGACCAAGAGTGAATGTCTAAAATCACTGAAACTCCTAAGAGAAGTTAGCTTTTTTATTTTTCTTTAGGAGAACTTCTCTTCCAGAAAGTATAGAGAATGAGGATGGTGAAGGATCCATCACCTTCTTACCTCTCTTTATCCAACACCCATAGAAACAAGGTCCCCTTGAAATGTGAAGCAGAACATGGGTAAGGTAAGAGAAAAAGTGCTACTCCCAACATTATGAAAGCTGCCTTCATTGTTAATCTATTTCTTGTGCAGCTGGCTTAAAGGATCATGAAGTGTGACACTGTGTCACAGAGTCCCCAATGTGTTTACTTTTTCCTGACAAATACTATAGTTGATTTTTTTTTTTTGGTAGGGAACAGACATTGTTTATGTAGCTGTAATTTCTTAAATGAAAACTGACTTTCTATCCCAATGTATCTTTGTTTCAAAGAAACTTAAAGAGAGCTCTCCTGGCCTTTGGGGGAAGATTTTTAAAGTAAAAATGCATAATTAGAAACAATCACTATTCATTAGGTCCCCCCAAAAGAAAGAAAAAATTAGTCTAGTTAAGTGTTTCCATCTTGGGTTATAGGCTTTGTCTAAAGTGGCTTCTCCCTGGGTCTTAATGGTCTTTGTGTAGAGACTGAAGGTAAGATAAATGCTGGTTGGCCCAGCAGAGATCTGAAACAAATGAACAGACAGTTGAATTCCCACTCACCTGAGACTAGCTGAGATTATTTTGCTACTTCATTTAACTAGTCAGATGATAGCTTGACTGATGGGGTCATTATGTCCAGCTCAAAGAAATTTTAGAATGAAATTTATGCAACAGGTTAGATCACAGATCAATTTGTATCACCCCAAGTGCATGTAATGCCCTTAATGTGATTGCCTTTGGGCTAAGACTGAAATAAATGTTTATATTTTCTGAAATAGAATGAGTGAAATCTTTCTCTCTCCTTTCAATCTAAACACATGAATTTCTAGGCTCTACTTTAAAAACACTAGGTAGAAGGTTAAAAACTACAGTGGTTAATATCTCTTATGAGGCTGGTGGTTGATGAAGAAAAGTTACCAAGCTTTATCTGACTGTCCATCAAGTTGCTATTATCATTTTCATGCTTGAGTCAGTCAAGTAGTTAGTAGACAAACTTCTTGACACGTGGAATTACCTGGGAAACTGGGAATTGGTCTCATTTTAAAAAATGTTCTCAACACAAATATTTTTGCTTAAGTGCCTTCTACTTTCAAATGCACCCCAGGACACCATTGTAGTTTCTCTTGTGGCTGTTTCCTATTGATTTTTATATTTTTTCTTTTGACACAAAGACATAATTTTAATTTCATGACTTTATAGGAAATCTCAATTTGCAAGAACATCAGCAATTTCTCATTTTTATACCTTTTACTATTCCCAATAGCTAGAGCTTGACTTTTGACTCCTAAACCCAATTTTTAAATCTGTCATCCTTTTCACCCCTATCCACCCCAAATTTACTTATCTTCCTGGAATTCTTACCTCATTTTTTGGTGCCCTTACCTACTCAATAGCTCAAGAACAGAAGAAACTTAGTAGTCAGGGGTGTCCTTTCTATCCATTTGTCCCTTCACTTTACACATGTATATTGGGTGCCTACTATGTGCCAGATACTGCTTTGGGTACTGGAGATAACAGTCATGTGCAAGTCAGGTACAGAATTCTAACCTCACAGCAATTGTGTTCAAGTACATTTCTTCCAAAAACAGTCTCTGTTCATGAACATCCCCAATCTTATATAAATGTATATATTTAAAAATGTGTATAATCTATTTTGCTGTATTATACATTTGAATAAATAAAAACAAAAAATGGATGTTTTTACAGGAATGGCCCAGTTCCTTTCAGTGGCCTCAGATATCCATTGAACAGAAATGGATATGCTGAACAGCTTGTTATGTGATGGAAGTGGTGTGGTCACATCAGAAAAGATTAGATGCTTATAAGCTGCTTCTTTGGGATTTATATGAGCAATATGCAATTTAAAAATCTCCACTCCTAGTGAGTCTTTTTGCCTTGATGCACATTGTGTCCAGGCTGACAGTTTAGGACTATGGAAAAAATACTTTTCTTTGTTCCTGATAAAGCCCCATATACTGTGCGATGCTGTCTTTTGCTCTTCTGTAGTCTTAATAAGTCTACAGAGCTGAACCACTCACAGTTTGATCCCCAGTAGTATGGATTTCCCCCATTCAGTGAAAAGTCTTCAGTTGCAGGGCAGCAGTCAAGTTCTCATTGCTATGACCCACTTTTCAATCATTGTACCTCCTAGCCTTTGCACATGCTGATCGCTTTTCTTAGAAAGTCCCTTCTGTCAGGCATTATCTCTTTTGGGAAGCCATCATTGACTTCCTCAGGTGGGGCTATGTTTCTCTCAATGATAGTAGCTGTCCTCAAATTGGAGAACAATAAGATGAAGGGTAAAGTGTATGACTAAGTTATATGATACCCAAGCTGGCCATATGAGTATATTGTGAGAAGGCCCTTCACTGAAACATTTTTTTTCCTTTATTCCCCTTTCCTTAGCCTTTCAGTGTTTCTGAAATGTCCATTTAAGAAGAATTCTTATACATTTAAGGTGAGTCTGACTTCAACATTCCCCTATTAAAATATTAGCACCCTTGAAAAGAGTAATTGGTATGCCAGTAAGGAGGATAGTGACTTTGGTTTATAAATGGCCCTAAGGTGCTAATATCAATTGACTGGAGAAAGTTGAAGGCTCAAAATAACCTTTTTCATAAACAACACAAAACAAAAAAAAATTCCTGTGGCTGGGACATGGCCCTTATCCTTGCCTTTTAAAAATAGCTGATTCAGGTCTTGGCTGGTGTGGCTCAGTTGGTTGGGCATTCTCCCATGCACTGAAGGGTTGCTGATTTGATTCCTGGTTGGGATGCATGCCTGTGTTGTGGGCTCAATCTTCTGTAGGGGGTGTGCAGGAGGCAGCTGATCCAAGTTTCCTCCTCATACTGATGTTTCTCTCTCTTTCTCACTCTCCCTTCCTCTCTAAAAAAAAAATCAAAAATATTTAAAAAAAAATATCTGATTCAGGAAAAACTTGCCTTATTACAATGTAACTAATCAAAAAAGAATCAACACAGGTTCTATAAAAAGAAGAAATAAAAAAGAGGACAGAAAGAGGAAAACCTAAACGGTGGTCAAGAAATATTTACTAGAAAAATGTATAATGAGCTGGATCAAAATTGTGACCAAATATATTCCTGAATTAAAAAAAGAGTAATCACTTATATGCAATTTCACAGAAAACAATGACAAAACAACAGAAGTAGGTTAAACATGTGCTGGCAGAGTTAAGGGAAGATATTTTTAAAAATCACTGAAATGAAGATCAAAGTGCAACTTGGAAGCTGCAGCAAAGATTGTGTACTGCTGAAACAACGCTAGGCATGTGGGAGAACGGATTGAAAAAAAAGAGAGTGTAAAGAATACACAAGCTTAAAAGGATTAAATGATAGATAAGAAATATATACAAAATAAATTACATATATTCATAATTGGTGTTTCTGAAGAAGAAACTCAAAATAGTAATATATCATCCTAGGAATATTATACTAAAACAATTAATACAAAAGATTATTAAACCAAATCCCAAAGCATATTAACAAACTAACATACCATGACCAAATGTGATTTATTCCAGAAATGAAAACTGGTTTATTATCAGGAAATCATATATATATTTTTATCATGCTAATAGATTAAAAGTCATGTTCCCAGTGCTGAGGCACTTGATAAAACCCAAGATCCATTTTTATTTATTTATTTTAAAAATCCTATTAATAAAATGATAATAGATACCTACTTAACATAATTAAATATATTTATCTTAATCTAAAATCTAACACATATGTATTTAATGGGGAACCTCAGAACTATTCATATTAAAGTCAGAAACATGACAAGAATATTTACTGTCACCACTACTAATAAACATTAACCTGGAGATCCTGGGAAATTTAATTACACAAGAGAAATAAATACAATGTACACAATTTAGAAATAATTGTAAGATTTAATATTGAATTAAAATAAAAAGTAATCCAACTAAAAAAATTATTATAAATAACAGTGGAGTTTAAATAGGTCTTTGGTTACAGAATTAATTTATAAAATTATCATCTTCCTATATTAAAATAAAATAGCATTAATAGAAGAAAATACTTCATCTTTAATAGCAATATGACTAGAAAAATTTTAGAACTAAATTTATCACATCTGAAAGATCTATTTGAAGAAATCTTTACAATGATACTCATGGACACAAAGAACATTATACTATGCAAAAATATACTATATTCTTGGCAGAGAAACTCATACAGCTTTTAATTCTTTCCAAATTAATGTAGATATTTCATATAATCCTATAAGAATATCAAAAGGATTTGGGGGTCTATATATGATTGTAAAGTTCATATTGAAAAACTCTTAGAAGAAGCTATAGGCAGCAAAATATCAGACATATGTCATAGTAATAATCTGTACTGATACAGCTCCTAGGACAATGGAAACTAGGAGAAAATAAACAAATGGGACTACATCAAAATAAAAAGCTTCTGCACAGCAAAAGAAACTATCAACAAAACAACAGGAAAGCCCACTGCATGCGAGAATATATTTGCTAATGTTTTCTCTGATAAGGGTTTAATCTCCAAAATTTACTATAGGGAACTCATACATCTAAACAAAAGGAAAAGAAACAATCCAATAAAAAGATAGGCAAAGGACTTAAATAGATACTTTTTGAAAGAGGACATACAGAAGGCCATGAAACATGTGAAAACATACTCAAAGTCACTAATCATCTGAGAGATGCAAATCAAAACCACAATGAGATACCATCTCACACCTGTCAGAATGGCTATCATCAACAAATCAACAAATGACAAGTTGCCCTGACTGGTTTGGCTCAGTGGATAGAGCGTTGGCCTGTGGACTGAAGGGTCCCAGGTTCGATTCCGGTCAAGGGCATGTACCTTGGTTGCGGGCACATCCCCGGTAGGGGGTGTGCAGGAGGCAGCTGATCAATGTTTCTCTCTCATTGATGTTTCTAACTCTCTATCCTTCTCCCTTCCTCTCTGTAAAAAAATCAATAAAATATATTTTAAAAACAAAAAAAACAAAACAAAACAAAAAACACAAATGACAAGTGCTGGTGAGGATGTGGAGAAAAAGGAACCCTCTTGCACTGCTGGTGGGGATGCAGACTGGTGCAGCCACTGTGGAAAACAGTATGGAGTTTCCTCAAAAAATTAAAAATGGAACTTCCATTTGACCCAGTAACCCCACTTCTAGGAATATATCCCAATAAACCAGAAACACCAATTAGAAAGAATTTATGCACCCCTATGTTCATAGCAGCATAATTTATAATAGCTAAGATTTGGAAACAGCCTAATTGCCCATCAGCACATGAGTGGATTAGAAAACCGTGGTACATCTACACAGTGGAATATTATACTGCGGTAAAAAAGAAGGAATTCTTACCATTTGCAACAGCATGGATGGAACTGGAGAGCATTATGCTAAGCAAAATAAGCCAGTCAGAGAAAGATAAATATCATATGATCTCAATCATCTGTGGAATATAATGAACAACATAAAATGATGATCAAAAATAGAACCAGAATCATAGAAGCATTGAACATACTGTCTAACCTAGGAGGGAAGGTGGGGAGTGATGGGGTAAGAGATCAAACAAAGGACTTGTATGCATGCATATGAGCATAACCAACGGACACAGACAGTAGCAGGGTGAGGGCATGTGCTGGGGGGTGGGGCGGCTGGGGAGAGGTCAATGAGGAAAAAGGAGACTTATGTAACACTTTAAACAACAGAGAATTTAAAAAAAAAAAAGAAAAGAAAAAAACTCAGAATAAACAAAAATTTAGAAAAAAAAAAGTGACTCTAGTCCAGACAGATGTTAAAATATTTAGGATGTCATAGGTGTGGTGCCCCCAATTCAGTGGAAAAAAAGTTGAAAATAAATAATAAAAGTTGTTTATTCTTGCCCAGTTATCCTATTGAGTTGCCTTCCAGAAGTAACATTAGATTTAAATTTTATAACTTACATCAAAATAATTTCCTGATGAATCAAAGATTTATATAAAAACAATGAAAATATTAAAATACTAGGATACTCCATGAGAAAATTATAAACTAACATAGTGGAGAAGACCTTTCTAAGTATAACACAAAAGTCATAAGCTATAAAAAAAGAAAGACTGATGAATCTGACAATAAAAATATAACTGAGTGAAAAATGTCAACTAATGATATAAACTAGCACTGTCCAATAGAAATATGATGCAGGAAACATTTGTAATTCTAACCTTTCTAGTAATTATATTAAAGAGTAAATAGAGGGTTCCTTTTTCTCCACATCCTCGCCAGCACTTGTCATTTGTAGATTTGTTGATGATAGCCATTCTGACAGGTGTGAGATGGTATCTCATTGTGGTTTTGATTTGCATCTCTCAGATGATAAGTGACTTTGAGTATGTTTTCACATGTTTCATGGCCTTCTGTATGTCCTCTTTCAAAAAGTATCTATTTAAGTCCTTTGCCCATTTTTTTATTGGATTGTTTCTTTTCCTTTTGTTAAGATGTATGAGTTCCCTATAGTAAATTTTGGAGATTAAACCCTTATCAGAGAAAACATTAGCAAATATGTTCTCCCATGAAGTGGGCTCTCTTATTGTTTTATTGATGGTTTCTTTTGCTGTGTAGAAGCTTTTTATTTTGATGTAGTCCCATTTGTTTATTTTCTTCTTAGTTTCCATTGTCTTAGGAGCTGTATCAGTACAGATTATTACTATGACATATGTCTGATATTTTGCTGCCTATGGATTCTCCTAGGATTTTTATGATTTTCCATCTTATCTTTAAGTGCACTGCTGGTGGGAATACAGACAGATGGAAAACAGTATGGAGTTCCTCAAAAATTAAAAATGGAACTCCCATTTGACCCAGTAATCCCACTTCTAGGGATATATCCCAAGAAACCAGAAACACCAATCAGAAAGGACATATGCACCTCTATGTTCATAGCAGCACAATTTACAATAGCCACAATTTGGAAATTATGTAAGTTCCGATCAGCAGATGAGTGGTTTAGAAAACTGTGGTACATCTACACAATGGAATACTACACTGCTGTAAAAAAAGTAAGAACTTTTGCCATTTGTAACATCATGGATGGGCTTGGAGAGCATTATGCTAAGTGAAATAAGCCAGTCAGAAAAAGAAAAATATCCCATGATCTCACTCATTTGTGGAATATAATGAACAACATAAACTGATGAACAAAAATAGATCCAGAGACATAGAAGCATGTATATAAGCATAACCAGTGGACGCAGACTCTAGGGGGGTGGGGACATGTGCTGGGGGGTGAGGGTGGTCAATGGGGAAAAAAGGAGACATATGTAATACTATATGCAATACTTTAAACAATAAAAAAATAAAAAAGAGTAAATAGAATTGGGTAAAATTAATTTTAATAACATATTTCACTTAGTTTGACATATCCAAAATATTATTTTAATAAGTAATCAATATTAAATGTTATAAGTGAGATATTTCTATATTTTGAACTAAGAACTCTGGTGTGTGTTTTATACGTATACTAGAGGCCCGGTGCATGAAATTCATGCACAAAGTGGGGATGTCCCTCAGCCCAGTCTGCACCCTCTCGCAATCTGGGACCGCTGGCTCTTAACCACTCTGTCTGCCTGATCGCCCCTAAAACTCATTAATGTTAGCAAATTTAAAGTTAAACTATAAGGAAATATAATTTCTTCTCAGATTTGCAAAGATCAATACATTTTATAACATGCTGGGTCCATGAGTCAGTCATATCATATTTTGATGGTAAGAGTATAAATTGGTACAACATCTGTGGAGGAAAATTTGGCAATATCTGTCAAAATGATCAATGTATATACCTTTGACCTAGCAATTCCAATTCCAGGAATTTTTTTCTACAAATATACTTGCAAATGTGAGACATTATTTATGTACCAATGATTTATTGAGATATTGTTTATAAATGTAAAAATTTGGAAACTGCTTAAGTGTTTATCAATACAGTAAATTATGGAACATTATATAATGAAATACTATACAATAAAAACTAATAAGGAAATATTTTATGTAATAATAGGGGAGGCTATTTAAGCTGTATTGTTTTGTGGGAAAAAAAGGCATGGCACAGACAAGTACAAATAATCTAGTACCAACTGTGAAAAAATTTATGTAAATATATACATACGTATGTATACATATACACACAGGCAACATGCATACACACAGACATATTTAATGTGTCTGGAAATATCCATAAATAACTAGTAATAGAGATTGCCTACTAGGAAGAAAGCTGGTTGACTATGAGACAGGGGTAAAGAGAGAGAGTTACTTTATATTGTATACCCTTCTATGCCTTTTAATTTAGTACCATGAATATGTATTACCTATTGAAAATGTATATAAAATATTTAAGTATATTAAAGGGCATTGAAGCAACGAGAATTTCAGTTGTGACTGTGTCACTCATTTTTTAAAATATCTACTGCAAATGTATATTTTAAAATTTCTGCATAAGATTAACCTCAACATAGTGGTGTAAAGGCAATATCCTGTTCCAAATGCAGGCACCAAGCCAAAAAACACAGGTTTGGTCTCTGAGAGTTTGTTTTTTGGGTCCGGGTTTCTCAATAGTCAGAAACACCTGTTACCGTGTTTGCTTAGACTTTTCTGACCTCCTCTGTTCAGTGGGACCAAATGGTAATTATTTCCAAATAAGAATCTCCTCTATCAATTGCTCCCTTAATCTTATGTAAACTCCTGAGTGTGGAGGCCTCAGTAGGGTTCTGTTTATAACCAACAAGGGCTCAAATTCCTGAAGGGCTGCAGTAAATATTTCCTGACATATTTCCAGGAAAGAAATGGGCTTGCATTTTTTCAGGGTGCACTTTGCACACCATCTCACCAAAACACCCTGGCTGGTTCCAAATCCTGACCACTGCAATTGGGAGAATCACGGCCCACCCTTGGTGGCACTGATCTAAGTAGGCCTTCCCTGCCTACCTCCTGGCAAACAAGGAAGGCATTGGCAACTTGGTATCTTGTGCAGATTGAGTCTGTAGGTGAGGTTATTATATTAGTTGAAAGTATGGTTATTGCCAATTTGAGTTTGAGGCATTTGAAAGATATTAAGTCAATTCGCAACTGAGTAGTCATTGATACCACCATGGGAATAGGTTGACCTTGATTTCTCAAATCCCTGTGAATTCTACCTTGATCATCCAAACCTGCCATAGGCAAAATGGTACCACATCCTGTTTTGGATTGTGGCAGTGGGGGTGGGGGTGGGTGGCTTGAGGCATGCCAGGGTCTGTGATCCCACAGATCAATGTTGTACCAGTTTTTCAGAATATATATAGGTACCCTGGAAGGTGGATTTATTATCATTTTAAATTTCAGTCAATTGCAAGATGTTAACGTAGCAATGCAAAGTGCCATGGGCCTCCTGCCCAACTGGTGAAAACATGCAGGGTTTGGAGAGAAAGGGATGAGGTATTTTGACACAAACCAGTGGAGGTCAGTGTTGAGTCACTGATCTCTTGTTCTAACTGGATGCAGAAGTTAACACATTAGATAAGTCCATGCTCATGAGACAGAGAAAGGACACTAGAAGATGGCAAATGTGGTGTTGTGACACTCTTTGAAGTGTAAGCAGCAGCTCCGTGATGCTGAAGAATGATTGCCGGAGTAGCTGATAACATTTGGAGCAATCTCATAAAACACATGCTGCATAGCGAGAAGGTGGATGGAGGGGTGACTGTGTGTCCTTGCAGCTTCAGCCACAGAAAGCTGGACCAATGGTTTTAAACTGACAGCTTCCCCGATCCTGTCTGCCGCGAGGTTCTGGCATCCAAAGGGAGTGTGCTGGTGTCCTCATTATCTATGTGAGTTTTTAAAAGCAAGGAGAGGCTGGAATTTGCTTCCCAAGAGTAAAGGGAACTTCTTGCAGCCAATATCTTCCTCAGGGTCACAATCCTTATTTCTATGAAGTTTTCAAAGCCTCCTCAAACATTCATTCCAAACAAAGCCAACCCCTGGCTTGCTGGTGTTTACTCTCTGGGTGGGCCTGCTGTATTAATCCCTAGATAACTGCACTAGTGGAGAATTTCACAGTGTGAGGGAGGAGCCTGGGGCTGTACTCCCAATCACATCAGGAGGACATCAGGAGACAGAAAATGCCAAGGGGCTATTGACAGATCCCGTCTCTCCTCATCTCACCTTTCTTCTCTCTCCCTTAAGGGTCACACATTTTCTCTCCATATTTTGAGAATTTGAGGGTATAAAGAGTGGAGTGAAGTAGTGATCCAAATCAAATGCTTAGGCTCTCAGAGGTTCATTCAGCACTAGTATTTGGGTCTTCATTATTAAAGTGATTGGGGTAGAGGGAAGATGTGCAGAAATGCAGGATAGCCCTCACTTTATATGGTTTTTACATCTTTGTTGATAGTGGTTATATTTTCAGCTGCTTTTGTTTTTCATCAAAGGACAGCTGTCTGTGTTTGTTAATGCCTGGGGGTGTAGGTAGCAATTATAAATATAAAATTATACGTAATGTAGTGCTCTTTACTCCTCAGAGCCTGCAATTCTTGTTCAAAGTTCCAATAAGCAAAAGACATTTTTGGAAATGGAAGAAGGAGTGTTTTCTTGGTTTATGAATTTGGTATTTTCTTTAGATTTTTGTGTTTATTTTTTGAAGGTTTTCAGATTTTTTACACTCATTCAAAGAGGGCTGAACAATGGCCATAGATATTTCTCTGTTGATACAAGTACCATGTACTTCAGTTATCAGAAATTGCCTCTGTTCTTTTAATACCACACTCCTTTGCTTTTGCTCATTCTACTTTCTATTTGTCACCTCCTTTCCTTGTGATATCTGCTACCCCCAAGGTAGATGTCTTTCCCCAATGGTGAAATTCTATTTATTCTGCAAACCTAGTTCAAATGTCACCTTCTGCATAAAGCCTTTAAAATCTCTTGCTGATCCTTTTTCCTCAGGAAAAATTAATCATTCTTTTTTCCACCCCCAACTACTCCCCTGGACTATTGCATACATTTTAATAGTGTATACGCACATATGTGTGCACATTAAATAGTTAAATAGCTAAACTTCAGTAATGCAGGAGAGAGTTCATTAAAAAAAACCACCTGTTGTTGCCATTGGGAGAATGAAGACAACACAATATAGCCAGTAATCGCAAAGTAAGCATCTCCAAATAAGTGGAGGAAAGAGGAGATGGCTTTTCTAGATAGTTTCTAAACAGAAAAATTTTCAATTGCTGTCCTCAGATCAAAGGGGCCTATAATATCACTGTCCCCCACAATAGTGCAGAGAGGAGAAGACATTTTATAGTCATTTTATGGAGTCTATTTTAGAGGAGACCCAAGTTTTCCTAAGTTTCTGCGTTTGCCCTGATACATGCAGTGTCAACTAGAAATAGAACTAGCTGGTATTACAGAAATGTAATTGTTAAAGAATCTAAACTTGGAAGCAGTCCAAGTGTCCATCAATTGATGAGTGGATAAAAAAGTTGTGGTACCTTTACAAAACAGAATATTACACAGCTGTAAAACAGAAGGAAATTTTACACTTTGGGACAGCATGAATGGACCTAGAGAACATCATGCTAAGTGAAATAAGCCAGTCAGAAAAAGACAAGTACCATATGATTTCACTCATATGTGGAATCTAATGAACAAACATGCAAAACAGAGACAGATTCAAGGAGAGCAGGCTGACAGCTGTCAAGGGAAAGGTAGCTGGGGGTGTGGAGGGATTGAAAAAAGAGAGAAAAAAAGAGAAAGAACTCATGGACATGAACAGCAGTATGCTGATTGCAGGGGGGGAGGGTGTGAGTGGATGGGTGGAGGTGGAAGAGGGTATAGTGAGGATAAATTGTGATGGAAAGAAATAAAATAAAGAATAAAAAAACCTTTAGAATCCAAACTGTAATGTCAGAACTTTTTACAACTGCAGAGAGAAAGAATTCTCTGTACTCAATAAAATCACTCTGATAGTAACTAATTTGACCAATCTGCTGGGTTAAGCTGGGACATGGACAAAAGTGGAATAAAACACAGCATCAGCAAATAACACAAAGCAGTGAAACCAAAGATTAGAATCCAGAAAGGGACAAGGCAAAGTGCATTGGTGCACTTTGTGCATTAATGAAGAGGGGCATTTAGAGAATCCAGACCACAGTATCTCTGTGTAATTTGGATGCTGGAGTATGTGCACATGTGCATATGTGTGTAGCAGAATAACGTTGTGACATCTTGACCTGTTTGCTGCTCTGCCCCCAGCCAGGCAAAGCTCAATGACTGTTTGTGGTTTACTGACTCAGGGAAAGGATGTGTTAATCAAAAGCAGAGAAAGGGGAGCCCAGAAAGAAGCATGGAAAATTAAAAGCAAAGATTCCAACTTCTAGGAGAAAGATAAAACTTTCCTAGCTTGGGTGAAAGAGAGTAATTGGAGACGTGAGGAGTGCTTAGACAGGGGTGAGTTTTTTGTTTAGGTGGGGTGCCCTGTGAGAACTTGGACATTGCACTGGATCCCTTTGACAGCTTCATGCTGCCCTGAAATTATATTATATAGCAAATTGCCAGAGTTTTAGTTTATGTTTAACTAGCTAAAAGGGACTTAATTTATAAGTTAAAATGAATAACCAAAAATATAAAAAGAGAGATAAATATGTGACATTAATATCCTCAGCACTTTCCAAAGAAAAGTGAATCTGCATCTATGCCCATTTGCCTTAGTTAAATGTCTAAAGATCTTTTTATATATTTTCCTGCCCTGAGAGTAAACTTAAGACTTCACAAAACACAAAAATCTTTTAAAAATAGTACAAAGAAGAAACTAACACCCATCTTTTTCCATTTCCCATTCCTACTTCAAAAATCTTTCTGAATATTTTATGAAAATGTAAAAACTTGCCAAAAAAACCCCTCTTATTTGAGTGTTGCTCTATGATTACAACCTTAAAAACATGATACAAGGCCTCAATGTCTGGAACTCTTATTATATTAGCATATTTCAGAAAAAGATTAGATTTCTCTCAAGATTCACTTTGGCAGAGTTTCCTCCCTCACATCCCACTCCCCCAGCTTCCTGTCCTGGGCTCCAGGCTAGGATTCTCAGCATGGAGTCCTGGTTTTTAGGAGAATGAGTCCCTTTACCCTTTTTAATGATAATTGCTTCCCTTGGGTTGAATCCAGGTTCTAGACCTACTCTCTGGACCCATATGCCTTCCTGCTTGTTCCAGAACAACCAACTCCATCCAATGTGTTCCAAGTTCTGATCTTATATCCTCTCAAACTTGATCATGTACTGGGTCTGTTTCAAAACCTGTAATGGATTCCTGTCTTCAATTGCAGAATATTCTTTCTGCTTGTCTGTAACACATTTTTTTCAAAGTATTAGCCAGGAAGGGTTAACTGCCTTAAAACCCACCCCAAATTTATAGTGGCTTAATACAATATATTTTACTTCTTGCTCACAACATAATTTAATGCAGGTTAGAAAAGGGAGTTGGAGCTTTGCTCCATGTAGTCTCTCAGGGATGCATTTCCCTTTCATCAGGTGGCTCTACCCTCTCCAAGTCTTCACAGACCTCATCATTCAACCAGAGGATGGTGGAAGAACAAGGACTGGACATAGGAGATTTTCATGAGCAGGACCTGTAATGATACATTTTGGTAATGAACTTCTATTCACATTCCATTGACCAGAACTCAGTTACTTAACCACTCCCAAGTGGAACATGTAATCTGGTAGTGTCCTAAGGAAGAAGAGGAGAACACACGTTGGTGACCAGTACCATCCTGAGTCACAGTTGTATAACTTTCACTACTGAAACCTAGAACTTTTAGGCCAAAAGTGTCTATTGATGCATAAGGCAAATTATACCCTAACTAAATCTGTCTACAGTGAACTAGCCTAATTCTTATTTTCAGTCATATTTTTTTAAAACTACAAGAATAGACAAATGAGTGAGCAGAGAAATAAATCACAGTAATCATACTAATTATCTTCAATTTCTAGTTTATGTATCTGATCTCAGTTCTGTAGCTTGCTTTAAAATTATTTTAATATGAGTTAAAATTTTATATTGCTGATAAAAGAATATATAAAGATCATTTGCTTTTATTAATGAATTCTGTAGAAACCCAAATATGTATAATATGCATATAGTGTTGAGTGATTCAAATGGAGAATTTTAGTATTTTAACTTCCATTTGAGAAATACTGAACAAAAACAGGATAAATGTGAGAACACAGAAATTGACCCAAGCCATTATGCTCAATTAATATTTGACAAAGGAGGCAAAAGCATACAATGAAGTAAAGACAGTCTCTTCAATAAATGGTGCTGGGAAATTTGGTCAGATACATGCAAAAAAATGAAACTAGACCACCAACTTTCACTATACACAAAAACAAACTCAAAATGGCTAAAGGACTTAAATGTAAGACAGGAAACCATAAAAATGCTGCAATACTCCATAGGCAGCAGAATAGCAGACATATGTTGTAGCAATATCTTTACTGACAGAGCTCCTAGGGCAATGGAGACTAAGGAGAAAAGAAACAAGTGGGATTACACCAAAATAAAAAGCTTCTGCACAGCAAAAGAAACCATCCACAAAACAACAAGAAAGCCCACTGCATGGGAGAACATATTTGCCAATGCTCTTTCAGATAATTTATAGAGAACTCATACAACTTAAGGAAGATAAACAACCCAATAAAAAAAAATGGGCAAAGGACCTAAATAGACACTTTTCGTGCCTGGGGTCTTGTCCAGCATCTAGAAGGGTTCAGGAATCTGGAGAAGGGCTGTGTATTAATTATTAAAGAGTCCAGAGATGAAACATAAATTTATAAGGCATTTTGGGGAGCCAGAGGAGCTTGGCTGTAGGAATCAAGTTCTTCTCTCTCTTTGGACCCCTTGCTTTTTATTAATATAAATTGTCCTAAAGCAAGGTAGATATACATATCAAAGGCAAGGTTTAGTACACAGAATCCATTGTCAGGTTGGGGAACTGCCTACAGCTGTTCAGGTGTTTGGCCAGTACGAGGCAATAACATGTAGATTGAAATGCCCTCAGCTGTCTGGCAGCAAGCAATCATTTATGCATCCTTTTCAGGTTTGGGGAAATGCCCTCAGCTGTTTCCAAATGATTCAGCCCTGCTGACCTGTTTGAATTAGCTTCTGGCATTTTTGAAAGAGGACATACAGAAGGCCAGAGACATATGAAAACATGCTCAAAGTCACTAATCATCTGAGAGATGCAAATCAAAACAACAATGAGATACCATCTTACACCTGTCAGAATTGCTATCATCAACAAATCAACAAAGGACAAGTGCTGGAGAGGATGTGGAGAAAAAGGAACCCTGATGCACTGCTGGTGGGAATGCAGACTGGTGCAGCCACTGTGGAGAACAGTATGGCGTTTCCTCAAAAAGTTAAAAATGGAACTTCCATTTGGCCCAGTGATCCCACTTCTAGGACTATATCCCAAGAAACCAGAAACCAGAAACACCAATGTTCATAGCAGCACAATTTACAATAGCTAAGATTTGGAAATAGCCTAAATGCCCATCAGCAGATGAGTGAATTAAAAAACTTTGGTACATACACAATGGAATATTATGCCGCTATAAAAAAGAAGGAACTTTTACCATTTACAACAGCATGGATGGAACTGGAGAGCATTATGCTAAGCGAAATAAGCCAGTCGGAGAAAGATAAATATCACATGATCTCACTCATATGTGGGATATAATGATCAACATAATTTGATGAACAAAAATAGATCCAGAGCCAAATGGCAGGGGAGGTGGGGAGGGGCTAGAGAACAACCAAAGGACTTGTATGCATGCATATTAGCATAACCAATGGACACAGACACAGGGTCGGTGGGGGCTTGCCCAGGGTGGGATGTCTGGGGTGGGGGCGGGGAGGAGGAAAGTCAATCGGGGAAAAAGGAGACATATGTAAATCTTTAGATAATAATAATAATAAAAAAGTATCTGGAAAAACAAAAACAAACAGGATAAACATTATATATTTCTTTTCAAGTAGTCCCAGCCCACCTCTCCATTACTCTCTTTCAAGAAATAGAATGTAGCTGAAACAAGGAGAACAAAGGTGAGGGGCCACTCTTCATTTCCTATGAAGCTGCATTGTTGACTGAGAGCATAGGCAAGGTACTATACTACAGTGGGGGACTATGGTGGCATGGGCATGTGTTCAAGATGAATTTGCCTCTTTCTTCTCACTGTTGCCCATAGTATCACAGCTAGGGACTCATGGGAGAAGATCCCTGGAGCCCAATAGAGTTTGTTTGGTTTAAAAATATATAGAGAGAGATCCAAGATGGCAGCGTAGGTAAACACCTAAACTGCTGCCTCGCACAACAATTTCAAAACTACAACTAAAAGACAAAACGTCTATCACCCAGAACCACGGGAAAGCTGGCTGAGTGGAAGTTCTACAACTAGAAGGAAAGAGCAAACAGCATTGAGGAGTGCACAAGCGCTGAAAAGCTGAGGTACGGAGACGCGCGAATCGGGCTGGCGAGGGGTGACTGGGAGTGCTGCTGTTTTCAACCCGAAGGGAGATAAGCTCCCAATTACTCCAAACTCGTTTCTGGGGAGACGCGGGGGACCCAAACTCCTACGGGGAGAAGCTGGACTGTCTGCCGTGGGGTCGGAAAGTGAGGGAGGCTTGCTTGCAGGGCTGCATGCAGGAACAATTGTTTATTGTGCTGGGGCGTGGGACGCGGGGACACAGTCGGAGACGCAGAGCTGCAGAGCTGGCTTACTGGCAGCCATCGCTGTTTGCCATGCCCTAGCCTAGTCACGCCCTGAGACCCCGCCCTGCACAATCTACGAACCCACCCAAGCTCCAAGCAGCGGCTTTAGCATATGAATGGCCTGCCCTATCGCAGCTTAACCTAGCAAACTTGCAGCCCGGGTCAGACAGCTCCAAAACCTCCAAACCCCAAGCAAAGAGGAGAAAACTGTAGTTCTTGCTGTAGCTCCTGCTGGGTGGCCTCAGACAGTAGCTGACCTGCACCCCATTGGAGATACAGAAGCCAGTGTACCTAGTGGTCAGTGTGAGACACCAGATTTCAACTCCTCACATCCATAAGTGATACATTCAAGAGGCAGACTCAGTGAGCACCAAAGCCCCACTGAAACAAGTCCTGCACCATAAGCGTGTCTCCAGCACAGCAGTTCTTCCATTATAGACACAGAGGGTCCTCACAGCCAATTGGCCTGGAGGTCAATTCCTCCCAGTGTACCAACAGCAATCAAGGCTTAACTACACCAAGACTTTGCACTCAGCCCACAAAGGGGTGTACCAAAGGCGTCCACCTCAGGTGATTGGGGAGGCTGAGCTACTGGCCCCTAATAGGTCACCTACCACACAAAGCCACTCCATCAACATAAGGAAGCAGCAAAATGCAGAGACAAAGAAACATGTCACGAATGAGAGAAATGGAGGAAAGCAAACTAATGGACGACATAGAGTTCAGAACCACATTTATAAGGTTACTCAAGAATCTTCTAAAAATCGCCGAGAAACTTGATGAGACCTCCGAGGAGCTTAGTGAGACCTTCAAGGACCTTAATGAGAATGCCAAAAAAAATGGAAAAGGACCAGTCATAAATTAAGCATACACTGTCTGAAATAAAGAATATACAGAAACTCAACTGTAGATCAACGTACCCCAAGAATCAAACCAAAGATCTGAAATATGAGGAAACAAAAAACACCCAACCAGAAAAACAAAAAGAAAAAATCCAAAAATATGAACATAGTGTAAGGAGCCTCTGGGACAACTTTAAGCGTACCAACATCCGAATTTTGGGGGTGCCAGAAGAAGAGAAAGAGCAAAATATTGAAAACCTATTAGAAGAAATAATGACAGAAAACTTTCCCTACCTGGTGAAAGAAATAGACTTAAAAGTTCAGGAAGCACACAGAACCCCATACAAGAGGAATCCAAAAAGGACCACACCAAGACACATCATAATTAAAATGCCAAGGGCAAAAGACAAAGAGAGAATCTTGAAAGCAGCAAGAGAAAAACGGTTAGTTACCTACAAGGGAGCACCCATACGACTGTCAGCTGATTTCTCGGCAGAAACTATGCAGGCCAGAAGGGAGTGGCAAGAAATATTCAAAGTGATGAACAGCAAGAACCTACAACCAAGATTACTCTACCCAGCAAAGCTATCATTCAGAGTTGAAGGTCAGATAAAGAGCTTCACAGACAAGAAAAAGCTAAAGGAGTTCATCACCACCAAACCAGGATTACATGAAATGCTGAAAGGTGTTCTTTAAGAAGAGGAAGAAGAAGAAAAAGGTAAAGATAAAAATTATGAACAACAAAATGACATCAAATACATATCTACCAACAAGTGAATCTAAAAATCAAGTGAATAAAAAATCTGAAGAACAGAATGGACTGGTGAATATAATAGAATCAGGGACATAGAAAGGGAGTGGACTGACAATTCTCAGGGGGGAGGGGGTGTGAGGGGTGCGGGAAGAGACTGGACAAAAAGCTTACACCTATGGATGAAGACAGTGGTGGGGGGTAAGGGCATGGGGTGAGGTGGGGAATCAGGTGGAGGGGAGCTAGGGGGAAAAAAAGAGGAACACCTGTAATAATCTGAACAATAAAGATTTATTTAAAAAAATAAAATAAATGAAAACCACCTATAAAAACATTATATATATATATATAATATATATATATATATATATATATATATATATATATATATTATATATATATTATATATATATATATATATATAACCCATTGATCAGAAGTTGGTTTTCTCAGGTCAGCCTTCTTCTCCACGAAAGCATGTCTGGATTTCCTGTAGTTAATATGAGGTAGCATATCTCCAACTCTTGGTTAACAATGGTAATTCACAAAGCAAGCCAAGGACTTCACAAGTTGGGGCCATTTTGTATGGTTTTTGAAGCTAGACCCATAGGTGATAAAATACTTAATTCTTAATTAAATGAAGATGATATGTCAGCCAAGCTTTTATAAAATAAATTGTATTGTGTTTGATAACCATATAATTACTATTAATTCTCAACCCAACCAGTCAGTTTAAAAATGTGGGCCTTTACTGTCAAAGGGGTTTGCTTGTGAGTCATTTGAGGAGGAGATAAATCTGGGTTCTAAATCTTTGACTTTTACTGTGACTTACCTGCAGAAAGTTTATCAATTAGAGTTGTAGTTAAATGTAACTACTAAATAAACCTACACAAAGGTTGTTGTGAGGTTGAATGAGAATATGTAAAGAATATCTGCTTTTTCTTTTTTTAGCACAAATCTACCATTATAAACAATTCCTGTAACTCAAAGTACAATTCTAACTAGTAGCAAGTCAACACCATAATCCTCATATAAAAAGAACTAAACATTTTCACCAGATGCCAGTGGTAGTGGGTCGCACAGCCTGACATGGTAGATAGAATACAGGAAGAGGTGTCTAAACCCAATTTGCCTCCAATTCAACTGTGTAAATTTAGGTAAGTCACCCTTTAGCTTCCTCATTTGTAAGGTGGAGAACATAATTCATGCTCCATCACCCTCCAGAGCTGATATAAGACTCAAATGTCACAATGCTTATAATTCCATCATTATTATCCATCACATCA
The DNA here is from genome assembly GCF_963455305.1 of Plecotus auritus. Lineage (NCBI taxonomy): Eukaryota > Metazoa > Chordata > Mammalia > Chiroptera > Vespertilionidae > Plecotus > Plecotus auritus. The sequence goes on along the minus strand of NC_137772.1, from coordinate 95,210,394 downwards.
TGTTAAACAGGGTCCTTTCTATGCAACTTTCAAAAACACCCAAACTCTTATGACAAGGGCTAGGGTGTGTGACTCATTAATTCAACACATACTTATTGGTCTCCTCTGCTGTGCTGAGTGGCTTGAGGAGCTGGGATACAGCAGTAAAGAAAGGTATGCAGAATTGTATAAATAATAAACAAGTAAACAAATAAATAAAACATTGTTTCAAACACTTATGAGTAGTTTAAAAGCTAAGCAATGCAAAGAGAATGTGTAGAGAGAAGGGGGCTAGCTTAAATTGGTTGTTTAAGGAGCTTTTCTAGGGAGGTGACATTTGAGCTGATAAAAAGGATATAATTGGTTATTTAACACCTTATAGACAATAGAATGACATAAACATGAATATGTAAGCACCATTCACAAATTTTAATTAAGTTCTTTTCTTGGAAGTGGGTTGAGCAATAAAATGAAGAAACTGTCAAGAAAAAGAAGGCAGAAGGGCACCAACACCAAATTTTCCTTATCTAATAGTTTGCATATTTTACTGTCTGTCTGTGATTGTCTAAGTCATGGTCCTTTCTTCTATCTCTGTCCATTCAAATCTCTCACTACTTTTACTTACAATTTTTAAAATTTCATATACTTTATTAATTTTATCTATTTTATATTAACATTAGAAGAAAAAAATTTAAATCCCATAATTCTACCTTTCAATACAGATCCTTTAACTTTCTCACATTCCCTTCTAGTCTTTGACATGCCCGTGTGTCACATGATTAGGATCCAATCATGCAACTGAGGCTCCGAGGGGTATAATTATAAAGTAGATTGTGATAACTCAGCCACCTCTCAGGAAGTAAAGAGAAACTGTTGCTAGTCCAGCTCAGCCATCTCACAGAACCCTCATCTCTTGGTGACATCATCTCTAAAGGAGGTGACATCTTATTCACAGTTCTAACATGGGCAATGCAAGGCAAGCACTGGGTCTGACTACACCTTCTCCCCCATGCATAACTGAGAACCCCCAGTGGGGAGCTGTGGGGCAAGGTTTGTAACTAAGATACCTCTCTCTTCCTCCAATGTTGAGGCAAAGATAGGTGAGATATCTTCTCTCCTGAGAGTCACAGGCTATGTTTGGAATTTCAGAAGAAGACTATTGTTGACATTAAATTATGCTTGTTGAAAAAATAATATGCTATCAACGCTTAATGGAACTTTTGTCTAAACAAACTTTACAACTTCCAATGCCCAGGAAGGAGAAAATGTGTTCACATGGTCATATGTTTTCCTAAAATTTGCAAAAGACAGATATTTAAGTCTCAATTAGTTAAGACCTCTATCTATTTCAAACATTTCCCCCCCCCATCACACTTCTTCCAGTATTGAATGCTGTTGTCATATTGTGACTAGACTCCGTCTGTTTGGCAATACAATGACACTCCAGCTGTATGTTTTCCAAAATTAAAACCATGTATTTACAGATGTACAAAGGGGAAATAAACCTCACTCTGTGGCAGATTTCTTAGTAGCCTCTCTGTTTTTCAATATAACCAGCCCCACCTCCCTCTTTGTTTATGGTTGACAAGAAGGCACAGTTGGTGGAGTGGCTGCCTCCAAGGTCCCAGGGAGTGTTAGGGGGAGGGTGCCCCCAGCATGTGGAACATTTGCTTTCTCATGTTCTTCACTGGGCTTCCGCTCAGGTTGAGGATCCTACAAACAGGGAGCAGATCACCCTTCCTCATATCACTTACACTAGGGGTAAGTCTTTAGTACTATTACAAGTATAAACCCAGCATTTCTTATCATCTCTGTATGGGGCACTTTCTCATGTATTGTTTCCCAGGCTAGAGCTCTTGACTGTAATTTCCTCTAGGAAATATTTCTTTCCTTATAATATTTTCACTTCTTCGCCCCTTGAAAAGTGATATAGTTCTGTTCTGTTTTTCACCCAGGAAACATACAATATTGTGGTAGTTCTGTTTTTTAAGTGATATTTTGGAGCTGAAGAGGTGGGAAGCAAATTGATGGTAGAGCCTAAATAATATTAAAAGAATGTACTTGAAAATTAGATTCTTACTATTAAGTGCCAAGAACTACTTTTCTTGCCTTTATCCTTTTTTTCTTTCACTACTTTGGTATTATTTTACAATGTTTTCTCACGCACAGAGAGGGACTGGGGATGGGGCATATGGGGGAGGATGGCATTGGTGCACATATTTCCACCCATAGTCCAAGGGGTGGATGTGGAATGTGGTCTAGTCATGTACCATGAGAGATGAGAAAATAAGTTTGCTAAGCATTCAGCCAGGCTACATCCCAGGAAAAGTGTTGGAGCAAGGCTAGACCACTCAGTAAGTGAATATTTGCTGCTGGTGACTGTGTGCCCCCTGGGCCAGAGGTGGGAAATACGATATGAAGTGAAACTCACAGTTTACTAGTAGAGACAGAGCCCACTATCAGTTCCTCTAAGGGCAGCATGGTAGGGAACTCCTGCTAGTGGTATGAACAGAGTTGTGAGGGTAGAGAGCAGGGGAACACCAGGCCTCTGGGCTTAGGGAAAGTTTCACAGTAGAGGTTGCTTTGGAATGAGTTTTTGAAGGGTGAGCATGCTTTGTGAGGAGGTGAAAAGGGCAGTGGGTATAAGCAGAGGGAAGTGCCTGAGGGTGGCAGGTGGTCCACTGTGAATGGGGGTGAGGCCACAGAGTGATTTGGGGGAATGGGGTAGAAGTGGTCTGCTGAACAGAGAGGGTGAGGAAATACCTAGGAACAGGTCACTGCTGAAGGTTAAGAGACAGAGGAATGACATGGTTGGATCCATGTTACAGGCAGTGGGTTCTAGTGGCATGTGGAGAATGAAGGGGCAATTGGAGAATCAGCAGGAGTCAGGGATCCCAGTGAGGAACGTGCTTCAACACCCTAGGCAGGAGACATCAGAGCAGATGTTTAGAAGGAGGGGCTTAAGATTTCTCAAGGGATTTGATGGCTGACTGGATTCGGCAGGTGAGGGACTTGGCACTTTGAGTCTCTCTCTTTGCTCCCCTCTAGCCTGCCTTCCCACCCCAAAATGCTAATTTTAATATTGGCAATTGCAACGGATGATGTTATTCATTTCTATTGATTTATCAGTGGGAAGTTTCTTCTGAATAAAGAAGTAAGAGAATGCTGCAAATAAACACATTTCTGATTTTTGCTCTAAATCCCTTCCAAGACGTTATTAAATAGACCTGACTTAACCGGGCAAACTAATCATCAGAATAACTTTAATAGCATTTACTAAGTAAATGCCAGGCACTGTTTTTAGGGCTTCACATATATTAACTTATTTAATCCTCACAATGACCCAGTAAGGTAGGTGCTGCCAGAAAAAAATTATCCAAAAATTAGAATGAAGGCAAAATGGTGGAAAACACGTCCTTTGGTATAAGAGGGCAAAGGCCATCCAATTATTTCCTTGAGGAATGTTCTTGGTTTACCTCATTGCTTAAAATCTTGATCAAAGTTTCCAGACTTAAGGAAGTTACTTGTTAATTTGAAGACTTTGAATCAGATTTATAAATAATTTCTCATGAGTGAAACACGTAACCTTGATTTATGGTATGTTGAACATTACCCAGATTATATCTAACCCAACAATTGTATCCTAATATTTCTTTATTGAACTATTTATAAATATCCTAGCTTCTCAGTTGCTCTTTAAACCAATCATAACATTTTATTAGTTATTTCATTATTGAGTTAAAAAGAACTGATTTTATAATTTTTAAGAATTATTACCCCCAGCTTACATATGAATAAACTGAGACAAAGAAAAATGATGGGACTTGTCCAAGACCAGAGATACCAGCAATAGAGCTGAGATTCAACTCTAGTAGTCTAATTCCAGAAAAGTCTCCCTGTTCACTCACCATGTATTTATTGAACACTTTTCTCCATTTTTTTTTTTTTTTTTTTTTTTTTTTTACTTTTCTCAATTTTTCCAACTGAATCCAGGGGTTATTTATTTCATTTAATAAATATTTACTGAGCTGCTAATATGGGGCAGGTTCTGCATTAATCTAGTTCATGGTAAATAGCGTTAATGTTACACAATATAAGCTTAAAAATAAGCTCTTGTCCATGTGTTTAGGCTATAAAAATAATCAATCAAGGAAACTTCTAGGCATTTGTATAATTTTCCCTGTCCTTACTTTGGGGTCTTATAGTCATCTATGCATATGGTGAAACAACTGTACTTGTCATCAGAAGAAGGAGGAGACAGAAGAGGTAAAAATCAGGATCCTTCATGATGGGGTTAGGGCCTATCTAAATCCAAGAGTCAGGTTTCTTCTAGAACCTTAGGCCCATGAAATTTTTGTTTGTAAAGCTGGGCATGCAATATGATGTTATATGAAGGTTCCCTTCTGCCAAATCTCCATCACCTGGTGGCTACCTTTGGTTTCCACACCTAATTCTCATCTTAATGCTGGTCATTTATGTAGACTATTTACAAGCAATGATAATTGGTGGTTACTATTTCAGCTGGTTGTATGTTCTATTTTTGTTTTAATGGTGTCTCTGCCTTCAGGTGATAAAAGTATAGGATAAAGGGACTGGGGTAGTTGTGGCCACACATATAATACCAGCTGCTCTTATTATTAACTTTCACATCTTCTAAGTTGAAGTAAAATATCTCAAGATGTTAAATGACTGAAATACTAGTGAGTGTCTGACCTCATTTCTAATTGCTGGTGCATCTATCTTTGTGTCTCACTTGCTCCAAACCAAAACTCCCATCAAATTTGAGTTTTCTCCAAAAGATTTTATATCACATCTGGTGAGTTACTCTTCAACTTGGGTTAGTGGGAAGAAATGTGGTAGATTACCCTTGCAAACTTTGGCTGTAGTGGGCCAAATGGTGTGCTAGTGACATGAGATCATGGCACTTTCAGAATATATGATGTGAACTGAGGGGCAGTTCTTTCTCCTGTAACTACCACAAGTAGAAGCACAATTGTGTTAAACAAGGAGTACCTGACTGCCCTACACAGGGAAGTGCTAATTTGCATATCTGAAGATTGCCATTTTATAGGGAGGAACAGTTCGCCAGACTGTAGGACAGGTAAGAGTATTAATCATTTACTTCCATAAATCCCTTGACTGTGTACACAGATCCAGGGAAGGGATTATATGGCATGTATACAGGGAAAGGTTGAACAGCTGATTGATCCCATATTACAGATCATAGAAAGGAGGCCCAGGCAATTCAAGTGGTTTATCTGAGATCACGGACTAGGGAGAGGTGGCAGATCACAAATTCAATGTTGAGCTAATGTACTTGTGTCTCTGGGACTAGCTGCCATTAGTGCCTATAGGAAAACATGCTTGAACACTTATCCTGAGTGTGATATGCTCTGTGGAAGAAAATGGCTATTACTTAGTTGGGGTACATAAGTTTTTATTGAAGAAAATGTGCTTGAAAATTCCCACTGCTCCTCTTCCTTTGAGAGGAGAACAAGCTAAGGGATCTGAGTGAATGTGTGAAGTGAGCACCCCAGGAGAATCAATAACCAGCCTAAATTAAGGCAGATATGCAAATAGAATTTCAGTATGTTTGATTTTCCTGTGAGATGCCCAGCTGCATTTTTCCATCATGGCTTACAGGCCTCCAAGGGGGCTATGAAAGCATCTGGTCTCTAAAGACCAATATTCTAAACTAAGCATCTAGGAAAATCCTTTTTTTAAGATGTCTTGAAATGAACTCATGATTGGACCAGAAATATATTTTTACTCAACACGAACACCTCAATAAGCCAAAAAGCAGAAGTGCTTCCAAAGCACCAAGTAGTGTTTCATCAACATCGTAGAGCCCAGGCAGATCCAGAACACGTTTGGAAATTCTCTCCTTCCAAGCTGAACAAAAACCCATGTGCTGGAGCAAAACATGGTAGTGAGTTTCTAATCTGAAACTGGAGCTTATAGCTTTGCAAGGAGACTTTTCAACAGGGAGTTGTAACTTCTGCAATACAGGGAGTGGTAGGTTTGTGGTCCTTATATTGGCAAGAACAGCCACAACAGAGTCCTAGGGGACCTGGCAATGCCTCCATACATGTTCACTTGGGCACAGTATGAGCCAGCATTGGGAGGGTCCTATGGCAGGATCAGAGAAGCAGCTGCTGGAGATGGGTCTGGGCTGCGGGCACCTACAAACTATCTGCTTCTGGTGTAAATGTCGGATTATTCACCTCAGTCCACAAGTACATCTCCAGCATCTTGTGTTGAATTTAGTGACCACCTATTTATTTCTTTTTACCTTCCCGCTACCTGTTTGGTGGACACTATTGGCTGTCAATTCATCAGCTACATGCTCCACTTTCTTTTGCTTGCAGGACCACAGTGTATTCACGCGCCTCTGGGAGGCTTCCGGTAAGGAAGGCTAGGCACTTCCATAAAGTCAGGAGAGAAACTCTGTTGGTCTATCGGAATTAAAGTGATCTCACTCCATTACTAATGACTGAAAGTATAGAATTATTACAAGTTGGTATGAGATGGTTTGAGGACCAGGTAGGCCAAGAGTTGAATATGTGTAAGGAATAGATTACATAAAGGGGTAGGCTAGAATCAAGCAATGGGATGCTTTGAATAACAGATCAAGAAGTTTAGATTTTGTTCAGTGTCATTGCTTGAGTTCAGATTGTTCATTTGGGAGGTGATCAGAGGGGAAAAAGCAGGAGAAATGGGGATAGTGAGATAGGGAAGGCAAAGAAGCCACTGAATTGTTTGTTAGTTATTTACTACCGTGGGCAACTGGTGCTCAATCCTGCTGGGTTCTCTGAGAAACTGATGAACATGCTTTAAAAGATGAGGTCAATGAGACATTGAGCCATTGATTCCCAATGTGTGCTGAGGGCTGCCCTCAGAGGTGTTGACTTTTACCATCTTTGGGGTTATATGTGTAGAACAAGATCCCTTGATGCTGAAGAAAACTTTTTGGAGGAAAAGAAAAGAGACAAAGCTTTTAATGTGAAAAATTGTTCTGGGAACTGTACCCCATGGCTGCTCGGGGGGGGGGGGCGGTGGTAGGGGACATGAGTCCAGGGAATCAACAGCATAACTGACATTCAGTAATTAATGGGAAATACAATACATATTATTGTTGATGGTATTACAGATGTCTCCTATTTTTCCCTCCTTTATCCGACTCCACCCAGCCCCTACCCACCCTCCCAGGTCTTCACCAACCTACTGTCCATGTCCATGGGCTAGGCATATAAGCATACAAGTTCTTTGGTTTATCTCTCCTGTCCTCCTACCTCCACATTGAGGTATGTCAGTCTGTTCCATGCCTCCATGCCTCGGGTCTTATTTTGTTGGTCAATTCATTTTGTTCACAAATAAGAGAGATCATGTGATATTTGTCTTTTTCAGATTGGCTTATTTCACTTAGCATAATAGTTTCCAGGTCCATCCATGCTATCCCAAAGGGTAAGAGATCCCTCTTTTTTACAGTTGCATAGTATTCCATTGTGTAAATATCCCACAGCTTTTTTATGATTCATCTACTGATGGTCACTTGGGCTATTTCCAAATCTTAGCTATTATAAATGGTCACTTGGGCTATTTCTAAATCTTAGCTATTATTGTTATGAACATAGGGGTGCATATATTCTTTCTGATGTTTTTTTTTCATTTTTATTTGTCTCGGTATCTTTTATTTCTTCCTTGATCTTATTGTTAACCCATTCATTGTTTAATAACATGTTATTTAGCTTCCTTGTGTTTGTGTGTTTTTCAGTTTTTTTCTTGTAATTGATTTCTAGTTTCATACCATTATCATTAGAGAACATGCTTAGTATGATTTCAGTCTTCTTAAATTCATTATGACCTAACATGTAGTCTATCGTATAAATGTTCCATGTGTTCTTGAAAAAAATGTGTATTCTGCTGCTTTGGAGTTAAATGTTCGAATAATATCAATGAAATCCATCTGGTATAATGTGTCATATGAGGCCACTGTTTCTTTTTTTATTTTTATGTGGGTACTCTATCCATTGACATTAATGTTGTGTTAAAGTCCCTACCATGACTGTGTTATTATTGATCTCTCCCTCTATGTGCATCAATGTTTGCCTTATATATTTAGGTACTCCTATGTTGGGTGCATGAATGTTTTAAGGGTTATATCTTCTTGCTGGATTGATTCCTTTACCCTTATGTAATATCATTCTTTGTTTCTAGTTACACTTGTTTTAAAGTCTACTTTATCTGATATAAGTATTGCTATCTCAGATTTTTATTATTTTTCCATTTGCATGAAACATCTTTTGTCATCCCTTTACTCTCAGTCTGTGCACTTTATCAATCTGAGGTGGGTTTCTTATGTAGGCAGCATATCTATATATATATATAAAAGCCTAAGCCACTGTCTGACCGTCCGACTGGTAGCTATGATGAGCACTGACGACCATGGGGCAGATGCTCAATGCAGGAGCTGCTGAGCTGTGGTGACTTGGCAGCTGCGGTTCTTGGGTAATGCACCCGGAACCAGAGAGGAGAAAGCCAGATTCTGGGGTGCATCACCCGAGAACCTCCCTCTTGAAATCTGGGACCCCTTGGGGGATGTCGGATAGCCAGTTTTGGCCTGATCCCTGCAGGCCAGACCAAGGGACCCCACTGGTGCACAAATTGATGCACCAGGCCTCTTTTGATTGAGGCACTTATTTTATTTTATTTATTTTATTGTTTAAAGTATTACATATAGTAGTATATATATCTCCTTTTTTCCCCCTATTGACCTTCCCCCAGCCTCCCCTACCCCTGTCACATGCCCTCATCCCACACCCCCACTGTCTTGTGTCCATTGGTTGTGCTTATATGCATGCATACAAGTCCTTTGGTTGATCTTTCCCCCCCTCCCCAACACTCCCCAGCCTTCCCGCTGTAATTTGACAGTCTGTTTGGTTCTTTACTGCCTCTGTATCTATCTTTTTGTTCATCAGGTTATAATGTTCTTTATTTTTCATAAATGAGTGAGATCATGTGGTATTTTTCTTTTATTGCCTGGCTTTTTTCACTTAACTTAATGCTCTCCAGGTCCATCCATGCTGCTGCACATGGTAAGAGTTCCTTCTTTTTTATAGCAGTGTAGTATTCCATTGTGTAATGTACCATAATCCACTCATCTGCTGATGGGCATTTAGGCTGTTTCCAAATCTTAGCTATGGTGAATTGTGCTGCTATGAACATAGGGGTGCATATATCCTTTCTGATTGGTATTTCTAGTTTCTTGGGATATATTCCTAGAAGTGGGATTACTGGGTCAAATGGGAGTTCCATTTTTAGTTTTTTGAGGAAACTCCATACTGTTCTCCACAGTGGCTGTACCAGTCTGTATTCCCACCAGCAGTGCACGAGGGTTCCTTTTTCTACTCATCCTCGCTAGCACTTGTCGTTTGTTGATTTTTTGATGATTATTACCATTCTGACAGGTGTGAGATGGTACTGCATTGTCATTTTGATTTGCATCTCTCAGATAATTAGTGACTTTGAGCATGTTTTCATATGTCTCTTGGCCTTAAAAAGATTCTATTTAAGTCCATTGCCCATTTTTTTTATTGGATCATTTATCTTCCTTTTATTAAGTTGTATAAGCTGCCTGTAGATGTTGGAGATTAAACCTTTATCAGTGATAACATTTGCAAATATGTTCTCCCATACAGTGGGCTTTCTTGTTTTGTTGATGGTTTCTTTTGCTGTGCAGAAGCTTTTTATTTTGATGTAGTCCCATTTGTTTATTTTCTCTTTAGTTTCCATTGCCCTAGGAGCAGTATTGGTGAAGAAATTGCTTGGGCATATGTCTGAGATTTCTCTGCCTGTGGATTCCTCTAGTATTTTTATGGTTTCCTGTCTTATGTGTAAGTCCTTTACCTATTTTGAGTTTATTTTTGTGTATGGTGTAAGTTGGTGATCTAGTTTCATTTTTTTTTTGCATTTATCTGTCCAATTTTCCCAACACCATTTATTGAAGAGACTGTTTTGACTCCATTGTATGTGCATGCCTCCTTTGTCAAATATTAATTGAGCATAGTGGTTTGGGTCGGTATCTGGCTTCTCTATTCTATTCCACTGGTCTATATGTCTGTTCTTGTGCCAGTACCAGGCTCTTTTGAGAACAGTGGCCTTGTAATACAGCTTGAAATCTGGTATTGAGATCCCACCTACTTTGTTCTTCTTTCTCAGGATTGCTGCAGCTATTCGGGGTCTTTTTTTTATTCTAGATGAATTTTTGGAGAGTTCTTTCTAGGTATGTGAATTATGCTGTTGGTATTTTAATGGGGAGTGCATTGAATCTATAGATTGCTTTGGGTAGTATGGACATTTTAATGATGTTGATTCTACCAATCCATGAACATGGTATGTTCTTTCATCTGTTTACATCTTCCTCTATCTTTCTTCTCAGTGTACTGTAGTTTTCCGCGTATAGGTCTTTTACCTCCTTAGTTAAGTTTGTTCCTAGGTATATTAATTTTTTTTGGTGTGATGGTAAATGGGATTGCTTTTTTAGTCTCTCTTTCTGAAAGTTCACTATTGGTGTATAGAAATGCCATAGATTTCTTGGCGTTAATTTTGTATCCTGCTACATTGCCGAATTCATTTATTAAGTCTAATAGTATTTTGATGGAGTCTTTAGGGTTTTTTATGTACAATATCATGTCATCTGCAAATAAGGACAGCTTTACTTCTTCTTTTCCCATTTGGATGCCTTTTATTTCTTCTTCTTGTCTAATTGCAATGGCTAGTACTTCCAGTACTATGTCGAACAGGAGTGGTGAGAGTGGCCATCCCTGTCTTGTTCCTGTTCTTAGGGGAAATGGTTTTAGTTTTTGCCCATTGAGTATGATGTTAGCTGTGGGTTTATCATATATGGCTTTTATTATGTTCAGGTATGATCCTTCTGTTCCCACCTTACTGAGAGTTTTTATCAAGAAAGGGTGTAGGATTTTGTCAAATGCTTTTTCCTCATCAATTGATATGACTATGTGATTTTTATCTCTCAATTTGTTTATGTGATATATCACGTTTATTCATTTGCGGATATTGTACCATCCTTGCATCCCTGGAATAAATCCTACTTGGTCATGGTGTATGATCTTTCTGATGTACCGCTGGATCCGATTTGCTAGAATTTTGTTGAAGATTTTGGCATCTATATTCATGAGGGATATTGGCCTGTAACTCTCTTTCATTGTGTTGTCTTTATCTGCTTTTGGTATTAGGGTGAGGCTGGCTTCATAGAATGAGCTTGGAAGCTCTCCTTCCTCTTAAATTTTGTGGAATTGTCTGAGGAGGATAGGTTTTAGTTCTTCCTTGAATGTTTGGTAAAACTCCCCTGTGAAACCGTCTGGCCCCGGGCTTTTGTTTGCTGGAAGCTTTTTGATGACTGCTTCAATTTCTTCCATAGTTATTGGCCTATTGAGATGTTTACATTCTTCCTGAGTAAGTTTTGGAAGGTTGTATTTTTCTAGGAATATGTCCATTTCCTCCAGGTTGTCCAGTTTGTTGGAATAGAGTTGTTCATAGTATTTTTAAACAATCCTTTGTATTTCAGTGGGGTATGTTGTTATTTCTCCTTTTTTCATTTCTGATTTTGTTTATTTGGGTCCTCTCTCTTTGCTTCTTGGTGAGCCTGGCAAGAGTTTCATCAATCTTGTTTATCCTTTCAAAGAACTAGCTCTTGGTCTTGTTGATCTTTTGTATTTTTTTTTTAATCTCTATGTCATTTATCTCCACTCTGATCTTTATTATTTCCTTCCTTCTGTTTACACTGGGCTTTTCTTGTTGCTCTCTTTCTAACTCTTTGAGTTGTATGGTTAGGTAATTTATTACCATTGTTTATTTATTTATTTTTTTTTGCAGTAGGCTTGTAGAGCTATGAACTTCTCTCTCAAGACTGCTTTCACTGTGTCCCATAGATTTTGGATTGTTGTGTTTTCATTGTCATTTGTTGCCACGATGTTTTTTATTTCTTCCTTGATCTCTCTGGTAACCCAGTCATTGTTTAATAGCATGCTATTTAGTGTCCATGTGTTTGATTTTTTTGTACTGTTTTTATTGTAGCTGATTTCCAGTTTTATGCCCTGTGATCTGAGAAGATGCTTGATATGATTTCTATCTTCTTGAATTTGAAGAGACATTGCCTGTGAACCAATATATAGTCTATCTTTGAAAATGACCCATGTGCACTTGAGAAGAATGTATATTCTGTGGCTTTGATGTGAAATGTTCTGAAGATGTCAATTAATTCCATCTGGCCTAGTGAGTCATTTAGGATTGATGTTTCTTTGCTGATTTTTTGTTTAGAGGACTTGTCCAATGGTGATAGTGGGGTATTAAAGTCTCCTACTATGATTGTATTTCTGTCAGTCTTTCCCTTGATATCTTCCAGGAGTTTTTTTTATGTATTTGGGTGCTCCTGTATTGGGTTCGTATATGTTTACAGAGTTATATGTTCTTGTTGAATTGCTCCCTTTAGTATTATGAAGTGGCCTTCCTTATCTCTTGTTTTGTCTTTCACTTTGAGATCTAATTTGTCAGATACAAGTATTGCTACCCCTGATTTTTTTTTCAATTCTATTAGCCTGAAAAACCTTTTCCCACCCCTTCACCTTCAGTCTGTATGCATCTTTTTTTCTGAGGTGGGTTTCTTGTAGACAGCAGATATATGGGTCATGTTTTCTTATCTCATCCATTACCCTATGTCTTTTGATTGGGGCATTTAATCCATTTACATCTAAAGTTATTATTGATAGGTACTTATTTGTTGCCATTTTTATTCTTTACCCCTGTGTTCTTTCTTCGCTTCCTATTTCTTCTTTTCACAACAGACCCTTTATCATTTCTTGCATTATGGTTTGGTGGTAATAAACTCCCTTAGTCCTTCCTTGTCTGTGAAACTTCTGATTTCACCTTCAATTTTGATTGATAGCATTGCTGGGTACAGTATTCTTAGATTTAGACCCTTCCTTTGCATGACTTTGTATATTTCATTCCATTCCCTTCTTGCCTGATGTGTTTCTGTTGAGAAATCATTTACTAGTCTGATGGGGGTTCCTTTGTAGGTAACTTTCTGTCTCTCTCTGGCCACTTTTAATATTCTTACTTTGTTGTTGGTGTATTCCCATTTAATTATAATGTGCCTTGGCGTCGGTCTTTTGGGGTTCATTTTGTTTGGGACTCTGTGAGCTGCTTGGATTTGTGTGGGTTTTTTCTTCCCTATATCAGGGAAGTTCTCTGTCATTATTTCTTCAAACAGGTTTCCTATTCCTTGCTCAGTTTCCTCTCTTCCTGGTACCCTTATTATGTGGATATTGTTTTGTTTCGTGTTGTCCCAAAGTTCTCTTAAGTTCTCCTCCTGCTTTTTAATTTTTTTTTTCTAGAAGCTACTCTACTTGGGTATTTTTTCCTACCTTGTCTTCTAGCTCACTGATGCATTCCTCTGCTTCTTCTAGTCTACCCTTGATGCTTTCTATTGAGTTCTGTACAGTAGCGATGTCATTTTTCATTTCTTCTTGGTTCTTCTTCATTTCCTCTTGGTTCTTACACATTTTGTCGAATTTGTCTTCCATTCTTCTCAGCTACCTTATAACCATTTCTCTGAATTCTTTCTCTGACAGGTTGCTTTCCTACATTTCATTTACTTCCTTTTCTGGTGATGCCTGCTTTTCTTTCATATGCTGGCTGTTTCTTTGTCTCCCCATGTTCTCTCTTCTTTGCATATTTGGTTATGTAGTTCTCTCTCTCCTGCGTTGATTTAAAGGCACAAAATACAACACAACAAGGCACCATGCACAAGGTACTGAAAACAAATGTATTCACGATATTAATAAACCCAAATAAAGGTGACCACCAGAGAAAGGCGAATTAGAGAATAAGAAAGAAAGAAGAGGGGGGAAAAAAAAGGAGTGCAAAAATGAAATTGGAAATGGAAAAAAAATAAGAAAGAAAATAGAGAGAATAAGAAAGAAGAGGGGAAAAAACTATATATAGGGGGAGAACGCTCCAATAGAACAGCCACTAATCCCAACACATGCCAGCAACAAGTACCTGGAGATGAATGCAAATTATAAACAACAACTAATATCAAGTTAGGCGAGGGAAAACAGAAGCAAAAAGGAAAGAAAAACAAAACAAAAAAACAAAAAGAAAAAGCGAAACAATCGCACAAACAAGCATAAAAAATTGATATAATCAACAATCAAGTAAACAACAACAAAAGAACAGAGAGAAAAAATTTTTTTGAATAGTGAAGAAAGAGAAGAGAGAGGTGTGTATGACTTGGAGCAGTGGGTTGGAAATTAGATATATAAGTAGGGTGAAATTTTAACAGGGGGTAAAAAGAAGGAATAGGGAAAATCTAAAGCAGGAATAGGGTAAGAGAAACAGGACAACAAAAGGGGAAAGTGAGGAAGAGAGTGATGGTGTAAAGGTAAAGTTGAGATAGAGTAAAATGATGCTAAAGGAAAGATGAAAATAGAATGTAGAACACTAATCCCAAAGTAAAATAAAGAGAAAATAAAATGACACTTTTTTTTTGGTGTTTTGTGTTTTTTTAAATTTAATGAATCTTTATTGTTCAGATTATTACAATTGTTCCTCTTTTTTCCCCCATAGCTCCCCTCCACCCAGTTCCCACCCCACACTCTGCCCTTACCCCCCCCCACACTGTCCTCATCCATAGGTATATGATTTTTGTCCAGTCTCTTTCCGCACCCCCACACTCCTTTCCCCCCGAGAATTGTCAGTCCCCTCCTGTTCTATGCCCCTAATTCTATTATATTCACCAGTTTATTCTGTTCATCAGATTTTCTTATTCACTTGATTTTTAGATTCACTTGTTGATAGATATGTATTTGTTGTTCATAATTTTTATCTCTACCTTTTTCTTCTTTCTCTTCTTAAAGAATACCTTTCAGCATTTCATATAATACTGATTTGGTGGTGATGAACTCCTTTAGCTTTTTCTTATCTGTGAAGCTCTTTCTCTGCCCTTCAATTCTGAATGATAGCTTTGCTGGGTAGAGTAATCTTGGTTGTAGGTTCTTGCTATTCATCACTTTGAATATTTCTTGCCACTCCCGTCTGGCCTGCATACTTTCTGTTGAGAAATCAGCTGACAGTCGTATGGGTACTCCCTTGTAGGTAACTAACTGTTTTTATCTTGCTGGTTTTAATATTATCTCTTTGTCTTTTGCTCTTGGCATTTTAATTATGATGTGTCTTGGTGTGGTCCTCTTTGGATTCCTTTTGTTTGGGGTTCTGTGGGCTTCCTGGACTTGTAAGTCTATTTTTTTCACCAGGTGGGGGAAGTTTTTGGTCATTATTTCTTCAAATAGGTTTTCAGTATCTTGCTCTCTCTCTTCTTCTGGCACCCCCATAATTCTGGTGTTGGTATGCTTGAGGTCGTCCCGGAGGCTTCTTACACTATCTTCATATTTTTGGATTCTTTTTTCTTTTTGCTTTTCCGGTTGAGTGTTTTTTGCTTCTTTGTATTTCAAATCTTTGACTTGATTCTTGCGATCCTCTAGTCTGCTGTTAGATTTCTGTATAATATTTTTTATTTCAGTCAGTGTATGCTTAATTTATAGTTGGTCCATTTTCATATCCTCGAGGGTCTCACTAAATTTATTGGCCTTTTCTAGAAAATACTTGAAAAACCTTATAACCGTGGTTTTGAACTCTATATCCAGTCATTTGCTTTCCTCCTTTTCTTTCATTTGTGATCTGTTTTTTTGTCTCCACATTTTGGTTGCTTCCCTGAGTTGATAGGGTGGCTTTGTGTGCTAGGTGTCCTATAGGGCCCAGTGGCTCAGCCTCCCTAGTTACCTGAGGTAGACACTCTTGATGCACCCCTTTGTGGGCTGTGTGCAAGGTCTTGTTGTAGTTAAGTCTTGATTGTTGTTGGTATCACTGTGAGGAATTGACCTCCAGGCCAATTGGCTGTGAGGATCAGCTGTGTCTTCGCTGGGAGAACTTCTGTGCTGGAGACTCCTTTATGAGACAAGACTTGCAAAAGCCTCTGTGCTCAGCTTGGATGGGGTGGAGTCTCAGGGTGGAGCAGACAGCATTGGTTTCCTATCAGCCCTGCCCTAAGAGGCCCCTGTGTCTCAGTGTCCCATGGTAATTGCTGCAACCACCTCTGAGAGAAAGCCATCCTTGAGTTCCGCCCGCTGCCAGGCAGTCCAGTTTCTCCCCGAATGAGTCTGGGTCCCCAGAGTCTTGCCCGGAAATGGAGTTCAGTGCAGTCAGGAGCTTTTGTCTCCCTCCCGCTTGAGAAAGCCAGCCGCATACTCAGTTGCCTGCCCTCTCCATGTGCACACCTTGGTACCTCTGCCTTCCGCAGTTCCTCTGAGTCTCAGTGTGCTTTGCTCTTTCCTGACAGTCTAGTTTCACCCTGTATGAGACTGGGTCCCCAGAGTCTCACCCAGAACTGGAGTTCAGTGCTATCGGGAGCTTTTGTCTCCCTCCCGCTTGAGAAAGCCAGCTGCGTACTCACTTGCCAGTCCTCTCAGTGTGCGTTTCTCAGTACCTCTGCCTCTTGCAGATCCTCTGAGTCTCAGTGTGCTTTTTTCTTTCCTTCTAGTTGTAGAATTTCCACTCAGCCAGCCTTCCTGTGGTTCTGGATGATGTCAGTTTTGTCTTTCAGTTGTAGTTTTGAAATTGTTGATCGAGTCAGCAGTTTAGGTGTTTACCTATGCCACAATCTTGGTTTCTCTGACACTTTTTTTTTAAAAAAGGTAAAATAGTAGTAGTAATAATACTGATTGAAAATAAAAATGTAATAATTAAAAAGGTAAAATCAAGTGAGAAAAAAGAAGAAAAAATTAGTTTCTTAAGTAAAAGATGAAAAAAATAAAAATGTGCAGTAGTGAAGGTCATTCACTTCCTCTACTCTTCTGTTTGGCATGCCTGTTTCCTAGTCAGGACAGTATTGAAGTTCCCTGTGTTCCACTGCTCCTCAGTGTTGTAAGCCAGTCCTGATTTTTTAGCAGGCAGTTTATGTGTGTTTATACAAGAGTCATTTTATGATTCATCCCCTGGGTGGCAGTGTTTCTGGATTGACTTCTGGGTCTATAGGTCCTCTCTAGCTAGTGTTTTCCCTGTGGGACTTAATTCCGGTTTGGTGGAGTGGGTTGCCCCAGAGCTGGTTCTCTGGTGGTTATTCCCCGCTCTGATTCCCAGGTTCCAGAAAAACAACTTTCCCTTGCAGTCTCTTAGAGTGTCCCCAATTGGGTGATCCTATGTATTGGGTTTAGTAATCAGAAGCAAGGATTTAAAGAGGAAAAAAAACTTTGTCAGGGAGGCAAAAACACAAATTACTTACTTTAGTTCAAGAGGCCAAATATATTGACTTTCAATTACAATCCTTACGACTTTTGAAGGAAACTTCTCTTTGTTTCCTTCCAAAATAATTTTCGGGCTACAGAGAGTTTCATTTAAAAATCTTTGTCACATGAAACAATTTCTCTTAAGGTTATGGTGACCACTAGTATGGATTAGATTTAATATTTTAATTTAATTTAATTTAATTTTTTATAATTTTAAAAAAATTTTTAAATTGTTATTTTTTACATATGTGTCCTTATTCCCCCATAACCCCCCACCCCCCACTTATGCCCCACCCCCTTGTTGTCTGTGTCCATTGATTAGGCTCATATGCATGCACACACATCCCTTGGTTGATCTCTCCACCTTAGCCCCACCCTCCCCTACCTTCCCTGAGGTATGACATGCTGTTCGACGTTTCTCAGTCTCTGGATCTGTTCTTGTTCATCAGTCTATGCCGTTCATTATATTCCACAAATGAGTGAGATCATGTGATATTTATCTTTCTCTGCCTGGCTTATTTCACTTAACATAACCACGAAGACAAGAGGAGAAACAGTCCAGAGATGGAAGACGCTGACGACGCCTTGCCACGCTAGCAGTCAGCAGCTGTGCATCGCAGCAGGTTGCCTAGGATCAAACCAGAGAGGGTCGGACCTACATTGCCACCATGTGCCCACCGTCCAGATATCATTGCTGACATGTACACATAAGGAACTGTATGACATTGAAACGGGGACTCAGAACTGTTGGACATTGAAATTGGGACTCAAACATTTTTTGTTATTATATGTTTATTTCTAGTCTGCAGAGGCAAGATTTTTTAAAGGAAAGAAATGGCGAAAAAATAGATACAGAGGCAAAGAAGCATTGAACAGACTGTCAAACTACAGCAGGAAGGCAGGGGAGGTTGCGGGGGGGGGCGGCTGTAAGACATCAATCGAAGGACTTATATGCATGCATATAAGCATAACCAATGGATACAAGACACTGGGGGGTTGGGGGGCAGGTAAAGGCATGTACTGGGGGGTAGGGGAGGCCGGGGGGGAGGTCAATGGGGAAAAAAAAAAGAGACATATGTAATACTTCAAACAATAAAATAAATAAACAAATAAAATAAAATAAAGAGGAAAAAAAAAGAGCCAGAGTTAAGTGTGCGAACTCCGGGGCTTCGTGCAAGTCTGTGCAGTCTTTTTTCCACTTGGGTCTAAGTATCTGGTGCACTTTTAAAATTTTTAGGCTCTCCTTTTTCACCTAAATCAAAATGGGTTGCTTTTTAGAGTTCCCTTCTGTTAGCAGCTCTGCAGACCCCCTTCCACATTCACGGATCACGCCAGACCCAACAGCCACGGATTTTTCTAGGTGCAGACTTCCCCAGGTCTCCAGCTCCCACGTGCACATTTCTCTCTCCTACCGGGACCACAGACCTCACTATCCCAGGTGAAATCTGACCTTTTCGTGGTGGAGTGTAGCGCTCCTCTGAATCCCAGTGCTTGCGCCAATTGGGGACCAGTGTTCTCGGTATCACAGCTGTTCTGATGGGTGCCGTAGCTGTAGATTCCCAGGGCTTTTCAGGCTCCCGGTAACATCTACTCTCCCCTTCAAGATGGCACAGTCTCTGGGTCCAAGCCAGTTGCTCCAGGAGGGAACTCAGCAGCAGTGGGGGCTGCCCGGTCAGGGGGGCCCCGTTCGATAGTCCCCCACAGTCTCCTGGAATATAGCTATCCCTCAACTCACCAACAAACACTCCCCATGTGACCACACACTCTCCCTTTGTTTTCTCACTCACACAATATCTTGCAGTCTTCCTTCCTGTCAGCAGTTATCTTCGAATCTAATCTTGATTGAAGCATTTAATCCAATTGCATTTATGGTATTTGTTCATAGGTATGTATTTATTGCCATTTTATAATTCATACTTTTAATCTTTTTTCCCTTCCTCCTAAACAATTTCTTTAAATCTTTCATGTAATATTGATTTGGTCGGGATGAACTTCTTTAGCTTTTTCTTGTCTGGGAAACTCTTTATCTCTCCTTTTATTCTAAATGACAGTTATGTTTGGTAGAGTAATCTTGGTTGTAGATCCTTGCTTGTCATCACTTTGAACACTTTGTGTCAATGCCCTGAAAAATTTCTGTAGAAATATTAGCAACAGTCTTATGGAAGCTCCCTTGCAGGTAACTAATTGCTTTTCTCTTGCTGGTTTTAAGATTCTCTCTTTGTCTTTAACCTTTGGCATTTTAATTATGATGTGTCTTGGTGTGGGCCTCCTTGGGTTTATGTTGTTTGGGACTCTCTGTACTTCCTGGAATCATATGTAAATTTCCTTTGCTAGGTTAGGAAAATTTTCAGTCATTATTTTTTCATATAGCTTTTTAATGCTTTGCTGTCTCACTTCTACTTTTGGTAGCTTTATGAAGTGAATGTTACACATGATATTGTACCAGAGTACAAGAGGAAAAGAGGAACATTACTATAGCCTTGTAATATAGTTTGATGTAATTTTTAAGTTATTATTTTCTTTTTGCTATTCCTGGTGAGTGTTTTTACTACCTTGTCTTCTAAATCACTGATCTGATAATCTGCTTCATCTAATCTTTTGTTGATTCCATTGAATGTATTTTTCATTTCAGTTATTGGATTCTTCATTTCTGACTGGTTATTTTAATGGTTTCTGTCTCTTTGTGTAAGCTGTCATTGAGTTCATCTATTATTCCTCTAAGTTCATTGAACATCGTTATGACTGGTTATTTGAACTCTGCATCTGGTAGATTGCTTGCCTTCATTTTGTTTATTTCTTTTTGGGGGGGTTTGTTCTGTTCTTTCATTTGTGATATGTTTGTCTCCTCACTTTGGCTACCTTCATGCGTTTGTTTCTGTATATTAGGTGCATCTGGTATGTGTCCAAGTCTTGGCAGAGTGGCCCAATATAATAGATGTCCTATGGGGTTTAGTGGCACAGTCTCCCTGGTTACCTGATCTGGGTGCTCCAGGGGTGTCTCTTGTATTTTAGTGTGTTCCCTTTTGTTGTAGTTGAGCCTTTATTGCTTGTGGAATGTCAGTTGGTGGGATTGACCTTCAGGCTTACTGACTATTGAGGACTGGCTGGGACTACAAAGGATAAACTGTTGTGTGGGGGC
Organism: Plecotus auritus; assembly: GCF_963455305.1. Taxonomy (NCBI): domain Eukaryota; kingdom Metazoa; phylum Chordata; class Mammalia; order Chiroptera; family Vespertilionidae; genus Plecotus; species Plecotus auritus. Next base: position 95,189,913 of record NC_137772.1, on the reverse strand, counting down.
TGACCCCACAGATAGGAAATTGCTGTAACATGGTTTTGGTGACTGCTGAATCCACCCTTTGGGTATGTTGTTTGTGGAGCTAATGAGGTATTGATTTCACGTGGTCTGAAGCTGGCCATCATTCTGGGGCCACTTGGGAGGGAATCTGGTGCAGGCACAGGTCAGTGACAGCCTGTGCTGAACCCAGGACCACCTGATGAAAGCTACAAATGATCTAGTATTGATAGCTACCTGTGCTGGGCTTGGAACTGCCTGGAAAAGGCTGTGGGGCAAACCAAGGCTGGCTGCCATTAGTAGCAGGCTAGGGGCTGCTTAGTAAGAGGTTCAGGGCTTGCCACTGCCAGCCACTGCTTGTTTGGGGTTTGTGGACTTTTCAGAGATTTTAGGCAAGTCCACAATGTGGGCAGAGGTCCACTGCTTGTTAGTAACAGCCATTGATCGAGATTCTTACCAGTACATGAGTTTGGTGGACATTATTGGCTGTCACTATGAGTCTGGTGGACACTATGTGACTTCTTAGGGAATTACCAGGATGTCGTGAGATTAATGGAGACTCAGATTTGGCATCCCCTATCCCTGCATGCTAGGTGGAGGAGCACTCAACAAAGGAACAATGGCCCCTATCCACACTTCAATCTGGAAAAAACTGCCATTCTAGCCTTCCCCCTGAGGTCAGACAATTCATTTCTACCTTGTATATCTCTGGTGTTTTTTTAAGCTGACGATGCAATGTTGGAGCTCAGAGCAAGCCATTCCATTAGCCAGGGCCCATTAAGAGGAACCCTGAGGACTCCAGCAGCTCTCCATCTCACCCAGATGAAATCCCCACTGTTTTTCACAGGCAGATGTTATGGAGACTCCTCTTTCTGGCACTGGTGGTCCAGGCTAGGGATCCTGGTGTGGGGCTGAAAACCCTCACTACTCAGGGGAGAACTCTGCAGTCGAGATACCCCTCCTGATTCCTTTTTAAAATTAATTTTAGAGAGAGAGAGAGAGACAAAGAGAAAAAAACATCAACATGAGAGAGAAACATTGATCGATCACCTCCCACATGTGCCCTGACCAGGGATTGAACCCATAACTTGGGTATGTGCCCCAACCAGGAATGGAACTTGCCACCTTTTGGTGTGGTACAATACTCCAGCCAACTGAACCACACCAACCAGGGTATATCCCTCCTGATTTTAACCACCACAAGTAGGTGTGGAGTGAATCTGTTTTGTGTCTCTGCTCCTCCTACTAGTTTCAATGTGGCTTCTGCTTTATATCCTTAGTTATAAGAGTCCTGCTCAGCTAGTCTTCAGGTGGTTCTCAAGGGTGGTTGTTCTGAGGAGGTGAGCATAGTGCTTACCTACCATCTTGATCAGAAGTCCAGAGATTCTTAATAAGGACAGAAAGTTCTATCACAGGTCTCAAAGGCAGTGGTTCCTTGTAGGCTGTGAACCTAAACCCTGGGACTGAGAAGTGTTCAGGATCTAAGCCTCCTATTTCTTATCTTCAAAATATCTGTACAACTTCAGGAATCCTTTTGGGCAAGAACAAATGCTAATTCTACTTTCTGGACTGAGCTTACTTCATTTCAGCAACCATGAAGCATCAAGATGGTGTGCTTCCCTTCCACCGCAAGCACACAGAACTTCATCTTTACAGCGGCAAAGAACATGTATATTTCTTCAGCAATGTACTAAATGTCAAAGCTTGTTTTATGAGGTACTCCTTAGCTGTAATCTGATTCCCACATGATAATGTGTTGCAAATTACTATTAAATGCTCTTTTTAGTAATCTGAAAGCGGATGCTTGCTCTCAACAAGTGAGACATTACTAGAAAAGAAAATGACCTTTCACAGGAATGCTGTTAAATCCAGAAATTAAATTAAAAGTCTCTGATGTGATACATCTGGTGGGCTCTGCTCACGAATGCACATAGAACTATGATCTGTGGCGTGCAGAAACCGCTATGTAGGAATGGTGCCACAGGACACACAAACTAGTTCATAATGTCCTGGTGGCCCAGAACTTCTTAGGGTCCCCACCATGGCTCTATACCCAAGTCTACCATCTTGAAGACCCTGACCACCTAGCCTTTCTGCTAGCTATCCATAAAAATTTATCAAGGCCTCAGGTGTTTGCAGCAAGATGTTTGTTGCCATTAACAGACAAACTCACAGTTGACGTATTAATAGCATAAGGCAGCAATCTGCAAATTGTGTTCCATAGAACACACTAGTTCTGGAAGTTTGGGAAAATGTGTTTCATGGTAATACAATTTAAAAAAATCCTCTTTGGAAAGTCAGAATAATATTAACCTTTTAAAATCTCTAAAAAGACCTTCAGTTACAACTGCTGTTTTAGTTTAAACTAATTTGATCAGGGGGCAGATACTGTGGGTTGGCTCACTCATTTTTCACTCCAAACCCCCTTATACTGTGCATGCCTTCATTTTCCAAAAAATTACATTTCCCAGGACTCCCTTGGAGGTCAGATGCAGGCACATGACCTAGATGTGACCCATCAGGTGTGTGCCCAGGGGATATCTGGTAGAGGAAGTCAGCACATTAGGGGAAAATTGCAGCTCTTGACAAGCACAATGTTTCAGGGAGGTTGTTCTGAGAAGGTGAGCGCTCCTTTCCTGAGGAGTCTATGAATTGCCTGGTGTCCATTCTCAAGTGTCATAGTTGCCAAGTGGCAGGTGATTGCATTAGCAGTGTTGTTTCTGCTGGAAAAGTGCCAGTGTAGTTGGACATTGTTTTATGCCTGTTGTTGGCCCTGGCTGAATAACCTACAAGTCTGGTCTTCCAGAGTATAGTAGCAATAATTCTTTTTCTACCTAAGTTAGCTAGAGTGAATACAGGTTGCAACTGACTTACAACACTACAGAAACTATTGAATACTTAGATATTCCATCAAACTAGTGCTTCAAGAAAGACAAATTTGGAAATGGTATGCTTTGAAAGAGGACTTGAGACCCTGGCTAATGTGGCTCAGTTGTTTGGAGCATTGTCCTATACACCAGAAGGTCGTGGGTTGGTTTCCCAGTCAGGGTACATACCTAGGTTGTAGGTTCGGGTTTGATCCCCTATCAGGGCATGTACAGGAGGCAACAGATTGTTGTGGCTCTCTCACATTAATGTTTCTCTCTCTCTCTCTCTCCCTCCCTCACTAAAATCAATGAGAGCATATCCTTGGTAAATGTTAAAAAATTTTTTTTTAAAAGAGGACTTAGGGTTCTGGCTTAGGGCTCAGTTTGTTGGAGCGTCATCCTGTACACCAAAAGGTTGCAGGTTCAATTCCTGGTCAGGGCACATACCTAATTTGGGGGTTCATTTCCCATTTAGGGTGTGTACAAGAGGCAACCAATTGATGTTTCTCTTTCACATTGATGTTTCTCTTTCTTAATCTCTATCTCCCTTCCTCTCTCTTAAAAATCAATAAAAACATGTCCTCAAGTGAGGATTCAAAATTAAATAAATAAATAAGTAAATAAATAAATAAATAAATAATAAATAGGACTTAGGGAGTCCTTTCTAAACTCTAATAAAAGGGAATATAAACTTAAATGATGGAAATTTCAGATAGTGTGCCAGGCAACATCTGTCATGAGGATGGAGGGTAGTGGCTGTATATGTGTCATACTATTTGCCTTCTCTGGACCAGAAACTTTTGAGGTCTTCCTAAATCTATAATTTCATGAAAACATTGGCTGGACTAAGCATAAGTTCTTTATCTCACACATCCTGCTACGTCCTCATGAGGAAATACAAATAGGCAAGGCTTGGTTTCCGATTGAGAATAACAAGAGGCTACAGATTTATCTATGAAATCATTAGGGATTTTAAAATGATATAAAATTAAGTGTTATATTTTTAAAAATCATTTTTTACTTTTCAATAACAGTTGACATACAATATTAATATTAGTTTAGGTATACACTCTAGTGATTTTACATTACTAGAGGCCCGGTGCATGAAATTCGTGCATGGGTGTGTGTCCCTCAGCCCAGCCTACACCTTCTCCTGCTGGCCTGGTTCCTCCAACTGCCCTCCCCTACAGGCCTGGTCAACCCCAACTGCCCTCCCCTACCAGCCTGGTTGCCCCTATCTGCTCTCCCCTGCTGGCCTGGTTTCCCCCAACTGCCCTCCCCTGAAGGCCTGGGTCCCCCCCAACTGCCTTCCCCTGTAGGCCTGGTTTCCCCCAACTGCCCTCCCTTGCCAGCCTGGTTGCCCCTAACTGTCCTCCCCTGCAGGCCTGGTCACCCCCAACTGCCCTCCCCTGCAGGCCTGGTCACCCCTAACTGCCCTCCCTTGCCAGCCTGGTCACTCCTAACTGCCCTCCCCTGCAGGCCTGGTCACCCATAACCGCCCTCCCCTGCAGGCCTGGTCGCCCCCAACTGCCCTCCCCTGCAGGACTTGTCCCCCCCAACTGCCCTCCCCTGCAGGCCTGGTCCCCCCCAACTGTCCTCCCCTGCAGGCCTGGTCCCTCCAAACTGCCCTCTCCTGCTGGCCATCTTATGGTGGCCATCTTGTGTCCACATGGGGGCGGCCATCTTGTGTGTTGGAGTGATGGTCAATTTGCATATTACTCTTTTATTAGATAGGATACAATTTATTAAGCAATCATCCCAAAAAATCTCATTTCCTTCTGATAACATACATAGCTATTAAAATATGTGATGACATTCCCTATGCTGTACTTTATATCCCCATGACTACACTATAACTGCTAATTTGTATTTGTATATCCCTTCACCTTTTTCACCCATGCCCCAAACCCTCTCCTATCTGACAACCATCAGATGAGTCTGTATCCATGAGTCTGCTTCTATTCTGCTGGGTCATTTATTTTGATTTTTAGATTCAATTGTTTATGGATCTTCATTTATTGCCATTTTATTGTCCTACTTTTTATTCTTCTTCTTGTTCTTCAAGAAGACTCTTTAACATTTCATGTAATACTGGTTTGATGGTGATGAACTCCTTTAGCTTTTTCTTTTCTGGGAAGATTTTAATCTGACCTTCAATGATAGCTTTTCTGGGTAGAGTAATCTTGGTTGTAGGTCTTTGCTTTTCATTGCTTTGAATATTTCTTGCTACTTTCCTTTGGCTTGCAAAGTTTCTGTTGAGAAATCAGCTGACAGTCTTGGTGATCCCTTGTAGCTAACTAACTACTTTTCCCTTGCTGCTTTTAAGATTCTTTCTTTGTGTTTAACCTTTGGCATTTTATTTATGATGTGTTTTTGTGTGGTCCTCTTTGGATTCATCTTGTTTGAGACTCTCTGAGTTACTTAGACTTGTATGCCTATCTCTTTTACCAGATAAGGGCAGTTTTCTGTCATTATTTTTTTTCAAATAGGTTTTCAATTTCTTGCTCCCTCTCTTTTCTTTCTGGCACCCCTATCATACAAATGTTGGTATGTTTGAAGCTATCCCTGAGACTTCTTACACTGTCTTCTTATTTTTGTATTCTTTTTCTTTTTGCTGTTCTGATTGGGTGGTTTTGTGTCCTCATATTCCAAATCACTGATTTGATTCTAAGCATCTTATACTCTACTGTTGATTCCCTGTACATTATTCTTTATTTTAGTTAGTGTATTTTTTATTTTTCACTGGTCCTTTTTTGTTGTTGGTTTTCACTAACATCCTTGAACATCCTTATCATTATTGTTTTTTTATTTTTTAATATATTTTTAAAATATATTTTTATTGATTTCAGAGAGGAAGGAAGAGGGAGAGGGAGATAGAAACATCACTGATGAGAGAGAATCATTGATTGGCTGCCTCTTGTACACCCCCCACTGGGGATCAAGCCCACAACCCCGGGCATGTGCCCTTTACCGGAATCAAACCTGGGACCCTTCAGTCCACAGATTGACACTCTATCCACCAAGCCAAACTGGCTAGGGCTATCATTATTGTTTTAAACGCTCTGTTTAGTAGTTTGCGTGCTTCCAATTCATTTAGTTCTTTCTCTGGAGATTTTTCTTGTTCATTCATTTGTGACACGTTTGTCTCCACATTTTGGCTGCTTCCCTGTGTTTTTTTTGTTGTTGTTTATGTTTGTTTTGTTTTTTTCTTTAAGTATTAGGTAGAGCTGCTATGTCTCCCAGACTTGGTAGAGTTACTTTGTATAGTAGGTGTCCTGTAGGGCCCAGTGGCTCAGCCTCTTCAGTCACCTGAGCTGGGCACTCTAGGTGTGCCCATGTGTGGGTTGTGTGCACTGTCTTCTTGTAGTTGAGCTTAATTGTTGTTGGCATCACTGGGAGGGATTGACCTCTAGGCCAATCAGCTATGAGAGCAAGCTGTAGCAACAGTGGAAGAGCTGCTGTGCAGGAGACATCCCTATGGAGCAGGACTTGTTTCATTGGGACTTTGGTGCTCACTGAGTCTGTCCCTTGAGTGTGTCACTTGTGGAGGTGGTAGGATTGTAATCTGGCATAGTCTGAAGCTGACAACCAAGTGCACTGGCTCTGGGGCCTCCTCAGAGGTGCAAAATTATCTATTGCCTGTGCCATGTCTGGGGGCCACTTGGCAGGATCTACAGTGTAATCTGCAGATGGCTATTACTTTTCTTGGGCTTGGAGGTTCCAGAAGAGGCCAAGTTGTGAACCAAGGCAGGCTTCTGCTAGTGTCAGGTCTGGAGCCACTTATCAAAAGATGTGGGACATGCTGAGTCCAGTTGCTGCTTGTTTGAGACATTTGAGCCAGGTCAAACCATTTATATGAAAAAGCCACTGGAAACAGCTTAAGTGGGCCTGTAAATTGTGTGCGGCAGAGTCTCAGGCAATCACCAGAGTGGGGCAAACAGTGTAAGCCAGGTTGATGGAGACTCAGATATGGCACCTGAATGTCAGCTCTGTGGTGGGGAGGGCTCAGCAAAGGAATAATGGCCTCTGTCAGCACTTTTGTCTGAGAGAAAGCTTCCCCCCTTTAGCTTTTGCCCTGATGCTAGACAATTTAATTACTCCCCATATGTCCCTGGTTCCTTTCAAGCTACTGCCCCAGCACTGGAGCTCAGAGGGAGTGAGTCCAAGTAAGTCCATGTGTGGGACCTTTAAGAAGAATTGCCTGGCTCTCCAGCAGCCTCCATCTTTCTCAGCCACAATCCCTGTTGGTTTTTAGAGACTGAAGATATGGGGACTTCTCTTCCTGGCTCTGGAATTCTGGGATGAAGGGTCTGGTGTAGGGCTGGACCCCTCACTCCTCAGGAGGGGACCTCCACAGCTGAGATGTCCCTCTGATTAAAAAGCATCACATGTAGATGTAGGGCCAGCCTGTTCTGTGTCTCTGCACCTCCTTCCAGTCTCAATGTGACTTTTTTAATTCCCTCGTTGTAGGACTTCCATTCTGCCACTTTTAGGCAGTTCTGAATAATGATTGCTCTGCAGTTTCATGTTAATTTTGATGTGGTTCTGGGAGGAGGCGAGCACTGTATTTACCTATGCTACCATCTTGACTGGAGTCTTCTTAAGTGCTACATTTTGAGGTTTAATATCTTTAACTTATTAAACATATAGGTCATACAGTGATTCTTCAATTATTTAGAATTCCTTTCTTTAAACTAGTGACTCATAAGCTTAAATTGGGTCCATTTAGCTTATGAGTCACACAGAGTTTTAAGTGTTTTAGTTGACAACATTTGCATAACTGAGAGATGTTTTACCTTAAAAGTTGAAAAAACTGGCAACTAAGAGCATAAATAATTAGGCTATTCTCTGATATGAAGACTGGTTTTTGTTTGTTTGTATTTTAATCTCCAGAATTATTCTTCATAAGGGACACTGGTTATCTGGTTACTTTTTCTGACTTTTTAAGTTCCCTAAATGCAATTGTATCTTTGAAAGAGCTCACTGGATTCATAAGTGACCCACCTGATTTCCCATACCCAAGAAATGAAAAGAAGGAAGAGGAAGTGGCAACAGGTAGAGGAAGAAGACAGAGATGGAGACTGAGAGTCTGCATTTGTCACTTGGTCTTTCTGAGAATGATGTACCCGCTAGGAAAAGGCAGGTCTGGAGATGGAATGCAGGTATTCTGATGTTCAGTGCAGTATTCTTTACACTTAACAAAACATCTAGTAATTGTAGATAAAGTGTTAAAAATATTGTTTAAATGTATAGGTGAGCTTCATGGGACTATATCAAACTAAAGAGTTTTTGATCAATAATAATCAATCAAATCATCAACACAATGAAAAGATAACCTACCGAATGGGAGAAGATATTCCCCAATGATACATCTAATAAAGGGTTAATATTTAAAATTTATAAAGAACTCATACAAATCAACAACAAAAAATCCCTAGACAATCCAATTAAAAATAGTCAAGGACATGAATAGACACTTCTCCAGAGAGGAATGCAAATGTAGGCATATGAGAAAACACTTAATTTCAGTACTCATTAGATAAATGCAAATTAAAACCACAATGAGATATCACCTCACACCTGTCAGAATGGCTATCATCAATAAGTCAACAAACAACAAATGTTGGTGATGATATGGAGAAAAGGGACTCCTTGTGTACAGGTATGATGTAGTACCTCATTTTAATTTGCATCTTTCTTATAATTAGTGACTTTGAGGTATTTTTTTTTCATATGACTCTTGGCCATTTGTATGTCCTCTTTAGAGAAGTATCTATTCAGGTCTTCTGCCCATTTTAAAAATACATACTTTTATTGATTTTTATAGAGAGGAAGGGAGAGGTATAGAGAGATAGAAACATCAATAAGAGAAACATTGATCAGTTGCCTCCTGCATGCTCCCTACTGGGTATCAAGTCCAAAACCGGGGCATGTTCTCTGACCGGGGATTGAACCATTGGTTACCTCCTGGTTCATGGGTCGACACTCAACCACAGAGCCACACCAGCTGACATCTGCCCATTTTTAATTGGATTGTTTGTCTTTCTTTTGTTGAGTTGTATGAGTGTTACAGGATTACAGGACAGCAGGAATAGGGAAACTGAGACAGGAAAGTTAAAACAAGGCCAAACGATGTGGGCAATTTGAAGCCAGCTTGTAACTAACAAACCATTTTCTTCCCCAGCCAAGGACATGAGAGCAAATGGTTAAAAAAACCTCCCTAATGAGAGTATGCGGAAAGGGAAGGGCAGTTTTACTCCCTAAGCAGAGAAGCCATCAGTCTCAAGGTTTTGCAAGATAAAGTTGCCAGGTGCTTCTCATTTATATGAGAAGACAAGGATCAAGGTTGGGGACAGCACTCTCCCACTGACTCAGGGGGCTTTGCTGTCTGGTAACACCTATCTGGTGTCGGTGAGAGGTGCCTATAACATGAGTACTTTATATATTTTGGAAATTAACCCCTTATCAGCTGTATCATTGGGTTCCCTTTTCATTTTGATGCTGGTTTAATTTTGCTACGTGAGATGTCTGATATTACTGCCTTTGTTTTCTTCTAGGATTTTTATGCTTTTGAGACTTACATTTAAGTTTTTTATCCATTTTGAGTTTATTCTTGTGTATGGTGTAAGTTGGTGGTCTAGTTACATTTTTTTGCATGTACCTGTCCAATTATCCCAACACCATTTTATTGAAGAGACTATCTTTATTCCATTATATGTTCTTGACTCCTTTCTGACTGAAAATTCTTGCTTCCCCCAAAGAAACTTTTCTTTTGATGCTCATCTCCTGAAAGCATTATTCATTTTCTTCCTCCATCTTCTCGTGCATAAGTTCTGATGCAGGCCCTCACCATATCTTACATGATCGACTACAGTAGCCTTCTGATTTGTCTCCCTGCTTTCATCAGCTCCCACATCAGCAGTGCACACTGGACTGGTTTTTCTTAAATGAAAATTTAATCATGTTATTTTTCTACTTAACATCTTTTAGTGCCACCCAATCACCTTTAGGACTGAATCCAGACTCAGTATGGTAATAACTTGGCCCCAGCCATCCTTCCAGGACCCTGTCGCAGCAGTGCTGAACTGCAGCCTGCTCACCTATGTATCTTTATACATCCCTGTCCTTCTACCTACAATGGTATTTCTCTCATACTCTACTCCAATTAATTGTCAGGAAGATGCCTCCTCACCTCTCTGGCTTTGTCTCCTTTCCTACTGGCCCAGGAAGATGTAGGATTTTCACTCCCATGCTCTCACTGCATGTGGATTTGGTTTGCAGATCTGGTTTGCAGATCTCTGTTCCCCCACTCTGTTTCCACCTTTGATTCTATTGCTATCCTCAATATCCCTTCCTGGATGTGACTCTCCAAGGGCAGGGAGACTTCTTGTAATGACGGGGAGACAACTGATGCCTTTTTAGTTTTTTAGCACCATGAAGGACAAGGGATTAAGCAAATGTGTTTTTGTTGTTTGTTTGTTTAGTGAGTGATGGGGAGGGGACCTTCTTAAATCACCTTGGTAGCATCTGCCCTCTTTATTCTCCACCTTCAAGATTCAAACACCTTCTCTCCCCCCATTTAAGATTTTAATACAAATGTTTGCAAAAACAAATGAAAGTTTCAATTAATTTGAAAGGTATTTGAATGGCATGAAAAATACATTTCTATATCTTAGGAGTAAAAAAAAAAAATTAAAGTTCCAATAAGTGATATAGCAATCAGGATAGATTCTGACATGAGTTCTGCCCTATTCCATGATGACTACAGGGATATGCACCATGTAAATTTTGGGGCCACAAGCCTATTTTTAAATTAAAATGCTCCAGTTGCATGCCTAAACTCATACAGTAAGCATCCTGGCTAAAATCTTCAGTTGTGACACAGCCTCAGAAAGTAACTCCCTAAATACCTGTTATTCTACAGATCTGGGAAGACATAGAACTAAATACAGAAATCTTTTAGAGAGTTAAAACTGCATCATCCATATTTCACATGAAACTATCTCTGCCTATTTATTATTTACTTCTGGTTTAGAAGCAGTCAATGTAGACTGGTTTCCTTTGTCCTTTCTTTCCTTGTGAAGGTCAGCTTGGAAGAATGTGATCCGGCTAATGTAGATACCAGATGGAAGAGGGCTATGTGAATCGCACACGACCCACCTGAAGGAGAAATAAACCTGTATTGTGTTGTGAGAGACTATGAAAGAATTTTCCACTGTGTCTCTCATAGCTGTGTCCACCCCTTTTTACACATAAGACTGTTCCTCTTCACTTGTCATGATAAAATCTAAATTGCTCAAACCATGGCTGCTGATCCACAGAAACAATTCCTCTTACTTCTGAAAACCTTGCTAGATTCACCCATTCCTGAAACTGACTGAACTTCAGCACATCCCCTCTTAGTAAACTTACAAAAAATTTTGCCCTCCTTTTCCAAGTTAGAAATCCCATTTGGGAACTTTTATGCCTGGAATTTTAAAATAAAGACTACTGCTAATGGTGTTCTGGTTGACCTTTTTTCAGTGTCAAACTATCACAACTTCAGGTTTTATTTTGTTATCACAGCATAGCCTTGTCTATACTGATTAACTAACATATTTACTAAATTTGTAAACAATATTGGAACATTTTATTGGAACATTTAAAATATTGTTTAATTAAATTTATAGGAAATAGGTAATTGCATGGGAAGATTTGTCATTAGACAAATGAATACATATGTAAGAATACATGCATTCATAAATAAATTCAAAATATTCAAAGATGTTTAATTAATTATAAAATGAGACCAAATTATGCAAGGGACCCTTAATAGTGATTGCTAAAATTTGTAAGACTTATAAATAAAATAATATGATTTATATAATGGAGTAAAAAACTTAAGGATGAATTGATTTTTAATACAATTTTAATAAATCTAATACTGCTTTTTATAAACCATTCAAAACCCTGAAAGGTCTTTTCTGTGCATAAAATCTATACTCAAGGATATGTAGAAGCCTTCATATTTGGCAATTTGCTGTGTGACCCGGTGGAGTTGACACTGACCAATGATTCACACTGGAGTCACTACCTAGGGGATAATGAGATCTCAGAGCAAAGGGCTGCAGAGGACAAAAGGCAGAATAAAGAAAGAGTAGAGGGAAGAAAGAATCTTCAGGGGTGGGGAGTGGAGAGAAGCTCTTGCTGTGGAGAGGCAGCCTGAGAAATGTGAATGGAAATTAGGGGCAAGATAGATAAGTCAGAGAATTCCTGAGTGCTCAGCACTCTGTGAATTTGATATTTTGAACTAAAGGAAGAGTTCAGTATAAAGAAAGGAGATAAGTCACTTTTCTCTCTCTTATTCCCTTCCTGATACTGATACTTCTTTGTGAGAAAATGGATCTAAGGGAGTGACACCTGAGACCAACTGACTGGCTGAGTAGTAAGACTGTTTTCATTATTCTCTGTTCTATCCTGACCCATTCGTGATAAAGGCTAAATAAATAATAAACACTTACATGTGTGAGGCACTTTACAATGTACAAAGTGCTTTATAAAATCCCCAAAACTCATCCATTTAACCTCCACTATGGACCTCTGAAGTCCTTATTTCTGTCACACATTTTACTTCATCCCAAGTCTGCACATATGGAACCACAATCTCATATACTTCTAAAGTTTTGAGAGACCTGTGAGATCATTGGGTTCAAACCATTCTTTTAGCAGAGGAAGGGATTAAGACTCCTAAGAGCTAAATAATTTTACCAAAGCCATAGAGCTAGTTGGAATAAAGTCAATCAGGCTTTTTGTTTGTTTAGTGGGTTGTTTTTTACTTCCTAATAACGCTAACCTCAGTTAAAAGATTGGCTTTTAAATGGAAGATATGTATTTGGGGGAAAGTGAGGAAGAAGAGGAAGGGGTATAGGGAATAAATTGACTCTTGTCTGAAAGCATGTGTTTGCAAGTTCCTTGATACAAAACATTTCCAAAGGAACTCAAATTTGCTTGCAGTAGCTATTAACACATGAGTCTCAGTGCCCTAGTACAAGACATTCCCCATCATAGATTACACATTACAATATTCAGAAATAAGGGCTGTGGTAGGTAGCCTCGAAGTTGGTTTCCAGTTATCCCTGCCTCCTGTGTAATTTCCTCTGAATGTGGGTTGGACTTAGTGACTCACTTCCAAAGAATAGAAGTAAAGGAGTATTGCTTCTGAGATTAAGTTATAAATAATGTGTCTTCTGTCTTGAGTATTCTCTCTCTCTCTCTCTCACTCAACACTCACTCTGGAGAGAGCTAGCTGCCATGTTTTTAGTTAGCCCTGTAGAGAGGTTCATGTGGCAGTGATCCTCTCCACAGGGCTAACTAAAAACATGGCAGCTAGAAGGGAGGCCTTCAGCTAATATCCAATAGGAGCCTGAGGCCCTTAGTCCATCAGACCACAAATAATTGAGGCCCAACAACAACCAGGTAAGTGGGCTTGGAGCTGGACCCTCCCCATTGGAGTCTGCAGATGAGACCACAGCCTCACTGCCAGTCTCATTTCATAAAAGCAGCCTCATGCAATTCCGTGAGCCAGAGGCTTCTGGCTAGTGGATCCCAGAGTCCTGACTCAGAGAAACTGTGACATAATAAATGTTTGCTGTTTTAAACTGCCTGCTAAGTGTTGGGCAGTAATAGTTAACTAATACAAGAGTGAAATAAGGACAAAAGAAATCTTAGTTAACTGATTATTTTCTCACTTTGATCAGTGTGTATCACAGTCTTGAAGACAGACCTTGAAATGTTTTTAACTTTTCTTCAGCACTGTTACCAGTAAGCTTGCAAATCACACAATTGAAAAACGTATCCATTTATCTACTTGCATTTGTTACTCACTGCACACCGTGGTTAAAAATACATCTTAGTAATGAGGAAAAACATTGGAGACCAAGTCAGTTATACAAGTTCAGCAACTTACTATATTTGGGTGCAAGATCTAGAGATATTTTCAAGACATGGTGGAGTTGGTATTTTTAGGTGTGAATCATCATCTGGGTCAGAGAGCTTCTCTTCTCTATGGGTGTCCCTCCCCAATAGCTGGTCCTAAAAGGTGCTCACAGAGCTCCCGCAGTTTTGCTAACATCACATTGCTTTATTTGCAGAGCTGGAGATATGCCACAAAATACATAAAAATTCACATTTTATAATTATACCTACAAAGAGGAATATTTCCATACTCACCCAGCCTGTAATTAAGTTCCACCTGAAAGACAAAGGTTTGGAGGACAAAGTTGTTTGCAGTAACAAGAATGCACATTGCAAGCCAGAAGAAGCAGACCTGACCTAAAAGTGTGAGGTCTTGAGTTTAGAGAGTGAAGTTCTGGGGAGTTTGGTAGGTGGGGAAATTCCAAAATGCCATGTAGCCACAATGAAAGGGAACTCTAATCATTGTGGATATCTATCAAAAAAACAGAATGAAAGATTAGGGAAGAGTCGTGATCTGTAGAGGTTTATTCAATTTAAGGTTCTTATGACTAACGCACAGCTTGTTTATGTCTGGGTGCTGAGCTGGAAGCCCAGCTAGTTCCTCCACCCTCACATTTTTGTTGCTAATTGCTTTTAAGAAAAACATTTAGATGACCTGCCTAAAGAAAGAGATGTTACTACAGTTTCATGAAGCATCTACAATCAGCACATTGAGGAATTTCTCAATATGTCTTCTGTTCCGCCTTATTCTTTCCTTTCTTTTCCTCTTATTTCTGCTTTTTCTTCTTCCTATTACTGAACAGCTTGGGGTGTTCCATTCAAGAACAAGATGTTATTGTCCAAAGGTAGTTTTATTTACTTGCTGCAAGTAAAGGAGACAGGATTCATATCCAATGCTCTCTCTCCTGGCTCCGTCTCCGCCCAGGGAGGCTTAGCCATGGCTTCCATACACTATTTGGTGAATCACAGGTTGATTTCTTCTTTGTAGCTACTATACTTATGTAGTTGGGTTCCTGTCAAACTCATCCTGTTTACAGCTACAACTGAAAAATACTGTGCTACATTTTAACATTTAGCAAGAATAACATTTGGTAAGAACTGCCCAGACCTTGAGAACCTTGTTCTATCTGACATTCATTTTTTTTCTCCTCTCCATTTTCCTCTTCAAAAACATTACTAGCCTCTTGCACCAGCTTCCCTCTGTGCTATGGTGAAGCAAACACACCACCCCACAAAGATGGGGGTTTAGACCTGAGGAAGGACTGTCACAAGAGGACACTGCATATTTTGTGAATTTTTCTTGTCTTTAGTTGCACTAAAAGCCATATTTATATTATACTATTTTTTTTAAAATTTAGTGGCTCATTATTTCTAGACATGGACTTTTCAAAATTTATTTTCCTCTCTAATGGAGTCAAACCAATAGACTCATGTCCTTCATCATCAAGGAAGAGAACATTTACATTTTCCCGGAGTCTAACTTTCTAATGACCCAGGGTGGCTTTTAAATAGAAGTGCTTTTGGGGTCCTGTTGTGTGAAGGGAGCAGTCAAGACCCCTGTCCTAGCCAGCTGTGAAACCAAATTGATTTCTGAAAAAAAATTTAAAAAGTTAAAGGAGACCATGTAAAAAGTAAAAGAAATAAATTGATCACACATGTGTAATCATTATTCATATGAGCACTCTCTCTATTATTTCATAACACAGCTGTATACACACACACAAAAGAAAACAGCCCCCTTTTCTTCTTCCTATTGGACTCTTATTAATTTCTGTTTAATGAAACACAAATGTTCATGTGCTTCATTGTGAGGAGCATAGTCTTGTTGGGTGTTCGTTCAGCACTGGCTAGAGTGACTGTGCCCATCTAATACAAATGTCTGTAGGCCTTTGAAAGCCCCTTGACAGGGCCTCTTTTGAGCATGCCAGTTGCCATGGTCACCGGTGTGCTGATTTGCAAAGAAAATGGGAAGCTATGCTCATTATGTCCAAAACTACATTGGGGTATGAAGAGAGCAGGTTTGCTTGAGAGTTGGCAATTGGGTTGTTAGTCTCCCTGCCCACACACTTCCATCAAACAATGTCTCATTCAACTGTGTAAGTCAAGGTTAAAACTGCCATCTTTCCAGCTGCAATGGGCCTGGGGAGTGTGAACAGAAAAGCATCACTCACAGAATCATCACAGCACAGGCCTCAGGCTGATCTGCTCCAGTGACTAGCAAGGACTCTAGAGGTGGGACAGATGGGTGGTGGAGTGGGAAGCAATGACACCTGAATTCTGTGGCCACATGGCACCAATTAGTAAATGTTTTAGCTGTTTTTGTGACATTTTGGGTTTTCTTCACCTACAAAATCAGGTGGGTGACAGAGAGTATCTATAAGTTCCCTTTCATCCTTTAAATTCTGTGATTTGAAAACCCACTCTCGATGCTGATACAATCATATTACATGCCCAGGCACACATATGCAGCTTTATTTAGTTATTTTTAATGTTTTCTTGGTTTGAGAGCATGAATGGAATGCCTCACATTTTCATATGAGGCGTGTAAGTAAAATTGACCCCTTTCAACCTGTCAACAGAGAACATAGCTATAGTAGTTTGAGAATTAATCTGAGGAAGCATCGGTTTAATAGCCTATGATTACCTTTCTTAGCAACAATAATTGTCATCTACTTTGAAATAATGCCTATAATGCACTCTGGTTCTTATTTTCTACTCTGTGCTGGATGCTTTCACATCAGGAGAGGCTAGATAATTCTTCCAAAGTCTTACAGCTAAGTGGCAAGGCTTTATTTTGAATATAGATTCTTTTGATGTCAAATTTATTGTTTTTCTATCTACTAGGACTGCCTTTTTTCTTCTTTATCATGGTTTTCAAAATGTTTAGTAAATTGCTCCAGTTTTATTCTCTCTATAACATTTGCCTAGCTGTAATTACAATTAAAATTTTGGTTTCCTTTCCCTTGTTCTAATTTTAATTCCCCTCAAATACATCTACTTATTCTATTTCCTATTAGTTAGACTGAAAGAACCAGGAAACCCACTGCTCTTCAGAGAGCACCAACCAGATGTTGATGAATATCTAGCCTTTGACAACAACCATTCTACTTTCTGTCTCTATGAATTTGACTACTCTAGGTACCTCCTATAAGTGGAATCATACCATACGTATCTTTTTGTGACTGGCTTATTTCACTTAGAATAATATCCTCAGAATTCATTCTTGTTATACTATGTGTCAAACTTTCTTTCCTTTTAAGGCTGAATAATATTCCATACTCCATTTCATGTACATATATGCCATATTTTGTTTTGCATTTATATACATTTATCTGTTGATGGACACTTGGGGTGTTTCCACCTTTTGGCTATCATGAATAATGCTGCTGTGAACATAGGTGCATATATTTGAGTCCCTGTTTTCAATTCTTTTGGGTATATACCTACCCAGAAGTGGAATTTCTGGAACATATGGTTATTCTATTTTTAGCTTTTGAGGAATCTCTATACTGTTTTCCATTTTACACTCCCACTAACAGTGCACAAGGGTTCCAATTTCTCAGCATCTTTGTTAACACTTGCCATTTTCTATTTTTGAAATGTAGGCAGTCTGTCTAATAGATGTGAACTGGTTTCTCACTGTGATTTTGATTTGCATTTTCCTAATGATTAGTGATATTGGGTATATTTTCATGTGCTTACTGGCCAATTGTATATCTACTTTGGGGAAATATCTATTCAAATCCTTTGCCTATTTTTGAATTGGTTTATTTGTCTTTGTTGTTTAGTTGTCGAAGTTATTTAAGTACTCTGGATATTAATCCCTTATGTTTTGCAAATATTTTCTCCAATTCTATAGATTGCCTTTTCACTCTGTTTGTATTTGATTTTAAGCTCACTTTTTATTTTTACAGTGTTGTATTTAAAGAAGTGTCCTTCCTTGTCTAAAACTAATACCCACAAAAGTATGTTTACTGACTCTACTAGTATTTCCTGGATTTGATACAAAATTTATGAAATTGCGAATAGACCTTTGCGAGCTAGACATGAATCAGCAAACATAGTCAGGGTCTAGTCAGGAGACAAAAACCACAACAATGATTATAACAGAATAAATTTAATATAAAGAACAATTAAGCAGGTATTGGAGAACTAAAAAGGCAAAAGGAGGGAACATAACAGAGATAGTAATTGCAGGAAGTTGCTGCCATCCATAGGGCTGGGGAAATAAAAGGAAGAGGTTGGTGTTATTAAAATTTAACAAGTGAGAAGAGGGGCATATGAGGTTGGCCCAGCCCTCTGCTCTTATCTTGGAGTAGTGATGCACCTGACTCTGGGACTGTGGAAACACTGCAAGTGGTTGCTGCTGCCAAGGTGAAGAAGCCATGTGATGGCAATGCTGATGTGACATGAAGCAAATGGAGTAAAAAGCATCTACCCATTGTCCTTCCTCCAACGTCCATCTCCCTGTAAGCATACCATGGCAGAGCCTAATAGGAACAACTGGCAGAGATAAATACTAGTTTCCAGAGTGTCAGCCCCATTCTCACTAAGCAGAGTACAGAAAGGTGGATGTACAGCTCAGAGACAATAGCATAATAGGATAGCCACTAAGGCCCTTTTATGGCCCTTGTTCATTTTTATAACTCCAGAAACTAGGACAGTGTCAGGAGTATATTAAGTGTTGAGAAGTATTTGGTAAATAAAAAAGAAATGGACAGAGAAAACAGAATTCTAGAAAGGAAATACAAAGCTGAGTTTACTGCTTTGTACTTCACTCACCTAGGACTTAATTATATTTAATTTTTAGTTGCTCTGAATATGAACTGCCTGCTCAAATCTTCATTTATTAGAGTGGCTTCCATTTATTGGGCACTTACATTGTATTAAGGGTTCAACATACTTCTTATTTCTTTTAGGCTTCCTGCAAATGAAGGTATCCCTATTTCCACTTTACAGATGAGAAAACTGGGCTTGGAAGTTAAGCAATATGCTCAAGATCAACCTGGTAATAAATAATAGAACTGGGATTGAAAACTTGGGTCAGTTTGCTTCCACAGGCTGTACTAGTACTCTTAACCTTTAATCTCACATGCTCAGTCTTCCACATGGTATTTAAAGACACTCACTGGACACGCTTTGGTCTTCTTTTTTGTCTTAGCTGCACTGTAAGCAAATTTGATCTGGCTTTACAGGGCCTGCCCACCAGAATCTGCACATGTCCTTCAATAATTGAGTTTTCCTTAGTCCTTGTGGTTCCTCTTCCCCTCCTCTCCTTCTCCTTTCCTGTTCTCTCCACTCCTCTCCCATGAATGGTTCAGCCGCAGGAATATTTAAAGGGAAGAAATAATTAGATACTATGAAAAACAGCAGAACCATATGTAAAACGATTGAACAGTTTACTCTGTGGTCCTGTAAGTAGGACAATTTCGCCACCTTTTACAGAATGACTAATAGTGAGAGTGCACCTGGACTACCGTGAACCTCCAAATACATGCTTTACCAGTGCTGGGGTATTTCTCAGCCCATGAGAAGGGCTTCTCAGTCTATACTGATGATTGTCAAACTTTAGCCTGTGTGTTGTCTGTTTTTGTAAGTAATTTTTTATTGGGACACATCTTTTTTTTTTTTTTTAAATATATTTTATTGATTTTTTACAGAGAGGAAGGAAGAGGGATAGATAGTCAGAAACATCGATGAGAGAGAAACATCGATCAGCTGCCTCCTGCACACCTCCCACTGGGGATGTGCCTGCAATCAAGGTACATGCCCTTGACCGGAATCGAACCCGGGACCCTTCAGTCCGCAGGCCGACGCTCTATCCACTGAGCCAAACCGGTTTTGGCTATTGGGACACATCTTGATTCATTCCCTTACCTACTGTCTGTATCTGCTTTCACACAACAGCAGAGTTGACTAGTTACAACAAAGACTGCGTGACCCACGAAGCCCAGTATATTTCCTATTTGACCCTTTATAGAGAGTTGACTGGCCCCTGGTCTATACAGACCAAGGATACCATTGATCTTTCAGCTACCTCATCAGTGTTTGCAGTTTCTTCATTTTGGTGACTTGGGATTGGGAGTTTCTCTTCAGGCATAACCCACAGAGGAAAACAGTGCTGCAAAACTCAACAAATAAAAAGCCTTCAAATCTTGAGTGTGGCTTCCTGTGTTAGCTTCTAAATGGTGCTCCCCTCCCCAAGAAATGTGCACTCCTTGGACAAGTGGATGATGTTACCTGATCTTTAAAAGATCTGGGGTGATTTTTTTAAAGTCATTTTAGGGTTTTCTTAAACTTAAAAACAGAAGAAAAAAAGAGCAAGAGCCAAAGTCTTCAGTTTCAAAGAGGATTATTCATACTGGAGAACAATAAATAATTTTACACAAAAAAGGACAAATCACTTTTAAATCTTGCTCTTATATCAGTTCATTGATTGTATTTCTTTTCAGATGATCTAAAACACTCATATACCTGTATAATACTATTCCTGTTTTAAAACTTCAAAAATATCATTGTACTTTTATTATTATTATTTTTTATTTTTTTAAATATATTTTATTGATTTTTTTTACAGAGAGGAAGGGAGAGGGATAGAGAGCTAGAAACATCGATGAGAGAGAAACATCGATCAGCTGCCTCCTGCACACCTCCCACTGGGGATGTGCCCGCAATCAAGGTACATGCCCTTGACCGGAATTGAACCCGGGACCCTTCAGTCCGCAGGCCAACGCTCCATCCACTGAGCCAAACAGGTTTTGGCTATCATTGTACTTTAATTTCCCTGCCAATCTTACAAAGGGGCAAGCATTATTTAACTTATTTTACCAATGGAGAAAATGAGATCCTGAGAAAATAAATAAAATTTAAGTATATTAAGTACACACCTTAGGGCAAAGTAAATATTGCTTAAATTCACTTAACTGAATAGATGTTCTCATGAAATTATGTGGAAAGTAAACCTCTATATGTGAGATTCTGATTTTCAATTTTGGAGGGAATTATTTTGGCTTCAATATATAATAAAATCACAGTAATGCACCAAAAGACAAGCTATGTTTCACTATTTGCATGTATGTACTGTGCAAACACTAAAAGAAAAGTTCATAAAATGGACAAAGAACAATGAGTTGCTGTGGTTTTCACTAAATTCTCATGATCTCTAATAAGATAATGCTATTTCTTTTGTGATGTTAATTGGGAAAGAACTTCTCAAAATATAAAATCATTAAAAATATGAGGTAAGAGATGCTCTGGGTAATTCTTAAAAGTATGGTCTTTGCTTTCAGACAGTTTATAGACTTTCTGAGAAATAGCAATAAAACAGAAAAAGTGTAGCCAGATTTGCTGAGCCTTTGCTTTGAAACAGTTATCTTCAAATTTATTTGTGTGTAAAAGTCCCCCTGTGGGGAAGGGGAACTTGATGCCCAGCACATTTCTGGGACTTACCCTGAAAGATTTTGAATTTTAGTTTAGAGGTGGAGCTCAATAATCTGCATTTTACCAAATACCCATGACTTTCTTACTTAGGTGGTTTATAAGCCATATCTCAGGAAGATGCTCCAGGTTTTTTAAAAGAACAAATGAGCCCAGCCAGTGTGGCTCAATGGTTGAGCATTGACTTATGAACCAGGAGGTCATGGTATGATTCCAGGTCAGGGCACATAAAGGTAGCCTATCAATGATTTCCTCTCACCATTGATGTTTCCATCTCTCTCTCTTCTCTTCTTTTCTGAAGGTGGAAGTAAAGCTGGCATTTGAGAAAGAGGATTAGGCATCCTCTTCAGGGGATAATTAGAGGGACTGATAGGACCATACTTCTTGCTGATTCTCCCAAAGAACTTTCTAACTATTATAATAGGAAAAAAAATTTATAACTAGAAATGCATTTGTTTGGCTTGGAATATTTTCCTAAAGAAATGCAAATAAGTTAAGAGGCAAAGATCATTTGGACCTTAGCCATCATCTATACCTCAGTTTGGCTGACTTTATTAGATCTTCCCTTAGAGAGGTTTTGATGGAGAACAGACGGTGCCAGGGACATTGCTGCCCAGAGTGCAGGGAGGGGAGGCTCTTAAAGTGGACAAGGCTATTCTATGACTTCAAAAAGAATTGAGGATCTGGGGAGGGAAATGGAAAGGAAAAATGAGGTGTATAGATGCCATTTACAAGTCAGCAAGGTCCAGAAAAGGTTGGGGATGTCCATTTACTTGTAAGATCAAAGTAATGCAGGGTTCTTAATAGAATTATAGCATTTATTTTTTGCTCTAGTTTGCTTGTTTGTGTGGATCAAAGTTCCTAAGCTGAAAGTTTGTAAAATGATGTGCTTCTGTATTTGCGACTATTGCTTCATATAGGCATGCTCTAGAATCGCAGCTTTCAGAGATCACCTATAACAGTGGTTGGCAAACTGCGGCTCGCGAGCCCCATGCGGCTCACGAGCTGTGGTTTGCCACTCTGTTGACTAATGAGTTTGC
The DNA here is from genome assembly GCF_963455305.1 of Plecotus auritus. Lineage (NCBI taxonomy): Eukaryota > Metazoa > Chordata > Mammalia > Chiroptera > Vespertilionidae > Plecotus > Plecotus auritus. Next base: position 95,167,622 of record NC_137772.1, on the reverse strand, counting down.
CGAGCATGGACCTAGACTCTCGATTCCAATCATTACAGGCTGTTGTTGTTCCTTGTGATTAAGTCCCTAAGAATCCTAAGACATCTCCTAGTTCCAGGACAGCACATAGATTTCAACTCATGTGCAATCTCCAACTGAGTGGTAGTGACTGCCTAGTATACTGTGTTGCAAATAATTATGTGAATGGTTAGCAGTGCCTTTTTTGTCTGTCATGGGAGTAGGCAAAACGCCATTAGTCTAAAATCCTAATTTTATGCACACCGTAACATTGAAATTCAGACTTAGTCACAGAGAAACCTCAGAAAAGATAGAAAGAAATAAGCCTATGGTTTGTGAATCTTTGTGTGGGCATGAATTTAAAATGACTTCTTGATTTCCTTTACTAGAAAAGTTGCCCACAGGACTCCAGATGTTGAGAGAAGGGTTCACTGTTACATTATTATGGTTTGGGGGTTGTTGTGTATACTATTTTAGTATCCATCCTTTTCCTATTTGTGCATTTTTAGAATGGAATGTACCAAGGGATCAATAAATGGAAGCCTAAATAGTGCAGGGGGGAAATGTGTGAGCAACTTTGTAGAATAAAATTCTTCATATATTTTCAAGCTCTTTTAGGAATATTTAAATTTCTGAGTGCACTAAGGGTTCCTTTTTCTTCACATCCTCTCCAGCACGTTGTTTGTTGATTTATTGATGGTAGCCATTCTGGCAGGTGTGAGATTGTACCTCATTGTCGTTTTACTTTGCATCTCTCTGATGATTAGTGACATTGAGCATTTTTCCTATGTCTCTTGACCATCTATTTGTATGTCCACTTTGGAGAAGTGTCTACCCAGGTCCTTTACCCATTTTTTAATTGGATTGTTCGTCTTCCTTTTGTTGAGTTGTATGAGTACTTTATATATTATGGAAGTTAACCCCTTATCAGATGTATCATCGCCAAATAGTTCTCCCGTACAGTGGATTCCCTTTTCATTTTGATGATGGTTTCTTTTACTGTGCAGCTTTTTATTTTGATTTAGTCCCATTTGTTTATTTTTTTCTTTGTTTCTCTTGCCCCAGGCAATGTATCAGTGACAATTCTGCTCCACGAGATGTTGAATATTTTGCTGCCTACATTTTCTTCTAGGATTTTTATGGTTTCACGACTTACATTTAAGCCTTTTATCCATTTTGAATTTATTCTTGTGTATGGTGCAAGTTGGTGGTCTAGTTAGATTTTTAAATATTTACTGTTGAAAGTATTACATATGTCCCTCTTTTTCTCCCATTGACCCCTTTTATCCCACCCTCCCTTCTCTGCCCCAGGCCTTTACCAACCTGTCCATTATTTCACACCATTTATTGAAGAGACAATCTTTACTCCATTGTATGCTCTTGTCAAATATTAATTGAGCATAATGGGGTAGCCCAAGTGCCCATCCGTAGATGAATGGATTAAAAACCTGTGGTACATTTACACAATGCAATACTATGAAGCTGTAAAAAAGAAGGATTTCTTACCCTTTGAGACAGCATGGAGGGACCTGGAGAGTATTGTGCTAAGTGAAGTAAGCCAGTCAGAGAAAGACAAGTATCACATGATCTCATTTATTTATTTTTTATTTTTTAACATTTTAAATTTTATTTTATTGCTTAAAGTATTACAAATAGTAGTACATATGTTTCCTTTTTTCCCCCATTGACCTTCCCCTGGCCTCCCCAACCCCCCCCCCTGAACATGCCCTTACCCCCCCCACCAGTGTCTTGTGTCCATTGGTGATGCTTATATGCATGCATACAAGTCTTTTGGTTGATCTCTTATCCATCCTTTCCCCAACTCCCCAGCCTTCCTGCTGCAATTTAACAGTCTGTTCGATATTTCTCTGCCTCTGTATCTATCTTTTTGTTCATTAGGTTATAATGTTCTTTATTATCCATAACACATGATCTCATTTATATGTGGAATCTAATGAGCAAAATAAGCTGATGAACAAAATGGATCCAGAGACATGGAAGCATGTAATAGACTGACGTATTTCAGAGGGAAGGAGATGGAGAAAGAGATTAACTAAAGAACTTATATGCATATATGCATAGCCGAGGTACAGATAATAGTGCAGAGAAGGCTTGGGGAGGGGTCGGGATCTAGGTGGAAAGGGTCAATTGCGGGGGGGGGGGGGGGGGAGGGGACATCTGTAATGCTTTCAACAATAAAGATAATTTTTAAAAATTGCTGAGTGCACTTCCACGTTCCTGACAGGACTAAGGACATGGAGCAGAAATCAATGTGCTCGCAATAAGAAGGCCGAATTCACCTCTCTACACACCATACCATTTGCCAGTTGTTGATTTAATAAGAAGTGCTAGGCATCCAAAATAATTTCTTGGGGAAGCCCCACACTCCCTGAAGAGAGAGTGTAGTGTCCCCTCGTATCTAAGCATTTGTCCAAAAGAGTCTAGGTAGGATTGGGCTACTAATGAAAAAGTTAGTATTCCCAGGGATATGACCACTGGTTTTGGTCTGTTCGGAGTTGTTAGTTATAGTAGAAAAGGAGCAGTCTCCAGAAACTCTAATTGGAGACAGGGATGGACTCTCCCAAATGCCTATAATCTACCTGAATCTTACAAAACATAATTCATGTCTGGTCCTTGGCCAGGACAAACACAAGAGCCTTTTGACAGTTGATTTTTAAAATTCCATTTTAAAAAATTAAATCTCAAAAGTACTCAGAAAGCAGCATCTTTCATACTTCCTCCCTCTGGACCTTGGCTCAAGGTTTTGTCTCTTTCTGGATAGTATTCTCCTCCATCTCCATTCTATAACTGGGTGTTAAAGCCCTGCCCCTCCTTCATTTATGGATTCATCTATTGATTCATTCAATTCCACTCAAGAAATATTTATTGAAACAAATTAAATACAGTTTCAGATAACACCAAATGTATCATTACAACTGTGTCTTGTGTCTCAAAAGAGGAGTGGAGGAGACTTACCCTTTATTGAGAAAGAAGTCTTTTATCTGAGCACTGAAAAACAAATAGTGTTGGACTAGGTAAAGTGGGAGATGGGAGGAAAAGTGGAAATAAGGGAAGAGCATTCCAGGGAGAAGGTGCTGGCCAGGTATGGCCACAGGCAGGAAGGAACACGATGAAGAGGACAAAAAGGCCAGTGTGGCCAGAGTAGTCTCTCTCTCTCGCTCTCTCTCTCTCTCTCTCTCTCTCTCTCCCCCTCCCTCCCCCTGTGTGTGTGTGTGTGTGTGTGTGTGTGTGTGTATGTCCTATTTTTGGAGGGTGCCTACTGCAAAATGCCCAAAATGGGACAGAGAAGTGTAAAGAGGAAAGATCCTGTAGATTCTTGTAGGCATGTTAAGTATTTTGTACTCAAGCTTATAAACTACTAGAGGCCCGGTGCATGAAAATTCATGCACTGGAGAGGGGGGGGGGTCCCTCAGCCCCGCCTGCCCCCTCTCACAGTCCGGGAGCCCTCAGGAGCGGGAGGCGACCCAGCGATCAGGGGAAGGTGACATCCCCATCACACCTCTGCTGCTGCCACTGCTGGCAGTGCAAGCCTTGGCTGGCCCTGGTTAACTGAGCCTCGACAGCCCTGGGCGGCTGGGGGGCTGAGGGCAGGTCCAGTCGCAGCATGCGCCTGCCGCTCCCCCTCCCCTCCCTGCCCCTGCTGGGCTGAAAGGACTGGGGGACTCCAGTGGGGCTGAGGAGACTGGGCGCCCCCATCTTTGTGATGGAGTGACTGTCAATTTGTATATTCCCTCTTTATTAGATAGAATGTGAAACCACCAAATGGGTTTAAATTGGAAGCAAAGCACACCTCAGATACCATTTCTTCTGAGAAACTTTCCCATTTTCCTCCAACATGTTATTAGAAAATATTCAATGCTCATCTTGTATTGGAAACACGTAAGTATGGATCTGTCTCCACCATACTGTGATCTCCTTGTAGGCAAGAATTATGTCTTTTTCATATTTATATAATTTGAAGCATAGCTGGCAGGATAATGTGGAAAGAGTTTATTGGCATGGATGGAGATTTGGAATCAGGCAGATCTAGCATTGATTCCTGTCACAATGCTTTTCCAACTCTATGACACTAACCATGTAACCAGGGCACTGTAGTTGGAGGCTCCCCTCCACCTCCCACCCATGCTGCCAATGGGTGCAGGCAAGAAGGCTGCGCATTGCTGTTTAGAATTTAAAAACAGTAATAAACCTAACTGAAAGTCGACCTGCTTTTTATTATCACCATGTGCAGACAATTCTAAATAATGTCAGTGATAAAATACTCCTCCCTAAAATAATCTTTTGTGGACCTTACTATTGAGGTCCCGCTCCAAACATTTTATTATGAAAAATGTCAGACATATAGAAAAGTTGAAACAATTTTACAGTGAAAAGTCACCATCTAGATTCTAAAATTAATGTTACATTACTTCATCTATATCTATTCATTTATCAATTATTTTATTCATTTATCAATCAATTTTTGGATACACTTCAAAGTGGATTCATGAGTCCATTGCTCTATAAATATTTTAGTATGCATATAATTAACCAGAGTTATTACTCATTTATAGAAGTTTGATATTTGTTTAGGCTATTCCTTCTTCTGAAATAAAATTTGCATAGCACAAAATGCATAAATCCTAAGGACAACATTTGATGAATTTTGACAAATGTATACACCTGTGTAACCCAAACCACCATTAAAATACAGAAAATGACATTATACCAACAATTTATCTCTCATGCCTTCCCAGGCAACCCCTCCTCCCATCTTTCCAGAGGAAACCTGTGTTCTGATTTTCTTCTAAGCAGATTAATCTTGCCTATTCCAGAACTTAATACAAAGGGAATCATAAAATATGTACTTTAAGATATCTTTCTCTCAACACAATGTTTCAGATTCAACCACATTGTTGCATTTATCTGTAGATTTTCATTTTTAGTTGCTCAGTGGCATCCCTTTTTATCAATATACCAGTTTGTTTAGTCATTTTCCTACTTATGGACAACTAAGTTGTTTACTGGGTTATGGCTGTTATGAATAAAGTTGCAATTAAATTTCACGTACACCATGGTGTGTGGGCTTATATTTCCATTTTTCTTTTTTTTTTCTTTTTCTTTTTTTTATTGTTTAAAGTATTACAAATAGTAGTTCATATGTCTCCTTTTTTTCCCCCATTGACCACCCCCCAGCCTCCCCTACCCCCCAGTACATGCCTTTACCTATCCCCCCGAACCCCCAGTGTCTTGTATCCATTGGTTATGCTTATATGCATGCATACAAGTCCTTCGGTAGATCTCTTACAGCCCCGCCTCCCCAAACCTCCCCTGCCTTCCTGCTGTAGTTAGAGTCTGTTCAATGCTTCTTTGCCTATGTATCTATTTTTTCACCATTTCTTTCCTTTAAAAAATCTTGCCACTGCAGACTAGAAATAAACATATAATAACAAAAAATGTTTGAGTCCCAATTTCAATGTCCAACAGTTCTGAGTCCCCGTTTCAATGTCAAAGAGTTCCTTATGTGTACATGTCAGCAATGATATCTGGATGGTGGGCACATGGTGGCAATGCAGGTCCGAACATCTCTGGTTTGGTCCTAGGCAACCTGCTGCGATGCACAGCTGCTGACTGCTAGCGTGGCAAGGCGTCGTCAGCGTCTTCCATCTCTGGACTGTTTCTCCTCTTGTCTTCGTGGTTGGAGCAGACCTGTCAATTCCTCTCTGTTGCAGGAATCCACATGGTCTTGGAGTTGTTTTCTGAAAATATACAAACATATTCTCGACCAAAAGTTAATAAAGGAATCTTTTCTATATAATTGATTTGGGATCCTTTTTATTTTTGCCCAAACGATTTTCCTTTGTCTTATTTAGACACCATGTGTATTTTTCATGGGTGTCTTGCTGTTAGCATTACAAATGAAAATGAATTTTGTAAAGTAAAAATTTTCTAGATGTAATTTACTTATAGGATATTTTTCCTTACATGATATTACCATACTATCCTCCCTTTTTTTGATTAATGGAGGCTTTTGTAAATTTTATAATGCAGTCTTGATAACTTTAAATTTTAATTTTTTGCACAAAAATATGACTGCTTTAGGTTCTTTGCATGTTCAGGAATTTTACCATGAGATGAACTACCAATAGAAATTTTAGTTACCACTTAAGGAACAGCTTTTTGTCCAGTACAATTAAATTTTCTTGAATATTCACTTATTTCAATTAGCCTATTTAAATTAATCTGAAAACTTGATTATTATTTTACTGTCAAATTTAATACTCTACCAACAATCTTAGTTTACCCTGTAAATATTAGTGGAAAGGATTATTTGCATTCTTGAGTAGGCCCTGAGCATTCCTGGTGCTAGGCTGGATTTAGATATAGGGCAGCTGCTGTTGGCCAAGTCTCTGTCTGTTACCTGGGTCCCAATCTGAGCTGGGCCAAGTCACTGTCACCTATGTCCCCATCTGAGCTGGGCGTGGGAAGCAAAGCAGCCATGGGGGCAGGAGACCTCCCTCAGATGGGGTGAGGGTTCAGGCCCCTGCAAGGTTGGGGGAGTGAGGGTCTGTGCCCCACCTCTGTTGACCCCCAAGTTCTCTCTTGATGGCCCCTCTGCGACTGTGCCTGTCTTAGGTTGTTCCTTCCCTGAGGAATCTTACCTGTCTCTGGCTAACCAGTCATCCTCCGGGGCCAAGCAAGGTGATGTGAGGTTCAGTTCTGTCTCCTTGGTAGCCTATGCCCCCGTGGCCTGCACGCCCAGCACCTGCCTTGGGATCCCCTGGCCTGCTGGCGGGGCCTCAGCACTGATCACATATCTCGGGGAACTCAGGTTTCTTCTCCAGGGTGGGCCCAGCTCATACGATTGGTCGAGAGACAGATCCATGGTATCAGCCACCATGAGGCTTCAAGCTCAGCATGAACAGAAAGCTCAGGCAACAGCTGAGGGCAATTGGATTGTGAGAAGAGGGTCCCTCTTGGCACAAAAGGCAAGAGGGGCCAATATAGAATGCTCAAGTGCCTTCCCAGTGCCTTGATTCCTTCTAAAAGGGATTAAATCCTTTCATGTCCTTTTTTTTTTTTTTTAAATTGCTGCCAAACATTCAAAGAATTAGTTTGTAAGTTTGTTTGGGATAATTGTACAATATGCTGTTGTAAAGTATCTAAAATTATAATGACATTGTAGAATAATATCATGTAAGGATATTCTTTGCTCTAGGCCATGGCCATCCAATTTCAAACTGGCTGTCAATTTCTTTTTGTAACTTTATATAAACTTTGTCAGGGAGGCAAAAACATTCAAGAGGCCAAATATATTGACTTTCAATTACAATCCTTACGACTTTTGAAGGAAACTTCTCTTTGTTTCCTTCCAAAATAATTTTCGGGCTACAGAGAGTTTCATTTAAAAATCTTTGTCACATGAAACAATGTCTCTTAAGGTTATGGTGACCACTAGTATGGATTAGATTTAATATTTTATTTTTATTTTATTTTACTTTTTTATAATTTTTTTAATTTTTATTTTTTACATATGTGTCCTTATTCCCCCATAACCCCCCACCCCCCACTTATGCCCCACCCCCTTGTTGTCTGTGTCCATTGATTAGGCTCATATGCATGCACACAAGTCCCTTGGTTGATCTCTCCACCTTAGCCCCACCCTCCCCTACCTTCCCTGAGGTATGACGTGCTGTTCAACGTTTCTCAGTCTCTGGATCTGTTCTTGTTCATCAGTCTATGCCGTTCATTATATTCCACAAATGAGTGAGATCATGTGATATTTATCTTTCTCTGCCTGGCTTATTTCACTTAACATAATGCTCTCCAGTTCCATCCATGTTGTTGTAAATGGTAGGAACTCCTTCTTTTTTACCCCAGCGTAGTATTCCATTGTGTAGATATACCACAGTTTTTTAATCCACTCATCTGCTGATGGGCATTTAGGCTGTTTCCAAATCTTAGCTATGGTGAATTGTGCTACTATGAACATAGAGGTGCATATATCTTTTCTGATTCGTGTTTCTGGTTTCTTGGGATATATTCCTAGAAGTGGGATCACTGGGTCAAATGGGAGTTCCATTTTTAGTTTTTTGAGGAAACTCCATACTGTTCTCCACAGTGGCTGCACCAGTCTGCATTCCCACCAGCAGTGCAAAAGAGTTCCTTTTTCTCCACATCCTTGCCAGCATTCGTCGTTTGATGATTTGTTAATAATAGCCATTCTGACAGGTGTAAGATGGTACCACATTGTTTTTTTGATTTGCATCTCTCTGATGACTAGTGACTTTGAGCATGTTTTCATATGTCTCTTGGCCTTCCTTCTGTCTTCTTTTGAAAAGTGTCTATTTAGATCAGTTGCCCATTTTTTGATTGGGTTGTTTATCTTCTTTTTGTTAAGCTGCATGAGTTCCCTGTAAATGTTGGAGATTAAACCCTTATCGTTGATATCATTGGCAAATATGTTCTCCCATTCAGTGGGCTTTCTTGTTGTTTTATTGATGGTTTCCTTTGCTGTGCAAAAGCTTTTTATTTTTATGCAGTCCCATTTGTTTATTTTCTCTTTAGTTTCCATTGCCCTAGGGGCAGTATCAGTGAAGAAGTTCCTTCGGCATATGTCTGAGATTTTTCTGCCTGTGGATTCCTCTAGTATTTTTATGGTTTCCTGTCTTATGTTTAAGTCCTTTATCCATTTTGAGTTTCTTTTTGTGTATGGTGTAAGTTGGTGATCTAGCTTCATTTTTTTTTTCATGTATCTGTCCAATTTTCCCAACACCATTTGTTGAAGAGACTGTCTTGACTCCATTGTATGATCGTGCCTCCTTTGTCAAATATTAATTGAGCATAGTGATTTGGGTCAATTTCTGGGTTCTCTATTCTATTCCATTGATCAATATGTCTGTTCTTGTGCCAGTACCAGGCTGTTTTAAGAACAGTGGCTTTGTAATACAGCTTGATATCTGGTATTGAGATCCCACCTACTTTGTTCTTCTTTCTCAGGATTGCTGCAGCTATTCGGGGTCTTTTTTTATTCCAGATAAATTTTTGGAAAGTTCATTCTAGGTCTGTGAAATGTGTCGTTGGTATTTTAATGGGAAGTGCATTGAATTTATAGAGTGATTTGGGTAGTATGGATATTTTGATGATGTTGATTCTACCAATCCATGAACATGGTATGTTTTTCCATCTGTTTATGTCTTCCTCTATCTCTTTTTTCAGTGTCGTGTAGTTTTCCACGTATAGGTCTTTTACCTCCTTAGTTAAGTTTATTCCTAGGTATCTTAATTTTTTTGGTGCGATGGTAAATGGGATTGATTTTTTAGTCTCTCTTTCTGTAATTTCATTATTGGTGTATAAAAATGCCATAGATTTCTTGGCTTTAATTTTGTATCCTGCTACATTGCCGAATTCATTTATTAAGTCTAGTAATTTTTTGATGGAGTCTTTAAGGTTTTCTATGTACAGTATCATGTCATCTGTGAATAAGGACAGTTTTACTTCTTCTTTTCCAATTTGGATGCCTTTTATTTCTTCTTCTTGTCTGATCGCAATTGCTAGTACTTCCAGCACTATATTGAACAGGAGTGGTGAGAATGGGCATCCCTGTCTTGTTCCTGTTCTTAGGGGAAATGGTTTTAGTTTATGCCCATTGAGTATGATGTTGGCTGTGGGTTTTTCATATATGACTTTTATTATGTTCAGGTATGATCCTTCTATTCCCACCTTGCTGAGAATTTTTATCAAGAAAGGGTGTTGGATTTTGTCAAATGCTCTTTCTGCAGCAATTGATATGACTATGTGATTGTTATCTCTCAATTTGTTTATGTGATGTATCACGTTTATTGATTTGGGAATATTGTACCATCCTTGCATCCCCGGGATAAATCCTACTTGGTCATGGTGTATGATCTTTCTGATGTACTGCTGGTTTCGATTTGCTAGAATTTTGTTGAGGATTTTGGCATCTATATTCATGAGGGATATTGGCCTGTAATTCTCTTTCATTGTGTTATCTCTATCTGGTTTTGGTATTAGGGTGATGCTGGCTTCATAGAAGGAGCTTGGAAGTGTTCCTTCCTCTTGAATTGTTTGGAATAGTCTGAGGAGGATAGGTTGTAGTTCTTCCTTGAATCTTTGGTAAAACTCCCCTGTGAAGCCGTCTGGCCCCGGGCTTTTGTTTGCTGGAAGCTTTTTGATGACTGCTTCAATTTCTTCCATAGTTATCGGCCTATTGAGATGTTTAGAATCTTCCTGAGTGAGTTTTGGAAGGCTGTATTTTTCTAGGAATGTGTCCATTTCCTCCAGGTTGTGTAGTTTGTTAGAATAGAGTTGTTCATAGTATTTTTTAACAATCCTTTGTATTTCTATGGGGTCTGTTGTTATTTTGCCTCTCTCATTTCTGATTTTGTTTACTTGAGTCCTCTCTCTTTGCTTCTTGGTGAGCCTGACTAGAGTTTCATCAATCTTGTTTATCCTTTTGAAGAACCAGCTCTTGGTTTTGTTGATCTTTTGTATTGTTTTTTTGGTCTCTATGTCATTCATTTCTGCTCTGATCTTTATTATGTCCTTCCTTCTGCTCACTGTGGGCTTTTCTTGTTGCTCTCTTTCTAATTTGTTTAGTTGTTGAGTTAGATGATTTATTACCATTTTTTCTTGTTTTTTGAGGTAGGCCTGTAGAGCTATAAACTTTCATCTCAGGACTGCGTCCATTGTGTCCCATAGCATTTGTATTGTTGTGTTTTTATTGTCATTAGTCTCCAGGATGTTTTTAATTTCTTCTTTGATCTCGTTGATCACCCAATCATTGTTTAATAGCATGCTATTCAGCTTCCAAGTGTTTGAATTTTTTGGAATGTTTTATTATAATTTATCTAATATTATGCCATTGTGGTCTGAGAAAATGCTTCATATGATTTCAATCTTTTTGAAATTGGGGAAACTTTTCTTGTGACCCAGTATGTGGTCTATTTTTGAAAATGTCCCATGTGCACTTGAGAAGAACATATATTCTGTGGCTTTGGGGTGAAATGCTCTGAAGATGTCAATTAGGTCCATTTGATCTAGTGCGTCATTTAGAATTGCTGTTTCTTTGCTGATTTTTTGTCTAGAGGATTTATCCAGTGATGTCAGTCGTATATTAAAGTCTCCTACTATGATTGTATTGTTGTCGATCTCTCCCTTGATATCTTCCAGGAGTTTTGTTATGTATTTGGGTGCTCCTGCATTGGGTGCATATATGTTTGCCAGAGTTATATCTTCTTGTTGAATTGCTCCCTTTAGTATTATGTAGTGGCCTTCCTTATCTCTTTTATGGCCTTCACTTTGAGGTCTATTTTATCAGATATAAGTATCACAACCCCAGCTTTTTTCTCATTTCCATTTGCATGAAAGATGTTTTTCCATCCCTTCACTCTCAGTCTGTGTGAATCCTTTGCTCTGAGGTGGGTCTCTTGTAGATAGCAAATATATGGGTCATGTTTTCTTATCCATTCAGCTACCCTATGTCTTTTGATTGGTGCATTTAATTCATTTACGTTTAATGTTATTATTGACAAGTACATGTTTGTTGTCATATTTTTCCTTAGTGTTTGTGTTTCTTTTTGCCTTTCTCTTTCTTCTTTTTACAGCATTCCCTTTAGCATTTCTTGCATTGCTGGCTTCATAGTGATAAACTCTCTTAGCCCTTTTTGGTCTGTGAAGCTCCTGATTCCACCTTCAATTTTGAATGATAGCCTTGCTGGGTATAGTATTATTGGATTCAGACCCTTGCTTTGCATCACTTTGTATATTTCATTCCATTCCCTTCTGGCCTGGTGTGTTTCTGTTGAGAAATCAGTTGATATTCTAATAGGAGATCCCTTGTTGGTAACTTTCTGTCTCTCTCTGGCAGCCTTTAAGATTTTTACTTTGTTGTTAGTGTTCGCCAATTTAATTATGATGTGTCTTGGTGTCAGTCTTTTGGGGTTCAACTTGTTTGGGACTCTATGTACTTCTTGGACTTGCATAGTTTTTTTCTTGCCAATATCAGGGAAGTTTTCTGTCATTATTTCTTCAAACAGGTTTTCTATTCCTTGCTTCTCTTTCTTTCCTTCTGGTATCCTTATTATTTGAATATTGTTTCGTTTTGTGTTGTCCCAAAGCTCCCTTAGGCTCTCCTCTTGCTTTTTAAGTCTTCTTTCCAGCTGCTGCTGTGTTTGTGTGTTTTTTCCTACCTTGTCTTCTAATTCGCTGATGTGGTCCTCAGCCTCTTCTAGTCTACTCTTTAAGCCTTCCAATGTGTTCTTTATTGCAGCTATGTTGTTCTTCATCTCCTCTTGGTTTCTTTTCATGTTGGTGACATTCTCATTCAGCTCCTTATAGTTCTCATTGAGTTGTGTGTATTTGTCATCCATCCATTTAAACATCCTTATAACCATTACTCTGAATTCTTTCTCTGTTAAGCTGCTAGCCTCAATTTCATTTAACTCCCTTTCTGGTGATTCCTCTTTTTCTTTCCTTTGGGGATTGCTTTTTTGTCTCCCCATGTTTTCCTGTAATGTTTTAATTGTAGTTCCAATTGCTTTGCTACCCAGGTTCTTTTGGTGATGGTTCTACTGGTGTAATCTCTCAGTTCTCCTGGGCTTGGTAATCTAGTGTAGCTCCCTACTTCAGCTATTTGGGTTCTCTTGATGTAGGCCTGTGAGCTTGAGAGGCACAACTGTGGTGTCTAGAAATTAGCAGCCATGGAGGGGAGTATCCCAATTTTTGCTGTCTTGCACCCTTAATTGAAATCACGCGTGCCCAGTGGGGACTCACAGTGGCACCAAGGAACTATCGGGGTGATGTGGCTCAGGGGGCCTGCACTCTGGAAAGGCGTGACTCTGGTGCCCAGAGTTCTGTTGTTATGGGGTGGGCAGACTCAGCTTTTGCTACTGCACCTGTGGTGGATAGGTGCTTACTCCCAGTGGTGGCTCACAGGAGCACCCGCGGTAAGTGTGCCAGTGAGGCACACTGAAGCACTCTGAAGGGCCCTAGCTTCTAAAGATTGAGGTGCCTAGCTTCTAAAGATTTCTCTTTAGGGCAGATCCTATGGCCTCAGGGAGTATTAAGATTCCATGGTGTTATTCAGGGTGGGATCTGGGTGTGGCTATATTGGTTGCCTGGAGACTGGAGAGAGGGGCTATCTCTCAGGAGAAAATGGCGACTAGGGCTTAGATATGACTCAGCACCAGACTCACTACCCCCTCTCCTGGACTGTCCGCTGCCTACTCTCCCCAGATTCCACAAGCCCACCCCTTCTTCTGCACCTCAGCCACAGGTAAGTGTCTGTATCCGAAAGGTCCTACAAACTAGGTTCAGTGGAGAAAGGCGCAGGCCCCAGTGCGAGGAGGGACCGCGTCTCTGCAAGTTCCTCTCTTGCCACCACTGTGTGGTCAGGCAGCTCTTCAGGGCTGCCTTTGAGCTCAGATCCCAAATCCAGACTCCAAGTTGTAAAATCCCCTACCTCCCGCAGTCCCGTGGACCCTTTTTATTTTTTTGAGTCAGATGCTTTGCCTGTCCTCAGGTACATGGTTTGGCACTGTGTAGTTTCTCCCTGACCTTCTGGGCACAGAGGTCTGGCAGAATCTACTGCCTAGGTCTTTGATTTTACCTTTATCGGTGGGATCTCTGCCCTTCCCGGCTGCAAACTGTCTCACCAGCTGTGCCTCCTTCGCCAATTCGGGCTGGATTCTACTCGTTTCAGCTGCTCCCTCTATTTGCTCCAGGAGAAGGCTCAGGACACGTACGTCTATTCCCTCCATTTTTCTTGGGAAAATATATAAAAATATATATCCTCATAAGTAGAATTACTGGTTATGGTGTAGGTATATATTTTGGTTTATCAGAAATGGCAAACCTTGTAACTTTTTGTACCACTTTACCCTCTCATCAACAAGGCATGAGAATGCCAGCTCCTCCATATTTTTGCCAACTTTTGCTGTTTTTAGTTTTCTTTTTAAATATTAGTCATTCTAATGAGTTTGTAGTAGTATAGTGATTTTAATTTGAATTTCCTTAATGACTAATGTTGAACACTTTTTCATGTGCATATTGGCCCTTCATATTTCTTTGTTTTTTGCATGCATTATTGCATTTATATAAATTTCCAATATTATTGAGTATATTCCATATGCTATACTTTATTTCCCTGTAACTGTTTTGTAACTACCCATTTTTACTTCTTAACCCCTTTTGTTTTTTCATCAAGCCCCCCAACTCCCTTCTATCTGGTAACCATAGTTTCTTCTCTGAATCTATAAATCGGTATCTGTTTGTTCATTTATTTTGTTCTTCAGATTCTACATATAAGTGAAATCATATGGTATTTTTCTTTCTCTGTCTGACTTATTTTACTTCACATAATACCCTCTAGGTCCATCCATGTTGTCTCAAATGGTAAGATTTCATTCTTTTTTATGGCCCAGTAATGCTCTATTATACCAATTCTTTGTTATCTAATCATTTATTGATGGGCACTTAGTTTGCTTCTATTTCTTGGTGGTTTAAATTATCCTGCAATGAACCCCTGTAGAGGTATACATACATCTTTTTGAATTAGTGTTTTTTATTTATTCCGATAGATGCCTAGAGTTTCTGGGTCATATGGTAATTCTATTTTTATATTTTTAATTTTTTGATGAACCTCCTTACTGTTCTCCAAATTTGCAAACCTACCAACAATGCATGAGCAGTCCTTTTTCTCCACATCCTCCCAACACTTTTTTCTTTGTACTTTTCCCAGGTGTGAAGTGACATCTCATTATGATTTCAATTTGCATTTTATTCTCTGATTAGCAATGCTGAGCATATTTTCATATATCAATTGGACATCTGTATGTTCTCTTTGGAGAAATGTCTATTTAGGTCCTCTGTCCACTTTGTAAACATTTTTTTGGTGGAAAGTTGTATGAATTCTTTATAAATCTTGGATATTAACCCCTTATTGGATGTATCATTGGTGAATATCTTCTTTCAATATGTCGGTGGTCTTATTGTTTTGTTGATGGTTCCTTTGCTGTGTAAAAACTCTTTAGTTTGATCTAGTACTATTTATTATTTTGTTTTGTTTTGTTTTCTTTGCCTGAGGAGCTATATAAAAATATATTATTAAGAGCAATTTCAGAGAGTTTACTGCCTAGCTTTTCTTCTATGAGTTTTATGGGTTGGGGTCTTACATTTAAGTCCTTAATCCATTTTGAGTTTATTCTTTAACTAGTGGCCCAGTGCACAAAATTAGTGCACATTGAAAGGGAATTAATTAAAGGAAATATTTTAATATTGTTATTTGCCCTTTCTCTATAATAGAAGTGTCAGAGATGAAAGAAAATTAGTAAAATGTATACAAAAATCTCCCTCCTGTCAGATTCGGGTGCACCACAGGACCTAGAGTCACGTCCTTGCCCACCACCCACATGTGCTTCAAAAATGCAGAAGAACCAGACCTGGCCAGCCCCACCCCTGTCAAGCTCCTCTGGGCAGGGGGGCACAGCCTCAGGTTTCCCGGCCCAGTGCTGGGTCGGGGGGGAGGCACAGCCTCAGGTTCCCGGCTCAGCACTGGGGCAGGGGGTGCAGCCTGAGGTCCCCTGACAAGCCCTGAAGGGGGGAGGGCATGGACTGAGGTGACCCAGCCCAGCACCAGAGTGGGGGGGGCTCAGCATAAGGTCTCCTGGCCCAGCACTGGGGTGGGGGGCACGGCCTGAGGTCCCCTGTCAAGCCCCACCATGCGAGGGGTGCACTCTGAGGTCTCCCATCCAGCCCCACCGGGCGGGGAAACACAGCCTGAGGTCCCTCGTCAAGCCCCACCAAGCAGGGGGCACACCCTGAGGTTCCCCGTCAAGCCCTGCCAGGCTAGGGGTGCAGCCTGAGGTCTCCCATCCAGACCTGCTGGGCAGGGAGCGCAGCCTGAGGTCCCCTGTCAAGCCCCACCAGGTGAGGGGCACAGCCTGAGGTCTCCTGTTCAGCCCCACCAGGTGGGGGGCACAGCCTGAGTTCCCCCATCAAGCCCTTCTGGGCAGGGGGCATGGTCTGAGGTTCCCCGTCAAGCCCTGTGGGGCAGGGGGTCACAGCCTGAGGTCCCTTGCCCCAGCTAGGCACCATGCAGCCTCAGGTCCCTGCTGTTTGATTGTGATGTTATGGCATCCCAGCTAATTTGCATATTCATCTATTTTTATACTAGAGGCCTGTTGCACAAAGATTCGTGCAATAGGCCTTCCTTCCCCTGGCTGCCAGCACCGGTTTTCCTCTGGCACCTGGGACCCAGGCCTTCGCTCTGGCCGCAGTGGAGAAGCCAAGCCTCTTCAGTCTTCAGTCTTCAGTCGTCTTCAGTCTTCAGTCTTCGCTCGGGCTGGAGCCTTCAGTCTTTGCTCCTTGCCCGTGTATGCAAATTAACCTGCCATTTTTTTTATTGGGTTAATTCGCATACTCACTCCTGATTGGCTGGTGGGCGTCACAGAGGTATGGTCAATTTGCATATCTATTATTAGTGTAGATAAGATATGGTGTAAGAAGGTGGCCTGGTTTCATTTTATTGCATGTACTTGTCCAGGTTTCCCAATATCCTTTATTTAATAGACTATCTTTACCCTATTGTATATTTTTGCCTCCTGATTATATATTTTAATCAATTTGTCATAGATCAATTGATTATGTAGGTGTGGGTTTACTTCTGGGCTTTCTATTGTGTTCCATTGATCTATGTGTCCATTTTTATACCAGTACCATGCCATTTTGATTACTATACCCTTATAGAATAGTACGATATCAGGTAGCAGGAAAACTTCAACTTTGTTCTATTTTCTCAAGATTGATGTGGCTATTCCGGTCTTTTGTAGTTCCATATAAATTTTAGGATAATTTGTTCTAGTTCTGTGAAAAATGCCATTGATGTTTTGATAAGGATTTCATTAAATCTATAGATTGTTTTGGGTAATCTTGACATTTTAATTATGTTAATTCTTTCAACCATTAGCATGGTATATGCTTTTACTTATTTGTATCTTCTTCAATTTCTTTCTTCAACTTATGATTTTCCAAATACAAGTTTTTTACCTGCTTGGTTAAATTTATTCTTAGTTATTTTTGGTGCATTTGTAATTGGGATTGATTTCTAAATTTCTTTCTGATAGCTTATTTGTGTATAAAAATGCAACTGATTTATTAATTTTGTAGTCTGATAGTTTACTGAATTCACTGATTAGTTACAATAGATTTTTAGTGGAAATTTTGGATTTCTCTACATATAATGTCATGTAGACTGCAAAAAAATGACAGTTTCCAATTTGGATGTCTTTTGTTTCTTTTTCTAGTCTGATTTCTATGGAAAATACTTCCAATCCTATATAATAAAGAGGTAATATGTAAATTGACTCTCATGCCCTCACATCACAAGATGGTCACCCCCACATTGTCACAAGATGGCTGCCCCCATGTCATCACAAGATGGCCACCCCATGTCGCCACAAGACGGCCGCCCCCATGTTGTCTCAAGATGGCCACCCCATATCACCACAAGATGGCTGCCACAAGATGGCCACCCCCACGTTGTCACAAGATGGCAGCCCCCATGTCGTCACAAGATGGCTGGCAAGGGAGGGCAGTTAGGGGCAACCAGGCCTGCAGGGGAGGGCAGTTGGGGGTGACCAGGCCTGCAGGGGAGGGCAGCTGGGGGTGATCAGGCCAGCAAGTGAAACAGTTAGATGTCAATTATGCCAGCAGGGGAGCAGTTAGATGTCAATCAGGTCGGCAGGGGAGCAGTTAGGGGACTATCAGGCTGGCAGGCAGAGTGGTTAGGAACAACCAGGAAGCCAGGTGGGCGAGCGGTTAGAAGCCAGCAGTCCCAGATTGTGAGAGGGATGTCTGACTGCTGGTCTGTGGGATTGGGCCTAAACTGGCAGTTGGACATCCCCCAAGGGGTCCCAGATTGGAGAGGGTACAGGCTGGGCTGAGGGACACCCCCCCCCCCAGTGCGTGAATTTCATGCACCAGGCCTCTAGTACTATCTATAATAATAAAAGAGTAATATGCTAATTAGACCGGACATTCTTCCAGTCATCCTCCCAGATGACCTTCCGGATGAAGCCAGGGCTGTGAGGGAAGCCCGGGTCTCGGGTGCCAGAGGGAAGCCAGTGCCGGCAGCCAGGGGAAGGAGGGCCTACCCTTGCACGAATTTTGTGCATCAGGCTCCTAGTGTTGAATAAAAGTGGTGAAAATGGACAACCTTGTCTTGTTCTTGATGTTAAGGATAACACTTTTAGCTTTCCCTTGTTGAGTATGATGTTAGCTGTGTGTTTGGCAGGGTGGCTTTATGTGGTAGGAATCCTATAGGGCCCAATGGCACAATCTCTCTGATCACCTGATTTGTGTGCTCCAGGATTGTCTCTTGTGAGGACTGTGTGTGCCCTCCTACTGTTGCTGAGTCTTGATTGCTGTTGGCATGTCAGTGAATGGGTTGTCCCTCAGGCTAACTGGATGTGAAGATTGGCCATGATAAGAGCGTATGAGTTGCTGTGCAGGGGTGTTGTATTCTTTGTATTTATCCTGGTTGGAGTTTATTGAACTTATTTAATTTTAAATGTGCACTTTTCACCAAAATTTAGACATTTTTGCACATGGTTATTCAAATAATATTTCTACCCCATTTTCTTCTCTCCTTTTGAAATTCTAATGACATGCATGATGAACCTTTTGATTTGGACCACAGGTTCCTGAGACATTGTTACTGTTGTTCTGTTTCCTTCCTCTTTCTTTTTTTCCCCCTCTGCTTTTCAGATTGGGTGATTTTAACCTATCTTCAAGTTCACAGATTTGTTTTAAATGCTCTTTTTTCCTAAATGACTGTGAGTTCAATATGTTTCAATTACCAAAGGAAATGGAGTGACTGGCCATTTTGAATTTTTGACAGGAATAGGGAGGTCAAGACTGGCTAATTAATTTGTGGGGCCCAGTGCAAAATGAAAATGTGAGGCTCCTGTTCAGAAATTAAGAATTTCATGACAGTGACAGAGAGCACTCAACCAAAAATGAGGCCGTCTGAGCACAGGGCCCAATGTAACTGGACAAGTTGTATGTCAATGGAGCTGAGTGTATGGTCATGGTAGACTGCAGAACGTCTAGTGAGATACATCAGAATTTGAATCCCAGATCCATTACTTGTTAGCTGGGTAATCTTAGACAGGTTACTTTTTCTCTTCAAGCTTTAGTATTCTTATCTGCAAAATGAGTCTTCCCTAGGTTTGTTCTGAAATGTGACAGCTAAATAAAGTGCCTAGTATAACATACGATCTATACATATAAAGAGGTAATATGCTAATTTGTCCGTTATGGTGTCCAAGTCACGACCAGGCAGGAGCTGGTGGGTGGGGAAGGGGCCAGGGACTTCCACCCCCAACGCAGGCGTGCACAGGCCTGCCCAGTGCTAACTACATGCTGCCTCGGAGGCTGCTCCCACCTGGTGGGTGGAGACAGGGGTGGCCGGCCAAGCCCCAGTCCAGCTTTGGTGGGGCCAGTGGGAGCCCAAGGCCACCCCAGCCCCCTCAGGTCCCGGGCCGGATGGTGGCTCAGCAGCAGGCGGCATCTCCATGCATGGCGCCCAGGGGTGGCTGCGAGGGGTGCAGGGCCTCACCGTGGGCTGCTGCGCTGCCGCTGCTGCTCAGTGGGAGCCCGGTGGCCTGGAGCCAGAGAGGGCATGCACAGACTGCTGTGTGCCCTGCCCCACCCTGCCCTGGGCCCATGCCTGCCTCCGCAGCTGGCTGCGGACTCCACCCCACGCTTCAGGCATGGGGAGGAGGCTCACAGCCGTGCCCTAGGCCACATGGCCTGTGCTGCCACCTGCCTGGCTGTCAGGGACCAGAGCGTTCTGGGCGAGCTGCTCCCGCCCCTGGTAGAACAGGGAGGAGGACGCTGGGTGCAGGGACTGGACCTCAGCCGGGGTCCTCCCAGCACAGGGAAGGGGCCTGGCATGGGCCCGGTGGGGAGCTTTAGGAAGTCTGGCTGAGCAGGTGCCGGTTCATACCAACTGTTACTCTGCCATCTTCCTCCAGCTCTCCAAGCTAGCCCCCCTGCCCCACCTGCCCGGGGGAATGGGCTCCGGGAGACCTCCCCGAGTGCAGACTGTGGATCTGGAGACTCAAGGAAGAGTGTCTGGCGGGCCTGGGCTGGGGCCAGTGCAGAACTACCAGGGCAGAGCTACTTCGGTGTCTCGGTGAACTTTGCAACCAACCCAAGTAGGAAACCGAGAGGGGAGAGGCCGGGAGCTGTGGATTCCCAGCACTTTAGTCACTTGAAAACAGCCCCGCTTGGAATGCGAGTCAGCTGTACGTTCAGCTGAGAAGTGAGGGGGCTGAACCCCACTGTCGCTGGGCTCCAGTCGGTCCGAAACCCGAGCATCCACCACGACAAGGAAAAAACGGAGGGAGGGGCCTGGAGGAAGGGACGACAATCGAAGAAAATGTGTCTAGACTTCCCCCAGCCCTCTCCCTCTTTCCACTGCCTACAAAAGCCCCAGGCCTGGCCACAGTTCTGTCTCCACCTTTTAGTCCCCTATTCTCCAACCACAGAGGAAAGAAATAAGGAAGGAGTCCGTGCTGCCTTCAGAAAGTATCTATATACCTGATCAGCTGGTCGCATCCCACAGATGGAGGCTGGATTGTGGCTTAAGGGGCAGCAGGCCTAAGCCGTCAGTAGGACATCCTGTGAGGGCTCCCAGACTGTGAGGGGGGGAGGGCAGGCCGGGCTGAGGGACTCGCCCTCCCCCGTGCACAAATTTTCGTGCACTGAGCCTCTAGTATATAATATGATAGAAAAGGAAATTATTATTTTAGGTGGGCTTTATTAGAAGAAAAATGTGGAAGGAAATAGGCAGGCAGGGGACAGAGTTGAAAAATTTGGGGGGCTCGCCCTCCCAGTGAGTGGGAGGAAGCTGGTGGGGAGATAAATTTCCTAACCAGTCTCTGGGTGGCGCTATTAGCCCAGGAGAACTTGGTTATGTTCTAAGTGTACAGGTGAGGAGGGTGTTTTAAAGGATGGGGCAAGGGAAGGGTAGAAACACAGAAAGGAAAACTAATTTGTCAACCAGGCTTTCCTATAAATCAGAACTTTTGAAAATCTGAAGAATGCTGAAAGAGTGTAGTGAGTACTTCTCAACTGCCTAGGTAGAGATAGCAGGACATTTGGTTTATTGAGGTAGAAATATGAGGATTTGGGTTTATGTCTAATAATCTAAAACTTTGGGTCTCGATCTGGCTTTAAATTAGAATCGCATGTGGAGCTCTACAAACTTGTGATGCTCAGACTCTACCTCAGAGATTCTGCTTTATTTGTTCTGAGGTGAGGCCTGGGTGTAATCAGTGTCTTTTGAAAGCTTGTCAGATGATCCTAATGTGCAGACAGGGTTGAGAACTACTAATCTAAAACAATGACATGCTGTTATAATTTTGTCTCTGTATTTCCCTCTGGGGGAAGGATAGGATGGCCACATTTTATATATGTGTGTGTGTTTGGTAACCAGGTGATTAAGCAGCAGTAATGCACACACAAGTGGAAACCATTCAATACCCTCAGCACACCACAGAGTGATGCTTTCACCTGGTCCACAGCTGTATCTGCTCAGGAAACCTCATCTGCTACCCTCTGCGACCCCTACACATAAGTTACTAAGTGTAATGTGTATTTAAACAGCGCCTGGCACATGACAGGGCTAAGGAAGTATTAGCTATTGTTACTGTTGTTACTTGAATTATTTTTGTTGTCACTAAAATTATTTTGTTAGGTCATCTAATAGAATTAAGTTTAAATTAATAAAAAAAAAGGTTAAAGAAATTTAACAGAGTATAATTTTTCCTTTAGGTGGTTCAACTTCATCCTTTCAATTCTTGCATATCATTGTAAACAAGGTTTTTAAAGAGGCAATAGAGTAAGTCATCACATCATAAAGATCACTAAATCATAAATGATAAATTACAAAATGAAAACCTGTCCTAATACTGTGAAAATGGGTACTTGTTGTCTGGGATAAAATTTCCTGTGATAGTATCACATCTGGATTTAAAAATGACTATGTTGTTAAAACTTGGGTGGCAGAGAAAATAGAACATATTAGAATATTGTTTAAAAAAATCAGATTACAAAGTCTCTGACAGCTAACATGCACGTGATACATTTGAATCAGATTGCTTCCTGAAATGTCAGAGTATAATAAGGCAGTATTTCCAAATTAATGAAATGAGTGTATTTAATTTTCTTTTTAGTTTTATGCAATTAATATAATTATATGTGAATTAATAAGTTAAATGTTGCAAGTGGATTTTTAACTACTTCACTTAGATGCTTAAATGTTTATATGTTCAAGTTGGCAAACCACATTTTTTCCTAAATTTACATTTTAGAAAATGGACTTTGGCTTTGAAATTAGGAGTGCCTTGTGTTCAGTATGTAGATATTAGGAAAGGGGCATTATTGAAGATCGGTGCTAAGTAGGAAGAAAAGAAAGGCTCAAATAGCCTTCCTTTTTTTCTATTTATGATTCTTAGCTATTATCATTGAAATATTTGAGAGTGAGAAAGTGCATTATGGGCTTGTTCATAGGCCAGTGAGGTTTTTAGAGAAAAGTCAACTTTTCTTGCAGCTGTCATAGCAACCTTAACAAAATAGGTGCTTTTCTGCCAGCTCTGATATGTCCAACAATTTTTTTTTTTTTTTTGCGGGGGGAGGTGAAGGGGTGATGTGCTATCACAGTGGAGGGTTTGTTTTCCACTTTTAGTATTTTTAAGTACAATATTTATTGTTTTATTCAGTTCATAAATTCATCCATCTCCAATCCCAGGTACCTACCATGTCAGGAGCATGTACATATGTGCCACTTCATTTGCTTCATCTCTTTTACCTAATTGGCCTCAGAGGTTACAACAATATTTTGGTTGAGGATGTAGCCATTGAGTAAATTGGATGCCTCTTCTGCATACTGGTTTGCTGTTGTGACCATGTGAAGCATGTCCCCCTGCTTGCTTGCTTGCAACAAAACCATGGAAATTGCCTCACTCTAAAAAAAGAAGCTCCCAGACAATCTCTTGACCTTTACTCGTTGTGAGACAGACCTCTCTGAAAAATATGGAGGCGGCATTGCTCTCTGGGTCTACTTATCCTATATTTTTCTGCTATCTGCCCAGATGAACCCTTGAATCTCAAAGAGAAATTTAAAATCTTACTCAAACATGTTTAACCAAATCAAGCCTTCTATGCTTCCTTAATTACAGGCTATATGCAATGAGAGAAATGTGTTTCTTTAATCATTTTAAATATTCTTCCTCCTACCATTCTTCTCCTCCCACGCTAAACCCTTCTACTTATATAATAAGGAGGCAGAACAGTAGGGAAGGAATATTTTTATATTGATATAAAATGGAGAGGAACAGAGATCATGATTTTAAAATTCTGGCCTTAGCACTTGAAAGAAATGTGTAACATTTGTTAAAAAAACTGAATAACAATGGCCAAATGTTTATGCATCCATGAACATCCTAAAAGGTGACCAACTTATCAGCAAATGAAGCTGAGAAAACAAACACACTTTTCTATTGCAGGGAGGAAAAAATAAACACTTTCCCACTCCTTCTAAGCTCTTCTGGCTGATCTAATAATCAAATTAATATGAGACAAATTAACAGGAGAAAATGACTAAATTTATTACATATGTACATATGAGGGTTCCATAAGAATATGAGACTTAAGGACAGATGGGGCAGTTGAGGTTTATATGCCATCTGGAGCTAAGGAGGAGAGGGACTTGAGGGGGAGGGTTGTGGTTTGTGACTTCAAAGGGGAGGAAGGCAATTCACATGGAGATGGAAAAGCAAATGTTTGGTAAACACATGTTTGCTGGGCCATCTTTAACAATGGGACACAGAAAACTTTGGTCAAATGGGACTTGCTAGGTTCCTCCCTATCCATCACACACTAGTTCATATTAAATTATAGTTATCCATGATGATCTCTCCCTTCCTGGAGCAGGTCCTCTGCCTAAATTCTTTTAGTCTTTTCTTAGTCTTTTGCTTCTTAAAAATAACCAGCTTAAAATATCAACATTCCAAAATGCATGTTTTGGGTGGGCAAACTCTGCTCTCCCTCACCATTTTATAAGCCCTAGGGCAGGAGAAGGAAAAAATGAGAAGGTCGATGAAGTTGACTCTGGTGTGAGCTTCTGTGACTCTTCCCAAAGAGCAGTCTATGGAGTTTCAGTCCCATCAACCTCTCTGGGGGAAAAAACAGTTTCAGTCCCTCCTCCTCTCTGGGGGAGGATTTCTTTGAAAAATACTTTTGGGGAATGTTGCATTTTCATGTCCTTTTTGGAGATAATACAATGCACATTAACTTATAAAAGTCTTTCTGAAAAGTTCTGTAGTAAAGAACCCTATTAAACTTTGTTTAACCGTGTTTAGATTCTAGATTCTAGAACTCATTTGAGCATAGAAACCTCTTTTGCATACAACTGTTAATATCTCACAGGACCAATATTTCCTAGATAGAATGTAACTAGGGAATTGCAATTTTAGTACTTGACATTTCTTACTTTCCTTTAACTAGTTTCTTACTTTTATTGGAAAAAGCTATGTTTTCCTTTTTTTTCCTCTCTCAAAGCCCATACTAATGTGATTCTTCCCATCTCCTGAGAGGTGTGCTGGTGGTCCCTGCCAGGTACTTCCGAGGCTTGCCTTGAAGGTGTGGTCCCAGACCAGACTGCATCTACCTCGCGTGGGAACTTCTTAAAAATACCAAATCTCAGGCCACACAACAGACATATAGAAGGAGAATCTTCATTTTAACAAGACTCCCAGGTGCTTA
Source organism: Plecotus auritus (assembly GCF_963455305.1). Classification (NCBI taxonomy): domain Eukaryota; kingdom Metazoa; phylum Chordata; class Mammalia; order Chiroptera; family Vespertilionidae; genus Plecotus; species Plecotus auritus. Next base: position 95,142,773 of record NC_137772.1, on the reverse strand, counting down.
ACATGCACATTAAAGTTTAAGGATCTTGGTGGAAAGCAAATTGCAGTGAACCAGAGCCTAAAAGGCTGAAAATAGGGAGAAGACCCCTGGTCACAGAAGAATGTGGAATATGGGAAAGTCATCCAGCTAGTGGCATGGCCAGCTTGCTTGGCTTTGACATTGAGATTTTACTGACTGAAACCCAGGGTAGAATATGGCATTGCACATTTTGAAGATAGGGTGGCGGTAGGGCTGGAACTGGAAAAAAGCCAGGGCAGTATAACTTCAAATCTCTTCAGATATGTGAAGGAGACTGGCCCAGGGAATGAGACCAACAGACACAGGAGCCCTGTGGGTATGGAGAGTCCAGCAAGAACATCTAAGCAGCTCTTCACAGGTGTGGAACCCCGGAACAGCTGGGTGTTATGACTCCATTTTCCAGACCAGTGGTCGGCAAACGGCGGCTTGTGAGCCACTTGCAGCTCGCGAGCCGTGGTTTGCCGCTCTGTTGACTAACGAGTTTGCCGACCACTGTTCCAGACCAACAACTCAGTGGGAAAACAAACAAACAAACAAACAAAAAAAACTGACTCCATGCAGATGTAACATCAGGCCTCATTTGGAACTACCTTCAAATTGACTTAGTACTTAGTTGAATATTTTATTTATTCTTAAGCTCGCATACACATACACATGCACTCACTTACAGAGAAAAGGAGAGGGAAAAATACCTAGACATCATGTTTGTGCATATCACAAAAATTATGCCTTAATTTCTACATCTTCATACATTCACAACCATGGTGCTCACACACACATATGCAGTCACACGCATGTACACAAAACTTATTCTCCTTCATCTGATGCTTAGAATATATTCACATATTATAAGCCCCCAAAAAGAAATAGTGGAGCTCACAGGGGTATAGTCTTCAACACTGCAATAATTGCAATCCTCTACCCTCAGAGGACACAGCCCTTCACTCTACAGTTAAGATGAGGAGAATCTCTCTCTATTCCACTGTCTGCTGAGAATTTTGCCCACATTCCTGGGAGTCAAAAGCAGAAGTAGAGTCTATGGTCCTGAAAACAATGCTGTGCAAAATGTAGTTCAGTGTTTAAATTACTGTAAAGTTAAGGATATAGATAATACTACCTTCCACACCTCCTCCCATTTACTGATAAAAAATGATTGAGATGTCTGCATATTACCCAAGAATCTTTGTGTGCCTCAAGGCATGAAATCTCCCCATTCAGTTATGGGCTAAGCTGGTTGCCATCCTCATTCACTAAAACCCGGGGAGTTAGGGAACATATCCAAGGTCAAGCACTAAGTAGGACCTGCTGCCTAGACTCACACTATTTCTGCCTGGAGAAAGAAAGGCATAGCCAATAATTCTTTAATGATAATGTCCACACACTAAAGGGCCTAAATCAAACCATAGGTGGGAAAGCCTGATGCTTTAAGAAGGTCTCTTGACCTATGTTTTCAAATATTTTGGACTTTGGCAAAAACTGGCAAAAAATGCAATATTTACCCTTAATTTAAACCCTTAAGTATTTTCAAGTAACATTTAAGTAAAAAACAAAACAAAACATGTCTTTCTAGTTAAATGGAAGCCTTTGCTAGATACAAAGAGGGAGAGGGAAAGTACTGAGACTACTGCTGGCTGATTCCCAGATGGATTTGGGCTGGGCTCCCACAGACAGCAGCTGAAATTCCTGAATGATATCTCACCTATGGGGGGTTCCCACTGAGAACTCTAAGGTCTAAACCTCAATCTGGGCTCCTGAGCTCAGAGCACCAGAACTGAGAAAGGTGCCCATAGAACATCTGGCTGTGAAAAGCATCAGGGTTGTTGTCTGTCAGTGAGAGATGGCTGGAAATACAGGCACCCTCTTAAAGGGCCAACACACAAAATTTCGTTTGCAGCCACTCACCTTAGGCTGTGACAGAGGGATGGCAGAGTGAACTGGAGCTGTGTGAGGAGAGTCCAGGGTTGGGGGCCCTGGAGTTGGAGCTTGGAGGGCAGGCACCAGTTTACTGTGCTGAGTCATTCCCTTATGCAGCTCAGGTTTATTTTTGCCTGGGGGGAAGGAAGTTCCCCCACCCTGCTAGAAGACCTCTCGCCCCACCCTGTGGTTGATAGTCTGAAGCTACTCAAGGTTGATAACAATCAGACTGCAGGCAGAGGAGGCTCTCTGGAAGCTTTGAGTCTTTGCCTGTTCTCCTTATGGGTCAAGGGCTGGGAAAAGCAGACCCTAGTACACATCTTGGTCCTTTCCAAAGGCACCAGACCCAGCAGAGGGAGGCACAGCTGTGGATTCCTGATACCTTCAAATAGGGTTCTCTGGACCAATAAAAAACAGCATCTGACATTGTCCTGCACTAGAGATTGGAAGTCGAAGCAGATATACCTAATATACAGACACAAAATCAAACAGGTAGCCAAAATTGGGGAAAAAAGAAACCAAGCTCCAAATGAAAGAACAAGAGAATTTTGCTGAAGAAGAGTTAATGAAATGAAGATAAGAAATTTATCAGACATAGAATTCAGAATAATAATGGCAAGGATGCTTATCAGCATAAGATATAATAACTATGAGGAATGACATAGCACTAATAAAGAACACAGTGGAAGGAATACACAACAGATTAGGGGAAGCCGAGGAATTAGAAGACAGGGTAGAAAAATCACTCAATCAGAGGACCAAAAAGAAAAAACAATGAAAAAATAGAAGGACAGTTTAAGGGAGCTGTGGAACAATATGAAACATAACAATATTCACATAATAGGTGTAGCAGAGAGGGAAGGAAGTGAGCAAGGGATAGAGAATGTGTTTGAAGAAATAATGGCAGAAAACTTCCTTAATCTGATGAAGGAAAATGTCACACAAGTTCAGGAGTCACAGAGAGTCCCAAGTAAGAGGAACCAAACAGGCCCATGCCCAGACACACCATAATTAAAATGCCAAAAACTAAAGACAACGAGAGAATCTTAAAGGAAGCAAGAGAAAAATAATTTGTTACATACAAAGCAGCTCCCATAAGGCTGTGTCAGCTGATTTCTCATCAGAAACTCTACAAGTCAGAAGGAAATGTCATGAAGTACTCGAGGTAATGGAAAGCAAGGATCTGAGACCAAGGTTACTATATCCAGCAAGGCTATCATCAAAAATGGATTCTGAAATAAAGAGCTTCCCAGACAAAAAAGGCTAAAGTAGTTTATCATCACCAAGAAATCACTGCAAGAAATGCTAAGAAATAGAGAGAAACATAGTCATTAAGAATTAAAATGGCAATAAATAATTATCTGTCAATAATAAACTTAAATGCAAATGGATTAAATGCTCCAATAAAAAGACATAGGGTAGCTGAATGGATACAAAAATATGATCCAATTATATGCTGTCTACAAGAGGCTCACCTCAGAACAAAAAACTTACACAGGATGAGAGTGAAGGGATGGAAAAGAAAAGAAAAAAAGCTGGGGTAGCAATACTCATATCTGACAAAATAGACTTCAAAATGAAGGCCATAACAAGAGACAATAAAGGTCACTACATAATACCAAAGGGATTGATCCATCAAGAAAATATAACCCTAGTAAACATATATGCACTGAATATAGTAGAACCTAAATGTACATAAAAAAAAAAATTCTAGAGGACATTAAAGAAGAGATCGACAGCAATGCAATCATAGTAGGGTACTTTAACATCCTGATGACTTCACAGTATAGATCTTTCTGACAAAAAATTAACAAGGAAACAGAGTGTCTAAATGACACACTGGATCAGATGGATTTAATTGAAATTTATAAAACATTTCACTCCAAAGCTGCAGAATATACAGTCTTCTCAAGTGCACATGTGTTAGTCTCAAAGATAGACAACATGTTAGGACACAAAACAAGTCTCTACATGTTCAAGAAGATTGAAATCATATCAAGCATCTTCTCATATCACAATGGCATGAAATTAGAAATCAACTACAGAAAAAACACACAAAAACATTCAAACACATGAAGGCTAAATAGCATAGTATTAAACAATGAATACGTTATCAATGAGATCAAGAAAGAAATAAAAAAAATTTCTGGAAACAAATGAAAATGAACATACAAATACCCCAAATTTATGTGAAAGCAGTCCTGAGAGGGAAGTTCATAGCATTACAGGCCTACCTCAAAAAACAAGAAAAATTAACAATAAACTATTTAATCCTACAATTTACAGAATTAGAAAGAGAACAACAAGACAAGCCTAGAGTAAGTAGAAAGAAGGAAATAATAAAGATTAGAGCAGAAATAAATGACATATAGGCAAAAAAAAAAAAAATCAATAAAAAATCAATGAAACCAAGAGCTGGTTCTTTGAAAAGATAAACAAGATTGATGAACTGTTAGCCAGACTCATCAAGAAACAAAAAGAGAGGATCCAAATAAATAAAATCAGAAATGAAAGCAGTGAAGTAACTGACACTACAGAAATACAAAGGATTGTAAGAAAATAGTTTGAACAACTGGACAATGTGGGTAAAATTGATAAATTCATTGTCCTCCTCAAACTATTAAAAAAATCCCAGAGAAAGGAACATTTCCAAGCTATTTTTATGACGACAGCATTATCCTAATTCCAAAACCAGATAAAGCCATTACAAAGAAAGAGAATTACAGGCCAATATCCCTGATGAACATTGATGCCAAAATTCTCAATAAAATATTAGCAAATCAGATCCAGCATTACATTAGAAAGATCAGACACTATGACCAAGTAGGATTTATTTCAGGGATGCAAGGCTAGTAGAATAATCACAAATCAATAAATGTGATACATAACATAACCAAATTGAAAGACAAAAATCACATGATCATATCAATCGCTGCAGAAAAAGCATTTGACAAAATCCAACACCCATTTTTTATAAAAACTCAGCAAAGTGGGAACAGATGGATCATATCTCAACATGATAAAGGCCATATATCACAAATCTATAGCCAACATCATACTCAATGGGCAAAAATTTAAACCATTTTCCCTAAGAACAGGAATAAGACAGTGATGCTTGCTTTCACCATTCTAATTCAACATAGTACTGGAAGCCCTAGCCACAGCGTTCAGACAAGAAGAAGAAATAAAAGGCATCCAAATTGGAAAGGAGGAAGTAACACTGTCATTATTCATAGATGACATGATACTATACATAGAAAATTCTAAAGACTCCACCAAAAATCTACTGGATTTAATGAAGGAATTCTGCAATGTAGCAGAATAAGAACTTAACACCTAGAAATTGACAGCATTTTTATACATCAATAATGAACTTTCAGAAAGAGAAATTAAAAAAAAAAACAACCCATTTTTCCATGTAACAAAAAAAATTAAGATATTTAGGAATAAACTTAACCAAGGAGGTAAAAGACTTGTACTCAGAAAATTACAGGGCATTGAAAAAAGGGACAGAGGAAGATATAAACAAGTGGAAGAATATACCCACTTCATGGATTGGTAGAATCAACATCATTGAAATGTCTATAGTACCCAAAACAATCTACAGATTCAAAGCAATCCCCATTAAAATACCAATGGAATATTTCACAGGTCTAGAATAAATACTCCAAAAATGTACATGGAACCAAAAAATACCCCAAATAGCTGCAGCAATCTCAAGAAAGAAGAAAAAGGTTGGAGGAATCACAATATCAGATATCAAGTTATACTATAAAGCCACTGTAAGCAAAACAACCTGGTACTGGCACAAGAACAGGTATATAGATCAATAAAACAGAACAGAGATTTCAGAAATGGACCTAAGTCATTACGTTCAATTAATATTTGACAAAGGAGAGAAGAACACATTGTGGAGTCAAGACAGTCTCTTCAATAAGTGGTGCTGGGAAAATTGGACAGATACTTGCAAAAAAATGAAACTAGACCACCAACTTATACCATATGCAAAAATAAACTCAAAATGGACAAAAGACTTAAATGTAAGTCATGAAACCATAAAAAGCCTAGAAGAAACCATAGGCGGCAAAATCTCTGACATCTCTTATAGCAATATGTTTATGGACACATCTTCTAGGGCAAAGAAAACTAAGGAGAAAATTAACAAATGGGACTACATCCAAATAAAAAGATTCTGCACAGCAAAAGAAACCATCAACAAAATGAAAAGCATGTTTGGCAATGTTACATCAGATAAAGGGTTAATATAAAAAATATATAAGGAACTCATACAACTTAACAAAAGGAAGACAAACAATCCAATTACAAAATGAGCAAAGGACATAAATAGACACTTCTCCAAAGTGCACATACAGATGGCCAAGAGACATATGAAAACATGCTCAAAATCTCTGATCATCAGAGAGATGCAAATTAAAATGACAATGAGGTATCTCCTCTCACCTGTCAGAATGGCTACCATCACCAAATCAACAAATGACAAGTGCTGGCTGGCAAGGATGTAGAGAAAAGGGAACCCTAGTACACTACTGGTGGGAATGCAGACTGGTGCAGCCATTATGGAAAACAGTATGGAGTTTCCTCAAAAATTTAAAAATGGAACTGCCATTTGACCTGTTGCTCCTGCTTCTAAGAATATATTTTAAAGAGAGCCAAAACAGCAATCAGAAAGAATGTATGCACCCCTATGTTCATAGCAGCACAATTTACAATAGCTAAGATCTGGACACAGCCCAAATGCCCATCAGTAGATGAATGGGTAAAAAAGATGTAGTACATTTACACCATGGAATACTATGCAGTAGTAAAAATGAAGGATCTCTCACCCTCTGAGATAACATGGAAAGTATTATGCTAAGTGAAACAAGCCAATCAAAGAAAGACAAGATCACATGATCTCACTCATATGTGGAATCTAATGAACAAAATAAACTGATGAACAAAATAGATCCAGAGACATAGAAGCATGAAACAGACTGTGGAATCTTAGGGGGGGAGGGGATGGTGGGTGGGTGGGTAGTTGGTAAGAAATCAACCACAGTACTTGTATGCATATATGCATGACCCATGGCCACAGATAATAGGGTGGTGAAGGCCTGGGATGGGGGACAGGGGCAGCTAGAAGGGTCAGTGGGTGGGAGGGGGGGGGATGTGACATATGTAATAGTTTCAAAAATAAAGATTTAATTTTAAAAAACACACAGAAGTAGTACACAGCCTCTCACCCTTTCTAGAATCTGGGAAGCTACTACACAAGTGCACGTCCCTATGGATCAAAGCAAGGTAGAGCAGGAAGAGATGTGAGGAACTGAGGAAATCATAGCCTGATCAGATGATGTGTGACTTGCCTAAGGCCATGAGTCTGGCTAGCCAAGGCTGGACCCAGATTCCCTCCTCCCAGGTTCAGCATGTTCCCTTTGCATATACTTCATACTTGCATGCTTTGGAGGCAGGGTAGCCCACTGCCTCCAAAGAGAAACTCAGGGGTACTGCAAATGGGGGAGCTGGAAATTTTGTTAGATTTGGGATTACATATATCCAGTCAGCCCAGACTATTCTTGTTGTAGATGTTAGTGCTATTTGGAAAACATTTCCAGGTCTTTTTCTTTTTAAGCCTGGGGTAGGATGACCTTCTGCCTCCTTGTTCTTGAGACGGGGAGTGGGGTCATATAAATAGTTTTAGTCAATAGGTTACAAGTAGAAATGATGTTTGTCACTTCTATACTAGTACTAGAGCATTAATTGTTGTGGAAACCTCAAGAGTTTCTATTTCCTCAGGCATGACAACCGGAAACATTTGAGATGGTGATTGCTCCTTCAGTTTGGATTCCTAAGTGATTATGATGAGCAGAACCAACCTCTATATAATGGGTCATACAGCATGAGTGAGTGAGAAGTAAGTGATTTAGGATGTGGAAATTATAGCAAAATTTAACATATTCCAGTTACTGTAGCAAAATTTAACATATTCTGGTTGATAGAGCCTCCAATATTATTTCCAAGGCAATCAACTCTTTGACTGCCTATTTCTTTCCTTACACTATACTAGCTTTCCCTCAAATGTATTTTTGCCCTATGGTGGTAGTCCTTTAAGCTTCTGTTGTTGCTTTTTTTTTTCTACCAGATTTCACCAGTGGAAGGACAGGAAGAAGAGCTGTGATAGTGGTCTATTGATCCTCACTGAATTCTTCTTGATAATAACTGAGATTAGGACCTCATTCTGACTTCACCTCGGAGTCCCAGGGATAAAACATAAATTCAGAAAAGAGCAAAAATAATTTTACAATAGAAATTAATAAATAGGACACTGGAGGTAAAGAAATTAAAGTGTTGATAATTATTTTGAAAAAGAATAGATGGAGAGTAATAGTGACTAATATCATGTACAGAAAATTTTATTAACTTTTTATTAGTTTATTTAAAAGAATGTAAGATTCAAAACTATTTTTTCAATTAGTGATGGGTTATGTACCACCCCAACTTTTGCTGTTAAACATCAACTGACCATCTGAACTTCATAATTTAAAATATTCCTTTCTTTTGAAAACTGTATGTTTTATAAACACAAATATAGTACATTCTCAGTGAATAAAATAACATGGAAAACACAGAGAAACACAAAGAAAAAATTTTCTATAATTCTGCCACTCAGAAAATAAGCATCAACATTTGTTACATGACTTTGGAGACTTTTAAATATATGTATATGTGTATGTGTGTGCCTGTATGGACTTAATTGTGCCCTCCCAAAATTCATATATTGAGGTCCTAAACCTTGATGTGATGGTGTTTGGAGATGAGACCTTTGAGAGGTAATTAGGTTCAGATGACGTCATAAGTGTGAGGTCCCCATCTTAGCATTAGTGCTCTTATAAGAAGACACCATAGAACTTGCTCTCTTTCTTTCTCTCCCATGTAAGGGCATAGCAAGTCAACAGTTATCTGCAAGCTAGGAAGATGACCTTAATCAAAACCCAATCATGCGGGCACCTTAATATTGGACTTCCAACTTCCAGATCTATGAGACACTAAATTTCTGTTGTTTGAGTCACTGAGTTTATAGAATTTTGTTAATGCAGCTCAAGTTGACTATCTATCTATCTATCTATCTATCTATCTATCTATCTATCTATCTATCATCATCTATCTATAATCTATTTACCTATTATCTATTTATCTATCATCTATCTATCTAAGATTGCAGTTTAAAGCTACTAAAAGATGGTATTGTTACAAAATTTGCCAGGTGACCGAAAAATACACAGGAGTACTCAGAGATACAGGAAAAACCCATTTATTTCCAGATGTACTAGTACTGTGACTCAGGGGAGCATGTTCTCAGATCCTGAGCAAGCCAATATGGAGGAAGGATGGTCTTTTTTATTTATTAAATAACTGATTAATATAACATAATTATTTTACTAGGAAAGAACTAACCAAAATAAGGCTTATTTTCCAACTTCATTTGTCCTTGGGTGTGGACAGCAAAAGACACTAATTGGATTTCTCCCATTGGTCTTCCTGACTACTTTGGCATAAGCTATTTACCCTCCATTTAGGGAGGCAAAATGCAAATCATTGAGTCTTAAGTGTCCTTGGTTTAGGGAAGATAGAGTTCCTAGATAGTTGCAAACTTTTGTTTTAATATTTCAGTTTCCCTGTTCTGCTTGTCCTGGTTTACTGGCCTGTATCAATTAATCAATTTCCTCTTAACATTTCTTTTTATAAACTTCTTATAACATCCACAGACATTCTTACAACATTCAGAAACATTCTTACAACTTCCAGAAATAACCAGCTTTAGAAACCACCTCTTTCTCCTTCAAAATGCATAACCATGCCTCAGTCCTTCCATTAAGTATTTCTACTCTAATATTCTTTCTTTATGCCATACCATCAGCAACTTGTACAGACCTTTTCTTTCTTTAAAATGTATTAGAATTCTTCATTCTTAGAAACTTTAATTTTTCAATGATTACCAAAAAGTAAACAGCCAGCATTTCTTAGATTAACATTTATGAACACACTTTAAATGCACTCTTACTTTCAAGAAAATATACCTCCAACAAAGTACAAGAGACCTGTAATAACAGCTAAGAGTGGGTGAATTAAAACTTGTCTAGCAGTTCATGTTTCAGTTTTTTAAAAAATATTCTAGCTGTTTATTATTTAACCCAGCAATGCTCTAAAGTCTTTAAGTTACTGAGGACTTTGGAAAATTATGTATAGGCAAATGAGGCTAGAGAAAAGGCAGGGGGAGGAGGTAGCAGGTCCAGCAACCTGTTCTTAGCCTTTAGACACTTGGATTTAAACTGCTGCATTCTTCCTTAGAGATAACATGCTAAGGTTACTGCTGTGGCTTCTGTTTCTGGCCCTCTGGGCCAGCCCTTTCCTAGGCCACTTGTTTAAAATTGTGAACATTATGTTAGTTTTCTGGTTTTTTTTTTGCCTTTCTTATTTTATGTACATAATCTTCTGAACCTCTTTTAACAGCTCTTCTGCACTTCTATCCTTCTAGTTCTCTAACTTCGCAGTTTTCTTGAGATGTCAGGCCAACTATTGGTGACAAAATGTAATTTATAATATTTCTTAGCCCAACAAGGTCCTCAGGGTCTTGTCCAGAGTACTTTCTCTTTTGATCTTTTAGTCTTGGTAAAATTCAGAAGGCCTTTCTTCTTTGCGTTGCTGAATATTGAAGGCTTTATTTAGGTTCTGAGTCCCACTGGGGCTCCAGGGTTTGGAAATCGTACATCTGCTGGAAGCACACCAGGGCCAGCCAGGTGCTCCCTTTCCCAGATAGCCATAGCAGACTTTCAAATCACTCCCCCTTCCTTTAGTCTGGCTAGTCAGCTAAGTCACATGGTTCTTTCAGCAGAGGTTTTAACTTTTTTTTTCTTTTCTGCTCCAACTCCTTTTGCAGCCTAGAAAAGCTGGTTTCTGGTGGCAGTGGCCTCATGGTGGTTGGAGTCTTATCAAGATAGCTCTCATCCCAAGGGGGAGGCTGGGATTGTAAATTGCCATCTTGGCTGTTCTCTCAAATCATCCCTGGGTTGCATAGGGAGGGGAAGCATTCTTCTGTTTGCCCTTGTTCTCTTTTAGGCGTTTTTTTTTTTTTTTTTTTTTTTTTACTTTTACAGGGAGAAGGAGGACTAGTCCCTTCCTCTTACAGAGAGCACAGTCAGTCTCCTCTTGAGTGACTGGCCTTTCATTATTAATATATTTATAATTATTACTGAAAAGCTGTATTACAAATCCTTCATATTACTTACATCTATTTATTTTATCTTAACAACTTTGAGATTTTTAAAGCCAATTATTACCTAAAGCATTTTCTTGTCCATTTTTGTGACAGGGATAACTCAATGTGAAAGTTCCATTTTATTTTAATTATGCTGTTAACTATTATTGCCCTTTCTGTTCAAAGAAAGGACACACTAATCTGGCTGGGAGTTGTATGCCCCCAGGACCCGGGACCACCCTTGGAATGCAGTTCATCCTCATTCAAGAACCACCCATTATTGTGGAAGCATTAATCTTGTTGTTCAACCCAGCCTGCATAGCTTACTTCCTTATGTAATTTCAAGTATATTATGTTGGTCTAATTTAGTTCAAAAATATTTCCTTTTAGGGAGAGAGAATGAATCTTTGCATCACCTCAGGGCCCTCGGGGTGTCACAAAGCTGTCTCTCAGTTAAATTCTTGAAATATTACATTCAGAAAAGCTTTAAATATTCCCAATTTAAAGATTATCAAAACTTAAAATGGTTTTAACGTTAAAGATTTGGTCTTGATCACAGAATTAATTATTTTCAATTCGGCCATTAAATTTCTACACCCCAGTAACTTCACAGATACAATATACTTTGAATATCACAGAGAAAACACTGGGAGGACACGCCTACCTCCCACCCATTCTCTTGCTGCCATGCCCCTAAGGTCAGCTTAGTTCCGCCTAGACTGGCCTGCATGGGTTTGTGATGTCACAGGCAGGGGCCAGACCACTTCGTCCGTGGTCAGGGCCCATTAATACTTATGCTACTTATGCTGCCAACCGGTATTTAATGGACTTGATGCTGGGTGGGGCTTTGCAAATTTTTCTGCCCTACCGAGTTCGGCAAGTACCACCTCTCATTCTGCAGTTTGTAGAGGTTGAAACCTCGGGGCTTTTACTCAGGGTAAAATGACCCTCTTTTTTTTTTTTTTTTTTTTCATTTCTTCTCCCGCTTTGCCTCAGGTGGGGAAGATAATGGTTTGTTAATCATAAGCAGTCTTGGAATTATCTGGCCTTTGTTTTAAACTTCCCTGGATTACAACCTTCACAAATTTTACACTTTTAAATTAACCTTAGAATCTTAAAATTTTAACCCAGCAAAGCAAAATCATAAATCAGAGAAGAGCAAATTAAAGTCCCTAAAAGTTAGAAAGAGTAAGGAGTCCCCAAAAATAAGGATTCTTGGCAGCTTCTGGGATGTCCTGCAATCTCTGTCATGTGTTCAGCCTCACCACACACAACTGGGTTTCCTCCAAAGGGGGACTTGCCCCATCTTTAAACAAATTAAACAACTAAGAGACATAAAACACCAACAAACACTCATACAGGCACACACAACATACTAAAAGTTCACAACAAGAGCAATTTTTTCTGTTGCTGGTTCAGGGCACTGCCTCTCCCAGAATTTCAGCATTCTCCCCAATGGATTATTTTGGGAGAATAAGTTAGGGGCCCCTGATTTCGTGGAGAGACATCTGCATTGCAGGCAGCGGTCTGGGGCCATCTTAAAATTCTTTAGCATACATTCTAAGGCAGCAGGTTTAGAGGAACTACTTCCCATGTTTCAGTTAAGCCATGTAATCCCCTCCTAGTTAACAGAGACATAGGACAACACAAGGTAGCTTTTGCTTCCTGCAGGCTCTCACACTCACATTCACACATCAGTCAGTCTGAGTTTTGACTTTCACCCACAGAAAGTCCTTGAACTGAGGCAAACAATTTGCCTAAGTAGTGATCAGCTACTTCTTTAGACCCTAAAGGCAGGCCTGAACTCGAACTGGTCCCCAGGGGGAAAACTCACTGGTCAGATGTCTGGTTCCAGAAAGGGCTTTCCTATTCTCCTTGGAGTCCACTGGAACACTAGTGGGGGACCCCGGTCATCCAGGCCTGATGAAGACTTGGACCCAGTAAATCACTGGAGGTGTGCCTTCCTGTCATCAGGTGCTCAGTAGAGTGGGCCCACCCACCTGCTCTCACACAGCAGTGCCTCAAGGGGGCAACTTCAGCTGCATGTTTCTTGGTCAGGGAAACCATTTTTATGTTACAGAATTTACCAGGTGACCGAAAAATACACAGGAGTACTCAGAGATACAGGAAAAACCCATTTATTTCCAGATGTACTAGTACCATGACTCAGGGGAGCATGTTCCCAAATCCTGAGCCAGCCAATATGGAGGAAGCTTTCTCTTTATACCCTTTGGTTTCTTTGTCTCCCCAAAAAGGATCAGATTTCCGGACCTTTCACGGGCTTTGCTAAAAGCCCAGGGTGTTGGGATGGGGACATGAGTCCAAACCTAAAGGCCTGGGCAGGCGCCAGTGCTGATAACCCCCTCTGGGGGTTGTGTATTGTTCATGGTTTATGGTCTTTGTAAAATGTGAGTATTTAGGTAAATAGGTCTTGCAAGACCAGATAATTAAGGAAGGGGCAGTGACTAGACGATAGGCTAATAGGAATATTCATTAGGGATACTGATTAACTAGGTACAGAGTCAGGCTGCTGGTCTTTCCCCCAAAAATGTCCTATTTTCCTCATCATTATGTTATACAATGGTAGCTAATAGATAAATCAAGTGTGTTTGTTGTTGGTAGTGTTTTTAAACTGGGGATGTATGTTTGGAAGTGTTATTAAAGTCTAATTATTAAATAAATTTTTTTTTCTGTCAAGTTTTGCTTATTTAACATAAATTAAATAAGAATGATCAGAAATAGGTAAATTCCTGGACCTAATATTTCCATATGTACAAACAGGGGTACACCATAATATTTAGATTAAAATGTTTATAGAAAATTTATTATAATAAAAATTAGAAACATACTATCCAGCAGAGGATTATTTAAGAAAATTTGACACATTCATTGCTATAATGGAATAATATAGCCTTAAAATTATATTGCAAATGAATATAGGTAAACCTGAGGAGATCTGTGCAATTTATATACAGCAAATCTATGATTCTTTATTTTAGAGTTTCTGGCATTATGTTACTCAGAAAGGGGTTCCCTATCCTGGTTTATGTAATTGTTCGCTTACTTTTTCTAGTTATTTTCTTTTTTAGGGAGTTTTTTTTTTTTTTATCTTAAAAAATTTCTTGTGACTAAGTAAGTTTTACTTTATAAAGAGGGCTGTGAGACCAGCTCTTATTTCTTTAGAGTAAGAGGGAATAGTCCGATACGTTTAGAGGATGAATTTAGGGTGGACTTGAGAATAGAATTTATTTTAAGACTTTAAAAGCTAAATTAGTAAATAATTTATTATGAGATTGAAAAAATAAATAACACTTTCTACTAACCTTGTTGGTCTACAGCCATACTCATAAAGTAACTGTCTGTACCCTTCCACAAGCTCACCTGCTGCACTGCACTGGTGCTCTCACATATACCGCGTTTGATTTCCACAAGTCCTGGGCCTCAGGCAGCAGGAGACAAAGCACTAGATCTGACTTATTCAAAGGATCTTTCCAGTCCAATTTTCCCCTGATTTAGTCATTAGATTTGCAAAAGTCTCATTTTTAATGATCTTACCAAGTTTGGCTGACGTATAAAAATGGAAAGGAAGAAAAGAAAACAGAAAACACGGAATGATATTTGAGGCTAATCCTTTGAATTGTGCCTACTGCACAAAGTGAGAACAAGAATCTAATTTTCTGGTCTGCTTGTTCTAGCATGCTTCTCTAGGTCTGTCATCAGTTGTGAGGGAACACAGAGATTATAAAAGATATTTTAGTTCAAGTGACTATATTCGATTCATTCCATTCTCCTTATAAAACTGCCTGCTGTAAAGTCGTGTCTAATGTGAAACAGTTCTAACTTGGTAACTAAACCACATATTAATTCCTATTAACATCGAACCACTCGCATATTCACCCAGTTGCTGTAACACATGGAAACCCAAGCCTGATGGAACTCTAGGGTGACTGCACCCAGGTCTACACATATAACAGAGATTTAAAAAGAGTTGTTCTCTCTCCATTCAAGCTTGGACCCAAACATCTACACACAACAGCTGTGATATTATTCTCCAAACTTGCCAACACAGAGCTCTCTTTTATATAGCTTATATACCTATAAAAGTTACCCTTTAAGAGTTTCTTAATTTTTGTAATTGAAAACCTCACTAGGAATCTCTGTAGCTGAGGAAAACTTTTTACCTCTGCTAACTGGTTAAGACTCTGGTTCCGTGTATTAGTAAGTTTCAGCCATCAGAAATGGCATTTGTTGTAGCAGATTCTTTAAATTACCAAAAATGTAACATAAACCTGGCTAGTGTTCTGATAGTCTGGTTTATCATACTGAGACTTTCTGAAAGAAATTATTTTCAGGTAGATACGCAGGAGAGGGATTGCTGGTAACTCCATTCTTAATTTTTTGAGGAATCACCGAACTGTTATCCATAGTGGCTGTACCAGTCTACACTGCCACCGGCAGGAGACAACCAAAGTGTCCTGGGATAGGGGATGGGATAAAAAAGATGAATGGAATACTATTCAGCCATAAGAAAAGATGAAATACTGCCATTTGTGAAAACATGGATGGACCTTGAGAATATTATGCTAAGTGAAATAAGTGGTCAGAAAAAGCTAAGAACTGTATGATTTCACTCATATGTGGGATATAAACCTGAAACTCATGGACCCAGACAGCAGTGTGATGGTTGCCAGAGGGAAGGGGGTGGGGAGAGAAGAGGGTCCTAATATGAGGTGACAGGAGAAGATGTGACTTTGGGTGTTGGGCACACAGTGTAATATACAAATCTTGGAACATAGAAACCCAAACCTGAAACTGATATGATCCTATTAACCAATGTCACCCCAATTAATTTAATTTAAAAATAGAATAAAAAGAAAATAAATTATTTATCGTAATGGAGTATAACTTGGTCCCCTGAAGTTAAAATCACAGTGTCTTCCATATTGGAAGTGATATCTCAAAATTTATTTATTTATTTATTACCAAGATTGTAAAAAATAAACCTCACCAGCTGCCTGCCAATGTCTACTGTTTTTGCAGCTTGTTTCCAAGTGGTCTGGTCTGAGCATTCCCATGTATATATGCTAATTCCTATTTCCTTTTACTGTGTTCTTGCAGAAACAGTAAAACTTAATTTTGCTCCCATTGTTGTTGCCAGTTCTTCTTCTTCCCCTGCAGCCCTGGGAACTTTCACTCGGGTTAGCCGTGTATTCTTCTTCATGTTCACACTTAGGGTAAATCCCTGAGTTATTTTCTAATCAAAACCATACAAGGGAAACTTATCAAGTTTCTTTACTTTTATCTGGAATTATAGCAAACTTAGTGGTAATACATATTATCTCATACTGGTCAACAGCACTTCGATAAATAAAAATGGGGAAAAAATTCTTGCTTAACAAATGGAGGATAAAAGAAGTCTTTTATTTTTATACATATTTTTGAAATTTATCTTCATTGTTCAAAGTATTGCATATGTTTTCCTCTCCTCACATCCCACCCCCCCTTCTTGGGCCTCCTCCACTCTACTCCCAGACTGCCCCTCCACAGTCCTATGCCACTATTGTCTATGCCCAGGGGTTAAGCATATATGCATATAAATTCTTTGGTTAATCTCTTCCTGCCCCCTCTTCCCCTTCCCTCTAAGATTCCTTAGTCTGTTGCATGCTTCCATGTGGCTGGATATATTTTGTTTATTAGTTTGTTTTGTTCATTAGATTCCACATATAAGTGAAATAATGTGATACTTGTCTTTCTCTGACTGGCTTATTTTGCTTAGCATAATACCCTACAGGTCCCTCTATGAGATCATGTAATATTTCTCTTTCTCTGACTGACTTATTTTACTTAGCATAATGCTCTCCAGCTTCATCCATGCTATTGCAAATGGTAGGAGTTCCTTCCTTTCTACAGCAGCATAGTATTCCATTGTGTAGATGCACCATGGTTTTTTAATCCACTCATCTGCTAATGGGGATTTGGCTGATTCCAAATCTTATCTATTGTAAATTGTGCTGCTATGAACATAGGGGTGCATATATCCTTTCTGATTGGTGTTTCTGGTTTATTGGGGAATATTCCTAGAAGTGGGATCACTGGGTCAAATGGGAGTTCCATTTTTAGTTTTTTGAGGAAACTCCATACTGTTTTCCACAGTGGCTGCACCAGTCTGCATTCCCACCAGCAGTGCAAAAGAGTTCCTTTTTCTATGCATCCTCACCAGCACTTGTTTGTTGATTTGTTGATGGTAGCCATTCTGACAGGTGTGAGATGGTACCTCATTGTCATTTTGATTTGCATCTCTCGGATAATTAGTGACTTTGAGCATGTTTTCATATGCCTCTTGGCCTTCCTTTGTCTTCTTTTGAAAAGTAACTATTTAGGTCCGTTGCCCATTTTTTGATTGGGTTATTTATCTTCCTTTTGTTAAGTTGTATGAGTTCCCTGTAAATGTTGGAGATTAAACCCTTATCAGAGATAACATTGGCAAATATGTTCTCCCATGCAGTGGGCTTTCTTGTTGTTTTGTTGATGGTTTCTTTTGCTGTGCAGAAGCTTTTTATTTTGATGTAGTCCAATTTTTTTATTTTCTCTTCAGTTTCCATTGCTCTAGGAGCTGTATCAGTGAAGATATTGCTTCAGCATATATCTGAGATTTTGCTGCCTGTGGATTCCTCTAATATTTTTATGGTTTTCCATTTTACGTTTAAGTCCTGTATCCACTTTGAGTTTATTTTTGTGTATGGTGTAAGTTGGAGGTATAGTTTCATTTTTTTGTATGTGTCTGACCAAATTTTCCAGCCCCATTTTTTTTTTAATATTTTATTGATATTTTACAGAGAGGAAGGGAGAGGGATAGAGAGCCAGAAACATCGATGAGAGAGAAACATCGATCAGCTGCCTCCTGCACACCTCCCACTGGGGATGTGCCCGCAACCAAGGTACATGCCCTTGACCGGAATCAAACCC
This sequence comes from Plecotus auritus, assembly GCF_963455305.1. NCBI lineage: Eukaryota > Metazoa > Chordata > Mammalia > Chiroptera > Vespertilionidae > Plecotus > Plecotus auritus. Next base: position 95,124,619 of record NC_137772.1, on the reverse strand, counting down.
GGGACCCTTCAGTCCACAGGCCGACGCTCTATCCACTGAGCCAACCGGCTTTGGCTCCAGCCCCATTTCTTGATGAGACTGTCTTGATTCCATTGTATGTTCATGCCTCCTTTGTCAAATATTAATTGAGCATAGTGGTTTGGGTTGATTTCTGGGTTCTCTATTCTATTCCATTGATCTATATGTTTGTTCTTGTGCCAGTACCAGGCAGTTTTGAGAACAGTGGCTTTGTAATATATCTTGATAACTGGTATTGAGATCCCTCCTACTTTGTTCTTCTTTCTCAGGATTACTGCAGCTATTCAGGGTCTTTTTTTATTCCAGATCAATTTTTGGAGAGTTTTTTTCTAGGTCTGTGAAATATGTTGTTGGTATTTTAATGGGGAGTGCATTCAATCTATAGATTGCTTTGTGTAGTATGGGCATTTTAATGATGTTGATTCTACCAACCCATGAACACGGTATGTTCTTCTATCTGTTTATGTCTTCCTCTATCTCTTTTTTCAATGTCCTGTAGTTTTCTGAGTAGAGGTCTTTTACCTCCTTAAGTTTAGTTTATTCCTAGATATCTTAATTTTTTTGTGTGCAATGGTAAATGGGATTGTTTTTTAAATCTCTCTTTCTGTAAGTTCACTATTGGTGTATAAAAATTCCATAAATTTATTGGCATTAATTTTGTATCCTGCTACATTGCTGAATTCATTTATTAAGTTTAATAATTTTTGGTGGAGTCTTTAGGGTTTTCTATGTACTGTATCATGTCATCTGTGAATAATGACAATTTTACTTCTTCTTTTCTAATTTGGATGCCTTTTATTTCTTCTTCTTGTCTGAAGATCTTTCTTTTTTATAGCTGCATAGTATTCCATTGTATAAATGTACCAAAGCTTTTTATCCATTCATGTTCTGATGGGGACTTGGGCTGTTTCCATATCTTAGCTATCCTATATAATAAAAGGGTAATATGAAAATAGACCGAATGGCAGACCAACCGAACAACCAATCAAAGTGTAATATGCTAATGATATGCTAAGGCTGCTCAACAGCTTGCTATGACGTGCACTGACCACCAGGGAGCAGATGCTCTGACCAGTAGGTTAACTTGCTGCTGGGGTCTGGCCAATGGGGACTGAGTGAGATGGGCTGGACATGCCCTGGAGCCCTCCTGTGGTCCCTCCCAGGCCCGATCATGCACTGTTGTGGTCCTTCAGCCTGGCCTGTGCCCTCTTGCAATCCGGGAACCCTCGGGGGGATGTTGGAGAGCCAGTTTCAGCCCAATCCCACAGGCCACTCCCCTTGGGAGGGTGCCAGACACAGGGCTTATGGCTAACAAGTGCTGCTGCGGCAGCGTGAGCCTCTCTGATGGGGACTGATTTGGGTGCAAGCCTGTGGTAGGCACAGTGGGGCCTGGATGAGCGGGAGCGACAGGTAGGAGCTGCAGGCAGCATTGGACTGCGGGTTTCGGTTTGATCCCTGCAGGCCACCCAGAGGGACCCCACCCTTGCAGGAATTAGTGGAACAACAAAATCCATGTTTCTCTCTCTCTCTCTAAAATCAATCAATCAAATAAATAAATAATGGAAGGAAGGAAGGAAGGAAGGAAGGAAGGAAGGAAGGAAGGAAGGAAGGAAGGAAGGGAAAGAAGGAAGAAGTACAAAAGAAGCCACATGGAGACTGGTAGGAAGGGCAAAAAGATGGATCAGGAAGGCCCCACATCCATAGTGTGGTGATTAAAAATCAGGAGGGATATCTTGGCTGCAGAGTCTCCTCACCACCCACATCCTTGTTGAGGAGTCCCCACGTCCTCCACAAGGCTCCCCAGCCCAGGGCTCCACAGAGGGCTGCTGAAGTCCCAGGCACAAGGATTATTTGCTGACGGACTCACTCATTCTGAACTCCAGCAATGGGGCAGCAGCTCAAAAAGTGCCAGGGACATCCAGGTAAGAAACGAATTGTCTGGCTTCAAGGTGAGGACTGGATTAACAGCTTTCTCCCAGACAGAAACGCTGACAGACAACATTGTTCCTAAGTAAGCCCTTCATCCACCTAGCCTGCAGGCACAGACAGGCACCAAATCTGAGTCTACACTAAACTGGCTAACACCACTTGCATTACCCTGCTGATTCTCAGAGACTCCATCCAACCCAACTTCCAGGCCCAACCAAGTAACTTCAGCAACTTTTCCATACAAACGGTCTGTCTCCATTCTGCAGCAAACTTTCCCAAAACCTCTCAAATGTTCCCAACTCCAAACAAGCAGCAACTGGCCATGGCATGCCCCGTACCTCTTGCTAAGCAGCCCAAAGACCAGCACTAATGGCAGCTGGCCTCAGTTGGCAGCTTAACCTCTTCCAGGCACCTCCAAGTACAAGGCAATTATCTACAGATCACTTTGTAGCTCATACCAGGTGGCCCTGAGCCAGGCACAAGCAGTGGCTAACCTTAGATTGCATCAGAGCCCCTTCCAAGAGGCCCCACAGCAAACTCAAGTGTCCAGAGCACCACCCCCTCCCAATTGGCTCCACAAACAACACTCCCAAAGGGTGGACTCAGCAGACACCAAAGTCCCAAACAACAGTTTGTCCATTATACTCATGGCCAGTCCTCACAGCAAGTTAGCCTGAGGGTCAATCCAATCCACTGACATGACAATAGCAATCAAGGCTTAACAACAAGAGGGCCCAAGAACCCACACAAGGGACACCCCAGGGCACCCAGCCCAGGTGACCAGGGATATGGTGCCACTGGGCCACATAGGACACCTACTACATAAGGCCAACCTGCCCAAATGAGGAGACATGGCAGATCTACCTAATACATAGAAACAAACACAGGGAAGGAGTTAAAATGAGGAGACAAATGAAAGAATAGAACAAAATTCCAGAAAAAGAACTAAACAAAACCAAAACAAGCAATTTACCAGATGCAGAGTTCAAATCAGTGGTCATAAGGATGCTCAATGACCTTAGGAGAAGAACAGATGAACCCAATGAGAACTTTAACAAAGAGACAGAAAACGTAAAAATGGAGATGAACATAAAAAAGAGCCAGTCAGAAATTAAGAATACAATAATTGAAATGAAGAATATATTAGAGGGAATCAACAGATTATATGAAACACAGAATAAAATCAGTGATTTGGAAGACAAGGTTGCAGAAAACACCCAATCAGAATAGGAAAAAAAAAAATCCAAAAAAATGAGATTAGTTTAAGGCAGTGGTCTCCAACCGGTGGTCTGCAGACCACTGGTGGTCGTGAAGTTCGAAAGGTTGGCGACCACTGGTTTAAGGTGCCTCTGGGACAACATTAAGTGTAACAACATTCATGTCATAGGCGTATCAGAAGGAGGAGAGAGCTAAATGTTGAAAATGTATTTAGAGTAATAATGACAGAAAACTTCCCTAACCTGGCAAAGTCAATAGACATACAAGCCCAGGAAGCAGAGTCCCAAACAAAATGAACCTAAAGAGGTCCACACCAAGACACTACATAATTTAAATGCCAAAGGTTAAATACAAAGAATGAATCTCAAAAAACAGCAAGAGAAAATAACTTAGTTATTATCTACAAGGGAGTTCCCATAAGATTGTTAACTGATTTCTCATCAGAAAATTTGCAGGCCAGAAGGGATTGGCATGAAATATTCAAAGTGATAAAAAGTAAGGACCTGCAACCAAGATTACTCTACCCAGCAAATCTATCATTTAGAACAGCAGTTCTCAACCTGTGGGTCACGACCCCTTTGGGGGTCGAACAACCCTTTCACAGCGGTCACCTAAGACCATTGGAAAACACAGATATTTATATTACGATTCATAACAGTAGCAAAATTACAGTTATGAAGTAGCAACGAAAATAATTTTATGATTGGGGGTCACCACAACATGAGGAACTGTATTAAAGGGTCGCGGCATTAGGAAGGTTGAGAACCACTGATTTAGAATGAAAGGACAAATAAAGAGCTTCCCAGACAAGAAAAAGCTAAAGTAGTTTACCACCACTAAACCTATAGTACAAGAAATGTTAAAGGAACTTCTTTAAGAAGAAAAAAAAAAGATTACAAAATATGAATATTAAAATGGCAATTTCTACATGTCTCTTAACAATTACTTTAACTGTAAATAGGTTAAATGCTCTAATCAAAAGACATGGGGTGTCTGAATGGATAAGAAAACAAGACCCAGGCACATTCTGCCTATAAGAGACCCACTTCAAATTTAAAAAAAAACACACTGACTGGAACTAAAAAGATGAAAAACGATATTTCATGCAAATGAAAATGGAATAAAAGCTGGAGTAGCAATACTTATATCAGAAAAAATTAGACTACAAAACAGGCTATAGCAAGAGACAAAGAAGGACTCAGCAATTCCACTTCTGGATATTTATCCAAAGAAACCAAAAACACTGATTCAAAAAGATATATACATCCCTATGTTCACTGCAGCATCTATCTATATATATAAAAAGCCAGCAACCGGAACACTGTAACAACCAGAATGACCAGTCACTATGATGCCCACTGCCGTCAGCGAACCAGCTCAATTGTGGGTGGGGCCGGGGGCCAACCTCCCTTGGCCATTCCCCCCAGCCAGCCCCACCTACCCCAATAGGGGGTGGGGCCAGCCAGCCAACTTCCTGCAGCCCCACCCCCCAACAGGCCCCGCCCCCAATGGGCCCCCACCACCATGATTGGCCCGCAGCTCCTCCCTCTTGCTGGCCCCACTCCCAATTGCCCCCTTACCCCAATAGGGTGCAGGGTCAGCTGGCCAACCTCCTGCAGCCCCTCCCCCCACCTGGCCCCACCCCAGATGGGACCCCCCACACCCATTAGGGGCAAGGCCAGCCAGCCAACTGCCTGTGGCCCCTCCACCTGGCTGCCCCCAATGGGCCACCACCACCCCAATAGGCCCACAGCCCCTCCCACCAGCCAGCTCTGCCCCCACTCCAATCAGGGGCAGGGCCGGCCGGCCAACCGCTTGCAGCCCCTCCCATTGGCCCCAACCCCAATATGCCCCCACCACCCTGGTTGGCCCGCGGCCCTTCCGCCCCTGACCACCCCCCACACACACCAATTGGGGGTGGAGCCAGCCAGCCCACCACCCACAGCCCACAGCCTTTCCTCATGGCCAATCACCTGTGGACCCTCCTACCCGGCCAGCCCAGCCCTGACTGGGCCCTGATTGCAGGGGGGGTGGTGGCAGCCAGCCAACCTCCCACCATCTCCTCCCAACAGGCCAGGCCCCGATTCTCCCCAATTGGGGCCGGGCCGGCCAGACCCCACCCGTGCACAAATTCATGCACTGGGCCTCTAGTTGTAAATAATGCTTTTATGAACACAGGGGTGCACATATTATTTCTAATTGGTGTTTCTGGCTTATTAGGATATATTCCTAAAAGTAGGATCACTGGGTCAAATGGCAGTTCTATTTTTAATTTTTTGAGGAAATTCCACACTGTTTTCTGTAATGGCTGCACCAGTGTCCATTCCCACCAACAATGTATTAGGGTTCCTTTATCTCCACATCCTTGCCAGCACATGTTGATTGTTGATTCACTGGTGGTAACCTTTCTGACAGGTGGGAGGTGGTTCCTCATTGTCCTTTTAATTTATATCTCTCTGATGATTAATGATGCTGAGCATTTTTTCATATGTCTCTTGACCATTTGTATTTTATAGATTAATAGAATTAACATCTTTAAAATGTCCATACTACTCAAAGCAACTTTAGATTTATGCAATCCATCTGAAAATACCAACAGCATATTTCACAGATCTAAAATAAATACTCCAAAAACTTATATGGAACCATAAAAGACCCCAAATAGCCACAGAAATATTGAAAAAGAAGAACAAAGTTGGAGGGATAATAATACCACATATCAAGTTATACTATAAAGCCATTGTAATAAAAATGGCCCGGTACTGGCACAAAAACAGGCATATAGATCAATGGAACAGAACAGAGACTCCAGAAATCGACCCAAGCCATTATGATCAATTAATATGTGACAAAGGAGGCAAGTGCATATGGAGTAAAAACAGTCTCTTCAATAAATGTTGTTGGGAAAATTGGACAGGTACATGCAAAAAATGAAACTAGACCACCAATTTACACCATACACAGAATAAACTCAAAATGGATAAAATACTTAAATGTTAGTCGTGAAACCATAAAAATCCTAGAAGAAACCATAGGCAGCAAAATATCAGACATCTCGGGTAGCAGAATGTTTATCGATACATCCCTGAGGCCCTAGGCCCTAGGGCAAGAGAAACAAAGAAAAACGAAACAAATGGAACTACATCAAACTAAAAAGCTTCTGCACAGCAAAAGAAACCAGCATCAAAATGAAAAGGTTAACTACTATATGGGATAACATATTTGCCAGAAATACATCTGATAATGAGTTAATTTCCCAAATATATAGAGTTCTCATACAATTCAACAAAAGGAAGACAAACAATCCAGTTAAAAATGGGCAGAGGACCTAAATAGACACTTCAAGTCTTTTAAATCAAGAGTTCATGTTGGGGAAAAGCAACTGATTTAAAGAACAGACGATCCCATAAAAAAGGCCCTAATGCTCTGGCTGTTGTTGCTCAGTTGGCTGGGTGTCATCCTGTGTACTGAAAGGTTGCCAACTGTGGTTGTGGGCTCGATTCCCAGTAGGAGGCATGCAGGAGGCATCGGATTGATGTTCACTTTCAAATCAATGATTTTCTCTCTCTCCTTTTCTAAAAAAAAAAAAAGGTCTTAGGTTTTAATATTCTGGACTGTAAATGGCAGCTTCATTTCAGTAGCATCTCACTAGTAGATTTCCTTCTTTAACTAACAGCCCCCTTATTCTTCTCATCACCAAAATAGGGAGCCTTCAGTCTTCACTGGATTCTACATTCAATCAGTTGCCAAGATTTAGAGCTTCCATCTTTGAGCTTATCCTTTCACTACCTATCTTCTTTTTTTCAATTCCCACAACGCCCAAATGATCCCACTGTCCCAAAGCTTTTCCTCAAGAAAAGTGTCTCTATGTTATATTTCTGATTGAATTTATTTACTAATTAATTATTCTCAAGGAACAATCTAAAGATGACCATTTCTTCTTTCTGAGAGTATCTTTTTACCTAAAGGACATTAATACATTTAAATCAGTGCATCTCAAATTTTAATGTTCATAGAAATTATCTGAGGATGCTGTGAAAACATGAGGTTCAGTAGGTTTTGGGGGAGGGCCCAAGATTCTGTATTGGGATCAAGTTGCCACCTGCTGCTGCTGCTGGTGCTGTTTGAGAGCCACATTTTGAGCAGTAAGATTCAAAATTGTCTCATAGCCATCTCAGCAATAGTAATAATCCTTTAATACTGCTGGCAATTTCTGTATGATCTAGTTCTTCCTAGTTTTGTTTTGTTTTCACTCTGCATGCTAAGTCTCATTCTGGGTGCTTGCTTTTTAACAGAGTAGCAGAATTGATACAACTACCTTAAAACAAAAAGGGAGACACAGTTTCTGGTTGCTTTGGGCATTCCTGCTAATAGGAATTGTAATCTTTCAGGGATGTTCATTGTTAATAACTATGCTATCAGATTACCAATCTTGGCATTAGGGCTACTTGTCACAGCTTCCCATAAAGTGGTCTGATTTATAGACTTGCTGTTCCTCACCACAAAATGAAGAGAAATCATACATTTGAAATTCCATATCTAGCTAATGAGATTTTATGCTATTTGCTGTTTAATTGGCATTTAATTCCATGAATATGAAAATAACTCCAATTTGCAAAATGCACTTAATATTCTGGAAACATCAGCAACTGTAGAGCAGGTTACATGATACAATGAGGACAGTCTCCTTTCTCTAGGTCTGTTTGTTTCCCTGCCCTCTCTAGCCTGCTTCTGGGTTCACTTACCTTTTCCACTACTTTACAGATGATTCATCAACTTTCTGGCATTCCCCCTTACCATCTGTGTCCAACATCCCAGTAAAATCCAATAAACTTTTAATATCTAGCATCCCATTAGCTATATCCATATATATATAGCTAATTCCCTGGGAGTTGATAACCTCAAGAGAAAGGGCACTACAACTTTCTGAACAACCACTCTGTCAAGTTCTGTGCCAGTTGCATCAACTAAATAATCTTATTTAATCCTGAAGCATTAAAGATCTTAAAAAGTTATTTTTTAGATTAGATTATGTTCAGTTTATTAAGAATAAACATCTTATTTCTCCAATTTCGAAAATTATTTTTAAATTTTATTTGCTTGAATGCATAATGTATGTATATGATATTAATTTAAAATATACAAAAGGAATAGAGCAAAAACAGAATCTCTCTCCTTCCCATCATTCTCATCAAGTCTCTGCCTAACCTATTATAGAATATACATAAATAATCATTTACTGATAATACCTTATCACATAGATAGATTACAATTAATAAATATGTTTTCATGACCATTGTGACATTGGATTCTCCCTATAATACTATGACATGGGCAGGGCAGATATTCTTCTCAGCCATTTTACATATGAAAAACTGAGGTTCAAAGAGGTGAAATGATCTGCCCATGTGTATATATTTAGCAGAAAACCCCATTCAAGACAATTAATCTAATGCTCTTTCTGTGACATCAAGGAAAAGTTAGCTCATGGATCATAGATGAAAAATATTATCCCTTCTTAACTAATCAAATCTATACTAATAAAAGAGTAATATGCTAATTAGACCGGGTTGATCGGCCATCTTTCTGATGTCTGACTTCCTTCTGGACAAAGCCATGGTGGTGGGGGCTGAGGCAGAGGCAGTTAGGGGTGATGAGGCTTGCAGGGGAGGGCAGTTGGGGGCAAAATCAGGCCGGCAGGGGAGGGCAGTTGGGGGCGAGATCAGGCAGGCAGGGGAGGGCAGTTGGGGGTGAGATCAGGCCGGCAGGGGAGGGCAGCTGGGGGCAACCAGGCCAGCAGGGGAGGCCAGGTGGGGATATCAGGCTGGCAGGGGAGGGCAGTTAGGGGCAATCAGGCAGGCAGGCAGGGGCAGTTAGGGGCAATCAGGCAAGCAGGCAGAGGCAGTTAGGAGCAATCAGGCAGGCAGGCAGGTGAACAGTTAGGAGCCAGCGGTCCCAGATTGTGAAAGGGATGTCCGACTGCCGGTTTAGGCCCGGTCCCTAAACTGGCAGTTGGACATCCCCCAAGGGGTCCCCGATTGGAGAAGGTGCAGGCTGGGCTGAGGGACACCCCCCCACACCCCCGCCCATGTACGAATTTCATGCACTGGGCCACTAGTATTCTTTATAATGTTAATTCTTTGAGAACTTCCTTTGTTTAATATGGTAGCAACAAGGATTATTTACATAAATCATATATCACATAAAGCTCAATATTCTAGCTTTGCAATTGCAATCATTAAGCTGTAACCAAACACCTCATTCAACAAGGGTTGGAGTTCCTATGAATGGAGTTTCACAGCTCTTCTTCTAAGATAGCTGTTGGTAATCAGAACTGAGAGGCTGCTAAAGAAGAGCTGGTTCATTTATGTACCTGGTCTATTAAACAAAAGAAAACAAGCAGAAATCAACATTATTCTAATTATAACTGACTCACTGAAGTTTTTCTATTTTGTGATCCTAGGCAGACCCATAACTTCTATACTACTCTTGGTATTAACAGATCCTTTGTGTTTTGAGATCTTGAAAGTCCAGTTCAGTCTAATATGAGAGCTTCAACTGCTCACTAGATTCAAAGTTTTCTCCCTCCCCAGCTCAGACCTGCCTCAATCTGAGACCTATACTATAGGAAAGAAGCAGGCATGGGGAGGCTTATCACTCTCCATCTTGCTTTCCTACTACTCTTTGATTCTTTTTGGTGCCTTTGGATACTCCAATATTGATACAACAGTAGGAAAGAAAGGTAAGGTTGTAATTTGAGAGTTTTCTGGGTATGGAGTTGTTTGTAGGCTGGTGTTTTCTCTCATGGGGTATATTTAAAAAATATATATTTTACTTGATTTCAGAGAGGAAGCGAGAGGGAGAGAGAGATAGAGGAATGAGAGAGAATCATTGATTGGCTGCCTCCTGCATGCCCTCTACTGGGGATTGGGCCAGCAACCCTGGAATGTGCCCTTGACTGGAGTAGAACCTGGGACCCTGCAGTCCGCAGGCTGACACTCTATTCATTGAGCCAAACCAGCTAGGGCTCTCCTGGGGCACCTTTAAAGTTCCTCAGAAACACCTCCACTGGCCACTGGGGACTCCCACTGCAGGTTTCCAATACAGATGTCTCCTCAGCTGGCTGCTATTACTTTCCCTTAGCCCCTGGCTTTTGGTAGTCCACCTCTGACTTTGTTCTGCTGGGGTTGCCTGTTGCTCCTGATGGTCCTCTTGGGTGGAGCACCATTCAAGGCTAACCAAGTCCAAATCACTTCCCTGGAGTCCTCACGGGAAACAAGCTGTATCATCAGTGGAAGTCCATGCTCCAGCTATTGCCTCCTTACTCACTCTGCTGCCACAGGATACTCTGACTTTTTCAGGTACCATCTCTATGTGGTAGGCTGAATAATGTCCCCTCCAAAGATGTCCATGCCTTAATCCCTGGGACCTGTGACTAGTTTACAATATGTGACAAAGGGATTTTGTAGATATGATTAAGGTTATAGATTGTGAGATGAGTAGTTATTAGAATGGGCTCAAAATGATTACATGAGCCTTTAAAAGCAAGAGCATTTCCTGGCTAAAGTCAGAGTGGCAACATTGCCTGAGAAGGATTCCATGTGCTCTGGCTGGCTCTGAGCTGGAGGGACCATTGTGCAAGAACCAGAGAGAGGCAGCTAGGAGCCAAGAGTGGTTCCCAGTTGATAACCAGCAAGGAAGTGGGGACCTCAGTCCAACAGCTGAATGGAACTGAATTCTGCCAACTTGAATGAGCTGGAAACAAATTTTCCCCTAGAACTTCCTGAGGGAACACAGCCCAGCCAACACCTTCATTTCAGCCTTAGGAGGCCTGAAGCAAAGAAACTAGCTGAGTCCACAGGACTTCTAACCTATAGTAACTGTGAGGTAATGAATTTTTCACTGTTAAGTTTGTGGTCATTTGTTACAGCAGGAATAAGAAACCAATACACTCTATACAGGTCAGCTCTTCAAGTGCCTCTCTGAAGCCCCCTCTCACTTGCTTAAGATGAGGGGAAAACATGGGCAAGGAAAGAGGGCACATTTCAGCAGCCTAAAAACCATCCCTGATAAAATTCTTGATCTCATAAATTAACAGATCTCCTGTTATATACCTGAGATTAAAGAAGGACTAAGAGTTCCTGGTCCATATTTTGGTTGCCCCTTAATAAGTTATATCTTTTTTAGAATAGATGGACATTAACAACATTTGTTCTCAGCTCTAGGGCATCAGCTAACATAAACAAGAGGAAACATCTAAATTTAATATCCTTTTATATGTATGATACACACCAGCAGAGTTGCCTTCCCTTTCAAGTTTGATATTCTTAATACATGTTGAATAGATTGGGGTTGCTTTGGGAGTGAGATCCCAAAGATGGAATTCACCACTAGGATTGGGGTTGCTTTTATTAGAAAGGGTGACAGAAGAGGGAGTGAGATCCCAAAGATGGAATTCACCACTAGGATAGAGACAAGTCAGTAAAAAACAAAATTGCCCAAGACATGAGTTCATGTGGATGAAACAGCCCTAGACTTTAAAGATAGCAGTATGAGGAGAGTTAGTGTTTGGTGGTTCTGGATGAAGAATGGCTCACAAGTAAGCACATTTATATCTTTCTGCAAGAATCGGCAAGACTAGAATGAACCAGGACTATATAATTGGAGTGTGTACAAGAGTTGACCCTTTTCTCTCTGGGTTTTATGATTTCATAGCTTGAATTTCCAACAGACAATGGGGATGATGGAAGCAGAGGATGGAGTGGCAGTTCTGTCGCAGAACCCATGGTCTGTGTGTGAGTGGGGGCAGACAACCAGGACTCTACTGCCCATTACTAAAGGCCACACTCTGGGCAGACTCTGCAGATTGGTGTATATCTGAAGAGGGAGGCAACTTTGTTACAGTTTCTCTCTCATATTGCTGCCCTTAAAGATCATTTGGAGCCATGATTTCACAGCCCCTAATAATCTAATAATAGTCCAGCTTCCTCTGTTTGGCCTATTCATTGGATGCCTATCCTGTACAGGTCACTGGCCTCCATTCTGAAAGCTGATGTGTCTGGAAGGCTTTTGCTGTTTAGAAATTGTGCTATCATGGATAGAATCCTCTTCCGGACAAAAGCTGACTTATTCCGTAGAGTAAAGGGCAACCATAGAGTAATTTCTAGAATTCTGTTTCCTTTCCATAGTCATTTCAGGAAGAAAGAGATAAATCTGAAGAAAAAATTAATATATAGAAAAGTCTTCTCTGTGGGTAGTTTGAGCTGCAATATCTCAAAGTTAGGACCATTCTATGTATATTTTGTATTTCTCATTTAATTACCTATATTAAACAGCCAAGAAATAGTCATTACCCATATCCTCAGCACCTAATGCCATTTCTGACATACAGTGTAGTACCTAATAAATATTTGTTGAATCAATGAATATGAAAAATGCAAACCAAGCATTTATAATATTATGATATTATTTCTTTTGACTTGAACTCCACAAGAATGAGTGCAGAAGGTCACTGAGAGAGTGTGAAGGCATCATGAGTTTCATATTTCAACAACCAGTGCCAAACTCTTAATGCTAGAAGGGAGGATATGGGATGTTAAACCACCTCTTATTACCAATTTTGTTGACTTCAGCTGCCTCAGTATTATTCTCCAATTGCTTTGTTTCTATGGAGCTCTAACTCCTCATTACCTCTCATTGGAACACCCTGCAAATCATCCTGCTTTCTTTATCCTCTATCACCTCAAAGTAATCCTGTCATCTTGCTCCAGTTGGAGCTGTTTCCATTTAGAAGACTGTGGCAAATTCTCTCTCTACCCCCGTTGCTCTTCAGGAAAATTATACTCTGGATAAGTGGATGTTACAGACACTTTTCAGAATGTATTTAGCCTGAATTTCTCCGGTCTTCCAAGATTCTCCTAAGCCATTACCTTTGCATTGGAGTGGAATTAAATTTAAGGAGATAGAGGTTTTGAATTTCTTCCTTTGACCAGATGGAAATTGTTACATTAGAATGCTGATGACTGCAAAATCTTGGACATATTGTTTTCACAATTAGGACATGGCAAACACAAAGTTCTTCAGTCAAAGCCAGCATTCAAATTCAGCTTCCATTTGCTGCTATAAATTTTGTTCTTGTTGCTGCCAGTAAACACCAACTGTTCAAGTGAAATAGTAAATCCAAATGTGCCTGTTGGATGAGAGTAAAAATATTATTTGCTGCATAAATGCTGATGCAAAAGGATTATTCAATACACTAAACTAGGGAAGAGAAAGGGACAGAGAAAGTTGAACCGAACGCAGTTCTCACTAAGAAATTTTTAGTTGAAAGCACTAAAAATTCTCTTGAGGAAATGTTGATGCAATATACTATTTAAACATCAAGGAGAAAAATAAATACAGAATTAGGATATCTATCTTAAGGTGGGCATACTTTGAATACATTAAAGGGATTATCAGAAAAGGCATTCCCAGGTTGTGAAAGTCAGAGGGAAAAACTCTGAAGGGTCTTTTAAAGCTGATGGGAGCACCTGGCCCAGAAATTATTTGTTAATGATCAGTCTAACAGCTGAAAGTCAAAGTCAGTAGCTAGTGCAATCCATGATATAAGGATTTAATGACTTTCTCACAGATTTACTTTGAGGCTTACCATCAGAAGTTCGTTCTCATGTCTCCCTACAATTTAATTTAATGTACAGCTGGAATTATGACCCAAAAAGGTAGTTTCATAAATGATTTCCTGGAGTTTAACTTTGGGTCACCTAAATTTATAAGGGGTTTCTCTTTTCCTTTCCCTCATTGCTTTTCTGTGATGCTGAAGAACTTAGTATGGACTTTGAACTTAGCTGATCTGAGCCCTGGGGCCCAGTCTGATTCTTATACCACTGAGCCTACTTTCTCATGTGAATAATAGTGCTCACCTCATTGGGTTGCTGTTAGAATTAAATAAGATAATATATGTTAAATGTTTTGCACAAGTCTTACACATAAAAGGACCTTAATAGTAACATTAGTTCCACATCCAGATTATACTTTGCAAACAAATAATTTGAAAAACAGAATATTTGAATCAATTCTTTAGTGTGATGAGGCTCCAGGCTAAGAACCAAGCAATAAAGATGTTCCAAATCAGAACATTTCAACATCTGCAAAAGGCTAAGGCTTTATGTTTGTGTCTAAAATAAGCAGTTTAATATAAAGCAGTTTTTTCTTTTTAAAAATTATTCTTCATTTTCTCATGGAAGGAAAAGCATTTTCAGAATAATGTTTAAAATCTTTCCTTTGTAGATCTAAAGATGTGGGCAAGTTTCATACTGAAGTCAAGATTTGCTGAAAGTGTTAGATGGATATATGAGGACCAGACACTGCTGTCAAAAATAAAACAGATGTTGGTATCTTGAATGCCTTTATGTGAGGCCAAAGTTAAGTGTCTGGCTTATTTTTTCATTGAATTAATTGGTGTATCTAGTTTAACTGGCCAAATTATTTTTGTTTAAATGTTCACTTGCTTCAGTATTGTACTGATATATTCAATGTTTTCAAAAGTACAGAAAATACCAATAATGGCAAATGCAGAGTTGGGCAAAAGTAGGTTTACAGTTGTTCATATGGAAAATAATACAACAAATAATAATACAAGAATAAACTCTGTGTTTTGCATATTCAAAACTATAAACCTACTTTTACCTCACCCTGTAAATGTATTCAGAGCAAGAGAATTTATTCATTTCCAGACCCCAGATTTATTGCAATTTTTATATAAGTATTAGTTTCTCCTTATGGTTACTTCTGAACATGTGTAAATTATCAGAGTCTGTGTGCATTTATTTACAGACACACACACACACACACACACACACACACACAAACACACAAACAATACCAGCAGAGACACAGCTAAGCCAAGTTGAGACTTGTTGGGTGGGTTTGGGGAAACATAGGCCAACTCAGGGTAAGGCAAGCCTATGAGATAAGAAGTATAAAATAGTAATAAGCACCCTTAGAAACATTGTCTTTTGAAAAGACATCCCAATAACATCCTACATATAGACTAGAAAAGACACGCATGTGCTCTATGTGTGATACAGTGAGCAAAACCAAAGGCTCACTCTGAATGTCTAATCCAGCTTGAATTGCAATATTAATGAAGGAAACAATGGTATTGATTCAAAGAAGCTCAGGATTGGCAGGGAGAGAGATATAAAGTCTAAAATCACATCCATCTGTTGCCTGGATCTCCTTTTCACTATTCTGGCAGAGAGATCATCCAGTTGACACTCGAAGTGAACAACTCACCCTTTTACAGCAGGCTTCTCTCTTTGAATAATATTATTAGATTTTTATTTTTATTTTTGGATCAAGGTCTAGTTCTCTGTAATTTCCACTTATTGGTCCTAGTTCTGTCACTCATGGTCAATCCCTGGCAGAACCCCACTTCCAGTGGCAATTAGTCTTACAAACATTAAGGCAAGGAAAACAAATTAGCCTGCATAGTAATTTTAAATAATTACAAATGAGTTATTGAAATTTAAAAATTGGAAAATTACCTATAAAATACATATTTTTCAATTTTCTTGAAACTTTGGAAGCTCTGGAAGCAATGGGCCCACATTCCCAAATGGTAATAATTGGATGAATTGAGTAGCAGGTGCTGTTTTTAGATAGGAAATGTGCTCATCTATTCACCGCAATCCTCACTTCTCCCTATTGTCTTGCACTGGGCTTGCTGCCCTCACTTTATGATACTTGATTGGCCTCTGAGACATTTGTATTTGAAATTCCTTTTGTGTCCTCTATAAGGCTTCTTTGCTTCAGAAGATTTATCCTCAGTTCCATTTTTTCCCCTTTGCAGGATGAACGTCAGGCATGCTTGAAACATAAACCTGTTGAGTGATGCTACACAGGGGAAACTGACATTTGATTCATCTAATTTCACAATTAATTCTGGAGTAAACATGTGGCTAGACACTTTTAATACCTTAAGATAAGGGTGAGGTGTGGAGGGAAGAGGTTATAAAAAAGCCTAAGAGAGTGCCAAGTATAGTCTCTAATCCCTGCTGGAGGCTTAATTCCCAGTAGTCGTTCTTAATTCCCAGTAGTTGTTCTTTCTCCTTCCCTCTGATATCCGTCAGTCTGTGCCAGGCTTTCATGCCTCTAGATCTAGTTTGTTCATTGGTTTATTTTGTTCATTAGATTCCACATATAAGTGAGATCATGTGATAAAAAAGCAGCTATAAAAGGAATGATTTCTTACCCTTGAGACAGCATGGAGGGAAGTGGAGATTACTATGCTATGTGAAATAAGCCAGTCAGAGAAAGAAGAATGCTGGTAGTTGTTCTTATTTGCAGCTGTGAATCCTCATGAGAACTCAGACATGTGGGAAACTAGTATCTACAATGAAGAACATGCTGTGTAGGTTTTTGCTTTGTTTTGTTGCCTCCATGATGTCCAAATTTAATGTAAATTTATTTACTTCTTATTTTTTAAAATCCTCACCAGAGTATATGTATTTTAAAATTTTATTTTAGAGAGAGATGAAGAAAGAGAAACATATATGTGAAAAAGAAACATCAAGTTGCCTCTGGTTCATACCCATACAAGGACTCAAAGCATCAACCCTTCAGTGCATGGGACGACACTCCAACCAACTGAATCACACAAGCCAGGGCTATTTTTGCAAATTTATATCCTCTGACACTATCTGTTGGAGTCTTACTGTCAATTGTATAATAATTCTCCATGTTCTGGAAAGGGGAAGAGTGCTTGATTTTGAATCCCAGCATCTATAATAATAAAAGCATAATATTCTAATTAGCCCGGACAGCTGAACCACCTTCCAGAAGACCTTCCGGACGAAGCCGTGGGAGCAGGGATCTGAGGCAGAGGTGGCCACCACGGCGGTGGGCATGTGCTGAGGCAGAGGTGGTTAGGGGTGATCAGGTAGGAAGGTGAGCAGTTAGGGGCAATCAGACAGGCAGGCAGAGGCAGTTAGGGGTGATCAGGCAGGCAGGTAGGTGAGTGGTTAGGAGCCAGTGGTTCTGGATTGCGAGAGGGATGCTCCACTGCTGGATTGAGCCTAAACCGGCAGTCAGACATCCCCTGAGGGGTCCTGGATTGTGAGAGGGCACAGGCCTGGCTGAGGGACCCCCCCCTCCCATGCACGAATTTTGTGCACCGGGCCTCTAGTCTCTAATAAGTAGTTGAATATTCTGGGATGTCTCTAGGTACTTCCATAACTGGTAATAACTGAATGGACAACTGCAGAAGCCATGTGATGATTATTCTGAAATGAGATTCAGCTCTCCTGCTTTGGTCTTTGAGGCAAAGAAACTCAGGGGTCTCAGACCCCTCAGATATGAAGGTCTAGGATTATTAACATCAGTTATGACCTAGGGATCCTCTTCTGTGTAGGGACTGTAGCTTAGCCCACCAACCCTTCTGTGATAATTCTCTTCCTTTTATAATTGTCAACAACCATCCCATTAAGAATCCATGACAAGACAGATTGAATTTATAATGGATGTGTGTGGATTTGCATGGAGTCAGGATAAACTGTAGCAGATGCTGTCAGTGCTTTATTCATGTCCCTTCAGCCCTTGCCAGTTCAACTTCCAGCATCTTCCAGAACTTACCACCCTCTAGTCCTAAGACAATGACAGAAAGAAACCATAAACAGATCACAGTTTTCTCTGTTGCTCAATCTGAGTTCTGGTTGCTGTAGTTTTTAGCCTATCTAGAGGTCACAAATGTAAACCAGGCCGACAACTTGAGTGAAACCATGGGGCCAAATGTAGACACCAAGAGAATGCTAAGCATTGGCTTCTTTGCAGGTTCCAGCCCATCAGTCACTCAGTTAGTACATCTGTAGAAATGATCTGATATTCTTATTTTCCCATGACAACCTGAAGTGAGCCCTTGGCACCCCTGGGAAGGGCAGCAGGAAGTTGAATTTAATTGTTTAACGGCAAATCCTTTAATCAATTGATTAACAGCTTAATGGAATTTTCAGACAGAAAATTTTGAAAAATGATAGTACTAATTTTATACAGAATAGAAGAGAAGCTATTTAAGGTAAAGGACCAGTTTCCTCCAACATGACCGCTATAGCATTATTTGATGCTACTTTGACCTAAAGGCACAGAGCCACAAAGAGAGTATCTGCAGGAATGAGGGGGACTGGGGTATTGTAATGCTGCCAGCTCAGGACAATGCAGGGAGTCCCACAGTGAATTTTTATTAATTACTTTTTTGTGCCAGGACTTATTCTAAATGTTTTACATTTAGTAACCAATTAATTACTTACAACAATCTCATAATATAGGTATCATTATTATACCTATTGTTCAAATGAGGAGTTCAAATGAGGAAACTGAGGCAGCTTTAGATTACTTCGCATCCCAATAGTCTCACTCCAGATCCTATACTGTTAAGAATTCTTTCTTTTGTACTGTTTACTTCTATTAACAGCTCCGATAGAAGAAGGATTGATTTGGATAGCTTAATATTGGGATGCACTGTATTTTTTTTCTGTGTGTGTTGTGTGTATATGTGTGCACATGTGGGTGTATATTACTAGTACCTGTGTGTTTCTTAGACAAATTCTTATGCAAAATATTCAGTTTGATCTGGAGCTAGTTGGGGTAATGGAGAGAATAACTGAGTATCTGGAAGTTTAATTAGTGGCACTACTTGCTACTGAGTGGTTTTATAGACTTGAGAGAAGCCAGCTCCTGAAGGCTTATTTATTCATCTAGGAAAGAAGGTAGTTGGACCAATCACCTTCTCATTTTCTTTCTTCCCCGGACAGTTTATGGTTCTGTGATTTCTCAAACCTCTAAGGTGTCCTCAGAGTACAACACTTACAAAACTGATGTTCCTTTAGAATTAGGAGACACTTGTGATGGGTAGGACCACAGCTGATTCACCTTCCAATGGAACTGAAAGCTTAGGAAGAGAAGCCATTGCACCCCGACTCTCCACACCTATTAGTAGTATTATCACCAATTATCTGTCATAAAGTTTCAATGAAAGGTAAATTGTTGGTGGTTAAGGTGGACATGAGAGTCAGACAGACTAGACACCCTGACCTCTCTCTATGGGAATCTGGGCGGGATCACTGCATTTTCCAGGCTGTTCTTGTATGGTGGTTAACAACCATACTCGAGGCTTTCATTACTGAATTTGTTTCAGTAATTTCTAAGGGTTAACTATGCTGCTCTGTTTAGTATGTGACTTGATTTTTTCCAAAGGTCCCAAAACGGCAGCCCTGTAAGCTGTCATTAGCCTCCTATAGACACAATCTGAGATATGGACTGTGGATACAGATCAAGGCAGTCTATCCAATCTGGTGTCAAGCATCTTATAATCATCTCCTAAGTAAACAATTCTTCTATCAACCCAGAGATTCTGAGAGCAGATGTGGGGTGTGAAATGCTCACCCTGTGGTCAACCAACTCAGAGAAATTAACTGCATGCAATTATCCTTTCTAATGGGAAACAGAGGAGAAGGTTAGCTACACTACCGGAGGCTCAGAGAGCAAGCACTTGGTTCACCTATTGATGTACAGAGATGCATCAGAGGCTCATCAACACTTACTCCTTATGGATAAGACAAAATCTTCCCTATCTGTTTCTAGAAGTCATTAAACAGTGCCTTACATGTTCTTTTTTTAAAAAAATCTTCATTGTTTAAAGTATTACATATGAATCCTTTTTCCCCCATTGACCTCTCCCCTGCTTGTTTCAACCCCATCTGCACATGCCCTCACCCCCCCCTATTGATTGTGTCCATGGTTTATGCCTATGGGCATGCATACAAGTCCTTTGGTTGATCTCTCACCCCACAGCACGCCCCCCCCACACACACACACACAAACACCCACCCCCACCTACCTTCCACCTGAGGTTGCATGGTCTGTTCAATGCTTCAATGTCTCTGGATCTATTTTAGTTCATCAGTTTATGTTGTTCATTATATTCTACATATAAGTGAGATCATGTGATATTTATCTTTCTTTAACTGGCTTATTTCGCTTAGCACAATGCTCTCCATGTCCATC
This sequence comes from Plecotus auritus, assembly GCF_963455305.1. Taxonomy (NCBI): domain Eukaryota; kingdom Metazoa; phylum Chordata; class Mammalia; order Chiroptera; family Vespertilionidae; genus Plecotus; species Plecotus auritus. The sequence goes on along the minus strand of NC_137772.1, from coordinate 95,104,396 downwards.
CATGCTGTAGCAAATGGTAAGAGTTTATTTTTGTGAATGGTGTAAGTTGGTGGATGTGATCATGGTTCCAGCTCTTGTGGAAAGGGTTGCCTGAGTTCTCACTGGTATGTGCTCACAGTGAGATCCTGGAGTTCAGGGCCTGGGAGGAAGAGGTCTTGGGGCCTGAGGCTCAGGTAGTGTGACTTTGGCCAGTGTTGTGTGACTCTTGCTGAGGTAGTGTCACTCTGAAACTCACTACAAGGATCGCATAGCCCGTGTCAGTGAGCGACAGCTGTCCCGTAGTCTGAAGTCTGCGGTTGAGGCAGTGGGGCTCTGGCCAAGGTTATTACCCTCTGCAAACCATGAAGCCAGCAGCTAGGGATGTGGGAATCTCAAGGACTGTGGCTGAAACAGTGTGACCTTGTCCAGGGAGGCAAGTCCTCAGTAATGCACCAAGGTGCCCAGAAGCAGGCAGCCCGGAGAGGGAAGTCACAGATTCAGCTGCGGGAGCCATGCCCCTTGGTTGGAGAGGCACACACCCTGTGGCAGCTCACAGAGGTACCCAGGAGCTGCCTGCTGGGGCCCTATGCATGCGAGGCCCACATGCTGGAGTGGGGCCACCATGGTTTCTGGAGGCTGGCAGCCAGGGAGGGGGACATCCCAGTTTCTGCTGTGGTTGCTGTGCACCCTTGTATAGCTATGTGCGTGCCCAGCTGCAGCTCATAGAGGCGCCTCACAGAGGCGCCCAGGAGCTGCCCGCTGGGGCGGTGGGCTGGCAGGCAGGGCCGGCCTATGTGCTGGCATGGTGCAACCACGGTGTCAAGAGATCAGCAACCAGGGAGGGGAAGTCCCATTTTCTGCTGCAGGGGCTGTGGCCCCTTGGTTGGGTATGTGCGTGCCCAGCGGCTCACAGAGGGGCCCAGGATCTGCCTGCCAGGCAGTGGTCTCAGGGGGCCTGTGCGCTGGAGCTATGTGACCCTGGTATCTGGAGACCAGCAGCCAGGGAGGGGGAAGTACCAGTTTCTGCTGCCAAGCCCGTGCACCCTTGGAGGTGGACATCCTGGGTCTGAGGTATGGGGGAGAGGCAGCACGACTTTGGCTGGAGTGGCTGCAGGGTCCAGGGCAGTGTCCAAGGCCAGAGTGGGTGGTGGTGAGGCTGGGTTCCTAGTGGAGGCCACTCTCCTCTTCAAGATGGCCTGGGCTTCGTGCCCGAGCCCCATAGCCTGGGAGTGCCCGCAGCAGTGTCAGGGGCTCCCTGCCCAGGAGAGCCTGATTTGCCAGCCCCTGATACTCCTGCAGGATCTAACTGTCCCTCAATCACACACACACACACACACACACACACACACACACGCCACACGTCCACACATGCCCCTTTCACCCCCTCACTCACTCACACCCTCTCCCTCACCTCCATCTTGCAAGCCACCATCTTGGGAACTCCCCAGTTTGCCTTACATGTTCTTAAGAAACCATCAACCTCATTTACCACATACCTTCTGCCATGGCTTCCCTCTTTCCCTCTTTCTCAGCCCCTTGCTTAAGTCCATTATTTGTACAACCTCAGACACAATGAAACTGTTGACTTTGTTGATGGGAACATCAATAAAATACTGATGTTCATACCAGGCTGCTGTCTCCAAAGAGCCCAGAGCCACTGGTCCTCAGGAAGCCAGAGGAGTGCTGGGTTGCCTGAGAAGTAGGGAAGAGTCTCTCAGCCCAATATTGCATTTTGTCACATGCATCCCACAGTAGCACTGTCTGTGCACAAAAGACAGAATATCTCAAAGTCTCTCCTGAGGCAATCTCAGTCATTTTCTGGCCTTGACTTTCCTTTCCTCTCAACAGAGTCACTTCTTTGAGGATATACAAGATCCCAGAGGAAAATATATTATTGCTCTTTCCATTCTCTCAATTTCTCTTTGCCATGATAGAAAAAAAAAAAAAAAGCATAAGAATAATCTTCCTGGTTCAACACCTTCATCTTTCAGATAAAACCCAGAGAGGTAAGAATCTTGCCTATGTTCATACAGATCTTGCCCAGTCTCTTAACTCCTTGTTTGCTGCTCACAAATATAACACTTCCTAACAATTCAGTATCCAGTTTTAAAACCTAGTTTATCAGTTTTCTACCACAATAGAAGTGTTTGTTCATGAATATAGCTCTTTGTTCATGAACAGGATCAGATATATGGCAAGACTCAAAGATTCCTAACAGGGTGGAAGCCTCCTTCCTCTTGGGAGCTCAACAGACCCTTAGGGTTCAGCTTTTTGACTGTTCAGACTTAATCAATACTAACACAGATATTAAGACATACATGAGGACCAAGTGTAATGGAATTGACTTCTGGCTTAAAAAAATCTATGGATGACTTTTAAAAATAACTTGAGAGGTTATTTTGTCTCTTAGTATCAAATAAATACATATTACCATAGAAGATTTAGAAATTATAGGGAAAAATTTATACACAATCTCACTCTCAGGAAATAATTGTCATTTGCATTTTGGCATATTGACCCTTTCAGTCTTTGTATCTCTCTCTCTCTCATCACATATTTCAAAAGAGGGATCATAGCATTAGTACTCTCTTATCCAATTTTTTTTAACTTACTATATGATGATCACATTTCCATATAATGAAATGTTTTGTTTCATTGCATGGATGAACTAAAGCTTATTTAATATTTTGACCCTCAGACCCTCAGACCTTTGATTGCCAGCAGTATTGGTTGGCATTAAGGATATTACTTTTTTTTTTCTTTAGAATTTGAACTTTGTGGCCAATAAGTCTCTTTTAGGAAAACTACTTAAGGTTTTCCCCTTAGAATAAATTTTAGAATAAATTTCTATAAATGGAAGCTGGCTCAAGGAGAACTTAAATTTTTGAAGCATTTAGTTCAAGATGTCTCTTTTGACAATAGTTGTTAACTGAAAAGACTAAGAGAAGATGAGCACATAGCGATCTCGGTGGCTGGATCTGAGACCACAACTATACACCTATTGATCTATGGTGTAAATGGCTGTTTTGTGCTTTCCTAACATCTTCTTTTTAAAGTCAGGTTTTTTGAGAAAAACTTACATGTAAAATTCAACCTTTTTGGAGCGTGTATAGTTCTATGAATTCTGAAAACACATACAGTTGTGTATCACTACAATCGAGATACAGGACATTTTTCATCAGCCCAAAATTTCTCTCATGTACATTTATTGTCAAGCTTCTCATCCTACCCTCAGCTCCTAACAATTACCCGTCCCCATCCCCATAGTTTTTTAGCTTCCAGCATGTTATTTAAGTGGAATGATAGGGGAGGTAGCTTTTTAAGTCTGACTTTTCCCCCTTAGCATAATGCATTTGAGTTTATCCACATCATTACCTTTATCATTAATTCATTCCTTTTTATTTCTGAGCCATATTTTATTGTATCAATTTATCCATTTACCAGGTGGTGGTTATTTGGGTTGTTTATTGTTTTTGGAGATATGAATAAAGCTGCTATAATCATTAACATACAGCTTTGTGTGTAGGCATATGTTTTCATTTTTCTTGGGTAAATGCCCAAATGCTGCATCATATAAGTGACATTTAACTTTATAAGGAACTGTCAAACTGTTTTCTAAAATGGCTGTCCTATTTTTCATTACTACAAGCAATTTATGAGTGTTCCAATTGCTCCACATTCTTATTAGTTCTTGATCTTGACAGTTTTTAAAATTTTATTTATCAAATATATATGTATTAGTATTTTATTGTGGTTTTAATTTGCATTTCACTAATGACTAACAATATTGAATATCTTTTCATTTGTTGATTTGCCATCTATCTTCTTTCATGAAGTGTTCAAATATTTTGTTCATTTTTACTGGTTTGTATATCCTTACTTTACAGAGTTCTTTATATTTTTTGGATACCAGTCTTTTGTAATAAATGTGTTTTGAAAATATTTCCCGCAAGTCTGTGGGTTGCCTACTCATTTCCCTTTACTTAACAGTGCCTTTCAAAGAGCAGAATTTTTAGTTTTGACAAAGTCCTGTTTGTCATTTTTTATTTCTTGGTTTATTATTTTTGTGTTCCAGTTAAGAAAATTTTGCTGTACCTATGGTTGCAAAGATATTTTTTTCTGTATTTTCTTCTAGACATTTTATATTGTTAGGTTTTGTGTGTGAGTCTATGTTTCATTTTGAATTGATTTTTGTATATAATGTAAAGTATGAATCAAGGCCCATAATTTTACTATGAATGCCCAAATTTCAGCACAATCTGTTGAAAAATTATTTTTTCTCTATTGAATTTCCTTGGTTTCTTAGGTTTTGGAAATTTTGAATGAAGTTGCCATGTATTTGCATCTACTTTGGATCCAGTTTTATCCTATTGGTTTGCATGTTACTCTTTCATCAGTACATGCACTCTTGATCCCTGAAGCTTTTATTAAGTCTTTAAATAAACTTTGTTCTCTTTCAAAACTGTTTTCACTGCTATTTCCTTTGCTTTCCCAAGTAAATTTTAGAATTATCTTGGCAATTTCTATAAAAACAACTTGCTGGAACTTTGGGATTACTTTGAATTTTACAGGTCAATTGGGGAAGGATTGACATCTTAACAATATTGACTCTTTCTGGCCATCTTTCCATGCCAAATTATTTGTGTGTTTTTTAAAATAGATTTTTATTGATTTCAGAGATGAAGGGAGAGGAGAGAGAGATAGAAACATCAATGATGAAAGGAAGATGGCTGCCGAAGGGAAGGCAGACTGCAAGATAGTGTGTGAGTGAGAGAATGAAGGGGCAGTGTGTGGACCCACGGGGAGTGTTTGTTTGTGAGTTGAGGGACAGCTATACTCCAGGGGACTGTGGGGGATCGCTGGATGGGGTTCCCCAGATGTGGCAACCTCCAGTGCTGCTGGGATCCCTCCCCAATCAACCCGCTCTGACGCGGAGACCGCGCCATCTTGACGGGGAGAGTGGATGTTGTCGGAAGCCTGAAATTCCCGGGAATATACAACAACTGCACCCAGAGAACAGCTGCGAACCCGGGAACACTGGTCCCAAGTGACGCGAGCACACGGATTCGGAGGAGCTCTACACCCCCTCACAGAAAGGTCAGATTTCGCCAGGGATAAGGTGAGGTCTGTGGTCCAGGCAGGACAGGGAAACATGCACCCGGGAGCCAGAGGATCTGGGGAGGTCTTCACCCAGAAAAGTCCGCAGCTGTTGGGGCTGGCGTGATCCACGAATGTGGAAGGGGATCCGCAAGGCTGCTAACAGAAGGGAACTCTAAAAAGCAACCCATAGCTGAACTGGGTGCAAAAGGCCAGCCTAAAAATTTTAAGTGTGCTGGCTGCTTAGACCCAAAGGGAAAAAAGATTGCACAGACTTGCACTGCAGCGCTGGAGTTCGCCACTTACTCTGGCTCCTTTTTCTTTTTCTTTTTCCTCTTTAAATCCTTGCTTTTGATTACTAAGCCCAATACATAGGATCACCCAATTGGGGACACTCTAAGAGACTGCAGGGGAAAGTTGTTTTCATGGAACCTGGGGATCAAAGTGGGGAATAACGATCAGAGAACCAGCTCTAGGGCAGCCCACTCCCCCAAACTGGTATTAAGTGCCACAGGGAAAACAAAATCTAAACACTCGCTAGAGAGGACCTATAGACCCGGAGGTCAATCCAGAAACACTGCCACCCAGGGGTTGAAGCACAAATTGACTCTTGTGTAAACACAAATAAAGGAGTATAAGAAACAAAGTACTGACTGCTTAAAATTCAGGACTGTAACCTACAACACTGAGGAGCAGTGGAACACAGGGAACTTCAATAATGTCCTGACTAGGAAACAGACGAGCCAAACAGAACAGTAGAGGAAGTGAATGATCTTCACTACTGAACATTTTTATTTTTATTTCATCTTTTACTTAAGAAACTAATTTTTTTTCTTTTTTCCTCACTTGATTTTACCTTTTTAATTATTACATTTTTATTTTAATCAGTATTATTACTACTACTATTTTACCTTTTTTTTTAAAGTGTCATTTTATTTTCTCTTTATTTTATTTTTGGTTTAGTGTTCTACATTCTATTTTCATCTTTCCTTTAGCATCATTTTACTCTATCTCAAATTTACCTTTATGCCAACACTCTCTTCCTCACTTTTCCCCTTTTGATGTCCTGTTTCTTTTACCCTATTCCTGCTTTGGATTTTCCCTATTCCTTCTTTTTACCCCCTGTTAAAATTCCACCCTACTTATATATCTAATTTCCAATACCCCTGCGCTTAGTCCATACACACCTCTCTCTTCTCTTTCTTCACTATCAATTTTTTTTCTCTCTGTCCTTTTATTGTTGTTTGCTTGAGTATTGATTATATTGTTTTTGTTTGTTTGTGAGATTGTTTCGCTTTTTCTTTTTGTTTTTTTCTTGTTTAGTTTTGTTTTTGTTTGTTTCTTGCATCTGTTGTCCGTCATCTCACTTGATATTAGTTGTTGTTTGTAGTTTGCATTCATCTCTAGGTATTTGTTGCTGGCATTTTTTGGGATTAGTGGCTGTTCTATTGGAGTTTTCTCCCCATATAAATAGTTCTTTCCCCTCTTCTTTTTTATTCTCTTTCTTATTTTTTTGTCCTTTTCCCAATTTCATTTTTGCACTCTTTTTTTTTCCTCTTCTTTCTTTCTTATCCCCTAATTCTCTTTTCTCTGGTGGTCACCTTTATTTGGGCTTTTTAGTATCGTGAATACATTTGTGTTCATTGCCTTGTGCATTGTGCCTAGTTGTGTTGTATTTTGTGCCTTTAAATCAATGCAGGAGAGAGAGAACTACATAACCAGACACCCAGAGAAGAGAGATCATGGGGAGACAAAGAAACAGCCCACATATGAAAGAAAAGGAGGCATCACTGGAAAAGGAAATACATGAAATGGAGGCAAGCAACCTGTCCGAGAAAGAATTCAGAGAAATGGTCATATGGTGGATGAAAAGAATGGAAGACAAATGCAACAATATGTGTAAGAACCAAGAGGAAATGAAGAACCAAGAAGAAATGAAAAATGACACTGCTGCTATAAAAAACTCAGTAGAAAGCATCAACAGTAGAATAGAAGAAGCAGAGGACTGCATCAGTGAGCTAGAAGACAAGGTAGGAAAAAATACCCAAGCACAGCAGCTTCTAGAAAAAAAATTAAAAAGCAGGAGGAGAGCCTAAGAGAACTTTGGGACAACATGAAACAAAACAACATCCGCATAATAGGGAGCCAGAAGGAGAGGAAGCTGAGCAAGGAATAGAAAACCTGTTTGAAGAAATAATGACAGAAAACTTCCCTGATATAGAGAAGAAAAAACCCACACAAATCCAAGCAGCTCACAGAGTCCCAAACAAAATGAACCCCAAAAGACCAACGCCAAGGCACATTATAATTAAATGGGCATACACCAATGACAAAGTAAGAATCTTAAAAGCAGCCAGAGAGAGACCAGAAAGTTACCTACAAAGGAACCCCCATCAGACTAGCGACTGATTTCTCAACAGAAACACATCAGGCAAGAAGGGAATGGAATGAAATATACAAAATCATGCAAAAGAAGGGTCTGAATCCAAGAAATACTGTACCCAGCAAGGCTATCAATCAAAATTGAGGGTGAAATCAGGAACTTCACAGACAAAAAAGGACTAAGGGAGCTTATTACCACCAAACCAGCAATGCAAGAAATGCTAAAGGGTCTGTTGTAAAAAGAACAAATAGGAAGCAAAGAAGGAACACAGGGGTAAAGAATAAAAATGGCAACAAACAAGTACCTATCAATAATAACTTTAAAGGTAAATGGATTAAATGCCCCAATCAAAAGACATAGGGTAATGGATTGGATAAGAAAACATGACCCATATACCTGCTGTCTACAGGAAACCCACCTCAGAACAAAGGACTCACACAGACTGATGGTGAAGGGATGTAAAAAGGTATTTCAGGCGACTGGAAATAAAAAAAAAGCTGGGGTAGCAATACTTATATCTGACAAATTAGACCTCAAAATGATAGCCATAACAAGAGATAAGGAAGATCACTTAATAATACTAAAGGGAGCAATCCAACAAGAAGATATAACTCTGGTAACCATATATGCACCCATTAAAGGACCACCAAATACATAAAAAACAAAAACAAAAACAAAAAAACTTCTGGAGGATATCAAGGGAGAGATTGGCAGCAATACAGTCATAGTAGGGGACTTTAATACCCCACTATCACCATTGGACAAATCCTCTGAACAAAAAATCAGCAAAGAAACATCAATCCTAAATGACTCACTAGACCAGATGGAATTAATTGACATATTCAGAACATTTAAACCCAAAGCCACAGAATATACATTCTTCTCAAGTGCACGTGGGTCATTTTCAAAGATAGACCATATATTGGGTCACAGGCAAAGTCTCTTCAAATTCAAGAAGATAGAAATCATATCAAGCAACTTCTCAGATCACAATGGCATAAAACTGGAAATCAACTACAATAAAAACAGTGAAAAAAATCAAACATATGGAGACTAAATAGCATGCTATTAAATAATGACTGGGTTACCAGAGAGATCAAAGAAGAAATAAAAAACATCATGGTAGCAAATAACAATGAAAACACAACAATCCAAAACCTATGGGACACAGCGAAAGCAGTCTTTAGAGGGAAGATGATAGCTATACAAGCCTACGGCAAAAACCAAGAAACAAGGGTAATAAATTACCTAACCCGACAACTCAAAGAGTTAGAAAGAGAGCAACAAGAAAAGCCCAGTGTAAACAGAAGGAAGGAAATAATAAAGATCAGAGTGGAGATAAATGACATAGAGACCAAAAAACCAATACAAAAGATCAACAAAACCAAGAGCTGGTTCTTTGAAAGGATAAACAAAATTGATGAACCTCTAGCCAGACTCACCATGAAGTAAAGAGAGAGGACCCAAATAAACAAAATCAGAAATGAAAGAGGAGAAATAACAACAGACCCCACTGAAATACAAAGGATTGTTAAAAAATACTATGAACAACTCTGTTCCAACAAACTGGACAACCTGGAGGAAATGGACATATTCTTAGAAAAATAAAACCTTCCAAAACTCAATCAGGAAGAATCTAAACATCTCAATAGACCGATAACTATGGAAGAAATTGAAGCAGTCATCAAAAAGCTTCCAGCAAACAAAAGCCCAGTGCCAGACGGCTTCACAGTAGAGTTTTACTAAAACATTCAAGGAAGAACTAAAACCTATCCTCCTCAGACTATTCCAAACAATTCAAGAGGAAGGAACAATTCCAAGCTCCTTCTATGAAGCCAGCATCACCCTAATACCAAAAACAGATAAAGACAAAACAATGAAAGAGAGTTACAGGCCAATATCCCTCATGAACATAGATGCCAACATTCTCAACAAAATTCTAGCAAATCGGATCCAGCAGTACATCAGAAAGATCATACACCATGACCAAGTAGGATTTATTCCAGGGATGCAAGGATGGTACAATATCCGCAAATGAATAAACGTGATACATCACATAAACAAATTGAGAGATAAAAATCACATAGTCATATCAATTGATGCAGAAAAAGCATTTGACAAAATCCTACACCCTTTCTTGATAAAAACTCACAGTAAGGTGGGAATAGAAGGATCATACCTCAACAAAATAAAAGCCATATATGATAAACCCACAGCTAACATCATAATCAATGGGCAAAACCTAAAACCATTTCCCCTAAGAACAGGAACAAGACAGGGATGGCCACTCTCAACACTCCTGTTCAACATAGTACTGGAAGTACTAATCATTGCAATGAGACAAGAAGAAGAAATAAAAGGCATCCAAATTGGAAAAGAAGAAATAAAGCTGTCCTTATTTGCAGATGACATGATATTGTACATAAAAAACCCGAAAGACTCCATCAAAAAACTATTAGACTTAATAAATGAATTCGGCAATATAGCAGGATATAAAATTACGCCAAGAAATCTATGGCATTCCTATACACCAATAGTGAACTTACAGAAAGAGAGACTAAAGAAGCAATCCCATTTACCTTCTCACCAAAAAATTAAGATACCTAGGAATAAAGTTAACTAAAGAAGTAAAAGACCTATAAGAGGAAAATTACAGGACACTGAAGAAAGAGATAAAGAAAGATGTAAACAGATGGAAGAACATACCATGTTCATGGATTGGTAGAATCAACATCATTAAAATGTCCATACTACCCAAAGCAATCTATAGATTCAATGCACTCCCCATTAAAATACCAATGGCATATTTCACATACCTAGAAAGAACTCTCCAAAAAATCATCTGGAATAAAAAAAGACCCAGAATAGCCTCAGCAATCCTGAGAAAGAAGAACAAAGTAGGTGGGATCTCAATACCAGATTTCAAGCTGTATTACAAAGCCACTGTTCTCAAAAGAGCCTGATACTGGCACAAGAACATACATATAGACCAATGGAATAGAATAGAGAACCCAGATATCAACCCAAACCACTATGCTCAATTAATATTTGACAAAGGAGGCATGAACATACAATAGAGTCAAGACAGTCTCTTCAATAAATGGTGTTGGGAAAATTGGACAGACACATGCAAAACAATGAAACTAGATCACCAACTTACACCATACACAAAAATAAACTCAAAATGGATAAATGACTTAAACATAAGACAGGAAACCATAAAAATACTAGAGGAATCCACAGGCAGCAAAATCTCAGACATATGCTGAAGCAATTTCTTCACTGATACCGCTCCTAGGGCAATGGAAACTAAGGAGAAAATAAACAAATGGGACTACATCAAAATTAAAAGCTTCTGCACAGCAAAATAAACCATCAACAAAACAAGAAAGCCCACTGTATGGGAGAACATATTTGCAAATGTTATCACTGATAAAGGTTTAATCTCCAACACTTACAGGGAACTCATACAACTTAATAAAAGGAAGATAAATAATCCAATAAAAAAGTGGGCAACAGACCTAAATAGAAACTTTTCAAAAGAAGACAGAAGGAAGGCCAAGAGGCATATGAAAACATGCTCAAAATCACTAATTATCTGAGAGATGCAATTCAAAACGAAAATGCGGTATTATATCACATCTGTCAGCATGGCAATCATCAACAAACCAACAAACGGCAAGTGCTGGTGAGGATGCGGAGAAAAAGGAACTCTCGTGCACTGCTGGTGGGAATGCAGACTTGTACAGCCACTGTGGAGAACAGTATGGAGTTTCCTCAAAAAACTAAAAATGGAACTCCCATTTGACCCAGCAATCCCACTTCTAGGAATATTTCCCAATAAACCAGAAACACCAATCAGAAAGGATATATGCACCCCTATCTTCATAGCAGCACAATTCACCATAGCTAAGATTTTGAAACAGCCTAAATGCCCATCAGCAGATGAGTGGATTAGAAAACTATGGTACATCTACACAATGGAATACTACGCTGCTAGAAAAAAGAAGGAATTCTTACCATTTGCAGCAGCATGGATGGAACTGGAGAGCATTATGCTAAGTGAAATATATCATGCAATGAAAGAAAAATAACACATGATCTCACTCATTTATGGAAAATAAAGAACATTATAACCTGATGAACAAAAAGATAGATACAGAGGCAGTAAAGCATCGAACAGACTGTCAAATTACAGTGGGAAGACTGGGGAGTGTTGCGGAGAGGGAGAAAGAGATCAACTGATGGACTTGTATGCATGCATATAAGCACAACGAATGGACACAAGACACTGGGGGGTTCAGATGAGGGCGACAGTGGGTAGGAGAGACTGGGGGATGGTCAATGGGGGAAAAAAAGGAGATATATGTACTACTATGTGCAATACTTTAAGCATTAAAATTAAAAAAATAAAAAAAGAAACATCAATGATGAGAAAGAATTATTGATCGGCTGACTCATGCACACACCATACTGGGGATCAACCTCCAACCTGGGCATATGCCTGGACTGGGAATTGAACTGTGACCTTTTGGTTCATAGGTCAATACTCAACCACTGAGCCACACTGATTGGGCAAATTATTTTTTTCTTCTATCTTGGATTTTGAGACCAGCTACCCAGGTGACTGCTTCCCCCTCCGCACCCCCCACAAGTTGGCCTCATTATTGAATCTGCAGTGGACAGTAGCTATTGGCAGATAATTCATAGTGACTTTAACCCTATTGGGGATAGAATTTCTGCTTTGATATATTGAAATTATATGCCTAATTTTTTACTCCTCCCTTTAACTCTGTTTTGCTATGTAACATTGAAATGTCCTTTGACTGTGGTTAGGGTAACCTGCTCTATCCCTTAAAAATGGGCTCAACCATGTGACTAGCTTTGTCCCATCAAACTTAGCAGATGTAACACAAAGACTTGAGGTAATGTTGCACATTGGGACTTGCTTTCTCATGCTTTTGCCTTGCGAATATGCCTGCTAGAGAATGAGAAGCATGTGAAACAAAACCAAGTTGCCCAGTCAACTCAGTCAGGGGCAGAGTAGATCAGCTGACAGCTGATGGATCCCCAGATACGGAAACATGCATAACCAAGATCAGCATTAACAACTGTCTAGCCCAGTGGTTGGCAAACTCATTAGTCAACAGAGCCAAATATCAACAGTACAATGATTGAAATTTCTTCTGAGAGCCAAATTTTTTAAACTTAAATTTCTAACGCCACTTCTTCAAAATAGACTTGCCCAGGCCGTGGTATTTTGTGGAAGAGCCACACTCAAGGGGCCAAAGAGCCACATGTGGCTCGCAAGCTGCAGTTTGCCGACCATGGGTCTAGCCAATCACTCCAAATGCAGGATCTATAAATATTTATTATTATATGACATTAAAATTTTGTGTTTATTTGTTATGTAGCATCATTGTGGCAGAAGATAACTGATGCTGCTGGGTAATATACAAAACCTTTAGACTCTTTACAAACAGTATTGGTAAATAACTTACCAGGGTTGTGTCATTCTTTAACAAATGTAGTTAATTTCATGGGTTAATTATCTCTTTTGATATTTTCTTTAATTCTTAATACCAAGTATTAAAGAAAGAAATTATCATAAGAGAAAGCCAGATAAGTCCTGATCACTACTTCCAATCTTACAATCAAGTAAAACTGTAAAACTATGGGGAACTCTATTTTACTTCATTTTAATTTTTAAAAATATGTTTTTATTGATTTAAGAGAAGGAGAGATAGAAACATCAATGACAAGAGAGAATCATTGATCAACTATCCCTGCACGCCCCTCACTGGGGATTGAGCCTACAACTCATGCATGTGCCCTAACTGGTAATTGAACCATGACTTCCTGGTTCATAGGTTGATGCTCAACCACTGAGCCATGCCAGCTGGGCACTTCATTTTAATTTTTAATCACAAGGAGGTTATATTGTCATAACGATTTTGGTAAAATATTGACCATCCTGACTGTGTTATGGGGATGGATTTAGAGGGAAAGGTCAAAGAAAAGACAAGCAACTAAAAATAATTATCTTTTTAAAAAATCAAACTTCTTAGAACTATTTGCTGAATTATGCTTTTTTTTAAATAGCTATGCTTTGAGATAGGAATGCCATGACATTAAGATAAGAGTCATAACATTTAATACATGTTTATGAAGTTTAAACCACTAACTTGGCTGCAGTTAAAATGCATTCAGCTTTCCTGCTGTGCTCAGTGCCCTCCCAAATGCTGGGCTGGCAAAGGCTGCTACTACTGCTGTCTCTTCCCAGGCTGGCACCACAGGCTATGAGACAAATGTAGGCATTTAACCCACATTAAAGTGCAGTTAGAAGTATTAAAATTTGTGTTTCTCAGGTCTTTGACATAGGACATATTTCTAAAAAGTGGGGTGTATGTGTATTAGGAGACTTTAACAACTGAATGATTTTGAATAGCTTAAATTTCAGTCTTCTAGTGGAGCCAAGGAAAAGACAGATGACCCATAGCCATGCTGCTATCAAGGGCAGGATCCTCCAGGGCCTGGGACAGAATTTTCTCAGGGTCCTCCAGGACCCAGGACAGAATTTGTCCATCTTCAGGAAAGTCTAATCTGGCCTGGAGTACTTGAGACTTTGGCTCCTGGCTGTTGTCTCATCTGGTTTATTTTGTTTACTCACTCCTACCCAGTCTCCTGGATGACTTTGTCATTTACCTACAAATCACATTGTTTCCTTGATGAAAGAAAATAGATTTTGAGAATTTAGATTAAGTTCTTAGGGGGAAAGTAGAAAGCACTAGCCTCTGCTGCCAGTCTGCAGCTTTGCTCATAATTCAAAGGAGAGTGGTCAAGAAAGGCAAGGCTTGTGAAATATTCTGAAAAGTAGGGAAGGCCTAAGTTGATAAGCTCTACTAGTGTGTTTACATGAAATGAATAAATCAAAGCACATTAAATAAAAATGATAGAAGACAGATGGTGCAATGGAGTCACATACATTTGGGTTCAAATCTCTACCCCTTACCAACTGTGGGATGGAGTCTCAGTTTCCCCAATTTTAAAATCTCTATATATAAAAGCCTAAGTGACCAAGCTAACGAATGACCAATCAACTGGCCGACCAGTTGCTATGATGTGCATGGACCACCAGGGGGCAGACACTCAACACAGAAGCTGCCCCTGGTGGTCAGTGTGCTCCCACAGCGGGAGCGCTGCTCAGTGAGCTTACCAAGCAGCAGGAGTGGCAGGCGCAGTGGAGCCAGGATGAGTGGGAACAGCTCAGTGCCCTGCCTGGGCTCGGGCTCCTCCCCAGCTGCCTGCTGCTTTGTGGACTACTGCATCCCTTGGGGGATGTTGGACTGCCAGTTTTGGCCTGCGGCCTCTGGGGATCAGGTTGAAACCAGCAGTCCAACATCCCCTGAGGGGTCCCGGATTGAGAGAGGGTGCAGGCCAGGCTGAAGCACCCCACCAGTGCACGAATCTGTGAATCAGGCCTCTAGTGGGGATAATAAAAGAACCTACTTCAAGGGGCTGTCATACACTTGGAAAAAAAAAAGTAAATAGAGAGTGCTTGATGCTGACTGCAAATGGATGCTCATAGTATCATTGAAAATGCATGTAATGTGATGTTATGTCAAAAACAACCTATGCTAAGTGAAATAAGCCAGTCAGAGAAAGATAGGATATGCACTGAGTGGCCAGATTATTATGCATTCAGAGATCATAATAATCTGGCCACTCAGTGTAATTAAAACTGTTAAAAATAATAATAGGAAAAGTATTGAAAATACATAAAAATTTTATTGTGTGAGTTAAGACAATGAGATGGCCCTCTTTTTTATTTTACAATTCTACTGCTATAGCATTAGATTATATTTATGATGAAAATACTTAAAAATAAATGAAAATTATTTCACTTATGGACAAATCACTTATTAACTTATATAGTATTCTTATGTAATATTTTACCAAATAGTTTAACCCGAATCCAAGCATAAAGAAACAAGCATATAAAACAATACAGTGGGACATTCTGGAAAAGAATTCCCTGAACTCTTTAGAAAGATAACTGTCAATAAAAAAAATAATAATAAAGCAAAGAAAAGAGAACTGAGAATGTATTATAGTAAAAAGACCAACAATATCTAGCAACCAAATAGAATATGTGAATATTTACTGGATGCTGGATCAGAGAAAGAAAAAAATAAAGTCAATTTTGAGAAAATTGGGAAATTTAAATAGGGCCTGCATATTATACAATATATGTTAATACTTCTTAGCTGTGACAAAGGAAATTTCACTATGTTATAGAATGCCCTCATTCCTAGGAAATACATGCTGAAGTCTATGTGAGTGACTTGACATGATATAGGCTATATATCTATATCTACATATTTGACTTCCTTTCTCTTTTTTCAATCCTTGATTGATCTACTAATCAATCAATCAATCTATCAAGAGAAACAAAGCAAATAAAAGTAAATAATTGATAACAACAGATCCCACAGAAATAAGAAGAATCATAAAAAAATACTATGAGCAACTCTACTCCAACAAACTAATCAACCCAGAAGAAATGGACATATTTCTAAAGAAATACAACCTTCCAAAACTCTACCAGGAGGAATAAAAATATCTGAATAGGCCGATAACTATGGAGAAAATTTAAGCAGTAATCAAAAAACTTCCAACAAACAAAAGCCCTGGATCAGACGGCTTCATAGGGGAGTTTTATAAAACATTCAAAGAAGAAATAAAACCTAGCTTCCTCAGACTATTCAAAAAAAATTCAAGAAGAAGGAGTACTTCCAATCTCTTTTACGAAGCCTGCATTACCCTAATCCCAAAACCAGATAAAGACAATACAAAGAAAGAGAATTACAGGCCAATATCCCTCATGAACATAGATGCCAAAATTCTCAACAAAATTCTAGCAAATCGAATCCAGCATTACATTAGAAAGATCATACACCATGACCAAGTAGGATTTATTCTGGGGATGCAAGGATGGTACAATATCCACAAATCAATAAATGTGATACACCATATAAACAAACTGACAGATAAAAACCATATAATTATATCCATTCATGCAGAAAAAGCATTTGACAAAATCCAACACCCTTTCTTGATAAAATCCCTCAGCAAGTTGGGAATAGAAGGATTATACGTCAACATAATAAAAGCCATATATGACAAACCCACAACCAACATCATACTCAATGGGCAAAAACTAAAACCATTTCTACTATGAACAGGAACAAGACAGGGATGCCCACTCTCACCACTCCTGTTCAACACAGTACTGGAAGTACTAGCTATTGCGATCAGACAAGAAGAAGAAATGAAAGACATCCAAATAAGAAAAGAAGTAAAGCTATCAGATGACATGATATTGTACATAGAAAACCCCAAAGACTCCATCAAAAATCTACTAGACTTACTAAATGAATTTGGCAATGTAGCAGGATACAAAATTAACACCCAGAAGTCTATGGCTCTCCTATATACCAATAATGAACTCACAGAAAGAGAAATTTAAAAAGCAATCCCATTTACCATTGCAACAACAACAACAAAAAAATTAAGATACCTAGGAATAAACTTAACCAAGGAGATAAAGGACCTGTACTCAGAAAATTTCAGGACGCTGAAAAAGGAGATAGAGAAAGACATGAACAAATGGAAGAATATAACATGTTCATGGATTGGTAAAATTAACATCATTAAAATGTCCATACTACCCAAAGCAATCTATAAATTCAATGCAATCCCCATTAAAATACCAACAGCATACTTCAAAGACCTAGAACAAATTCTCCAAAAATTCATCTGGAATAAAAAAAGACCCCGAATAGCTGCAGCAATCTTGAGAAAGAAGAACAATGTTGGAGGGATCACAATACCAGATATCAAACTATACTACAAAGCCATTGTTCTCAAAACTGCCTGGTACTGGCACAAGAACAGTCATATAGACCAGTGGAACAGAACAGAGAACCCAGAAATCGACACAAGCCATTATGCTCAATTAATATTTGACAAAGGATGCAAGACCATACAATGGAGTCAAGACAGTCTCTTCAATAAATGGTGTTGGGACAACTGGATGGATACTTGCAAAAAAATGAAACTAGACCTCCAACTTACACCATACACAAAAAGAAACTCAAAATGAATAAAGGACTTAAACATAAGATGGGAAACCATAAAAATCTTAGAAGAAGCCATAGGCATCAAAATAGCAGACATTTGTTGTAGCAATATATTTAATGACATAGCTCCGAGGGCAATGGAAACTAAGGAGAAAATAAACAAATGGGACTACTTCAAAATAAAAAGCTTCTGCACAGCAAAAGAAACCATCAACAAAACAACAAGAAAGCCCACTGCATGGGAGAACATATTTGCCAATGTTATCTTCGATAAGGGTTTAACCTCCAACATTTACAGGGAACTCATACAACTTAATGAAAGGAAGATAAACAACCCAATAAAAAAAATGGGCAAAGGACCTAAATAGATAATTTTCAAAGAAGACATTCAAAAAGCCAAGAGACATCTGAAAACATGTTCAAAGTCATTAATTATCTGAAGAGATGCAAATCAAAACAGCAATGAGGTACCACCTCACACCTGTCAGAATGGCTATTATCAACAAACCAACAAATGACAAGTGCTGAAGAGGATGCAGAGAAAAAGAAACCCTGCTTCACTGCTGGTGGGAATGCAGACTGGTGTAGCCACTGTGGAAAACAGTATGGCATTTCCCCAAAAATTTAAAAATGTAACTGCCATTTGACCCAGTAATACCATTCCTAGGAATATATCCCAAGAAACTAGAAACATGAATCAGAAAAGATATATGCACCCCTATCTTCATAGCAGCACAATTTTCAATAGCTAAGATTTGGAAACAGCCTAAATGCCCATCAGCTGATGAGTGGATTAGAAAACTGTGGTACATTTACACAATGGAACACTATGCTGCTGTAAAATAGAAGGAATTTTTACCATTTGTAACAGCATGGATGGAACTGGAGGGCATTATGCTAAGTGAAATAAGCCAGCAGTGAAAGAAACATACCACATGATCTCACTCATTTATAAAAAACATTATAAACTGATAAACAAAAATAGATACAGAGGCAGAGAAGCATCAAACAGTCTGTCAAACTACAGCAGGAAGGCTGGGGAGGGTTGGGGAGAGGGAGGTAAGAGATCAATCGAAGGACTTGTGTGCATGCATATAAGCATAATCAATGGATGCAAGACACTGGGACGAGGGTGAGGGCATGTGCGAGGTGGGGTAGGGGAGGCTGGGAGAAAGTCAATTGGGGAAAAAAGGAGACATATGTACTACTATTTGTAATACTTTAAACAATAAAAAATAATAAATAATCGTACTTAAAAGCTGAAAGGAAATTTAGAGCTCTAATCCAAATTATATACAGAGAAATTGTGCCGTGCCAGCACGGCCAAGGGTGAACCTGAGTGGGGATAGTGAAGGATTGAGAAAAGACAGACAAGAGAATGAAAGCTGGGTCTCAGTGGGACGCTGTCCTCTCTGATGGAGAGCCTCTCTGATGGAGAGCTAGCGACGGCACCACGGACTACAAGCTGTGTCTTTATTTTATAGCCAGATGCCACGAGGCAAAGTAAGGGCATGGTCAAGATGTTTACAACATTCTTGTGAGTTTTGATTCTACTCAATTACATGCACCTGAAGGCTATCAAGCCCACAACACTCAGACACGTGGGGCCACGTGTTCGGACCATAGGTTCAAGCTTACAACTATAGCTGTTAGCTATAATTGTGCTGGGAGGGCTCTGCCCTCCAAGCTGGGACTTGCATGTGGCCATGAAAAGACTGTGTCCTCTCATTAGTCCAAGGTTTGAACCTGTCCAAATACTGTAGCTGCTCTCCACAAGAAATCAAGTGAGTTAACGGTTGAAATGAATAAGATCAAGCCCACAGATAGACAAAACCTCTTTAATATGGTTAGTCACTACATTTTCAAGATACTAGGTTTTCTGAAGCAATAAGAAGTTCTACTACTAAAGTTCCCAGGCTCTCGGGTGTCTGAAATCTCCTCTCTCTGAGGAAATAAAATGTGATTTTTAAAAGTCACATTGTATTATATTAATAATATATTACCTATGGCTTCAAAGTGTTGTGTGTTTTTGTTGTTGTTAAACATCATCCCAGGATATTTTTTTCATTGGTTTTTAGAGACAGTGGAAGGGAGGGTGGGAGGAGAGAGAGGAGAGAAACATCAATGTGAGAGAGACAGATTAACCTGTTGCCTCTGCATATGCCCACCAGACCTGGGCTGGGATGGAACTTGCAACCCAGGTACATGTCCTTGACTGGGAATCAAACCCACAACCCTTAGGTGTGTGGGCCAATACTCTAAACACTGAGCAACATTAGCCAGGGTTAAGAGTGTTAAGTTTTATAAGTGATTTTTGTATCTTGTGCTTTCAGTCTCACAAGGAGCCAATTGGAAAAAAAAAAAAAAAACCTTCCTGGCCAGTATGGCTCAGCATTTGAAAGTTGACCCAGGAACCAAGAGGTCAAGGTTTCATTCCTGGTCAGGGCACATACCTGGGTTGCAGGCTCCATCCCCAGTAGGGGCATGCACTGATGTTTCTATGTCTCTATCCCTCTCCCTTCCTTTCTTTCTAAAAATCAATTAAAAATATATATATTTTTAAAAGAAGGATGTCTTACCCTTTGAGACAGCATGGAGGGACCTGGAGAGTGTTATGCTAAGCAAAATAAGCCAGTCAGAGAAAAACAAGTATCACATGATCTCACTTATGTATGGAATTTAATGAACAAAATAAATGTATGAAATAGGTGTAGAGGCATGGAAGCATAGAACAGATTGAGGATCTCAGAGGAAATGGGGGAGGGGTGATGGACAGAGAATAAGCAAAGAACTTCTATGTATAACCCATGGACATAGACAATAGTATGGTGAAGGGACTGGTAGAGGGGGGCTTGGAAGGGGGAATGGGAAACTCCAGTAATACTCTTAAAAATAAAGTTAACTATGCCCTGGCCAGTTTAGCTCAGTGGATAGAGCACTGCCCTGCGGACTGAAAGGTCCCAGGTTTGAATCTGGTCAAGGACACATGCCCAGGTTGCGGGCTTGATCCTCAGTAGGGGGCATGCAGGAGGTAGCCGATCAATGATTCTCTCTCATTATTGCTGTTTCTATTTCTCTCTTCCTCTCCCTTCCTCTCTGAAATCAATAAAAATATATTTAAAAAAATAAAGTTAACTAAAAAGATTCATCCATGTGATAGCAAAAAAAAATTCTATCAGTCAATTGAAGTATACATTATATTTTTTATTACAAGAGTAAAATGTAAGAATAATTGGTAATTGTAAGAATTGCAAATTTTCTGGACAAATTTAAGAGTTTTACAGATTTAAATAGAAAAATAAGTCAATATTTAATGTAAATATTAAGGGATAATGTGTTTATCATTAGATAGCTTTAGAAATAACATTATAACCTTGTAAAGCTAATTAATTTTTATAAAATTTAAATATAGGAGCAGAATAATAGAAATTAGCTATCAGAATTTTAATCTTTGTAAAATTTTCTGGTGTTCTCTATTTATAATATCAAATAAAAACAATATCTAAAACCAATAAAGAAAAAAAGATTGTGTAGTCTTATGACACACTTTCACTGTGCTTTATTTCACACAGATTTGTTTCTTCTACCAATAATTCCCATCTAAATCATGTCATTTAAATATATCTATGTATGTATATATGCGATTCTACATATATGTACTTACATATTTTATTCCTGATTCCCTGAAATGCTCAGCACCAATTCGGGCTTTGGTCACTTCTCATTTTTGCTTACTTGGTTCAGCAGGTAATACAGAATACTAAGATGCAGTCCCTGCCTTAAGGAATGGATAACCAATGCATACACCAGCAATTAGAGTGATGTGCTACGATGGAGATCAGCACGTATTGCTACAGGAGAAGAGAGGACTGTGTCTATTCCCTGGTTAGGGGCAGAGAAGGGCCAAAGGGCAGCAGACTGAGGAGATGACCTCTTCCCCAGAGCTGCCTGGGCTCATGAATAATGGCTGCCATTCCTGAGTCAGGCTATGTTGGAGCAGAAGCATCCTTTTCTCATTACCTTGGTATCCCGGTGAGGAGATAATGTTCAGAGAGACAACCACCAGACTCAGAGTCCCCTTGATTTTTTTCTGCCAGTCCTTCAAGGTCATTTGAACAGACAGGAAAGGAGTGCCAGTGAACATGTCCCTGAGGAGTAATTGATGTTTAAGGACTAAGAAAGATAGGAAATTTCTTGAGCGACAAGAAGGAGAAGAGGAGGATTGGGGAGACTCCCACTCACTCATCCCTAATGGCTGGTATAGGGTGAAAAATTAGAATAAAACTGCTCAAATGTCCCTCTAGTCATCCCCAACCACATACCATTCCACTTAGAGAATTTCTGAAGAATTTCAAGGATCCGTGTGGGTATTCCAAACAAGTCAATGATTTTATCATTTCAAAGCAAAGTGCCCATTTTGAATATGTTTATGATAAATTGTTTATAGACTGTTTCCAGCAATTGTCCTTCAGTGGGCTTTCAGCTCTACAGCTTGAGTACATCATAAACACTCCAGCATGTCCCTAACATTTGTGTCAGTGCACGCCAGATTTACAACAAAGGGAACATTGCTGACCCAGGGCTGCTTTTTCAGTCCCTTTACAAGAGCTAGAATCATTATAAGCTCACCCAGACTGAAAGAGCCACTTGGCAGAATTCTGATATTTGAACCTTGTGAACAAAAACACTGATGTACAGGGACAAGTATCATTTTATCATAAAAATTTACAATGAGAATGAAAGCCAAAATGATTGCTTGCAATTGCTCACATGTTTTATAATTTTCCAAAATGATCTCTGCCACAGATACTGATGAGAGCAAACATGAAGGCGCCTGTTCCATGAGCATGCCGAGGGAGTGAGAACTCACAACTGTTTTGCCAGTGAGGCAGGGCCCACCCTCCCCACTCTGGTATGCACACTGGTGATGCCTCTCATCTGTGGAAGAACACGGGGGAGAATGGATTTAGGGAACATTTGAGACAAAGCAAAATGCATTAAATATTTTCCTTTGTCCTCCTGAACAGCAAAATGCAAAGATAGGAAGAGTCTGACAAATCTCTCAAATGGATGGCAAAACATTTAGTCACTTTTTGGAATATTATTTTGGTAAATAACAAACTCTTGTGGAGGTGTGGGCTGATTAGAAAAATAATTAAAAATCATTTTGGAGACAGGGATGGTGAATATTACCATTAAGGCGTATTCTTGGCCAGAAATGAGGTGTACTGGTGTGTGTGTGTGTGTGTGTGTGTGTGTGTGTGTGTGTGTGTGTGTGTGTGAGAGAGAGAGAGAGAGAGAGAGAGAGAGAGAGAGAGAGAATGAAACTGTCAAAGTATGGTGAGATGGAGAGAGAGTGAGTCCACTATCCAACCCTATGACCCTATCTTGGCTATAAATTCAATGCTTACAAAAAAAGGAATGCCAAAATATTTTGAGTAATTACAATACAGTATCATTGAAATATATCTTAATTCTCCAAAGAGAATACTTGAAGAGGGCCACATTATTCATATGTGTAGGTTCTGGGATGCTTTTGTAAATAATGAGTCTTCATATGTCTATTATACATCTGTGGAAATAGACAGACTATCCAAAGGGGGACACCCAGGCTATTTGTTCAGCTTGTTGTGTAGCAGGGGAATTAGCCCTCGTCACTTGCATTTGGCAGAGACTCATAGACAGGCAGCGGAGTGGAAAAGCCTTGGAGTGAAAAACGGTAAGTTTCTGTGCTCTGACTGGATGCTGTTGAGGAACCTGGAGGTGGGCTAACTAGAAGCATTGCATCTTATGTGAATGGTTGGAGGACCATATTTAACTTTCTCTGATTGGTACTGAGTTGGAAAAGGAAGACAAAACATAGGGAAGATGACAATTATTGACCAGGTCCTGCCTACTCTGGGCCTATTGCTTCAGAGCCGATGGGTCAGAGCTCTATGAGCATATGTGGATTGGTCATTGTTCATTTGCATATTCTCCTGGGATTTGGCAGGTTTCCAAAACTAGTTGGATACTTGAAAATGTCCCCTTCCCTTAGCCTTTTTCATCTGTCACTTGTTTAGGCTCAAGACAATCATCACCACATTAAACACCTCTGAAAGACAAACCATGACCACAGAATTTCTCCAGGCCTCAGCTTGGCTCTGACTGCACTTGTTGATTTGACCTCCTGGCTCCCCATTCTGGGCTGATCATGTTGGACTGTTTTACTGAGATTGGATACCGCACCTCTAATTCTGGGCCTTGATTCTGATAGTGGAACCTCAGAGGACCCATCTGGTAGATCCTTTCACCTCACCTCTAACTATGCTCAGACCTCACCAGCTGGACTTCCCAATCTATCCATCCATGAAGGCTATCAGACAGGGCTATTTTGTGAAGCTCAAAGAAAACCCTAAGATCATCTGGACTATTACGATATGGTACATGCTTAACAATCAATATTTAAAGAATGGAGTTTATGAAGATAAAAAGTGGGAGCACCATACTCAAAGAACAAGAGAAAAAAAGAGCCAGGGGCTGGGGACACTGTCAGGACCACTACAAAATTGCCTTCTAGGTGTGACATAAACAGAAATACCAAAACTACACTTAGTCCACTTTATCTAAATCCATAAAGCAATTGTGTTACCAAAAAAGGGAGTTCCAAAAATATTTTATTTTAATTTCTATGTAAACTTTCTAATCAAAAGCCAGGCTGCCAGTCTGGGAGGTGTATTCCCAAGGCTGGCCTGAGAAGGAAGGAATGTGGTTCATGAGGCCCCTCTGCTGTGTTTTTTGATGTTATATTGCTTTGCTGGGAAGTTTCATTAGTTTTTAAAATGGTATCATTTACAAGCAAGTCCTCATGCAATCTAGAGTCCAGCTAGGCTGAAAACTTGTTGACATCCTATTACCCACCATAAACTCTCTGCTTAGGAAGGAAATAGAGTTTTGCTTCTCCTTTTAAAAGAGTAAACAGGAAAAAAGAAGAGGAGAAAAACGAAAGACTGAGTTTAGACAGTGCTCCTTGCAGAGGGTTTAGTCATCAGGATGCCTAGGACTGGATGACTCTTTTGCAGGCAATGAATTCTCAGTTTCCTCTGAATTGTTTTCCAACTGAATGCTGTTTTCTTCCTTTTTGCAGAAACCTAGGCACCAGGTGGTTTCATACCTGAAAGTGATATTAATCCATGCTCCAGGTTCGCCCCCTGACAGTTTACAGAGAGGATGGGTGGCCGGATTGTGCTGGCGAAGAAGCTCTTTCCTCACCAATGGCTTCTGCAGAGCCCAAACTATTGATCCATCATATGATGAAAGTAACAAGGAACAATGGGGACTAGAAGAAACCATTGAAATTGGTTGCTTAGAAAAACGTAACATTCGAGTTGAATAATCTAGGAGTGAAAGGAGAACTGAATGGAAGTAAAAATAGTCAGTGGGGGAAATAAAGCTCTGTATGAAGCTGTTTTCATTAGGTAACATAACTTATTTATAAGCTCTATTGGTAAGGTTAAAGATTGCAGGCTGCTACCCACACCAGTGGGAGAATACTCGCTGGCATGTGGAGCGACACAGGCCCTGCCCTAAAGCAGCTTGGGCCCTGGGTTTGGGGCTCTGGGGTGGGTAGAAGTGTTTATGTAGGAGCACACACCTCCTCTTTGAATTCCTCTTATCTCCTGAGGCTCTTGACATGGCAAATAAAGGCAGTAAGATAATTGTGTTTTAAAAAATACTCCTAGTATATGACTAGCAAGAAATCTGTGGGTTTACAGTTTAGTCACACTCAGCCATCAACTTCCTCCTCCGTCTCATCTCAGAGTTTTAATATCCATTGATGAGCCGTGCCAGATCAGCTATTTCACTGGACTGTAAAATGGTGATTCTTTATTCCTACTGCTCCTTTAACATTTACTAGATGGTATTCTTCTGTAAAAAAAATTCCTTTTATAAAATTTATTTTTTACATGTGTTCCCTTTGTGACAGCAAGTGATGTGTGGGTTGATTTTTTTGACAGTTGCTACAAATCAGTGCAATAACATTTTAAACATGCTACCCATTCAAGTCAGTGTCTCTCTTCCCTCTTCCTACTCTTTTTTTTAAACCAAAGACACAGTGTTAGGTGCTTTAATTGTTTATAATTTAATATCCACCTATCTAATAAATATTTATTTATTTAGTGCCTACTATGTGCCAGCCACTCTTCCAGGGGCTTGGACTACACCAGTGAACAGGAAAAAAAAAATCCCTACTATTATCATAAGCTTAATTTAGGAAGAGAAAGGCAGATAACAAACATAATACATAAGCAAAATATAAATGTTAAGTGGTGATAAGTGTTATGGGGGGAAATAGTAAGGAAGAGCAAAGGGGTTGGGGCAAGGAAGAAAGAAAGTTTGCAATTTTAAATAAGATTGATAGGATCCCTGAGAAGGTGATATTTGAGTTAAAGATCCAAGGCATGCTAACATCTGGAATAAGGCACTCTACTTAAAGGGAACAGCATGTGCCAAGGCCCTGAGGCAGGCATGAACCTGGCTTGTTTAAGCAACAACAAGGAAGCCAGCAAGGTTAGAGGGAAGCTTAATAAGGTCATAGAAGAGGAAGGGGAAGCAGATCCTGTGGTATATTTCTTGTAGGCCACTGTCAGGATCTTAGCTTTACTTCAAGTGACATGGATAGCTATTGGAAGATTTTGAGTAGAAGAGTGATATTATGTGACATATTTCACCAGGGTCTCTTTAGCTGCTGATTATTTCAACAGTCAAAGAGAAGCCTGCTACTCCTTTCTTTTTTTACACAAGAAAAAAAATCAAAACTCACTGAGGTTAATAATTGATATGCTCCAGGTCACCACCTATCAAGGAGCAAAGCCATAATTCAATTCAGGTCATTAATTATCTGTTTATTACAGTGGTTCTCAACCTTTCTAATGCCACGACCCTTTAATACAGTTCCTCATGTTGTGGTGACTCCCAACCATAAAATTATTTTCGTTGCTACTTCATAACTGTAATTTTGCTATGGTTAATGAATCGTAATGTAAATATCTGTGTTTTCCGATGGTCTTAGGCTCTACAGCAGCAGTTCTCAACCCACAGGTCACGACCCACAGGTCACGACCCACAGGTTGAGAACCGCTAGCAGGGTTGCCTAAGACCTTCGGAAAACACAGATATTTACATTACGATTCATAACAGTAGCAAAATTACAGTTATGAAGTAGCAACGAAAATAATTTTATGGTTGGGAGTCACCACAACATGAGGAACTGTATTAAAGGGTCGCAGCATTAGAAAGGTTGAGAACCACTGGTTTATAAAATGGAGCAGACTAACAGACCTTGTTATTAAAGAACAAGGGTGGTTATCTGTGCTAAGGGATGGTACAGCTTCCCAGCCCATGGACCTCTGAAGATGTGTTTTCTGTTCTCGTCTCTGTTTGCCAACAAAAGTTTAGCACTGAGCAAAACTATGCTATTAATCTCTCTCTTCTTTTTTTCATTGAAGCATCTCATCATTCCAAAAGATGACATTTCTAAAATCGTGAGTGCCTCAAACTTAAGGCCATAGAGCATGTCTCTTTAAAAGACAGTTTCATGAGCTGTAAAAAGTAATCATGGTTTGTCAAGTCAGCAAATGCCTCCCCTTCAGCCTTCTAACCATCACTAATGCCTTTTTTGGAGAGATCATGCTTTTGTTATTTCACTTCTCAAAGCTGTTGATGGAGGAGAATGATTTCTTTACTAGAGGACCCTGCATGTCAGCCCTGACCACTTGGGACTACTAAGAGAATCTTACCAACAGTTTCTTTTCAGCCTCTCTGCTGGGGGGACAGGCTGCTGACCAAGAATTGCAATAGCATTTGGAAGATGGTAAGTTCCACAAAATAATCTAAGGGAAGTCCAGGTTCAAAAAAGTCAAGTGATAATTTTGGTAAAAAATATTTTTGTAGTCTTTTCGGCATTACAGCAGTCTATTAGAGAAAAATCAGCTTGCTAGCATAACTAATACAAAAATAAGCATGTTCCCTTTTTAAAAACAATAACACATAAGCAATGCCATATTTGACAGTATACTGGAAATGTAAGCATACTTTTTGTACTCAAACTATATAAATTTGAAAACAGATTTGTACTTGTTATTGAGTCTCTAATACTGAATGCTCTGCTTGGAGGAAGAATTCTTTATAAGTAAGGGAAGGGCCATGTTCTGTCATTTAGCTGGAATAAGAGAGTGTAAATCCCAGATTCCTGCATTGCCAAAATACCCATTTGGATGAGGGGCATAACCATGTGGCTCATGCCAGTGCATCCAGCTCTGTAGCTGAGCCAAGGTTACAAAGCACGCTCACCAAAAGATCTTCTTTGGGGCTCATAATGAGCCATGAAAGGACTACTATCTCCTCTTTCTTACAGCAAAACAATAGGCTCGGAGAAGTGAGCGACTCACCTGAGGATACTCAGCAAATAAGAGGTAGAGTTTGGATTTTAACTCAGGCCTCTGAGTCTATAGCCCATGAACATTAGGCACCTGCACTGTAGGTGTGGCATCACTATAGTTCTGATTTAACAAAGCAAACTGCATATCACCCCTATGATCCTTCTCAGTTGTCGTTTGGTTGTTGAAGATGCATTCGGTGGCCTGTTTTATATGTCTGAAATGACGCCCAGGCATAAAGCCCTGGAGAGTCTAATGAATTGGAAGTCACAGTTGGGCCCTATTTGGGGAATGTAATAGGTCTCAGTCTTAATGATTTAGCTCATCAGCCAACTACAAAAGTTTTCTACCAAGCTGTTGCTTTCCAACAGAGCCTTAATCATTTTTCTGAATCATTCTGTGGGGAAAAACTTGTTCAGTGATCAAAAGAGTTTATTTTATATTGCCTACTATATTCTTACCTTGGAAATTCACAATGCACTTGGCAAAGAAAAACCCCTGGATATCCCACAACAATAAACAAACAAATAAACAAAAACAATCTATTTTGTTTAGTACACAATTTTCTAACCTCACTTGAACACAATCTTTGTTTGTCTGTGCGATCTCTATTAACATTTTGGAAACTCTAATTCCTTGCTTTGGCAAATCTACCAAAGACTTCTCTCTAGAATACAAACTTCATTGGAAGAGAGCTTTTTGTTTCCCTTGCTTAATACTGACTGTTCACTTTCTAGAATAGTGCCTGCCAATAGAACTGGTCATTGAATATAATTTGAATGAATATATAGAGCCTTGTCCTTAATTTTAGCCTTGGTTTTCCAATGTTCTGGATAAACTACCCAAATGGAAATAATCTATAACTAATAATTTAATGTCAATTGAACAAAAACCTTTGATGGATACATTTATGCCAAAATCTTCAAATCAAATGACTAAAAATGATCTTTTCTATACTGCTTATAATATTAAAAGGTAAAGGCTGTAGTTAACTAGCTACAGATCAAATTCAAATACCAAACTAAGTATTTTTCACATGGTAACTGTAAGACACCCAGATCTTTGGAAGAAAAGTGCAAACTTTGATCATTCTGATACCCTGCACACAGACGCCAAGAATCTTTATATTGAAAACAGCTGCTTGACTGGCAATTTTTCATACATCTTCCAAATTCTGGGTGTAGGGAGAACTTCATTGCCATAAATCTTTCATGGAAAGGAAAATGGTAATAAGTTTTCTCTTCTTTGAATGGGTGTTGTGAGAATTCGAAATATTTTCAAAGAAAACAGTATAGACTACACAAAACCAAAATCTGGTTGATTCAACCTCATTAGCGAGGGATATTTTTTAAAAGTTTAGAGCAAAACAGGCCTTGGAGATCATTCAGTTCAGGGCCTTCATTTACTGAATGAGTGAAGAGACTCAAAGTAATTTAGTGACTTTTCCCGAGTTCTGTAACTTGTGCTCATGGTGGTGGGATTAAATAGAATTCTGTAGGTTTCAAGACACCTCTCTCCCCAGTTTTGCTGTCTTTCTCATCATATGGCTTTTCTGAGAGTTTTCTTGTGTATGTGGCCCTCGGGTAATCAGGAAAGTACTCGGGAAAGTACTCAGAAGTAGGAAGCCCCTGGAACTATATACTCGTAACTCTACCACCTCACTTCCCAGGTGAGAAAATGCAGAGTTCAAGTGTGAGCAGCAGGGATAATTATCCAGTGAATTCCGTATTCTTTAGAACAGCACTTTCTAAAGAACTTCCTGCAGTGTTGGAAATCTCTAATATGGTAGCTATTAAGCACTTGAAATGTGGCCAGTGCAACTGAAGAACTGAGCTTCAATTTTAATTTAAATAGGGACAGGTGGCTAGTGGCTACCATATTGGACAACAGGACTGTAGAGAGCTGGTCTAGATATATTCCACTCACTGGGCTTGTCATATCTCCACCAGGATTTGGTTATACCAAAACTACCAAAATGTACCATTTCTTATAGCATTGCATTATATGTTTTATAAACACCAGTAGTTCAATATGAGGAAAAAGAGAAAACACATCTACATTTGTGATTTTACAAGTAATACTAGATCCAACATAAAAGTCATCACAAATAGTCATTTTGCTTCCAATGAATCTACCTTTTCCGTAATCCTGGTAAGGAAGTAAAGCCTGCCTTTTACATTTTAACTGTTCAAATGATATCTAAAATGAATACTTTACAGATTATTTCTAAGTATATCCTCTAAATAATTTGTAAAGGCCAATTTCTTAGCCTCTTTTCCCTTAACACCTTGCAGATACATGCTGATCACATCATTAAGAAAATAGCCAGGGGATTTTACTCTCTTCTGCAATGTATTGTCTCAGAAGCTAACTTAGACATCTCAACTTGCTCACCACTTAGCTGCATCCTGTATCCAATTAGTTTCAGTAAATTATTAGAATAAAGGAGCATTGTTGAATCAAGAGCTGCATGCAATATTTAGATTTACAAACTCATACAGTATAAAGGCTTCCTAAGAAGCTTTTATGTTTCCATCGGAAAGACTGAATCCTTCAAATGATATAATTGATCTTGACATAGATAGTCAGCTACAGAGAAGTCAGGCAATGGGCACTCAGAGAACTAATTCAAATGCGGTGGCAGGATGCTAGCTCCATGTTAGGGCCTAATGGACTCAAAAGATCAACGTTTTTTATTTTCACATGCTTTACCAGACAATTTGGCTCCCATCTCCCAAGAGAAAAGAAAAAGTTTTAACCAGATAAAATTCGCCTATGTAAACATTTCTCTCCTCTTTGGGTGGCTGAATCTCTTCTTAAAATATCTTTGATGTCTTTGTAGAAGCCAAGAATGATCTACTGATAAAATACTCTCTTTGCCACATTTGTAGTAGGAGAAAGTTAATGCATATCAAAATTGGAATTTCAAGATTTGTCGTATTTTGTCTAAGCATCTCTGCTTGATATTGGCGAAGGTCACAGCTGGAAATCTGAAGGGAAGCTGCAGACGTTGTCTCTAGAGAATTTGTGGTAAAAACTGTCTCAGAAGCAATCTGACCACAGAGATGAGAAGACTGGGTCCTGTGAGCACAGAGAACTACGTATGGACCTTTCTTTGGACACAGATGAAAGAGAATAAAGCAAATTGTAACAAAGTTCTAAAAGTTGAGACACTCTTTGATGTGATTCATTAATTTAAGGAAAGGGGAGAATCATACATAAATTACTTTAAAAAATCTTTGTTACATTATGAACTTTTTAAATATCTGAACCAAGATTCCTAATATGAAAAGAACTCTCTCTCTCTCTCTCTCTCTCTCTCTCTCTCTGTAGATAAATATTAGTAGATGAATATAGGTATTTGACAACTCGAATATCAAATCATTGAGTCAATTCTCCAGGTATTCCTGCAGGGAGTATTGTTTTCCCCAATCAAACAACAAAGATAGATATTTGAATATTTTACTGACTTGTGAATACAGATCATTACTTCTAACAATCAGGCAGAAAATAGCATCTCGGTTCAATGTGATGCTGCATGGTATATAATAACAAGCTGCTTTGAAACATAATTACTTTTATAGAAATATACCCTTTCACATTTTGTTTTGTTGACAAATAGACCAAGAAGCTGCCAGAGAAGTGTGGAGGGAACACTTTACTCAGAAGCATATGCCTCACGTTAGCCAAGAAAGAAGAAAAAGTGATTAATGTGTAAGTATGTATCACGAAGCCCTTAATCAGAAAGATATACAGATATTTCTTTTCCATAATCATGAGACCTGAGATTTTTCTTAAGGGAAATGTTCCAACATGAGAAAGAAAATACATAGTTCAAAAAGTCCACGTTTTCAATTTACTGCCACATGGTTTAAATTATCTATGTATTTATTAAGGGCACTAAATAGGCAGCTTAATTTAGGCAGAAGGGTCATTCAAGTTGAGAAAAATCATGTTTAATCCCTTAGCTCACTACAGGTTGATTGTGCTTTTTAAATGCATACAGTCTCAGCTAACAAATTCCCCATGCTAAGAAGGTCCCCTGTCTGCTTCTAAATTTGTGGGCTGCCAATAACAATGGAAACTTGTTAAGCTACTGGCTCCAGGCCCAGCCAATCTGGGCATCTTCCAGAATTAGGGATTTGCCAGTTACTTTCTCTTTATGTTGCCAATGTGCTTGTCTCCAATTTGGAGGTCGCCCTCTCTGTTCCTGGCAAACCACATACTTGTTACATTACTATAGGTTAGAAACAAAAGGGCCAAGGCAGCAGAACTTCTTTCCTTGCATGATAAGTCTGCCTTGGTTTTTCTCTCAGAATGGGGAATACAGTAGGTCTGAGGGGAACCATGAAGAGGACATGGTTAGATGTAAGGGACTACAAATTGGAACACTTCTGGATATTTGATGGTATTACAGAATTATAATTTTTATGGCACCATAATGAAATAGTTATTTTTTATAAAGAGCCCTTATTTATTTCAGAAATACAGCATGAAATATTTTATATCAAATCATATGTCCACAATTTGTTTCCAAATAATATAAAGTGATAAAATAGATGGGGAGTATGGATGAGAGAAGATTGGCCATGAATTGATAAGTGTTGAAGGTAGTTGATGGATACATTTGGGTTCATTAAATAATTATGTTTATTTTTATATACATAGTTGACATACATAATTCAAACAAAAACAACAACAAAAAACACTAAAGGGGAGAAAAGTGCCTGAGAAGAATACAACATCCTCATTTAGCCTTTTCTGGACTATTGGACTGTCAACAAATCATGGGGAAGTAGGGTGAGAGTCTAAGAATCCTTTAGAAACCGGCTTTCAACCTTTGTTCAGCATTTATGAAACAGTGCTTTGAGTGATCCATGCTGTGCACTAAGTGTTATAGCAGACTCTAGTGTTTATTTATTGCATCATACTCTGTTCTGTCAAACATGCTGACTGAAATCCATAGGCCGAGAAACTCCCTCTAGATGGCTTAGACCATGGTTGGAGTTTATCAGCCTCTCTCCTTGGGTTTCTTGACCTCCATGTCATCCCATGCTCACAGGACTAACATGCCCTGAGTCATTTCTTAATGGCCTTTATACACAGCAAAAATGGATTCTTTGCGTGGATATGGCTCCAAATGCAAATAAGCAGCCTTTAAATTCCATCTATTTTTATTTTCAACCCACCCCATGTGACCAGACAATGGCAGGAAGCCTTTCTCCCAGTGACCCCATGGCAGCCTTCCTTCCTCCTAGGCCTGTTACTATGGCTTCAGTTCTCATTGCCCTCCATGTGCTTTACGTAGCCCCTTTCAGGACCTCCCTAGGTTCTGGCCTGTGTCCTTCCCTGCCTTAGTGGTTATGTTAACTACCACAGAATACTTAAGCAAGCCAAGCGTTGTCAGGCAAAAACTTGAGCCACAGCTCCAGACATAGGCCTCTTGGTCTCTTGCACCCAATTCTGGGGGTGTAAGGAATTCTGCTTCCTTAGGGAAAGCAGCTGCTGCGAGCCTCATTGTGGAAATTAAATGTTGGCTTCATCTTAAATAGTAGATATTCTGAGCTTCAGATTTTGACATCAGAAGCCCTTAGGAGAAACACAACAGACACCAACTAAACCAAATAATCAAAGTTAAAATTATAAATAATAAAACATAGCAACATCATTTACCCCCAGACATAATGCACTCAGAAGGACATATCACTTCTGGAACATTCTTGAAAAATGCATAACCTCAATCTAATTATAAGAGACATTAGATAAACCCAAATTGAAGGACATTCTATAATATAACTGATCAGTATTATTCAGGTATCAATATTTTTAGTCCCCCCATGAGGTCTAGGAGACTTGAAAACTAGATGCAAGTGGAATCCTGAATTGGATGCTGAGACAAAATGAGAATATTAGTGGAAAAACTGATAAAATCCAAGTAATGTCTGTAATTTGATTATTGTATTAAACCACTGATACTTTATTTTGGTAATTGTCCTATGATTATATAAGATATTAATTTTAGGAGAAGTTGACTGAATAGCACATAATAATTCTCTGTAGTATATGTGTAATTGTTCTGTAAGTCTAAAATTATTTCAAAATAAAAATTTAAATAAACACAACCGACAGACAAACAAAAAAGCTCCTATGACATACTCTGGTCCATCGTGTAATATTTTCCTCCCTGGTTTGGCTTGAGGCACCTCTACCTGAATAATAACCCAAGCAGAGGTTCTTGAGATAAAAGGAAGAAAGACGTATGTTATAAGAATAAATTGTCATTAGATACCAAGAGACTGAAATAGCAGAACAAGTCTGAGCAGATGAAATCATACATCTCCAGCACCAGTTTTGTGATTGCTGGCTCAGTGCTCCTATCAGGCCCTAACTCAGTCTCAGTGCTAAGTGTAGCCTTGCAACACTAATTAATTCAAATATGTCTGCATATTTCATCCAAAACAAGACGTGAAAAATCACCAGTGGTTCTCAGCTTGAACCTAATTTTGAATGAAGGGAAAGAACTGTTCTGCAAACGCTCTCCGCTTTCCTCACAGCACATGATGAGCACTGGGGCTCTTTGCAGAAGTCCCTTACGGTAAAAACAAAACAAAGCGCAGTGCTGATTCCAATAAACTTGCAGTCAACCCTAGCCCAGAAGCAAAATCCCATGCAGAGAATATAAGCCCTTGTTTCTCACAAATCTAAAAGAGAAAAAGATTTGTGAGTAGAGCTTTCAGCTGTGCGAATAGACCATTGTTTATCAAGCATCTTGTTAAAAATTTTCTTTAAAATTTGTTTTTTCCACTGAAAACTCTGATTTTTTTTTTCTTATTTGCCTATCAATAGCAAAAATTAGAGTTCCAAAACCAGAAAGTTAATGTAGAGAACGAGCCGGGGGAGGGGGGGGGAAAGAGAGAGAGAGAGAGAGAGAGAGAGAGAGGAAAACTCACTATGAATTCAAACAAACCTATAGCCAATGGCATCAGCACTTAGCCAACTCCAGTTTGTCCATACTCCATTAAAATGTCACATTAGGAGTTTACTAAATCTTTTTTAAAATTTCTTTATTGTTGAAAGTATTACGTATGTCCCATTTTCCCCCTATTGTTCTCTCCCAGCCTGCGCCCCCGCCCCCATTGCTTGTGTCCATTGGTTATGCTTATATGCATACAAGCTCTTTGGTTGATCTCTTATCCCCCAGGAGTTTACTAAATCTTGATTTCTTGTCAGGTTAGCCAAGGTTTCACTATCTGAAGCTAACATTTCTAATGCTTACATCTCAAAGGCTGAGCAAAACAGGGATCCTAGAAGAAAGAAGCAATTACACAATGCTCTCTGGATTGCTCATCTTTTGGTTTCTAAGACCTCAGTTGCAAGCTATGGCAGATTGCTAATTGTATCCCCAAAGCTCTTCTCCCAGTTTTAGCTGAGCACTTGGCTATCCAAGAAAACTTGATTTTCTCTCCTCTCTTGCAGCTAGAGGAAACCAATAGGATGTGATTTTGAATGGCATGTGCCACTTTTGGATCTTGCGTTTGAAACAATTGCTTTAGGTACTACCAGATTACTTCCTCCTTCCCGTTATCTGTATAATAATGAGAATGGGCTAGTCACTTTGAACCCAGAAATGGAAGCCATGTGTTTGGAATGTTGGAGCCACCCCAACAGCCCTGACCATTCTTATCTGAGCAATAAAATGAGAGACAAATTTCCATCTGATTTAAAATACAGTATTGTTATAGAAGCTTGCTTCAACCCTAACTAACAATCTCATGGTTTGTAGTCAGAGTCTGGCCTAAAAATCCATACATGATTTCTTAGTAACATGGATTCACTCTTTATCTTTAGCATTGAGAATGGGCAAAGTGTAACTAAGCCAGCTTTCAGAGAAGTTACCCCATGAAGTATTCATTTCTAGATGTTCATTCTAAAGAAATACTGAAACAAAAAAATTAACATGTTATTCTTTATGAACCTAAGAATTGAACTCTATCAACTTGAACAACAATAATGGAATGATTAATTGAAATATGGGCTAGTACATACATTTTATCTTATTCCAGAAAGAATTTAAGTGTGACCCCTGAATAAAAGAAATGTTTCTGTATGTGTGTGTATGCACACATGTGTGTTCACCATGTGCCCCAATGGCTTTATTAAATTTGCAGCCAGATGATTTTTTTATTTAAAAATAGTTTGACTTTTCTATTTGACTGCAGTCCTAGGCACTCTCCTATCTAATAAAGAGGGAATATGCTAATTGACTGTCACACCCTCAAAGATGGCGGTGCCCACAGCCACAAGATGGTGGCGCCCAGTCCCCTCAGCCCTGCCAGGGCGGCAGGCATGCAGCATGGCTGGGCCCACCCCCAGGCAGGTCCGGCTGCTCCACACATCTGCCTCTAGAGTCCCCCAGTCCCCTCAGCCACCCAGCCGCCCAGGGCTAGCCTGAGACACAGGCAAGCCTTGAATGGCGGCTGCCCAGCCACCCAGGGCCGCCTGAGGATTGCACTGCTGGCAATGGCAGCAGCAGAGGTGTGATAGGGCGTCACCTTCCCCTGATCGCTGGGTCGCCTCTCACCTGAGGGCTCCTGGACTGTGAGAGGGGACAGGCCAGGCTGAGGGACCCCCCTCCAGTGCAAGAATTTTCATGCACCGGGCCTCTAGTTATTTAATGATATATATTTGAAATCATGACTCTCTTTGATTATTGTAAATGTCAGTAGGATGGTAGACACAAACAAGAAGATTCTCCAGGGCTCTTAAAATTTAAAAAAATATTAAAAAATTTAGAATCATAATTCCTAGTTATTTTTTCCACCAAATCCTAACAGAGTATAACTTTTTTTCTTTATTGATTAAGGTATTACATATGTGTCCTTATCCCTCCATTGCCCCTCCCATCCCACTGCCGTTCATGCCCTCACCCCACTGGTGTCTGTGTCCATTGGTTATGCTTATATGCATGCATACAAGTCCTTTGGTTGATCTCTCCCCCTTAGAGCATAACTTTTTGATTAGATAGTTAACTAAGTATTTTTAATGTATCTTTAGTTCCAGGCTTTAACCACCTGATGTTTAGAATAACTCATCTTTTTACCTCCCTACTTCTTCTGGTAACATTTTCTCCCAACTTTTTATTTTGAAAAATTTTAAACCTACAAAGTTGAAAGAATAGTATAATGAACACCAGCATACTTTTCACCTAATCTTTCTTTTCTGCTGGTCCATTTAAAAGTAAATTTCAAGCATAATTTTTAATGAAATAAAAAGTGATTATAACATCAATATAAATTGAATAACATCAATGAAAAAAACAATGGTTAACTATGAAAATACCAACTAATGGTCATTTCTGAATGGTAAGGCTATAATTTTTTTTCCTGTGTTTTCCAAAGTTTCCAGAAAGAAACAGCTTGAAAACCCTATACTATATTGAACCAATAATTCATTTAGAAGTTTGATTAAAATGTACTACTACTATATGTTACAATTATTTTTATTTTGTGAATGTAAACAATATGAAGTGGAGTGCCAGCAGCATGATAAATATTCAATTACACCCTCAGGATGATAGTATTTTTATACCAATCAAAATGTGATCATCTATATCTTTTTCATTCAGCTGAATAGATATCCATCTTAGCTTTCACACATGCCTTAATCAGTGCTTTGGAGAGCTGTGACTTATGGTGACACCTCCTGAAATGACTCACACATAATCCTTACTTGGTTTTCTCTAAGACCAATACCATGAAGGAATCTTTGAACGGTTTTGTTCAGGATGAAGCTATTGCCATAAGTTTTTGCCACAATTATTAAAAGTCTTTTTGTATGAAAATCTGTCTAGTGTTTTGGTTCACAGAATTTCTCAAATAAAGTGGTTCTTCAATGCTGGCTGTGTATCAGAATCACCATTTCAAATATTTAGGGCCTCAATGTTCATCCCAGACCTGTTAAGGCATAACATGTTTGTGTGTGTATGTCTATGTGCTTGCATGTGTGTAGTTATGTGTGTAGCTATATGTGTATACATGTGTGTATGCATATGTGCATATGTCTGTATGTATATCCATATGCACATATGCATTCCAGCTCCCAATTGATGTTGATGTACATTCAGGTTTGAGGACCACTACTCTAGACACATGTTTCCATTCCAAAGATAAAGAGTCCACATTGTTTTCTCAGTTCAAGACTGAATATCAGACATATTCAATAAAGGCTCACTGAATGAGTGAAAGAATGAATGGATGAATGCCAATTCTCAGAACTTTGGAACCTTCCCTAATCACTAATGTTGACCATGTAGAACTATAAAGTGTTGCTCAAGTTACCTGATTGTTATTGTACATCCATGTTCACAAAATAATTAAGTTCAGTCTTGAAAACCGTAGAGAATACAACTCTCAAATCATTATAAAGAAGGGGAATCTTTTATAAATAAAGAGAAAGAATGCTTGTAATCTATATTTTGAACAAGTATCATACAATAGATTTTGAATGCCTAATATAGACTATTTGTAAGTTTAATATATCTTAATTAATAAAAATAATTGGTTTTTAAAAACAATCCAAAAACCCCAGTGGTTTTAATTCCAGTATGCCCAAGAATCACCTCCAGGGCTTACTTTGAGCTACTGAGTCTGATTTCAGATCTTTTCTGACATTAGTATCACAAATGACACACACAAGGACTGGTGGTGTGAGGATACTCAGACAGCCTCCCATCATCTCCTAAGTGTAATTCACAAGTGACGAGAAGCTTGACAGCCATCTGAATTCTACAGCAGGACCGAGGACCCCAAGAAGAGCACAGACAAAGCCAAGTGTGTGCATTGTGTGCCTTCATTTAGCCTTTTGAATTGTTAGGAGAGTTCTCAACAAGGATCAGAGCCATTGTTTTTAAGAGACATTAATAGTTTTCAGTTTTTGCTGAATCTGCTTTGTGTCTTAAGTGCTATACAACTCTTACCTCAAAACTGAGGAGACATCATGGAAAAGAATACTCTTGAACCAAAGTTGCTGAGATTGGCACCATGATTTGTAATCCAGAAGGAGAAAGCCAGTTTTTCATTCCTATAACCCCATCCAGCCCCACCAGCCCCACATCCCATTCAAGGGCCTGCTCAACACCCTGTTGTAGGCAGTCTGAACTCTGCCACTTCCTCCACTTTCCTCTCCTAACACTAAGCCCCATCTCCCCAAAACACCACAAAACCAAAGGACTGTAATGAACACAGATGACACACAAGGCCATGTGTGACCAACTCAGTTTCTGTAGTCACACAGTCCTGGGTTCCAGTTCCCACTGGTCACTTACCACTGGTCACTTACCACCTTGAGCAACTTATTTCAACTCCCTGATCCTCATTTTCCTCATGGCTGGTTTCTTAGTGGTTAGAACATTGGCCTTCAGACAGAAGGGTCTCAGGTTTGATTCCCGATCAAGGGCATGCACCTCAGTTGTGGGCTCCATCCCTGGCCCCAGTGGGGGCATGTGTCAGAGGCAACCAGTCAATGTGTCTCTCTCACATTGATGTTTCTCTCTCTCTCCCCACTGCTCTTCCTTTAAACACTATATCCTTGGGTGAGGATTTAGAAAAAAAACATCAGCTTTGAGATTTAAACAATGCAATAAATTCAAAGCATGCAGTGAGGTTCTAGTGAGCTCTCAACACTAAGCTCTCAGTAAAATGGAAATAATAGTAATAATCCTAGAACTGGTAGTAAAGATAGATGCCGATGCACTGTTTCATCATGTAGTTTATCAAGCTTTCCACAAGAAAAGAACACAGAAAATTCTTATTTCCTAAAAATGAGTTTCAAACCAATACTTGGTAAGCAGGCTTCTAGATACTTGTACACCCGACGGGCCTTCTAAACAAATTCCTGACTTACTTGTAGCACCTTGTTCTCTTTCAAAGTCTTCCATTCCATTGATGTTACTCTGAAGAATGAGGCATCTTTTTCTATTTAACCTAGTCAATGTAGCTACTCTGAAAGGGGGCAAACACTGCCTATAATCCTGGACACTCTTGCAAGGCCCCATAAGTCTCATGTGTCCTCTGGCTGCATAAGGAGTCACCAATGACGTCAGCCAGATAGCTGCCACCACTCACAACCCCCAGGCTGCTGAAACTGAAAGGGTCTCCACTTTCTCTTTCTTAGTTGCTGATGGAAAATTTGGAGTCCCTTGTGTTGGGGAGTGTGGGGGAAGGACCCAGCTAAGAAAGGGAGTCAGCAGAGAGAGGAGGCAGTGGTGCCAGCTATTCATGTGTCTGTGACTCACCAAGGACAATGTGGGCATTGTTTAAAATCACATAGAAATTGTCCTACACGGCCCTCAATCTTATTAGCTGTGTAGTCACTTTTCCACATTCATCATTCAAACTGACATGAGTAAATAATACCACATGTGGTAGTGATGACAGTTGTCTCCATAATGTATTCGTCTCAAGGTACTCATGGTTTCTGCTGAAAAAGAAGTGTCAGTGAATGACTTAAAAAATTCCGCAGTCGGGATAGCTGACTATCTTTAAGAGGAGCAGTATTAAAACTCAAAAACGTATGTTGGGAGAGGCTGAGGGCAGGCAAGAGTGGTGAGTTGTGCTCTCAGCTTGAAGCCTTATGACTTTGATGAGACAGAAAAAATTAGTAACACTCACTCTCTGCACGTTTCACACTACACACATATAGTCCACTTCCACCTGTCACTTTCATTTTTGCATAAACTCAAACAATCTTTATTGAAATTAGAGATAATCCTTAAGACAAGCATACCCTTTCTTAGCACCCTCCCTCCAGGCACATGGTTTGTGCCTACTTTTTTTGCTACATGCAGGAAATCCCAGGATAAAGATATAGCTGGGTCCTAACTAGAGTATAGTAGGGTCTAGGGAGAGGATTCACAAATAAACCAGGACCACAAATTGAAACATATATGTCAGGTCCAAATCCCAGGTAAATATTATGTGTATATAGTTGAAAAAATGTATCCATCCTTTTAGAGCAGTCATAACACTTTTGAAATGATTATTCTAAAAAGATACATCCTGGTTGGGGAAGTTGGGGGAGAAATGTGGTTGCCAAGGAAGACTGATGGCAATCAAAGATCATGACAATGGTAAGATGCCAATGGTCAGTGAGTCCAGAACTTACCAAAGCAGAAACAGGGGCACCTTTTGCGGGGGCAGAGGGGGGCGGGGAGGGGTGGGACAAACACATGGATCAGAATAAGATCATCTGACATAAATTTACAAGCTTGATAGATTAAACACAAAATAATCCTTTCCAGCCCTGGCCAGTTTGGATCAGTGGTTAGAGCATCAGCCCGCAGACTGAAGGGACTTGAGTTTGATTCCTGGTCAAGGGCACATACCTCGGTTGCAAGTTTGATCCCTGGCCCCGGTTGGGGTGCATGTGGGAGGCAACCGATCAATGTGCCTCTCTCATGTGGATGTTTCTCTCTCTCTCCCAACCCCTAACACTCTCTAAAAATCAATGGAAAAAATATCCCCTGGTGAGCATGGAAAAAAAAAATCCTTTCCACAGTTGATTCTTTTTTTTTTTAAAATATATTTTATTGATTTTTTACAGAGAGGAAGAGAGAGGGATAGAGAGTTAGAAACATCGATGAGAGAGAGACATCGATCAGCTGCCTCCTGCACGCCCCCTACTGGGGATGTGCCCGCAACCCAGGTACATGCCCTTGACCGGAATCAAACCTGGGACCCTTCAGTCCGCAGGCGACGCTCTATCCACTGAGCCAAACCGGTTAGGGCAACACAGTTGATTCTTAAAGATTTGGTTGCAGCAAAGCTTAAGAAAATGTTCCTGAACTTGACTAACCATCTGTAACACCTGGAAGTGTTTTTATAACCCTTGCCCTGCCCTGCTCAATCAGTATTGCATCAGAGGTCTTGGGAATCTATTTTTTAAAAGCCAGAAAATTTGTCTAGAAGTTGGTTTACAGAATAATTATATTGGCTCTACTAGGACTACTAGCTAATCTATAAGAGTTGATAGACTGAGTAAGGAGTGAGCTAAAAGCCCAGCCAAGCTCCCCCTAGTCATGGCTACTACCAGACGTGAAACTTTTGAGGCATGAACAGTCTAGTGAGAATTGTTAGTGTTTGCTCTCTCAACAGTAATGTCTGTGTGTGTGTGTGAGAGTGTGTGTGTGTGTGTGTGTGTGTGTGTGTGTGTGTGAGAGAGAGAGAGAGAGAGAGAGAGAGAGAGAGAGAGAGAGAGAGAGAGAGCTGTGATCTGCAGTGTGGACGTTCATGAGCGGAGTGATACAACTGAAGGGGACATCACGGCTTTAAAGACTCTCAAAGTTGGATGAGCTATCTAGTCTGTGCCTCCACCCAATGAGAAGTCCCCTCAACAACATGCCTGCAGACCACAACTCAGTCTTTGAATATATCTAGAGACAGGAAACTCACTTCCTCCAGTAGAAGCCTGTTCCGCTGCAACAGCTCTTGTTATTAAAAAAACAACAGGAAAAACTCATGCAACTTTTTGCAACTTCTCCCTTGCTCTTTCTGCTGATACTTTAAAGAGCATTCCTAATTTTTCATTCAAATATTTGAAATCTCTATCAGATGCCCCACATCTTTTCTCTCAAGTCAAGCTTCCAGATCTTTCTACCACCCCTTTTGTCACAGATTTGGCAAATCTTCTTAAGGTTTATAGTGTGTGTGTTTTTTAAAATCTCTAACTTATGATTGAGGAAACTGAGGCTCAGAGAACTCAGGCCGCTCAAAGAAGGCCATAAAGTTAGAAATAAACAAAGGCAGGATTTTAATTCTATTATTCGAACTTCAGATTTAATTTCTCATTTTCTTTGATAGGCACTACTTTTTATCTCCACCTTCCCACCTCCCACCAAACCAACACACATAGAGCTTCTCTTGGCCATAACCGGCTCATGGTTGCAAAGACAAGGCAGGGCAGACCGGGCAGTGGCCTCTGAGGTGGCAGAGAAATTGAAGTTCCATCCTTCATCCTCAGCATTGTTGGAACACTGAGGAGAAGGAGCCTGAGGTTCTATACTTCCTGTTACCATGATTACAGCAGATACACAGCCTAGACCTCTCTTTCTGAAGAAAAGCCATCAGCTTTTCTTACCAGTGTGCTAAAGAGTTTAGAGACCCTGCTGCTTAGTGCTGGATTCTGGGAGTTCAATAATGAAAAAGAAAAAAAAAAGCTGGATAAGTAAGTCTAATAACTGCTTCCCTACCCTAGACTCTGAAGTGAGCATTAGAGTTTGGGCTTCCCAATAGCAATGTTGCTTGTAAGTGCCAAGCCCATTGCCCTGGCTTCAAGCTTGCAAGCAGCACAAGATTATAGGAGAAGGGCTTTGCCTCAGAGCTGGAGCAGGATGGTGACTGGTGGTGACATGGGGGTGAGTAGTCACATGATAAGTGAGCCACAGCCCAGATTCCTGACATTGGCTTTCAGAGAAATTGAGTGGACAGTCCTGGCTTTCCTCACCCCTACCACTGCACAGTATGTTTGAATGTGAAGACGTGAGAAAGTTCAGACAGAGCAGCCCTGTTTTCAGCATAGCTCATTACATGGGTAACCTGTACCACTCTAGGGGCAGTGACTCCATTCTCCTATTGCACAGATTACCTTACTCCTTTGTCCCAAATCTGCTTTGGGTTTAGAACAGAGGGACCCCATCGTTCAAGGAGAATTGGGTATCAGAATCACCTGGGCAGATGTTTAAAAACATTTCACGGCTGGGGGAGAGGAGG
The DNA here is from genome assembly GCF_963455305.1 of Plecotus auritus. Classification (NCBI taxonomy): domain Eukaryota; kingdom Metazoa; phylum Chordata; class Mammalia; order Chiroptera; family Vespertilionidae; genus Plecotus; species Plecotus auritus. The sequence continues at coordinate 95,060,613 of NC_137772.1, read as the reverse complement.
GAGGGGTCTGCACTGGAGATGATTCCCTGTGCCCTTTCTGTGTTATTGTAGTGTGGAGAGACACACACAGAGTTAGTTGCCAACCTTCCCAGCTGACTCGCCCTTGCTGAGAACTGCTGGTTTAGGCAGGACTGTGAACTAAGTAAAAACTCACATCTTTGTCATTTATGTCAAGGTATGCAATAAAACTACCACAACTCTTAGAAAATCTTGTAGTGAGGCCCCATCATACCCAGAAGCAAAGACTTGAAGCCTCCTAGCTACCTGATTGCATGCATCCTTCTCTTTCCGCACATTTCCATTATCCGCTCTGGTCAGCTTCATCCCCACGCTGGGATTCTCGGATAACATGACAGCAAATCCCTCAGGATTTGCTGATGGAGTGACTGGAGGGTGTGAGAGGGGAGTCAAAAAGGACTCTGGAGGCTTGGAGCTAAGTAAATGGAAGAATGAGTTGCCCTCAACCGAGTATGAGAGGACTGTGAGAGGAGCAGTTTCAGAGTATAGAAGATCAGCACTCACACCATCCTCGCTGGTGCAGGCTCCATTATGGACAGACTGATGGATGGGGGATGGGCCCTGACCTCCCTGGGCCCCAGTTTCTTCTTTGCTTTCTTCCCAGTGGAGTCTCCTCTTCCACGTTTACATCTCTAGTACCAGTTGGCGACTTCGGAAAGTGCCCAAATCAAGACTCTGTTATTCTTTTATGTGCTACTTAATAAGGCAAGAAAATGGGCCACACAAACATTTTAGCAATGTTTTCAATTAAAAGAATGAAAAGCTTCAGTTTGTTCAAGATTTCACAATGAGATCATAATCATAAAATTTTCAAAATCAATGCAAGGACTCCCTGTTTTATTCTGGGAGAGAACTGACTTCTGAAGAGGGGTCAGCAACTAGCTGAGCATTGATGATGACCCTTTTGATTTGAACCATCTTTTATAACTTTTATAGTTATCAGGCATCCTCACGGTGCTTTCATCTAACAATATTTGATTCCCAACTAAATCCCACAAATACTCTCTAACTCAGAGAACTCAGGCCACTCAAAGAAGGCCATAAAGTTAGAAATCAACAAAGGCAGGATTTTAATTCTACTATTCGAACTTCAGATTTGATTTCTCATTTTCTATGATAGGCACTACTCTTTATCCTCATGTGTCCTGAATTAGGTTGGATTTGTGAAACAGCAATAGATTTTTAAAAAATATATTTTATTGATTTTTTTTTACAGATAGGAAGGGAGAGGGATAGAGAGTTAGAAACATCGATGAGAGAGAAACATCCATCAGCTGCCTCCTGCACGCTCCCCCACTGGGGATGTGCCTGCAACCAAGGTACATGCCCTTGACTGGAATCGAATCTGGGACCCTTGAGTCTGCAGGCAGACGCTCTATCCACTGAGCCAAACCGGTCAGGGCAATAGATTTTTTTTAAAAAATTATTTTTAGAGAGAAAGGAAGGGAGAGGGAGAGAGAGAAAACATCAATGTGAGAGTGGAACAGCTATTGGTTTCCTCCTGAACACCCTCTACTGGGGATCGAGCCCACTACCCAGGCGTGTGCCCTGGAAAGTAACGGGAAACCTTTCAGTGCACGGGGTGACACTCAATCAACTGAGCCACACCGGCCAGGGCAGCAACAATAGACTTTTAAGAAGGAAATTTATACAATGTGTGGGTGTGTGGTGGGGAGATGAGCTACCTTTGCTTATGTCAGCTGTACCCCCAAACCCCAGTTTCCCTGTAACTCCAGCCAGCAATGGTGACTCCCTTGTTTCAAAGGAATGTGAATTGATTCAACTGACTGATAGATTTAAAATGTGACCTAAACAAATTCCTTTGTAATGGGACCACTGTGCTATCTCTTAGATTCATCAGATTCTTGAAGCTTTCCTCCCCACCTTCTAAGTCCCTCTTCCATTTCATGTGACCAGAGCAGAACAAATCCTCCCTTCTCTCCTTCAAAGCATCCCCTTCTTTCCTCCTTGCAGTGGTCGGATGTGGGAGAACTTGTTTCAGATCACCTTTGAAGGACTTAAGTTTTACTTTTCCACCTCTGCTCAACCCCAAAACATATCATAATTGCTTTTCTTTTGTCTCTTCTTACAGTCCCTTATGATAAAAGAGGGAGAGAATAACAAATTTGGCCCTGAGTGAAAATGAAAGAGGAAAAGGCTCTCACCTTTGTCCCCGCCTAATATTGTAAAATCCCCTCACTACAAATTGCCTGGATGACTATTTCTTTTTCATCATTCCCAGAGATTGTGAAGTCCCACCTTTTGGGCAAAACCCATATGGAGCTTCAGGAAACCTCCTGCCCCTTTGGTGCTTATAAACGTTGGGTATGTAGGTGACAAGGGGAAAAGGAGGACGTGAGCCTTCTGTCAATGTTATCACTGTGCCCAGGCCCTGCCAGGCAGTTGTTGTAAAGGCAGTTTTACTCAAAATGTAGGAGAGTGTTTTAAAAAAGTAGGCTTAGAAATAACAAAAGGCAGATGTTGGCTTGTTTCATGAGAAATGGAATTAGAAAATGAGATGTTCATCGACCCTGCCAGTGTAATTTGAGACAGAAATACTAAATGTTGGCTTTCAGCCCTCTTGATGCCCACAACACTCCATGGAATTAGGTTAGGGACCATGTAATGAATATAATGCAGTATCCTGACCCACTTTGGGGAACTGGAGGGAGTAAATTAATATTTCCACACATTTATTCCAAATAGTAACAACTACATGAATCCTGGGAAACAGGGATCATTTTGAAGATGGTGTCAACTGAACAATTGTTTTTAATGTTGTCTTATGGATAGATTGCTCTTGTGGGGAAAGTTCCAGGCTTCCCTTTCCCCCTCCTTAGCAATCCTCTCTCTGGGTAGGGTAATGTAGTACAACACACACCGGGCATGGGGTCAGGGCCCTGCTCTGCTCCTCCCTTGCCAGCTGTTTATCCTGTATAGCCATCTTGAGCAAATTCCTGGGCCTCTTGTATCTTTATTTATAAAATCAGAGAACTGCAAAATGGTAAAAAACAAAACAAAACAAACAAACAAAAAAACAACCACTCCATTTCCAGCAACAGCCTGGTTATCACTTCTTCACTGGCCACTTTAATCTGCTTTCATTCATTTTGCTAAGATTTTATTTCCTTTCTATAAAAGTAGAGAAAAGAAAATGGAAGTAATGCCCTAATGCTGTTCAATTTTGAGTTAAGTGTTTCACATTGATCACTTGGATTTTTCAGAACATTTTGTTGAAGAACAACTAGAAACTCTCCTGGATTCACTGTGGTGTTTTCTACTTAGTGGGATAATTTGAAAAGAAAATATTTTATTAATTTACTCACTTGTATACTTACAGATACATATAGTTTAGCTAATACTACAATTGGAAAACTATATGAATTGGTACAAGATTTTTATCTTCTCTTAATTATTTGGGACTTGGAGTTAATCTCAGCAAAGGAACAACCTGATTTCCCTTAATATTCTGAAATCTGCTGCATCATATTCAGTTCCTCTAGCTACGGACATTTCCAGGCTTGCCTCCCTCTGTCATGGACTTATTCAGTCTTAGGAAACAAAGTGCAATTTGCAATAACACTGGGACAGGTGGGCACTGGTAGCCTTTACTTCATCTTCTCCCCAGGGAAAATTCATGAGACAAGTTATGCTATTTATTTGCTTAAGAACTTCCCTTCTGCCATTCCCTCCATATGGTTTATGTTTTCCTTCTGAATTGGTGCTCTCACAGTACAAAACCGCCTTTGTCGAGAGGCAGTAACAGGTGTGTTGTGAGAGAACGAGCACGTGTGAGAGAATGAGAGAAGGTGTGCATCTGTGTGTGAGAATGCAGAGGGCAAAGTGTGAGTTCTGTGTGTGCAGGTGTCCGTGTAGTCTAAGGCATGAAGACCCAGCATGCTCCGTGAATTCCTCAGGAGAATATATTTACGTAATATTTAAGAACTCTTGGCTGAGAAATCTCTGCACCATCTGTGAACACATCCCTTCCAGAGAAATGTTGCAAAAGCACATTTGATTCCTAAGATAGATGAATCACATGCCATTTAGCAAAGGAGTTCATGGATGAAACTAGCTCCGCAATGCTCACTTTGTCTTGTGTTTCTGCCTAAATAGTGTGACAAAGTGTGAGCTCCCAGCCAGACAGACTAGACTAGAATTTCAGCCTCATATTCCTCAGTGTGGGGATGTTGATTGATTTATTAAATTTCTCCAACTCCCATTGTCCTTACCCATAAATGCTGGATAACAATGCCTAACTCCCAGTGTGACAGAGAGAACCATTTGTAGAGTTGCTTTGCTCAGTGCCTGGTGCACAGTAGGTACTCAGCAACTGTTGGTTCCTGCCCCCAAAATACAATTTTCAGACGTGGTTAAGCAAAAATGGGAAAAATTATTTCCATATATTCAGGTAATAATTGACAAGGTTCAAATTGCCTTCTATTTTGCCAACAGAAATTTGCCCTTTGGCGTGATGAAGTTGCTGGGATGTGCAGCTGCACGTGTTGGCTTCAAGCTCATCTTCACCATGGAACACTGGCATGACTGTGCACTGCTTTTAATATACACAAGCATTCCTGCCCTGCTTTCGGCAGGTCCTGACCTCTGAGCTAGCTTCATGGGAATGGTCATGAAGCTGCATCTAGCCTCCAAGTCTATCTGGATTAAACTCTGAGTTTCATCATCCCTACAGAGTCAGCAGCTCCACCTGACTTTGGTGAAAAGGAAGGCTTGCTCTCTGCTTTTTATAGACATCACAGTGGAGAGAGAATGGGCTTAGGACTCAGAGGAAAGTTCAAATCTCACAACTGCCACTATGATACAAAAACAAACAAAGCAAAAATGGTTTAACTCCTGAGTCTGTGTTTCTAGTTTTCTAGGTAGTAATACCAAAATAGAGTTGCTATGAGTATTTGTTAGGAAATCACCTCATACCATGCCTGACACAAAGTAAATCATCAATGAATATCAGTGTCCTTCACAAAGCCCTCAAGTGCATATGATAGACAACCATCCTACACACATATTTAAACGATTTCCTATTTGGCCGGTTGGCAGTGATTGGCCAACTCCAAAGGAGAAACCATTCTGTGCTGACAAGTAGGGCAACAAAGACATTGAAGTCTAATCAGGCATTCTCTCTGGTCCACGGTATAGTAATTATCAGCCACCATTTCCTAATTTAGAAGGCAGATCAGCATACCAGACTGGTACATATTTTTATGGTTTTGCATGGTGGATGCTGTGGATAGATTTCCCTGTACACAGTCTAGTCCAACTCAGGCATGATTTCTAGTAATTCAATTTGCAAGGCTTACTAGTACATTTTCCTTATAGTAAGAATTTCATATGTGATGGAGATTGCAGTAATCAAAAGCACCACATGAAACTTGAGTTTGAAATTAAGTTACATAGTACCCTAGATTGGATTATCTGGACACAGAGTCTAAGGCAAAGCTTGGCATATATCAGTTTTTTTTTGTGTGTGTGTGTTTTGTTTGTTTGTTTGTTTGTTTGTTTTTGTTTTGTTTTTTTTTTTTGGAACAACACTCAGAAGGAAAAGAGGGAAGCAGGACTGGACAGATTGGAAAAGTTGAACTGCAATACAGTTTGCAAGTGAGACCTCAACCAATCCCCACAGGGTGCTGTGCACTAGGAAGACCATTCAGAGGTGTCTCTAATTCAGGCAGCAGGAGCCAGTATATTGTACCTGCATCTATTAGTCATTGGGTGTAAGCTGCCCCTAGGAACAGGGCTTATCTTGGGCAAGGCTAATTTGTGCAGCTAATTTGTGACAACCCCAGATACACCGCTTCTGTCATACAATAGATTGCTGCTGGGTCACCATATGACTTGGTGGATCTTACAGATAGGCAACTCCTCAAGATGGCATACTAGGATCTATTCTTCAAATGGAATATGGTTTTCTGCTGTAGGTATCAGTTGCCTGACTAGGTGTGTGTGTGTTGATTCCCCCAGTGGGATAAACTTGGTATAAACCTCACAAGACATCTGTTTCTGTCAGATAGCTCAATCCTAGTACCCTAGTATTGCTTAAGTGACAAGGCTGTTTGTATAGAAGCCAGGTCCCACTGCACAGCCCATATTGCTCTCCCCTCTCCATTTCATCTCTACCCATCCTGGGTTCCTTGTTTCCTGATAAATGGACTGAAGAGGTTCCAAGTGTGGAATTTGCTGCACTCCAAACCAAAGAAATTGTGCTTCCTTCCTAGTGGTGAGATTTGCGAGATGCAATAGTTGTCCTGCACGTTAGAAAAGATGCCCTGGGCATGCCCCAGAGCCTAAGCACTGCACTGATGCAGGAGCCTCTGAACTTCATAAGGTATCTCCTATCCTCTGGAGCTCATTGACTTACCAAAGCCTGCGAAGTACTTATGTTGGCATTTATCTCTGTCACTATCCGTCAGGTGTGATTTATATAATTTATATTTATATGATCTTGGCAGGAAGAGGGAGGCGGTTTCAGAGGCTTCCATTTGCCCTTCTCTGCTGTGATAGCTCTAACCCCAGAAGCCAAGAAACCAGTGTGGAAGGTTTGCCAACTACTAAGCATGTTCATTCAAAGTATCCATGCATGGCCCATTGAAGAGACCAGTGGGTAGGTTTGTGGCCCCAGTGATTCACTGTGAGCCAGATCTGGGCCAGAATTGCATTTATCAACTCACTCTCACATCTTACAGAAGGGCCATATCACTTCAGGTCCCAGCTATCAAAGTCAACTTGGAGTCCATGACCACTAGTCCTTAAAATGTCTGAGTATTTTCATTTTCCCAGCTTATAGATACCCAAGTAAGTGACTGTAGAACCCTTTTAGGTGGGCAGGGGGAATCATTACCTTATACACTTTCCATGGTGCTATGGGATACTTCTTCCTGGTGGCTTAGTTTCTCCTTCAGTCAGTGGATTCCAGAGGTGAGTATAGGTCAAGTCTAGGAACTGAGCAAGGGGTCATGTCTTTTTCTTGAGGCTGCTGCCCTTAGTCTCCTAACCATCCATTCTTGATTTATTTTGATTGTACAGATTGAGCAATACCCTATTGGCTGCCCATCTTGCATGCCTCCAGGCATGCCATACTTTATTAATAATCTCCATAACTCTCTGTGAGTCAGGTCTCCTGGCTGTCACTCTGACTTTGTTGCTCGTTACAATAATTGCAACCACTTGCTTCTAATGGAAAGAAGATCCAATAGTAACAGAGGCCTCAGCTGATTCTATGAGATGCTCTGTAGCTAGGACGGATCTTCAGAGGTGCCCCTAACTGAAAAAAGGAAGCTGGGTCTTTGGTGTGGAATGCATATTTTGGGCTAGGTAGCTTTCTATGGCCAAGGGAAATTTCTAGTGGTGATCTGCAGCCAACACTCCTGGCATTTGGGGGGCCATGCTTCAGGACTATGCCTCAGATCTAAAAGAAGTTTCTAAGTGACACCATAGCATTCACTACATGTGGGAAAGGGGCAGATCACAAAACATCTCTTTGCCTACGTGGTTCTTGGTGAGGGCAGTATGGTTCTGGAACCAGGAGATATAGCAGCCATTTTCTTACTCTTCAGCTTTTGATCATGTCAGAGGTGGCAGCTCCTTTGACATTCTAGTTCTAGAATGTTGTTTTGAGATGTATCCTAAAATCAGAGTCTGTTTCTTCAGCCCTCACAATGATTATGTGAACTTTTAGCTTCTCTAAATAAATCCCTTCCTGCTTAAAACAGAGTAGATTCTGTCATCACAACTAAGAACCTTGAGCAAAGTTGGTATTTGATAGTGGCATCCATTCTGGTTAGATGGTGCTGTGTTGTATTGGTCATTATATAAATTGAATATTACATAAACCTTCATCAATACAGTCAGTTTATGGACTAAACACAAAGTAGCTCATTGATGCTCTATGCCAATCTTCCCAGGACCCACAGCTCTTTCATGGTTGTTGATTGACATGGAGTCAGTGCCCACTTTGGGAGAGAATATGCTCATATTAGTTGGCTATTTAGGCTTACAAGAAAGGAATATGGACAGGTTACTTTGAGGGAAAAGCCTTTTTTTTAAGATTTCATGGAGCTCTGGTATAATAAATGATACAGCTCAGTAGCTATAGTCATTCAGGATCTTGGTGCTTTAGGAACCAAGAATAATTGGCCACATGCAGTCTAAACTTGAAAAATTGCTTTCTCTTTGTACCTGAGTATTTGTTCTTTTCCAAAAGGGGGTTTCATTTGATTGGTATACCTTCATCCAATGGGAACTGTTATTATTGGGCAAAATTTCTTTCCAAGCCTTTGCAAAATCAGTGAGTTTCTTGTGTGTCTACCACACGTATGGTTGCTCTCGATTTCCCCATAGAGTCCAGGTTCAGCCAGTTGGAGACAGGATAGTGAGAGTCATCATAGCACTCATAAAGACAACAGAATGCTACTTTGCTTTAAAAGTAGAAACTACCTTGGGGCAAGTAAGTGGTTTTTTGTACAGAGTTACTGCAGTCATTCCAGTGCTGAATCCTCCCAGAAAGTGACTTGTCAGAGTCTGGACCCCAAGTTTCATATCAAGGTGAGCTGCTGCTTCTCCTCCTGTCTCAAGAGCCCTTTGTATAAATTCATCTGTTTTCTCCAATGGACTCAGATAAACTTAGTGCAATTTGTTTTGTAGAGAAGCTGATTTATGTAGAAGCACACATTTGAGGGTAGAGCCTGTAGAGTCTTGTGTACTTACTGGAGCACAAGAGAATAAATTTTCTCAAATGAAAAGGTATTATTTTAAAACATCATATAACTTTTATAACAGTGCTTTTTAAATGTATCTGAGCATACGTTTTGAAAAGTTATCTTGGCTTCTTGTTAGATCAGGCCCAGTGAATCAGAATCTGTAGGAGCAAGGCCTTAAAAGCTTTGTGTCTAACAAGTGCCCAAGGTGATTCAGAAAAAGTTTAGGAACTCAAGCTATTTGCTATACCCCTCTCTCTGGACAGTAGTATAAGATAATAAATCTTATAAATGGCCTCCATATGTCTTCACCCATTTCAGTGTCACAGATGGATCCCGGCCTGTTTGCACCAATTAGATGTGCAAGAAGTAGTTGTCAAACAGATCTGGATATTCAAACTAACAAAGGGAGCTAACATCAGTGTGGTCTTTTTTTTTTTTTTTAATCAAGGTGATAAGATAAAGTTAGGTGGACAGAATAAAAGCAAGTGTGCTAAACTATGACCACTTTATAACCAGCTTATGAATAATATATTCAGCAGTGCTAATCCATTCCTTTTTCCTTTCATCCTATATTATTAGAAATCTCTCCGGCTTCTTTTCCCCAATGAGAAATAATTCTGTGGAACATGAACTAAATGCTAGGCTGTTTTCTTTGTTGAAAAGACAGAAGTATAACTTGACACTAATAAATGACTATATTACACAATTACTTGAATATGAGTCTTCAGCAAAAATGAAATGACTCGACATTATTATTTCCAACAAATACCAGCTTTAAGCTCAGTAAATAACAGCTTGTGTCAAATTTGTTTATTAGCATGGATAATTTGTTCTTAACTAGACATATTTTACACTTGAAGTAATGTTTTACTAGAACTACATAAAGCAATTGTGCAATTGATAATAAATATGTCACTACTGGCACATAATTAATTCAGATGAAGTAGTTGAAACCATGGTAGCACCGCCTAGAGAATAGCAAAAGGATGCATAAATAACTAGATGTAGCAAATAACAGATGGTGCACAAAAGACAACAATAAGAGAAATAAAGATGAACAAGATTGTATGTGTGTGAACATATTTTTTCAAGCACCTATGACACACCTGACATCATGCGAGATCCTTTCTTTGAAACTGTTCAGGGAGGTATGGAATTCAATTATTGTAGATAAAGGAACTGAGAGTCTGAAAGGTTAGCAGTTTGTCCTATGACGCACTGTTAAATATTGGTGAAATTGAAGTCTGAGTCCAGGTGTAGTTGACCTTAGAGCCATGATTTTGCTACCAATGTTTAATACAGTGTTAACAAGCATGGGCTTTAGGGTCGGATATACCTTGGTTTATGTCCTGGCTCAGCAACTCACCAGATAAGTGATCTTGGTAAAATTACTTACTATCTCTTAGCCTTAATAATAACAGCATGTAGTACATAAGATTGCTGTGAGGTTTAAATGGGAAAACACATGGGGAAAATAGCATAATGCCTGGCACATATCAAGCATTAGTAAAGTTAGTTAATATTATATCTCCAGGGAAGTCAGCACAGAGTAAATAATCAATAGACTAGGAATTGAGCACCATTTCAAATGATATTTTTCTTTGTACTAGTTCAGGTAGATATGGACTGAGTTTAACCAAGACTGGTTAAATACAGACTTCCTATTTCTGAGACAGTTTTACTTCCATGAAATTTTCTTATTTTTGAAAAATATGTTTCATTTAACAGCCATTATTTAAGTACCTGTGTCAGATACTTCCTTCAAGGAGCTCACAACCTTATGATTGGGTATGGGATTGTGGCAGGAGCAGAGAAGAGGAAAAAATGGGAAGCAGCTTGAAGGAAAACAGGACTTTAGACTAACAGAACATCCCGGAGGACTGAGTCTTACCTTTAAAGCAGTGAACAGCTTCTGGTAAGCTAGGAACCCTGCTTCACAAACTGATGGAAAAGACATAACAGTTCACTGAAGTAAATGAAGAAGTAACATTTAAAAACAGATATAAAGGAAAAGTAGGAGTGGGCTAGGCAGAGAAGTGTGGTAGATACAAAGGGTTGAGTATAAGAGAGAACACTGTGGCCTGGCATGTTAGATATTGTAAGGCTGGAATGCATGTGGGCTTGGGAGCAAGCAGGTGGAGAAAGGGCTGTGGTCAGTCATTAGAAGACATAAGTTTAAAGGAGTCAATTCAGGAAGAATCTTGCATTTGCTTTATGCTCTATGTCTGTGGTTTATTACTTCAGTTGCCCATTAGAATTACCTGTTTTATTTGGAACTACAGTTGCATCCAAAAACAACTCTCTACCCTGTTTAGGGCCCACTCTCCTACTAAAAAATTAGACAAAATGCCTTTAAAAGCCTGTTTGCACACCTGAAAACTACCAAGAGAGTGAGAATTTGGAAAGCCAAGATCCAGAAAAGGGGGAACTCCAAGAGTGGTGACTTGCCATTTGGGACAACTTTTTTTCTCAAAAGGATTGAACACCCATTTCAAAATCATTACCTGAGAGCTTGAGACGTGGAAGAGTTTTCAGTAGCTTAGATATGGGGTGGTGAAAGTTGGAGTTCAGAGCCCACCAAAGTAGATTAGACCTGGTATATATATCCCTGGACTTCATTTTGGACCCTCAAATTTTATACAGTAGGAGTGAGGATTTTCTAGAAATAAACCAGGCCTCATAAGAACAGAAGCCAATATTTGATCATCTTGTCCTGATGGGATTAAGGTGAAAATGTTGTAGTCTAGCTGTCTTTCAGAAGTAAAATTAGTTTCTCTCTGGTGAAAATTATGATTATAATATCATCCAGAGACTTATCCTGTCTAAGAAAAGGACAATATGCAAATTTACCATCACTCCGTCAAAAAGGTGGCGGCGCCCATAGCCACAAGATGGCAGCGCCCAGTCCTCTCAGCCCCAGTCCTGGGCAGAGCAGCCGCTGAGAGTGGGCAGTATGAGCAGCCTGGCGGAATGCTTGCAGCCTGGCCCGGAGGGCCTCTGGGCAGTGGGCACAGAGTGGCCGGGTGTGGGAGGGGGAATGGTTGCATCATCACCCTGGCAACAGGGAAGTGTTCTGACCTGGCTGTGGATGGGCCTCTGGGCCGTGGAGGACCTCTGGGCAACGGGCACTGAGCGGCCAGGCCCCGCAGAGAGCTACTGGCACACGGATTCATTAAAAATTGCTTTAATTGCAACAAAACCGTTTCTGTGGCTGTCAAATAAAATCTGTAAATAGGAGGTGTAATTGAAGCCATCCAGACTGAGCAGTTTTTAACTGCAGTTCTGAAGTATGTGAGGAGTGCAGAGAATTCTGGAAGGTAACTGTTTTCTACAACAGAGACATGGCCATGGCCGTTGAAGACAAAACTAAACTTAGATGTATCATGACATGTCAGTGACATGGCGATTGATAAGAAGAACTTTCCCATTTCTTGTTTCTGCGTTCAGGTTTCACATGGCCAGTGAACTAGGAGATCTCCCAACTGTTGATGGTGAGCTCCTTGCTCTCTGTTAGACAGTTCATAACATGACACATTTACAGCAGTCCTAGTGAGCAAACCTCCATGCCTCTGACTTAGTGTCTCTATACTTTGAAGCTATCTTTTGAAATTTATGTAGTGACCCCAAATTTGATCAAATTATGTATAAAATTCTTTTTAGAAGTTGCTTATTAACACGGGAAAAGATTGTTATTTTACAATTGTAAGAATAGCTTTAGGTGCTTTGATTTTTTTTTTTTTGTGTGTGTGTGTGTGTGTAATAGGAAATGTTCAGCCATCACAGGTATTTTAGAATCCCAAGAACATCAGAATGAAGTGTCATTTGTCAGATATTCTTAACATTATATGTCTTTACAATTTTTGCTTTAACATCAAAAAAATGGTTCATTTACTTATTTCATACCAATTAAATATTCTGGATGAAACAAGTCACTCACCAATGATTTTTTAGAAAAATTGCTTCATTAAAATGCTGTATCTATTATTAATCAACTTTGCATTGACTGTGTTTTAGTGTATTTATAAATGATGAACTCAATTTCTGAAATTAAAATTTTACTTGCAATTTTATTAAAAAACACAAAGCAACAACTAACAAGTATAGATAAAATACAAATCTTGACAGAAAATCAAGAAAAAGAATCAAATAATAGAAACAAAAACAGGACAGTTATTATAAAGCCTATTTCCTAAATTATCAGACATAGACTTTTAATAACTATAGTTAATATATTTGAGGGATTAAATAACAAGAGGGAGAATTTCAGAAATAATGGAAATTATACCCAATGAGGAAATGGAAAAATAGAATGAAAAATACAATCACTAGTTAAGAAATCAAAGGATAAATTTAATAGTTGAGTCAAAAAACAGTGAAAAACAGAAGAAAATATCTAAATGGAGGTGTACAAATACAGAGGTAGATAAAACAGAGAAAATAACCTAATACAAAAGATTAACAGGTCTAAAATTCACATAATTGGAGTCCCAGTAGTAGATAAGAAAGAGTCTGGGAAGAAGTAAAATTTGAAGAGATAATGGCTGTGAAATTTTTTAAAGAATGGCAAAAGAGATAAGAAGTCCAACAAATTCTAAACCGTATAAATAAAGAGAAAATCATACATAAGTACATAATAATAAAGCTTCTGAAAACAATGACAAAAACAACAAAACAAGTATAGGAAAAAAAGACATACCACCCTCAAAGGAGTAATAATAAGACTGTTGTCTCCACAGCAGAAAAATTAAAAGCCAAAAATCAATGAAGTATCTTTAAAGTACTTCAAGAAAATAACATACACCTTATAAATTATGTATTAATGTAATGGATTCTAATTCTAAGAAGCTTATAATAGGTTATGTCAGAACAATGTTTCTACTGCAACAACGACATGCCACTACACAGTTATTCAAATGTCTAAAATTTTTAAATGGACCAAAACAAGTTGATGCAAAGATGCAGACAAAGCAGAATTATTTTATTTTATTTTACTAGAGGCCGGATGCATGAAATTTGTGCACAGTGCAGTCCGTGGGACTGGCTGGCAATCAAAGCTCCAGCGTCTGGTATAGAAGGGCAGGTCCCAGCTGACCTCTGAGCCCTGGGCAGCACCTGGGCCCACAGACCCCCACAAGCCCCCTTCTGTCTGAGTCATGGCGCCCAAGTCCCCACACAGAGATAGGTAAGTGCAGAGGCTGGGGTCCAGCGTGGGCCTCTGGGCCACCCAGCGGTGCCACATGGAAGCCAGGCAGAAGCGCGCTCTCTCCCAGCTGGCTTTGGCTGACCGACGCCTGTGCAAACCCATGGTGAGCCTGACTGGCCACCCCTGTGGCCCCGACAGCTATGGCCTGGCTCACCTGGAAGCCAATTGGGGCTGGCAGCACCTCCACTGCCGCCTGCTGCCAGTGCCTCATCACCGACGCCCACCATTTCCGTGCCACCCCCCGGTGGTCAGCGCACGTCATAGCAAGTGGTCAAATTCCTGGTGGAACTCCTGGTCAAAGGGACAATTTGCATATTAGGCTTTTATTATATAGGATATTATATTGCAATAATTTATTGTGCTACATGTTAAGAAATGCTTATATGGTCCTGCCAGTGTGGCTCAGTGGTTGAGCATTAAACTATGAACCAGGAGGTCACAGTTGGATTCCCAGGGTCAGAGCGCATGCCTGGGTTTCAGGCTCGATCCCCAGTAGAGGACATGCAGGAGGCAGCTGATCAATGATTCTCTCTCATCATTGATGTTTCTATCTCTTTCTCCCTCTCACTTCCTCTCTGAAATCAATAAAAATACTTAAAAAAAAAGACATGCTTATATGCTATTTAAGTCTACTTTGATAATATCCCACTGGGAAATGTATATTTTTCTTATTTGATATATCTTTTCTTCTTTTTTTCTAGCTCTGATGTTTCAAGTATTATTAACTCTTTTTTTAATTGTCTTTATTGTTGAAAGTATTACAGATATCCCTTTTGTTTTGTTTTCTTTTCCCATTGACCACTTCCCACCCCACACTCACCCCTCCCAGCCCTTTACCACACTATTGTCTGTGTCCATGGGCTATGCATATATGCATATAAATTCCCCAGTTAACCTCTCTCCTGTCCTCCCCTCACCCCTTCTGAAATTTGTCAGTCTGTTCCATCCTTCTATGTTTCTAGATGTATTTCATTCATCAATTTATTTTGTTCATTAGATTCCACATATGAATGAGATCATGTGATACTTACCTTTCTCTGACTGGCTTATTTCACTTAGCATAATACTCTCCAGGTCCATCCATGCTGTTGCAAATGGTAAGAGTTCTTTCTTCTTTACAGCAGTGTAATATTCCATTGTGTAAATATACCACAGCTTTATAAATACACTCATCTGCTGATGGGCACTTGGACTGTTTCCAAATCTTAGTTATTATAAATTGTGCTGCTATAAACATAGGGGTACATATATTCTTTTAGATTGGTGTTTCAGATTTCTTAGGATATATTCTTAGAAGTGGGATCACTGGGTCAAATGGGGGTTCCGTTTTTAATTTTTTGAGGAAACTCCATACTGTTTTCCACAGTGGCGGCATGAATCTGCATTCCCACCAGCAGTGCATGAGGGTTTCTTTTTCTCCACATCCTCGCCAGCACTTGTTGTTTGTTGATTTCTTGATGATAGATTCTGACAGGTGTGAGATGGTACCTCATTGTCATTTTGATTTGCATCTCTTGGATGATTAGTGACTTTGAGCATGTTTTCACATGTCTTTGGACTTCTGTATGTTCACTTTTGAAAAGTGTCTATTTAGGTCCTTTGCCCATTTTTTGATTGGGTTGTTTATCTTTTTTTTTTTTGTTAAGTTGTATGAGTTCCCTATAAATTTTGGAGATTAAGCCCTTATCAGATGTAACATTAGCAAATATATTCTCCTATGAAGTGGGCTCTCTTATTGTTTTGTTGATGGTTTCTTTTGCTGTGCAGAAGCTTTTTATTTTGATGTAGTCCCTTTTTTTAAAAAAAAAAATTCTCCTTAGTTTCCATTGTCCTAGGAGATGTATAGGTAAATATATTGCTATGAGATATGTCTGTGATTTTGCTGCCTATGGTTTCTTCTAAGATTTCTATGGTTACACAATTTACATTTAAATCTTTTATCTATTTTGAATTTATTCTTGTTTATGATGTAAGTTGGTGGTCTAGTTTCTTTTTTTTTTCATGTATTTGTCCAAATTTCCCAACACCACTTATTGAAGAGACTGTCTTTACTCCATGATATGATCTTGTCTCCTTTGTCAAATATTAATTGAGCATAATGGCTTGGGTCAATTTATGGGTTCTCTGTTCTGTTCCATTGATCTATATGCCTATTCTTGTAAATATACAGTAGTAGGCTGTTTGATTACAGTGGCTTCCTAGTTTAACTTGATATTTGGTATTGTGATTCCTTCAACTTGGTTTTTCTTTCTCAAGATTGCTGTGGGTATTTGAAGTAATTTTTTGTTCCATATACATTTTTGGAGTGTTTGTTCTAGATCTGTGAAATAAGCTGTTGGTATTTTTAGGGATCACTTTAAATGTATAGATTGCTTTGGGTAGTATGGACATTTTAATAATGTTGATTCCACCAATCTATGAATACCGTATATTCTTCCACTTGTTTATATCTTCCTCTCTCTTTTTCAACCTCCTGTAGTTTTCTGAGTACAGATCTTTTACCTCCTTGGTTAAGTTTATTCCTAAGTATCTTAATTTTTTTTGCAATGGTGAATGGGGTTATTTAGTTTCTCTTTCTGAGCATTAATTATTATTGTATAAAAATGCCATAGATTTCTGGGATGCTAATTTTGTATCCTGCTACATTGCCAAATTTATTTATTAAATCTAGGGTTTTTTGGCAGAGTCTTTAGGGTTTTCTATGTATAATATCATGTCATCTGTGAAAAATGAGAGTTTCACTTCCTCCTTTCCAATTTTGATGCCTTTTATTTTTTCCTCTTATCTGATCCATGTTTCTAGGACTTCCATTACTATGTATATAAATAAAAGCCTAAGTGACCATTATGACCAGACAACCAGCCGGTAGCTATGATGTGCACTGACCACCAGGGGGCAGATGTTGCTGGTGGTCAGTGCGTTCCCACAGCCAACTTCCCATGGCCGACCAACCTTCTGTGGTCCCTTCCCCCAGCTGGCTGCCACGATCGGCCCCAATAGGCCCTAATCCCTGGCCAGGCCAAGGGACCCACCCATACACGAATTTGTGCACCAGGCCTCTAGTCTTGAATAAGAGTGGTGAAAGCAGACATCCCTGTCTTGTTCCTATTCTTAGGGGAAATGGTTTCAGTTTTTGCCCAATGAATATGATATTGGTTGCAGGTTTGTCATATATGGCCTTTATTATGTTGAGGTATGACCCCTCTATTCCCACTTTCCTGAGAGTTTTTATCTAAAAAGGGTGTTGGATTTTGTTGAATGCTTTTTTCTGTGTCAATTGATATTATCATGTGATTTTTGGCTTCCAATTTGTTTATGTGATGTATCACATTTATTAATTTGAGAATATTGTACCAGCCTTGCTTCCCTGAAATAAATCCCACTTGCTCATGTTGTATGATCTTTTTAATGTATTTCTGGATTTGATTTGCTAATATTTTGTTGAGGATTTTATTTCCATCATGGATATTGGCCTATAATTTTCTTTCTTTGTAGTGTCTTCAACTGGATTTGGAATTAGGCTAATGCTAGACTTGTAAAAAGAGCTTGGCAGTGTTCCTTCCTCTTGTATTTTTTGGAGTAAGTTGAGGAGGATAGGTGCTAGTTCTCCTTTGAATTTTTGGTAAAACTACCCACTGAAGCCATCTGGACCAGGGCTTTTGTTTGCTGGGTGTTTTCTTTTTTTTTAATTACTGCTTCAATTTAATCAGTAGTTATCGATCTATTCAGGTTTTATGGTCCTTCCTGATTAAGTTTTGGAATATTTTATTTCTCTAGTAATATGACCATTTTGTACAGGTTGTCCAGCTTGTTGGAATATCATAGTATTTTTTACAATTCTTTGCATTTCTGTGGGATCAGTAGTTACTTCACCTCTTTTGTTTACTTGGGTCCTTTCTCTTTGTATCTTGAAGAGTCTGACTAAAGGTTCATCAATCTTGTTTATCTTTTCAAAGAACCACCTCTTGGTTTCTTTATTTTTTTTAATTTTAATTTTATTTTTTTATTTTTTTATTGTTTAAAGTATTACATATAGTAGTACATATATCTCCTTTTTTTCCCCATTGACCTTCCCCCAGCCTCCCCCACCCCCTGTCACATGCCCTCATCCCACCCCACTGTGTCTTGTGTCCATTGGCCGTGCTTTGGTTGATCTCTTTCCCCCTCTCCCCAACACTCCCCAACCTTCCTGCTGTAATTTGACAGTCTGTTCAGTGCTTTACTGCCTCTGTATCTATATTTTTGTTCATCAGGTTATAATGTTCTTTATTTTCCATAAATGAGTGAGATCATGTGGTATTTTTCTTTCATTGCCTGGCTTATTTCACTTAACATAATGCTCTCCAGGTCCATCCATGCTGCTGCAAATGGTAAGAATTCCTTCTTTTTTTATAGCAGTGTAGTATTCCATTGTGTAGATGTACCACAGTTTTCTAATCCACTCATCTGCTGATGGGCATTTAGGCTGTTTCCAAATCTTAGCTATGGTGAATTGTGCTGCTATGAAGATAGGGGTGCATATATCCTTTCTGATTGGTGTTTCTAGTTTCTTGGGATATATTCCTGGAAGTAGGATTACTGGGTCAAATGGGAGTTCTATTTTTAGTTTTTTGAGGAAACTCCAAACTGTTCTCCACAGTGGCTGCACCAGTCTGCATTCCCACCAGCAGTGCACGAGGGTTCCTTTTTCTCCACATCCTCGCCAGCACTTGTTGTTTGTTGATTTGTTGATGATAGCCATTCTGACAGGTGTGAGATGGTATCTCATTGTCGTTGTGATTTGCATCTCTCGGATAATTAGTGACTTTGAGCATGTTTTCATGTGTCTCTTGGCTTTCCTTCTGTCTTCTTTCGAAAAGTTTCTATTTAGGTCTGTTGCCCATTTTTTTGTTGGATCATTTCTCTTCCTTTTATTAAGTTGTATATGTTCCCTGTAGATATTGGAGATTAAACCTTTATCAGTGATAACATTTGCAAATATGTTCACCCATACAGTGGGGTTTCTTGTTGTTTTGTTGATGGTTTCTTTTGCTGTGCAAAAGCTTTTTATTTTGATGTAGTCCCATTTGTTTATTTTCTCTTTAGCTTCCATTGCCCTAGGAGTGGTATCAGTGAAGAAATTGCTTTGGCATATGTCTGAGATTTCTCTGCTTGTGGATTCCTCTAGTATTTTTATGGTTTCCCATCTTATGTTTAAGTCCTTTATCCATTTTGAGTTTATTTTTGTGTATGGTGTAAGTTGGTGATCTAGTTTCAATCTCTTGGTTTCTTGATCTTTTGGAGTTTATTTTGTTTGTTTGTTTGTTTGTTTTTGTCTCTATGTCATTTATTTTCACTTTAACTTTATTATTTCCTTCCTTCTACTTACTCTAGGCTTTTTTTGTTGTTTTCTTTCTAATTCTTTAAGTTGTAAGGTTAGATAGTTTATTAGAAGTTTTTCTTGTTTTTTAAGGTAGGCCTATAGTGCTATGAACTTCCCTCTTGAGACAGTTTTCACTGTGCCCCATAGATTTTAGGCTGTTGTGTATTCATTTTCATTTGTTTCCAGGAAGTTTTTGATTTCTTTCTTGATCTCTTTGGTAACCCCTTCATTGTTTAATAACATGCTATTTAGTCACCATTTTTTTTATTGTAATTGATTTCTAATTTTATGCCATTGTAATATGAGAAGATGCTTGATATGATTTCAGTTTTCTTGAACTTATAGAGACATAGTTTGTATTCTAACTTGTGGTCTATCTTTGAGAATGTCTCATGTGCACTTGAGAAGAATGTATATTCTATAGCTTTGGGGTGAAATGTTCTGTAAATGTCAATTAATTCCATATGATCTAATATGTCATTTAAAATTGCTGTTTCCTTGTTGATTTTTTTTTGTCCAGATCTCTTTGGCAATGTCAGTGGGGTGGTAATGAACTCTACTATGATTGTATTGCTATCTATCTCTCCCTTAAAATTCTCTAGATTTTTTTTTTCTATATACATATTTGGATACTCCTGTATTGGGTGCATATAGGTTTTCTAGAGTTATATCTTCTCGTTTTATTCCTTTAGTACTATGAAGTGGCCTTCATTGTCTCTTGTTTTGGTTTTCATTTTGAAGTCTATTTTGTCAGATATGCTACCCAGATATTTTTTATTTCATTTGCTGAATTTTTTTTTCCATCCCTTCACTTTCATTCTGTGTGAATCTTTTGTTCTGAGGTGAGTTTCTTGTAAACAGCATATATATGGGTCATGTTTTTTTAATCCATTCAGCTACCCTATGTCTTTTGATTGGACCATTTAAGCCATTTACATTTAAGGTTGTTATTGATAGGTACCTATTTGTTGCCATTCTTATTCTTTATGCCTGTGCTCTTTGTTTATCTCTCTATTTTTTCTTCTTACAATAGTCCCTTTAGCATTACTTGCAGTGCTGGTTTGCTCATAATAAATTATTTTAGCCTTTTTTGTGTGTGTGTGTGTGAAACTCCTAATTTCACATTGATTTTGAATGATCACCTTGTTAGATATAGTAGTCTTGGGTTCAGTCCCTTGGTTTTCATTACTTTATATGCTTATGCCATTTTCTTCTGGCCTGAAGTGTTTCAATTAAGAAGTCAGCTGACAGGCTAATGGGAGCTTCATTTAGGTTACTTTCTGTCTCTCTTGCAGCCTTTAAGATTCTTTATCTTTTGTGTTTGCCATTTTAATTGTTATGTGCCTAGGTGTGGGTCTTTTGGGGTTCATTTTGATTGGAACTCTCTATGTGTCCTGAACTTGAGAGTTTCTTTTTCCTTCACCAGGTTCAGAAATTTTCTGCCATTATTTCTTTAAACAAGTTCTTTATTCCTTTCTCAGATTCTTCTCCTTCTGGTCCTCTAAAATGTGAATGGTGTTACTTTTCATGTTGTACTAAATCTCCCTTAGACTTTCCTCCTTCTTTTTATTTATTGATTTATTTTTCCATTTGCTCTCTGAATGGGTGTTTGTTTTTTTTCCCCCCACCTTGTCTTCTAATTCACTTATTAGGTCCTCACCTTCTTCTAGTCTACTGTTGAATCCTTTCAGAATGTTCTTTATTTCAGCTATGTTGTTCCTTATTTCCAATGGATTCTTATTTAACATTTCAACCTCTCTTTTCAAGTTGGTAAAGTTCTTATTAAGTCCCTTATAATTCTCATTAAGTTCCTTATAATTTTCATTAAGTTGCTTTTAGTTCTCACTGAATTGTTTGAGCCCCCTATTACCATTACTTTGGATTCTTTATCTGACAAATAGTTTGCCTCTCTTATATTTAGTTCCTTTTCTGGCACTTTCTCATTTTCTTTCATTTGGGGCTTGTTTCTTTTTCTCCCCATTTTTGCTGCCCCTTTGTTTTTATTTCTATCTATTATATCAAATTGCTATGTCTCCTAGACTTTGTGGGATGGTCTTATATAGTAGGTGTTTTGTGGGACCCAATGGTGTAATCTCTTAGTTCTTCTGAGCTGGGTGCTCTAGGAATGCCCCTTACTTGGGTTATTTGGGCTCTCCTGTTGTAGTTGGGTCTTGAATGTTATTGTCCTGTTCATGTGGATAGAGTCTCTTCTCAGCCTGGCTGAGGATGTTGCTCACCCTTGACCACATGATGTGAGCTGTGTGGAGGTGCTGACCAAACAGAACAAAATACAACACAACAAAATAGGAAATAAAACAAAAACATACACAAGACCCCTATAGCACCAACAAAAGCAACTGCCAGAGATAGAAAATTAGGAAAGAGAAAAGAGAGCACAAATAATAGAAAAAGAGAAATAAAGAAAAAATACAAAGAGAAAATAAAACAAACAAAAAAAGCACAAACAAAAACAACAAAAAGGGGGGGGGGGCTGAAGGAATATGCAGATGCAGAGCTGAAATAAAGAAAATAATAATAAAGAATTAGGGAAATAAGGGAAGAAAAATGGTTTAAAATGAAGAAGGACAAAAAGAAAAAAAAAAAAGAAAAACATTTGAAAGGAAATTAGAGGAGAAAACAGATAGACCTAAAATAAGAAAACGAAAAAAAGATGAGAAAGCAGGAGAAAAAGTAGAGAGAAAGAAAAGAGGGGAAAAATAGAGCATTGAAAAATAGAAAAAAATTTGAGTAGGAAAGGGGAAGAGAAAAATAATATATATATGAATGAAACAAAAGAGACTAGAATAATAACAAATCAATAAAGCAGATAGATAAAAAAGATAAATTTAAAAAGAATAAAAGAGAAAAATACAAAAGAAAAAGAGAAGAAAAAAGGGGGGGGGGAGAGAAAAGAAAAAAAAAAAGTGAAGTGGCATTCATTTAAGCAGAGTTTAGTGCCCCATGAGAGCTCCCTTTGGATCTTACTCTTCTATTCTGTCTGCCAATTCTGGGTTTCCTGTGAGGTACTTAGTTGCTAACCACTGTCAGGAACTGTCTTCCTTTGGCTTTTAGCAACTTGCTTGAAGCTCTGAGTGATCCACTGATCCACCATTTGTGTCTTTCTCCAGAGGCCTTGGCTACAAGCAGGAGGGTCCAATCTGCCCTCTAGCATAGGTTTGTTAGCAGCATGGGGCCCAGGGCTGGGTCAACACACTTCCCTGGTTTCCCAGGTTTCTCCTTTGCCTGCCTTTGCCTGCTAGCCAGCTGTCAATCTTAACCACTCAAAAGTCTGTTAACGTAAAACAAAACAAAACATTGAAACCTGTAAAGAATTTTTGTGAGTTTATTTGAGCCAAACTGTCGACATATGCCGGGAAGCAGAACCTCAATGAACTGAGATAATGCTCCGGAGAATGGAGGGTTACATCTGTATTTATACATTGCAATCAAAAGAAAGGGACATAGGTGAGTTACATGAAATTCATTGGTGATAGATTAAGGAGGTGGGATAAAGCAAAGCGGGGAAACCTCTGGGATAGGGTAAAAAGTGAAATGATGGGCATGTGCTTCTTTTACAGAGATGGATACAGGATACTTTAACGTAATTAACAGTTGACAATTAACTTGATAACAATAACAATGAGGGAATGTCCCAATGCCATTTGTTGTGCCCTGAGGGGTCCGGGGTAAAAAGGAAGTTACAAGTTACCCAGACATCTCACAGATATGTTATCTTAGAGGCAAAAAGGCAAATGGGCTCAGTAAAGATCTAAGTTGATCTTTCTCAGGGAAAATATCGGCCTAGGACAGTGGTCGGCAAACTGCGGCTCTCGAGCCACATGCGGCTCTTTGGCCCCTTGAGTGTGGCTCTTCCACAAAATACCATGGCCTGGGCGAGTCTATTTTGAAGAAGTGGCATTTGAAGAAGTTTAAGTTTAAAAAATTTGGCTCTCAAAAATAATTTAATCGTTATACTGTTGATATTTGGCTCTGTTGACTAATGAGTTTGCCGACCACTGGCCTAGGACATGACTACCCACTATAACCTGTTTGTAGTTAAATATTTAATTTTCAAACCATCTTTTGTGGTTATTGTAACGGAGCGCGTCCCCCGGAGATAGACCACCAGACCAATTGGATCAAACAGGGAAAAAGTTTATTGCAGATTCGAATCTGGGCCCCGCCGTAGCTGACACAGCAGCAGGCAAGTGCCTTGGCGGGAGCGCCGTTGAAAGGGGCGCTTTATACCCTTCCTTTATACCTCTTCCCTCTATAACCGTTGGCCTGGCATTCCCTGATTGGCCCCTTTGAATGACCCGCGAATGTGGGACCCCTTTGTCCTGGACTTTTCCTAATATGGTTCGCTCGCGCAGTGAGGAAGTTCTACACCGGACCTTTCCCTATATGGGTTGTTTGTTACAGAGACAGCACTGTAATGCCTCTGGCAGGTAGGGGAGTGGTGGTCAGGCAGAAACTATTTCTTTCATTTATGGAACGGGGAGTTCTATAGTGCCTGCGGGGGGTGACCTTTCCAAGTGGTTGTTTTAAATTTTTCTACTCTGACTCTAGACCCCGAGGTCTAGTCCCTTCCTGCCCTCCACAGTTATTTTAGGTCTCTGAGTTTGCAAGACTGCCACGCGGGCCTCCCCTGAGCTTGTCAGGTTAGCATGTGGCTCCTTTCATCCACAAGTCTGTTTCTGAAAGGACTTCAGGTGAGGGGAGCTGCTATTTAGCTTTCAGGGAACTTGATGGGTGTGTTTCTCTCTACCAGAATTACTCCTCCACGAGTGGCCCAAAATATTACTCTGCTGGACATAGTTCCTTGTATAGAGACCATTGGGGTAGGCTGGGAACCTGGAGTTTTTATCAGCTCTCCTGTGCAGGGGAAGTACCAGTCAGGTTCCCAGGGGGGCTGATGGCCCATCTACCAATCCAATCACTGAGGGCTTCTGAGACTGTTCAAACCTGTAGAGTTGGTCTTTGCTTTTGTTTCAAAAGGTCAAGATGCAGGGTATGGCATGCAGGGTTCCTGAGGGTAGGACAGGCTGTATCACCTAAGGAGTTTTTTGTTTGTTTGTTTGTTTGTTTTCCTTTTCCTGCCCTGCAGCTACTGGGAGCAGCTAGCTCTTCTCAGGTAAAATGGCCATTTCGGTTTTGGGGCCTAAGACCTAATACTCCTGGCTGCTGCTTTTCCAAGTCTCCCTGCAATGCTTCCCACCTCAGCCCCTCAGGCACCTCCAGTCTGTGTCTCCCTCCCTCCACAAAAGCTTTGGGTGAACAGCTGCAAATGACAACTCCTGTGCTCTGGGTTTAAAAACAAAACAACAAAACAATGAAACTAGGCTTTCTCTCCAATCGAGTCCAGTCTATCAGCTCCAGGCTCTGCCTCCGCCAGCAGCCCTGCCACCTTTCATGGATGAATGTAATGTGGGCCACAGTTCTTGGCTCTGGTGCTCAAAACTGCAGAATCCAGCCTGGGTTTTTGGCCTCTATCTTTTTATTTATTTGTTTGTTTTTTATTGCTTTCTGAGAGGACAGGAGAGAGAGAGAGAGAGAGAGAGAGAGAGAGAGAGAGAGAGAGAGAGAGAGAGAGAAACATCAATGATGACAAAGAATCATTGATCAGCTGCCTCCCGCATGCCCCCTACTGGCGACCCAGGCATATGTCCTTGACTGGAATTAAATCCAGGACTCTTGGCCTGAGCGGCTGCCGCCTCTGGAAACTGGGTCAACTACTCTTGTAATGTAACCTTGCCCTTCCTGCCCGTCTCCATATGTTTTCTGTCCTTCCTTTATTTAAATTTCCTCCTCAGCTGGATCTCAGTTGGTAGTTCTGGGTGTATGTTCCCCACTTTAGTTTTATTTCCAGTCTGACCCAAGGAGGAGGTGCACGACAGGTCTGCCTATTCGGCCGCCATTTCTTCCATTCATAGGTATTTGCACTCTCCAAATAATGTAAAAGGAGAAGATCCACTGCTATTTGGAGTAACTTCAAGGTCCTTGATGTAGCTGATAATCTGCAAGTCACTTGGATACTGAACATCTACCCATCTGATGTGCTCAGTGTCTCCGTTTCCACAATTAAAGTCAGTATCCATCTACCAGTAAAGCATGTTGAGTAAGTGTTCCACAAATATCAGTTTGCTTTCTTCAAATTTCGGAGACCTCCTCCATCCCCAGTGGTGTCTCCCAGTTGGCTGTGCAGAGGCACTGCCCTGAAGGGGGCAAAAACAAAGGGATGTGTGATGACTACAGGTCACTCTGAGCAAGGAGGATAAAAGGGGTCCCATGGGCTGTTTTAAACCCAGGTGGAGACCAGAGTGAGAGTAGTTGTGGCATTGTACATTTATTAACTCTTATACATTATTTGTTAGAATGAAAAATGGTACAGCCACTTTGAAAAAAGTTCGACAGTTTCTTATACATTTAAACATATATTTGTAATTTGCCAATCAATCACCTTTTAAAAGTACTTATCATGCCATGGCCAGTTGGCTCATTTAGTTGCAGCATCGTCCCATACACCAAAACATTTTGGGTTCAATTCCTGGTCATACAGAAGACACCAATCCGTATTTCTTTCTCACATCAATGTTTCTCTCTCTCTCCCCCTTCCTCTCTTGCAAGAATCAATAAAAACATATCTGCGAGTGAGGATTAAAAAAAATTACTTATCACCTTTTAAAAATATAATATATTGAATTGTAGATTTATATAATTTAATTTTAAATAATGGCCATTTTTAACAATTGGCTTGGAAAATTCCTTAAAGTTTAATGCTTGGTTAGCTCCAATACATCATTAAGCACAAGGAAAGTTTTTGAGGTGATAGAATTGATCCACATCTTGATTTTGGAGAGATTATACAACTGTTTGTATTTATCAAAACCTGTAGCTCTGTACACTTAAAAGGACTGATTTTATTGTATGTAAATTATAGTTAAAAAAAAACCTAACCACAAAATATGTATATATTCTTTGACCCATTAACATCAATTATAGGACTCTATCCTCACTTAAATTCAAGCATGTCTGGCATTGATTTTAATAATAAAATTGGAATTAATTTGAAATCCTCAAATTCAATAATGAATAAGTTAATAATATATCCATACAAAAGAACATGCTTAGCAGCTAGAAAAATTTGCTTATGGAAGGGTGGCTTAGGGATAAAGGTTAAGAGATACTTACTTTTCATGCACACACTATTGTACATTTTGAAATTCTACATATGCACATATTACTCTTTCCAAAGATAAATGGAACCTACATTGGTTTCAGCCAAAATAAAATAAAGGCATTTTCAAACAAACAAACACTCCTGAGATAATTTACAACCAGCACACCTTCACTAATAGTTAAATGCCTGTATAACTGTCTCAGGTATTGCTCACAACTCCATTGATGAGGAGGGAAGGCCGAGAGACTGAAAAACTGTCCTAAAAGCACACAGCAATGAGGTGTGGCTCTGGGACTTAAAAATGAACACTTTTTTATTTTTTAAAATATTCTATTTATTTTACTTTATTATTTTAAAAATATTTTTATTTTTAATTAGAGTTGAAAAAATGTTATATTAGTTTCAAGTGTACAACCCAGTGATTAGACATTATATAACTTACTAAGTAATCATACTGATAAACGTAATACTCATAGGAAATATAGTTAATAATATTGTAAACACTATATATGGTGTCAGATGGATACTAGAAAATGAATAATCTTAAGAGCTTTGCTGCACTGCCTTTCAGGAAAGTTCAGGGAGAGTCAAGGAACCCTTAGCGGAGTGGTGGAAACTGAAGCTAAGCTAGGACATCCCTGAGAGGGAGTTTGAAACACGGAAAGACAAAGAATCAAGGGTAGAACCCTGGAGATATTGATATTTTGGAGGAGAAAATGAAGGCTGACAAGAAGACAGAAATGAATGATCAGGAAAGAAAACATGTAACTTCATAAGTATTGCTTAAAATGTTAGGAGAAACTACAATTGACCCTTGAACAACACAGGTTTGAACTACAGGGTGGGGGAGGGGGTTCACTTACATGCAGATCCTAATATATAAAAAGCTAGGGGCCGTAAATACCAAAGCAACCAGATGGATGACTGAACAGCAGGCTAGAGAGCTGAGGGAGCATGACAAATGGTCACCATGAGGGGACCCCTGCCTGGATCAAGGGCATGGTGGGCCTTCAAACTGCTGGCGGCCCCTAGGCCAGGCTGGCCAGCGTCCCAGAGGGGACCCCCACCATGATCGGGGTTGTGGCCGGCCTTCAAACTGCCAGCGGCCCCTAGCCCAGGGAGGCCTCCTAGCTGAGGACACCCAAGTCTGTTCTGGACCTAGGGCCGCACTCTCCCCACGAGTGACTTGGAAGCTGCCAGTGTCTCACTGCCTGTCTCCGGGAGGTGGGAGTGCATCCACCGTCCACCAAAAAGTAGGACCATCAAACTGTTCACAGTCTCAGTGCAGGCACGGGTCTGTGGCTGATGGAGTGGAGGCCAGACCAAAACAAAACAGCAGAAACACCCTGCCCACCTCAGTGGGTGCAGCTGCAGTCCACACGGGCCTGGGCAGTGTAGAAAGTGCTACCGTCTCCCGGGTCCTGTGCTGGCACCACTGCCTTGCTCACCCTCAAGCCCCCCTGAGTCCTGACGGCGAAGTGTGGAGGGCATCCTGCAGGGGTTGTGCCGTTCTGGGTGCTTTTGCCCAAAGACACCCTTTGGGATGAATTCAGAGCCACATCTCACTTCCCACGAGACTGGAAGAACCATGTAAAAGAATTCGACAAAAGCTTTCCACATCTCTGTTTATTCTTTTGAATCCATAAAACGACCTTAAAAAAGCATTCAGGCCACCTAAGAGAGAATGCACTTTCTGGCCAGAGCATGCAGGATTCTTTTGACCAGCAGGTTAAAGGAAGCAGAGAGCTGGCACAGTGGAAACGGCCCTGGTGCCCTGTGAGGAGACTGTGGGAATGGGGTTGCAGAAATTCCACAAGCCTCTTGCCACCTTCTCCTTTGCAAACCACACCATCCAGATCCACCAGGACTGGAGGCAACTGGGAGTCACAGCCATGGTTTGGGATGTGGTAAGCAAATCCTGGGGGCCTCTGAAAACATCTGCAATTGATTATAAGACTGGTCTTTATTTAAAAAGAAATAAAAGAACAGCTTTGTTGAGATATAATTCATATACTGTACACGTCACCTAAAGTGTACAATGAACTGGTTTTTTAAAGTAAATTCAGAGTGGTACAACCATCACCATGCTCAATTTTTAAATATTTTCACGACCCCAACACCTCCAAAAAAATATTCTACCCACTAGAATCACTTTCCTGATCATCTTCCCCCAAATAGATTGCATTTTAAGGGTGGATAAAGGAAAGTTGAGGGAAGTTAAAATACTGCACAAAGGATATTGTAAAATGACAAAGCCTAAAGTGAAGATCATGTGTTTTCTTTTTTTAAAAAAATATTTTTTTTTTAATTGATTTCAGAGAGAAAGGGAGAGAGAGAGGGAGATAGAAACATTAATGATAAGAATCACTGATCAGCCAAAACCGGTTTGGCTCAGTGGATAGAGCGTCGGCCTGCGGACTGAAGGGTCCCGGGTTCGATTCCGGTCAAGGGCATGTACATTGGTTGCGGGCACATCCTCAGTGGGAGGTGTGCAAGAGGCAGTTGATCGATGTTTCTCTCTCATCGATGTTTCTAGCTCTCTAACCCTCTCCCTTCCTCTCTGTAAAATATCAATAAAATATATTAAAAAAAAAAAAAAAAGAATCACTGATCAGCTGCCTCCCACAGGCCCCCTACTGGGGATCGAGCCTGCAACCCAGGCACGTGCCCCGACCAGAATCAAACCTGGGACCCTCCAGTCCACAGGCCGATGCTTTCTCCATTGAGCCAAACCAGCCAGGGCCATGTGTTTTCTTTACGTTCTGCGTGGTTGTAATGGTCCCCAAATCTATACTAACAAAAGGGTAATATGCTAATTAGAGCAGACGTCTTTCAGACGCCCTTCCAGACAAAGCTGCAGTGGCTGTGAGGACCAAGGCTCAGGCAGCCATGGGCAGCTGTGAAGGGCTGAGGCTCAGGCCGGCAGTGGCAGCAGCAGTGGGGTAATGGGGGCGGTGCCTTCCCTGATCCACCAGGTCACCTCCCGCAGAGGGAGGCCAGACTGGGGGCTGAGGCAGAGGCAGTTAGGGGCAATTAGGCCGGCAGGGGGACAAGGTAGGGGTGATCAAGCCGGCAGGGGGTCAAGGTAGGGGCAATCAGGCCAGCAGGCAGAAGGGTTAGGGGCAATCAGGCAGGCAGGCAGGTGAGCAGTTAGGAGCCAGCAGTCCCGGATTGTGAGAGTGATGTCCGACTGCCGGTTTAGGCCTGATCCCCCGAGGGGTCCCAGATTGGAGAGGGTGCAGGCTGGACTGAGGAACTCCCCCTCTCTGTGCACAAATTTCATGCACTGGGCCTCTAGTTTTTCAATAAGTATGTACAGTACTGTAAATGTATTTCCTCTTCTTTATGATTTCCTTAATAACATTTTCTCTAGCTTTTCCTATTATAAGAATATCTCCCTATGTTATATATCATATATTTATTACATATGATATATAACATACAAAATATGTTAATCAACTGTTTATGTTATCCATAGGCTTCTGGTCAACAGTAGGTTATTAGTAGTTAAATTTTGGGGGATCCAAACATTATACACAGATTTTCAACTGGGCAGTGGGTCTGTGCCCCTAAACTCTTCATTGTTCAAGGGTCAACTGTACATTTTTGGAAAAAAATTTATTTTCCGTTACCTCTACTATGTTATTAAGATCTCATTCTGATTTTAAGAGAAAAAAACTTGGTCACCCCACCTGTGGTCACATGCATGCTGGAGCACCATAGGCCCAATACCATACCCAGGATTCTGGCTTTTGTGTGTCTTACTATTTAACAACTAGGGGCTCAGTGCATGAATTCGTGCACCTTGAAAGGAACTGTGGGCCGCGAGGCTGTGGTGGGCACAGGGGCGGGTCTCAGCTCATCCTCCGTGACCATGCCCACCCCCTCCCACCACAGCCCCCAGTCCTCTGTCTACCGGCAGCACCACTCCCACCCCTGCTCCCACACACTGACAGTGCCAGTCCCTCTCGCACCTGCTGACAGCGCGCAGCGATTGGGGCCGGTGCCAGCAGCGGGTGTAAGTGGCGGCTGCTGCCCCGATTGCATCTCAGGAGCAGGGGGAGGTGGTGAAGCACTGAGGGGCAATTGGAGCCAGCAGCCGCTACTCACACCCACTGATGGCGCTGAGTGACCAGGGCCAGCACCAGGCGCTGACAGTAGATGCAAGCAGGGCCAGTGCTGGCAGCAGGTGTGAGCACCAAGTGGAACCACGGCACTCAGGAACAAAGAATTTTCAGTAACCCCCAGAGGTCGCCCCAATGACAGCGACTGGCACCCATCTTGGTCTGGCACTCCTGCTCACCTGCTCTACCATCTCACTGCGGCTGATGCCCGCCATGTTCTACACGTGCCCCCTGGTGGTCAGCGCACATCATAGCGACCAGTTGTTCAGTTCAGTTGTTTCGCTGTTCGGTCTATTTGCATACTAACCTTTTATTATATAGGACTAGTGGCCTGGTGCACAAAATTCGTGCACGGGGGCAGGTGTCACTTAGCCCGGCCTGCACCCTCTCCAATCTGGGACCCCTTGAAGGATGTCCTACTGCCAGTTTACAGGGATCAGGCCTAAACTGGCAGTTGGACATCCCTCTTGCAATCTGGGACTGCTGGCTCCTAACTGCTCACCTGCCTGCCTACCTGATTGCCCCTAACCACTCTGCCTGCCAGTATGCTTGCCCCCAAATGCCCCCCACCAGCCTGATCACCCCCAACTGCCCCCATGCCGTGTGCTTGCCCCCAACTGCCCCCCTGACGGCCTGCTCGCCACCAACTGCCTGCTGGCCTGCTGGCCTGCTCACCCCCAACTTCCCCCCTGCTTGCCTGATCAACCCCAACAGCGCCCCCCCGCCACCGGCCTGATCACCCACAACTGCCGTCCCATCCTGGCCTGATCACCCACAACTGCCCTCCCTCTTGGCCTCTAACCGCCTCTACTTTGGCCCCGCCACCATGGCTTTGTCCAGAAGAATGTCTGGAAGGTCTCCTGGAAGGTCTCCCATTCTAATTAGCATATTACCCTTTTATTAGTATAGATAGAGGCCTGGTGCATGGGTGGGGGCTGGCTAGTTTGTCCTGAAGCGTGTCCCGGATCAGGGTGGGGGTTCCCTTGGGGTGTCAGGTGGCCTGGGTGAGGGGCCTGTGGTGGTTTGCAGGCTGGCCACACCCCCATGGGGTGAGGGTCCCATTTGGGGGGGGGCGTGACCAGCCTGGGTGAGGGGCTGAGGGCTGTTTTCAAGCTGGCCACAGCCCCTTCAGGGTGGGAGTTCCCGCTGGGGTACCTGGCCAGCCTGGGTGAGGGGCTGGTGGCTGTTTGCAGGCTGGTCACGCCCCCCAGTGGGGACTCTTACTCCATGGGGGCGTGGCCAGCCTGGGTAAGGGGCTGAGGGCTGTTTTCAGGGTGGCCACACCCCATTCAGGTTGGGGGATCCCACTGGGGTGCCTGGCCAGCCTGAGCAAGAGGCTGATGGCTGTTTGCAGGCCAAAGCCCCAGCGTGGACCCTCACCCCATGGGGGTGTGGCCAGCCTGGGTAAGGGGCTGAGGGTCATTTTCAGGCTGGCCACACCCCACAGCGATCCAGGTCCCCAGCCACTCCTTGAGCAGAGGCCAGGGCTCCCAGCTCCTCCTTTTTCCTTTTTATTTTTTGCCACTCCTTGAGGGACACCAGGGCAGGCTGGAAGCCTGTGTGGCCCCCAGCAATCCAGGCCCTCAGCTACTCCTTGAGCGAAGTCCAGGGTGGGTGTGAAGCTTGGCTTCCTCCATCACTGGGGGCAACCCAAGCCTCCTGCTTGCTCCAGTTTCATGGCCGCCACCATCTTTGTTGGGTTAATTTGCATATTTGCTCCTGATTGGCTGGTGGGCGTAGCAGAGGGATGGTCAATTTGCATGTTTCTCTTTTATTAATGTAGATTAGAAATGTAGTATCATGTACTAGCATTGTAGCCAGCAATCCTATTTAATAAAGAGCTAATGTACAAATGGTCATCATGCTGTCACACCGTAAAGGCTCAGATACTCAACACTGGGGAGAGAGGAATAAAGACCAGCCAGGCATAAATGAGCTCATGAGAGAGGAATGGGGATCAGCTAGGCACAAATGAGCTCACAAAAGAGGAATGGGGACCAGCCAGGCTGCAGCCTGGGAGAGGAATAAGCTGCCCACCCCGCAGTCCCATGCACCAGAGCTGGGGCTGTGGCCAGGAGAGGGACAAGCCACATGCCCCACAGTCCCAGGTGCCAGTGGCTGCACCTGCACCTGCACCTGCGGCCTGGGAGAGGGACAAACTACACACCTCACAGTGTTGGGCACCAGCGGCTGGAGCTGCAGCCCAGGAGAGGGACAAGCCACACACCCCACAGTCCTGGGCACCAATGCCTGGAGCTGCAGCCCAGGAGAGGGACAAGCCACACACCCCATGGTCTGGGGCTCCAGCGCCTGCGGCTGTGGCCCAGGCAAAGCCACCTGCCCATGGTCCCCTTCAGCTATGGCTGACCCAGGTGAAGCTGGCCTGGGTCCTGGGTGCCTGTGGCTGGCCAGAGGGAGGGAAGCCCGGGTCCCAAGTGACTGCAACTGGCTGGAGGAGGGAATCCTTGGTTCCAGGTGCAGGGTGAGGCAGAGGCAGTTTAGGGGCAATCAGGCCAGCAAGGGAGCAGTTAGGAGTGATCAGGCAAGCAGGCAGAAGTGGTTAGGAGCAATCAGGCAGGCAGGCAGGCAGGTGAGCGGTTAGGAGCCAGTACTCCCAGATTGTGAGAGGCAGTCGGACATCCCCCGAGAGGTCCCGGATTGGAGAGGGTGCAGGCCAGGCTGAGGGACCCCCCACCCCCACATGCACAATTTCATGCAACAGGCCTCTAGTATGATATAAGAAGTTAAACAACTATCTTGTGGGGACCTATTTTTCTTAGACAATTTAGAATGGAGTTGAGAAAAAATGGGATAAATCCATTGCTTCTTGTTTTGTTTCTATATTTATTTGAGGGAAAGAATGATAGTACCTCCCTGCCCCACAAATAAAATGAAACATGTTCTCTGTATCTGTAATTCTGTTTCTATTTTGTTTCTTAGTTTATTTTGTCCAATACAGAGAACAGGCTGACAGCTGTCTGAGGAGAGAGGATGGGGGGCTGGGTGAAAAAGGTGAAGGAATTAAAAAGAGAGTAAGAGAGAACACTCTTTTAAAAAATCCATGCATTATCTGTGAAGTGGTATACTCTTATCTGTGGGGGATATATTTCAAGACCCCCATAAATGCCTAAAACCACAGATAGTACTGAACCCTACATGTACTATGTTTCTCCAATATATAGGTACTGGTATCTATGATAAAGTTTAATCTTAAATTAGGCACAGTAAGTGATTAACTACAGTAATAAAACAGAACAGTTATAATATACTGTACTTAAAAAATGAAACAGATAATACACTGTGCGGAAGTAACCTGAAGCAACGAAATCGGAACAGCTGGGCCTAACACAGTGTAGTTGTATATGTCCTTTTTGAAAGACAAATCAGAACAGCTCACAGGGAAGGCAGCAGCAATGCACAAACTTCTAAAACTCTGAACTTGCCATCTGGAGAAAGGGATTGTGCTGGGAGAACTTAAGAGTCACTGGAGTGTATTTAATTCTCCAAGTGAGTAGCAAAACTGTGCTAATGAGGTCTTTAACACCTGTACTCCAACCAGCAGCTGAGTCTAACCAGAACCAGGTGGGGCAGCCAACAGCTTGGAGGTGGCGAAGGGAGCTCAAGAAACAGAAGGATAAATCACTATTACTGGTTGGTAGGATGCAGATACTATCTTCCATTTTATGCTTTTCCCTATTTCCCAAATATAAATGTGCATTTACACATCAAATCAGAAAAAATGTTATGTTGAAAATAAAGTGTTCTTTTCAATTTATGTTTCCTAGTTATTCATTCCCTGGTCACTTGCTTTTGTCTCTGAGTATACAATGGTTCAGGCACTAAAAACAGCTCTATTTCTGTCAATTGTCATCTCCAGAAAGTCTTCCCAAAGACAGCAGCAGGTGGCTAGGGCAGGAGAGCTGGGAGGAGGGAAGAGAAAGTATCCTTCCAGGGTATCCCTCCTTGGCATGCTTTATCTTGTTTTTCATTTTTTCTTTCTTCTGAGAACTAAAGAAAACTCCTAAGCCTCTATGTCCCTTCTCCCCTCAAATACCCCCTATTATTTGCCTCTCTTCCCCACTCTAGTTCTGACAGAGCAAATAATAACTAGACAAATGAAACATATCAACTTCTTAATAAAAAGCTAAAAACTAGAAAAGGCAAGACTTCAGGTACACTGGATAGGAAAAAAAAGCGACCAAAGCAAATGTGAGTCTTCTCACCTTGGATCTAAATCTTGGATTCTCTACTGTGAGGTGTCCTAGAGAGAGAGAGAAGGAGAGGAACTGCCTGTGCTCCTGCTGGGCAGACCTGGCGCCTAATGGCCCACCTGGGTACAGGGAGAGCAGCAGGAGGGTGGCCCTTTGCAGATCTTGCTCCCTGAAAATGTGCTCTGATAAATTTCAAACTCTGACCAATCAGATTAATGACTCCTCGTGTAATGGAAAACATTCAGGAAGCCCCCAAATGGGCAGAGAGTGTGAGAGCCCCTTTGTGGGCTGGGGCAGGAAGGAGCTGGGAGTGAAGGACATGGGGAAGTGATTTTTCTTCCTCCTTATCTCCTCTTCCCAACATAGACTGGAACTCACTTCAGCCCAATTGGTTAAAAATTTTTTCCTGAACCAAATCCTAATTTTAACAAAAATATAAATGTCACAAGTTGTAACTTCCCACAATTGTTTCAGCTCTAAATCCAGCTACTATACAAACCTGTTATAAACTATATTCATCTACCATTTTTTCAAAACTAGAAAAGTTATTGCATGATATGATAGCATTTGGTAAGAGCTATGCATTATGAGCAAGACTAAAGCTTGTAATTAAAATGGTCACTATTTGCTTTTTCTAAATTGAGTGTAATATGTTATAATTCTTTGAAATTTTAAGCACAACTCCCAGATGTCATGGTAAATTAATAGCCCAAGATTAAGTTTCCATTGGCAATTAATGTTAGCTTTTAAATCAATATTTGTTACTTACATTTCATATTACATTTACATTTATTAAGTAAACAAATATTTATGTTTATTGCACAATGCTTTTTGAATTCTCACAAGCATGCCGATGAATTATAAAGCACTGTTCAGCAAATATTTCTTGTAGTGAGAATATTTAGATACATGTTTTCACAGTATGAGTTTGCACATTGTGTTTGCTAAAAAGCAGTCCCACACACTCTAACTTAGAGGTGGTTTTCACCTTCAGTTTAATTGGTGAACTTACAAGAAATACTGATTAGTTGGAATGGGAGGTAAATTTTTTTCTGGTTATTCTTGGGAATGGTCCATGAAAATATTTTTTGGAATTGATTGGAAACAAATTTATACAAAAATAGATTTTTTTTAAAACTGAAAGAACAAGGAAACTTCTTTTTTAATATATATATTTTTATTTATTTCAGAGAGAAAGGGAGGGGAGAGAGAGTTAGAAACATTAATGATGAGAGAAAATCATTGCTAGGTTGCCTCCTGCACAGCCCACACTGGGGACAGAGCACACAACCCAGGCACATGCCCTGACTATGACCTCCTGGTTCATAGGTCAACGCTCATCCACTTGAGCCATGACAGCCGGGCAGGGAAACGTCTTAATACCTAATATTCAAAAAGCCTAAGCAAACAAAACAATGTCCACTGAATGAATTCATTTCACTTTTGAGATGAGCATCAAGACAATTACGATATTGAAATAATTTAAACAGCAGCAAACCTTCTATTGGGGACAAAGTGAACTTGGGGTGTTCAGATGATCTCTGTGATGTATATACTGCTTTAGAATTTAAAAAATCTATTGTGCCCCAAATACATTTCCTTGTTCCAAGTGAAGAAAGTGACACACAGCTGTAGAGCATCCTGTAGAAAATGAGTGACAGAACTCAATCTAATACAAAGTTCACTAGGCCAGTTTACAAATTCTTTGGGGCCATGGAAATAATTTTCAATGAAATTTCATCAGGAAACATAATATTTAAAACAGAGTGAAGTTACTTGATAATTCTAAGCCAACTTCAATGCTCCAATCAATTTTTAAAATACTTGCAAGATTGGAAGAATTTCCAAGAAAACTGATTTTTCCCTTCTTCATGTCAAAACAACAACAAAAAACAAAAAACAAAAAAACCCTAAAAGGTTTTTCAACTAAAGGTTTTATCACTGCAATTGCCAAGCAGGGAAACACCCAGGCACCACATACACATCAGCAGAACCTGATGATAGGAAACACAAATTGTTGGTAGTAAATGGGAGCTACTAGTATTTGGAGCAACTGCCACGCAGTCCCTACCATTAATATCCTACCTGGACATGCCTGACTATTTCTCCAAGTACTCGCCTTGCATTCTGGACCATGCA
This sequence comes from Plecotus auritus, assembly GCF_963455305.1. Lineage (NCBI taxonomy): Eukaryota > Metazoa > Chordata > Mammalia > Chiroptera > Vespertilionidae > Plecotus > Plecotus auritus. Next base: position 95,023,662 of record NC_137772.1, on the reverse strand, counting down.
GAAAACAGCAAAAGGGAAACCTTGCTGAATCCCTCAAGATTCCTTTCTTTATCCCTTGAGAAGTTAACACATCCTTTCTTGGACTGACTGCACAAAAAGAAGGAAAGAAGAAGTCCAATACATGCGAGTGTCTGCTATGGGAAAGGTATTTTTATGCTGGATAATATCCATATCTCATTTGACCTTTTGAGATGGGTAGTTTTGTTCTCATTTTACAAAGGAGGAAAACAAGACTCAGAGCAGCTGCATAACTTGTCCAGATGACTGACTCTGTTAAGAGTTGGGATTTGAATCTGGGCAAGTCAAATTCCAAAGCACATCCTCCCCCCGCATCTCTGAGCCTCTTACTCCTGGTGCCAAATGACATAACCAAAAGGTTATGGGGCACAGGTTTTATATTACAAGGTACCATTTTTATTATAAAAGCCAGATCTCCTCGGTTAATAGAATAGATGAATTTTGAGGGACTCACACCATGATAGATTTTGCTCTAAACAATGTCTAGCATAAGAAAAATCAAATTCCTTTTTCTTTCAAAATGATAATACTGCATGCCATAGTAATCCAAATTTATGATTATATGCTATTCTGTTTATCTAACAGGCATCATTAACAATCAAGTTTTCAAACATATCTTCAATTCTATTACAGGTCTATGTTAATAAAATGAATGGGTCTGTTAGCTTGAGTTTTGTTTGATTAGGAGAAGCAGTTACTCAAATCAAGGACACAGCTGTCATTCATGCAAAGGGAGAGTTTTGGGCAGGAGAGGAATACACATTTCTAAATACATTCGTTGACTTATACGTTCTCGAGTTTACATGACTATGGATGATCCTTTGCATCCGGTCATCTAAACAAACAAACAAACACGCAACAAAGCAGTAATTTCTAAATGCACTAATGATGAATTTCCCCTTATGGAGTAGCTCTTTCTGGAAGAGTCCCTGGAGGTATATATCACTTGATTTCACAATAGCAAGTGCAGTTGTCCATACCAAAAAAAAAAAAAAAAAAAAAAAGAAAAGAAAAGAAAAAAAAGAGAGATCCTATCTAATAAAGAGGGAATGCACAAATTGATTGTCATGTTGTCACAAAGATGACGGCACCCGTAGTCACAAGATGGTGGCGCCCAGTCCCCTCAGCCCCACTAGAGTCCCCCAGTCCCGGGCCACGCTGCGTGCCTGTCCTGGAGTCCCTCAGTCCTTTCACAGAAAATGGGTTGCCTCAAAAGTTGGTTAAGCTTCTTAGGACAAAAAGCATTCAAAATCTTTGAAAAGGGAATTCCAATATTTAAAAAAGTTTGGACTAGATAATTCAAGGTTATTTCCACTACAAACTTCTATGATTTTGTGATATTAACATTCTGAATTCACATAGTACCAGCTGTATTGTATGTAAGCAGATATTATTTAAAAGAATGGCCATTATTATTAAAACAACTCATAAAACCACACTGTTTTTATGTCAAGGACACCCTGTGTGATTTTCCTAATGGCTGGAATTAATGCCCCTAAACCAGCAGTCAGACATCCCCCGAGGGGTCCCAGATTGGAGAGGGTGCAGGCTGGGCTGAGGGACAAAACCGCCCCCCACTCCCCGAGCACAAATTTCATGCACCAGGCCTCTAGTAGGATTATATTTTTCATTACTTATACTTTTTTAAATCCAGTTATGTTTCTCTGCTTTCTCCTCTGCTGTAACATTAGGACACAGGAAATTTTGGCAATATCTTAGAATGTAATAATTTCCCCCCAACTTTTAAATTGAACTTGACATTAAATGATAATAAGAGCATTAATATAAAATCATAAGCCTGGAGAATGTCTATGCACACACACACCGGTTGTTTTAATAAAATGAGATAATTTCTCTTTTTCTGAAAGTGGAGCTTCTCTAGTTGGAGGAAAAAACTTGCATCAGTTTTTCTCCCCCTGTCTCAGTCAGCTCAGGCTGCTGGAACGAATGACCATAGACTGGTGGTTTAAACAACAGACATTTATTTCTCATAGTTCTGGAGTGTGGGAAGCTCAAGATAAGGGTCCAGCAGAATCGGCGCCTGGTGAAAGCCCTCTTCCTGGTTTGCGCAAGACTGGATTTTTACTATATCTGGTGGAGAGAAAGGGTTCTGGTCTCTTTGTCTTCTTATAAGGACACTCATCCATCATGGGGCTCTACCTTCATGACCTCATCTATCCCTAATTACCTCCAAATACTATCACATTGGGTGTTAAAACTTCAATATATGGATTTAGGGGGATGAGGACACAAATATTCAATCTATAGCAACTCCCTTCTCTCTCTCCATGTTTTACTCCACACTCACCAGGGGACTCTGCAAAGCCAGATTTGGAAATCCTTGTGTCCCATCCTCTCTTCTTGCCTGAGGACACTCCCTGAATGAGGAGGTCATTCTTCTTTTCCCTTTGTTCTAACAACACATAGGTTTGATGAATCAATGCAGCCACCCCATACTTAACACCAGTTCCAGAATAACTTCTCCCCCCTCCAGCCCCCCCCCCCCCCCCCCCGCCACCTTTTTAAGAAAGCTGAATTCTGTAGGTGGCCCCAGGGGGGTGGGAAGGGGAAAAACTGAAATAACAACAGATACTTTAATTTTTAAGGCCCCTTTTTGTTACTATCATATTTTCTTTTTTCTCAGAAGGAAAACAATTAGTTCAGTGAATATTTTTGGTAAATTTAAAAATAATTTTTAATATTATAAAAGAATTTGTGCTCCTTTAACTTTGTACCAATAAATTAAGGCTATGTCTTTAAATCAAACTTTGGGTTTTAAAATATTTGCAAAACAAAAAACAAAAAACAAAAAAACCCCAAACAAACAAACTTGTTATTTTGAGACATATAGAACAAACTGCAACTTCTCATGGCCAAAGGTTGCTAATTAGAAGGTTCTGTGATGTTTCAGAATTATGGAAAGCCCTATTTGAAGACTACCACTAACAGAAAAAAGAAAAACACACAAAATGAAACAAAAACAGCTAGCAGGGTCAGAGTGATGAGCATCTACTCACAACAGGGCAGCCTGAAGCAAAGGATCTGGCTCAAAAGCATGAGAGGGGTACTTCAAGGTCCTGCAACAGTCTTTCCCTTCCACGCCCTTCTGTAGCTGCATCCCCTAGGAAGTCTGCCAGGGCCTGGACGGGACCAGAGAAAAGACTGCCCCTGCCTTTTGGACTCTGGCTGGTCAGAGGACAGGGAAACACCACCCCGCCCCCAACTCCTTAGCCTCACAATAGCACGTTGCCCCAGCTCATCTCAGGGGGAAGGTTTATAACAAACAAACTGTTACTTGAAAGTGTTAGAGGATGCCAAAGTTTATAGATAATAAACTTAAAAATAATGAGAGGGCATTCCAAGTTATTTCTTTTTGTTTGTTCCTTTGCATTCTAATGCACTTTCCTGAGCAGGGGAGACAGTGGTGAGTTTTCAACATCATCTGCAAAATTGCACCTCACTTATGGTCCAATTTATCTAAATTATTGATGCAGCAGCCTGCAGTCTATGTCCATAAAAATAAGTCACCCAGAGGTGTTACCCATCACATGTGATGGCAAAAAAAAAAAAAAAAAAAAAGAATTGAGACCTGCCAAGTGATGAGATGCCCAGATGGCTGCCTCTCTCTCCACATAGTGAGTCTTCAGTCTGAGAGGTTTCTGCTCCAGAGGTTACAAGCACCTATGTGTGGTGAGAAGCAGCTAAAACTCAAGGCAACTTTACCCTCCACCCCCACTATTTAATTCTCCTAGAGAATTTTAGTGGAAATTTATTAAGATTAAGCTGAGGTTCCAAAGGAAATTCCCACATGGGAATTTATATACCCGTTATGGGCAGCCTTTTGGCTCTATCCCTGACATATTTTTCTACCAACTACTCTTGTTATAGGAACAGCTGACCTTATTTGAATAAACAAATTATAGTATACTAGAGGCCCGGTGCACAAGTGGGTGTGTCCCTCAGCCCAGCCTGCATCCTCTCCAATCTGGGATTCTTCAAGGGATGTCCAACTGTCTGACGGGCAGTTGGACATCCCTCTCACAATCCAGGACTGCTGGCTCCCAACTGCTTGCCTACTTGCCTTCCTGATTGCCCCTAACCGCTTCTGCCTGCCAGCCTGATCACCCCCTAACCACTCCCCTGACAGCCTGATTGATGCCTAACTGCTCCCCTGTCAGCCTGATTTCCCCTAACTGCCCTTCCCCAGAGGTCTGGTCACCTTTAACTGCCTTCCCCTGCAGGCCTGGTCACCCCTAACTGCCCTCCCCTATAGGCCTGGTTCCCCCCAACTGCTCTCCCCTGCAGGCCTGGGTGCCCCCAACTGCCCTTCCCTACAGGCCTGGTCGCCCACAACTTCCCTCCTCTGCTGGCCTGGTCAGCCCTAACTGCCCGATCCTGCAGCCTTGATCACCCCCAACTGCTCTCCCTTGCAGGCCTGGTCCCTCCAAACTGCCCTCGCCTGCTGGCCATTTTGTGTCCATGTGGGGGAAGCCATCTTTGACCACATGGGGGCAGCCATCTTGTGTGTTGGAGTGATCGTCAATCTGCATATTACTCTTTTATTAGATAGGATAGAGGCCTGCTGCATGGGTGGAGGCTGGCTGTTTTGCCCTGAAGGGTGTCCCAGATCAGGGTGGGGGTTCCCTTGGGGCATGGGGTGGCCTGGGCGAGGGGCCTGTGGTGGTTTTCAGGCCAGCCACACCCGCTGGCAACCCAAGCGGAAGCCCTGGTATCTGGGGTTTATTTATCTTCTATAATTGAAACTTGTAGCCTTGAGCAGGAGCCAAGTCTCCTGCTTGCTCCATGGCTGCAGCCATTTTTGTTGGGATTTATTTATCTTCTATAATTGAAACTTTGTAGTGGAGGCCAAGGCAGGCCAGGGCTGTGGGAGCTTGGCCTCCTCCATCACTGGGGGCAACTCAAGCCTCCTGCTCTTTCCAGCTTCGTGGCTGCCGCCAATTTTTTTGGGATTTATTTATCTTCTATAATTGAAACTTTGTAGCCTTGAGTGTAGGCCTGGGCCGGCCAGGGTGGCAGGGAAGCTTTGCTTCCTCCATTGCCGGGGAAACCCAAGCCTCCTGCTTGCTGCAGCTCCGTGGCTGCAGCCATCTTGGTTGGGTTAATTTGTATACTTGCTCCTGATTGGCTGGTGGGCGTGTCTTGTGGGTGATGGTCAATTTGCATATTACTCTTTTATTAGATAGGATTATTGCCCTAATACAGTAAAGCTATTTAAAGTTTCTTATGGCCACTCTTTTTTTATTTTTGTAAAGCAAGTAACTGTTTACTGCCTTAACTTTTCTGTTTATTAATTTGGAATCTTATGCGTCAATCTGGGAGTCTCCATATTGTAAACCAGCCCATAAAATCTATGGTCTATTGAATAGGAAATGAAAATGTTCATATCCTCCATCCAATGAGATGGATGTGTTCATGTCTTAAATAAACACAAATTCTAAGAGAAGGATGAATGAACAATTGGGACCTGGACTCCTGCCCTGGCATTTTGGCTTTTTTTTTTTTTTTTTTTGGTGGCACAGGAATGACTTGGGGGAGAGCTCTGACACTGTCCACAGCATGGCTGCAGCTATGTGGGGCTCCATTTGCAGAACAGAATCCTGCTTTCATTCCACAAAGACGGCTTCTCTCTGTATCAGAACATCTGTTTCCAGGGTGGTCATGGAGGCCTTCACAAACACATGTGGAAGTCACTGACCAGAGTTTTGTCCTGCAGGGTGAAGCTAAGCTCTCTCACACGTGCCCAGACCTGGGACCTATATCGATCACTAGGTGATTTATTTAGTCAGAGGATCATGGGTGAGTCAGGAGATGAGGAAACTCAGAAACCAAAGTCAAAGTCATTGTGTATAGAAGAGGAAAGCAGCTGCACCTGACAGTCTGCTACCAAATCTGAACAGGCTGTAATGGAAAACGGATGCGTTTATAGAAAGTCCACCTCTCGTCCCCTGGCCAAAGCTGCTGCCCTCATTACAGGAAGTCAACGTATTAAGTTTGGCAGCTCTAGTGGAGCTTGCCATGCCAGGGAGGTTATTAAAACTGAACTGAAATGGTTTCATAACTCAAACTAGAAACAAGAGTGAGGAAAATGCTAACACCAAAGTGACAGACCAGAATGAAATGGAGCTAGATTTGTAGGCTCTCTGGCTCATGTTTCAGGAGGTTCCACATGTTAAAACAGGCTGAAAAGTTAGCTAAATAAAACAAAGTGCCAGGCGAGACATTTAACACCCTTGAAAGGGGGCTTACCAACGAAAGTGTTCCATGATCTACACTGTTGACTGAACTTCACTTTTAGGAGTCTGAAGACAATACTAATTACAACTATAGCACCTAAAATAGCTGTCACATGAGAGGCATTCCTCCTCCCTCACAATGCCTTTTATTGATTCAAAGGATCTCAAAGATATTTTCTGGTCTTCAAGGGTAAACTCCTCCCTCCCCGGGTAGAGAGTGCCAGAGAGTGATGAGTGATGAGAGTACGCAGATGAGTAATGCTTTCTGTTGTCACTCTTTAAGAGTGTAAGCCAAATCCTTTTTAGGAAGAAATACTAATTTCAGAATAATACAATTGAAAACACTTGCTAAAATTTTGGAAAGTCTGATGCTAGCAGAGCAGTTCAGGAGAGCTGCCATAGACTGTACTTATTCTTTCAGGTGGTGTGTGTATGTCCAAATAAAGCTATTTGTGCAAAAGCATCAGCTATTATTTTTGAGTTATCCTCAGTTGGGAAGTAGCAAATGGCTATCTTTTTTGTAGTAAAAATGGAAGTTTCCAGGTCCATTGAAAAGGGCAGTAAGAAGCTTCATCCATGAGAAAATGTGGTACTAATAAATCATGACAATGCAGCTCAAAGAATAGGGCTGAGTCTGTAATACCAATGGCCCTGGCCAAAAATAGTAGTTAAAATCTCATAATAAAAAAGACAGGGAATATCAGAGCTAATATGCATTTTCTACATTTATTTCCTCCCCATAAATGTCTCTAATTTAGTGACAAGTTCTTGCAGCTCTACTTTCAAAATATATTCAAAATATATTCAGACAACTCTGTAGTGGTCAAACATGATTAAACCTCACCTGTATGATTGGTGTAGCCAACTATCATGTTCCCTTGTACTCACCCTAGTGTTTCTGGGGCATCCAGAGTAAGTTATAGACATAGAAGAACTCTTTTCAAAAACTCACCAATGACAGAGGATTTGGGGAAGATGGCAGAGTAGGAAGCTCCAGGAATCTGTCTCCCCATCTAGACAACAATTGCACTGGAATGATCTTTCTGATGAAACTATTTTGGAACTTTGGAGTCTATTGAAGTCTTGCAACTTCTAAGGGGAAGGCGTGTACAGTAAATTGTGTTTAATTTTGGTCAATTTTAGCTCATACTACGGTAGCAGCTATCCATCCCCTACCCCCATCCCATGGCAGGCAGCTGTATACCTGTTCCTGAAGTAGCTTACACACAGCTTACAGGAGCCAAGGTGGGCAATGTTGGAAGCTACCCATTGTCTTCACTATCAGAAAAGTGTAAACAAGGAGCCCGGAATGCTGGTGAACCTTGAGCTCTGGCAAGGGCCGAAGTTATGCACTGATTGTTTAGTTGGTGCAATGGTGGCTCAAACAATATCCTGACCAAATAGTTTCAAAGTAAATCTTTACTAATATTTACTAACCGTTAAGATAGACTGTCTGTTACTGGAATTGCCTGCCTGAATAAGGGCAATATGTGTATCCAAAATTGAATAAAAGGTTGGCAAGGCCTGGGCACCAGCAAAGTCCTTCCCCTTGAGTTGGACTCTCCACCTGGCCCCCCATTAATTCCAAATTATTATTTCTTTTCTCATCTCATTATTTTCCCACAGCCCTTCTCCAGATCCCAAACCCTAAGCCACTCAGGACATGGCATCTCACTTCTGGCACCTTGACAAGGGACGTCTAGAGAAGAAGATTCACCTAGAGCAAAAAATGGAGTTTTCACTGGCAAGGTGGGGAAAAAGAATTCACTGCATAGGTGGGGGAATTCACCACACGCAAAGCCCACGGCCAGCTGCAGAACTCATGATTTGTAAGTAGGGTGGAAACGTCTTTTTTAGCCAGGCTAATAGGGCAGAAATTGATTAAAAAGTGAGAAACTTTATTGTAGACTTTTGGTTTGCATGCTCAATGATAAAGGAATTAAAGTGTCAGAAGGTATCTGTTACAGTTTTTTGCATGTTATTATAGAAGATAATCCCTGGTTTCCTGAAGAAGGTATATAAGATGTTGAATGTTGGGAAAAAGTGGGTCAGAGCTTGAAAAAAGCTTAGCAGGAGGGGAAAAATTTGCCTCCAAATTGTTTCTCCTTGTGGAACATGGTATTGCATTTGCTAGAGCCTTTTAGAGAGATGGAAGAGGATAAACCTCCTCCTCTTGCACCCTCTGCTCCTAAAGAAGAGCAAAAAGAAAAATTTGAGAAATGGCCTTCATGGCCCCTTCCACCTCCATGTCCTAATCCTGAAACATTTAATTCGCTGTTAATAGAATCACCCATGCAAAGAGCTATCCAAGAGGGATTAAAGGACATGAGGGTGGAGGAGAGACTTGCTTTTCCTATTATCCAGGTAGCTGACCCACATTTCCCAAATCAAATAATAAGCAGTGGGGAGAGAAAAATGGTGGCAGAATAGACAAACGTGTTCCGAGCCTTGACCCGGAGCAGAAAAAAAGAATAGCTGAGGGCTGCACGAGGAGTGTTTGTTGGCAAGTTAAGGGACAGCTAAACTCCAGGATAAGGTGGGAGACTGCTAGAAGGGGTTCCCCTGACCGGGCAGCCCTCACTGCGGCTGGATCCCCTCCCGGAGCTATGGGCTCGGACGCGGAGACTGAGCCATCTTGAAAGGGAAAGTAGAGCTTATCTGAAGCCTGAAAATCCACAACTGCGGCACCCACCGAACAGCTGCAAGCCCCAGAACACCAGTTTCCAATTGGCACAAACACGCAGATTCAGAGGAGCTCTACACTCCACCACGGAAAGGAGAGAAAGAACTACATAACCAGACATCCGGAGAAGAGAGACCATGGGGAGACAAAGAAACAGCCCGCATATAAAAGAAAAGCAGGCATCACCAGAAAAGGAAGTAAATGAAATGGAGGCAAGCAACCTTCCAGAGAAAGAATTCAGAGAAATGGTCATAAGGTGGCTGAAAAGAATGGAAGACAAATTCGACAATATGAGCAAGAACCAAGAGGAAATGAAAAATGACATTGCTGCTGTAAAGAACTCAATAGAGAGCATCAAGAGTAGACTAGAAGAAGCAGAGGACCGCATCAGTGAGCTAGAAGACAGGATGGGAAAAAATACCTAAGTAGAGCAGCTTCTAGAAAAAAAAAATTAAAAAGTAGGAGGAGAGCCTCAGGGAACTTTGGGACAACACGAAACAAAACAACATCCTCATAACAGGGGTTCCAGAAGGAAAGGAAGCTGAGCAAGGAATAGAAAACCTGTTTGAAGAAATAATGACAGAAAACTTCCCTGATATAAGGAAGAAAAAACCCACACAAATCCAAGAAGCTCACAAAGTCCCAAGCAAAATGAACCCCAAAAGACCGACGCCAAGGCACATTATAATTAAATTGACAAACACCAATGACAAAGTAAGAATCTTAAAAGCGGCAAGAGAGAGACAGAAAGTTACATACAAAGGAACCCCCATCAGACTAGCAACTGATTTCTCAACAGAAACTCATCAGGCCAGAAGGGAATGGAATGAAATATACAAAGTCATGCAAAGGAAGGGTCTGAATCCAAGAATACTGTACCCAGCAAGGCTATCAATCAAAATTGAAGGTGAAATCAGGAGCTTCACAGACAAAAAAGGACTAAGGGAATTTATTACCACCAAACCAGCAATGCAAGAAATGCTAAAGGGTCTGCTGTAAAAGAAAAGAAATAGCAAGCGAAGAAGGAACACAGGGGTAAAGAATAAAAATGGCAACAAACAAGTACCTATCAATAATAACTTTAAATGTAAATGGATTAAATGCCCCAATCAAAAGACATAGGGTAACGGATTGGATAAGAAAACAAGATCCATATATCTGCTGTCTACAAGAAACCCACCTCAGAAAAAAAGACGCACATAGACTGAGGGTGAAGGGATGGATAAAGGTTTTCCAGGCAAATGGAACTGAAAAAAAAAAAGCTGGGGTAGCAATACTTATATCTGATAAATTAGATCTCAAAGTGAAGGACATACAAGAGATAAGGAAGGCCACTTCATAATACTAAAGGGAGCAATACAACAAGAAGAAATAACTCTGGTAAACATATATGCACCCAATACAGGAGCACCCAAATACATAAAAAAACTCCTGGAGGATATCAAGGGAGAGAGTGACAGCAATACAATCATAGTAGGAGACTTTAATACCCCACTATCACCATTGGACAAATCCTCTAAACAAAAAATCAGCAAAGAAACATCAATCCTAAATGACTAACTAGACCAGATGAAATTAATTGACATCTTCAGAACATTTCACCCAAAGCCACAGAATATACATTCTTCTCAAGTGCACATGGGTCATTTTCAAAGATAGACCATATGTTGGGACACAGGCAAAGTCTCCTCAAATTCAAGAAGATAGAAATCATATCAAGGGGTTGGGTGACCAGCTTCAAGCAGGATGATGGCTCCACAGTTGGTGTGTCTTCTCTTGTCTTGGCATCCCCAGAGAAGCATGCTTTGGCCAGAGCTGAGACAGACACACTCAGGGACAGATCCAACTTCCTGTTGTCTTCCCTTTTTATTGGAGTGGTGTATCTTTTTAGATCATGGCCATCAATGAGAAAGCAACCTTGTTATGGCAGAATAAACATTCTGGGCTTAGCTGGCCATTTGTCTAAACTTAGCCCCTAACTGTTTAGGGAATTGCTGGGAAATGCCAGAGGCCAACCACCTGGAGGCCTCGGGGATCCTAAATCTGTGGGAAGTTGAGTTTGGAAACAGCCCCTTCCCTCCCACTGGGGCAAGAGATGCTCCTGCTCTTATAGAAACTTGTAGTCACTCCTTTTAGAAAAGATGGAGCTCTCAATCTGGGCTACCTTGTTGCCAGACAACCTAGAGAGAGTTCCCAGGCCAGGGCCATTTACATGTCCTTTCTGCTGTCTCCACAGTTAGGTACCTATTTAGACAATTAAACAAAATTTGCTATTCATTCATAAAACAAAGTTTTTTATTTTTTTATTTTTTAGTTTCTGTAATGAGGGAGGAGCTAGAGATATAGCAACCAACAAGCCAGATGGCTCATGACACTTTCTTGACACCAAAGGGTCTATAATTTTCTGTTCGTTTTCCTATGTTTTCTCTAATGCCTTGTTCTGATGGTGCAAAAGAGTATGAACTTCTTATCTCTTTTTCTTTTATATCTACTATATCTCTGTGACTTTTCTTCTCTTATAAAGTGAATAGATTGAAATTACTATATTCTGGGGATCTTTTCAGGGCAAACTTTTTATTTCTGTTGCAGTGAAAGTCTTGCTATATGAACATTATGATTGTTATACTGTACTAGAGGCCGGATGCATGAAATTTGTGCACTGGGGGGGGGGGTGTCCCTCAGCCCAGCCTGAACCCTCTCCAATCTGGGACCCCTCAGGGGAGTTCTGGGTAGTGCAATATCTCACTCTTCAGGGCTGGATGCGATGACAAGGCAGGGAAGGAAGGGCTGGCTCTCATGCCCAACTACCGGTGGGATCCCTGTGGGATCGGGCCTAAACCGGCAGTTGGACATCCCCCTCACAATCCGGGACTGCTGGCTCCCAACCAATCGCCTGCCTGCCAGCCTGATCACCCCCTAACCATTCCCCTGCCAGCCTGATCGATGCCTAACTGCTCCCCTGCCAGCCTTATTGCCCCCAACTGCCCTCCCCTGCTAGCCCAATCACCCCCAAATGCCCTCCCCTGATGGCCCAGTAACTCTCAACTGCCCTCCCCTGCCTGCCTGGTTGCCCCAACTGCCCTCCCCTGCTGGCCTGGTCCCCCCCAGCTGCCCTCCCCTGATGGCCTGATCACCCACAACTACCCATTCCTGCCGGCCATCTTGTGGTGGCCATCTTTGACCACATGGTGGTGGTCATCTTGTGCGAGGGCATGAGGATCAATTTGCATATTACCTCTTTATTATATAGGATTATTGTTAGATACTGGCCTATTCTATGCTAAAGGTCCTGAATGAAAAGACACCTGGAGGAGATTTCTCAGATTAAACAATGAAATCAGAAGGAAAGTCCTAGAGCAGTGGTTGGCAAACTCATTAGTCAACAGAGCCAAATATCAACAGTACAACAATTGAAATTTCTTTTGAGAGCCAAATTTTTTAAACTTAAACTTCTTATAACACCACTTCTTCAAAATAGACTCGCCCAGGCTGTGGTATTTTGTGGAAGAGCCACACTCAAGGGGCCAAAGAGCCACATTTGGCTCGCAAGCCACACTTTGCCGACCACTGCCCTAGAGAGAGGACAAAGGGGAACTGGACTTTCTTTGCCCTGATTTTAGAAGCTTCTAGATGTTTCTGAGGTAGCTCCTGAACAGTATGTGTTAACCCAATGCTCTCTACTCACTGACACTCCTAGGTACAGGAATTGGAATTATAGGCGAGGTGCTGAAAAATTTTAACAATGCATTTTAGGATACAGGTGTTTCAAGTCAATGTGACTTTTAAAAGGTGACAAATCCTTAAAACCTGAGAGTACCTGGTTTGATAGGATCAGAAGGTAATTTGGGGAAATTGGAACCTATCTTCTATACTATGTTTATTTTTCCATTGGCTTCCCTTAGAAACTGACCAAGTCCTGAGAGGCTTGAAATGTATCACACATGTGCCAAATAAAGAAAGACCTGAAATTGTGTCTACTCATATTAACTGGGATAAAAAACATTCATGTTCACAGGGAGTTTATTTTAAACCCATGAGATTCTCTTTCTCTCTTGAATGTACAAAAATCTCTGATGTGACAACTCTGTTCTACCTAAACAGTTTTCCTAAACTTCAACCTTACAGAAGGGTTTGGGTCCTGGAATCTTTTATCAAATCATAAGACTTTAGAACTCTTTCTGCAAACTGCTCCACTCCTTCCCAGAGCTTTGCCTCCTAATGGGACAGGTGATGGGAAAGGGTTTATTATCTTTTCCTTAGGACAATGAATGGCTATTTACTTTGTACTTGCTTCACAAAGGTAGTCTCACACAGGATCTTCATAAAGAACAAGAGATGTAACATTCATGTTGGCAGGGAGTTTATTCTAACTTTTCTGACTTTTCCCAGTCTGAGGAACAGCTGGCAGCTTCACTGCTAACATGTGAATTTAGTCACAGACTCACCCAGCCCCCACCACACACACACACACACACACACACACACACACACACACACACACACACACACCCCAGACCAATGCACTTATGACTTATGGAGGTTACATGCCCCTGGTAAGGGAAATACGTAAAGAGCACAGCAGGAGGCAGAGTGGGGTGCTGGGTCCCCTTTATCCTCAGACTGAAAGACTTCTTTGTAGTCTTGTCTTAGAAAACTGAACTTTATTTTACTAAGAGGCTGTTTCTTTACAATCTACATATCTTTTTTGGAAATGGGATAGGAGCATTCATTTGGTCTCCTCGTTATCTCTAAATAGTACACCTTTATAATTGGTAAACTGCAAAATAATTGCATGGGTCCAACAGGGAGTAAAAGATGTAAAGGAATTATCTCTATATATAAAACCTTAATATGCAAATAGACCGAACAGCTGAACAAATGAACAACCGAACAACCGACCAACTGGTTGCTATGACGTGCGCTGACCACCAGGGGGCACGTGTGGAACATGGTGGGCATTGGTCACGGCGGGATGGTAGAGCAGGTGAGCGAGGGCACCAGACCAAGGCAGGGCACCTCTGGTGGTTACTGAAAATTTGCTCCTGTGAGCCACAGTCATGCCCCCGCTTGCACCTGCTGCTGGTGCTAGCCCCAATCGCTCGGTGCTGTGTGGCTGCCCTGATCGCCTCTCAGGGCTTCTCCACCTCCGCCTGATCCTGAGGGGCGATTGGGGCTGGCAGCCGCCTCTTGCACCTGCTGCTGGTGATGGCCTTGCTTGCACCCACTGCCGGTGCTGGCCCCACTCACACCCGCATCTGGTGCTGGCCCCAATCATTCTGAGCCATCAGTGGGTGCAAGTGGGGCTGGTGCCATCAGCAAGTGGTGGTGGCAGAAGCGGGGCTGCAGGCAGGTAGGGGACCAGGAGCTGAGGTGGGAGGGGCTGGGCAGGGGCATGGAGAATGGACCAAGACCCTCCCCTGTGCCTACTGGAGCCTCGTGGCCCACAGTTCCTTTCAAAGTGCATGCATTCATGCACTGGGCCCCTAGTTTAGAAAATAATTATTTTGCCATATAAATAATATTTCCCCCCAAAATTCTTCTGAATCTAAGTCCCTATTTTACTAATGTATCTATAGTTGGACTATTTTAATTAGGCAATGGGGAGCCATTTTAGGTGTTTAATTTAAGCAGTGGACTGGAATCTGTTCCCTTTTAAGTAACATTTATTATGTTACTAGAGGCCTGGTGCACAAAATTTGTGCACTCGGGGCAGGGTGTCATTCAGCCCATCTTGTGCACTCTCACAGTCTGGGAGCCCTCGGGGGATGGCAGTTGGACATCCTTAGCACTGCCGCGGAGGCGGGAGAGGCTTCCGCCACTGCCTCTGCGCTCGCCAGCCATGAGCCTGGCTTCTGGCTGAGCAGTGCTCCCCCTGTGAGAGCGCACTGACCACCAGGGGGCAGCACCGACATCCCCTGAGGGGTCCTGGATTGGGAGAGGGCACAGGCTAGGCCAAGGGACACCACCAGTGCACGATCGGGGTCATGAAGGGATGCAGGAGGTTGGCCAGCCAGGGAGGGACCATGGGAGGGCTCCAGGGCATGTCTGGCCTGTCTCGCTCAGTCCCAATTGACCAGACCCCAGCAGCAAGCTAACCTTCCAGTTGGAGTTTCTGGCCCCTGGTGGTCAGTGCATGTCATAGCAAGAGGTTAAGTGGCCTTAGCATATCATTAGCATGTTATGCTTTGATTGGTTGAATGGATGACCGGACACTTAGCATATTATTATAAAGGATACCTTTTATTATAAAGGATACCTACTAGCTTAACAGAAGAGTGACTTTACAATAAGACCCGAGTCAGGAATAAACCCAGTCATTTGACCGTGGGGGAAGTCTTTTAAATTCTCCTTCCACTTGCCCATCTGTAAATTGGGATAATAATACCTGCCTTCCCTACTACATAAAGATGTATGTATTTTCATCCATAAACCAAGATGGATGATCCCATGTGAGGGAGAGAAAGAAAGTGCTGAAGGGGAACTTGCTACAACTTCAGCAAATGAATGAGAGAAAGAAGGTAAAGTTTTGAAGGGAAGTGATGAGAACAACAGAAATGCTCCTGCTATGGTGGAAAAGCAGGACCAGCAATGTGCAGGGCAACAAGATATTTTTTGGTCCTAGCTGGCTGGTGGGGAAAGTGCAACATCAGACAGAATAAAAAGCATTTTTTAATTGATTTTTCAGACAGAGTAGAAGGGAGGACATAGAGGGGGAGAGAGAGAAACATGGACATGAGAGAGACACATCAATTGGTTGCCTCCTGCATACAGCCCAACCAGGGCTGGGGATCCAACCCAAAACCCTTTGGTCTGAGGGCTGATGCTCTAACCAATGAGGAAACTGGCCAGGGCTGTTCTGTATATTTTACTTTATTTTTACAAAATCCACTTTTCTTGTGTCAAATTTTGCAGGTCTAAAATTGTCTACGTTCTACTTTCCCTATCCATACTTGTCAATAACAAATCTTACATTTTTCAGTTTTAGCCTTCGTCAATTTTATTTTCTGTTGATTCTTTCCATTAGCAATGTTTGTTATAAATGGAATAATCACTGACAGTTTGCATCTGGTTCTCAGATAATCCATGAGTGAAGTGCAGAAATTCTTCCCCTTGTGTTTCAGAATTGCTCTGTGGCTTGAATTATACTGCTGTAGAGCTCATCCTACTCTTCTTGCTTTTCATCTCTTTGAATGCTATTTGGGGACATGGAACAAGCAATGGAGTTAAAAAAGACAGTTGAATGCCCTGAGCTGCTACAAGAAATAAGAAACAACACTGGCCCTAGCCAGTTTGGCTCAGTGGATAGAGCGTCGGCCCTTGTACTGAAGGGTCGCAGGTTCAATTCTAGTCAAGGGCATGTATCTCAGTTACAAGTTCCTGCTCAGCCCCAGTCAGGTGCACATGCAGGAGGCAATCAGTTGATGTGTCTCTCTCACATTGATGTTTCTCTCTCTGTCTTTCCCCTCCCTTCCACTCTGTCTAAAAATCAATGGGAAAATATCCTCAGGCAAGGATTTAAAAAAAAAAAAGAAGAAAGAAAAGAAACAACACTGATCTCACTGCATGTATAAAAAAGAAGTAAGAAAGAATTTGGCATCTCTAGATGCCAGCTGGTTGGTAAGTGATGCCACAGTGAATTCAGAACCATGCTATCAACTGCGGCATTAATTTGACAGTGAGGCTTAGGCTTATATCTAGAACTGACTTATCCATGAGGCATGACAGGTCCAGTGCTGGGACCACAATGCATTAGGGACTCACAAAATGTTTTAAGTTTTTTTTTTTTTTAAATCATCCGAGGTAAAAATCAACTTTTAGGTTGGAAAGAAGGTTTTACATATAATATTCATATGTTCATCTTTATACCAATTCAGTTTTAACATACAATTTAAAAAATAAATTAAAAATATTTTAAACATAATTTTTTATATTTTGGGGGGAGAGAAAGAAATATACAAAGGTAAAAGTACCTAGGGCCCATGAAAATCAAAATGTTGGCCTTTTGGTTTGAGGGCACCAAATTGATACAACAGGCCATACCACACACCTAAAGAGTGAAAGAGAAATCTTGGGAACAAGTATTTTATAACATGATAAAAATAAAGCTTGCTTATTGAAAAATACTCAACATTAACATGCCCAGTATTTCCTCATTTTCCTTCCAGGGAAAGAGTGCAAATATCAGACTGATTCAAGGCCAAATCCCTGGCAATCCTGGCCCCTAGTTGGCCTTACCATATCCAGTCACTATTCCCATGTGGCTGGGCTTGGCTTTAAACAGATGAAGGCCTGGCAGACCCACCTCTGGCCAACTAGGCCATGCTCAGAGTAATCATATTTTACAGAGATGGGTTCCTTGATTTCATCTTTGTACCTCAGTACCTGACACTGGGCCACTCAGTCAAAATTGAGTGAATTGCCTTCTCTACTCTGATAAGAGTGGAAGCTGATATAAAATGACATATTATTATAGTTGTATAATTGCTTCAGAAAGTTATTTTCTGTGATGAAATTTCTGTGAGAACTGAAAATAACATGATTTCTTCAACAAAATATTCACTACCTTCTCTTCCCTCCCACTTTGGCACTTCTTTTTCCCTTCCATGAATCAGGCATCTGGAAAGAATTTTTAGGGGCACCAGAGCCAGTGGGAATATGCTCTTTGCCTTCTGGGTTAGGTCACTCCTGTTTCTTATAATTTCTCTCCTAAACCAAAGGATCAGAGTTTGACAATTACTGCTCCCATTTTCCAGAAACAACACGTCCATTCTTCTACCTCCCCCTCTTTTTTTTCTTTTCTTTTTTTTTTTTAAAGGGCATTGGTTCTGAGTTCCCATCAATTTCAGGCCTGATTGGACCCTCTGAGGTGATGGCCAAAAGCAGTCCCCACACAGTTAACTTTGCCAACATGCTCACATTCTTTCCATTTCAATGTCATTAAAGGCATTCTAACTGCCTATGACTCCTCTGTTCTTCCAAGTAGCTTTATACCTTACATGTGACCTCAAAGTTATTTACCGTTAGCTCTTTGATTACATCATGGTTTGGCAATTTGACCTTTTCTCCCTCTAGCTGGAAACAGGGATTTTGTTTTGTTCAATAAATAAATATGTAGCTTCCCTTATAGGCAGGCAATAGGGAGATCGGGTGAGAAGGGGTTATGCTATGATTAATGAACTGTTAATTTTTGAGTCCAGATAGACTGGCTAATTGAATGTACTATGAATCTAAAATCTGATTCTGAGGAGCCTTTGTGCACTGTTGATGATATACAAAATGATGCAGCCACTATGTAAAACAGTATGGAGGTTCATCAAAACATTAAATGTGATGCAGCAATTACATTTATGAGTATTTATCCAAAAGAACTAAAATCAGAACATCAAAGAGATACTAGCACTTTTTTATATTTGCTGCAGCACTATTTATAATAACCAAGATGTAAAAACAACTTAAATGTCCATTGACAGATGAATGGATAAAGACAATATGCCACATACATACAATGGTGTTTTTTTTTATCCTCACATGAGGATATATTTATTAATGAGAGAGAGAGAGAGAGAGAGAGAGAGAGAGAGAGAGAGAGAGAGAGAGAGAGAGAGAGAGAGAGAGAAACGTCAATGGGTTGTCTCCTGTATGTACCCTGACAGGAGATCAAACCTGCAACCTTGGTATGTGCCCTTCACAGGAAATCAAACCTGCAACATTTTGGTATACAGTATGATGCTCCAAGCAACTGAGCCACCTGTCCAGGGCCATACTATGAATTATAATTCAGCCTTAAGGAAATCCTGTCATGTGTGACCACATGGATGAACTTTGAGGACATTATGCTAAATGAAATAAGTTATAGAAAGATAAATACTACATGATTCCACTTATATGAGGTAGCTATAGTAGTCAAATTCGTGGAATCAAAGAAGTGGAATGGTGATTACCAGAGGCTGCAAAGAGGGGGCAATAAGAAGTTAGATCTACTTTTAGATCCATGGTACATTTTCTCTTTGAAATCTGATAACCTCACACTAGAATGCTTCTTGTAGCCAGAAAAGTCACCCAAGCAACCCAGCCATGGAATGGAGGTTTTCCTCCTGGGACACTCAGATGTATGTTTGTGTGGTAGGCTGTCTCCAAGATGACCCCCACTTCCTGGTATTCATGCCCTTGTGTAATTTTCTTTGACTAGGCTGGATTTTGTGACTTACTTCTAACAGAATATGACAGAAGTGATGTGATGGCACTTCCAATGTTAGGTTCTAAATGACCACAGTTCTGTTTTGGGCCACTCTTTCTCTTGCTCTTTTTTGGATCAATCATTTTGTGGAAAACCAGCTTCTATGTTGGGCTTCACCCTATGGAGAGGCATTCTGTTGAGGAAATGAGAGAGGCTTCTGGCCAATAGCCAGTGTGCAACTGAGACCCTAAGTCCAATAATCCATGAGGACCTGAGTAGTATAGAAGGCAGATCATTTAGCTTCAGTTGAGCCTTTATGTATCTTTATCCCTGACCAACATCTTGACTGCAACTTCCTGAGAGAGTCTGACCTAGAGGTACCCTGCTAAACTGCTCCTGGACTCCTGGCTCTCAGTTAAATGTTGTTTCACACTGCAAAGTGTGAGGGTGATTTGCTCTGCAGTAATAGACCACTAATGTCCCACCTTCTGGAGTGAGCATCACAGACATGGTCAGGAGATCTAGGTAATCACCAGCTCTGTGATAATTTTTAACAAAGCATGTAGTACTTGTTTTAGGGGACTAGGAAATCTTAAGAGGAGAAGAGGCTCTTTCTTATTCTCTTTATCCTAAGAGAACTCATAACTTTAAGAAAGAACGAATGCAAAACCTTTAGCCACTGTGTTTCCTAGTATTGTAGCAAACAAACAGTGACTTCTTAATAAATGTTTAATTATTATCATTAAATAATGTTTCATAAGCCTCTTGAGGATTTCTGAATATAGTGAAAATATTTTAGTGCCACTGATTCAACCAGAAATCCCCAGTAGAAAGAGATTAATGAGTCAATCCAAAATATTTTAAATGTATTAGGCTGCTAGTTAGTATACCCAGGCACTATGGTAGAAAGTTTATATTCTTTATTTCATTAAGTCCCCCAAATCCCACAAGGTAGGTATTTTGGACTGCATGTTTGTGTCCTCTCATAATTCATATGTTAAAACTCTAATCACCAATGGGATGATATTAAGAGGTGGGAACTTTGGGAGGAAATTAGGTCTTGAGGTTGGAACCCTCATGATGGAATTAGTGTTCTTCTAAAAGACAAAAGAGAGTTTAAAGAAGGCAGTCTGCAAACCAGGAAGGGGGCTCTCACCAGAACGTGACCAACCATGCTGGCACCCTGACCTCTGGGTTTCAGCCTCTAGAACTGTGAGAAATGAAAACTTCGGTTGTTTAGGAATACCAGTCTATAGTATTCTTCTTATAGCAGCCTGAACTAAGATACTAGGTATTAGGGTAAGTCATCAATTTCTTTATAGACCCAAGGAAGATGCATGCTAGGTTATCTAAGTGATAGAGATTTAATGCAAATATATATGAGAACATGAGGTAGTGTGAAAATTAACCTCATCAACCACATGATCATCTCTTTATCCCCAAGTTTCCCAATGCTGCAGTACGTGATTGTTTTTACAGTTACCAAAAAGCTTCTCAGAATTCTTTGGGATGGCTACCTTAGCTCAGAGGAACTCTATTCTCTTTGTTCTTCTAGCAACCGTTAATCATAAAAAGAAGGATTTGACAATATTGGTCAAATATCTTGTCCAGCCACCTCAGAGATAGTCAGCTTCCCTCATGTTGATTTATAAGTGGTAGCCTGTGTCTAATAAATTGCTCTTTGGTCTAATCAGCTATAACTAGACCAGGAGGCCTAGTCTTACCTAAACGGAAAATAGCATAAGTCAAAGCAGCTTATGCTGGAAAGAACTAATTGAAACCACTTTCCTTCAGAAGTAACTATGTAAGAGAAAGCATACCAGGTTTTATGGACTTCTGCTGCAGCCCATTCAGTACAATTACTATACTCATGTGGCAAGATAGTGTTTTAATTCATCAATAGATACAGTCTTTTTTGTGTATTCCCTGTTAAGCCATTATACTCCCCCATTTAGCCAGCTAGATATGGAGAACCTATTACCTTATGGACGGCACAGGGGGTGGGGGTCACAGATGACTTTAGAGAACAAAAATAATATGTTAATTTTTAGCTTCTGAGCTTCAAAATCTGAGGTCCAGATGTGAGACAAACGAGTTGGAAGGTTGCATGACTTTTCTGTCCACTGGATAGTAGATAAAAATCCCTTGGGCTTAGGGAAGAAGAAAGCGTAAATAGAAAGCAGTACAAAGGGAGTCTGTTCAGAGATATGACACTCTTCTCCTGACATCCAAACCCACAAGGAGAAGAACAATGGAACCCTTGGTAAGTTTGAGGATGTAAGAGTGAAGGAGACTTGCTCTTGTTTTCTGGGTGGAACCCAGAAGAGTAGTGAGGTACAAATCTCTTCCCTACCCTTGAGTAGACAAAAAAAGCACTAGACTAGACTGGGAAGTTCAGTGGGTCTGGGTAACAGGTCCTTAGACAGTTTCAGTGGTGAAGAAAAGCATCCAAGAGGGCTGTGCTCTCTCAGAAGTCCTGAAGGATCATTACTATGGGGCCGAGGAGATCTCATTTGGACTTTGGAAAAGACTAGATGGAGGAACATAGCTCTTACATGAGTGTATCTGCCAATGTCTGGAAAGCAATATGACTAAGGATAGGATACAGTAGCAGATGTAACTACCCCACGGTTAGAAGCTAAACAAAAACTAGACATCTTCCTATCCCATCTGCATGCCCTGATGGCTTGAGGCTCCCTGAATTTTAATATAATTTCACTGAATAGCAGGAAGGAAGTCAACAGTCAACCTTTAATTGACTTAGAAAATCCTTAAGTGAAACACACACAAGAAATGACTGAAATTAAGTTTCATCTTTTAGGAAATGTAAACGCATGGAGCAGACTTTCCTTTGAAGATACTTAATAATTAAGTCTTGTGAGAGATTCTTTTTTTTTAATTTTTAAGTATATTTTATTGATTTTTTATAGAGAGGAAGGGAGAGGGATAGAGAGTTAGAAGCATCGATGAGAGAGAAACATCGATCAGCTGCCTTCTGCACACCCCCTACTGGGGATGTGCCTGCACCCAAGGTACATTCCCTTGACCGGAATCAAACCTGGGACCCTCAGTCCCCAGGCCAATGCTCTATCCACTGAGCCAATAAGGTTAGGGCTTGTGAGAGATTCTTTACCAGGAAGGTATGCAGCCTCTAGGGAATGAGATGCTCTCCCTCAGAGAAAGAGAAATGGCAGAAAAAAAAAAATGCAGAAGCATTATTGTCATCAGCCAGAACATGTAGAAAAAGGTCAGTTTTCTAAAATTTAGTTCAGTTTCCATCTTCCGTTTTAGACTGAAACGATTATTGCTGGAAAGATGAGAAGTGGTAAATTGCATTTGTTCAGCACCTCTGTCACTGTTTAATTAATACCTGCTTTTCAAGATATGGTTTTGAGGTAGATTCTATTTTTTTATTGATTAAGGTATTACATATGTGTTCTTATCCCCCCTTTGACCCCCCACCCCACCCCACTCATGCCCTCACCCGCCTAGTGTCTGTCTCCATTGGTTATGCTTATATGCATGTATAAAAGTCCTTTGGTTGATCTCTTCCCCTTCCCCCCACCCTCCTAGATCAAAATTGTGTTTGTTCAAATCTTGGCTTATCTACTTTCTAGCTACATGAAATTAAAAACTTAATCTAATATATATTATTTTCTCATTTTTATTAAGAATTTTTAAAATGTGCAAGAATAAATGTATTAGTATAAGATCCCCACGTACCTTCCAATTTTCAACAATTATTAACTAAGCCAATCTTGTTTCATTTATGCTTACATCCCCATCTTATATTATTTTTTTAATATTTTATTTTATTGATTTGAGAGAGAGAGGAAGGAAGAAGGATAGAGAGATATTAAACATCAATAGAAAGATTTGATTTTTCTCTAGTGGGGATTGAGCCTGCAACCCCAGGCATGTTTCCTGACCAGGAATTGAACTGGTGGTTCATGGGTCAATGCTCAACCACCGAGCCACAGTGGCTTGGCACCACCTTATATTATTTTGAAGGACATCCCAGGTAACAAATTATATCATTTTATTAATAACATTTTGGTATGTATCTTTAAAATCTAAGGATTTCTTTAAACAAATAAAGCCAAGCTATCATTGTCACACTTAAAATCTTTTAAATAATTCTTTAACATTGCCAACTATTTTTTAAATTTACATTTATCTCAAAATATAGTTTATTGGTTTGAATTATTTTCCAAATAATGTCCACACATTGCAATTGGATAATATAGCTCTTAAGTGTTTTTTACTCTATACATTCTGATTTCACTCCCCGCCCCCACCATGCAATTATTGGCTGAAGAAAATGGATCAATTGCCCTGTGGAATTTCCCATAGTCTGTATTTTGCTGATTTTGGATATTGCTTTTTGTGGCCCTGTGTCCTCTGGGTTATCTAGTTCTTCCAACAGGTAGTACATAATATTTGATTGTCTCTATGTTGTTGAAATTAGCAGCTGTTTATGCTCAATGCAAGGGCTTACAACATGATAATATCCTAGTTTTTATCTTCCTTCTTTATGTATTAGTTGGAACATTCTATAGAAAGAGATTTCTCATGTATAATCTGGATACTCGAGAGTATTGCTTATTTAAGAAAGTCCAAATAAATGCTTGTTTTCAAAATAATGAGTTCTCACCACAGGTGGCCAATTGGTTATGGTTTTTTATGTTTTTAGTATCATTATGTACTCATAGATTTACATGTATTTAATACATTGTAGTTATTATCTTGGTTGATGCTCAAATTACCTTTCTTTGTCTCTTGGGAGCCTATTGAAGTTGACTCCTGTGTTCTCTTTGACATGATCTTATTGTTATTTGACATGACCACTATCACACTTGCCTGAGAATGGGAGTTCCTGTGACACAGGACTTTCAGTTTTCAAATGGAGAAAACGCTGGGAAAATTAGGATGACAATTAGGACTCTAACCTTACTAGTTTTTCTTTTTGCTAGCTTCATTGCTATTACAAGGCATTCTAGGCTAATCATGTACATTTCTTGCTCCAAACCTGAAATTATATGTAATAATGCTTGCAAAGCACCTCGCACAGGGCATGGAACATATAAATTGCTTGTTAAAGATTATCTGCCATCAGAACACCCCCACAGGTAATATGGGCAGTGCCAGGGTTTTTTCACTCTGCAAAACTCCATATCATCTCAGGAAAATATCCATATATTTAGGAGTGAGTCATGTTAAATAAACACAAATGGAACCAGGGATATATTCTTTAGCGGTTCACTGCACAGTGCAATATGTTTTGTGCAATTTATATTTTTTAAATTCAAACCATCAGAGCTGTCTAAACTTTCAACAAAATAAGCCATGCAGCTGTACCTGACACTGTTTCTAGAAACGTCTTGTAATATTTTGGTTTGACACCTGAGAAGCCCTTGTTTATTGTAAGTTTTCTGTCCTATTGCATATTTGTGTGACAGGGGAAATAAATATCATACAAAAGTTGAAAAATTAGTGAAATCTTATGCACTGAAAGAAACTCCACAGAGATAATATTGGCAGCAGATGCACAAAAGAACCCTCAGTAGGTCCCTGAGAAAATGATGTAATCTTCTAGCTCTTTTCTAGAATTCATTAAAAAGCAAGTTACAGAAGATAGCTACATTAGTCCTCTCAGAGTGTGTATTCCATGAAACATCTGAGGTTGGCAGCCATAGTGGGCACCCATATTTGTGATGTACATAAAAGAGAAACAGATAAAAGAAAGCTTGTTCTGTGAACCATTGCAAACAACTACAAAGGAATTGATGAGTTCAGTCTTGCCTGCTCTACGAAAGCATAATTCAATGTTTGACATATGTGAATCAATTTGCACTGATGATGCCCTTGATATGCTAAGAAAAATTAAAGACCTGTTGCCTTTTTGAAGAAAGTAGCCCTCTTATCATTATCACACGTAATATTGCATCAGGATAATTTTGTTACAAAGAACTTCCTCCAAAATACTGAAGCTTGGTTTGAATATTGTGCTGAACACAGTAAATTTTATCAGAGAATGTGCCCCAACCCCTCCCCTACTCCAGGTTTTGACAAAGGAATGGAAGCAAGCACACTACTAGTATACAGAAATGAAGTGAGTTTTCAACAGCCATGTGCTTACTTGTTTTTTCTCAATCAAATGGTGTTTTCTTACCAATTGTTTACATATAAACAAAGGTAAAAGGTAATGAATATAAAAACTGACCAGTGTGTGCATAAACCAGGCTGCAAAAGGAGAGGATAATTAATAAATATTAGATGCAGGTCCCTGGAGAAGAAAATCTGAACAATGTCTCTGGGTCAGAGTCAACCTTTAGCTCTGCCAATAACACACAAGAGCCCCATCCAGGGAAGTGAGTGGGCAAGGCCCCGAGTGAGTCAGGAAGGCTCAGGCTCATGACAGCGAGGTCAGCCAGAAGACTGTTGTGTGGGCCAGGTGCTAGATTTCCAGCAGGAAATTGGGAGTGGGCTGTGTAGTTTCTAAGCTCCTACCACTTCTAGATCTTAGGAGAGGGCAAAACAGAATGAATCCTAGTGGTGAAAAGAATGCCCTTCTAGCTGCAGGATATGGAGGGTAGAGCAGGAACTTCATCAGACACCACCAGGGCAGGAGGTGAGGACAAGAAAGTGTGCATGCTCACCCAAGAACTCTGGACTCAGATTCCAAAGTTGTACAGTGGCAATGCTCCTTGGAGACAACAGCCTCACCTTGTCTACTTCTTGTCAGACTGCTCTACTTAGCTACTTGTGGTGTGGTAATATATAAAGAAATAAGCCTGTTTATTTGAAACCAAGGCAGACATTCAAATAAAGAATTTAAAGTAGTCTATTCTTTTATAATTATGTAGCAAGTGCAATTAAATTTTGAATACATTTAACACATTTAATGATTCAGGATGAACACTGTAGAGCAGATTGAACATGTTTATTAGAAAATTTCCAGTTTAGAAAAAGCATGGTAATTTTATTCTTCCCCCCTTTTGGGGAAAAAACAACAAGCTTAGTAAGTGAAGTAGTAAGGCCAGCAAGTGATATGTCAACTTCCTGGCATAAAATGAGTAGTGACTTTTATACATGCTTTTTCTGTGAAAGATTCTGCTCTTTTTGTTTGGCTTCTTAATTTCTGGATAATAGAGCTTTTGTTGTATATTTTTTCATTAATTTAAAGGGATTTCTATTATTAGGCTAGGAGAATGTGTTGTCTGACACCCTTTTAACCTGTGGGATTTACTGAGGAGTCCTTTGTTGCAGTTTTAAATAATGTTGCATAGTTAGAAAGAAGATGTATTTTTCATTTTAGTGACATAATTAGAAAAATAGACCTGTATGAGTGTGTGTCTGCATACACACCACTTAGATCTGTCTTATTAATTATATTCTTTAGGCCAGTGGTCGGCAAACTCATTAGTCAACAGAGCCAAATATCAACAGTACAACGATTGAAATTTCTTTTGAGAGCCAAATTTTTTAAACTTAAACTTCTTCTAACGCCACTTCTTCAAAATAGACTCGCCCAGGCCGTGGTATTTTGTGGAAGAGCCACACTCAAGGGGCCAAAGAGCCGCATGTGGCTCGCGAGCTGCGGTTTGCCGACCACTGCTTTAGGCCCAGTTTATTCTTAATTTTTTTCTTACAATTATGGGATCAACAAAATGAATGAAAGACTCTCCTACCAGCAAATTCCTGCTTAATTCTCTTTATATTTCCAGTAGCTTTTTCTTTGTGAAGTTCGATGCTTTGATATTTGGTACATGAAGATTCATGAAAATTAGAGCTTTATTATGAATTATATCCCTTTTCATTATAACATGTCCTTTTTATCTTTAATGCTTTTGTCCTTAATTCACTGAAAACTAATATTAATTTCAGAGCCCCACTTTTTGCTGCATTTGCCTGGCCATGCTATTAGTTTTCTGTGTCTGACTGTAGCACATACTGGAATTGTGCTCTGTGATCCAAGCTTAGAGTCTTATTCTTTCAATATATTTATATTTCTTGATATGAGAGAAACCTTTGGTCAAAATTTGATTATCTTTACTTGCATTTTTCTTTTATAATGTCATGCATACAAAATACAAACACACACTTATTTTCTTACATGGTCTTTGGGTTTAGTGTGTGTGTTTTCATTCTGATTGCTCTGAAGGTTTTTAGTCTGTTCTAGGATCTTTTAGTGGACACCTTTATAATTTTATGTACTAATTATCTTGCCTATACTACACTGCTCAATTTTGGCTTATTACATTTTCATTAATGCTTCTGGTTGTTACCTAATACTTTTAAATAATGCACTGCCACCTCTATTACTCGGTTTATTATTTTAAATGGTAAATTTAAGAATTGTGCTGCAAAAAGATGAGGTATTTATGCTTACACTGCTTCTTTTCTTCTATCTTTCATTTTTGGTTTATTTTACTATTATTATTTCAACATTATGTTTAATTATGTTATTAAATTCTTATAGTTCCTTAGTCTTTATCTATTTATTCATTTACTCAATTATTTAATAAATTTAATGCTCATCCTCCTCACCACTATGGCTATTCCCTTCACCGCTTGATTAGCATCTTCAAGTAATTTTTTTTAAAGAAAGAACTCAGAAGTTCTTTTTTCCTGGAGTTCTTGCATGTTTGGAAATATCAAACAACAATTTGACTAGGTAAAAAATTGGGGGTCATACTTTTCTTGAGAACTTGGCAACATTTTTTCAATATTTTCTAGCAGTTTGTATTACTAAAAAATATCTGAAACAAAACTTAAAATTTTCCTTTTATTATTGTTTGATGTTATTGTTTAGGCCTAGATTATTTCTCTGTCTTTGAAGTCCAGTAACTTTACTAAGCTATGTTTCCATGTTGATTTTGCTATTTTATTTTCTCCTGGAACAGTTGGACCGATTCCAACTATGGGTTTAGGTCTTATTTATCTGAGGAAATATTTATTTTGTTATATCTGAATATTCTGTTTCATTTATTAGAGACAACATTCATGGAACATTAAAATTCCTTTCCTGCCTTCTATTTTCATAATTTTTGCTAATCATTTTAAATATTTGATTATTTTTCTTTATTTTTCCACCTCTATTCTCTTTACCTCTGCCCTACAATCAACTAGTGCCTCTTTTTTCTACTTTTAATGTTAATTTTCACTTGTGTGACTACTAGTTATTTCTTTTATTTTTTTTCAAATACTTGCAGGTTCTTTTTAAAGAAAGCAATTGTTTAATTATCTTTTACTCAAGCCAATATAGCCTGTTTTTGAGCTATTGCTCCAGAAAAGTCATTTTTAATTTTTTAAATAGAAAAGTGTTTCTCCACAATTTTTATCTACATTATGGCATAATGTTCTGGAATGTTAATCTGCTTATTTTCTGTTCCTCACATTTATTTTTCTTGCAGCATATCTGTATTATGTTCCATACAAACTCATTTTGTATTATTATTCATCTTCTTATGAGATTACTCATTGATTTATGTGGACTGTTTTTTATAATATGGCAGAGAGAACATAGGATGATATGGCAAACAGAACAGAGAAGTGTGCTGGGTCAACCATTAGATGTCTCTGCCCTGTGGTTTTGTCTTCCACTCAGCAGGAAGTAGGTTTAGACAGCTGATCAACAGGGAGGCATTTAGCATTTACCTCCCTTCAGCTGCAAGACCACTGCCCATCTTTTAGCAAAGATGGCACATTTCTTCCTTTCCTTGTTGAGCACTGTGTCCTCTCACAAGGATCAGAAATGCCCCCAAGTTTACCTTCTTACCCAGATCTCACTGTTCAGCAAGGCTGGTGATTTTCCTCCTTAGAATTCCTGCCCACTTCGGGAAGACTGTGTTCCCTGAGTTCTAAGAGCCATGCCTTTGCTGTCAGCTTCCTCTCTTAACCAAGTTCAACCTGACTGCATTGATCCAACGTTGGACAGTTTTCAAGCTTTACGTATATTTTCTTTTCTAATTTTCAAAAACTATTTTAGTTTTTTTTCAGTGGGTTTTAAAAGGAAGAGTGGAGCCAGATGCCTTGAGTTTGCCATCCTAATGAAGACCTTTATGTGGCTGAGAAATAATACTGGATCCACTTCTTCTAAAATTGGATTTCATAAATAATATGACCTGATGAAAGATGATCTCATGGAAACATGGGTCATAGCTGAATGCAAATGGAGTTTTAGACAATAAAGTTTGAGAATCTCCAGTGTGTTTCCACACCTGACAATAGTACCAGAGGGCCCATCTACTGGTGTGAGCTGAGGTTTTTATCACACTTTTCATTGCATCTCAAAAGAGAACAAGTGACTGCTTCATGAACTTCAAAAAGTTCCTCATTGTTGAGTATCACTGAACAAATGCTACCTTAGAAGAGTCAATAAACCAGTAAACTTTTTAAAGTTTATAATTATGCAATTTTTATTTATTTTAGAATTTCTATTAAGTTAAATTATAATTCTCTTAGCCTATATTTTCTACAGTTTTTATTCTGTTTTATATTACATATACTGTAAAATATAGAAAATATTCACCATTTTAACTTCTTTTGAGTGTACAATTCAATTACATTAAATACATTCACACATTTGTTCAGCCATGATCATTATCCATCTCCAGAACTTTTCCATCTTCCTGCAATGAAACTCTGTACCCTAATTATTATTATACAATAATAATGTAATTATTATCTATACTAATAAAAGGGTACTATGCAAATTGGTCAGGACGCCCTCACAGTAACGACCAAACAGCAGGCTGCATGGGGCGACTGGGCTGGCAGGGGGGTTAGTGAGGGATGACCAAACGACTGAACAGCAGTCTGCATGGGGCGACCAGGCCTGCGGGGGGGGGGGGGGGGCAGTGAGGGGCCACCAAATGACTGAATAGCAGGCTTTGTGGGGTGACCAGGCCAGCAGTGGGGGCAGGGAGGGGCAACCAAACTACCGAACAGCAGGCTGCATGGGGCGACCAGGCTAGCGGGGGAGGGGCAGTGAGGAGTGACTAGATCAGCAGAGGGGGGCAGTGAGGAGTGACCAGGCCAGCAGGGGGGGCACTTGGGGGCAACCAGGCTGGCAGGGAGGGGCAGTTGGGGGTGACCAGGCCAGCGGGGGGGTGGGGCAGTTTGAGGTGATCAGATTGTCAGGCAGAGGTAGTTAGGGGTGATCAGGCTGGCTTGGGGGCAGTTATGGGCAATTGGGCAGACAGGCAGGTGAACAGTTAAGAGCCAGTGGTCCTGGATTGTGAGAGGGATGTCCAACTACTGGTTTAGGCCCAATCCCAGGAATTGGGCCTAAAAAGGTAGTCAGACATCCCCTGAGGGGTCCCGGATTGGAGAGGGTGCAGGCTGGGCTGAATTTCATGCACCAGGCCTCTAATTATACAATAATTCCCTATTTCCCCTCCTGAAATTCCTGCTAACTATTAACTATTATTTTTAAGTTAAAGGAACTAAACTTAGCAATTGTTTCTCTTGCTGTACTCTTTAAAAATGTTCTTTTTAGAGATTTATTGCTAAGAGATGGGAGAAAATTGGGGGGCAGGGAAGCATGCAGGCTGTAGTAACCACTAAGAATTCCTTGTGCTGGGTGCAAAGAAGCAAGGCTCTCAACCTGGGGGGATGACAGCTAACTCTTACATAGTGCTTCCTGTGTGGCTCACTCAGTCTCCCCACCTGTACCTCCTATGGAGGTATTATTACATTGACCCCATTTTACAGATGAGGAAACTGGGACACAAACAGCTTAGGTAGTTTGTATAAAATAGCAAGTGGCAAGTATAAGACTTGAATCCAGGCTTTGGGATCACAAAGTTAAAGTCCACATAAAACAAGCAAAGGGCGCTTGAAGTACTAAATATCATGGTCCTAAATTTAAGTCTAGTTTCACGTCTAGCTATTTTCAGAAAATGTTCTCTTGAAGATCACTTCATGACCTCCTAGTCACTAACTCCATGGGCCTCTTTAAGCTCTCATGTTCCTCTGCCTCTCTGAAGGTTTTAAAACTCTTATGCAACTTCAAATTCTCTCCTCACTCAGTATTTGGTATACTGGCAGAATAACTTGAGAGGCATCAGTGCAGAGAAAATTGCACATGCAGTGAACAATAGGGAACTACAGGAGAGCTGTGAGCAAGAGAGAAATAGACTTAAAGCAGTCCCTTAGGGAGACCAGCCTGGCAGGGCTCTTCAGGACATCAGGGCTGGGCAAGGGAAGGTGGGGAGCTGATCTAGGAAAAATCAGCCAGACAGCTGTTACCTGGATCTGGGCATGGTCATAATTGAATCCCAAGAAATGCTTATGCTATAAGGAAATAGATTAACAAAAGTAGCATGGGAATATTTAGGTTGCAATTTTTAAAAATTCTTATGAAACTCGTTGCTCGTGTATTTCAAGAGGACATGGAAAACAGGTTTCTCAGATTACCTAAGGTTCCCTGTCAGGATCCACAGAAAATATCTCTCAGGTCATGCATTTAGGGATCCATTTTATTGTTATCAACTCTGAGTTCCACAAGTGCACATGTGCCCCCTTTTGTAATATCTGCTAGAAAGCACAGAAGGAAATGTGTGGCTCCTGAATAAAAGGAACATGCAACTCACCCAATCTTGGCTCCATTTGTCTTTTCTACTTGTATTTACTTTTTGCCATTTTCTCGCTTACTTTGCTATTAATTTGTTTCACTATCCCATATGTATCTTTGAGCAATTCTTTAAATATTTTCTAGAATAGGGAAGGAAAGAGAGAGAATGAAACAAATGTAATTTAAAAGAAAAGAACGTAATTCATGCAAACCAATTCTAAGAAGACATTTTTGAGACAATTGAGGAAACTAGGAAATGGATATTAGTAAGAAATTATTATTAATTTTCTAGGTCAGATAATGATATTATTGTTATTTTTAAGGCCATGTCGATTAGCAATACATGCAATATGTAATAAACTATTTATTAATGATATGTATGTATGTATGCTTCAAATTACTCCAGAAAAATAACAGTAGATGAGAATATGGAGAGAAAAGCATACAAAAGATTTTTTTACTGCAGGACACTGTAAAGATGATAGCACTTCTCACAGCAACAAAGAGAAGGCATGGAAACATTTTGGAAACTTAGAGTGCATGTCTCCTTACCTGATTTTGGGGGTATTCAGCTAAACTCTTGGTATATATCTGCATGGTCTTTCTTTTGAGAATGAATGCATGTAATGTTCTATGAAGTTAATAGAATACCTTACATTTTAGATTTTAGTACTAAGAAAAACAGAAGGGATAGGAACTGATATTTATTAAGCCCTCGATTTCTCCCAGGCACAGTGCTCAGAGCCTTCACATGTATTATTTAAGTTTTATTTAACCACCTGGTTAGAGGACTATTTCTCCCTGTTCTCCATTTTTTTCTCCTCTCCTTTTTCCTGAAAGATGGGTGGTGACTGCGAGGTTCCCTGAGGAAATGGTCAGCTCCTGTTCTGACCTATGGAAAGTCATCATGGCTGGCCTGACATCAGTGCTTTGTTAACAGTGAACATTGACTTTCTCAACTGGAAGCCCAAAAGGCTTCGTGGGCCAACTAGAATGATGTCACATAAGACAAATGCTCCTTTGAAATGAGTCTCCATCATCATGTTTTTAGAGCCTCCAGAGTCATGTGATTCTCCAGGGTGAGTTCCAATCAGAGCAATGTTAGTGACTTAGACTCTGAAGTCAAATGGCATGGGTTTGAATCCCAGCTGCTGCACCATAAATAAGATAATCTCTGCCTCTACCTCAGTTTCTTTGTTTGTATAATGAGGATAACTATATAATCACTCCATAGGTTGCCAGTCCCACCAGGATTGGGCCTAAACAGGCAGTCGGACATCCTTCTCACAATCCAGGACTGCTGGCTCCCAACCGCTTGCCTGCCTGCCTGCCTGATTGCCCCTAACCACTCCCCTGCCAGCCTGATTGATGCCTAACTGCTCCCCTGCTAGCCCGATTGCCCCTAACTGCCCTCCCCTGCCGGCCTGGTCTCCCCCAACTGCCCTCCCTTGCTGGCCTGGTCACCCCTAACTGCTCTCCCTTACAACTGCCCTCTCTTACCAGCTTGGTCACCCCTAACTGCTCTCCCCTGCTGGCCCAATTGCCCCAACTGCCCTCCCCTGCAGACCTGGTTCCCCCCAACTGGCCTCTCCTGCAGGCCTGGTCCCCTCCAACTGCCCTCCCCTGCAGGCCTGGTTCCCCCCAACTGCCCTCCCCTGCAGGCCTGGTTCCCCCCAACTGCCCTCCCCTGCAGGCCTGGCCCCCCAACTGCCCTCCCCTGCCAGCCATCTTGTGGTGGCCATCTTGTATCCATATGGGGGCAGCCATCTTTGATCACATGGGGCAGCCATCTTGGGTGTTGAAATGACGATCAATTTGCATATTACTCTTTTATTAGATAGGATTTTATTTAATCTGATAGGACCAACATATTGTCATTTTGACGTATAAAAATATAAAAATATTAAAGAGCCATTTTATACTAACTTTACATACTAAGTCTTCAAAATCTGGTGTGTATTTTATACTTACATCAAGCTATTAGGAGTGCTAAGTCAGGGAGGGAAGCTGGGTAGTTGGGAGGCCTGGGTCCCAATGCTGACTCTGCTTCAACTCCTAAAAATTAAAGAGTATCCCAAGCACCTGGTATACAACCTTGTGCAAAGTAACTTTGGGCAAGTCAAACATGTCTCTGAACCTTACATTCTTCCAGAAAACCAAAAAGGGAGGAATAAAAAGGCCCACAGAAAAACACATCAAATAAATTATTCTAGTTTTTAAATTTGTCCAAGGGTCCAAATGTGGTAGCAGACTCAGAAGCTGAAAGGAAAATCCTTTCCCAGTTAATATGATGAGGGCACTGGGTTCTTTTTGAACAGGCAGGAAATCTCAGTTATCTGCATTCATTTTCTTTCCATGAGCATCTGTTGGGTACTTTCTCTGTACCAGGTGCTATCTTAGGCTCGAGGGAAATAGATATAAATGAAATCCTGTTCTCCAGGAGTTTACAGTCTTGTAGAAGAGGCACATATGAGAGGGTGCTTTAATTGAGGTTTAGACCAGCCCTCCCCCGACACACACACTGCATAGGAAGAGGAGGGAGCAGTTAAAGCTGTCCTGGAGGATCAGTTCAGGAAGAATTCATTTCAGGCTCTCATTTCAACTTGACATTTATAGAGAAGTGAGAAGTCAAAGGTCACTCAAAAAATGGCTAGAGGTAGGGAACAATATTGCAAGCAGAGAAACGAAGGGTGTCCTAGGCATTAGTACACCAGAACAGATATTTAATGGCTCTTTCTCTGGCTTGGGATGCATGGGGATGGATGTGGAAAGTCTCATTTCTCATTATGTTAAAGATAGTTAGATGTATTTGCACACCAGTCAAGCATAGATCGGACTGGAAGAGACAGAGTTATATTCACCCCTCTATGACCCCTCCCTATGCCCTCAAGGTCCATTTCATGGGTCAGGTCTTGAATAAGGCTTTCCTTGCAGCTGTGGCCACTCCCCCATTGATGTTAATAGTAGCACAGCCTTGACCATTTGTTATGCTGTTCTATAAGACGGGGAGCTCACTGAGGTTGTTATGCCCCAGGTACCTGGCAGTTTCTTGCACAAAGAGAATGCTCAATAAATGTTTTTGAATCAACTTTAGATTCATAACATTTATTGAACACTGAATTCACAGAAATAGTCAATATGTACTCCTAATATATTTATGTTTGTACTTAAATCATCCTTGTAACACAAAGTGAAGTTTGATGACTGCTGAATTGAGCATCTTAACCTAGAAGTCTAGTTCCCAACTGTGACTTATTTTATGTCAGCTGGGTCAATTTTTAACCTACTACATGACTTAAAAGTATTCACCAAAGAATCCAGCACTTGTAAATATTATTGCATTTATGTTTGTTTTTTGTTGGGTGGGCATACTGTCACCGGCTTGGCATGCTACATGAGCTTGTTCTGACCATAAAGGGAGACACTGGTTTGGAAGTCTTTGCAAAAGACAATGTGCTGTATGAAGGCAGGATGCTGTTGGTGCTTGCTTCCCAGATCCAGGGCACTTGGTGATTTCTGGACTTCCACTTGATGTGGGTTTTCTTAGAAACTTATTTTTAGTGATTGTCTGAGGTGCCACCAGCTCCCTCTAGCACACCCTTCTACAGAGTTGCATGACCAAGGTTTGGAATACTGTTCAATGAATTGACATAGAAAATAGGGACCCTGCTTTCCCTCAGATCCAAGAGGAATAAAACAATGCATCTTTTGGGCACAAAGAACAAGCCTACTGTGTGCCTGACACTGATACAGTTGCATTACATTTATTATCTCTAATGCTCACAATAGTTGTATAGGGAGATATTAATATTCTTCCTTTACATATGAAGGATACATGACTTGCCCAAGGCACCACAACCAGTTAGTGGTTGAGCTCATATATTAATAAAGGTCTAAATTACTACAAAGTTTCTTTGTTTTTATGATGCATAAGCCTCTGGAATATTCATGTTCATAATCTATAAAATGGGTTGAGTAATACCTTTCTTGTCTACCTAGTAGTAGTACTATAGTGAGTCAAGATAAAGTAGCTTTTCTTAGCATTAAAAGGGTATGCATAGTAGTACCCACAGCAATAATACTTATCTAAAGTTCACCCTTTGCATAGCACATCTTATATGTCCTCTATAAGGGAAGATGATGCTCTGTGGTCCAAAAAGGCATCATAATGGAATCCCTATCTATATACCTTTATATGGGGAAAGAAAACTCTATCCTGAACCTTCCAGGAACACAATATAACATGAAGGCTGGGTAACCTCAAGCACCAGTTACTTAACCTCTCTATGGTAGACAAATATAGAGCCTCCCTTATGAGCTGAATTAAGATTAAGTGAGACATTGCATGTAGAGCCCATAGGAAGTGCTCAGTAGATGTTAGTAATAACTAGTGGGATGCTAAACAGCATTGCTGGGCTTTTTCTGTGGGTGAAATGTCTCCAGTCACATGTATAGGTTTCTTCTTCCTCTTCCCAATCTTCAGCTCCAGTTCACAGAGCTTGTCTTCATTCCTTTTCAATTTGGTAGTAACAGCAGGTCAATAGATCATTTTTAAAAGAAGTAACTTTGTGATTACATGTAAAAGTTTGCTGCTTTTATATAGCCAGGCTGAATTGTTTGACTCCCCTTTATCTAACAATAAAGATTTTTTTAAAAAGTAAAGTAATTTTTAATATACATATTATTTTGTTGGACAGCAAAAATGCACGTTTTCCTGTCCAACTCCATCAATCACTTTGTCACTGAACTGATGAGATGCTGCTGGGCAGTAGAGCAGGGATTCACTCTGCACCAGTGCATGCAGCTCAGTGCATCCAACATATCTACTGAGGATACTCGGGTCTACTAATCAGAAAGGGATTTTGGCTCAATGTTTAAAGAATTATTGTCTATGAGATACTGGATTAACTGAAGAACGAATTGTGGGGGGAGGAGACAAAAAATATAAAAAGCAAAGCAAAATTCATGAAATGATTACTTAATAGATCTGCAGTGTTGACTCTCGTGAAATGTGCCTCCTGACCGAGAATAGAGCTCTGTCCTGGTAATCAACACTCTTTTCTTTCTCCATAGAGGGCATGGGGACAAGAAGGAACATTATCTAGAAAGTAATTCACTAGAAATGCCAAAGCTTCAGTTAAATCCTTGATGGGCTGAGAGATCCATTTGGTCCAGCACCTCTGGGAAAGAACTGGAGGAAAGCCAATGGCCCTGCATAAGAAAATGGGAAGTGCCAGGGGAGTTTTAGCACCAGGAATGCCATTCAGTCACTCTTGCAATAAAAACCCCCTCCAGTTCTCCAAATCTTCAGGAAAGTCTTACATAAATAAGTTCTTTGTGGGTTTTTGTTTTTTTGGAGGAAATCATGGAAAAGGAAACATTGTATGTTGGGACCAGTAGAGTCAAAGGCAAAGACTAAGAAACAGCCCTGAGAGAGAACAGAGAATAAGATGCAGTGAAGACTGGAAGTTGGAGTCCAATGTGATCATGAGTTGTACAAACTTTGGACATTTGTAGAAATCTTGGTGTGGGTGTCAGACTTTTCACAAGTCTTGGAATGGGAATGCTCAACCCTTAAGGACAGCTTGTTACCAATAGACATCTACATTGCAACACCTTAGTTGGAAATTACCTATCCAATAAAGACTTAAAATTTCACTGAAGCTTTGTCATTTTTTGTACAACAATTTCTAGATAATGCTCATCCTTGTCCCTCTTCCCTAGTGGTCACCTAAATCAGCTTGTGCTTTTCCAAATAGGAAAGAAAGTGGGTACCCATCCAGTGTAATGGGAATGCCAAAAATGGTCAGAGAAAATGTTTACATAAGCTATCAAATGGTTCCAGCCCTCTGATTTTGCCATCAGCCTTCTTAATCATAAATAAGGAAGTCAAGAGTCAAAGAATAAAAAATGCTGTCAAATTTACTCTGAAGAAAAACAAAGACACTTAAATGAAGGGAACGATGAAGTATCTAAAGTAACTTCAGATTCTCAGAGCTACCATCAAGAGTCCTTGATGAATTATTCGAGTTGGATATGAGTTCTGTGTGGGAAAGGTCTAAAGGATAATTTTGTTCAAGCCTGCCTCAGATGGACTTTGACAGCTGCTGGCAAAGTTCTGCTGTTGACTGGGAGTTAACTCACCAGAACCCACTTGATGCTGTGGTCCAGTTAGTAATTGGGGATAAGGCAGCCTGGAGCCTCAGTGTTAAAGATGTGAAAAGACTCAGACACTCTGGGGATGAGCATGTGATGCGCAGATAACAGATAATATACTGTTGTGATGCTACAAGTAATAAATATGAAATTTAAGCCCTTGAAAATGGAAAAATCTATACAATTTCCAAGTATTCTTTTAATTAAATTATTATAACTTGTTAAAGTTATTTTCCATATGGTAATCTTATTAGTAAAAAAAATATGGAAAAGTTGTTTTGTGTTTCCTTACACATTACATGGCTTATGTTTTATGGCTGTGAGGTCATAGCTGTGAAATAGCCCCCTTTGACAACTTGACTATGATGTATGCTGTTACATTTCAGTAGCTCAAGGTGATTTTTTCAGCTGGATGAAAAGTTCATTCCATTCCATCATTGCTGATACCATTTTCATCCATGAAACCCAAAATGCCAGAGATTTGCAGACAACATTTGAAACCAGTGCAAAATGATAGAGACTGATAAGATAGTAAAAGAAATAGACATTTTATATATCTCAATACTTGTAATTAAAATTAAATATGGGTGGCTCAACTCTCTGATAAGGTAAGAAAGAGTCTCAGTTATAGGAATAACTTAAAACCTGCTGCTGGTATTTGAAATACAAATGTTGGCTCTCACATCCCTCCTTTTCCATTTGTTGCAGCATCCTCAGCACCATAGCAGTTGGCCTTTGGTCTTAACTTACTGAGATATCTAAAGAGAACAATGGTGGAACAAGCATCTGGCAGTGGTGGACATCTTAGGAACATATAAGATGACAGCTGTTAGATGCCACTAACTGATAATCATGTATCTCTTGTGAGATTCTGATTCTCTGGGTAAAAACTTCCTTAACTTCAGAATATGAAAGTCCAGTTA
Source organism: Plecotus auritus (assembly GCF_963455305.1). Lineage (NCBI taxonomy): Eukaryota > Metazoa > Chordata > Mammalia > Chiroptera > Vespertilionidae > Plecotus > Plecotus auritus. The sequence goes on along the minus strand of NC_137772.1, from coordinate 94,984,871 downwards.
AGCCAAGCAACTCTTAATTATGTGGAGGGTAATTATCAGCTTCTCCATCATCTCAGGTCTGGCTGCCTCTTCTTTTTCACCTTCAAGCTACAGGAAAATCTAGCTTCAGTAAATCCAGTAACTACATTACACAACAGGTCCAAAGGGCCTGAATCCGTATATATGTTGTTGAGAGTAGACTCATGTAATGGAATAGGTTAGAAAAGGACAAGGTAAGAAAGTGCTGGAGTAAAGCACAAAAAGCACTTCCAAAAAGTAGGATCTCTGTGTACTCAGAAGAGAGGAATCGCACCAACATCCCCTGCAACATGGGTTTGATTTATGTGCTCCTCTAACCCTGTAGTCAGGCCCTGGATATAATATACACCTAATTGAGAAGGTCTAATAGCTTTAATGTTTTCTTGTAATGTGTGTTTTTTTCCAAATATTTTTAATTGATTTTGAGATAAAGAAGAAGGGGGACTGAAACATCAATGCAAGAGCAGAACTGTGATGCTCTGCTTCGGCATGCCCACTACGGCAGATCGAGCCAGCAACCTTGCCATGCGCCCTGACCAGGAATTGAACGGCAGCTCCTTGATGAGTGGGACGACGCCCAACCAATGGAGCCACTCAGGCCAGGGCTAGATTTAATGTTTTCTAATGGAGAGGATTTCTCTGGACAAAAGGATGGCTATTTGTTCAGAACACACTATGTGCTAGCTGGTAAGGAGAGGAAAAGAACAACAGCCTCACTGTCCACGTGGTGAGAAGTGCAAGACAAACACGGTCTGATCTACATGAGGTCCTCCTACCTCTACTGGACCTCAGCTCCCAGGGCCGCCCTCTTCATTCTGCCCCCCGAGTCTGTACCCCAGTGGACAGTGGCCCACGCTCCAGAGCTCTCCTTTCCATCTTTCCATATTGAAACCTCCAAAGCCACTTCCTTGTGTAGCAGTCATGCTCAAGGCTGATGACAAGCAGAGGTCCAAAGGGTTTGAACTACTAGCTCAAATGGTTCATAATGGTTCAGATGGGACCCCATAACTCTTATTACTTGTCCAGTAATTCTGCTATGTGTCCTTAATACAACCCCCCCATGAAACCCAAAGTTTTAGTTCAAAGGAATGAGTTGTTTCTTAAGGTAAATTTTTAGGCATTTAGGTTCACACACAAAAAAGAGATTTTTGGATCAATGGACCACCTGTCTCCTACCTGCACTTAAGACTATACTTGCCATCTAAGAATTTAGAACTTGCTTTTAGGCACAAAACCTGCATATAGTAAACTGGATGACTTAAAACATGGGAGGCATGCAGTAATGGAAAAGAGTGAGACTGACAGTTGGGAGGCTTCTTACAATTCCCAACTCTATTATCTCCCAACTGTGTGGGTTTGGATAAGAAGCCAGGTAGAATTGCTTTTGATATGGAAGAAGGAAAGCTAATATAAATTACAAGTAGCACTGAACAAGGATTTTATCCAGATGTGAGCACCCACTGAGGCACCGTTGGGGCCAGCTCCATACCTGAGGAGACAGAGGGAAGTCATGCAGCTCTTAGCACCTTTGTTTTCACATGGAGGCATCTTACAATACCATCCTTGTCCCCAGTGCTTTGTCCTCTCTGGCCTTTCATACTTTGGGTCTTGAAGTCTCTGTCTTTATGATTTATGCAAGTGGCTCATACTCCTGCTTGAAACCCTCTCCTCATAGGCCTGAACACCTTCAGACAGATACCTTAAAATAGTCTGTGTCTTTTCCCCTGGGATACCTTGGCTTTTAATGATTCCTTGGTTTCCTTTGGTTGTCTTCCACCATTTTGGGTTGATAATATTCATATACAATTTTATTCCTTTAAGAAATACATTTTTTTCAAGTTTTTAGTGCTTACTTTTTCTGGTTAAAAAAGTAATAAACATTCACTGTAGAAAAGTTGGAAAACAGAGAAGAGAATAAAGAAAAAATAATAATTGTCATACCTTCACCTAACCATAGAATATTATTGTTAATCTTTTTGGTGTATTTCCTTTCAGTCATCTTTTTTTCATTCCATATAATGTACATTTAATTTCATTGAAATACACTGTTATATCCAGCTTTTTTCCCTCCACTCAACATGTTACCACACAGGTTTAGGGACATTCATTAACACAATGTTTTTGTTTGCTCTAGACAAATATTTAAACTTATTGCAACAATTTTATTATTTTATGCAGAAAGGTGTACAAATAAGACCTTGAAAACATCATATCCTCCCTGGATATCAGATTCTTCATCAATAAAATAGAGGGTAAACAATACTAATCTGCAAGGTCTGCAATAGATCCTTTAAAAATCCTATCTAATAAAAGAGTAATATGCAAATTAACTGTCACTCCACAACAAAAATGGTGGCACCCATAGCCACAAGATGGTGGTGCCCAGTCCTCTCAGCCCCACTGGAGTCCTCCAGTCTCAGGGAGGGCTGCCGCTGAGAGCCGGCAGAGTAAGCAGTTAGGCATCGATCAGGCACAAATTTCGTGCACCGGGCCTCTAGTAGAATATAAACTTGGAGGGACATTTTCCCTCCTAGATTCTGCCACAAGGACCTTAATCATAAGCACTGAGATCTTGCCTAACAATGCCAAGAAAAAGGGTTTGTGGACTATTGCAGATATGACCCAGGTGACATAAGAAACCTGGGTCATATCTGCAATAGTACAATTGTGTTCTTAGTGAGTAAAGAATGAGTAAACAAATGGACTATTCATAACAAGGAAACTAACTCTTGCCATTTCAGATGACATATACTCCAATTTCACTTTTTCATCTAAGAACAATAATTAGTACTATAGCTTGGGTTTTTGATTATCCTTGTTCCAATTTGATCCTTGGCTTTCTGCTTTACTTACTTAGCATTGTATTTTCTTTACTTAAACTATGTCTCACCCCAATCTTGTTTTGTCTGAAAAGGCTTCAGAATCCTGTCAATGAAAACATTTGCCCTTTCTAGGCCTTTTGCTCTATATAAACCTTGAGCAACCATTTCATCCTATTCAACATCAATAACATACCTATTCTAATTTTGTGCAGGACTTTGGATAAATGCTTAAACTCAGAAAAGCTTCAACATGAATAAAGAAAGTGAGTTCAGGCCTTAATTCTTTTAATCCAAGGTTTAAAATCTTCAAATTGTGCATCCAAAGCAGTAGGAAGTAATTTTTCCTGAAAGCAGATTATTGCTTCAGTATGATACACAGGGTGGGGCAAAAGTAGGTTTACCATTGTTTGCATGGAAAATAATACAATAATCTATAATAATAAAAGTGTAGTATACTAATTAGAAAGGACATCCTTCCAGACGTCCTTCCGGACGACCTTCCAGATGAAGCTGGGGCTGTGAGGGCCAGGCAGCCACTGTGACTGTGAGGGCCAAGGCAAGCTGCTGTGGCTGTGAGGGCAGAGCTCCTTGCATGAATTTCGTGCATTGGGCCTCTAGTTAATAAGTAATAATATAAGAAAAAAATCTGTTTCTTGTACTCATAGCTATAAACCTGTTTTTTGCCCCACCCTGTATAGGTAAGTATGGTGTCACTTTTATGAAAATGACCCATATGAATTTTCAGGTAAGATCACTCAGTTTAGTTTTTGTGTTTAACTCTTTCCTGGAAGTCTAGGGAAAGATTACTTGAAAGAAAATGATGAATAGTAAAAGCATCTCTGGTTTCCAGATCAAGCACTTAATATATGTAGATCAGATGGAGCCCAAATCTTTCCACCACTAGAAGCACTCTTTGGAATTACAAAACCTTCTCACCAGGAGGCTTTATTAAAAAGCACAGAGGTTTGATGCTTTACTGCCTCTGTAACTATCTTTTGGTTCATCAGTTTATAATGTTTTTCATTATCCCCAAATGAGTGAGATCATGTGGTATTTTTCTTTCATTGACTGGCTTATTTCACTTAGCATCGGTAAGGTTAGGGAGAGGTGGGGGAAATAAGAGATCAACTGAAGGACTTGTATGCATGCATATAAGAGTAACCAACGGATGCAAAACATTGGGGGGTGAGGGCATGTATGGGAGTGGGGTGGGGGGGGGGCAATGGTAAGATATGTACACATATAATACCTTAATAAAAATTTGAAAAAAAATAAAAATAAAAATAAAAATAAAAAATAAAAAAATAAGGGAATTAAAAAAAAAAAAAAAAAGCACAGAGGTTTCACACCAGGTAACCAGTAACACCGTGAGCTAGATGAGGGTGAAAGTGAGGAGAGATAAATGAAAAGGGTTATATATAACCCAGGTCCCAGAGGATGGGCCCAGAGCAGTCACCCTGGGCATGCATGGCTAGGCAAGTAAACAAGAACTAAGTTCTGAGGACGTGATGGCACATGAGAAGGTGAGGAGGAGGTGGGGAAATCTTACTACAGAAAAAAAACCTCCCTCAGAGTCTTTTATTATTATTTTTAAATATATATTTTATTGATTTTTTTACAGAGAGGAAGGGAGAGGGATAGAGAGTTAGAAACATTGATCAGCCACACTCTCCGCTGGGGATGTGCCTACAACCAAGGTACATGCCCTTGACCAGAATAGAACCTGGGACCCTTCAGTCTGAAGGCTGATGCTCTATCCACTGAGCCAAACCAGTCAGGGCTCCCTCAGAGTCTTTTAGATGGACCTTATTCTCTGCAATGACCTCTCCCCTTTAGACCCAGTCTCTGTTATCAAAAGACTAGAAACACTGGGCTCTCTTAAGAAAAATGACATTCACATTTTCATGGAAAAGTGTGTTTAGATTCTTTCCTTTCAGAGCCAGAATATTGTTTTAATGACAGGATTGGATGTACTTTCTCTATTCTACACATTTCTACATCTTGGGAGCCAGATGCTAAATTGTTTCCAGCCAAGTTAATAATGGCTCTGGTAGTAAAGCTCCCAGGGGATCCAAAGAAGGAAACTGGACTGCATTTCCAGGGCTCTGTTACATGTGTTAGCTGCTGGGTGGATTCAGATTAGTTGAATAAAGGTAGGAAGTAAGGCATGGAAGTGAATTAGTTCACTGTATAATTCAACCAGGCAACCAGTAAGGTTATAACCTACTTATCAGTGTGCCGTGTGCTTTCCCCGGCACACCTGTAAATACCTAAAAATTTCAGTCACTTTAGTTTAACTGCAAAGGTCAGGCTGAGTGATATGACAAGATGATTGCCTCAAGAGAGCATTCCATGTGGTGCCATTGATTATTTTTCTGTTTACTTGGTCACTGATGCTGTCCATCAACAAGCACCCTTTGAGAATGTAGTTGATGGAAGGTGACATGCTAGGTGCTACAGAAGGTACAGAGATGAGTTAGTCAAGAGCTCTGCCTCAAAGAAACTCCCAGAATAAGGCTTCAGATAAAGATATGGCATATATTAATATAACATGTATAAATGTTTTATTTTTAGGTTAGTTATTTAGTGTGCAATAATAATAGCTATCATTTATTAATCCCTCACTGTGTTCAAAAGCATTATAACTGATATTCACAGCCACCTTGCCAAGCATGTCACATGCATTTCAGAAACAGGGAAGCTTAGGCTCAGAGAGGTTACACGGCTTATAAATGACAGAGCCAGGCTTTGAATTCTAAAGCATGGCTCTTAACACTGTATTGGTAAACAGTGACTCTGGTTCATCTGTCCCCCAGGCGATGGTCGGATGACGTGCAAGTATCATGGGAGCTCAGAGTAGAGGAAGAGAACCTGAAGTGGAGGAACTGAGGAAGGTTTGAGCTTTTAAGCTGTGCCTTGAAAGATTCATAGATCTTAGACCTGAGGAGCTGGGAAAGGGAGGGAAGAAACAGGATGGGGAAGACCTGTTGTGGAGAAGAAAGTGTGGAGAAATCACATCTGTGAGGAAAGCCTAGGAAGTGGGGAAGAAGAAGCCATCTCAGGTACTGACTGAGAAAGCTGCAGAGGTAGGAGGGGCAAGTGATGGGGTCCTTGGACAGCAGGCCAGGATTTGCGAATACCTAAAAAAGGCAGTGAGAAATTGCTGGTGATTGTTGAGAAGGGAGGTGGCTCAGATTCAGAATGGTGGGGACAGCTGGAAGAGCAGGATTGAAGTCATTGCACTTCCTCAGGTGAAGCAAACCAGTGCTGTGAGGATGGAGAGAAGGAGCAGCAGAGGTATTAAGGAGGTAGAATCCATTGGACTGAACAACAAACATAAATGGCAAAAGGAGGTGTTAGAAATAAAAGAATCCTTTTGTGCCGGCACAGCTGGAAGGATGACAAATACTAAATTAGCCGCTAAACTGGATCACTGGCACTTTCTAAAGTGTTGGTTCTCAGATAGTTTTGACCTGTGGCAGTTTCATTGGGCCCAGAGACCCTATTTAATCTCCATACTCATGCTTACTATAGAAAGAAAAAACAAAATGAAGCTACTTTTATGAGATTTGATAAAAGACACACAACTCTAAAAAGCTAATTCATGCCAAAAGCAAAAGACTTAGACATTGTGAAACCATGAAAAAAAACATACAATATGTCAGCTTGAGGCCACCTGGAGAACCCCAGGATCACTAGTGAGACCACACCTCCAGTGGAGAATCCTCAGTATTATTTACCACCTGGAGGAGGGGTGGTTGCAGTCAATCCAGTCAGTAACTCTGATTGGGCATCACCATGTGCCACATTCTGTGCTAAATACCTTTCCTGACCAATTTCCTCTTCACCTGTATCAGCTCCCCAGCTTCCTCTCTGAATCCTCCCAACCCCATCTCATCCCCAAAACGTCTTTCAAATGGGTCAGTGTTGTTCCCCACTTAATTCAAGCCAAGAGGGATGTAATCTCTATCACATTTGTGCCCTCACCAACCAAAGTCCTCCCAGATATTAGCTCTTGCCTGCCTCCCACTGTACGTTTGTAAAGGAGGACACTTATCTTCAGAGTCCCTTGTTCTTATTTTATGATAGCTAGCCTTCCCATTGCCGGCAGCAGTCCACAGTGGAGCCAAGCAGAACTACAAGCCTTGCATACTTCTCACTGGAGTTCAGTTTTTTGCAGCCTTATCCTGATGTAATCTGCAATCCAATTTGCTACTTAGTCTCTCCAAACTCTTGTCAACATTTTAGATTTCATTGTGCCTTTTCTAGGCTGAATATCTGTGTTTTCACTTATGTCACCCTAGGTGAATTACCCTTCCATTGTTCGAGGTCAAATCTCAAGTTGTTATTTCCTGCCCATACAGGTAGTCCCTTTCCCCTCCATCCCTTTGGGGCAGTTTCTCAATTGTCATTGGTGTTCCCAGATCCTATCGCTATCAGGTTTCATCTGTAAATTTAATTATGAAGCTATGCCCCCTTTGGCTTCATTTCATCCCACAGTACAAATGTTAATTATATATTCATTCTCCACAAGGCACCCTGGACTCCAAAGACACATGAGACATGACCTTCTGTAGCTATATGAAAATGAAAAAATTAATTTTATTCCCATTGTTGAACCCCCTTACCTGATCACTAGACTCTCTGATCCTGCACTCAGATGTTTCTATGGCCACACAGTTACTTAAGATATGGTCATTAGAAAAGGGAAGGCAGAAGCAGAAAAGGCTGTCAGAGTGAATCTAGAAAATGCCACTAACTCAAGTCTTCCTGAAGGGCCCTGCACTGCCTTCCTACCCCAGGTTCAGTCTGGGCTCAAATGTACTTCTGCCTTTGCAAGTGTAGACTCTGAGCACAGCTATTGCTCCCCTGCTCACATTTGCGGTCCCAGTGCCTGAGTTTAGCCTCTCCCTTCTTCCTCCTGCATACCTCCCACCTTGTCCCTTCTACAGAGGGGACCATCCTAAAGTATGCCTTTGGAGAGACCAAGGCACCCCTCGCTATCCTGAAACATAAAGAGGAAGCAATCGTGGTTCAGTACATAGCACACCTGTCACGTCTCCTAACTATGAAGTCTTTCCAGAGCCTTCAATCGGGACATTTCCTTTGTACTCCATCAAATTTGATGGCTCCAATAGCCCTTTACTCATGGTGCTATTACGGAAGTCATGTGGGCTGTCTGTTTGTCTTGCTCTGCTTGCCTTGTGAGCAGAAACTGGGAGCACAAACCATTGGTATATCAGTTGTCTTTATATGATCTCCCTTACCTAGAGTACAAAGGGTGCTCAGTAAATGTTCACTGAATGACTCCTCAGATAAATATTAGAGAACATAAATTATCTTTTCGGACACTGTTTTGTCTCACCAACAACTGTCTTTCACTGAGTCATTGATTTTTAATTTGTTACTTCAAACAAAGTCTTATTTGTAAGATTCCAGCCCCAATATATAAATTATTAGAGGCCCTGTGCATGAAATTCATGCATGGGTGGGTTCTTAGGCCTGGCTGGTGATCAGAGCGGATTGGGGCCTTCCGGCTGCCAGCCGGGGCCTTCCTGCCAGCTGCTGGCCAGGGCCTGCCAGTGGGAGAGAGGAACCGTGGGAGGTTGGCTGGCCATGGGGAGGGACCAGGGGAGGTTGGTCGGCCGCGGGAGATTGGCTATGGGAGCACACTGACCACCAGGGGGCAGCTCCTGCATTGAGTGTCTTCCCCCTGGTGGTCAGTGTGCATCATAGCGACCGGTCATTCCAGTTATTCTGGTCGCTTAGGCTTTTATATATATAGATAATAGTGGATCTCTTCTTGTTCACATAGAATGGAGAGCCCACAGAAAGCTCTAACCCTACCCACTTGCCCCCTCCCCCACCTCCACTCAAGCTAAAATACTTATTCCACATCCCTCCACATATGTAAGTTTTTCATTTCTTTCAAGGCTTAGGCCAAATCTTTCTTCCCTCATGGGGACTTCTCTCTGACCAACCTATCTATGGGGCCTTGCAATTTTCTGAACTCCTGAAAGTGCTATTGTCAATTTTATTCTTTCATCATAAGCTCATTTTATACTAAAGGGCGTTCACATTCACTAAAGCAAGGTAAAGGCCTAGTCCAGAGATATGTACTTTAAATATATTATGCCATTTAATCTTTAGGGCAAATGAGGAAATAGAAGCTCAGAGAGGTTAAGCGATTTGTCAAGGTCACACAGCTATTCACTGGCAGTGCTGGGATTTAAACCATGAGCTACCTGATTCATTGTTTCCTGTTTTTATTCTGCCATTATTTTACCTTTTCAACTAGATGGTAAGCTGAAGTGTAAACTGCATCTCTACTTCTATCTCCTCCTTCTCCATCCTTATACAGTGTTTCACCCTGTGGAAGATTGTAATTAATCTTTTTTTTTTTTCAGAGATTAATTGATTCTCCAAATATATCACACTGTTTCTCACCCCTTTCTCCTCTGACATCTAGAGGCTGTCAGCTTCTGAATAGACTATGGTCTACTGTATTTCTTCCTAAAGAAAGTTGTATTTCTGAGGCCTACAAAGACAGGTTTTCACTGCTGAAAATATTAAGTGCTTCCTCAAAAGGCTGGAAGGTAAGCAGGAGTTTCACAGGAGGGAAAAAACAATAGTGACCTCCTCAAATGGAGTGGGGAGACTCAAAGCAGGAAACCAAAGGTGCTGTCAGAACAGCTGTCTGGAGAAGGGAGAGTGGAGAGGAAAAAGGCTATTTAGATTTTTACCCCTTGGGACCCTTTCCCCAATTTAACTTCTGGACTAAATTTTTAACAGCCGAGTAATAAAAGCCTTGCTCTCAGTGAACTCTGGCCCCTCTGCCTGTTTGGGATGCCACAGAGAAAGGCTGCACTTGTGTGCAGCAGCCCTGAGGGGACACCCAGTGGCCCAGGTGGGGTAATTGATTGGGGGAAGCCCCAGGGGCCTGGCCTGCCTGCCACCCTCCCCACACCTGCCATGTGAATAAACAGAGGCCTGACTTCTGCAGGAGCCCCTTCTCTGGCCTCACCCCTTGGGCCCTCTTACATGAAAATTAACCATAGTCTTAAAGTGAAGGAGAAGGTGGCTATTTGAGCCCAAAGCCCTTGTGAGTGCATCCACATGATGAGTAGACAACAAATAGAGCCCTAGTAAATGAGGCACCTGTGTTGGCTAACTTTGGATCTATTACCTCTAAAAGTTCAGTTTTATGTCCTTGCTACAGTATATTTAACAATATTGCTAAAATGTCAAATGGTTAAACACATTTTAATTTTTATATTTTGATTTGAATAGTTTAAAGTTATTTTAGTGATTTCAATAGAAGTCTCACTCATCTTGGAAATATTTACTTCAAATACCTGTGTCTTCTTTGGAAAGATGATAAATAGTTTTTAATGCCTGATTTATTTACAATTTACATGGATAACAAATTAAGCTTGCTCTTTAATGACTTTTGCAAAATGCAAGTAAGGACAGTAGCAACATTTTTGAGAACAAAACACACACACACACATGCATAACATGAGCAAAATGTGCTTTCAGAAGGGAAAGCAGGGGCCAGATGATAGATATGGTTATGGGGTGTTCACACAGTTGTGCTTTCTAACTGAGACAAACGAATATTTGTTTTAAAAAATGAAATATATTCTATTATTTTGCTATTCATTGAGATTCTGTGTCCTGTGCTATTGTTATAGTAGATATAAAAATGTAAAATAAAACCCTTCATTTAAGTACTGAGTTAAATTCAATGTTTCCTATCAGTTTCCTGATTCCTATGATCTGACATGTATGAATAGCTATTTATCTTACATCCTTTTCTCTTTTACATTCTTATAAAAAATTGGGATATATTGGGCAGAATACAGAATAAAAGTACATAGCCTGAAGAAAAGTTGTTTGTGGAGAGAGGTTATAAATGAATTAGTATACAAATAAACAAACCTAACAGCAGAAGCCACTGAAAGTAAAGTCAAAAGACGAAACACAATCTAAAAAAAATTTGCCAATTATATCAGAAAGGTTTCCTTTCCTTTATATATAAAGAGTTATAACAAATTAATAAGAAAACCTCAAAAAATCCAGTTTTTAAAAATGAGCAAAGTAGATGGACTGGTCAGAGAAAAGGGACTACATGTGGATCTGCATATTTAAGATGAAAAGATACTGTCAGCCAGATGGAAAAGATCAAAAAGAAAAATTCTATGTTGGGGGAAGATGAAGAAATAGGCTGATATGGGTGAAGAAACATACAGCTGCTATGGAGGACAATTTAGCCAAATCTGTCAAAATTTCTGATGCATTTCATCATAAACTCAGTTTGTGATGAAATCACAATTGTAGGTATTTATCCCATGCAGATTATTTTACACAATGAAGTAACATACATACAAAGTTATTTACTACAATACTGTAATAGCAAAAAGTATTTTAAAAATGGAAATGGTGGTCAAAAGGGACCCAGTTAAGCAAATTATGATACAGCTCTATAGTTCTTTATCTGAAACCCTGTGATCTGATGGTGTTTGCATGTCAGTGTTTCTTGAAAATTAGAAAGCTAATACAGTGCTTTTTTTAAATGTAACAACCCAAAGGATTCTGAGGCAACACTCAATAACCAAATCCATTAATATTTCTGTAGAGGAACAATGAGCATTCATACTAAGTGGGAGAAATACAACAAATGTCAGTGCATGTTTTGCCACCAAGTGAGTTTTCCACAACTTCAGGAAACTTTTGGTTTCAGAGCTTTTCTAAATTAGGAATTACAGATAGGTAATTGCAGGCATGTTCATCTATGCAATGGAATACCATAGAGCTGTAAATAAATGAAGAGACAGTTACCACACTAACAATATCCAGGGTACACTAATTTTAAAAATGACATAATTTGTGGACAAAAGTTCAGAAAAAGAGTAAGAGAATGTATGCCTTTGCTTATGCAAGCCAAAGATGGCTCTGAAAAGGCTACATTGGTGTCTGGAAAGAGAAACTGGGAGGGGCCTAGGAACTATGTGGGTAGGGGGAGACTTTTCACTGTATATGCTTGCATATCTGTTCTATGTACATATATTACCTATTCAGAGTAAATAAAATAACATTTTCACTTTAATTGCTAAACAAAACATGTGTGTAGATTACCAATGGATGCCCAGGCTTTATCCTTATAAATTCCTCATGCACCATGCATTAAGTTCGAACTCTAGGTGAAACACTAAGCATGGTGCATTGCCCTGATTATAGCTGGTCACTGGAGGTAGCATTAATATCCCCATTGCAGAGATGAGGTAACCAAGGTTCAGCTAGAACCACACAACAGTAAGTGGTGAAACTGCCTGAGCCTGAGTTTTATGGCACAAAGGAAAATTTAAAAATGACAAGTAGGTGGTTATTTATTGAGAACATGTGTGGAAGTTATGACCAGATGATGATTCTTTTTTTCAACACAATTCTTGGGACATTTGAGATTCTTCTCGGTTCTGAGTCTTCTAGACATGTCTCATGATACAGCATTAAGAAGCCTGCAGAGGAAGGGTTCTGTGTCCTGCGTGAAGGTGGAGGAGAACTCCTGCATCATAAAGAGCAGAAGCCCTAAGGAGCTCATGTCTGTCCACTATGAACAAACTGTCTGGTCAGAGAATGTCCTCCCCTCCATATTTCTCATGAGCACTGGCTGGGAAGAAAGGTGCTATGGACTGAAAGTTGATGTCCCCTCAAAAATGATATGCTGAAACTCTAGTCTTCAGTATGATGGTATGTGGAGATGGGGCCTTTAGATGAGGTCATGAGGATGGACCCCTCATGAGGAGATTAATACCTTTCTAAGAGACATGAGAAAGCTTGCTTCCTCTCTTAGTTTTCTGCCATGTGAGAATACAACAAGACAGCCATCTGCAAACCAGAAAGAAGGCCTCACCAGACGCCATATCTCTTGGCACCTTGATCTTGGACCACTCAGTTTTCAGAACTATAAAAAATAGATGTTTGCTATTTAAGCCACCTGGTCTATACTAATTTCGATGACAGCCAAAGCTAGCTCTCACTCTTGAAAAACTCACCTTCTGGTATCAAGTACTTTATATTTGAAATTATAACTTGAAATTCATCAAAACTAACACATACCAATTAGATTTGTATTTTCAGTCATTATTCAGTATTCATATGTTTTATGATTGAGAGAAGCAACATAGGACAACACATATTTTTCTCAGGTTCAAGTACACAGTTGGTGTCTAGACCCACTGATGGATTCAGTATCAGTACCAAAATATTCAGGGTCTCTGCCTTCCCAGAACCCTAATAGGCCATGCATCTCCCAGTCATGTTCCCATCCACCAGGAACAGGAATCATATGGGAGGCTTTGAATTAAGCTGACCTTTAGCCAATGACTCCAGAAGAAGTAAGGAAGAAGTATTGAGCTCTAACAACTGATACAGACTTTGAAGCTGGACTTCTAGATAATCAACAACAATCTCTGTTCATCCTGGGACTATCCCAGTTTTAGCATTGAAAGTTCCACCTCCTGGGCAATCCACCAGTACTGGTCAAATCCCAGCTCTATCACTTCTTAGCTATGTGACTCTGAGCAAATTACTTAACAACTCTGCATCTCACACATGGTTTCTCCACATATAAGATAGGGAGAATAGCCCTAGGCGGTTTCCAGCATCGACCTGCAGACTGAAGGTTCACAAGTTCCATTCTAAGACGTCAAAGGCACCTATTTCAGTTGCAGGATCAATCCCTGGCACCGGTTGGGGCGCATGTGGGAGGCAACCAGTTTATGTGTCTCTCTCACATCAATGTTTTTCTCTCTCTGTCTCTCCTCCTCCCTTTCACTCTTTCTAAAATTCAATGGAAAATAATATCCTTGGGTGAGGATTAACAAACAAACAAACAAAAACAAAAACAACAAAAAGATAGAGAGAATAATAGTACCTGCCCCACAGGATTAAGAAGGTTAAATGAGTATTTGTCAAGTGCTTAGAATAGTGCTTGGTAAGAGCTCTATGTTTTTGTTAAAATAAATTATTTTAGAGCCTGTTGAGCTATTGTCATAGTTTACAGCCAGTGTGTGCAGCAGGCATGGAGCACTCTTAAACTGCATGAAAGTGTTGGTGAAGATGGAATCACAAGGAGATAAGTAACTTTCACCAAGCCAGTTATTCCATGAGTTAATATACTATAAAACAGGGCAAGAGGCCAGCATTTCTTTTATCTCAGTTTAGCCTACCCATCTGATCCTTGCCTCTTGCCCTGACTGGCTAGCACATAGTGGGCTCAAAATGAATAATTGTGAAATGAATTCATAACTTTTTTTTAAATCCTCACCTGGGGATATGTTTTTATTGGTTCTAGAGAGAGAGGAAAGGAGAGGGAGACAGAGAAAAACATTGACGTGAGAGACAAATATCAATTGGTTGTCTCCTGTAAGCTAGCCAGAGATCAAACCTACAACCTTGGTATGTGCCCTAACTGGGAATCGAACCCACAACCTTCTGGTGTATGGGGTGACACTCCAACCAACTGAGCCACACTACCCAGGGCAGAATGCATAACTTTTTCTCACATGGGCCTATTTAGGGTTGCTGGAAGGACTTTGTAGTTTTTCTCTCTTGTTTATTTGCAGAGGAGTTTAGCTAATGCTAAGGTTATGGGCATACTACTTACCTATGATGAGATTTCCTGACACCATAAAATGAAGCAACTAGAGAGAAGAGAGAAGGGTACTTTTCTTTGGCAGGTACTTATGATCTTGAATCTGTGAGTGACCTGAACAGAGAAATGTATGCATTAGTCATAAAATGGTCCACACTCTGGACACTGGAAGCCTTGAGAGCCTGTAGCACAGTTTAGAGGCATTTGCATAGTCATTCACATACCTACAATCAGTCACTTCCCTACCCGCCAAAAACCTGCCTGAGCTCTTGGGATCTACCAACCAGGACACCTGGGCCTGCCTGCTGAATTCTACCCCAGCCAGTCCTGAGTCAATGGTGGGGCCAGTGGCTGAACCACAGACCTCACGATGTGCAGGCAAGCCTGTGAAAGTCTCCACTCCTGCACTGCTTAACCAGCAGCATATGTTTTTTTGGCTAAAGGTGTTTAAATGAAATCACTTTTTCCATATTACTTTGAAAAGTTTATTTCATCAGCATGAAAATGTTTAATATTATTTGGGATTTAAAAAAAAGAAATCACCATTTCAAAGTTGTTTCTTTTTTTATTCACTTAAGAAAAAGAACAGTGATATTTAACCCTTTCCTCAAATGATGTGAGTGACTTCAATTTCAGAGGAACAGTGCTTTGGAAATCAAACAGCACTAATATCTGTACCAAAGCAGAAAGGAAGGCTTGTTCCTGCAGACCTGTACTGGTGTAAGGTGACAGGTTGAGTTTGGTTTGAGTGATGATTGTAATAAAATAGAGCAGGCCCACTGCCCAGGCAGTTTTGCAAGGTCACTGATGTGCCATGAGCAGAGTATGTGCTAATGCCACTCCCGGGGCTGGCAGATTCTGAAGCTGTCACAGCTTCTTTCTTCTGGGGAAACAACCACATTCCCTGAGGGGCAAACGCTTAGCTGGAAAAGCTTCAGGGAACTCTTAGGCTGGGCTGAGAGATTGAGCCTTTAACCTCTCCTTGCATTCAACAGAAAGCACCCCTCTCTGATAGTTCTCACTCTGAGCAACAAAATGAGACTGCTCTAAGGGAAAGAAAGCAGGCCTGCTCCTGACTTGCATTCTGGTAGGCCTAGGACAGTGGTCTGGCAAACTGCGGCTCGCGAGCCACATGCGGCTCGCGAGCCGCGGTTTGCCACTCTGTTGACTAATGAGTTTGCCAACCACTGACCTAGACTCTATTCCAATAATTACAGGCTGTTGTTGTTCCTTGTGATTAAGCCCCTAGGATAAAGAATATAAAGGGAAGCCTGACTAGTGTAGGTCTAGATATTTAAAGGTTATACAAGCAGGATAACAAATTGTTAAATGTGTTTACAATTCTTCCTTGATAAATACACTAGGAAGCCCAGTATATGTGTAAAATTCACAGACTCAGAGTTCTGCTCTGCACATGAGGTCAGCTTAGGGAAAGCTGGGACCTGTCTCCCAGCTCCCAGACTGTGAGCCATCTTACTGCCCTTCCCTCCCCTAGTTCTGTCCAATATCACAAACAGCCCACATCCAAGCTGTGCCCTCATGGCCCACACAGCCTTCGTCAGTCACATCTCACACAGCCCTCGTCAGTCACATCTCAATGCCAGACACCAGATTGCCCACAGTCCCTAGAAGGGGGGCTTGGGCTGTTTGGGTAGCCATCTAGGGTCCTGGGTCCTAGCTATTCAGGGGCAATCTAGGAGAGGAAGTGCAGGCTTTGAGTGTTCACATGGACCCTGTCCCCTGGGATAGGTGTTGGAAGAGGAGAGCCCAGAGGAACCCTCTCAAGAACAGGGCCCAGGCGAGCCTCATGCCCAGGCCATCAGCGCTGAAGAGAAGGTAGAGGGCAAAACAACAGGTGATACCTGGTCAGCACTGAGTTCCTTGACACAGGGGCAACTTTTGTGTCTAGGAACTGGGAGAAAGTGGGGAGAAAATGGGTAGGAAGCATCAAAAAATATGAGTCATGCTTTGCTCAAGGGGTGTGAGTGAAAGAAGGCAAGCGTTTTATGCTAACAATATGAATCAAGGTCAGCTATTTGGGAATTGGCATGGGCTGAAAATGGTGGATCAAACTTTTTATCTCCGGAGATATCCCCTGTTCTCCACACACATGATGTGAAAGATAGGCCAGACATTAAAGTAACCACAAGGAGCCTAAAAATATGTTCTTCATAGGTGTGGGACTTTGAAGAGCTTTTCTTTTAAAATTATGGGGGAGGGGTGGCATCTTAATCAAGCAGCCTTTCGAAGTCCTAATGGTTTTCAGGTTTTCTCAAGACCTTTCTATAAAACCAGAAGACACGCATGAATTTAAAAAAAAAATTTAAGCACATATGGGAGAAAAATAGTACAAAATGCCTGAGGTTTGATGAAAAAAAAAAAAAAAATCAAGAGCAGAGGAGTAAAAGACAAGTCTGTTGATGAGAGCAAATGAGGCACCGAGCAACACCATGTGGAGTGGTGACCTCATGCGCGGCCCATGCAGGCTGTGTGTTATGATGCAAACTGTGTTAACACTTTAGTTCCAAGAAATACAAACTCTTGTTCTTCCTATGTTAAATTTTGTCCATATTACACGAGGCAACTTGTATTTTTTTACACTCCTTCTCCTTTTGGGAGAATCACACAAGACCTGTCCTCTTATGTATGTGCCCCTAACCTTGTCCCCACATCCAAAGCACAAGAAGAGAACAATACACACAGCGAAATTTGAAGAGCAGCATGAAAATAATTATGAGTTGAAAGGATTTACCCAAAAGGTTTAAAGCTGTATAACCTGGCCAAGCAACCACATAGTTACAAGGAAATATGATAGTGGTTGACATGGAAGGAGCCTTCAGAGGGCACAAACAAAGGCTTAGGCTACTCCACGGGAAACGTAAATCCACTGATGTGATGGAAACCATTGACTCAATTTGAAGGGAATTTCTATATTGGGAAGATCTATTAATCTGTTGATAGTTTCTCAAGGAAAGTGATGGCACCCTGCTAATTTGCCTCATTTGAAACCGGTTTGTCCAGGAAGCTGGAAAAGCTATCTCAGGGAGGATACAGCAGGCAAGAGGTGGATCGCCTTCACAAGTCATGTTAATTTTTCATCTCGATGGTTTTCTATACTGTTCTCTCCCGTTCTCATCTCCATTCTCTTGCCAAGCACCCACTCTGATCCACAAAATCCTCTTTCATGGAAAACATTTTCTAGGCTAAGAGAAGGGAGGTGCTGGCCGATGCCTTGGGATTATGAGTGGGATAGACCATTGGTCTGCATCACCCAGGCCTTTAAAAACCAACAAGAAGGGTTTTTCTCCCAGGTTATCCTCCTCTGCAGACCTGGCTTCTCTGTGTCTCTACTGCTCTGCACCCTAGGACTAAATCTGTAAGATGTTGACTCTTAAAATCAGGAGTTCAGACCCCAGTTCAGGCTGAGATGATCAGTGGCGCTAAGAGACGTTCCCAGCTCTGTAAGAAGACTGAGCAACAGTCTCTCACACCTTTATAGCAGGGGTATGGCAATTTCCCTAATGTTTTTTCAAGGGCTTTTATTTTTATCCAAATAGCTTCTAGCATTGCCAAGTAAAAGGAGAGGTGTCGCTCTCATCCAAACTATAAGTGAGCACTATAGTCTTATGTGAATCCAATTGAGAGAGAATTTTGCTGGAAGGTCCAAATAGCAAACCACTTTTTCCAGATGTCAGAAAGCCTGAGGTCTGCATGAAGGAAAATGCAGCATTCCGGACTTTTCATTTGGTTTGTCTGTGGAAGAAGAGAGATGAAAGGTTTCATAAAGAAAATGTTTGTTTCTACTCATGCTGGTCTGTGTTCTGAGGGCACCCTAATAGCCCCTGATTTTATATTTTAGAAACACACTCTTGTGTGAGAGCAGAAATTATTCTGGGAAAAACAGGACTTGGACTCTGAGTTTTATTTACTGAAATAAAGATTGCAGAAATAGATAGAGATGGAGCAAATGGTTATGTAATATGTTCCTTGTTATAACCTTGTAGCCAGCACTTACATAAAAAAAAGTAAGAAAATTCCTGCTTGGAATCCCAGGGGGCACTAGGGTCTTAGGGATAGCTGCTGATGCATGTTGGAGACGAGCTGGCCAGAGAAGTGCTTGGTGGCTAAAAGTAGAACTAGGTCATGCAACTAAAAACTAGTCACACTGTGTGGAAACAAAACAGCATCTGGCTCTGCTGATGCTTACTCATGAAGAACTCAGCTTATTTTCCTACATTTAGAAAGCACCTAAAATAAATAATAAAACCCAAAGAATGAGATTGATTTTTTAATCATAAAATATTAACAACAATAAAGATACAACCTGATACCAGATGTGTTCTCTTCCCACCCTCCTTCACCTGCATTTCTGACTCACTACTTCTTTCCCGAGTCTCTGTTTTTTGCTTGTCTCCTATATTTCCTATCAAAACCCAGTTTATCGGGCAAAGGTGTGTCTTCTGTCAGAAAGAAAGTTTTGCTTTGTCCCTTCCACATAGCTACATATGCTTGCCTTCTTTTCAGGGTTCCTAAGTGTTCCCATAGTTTACATGCACCCTGTTTGTTAATAAGTAAATTGGCACGAGAAACCCTGCATACGCTGCAATATCTCTGGAGTTTAGAGAGTGGAGAAACTTGGGTTCTTAGTGCCACTTCTGACTCTAAATCCTGATCCTAAATTCCCTCTCTTGTCTATTTCTTTTTCTAAAAAAAATATTTTATATGTTTTTATTGACTTCAGAGCGAGGAAGGGAGAGGGAGAGAGAGAGACAGAAACATCAATGATGAGAGAGAATCATCAATCGGCTGCTTCTTGCATGCCTCCCACTGGGGACTGAGCCCACAATCCAGGCATGTGCCCTGACCTGGAATTGAACCATGACCTCCTGGTTCATGGGTCTATACTCCACCACTGAGCCATGCCAGCCAGGCTCTTGTCTGTTTCTTACCTCTGGAGTGGGCTGATCCTTTTTTGCACTACATGACCCTACACAGTGTATCTTCTCCATTCCATTTATGTCCCCAAAGCAGCAGACTTTTATTGAAGATTGGGGTTTCTGAAGTCAGGCAAGCAATTACAATGCAAAACAGCATAGAAAACAATTTAAAATTTGACATCTTGTACCTAAAATTACTGTGGGCATTCTCACTGTCGAAGTGAACATCACCCATTCCCAGATTATGTTGTGTCTTTCCTTGGCCCTCTTTCTTGTACCTGTGTATATCTTCTTTACCAATTCCCAAACTCCTGATCTCCTTCCTCTTGGTCTGACTAAGGAAAATTTGATAGATTCTAATCCTAGTACGTAGATTAAGAGTGTTTTAAGCTATAGAGCCAGGATGCCTAAATTGAAATTCCAGCTCTATTACTTAATTGCTGTCTAGCCTTAGGCAAGTCACTTAACCTTGCTGTACCTCAGTTTCTCATCTGGAGACTGGGGATAAGACTAGTACCTATTTCAGAGGGCTGTTATGAGAATTAAATGAGTTGATATGTGTAAACTACTAGAATAATGTCTGACATATGGTAAACTTTCTATAAGTGTTAGTTACTGTTATTTTATTGACTTCACCTCAGTACCTTCCTGGCCACACTCTTGTTACTTTTTCGCAATTGAATAATCTAAACAGAAGCAAGTTTATTTTCTAAGAAGAGTTTGTTTACTAATCTGAACTTTTCTGCTTCCTAAATGGTTAGTCACAACTTTTACAAAGTAAGTGGAAAAGGTGGACACTTGGCAGACTCTCCAGGAATGGTGGCCTACCAGCCACTTCTGATGCTGCAATTCATTCATTGCTAAACAAGCATTTATTGTGCAATATATTAGTTTACTAAAACTTCTGTGACAAAGTACCACAAACGTGACAGCTAAAAACAACACAAGTTAATTATTTCGTAGATCTGGAGGCTAGAAGTCTGAAATCAAGATGTCAGCAAGACCAGGCTCCCTCTGAAGGTACCAGGGAAAGATCGGTTCCAGGCTTTGCTCCTAGCTTCTGGTAGCCTCAGGTATTCCTTGGCGTGGTTTGTCTTCTCCATGTGTCTCTTCATGTCAGCTTCCTCTTTTTAATGTATATTTTTAAAAAATTTTATTGATTTCCGAGAGGAAGGGAGAGGAAGGGAGAGGAAGAGAGAGATAGAAACATCAGTGATGAGAGAGAATCACTGATCAGTTGCCTCCTGCATGCCCTACACTGGGGATTGAGCCAGCAACCCAGGCATGTGTCCTTGACCGGAATCAAACCCAGGACCCTTCAGTCCACAGGCTGCTGCTCTATCCATTGAGCCAAATTGGCTAAGGCAGCTTCTCCTTTTTATACAGACAGAGCCATATTGGATTAGGGCCCATCCGAATGATCTCATCTTAACTTAATCATTTCAAAAGATTCTGTCTTCAGATTAGGCCACATTTACAGCTACTGAGGGGACACAATTCTCACCATAACATGCATCTAGTACATTCCAGAACTTCTAGGAACTGAGACTATAACAGTAAAAAAGCAAGGTCCCTGCTCCTATGGAGTTTACATTCTGGTTGGAGGAGACAAATAACAAAAAAAAGATATCAAGTGTCAGGTGGGGAATAGTTCCATGAAGAAGAAGAATGATGCTGATGAGTTGAGCATCATGGAAAGTTTGGTGTTGCTGCTTTTTATCAAGTGATCAGGAAAGATCCTCTGTTAAGATGACCTTCAACAAGAGACCTGAAAAGTGAGGAAATAAGATATGGGAACACATCAGAGAGTTCCAGGCAAAGGACAATAGGTGTGAAGTCCCTGAAGTAACTTTGCTTGAGTTTTCAAGATGCAGCCAAGAGGCTAGTGTGGCAGGAGGGAAAGGAATGGGGAAAAGGCAGGAGGAGATGGAGTTAGAGTGTAATGGGGCTGGGAACTTGCACAGAGGGTCTGATAAAGAACAATGGAAAGTTTATTTTTGGTTTTTACTCTGAGTCTATTTGAGTTATTATAACAAAAATATAAACAACAGAAATTTATTTCTCACAGTTCTGCATGCTAGAAGTTCAAGATCAGAGTGCTACATGGTCAAGTGAGGACTCTCATCCTGGCGCGGACTTCTCATTGTAACCTCACAAAGCAGAAGGAGCAAGAGCCTCTTTTATAAGAGTACTAATCCCATTTATGAAAGCTCTATCCCCAAGACTTAATCATGTCCCAAAGGTCCCACCTCCTAATACCTTGTGGATTAGGATTTCAGCTTGAATTTTTGGGGAATGCATTCAGACCATAGCAGATGTGAAACCTCTGGAATATTTTCAGCAGTGGAGTCACGATTGGACCTATGTTTTGGAAGCATCACTCCAGTTTCTCTTTGAAAATAGATTGGTAGTTTGTCAGGGGTAGAAGCCAGGGTAGCACTCATGACCCAAACTTTACATAAAGAACTGGATGTTCTTCAACCTCTCAGGCTCATACAAAGGCCTGTATGACCCTCTTCTAGAAACAGAACCCCTACTTCTTGTGGGGAACCTACACATGTGGGTCAAGTGTTGGTGACTCTCTCAACCCCCATCCACATGGGTAGCCATGGAGCCAGGCTTGGCCAATTAAAGAACTGTCTGGTGTTAGCTCAAGTTCACAGGGAGGCTGAACCAAATGGAGGCAATTAGAGACCTTCGCTGGCTGGTTGTATCAGATTCATGGGCTTGCTGAGCTCATAGACAAGAAGCCTATGCATGCAGGGTCGGATAAAGAATCCTGGGATTGCTGGGACCATCATGTTCACCATCCAGATAGAACTTTCCAAGAGATGGGGAAGCAAATGAGTCCTCCCTTGAGTCCTCACTATATTCTAGGCATGCTTCTAAGATATACAGGTGGATCAACTCACTTAATCCTCACAACCACTGCTATTATTCCATATTACAGATGAGGAAATGAAGCCTGTAAATGTTAAAACAAGCCTCCCTGAGGTCATAACACTAGAAAGTGGGGCAGCCTAGATTTGAATCAATGACTTTTGGTTCTAAGAGCCCAAGTTCTTAATCCCCACTCTAGACTAAGAAGAATCTCAGGATTACAGTGTTAGAATGGCCTTAAAGATTATTAAATTTAGTGGTTCTCAACTCTATTACACCCAATGCTTTTTATAATGAACTAGAAGCCCGGTGCACGAAATTCATGCACGAGGGAGGGGTGTTCCTCAGCCCAGCCTGCACCCTCTCCAATCTGGGACCCCTCTCACAATCCAGGACTGCTGGCTCCCAATGGCTCACCTGCCTGCCTGCTTGATTGCCCCTAACAACTCTGCCTGCCAGCCTGATCACCCCTAACCATTCCCCTGTCAGCCTGATCGACGCCTAACTGCTCCCCTGCCGGCCTGATTGCCCCTAACTTCCCTCCTCTGCAGGCTTGGTCACCCCTAACTGTCTTCCCCTGCCAGCTCAATTGCCTCTAACTGCCCTCCCCTGCAGGCCTGATCCCCCCCGAACTGCTCTCCTTTGCAGGCCTGGGTCCCCCACAGCTGCCCTCCCCTGCAGGCCTGGGTCCCCCCAAACTGCCCTCCTCTGCAGGGCTGGTCCCCCCTAACTGCCCTCCTCTGCCAGCCTGGTCACCCCTAACTGCCCTCCCCTGCTGGCCTGATCACCCTTTCCTGACAGCCATCTTGTGGCGGCCATCTTGTATCCACATGGGGGCAGCCATCTTGTGTGTTGGAGTGATGGTCAATTTGCATATTACTATTTTATTAGATAGTATGTTTCTTAACATCTCATTTAACACTAGAGACCCGGTGCACAAAATTCATGCACGGGTAGGGTCCCTAGGCCTGGCTGGTGATCAGGGCCGATCTGTGAAGTGACTGGAAGGGTGATTGGGGGGTCCCCTCTGGCACCTGCCTTGACCAGCCTGGCACTGCCTGCTCGATGGCCCTGCCGCCGCCACTGCCGCTGGTTGCCTCCCTTAGTGGAAGGTGACTGGTGAGGTGATTGGGGGAGGGAAGATGGTGGCAGGCAGGATAGAGGTGAGGAAGAGGGTTTGAGTGAGTGATGGGGTGAAAGGAGAGTGTGTGCATGTGTGTGGTGTGTATGTGTGTGTGTGAGTGAGGGACAGTTAAATCCAACAGGAGTAGCAGGGGCTAGCAGACCAGGCTCTCCTGGACAGGGAACACCTACCACTGCTGCAGGCACTCCCCGGGCTGCGGGGCTTGGGCATGGAGCCCACGCCATCTTGAAGGGGAGAGTGGCCTCTTCTAGGAACTCATCAGCACTACCACCCAGACAGACCTTGGAAATTGCCTGTGACTCTGCAGCCACTCCACCCAAAATCCTGCTGCCCGACCGACAGACCTGCAGACCCTAGGACCTCCACCTCCAAAGGTGCATGCTCCCACAGCAGTAAGTGTGACTTCCCCATCCCCAGCAGCTGACCTCCATATGCCACAGTTGCACATTTCCAGTGCCACAGTCATGCTTATCAAGCATGCAGGCCTCCTGAGCCCACCACCCCACAGGCCAATTTTGGGTGCCGCTGCTGGGCACATTCCTATCCAAATAAGGGCTCACTGCCCCTGCAGTAGAAATTCTAAATTCCCCATTTCTGGATACCTGCCCACAGACACCTGGGTCATGTGCCTTCAGCGCCAGGGCCCAACTGAGTGCATGAGCACACCACCACTGGGCGCATGTGAACCCAACCAAGGGCACGAGGTCCCTGGCAGGAGAAATTCAGACTTCCCCCACTCCTGGCTGCCTGCCCACAGACACCTCAGTCACGCGGCTTCAGCGCAAGGGCCTATCTGAGTTCACTGCCCTCGCAATCGGCCCCAGGGCATCTCTGTGAGCCACCACTGGGTGTGTGTGAATTCAAGCAAGGGCTCAGCAGCAAAAACTGAGTTTTCACACTTCACAGCTGCTGACCTCTGGACACCACAGTCGCGCTTTTCCACTGCACAGGCCTCCTGAGCCCAAAGCCGTAAAGGCGGCTCCTGGGTGCCTCTGTGAGCCCCCACCGGGCATGCTCTTATCCAAACAAGGGCTCACTGCCCCTGCAGTAGAAATTCTGAATTCCCCCTTCCTGGATACCTGCCCACAGGCAACTCGGTCACTCGCCTTCAGCGCTAGGGGCCCCTCTGAGTGCGTGAGCATGCTGCCATGGGGTTCACGTGAACCCAACCAAGGGCACAAGGCCCTGGCAGTAGAAATTCGGACCTCCCCCATCCCCAGCTGCCTGCCCACAGATACCTCAGTCATATGGCTTCAGCTTAAGGGCTTCTCTGAGTGCACCACCATGGCAATCGGCCATGGGGTACCTCGGCGAGCCACCACTGGGTGCGTGTGAATTCAACCAAGGGTGCAGCAGCAAAAACTCAGTCTTCCAACTTCACAGCTGCTGACCTCAGGACACCACAGTCATGCTTTTCCAGCACGCAGGCCGCCTGAGCCCACTTCCCCAAAGTCAGCTCTTGGGTGCCTCTGTGAGCCCTCGCTGGGTGCACTCATGTTCAAACAAGGGTGCACAGCCCTGGCAATAGAAATTCGGATTTCCCCCACTTCTGTCTGCCTGCCCACAGACACATCAGTCACATGGCTTCAACTCGAGGACCACACTGAGTGCGCCACCCTGGCAAACAGCTCCCAGGTGCCTCTGTGAGCCACCGCTGGGCACGTGCAAATCCAACCAAGAGTGCAAGGCCCCACAGCAGAAACTCAGACTTCCCCTTCCTCAGCTGCCAACCTCCAGTCACTGCAGTCGCACCAATCCAGTACACAAACTCCCTGAACCCACTGCCCTGGCAGGCATCCCCCGGGTGCTTCTCTGAACTGCCACAAGGCACAACCCCAAATGCTGGGATCCAGTCCCTGCGGTAGTGCTGCCCCGGCACAAGGGCCCCCTAAGCCCACTGCCCCAGCAGATGGCTCCAGGGTGTCTCTGTAAGCAGCCATTGGGCATGCATATCCAACCAAGGATGCACATCCCCTGAAGCAGAAACTGGGACTTCTCCCTCCACAGGGCCGGTGGAACACCACAATTGCTCCGATCCAGCGTGTGGGCCCCACGAGCACAGACCCCTTGCAGACGGCTCCTGGACCCCACTTTGCTGCCACTGGGCATGTGCCTCTCAACCAAGGACATATGGCTCCCTCAGTAGGATCCATGACATCCCTCTCCCAGCTACCTACCTCTTGGCAGCTTGGAGAATTATTGAGGCTTTGCCTTCCTTAACAAGGTCACGTTGTTTCAGCCACAGACCCTGAGATTCCCACATCCACAGCTGCTGGATCCTGAACCCCCTGGTGATTCAGAGAGGGAAATCACTTTGGCCAGAGTCCCACTGCCTAAACCACAGATTATGAGACATCCACCCCCCACTGTCACAGGCTCTGGGCCCCTCATAGTGAGTTGCAGAGTGACGCTAATCCAGCAAGAGTCAGACAACACCAGCCAAAGCTACAGTACCTGAGCCTCAGGCCCCAAAACTCCCTCCTCCCAGGCCGTGGACTCTGGAAACCCACAGTGAGCACATACCAGTGAGACCTCAGACAACCTTTTCCACAAGAGCTGGAACCACAATCACATCGAAAACAGCTTGCACAACGAAGTTGGGGATGAGTCACATTGCCAACCTGAGAAGAGAATTCATCCACGAATAAGCAATTAACGTTCAAGATCCAACTATATCAAGAGAACCCAAATAGCTCAATTAGGGAGCTCCACTAGATCACCAACCCCAGGAGACCTGAGAGACCGCACCTTTAGCATCACCCCCAAAAGAACCTGGGTAGCAAAGCAGTTGGATCTAAGACACAGAAACAATTAAAATGTTACAGCAGAAAATGGGGAGACAAGAAAACAATCCCCAAAGGAAAGAAAAAGAGGAATCACCTGAAAGGGAATTAAATGAAATAGAGGCAAGCAACATGTCATGGAAAGAATTCAGAATAATGGTTATAAGAATGCTCAAATGGTTGGATGACAAATACACACAACTCAATGAGAATTATAAGGAGCTGAATGAGAATGTCACCAACATGAAAAGGAACCAAGAGGAAATGAAGAATGACATAGCTGCAATAAAGAACACAATGGAAGGCTTAAACAGTAGACTAGAAGAAGCTGAGGACCACATCAGCAAATTAGAAGACAAGGTAGGAAAAATACACAAACACAGCAACAACTGGAAAAACACTTAAGCAAGATGAGAGCCTAAGGGAGCTTTGGGACCACACAAAACGAAACAACATCCGCATAATAGGGATACCAGAAGGAGAGGAAACTGAACAAGGAATAGAAAAACTGTTTGAAGAAATGACAGAACACTACCCTGATATTGGCAAGAAAAAAACCACACAAGTCCAAGAAGCACGTAGAGTCCCAAACAAGATGAACCCAAAAAGACCAACACCAAGACACATCATAATTAAATTGGCAAACACCAACGGCAAAGTAAGAATCTTAAAGGCTGCCAGAGAGAGACAGAAAGTTACCTACAAGGGATCTCCCATTAGAATATCAACTAATTTCTTAACAGAAACACACCAGGCCAGAAGGGAATGGAATGAAATATACAAAGTGATGCAAAGCAAGGGACTGAATCCAAGAATACTATACCCAGCAAGGCTTTCATTCAAAATTGAAGGTGGAATAAGGAGTTTCACAGACAAAAAAAGCTAAGAGAGTTTATTACCACCAAGCCAGCAATGTAAGAAATGCTGAAGAGACTGCTGTAAAAAGAAGAAACAGAAAGTCAAGAAGGAAAACAAACATTAAGAATAAAAATGATGACAAACAAGTACTTATCAATAATAACATTAAATGTAAATGGATTAAATGCTCCAATCAAAAGACATAGGGTACCTGAATGGATAAGAAAAACATGACCCATATATTTACTGTCTGCAAGAGACCCACCTCAGAACAAAGGCTTCACACAGACTGATAGTGAAGGGATGGAAAAAAATTTTTCAGGCAAATGGAAATGATAAAAAAGCTGGCATTGCAATACTTATATCTGACAAAATAGACCTCAAAGTAAAGGCCATAACAAGCGATAAGGAAGGCCACTTCATAATACTAAAGGGAGCAATTCAACAAGAGGATATAACTCTGGTAACATATATGCACCCAATACAGGAGCACCCAAATACATAAAACAACTTCGGAAAGATACCAAGGGAGAGATCAATAGCAATACAATCATAGTAGGGGACTTTAATACCCCAATGACACCACTGGACAAATCCTCTAAACAAAAAAACACCAAAGAATCAGCAACCCTAAATGACTCACTAGATCCGATGGACTGAATTGATATCTTCAGAACATTTTACCCCAAAGCTACTGAATATACATTCTTCTCAAGTGCACATGGGACATTTTTTTTTAAATATATTTTATTGATTTTTTTACAGAGAGGAAGGGAGAAGGATAGAGAGTTAGAAACATCGATGAGAGAGAAACATTGATCAGCTGCCTCCTGCACACTCCCCACTGGGTATGTGCCCGCAACCAAGGTACATGCCCTTGACTGGAATCAAACCTGGGACCCTTGAGTCCTCAGGCTGACGCTCTATCCACTGAGCCAAACCAGCTAGGGCCACATGGGACATTTTCAAAGATAGACCACGTATTAAGACACAGGCAAAGTCTCTCCAAATTCAAGAAGCTAGAAATCATAACAAACATCTTCTCAAAATATAATGGCATAAAACTAGAAATCAACTACAATAAAAACAATGGAAAAAAAAGCAAACACTTGGAGGATAAATAGCATGCTATTAAACAATGATTGGTTACCAAAGAGATCAAAGAATAAATAAAAAGCATTCTGGATACAAATGACAATGAAAAGACAACAATCCAAAATCTATGGGACACAATGAAAGCAGTCTTGAGAGGGAAGTTCATAGCTCTACAGGCCTACCTCAAAAAACAAGAAAAAATGGTAATAAATTATTGAACCTTGCAACTTAAAGAGTTAGAAAGAGAGCAACAAGAAAAACCCACAGTAACCAGAAGGAAGGAGATAATAAAGATCAGAGCAGAAATAAATGACATAGAGACCAAAAAATAAAAAATAAAAAAGATCAATGAAACCAAGAGCTGGTTCTTTGAAAGGATAAATAAGATTGATGAACCTCTAGCCAGGCTCACTAAGAAACAAAGAGAGAGGACCCAAATAAATAAAATCAGAAATGAAAGAGGTGAAGTAACAACTGACCCTACAGATATACAAAAGATTGTAAAAAAATACTATGAACAACTCTACTCAAACAAACTGGACAACCTCGATGAAATGGACACATTTCTAGAAAAATACAGGCTTCTAAAACTCAATCAGGAAGATTAAAAAAATCTGAATAACCTGATAACTACTGATGAAATTGAAACGGTAATCAAAAAGCTTCCAGCCAACAAAAGACCTTCCCCAGATGGCTTCACAGAGGAGTTTTACCGAACATTGAAAGAAAAACTAAAACCAGTCCTTCTCAGAGTTTTCCAAAAAATTCAAGAGGAAGGCGCACTTCCAAGCTGTTTCTATAAAGCCAGCATTACCCTAATTCCAAAACCAGATAAAGACACCACAAAGAAAGAGAATTATAAGCCAATATACCTGATGAACATAGATGCTAAAATTCTCAACAAAATTCTAGCAAACCAGATCCACCATTACATTAGAAAGATCATACACCATGACAAAGTGGGCTTTATTCCAGGAATGCAAGGCTGGTACAATATCCACAAATCAATAAACGTGATACATCACGTAAACGTGATACATCACATAAACAAATTCAGAGACAAAAATCATATAATGATATTAATTGATGCAGAAAAAGCATTTGAAAAGTCCAACACCCTTTTCTGATAAAAACGCTCAGCAAAGTGGGAATAGAGGGATCATACCTCAACATAATAAAAGCCTTATATGACAAACCTACAGCCAACATCATACTCAATGGGAAAGAACTAAAACCATTTCCCCTAAGAACAGGAACAAGACAGGGATGCCCACTTTCACCACTCCTGTTCAACATAATACTGGAAGTATTAGCCACAGCAATCAAACAAGAAGAAGAAATAAGTGGCATCCAAATTGGAAAAGAAGAAGTAAAATTGTCATTATTCTCAGATGACATGATACTGTACATAGAAAACCCTAAAGACTCCATCAAAAAATTATTAGACTTAATAAATGAATTTGGCAAGGTAGCAGGATATAAAATTAATGCCAAGAAATCTATGGCATTTTTATACACTAATAGTCAACTTACAGAAAGAGAGATTAAAGAAACAATCCCATTTACCATTGCACCAAAAAAATTAAGATACCTAGGAATAAACTTAACCAAGGAGGTAAAAGACCTCTACCCAGAAAACTACAGGACATTGAAAAGAGAGATAGAGGAAGACAAAAATAGATGGAAGAGCATACTGTATTCATGGATTGGTAGAATCAACATCATTAAAATGTCCATACTACACAAAGCAATCTATAGATTCCCATTAAAATACCAATGGCATATTTCACAGACCTAGAACAAACTCTCCAAAAATTCACCTGGAATAAAAAAAGACCCTGAAGAGCTGCAGCAATCCTGAGAAAGAAGAACAAAGTAGGAGGGATCTCAATACCAGATATCAAGCTGTATTACAAAGCCACTGTTCTCAAAACTGCATGGTACTGGCATAAGAACAGACATATAGACCAATGGAATAGAATAGAGAACCCAGAAATCAACCCAAACCACTATGCTCAATTAATATTTGACAAAGGAGGCAAGAGCATACAATGGAGCGAAGACAATCTCTTCAATAAATGGTGTTGGGAAAATTGGACAGATACATGCAAAAAAATGAAACTAGACCACCAACATACACCATACACAAAAATAAACTCAAAATGGATAAAGGACTTAAACGTAAGATGGGAAACCATAAAAATATTAGAGGAATCCACAGGAAGCAAAATTTCAGACATGCCAAAGCAACATCTTCACAGATACAGCCCCTAGGGCAATGGAAACTAAAGAGAAAATAAACAAATGGGACTACATCAAAATAAAAAGCTTCTGCACAGCAAAAAAAAACCATCCACAAAACAACAAGAAAGCCAACTGCATGGGAGAACATATTTGCCAATGTTACATCCAATAAGGGTTTAATCTCCAACATTTACAGGGAACTCATACAACTTAACAAAAGGAAGATAAACAACCCAATAAAAAAATGGGCAATGGATCTAAATAGATACTTTTGAAAGAGGACATAAGGAAGGCCAAGAGACATATGAAAACAGGCTCAAAGTCACTAATCATCCAAGAGATGCAAATCAAAATGAAAATGAGGTACCATCTCACAACTGTCAGAATGACTATCATCAACAAATGAACGGATGACAAGTGCTGGCGAGGATGTGGAGAAAAAGGAACTCTTGTACACTGCTGGTGGGAATGCAGACTTGTTGAGGTGTTCTCTCTTTTCCGTGTCCAGCACGGAAAAGGAACAGGTCCAGTTCCTGAGTGGAGGAGCTGGGGATTAATAAATAAAAGAAAGAAAGAGACCAGATAGAAAGATAGAAACAAAGCTGGGAGCCAAGTGGGATGCCATCCTCTCTGATGGAAAGGCAGTGACCCCGGAGCCCATGCAGCACATTTATTTTATACCCCCAAATACCAGGAAGTATCACCAAAACTTAGGATCAAAGGAGCTTATTTGCATTCTTGAGTAGGCCCTAGTATTCCTGGTGCTTGCCTGGATTTACATATCAAAGCCCGCTCCCCAGCACCTGGACGAAGGTAAAAAGTCAATACTGATAACGCCCCCCACCTTCTTGGGGAGGGCGTAACCAAGACCAGGCTCTGCCAGTCGCCTTGGGCTCAGCTGACAACAATTTAAAGAAATGCCCATGTGCCTTCCCAGGCAGCCCTCTACACAGACTGGTGCAGCCACTGTGGAGAACAGTATGGAGTTTCCTCAAAAAACTAAAAATGGAATTCCTTTTTGACCCAGTGATCCCACTTCTAGGAATATATCCCAAGAAACTAGAAACACTGATCAGAAAGGATATATGCACCCCTATGTTCATAGCAGCACAGTTTACAAAAGCTAAGATTTGGAAACAGCCCAAGTGCCCATCAGGAGATGAGTGGATTAGAAAACTGTGGTACATCTACACAACGGAAAACTATGTTGCTGTAAAGAGGAAGGAACTCCTACCATTTGCAACAGCATGGATGGAGCTGGAGAGCATTATTCTAAGTGATGTAAGTCAGTCAGAGAAAGATAAATATCACATGATCTCACTCATTTGCAGATTATAATGAACAACATAAACTGATGAACAAAAACAGATCCAGAGACAGAGTAACATCGATCAGATGCTCAAACCTCAGAGGGAAGGTAAGAGAGGGTGGAGGTAATGGGTAGAGGTCAACCAAAGGACTTGTATGCATGCATATAAGCCTAACCAATGGACATAGACACCAGGGGGGTGAGGGCATGAACAGGAGTGGGATGGGAGGTACTAGGGGGATAAGGACACATATGTAATACCTTAATCAATAAAAAAGGAGTCAGTACTGCAAATGACTCTCGTCTATAGGAAAGCAAAAATGTCTAGTAGAGTATAATTGATTATTTCCCCATAGGTAATGATGAGTTTTATATCTATTTGTTATTTGTAAATTTATCTCAGTTTTCTATTAATTGATGAGTTAATTAAGTTTCTTTGACACAGACTGTGTTGTCAGGTTCTCCAGAGAAACAGAATCAATAGGATATATAGAGATATATGAGAGGAGATTTATTATAGGAATTGGCTCATACAGTTATGGAAAGTGAAAAGTCCCATGAACTGTTGTCTGCAAGCTGGAGAACCAAGAAAGCTAGTGGTATTACTCAGTCCAAATATAAAGGCCTGAGAATTGGGCCAATAATGTCCACATGCTTAAGAACCAGGAGTGCCAATGTCCAAGCACAGGAGAATGAGGATGTTTCAGCATCAGCAGAGAGAGAATTTGCCCTTTTTCCAACTTTTTGTTCTATTCAGGTGCTCAATGGATTGGATGATGCACTCCCACATTGTGAGGGTAATCTTCTTTACTCAGTTTACCAACTCAAAAGTTACTCTTTTCTCACAGCCACACCCAGAAATAATGTTTACCAGCTATCTGAGCATTTCTTATCTCAGCCAAGCTTACACATAACATTAATCATTACACAGGCTGATTTTATAGCTGAGTGATAGGCACAATTACAAGCATTTTCAAAAATTATCCTTCAGTATACTTGTATGTAAAATTATTGCAAATGTGGCAGTTAAAAAATCAGACTGGTGAAGAGTCAGACACCAGATTCAGAATTACCATTGGTGATGCCACTTTCCAAATCCTGAACGATTTTTGGTAAAGTATTGAATAAAATAAAGCATTATTTCCCCTCAATATGCACAGCTGAACCATTCTTAGAAAGTCTTATATTAAAACTATGAAGAAGCATTTGTGTGTGTATATGCGTGTATATGTGTTTGTACATATAGTTGAGTGTAGGTTCTAAGTTTAGATAATTACATATATTTGAGTTAGATTCTAAGCTTGGATAATTATGAACAGGGTTTCCACCGAAAAAAATGCCCAAGCCAATAGGAAGTTGTGTTGATATGAGACCATTCTTCACTGTGAAGCACTGTCCTGGAGTTAGCAGGCCACTTACCATCCCCATCCTCCACTAGTAGCTACTAGTTCACCCCAACTGATACAACTAAAAACACCCCCCAAATTTCCAAAACCCACTACAGAAGGTACTGCCACTGTTGAGAATTACTGATCTAGTCCAAACATACTTCTAGTTCTTGAATTTCTTGTGTAACAGCCTAAGCACGGGCTTAGTCAATATTTGTTAAATAAATAAAAATCCAAATGAAGGAAGGTGTGGGCATGAACTGTTGAATTTAAAGACTGAAGAATAATTATCTATCAGTATACATATACCTTTTATAGGCATAGAAAGTTTCCTTAGGCAACAATGCACTCAGAATGCCTTTTTGTGGATTCTTAAAATACTCAATCTTGTCTTGAATTAGCAGAAACTTTAAGTAGAGAACTACTAAAGTCATAATTGCATACCTAAATCTCCAGGGAACATTATTTCTTCATATCTTCTGCCCCTTTCTTTTCAACCTTATTGGCAAAGCCCTGTATTGTAACAACTTCCCTGTCCTCAGCATTCACTCCTCCAACAGCAATGAAAATCACCTGTCCCACTTCTAATAATTCTACAAGAGCCCCCAGTTGCCCTCTGCATCATATTAAAATTCTAGTTAAAGCCTTCAAGGCCATCCACAAGTGAATTCTCAATATAAACCCAACTTCTACCCTCTGCCCTATTCTAGCAACAATGGCTACTCCTCTGCCCCTCTGCCTTCACAGTAAACTCTTGCTCCCTCCCATTTTCAAATTACTGTGTTGAGAATCACCATCTGTATGAATTCTTTCTAGATTAGCTCAGATAATGCTATTCATACAGACAGTTCTCAAAACTGTGCATTAGAATCACCCGCAGAGTTTTAAAAATCCCTGCTGGTAGGCTCCATTAAAGCATAATCTCCCCAGAGGTGGAATGCAGGATTCAAATATTTTAAAACTCTTGGAGATTCCCTGTGTGCAGCCTAGTTTGAGAACCTCTGTGCTAGTGTTGCACACTGCACCTGTATCTTATTAAGCTTGAACTTTTTGTTGCACCTGTAAATGTTTTTCTGGTTTAGACTTAATCTCTCCCTCCTTGGTAAAACAGAAAACCCTCAATACACCTCAATCATAAATGTTCATAGGAATCACCTCCCTGAAATGTGAATTCTGATTCATGAGGGTGTGGGCCTGATATTCTGCATTTCTAACAAGCTATTAAGTGTTCCAAAACACACTTTCTAAATATGGCCACATCTGTATAATGCCCCTACTATGTTATCTAACATAGGAATTACTCTCATGCTAAGAATCTCAAGGCATGAAGGAAGGGAAGAATTTTCCTTAATTGGTTTTCTAAGATGTTTTGAGCTGCTCATAGAGTATGTGAAATATTGGGCAAATATTTTTTTTACTGGACCCATGTCTAAATAAATAATTTGATTAAAAAACACTTCACACCCACTAGGATGGCTATAATAAAAGATAATGGAAAATAACAAGTGTGATGAGGATATAAAAAAACTGGAACCCTTATACACTGCTGGTGTAAATTTAAAATGGCACAGCTGCTTTGGAAAACTTGCCTCAAATGATTCAAAATAGAGTTACCATATGACCCAGCAATTCCACTCATAGGCATGTACCCAAAAGAATACTTGTTTTCAAACAAAAATTTATACAAAAATGTTCATAGCAGAACTATTTGCAATAGCCAAAAATGTGGAAACAACCCAAATCCAAATGTCTATCAACTGATGAATGGATTAACAAAGTGTGCTATATCTATAAAATAAAATATTATTCAGCTATAAAAACTAATGAAGTGCTGATTCATGCTACAACATGCATGAACCTCAAAATATGCTATGTGAAAGGAAACAGACACAAAAGACTACATATCATATGATTCTATTTATATGAAATATTGAAGAATAAGGAAATCCAGAGATAGAAAGCAGATTAATGGTTTCCAGAAGCTGAGGAAAGAGAAGAACAGGGAGACTGCTTAGTGGGAGCAGGGTTTCCTTTTTAAAAATATTATTTTGTATTAGTTTCATGTGTACAGCATAGTTGTTAGACAATAATATACTTTACAAAGTGTTTTCCCCCAAAACTTCCAGTACCCATCTGGGACCATACATAGTTATTATAATGCTAGATGCCCGGTGCATGAAATTCGTGCATGGAGGGAGGGGGTCCCTCAGCCCGGCCTGCACCCTCTTCAATCCGGGACCCCTCAGGGAATGTCCAACTGCTGGTTTAGGCCCGATCCTGTGGGGATGGGGCCTAAACCAGCAGTCGGACATCCTTCTTGCAATCCGGGACTGCTGGCTCCTAACCGCTTGCCTGCCTGCCTGCTAGATCGCCCTAACCACTCACCTGCCTGCCTGATCGCCCCTAATTGCCTCTGCTTGTTGGCTTGATTGCCCCCTAACTGGCCCCCTGCTGGCCTGGTCCCCCCTAACTACTTCCCTGCCTGCCTGGTCGCCCCCTAACTGCTCCCTTGCTGGCCTGCCTGATAGCCCCTAACTGACTCTGCTTGCCAGCCTCCCTGCCTGCCTGGTCGCCCCCTAACTGCTCCCTTGCTGGCCTGCCTGATAGCCCCTAACTGACTCTGCTTGCCAGCCTGATCGCCCCCTATCTGCCCCCCTGCTGGCCTGGTCCCCCCCTAACTTCCCCCTCTGCTGGCCTGGTCACCCCCTAACTGTCCAGAAGCAAGTCAGATGTCCAGAAGATGTCCGGTTGACCCGGTCTAATTAGCATATTACCCTTTTATTAGTATAGATTTTTTACTATATTCCCTATGCTGTAGTTTACATTCCCATGACTATTGTGTACAGGGTTTCCTTTTGGTGTGATAAACATATTTTTGAAATTATATAGAAATGATGGTTACACATATTGTGAAAGTCTAATTCCAGCTTCTGCTCTCTGTAAGGGACCATATGCCACTGAATTGCCTACTTTAAAATGCTTAATTTTATGTTATGTAAATCTAACCTCAATTTTAAAAAATTACAAAATCATAGGTCCATGTGAGATAAAGTGATTTATCAATAAAGATTTGGAGTAAAAAATTACTCATATACTTTATGATCTAATGAAAGCATATGGTATCCAGGCACCACCTCTTCCTATTGAAGAACAGGAACTCTCTCTTCAGGTTCTCTATTGTCAATTATTCCCTTGCTGGCTAATTTCATATCTTTCACCATGAGACAAAAAGCAGCCACATTGTTATTACTCACATGACCATGGCTTGTTAGAACCTGTTTGTATTGGAATTATAGACCTAGTTCTTACATTTATTTGACTCTGATTGCATCATAACCATCTGAATACTGGTTTCCAGTGACTCTTTCCAAGGTTGTTTCATCATCTGGTTCATGGATTATGACCACAAATACAAGTTTTCCCCAGAGTATATAGGCAAATTTAGAGAATAGTTTGTGTTCTGGTCATGTTAGATTTACTGTTCAGAATTTTTTACAATAAACATAGAACAACACATCTTCATACCATGTCTTCTCCTTCATTCTTTAGGCTATAATCTTTGCATTCTTGCAATGTGAGCTTTTTCATCTGTACCCTGGCTTCCACACACTGCTACCATTAGGGAGGATAAGAAGGACCTGTGGGCACAGTGGTAAAAGTCCTCTCTTTCATGCAAGAAATGTCATTCTCTCACCCTGGGCAGTTTAAGACTGACCTGGGAGAGCATGCTGTTGCTAAATGTAGTAGAAACAAGGGAATACATTTATTAGTAGGACCACTTGTCATTGAGGAATGATAGCCTTAAAAGCCCTTGGAGGAGCAAGCCACCGATATGTGATTGAATCTAAGAGTGGCACCAGTATGGCCCTCTCTGATGTCTGTGAAGCAGCCTTCTCAGCTTGGTGTATGGAAGGAGGGACCTGCACATCCCTCCTCTGTAGACTTAACAGATTCTTTCTCTCTCTTTAAATTGTAAATCTACCAAGCAAGATCAAGTTCTGAGTCTTTAGAAACACAATCTTGGGCCTCAACCAAGTTTGAGTTTTGGTTTTTAAAGAAATGCAAATTGTTTCAAATAATAAAGTGGATATTTCCAAAGTGGGAGATACTAGTGGCTGAATATCTGCCCTCCTCCTTCATCAATATAACATTCACGTTTGCCTACTGTTTTCAAATTTTAAAAAGAAATATTGTTTTTTTGGACACTCTGAGTAAAAGGTGTCCTAAGCACAAAATGAACTGCAAAACATTTTAAAACTATTTACTGTTTTTATATTGGTCATGGTAGATTTGGTAATGTAACTTAGAAACTGTTGTGTGCAAAGAAATAAATGTTTAGAAGTCTAAAGAAAAGACAGGCTAAAAAAACCTTAGATTAGATATTGGGAAATGTGTTTAAATGATGAAATGGCAAAACTTCTTAAAAGTGTTTTAATTGTCTAAGTGGTATAAAGCAGTACTATTTAGAACATACTAGTGCAGACTATAAAGGCGAATATAAGCAGATTGCATATATTCTCATGCTCCAGATATTTTTCCTTCTTTGTATGTCTTCTCCAGATAGAGTAAGAATAAATACAGAATGAGAGTGAGTATATGAAGGCTCTGATGGCCCAGCTAAAATTATCAGATCTTGGCATGGGTGAGCTCATATTTTCAGCCATATTCAGTAATAATTTGATCATCTATTCACTTGAGCATCATGGACTCACACTAGATGATCTATTCAGTTCACCCATTTTCCCAGGTAAGTAAATTGAAGCTTAACAAGGTTATACCTAAAGCTCAGAAAATAGGAAGCCTAAGATAAAATAGTAGCAAAACCATAACTAGGACCAGGGACTAGTCCCTGTAACATACCTTGCTTCATTATATCAATAACAAAGCATTTCATTGCTTGTGGAAGGGATCTGCACACTTCCACCGCTGCAGAGTGAACAGCCTCCTGTCTGAAAAACTCACATTTCAAAGTCAACCAGATATACACAGAAGTGAAAAATATCAACTTGTTTTCCCAGTAACATGCTGCTGTCATCTCAGGTATGGAAAAACACTTCACTAGAGTCTACATGGGATGACTATTACCCTGCAGAGTGGCACAGTGTGAGGCCACGCAAGGCAGATGCTTCCGACACGGCATTTTGTGCAGCCCAAAGCATTTCCTCTTGCCCATATTGGTTCTATGGAGTTAGAAATGCTTTTTGAGAAATCACAGACTTAGGCTCAGACCAGATATGGAAGGTCAAAGTCTGCACCTCATTTGGTTTTAACAATTTGCCTTTCAAAACCTTGTTTTCAATGTCCTGAAAGACAGCAGAGAAGAAAAACTCATTTTTCTTCCATTTATCAATTTTATGATTTTCTCCTTTGTTGACTTATGACTCTGACATTTATTCTGGAAATTTCCCCTAAATAAGTAAGAAAAAAAATAGTTTGAAAGATTCCAACAAAGCTTTTTACAGTATAGATCTGGTACTCACATTGAGAACCAATGCCCTTGCTTATAGGAAGTCAGTGCCATGGAAATGGCCTAAAACTTAACTCTTTAGTCATGACCCCTAAGACAGACTAAATGGACATTATTCCTTAGTTTCCATGACTCCAATAATCCTCCCCAATAGTATTTTCATAAATCTTGATTGTGAGGAAATACAGAGGCTTGTTGACAAGTAAAAGAAGAGGAATTTCTGGTAAATATGTTCTCCCATGCAGTGGACTCCATTTTCATTTGGTTGATGGTTTCTTTTGTTGTGCAGAAGCTTTTTATTTTGATGCAGTCCCATTTGTTTATTTTCTCCTTAGTTTCCATTGCCCTAGGAAATTATTGGCAAACATTGTTGTGAGAGATGTCTGAGATTTTGCTGCCTATGGTTTCAAAATAAAAAGCTTCTGCACAGCAAAAGAAACCATTAACAAAATGAAAAGGGAGACCACTGTACAGGAGAATGTATTTGCCAATGATATATCTGATAAAGGGTTAATTTTCAAAATACGTAAGGAACTTATACAATTTAACAAAAGGAGTCTTCCAATTAAAACAATCCAATTAAAAAATGGGCAAAGGATCTAAATAGACACTTTTCCAAAGTGGACATACGGATGGCCAAGAGACATATGAAAAAAAAATGTTCAAAGTCATTAATCGTCAGAGAGATGTAAATTAAAATGACAATGAGGTATCACCTCACACCTGTCAGAATGGCTACCATCATCAAATCAACAAATGACAAGTGCTGGCAAGGATGTGGAGAAAAGGGAACCCTAGTACACTGCTGGTGGGAATGCAGACTGCTGCAGCCACTATGGAGAACAGTATGGAGTTTCCTCAAAAAATTAAAAATGGAACTGTAATTTGACCTAGTGATCCCACTTCTAGAAATATATCCTAAGAAACTCAGAAGCCAATCAGAAAGAATATACCAACCCTTATGTTACCTGGAGAGTATTATTAAGCAAAATAAATCAGTCAGAGATAAACAAGTATCACATGATTTCACTCATATGTGGAATCTAATTAATAAAATAAACTGATGAACAAAATAGGTCTAGAGACATAGAAGCATGGAACAGACTGATGAATCTCAGAGGAAAGGCAGGAGTGAGGAGAGATTAACTGAGGAACTTATATGCATATACGCAAAGACCATGGACATAGACAATAGACAATAGAGTGGTGAAGACCTGAAAGGAGCTGGTGTGGGGTGGAGAGGGTCAATGGGAAAAAAAGGGAGGGACTTCTTTCAAGAAAGATACATTTTTTAAAAGGAGGAATCTCATTTTGATATGGTAATTTTTGGGAAATTTTTCCCAAAATATGAACCCAGTATAATTGACATACTTGATGCTATAAAACAACTGTAAATAGGCATTATTCTCAGAAATCCAGAATTCATTTCAGAAAAATGTATCCTTAGTTTCAGTAGCTCAAATAAAGAAATGGTTAGTCTTTGAAAGACATTGAATTGATCGGACCAGTATCTCTCTGAATGTTTCAAACAACCTTAATTTGTAAAAATGAGGTTACAACAATGAAATTTAGTACAGTTGTGAAGGAACATTCATTCATTCATTCATTCATCTATATATATAAAAGCCTAAGTGAACAAATGACCAAACGACCGGTCGACTGGTTGCTATGATGCGTACTGATCACCAGGGGGCAGACTCTCAATGCAGGAGCTGCCCCTTGGTGGTCAATGTGCCACTCAGCTGACTGACGGGCGCTAGACGCCAGGCTCATGGCTGGCAAGCGCAGCTATGGCGGTAGGAGCCTCTCCTGCCTCCATGGCAGTGCTATGGAGTGGTGGCAGCAGGCCCAGTGGGGCCAGGATGAGCAGGAGCAGCGCGGCACCTGGCCTGGGCTCGGGCTCCTCCCCGGCCGCCTGCTGCTTCATGCACTACTACATCCCCTGAGGGGTCCCAGATTGTGAGAGGATGCAGGCCAGGCTGAGGGACCCCACTGGTGCATAAATCTGTGCACAGGGCCTCTAGTTCTATATATATTAGTAAAGTCCTATATGTGTTAGACATAATGATAGGAGCTGAAAAAACACAGGTAAAGACAATAGACATGGTCTCTGTCTTCACAGTCTCAAGAGAGATGTTAAGCACATAATTAGAGAAGTGATTACAGAACTTAAGATTATGATTAACATTGCAAAGAAAAGTCCAGAGAATTATAAAATTACTAGAGGCTTGGTGCATGAATTCATGCACAGGTGGGGTCCCAAGAGGGGTGGGGGGACAGGGACATGATCAGCCCTCCGGGTGAGTAGTGGGATGCCCTTGCCAGCCTAAAATCCGGATCCATCCTGCTGACATTCACGCCCGTTGTCGGGAGCCACCTGGCGGCCACTTTTATATTGTTTCTTCCTTACGGAGCATCTAGGGAGGGAAAGTGGCTCCAGTGCCCAAGGCCAACTTCCAGGAGGCCGATGGCGCTGTTAGGATCCTGCCAGCGGTACTGGTCCGTCAGTGCCTGGCCCATTCTCCAGAGATTGGACCTGTAGGACTACTGAGGGACTGAGTGGTTGCCACTGGGCTGGTGGGCCACCAGGACAGGTCAGTCAGCTGAGCCGCGCGCCCGCTATGAGAGCACACTGACCACCAGGGGGCAGCTCCTGCATTGAGCATCTGTTCCCTCGTGGTCAGTGTGCATCATAGCAACTGGTCGATCAGTTGTTTTGGTCATTCTGGTCGTTCAGTCGTAAGGGTCACTTAGGCTTTTATATATATACTAGAGGCCCAGTGCATGAATTCGTGCAAGGGTGGGGCCCGGCCAGTGGCAGGAGGTTGGCCAGCTGGCCTGCCCAGATTGGGGCCCAATCACGGCTGGGCTGGCTGGGGGAAGGGGCTGCGGGCAATTGGATGGCGGGCCCCACCCCTGATTTGGGTTGGGGGGCTAAGTTGGGGTCAGCGGCCTGGGGGAGGGGCCATGGGTGGTTGGCCAGTCAGCCCTGCCCCTGATCAGGGTTGGGGGCTGATCTGGGGTGGGGTCAGGTGGGGGGAGGGGCTGCAGGAGATTGGCCAGCTTGCCCCACCCCCTATTTGGGTATGGGGGTGATCAGGGGAGGGGCTGGCTGGGGGAGGGACTGGGAGCTCATCAGGGTGGTGGGGGCCCATGGCCAGCTACGGGAAGGGGCTCCAGGAGGTTGGCTGGCCAGCCCCACCCCTATTGGGGTGGGGGTGCAATCATGGGTGGGGCGGCCGGGGGGAAGGGCTGCGAGGTTGGTTGGCCACAGTGGGTGTCATAGCAACTGGTCATTATGTTTGTTATGGCCTTTATGGTCGCTGGCTTTTTATATATATAGATAGATAATAACAGGGACTAACATTTTAGACAGGTCATGGAAGGTCTCCTGGAAGGGAGAATGGTTATTTAAGCTGAACCCTTGAAAGATAAGAAGAGGTCACTGTTGTCCCTTTAGATATCTGGGTCTATACTTATTTTTAATATCTTCAGCATTTATTTTAATGCTATTTTCCCTTATCCCCACCAAATGTTCACATAATAGAAAAGGTCTATGTTCGCAGATAGGTTAAGAAGGGGGCACAACTCTTATTTAGGGCTACATTATCATTATTTTAAATTATCCAGACCCTAATTCACCTTCCTAAATCTAAGATAGGCCCCATTTGTTGCTCATTAACATTAAGGAAAAGAAATTGAACTCAGAGCTCCCTCCTCCCCATTGACTCCCACATGCTCATTAATCACACAGTCACTGAACTGTTTAGACACCTTTCCAGGCTACTCAGAGTAACACGTCCCTTATGTCTGTCAGTAATTTGTCAGCCCCACAGTAATTGCAGTGTTCTCTGTGAGACACAGTTGAGAAATAATTTACTCAAGTGTGTTATTTTATTTGGGTAGAGATCAACATGAATAAAAAAAGAGACCATGTTAAAAGTCAGTGATGCAGGTCTCATGCTCTAGTGATGGCTTTCTTTGGGATATTTTTAGCAGAAATGGATTTCCATAATCCCATCATAGATGGTCTTACCTTCTTTGGCTCTTGCTCATTTTTTCCCTGAAGACAGAGTGTCACTTTATTTATCTCACCAACCATCTTGAACAAATGCCCTGTTCAATCGGACAAAGAAAAACTGATGTTATATACTCAAAGAACGATTTTAATATATCAAAGACATTTCTCTGAGTTACTTTTGGGATATCCAGTGAATTTTCACATGTGCAGAGATTAGATCTTTATATAGATTAATGAGCAAATGCTATGAATAAGTCCCTGATGTTCATATTGTAGCTTTAAGTTTGAGTAATCCATGGCAATGCTTTCTCACCTTCCTCCATGTAATGGTCCGTTTGGGCTTCATGGGGACACTCTTCTTGCCCACATGTCTCCAGCATCAGTACAGCATCATTCACAATCACATACTAACTTGCACTCTTTTTCACTTTCTCAGTCTCATGGTCACACCAATCATGGCCTTCTGAGATTCAAGTCAGAGCCAGGGAAGGGACCCACATAGCATAAGCTCCTCAAAGCTTCTATTCCAGTCCTTGAGGTGATAATAGGAAACAGCTCTGCTAACAGGCCAGCTCTGAAGACCTCTAATAGTGGAAAGGAGAGTTTCCTCCATCTGTTGCCCAGCCCTGTGTGTCTTTATCACCCTTCCAGGTGTGAGTTTCAGAAGCAAGCCTCTCCCATTTTGGCTGCATTAATTTTATTTTGTTCAGCATTTAAGAAACATCTCCTACCTCTGTCGTCAGTCTGCAGAAGAGAATCTAAGCAGAAGTAGCAGGATTTGTCCTCAGTTGAACTCCAATGAAACTAGGACAGTTAGAAGCTAGGAGAGCAAGGTCTCTCAATAGCACACTAGTGGTCAGAGCTGGCTTTCCGTGGCGCCTCTGCAAACAGCCAAAATCAGTGTCAAACCACCAGCCTATGCAGCCTTTCCAAGATGCTCTGAGTGTTTATTCAGCCACTAAGTGTTCTGCCCAAAGAGGACTCCACCCAATGGTGAGC
Organism: Plecotus auritus; assembly: GCF_963455305.1. Lineage (NCBI taxonomy): Eukaryota > Metazoa > Chordata > Mammalia > Chiroptera > Vespertilionidae > Plecotus > Plecotus auritus. Next base: position 94,941,250 of record NC_137772.1, on the reverse strand, counting down.
TAAAGCAAACCAAACATTCATTCTCACAGTTGGGACTGCCATGCCACCCAGTCCAGCCTTTGATGCTGGCAAAGTCTCACTGCAGCTGCCATCAAGCTCACAGGTGCCAAGCACCTGGCCAAGCATGGCAGTGATATCTGGGGCTAGGGAGGAGGAGATGTTTGCACAGGGCACTGTTTCCCTCCCGGACCAGGAGCAGCAGTAAAAGACACTGTTGTGGGAAGAGGATAAGTTCAAGTCCCACTGACCAAGATTTGTATCCCAGTTCAGTCTCTTTCTACCTGTATGACCTTGGGCAAATTCCTTAATGGAGCTGGGACTCAGTTCACCCATCTTTAAAGTGAACATAATGATAATACTACCTTGCAAGGTTGTTGTGAAGCTCACAGAAGTAAAGAACCTGGTACAGAGTCTGGCATATTGGGGGGGTGAAATAAATGATAGCTCCTAGCAAAAACAAAAAACAAAACAACAACAACAAAACAAAAACAAACAAACAAAAAACTTCCCCAGGGCTCCCCAGGTTCTGTTTATGCTGTAGAAGATGTATTGGGGGAATTGTCTTTGTCCCAAGTCTGCTCTTGAGACCCTAGTGGGCTATGCATACAGTAGATGTATTTTGTGGTGGAAAGACCAGCCTGGGAGACAGAGTCCTGACCTGCCCCTGCTGTTAACCTGGCCTGTGGCCTTGAATGATTCACCTCAGTTCTCTGGTTCTCACTTTATTCATTTACTAGTATAATATAGGATTGTTTTGAGTTCTTATTTTTCAAGGCTTTGGGTTTGAATCATTCCCTTGTCACTTACTATGTAACTTTTGCAAATAACACCCCTGACAGTCTTTCTTATCATAATGCTTGTGGCTGAGGGTCTGAACAACAGGCACACACACTATCCAGAATCTTAATTATTAGCTCTCAAAAAGGCAGCATACAAAACTTTATGAGGGATTTAGTCCAAAAGCCAACAGCAATGGAATGTCCTGTGTTATATATTTAGACCACAGCAATGGTCTGTACCGTACAAATGTGGGGAATTTACAAAGTTCAATGGTGCAAGATGCTCAACCTTGAGCAAAGATTCCATTATAACTTCTAAAGAGTATTTACTAATAAGGTAAGCAGACTTCTTGGAAATGTTTTAAACTACAAGCATGAAAACACGTAAGAGTTTTCCTATTGACAGAGTCAATAAGAACTTTCCCTTTGCCAAACATCCCAGTTATCTGGAGCCTCCATTGAGCAGGCAGCAGGGCTATCTAACTCCCTTACTCCCAAGAACCTTTCTGTCCCTCCGAATGGGTAGCAAGACCTAGCAGCACATTCTACAATTTCCACATTCACAACTCTCACGAAATACACCAACAAGACCCACTTATGGAGCCAATAGGGGAGCAAAGAAATCTCTTCCAAAAAACAAGTACTCCTGCTACTGAAACTGCCACTACAATCTTGATTTAAAAGGATATGGGGAATATTGGATGACATTAACTTTCTTACAGTGCTGTGGCTTCTTCCTACCCACTTTCTGCCACATAATTCGGCTAAAGTAATACATGATGTCATCTCAATAATATGATGATTAAAACAACACTAAAAAAAGACACCCTGTATACTCAGGGGGCCACCTACTCAGCTGTTCTCAAAAATAGTGTTTATATTTCTATTTAGGCATCAGGAGAGGTTGAGAATTGTCTATATAATGTTAGTATAACCTTTTCTGTATCTCTAGGTTAGAACTCGCAGCCTGAATAAGAAAAGCTACTAAAATACATAAGCATATTCCTGTGTGCTGTTAATCATATGCCATGAAACATCTGGTCCTGGTTTCTTCTGAGACATTCTTTTTGGGTGTTAGAATTTGTAGTTATTTTGATAGAGAACCATTGGCATACATACCTCCTTACACATCTTAGAGTAAAGTTTTCCACAGAACACCAGGATTAAGTGTCTTTCTTTTGCAGGAGAGGAACATTGTCTGTTTACTTTTTCTCAACATATTTCTTTGATAGATTTTTAAACCAATATCTGTAAGCATTCTCCATAGAGTTTACTCAGATAGAAAATGTTCAAAAGCTTTATCTGTTGTTTCACTGTGTATCACTAATGCCAAAATTAATAGGCACTCAATAAACATTTTCTGAATAAATGAGAATATCTCACAATTATTTATTATAAAACAGAGAGAAAAGCATAATTGGGGAGCCATTGAGTCATAGATGAGGAAGAAATCATGGACAGTAAGTTAATGCTTTTTTCTTTGAATTGTAAGAAGAGAAAGACAAGTAAGTAGTAATAAATGAGAATGAGGCTGATCTGTCAAGGAAAAAAGTGAACTACCTCTTCATTGTTTGGGAAATAAACACATACACATACACACATGTACAAACATACACACGTGTACCACACAGACCAGACTGGTGAAAAGCCAAGTTATCAGTCAGGGTTTCCCAGTAACACTCCCTGACTCCAATGTTTCCTCCCAACAGTGTAAGACCCACTGGATTACACAAATCTTTCCATGTTTGTGTCATTTGCTGAGGACACAGTGAGGACAGGGGAGTTATGGGAACTATTTTTACATTGTTGTAAAACTTATTTGGACTCAATATTTCCCTCCCCTATTTCTTTCTCATCTATCCTGTCAAAAGTTTCTTTGAGTCTTTCCCCCAATACTCATGACAAATTTTATTTCCAACGCAGAGCTCTGCAGGAAGTATGAGAATTCAGAAACAAAAAGTCATGAGATGTGTTATTTTCCACCTCCCCTTTCCCATCCCCACATCTCCATAACTTTGTGGTTTTAATATAACCTGAAATAAAACTGCACAATAAACTGTCAGGTGTTATAAAGTAACCACAAAATGCTCAGAATTTCAGCTTGATCCAAATTGAATTGTATGTCCCAAATCATGTGCACACCACAGCCTCTTGAATTTGCAGCGCTCAGGGTCAAACAGAGTTCTTTATTCACTGTTTGGATAATCAAACACTGAGAACAGCGTCACATGATCATTATCATATGCAATACAGATTTTTAAATTATTATATATATTTCAGGAATAATGTATAACATATACATGTTATGCATACAATGCTTCAGATAAAGTTTTAATGATTCAAATTATATTACAGTTTGGTTTTTGTTTTAGAAGCCAGAACATACCAGAGGCCTATGTTTTCTGATTCCGACCCCTACATCGCTCAGAAACTGAGCAAAATGGCAAGAGCAACATTCATTCAACACATATTTATTGAGTGCTATTCTGTGCCAGGCACTATGGTAAGTGGTAGGAAAACCATGGTGAACAAAACAAAGGCCCTGCTCTGGCGAAGCATATGTTCCATCAGAGTGGCATATTTAGTAAATAAACATAAAAAGCTACCTGGCCATATGTGCATCAAAGAAAAATAAAGTAGAACAAAGGGATAGTGATGAAATGAGTGTATCATTTTAGGGAGGGAGGTCAGGGGAAACCTCTATAATGAGGTGGCCTTTGACCAGAGGCCTGAATGAATCGAGGGATTTAGCCAATAGGTACATGGGGGAATAAGGTTCCAGATTAGAGATTAGAAAATGCAAAGGCCCTGGGGCGGGAGCCAGACAGGGTGTTTCAGAAATGACAAGCAGAGAGGTGTGTGATGTGGCACAGATAGTAGTGAACTTGAGAGCACTTGATCTATTTAAGGCAGGCAGGTTCTACTCATCTGCAGGTGACTCCCATCATGTACAAAGACAGGACTAATGTTGGCAAATATTTAAACATTTTCAAGAGAAAATGGGAAATGTGGACTTTTTTATGACATCCCTTTCTTCATGTATTGTCCCCCTTCTCCTTTTCCAAATGGGCTGGTGAAGTGTTGCTTACACATCCACATTGGTGAAGTGTGGATGCATATGCAAAGCTAACATAGCCACCACACTGCATTGCGTTGGGCAATTCCCAGAGTATCTTCCACATATGTGATCTCATTTGATTCTCTCAACTACTCTTTAAGGTCAGGCAAATATTATTATTCCCATAAATAAATCAGCTCAGAGAAACCAAGTATCCACCCCAATGTTTCATAGCTACCACATGCTAGAGCAAGAGCTTCCAAACTCAAAGCCTGCTATTTTCCTGTTCTTCTTACATAGACAAAGCTTGAGATGTAGATATATCTTCTAATAAAATTAAAAATCAGTATAAACCATTTTTCAAGATTAAAGATCAGCCTCATATTTCCAACTTTTTTCATATTATGAGAGATTTTATGCTTGTGACATTCCAAATATTAATTTTATGAGCCATATACAATGAAATACATTCTGATATTTCTCAGAGGAAGAAGAGAGGTTTCATATGATCAGGACATGTATAATAAAACAAACTATTTCTAAGACATTAATTTACCCTTTGCTATTTTGAGTTTGTCTAGGATTCTTTAAATAGAAAACTAAACAATTCTAGTCATGATGTTAAGCTAAACTGTGAGCTTCTAATCATGAATCTTTGTAATTAAAGAGTTGTATTTTTATGCCAACTGAAAAAGTTTCTCAAGCTATTGGAAATTCCTATTGCAGTTGACCCTTGAACAATATAGGTTTGAATTGCGCATGTCCACTTAATGTAGATTTTTTTCAATTGACCCTCACAGTTCAATTGACTTTCACAGTTCAACTGATCCATATTGTTTAAGGATAAACAGGTAATTGGAAATCCACATGTACACACAGATTTTCCACTAAGCAGGAATTTGAGGCCTTTAATCCCACATTGTTCAAGGGTGAATTGTACTATACATGACAATGCATCTAAGTGCAGAAAATGAAATTAAGCCTTAAGAAACAGAGTTAAAGCATCTGTTATTAATGAAAATTTCCCTATCACTGTAACAACAGGTATATACTAAAAACCAAGCATGTATCTTTCTTAAAAGTTTTAAGCAAAAAAATTCTTGCCCCTACTAAATGGTAGAAATCTAGGAAAGTATAGTTTTAAAGAATGGATACTGTCACCAAATTGTGATATTATAGAAAGTGTTATTTTAGCAAATATGAATGCAACCTTTATAAATTTGTTAAAAAGATAATAATATTTTAACCATTAAACCTAGAAAATAGAGAACAACACAAAATAGAAGCTATAAACAATGTGACCACGGTATTGGAAAGAATATCATATTTGCTCACATCAGCACAATCAGAATTATGAGGTTAAGATTATAAATAATTTACCCCTAACAAAAGTAATTATAAAGTGAAACTGATAAGTTTATTAGCAATTCAAAATAGGGTAATTGACACCAAAAAATATATGGCATTTTTAAAATGAGAAAACTTGTTGGAATCTAGGTGAAGAAGAGAAATAGTGTTTAGTTAAATTTTAAGTTGGAAAGTATGCTGTCTTGGCTAGCCTTAGAAATAGTTCCCAGACCCTGCATTCCCTCTCCCATAATACCCAGCGCTCTTTCTTTCCAATTTGCCAGGCATGATGGCTCGCGTAAAGAAGGGTAGTGAGAAGAAGGGCCGCTCCGCCATCAGCGAGGTGGTGACCAGAAGCACACCATCAACATCCACAAGCGCATCCACGGTGTGGGTTTCAAGAAGCATGCCCCTCGGGCACTAAGGAGATCCGGAAATTTTCCATGAAGGAGATGGGGACTCTGGACATGTGCAACGACACCAGGCTCAACAAAGCTGTCTGGGCCGAAGGAATAAGGAATGTCCCATATTGTATACGGTTACATTTGTCCAAAAAATGTAATGAGGATGAAGATTCACCAAACAAGCTATATGCATTGGTCATCTATGTGCCTGTCACTACTTTCAAAAATCTACAGATCGTTAATGTGGACGAGAACTAATGCTGATGGCCGTATAAAGTTATACAACTGCAAAAAAAAAAAAAAAAAAAAAAAAAGAAATAGTTCCCCCCAAAAACTAAGTGTAGAACATTGAAAAGTTATTTCATTCCTGTGAGCCTCAGTTTTCCTCTCTGTGACATAAGAACAATAATATAAATCCTTCTCTGGCTGCTGTTGCTCAGTGTTTAGATTGTAGGCCTTTGGATCAAAGGTTCAAGGGTTCAATTTCTGGTCAAGGGCACATGCCTGAGTTGCAGGTTCGATCCAGTCCCAGGTTGGAAGTAGGGACACATCTCTCTCTCTCTTTCTCCTTTCCCCTCCTCCCTCCTTTCACTCTTTCTAAAAATAATAATAATATAAATCCTAAGTATTTCATCTCTCTCTATATATATATATATAAAAGGCCAATATGCTAAGTGTCTGACTGTTTGACTGGTCACTATGACCGCACTGACCACCAGGGGACAGACACTCAACACAGGCGCTGCCATGACGCACATTGGCCATTTACAGAGAAATGGCACCATTGACCTGGTGCTCACAAAGCAACACTCGGCTTCCCCAAGTTGGACACAGGCCCCGCCACCACCCTGGAGCAACATCCCACCAAATCCCAGCCATTGCTACCCAGACCCCATGGCTCAAAATGCGGCCCACAGCCCAGCCCAGCCCAGACTGGAAATAGTGGTTGTGGGCACAGGGTAATGACGTCACATAGCAAAGTCCGGGTTCCTCTCCCTAGTGACTAGCCTCCTTGGAGTTTCTTCAGCCCAGGAACACGACTTGCTTTATAGCCAGGTGGAAACATTTTATACTTTTATCAATGTCTGTGAAGCATTTTCCCATGCCTCATCTCATTTGATCTTCATAGAAGTCCTGAAGTAGATAGGAGACTTAATGGAATCCTATATTCTTTTCATTAGCCGGAAAACAGAGATTTAGAAAGCTTAGAAACTTGACCCGACTGAAAAGAACAAAGAATAGTGGACCTTGAAAATGACTTCAGGTTTTCTCACTGTGCAGAATATAGTCAAACACTGCTGCAGTTAAATATTTTACCCTTTGTTCTCCCTGTGTGATCTACAATGATAATCTGCTTCGTGATGATATTTACTGCTGTGTTGCTGACAATTACCTGAAAGAGAAGTTGGGGTGCTTCACTGGGCTAGAAAAAGTTTAGCTAAATCAGAAAGCAGGTCTAATTAAGCAAGTTTATTCTATATCTATAAAATGCTAAGTTGACTTGCGCATACATGATAGCTCTTGCTTGCGCCAATCGCACGCATGTGTTTCAATCTGTCATTGTCGATAGTGAATTTGGTTGACATGTCTATTATAGAGAAATGGTGAATAGTGATATTAAAATATTTATTCTAATTAATTTCCTTTCAATGTGCATGAATTCATGCACTAGGCCATTAGTATAATGTATAAGGAAAAAACTGAGTTAATAAGCAAAGATCATGATTTATTATTAATTTCTGTATCAAGAGTAGTGTTTGCTAAAATAAGTGGCATTCATTCTGACATCATTAATAAAATAAGGATGGAAAATAGATGTCTACTTTACTGGATCCATTTGGTTGCCATCCAAAATCCATTCCTCTCTTTCCCCATTCAAGCAGTACTCAAAGTCTCTGGGGAACCACATGTCACCTATTATCAGTCATATGTTTTCTGTCAGACCAGACTGTCTTATTTCTCATCATTCTGACCATAATAATTAGCACAAAATGAGTGCATAACTTCATAACAGATGAGCACAAATTTAATCAGAGCCAACAATACATGACATTTTCCAAGTCTTTGTGAAATTAAAAAAAAACTATGTTATAACCTTAGTAATAAGAAATTACAAAGCCCTACCATTTCTCCTTGACTTAAACTATCTATACAAATAATTTAGAAAATAATTTAAGAAAACAAAACTTGTGAGATCTAGCCAAAATTAAAATATAAGGCAAATTAATAATTTCAATATTTTTGTTATTATATAAAATAGAATCAAAGTTAATGAATGAAATATTAAGAAAAAAGCTTTAGGACATCAGGATAATTGGAAAGTAGAAAATCAATAAATTAACAATTACAGAAGTTGGTTATTTAAAATAAACAATATGGAACATAAAATTCTGACAAATTTTACTAAGAAAACAGAGACATAACCAAATAAGTCTGAAGAAGAGATTTAAAAATTAAAAAGAAATTTAAATATTGATCATGAGATGACAGAAATAATTAAGAACGTCTTAATAAGCACTCCAGAAAAAAAAGAAAATTTTATCAGTAGAATAATAAATAACAGAGATAATGGAACTAGTAGACAAAGATGCTAAGGTAACTATTATGATTATATATTAACATTTATAAGAAAACATAAACTTAAGAGATAAATAGAAGCTATTTAAATAAACCTAGTGGAATGTCTACAGTTAAAAATACAATATTTGAAATAAAAAATTTACTGAAAGGGAAGAATCAGTGGTAAAGAGAACATCTTAAAGAAAAAGAACTTATGCACAGAAGAACGATAATATAGAAAAACTTTCAACAGAAATGTAAGCTAGAAGACAATGGAATTATATAATTTTTTAAATAAGAAAAAAATCTACATAATCTTTAAAATGAAGGTGAAATAAAAACTTTTTTGAGCTGAACAAAGTTAAAAAAATTCATCAGGAGTTAAACTACATTACAAAATTGTAAAAGGAAATTCTTCAGTCATAAGTCAAAAATAATAAATGACAGCCCGGCTGGCATGGCTCAGTGGTTCAGTGTTGACCCATGAACCAGGATGTCATGGTTTGATTCCTGGTCAGGGAACATGTCCGGGTTGTGGGTTCAATCCTCAATGTGGGGCATGTAGGAGGCAGCCAACCAATGATTCTCATCATTGATATTTCTCTCTCTCCCTCTCCCTTCCTCACTGACATCAATAAAAATATTTTTTAAAAAATAAAAATAATGACAAAAGAGTCAATTCACTATAAAGTCATTGCAATCCTAAATATATATGTACCCAATAACAGTCTTTCAGTACATATGAAATAAAAACTAACATAACTAAAATGAAAAATTGACAAATCCACAATAATAGTTAGAGATTTCAATGCTGCCTTTTTTAGAACAAGAAGCCTGAAAATCAGTAAAAATATAAAAGACTTGAGCAACACTACTTAAAATTTGATCTAATTGACATTTTTAGAAAGCTCCTCCCAGCCACAGCAAAATACATAATTGCTTGTTAAAGACACATGAAGCATAAACTAAGATATATCACATGCTGGGACATAAAACAAATTTCAATGAATTATAAAAGATTGAAATAAGGCAGAATGGGTTCTCTAAACAAAACATTAATTGATGTTGATAACAGAAAGATAGCTGGAAAATCTCTACATCTAATAAGTTGAATACTTTTAAATGACATAAGGTTTAAAGGAAATTAAAAATTAGAAATATGTTTGAATTGACTAAAAATAAAAACAGCATAGCAAAATTTGTGGCATACAGCTAAACAGTACTCAGACTAAACTCTATGGTTTTAAATGCTTACATTTAAAAATCTAAAATCAATTAACCAACTTCCACATGATGAAGCTAGGGAAAAAGATAAAATAAAATGCAAAGTAAGAGGAAGAAATGAAATAACAAACATGAGAACAAAAACCAACAAAATAGAAAACCAACACAGTCAAGAAAAGGAACAAAGTCAAAAGTTGTTTCCTGCCGAAACCGGTTTGGCTCAGTGGATAGAGCGTCGGCCTGCGGACTGAAAGGTCCCGGGTTCGATTCCGGTCAAGGGCATGTACCTTGGTTGCGGGCACATCCCCAGTAGGAGGTGTGCAGGAGGCAGCTGATCGATGTTTCTCTCTCATCGATGTTTCTAACTCTCTATCCCTCTCCCTTCCTCTCTATGAAAATCAATAAAATATATTTAAAAAAAAAAAAGTTGCTTCCTAAATTTTTTGGAGTTGACACCAAATGCAAAAGCAAAAATAAACAAATCACAATACATCAAGCTGAAAAGCTTTTGCACAATAAAGGAAATTATCAACAAAATGAAAAGGCAACCTAGTGAATAGAAGAAAATGTTTGCAAGTCATATATCTGATAAGGGGTTAATATCCAAAAATATAAAAAGAACTCATACAACTCAATAGCAAAAACACCTAAACAGTCCAATTTAAAATGTCCAGAGAATTTGAATAGACATTTTTCCAAAGAAGACATACAGATAGCCAACAGATACCCGAAAAGGTGCTCAAAATCACTAATCAGCAGGGAAATGCAAATCAAAATCATGAGATATCACCTCACATCTAATGGCTATTATAAAAAAGACAAGAAATAAGTCTCAGAGAGGATATGGAGGAAAAAGAATCCTGTGCAGTGTTAGTGGGAATGCAAATTGGTTATACCACTATAGTAAACAGTATGGAGGTTCCTCAAAAAATTAAAAATAGAACTATCATATAGTCCAACAATTCCATTTCTGGGTATTTATCTGAAGAAAACAAAAACAACTTGGAAAAATATATCAATGTTCACTGCAACATTATTTACAATAACCAAGATGTGGAAACAATATAAGTGTCCATCAAGAAATGAATGGGTAAAGAAAATGTGATATATAATGTGATACATACATAATGGAATATTCTTCAGCCACAAGAGGAGGAAATTTTTCCATTTGTGACAACATAGATAGGCCTTGAGTGCATTATGCTAAGTGAAATAAGTCAGGCAGAGAAAGATAAATATCATATGATCTCTTTTACATGTGGAATATAAAAAAAAATGAACTCACAGATACCGAAAACAGATTGGTAGTTGCCAGAGGTGGAAGGTGGGAAGTGGGTGAAACTGGTGAAGGTGGCCAAAAGGTACAAACTTCACTTATAAAAAGAATAAGTTGCAGGGAGGTAATGTACAGCATGGAGACTATAGTTAATAACACTCTCTTGTATAGTGAAAGTCACTAAGAGAGCAAATCTTAAAAGCTGTCATCACACGAAAAAAAAAAATGTCTGTAACTATGTAAGGTGATGGATGTTAACTTGACTTATTGTAGTGGTTATTTCCCAAGTATTTATTATACAAATATCAAATCATGTTATTCACCTGAAATTAATACAATGTATGTCAATTATATCTCTATTACAAAAAATGGTTTATTCAAAACACAAAACAAATTTCATGACTATAGCAAATTAATCATAATCAACAATATCAGTATCTAGTCACAAAATATTAATATCAGAAATGAGAACAAAGGCTCTAATAAAGACCATACATGTATTAAAAGAGGAATAAAAATATTATGAATAAATTCAGAACAATGAATTTGATGAAGTGAGCAAATTCCAAGTTGACAAAACAGCCTTAAGAAGAAATAGAAAACCATAATAAGATAGCCACTACACTACATACCCCTAAATTTGCTAAAGTTAAAAAGACTAAAAATACCAAATGTTGGAAGAATCTGAAGCAACTGGAATTCATCTATTTCTGGTGTGAAAATCATACAGAAACTTTAGAGTTAAAAGTATACTGACCATTTCACTCAGCAACTCCATTTCTAAATTATTTATAAAGTAGAAGTAAAATATAGGTCCACACAAAGACTTGCACAAATATTGATAGCACCTAAATTCTAAATAGTCCCAAACTAAAAAGAATATAAATGTCCATTATCAGGTGAATGGATAAACAAATGGTGGTATATACAGACAAAAGAATACTACCAAGAAATAAAATGAATGAACTCAATAACATGAATGAATCTAAAAAGTTATTATTGAGTGAAAAAATCCAGACACAGAAGTACATACAGCATGATTCCATTTAAATGGAATTCTATAAAAGGCAAATATAATCTATAGTGACAGAAAGCAGATTAGTGGCTGCTTTGGTCTACAGTGGAGGAATTGGCTGGGAAGGGGCATAGGAAACTTTGGGGGATGCTATAAATGTTCGATATCTCAGTTAGGGTGTGGTTTCATGGGCATATGAGTTTGTCAAAACTCATCAAAATTAACATTCAAAATGAGTACATTTTATTGTATATAAATTATACCTCAATAAATGTCGTTTTTGTGAAGAATTTTAAGATACCCTCTCTAGATTCCATTTCCCCTTTTAGCTACTGCTCTATTTTTTTAGCTAAACTTTTTGAAAGAATTATTCATAGTTTTCTGTAATTTCCATCCTCCTACTCTTTCTTAAGCCTGTTTGAATCAGGCCTTCACCTGACTCAGTGATAAAATTCTCTTGTCAAAGTCAAAGTTACTAATAACGTCCCTTTTGCTAAATCCTTTTGCAAAACTAATTCTTATCTTATATGAACTATCAGTTGCAATCTATATTGTTGTTCATTCCATCTTCTTAGACACATTCTTTTCCTTCAAGTATATTACATTCCATGGTTTTCTTCCTATCATAGTAGTTACTTCTTCTCAGTTGCTGGTTCTGCATCCCTCCTCAATCCTTAAATGTTGGAGTATACCAGGTCTCAGTCTTTGGATCTCTAAGTCTATTCTACCTATACTAATGCTTTTCATGTTATCCATTCCCATGGTTTACTACATGTTGACACCACCCATATTGATATCTTTAGTGTGGAGCTTTACCCTGAACTCCAGATTTAAATCAAATTGCCTACTCAGCATCTCTATTTGGGTGTCTACTGAATATCTTAAGGTTAGTATCCCCTATCTTTCCCTCATAAACATTTTCCTCTCACCATATCATATTCATAATGGCAATTCTACTTATTCAATTTTTCAAAACCACAGCCTTGGAGTCATTGATTGTTTTCTTTATCTTATACACAAACAATTTGACCCTATCTTCAACACATGTCCAGAATCTGATCACGTCACACTACCCCCACTGCTATCATCCTGGTCCATGTTATTATCATTTCTTGTTTGTGTAATTGCAATAGCCTCCTAACTACTTGTCTTGTTTTCTCCTTCCTTCTTTATAATCAACTAGAGGCCCGGTGCACGAAATTCATGCGGGGGGGGGGTGTCCCTCAGCCCAGCCTGCACCCTCTCCAATCTGGGACCCCTTGGGGGATGACAGACTGCTGGTTTAGGCCCCTGCCAGCCTGATCTCTCCCCCAACTGCCCTCCCCTGCCAGCCTGATCTCTCCCCCAACTGCCCTCCCCTGCCAGCCTGATCTCTCCCCCAACTGCCCTCTCCTGCCAGCCTGATCGCCCCCAACTGCCCTCCCCTGCTGGCCTGATCTATCCCCCTGCCAGCCTGATCTCTCCCCCAACTGCCCTCCCCTGCCAGTCTGATCGCCCCCAACTGCCCTCCCCTGCAGGCCTGATCTCTCCCCCAACTGCCCTCCCCTGCCAGCCTGATCTTGCCCCCAACTGCCCTCCTCTGCCAGCCAATTTGGTTCTGATTGGTCAGTTTCTATGCCAGTCAGAGCCTCTGGGCCTATCAACAGGGCCTGATCAGAAAGGCGGGGCTGATCAGCAGCCCCCGTGGAGGCCTGGAGAGAAATGGAGGCACAGCTGCCAGCCAGGCCTGGAGAGAAAGAGAGAGGCAAGTGCTGATCAACAGCTGCCACAGAGGCTACGGATCAGACCCTGCTTCTCTCTTCAGGCCTCTCTCCGGGCCTGATTCACAGCCTCCTCAGCAGTCAGTGCTGTGTCACCACACCTGCTGCCATAGCAGTCAGCAGGACTAACTTCTGGTTGGTCTTGTGGATGTGATGGACCTAGAGTTTTTATATATTAGTATTATCAACACAGCTGTCAGAATTATTCTCTTAAAATATAACAGATCAGCCCTGGCCTGATGGCTCAGTTGGTTGAAGCCATCCTGTACACCAAAAAAGATGCAAGTTCAATTCCCAGTCAGGGTACATAACTAGGATGCATGTTCAATCCCTGGTCTGGGAGCATACAGGAGGCAACCAATTGATGTTTCTCTCTCACACCAATGCCTCTCTCTCTCTCTCCCCCCCCCCCCTCTCAAATCAATAAACATATTGCTCAGGTGAGGATTATATCCTCAGATCATATCCCCAGATCATACTTCTCTGCCCAAAATTTTTCCATGATTCATTTCACTTAGAATAAAATCAATGGCCTACAACTACAAGATCTAACACAATCTAGCCTCTTATTAACTCTCTTAACCAATCTTTTACTACTCTCCCTGCCCCACAGCCACATTTAGTTACTTGGCTATTCCACAAACATCAGGCATTTAAGGGCCTTCATATTTGTTGTTCCTTCTGCATTTGATACGTATTCTCTGGTTATCCACTCATTCACACAATGTCCCTTTAGCCTTCACCAATCACTCACTAAAATTTCAACTTGCTTCAGAATTTTTTATATCCATTCCCTGTTTTTAAATCTCTAAAGCCCCAGCCACCTTCTAATATATAATATGTCTGTCTTAGTAATGTTGTTTAGTGTCTGTCTCTCCTAACTGAGCAGTAAGCTTATGTAGGCAGTGATATTTTTGTCTATTTTGTTCATCTCTGTATCCTTAGCATCTAGAACTGTGATTAAAACATAATAGATTTCAATAAATATTTGTTAAATTAATATTAATGAGAAAATTATAACATTATAAGCATTTTAAAAATGTGGGCAAAAGGTGGGGAAAAGAAGGACACCTAGAATTTTGTCAACATTAAAATATTTTTAATAAATAAATAAAATGTGATTTTTCTCTTTGGCTATTATTTACCAGTGTTTTGAAAGTTCTAAGCTAAATATTAAACTAGATATTAAATAAAAATAAGATTTTTAATTACTTAAAGAGAGAACTTTTCCATTATTTAAAGATGCTATGACTTTATACCCCCAAAACTGAAAAAGAAAAAAAAAGAATCATTTTAGAATTAGTAAGAGAGTTTAATAAAGTAGCCAAGTATTCCTTAAATATATAGCAATTAATAAATTTCCTATCTACAAGTGTTAAGGGATGAATTGTATCCCCCTAAATTCATATGTTAAAGCCCTAACCTCAGGTTGTGACCATATTTGGAAATAGCCTTTTGAGAAGTAATTAAGTTAAGCTATTTGGGTGGCCTCTAAACCAATCTGACCAGTGTCCTTATTAGAACAGGAGATTTTTGTCACAAGGAGAGACACCAGATATACATGTACAGAAAGGAAAGACCATGTGAGGACATAGCATGAGGAAGACAATATTCATGCCAAAGAGAGAGGTCTCTGAAGGAAACAAATATGCCAACACTTTGATCTTGGACTTCCAGACTCCAGAATTGTAAGAAAATTAATTTCTCTGATGTTTTGTAATGGCAACCCTAGAAAACTAATATAACGAATAATAAGTAAATGGACCAATAAATGGAATTCATAACTATTTTTTGGTGTGAGATTACACACAGAGCTATGGTTCCTGGCCTTGACCTTGATTTTTGAAAGGAGCTACCTCTTTCCCCTTCTGTTTTTCACAAACAAGGAATTTTTTTCACTAAACCAGTTGAAATATAAAATGAGGGAAATAATTTGATTCACCTAAGCCACATAGCAATAAAATACCTAAGAAGAACACTAACCAAGAAAAATCAATATGTTGTTCAATTATTCTTACCATCTATCATCACCATAAGACTCTTGACTAAGGCAGGGATCAAGTTTGTATTATCCATCTTTGTATCCCTGTGCCTGGCACATACATTAGTAGGATTATCTGCTCATGGCCACTAACACTACCACTCATCACTGGTAAGGGTGTTAAGAGATTGGATTGTGATCTCAATTTTAATTAATTCCCATCTCTCTAGATCAAGTGTGTTTGCTTTATAATGGTTTACCCAAAACAAAAGTAATAATTTGAACCACAAGTTCTTCAAACAAGTAAAGATTTAAGGCAAAGATACTTGTTAGAGTGGAAATATCATACCCAATTATGGTGTGTCTCAGCCTCTGAGGGCCACAGTGATCTGTCAGTGGTCCTCCAAGCACAGAGAGGAAGGACACAAGATGTAGGTCTAAGAGAGAACCCTGGCCACGCTGCTTCTCTGCCTTCTCCCCTGGTATATAATCTCCCGCCATCATCTACATTCTTTTTTTCTCATCATCTACATTCTTAAGACAATATGAAGTCATTCCTGCCTTGGGGACTTTGCTGCTGCCTCTTCTAGAAGCCCAGATCACCACATGTTGTTTCTTTCTACTCATTATTTGAACTTCAGCTCAATATCACCTCATCATCTAGACCAGCCGTGGGCAAACTATGGCCCGCAGGCCGGATCCGGCCCGTTCGGCTGTTCTATCCGGCCTGCAGAGCCGAAAGAGCGGAGGGTTCTCTTGCTCTCCCCTCCTCTCCTTCACCAGCAGCAGTGTTAACATGGCAACGTCAGGAAACATGGCTGCAGCTCCTTCTTCTGAGTGGGTGGATTTATATCCGCCCATTCAGTAGAAGGAACAACCTCTCAATCTTCCAGAGGCTCCTTGTAATGCCCGCGGACGCGTCTCCCGACATCACCCTGGGAATGTGTAGACACGTTATCATGGTGATGTAGGAAGACACGCCCCTGGAGAGCACAGTATCAGAGCCTTTCTGAGGTAAGATTGAGAGCTCTACTCAAACACAATTTTTTCCTGTTCCCACATTCTGTACATCACAATGATTTGTTTAATAAAACAACAAAGACTTTCAGCTTTTAGGGCTTGTATCCACTGCAGTTTTTTTTCCCACTGTGGACATGCGCAGCAGGGAAAAAGACACACAGAGGACATGTCACACTAGCCATGCTGCGGCTGCATTTTTTTGCTGATATGGATGCGGTATCAGTGACGCTACCGTGGCCACTAACCGCATGTGTTAGAGGCAAAACAAATGCATTTTGCGCTGCGTTTGCTTCTCCCCCTTGCACCTGTAAAAATGCATGCTACAGGGCATTTGTGTTAACATGCACCACTGCACATTAGCATCAACGCAAACATGATGGAAACCTGTGTACCCTGCATTAACCCTAACTGCGCTGCATTGCAGTACTGCAACACACTGCAACGGCAGCATGGCTAGTGTGAACGAACCCTGATTCAGTGGGTTGAACAAAAAGATTGTATAGAAATGTGATGAACTAAAGATTTTATTACAAAATCGCTTAATTTCAGGGTTTCAGAAGTAATTGGACAAATGAAAAACTGAAAATCAAATGTTCATATCTAATACTTGGATGAAACCCTTTCCTGGTAATGACAGCCTGAAGTCTTGTACTTATGGACATTACCAGATGCTGGGTTTTCTCCTTTGTAATGCTCTGCCAGGCTGTCACAGTAGGGGTATATATATAAATATCCTGCCATTTCCAGCTTTTAATAAGAAAAACTGTTGCAATGGGCATTTAAAAGTGGCACTTGGTTATTTTTATAGAGTCCAGTGGATGCAATCTGACATTGATAATGGGCTCTTTCACATTATGTGCACTGCGGCTGTTTTTTGCCAGTAACGGAAGTGCTAGTGGTAACTACTGGTTACCCATGTTTTGCACTGCCCTAGAACCTCCCATACAAGTGTGTCTGGAAGACACAGCAATGTGCAGCTATGTGTGTTACCATAAACAAAGGGCCTGTGTGAAAGATACACAGGTTTCCTATGGAGGAAAGGGGTTGTTCTCTATGGTCAGGGTGTGCCTCTGTCCCATGTCTGAACTTTTTCAGATGATTTTGTTATATATATATTTTTTAGAAGACCAAAAATATTATAGTAGAGCAAATTTAATCACTTGTTTTTATACTTTACTGTCTTATTTTAGTAAAGAATTTAATAAGAGAACGGTACTGTTGGTTTTAGCCCAATATTAAACATGAGTGGACCAAAGAAAAGGAAAGTGGACAGTGAATGCCGAGTGTTTAAGAGGGAGTGGACAACAAAATATTTTTCACCGAAGTCTGATCAATGCCGGTATGTCTGATATGCCAGGAAACACTTGCAGTCTTCAAAGAGTACAATCTCAGCCGTCACTTTGCCACAAAGCATGGCAACCATGCTAGCAAGCAGTCACCTCAAGAACAGGAGGCTACTGCACAGAGGTTGATGGCTAAATTACAGGCTCAGCAAAATGTCTTTCACAGACAAACTGCAATTCAAGAGACAACTACCAAAGCAAGTTTTATGCTATCATTCAAATTAGCAAAAGCTAGCAAACCTCTCTCTGAAGCCGAGTTTTTGAAAGAATGTATGATAGAGACAGCAGGTCTCTTGTGTCCAGAGAGCAAAGGCAAGTTTGAAAAACTCAGCTTATCGCGCAGGACAGTGACTCGTCGAGTGGAACTGATTGATGAAGACTTGGCCAGCAAGTTAAATAGTAAGGCAGAGTTCTTTAAGTTTTATTCACTAGCATTGGATGAAAGTAATGACGTAAAGGACACTGCTCAGCTCTTAATTTTTATCCGAGGGATTAGTGACAATTTTGAAATTACAGAGGAGTTTTTAGCCATGGAGCCACTGAAAGGAAAAACATGGGGAGAGGACTTGTATGACCGGGTGTCTACTGTCATTGAGAAAATGAAGCTACCATGGAGTAAACTTGCTAATGTCACGACAGATGGATCTCCAAATTTAACTGGAAAAAATGTTGGACTGCTAAAAAGAATTCAGGATAAAGTGAAAGAGGAGAACCCTAACCAAGATGTTATTTTTCTTCACTGTATTATTCACCAGGAATCATTGTGCAAGTCTATATTACAACTTAATCATGTTGTTAATCCAGTCGTAAAGCTTGTTAATTTCATTCAAGCAAAGGGACTTCAGCACCGTCAGTTTATTAAGTTTCTGGAGGAAACTGATGCGGATCACCACGACTTACTTTACCACTCTCATGTCCGCTGGTTGAGTTTGGGCAAAGTTTTCCAACGAGTGTGGGAGCTCAAAGAAGAGATTGGTGCATTTTTGAAACTAAAGGGGAAGTCTGACGAATTTACTGAGCTGAGTGACAAGAATTGGCTGTGTGACTTTGCATTTGCTGTAGATATATTTTCACATTTGAATGAGCTAAATGTGAAGCTACAGGGAAAAGATCAGTATGTACATGACATGTACACTAATGTGAAAGCCTTTAAATCGAAGCTGATTTTCTTTTCCAGACAAATTTCAGACAAAGTCTTCACTCATTTTGCCACACTAGCCACACAGAAGGAGACCATCCAAAACGTGAAGAAATACAGCAAATCACTGGATGACCTGCATGCAGAATTCTGTCGTTGGTTTTCTAATGTTGAAAAAATTGACCAGTCACTTCAACTGGTGGCCTGTCCTTTGTCATAAAACCCTGAAACAGCACCAGAAGAAGTACAACTGGAACTCATCGATCTTCAGTCTGACTTTGTCCTAAAGGAGAAATTCAGCTCTCGAACTAAGAGACTTTTATGCTTCACTTAATGAAGCCACTTTTCCAAACATCCGGAGGATGGCACAGAAGATACTGGTGCTGTTTGGGTCAACCTATGTTTGTGAGCAGACATTTAGCATCATGAACATCAACAAAGCCCCTCACAGATCCAGCTTAACTGACGAACACCTCAGATCTATCCTGAGAATAGCCACAACAAAACTAACTCCAGACTTTGATGCATTAGCTAAAAAAGGAGACCAACAACACTGTTCCCACTGAAGTTGATGTTTTAAAGACCAAAAACCTTTCAACCCAGTCTACATTGCCATCTACATCTACGTCCCGGGCATAATTTGGAAGTTGCACTACAGAAAATGTTTAATTTACTGTTTACACATTTTGTTCTTTTCTATTTGTCTTAGTTTTAAATTATTTTATTATATTTAAGTTTAATTTGAAAGGCTTTTGTACCTTTCCTTTGTTAGGCAATTTTATTTTGCCTTTGCCATCTTCAATATAAGGTATGTTATTGTGCTATGATTCCTCCATTTTTTGAAGTTTCAAATTATAATAATTAGTGTTTACATTCTTCTTGTTAAAATGTTTGAAATGAATAAAACTATTGAAATAAAAAAAAAAGACCGTACCCTTTTATGTAATGATGTT
Source organism: Plecotus auritus (assembly GCF_963455305.1). Lineage (NCBI taxonomy): Eukaryota > Metazoa > Chordata > Mammalia > Chiroptera > Vespertilionidae > Plecotus > Plecotus auritus. The sequence continues at coordinate 94,921,393 of NC_137772.1, read as the reverse complement.
TACTTTGAATTTATATTAGTTCACACAAACACTCCATCCATGCTTTTGTTCCAGCCCTCCGGTCCAGTTTAAGAACCCATTGTGGCCCTCGAGTCAAAAAGTTTGCCCACCCCTGATCTAGACTCTTCCTGCAACCCCTATCTGGTTCCGTCACCCTATTTTATTTTTCATTGTTGATCACCATCTAACATTTCTCTTTTTGTTTGTGGTCTGAATTTCCTCCCTCTAGATTGCAAGTTCCAAGAAAGCATGGACTTCCAATCTTGTCTGCAGTTTTTAGGGCTGACCCGCAATGCCTAGAACTGTATCCAGTGCAGGGTAGGCACAGAAATACTTACTGAGAAAATAAGTAATTGGACCAATAATGGGAATTCATGACTATTTTTTGGTGTGAGATTACATACAGAATGATAGTTCCTGGCCTTGGCCTTGATTATTGAAAGGAGCTGCCTCTTTCCCTTCTGGTTTTCACACAGAAGGATTTTTTTTTTTTTTCACTAAACACCTCCTTACACCTCCCATCAAAGGGGAAGAGATTTATTTGGTGGAGGGTTGATAGCCGCTCTCCCACTTTTCTGGGTTGAGACAATCTATCAAAATTCCCAAGAAATAGACCTTTCTTTTCCCCTTTTATAGCTGAACTACTAGCCCCAACACAGGGACCCTACAGACACCACAAGGCCTGTTTGAAATTACATCCTGAAATGCTGTCTTTTCTAGAGCAATACAGTCACATGGGCAGTTCTAAGAAGTAGATCTCTTAACCTGTTATTTCAGAATGTCACATTTTTCTTGGGAGATGAAATTTTTCTGGAACTGTTTTGATTGTATATTTAATTAAATTTTCCCCTGTTCCTCCCCCCAAGTCCCCAACCACTATGTAGATCTGGAAATTTCCTCTTCCCTCAAGCAACCATGCTACATCCTGGCATAAGAAGAAAAGCAGACCTTTTATCATCTTTTTCTCCACCATATCCCCCAGGGATTAAAGAAAACTCAAATTTTCATTTCATTTTCTACAAACTTTCAGATAAGTCACCTCCTGAAATTAGTATCACAACCCCTGCATAGATGCTCTGTTTTTTCCAATAGTTGGGTTTCATACACCACATACCAATTACCCAAATTCCTCCCATAATAGGCTACAAATGTCACTGTTTTCTTCTTCTTACCTTGTTCCATGTTGAGTCTGCAACATCCACACCACAAAAAGCAAATAGCAGGAGTATTTTGGGGACATATGGCCAGATGACTTCATGATTACTTAGACCACTTCAAGCTGCCCAAAGTCATGACTTGTTCAAGTTTTGCCAGTGTGTTTGTGCCGTATTTTAACCTAGATATGTTTCTCAATGTAAATGTCTTTCTGTACTTATGTTGCACAAACTACCATCTCCTTAGCTGTGACCAGGTCTCTTCAATGTAGGTTGCTTTAAAAAGAAAGGCGGCCTTCAGCATTTACCTCTTAATTTCCCCAAGCGGCCAGGTCACCATCCACCTTGCTATTGGATGGTGTCAAAAGTTCTCACAACCACATTTCACTGTTCCTCCAACTTCTACTCCCAGGCCCTGGGAAATCCCACCCAGTTTTATGTGTGGGATGGGATCTTAAAACAGCCACACAGCAACACCTAAGTTCCCATTTAGAACCTTGTGGGTAATAACCACCTCCCTTCAATCCACACTCAACACCTTCCCATTCCCTGTCTCAATTTTCTTTTGTTTACTTTTTACTACGTGCGCAATATTTATTGCTGCCCTGACCCTTAGAATGGAAGCCCCATGAGATCAGGGATGATTTTATTTATTTTTAACCTCCCCAGGCTCTTTCACCACTATCTGGAACAAGATCTTCATAGCAACTGTCTTACACACATTTTATTTACTTGGTTTATTTGCTTTAAAGAATACCAAGATATTTCAGGCCACAAGAGAATGTTCATTGCCATCTTAAGGTTTCTCCAGTATTTTGATACTAAAGACAACTAACTTGAAGAACATGGGGGTTGAAAGGGAGGTAGCAATTGACAAGTCTGAGATTCTTTATGTTGATCTTTTGCAATTACCTTACCTTGGGAAAATGGCACTTTCATCTGTGCTCTCCCACCTTGTCCTCCTGACTATCTGCCATTCCTTCTCTGGGGCTCATTCAAGGATTTTCTTCTATGGAGAGACTTTTCTGTCTCCCTGCCTACAATGAGGTTTCTTTGCTCCGGACTTCAATATTAGCATATGGAAACCCTCTAATATGTCCTGTACCTGTTAGAGTTTAGCTTGGCTGTATAAATAAAAATTTAAAAAAACCTCCAGAATAACAGTGACTTAAACTTAACAAAAATGTATTTCTCATGTTAAAAACAAAACAAGTTAGGAGTAAGCATTCAGGTTGGTAAAGCTGCTCTGTGGTATCATCAGAGATTTAGGTTCCTATTTCTCCAGCACACCTGCATTTGACCTCCACATTCAATTTCACTTTATGTTTCATGATGGCTGCTGGAGTTTTAGGCCAGAAGAAGGAATAAAAGCAAGTGTGCAGAACACAACACTTCTGGCTTGGGTAGCTTTCTTTAAGCACCCCTCTTGGAAGTCCACATGATACATTTCCATTTATATCTCCTGAGAACATATCTAGCAGCAAAGCAAGCTGGGAAATGGAATTGGTTATTCATGGAAATCATGTTCTCAGATATGAACTGGGATCAATTTTTAAAGTTAAATGGGAAAGCAGATGTTGGGGTAGAAAACTGTAGCTTCTGATACATAGCCCATATCGTGAACTATAATTACTTGTATTTACACCCATCTTCCCTCTGCACCCCAAGCTTCTTGAGGTCCAGGATTGATTTTATCATATCTCAGTCCATAGTTCTTTATACAGTGCCTGGCATAAGGACAGAAACTTGCCTATTGCATACATCACATTTATCAGAACAGATATATTTTTTAAAAAAATACTTACACAGGAATGAATGGGGCATATCATTCGAATGTAAAAGAATAGCCTAATTATATAAAAGCAATTCAATTTGACAAGCATTAATAAATGCCATCTATTTTCAAGACTTTGGAAAGCAATAAGATCAGGCTTCAAGTGAAAGACTCTGCACATCCTATCTAATAAAAGAGTAATATGCAAATTGATCATCACTCCAACACACAAGATGGCCGCCCCATGTGGTCAAAGATGGCCACCCCCATGTGGACACAAGATGGCCGCCATAAGATGGCTGGCAGGGGAGGGCAGTTGTGGGTGATCAGGCCTGAAAGGGAGGACAGTTAGGGGTGACTGGGCAGACAGAGGAGGGCAGTTGGGGGGGACCAGGCCTGTAGGGGAGGGCAGTTGGGGGGGACCAGGCCTGTAGGGGAGGGCAGTTGGGGGCGACCAGGCCTGCAGGGGAGGACAGTTAGGGGTGACCAGGCTGGCAGGGGAGGGCAGTTAGGGGCAATTGGGCTGGCTGGGGAGCTGTTAGGTGTCAATCAGGCTGGCAGGGGAGTGGTTAGGGGGTGATCAGGCTGGCAGGCAGAAGCGGTTAGGGGCAATCAGGCAGGCAGGCAGGCAAGCAGTTGGGAGCTAGATTGTGAGAGGGATGTCCGACTGCCCATTTAACCCCGATCCCAGTGGGGTCCCAGATTGGAGAGGGTTCAGGCTGGGCTGAGGGACACACACCTCACCCCCCACCCCATGCACAAATTTTGTGCACCGGGCCTCTAGTACTTTATAAATATTTCATAGAAGTAGCAGAAACTTAATCAAGTCAGTGTGCTGTTTGAGAATCCAAACCATCAAAAATCAGGAAGAATTTTTCCTTGTCAGCTTCTGAAAACCCAGTGTCAGGTTGTCTCTTTTCTCCCTGTTTTCCAGAACCAGACAGGTCATCCACAGACCAGGAAAAAGAGGCTAAGTAACTTGCCTGCTTCTGACATATTTAGAAGGAAAACCAAAATCGTGTAGTTTTAAGTCTATTAAATTACTCTCTGTTAAATTACAGACCACATTGTTAGTGCATAGCAAGTTTCAATCAACAGATTCTCATTGATCAGTGATTGTCTTTCAAAGGCCATCTCCTGGTTTTGATTTCTACATAAACTTTAGCACTGCTCAGTCAGAAACCCAGCTCATTCTGGTGCTTGGATTTAAAACTGTCAACCAGAAAATATACACTGGTTGAATGGGAGCCTTCTAAGAAAATGCAACATCATAAATCAACTAATAAGTATTAATTAATCCAGGTTGGTGTGAACCTCCTGTGAATATAAATAACCAAATCAAAGTTCTACAAATTATCTAAGTGACTCATTTTACAGAAAAATGTGTTGCACTCTCTGAGAATCTAAGTACTCTTAGACTTCCCTTGAAATAATTTATCTTTTGTACAAAATAGATTAAACACTGGTATTAAATTATTTGCAAGTTATTCTACTTTGACACTATGAAAAGTCTAGTTCAGAAAATGATTTTATTATTTGAATAATTTTTTAAAAGAGTGTTAATGGTTTTGAAAATGTACAATGAAAAAAAAGTCAGGCCTTTTCAACTTTTGATTGCCAAATTTGAGATCCCATTGAAATAGAACCCAATATGACCACTGTTTAAAATATGCACATTTATTGTGTATTTTATCCTGGGAATGAGACCTACTCTAGAGACTTTTTAAGCTCATTGAATATATAAATTGTTTTTCAAACACTTTAGTGTTACCACAAAACCTAATTTGTTTTTAATCAACCAAGTACTTTCACCCTTTAGTTTCAAAAGTCAATTGTATTTTTTGTCAAGAAAATCTAATTCAGATGTTACTGATTCACTTGCACTTAAAAAATTAAAATGCTATTGGTGTGCAAGAAAGCTCTTGAGACTCTTGTGTAAGCCTCTTTAAGTCTGTTTTCTGATAAACAGGAAGTCCTGCTTTGACCAGAGTAAACCAACTTCAGTGGCACTTTAGGTTGAAAGTCTGATTTCAGTGCAAATCCAAAGTATCACTTGGAGAGGGGTGACGTGCCTCCTGTCCTTTTGATCTTTAGAGGCTTTGCTGAAAACCTGCTTCTGAGTCCAGGTAATTCCCAACTGAAGATGCTGACAGGAGAGAAGCAAAGACCCAGAGGCCTTTATGATGAACACAACTAGGAGCTTCTGAGGGTTCTATGTTTCTTATTAAAGACAATCTTGCTCCCGTTTATTTCTAACCATCAGTAAGATAGATTTTTAAGCTTGGAGCTACTGAACCATGAAAGTGCATATTTCTCTGTGTCTTCAGTTTTCTGCCGGGATTAACTTTTCTGGGGGTGGGAGTCGGGGTGGGGATTACTTCTATAAAACTCTTCTGAAAAATTAAATGAGAATATTCTGGATCATCTGGGCAACAATCTTGGAGCAAATGTTGTCTGCACATATTTTGTTTAAGATAAGTCTGATTACACTAATTAATTCTATTTCAGCCGCCCTCTACTAATGAGTAAGGCACCTACTACCTTCTCTGCACCCCAGCTTCCAATCCAACACTATCATTGTGAAAATTCATTGGAATAACATATGTGATGAGAACCTGGCTATTGGAAGCACTCCACAAAAGTTAGGTAATATTATTGTGCAGACATTCATAAACACATGAACACTCAACAGAGTATAGTTGCCACTTCTTAAAGTGAGCCCATTAAAAATATCTGTATCAAGTTATTGAATCTAATTGCAATATAATAAGCCCAGATCATATCTGTTTCCTGAGCTGCATTAGGAGGTAGTAAGAATGCCTCCCTTTGAGCTTTTGGCTATGGAATTCAAAAGGTATCCTATGGCCCTTAGCAAATTCTCACCTCCATCCAGACTTAGAGATGTTTTAAGGGAAACTGAAACCTCCAGCTGCTGGCATATGCCTGGAGTTCATGTGAAAGGGGAGGGGGGAGGTGTGTCACAACATCTGTTCTATAATGCAGAATACTTAACATTAGCCAAAGGTCTTTTTTGTTATTGTTAATCCTCACCAAGAATATTTTATTCACTGATTTTTAGAGAGAGTGGAAGGGAGGGAGTGAGGAGGAGAGAGAGAAAGAGAAAGAGGGAGAGACACATGGATTGGTTGAACTGGGACCAGTGGTTGAATCTGCAACCCAGGTACTTGCCATTGACCAGAAATTGAAACCGAGACCCTTTGATGTGCAGGCAGATGCTCTAACCACTGGAAAACACTGGCCAGGGCCCAAAACTCTTCTTAAAATCCTGAGGTTGATAGTGTGAATTTGTGTGTTCAAGAAAAAAACAATCCTCCATTCCTTTTAAAGGCTTCTTTCTGGCTTTTAATTGAACATCCAACCTCAAAGGATTCTGGGAGTTTTGTCATTTGTACACTAAGGGAATAGCATTGACAGAGGACAACTGGACACAAACAATAAAACACCATTAATTAGGATTTTACCAGTTAATGCAATTGAACAAATATGTATTGAGCACCTACTGAGTCAGTCACTGTGTGCCATACCATTGGAGACAGAAAATAAATGTGACCCAATTTGGTACATGTCTTCAAGTTTAATGGCTGAGGAAAGAGCAGATTAGATAGAAATACAAATAATTAATGATGCAAGGGAGAATATTAAAAAGGCCATGGAAGATACATAAAAAGGTCAAAGGTAGCATAAAAGAAGATGGAGGAATATGGAGGAAATGACATTTAAAATATATCTAAAAATACTGGTAAGATTTAACAGTAACTATAAAGGACAGTATCATAAGTAACAAATTTGTCTGTTTTCTACACCAGTTTCTTCATTAAGGCTTCAGGCAGTATATTTGTCTATCTATCTCTCAGTTCCTGGAGAGAAACACTGATTGATGTTGAATTAAATAATGGAGTAATTAAAAGAATGTTTAAATTGAATTTATACTTGGAAGATGACAATAAAGGTTCAATACTGCATGAATCAATGAGTACAATATTCCAAATTAATTTATTTGTGCGGAAGATCACACTGTCTACCCTCCTCAATTACCAGGTAGAATAACTGAAGCCCAGAGAGCTGACTGATGGGTTGACCCAGCACACATATAGATAGTGGCGGAGGCAGGACTGGAATCCAAGTCTCATCCCAGGAGCTGTTACATTTTATGATTCAAATAGAATGCATTTCTTATAAGCCTAACCAATGGACACAGACACCAGGAGGGTGAGGGCATGAGTGGGGGTGGGGAGGACAATGGGAGGATAAGGACACATATGTAATACCTTAATCAATAAAGAAAAAAAATAGAATGCATTTCCGTTAAATAATCTCTAATTCTTTTCTTATTCTGGTTCTCTCTGACAAAATGGAACTTAACTATGTCAATCCCTTTTTGCCCACAGCTGAAGCCAGGTTGATTCACACCACCAAGGCAAGAACAACTCCTCCTTACAGAAATCCAGATCCAGACAAAAAGACTTCATAACTGGTTGTGGGTTCTTCTGGGTCAGGCCTGGCTGGGAGAGGCTGGCATTCAGTTTCAGGGTACTGAAAGTACCCCCATTTATTCTCAACCCTCCCCCAGAACCACAGCAGTAAGAGTGCAGAGATGGGTAGTGGGGTTGCAGACACAAAGCTTGGGTCACTGAAAATATTTTGTTTATCATGTTTTGTTTCTCTTTTTACAAGTGATATTCATTTTGCAAAACAAAAAAAGTAAGACTTCTGGTGGATTCCCTCAAAGGCAAGTACTGAGATTTGTCAAAGCCATTGCCCAAGGGGTTGGTTAGATAAACAAGGCATTGAGAACCCATATAATCAAAGTTTTTCTCTCTGGCCCATGCCTGTGTTTTAGCCGCCAATAAGTAGATGTACTTTCTGCTTTCAAAAAAAAAAAAGTGATTAGAGTCTTGCTACCCAAGTCTACAGTTGGACACTCCATGGACCATCACAAAGAGACGATGAAAGATGAACTTTGTGGTGTTGTTCTGGAAAGCTCTTGTTCAGGAAACTCTTGAGGGTGTGCTGTCACAAAGGAGCTGGCTACTGTGGACAGGCAGTGGCTACCTAATGGAGCCCCTGGAAGTGACTCTCCAGCCAGGAACACATGGCTTCTGTTAGTCAACAGCTGACTGGATTTCTGACCTGGAATTCTCACTCACTATTGTACAGTATATATCTGATGCTTCTCTAGGCTGGACATGAATGTAAGAATGGAAACATGGAAAATTGGGTAGCTATTAAAGAGGAAAAACATTCTAGGTTACTATCATAAAGGAAATCTTACCTAATAATAGACAAACATGTAAATTGACCATGCCTCTGCTATGCCCACCAGCTAATCAGGAGTGAGTATGCAAAGATGGCGGGTTAATTTGCATATGTAGGCATGGAGTGAAGACTGAAGACTGAAGGCTCCACCCATGGCCGGAGCCAAGCCTGAAGGGGGCAGGCTTGGCTCCGCTGCAGCCCGGGCCACAGGTGCTGGAGGAAACCAGTGCTGGCAGCCAGGGGAAGGAACGCCTATTTCACAAATCTTCGTGCAACAGGCCTCTAGTTAGTAATAACATCTTTCTCTGAATTATGGTAAATACTAGAGGCCTGGTGCACAAATTCATACATGGTAGGGTCTGGCCAGCCCTGCCCCCAATCAGGGTGTTGGGGACCAATCAGGGGTCGGGCTGGCTGGGGGGATAGCCAGCTCCACCCCCAATAGTGATGTTGGGGGCGGACCAGATCAGGCTCGTTGGCTGTCGCACTGCATGTCATAGCCATCAGTCATTCTGCTGTTCTGGTCGCTGGGCTTTTATATATATATATATACACTAGAGGCCTAGTGCACGAAATTCGTGCACGGGGGTGTGTGTGTTTGTGTGTGTGTGTCCCTCAGCCCAGCCTGCACCCTCTCCAATCTGGGACCCCTCGGGGGATGTCCAACTGCCAGCAGTCGAACATCCCTCTCACAATCCAGGACTGCTGGCTCCCAACCGCTCACCTGCCTGCCTGCCTGATTGCCCCTAACCGCTTCTGCCTGCCAGCCTGATCACCCCCTAGCCACTCCCCTGCCAGCCTGATCAACGCTTAACTGCTCTCCTGCTGGACTGATTGCCCCTAACTCCCCTCCCCTGATGGCCTGATCACCCCTAACTGCCCTCCTCTGCAGGCCTGGTCCCCCCTACCTGCCCTCCCCTGCTGGCCCAATTGCCCCTAACTGCCCTCCCCTGCAGGCCTGGTTGCCCCCAACTGCCCTCCCCTGCAGGCCTGGTCACCCCCAACTGCCCTCCCCTGCAGGCCTGGTCACCTCCAACTGCCCTCCCCTGCAGGCCTGGTCACCCCCAACTGCCCTCCCCTGCAGGCCTGGTCACCCCCAACTGCCCTCCCCTGCAGGCCTGGTCACCCCCAACTACCCTCCCCTGCAGGCCTGATTGCCCCCAACTGCCCTCCCCTGCAGGCCTGGTCGCCCCCAACTGCCCTCCTCTGCTGGCCATCTTGTGGTGGCCATCTTGTGTCCACATGGGGGCGGCCATCTTTGACAACATGGGGGCGGTAATCTTGTGTGTTGGAATGATGGTCAATTTGCATATCACCTCTTTATTATATAGGATAGATAAGAAGGTCTGGAACCCCATTTTAGACCATTATTCTTCACTTTTCACAGACTTCCACAGCCTCCCTTCTACTCAGTGTGACCATCTTACTCGGTGGTGTGAATAAATCAACCTGTATTCATCTTATCCTGGAACTTCCCTGGTTTGGGTACTGGAAGTTCCTCAAAAGCCAACATGCTAATAATATCCTAGTGCTAGTAATAAACAATGAAGACAGAAGGTGACAAGAAGGAAGAGCAGGCCATCCTCTACTCCAGGCAATGTCAGAATTCTCCAAGGGTGAAAAAACCCCTTCTTCAAGACTGGAAGTTAGAGAATGAGCATAGTATTCTAATTAAAAAGATTTTGAGAATCTTGCACTTGATCTGACTTTTTCAAGAAATCTTAAATACTTGATTCTTTCTGATCGCTTTCATCAGTACTTTCACATTTCCAAAGTTATTTTTCTTCTAAACTAGCAATTCCATTGAAATGCTATCTAGTCAAACGTTCGTTATCTTGTGAAAATTCAATTTTGCACTTGGAATTAATGGATTACATTCTGTGCAGGACCTTGTCTGTGGCTTTCAACTTTATTCACTGTGTGGCCTAGTGCATAAAAAGAGAAATCATTCAAAATATGCCTGTTGAAAGAATAAATGAATAAGTAAGTGCACTAGCAACATACTTTTGTATCTGTAAGGAACACATTTAAAGTCTTGAGAAAAAAATAACATCATATCCATATAGAGTCTATTTTCTAATTAAAACACATTTTAAGAGGGTCTATTATAAATGCTTGGAACATATATTAAAGTCCCCAAATTAAAAAAGCTGGATTCTAAATTCAAACTACATTTACCCTTTTATCACTATCAACAATAATACAGGCTGTATTTTAAAAAATTATTTATCTTTCTGAAACATCAAAACTACCTTTATTATGTTAATTCTCATAAAAGGTAATTCCTACTTCCTGTGAAAATTCAAATAACACTATAGGTTAAAAAGTATAAAATAAAAGTATTTTTTTAACCCCCCCATTAGTGGTGCCAACTGTTAACAGTTTTCATGTACACATTAAATTTTCTGTGCATGTATAATTATATCTACATAAATATATATATTTGCTTAATATGAATGTACTAGACTCTTATGTACATCTTTCCATTTCAAAACATGCATCTAACATTATTAATGGTTGCATAATATTCCATTGTCACAAAGTGACTTGAATTCACAGATTTTAATTAAGGATAAAAATTCTCAGAATTTAAGTCTCTAGAGAAAAAAATTACTATCAACTTTAGATGATTATTTTCCAGCAGATGAGCTAAAATCTCATGACTTGTGATCAGCAACTTCATTCATTTCCCAAAAAAGAACAAAGCCCTGGTAAGGGGGAGTACTCTGAAAAGCTGAGCGTGGTACCTCTCCCAAAGTGTCCTGCTGCTTCTAGAATATTGGGAAGCCTTCTTGGTCATGATTCATACCCAACTAATAAAAGCTAGACCACATGAGCCTCCGTGCCTGCCACTTGCCAGGTGAGAGCCAAGCACACTAATAGAGTCTACCTGCTAGGCTGCTGATATAAACCTACCCAGAAAGGAAGCAATTGCTTTAGATTTTATTTTCTCTTTTCAATTCAGTGCAACTGCTTTCTAGGGATCTAAAATGTTGACATCAAGAATGATCATTAATCATGACTCAAAAAATATTTCAAAATGTTCATTACTTAATAACAATGAGAAGGAAGTAAAAACAACCTATTTTTAATATGGAATTGGTTAAGACCCCATCATAGAGACATTTTCAAAAAAAGTTGTAGAATACTAAGTACATGAGAACTGTCCAAGATATAACAAGTGAAAAGGAGCAGTTTTTACAAAACTGTCTTTTAGAATGTTACCATCTGGAGGAAGAACATGCAGAGTAAAATTATACAATATGAAAGCATTGTTTAGAGAATATAAAGTGAAAAAGCATTAGAAACAATATTAATACCAGAAGTTTAATAGTGATTATCTTCTAGAATTATTGGTGATTTTAAAATTTTTCTTGCTTTTGCTTAACTTTCTTTTCAAAAATGAATGTGCATTACTTTAGTTATAAAAAAAACTTTCTAAGAAGAAAATAGTTCAAGAATAACTAAACTCAGCATGGTTTATTGAGGCAGAATAAAATATCTGTCATCAAAGGAATCAGACACCCATTGAAAGTCATAATTTTCCTAAAACAGATTGGTGAGAGGGGCAGTTGGGTGGGAGAGACAAGTGTGTTAGCAGGCTGACAAGCATATAACACGATTCTGATACCAGGTGTCCATATCGTGATTTTCCAATGAGGAAACAGAAGTTGAGAGAAATTATGAGACCTGCCCAAGGTCACAGCAAGAAGGCTTGATTCAATCCAGTTCTATGGGATTCAAATTTCACCCTCTTTCCAATTATGTGTAATATAGTGTAAATGAGAATAGGGACCCTGGGCCCAGCCTGCCTGGATTCAAACTCAGTGCTGCCACTTACTGTCCACATAACCTCAGGTGGGTTATTTTTAAACCCCATGCCTTGGGACTTTTCATAAAACTGTTGTGAGATTTAAAGGAGTTAACATGTGCAAAGTATTTAGGGCAATGCCAAATACAGAGCAAATGTTGTCTAAAAGCTAGCTAATTTTACTACTGTAGAGCTGACCTGTGTGCCAGTCAGTGCAGACTGGTCTAGAGTGGGGCGCCAACTTTAGGTAGGCCGATGAGTATCCATCCTGGATTCAGGAAGCAGGGAGGTTGGGCCAATCAGGAAGTTCTCATAAATGTATCTTATCAGAATTTAGTGACACATCTTAAAAGAGTTTGCATAGTTCATGATCAGGCAAATCATTGCCTGAAAATCAACTAGATCTGTAGATTTAAGTGCCCCAGCCACTGCATATCTATGAAATATGAGTCATATATATATCTCCCAATAATCCAAGTGGGAAACTTCCATAGACACACAGAGCCTGTGCAATCTATTGATTTTATTGCATCTCTCATCTATTACAAGGGATGTCTGCAAAGCCCAGTCTCTGGTTGATGGAAGTTGGCTTTCCTTTTATATTCAAAGGCCAAATGGACATTTGCTATTTGCTTCAGGGCACAGAAGGATATCAGCATCCCTAAGATGATTGGGTATACCAAAGTGCCGGGGTGTTTCTCAGCATCTAGAAGGGTTCAGGAATCTGGAGAAGGGGCTGTGAGTAAATTAATGAAGAGACTAGAAATATAAATTTGGAATACATGGGAAAGCTAGAGGAGGCTTAGCTATAGTAACCAAGTTCTTCTGAATCTCCAGACCCAGGGCTTTTTATTCATGCATATTGCCCTAAAGCAAAGCAGATATACATATCAAAGGTAAGTTTTGGTATACAGTAGGCATTGTCAGGTTGGGGAAACTGTTCAGCTGTTTGGCCAGCAACAGGTAATAACATGTAGATTTTCAGGTTTGGGGAAATGCTTTCAGCTATTCCAGCAGGCAATAATATGTATCTTCAGCCCTGCTGAAGCCTCAAGGTTCACCAACCTTTTGATGAAACTTCTTGCATTTATTACATGCTGGAATTAGCCTCCAGCACCCAAGATCAATTTTTTCCCAAACCAGCTCCCTAAACCACCATTTCTGGGACATGTTCATATCTGTTGTATGGAGAAAAATAAGTTCAGTGGTCAAATAAATTTGGAAAATATTGCGTTAAACAAAATTGTCGAATTTCTTGTGATCATTGACATGCTTTTATAGGAGTCTCTAAGAGATAAGCAACATTTCCTTTCTATATACTTTGTTCACATATTCAAAGACCTGTATGTCCTGAAACACATTTTGGGAATTGTTACTCTGGCTCTGTAACCACTGGTCCTTGCAGTAGGGCAAACATGACTTCCTTGGCTATGTAAGAGTCTAGGCAAGGAAGAAGGTTACTTAGAGCAGTGGTTCTCAAACTTTCTAATGCTGCGACCCTTTAATACAGTTCCTCATGTTGTGGTGACCCCCAACCATAAAATTATTTTTGTTGCTACTTCATAACTGTAATTTTGCTACTGTTAATGAATCGTAATGTAAATATCTGTGTTTTCCAATGGTCTTAGGCAACCCTGCTAGCGGTTCTCAACCTGTGGGTCTTGTAGAGCCTGTATTCCCACCTGTATTTGCCTAAGACCATCGGAAAACACAGATATTTACATTACGATTCATTAACAGTAGCAAAATTACAGTTATGAAGTAGCAATGAAAATAATTTTATGGTTGGGGGTCACCACAACATGAGGAACTGTATTAAAGGGTCACGACATTAGAAAGGTTGAGAACCACTGACTTAGAGGAAGAGTAGGCCAATCCCTGGCCTAAAGGACTAAAAATAGGGATGAGTATCTCAAGCAAAGGCAAAAGTGATTTGGAAGTATGCCCACCAGCAGTGCACTAGGGTTCCCTTTTCTTTACATCCTCCTCAGCACTTGTCATTTGTTGATTTATTGATGGTAGCCATTCTGGCAATTGTGAGGTGATACTTCATTGTCATTTTAATTTGCATCTCTCTAATGACTAGTGAATTTGAGCATTTTTCATTTGTCTCTTGGCCATATGTATGTCCTCTTTGGAGAAGTGTCTATTCATGTCCTTTGCCCATTTTTTGATTGGATTGTTTACCTTCCTTTTGTTAAGTTGTATGAGTTCCTTATACATTTTAGAAATTAACCCATTATCAGATGTATCATAGGCAAATATTTTCTCCCATATCATGGAATTCCTTTTCATTTTATTGGTGGTTTCTTCTGCTGTGAAGAAGCTTTTTATTTTGACTTAGTCCCATTTGTTTATTTTTTCCTTTGTTTCCTTTGCCATGGGGTGGGAATACAGACTGATGCAGCCAGTGTGGAAAATAGTATGGAGTTTTCTCAAAAATTAAAGATGAAACTGTCATTTGACCCAGTGATCCCATTTCTAGGAATAATATCCTAAGAATCCTGAAACACCAATTAAAAAAAATGCACCCTTGTGTTTATAGCAGCACTATTTACTGCCAGAAGCCAATTCCAGCATGTCGTAAGTACAAGAGTTTCATCAAAAGGTTGTTGAAACTTGGGAACTCAACAAGGGCTGAGTCACATATGTAATCACCTGTTGGAATGGCTGAAAAGCACTTCCCCCAAACCTGAATAGGATGATTGTTTGCTGCCAGACAGCTCAGGGCATCTTAATGCCTTTCAAAATTATCTCTCATCTTTGGACTCTTACTTAATCTATGCACAGCCTTTCTCCAGATTGCTGAACCCTTTGTAATGCTGGAACAAGGACCCAAGCAATTTACAATAGCTAACATCTGGAAACAGCCCAAGTGCCCATCAGTAAGTGAGCAAATAAAAAAGCTGTGGTATGCTTACACAATGAAATACTATGCAGCTGTAAAAGAGAGGATCTCTTACCCTTTGAGACACAGCATGGAGAGATCTGGAGAGTATTATGCTAAGCAGAATAAGCCAGTCAGAGAAAGACAAGTATCACATGATCTCACTTATATGTGGAATCTAATGAACAAAATAAATTGGAGAACAAAATAGATTCAGAGACATGGAAGCATGCAACAGAATGGTAAAGTTCAGAGTGTAGGAAGGGTGGATGGGTCAGAAGAGATTAACCAAAGAACTTATATGCATATATGCATAACCCATGGACACAGATAATAATGAAGTGAAGGCCTGGGGAAGGGTTGGCAATGGGGTGGAGAGAGTCAATGGGGGAAAAAGGGGACATATGTAATACTTTCAACAAAAAGACAAATTTTAAAAAATTAAAATTATGAATTATAAATAAATAAGTAGGCCAAGAAAAAAAAATGAAGTTGGAAGCAAAGTCTGAGATTCTGAACTGAAAGTGAGGGGAAGATGGGAAGGTGTATTAATATTCTATTGCTGCCATAACAAATTATCACAAACTTAGTGGCTAAAACAACACAAATGTATCCTTTTACAATTATGGAGGCTAGAAGTCCAAAAGGAGCTTGAGGAGTTAAAATCAAAGTGTCAGCAAAAATGCTTCCTTCTGAAGGGTCTATGGAAGAAAATGTTCCTTGTCTTTTTTAGCTTCCAGAAATTGCCTTGGCTTATGGCCCCATCCCTTAAGCCTCTAGTCATATCACATTCTTCCCCTCTCACCTTCCTGAATTCCTATTATAAGGACCCTGGTGATTATGTTGGACCACCTAGATAATCTAGGATAATATTCCCACCTCAATATCCTAACTTAATCACATCTGCAAAGTTCTCTTTGCCATGTAAGGTAACATATTCATAGGTTCTTGGAATTAGGACCTATACATTTTTGGAAAACCATTACTCAGCCTTCCATGGGGAGGCAGACTAGAAGTGGGAAGATGGGTGGGGAATGGATTGGTAAATCAGGACAGCTTGGTCTCCTCATGAGCAATAGCCAAGATTTCTCCATGCCAGTTCCACCAGCTAGCCATTCTCCCTTTATAACAGGATGGACTAACATTTAAGTGCAGAATGCAAGACAATCCCTCCATGTCTTAAAGGTGGGGCCAAAGCTTCACCAAAACTGCAGCAGACAGCTAAATTTTCTTTCTAATTTGGGTGTTAGAAACAATATTACAAAACAGTTATGTGTAGGAAAAAGAAAGTTATATTTGGGATTTAAAATCCAAGGGGGTTGCTGTTTCTCTTTTCACTCATTGTTATACCTATGTTTATGCATAGAATTTTAGAGCAACTATTTTATTCTCTTAAGGATAAACACTGAAGAAAAAAACACATCCATGTACACACCAATTATAGAGTGAAACTTGAACCACTGGTGCATTGAATGGTGTGGATAAAATTATCCAGAGTTATTTTATGTCATAGACAAACATTGTAAGGCACAGGTTACCCAAAGTTTGCTGATGTGAGGGCTTTGTCCTGCCAGAAATTCAAGGACGCAGTTAGCTGGCCAGCCAGTTGGAAGCGTGAGGCTTTCTTACTCTCCAGTACCCACAATGTTCTACTCAAGAATAGACAGTGTCCTTTTTTCCCTGTTGCATTTTTTTAAAAATTTATCTTTATTGTTGAAAGTATTACAGATATCCCCCTTTTTTCCCACTGACCCCTCCACCCAGCACCCACCCCTCCCAGGCCTTCACCACACTATTGTCTGTGTTCATAGGCTATGCATATATGCATAGAAGTTCCTCTGTTGACTTCTCCCCACCTCAACCCCCACCTTCCCTCTGAGATTCCTCTGTTCCATGCTTCTATGTCTGTAGATCTATTTTGCTCATCAGTTTATTTTGTTCTTTAGACATGTCTTGATTCGAGGAATATTATTATCAGTGAGGAAGATGTCTCTATTCTCACCCAGCTACATTTCTTGCCCAGAAAGAAAGGGATGCTCCAGGTCTGGTTACAAAGATCTCCATACTGGACATTTGATGTAGAGATAAACGTAAACCACACTTAGATGTAATAGCAATTTTCTCCCTAAAATTGTTTAAAATCTTTTAAAAATCCAATTCCTCCAGTTTATTATATAAGTGCCAATGTGAGAAGAGCTAAGCTGGCAATTTTCACTTTGCCAATTTCCCAAAGAGAAACAAAGACTTTTTTCATGTGTATAATAATTCCCAAATTTAGTCAAGACTGGAATTTCACTTTTTTTTTTCAGCAGCAGTGTTTTGCCCATAGGGGAAAAAATAAAGAAACTGGGAAAAGAGACAAGTTGCCATTGACCTGGAGACAGGACTGAGAGTGAGGGATGGAAATCACAACCAATTTTCAATTTTAATTCTGAGGAATTTGGTCAGTTATTTGGTTGAATGCATATTAGAATAGCAAATAATGCTGATACAGAGACCTTGAAAAATCACCTTTTGTTTTTGTGGAAAAAGAAAGAGGAAATTGAGGTGAAACTACAAAATGTTTCTTTCTTTCTTTCTTTTTTTTTTTTTTTTTTTTTGAAACCAGCCAAAAGGAAAGTCCTCTTTAAGCCGCCAGTGCAAATGTTTTTGCAAAGTTCAATTGCCAAATGTCTTTTGACGCCTGCCAGTTTTTATAATTGAAAGATACCTTTTTAAATGAACTTGCTGGTCTATTACTGGGTGAGAGGAACCTTCCCACATCTGGATGGTTCTCTTCCTTCCAGCAAGATCCAGCTCCTCAGACTTCACTGAAGATCTGCAGCATTGGAAGGCACATCACCATGAGCACACAATACGCAGTGGCAATATTTTAGACCACATTGATGGCATAAAACTTTTTATTCTACAAAATTATATGAAATGCAAATCAATAATCTATGAGCAGTGTCAATTAGTTCACACATGCTCTGCTATGAATAAAACCAAATCTCATCTCCTTACTGAAAACCTTTGCAAAAAACCTGAACTGAGAGAATAACCAAATAAGTAGAATGAAAGCAAACACTAACATCTATAACAAAACTATCATTTTTGTAGATGAAAAGGCTGCATAAAGACACCAAAAGAGTTTTTTCATTGCACTCCATCAAGACATTTAATAAAACTGCCATTCCTAACACACAACTAGCTACTTTAGAATGGTTTGCACAGTTACTCAGCAGGAAACTAACATTTGAACCCACCAATTTTTGGAGTTTAAGATTCAATTTTAAACTTTTTATTGAAGAGATCTCAAGAATATCTATCACTCCAGGTGGAGGGATGATATTAACATTAAGCTTTATGAATTATTACTTTTCAATTAAGGGTGACAGGCTTACTTATATGAACAGGGCGAGACTTTTCATAAGCAGTAGAGTTCCATCCAACTTCTCCTGATTCTATTTGCCAAAGAAAGGAAAAGGATATTACATTTTAAAATAAAATTCCTCCAAATAAAATCCTACCAAAGCTTAATGTCTGAGAGTTCTTATAGTGCCTTTATGTTGTAAATGCTGAGGTTTTATATTACTTATATAAGCTTTAGTCTCCAATAGAGTTGGCAAACAAAACCCAAGAATGCTGAAACAGCTGTAGTACAGTATCTGAGTCATTTGGAGAAAGCAAGTAGGGGACATGGCACAGAGGTGTTCTCTCAGACCACTGCAACCCTTTGCTTTTCAACTTCTAGACAAAGAACTCGTAAGTGGCTGCTAATCTCATGAAAACTCAGTGAGGCATACAAGTTGGATATTAAGGCTGATATTTTAAAGGGTCACTTCAAAGGAGGACTCTTAGTTCTTAGAACTAAATCTGATTGCTTAGAGGCTTTGAATGCGTCATCATTACAAAGAGTGAATCTCACAGATATCCAAACAGCCAGACCCAGTCAACAAGCCATGTATTTTAAAGAAGAAAGCCAAGCAAGTACAGCTACAAATCTTGGACATTAGACTGTATTAGTCCACACTCCCATTAATTCAAAGTCAGTTACAGGACTGGCCTAAAGTTTGCTAAGCAAATCAAGGAAGCAAAGAATTCTAATTTAAGTAGCTTAAGACAAACTGTTTCTTAAAATCCTTTTAAAATAATTTAGAAGTATTTCTTTGACTATAAAAAAATTGACATGTTAATTATAAATAATGCTCTAAGAGTGGCATGCTAATTATAAATAGTGCTTATCTGTAGTTTTTCCCAGACCCCCTAGGAGGTAACTGCTCTCTTTCTATACAAAGTTACTCAGTTTCTAACATGGTGGTAAACTCTTTAACTTTAAATCTAGTTCAGTAAAGCATGTGTTTCATTAATTCAGGTCACTTCACTTCCATTAGTCTGAAATAGTAAACTTTTACTTCAATCCTTTAGTGCACATTTGTAATCAGATCATTAATCAACTCACTGCAGGACCTTGGGCAAGTTACATAACCTCTTCAAGTCTCAGTTTATTCCTCCAGGGAAATAATAGTACCTTTCAGATCAATGGGTTAATGTAGGTTAACTGTGTAGTAGAGTACATGGAACAAAGCAGTCACTCAGTAAATAATTATTATTTATATTAGTTGTAATCATAGAGCTAGACTATGGGGAATTCAGTTGCCATTTAAGATACCAATTTATAGTTCCTCAGATTTGGCAATCATAAATCTGTAATAACTAAAGTGACTTTGACAAAAGCCCAAGAGGCAGTGTCTACACAAGTCCAATGGAGGAAGGATCTATTCAGTAGGAATCATATCCAAATAACCCATCGCTTTAAGGCCAAAGAGACTTAGAAAACAAAACCTGAATAACAGCGAGGAAAACCACATGAATGAGAAATTGCACAGCCATATAGGCTCGGACTAGTCACTGAAATTAAATCACAGTCCACAGTGTCCCAATCCAATGTCTCCTTCTCTGTAGGCTGTCTCCCAGAAATAAGGTCAACATATCATTCTAATATGATATCTTTGAGCAGCTTGTGCCCCCTCATTTTAATTTTCTGGAAACCTCAATTTTCTTAACCTTCTGAGGAAACTTTTCAGGCAAGGAATCTGGAAGTTAGTTGGGGTCTTAATCCACAAGAATGCCAGGTTTCAGTGGCAAAAAGGGAATCTGTAGCTATTCTCACACCAACACTATCTTTCATATGGGAAAAGAAGGCTTTGGTGGCAGCACTGTGAAATGTATGGATGGATATGTGGCTCTGACTCAGAGAATTGATGAGTGTCTTGACCCTTCTGAATACCTTTAAACACTCCCTATTATTCCCTTTCATCTCGACAAATGATCTCGGTTTTATGTCTTTGCTTGCCTAGGAGGAGCTGTATTATATCAACTTCTTTTACAATAAAGATATTTATCTGTCTCTTGAAAGTTTTATATCTTATGAGTGACTTCATTCAAGCTTCATTCAAGCCACAGATTCTAGTTAAAGGAAAAGTTAACTCATTCCCAATGAATGGGGATCATTTCTGAAATAGGACAATATAATTTTCCTTTTCTAGAGGACCTTTCCTATCTTAGCTCTGCCATTTATTTGCTGGAAGACTTAGACAAGTTGCTTAACCTCCTGCACTCTAGTTTCCTCATCTGTAACATGGAATAATCATAGCCCCTACCTCACAGGGATTTTGTGAGACTTAAATAATACAAGATAGCATCCTTATGGAACAGTGCCTAGTATGCAATAAGCAACCAATGAAGGCTAGCCATCATTATCATCTTTAAATTACAGTAATACTAGCCAAAGTCGTGACCCACAGGTTGAGAACCGCTGCTAGAGCCCAAGACCATTGGAAAACACAGATATTTACATTACGATTCATTAACAGTAGCAAAATTACAGTTATGAAGTAGCAACGAAAATAATTTTATGGTTGGGGGTCACCACAACATGAGGAACTATATTAAAGGGTCACGGCATTAGGAAGGTTGAGAACCACTTCCTTAGAGAATAAAACCACTGAACAAGAGTATGAAAACTTTAATTTTAGCCCAAGTTCTTCCATGAACTTGCTGTGTGGCTTGAAACAAGTCAACCAGTAGGACTGCCAAGATGTCCAATAAATATAATATGTCCAGTTAAATGTGAATTTCAGATAAAAACAAATTTGTAGTATAAATATATCTCATGCAAATGCTAATAAAGGCCAACATAAAGTTTGTCAAGTTCTTGACTGTGTGTTGAAGGTATACTGTAACATATACACAGAGTCTCTCAGCAAAGTATGTGAGACTCACTGGTCTCAGGCATCTAAAAAAAAATCTTTCTTAGCCCTGGTGGGATAGCTCTGTTGGTAATAATATCGTTCTGATACACTAAGTTTTCTTAGTGTTCAATTCCCAAACCAGATACAGGAATCAACCAATGATTGCATAAATAAATTGAGCAACAAATCAATGTCTCTCTCCCTCCCTCCCTACATTCTTCCATCTCTAAAATAAATTAAAATTAATTAATTTTTAAACATTAATAAAAATCTAACTGACCAGGGCAGAGCCTTCAGTGGCTACATGTAACAAAAACTACAGACTTTGAGAAATCATCTATAAAGTTACTATACCACAACCATGAACAAACACTCAAAGGGAGAAGAATCTGATTTTATAGAATAGCCAAATCATATTACTTTAAATATCCAGTTTTCAATCTAAGATTATAAGGCATGTAAAGATGAAAGAAAGTGTAGCCCATAAAGAGAGGCAAAAACATAAAGAGAAATTTTCCCTGAGGCAACCTAGACATTAGACATACTAGACATAGACTTTAAATCAAATATTTTAAATATGGGCAAAAATATAATAAAATCATATCTAAAAAATTAAAGGTAAGCATAGGACAGATATTACAACAAATAGAAGAGGTAACAATTATAAAAATAAAACAAAATTTGACTCTCTATACCAATAGTAGACAAAATAGTCTTTAAAACAAAAAAAATGTTACTAGAGACAAAGAAAAATATTTAAAGGTTAATTCATAGAGCAAATATAACACTTATAACACATATGCACCAAAGAGCAGAGCCCCAAAATACATGAACAAAAAATAGAACTGAAGGAAGAAACAGACAGTTCAACAATAATAATTGGAGGTTTCAATACCCACTTTCAATAATGTATAGAACAATTAGGCAAAAGAAAAACAAAGAAACAGAAATTTAAATAACAACATAAATCACCTAAATCTAACAGACATCTATTGAACACTCCACACAATAGTAGAATACACAATCTTCTCAAGGACACATGGAAGGTTTCCAGGATACACCTTATCTTAGGCCAGTGGTCGGCAAACTGCGAGCTGCGGTTTGCTGCTCTGTTGACTAATGAGTTTGCCGACCACTGTCTTAGGCCATATAACAATTCTCAGTAAAATTACAAGGATTTAAATTATAACAAAATTAGAAATCAATTACAGAAAAAAATTTGGGAAATTCACAAATATGTGGAAATTAAGCAAAATGTTCTTAAGTAATAAATGAGTCAAAGAAGAAATTACAGGGGAAATTAAAAAACATTTTGATAAATGAAAATGAAAAAAAATAACATATCAAAACTTATGTGTTACAGCTAAAGCAGCAGTAAGAGGGAAATATATAGCTGCAACTACTTATTACCAAAAATATTTTAAATAACTAACATAATAATCTAAGAAACTATAAATATAAGAGCAAAATAACCAACCCACAGAAAAGGAATAAAGAAAATAAAAAAGTGAAAAACAATTGAGAAAATCAATGAAACAAAAAGTTGGTCCTTTGAAAAAATCAACTAAACTGACAAATTTTTAGCTAGAATTGTCACAAAAAAGAATCAATAATCAAAATCAGAAATGAAAAAGGAGACATTGCTATTAACTTTACAGAAATAAAATAAAATATTTTTATTTATATAGAAAATAAAGATTAAAGGGATTATTTTAATAATTTTAAGCCAATAAATTATATAACTTAGATGAAACATACATATTCCTAACAAGATATAAACTACTGGAACTGACTCAGAAAGAAATAGAAAACATAACTTATACAAGTAAAGAGATTAAATTAGTAATCAAAACATTTCCCACAAAAGAAAAAAACAGTTCCAGATAACTTCAACAATAAATTCTAGCAAATGTTTAAAGAACAATTAACACCAGTTTTTCACAAACTCTTCCAAAAAACAGAAGAGGTGGTAGTAGTTCCCAATTTCTTATATGAGGTTAGTGTTGCCCTGATACCAAAACCAAAGACATCACAAGAATAATAAAGACTAATGTGAATATGTATGCACAAATTCTCAGCAAAGTATTAACATACTTAATTCAGCAACATGAAAAGGAAAAGGAGAATATACAAAATTATGAACTGAAATTTATCCCTAAAATGCAAAGTTGGTTCAACATACCAAAAGTAATCAATGTCATACACTACCAGTATATCAATAGGGAAAAAAGAACAAAAAACATATGATTAACTCAATAGACATAGAAAAAGCATTTGACCACATTTGTGATAAAAATGCTGTCATGTTAAAGCACTCAACAAACTGGAATGAAAAGGAATTTCCTAAACCAGATACACATCATATATAATTAAAGCCTAATATGCAAATTGTCCCCTCTGGTGGTCGTTTGACCTGGAGTTTGACCAGGAGACGGGGAGTTCCACTGCTCACTATGATGTGTGTTGACCACCAGGGGGCAGCGTGGAACATGATTGCGGGCGGCAGTGGAGACGCTTCCGGCCCTGGTGAGCCGCGACAAGAGTAGAACCACAGCAGGATAGTGGAGCAGGTGAGGGGGCTGTGCCAGGCCAAGGCAGGGTGCCAGGCAGGGCTGCAGGGCTGGGGGCATGAGCTCGGGCTGCAAGGCTGGGGGTGCGAGCTGGGGCCCAATCTCTGCAGGCCACCTGAGAGACCCCACCTGTGCACGAGTTAGTGCACCAGGCCACTGGTCATCTAATGAAACCCACAGCAAACATAATACTTAATGCTAAAAACCTGAACTCTTTCCCACTAAGACCAGGAAAAAGATTTTCTTTTTAGCCACTTCTACTTAACATTATATTGGAGCTTCTATCCTGAACAATTAGTGAAGAATAAGAAACAAAGGACATCCATATTGGAAAGGAAGAAATAAGTCTATCTCTATTAGCTGATGACATGACTTTGTAAACAGACGTTTTCAAATAATCCACAAATATCAATGAGAGCTAATAAATGAGTTCAGCAAGTTTTCAGGATATAAAACCAATACAGAAAAATTAATTGAATTTCTATAAACTAGCAACAAGCAATCAGAAAACAATATTAAGATAATTGTATTTATAACAACATTAAAAAAGAATAAAATACTTGGGAATAAATTTAACAGAGTAAGTATAAGACTTATACACTCAAAAATACAAAACATCACTAAAAAATTAAAGAATATCTTAATAACAGAAAAGACATCTAGTGTTCATGAACTGAAAAACCTCTTGAATTAACCTATAGATTCCACATTATTTCTTTCAAAATCCCAGGTGCCTCTTTTGCAAAAATTGACAATCTAATCCAAACATTCAAATGGAAATTCAAGGAACTCAGCATAATCAAAACAACCTAAACAAGAAAAACAAAGTTGTAAGACTCCCACTTCCCAAATTTAAAAGCTATAGCACAAAGAAACAGCAACTATATGGTAGAGGCCGAAGGACAGTCATATAAACCAGTGAAATGGAATTGTGGGTCTAGAAATATACCCATATATTTATGGTCAAGTGATTTTGATGAGTATTAATATCAAGGAAATTCAATGGGGGAAGCAATAGTCTTTATAAAAGTGGTGCTGAAACACATAGATGTCCACAAGCAAAAGAATAAATTTGGATCCCTACTTCATAATATATACAAAAATTAATACATGTATCAAAGACCTAAATGTAAAAGCTAGAACTATAAAACTCTTAGAAGAAATGACAGTTATAAAATCCATTATCTTGGATTAGCCAATGGTTTATTTAAAAAAATATGATTTTGTTGATTTTAGAGAGAGAGGAAGAGAGAGGGATAGAGAGATAGAAACATCAATCAACTGCTTCCTTCATGCCCAAGCCCACAACCTGGGCATATGCCTTGACAGGAATCGAATCTGTGACCTCTTGGTTCATGGGTCGATGCTCAGGCACTGAGCTACTCCGGCCTGGCACCAATGGCTTATTAAACATGACACCAAAAAGCACAAGTAACAACAATAACAACAAAAATAGATAAACTGAACTTCACCAAAATAAGACTTCATGTTTCAAAGAACTCCATCAAGAAAGTGAAAAGTTAATCCACAGAACGGGAGAAAATATTTGCAAATCATATATTTGATGAGGGTCTAGTATCCAAAATATATAAAAACAATTGCACCTCAACAATAAAAATACAAATTATCCAATTAAAAAACAGGCAGAAAATTTGAATAGACTCTTCTTCAAAGAAGATACACAAATAGCCTAAATGCACATGAAAAAAAATGTTCAATGTCATTAGTCATTAGAGAAATGCAAGTCAAAGTAGCACTCATACCCACTAGGATAGCTTTAATCAGAAAAACAGCATGTATGTATTGATGAGGATAAGGATAGTGAGAATATAAAATGCTAGTGGGCATATAAAATGATAAGGTAATTTTGAAAAAAAGAGTTCAGCAGTTTCTCAAAAAAGTTAGATATAAAGTTATAATATGACTCCGCAATTCCATTTCTAAGTATACTAGAGGCCCAATGCATGAAATTCATTCAAGAGTAGGCCCTCGCAGCCCTGGCTGCCTCGTGGCCCCATAGCACCGCACCCCCCCCGCCCGCCCACTGGTCATTCTGGAAGGTCGTCCAGAAGGTCTTTCCAGAAGGTCATTCCACCATCTGGTCTAATTAGCATATTAGCTCTTTATTATATAGGATACCCAATACAATAAAAAACATATCCCCACAAAAACTTATCCTGTATAATAAGAGAGGAATATGCTAATTATCCATTACGCCATGAGGCGTAACGACCCACCGCATAATGACCAGATCATGGAACTGCAGGAGGGTCGGGCAGCAAACTACAAGCAGGCGGCAGAGAGCTACAGGACGGGGCAGGGCAGCAAGCAAGCAGGTGGCGGAGAGCTACAGGACAGGGCAGGGCAGCAAGCAAGCGGGAGGCGGAGAGTACAGGATGGGGCAGGGGGGATGGGGGGAGCTACAGGAGGGCGGGCCAGCAGACAGAGAGCTACAGGAGGGTGGCAGCAACCTACTGGTGCACAGATTCATGTGCAGGGCTACTAGTATGTAATAATATTTATAGAGGCATTAATTATTATAGCCAAAAAGTGGGAAAATGTCCATTAACTAGTGAATAAACAAAATGCAGAATATTCAATGAAATGTTATTTAATCATGAAAAGAGTCAAGTTCTAATATATGCTACAATACAGATGAACCTTGCAAACATGCTAGTGAAAAAAAAAGCCAGATACAAAAGACCACATATAGTATGATTCCATTTATATGAAATATCCAAAATAGCAAATCCTTAGACAAAGAAAGGAACTGGGGAAGGTGTGATAGGGAGTGACTGCTAATAGGTATGAAGTTTCTTTTTGGAGTGGTGAAAATACTCTAAAATTAGATATGGTGACAGTTGCATAATTTTTGAGTATACTAAAAACTACTGAATCATAAACTTCAATATAATGACTAGAGTAGATGAGTTATATCTCAATAAAAAAAAAGAAGTCTATAACTTGACATATCATTCTAAGTATTAAAATTAGAAGACTTTGTTCCTATGGCAAATAAGAAGTAGAGTGGTCCCCAAGATCAAGAATGGAGCTTTTTAGAAGATGAGGAAAATCCGAAATAAGAAGCCAACCCTCAATAATATTTTAGGTGAGCAGCAGGGGGAGCCCTTGATGGCAAAGAAAATCACAAAAATAATATTTATGCTTTTGATCATTAAGTTAATATATTCTTTTTGCAGATTATATGGAGAAATACCAAATAAAGATCATTTAAAAACCATTCCATTATCCTTAGAACCACTATTAACATTTCATTTGTGCAAAACCTTCAAGTCTTTTTTTTTCTGTGTGTACATATGTATATACATCTGTAACCAAATCCATCTTTTTTACAAAAAGTAAAAGCATGTATATGCAGCTTTGCATACTATATTTTTCACATAACATTATTTTTTACATTTTTCCAAGGCCTTAAATATTTTTGAAAAGGTAATTTTCAGTACTGTAATTAATTAAACCTATTTTTATAATTTCTCATAGTTATAAATAAAACTGTGATAAGCATTCTTATACATAAAGTTTCATACTTATTAATTTTCTTTCTAAGGACAGATTCTAGAAGAGGAATTATTAAGTAAAATATTATCCACAGTTCTAAGTTTTTGGATACATATTGTCACATTTCCAACCAAAAAAATCTGAAAAATCTAAAAATGACCCCAGTAGTGTATGACTCTCTTTTCTTTTCTTTACTTTTCTCTTTTCTTTTCTTTTCTTTTCTTTTCTTTTCTTTTCTTTTCTTTTCTTTTCTTTTCTTTTCTTCTCTTCTCTTCTCTTCTCTTCTCTTTTTTTTTCTTTTAAATATATTTTTATTGATTTCAGAGAGGAAGGGAGAGGGAGAGAAATAGAAACATCAATGATGAAAGAGAATCATTGATTAGTTGCCTCCTGCATGCTCCCTACTGGGGATCAAGCCCATCACTCGGGCATGTGCCCTGACCAGGAATTGAACCTCGACTTCCTGGTTCATAGGTTGATGCTCAAATACTGAGCCACGGTGACAGGACTGATACTTTTTTTTTCTTGAAATTTTCCCAAGTATGTAATTATTTGTTTTCTTTGTTTAAAACATTTGCAAATTTAACATAAATTAATGTCTTCTTTTAATTATTTTTAAATAAATGGTAAGCCTGGGATTTTCTCATGAGTTATTGTCTAATTATTTTCTACTTATACAGACTGTCTTTTTGTGAAAATTGACAATTTTCTTGTTTATGATATTTACCCTCTTATGATTAATTTCTAGAAGCTCTTCATATAAAAACCATCTTAATCTTCATTTTACATTTTGCCATTTTTTATGTTATTATTTGCTTTATGTTTTTCTATCATGAGTTTTGATATTTAAAAATCGATCTTCTTGTGCTGGCCAGTGTGCTCAGTGGGTAGAGTGTCAGTCTGCACACTGAAGGGTTGCGGGTTTTCTCCCCTCCCCTGGTTAGGGTACATGCAGGAGGCAACCAGTCAATCTGTCTCTCTTGCATCAATATTTCTCCCTTTCTCTCTCCTTCTCTCTCTCTCGCTCTCTCTTTCTCTTTCTCTCCCCCTCCCTACTTCCTTTTCACTCTCCTAAAAAGCAATGGAAAAAATATCCTCAGATGAGGAAAAAAAAAGGTGCTTCCATGGAAGTTGGTGAATGTTTACCATAATTTCTTCTATTCCTTTTGTGTTATTTTTTAATGTATTAATTCATCTAGAACTTATTTAGAGATATAATATGGGTCCCCCTCCTCACCTCAAAAAATGAACCATTGAATAATATTTTATTTCCTCTACTGATTTAAAATTAGTGAAAACTTTTTATTCTCTTCTCTGTGTCTAATGTTGTATCATATTGGGTCTAACAATCCTATCTATATATATAAAAGCCTAAGCAACTGAATGACTGAACAATCAGTTGCTATGATGTGCACTGACCACCAGGGGGCAGACGCTTAACACAGGAGCTGCTCCCTGTTGGTCAGTGTGCTCAGCAAACTTACCAAGTGGAGCGGTGTGGCATCTGGCCTGGGCTTAGGCTCCTCCCAGGCCACCTGCTGCTTCACACACTACTATATCCCTGGAGGGGTCCCAGATTGTGAGAGGGTGCAGGCCAGGCTGAGGGACCCACTGGTGTATGAATCCATGCACTGAGCCTCTAGTATAAAAATAAAAGCATAATATGCTAATTAGACAGGATGTCCTTCTGGACGAAGCCGGGGCTGCAAGGGAAGCCTAGGTCCTGGGTGCCTGCCAGCAGCCAGAGGAAAGGCCGGGTTCTGGGTGCCAGCTGGCACCTGGAAGGAAGCCTGGGTCCTGGGTGCTAGAGGGAAGCCAGTGCCGGCACCTGGGGGAAGAAGGCCTACTCTTGCACAATTTCATGCATTGGGCCTCTAGTCCTATATAATAAATGGCTAATATGCAAATTGACCAAATGGTGGAACAACCAGTTGCTATGACAGGCACTGACCACCAGGGGACAGATGCTCAATGCAGGAGCTGCCCCCTGGTGGTCAGTGCACTCCCACAGGGGAAGCACTGCTCAGCGAGAATCCAGGCTCATGGCTGGCGAGCACAACGGTGGTGGTGGGAGCCTCTCTCGCCTCTGCTGCAGTGCTAAGGACCCCTTGGCCGACATCCCCCGAGGGGTCCTGGACTGCAAGAGGGTGCAGGCCAGGCTGAGGGTCCTCCCCCATCCCAGTGCACCGGGCCTCTAGTTAATTTAATAAAAAGTAGCATCATGCAATAATATGGATTATGTCTCAATTTATTCAAATCTGCTTATGTACTATTAACTAAAATTGTATAACTAATTTCGTATAGGCCTTATACATTTTTTCAACTCTATTTCTATGTTTTGTTATTGTTTTTGTTATTCGGTTTGATTTGCTTTGTTTTTACCTCCATTGTAATGGCTGGTGTGGCTCAGTGGTTCAGCGTCGACCTATGAATCAGAGGTCACCAGTTCAATTCTTGGTCAGGGCATTTGCCTGGGTTGTGGATTGGATCCCCAGTAGGGGGTATGCAGGAGGCAGCTGATCAACGATTCTCTCTCATCATGGATATTTCCATCTCTCTCTCCCTCTCCCTTCTTCTCTCTGAAATCAATTTTAAAAAAAAAAAGCTCTTTTCCCTCATTACATTTTGTACATTTTTCATTCAGGCATCATAATAAACTATTATTTCTAATAGCTATATTCTTAGTTTTTCTAAATAGATTATTCTTTACAAATTCTAAATTCTCTCCACACCCATGACTTTGAGATCTCAAAACCAATTTTCAGAATCACAGCTGTCTTTTGTTCATAAACCCAACTTCTTTAAAAAAACACACAAATAATCTATAATAATAAAAGCATAATATGCTAATTAGACCGGACAGCAGAGTGACCTTCCGGACAACCTTCTGGACGATCTCCGGGACGAAGCCAGGGCTGCAAGGGCTGAGGCAGCCGCCGTGGCTGTGAGGGCTGAGCCCCTTGCATGAATTTCATGCATCAGGCCTCTAGTTAATCCTATAAAATGCTCAAATAAAAAGTATAGACAACTTTGAAACACACAGATTGTATTTTTCACATGGGTCCTAAAGAGTAAACATTTGCCATAAAAGATTTGTTTATTTTAATTAAAAAATTAAATCCAACATTTTTTAAAGATGCATTAGTGTCTCAAAATGTTCTTTAGTTTTAAATGTTCTCCAAAGCTATACTGGTTTTAAAATCAGATTTATTGAGTTACAATTCCTATGTGATAGAATTCCTCCCTTTTCAGGACACTGTTGTATGAATTGTGACAAACATACACAGTCAAGTAACATCATCACAATCAAGACAATATTTTTAACACCCTGAGAAGTTCTCTGTCCCTTTGTAGTCAATCTCCTTCCTCTTATCCTCAACCCCTAGCAACCTCTGATGCGTTTTTTGTCCCTATAGATGCTGTTTGTTATTTTTATTTCTCAAGCTTCCAATTGGAAGCAAAGCTGGCCATTAGCAACTAGCACAATGTCCTCTCTGCTCATTTAAAAATCACTTTTTTTTTTTCTGACAACCCACAGATCAATTTCCATGTCAGCAAACCTGCACCCCAGCTCTAGACAGGCAAATTCCTTCCCTGAAACTCAGCCTGGCTTCATTTGGGCTGACATGCCCCGACAAGCCTGACAGGGTAGAGGAGCCAGTGGGAGGGGTCACACTCGTGTGTGTGTGTGTGTGTGTGTGTGTGTGTGTGTGTGTGTACACATTGCAGAGTCCCAGTATATTTTTACATGTTCTATACATCTACAGGGTGAGTAATATACTGGAGGGTAGATGAGCCAGCTAGTTCTGAAAAACGATCTTCTTTGAACCTTTCCTCTGTCATCTGATTGCTGAACGGCAGGAGCGTGTGGTCTGCTGGTGACAGCTGAAAGGTCTGGGAAGTGATGGCTCTTACTGAGTCAAAGTGCAACATAAACACCTTGGGGAGATCTGAAGTCTGAGAACCAATTTCAGAAAACTACCAGTTGCCAAGGAAACGCACCTTTACGCATAATGTCTGGAGCAGTTAGGAAGGCTTTTGTCGTTTCTTTTAAGGTCCATTTTCTCCTGTGATACTTATTTCCCCAGTTCTACGGACATGGCAGGGGCTGCTTTCCTAGTTCACTTAAATAGCACTGTAAGGAAACCAATCTGTGGTTTTATGTTACCCCATCGGAGTGTTGTCTGTGGATACAGGGCATAAAGGGGATAACTTGCCTAATTCAATCCACCCTTGAGGACTGCCATGTTAAAAAGCTACATCACGGAACTTTGGTCTGCCCTTGGAACTGTTGGAAAACTGAGAGACTGCAGTGTTTCAGGGAAACTCTGAGTCTCGCTGAATGTAAAGAACTCTCTGATTTACTGTTGTATCTATATATAACATTTCATATTTGTTAAGGCCTCTCACTACTCATGGTTAATAACTAGCCCTGGAAGAATATTTGCAGCTTATTTACTCTGGAGAAAAGTGAGGTACAAGAAAATGTTAGGAGAACTGAGCATTTGGTAGGTTTAAATTCAAACCCATAGACACAGACTTCATAATCTACTCAAGACTGGAGTTGACCACTGATGGTTGCTTTACCTCCAGCATAAAATATCTGAATGGTATGGCACACAAAGAAGTTGCCTTATTTGTTTTATCATTTTTTTCCTCTTAATATGGCCCAGTTAATTATTTATATACTTGGCATTGGCATATGCAGAAAGGGGCACTACATGTTTTGAAAAATGTGTGAGAAAAAGTTAAAATGTACAAACTTCTATTCACTAACTTGGTTCTTTTTTATTATTATTATTTATTTCAGAGAGAGGAAAGGAGAGAGAGAGAGAGAGAGACAGAGAGGGAGAGAGAGAGAGAGAGAGAGAGAGAGAGAGAGAGAGAGAGAGAGAGAAACATCAATGTGACAGAGAAACATCAATCAGTTGTCTCCTGCACATGCCCTAACCAGGACCAAACCCATAACCCGGATGTGTTACCTTACTAGGAATTGAACCCGCCACCTTTTGATGAATGGGACAATGCTCCAACCAACTGAGCCACCCAGCCAGGACTAACGTGGTTCTTTTTAGAGAAAAGCTTCTGCCAATTCACTTGGTCCAGCTCACCAAGGTTGGAGCCAGGAAGCTTGAGAATTGCTGGTTTAAAGTATTTTGCCACATCCATCCTCAGTTTTCTGCCTATAGATCTGCTGATTGACAGGGTCTACCAACAGCACCACACTCACATGAATGTGTTGCATGACCCTTAGGAAGAAGTTGTAACCTTAGAAGGCAGAGTTGTATATTTTCATCACCAGCCTTCCTTCAGGACCTTCACTAATCCCTGCACTTCACATTTTCACCAGTAGGAGAGGAAGGCTCTGTCTGGTTCATGGTGCCATGAGATTCCAAAGATGCCTTAGACAAAACCTGCCATTCCCTGACCATCTCCCAGGTGTGAAGGGCCAATCTGTTCTGGTGATGCAACATTTACACTGCAATGGATAACCAAGTACCCTCCTATGAGAGTTCTGTCGCCTGCCAAAACTCTATCTTCTCCCATGTTTCACTTTAGAATGGGCTCATGTGGAGGAATCAGGCCAAGTGGACCAGTAACTGCTTGGTGGATGTTTAGTGAGAACTTGTGATAATAGAATGAAATGTGACATTGTTGCATCATGGCTTCCCTATCCCTGTCTTCCAAACCATCAGACCTCCCAGTATAAACAGATGTATGTGAGGATCAGGGACTTTTTGAATAAAACAAGGAGATATTAAATAGCAAAACTTTTATTAAAGTAATATTTGTCCCTGTACCAGGCACTGTGCTAAGTACTTCACATTTATTATCTCATTTAATTCTCACAAGAAGCCTATTCAGATAGATGTCACTATTGCCCCATTTTGTAGATAAGAAAATTGAAGCATAGAGGTTAAAGAAAACTTAACCCATAAGGCAGTCAAAGAAAGACATGTATCTCATTCATATGTGGATTCTAAAGAATAAAATAAACTGATGAACACAATAGATCCAGGAACAGACTGTCGAATCTCAGAGGGAAGGTGGGGTTGTTGGAAAGAGATTAACCAAAGAACTTGTATGCATATATCCATAACGCATGGACACAGACAATAGTGTGGTGAAGGCCTGGGGAAAATTCAGAACATATATGAGGAAAAGAGGGTTTGTCATTAAAATACTTTTAATATTATATTAAAACATTAAAATTGGTTTAAATGTAAAACAAAACTTACCATAGGGCAACTACTCAATAAGTGACTACATCATAGTTTAAGCCAATTTTTTATCCCAAAGCCTGTGCTCTGAACTAGAGTGCTATGCACGGTTCATGTCTAGGAGCACCTTAAAATACTTTGAAAACTAAAATAATCACACGAATGAGGGCGTGTAGATTTCTGACTGGAGGAGAGTCAAAGCCCAGCTCAGCAGGGACAGGGAACTTGGGTGTATCACCACGGCCACTGGGACCTCATCTAGATCCATTTGTTTTCATAAGCACAGATATTGCTCAGTTGTTTAAAAATATACACTGGCCAGGGTGGGACATCATCTGATGGCAGCAATCGCCTGGTAGGAACGGATGGGGTGAATGTGGGTCAAACCTTCCAGTGCAACAGGAAGGGAAGGTTGATTTTTAGTGGGAATGATGAGGGAAGCGGTTCTGAAATGTTTTTCACAGAAATAGAAACCAGTGAAATAGAAGCCGATGCTCTACTGCTTTAGAACAAGAAAGCTCAGGGAAACAGACAGACAAGCACTTGGCAGCTATAGCCACGCTCAGAAACTTGTCATATTTAGGTCTCTGCTGAACAGGACCATCTCAGCTGCAGACAATCATCAGGCGTCTAGCTTGGCCTTCAGAACCCAGTAGAGATAATGCTGGATTTTACTGTAAAGCTCTCCTAATTCTCCAGGGATTTGTCCCAGAGGGAACAGAATGCTTTATGAGAAGCAGCGCCCGACTCTCCAGTCTTATTTGTAGAGTAATTGCTGTATCTGGTGGTGTGGTTCTGCACAGGCTTCCTCACCAGCTGTAACTTTCTATTTGCCTTACCCTGTTATTACTGGCTCCTGCTTGCTTTTAGGGACATTAACCTGCCCAATGTGTCTGTGAGTGCTTTGCTAGTTAACTCCAGCTTAAAGGCTTCTTAGAAAAGGGGCTTTGTGAGTTTACTTTTTCATGGCTTTTTGCCTTTTTCTTTCCAGTTTCCTCTCTTTCCTCCTCTCTTCCCTTCCCTCCACTTGGTTGGAACAGGATTTCAGCTCTTATAGGAACACTTGATGAGCTAGCCAGTCACATTATCTGAGAATACTTTGTAAGAGCCTGCTTCCAGGTCACAGATTCAGATCTGTGGAAACTGACCAGACTATTCTGAAATTCTGATCTGGGGTTCCAGTATCCAACCTCAGTTAAGCTAAATCCATGTGGCTGCAAATTGCAATGAATAAGGGCCAGGCACTTATCCTCCCATGCTAGCATCCCACGCTGGCCAAAGGTAGTGGAGGAGGGAGGGGATATACCGAACTTGCCCAGTCACTGCCAACAGGTCTTGTTCTTTGCTTTAAGGAAAAGCAACATTTCCCTACAATCAAGAGGGTGGAAGCCCAAGCACAGCATATTTTAAGTGCATGTCCCTCCTCTGCATGATGGTGTCCCTTGCTGCCCTGTCTGTGGACCCTGGTTCCAACCTGTGTTCTTTTATAAAAAACACACAAAAAAACATTTTTTAAATGGATTTCAGAGAGAAGAGAGAAGGAGAGAGATAGAAACATCAATGGTGAGAGAGAATCATTGATTGGCTGCCTCCTGCATGCCCCACACTGGGATCGAGCCCATAACCCAACCGGGAATCGAACTGTGACCTCTTGGTTCATAGGTCAATGCTCAACCACTGAGCAACACTGTCTGGGCCCAACCTGTGTTCTTAAACATAAGTAATTCTAATATCTTTATCTACTGAGGTAAGATGTCTACTATGACAAGTGGGTTCAAGTACAAAATACAGAGTGAGCAGCTTAGGGAGGGTCTTCAGTGAGTTTGGGTGGCTAGCTGAACCATTTCACAGAGTGGGGTGTTGTGAAGTGCTTTGAGATCTCCCACTGAAACTGCTGCATGACAAGGAAACTTACTCTAAAACGTTATTTCTACTGCAGAAAGAATTTGGGGATATGGCTTAAACATGTTTTGACTGAGAAGCAGAAAGTCAGTTTTTATGTGTAAACTTTTTTGACCAGTTTTGTGGCCTTGGGCATCTCTGAGCTACAGCTTCCTGAAGATCCTGATTGCATAATTGCACCTGTCAACTGATGGTCATGGTGAACACCAACAGGAATCCCCAACTTGGGGTGCAGCAATGAAGGAAATTTTATTCAGTGAAAACAGCTCAATTGTGATACAGCACTGTTGAGGCCAGGCCCCTCACCAGCTAAAAGTGCATGCCCAGAGCCAGATGTGAGCAGGCTTATATAGACAGAAGTCTCCAACCCTGGTCTGTGATTGGTCCATCCTTATGCAAATGAGAATTCCAAATCCTCAAAGTTTGATTGATCTAAAAGGTGATGTTCTGATTGGGCAGAATACAGCCACCCTGGCTGGTCAGAGCTGTGCAGCTCTGAGTGGATGGGAAAGGCCTTGGTCCCATTGGTTGAAATAAGATTCCAGGAACTCCTTTATTAAGGCTGCCTCCGCTGGCAGGAACACAGTGCAGTGCTGGGTTCTCTCAGAAGTGCAGTTTGTGTGAGAGGCCCTGTGTAGAAATAGCTGCTAGGCTCTGTTTTTGTTTGTTTGTTTTTGTTTCTTTGTTTCATTTTAATTTTAGCCCAGGTAGGCACAAGGAGCTCTTCTTAGTAGGTCTTCTGTCTCAGGTTTCACACATCTTATAGAATGGTGAAGCTTACATCACATTCGGAAATATGTGAGACTTTGCATTGTAAATTAGCAAACAGCACACATAAAAGAGACTATTGTTATGCGTCTATTCTGAGGCAGGAGAATCAAGGCATCAGGAAGAAAGGTATGAGTTGGAAATCATCGCCCAGTTCTGAGCTGCTGAGAGAATAAGTCTGATATCTGTAGACCTTCCCAGGATCTTTCCTCTAGAATGAGGTGCTATATCAGTGGTGGGAACACAGGCAGAGCTGCTCTCTTTAGTCATGACATGGGCAGTTCTACAATCAGCTGTGCACAAGTAGACAAAATTAATTTCAGCTGTTATTGCTATTATAATACCATCCACCATTTCCCAGTTTTGGGATTTGGAGAAATTACATAAATTTCATTGTTCAGGTAAAGCAGAAGAACAAAAGAGCCAGATGAATGCAACCTAACTTTGTGTTTTCCATTAAAGACAAGGAAAGGAAATGTCACATGATCACAAGCTGTTTGTTCATAGTGTAACACTATCTATAATCAATTCCTGATAAACTTTTTATGAATTACAGTGAGTTGTTTGAATTTCCATACATCTCCATACATGAAAGCCCAATCCCCTTTAGACATTTCTCAGTTCCCTTTAATAAATTGACCCAGTAGACATGGGTGATTCTGGTGCTTGTTTTTCACGTTGAATATGGAGGACCAGAGGTACGTACCTAACCAATGTCTACTAATTCCAGGCCCTCTGAAGCACCACTTTCAGTTTTGTTATGGTTTGACACACCTCCACATTTGGAGGTGCTGTATTTTTTTAGAATTGCTCATCAGAATATTTGAGCAAATTCATAAATAGCAAAACTGAAAATGCCAAGTGGTCTTCAATGTTTTAAAAGAGCTCCATGTCGCTGGTGATGCAAGTCAGGTCGGCCATGCAGTTTCGGATCTGGCGATAAAAGTCATAAAATGAGTCAACTGATTGTGCGGAAAGGATGAAACAGCATGACTTTTCTCTTCTAGCTTCTCCAGCAAAGCACATGTCCTGGCATCCTGGTCATCCCTGCAGACAGGATGTTTGATTTCTGACTTGCTGGGAGGGTCCCTGGAGAATGTTGGAAAGCAGAGTAGGCTGCCTGAGTCAAAGGACCAGTATCAGTGAAGTTAGCACAGGATTTAACAGCACTGGAACATGCCCACCCATTCCATTTCTCCAGCCTGATAATCCAGAGCAATAAAGGGAAAGAGATGAGATTTTGGTGGCTTTTAGCATTTTTAAAGTTTGATCTGGGCACACACAGAAAACTGTGTATCAATGTTATCCAGACTTTACCACTGTTTGTTTACAAGAATCCAAAATTAAACTGAAGGCTGGCTTAGCACAGCAGATGTTTTTGCCTTTGCCTGAAAGAAGACAAAAACTTGAGAAGAAAGAAGGGTCTTTGGAGAGACTAGGTTTCCTTGAGTATCCTCTGAGGGTCACCAAGCACAAGGCAGACAGGACCCAATGGCTGACATGCTAAACAATGCTATCTCCTTCATAATGACCTGCTAACTAACATAAGGGGACCAAATTTGCAAATGTTTTATGCCTTATTAAGAAAATTATTCAAGCCCAGGAAATATGATGCTTAATAAACATACTTTGACAGAAGAGAAAGAAGATTTTAGATACTACCATGTGGGAAAAAACTCAATAAAAAGTGCTGAATTAGCCCATTCCATTCTATTGAATCGTTCAGCAATTATGGTCATCCCCAATGCCCTAGAACCGTGGTCAGCAAACTGCGGCTCGCGAGCCACATGCGGCTCTTTGGCCCCTTGAGTGTGGCTCTTCCACAAAATACCATGGCCTGGGCGAGTCTATTTTGAAGAAGTGGCATTAGAAGAAGTTTAAGTTTAAAAAATGTGGCTCTCAAAAGAAATTTTAATCGTTGTACTTTTGATATTTGGCTCTGTTGATTAATGAGTTTGCCGACCACTGCCCTAGAAAATCAAAGTACATGATAAAACCCCAACCTAAGGATACCTACTGCTATGGTACTAAATAAATGGCACATATCATTTTTAAAAGCATTTAAAACTGTTTCAAAAGAAGTGCTGAGAGGGACTATAATTTTAGAATCATTTGCTGTATGACTTGAAGCTAAATGTTGCAAAGTTAAATCAATTTTATTTTGTCACAAGGAGAATTGCATCTACTCTCTTTCATTTGGGGTGGATGCACCCCTGGCACAGTCTAGAATTTATGAAGCCTCCTGTCCTATAGGAACAGTTAACTCTTTGATCCTAGCATTTATTTAAAGGTTACATGTTCCCCCCTTTTTTTACCCCAAGCCCACAGACACATAATTTCTCTCCCTGCCTCTCTCTCCTTTCCTTCTTTTCCTGAAGTTTCTAAAGAAGTTCTTCAGCTCTAGTTTTCTTTTTCTAAATATGAAAACGCAGCTTCTGGCTATAAAAACCGTCTCCCCCACCTTCAGCATCCCTAGTCCCCTGGGGCTGTTATTGCCATGATCTATAAATTCACTGGAGTCACTTAGAGCCCTCTGTTAGCTTTTAGTCAAACATTAGCAGCAGTGTTTACTCTTGTGTAATCTTCAGTTGTTACTTAATTTAGTGCCCGTCAGCATTTTTTTTTAAACACATGTTCAGCAAATCCTTGGCACATGCTGTTTGGTTTCTTTTCTGTTCCCCTCCCCCACCTTGACACACATCAAGCTCAATTTATCTGTGTAAAGTCTTTCTAATATTCTTAATTTGCTGGGGCAGCTTGCTCTCTTCTCAAGGAAATGAGAGTTCGCTTTCTGTGGCAATCCCAACAACATTCTTCTCAGAGGCCCTTGCTTTTCGTCCCCCATCCCACCTTACATCAAAGAGGGTGAACTGTAAATTGTATAGTTTTTGTTTCTTGTTTCTCTGGCAGTTATTTGAGAGTGATGTAAGATGGGAAGCATCCTCAAACTCACATTTGGAAGATGATGGTGTGGCCCCCTGAGAAAAATCCACTGAAAACTAACTTTGAAGGTCTGCCCAGTGGTGAGCTAAAAGCTGAACATATCACATCATAATTCATACACAACTTTGTGTCTTTTGAACCTTCATCCTCAGCTGCCACCACCTCTAAAGTAAATAAATAGAGCCCTGGCCATTCTATGGTGCTCTGTAGTGCCTTTCCCCGCTCCTTTCATAATGTGAAATCCATCCTTGTCTAGCCGAGAACTTCTCTGAGGCTGTCATAAATGCAGAGGAAATACTTCAAGTGGGACAGGGAGGCTCAGATTCAAAGAGCAAAGCACATTGTTAAGGGAATAAGAATGTAAGGAAAACATTATGAGACTACCTTTAAATGATGCAATATGCAGCTCCTGCTGCTCTCCAGTTCTGTACCCTTTGTATAAGAGAACACCTTCTTACATACCTTGAGAGTATTATGTTAAGTGAAATAAATCAAAGAAAGACAAATACAATATGATTCACTTATATGTGCAAAATAAACTAACAAAATAGAACAGCTCATAGATACAGAGAATAGACTGACAGCTGTCAGAAGGGAGATGGTGGGGGGCTGGGTGAAAAAGGTAAAGGAATTAAGCAAAAAATAACAAAAAAAAAACACACACAAAAAAATAAAATAAAACTTTGTAGGCAGACAGCAGTATGGTGATTACCAGAGGTAGGGGAAGGTAAAGGTAGGATAAATGGTGATGAAAAGAAACCTTACCAGCTGGTGAATATACAACACAATATACAGATGATGTAGTATAAAATTGTATCCCTGAAACATATATAATTTTATTTACCAGTGTCACCCCAATAAATTCAATTTAAAAAATTAAATATAAATAAAAAATAGAACACCTGTTTTAGTCCAGAGGCTTTGGTTAATAGTATCACGCTCAATATTCTGGATTTCAGTGCCAAGAAAACAAATGTCACTTTGAAAGTCTCATGCATTTTGGGGAGATATCATCAAAGAATGCGTACTCCTAAACTATCAACAAA
This sequence comes from Plecotus auritus, assembly GCF_963455305.1. Classification (NCBI taxonomy): domain Eukaryota; kingdom Metazoa; phylum Chordata; class Mammalia; order Chiroptera; family Vespertilionidae; genus Plecotus; species Plecotus auritus. The sequence goes on along the minus strand of NC_137772.1, from coordinate 94,881,288 downwards.
ATGAAAAGACAACCTGCTGAATGGAAGAAGTATTTGCCAATGATACATTCAATAAAGGGTTAATATCCAAAATTTATAAAGAAGTCATACAATTTAACACTAAAATTCAAACAATCCAATTTAAAAATGGGCAGAGGACCTGAATAGACATTTCTCCAAAAAGGACATAAAAATGACCAAAATACCTATGAAAAGATGCTCAACTTCACTAGTAATCAGAGAAATGAAAATTAAAACCATAATGAGATATCATCTCACACCTGTCAGAATGGCTATCATCAATAAATCAACAAACCACAAGTGTTGATGAGGATGTGGAGAAAGGGAACCCTCATTCACTGTTGGTGGAATTGTAAATTGATGTAGCCCCTTTCCCTCTGTATGGAGGTTTCTCAAAAAATTAAAAATAGAGTTGTCAGATGACTTAGAAATTACACTTCTAGGTAGTTATCCAAAGTAAACAAAAACACTAATTCAAAAAGATATATATATCCCTATATTAATTGTCCCATTATTTACACTAGCTAAGATATGAAAATAACCTAGATGTCTACTGATAAATGAGTAGATAAAAAAAGTTAATCTATCTATAATAATAAAAGCATAATATGCTATTTAGACTAAACGTCATTCCTTCTGGACAAAGCCGCAGCGGGCGGCAGATGACCCGGGCCATGGCAGTGGCAGGTGGGGGGCCAAGGCCAAGGTCCTTGCATGAATTTCGTGCATCGGGCCTCTAATATATATATAAAAGCCTAAGCAACCGTTATGACAGAATGACCAGAACAACCAGTCGCCATGATGTGCACTGATCACCAGGGAGCAGATGCTCAACACAGGAGCTGCCTGCAGCCTGCAGGCCCAGATTGCCGTTGGGGCCTGCTGGCCAACCTCCCAGTCCCGTGGCCCCTTTCTCAGGGGGTGCCGAGGGCTGGCTCCCTCCTTGGGGCCAGCAGCCAACCTCCCAGGTCCCTCCTCCCAACCTTCTCCCCAGCTGCCGGACACGATAGGCCCGCCACCTACTGCGGTGGCGGTTGGCCCCTCCTTCTGGCCAGCAGTTCATGACGCCTGATTGGGGCTGGGCCCCAGGCTGGGACAGGGAACCAGGGGTGTGTGGCATTGAACCCGGGTGGTGAAGAGAGGTGGGAAGGTGGGAACTGTGTGGTGGCGGCATGCGGGCAGCGAGGGAAGGAGGAGGTGGGGAGGTGAGGAGGCGGGGAACCTGATCGGCCCTGATCGTCATCCAGGCCTAGGGACCCCACCCATGCACGAATTTCATACACTGGGCCTCAAGTATACACATAAAATGGAATATTACTAAGCAATAAAAAGAATACAATCTTGCCATTTGCAACAACATGCATGAACCTATAGGGTATCATGCTAAGTGAAATAAGTCAGAAAGAAGAAGACAAATACCATATGATTTAACTTATATGTGGAATCTAAATAATAAATAAATAATAAAAAAGAGACCCATAGATATAGAGAACAAGCTGATGGTTGCCATTAAGGAGGGGGTGGAGATTTTTTAAAATGTTTACACCTAAAAAGGAGAAAGGAGTCTGAGTCAACTCATTCTTCCATCTTTCCCCTCAAACCTTGACCTTCAAGTTTCATTGTGTCTTAGCTTTACTTCTGTATTCTGGTGACAAGAAATCAGGATTCTCTCCTATACACCACAAAAGAAAATCCTATTGCTAAGAATCCTAAATGTGGAGAGATACTCTACTATGTCTTACAAGAAGAGCAGTGATAAATATGAGACAGGAAGGAGAAAAATAGTAGAGACACTGGTGACTGAGGCAAATAAACAAATACCAAAATATGCAATTTTACTCTCTCAGGAAGGGCGATCCTGTACTGAATCCACAGAGTTCATGGGTAGATTTCTAGGAAAACCTCAGTGAGGGGCTGAATGATGTGCTATTAACTCAAGCTGTAGCTGCCCTGGGGATCTGTGTGAGCTCATGTTACAGTGTACACTGGTGGCCCATGGATGCGGGCTACCAGTGTCACCCCAATAAATTGTGTCTGTACAACCTGGGTGTAGTGTGATGAGTTGTTCTAAGAAACTGGTCCCTCTGGGCCAGTCCTGAGATCTCCAATGCAGCCCAGTTACACACTGACCGGGTCTTTATTTTCCCTGTGACACCTGAGACACCACCACCTGGCCTCCAAAATGCAGCTGTTTTGCTACAGAAATTATGAAAAAGTTCTGCAACTTTGTTGAACCCTCTCGAATGTGCTCTTTGTGCTGCCCTGACGATGACTTTAAGAACTCATTCAGCTCTTCTCAGCAAGGAAATCTGTCCAGGTCCACAAGTGCCCACACAGCACTATTAATAAAGGGAGCTCTGCTGTAGACTCCACTCCACCTTTTGTTATACCCACTGCCGGGTGACCCCACCATTGGCACACAAGGTTTGTTCTTCCAGTTTCTTTTCATAACTTTTTAAACTCCTTCTTCAATTTCCCTTTCTAGTTTATCTTCACCCCAACTTGCTCATTTAATAGTGCCAATGGATCAGTTCTTATGCAGTGGTGTGCACCTTTAAAGCTCCTCAGATGAGAGCACTTGACAAATATAAAACGGAAAAATCTTTAGACAAATGTGCCATTTAATTTGAGGTGTCAGCCATGATGGTCAACAACAATAAGTCCATTTCTTTTCCATTAAGTAATCCTGTGTGTGTGTGTGTGTGAGTGTGTGTGTGCGCGCGCGCGCACACACACACACACGCACGCTCCTCCCTTCTTCTTTTCCCAACACATTTGTTCACTGAGCAATAGCCAACTTTTTGAGCTCCACTAGTAGCAAACTCAATCAGCTGGGGCCTGCCTAGGACCCTGCACTAATCAATGAGAAATCAATTTGGCTGCACAATGTTGGGAAACCATTTCCACCAGTTCACAAGGGAAAGCTTTGGGCACACTCCCAAAAGGCCAGGCATGTTACTTAAGGCTGCAAAAGAAGGTTAACATGTAAACCTTCTCCCACACTCAGGATTTACTCTGTTTATTCTTTCAATCCTGTTTATCCTTTCAACTCTGGTTTCTTAGAACAACTCATCACACTACACCCAGGTTGTACAGACACATAGAAAACATTAAAAAAACAACACAAAAAACACCCAGCATAAAGAGCACAATCCTGCTAATTCATTCACTAAGACATTTGTTAGCAAGCTGTTTGGGGGTTTATCTTTTCCACGATATTTCAACACTTAGGGAATTAAAATTGCCAGCTATTCTCATCTTTAAACAAAATATCCTGGATAATCAGGAGTTTAAAATAACTTTCATGACTAAAGTTCCCTTCAAAAACATGTCTGACCAATAATCAGCTGATGAAATAACTTGGAAATCCAGACCATGCAAAAGACATGTGAAATGTTAAATGCAACTCAGCCAGCATTTGGTAATGAAGACTTGGTTTCCTAACATTTAAAATGTATAATCAAATGGTGCATAATTACTGAAATATCATGACACTGAATGGGAATTTACAAAAGACTATAAAAAGCAAATTGGACATAGTATAGCAGAGATGCTGTGAAATCACACAGATCTGGACTCAAAGCTGGTTGTGCAATATGGAACAAATGATGTGTTCTCACTACACCTCAGTGTTGTCATCTCTAAAGTGACGATGATAAGAGTCATTTTCCAACTCAGTGGATTGGTGTGGGGATTTAAATTAACAAATGCATGTAAAACACTTGACTCACTACAGTTTCTAGCTCACAGTAAACACTTAAATGAAAACTACTAGAGACTCTTGTCTTACAGATAATGTCTTTAAAAACTGGGAGCTTAATTTCAAAACCCAGGAAGCAATGAAGACCTCTTTCAGGAAATATCTGATTCCCAAACCAGGTAATGGACCATCTTAGAAATCCAGGTCACTCAGAGCAGACTTGTTGAAGCGCTAGGGACAGGGCTCATACCCAGCTGACACTCAATATACATTTATGATACAGTAGCCCTCCTTTTAATGGTGGATATGACCCAAAATCCCCAGCTGATGCCCGAAACCGCACGCAGTATAGAACCCCAAATATACTGTTATTTTCCATTTACATGCATACCTTTACACTTAAAGGAAGCACTTTACAGCATCTTTTTAGCATATCTGAATCGCCGGCACCATTACTCTTGCATTTGGGGCCCTTATTAAGTAAAATAAAGGTTACTTCAAAACAAGCACTGCAATGCTGGGACCATCAGTCTGCTAACTCAGATGGCTACTAAGTGACTAATGGGCAGAGAGTGTACACATCATGGACACGCTGGATGAAGGAATGACTCATGTCCTGAGTGGGATGAAGCTGGACAGTGCACATTTCATCACACTACTCAGTTTGCCCTGCAATTTAAAACCTATGAATTGTTTATTTCTGGAATTTTCCATTTAATATTTTTGAGCCATTGTTTACTATCACTAACCGAAACCTCAGAAAGCAAAATCCTGAGTAAACGGGGACTAATGTATTTACCACGGTTTCTTTAGTTTTAAAATAAAACCTCTGAAAGAATTACAGAATCACCTGTGATTATTCCGAAATATTATTACATCAAAGTAAGAATTTAAAAAAAAAAAAAAACACCACTAAAAAGAAGTTGGGTACCAATTTTTCTTAAAAGACTGGAATAACCCAAACACAAGTATTGCATATAAAGCAGAGGTTCATAAAGTTATAAAACCAGAATTGAGAAAGATTTCCTAGAAATGGAGAAAGCTTCATCAGCTCCAACAGAGAAATTTCTATCACCTGTTGACTCCAAAGGGTAGTCACAATGCCAGGGAGGTCTCTGTTATTACTAGGGTGAGACCACCAACCCTCTCTATTTAGCCACAGGACTACCAAATGCGAATGAAATATTGGCTAATTGAATAATTTAGAGCAGCCGTTCGGCCCGCGGAGCCGAAAGAGCGGAGGGTTCTCTTGCTCTCCCCTCCGCTCCTTTACTTTGAATTTATATTAGTTCACACAAACACTCCATCCATGCTTTTGTTCCGGCCCTCCGGTCCAGTTTAAGAACCCATTGTGGCCCTGGAGTCAAAAAGTTTGCCCACCCCTGATTTAGAGTCAAATTCAAACAGATGATCTCTCAGAGGTGAACTCCCACACATAGATGGAGAAAATTGAGAAAAGCCATAGTTTAAAGTTTTTCTTTTTATCAAGGTAGATTTTGCAATGTGACAGTGATTAAGCTGTAGGAGAGGCTTTTAATAGAGTTCACTATGGCCTTGTACTAATTAATTAAAATGCATCATTTGCTTTTCTCATCTTCCTTCAATTTTTGTTTAGAGATTACCATTTATCTTAGCATTCACTCTCACATAGGACAAAAGAAGAAGTAAGATATACATAATTCAGTAAGCCATTGATTAATTCATGCTGGTCTCTCTTCTAGGTACTGAACATTAAAAAGAAAGGCAAAAAAGATATTTCTTCCATCTTTGAGAATAAGTCCCTAGTCTTTAGGGAAACACTTTTAAAATGAACCACTTGCTCTTCACTAAATGTCAAAATTGATCTCAGGAACACTTAAAATTCCATGCTGTGTCACACCTACACACACACACACACACACACACACACACACACACACACACGCACGCGCACGCACCTAGGTAGAAAGAAAAGGGATCACCAGGGCCTGATTGTGTCCCTGGCTTGCTTTCCTCAGTTATTTGTACTTTGCCAGTGCAGAGCAGAGCATTCTAGTAAACCCTTTGCAAGGACAGCAGCACATCTCCAAATCAGGGCAGTTTGGCTACAGGTGGGTAGGAGAATGCTGAATTTATGGAAACTTAGCCGCTTATTTAATTTTTGCTATCTTTGTTGAAACCTGTGAGCTTAGCCAGCCTTCCTACTCTGACTTTTGGGAAACACACTTTGAGGCTTCTTTAGCCTTCATGTTACATAGCGGAGTTGTGATGAACAGAAACCTGGTAGTTCTCGGTTCACGTGTCAACGTGTAGGTTTATTTTGCCTTGTGTCAGATTAAATGCCTGGACACATTTATAGGCTAAATTTGTTATTGTATTGTTGGTCAGTTTTCTTTTTTTAAAAAAGGTCACTATAATTATATTTAGCATAAAGCCATTTTCTACTTATCCTTGTAAAGGTCTCGTGTATACCCTTCTGATACAACCGGGCTCCTCTATAGCTGGGCAACAAAAAGTTTGCTGAATTAAAAAGTGGACATTTACACTGGCTGCTCTAGCAGAAAAAAAATCAAAGTGTAATTTTTTAAAGTTATAAAATATGGTTCATATATAAACATAATATGAGCATGTAGCTAATATTTATTTAATTCATCAATGAAAGAGCAAGCAGAATGGTAACGCTGATACAAAGAGCATTTAAGGGACTGAATATATATATATATATATATATATATATATATATATATATATATATATATAGGGTGTCCTGAAAAATGCATAGACACACTTTGAATAATTATAAAGGCAATGTTTATTAAAATACATTTCACTTTCATTTAACAGCTAACAGCTCTTAAAGTGTGCATACACTTTTTGGAGACCCCTTGTATATGCACTGGAGAATGAATGTTTGAGTAAGATTACTAGGTAAGATAGGACACTGTTAATGTTGCCACTCACAGCGATAAAAAGTACTACAACCTTGAGGGTCGTCTTCTTTTCTACTGGATTGAAATCACATGCATCACCAGTGAACAAAAAATCTACAAATTAGCATTTCAGAGAGTGTGAGCCTTAATTAATAGCAAATAGTATGTACAATAGGTCTATTTCCTTAGAGAATCAGGTAATGCTTTGGGTGGGCCTATTAGAAAATACTCCAGTAAGACAGTGAAAGAACACAGAGCCATCCCTTTGCTTTATTTAAAACTGATACTTTGTCTTAAAATCAGTAAAGTGTTTTTGGGGGAAAAGATGTCTCATAGTAAGAAAATTGAGGCCTTGGAACAGATTGTTGTAGAAATATTAATAGAATAGCATTGCCACTCAAAGTATGTTAAATTATAAGAAACCCAAGTGTTCATCAAAATATGACTCAATAAACAAAATGTGGCATATGCACACAATGAATTATTATTCAGCCTTACAAAGGAAGGAAACTCGGACAGCTGGAGGACATTATGCTGAGTGAAATAGTTACAGAAAGACAAATACTGTATGGTTGTACTTATATGAGGTACCTAGAGTAGTCAAATTCATAGAGATACCCCTCCCGGAGCTGCGGGCTTGGACGCGGAGTTGCGCCATCTTGAACGGAAAAGTGGAGCTTATTGGAAGCCTGAGAATCCACAACCGCGGCACTCACGGAACAGCTGCGAGTGCCAGAACACCGGTCCCCAGTTGACGCAAACACGCGGATTCAGAGGAGCTCTACACTCCACCACGGAAAGGTCAGATTTCGCCTGGGATAAGGTGAGGTCTCTGGTCCCGGCGGGAGAGAGGAACGCACATTTTGTGGGAGCTGGAGGACCAGGGAAGTCTGAGCCTAGAAAAATCCATGGCTGTTGGGGCTGGCGTGATCCCTGAATGTGGAAGGGGGTCCTCAGAGCTGCTAACAGAAGGGATCTCTAAAAAGCAACCCATTTTGATCTGACGTGCAGGGACAGCCTAAGAATTTCAAAGGTGTGCTGGCTGCTTAGACTTACGTGCAGACCCATTGTTCGCACACTTGGGCTTTTTCCTCTTGAAATTCTTGCTTCTGATTACTAAGCCCAATACATAGGATCACCCAGTTGGGGACACCCTGGGAGACTGCAGGGGAAAGTTGTTTTTCTGGAACCTGGGGATTGGAGCGGGGAGTGACCATCAGAGAGCCAGCTCTGAGGCAGCCCACTCCCACAAACCAGTAGTGAGTGCCACAGGGAAAGAAGGCTCTAACACTGCCTAGAGAGGCCATAGATAGACCCGGAAGTCAATCCAGAAACACTGCCACCCAGGGGCTGAATCACAAATTGACTCTTGTGTAATCAAAAATAAAGGGATACGAGAAATTAAGACACACCGCCTGCTTAAAATCAGGACTGGCTTACAACACTGAAGAGCAGTGGAACGCAGGGAACTGCAATACTGTCCGGACTGAGAAACAGGCGTGCCAAACAGAACAACAGAGGAAGTGAATGACCTTCACTACTCCACATTTTATTTTTATTTTTTATTTTTTTATTTTCATTTTTTGCATCTTTTACTCAAGAAACTAATTTTTTTTCTTTTTTCCTCACTTGATTTTACTTTTTAAATTATTACATTTTTATTTTCAATCCATATTATTATGACTGCTATTTTATCTTTTTTTTTTTAAAGTGTCATTTTATTTTCTCTTCATTTTACTTTGGGATTAGTGTTCTACATTCTATTTTCATCTTTCCTTTAGCATCGTTTTACTTTATCTCAACTCTACCTTAATGTCATCACACTCTTCCTAACCTTCCCCTTTTCGGTGTCCTGTTTATCTTACCCCTTTCCTGCTTTAGATTTTCCCTACTCTTTCTGTTTACCCCTGTTAAAATTTCACCCTACTTACATATCTAATCTCCAATCCCCTGCTCCAAGTCCTTACACACCTCTCTCTTCGCTGTCTTAACTATCCAAAAAATTGTTTTTCTCTCTGTCCTTTTGTTGTTGTTCGCTTGAATGTTGATTATATCAAATTTTTATGCTTTTTTTTGTGAGATTGTTTTGCTTATTCTTCTTTTGTTTGTTTATTTTTTTGTTTGTTTTGTGCTTCTGTTTTCCCTTGCCTCACTCAATATTAGTTGGTGTTGTAGTTTGTATTAATCCCCAGGTACTTGTTGCTGGCATTTGCTGGGATTAGTGATTGTTCTATTGGAGTTTTATCCCCATATATATAGTTTGTTCCCGTTTCTCTCTTAGTCTCTTTCTTGTCTCTCTTACTTTTTTTTCCTTTTCCCAATTTCATTTTGACACTCCTTTTTTTTTCCTTTCTTTCTTTTTCCTCTTCTTCTTTCTCTCCTATCCCCTAATTTGCCTTTCTCTGGTGGTCACCATTATTGGAGGTTATTAATATCATAAATACATTTCTGTTCAGTGCCTTGTGCGTTGTACCTGATAGTGCTGTATTTTGTGCCTTTAAATCAACGCAGGAGAGAGAGAACTACATAACCAGACATCCAGAGAAGAGAGACTATGGGGAGACAAAGAAACAGCCTGCATATGAAAGAAAAGCAGGCATCACCAGAAAAGGAAGTAATCGAAATGGAGACAAGCAACCTTCCAGAGAAAGAATTCAGGGAAATGGTCATAAGGTGGCTGAAAAGAATGGAAGACAAATTTGACAATATGAGCAAGAACCAAGAGGAAATGAAGAAGAACCAAGAAGAAATGAAAATGACATCCCTGCTGTAAAGAACTCAATAGAAAGCATCAAGAGTAGACTAGAAGAAGCAGAGGACCGCATCAGTGAGCTAGAAGAAAAGATGGGAAAAAATACCCAAGTAGAGCAACTCCTAGAAAAAAAAAATTAAAAGGCAGGAGGAGAGCCTAAGGGAACTTTGGGACAACATGAAACAAAACAACATCCGCATAATAGGGGTTCCAGAAGGAAAGGAAGCTGAGCAAGGAATAGAAAACCTGTTTGAAGAAATAATGACAGAAAATTTCCCTGATATAGGGAAGAAAAAACCCACACAAATCCAAGAAGCTCAGAGTCCCAAGCAAAATGAACCCCAAAAGACCGACGCCAAGGCACATTACAATTAAACTGGCAAACACCAATGACAAAGTAAGAATCTTAAAAGTGGCAAGAGAGAGACAGAAAGTTACATACAAAGGAACCCCCATCAGACTAGCAACAGATTTCTCAACAGAAACTCATCAGGCCAGAAGGGAATGGAATGAAATATACAAAGTCATGCAAATGAAGGGTCTGAGTCCAAGAATACTGTACCCAGCAAGGCTATCAATCAAAATTGAAGGTGAAATCAGGAGCTTCACAGACAAAAAAGGACTAAGGGAATTTATTACCACCAAACCAGCAATGCAACAAATGCTAAAGGGTCTGCTGTAAAAAAAAAAAAGAAAAGAAAGAAATAGGAAGCAAAGAAGGAACACAGGGGTAAAGAATAAAAATGGCGACAAATAAGTACCTATCAATAATAACTTTAAATGTAAATGGATCAAATGCCCCAATCAAAAGACATAGGGTAACGGACTGGATAAGAAAACAAGATCCATATATCTGCTGTCTACAAGAAACCCACCTCAAAAAAAAAAGACGCACACAGACTGAGGGTGAAGGGATGGAAAAAGGTTTTCCAGGCAAATGGAGATGAAAAAAAAAAGCTGGGGTAGCAATACTTATATCTGACAAATTAGATCTCAAAGTGAAGGACATAACAAGAGATAAGGAAGACCATTTCATAATACTAAAGGGAGCAATCCAACAAGAAGAAATAACTCTGGTAAACATATATGCACCCAATACAGGAGCACCCAAATACATAAAAAAAACTCCTGGAGGATATCAAGGGAGAGATTGACAGCAATACAATCATAGTAGGAGACTTTAATACCTCACTACCACCTTTGGACAAATCCTCTAAACAAAATATCAGCAAAGAAACGTCAATCCTAAATGACTCACTACACCAGATTGAATTGACATCTTCAGAACATTTCACCCCAAATCCACAGAATATACATTCTTCTCAAGTGCACATGGGTCATTTTCAAAGATAGACCATATATTGGGACATAGGCAAAGTCTCTTCAAATTCAAGAAGATAGAAATCATATCAAGCATCTTCTCAGACCACAGTGGCATAAAACTGGAAATCAACTACAATAAAAACAACCCAAAGAAATCAAACACATGGAGACTAAACAGCATGCTATTAAACAATGATTGGGTTACCAGAGAGATCAAGGAAGAAATAAAAAAACATCATAGCAACAAATGACAATGAAAACACTACAATCCAAAACCTATTGGACACAGCGAAAGCAGTCTTGAGAGGGAAGTTCATAGCTCTACAAGCATACTGCAAAAAACAAGAAACAGGGGTAATAAATTACCTAACCCTACAACTCAAAGAGTTAGAAAAAGAGCAACAAGAAAAGCCCAGTGTAAGCAGAAGGAAGGAAATAATAAAGATCAGAGCAGAGATAAACGACATAGAGACCAAAGAAACAATACAAAAGATCAACAAAACCAAGAGCTGGTTCTTTGAAAGGATAAACAAGATTGATGAACCTCTAGCCAGGCTCACAAAGAAGCAAAGAGAGAGGACCCAAATAAACAAAATCAGAAATGAAAGAGGTGAAATAACAACAGATCCCGCCGAAATAAAAGGATTGTTAAAAAATACTATGAATAACTCTATTCCAACAAACTGGACAACCTGGAGGAAATGGACATATTCCTAGAAGAATATAACCTTCCAAAACTCAATCATGAAGAATCTAAACAGCTCAATATGCCAGTAACTATGGAAGAAATTGAAGCAGTCATCAAAAAGCTTCTGGCAAACAAAAGCCCGGGGCCAGACGGCTTCACAGGAGAGTTTTTCCAAACATTCAAGGAAGAACTAAAACCTATCCTCCTCAGACTATTCCAAAAAATTCAAGAGGAAGGAACACTTCCAAACTCCTCCTATGAAGCCAGCATCACCCTAATACCAAAACCAGATAAAGACAACACAATGAAGGAGAATTACAGGCCAATATCCCTCATGAACGTAGATGCCAAAATCCTCAACAAAATTCTAGCAAATCGGATCCAGCAGTACATCAGAAAAATCATATACCATGACCAAGGAGGGTTTATCCCAAGAATGCAAGGATGGTACAATATCTGCAAATCAAGAAATGTGATACATCACATAAACAAATTGAGAGATAAAAATCACATAGTCATATCAATTGATGCAGAAAAAGCATTTGACAAAATCCAACACCCTTTCTTGATAAAAACTCTCAACAAGGTGGGAATAGAAGGATCATACCTCAACATAATAAAAGCTATATATGATAAACCCACAGTTAACATCATACTCAATGGGCAAAAACTAAAACCATTTCCCCTAAGAACAGGAACAAGACAGGGATGCCCACTCTCACCACTCCTGTTCGACATAGTACTGGAAGTATTAGCCATTGCAATTAGACAAGAAGAAGAAATAAAAGGCATCCAAATTGGAAAAGAAGAAGTAAAGCTGTCCTTATTTGCAGATGACATGATATTGTACATAAAAACCCCGAAAGACTCCATCAAAAAACTAACAGACTTAATAAATGAATTCTGCAATGTAGCAGGATACAAAATTAATGCCAAGAAATCTATGGCATTTCTATACACCAATAGTGAACTTACAGAAAGAGAGACTAAAAAAGCAATCCCTTTTACTATCGCTTCAAAAAAAATTAAGATACTTAGGAATAAGCCTAACCAAGGAGGTAAAAGACCTATATGCGGAAAACTACAGGACATTGAAAAAAGAGATAGAGGAAGATATAAACAGATGGAAGAACATACCATGTTCATGGATTGGTAGAATCAATATCATTAAAATGTCCATTCTACCCAAAGCAATCTATAGATTCAATGCACTCCCCATTAAAATACCAACAGCATATTTCACAGACCTAGAAAGAACTCTCCAAAAATTCATCTGGAATAAAAAAAGACCCCAAATAGCCACAGCAATCCTGAGAAAGAAGAATAAAGTAGGAGGGATCTCAATACCAGATATCAAGCTGTATTACAAAACCACTGTCTTTAAAACAGCCTGGTACTGGCACAAGAACAGACATATAGATCAATGGAATAGAATAGAGAATCCAGATATCAACCCAAACCACTATGCGCAATTAATATTTGACAAAGGAGGCATGAACATACAATGGAGTCAAGACAGTCTCTTCAATAAATGGTGGTGGAAAAATTGGACAGTTACATGCCAAAAAATGAAACTATATCACCAACTTACACCATACACAAAAATAAACTCAAAATGGATACAGGACTTAAATATAAGATGGGAAAACATAAAAATACTAGAGGAATCCACAGGCAGCAAAATCTCAGACATATGCCAAAAGAACTTTTTCACTGATACTGCCCCTAGGGCAATGGAAGCCAAAGAGAAAATAAACAAATGGGACTACTTCAAAATAAAAAGCTTTTGCACAGCAAAAGAAACCATCAACAAAACAACAAGAAACCCCACTGTATGGGAGAACGTATTTGCAAATGTTATCACTGATAAAGGTTTAATCTCCAACATCTACAGGCAGCTTATACAACTTAATAAAAGGAAGATAAATGATCCAATAAAAAAATGGGCAACGGACCTAAATAGAATCTTTTTGAAAGAAGACAGAAGGAAGGCCAAGAGACACATGAAAACATGCTCAAAGTCACTAATTATCTGAGAGATGCAAATCAAAACGACAATGCGATACCATCTCACACCTGTCAGAATGGCTATCATCAACAAATCAACAAACGACAAGTGTTAGCGAGGATGCGGAGAAAAAGGAACCCTCGTGCACTGCTGGTGGGAATGCAGACTGGTGCAGCCACTGTGGAGAACAGTATGGAGTTTCCTCAAAAATTGAAAATGGAACTCCCATTTGACCCAGTAATCCCACTCCTAGGAATATATCCTAAGAAACCAGAAACACCAATCAGAAAGGATATATGCACCCCTATGTTCATAGCAGCACAATTTACAATAGCTAAGATTTGGAAACAGCCTAGGTGCCCGTCAGCAGATGACTGGATCAGAAAACTATGGTACATCTACACAATGGAATACTATGCTGCCATAAACAGAAGGAATTATTAGCATTTGTTGGCACCTGGATGGAATTAGAGAACATTATGCTAAGTGAAATAAGCCAGTCAATGAAAGAAAAATACCACATGATCTCACTCATTTGGGGTTAATAAAAAACAGTATAAACTGATAAACAAAAGGATAGATACAGAGGCAGTAAAGCATCAAACAGACTGTCAAATTACAGCGGGAAGGTTAGGGAGAGGTCGGGAAAATAAGAGATCAACCGAAGGACTTATATGCATGCATATAAGAGTAACCAATGGATGCAAAACATTGGGGGGTGAGGGCATGTATGGGAGTGGGGTGGGAGGGGCAATGGTAAGATATGTACACATATAATACCTTAATAAAAAAATTAAAAAAAATTTATAGAGATAGAAAATGAATGGTGGTTACCAGGTGCTGGGGGAGAGGGAATGGGGAGTAGTTTAGTGGGTACAGAGATGGAAAAGTTCTGGAGATTGGTGCATAAAAATGTGAATGTACTTAACACTACTAAACTGTACAGTTAGAAATTATTAAGGTGGTAAAATGTATGTTATTCACTTTTTACCACAATAAAAATAATTTTTAAAATTTCTAGAGTTGGTATCACCAATCCAGATGGGTATTATAAAGGAAAGGGAATGAACACCAGAATGAGACCAAAATATGGAGTGTAGGGAACTATCTGAAGTGCTACATTGTGACTTAATCTACAATATGAGACCAATAAAATGATTGCAAAAGTGCCAAGCCAGCTCTGGTGGATTTCAGGCCACATCATGGAACAGCCAAGCCATATAGCAGAGTTGGCTGCCTGAACAGCCCGGCATCCTGTGCTGCCTGGTAAAGCTCGGGATGAGGTGTGCCGGCCAAGCCCAGGGCAAAGCCCCCCTTCTGCAAAAGACTCGCTGTCTTTTTCCTTTTATTTAAGATTTGTCCTTTTTATAAAATCTCACATCTTTTATTTTCATCTTTTATAAAAATTTATTCAAAATGGATCATAAACCTTAATGTAAATTGCAAAATTATGAAACTTCTAAAAGAAAACCCAATAAAATTAAAAAATAAAATGTAAAAAAAAAAAAAAAGAAAACATAGGAGAAAAGCTAGGTGATCTTGGGTTTGGAAATGAGATTTTGCTGTTATATTTTGCATTTTGTATTTTTCTTTCCCTTTTTTAAAAAATATTTTTGAGATATAATAGACAAATAAAAATTGTATATATTTAAGATGCACTACTTGATGTTTTGATATGGGAACACACTGTGAAATGATCACCTCAATTCAGCTAATTAACATATCCATCCCTTCACATCCTTACCATTTTCTCTTTCTTCCTTCTGTCTTCCTTCATTTCTTTCTTTCTCCTTGCTTCCTTCCTTCCTTCCTTCCTTCCTTCCTTCCTTCCTTCCTTCCTTCCCTTTCGTGTGTGGTGAGAAGTTCTACCCTCTTAGTAAATTTCAAGAAACAATACAACATTGTTAACTATAGTCACCATGCTGTACATTAGTTCTCCAGAAATTTTCATCTTGCATAACTGACACTTTGGAATAAATACCCAGAAAACTCCCCAACTGCCACCACCACTTTGAACTTCCCTAGCCCCATTTCAGAGTTGAATAAGAAAACGTTCAACCTAATCTTCACTGACCATTGGGAACTAGCTTTCCTCGATTGTCCCCAGGCTTTTGTGCCAGGCCTTAGAAACGCTAGGCCTCTAGCATAGAGTGCAAAAAATTTTTCTTGTTGTCCAAGGACAAAGCACTTGCTCTTGTCTGATATGACTTCATCAAAGTGAGTCTGCATGCTCCAGCAGAATGGGAGAGCCTCACGTCAGAAGCTTTACCACATACATACAAAATATTTTTATTCCCTCATAAGCTTGATAAACTTCTCAAAAGAGCAATTACATTTCTACTTTCTTTCTTTTTTTATTCCTGGCCAATAGAAACTTTCTCTAATTTTTATGGTAGATTGACATGATGCCATGGAATGCATATTAAGATGGAACATTAAGCCCAATTGCATTTTAAAATCCAAATCCTTTATGGAGTCAGAGGAAAACTGTGTCTGCCTCCATTAACAGTGTCCTTCAGTGACTTACATAATGCCCACAGTCAGAGTATTTTACCATCTGGTTATTAATTTTTCAGCACTATAAAAATTGAGAAAATTCAATAATTTGCAAAAACACTCAACCCTATACTAAAAACAAAACCAAGCAAATGTCTGGAAACATGTTTTGTTACATTATACCTTCCATTGTTAAAATGAACATTTACTTGTAACAAACTGTTGTCAAGATTCAAACACTCTTTAGAGCCAAAATACATCATTCTCTTTGACTTAGGAGCCCCCGCTTGGTATGATTTATTTCACTGTAAACTGATTCCGTGAGAATTATGGAGGTAATAAGTCGAGGTATCCTTTCTAAAACCCAAATAAATCTCATACACACAAGAAAAGATGACAACAGATAGAGAAAGAGGCTGGTCATTTACTAAGATTGGCTGTTTACTGTCTTTTATTTTGTTTTGTTTTGCTTGTTTTTGTTTTCATAAAGCAACAGCTGTAACTCAACTCAACCCACCCTAGAGTTCTGGTCTTTCCAGTTCAGACTGTCTCCTGACATGGAATGACTCCAGGATGGTCAGCCAAGAAAATAATGATGATAAGCTCAGAGAAATCTATAAAATGTTTAAATAGCTGACCAGAAAGTTAGAAAACAGGAAGAATTAAATGGAAAAATTAATTTTGAGAGAGGAAAAACAAGAAGAAAGGGAGAGAGGGAAGGAGGGAAGGAGAAAGGGAGAAGGGGAAGAAAAAAAAAAGAAGGAAAGAAAGGAAAGGAAAAGAAGGGGGGAAAGAAGGCCAAAAGGAATGGGAACAGAGCAGAGAGGTGAGAGACAAAGGCTATCCTTTAAAGCAGTTATATTCTAAAAATGTATGTACTGTAAAATATTTCTTTGTCCTAAATGCTGTCTCCTCCCCTGCCAGATTGTGTCAAGTCACAGCACAATCTTATAAACTCTTCCATTGTTTATGGCCTTTTAGGTGCAGATGCTAATAAGCTCAAAGATGAACTGCAACTACTTCACAGAAAGTAAATTCAGAGTATTTTTATGTCATCATTGCTCTAAGACAGCTAGGGAGGGAAAAAGAGTTCAACATACTGAGCATTTTAAAGTTTTTTAATCCTGGCCAAACCTCAAACCAAATCTGAGTCTTAGACTGGTCACTTCAGCTTCCTTCTACTTTCCTCCCCACCAGAACATAATCATTTTACACCTCCGAGAGTCGCAAGTCTGAAAGTCCCTGTTGGCACAGCTTGGCTGATTGTCCAGCAGTCTTAACATTGCCCAGTGTCCCATTCAGGAAACACAGGGGTCAGCGTAAGATTTTATGTTTGATCTTTGGGTGTTACAACTATGAAGAAAGATTTCTAAACCACACAATATACTGGGACATAAAAGTGGCCTATATCCCTATGGGCTACCTGGAAATTACTCTCAGTTTAGCTTTTTGGAATAAAGCAAGTGTTTAAAGTAGCCCAAAGTTAAACTCAAATGGTTAACCGGCCCAGCTGCCTATGACGCTGGCAATGGGCTGGGGAAGGAAGTGGTGGTTTCTTTTTGAAGCCTGGCTGCCATAAGACCAGGAACAGCCAAGTTCAGGGAGAAAGCTGCCTCCCCAGCCCACACAGCCTCCTCTAAAGTGACAGAGTCAGGCAAGGCTGTCCTCTTGCTTTTCTCCTGAAGGCAGAAAGGAAATGGGAAAACAAGAAACACAAAAGGATGCTTTGGAAATTTTAGAGCTCTGGATTCACACATTTTTGTGGCAATTACATTGTAAAGAAATCAATCTGCCTGCAGCAGGAGGAACTATGTTGAACACTGAGCAAACCAAAGGGGTTGAAGGTGAAATCTTTGATTTTGTGCTTTGATTAAAAATAAATTTAAATTGAAGAAATTAAAAAAAAAAGATGACCAAGTGGGATGAGACTCCAATGGGTTGTTTCATTGTATATCTTCAGTTACGAACTATCACTGAACCCAGAAAGTGCCCTAATAGTGCCCCTTCCTTTTCTTCTAAGCAACCTATAGGCAAGCAGCTTTTATCAAACTCTGAGGTCGATAGTGTGTATCCGAAAAGAACTCCTTTCTCACTAAGAATACAGAAGAGGAACTTCCACGAATACCCACCTCTCTGCTTTCAGACCTTACTTCCCTCTTGTTACTCTATATGAATAATCTACACCCCCCATGGTGTGGATTCTTCTTAACCTCACTTCACCACCAGCTAGCAGCCATTATCTGCTTCCCTTTACAATAAATGACTTAAAAGCATTGTTTATACTAGTGCTGTCCAGTATAAATATAATGAGCCACATCTGTAATTCTGATTTTTCTAATAATCACATTAAAAAAGTAAAAAGAAACAAGTGACATTAAATTTAACATGTTTTATTTGACCCAACATGTCCAAAATATTATCATTTCTACCTGTAATTGCAATAAAAATTATAGAAATATTTCACATTCCTTTTAAATTCTAATTTGATGTGTATGTTACCCTGACAGCACATTTCAATTCAGAGTAACTACATTTCAAGGGCTCAATAGTCAATTGTGTTGAGTGTCCCATATTGGACAATACATTTCTATACTGTCCCAATTTCTCCTTCCACCCTCTCTTGTACTCACTCCATTCAAGTTTTTGCCTTCTGCACTCTATTAAACTGCTCTTGTCAAAGCCTCTAATAATCTTAATTTCACTCTATTTAGAGATCGATTCTCAGGCCTCTATCTTGGCTTGTGGGATATCACACTCTTTTGACTTTCCACTTACCTCACTGATTGTTGCCCTTCAGTCTTTTTGCTAGTTTACTCTAATCTCTCTGTCCTCTAAATAATTTTCCAATGGATGGTCCCAGGACTTAGTCCATCATCTTTTAACCAAGTTTGCCAGTGTTCTTTGTTCAGAAAGCCAGGCCTGTCAGAAAAATAGAAAATAGTCATGGGGACTTATCTATACTAAAAAAAGGGTAATATGCAAATTGGTCATGATGCCCTCACAGTAACAACTGAACAGCAAGCTGCATGGGGTGACTAGGCCGGCAGGGGGGGGGGTTAGCGAGGGATGACTAAACGACTGACCAGGAGGCTGCGTGGGGTGACCAGGCAAGCGGGGGGTGGGGGCAGTGAGGTGCAACCAGGCTAGTAGGGAGGCAGTTGGGGGTGACCAGGCCAGCAGGGGGGGCAGTTAGGGGCGATCAGGCAGGCAGGCAGGTGAGCAGTTAGGAGCCAGCGGTCCAGGATTGTTAGAGGGATGTCCGACTGCCGGTTTCGTCCAGATCCCTGGGATCAGGCCAAAACCAGCAGTCGGACATCCCCCAAGGGGTCCCTGATTGGAAAGGGTGCAGGCTGAGCTGAGGGGACCCTCTCATCCCATGCATGAATTTCGCGCACCGGGCCTCTAGTGTCTATTATAAAAACCCTTTGGTCATGACGTCATCATGGTGGAACAACCAAAGACTGATCACCAGGAGGGTGCGAGCACGGTGAGGTGCGTGCAGGTGGGCGGCGCTGTGTGCACACCGAGGTGCACGTGGGTGGGTGGGGACTTGACTCTGGGTCCCGCCTCCCGCCCAGTACAGTGGGAGTCAGTGTGGTTCCTGTCTCCCGCCTGGTGCAGTGGGAGTCAGTCTGGGTCCTGTGTGGCGGGAGTCAGTCTGGGTCCTGTCTACCACCCGGTGCAGTGGGAGTCAGTGTGGGTCCCGCCAGCGCAGCGGGTCTCGGTCTCACGCAATATCACATGCTGGGACTCTAGTTTTCCAATATTACCCTAGAACTTATCATCCCAAACCTCTCTATCACCAAAGTTATTAAATCAGGTTCCTACTAATTTCTTTCCATCCAGCTATTTAGTTTGACACCTCAAAATACAAATGTTCTTCAAGCTCTTTGGAATCTCTATTCCATTGATCCGTCTAATTTCTCCTATACAATCAGCCTTCTTTTTCAAATCCCTCTATTCCATACTTAAATATTCCATTGTACATTATTTCGATAACATATTTGTCAGTGACTTAAACTCCCTTCTTTTTTATATTTAAACCAGCAGCTGCTAACAAAATTCTAATCTTGCCTGAACCCAGCTGGCTTTCCCCTCTGCCTGAGCCCAATTATTGCTGGAGAAAGTGACACATAGAGCCAATTGGCATCATTGTGAAGTCATTAACACCAAAACCCTTATGTCCACAACACATCTCAGCAAGATTCCAACATGCATCTATCAGTGCTTCCTCCCACCTTTCTAGTGAATATTTTAAACTTTCCCCACTCTCCTCAGATCTCTAGTTTGCCCTTTTATCCCCCACCTTCCCTCTTACTCTTAACAAATGACCTCACATTCTACTTCACAAAGAAAATAAAAGCCACAGCCCTGACCAAGTGGCTCAGTTTGTTAGAGAATTATCTGGATATGCCAACATTGAAGGTTTAATCTCTGGTCAGGGCACACACAAGAATCAACCAACAAATGCATAAATAAGTGGAACAACAACTTGATGTCTCTCTTTCTCTCTCTCTCTCTCTCTTTCTATAAACAAACAAACAAATAAATAAATAAATAAATAAGGAAAAAAATAAAAGACACAAAATAAGAGCTACCACAATGAACTCCTTACATTTACACCCATCCTCTCTTCCTCCTATTCTGTTAAAGTAGAATTAGCCCTTATCCTTTCTAAGACCAATTGCTCCAATTATTACACTGGACTTTGCAGGAACATTTTACTAACTCCTTTCTCCTTCATATTTAGCATTTTCTCTGAATTGAATCTTTCTCTTTGACATCTATACTTATTTAAGCTTCTCCAATCTATAGAGGAAAAAGGAAACCTTCCTCATACCTCTCAACCAGTCTTCCCACATTTACTCTCACTTATCCTCCCAATCTATTTTCCACCCTGCAGCCCTTATGATCTTTTCAAATTAGATCATGTCACCCCTCCTTCTCTTGCCCCACTTAAAACTCTTAGTTTTGATAGCCCTTTGAATGACATCCCAAACTCTATATATTCCTTACAAAACCTGGTTGGCCTAACCTCTGCTCATTTTTCAATCTTTATTTTGTACCCTCCTCTTCTCTCACTCTCTATACTACAGTTTCACTGCTCTTCTTTCTGCTAATCCAATGCACCACGCCCCTCTGTCCTCAGGACCCTGCTTCAGTTATCTGCTGTATGCTTTTTTTCTTTATGTCTCTCCCCATCCCTTTACAGGCTCACCTAGTTCTGAAATTATCTTAATTGGAAAAGACTTTCCAGAATCCCCAACCAGGTAATTTTCCTTCAGAGTAATAAATTCTCAAATACATTTATCTTTGCATTTATTTGATTAGTAGCTATATCCCTTCACCAGACCATAAACTCCTTTAGAGAAAAAAATCAGCATTATGCCCTGAAGGCCAGCCAATCATAGGCAAGGTATTGAATACATTTCTGATAAATAATTAAGTGAAAGAATGAAGTGGCACAGAAGTATCCCTCATCCACTCACCTCACATAATCTTAACTAGTCTATTTGTGAATAAAACAAATCTTGATTTTCTAAAGGAGAAGTTGTCATGGTCGCATCACTGGTGTTCAGTTCATAAAACAAACTACATTTCATGCAAAAGGAAGAAGCAGAGCTAAGAGAACAAGTGCTGCCTTCTGCTCATCCTCTGACCATCTTATTAATCCTCCAAAGGAGGGCAATCACCACAAGGCAAGGTAGTCATCTTCCTTTCTACTGTTCTTAATATGCATGTTGAGTGACATTTCAATTACAGCCCTCTTGCCCTGATTGCAGGGGTGTCATTTGAGCCTAAGAGAACTCACTTTTAATCCAGTCCAAGAAACACAATATTATATTCTAGTTTGGTGGTTGAATGTACCAGATGGGTACAGATTGTCAAGACATTGCAGGGTTATGAACTCTATGGGGCCTATTTTCTTGTTGGAGAAAACGCTGACCTTTAAGCTCTTAGAAGAGATGACCACAGGAGTTGAGTTTTAAGATATAGTTTTATGGGGTATTATTTGAAAGCTGCTTCTACACCGTTAGCATAGAATCATCCACTCTGGAAAGAACTTCTACAAAAAAGAGCAGATGCTTCTTATTTCCAGATCTACTGTTCAGAAGACCTTGGGGTGAGCTAATCACTAGGTACCTAAAGAACTTAAAAACATTATATTTAGTGTCTGCAAATAGCACAACAATAAAAATAGTAATAACAGCTACTCATAATGGATCTTCTAGAAGCCCAATGCTTCACATAACATTCACAGGAATCCTAAGACAGGAAATGCCTTTACTATCTATAATAATAAAAGCATAATATTCTAATTAGACCGGACATCTTTCCAGATGACCTTCTGGGATGAAGCCAGGGCTGCAGCCATGGAATCCAGGCAGCCGCCTGCAGCTGCGAAGGTCTACTTTTGCACAAATTTCATGCATTGGGCCTCTAGTTTTATATATAAAGAAATTGCACCTTGGGAGGGTAATTTGCCCAAACTTTAGCTTGTAGATTAGAAACCCAGATTTAAAACCCAGACTTGTCCTAATAAAGAACTCTTTTAAAAATTGTTTTCTCATTTTTTTAATTACAGTTGACATACAATGTTATATTAGTTTCAGCTGTACAATATAATTGAATAAAAAACTTTTAGGAATCATTTTGAGATCTTGTTCCTGGCATATGTTGTCAGCTTGCCAACAATAAATTCTTATAAAATTCTCTATAGCAGTGATTTTCAATTGGTGTGCCTTGGCACAATGATATGCCACAAAAATGTAAAAAACATGCAACCCATGACTATTTAGCCAGGGGCACTGACTTCTTTTCCCTTAAATTGTCAAATATTAAAAATGAAAACAACCAACATAACAATAGCTATCTGGTGTGAATAAATCAAAATTATATCTTTTTTTTCAGATGGGCAAAAATATATATTTTTGGTGTGCCGCAGAATTTCAGTAATTAGTTTATGTGTGCCCTGAGATGAAAAAAGGTTGAAAATCACTGCTCTATAGTTTTGGACATTTCTTACATTGACATTTATTTGGCACAGTCAACAGGATTCTGAAGAAGCCCAACCAGAATCACCCTGCTTACCTGGACCCAGTGCTAGGTACCAGCAAGGTTCTGTTGTGCCCCATTGGCTCCCCATAGGGTGAACTTGGGTGAGTTTCTCTTTGAATTCTAGGCCTCCTTGCTCTAAGTAGCAGACCATGACTTAATTTGAGCTGTTCTTAGAAAATCCTCAGGTGGCTAAAGGTTGAGATAATGCAGGGAAAACACATGTGTGTGCATGTGCGCATGCGCACACAAACCCACACATTGGGTTTCTGTTTTTAATTTTTATTTTTAATTTGATTACTACCTATAGTCTGAACAAAATCTGTGCTGGTCAAATGAGAGACTGCTCTCTCTTTAGCTCTGAACAAGGAAGAGAACTTGCTTCCCCCTATCCAAATAGCCAATTGGGTGATGATAGTTGTTCAGATTACCAAACCTGGAGGGAATGGTGGAGATGGGTGTCAAGAATGGTTCAATGCAGTAGCCCAGCTGATCCCAGAGAAGTTGGTAGAGCCTCAGGGAGAAGGGCAGGGTGTCCTGGAATGGGTTCACCCCAGAGAAGAGGCCAAGAAGAGGGGTCTGTGTCTTGGAAAGAGTCGCAGTTCCATTAGCTGTAGGCTAGTTTTCAGGTGAGCTTTTGCTACCTCTTGCTCAATAATTCTTAGGTAACTGAGAATCTTTGTGGGGTTACCTGAGGAAAAACTTCCTACAGGGTGTAGAGCAGTGCTACAGGGATAGTCACTGCATTTGGATCATCTGGAGACCTGCATGTAAGGGTTGGTTTTCCTTAAGTTTGTTCAGACTCCACAGATCTCAGCATTAACTTTGGAATCCTGTCTTCCAGGTCATAAGGCCCACCACAGTCAGTCTCTTACTTATACCTAAGAGGACAAAATGAGGATCCTTTGATATTTCTAAATTAATTTTTGTGCACACATTCAGAAAAAGCCAGCTATGAAATTAGGCATAATGAATGGAAAACATATTTAATTGGTCTCTTAGAGTTTCAAAAGAGGATTTCAATAAATTGATTAATCTATGATGTCATTTAAGTGTCAATCCAATTCTTTGAGGTATCAAAAACAGTTGTTCTTATTTTAAATAGAAGGTCATTTGGAACTTGACTTGTCTAAGACAGATATAAGTTGTAAATGTGTACAGGGTAAAATTTAAATCCAACTGTTCTTTTATAAACCAGTGAGTTTTTCTCATGGCTAAAAGGTCTCTGTGTCTTTTTGTGTATGTCTATATATGCATGTTATAAATATGAGATAATTTTTACCTCAAGATGGTTTTGTTAAAATTAATTTAAAGGCAAGCTCTTGTAAGAATTGGGTAGTCTAGCCATGGCCGGTGTGGCTCAGGTGGTTGAGCATCATCCAGTGCACCAAAAGGTTGCCAGTTTGATTTCTAGTCAGGGCACATGCCTAGGTTGTGGGCTCAATCCCCAGTAGGATGCATGCAGGAAGCAGCCAATGATGTTTCTCTCATACATTGACATTTCTTTCTCTCCCTCTCACTTCTACTCTCTCAATAAAAACATATTTAAAAAAATAATTGGGTATTCTAAAATTTTCAGAAATACAGAAACTAATTCAAATGCTTTTCAGGTTAATGTGATCTAAAATCAATACTTAGTAAATAAAAGCTAACTTAGGTTTATCGATTTAAGTAAAACAGACATGTCTTTATTTTGCCTGGGTTTTACACAAATAAGTCCATGTTAATAATTGATTTTTATGTTTATAAAAATGTTTATAGAGATTATAAAATATCCAAGCTAAAGAATGCTAATTAATTTCTTCTTAGTTTTTATTAGACATTGAGGTTTTAAGGGTTAAAATCTCAATGTATGTCTGAACACTTCTAGGATATATTGTATGGATAAAGAATGGTTGTAAATTAAATGAATAATTGGGGCTATGGGAAACCCAAGATAGCCACTTGGTTTTTCCCTGCTTCCTGCATCCTTATTTTTCAGTTTTTGCATTTTTTCATGCATCACAGCATTTAAGCTTAGAAGAAGGCATTTATAAGCTGACTTTAAAGGAGATACATTACACTATTGCCAAGATTTGATAGAGTCACTTCAAAACAATACCAAGTTGGTAACTGCTTCCTTTCACAGTGAGCTCCTAGGAGACAAAGACTTTAAAGATCATTAACTGCCACCTGGAGATTTTTGTTTATTGTGAAGGACATCAAATAAAAGACACTCTCTAACTTCACTGGAATGGACCTTATTAGGCATCAAATCATGAAAGGACAACTACCTTTGTATGAAGATCAAAACCTCTGTGAGGATGAGAAGCAACTGACACCAGAGGTCGGAAGCCATCTCACGACATGGACAAGGCTTATATACCTGTGGATTGATATTGAACTAAGAATCCATTTTTTATTGTTTTTACCTATTTGCTAATGATATTAGTCATAATAATAGTTATACTTGTTCTTTAGGTTTTTTTGCATGGTCCTACTTATTTATTATTACTAAACATGTGTAAGATAACTTTTCATGGCTTATGTAAATGTTATACCAAATGCCAAATACAGAAAGATGAGGCAGAATACAAAACTTGATCATAATAGTTCATAGGATAGAGATGATCCAGAGTCTTTTTCTGCAATGAAGAAAAAATCGTCATTTACTTGCCCTTCTCTTTTTGGGAAAAATTTAGCCTCAACTCAGATACCATGGTAATGGTATTGCCTCATCATCAGTGGTCAACATTGATACGGAGACTTTCTAGAAATGAGCATTCCTAGCACTGTGAGTCCAGACTATCCAACTAAAAGGTTTGTCAGCAACGCATCTTTCAAATTGACTTATGAACACAATAGGGAACTATGGATGAAAAAGGGACTCTGTGATAAATCTGGAAAGTCTGGGGACTGAAAATAACTCCACTAGGTGATCTGATCATAAATTCCTAACTGGGCAGGTCATGGTAAATAGTCATGCCCCAAGCCTATAACTTCTTCAGTAAAAAAATATTTTAATCCAGCCCTATCCACTGTTCTTATGCATCTAGGTTAACAAACCTTTGAAATACCAGAAGTAATATACCTTGAAGGAGGTATTAACCTTCTAGAGAGCACACAGGCTTGTTAACTATACCATAATCCAAACCTCACCTTGCTTTTTCCAATCTTTCTATACCCCTCTCTTAATTTTAAATACACAAAAGAAGCTGCAAAACTCTTATTCTCTGGAGCAACTGAGATCTTTCTTCTTGGCATATTTCATCAGTTTGGCTCAAATAAAGATCCAGAGACATGAAGCATGCAACACACTGACATATTTCAGAGGGAAGCGGAAGGGCAGGTAAAAATTAACTAAAGAACTTATATGCATACTAGAGGCCAACTGCACAAAATTCGTGCACTGGGGGTGGGGTTTCCCTCAGCCCAGCCTGCACCCTCTCCAATCTGGGACCCCTCAGGGGATGTAGCAGTGCACCAAGCAGCAGGCGACCAGGGAGGAGCCTGAATCGGGACCAGGCGCCATGCCACTCATGCTCATCCCAGCCTACTGCACCTGCTGCCACCACTCTGTAGTGCTGCTGTGGAGTTGGGAGAGGCTTCCAATGTGGCAGCTGCACTCACCAGCAGCGAGTCTGGCTTCTGGCTGAGCAGAGCTCCCTCTGTGGGAGCACACTGACCACCAGGGAGCAGCTCCTGCATTGCGCATCTGCCCCCTGGTGGTCAGTGCACATCATAGTGACAGGTCGTTCCACCGTAATGGTCGCTTAGGCTTTTATTATATAGACTAGAGGCCCGGTGCACAAAATTTGTGCACTGGGGGGGGGGGTGTCCCTCAGCCCAACCTGCACCCTCTGCAATCTAAGAACCCTCGGAGGATGTCCGACTGCCTGGTTAGGCCCCATCCTTAGGATCGGGCCTAAACAGGCAGTCGGACATCCCTTTCACAATCTGGGACTGCTAGCTCCCAACTGCTCGCTTGCCTGCCTGATTGCCCCTAACTGCTTCTGCCTGCCAGCCTGATCACCCACTAACCACTCCCCTGCCAGCCTGATCGATGCCTAACTGCTCCCCTGCTGGCCTGATCATCCCCAACTGCCCTCCCCTGACAACCCAGTCACCCCCAAATGCCCTCCCCTGCATATTCCCTCTTTATTAGATAGGGTTTTTTCTTTAACATATTGGACAGCCCTAACTGGTTTGGCTCAGTGGATGGAGCGATGGCCTGTAGACTCAAGGGTCCCAGGTTCGATTCCGGTCAAGGCCATGTACCTTGGTTGGGGGCACATACCCAGGGGGGAGTGTGCAGGAGGCAGCTGATTGATGTTTCTCTCTCATAGATGTTTCTAGCTCTCTATCCTTTTCCCTTCCTCTCTGTAAAAAATCAATAAAATATATTTTAAAAAAGAAACATTTAAGATTCCTCCATATCTGCCTGGCTGGTGTGACTCAGTGGTTGAGACCCCAGGCTGGTGCTGGGAGGGGATCGCTCCATGGAACTGTGCGCCCCTCCCAGGCTGAGACCCCAAGCTGGGGCTGGGAGGGGATCATTCCGTGGGGAGTGAATTTGTTTTTTATAAAGGGTCAGGAGGGCCTCTGGGCAGCATTCTGCCAGGCCACTTATCCTGCTGGCTCTCAGTGGCAGCCCTCCCTGGGACTGGGGGACTCCAGTGGGGCTTAGAGGACTGGGCGCCGCCATCTTGTGGCTATAGGTGCCGCCATTTTTGTCGCAGAGTGACAGTTAATTTGCATATTGCTCTTTTATAAGATAGGACTAGAGGCCTGAGACACAAAATCACAAAATTCATGCATGGGTAGGGTCCCTAGGCCTGGCCGGTGATCAGGGCTGATCTGTGGGGAGACTGGTTGGGTGATTGGGGAGCCCCTGCTGCACCTGCCTTGGCCAGCCTGGCAACAGCCTGGCATCGGCTCTGCACCCTGCCACTGCTGCCGGTCGCCTCCCTCTGTGGGTCAACCAGTGTGGCGATCGTGGGGGCCCCCACTGGTACCTGCCTTGGCTGGCCTGGGGCCTGAAGGCTGGGGGCAGCTTCTGCATTGAGCATCTGCCCCTGGTGGTCAGTGCGCGTCATAGCGACTGGTCATTCCACCTGTTGTTCTGCAGTTCGGTCAATTTGCATATTAGGCTTTTATTATATTGGATTATATTGGGCTAGAGGCCCAGTGCATGAAATTCGTGCACGGGGGAGGGGGTGTCCCTCAGCCCAGCCTGCACCCTCTCCAATCTGGGACCCCTCCAGGGATGTCCGACTGCCCGTTTAGGCCCGATCCCAGTGGGATCGGGCCTAAACGGGCAGTCGGACATCCCTCTCACAATCCAGGACTGCTGGCTCCCAACTGCTTGCTTGCCTGCCTTCCTGATTGCCCCTAACCGCTTCTGCCTGCCAGCCTAATCACCCCCTAACCACTCCCCTGCCAGCCTGATTGATGCCTAACTGCTCCCTGCCAGCCTGTTTTCCCCTAACTGCCCTCCCGTGCAGGCCTGCTCAACCCCAACTGCCCTCCTGTGCAGGCCTGGTCCCCCCCAACTACCCTCCCCTGCAGGCCTGGTCCCCCCCAACTGCTCTCCTTTGCAGGCCTGGGTCCCTCCCAACTGCCTTTCCCTGCAGGCCTGGTCGCCCCCAACTTCCCTCCTCTGCTGGCTTGGTCACCCCTAACTGCCCTCCCCTGCAGGCTTGATTGCCCCCAACTGCCCTCCCTTGCAGGCCTGGTCCCTCCCAACTGCCCTCCCTTGCTGGCCATCTTGTGGCAGCCACCTTGTGTCCACATGGGGGCAGGATCTTTGACCACTTGGGGGCAGCCATCTTGTGTGTTGGAGTAATGGTCAATCTGCATATTACTCTTTTATTAGATAGGATAGAGGCCTGGTGCATGGCTGGGGGCCAGCTGGTTTGCCCTGAAGGGTGTCCCGGATCAGGGTGGGGGTTCCCTTGGGAGGTGGGCGGCCTGGGCGAGGGGCCTGTGGTGGTTTGCAGGCTGGCCACGCCCCCTGGAGACCCAAGTGGAGGCCCTGGTATCTGGGGTTTATTTATCTTCTACAATTGAAACTTTGTAGCCTGAAGTGGAGCCAAGCCTTCTGCTTGCTCCGTGGTGGCAGCCATTTCTGTTGGGATTTATGTATCTTCTATAATTGAAACTTTATAGCCTTAAGCGAGGCCTTGGCCGGCCAGGGTTTTCGGAAAGCTTGGCTTCTTCCATCACCGGGGGCAACCCTAGCCTCCTGCTCTTTCCAGCTCTGTGGCTGCTGCCATTTCTGTTTGGGTTTATGTATCTTCTATCATTGAAACTTTGTAGCCTTGAGTGGAGGACTAGGCCAGCAAGGGCAGGTGGAAAGCTTGGCTTCCTCCATTGCCAGGGAAACCCAAGCCTCCCTCCTGCTCTCTGTGGCCATAGCCATCTTGGTTGGGTTTATTTGCATATTCGCTCCTGATTGGCTGGTGGGCGTGGCTGGTGGGCATGGCTGGTGGGTGTAGCAGAGTGATGGTTAATTTGCATATTACTCTTTTATTAGATAGGGTAATTGAGCCCTAGTGTTTGTTTGCTTATTTATTTGTTCATTTATTATACTATTTTCAGATGTACAACCCAATGATTAGACATTATATAACTTACTAAGTTATCACCCCAATAAATCTAGTACCCATCTGACACCATACCTATCACAATATTATAAACTATATTTCCTAAGCTATTCTTTACATTCTCTGTAACTATTTTGTAACTATCAATTTGTATTCTGAATCCCTTCACCTTTTTCACCCATTCCCCCCCAACACCCCTCCCTTTAACATTTCTTGTATTATTGGTTTGGTGGTGATAAACTCCTTTAGCTTTTTCTTGGCTGGGAAGCTCTTATGTCCTGTGATTCCAAATGATAGTTTTGCTGGGAACAGTAATCCTGGTTGCAGGTCCTTGTTTTTCATCACTTTAATTTTTCTTGCCAATCCCTTCTGGCCTGCAAAGTTTATATCAAGAAATCAGCTGACAGTCTTATGGGAGCTCTCTTGTGGGTAACTAACTGCTTTTCTCTTGCTCCTTTTAAGATTCTCTTTGTATTTTACCTTTGGCATTTTAATTATGATGTGTCTTGGTGTGGGCCTCTTTAGGTTCATCTTGTTTGGGACTCTCTGCACTTCTTGGACTTTTATGCCTATTTCCATCACCAGGTTAGGGAAATTTTTCATTATTATTTTTTACATAGGTTTTTAATTCCTTGCTCTCTCTCTTTTCCTTTTGGTATCCCCATGGTGTGAATGTTGGTACTCTTAAAGTTGACCCAGAGGCTTATTCTATTCTCATTTTTTTTTTTTAATTCTCTTCTTCTTTTTGCTGTTTTGATTTGGTGTTTTCTGTTTTCTTATCTTCCAAATCTTTGATTTGACCTTCTGTTTCATCTACTCCATTGTTGATCCTCTGTACTTTATTCATTTCAGTTAATGTATTCTTCATTTCTGACTGGTTCTTTTTTATTTTTTCTGTTTTTATGTTTTCTATCTCTTTGTTGATGTTCTCACTAAGTTCATCTACTCTGTCCCTAATTTCATTGAACATCCTTATAAACAGTGTTTTGAACTCTATATCTGGTAGATTATTTGTCTACATTTATTTTAGGTTTCGTGTGTGTGTGTGTGTGTGTGTGTGTGTGTGTGTGTGTGTTTCTGGAGTTTTGTTCTGTTCTTTTATTTGGGACATGTTTCTTTGTCTCCTCATTTGGGAGCCTTCCTGTGTTTGTACCTATATATTAGGTATAACTTCTATGTGTTCCAGACATGGTAGAGTGGCCTATGTAGTAGGGTCTTGTAGGATACACTGGCACAGCCTTCCCAATTATCCAAGATGGGCACTCCAGCTGTGCCCTATCCCATATGCTGTGTACACCCTCCTGTTATAGTTAAGCCTTGATTGCTATTGGCACATCAATGGGAGGGACTTATCCCCAGTCCAACTGGCTGTGGACACCAGGGGCCCACTCAATGAAACAAGACTTACTCTTACTTCAGAGGTTCTGGTATTCAATCAGTCTTCCCCTTTAGTGTGTTGCTAGTGGGAGTGACTCTGCGGTACCCCAGGATGTGAAGGACAAGTTCAGCCACCACCTGTGTTCTGCTCGGGGCCACCCAGCATGAGCTGCAAGGAGATCTGCAGATGGCTGCTAACCATGCTGGTTTCAGAGGTGACCAGGAGAGGTCAAGCTGTGAACCAAGGCCAGCCACCATAGTGCCATACCTGGGGTCACTTAGAGAGAGGTACAGGACACACCAATGCCAAATGCTGTTTGTTTTCAAAGATTTTAAGAAAGTGTACAGCATGAGCCAAGACAGGTGTGTGTATGGGAAAGCCACTGGAAACAACTTGGGTGCACCCACAAGATAGGTGGGGCAGGTCTCAGGGAATCACCAGAGCAGAGTGAACAGTGTTAGCTAGGTTGATAGTGATTCAGATATGGGCCTGCGCGCCAGCTCTGTGGTGGAAAGGGCCCAGAAAGGGAACAATAGCCTCTGCCAGCACTTCTGCGTGGGAGAAAGCTGCCCCTCCAGTTCTTACCAGCATGCCAGACAATTCAGTTCCTCCCCAAATGTCTCCGGCTCCTTTCCAGATGCTGCCACAGTGCTGAGTTTTAGAGCAAATGAGTCTGACCAAGTGCATGTGGCCCTTTATGAGGAATGCCTGGGATTTTGCAGCCCTCTGTCTCACTCAGCCACAATCCATGCTATTTGTTTGTTTTTTAACCCTGACCCAAGTGTATGTTTATAGAGAGGAAGGGAGAGAGAGAGAGATCATCAATTTGAGAGAGAAACATCCGTGGGTTGCCTCCCATGGGATCGAACCCATAACCTAACTATGTGCCATGACTGGGAATTGAACCCATAACCTTTTTGGTGTACAGAAAAATGCACCAACCAATTTAACTCCCAGCCATGGCCCCAATGGTTTTTACAGCCAGAAGTTATAGGGACTTCCCTTCCTGGCACTGGAACCCTGGACTGGTGAGCTTGGAGTGGGGCTGAGACCTCTCACTCCTCAGGTGGGACCTCTGCAGCTGAGATATCCTTCCTAGTTTTTATCTGCCAAATCTGGATGTGGAACCAGTCCATTCTGAATCTCCACCTCTCCTACCTGTCTTGGTGTGTCTTCTTTTTATATCTTTAGTTGTAGGACTTCTGTTTAGCTAGTTTCAGGCCGTCTAAATGATGGTTCTGTAGTTTAGTTGTAATTTTGAATGTGGTTGTGAGAGGATTTGAGTACCCCATTTACCTATGCTGCCATCTGACCAGAACCTATAAATGTATATTTTAAAGGAAAGTAGGATTTATCCCAGAAATACAAGGCTGGTTCAATATTCAAATATCCAATATAATTCATCATATTATAAGTAGAGGAGAAATAATATGATAATATTAACAGAGACACAAAGTACATTTGCACATTTCAAAAACCGTTTTTGATAGAAACTCTCAGCAAACTGAAACCAAAGGGAACTTCCTTAACCTGATAGAGGGTATCTATAAAGTCTAATAGTAACATACTTAAGAGTAAAAGGATAAATTCTTTTCTGAAAAGATCAGGAAGAATAAAAGGATGTCCTCTTTCACTACATTTATTCAACATCACATCATAAATCTTAGCTGTTGCAATAAGGAAAGAAAAAGAAATTTTAAAAAGGCATACAGATTGGAAAGGGGAAAAATAAAATTGTCTCTATTTACAGATCAAATATTTGTCTGAGTAAAAACATGGAATGTAGAAACACACATACCAAAAAAAAAAAAAAATGTTCCTAGAACTAATAAGTGAATTTAGCAAGGTTATAGGATAAAAAGTCAATGTACAAAATCAGTTGTATTTCTATATATCAGCAACCAACAATTGGAATGCAACATATATAAACAGTACAATGCAGAGCACCCAAAAACTAAATAGCTAGGTATAAACCTAAAAAAATAAATGAAGAATATAGTATGCTAAAAACTGAAACTTGATAAATAAAAATCAAGTAGAATAGTGGTGATGTACTGTGTTCATAATCATAAGATGTTCAACATTATTAAGATGTCAATTCTCTCAAAATTGATGTATAGATTCCATGCAAACTCAATCAATATTTCAACAAGATTTTTTAACATATCAAAGAGAATAGCCAAAACTATTAAAAAAAAAAAAGAACTAAGTTGGAGGACTTACACTATGGGTTTTCAAGATTTATTAAAAGCTACAGTAAAAAGAACATATTTTCTATAAGTGGCTAGGCATATCAATTAATGAAATAGAATTGAGATCAGCAAAAGATATGCAAATATGATCAACTGAATTTTGACAAAGTTGCGAAGGCAATCCAGTGATAAAGATTAGTATTTTTAACAAACTGCATTAGAGTATATACATACACAAAAAAGAACCTCAGCCCATACCTTGCAAAAAACAAACAAAAACAAAACAAAACAAAAAACCTCAAAATAAATCATAGATCCAATGTAAAATATAAAACTAGAAAATCCATAGAAGAAAACATAGGATAAATCTATGTGACCTTGCATTAAATTGCAACAAATTCTTAGATAGAACATCAAAAGGATAATTTCTAAAATAAAAATATTGATTACATTGTACTTTATCAAATTTAAAAACTTTTACACTATAAAAATAATATAAAGGGATCAAAAGCAAATATTGAGAGAAAATATTTATAAATAGCATATCTGACAAAGGACTTGTATCTAGAATATATAAAGAATTCTCAAAACTGAACTATAAGAAAACAACTCAGTTTAAAAATGGATAAATTAATTTGAACAGACTCCTAAACAATCAAATATATACAGATAGTAAATAAGCTCATGAAAAGATGTTCAACATCATTAGTCATTAGGGAAATGAAAATTATAGCCACAATGAGCTATCACTACTTAACTACTAAGGTGATTTAAATTAAAAAAACAAACTGACAGTGCCAAAAAGTTGATGAGAATAGAAAGGATCTGGAGCCCTTATACTTTGGAAATGCAAAATATTATAGCCACTTGGAAAAACAATTTAGCTGCTTCTTATATGTACTATATGATCCAGCAATCTCACACTCAAAATTCTACCTAAGGAAGTAAAAACCTATATTCACACAAAAGCCTGTATGCAAATGTTTATAACTGCTTAATTCATAATCACCAAGAATTGGAAACAGCACAACTGTCCAATGCTGAAAGGATAAACATTCATACAATGCTATACTACTCAACAATAAAAAGAATCTAGTGGTACATGAAAAGCATGGATGAATCTCAAAGGCATTTTGCTAAGTCCAAGAAGTCAGACCCAAAGACTACAAACTATAGATTCCCTTTATATGATATTCAAGACAAAGCAAAATTCTAGGATGGAGAACAGGTCAGTGGTTGCCACAGGTTGGTGGTAAGGAGGAAAATATAACATGCAGCATGAAGACATTTTTTGAAGTGATGGAATTCTGTGTGTGTTGATTATGGTGGTAGATACACAACTCTATGCATTTGACAAAACCATCCACCACAAAGAATGATTTTTATAGAAAGCAAACTTAAAAGTGAAACAAAAATAAAAGGTCTTTCATTCAAAGGCGAAGATAGAATTGAAGAAAAACTGTCCATCCTCTTCACCCTACAGAAAGGGTCCTGACCCCACAAAAAAATCATTGTCCTACCAAGCCATCCCAGACCACCAAAGCCTCAGGCAAGCCATTTGGCTCTGCACTCCACAAAAGCATTTTGGGGGGATGGGAGAGTACACTTTAAGATAGAGTAATCAAATCTGATCTATCTTAACACCCCCTTTCCATGTACGAAGGCCCTGATAACAGACCAGCACTGCAGAATGTTTGAGCAAATGTAACTTTTTTCCTCTTCAATAGATTGAGGACTGGAAAGCCTATAAATGTGCTATTTCAGCTGTTTTAAGCAGCTTATTGTGAGAGTCTGGCCTCAAGACTCTGGATCCCTTCTTAATAACATTTAATGCTACCATTATGTAATTGAATCCATTTTGTCAGTGTAGTGGGAATATCATTAAACTGTAATTCATTTCACTGTCTTCTAGCTTTCAGACCCTCGAGTCCCAGAGTCCAGAACACTAGGAACTTGAAGCAGGGAGTGATCGTAATCCTTCCTCTTCACACACACACCCTCCTGGGCCAGGCTGGGTGTTTCCACGCTGCATTGTTATCCATTTCATTATCATCGAGACTCTGAGGTGCTTTAGGTTCACAGAGAGATCTGCAGGGTTCCTTGTCTTCTGTCATTGCCTTAAACTCCTTGATGCTGAGTGACAATCCCTGATTTGCTGAGTCTCAATCTGGGCCAGGAGCATTTTTGGAAATGCAATCATATCAGGAGACGGTACTTTTTACATCAGTTGCCCCCTCGACATTAAGTACTTGGCACCTTGCCACCTAACGCGCAAGTAGCCACATTATTATTGAAACCACATGTTCATTAGTAAGGTTGGCACCAAATCAACCTCTACTGTCCGAAGTTAATGTTATATTCCATTATAGTCCAGACAAGGGGACAGTGTAGGATACAGTTTGGGCATGAGAACAAACAGTCTTGTTTGATGAAATCTGAGTTTTCAACTGTTAGAAATATGATCCGGTTTCTATCTCGACATGTGTCTGCACTGATGTTTCAGAGAGGGACATGTTTTGAAAGAAAATACCATTCTTTCAGTGTTATCTTTGCAAAATTGTATTTAATTCTTTCCACCACTTGCAGGGATAACTGGAGTCTGCCAGCTTCTTGCTGTGCTAATCACTTCATCCCTGGAGATTCATGCAAGAGCGTTTCACTTAATATAAAGGAGTGACTCAGAATCATTGCTTTCAATTAAGAAAGGCTGAGAGAGTTCTGAGAACAGTGTTCTCTTCTTTTAGGGGTTGAAAGGAGGCGGGGTGATAGGATAGGGAAGGAGTGGGGGGGGAGGAAAGGAGAAAACGAATATCAGCAGAAAAGTGACTTGTGCACTCAAAATGAAATCATCCACGCCATGCTCTATTTTCATAAAATTTAATTCAGATTGCACAAGTTCTGAACCTTTCAGACATTGTTTATGTACAATGGGTATTTATTATCTTGCTCCATTCTGATAGAAAGACATGCTGGATTTTTAAAAACATTATTATTATTATTATTTATTCTCATGTGTGCATCTCACACATATGTCAGAAGGCTTGGATTTTCATGTATTTCTTACTGGAGAAGCAAATACTCTCTTTGCATGTGAACTGAACAAAGCTGCCAAAAGCATTTCTTTAAAGCCATTATTTGTGTTTATTTACAAGAGTTTCTAACAGCACAGCATATGTTCAAGTACCTTCTTGCTTATACATGGTAATCATAAAGCAGAATTTTACAAATTTAGAAACATACATTGTGGAAAATGAATTAAAGTATTTTTATATTTGCTGTTGGATATAATGTCATTGAAGACTAGATTCCCACCCCCCAAATGATCCATGAAGTATTGTAATTCTCCTATGTATGGTTAGGTCTATTATAATAAAATATTTTCAGAAATCTGAAGATGACCTAACCTCACCAGTTTCTTTCCAAAGCGGTCATATTCCAACAAAAAGTGAACAGTACTCTTAGATCAGTGTAAAAATATCAGTCAATAAACTATATCTGAGACTAGACCATCCTACTGAGAAATAATTTTGGGGGTTTCCTGAGAAGGGGATCTGAACCAGTGCTATATTTCCCAAAAGCAATGCAAGTATTTAGTCCTCAATAAACAAGAACACTAAATTGTGAGAAAAAAATTTTGAAACAGCTTTATATATTTTTTAAATTATTAAAGTAATTACATGGAAAAAAAGAGATTACATGTCAGAATATTTTATTTATATCTTCTACTATCTTCTACTTATTTATAGTGTAATTGTTACTTTTCTTTTGACATGTGTTGGAAGGCATAATCTTTATAGTGCTAGAGGCCTTCAAAGGTTTTCCTACAACTTATCCTAACAGGGACCTGGAAGGAAAGGTCCTTACCTACTTACTGAGCAGCATCCTCCCTCAGGCACCACCTCCATATACTGGATCTTCTCAGAGCTTCCAGCACTAACAGATCAAGTAAGGATTTCAGTGATTTACTCCTGTTATTTCATTTCACACATCACTTTAAAACAATTGGGTAGGAAAGCATTCTGCTTTTTTCTGTGTAAGCAAGGGGTTAACTCTGACAAACAATGTTCTAAATGTGCTCATTTATGCATGTGCCTGCATGTCTAGCTGAAGCCACTCTGCCCATGCTCATTTTCCATATGACCTTTTACAAGTAGCTAAGAAAGACACTATTGTTTCCTTGCATTTAGTGGGTTTGAAAGCATCATCCCCACAATTGAAAAGGCAAATCAGAGGAGGAATGCCTAAAGCAAAGATAAAGTATCCCCTTCCCACCAAAGCCATTTATCAAGTCAGTCACAAGATAGTGGCTGACTTAGAAATTGTGGCAATAACTGTGAGATGTGTAATGGAGTGGATAGTTCTAATATACTAGAGGCCTGGTGCACAAAATTCATGCACTGGGGGGGCGGTCTGGGAGCCCTCAGGGGATGTCCAACTGACAGCTTAGGCCCGCTACCCCCCATGGGGAGTGGGCCAAAGCTGTCAGCCCGACATCCTTACCATTGCCACGGAGGCAGGAGGGGCTCCCACTACTGCCGCTGCACTCGCCAGCCATGAGCCCAGCTTCTGGCTGAACAGTGCTCCCCCTGTGGGAGTGCACTGACCACCAGGGGGCAGCTCCTGCTTTGAGCATCTGCCCCCTGGTGGTCAGTGTGTGTCATAGTGACCGGTCGTTCTGCTGTCAGGCCAAAACCGGCTCTCCGGCAACCTCCGAGGGGTCCTGGATTGTGAGAGGGCACAGGCCAGGCCAAGAGAACCCACAGGTGCACGATTGAGGCCGGGGAGGGATGCGGGAGATAGGCCAGCTGGGGAGGGACCGTGGGAGGGCTCCAGGGCATGTCTGGCCTGTCTCGCTCAGTCTGGATCAGCTGGACCCCAGCAGCAAGCTAACCTACCAGTTGGAGCATCTACCCCCTGGTGGTCCCTGGATGTCATAACAAGCAGTTGAGTGGCCTTAGCACATCATTAGCATATTACACTTTGATTGGCTGAATGGCCGACCAGATAACCAGACACTTAGCATATTAGGCTTCTATTATATAGGATGATGTAAATGCATCATAACAGAGGCTGTGTAGTAAGGCCTAAGATGTCCCCTCTATTAAAGAAATCGGGACCATATTATCACGCCCTCATTCTGCGAACATCTCCAGCCTTTCTCTAGCCCTAAGAAGTCTTTTGTGGGTTCCTAGGTGACGAAATTTCTGCCAACAACCCTGAGGGCCTCTCTGATGAGACACTGCCGACAGACATAGCACTGGCTTATCTGACTCTCAGATTTATTTTGTTTTGCTCATTTGTGCATTTCTTACAGTGGAATCTGTCTGACATGCTAGACTTGGACTGTTTCACATTGACAAAAAGATCTGAGTCTCTAGGCCCCCCAGCAAGACAGCCTCTGCAAGGCCTCCTGGGAGATCTGACAACTGCCCATGGGGACCATGGAGAATGGACCCGTCGTCTCCTCGGACAAGCAGTTGGCAGGAGTCACACGTTTCCCAAGATTTAGGATCCAGGCAACACTGTGACGGTGTCCAGGGTGACTGATGTCCGTGGTGGGCAGACCCCAGTGGTCCCACTTCCTGGTGTCCTGCCTCGTGTGGACGCTTCCTCTTGAGTGTGGGAGAGGCCGTGGTTGCTCCTAACAGCCCATCTAGGGAACTGGGATGGGGCTTCCTCGGTTCCCTGGGGCCTGTCCGGCTCGGTCGTGGCAGCCATGGTGGGAGGCCCCATTGGGGACTGGAGAAGCCGTGGCAAGGAGCTGGGTGGTCTCTAGAACCTCAGGGGGTCTCTGTCCACAGCCAGCACGCAGCTGGGCCTCTAGTCAGACAGTCCCCAGGACGGGTCCTGCCAGCGTCCTGATGACCGTGGGCCAGAAGGCTCCCTGCTTGCTGCAGCCTTGCGCAACGTGTGGGAGCTGGAGCAGGGAAGCTGCCCGACTCTGATCACAGGATCTGTGAGACCCAGGCCTGCTGTTGGCTGAGTGCACGGGGGGTTTACTGCCCCCGCTGCCCTCCACCACCACCTCCCCTCTCGTATAGCACTGCTGTCTGCCTGCCCAGCTCCCGTGTTCCTGCACCGCTCGGTGTCCGCCCCCCGTGTACTCCTGAGTGCACCTCGCTTTCTGAAGTGCTGGCCCACCACTTACTCTCCACTTGCTCGCTCATTGGCCACAGAGCCTCTGACCCCATCACCCGCGGGGCCAGTTTCCACAGCAGCGCACGCTGATAGACTTGCAGTTCTGTTGGTGGGGTCACAGCAGCGGCACTGGGTGTGACAGGTACGTCTCTGCCCAGGGGCTCCACGTCCAGCCTCTTCCTTCAGCAATAACAGCCGAGCCCCTCACACTTCCTCAAGTCCTCCTTCTGCCTCTCTCACTTCGTGCAAGGACTCCCGCAATCACAGAGGCCCAGGGATTCAGGGCACCCTCCTGCCTCAGTCAGCTGAGGCGCCATCGCAATTCCACCCGTTTAGCTTTGCGTGTCGCCCTGTAACACCTGGGGACGGGATGCAAATGTCACGGGCGGTTTTTCTGCCTTCACACATTGCGAGTAAGTTCAAACAATGGTCTGAGGCCTCCCTGAAGCCTGGGGTTCACCCTCCAGGGGATGTACACCCTCAGGAGACCCCGAAACGCACAGAATGCTCACATCTAAGGGCTCTGTTCCCCCAGCCCCCTGGCACTGGGCACGCCCTGAGGATATATTTTAAGGGGGGACATTTAATGGTTCACAAACCACATCATAAAGACGACAGCTGGGTCCGCCTTCTTGAGAAAATGTCTCCCAGTTTGGCCTTCACTCTTATTCTCCTCTCACAACCTGAAGGGGTTGGAGGTACAGCTGCGATGATGAGCTGAGCAGTGAGAGCGCGGGAGCCCCTCAGAGCTGGTGCCAGGCCTGCAGGGCGGGGAGCAGGGGGGCAGCCACTGCATCACAGCCCCCAGCAGCAGTCGCTTCAGGGGCTCCCCTGGGTGACTCCCAGGCCTGCCTCAATGGTCTCAATGGGAGTCCCAAATTCCCCAATAAATCTCCAAACAAAATGAATTTTAATGGCTTTAATTAGCCTTAATAGATTATTCCTATTAGTATCTGCTCCTTTTGTGAGGTTGTTGAGGAAATACTTAGAGAGGAACAAACCAACAGGCCAATGAGGGAAACGACTGGTTCAAAATCTTTTGAAATTAATTGCCTGTGTGCTATCTACTCACATCTCCTTCCGTGTGCAGTGTTCACACTTCATCTGGAGCGGGGCGGGTGGGGGCCCGGCTCAAGGGACCTGGAGGAAGCACGGGGAGAGCAGTAACCGCTGGCTGCCCCTGACACTGCTGGTGGTATCCTTTCTTCCTTGTGGAGCATCTAGAGAGGGGAAGCGGCTACAGTGCCCGAGGCCGAGTTCCAGGAGGTCGGCAGCGCTGTCAGTATCGTGCTGGTGGAGCTGGTCCATTGGTGCCTGGCCTGTCCTCTGGAGATTGACCCTGCAAGACTACTAAAGGAGCCAGTCCCCAGTACTGGCCCGCCTCCGCCACTGATTGATTGGAGTCTGAGGGCCAAGAGGAGGGACCAAGTTGTCTGCCTTCCGCCGGCCCACTCACCAGTCCCTGCTGCCATGGATTCATCAGTGCCTGAGGGACCCCGGTTCCTCTGTTAGCCATCCTCTGATCAATGGAGCCTGCTGTTCCATCTCCAAGAGGTCAGCAGTTTAGCCCACTTGCCTGCTGTATGCGCAGCCTGGCATTCAGTCGAGTCTTCGGTCGTTTTGGATGTTACGACCCTGGCTCTTTATATATATAGACTAGAGGCTCGGTGCATGAAAATTCATGCACTGGAGGGGATTCCCTCAGCCCAGCCTGCCCCCTCTCTCAGTCCGGGAGCCCTCAGGGGCAGGAGGCTACTCGGCAATCAGGGGAAGGTGATGCCCCATCATACCTCTGCTGCTGCCGCTGCTGGCCCTGGTTACCTGCACCTTGGGTGGCCCTGGGCAGCTGGGGGCTGAGGGGACTGGGGGATTCTGGAGTTAGGCATGTGGAGTGGCCAGGCCCACCAGGGGGCAGACCCGGCCTTGCCACACACCTGCCACCCCAGTGGGGCTGAGGGGACTGGGCACCGCCATCTTGTGGCTGTGGGAACTGTCATCTTTGAGGGCGGGGCAGTAAATTAGCATATTCCCTCCTTATTGGCTGTGGGCGCCACCTTCTTTGTGACAGCGTGAGGTCAATTAGCATATTCCCTCTTTATTAGATAGGATAGCTCATATGCTTTCTTAGCCCCCATTTAGGACCTTATACACTCTTTTCAGACCATGTAATTTTGCTTTCAAGAAAAAATGGAGTCTATGTCCATGTGGCTCACTTGGCTGAGCTGGCACTAAAGTATACTTCACTTGTCATTTCAGATAGATGATATAGATAGATGATAGAGAAATGATAGATAGATAGATAGATAGATAGAGCATTCCAGCTGATGGGAGATAGGTTCTGATAAGTAGGCAAGTTCTGACTTCACACATAAACTATTTGTGGTAGCAATTTTCCAAAGATAGTCCAAACAATCCCACTCTTCCTTGTATGTACATGTTACTCCTCTCATCAAGAGATGGAATATATTTCCCCTACCACTGAATTTTGGCTGGCCCTGTAACTGCTTTTGAAAGGAATTCTAGGGACAAAATAGGCAAGATTAGGGAGTCTTAGGAATAAAGAGGGTCCATGGGGGAAAAATGCATAGGTGAGGGCTTGGAGCTACCAGAAGGTATACATTCACAGAGGATAAAAAAAAAAGTCACAGAGTATGGGGATAAAGAAAACATACTTTCACAGAGGATAGAGAAATGTCGACAGATGCTGGAAAAAGGAAAACATGTTCACAGGAGATAGAGGAATGTTGCAAGATAAGGGGGAGAGGAAGGGGGCACCACGTAGTATTTGGACTTTGAAGCTGATATTCTGCAAGAGTGACCAATTAGAAAAGCACAGGGCCATAAAATGGGGAAGGGGTCCAATTAGAAGGGAGCATGAAAAGACAAAGAACTACAGTATTTATAAACCTTAGAAAAAGGGGCTTAGTGGGTTACCCCCTTAGGAACCCTTTCATACGTAGGAGTCTATATTTGCTTCCAATAAATTTCCACCCTCTTACTAACAAGTCCTTTTAGTCCACGAATTTATTCTCAAACTTCATGAGGCAAGAATCCGCAAGGGGGAGATACGTTCCCTGAACCCCACATTTCACTTTGACCAATACAACATGGGAGGATGTTCTGGGACTTCTAAGCTCAGGCATTTATAAGTTCTGGCACCTTCTGCTTCCTTTCAAAAGCCTTGAGTTGCCATGATAAAAGCCCAGGATACCCTGCTGGAAAAAGTGGTCATGGGGATAGGTTCTGAAAGCTGAGATACCAAGTGAAGAGTGATATCATGGAGGAGCACCATCCACAGCTGCAACAACTACCATTTTGTGAAACTGCTTGAGAAATGCCAAATAAGAATAGAAGAACCACCCAGCAGAGGAAACACAAAATAAAATGATTGTTGTTTTAAGCTGCAAAGTTTTGGAGTGGTTTCTTATGCCATAGTTGATAAATGAAACGGTATTCTCCCAAGCAACATTTTTGTCTATTTTGGCAAAATAACAGCTCCATATTTTAAATAGAATGCAACTTGGTTTTTTGTTGTTTGGAGTGAGATGAGTGGAAATTGAACATCAACTAGTTCTCATACAATAATATTTGAATGAGTTACATAGAAACATCTAAATTAAATTACTTTAAAAATAAAAAGGATTTGTCAAATAAGAGAGAAAGGATTGGCACAGTGTGTTTAGGAATTCCAAAAAGCATTTTAAAGAAATCCTCATATGCTTGGTGAATATACAATGAGGTATATTATCATGTTTTAAAAGTATCCATTGATACCTATTCTGTGGAGTCTTTTATAAATGAAAGAATATTGGATTTTGTCAAATGCCATTTTTGTATCTACAGAGATAATTGTAACTTTTTTCATCTTTGGCTTTCCTAATATTGAATGAACCTTGCATTCCTGGAGTAAACCCAACATGGTTAAGATGTAATATTTTAATGCTGTTAAATTCCACCTGCTAATTTAAGATTTTTTAATCACAAATAATATGTGAGATTATTCTGTCATTTTCTTTTTTGATGTAGCCTTTGGCCAGGTTAGGGGTCAATATCTCATTTTATAAAACACCTCAAATTTCTTTAGTAACTGCTCTTACCTACAAAAAAAATATATAAACAAACAGGACGAAACGATTAGAGTTGGGCATTAAACAAAGTTCTACTTTTGGAAGTGGTGAGTTACTTGTCATTTAAGAATTCAAGAAGGCA
This sequence comes from Plecotus auritus, assembly GCF_963455305.1. Lineage (NCBI taxonomy): Eukaryota > Metazoa > Chordata > Mammalia > Chiroptera > Vespertilionidae > Plecotus > Plecotus auritus. Next base: position 94,837,855 of record NC_137772.1, on the reverse strand, counting down.
CTGAATATTGACAGAGTTTTGATCACCAGAAGGATATCAATTGGACAGTTGTCAAAGTGCCTTTTAAAAAAACAGACTTTATTTTTTAGAGTAATTTTAGATTTACAGAATATTTGCAAGGTAGTATAGAGAGTTCCCATATACCCCACAATCAGGTCCTCCTGTTATTAACATTTCACTAGTCTGATAACATATATTAATCTGATATATTTGTTATAATTAACTAGAGGCCTGGTGCATGAAAGGGGGTGTGTGTCCCTCAGCCCAGCCTGCACCCTCTCCAATCTGGGACCCCTCGAGGGATGTCCGACTGCCTGTTTAGGCCCGCGGGATCGGGCCTAAATGGGCAGTTGGACATCTCTCTCACAATCCAGGACTGCTGGCTCCCAACCATTTGCCTGCCTGCTTCCTGATTGCCCCTAACTGCATCTGCCGGCCAGCCTGATCACCCCGTAACCACTCCCCTGCCAGCCTGTTCGACGCCTAACTGCTCCCCTGCTGTCCCAATTGCCCCCAACTGCCCTCCCCTGCTGGCCTGGTCACTCCTAACTGCTCTCCATTGCCAACCTGGTCACCCATAACTGCCCTCCCCTGCAGGCCTGGTCCCCCCAACTGCCCTCCCCTGATGGCCTGGTCACCCCTAACTGCTCTCCCCTGCAGGCCTGGTCACCCCAATTGCCTTTCCTGCAGGCCTGGTCTCCCCCAACTGCCCTCCCCTTCAGGCCTGGGTCCCCCCCAACTGTCCTCCCCTACAGGCCTGATCACCCCCAACTGCCCTCCCCTAATGGCCTGATTGCCCACAACTGCCCTCTCATGCAGGCCATCTTGTGGCTGCCATCTTGTGTCCACATGGGGGCAGCCATCTTTGACCACATGGGGGCGGCCATCTTGTGTGTTGGAGTGACAGTCAATTTGCATATTACTCTTTTATTAGATAGGATAAACCCATATTGACATATTAATAACTAAACTGCATGTTCTATTTAGATTTGCTTATTTTTTACCCAGGATCCCACATTACATTTATTGTCTTGTCTCTGGGCTTCTCTTTGTTGTGACAGTTTCTCAAATATTCCTTATTTTTGATGACCTTGACAGTGTAGAGGAGTAGCTGTCAGGTATTTTGTAGATGCCCCATCATTGGAATTTGTGTGTGGTTTTTCTCAAGATAAGACTAGGGCTATGAGATTTTAGGAGGAAGATCAAAGATGAAAGATGACTCATTGTATCATATCAAGGGTACATACTGTCTACATGATTTATGACTGTCAATGTTGGCCTTAATCACCTGTCTGAGGTAGAATTTGTCAGATTTCTCCACTGTAAAGTTTCTCTTCCTTTCCCTTCCTACCTTGATTCCATACTGTACACGAAGGAAGTCACTGTGTACAGTTCATCTGTAAGAAATAAGAGTTATGTTCATTCTCCTTGAGAGGGAGAGAAATATCTACATAAATTATTTGGAATTCTTCTCCATGGAAGCCAAAGTGCCTTTTAACTTGAGCTTTTATAATACTATGAATTCAACTGAGGGATCCCATTACCTCCACCGATGTTCTTCCTGGTTAAATGATTTCAAATATTTTCTAAGACTCCTAGGTAATTATCAGTACACTAGAATCCCAGTGCATGAATTCATGCACCAGTGGGGTCCCTCGGCCTGAAACCAGCTCTTCAACATCCCTTGAAGGGTCCTGGATTGCGAGAGGGTGCAGGCCAGGCTGAGGGACCCCACCAGTGCACAATCGGGGCTGGGGAGGGACACAGGAGGTTGGCCGCCAGGGAGGGACTGCAGAAGGGCTCCAGAGTGTGTTCAGCCCATCTCACTCAGTCCCAACTGGCCAGACTCCAGCAGCAAGCCAACCTACCAGTCAGAGCATCTGCACCCTGGTGGTCAGTGCACATCATAGCAAGCAGTTGAGCAGCCTTAGCATATCATTAGCATATTATGCTTTGATTGGTTAAATGGTTGACCAGTAGATCAGACAATAGGCTTTTATTATATAGGACATGTAGATTTCATATTTCACCTTGATTGTCAGACAAACTATTAAAAAGTCAAATAAATGGTTTATTATTTAACATAATGTAAACACCACTCTTTCTTGGTGACAGCATCAATACTAAAAAATATACATAGAGAACCCCACAAAAAGCAATCATAGTCTGGGGAAAAGAGTTCTGTAACCCTTTTACTTGCTACTGCAAGGCAGTTTAAGCCATCCAAAGACATAAAAATAAAAAGAAATCACCAATTGGTATTTTATTTTGTTGTTTTAGAAGCAAGAATTCAACTATAATAACTCCATAAATTTCTAGCACTTAAGTAAACTACTAATTTTGAGGCAGAAAGCCAGTATTTAACCATAGAGACATAAGCCCATACAATAACTTGATGTTCTAGAAATATCTCTCCCTTTTGACACCAGAGCTGTTAGATGAGGGCTCTCCATGAGAGTAGAATAAAAGATGTCAAAGGCTAAGAGTCCAATCATGAATTTCTTAAGGAGAAGACAAGATCCTACAAGGTTTGGAGTTTACAGCTGTCTGTTTCATGCCAAAAGACACCAGACACGAGAGGAGGGAGTCTGAATAAGTAGAAGAATGTTACTTTCAGAGAAATGGTGATTTCAGACCCAAACATTAAGTAGTCCTATCCCCCTGGAGAAAAGGCTAAAGTAAAGTTATAATTATTTATGGTCTGATCATTCACTATCAGGCGTGGGTGGCTGGGTAAACTCAGGATAAAGAAGATAGTTATTATGCTTTCCTTCTTTAAAAATAAGGATAGAAAGAACTTTAAAAATAAGGATAGAAAGAACTTTTGTAAAAAAGAAAGATTGAATACTTTTGCCAAAAATAGAAAAATTATAGTAGATTTAACAATATTCATGTGTGTGCAAGTGAGCATGTATTGACAGTAAGAGGGTCTTTATTGTCTGTTTTAAGATAAGTTCAGGTATACCAGTGATGGCATTATAATTATAATAGTACTAGAGGCTCAGTGCATGAATTCATGCATGGGTGGGGTCCGACCACCCTGGCCTCAATCAGGGTGGATCGGGGCTGAGCTTGTCGGGAGGAGGAGATGGTAGGAGGTTGGCTGGCCAGCCTATCCAGATCAGGGCCCAATCAGGGCCCCCCTGATCAGGGCCGGGCCATCTGTGGGGAGGGGTGGGGGGTGATTGGCCAGTGGGCCCTGCCCCGGATTGGGGTTGGAGGGCCAACTGGGGTCGGGGCTGGCCATGAGGTGGGGCTGTGGGCAGTGGGCTGGCCGGCCCTGCCCCCAAATGGGGTGGGTGGGGAGTGCCAATCAGGGGCCAACGGCCTGGGGGAGGAGCTATGGGTGGTTGGCCCACCGGCCCTGCACCTGATTGGGGTAGGGTTGTTGATCTGGGGTGGGGCCAGGTGGGGGGTGGGGCTGCAGGAGATTGGCCAGCTAGCCCCACCCCCTTTTGGGGTGGGGTGACCATCATGGGCGGGCCAGTGGGGGAGGGAGGGACTGTGGGCCTATCGTGGTGGGGTGGGCTAGTCAGGGGTGGGGGGGGGGTGGGGGAAAGGGAGGGTCATTTGGCCAGCAGGCCCCGCTCTTGATCTGATCGGGGTAGGAGAGTCCGATCAGGAAGCGGCCCCAACCCCTGACCCTCCCCCCCACCATCAGTTCGCTGGCCACAGTGTGGGTCATAGTGATCGGTTGTTAGGTTGTTATGGCCATTATGGTAGCTGCCTTTATATATATATAGATATTAATTTGTTAGCACTTTACAATTAGAAGTGTATTTTGCCATTTATTATATTTACATTTCAACCCATGCATTATAAAAGGATGTTATGTTATTCCCATTGTACAGCAAAGGAGACCCTATGAGGTTAAGTAACTTACTCTAAGTTTCAGAGTTGGAACCCCAGCTCAACAGGAACCTGGTTCTTTGAATTTCTGACCCTGGAACCTTTCCACTGTACCATCCTGCTTTTCATTCTATGTGTTTGCCCCAGTCCAAAAGTTTGGTATTCCTTCTGGTGAGATCCTGAACCTGGTTCATTAAAAGATGAGTAAATATATACTAGTATATGTATATGTGTATACACACACAATAATTGCATCATCTCTATATTGGCCAAAATTTTGACAATGTTTACTTTCAATAGCTTGTATTAAGAAAATGAGAGTTTTTATTTATTTTCAGTCATAAATAATAAAATAATGAAAATGATTTTTTAAATATTCACTGTGCCCCAACCCTCATACACTATTATGACTTAGGGGGATGCTAAATTTCCCCTCCATTATGACTCACAATGAACCTAAGTTTTCTCCTCCTAACAAGAAAAAACAAAATGGAAAGTAGAGGCCACTTATCTGAAAATGTACCTGACATTTGTGTTTATTCTGACACATTAAAAGTGATGCCAAGAAATATCAAAACACAGCAAACATACTTTATTAGGGCATGTTAAGGCATGTCAAAAGTCCTCAATCCACAAACTTGTTATCCAAAATATATAGAAGTCAAGAATGTTTATAACATGCAAAATGATGTTGGGAATTAAAGTAATTTTTCCAGATAATTTAAATGTAAAAGCTTCCTCACCCTTATTTTGCTTGATATTTTGGTCCAAATTAGCTAGGTGTCTGCCTTCGTTCCATACCTGACTTTGGAAACTGAAGAGCCTTTATAAGCAATGGTTGATGTCAACACTGAGCTTAGAACCACATTGCTGACTGAACTAGAACAGGCTTACCTGACATAAGTACTTATATTAGTTCTTTCCCTAAAAAGAATAATGTCAGTCTCCAGCTTTCTAACATAGTCATCAGAAAAATTCAAGGTGAAAAATGCCTTATTAGTCCATCTTGTCCATAACATCACAGGCATAAGAACACCTCCTGTAGCATACGCCACATATTTTCCCTGAATGTAAATGACTCCAGCACAGAGATCCCATCTCATCCTTGGGGACTCCGTACCACAACTTAATATACCTCACAGTCAGTATTTGCTACATGCCCTTGACATTTTTCTTCACATCCCTTCATGACTTTTTGTCCTACTCACCTGAGCATCTTTACTATGATTTATATGTCTTCATTGTCCCCAGCTAGATAATAACAACAGCTAATAATTAATGGGCATTTACTATGAACTTAGCATTTTAAAAGTGTTTTAAATATATTAATGCCTTTAATTCTTACAACAAACCTATTGGGTAGCAAGGTACAATTATTTATTGTTTCCATTTTGTTGGTACTGAAGTTGAGGCACAAGAGGATTTATGCTTCACAGCCAGTAAAAGGCAGAATCAGGACTTGTAGTCTACAATCTAGCTCCAGAGTGTGTTCTGTAACTAACACCTCTGCACAGGTTCCGTTGACTGTCTGGTTCACCTGGACACCACAGGTGTCATTTTTCCTCATAAATGAATGCCTCTATCATTTTCTTTTGCAGGAAGTATAAGATGATCCTTCAGTTCATTTTATTATATAATAATTAAAAGACTGGTCTTATCAACTGAATCCTCTGTATCCATGCAAAAAATTTAAAATCTGGTCTTCTGAATATAATTTTCACAAAGGCTCCCTTAACAGAATAACAATAATGAAAACAACCATATTTCTTCTTTACCCAAACTTCTCAAGAAAACTGCCTGATAGACCACTTGGCCACTGTAATTATTTCCCCAAAGCTTGTCAAGGCTGAAAGGTACCTTTATTTTTCCCACTAAGCTGTATTTTTAAGAACTTTATTCCAAGTCATGGTTCTCCTTGTTTCTTATCCCAAGTTTTCCACATTAATAACAATAATAACTAGCATCAACTCAAACTTAGAATGTTCCAGGCACTCTTCCAACCACTTTACAAGAATTATAAACTCTACAACCCTATGCAATAGATATTATTATCATAATAATGTACATTTTATACATATGAAAACTGACACCCAGAGGGTTAAACAACTTGCCAAAAGTCACACAGCTAGTAATGGGCAGATCACTATCTTCTGTATTAGTCCTTGGGGCTCCACAAGCATACTTCTTACTAACTCTTTATTTCCTGTGGCACAGATGGTAGCATTCACCAAATGTTCACCTTGCAGTTCGGACAGGACATGTTACTAGTTATAATCTATAGAATATGACAGAAAAAAAATGTGTGAAAATTAGTTCCGTTGTGCCTATGTATCAGTGTGTTGAGATGGTGATATCATACGATGGAGAGAGCTTGGACCACAGAGCCTAGAGAACTGCTCTCAGGATTACCTGACCTGCATTAGACTTTATGTGGCAAGAAATGAGTCTTTATTTTATTAAATCATAAGATGTAGACATTTATCTTAGTGAAATACAATCTTAGTAGTACGCTGATCTTCCTCTTCTTCCTATTTCTCTGCTGGCTATAATCTTATATCTGGAATTTGGGTTTTCAGAATATAATTTATTGGGAAGGAAAAGATTTAAAAGTTTCTTATTCTACCAGTAAGCAATGGGACCATTGATTTAGTGAAAATAGAAGGTATATTTTAAAATGTTGGTCTTATATATGAATAGAAATACTCTTAAGAATAACTAATCCTTAAATTCTATTAATGCTATTTAATTAACCAATTCATAAAAGTCTCTAATAAATTAACACTTCATTTTCAAAACGTCAGTATTCTTATTCAACAAGACATGTCTTAAGCACTGACTATAGGCACTGAGTTCAAAGTAGAAAGAACAGTCAAGGAAGAAAGAAAGTATGGAACAGTTTTGCTTAACAGAATAAAAAGTTCTATAGAGCCAAAATGGAGAGTTTCTTGCATGCAAGCTAAGGAATTTGGACCCTTTTCTATAACCAGTGAGGAGTGCTGAAGGTTTTTGAGGAGAAATATGTGAGAGTTGTTCTTAAAAAAACCACACACATAATTTGACAGCTAAGCATAAAATAAGTTGTGCAGGTAAACAGGAGGCTGAGAGCCCAATAGAGAAGTTATTGCTGATCTGAAATGAGGGAAGGTTTGCAGAGATATTACAGAAGAGAAAAAAAATCAATAAGATTTTGATGTACATTCAGATGTGAGCAACAGAGTGGAAGGAAAAGAGCAAAGATTTCTTTAAGATTTAGAAGCTGGAAGACAGGCAGGATGTTGGTTCCATTAATACACAAAGGAACACAAGAAAAGAAGCAATTTTGGAAGAAAAAAATTATGTATTCAGCTTTATTATCCTATCAAGGCATTTGATGTCTATTTTAATACTGCATTTCACTAAAAAGCTGGGAAGCTTTCTTTAGAGATGTGTACTCAGAAAAATTATTGTATGTTGTTTTTCTCTCTTCTTGAAATTCACTCTCCTGCTCTAATAAGCTCTCCTATTAGTCAGGGCCTAACTCCAATGGTAAGTTCTCCCAGAGCCAATATTAACCACTCTACACCCCTTCCCTCCAAGGCACTTCCTCCTACTGGCACCGAACCATGCACATGCCTTGCACCTGGACTGGAAGTCTCTAGAAGACAGAAAAACAAGAACATATGTTTCCCTTGATGCCTTGATTTCATCATGATTATATCATGATTATGGCAAATATAAAGACAATGAAACTGTTGCTTTGATGGGGGAGGGGTTGGTTAATATTCATATGTTTGTACTATGGCATTCTTATGCCTGTTAAAATACATACCAATATTTGATAAATATTAAAATTTAAGCACTGTCAGCATGTCTCTCTCATATGTAATTTGCTTCAATAATTGAAAAATGCCATGTGAATTAACATAAAATATTAATGCAAAATAGGTGGTCTCTCCCTTGTTGACCAAGATGCCACCATTAACCCCACTGATGTATTTCAACAGTCGAGGATAAGGAATGGCCATCAAATATAGGTTTAACCAATGGCAAAATGGACACACAGGGAGAACTTCTCTTGAAGCCTCAGCAGTACCAGAAAGAAAGCATCCACTTCCCATACCCAGATCCTTGGTCCCTTCCTTCTGAACTCTAAAATGTTTGCACCACCTAAGAGATCATATGAAGCATATTTCATGTTATCTGAAACTTCGGAGAGATAAATTTATCTTCTCTCTCTTTGGCTATAAAAACGAAATGCAAAAGTGAAATAAGCAACCTGAATAACTATTAAAAGCAAAGTTGCTTTAGAATCCAACGCCAATTTTCCTGAGACAGGACTCAGATTCACCACTTCTTCCCCAGACATCTAAAATTAGGCTCAGAGCCCATTTCTAAATTCACTCAGAAGAGCCAAAGGGTTAAGAGATGATCCCGAAAGCATAATATGGCATTTCAAATTACTCTATTTCCAATGAAATGCAGTGTTTATTATTTAGATTTTTTTCCCTTCCTGCCCTCCTTCCCCCAATCCAACATGAATTCTTTTTTTTTTTTTAAACAGGAGAAATAAATTTCTATCTTAATTTAATCACACAACTAGCATAAAAATGAACTCAATAAATAAAATTGCCAAAAGGGTAAAATGATAGGATTCCCTCTTAGCCAAGTTTTCTGTCTAAAATTAGACTGCCTTTCAGGATTTACTGCTGTTATTAAGTGAACGTCCTTTTGACAATAAAGCAGTGCTTCTTGGATGTGGAGTGCTATGGAGCTCGGGCTAAAGTGCTCAGTGATGTACGACTTTGTTAGACTCCAGGGACCTCACTGTCTCAATGCTATAGTCTGTTCTTTGTTCACCAGATGAAGACGCTGCAGTGGGATACACAGTTCAAGACCAGCACTTGGAGAAGGATGAGTGTAAGGACGTACAGTACCTTGTTTCTGCCATGCTAACATGATGAATTACAGTGTATTAAGAAAGTGTTGACACATGTGGGAATAAGCTCTTGACAGGCTTGCCAGTAATTAAGGCACATTGTATGTAAAGTCACTACAAAACATTGCAGTCTGGTTCTTTGTTCAGAGTCTTCTGCCAAGTGGCGTTATTCATAAGCTTGATGGAAAATACTTGTATCTACAAAATCTTTGTGGATCACTGGATGATGAGGGCAAGAAGGAAGAGAGATTGGATTTTATAAAAGCTTAAAATGTTCCTGCAGCTAGATAGGTTCCGTAATGGTTTTCCTGCTGCTCCAGAGGGCTGTACATTTTAAAGATAAATGACTTAGAATGGACAGGGACATGACAGGATTTAGGGGATGCTTGGGAAAGACAAAGGTTTCTGCTCTCCATTCTTTCCCAGATCATTTATCCCCATTGCCTCCACCATTAAAGTTCAATGGAAAAACAGAGAACTGCAGAATAGACGAGTGCTTTGCGTCACATTCCTAAGCCCACCTGGCTCCTCATCCTTGGCTGCTTCCAAGAAACTGGGCTTCCTATTTGTAATAATAACCAAGTGCATCTACAACTGACAAGCCAAAGCCTATAGCTGGACTTCAGAGCAGAGCTGTCAAGGCCCTTTGCAATTGGCTTCCAACCATCTACACAGTCTCACTCCCCAGCCCCACACAGACCTCAGCACCCAGCCCCCAGCCAGGAGCTGTAAGCCAAGTCATAGCTCAGTTACGGTTCTTGCTGTCCAACAAGGTTTGGAACATTTATGATTTGCAAGGGCTGTATTGCATGTAGTCTGGCACTTTGAAACCTATTTCCTAATAAATTGTTTTATTGAGTGATAAGAAATAGAATTGACATCCAGGCCAGGTGTAATGGAAATTCTTGAAACTGCACATCACTAGAAACCAAACTAAACCTCTCATTCCCTAGATAGTTCATGTGAACAATAGCTTCATACTGAGTACTTTTCACTAGAAAGCTCTCATCCCAAATTGCATCACAGTAAGGGACTGATATTCAGACTGGACACCTGGCGAACAGTGGTGAAGCGCAAGCTCTGTCCCTCTGCTTAAAGGGCCAAAGCACAGACTGAAGGTGGAAAAGGCTTTCACTTGCTCAGCTTATCCTGCCAAGGGATCCCTGGCTTCCACTTCCTTGGCTGTTGAAATGAGCCAAAAAGTTAGAACTCTATAACCTAGAGGCAGTGAGCCTCTGACAATGGCTGAAACTGGCTGCATGTTAGAATCACCTGGGGATCATTAAAAATATATGCCAGAGTTTGAGAGATAATTTCCAATGCCTCCTGGATGATTCTAACATGCAGGCAGGATAGAGGGCCACCAGCTTAGGGGGATGGCTTAAGTTCTATTAACCACAGTGGCAACAGATACTCCATAAAGAGACCTCTTCAATGCAAGGTGAACATTTGTCATAAACTTTGCACATTGTGTTCAGGTGCCTGCCGCTCACTGTATTCACATCTACTGTCTTACTTCAACAAAAGATGATTCATTGATTTTAAGTTATGAAACTATACAGACAAAATTAGAGAAATACATATTCCATGCTCAATATAGAAAATTTGCAAAACAAAGTATGAAGAAAAATATAAAATCCCAATCCATGCCGACCAAATATAAATCACTTTATTTTTTGAGGTCTTTATTTACAATGTCTTTTCTATAAATAATAGCATGCATATGTATTTTGTTTAAAAAATGGTATCATATATGGTTAGACAGCAACAGCTTATTTACGTCATTGAAATGATTGGTTCCTTGAAAGTTTGAAAGAACTTACTATTGAACTCTATGGTTCCAAAATGTTTTTTGGATATAAATCTTTGACATTAAAATGTTTTTCATGATATTTGTCTGTATAACATATTTTTTCATATTTGTCTGTATAATATATTGACTTATAGAGTCAATCTTGATCAATTCATACTTTTCTAAGAAAATAGTACATTTATTTGGACATTTCCATTTTATTGGCACAGAGTTTAATATAGCATTTTCTTATGTTCCTGGTTATATTATTCTTAACAGGACTGAGGCAGGTGTTGCTGGCTGGAATAGTAAGTCATAATCTCTGGGGGGGGGGTGCATTTTTAGAGCACCTGCCCCACTAACATCCCAGTACTCTTGCCCTACCCCACTTACCCTTTGCCCTGGCCATTGTAGAGGACCACTGAAGTGAAATGAGATCAACTATTGAGAGTTGCACTTTACACATGCAAATGTCAAGAATTCATAAAAAAAAAAAAAAAAAAAAAAAAGAGTGATGAGAACACCGTGTGGCACTCCTTCCCCAAACCTTCTTTTAGTGCAAGAGCCTCAAACATCACTAGAACAGCATTACCATCATCTGGCTTGCCAATAAGAAACATGACTTGAAGTAACACACTGTATTTATGTGATTACTTGGGACTAACACTACTTACATGCAGTGTGGAGCAGACCTTCCAAACTCAAATTCTACATGAGTTCCTGCTATAAACAATTGGGCTTCACAATTAGATCCAATTACTTTTCACATCCAAGAACTCAGTCACCTCTGTCATAAGATGTTCATTGCATCTGAATTTTCATTTTCTTGATATTTAAACCTTCTTAATATTGGCCCTAAGGAAGACATGGAGAACATCCAGACCTATAAAACGACTTAGACATATTTCTGGACAGCTCAATGAAGATGTGTACTCAATACACATCCAAAAAATCTCCCAAAAAAGGCAAAAGAAGTAGAGGGTTTTGGAAAAATATGAGCTATATTACTATTTTATTTCATAAATTGCCATGACTTATTTTTATCATTTAGGGTCATCTTCTCCCAAAAGGGGAAAGAAATTCCACAAAAGAACAATAAAAAGGAAGCAAAGTAGGATGAGGATTTTCATATACAAAGAGATTAGAAGCCCTAAGACTTTTCTTTTGAAAAAGGAGAAAAATACTTCAAAGTAATTAGAGAAATGTTAAATAATGTACATAAGTATAACAAAATGAATTAAAACAATTGAATGAATTAAAACAATTGAATGAATAAATAATTGACATGCTATAGCAAATTAACAAATTCACTTTACTCAAAACCTATAAAGATACAATTATAACAATAATTCAAAAATTTTAACCCAATTTTTACTTATCAACCTGTATTACTAGAGTATTTATTTAAATTGAATAATCTAATGATTATAAAATCATATAAAACTCCAGGTTTTAAAAAAAATGAGTAAAACAAATTAGTTTCTGATTTTTTCTGTACTAGAAAAACTGTCGATCTCTAGTTTAAATGTTATCAGCTATATTTTAATAAATTATACCAAAAAAATAAAATAAAGTAGTTTCAAGTGAAATATGGTCCCACATAAACAAAGGGCCACCATGAAAATGTCATTTTCCTGGAGGACTCAACTCAGTACATCAAATAAAATATGAAAATAATACAACAAAAAAGAAGCTTTGTTTAAACAGCACTCTCTGGGAAACACTTAATAGAGATGATGAACTCCCTACTTGCAGCAATGGAAGAAGAAAACTTTGGCACATTTATGAGAGTAAGATGAATGGCCTCACATAAATGGAGTGTGCACAGCACAATGTACAATATACCCTCCCTTATATTTACATTCCACTTGGCCTGTAAATAAGTTGAGAACAAAACTACATGTTTTATGGACATGATTTAAAAATTAGGACTAAGTCTTCAGTGGAAATACACAAGCAGCAGACAACCAACTTTACCTCTGTGCCTTAAAAGCAAGCTGAAAACATCTCAATTGAAAACATTATGAGAGTTTAGGCTCACCATTTACTTCTGCAAAATTATAAAGAGCCAGAGGACCAAGAAAATGCCTGGTTTCAGATAATAATGTTTCTGGAAGTGTCATCTGTTTTCCATGACCATAGGTCTTCTAAAGTGCTAGTGCTATTCAGACAGAAATTATTTTTCCTATCTCCATGTAATATTGTCTTAATCCATAGACTGCATGCCTAGGAACTAACAGGTAGCTTAATAAATAAGTGCATAAGATGATACAGTTAGTGCACTGGCTTTGGCATTAAAGGAACTTAGTCTGAGTCTCAACCATGCAATTTGTAGGCATGAACTTTGGACAGGTTCCTCAATTTCTCTGATCTGTAAAGTGAAGGTACAACAGGCCTACCCTGTTGGCCTGCTGGGAGTTGAAATGAAAGGCAAAGTGCAAAGTATTCAGTACAGTGCCCCATAAATGACAAGATTCCAATAAAATTGGCTGTCTGTATATATAAAAGCCAAGCGACTGGAATGACTGGAACGACTGGTCGCTATGACATGCACTGCAGCCAGCCAACCAGCCCATTGGGGGTGGGGCCGGCCAGCCAACCTCTTGCGGCCCCTCCCCCTTTGCTGGCCACCCCATCAGCCCTGATCAGGGCCTCCTGGCTGGACTCCACCTGTGCACAAATTACTGCACTGGGCCTCTAGTTATTATAGAAAAACTGAAGCTACTGTCTATATCATCTGAAAATGTAGGCTCATACAAATCGTACAAACCTCTTGAGAAGCAATTTGACAATGTGCTTCAAAAATCTTTAAAATGTTAATGTAATTTGTTAAGAAATTTCACCTCTAGGAATACAGCCTAGGGAAACAGATGGAGACATGTATAGGAATGTTCATTGCACAGATTTATTTTAAATTTGAACTTTTAATTTTCAGATAATTATAGATTTACATGCAGTCGTATTAACTAATACAGAGATCCTGTGTATGCTTTACTCAATTTTCCCTAATGATAACATCTAACAAAACTGTAGTACAATATCACAACCAAGATATTGACATTGACACAGACAAAATGCTGAACATTTCCCTCACTACAAGGATCCAGCATGTTGCACTTTTATAGCCACACTCACTCCCTTCTTATTCTCTATCACCTCCTTCTTAATCACTAGCAATCACTAATGTGTTCTCCAGTTCTGCAATGTTATTTCAACAATGTTACATTAATTGACTTATATAGTATGAAACCTTGGAGATGGGTTTTTTTACACTCAACATAATTTCCTGGAAGTTGCAAGTCTCAATATTTCATTGCTTGTTATTTCTGAGTAGTAGAACCTGATATAGAGGCACCATGGTTGCTTAACCAAGCACCCATTAAAGAAAGGTTGTTTCCAGTGTGAGACTCATGAATAAAGCTGCTATGAACATTTGCATACAGGTCTTTTGTGAGTGTAAGTTTTTATTTTGCTTGAACATATCATAGTTGCTTAATTCCTTTTTTAGGAATGTTTCCAAGCGTGCCTGTACCATTTTACTTTCCCACTAGTAATATATGAGTAATCCATTGCACTAGTTTAAATACTGAAAACTGTAAACTACCTCAATCTAGTGGCAAAAGTAAATAATGCTATAGCCTTAGAATGCACTATTATTAAGTTATTTACAATAGTATCTTAATATATTTGGGGGGAGAAAATACCATTTAATGCTAAGTTTAAAAATTCAAATATAAATAGGAATAAATATAACTATAAAAATATGTATTGTGTATACATGTACACATGTTCACATTCAAAAAGAGAAAGAAACAGAGAGAGAAATGGAAATTTGACCAAAATATAACTCTGAGAAACATAAATTAAAAATTAATATTTAATACCTATGTTCTCAATTTTCTATATTGATTATGTGCTACTCTTATATTTTAAAATGTTTCTTTTGAATCAATTAAAATATGATCCCACCAAATCAATATCTTTTTTAAGAAAGGATAGTAAATTATCATTATTTATTCAACCTATGCCTACTTATGCTCATTCCAGCTTTTTGCCACTTTAAACAATGCTATAATATGAATCCTTGAATATATAGTTTTACTCTATGATAACTTCATTTCTGTAGGAGAGATTCTTAAAGGCAGAACTGATAGGACCAAGAATATGATAAATTTTTATCTAATTTGCCAGATTATTTTCCCAAAAGAGGACATTTCACATTCCTCAAAGCAATTTATGAGATATACTTCACGCTATTTTTATTCTAGGTGTTATAAATCTTTTACATTTTTGCCAACATAATGTGTAAAAATGATTTGTATTTCCGTCTCAATATGTGATGCTTGCATCTTTTCATTTGTTTATTGCCCTCTGATTTCCTCTTCCATCTATAACCTGTTGATATCCTTTGAACAGTCTAAAACTGAGTTACTTATTTTTTTCTTATCAGAATGTAAGGTTTTTCTAATATACTAAGGACCCTAACCCCTTACTGTTACATGTATTACAAATATTTTCTCCCTATGTAATGTTTTCACTTTGTTTATTATGCCCCTTCTTCTTTCAAGCAAATATCTTTATTTTTTTATGTAGTAAAATTTGTCAATCTTTTTGACTTCTGGATTTCTTATGTTGTTTAGAAGTCCACCTCAATACATACATAGATCTAAGTTATACACAGGGTATACTAAGCTGCCTTCAGATATTTTTAATATTTTATATTTAATTTATTAAATGTACTTTTGTTTTTATATAACTAGAGGCCCGCCTTGCAGCCCTGCAGCCCCATCTGGCACCCCACCTTGGCCTGGCACCACCCCCTCATCTGCTCCACCATCCCGCCTGCAGGGCGATCAATGAGGGCCAGGCACCCTGCCCGGCTCCCTCAGAGTTTGGGTGCTGGGCGGCAGCCCTGTCCCCTGTCCCCCACCGCCCACTGGTCACCGTCTGCAGGGTGATCGGTTTCGGTTGGTCCGGGACCCCCACCTGGCTCTCTCAGTGCCTGGGAGCTGAGCAGCAGCCCCGCCCCCCACCACTGCCACTGGTCGCCATCTACAGGGCAATTGGCAGGGTGATTGGACGGTCGCTCACACCAACCTTGGCCTGGTGCTGCCCTCTTACCTGCTCCACTATCCCGCTGTGGTCCCACTCTTGTTGGAGCCCATCAGGGCCAGCAGTGCCTCCACTGCCACCTGTTGCCAGCACCTCATTGCCAACACCTGCCATGTTCCACACCGCCCCCTGGTGGTCAGCGCACATCATAGCGAGTGTCGAACTCCCAGTCTCCTGGTCAAACTCTGGTCGAACAACCGCCAGAGGGGACAATTTGCATATTAGGCTTTTATTAAGTAGGATAGTCTTTATATATGGTGCACAGTAGGCATCCATATAGATAGGAGGAGAGGGAATCATTTTTCTTACCAATTTAAAAGACCAAATTCCCCTATAAATTTGGAATTATTCCTGGACTTTCCATTATGATTTATCTACTTGTGTGCTGATACCATACAATTTTGATGAAGTATCTTTATAATATATTTTAGTATCTGACAAGGCCATTTTCAAAATTGTCTTAGTGTTTCAATCACACTTATTTTTTAAATAAATTTTGAAATCAGTAATATCCATGACATATGAAGTAAAATACGTTGTGTTGCTGAACAGCATGTACAGTATGATGTTATGATCTAAAAAAACAGAAAACACTGTGAGTGGGGAGAAGGGAGTGGGAGAGTTGTGTACATGTGTGTGTTTGCGTAAGTTTGTATGAGTATAAAAAAAGATCCAGAAGAGAACATAAATTAAGCTATCAACATTGGTTACCCAAGAAGGATGGAATTAGGAGGTGTGGAGATTGGCCTTCTCACCCCCACCCCACCCCACTGTTGGGTGGCCATGTGGTTTGGCTTGTTACAAGAATGCTAGTTTGAAAGAAAAACCCAATTAAATATTTTAAATACATAAAATATAATTACATTATTAGACCTGGAAGAGACCTTAGAATTTATTTCTTCCAACTCCTCCCCAAATAAGAATTTCCATGGCAATCTCTGCCAGATGGTCTTCCAGACCATTTGAAAATATCCAGAGATAGGGAGTTCTCTTATTTTTACTCAGCTGCTTGTTCTATCATTGGAAAGTTCTGATTGTTTGAAGGCTCTTTCTTATATTTATTCAAAATTATGTCAGCCTCTAATACTCATTCAGGCCCTGGGTCTGTATTCTGGAGCACCACAGAGGATTTTTTCTTCAGTCCCCTAAAACATTTAACAGGATTCCCCATTATGAGCTAGGTCAATCCTTAAACTGTATTATTATTATTATTACTATTATTACATGCATCTTAGAGCAAGCATATTATGTATTAAGCATTGTGTAATTAAGCATTTTGCACAGATATACTTATTTACCTCACACAATAACTCAGTGATGTGGCTATTGTTACAATCCTTGTTTTACAGATGATGAGGAAAGCCAACCAGAGAGGTTAACCAACCTGCCTGAAATCATTTAGCTAGTACAGTGGTTGGCAAACTCATTAGTCAACAAACTCAAATATCAACAGTACAACGATTGAAATTTCTTTTTTTAAAAATATATTTTATTGATTTTTTACAGAGAGAAAGAGAGAGGGATAGAGAGTTAGAAACATCGATGAGAGAGAAACATCGATCAGCTGCCTCCTGCACAGCTCCCACTGGGGATGTGCCCGCAACCAAGGTACATGCCCTTGACCGGAATCGAACCTGGGACCTCTCAGTCCATAGGCCGACGCTCTATCCACTGAGCCAAACCAGTCAGGGCTGAAATTTCTTTTGAGAGCCAAATTTTTTAAACTTAAACTTCTTCTAACACCACTTCTTCAAAATAGACTCACCCAGGCCATGGTATTTTGTAGAAGAGCCACACTCAAGGGGCCAAAGAGCCGCATATGGCTCATGAGCCGCAGTTTGCCGACCACAGAGCTAGTAAGTCATAGCATCAGGACTCAAGCCTGGCTGGCTCCAAAGACTACTAGTATATTCTAACTACCACATGCATTCCTCTGCCCCTCTATTATAGGAATGCTATGGATAAAGAAGCCACTTTCAGACTGGTACGAGGGGCAGAGAAGCAAAAGGGTATTGTCCCACACCTATGTGTAGCCATTAAGAATCATGAGAGCCCTGGCCAGGTGGCTCAGTTGGTTGGAGCATTGTCCTCTACATCAAAAGGTTGCGAGTTCGATTCCCAGTCAGGGCACATGCCTAGATTGTGAGTTTGATCCCCAGTTGGGTCATGTACAGGAAGCAGCTAATTGATGTTTCTCTCTCGTGTGGATATTCTCTCTCTCTCTCTCTCTCTCTCTCTCTCTCTCTCTCTCTCTCTCTCTCTCTCACCAATAAACATGTCATGAGGTGAGGAATAAAAATAAAAAAATAATCAGGAGAAATATCTTACCTGTGAAGGTACTTCCTGAGGATTGAGGGGCCCTAGGCCCACACAGGGGTCCCCAGACTGAAGCACAAGTGCCAGAAAGAAGAGCCCCAACAAATCTAACAAATCTGACTGTGAAAATCAGTGAGGATTCCATCTAGGTGAGACAGGAGGCTGCTGTAAAACCAGCACAGACTCACTCACTCATACTTGTCCTAAGCTCCAGCAAAGGGACAGCAGCCTGAAAGGTGCCAAGGATATATAAGGGAGAAACTGAATCCTCTGGCAGCTGTCCCCACTCCAATTGGCTGGATTCGGATCACACCAGAACACAACCCAATTACCTCCAAAAATAACACACACAAAGGATGGACTCAGGGGGCACCAGAAAACAAATCCATAATGTCACTTCCCCTCCCCATGCACAATAGCTCATCCATTAAAGTCACAGGCAGTCCTCAAAGAAAGTATCCCTGAGGGTCCCATATGAAAGAAGAGAACAAAACTCTAGAAAAAGACCTAAATGTAATGGAGCAAAAATATATATATATCAGAGTTCAAAACACTGGTTATAAGGGTACTAAATGAACTTAGGCGAAGAATAGATAAACTCAGTGAGGAATTAACGAAAACAGAAATCATAAAAAATAACTTGGCATGCCCTGGCCAGTGTGGCTAGTTGGTTGGACATCATCCCATGCAGCAAAAGGTTGCCTGTTTGATTCCTGATCAGGACACATGCCTGGGTTGTGGGCTCAGTCCCTGGTAGGAGGCATGCAGGAGGCAGTCAATTGATGTTTCGTTCTCACATCAATGTTTTTCTTTCTCCCCCTCTCCATTCCACTCTCTCTAAAAATCAATAAAAATATTTTTTAAAAGAACCAGTCATAAATGAAGAATAAAATAACTACAATGTAGAACACATTAGAAAAATCAATAGTATATTAGATGAAGCAGAAAATAGTCAATCAGAACAGCAAAAAGATAAAGAAATTTTTACAACGAAGAGAGTTTAAGGGGCTTCTATGACATTTTCAAATTTAACAGCATTTGTATCACAGGAGTACCAGAATAAGAAATAATGACTGAAAACTTCCCTAAACTTCTGTAGAAAATAAACATACAAGTTCAGGAAGCTCAGAGAGTCCCAAATAAGATGAATCCCAAAGGCTCACACCAAGACACATCCTAATTAAAATGCCTATTAAAGACAAAAAGAGAATCCTAAAAGCAACAAGAATAAAGCAATTAGTTACCTTCAAGGGATCTCCCATAAGACTGTCAGCTGATTTCTATATGGAAACTTTGATGGCCAGAATGAATTGGCATGAAATATTCAAAGTGATGATAAGCAAGGACCTACAACCAAGATTACTCTACCCAGCAAGGCTATCATTTAGAATAAAAGGAGTGATAAAGAACTTTCCAGACAATAATAATAATAATAATAATAATAATAATAATAATAAAGGAGTTAAAGGTACTTTTTTAAGAAAAAGAAAATATATATGAATAATAAAATGGCAATAACTACATATTTATCGATTACTACATTTAATATAAATGGATTAAATGCTCCAATGAAAAGACATAGGGTGGCTGAATGGATAAGAAAACAAGATCCATACATATGCTACCTACAAGACAATCACTTCAGATTGAAAGAGACACTCTGGAAATACATGGAAAATGTATTTTATGCAAATGAATAAAAAAAGCTGGGGTAATAATACTTAAATCAAATAAAATAGACTTTAAATTAAGGCTATAACATGAGACGGACATTTCATAATGATAAAGGGATCAATCCAACAAGAGAATATAACCCTTGTAAACACTTACTCACCCAATGTAGGAGCACCTAACTATGTAAAGCAAATATTGCCAGACATAGAGAGATTGGCAATAATATAGTCGTAGCAGGGGATTTTAACACCACTTTGACATAGATCATTCTGACAGAAAATCAACAAGGAAACAGCAACCTTAAATGACACATTAGACCAGAAGGATTTAATTGATATTTTTAGAGCATTTCAAAACAAAGCAGCAGATATTTATTCTTTTTAAGTGCACATGACATTACTGACTTAAAAGGAAGGTTGCAGAGAAGCATGTATACCATGATTTAATTTATGTAGAAATTGTGTGTTCGTAGTTATACATATACATAATTGCAGAGAAATAACCTTAAACTCATTCAGCCAAGTCTTACTTAAATGTTTATCTCTGTGTGGTGAGATATGGAGTGAATTTTACTTTCTCTTTTGTCTTATTTACTTATGTGTTTGTGTGTGCATGGGTGTGTGTACATGTGTTCATGTACACAAGGTCTCAGCTGACCGACCCATGGGCAGTGTTTAGTAAAAATATTTTGGCAATTAAATGCTTTAGTTAATAACACTGTATTATTTGGATTTCTTATATTAACTATGGTTATTTTAATAACCAGAATAAACACTAAAGTTATTTCACTTTGAAGAAATAAGTCTGTGTATTGGTTATCTATTACCATAGCAATGTTGTCTGACAACCACAAAACACAATGGCATAAAATAATAAGCAATTATCTATCCCACACGTCTGCTGGGCAGTTCTCCTGGTTGAGTTCAGCTTAACTTAGCAAGTCTTGCTCAGGTGCCCGAGGTGGACGGGCTGGGTGTTGATTGGTCTCAAGTGGCCTCAGCTGAGATGCCTTGTCTCTGTTCTATGTGGTCTCCCATCCCTCAGCAGGCTACCTTAGGCTTGCTCTCCTGGTAGAAGCAGGATTCCAAAAGACAAGGTGGAAGTCCACAAGGCCTCTTGAGGCCTAGGCTTGAAACTGGACTATCATCACTTCCATTGCATTCTATTAGCCACAACAATTACAGGCTAGCCAGCTCCAAGAAGCAGGGAAACAGCCTCTATTGGAGAGGCGGAAGTCACATTGCAAAGTATATAAATATGAAGAGGTCATTCATTAGGACCACTGATGCAGAATCAGATTAACCTACAACAGCTATGTATGGCAAAGAGAGACAGGGGCAGGGAACCATAGAAAGCATTCAACCCCATAGGTGCCTGGGAGTAAAAAGGAACCCATGACTTCCAAAGTCAATGTGGAACAATTGACTCCACCCTAAGGGGCGCATCATCAGCTGTCACTTGGTGAATGGCTGTGTCATATATTTTAATTCTGGCATTTTGTGTGTGTGTGTGTGTGTGTGTGTACACAGGTCTGTTGACACCTGGGCAGTGTTTAGTAAAAATATTTTGGCAACCAAAGCTTTACTTAACACCCTCATCTCTAAAGCCTAGGGCCAGCCATAACAGGTGAAAAGTGACCTACTTGATATGGATAAAGCCCCTAAGACTTCTGGTCAGATCAGCTGTTGAAAAACCTTTGTTTTCTATGTGTTCCGTCTGTTAAAGAACAAAATTCAACAGAATACATTTGAGGCTCTATTGCTTTATTAATCAACTCATGAATCAGGTAGCATCCTATCTAGCATCTAGAAGGGTGCTCTGAGGGGCTGTACAAAATGGAAGGTTTGTATAGGCAAAAGGGTGAGACAAGGGAGTTGTTAACAAACGAAAGGAATGGGTTATTTTTAGGCAAGGATATCCTCTTCTCAGAGTAAGGGAATGGGAAGGGGGTCTTATCAGGCAGATTACCTCACTAGTATTAATCAGGAAATTCCAGACTGATTGGTTTAAAATTCCACTCCTAGGAGAGGCTGAAACAGCAATTAGGTTAGTGATTAAGTTTTGGGTTGGTGAAGTGGCTTAGCAAGAGCAACTATATTTTGGCCTGTTGTTTCTTTTTTAACATGCCTATTTTTTTTCAAGGTTCAGCTGAAAGTGACTTTCACATGATCACTCTAGAAATAAATAGACAAGAATTTAGTGATTCTGTCAAAGTATATCATCTATTCACCTATAAATGTTAACAGTAACAGTTGACAGGTAGGTAAGAACTGTTTATAAGAATTGTAGGCATTTCTGAGTATATATTTACTCAACGTTTTAGAAATTAAACTGAGAATTTCTATAATGTGTAATGTTAAACACACAATCTAGTTTGGACTTAATATGATACATAAACATGTTTATTATATGTATTTCTGAAAGGTTTCTTTTTAACCTGGTCAAATAATTTTTATGTGTATGTGTTATATTTTGTAGCATGTATTTATTCAGTAAAAGTTTAAATGTTTGAAGAAGTATGAAAATAGCTGAAACATATGAAGGAATCCTGAGAAGACATTGTGAAATACTAATGAAACATTGGAGAAGAGGCCTAACAAATTCCAGGACTAAATTCTAGGATGACAAGAAGAGAAAGAACATTTAGGAAAGAGAAGGGCAATTGAAAAGAAGTAGAGGAAAAAAGATAGAAATAATCTAAGAAAAGTACCACATGCAAATAATTAAGTTGCAAAATACATCAAAGAAAACATATTGGTTAAAATAACAAAAGGCAATACAGATATTGTCAATAAAAGTTAAAGGCAGAATAAATACAATCATATTTTCCTAATAACTATTAAAAGCTGATAAGACTCGAATACATTATGTCAGGTATGGTTAATGTAAAACAATGTGAGGGGATCATGTACTACTATTTATTAATCTGAGGGTTATAAATCACTTCACATATGTTAGTAAATTCTTATACCAGCTCAGCTAACATTGTGGTAACCATAGAACTAGGAAAATAGGACTGAGGCATAGACTCAGTCATGTAGCATACTAATAGCAGGCCTGGAATAAGATCAAAATCTTAACCCAGGAACTTCATTCCTACTTTTGGATCTGCTTCACCAAACCATTCCCTTGAGATGTTAGATTTATTGTCCCTGAATTAAGTTGCCAACTTTTAAATATTTATTTTTATTCATGCAACCTTGCTATATTGCCTAATCTCAAATTTGAAATGTTCTCTGGCTGTGTTTATTAGCCCAGCCACAGAAGAAATTAAGTGCTAGAAAACAATACCTTAATTTCCTCATTTGATTTATTCAGGCTCAGTGGAAAACTCATTGGCCTGTCTCTATGCCTAAAAGCTAGAATGATGACCAGAGTTGTGTGAGGCAGGAGCCTTGACACAGGGAGTTCCTGACCATTCCTCCTCCTGGTGCTAGCCCACTTCATCATGTCCCAAGGAGACTTTCCAGTTGACTCTGTCAAAAGAAAATGTTTTGACAGGAAATTAATGCCTAAAAATATTCTTTTACAAGACTTTCTTTTTAAAAAATAAAGTTATAAGTCATTCAAGAGATAGCAAAATAAACACAAAGTGTACCAATCAGCCAATCAGCTAAGTCCAATCTTCAAGCCTATAGGTACTATGTATGTCATCTGCTGTTTGCTTAGGATAGTGGGATGTCACTCCATAACAAGAGAGTTGAGAAAAGGCAAAGATCTTCATAACAACCTGATTCAGAAGAGAAGGTGTCTTCCCTTTTAATTGTGTGTGTGTGTGTGTGTGTGTGTGTGTGTGTGTGTGTGTGTGTGTGTTAGGACCCATAATAAAAATTACTGCCAATACAAGGAAAATAATTATAGTTAGCAGGAATCTTATGTGTGAAATGCAAGGGGAAGGCTAAAGAGTAATGAAAAGCACAAACAGAAAATATAGAATACATAAATCATAATGTGTATGTGTGAGATTCAGAGACAGAGATCTAGTAAACATGTCATAAGAGAGTGAGTCTGTCTTGCATATACAACTGCTTTTTCTACAGCTTTTACCTGATTGTAGCAGTGAAGCCATTTTCCAGTCCTACTCCTGAAAATTAGGAGCTGGAGATGAGAACAGAGCTGGAAACCAAGAGTAGAGAATGGACCACATTAAGCACTAAGATTAGATATAGCTGCTGAACTAACCAGCTAGAGACTGAGAGGAAAGGTCTTAGTGGACTGTAGGCACAGATGGAGCAGAGGAAATCTCTCAGGCCAAGCCACAGTGGCCATTTTGGCAACTGGCATTAGATCTGAAGAACACCAAGCTTCCTACTAGGCCATTTTCACCTCACGACCAGGGACCAACTTGGCTTGATTGGAGGCTCAGCACAGGCATCTTTCTGCTCCTTTAAAAACCCATAGTAGTATTGCCCCGGCCAGGTGGCTCAGATGGTTGGAACATCATCCCATACACCAAAAAGGTTGGGGGATCAGTACTCGGCCAGGGTGCATGCATGAGGAAGGCAACCGACTGATGTATCTCACATCAATTTCCCACTCTCTCTCTCTCTCTTTTCTTCTTCTTCTTCTTCTTCTTCTTCTTCTTCTTCTTCTTCTTCTTCTTCTTCTTCTTCTTCTTCTTCTTCTTCTCCTCCTCCTCCTCCTCCTCCTCCTCCTTCTTCTTTTTCTTCTTCTCCTTCTCTCTCTCTCTCTCTCTCTCTCTCTCTCTCTCTCTCTCTCTCTCTCTCTCTCTCTCATCAATAAACATGTCCTCGAGTAAAGATTAAAAAAACAGCCCATGGTAGTTTTAATTCCTGGCTCTGTATGAGCAACTTATTGGAGGACACAGTGGCTCTATCTATTTTTGCAGCTGGACCACAATGACCCACCATCTCATGGCCCCACGCCACCCAAACTCCTCTC
Source organism: Plecotus auritus (assembly GCF_963455305.1). NCBI lineage: Eukaryota > Metazoa > Chordata > Mammalia > Chiroptera > Vespertilionidae > Plecotus > Plecotus auritus. The sequence continues at coordinate 94,813,295 of NC_137772.1, read as the reverse complement.
TGCTGGCCTTCAGGTGCTTCTTCCCCACTGAACCACATTGTTGAGTTGCCCCAGCAATAGAGTGGGGCCATAACACACAATCTCACAGTGCTAGAGTGTGATTTGGAGAATGATTTCAAGCTGTAGCCACATCCAGCCAAGAACATAAAGCCGAGAGCAGTACTTGATAAAGAACTCAAGGGTAACTTGAAGATAATTTTCCAAAAGAATATGAAACAGAAAAAAATAAATGGAGCTTTTTCTCAGTGGTTCTTCTGTGTTACCACTTGATTATCTTTTATTTTTCCTTACCAGTTATCACAAACCGTTAATTCACCCTCAAAATTTTGTTTCCTTAAAATATTCCTTCTGAGATGTGAATTTGCTTTGAATCTTAACTTTATACTATTCCTCCTGGTTAGCTAATGTACTTGAGCTTTGCTGTGCACTGTTGCTTGACTTTCTTACCCAACTAGTTTACTGTTTCCAGAGGACTTTGCCATTCATTCCTCTCACTGGCAATTTGTTAAGGAATTTAGCAACCAATAGTAAGCCCAAGGTTCAATTCCTGATAGTAGCATTATTAATATTTGGGGGTTTTCATTTAGTTTGGCTCCTGGTATTACTCTAAACAATAATGTGTTATATATATATGCCAGGACTTTTTATAAACTTCATTTATCTTCTTTTTAAAAATAAGCCTGATAAATATGAAAAGTACCTTTTGCCCTCTGATAATGTGTGAGCATTTTGTAAGATTTTCTCAGTTACTTTGAAAGCTCTTTTAGAAAGAGCTTTGTCACTTTTTAAGACTCTCAAATTTTCTAGTCCTTCTGGAAGAGAGGCAACTATTTGAACACCAGGCAAAGACCTCTAGAATTCAAATTCCTGCAACATTAACACCATGCCTCCCCCAACAGACTTCCTACTAAAACTGTTTCAGCTCCTGAAAAGGACCCTTTAAGCCAAAGCAGTTTAGTACAATATAATTTTTTCAAAAAATGTAAAAAGGAGGTGAAATTCCTGATCAACTAACTGAAGAATTTACCACAATGTTACAGGTAATAAACTATGAATTATTTTCAGTAAACTGTTTAGTAGAAGACTCTTTTTTAAAAAACAATAAAGGTTTTTAATTTTAAATAATACATATTTGTAATAAAAATTTGTAAGTGAAAGAGAAAGAAGGAGCCTTCTCATTACCTATAATATAAATGATGTTCCTTTTATTAATTCTCACAATTTAGAATGAATCACTGACAAATATTATGTGGTTGAACCAGGTGACTCACAAAACTTCAAGGTAAGTGCTCAGTTGGCTCCATTCATTTCCTACAGAGTCAGGGCCTTCAACTTGCTCCTACCTCCCTAATAGTAATACTGACATAACACTCATTATTATCAATGTATTGAGTACTTATCAGACTAAGCCCTTAACTGTGTGCAGTCATTTTCCATTTTAATGTTCATGAATGTTTTATGGGGAAGGTATGATTATTCTTCCCATTTTGCCGATGAGGAAACTGAAGTAATAGCCCCAAGTTCCCACAGCTATAAGTGCTGAAAGAACTTGTTCAAATGCCAGATTCTCCAGCTCCAGTTCTTGAGACTGATTTTGTAGGGCTGAGCTGGGCTTAGGAATCTGCATTTTAGAAGCAGCCCAGGGGCATCCAATGAAGTGGTATACCAGCCATTCACTGCTATTCTGTCTCCATGAATGCAGAAACCAGGACTGACTTCAAATAATTATCTAGTCTAGGAAGTCTTTAGCCACAGTGGTTCATAAGTTTTGGGGGACCCCAGGCCCCTCTGAGAATCTGATGAGAGCTACAGACCTTCTTGCAATTAAAAAGCAACACAATTGTTTGCATTCATTTTCAGGGAGTTAAAGCCCATAAACCTCAGACTAAAGACTCCTGTTCTATCTACTCTTTTTCTACCTCTTTTTTCTTAGTGTCTCTTAACTTCATTATTCTCACGTCTCAAATAAGGACACTAACCCTGCTTTTAAGGCTATTATGAGGATAATTATTTTTAATATAGGTGTTTTGAGATAAAGAAATAGAAACACTACATGTGAACCTCATACTCACAATGGATCAAGAAATGTAGAAGAAAAGATTTGGGTAGAAGGGGCTCCTAAAGAGAAACTTAGATAGTTCTAGTTCGGAGAAATGACCAGCAAATAAACCAGGAGCATAATCCGAATGGTTACTTGCATTTGTTTAGTACCTACTATGTGCCAGGGGGCACTGTGGTTTCTGTCTTAAAAGCATTCTTTTCTAGTGCCCACAACAGCTATTCAATGGTGTCATCATCCTTTACAAATGAGGAAACCCGGGCGGAGAAAGATTAAATAATTTGCCCAACATCAAACAGCTAGTAAAGTGACTCAAATATAGTTTTGTCTGTGTGATAAGCCCAAAGGTACAGCCACAGCCTCCTTTCCAGCTGGGATTCCACACCTGGACCAAGCAGGGTCTCTGAGGCAAGTCCTAGATGGGAAGCCTTAGTCTACACTGCACCCTCCTCCCAACCATCAATTAACCTGCACTGGTGATAGTCTGCAACACTCCCACAGGCTTTAGTTACCATCAGCAATCAGTTGCTTTGTCCTCCCAATGGAAGCAACAGAACAGAAGGCACTGGAATTACTCAGGCTCTTAGTGGCACCAAACACAGATCTGTGGCACATTTCTACTATCAAAGCTCTTGGGACCAGCTGCATGAGTCACACTTCTAGTTGCCGTTTCAACTAGTAGGAAACAACCTTTCCTTTAAATAAATTTCACTTTCAGAAAAGGCTTTAAGCACATTACAGATAGGGCTATGAAATATTTGGCTACATGTCAATCCTTCCACAGCAAAAGGAAACCTCCTCATGTACCAGTAAAGCTAAAACTAAGTCCAGGAAAGTCTTAGCCAGAAAAGCTGAAGAGATATCTGGTGGAAAAGAATGTTTCATTCCTATTCTGTTTTGAATCTACAACATTCTTTTGAAGGACCTTAATAATAAGAATTAATAGAACAACAACAAAAAAGAAGTATTAACTGGGGTACTAAGCACAGCAGGTAGTCTGGTCTCCTCCACAAGTCATCCTATGCTCCTTGCCTGGGCCCATCCTAATGTCTTTTCCTTAAGGCTGTTTTTCACATCCCTATTTTATGGAATAAAGCTGTAACCCAAGCTTGCGTCAGCACTAACAGATGCTGCAAGGAATCACTTCAGCTTAACTTCTCTCTTCCTTCACCCCACAACTCCTATCAATGCCACAAACCTTGATAGCTCCAAAGGCACTAGCCACTTTTTGCACCATACAAGGAACCTTTTCCAGTTGAATATTTTTTTAAAGGGATCTAGGTCTCTTGGATATCTCAGGCTATTTTGGTTGGTTACTGGAGGAAACCTATTACAGCAGGCAGCTTCTTTTCTTGTCAAAGGTAAGCTTTTCTGACCTAGTACAGGCCTGAATCTACTCTTTATTAACTAACTTGTGACTTTCAACAAACTACCATAGTTTTCAAAACTTTAATTTTCTTTTCTGCAATACCTTTCCTTAACTCCATCATTAGAGATCATTTGTTCAAAAACCATAAAAAAGAACACAAGCATCATGCTTTTTTTGTAGAGGTTATTAGTGTTACTTTTATGTTACATGTCATATGGAGGTTTCTGAACCAGAAGCAAAGGTTCATTAACAACAGACAGGGCAATTCTAAGCTTAAGCCTTGGATGGTTAAATAAGTTAGTAAGTTCAACACTTTTCTCAACATATCAGAATTTAATATGTAACCAAGTCAATTTCATTATACATAAAAAAACCCCATAACCATGGATTTATAATTGCTTATCACTTACTAGAATACAGTGGATAAATACACAGTAGCTTGGAGTTCAGGATAAATTAGTGGTTTTGCAAATAATTGTCTGAAACCAAGGCAATAGCAACCAGGGAGGACAACCCTCTATAATCAATAACACTTAACTCAGAAAGCTTGATTCAGCCGCCATTCCTCAGTGGCAGTGGTCAGGGTTCCGCTGCAGAGAAAATAATTTAATTTAGCTAGTCTAAGCATAAACTGGGTTATTGCAGTGTACTAAGTGGCTTACAAATCACTTGGAGGGCTAACGAAACAAACTCTAAGACCTTCTAGGAACAACTCTCTAGCACACAACAGAACCAGGCCACTGAGGTTGCTGCCTGCTGCCTGGGAAGCTGATCTACAGACACAACCCCCTGCCATGTGGAATAGATCTCCACAAGCCCCACTGTAGCTGCTGGCTCCAGGATTCCACCAGACCCACCTGTATGCCCCATGCCCTGCCTCTCAATACCCCTGACACTAGTGGCCAGGCCCTAGGGCCTTTGCTAATATTGCTCCAGAGAAACCACATTATCCCCAGCCAACCAGAGCAATGCCTCTACCACACCTCTGCCTTCCAAAAAAGAAAACATCTAAATCCCACCCTTAACTCTGGCTGCAAGGGTATCTGGGAAATGTAGCTTTTAGTTTGTCAGCCCCTGTGGAATAGAAAGGCACAAAAGGGGTTTAATGGTTGTTGGGTGACAACCCCTCATGCCGACCATATATGCTAAAGACTCATATTCTTTGCAATCCCTTCACCTCTCCTCCCACCCTCCAAGAATGCTCAGAAGGATATGGGAAATTAGGTGATAAATATAATCAGGATTTGATTATTGGAATTGATAACTAAGAATTAGCATAGCTGTTTGGGCTGCTTAGGGGAAGAGGTTACAACCAAGATGTGGAAACTTTCTCTCCATCAGCCAGAAACATTTTTTTAAAAGCGTTGTTCTTCTGCTTAGGACCCTCAGAGACACAGTATTGTTTCCCTCCCTCTGGTGGCCTGTGCTCATCATGCCATTCTAATATATGCCCTGCCCCAAAGCCAATATAGGGTAACTTGGTACATTTTAGGTCTTCTCTTCTGAATGAAGCAATCAGATTTCTTATACTGAGATCCACTTAATCCTATTAGGCAGAACTTCCAGGTTCACCAAGGGCCCTAGTAAGAGAGGGTTCTTCAAATAGAATTTTTCTATTTGCTAGTAAATAAATACCCAGTCAAAAATAGCCTTCTATCTGCAAGAGTTGCTGTAGTGCTACTGATGTTCATGTATATTTTACAATAAAGTCTTAGCTTTTGTTCTCATCATGATAAAGCTGTGTGTGCCAGATGTTAGTATCTTCCTTTCAGTGACTCTGAATTCCAAGTTCTCATCACACATTGAGCAAAATCCTGGCAAGTGCTATTATATGCAGGAAAAAGAGACACAGAAATAAAGACAAACACAGTCCCTGCGTTAGTAGACTTTACAGTTTAGTGACTGGTTCTAAAAAGATGTTTAGCACAATAAGCAATATCATTACAGACATGAGATCTGTGTGAACTTTCTGAGAATGAATCACTCCAGAGTTATTTGCCTTTAGACTTTGTTCCCACACATAAAAAAAGTTTTAGCTACAAAATAAAATTGCTTCAGTGTTGGAATTTGGAGAGGCTTCTGGAAGAACACATTAGTTGAGAACAACGTATAAACCAAGTAAGTAGTCCAGGCCCCAATGCTAATACTGCTTGACGGGTATTTGTGTTCTAACAAACAGACGGAACTTGGAGCTGATATGACCCATAATTGAGGTGTGGGGCTTGTAGTCAAGGTTCTGGTATAGATATATCAGCAGAGAAGCCTCACAGAAACTCCATCTCAGTGACAATTAACAGGCCACAGATCACATTTCAGTTATCTTGTTGGGAAATAGGGATAACAAACAAGCCAAACTCACAGCCATGGTCTTCTTTACTGTCTGAATACCATCTGCTTCCATTTAGCTAGGGGGAAAAACTTTTAAATTAAATATCCCTCAAGTTCACATATGTTTAGATTAGGGAAAGGTGTTACACAAAAAGGGTAAAGTTTTGCCAAAAAGATTTAAAAATAGTTCTCTCTAGAGATTTTGTAAAATCCTTCAGGCTGCAGCCCATGCCCAAGTCAATTCCAGTTTGTTTCTTATTTAAGCTGGAATTTGAGGTGACATTTCATTCAATCAAAAGAAGGCAGACTCATCACATTGGGCTTTCCTGCTTCCACTTGTGAAAGGGCCTAGTCCTGTGAGTGAGACCTATTTCCCACTCTTTCAATAGCCTTTATTATAAGCCAGGCAGTAGTGGGCACTAGGACTATTTATAAGAATAAGTTATGATCCATACCTTACAGGAAAATAATCTCTGCCTCACAAAAAGAGATCAAGTAACGTTCCATCAGAGTCAAAGGGCCCTAGGTAACAATGATCGCACATGAACAGCTTGACTTGGGCACCAGATAAGTGTGAGAAAAGCAAGAGCTATTTATTGAGTTTGCTATAGCAAGGTTGTCATCCACAATCACTTGAATTTGGGCAGACAGTCAAAGACAGGCAGAGGAGAGGGAAAGCATGAGGGTGGAATAAAGAGAAGGCTCCAGGTGTGCCCTGACCAGAGGCTGTTGGCACGGTGAAGCTGGAGTTGTGCTAACTAGGAACGGGACATCATATGTGATTGGTTAAGGGTACATATTTGGCTTTCTCTGCTTGGTCCCAAGTTGGAAGTGGAGACAAAAAATTAGGTAAGCTGTCAGTTATTAATTAGATCCTAGCCATTTGGTGCTGATTACTATAGAAGTTATTATTTAGCTTCCTGGATTGTCACTAGAGATAGCAATCTGACTTCCTGCAAGCCTGACTCCCAGCAGGCTGACTTCCTGGGCTGTTTACTGTAGATAAGGAGTTGGTTTCCTGGGCTGTTGCTGCAAGTGATGGCTCAAAGTTTTGTTTTTATATATGGTTATTCATTTGTATAGTCAGTCTCTCACAAGACTGGAGTTCAATTCTGTCCTGGTCCTAGGAATTCATTTGATATTAGCTCCCTCTTGCAGTGCAAGTGTCCCCAAAGTCTTCCATCTAGACATCTTAGTGCTCAACTTCTGGACTTGATGACCATGCCTCCTGGTCAGACAATGTCTCTGACATACTTCCTCCAGGCAAGCCTGTCTGTGCCTCATTGTCCTAATTCCACTCTATGTAAGATAAGGAGAAAAAGCCTTGCCTACAAAAAATAAGTGTATCATCTATACTAATAAAAGCTTAGGTGGCCTTCGCACCCTCATGTCATCACAAGATGGCCACCACAAGATGGCTGCCACAAGATGGCCACCACAAGATGGCTGTCACAAGATGGCTGTCACAAGATGGCTGTCACAAGATGGCTGGCAGGGGAGGGCAGTTGTGGGCAACCAGGCTGGCAGGGGAGGGCAGTTGGGGGTGACCAGGCCGGCAGGGGAGAGAAGTTGGGGGCCATCAGGCTGGCAGGGGAGGGCAGTTAGGGGTGATCAGGCTGGCAGGGGAGCAGTTAGGCGTCAATTAGGCTGGAAGGAGAGCAGTTAGGGGGCAATCAGGCTGGCAGGCAGAAGTGTTTAGGGGCAATCAGGCAGACAGGCAGGCAAATGGTTAGGAGCCAGCAGGGATTGGGCCTAAACTGGCAGTCAGACATCCCCCCAGGGGTCCCAGATTGGATAGAGTGTAGGCTGGGCTGAGGGATCCCCCCACCAGTGAATAAATTTCATGCACCAGGCCTCTAGTCCTATATAATAAAAGGCTAATATGCAAATAGACTGAATGGTGGAACAACTGAACAACCGGTCGCTATGACATGTGCTGACCACCAGGGTGTGCACGCGGAACATGGTGGCTGTTGGCAGCAAGTAGCAGAGCGCAGAACATGGTGGGCGTTGGCCACGGTGGGATGGTGGAGCAGGTGAGAGAGGGCGCCAGACCAAGGGGGGGTGCTGGTTGCTGTCATTGGGACGAATCTCTGGCGGTTACTGAAAATTCTTTGCTCTCATGCACTGCAGTCCTGCCCAGTGTTCACACCTGCTGCCAGCACTGGCACTGCTCACACCCACTGCCAGAATCCAGTGCTGGTCCCAATCGCTTGGCGCCCTCAGCGGGTATGAGCAGCAGCAGCTGGCCCCAATTGCCCCTGAGTGCTTCTCCACCTCTCCCTGATCCTGAGGGGTGATCAGGGCAGCAACCGCCACTCACACCCACTGCTGGCGCCTGCCCCAATCGCTCCGCACCATCAGCGGGTGTGAGCAGGCCTGGCATCATCAGTGCATGGGAGCGGTGGCGGTGGGAGTGGGGCTGCCAGCAGACAGGGGACCGGGGGGGCCACGGCCAGAGGGGCTGGGCAGGAATGCAGAGGATGATCCAAGACCCACCCCTGTGCCCACTGCAGCCCCGTGGCCCACAGTTCCTTTCAAGGTGCATGAATTCATGCACTGGGCCCCTAGTCTTATATAAAACAGCAAGTGTTAGAATCATATATGACCTTGTGGCAAGGACCTGGTTATATTTAATGACATTAAACATCTCTGGCATAAGCATTGATTTGCAAACATAGTAGCAAGACTATAGCAAAATAAAAATATAAACATTACAAAATTGAAAGAAATTCTAAAAAAATAGAAGATAGAAAAAAAATTTAATAACCTCTTTCAGTTGTAGGATTAAGGGTTATATTTTTATTTTTTGCCTGCTTGATTTCCTAAAACATCTTACAATCAGTTTTACAATTTTTTACATGTTGTTCTTGTGAAATAATAAATAACAACAAAGTTAACTTATTCAAAACCTACCATGTATTTGAAAATTAGGACCCTCTCATAGTAACACATCTGACTCATTAGTAGCTGCCACCTATAAGCACTTGCCATTTCTATGGTTATTAATCTCATAATAACTAAAACAAATCTAATTTTACAGACAAAGAAACACAAGTGCAGATAATTCCATTGTAATTAACCTAGATATTAATAACAGGAAAGGAGCAAAGGGAAGGCCAAATATCACAGGCATGCCATTTGTGCAGCTTTGCCAGAAAGCTGCAGTTTAACACTCTCCAGGGAGCCACTGATCTATTCCCCACAGAGCATTGGGAGAAGGGACCATACAGGAGGAGAATAGACTCATGCCCAGTAAAGTCTGGGTGACATAGGGAAGGTACTTCTCAGTCACACCTAATCTGGCCAAGGGAACAGGTCATTGGCCAGATTAGATGTGGCCACTGCAAGTGTGGGAAGATTGGAGATATTTAATCCTTTAAACAAAGAAATTCACTCTCTTGGCCCCTGGCTCTCTTGGTCTCTCTTCATTCCTCTTGATTGCTTCTGGCTTGTGGGGGCTCTCACACTCCTGCATTTCCCCATGTGGCCCACAGCCAGATGGACCCCCCACACAATGGACTAATATACTGCAACTAGCCTAATGCTGTACCAGACCCAACTCCAACTTTGGACACTGGCTTTGCTTCTAGCTCTGCTGAAGCCAAGTTATACTTCTTCTAGGACTGGATTAATGGAAATGGGACTTTGAAACCCCAGGGATGTAATTCCACTAAAATAAAAATTACTCATCCTTCCATGCAAGTCTCATAGGGACTCATGATATTATAAGGACCCCACTCCAGAAATCAGTGGGGAAAGGGATACCCGAGTTCCAACCATAACACAGAGAGGTTGGCAACTTTTCGATTCTGTCTAATCCCAGCATTGGAAATGTCAGCCACTGTTCTTTTCTGTTTCCTTTCTAGGACACATGTCCCTTAACTATGTCTCATTCCAGATGTATGACCATGAAAACTCACTTCCTACCTGTAAAATGCGAGGGATAATCCTGCCTACCACATATGGAGGATTGTAAGAACAAGGAGATAATGCACATACAGAACTAATATAGTACCCAATGCCTACGAAGGGTTTGTACAAGGTCCTTGATGAAAGGGCTATTATTTTCAGGTTTTAATGAATGCTCCAGGAAGGGCTTTTATATTTAAGTTAAAAGAAATAGCAGTAGGTAACAAAAGCCATTGAAATGGAGATTTGTGAAACAATTAGACTTTGGAATAAGTTAACATTGTTAAGAATGAGTATGAGGATTTTTCAACATTTACCTATTTTAGTAATGAGTCATGGTTTATTTTGATAGAATAATAAAATAGGAAAAAAGAATGTCGATATTCCTCAGTTTCCTGTGGCTAACATCAAGTTGCTCTGGGCCTGAGTAACAGCCAGTCACCACAAGGCACTGAGAGGCCACTTCCAGTGCTGACTCCAATACAGTCAGGGAGTCTGTGAAACATTCTGATGCTCAGAACCAGCCCAGGTGTTTTCATCTAATTGGTCAGGGTGGGGTCCTGGCAAAAGTGGGAAAAGTGTCCTAGGTAATTCAATCTGCAGCCAGCTAAGAACAACTGAACCTAAAGCTACAAGGAAATATCTTCTTTGGAACCCAATTTGCAAATCTATACTAATAAAAGGGTAATATGCAAATTGGTCAGGATGCCCTCACAGTAACAACTGAACAGCAGGCTGCATGGGGCAACCAGACCGGCAGGGGGGTTAGTGAGGGACGACCAAACGACTGAACAGCAGCTGCGTGGGGTGACCAGGCCAGCAAGGAGGGGGCAGTGAGGGGTGACCAGGCTGGTAGGGGGAGGAAGTTGGGGGTGACCAGGCTGGCAGGGAGGGCAGTTAGAGGTGACCAGGCCAGCAGAGGGGGGCAGTTGGGGGTAACCAGGCTGGCAGAGGGGGCAGTTGGGGGTGACCAGGCTAGCAGGGGGGCAGTTATGGGTGAGCAGGCTGGAAGGGGAGGCAGTTGGGGGCAACCAGGCTGGCACGGGGGCAGTTAGGGGCAACCAGGCTGGCAGGGGGGCAGTTAGGGGCGACCAGGCCAGTGGGGCGGGCAGTTGGGGGCGATCAGGCAGGCAGGCAGATGAGCAGTTAGGAGCCAGCGGTCCCAGATTGTAAGAGGGATGTCCAACTGCAGGTTGGATATCCCCCAAGGGGTCCCAGATTGGAGAGAGTACAAGCTGGGCTGAGGGGACACCCCCCGTGCATGAATTTCATGTACCAGGCCTCTAGTATAAATATAGATGACAATATTTATAATCCCCACATGCAAGTAATCTCCTGAGAAACGGTTAACACTCATCTGGTATTAAACACATCTTTTATTAATTTTATTTTTAAGCTCTCCATTAATGAGAATAATATCTGATATTTTTGAGCACTTATTACAAGCCAGCACTCATACCACTTATTTCTAAGCACTTTTCATAGTTAAATGTATGACAGGATTTGAACCCAGGCAGACTGGCCCAAGGATGTACACAGTTAATCTCCATTTTATTCTTTCAATAGTGCAAATGTTTGTAAACTTTAACAATGTTTTGGGTGCTGAATATTATTGACTTAAAATTTGTAAAGATGAAATAATTTTTCCACTTGACCAACCCTTTTTACAAATAGGCCATTTCTGCTTATGAGCTGTACAACTTAATTTGTCTACTGAACCAATTGTCATAAAACCTCCCATTCTGGAACAAGTGCATTTAACAAAAATGAGAGAGGCAAATCATTCTAACACAGAAACTCTCACAGTTTTCACCAGAGTTTGAATTACCATGAATTTGAGTTCAGGGTCCCTCTTGTAAATTTGTTTTATTTTTGTTAGGTCAGATCAAATAATTGAATTGATACCCCCTCCCCTGGGAACTAACCTTTAGGCCACTTCACAATGGACATTCCACTTGCTTAGATCACATTTCACTTGCTAAGACCATTATCTCTCCCCTCTAGACTTTCCCAGAATCCAGACCTGCACAAAGAATTCTCCGCCCAGAAAAAGTGCGTCTAGAGTCCTTTAAAAACCTCTGACTCCCAGTCTTTGAGGGGTGGCGCCATTTTGGGACTCAGCCCATCTTGTATCCAGATGACCTAATAAATTTATAATTCTTCACCCCTTTTGGCCTCATGTGTTACTCCTTCAGTGACCCTAACAATTTTTCCTAAAGAGGGCTCACCGAAATTGTATAAGCTTTAAGCCCCACCAAACCTGATCTCTTACCTAGAAATAGGTAGATATCTGATTGAGTCTTGGTTCAAACACTCAGACGAATGCAAGAGCTGCAAGTTTCCAAACTGGTCTTTTCACCTGCAAGCTGCTGGTTCTAATCCTTACTACTGATCCCAGGGAAGCAACCTGCAAATACCACTATCACCATAATACTGTCCTGCATTGACTCACATTGTCTACAAAGCCCAGTCACCAAAGACTCTTCATAATCAGACTTCACCTTCCATCTTTATACAGGCTGTTACCACCTTTATGCCCTCAATGCCATTTTATACCCCTTTCTACTCAACGTCTTTGAGTGTGACTCATTCTTTCTTACTTCCTTGCTTTTGTTCATGCAGTCTTCTGTACCTATCAATTATGTTGCATTTAAAGTAGTCCCAATACCACTGACATGTGTATGCCAATTGATAATTCCTACTCATCTCTAAGGCCTAGTATTTACAACTTGTACTAGTACTTCTCTGTAAGCCTCCCCAAAAGAAAGGATCACTTTTGTAATCACCAATTGTCAGTACTGTTTACAGGATCCTTGTTCCATACTGCTTGGAATTATAGGTGTTAGAACACATGTTCATCTTTCCTCCTAATTTGTAAAATGTGAAGTCACACCCATTGTTGAGCAAAGTGCTACACAAACTATAAGTTTTCATCAACAATTTTTGAATATTTATAGTATCTTTAGACCAAAAAAAATTTTAAATCTCTATTTTTATATAAATGTATTGCTTTCAACTTCATAGGTTGTTGGGAAAGGAAGTATGGTACAGATTAGTCTTTGTAATTATAATGGACAAGGACTTCCTTTTAACTATGAAACCTCCAGTCAGGTAAAGATGTGCACTGTCAGCGTATGACAGTCTCTGGGCTCTTTTATGTTCTGTGCAGTGGAAGGGATGGAGAAAACAGCATGACTTTTTCCTAGTGAGTGTATACAGCCTTACTAAGTAGTTAAGAAGATACCCACTCTTTCAACATAGGCAAGGTAACTATATCACCTTCAGCTGGGAAGGAGAAAAGTTGCTTGGTAATAGGATATAAAAAAGTCATGTGAGGAAAACTTTAACAAGTTGCTTTAAAGAATCCAGCATTTTGGATCTACCCTGGAAGAGATTTGAATTTAAAATATATTATCAGCAATTTAGTGAAAAGAATTATAATCAAAGTCTAGAGGCTACTATTAGGTTAAATTATTCTAGAACTGATGTAATTAAGCATTAGTCCCAAAGTGAATGCTGTTTAATTGAACTCATATTTTCCTCCCTTGAAAAATTAACTCTCAGATTATCTATTGTTTATTTTAACTATTTTGATTCTATAGTTATAAATTTGGAAAAGCAGTAAATACTTATGGACCAGGTCAACCATGTAGAACTTGGAGCACTATAATCTAATGGCATGGGTGGATGAAAGGGGCCACATGCTAACCTGACAAGCTCAGGGAAGGCCTGCATGGTGGTCTTGCAAACTCAGAGACTTAAAGTAACCACAAAGGATGGTCTTAAATTAAACTTTGACTAAAAGCAGTTATGGTGGGCAGTTATATCCTAGGCTGGTATCTTCACTGACAAGGTCAACCTTTACCTTAACTGAGCCTATGTGTCTTTTTGCATCTATGATAACATACCCTTGAAATGTCTGGGTAACTTGTAACTTTCCTTTTTCTGGACCCCTTGGGGCACAACCTAATGTGCTGGGCACCAGAACAGATACCACAAATTCCTTCATTATTATCATGTTAATTTTTCCTGCACCCACTTAAGTATATGTCTATCATTTTACTTTTTATCCAATCCCAGGGGTTTCCCTGCTTTGCTTTCTCCCGCCTCTCTAATCTATCACCAATGATTTCATGTAACTCACCTATGTCCCTTCCTTTGATTGCAATGCATAAATACAGATGTAACCTGCCATTCTCCAGAGCATTATCTCAATTCATTGAGGTTCTGCTTCCTGGTATATGTCGACAGTTTGGCTCAAATAAACTCACAAAAATTCTTTACAGGTTTCAATGGTTTTTTATGTTAACACAAGAAAATGACTAAACACTCCACTGCAGAATCTTTAAAGCCTGTTACAAGTTTTTTTCAGAACTGAAAATGTCACATCAGCTTAGCCACTATAAAAAAACAGTATGGAAGTTCCTCAAAAAATTAAAAATGGAATTGCCTTATGACCAACAATTCCACTTGTGGGCAAATATCTGAAGAGAGCCACATAACATCTGCCTGTGAAAATCAGCAGGGATTCTGTCTGCCAGGGAGAGATGAGAGTCTGCTAGAGACACAGGTGCACACCTAATGCACAAAATCTCCTTCATAGCCACTAACCATTGGTGCCAGCAGAGGGAGGGCAGAGCAGACTAGAGTCATGCAAGGAGACACTGGGTTTGCTGCTTTGGGGAGAGAGCTATGGGGCCAGCTGCTGGGGTCCCTGTCCTGAGTCACTGTCCCAAAATACAAACACCATCTTTGTTGGGTGGAGCATGATCTTCCATGTGGCATCAGCCTGGAGGAATGAAATAGCCCCACCCTCAGGACTCCCTATTGCCCCACACTGCAAAGCTTGTGCCCTGCTGAAGAGTTAGTTGCCTGAGCTGGAGTGTAGAAGTCTGGGAAGACACAGGGGGGTATCAGTGACTGATTTGTGTGACTTTGGGGTGGGGGCCATTCCCCCCACTTTAACCTGAACCTGACTGGTGCTTCCCCCTCACAGGAGATCCATTAGCCCCACTCTTTAGACTCTCAGTGGTCCCAACCTCTTAACTTCAGGTGGCTCCACCCTGCTGAATTGAGGACAGACTGAGTTGTATGTCCCTAGAGTAATGGGCCACCCCCCCCCCACCTTTCCCCAAGACCCAACAGCACCTTCCCTTTCTTCAGACTCCTGGCAACTCCACTCTGCTCAGATTGGGCAACTAGTAGAATCGGGGAAAGACAGAGTTGTATGGCTTTAGGATAGGTGATTTTTTCCTTGCACACATGAGTAGTACAAAGCCCTCCCTTCAAAATTCCAAATATTTGTCTGTTTTGGCCCAAAACTCTATTGGCCTCACCTTGATGATTCCCTGGGGCTCCCACCACCACCACAAAGGTGTGTGAACACCCAATGGGGTTGCAGCTAGACTTAGCATACCCTGAGATATTTGTTGAGTGGACTCAGACCCAGCACTGGCACCAAGATTGAACCTGTATCAATCTACTGAATACCACTCACCCCTAACTGGTGACTCACTGAGGACCTATCTCATGCAACTCAAGTACCACCAGAGGTATATTCAGTGACTGGTAGCTAAAAGCATGTGGAGGCGAATCTTGGGGTTCCTTGAGAATTAACTGCACCAAGGCCCAGTGCTGGTAAAAGTCAACCTTGGTGTGCAATATGATCCTTTCCACACACACTAAGGCCCAGCAGAGGCAACTACAAGTTGTGGATCACTTTGTAGCTCCCAGAGCCAGTTATAGGCAGCATCTGACATTGGCCTGCAGTAGTGTCCCTATTAAGAGGCACAGAACCTATTTGGCCAGTGGCCAGCTTTAGACATCATCAGCGCAGCATGGAATTAGTTTCACAAGAGGCACATAAAGAGGGAGATCTTGGCTGGCACCAGATCCTGCTAAGGCAAACTCTGCCTTGTGCGATCATCACCTGAACAGCAGTTCATACACTGTGGTCAGGGTCAATTTTTACAGTCAGCCCGTCTGAGGGTCGAGCTCACACACAAATGGGACATTAACAATCAAGACTAAATTATAGCAGGATGGCCCAAATAAGCCACACAAAAACATTCCTGGAGCACCCAGCTCAAGTGATCAAGGAAATTGCATCACTGGATCCCACAGGATACCTACTACACAAAGCCATGCTACCAAGACTGGGAGTCATAACAGACCTACCTAACATAGAAACAAAAACCAAGAGGCAGCCAAAATGGAAAGACAAAGAAACATGCCTCAAATAAAAGAACAAGAGAAATCTCCAGAAAAGAGCTAAATAAAATGGAGGTAATCAATTTACCAAATATAGAGTTTAAAAAAAATGGTTATAAGGATGCCCAATGACCTTAGTGAGAACTTCAACAGAGATAGCAAGCTTAAAAAAGGGCATGAAGACCATAAAAAGAACCAGTCAGAAATAAATAATACAATATCTGAAATGAAGAATATACTAGAAGAAATAAAGAGGAGGTTGGATGAAACACAGGATCAAATTGGTGATTTGGGAAAAAAAGGTAGCAGAAAACACTCAATCAGAGCAACAAAGTGAAAAAGAATTTTAAAAAATGAGGATCATTTAAGGGAACTTTGGGACAACATGAAGTGTAACTCATCTGCATCATAGAGGTACCAGAAGGAAAAGAGAGGGAGCAAGGGAGCAAGCACCTATTTGGAGAAATAATGACCAAAAACATCTCTAACCTGGTGAAGGAAAAAGACACACAAGTCCAGGTGGTGCAGAATCCCAAACAAGATGAACCTAAAGAGATCCACACAAGACACATCATAAGTAAAATGGCAAAGGTTAAACACAAAAAGAGAAGCAGCAAATTAAGACAATTAGTTACCTCCAAGGGAGCTCCCAACGGACTGTTACTTATTTCTCAACAGAAATATTTAAGGCCAAAGGGATTGGCATGAAATACTAGTATAGAAGGTGATGAAAATCAGGACCTACAACCAAGATTATATTACCCAGCAAGGCTACCATTAAAATTGAAGGATAAATAAATAGCCTCCCAGACAAAAAAAAAAAAAAAAAAAAAAAAAAAAAAAAAAAAGTTAAAGGATTTTGTTACCACCAAACCAGTATTACAAGACATTGTAAAGGGTCTTCTTTAAGAACAAGAAATAAAGGGAGGAGGAGGAGAAGAAAGTTAAAAGAATAAAATGGTAACAAATAGGTACCTATCAATAATCACTTTAAATGTAAAAAGTTTAAATGCTACAATCAAAATACATAGGGTAGCTGAATGGGTAAGAAAGCAAGACCCATATATACGCTATCTACAAGAGACCCACCTCAGAAAAAAAGATAAACACAGACTAAAAGTAAACAAAAAACAAAACAAACAAAAACAACAACAACAACAAAACACACAGAAAAAAGGTATTTTAGGCAAATGGAAAATATAAGGTGGGGTAGTAATGAACATATTTATGCACCCAACATAGGAACACCCAAATATATAAAGCAAACCTTGATGAACATAAAGGGGAAGATCAACAGTAATGCAGTCATAGTAGGGCATTTTAACACCCTATTGATATCAAAGAATAGATCTTCCAGAGAGAAAATGAACAAGAAAACAGCAAACTTAAATGACACACAGTATCAGATAGATTTAATTGATATCTTCAGAGCATTTTACCACAAAGCACTAGAATATACATTCTTTTCAAGTGGACACAAAACATTTTCTGGATAGACAACATGTTAGAACACAAAACAAGTCTCAATAATTTAAGAAGATTGAAATCACATCAAGCATCTTCTTTGAGCATAATGGTATAAAGCTAGAAAAAAAGCAATCACAAGAAAAAAGAAGAAAAAAACACACAGGAAAACACACAAATATATGGAGGCTAGCCCCAGCTACATGGCTCAGTTAGTTGGAGCATCATGCCACATACACAAAAGGTTGCGGGTTTCATTCCTGCTAAGGGCATATGCCTAGGTTGTGGGTCTGATCCCAGGTTGATGTTTCTCTCTTACATCAATGTTTCCCCCCTCTTGCTGTCTTTTTCTCTAAAATCATAAACATATCCTAGGGTGGAGATTTTTTTATCGAGGTTAAAAAAGGTTAAAAACAATGTATGAGTTAACAATGAGGTCAAGGAAGAAATCAAGATACCTTGAAATAAATAAATGAAAATGAAAACACAACAACCCAAAAGCCAAGGGACACAGTAAAAGCAGTACTAAAAAAGAAATTGATAGCATTACAAACCTACCATGAGAAACAAGAAATATCTTAAATAAACAACTAACTGTACACTTAAAGGAACTTAAAAAAGAACAACAAACAAAGCCAAAAGTGAGTAGAAGAAAGGAAATGATAAATATCAAAGCAGAAATAAACAAAATGTAGTCTAAACTAACAATATAAAAGATCAATGAAACCAAGAGCTAGTTCTTTGAAAAGATAAACAAGATTGACAAACCTTTAACCAGACTCATGAAGAAAGTAGAGAGAGGACCCAATAAATAAAATAAGAAATGAAAGAGGGAGAATAACAACTGACACCAAATCAGTAAAAAGGATTGTATAAAAATATTATGAAAAACTACATGCCAACAAACAGGATAATCTGGATGAAATGGATAAATTTCTAGAAATATACAATCTTCTAAAACTAAATAAGGATAAGAAAATCTGAATACATTGATTATAACTAATGATATTGAAGCAATAGACAGAACAAAATCCCAACAAACAAAAGTCATAAACCTGATGGGCTCACAGAAGAATTTTACCAAATGTTCAAAGAGGAACTAATACCTATTTTTCTCATACTATTCATAAAAAATTCAATAGGAAGGAAGACTCCCAAGCTGATTTTACAAGGCCAGCATTATCATAATTCCAAAACCAGATAAAGACAGAACAGTATAGGTCAATATTTTTGATGAACATAGATACAAAAATCCTCAACAAAATGTTAGCATATTCAACTCAGCAATACATTAAAAAATTTCATACGCTGTGATGAAGTGAGATTTACTCCATGGATATAAGTTTGGAACAATATCCCCAAATCAATAAATGTGATACCACACATAAACAAAGTGAAGGATAAAAGTCACATGGTCATATAAATAAAAGCAGACAAATTTTTTGATAAAATCTAGCACCCATATTTTATTTAAAAAAAAACTCTCAGCAAAGTTGGACTAGAGGGAATGTACCTCAACATAATGAACACCATTTATGACAAAACTACAGCCAACATCACACTCAGCTAGTAAAAATAAGTGTTTCCCTTAAGATCAGGAAGAATATGGGGTGTCTGCTTTCAACATTGTGCTGGAAGTTCCAGTCACAGCATTCAGACAAGAAGAAATAAAGGCATCCAAATGAAGAAGTAAGTAAAGAAGAAGTAAAACTGACATTATTTGCAGATGACATGACACTGTATATAAAGAAGCCTAAAGATTTCACCAAAAACCTACTAGAACTGATAAATAAATTCAGTAAGAGAGCAGGACACAAATTAAATATCCAGAAATTAGTTGCATTTCTATACACTAAAATGAACTATCAAAAAGGAAAATTAAGAACACAATCCCATTCACAATTTGTTCAGAAATATTAAAATACCTAAGAATAAATGTAACCAAGGATGTGAAAAACCTGTACTTGGAAAATTATAACACACTGAAGAAATTGAAGAAGATACAAATAAGTGAAAGCATATACCATGTTGATGGATAGAAAGAATTAACACCAAATGTCCATACTACCCAAAGCAATCTATAGATTCAATGCAATTTCTATCAGCATACCAATGGTGTATGTCACAGAACTAGGACAAATATTCCAAAAATTTATATGGGACCACAAAAGACCATGAATAGTCAAAGCAATCTTGAGAAAGAAGAACAAAGTTGGAGGAATCACACTACTTGATATCAAACTATACAACAAGGCTATAGTAATTAAAACAACATGGTACTGGCATAAAAACAGACATATAGCTCAGTGGAACAGAATAGAGAGCCCAGAAACAAACTCACACTTTTATAGTATATTAATATTTAACAAAGAAGGCAAAAACATACAATGAAGTAAAGATAGTCTATTCAATAAATAGTGTTAAGAAAATTGGACATATATGTGCAAGAAAATAAAACTAGATCACCTTTTTATACCGTACACAAAAATAAACTTAAAATGGATTAAAGGCAAATGCTGGAATTGAAACCATAAAAATTCTAGAAGAGAACATAGGCAGAAAAATCTCAGACACTTCTTGTAGCCATATTTTTTCTTATATATCTTCTCAGGCAAAGGAAACAAAATAAAAAATAAACAAATTGTACTACGTCAAACTAAAAAGCTTTTGCACAACAAAGAAAACCATCAACAAAATGAAAAGACTAAATGGGAGAATGTAGTCACCAATACACCTGATAAGGGGTTAATTTCAAAAATGTATAAAGAGTTTATACAACATAACACCAAAAACACAAACAATCCAATTTAAAAATAGGCAAATAACCTGAGCCAATTCTTCAAAATGGACTCGCCCAGGCCATGGTATTTTGTGAAGAGCCACACTCAAGGGGCCAAAGAGCCGCATGTGGCTCACAAACCATGGTTTGCTGACCACTGTACTAGTACACTTTTCCAAAGAGGACACACAGATGGCCAACAATTGCATGTTCAACATCACTAATCATCAGAAAAATGCAAATGAAAACCACCATGAGATATCACCTCACACCAGTCAGAATGGCTACCATCACTAAATCAACAAAACCCACAAGTGTTTGGGACGATGTGGAGAAAAGGCAACCCTAGTACTCTGTAGGTGAGAATGCAGATTGGTGCAGCCACTGTGGAAAGCAGCATGCAATTACCTCAGAAAATTAAAAATTGAACTGCCTTATGACCCAATGATTTCATTTCTGGGAATATATTTGAAGAAGTCCAAAACAACAATTGGAAAGAATGCATGCATACCTATGTTCATTGCAGTGTTTGTGCAGGGGGGGGGGGGTGTCCCTCAGCCCAGCCTGCACCCTCTCCAATCTGGGACCCCTCGAGGGATGTCCGACTGCCAATTTAGGCCTGATCCTAAACGGGCAGTCAGACATCTCTCTCACAATCCAGGACTGCTGGCTCCCAATCACCTGCCTGCCTATCTTCCTGATTGCCCCTAACCGCTTCTGCCTGCCAGCCTGATCACCCCCTAACCACTCCCCTGCCAGCCTGATTGATGCCTAACTGCTCCCCTGCCAGCCTGTTTGCCCCTAACTGCCCTCCCCTGCAGGCATGGTCCCCCCCTAACTGTTCTCCCCTGCAGGCCTGGGTACCCCACAACTGCCCTTCCCTGCAGGCCCAGTTGCCCCCAACTTCTCTCCTCTGCGGGCCTGGTCACCCCTAACTGCCCTCCCCTGCAGGCATGATCACCCCCAACTGTCCTCCCTTGCAGGCCTGATCCCTCCCAACTGCCCTCCCCTCCCTGCTGGCCACCTTGTGGTGGCCATCTTACGTCCACATGGGGGAGGATCTTTGACCACATAGGGGAAGCCATCCTATGTGTTGGAGTGATGGGCAATTTGCATATTACTCTTTTATTAGATAGGATAGAGGCCTGGTGCATGGGTGGGGGCCAGCTGGTTTGCCCTGAAGGGTGTCCCAGATCAGGGTGGGGGTTCCCTTGGGGCATGTGGCAGCCTGGCCAAGGGGCCTGTGGTAGTTTGCAAGCTGGCCACACCCCCTGGTGACCCAAGCAGAGGCCCTGGTATCTGGGATTTATTTATCTTCTATAATTGAAACTTTGTAGCCTCGAGCAGAGGCCAAGGCAGGCCAGGGCTACAGAAGCTTGGCTTCTTCCATCACCGGGGGCAACTCAAGCCTCCTGCTCTCTCCAGCTCTGTGGCTGCCACCATTTTTGTTGGGATTTATTTATCTTCTATGAAACTTTGTAGCCTTGAGTGGAGACCTGGGGCAGCCAGGGTGTATGGAAAGCTTGGCTTCCTCCATTGTCAGGGAAACCCAAACCTCCTGCTCTCTCAGTGGCCGCAACCATCTTGGTTGGGTTAATTTGCATGCTCGCTCCTGATTGGCTGGTGGGCGTGGCTTGTGGGTGTAGCAGAGTGATGATTAATTTGCATATTACTCTTTTATTCGATAGGATAGCCAAGATTTGGAAGCAGCCCAAGTGCCCGACAGTAGATGAGTAGATTAAAAAAACAACAACTGCGGTACATTGCCACAGTAGAATACTACTTGGCCATAAAAAAGAATGCAATCTTTCCTTTTGAGACAGTATTGATGGACCTGGAGAGTATTATGCTATGTGAAAAACCCAGTCAAAGAAAGACACATACAATATGATCTCACTTATATGAGGAATCTAATAAACAAAATAAACTAACAAACAAAATAGACAATAAATTCATAAATAAATTACATGATTGGTATTTAAGAAATATATAGCATATGTATGTATGCCTAAAAATTGTCATTATATGTAATAATGGTATTAAATAAATTATTTATTTCTACAAAATGTAATAACTCATCTTTTTAAACATTGATAGGTTTGTTATTATTGTTTTTCAGGATTTTTGCATCTTTGTTCATGGATGAGATTCATGAGATACCTTTTTTGTATTGGATTTCATATAAAGGTATTTTAATATCATAAAAAATAATAAAAGAAAACAAAGAAAGAAGCCAGATAGAGAAACTTAAATATCATATGATTTCACTTATATCTACACTAATAAAAGAGCAACATACTAATTGACCGTATCTTTGTGACGCCCATCAGCCAATTAGGAGTGAGTATGAAAATTAACCCAACAACGATGGTGGGTTAATTTGCATACACAGGCGTCAAGTGGCCAGGGGCGACAACACAGGCATTCCACACCACCCCAGCCACTCTGGGTCTCTGGGCAGCATGGGAAGGCAGCTCCTGGTGGAGTGAAAAGGTGGTTCTGGCCAGAGCAAAGGTGGTGCCGGCAGCCAGGGGAAGGAAAGCCCATTCTTGCACGAATCTTTGTGCATTGAGCCTCTAGTGTGGAATCTAAAGAACAAATAAGCAAAACAGAAACAAACTCAGGGATGCAGAGAACAGACTTATGATTGACAGATGGAAGGAGTTTTGGGGGCTGGGTGAAAAAAAGTGAAGGAATTAAGAAGTATAAATTGATAGTTACAAAATAGTCATGGGGATGTAAAGTAAAGCATAGGGAATAGTCAATAATATTACAATAAATACGTGGGTACTTGAATATTGGAGGGATCACTTTGTAAATGATATGATTATCTAACAACTATGCTCTATGCCTTAAATGAATGCAAAATAATATTGAATGCAAGCTTTACTTCAATACAACATGGTTACTTGGGCCAGCACTGGGGCTTTGCTTGCATTTTATTCACGGAGCAGATATTAATTAAAAGAAATACATGATTTAAAAAACCCACTGTGCAGTTTATAGAGTGTTTGGCATATCCTCTCCACCTGCCCACAAAGCCCTTTCATTTGCATAAATTAAATAAAAGAGATAAATGTCTTTATGGACTTGGGGAAGGCAGAATCTTGGATAATCTGGATAATGGTCTGTTTTACTAAGGTAAACCTCACCATAACCTCTGCTTCTTTTCTTTACCCAAAATTAAGATACCTGAAACTAATAAGGGAATGAGATGAGAGGTCACTTTTTTTTTATGAGAGAGCTGCATCTTTCAATACAGAAAATGTCTCTGTTAGGGTTAAAGATTAATTTTCATCATCAGCTCCTTTTTGTTAATTATTTATAACTATATGCACTTTTTAAAAAACAAACTAGTTTTCTTCTAGTCTTGAATGCCTCAGACTTGGTCTCTGCTCCCTAAGTAACTTACTTTGAAGGAACTGAACAAAATAGCCTTTAGCAGATGCTATTTTTCATGTTCAGTGACAAGCACCTTTACCCCTACTGTTCCTCCAAGATGTCTGAGTCCAGGACCTCAGACCTGGCAAACAGATTTAGAAGCACCGATGAAGAGAAACAGAGCCAAACATGACCCCACTAGCTTAGTGTTTTATTTAAGATGCAAAGGTTTTCATCTACAGAGAAACTAAGCACTGTAATAGGAGTATTCTGCTCAGTGGTGAAGTCTACCAGAAACAAAATCTCAGAGGTAAAGGCTACCAGGTAAATTGAACTCACTAAAATTTCCTCCAGACAATAACATCCAGTTAAGTAAGAAAATTTTAATAATTCATCCTCCTGCAAGCACAAAACACAAAGGGCAATATGAAATGTGATATTAAGATTTTAACAAGAAGTATACAAAAGTCAGGAATATCTTAACAAAATAAAAGTGTGGGTGGGAATTAAATGTTGCAAGTTGCTCTGATATGTTTCAGTCAACAAAAAGAATTCTTTCCTGCCAGGACTCAGTGTCAGGTAGCAACTTTCGATTCTAGACACTTTCAAACAAATAAACAGGTATGGCAGCCTTTAAAAACTGTTGGTTGTCAGTGGTCATGGACAACAGGGTGGTGGGGGCATGCGTGGGGAGGGGTTTGGAATGGGAATGGGGGGACGAGGACAAATATGTGATACCTTAATCAATAAAGAAATTAATAAAAATAAAACCTGTTGGTTGTGAGTTACAGCCAGCTGACTTCATCTTTGATCCCCATCTTATGCTTTCATTCCTCATTTAGCACACAGTATGAGTCTGTTTCCCGTGAACTTGGCAGACATAACCTGGCACCTCACTTTTGTCAAACCTTGACTTATAATTTGAGGAAAAACTTTTCATCTCCAGCAACTCTGGTTTATTTCTTTATTGATTTCAGAGAGGAAGGGAGAGGGATAGAGAGATAGAAACATCAATGATGACAGAATCATTGATCGGCTGCCTCCTGCACGTCCCCTACTGGGGATTGAGCACACAACCTGGGCATGTGCCCCTGGCCGGAATCGAACCTGGGGCCTTTCAGTCCACAGGCCGACGATCTATCCACTGAGCCAAACCAGCTAGGGCTCCAGCAACTCTGGTTTTTATCTCTGGTATTTGACCTCTGCCAAATCCTTATGCTCTAGTTCTACACCCATCCCTATGGACACTTGACTATATTCACTTAACAACATAACATTAAGATATATAAATCATAAATTATGAGTATTATTAAAGAGAATATGACAAATCACAACTATAGAGAAAAATTTTAATATTCTTAAAACAGATTAGAAAAAATAAATAAATATATAGACGATTCAAATGACTATATAAATACCCTCAATTTAATGAGTGTGTATTACATAGAAAATGCCATTCTATTTTAGTACCCATAAAACAATTCCAAAAATATCCTTTAAGCAAATTAAGGATGTCTCAACAAACCAAATAAATTATATTATATATTCTATATTTCCAAACCATAATGAAATCAGATAAATAATCAATAAAAATTAGTAACAAATTTTAAAACAAAAAATATAATTATAAATGACTCAAGGGTAAAAGAAGAATTAAAATGAAAATTATGAAATATTTATAATAAACAATAATACTTAAAAGGGCTAACTAGCTAGCTTAACACAGAAAGGGAGGGAGTCCAGATAGGATGGAGGCTTCTTGGCCTGAACAATTAAAACAGCCATAAACCAAGGACAGAGATATCTCTGGCCCGAGCAGATGGGGTAATAAATCTCTGACCAAGAGAAAGAAAAGGAAAAAAAAGAGGCCGCTTTACTCTTTTGAGCAGAGAAGCCAGTAGTTTTAGTCTCAATTCTTGGCAGGATAAAGTTGCTAGGTTCTATAAAGTAGATCAAAAGTAAATCCAACTTGAACAGATAAGATGCATATGTGAAGGGCAAAGAAAAGACACAGGATATTGAGGCGGGCGGACGAGGCGAGAAGGAAACATACTTTCACAGAGGATAGAGGAATGTTGCAAACTAAGGGGAAAGAAAAATGGCGGACCACATGGGGCTTTGGTCTTTGCAGGGTGACCAATGAGGAAAGCACGGGGTCCTAAGTTGGGGAAGAGTACAATTAGAAAGGGTCATGTTCAAACAAAGATCCACAGCCTTTATAATGCCTCAAGACAAAGAAAGCAGCAGTCAACCTTCTTATGGGACCCTTCTGTCCCTCTGTGCCAGGAGGGACAGAGTCTTAGGATTAGAAATTTAGGATTAGGGTTTTAGAGATAGCATCTGCTTGCAATAAAGTTTCTTCTGCTTGCAGTAAAGCTTCTGTACTTCTCACCTACCACCTTTTGTCTGTGGTTTCATTCTTTGAATCCATCTGGACAAGAACCTGGGAAAGAAATCACCCTTACAACCTGCTCAATTAAATAAATAAATAAATAAATAAATAAATAAATAAATAAATAAAATAAAACAATGCATTTGTACCATGTAGCTAAAGTGGTATCTACAGGAAAATGTGCAGACTTAAATTCAGGTTAGAAAAAATAAGATTAAAAACTAATAATTAATACACTCAATTCAAAACATTATTTTTAAAAGCTACAAAGTAAACACGGCACAAGGGAGATATAAGAACAACAATTAATAAAAGAAAAAATAGTATCAACAAAATTAAGCATTCTTTCTTTGAATAGATAAATCTTTGGTGAGAAGGAGAGTGTGAGTGCAGAATAAGTAATATAAATTAAAAAAAAAGAGAGAAAATAGAGATAAGGATTTGTAAAATTATAGGAGAATACCATGAACACATTAGTCAGTGAATTTAAGAAACTTAAATATATTAAACAGATTCCTAGAAAAATATTGCAATTTCCCAAACTGTCACAAAAAGAAGAAAACCTGAAGAGCTATATATTCATTAAAGAAGTGTATCAGTGGTTAAATATAAAAAAACTATCCCAAAAGAAGCACCAAAACACAGAACCAGAGAGGTTTAAAGGCTTATTTTTCCAGACCTTTCAGAAATATATAATCTTTTTCTTATTCAAACTATTCCAGAAACCAAAAAGAAAGGAAAAACTCACCAATTCCATTTACGATCTGTACTTGGGAAATTATAGTACATTGAAAAAAGAAATAGAAGAAGATACAAACCAATGGAAAAGTATGCCATGTTCATGGACTGGATGAATTGACATCATTAAAAGGTCCATACTTAGCCAAAGCAATTTGTAGATTCAACACAATCCTTATTAAAATACCAATGGCATACTTCACAGAACTAGAACAAATACTCCAAAAATTTATATGGAACCATAAAAGACCCCGAATAGCTGCAGCAATCTTTTTTTTTTAATATATTTTATTGATTTTTTACAGAGAGGAAGGGAGAGAGGGATAGAGAGTTAGAAACATCGATGAGAAAGAAACATCGATCAGCCGCCTCCTGCACACCCCCTACTGGGGATGTGCCTGCAACCAAGGTACATGCCCTTGACCGGAATCGAACCTGGGACCCTTCAGTCCACAGGCTGATGCTCTATCCACTGAGCCAAACCGGTTTTGGCATAGCTGCAGCAATCTTGAGAAAAAAAAAAACAGTCAGAGGGATCACAATACTGGAAATCAAACTATACTACAAAGCCATCATAAAGAAAACAGCCTGATATGGCACAAGAACAAGCATATAGACCAATAGATCAGAACAGAGACCCCAGAAATTGACCCACACCATTATGGTCAATTAATATTTGACAAAGGAGGCAAGAACATACAATGGAGTAAAGACAGTTTCTACAACAAATGGACAGACACATGCAAAAGATGAAACTAGACCACTGATTTACACCATACACAAGAATAAACTTAAGATGAATAAAAGGCTTGACAGTAAAATCTCAGACATCTCACATAGCAGAATTTTTGCCAATACATCTCCTAGGGCAAAGTAAACTAGGGAGAAAACAAACAAATGGGACTACATCAAAGGAAAAAGCTTCTGCACAGCAAAACACCATCAAAATGAAAAGGAGACTCACTGTATGGGAGAACACATTTACCAATGATATAACTAATAAGGGGTTAAAATCCAAAATATATAAAGTACGCATACAACTCAATGAAAGGAAGACAAACAATCCAATTAAAAAGGATAGAAGACCTGAATAGACATTTCTCCAAAGAGGACATACAAATGGCCAAGAGACATATGAAAAAATGCCCAGTCATTAATCATCAGAGAAATGCAAATTAAAACTACAATGAGATATCACCTCCTAACTGTCAGAATGGCTACCATCAAAAAAAAAAAAAATCAACAAACAACAAAAGCTGGTGAGGATGTGGAGAAAAGGGACCACTAGTTCACTGCTGGTGGGAATGCAGATTGGTGCAGCCACTATGAAAAACAGTATGGAGTTTCTTCAAAAATTTAAAAATGAAACTGCAGTTTGATCCAGTGATCCCACTTCTGGGAATATATCCTAAAAACCCAAAACACCAATCAGAAAGAATATATGCACCCAAATGTTCAGAGCAGCATTATTTACAATAGCTAAGATTTGGAAACAGCCCAAGTGCCCAAGTGTCCATCAATAGATAAATGGATAAATAATGGACATTTACACAATGGAATATTATCCAGCTACAAAAAAAAAGAGGGATCTCTTACCCTTTGGGACAGCATGGATGGACCTGGAGAATATTATGCTAAGTGAAATAAGCCAATCTGAGATAGACAAATATCACATGATCTCACTTATTTGTGGAATCTAATGAATAAAATGAATTGACCAACAAAGTAAGACCCAAAGCATGGGGTCATGGAACAGACTGACATACCTCGATGTGGGGATTGGGGGATGAGAAGAGATAAACCAAAGAACTTATATACTTATAGGCATAGCTCCTAAACACGGGCAATAGGGTAGTGAAGACCTGGGAGGGGGGGGAGGGCTGGTAGGGCCTGGGAGGAGGGAGGTAAAGCATGGGGGGGGAATGGGAGACATCTATAACACTAACTGAATATATATATATATATATATATATATATATATATATATATATATTAGAGGCCTGGTGCATGAAATTCATTCACAGGGGGTGGGGGGTGTCCCTCAGCCCAGCCTGCACCCTCTAATCTGGGACCCCTCGAGGGATGTCTGACTACCCTCCGGGATCGGGCTTAAATGGGCAGTCAGACATCCCTCTCACAATCCAGGACTGCTGGCTCCCAACTGCTCGCCTGCCTGCCTTCCTGATTGCCTCTAACCGCTTCTGCCTGCCAGCCTGATCACCCCCTAACCACTCCCCTGTCAGCCTGATTGATGCCTAACTGCTCCCCTGCCAGCCTCTTTTCCCCTAACTGCCCTCCCCTGCAGGCCTGGTCACCCCTAACTGCCCTCCCCTGCATGCCTGGTCACCCCCAACTGCCCTCCCTTGCAGGCCTGGTCCCTCCCAACTGCCCTCCCCTGCTGGCCATCTTGTGGTGGCCATCTTGTGTCCACATGGGGGCAGGATCTTTGACCACATGGGGGCGGCCATCTTGTGTGTTGGAGTGATGGTCAATCTGCATATTACTCTTTTATTAGATAGGATAGAGGCCTGGTGCATGGGTGGGGGCCAGCTGGTTTGCCCTGAAGGGTGTCCCGGATCAGGGTGGGGGTTCTCTTGGGGCATGGGGCGGCCTGGGCGAGGGGCCTGTGGTGGTTTGCTGGCCAGCCACCCTCCCTGGTGACCCAAGCGGAGGCCCTGGTATCTGGGGTTTATTTATCTTCTACAATTGAAACTTTGTAGCCTGGAGCTGAGCCAAGCCTTCTGATTGCTCTGAGGTGGCAGCCATTTCTGTTGGGATTTATGTATCTTCTATAATTGAAACTTTGTAGCCTTAAGCGAGGCCTGGGCCGGCAAGGGCTGCAGAAGCTTGGCTTCCTCCATTGCCGCGGGCATCCCTAGCCTCCTGCTCTTTCCAGCTCCGTGGCTGCTGCCATTTCTGTTTGGATTTATGTATCTTCTGTCATTGAAACTTTGAAGCCTTGAGTGGAGGCCTAGGCCGGCAAGGGCAGGCGGAAAGCTTGGCTTCCTCCATTGCCGGGAAACCCAAGCCTCCCTCCTGCTCTTTGCGGCTGTAGCCATCTTGGTTGGGTTTATTTGCACATTTGCTCCTGATTGGCTGGTAGGCGTGGCTTGTGGGTGTAGCGGAGGTATGGTCAATTTGCATATTACTCTTTTATTAGATAGGATATATATGCATATATATATATTAAAGAAGTCTGACAGGCTTATGAAAGATGTATAAAAATAAATACTCTACTGGTGGTAGTTAAAATTAGTGTAAATTTTTATTAAGAGAGTAAATTAGCAATCCTATCCTATAAAAGAGTAATATGCAAATTAACCATCACTCTGCTACACCCACTAGCCACGTCCACCAGCCAATCAGGAGCAAGTATGCAAATTAACCCAACCAAGATGGCAGCTGCCACAGAGAGAGCAGGAGGGAGGCTTGGGTTTTCACAGCGATGGAGGAAGCCAAGCTTTCCGCACACCCTGGCCGGCCCACTCCAGGCTACAAAGTTTCAATTATAGAAGATACATAAATCCCAACAGAAATGGTGGCAGCCACGGAGGGAGCAGAAGGCTTGGCTCTGCTACAGGCTACAAAGTTTCAATTGTAGAAGATAAATAAATCCCAGATACCAGGGCCTCCGCTTGGGTTGCCGGGGGGCGTGGCCGGCCTGCAAACCATCACAGGCCCCTCGCCCAGGCCGCCCCATGCCCCAAGGGGACCCCAACCCTGATCCGGGTCACCCTTCAGGGCAAACCAGCTAGCCCCCACCCATGCACCAGGCCTCTATCCTATCTAATAAAAGAGTAATATCCAGATTGACCATCACTCCAACACACAAGATGGCTGCTCCCATGTGGTCACAGATCCTCCCCCATGTGGACACAAGTTGGCCACCACAAGATGGCCAGCAGGGGAGGCATTATGGAGGGACCAGGCCTGCAAGGGAGGGCAGTTGGGGGTGATCAAGCCTGCAGGGGAAGGCAGTTAGTGGTGACCAAGCTGGCAGAGGAGGGAAGTTGGGGGCAACCAGGCCTTCAGGGAAAGGCAGTTGGGAGGGACCCAGACCTACAGGGGAGAGCAGTTGGGGGGGACCAGGCCCGCAGGGCAGGGCAGTTAGGGGTGACCAGGCCTGCAGGGGAGGGCAGTTAGGGGAAAAGAGGCTGGCAGGGGAGCAGTTAGGCATCAATCAGGCTTGCAGGGGAGTGGTTAGGGGGTGATCAGGCTGGCAGGCAGAAGTGGTTAGGGGCATTCAGGAAGGCAGGCAGGCAAGCAGTTGGGAGCCAGCAGTCCTGGATTGTGAGAGGGATGTCCGACTTCCCGTTTAGGTCCGATCCCACTGGGGATCGGACCTAAACGGACAGTTGGTCATCCCTCAAGGGTCCCAGATTGGAGAGGGTGCAGGCTGGGCTGAAGGACACACACCCCCATGCACGAATTTCGTGCACCGGGCCTCTAGTATCTAATAAAACCAATGCTGTAAATACCTTACCACCCAGAAATTCCAACCCTAGGTATATACCCCAGAAAAACTCTAACACATATCCAGAAGGAATCATGCACAATGGTGTGTGTTCATTGAAACATCATTTATGATAGTGAGAAAAAGATAGAAACTAGCTCACTGGAATGGCTCAGTTGGTTGAGTGTTGTCCTGTGCACTGAAAGGTCAGTTTGATTCCCGGTCAGGGCACATAAATGATACCTGGGATGCTGCTCGGTCCCCAGTTAAGCAACCGATCGATGTTGCGCTCTCTCTCTCTCTCTCTCTCTCTCTCTCTCTCTTTCTCTCTCTCTTTCCCTCCTTCCTCTCTATAAGCATGTCCTCAGGTGAGAATATTTTAATTAATTAATTAATAATATTTGTATTAATGTCTGTTACTATGAGATGAATTAGTAAATCATGATAGATTTATTCAATAGTACATAAATCAGTACTTAAAATAAAAAAAAAACTAAATCTATAAGTATCAAAATGGATAATGGGCAGAAACAAAATGGTGAGAGAAAAGCAAATGACACTTTGTGTCAAATGTGATGCACATTATATGATGTAATATGGTATTTATAGGCATAAATATGTATGTATATAAGTATAGTAGATATATAATATAAGGAAGAACACATGCTAACTTCAAAAAAGTGTACCTCTGGAAAGAAAGGAAGAGAAATAGGGTCAGAAGTGCAAAATCAGATACATCTGCTATGGATTGAATTGTGCCCTCCAAAATTCATAGGATGAAGCCCTAATCCCCAGGGGGGCTATATTTGGAGACAGCCTTCTAAGAAATAACTAATGTTAAATGAGCCATAGGGTGGGACCCTATACAATAGGATTAGTGTCCTTATAAGAAGAGACACCAAAGAGCTTCCTCTCCCTCACTTCATGAGCACATATTGAGGAAAGTCCAGGCAAGGACATAGCAAGAAGTCTGTAAGCCAATCAGTTAGCCTCCAAAACTATGAGAAAATTAATTTCTATTGTTTATTAATTTCTAGTTTGTGGCATTCTATTATGGTAGCCTGAGCTGACTAATAAAATGGCAAAACATTAACATTTCTTAAATCTACATAGTGACTGTATAGGAGTGTGTTACATTATTTTCTATGCTTTTTATTCTAAATGTTTCCTTCACATATACAATCACTGTTTAATCTGACTGATGCCACAAGGAGAATATTAGTAACTTTAGTCACACTAGAAACAATGATACAAAACTAACTCTTCCTAGGAGGTCATAAAACTTTTACATTTTACATTACACTGAATAAAGATTTCCTGTGGGGAGGGCATACCTCTGCAAACTGATGAGGTACTATGGGATGCTAAAGAAGTAGCATCCCATGCTTCTCCACCTACACTCGGTCCCCTTGCTGTCCAACCAGTAAATGCCCAACAGGATTGAAACCATCATCTGTTATTTGTTCTATTCCTTGAATTTTAGGGAACTTAACAGTGTTAGCTGCAAACATTTTCAATCAACCTTTTGACATGGGAGGGAGAAGATCTTAACCATGGTACCCTTCAAATATCAAGAAAAGAAATGGTATTGCTGTGTGTTATCCATTTGCCCACTGTTCAAAACACAATAATACTAAATGTGCATTAAAGCATTTAGCACAGCCCGGCCTGCATCGATCAGTGGTTAAGCATTGACTAATGAACCAGGAGGTCAAGGTTCAATTCCCAATCAGGGCACATGCCTGAATTGCAGGCTCAATCCCCAGTGGGGAACATGAAGGAGGAAGCCAATCAATGACTCTCTCTCATCATTGACATTTCTATCTCTCTCTCCCTCTTCCTTCCTCTCTGAAATCAATAAAAATATATTTTTAAAAAAAGCATTTAGCACAGTACCTAGTAGGCACTCAATAAGCATTTATTGAAGAGAGGGGTTTTTTTTAATATTACCATTTTATGTTAGTTCAGCATTTATAGGTTACTTAAAAATGTTCTACATGAAACAAGACAACAACTAAACCAAGTATGTTTTAGATTGGAAGTCATTAACTTAGAATGAAGACATAGTCTATTCCAATGGTTCTCAAACTTTAGAGTTCATCAGTATTACCAGGAAAACTCATTGAAATATAGATTGCAGAACCTCATTACCAAAGTTTCTGAGGAAGGTAGGGCTCATGAAACTGAATTTCTAGCAAGTTCCCAAGTGATACTGATGTTAAAGACTAAATTTTAGTAATGATTGGTCATTATGAAATGACCAATTAACAATTGGTCAACCAATTAACAACCAATTATTATTTTTTTTATGTTAACATTTTTCCTTCTTTTTTTCTTTATATATATATTTTATTAAGGTTTTATATGTGTACATATCTTACCAGTGCCCCCCCACCCCACTCCAATACATGCCCTCACTCCCCAATGTTTTGCATCCGTTGGTTACTCTTATATGCATGCATATAAGTCCTTCAGTTGATCTCTTATTTTCCCCACCTCTCCCTAACCTTCCCGCTGTAATTTGACAGTCTGTTTGATGCTTTACTGCCTCTGTATCTATCTTTTGGTTCATCAGTTTATAATGTTTTTTATTATCCACAAATGAGTGACATCATGTGGTATTTTTTTCTTTCTTTGACTGGCTTATTTCACTTAGCATAATGTTCTCTAATTCCATCCAAGTGCCTACAAATGGTAATAATTCCTTCTTTTTTATGGCAGCATAGTATTCCATTGTGTAGATGTACCATAGTTTTCTGATCCAGTCATCTGCTGATGGGCACCTAGGCTGTTTCCAAATCTTAGCTATGGTAAATTGTGCTGCTATGAACATAGGGGTGCATATATCCTTTCTGATTGGTGTTTCTAGTTTCTTATGATATATTCCTAGGAGTGGGATTACTGGGTCAAATGGGAGTTGCATTTTCAGTTTTTTCAGGAAACTCCATACTGTTCTCCACAGTGGCTGCACCAGTCTGCATTCCCACCAGCAGTGCACGAGGGTTCCTTTTTCTCCAAATCCTCTCCAACACTTGTTGTTTGTTGATTTGTTGATGATAGCCATTCTGACATGAGTGAGATGGTACCCCATTGTCGTTTTGATTTGCATCTCTCAGATAATTAGTGACTTTGAGCATGTTTTCCTGTGTCTCTTGGCCTTCCTTCTGTCTTCTTTCGAAAAGATTCTATTTAGGTCCGTTGCCCATTTTTTTATTGGATCATTTATCTTCCTTTTATTAAGTTGTATAAGCTGCCTGTAGATGTTAAAGATTAAACCTTTATCAGTGATAACATTTGCAAATATGTTCTCCCATACAGTGGGGTTTCTTTTTTTTGTTGATAGTTACTTTTGCTGTGCAAAAGCTTTTTATTTTGATGTAGTTCCATTTGTTCATTTTCTCTTTGGCTTCCATTGCCCTAGGGGCAGTATCAGTGAAGTTCTTTCGGCATATGTCTGAGATTATGCTGCCTGTGGATTCCTCTAGTATTTTTATGGTTTCCCGTCTTATGTTTAAGTCCTGTATCCATTTTGAGTTTATTTTTGTGTATGGTGTAAGTTGGTGATCTAGTTTCATTTTTTTGCATGTATCTGTCCAATTTTCCCGACACTATTTGTTGAAGAGACTATCTTGACTCCATTGTATGTTCAAACCTCCTTTGTCAAATATCAATTGCGTATAGTGGTTTGGGTAAATATCTGGATTCTCTATTCTATTCCATTGGTCTATATGTGCCAGTACCAGGTTGTTTTGAGAACAGTGGCTTTGTAATACAGCTTGAAATCTGTTATTGATACCCCACCTACTTTGTTCTTCTTTCTCAGAATTGCTGTGGATATTCGGGGTCTTTTTTTATTCCAGATGAATTTTTGGAGTGTTCTTTCTAGGTCTGTGAAATATGCTGTTGGTATTTTAATGTGGAGTGCATTGAATCTATAGATTGCTTTGGGTAGTATGGACATTTTAATGATGTTGATTCTACCAATCCATGAACATGGTATGTTCTTCCATCTGTTTACGTCTTCCTCTATCTGATTTTCCAGTGTCCTGTAATTTTCCACATATAGGTCTTTTACCTCCTTAGTTAAGATTATTCCTAGGTATCTTAATTTTTTTGGTGCGATGGTAAATGGGATTGTTTTTTTAGTCTCCCTTTCTGTAAGTTCACTATTGATGTATAGAAATGCCATAGATTTCTTGGCGTTAATTTTGTATCCTGCTACCTTGCCGAATTCATTTATTAAGTCTGTTAGTTTTTTTATGGAGTCTTTCGGGTTTTCTATGTACAGTATCATGTCATCTGTGAATAAGGACAGTTTTACTTCTTCTTTTCCAATTTGGATGCCTTTTATTTCTTCTTCTTGTCTGATTGCAATGGCCAGTACTTCCAGTACTATGACAAACAGGAGTGGTGAGAGTGGGCATCCCTGTCTTGTTCCTGTTCTAAGGGGAAATGGTTTTAGTTTTGCCCATTGAGTATGATGCTAGCTGAGGGTTTATCATATATAGTTTTTATTATGTTGAGGTATGATCCTTCTATTCCCACTTTGTTGAGAGTTTTTATCAAGAAAGGGTGTTGGATTTTGTCAAATGCTTTTTCTGCATCAATTGATATGACTATGTGATTTTTATCTCTCAATTTGTTTATGTGATGTATCACGTTAATTGATTTGCAGATATTGTACCATCCTTGCATTCCTGGGATAAATCCTACTTGGTCATGGTGTATGATCTTTCTGATGTACTGCTGGATCCAATTTGCTAAAAGTTTGTTGAGGATTTTGGCATCTACGTTCATGAGGGATATTGGCCTGTAATTCTCCTTCATTGTGTTGTCTAAATCTGGTTTTGGTATTAGGGTGATGCTGGCTTCATAGAAGGAGTTTGGAAGTGTTCCTTCCTCTTTAATTTTTTGGAATAGTCTGAGGAGGATAGGTTTTAGTTCTTCCTTGAATGTTTGGTAAAACTCTCCTGTGAAGCCGTCTGGCCCCAGGCTTTTGTTTGCCGGAAGCTTTTTGATGACTGCTTCAATTTCTTCCATAGTTACTGGCATATTGAGCTGTTTAGATTCTTCATGATTGAGTTTTGGAAGGTTATATTTTTCTAGGAATATGTCCATTTTCTCCAGGTTGTCCAATTTGTTGGAATAGAGTTGTTCATAGTATTTTTTAACAATCCTTTGTATTTCGTCGGGATCTGTTGTTATTTCACCTCTTTCATTTCTGATTTTGTTTATTTGGGTCCTCTCTCTTTGCTTCTTGGCGAGCCTGGTTAGAGGTTCATCAATCTTTTTCATCCTTTCAAAGAACCAGCTCTTGGATTTGTTGATCTTTTGTATTGTTTCTTTGGTCTCTATGTCGTTTATCTCTGCTCTGATCTTTATTATTTCCTTCCTTCTGCTTACACTGGGCTTTTCTTGTTGCTCTTTTTCTAACTCTTTGAGTTGTAGGGTTAGGTAATTTATTACCCCTGTTTCTTGTTTTTTGCAGTATGCTTGTAGAGCTATGAACTTCCCTCTCAAGACTGCTTTCGCTGTGTCCCATAGATTTTGGATTGTTGTGTTTTCATTGTCATTTGTTGCCATGATGTTTTTTATTTCTTCCTTGATCTTTCTGGTAACCCAGTCATTGTTTAATAGCATGCTGTTTAGTCTCCATGTGTTTGATTTCTTTGGATTGTTCTTATTGTAGTTGATTTCCAGTTTTATTCCACTGTGGTCTGAGAAGATGCTTGATATGATTTCTATCTTCTTGAATTTGAAGAGACTTTGCCTATGTCCCAACATATGGTCTATCTTTGAAAATGACCCATGTGCACTTGAGAAGAATGTATATTCTGTGGCTGTGGGGTGAAATGTTCTGAAGATGTCAATTAATTCCATCTGGTCTAGTGAGTCATTTAGGATTGATGTTTCTTTGCTGATTTTTTGTTTAGAGGATTTGTCCAATGGTGATAGTGGGGTATTAAAGTCTCCTACTATGATTGTATTGCTGTCAATCTCTCCCTTGATATCCTCCAGGAGATTTTTTATTTATTTGGGTGCTCCTGTATTGGGTGCATATATATTTACCAGAGTTATTTCTTCTTGTTGGATTGCTCCTTTTAGTATTATGAAGTGGCCTTCCTTATCTCCTGTTATGTCCTTCACTTTGAGATCTAATTTGTCAGATACAAGTATTGCTACCCCAGCTTTTTTTTCATTTCCATTCGCCTGGAAGACCTTTTTCCATACTTTAGCCCTCAGTCTGTGTGCATCTTTTTTTTGAGGTGGGTTTCTTGTAGACAGCAGATATATGGGTCTTGTTTTCTTATCCAATCCGTTACCCTATGTCTTTTGATTGGGGCATTTAATCTGTTTGCATTTAAAGTTATTATTGATAGGTACTTATTTGTCACCATTTTTATTCTTTACCCCTGTGTTCCTTCTTTGCTTCCTATTTCTTTATTTTACACCAGACCCTTTAGCATTTCTTCATTGCTGGTTTGGTGGTAATAAATTCCCTTAGTCCTTTTTTGTCTGTGAAGCTCCTGATTTCACCTACAATTTTGATTGATAGCCATGCTTGGTACAGTATTCTTGGATTCAGACCCTTCCTTTGCATGACTTTGTATATTTCATTCCATTCCCTTCTGGCCTGATGAGTTTCTGTTGAGAAATCAGTCGCTAGTCTGATGGGGGTTCCTTTGTATGTAACTTTCTGTCTCTCTCTTGCCACTTTTAAGATTCTTATTTTGTCATTGGTGTTTGCCAATTTAATTATAATGTGCCTTGGCGTCGGTCTTTTGGGGTTCATTTTGCTTGGGACTCTGTGAGCTTCTTGGATTTGTGTGGGTTTTTTCTTCCCTATATCAGGGAAGTTTTCTGTCATTATTTCTTCAAACAGGTTTTCTATTCCTTGTTCAGTTTCCTTTCCTTCTGGAACCCCCTATTATGCGGATGTTGTTTTGTTTCATCTTGTCCCAAAGTTCCCTTAGGCTCTCCTCCTGCTTTTTAATTATTTTTTTCCCAGAAGCTGCTCTACTTGGGTATTTTTTCTCATCTTGTCTTCTAGCTCACTGATGTGGTCCTCTGCTTCTTCTAGTCTACTCTTGATGCTTTCTATTGAGTTATTTACAGCAGTGATGTCTTTTTCATTTCTTCTTGGTTCTTCTTCATTTCCTCTTGGTTCTTGCTCATATTTTAGAAATTGTCTTTCATTCTTTTCAGCCACCTTATGACCATTTCTCTGAATTCTTTCTCTGGAAGGTTGCTTGCCTCCATTTCGTTTACTTCCTTTTCTGGTGATGCCTGCTTTTCTTTCATATGAGGGCTGTTTCTTTGTCTCCCCATGGTCTCTCTTCTCTGGATGTCTGGTTATGTAGTTCTCTCTCTCCTGCGTTGATTTAAAGGCACAAAATACAACACAACCAGGTACAACACACAAGGCACTGAACAGAAATGTATTCACGATATTAATAACCTCCAATAAAGGTGACCACCAGAGAAAGGCAAATTAGGGGATAGTAGAGAAAGAAGAAGAGGAAAAAGAGAGAAAGAAAAAGAAAGGAGTGTCAAAATGAAATTGGGAAAAGGAAAAAAAAAGTAAGAGAGACAAGAAAGAAAGAGACTAAGAGAGAAAGGGGAACAAACTATATATATGGGGAGAAAACTCCAATAGAACAACCACTAATCCCAGCAAATGCCAGCAACAAGTACCTGGGGATTAATACAAACTACAACACCAACTAATATCAAGCAAGGCAAGGGAAAACAGAAGCAAAAAACAAACAAAAACAAAGCAAATAAAAAAAACAAACAAAAAATAGAATAAGCAAAACAATCTTACAAAAAAAGCATAAAAATTCGATATAATCAACATTTAAGCAAACAACAACCAAAGGACAGAGAGAAAGACAATTTTTGGATAGTTAGACAGTGAAGAGAGAGGTGTGTATGGACTTGGAGCAGGGGATTGTAGATTAGATATATAAGTAGGGTGTAATTTCATCAGGGGGTAAACAGAAAGAATAGGGAAAATCTAAAGCAGGAAAGGGGTAAGATAAACAGGATACCAAAAGGGGAAAGGTTAGGAAGAGAGTGATGGCATAAAGGTAGAGTTGAGATAGAGTAAAATGATGTTAAAGGAAAGATGAAACTAGAATGTAGAACACTGATCCCAAAGTAAAATAAAGAGAAAATAAAATGATACTTTAAAAAAAGAAAAAAAATTAGTTTCTTGAGTAAAAGATGAAAAAATGAAAATAAAATAATAAAAATAAAAAATAAAAAAAATAAAAATGTTCAGTAGTGAAGGTCATTCACTTCCTCTATTCTGTTTGGCATGCCTGTTTCTCAGTCCAGACAGTATTGCAGTTCCCTGTGTTCCACTGCTCCTCAGTGTTGTAAACCGGTCCTGATTTTTAAGCAGGTGATGTGTCTTAATTTCTCATATTCTTTTATTTTTGATTACACAAGAGTCAATTTGTGATTCAGCCCCTGGGTGGCAGTGTTTCTGGATTGACTTCCGGGTCTATATATGGACTCTCTAGCTTGTGTTTAGGCCCTTCTTTCCCTATGGCACTCACTACCGGTTTGTGGGAGTGGGCTGCCTCAGAGCTGGCTCTCAGATGGTCACTCCCCGCTCAGATCTCCAGGTTCCAGAAAAACAACTTTCCCCTGCAGTCTCCCAGGGTGTCCCCAACTGGGTGATCCTTTGTATTGGGCTTAGTAATCAGAAGCAAGGATTTGAAGAGGAAAAAGCCCAAGTGTGCGAACAATGGGTCTGCGTGCAAGTCTAAGCAGCCGGCACACCTTTGAAATTCTTAGGCTGTCCCTGCACGTCAGATCAAAATGGGTTGCTTTTTAGAGATCCCTTCCATTAGCAGCTCTGAGGACCCTCTTCCACCTTCACGGATCACGCCAGCCCCAACAGCCACGGATTTTTCTAGGCACAGACTTCCCTGGTCTTCCAGCTCCTGCATAATGCGCGTTCCTCTCTCCCGCCAGGACCAGAGACCTCTCCTTATCCCAGGTGAAATCTGAGCTTTCCGTGGTGGAGTGTAGAGCTCTTCTGAACCCGTGTGTTTGCACCAATTGGGGACCGGTGTTCTGGGGCTCGCAGCTGTTCGGTGGGTGCCACAGTTGTGGATTCTCAGGCTTCTGATAAGCTCCACTTTCCCGTTCAAGATGGCGCAGACTCTGTTTCCGAGCCCGCAGCTCTGGGAGGGGACCCAGCCGCAGTGGGGGCTGCCAGGTCA
This sequence comes from Plecotus auritus, assembly GCF_963455305.1. Taxonomy (NCBI): domain Eukaryota; kingdom Metazoa; phylum Chordata; class Mammalia; order Chiroptera; family Vespertilionidae; genus Plecotus; species Plecotus auritus. Next base: position 94,772,974 of record NC_137772.1, on the reverse strand, counting down.
GGGGAACCCCGTCTAGCAGTCCCTCACCTTCTCCTGGAGTTCAACAAACACTCCTTGTGCGACCCTCAGCTGTTTTTTCTTTCTGCTCCGGGACAAGGCTTGGAACACATCTGTCTACTCCGCCACCATTTTTTTTTCTCCCAATTATTATTTTTTAATAAATCTTTATTGTTGAAAGTATTACATTAACAACCAATTATTAATGATTTGTCTCTTTAGGGGTGCCTGGAGAAAGGAAAGTACTATTTCTTTTTAGTCTGAATCTTACAGTATATATGTGTATATATTCATACATATAAACAAACATGTATATATAATTGAATATGTATGTATAATGTATAATATAATGTTACAATATGTGTCTTATAAATAGGATATGTCTGTAATAATATAATAATCTTAACAAGCCCCTTAAATTACAAGTTAATAAACTGAAAAATAATTCAGTGTTTATTACATGCAGGGCACTTGGGTAATTGTATAACATACATTACTTATTTTAATCTTCGCATCAGCTCTATAAGTATTATTATCCCTATTTTACGTATGAGCAAGTAGAACCTCAGAGAGGATAAGTGACCTGGTCAGCTAAAGTGGTGACAAATCCGTATCCAAGTGGAACTTCATAGCCCAAGCTCTCAATATTGTTTTTTTCCTCTGAAATAATAAATGGCTTCCTACCCTAGCACCAGTCCACAAGCTGGACAACTGTTTACACTTTAAAGCTCCAATAATTAGAGCCATTGAGTTAATGTTAAGAGCCCAATAATGGGAAAAGGTACTAAAGGACTTGCTTCCTTTCACCTAAAATTAACCATTGATCACACAGAGAGGAAAGAAGACCAGAAGAAACAAATTGAAGACATCAACAAAAGATCCAGGTACTAGTTTTCTTCTTGATCTCTCCAAACCACAAAACAAAGATTCCTATGCAATACATTCATTTCCTCCCTCAGTCCCAATGGCATCATTTAAAAACACAAGAAAGAAAATGACTAAACTGCATTTGGGGGAAATATCTTAGCATCCTTTTGGTTAGTAAGCCCTTATGGAAATTTTTGCTAAGGAAGTCCTTACATTTAAGGGTATGGAAATGAAGACAATCTTTTCTTAGTAGTCCAGAAAGTGTGCTGGTGAAAAAGAAATGAAGTAGCAGGAAGGTATGAGATGAGAATGGCTGGCCCAGTCAGAAAGCTAATGAAATTCCAAAAACACAGAAACTGGGAAAATTGAGACAAGCTGCTCTTTAAAAGGGAGGAGCAAAGTGTCATCTTTCTTTTTAAAGTTCATGACATATTCATTTTTCAGACTTTTATAGTTTTACTTAAGTTTTAAAGCAGGAAAAAGTGAAGACATTAAAATAGTGAATGGACAGAGCAGAGCTTCCTGTTAAAATAAATACACTTCATTTTATTGTTTGGAAAACCCTAACAAGCTCCAGACTATTAACTGAATTTTGTCATTTTAAAAAAAATAAATTTCCAGAGGTTAGATTAAATTGGCATCTACTTCATTAAGCTTGGAATTATAGTGTTAAAAGAATATCTGCTAAAAACACTTAGAAAAACAACACATCTTAGACCTCCTGTGTGGTATGTTCATGCCAAAATCTGCTTCCTTTTTGTTTGAAATTTGAGGCTATTCGCAACATTAACCAACATGGGACTATTACCTCAGTCTACATAGAGATCACTTTGCTACTTGGCTGAGGATGTAGGCATAGTTAGTATTAGTCTTGTATGTGTATTTGGGGCTGAGAAATCTGATACCTAATTGGTACCAGCATAGATGCATTGCTCAGGATTAAACCTTAAATTCATCCTCGATGCTTTTTTCTCACATTCTACTTTTAATTGACAAATCGTGTCAGCTCTACCTTCAAAATACAATTCAAATACAACCCCTTCTCTATACCTACTACTTCCACCCTAGTTTATGCATTTTCCACTTAGACTACTGAATGAGCCTTCTTCCTGCTTCTGCAGAATATTCTGCCCAGAATGGTCAAGTGATCCTTTTAAACTCTAAGTCCGAAAGTGTTCTTCCACAGCTCAAACCCTCCAATGGCTACCCACCTCATTTGGAACAAAATCCAAAGTCATTACCACAGCCTGCAAGGCTCTAGGGCTAGCAGATAAGAGTCCCACTTATCTCTCAGATCCCAATTCTTACTTCTCATCTACTCCTTTGTATCTATGACCACCAAAATGCTGCCCAGGTATCACACTACCAGTCCTGCTCCATCCATTCTCCTTCTCTCATAGACATATGGCATGCTTTCTCCTCTCTCCTCAGAGCTCCAGAAGTCCTCTCTCCTCTCCCATTCCCATTTCCAGCTCTTGACCTTTCTCCCTGTTTTACTAAGGAACAGTAGAAATTACCAGAGTTCCACTTGCTCCCACCTCCATATTTACTCACCTACTTCCATGCATGCCCATTTATTCTGCCCTCCACTTTAACTAGCTTCTATTTAAGGCCAACTTCACCTGCATCAATTCCCTCCTCTCACTCTTTTATCATCAATGTTTCCCTCTCTTCTGGATTATTCTCATCAGCATACAAACATACTATAATTTCTCCCTTCTTAAAATTAAAAAAACAAACACTGTTTCAACTCTGCTTCCTGTATCTCAACTTTGCACCCCTCTGCAGCTAAATTCTTCTAAGGAAATATCTATACTTCCTCTCCTTCCATTCACTCTTGATCCCACTGCAACTATTCAATGCAAATCTAAAGCCAATGATCAGTTCTCAAATTGCATTTTCCATGAAGATACTTCTAATGAGTATCTTTTGGCACAGTTCATCACCTTTTCCCTGATACACTTTCTTCACGTGGCCTCCAGGATGCCACACAGTTCAGATTTTGCTCCTGGCCAGTGCCTGCTCTCTTCTGCTCCCTCATCCCTAAACCACCCCCTGAATTCAGTTTCTCTAACCTCATTGTGCTCCTCTCATACATTCTCATTAGCCACACAAGTTGGTTTCTTTGCCATTCCTCAAATATATCAGTTTATAAGGCCTTCTTCTTCCTCTTCTCTCTACATGGATTGCTCTTCCCTCAGTTTCTTCAAGTTTCTTCAAATATCACATATGCAATGACATTTTCGCTGATCACCCTATTTAGAATTGCAATATTCACTCCCCTCAAACATCCAAAATCCGTTTATATTTCTCCATGGTATTTACCAACTTCTAATAAACTACAAAATGTATTTATTTAATTTAACTCTTCCCTTTGGCCTGATAATGATCACTTTATCATTATCAGGCCAAAGGTATGCCTTTGATTTCAGATACCTGATACACAATAAGCATTTAGTAAATCATTGTCAAATTAATGAAACTACAAACCTTGGTTCCTAGCATATGAATTAAGACAACTGTCATTATCAAAGACCACATATTAAGAAACTGAGGACCCCTAATAATGAGAAAAATATTCAATAATAAAATAAGTATATTAAGTTCCCAACAGATTGCTCCGAGTTGGCTTGGTCAACATACAGAACAATTTCCATAGCCATTTACCTTTCTTGGAAAGAGATACCACTCAAATCATTAAACGAGTTAGGAACCTAGGTTACTTAATTGGTGGAGAAATTTACCTCTTGACACAAAAAGATCCTATAGTTACTGGCCCTCAAATTTTGTCATCCCCGCAGTTTGCTCCTAAATTCATCCAGTCAAATAGATGTGGTCATTTTATAGAAACCCAACTCAGAAATAGTTATAAGACAACACAAGCAGCAGGACCATTTCATGCCAAACTAATGACTTCAGTACATGCAAGCAAGACTCTTTTGTATAAATCCTTCAGAGCAGGGGTCAAAACCATTAAACTAATGTTAAACTGGAGTCCCTGGGCCCTGAGTACCCCATGACTCCAGAGGATTGGGATTTGTAAGGAAAGTAAGATTAAACACATGTATAAACATTCTAAAATATACTTTTTACAAATATCTTCTTGTCTGAAATCAAAACTCCAGAAAACAGAACTTTAAGTTCCCACTTTTAAATGAAAACTATCTTTAGAAACATATTCAATAGTTGATTTTAAAATAAAAAGAAAAAAAAAACCTCTCAGGTTCAAGTATGAAGACATTGGTGCTTGACTTTCATAAGTGTTCTGTTTAAAATCTTCATTATAAAGGCCTGGTCCCTTTAAGACATTTTCATAGAAATCCAAGTTTAGCAACTTCTGGGAACTTTAGTGTTAGTGTGATGAGTAATCCAAAACCCCCATAGAAATGTCCTTGTTGGGGGCTGAGTGAAAGTTGAGTGACTTGGCCATATGACGTCAACACATTGCCACAGTAGAGAGGGTTAAGAGTCATGTTCACTGAGCTTTGATTTAAAATTTAAATATATGGAACACTTGTAGCAAAGAAACTTATCCTACATAGAAACTAGCTATCTGTTCACCAAGCCTTTTCTATTCTCCTTTGACATACAACTACACCACATTACCCAGGTACCCTTGCAGGTAAGTGTAACTGACCCCTCACCAATGGAGCAGAAGAAATATATGCCACCCTCAGACTTCAATCTATGAAAATATCTCCCCAAGCAATGCCAACTTGATATAGAAGGGTGTGGCAATCTTAGAAGCCATATGTCGAAAGCGGCAGAACCATAAATGGGAGAAAACCAGGAAGGTGCCCCAAATCATTACCTAGAAGAGTTGGCTTTTGAAAAAGAACCAATGTTAGACAATACATAAATGATCAATAAGCCTTTATTAAGTTTTTTTATTTTGTTACAGTGGTGGTTCACATTACCTTAATGAACATCTTATTTTAGTTCAGAATGGTAAGACAATAAATAATTAAATTACTAATGACTAATCCATTTAAAGTAAGAGGCTGTATACTAAGCATTAACATTCATTGTCTCTAAAATTCAAATCTAACAGATTTGCTACAGTTAGAAATAAAATAATATCAGTGTCTGCTTCTCAATATCTAAAGCTTTCAATGGGCTAACCACTTGAGATTTCTGTAAATAAGATAAAAACCAAGACTTTGGTTGCTGTTTCTATAATTGAATAAAAAGACTTATGGTCTTTCTTGCTCTAATTTAGCTCCTCACTACTTCAACCCTGAAAAGGCCAAAAGCATCAGAAGTAGCAAAAGAGAAGTAAAAGAGTTAAAGAGAAATAAAAGAAGTAAAGACCCGGGTAGGATGAGAGGAATAGCTTTGGATTCAACATAAAATTTAAGTTCTGATTTTGTCTGTACATGATTTAAAACCTGAAATTATCTAAATAATCAAAATGAGGGTAAAAGGAACAAAAACTTGGGACAAACAGAAAACAAACAGCAACTGATAGATATAAATCTGACCATATCAATAATTATATTAAGAGCAAATTGGCTAAACACCCAAATTAAAAGACAGATTGTCAGATTGGATTAAAAACATAATCTAAGTACATGACTCAAGAATTACACTTTAGTAAATTGACAATATCAGGAATGAGAAAAGTGTCATTACTAGAGATTTCACAGATATTAAAATAATGACAAAGTAGTATTATAAACAAATTTATGCCAATAAATTCAACAACATAAGTAAAATGCACAAGTTCTACAAAATACAAAAATTAACAAAGCTCACTCAAGGAAAAAAATAACCTAAATATACTTATATCTGTATCAAATGTTGAGTTTATAGTTTAAAACTGTCCCACAGAGTAAATTACTGGCCCAGTTACTTTTACTGGTGAATTCTACAAACATTCAAGAAGAATATCAATTCTACACAAACACTTCCAGAAAAGGCATTCAGGTTGGAAAGAAAGAGCTAAACCTGTTATTTTCAGATGACATTACCAACTTTGTAGAAATCCAATGGAATCTACAAGAAAAACTACTAGAAATAATAAGTAAATTTAGCAAGTTTGTAGTAGTCAAAATCAGTATACACAAAATTATTAATTTCTATGTACTAGCAACAAACACTTAGAAATAAAAATATTTAAATATCATTTCACTGCATTAAAGTATTAAATACTGAGGAATAATTCTGACAAAAGATGTACAAGATCTATACACAGAAAACTGCAAAATACTGCTGAGAAAAATTAAAGACTATTTACATACTATGAGAGATATACTACGTCTGTTGGTTGGAAGCCTGAATATTATTAAAACATCAATTTTCCACAAATCAATCTGTATAGTCAATGTAATTCCAATAAACTTCCCAGAAGGTTTTTTTTTTTTTTTTTTTTTTTTGGAAGAAATTGACAGGCTAATTCTACAAGTCAATTGGAAATGCAGCTTTAAAAAAAGAACAAAATTAAAGAAATATTATGAAGTTTCAAGACTTATTGTAAAGTTACAGTGATCAAAACAGCGATGTATTAGTACAAACATAGACATATAGGTCAACAGAATGAAATAGAAAATCCAGAAATAGGATCACACATATATGGAAAGCTAATTTTCAATAACGATACAAAAGTAATTGTAAAGAAAAATAGACTTTTCAACAAGTGGTGGTGGAAGAATTGGATATCCATATGCAAAAACAGAACAAAATAAGAAAACTTTGCTCCATACTCCAACCACATATACAAATTAATTCCAAGTGGATCACAATCTTTAATGTAAAGCATAAAATAAAACATCTAGATGAAAATATTATGTGATCTTATATTAGGTAGAGATTTCTCAGATAAAAAAAAATGTTCCATGAAACAAAAAAGATATAAATTAGACTTCATCAAAGTTTAAAACTTCTTGCTTTTGAAATATACTGTTAAGAGAAAGAAAGAAAAGCATAGAGAAATTTCAGAACACTAAACATAAAGAAAAAATATTTAATATTAAAGAAGCACTAGACCAGAGGTCAGCAAACCGCAGCTCGTGAGCCACATGTGGTTCTTTGGCCCCTTGAGTGTGGCTCTTCCACAAAATACCATGGCCTGGGTGAGTCTATTTTGAAGAAGTGGCATTAGAAGAAGTTTAAGTTTAAAAAATTTGGCTCTCAAAAGAAATTTCAATTGTTGTATTGTGGATATTTGGCTCTGTTGACTAATGAGTTTGCCGACCACTGCACTAAACTATAGGCTAACTTCTCAATTACTTAAAAGTAAGATACAATGGAAGCCAAATGCCAGTGAAAGGATCCTTCAATGAGCTAAAGGAAATGAACTGCCTCAAATCCTACACCTAGGAAAATCATCCTTCATAAATGATCATTAAATACTGGTAGACATCATTAGGCAAAAACAAAAAGTAAGAAAGTTTGGCATTGCCTAATCTTTACTAGAGAAAATTCTAAAAGATATATTTCAAACAGAAGGAAAGTAGTGTGAGATACAAGAAATAATGAAGAACGAATAAATTAACATTGGGTAATTCTAAATAATCATTGACATAGTTATCATTACCATCAATTGTTGTCATAGTAGTAGTAGTAGTAATATAGTAATAGTAGTAATAGTAATAGTAATATCTTGTTTTCCTAAAGCAAGATATACTTTAAAACCATACACAATAAAATAAGTTGAGAGAATGGAAATGGAGTTAAAATATAAGGTATTGATTAACATTAAACCTTAAGTTAAGTATGCATGTTAGAGTTTCTGGTTAACTATTAAAATAATAGGAAGAAAATGTTTAAATCACAAACAAGTAGAAGGAAACCAAATTTAAAAAAATAATCTATCTGAAAGAAGGCATCTAGGAAAAAAGTAAAACAAGATAAGATGGTAGATATAAAACCAACTATAGAAATAATTACAGAGGGGGAGAAAAATGGCGGCGGAATAGACAGACGTGTTCCGAGCCTTGTCCCAGAGCAGAAAGAAAGAACAGCTGAGGGTTGCACTAGGAGTGTTTGTTGGCAAGTTGGGGGACAGCTGAACTCCAGAAGAAGGTGGGAGACTGCTAGACGGGGTTCCCCTGACCTGGCAGCTCCCACTGCGGCTGGGTCCCCTCCCGGAGCTGCGGGCTTGGACGCGGAGTCGCCACCATCTGGAACCGGAAAGTGGAGCTTATCGGAGGCCTGAGAATCCACAACTGCGGCACCCACGGAACAGCTGCGAGCCCCAGAACAACGCTCCCCAATTGGTGCAAACACACGGGTTCAGAGGAGCTCTACACTCCACCACGGAAAGGTCAGATTTCGCCTAGGATAAGGTGAGGTCTCTGGTCCCAGCGCGAGAGAGGAACGCGCGTTTTGCGGGAGCTGGAGGACCAGGGAAGTATGTGCCTAGAAAAATCGGTGGCTGCTGGGGCTGGCGTGATCTGTGAATGTGGAAGGGGGTCCTCAGAGCTGCTAACAGAAGGGCTCTCTAAAAAGCAACCCATTTTGATCTGACGTGCAGGGACACCCTAAGAATTTCAGGGGTGTGCTAGACTTACACGCAGCCACGGAGTGTGCACACTTGGGCTTTTTCCTCTTGAAATTCTTGCTTCTGATTACTAAGCCCAATTCATAGGTTCACCCAGTTGGGGACACCCTGGGAGACTGCAGGGGAAAGTTGTTTTTCTGGAACCTGGGGATCGGAGCGGGGAGTGACCATCTGAGAGCCAGCTCTGAGGCAGCCCACTCCCACAAACCGGTAGTGAGTGCCACAGGGAAAGAAGGCTCTAACACTCCCTAGAGAGGCCATAGATAAACCCGGAAGTCAATCCAGAAACACTGCCACCCAGGGGCTGAATCACAAATTGACTCTTGTGTAATCAAAAATAAAGGAATACGAATTAAGACACACCGCCTGCTTAAAATCAGGACTGGCTTACATCACTGAAGAGCAGTGGAACGCAGGGAACTGCAATACTGTCCGGACTGAGAAACAGGCGTGCCAAACAGAACAACAGAGGAAGTGAATGACCTTCACTACTCCACATTTTATTTTTATTTTTTATTTCTTTATTTTCATTTTTTGCATCTTTTACTCAAGAAACTAATTTTTTTCCTCACTTGATTTTACCTTTTTAATTATTACATTTTTATTTTCTGTATTATTACTACTGCTATTTTATCTTTTTTTTTTTTTTAAGTGTCATTTTATTTTCTCTTCATTTTGTTTTGGGATTAATGTTCTACATTCTATTTTTATCTTTCCTTTAGCATCATTTTACTCTATCTCAAATCTACCTTTATGCCATCACTCTCTTCCTAACCTTTCCCTTTTCAGTGTCCTGTTTATCTTACCCCTTTCCTGCTTTAGATTTTCCCTATTCTTTCTGTTTACCCCCTTTTAAAATTTCACCCTACTTATATATCTAATCTCCAATCCCCTGCTCCAAGTCCATACACACCTCTCTCTTCGCTGTCTTAACTATCCAAAAAATTGTTCTTCTCTCTGTCCTTTTGTTGTTGTTCGTTTGAATGTAGATTATATCGAATTTTTATGCTTTTTTGTGAGATTGTTTTGCTTATTCTTCTTTTGTTTATTTTTTTGTTTGTTTAGTGCTTCTGTTTTCCCTTGCCTCACTCAATATTAGTTGGTGTTGTAGTTTGTATTAATCCCCAGGTACTTGTTGCTGGCATTTGCTGGGATAAGTGATTGTTCTACTGGAGTTTTATCCCCAATATATATAGTCTGTTTCCCTTTCTCTTTTAGTCTCTTTCTTGTCTCTCTTACTTTTTTTTCTTCTTTTTTTCCCTTTTCCCAATTTCATTTTGACACCCCCTTTTTTTTCTTCTTCTTCTTTCTTTCTTTTTCCTCTTCTTCTTTCTCTGCTATCCCCTGATTTGCCTTTCTCTGGTGGTCACCTTTATTGGAGGTTGTTAATATCGTGAATACATTTCTGTTCAGTGCCTTGTGTGTTGTACCTGGTAGTGCTGTATTTTGTGCCTTTAAATCAACGCAGGAGAGAGAGAACTACATAACCAGACACCCAGAGAAGAGAGACCATGGGGAGACAAAGACACAGCCCGCATATGAAAGAAAAGCAGGCATCACCAGAAAAGGAAGTAAACGAAATGGAAGCAAGCAACCTTCCAGAAAAAGAATTCAGAGAAATGGTCATAAGGTGGCTGAAAAGAATGGAAGACAAATTCGACAATATGAGCAAGAACCAAGAGGAAATGAAGAAGAACCAAGAAGAAATGAAAAATGACATCGCTGCTGTAAAGAACTCAATAGAAAGCATCAAGAGTAGACTAGAAGAAGCAGAGGACCGCATCAGTGAGCTAGAAGACAAGATGGGAAAAAATACCCAAGTAGAGCAACTTCTAGAAAAAAAAATTAAAAGGCAGGAGGAGAGCCTAAGGGAACTTTGGGACAACATGAAACAAAACAACATCCGCATAATAGGGGTTCCAGAAGGAAAGGAAGCTGAGCAAGGAATAGAAAACCTATTTGAAGAAATAATGACAGAAAATTTCCCTGATATAGAGAAGAAAAAACCCACACAAATCCAAGAAGCTCACAGAGTCCCAAGCAAAATGAACCCCAAAAGACCGACGCCAAGGCACATTATAATTAAATTGGCAAACACCAACGACAAAGTAAGAATCTTAAAAGCGGCCAGAGAGAGACAGAAAGTTATATACAAAGGAACCCCCATCAGACTAGCAACTGATTTCTCAACAGAAACTCATCAGGCCAGAAGGGAATGGAATGAAATATACAAAGTCATGCAAAGGAAGGGTCTGAATCCAAGAATACTGTACCCAGCAAGGCTGTCAATCAAAATTGAAGGTGAAATCAGGAGCTTCACAGACAAAAAAGGACTAAGGGAATTTATTACCACCAAACCAGCAATGCAAGAAATGCTAAAGGGTCTGCTGTAAAAAAAAAAAAGAAAGAAATAGGAAGCGAAGAAGGAACACAGGTGTAAAGAATAGGAATGGAGACAAATAAGTACCTAGCAATAATAACTTTAAATGTAAACGGATTAAATGCCCCAATCAAAAGACATAGGGTAATGGATTGGATAAGAAAACATGACCCATATATCTGCTGTCTACAAGAAACCCACCTCAGAAAAAAAGACGCACACAGACTGAGGGTGAAGGGATGGAAAAAGGTTTTCCAGGCAAATGGAACTGAAAAAAAAGCTGGGGTAGCAATACTTATATCTGACAAATTAGATCTCAAACTGAAGGACATAACAAGAGATAAGGAAGGCCACTTCATAAAACTAAAGGGAGCAAACCAACAAGAAGAAATAACTCTGGGAAACATATATGCACCCAATACAGGAGCACCCAAATACATAAAAAAACTCCTGGAGGATATCAAGGGAGAGATTGACAGCAATATAATCATAGTAGGAGACTTTAATACCCCACTATCACCATTGGACAAATCCTCTAAACAAAAAATCAGCAAAGAAACATCAATTCTAAATGACTCACTAGACCAGATGGAATTAATTGACATCTTCAGAACATTTCACCCCAAAGCCACAGAATATACATTCTTCTCAAGGGCACATGGGTCATTTTCAAAGATAGACCATATGTTGGGACATAGGCAAAGTCTCTTCAAATTCAAGAAGATAGAAATCATATCAAGCATCTTCTCAGACCACAGTGGCATAAAACTGGAAATCAACTACAATAAAAACAACCCAAAGAAATCAAACACATGGAGACTAAACAGCATGCTATTAAACCATGACTGGGTTACCAGAGAGATCAAAGAAGAAATAAAAAACATCATGACAACAAATGACAATGAAAACACTACAATCCAAAATCTATGGGACACAGCGAAAGCAGTCTTGAGAGGGAAGTTCATAGCTCTACAAGCATACTGCAAAAAACAAGAAACAGGGGTAATAAATTACCTAACCCAACAACTCAAAGAGTTAGAAAAAGAGCAACAAGAAAAGCCCAGTGTAAGCAGAAGGAATGAAATAATAAAGATCAGAGCACAGATAAACAACATAGAGACCAAAGAAACAATACAAAAGATCAACAAAACCAAGAGCTGGTTCTTTGAAAGGATAAACAAGATTGATGAACCTCTAGCCAGGCTCACCAAGAAGCAAAGAGAGAGGACACAAATAAACAAAATCAGAAATGGAAGAGGTGAAATAACAACAGATCCCGCCGAAATACAAAGGATTGTTAAAAAATACTACGAACAACTCTATTCCAACAAACTGGACAACCTGGAGGAAATGGACATATTCCTTGAAAAATATAACCTTCCAAAACTCAATCAGGAAGAATCTAAACAGCTCAATATGCCAGTAACTATGGAAGAAATTGAAGCAGTCATCAAAGAGCTTCCGGCAAACAAAAGCCCGGGGCCAGACGGCTTCACAGGAGAGTTTTACCAAACATTCAAGGAAGAACTAAAACCTATCCTCCTCAGACTATTCCAAAAAATTCAAGAGGAAGGAACACTTCCAAGCTCCTTCTATGAAGCCAGCATCACCCTAATACCAAAACCAGATAAAGACAACACAATGAAAGAGAATTACAGGCCAATATCCCTCATGAATGTAGATGCCAAAATCCTCAACAAAATTCTAGCAAATCGGATCCAGCAGTACATCAGAAAGATCATACACCATGACCAAGTAGGGTTTATCCCAGGAATGCAAGGATGGTTCAATATCCGAAAATCAATAAATGTGATACATCACATAAACAAATTGAGAGATAAAAATCACATAGTCATATCAATTGATGCAGAAAAAGCATTTGACAAAATCCAACACCCTTTCTTGATAAAAACTCTCAACAAGGTGGGAATAGAAGGATCATACCTCAACATAATAAAAGTTATATATGATAAACCCACAGCTAACATCATACTCAATGGGCAAAAACTAAAACCATTTCCCCTAAGAACAGGAACAAGACAAGGATGCCCACTCTCACCACTCCTGTTTGACATAGTACTGGAAGTATTAGCCATTGCAATTAGACAAGAAGAAGAAATAAAAGGCATCCAAATTGGAGAAGCGAAGTAAAGCTGTCCTTATTTGCAGATGACATGATATTGTACATAAAAAACCCGAAACACTCCATCAAAAAACTAACAGACTTAATAAATGAATTCGGCAAGGTAGCAGGATACAAAATTAACGCCAAGAAATCTATGGCATTTCTATACCCAACAGTGAACTTACAGAAAGAGAGACTAAAAAAGCAATCCCATTTTCCATCGCACCAAAAAAATTAAGATACTTAGGAATAAACCTAACCAAGGAGGTAAAAGACCTATATGCGGAAAACTACAGGACACTGAAAAAAGAGATAGAGGAAGATGTAAACAGATGGAAGAACATACCATGTTCATGGATTGGTAGAATCAACATCATCAAAATGTCCATACTACCCAAAGCAATCTATAGATTCAATGCACTCCCCATTAAAATACCAACAGCATATTTCACAGACCTAGAAAGAACTCTCCAAAAATTCATCTGGAATAAAAAAAGACCCCGAATAGCCACAGCAATCCTGAGAAAGAAGAATAAAGTAGGAGGGATCTCAATACCAGATTTCAAGCTGTATTACAAAGCCACTGTCCTCAAAACAGCCTGGTACTGGCACAAGAACAGACATATAGATCAGTGGAATAGAATAGAGAACCCAGATATCGACCCAAACCAATATGCGCAATTAATATTTGACAAAGGAGGCATGAGCATACAATGAAGTCAAGACAGTCTCTTCAATAAATGGTGTTGGGAAAATTGGACAGATACATGCAAAAAAATGAAACTAGATCACCAACTTACACCATACACAAAAATAAACTCAAAATGGATACAGGACTTAAACATAAGACGGGAAACCATAAAAATACTAGAGGAATCCTCAGGCAGCAAAATCTCAGACATATGCCAAAAGAACTTTTTCAGTGATACTGCCCCTAGGGCAATGGAAGCCAAAGAGAAAATAAACAAATGGGACTACATCAAAATAAAAAGCTTTTGCACAGCAAAAGAAACCATCAACAAAACAACAAGAAACCCCACTGTATGGGAGAACATATTTGCAAATGGTATCACTGATAAAGGTTTAATTTCCAACATCTACAGGCAGCTTATACAACTTAATAAAAGGAAGATAAATGATCCAATAAAAAAATGGGCAACGGACCTAAATAGAATCTTTTCGAAAGAAGACAGAAGGAAGGCCAAGAGACACATGAAAACATGCTCAAAGTCACTTATTATCCGAGAGATGCAAATCAAAACGACAATGCGATACCATCTCACACCTGTCAGAATGGCTATCATCAACAAATCAACAAACGACAAGTGTTGGCGAGGATGCGGAGAAAAAGGAACCCTCGTGCACTGCTGGTGGGAATGCAGACTGGTGCAGCCACTGTGGAGAACAGTATGGAGTTTCCTCAAAAAACTGAAAATGGAATTCCCATTTGACCCAGTAATTCCACTCCTAGGAATATATCCTAAGAAACCAGAAACACCAATCAGAAAGGATATATGCACCCCTATGTTCATAGCAGCACAATTTACAATAGCTAAGATTTGGAAACAGCCTAGGTGCCCGTCAGCAGATGACTGGTACAGAAAACTATGGTACATCTACACAATGGAATACTATGCTGCCATAAAAAAGAAGGAATTACTACCATTTGTAGACACCTGGATGGAATTAGAGAACATTATGCTAAGTGAAATAAGCCAGTCAATGAATGAAAAATACCACATGATGTCACTCATTTGTGGATAATAAAAAACATTATAAACTGATGAACCAAAAGATAGTTACAGAGGCAGTAAAGCATCAAACAGAGTGTCTAATTACAGCGGTAGGTTAGGGAGAGGTGGGGGAAATAAGAGATCAACTGAAGGACTTGTATGCATGCATATAAGAGTAACCAATGGATGCAAAACATTGGGGGGTGAGGGCAGTTATGGGAGTGGGGTGGGGGGGGCAATGGTAAGATATGTACACATATAATACCTTAATAAAAAATTTGAAAAAAAAAAAGAAATAATTACATTAACTTTAAATTGACTAATTGCTCTAATAGAAAAATATCATACTGCATGAAAAAGATATAACTATATGAAGTTTTTCAAGAAACATCTAAAATATCTATATATATAAAAGCCTACATGACCATCACAACCAAACGGATAACTGAACAGGCTGCGTGGGGTGACTAGGCCAGCAGATGGGTTAGTGAGGGGCGACCAAACGACTGAACAGCAGGCTGCATGGGGTGACCAGACCTGCAGGGGGGGCAGTTGGGGGCAACCAGGCCAGCAGGGAGGGGGGGCAGTGAGAGGTGACCAGGCCAGCAGATGGGGGCAGTGAGGGGTGTCCAGGCCAGCAGGGGCAATGAGGGGTGACCAGGCCAAGGGGGGGCATTTGGGGGTGACCAGGCCGGAATGAGGGGCAGTTGGGGGCAACCAGGCTGGAAGGGGAGGCAGTAAGGGGCAACCAGGCTGGTGGGGGGGAAGTTAGGGGTGACCAGGCCAGCAGGGGGGGGCAGTTAGGGGTGATCAGGCAGGCAGGCAGGTGAGCAGTTAGGACTCAGTGGTCCCAGATTGTGAGAGGGATGTCTGAATGCCCGTTTAGGCACAATCCCCAGGATCGGGCCTAAACGGGCAGTCGAACATCCCTCGAGGGGTCCCGGATTGGAGAGGGTGCAGGCTGGGCTGAGGATCCCCCCGGCCCCCATGCACAAATTTCATGCACTGGGACTCTAGTAAATATATAAAAGGACAAAGAGTACTAGAATGAAAAAAAAAATGGACACCTTGCAAATACTATCAAAAAGAAAGCTGGATTTTTATACTTAAAAGACTTACTAGACAAAAGAATGATCTATCATATACCACTGAATTGAAATTATGATGTTCTAAGATTCAAACATAAAGAAATTTAATGACTACTAAACTTTCAGCTAAATATAGACATTGGTGGGTGGAAGGGAGTGAAAGTTAAAGCATTTCAAAAGCCCCTTGGAAGACATTCCAATAAATCTCATGGTCCTCTGACACCATACATAGTTATTACAATATTATTCACTATACTAGAGGCCCGGTGCACGAAATTCGTGCACGGGGGGGGGGGTGTCCCTCAGCCCAGACTGCACCCTCTCCAATCTGGGACCCCTTGAGGGATGTCCGACCGTCCATTTAGGCCCGATCCCAGTGGGATTGGGCCTAAACAGGCAGTCGGACATCCCTCTCACAATCCAGGACTGCTGGCTCCCAACTGCTCGCCTGCCTGCCTTCCTGATTGCTCCTAACTGCTTCTACCTGCCAGCCTGATCACCCCTAACCACTCCCCTGCCAGCCTGATTGATGCCTAACTGCTCCCCTGCCAGCCTGTTTGCCCCTTAATGCCCTCCCCTGCAGGCCTGGTCCCCCCCAACTGCTCTCCCCTGTAGGCCTGGGTCCCCTGCAACTGCCCTCCCCTGAAGGCCTGGTCACCCCTAACTGCACTCCCTTGCAGGCCTGGTCCCTCCCAACTGGCCTCCCCTGCTGGTCATCTTGTGGCGACCATCTTGTGTCCACATGGGGGCAGGATCTTTGACCACATGGGGGCAGCCATCTTGTGTGTTGGAGTGATGGTCAATCTGCATATTACTCTTTTATTAGATAGGATAGAGGCCTGGTGCATGGGTGGGGCCAGCTAGTTTGCCCTGAAGGGTGTCCCAGATCAGGGTGGAGGGTTCCCTTGGGGTGTGGGGTGGCCTGGGCGAGGGGCCTGTGGTGGTTTGCAGGCCAGCCATGCCACCCAGCGACCCAAGCGGAGGCCCTGGTATCTGGGGTTTATTTATCTTCTACAATTGAAGCTTTGTAGCCTGGAGCAGAGCCAAGCCTTCTGCTTGCTCCATGGCGGCTGTCATTTCTATTGGGATTTATGTATCTTCTTTAATTGAAACTTTGTAGCCTTAAGCAGAGGCCTGGGCCGGCCAGGGTGTGTGGAAAGCTTGGCTTCCTCCATCACCGGGGACAACCCTAGCCTCCTGCTCTTTCCAGCTCCATGGCTGCCGCCATTTCTGTTTGGATTTATGTATCTTCTATCATTGAAACTTTGTAGCCTTGAGTGGAGGCCTAGGCCGTCAGTGGCAGGCGGAAAGCTTGGATTCCTCCATTGCCGGGAAACCCAAGCCTCCCTCCTGCTCTCTGTGGCCATAGCCATCTTGGTTGGGTTTATTTGCATACTCGCTCCTGATTGGCTGCTGGGCGTGGCTTGTGGGCATGGCTTGTGGGTGTAGCAGAGTGATGGTTAATTTGCATATTACTCTTTTATTATATAGGATTCCCTATGCTGTACTTTACATCCTCATGACAATTTTGTAACTACCAAATTATACTTCTTAATCCTTTCATCTGTTTCATCCAACTTCCCAACCTCCCTCCCACCTGGCAACTGTCAAATGTTCTCTGTATCTCTGAGTCTCTTTCCATTCTGCTTATTTGTTTATTTTGCTTTTTTAGATTCAATTGTTCATAAATGTGTTTATTGTCATGTTATTGTTCATATGTTTAAGCTAATTTTGTCTTCTTCTTATAAAGAAGACCCTTTACTATGTCATATGATACTGGTTTGGTGATGATAAACTCCTTTAGCTTTTTCTTGTCTGGGAATCTCTTTGTATGTCCTTCCGTTATAATGATAGCTTTGCTGGGTAGAGTAATCTTGGTTGTAGGTCCTTGCTTTTCATCACTTTGAATATTTCTTGCCAATTCCTTCTAGCCTGCAGTTTCAGTTCAGAAATCATCAGATAGTCCTATGGGAACTCCCTTGTGGGTAACTAACTGCTTTTCTCTTACTGCTTTTAAGATTCTCTCTTTGTCTTTAACCTTTTGCATTTTGACTCTGATGTGTCTTGGAATAGACCTCTTTCGGTTCATTTGTTCAATACTCTCTGTACTTCCTAGATTGTATGTCTATTTCCTTCACCAAATTAGATATGTTTTCTGTCATTATTTTTTCAAATAGGTTTTAATTTCTTGCTCTCTCTCTTCTCCTTCTGTCACCCCCATGATGAAAATGTTGGCATGCTTGAAGTTGTCCCAGAGGCTCCTTACACTATCCTCATTTTTTTCCCTTGGCTATTCTAATCGGATATTTTTTGCTTCCTTATATTCCAAATAGCTGTTTTGATTCTCTGCTTAATCTATTCTACTGTTGATTCCCTGTAAATTATTCCTTATGTAAGTTAGTGTATCCTTCATTTATGACTTTTTTTTATAATTTTCATGTCCTTTTTTATGTTGTTGAAGTTCTCACAAAGTTCTTTGAGTATACTTATAACCAGTGTTTTTTGTTTCTTGTATATATATCTACACTAATAAAAGAGTAAGATGCAAATTGACTGTACCTTCGCGATGCCCACCAGCCAATCAGGAGTGAGTATGCAAATTAACCCAACAAAGATGGCAGGTTAATTTGCGTACGCAGGCTCCGAGTGGCCAGGGGCGGGGCAGGACTTCTGCACAGTCCCAGCTGTTCCAGGCCTCTGGGTGGGCAGCGTGGGAAGGCAGAAAGGTGGCTCCAGCAGAGCAAAGGCGGTGCTGGCAGCCAGGGGAAGGAAGGCCCGTTTTTGCATGAATCTTCATTCATTGGACCTCTAATATATATATATCTCCTATCTAATAAAAGAGTAATATGCAAATTAACCATCACTCCACTACACCCACCAGCCATGCCCACCAGCCACGCCAAGCAACCAATCAGGAGCGAATATGAAAATAAACCCAACCACGATGGCTAGGGACACAGAGAGCAGGAGGGAGGCTTGGGTTTCCCCAGCAATGGAGGAAGCCAAGCTTTCCGCCTGCCCTTGCCGGCCTAGGCCTCCACTCAAGGCTACAAAGTTTCAATGATAGAAGATACATAAATCCAAACAGAAATGGCGGCAGCCACGGAGCTGGAAAGAGCAGGAGGCTAGGGTTGTCCCCGGTGATGGAGGAAGCCAAGCTTTCCACACACCCTGGCCGGCCCAGGCCTCTGCTTAAGGCTACAAAGTTTCAATTAAAGAAGATACATAAATCCCAATAGAAATGGCTGCCACCACGGAGTAAGCAGAAGGCTTGGCTCTGCTCCAGGCTACAAAGTTTCAATTGTAGAAGATAAATAAACCCCAGATACCAGGGCCTCTGCTTGGGTCACCAGGGAGGGTGGCTGGCCAGCAAACCACCACAGGCCCCTTGCCCAGGCCGCCCCATGCCCCAAGAGAACCCCCACCCTGATCCGGGACACCCTTCAGGGCAAACCAGCTGGCCCCCACCCATGCACCAGGCCTCTATCCTATCTAATAAAAGAGTAATATGCAGATTGACCATCACTCCAACACACAAGATGGCTGCCCCCATGTGGTCAAAGATCCTGCCCCCATGTGGACACAAGATGGCTGCCACAAGATGGCCAGCAGGGGAGGCCAGTTGGGAGGGACCAGGCCTGCAAGGGAGGGCAGTTGTGGGGGATCAGGCTAGCAGGGAAGAGTTGGGAAGGACCAGGCCTGCAAAGGAGGGCAGTTGTGGGCGATCAAGACTGCAGGGTAGGGCAGTTAGCGGTGATCAAGCCCGCAGAGGAGGGAAGTTTGGGGCAACCAGGCTTGCAGGGAAAGGCAGTTGGGGGGGACCCAGTCCTGCAGCAGAGAGCAGTTAGGGGAAAACAGGCTGGCAGGGAAGCAGTTAGGCATCAATCAGGCTGGCAGGGGAGTGGTTAGGGAGTGATCAGGCTGACAGGCAGAAGCGGTTAGGGGCAATCAGGAAGGCAGGCAGGCGAGCAGTCCTGGATTGTGAGAGGGATGTCCGGATCAGGCTTCAATGGGCAGTCGGACATCCCTCGAGGGGTCCCAGATTGGAGAGGGTGCAGGCTAGGGACACACACCCCCATGCACGAATTTCATGTACCGGGCCTCTAGTGTGTGTGTGTGTGTGTGTGTGTGTGTGTGTGTGTGTGTGTATGCATATATATATATATATATATATATATATATATATATATATATATATATATTGATTTCAGAGAGGAAGGGAGAGGGAGAGAAAGATAGAAACATTAATGATGAGACTCATTGATGGGTTGCCTCCTGCATGTCCCACACTATGGACTGCACCTGCAACCCAGGCACGTGCCCTGACCTGGAATCGAACCGTGACCTCCTGGTTCATAGATCCACACAACCACTGAGCCACACTGTCTGGGCATAACCAGTATTTTG
Source organism: Plecotus auritus (assembly GCF_963455305.1). NCBI lineage: Eukaryota > Metazoa > Chordata > Mammalia > Chiroptera > Vespertilionidae > Plecotus > Plecotus auritus. The sequence goes on along the minus strand of NC_137772.1, from coordinate 94,752,876 downwards.
AACTCTGCATCTAGTAGATTGCTTATCTTTGTTTTGTTTAGTTCTTTTTTCTGGAGTTTTTTCTGTTCTTTCATTTGGAATACATGTCTTCATCTCCTCATTTTGGAAGCCTCCCTGTGTTTGTTTCTATGTATTAGGTAGAGCTGCTACCTCTCCCATGCTTGGTAGTGTGGCCTAATATAGTAGGTGTCCTACAGGATCCAATGGCACAGCCTCCTTGTTCACCCAAGCTGGGCACTCCAGGTGTAGCCCCACCATGTGGGCTGTGTACATTCTTCTATTGTAGTTGAGCCTTGATTTCCATTGGCATATCAATGGGAGGAATTTACCCCCAGGCCAATCACTGCAAAGACTGGTGCAGCCACTATAGAGGATAACTGTTCAGGGGTCTACCCCTCAGAGTAGGACTTACTTCAGTGGGACTCTGGTGCCCACTGAGTCCATCCCTTGAATGTGTCCCTTGAGGAGGTGATTGGGTATTGCTTCAAAATGGTCTGAATCTGTTCACCAGGTGTGCTGGCTCTGGGACCTCCCAAGAGGTTCAGACCAAGGTCAGCTGCCTCCTGTATTCTACTTTGGCCACTGGGCATGAACTACAAAGAAATCTGCCAGTGGCTGCTACTTGTGCTGGACTTGGAGGTGCCCAGGAGAGGCCAAACTGTGAACCAAGGCCAGCTTCCACTAGTGTTAGGGCTGTGGTCATTTACCGAGAGATATGAGCTCACTGAGGACAGATGCTGTTTGTTTGAGAAAATTTAGGAAAGTCTAAAGCATGAACTAAGATAGGCCATTTGTATGGAAAGCCACTGGAAACAGTTTGGGCCCACAAGTTAGATGGGGCAGGGTCTCAGGGGATCACCAGAGCAGGGCTAATAGTGTTGCCTGGACTTTAAAGAATAAAAAATTCCTATGTTGTTTAAAATATGCCATAGAAAAATATACACAACTTCCCAATGATGCCAACTAACTTTTCATGCCCAAATTTGATAAAATAAATGCAAAATAAAAACTGTAAACCAATTTGACTTATTACTAAAAAGCAAAAACTAAATAAATTATTAGCAAACAGAATCTATCAATATATCAAAGGACTATAGAATGTATTTCAGGAACAATAGAGCACTTAATATCAGGAAATGAATGTATCCATAAACTCTGGTATAGCAAAAAAGGGTAAAAGTGCATATCTTAATCAATAGGCACTTAAAGGCATTTGTCAAAATTCAATGCCCAATCCTAATTAAAAATAGTACCAGAAGCCCGGCCAACATAGTTCAGTGGTTGAGCGTCAACCTATGAACTAGGAGTTCACAGTTCCATTCCTGGTGAGGGCACAAGTCTGGGTTGTGGGCTGGATCCCCAGCGGAGGGCATGCAAGAGGCAGCCAATTAATGAATCTCTCTCATTATTGATGTTTCTATCTCTCTCTTCCTCTTCTTTCCTCTCTGAAATCATTAAAAATATATTTTTTAAAAATAGTACCAGAAATTATTCCAATTCAATAAAGACAATTTCCCAAAAACTAGCAAAAAATTATAAAATGAAAACCACAAAAGGAAGAATATTTCACATTATTTTTAACATTGTTGAACACTAAAAGAAAACTAAATAACTGGCAAAAAGTATTGGAAAACGAGAAAAAACTCTCTTTTTTTGATTATGTGACTGTATACTTGTGTACACAGAAAACTCAAGAAATTTTAGTACAAAAAAAGGCTATAATTGCTAAAATAATTTGTTCTAATTTACAGAATAATAAATAACTATTTTTTAAATTGATAGCTTTTCTTTGTCAATTAGCATAGAGAAATGAAAAATCAGATCTTTTCACAATTGTTACAAATCTATGAAATAATCTAACAGTAATTTAATAAAAAGGCACAGGATGTACAGAATCTTATTAAAATGTCTAATGCAAGTTCTGAATGGAATGCATTTCATGTTCTTGGAAGGGAATAATAACTATAAAACTGAAATCTCCAAGAATTAATGTATAAATTAAATGCAATTTCAACTGGTATCTCAATAATTTTAATTGAGTAAATTATTTTAAAATTGTATGTGAAAGAAAATATGTCTGAAGAAGTATGAAAAAATGGTGTGGGAAAATACACTTACTGAATATCAGAACATGGTATAAAGCCATTAAAATCAAATAGGAATAAGTAAATAAATTTAGCAATGAAATGGAGTAGTACTTCAGAAATAAATCCTAGCATAGATGAGAATTTGATATGTTATAAAGATGGTATCTTTTCAATAGAAAATAGTATGGATTATTTTGTAATTGGAACTAATACCTTAGACACATATCTGAAAGAAAACAAAAACAAAAAATGGATTGTTTCTTATAAGAAAAACAGAAATAAGTTCCAGATGGATTAAAGTTCTAAATAACAAAATTAAGAATGTGTAAGAAAATCTGAGACCTCACAATCTAAGAGTTTCTAGAATTTATGACTTCCTAACTATGACTAGAAACCCAGCAGCTAAGGCTAGATACAATAGACTTAAAAAAAAAGGGGGGGAGGGCGTTTGTATGGCAACACATTTCATAAACAAAGATAATGGATAAATAATAGATGTGCAAAAAATATTTCTAACACAAACAATAAAAGTTTAAATTAATAATATGCCAAAATATTTTGCAAATAGACAAGAGATAAGTAATCAACAAAATATGGGCAAAGACAAATCACAGATGAATAAATCCAGTGGTAAACAAATGAAAAGATGTACAAATTGACAAGTAGCAACCATGAATATGCAAATTACAGTAACAACATGATTATCACTTTACACTCATCAGACTGACAAAAATTAAAAAGAGCCACAACATCTATTGCTGGCAGGGATGTTATGAAAATAATACTTCCATATACTGCTGGTAGAAATGTGAAGTGTTGCAAACAGCTTTTGGGGAAAGCAATCTGGCATCATTTATTATGATTAAAACATATACTCACACTTAGACCCAGTCAGCAATAACATTCCTGAATATTCCATAAAAATAAAAGCATTTGTAGAGACATATGTAAAAATATATTGATTGCAGCATTGTTCATGGTAGTAGAAGAAAACAAAATACTAGAAACAAAAGCAATGTCTGTCAATAGGAAAATGAGTTTTTAAAATAATGAATTGGAGCTCTACCAGAGAACTTGGAGGATTTTCAAATGAGAAATTGTTGAGTGAGAAAAGCAAGATGCAGAAAAGCATGTAATATGTGATCCTACTTTCCTTAAAAAAACACATAAAACAAGCCTCGCATGTCCATGCATGTACATTACATATTATCTGAGAATTATATGAGGACAAATAAAAATATGGAAAAAAGATTCATCTGATGGTGTTTTAAAGGCCACTTGGAAGGCAGAGAGGTTCATGTGAAAGGAAGGAGGAGGTGAGTGAAATAAGCAAAAATGAAAAAGAAAAACTTACAGTAAAAAGAGCCCTGCATAATTTAAAAGTAGGCATTTTATAAAATTATGTGTATGACAGTACAGATTATAAAAATATGTATTATTTAAAATATATATTAAATTAAAGTATTTTAAGAAAAAAGATGAATATGCCAATAGAAAAATACTGTGCTTCTCTAGTGATTAAAGAAATCCAAAGTAAAAGGGGTATCCTTTTTCCTAGAACAGCCGTGGGCAAACTATGGCCCGCAGGCCGGATCCAGCCCGTTCGGCTGTTCTATCCGGCCCACGGAGCCGAAAGAGTGGAGGGTTCTCTTGCTCTCCCCTCCGCTCCTTTACTTTGAATTTATATTAGTTCACACAAACACTCCATTCATGCTTTTGTTCTGGCCCTCCGGTCCAGTTTAAGAACCCATTGTGGCCCTCGAGTCAAAAAAGTTTGCCCACCCCTGCCCTAGAAGATTAGAAAAGGATTTGCACACTGTTTGTGTGGATGTGAAGAATTAAACACTTTTGAATCTTTATGAGTATAAATTGCTAGAACCTTTAAGAAGAATACTTTACCATTATTTAAAAGAACCTTTAAATAAATGCTGCAAAATCATGAAATGTATATTAAAAATGTATGTAGAAATGTATATAAAGAATAAGCATTGTCAGTAATATCAAGAAATTGAAAGCAAATTAAGTAAATGAAATAATATATGTAAACTACTTAGCATAAGCTTGGAGCAATATGCAAATTGACTGTACCTCTGCTACACCATAAGCCACGCCCACCAGCCAATCAGGAGGGAATATGCAAATAAACCCAACCAAGATGGCTGCAGCCACAGAGAGCAGGAGGGAGGCTTGGGTTTCCCTGGCAATGGAGGAAGCCAAGCTTTCCGCCTGCCCTTGCTGGCCCAGGCCTCCACTCAATGCTACAAAGTTTCAATTACAGAAGATAAATAAATCCCTACAGAAATGGCAGCAGCCACTGAGCTGGAGAGAGCAGGAGGCTAGGGTTGCCCACGGCGATGGAGAAAGCCAAGCTTCTGCAGCCCTGGCCTGCCCAGGCCTCCGCTTAAGGCTACAAAGTTTCAATTATAGAAGATACATAAATCCCAACAGAAATGGCTGCCGCCACGGAGTAAGCAGAAGGCTTGGCTCCGCTCCAGGCTACAGAGTTTCAATTGTAGAAGATAAATAAATCCCAGATCCCAGGGCCTCTGCTTGGGTCGCCGGGGGGTGTGGCCCACCAGCAAACCACCACAGGCCCCTTGCCCAGGCCACCCCATGCCCCAAGAGAACCCCCACCCTGATCCGGGACACCCTTCAGGGCAAACCAGCTGGCCCCCACCCATGCACCAGGCCTCTATCCTATCTAATAAAAGAGTAATATGCAGATTGACCATCACTCCAACACACAAGATGGCTGCCCCCATGTGGTCAAAGATCCTGCCCCCATGTGGACACAAGATGGCCACCACAAGATGGCCAGCAGGGGAGGGCACTTGGGAGGAACCAGGCCTGCAAGGGAGGGCAGTTGTGGGTGATCAGGCCAGCAGGGGAGGGCAGTTGGGAGGGACCAGGCCTGCAAGGGAGGGCAGTTAGGGGTGACCCAACCGGCAGGGAAGGGCAGTTGGGGGCGACCAGGTCTGCAGGGAAGGGCAGTTGTGGGGGACCCATGCCTACAGGGAAGAGCAGTTGGGCGGTACCAGGCCTGCAGGGGAGGGTAGTTAGGGGTGACCAGGCCTGCAGGGGAGGGCAGTTTGGGGTGACCAGGTCTGCAGGGGAGGGCAGTTAGGGGCAAACAGACTGGCAGAGGAGCAGTTAGGCATCAATCAGGCTGGCAGGGGAGTGGTTAGGGAGTGATCAGGCTGGCAGGCAGAAGCAGTTAGGGGCAATCAGGAAGGCAGGCTGGCGAGCAGTTGGGATCCAGCAGTCCTGGATTGTGAGAGGGATGTCCAACTGCCCTTTTAGGTGGGATCGGGCCTAAACGGGCAGTCGGACATCCCTCGAGGGGTCCCACATTGGAGCGGGTGCAGGCTTGGCTGAGGGACACCCCCCCCCCCGTGCACGAATTTCGTGTACCAGACCTCTAGTTATTAATACTCAATAAATGTTCTAAAACAAGGGGATTGGTTAATCAAGTTGTTGCCCGGATCAGAAGAGAAAAAAATAAAAAGTACTAGCATCCTAGATTGGAAAACAATGCAAGTTTCAAAAATGACAATGCAGATCTATGTTCATGACATAGAAAAACATTAATAAAACACAAGATATTAAAGGGAAAAATTAAGTTGTAAAGCAATATCCATTTTTAAAAATATATTTATAATTATATTTATAGGAAAACATCAAGAAAAATGTGAACTAAAATGTTAACAGTGATTATGTTTGAATGGTGGGATTTTTTAGGTTCTTTTTTTTAACCATCTATATTTTCTAATTTTTCTATAATGAGAATATATTTTTGCATAATTTTTATCCTATCAAAGTATAGTAGGCTGGATGAGTATTTGGATTATGGAATCAGAATCTCAGCTTCTTCATTTAATAGCAATTGGACATTAGTCATTTTACTTTTAAAAAACCTGTATTTTTACCTGTGAATTAATTACATAGAACCAAAATAACCTATCCCCTTGTCCCCTGATCATTCCAAGCCCATGAAACTATGGAAATGAGGGGCGTGCTGACATTTGCTCACACTAGCAAATTTTTCTTTTATGTTGTCCTAGTAGGTATTCAAAAGACTGGTCAGACACAGGAACTTGTGTGGTTATTTTCAAGCATCTCATGACTTGAGAGAACAGGTGTTGAAGGAAACTGTGTCTACGTATTTGCTAGGAAAGCATTCTCAGGTTTCTTTTCTAATTACGGAAAAGATGATACATTAATTTGACTATTACCCCTACTTTCTGAAAACAGCCAAGCCACCAGATGCATGAAGCCACATTCAGGATAAATGAAGTCATGGGTAAGAGTCCAAGCATTCTAGCAATGAAGCTAGAGTTACATAACCTACAAGTTCCAACATGTTTTCTCAGGTCCACCATGTACCTAATAAAACTTTTCCAAGGACTACTGAAAGACAATTCCAAACTCATATATGATGACCATTGGACCAACTCCAACGAAATACAGAATGTCCCTGATGGGACTGCTTATGGATGCAATTGGTGCATGTTCAAAATTACTTTGAAAGACTAATGGAAATTTTTGATTCATAGATGGAAAGTGAAAAGGAGGAAAGGACATTCAGTTCTGAAACCAAAGCCTATGGGAAATCAAGAAGAGGGATACCTCCACTGTCCTTAGGGAGGAAACAGGAAGGACAGTGAAACACTAAAGGAGCATCTGCAAGCACCCACCAGCCCAAGATTACCCTTGGAAGGGAGATGAGGAGAATCAGCGATCCCACTGATTTTCTTTAATAATAAGAGCAAATGATTTGGCTTTAGGAATGAGCCAGAGAGCTAATAAAATGATGTAAGTCAAAATATAAAATAAAATAAAAAACGATGTAAGTCAACCCTATTTAAGGATGAGCTGTCATCTCCCATTTGGGCTTTTGCAAAGGCCACCTAACTGATCTCTCTGTTTCAATTCCTCCCTTTTATGGCCTATCTTCTATACAGCGGCCAGAGTGACCTCTTTTTTCTTAAATATAATTTTTTTTAAATATATTTTATTGATATTTTACAGAGAGGAAGGGAGAGGGATAGAGAGCTAGAAACATCGATGAGAGAGAAACATCGATCAGCTGCCTCCTGCACACTCCCCACTGGGGATGTGCCCGCAACCACAGTACATGCCCTTGACCGGAATCGAACCTGGGACCCTTGAGTCCGCAGGCCGACGCTCTATCCACTGAGCCAAACCGGTTTCGGCTTAAATATAATTTTATTTCAGAGAGGAAGGAAGAGGGAGAGGGAGAGAGAAACATCAATGAGAGAATCATTGATCAGCTTCCTCCTGCATGCCCCCTACTGGGGATCAAGCCTGCAACCTGGCTATTCACTGAGCCAAACCAGCTAGGGCCAGAGTGACCTTTTTAAAAATATATATTTTTTTATTGATTTTTTTTTTACAGAGAGGAAGGGAGAGGGATAGAGAGTTAGAAACATCGATGAGAGAGAAACATTGATCAGCTGCCTCCTGCACACTCCCCATTGGGAATGTGCCCGCAACCAAGGTACATGCCCTTGACCAGAATTGAACCCAGGACCCTTGAGTCTGCAGGCCGACGCTCTATTCACTGAGCCAAACCAGTCAGAGTGACCTTTTTAAAACAAAAATCAGATACTGTATCTCCCTGATAGCTTCTCTTCCCACTTAGAATCAAATCCCAAGTCCTCACCATGGCCAAAAGATAATTATTGGTCTTAGTTTTCCTGGAACAATCCTGTTTTATGGCTAATGAGTTACTACCCCCAACATCCCATGGCTCATTCACTCACTTGATCCAAGTCTCTAATGAAACATCATCTCAGAAAGGTCTTCCCTAATCTGTGGAAAAATAACTTTATTCCTTTTCCCTACTTTACTTTTTTTCAAATACCTTGTCACTACTTAACATTATGTCACATTTTTATTTCTTAATTTGTCTGTCTGTCTAGAAATATGCTCCCTGAAGGCAGAACTTTGTTCTCTTCACCAACACACCCCCAGAATAAGAGCTGTGCCTGACACCTGGCAGTGGCTCAGCAAATGTCAAAGGAAGGAAGGAAGGAAGGGAGGGAAGGAGGGAGGGAGGGAGGGAGGAATCTTTGTCTCTGCATGGCAAGTATTCATTCACTCAGAGTTTGTACTGAAAATTGCTTGAGCTAGTGATTTGTATAATTTATGGTCTTGAATACTAATTTTACACTGTGTCAAACCAAATTTATATTTTTATCTCTGATTACTGTTCTAGATTCTAGATGTTATGAGCATTATCTATAGACAATCTCTAAGACAAACCCTAATATAGATTCCCAACAGTCAAGGTTCTCTAGAATAGCAACTTCCTCTATGGCACAGGTTCAAGGGTCCTTGCCTACCTTCTGTACTCTTCTACCCTTAAACTTCACCTCTCTTGTGTGCAGAGATGAGCAAGAAACTAAGAGTAAATTTTGGTTTGTGTTTTTTATAAAAATATCCTGACACATACACACACACAAATACTAGTCACCAAAATCCCAACATATCTAATTTCCATCAGAGCAAAGCCAAGCATTCCCATCTTAAGGATAAGGTCATTGAGTTTCCGAGAGTTTAAAGAACACATAGTGTTTATGTACCTAGTAAGTGGCATCAAAAACTTCTTTTAAGAAGTAGGATTCAAGTCTTTAAAGGAAAATGGACTTTCCTATAAACTTTTTTTTCCTTTTTATTGGGGTGACATTTGTTAAGAAAATTATACAGGTTTCAGGTGCACAATTCTATAACACATCTGTACACTGTATTGTGTATTCACCACCCCAAGTCTCCCTCCATCACCATTTATCTTCCTTATACTCTGCTCCACCTTCCCCTCCCCCAGCAATCACCATGTCTGTGTTCATGAGTTCTTTCTCTTTATATTTTCTTTTTGCTCAATCCTTCTACCTTCCCTCTCACCCCCCCTGCTCTCTATCAATGAGTCTGTCGCTATTTTGCATGTTGGCTCATTTTGTTCATTAGATTCCACATATGAATAAAATCATATAGTACTTGTCTTTCTCTAATGGGCTTATTTCACTTACCATAATGCTCTCTAGGTCCATCTATGCAGTCACAAAAGGTAAAATTTTCTTCCTTTTTATGGCAGAGCAGTATTTCATTGTGTAAATGTACAACAGCTTTTTTTTTTTTTTTTGTATCCACTCATCTACTGTAGGGCACTTGGACACTTCTAAATCTCAGCTATTGTAAATAATGCTGCAATAAATATAGGAGTGCATAAGTTCTTTCGAATAGTGTTTCAGGTTAATTCAGATAAATTCCCAAAAGTGGAATCACTAGGTCATAAGGCAGTTCCATTTTTAATTTTTAAGGTCACCACATGCTGCTTTCCACAGTGGCTGTTCCAAACTGCATTCCCACAAACAGGGTACCAGGGTTTCCTTTTCCCCACATCTTCACCGACACTTGTGGTTTTGTTGATTTATTAATGACTAGTGACCCGGTGCACAGACTCGTGCACATTGAAAGGAAATTAATTAGAAGGTGGCTGGCAGGGCAGGACAGGGCAAGACGAGCCAGACATGCCCTGGGGCCAACCTCCCTTGGTCCCTCCCCAGCTGGCTGTACCTGGGGTGGCACCATGGCTCAAAGGGCATCTGCAGAGTCCCTCTGGCAGGTGGGGTCCCTCCGGCAGGTGGGGTCCCTCCGGTATGTGGGGTCCCTTGGCCTAGCCTGTGGGATCGGGCCAAAACCAGTTCTCTGACATCCCCCAAGGGGTCCCGGAGTGCTAGAGGACACTCTGCAAAGTTGCTGTCATACAGGGTGTGGAACACAAATGCAAGTGTGCAGTAAACCAGATTCAGGACCAAGAGTGCCCAGCAACAACATAACCCATGGCTGAAGGTGGAATTGTGTGATCCCACGAGGAATCGGGCTCCCTCCTCTCTGGTTTTGGGGTACGTCGCCCAGAACCATCTTGGCCACGGTGGTTCTGGGCAGCTCCTGCGTTGAGAGTCTGCCCTCTGGTGGTCAGTGCACTCATAGTGACCAATCAGACGGTCGGGCACTTAGCATATTAGCCTTTTATAGATAGATAGATAGATAGATAGATAGATAGATAGATAGATAGATATAGATAGCCAATCTGACAGGTGTGTAGTAACTCATTGTGGTTTTAATGTGCATTTCTCTGATAATTAGTGACATCGAGAATCTTTTCATATGGCTATTGGACATCTGTATGTCCTCTTTGGAGAAGTGTCTATTCAGGTCCTTTGCCCATTTTTAAATTGGATTGTTTGTGGGTTTTCTTTCTTTTCTTTCTTTTTTTTTTTTTTTTTTGGAGTTGAGGTATAGAAGTTCTTTATGAATTTTGGATATCAACTTTTATCAGATGTATTATTGGCAATTATATTCTCTCATTCAGTGGGTTTCTTTTCATTTTGTTGAATATTTTCTTTGCTGTGCAAACTTTTTAATTTGATGGAATCTTATTTTTTTGGTTTTTATTTACTTTCCTCCCTTGGTCCCTCCCCAGCTGGCTGTACCTGGGGTGGCACCATGGCTCAAAGGGCATCTGCAGAGTCCCTCTGGCAGGTGGGGTCCCTCCGGCAGGTGGGGTGATATATACCACCCAAGGTGATATATCAGAAAAAATATTGCTACAGGAAATGTCTAAGATTTTACTGCCTATGCTTTCTTCTATGATTTTTATGGTTTTGAGTCTTACATTTAAGTCTTTAATTCACTTTAAGTTTATTTTTGTGTGTGGTGTAAGAAGGTGGTCTAGTTTCTCTCTCTCTCTCTCTCTCTCTCTCTCTCTCTCTCTCTTTATATATATATATATATTTTTGGCACGCACCTATCCAATTTCCCCACCATATATTGACTAAGTTATCTTTACCTCCTTGTAGGGTTTGCCTTCTTTGTCAAATATTAATTCACTATAAAGGTGTGGGTTTATTTCTGGGCTCTCTATTTTGTTCCATTGAGCTATATGACTGTTTTTATGCCAGTACCATGCTGTTTTATTTACTATGGTCATGTAGCATAGTTTGATATCAGATAGTGTGATTGCTCCAACTTTGTTCTTCTTTCTCAAGATTGCCTTGGCTATTCATGGTCTTTGGGGGTTCCATATAAATTTTTGGAATATTTGTTCTAGTTATATGAAATACACCATTGGTATCTTCACAGAAATTGCATTGAATCTATAGATTACTTGGGTAGTTTGGATATTTTAATGATATTAATTCTTCCTATCCATCAACATAGAATACACTTCTACATATTTGTATCTTCTTCAATTTCTTTCTTCAGTATCTTATAGTTTTCCAGTTGCAGGTCTTTTACACCCTTGCTTAAAATTATTCCTAGGTATTTTAATCTTTTTGAAGCAATTTTTAATGCAATTATTTCCTCAGTTTTACTTTCTGATAGTTCATTATTGGTGTATAAAAATTCAAGTGATTTCTAAATATCTAGTTTGTATCCTTCTACTTTACTGAATCCATCTATCAGTTCTAGTAATTTTTGGTGGAATCTTTAAGGTTCTTTATATACAGTGTCATGTCATCTGCAAATAATAACAGTTTTACTTTTTCCTTTTCAAATTGGATGCCTTATATTTCTTCTTGTTGTCTGACTGCTGTGGCTAGGCCTTCCAATACTATGTTGAATAAGAGTGGTGAAAGTGGTCATCCCTGTCTTGTTCCTGATCTTAAGGAAATTGCTTGTAGGTTTGTTTTTTCCATTGAGTATGATGTTGGCTGTGGGTTTGTCACATATGGCCTTTATTACATTGAAGTATGTTCCCTCTGTTCTCACTTTGCTGAGCATTTTTATCATAAACACATACTGGATTTCATAAAATGCTTTTTCTGCATCTATTGATACGATGATGCAATTTTTATCCTTCATTTTGTTTATGTGGTATATCACATTCATTGGTTTGCAAATATTGTACCAAATTTGCATCCCTGAAATAAATCCCACTTATTCATGATGCATGATCTTTTTAATGTATTGCTCAATTTGGTTTGCTAATATTTTGTTGAATATTTTAGCATCTATGTTTTTCAGGGATATTGGCCTATAATTTTCTTTCTTTGTAGTGTCTTTATCTGGTTTTTGGATTAGGGTAATGCTGGCTTCATAGAAAGAGCTTGGAAGTGTTCCTTCTTCTTGAATTTTTGGACTAGTCTGAGTCTTCTCTTCTCTTGATTTTTTGGAACAGTTTGAGAAGAATAGGAGGTAGTTATTCTTTGGCTGTTTGGTACAATTCCCTGTGAAGCCATCCAGTTCAGGATATTTGTTTGTTTGGAGTTTTGTTTTTTATTATTGCTTCAGTTTCAGTAGTTGTAGTCTGCTTATGCAGAGTCTCTGATTCTTCCTGATTTAGTTTTGGAAGATTGTGTTTTCTAGGAACTTATCCATGTTGTCCAGATTATCCATTTTGTTGGCATATAGCTTTTTGTAATATTTTCTTACAATCTTTTGTATTTCTTTGGTGTCAGTTATTACTTATCTTTCATTTCTGATTTTGTTTATCTGGGTCCCCTCTCTATTTTTCTTGATGAGTCTGGTTAAAATTTTGTCAATCTTGTTTATCTTTTCCAAGAAACAGTTCTTGGTGCCATTGATCTTTTGTATTGGTTTTGTTTTCAGACTCTATTTCATTTATTTCTGCTCTGTTCTTTATTGTTTCCTTTTTTATACTCACTTTTGGCTTCAACTGTTGTGCTTTTCAAGTTCTTTTAAGTTAGATTGTTTTTTGTGATATCTCTTGTTTCTTGAGATAGGCCTGTAATGCTATGAATTTCCCTCTTCATACTATTTTCCCTGTGTTCCATAAATTTTGGGTTTTTTGTTCTCATTTTGATTTGTTTCAAGGTATTTTTTTATTTCTTTCTGGATCTCATGGTTAACCCTTTCATTGTTTAATAATGTTATTTGGCCTCCATGTCTTTGTGTGTTTTTCAGTTTTCTTGTGGTTGATTTCTAGTTTTATACCATTATGGTCAGAGAAGATACTTGATATGATTTCAAGCTTCTTAAATTTATTAAGACTTGTTTTTTGTCTTAACATGTGGTCTATCCTAGAAAACTTTTCATGTGTACTTCAAATAGACTCGTAGATACAGAGAACTGACTGACAGCTGTTGGGGGAGCAGGTTATGGGGAGGCTGAGTGAAAAAGGTGAAGGAGTTAAGCAAAGAAAAAGACTTCATAGACACAGACAACAGTATGGTGATTACTAGAGAGATAAGGGGGTTGCGGGGGATGTAGAAGAAAGTAAAGGGAAGATAAATGATGATGGAAGGAGACTTGACTTGGAGTGGTAAACACACAATATGATACACAGTGGGATGATGTATTATAGAATTGTATTCCTGAAACCTATATAATTTTATTAACCAATGTCACCTCAATAAAATCAACACATTTTTTAAATGACCAGGTTAATATTTTTCAAAGGAAAAAAGAGACAAGACAGTGAAGCACTCCCCTTTCTACTGCAGAAAGTCTAGTAATGCCAATACAACCCAGACTTACAATTTTGGGTGCTGGGAATTCTGGCTGGGATCCCACGTGCCTGCTTTGATAGAGGGAAGAAACAGGAACTTTGGGGAGCTGCTTACTTTAAATGTAAATGGCTTAATGCTCAGATTAAAAAGCATAGGGTAGCTGAATAGATTTTTTTAAAAAAGCCATGTAGACCAGCTGGTGTAGCTCAGTGGTTGAACATCAACCTAGAAACTATGAGGTCACGGTTCGATTCCCGGTCATGGCATGGTTTGATTCCCAGTGGAGGTGGTGCAGGAGGCAACCAATGACTTTCTCTCATCATTGATGCTTCTATCTCTCTCACTCTCCCTTCCTTTCTAAAATCAATAAAAATATATTTAAAAATAAACTGAAAAAATATTATAAAATAAATCCATGTGAAAAAATAAATAAAATAAACCCATGTGTATGCTGTCTAAAGAGACCTACCTCTGAATGAATGATACACAAACTAAAAGTAAAGATATGAAAACAGAAAGGAAAATAGAAATGCCAATAGAAAGGAAAAAAAGCTGGGGTAGCAATACTTTCATCTGACAAAATGGACTTAAAACAAAAATAACACTACATAATGATAAAGGGAACAGTCCAACAAGAGGATATAATCCTTGTAAACATGTATACACTTACCCAACACATGAGCACCTAAATACATAAAGCAAATCATGGTGCACATAAAGGGTGAAATTGACAGTAATATAGTCATAGAAGGGGATTTTAACACCCCATTGGCATCAATGGATAGATCTTCCAGACAGAAAATCAACAAGTAGATGGCGGCCTTAAAAAATCGTACTAGATCAGATGGATTTAATTGATATCTTCAGAACATTTACCCCAAAGCAGCAGAATATACATCCTATAAACTTTTAAAGTAGCCCATGCCCCCAAAATGACTCAACAGAGCTGAACAAATGACCTGAAAACATATTCTTGACTGGACAGTAAATAGTTTTCAACAATGGATCCCTAATGACCTAAACTTCTACTGAGCCTGTCAACCAGCTCCGTTTTCCCAAGCTTTGAAAACAAGCTGTAGACAGAGGTGCTCCAACCACACTGCAGCCTCAGGCTTCTCTCCCTGCCAGGATTAAGAGGCTGGATCTGCCCTTTATACTTCCTCTGCTGACAATCGGTTGCTCTTGAATAATTACACTAGTGGGAAAAAAGTTGGCCTCTGGAGCAGCTCTCAGTAAATTTATAGTTACCACTTAAATTACTCAAAACCTAGAATTTCTGTTTGCAGATCTGAGTATCCAACTGCAAGGCTTCCATGGGAGAAACTCCATCCCCCCTGTGGGAGGTTCAGTGAGCAGTTCCCTAAAGTTCCTGTTTCTTCCCTCTATCAAAGCAGGCACATGGGATCCCAGCCAGAATTCCCAGCACCCAAAATTGTAAGCCCTGGACTGTATCAGCATTGCTAGACTTTCTGCAGTGGAGGGTGAGTGCTTCACTGTGTTGTGTCTTTCTTTCTCTTAAAAAGTATTAAGCTGGTCAATATTTTTTTTAGCTTTTATTGAACTTATTGGGGTGACATTAGTTAATAAAATTATATAGGTTTCAGTAGTACAATTCTATAATACATCATCTGTATATTGCATTGTGTATTTACCAAGTCAAGTCTCCTTCCATCACCATTTATCCCTCTATACTTTCTTCTATCTCCCCCCACTCAGCTTTCTCTCTTGTAATCACCATACTGTTGTCTAAGGTTGTTTTTTTTTTCTTTGCTTAATCCCTTCACCTTTTTCACCCAGCTCCCCAAGGCCCTCCCCTCTGACAGCTCTCAGTCTGTTTATTTTGTTCATTAGATTCCACATATAAGTGGAATCATATGGTACACGATTAATTTTCGCATGAGAATGGCTGTGAAAGGCTCTGGCTCAGACTTCTCCCCACCTTCACCCTTGCTTTTGTTTCATGGCCTTATTCTACCTCCAGTTTTACCCATGGTACTGTTCAGGAGTTTGAAAATCTACCTCAGAAGGTGGTTTTCTGGGGTTTTCACGTGATATCCATCAGACCCCAAGGGGATGGAGGGGGCTGTTCCTGAGAGACTGAAACATGGGATGGCTGGGAGCCCAGGAGCCAACTTCTATGGAAAGCTCCCCCTCTCCTCAACGGTCTTCTAGGCTTTGCACACTACCCTTAAGGATGAGAGGGTGCATGCTGAGATGCAGGGCGATTTAAAACAACTATTTCCTAGGGCTCAGGAGGGTGTGTCTGATATGCTGGCACTGAGCTAATTGCTGCTATAGCAACAGAGGTGAAGGAAGTGCCCTAGCGCCCACCAAGTAGTGGCAGGGCTGAGACCAGACTTCATCCAGGCAACTCTTATAGGACCATAACGATATGTGTGCACAGAGATTGACAGTCTTCAAAATACTAGGTTGTGTATTAATACACTGAGTCATCCGGGCTGGCCTAAGAATGATCAGAATGCCATTTTTACAGTGCCCAGCATGGTGTCACACACAGAGGAGACACTGAATGCATATTTGTTGAATAAAATGCAGAATGGGTAAAAGGAAAGTGAGAGTCAGAGCCATCAGGGAGTTGCAAACAGGAATTTGGGAGCCTCAACTGTGCCAGGAGAAATCTCAATCCCAAGAACTAACTAACCTCTTGACAACCTCATGCCTCATCTAAACCCTGGAAGGCTATTAAACTCAAACTGCCCGATTGCTACAAGTTTACAAAATAAGAGGTAAGTGAAAAAAGAGCTACTTGTCACTGCTCTAATTTTCAGATTCCTTTTTGTATTGTATCCCTCGGTATTTCCCTTACTTTCTTGAGAGCTCAAATGTGCATTTAGAGGGATGTTTGTTGTGTTTTATTCAGCATTTCCAAGTGTTTTTAGCAGGAGGCTTTCAGGTTATTTCATTTGTCTGTGTTACTGAAAATAGAGTTGCATTTCTTTTTAATATGTGTTTTAGGGATAGAGGAATTCTACACCAAGTCCTTTCCCTAATTTCACTTACCTAGAGTCATCCTTGAAAAAAAAACATAACCAGAGAATGTACACTCTGTCCTGTCTCCAGACTCACTGAAAATGCCTGCTTTTCAAATTGCCACATTTCTGGTGAATACCCATTTCCTTGACCATACTGACACCCACCCAGGTCTGCTCTTTCCTTCTCCTTCCATATTTCAGAAATCCTTCATCCCTGTTGTCAAATTTAGGGAATTAATTGTCAACCCCCATTCAATAACAGCCTTCTTCCAATATTATACAATGACAACTGAGTGCCCTGACTAATCCAGATTATAACCTAATACTTGATAGTTTGCAAAGTGCTTTCACATAACATTATCTCATTTTAATCTTCTCAACATCCCAGTAAGATGGGAGCTGTTGTCCTCATTCTACAGGAAAAGGAAAGACTCAAAAAGTTTAAATGGCTTGCTGCTGGGGTGTTATCCTGCATCTAGAAGGGTTCAGGAATCTGGACAAAGACTGCCAGTAAATTAATAAAGAGACTAGACTTGAAATATAAATTTGGAATACATGGGGGAGCCAGATGGAGCTTAGCTTTAGTAACTAAGTTCTCTCTGAATCTCTAGACCCAGAACTTTTTATTCACACATTTTTTTCCCCTCAAGCAAAGCAAACACACATATCAAAGGTAAAGTTTGGTAATCAGTAAAGTATCAGGTTGGCCAACAGCAGGTAATAACATGTAGATTTTCAGGTTTGGGGAAATGCCTTCAGCTGTCTAGCAGCGGGCAAAAATATCTATCTTCAGCCCTGCTGAAGCCTCAAGGTTCACCAACCTTTTGATGAACTTCTTGCATTTATGACCTGCTGGAATTTGTCCCCAGCAGTGATAAAGCTGGCTTCAATTCCAAGTGTTCTATCTCAATCTATGTCCTGCTATCCTGGGGCCATGGCTATCAGCCTCAGATAGCACCCCACCACCCAGACTATGTCAGGGTGCAAGTACTTCCCAAGCACATTATATCCTGGTTCTCAAAGTGTGGCCCAGGACATCACCTGGGAGCTTATTAGAAATTCAGATTCTCAAGCTCCCACCCAGACCTACAATATCAGAACTTTTTTTAACAAGATCCCTGGTGACCTGGTGATTTGTGTTCTCTTTGAAATTGTACAAAAACTACCCAAATCACCTAAAACCTGTAATTAAGGAGGAGAATAAAATAGCACCTGAATAGGCAGATGTGTTGCGCAACTCTTCCCAGGGTCAGACTGGAAAAGCAACTAAATCAGAGAACATCTGGAATTAACAAATTAGACACAAATTGAGGAGACAGCTTTCAATAAGGAAGGGCAGAGGATGCATGGAGAACAGTAGGAGGGGTGATCTGAGTTGAAGAGGGACACCTCCCCAACCCGGGGCCGAGAGGGTGAGGTGGAGGCTGCATTGCACCAAAGTCGCATCCCTTGGCTACAGGTGTAATAACCAATTGTGAAAAGGAAAACCAGCAGGGCTGCTGGTGTGGGGGAATCTAGACCTGGAACCACAGCCATGGGGGGCTGCACCCCGAAAGATGGCCTGAAAAGAAGCTTAAGTGGCATGGTGCTAGGGTGAGGGAGAAAGAAACCCACAGTTTTGTGGTTGTTTTGCCTTTGCTTTAACTCACAAAACCCAGAATATAAAACTTTTCAGTTACAAAAACTCACCTGAGGCTCCAGTGCAAGGAGAGGCTTGGATTTGTGGAGCCTGAAGAGGGGCTGGGGAGGGAGGCAAGATAGCAAGACTCTATGTAAACCTCCAAACCAAGGCAGTCATCTCTCCCCAGAAGAGCTAGCTCCTCCCAGTGGCCTCAAGACAGGGAATACAGCCTGCCACACTCTACCTGCATTTTGAGCTATACAAAGAAAACAAAGGCTCTGAATACCCACAAATAGCTCAGTGACTGGGTTGGAAGAGGGGCCTCTCCACCCCACTATTCTGGGAACCAGACTGATAAAAATTCCAGTGCCAGCCAGCTCCACTGGTCTTCATAGAAGGATCTCTGACCAACCAAGCCAGAGTTATATTTTGGGTCACTCACAGAGGAGTGGCTCTGGGTCAGACAAAATACTTCCATCTGATCCCAGGATAGTGAAACAACACCAGCCACACCTAAATCCCTGACAGAAATAGACACTTGAGTGATTAAGATTGACAGCTGGCAGACAGGCAATACAGGCAGATTGATCTGGCCCACTTATAGTCCAGGTCTGTGGAGAGAGACACAAGCAGAGGAGTAATGAAAAACTTGGAGCTTCAACACTGTGGTAATTGACAAAGACAGTGCCTGACAGTGGTCAGCACCTAACTACCTAACAGGAAGCCCAGAATTGGCAGACAGAACACAAGAGTGGGGTCCTAAACCAGCCCACATGGGGCATTAAAATGCAGCTGAAGTGACAGACACTTCCTTTTTTTATTTTTTATTTTTTTAGTATTATACTTTTTACTAGAGGCTCTGTGCACAAAATTTGTGCACTGGGGGGGAGGGGTGTCCCTCAGTGCAACCTGTACCCGCTCCAATCAGGGACCCTCAGGGGATGTCTGACTGTGGGATCAGGCCTAAACAGGCAGTCGGACATCCCTCTCAAAATCCGGGACTGCTAGCTCCCAACTGCTCGCCTGCCTGCCAGCCTGATCACCACCTAACCACTCCCCTGCCAGCCTGATCAATGCCTAACTGCTCCCCTACCAGCCCGATTGCCCCCAACTGCCCTCCCCTGCAGGCCTGGTCCCTCCCAACTGCCCTTCGCTGCAGGCCTGGTTGCCCCTTACTGACCTCCCCTGCAGGCCTGGTCGCCCTCAACTGCCCTCCCCTGCAGGCCTGGTTGCCCCCAACTGCTCTCCCCTACAGGCCTGGTCCCCCTCCAACTGTCCTCCCCTGCAGGCCTGCCCCCCCACAACTGCCCTCCCCTGCCAGCCTGGTCACCCTTCACTGCCCTCGCCTGAAGGCCCGGTCACCCCTAACTGCCCTCCCCTGCAGGTCCAGTCGCCCCTAACTGCCCTCCCCTGCAGGTCCAGTCGCCCCTAACTGCCCTCCCCTGCTGGCCTGATCACACACAACTACCCTCTCCTGCCAGCCATTTTGTGGCAGCCATCTTTGACCACATGGGAGTGGCCATCTTGTGTGAGGGCATGAGGGTCAATTTGCATATTACTTCTTTATTATATAGGATTTTATTTTTTATTGTTATTCTATTTCATTTCATTTTTTTTCACCTTTTCTTCCTTGCTTCCCCCTATTTCATTCTGTTTTCTCTTCTCCTTTTCCCACTTTAGCTTTTCCCTTTTCTTTCTTTTTATACCTTGTTAAAAAGTGGTCTTCTTTATCTGCTTTATTGTTGTGTTATTATTATTGTAGTCTCCAGTGGCTTATTCATATATCTAATTTCCTCTTCCCTGCTCCTACTCCATTTCCCCTTCTCTTTTCTCTTTCTTTGTTACTCAATTTGTTTTCCTTTTTTCTTTTTTTCCTATCTTCTTTTGCTTGTTTCTTCTCCTATTTTTTAATTAGTTTCATTTCCTAAATTCAGGCCTATCTGCTCTTTCCTCTATTCTTCTTTTAAAATAAATAAAGGAATAAATAATTTTTTAATTTTTAATATTTTCTTCTTATTTACTCATTCTTTTTCTTCCTCCTCTATACTAAACCATGGTTCTTCCCCTTTTCATCCAATTCCTTAACCTTGTTTTTTGTCTTTAAGCTCTACCTCTACAGATTCTACCCGCCCCCTTTCTTCTGGGCATTTTTTGTTTGTGATTTTTGGTTTATTTGTTTGTTTTGTGGTGTTGTCTCCCTATAGTCTTTCTTTTTCTTTTTTTTTTCTTTTCTCACTACTATTTTTGCTCTCTTTTCTCTTTCTCTTTTCTCTAGTGGTCACTTCCATTGGGGTTATAGGTGTCTTGTGTATATTTGTGTTCTGTCCCCTTTGTGTTGTGTTTTGTGTTGTATTTTGTGCTGTTCAGTCAGCACCTCCACAGCAGTTGTCATGACATAGTAGAGAGCAAGCCACATAACCAGACACCCTGAGGAGAGACACCATCTACTAATGGAACAGTGACATTCAAAAACCAACAACATCAAGAGAACCCAAATATCTCAAGTAGAGGGCATCCTTAGAATACCCAGCCCAGAAAACCAAAAGACTGAACCACTGGGTCCCACAAAACATCTACTACATAAGACAGATTCAAAAAATCTGGTGGCATAGCAGTTTGTTCTAATACATAAAAATAATCACAAAGAAACAGAAAAAAATGAGGAGACAAAAAAACAACCCACATAAGTAAGAAAAGGAGGAATCACCATAAAAGGAAACAAATGAAATGGAGGCAAGCAATTTGTCAAAGAAAGAATTCAGAGTAATGGTTGTAAGTATGCTGAAAAGGCTGGATGAAAATTCACCAACATGTGTAAGAATCAAGGGGAAATGAAGAATGACATAGGTGGAATAAAGAACACAATGGAAAGTTTCAACAGTACATTAGAAGAAGCTGAATACAGAATCAGCAAATTAGAAGACAAGATGTAAAAAAACACACAAGCAGAGCAGCAACTGGAAAAATAAATTAAAAAGAAGGAGGAGTCTAAGGAAGCTTTGGGACAACAAGACATGAAAAAATATCCACATATTAAGGGTTCCAGAAGGAGAGGAAGCTGGACAAGGAATAGAAAACCTGTTTAAAGAAATAATGACAGAAAACTTCCCTTACTTTGGAAAGAAAAAAGGCACACAAGTCCAAGAAGCACACAGAGTCTCAGACAAAATGAACCCAAAAAGACCGACACCAAGACACATTGTAATTAAATTGGCAAACATCAACAACAAAGTAAGAATCTTAAAGACAGATAGAGAGAGACAGAAAGTTACCTACAAAAGATCTCCCATCAGATTATCAAATGATTTCTCAACAGAAACACATCAGACTAGAAGGGAATGGAAGGAGGTATACAAAGTGATGCAAAGCAAGGTACTGAATCCAAGAATACTCTATCCAGCAAGGCTATCATTCAAAATTGAAGGGGAAATCAGAAGCTTTCCAGACAACAAAAGGCTAAAGGAGTTCATTACCACCAAGCCAGCAATGCAAGAAATGCTAAAGGGAATGCTGTAAAAAAAAAGGGGGGGGGGAAGTAAAACAGGCATAAAAAATAAAAATGGCAACAAATACCTATTAATAATAACTTTAAATGTATATGGATTAAATGCTTCAATCAAAAGTCATAGGGTAGCTGAATGGATAAGAAAACATGACCCATAATCAGCTGTCTATGAGAGACCCACCTCAGAACAAATTACTCACACAGACTGAAAATGAAGGGATGGAAACAAAATTTTCAGGCAAATGGAAACAAACAAACAAAAAAAGCTGGGGTAGCAATATTTATATCTGACAAAATAGACCTCAAAGTGAAGGCCATAACAAGAGAAAAGGAAGACCACTTCATAATACTAAAGGGATCGATACAACAAGAGGATATAACTCTGGTAAACATATGTACACCCAATACAAGGGCACCCAAATACATAAAACAACTTCCAAAAGATATCAGGGAGAGATTGACAGCAATACAATTATAGTAGGGGACTTTAATACCTCATTGACACTATTGGATACATTCTTGAGCCAAAAAAATCAGCAAAGAAACAGCAATACTAAATGACTCACTAGATCAGATGGATTTAATTTACATCTTCAGAACATTTCCTCCAAAGCAATGGAATATACATTCTTCCCCAGTGCACATGGGACATTTTCAAAAATAGACCACATATTCAGGCACAGGCTAAGTCTCTACAAATTCAAAAAGACTGAAATTATATCAAGCATCTTCTCAGATCACAATGGCATAAAATTGCAAATCAACTACAATAAAAGCAATAAAAAACAATTAAACACATGGAGATTAAATAGCATGTTATTAAACAATGATTAAGTTACCAAAGAGATCAAAGAAAAAAATCAAAAAAATCCTGGAAACAAATGACAAAGAAAACACAACAATCCAAAATCTATGGGGCACAATGAAAGCAGTCCTAAAAGGGAAGTTCATACCACTACAGGCCTACCTCAAAAAAACAAGAAAAATTGGTAATAAGTTATCAAACCCTACACCTTAAAGAACTAGAAAGAGAGCAACAAGAAAAGCCCAGAGTAAGTAGAAGGAAGGAAATAATAAAGACCAGAGCAGAAATAAATGACATAGAGACAAAAAATTTAAAAAATAATAAAAAACAATGCCAAAGATCAATAAAACCAAGAACTGGTTCTTTGAAAGGATAAACAAGATTGATGAACCTCTAGCAGGCTCAACAAGAAACAAAGAGAGAGTACCCAAATAAACAAAATCAGAAATGAAAGTGGTAATATAACAACTGACCCCACAGAAATAATAAGGATTGTAAAAATAAAAAAAATAAATAAATAATACGAATAACTCTCCTCCAACAAACAGGACAACTTAGTGAAATAGACATATTCCTAGAAAAATACTATCTTCCAAAACTCCATCAGTAAGAATCAGAAAACCTGATTAAGCTGATAACTTCTGATGAAATTAAAGCAATAATCAAAAAATTTCCAGCAAACAAAAACCTGGTATGACTAAACATTCAAAGAAGAGCTAATACCAATCCTCTTCAGACTATTCCAAAAAATTCAAGAGGAAGGCACATTTCCAAGCTCTTTCTATGAAGCCAGCATTACCCTAATCCCAAAACCATATAAAGACACTACAAAGAAAGAATTATAGGCCAATATACATGATGACCACAGATGCTAAAATCCTCAATAAAATATTAGCAAATCACATCCAGCAATACATTAAAAAGATCATACACCATGACCAAGTGGGATTTATTCCTGGGATGCAAGGCTGGTACAATATCTGCAAATCAGTAAACGTGATGCATCACGTAAACAAACTAAAAGACAAAAACCACATGATTATATCAATTGATGATGAAAAAGGATTTGGCAAAATACAACACAATTTTTTGATAAAAACTCTCAGCAAGTGGAAATAAAGAGATCTTATCTTAACATAATAAAAGCCTTATATGACAAACCTACAGCCAATATCATACTCAAGGGGCAAAAACTAAAACCATTTCCCTTAAGAACAGAAACAAGACGTGGATGCCCACTTTCACCACTCCTGTTCGACATAGTATTAGAAGTCTTAGCCATAGTGATCAGACAAGAAGAAGAAACAAAAGGTATCCAAATTGGAAAAGAAGTAAAGCTGTCATTATTCACAGATGACATGATATTGTACATAGAAAACCTTAAAAGACTCCATCAAAAAACTACTAGAATTAATCAATGAATTCAGCAGCGTAGCAGGATACAAAATTAACACCCAGAAATCTATGGTATTTTTATACACCAATAATAACTCACAAAAAGAAAAACTAGCCCTAACCGGTTTAGCTCAGTGGATAGAGCGTCGGCCTGCAGACTCAAGGGTCCCAGGTTCGATTCCGGTCAAGGGCATGTACCTGGGTTGCGGGCACATCCCCAGTAGGGGGCGTGCAGGAGGCAGCTGATCGATGTCTCTCTCTCATCGATGTTTCTAACTTTCTATCCCTCTCTCTTCCTCTCTGTAAAAAATCAATAAAATATATTTAAAAAAAAAAAAAAAGAAAAACTAAATAAAATCCCATTTTCCACTGCAATAAAAATACTAAAATACCTACAAATAAACTTAACTAAAGAGGTAAAAGACCTGTATGCAGAAAACTCCAGACATTGAAAAAAGAGATAGAGGAAGACATAAACCAAGTGGAAGAATATTCTGTGTTTATGGATTGGTTGAATCAACATTAGAATGTCCATACTACCCAAAGCAATCTATAGATTTAATGCACTCCCCATTAAAATACCAACAGCATATTTCACAGATCTAGAACAAACTTTCCAAAAATGTATTTGGAATAAAAAATGATCCCAAATAGCTGCAGCAATCCTGAGAAAGAAGAGCAAAGTTGGACAGATTACAATACCAGATATCAAGCTATATTACAAAGTCACTGTCCTCAAAACTACCTGGTACTA
Source organism: Plecotus auritus (assembly GCF_963455305.1). Lineage (NCBI taxonomy): Eukaryota > Metazoa > Chordata > Mammalia > Chiroptera > Vespertilionidae > Plecotus > Plecotus auritus. Next base: position 94,728,221 of record NC_137772.1, on the reverse strand, counting down.
GCACAAGAACAGACATATAGACCAATTGAACAGAACAGAGAACCCAGAAATCAACCCAAGCCATTATGCTCAATTAATATTTGACAAAGGAGATAACACTGCCTAAGAGCATACAATGGAGTCAAAATAGTCTCTTCAATAAATGGTGTTGGGAAAACTGTACAGATACATGCAAAAAAAAAAAAATGAAACTAGACCACCAACTTACACCATACACAGAAATAAACTCAAAATGGATAAAAGACTTAAACATAAGACATTATACCGTAAAAATCATAGAAGAATCCATAGGCAGCAAAATATCAGACTTATGTTATAGCAATATGTTTACCAATACATCTCATAGGACAATGGACACTAAGAAGAAAATAAACAAATAAACTACATCAAAATAAAAAGCTTCTGCACAGGAAAAGTAGCTATCAACAAAACAACAAGAAAGCCCACTGCATGTCAGAACATATTTGCCAATGTTATCTCTGATAAGGGTTTAATCTCCAAAATTTATAGGGAACTCATACAACTTAATAAAAGAAAGATAAACAATCCAATCAAAAAATGAGCAAATGACTAAATAGGCACTTTTCTAATGTTGATATACAGAAGGCCAAGAGACATGAAAACATGCTCAAAGTCACTAATAATCTGAGAGATGTAAATCAAAATGACAATGAGGTACCATCTCACACCTGTCAGAATGGGTATCATCAACAAATCAACAAACGACAAGTGCTGGTGAGGATGTGAAGTAAAAGGAACCCTGGTACTTTGCTGGTGGGAATGCAGACTGGTGCAGCCACTGTGGAAAACAGTATGGAATTGCCACAAAAAATTAAAAATGGAACTCCCATTTGGCCCAATAATCCCACTTCTAGTAATATATCCAAGAAATCAGAACGGATATACTAGTATGTACCCCTATATTCATAGCAGCAAAATTTACAATAGCTAAGCTTTGGTAACAGCCTAAGTGCCCATCAGCAGAGGAGATGATTAAAAAACTATGGTACATCAACACAATGGAATACTGTGCTGCTGTAAAAAAGAAAGAACTCTTATCCTTTGCAACAGCATAGATGGGCTTTTAGAGCATTATGCTAAGTAAAATAAGCCAGTGAGAGAAAGATAAATATCACATGATCTCACTAATTTGTGGAATATAATGAACAACATAAACTGATGAACAAAAATAGATCCAGAGACACAGAAGCATCAAACAGACCGTCAAACTTCAGAGGGAAGGCAGGGGAGGGTGGGAGGATGGGGGAAGAGGATTAACCAAAGGACTTGTATCCATGTATAAGATCATGACCAATGGACACAGGCAATAGGAGGGTGGAAGCATTTGCTGGGGGGCAAGACCAGGCAGGGAAAGGTCAATGGGAGAAAAAGGAGACATATGTAAAACTGTCAACAATAAAGAATTTAAAAAAAAAAACAAACACAAAAAACCTGTTATTGACTTACTCTTCCTAGAGGCCTCATTAGTTCTTACCTCCAGTCAGGCAGAATGGATGTTCTCTTTGCTTTGTATGCAAATTCAGTAAGATCAAAATAAAAGGAACTCATATGCTCTATCAGTTATCAAAAACAGTGTTCCACATCACACATTCCAAGGTTATTTTCAACTTTTATTAATTCATAAAGTTTGGTGTTTGCTCTGTGCTTTCTTCCCTCCTCTTTTTTTCTCTGGGGCACCAGTGAACTTTCATGGTTATTATTCCAGTGTCACCAGAAAACTTCTCTCTAGCTAATGAAAAGCCCAACCATGGTCTGTCCATGTGAAACTTCAAAACAGTTCTTCAGTCTCACTGCTTTTATCTATAACTAGTAGCCCTGCGCACGAATCCATGCACCAGTAGCTCTCTGCAGGGCCTGGCCGCTCCGCACCCGCTTCCCAGAGGCTCTCTGCGGCTCAGAGGTTCATCCGCGACTGAGTGCGGAACGCTTGCCTCGTCACCAGGGTGACGACGCAAGTGTTCTGCGCCCCGGCCTGGCCAGAGGCCCATCTGTGGCTGGGGGCGGAACACTTGCCTTGTTGCGGTGGCAACAAAGCAAGCATTCCACCAGGCCACTCATGCTGCCTGCTCTCAGTGGCTGCCCGCCCACCCCCTCCCCCAAGATTGGGGGACTCCCGGCAGGGCTGAGAGGACTGGGTGCTGCCATCTTGTGGCTATAGGCGCTGCCATCTTTGTGACAGAGTGACAGCTAATTTGCATATTACCCTTTTATTAGATAGGATAATATCTACCTTTCATAGTTTTGTGAGAATTCAAGAAAATGTAAATCACTTAGCACAGTGATTGATTCTTTGCAGATAATAAATGTTTCATGACTAAAGAAATGAATGAACAAATAAGCAGAAACTATGGGGAGGAATAGCTAGAGTGGGAGGAGGCAGGAAATAAATAATTACCTGAGTGTATTCATTAAACACTAGGGGCCCAGTGCACGAATTCATGCACCTTGAAAGGAACTGTGGGCCACAGGGCTGCCTTGGGCATAGGGGTGGGTCTTGGCCCATCCTCTGTGCCTCCACCCTGCTCCTCCCGCTATGGCCCCCTATCTGCTGGCAGCCCCACTCCCACACACTGACAGCACAGAGCAATTGGGGTGAGCACCAGCAGCAGTTGTGAGCGGGGCCAGCACCGTCAGCAGGTGCAAGCTGTAGCTGCTGCCCCAATCGCCCCTCAGGAGCAGGGGGTGGTGGAGAAGCCCTCAGGGGTGATCGGGGCCCACAGCAGCTGCTCACACTTGCTGACAGCGCCAAGCAATCAGGACCGGTGCCGGGCCCCGGCAGTGGGCGCAAGCGGGGCTGGGGCCAGCGGTGGGTGCGAGTGGCGGCTGCCAGCCCCATTATCCCTCAGGAGCAAAGGGAGGTGGAGAAGCCCTGATGGGGCAATCAGAGCTGGCAGCTGCCACTTGCACCCACTGACAGTGACGAGCAATCGGGGCCAGCACCAGGTGCCGGCAGCGGGTGCAGCAGGGCCGGCGCTGGCAGCAGGTGTAAATGCCTGGCAAGACTATGGCATGCGGGAGCAAAGAATTTTCAGTAACCACCAGAGGCTCGCTCTGATGACAGCGACCGGCACCCCACCTTGGTCTGGCAACCCCACTCACCTGCTCCACCATCCTGCCACAGCCAATACCCACCATGTTCCATGCTCTGGCGCCTGCTGCCGACGTCCGCATGTTCCGTGCATGCCCCCTGGTGGTCAATGCACGTCATAGCTGACTGGTTGTTCGTTTGTTTCGTTGTTCCGCCGCTTGGTCTATTTTCATATTAGGGTTTTATATAGATATAGATTGTTTCCTGTAATTACAGAAGAGGGGAAAAATGATAAAGGAAGTTTATGATATTAGGTTTAATAACTCAGCAGGCACTTGAGCAATGAGTAACCCATGGATGCTGAAATAGGGAAATATTTAAATTGTGCAAAAGTATCGTGAACATTATAAAAGTACTTTCCAAACATGAATATAATTGTTACTAAGTGGTGAATAGCAATGCTGCTTTTTTAGTTATACATTCTTGTACCATTTTTATTGATTACTCTAGAGATTGTAACTTCTGCATTTTTAACAAGCTCTGCAACCGATTCTGAGGCACATTCATGTTTAAGAACTACTTCCACATTTGGAGAAAGAGCCCCAAAATAACAGAGCCAACAAATGTGGGGAGGAGAGTTTGCTTTGAGAAAGGTACAGAAAGAACTAAATGAGTAACATAAGCAATAAGGATTATAGGGCTGGAGTCTTGGAAGTGGGCCCCCAATCATAACAATCTCTTTTGGACTTATTGCTTAGTGCCTTATGTTGTAAAAAAGCATCTTCTTCCAGAATATATTTGAACCTCATGAGCCAAATTGACTATTCTGAAACACATACACCTTCTAAACTCTATCTAGCAACTGGGCATCCCTTACTTTTAACCAGTTAGCTGTGAAGTGCAGTGTTACCTTCACCATGGAGAGGTAGGGGCTACAAGAGGTTTCCTCTGATAGAACCATCTGGTCATCCCTTCAGCATGTGTACTAACTAATATTGTCCTTTGAACATAATTCTCAATATTTTTAAAGAAAAGAATATTTTTAAAAACTTTACAAAACCAGTGCATCATTATTTGTCTTCAGACCTACTACCAGGTTCTATGACTCAAACTTGGCACCAGATGCTTAGTGCCCACATTCCACGTAACTGGAGAGGGTCAGGCCCTCAGACCAATACAATGGACTCAGGCTGCTGCATTCTCTATGAATGGACATGCTAGCTCAACAGATGTGCACGTGAATTCTCTTTATACCTACAATATTTCTTAATATTTCAAGGAAAGAAGATTGCATGATTGTTTTCAATATTTTTAAAACTTTTTTAGAACTACAATGGTCTAAAAATAGAAAAGAGAAGCATAGCATATTTTTTAATATGTACAATATTTCCCTCATAGAATTCCTGTATCATTTTACCCTTCTGTTTAGAAACAAACTGGACTTATAGCCGTCTATTTTGCATTAACTTATAAGATGGAATCTACTTACATGTTTGCCATCAAATACCTGTTGTTTTTGTTTTGTTTTGGGGTCTCTCTTTAGTTTTCTCTGCAACAAGTTTAACAAACAGGGTTAGAGGTGGGTTCTAAGTCTCAAAGAATTATTAGCAGATGCCTGAGTCCTAGAAGAAGAGCTAAAAATGCCTTCCAGGCATTCAAACACCTAGTGTAGATACCTTACCTAGAATATTTCTCCCCAGAAACATACTATTCTTCAGAAATGCATAAACAGGACCATTCAAACTGCATTTTCTAAAACATTCCTAAAATGTGTTCCAGACCCATGAGATGCTTTGTGAAGGAAAAAGCTGCTTGTGAGAAAATCAGCTTACAAAGCTGTGTTTTCTGAAAATGAGGATAAAGATAGTAATTTTAGCACTTAACAGAGACTCTAGCAACATTATTATTTACAACTAAAAAAGAGCAGCACTAGAGATCATTTTGCTCAGTCTATTGCATAAACCAAGAAGAAAGATGAAGCTGTTATCAACAATTGAGGAGAAATCATTCCATAGTCTTTAGTAAGAGGAAGTAATCAGAGCATTACCTCCATCCTTACTAGCTACAGAAGGCTTCCTCTTGAAGCAATATGGAGATGTCAAGGCTCTCCTACAAATGCTTCCTAGCACATGTTTTTCCCTTTTTCATAGTATTTGCAATTATTTTCTTTCTTCTTTCTTTTCTTTTTTCTTTTTTCTTTTTTTTTTTTTTTTTACTGTTTTACTATCTTTCCAACTTAGACCGTAAGCTCCAAAACAGGAAAATCATGTCATTCATGTTCACAGATACCTCGGCCACATGCTTGACACATCACAGGCATAAATATTTGTTAACTAAGTGAGTGGGTGAATTTCCCTGATAAAGGCCTGGCTTCCAGAATCTAGAGTTTACTAAGAACCATCGAAGGGATGGGTTTTCCCATCCTAGAGCACCTAGAAAAACACCTCATGCAAATGCTCAAAATTCTATCTAAAAGTCCCAGTTTTTCTTTGCAACTTTTCTGCAATCCCACACACCTGTGTCCACACAGGTCTCACCTGTGTCTCACGGAATCATACAAAGTTTGGCCACTGATATGGGGCCACAGGGATGTAGCTGAATTCCAATTTTGCCAGCTAAGACTGAAATCTGTCTATGCTTTATTTTATGTTTGCCATCTTTATTGTATTATAATTGACAACTAAAATTATATAGAGTTAAGGAGTACAACATGATGATTTAATAACCACAATCAAGTTAATTGGCACATCCATCATCTCACAGTTACCTTTTTTGTGTGTACGGTAAAAACAATTAAGATCAACCTCTTAGCAAATTTCAAGTACACATATAGTATATTATAGTCCTGTGCTGTACATTATATCCCCAGAACTTGTTCATCTTATAGCTTAAAGATTGTACCCACTGACCAACATCTCCCCATTTCCCTCACCCCAGGCCCTGGCAACCACTATCCTACTCTCTGGTTCTATGAGCTCAACCGTTTTAGATTTCTCATACTTGTATATTGTAACACTGATCGACATTCAGCCACCTGGGGTGTGAGAGGCTGATTCGCCACCCAAGTGTTACCCTTAGTCCTAGGAACCAGTCCACCTGAGCCTGGGTTCAGGAGGACAAGATGCCCCATAGCTTTCAGCTTTGAGAGAACTAAGCTTCACAAAGAAGGGGGAGGGAGATAGTATTCTTCACAGACTGACATATCCACACCTGCTCCAATTACCTTTCTGCCTTCGAAAGTGGACATTTCACTTGCCCCTCACCACCTAAATTCGTTTTGAACAATTCCTTTGAGAGCACAACCAACTCAATCCAAAGGCTAAAGTGCTGATCTAATAATGAAGGTAAAAAGTAATTATAAAGCCAGCACTTATTTGGTGCTTACTAAATGCCTGTACTAAGAGCACTATGTACATTACTATTGCATTTAATCCCCTCAGATTGCCTAATGATACAGTTTCTGCTGTTGTGGAGAGAGAGGCAGGATACCTACTAGATCAAACGATGGCAACCCAGGAAACAATCACATGGCACTCCAGGCCCCTTTCTGCCCTCCTGCAGATGCAGAGCAGAACTCAAAGTGACAAAGGAGATGGAAAGACTGGGACTCAAGCAATGTTTCTGCCTTTCCTGGCCCACCAGTGGCCACCTCAGACTTTATTGTATTGATTTGCTTCATATCGGAGGTATAGACCATAGGTCCAAATAGACTCCTATAACTAACTGCATTAGTCATTCTAGAAACTTTAATCCATGACTTAATGTATTACTCAGATCCTGGTACCAGCGGGGAATGGCAGGAAGTCAAGGTTGGTTATACATGGATGAAACAATAATAATCTTGAAAACACCTGCACCTGCAAAGAAACAGCCAGAGTTTAAAAACATCTGTCTAAAAGTTTTACATTTTGTCATTCAAAATGTTTGCCATGGATCTTATTTTTAAACACATAGTATCTTTGTGTTAGTGATCAACTTTTAAATAATCATCCTCTAATTAGAATAACCCCCAATCAAAAATGAGTCACTGACTTTTTACTCAGTGTTTTACTTCAGTAAGCCAGAATAAACACATGCAATTGTTACTATGGAGACCAAGGGTACTGAAGGACCCAGCCTCTCATTAAAAAAATTGACACACCAGCAGGGGAAAAAAAAAATAAAAGATTGATGTTGTGGTTATTTTAGGGAAAATCGTGTCCCAAATGTTGAGGTTAAGTCAACCACCCCTTTTCCTCCAGGGAAAAAAAAAGTTTCTGATGCAAATGGCTTGAATTAATGCCATGGATATTTATAACAACAGTCTGGTTAGGAAACTTATTTGCTATTCATCAAGTAAATGTCCCCTAGGATTAGAGGAGCCCAAAGAAAAATGTTTTTAAAATAATAAATAAAATGTCATTTGGGGTAGGAAGCAGTTATATTCATATTCAACAGCATGACTTTTGGGTCAAGTCCTCAAAGCCCAAGGTGACTGGGATGGGACAATTCTGCAGTGCATTTGGGAGGGGTCGGCCGTACACATGTGTCCCAGCTGACGTGCCAGCAGGAGAGCCATGTTTTCTTAAGTTGACACCCCAAGTAGTAAATCTAAAAAAAGGAAACCAAGTGAGCCTGATACACAGATCTAAAACTGGAAAGGCAATGACTCTTTTTTAAAACAACTCACTTAGTTAAATTTTGGAAAGAAAATGTGGAAGGGAAGAGACTCAACAGTTTTAGCGTATCACTGGAAAATGCCATCTCACTGTGTGAAAATAGCACTGAATGAAGAAATACCGTTTTGGTGATGTCTGCAGAACCACTGCTATACAGGCTTATCCGGGCTCCTCTCCTTCACGCTGACGGTGTGGCGGAGGCCTGTGTGTGCAGTGGAGCAAAGAACCAGACAGGAAGACCCAAGAAGGCCCTGTGGAGGTGAGGACAGCAGAGGTGGCCATGAGCTGAGTGAGGGCCAGCATCGGGCCCACCGTCTTGTCTGGTCTGCATCCAGAGACCTGGCAGTAGGTGGCCTTACCGATCCTGCCTCTATTTTAAATATTAATATTTTGTTCAGATATAGATTGTTAAAAATATTTTACATTAACTGTTTAATATTCACACATTTTAAAATAATGCATTAACATATTTATCATGATTATTGAATTTTTGGTGTCCCCTTAAATGTTGTACTTAGGCACATGCCTTACTTACCTTATGTGACTGCTTCATGACTACTGTATGTGTGGGGTGTCCATCAGGGTCCCTCGGAGGAAGATCACCTGCTTTCCGGTCAGGCGGTAGAAGAACGCTGCTCAAAGAGCACCAGGTGTCAGGGAGAGTGTTGCCTCGAGGCAAAGGCTTCTGCCTAAGGGACTCACCTGACCTCAACTAATCAGTCAAAGCAGAACTTACAAGACACCATTTCTAAATCCCAGACTGAAAGGCAAGATTGCAATTTTAGCTTTGGGCCCTTGGTCTCAGTCCCTTGTCTGGCATTTGATTAATCAGACCTCTGAGTTCAGTTTCCTCCTGTGTTAGGCGGGTATAAGAAGAAGTCTACTCCCCAGAATTGCTGAGAAAAATTAGTGGAGAATGCTTGTCAATAACTGAGAAACAGGAAACATTCCATCAGTATCAGTCATTGTTACTGTTCTTCACATCTTGGTTCTTCCCCCTTCTCCAATTCTTCCTCCTGTAACTACTACTGTGCTGCAGCTATCCTCCTGGAGTTTCAGGAGTTTATACATTGTGATGAGATCTAGAAACAACTACCTCCACTGTGTGAGGGATCCTTAGGCTGTGTTTAAACCTTCAAATCTATTTACTATATGCTATGCTTTCTAAAATGTCTTAAGCTACTCAAACACTTTTATTTTCTGCATACAACACCAAGTAACCTACTGAATTGATTTTCTCATTTTTTTTAAAACTTAGTTGTTTGGGTATGCTGTCAACAGAACCCGACACAACAGAAGAGTTAGTATACTTTGATTGTTTATAAAGGAGCGGCATAAAAATAATCTTTAAAGCTAAGGGAATGTTAATATTTAGATCCATGTAAGGGAAAATAATAACAGTTTGTGATTTCCTCCCTCTTCACTCCCAGGACAGACATTTTAAGAGAGGATTTTATTTTGTAACATAAATTGTTTTCTATGTAACCCCAAAGACATGAGTGATTAATAGTGAGCTATAGAAAGAGATGCCCATAATTAGTAGTTTGGGTAGAGTAGATATAAACATATATTTTGTTTATGAGACATGTAACTTGAAAAAAAATCACATCTTGCTAGATGTCACAATAGGGTCAAGATGATAAAGGAACAGCCATTAAGACAAACATTTTTAAATAATATCAAAATCAGATATAATACATACCTACACCACACAAGCCTGAGACAAAATTTTACCCAGATTTATTTCTTCTTCATCATCATCATCATCATCATCATCATCGTAATTGTCACTAATTATGACTTGTATCAATTTTGGTAAAACATTGCAGTTCTGATTTTAGCTACATAGACCTTAAACAAACACACAGTAATTACCTTGAATGCAGATAAAGAGCTGTTTTTCATATAATGGGTCAACATTTTATGACTGTGCAGTTTATATGGTTTATTATCTCTATATTTAAAAGCCTAAGTGACCTTTATGACCAGACGACTGGATGACCAGCCAGTAGCTATGACATGCACTGACCACCAGGGGGCAGATACTCAATGAAGGAGCTGCCCCCTGGTGGTCAGTGCGTTCCCACAGCCAACCTCCTGTGGCCCAACCTCGTACGGTTCCTTTCCCTGGCCGGCTGGCCCTGATCTGCCCCAATCTGGACTGGGCGAGATGGCCCTGATTGGCCCTGATCGCCGGCCAGGCTGAGGGACCCCACCTGTGCACAAATTCGTGCACTGGGCCTCTAGTTAATAAGAATGGAACTGATAACATCTGGCACTTATTGGCACTTGTAAAGCACCAGATAATGACCTAAATTCCTTAAATATATTGAATCCTTTAATCCTTATAAGAATTCTGTAGGATAGAAATTATCATCCTGTGTGGAGAAAAAGGAACCCTCTTGCATTGCTGGTGGGAATGCAGACTGGTGCAGCCACTGAGAACAGTATGGTGTTTCCTCAAAAAATTAAAAATGGAACTTCCATTTGACCCAATAATCCCACTTCTAGGAATATATCCCAAGAAAACAGAAACACCAGTCAGAAAGTATATATGAACCCCTATGTTCATAGCAGCACAATTTACAATAGCTAAGATTTGGAAACAGCCTAAGTGCCCATCAGCAGATGAGTGGATTTAAAAACAGTGGTACATCTACACAATGGAATACTTCGCTGCTGTTAAAAAGAAGGAATTCTTACCATTTGCAACAGCATGGATGGACCAGGAGAGCATTATGCTAAGTGAAATAAGCCAGTCAGAGAGAGATAAATATTACATGACCTCACTCATTTGTGTAATATAATAAACAACATAAACTGATGAACAAAAATAGAACCAGAGTTATAGAAGCATTGAACAGACTGTCCAACCTATGAGGGAATATGGGGGGTGAGGAGATAAGAGATCAACCAAAGAACTTACGTGCATGCATATGAGCATATCCAATGGACACAGATGGGGGGTGGGGGCATGTGCTGGGGGGTGGGGGCGGCCAGGGAGTAGTCAATGTGGGACAAAGAAGACTTATGTAATACTTTATTTAAACAATAAAGACTTCAAATTTTTTAAAAAGAAAAATTATCATCCTGACTTAACTATGAAGACACAGGAACTAATGAAAATCAAATAACCTCACCAAAATCTCATTTTATAAGCAGAATTGAGATTTGAACACAGGTCTGTTGATCATCAAAACCTGTCCTCTAACCACTGCACTAACCAGGTAACCAACCAAGTTGACAAGGTAACCTCTTCCTGATTGCCATAAACATTCATAATTGCCAAGGTTGGCCCTTCTTGTCCTTCTCCACGCATGTACATGGCCACTGAGTGTACCCTTGGGGGAGTTTCACTCAAGTCAAACAACAAGTCCTACCATTTTATTACACTTGTGAAACAGAAGAAGAGCAAGGCTCTTAGCCAGGACCACTGCATCTGGGTGGACATGCAGGATGTGCTCTACACAAATACATGGGGTGCCATTTACAGAGTATGATTTGACAGATGCCTCCTGGAGTTGTGCCATATGGCATCCCTGCCCTGCTGCTCTAACTGTAGCTGGTGACACCTCACGAATAGCCTCATCTTGCTGTATAAACATGGAACTGAGAGACACAAAGGACCCCTTTCAGTGGGGCAAGTGAACAGGCATGAGACCAGGAGCTGGGCTATCACAGGCTGCCCAGCCTGAGGTGGCTGAAGAAGGGCGGAATGAAGAGGGAGGGGAAAGGCAGACAGGGAGAGATGAAAAAGTTGGTGTACCCACGTTGAAACAGTACAATAAGCTTTACCCTGGCCAGGTAGTTCAGTTGGTTGGAGCATCGTCCCATACACCAAAAGGTTGCAGGTTCAATTCCCAGTCAGGGCACATACGTAGGTTGTGGGTTTGATTTCCAGTCAGGGTGTGTACAGGAGGCAATTGATGAATGTTTCTCTCCTACATCTCTCTCCCCCTTCCTCACTCTCAAAAAATCAATAAAAACATACCCTCAGGTGAGGATTTTTTAAAAATGGAAAAAGAAAAAAGCCTCATTTTCCACTTTCCAAGAATCCCCTTAGACACGGCTTTACTTTTCTTCCCTGGGTCTCTAAAAGAGTTTTGTGTGTCCCTTCAACAAACCTCTCTTTTTATTGGCCTAAGTTTATGGGCATCTTGATTTTTGCAGAGATGTGCCCATTCTTGACCAGACGTCATTAAATGACATTTTCCTGTATTGTTCAAAAAGCAAGCTTGAATCTCACACTCAGAATCTTGTGTGTTAAAAGTATGACTTTATTTTTCTATATCACAACTAAAATTCTATTTTGAGAGCCTTTTCTGAAGGGGTGCCAGAAGCTTAACCCGGTCATTTCAGGATTCTTGGGGAGGTTGAGTTGTACCAAGGATGCAGGGCCATGATGGTAGACATTGAGGTCCCAGTCATCATCATTAGCTATCTATGGTGGCACCTGAGATGCCCCTCACCCACTGGCCCTAGTTATCATCCAACAAGTTCACTGATGCCCCGTCCATGTTCCCATCTTGTCTCTACTTTTGCTTCTCCTGTGCTTCTCTCTAGTGTTTGGGAATTCATTTACTTCTGTATGCCATGCTGAGCTGAGAGAAAATGTAGGGCTATTCAAGAACCTTCCTCCCTATACAGTCATTGCTCCTCTGAGCACCACCAGCAAGATGCAGGTCCTGTGTGCATCCAATTCCCACAAATCTATTTGGGGCTCTGTAGTCACATTTCCACAAGGCTTGATATGGATAAGGACTGGGTGCCATTCCTTTTTCTCGGCGAATATCCACACAAAAGCTTCTATATGCAATCCACAATTCCATAATGCTTCCCAACCCATGAAATCTTGTTCCCCTCTGGGTGGGCAGCTATCTAGGATTTCAGAACCCAAAACCAAGATTTGACTTCTTTTCCTATGCTTGCTCTGTGACCTATGTTCTCTAAGAAAATATACCCAGAATGGCCTAGTTTACTGAAGGGAAGCCAGAACCAAGTCACCCAGGAAAATAAAGATGCTTCTCAACTTACGAAGGGATTATGTCTCAATAAAGCTCATAAGTTGAAAATACTTAAAGTCAAAAAATGCATTTAATACACCTAGTCTACTGAGCATCATGACGTAGCCTAACCTGCTTTATATGTGCTCAGAATACTTACATTAGCCTACAGTTGAGCAACATCCTCTCACTGTTGTTGCCCCACTACATGAGAGAGTATCATGTAGCATATCACCATCCCAGGAAAAGATCACAGTTTTAAGTAAAGTTTATATCAAATGCTTATCACTTTCACACCACCATAAAGTTGAAAAATTGTTAGTTGAACCATTGTAAGTCAGGGACTGTCTGTACTAGAATCACCCTCAGTTGCTATTTCAAAATATTGCCTCACCACACTTGATTAGGACCTACAGACATACAAAGCTTTGTTCTAGCCATAGGCCTTGATTTCACTGTCTACTTCCTATGGGTAATGTTGGCCAAGCTACAGTGGGTACCTCCAGCCTTCAGCTTTATGATTCTGCCATTTCAAATGTGATAATGGTGATAAACCACTAATCTAGTTTACTTTGTGATTTGCCTTAAGAGTGAGTCTCACATTGTGAAATCTGGGAGAAAGTAAATTGTAAGTGAAAATTTGTCCTCCTTTCATTTCACCTTTTCTAGGCAAAATAAACATTAAAAGAACTTTTCCTTACACATTTTTCTCTAATTCACATGGAATATTTTCCAGGATAAATCCCATAATATGCCACAAAATAAGCCTCAATAAATTCAGGAAGATTTAAATTATATCAAGTATATTTTCTAACTAAAATGGCTATGAATTGCTTTTTTTTTTTTTTTTTAGTCTCTCTTTCTGTAAGTTTATTATTGGTGTTTAGAAATGCCATAGATTTCTTGGCGTTAATTTTGTATCCTGCTATATTGCTGAATTTATTTATTAAGTCTAATAATTTTTGAATGGAGTCTTTGGGTTTTCTATGTACAGTATCATGTCATCTGTGAATAAGGACAGTTTTACTTCTTCTTTTCCAATTTGGATGCCTTTTATTTCTTCTTCTTGTCTGATTGCAATGGCCAGTACTTCCAGTACTATGTTGAACAGGAGTGGTGAGAGTGGGCATCCCTGTCTTGTTCCTGTTCTTAGGGGAAATGGTTTTTAGTTTTTGCTCATTGAGTACGATATTGGCTGTGGGTTTGTCGTATATGGCTTTTATTATGTTGAGGTATGATACTTCTATTCCCATCTTGCTGACAGCTTTTATCAAGAAGGGTGTTGGATTTTGTCAAATGCTTTTTCTGTGTCAATTGATATGACTATGTGATTTTTATCTCTCAATTTGTTTATGTGATGTATCACGTTTATTGATTTGCAGATATTGTACCATCCTTGCATCCCTGGGATAAATCCTACTTAGTCATGGTGTATGACAGTGGTCGGCAAACCGCGGCTCGCGAGCCACATGCGGCTCTTTGGCCCCTTGAGTGTGGCTCTTCCACAAATACCACGGCCTCGCCGAAACCGGTTTGGCTCAGTGGATAGAGCATTGGCCTGTGGACCGAAGGGTCCCGGGTTCGATTCCGGTCAAGGGCATGTACCTTGGTTGTGGGCACATCCTCAGTGGGAGGTGTGCAGGAGGCAGCTGATCGATGTTTCTCTCTCATCGATGTTTCTAGCTCTCTGTCCTTCTCCCTTCCTCTCTGTGAAATATCAATAAAATATATTTTAAAAAAAATACCACGGCCTGGGTGAGTCTATTTTGAAGATGTGGCGTTAGAAGAAGTTTAAGTTTAAAAAATTTAGGTCTCAAAAGAAATTTCAATCGCTGTACTGTTGATATTTGGCTCTGTTGACTAATGAGTTTGCCGACCACTGGTGTATGATCTTTCTGGTGTACTGCTGGATCCGATTTGCTAGAATTTTGTTGAGGATTTTGGCATCTATGTTCATGAGGGATATTGGCCTGTAATTCTCTTTCATTGTGTTGTCTTTATCTGGCTTTGGTATTCAGGTGATGCTGGCTTCATAGAATGAGCTTGGAAGTGTTCCTTCTTCTTGAATATTTTGACCCAGTGATCCCACTTCTAGGAATATATGCCAAGAAACTAGAAACACCAATTTAAAAGGATATATGCACCCCTATGTTCATAGCAGCACAATTTACAATAGCTAAGATTTGGAAACAGCCTAAGTGCCCATCAGCAGATGAATGGATTAAAAAATTGTGGTACATCTACACAATGGAATACTACACTGCGGTAAAAAAAAAAAAAAAGGATTTCTTACCATTTGCAACAGTGTGGATGGAACTGGAGAGCATTATGCTAAGTGAAATAAGCCAGTCAGAGAAAGATAAATATTACATGATGTCACTCATTTATGGAATATAATGAACAACATAAACTGATGAATAAAAACAGATCCAGAGACAGAGAAACATCGATCAGACCATCAAACCTCAGAGGGAAGGTAGGGGAGGGTGTGGGTAAGGGGAAGAGATCAACCAAAGGACTTGTATGCATGCATATAAGCCTAACCAGACAACAGGGGGGTGAGGGCATGAGTTGGGGAGGTTCGGGGGGGCGGGGCGGGTACAGGGGAATAAGGACACATATGTAACACCTTAATCAATAAAGAAATTTAAAAAAAATAATTTAAAAAAATAAAAATAAAATGGCCATTAGAAATCAACTACAGGGGAAAAAGACAAATACAAGGAGATTAAACAACATGTTTCTTAACAACCAATGGATCAAAGAAGAAAACAAATAAGAATGAGTTTTGAATAGTTAAAAACTACCTTAAGAAAAATAAAAACACAATGCTACAAATGTATAGAATGCATCAAAAGCAATTATAAGAAGAAAGTTTATAACTATATGCAGGCTTAACTTAAGAAGCAGAAAGAAAAGCCCTAATAAACAATCTAAATTTATACCTAAGGAAACTAGAAAAAGAGGAATAAACAAAATTCAACTTAACTAGAAGGAAAGAAGTAATAAAAATCAGAGTATAAAGAAATGAAATAGAAAGGAGAAAACAGTAAAAAAAAGATTAATAAAACTAAGCACTAGTTCTTTGAAAAGATAAGTAAAATTGGCAAGCCTCTAGACAAGATTCATTAAGCATAAAAGAGAGAGAACAAAAACAAGTAAACTCAGAAATGAAAGAGGAGAATTTACAACTGACACCACAAAAATACAAAGGATTAATAAAGAATGCTATGAAAATTATATAACAACAAACTCAATAACCTAGAAGAAATGGATACATTTTTAGAAACATACAACCTCTAAAGACTAAACCAGGAAGACACAGAGAATTCTTAGTAATAAAAAAATTCCCAGGTAATAAAAGCTCAAAACCAGACAGGTTCATAGGTGAATTCTACCAAATATTTAAAGAAGAATTTGTACCTATCCTTTTCAAACTATTCAAAAAATATTGAAGAGGAAAGAATGTTTCCAAACTCATTCAGTGAAGCTGGCATTACCTAGATACCAAAATCAGACAAAAATGCTACCAAATTAAAAAAAAAAAAAAAAAGGAATTACAGGCCAATTTCCCTGATGAACATAGATGCCAATATTCTCAACAAAATACTAGAAAATTGAATCCAAGGGTACATTAAAAGGACTATACACCATGATTAAGTGGGATTTATAAGAGGGGTATAAAGGTGATTCAACATCTACAAAACAATGAGTGTGACTCATCATATCAACAAAACCAAGCATAAAAATCATATGATTATCTCAATAGTGCAGCAAAAGCATTTGACAAAATTCAACATTTATGTATGATAAAACCTCTCAACAAAGTGGCCATAGCAGAACTTTTCCCCAACCTGATTAAGTCTATATTTAACAAGCCCACAGCTAATATCATACTCAATGGTAAAAGTTGAAAGCATTTTTCTCTAAGATCCAGGACAAGACAAGAATGCCCATTCTCATCACTATTATTTAATATAGTACTAGAAGTCCTAGTCTCAGCAATAAGACAAGAAAATAAAATGAAATAATCTAAATAGGAAAGAAACAAAACTGTTACTATTTGCAGATTAACAGAGTTAATAAAAGAATTCAGTAAAGTATCAGGATATAAAATTAATATATAGACATCTGTTCCTGTACACTAATAACAAACAATCAGGAGGGATGAAGAAAGCAATTCCATTTACAATGACATAAAAGAATAAAATACCAGATTCCAAGATGGCTGCAGAGTAGGTGGAAGCGACATTCACCAGCTCCTGGGGCCAAATCAGATTTACAGCTAAATTATAGAGCAATCAACCTGAAAAACCAACTGAAGTCTAGCTGAACTGAAATACTATAACCAAGGATTTACATAAGAAGTCACATAGACACTGGGAAGGGAGGAGACACGGAAAGGGTGGCTAAGAAGCTGGAGTGATAGCTGGCTGCAAAACTCCCTCTCCGCCAGGAATGCGGGGTCTCAACGCCATTCAGGAGCAACAGAGACAGGGAGAGGAGCCTGCATAGCATCTGGTGGTGAAAATCAGTGGGGATTCAATCTGCTGGGAGAGAAGGAAGTCTTCTAGAGATCCAGACACCACCTTCCCAGAGTTGAGCACCTCTACTGTAACAGCACCAGCCAGGGGAATGCACTGTCTGGTTCTCCCGTTAGTGGTGACACCACTGCCATGCTTGGGTCCTGCAGAGGGGTCTGTTGGCTGCACCCAGTAGAGACCTTGGGGTGTGCCTTTTCTTTTTTCTGTAGAAGCTCTTGGAGGAGACTCAGAGAGTGGTTCAACTGTGTAGCTTTGGAAAGTGGACCACTTTTCCCCACCTAAAGCACACAGCCATCACGCCCTGCCCCCACTTGTTGAATCACTGGGCCTGCCTTGCCATTCTGTGGCCCAGCCCTGCTAAATTCAGTGGTGCAGGGAAATCAGAGTGCTGTGCAGAGCTGAGAATTTTGGAGCATCTCCTGGGGAGACTTTTGTCTGGAAATCAGATGAGTGGGTGCTGGGTTGTGTGGCTCCATGGGGGGTATTACTATCTCCCCTGTGAGTTCAGCCAACACTACCCAAGGAAGGGAAAGAGTGCCTGATGCCCTCCTACAGGCCTGCCAGCAACAGCCCCAAGGGAAGATTGTTGGGACCAGCTCTCCCAAGTTCCGGTGGCCCCAGCTGGCTGAGGTCAGTTCTGTGGGAGGAAGGGTGTGCTGCTGGAAGCTGGGACATTTGGAATGTGTCTCCCTTGGAGACTATTGTCTGGGTCCAGAATGAAGTGCTCGGCCTGCTCCTGTGGTCTCCACTGGCACCACCACTAACAAGAAACTCTTGGTCTGTCCCAATGAGGCCTGGTGACTCAGCCCTGTTGAACTTGCTCCTTCAGAGGGAATGGCTGGCTGCACCCAACCTGAACCTGTGGCATGCTCCTCCTAGAAAAAGCTAGAGTTGAAGCCTCTGGCAAAGACTAAGTAGTTTGGTTCTGGAGTAGGGGCCACTTTCCCTGTAATGAGTGCCCAGCATGGTCCACAAGTAGAGAATCTATTTAGTCCTGTCCTCACCCCACCCTATTTAGTTTGTGACCCGAGGAAAGGTCTCTGTGTCACGCCCAGCCCGGGCCCACTCTACAGTCTTTCTCCAGAAAACTCTGGAGGAAGACCAAGCAATCTTTAGTGGATCAGTGGACCTCATTTGTGGAATATAATAAACAACATAAACTGATGAACAAACATAGATCCAGAGACATAGAAGCATCAAACAGACTGTGAAACCTCAGAGTGAAGGCAGGAGAAGGTGAGAGGGGGTCAGAGGGAGAGTGATCAACCAAAGAACTTGCATGCATGCAGATAAACATAACCAATGGACACAGACACTAGGGGGGCAAGGGCATGTGCTGGGGGGTGGGAGCAGCAGGGGAGAGGTCAATGGTGGGGGGGAAGAAGACATATGTAATACTATCAACCATAAAGAATTTATATTTTAAAAAAAGAACTTATATGCATATGTACATAATCTATGGCCACAGATAATAATGTGGTGAAGGCCTGGGGAGGGGATGAGAGTGAGGAATAAGGGGTCAATGAGGGAGGAAGGGGGACATTTGTAAAACTTTCAACAATAAAGATAAATTTAAAAAGAGAGAGAGAGAATACAACCAAGATGGCAGCATAGGTAAACATGGTACTTGTATCCTCCCACAACCACATAGAAATTACAACTAAAATACATAATAATCATCATTCAGAACCACCTAAAATATGGCTAAATGAAAATCCTACAACTAGAGAATTAAAGCAGAAAACACATTGAGTCTGGTAGGAGGGGTGGAGGCTCAGAACAGGCTGGTCTGACATCCATGTGTGGCATTTTTTAAAATTGGGATGATAATCTTGGCTGTGGAGGCTTCCTATGAGGAGCAAGGGGTCCCAGCCCAACACCAGACCCCTCAGTCCAGGGTTCCAGTGCTAGGAAGAGAAGTGCCCATAAAAGTCGGGCTATAAAAACCAGCAGGGATTGTGGATGAGTGACTTGGAGGCTGCTGGAGTGCCAGGTAGTTCCTCTTAAAGGACCAGCACACAAACTTACTGGGACTCACTCCCTCTGAGCTCTAGTGCAGGGACAGCATCTTGAAAGGATCCAGGTACATATGGGAAGGAACTAAATTGTCTGGCATCAGGGCAAGAACTTGGGGGAAACTTTCTCCAGACAAAAGTGCTCACAGAGGTCATTGTTCCTATGCTGAAACCTCCCCTGCCACAGAGCCGACTGGAAAGGCACTATATCTAAGTATCCATCGACCTGTCTCACACTGTTTGCCCTGCCCTGGTGATTCCCTGAGACCCCATCCCACCCAGTTTGCAGCCCCACCCAAGGTATATGCAGTAACTTTACCATATGAATCACCTGGCCTGGCTCAGGCTTCCAACTGTCTTAAAATCTCTCAAACAAGTAGCATCTGGACTCAGTGTTTCCCATACCTATTGATTCACAGCTTGCCTTGGTTCACAGTTTGAACTTTTCTGGGCACCTCCAAGTCAAACACAAATAACAGCCATCTATAGATCACTTGGTAGCTCCTCTCAGGTAGCCCCAAGTAGAGCACAGGCAGTGGCTGACTTTGCAGCTCCCAGCAGACTCCAGAGCCAGTGCACCCAGTGAACAGTTTCAGACCATACCAGATTACAGCTCAACACATCCACGAGCAACACACTCAAGGGGCAGACCCTAAGGAAGGGTCTCTACATCATGACTAGCCTGGGCCTACTCTACAGTCTTTCTCCAGAAAGCTCTGGAGGAAGACCAGGCAATTGGCCTGGAGGTCAATTCCTCCCAGTGACGCCAACAGCAGTCAAGGCTCAACTACAACAGGACAGTGTACACAGTCCATACAGCAGTGCACCTAGACTGCCCAGCTCATGCGACTAGGGAGGGTGAGTCACTGGGCACTACAGGAAACCTACTACATAAAGCCACTCTATCAATTCCAGAAGACATAGCAGCTCTACCTAATACATAGAAACAAATACAGGGCAGCAGCCAAAACGTGGAGACAAAGAAACAAATGTCACAAATGAAAGAACAGAAGAAATCTCCAGTAAAAGAACTAAATGAGATGGAAACAAGCAAACTTCTAGATACAGAGTTCAAAACAATTGTTATAAGTATGCTCAAGGAGCTTAATGAGAGCTTCAAGAGACTTAGTGAGAATTTTGAGAATCTTCATGAGAACATCAAAGACATGATAAAGACCAGTCCAAAATGAAGAATACACTAATGTAGAGAATCACATCAGTGATTTGGAATATGAGGAAGCAAAAAAACACCCAATCAGAAGTGCAAAAAGAAAAAAGAATCCAAAAATATGAAGATAGTGTTAGGAGCATCTAGGACAACTTCAAGTATACCAATATTTGCATTATGGGGGTGCCGGAAGGAGAAGAGAGAGAGCAAGATACTGAAAACCTATTTGAAGAAATAATGACAGAAAACTTCCCCTACCTGGTGAAAGAAATAGACTTACAAGTCCAGGAAGTGCTGAGAGTCCCAAACAAATGAACCCAAAGAGGCGCACACCAAGACACATCATAATTAAAATGCCAAAGGTTAAAGACAAAGAGAGAATCTTAAAAGCAGCAAGAGAAAAGCAGTTAGTTACCTACAAGGGAGCATCCATATGACTGTCAGCTGATTTCTCAACAGAAACTTTTCATGCTAGAAGTGGGTGGCAAGAAATATGCAAAGTGATGAATAGCAAGGACCTACAACCAAAATTACACAGCAAAGCTATCATTTAGAATTGAAAGTCAGATAAAGAACTCCCCAGAGAAGAAGAAGCTAAAAGAGTTCAGCACCACCAAACCAGTATTACATGAAATGTTGAAGAGTCTTCTTTAAGAAGAAGAGAAGAAGGAGGAGGAGCCAAAAGATAAAAAATGGCAATAAATACATATCTATCAACAACTGAATCTAAAAATCAAAATAAATGAATAAGGGATATAATTAACAACCACTATGGAAAGCAGTTTGGAGAGCCCTCAAAAAATTAATAACAGAGCTACCACATGACCCAGCAATTCCTCTCCTGGGTATATACCAAAACACTCAAAATCATGTATTCACAAAGATATATGCACGCCTATGTTCATTGCAGCATTATTCACAGTGGCTAAGATGTGGAAACAACCAAAGTGTCCTGTGATAGAGGACTGGATAAAGAAGATGTGGTACATACACACAATGGAATACTACTTAGCCATAAGAAAGGATGAAATACTGCCATTTGCAACAACATGGATGGACCTTGAGAATATTATGGTAAGTGAAATAAGTCAATCAGAAAAAGCTAAGAACCACATGATTTCACTCATATGTGGGATATAAAACTGAAACTCATGAACAGAAACAACATACGTGGAATCTAAAGAACAAAATAAACAAATTAGTAACAGACTCATAGATGCAGAGAGCAGAGGGGAGAGGGGAGAGGGGCTGGGTGAAAAAGGTGAAGGAATTAAGAAGTACAAATTGGTAGTGACAAAATAGTCACAGGGAAGTAAAGTACAGCATAGGGAATATAGTCAATAATGTTGTCATAACTATGTATGTTGCCGGGTGGTTACTGGAAGTATTGGGGGAATACTTTGTAAAGTTTATGATTGTCTAACCACTGTTTTATACACTTGAAGCTAATGCAAAAATAATATTAAATATAAGTGGTAATTAAACATACTGGTAGCAACATAAAATATTGCTCTGTATCTTCCTATAAACAAAACAACAGAAAGGAGGGAAATTTTACTTTATGTCTTCACAGTTTATGCTGCAGTGCTTGGCACAAACAATATTTGCTGGAAACATTTAAAAAGTTATATATACTGTCTATGAAAGAAGATAAGCCCCCCCAAGTGCCAGTTCTTATCGGAGCTCCAAATAGCTGACCTGCCTGCTCCCTGCTGCTCCCTGGACTCATCAAGCTTCCCTTCTTGATTTTCTTTCCTTTACTACCATATATATATATATATATATATATATATATATATATATATATATATACAGGAGAGAGAGACAGAAACATCAATAATGAGAGAGAATCTTTGATTGGCTGCCTCCTGCACACCCCCTACTGGGGATCGAGCCCAAAACCCAGGCATGTGCCCTTGAACGGAGTTGAACCCAGGACCCTTCAATCTGCAGGCTGACGCTCTATCCACTGAACCAAACAACCAAGTAGGGCTCCTCTATATTTTTATCTGCTTCTTAGTTCAAGAAAACCAGAGAAACTGTGGGACTCTGGTGGTCTGCACTCCCATTCTCCGTTACCTCCCCATTTTCCCTCCCCTATTTACTCCTTCCCTCACTGAAATTCAAAGAGAATCTGTTCATTTTGCCAGCAACTCTCAGACACTTTCAGTTCAGCAAAAAGATAAATTTATTTTACTCCCAGATGGGAAAAAGAAACGTGATATTCTCATTATTAAAACACTTTTTCTTACTGCAAAGAGAATACAACTATTCAACATCATATTGCCCCCAAATTATGCAACTTTTAATTACATGGCAGTTCTTCTTCACATTTTCAAACATTCTCTGGTGCACACACACACACACACACACACACACACACAGTTCTCACAAGGCTCTAAACAGCACAATTCTGCATCTCAAATCCTCTGTCACCTGCCCTAGTCCTACCTTCCCCTGCTTTCCCATTCCATCCCAGTCCCATAGTTCTGTCCCTGGCCATCTGATGGGCCTGTCTATGCTGTAAGCTCATCCCTTAAATGCCTTTGCACCTGTGATTTCTAACCTCCTTTTAGACTTTCAAACATAGCTCAGGTGCTCCTCCAGTGGGGCACAGTGAGTCTTCTATAACCAATGTGGTATTTTAATGTTATAGCACCTATGCTAGTCTTTATTCCATTTTTTAGCCTTCTACTCATTGTCATGTTTTGACTCTCCAACCAACCAGACAGTGAACTGAATGGAGGGTGTGGACACTGAAGTCAAGCAGCTCTTGGCTGTGGAGCCTAATTTCTGAGCTACATAAGGCCCAGTTTCATTATTCATAAAACGAATAAATAAACATCCCAAACCCCTTGCAACAATGAGGGTGGCCATGAGTATTAAAGAAGGTCTCACCCAAGAAGCTCCTGGCCTCTTGCTCTTCGTGGACTATCTTACTGCTTTCCTGAGGGTACGACTGTATCCTGCACTGGTCCCTGGTTCATGGAATGCCTAGCACACAAATGTGGGACATGAGCAGTAGCAACTGTTGAAGTGCCCAGAATTAATAAAAAGGTAAGAACATAATCTCAGTTGGCAAGGAAATAAGACAGATCTTTAACCATTTAATATCAGGTGCTGCTAGAATTGAAATGGAAAATGAGACAGCATTAAAAATCAGACCAATCATGACACATAGACCATTTCTATGCTTAGAAAGCGATTTTATTGAATACGTAGAAAAAGAAATGTCTTGTTTCTAACACCTTAAGTAAAAGCTGAATTGAGTAGTGCAGCAATATGCAATAAAAATATGTCTCCTTCAGCTCCATTGATTGGAGTATTGTCCTGTACACCAAAAGGGCTCCATTCCCAGTCAGGGCACATACCTAGGTTTGGGGTTCAATTCCTGGTCGGGGCACAGAAGGAAGACAATCAATCAATGTTTCTCTCTCACATTGCTATTTTTCTCTCTCTCTAAAATCAATACAAATATATCCTCAGGTGAGGTTTTAAAAAAAAAAGATGTCTTCTACAGCCTTTTTAACTAGTCCAAGTTCTGATCAGGTCCTATCACACATTAAATCACAGGTAGGGATTTAAATACTATGATCAGATAAGAAGTGCATTCTCAAGTTTCTCTGTGGGCGTTTGCTGGGTTAGTCTTCCTCTTAACCTCAGGAGTCAGAATAAAACAACAGACCTTTAGTTTTGAGTCCTATCAGCCACACAGTGGTGAGAGGAGAGTGAATTCTCCAATTTGCATGATTTCTATAACTTCTGATCACTAAGTAGAAAAAAAATACCATCCATTCACATAAGGGGTTTCATTGAAAAGCAAGCACTTCTTTCTATTTACTTAAGCACCACGTTAGAATATGGAGAAGCACAATAAATTCTAAACATGGTGCACATCTGGTCCAAGAACCACAATCAATTTATTGCTGGATCTGAGACATTTTCAGTGACTTTCATATAATATATTTTCACACATTTCTAACAAGACATTTTCTTGGCATAAAATAGACAGGTATATCTGTCAGTTCAATTTCTTGCAAATAAAACAGAAAAATGTTTGGCTCAGATATATGTACTGTCCTTGGAACAGTGTAGCTATCATATGAGAAGGGTATTAGTCAAAAATGCCAAAAGCTCAGCAATTACTTCCAAAGAGTGAAATTACTGGCTACACAGAAAAGCAAAAAGATATATGTATGCATGTATGCACCTTCCCTTTTTTCCCATTCCAACAGAACGATTTATTGCATTTACTTGAAAGAGATGTACCAGTCTTTTAAACCTATCTATCTCCCAGTACTTTAATATATTGGATTCCTATTAAATGGAATCTTTTGATGCCTGTATCTCTTATTAAAGCAGAACTTTATTAAAAGTTTTATTAAAAATTAAAATGCAACTGAAATCACATTAAAGTGCTTAAAAGGTCTATATTTTCACCCTAAACCCTCATGGGCATTTGTAAGGAGAGTCACAAAGATATTGGATAGCCAGAGAGCCCCAAGGCCTATAATGAGGGCTGCCAAAATGTCCCAGTATTGGCCCCAGTGAAACCATTTACTGGCTCACCGTCGGCTGCATAATGTGTCTTTAAGCACTTTCTCTTCTGCAAAAACCCCAGGGCTCCTTTAAGAGCCTTGTCTCAGCACACAAAACTTTCAAATGACTCACTCTTCCCTACCCTAGCCCTACAGCCCCTCACCCCAGCCATACAGGCTTTGGCCTTTGCTGATAACCCACTCAAAACGTGTTCTGTGTGTAGGGCTGGCAAGAAATGCATAAAGGAAGTTATCTGATCTGACAAGATTCATAAACAGAAAGCACACAGTCAACCATCTTTCATACTTCTGAGCCTTTGCCTACACCATTCCCTCCACCATGAATGCCCTGGCTAACTTTGCCTTGTGAATATTTTATTGTGCTTCAGAACTCAGTTCAACTCTAACTTTTTGGTGTCACTTTTCCTGACACTCCTCCCCTTGCTGATTGGGTAGTCCATTCTCTGGTATGGGCAGAGCATACAATCCTCTTCTGGCTCTATGCCATCATACTAGTATTCAAGAGTGTCAGATGTGTCATGGCGTGGTCTGTACCAGCCTGCAAGCGCCCTCTGGACAGAGCCTGTGTCTTGTTCTTCTCTGTATCCCCAGTATCTAGGATACTGTCATGTATAAAGAAGGGACTCCACAAATATTTGCCAAGTGAAAAAACATAAGCAGCAAGCCAGAAAATTCCTGACTATGTCCAGATTGGTAAGAGCTTGAGAAAAAAAAAAAAGAGAGAGAGCGAGAGAGAGAGAGAATCTTGGGGAAGGGCAAACTCACCGAGTTTTCAGGTATTTCAACCAAAAGTACTGATAGTAAGAAAAATCCAACTGATCATATGGAGATAAAGCAGGAAAATGTATGCTTTTAAAATCTGGACCTGCAGTTTAGTTGTTAGAATTACAGAAATACAAAAGACACAGAAGAACGTTCAAGAGAGGGAATTTAAAGGATGGTAGGGAATGACAAGCAAAATAGTGGATGCTCTCCATTCTGAAAAGACAAAAGCGGAAAGGACAAGATCAAGGTGAGGACACCAGGAAGGAGATATGTGGGATGAGGGAAGGTAGATAAGAACATACAATGTATTAGCCAAATTACAGCACCCTAGAATGGCAAAATGTCCCTTGAGTATAAAAAGGTACACTCAGGAAAAATTTAGAAGACTCCCTATGTTAGCAGATAAGAAAAGGCAAGCAAAAATAGGAACAGGAGGCCAGATTGCTTAAGGCCTGCAAAATGAAGTGACTGCATTTATGCTAAGTTAAGTTGAACAAAGAGAACTGCACTGAGGAATAACTATGAGGCTGATCCTGTACTTCACAGTCTAGAAGAGAATTCACACAAAAACCAGAGTTTCAAGAGAGCTCCATGAGAGTTCTGACAGAGGTGCACACAGGGCTGCCGAGCCCACAGTGCGCAGCTCACAGGAACACTTCGTGTTCTGCCTGCTGTGGCAGTGTCCTTAAAACAGCCCAGGTGTGTTTGAAGGAACACGCCTAACTGCAGCTGAAATAACTAAAAACAAGGTGGTAAATGGCTGCCCCGGGCCAATATTGGGACAAATTGGCAGAAAAGTATTCCTCTGCAGGGCTCTCCAACTGTTTGAGAATACTACCGCCTCTCCTGAGTTGCCCTTGAAAAGGCTATGTGGAAAGGTAGAGCCTTTTAAATTTTTATGTGGTTTCTAAGGCATCTTAATTTTTAACAAAAAAAAAGTTCTTAATAAAATTCTGGATAAAAGACTATGGTACTTACAAGATCCTTTTTATAATGCCAACTCTTTGTGCAACACACACACACACATTTATATATATATATATATATATATATATATATATATATATATATATGACCATGGTTTGGCAAATGCTAATGGCCTTTAACACATACAATTATTCTCCTTCCGTTTACACCACTGCTTGATGCTGTGGCCAAGGGCAAATCCATCCAATTCTCTGTCGTGACTTTGCTTCATTTTGAGGTGAGGAGTTTAAAATGAAATGTAACATAGTAGTAATTTCCAACAGCTTTAATCACTGAAATGTGCTTGTCCAGCTGATATCGCTTAATTCTGGATTCTGACACGTGTTCCCTATGCTTCAAAGCATGTCAAGGAGCCTGTATTTCAGGCACATTTCTGGGGATGATTGTTAACTGGGGGTCGGCAACCGCAACTAAAAAAGACACTCACCCATAAGTGTAGACTAGAATCCTGACACTCTCCTGTCATTTAATGGATGCTTTGCTGTTTACAAAGTGCCTTCTTTGAGCCTCAGAGAAGTTGTGATTCGCCAAGATCCTGTGATGTGATGTCAGAGCGAGAAGCTTCACAAACTTTCTCCTGCATGGCCAGGCTCTGAGGGCATTCTGACAGAAACACCTGTGGACAGAATTGATTCATCAATATGGTGTAATGATTAACAGCTTAATCTGAAGTAATTCATAAAATGGATGTGAGGAGGATACAAGGGGAAACTGTCAGAGCTAAGGCATCCACTGAGGATGGATTGAACAACATGTTCAACAAACAGCCCAGAAACCATCCTCAACACAGAAGAGAAGTGATACCAGGATCATCAGGAATGAGGAATGAGAAGCTATGTAGGAGAAGGCCAAACATTTTAGGAAGAGAAAATTATATTTATGTGTCCAGCACAATAGGAAATTGCTGAAAATTTACACTTACAAGAGTAGGTAAAGGTATCACTCACTTACAGTGAGTCAGTTGGTTGCATCTTGTTACCTTTTATCTGAGAAGAGAGGTGCTTGGAGAGAAAGACAAGTCCACTCAAGAACAAACTCAATGAAAGCAATGGATTTTTCCAAGCTGTTATCTTATTTGTGAAGTTAGATTTTCTTTTAGCTTCTTGAACTCATGTTGTGGATTTCAAAATTTTTTTCTGAATTTAAATTTTGACTTTTCTTCAAAGAACTAAAAAGTTACCAATATCCATTGAACACAGAGAAAACACAATAACCTTGATAAATAAAACAAAAGAACAAGGAAGTATGTAGGAATGTTCACATTTATTCACACATATGCAGCCTGGCTCATTTTCTAGGTGAATGACACATTGATCCTACTCTGCAATTTAGCCTTTTTGTGCCTCAATGTTCTCATCTGTAAAGTAGGGTTGTCATTAGGATTAAATGAGTCCATGTATATAAAGTACCTGTCATAGTGGCCAGGATAATAAATAAAAAATAAATGTTAGCTATTATTTGTATTCCAATGAGTGCTTTGGCTTCTATAAATCATAAAAAGTGGTCCTTGAACACACATGTGCAAGAAGTTTCCAGTGGTTTGTTAGGTCTATGAAATTTGATCATCCTTGCTTTTTCTTGGCAAGAATCTTAACTAGCTAAAGTTATTGATCCAGGTAGCAAGATCCACACCTCTATATAACTGTTTCCACTCAATGAAAATTTCCAGAAAGTAATCATTTCAGGCTGAAATTGTCCATGCTTGTTCTAACACAATGGAAACTCACTTGCATGGAAGATGGGAGCAGAAGCCCTCCCTCACTTGGGGGTGACTGGAGTTGAGGAACACTTCTTTTTCCCTATCCCAAATTAATATCTTTTAGCTGAAGTTTTAAAAATCACTAAACATTATGAATTTAAGCTTCTCTAAGCCTTTCATATAAGTGACCACCTGCTTTGAAGCTCCTGCTATTTTTAAGATTGTGTTAACCTCCTTTGAGACAAAGTGGTCCCAAGATGAAAATTTGGGTTTTCTTTTATGTCCAAGTTTTTTCAGCTAAAATGCTCTACATTTTAATAGTTTCTTCTCTGACTCTTCTCTTTTAACTTCATAACATATTTTACAGCTCTGAGATGCTGGTAGAATGATTTGGGAAAGTATTTCAACATAGTTAAATGCCTAGAGCCCTCTACTCTACTATACATATTCAATCCCAGGTCCTTTTCTTCATAATGCCAAGACATTCAGATACAGTGCTTGAAAGTGTCATTTTCTCTCTTGCCAGACCCAGCAGGACCTCCAGCTCCTAACCCAGTGTCCATCACAATGGATGAGTGAATAAATGAATAAAGGAGTGAACAAATGACTAAATGGATCAGATGGTTTACTGAATATTTTACTAATCTGGATATTTATTAGAAATGTCATAAGGTTTCTTTCATTATAAATACTTCATTTCCCTAATACTTCTTTCCTTATCACCATCAGCTACCAGTAGCCAAGTTATAGAAGCAGTGGCTATATATCCTCAAACCCATGACCTCTCAGAGTTATAGCTGACTTGACTGTATAGCGATCACGATCCAATCTTCCCAATGAAAAGTGACTCTGAAATGAAACCTTTCTAAGCTCTCTCCCCTCTGCCATATCCCCCAATTCCCAAATCAGTTCTGAACTAAATTAGGAAATACTTGGAAAGAAGAGAGGACTGACAGGAGGGGGCTATTTGATACAGGAGGAGAGCACTCAAACACTTCCTCTCACTTGATTCTGCATCAGAGCAGCTACCGGGTTTTACAAACCATCACGGACCCAAAAATGATGGCCCAGAAAACTTGCACTCCATTCACAGTTCCACTTTTTCAAATATGAGTTCTACTGAGTCTTAAGCTCCTAAAATGCAAAAAACATGACATTTTCTTCATATTCTCGGGAGCCTAAAAAGTGTTTGTGGCAGGAAAAAAGAAATGAGAGGGAGGGTGCAGAAAGATGGAAAGAAGAAATGAGGATAGGAGGGAAGAAAGGAGAAAGGAAGAGAAGAGGAGGGGAGGGAAGGGATTGGGAGGGAAGGAACGAAGCAGATGTTCAGTCTCCTTGGAGCCCCCATTTTGCTAAAACATAACTACCTACTCATTTGGGGAGAACATGGCCTTGCCAGTTCCCTGAGCTTCTAGAACTTCCAGCTGTCTCCCATCCACCTCTTTCACTAATTTGTACCTGGACCATTTTTTAGTTTTCTGGAAAATATGGACTAGGAGGAGGACCTGAAACTCATGTAAATGATAAAGTTTTGAATATCAGGTTGGTAAGTTATCATGTGTCTCCTCGGCATGTATGCTTTACTTTATATGCAGAGGACAGCTTGAAGCATGGGCAGGCATGGAATTCTATAAAACGTGAAAACACATTATTAAAAATCATCAGAGGCCTTCACTTGAGCTCTTGAGGTTTGTAGGCATGGGCAATTAATCCCTGGAACATGTGACGCTGTCTCTGAACCAGGAGACCAGATTTTTTTATTAAGATTTGGGCTTTTGGAATCTCCCGATCATTTATTTCATGCTAATGATCTGGGAGAAATATAGAAGGCAAGTTAATGATATTCGCTGCTGACTTTGAATTGGGAGGGAGCCACCTGAAATAATAGTAATTGGCTCAAGTAAAGAAATAATTAAGGCTAACTGGATTAGAAATTTAATCTCCATAGTACTTTCTCACAAATAAACCAGATTCAACTTATAAAATATTGAGAAGGAAAAAAGCTATCACACACTTTCATCACTGTGTACCTTGAAAAATTGGCTACATCTATTCTCTCAGATATGTCCCCCTCAGAGCTACATGCCAGAGGGCTGGCCCCCAAAAAGAATGTGTAGCCTCTAAATAGGAGATACTTAAAAATGTAAGTCCTCAGCCCTAACCCACCAAGTCTGACTACTAGCATGCCCACCACCATTTATGACCCCATGAATACTGAGCATTCACAATGGGCCAGTCACCTGTGCCAGGCATGAAGAACACAGAGACAAGGAAGATCTCATCTCCAGGCTTAGAGTGTGGGCTTAGAGTGTGTTTGTAAGTAGTCCTTCCTTGGAGAAAAACATTATTAGGAAAACTTCTGGACCAACTTTGGATTTCCATGCTGAAAAGCCTTGTCTACAAGTTCCTCTAGCAGAGCTTATGGAGAATTCTCCCTTTGGAGTAGGAGGACCCCAGCCACGTCTAGAAAGGCTGTGAGCATCTGAAGGGCAGCTGGCCTAGCCCCAAGCTGTCAAAGAGGTGAATCTGCCATTTATGCCCATTGCCCACTTTGTTTTCCCCTCCAGTGTTTCCCAACAAGCCATACACCAGAATCACTAAGCACACTTTTTTAAAAAATACAGATTCTTACCCCTACTTCAGTCTTGGTGAATTAAAATGCCTAGATTGCATGGAATCTTCCTTTTAAACAACTTTCTCAGGAAATTTTTATGTCAAGTTAGAGAACCACTATGTAGTAGAAAGAGCAGAGGCACTGAAGCCAGATACACCAAGATCTGAAATCCAGCACTGACAATTAACTGTAGGGACTGGGTTAATTACTTAACTTCTTTGTGACCCAGTTTGCTGGAAGTAAAATGGAACAATACCAGTGTTGTTATAAACTTAGAGTATGCAAAATACCCAACATTGAGCCACTACCATAATCTCTTCCACCTTCACTAAATGCCTGCTTCCAGGAAAAATATTTCATATCAATATTTTATTATTTGGTTTAAATTTAAATCATATGTCTCCAAGATTGTTGGCTTATTGGCATATCTCTAACTTTGAGGATGGGAGAAGCTTTGTTCACAAATTTTTAAACTCTAAGAAGCACATTGTAAATAGGAGAAATTGAGAGGATTAATTTGGTTGTAGCCAGCAAGGTGAGCTTTGGGTATCCTTCCCCAAAGAAGTAAATTATATCCTGAATTATTGGGAGCAAGCAAGATATACAAATCTGGTGAATTATGGGAAAGGAGAGAGGAGGCCATTCTTTCCTCTTATATTTCTATAATGAACTACCCCTATTGCATGATGAAGATGCAATATGCAAGGAGCATTAGGAACCAGAAGACCTGAGTTCAAATCCCAGACATGTAAATTTAAACAACTCGGTTCTCTCTGAACCTTAACCTCTTCCTCCATGAAATGAGGGATGTAGGATGCTAAAATCCTACTACATTGATATGGATTTCATATATTTTCCAAGTACAGAATATTAAACTAACAATCACATAAATTAAGTAGGAAGGTTCTGGTAAGCAGCAGAGCATTGAAGAGCAAGGAAGACCTTCCAGGGAGGTAAGCACCCAGAAAGCACAGTTCTTGAATGTCTCATAGGAATCTTATTTTAGACAGTGCTTACCCTAAATTTGCCACCTTTGACCACTTTAGCATTCATGATAATTGGCCTCAGCCCAGAGTTCTAAATAAAAATAGTGGTCTATGTGTACACATGTTACCTGTCCCAGGATGCTCCACTGTGGGAGGCAGCCAGAAAATACTTGAACCCAAACTTGTATAGAAATTAACTCTATTTAAGACAATAGACAAAAGGTGAACCTACCCAGTTTGTTTTTCAGGAATTTTGGAGATGGTCATCAGGGATTGAAAACCCACCCAACAGGGCCATGTGAGAGCTGGCAGTGGTGCCTCTTCCTGTCAAGGTGTCACAATGTTGTCAGGGTCAGCAGTTGGGTTACCCTTGGGTTGAGGTGATCTTGCTTGAGTATCATGTGAGAGGTACTCTTAATGGAATACTTTGGGATGGAAGGAATGAGCCAAAGACTCTAAAAAACATTAAATTTCCTTTATACAGGTACTGGCATGACCTTCCTTAACTTTGCCTTTTTTCTCATCTTTCCTTCCTTCTATCCTTTCTTAGAGAACAAGATGTCACCCAACCTGACAGCTTTATATCATCTTACCCTAATGATAACCATACACCATCCTGGATAACTATATACCATCTTCTCTGGATGACTTGACTATTGACTTTGATCCTTGACCTTCACTATTTCTCTTGTCCTTCCTATTGGCTGGTCTTCCTCTATACTCCTCTTTTTTTTAAATATATTTTATTGATTTTTCACAGAGAGGAAGGGATAGGGATAGAGAGTTAGAAACATCAAAGAGAGAGAAACATCAATCAGCTGCCTCCTGCACACCTCCTACTGGGGGGATGTGCCCATAACCAAGGTACATGCCCTTGACCGGAATCGAACCTGGGACCTTTCAGTCCGCAGGCCAATGCTCTAGCCACTGAGCCAAACTGGTTAGGGACTCTACACTCCTCTTAAATGTTGGTTTCCAGGATTCCATCCTAAGCCCCTTAACCTCTTTGTTGAACCTTCTTTCTTTGGACAAACTCATCCACGTCTATGGCCTCAACCACCATCTTCATGCCACAGACTCCCAAAGCAATATTAGAGTTGCCAAATTAAGTCTTAAGGTCATGTTTTTGAAATCTAAATAATCCCTTTGAGCTCTCCTTTGGGATTAAAAGAAAATGGTCTAAATGGAACAGAACAGAGAACCCAGAAATTGACCCAAGCCATTTTGCTCAATTAATATTTGACAAAGGAGGCAAGAGCATACAATGGGGTCAAGATAGTCTCTTCAATAAATGGTGTTGGGAAAACTGGACAGATACATGAAAAAAAAAAATGAAACTAGACCACCAACTTACACCATACACAAAAATAAACTCAAAATCGATAAAGGACTTAAACGTAAGACAGGAAACCATAAAAATCTTAGAAGAATTAATAGGCAGCAAAATAGCAGACATTTGTTGTAGCAATATCTTTACCAATACAGCTCCCAGGGCAATGGAAACTAAGGAGAAAATAAACAAATGAGACTACATCAAAATAAAAAGCATCTGCACAGCAAAAGAAACCATCAACAAAACAAGAAAGTCCACTGCATGGGAGAACATATTTGCCAATGTTATATCCGATAAGGGTTTAATCTCCAACATTTACAGGGAACTCATACAACCTAACAAAAGAAGATAAACAATCCAATCAAAAAATGGGCAAAGGACCTCAATAGACACTTTTTGAAAGAGGACATACAGAAGGCCAAGAAACATATGAAAACATGCTCAAGGTCACTAATCATCCGAGAGATGCAAATCAAAATGACAATGAAATATCATCTCACACCTGTCAGAATAGCTGTCATCAACAAATGACAAGTGCTGGCAAGGATGCAGAGAAAAAGGAACTCTCTTGCACTGCTGGTGGGAATGCAGACTGGTGCAGCCACTGTGGAAAACAGTATGGAGTTTCCTCAAAAAAATAAAGGAGCTCCCATTTGACCCAGTAATCCCACTTCTAGGAATATATCCCAAGAAATCTGAAACACCAATCAGAAAGGATATATACACACCTATGTTCATAGCAGCAAAATTTACAATAGCTAAGATTGGGAAACAGCCTACATGCCCATCAGCAGATGAGTGGATTAGAAAACTGTGGTACATCTATACAATGGAGTACTATGCTGCTGTAAAAAAGAAGGAACTCTTACCATTTGCAACAGCATGGATGGACCTGGAGAGCATTATGCTAAGCAAAATAAGCCAGTCAGAGAAAGATAAATATCACATGATCTCACTTATTTGTGGAATATAATGAACAACATAAACTGATGAACCAAAATAGAGAAAGAGAAAAAAAAAATTTTAGAATGTAATAGAAGTAATCCCATTATTGCAGATTTTTAATATTCCCTACAACTTTTATGATATACTACTAGTATGTTAGTACAGTTGTGGTAATATTATATTTAAAATCTTTTTTCTTGAAATATTAATTTTTATTGCATGTCATATTATATTTAAAATCATTTTCTTGAAATATTAATGTATATTGCATAAAAATGTATTTATTACATTTAAAATAGTTTTTCTTGTAATATTAAAAATAAATAAATACTAATTTTAAAAAAAAGAAAATGGTCTAAGCCAGTGGTCGGCAAACTGCAGTTTGCCACTCTGTTGACTAATGAGTTTGCCGACCACTGGGATAGGGGCTTAATCACAAGGAACAACAACAGCCTGTAATTATTGGAACTGAGAGTCTAGGTCAGTGGT
This sequence comes from Plecotus auritus, assembly GCF_963455305.1. Taxonomy (NCBI): domain Eukaryota; kingdom Metazoa; phylum Chordata; class Mammalia; order Chiroptera; family Vespertilionidae; genus Plecotus; species Plecotus auritus. The sequence goes on along the minus strand of NC_137772.1, from coordinate 94,693,407 downwards.
CGGCATGTGCTCACGAGCTGCAGTTTGCCGACCACTGGTCTAAGCTATAAGAAGTAACCTACAACAGAGTGCTCCTCAAAATATCTTTTCCCTAAGAAGCCACTCTGAGCATGTTTCTTGTTTTCCTATTCAAACCATTCCCACTTCCCAATCCTTATAGCTACTGAAGCATTATAAGAAGACATACAACAGTGTCAGCACCTAGATTTAAATCCTATCTCCAAACTTAGGCAATTTACCTAACTTCTTCAAGTCTTAATTTCATCATCTGCCCTAGGGGGTTCAATAAGAAAACCACAACACAAAATCCTTATGGGCATAAAATGAAATGATGCCTATAAAGTGCTTAGCACAGTGCCCAGCACTTAGAAAGGGTCCAATCTTAGCTAGTACTATTTGAATGTACTTATTATGCAAAAATGGTGGTTCACATTTAAACTGCTATCTCAATAAGGAAAAAAATCCATTTCAATGCTTTCTAAATCTGCCCCATAGCTACAGATAATCCAAATGGTGGGTGCCAAGTCTTGAGGCTGCTGTTGGAAAAGGCTCATTGAGGGAAAAGAGCTTTGTTTCTTTTGCATTTCTTTGTCTAAGTATAAAATTCTCCTATCAACCAGGATGCGTTTATTCATGCCAAGCACCTACCAGTCCAGGGTAAAGCTGAAAGGAAAGATGCATGTCCGAATTCAAAATGCAATGAGCAAAAGAGATGAAAATCAGGCAGAGTCAGGAAAATCAGGTGTCAAGTACAGAAAGCATGTTTTTTTTTTTTGTATAAGAATTTACTTTTGCCAGATTTTTTTCTGCTCTCAAATTACATCTTTTTTCCTCCTGTAAAATGTCATTGGTGCCATTCCCAATGAAAATAGGTGGGGAAAAGCAAGCATAAGATCCCAGGAAGGAAAGGTGACAGGAGAGAGAAATTATTTACCTATTAAAATAATTCTGTCACTTATACATACCCCTTCCCACTGAAAAAAAAAAAAATTATAGCAGTCTTCGTGCAGCTTCATGCTATGTGGCCTCCCTGTCTTTGTTTGTGCTTGTCCCTGTTGGGCATGTACCTTCCTCACTGCTTGTGCCATGCAAGCATAGCCAAGATTTCAGTGAGCCTGAGGAGGGGCAGTGAAGGATTAAAGAAAAGACAGACAAAGAGAATATAGCTGGGGCTCGGTAGATCTCCTGTGCCTGGATGAGGCCACAGAGAAGGATCCAGCCAGCATGCTGAGGCTTTATTTTATAGTCAGAGAAAAACAAGGTAGTGGACAACACAGTTACAATGTTCTTGTGAGTTTCACTTGTTTTGGCAGCACTTGCTGCACCTCCCACAGCCCATTAGCTACCTAGGAAGGATCTAGGGGGTGGCCATAAGGTCAAGCTTAATTATGCTAAGAGGGCTCTGCCCTCTAAGCTGGGACTTGTTTGTGGTTCTGCCACAGGTCAATCAGAGGTTTACCTCTAGAGCTGCTCCCCACAACTACTGAAGTTCCAGCTTTCATTTTTCTTTAGAAAACCACATTTAGTCCACTGAAAACTGCTAATTATGTAGGTAGACAGGCTCAGATGAATCCCAGAAGAAGGCAGGTTGCACAGATACAAATCCTCTGCATTGTGTCTTACACCCACACTGACCTCATATGGACTCTCTTCCCATCATCTCTTTCCTTGATTACCTTATCTACACCCAAAATACAATCAGAGCATTAGGCACTAAAGACAGCTAACAATGCTAGGCAGAGTGAAGCAAACAACTTCCTGATTTCCAGAATCTAAACACAACACAAAAGCAAAAAATAAAATAAACACAGTAATTGTATCTGTGGCAGGTGCTATTGAGTATCCTCCAGATCTCCCCATTAGCTCATTCCCCCAGCTGCCAGGAGTGTTGGCTGCTGATAGCACAGTTGAGTTCCTTTCTAGGTTATATCCTTGGTCTAAGAAAGTCACCTCTTCCAAGGGTATATCTCCTTTTAAAAGACAGACAATATCAAATACCTACTCAATGTGGGAGTTCAAAACCTGATTTCTCTGCCTGAATTCAGAGCAACTCTGAATGGCCATCCCAGGTTCAGTGTTCCCATCGGGTTGATGAGGGCCTTTGTTTGGACTGCATTGGATTTCAACTTCTCCTTCTTTTCAATTCTGTTCCCCTCAATCCCAATAAATGTCCTGTGTGCAAACCTCCATCTCAGTACCTGCTTTCCTTTGAACATGATTTAAAACAGTAGTGCAGATAGGATCAAATTTCAAGGCATACTGATATTGATATTCTAGAACTTTAATCAAGACTTGAAGCACTCCTTAAGATCCATGGAAACAGTTATGGGGTAATCTATGGTATTACAGAGCCAACTATCAACTTGGCTCCACAATAACATAGATACTCTAGTTGAGCTCTGGGGAATGAAAAGAACTGAAATTGGAGCCAACATGTCTTGGGCTCAAGCCCAGTGCTTCTTCTGTGTGCCCTTAAGCAGGTTTTTTGTTTTGTTTTGTTTTGTTTCAATTTCAGAGATGAAGGGAGAGGGAGAAAGACCGAAACATCAATGATGAGAGAGAATCATTGATCGGCTGCTTCCTGCACAGCCCCTATTGGGGATTGAGCCTGCAACCTGGGCATGTGCCCTGACCAGGAACTGAAACATGACCTCCTTGTTCATAGGTTGATGCTCAACCACTGAGCTACAATGACCAGGCTTAAGCAGGTTTTTTAGAGTAGTGCTTCTCAAATGTTCAGTGGTGAAGGACCTTTTTTGCATTTTCAATCTATCATAAACCAACCAAACTTTTATATCCAAACCATATTTAATTAATATATATTGTAACTCCCTACTCCTTGTAATAATGTGATATAATTAATATGTATTATAACACTCTACTCCTTGTAATAATGTGATATATTAATAATAGGGGAAACTTGGTGGAGTGGATATGGGAACTCTCAGTACTATCTTCTCAATGTTTCTGTAAATCTAAAATTGTTCTAAAAATAAAACTTATTTTACAAAATAAAATAAATATAAATAAATTTTATAGGCATCCTATATAATAAAAGCCTAATATGCAAATTGTCCCCTCTACCAAAGTTTGGCTGTGAGTGCAACTGCTCCACCAGTTGCTATGACGTGCACTGACGACCAGGGGGTAGACACTCCAACCAGTAGGTTAGCTTGCTGCAGACACTGGTGGGCTGGACTGGGAAGTGAGTGTGTGAGGTGAGAGCCATCAGGAAGCTCCCAGGATTTGGCCCGAGCCCTGAAGGAGGCAGATGGGGGCAGGAGGCAGATGGGGGCAGGAGCCAGGAGGGACCAGGTGACAGGGGACGCTGCTATGTGTGATTCAAGAGTTGTGGACTGATCAGTCCTCCGCAGCCTGTGGCGTTCTCAGTGTGCAATTTATAATCTTCAGAGCAGCTTCTTTTTATTTGTTAAGATTCAGTAACTACTCCAGGAAAGTGGGTAGCACCATTACGGGGGGATGAGCCAGGCGCGCCTGCCCGAGGCCAAGGGGTGGTGTCAGGACCCCAGGGACACAGTAGAGAAGGGGTCCAGGGCTGAGTTGGAGAAACCGAGCCCAAAACTTGAAAGGAAGCTGAAGGCAGCCAGGGGCAGAGGGCAACAACTGTGAAGGGGCCTAGAAAAACTGCTGAGTGGGGGCAGCTGAGGAGGCCGGTGCCTCTTCCACGGGACAGGCTCCACATCCCTCCCTCCTCCTCCCCATAATCCGTCACCCCAGCTCTCCTCTGAGGCCCCACCTGGGCTCGCCCCCACACAGCCGGCACTGCCTGGCCAGCACCGCCTTGCCCACACTGCACAGCCCCACCCCACGCAGCCCTACCCCACACAGCCTTTGGGGACCTCTGCCCCCCGAGGAGAAAGGGGGAGGCTGCAGACAGGAGGTCACAAGAGGAAGGGGCAGAGCAGGGCCCACCAAGTTAGATGGAGGGGAGGGAGGGAGACTGGGGACAGAGATGGGCGGGGAAGGAGGGCCATGCAAAAGCATCGCCCTTGGTTGAAGTAGAAATCTTGACCCCATTTTACAGACCCCAGCAGAGTGGGGGGGGGGGGCGAAGACAAAAAAAGGTGTGAGGGACTGGATGGATGGAGAGCAGTGACGTTTGATTTATGGCCTATTTATTTTTATTTTTAATATATTTTTATTGATTTCAAAGAGGAAGGCAGAGGGAGAGAGAAATAGAAATATCAATGATGAGAGAGAATTGATCTGCTGCATCCCACACACCCTCTACTGGGGATCAAGCCCGCAACCCAGGAATGTGCCCTTGACCAGAATCGAACCCAGGACCCTTCAGTCCACAGGCCATGGCTCTATCCACTGAGTCAAACCATCTAGGGTGACCCATGGCTTATTTAAAACCACTGCAGTAGGCTGAGCAGGGCTCTTACCACAATGGTGTTACCTGATAATGAGGGTGTCTCTCCTTATGTTGGGGTAATCAGAACTGCAGCTAAGTAAAGACACACCCATGGAGTCTGCAAAGGGTTTCCATGCACACAATGCAATTTACTTCGTGTGGCAGCTGAAGAGGGTGAGCAGAGCCTTGGAAGGACATGAGGTCTCCAAGACCAGGGGCTGGAGGAAAAGTGTGTGCTGAGCAGTTCGTGCCGTGGGTTACAATCTACCTATACCAGTGGTCAGCAAACTCATTAGTCAACAGAGCCAAATATCAACAGTACAACGATTGAAATTTCTTTCTTTTTTTATTTTATTTTATTTTTATTGTTTGAAGTATTACAAATAGTAGTACATATGTCTCCTTCCCCCCCCCATTGACCTCCCCTCCAATACATGCCTTTACCTGCCCCCCGCCCCGCAGTGTCTTGTATCCATTGGTTATGCTTATATGCATGCATACAAGTCCTTCAGTTGATCTCTTACAGCCGCTCCCGCCAACCTCCCCTGCCTTCCCGCTGTAGTTTGACAGTCTGTTCAATGCTTCTTTGCCTCTGTATCTATTTTTTCCCCATTTCTTTCCTTTAAAAAATCTTGCCTCCGCAGACTAGAAATAAACATATAATAACAAAAAATATTTGAGTCCCAATTTCAATGTCCAACAGTTTTGAGTCCCTGTTTCAATGTCAAACAGTTCCTTATGTGTACATGTCAGCAATGATATCTGGATGATGGGCACATGGTAGCAATGCAGGTCCGACCCTCTCTGGTTTGGTCCTAGGCAACCTGCTGTGACACACAGCTGCTGACTGCTAGCGTGGCAAGGCGTCGTCAGCATCTTCCATCTCTGGACTGTTTCTCCTCTTCGTGGTTGGAGCAGACCTGTCAATTCCTCTCTGTTGCAGGAATCCACATGGTGGAGTTGTTTTCTGAAAATATACAAACATATTCTCGACCAAAAGTTAATAAAGGAATCTTTTCTATATAATTGATTTGGGATCCTTTTTATTTTTGCCCAAACGATTTTCCTTTGTCTTATTTAGAAACCGACCCTCATCCCCCCAACCTTGCAGGGGCCTGAACCCTCACCCCGTCTGAGGGAGGTCTCCTGCCCCCATGGCTGCTTTGCTTCCCACACCCAACTCAGATCAGGACACAGGTGACAGACAGTGACTTGGCCCAGCTCAAATTGGGACCCAGGTAACAGACAGAGACTTGGCCGACAGCAGCTGCCCTATATCTAAATCCAGCCTAGCACCAGGAATGCTCAGGGCCTAGTCAAGAATGCAAATAATCCTTTCCACTAATATTTACAGGGTAAACTAAGATTGTTGGTAGAGTATTAAATTTGACAGTAAAATAATAATCAAGTTTTCAGATTAATTTAAATAGGCTAATTGAAATAAGTGAATATTCAAGAAAATTTAATTGTACTGGACAAAAAGCTATTCCTAAAGTAGTAACTAAAATTTCTATTGGTAGTTCATCTCATGGTAAAATTCTAGAACATGCAATGAACCTAAAGTAGTCATATTTTTGTGCAAAAAAAATAAAATTTAAAGTTATCAAGACTGCATTATAAAATTTACAAAAGTCTCCATTAATCAAAAAAGGGGGGGATAGTAGGGTAATATCATGTAAGGAAAAATATCTTATAAGTAAATTATATCTAGAAAATTTTTACTTTACAAAATTAATTTTCATTTGTAATGCTAACAGCAAGATACCCATGAAATTTCTTTTGAGAACCAAATTTTTTAAACTTAAACTTCTTCTAATGCCACTTCTTCAAAATAGACTCACCCAGGCCGTGGTATTTTGTAGAAGAGCCACACTCAAGGGGCCAAAGAGCCATATGTGGCTCGCAAGCCATGGTTTGCTGACCACTGATCTATACTAATAAAAGGGTAATATGCTAATTAGACCAGACATCTTCTGGACGTCCTTCCAGACAAAGCCATGGTGGCAGGGGCCGAGGCAGAGACAGTTAGGGGGTGATCAGGCCAGCAGGGGAGCAGTTAGGGGCATCAGGTCAGCAGGCAGAGGTGGTTAGGGTCAATCAGGCAGGCAAGCAGGCCAGCAAGTGATTAGGAGCCAGCAGTCCCAGATTGCAAGAGGGATGTCCGAATGCCACAGGGATTGGGCCTAAACTGGCATTCGGACATACCCTGAGGAGTTCTGGATTGGAGAGGGTGCAGGCCAGGCTGAGGGACCTCTCCCCTCAACCCCTGTGCACAAATTTCATGCACCAGACCTCTAGTATATATATAAAAGCCTAATATGCTAAGTGTCCGACCAAGCGGTCAACCGACCGGTCACTATGATGTGCACTGATCACCAGGGGGCAGATGCTCTGACTGGTAGGTTAGCTTGCTGCTGGGTGAGATGAGGCTGGACATGCCCTGGAGCCCTCCCACGGTCCCTACCGCAGTCCCTCCCCAGCCGCTGGCCCCGATCGGGACTGAGTGAGACAGCCCTGATTGGCCCCAATTGCCGGCCAGGTGGAGGTATCCTATCCATGCATGAATTCATTCACTGGGCCTCTAGTACATATATAAAGCCAGGAGTTTTATTTTTATTAGTGTTGATTGACTTAAATTTCTCTGTCAAATTGCTATAAAAGTTTCTAAATGCTTCCTCTTGCCTTCTGTACTGATATTATCACTAACCAATAGTAAGTTGTTCTCAGATAGGCACCAGTTTGAAAACCACACTCGGAGGAGTTCTTCATTTAACTCTGGGTCTCAATTTCCTCATCAGTAAAATGAGCATGAGACCAGAGAATCAGATATCCCATGTTCCTTCATAGATGGCTTTTGGAATTCTATGATAAGCTATTACCTTTTTCCAAAAACAGTGGATATTTAGAACCCCATATGTCTAGAACCAAGCCCCTTCACAATGACAATGGCACAAGGTACTCACTTTGTGAACAGCTGTTCTTTCCCCAAAGTTCCTGAACTCAAGCAGGAAGGTTACTGATTCTAGGCAATTTTTTTTTCAATCCTGAACTGGAAAAGGGAGAAATGAAATATAAAAGTTATGTTACATATTCAGATTGTCATAGAGGGTCCTCAAACCAGGAAAACAAGTGTTCCTTTTTTCTCTCTCATTCAGAAGCACAGGAAACTGAGAGATGCTTCTTGTGCCAGGAGACAATGGGTTCATAACCCAGCTGTAACCGGCCAGGAATCAGAGGACTGTCAGCAGAACAGGCATTGTCATAGTAGAGACAAGAATGGTATGCAAGAAGACATACCATAGATGGGAAAGTTGATAAAATTAGTGGAAGGCAAATCTTTTAATGAGCAAGGAGAAAAATAATGGCAGTTGGAAAACAGATGATAGCAACATGTCCCACTGAATAGGTTTTTGAGATGTGAATGGAAGGTTTCCAAACAACCAGGGAGACGATTGTACATCTGAGAGGACCAATTTCCTGTGTGTCTTTGTTGATGCCCACAACTGAAGCCCCAAGAAGCAGGAAGGACACACACAGAAAAAACCAATAGGGAATTTGTATGAAGAACACATGTCACTACTCAACCACCATGAGTGAGATGAAGGACATTAAAATATTGTGATTTTGGAATGAATTTAAATACTGAAACACTTAGGTTCTGTGTACTATTCCTGTATTATCTCTTATTAATTATATTTTTTTTAAATATATTTTATTGATTTTCACAGAGAGGAAGAGAGAGGGATAGAGAGCCAGAAACATCGACGAGAGAGAAACATCGATCAGCTGCCTCCTGCACACCTCCCACTGGGGATGTGCCCGCAACCAAGGCACATGCCCCTGACTGGAATCGAATCTGGGACCCTTCAGTCCACAGGCCGACGCTCTATCCACTGAGCCAAACCAGCTAGGGCTATATATTATTTTTATTAATTAAACTTCTACTCTAACTCCTTTATGACCCATCCCCTAGTAATAGAGTTGGTTTAGGTATTTCACCTATATTTCAGAAATTCCTAGAAATGGGATATGTCAGCAAAGGTAATATTCCACAACAGCAATGCATTAGGTAGGGTATGCTAATTGCTATAGTAAACAACCATAAATCTCAAAATTTCAAGTGGTTTAAGTCAGTGGTCGGCAAACCGTGGCTTGCAAGCCACATGCAGCTCTTTGGCCCTTTGAGTGTGGCTCTTCCACAAAATATCATGGCCTGGGAGAGTCTATTTTGAAGAAGTGGCATTAGAAGAAGTTTAGTTTAAAAAAATTGGCTCTCAGAAGAAATTTCAATTGTTGTACTGTTGATATTTGGCTCTGTAGACTAATGAGTTTGCCGACCACTGGTTTAAATCATTAAAGATGGTTTGATGCAGGTCTGCAATGACAGCTCTACTCCAGGTGGTCATTCAGGAACCAGGCTCCTCCCAGTTTTGTGACTCCTCCCTCTTAAACACAAACCAGCAGATGGGGGTTGGGGTTGGGTGGGGTAAAGAATGGAGAAAGCTCATCCATTTCTACCTTCCTTGGCCTAGAAATGACACAACCACTTTTATTCACAGTCCTTTGGCAAGTACTAGTCACATGACCTCACTAGATACATTAGGCCTGGGGAATACAGTTTGACTCTGTGCCCAGGAAGAAGAAACAGATTTGGTGAGCACTGAGCCAATTGCCAGGAATAATTACAAGAGGAACTCACAGAAAGCCGCTCACACATGTTGTTCTTCAATAGTTTCACATATCTTAGATAGTAACATCCTACTGTCTGGACAATTTTCTTATTAGCACTTCAGTCAGTGCCCCATCTATTAACACTTACTTATAGTATTAAAAGTGTGTGGAGTTTGACTGCCTTTATTCAAGTATGGATTCTACTACTTACCTCTGGTACAACCAAACAAGGATAAGTTATACATTCTCTTGGCACCTCAGTCCAATCATTTCTAAAATAAAAATATTGGTACTTGTTTCATAGGACTGTGAAACTTAAGTGAGATCATTCCTTAAAGCATTTAGTTTAGTGTCTACCCCCATGGTTTCATAAAATTTGTTAAATATCTCCTATATGCCAGGGATTACCATAAGGGCTTTGCATTAATAAACTAACATAATACAAAAACCCACTGAGATAGAAACTGATTCCTTCATTTCACATATAGAGGAACAAGTCCAGAGGAGTTAACCCATCCAAAGTCACACAACTAGTAAGTGGAAAAGCCAGAACTGGTATCCCAGGCATTCTGGTTTCAGAATTCAATCTCTACACTATCATCCCCTATCTCTTAACAAATATTCTCTATTTTAGCACTTTTATTGAAACGTAAGTAAATAAACTGCACATATTTAAGATTCACAATCTAAGTTTTGATTTATTTACATCTATAAAACTGTCACCACAGTCAATATTATGAACATATCCACCACCCCAACAGTTCTTTCAAGTCCCCTTGTAATACCTCCCCCACATCACTTTCTTCTCCCCCAATCTCTAGGCACCTACCTCTCTGCTTTCTGTGACTATGGAATAGCCTAAAATTTCTAGATTTTTACATAAATAGAATCAAGTATGTACACACTTTATCTGCTTATTTCTATAAACATATTTACTTTGTATTTTTATGCTGTTAATGTACCAAGAGTTCATTCATTTCTATAGATAAGTATTCTATTATATAAATACTAGAGGCCCCGTGCACGAAATTCATGGACTTGGAGGAGGGAGTCCCTAAGCCCTACCTGCTCACTCTCGCAGTCTGGGAGCCCTCAGGGGATGTCCTACTGATGGCTTAGGCCCGCTCCCCATGAAAAGCGGGCCTAAGCCGGCAGTCGGACAGCCTTAGCACTGCTGCAGAGGCAGGAGAGGCTCCCATCACCGCCGCTGCACTCACCAGCTGTGAGCCCAGCTTCTGGCTGAGCAAGGGGCAGCTCCTGCATTGAGCGTCTGCCCCCTGATGGTCAGTGCGTGTCATAGCAACCAGTCATTCTGCCGTTCAGTCAATTTGCATATTAGCCTTTTATTATATAGGATACTATAATGTATCCATTCACTTATTGATAGACATTTAGTTGTTTCTTATTTTTCACTGTTAAAGCTGCTATGAATAATTATATACAAGTGTTTGAACAGACATACACTTTCTTTTCAGTAAATACCTACAAGTAAAATGGCTGGGTCATAAGGTAGTTATATGTTTAATTTTTAAGAAACTGCCAAACTGTTTTCCAAAGTGATTATACAATTTACACAGCCACCAGCAGTGTATGAGCATTCTAGTTGCTCCACATCCTCAACTTGCCTTGGTCAGTCTTTATTGTAACAGGTGTGCAACAGTATCTCATTCTCATTTTAATTTGCCTGTAATGAATAATGATATTGAGAATTTTAATATACTTATTTACCATCTGTATGTCTTCTCTGGTAAAGTGCCTGTTCAAATGTTTTGCTTATATTTAATTGGATTATTTGTTCTCTTATTGAATTTTGGGAGTTCTTTATATAGTTTGTTTGCAAGTCTCTTCTTAGATATGTGATTTGAAAATGTTTTATTTCAATATGTAGCTAGTCTTTCATTCTTTTAACAGTCCTTACAAAAGTAGAGGTTCTAAATTTTGGTAAAGCCTAATTTACATATTTTTTCTTTTATGGATCATGCTTTTAATATAAAATTTAAGAAAATTTTGCCTAATTCCAGATCTTTTATGTTTTCTTCTAGAACTTTCATATTTTTTATATTTTACATTTAGGTCCATGATCTTGCATATGTTTCAAGTTTCAGATCAAAGTTTTATTTTCTTTCTTTACATATGATGTCCAATTGTTCCAGCACCAATTGTTGAAAACACTACCCTTTCTTTATTAAATTGCTTTTGCATCTTTATAAAAAATCAAACAACCATAGATACCTGGATTTCTTTTTCCAATATATCCATTATGTTATTTTTATATTTGTCCATCATGACATCATCATCACTCTATGTTGATTATTGTAGCCTTATAATGTCTTGAAATTAGATAATGTGAGTCTTCCAACTATGTTCTTTTTCCAAGTTCTTTGGCTATTCTATTCTTTGTATTTTTACATGAATTTCATGATAAGCTTCTTCATTTCCAGGCCAAAAAGGAAAAAAAAAAAGTCTGCTTTGAACAATTTGGGGAAAATTAACAACTTCACAATATTGAGTTTCCCAATCCAAGAACTTAGTATATCTCTCCATTTATTTCTCTTAGAAAGGTTTGGTTGTTTACAGTATACAGGTATATTGCTATTATTTTTAATAACTCTTCCCATATCTATATTTTTTCTCTACCTAGATTATATCTACGAGAATTGCATCACTATCATTTCTCTTGTGTCTTCACTGAGCTTCCAATTTCACATTTGTAAAAAGGGAATAAAAACACCTACCTCAAAGACTTGCACATGTAAATCCCCTAACATTTGTGCCTGTTGCACAATGCTATTGATCTGATTATTGGGTTAATAATTTTTATTTAATAAAGGATAAAGAGGGGCCCTGGCCTAGTGTTGCTCAGTTGGAGCATTATCTGTATACCAACAGGTTACAGGTTCAATCCCCGGGCGGGATGCATATGGGAGGCAACTGATAGATGTTTCTCTCTCACCTCTCTCTCTCCCTCTCTCTCTCTCTCCATTACCCCTTCCTCTCTCTCTAAAATCAATGAAATCATGTCCTGGGGTGAGGATTTTTTTAAAAGGGTAAAGAGGAAAACAGAGGAGTTGTTATATGAATGAGTCAACTAAATATGGATTCAAAGCAAAATATATCTGAATTGGTAAAATAGGACTAAAGAAGGAATCAATGACCACAATGGTAGGAACTGCTCATAAATTAACCCCAAGACTCAGATAACCCAATGCATGCTATTATGGTATTATGGCAGCAGTATTAATACTCACATTAGGATCTGTTGGAGATATGCACTGAGTGGCCAGATTATTATGATCTCTGAATGCATAATAATCCGGCTACTCCATATACACACACACACACACACACACACACTAGAGGCCCCCGGTGCATGAAATTCATGTACAGGGGTGTGTGTCCCTCAGCCCTGCTTGCACCCTCTCCAATCTGGGACCCCTCAAGGGATGTCCGACTGCCCATTTTGGCCCGATACTAGTAGGATCGGGCCTAAACGGGCAGTCGGACATCCCTCTCACAATCCAGGACTGCTGGCTCCCAACTGCTCACCTGCCTGCCTTCCTGATTGCCCCTAACTGCTTCTGCCTGCCAGCCTGATCACCCCCTAACCACTCCCTTGCCAGCTTGATTGATGCCTAACTGCTCCCCTGCCAGCCTGATTGCCCCTAACTGCCCTCCCCTGCAGGCCTGGTCTCCCCCAACTGCCATCCCCTGCAGGCTTGATCGCCCCCAACTTTCCTCCCTTGAAGGCCTGGTCCCTCCCAACTGCCCTCTCCTTCTGGTCATCTTGTGGTGGCCATCTTGTGTCCACATGGGGACAGGATCTTTGACCACATAGGGGCAGCCATCTTGTGTGTTGGAGTGATGGTCAATTTGCATATTACTCTTTTATTAGATAGGATATATATATATATATATATATATATATATTAGAGAAATATGTAAATTAGCCAAGATGCCATAATGTCACGACCAAACAGCAGGGACCTGAGGCTGCATGGCACCTGGCAAGGGATGAGGGACCTCAGGCCGCACCCCCCACCCCACGGGGATTGACAGGAGACCTCAGGCCACGCCTCCCACACCAGCGCTGGGTTGGGAGACCTCAGGCCATGCCCCCAGCCCCAGAACCAGGCTAGGAGACCTCAGGCTGTGCTCCCGCCACGGCGCTGGGCCAGGAGACCTCAGGCCATGTCCTCCCGCCCCCACCCCAGTGCCAGCCAGGGCACCTCAGGTCACTCCCCCTCCCCGGTAGTGGGCTGGGGGACCTGAGGCTGCACCCTCCACTCAACAGGGCTTGATGGGGGACCTGAGACTGCGCCCCTCACCCGGCACTGGGCTGGAGGACCTGAGGTTGCGCCCCCCACCTGGAGTGGCCTCACAGGGGTGGGACTGGCTGGGTCTGGGTCTCACCCAATGGGGGTGGACCTGGCTGGGACTGGATCTCCTGCATTTTCGAAGCACGTGTGGGTGGTGGGTGGGGACTTGACTCTAGGTCCCGTGGTGCGCCCCAGACTCTGACAGAATTTTCATATACATTTTACTAATTTTCTTTCATCTCTGACACTTCTATTATAGAGAAAAGGCAAATAACAATATTAAAATATTTCCTCTAATTAATTCCTTTTTAATATGCATGAATTTCGTGCAACCAGGCCAGCATGGGAGGGCAGTTGGGGGAGAGATCAGGCTGGCAGGGGAAGGCCATTGGGGGAGAGATCAGGCTGGCAGGGGAGAGCAGTTGGGGGAGAGATCAGGCAGGCAGGGGAGGGCAGTTAGGGGTGATCAGGCAGGCAGGCAGAGGCATTAGGGGTGATCAGGCAGGCAGGCAGGCAGGTGAGCAGTTAGGAGCCAGCAGTCCCAGATTGCAAGAGGAAGGTCCAACTGCCAGTTTAGGCTCGATCCATGAATTTCATGCACCGGGCACTGGGTGTGGGGGGGTGTCCCTCAGCCTAGCCTGTACCCTTTCCAATCTGGGACCCCTCGGGGGATGTCCAACTGCCGGTTTAGGATGTCCGGCAGTTGGACATCCCTCTCACAATCCGGGACTGCTGGCTCCTAACCACTTGCCTGCCTGGCTGCCTGATTGCCCCTAACCACTCTGCCTGCCAGCCTGATCAACACCTAACCACTCCCCTGCTGGCATGATTGACACCTAACTGCTCCCCTGCAGGCCCAATCACCCCAGTTTCCCTCCCCTGCAGGCCTGGTCAACAAGGGCCTGAAGAAGATGAAGGCCAACAGGGCCAAGGCCATGAGTGCATATGCCAAGGCTATCAAGACCCTCATAAAGTCCAAGGAGGTCAAGATCCCAAAGGTAGCAGCCACAGCTCAGTCAACTTGCCTACCTCACTCACCCCAAGTTTGGGAAACGTGCTTGTGCCTGCTTCGCCAAGGGTCTCAGGTTCTGCCAGTCAAAGTCCAAGGCCAAGGTTCAAACGAAGTCCCAGGCTCCGGGGCAGCTCCAAGTCAGGCTCAGGCTCAGGCTCAGGCTCCAGCTTGGGCTTACAATCAGGCTCCCAAAGGTGCTCTGGTCCCCACAAAGACTCCAGCGTAGAGAACTCTGTTTGCCATTGTAAGGAGAGAAGGACTGGTGTAAACCATGAGTACTATCTGCATAGGCTGGTGTCCTCCTGTGCAATTTGTACAAATAAACAGGAAGCAGGATCTGTCAAAAAAAAGCTTTTAACCTTTGAAATATTTTATCTCCAAAATTTTATTAAGTGTTTAGGGAAGCATCCAATTCATCCTCTTCCTTTGGGAAAAGGCATGAGCAAGACCAGGATCACTGAATCTGCCCTCTAAGATTTGCCCGTAGGAAGTTTCAGGGCAACCTAATGATGTCTGGGGGACTTCATCCTGTGGAGCTGGGTTCAAAGCCAGAGTCTTGTCTGTTCCAGAATCAGAACCCAGTTGATGTCTCTTGCACACTCTTATAGAAATGATCACAAAATTAATGGTACAGTGGAACCTCAGTTCTCAAACTTAATTCTTTCCAGAAGGCTGTTTGAGAAGCGATTTGTTCGAAAACCAGATCATTTTTTCCATTAGAAATAATGTAAATTGAATTTATTCATTCCAGACCCCCAAATGAGTCCCTGTTTTTACCTTTCTTATATACAGTACATGTCTAATGTACTGTTTAATCTATAAACAAACACTTCTTTTAAATTTATCAAACTACCCCTAAGAGCCTTAAATGAATCACTTTCAGAACTCATTCCAGGGGTATCTTTCAGTAGGTCAATTTGCAGCATCTTCACTTTTTCACATATCATTGCCTCTGAAATGCTGTCACCAGCTAACTGCTTTTTGTTTATCCAAATCAAAAACAGTTTTCTACCTCTTCAATTGCCTGTGATCATTGTTTCTTTCACACCATTAGCAATATTTGCACTCTTAATGGCTTCCCTATGTATTAAAATTTTACTAATCATCCATTTCACCAGCAACAAAAGCAAAAAATAAAAACAAACATACTCAGAGCATAATTTTTTGAGATGTTAACAATGCCAGGTTTAATAGTAAACTGACTCACACTGGCATCTCCTCTGTTTGTGGACTGAGAGACACTTTTTGTCATGCTGATATATCAGCATAAAAGGATTGTCAGATGGAGAATTAAGTTTTGTTCCACAACCAAGAAATTTTTTTCTGTGAACAACTTGGTCGAGAACCGAATTATTCAAGATGGGAGACGTTTGAAAACTGAGATTTGTCTGTATAATCAAATATCTGACTGGGGTTTTTTGTTTGATGTGGGTTATTGTCTTTTGCCCTTCATAATCAAGTTCTGCTGTAAAAAACTAGAAATAGGTTGCAGGAGTTGGCATTTTGTTCATTGGGGGTATAGTGTGTATGTAATTTGAACCCTGCCATTTCCCATCCTGTTGTGAACCTCCACCTCCCTCCCCTTGGGCACTCTAGACAAGCATAGATTTCTGTTGTGTGTAATGAATTGTGTAGATGAACTCCAAGACCGCACAAGTCCAAAGTCTATATATTTGTGACAATCTGTGTCAATCATAAACAGATATCCTCTAAACCAAAACTTGAATCAAATAAGTTTAGATGTCTCTAAACTTATTTAGACGTCTCTTAAATAAGTTTAGAGACATCTAAATAAGTTTAGAGAAAGTATTAGATTTTAACTTAAAATCTTCTAAGAATGTCAGTGACTCTGAAGACTTATATTTAATCTTTGCTTTACAGTACAACTGGCTGGTAAGACAGACAGAACTTCTAGTGTTATTGATATAAAAGTTTCTACACTGTTTGATAAACTGTCTTCAGCAAAAAACAAATTTCAGTTTTCAGGAACCCAAAATAGCACATCATGAAGAAATGGGAGCAAGTGAGCTCAGTGGTGCTGCTTCAGGCCCTGTAGACCACCAAGCCTTACTACCAGGAAGTCTGGGTATCATGCAAAGCATCTGGAAAGCAGGCCACCTGTCGCATGGTGATGAAATAATGGCATCATCAGGCTTTCTGCCCTGCCCACCACAATCTAAATATCAGCAGATGGAATAAATCTGCTGCCAACTTACCGTGCTGAAGTGGCTCCAATTGTCTCTATCTCAGACACATCCTGGCCCTGGCCCTGGCCCTGGCCCTGGGGAGGTAGCCAGCAGAGGCCAGGTGAGGCTGCTTCTGTTCTGAGAAGAGCTCCTCCTGCTCTCTAAATACAGGAGGCCCTTTCAGCTTCTGCTCTAATTTGCCTTGAAAACCACCAATGGAGATTGGAAAAATCAAAACTTTGCAGCAATGATAAGAACACTGAGAAGCAGCAGACTTCCTGAGTCTTGAAAGGAAAGGTCACTGGAAGATGTTTTCCTCACTGCCGGCTGTGTTTTCTTAGGCTCAGTTAATGCAAGCCTGTCTCTCCCAGTCTTAGATACTCAGGCTCTCTGGTGAACGGAGGACAGGCAGCTGCCGAAACATGTGGCTGTGAGTCCAAGAAAAGGATACAAAAACCCTCAGGAAGAAGGTGTGTAATATTTTTGTTGAATCAAATCATGATTTTGTAAGGGGAAAAAAAGACACACATAAAAGTCCATTTAATGTTTGGCAAAAGAAATTAAAAAAAAAAAGAGCTTTCTGTGTTCAGTGCAAACTCCCTTCCAGGGAGCTGTAGATCAAATTACCAGCCTGTGACATGTGGAGATTGGCTGAGTGGGTAACGGTAACTCAAATTCCAGCGCTTCTGGACTGTTCCCGACCTCATAAACTCACAGAAAATGATCCTGTTTGCTGAATTATTTTCAGTTACAGCAGCTGCTATAACAACTCTGGGAATTTTGATATGTATATACAGGCCTGGTGAGTAACCACTTCAAATATTCTGTGATGGGGGCCTATCTTTCCTTTCATTACTTTTCGCTAGAGGTAATAGAGCTGCTTGGAGGGACCCAGAAGAATGAGGGAACATGTTCAAGGGGATCACACAAGGAGCAGAATTAGAACCAAATTTCAAGCAGAGGGTTCACAGGCAAGGAAAATGTCATTTTTTTACAATAAACAAAACTCATGTATTACTTTTATAATTTAAAAAATAAATGTGTGCTTCTTAAAAATCTGTATAGATCCCTCATAGCATCATGATGGAGAAACTCTGGTAAATGAAGTGAATTTGGAATTTACCAAATGAGTTTATAAATTACTACTTATACAAGTGGTATTATGGAGTCTGCAGATAAGACTTGGTTGGATTAAAACACAGATTTGTGCACCTCTTGTAATAAATCAAGGGAATATGGTTGGGGGCCCAGGTTGTCTCCAGAACAGAGATGGTAACTGCCAGATAGTCCAGGCAAGGATGGCACAGGGTTTTAAAACATTTGAATCTGAATGCCTTTGAGTAGGGAACACACCTTTCCATTGTCACAGTAACCACCATCCCCTGTTATCTCACACATTCACAGGTGCTGTCCAACCCTATTCCTTCAACTTCTGAACAGGAAGTCAACAATCAAAATAATGATGGTGAGCGAGAATAGAGAAAACTATAATATAAAATAAGTTAAACAAATTAGTGGAATAATATAATTGATAAGTAGCACTCTAGTGGTGTATTAGTTTGCTAGATTTGTCATAATAAAGTTACTGCAGACTGGGTGCCTTGAAAAACAGAAATTTATTTTCTAACAGTTCTGGAGGCTAGAAATCCAAGTCTAAGTTGTCAGCAGGGTTGGCTTCTCCTGAGGCCTCACTCTTAGGATAGCGAGTGACTATCTTCTCTGTGTCTTCACATGGTCTTCTCTCAGTATATGCATGTCTGTGTCCTAATCTCCTCTTCTTATAAAGACACCAGTGATATTGGATTTTGACCCACACATATGATCACATTTTATCTTAAATAAAGGTCCTACCTCCAAATAAGATGACATGCCAAATCACGGAGGGTGAGGGCTTCATTGTATAAATTTTGGGAATACACAATTCAATCAATAAGTGGTCATTAGGTGACTATCAAAAGAAAAAAGAAAGATGAGCCAATCAGAAAAAGATAAATACCTTATTATTTCACTGATATGTGGAATCTAATGAACAATATAAACTAACAAACAAAATGGAAACAGACTCATAGATACTGAGAAGAGACTAACAGCTATCAGATGGGTGGTAGGTTGGAGGGCTGGGTGAAAAATGTGAAGAGATTAAGCAAACACACACACACATACACACACACATACAACTGTATGGTGATTGTTAGAGGGCAAGGAAGATGAGGGGACGAAGTAGGGATAAATGGTGGCGGAAAGAGACTTAACTTTGGGTGGTGAGCACACAATGCAGTACACAGATGATGTGTTATAAAGTTTTATACTTGAAGTCTGTATGGTTTTATTAAATAACTAGTAGCCCTGCACACGAATCTGTGCTCCAGTAGCTCGCTTCTGCCCTCCTGTAGCTCCCTCTGCCCTCCCTCATAGCTCGCTGCCCCACCCTCCTGCTGATCCATGATCCAGTCATTACACAGTCGGTCAGTCGTTATGCTTCACGGCATAACGACCATTTACATATTACATCTTTATTATATAGGATGTCACCCTAATAAATTCAATGAAAAAAGAACAAACAAAAATCTTAGAAACATAAAAAGAAAGAAAGAAAAATGAGATGATAATACATATAGTACAATAGTAGTTTTGGTAAAAGGTTTTATAGGGAAAATGTTTTTATAGGCTAGTATTAAATATTATACGAGCTAATTTGTATATAATATATATTTATTTTATTGTACAGATCAATATTATATGTTTTAACAATATTATCCCACAAAATATTTTTCAAGCTATTTCATAATATACACATGTTTATTTTCATACAAAAGCAACTTCCCTCTAATCTTAAGGTGAAATTCACACTTTAGGAAATTACATCTGTATTTTCTTTGACAAACCACATATGTACCTAAAGGAAATACTTGAGTCTGATTCTTTTCTGCAGCAGTAATCATTTCTGTTATTATTGTTGTTTTCATGAGTATGTGAATCTCTCCATTATAGGCTACTGGGTAATTTTGGAGAGAAAAATTAGATGGTGGTTTTCCAAGTTATGTGTCAGTTTTCTGGAGAACCAATAGTGAGGGGTGGGTGAAATGTAAAATAATATAATGAGAACTAAAAATGCAGCAAAGCAGATAATAGAAATAATAATATTTAAGTTATAAATAAAACGTAAAAGACATAAGAAAGGTAGATATTTTTCATTATGTGTGTTTGTTTTTTGAATTTTCTAACTTTCATCATGAAAAATTTCAAACCCACAGAAAAGTTGATGAATAGTAAAATCAATACCTATCTATATATATTCCACTTAGATTCAATAATTGGTAACATTTTGCCATATTTACTTTATCCATCTCTCTCATGCTCAGCCTAAGAGTAAGAATATTCTCCTACAGAACCCTCATACCATATCACACCTAAGGAAAGGAACAATTATTCCAGTTTATATACAATCATCCCAAGAATGTATTTGCTAGCTGTGTTTTGTTGTGTTTTCCAACCAGCATCTAACCAAGATTCACAAGTTGCATGTGGCTAATTCTCTTTGGTCTCTTTGATGTTGTCTGAGACAGTCAACTCCATAACTCTAGCTCTTTCCTGAATTGGTATGAATATGTTCTGTTCTTGTTTAATTTTTCTCTACCTTCTGTATGGAAGGAACAATTTTCTAAAGATGGATTAAAATGTACAAAAAAAATAGTAAACTTAAGGGCAGCAAAAAAAATAAAATATTTGTTAAATGTAATTAAACATGATTCCTCCAACTTTGTTCTTTCTCAAGATCACTATTGCTATTCTGGGTCTTTTGTGGTTCCATATAGATTTTTGTAATATTTGTTCTACTTTTGAGAAATATGCCATTGTATCTTGATAGAAATTGCATTGAATCTATATATTGCTTTGGGTAGTATGGATTTTTTTAATTAATCTTTATTGTTGAGATTATAACAGAGGTCCTTCTTTTTTCCCCCCATAGCTCCCCTCCACCCAGTTCCCACCCTGCCTCAGGCCCTCGCTACCCTATTGTCTGTGTCCATAGGTAATGCATACATGCATATATGATTTTTGTCTAACCTCTTCCTGCACCCCCCACACCCCTTTCCCTCTGAGAATCATGTCTGTTCCATTTCTATGCCCCAGATTCTATTCCATTCACCAGTTTATTCTGTTCATCAGATTTTTTATTCATTTGATTTTAAGATTCAATTGTTGATAGATATGTATTTGTTGCCACTTTGTTGTTCATGTTTTTTATCTTTACCTTTTTCTTCTTCCTCATCTTAAAGTATACCCTTCAGCATGTCATATAATACTGGTTTGGTGGTGATGAACTCTTTTAGCTTTATCTTGTCTGTGAAGCTCTTTATCTGCCCTTCAATTCTAAATGATAGCTTTGCTGGGTAGAGTAATCTTAGTTGTAGTTTCTTGCTATTCATCACTTTGAATATTTCTTGCCACTCCCTTCTGGCCTGCATAGTTTTTGTTGAGAAATCATCTGACAGTCATATGGACACTCCCTTGTAGGTAACTAACTGCTTTTCTCTTGCTGCTTTTGAGATTCTCTCTTCGTCTTTTGCCCTTATCATTTTAATTATGATGTGTCTTGATGTGGCCCTCTTTGGGTTCCTCTTGTTTGGGGTTCTCTGTGCTTCCTGGACTTGTAAGTCTATTTCTTTCACCAAGTAGGGGATTCTTCAAATAGGTTTTCAATATCTTGCTCTCTCTCTTCTCCTTCTGGCATCCCCATAATTCGGATGTTGGTACACTTGAAATTGTCACAGAGGCTCCTTACACTATCTTTATATTTTTTTTAATTCTTTTTTCTTTTTACTCTTCTGGTTGGGTGGTTTTTGCTTCCTCGCATTTCAAATCATTGATTTGATTCTCGGATCCTCTAGTCTACTGTTAAATCCCTGTACTTTATTCTTTATTTCAGTCACTGTATGCTTAATTTCTGACTGGTCCTTTTCCTTTTTTTTTTTTTTTTTTTTTTTTTGCATTCTCACTAAGATCCTTAAAAGTCTCACTAAGTCCCTTAGAGGTTTCTAGAAGATTCTTGAGTAACCTTATAACTGTGGTTTTGAACTCTATATCTAGTAGTTTTCTTTCCTCCATTTTTTTTTTTCATTTGTGACATGTTTGTCTCCACATTTTGGCTGCTTCCTTGTGTTTGTTTCTATGTATTGGGTAGAGATGCTAAGTCTCCTTGAGTTGATAGAGTGGCCTTTTGTAGTAGGTGTCCTATAGGGCCCCATGGCTCAGCCTCCCCAATCACCTGAGGTGGACACTCTAGGTACACCCCTTTGTGGGCTGTGTGCACAGTCTTATTGTAGTTGAGCCTTGATTGCTACTGGTGTCACTGGGAGGACTTGACCTCCAGGCCAATTGGCTGTGGGGATCAGCTGCAACTGCAGTGGGAGAGCTGCTGTGCAGGAGACACCCTTATGGGGCAGGACTTGCTTCAGTGGGGCTTTGGTGCTCACTGAGTCTGCCCCTTGAGTGTGTCGCTTATGGATGTGAAAAGTTGTAATCTGGTATGGTCTCAGACTGACCACTGGGTATACTGGCTCTTGGGTCTCCAGGGAGGTGCAAAGTTAGCCACTGCCTAGGGCCCCCGAGCAGGAGCTACAGAGAGATCTTCAGATTTCTCCTCTTTGTATCGAGTTTGGAAGTGCCCAGACCAGGCCCAGCTGTGAAGCAAGGGAGGCTAGTGCTGGTACCAGGTCTTGGGCCTTTTATTGATATGTTTGGGGATCCCTGACCCAGGTGCAGCTTTTTTGATAGGTTTTTAGCCTGAGAAAGGAAAGGCCATTCATATGCAAAAGCCACTGCACATAGCTTGGGTGGGGTTGTAAATTGGGTGGGGTGGAATCACCAGGGCAGAGCAAACAGAAATGGCTACCAGTCAGCCCTGCAACCATGGAGGTCCCAGCATGGGAACAATGACTGCTGCGAGCACCTCCATCTGGAAAAAAGCCGCCCCCGAGTTCCTGCCCCAATGCCAGACAGTCCAGTTTCTCCTCATATGTGTCTGGATCCCCCAGAGCCTCAACCAGCACTAGAGCTGAGAGGAAGCAGGAGTTTGTAAATTCAGTTCGTGGTGCAGCTTGGTCTCTAGCAGCCTGTGTCACTTGGTCCCAATCTGCACTGGTTTTTACAGTCCATAGTTCTTACTGCCCATAGGGACTTCTTTTCTCAGCTCTAGGACCCTGGGCTGTGCATCTGCAGAGGCGATCTCCCTCCCAATTAAAAAAGAGGCACACGTGGGTGCTGGATCAGTGTGTTCTGCACCTCCACACCTCCTACCAGTCTCAGTATGCTTTCTTCTTTACTTCTCTAGTTGTAGTACTTGCATTCAGTCAGCTTTCCAGCGGTTCTGGATGATGGTTGTTCTGTATTTTAGTTGTAATTTGATGTAATTGTGAGAGGTAGAGAGTACAGGAATTTGCCTATGTAGCCATCTGAGTTCTCCTCCTAATATGGATATTTTAATGATGTTAATTCTTCCTATCTTTGAAAATGGTATATACTTCTACTTATTTGTATCTTCTTCAGTTTCTTTCTTCAGTGTCTTATAATTTTCCAAGTTCAGGTCTTTTACATCCTTGCTTAAATTTATTCCTTGGCTCATGTAATATTTATCTTTCTCTGACTGGCTTATTTTGCTTAGCATAATGCTCTCCAGTTCCATCCATGCTGTTGCAAATGGTAAGAATTCCTTCATTTTTACAGCAGTGTAGTATTCCATTGTGTAGATGTACCACAGTTTTCTAGTTTTCTAATCCACTCATCTGCTGATGGGCGCTTAGGCTGTTTCCAAATCTTAGCTATTGTAAATTGTTCTGCTATGAACATAGGGGTGCATATAGTATTCTTTCTGATTGGTGTTTCTGTTTTCTTAGGATATATTCCTAGAAATGGTATTACTGGGTCAAATGGCAGTTCAATTTTTAACTTTTTCAGGAAACTCCATACTGTTCTCCACAATGGCTGCACCAATCTGCATTTCCACCAACAGTGCAAAAGGGTTCCTTTTTCTCCACATCATCTCCAGAATTTTTCATTTGTTGATTTGTTGATGATAAGTGTGAGATGGTACCTCATTGCTGTCTTGATTCTCTCATATGTTTCGTGACTTTGAGCATGTTTTCATGTCTCATGGCCTTCTGTATGTCCTCTTTCAAAAAATGTCTATTGAGGTCCTTTGTCCATTTTTTTATTGGATTGTTTATCTTCCTTTTGTTAATTTATATGAGTTCCCCATAAATTTTGAAGATTAGTCCCTTATCGAAGATAGCACTGCAAATGTGTTCTCCCATGCAGTGGGCTTTCCTGTTGTTTTGTTGATGGTTTCTTTTGCTGTGCAGAAGCTTCTTATTTTGATGTAGTCCCATTTGTTTGTTTTCTCCTTAGTTTCCATTGCCCTAGGAGCTGTATCAGTAAAGATATTGCTATGACATATGTATGATATTTTGCTGCCTATGGATTCTTCTAAGATTTTATGGTTTCCCATCTTACATTTAAGCCCTTTATCCATTTTGAGTTTATTTTTGTGTATGGTGTAAGTTGGTGGTCTAGTTTCATTTTTTGCATGTATCTGTCTAATTTTCCCAACACCATTTATTGAAGAGACTGTCTTGACTCCATTGTATGCTCTTGCCTCCTTTGTTGAATATTAATTAAGTATAATGGATTAATTTCTGGGTTCTCTGTTCTGTTCCATTGGTCTATATGTCTGTTCTTGTGCCAGTACCAAGTTTTGAGAATACTGACTTTGTAGTACAGCTTGATATCTGGTATTGTGATCTCTCCAACTTTGTTCTTCTTTCTCAAGATTGTTGCAGCTATTCAGGGTCTTGTTTTATTCCAGATGAATTTTTGGAGAGTTTGTTCTAGGTCTTTGAAGTATGCCACTTGTATTTTAATGGGGATTACATTTGATTTATAGATTGCTTTGGGTAGGATGGATATTTTAATGATGTTGATTCTACCATTCCATGAACAGGATATTATTCTTCCATTTGTTTATGTCTTCCTTCATCTCTTTTTTCACCATCCTGTAATTTTCTAAGTACAGGTCCTTACCTCCTTGGTTAAATTTATTTCTAGGTATCTTAATTTTTTTGTTGCAATGATAAATGGGATTTTTTTTTTTTAGTTTCTCTTTCTGTGCCTTCATTATTGGTGTATAAAAAAACCATAGATTTCTAGATGTGAATTTTGTGTCCTACTACATTGCCAAATTCATTTATTAATTCTCGTAGTTTTTTGATGGAGTCTTTGGGTTTTCTATATACAATACCATGTCATCTGCAAATAATGACAATTTTACTTCTTCTTTTCCAATTTGGATGCCTTTTATTTCTTCTTTTCTGATAGCTATGGCTAGCACTCCCAATACTATGTTGAACAGGAGTGGTGAGAGTGGGCATCCCGGTATTGTTCCTATTCTTAGGGGAAATGGTTTTACCGTGTTTCCCCGAAAATAAGACAGTGTCTTACATTAATTTTTGCTCCCAAAGACGTGCTAGGTCTTATTTTCAGGGGATGTCTTATTTTTCCATGAAGAAGAATATGGTACACATTTATTGTTAAATGAAAATAAAGGAAATTTATTACCTGTATACGGTACGGTAGTACAGTAGTTGTCAACACAAACCAGACAAACTGTGAATCTTACAGTATCAAGAATTTACTCATTTATTCAATGACAATCATGTCATCATTTTTCTGGAACATCATCATAACAATCCAATTCCTGAATTTCCTGGTGAATTTCTTGTGACTCCATTTATTTCAGAATCAGTGGACCAAATCTCTCATGTTTAGCAATAGCACTGTCTTTAAATGAGTACTTCTTGTCAAAGTAGCCTGCTCGCAGTGCATTTGCAATGCAACTGTCAGTGATTTTCTCCCATGAATTCTTCACCCAAGTCACAACTTCTTGCAGTTTAGGTTTCACAAAGTTTCCACGCTGATTTCTCTCCATTCTATTTTCAATGTAGTCATTAATTTCCATGTGCAAATTGTCTTTTAATGGCTTGTTTATTGCAATATCAAGAGTCTGGAGATAGGCCGTCATTCCTGCCGGAATCATTATCTGATCTATTTTTCTTTCGTGAAGAAATGTCTTCATGTCTTTAGCGCGGTGAGTGCTGGCTTCATCCCAGACTAGCAGACCTCTTTGGCTCCCTCGCATAACAGGCAGCAGCATTAAATCAACCCACTTCCTTATAACTGCTTGTGTGGCCCAGGCTTTTTCAGTTTCAAGAATAAAAACACCCAAAACACGTTTAATCTTTTCCTTCTTGCCCTTAGAAATGATTAAAGATGGGATTTTAGTGCCATCCAGACGAATTGCCAAAATACAGGAAACACGTGCACTTTCCTAAGCAGTGGAGGGAATGTACGCTAAGGAGGCACCCCACTGTTCAATTGTTGTTTGAGATGATTGGCCCATAAACACTGCAGTTTCATCCATAGCAATCATGTTGGAAAGATTGTATTTAGAGAAGTCAGCATCATCAATAAAGGACTTGAATGCAAGTGCTCGCTTAATAACTTGAGTATCTTCCAACCTAAACAATGTTGTAGATCTTCTTAAAGACAGTTCACTTCGCTGAAGGAAATTATCCAGCCAGTGTTGTGATGCTTTGAAGTCTTCGGGAGCTATGTCAAACTGTGGTGCCATTGCAAGGGCAAATTCTTGAATCTGAGCCCTATTCACAACCAAAGCCTTTGCTCTCCTGTCAACAACCCATTCACAGATCAGGTCTTCCAGCTCGGAAAATAATGGTTGCCGACCTGATCCACACTTGCGCTTTTTAGCATTTCCCTTGTCCACTTGTTCAATGAGGTTACCATACTCTGCTCGCCATTTTCGGACCAATCAGATACTCAACATCTTCTCTTTTCAGAAAGTAGTATGATTTTGGCCCCAAGAGTCTTCCACGATTCCTTTCTTGTACTCCACGGAGTAGCTTTTTCTTTTTGCGCTCATTTCTAGGGGTAAAAAAAAAGGAATTGGGGTATCAAGGTGGGGGGAGGGGGATCACTCAAAATGACACAGGGGGGGGATAAGAGGGGGGAATCAAAATGGCACAGGAGAAACAGAGGGGGAATTACCATTTTAGTAACCCCTTTTGATCCTCCTGTGTCATTTTGATTGTCCCCTCTGATCCTCCTGTGTCATTTTGATTGTCCCCTCTGATCCTCCTGTGTCATTTTAAGTGATCCCCCTCCCCCCACCCCTGTGCCACTGAACACCTTCACCAGACATTCCCCCCTACCCCTTTATCAGACATTTACCCCCTGGGGCCTGCCTGGGGACTGTCACTGGGCTTGCTGGGGCCTGGATCTGGGCTGGAGCAGGGTCTGCCACTGACTGAGAACCTTCAGTCATCATGAAGGCGGCCACGAGCATCAGGTAGTGTCACCAGAGACAGACCAGCACTCACCACCTTCGCTGCGTCCTGTCCACTCTAATCCTCCTGTTCTTCTACACGCATCTGCGAAAGTGTCCTCCTCTCTCCTGCCCCGCGCTCACCGCTCACTCCGACCTCCACTCCGCCTCCTCACAGCAGTGACGTCAGGACTCCGCGTAATGTCACTGGTTGCTAGACGCCAGTTTACGGTAAATTAATTTTCATTCTGAGACAGAGCCTGGGGGCCTTATTTTCGGGGGGTGCCTTATATTTCACTCAGAAGGAAACCTGTGAGTAGGTCTTATTTTCAGAGGATGTTTTATTTTTGGGGAAACACGGTAGTTTTTGCCCATTGAGTATGATGTTGGCTGTATGTTTGTCATATACGGCCTTTATTACATTGAGGTATGACCCCTCTATTCCCACTTTCCTGACATTTTCTATCATAAACTAGAGGCCCAGTGCACAAAATTCATGCACGGGTAGGGATCCCTAGGCCTGGATGGTGATCAGGGCTGATTGGGGCTTTCTAGCTTCCAGCCAGGGCCTCCCTTCCCCAGCTGCCAGCTGCTGGCCAGGGCTTCCATTCCCTGGCTGCCAGCTGCCAGCCAGGGAGTCCCTTCCCTGGCTGCTGGCTGCCAGCCAGGGCCTTCCTTTATTCCATACTGCCCTCTAGTGGTCAGCACTCGTGTTAGCAAGCGATCAGTCTCCTGGTCAAACTCCCTTGGGGACAATTTGCATATTAGGCTTTTATATATATGTACTAGAGGCCTGGTGTACGAAACTCATGCATGGTGGAGTGTGTCCCTCAGCCCAGCTTGCACCATCTCCAATCCAGGACTGCTGGCTCCCAACTGCTCGCCTACCTGCCTTTCTGATGGCCCCTAACCACTTCTGCCTGCCAGCCTGATCACCCCCTACGCACTCCCCTGCCAGCCTGATTGATGCCTAACTGCTCCCCTGCCAGCCTGATTGCCCCTAACTGCCCTCCCCTGCAGGCCTGGTCACTCTTAATTGCCCTCCCTTGCAGGCCTGGGTCCCCCCCCCAACTGCCCTTCCCTGCAGGCCCAGTCGCCCCCAACTTCCCTCCTCTACTGGCCTGGTCACCCCTAACTGCCCTCCCCTGCAGGCTTGATTGCCCTCAACTGCCCTCCCTTGCAGGCCTGGTCCCTCCCAACTGACCTCCCCTGCTGGTCTGATTGCCCACAACTGCCCTCCCTTGCAGGCCTGCTCCCTCCCAACTGCCCTCCCCTGCTGGCCATCTTGTGGCAGCCATCTTGTGTCCACATAGGCACAGGATCTTTGACCACATAGGGGCAGCCATCTTGTGTGTTGGAGTGATGCTCAATTTTCATATTACTCTTTTATTAGATAGGATAAAGGCCTGGTGCATGGGTGGGGACCTGCTGGTTTGCCCTGAAGGGTGTCCTGATCAGGATGGGGGTTCCCTTGGGGTGTGGGGTGGCCTGGGCAAGGCGCCTGTGGTGGTTTGCAGGCCAGCCACGCCCCCCGGTGACCCAAGTGGAGGCCCTGGGATCTGGGATTTATTTATCTTCTATAAATGAAACGTTTTAGCCTTGAGCGGAGGACAAGGCAGGCCAGGGCTGCGGAAACTTGGCTTCCTCCATTGCCGGGGGCAACTCAAGCCTCCTGCTCTCTCCAGCTCCGTGGCTGCTGCCATTGTTGTTGGGATTCATTTATCTTCTATAATTGAAACTTTGTAGCCTTGAGTGGAGGCCTGGGCTGGCCAGGGCAAGCGGAAAGCTTGGCTTCCTCCATTGCCAGGGAAACCCAAGCCTCCTGCTCACTCCATGGCCACAGCCATCTTGGTTGGGTTAATTTCCATACTCGCTCCTGATTGGCTGGTGGGCGTGGCTTGTGGGTGTAGCGGAGTGGTGGTTAATTTGCATATTACTCTTTTATTATATAGGATATGGGTGTTGGATTTAATCAAATGCTTTTCTGCATCTATTGATATGATCATGTGGTTTTTATTCTTCGTTTTCTATATAGTGTATCACGTTAATTGATTTGAGAATATTGTGCCAACCTAGCATCCCTGGAATAAATCCCACTTGATCATAGTGTATGATCTTTTTAATGTGTTTCTGGATCTGGTTTGCTAATATTTTGTTGAGAATTTTAGTATCTATGTTCACTGGGGGTATTGACCCATAATTTTCTTTCTTTGTAGTGTCTTTAACAATGATGGTACATTTTCATAATGGAATTCTACTTGGCTGTAAAAAAGAATAAAATGTTACCCTTTGCAACAACATGAATGGACCTGGAGAGCATTATGCTAAGTGAAATAAGCCAGTCAGAGAAGGACAAGTACCATATGATTTTACTCACATGTGGAATCTAATGAACAAGCTGAACTAATAAACAAAATGGAGACAGATCCATAGATAGAGAGCAGGCTGACATCTCTCAAGGTGCGGGAGAGGCAAGCATAGTAGAAGGATTGAGAAAAAAAAAAAAAGAAAGAAAGAAAAAACTTATAGACACAAACAACAATGTGGTGACTGTGTAGGGGCAAGGGTGTGGTGGGGGGTGGAAGAGGATATAGGGCGGATAAATGGTGATGGAAAAAAATAAAGCAAAATCCCCAGCCGGTTGTGGCTCAGTGGTTGTGCATTGATCTAGGAACCAGCAGGTCACAGTTTGATTCCCAGTCAGAGCACATGCCCATGTTGTGCTCAGTCCCCAGTGGAGGCCATGCAGGAGGCAGCTGATCAATGATTCTCTCTCATCATTGATGTTTCTATTTCTCACCCTCTCTCTTCTTCTCTGAAATCATTAAATTATATATTTTTTAATAAAGCAAAATAAGTTTTTAAAAGAAAAAATGTAATAAAGCAAGTACAATATAAAATAAGAGAAAAATATTGGTCAGTTGAGCTTAAAATAGAAAGAATTTTAGCAATAAAAGTTTAAAAATGATAAATTTGAAAGGGACTAAAACATTGGTTGCAAACTAGATAAAATCAGAATTAAAATCAGTTTTAAATCTAAGAAAAGTTTTGAGTACATGTACATTTATGAAAGGAGGATAACACTAGCCTCCATATGTTATATACATAAGTAATTAGGATAGTACTTAGTACATAGTGATTGCTCTGTAATTATTTTTATCATCATCATCATCATTATCATCACCACATAAAGAGGATAATGAAAAGTAAAAGCTGAAACAGGAAACCTGAAAGATGAGAGAAAATAGGAAAAGATAATACTATACTGGCCAAGGATTCAAAAGAAAACAAATTAAAAGAAACTTAAATAATTGTAACAAAATAGTCTTAATAAAAAACATAAAAATGTTTAACTATATAAAATGTTAAATATCATAGAGTTGAGAAAAAGCAACAGAAAATAGAAGGTGCATCCTGGGAGAGAACCATCCTTCCTGATTCTGAACAAACATGTCCCTGAGGCAGGATCACAAAGTGGAGGCTCTAATGCAAACCTCTCTGAGTCAAGGTCTAGATTCAAGGCCAATTTCCCAGACTAACTAGCAATGTGCCCTAACCTGGAAAGCAGGAGATTAGTGTTGGGAAATCTTCATTCTCCTTTCTCATCCAAAAGATAGTAAGACAAAACCATTTCTAAGATATTTTTAAATTCCAGAAGACTCTAAATGTTCTGAGGTTTAGTTTTATTCTTTAATACTTGTTTATTCAGTTACTCATTTATCTAATAAAATTTCCTAATGTTCTTTTAGTCATATCTCAGTCAGTCAGATGTGGCTTAAGAGATGGAACTGCACACCTGACATTTTAGTAATTTTTGTACCCTGTTTAAGTTCCAAGGCCTGCTTTCCTCTGTTCTTCCTCACCCACTTATATTTATAAAACCAAACAACAAGAAACAACCTCCACAATCTCCATATCCAAATAGAGAGTAAACAAATAAAAATTCCAAGTCAGTAAAACATCTAGTTGAGCCCCATATTTGTCATCCAGGAGACGGGGTTGAGGCAAGTCTCCTGGAAAAGTGGTGACAAGTGAGGGTCTGGAACTTTCCGCCTGTGTGGGTATACCACTGTTGACAAGTGACACCAACTGTTATAGAGCAAAGGACACATAGTTCTTGTGAACATTTCAGAAATGACAGAGATTGGGTCACTCATGAAGTTCTCTGACACCCACACAAATCTTGCACCACCCACCCATAATTTCAGTCATGTCCGTGCTCAGGGCAAGTTCCAGCCCCAAAGAGAAGAAAGACAAGCATCCACATTTCTGCACCCCCGGAGGCTGCTTACAATACCCAAATAGCCTTTTTTTTTGTAAGAAATAGAATTTGTAGATTTGAAAGACATTCAACTTTTTCAAAACTTTTCCTAGTTCCATTCATGCATAGCAAAAGAAAATCGCTACATTAAGATTTTGAGATTGCTTTCAACTAATAAAAGTGTAGCAGCCACTCCCTTCTCTCCTAGATTTGGTCGTCGTTCCCCGACGACCCCCAACCCAAGCTGCCTTCTCCCACATACACACTTTAATCTCCCAGCACCCCCATGGCTCTTCCGCCTTGCAGTGTGGACTTTGTCTCTCTTCTCCATTGCTAAATTGTCAAAAAAAGCACAAATTTTGGGGACCAATGCATAAACTAGTAAGGCTGGCCACTTGTTTAAAAACAATCTTGGATGAATTTGTCCTGCACTGAATAGTTGTAGCTTACCATTCATACTAGCTCTCTTCAATTTAAAGTTTAAGCAATCACACTAGAAATCCATTGATTAGAAATATAGTCATCCCTAGATTTCACTGGGGGATTGGTTTCAGGACTCCCCCCACTTACTAAAATCCATAGATGTTCAAATCCCTTATCTAAAACTAGAGGCCTGGTGCACAAATTTGTGCGTGGGTGGGGTCCAACCAGCCCCGCCCTGATCAGGGCTGATTAGGGATGGGCCGGCTGGGGGAAGGGGCCATGGGAGGTTGGCCAGCCAGGGGAGGGGCCACATGAGTTTGCCCGGCTGGCCCTACCCCCTTCAGTGTGCATCATAGTGACCACTTGTTCCAGTTGTTACGGTCACTTAGGGTTTTGTATATATAGATGACATGGTATTTGCACTTAACTTATGCACATTTTCCTGTTTACTTTAAATCATCTCTAGATTGCTCATAATACCTAATATAATGTAAATGCTATGCAAATAGTTGTTATACTGTATTGTTTAGGGAATAATGACAAGAAAAATATCTGTACATGTTCAGTACATACACAACCATCTTAGGCCTAACTATACAGTAAGTACACATCAGCAACAAAACAACATAACTTTTCTTCTCCAAATATTTTCGATCCATGGTTGACTAAATTTGTGGAGGCAGAACCTTTGAATATGTAAGGCCAACTTTATTTAACAAAATGCCCAAATTCGATAGTGATTTGGTAAAGCATCACTGCTCAATTTAAATAATCTCTGATTTACAATATTTTAGCATTGCTAGTAAATCAATAAGTAACCTGTTACTCTTTTTACTCAGTTGAGAAATAAGAAGTACTTGATTTTATAACTAAAGTAAGAGGGTTGGATTATTTGAAAATGTTTCTAAGGGAAAATGGACTTGCATTGTGAGACAATAATGAGAAATGTTCACAAAAAGTGTTTAAATTGAGATATCCCTGCAATATAATCATAAAAATAGCACATGCATTAGGAAAATATTTCTGATTTTAAACAAAAACCAATTTCAGCTACGTTTTTGAAAAATTTTACTCACATGTTTATTTTTTCACCTGTTGTTTATGTTTGTTCAACTTTTTTCCTATATCTCAGATGCTCCTTCTAGGACCATTTACCTTCTTCCTAAAGTATATCCTTTAAAAATTTATTTAGTAAGGAACTTTTATCTTTCATTTGTTTGAAGCTGATTTTATTTTACCTTCATGTGTGAACATATTTTCACTGGGTATACAAGTCTATGGTTAATGTTTACATTTGTTTAGTATTTGCCTTCTAAAGGAGTAGCATGAATAAGAAATGCATGGTTCTTTTGTTGAGGAAAACACCATCATGTTTTTTGGTTTTTTTTAAAATGTTTTTAATTCTTTATTGTTGAAAGTATTACAAATGTCTCCTTTTCCTCCCATTGACCTCTCCCAGCCCATTCCCTCCTCCCAGCACATGCCCTCACCCCCCTACTGTCTATGTCCATTGGTTATGCTTATATGCATGCATACAAGTCCTTTGGTTGATCTCTTACCTCCCTTCCAACCTCCCCTGCCTTCCCTCAATGGTTTGTGGTCTGTTCAATGCTTCTCTGTCTCTGGATATATTTTTGTTCATCAGTTTATGTTGTTCATTATATTCCACAAATGAGTGAGATCATCTGATATTTATCTTTCTCTAACTGGCTTATTTCACTTAGCATAATGCTCTCCAGGTCCATCCATGCTGTTGCAAATGGTGAGAGTTCTTTCTTTTTTACAGCAGTGTAGTATTCCATTATGTAGATGTATCACTGTTTCTAAATCCATTTATTGCTGATGGGCACTTAGGCTGTTTCCAAATCTTAGTTATTGGAAATTGTTCTGCTATGAACATAGGGGTGCATATATCCTTTCTGATTGGTGTTTCTGATTTCTTGGGATATATTCCTAGAGGTGGGATTACTGAGTTCCATTTTTAATTTTTTGAGGAAACTGCATATTATTTTCCACAGTGGCTGCACCAGGCTGCATTCCCACCAGCAGTGAAAGAGGGTTCCTTTTTCTCCACATCCTCTCCAGCACTTGTCCTTTGTTGATTTGTTGATGATAGCCATTTTGACAGGTGTGAGATGGTACCTCATTGTCTTTTTAATTTGCATCTCCCTGATGATCAGTGACTTTGAACATTTTTTAATATGTCTCTTGGCCTTCTGAATGTTTACTTTGGAGAAGTGTCTATTTAGGTTCTTTGTCCATTTTTTAATTGGATTGTTTATCTTCCTTTTGTTAAGTTGTATGAGTTCCTTATATAGTTTGGATATTAACTAAGATGTATTATTGGCAAATATGTTCTTCCATATGGTGGGCTCCCTTTTCATTTTGTTTATGGTTTCTTTTGATGTGCAGAAGCTTTTTATTTTGATGTAGTCCCATTTGTTTATTTTCTCCTTAGTTTCCATTGCCCTAGGAGCTGTATCAGTAAAGATATTGCTACAACATTTGTCTGATATTTTGCTGCCTATGGATTCTTCTAAGATTTTTATCGTTTCCCGTCTTACATTTAAGCCCTTTACCCATTTTGAGTTTATTTTTGTGTATGGTGTAAAATGGTGATCTAGTTTCATTTTTTTGCATGTTATCTGTC
This sequence comes from Plecotus auritus, assembly GCF_963455305.1. NCBI lineage: Eukaryota > Metazoa > Chordata > Mammalia > Chiroptera > Vespertilionidae > Plecotus > Plecotus auritus. Next base: position 94,659,114 of record NC_137772.1, on the reverse strand, counting down.
CAATTTTCCCAAAACCATTTATTAAAGAAACTGTCTTGACTCCATTGTATGCTCTTGCCCCCTTTGTGAAATATTAACTGAGCATAATGGCTTGGGTGAATTTCTGGGTTCACCTTTAAGACAAGAAATAGGAGGGCCCCTGGACTCAATCTGGTTGTAGGGCAAGTCCAAGTGAGGTTGGATTGTTCTGCATAGTAAAGTGAGAATTTTGCATTTGTAAGGACAGCCTGAAAAAGATAGCATATGCATCCAGAGATGAGGTGGAAAAGGGAGAAATCAAGAGAGTCTAGAGAAAGACTCAAAACCTAATGGACATGGGGTAGAGGGGGGATACCATCAATGAGATTAAGAATGACCAATAAGTTTCTAGAAATTTCTCATTAATGTAATTGTGTAGTGAATAATTAATCTTACCCAAAGAGAGGTCTGGCTTTCACCCTTCAGCTACTAAAAGGTGATCTGTAGGCCCCTGGAATGTCTTGCCTGATAGAAGTGTCTTCGTTGTGTTTTGTTGTGTTGTGTTGTGTTTTTTTGCCTGGGGGCATTGGCCACTGAGTGATTATTTATAATGGAGGCCTTGGGCCATGTTTTATCAGTTCCCATGCCCAGAGGAACTGGAAGTATTAGCCCATACCCCTCAGAGGGTCAGAGGTTAAAGGTGAGTTATGTAGAGAGTATATGATAAAGTGCCAAAAAAACTCTGGACACTAAAGGCTTAGATAAGCTTCCCTGGTTGGCAATCCTATGCATACTGTCACAAACATCATGTTAGAGAGGAGGTAACTCTGTGCATGACTCCACAGAGAGAGGAGCTCCACATCTAGACCCCTTCCTGGACTCTGTTCTATGTCTCTTCCTTTAGCTAATGTTAACTTCTTATCCTCGTCCTGTAATAAACCATGATGATAACTCTTAGTGTGTTCTGTGATTCCTTCTAGCAAATTATCCAACCTGAGGGTCACTTGGGAAAGCCACTGAGCTTGTAGTTGGTATCAGAAGTAAGGGCAGCCTGGTAGGGACTGTTCCCTCAGATATTGCAATTTGTCAAACTTAACTGTTATTACCTTGCATTACCCCAAAACACTCAGAAAAATCTACTTCATGCAGTCTTAAAGAGTAATAAAGGAAAAGAAGGTGCTACCCAGCATGGGACAAGGCAGTGCCAAAACAAGAACACTGCCTCAAGAAGTAAGAGAGACCATGGCAGGCAAGTGACAGTAGAGAATAAATTTCCCTCAAGCTCCCTCACCCCCCCCCCAAATATCTTATTGGAAATGATGGGTTCTGATCTTTCTGTATTGTGTGAGGGCACGGTTCATATCTTTTTATTTAATAAAAAAAGAAATCCCTCAACCTTCACCCCACCCATAAGACTGAAAGACTTGAAGGATTCCAGAGGGTAGATTATTAGATTGTAATAAAACTAGGCATAATAATATGCTTTTGATGGATCTTAAATTTATAAATGAAATACATACAATTTTTGAAATATATATGCAAAACATGGAGCATAATAAATATTGAGTAGATGTCTTTTGAACAAGGGAAGACAGAGTGAATAAATGAATGTATGAAAAATACAGTTTATTCTCAATGGCATGGGCTAATGTGATTAGGGCAAACACAAATAACTAAAATAGGTGATCCATAAAAGCCCAACATACAGATTTTAATGGGAACTTCTCAGAGTTTTTAGAAGTTCTTACCAGGGAGATAGGCAGGCAGTAAAAATCAACTATCTCTTCAATCAGCCTTTGCTTGCTGCACTGGAACTGCCAATTAACAGCAAAATTTCCCAAGTGCCCTTTTGACCATCAAGGGCAGCCCATAAATAGGATTCTCAGGCCTTGTTTCCCTAAACACATAAGATGAAAAGTTACACAATAAAAAACAGCACTGGTTTTTATTCCCCTGTTACTATCTCACATAGCACGTCACAACTATCTCTGATTGTTGACTAGGACCACAGGTGGTTGGCCCTAGCTACTATATCAGGAATGTAATCAGAGTTGTCATCATCTTTAAACACATTTCAGCAATGAAAGATTACATGAGTAGTAAGCAAACTGTGAACATCCTTCGGGTTTATGCTCTTAATTTATTTGCCACTAATGGGCTCCTTGAACCTCGTGGATTGTTCATTTCTAAATGGAAGCAAATCTTGTGAAGCTCGAGTTTTTGTGTTTTTTTGTTTTTGTTTTTTGGTTTTTGGTTTTGTTTTTGCTGCTATTGCTGCTTCCCCAAGGCTGGGTGGGGCACATATAAAACTAGATTCACTTTTCTCCTTCTCTATTGTTCAGTAGGCCATTCAATAAAGGGAGAGCCAGTGGTAGGAAAGAAGGAGAAGACTGCTTAGTCTTCTGAGACAAAGTGGTCAGAGCCCACGCTGACAAGTTCAGGCGAGCAATTTTGTTGCAGACTCAGTGAAAAGCTTAGAAAGACAGCCACAGAAAAGAAAGCTTGGCTGTCAGAGACTGCTGGATTGATGTGTAAATCCGCACAAACTTTTGGATGGCAATTTGTCCATAAAACCAAAAAGCTTAAAACTGAATATACAGAGAACTCCACCTTCAGGACTTTATCCTGAGAGATAATCATATATGTGTGCCAACATTTAGCTACAAATTTATTTATTAAAGAAGTGTTTATAGTAGAAAAAAATAACCAAAATGTCCAACTTGGGGGATAATTAAATAAACTTTGTACATACAATGGAATAAGGCTTAACCGTTAAGTATGTTGTGATTTAAAAAAGAGAACTCTACAATAAAGTGAAAAATATATAAAAATGTAAAATAACATATACAGCGTGCTCCTATTTTTGTAATTAGAAAAAGGGAGCGCTACTCAGATATACATCAAAATTTTACTATGATTATCCAATTGGGGGAAATTGTAGGTAATTTTTATTGTCTGCTTTTCACTTAATTGTGCTTTAAATTTTCCTATGCATCAGTTTTGCAGGAAGAAAATATATTTTAGTAGAAAAAAAAAAACATCATCAGAACAAACCAGAAGTTTTCATTGGACTCTTTTAACTTACAAGATGCAGAGTTGTCAGGTTACTGAAAAATATGATGGAATTTGTTATAAGAATACATTGGATGATTAGGGAGTTTATAACAGAAATGAGAACAGGAATATCTAAGGAAACCAGGAAGTTGCACATCCTAGGCTAAAAGAAACTGGAAGTTCCCAGAGTTCACCTAAGGATTGGGGTTACCTGCTTGCCCCTCCAGTTTCCATAGCTCACATGACCTGCTCCTGTTTCCATAGCTCTTGACAAAACCATCAGACATCTCAGCCTCTACTCTGCTTATCTTTCTTGTCTGGTTCTCAAGACTTTTCCCTACGCATGATTATGATTTACTCACAGAATCTCAAGGACCCTGCTGCCTTTATGTTTCTGCTAGTTGACTGGGCCCCCTCCATGCTTCTCAGTTCTGACAGCCTATGAGCTTGTCCATTCTGGGATCAGATGCCTACTTGTGCTCCAAACCACCATGAGAAAGTAAAAGGTCATTATGGCTGCCAGTGAGCAATGGCATCACAATTGACCTGCCAGTAGGTCAGAGCCCATATTTCAAACACTGAAGTACTGTCTGCCATATTGGTGTCCCATTAGATATTAAGTTTGTTGGCAAAAGGAAAGTTTCCATGTTCAAGTAGTCTTAGGAGTTCCTATAAACTCAGCCCCCTTTTAGAGATTCATATGCAACTTCATATATTAAAGGCTCTGCGTGTTTCTACAGTAATGAAACCTGCTTGACTCTGTTCAAAGCAAAGCTTTCCAAAGTTATTTCAGCACATAATCCTTTTTCCTAAAATACCTACTAATGCCAATTAACAATGGGACCCAGTTTGAGAATTACTGCTACAGAACAATCTTCTAGAAGGGAAGAATGATATTTGTTTAATTTTTCTATAACTTTATTCTCATCACAAATTATTTGGTTAAATCAAGTCTTTTAACTCCATCAAAGAAATTACCATAAAAATATTTGACAAACCTGGATTCCTACTATAAAAATCAAAAGTTTTAAACATTTTAATAAAAGCAGCTTTTAATTACTAGGGACATAGAACTTGTTAATTAAGCAAATAAATGATCAGCTTTGGAAATGAATTTATAAACAAAATGTAGTTCATGAATTCGTCGGGTAGATCATAACGTTATTTAAGACCTAGAATGATCTGAAAGAATGGCCAAAAGGTCTGCAGTTGAAAGGAATATAGAGAAGTGGGGTGCAGGACATGGAGTTATGAGCAGCAGGTCATTTAGGTACAATTCTGAGGTGCTTGGCAGCTGGCAGCTTTGTGGTGTGTGTGTGTGTGTGTGTGTGTGTGTGTGTGTGTGTGTGTGTGTGTGAAGCCAGTTCCATGATTTTGGCCTGGAGTCTGTGCTGATCCAACTCAAATCCCTCTGACTAAGTCCAGGCTGCCAGCTCTGGAATTCCTGGTCATCACAATCATTGTGGTTAAACACTTAGGTCTTGCTGAGCACGAAGGGCCTGAAAATCTAAGACAAGTAAAATGCTTGCTGCCTGTTTTACTGTTTTTGTTTGGGTATGAGTTTTGATCTTGTCTAAGCAAAGGCCTTCTACCCAAATGTAAGCAGATGAAGCTTAAAGAGCCTGTTCAGTAACCAAACCAGGTCAAAGATGACATTCATATTTGTCTTTACATGCAAGAGTTTTAAAGTGAATGGCCTATGGGAGAGAAGGAAAGAGGGAGAGAGAAAAGGTGGGAGGAAGGAAAAGAAATAGAAAGGAAGGAAAGAAAAGAAATGGAATAGTAATGGAACCAAAATATATATCAACAAAATAATTCTAATAGTGATAATAATATTATAATTCAAATATCTGATTATTTTTTACCTGTAGAAACAAAAATTTCATGTGGCTGGACCTAATAACAATAACCACCGTAATTGCATGGTTACTATATGCCAGCACTAGACTCAGTGTATCCATTATAGCATTTTATTCCAATTACACCTTCTTGAGACAGATACAAATGTACAACCCCTCATTTACAATTCATAAACCCAAAAAGTTCTGAGAACTCAAGTTTTTTCATAAGTCTAGAGCAAACTCATTTGGCAGCAAAACCTGACTTGACTTAATGTGAGGCTACTTGTAGTTTTTATTTAACCCATTCGGTACACATTTCACTACAGAAAGACAGCCCCAAACCACTTTTAAGGTTCTATATAATTAATGACATGTGCACTTTATTGTTTTTCTAAAATACTAAATTGTGAAATGCATCTAGCTCCAAGAGCTTGGGATAAGGGATTGTTTCTCTCCTATTTTACAGATAAGGAAACTGAAGTCTGTTTGTCATCATTGATATATTATTCCTGATTGATACGTTATTTTAGTTTGGGTCTTTTAGAGTTACTTTTTTATTGATGGTTTAAAATGTCTCCCCACACGATTTTAGTTCACATATGCACTGATGAGATTTTAGCAAGCTCTTTTATGGAAAAGTTTTAAAAGACATCTTTTTTTTCCCCAAATGGAAAATGCTGACATCCTCAGAAATTTTCCTTGGACCCAACTGAACTCATTTTTTAATTCCTTACCCTTCATTTTCAGATTACTCAGTGTATTTAATGCTACCCATCCTCAATTCCACCCTAAGCTCACATGGCAATGTTAAGGGTATTGGTTAAAAACCCGTCGAGGAGTCTGCGTGGGTCTGAGACACTGCTGAGCACTTTGACATCTGTGGTTAGAGAGTCTACGTGAAGCTTGCCCATGCTGGGCTCCAGTGTTTCAGTCACAACCCCAGAATGAACGACTGGTCACTCTGTGGTCTAAACTCTGAGAGAGGAGAGCATTTCATACTACACTCCACTTCATAAACAATGATTTGATACATAAGTATTATTTATCTTACCATAAGGCTCAAAATGTCCAAACACCACAGCTAATTACAGTTCAATAATAGATTCTACAGACTGAAGCCTTTATTTCTGGTTTATCATAACAAGTAAAACAATGGTCATTTCTTTCTAATTTGAAGCATTTTGTTTGATGGCACTGAGTGGGATGTATACAGTGTGACTTGTCCTATAGGAGGCCTTGCCACCAACTAAAGTCAGCGCTAAGCTACATCTGTTGCCATTTATACTATTTTTTTCCATTTGTTGAAGCACATTATTTGTTATAACCAAAAGAGTATATTCAAATACAGAAGAAGCTTTTGCCAAAAGATAGAAAGCCATTATTTTCTAACCAGCAAAAAGAAGAATTTGGCTGAAAGAAGCTGATGAGAATTACTTGCTTGATTGTTCTCTTTTCAGCAGCTGGCTTCTATGAAGACCTTAGGTCACAGGCTACAGCGGAAAATAAAATTAATGCTATGAAGCACTGGTAACACATGCTAGTACATTTTACCATTTCAGAGTAGCCCAGTTGAAACCTTTTAATCAAGAGCCAATAAATCAAGATTTTTCAGCCTTAGCTCTATTGACTTTTGGGAGTACATAATTTTCTGTTGTGGGGATTAACCTTGTGCATTGTAGAATGTTAGCAATATCCCTGGTCTGTACTCACTAAATGCCAGTAACATCCTACTCACAATCATGACAACTAAAAATGCCTCAAGGCATTGCCAAATGTCTCCTGGGAGGCAAAATCACCCCAGGTGAGAATCCTGACACTCTCCCACTTCTTACATGTGACACACCTTAATATTTCCCAGGAGGTGATTTTCTCTAACAATTCTAACCTTGTTCTTAAAAGCAAGCATATACATACATATACACCCTTATTTTTTAAATAATAGGACATTTATTTAAAACCATATTATGCTACTCACACTATTCTTGTCTTATATTTTTTACCTATTCATATATCATGGAGGTCATTACCTACCAACGCATAAAGGGCCACCTAATTACTTGTAATGGCTACCTAGTACTTCCTTGAATGGATGTGCCATAATTATTTTAAAGTCCCCTATCAAATAAATTTAGTTTTTTCTCAATATTCTGCTACTAAAACAATGCTTCATAAATAACCTTGTATATAAATTGCTGGAACATCCAGGACACACTCCTGACTTGGGACCTTTACTCTTACTATTCCTTATGCCTAAAATCCTCTTCCCCCAAATATCCGCATGACTAACTTTCTCAGCTCCTGAATTTGTAAGGTTTGGCTAGGCTACATTTACAAACACACCTCAAAATCTCAGTGGCTTAAACACATAAAAGTTCTATGCAGGCTTTTTATAAAGACAGTGTCCTTTCAAGTGGTGGCCGAATACTAGTAGTTAGAGCTGCTTCTATCTTATGATTCCACCATCGTACATGTGGTTTCCACATTGCCACAGCAGAAAAGAGAGAGCTGAGGGAAGGTGGGTCATGTACCAAATCTCAAATATTTCTACTCAAATCATTTCCAACTATAGCTTATTGATCAAAACTAATCATAGACCCCTGCCTACTTGCCAGTAATCTGGGAAATGAAGGGAAGCACAATATTCTGAAAGCACTGACTATCTCTGCTGGATCTCCTTCTAGCTGTTGTTCAAAAGTCATCTCAATGGAGCCAACCCCAGCCATCCATTCTTTAAAAAAAATAATTTATATATATATATATATATATATATATATATATATATATATGTGTGTGTGTGTGTGTGTGTGTGTGTGTGTGTGTGTGTGTGTGTGTGTTGATTTCAGAGAGAGAGAGAGAGAGAGAGAGAGAGAGAGAAACATCAATGATGGAGAGAATCATTGATCCCTGGCCTCCTGCACACCGCCCCCCCCCCCCACCCCTGGGGACTGAGCCTGAAACCCAGGTATGTACTATGACCAGGAATCAAACCATGACTTCCTTTCTCAGAGCCACACTAGCCGGGCCCACCCATCCATTCTTAGTTGTATTTACTAGTATATCCACTCACGTCACCCAATCTCCTTTATCCTGTTTTATTTTTCCAGAGCACCAGTCATTTTCTAATATATTTTATCACAATTTATTATTCTTATTATTTTTGTCTGTCTCCCCTTACTGGAATATAAACTCCACAGGGGTAGATCTTTGTTTAATCACTGATGTATCCAAAGCAGCTGGTACAGTGACTGGCAAATAAATACTTCTTGAATTAATTAATATATTTCATACATATATGAGTATGTCTATTGGATTGATTCCTAGAGGTGGAATTTCTGAGTCAAAGGTTTTTGGCATTAAAGTTTTTCAAAAATATTGTTAAATTGTTATCCATGCAACATTGTTGGCTTATATTCCCATCAATAATGTATAAAATTATTGGACTCCCCACTCACCAAATGTGTTCTCAAACTTTTTGTCCTTTGTCAGTTTGGTAGGTGAAAAATTCTGATATCTACCAGAATTTAATTTTTATATTTCATATTATGAATGAGGTTAAATATATTTTCATGTTAAAGGACCATTTGTTCTCATTTTTCTGTGAACTACTTGTTCTTGTCCTTTGCTAACTCTTTTAAGTAATCATTTTTATTCTGGATATTATATATTATACATATAATATAATATATGTGTAAAATGACACAGCTACCCTGGAAGAGTTTGGCAGTTTCTCATAAAATTAAACATGCATTGCCATATGACCCAGCAATTGCACTTCTTTACATTTATCCCAGAGAGATGAACTCATGTTCACACACAAATCTGTACATAAATGTTCATAGCAGCTTTATTTGTAATCACACACAAAAAATATAAACAACCTAAATGTTCTTCATGAGTGAGTGGTCCTTCATGAGTAATCCATGTGTACCATGCATTGCCATATGACCCAGCAATTGCACTTAATAGCATAAAAGAAGCAAACTATTGATACATGCAATAATCAAAATGAATGAATGAATGAATCTCCAAAGAATTATGTAAAGTGAAAAAGCCAATCGCAAAAGGTAATATATGTGTGATTCCATGTATATAACATTCATTAAGTGACAACACTATAAAAATGAAGAACAGGTTAGAGATTGCATATCAGAGTTAGGGGAGCTGGGGCAGGAGGGATAAGGATAATACATGGTGATGGAACTGCTCTGTGTCTTGATTGCAGTGGTGCATACACAAATAAACACAAGGCACGTGTGATAATACTCTGTAGAACTCTATATATATACACACACATAACACAGACAAATGAGTACAATTAAAACTGCAAAAATCTTAATAAGAATGGTGGGTTGTATGACTATCAATGTCATGGTTATAAAATTGTACTAAAGTTTTACAAGATGTTATAATTCTGGGGAATTAGAATCTCTCTGTATTATGTGTTACAACTGCATGTGAAACTACAATTATCTCGGAACTAAAAGTTTAATTTTAACACCTCCTATGACTTTAAACACATAGATATCTCATACTATCATGTAAGAACAAATTAATAGAGCTTTGTCTTTTGATTTTGTTTGTGGTGTTTTTAATGACAAAAAAAAAAGAGTATATGTTATACATTTTATTAATCTTTCCTTTAACAGTTTCAGAGATTTGTGCCAGGGTTAGAAAGGCCTTCTTATGGTAAATTATTCTAAAATACTACCCATGTTTTGCTATAGTACTTTTATAATGTCAATAAACTTTTATTTATTTTTAAAAATTTTAACTTTATTTTTATTGTTGACACTGTTACAGATGTCTCCATTTCTCCCCCCTTTTGCCTGCCTCCACCCAGTCCCCACACTCCCTTCCCTCCGGCCATCACCACACTGTTGTCTGTGTCGGTGGGTTATGCATATATGCTCTTTGGCTAATCCCTTCACCTTCTTTCATCCAGTTCTCCCCTCCCACTTCCTCTCTGACAACTGTCTATGCCATGTTTCCATGCCTCTGTTTCTATATTGTTCATCAGTTTATTTTGTTCATTAGATTCCACCTGTAAGTGAGATCATATGATATTTGTCTTTCTCTTATTTCACCTAGCATAATAATCTCCACGTCTATCCATGCTGTCCCAAAAGGTAAGATTTCCTTCTTTTTTAGGACCATGTAGTATTCCATTGTATAAATGTACCACCGCTTTTTTATCCACTCATCTATTAATGGGCACTTGGCTGTTTCCAGATCTTGGCTATTATAAATAACTCTGCTATGAACATAGGATGCATATATTCTTTTGAATTGGTATTTTGGGTTTCTTTGGCTATATTCCTAGAAGTGGAATTGCTGGATCATAAGGCAGTTCCATTTTTAATTTTTGGAGTTCCCATGCTGCTTTCCACAGTGGATGCACCAGTCTGCATTCCCACCCACAGTGTACTAGGGTTCCCTTTTCTTCACATCCTCACCAGCATTTGTTGTTTATTGATTTATTAATGGTAACCATTCAGGCAGATGTGAGGTGATATCTCATCATTTTAATTTTCATCTCTTTAATGATTAGGGATGTTGACCATTTTTTCATGTCTATTGGTCATCTGTATGTTCTATTTGGAGAAGTGTCTATTCAGGTCCTTTCCCCATTTTTAATTGGATTATTTGTCTTTCTGGTGTTGAGTTGTATAAGTTCTTTATATTTTTTGGAAATTAATTCCTTATCAGATGGATAAAGCAGATATGTTCCCCCTACAGTAGGTTCCCTTTTTATTTTGTTGATGGTTTGGTTTCTTTTGCTGTGCAGAAGATTTTTAGTTTAATGTAGTCTCATTTGTTTATTTTTCCTTTGTTTCCCTTAACCTAAGAGACATATTGGCAAAAATATTGCTATGAGAGATGTCTAAGATTTTAATGCCTATGTTTTCTTCTAGTATATTTATGGTTTCATGACTTACATTTAAGTCTTTTATCCATTTTGAGTTTATTCTTGTTTATGGTGTAAACTGATGGTCTAGTTTCATTATTTTTGCATGTATTTGTCCAATTTCCCAGCACTATTTATTGAAGAGACTGTCTTTACTCCGTTGTATGCTCTTGCCTCCTTTATCAAATATTAATTGATCATATAAGCATGGGTTGATTTCTGGGCTCTCTGTTTTGTTCCATTGATCCATATGCCTGTTTTATGCCAGTATCAGGTTGTTTTGATTAAATGGACTTGTAGTATATAGTTTGATATAAGGCTTTGTGATATCTCCTACTTTGTTCTTCTTTCTCAAGATTGCCAAAGCTATCTGGGGTCTTTTTTGGCTCCATACAAAAATTGGAATATTTTAAATATGTCATTGGTATGTTAATAGGAATTGTATTGAATCTACAGATTGCTTTGGGTAGTATAAACATTTTAATGATGTTAATTTTTTTAATCCATGAACACGGTATATGCTTCCACTTATTTGCACCTTCCTCAATTTCTTTTTTCAATGTCTTATAGTTTTCCAAGTATAGGTCATTCACCTCCTTAGTTAGTACCTTATTTTTTTTCTTGCAATAGTAAATTGGATTTCTTAGTTTCTCTTTCTGATAGTTCATTATTGGTGTATAAAAATGCCATCTATAAAATCTTGCCACTTTGCCAAATTCATTTATTAGGTCTAGTAGCTTTTGGTGGAATCTTTAGGGTTTTCCATGTATAATATCATATCATCTGCAAATAATGACAGTTTTACTTCCTCCTTCCCAATTTGGATGCCTTTTATTTATCTTCTTATCTGATTGCTATGCGAGAACTCTCAGTACTATCTTGAATACGAGTGGTGAAAGCTGACTACCTGTCTTGTTCCTGATATTCAGGAGAAAATTTTAGTTTTTGCCTACTGAATATGATAATAGCTGTAGGTTTGTCATATATTGCCTTTATTGCATTGAGGTATGTTTCCTCTATTACCACTTTGCTGAGAGTTTTTATCATAAATGGGTGCTGGAATTTATCAAATAATTTTTCTGCATCTATTGATATTATCATGTGATTTTATCCTTTATGTTGCTTATGTGGTTGATTTGCAAATATTGTAGGAGCCTTGTATCCCCTAAATAAATCCCGCTTGATCATGGAGTATGATCTTTTTAATGTATTGCTTGATCTGATTTGCTAATATTTTATTGATAATTTTAGCATCTATATTCATTAGGGATATTAGCTTATAATTTTATAACTTTATCTAGTTTTGGAATTGGGATAACGGTGGCCTTGCAAAATGAGCTTGGAAGTATTCTCTCCTCTTGAAATTTTTGGAATAGTTTGAGAAGGACAGGTATTAGTTCTTCTCTAAATGTTTGATAAAATTCACCTGTGAAGATATCTGGTCCAGGACTTTGTTTGTTAGAAATTTTTTTTATTACTGCTTCAATTTTACTAGTTGTAATCTGTCTATTCTAATTTTCTAATTATTCTTGATTTTGGAGTATTGTATGTTTATAGGAATTTATTCATTTCACCTAGATTGTCTAGTTTGTTGGCATATAGTTGTGTGGAATATTTTCTTACAATCCTTTGTACTTTTTTTGGTGTTGGTTTTTACTTCTCCATTTTCATTTCTGATGTTATTTTTTTAGGTCCTCTCTTTTTTCTTGATGAGTCTAGATATAAGTTTGTCAAATAGTGTTTATATTTTGAAAATGCCAGCTCTTGGTTTCATTGATCTTTTGTAATGTGTGTTTTTTACTCTATTTCATTTATTTCTGCTCTGATCTTTATTATTTCCTTCCTTCTTCTCACTTTGGGCTTGGTTTCTTGTTTTTTTTTTCCAGTTCCTTTAAGGTAAAATTAGATTTTTTTTTTTCGTGTGTTTTTTTTTTTTTTTTCTTATTTCTTGAGGTAGGCCTGTAATGTTATGAATTTCTCTCTTAGAACTGATTTTGCTGTGCCTCATAGATTTTGGGTTGTTGTTTTCTCATTTTCATTTGTTTCAAGATAAATATATATATATATAATTTTTTTTATTTCAGAGAGGAAGGGAGAGGGAGAGATAGAAACATCAATGATGAGAGATAAGCATTGAGTGGCTGCCTTCTGCACCATGCTCCAGGAACCAAGCCTGCAACCTGGGCATGTGCCCTCACTGGGAATTGAACCATGACTTCCTGGTTCATAGGTCGATGCTCAACCACTGAGCCATGCCAGCCAGGCTCAAGGTAACTTTTGATTTCTTCCTGATCTCATTGTTAACCCACTCATTGTTTAGTAACATGTTATTTAACCTCAATGACTTTGTGTGCTTTTCAGATCATTTTCTTGTAGTTGACTTCTAGTTTCATATCATTATGGTCAGAGAAGATGTTTGATATGATTTCAGTCTTCTTAAATTTATTGAGAAATGTTTTGTGTCCAGGCCAATGTGAGACACTTTCTGTCCTGGGCCTCAGCAAACTGAAGTTACAATGATCCACCATTTGAGGCTGCCTCTTCTGGGCTTGGATATACACAGGAAGGACCAAGCTGTGCCCCAAGGCCAGCTTTTATCAGCACCAGACCCAGAGGCATGTCAAGAAACATTTCAAGGCATCCTGGGATCCACCTCTGCCTGCTTTTATCAGCCGGCTACCTGTTAGGCTCAGTCACTGAAAGAGCCTCTTTCAGAATCAGAGGATGGAGCTAATGGATCTCCTATGATGGGGAGGTACCCTTCAGAGTTCAGGGAAGGTGCTGGGTGTGGTCCCTGCCCCAGAGCCACATGACTGAGTCTGTCCCAGGTCAGATTTTTCCCTGGCTTTGTCAGGGCAGAGTCTCTAGTATTCAGGTGGATGGGGCTTCTGGATCCCAGAGATTGGGTCTGCTGGAAGTCAGGAGAGTTGTTCTATCAAATCTCCCATAAGGAGGAAGTCTGTTTCAGGGAAAGTAGGAGTAATGGCTCCATCCCAAAGCCAGTTGTTGACACTGACTTCTGCACTCTGACTTCTGCAGCTGACTCCTTAGCAGGGCTTAAGCTCCACATGGTGGAATAAGAGGGATTCCAGAGGGTAGGGTAATTGCCTTCCCCCAGGCTGATGACACTAGGAGGGGAGTGCTCTGCCCCAGAAAAATGGAAACTCTGGTATCAGAGAATGATTCAGTATAGGGATCTTTATGGCTGTCCCCACAGCTTCCTCCCCGGAGACTCAATCCTCAGACTCTCCTCAGGCAACTCCAGTCCACACTACCCTCCTTCCACTGGAGCCCAGGGTGAGTGGCTGCAAACAAAATTTTGATTGTTAGCCCTTTAAGAAGTTACCTGTATCTCCAGAGGATTTTGTCTCTCTTTGGCAGACAGAAATCTTGCTGCTTTTCACAGCCTGATATTATGTGGGCACCTCTTCCTGGCTCTGGTGCTCTGGGCTGGGGGGCCAAGCCTGAGGTTTAGGCCCCATGCTTCTCAGGGGGAACCTTTGCAGCTGAGATATCTCTCTGTAACCTAAGCCGGCACTCCTGGGAGGGGTCCAGCCCTTTTGTACGTCTCTGCCTTTCCTACCAGTCTTGATGTGGCTTCTTCTATAAATCCTTGGTTATAAGACTTCTCTTCAGCTAGTCTTTAGTTGGTTATTCAGGATGATTTTTCTTTAATTTAGCTCTATTTCCAGTACAGTCCTGTGAGGAAATGAGTGTAAGATCCACCTACTCCATCTTGAAAAGTCAATTATCTTATATTTAAATCTTTGATGCATTTGCCACACAGAATGAAGTAGGTTGTTACTGTGTGTGTGTGTGTGTGTGTGTGTGTGTGTGTGTGTGTGTTTCCAAATAGCGACCCAATTATCTCCCTGCTATTTATGGATATACAACCTTTTCTCATCAGATATAATGAGAACCTTATCATGTACTACATTATTATCATATACTATATTACTATCATATAGGTGTCATATATTGCATACTTATTCTTTATTCTGTATCATTAATTATTTGTTCATAGAACCCTAATATCTAAATTAATATAGCTTCATGTATGATTTAATGTCTAATAAGTCTAATCCCCTCTTATTGCTTTTCTTTTTCAGAATTTTCAGAACATTTTAGTATAAACTTTACAATCTAATTATCCTTCCAAAATTATTTTTTCGGGGAGGGGCACAGGAGGAGTATTACCAGCTTAATTTAACACCTTATTAATTAATACTTCTAGAATTTATTGGGATCGTGTTAAATTTGTTGGGATACCTGCTATACTGCCTACTACCAGCTTAAGGAAGTTACTTTCTCTGCTAAATACTCTCAGTTTCTTTATCTGTTAAATGAAGATAATAACAGTGACCATCATAGGGTTGTTGGGATAATACATACAAAGTTTTAGCACTGTACCTGGCACAATGGTGTTCAGTGAACATGGGTGGTTATCATTCCTTTTTGTTCCCATGAGTTTTTGTATCTTCCTTCAACGAAAAGCGTTTTGAATAAATCATTTGTTTGTTGTCTGTTTTTCTGGCTGTGAACCCCAGAAGACAGTATCTTGTATATGGTACCTACTTTGTCATTAGTAGTTTCTCATATCTATGTCATGACTTGTGTCAATTTCTGCTTCTTCCTAGTACCCATCCTGACATTCAATCTATTCACTCACTGTTCAGAAACACCCCTCCTGACCACTGCCTGCTTAAATTGTTCTTTATAGCTCACAGCTTCAAAAGTCCTCTCCTCTCTTCATTCTCTACTCTTGCCTTTTATGCCCAGTGAGGTCTCTTCCCTGAGAGTTGCTGATCCCAGTTGACTTATATGACTAATAAGTCATAAATAAAATGTGATGGATCTTAGGTTTAACACTTTAATCCAGAAGCACATTACCTCAAATGTATTTAAAGTTGATATAATATATCTAGTAGTGTTTCTGAAGTCATCTTAGCTAAACCTCCTGAGCTCCAATCTGCCTGTCACCCTACCCACCCACTACTTCCCTTTGCCCCACATCCTCTTTAAGTAGTTTTTTGAAAGTTGAAATGCATTCAGTCATATATCTTCCTCTTCCTCTTTTCAAAGCTATCTATACAAACATTAACACTTGCTAAGGAGTTTTTCATTAGCCTTCAGATTAAAACTGCAAAAGAAAGACCCTGCAAGTTTAAGCACCTCCTGAATTCTGCATCCAACTTGATTCAGTGGAGAGTTGGTGAACTGCATGTCCAAAGTCCAGTTTTAATAAGAAAATGAGATTGGGCTTTGCTGGGACAGCAGGTCAGGAAACTTCCCATAGTTCTGGGTAACCAGATACAGCTCCTAAGTGGGGCTTCTGGGAATAGAGTTTCCAGGGTTCATGGACTTCAAAGAATTCATGATTTTCTTCCAGAACCAAGCCAGAGACTGAGGTCAAGATGCCCACCTCTGTGCTCTCAACACTGCAGACCCTGGGTCAAATCCTGCTAAAAAAGCTACTCCTGTGGAGACCCAGCTCTATTTAGCCAGCCATCTTCACAAATATTATTTTTCAACACCTTGTTGGGTCATAACAGAGGAATTTTAGGAAGAGAGTGAGAACAGTGTCAGAGGCTTAAGTTCACAACTTATGATTCTTTTATTACATTTCCTAGTCACACCTGAACAATTCGGGTAAAAAAATGCTTTGGTCCATGGCAGTATGATATCGAGTTACTCTTCACCCCTCAGCTATCCCTCTCTCATGGGTTAGCCTTTCTCTTTTACTCTCTTCATCTCACACCTGAGGTACTAGAACAGTCTCCTTGCAGGTGTCCATCCTTCATTCTTCCCACTCTACTCCATCCCATACACAGCTGTCAGAATAATCTTCCAACAACACCACTTTCATCATGAAACTAAATTACTCCTGCTCTTCCCTCCCTTCCCACCACTCCAGTCTCAGTCCTCCCTTGAATGTTAAAGTCAAGGGTCAAATGTTAAACCTCCCTGAAATGTCTTGAGAAGGACCCAGGCCCCAGGTACTTTTGCTCCTCAAACCTCCTATAACCAGAATTGATATCCTGGCCATGGTTTACATACTGTTTACTCCAAGAGTACATTCTGATTGGGACACATCATTCCAATCTCATCTGATGCGGATGCATTACCAGTTGTTAAATATTTTGACTGGTCATACTTGTCTAAAGCATTTATTGTCTCTATCAGTCATCCTAAATTATAATTTATCCTAAATTATGGGCCAAATATTCACAATGCACATATGTTTTGACTTTCCTACTAGATTATGCACTATCTGAGGAATATGAATATTCCAACCCCCAGGAACTTTCCCAGAAGCACCTGCAGAAGGTGGCCCTCAGAACACTCGCTGAAGGAATCAGTGGACAGGGTAAATAAATATTAATAAAACCCTGTACTTACTTACCAGTTTCTGCCCCTTGCTTTGCCAGAAAACTACCCCAAAACTTGTTGGAAAGAACAAGTAATTTTGTATAATTAGCTGTAAAATTAAAGGGAGAGTATGGCAAGAGAGAAGCCCGGGGGAGGGGGGTGGGGAGAATCATGGAGGCTTGTTAAATCATGCTTAGACTTGATGCTACAAGCAGTCAGAGACACTAAAAGTTTGTACACAGGAAGTGACATGGTGAGATATTCATTTTACAGAGTCAATATGGTCCTGGTGTGGCAGGAAGCTAGCTGGAAACATCAGAGCTTCCTGGAGTGCCCAACCAGGGGCATGGAACCAAACATTCTGTTCTTATGCTATGGGAGTTGGAATGGGCTGCTAGCCTGGTCTAGATCTAAATTTGCACTAAATCAGCAAATTTAGAGAGTCTGAATCTCTCTTTCTAGCACTTTAAAGGAAAGTTTTGTCAGGCTTCTAGTCATTTGGGTTTTAGAACATCTACTTAGGTTAGGATAGTTATATTGGATGTAGAATAATTAGTCATTTGACCCTTGACTTTAACACTCAACATTTCAAATTCCTTTTTATCTCTGTAACTAACCTAGTTTATACTTTTTTAGCCTACTAGTAATAAAGAGAGTGTCTATTAAGCTGGGGCTAATTAATATTATTTGAATGAATAAACTCTGTGTGATGGGAGAAGAAAAATTGGCCATTTAGGCCAAATTAGAGATTACCCTTTCTTGGATTCAGACTTCACAGAAATAAAATAAGTGTCTTAACATTACACTTAAAATCTACCTCCTCTAGTAATTTGTCTCTACTGTACTCCCTTCATTCTACATTTCAATAACATGGTGGATGTGGCATATCCAACACTAGGTCCCATGCTGCTTAAAGACAATAGACATTCCTGACTGTATGGATTTCCTAGAGCTGTTGTAACAAAGTACCACAAACCAAGTGACTTAAAATAACATCAATTTATTGTCTCACAGTGCTAGAGACTAGAAGTCCAAAATCAAGGTGTCAGCAGGATCACATTTCATCAGAAACTTGTAGGAGAGAATCCTTCCTTGTTTCTCTCTTATCTTTAGGTGGTTTGCCAGCAATCTTTGGCAACCCTTGGCTTGCATCTGCACAACTGCATAACTCCAATCTCTGCCCTTTTAGTTACATAGCATTCTCCCTGTGTGTCTCTGTCTACACATGGCTATCTTCTTATAAAGGCACTAGAGTGGGGGTCCCTCAGCCTGGCCTGCACCCTCTTTCAGTCTGGGAGCCCTCGGGGAATGTCCTACTGACGGCTTAGGCAGGCCTAAGCCGGCAGTTAGACATCCTTAGTGCTGCCACGGAGGCAGGAGAGGCTCCCGCCACCGATGCTGCGCTCACCAGCCATAAGCCTGGCTCAGGACTTCTGGCTGAGCGGCACTACCCCCGTGGGACTGCACTGACCACCAGGGGGCAGCTCCTGCATTCAGCATCTGCCCCCTGGTTGTCAGTGTGCATCATACCTACCAGTAGTTCCACCATTCAGCCGATTTGCATATAAGCCTTTTATTATATAGGGTGAGTTATATTGGATTAGAAGCCCACTCCATTCCACTATGACTTTATCATGACTAATTAAATCTGCAATGACCTACTTCCAAAAAAGATCATAGTCTGATGTACTGGGGTTAGGACTTCAACATATATTTTGTGGGGGGTAAACAATTAAACCAATAACACTGCCCCTTCTTTTGGCTGCTCACAGTGCTGAGAATGTGACAGTGAACACTATTGATTAATGTGAACTAAGTCACCAGGCCATCTGTCTATCTAAAAAGAACACAATAGCACCATTACTATTTGTGCCAACTCACCAAACAGCCTCACTTTCAAGATGACTGGAGAAAACACTAAGTGGGATTTGATCAAAGTTGTGGTCATACTGACTAAAACCTAGAATGAGGATTGTTCAGTATATGACACAATGGCAATGCTGAACCCTAATAGAATATAGATGTATGGAGTGTACTCAGGTGTTTATGTGCTATCATATCATTTTAGGTTTTCAAAGGATGGGGTATTACTTTCTGCCACAGCATCACTATAATTAGTAATGGCAATATTTTCTTCAAGTTGCCCTCCAGGGCTGTAGAATCTCAGACTGCTACCCGCTGCAATTAGACTAGCAGCTGGCAAAGAGCCAAATTAAGGGGTAGCAGGAGAGTTATACTACTAAATCAAATATGGGTTTGTTTTGAATTAAGCATTCAACCTTCTGGTAGGGAAATCTACTCTGATTGCACCCTGCCATATATATGTAAAATATGTTAAAAGAAAAATATATATTACATGCCCTTTTAGCCATTAACAGTTTTCAGAGTTCTTTCTCATTAGGCTCTTTCCAGTTTGACCCATAGGACTCAAATTAGTGACTGAGGGAGCCCTAGCCAGAGAAGGGTCCCTGAGAGCAGCTAGAAGACATGGTTTGTGTGTCCCTCATTTATTTCCTTTCGTCCAAGCAAACATTTGGCAAGAACAGACATTTCCTATTGCCTGGGCAATGTTTTAATCACTGTTTAAATATTTGCCATCCTGTCTTTGTTTTGGTTAGAACTGCAGTTAATGCAATACAGGTTTGTACCTTATGCTGAGTGAAATATGGATTTCATCTTATGAACTAGAGCAGTGGTCGGCAAACTCATTAGTCAACAGAGCCAAATATCAACAGTACAACGATTGAAATTTCTCTAGAGAGCCAAATTTTTTAAATTTAAACTTCTTCTAACACCACTTCTTCAAAATAGACTCTCCCAGGCCGTGCTATTTTGTGGAAGAGCCACACTCAAGGGGCCAAAGAGCTGCATGTGGCTCGCGAGCCACGGTTTGCTGACCACTGAACTAGAGCTATGTTCTCTAGAAATATTTTCCCCAGTCCCCACCTCCACTACTTGATTTTCATTTTATGTATTGTATTAATCTTTTTATATATTCTCAATACCTACAGGTTACTGACTAATTGCCCCCAGGCAGTTCTAACAAATTAAGTTTTAGCAAACCTGGACCTATGTATGCCCAGAAAAATAATCAGTTCCAGACAAGAGCCTCACCATCTGATGGATATTCTGGGGTCAAGGTAAGTAAAGTTTCTGGCTTCAGACTAGTTTCTAATGGACAATGGGTTTGTGCCAAGGATTCCTTCTGTTGGTGAAGCTCTGTAAAGATCCAGCTGAACCTAGGCTGACTTGGCATCTTTGTAACCTGATTTTTCCAAGCCTTACCAGCCAGAGTGTGCTTAAAGGGCAATATTAATAGTAATAACTCAAATTTCACTGGTTCTTTCTCCCACCTGCTGATGAAGGGCTTCTGGCTCCATTTTTCTGCAGAACTTTTGGTAAAGGTACCCTTTTTTTAAACATAAAGTCAGCTCTCTTTCTTATGCTATTCTTCATAAATCCAATGGGAGAGTGACAGAATAGAAACATGAATGATTGACATCATATGCAGTCCTCCCCTCTGATAACCAAGATTCAGTTCTTGACTCAAGCTCATTCTGTCTGCCTCCTTCTCCCCTCAGGATTAGCACCTTCTCAAATGCCTCCTCAGTCTTCCTTAAGGAAGAGGTATCTAGTACGCTCTTCTACCAGAACTGTCATACATGCCAGACTACCATTTATGAATCCCACTTAGAATCTATCTGAGGACCCCACCAGATGAAAAATAACTACTCATGCCTCTGAAAAAGACTTGTTTAAAATCAAATGGTTTGGTGCTTCTTATCCCAATAATTGCAAATAGTAATTACTATCTAACCTTTCACAAAAGAATGCCACAAAAACTGGATAAAATACTTTTAGAAAAATGTTTGTTTTTTAATTTTATTTTTCTATCACAATTTATTCCCTCAATGCCTTCTTCCACCTCCACTCCCCATCCACCCTTGTAATTGCCACACTATTATCCATGTCCATGAGTTATCTCTCTCTTTTTTAAAATTTTTTGCTCAATCCCTATACACACCCCAACACCCCCCAACCCCCAAACACACCAGAGCTATCTGCCTATACTCTATGAGTCTGTCTCTCTTTTGCTTGATAGTTTAGTTTGTTCATTAAATTCCAAGTATGAGTAAAATCACATGGTACTTGTCTTTCTCTGACTAGCTTATTTCACTTAGCATAATGTTCTCCAGGTCCATCCATGCTGTCACAAAAGGTAAAATTTTCTTCCTTTTTATGGCAGAGTAGTATTCCATTGTGTAAATGAACAATAGCTTTTTTACCCACTCATCTACTAATGTCCAAGTTCACTGCCATGACATTGTTTCCAGGCCATGGCAAAGGAAAGGGGCACTCATATGTAGTCTGGCAGACTCCCTATGTTGAAGAGACCCAACTAAGAGTTTGGAAAAAATAACATGTCTAAAGTTCGTAGGATAAAGGGAGAAGAAAGCGCTGTGGGTAAAGACAACTGGACATGTATAGAGGGTCCTCCCTATGCATTCAGCAGAGCTTATCAGTACATACATGTGAGGTAAATAGCAAAAGCTGAGGAAGAACGATCTGAAAGAATTATAAATGACAGTCCTTGGAATTCACACAAGAAAAGAAAAAGTGATTGTTGGTGAGGAGGGCAGCTTTCCAACAGGAAGGCCTGCTAGTATTGCAGAACCAAGCACTGCCAACCTGAGGCTTGGAAGACCCACTCAGAACCCCTGAACTGGCCAGGCCAGAAAAGCAACTAAATCAGAGAACATCCACCCTGAATTAATCAATTAAACGATTTTCAATAAGGAGGGCAGAAGACATATAGAGAACACCACTTGCCAGCCATAACCCACATGGAATCACCACTGTGCCCCGACAGTGAGTGGTGCAGGACCTCCTGGCAGGCTCCCAGACATCTGCAGGGAGTGTGCACCGCCAGAGTGAGTTTCTTCACCAGGCCTCCTCATCAGCCCACTGACACCCAGTTTCCTAGGATCTGGCTTCAAGACCCCAAAGTGAGTGCAAGCCAGGGGGAACCCTGTGCCCCACACCCACCCCAGACCACAAAACCGTGCTGCTAGTGTGACCCAGAGCCACCCAGTGCCCACTCCATTCCCAGCCATGGGACCTGCTGTCAGGGCAACCCAGAGCACACCCCAGTCCAGGCTAGAGAGGAGCTCTGACTGTGTGACCCAGAGCAACCCATGCCCACTTCACCCTGGCCCCCAGGACAGTCCTACCAGGGTCATCTGAAGCAACCCAATGTGCCCCTCTCCCAGAGTGACAGGTGAATGCAGACTGAGCAACCCACCCCTGCTACACACTGAGGAGGGGCAAACTGGAGCAACCCAGTTTGTGTATCACTCAGGGCTATAAGAAAGTGAGGACTGTGAGACCCAGAGTGACCTGTGCCCACTCTACACTGAGCCCAGGGTCTTGCTGCCAGGGCAACCTGGAGTAACCCAGCACATGCCCCATTCAGGCCAAAGAGCTCTGACTGTGCGACCTAGAGCAACCTGCAATGGCTTCTCCCTAGTCCCTGGGACAGTCCCAAAGGGGCTGGCTGGAGCAACCGAGAACACACCTCACTCCAGGCCAAAGGAAAATGCTGCAGGGGTGACCTGGAGCAAGCCAGTGTGCCCAGCCAGAGACAACAGGACTGCACCACAAGTGCACTGCCAGAGGGACCTAGGGTGCCACCCTGCCACAGGTACTGGGGCCACACAGCAAATTGCATGCAAGAGGGCTCTGGGTCCTCAGAGGGATTCACACATCAAAGGAACTGTGCAAGTGCTCCATACCCTGAACAACTAAAGCAGACAACTGAAGGACCAGATCCCTGGAAGAAGGGGATACAACTCAGAACAGAGACACTAAAGGCATGAGACTCAAGGCAGACCCAGCCTCTGGGCTAATGATTTCTGGACCATTGCCTTGATAGTGTCTTCAACGACTCAAATCCCAAGCAGGGTGTCCAGGGCCAGAAAGAGACACCAAAATGGGGAGACAACGACACAAAATCCAAGGGGGAGGGGGGGGGAATCAACAGTAACTAAATGAAATGGAGACAAGCAATATGTCAGAAAAAGAATTCAGAGTAAAGGTCATACAGTTCATAAACCCAATGGATGAGAAAATCAACAACTTATGTAAGAATCAAGAGGAAATGAAAAACGATAAAGCAACATTAAAAAATATGATGGAAGGTTTCAACAGTAGACTTAGAAAAAGCAGAGGACGGAATTAGTAAGTTAGAAGATAGGGCAGAAAACACAATCAATCTGAAGAGAAATTGGAGAAAATAATTAGAAAGCAGGAGGTGAGCCTAAGGGAACTTTGGGACAACATGAAATGAAGTAACATACATATAATAGAGGTTCCAGAAGAACAAGAAGAGGAGCAAGGATTAGAAAACTTATTTGAAGAAATAATGACAGAAAACCTCCCTAATTTGGGGCAGAAAAAAGTCACACAAGCAGAGAGTCCCAAACAAGAGGAAACCAAAAAGACCAACACCAAGACACATCATAACTACAATGGTAAATATTAACGGCAAAGAGAATCTTAAAGACTGCAAGAGATAGACAAAGAGTTACCTACAAAGGATCTCCCATTATCAAATGATTTATCAACAGAAACACATCAGGCCAGAAGGGAATGGAATGAAGTATACAAAGTGATGTAAAGCAAGGAACTGAATCCAAAAATAATCTATACAGCAAGGCTCTCATTCAAAATTTAAGGGAAAATAAGGAGCTTCACAGAAAAAAAAAAAAAAAGGCTAAGGGAGTTTATCACTCCCAAGCCAGTAATGCAAGAAATGAAAAAGGGACTGTTATAAAAAGAAGAAATAGAAAGAGAAGAAGAAACACAGGCATAAAGAATAGAAATGGCTACAGATAAGAACCTATCAATAATAACCTTAAATGTAAATGGACTAAATGCTCCAAAGACATAGAGTGGCTGAATGGATAAAAAAACATGACCCATATATATGCTGTCTACAAGAGACCTACCTCAAAACAAGGGACTCACACAGACTGAAAGTGAAAGGATGGAAAAATATCTTCCAGGCAAATGGAAATGAAAAAAAAAAAAAAAAAGCTGGGGAAGCAGTACTTATATCTGACAAAATAGACCTCAACATGAAGGCTGTAACAAGAGATAAGGAAGGCCACTTCATAATACTAAAGGGATCGATACAATAAGAGAATATAACTCTGGTAAACATATATGCACCCAATGCAGGAACACCCAAACATAAAAACACTTCTGAAAGATATCAAGGGAGAGATCAAAAGCAATACAATCATAGTAGGGGACTTTAATACCCCACTGACATCACTGGATAAATCATCTAGACAAAAATCAGCAAAGAAACATCAATTCTAAATGACTCACTAGATAAGATGGACTTAATTGGCATCCTCAGAACATTTCACCCCAAAGCTACAGAAAATACATTCTTCTCAAGTGCACATGGGACATTTTCACAGAGAGACCACATATTGTGACACAGGCAAAGTATCTTCAAATTCAAGAAGATAGAAATCATATCAAGCATCTTCTCAGATCACAATGGCATAATATTAGATAGCAAGTACAATAAAAATAATCAAAAAGTTCAAATAATTGGAGACTAAATAGGATGTTATTAAACAATTATTGGGTTACCAAAGTGATCAAAGAATTAACTAAAAACATCCTGGAAATGAATGACAATGAAAATACAACAATCCAAAATCTATGGGACACAGTGAAAGCAGTCCTGAGAGGGAAGTTCATAGCATTACAGTCCTATCTCAAAAAAAAAAAAAAGAAAAGAAAAGAGAAGAGAAGAGAAGAAAAGAAAACTTAGTAATAAATTATCTAACTCTACAACTTAAAGAATTAGAAAAAGAGCAACAAGAAAAGCCCAGAGTGAGCAGAAGGTAATAATAAAGATCAGAGAAGAAATAAATGACATAGAAACAAACAAAAAAAAAATCAATAAAACCAAGAGCTGGTTCTTTGAAAGGATAAACAAGATTGATAAACCTTTAGTCAGGCTCAGCAAGAAGCAAAGAGAGAGAACCCAAATAAATAAAATCAGAAATGAAAGAGGCAAAATAACAATAGACACCACAGAAATACAAAAGATTGTAAAAAATACTGTGAACAACTCTATTCCAATAAACTGGTCAACCTAGAAGACATGGACATATTCCTAGGAAAATTCAAACCTTCTAAAACTCAATCAGGAAGAATAAAAAAATCTGAATAGGCTGATAACTATGGAGGAAATTGAAGCAGTATTTTAAAAACTTTTAGCAAACAAAAGCCCTGGGTCTGACAGCCTCACAGGGGAGTTATACCAAATATTCAAAGAAAAACTAAAACCTACCTCCTCAGTCTATTCCAAAAAATTCAAGGGGAAGGAATACTGCCAAGCTCTTTCTATGAAGCTAGCATTACCCTACTCCCAAAACCAGATAAAGACACTACAAAAAAAGAGAATTACAAGCCAATATCTCTGATGAACATAAATGCTAAAATCCTCAACAAAACCCTAGCAAATTAGAACCAGCATTACATTAGAAAGATCAGACACCATGACCAAATGGGATTTATTCCAGTGATGCAAGGATGGTACAATATCTGCAAATCAATATACGTGATACATCACATAAACTGAGAACTAAAAATCATATCAATTGATGCAGAAATATCATTTGATAAAATCCAACACCCTTTCTTGATAAAAACTCTCAGCAAAGGAGAAACCAAGATGGCGGCATAGGTAAACACCTAAACTGCTGTCTCGCACAACGATTTCAAAACTACAACTAAAAGACAAAACGGACATCATCCAGAACCACAGGAAGGCTGGCTGAGTGGAAATTCTACAACTAGAAGGAAAGAGAAAAGCACACTGAGACTCAGAGGAGCTGCAGGAGGCAGAGGTACTGAGGTGTGCGCAGAGAGAGGACTGGCAACTGAGTGTGCAGCTGGCTTTCTCAAGAAGGAGGGAGACAAAAGCTCCTGACTGTGCTGAACTCCAGTTCCAGGCGAGACTCTGGGGACCCAGACTCATACGGGGTGAAACTGGTCTGTCAGGAAAGAGAAAAGCACACTAGACTCAGAGGAACTGCAAAAGGCAGAGGTACTGAGGTGCGCGCAGAGAGGGCGGGCAACTGAGTACGCGGCTGGCTTTCTCAAGCGGGAGGGAGACAAAAGCTCCCGACTGCACTGAACTCCAGTTCCGGGCGAGACTCTGGGGACCCAGACTCATTCAGGGAGAAACTGGACTGTCTGGCAGTGGGCGGAACTCAAGAGCGGCTTTCTCTCAGAGGTGTTTGCAGCGATTACCACGGGACACTGAGACACACGGGCCTATTAGGGCAGGGCTGTTGGGGAACCAAAGCTGTCTGCTTTGCCCTGAGACTCCATCCCATCCAAGCTGAGCACAGAGGCTTTTGCAAGTCTTGTCTCATAAGGGTGTCTCCAGCACAGAAGTTCTCCCAGAGTAGACACAGCTGATCCTCACAGCCAATTGGCCTGGAGGTCAATTCATCCCAGTGATACCAACAAGAATTAAGGCTTAACTACAACAAGACTGTGCGCACAGCCCCCAAAGGGGTGCACCAAGGGTGTCCACCTCAGGTAACTGGGGAAGCTGAGCTACTGGGCCCTATAGGACACCTAGCACACAAAGCCACTCTATCAACTCAGGGAAGCAGCCAAAATGTGGAGACAAAGAAACAGATCACAAATGAAAGAAATGGAGGAAAGCAAATGACTGGATATAGAGTTCAAAACCATGGTTATAAGGTTTTTCAAGAATATTCTAGAAAAGGCCAATAAATTTAGTGAGACCCTTGAGGATATGAAAAAGGACCAACTAGAAATTAAGCATACACTGACTGAAATAAAAAATATTATACAGAGGGAGGAGAAAAATGGCGGCGGAATAGACAGATGTGTTCTGAGCCTTGTCCCGGAGCAGAAAGAAAGAACAGCTGAGGGTCGCACTAGGAGTGTTTGTTGGCAAGTTGGGGGACAGCTGAACTCCAGAAGAAGGTGGGAGACTGCTAGACGGGGTTCCCCTGACCTGGCAGCTCCCACTGCAGCTGAGTCCCCTCCCGGAGCTGCGGGCTTGGACACGGAGTATCCGCCATCTGGAACCGGAAAGTGGAGCTTATCGGAAGCCTGAGAATCCACAACTGCAGCACCCACGGAACAGCTGCAAGCCCCAGAAGAACACTCCCCAATTGGCGCAAACACATGGGTTCAGAGGAGCTCTACACTCCACCACGGAAAGGTCAGATTTCGCCTGGGATAAGGTGAGTTCTCTGGTCCCAGCTCGAGAGAGGAACGCGCGTTTTGCGGGAGCTGGAGAACCAGGGAAGTCTGTGCCTAGAAAAATCGGTGGCTGTTGGGGCTGGCGTGATCTGTGAATGTGGAAGGGGGTCCTCAGAGCTGCTAACAGAAGGGCTCTCTAAAAAGCAACCCATTTTGATCTGAAGTGCAGGGACACCCTGAGAATTTCAGGGGTGTGCTAGACTTACGCGCAGCCACGGAGTGCGCACACTTGGGCTTTTTCCTCTTGAAATTCTTGCTTCTGATTACTAAGCCCAATTCATAGGTTCACCCAGTTGGGGACACCCTGGGAGACTGCAGGGGAAAGTTGTTTTTCTGGAACCTGGGGATCGGAGCGGGGAGTGACCATCGGAGAGCCAGCTCTGAGGCAGCCCACTCCCACAAACTGGAAGTGAGTGCCACAGGGAAAGAACGCTCTAACACTCCCTAGAGAGGCCATAGATAAACCCAGAAGTCAATCCAGAAACACTGCCACCCAGGGGCTGAATCACAAATTGACTCTTCTGTAATCAAAAATAAAGGAATACGAATTAAGACACACCGCCTGCTTAAAATCAGGACTGACTTACATCACTGAAGAGCAGTGGAACGCAGGGAACTGCAATACTGTCTGGACTGAGAAACAGGCGTGCCAAACAGAACAACAGAGGAAGTGAATGACCTTCACTACTCCACATTTTATTTTTATTTTTTATTTTTTTATTTTCATTTTTTGCATCTTTTACTCAAGAAACTAATTTTTTTCCTCACTTGATTTTACCTTTTTAATTATTACATTTTTATTTTCAATCCGTATTATTACTACTGCTATTTTATCTTTTTTTTTTTTTAAGTGTCATTTTATTTTCTCTTCATTTTGTTTTGGGATTAATGTTCTACATTCTATTTTTATCTTTCCTTTAGCATCATTTTACTCTATCTCAAATCTACCTTTATGCCATCACTCTCTTCCTCACTTTTCCCTTTTCGGTGTCCTGTTTATCTTACCCCTTTCCTGCTTTAGATTTTCCCTATTCTTTCTGTTTACCCCCTGTTAAAATTTCACCCTACTTATATATCTAATCTCCAATCCCCTGCTCCAAGTCCATACACACCTCTCTCTTCGCTGCCTTAACTATCCAAAAAACTGTTTTTCTCTCTGTCCTTTTGTTGTTGTTTGCTTGAATGTAGATTATATCGAATTTTTATGCTTTTTTGTGAGATTGTTTTGCTTATTCTTCTTTTGTTTATTTTTTTGTTTGTTTAGTGCTTCTGTTTTCCCTTGCCTCACTCAATATTAGTTGATGTTGTAGTTTGTATTAATCCCCAGGTACTTGTTGCTGGCATTTGCTGGGATAAGTGATTGTTCTATTGGAGTTTTATCCCCAATATATATAGTCTGTTTCCCTTTCTCTTTTAGTCTCTTTCTTGTCTCTCTTACTTTTTTTTCTTCTTTTTTTCCCTTTTCCCAATTTCATTTTGACACTCCTTTTTTTTCTTCTTCTTTCTTTCTTTTTCCTCTTCTTCTTTCTCTACTATCCCCTAATTTGCCTTTCTCTGGTGGTCACCTTTATTGGAGGTTATTAATATCATGAATACATTTCTGTTCAGTGCCTTGTGTGTTGTACCTGGTAGTGCTGTATTTTGTGCCTTTAAATTGACGCAGGAGAGAGAGAACTACATAACCAGACATCCAGAGAAGAGAGACCATGGGGAGACAAAGACAGAGCCCGCATATGAAAGAAAAGCAGGCATCACCAGAAAAGGAAGTAAATGAAATGGAAGCAAGCAACCTTCCAGAAAAAGAATTCAGAGAAATGGTCATAAGGTGGCTGAAAAGAATGGAAGACAAATTCGACAATATGAGCAAGAACCAAGAGGAAATGAAGAAGAACCAAGAAGAAATGAAAAATGACATCGCTGCTGTAAAGAACTCAATAGAAAGCATCAAGAGTAGACTAGAAGAAGCAGAGGACCGCATCAGTGAGCTAGAAGACAAGATGGGAAAAAATACCCAAGTAGAGCAACTTCTAGAAAAAAAAAATTAAAAGGCAGGAGGAGAGCCTAAGGGAACTTTGGGACAACATGAAACAAAACAACATCTGCATAATAGGGGTTCCAGAAGGAAAGGAAGCTGAGCAAGGAATAGAAAACCTGTTTGAAGAAATAATGACAGAAAATTTCCCTGATATAGAGAAGAAAAAACCCACACAAATCCAAGAAGCTCACAGAGTCCAAAACAAAATGAACCCCAAAAGACCGACGCCAAGGCACATTATAATTAAATTGGCAAACACCAACGACAAAGTAAGAATCTTAAAAGCGGCCAGAGAGAGACAGAAAGTTACATACAAAGGAACCCCCATCAAACAAGCAACTGATTTCTCAACAGAAACTCATCAGGCCAGAAGGGAATGGAATGAAATATACAAAGTCATGCAAAAGAAGGGTCTGAATCCAAGAATACTGTACCCAGCAAGGCTATCAATCAAAATTGAAGGTGAAATCAGGAACTTCACAGACAAAAAAGGACTAAGGGAATTTATTACCACCAAACCAGCAATGCAAGAAATGCTAAAGGGTCTGCTGTAAAAAAAAAAAAAAAAAAAAAAAAAAAAAAAAAAAAAAAAACAAGAAATAGGAAGTGAAGAAGGAACACAGGTGTAAAGAATAGGAATGGCGACAAATAAGTACCTATCAATAATAACTTTAAATGTAAACAGATTAAATGCCCCAATCAAAAGACATAGGGTAATGGATTGGATAAGAAAACATGACCCATATATCTGCTGTCTACAAGAAACCCACCTCAGAAAAAAAGACGCACACAGACTGAGGGTGAATGGATGGAAAAAAGTTTTCCAGGCAAATGAAACTGAAAAAAAAGCTGGGGTAGCAATACTTATATTTGACAAATTAGATCTCAAACTGAAGGACATATAAGAGATAAGGAAGGCCACTTCATAATACTAAAGGGAGCAATCAAACAAGAAGAAATAACTCTGGTAAACATATATGCACCCAATACAGGAGCACCCAAATACATAAAAAAACTCCTGGAGGATATCAAGGGACAGATTGACAGCAATACAATCATAGTAGGAGACTTTAATACCCCACTATCACCATTGGACAAATCCTCTAAACAAAAAATCAGCAAAGAAACATCAATTCTAAATGACTCACTAGACCAGATGGAATTAATTGACATCTTCAGAACATTTCACCCCAAAGCCACAGAATATACATTCTTCTCCAAGTGCACATGGGTCATTTTCAAAGATAGACCATATGTTGGGACATAGGCAAAGTCTCTTCAAATTCAAGAAGATAGAAATCATATCAAGCATCTTCTCAGAACACAGTGGCATAAAACTGGAAATGAACTACAATAAAAACAACCCAAAGAAATCAAACACATGGAGACTAAACAGCATGCTATTAAACCATGACTGGGTTACCAGAGAGATCAAAGAAGAAATAAAAAACATCATGGCAACAAATGACAATGAAAACACTACAATCCATAATCTATGGGACACAGCGAAAGCAGTCTTGAGAGGGAAGTTCATAGCTCTACAAGCCTACTGCAAAAAACAAGAAACAATGGTAATAAATTACCTAACCCAACAACTCAAAGAGTTAGAAAAAGAGCAACAAAAAAAGCCCAGTGTAAGCAGAAGGAAGGAAATAATAAAGATCAGAGCAGAGATAAATGATATAGAGACCAAAGAAACAATACAAAAGATCAAAAAAACCAAGAGCTGGTTCTTTGAAAGGATAAACAGGATTGATGAACCTCTAGCAAGGCTCACAAAGAAGCAAAGAGAGAGGACCCAAATAAACAAAATCAGAAATGAAAGAGGTGAAATAACAACAGACTTCGCAGAAATACAAAGGATTGTTAAAAAATACTATGAACGACTCTATTCCAACAAACTGGACAACCTTGAGGAAATGGACATATTCCTAAAAAAATATAACCTTCCAAAACTCAATCAGGAAGAATCTAAACAGCTCAATATGCTAGTAACTATGGAAGAAATTGAAGCAGTCATCAAAGAGCTTCCAGCAAACAAAAGCCCGGGGCCATACGGCTTCAAAGGAGAGTTTTACCAAATATTCAAGGAAGAACTAAAACCTATCCTCCTCAGACTATTCCAAAAAATTCAAGAGGAAGGAACACTTCCAAGCTCCTTCTTTGAAGCCAGCATCACCCTAATACCAAAACCAGATTAAGACAACACAATGAAGGAGAATTACAGGCCAATATCCCTCATGAATGTAGATGCCAAAATCCTCAACAAAATTCTAGCAAATCGGATCCAGCAGTACATCAGAAAGATCATACACCATGACCAAGTAGGATTTATCCCAGGAATGCAAGGATGGTACAATATCCGAAAATCAATAAATGTGATACATCACATAAACAAATTGAAAGATAAAAATCACATAGTCATATCAATTGATGCAGAAAAAGCATTTGACAAAATCCAACACCCTTTCTTGATAAAAACTCTCAACAAGGTGGGAATAGAAGGATCATACCTCAACATAATAAAAGCTATATATGATAAACCCACAGCTAACATCATACTCAATGGGCAAAAACTAAAACCATTTCCCCTAAGAACAGGAACAAGACAAGGATGCCCACTCTCACCACTCCTGTTTGACATAGTACTGGAAGTATTAGCCATTGCAATTAGACAAGAAGAAGAAATAAAAGGCATCCAAATTGGAAAAGAAGAAGTAAAGCTGTCCTTATTTGCAGATGACATGATATTGTACATAAAAAACCCGAAAGACTCTATCAAAAAACTAACAGACTTAATAAATGAATTCGGCAAGGTAGCAGGATACAAAATTAACGCCAAGAAATCTATGGCATTTCTATACACCAACAGTGAACTTACAGAAAGAGAGACTAAAAAAGCAATCCCATTTTCCATCGCACCAAAAAAATTAAGATACCTAGGAATAAACCTAACCAAGGAGGTAAAAGACCTATATGCGGAAAACTACAGGACACTGAAAAAAGAGATAGAGGAAGATGTAAACAGATGGAAGAACATACCATGTTCATGGATTGGTAGAATCAACATCATCAAAATGTCCATACTACCCAAAGCAATCTATAGATTCAATGCACTCCCCATTAAAATACCAACAGCATATTTCACAGACTTAGAAAGAACTCTCCAAAAATTCATCTGGAATAAAAAAAGGCCCCAAATAGCCACAGCAATCCTGAGAAAGAAGAATAAATAGGAGGGATCTCAATACCATATTTCAAGCTGTATTACAAAGCCACTGTCCTCAAAACAGCCTGGTACTGGCACAAGAACAGACATATAGATCAATGGAATAGAATAGAGAATCCAGATATCTACCCAAACCAATATGCGCAATTAATATTTGACAAAGGAGGCATGAGCATACAATGGAGTCAAGAGAGTCTCTTCAATAAATGGTGTTGGGAAAATTGGACAGATACATGCAAAAAAATGAAACTAGATCACCAACTTACACCATACACAAAAATAAACTCAAAATGGATACAGGACTTAAATATAAGACGGGAAACCATAAAAATACTAGAGGAATCCACAGGCAGCAAAATCTCAGACATATGCCAAAAGAACTTTTTCAGTAATACTGCCCCTAAGGCAATGGAAGCCAAAGAGAAAATAAACAAATGGGACTACATCAAAATAAAAAGCTTTTGCACAGCAAAAGAAACCATCAACAAAAGAACAAGAAACCCCACTGTGTGGGAGAACATATTTGCAAATGGTATCACTGATAAAGGTTTAATTTCCAACATCTACAAGCAGCTTATACAACTTAATAAAAGGAAAATAAATGATCCAATAAAAAAATGGGCAAAGGACCTAAATAGAATCTTTTCGAAAGAAGACAGAAGGAAGGCCAAGAGACACATGAAAACATGCTCAAAGTCACTAATTATCCGAGAGATGCAAATCAAAACGACAATGCGATACCATCTCACACCTGTCAGAATGGCTATCATCAACAAATCAACAAACGACAAGTGTTGGCAAGGAAGCGGAGAAAAAGGAACCCTCGGGCACTGCTGGTGGGAATGCAGAGTGGTGCAGCCACTGTGGAGAACAGTATGGAGTTTCCTCAAAATACTGAAAATGGAACTCCCATTTGACCCAGTAATCCCACTCCTAGGAATATATCCTAAGAAACCAGAAACACCAATCAGAAAGGATATATGCACCCCTATGTTCGTAGCAGCACAATTTACAATAGCTAAGATTTGGAAACAGCCTAGGTGCCCGTCAGCAGATGACTGGATCAGAAAACTATGGTACATCTACACAATGGAATACTATGCTGCCATAAAAAAGAAGGAATTACTACCATTTGTAGACACCTGGATGGAATTAGAGAACATTATGCTAAGTGAAATAAGCCAGTCAATGAAAGAAAAATACCACATGATCTCACTCATTTAGGGATAATGAAAAACATTATAAACTGATGAACAAAAAGATAGCTACAGAGGCAGTAAAGCATCAAACAGACTGTCTAATTATAGCGGTAAGGTTAGGGAGAGGTGGGTGAAATAAGAGATCAACTGAAGGACTTGTATGCATGCATATAAGAGTAACCAACGGATGCAAAACATTGGGGGGTGAGGGCATGTATGGGAGTGGGGTGGGGGCGGGGGAAATGGTAAGATATGTACACATATAATACCTTAATAAAAATTTGAAAAAAAAATATTATACAGAGATCTAACAGCAGACTAGAGATCGCAAGAATCAAGTCAAAGATTTGAAATACAAAGAAGCAAAAAACACTCAACCAGAAAAGAAAAACGAATATAAAAATATGAAGATAGTGTAAGGAGCCTCTGGGACAACTTCAAGCGTACCAACATCAGAATTATGGGGGTGCCAGAAGAAGAGAGAGAGCAAGATACTGAAAACCTATTTGAAGAAATAATGACCAAAAACTTCCCCTACCTGGTGAAAGAAATAGACTTACAAGTCCAGGAAGTGCACAGAACCCCAAACAGAAGGAATCCAAAGAGGACCACACCAAGACACATCATAATTAAAATGCCAAGAGCAAAAGACAAAGAGAGAATATTAAAACCAGCAAGAGAAAAACAGTTAGTTACCTACAAGGGAGCACCCATACGACTGTCGGCTGATTTCTCAACAGAAACTATGAGGGCAGATGGGAGTGGCAAGAAATATTCAAAGTGATGAATAGCAAGAACCTATAACCAAGATTACTCTATCCAGCAAAGCTATCATTCAGAATTGAAGGGCAGATAAAGAGCTTCACAGATAAGAAAAAGCTAAAGGAGTTCATCACCACCAAACCAGTATTATATGAAATGCTGAAAGGTGTTCTTTAAAAAGATGATGAAGAAAAAGGTAAAGATAAAAATTATGAACAACAAATACATCAACAAGTGAATCTAAAAATCAAGTGAATAAAAAAATCTGATGAGCAGAATAAACTGGTGAATATAATAGAATCAGGGGCATAGAAAGGGAGTGGACTGACAATTCTCGGGGGAAAAGGGGTGTGGGGGATGCGGGAAGAGACTGGACAAAAATTGTAAACCTATGGATGAGGACAGTGGAGGGGAGGGGTAAGAGCAGAGGGTGGAGTGGGAACCGGGTGGAGGGGAGCTATGGTGGAAAAAAGAGGAACAATTGTAATAATCTGAACAATAAAGACTTATTAAATTAAAAAAAAACTCTCAGCAAAGTGGGAATAGAGGGATCATACCTCAACATAATAAAAGCCTTAGATGACAAACATACAACTAACATCATACACAATGCGCAAAAACTAAAACCATTTCCCCTAAGAACAGGAACAAGACAGGGATGCCCATTTTCACCACTCCTGTTCGATATATTCCTGGAAGTGGTAGTCACTGCTATCAGACAAGAAGAAGATATAAAAGGCATCCAAACGGGAAAAGAAAAAGTAAAACTGTCTTTATTCACAAATGACATGATATTATACAAAGAAAACACTAATACCAAAAAACTACTAGATTTAATAAATGAATTCAGCAATGTAGCAGGATACAAAATTAACACCCAGAAATCTATTGCTTTTCTATGCACCCATAATGAATTCACAGAAAGAGAAACTTAAAAAAAATCACATTTACTAAAAAAAATTATGATATCTAGAAATAAACTTAATTAAGGAAGTAAAAGAACTGTACCCAGAAAACTACAGGACATTGAATAAAGAGAA
The DNA here is from genome assembly GCF_963455305.1 of Plecotus auritus. Classification (NCBI taxonomy): domain Eukaryota; kingdom Metazoa; phylum Chordata; class Mammalia; order Chiroptera; family Vespertilionidae; genus Plecotus; species Plecotus auritus. Next base: position 94,623,390 of record NC_137772.1, on the reverse strand, counting down.
AGAAGGCATAAACAGATGGAAGAACATACTGTGTTCATGGATTGGTAGAATCAACATCATTAAAATGTCCATACTACCCAAAGAAATCTATAAATTTAATGCAATCACCATTAAAATACTAATGGCATATTCCTCAGACCTAGAACAAATGCTCCAAAAATGCATCTGGAATAAAAAAAGACCCTGAATACCAACAGCAATCCTGAGAAAGAACAAAGTTGGAGGGATCACAATACCAGATATCAAGCTATATTACAAAGCCACTGTTCTCAAAACTGCCTGGTACTGGCACAAGAACAGACATATACACTGAGTGGCTTATTATGATCTCTGAACCCATAATAATCTGGCCACTCAGTGTATATCCTATATAAAAAAGGCTAATATGCAAATTGTCCCCTCGACCAGGAATTTGACCAGCAGGCAAGCTGGCCAACTGCCCATGTCCCCTCCCCCTGGCCAGGCTAGCTGGACCACACCCATGCACGAATTCATGCACTGGGCCTCTAATATGTATATATATGCATTCAGAGATCATAATAATCTGGCCACTCAGTGTATACCAATGGAACAGAACAGAGAACCCAGAAACAGACTCAAGCCATTATGCTCAATTAATATTTGACAAACGAGGCAAGAGCATACAATACAATCAAGACAGTCTCTTAAATAAATGGTTCTGGGAAAATTGGTCAGATACATACAAAAAAATGAAACTAGGCCACCAACTTACACCATACACAAGAATAAACTCAAAATGGATAAAAGACTTAAACATGAAATGGGAAACCATAAATATCATAGAAGAAGCCATAGGCAGCAAAATCTCACACATCTCTCATAGCAATATATTTACCAGTACACCTCCTAGGGCACAGGAAACTAAGGAGAAAATAAACAAATGGAACTAACTCAAAATAAAAAGCTTCTGCACAGCAAAAGAAACCATCAACAAAATGAAAAGAAAGCCCACTGCATGAGAGAACGTATTTGCCAATGATAAACCCAATAAGAGGTTAATTTCCAAAATATAGATGGAACTCATACAACTTAGCAAAAAGAAGATAATCCCATTAAAATGGGCAAAGGACCTAAATAGACACTTCTCCAAAGTGCACATACAGAAGGCCAAGAGACATATGAAAAACTGCTCAAAGTCACTAATCATCCAAGAGATGCAAATTAAAACAACTTGAAGTACCACCTCACTCCTGTCAGAATGGCTATCATCAACAAATCAACAAAAAAAGTGTTGGTGAGGATGTGGAGAAAAGTGAACCTAGTACACTGCTGGTGGCGATGCAGATTGGTATAGCCACTGTAGAAAACAATATGGCGTTTCCTCAAAAAATTAAAAATGGAACTCCCATTTGACCCACTGATCCCACTTCTTGGAATATATCCTAAGAAACCCAAAACACCCATCAGAAAGAATATATGCACCCCTGTTTTAATAACAGCACTATTTACAAGAACTAAGAAAAAACTCTTACCATTTGCATCAGCATGATAGACCTGGAGAGTATTATGCTAAGTGAAATAAGCCAGTCAGAGAAAGATAAGTATCACATGATCTCATTCATATGAGGAATCTAATGAACAAATTAAACTGATGAATGAAATAGATCCAGAGACATAGAAACATGGAACAGACTAACTAATTTGAGAGGGAAGGTGGGGGTGAGGGATGGGTGCTTGGGGAATGATTAACTGGGGAACATATATGCATACTAGAGGCCCGGTGCATGAAATTTGTGCACGGGGGGGGGGGGGGGAGCGGGTCCCCTCAACCCAGCCTGCACCCTTTCCAATCCAGGACCCGTCAGGGGATGTCTGACTACCAGTTTAGGCCTGATCCCCAAATTGGGCCTAAACCAGCAGTCGGACATCCCTCTCACAATCTGGGACCACTGGCTCCTAACTGCTCACCTGACTGCCAGCCTGATCACCCCTAACTGCCTCTGCCTGCCAGCCTGGTTGCCCCCAACTGCCTCCCTCTGCTGGCCTGGTCACCCCCAAGTTCCCCCCCTGCCAACCTGGTCACCCCACACAGCCTGCTGTTCAGTCATTTGGTCGTCCCTCACTAACCCCCTGCCAGCCTGATTGCCCCATGCAGCCTGCTGCTCAGTCTTTTGGTTTTCCCTCACTAACTCTCCTGCTGGCCTTGTTGCCCCACACAGCCTATTGTTCGGTTGTCCGTCTGGTTGTTTTGGTCGTGATGACCCTGGCTTTTTATATATTAGGATATGGACACATAAAATAGAGTGGTAAAAGCCTGGGAGGGGCGAGTGCCAGGTGGAGGGGGTCAATGGAAAAAAGAAAGGGGGGGTATCTATAATACTTTCAAGAATAAAGAAAAAAATTAAAAATAATTAAGAAACCTTTACCCAGACTAATAAGGAAAAAAGGAGAGAAGACAAATTATGAATATCTGCATGGAGGCAGGTAACATCATTACAGATTCTATGAATATTAAAAGGAAAAAGAAGGGAATTTTGTAAAAACCTTAGCCAATGAATCAGACTTTCGTGAAATTAACAAATTCCTTGAAAGACACAAAATACCAAAACACACACAAAAATAAATAGGTTACTTGAATAGTCCTATATTTTCTAAAGTTAAATTTGTAGTTAAAACCCTTCCTACAAAGACAGTTGCAAGACCAAATGGTTTCACTGGTAAATTCAACTGCACGTTTAAGGAAGATATAAAACCACTAGAGGCCTGATTCACGAAGATTCATGCACAAATGGGCCTTCCTTCCCCTGGCTGCTGGCACCGCCTTTGCTCCAGCTGGAGCCGCCTTTTCGCTCCGGCCCAGAGCCGTCTTTCCACCTTCCCACGCTGCCCAGAGGCCCGGAGTGGCTGGGGCGGTGCAGAACGCCTGCGTCCCCTGGCCTCTTGGTGCCTGCGTATGCAAATTAACCTGCCATATTTGTTGGGTTAATTTACATACTCACTCCTGATTGGCTGGTGGGTGTCGCAAAGGTATGGTCAATTTGCATCTTTCTCTTTTATTAGTGTAGATTTCTACACAAACTCTTCCAGAAAGTTAAAAACAGGAATATTTCCCAATTCATTTTTCAAAGCCATCATTACACTGATAACAAAACCAAAAATATTATAAGAAAAGAAACTAAAGTCCAATATTCCTGATAAATATAAATAGAGTAGGATCCCTTATCCACCATTTCACTTCCATGGTTTGTTACCTGCTGTCAACTGCAATCCAAAAATATTAAATGGAAAATTACATAAATAAACAATTCGTGAGTTTTTAAATTGCACTCAATTCTGAGTAGTGGGATGAAATTGCCTCCATCTAGCTCTGTCCTGCCTGGTACATGAATCATCTCTTTGTCCAGCGTATCTACCCTGTGTGTGCTATCTTCCCATTAGTCAGTCAGTAACTGTCTTGGTTATCAGATTGACTGTTGCTGTATCACAGTACCTGATTCCAAAGTGCAAGAGTAGTTTAAACCTTATCACAAGTATATGTGTATAGGATAAAACATGGTATATGTAGGGTTCAGTACTATCCATGGTTTCAGGTATCCCCTGGGGACAGTCTTAGAATATATTAACCATGGATAAGGAGAGACTACTGTATAAAAATTCTAAACATAATTTTAGAAAATCAGATTCAACAATATATAAAAAGGATAAAACTTCATGACATCATGACCAAGTTGGTTTTGCCCCACGACTGCAAGGCTGATTTAACATTCAAAAATCAATCAGTACAATTCAACATATTAACAAACTAAAAAAAACACACATATATCATTTCAATACATGTATTAAAAGTATATGACAATATCCAACATCTATTCTAATAAAAAGAAACTCTCAGCAAACAAGGAATAGAAGTAAACTTCTTAAAATGTTCAAATTATACCTACAAAAACCTAGAGTCACCATCACACTTAATAGTAAGAGACTAGATTCCTTCCCTCTAAGATCAAGAACAAGACAAGGATGTCTACTCTCACCACTTTTATTCAACATTGTACTGAAGATTATAAACAGTGCAATCAGGGAAGAAATATAAATTAAAGACATAAATATTGGATAGGGAAAAATAAAGGAAGAAGATGACATGATCACCTGGGTGGAAAATCTGATGGAATGTGCGAAGAAGCTACTAGAACTGTTAAGTGAGCTAGCTAATACAGCAAATATTGATATAGTACTACAATATCAATATGCAAAAATTCTTTGTATTTTTACATACAAGCAATGAATAATCACAACATGAAATTTTTTAAGACCAGGCACAATAACATAAAAAATAGGAAAACAATAGAACATTGCTGAGAGAATTTAAGAAAATCGAAATAAATTGAGAGATATATCTTGTTCATGAATTGGAGGACTCAATATTTTAAGATGTCAATTTTGCTAAGCTGATCTATAAATGTCTCACACAATTCCAATCAGAATCTCAGTAGTTTTGTTATAGAAATTGACAGACTGGTTCAAAAATTCATATGGAAATGCAAAGGACCTAAAGTAGCCAGAACAGCTTCAGAAAAGAATAAAGTTGGATGATTATACTACCCGATTTCAAGATTTATAAAATTACTGATACCAACACAGTGTGGTACAGGCATAAAGATGACAAATAGATCACTAGAATTGTAAAGAAAGTCCAGAAATAGACACAAACTGATTTTTACCAAAGGTACAATTCAGTGGAGAATTCAACAGCCTTTTAAACAAATATGTGGAAACAATTGGTTGTCTAATGCAAAGAAATTAACCTTAATACATAACTTACATTAGCGACAAAAATTAACTTAGAAAACCCAAACATTATTGGAAAAAAATAAATGTTAAAAAACAGAGGGAACTTGTCCCTAGATCTGAACACTCAATATAATAAAGAGGTAAGTTCTCTGTAAACTGATAAATAAATTCTATGAAATCCCCATTAATGTCCCAACTTTGAAGATTAGGAGGGAGACTTCATAAGCTGATTCCAATATTTATATGTAAATGCAAAGGCCTACTAATAGTTAAGATACTATTATAGGAGAAAAATTTTGGAAGACTCCATCTATTCCATATCAAGACTAACTAAAAAACTCAATAAATCAGACAATATATTAGCACAGGAATAGTAAAATACACTAATGAAATAAAAGTGTCCAGGAAGATAAATTTATGACAAAATTGGTGTGATTGGATATCCACATGGAAAAGAATTGAAATTCAACTCCCTTTCTCATACTATATACAAAAATCAGTTCCAGGTGGACTATGGATCAAATGCAAAAGATAAAACAATAACCTGTTAGAAGATAATATTGGCCAATATATTCATAATATCTGGGTAAAGAAAGACTTCTTAAGCAGAATACAGAAAGCATTAACAGTAAAGGAAAACATAGATCAAATTGACTCCATTAAAATTAAGAATTTCTGTCCATCAAAAGATACCATTAGGAAGTTACAGAACAGGGAAAGATATTTGTGTAGATACCTAGTAAAGGGAGGCTCATATCTAGGATATATAAACAATTCCTACAAATTAATAAGAAAAAAACAAATAACGCAATAGAAAAAATAGTGAAGAAACTTGAAAAGGCACCTCTTGAAGTTAATATTCAAATAGCCAACCTACATATGAAAAAAATATTCCACTGAATGCGTAATCAGGGCATGCAAAATGAAACCGCAATGAAATACTTACCAGAATGACTAAACTTAAAAAAATTGGCACTATCGATACTGGCAAAGATGTAGGCCAATGGGGACTCGAAAATTTAGTACAACCATTTTGGAAAATAGTTTATCATTATCTCCTAAAATTGAAGATAATCATGTCCCATCACTTATCAATTCCACCAAAATATGCATGCAAAAATGTTATAAAAATGTTGTTTTTAATAGGCAATAATGGAAAGTCCAATAGTAGAATAGATAAGTTGCAACATATTTATAACAGAATACAAGAGAGCAATAAAAAATAAATGAACTATAACTTTGGTGACTCCCAAAAGGTAATGATGTGTCAAAGAAGGCACACACACACACACACACACACACACACACATCAACACATATGTAAAATTTATTTATACAATGTCTAAATAAATAAATAAATAAACAAACAAACCAAACTAAATCTTAGCAGCTTGGATAAAAACATTTTCAAGTGGCAAAATAGAAAGTAAAACAAAGATGTTATTACAATAAAGTTAGGATAGTGGTTACCCTTGTGGGGAGAAAGGAGTTGGTGATTGGCAAGTGGCAAAAAGGGGGTTCCTGGGATGCTGGTGATGCTCTATTTCTTGACTTGGGTGGTAGTTATATTTGCTTTATGATAAAATATTGAAGTGTACATTTTTGTCATGTGCAGTTTTATGTATATAATATCCCAAAATTTTTACAATGCTAAATTAACAACACAACAACAACAACAAAAACAGACTTCCTGGGCAGGCTTCCATGACTTATGTTTGAGTAATGCTGACAATGAGAGGCTGCTAGTCAAACACCAGTCACCCATTGCCAAAACTAGGTTCACTAGAGAATCGACTTAAAAGTGTTTTTTTTCACATGTGCTGATAGTTGTCCAGTACAATAACCCAAGCCAGGGCAGGAACCCCTGTGTTTTTACTCATCATTCATTCCAACCAATTCATTCATCAAACATGCAGCTGTCCTGATGCAGCACAGGTGGTAGCGGGGAGGAAGAGCGAGGAAGGGGGTGGGAAGAGAACAAAGTTAATATTAAAAATTGTGTGGAGTGAATGAACAAGTGCTATTGTTTCTTTGTCAAGAAGCTAGATAAGAATATTATAGGAAAAAGACCAGCTGAAAAGCCACCTCTATGGAAGGTACCTCCTTGAATGCCTTAAAAGGAAGGTTAAACAGCAGCCCAGCAAGATGTTATACAGGATGGGGCAAAAGTAGGTTTACAGTTGTGAATACACAAAACACAGAGTTTATTCTTCTATTATTATTTATTAATTACTAGTGACCTCATGCACGAAATTTGTGCACATTAAAAGGGAATTAATTAGAGGAAATATTTTAATATTGCTATTTGCCCTTTCTCTATAATAGAAGTGTCAGAGATGAAAGAAAATTAGTAAAATGTATATGAAGATCTTCCTCCTGTCAGAGTCTGGGGCATGCCATGGGAACCAGAGTCAAGTCCCCACCCACCCACATGCGCCTCAAAATCATGTGAGAACCGGCCAGCCCCACCCCCATTGGGCTATATCCAGACCTGGCCAGCTCTACCCCCATCAAGCCCTGCCGGGTTGGGGGCACGGCCTCAGGTCCCCTGGCCCGGTGCTGGGGGGGCGGGGGTGCAGCCTGAGGTCCCCTGTCAAGCCCTGCTGGGCAAGGGATGTGCCCTGAGGTCCCCTGTCAAGCCCTGCCAGGTATGGGATGCGGCCTGAGGTCTCCCAACCTGGTGCTGGGGTGGGGGGCGTGGCCTGAGATCCCCTGTCCAGCTCCACCAGGCAGGGGGCGCAGCCTCAGGTCACCTTCCCCAGCCCAGCGCCACACAGCCTCAGGTCCCTGCTGATTGCTCATTACGGGAACACAGCCTCCACAATGGGTACAGCCGTCTTGTGTTACGGAATTCCTACCTCCTCCACTGTGGGCGCAACCATCTTGTTATGGCATGATGGTCAATTTGCATATTCCCTCTTTATTAGATAGAATTGTATTATTTCACATATGAACAGCTGAAAACCTACTTTTGCTTCATCTTATACTGTGTTTCCCCAAAAATAAGACAGTGTCTTATATTAATTTGTGCCCCCAAAGACACGCTAGGTCTTATTTTCAGGGGATGTCTTATTTTTCCATGAAGAAGAATACGGTACACATTTATTGTTAAATGAAAATAAAGGAAATTTATTACCTGTATACGGTACGGTAGTACGGTAGTTGTCAACACAAACCAGACAAACTGTGAATCCTACAGTATCAAGAATTTACTCATTTATTCAATGACAATCATGTCATCATCTTCTGGAACATCATCATAACAATCCAATTCCTGAATTTCCTGGTGAATTTCTTGTGACTCCATTTCTTTCAGAATCAGTGGACCAAATCTCTCATGTTTAGCAATAGCACTGTCTTTAAATGAGTACTTCTTGTCAAGGTAGCCTGCTCGCAGTGCATTTGCAATGCAACTGTCAGTGATTTTCTCCCATGAATTCTTCACCCAAGTCACAACTTCTTGCAGTTTAGGTTTCACAAAGTTTCCACTCTGATTTCTCTCCATTCTATTTTCAATGTAGTCATTAATTTGCATGTGCAAATTGTCTTTGAATGGCTTGTTTATTGCAATATCAAGAGTCTGGAGATAGGCCGTCATTCCTGCGGGAATCATTATCTGATCTATTTTTCTTTCGTGAAGAAATGTCTTCATGTCTTTAGCGCGGTGAGTGCTGGCTGCATCCCAGACTAGCAGGCCTCTTTGGCTCCCTCGCATAACAAGCGGCAGCATTAAATCAACCCACTTCCTTATAACTGCTTGTGTGGCCCAGGCTTTTTCAGTTTCAAGAATAAAAACGCCCAAAACACGTTCAATCTTTTCCTTCTTGCCCTTAGAAATGATTAAAGATGGGATTTTAGTGCCATCCAGACGAATTGCCAAAATACAGGAAACATGTGCACTTTCCTAAGCAGTGGAGGGAATGTATGCTAAGGAGGCACCCCACTGTTCAATTGTTGTTTGAGATGATTGGCCCATAAACACTGCAGTTTCATCCATAGCAATCATGTTGAAAAGATTGTATTTAGAGAAGTCAGCATCATCAATAAAGGACTTGAATGCAAGTGCTCGCTTAATAACTTGAGTATCTTCCAACCTAAACAATGTTGTAGATCTTCTTAAAGACAGTTCACTTCGCTGAAGGAAATTATCCAGCCAGTGTTGTGATGCTTTGAAGTCTTCGGGGGCTATGTCAAACTGTGGTGCCATTGCAAGGGCAAATTCTTGAATCTGAGCCCTATTCACAACCAAAGCCTTTGCTCTCCTGTCAACAACCCATTCACAGATCAGGTCTTCCAGCTCGGAAAATAATGGTTGCCGACCTGATCCACACTTGCGCTTTTTAGCATTTCCCTTGTCCACTTGTTCAGTGGGGTTACCATACTCTGCTCGCCATTTTCGGACCAATCAGATACTCAACATCTTCTCTTTGCAGAAAGCAGTAAGATTTTGGCCCCAAGAGTCTTCCACGATTCCTTTCTTGTACTCCACGGAGTAGCTTTTTCTTTTTGCGCTCATTTCTAGGGGTAAAAAAAAAGGAATTGGGGTATCAAGGTGGGGGGAGGGGGATCACTCAAAATGACACAGGAGGGATCAGAGGGGGGAATCAAAATAGCACAGGAGAAACAGAGGGGGGATTACCATTTTAGTAACCCCTTTTGATCCTCCTGTGTCATTTTGATTGTCCCCTCTGATCCTCCTGTGTCATTTTGATTGTCCCCTCTGATCCTCCTGTGTCATTTTAAGTGATCCCCCTCCCCCCACCCCTGTGCCACTGAATACCTTCACCAGTATCCCCCCTACCCCTTTATCAGACATTTACTCCCTGGGGCCTGCCTGGGGACTGTCACTGGGCTTGCTGGGGCCTGGATCTGGGCTGGAGCAGGGTCTGCCACTGACTGAGAACCTTCAGTCATCATGAAGGCGGCCGCGAGCATCAGGTAGTGTCACCAGAGACAGACCAGCATTCACCACCTTCGCCGCGTCCTGTCCACTCTAATCCTCCTGTTCTTCTACACGCATCTGCGAACGTCTCCTCCTCTCTCCCGCCCCGTGCTCACCGCTCACTCCAACCTCCGCTCCGCCTCCACACAGCAGTGACGTCAGGACTCCGCGTAACGTCACTGGTTGCTAGACGCCAGTTTACGGTAAATTAATTTTCATTCTGAGACAGAGCCTGGGGGCCTTATTTTCGGGGGATGCCTTATATTTCACCCAGAAGGAAACCTGCAAGTAGGTCTTATTTTCGGAGGATGTCTTATTTTCGGGGAACACTCTCTCTCTCTCTCTCTCTCTCTATATATATATATATATATATCAAGATGGGTCCTTTCAAAGAACTACATGTTTTATATTGTTGGAATCACCAAAGCAATGTTTTATCTATAGGCTTCTGTTTTTATGTTCAGGATTTATTTTATACAGCAAATTTTTAGTTAATTTCAACAATTCTAATCACCAAGTTGTTCATGAGTGCCTATTCATGCCAGGCTCTGCTCTAGGCACAAGATACAAAAGTGAAGGTGCCATATTGAGATATGAATACCCCAGGACTCAAGGAGCCTACAGGTTTGGGTGCCTATAGGCTTTGGTGACTGCCATGGTTGACATGAGGTTCTTTTGAAGTGGAATGGTCTTGGGTGGGAATGTCACATCAGATGATGTGTCTAGTGCAGCCTTGGGCAAACTACGGCCTGCGGGCTGGATCCGGCTGTTCTATCCAGTTCTCTTGCTCTCCCCTCCGCTCCTTTACTTTGAATTTATATTAGTTCACACAAACACTCCATCCATGCTTTTGTTCCAGCCCTCTGGTCCAGTTTAAGAACCCATTGTGGCCCTCGAGTCTAAAAGTTTGCCCACCCCTGGTCTAGTGTCAAACTAGATCACAAATTCAAAAAAACTTGGTATGAGGTGAGACCTATTCACATATAATGAGGAGCCCCTCAGTTGGCCTTCTAGATAGAATAGACTCCTCAAAAAACTTCTGGCCATATTGTTTTTTCATTACTTATACCAAGCCTTAGTGAGCACCAACTACATCAGTGTTTATTATCCCAGTGGCTGCAAGTGCTGATGGCTCCAGCAAGAACATTTTTCCTTCAGAGCCAGTGTCTTGGGACAAATGATAAAGATCTTGTGTAGGTCTATGGTTCTTACTCAGGGTCACATGCGCCGTAGGTGGCAGATAAAAGGTCAACTAATGTGAGTGCCTCTATCACATCCCTTGGTGGATGTACACATACACATCAGCTTTTGGGGGCAGGCTCCCTCTCCCCGCTACCTCCAGCCACCAGCTTCTTCCCTCACCTGCATCTAGTGTGATGGCACTGCTGTTCCTGAGTTCAGCATGAGCCTAATCCAGTAGAGCCTAATCCAAGGGCGAGGAAGAGAGTGGGAGGCTTTCCCTGATTGGAGTGGGGGCAGTTGGTGAACACTGAGGTAAACTTCTGATCCCAAATTGGGGGGAAGTGTGCCCTATGGGTGGTTTAGCAATCCCACTCTGAGAAAAAGTGCTCAGCTAATTGATGACAAGACATACTTATCAAAGAACCTGCTAGTTTACAGAAAGTTTGATTCAATAAAAACAAAGCAAGACAGACAGAAGATGGCGGCGGGCAGGACAGAGGTGAAGGAGAGGGTGTGAGTGAATGAGGGGATGGATGAAAGGAGAGTGTGTGGATGTGTGTGGTGAGTGTATAAGTGAGTGAGGGACAGTTAAATCCCTGCAGGAGAAGCAGGGGCTGGCAGACCAGGCTCTCCTGGACAGGGAGCACCTACCACCACTGCGGGCACTCCCCAGGCTGCGGGACTCGGGCACGGAGCCACACCATCTTGAAGGGGAGAGCAGCCTCTTCTAGACAGCCACTCCAGCCAAAATCCTGCTGCTCCTCCCACAGACCCGCGGACCCTAGGACCTCCACCTCCAAGGGTGCACCGCTACCACAGCAGTAAGTGCAACTTCCCCCTCCCCAGCGGCTGAACTCCTGATGCTACAGTTGCACTTTTCCAGTGCCACATTCGTGCTTTTCAATCACACTGGCTGCCTGAGCCCACCACCCCACAGGCCGCTAGTGGGTGCCGCTACTGGGCACACTCATCCAAACAAGGGCCCACTCCCCTGCTAGTAGAAATTCTGAACTCCCCCTTCCTGGATACCTCCCCACAGTCACCTCGGTCACGTGGATTCAGCGCCAGGGCCCCTCTGAGTGATTGAACGCACAGCCACTGGGCATGCACAAACCCAACCAAGGGCACAAGCCCCAGCAGTAGAAATATGGACTTCCCCCACTCCTGGCTGCCTGCCCACAGACACCTCAATCATGCGGCTTTGGTGCAAGGGCCTCTCTGAGTGCACCACCCTGGCTATCGGCCCCAGGGTAACCCTGTGAATCATCACTGGGCACTCGCAAATTCAACCAAGGGCGCAGCAGCCAAAACTGAGTTTCCCGACGACATCACAGCTGCCAACCTCTGGACACCACAGTCGTACTTTTCCAGTGCGCAGGCCTCCTGAGCCCAAGGCCATAAAGGCGGCTCCTGGGTGCCTCTGTGAGCCCCCGCTGGGCATGCGTGATTTCAACCAAGGGCACAAGGCAGCAAAAATTGGGACATCCCCCTCCACAGCTGTTGACCTCTGGACACCACAGTTGTGCCTTTCCAGCATGCAGGCCTATAGTCAGCTCTTGGGTGCCTCCTTGAGCCCCAGCTGGGCGTGCTTGTATCCAAACAAGGGCACATGGCCCTGGCAGTAGAAATTTGGACTTCCCCCTTCCCAGCTGCCTACTCACAGATACCGCGGTTGTGTGGTTTCAGCACGCAGGACCCCTGAAGACACCACCCCAGCAGGCGACACCTGGGTGCCTCTGTGAGCAGCCCTTAGGCACACATGTATCCAACCAAGGGCTCAAGGCCCCGCAGCAGAAACTTGGACTTCCCCCTCCTCAGCTGCCGACCTCTGGTCACTGCAGTTGCACCAATCCAGTGTGCAAGCCCCCTGAGCCCACTGCCCTGACAGGCAGCCCCTGGGTGCTTCTCTGAAATGCCGTAAGGCACAACCCCGGCTGCTGGCATCCAGTCCCTGCAGTAGTGCCACTCTGGCACAAGGGCCTCCTGAGCCCACTTCCCCAGCAGACGGCTCCTGGGCACTTCTGTAAGCAGCCATTGGGCATGTGTATCCAACTAAGGGCACACATCCCCTGAAGCAGAAACTGGGACTTCTCCCTCCACGGGGCCAGTAAAGATAAATATCACATGATCTCACTCATTTGCGGATTATAATGAACAACATAAGCTGATGAACAAAAACAGATCCAGAGACAGAGAAGCATCGATCAGATGCTCAAACCTCAGAGGGAAGGTAGGGGAGGGTGGGAGCAAGGGGGAGAGATCAACCAAAAAACTTGTATGCATGCATATAAGCATAACCAATGGACAGAGACACCAGGGGCGGGTGAGGGCATGAATAGGAGTGGGATGGAGGGGGCAATGGGCGGGATAAAGACACATATGTAATACCTTAATCAATAAAATAAATAAATAATTTTTTAAAAAGTTATTTGTGCAATCATCAAAGTAAGGATACTTTACACAAATTACCTGTTGCTACACTGCCAGCCTCTCCACTCCAATTGCAAAAGCAAACATCTCTCTACCTTCTCAAAAACAGAAAGGAAGTTCTCCCTCTCCAGGGATCACCCCAATAATGGGAAAGACGCACAGCTCATCTGGTGGTTGCCCCCTTATTATAACATCTTCCCTCAAATAGGCAGACATCCACCACTACTTTCAACCCTAAAGGAAACTTTGGCCCAACAGCTCACATGAGGCATTGTACTGCAGAAAAAGGAGTTCCTCCAGTCTTCTCAGCCAAATAAGAAGGCTTTGCCTTCTTATTCTCAAGAAGCTGGAAGGGAGCAGGAAAGTGGGAGCTTACAATTCCTCAGGAGTATTTCAAGGGGGAGGGATTAAGTGTGGGCATGTACAAAGCATGCGCATGTATAACAGTCATGCTACTAGAAGAGATCAAGTAAGAATTTGGGCACAAGAGAATTTTCTCCTTATTCTAATTAGGTTCTCAGGTTTTATTTCTCTATTTTTTCTCCTATTTTTCCCTTTACATGAACCAAAAAAGAGAATGACATTGAGCATGTGTTTGTAAAGAGACTTCTCTAATATTCCCACCTCCTTGAAGATGCAGCACGAAGAGAAAGGAAGTGGGTTTACTTCATTCTAGATCTTGAAAAAATCCGGTCCCTTCATATATCCTGAGCAGATGTGAATGGTAATAGTGTCAGCATCCTGACTAAGATTCCACCAGTTTCCTCTGATGCAGCCAACCTCCCACCACACACCCATCCTCAACTAAACCAGACCTGAAACTCAGAAAGCCTAATCATTCCTGCATTTCAATATATTTGTAAGCCATCTAGGGACTTTATTTCCTTCCTCAAAAAAAATGAGACTCTACATTTATTTTGTGAGGAGCCAGAAGGAAAAAGAAGAGTATCTTTTCAGTTCCCCTGCAGTCTGTGGGCTAACCCCAAAACTGAATATACATGGTCACAACTATTTAAAAATTGCACTGTTACACTTGTAAGAGTCAACAGCTCTATTCATTTCTTTCTTGCCCTTCAATATGAAATGAAAATAAACAGTGAGGGTGGCTTTGTGTTGGCTTGTTTAAACACCAGTCTCTCCTATTAAAAATACTGTGTTAGTATGAAATTTTCCTGACACGATTCTGAACCCCAGTGTATACCCTACTGGTTCTGTACACCAGAAGCTACAGTCCTCTGCCAAGAGCTATTAATCAGAAAAAGAGACGGATGCACAGGATTCTGAAAATGGTGTGGAGACTCTGCTTCTTTGCAGAGAGGCTCTCCTCCTCTGCCCATTTTGGTCCAGGTTGCAGCTGAGGATGTAGGACCCCAAGCATAGCACATTCCCATCCCATAGGGGCCATGGAAGGACAATAGCATTCAGGGAAGTATTGTGGCATTCTGAATCCCTGGTGACATAATTGGGTGTCACCACAGCCTGTGGATTACAGAGAAGGGAATAAGGGGCATAAAATGTGTTTACACTCATCTAAGACTACACAAACTCCGGGGATCCACAATCCCTAGAGGCATCTGCACCTTTTTGGGCAAGTGCTTGGCAACACCATCTTGGTCAAAGCCAACTTACTCCTGGCACCTTTCCAATAAGCCCGGACTGTTTTCCTGTCCACTCTTTATGCTTTGATGACATTTCAAAGGCAAAGGAAAGGAAATGGCCTTAGAAGGTAAAAAGGCTACTTTAGTTCACAGACTTGACATTTTAAAAGAAGGCTAAAGTGAATTATTTTATGGTCTTAGATTTAATTTGTGCCATCCATAACCAAACATTTTCAAGAGTTAGTGGGTATAATGAAATGAAAATTATCATATACTGTCAACCGACAGGCCACATAAAGAAAGCTGAGAAAGAGAAGAGTTAGAAAATATCAAACAAAATATAGTTAAGCCATCCTTCTAATCTTTTTTTGCTTTATACCTGGGATAGGATGCAGGGAGATTTGATGTTAGCTTTTGGTTTTTTGCTTGAAACAAGCACATTTCATCTTTGAGCTGGGCTGTGCCAGTTAGTGACATAATGTCCACACAGTAACATGATACGGTAAGCACAAATGCAGTGCAGAGACCAGACTGTGGCCTGGGAAAGACAAGCTCTGTCCGTATATCAACTCGAATGGCCTGGAACTCAGAGAGTGAGTATTTTGAAGCAATCACACATGAATTCACCTTCAGAAGATTAGAGGCTGATGTCACCAGGAGAGTGAAGTCATCAGAAATGACCTAAACTGATGGGATGTTGCCAGAACAAAGCCACACTTTGCAGACACACAGTTTAACTCCTTCTGGGCTTGAGATTTCTGAGTCTTTTCTTTTTTGTGTGTACATGCAAGGAGCTTTCAACAGAAACAACAAAGCCAACATGACTCCTATTTTCCTTGGCATCAGCCTGTTACTTGATGGAAGAGGCTTTAAAATAAATAAGTTCCACTAACCAAATGCTGTAGAGGTAAGCCCTTATCTTCTCATCCAAGAGTTCTCTCCTGTCTTCATAGAAACCCAGAGGAACAGTATTATAGGCTTTTAATAAATAGCAATCGAACTGGAGAGAATAGAATTATTAGCAATAGCAGGTCCCCAGAGTGGAATAGTTGGGTTCCTGGAAAGATGATAGGATAACACTACCAAAAACAAAACAAAACAAACAAAAAAAAACACAACAACAACAAAAAATGAACAAACAAACAAAAAACAGGCCCTTTGAAAGGCAGTTGGCTGCCCCCATGGAGTTACTTAGCAGCCAGGAGCTATCTTTTTCTGCTTGTTACCTTCATTCTTGGGAGCCAGTGCCACTTACTTTTTTCACCTGCTTCTTGGCTACTGGCGATGCCAATAGGCTAGTCATCCCTTACTTGGGTCAAGTAATAGCAACATAATTTCAAAAGTTAAAAGAGGATTGAACACAGGAAATACTTTCAGATAACTGTATTCCCTTCTAGGCAGTGGCTATATTAACATGGAGTCATCAAACCAGACTACAGAATATCCTTCTGGAGGTTCTGTTAGAGACAGGAATGAACCTCGCATCTGGAATCAAGATAATCAAGTGGAGCACAGTGGACAAAAGCACCCTACAAGCTCACAAGTACTATTCACTCAAGAGTATTTTGATTTCATGATGGTCCCCTACAAATCAAGGATAAAGGAGGCACCATCAAAAAGTATAACTTTAATGAATAGGTGAGGTGGGAGGCTGGCTGCCTACGTGGAGTGATGGAAATTATGCACAGAAGTTCTCCTGCCTCTATATGCCTGTCATGTGTCTAAAAATCCACCCTCAAACAACTTGCCTTCAGTCTTTTCACATTTTCTCATTATAACCCAGGTAAAGAATACATTTTTATAGCACTGTTCAGTATTGTCTCATACATATACAACTGAAACAAAAGTTTTGCCAAAATAACACTTTCCCTCCTGCCTAAGATGTGCTTCTGACTGTATAACGCTTCCACTTTTCACCCATTCCCAAACTCATCCACAATCCCAGAAAGATAATATACCCTTCTGGATAGAATCTAATGGAAATCATTGTGCATTGTTTAACTGAAGCCAGTACAAACCAGTGAACCAAAGATCAAAAGGATAATGACCAATGAATGCACTGAAACCATATGAAGCTGAGACTGAAGTGGGCTAATTTTCTGGATATGAGTAAAATCCATATGAGTACACTCTTGTAAAGTAAATGAAGGCTCTGTTAGACACAGGAATGAACCTAGCTTCATTCTCTCATGTCAGAGTATTTATGACAAATCATTCAGAGCTATTGGCATTGGAAGCTAGGATTGGCTTTCAGTGCCATTAAAACACCAAGAGATTGAGGATGACTCTATCTTGGACTCCTGGATGAACTAATGTGACAAAACATTTCCAGATATTGGGTCAATTTTTAAAATACAAATATTACTGAGCCCTTATAGGCTAGCCTCTATAATAAATTTGTGGAGCCTTTTACTTGGTTGAATAGTTCAGATGTTTGATTGAACTAACAGAACTCAGAGTTGTGGTTATGCTTATTACCATAACCCTGAACCTGAACAGTCTTCAAGACCCTGCAATAATTTGTGGGTTTTTAAAATATTGTTCAGTTCTGTTCAACATTTATTGTACTACAACAAAATGTTGATCCTTTGGATGTACTTTATTAAAGTATCAATAACTTTTAAATATTCAAATTAACATCTAAAAAAATGCATTGTCTGATCAGCGAGGTAATCCATGTGTCTTAAAAGGGGAACTAGAGGAGAGACAAAATGGCAGCAGAATAGACAGACGTGTCCTGAGCCTTGTCCCGGAGCAAATAGAGGGAGCAGCTGAAACGAGTGGAATCCAGCCCGTATTGGTGAAGGAGGCGCAGGTGGTGAGACAGTTTGCAGCTGGGAAGGGCAGAAATCCCTCCGATAAAGGTAAAATCAAAAATCTAGGCAGTAGAATCTGCCAGACCTCTGTTCCCAGAAGGTTGGTTGGGGAGAAACTACATGGCGCCAAGCCGCGTCCCTGAGGACAGGCAAAGCGTCTGACTGGAAAAAAAAAAAAGGGGGGGGGGGGTCCACGGGACTGCGGGAAGTAGGGGATTGTAGACCTTGGAGTCTGGATTTGGGATCTGAGCTCAAAGGCAGCCCTGTAGAGCTGCTAGACCGCACAGTGCCGGCAAGAGAGGAACTTGCAGAGACGCGGTCCCTCCTCGCGCTGGGGCCTGCGCCTTTCTACACTGAACCTAGTTTGTAGGATCTTTAGGATAAAGACACTTACCTGTGGCAGAGGTGCAGAAGAAGGGGTGAGCTTGTGGAATCTGGGGAGTGTAGGCAGCGGACAGTCCAGGAGAGGTGGAAGCGAGTCTGGTGCTGAGTCATATCTAAGCCCGGTTGCCATTTTCTCCTGAGAGATAGCCCCTCCCTCCAGTCTCCAGGCAACCAATATAGCCACACCAGATCCCACCCTGAATAACACCATGGAATCTGAATACTCCCTGAGGCTATAGGATCTGCCCTAAAGAGAAATCTTTAGAAGCTAGGAACCTCAATTACAAGGCTACACCACCAGGGCCCTTCAGAGGGCTTCAGTGTGCCTCCGTGGCGAACTTACTGTGGGTGCTCCTGTGAGCCGCCACTGGGAGTAAGCGCCTATCCACCACAGGTGCAGCAGCGAAAGCTGAGTCTACCCACCCCATAATTACAGAACTCTGGGCATCACAGTCACACCTGTCCAGAGGGCAGGCCCCCTGAGCCACATCACCCCAACAGACAGTTCCTTGGTGCCACTGTGAGTCCCCACTGGGCACGTGTGATTTCAATTAGGGGTGCAAGACAGCAAAAATTGGGATACTCCCCTCCACGGCTGCTGACTTCTAGACATAGCAGTTGTGCCTCTCAGGCTTGCAGGCTTATATCAAGAGAACCCAAATAGCTCAAGTAGGGAGCTACACTAGATTACCAAGCCCAGGAGAACTGAGAGATTACACCAGTAGCACCATCACCAAAAGAACCTGGGTAGCAAAGCAATTGGATCTACAATTAAAACATTACAGGAAAACATGGGGAGACACAAAAGCAACTCCCAAAGGAAAGAAAAAGAGGAATCACCAGAAAGGGAGTTAAATGAAATTGAAGCTAGCAGCTTAACAGAGAAAGAATTCAGAGTAATGGTTATAAGGATGTTTAAACGGATGGATGACAAATACACACAACTCAATGACAAATACACACAACTCAATGAGAACTATAAGGAGCTGAATGAGAATGTCACCAACATGAAAAGAAACCAAGAGGAGATGAAGAACGATATAGCTGCAATAAAGAACACATTAGAAGGCTTAAACAGTAGACTAGAAGAGGCTGAGGACCGCATCAGTGAATTAGAAGACAAGGTAGGAAAAAACACACAAACACAGCAGCAACTGGAAAGAAGACTTAAAAAGCAAGAGGAGAGCCTAAGGGAGCTGTGGGACAACACAAAACGAAACAATATTAGAATAATAGGGATACCAGAAGGAGAGGAAGAGAAGCAAGAAATAGAAAACCTGTTTGAAGAAATAATGACAGAAAACTTCCCTGATATTGGCAAGAAAAAACCATGCAAGTCCAAGAAGTACATAGAGTCCCAAACAAGTTGAACCCCAAAAGACCAACACCAAGACACATCATAATTAAATTGGCGAACACCAATGACAAAGTAAGAATCTTAAAGGCTGCCAGAGAGAGACAGAAAGTTACCTACAAGGGATCTCCTATTAGAATATCAACTGATTTCTCAACAGAAACACACCAGGCCAGAAGGGAATGGAATGAAATATACAAAGTGATGCAAAGCAAGGGTCTGAATCCAAGAATACTATACCCAGCAAGGCTATCATTCAAAATTGAAGGTGGAATCAGGAGCTTCACAGACAAAAAAGGGCTAAGAGAGTTTATCACTACCAAGCCAGCAATGCAAGAAATGCTAAAGGGACTGCTGTAAAAAGAAGAAAGAGAAAGGCAAAAAGAAACACAAACACTAAGGAAAAATATGACAACAAACATGTACTTGTCAATAATAACATTAAACGTAAATGGATTAAATGCACCAATCAAAAGACATAGGGTAGCTGAATGGATAAGAAAACATGACCCATATATTTGCTGTCTGCAAGAGACCCACCTCAGGACAAAGGATTCACACAGACTGAGAGTGAAGGGATGGAAAAACATTTTTCAGGCAAATGGAAATGAGAAAAAAGCTGGGGTTGCGATACTTATATCTGATAAAATAGACCTCAAAGTAAAGGCCATAACAAGAGATAAGGAAGGCCACTACATAATACTAAAGGGAGCAATTCAACAAGAAGATATAACTCTGGTAAACATATATGCACCCAATGCAGGAGCGCCCAAATACATAAAAAAACTCCTGGAAGACATCAAGGGAGAGATTGACAACAATACAATTATAGTAGGAGACTTTAATACACCACTGACATCACTGGATAAATCCTCTAGACAAAAAATCAGCAAAGAAACAGCAATTCTAAATGATGCACTAGATCAAATGGACCTAATTGACATCTTCAGAGCATTTTACCCCAAAGCCACGGAATATACGTTCTTCTCAAGTGCACATGGGACATTTTCAAAAATAGACCACATACTGGGTCACAAGCAAAGTCTCCCCAAATTTAAAAAGATTGAAATCATATCAAGCATTTTCTCAGACCACAATGGCATACTATTAGAAATAAACTATAATAAAAACATTCCAAAAAATTCAAACACTTGGAAGCTGAATAGCATGATATTAAATAATGATTGGGTGAGCAACGAAATCAAAGAAGAAATTAAAAACATCCTGGAGACTAATGACAATAAAAACACAACAACACAATTGCTATGGGACACAATGAAAGCAGTCCTGAGAGGGAAGTTTATAGCTCTACAGGCCTACCTCAAAAAACAAGAAAAAATGCTAATAAATGATCTAACTCAACAACTCAAAGAATTAGAAAGAGAGCAACAAGAAAAGCCCACAGTGAGCAGAAGGAAGGACATAATAAAGATCAGAGCAGAAATGAATGACATAGAGACCAAAAAAACAATACAAAAGATCAACAAAACCAGGAGCTGGTTCTTCGAAAGCATAAACAAGATTGATGAACCTCTAGCCAGGCTTACCAAGAAGCAAAGAGAGAGGACCCAAATAAACAAAATCAGAAATGAAAGAGGTGAAATAACAACAGACCCCACAGAAATACAAAGGATTGTTAAAAAATACTATGAACAACTCTATTCTAACAAACTACACAACCTGGAGGAAATGGACACATTCCTAGAAAAATACAACCTTCCAAAACTCACTCAGGAAGAATCTAAAAATCTCAATAGGCCGATAACTATGGTAGAAATTGAAGCAGTCATCAAAAAGCTCCCAGCGAACAAAAGCCCGGGGCCAGATGGCTTCACAGGGGAGTTTTACCAAACATTCAAGGAAGAACTGAAACCTATCCTCCTCAGACTATTTCAGAAAATTCAAGAGGAAGGAACACTTCCAAGCTCCTTCTATGAAGCCAGTATCACCCTAATACCAAAACCAGATAAAGATAACACAATGAAAGAGAATTACAGGCCAATTTCCCTCATGAATATAGATGCCAAAATCCTCAACAAAATTCTAGCAAATCAAATCCAACAGTACATCAGAAAGATCATACTCCATGACCAAGTAGGATTTATCCCGGGGATGCAAGGATGGTACAATATTCACAAATCAATAAACGTGATACATCACATAAATAAATTGAGAGATAAAAACCACATAGTCATATCAATTGATGCAGAAAAAGCATTTGACAAAATCCAACACCCTTTCTTGATAAAAAACTCTCAGCAAGGTGGGAATAGAAGGATCATACCTGAACATAATAAAAGCCATATATGACAAACCCATAGCCAACATCATACTCAATGGGCAAAAACTAAAACCATTTCCCCTAAGAACAGGAACAAGACAGGGATGCCCACTCTCACCACTCCTGTTCAATATAGTGCTGGAAGTACTAGCCATTGCAATCAGACAAGAAGAAGAAATAAAAGGCATCCAAATTGGAAAAGAAGAAGTAAAACTGTCCTTATTCGCAGATGACATGATACTGTACATAGAAAACCCTAAAGACTCCATCAAAAAATTACTAGACTTAATAAATGAATTCGGCAATGTAGCAGGATACAAAATTAACGCCAAGAAATCTATGGCATTTCTATATACCAATAATGATCTTACAGAAAGAGAGACTAAAAAAGCAATCCCATTTACCATCGCACCAAAAAAATTAAGATACCTAGGAATAAACTTAACTAAGGAGGTAAAAGACCTATACGTGGAAAACTACAGGACACTGAAAAAAGAGATAGAGGAAGACATAAACAGATGGAAGAACATACCATGTTCATGGATTGGTAGAATCAACATCATCAAAATGTCCATACTACCCAAAGCAATCTATAAATTCAATGCACTGCCCATTAAAATACCAAAGACATATTTCACAGACCTAGAACGAACTTTCCAAAAATTTATCTGGAATAAAAAAAGACCCCGAATAGCTGCAGCAATCCTGAGAAAGAAGAAAAAAGTAGGTGGGATCTCAACACCAGATATCAAGCTGTATTACAAAGCCACTGTTCTTAAAACAGCCTGGTACTGGCACAAAAACAGACATATAGATCAATGGAATAGAATAGAGAACCCAGAAATTGACCCAAATCTCTATGCTCAATTAATTTTTGACAAAGGAGGCACGAACATACAATGGAGTCAAGACAGTCTCTTCAACAAATGGTGTTGGGAAAATTGGACAGACACATGCAAAAAAATGAAGCTAGATCACCAACTTACACCATACACAAAAATAAACTCAAAATGGATAAAGGACTTAAACATAAGACGGGAAACCATAAAAATACTAGAGGAATCCACAGGCAGAAAAATCTCAGACATATGCCAAAGGAACTTCTTCACTGATACTGCTCCTAGGGCAATGGAAGCCAAAGAGAAAATAAACAAATGGGACTACATCAAAATAAAAAGCTTTTGCACAGCAAATGAAACCATCAATAAAACAACAAGAAAGCCCACTGCATGGGAGAACATATTTGCCAATGATATCAACGATAAGGGTTTAATCTCCAACATTTATAGGGAACTCATGCAACTCAACAAAAAGAAGATAAACAACCCAATCAAAAAATGGGCAACTGATCTAAATAGACACTTTTCGAAAGAAGACAGAAGGAAGGCCAAGAGACATATGAAAACCTGCTCAAAGTCGCTAATCATCAGAGAGATGCAAATCAAAACAACAATGCGGTACCATCTCACACCTGTCAGAATGGCTATCATCAACAAATCAACATGACAAGTGCTGGCGCTGATGTGGAGAAAAAGGAACCCTCGTGCACTGCTGGTGGGAATGCAGAGTGGTGCAGCCACTGTGGAGAACAGTATGGAGTTTCCTCAAAAAACTAAAAATGGAACTCCCTTTTGACCCAGTGATCCCACTTCTAGGAATATATCCCAAGAAATAGAAACACGAATCAGAAAGGATATATGCACCCCTATGTTCATAGCAGCACAATTCACCATAGCTAAGATTTGGAAACAGCCTAAATGCCCATTAGCAGATGAGTGGATTAAAAAACTGTGGTATATCTACACAATGGAATACTACGCTGCGGTAAAAAAGAAGGAGTTCCTACCATTTGCAACAACATGGATGGAGATGGAGAGTATTATGTTAAGTGAAATAAGCCAGGCAGAGAAAGATAAGTATCACATGATCTCACTCATTTGTGGAATATAATGAACGGCATAACTGATGAACAAGAACAAATCCAGAGACAGAGAAACGTCAAACAGCACGTCATACCACAGGGAAGGTAGGGGAGGGTGGGGGTAAAGGGGAGAGACCCACCAAGGGACTTGTGTGCATGCATATGAGCCTAATCAATGGACACAGACAACAAGGAGGTGGGACATAAGTAGGGGGTGGGGGGTTATGGGGAAATAATTTGTGTTTTTGCCTTCCTGACAAAATTTATATAAGGTTACAAAAAGAAATTGACAGCCAGTTTGAAATTTAATAGCCATGGCCTAGAGCAAAGAATATCCTTACATGATATTATTCTACAATGTTATTAAAATTTTAGATATTTTACAACAGCATATTGTACAATTATCCCAAATAAACTTACAAACTAATTCTTGGAATGTTTGGCAGCAATTTAAAAAAAAAAAAAAAAAAAAAAAAAAAAGGACATGAAAGGATATAATCCCTTTCAGAAGGAATTAAGGCATTGGGAAGGCACTTGAGCATTCTATATTGGCCCCTCTTGCCTTTTGTGCCAAGAGGGACCCTCTTCTCACAATCCAATTGCTCTCAGCTGTTGCCTGAGCTTTCTGTTCATGCTGAGCATGAAGCCTCATGGTGGCTGGTACCATGGATCTGTCTCTCGCCCAATCGTGTGAGCTGGGCCCTCCCTGGAGAAGAAACCTGAGTTCCCCGAGATATGTGATCAGTGCTGAGGCCCCGCCAGCAGGCCAGGGGATCCCAAGGCAGGTACTGGGCGTGCAGGCCACGGGGGCATAGGCTACCAAGGAGACAGAACTGAACCTCACATCACCCTGCTTGGCCCCGGAGGATGACTGGTTAGCCAGAGATGGGTAAGATTCCTCAGGGAAGGAACAACCTAAGACAGGCACAGTCGCAGAGGGGCCATCAGGAGAGAACTTGGGGATCAACAGAGGTGGGGCACAGACCCTCACCCCCCCAACCTTGCAGGGGCCTAAACCCTCACCCCGTCTGAGGGAGGTCTCCTGCCCCCATGGCTGCTTTGCTTCCCACGCCCAGCTCAGATCGGGACACAGGTGACAGACAGTTACTTGGCCAGCTCAGATTGGGACCCAGGTAACAGACAGAGACTTGGCCGACAGCAGCTGCCCTATATCTAAATCCAGCCTAGCACCAGGAATGCTCAGGGCCTACTCAAGAATGCAAATAATCCTTTCCACTAATATTTACAGGGTAAATTAAGATTGTTGGTAGAGTATTAAATTTGACAGTAAAATAATAATCAAGTTTTCAGATTAATTTAAATAGGCTAATTGAAATAAGTGAATATTCAAGAAAATTTAATTGTACTGGACAAAAAGCTGTTCCTAATGTGGTAACTAAAATTTCTATTGGTAGTTCATCTCATGGTAAAATTCCTGAACATGCAATGAAACTAAAGCAGTCATATTTTTGTCAAAAAACTAAAATTTAAAGTCATCAAGACTGCATTATAAAAGTTACAAAAGCCTCCATTAATCAAAAAAAGGGGGGATAGAAGGGTAATATCATGTAAGGAAAAATATCCTATAACTAAATTACATCTAGAATATTTTTACTTTACAAAATTAGTTTTCATTTGTAATGCTAACAGCAAGACACCCATGAAAAACACACATGGTGTCTAAATAAGACAAAGGAAAATCGTTTGGGCAAAAATAAAAAGGATCCCAAATCAATTATATAGAAAAGATTCCTTTATTAACTTTTGGTCGAGAATATGTTTGTATATTTTCAGAAAACAACTCCAAGACCATGTGGATTCCTGCAACAGAGAGGAATTGACACGTCTGCTCCAACCACGAAGACAAGAGGAGAAACAGTCCAGAGATGGAAGACGCTGATGACGCCTTGCCACGCTAGCAGTCAGCAGCTGTGCGACGCAGCAAGTTGCCTAGGACCAAACCAGAGAGGGTCGGACCTGCATTGCCACCATGTGCCCACCATCCAGATATCATTGCTGACATGTACACATAAGGAACTGTTTGACATTGAAATGGGGACTCAGAACTGTTGGACATGGAAATTGGGTCTCAAACATTTTTTGTTATTATATGTTTATTTCTACTCTGCAGAGGCAAGATTTTTTAAAGGAATGAAATGGGGAAAAAATAGATACAGAGGCAAAGAAGCATTGAACAGACTGTCAAACTACAGTGGGAAGGCAGAGGAGGTTGCGGGGGGGGGGGGGGGGTGGGCTGTAAGAGATCAACCGAAGGACTTGTACGCATGCATTTAAGCATAACCAATGGATAAAAAACACTGGGGGGAGGGGGCAGGTAAAGGCATGTACTGGGGGAAGGGGAGGCTGGGGAAAGGTCAATGGGGAAAAAAAAAAAGGAGACATATGTACTACTATTTGTAATACTTCAAACAATTAAAAAAATAAATTAATTAATTAAAAAAAAAAGTAAAAAAAAAAAGGGGGGGGGAACTAGTTCGGCCAGTGTGGCTCAGTGGTTGAGCTTCGACCTATGAACCAGGTCAGGTTCAATTCTGGTCAGGGCACATGCCCGGGTTGCGGGCTTGATTCCCCAGTGTGGGCCTGCAGGAAGCAACCAATCAATGATTCTCTCTCATCATTGATGTTTCTATCTCTTTCTCCCTTTCCCTTCCTCTCTGAAATCAATACAAATATTTTTAAAAGGGCGGGGGGGCAGGAACTAAACTAGTCAGTTTCACTTTCTTTTCCCACTGAGACTAATTCCTGTGCACTTGTTTTTAGAACTAGAATGAGTGAGAAATTTAACCTATTTTTAAAAGTAAAACCCCTGATCAGCGCCTTTTTTAATCATCACACCAGGAGAGGTAGTATGCTAGTTCCGGCTCATCTCTAATATTTGTAAGATCTGTGTGGAGACCAGACACAGGCAGCCCCTTTCTTTGCTCACCCAGCTCTGATCTGCACCTGAGAAGCATTGATTACATGCATGTGGACACTCCAGCCAGCATGTGTAGGTTCTGTCCATCCTCATTCTACTTCCAAATATAGCCACTCCTCAGACTTAAAATGTATGTACACTATGGTGAACACAGGGCCAGAGAAGTCTAGGTGCCAGTCTGAGAACATAGTCTAGAAGTGGTTTGCTGGGGTAGGAGTGGGGATTGGTCAGAGCAGGAAAGAAGCCCTAGTTGCCCAAAACCTAAAGGAAATTAGGAGGGTGGAGTACTATGCTAGTATCAATACATTCAAATTAGTGCATTCAATGTGCTACTGCATGTACATCCACAGCTGGCAAATGAAACCCCATCATTACTTCAACAGAACAAGCACAAATGCATGCCCAGCCCTAATTTGGAACCCAGGTTCTAGCATATTCACTCTTAGAAAATGAAACAAAAATAAACCCAGATTTCATTGTTTTTACTCAAGAAGAATTTTTTTTTAATTTTTTTTTTAAAAAAAACACAGCTCTAGCCGTTTGGCTTCGTGGATAGAACGTTGGCCCATGGACTGAAGGGTCCCCAGTTCAATTCTGGTCAAGAGCAGGTACCTTGGTGCAGGCTTGGTCACTGGCCCTGGTCAGGGCTCATGTAGGAGGCAACCAATCCATGTGTCTCTCTCACATAAATATTTCTCTCTGTGTGTCTCTCCCCCTCACTATCACTCTCTCTAAAAATCAATGGAAAAATATCCTCAGATGAGGATTAAACAACAACAACAAAAAGTGTTTCTCATCTCCTCCGTTTTTTTAAACATGGCATTTTGATTTGGAACCCATTTATATCTGGTCCTGCTTTGAGCAAGTTTGTAAAGATATTTTACCTGATGTTCTCTTTTGCTGTTGATATATCCTGCCCATTGGCAGGGAGCATGGAAAGGAGGATGGCTGGGAAATGCATAGAAATCAGGTCTTTTTCAGCAATCTATGTGTGGGAAGAATGGGGAGAGGAGAAGATAGGGGCTATTTGAGCTCACGTCTCCTGACATCAGCCCGTATATCATAATAGCTTGTCTGTTAGAGTTTCTAGTAACCCGTAGAAAAGAAAACATTTCTCAGACACCTGTAAGTCCATTTCAGGGGGCAGATATGGCATCCACAGCCACAAGGGACCACTGTAAAGCTAAAGTCAACAATTAAGAACAGCTGCAGCCTTGCAACCAGCTGCCCTTACTAACCTCCTTGGAGGGAGGGCAGGGAGAGTTCTGAGAGAGGTAATCAACAGGGAAGGCTGAAATAACTCTTTCTTTGCATTTCTTTTCCTCTTATGAAATGTGTTGGAACTTCCTCTGTATGCTGAAGATGTTTCCAAGGCTGATTTTTTATTAACCAAATGTCCTGCAATATTTCCAAGTCTATGGACTGTGATAATGTCTAATCTTCCATTTCACAGATCTAGGGCTCATAGCTTCAAATTGCTGTAGGAATAGATTCAAATATGCAAGGAAATTTTGCTGCTTTTGTAAGAGTTCCTTTGGGAAGAAATAACTAGAATATATCATTTGATCACAGGCTGTGGGACCTCTCGAAGTCTAAATAAAGGGGGGGAGACAAAATGGTGGCAGAATAGGCAGACGGGTCCTGAGCCTTATCCCAGAGCAGATAGAAGGAGCAACTAAATGGAATAACATCCAGCTGGTGAAACAATTCACAGCCAGGAAGGGCAGAGGACTCCTGGAGAACAGCAGGATCGGGGATCTAGGCTCGAGAGAGGTGTGGGACCTCCAAGCCCAGAAGGAAGGAAGCCACACGGCACCAAGGCTGCGTCCCTTGGGACAGGCATAACATCTGACTGTGGAAAGGAAGTCCACAGGGCTGCTGGCATCAGGGGATTCTAGTTCTAAGCCCACAGCCACAAGAGGCTGAGCCCAGATGGGGCAGCCTGAACAACTGCCCAAGCCACACCGTGCTGGGGGGAGAGGGGCTTGCAGTGGCACAGCTCTTTACCCTCTTTTTGGTCTTTGCTTTTATTCGCTAAACCCAGTTCATAGGACCTTTCGAATACAAACACTCACTCGTGGCTGAGGTGCAGGTGGAGGTGCAGACTTGTGGAGTCTGGGGAAAGGCTGGGGAGAAGAGCTGGTTGGGGAGAGGTGTCCAGGAGTCTGGCACTGAGACATACCTGATGTGCTAGACCTAAGCAGCCATTTTCTCTTGAAGAGATAGCCCCTCCCTGCAATCTCCAGGCAACCAATATAGCCACTCCCAGACTACACCCTGAGTGTTACAAAGGACACACAAAAAAATCTGAATAGTCCCTGAGAGCCCTCAGGGACTGGCCTGAAGAGAGGCTGTTCAGTCCTGGAAAGCGATATGGCAACCTCCCCAACTATAGCCCTGTCAGAAACACTGTTTGAGAGATTAAGATTGACAGCAGGCATACAGGCTAAGTCGGCAGATTGGTCCCACCTGCTGGCAGTTAAGGCTGTGGAGATAGACACAAACAGAGAAGTTGTGGACTGCTTGGAACTTCAACGCAATGTTGACTAGCTAATAGGAGTACAGAAGAGTGGGATCTTAAATCAGCCCCCATGAGGCATTAAAACTTGGCAGAAATGAACAACACTTCACTTTTTCATTTTTATTTTATTTTATTTTATTTTATTATTATTTTGTTATCTCTTTTTTTCTTTATTTTCTTTTTGTTTGTTTCTTTATTTTTTATTTCTTTTTGCATTATTTTTTTGTCCTTCTATTTTTACTTTTTATTTTATCCTACTTTTTTATTAATTTTTTAAATTATTTTTCTCTTTCTCTTTTTTCTTATCCACTCATCCTCTTTCTACTTCCTCTATATTGAACTGAGGTCCTCCCCATGCTCATCCAATTCCTTAACCTTACTTTCTGTATATAAGCTCAGCCTCTACAGATTCCACACCACCTTCTTTTCTGGGTGTTTGGTGTTTGCATGTTTTGGTTTATCTGATTGTTCTGTGGTGTTTTCTCCATATATATATATATATATATATATATATATATATATACATATATACACACACACACACACACACACACACACACACACACACACACTAGAGGCCTGATGCACAAAATTCATGCACTCAGGGGTGGTCCCCCCTCAGCCCAGATTGCAAGAGGGTGCAGGCCTGGTCAAGGGACCTCACCAGTGCATGATCAAGTTCAGAAGGGATGCGGGAGGTTGGCCAGCCAGAGAGGAAATGCGGGAGGGCTCAAGGGTGTGTCCAGCCTGTCTCACTCAAGCCTGATCAGCTGGACCCCAGCAGCAAGCTAACCTACCAGTCAAAGTGTCTGCCCCTGGTGGTCAGTGCACATCAGAGCAACTGATCGACTGGTCAACTGTCTGCCCTCTGGTGGTCAGTACACATCATAGCAAATGGTTGAGCAGCCTTAGCATATCATTAGCATACTATGCTTTGATTGGTTGATTGGCTGACACTTAGCATATTAGGCTTTTATTATATAGGATTTTTCCCTTTTTCTTCATTTTTCTTTTCTCTCTTACCATTTTTTCTCTCCTCAATATCATTTGTGCTCTCTTTTCTCTCCCCAATTCTCTTTTCTCTGGTGGTCACTTATATTGGGGTTATCAGTGTCATGAGTACATTTGTGTTTTGTTCCCTTTGTGTGGTGTCTTGTCAAGTTGCATTTTGTCCTGTTTGGTCAATGTGGTAGAGGGCAAGCCACATAACCAGACACCTGGAGAGGAGATGCCATCCACAAATGGGTCAATAAAACTCCAGACCCAACTACAGAGGTAGGAAGATGGCAGCAATGAGGAAGAGAATGTAAATGAGTGAGGGAGTGAAAGGGGAGTGTGTGGACATGTGGGGTGTGTGAGTGAGGGACAGTTAGATCTTGTAGGACCTTTGGGGGCTGGCAGACCAGGCTTGCCTAGCCAGGCAGCCTCTGCTATTATTGCAAACAGTCCCGGGGTGGCCAGCTCTACCACAGAGGCCACACCATCTTGAAGGAGAGAGCTGCTGTGACTGGGAGCCTAGCCTCACCTCCACCCAGGGTGCCCTCAGACACCACCTAGGACTCTACAGTCACCCCCACCAGGGACCTGCTGCCTCGGCTACAATCCCACGAACACTGAGACTCCAGCCACCCTAGCCATGGGCTCCTGTGAGTTCTGAAGCATGCTCCCCTCTGGCCAGCCCAACGCTTTAGCCCAGGGCACAGCGACTACACAATCAGCAGCCACAAGAGCAGCCTGCCCATTTGAGGAGCAGCAGCCATGCATGGCCTACCCCATACAAGGAGCAGCAGCCCTGCACAGGCCACCCCTGTCTGAGAAGCAGCAGCCATGCAAGCAGCCCACCCCCGTCCGAGGAGCAGCAACCTCATGAGCAGCCCACCCCCATCTGAGGAGCAGCAGCAATGCATAGCCAACCACTGTCCCAGGAGCAGCATCCATGTGAGCAGCCTTCCCCTATCTGAGGAGCAGCAGTCGCGGGCAGCCCACCCCTATCTGAGGAGCAGCAGTTGCATGCAGCCCACCCCCATCTGAGAAGCAGCAGCCATGCAATCAGCCCAGCCCCATATGAGGAGCAGTAAGAGCATGAGCAGCCCAACCACGCCAGCTGGAGGACCCACCACTGCTGTGAGCAGCTGCGCAAGCAGCACCCACTTGAGAAGCCTCCACCAACTGAGCAGCAGCTGCTGCTACGACCACCCAAGGAGAAACTGTCACCCAAAGAGCCACCGCTGCCCAAGGAGCTTGACACCTACGATCCTTCTGTGAGGGCAAAAATAGGGAGAAAAAGAAACCCCCAAAGGAAAGAAAAGGAGGGATCACCAGAGGAGTAGCTAAGTGAAACAGAGGCATGCAATATGTCAAAAAAAAAGAATTCAGAATAAGGGTCACAGTCCATAAACTGGATAAATGAAAAAATCAACAATTTATGTAAGAATCAAGAGGAAATAAAGAGTGATATAGCTACAATAAAAAACACTATGGAAAGTTTCAACAGTAGACTAGGAGAAGTGGAGGACTGGCGAATTAGAAAACAGGGAAGCAAAACACACCCAAACTGAACTGCAATTAAAGAAAAAAAAAAATAAAGACAAGAGGAGAGCCTAGGGGACATTTGGGAAAACATGAAATGAAGCAACATATGAATAATAGGGGTGCCAGAATGACAAGAAGAGGAAGAAGGGTTAGAAAACCTATCTGAAGAAATAATGTCAGAAAACTTCCCTGATTCGGGGAAGAAAAAATCACACAAGCACAGAGAGTCCCAAACAAGATGAACCCAAAAAGACTCACACTAAAACACATCTTAATTATGATGGCAACCATTCAGGACATAGAGAGAATTTTAAAGGCTGCAACACAGAGACCAAAGTTATATACAAGGGATCTCCCATTAGATTATCAAATGATTTCTCAATATAAACACATCAGGCCAGAAAGGAATGGAAGGAAGTTTATAAAATAATGCAAAGCAAGACACTGAGTCCAAGAATATTCTGTCCAGCAAGGCTATCATTGAAAATTGAAGGGGAAAAAAGGATAAGTGATTTAATCACTACCAAGCCAGCAAGGCAGAAATGCTAAAGGGACTGGTGTAAAAAGAAGAAATAAAAAGAGAAGAAGGAAAACAGGCACAAAAAATAAAAAAGACTACAAACAAGTACCTATAAATAATTACTTTAAATGTAAATGGACTAAATGCTTCAATCAAAAGACATCAAATGGCTGAATGGATAAGAAAACATGACCCATATATATGCTGTCTACAAGAGACCCACCTCAGAACAAGGAACTCAAACAGACTGAAAGTGAAGGTATGGAAAAATATATTCCAGGCAAATGGAAATAAAAAAAGCTGGGGTAGCGATACTTATATATGACAAAATAGACCTCAAAGTGAAGGCCATAACAAGAGATAAGGAAGGCCACTTCATAATACTAAAGGGATCGATACAATAAGAGAATATAACTCTGGTAAACATATATGCACCAAATGCAGGAGCACCCAAATACATTAAAAACTTCTGGAGGATATTAAGAGAGAGATCAAAAACAATCCAATCATAGTAGGGACCTTTAATACCCCCACTGACATCACTGGATAAATCACCTAGACAACAAATCAGCAAAGAAACTGCAATCCTAAATGACTCACTAGATTAGATGGATTTGATTGATAACTTCAGAACATTTCACCCCAAAGCTACAGAAAATACATTCTTCTCAAGTGCACAAGGAACATTTTGAAAGATAGACCACATATTGGGTCACAGGAAAAGTCTCTCCAAAATCAAGAAGATTGACATCATATCAAGCATCTTCTCCGACCACAATGGCATAATATTAGAAATAAACTATAATAAAAACAATTAAAAAATTGAAACACAGGATGTTATCGGAAGCCTGAAAATCTACAACTAGGGCACCAACCGAACAGCTGAGAACCCCAGAACACCGGTCCCCAATTGGCGCAAACACAAGGATTTGGAAGAGCTCTACACTCCACCACAGAAAGGTCAGATTTCACCTGGGATAAGGAGAGAGTGAACTACATAACCAGACACCAAGAGAAGAGAGACCATGGGGAGACAAAGAAACAGTCCGCATATGAAAGAAAAGCAGGCATCACCAGAAAGGGAAGTAAATGGAGGCAAGCAACCTGTAAGAGAAAGAATTCAGAGAAATGGTCATAAGGTGGCTGAAAAGAATGGAAGACAAATTCGACAATATGAGCAAGAACCAAGAGGAAATGAAGAAGAACCAAGAAGAAATGAAAAATGACATTGCTGCTGTAAAGAACTCAATAGAAAGCATCAAGAGTAGACTAGAAGAAGCAGAGGACTGCATCAGTGAGCTAGAAGACAGGATGTGAAAAAATACCCAAGTAGAGCAGCTTCTGGAAAAGAAAATTAAAAGGCAGAAGGAGAGCCTAAGGGAACTTTGGGACAACACGAAACAAAACAACATCTGCATAATAGGGGTTCCAGAAGGAAAGGAAACTGAGCAAGGAATAGAAAACCTGTTTGAAGAAATAATGACAGAAAACTTCCCTGATATAGGGGAAAAAAACCCACACAAATCCAAGAAGCTCACAGAGTCCCAAGCAAAATGAACCCCAAAAGACCGAAGCCAAGGCATATTATAATTAAATTGGCAAACACCAATGACAAAATAAGAACCTTAAAAGTGGCAAGAGAGAGACAGAAAGTTACATACAAAGGAACCCCCATTAGACTAACAACTGATTTCTCAACAGAAACTCATCAGGCCAGAAGGGAATGGAATGAAATATACAAAGTCATGCAAAGGAAGGGTCTGAATCCAAGAATACTGTACCCAGCAAGGCTATCAATCACAATTGAAGGTGAAATCAGGAGCTTCACAGACAAAAAAAGGACTAAGGGAATTTATTACCACCAAACCAGCAATGCAAGAAATGCTAAAGGATCTGCTGTAAAAAAAAGAAATAGGAAGCAAAGAAGGAACACATGTGTAAAGGATAAAAATGGTGACAAATAAGTACCTATCAATAGTAACTTTAAATGTAAATGGGTTATATGCCCCATTCAAAAGACATAGGATAAGAAAACATGATCCATATATCTGCTGTCTACAAGAAACCCAGCTCAGAAAAAAAGATGGACACAGACTGAGGGTGAAGGGATGGAAAAAGGTTTTTCAGGCAAATGGAAATGAATAAAAGCTGGGGTAGCAATACTTATATCTGACAAATTAGATCTCAAAGTGAAGAACATAACAAGAGATAAGGAAGGCCACTTCATAATACTAAAGGGAGCAATCAAACAAGAAGAAATAACTCTGGTAAACATATATGCACCCAATACAGGAGCACCCAAATACATAAAAAATACATTACCCTAATACCCAAACCAGATAATGATAACACAAAGAAAGAGAATTACAAGCCAATATACCTCATGAACATAGATGCCAAAATCCTCAACAAAATTCTAGTAAATCGGATCCAGCATTACATCAGAAAGATCATACACCATGACCAAGTAGAATTTATCACAGGGATGCAAGGCTGGTACAATGTCTGTAAATCAATAAATGTGATACATCAAATAAACAAATTGAGAGATAAAAATCACATAGTCATATCAATTGATGCAGAAAAAGTATTTGACAAAATCCAACACTGTTTCTTGATAAAAACCCTCAGTAATGTGGGAATAGAGGGGTCATACCTCAACATAATAAAAGTCTTATATGACAAACCTAAAGCCAACATCATACTCAATGGGAAAAAACTAAAACCATTTCCCCTAAGAACATGAAAAAGACAGGGATGCCCACTCTCATCACTCCTGTTCGTCATAGTACTGGAAGTGCTAGCCATAGCAATTAGACAAGAAGAAATAAAAGGCATCCAAATTGGAAAAGAAGAAGTAAAACTGTCCTTATTCGCAGATGACATGATACTGTGCATAGAAAACCCTAAAGACTCTATCAAAAAATTAGTAGACTTAATAAATGAATTTGGCAATGTAGCAGGCTACAAAATTAACACCCAGAAATCTATGGCATTTTTATACACCAATAGTGAACTTACAGAAAAAGAGATTTAAAAAACAATCACATTTACCATTGCAACGAGAAAATTAAGATACCTAGGAATAAACTTAACTAAGGAGGTAAAAGACCTGTACTTGGTAAACTATATGACACTGAAAAAAGAAATAGAGGAAGACATAAATAAATGGAAGAACATACCATGTTCATGGATTGGTAGAATCAGCATCATTAAAATGTGCATACTACTCAAAGCAATCTATAGATTCAGCGCACTCTCCATTAAAATACCATCAGCATATTTCACAGACCTAGAACAAACTCTCCAAAAATTCATCTGAAATTTAAAAAGACCCAGAATAGCTGCAGGAATCCTGAGAAAGAAATACAAAGTAGGAGGGATCTCAATACCATATATCAAGCTACATTACAAAGCAACTGTTCTCAAAACTGCCTGGTACTGGCACAAGAGCAGACATATAGACCAATATAAAAGAAAAGAGAACCTAGAAATTGACCCAAACCACTATGGTCAATTAATATTTGACAAAGGAAGCAAGAGCATACAATGGAGTCAAGACAGTCTCTTCAATAAATGGTGTTGAGAAAATTAGACAGATACATGCAAAAACAAATGAAACTAGACCACCAATTTACACCATACACAAAAAATAAGCTCAAAGTGGTAAAAGACTTAAATGTAAGATGGGAAACCATAAAAATCTTAGAGGAATCCATAGGCAGCAAAATAGCAGACATATGCTGAAACAATATCTTCACTGATATAGCTCCTAGGGCAATGGAAACTAAATAGAAAATAAACAAATGAGACTACATCAAAATAAAAAGATTCTGCACAGAGAAAGAAACCATCACGAAAACAACAAGAAAGCCCACTGCATGGGAGAACATACTAGTATTTGCCAATGTTATTTCCTATAAGGGTTTAATCTCCAACATTTACAGGGAACTCATACAACTTAACAAAAGAAAGATAAACAATCCAATTAAAAAATGGGCAATGGACCTAAATAGATACTTTTTGAAAGAGGATATACAGAAGGCCAAGAGACATATGAAAACATGCTCAGGGTCACTAATCATCTGAGAGATGCAAATCAAAACAACAATGAGGTACCATCTCACGCTTGTCAGAATGGCTGTCATCAACAAATCAACAAACAGGAAATGCTGGTGAGGATGCGGAGAAAAAGGAACCCTCATGCACAGCTGGTGGGAATGCAGACTGGTGCAGCCACTGTGGTTAACAGTATTGAGTTTCCTCAAAAAAACTAAAAATGGAACTCCCATTTGACCCAGTGATCCCACTTCTAGGAATATATCCCAAGAAACTAGAAACACCAATCAGAAAAGATATATGCACCCCTATGTTCATAGCGGCACAATTTACAATAGCTAAGATTTGGAAACAGCCTAAGTGCCCATCAGCAGATGAGTGGATTAGAAAACTGTGGTACATCTACACAATGGAATACTACACTGCTGTAAAAAGGAAGGAACTCCTACCATTTGCAACGGCATGGATGGACCTGGAAAGCATTATGCTAAGCGAAATAAGTCAGTTTGAGAAAGATAAATATCACATGATCTCACTCATTTGTGGAATATTATGAACAACATAAACTGATGAACAAAAACAGATCCAGAGATAGAGAAGCATCGATCAGACTGTCAAACCTCAGAGGGAAGGCAGGGGATGGTGAGAGATCAATTAAAGGACTTGTATGCATGCATATAAGCATAACCAATGGATAGACACTAATGAGGTGAGGGCATGAGAGGGAGGTGGGAGCGGGGAGCAATGGGAGGTTAAGGACACATATTTAATACTTTAATAATGAAAAAAAAGCTAAATGAAAAAGAAGACACCAATACCCATTGATAAAACCATATATGTGGTAAATCTTCCCAAAGGATTTGACCTGCCACACGTCAGAAAAGGAAGAAAAGTCCTATCCAGGTGATGGAAAGACTAAAACAATGGGTAATGGTTCATAGAGGTCTCAGGAGAGCAAATGCAAGGGAAAAGGGAATTTCAGGTTTGTTCCAGGAAGATGAATATGATTTAAAAAATCTGACAAAATGAAAATTATCTGAGAAAACTGCCTGAAACTGGTGATTCATTAAATTTTTTTGAGGACTATCTCCCTGAGGGACTTGTCAGGAAAGCCATCAGCTAAATCATTTATAATGAAGACAGAGAGAGAATCAGAAAATAGAGTACTCAGAACATCCTCTATCTCTCCCAGGCCTTTCAGGCAGTAAAATGGTGAGTTAAGTGAGATTATCTCATGAGCTTTCTCATCTCTTAATTTTGTTCAGAGTGCAAACCCATTTCTGGCTGCATTTCTCCCACCCTTCTGCCTATGGCCCTGCTGCTAATGGAGGTGTTCAACACATAAACCTGGGAATCACTCATGTTTCATTGAGCTTCACCATTTCACTTTTAAATAAATTAGGTCACTTTATCAGTATGACTGTGATTTATAGAGAAGACAGAAGAATAAATCAATTTTGAAGGCCTGTTTTCTGTGGATGTTACACGCCTATCTGAGCAACGTCTTTATGAATTTAGATTGGTGCTTTCTTGTGCTTGTCCATTCTAGGGCTTGACAGTATTAAAAAATAAAACTAGAAGCAAAAAGTTGATTCTCAAGTATCTAATATCTTCCTTATATGCCTAGTTGCTTGTTTTTAAAAATAAGAACATACTCATTTGCGAATCCATCAGGAAGGCATAGACCAGAGATCCTGCCTTATATTTGTTTTGTTATGTCATTACACACCAAATGTTTAATGCAGATATTTTCAGACCTGAGAAGTCAATTTTCTTGAAAAATTTTTCTTTAAATTTTCAAGAAACCTATTCATGGCATCTAATGAAGAAGACCAAATAGAACTAAAAATAAATCACTCCGTTCTAATATTAAAGACTTCTGTGGACTTCCATTATACCATATTCCTTCTTTTTTGATTCACCATTATTGGATTTTTATATTTCACAAAAGAAAGAGGCATCCAGCACTCTCTTCAATTTCTAGAAAAACTATTGTTTTTTAGGCTGCCATGAGACTGTGCCTTGCAGATTTCCAAATACAGGAAATGTAATTGACCAAAGTCCCCCTAACTGTTGCACTCTGGTGTCCACCATCATATCTGTTCCAAGCCCACCCTTGCCACAGGATGCTCCCAGCCCATGACAGGTATAGCAGGCAGTCCTGTTCGTGGGAAACAGAGGACTCCTCCAATGGCCAATGTTGGCTCAAGGACTCCAGTGGACTTGCTAAACCTTTATTAGGCTGCACAGTGGTCAAGGACACTTCCACCCAACCTTCCTTCCTTCACTCTTTCACTTGTGGTTAAACTTGCATAATAGTCTAATGACTCTGAAAGCTCCCTCTCTATTTTCTCTCATACAGGCATTACTTTAATAAAATCCTTACACAATTAATCCCATCCTGGTATCTGCTTCTCAGGAAAACCAGACTAACACGGCTTCTTTTTCATTCTTGGCCCTTTTCAATAAATATAGGAAGGCTGGAGCTTTAGTATATAAATATAGGCTTATTACTTTTGGCTAAATTGGGTCACAGTCTAAAGCAAACACATGAAACCAGCATTGTAGAGAACAGATGATTCTACATATTTTTTTCTTTTGAGGTATAGAAAGAAAGATTGTCCTGTATACTAGCCCTTATTCTTCCAACATTCACTAATTTCAAACAGCTTTAAGTGGCAGAAGTGGGAGTGGGGAAGGATTAGGATTGACGAGGGATACTGAAAATCAATCTACTAAAAACATAAGCAAGGTAGTCTAACGCTTAAGGGTTAAGTTTTAATGAAGATATATCTGACTATGCGAAAAAGGGCCATTTATTAAAGTAATTTTACAATCTTTTTTCCAAAAACTAATTTAACAATTTTCTCTTACCAATAAATGAATTGGGTTAGAATACTATGGAATCTTTTGTGGGACTCCCAGATCCATCAAACCTCAAGTAAAGTTTTTGTGGGAAATCTTTTAGACCTATCCACTGCCAATGGGGAACCATCATGGGCAAACCCATAGGCTTACTAAAAGAGTTGATGGGGCCTTCATTCCAGTTCAGCCAAATCATTGCAGACACAGGAATACCAGAAACCATTAATTCCCCTGAGCAGAACCAATGTGATTCTAGCTGTGACAGCAAAAGCCCTAGAATGTTGCTCATCTGATAGCAGGAGGGCATCACTTTTTCTCTTCTTCCTTTATCCCGACTAGTTTTGAAAGTATTAGCAATTGATTCAGAACTTGCTGATTGTCTACCCAATGTTCATTTTTTCCCTTCCTTCTTATTAATAAAAGCTCAATTCTGTTTAGGGGACAATATATCCAGCTAAAATTACTACATTTTCCAGTCTTTCTTGCAGCTAGGGATGATCATATGACAGTTCTGGCCAATGAGATGTAATGAGAGGTCATTGGTTGGGGCATCCATGAAACCTCTTTAAAAAAACAGTCAACTAAAGGATTTTGCATGTGGAAATGTATATGTGGCTTATATGACAAACCCATAGTTAACATCACACTGAATGGTTCAAGATTGAAAATTTTTCTTCTAAGATCTGGAACAAGACAATAGTGCCCATTCTCACCACTTCAACATAGTCCTGGAAGTCCTAGCCAGAGCAATTAGGCAAGACAAAGAAACAAAAGGCATCCAGATCAGAAAGAAAGAAGCTAAATTTTCATTATTTGCAAATAATATGATTTTATATATAAAAAATCCTAAAGACTCAACCAAAAAACTGTTGGGATTAATCAACAAATTCAGTAAAGTTGCAGGATATAAAATTAACATACAAAAATCAATTGTGTTCCTATATAATAACAACAAAAAACCTGAAAAAAATTAAAGAAAACTATCCCATCACAATAGTGTTGAAAACAATAAAATACTTAGGAATAAATCTAACCAAGAAATAAAACAATATACAATGAAAATTACAAGTATTTGAAGAAAGAAATTGAAGAAGACACAAATGGAAAAATATTCTGTGTTCATGGATGAGAAGAATTATTTGTTAATATGTACATAATATTCAAAGCTATTTATAGATTCAATGCAATCCCTATCAAGATTCCAATGGCATTTTTCACAGAAATAGAAAATACAATCCTAAATTTTGGACATAACCACAAAAAAAAACAACCTTTCAGAGAATCGTCCTTACGGACATTCTAACCAAGTCCCATGCTTTCCCACAAAAATAAATCAATTGTAAATGGACAGAGAAACCAAATAGACATTTCCCAAAGAATACATCACAATGACCAATAGATACATGAGAAAATACTCAAAGTCACTAATCATCAGAGAAATGCAAATCTAAACCATAAGGAGATAGCAATTCATACCTGTTAAAAAGTGTTGAGGAAGGGAGAAAAGGGAATCCTTGTACACTGTTGGTATGGAATGTAAATTGTACAGTCACTATGGAAAACAGATTTGAGGTTCCTCAAAAAATTAAAAGTAGAGCTACCTCATGATCTAGCAATCTCACTTCTGGGTATATAGCCAAATGAAGTGAAAACGGTATCAAAAGCTATCTTCACTTCAATGTTTATTGCAGCATTATTCACAATAGTCAAGATATGGATACAACCTAAGTGTTCATCAATAGATGAACGGATAAACAAGATGTGACGCATACACACACACAATGGAATATTGTTCAGTCATGAGAAAGAAGAACATCCTGCCATTTGCAGGATGAACCTTGAAGGCATTATGCCAAGTGAGATGTCAGACAGAAAAAGACAAATACTGTATGATAACATTTATATGTAGACTCTATAAAAGCTAAACTACTAAAAATAGATAGAATGGTGGTTACAAGGGGCTTGGGGGTGATGGAATTTGGAATATGTTGTTTAAGGGTACAAGATTGGAACTAGAGGATAAATAAGTCCTAGAGATCTAATGCAAGGCATATAAATTATAGTCAACAATACTGTATCATAAATCTTAAATTTGCTTAGAGATTAGATCATAATTTTTCCCAACACAAAAAAAGAAATAATAATCATGTGACACAATAAAGATATTAGATAATGCTAGGGTGATAATCATATTGCAATGTATAAATGTATCAAATCAACATCTTATATACCTTAAATTTATACATAGTTATTTCAATTATATCTCAATAAAAATAAAATTAAAATTAAATAAAGTGTATATGACAATGCAAATGGTAAAGTATAACCAAAGCAATCTTGAAAAGGTGCAGAAAACTGCAAGGCTTACATCACTAGCTATCAAGACTTTTTATTAAATCAAACAGTGTGATATTGACTCAAAGATACATAAATAGACCAATGGAACAGAATAAAGCCCAAAAATAGATCCACAAAAGTATGAATATCTGATTTACAGCAATAAAACTACAATGCTATAGGGAAAGTATGTGTGTGTATGTTTTAATAAATGATGTTGGGTCCACATGGAAAAAATAAATACATTTTGATCACTACCTTACATTACATATAAAAATTAATTCCAGAAGCATTGCATATGCAAATTCAAAAGTTGATCCAGGAAAGCTTTTAGTAAAAAACATTTTAAAAAAATATTTGTGACTTTGGATTGGGCAAAGAATTTTAAATAGACCCCCAAAAGCACTAACAAGAAAAAAATTGATAAATTAAACAATGTTCAAATTGAGAACTTCTATTCATCAAAAGACACCACTAAGAGAATAAAAATGCAAATAACAAAGTGGGAAAAATGTTTACAATACATATATCCAACAAAGGACTTGTTATGGACTGAATCACATTCCTGTAAATTATGTATGTTGAAGCCCTTACCCCCAGTACCTTAGAATGTGACCGTATTTGGTGATAGGGTCTTTAAATATATAATTAAGTTAAAATTATAACACTAGGGTGGGCCTAAATCCAATCTGACTTGTGTTCTTATAAGAGACTATTAAGACATACAGAAAGACAGCAGAGACAGCTGTGTACAGATGGACAATCACATGAAGAGCAGCAAGAGGGCTGCAAGCCAAAGAGAGAGGCCTCAGGAGAAATTAATCCTGCTGACATCTTGATCTTGGACTTCCAACCTTCAGATCTGTGAGAAGGTAAATTGATTTAAGCTACTCAGTCTGTAGTATTTTGTTATGGCAGCCCTAGAAAATTAATACAAGACTCAAATCCAGAAGATATAGAGAGATCTATTAAAAAACTAATAAAACAGATAACACAATAACAGAACAAAAATATGAACAAGTATTTCACATTTTAAAAAAATAAAAGAATAGTCAGTAAATACACACATGTGAAAAGTTGCTCAAATATAGTTGCTTCACTAGTTATCAGGGAATTAAAATTATAATATTAGACAGAATGGCTAAAATGAAAGAGATAATGCCAAGTGTTGCCAATGATGCAGACCAACTGAAACTTTTATATACTGCTAGTGGAATATTAAACCAGAACAAATACTTTGGGTAATTGTTAGGTGGTATCATAACTAAGCACAAGCATAATCTATAACTTAAAGATTCCTTTTTTTTATAAAGGAATATATCCACAAAAATGTGAACATATGTTCACCAGAAGACTTTTACTGGAATAGTCACTGGAGTACTATTTATAATAGCTAAAATCTTCAAGCTATGTGAATGTCCACCAATATTGGGATGGGTTAAAAATTTTTATATTCACACATTGGAATAATATAACAGTGGGAATAAATCTTCTATAATGACTTGCAATAATGTGGGTGAATCTCACTATGTTAAGCAAAGGAAGAAAGACACAAAAGAGTACAGGCTATACACTTCCATGAAGTTCAAAATCAAGCAACAATAATCTATGCTCCTCTTTTGGGTATATATAAGGGGACTTCTGGGGCAATAAGGAGGATTCTGAAGTACTGATAATGTGCTGATTTTTATTCTGAGTGCCAGTCACATTGGTGTGTTCACTTTGTAAAAATTCATCAAGCTGTACATCTGTGATTTGTAAGCTCTTCTGTATGTGTGTTATATATCACTATAAAATTTTTATGAAAATGAGGGAGCCAACTCATTTAGATTGCACGCTTCTTTCACCTTTTCTGCCTGGAACACAGATGTGATGCATGATGTGAACTATGAAGTAACAAGCATGAGAACAAAAAACACATGCTAAAGATTGCTGGTTAGAAAACAGGGGTGGGCTATGGGGTCCTATAGTGCATTGTAAAGCTCTGTACTGCCTAGTTCTAGCATTATTGTTCCATAAGAAAACTTAAACCCTCACTTGTTTAAGCCACTAGCTAGTCAGGTTTTCTGTTATTCATAGCTAAATGCTATACTCATTGATAAACCAATTCCTAAAGAATGAGATAGATGAAGAAGAAAAGGAATTGCACATGATGACCAAGTATAAAAGTGATGGACAGGGATGATCTGGAGCAAGGCTGAGCCTGATCCACCCTTCCTAATTGGTATTTTTATGCATAAACTAGAGGCCTAGTGCACAAAATTCATGCACTCAGGAGGGGGGACCCTCAGCCTGACCTGCACCCTATTGCAGTCTGGGAGCCCTCAGGGGATGTCTGACTTAGGGCCACGGAGAAGGGGCCTAAGCCATCAGTCGGACATCCTTAGCGCTGCTGTGGAGGCAGGAGAGGCTCCCACCACTGCTGCTGCACTTGCCAGCCATGAGCCTGGCTCAGGGATTCTGGCTGAGCAGTGCTCCCCCTGCAGGAACACACTGACCATCAGGGAGCAGCTCCTGGGTTGAGTGTCTGTCCCCTGGTGGTCAGTGCACATCATAGCAAGCCAACACCCTCTCTTAATAAAAAAATCTCAGCAAAGTGGGAATAGAGAGGTCATGTTTCAACATAATAAAAGCCTTATATGACAAACCTACAGCCAACATCATACTCAATAGGCAAAAACTAAAACCATTTCCCCTAAGGACAAGAACAAGACAGGGATGCCCACTCTCACCACTCCTGTAAGACATAGTGCCGGAAGTAGTAGCCATATCAATCAGAGAAGAAGAAGAAATAAAAGGCATCCAAATTGGAAAAGAAGAAGTAAAACTGTCATTATTCGCAGATGACATTATATTGTACATAGAAAACCCTAAAGACTCCATCAAAAAACTATATTTAATAAATGAATTCAAATGATACAAAGTTAACACCCAGAAATCTACCACTTTTTTATACACCAATAATGAACTCACAGAAAGAGAAACAAACAAACAAACAAAAAAACAATCCCATTTACCATTGCACTAAAAAAAAAATTGAGATTCCTAGGAATAAACTTAACAAAGGAGGTAAAAGCCTATACCCAGAAAACTACAGGACATTGAAAAAGGAGATAGAGGAAGCCATAAACAAATGGAAGAATATACCCTGTTCAACTGGTAGAATCAACATCATTAAAATGTCCATATTACTCGAAGCAATCTATAGATTTAATGCAATCCCCATTAAAATACCAATGGCATATTTCACAGACCTAGAACAAACTCTCCAAAAATTCATATCTATCTATATAAAACCCTAATATGCAAATAGACCAAATGGCGGAACAACCAAACAACCGAACCACCAGTTGTTATGACATGTGCTGACCACCAAGGAGTGCACACAGAACAGGGCAGGAGTTGGCTGTGG
Source organism: Plecotus auritus (assembly GCF_963455305.1). Classification (NCBI taxonomy): domain Eukaryota; kingdom Metazoa; phylum Chordata; class Mammalia; order Chiroptera; family Vespertilionidae; genus Plecotus; species Plecotus auritus. Next base: position 94,578,549 of record NC_137772.1, on the reverse strand, counting down.
TGGGAGGATGGAGCAGATGAGTAGGGGCATCAGACCAAGGTGGGGCACCAGTCACTGTCATCGGGATGAGCCTCTGGTGTCTATTGAAAATTCTTTGCACTCCACGGTCCCACCCAGAGCTTGCACCTGCTGCTGGCACTGGTGCCGCTCATACCTCTGCTGGTGCCCAGCGCCGGCACCAATCACTCAGTGCCATTAGCAGGTGCAAGAGGCTGCTGCAAACCGGATAGCCCCTCAGGGCTTCTCCACCTCCCCCTACTCCTCAGGGGCAATCGGGGCCAGCAGCCACCTCTCACACCTGCTGCCAGCGCTGGAGCCACCACTCACAACCATGCCAGCACCAGCCCCACCTGCACCTGGCACTGGAGCTTCAGATAGCACCCACTACTGAGGGGTGAGCAGGGCAGCACCTTCACTCACACCCATTGACAGCACTAGCCCCGCTCACACCTGCTTCTGGTGCTGGGCCGCAATAACCCCACGCTGTCAACAGGTGAGAGCGGGGCCACCACCATCAGCACATGGGAGCAGGGCTGCCAGCAGACAGGGACCAAGGTCCGCAGTGGGGAGGGGCCAAGCGGGGACGCAGAGGATGGGCTGAGACCTGCACATGTGCCCATTGCAGCCTCACGGCCCACAGTTCCTTTCAAAGTGCACGAATTCGTGCACTGGGCCCCTAGTGGAATAATAAAAGACCCTGAATAGCTGCAATAATCTTGAGAAAGAAGAACAAAGTTGGAGGGATCACAATACCAGATATCAAGCTATACTACAAAGCCCCTGTTCTCAAAACTGCCTGGTACCAGTACAAGAACAGACATATAGACCAATGGAATAGAATAGAGAACCCAGAAATTGACCCAAGCCATTATGCTCAAGTAATATTTGACAAAGGAGGCAAGAGCATACAATGGAGTCAACACAGTCTCTTCAATAAATGGTGTTGGGAAAATTGGACAGATACATGCAAAAAAAATGAAACTAGACCACCAACTTACACCATACATAAAAATAAACTCAAAATGGATAAAGGGCTTAAATGTAAAAAGGGACACCATAAAAATCTTACAAGAATCCATGGGCAGCAAAATATCAGACATATGTCGCAGCAATAGCTTTTCAAATACAGCTCCTAGGGCAATGAAAACTAAGGAGAAAATAAACAAATGGGACTACATCAAAATAAAAAGCTTCTGCACATCAAAAGAAACCATCAACAAAACAACAAGAAAGCCCACTGCATGGGAGAACACATTGGCCAATGTTATCTCCAATAAGGGCCTAATCTCCAAAATTTATAGGGAACTCATACATCTTAACAAAAGGAAGATAAACAATCCAATAAAAAAAATGGGCAAAGGACTTAAACAGACACTTTCCGTGAGACCTATGAAAATATGCTCAAAGTCACTAATCATCCTAGGGATGCTAATCAAAATGACAATGAGATACCATCTCACACCTGTCAGAATGGCTATCATCAACAACTCAACAAACAACAAGTGCTGGCGAGGCTGCAGAGAAAAAGCAACCCTCGTGCACTGCTAGTGGGAATGCAGCCTGGTGCAGCCACTGTGGAGAACAGTATGGAGTTTCCTCAAAAAATTAAAAATGGAACTGCCATTTGACCCAATAATCCCACTTCTAGGAATATATCCCAAGAAATCAGAAGCACCAATCAGAAAGGATATATGCAGCACAATTTACAATAGCTAAAATTTGGAAACAGTCTTCCAAGTGCCCATCAGCAGATGAGTGGATTAAAAAAAACAGCGATACATCTACACAATGGAATACTATGCTGCTGTAAAAAAAGAAAGAACTCTCACCATTTGCAACAGCATGGATGGACATGGAGAGCATTATGCTAAGCGAAAAAAGCCAGTTGGAGAAAGATAAATGTCACATGATCTCACTCGTTTGTGGAATTTAATGAATAACATAAACTGATGAACAAAAATAGAGCTAGAGACAAAGAGGCATCGAATAGATGGTCAAACTTCAGAGGGAAGGTAGGTAGGGTAGGGATGGGGTGGGGGGTAAGAGATCAACCAAAGCATATCCAATGGACACAGACACTAGTGGGGTGAGGGCATGTGCTGTGGGGTGGGGGTGACCAGGGAGAGGTCAGTGGGGACAAAAAGAGACATATGAAATACAAAAGGAGACATATGTAAAACAATAAAGAATGTTTTTAAAGGACAATTGCTGTATGATTCTACTTATATGAGGCACCCAGATTAGTCAAGTCCATAGAGACAAAAAGTAGAATGGTGGTTTCCATGGGCTGAGGGAGGGGGAAATCAGTATTTTACATTATTGTTTAATGGTAGAAAGTTTCAGTTTTGCAATATGAAAAAAGTTCTGGAGATGGGTGGGGGTGATGATTGCACAACAATTGCAAATGTCCTTAATGCCATCAAACTGAATACTTAAAAATGATAAAATGGTAACGGTGTTATGTGCATTTTACCACAATTCTTTTAAAAGTTGCATATCCTTATCTATAAAATAATCAAGGTGACTGGAGTTTAGTGGTGGGGCACAGAGAAAAGCTACTTCCTGAATTTCCAGGCATGGCCCAGTAACTCACAGCCAGCCTGCACTCCTGGCTGCACCATACCCTGAGTTTCTGCCATGGCCTCCTGGAAGTTGGTCTGTCAACCAAGGCAACTGCCATTCCTCATAAGCCCCTGGTATTGTCCCCGTGGTGATGGAGTGGAATGTAGGGTGGCTGCCAGATGGCAGATGAGTAAAAGGGCAAGATCTGAGGTTGAGAGAAACAAGAAATAAAAGGGTAGCAGGTGCTGCTGAAGCCGGCCTGGTGCTCAGGGGTCTGTGGGCCTAATCACTTCAGCCCCTCAGTCTCCAGCCACATGGTGAGAGGCACAAGAACAGAAAGGGATGAGAAATCAAGGAGGAAATAAGAGACAGAAATCAGCACCCGGAACGCTCAAGTGAAGAAGCCAGAATTTGCTGCAGAGCTGAGCTTTGAGCCTGAACATATCTCTAAGAAGAATAATTTAGCTCATGTCTAATTTAGCAACTCACAGGATGAAAAAAACAACATAACACACAATCATACATACATAGATACATTCCAAAACACAATGCTGAGAGAGACACAATTTAATCATTGGATAATTTTTCTACACAACATCAAGAAGTAAGAATCTAGATCCTTGTATCTGAATTTTTGGCATCATGGTGACTCAGACTCAGAAGTCCAACTGCAGGTTGACACTCCTTTCAATTTCCTTAAACATACCACACAGTTATCATAAGAATTATCATAGCCAGTCAAGAGTATATGTATATATAAAATTAACATTTAGAGATTAAATGACACTGACATAACAGTGTTCTTAAGCACTCCTGAAGCATTTTTATGTGTGAAAATGCTTAGGATTCCATTGCCAGTTAATCTTTTAAGCAGCCCTAGGAGGGAAGGAACTGACTATAAAATGATCTTGTGTCCATGAGGAGAAACTGAGGCACAGAGAAGTGAAGGGACTGGTCAGGATCTCATACTAAAGGTTCATCGCAGAGTTGTGATTAAATCCCCCAATGCCCCAAATGAGGGCTGGGTTTTGTAGGTTGAGTCAAGGTACCTCTACCAAGCATGTCACAGAAGTCTAGCATGACTTGGCTCCTTGCCTTCCCCAACAAGGTGGAATCACATCCAGCACATGTTTCAGAGAGGTGTTAGGAGGTCTCTCCCACACCTGGCCCACCTTCAATCTGAAGGTTCCCCAAGTGACCAGATCTTCCAAACCTAACTCAAAGTGGAACGTTAATCTACTTTGATGTAGTCTGGACTGTGCTTGACTCCTATTTCCACTCCAGCGCAGACCAAAACATTAGATTTAGCTTCAGAAAAACATCGACCTTATCAGAGCCTGATGAAACACTTTCACCTCTTCTATCTAATTTCACCCCATTCCCACCCTTCAACACACATACCACACACCTTCAGACTCCAGGGTTAGTGCAGGATAGTGTACACCTAGACATAGTGGACTCTCAAGTGACATTGGCTTGCGTGTGTATGTGCACACACGTGTGTGTGTGGGTATGTGTGTGTGTGTGTGTGTGTGTGTGTAAAATACAAGTTGATAACAGTCATTAATCCTGCTACTTCTTTCTTTTCACCACATTAGCTTCTCTTGGAGTAGTTCTCTGTTTTAGTGTTTGGCAAAGGTCCAAATTCAAATCTCCACCATCAGTCACATCTAAATACAACTTCCTGCATATGCCATTTCCTCATTGAATCTCTAATGCTTTGGAGAAAACTGAATCTCAATAAGACAAAGTGGTGGTGGGAAATCGCAGGTGATGTTCAGCATCTCTAAAATGTACTAGTTTGCCAGTTCCATGTCATCAGTTAATCAGTCCTTCAAATCCATGACAAGGAGTAATAGGCATTCTCAATATCCAGTTTGCAATTGCTATCCTGGAAAGGTCTTTTTTTTTAATTGCTTTAAGTGTGAAATATCAAGAAGAGAAAAAAATGGAATCCCATGTGGCACTCTAGTTGTTCTCTGCCGGTGGCTCCATTGTGTATCTGGTATGCTGGTGTTCTTCTGACTATGGTTTTCATCACATTTTTCAGATAGTCCTATGTATCCTTAGTTAATTGTTTACCAATGTGGCTACCTCCCAGCTGTTTAAGGTTGCATGCACAGAGCTGGGGACACCACCTCCAGAAGGCTGAGGACTACCATGTTCCCATCACCATGGAGATGTGGTTCAGAGATGAAAGTACTTAACTGAGTGGTCCTCCTGGCCAGGATGGCACCTTTTTAACAATGATATCTGCCAAAGCTAAATCACTAAAAGTAATTTTCTTAATCAAGGGCCACAAATCTCAGGTTTGTGGCAATGCCACTCTGTTTTTCTATCTTGAACTCCAGTTCATCAATGACAAAAAATAATAATAAATTAATCTAAGAGATTCTAGATAAACTCAAAGCTTTGGGGTTTTCTCAATCATTGCTACTTTTGTTAAGTCAGTTCCAGATTTTCTCCTGCCCATCTTTTCTCCTCCCCGGAAATGATCTGAGTTACAGAGGGTTTACAGAATATCTTGGTATCAGCATTGAAGGTAAAGATGGTCTTACTATGAGACTGTCCACAATACCTTAAGTTGTTTAGTCCCACCTGGTTTCCAGATGCGACCATCTTTCCAGGCTGGCACTACTGAGGTATCTGTATACCCACTTTGCCTCTGGGGCCAGTACCACCTTCTGCTGCAAAGATCCATAGGCAGAATCCTAACATCCATTCACTTCCACTGGCTCTCCAAATTTATGGATGCTACTTAATCTCATCCTTCCTCTTTTCCTCAGCTAATCTCCAGGCCTTCCATGGACATAGGAAAATTCACCTGTTCTGAGGGTAACAGAAAACCAGGTGGACTGCTTGGACTTCCTCTTTGCCTGGCACCCAATGATGCCATCTCAATGCCCAGCTTCCACTCCTGGCTACATGGGAACCTGTTTGGAGGCAACCTCCTCCCAGGGCTTGAGAAGAATGAGGCACACATCCTTTCTATTCTTGAACAGAAGCTTCTCTGTATGTTGTTATGCAGAGTAAGAGGGAGGGCCAAGACATAGTCCCTTCTCTGATATCCCACCACCTATCTCTCCAACTCTCACTCATACAGGGCTCTGCCACTTCTCTGTTGGAAAAAAAATTGTTCTGCAGTTTTTGTTTCAAATATTTCTATATTACACTTGAACAGTACCAGTCCAGGTTCTTGGTGTGAACAGCTCTGGCTAGTTTATGCAAAAAAAAGTATTATTAAACCAATACTGGAAGTTCACAGAATCACCAGGAAGGCTGGAGAATCAGCTGAGAACACTGGACAGCAAAAGCCAAACGTTGAAGAGCTAAGGCCCTGCGACCGTTGAGCATGCCTTTGTTACCACTGTGACTAATCATGAGCTACCCCTGCAGCTCTGGGTCACCACCTTCACACACAGTCTTTGGCAGGAGCATAGTTTACACATCCACACGCTGGCTGCCAGGTAGCAGAAAAAGGAAACATCCAGCCCCCATGCATTTCCACAGTGGGAGGCAGGAAATTGCCTTCCACCAAGACTCATGTGATAGAGGGATACACAAAATCAAAGGGGCCTCAGAACTCTCGACAGACAGACAAAAGGTAAATATCCACTGAAAGGACCAAGACTTTTTTAAACTGGGAGTTTAGAGTTTGAATTCTTTTATCTCTGGCTCAGTTCTCTGATTCCCTCTTACCTATCTGCCTAAATAAAAGGGAATCACAAGATGAACAAGAGTGTGAAAGAAAACGGCAAAATAACCCCTCATGATATACAGATGCCCCCAATGTATGTGGAGGTTATGATCCAATAAGTCCATCATAAATTGAAAATATTATAAATCCAAGTGTAAATTAGGAGAAACCTATCTCATCCGACTATTATAATAAACTAGAGTTCCAGGGATGACAGTGTAGTTGAAATAGGACAATCAGCCCATCTGACCATGAATCCTCTGTGAACCATGGACACATCACTTCACCTCTCTGGGCTTCAATACACTTATCTGTAGAATAAGCACATTGGATTGGATGATTGCTAAATTCCCTTCTGTCTCTAAAATTTGTCATCCGTAAGTTCATTCTACAAATCAGCTCCAACGCCTGCCAGATTCCATGTGGTGGGGCAGTGCTGACTTCCCCTCGCTGTTCTAGCTCCAGATGAGGCCTAGTCTCTCCTCGGCCCCAGAAGAACAGTTGATCTGACAGGTTAAGCCATGAAGCATGAAGTAGTAATGTGTGCTACACATGCAGCAACCCCAGGATCAACCTCAGCAGTCAAAAGTACAATAGAGCCTGCAGGGAAGAGAGGCATTCAACGTGGCAGGGTATGATCTCTGATAGGAAGGTTTTTCAAGAGAGCAGATCCTGGAGGTTCATCATGACTGTACACCAGTTAAGATTTGTCCTTAGTTTGCTAGGTGTACTTTTAGCCAACATCACCATGTCATGTTGAAGGACTTAAAGGGATTAAAGTCATGAGTTCACACTGAGATTTGGAAAGTGGACAAGGAGAAACAAAACTCTCTTCACCCTGCAGAGCTTTCTGAGGGGAGTAATAGACAATAGATGAGTGTGAATGAAGAATGACAGGATGGGAGGCCAGGGGGGACAGACAAGAAGAAAACTGGGCCATTTCAACTGGCAGCTTGCGAGTGCGCCATAGGTATCCTCTGTGGCTACACACTGCCCTCTCACAGGCTGGGGGGGGGGGGGGGGCGGGGGAGGGGGTTGAAAATGGAGTGTTAGTGACACCCTTCCTTGTGCATATCTTCAAGTGCTGACTCAGCACAGTCTGTCTCCACACCAGACTCCTGAGGGTCCCTCGTGCCTGCCCTGTGCCTCAGCACCTAGGTCCTCAGTTATGTCTATTTTACCAATGAAGGCAGCAATTCATTCCAGCAGAGGCGGGGGAGAGTTGAGTAAAGTTCCACAAAGGTTTTAGCCTATGATAGGAATTTTTTTTTAAAACAAATATTTTTTCCAGATGGGAGAGCTGAGGCAGTGTTCCACAAACAGAGAAAAGCCAGAGAGAGAGGACAAGCCTGGTACAAGGAAGAACAGGTAACTTCAGGAGAGGACAGGGCCACTTAGTAACAGAGACTGAAAGCATAGTTTTAGTTCGAGAGAAGTTTGAGAAGTCCGTAGAGATCCAGAAGAAAATGTCTCAAGAGAGGTGGCAGTGTGGTGTGGGGCTGAAGACAGGAATCTGGATGACCCACAGATGACATACAGAGAAGGAAGGGATGATAGCCAGGGATGTGGCTCTGAGGACAATAACATTTCAGGAGCCAAGAGAGGAAACTTGGAGGAGACTAAGAAAGAACACAGAGCGAGAGGAGATGGAGCTGATGGCTGTGCTGGGTAAGCCATGAAGGAACAGACTTTCCAATGAGCACAGGCAGATGAGCTATCCTTTCAGATTTAGCCCAAACAGCATGGGAGTGCCTGCCACTTCAAATCCCAGTGCCAGCTCTGGTTCCGTGGCTCTGCCCCAGGTCATCCAGGCTCCACCTAGCCCTTGGTAGTTTTCATGGAGACTGTGCAAATCCAACTTGGTACCAATTACTGGGCTTGTATTCCAGGCTTATTGCAAAAAATTTGAGGTTGTCAGAACTGGTGTCTTTTGGGAGGGAAAGAAAAAAAGAAAAATGGGACCTTTTTTCAATCCATAATAAAGAAAATGCACAAGAATGTTCCTAGTGTTGGCCTGAGGTGATGGGTAGTTATTTTCCCATCAGTAAACCTCTGTGAAACAATCCTGGACTGTCCTTTCTTGAGGAGCCGAGGCTGCTGGCAGTGATCGCCATCTGGGAGAGCAGGTGGGGATGAAAAGCAATGCTGACAGCCTTGCCACACACGCAAGCGCAGAGAAAGACTGTGTGTTTATTCAAATACTGCAGCTGCTGCTCACAGATCCTGACGCTGTTTGTGCCTAACTATTAGAATCCTGAGATTTTCTTTAAAGCTCCAAAAGACCTATCCCAATTCTGTTTGCCACATAATGAGTATTTGCAATTCACTAAAGTGCTTGAATTCTGCAAATGTTTTGCTCAGCTGCAGAGATTGATTTGGTCTGCCCCAGTCATTTCTCAAAAACTCATCCAGAGGTCTCACCTAAGGTTGTGCTCTAAAATGACTTCTTAGATCCATCCTGCATTCAGATCGGAGAATTGACAGATTCCCCTGTCTGCCAACTGATGCCTGAAATTCCTAAACACAAATCCTTTGAGTTCTCTGAGAAAAAGAAATGCCTTTGGGTTTCTGGCTAAAAAAACAAGAGAATATTCTAGAAACCTTCCCACCAAAATCACCTACATGAACAAAGAAAATATGACATAAAAAATTGTCCATGTAATAACAGAAAGCCTTAGAAATTACAGCACTCTAGAGACCAATACAAAATTAAATAATCCTCCTTAACCCACGGCAGGCAGTCAGCATCTGGGCTTATTCATTCCATATCAGTGCTTCAGGCCCTGCAGTGAGTCTTACATCCTGCACTACCCTGTGACCACGTCATTTCCCCATTGCCATGAGAAACTACATTTACTTTGACTTCCTTCTACCTATGCATTTGTCTCTGCCTGCTTCAAGCTGGTCCAATTTTCTAGTAGGTTCAGGAAACTTGTATTAGTTGACTGAGGGCACAACAGTGAGCCTTTCTCCCAGAAGCCATTGGAATTTGTGCCAGGGGGACTTGGGAGCAGTTTCCATGAAATGAAGTCCCACAGTGGCAGTCATTTCTTCCAGTACTTAGATGCCAACTCAGCACCTGCCCTGTGTCCTTTTTAGTCTTTTAATGTAGCCCCAAAGAGGGCGCTTTGTATCTCCCTAGGTGAGGCTGTGTACCACTGGGCAACGGCCATGTCTTACCTGTACTTGAAAATTGGGCTTTCACAGATCTCTCTTCAGATGGGTAAGTAAAGAAAAATAAATCTGGGCGTATAAAGATATTCTGAAGCACGGAGATGAGAAGGAAGGCCAGGGCACTCTGGGAGACTCAATACCTTCTAAAGTAGACATATTGAAAGAACAGAAGGAAAAAATATCATAACATGCTTTTTGTTACTGATAGAATACAAGAGAATAATCTCTGTGAATCTATAATAATAAAAATGTAATATGCAAATCGACCAAACAGCCAAATGACCATCTGGACCTCCTTCTGGACGACCTTCCAGACGACCTTCCGGATGAAGCCAGGGCTGTGAGGGCCAAGGCACCTGGAGCTGCAAAGGCCTACTCTTGCACGAATTTCATGCATAGGGCCTCTAGTAAAAGAATAAACCATGGTAAAAACAGAACTATTCAAAAGTAAATAGTTCATGAAAAGTAAAGCCTATATCAACAATAAAAATAAAGTGTGTGGTGTTTTTTTTTTTTTAAAGAGCAGCTGTTGAGGCAAAAAGTAGTAGTTAAAAGTTCATTAATGAAGTAATAGGCAAACTTGAACAACACTCCCTGCATACAAAGGAGGGGAAGAGATAGCAGAATAAGATTCCAAGATGGAGGCAGAGTAGGTGGAAGCTACAACCACTGTTCCTGGCCCCACACCAGATCTTCAACGAAATTATAGAGCAATCAACCCAAATAACCAACCAAAGGCTAGCTGAACTGAACTATAATAACCAAGGGTTTACAGAAGAAGCCACATAAAGACTGGTAAAAAGGGTGGAGACTCGGAAAGGGATAGACCCCACACTCAGGTGCCTCAGGTGAGGTGGTGGCTGAGAAGCTGCAGGGATATTGCGGCTGCAAAACTCCCTCCCCCCAGGAGCATGGTTCTCAGCCCCACACAGGGAGCCCCAACACAAAGCAACAGAGATGGGAAGAGAAGCTAGCATGTGGTGTTACTAGTAATCTCTGCTTCCTTTCTTAAATGTTACAAACCTTTTTATTTTTAAAAATCTATCCTGGATGGTAGCATTTTATCTGAATCTTAAAAGACAAATGCAATCTTTAGAGGCAAAAATTGAGAGAAAAGGACATTTCAGTTTGAATGATAATATGAACAAAATTAAGGGAGAATAAAAGTGCAGAGCTTTGCTCTAACCATCTCTTTGTTTCTATTTTAGACCAGGGAGCAAAGGTGGAGGCGCCAACTTAATAATATGAAGTGATTATTACTTTGTATAGAGTTTTTGTGACAAAAAGAGGACTGAGCAAATACAATTTTTAAGCTCTCAGCAACTTGCAATAACTGGTATGAACTTTGTCTTTAAATTAACCTAGAAGAATTTTAAGTACTTAAAGAATTAAGATATTAACCTAAGCCTTCCTTAAAATTGCTTCTTCTTAAAGAAACTAATAAATTTTCAATAACAACATTTAATTTAAAACTTCTTAAGATTCTAGGCAGATAAACAAATGGCTTTTAAACGTTTTCCACTTGAGAAATGAATTCTCTCTGCTATGCTTTTTTCCTAAAGTGAATTAATTTCCCATGCACTTGGTTCTATACTCAGAGATTTCATGACAAAAATAATAGAAAGCACCTGCAGAGTAATTATGGGCTCTCCTTGGCTACCTAGAAGCCATACCTCGTCTTCAGGCTGTCACCCCACAGGTCAGAGGTCCTCTGTCACGTATATGAAACTGGAAATTTCTAAATAATCTAAGAAATCATTCAAACTGCTCCAGATAGTTTTTTCCCCTATTATTTATGATGCAGCAATGATAAGATGAAAATTTTCTGAGGGTAGTGTGATAAGCTTTTTGTAAGCAAGACACAGCTAATGGCTTGAGGAGTGGAATTCTGGTGCTTCCTGGAGAGGCCATTTTAGTACAATCTCCCCTAGACAGGGTTAAGCTCCTTATAGATTCCTTAGATAAGATTGCAAAGCCCCAGAGTACAGACCCAATTCTAATGCCTCAAGATAAAAATGACAGAAAAATAAAACCAAAGAGCAAGGAACTCCTGAGAGCCTGTTTGGAGGTTCTAACAGGGAAGCACAGCTACTTGTATGCCCTTGATCGAATATCGGTCCTCTCTTCTGGGGGAAAGGCTGTCCTCTCTGACCGACGGACCAACGGAGCGTGCAGCTTCGGGATGCACATGGATCGGTTATTAGGAGGGGGACACCCGCCTAGCCAGCCAGAGCAGCTGAATCAACCTTGGCAATCAATGGGGTGACAGATGTCACAGCCAGATGGCCCTCACATCCAAGGAACTCCTGAAATGCAAGGCATTTCTTTTTTATATCCTTAAGTTTTTCTTCTCCCACTAAAGATTAAAAAGACAGTCAGAAAAACTGGTTTCAATAAGTAATTAGCTGCAGAGTTGAGCAAGTATTTTCAAACTGAATGAACCAAACCACAAAGTTTACAAAAATTGCCAGTGAATTTGAACCACAGTTTTTGAGCTTCCAATAGTTGTATTGGCTGTCATTTCTGAGCTTGTTTTTATTTTGTCTTTTGGTCACAAGACAGCAGGATAAAATGATGACATCAACTAAGATATGGCAAAGGTAAGAGGCCTGTTTGCAAGTTTTGTGTTCCTATGGTCAACTCCCCTTAAACAAATGGCCTCACCTTTGGGCATCAGAAATCTCCTCTGTTCAGTTTGTCAAACAGCAGTGGGCCTCATCCTGACATTTTTTTACAACCGTCTCTGGCTCAAATTTTATAAAAACAGGAAGTAAAAATCCTAGAAAAGTACTGGTACAAGTTTCTATTTTCACAAGATTATTCAGGCTACTTTTCAGTTTGAAAACACTAGGCTGATACAGGACATTATGAGAGAAAAGAGAATTTTTAAAGTAGTGAGAGACTTTGGAACTAATCTAGTCTAGAAAGTACTTGTAATGAGGAAGAAATAGTTGCCCTGAAGGAAGTAATTAGTGAGGGTCACATGTTGGGGGCGGGGCCAGGCCCCTGATTCCCAATCTGGAGATTTCCCCCTCTATTTCCCTCAATGCTGTGCTGCCTTCTTTGTCCATATTTAAGTTCAATAAGAGGCTAAAGGGGAGTGCACAGATTCCTGCATCTAAATATTTCTTGAGTCTTTCTAGCCCATATGACGTTACTGCCCAAATTTCTTAATATCCTGATAAAAGTAACATTTTCTTTCCTAATGGATTTCCAAGACTCAAATCTCATTTTCTCTAACCTCTTCTCTGCCATTTCGTGTAAATTAGAATATTTTACCAAAATTTCCCAATGTCCATTTCACAAATGTCCTACTCCTGCTTAAAACCTTGTGATGGTTCTATAATGTACATTTAAATTACTCAACATGCCTCAAAGGCCCTGTATTATCTGAGCATAGCTAACTCTCCTCTCTTCCCAACATGCGTGCTGAGCCCCAGCTGTAGGCATCCCTTGTACATGTGCTAGTCTCCTTACCTGGAAGATCCTTTTCCCTATTGTTTGCCTGAGTAATAATTCTTCCTTTTTCAAAACCTGTCTTAGAAAACACTTCTGCCAAGAACCAATGTGTGTTCATATCCAAATATTAGGCAAACATGTAGTGGCAATACATCATGTTCAGAAATGCCATATTAGACACTGCACTAGTTTGCTGAAGTATCTGATGACCACTACAATAAAAATTCATCCAGATTTAAAACATATAAACAAAATGTTATCTGATTAATAAGATAGACAAAGACTTTAAGCACACAAAAAGCAAAATAAAACAGAAAAAAACACACACAAGTGTATCTGACTATATAAAAATTAGAAACTTCTATGAAACAAAAAAACTTGGAAAATTTTGCATATGATGCAAGATCGGTATCCTTAATAAATAAAAAGCTCTTACCAAACAATAAGAAAAGCACTAAAAAACCACAATAAAGAAAGGAGCAAAGGCAAGTTTTTCACTCAGAAATTCCAAAATGGCAGAAGAGTACACTGATACTCTCCCAGGACCAAACTAGAATTACAACTAAAATATAGGAAAACCATCATGAATAATCAAATGAAGAGTAGCTGGAGAGAAACGTTATAACCAAGGACATGAAGTAGAGACCACAAAGAGATTGGTAGGAAGTGAAGAGGTACAAAAGGATAGCAGTTGAAGTTCCGGAGGGATATTTCAGCTGTGGGGAGTTCCCACTGAGAACTCTGGTGGTCTGAACCCCAAGCTGGGCCCCTCGACCCAGAACACCAGAACTGGGAAAGGTGCCCACATAACATATGGTTGTGAAAAGTAGCTGGGTTGCTGTCTGCAAGGAAGACATGGCCAGAAATACAAGCACCCTCGTAAAGGGCCAACACACAAAATTTTGTATGCAGCCACTCACTTAGGCTATGGCAGAGGGAGAGCAGAGTGGAATGGAGCTGTGTGAGCACAATCCAGGGTTGAGGGGTTAGAGCTCAAAAAGCAGCCACCCTGGTTTCTAGTACTGAGACATTCCCTCATACTACAGAAGATATTGTTCTCCAGCAGAACTTTACCATGCAAGCAGTTTTTGCCTTGGGGGAAAGCAATTGTCCCACCCTATTGGAAAAACTCGCACCTCACCGTGTGGTCTGTAGAGGTGTTCTCTCTTTTTCCGCATCAGCACAGAAAAGGAACGGTCCGATTCTGAGTGGAGGAGCTGGGGATTAAGAAATAAAAGAAAGGGTGAGAGATCCAAGATGGCGGCGTAGGTAAACACCTAAACTGCTGCCTCACACAACAATTTCAAAACTACAACTAAAAGACAAAACGTCTATCACCCAGAACCACGGGAAAGCTGGCTGAGTGGAAGTTCTACAACTAGAAGGAAAGAGCAAACAGCATTGAGGGGTGCACAAGCGCTGAAAAGCTGAGGTACAGAGACGCACGAATCGGGCTGGCGACGGGTGACTGGGAGCGCTGCTGTTTTCAACCCGAAGGGAGATAAGCTCCCGATTACTCCGAACTCGTTTCTGGGGAGACGCGGGGGACCCAAACTCCTACGGGGAGAAGCGGGACTGTCTGCTGTGGGGTCGGAAAGTGAGGGAGGCTTGCTTGCAGGACTGCGAGCAGGAACAATTGCTTATTGTGCTGGGCGTGGGACGCGGGGACACGGTCGGAGACACAGAGCTGCAAAGCCAGCTTACTGGCAGCCATCGCTGTTTGCCATGCCCTAGCCTAGTCACACCCTGAGACCCAGCCCTGCACAATCTACGAACCCACCCAAGCTCCAAGCAGTGGCTTTAGCATATGAATGGCCTGCCCTATCGCAGCTTACCTAGCAAACTTGCAGCCAGGGTCAGACAGCTCCAAAACCTCCAAACCCCAAGCAAAGAGGAGAAAACTGTAGTTCTTGCTGTAGCTCCTGCTGGGTGGCCTCAGACAGTAGCTGACCTGCACCCCATTGGAGATCCAGAAGCCAGTGTACCTAGTGGTCAGTGTGAGACACCAGATTTCAACTCCTCACATCCAGAAGTGACACATTCAAGAGGCAGACTCAGTGAGCACCAAAGCCCCACTGAAACAAGTCCTGCACCATAAGTGTGTCGCCAGCGCAGCAGTTCTTCCATTATAGACACAGCGGGTCCTCACAGCCAATTGGCCTGGAGGTCAATTCCTCCCAGTGTACCAACAGCA
The DNA here is from genome assembly GCF_963455305.1 of Plecotus auritus. Classification (NCBI taxonomy): domain Eukaryota; kingdom Metazoa; phylum Chordata; class Mammalia; order Chiroptera; family Vespertilionidae; genus Plecotus; species Plecotus auritus. The sequence goes on along the minus strand of NC_137772.1, from coordinate 94,563,463 downwards.
ATCAAGGCTTAACTACACCAAGACTTTGCAATCAGCCCACAAAGGGGTGTACCAAAGGCGTCCACCTCAGGTGATTGGGGAGGCTGAGCTACTGGCCCCTATAGGTCACCTACCACACAAAGCCGCTCCATCAACATAAGGAAGCAGCAAAATGCGGAGACAAAGAAACATGTCACGAATGAGAGAAATGGAGGAAAGCAAACTAATGGATGACATAGAGTTCAGAACCACATTTATAAGGTTACTCAAGAATCTTCTAAAAACCGCCAAGAAACTTGTTGAGGCCTCCGAGGAGCTTAGTGAGACCTTCAAGGACCTTAATGAGAATGCCAAAAAAATGGAAAAGGACCAGTCAGAAATTAAGCATACACTGTCTGAAATAAAGAATATACAGAAACTCAACTGTAGATCAACGTACCCCAAGAATCAAACCAAAGATCTGAAATATGAGGAAACAAAAAACACCCAACCAGAAAAACAAAAAGAAAAAATCCAAAAATATGAAGATAGTGTAAGGAGCCTCTGGGACAACTTTAAGCATACCAACATCCGAATTTTTGGGGTGCCAGAAGAAGACAGAGAGCAAAATATTGAAAACCTATTAGAAGAAATAATGACAGAAAACTTTCCCTACCTGGTGAAAGAAATAGACTTACAAGTTCAGGAAGCACACAGAACCCCATACAAGAGGAATCCAAAGAGGACCACACCAGACACATCATAATTAAAATGCCAAGGGCAAAAGACAAAGAGAGAATCTTGAAAGCAGCAAGAGAAAAACGGTTAGTTACCTACAAGGGAGCACCCATACGACTGTCAGCTGATTTCTCGGCAGAAACTATGCAGGCCAGAAGGGAGTGGCAAGAAATATTCAAAGTGATGAACAGCAAGAACCTACAACCAAGATTACTCTACCCAGCAAAGCTATCATTCAGAGTTGAAGGTCAGATAAAGAGCTTCACAGACAAGAAAAAGCTAAAGGAGTTCATCACCACCAAACCAGGATTACATGAAATGCTGAAGGGTGTTCTTTAAGAAGAGGAAGAAGAAGAAAAAGGTAAAGATAAAAATTATGAACAACAAAATGACATCAAATACATATCTACCAACAAGTGAATCTAAAAATCAAGTGAATAAAAAATCTGAAGAACAGAATGGACTGGTGAATATAATAGAATCAGGGACATAGAAAGGGAGTGGACTGACACATCTCAAGGGGGAGGGGTGTGAGGGGTGCGGGAAGAGACTGGACAAAAAGCTTATACCTATGGATGAAGACAGTGGCGGGGGGTAAGGGCATAGGGTGGGGTGGGGAATCAGGTGGAGGGGAGCTAGGGGGAAAAAAAGAGGAACACCTGTAATAATCTGAACAATAAAGATTTATTTAAAAAAAAAAGAAAGAAAAGAAAGAAAGAGACCAGATAGAAAGATAGAAACAAAGCTGGGAGCCAGGTGGGACGCCATCCTCTCTGATGGAGGCAGGGACCCTGGAGCCCACGCAGCACATTTATTTTATACCCCCAAATACCAGGAAGTATCACCAAAACTTAGGATCAAAGGAGCTTATTTGCATTCTTGAGTAGGCCCTAGTATTCCTGGTGCTTGCCTGGATTTACATATCAAAGCCAGCTCCCCAGCACCTGGACAAAGGTAAAAAGTCAGTACTGATAACGCCCCCTGCCTTCTTGGGGAGAGCGTAACCGAGACACGGCTCTGCCAGTTGCCTCGGGCTCAGCTGACAACAATTTAAAGAAATGTCCATGTGCCTTCCCATGTGGCCCTCTACAGTGGTCAATAGCCTGAGATGAATCAAGAATGCAGGCAGAGGCAGGTCTCTGGAGGCTTTGAGTCTTTGCATGATTTTCCTCTGGTCCCACAGCTAGGAAAAGGAGACCCTGGTGCCAATATTAGTCCTTTCCAAAGGCACCCAGCCACAGGGTAAGGAGCCACAAGCTGAAGATTGCTGATAGCTCCAAACATGGTGCTCTTGGCCAGTCACAAACAGCACCTGACATTGTCCTGCACTAGAGATTGGGAGTCATAGCAGATCTACCTAATATCTATATATATAAAAGCCTAAGCAACCGTTCAACCGTTTGACCATTCATCTGGTAGCTATGATGTGCACTGACCACCAGGGGGGCAAATGCTCAATGCACAGACATGGAAACATGGAACAGACTGATAAATCTCAAAGAGAAGGAGAGGAGGAGCAGGGGAGGGCAGGAAGAGATTAATCAAAGATCTTATATGTATACTAGAGGCCCAGTGCACAGATTCATGCACCGGTGAGGTCCCTTGGCCTAGCCTGTGGGGATCGGACTGAAACTGGCCTGCTGCACGGATTTGTGCACCAGTAGGGTCCCTCAGCCTGGCCTGCAGAGACCGGGCCAAAACTGGCAGTCCAACATTCCCAGAGGGGTCTTGGATTGCGAGAGGGTGCAGGCCAGGCCAAAGGACCCCACCGGTGCACACATCAGGCCTCTAGTATAAGCATAAACCCAAACAAGCAGCTAAAATGGGAAGACAAAAAGAATCCCAAAACGAAAGAACGAGAGAATTCTCCAGAAGAAGAGCTAAATGAAATAGAGATAAGAAAATTATCAGATACAGAGTTCAGCATAACGATGGCAAGGATGATCAACAGAGTGAGAAAAGATACAGTAACTATGAAAAAGGACCAGTCAGAAATGAAGAATGACAGAGCACTAATAAACACATTGGAAGGAATACAATAGCAGAATAGGGGAAGCCAAGGATCAGATCAGTGAATGAGAAGACAAGGTAGAAAAAAATCTCTCAATCAGAGAACCAAAAAGAAAAACAACTAAAAAACAGGAGTATAACTTAAGGGAGCTGTGGGATAACATGAAGCATACAATAACCATACCATAGGAGGAGTAGAAGGGGAAGAAAGTGAGCAAGGAATAGAGAACATCTTTAAAGAAACAATGGCAGAAAACTTCCCTAACCTAGTGAAGGAAAAATTTACACAAGTTCAGGGGGCACAGAGAGTCTGCAAGCAAGAAGACTGCAAAGAGGCCCCCACACACATACACATCATAATTAAAATGCCAAAAATCAAAGACAAAGAGAGAATCTTAAAGGCAGCAAGAGAAAAGCAATCTGTTACCTACAAAGGAGTTCCCTTGAAGCTGTCAGCTGATTTTTCATAAGAAACTTTACAGGCCAAAAGGGAATGGCATGAAGTATTCAAGGTAATAAAAAGCAAGGCTTTCAAACAAAGACTACTATATACAGCAAGGCTTTCATTCAAAATAGATGGTGAAATAAAGAGAATCACACACACACACACACACACACACACACACACACACACACACACACACACAAAGCTAAAGGAGTTTATCACCATAAAACCAGCTTTGCCAGAAATCTTAAAGGGACTGCTGTAATAATAAGAAGAAATATAGAGAGAAACATAGGCATAAAGAATTAAAATAGCACTAAGTAAGTACCTATCAATAATAACCTTTGATGTAAGTGGATTAAATGCTACAATCCAAAGTCATAGGGTAGGTGAGTGGATATGAAAACATGACCCAATTATATGTTGTCTACAAGAGACCCACCTCAGAACAAAAGATTCACACAGGCTGAGGATAAAGGAATGGAAAAAAATTTTTTTCATGCAAATAGAAATTAAATAAAAACTGGGGTAGCAATACTCATATCTAATAAAATAGACTTCAAAATGAAGGCCATTACAAGAGACAATAAAGGTCACTACATTAATACTAAAAGAATTATCTCACAAAAGAACATATATGCACCCAATATAGGAGCACCTAAATACATTATAAAAATACTTCTCAAGCACTTTAAGGGAGTGATTGACTCCCTTAAGTCAAAGTGGGGGACATAACACCCTACTGACTTCACTGGATAGATCTTCCATACAAAAAAATCAACAAGGAAACAGTGACTCTAAAGGACACACTCGATCCGATGGATTTAATTGACATTTACAGAACATTTCACCCCAACGTTGGCGAATATACATTCTTCTCAAGTGCTCATGTGTCATACTCAAAGATAGATCACATGTTAAGACACAAAAAAAGTATCTACCAGTTCAAGAAGATTCAAACCAGATCAAGCATCTTCTCAGATCACAGTGGCATAAAATTAGAAATCAACTACAATAAAAATACTCAAAAACATTCAAACACATGGAGGCTAAATGGGATGTTATTGAACAATGAATGGGTTACCAATGAGATCAAGAAAGTAATTAAAAACTTCCTGAAAACAATGAAAATGAACACACAACAACCACAAATCACTGGAATACAGCAAAAGCAGTGCTGAGAGGGAAGTTCATAGCACTATAGGCCTACCACAAAGAGCAAGAAAAATTATTAATGAACTATCTAACCTGACAACTTAAAGATATAGAAAGAGAGCAACAAGAAAAGCCCTGAGTAAGTAGACGGAAGGAAATAATAAAGATTAGAGCAGAAATAAATGACATAGAGAAAAAAAATATCAATGAAGCCAAGAACTGATTCTTTGAGAAGATGAACAATATTGTTGAACCTTCAGCTAGACAGGAACAAAGAGAGAGGACTCAAATAAATAAAATCAGAAACGAATATGGTGAAATAACAGCTGGCACCACAGAAAACAAAGGATTATAAGAAAATACTATGAGCATCTATATACCAACAAGCCAGCCAATGTGGATGAAATGGACAAATTCCTAGAAAAATGGAATCTTCCAAAACTGAATCAGGAAGAATGTGAACATCTGAATAGGCCAATAACAACTGACGAAATTGAAACAGTAATAAAAATAAATAAATAAAAAAACTCCCAGCAAAAAAGCCCTGGTCAGCTTCACAGGGGAGTTTACCAAACATTCAAAGAACAACTAACACCTATACTCCTCAAATTATTCCAAAAAAATCCAAGAGAAAAGTACACTTCCAACCTCTTTTTATGAGGCCAGCATTATCATAATTCCACAATGAGAATCAGGCACTACAAAGAAAGAGAATTACAGGCCAATATGCCTGATGAACACAGATGCTAAAATCCTCAACAAAATATTAGCAAATCAGATCCAGCAATATATTAAAAAGATCATACACCATGACCAAGTGGGATTTATTCCAGGGATGCAAGGCTGGTACAATATTTGCAGATCAATAAATGTGATGCATCACAATAACAAATTGGAAGACAAAAATTACATGATCATATCAATAGATGCAGAAAAAAATTCCATAAAATACAACACACTATTTTAATAAAAACTCTCAGCAAAGTGGGAATAGAGGGATTATATCTCAACATAATAAAGTCTATATATGACAAACCTACAGCCAACATCATATTCAATGGGCAAAACCTGAAACCATTTCTCCTAAGAACAGAAACAAGACAGGGATATCTGCTTTCACTACTCTTATTCTACATAGTACTGGAAGTCCTAGCCACAGCGATCAGACAAGAAGAAGAAACAAAAGACATTCAAATTGGAAAGGAGGAAGTAATACTGCTGTTATTTGCAGATGACTTGCTACTGTACGTAGAAAATCCTAAAGATTCCACCAGGAAACTATTAGATTTAATAAATGAATTTGGCAATGTAGCAGGATACAAAATTAACACCCAGCAATCAATAACATTTTTACACACCAATAATGAATTCTCAGGAAGATAAACTAAACAAGTAATACCATTAACCATTGCAACAACAACAACAACAAAATAAGATACTTAGGGATAAAATTAACCAAGGAGGTAAAATACTTGTACTCAGAAAACTACAGGATATTGAAAAAACAGATAGAGGAATATATGAAAAAAGTGGAAGAATATACCATTTCATGAATTGGTAGAATTAACATCATTAAAATGTCCATACTACCCAAAACAATCTGTAGATTTAATGCAATCCCCATTAAAATACCAACAACATATTTCACAGATCTAGAACAAATATTCCAAAAATGTATATGGAACAAAAAAATAGCCACAGGAATCTTGAGAACAAAGAATGAAGTTCAAGGGATCAGAATACCAGATATCAAGTTATACTACAAGGCCACTGTACTCAAAACAGCCTTGTACTGACACAAGAATAGACATACAGATCAATGGAACTGAACAGAGATCTCAAGAATCAACTCAAGGCATTACACTCAATATTTGACAAAGCGAGCTAGAGCATACAATGGAGTCAAGACAGTTTCTTCAATAAGTAGACCACCAACTTACACCATACACAAGAATAAACTCAAAATGTATAAAAGACTTAAATGTAAATTCTGAAACCATAAGAATCTTAGAAAAAAACATAGGCAGCAAAATCTCAGACATCTCTCATAGCAATGTTTGCCGATTAATCTCCTAGGGCAGGGGAAACAAAGAAAAAATAACAAATGGGAGTACATCAAAAAACAAAGCTTCTGCACAGCAAAAAGAAACCATTAACAAAATTAAAAGGGAAGCCACTGTATAGGAGAGCATATTTGGCAATGATACATCTGATAAAGGTTTAATATCCAAAATACATAAGGAACTCATACAATTTAACAAAAAGGAAGACAATTCCATTTTTAAAAATGGGCAAAGGACTTAAATAGACACTTCTCCAAAGTGGACATACAAATGGCCAAGAGACATATGAAAAAATGCTCAAAGTCATTGATCATCAGAGAGATGAAAATCAAAACAACAATGAGGTATCACCTCACACCTGTCGGAATGGCTACCATCAACAAATCTACAAATGCTAAGGATGTGAAGAAAATGGAACCCTTGTATGTAGCTGGTGGGAATGCAGACTGGTGCAGCCACTTTGGAAAACAGTATGGAGATTCCTCAAAAAATTAAAAATGGAACTCCCATTTGACCCAGTGATCCCACTTCTAGTTTTATATCCTAAGAAACCCAAAACACCAATCAGAAAGAATATATGTACCCCTATGTTCATAGCATTGCAATTTACAATAGCTAAGATCTGGAAGCAGCCCAAGTGGATAAAAAGTAGATGAATGGATAAAAAAGCAAATGAGTGGATAATAAAGCTGTGGTACACTTACATCATGGAATACTATGCAGTTGTAAAAAAGGATCTCTTACTCTTTGACTCAGCATGGAGGGACCTGTAGAGTATTATGCTAAGCAAAATACACCAGTCAGAGAAAGGCAAGTATCACATGATCTCACTCTTATGTGGAATTTAATGAACAAAATAAACTGATGAACAATAATGATCCAGAGACAAAGGAACTTGGAACAGACTGTGGAATCTTAGAGGAAAGGTGGGGGAGGTTGAGTGGGTGGGAAGAGATCAACCAAAGAACTTGTATGCATATATACATAACCCATGGACACAGACAATGAGATGGTGAAGGCCTGGGGTGTGGGGTGGGGGTGGGCTGGGAGAGGTCAATGAGAGAAAAGGGGAACATATGTAATACTTTCAACAATAAATATTTTTTGAAAAAAGCAGTCTTTCATTCAGAAAAACAAAATGAGCAAAGAAGTACAGATGGCTAATAAACACACACAGAAAAAAAATAATTCCATTAGTAGAGCAAAATAGCAAATTAAAAGAAGATAATGTTTTTCAACTATTTAATTAAGAATGATCACATTCAGAAAAAAACCAAGATGGCGGCATAGGTAAGCACCTAAACTGCTGCCTCACACAACAATTTAAAACTACAACTAAAAGACAGAACGGACACCATCCAGAACCACAGGAAAGCTGGCTGAGTGAAAATTCTACAACTAGAAGGAAAGAGAAAAGCTCACAGAGAATTGGAGGTACGGCAAAGGGTCTTTGTGAGTGCAGAGAGGAAGGGCGGCTGAGAGCCTGGCTGACTTTCTCTGGCGGAAGGGGGAAGGAAGCCCCTGACCGCACTGAACCCCAGTTCTGACTGCACTGAACCCCAGTTCCAGGCGAGCCCCTGGGGACCCACGCTCTTGTGGGGGGAATCTGGACTCTTGGGCGGAGACTCGGGAGCTGGGGAAGGCAGAGGTCTGAAGGCGCACGCATGCCAGTGCGCACAAAGGCTGGGGAGGTTGCCACAGGCTTTCCCTAGTGGAAGGGAGTCAGAGGCTCCTGACTGCACTGAGCCCCAGTTCTGACTGCACTGAACCCCAGTTCCAGGCGAGCCCCTGGGGACCCACGGTCTTGTGGGGGGAATCTGGACTCTCGGGCGGAGACTCGGGAGCCGGGGAAGGCAGAGGTCTGTGCTTGCGCGCAAGGGCAAGGCTGACAGGAAGCCAAGACTGTCTGCTCCGCCCTGAGACTCCACCCCATCCAAGCTGAGCACAGAGGCTATTGCAATTTGGCAAGTCTAATCCTATAAGGCTGTCTCCAGCACCAAACTTCTCCCAGCATAGACACAGCTGATCCTTACAGCCAACTGGCCTGGAGGTCAATTCCTCCCAGTGATACCAACAACAATCAAGACTTAATTACAACAAGGCTGTACACACAGTCCACAAAGGGGTGCACCAAGAGTGTCCACCTCAGGTTAACTGGGGAGGCAGACCCACTGGGCCATATAGGAAACCTAGCACACAAATCTACCCTACCAACTCAGGGAAGCAGTGAAAATACGGTGTCAAAGAAACAGATCACAAACGAAAGAAATGGAGGAAAACAAATGACTGGATATAGAATTCAAAACCACGGTTATAAGGCTTTTCAAGAATATCCTAGAAAAGGCCGATAAATATAACGAGACCCTCAAAGATATGAAAAAGGACCAACTGGAAATTAAACATACACTGACTGAAATAAAAAATATTATATAGAGACCCAAAAACAGACTAGAGGAACACAAGAATCAAGTCAAGAATTGAAATACAAAGAAGCAAAAAACACTCAACCGAAAAAGAAAAAAGAAAAAAAAAAATCCAAAAAGTTGAAGATAGTGTAAGAAGACTCTGGGACAACTTCAAGCGTACCAACATCAGTATTATGGGGGTGCCAGAAGAAGAGAGAGAGCAAGATACTGAAAACCTATTTGAAGAAATTATGACCAAAAACTTCCCCCACCTGGTGAAAGAAATAGACTTACAAGTCCAGGAAGCGCACAGAACCCCAAACAAAAGGAACCCAAAGAGGACCACACCAAGACACATCATAATTAAAATGCCAAGAGCAAAAGACAAAGAGAGAATATTAAAAGCAGCAAGAGAAAAACAGTTAATTACCTACAAGGGAGTGTCCATACAACTGTCAGCTGATTTCTCAACAGAAACTATGCAGGCCAGATGGGAGTGGCAAGAAATTTTCAATGTGATGAATAGCAAGAACCTACAACCAAGATTACTCTACCCAGCAAAGCTATCATTCAGAATTGAAGGTCAGATAAAGAGCTTCACAGATAAGAAAAAGCTAAAGGAGTTCATCACCACCAAACCAGTATTATATGAAATGCTGGAAGGTATTCTTAAAGAAGAGGAAGAAGAAAAAAGTAAAGATAAAAATTATGAACAACAAATACATATCTATCAACAAGTGAGCCTAAAAATCAAGTGAATTAAAAACCTGAGGAACAGAATAATTTGGTGAATATAATAGAATCAGGGGCATAGAAAGGGAGTGGACTGATAATTCTCAGGGGGAAAGGGGTATGAGGGGGTTCAGGAAGAGACTGGACAAAAATCATACACCTATGGATGAAGACAGTGGGAGGGAGGTAAGGGCAGAAGGTGGGGTGGGAACCGGGTGGAGGGGATCTATGGGGGGAAAAAGGAGAAACAATTGTAATAATATGAATAAAGATTTATTTAAAAAAAAAAAAAAGAATGATCACATTCAGCCCAGCCAGCATGGCTCAGTGGTTGAGCATCAACCTATGAACCAGGAGTTCAAGGTTCAATTTCCAGTCAGGGCACATGTCATGTTGTGGGCTCGATCCCCAGTGTGGGACATGCAAAAGGTAGCCAATCGATGATTCTCTCTCATCAGTGATGTTTCAATCTCTTTCTCCCTTCCCCTTCCTCTCTGAAATCAATAAAAATATATATATTTTTAAAAATGATCACATTCAGTCTTGACAAATATAACTAGTAAGACAATTGCTCTCATAGTTTACGAATGGAAGTTAGATTCATATTATCTCTCTGGAAAGCAATTTTGCAGTACATATTACAAACTTTAAAACTTTATCCCTTTGACTGTTTTTTTCTTCTCAAAATCTAGCCTAAGAAAATTGTCATAAATTATAGATATTTGTATTTCACAATATTATCTGTGGTAGCAAAGTGGGATATATTATTAGTATATAGTAAAAGAATAATTAGATAAAATATAATGCAGGAAATAATTTTTCTTTTTAAACATCATTTGACATGAAAAATGCTATAATTCAAAGAAAAATTTTAAAACAATGTGAAAATTATTTCTGCAATGTGACACAAATTATATATTTAAATATGTGTATATATAGAAAAAAGACTATATATATATTAACACTGATTATTTCTGGGGAATTTTAAATTTTTTCTTATACTTTTCATAATTCTTAAAATTCACATTGCTTTTATAATCAGGAAAATATTTTAGTTAAAAAATGTACATATACAAAATTTATATATATATATACATCAATATAGCTATAATAATAAAAGCCTAGGTGGCCCTCATGCCATGCCCTCACATCATCACAAGATGGCCACCACAATATGGCTGCCACAAGATGGCCACCCCAACATTGTCACAAGATGGCTGCCGCAAGATGGCTGGCAGGGGAGGGCAGTTGGGGGTGACCAGGCCAGCAGAGAAGGGCAGTTGGGGGCCATCAAGTCAGCAGGGGAGGGCAGTTGGGGGTGATCAGGTCAGCAGGGGAGGGCAGTTGGGGGCGATTGGGCCAGCAGGAGAGGGCAGTTGGGGGTGACCAGGCTGGCAGGGGAGGGCAGTTGGGGATAATGGGGCTGGCAGGGGAAGGCAGTTGGGGGCCATCAGGCTGGCAACGGAGGGCAGTTGGGGTGATGGGGCCGGCAGGGGAGGGCAGTTGGGGGCAATAAGCCAGCAGGGGAGGGCAGTTGAAAGCAGTTGGGGGCCATCGGGCTGGCAGGGGAGGGCAGTTGGTGATGATGGGGCCAGCAGGGGAGGGCAGTTGGGGGCCATCAGGTCAACAGGGGAGGGCAGTTGGGGGCAATAAGCCAGCAGGGGATGGCAGTTGGGGGTGACTGGGCTGGCAGGGGAGGGCAGTTGGGGGCAATTGAGCTGGCAGGGGAAGGCAGTTGGGGCCATCGGGACAGCAGAGGAGTGATTAGGGGGCTACCAGGCTGGCAGGAAGAAGCGGTTAGGGGCAATCAGGCAGGCAGGCAGGCAAGTGGTTAGGAGACAGCAGTCCTGGGTTGTGAGAGGGATGTCCGACTGTCGGTTTAGGCCTGATCCCAGCAGTCGGACATCCCCTGAGGGGTCCCAGATTGGAGAGGGTGCAGGCTGGGTTGAAGGACACCCCCTCCAGTGCATGAATTTCATGCACCAGGCCTCTAGTCATATATAATAAAGAGCTAATATGCAAATGGTCATTGTGCCCTCACGCTCTCGTGCCCTTGTGCCCTCGTGACCTCGCACCGGAGCCAGTGTACCTGAGGCCAGGCCGGGGGACCTGTGGCTGCACCCCCCACCCAGTCTAGCGGAGCTTGATGTGGGACCTGAGGCTGTGCCCCCCACCCAGCTGGGCTTGACCAGGGACCTGAGGCTGTGCCCCCCGCTTGACAGGGCTTGACAGGGAACCTGAGGCTGTGCCCCCCTCCCGGCGCTGAGCCAGGGCACCTGTGGCTGCACCCCCTGCCCTGCGGTCTTGACAGGGGTGGGGCCAGCCAGGTCTGGTTCTCGCGTGATATCAAGGTGCACACGGGTGGGCGGGGACTTGACTCTGGGTCCTGTGACACACCCAGACTCTGACAGGAGGGAGATTTTCACATACATTTTACTAATTTTCTTTCATCTCTGCCAATTCTATTATAGAGAAAGGGCAAATAGCAATATTAAAATCTTTCCTCTAATTAATTCCCTTTTAATGTGCACGAATTTTGTGCACCAGGCCACTAGTATACATATATATATGTGTGTGTGTTTAAAAAATAATGCAATCCAGCAACCCACTTACAAACTACACAATTAATCTTTTTCTTATGGAATACATAATAAAACTACCTGAGGCTCTTGTTGTTCACAAGAAATGGGGTATAGCAAGCCCACCACTGGTGAATCCATCACACAAAGTAAGTCTTCTCCAACAGCACTATAAACCTCATCTTCAGTGAGTGACAACTTTACAGTTTTGAATAGTTATTTGATTAAAATCCACCTCCCCCACTGGACTTAGAATTCCAGGAGAGCAAGGCCTACCTACATGTTTGATTACTCCAGTAAGATCTGGAGCAAAGTATCCTGGACAAATATTAAGTGCTCAGTAAATTGTTTTAATTTATTATAAAGAGAGAGAGGAAAAAACAAGACAACCTAATAAGGTCATGGGAACCACTAAACAACTGCAACATTTGCCAGTAAAGCTCCTAGTTACTTCCCTACTTCTGTGTCCCCCATAGCCACCATCCAAAATGAAATAATATAAAAGCTGGAATCCAACTTTTCTTCACTTTTCCTCAAAATCATTCTTACATAAAGTCCTTTTCACTAAGACTACTTCCTTCTAGACATTTTACCTAATTAGAGCCACTGACACTTAGGCATTAATTAACACTTGGCTGGGTGCAGTCAGGAGGTGTCTGAATCCATAAAGAGGTTTTTATTCTCCAGAATGAAACCCCAGTTGGCAAAATCATAACTCAGGGAGAGTCTTTGTGGGCCATAGGCCTTCTAACAGCTCTTGGGCTCTGTTTCTCAGCAAGACCTGCTGTAATATTCTTAAAGGAGAAAGAGAGAGATCATCAGAGATGGAAATAAAAAGGCTCCACAGTGCTTACTACTCAATCTCCCACCATCAACCAACCCATCATCTTCCCCAGGCTTCCTCATCTCTGGGTGAGTATATGCAGGGTCTCAGTGTATGCAGTCATTGATGACTAGGAACACATTGCAGATTAGACTATTTACTGGAAATAAGAAAGCTTTGGGAGGCTCAGCTGGGTTTGTCAATTCAACAATTCATTCAGTGCAGGCAAAGAATTAGGCCAAGAGGATAGTAAAGAAAAATGATGGTGTTTTACTGTATCTGAGATTTATTAAGGAAGAATGGATTAGTATAAGTTTTTTTAACTAGTAAAACATTTTTGCTTGTTTTTAAGAATTGCATGATAAGAATAAATTCTACCATAAAGGGAAATAAATGAAGATTTTCAAATCATCAAATAATGGCTAATTTCCCCTGCACTTTCAAAGTGTGTTAAGTATTGATACTGTCAGGAATTTATATTCAAGAGAAGTGAGTTGTCTAAATTTTTATGAATCCCATCTTGTTCTCAATTAACAAAACACAAAACAACCTCAAAACATTCACTGTTGGAAAATAGTTTTTGCAACTAGAAGGGGTGCTGACATTACCATCAAACAAATCTGGTTTTCTATTTGGCTCAACCATGATAGTTGTGTGACTTCGGCCAAGTCTCTGTCATTCCTCCAATGGAGACTAACAGCAGCCACCTCAAAGGGATGTTATTAGGATTAAACAAGGATGCTTCTTGCAGTTCTTGATACACTTATTAATGTCTGCATCCAGATCTGAGCAGTTATAAAGCCATATAACCTGATATTTATCGACAGATACTCCATTCATTAGACCTTGAATTTAGATAGTTCCCTTTTCTTGAATGCAAATTCCAGTAATCTTCTCGCTTGCAGCAACATCTCATTTCACTTCATACCATGCCTGAAAAATAGCAAAGGCACTTATTATTACCCCTATTTTGAAGTTAAGAAAGTGAGGCTCAGACAAGTTAAATGAATTGTGCACCCTTATCACCACAGCTAGAAAGCAAATATCCCAGGAGTTCTGAGTATTCTGAATACTTTATTCTTTCCAAATGCACAGTTTCTAGACAAATGAATTTGAAATACCCATGAGATTGACACTGTCAACTAAACAGCTAACTTTAGAAAAGGCTCTTAAAACAGGTGTTCAATAGGTCATCCAGAAAGAGAAACCCTGCAGTTTATAGTAAAGGAAATATATATATATATATATATATATATATATATATATATATATATATATATATATTGTTGGAAAGCTAACCAACTCAGCAAAGAGCAATTGATAATAAGATAATGAGTTAAGATTAGGCAGCAGTAGATGGAACTTCTAGAAAGAGAAATTACTTTATTTATAAGGATTTTATAAACACATATGTGCCCCCCAAAAAGACAAAGGTATTTCAATGCAGTTGAGCTAGGCTATAAAATAACATTTTTCTGATTAACACCATACTTGATACAACTCTTTCAGTGAAGCAAGATGAGGCCAGGTACATAATTCCTTATTAGCAATTTCAAAATTCAAAATGCTCTGGAAAACAAACGTTTTTTCCTAAGTTTGGTATCAAAAACTAAATTGGTTAACTAGCATGACGTTATCTCACGTAGTTGAGTATTCAGATGTTCCACATCAGAAATACTATGCTTGACTAGAGAGTGCTGCCTCAGCTCATGCCTGAAATACCATGTAACATAGCCACCATATCATCTAATATCTGAAAACTTTTGAATTCTTAAATATATTTGGCTCTCAATGTTTCAGATAAGAACTTTCAGAACTGTATGTATTACCATCTCCATTTTAAAACTGGAAAGTGACTCGGTCTTAAATTAAGTTTTATTTTGCTTTGTTTCTAATACTAACCTCAAGATAAGGATACTAAAAAATTAGTAGAGAGTTCTACTAAGCAAAGAATCCATATGGGTGTCATTTTAGAAACTCCTTTTGTACATGGGAAAAAAACAACAACAGTAAATATCTATAAAACTAGGAGAAATTAGTTCAAAGAGGAATTAAATCATGTATAGAGTTCCCAAGGTTACATTTTAATGACTAGAACGTGACTGCTAAAGAAAATGTTTTTTTTATCAAACGGTATTGTTAAAACCATTGAGTTCGATGTAAGAGGAAGATTTTAGCCAAGTCATCTGAATGGTGTTCATAAAGACATCTCAGACTATTTGCCTATATTTTCATCTCTACCTTGATATGTGCCCTGGGACCAGCCAAGGATTCTAGACTTCTCCTCTCTTGGATATCTGCCTAGAGCTCAGTTTTGAGAGGAAAAGAGAAGTTACATCCTGCAAACAGCAGTATAAAAAGATCAAACAAACCCACAAAATTCCTCTGTTTGAGGAAGATTTTTTAAAAAGAATTATAAGGCCTCTGAGAAGGGCTTAGATGGTTTTGAGTCTCTATAGCTCTGAATCATTTTGGGTTGTCACATGGAGGTGGGGGAGGAGCAGACTCCCAATGTTTTGCTGAAGATCATCTGCTTCAGATCTTATTATTGGCTTCAAGCTTAGACGTGAGAAACAAATCCCAAAGAGTGCCACATTGAAAGAAAGAGGTGTATGTGCAACTTGGGGCAGAGTGGAAGGGAGGGGGCATTGGTCAGGGAAGACTGGAGAGCTAAGGAAGGGATAGAGAAAGTATTACAACCTGAACCAGATTCACCAGTTTCCTTTTAAAGCTAAAGATGAATCCTGCAAGGAACTTCTGCTCCTCCACCTGCCAGTAACCTACCTGCCCTGAGACAACCAACATTGATGATTCTCTGGCCTGGAACATCTTTCCTTCATCATTTTACTCCACTCATTCTGCAAGTTTCAGCCTACAGTCCCTTCCTGCAGATAGCTAGCCTCAGCATATCCCCCGCCCCCCCCCCCCCCCACATCCTCCTGCACTATATTAGGTCTCCTACAGATGTCCACAGCTCCTAGGATTCCCCATGAGAGCACTTACTTTACTGTTATAATTGTGTTTCCTCTGCCATTCTGAAAGATATGTCCTCCTTGAGGGTAAGGGTTATATTTATCTTGATCACCATTTTATTCCCAGCACCAAAGCGCCTAGCAGCTAGCTCATAGTATTTGTTTCTCTAATACCTATTAAATAAATGAGTGAACAAATTAATAAATTGGCTCCTGACTGCTTGGGGTTCATGGTGTATTTAAAGAAGCTCCAAACAGGCAAAAGCGGACCCTGATTGAGTCTTTTAGGAACTGATGAGACAGACTGGACTGTATAATTGGCCTTAAATGATGACTAGAACTTAAAGAAAAAGAGTTCTTCCCCCTTGTAAATGAAGGGGGAGTAAAACATGGAGTGGCAGCAGGAATATGCCTGGTGTGTTCTGGAGTGAAGAAGAACATACCAGTAGCTTGCCTGAAGCAGAGGGTCTGTGTGTGGGAGTAAGAGGAGAAAATGTTTAAATTAAAGTAAGGACCAGTCACAGAGCATGATAGTACCAAGCAGTGGTTCTCAACCTTTCTAATGCCGCAACCCTTTAATACAGCTCCTCATATTGTGGTGACCCCCAACCATAAAATTATTTTTGTTGCTACTTCATAACTGTAATTTTGCTACTGTTAATTAATCGTAATGTAAATATCTGTGTTTTCTGATGGTCTTATGTGACCCTGCTAGTGGTTTTCAACCTGTGGGTCGGAACCCACAGGTTGAGAACTGCTGCTGTAGAGCCTAAGACCATCGGAACACAGATATTTACATTATGATTCATTAACAGTAGCAAAATTACAGTTATGAAGTAGCAACAAAAATAATTTTATGGTTGGGGGTCACCACAACATGAGGAACTGTATTAAAGGGTTGCGGCATTAAAAAGGTTGAGAACCACTGAGCTAAAGTGTTTGAACTTTGCCCCATGAAAGTATATGTGACCTGGGAATAAAACCTGCAATTGAGCTATAGGGGAGCTAATGGAAAGAATGGGGGCCAGTTAGGAGTTGGTTTGGTCATAAGGCAATGAAGCCATGAATGTCTGGACTTAAAAGATAAGAATGAAAATGAAATGAGAGAAAATATTAAAAGTGTACAGACTGATTAATTAGATATAGCTTAAAAAAAATAGCAAGGTCTAATTAAGAAGTTAGTCTAAGAAGTTAGTTCAGCCCAGCCAGAGTGGTCCAGTAGTTGAACCTTGCCCTTTAAACCAGGAGATCATGGTTCTATCCTACGTCAGGGCATAGGCCTGGGTTGCAGGCTCCATCCCTAGTAGGAGGTGTTTGATTGATGTTTCTATCTCTCTTTCCCTTTCCCTTCCTCTCTGAAATCAATAAAAATATATATTAAAAAAAAGAAGTTAGCTTAATGAAAGATTATAAATAATAATAATAATTACAGCTATCAATTGCTGAGTGTGTGCCACATGCCAAAGACCCTATATTTAATTTAATTTACACAATACCTTTTTTAAAATTTATCTTTATTGTTGAAAGTATTACAGATGTCCCCTCTTTTTCCCTATTGACCTCTAGCCCACACCTACCCCCTGCCCCAGGCCTTCACCATCCCATTGTGTGTGTCCATGGGTTATGCATATATGCATATAAGTTCTTTGGTTAATCTCTTCTCACCCATCCACCCCCACCTTTCCTCTGAGATTTGACAGACTGTTGCATGCTTCTATGTCTCTGGATCTATTTTCTTCATCAGTTTATTTTGTTCATTAGATTTCACATATGAGTTAGATCATGTGATATTTGTCTTTCTCTGACTGGCTTATTTCACTTAGCATAAGACTCTCCAGGTCCCTCCATGCTGTCTCAAAGGGTAAGAGATCCTTCCTTTTTACTGCTGCATAGTATTCTATGGTGTAAATGTACCATAGCTTTTTTATCCACTCATCTACTGATGGGCACTGGGCTGTTTTCAGATCTAAGCTATTATAAATTTCACTGCTATGAACATAGGGGTGCATATGTTCTTTCTGATTGGTGTTTCTGGTTTCTTAGGATATATCTCCAGAGGTGGGATCAAAATATTTAATTTGCTGCTAATAGAATCAATTGTGCAAAGAGCTATCTGAGAAGGATTAAAAGATATGATGGTGGAGGATAGACTTGCTTTTACTATTATACAGGTAGCTAATCCACATTACCCAAATCAAATAATAAGACAGCATGACAAATTTGACTTTAAGATGATAAAGGCCTTGCTTGAGAGCATAGTACAAAATGGTCCTACCGCTCCATTTACTGAAGAAATTATGACTAACATTTCTGAAGCATACCTACCTCTTTTTGATTGGTATTCTCTGGCCCATGCAGCCCTTGATGGAGGAAATTATTTGTTATGGAAGGGAGAATTTTTAGAGAGATGTCAAGAGCAGGCTCATGCTAATCAAGGGCAGAATGTTCAAATAACTTTTGAAATGTTAGCAGGACAAGGACAATACAGTCACTTCAGAATCAGCTTGAGTATATGGAACAAGCTTATGAGCAGATTGGACTTTGTGGAAGAAAAGCCTGGTGGGATTTACCAGCAAAAGGGGATCCTGAGGGAGCTTTCAGTAAGTGTATGCAGGGACCCATGGAATCATTTTCTGATTTTGTGGCTCACCTCACTCGAGCAGTGAGATGACAAATACAACAAGAAACAATAGGAGACATTTTAATTTGGCAATTAGCCTATGAAAATGTCAATGCTGATTGTAAGAAATGTCTGACTCCTCTAAGAAAAAATGGCACCATTACAGAAATGATTCGAGCATGTCAGGATGTGGGATTAGGCATTTTTCAAGCAAACTTACTAGC
Organism: Plecotus auritus; assembly: GCF_963455305.1. Taxonomy (NCBI): domain Eukaryota; kingdom Metazoa; phylum Chordata; class Mammalia; order Chiroptera; family Vespertilionidae; genus Plecotus; species Plecotus auritus. The sequence goes on along the minus strand of NC_137772.1, from coordinate 94,544,739 downwards.
TGCCACTGTAATGGCAGGGAGTAAAAAACGTCTTAATTGTGGAAAGCCAGGACATTTCAAAAAGGAGTGTGGGCAACCAAAAAGGACTCTGGGTAGAGCCCAAGGGAAAGTGTGAGCATTCCCCCTCTCAATTCAAACAACACAGATCCAACCTCTTTATGTCCTAGATGTCAAAAAGGAAATCATTGGGCTAGTCAATGTAGATCTAAATTTCATAGAAATGGGCAGCTGTTAAATTGAGACATAGGGAACAGCCAGCCGCATGGAAACAGCCAAAGGGGCTCCCCCCAGCCCCGTCAACAACTGGGGGTTTACACCCTGCAAGGCCCACAGTGGATTACTTCATCTGAGCCACTCCAAAAAGTGAAAGCCTGGATCTCAACAGCACAGTAGCAGTCACTTTGATCCCTTATATGGCTTGGCAAGCTGTTCCTACAGGAATTTGGGGGCCTGTACCACCAGAAATGTTAGGATTAGTCTTAGGTAGGAGTGGAAATACTCTGAAAGGACTAACTGTTTTGCCTGGAGTCATAGATTCAGACTAAGAGGGAGAAATCAAAGTAATACTAGAATGCAAACATATTATGCAAATTACTCCAGGACAAATAATTGCCCAGCTCCTACTTCTACCTTATATTCAGCAAAGTGAAGCTATAAATAGGAAAAGAGGAACGCAAGGATTTGGAAGCCCATATATCTATTGGGTACATGAAATTAATAAAACCCATCCTATGATTAATTTAAGAATAGAGGGAACTGTTTAAGGGTTTAGTAGACACTGGAGTGATTGTCAGTGTTATTAGTAAAGAATTCTGGCCTCCAAATTGGTCCAAGGTAGAAGCTATGGGCTCTATTATGGGGGTCTGAGTTCCTGATAATACCCAACATAGTGTTGCAGTGTTAAAGTGGAAAGATGAGGAAGGACAAATAGGATGGTTTCGGCCCTACATAGTCTCTGGAATTGCAGTCAACTTATGGGGCCGGGATGTTTTAGGTTTACAAGCTTGTATTATTACTGGCAAAAGACAGCAGTTAATAACTCGGATGAGATATCAAGCTGGTCAAGGCTTAGGAAAAAATAATCAGGGAATTAAAGAACCCATTCAAGTCAAAGGAAACCCAGGAAGATGAGGATTAGGACATCAACCTTTTCAGTCTCCTCGCCCTCGCCCCCATGATGATCCTATACAATGGAAAGATGATAGACCTATATGGGTGGATCAGTGGCCATTGATCAAGAAAAAATTAGGTCATATTCATGAATTAATATAAGAACAAGTAGAGGCTGGCCACATAAAGCCTACCAATAGTCCTTGGAATATGCCTATATTTACAATACCTAAGAAGGCGACAGGAAAGTGGTGATTATTGCATGATCTTAGAGCAGTTAACGCTACTATGCATACCATGGGAGCTTTACACTCTGGACTCCCGGAGTCTTCACAAACACCTCTAGATTGGTCTCTTATAGTAGTAGATCTTAAGGATTGTTTTTTCACCATTCCCTTGGCACCTCAAGATAAACAAGGATTTGCTTTTTCAGTGCCATCTATTAATAATATAGAGCCTATGAAAAAATATCAATGGAAAGTTTTGCCTCAAGGAATGGCCATTAGCACCACTTTGTGTCAAAAATATGTAGCTCAAGCTATCCAAATTTTAAGGGACAAATATTCCCAATATTACATTATCCATTATATGGATGACTTGCTCTTAGCAAGCCCATAGGAGGAGCAGACTTTAGCAATGTTTTCCCAATTAGAGAAAGAACTCCCTAAATGGGGCTTAAAAATTGCTGCAGAAAAGGTACAGAGAGAAATGCCCTTCAAATATCTAGGAACCATAATTGAAAACCAATGTATTAGGCCTCAAAAGCTGGAAATACGAAAGGATTGCCTTAAGACCTTAAATGACTTTCAAAAATTATTAGGGGATATTAATTGTTTAAGACCTTATCTAAAAATCTCCATGGGAGAAATGATAAATTTATTCAATATACTTAGGGGTGACTCTAATCTTTCCTCAACCAAACATTAACAGATAAAGCTAGGGAGGAGTTAAAAAAATTGAGCAGGCAATCTCCTCAGCCCAAGTAGCATGGGTACAGCCTAAATTACCTTTATTAGGACAGATTAATCCTACTGCAAATAGTTCCATTGGAGTTATTTTCCAAAACAAGAACTCTACAACTATTATTGAGTGGGTCCACCTAGGGCATCAATCCTCTAAAACTGTGGTTACATGTATAGAACTCATGGCTCAATTAATATCTCAACTCAGAAAGCACTGCAGGCAGCTTAGAGAAGAGCCCCAATGCATCTATCTTCCCCTCACTGGAAAGCAATTAGAAATGTTACTTCAGACTGATTTAAATTGGCAGATTGGACTAAGTGGATATTCAGAGGAACTCAGTTGTCATCTACTAAAAAACAAGTTATTACAATTTTTATATTACACCCCTATTATTATACCAAAAAATACTAGGCAGGAGCCTATTCCTGGAGCATTAACTGTTTTTACTAATGGTTCATCTTATGGTAAAGCTGCTTATCATGCAATGAATTCAGACAGAATCATCCAGACCAGTCACACTTCTGTACAAAGAATTAAATTAGAAGCTATCAAGGCTGCAGTGCAGGATTTCCAAGAGCCTCTTAATATTATTTCTGATCCTGCCTATGTTGCTGGCCTGATAAATAGAATTGAGACTGCTCGGTTAAAATGGCTCAGTGACCAAAGTCTATTTATATTATTTAAACAGGTACAACAAATTGTACAGCAAAGACAATATCCCTTTTATATTACTCATATCAGGGCTCATACCACCCTCCCTGGTCCTTTAAGAAATGGAAATACATATGCCGATCAATTGGTTGCTTTGTTAAAACAGGCCACAGAATCTCATCAGCTTTTACATCAGCCTGCCAAAATGTTGTCTAAACAATTCTCAATCACTGGACAGCAGGCAAAACAGATTATCAAGGAATGTCCCACTTGCATGTTACATCTGCCTCAAGGGCCTAATACAGGAATTAACCATTGAGGATTGATAAGGAACCATATCTGGCAAATGGATGTAACACACTATACTCCTTTTGGATGCCTTGGGGCATTGCATGTCTGTAGATACCTTTTCAAAGGTCCTATGGGCCACTGCATCCACAGGAGAAACAGCAAAACAGGTCATTAATCATTGCCTAGCTGCTTTTGCCATCATGGGAATTCCAAAAATTATTAAAACTGATAATGGACCTGCATACACAAGCTGTCATTTCCGGCATTTTGTACAAAATGGAAAATTCAACACATTATGGGAATACCATACAATTCCCAAGGACAGGCAATTATAGAACTCCAACACCAGCAGCTAAAATCCCAACTTGAATAACAAAAAGGGGGAATAGTGATGCTGGAGAAATCTCCTATAGGTAGACTACACCAAGCCCTAATTACTTTAAATTGTTTCATTTGTAACGCTGATGGCAAAATACCTATGGAAGTACACTGGTGTCAGAATAAACCAAAGAAAAATGGTTTGGTTAAATGGAAAGATCCTGAGTTTATGGAAGTATCCTGACCCTTTGTTAACGTTTAGTTGAGGATATGCTTGTGTATTTCCAGAAAACTCCTCCAAGCCCATGTAGATTCCTGCAAGGAACATTAAACTTCATCATGGATCTGAGAGAGGAGCTGACCAGACTAATGACCAGACTTGCAGCTGGAGCCTCACCCTGTACCTGTGGCTGCAGACAGACAATTACTCTAGCCCCAAAAAGCAGTAGCCCCAAGCAACATGCTGAAGATAAGGAATGGGAGAAGAGACAGATGACTATCCGGAGATGACCTGGGGGATGGTGAAAAAGACAGTCCAGAAAGCTGAGTGAATTTGTAAGGAGACAAAAGCCCCAAGAAAACCTGAGAATGTTTTCCTTGCCATTCTAGCAGCCAGCAGTTATGCCGTAATACTACCAGGGGCAAATGGGGAAGTATATTGGACTTATGTTCCTTACTCCCCATTGGTGAGACCCCTTACTTGGGCTGATCTACCACCTAGTGTAGTCACCAATAATATCAAGCACATTGGTCATACAGGGGGACCCCAGGTGGGACAAGGAAGTATCTGGGCAAATAATTACATGGGTGTTGCCACCCAGCTTCCCTTTTGTATGACAAAGAATCCAACTGCTGCTCCTTTGTGTGTAGAATTAAAGAGAGGTTTTTGGTTAGCATAGACATGAAAGGAGGGGGAAGCAAAAGCCCAAATACATCTATTATCACTAATTGCTCCTGGGAAAGGTACAGAAAATGTAACATTACTAAGTCATCCTCCTGCTAAGCCATTATGTAAAAAGTTTTATGAATGCCACCCTTCAGAGGAAGAAATCAAGTGGCAAGTCTGCTACAGTGACCACCACACCAGCAGCAAACTTAACAGTTTTTCCTTTGTGAATTGGAGTCCCTGTGGGTCTGCTTATAGTAACAATAGCATCTACAGTGGAAGGGGAAAGGGGGAAAAAATGGCGGCGGAATAGACAGACGTGTTCCGAGCCTTGTCCCTGAGCAGAGAGAAAGAACAGCTGAGGGTTGCACAAGGAGTGTTTGTTGGCAAGTTAAGGAACAGCTAGACTTCAAGAGAAGGTGGGGGACTGCTAGATGGGGTTGCCCTGACCGGGCAGCCCCCACTGCAGCTGGGTCCCCTCCCGGAGCTATGAGCTTGGACGGGGAGACTGCGCCATCTTGAAAAGGAAAGTGGAGCTTATCGGAAGCCTGAAAATCCACAACTGCGGCACCCACCGAACAGCTGAGAGCCACAAAACACCGGTCCCCAATTGGCAAAAACATGCGGAATCAGAGGAGCTCTACATTCCACCACGGAAAGAAGAGAGAGAACTACATGACCAGACATCCAGAGAAGAGAGACCATAGGGAGACAAAGAAACAGCCCACATATGACAGAAAAGCAAGAATCACCAGAAAAGGAAGTAAACGAAATGGAGGCAAGCAACCTACCAGAGAAAAAATTCAGAGAAATGGTCATAAGGTGGCTGAAAAGAATGGAAGACAAATTCGACAATATGAGTAAGAACCAAGAGGAAATGAAGAAGAACCAAGAAGAAATGAAAAATGACATTGCTGCTGTAAAGAACTCAATAGAAAGCATCAAGAGTAGACTAGAAGAAGCAGAGGACCGCATCAGTGAGCTAGAAGACAAGATGGGAAAAAATACCCAAGTAGAGCAACTTCTAGAAAAAAAAATTAAAAGGCAGGAGGAGAGCCTAAGGGAACTTTGGGACAACACGAAACAAAACAACATCCGCATAATAGGGGTTCCAGAAGAAAAGGAAACTGAGCAAGGAATAGAAAACCTGTTTGAAGAAATAATGACAGAAAACTTCCCTGATATAGAGAAGAAAAAACCCACACAAATCCAAGAAGCTCACAGGGTCCCAAGCAAAATGAACCCCAAAAGACCGACACCAAGGCACATTAAACTTAAATTGGCAAACACCAATGACAAAGTAAGAATCTTTAAAGTGGCAAGAGAGAGACAGAGAGTTACCTACAAAGGAACCCCCATCAGACTAGGGACTGATTTCTCAACAGAAACTCATCAGGCCAGAAGGGAATGGAATGAAATATACAAAGTCATGCAAAGGAAGGGTCTCAATCCAAGAATACTGTACCCAGCAAGGCTATCAATCAAAATTGAAGGTGAAATCAGGAGCTTCACAGACAAAAAAGGACTAAGGGAATTTATTACCACCAAACCAGCAATGCAAGAAATGCTAAAGGGTCTGCTATAAAAAAATAAAAAAAATAGGAAGTGAAGACGGATACAGGGGTAAAGAATAAAAATGGTGACAAATAAGTACCTATCAATAATAACTTTAAATGTAAATGGATTAAATGCCCCAATCAAAAGACATAGGGTAACAGATTGGATAAGAAAACAAGATCCATATATCTGCTGTCTACAAGAAACCCACCTCAGAAAAAAAGACGCACACAGACTGAGGGTGAAGGGATGGAAAAAGGTTTTTCAGGCAAATGGAAATAAAAAAAAAAAAGCTGGGGTAGCAATACTTATATCTGACAAATTAGATCTCAAAGTGAAGGATATAACAAGAGATAAGGAAGGCCACTTCATAATACTAAAGGGAGCAATCCAACAGGAAGAAATAACTCTGGTAAACATATATGCACCCAATACAGGAGCACCCAAATACATAAAAAAACTCCTGGAGGATATCAAGGGAGAGATTGACAGCAATACAATCATAGTAGGAGACTTTAATACCCCACTATCACCATTGGACAAATCCTCTAAACAAAAAGTTAGCAAAGAAACATCAATTCTAAATGACTCACTAGACCAAATGGAATTAATTGACATCTTCAGAACATTTCACCCCAAAGCCACAGAATATACATTCTTCTCAAGTGCACATGGGTCATTTTCAAAGATAGACCATATGCTGGGTCATAGGCAAAGTCTCTTCAAATTCAAGAAGATAGAAATCATATCAAGCATCTTCTCAGATCACAGTGGCATAAAACTGGAAATCAACTAAAATAAAAAAATCCAAAGAAATCAAACACATGGAGACTAAATAGCATGCTATTAAACAATGATTGGGTTACCAGAGAGATCAAGGAAGAAATAAAAAACATCGTGGCAACAAATGACAATGAAAAAACAACAATCCAAAATGTATGGGACACAGCGAAAGCAGTCTTGAGAGGAAGGTCATAGCTTTACAAGCATACTGCAAAAAAAACAAGAAACAATGGTAATAAATTACCTAAACCTACAACTCAAAGAGTTAGAAAAAGAGGAACAAGAAAAGCCCAGTGTAAGCAGAAGGAAGGAAATAATAAAGATCAGAGTGGAGATAAATGACATAGAGACCAAAAAAAACAATACAAAATATCAACAAAACCAAGAGCTGGTTCTTTGAAAGGATAAACAAGATTGATGAACCTCTAGCAAGGCTCACAAAGAAGCAAAGAGAGAGGACCCAAATAAACAAAATCAGAAATGAAAGAGGTGAAATAACAAAAGATCCCGCTGAAATACAAAGGATTGTTAAAAAATACTACGAACAACTCTATTCCAACAAACTGGACTACCTGGAGGAAATGGACATATTCCTAGAAAAATATAACCTTCCAAAACTAAATAAGGAAGAATCTAAACAGCTCAATATGCCAGTAACTATGGAAGAAATTGAAGCAGTCATCAAAAAGCTTCTGGCAAACAAAAGCCCGGGGCCAGACGGCTTCACAGGAGAGTTTTATCAAACATTTAAGGAAGAACTAAAACCTATCCTCCTTAGACTATTCCAAAAAATTCAAGAGGAAGGAACACTTCCAAGCTCCTTCTATGAAGCCAGCATCACCCTAATACCAAAACCAGATAAAGACAACACAATGAAAGAGAATTACAGGCCAATATCCCTCATGAATATAGATGCCAAAATTCTCCACAAAATTCTAGCAAATCAGATCCAGCAGTACATCAGAAAGATCATACACCATGATCAAGTAGGATTTATCCCAGGAATGCAAAGATGGTACAATATCCGCAAATCGATTAACATGATACATCACATAAACAAATTGAGAGATAAAAATCACATAGTCATATCAATTGATGCAGAAAAAGCATTTGACAAAATCCAACACCCTTTCTTGATAAAAACTCTCAACAAGGTGGGAATAGAAGGATCATACCTCAACATAATAAAAGCTATATATGATAAACCCACAGCTAACATCATACTCAATGGGCAAAAACTAAAACCATTTCCCCTAAGACCAGGAACAAGGCAGGGATGCCCACTCTCACCACTCATGTTTGACATAGTGCTGGAAGTATTAGCCACTGTAATTAGACAAGAAGAAGAAATAAAAGGCATCAAATTGGAAAAGAAGAAGTAAAGCTGTCCTTATTTGCAGATGACATGATATTGTACATAAAAAACCCAAAAGACTCCATCAAAAAACTAACAGACTTGCCGAAACCAGTTTGGCTCAGTGGATAGAGCGTCGGCCTGTGGACTCAAGGATCCCAGGTTCGATTCTGGTCAAGGGCATATACCTTGGTTGCGGGCACATCCCCAGTGGGGGGTGTGCAGAAGGCAGCTGATTGATGTTTCTCTCTCATCGATGTTTCTAGCTCTCTATCCCTCTCCCTTCCTCTCTGTAAAAAAATCAATAAAATATATTTTTTTTAAAAAAACTAACAGACTTAATAAATGAATTCAGCAATGTAGCAGGATACAAAATTAACACCAGGAAATCTATGGCATTTCTATACACCAATAGTGAACTTACAGAAAGAGAGACTAAAAAAGCAATCCCATTTACCATCGCACCAAAAAAATTAAGATACCTAGGAATAAACTTAACTAAGGAGGTAAAAGACCTATACACGGAAAACTACAGGACACTGAAAAAAGAGATAAAGGAAGACATAAACAGATGGAAGAACATACCATGTTCATGATTGGTAGAATCAACATCATCAAAATGTCCATACTACCCAAAGCAATCTATAGATTCAATGCACTCCTTATTAAAATACCAATGGCATATTTCAGGAGGGATCTCAATACCAGATTTCAAGCTGTATTACGAAGCCACTGTTCTCAAAACAGCCTGGTACTGGCACAAGAACAGACATATAGATCAATTGAATAGAATAGAGAATCCAGATATCGACCCAAACCACTATGCACAATTAATATTTGACAAAGGAGGCATGAACATACAATGGAGTCAAGACAGTCTCTTCAATAAATGGTGTTGGGAAAATTGGACAGATACATGCAAAAAAATGAAACTAGATCACCAACTTACACCATACACAAAAATTAACTCAAAATAGATACAGGACTTAAACATAAGACGGGAAACCATAAAAATACTCGAGGAATCCACAGGCAGCATAATCTCAGACATATGCCGAAAGAAGTTCTTCACTGATACTGCCGCTAGGGCAATGGAAGCCAAAGAGAAAATAAACAAATGGGACTACATCAAAATAAAAAGCTTTTTTACAGCAAACGAAACCATAAACAAAACAACAAGAAACCCCACTGTATGGGAGAACATATTTGCAAATGTTATCACTGATAAAGATTTAATCTCCAACATCTACAGGCAGCTTATACAACTTAATACAAGGAAGATAATGATCAAATAAAAAAATGGGCAATGGACCTAAGTAGAATCTTTTCGAAAGAAGACAGAAGGAAGACCAAGAAACACATTAAAACATGCTCAAAGTCACTAATTATCTGAGAGATGCAAATCAAAACGACAATGCGATACCATCTCACACCTGTCAGAATGGCTATCATCAACAAATCAACAAATGACAAATGTTGGCGAGGATGCGGAGAAAAAGGAACCCTCATGCACTGCTGGTGGGAATGCGACTGGTGCAGCCACTGTGGAGAACAGTATGGAGATTCCTCAAAAAACTGAAAATGAAACTCCCATTTGACCCAGTAATCCCACTCCTAGGAATATATCCTAAGAAACTAGAAACACCAATCAGAAAGGATATATGCACCCCTATGTTCATAGCAGCACAATTCACCATAGCTAAGATTTGGAAACAGCCTAGGTGCCCGTCAGCAGATGACTGGATCAGAAAACTATGGTACATCTACACAATGGAATACTATGCTGCCATAAAAAGAAGGGATTCTTACCATTTGTAGCAACCTGGAAGGAATTGGAGAACATTATGTTAAGTGAAATAAGCCAGTCAATGGAAGAAAAATACCACATGATCTCACCTATTTGTGAATAATAAAAAACATTATAAACTGATGAACAAAAAGATAGATACAGAGGCAGTAAAGCATCAAAAAACTGTCAAATTACAACGGGAAGGTTAGGGAGAGGTGGGGGAAATAAGAGATCAACTGAAGGCTTATATGCATGCATATAAGAATAACCAACGGATGCAAAACACTGGGGGGTGAGGGCATGTATGGGAGTGGGTGGGGGGGGCACTGGTAAGATATGTACACATATAATACCTAATAAATCATAAATAAATAAATAAATAAATAAATAAATAAATAAATAAATAATAAAAATAAAGATCCACATCCTATCTATATGTTAAAGCTAATCACTCCATCTCATGGTATGGAGGAGGATTTGTTGGATCTCAATTACAACCTGATTATTGGCCCCTACAAAACACTCAATGGAAATTAGCTGCTACTTGCACCTATAAAATGGTATAGTTTTAATTATAGCTTAAAAACTCCATTCGTACCTTATGGGGAACTCCCAATAAGACAGTATTTGCCACCGCTTGTGTATTTGATCCTTTTGTATTCATCTCAGGCCCCTTCCAGATGTGACTTAATGCATCAAGCCATTTGTATGAGGTGTCATGCACAGGCTGCACACTATCCCCTTGTATTAATTCTATATTCCAAAAAGATTCCCTCATGATTTTAAAACAACCTGCTTTTGCTTGGGTTCCTACTAACCTAACCAAGCCTTGGGAATTTCATCAAACCTACCAACTGCTACATGACCTGGTAAAAATCTTAAAATGACAAAAAAGATTTCTTGGGATGTTAATTGCAGGACTCTTTGCTCTAGTATTGTTACTTACTTCTGCAGGAATTGCTGCTTCATCCATGGTACAAACTGTTCAAACTTCTCAGTTTGTACAGCAAGTTAAGGAAAATGTAACTAAGACCTTGTCCATACAAAAAAGTAATTGACATCCAATTTGAGATAGAATTATTGGCATTAAAAATCTACAGTTCTATGGATGGGCAATAAAATCCACAGCTCAGAGCAAAGAATGTCCTTACAGTGTCATTATAATTTTTCCCAGATTTGTGTTACCCCCGTTCCCTATAGCAGTACCTTATACCCTTGGGAATCAATAAAAAAAATCACCTTCTTGGTGCTTGGGGTAAAGGTAACACAACCCTTGATATTTTAGAATTACAGCAGCATATTGTACAATTGTTCCAGGCAAACTTACAAAGTAGTTCCTTAGACACTGGCAGCAATTTTAAAAGGACATGAAAGAATTTAATACCTTTCACTGGATCTCCTTACATCTGCCTCTTAGCATAACCACTATTGTCTGTCTCATTCTTGTTCTTATATGTTTATTTCTAGTCTGTATATGCGGAATGAAGTGTCTTAAAAGGACTCAAGCCCTACAGACGGCATACACTTTTTAAGATTTATTAAGAAAACAAAAAAGGGGAGATGCAGGAATCCACCCACTGCCAATACTATCATGAGAGTGCACCAAGGAACATGGAAGGCCGATAGACCTTGGGCATTAGCAGTGCTGACGCTAAGCACCTCATCTGTTGAGATAGTGGTGGCTCAAGGCAAAGTCCCTAACCTGATAATCCTTTTACTATTTACCAAACTTTACCTTTGATATGCCTGAATGCATTGCTAAAGGGCAAATGTGTATTCAAGTAAATAAAAAGCGGACTGGTCAGAGGTCAGCGTGTTCTTCACGAAAGAGACACCACCTGGCCCCCACCCCTTAATAATACATATTTCTTTTCTAGTGTTTTCATGTGTGCATTGGCCCCTCCTTCAGATCCTGACCCCAGCCATGCAGGTTGCGGCACAGTATTACTTCCTCCTTTCCAATTTGGATGCCTTTTGTTTTTTCTTCTTGTCTGATTGCTACAGCTAGGACTTCCAGTACTATGTTGAATAAGAGTGGTGAAAGCAGACATCCTGTCTTGTTCCTGTTCTTAGGCGAAATGGTTTTAGTTTTTGCCCATTAAGTATGATGTTGGCTGTAGGTTTGTCATATATAGACTTTATTATGTTGAGGTATGATCTTGGAAATAAACTATTTATAACCAATTACACTAATGAATCTGAAAAGAATTATTCTAAGTGAAAGAAAGCAGAGTTAAAAAATAGTACATACTGGGTGTTTTGATTTATATAGATCTTTAGAAAGTGAGAATTAATATGTAATGATATAAAAATGACCTGTGTTTACCAAGAGAATGAGGGGAATAAAGGAGAGATCAGAAAAGGGAAGAAAACTTTTGAGCTTAGTGGATTTATTATCTTGATTGTGATGACAGTTTTAGCAGGTATATACACATGTTAAAACATCAAATTGTACACTATACATATGTGCAGTTTACTGTATTTAATTATACCTCAATAAAGCTGTTAAAAGAAATTATTTCCTGTCCAAAAACAATTATTTATAGATTCAGCAAAATACCCTGAAAACTACTTCACCAACTAAAGTACGCAGATAAGTAAGAGGTGTCATCTAGTAATGTTGTAAGATTATAGTTATACTAGAGGCCCGGTGCACGAAATTCGTGCACAAGGGAGGAGGGTGTCCCTCAGCCCGGCCTGCACCCTCTCCAATATGGGACCTCTCAAGGGATGTCCGACTGCCTGTTTAAGTCCAATCCTGGTGGGATTGGGCCTAAATGGGCAGTCGGACATCCCTCTCACAATCTAGGACTGCTGGCTCCCAACTGCTCACCTGCCTGCCTTCCTGATTGCCCCTAACCGCTTCTGCCTGCCAGCCTGATTGATGCCTAACTGCTCCCCTGCCAGCCTGTTTGCCCCTAACTGCGCTCCCCTGCAGGCCTGGTCAACCCTAATTGCCCTCCCTTACAGGCCTGGTCCCTCCCAACTTCCCTCCCCTGCAGGCCTGATCGCCCACAACTGCCCTCCCTTACAGGCCTGGTCCCTCCCAACTGCCCTCCCCTGCAGGCCTGATCGCCCCCAAATGCCCTCCCTTACAGGCCTGGTCCCTCCCAACTGCCCTCCCTTGCTGGCCATCTTGCGGTGGCCATCTTGTGTCCACATGGGGGCAGGATCTTTGACCACATGGGGGCAGCCATCTTGTGTGTTGGAGTGATGGTCAATCTGCATATTACTCTTTTATTAGATAGGATAGAGGCCTGGTGCACGGGTGGGGGCCAGTTGGTTTGCCCTGAAGGGTGTCCTGGATCAGGGTGGGGGTTCCCTTGGGGCGTGAGGCGGCCTGGGCGAGGGGCCTGTAGTGGTTTGTAGGCTGGCCACACCCCCTGGTGACCCAAGCAGAGGCCCTGGGGTTTATCTTCTACAATTGAAACTTTGTAGTCTGGAGCGGAGCCAAGCCTTCTGCTTGCTCCATGGCGGCAGCCATTTCTATTGGGGTTTATGTATCTTCTATAATTGAAACTTTGTAGCCTTAAGCGGAGGCCTGGGCCGGCCAGGGTGTGCGGAAAGCTTGGCTTCCTCCATCGCCGGGGGCAACCCTAGCCTCCTGCTCTTTCCAGCTCTGTGGCTGCTGCCATTTCTGTTTGGGTTTATGTATCTTCTATCATTGAAACTTTGTAGCCTTGAGTGGAGGCCTAGGCCGGCAAGGGCAGGCGGAAAGCTTGGCTTCCTCCATTGCCGGGGAAACCCAAGCCTCCCTCCTGCTCTCTGTGGCCATAGCCATCTTGGTTGGGTTTATTTGCATATTTGCTCCTGATTGGCTTGTGGGTGTGGATTGTGGGCGTGGCTTGTGGGTGTAGCCAAGTGATGATTAATTTGCATATTATTATATAGGATATGTAAAATGAAAATGGTAACACAACTCACTGAAGAATAATTTCTTCCTTAAATATCTAACAGAATTCATTGGGCCTGGTTCTTTCTTTTTTGGAAGGTGATTAGTTGTTGATTTAATTTCTATAACAGATATCAGACTCCAGTTATCTGTTTCTCCTTTTGTGAGTCTGAATAGTTTGTGTCTTACAAAAATTGGTTTATTTCCTCTGAGGTATCAAATTGCAGGTACATTTTTTATAAAATTCCTTTATTATTTTTTAATGTCCATAAGATGACCATGTGATATATATAAAAATATTTTTCATTTAAAGAATCTTGAAGGTCTCCTATATTATTTTTAAATGTTTCCTATAGGGCTATACAACCTGAATGGATATTAAAATAATACCCCTTTGAATTCTGAATATATCTCATTTATTTGTCTATTTTGCTACAATTTCCAAGGTCATTCCCAGAAGAGGGTTAGAAGGAATCTGAAAATATTAATTTTGGCCTAAAAGAGGAATATGTCAGCCTTTTAATTCCAGTTTAAAATTGTTGAGTAGTTGATTAAGACTTGTGATTTTTAAATATAAATATTACTATAATGATGTATACTCTTAGACTATGTAAAAATAATAATCAGCATATTTATAAGTTTATTTGGCAGGTTTATAAACATTATTTAAATCTTCAGGAAAGTCTTAAGTCAGAAAATTTAAGTACTTTAAAAAATCAAAATATTTACTTTTAAAAATAAGTTAAATATAGAGAGGAAGGTATTTCAATGGCCATCTTAAGAATAACTTAAAATTTATTGACATACATATATTATTTGGTGCTTTTAAAATAGAACTTATTTGGAGGTTTAAAATAGAACCTCAGACACTTCAGCAACTTAACAGAACAATAAGATCTGCAAGCTAAGTTTAAAATTTAAAGAACTAGGTTTTCAACTTTAACTTTAAAATTTTAATAATATATTAAAAACCAAAGTAAATCCCTTGAATTGACTTGTTGGAAAAAAGCCACATTTGGAACCATCAAAAACTTAGAATTCATGGTTTAAGCATTTGTGGGTCAGAGAACTTGCAAGTAGAGAAGGCAGCAGGCAGTACAGAAGGGTGCGAGTTTACAAGTGCTTGGTAGGAGGGGTTCTTGACAAAGTGCCAACTTCGAAGATAACCTATAAGCAAGGGTTACAGTACCTTGATGCTCAAAAAGGCAAACTAACGCCATACTGCACATTTTCACGCCTCAAAGGATGAAAATAAAAGAGGAAGAAGAGAAGTAACTGGTTGTGAAGAGATTAGCCCAGTTTCTTAATTATTTTGTTTTAAAATGTCTTCAGGAATACTCTACTTCTTAGCACTTGAAGCTGAAGGTATGCCCTTTCAGCAAAATCAGAAACTTATTTGGGACTTTTAAAATAGAACTTATTTGGGGGTTTTAAAATAGAACCTCAGACACTTGAGCAACTTAACAGAACATTAACCAGTGGCTCCAGGCATGTCTAACAATCACAGTGGCCAGCCTGAATGATATGGCAGGTGCCAGCAGGCACGAAGCTCAACCACAGACTCATTCCCCATCCAGCCAAAAACAGCGTCTTCCCTTTTCAGACCTTGTGTGAACACATATTTATCAAGTACTTTAACCATTTGTACAAGCTACATTATCCTGATCCCAGAGAATTATTTAGAAACAAAGTGACTACATTTACTAGTGATAAATAAAATGCACACGGAAGAGAACTAACATTTGTCAAATACGTATTATGTGCCAGGTATTACAGGATTTATTTCAGTTAAAACTCCCAACAATCCTTCAAGGTACATATTATTATCCCTATTTCACCAGGGATTGGAAACTGCAGCTTAGCAAATTTTAATAATTTATCCAAGGTCATGAGGCAGGAAATGGCAGTGCCAAGACTTGAACTTTCTTAGCTCTTGCTTTTAATTCAACACTGTCCAATAAAAATATAAAGCAAGCCACAAATATGAGCCACATATATAATTTTAAGTTTTCTTGTAGCCACATTTTAAAAGTAAGAAAACAAACAGATTAAATCAATTTTAACATTTCATTTATCCCAATATAGCCAAAATATAATTTTAGCTTGTAAATCAATATGAAAATTATTAATGAGATAGCTTACATTCCTTTTTTCATACTAAGTCTCCAAAATCCAGTGTGCTCTTTCAACACTTCTCAATTTAGATTAGCTACATGTCAAGTGCTCAATAGCCCATGTGGCCACTGGCTACCATATTGAACAACACAAGATCCAACCTCTGGGTCACCCTCCCAGGCATGTTGCACAGGCCTGGATTAGAACCAGCCCTACTAAACCTGCAACAAAACTGGAAACATAACTGTTACAGGTTAAAAGTCAAATTGCTAGAAAACGGTACATTTTCTCATCAAAAGACAAATGAAAGGAAGTGATTTATCCGTTACATTCCTCTCCACAACAATCATAAATGCACCAAGTACGCTGGGCTATTTACCTCAAAGGGACAGGAAACAAATTATCTAAAACTCATAAATCCACACATTCAGAAAGTGCAGACTGCCAGAGACTGTAGTAAACCCATGGTTCCTATCAAGACCCTTGTAGGCTGTCCTGTTTTAATTGATTTTAATGGGATCCCCCACAAATACAGTCCTACATGAATTTTATCCATCCCTCCCTCTCCCCCCGCACCACCATCCACTCTAACAAAATTCCCTCAGGAGGCTTAGTTTGGGTTAAGGAATTTCCTTTATTTATTTTCCATTTCCTTCTTGTTGTAACTGTATTTTTATCTGTCCTGCTTTTCCCCTTCTTCTCTCTTTTCTAGTTGGTTTCCCAGATTCATAAACCTGTACTAGTTTGTTTTGTGTTGTGTTTTAACATTAACTGCATTACTTTGCTGCTGCTTTTCATTGATTGCCTGCCATGCAGATCATGTTCCCTCCTGCCTGCAGGAAAAAGAGAAAACCTTTCCAGCACCATCAGTATGGTAGCTAAAAGGGGTCTGGATCCAGAGCAAGGGGAGAAAACCACCCCTTTCATCTTTCTCAGCTCCATCTCCACCATTATTTTCCCACTCCTCAGCCTTACCACCAGCCTGCATTTTCCTTTGTTTGACGAGAGTTAAACCAATTAAAATAAACTTGATTGAAGACAGCAGCATAGCAAAAAGGAAGCCACAAGGACAAGCAGAGTGCACAGGTGCAGGAAGCCAGGGCAGCCCTTCTTTGTCTTAAGAAGGTAAAAAGAGAGTGGTTTCTAGGCAGATCAGCTGGCACTTTTAAACACTTACTAGCTGGGTCATCTCCTTCACCTTAATTTCTTCTAGCATCTGTTACTCAACAGATCCCCCTCATGGACAGTGCTGCACCCCAGGAATAACTATGATGTCAGTTTTCTCTGTTGTGGCCAAAATGGTCCTGCATGCTCAGGTGTTAAATTCTTTTCATGGGAGACCAGACACTCTCATACTTTGGATGGATACTACAGCAATGTGACCATATGATTACAGTATAGCATTTCTGATGCATCACTGGAAATATGGCAAAATGTCAGCAAAGGGATTGTAGGCTGAAGCTTAGTTCATTCCCAGCTGCCTCGCGGCAGGAATATCCTGCTTCTCAGAAAGGAGAGCATTGTATTTTCATCCAGTTACAGTCCATCTCTCTAAAAATTAATTGTCACTGCCCCAAATTCCTCTATAGTTTTAGCTTTAGTGACTTTCTTTGGCAACTGTTGCCTCTGTGATATCTTTCCTTACAGGGATGCCCTCCTGCTGTAAAGGAAGAGGGAGAAGAAAAATGCTGTTGGCTAGTAACTTACCTTCCTCGGCAATAGCTCTGTCCAGGTTCTCTTTATGCCGGTCATGCCCTTAAGCCCTTAAACCCCTCAAGAATTATAAATCAAGATTACTGTCAAGGTTGTTTATACTGCATTGCCATTTAAATCCTTCTCTATACAAATTAAAATGGAATTACAGCACTATTTTAACATTTCCAACGTTAATTTAACATTTCCCCTGAAGGGCTGATGGTTGGTACCTCAGGTGAAAACCCAATGCTGTAACTCAGTTGTTGCAAGCCTGTGCCTTGGTTTTTCCATTTTGATGATCTAAGGATATTTCACAACTTCAACATATGGGTCAGCTGAAAATCTCAGAAATTCTTTAGCCATGAACATTAAAACTTACAGTAACAAGATGAATAATTGTTTACAATTATGATTTCAGAAGCAGTAAAGATGGTGACTATCAAAGTTAAAAAATAATAATGTAATTTGATAACCTCTATAACTAGATACACTAGCCTTTTTTATGTACTTTAATTTATTTTTAATTTTAATAGGCTGTTTTCAATTTTATATTCCTCAAGTGAGGAACCCATTAACTCAAGTCAGGCAAAATTTGCTACATGTTAGCAAGTTTTTGCATAGCTCTACTTGTGTTAGTGTGTGTGTGTGTGTGTGTGTGTGTGTGTGTTTCCAAATTCAAATTCCCATAGTTCTAGAACGCTATTATATCCTCAATGTGCTTAGTTTTTAGCAGGATTGAGCATAGGTGACCCCTCCTTCCTTTCTGAAGCACTTTTCTCTCTTGCCCTCCCTGACTATATTATATAATAAAGAGGTAATATGCAAAATGACCATCACTCCAACACACAAGATGGACACCCTCATGTGGTCAAAAATGGCCGCCCCCATGTGGGCACAAGATGGCCAGCAGGAGAGGGCAGTTGTGGGTGATCAGGCCAGCAGGGGAGGGCAGTTGGGGGGGACCAGGCCTGCAGGGAAGGGGAGTTGGGGGCAACCAGGCCAGCAGAGGAGGGCAGTTATGAGGTACCAGGCCTGCAGGGGAGGGCAGTTGGGGGCAACCAGGTTGGCAGGGGAGGACAGTTAAGAGCTACCAGATTGGCAGGGTAGGGCAGTTAGGGGCAATCCGGCCAGCAGGGGAGCAGTTAGGCATCAATCAGGCTGGCAGGGGCGTGGTTAGGGGGTGATCAGGCTGGCAGGCAGAAGTGGTTAGGGGCAATCAGGCCAGCAGGCAGGTGAGCAGTTGGGAGCCAGCAGTCCTGGATTGTGAGAGGGATGTCTGACTGCCCGTTAAACATCCCTCGAGGAGTCCCAGATTGGAGAGGGTTCAGGCTTGGCTGAGGGACAACCTCCCCCCCCCCCCCCCCGTGCACAAATTTTGTGCACCGGGCCTCTAATACTAGTACAATCTCTTAGATTTCTTTCAACTCCATGAGCAGCACCTTCTTAGCCCTCTTTGCTGGCTCCACCTCGTTTTTCTACTTTGGAACTGCTAGTGCTACTCAGGGCTCAGTCCTAGATTTATCTCTTTCTCATATTTTCCTTATATGTCCACTTCTAAAAGTATAGAGGCTATTTCCTACCTGAAATCCAATACTATGTCTCTGACTTTGACTTCTCTGTCTCAGTCTCTGCACTGAATGTGTTATAGAGAGCTTAAACTTAATATGAAAGATATATAAGGAACTAAAATTCAAGTGTTCAGAGAATAGAATCTCAGAGAGCAACATAGTTCTGTTTAACTTTTGCTTCAATTTCTCTCTAGTAGGTTTTTTTTGTTGTTGATGGTATAATTGAAATACAATAAACTGCACACATATAAAGTGTATAATTGTATTAGATTTAACAAATACATATATACTTGTGAAACAATAATTGCCACAAAAATAAATATGTTTTGTCATGTCCTTTTTAAATCTCTCCCTCCCTCTACCCCTATTTCTAGGCAACCATTTATCTACTTTCTGTCACTATAGAACAGTTTGTATTTTCAAGAATTCATATAAATTGACTTATATAGTATCTATTCTTTTGTGCCTGGGTTCTTTCACTCACCATAACAATTTTGAGATTCATCCATGTTGTTATATGTATACATAGTTCATTCCTTTTTATTGATGAACTAGTGGCCCAGTGCACAACATTCGTGCACATTAAAAGGGAATTAATTAGAGGAAATATTTTAATATTGCTATTTGCCCTTTCTCTATAATAGAAGTGTCAGAGATGAAAGAAAATTAGTAAAATGTATATGAAAATCTCCCTCCTGTCAGAGTCTGGGGTGCGCTGCAGGACCTAGAGTCAAGTCCCCACCCATCACCCGCACGCGCTTCGAAAACGCAGGAGACCCAGACCCAACCAATCCCACCCCCATTTTGTGAGAACCAGACCCAGCAGGCCCCACCCCCATCAAGTCCCTCTGGGCAGGGGGTGCAGCCTCAGGTCCCCCAGCCTGGTGCTGGGGTGGAGGGCAAGGCCTGAGGTCCCCCGGCCCAGCACTGGGGCAGGGAGCATGGCCTGATGTCTCCTGGCCTGGCACCGGGGCAAGGGTGTGGCCTAGGTCTCCTGGCCCAGTGCTGGTGTGGGGAGCGTGACCTGAGGTCTCCCGTCAAGCCTTGCCAGGCAAGGGGTGTGGCCTGAGGTCCCCTGTCAAGCCCCGCAGGGTGTGGGGCATGGCCTGAGGTCCCTCGCCCCAACCAGGCACCATGCAGCCTCAGATCCCTGCTGTTCGGTCGTGACATTACAGGGTCCCGGCATTTGCATATTCCTCTATTATATAGATAGTATTCCATTATATGGTCACCTAATTTTTTTTTGTTAATCCTCACCTGGGGACATAATTTGTTTATTCATTCTCTTATTATGTTTATTTAGGTTATTTATAGTTTGGAACTATTATATATAAAGCTGCTGCAATCATTTGTGTACAACTATTTGTATAGACTTATGCTCTTTTATCTCTTGGGTAAATACCTACGAGTGGAATGACTGGAACATACAGTAGGTGGACTTTAAATCTTTAAGAAAATGCTGGTTCCTGTTCAAGATATTGACATAAGAGGCTCTTGAATTCACCTACTCCCATGGACACAATGAATCCATAGTTATATGTGGAACAATTAGACATGAAAGAAATCCAGAAACTAGCTGAACAATAACTACACATCAGGAAAATGAGAAAAAAATCCACATCAGAATGAGTAGGAAAAGCTGAGACACAATCTCACCATAAACCCCCGGCCCATCAACACACAACTGGGAAGAAATTCACAACTTCCACCTTCTTTCTGAGGAGTGAAGGGTTTAGACCTCACATCTGAACCACAACTTTTAAGACTTCCACCTGAGAGATGGCCTCTAAAACATTTAGCTTTTAAAGCATCAGAGCTTGCACCCACAAATGCACAAAGCTATAGCAAACTCAGAGACAGTTTTTAAAGGGCTCCCCCTACAGACTAGCCCTAGCTATCCCCCAAGGGCCCAGTGCAGAGGCAGCACACTAAAACTTGCCCAGTCTTTTTGTGAAAGAGACCTGATTGCTTATCTTAAAAGCTGCAGTCTGAGGGACAGGCTTCTAATTTAAAACACATTGATAAAATAAATTGATGAGAATGTAAATAAATGGAAAGGTATTCTGTACTCATTGACTGAAAAAAAATAATATTGTTAAAATGTCCATTTTACCAAAAGCACTCTATAGATTCAGTGCAATCCCTATCAAAAGTCCAATGGCATTATTCATGGGAATAGAACAAACAATTCCAAAATTTGTATGGAACCACAAAAAAACCCAAATAGCTAACGCAATCTTTAAGAAGAAAAACAAAGCTGGAATTATCACACTCTCTGATTTCAAACTATAATACATTTATAGTACTCAAACAGTATGGTACTGGCATAAAACAGACATATCGACCAATGGACCAGAATCAACAACCCAGAAATAAACCTATGCATATATGGTCACCTAATTTTTTTTTGTTAATCCTCACCTGAGGACATTTTTCTATTTGGCTAAGAGCTTCTATCTTTCCATACATTTCACGTGTTTTCCTTACCTCATGGTACATAGTTACAGTAGCTGTTTTAGTAAAGTCCATGTCTAATGACTCCAACATCTGGGTCATATTGAGTTTGGCACATGTTGATTATCTTTTCTGTTGGGGTAAAGATATGGACATGTTTTCTTGTTTTTTTAAGATGTTGTGTAACTTTTGAAATGAATGGAGACATTGTGAATTTTATATTTTGTGGACACTGAGTCCTATTATAATCCTTGGAGAAGGATGATGTTCTTCTTTGGGTGGCAATCAATTGTTTAGGCTCAGATTGCAAGTTCTATCTTTCCATCTATCTGTGGGCACTGGTTCAAACTTCTGTTGAGTTGTCAAAGCCTGTGCTGGGCTGTTTAAGTCTGTCACTCCCATTGGTACTGCAAGAATGAGCCCGAGACTTGTGCAGATTCATACATAGAAGCAGGGCTTCCTTTTTTAATTCTCTCCACTCTGGCATTCTTTCTGCACCCTCCAACCCCCCCGTTCTTCTTTTCCTAGTTCCTCTAATGACTGGATTTCTATTAAGAAATCCCATACTGTCATCACTCCCTCACTGTTCCATGAGTACCCACTCACCCTTGCAGTAAAGCTGTAATAAAAAAGGGGAAGAAATTGAAATCTCACCACCATCTGGTCATTGGTCCAAGTTTTGCCCCTCTTCAACACTCTGCCTGCTTTGGTTTAGTTTTTGAGTCATCAAATAGTGTTTTATTTGTATTTTGTCCAGTATTTGTAGTTTGATTCACTGTGAGAAATGGGTTCTATTGGGTTTATTTTGCCATGCCAGAAACAAAACCTCCAGTAGCTTTATAGGTTGAGAATTGGGGATATTTTATTCCATCTCAGTTATTTAAATTGAAAAATTCCAGCATAGGTATAGGCACATGTGTGTGCCTGCATGTATGTGTGTATGTGTGTGCATGTTTGTGTAAGCACTTGATCTCTGTCACTTACAGATTAGTATAAATTCTTATCTCAGAGTGTTCATGCAAGGCTTAAATAACATAATGCAAATTAAGTGCCCAGTACAGTGGTAAATTGCAGACAGCGGTAAATATTAGTTCTCTTTCCCACTACAGAGTATAAGGTACACTGAACTGCAATAACTAGTTTTTAAAATAAAAATAATAGCTATGATGGAAAGTTCAGATGTTCAGACATGTTCTTGGCATCTAATTATTACAGACACTGAGTGTTTCTATTTTTGTTCTTAATCATATGCTACTCCTTCATTCTCTTGCTTACTCTTTCTTTCTGTTGTCAACAATCAACTGTGTCACTGGGATGACACTGAAGTCAGGCACACCTATAGCATTAACCAAAGAAGAATCTGTTTCCAGAGTTCTGGCCCATCCTAAAGCCTTAGGCAACTCTCTGCCTGCTTTGCATCATTGTCACATACAATGGAATTGCCTGAAAGGAAACCACAAGAAAAACAATAACCTTCTAAATCTAAACTCACTTCAAAGTGAAAAAGTTCTGCATATGTAGCCAAGAATACCAATGTGCAATATATGAGTGGTGCACCATATCCCATGACAATTAATAAAAAAATTAGTTTAACAGTGTCTCTTAAAAAGGGATTTGGGGAAGTGGAAGAGAGATGGAATGAGGAAAAATAATAAGAAATTGGATAAGATAAAGGGAGAAACTGAAGTTTCCCTGTTTCTTAACAGTGTAGGTAGAATTTTAGTCAAAATATAATCATTCGAATCCTTTTTAGTCTTGCAGATGTAACAGTATGACCCAATCCTACAGAAGTCAAAGCCATTTGCCATAAATAGAGGTGTCCCCTCACCCCAGGTTATGCATAGAACTGCATTCCTGAGGCCCCTGTTTCTGGTACTTTGTGGGCAAATAAATAAAGAGCATTTTAAAATGGAGAGTTAAAATGCCATCTGCAACAGAATTTACCCTTCTAAACATACTAGTAACCATATTCACCAGGTTTTCTGGTGGCCTTGGCTAGGCAAGTATGGACTCAAGAACCTACTCTTCTCAGCTTACTTCAGCCATTAATTCAATAAAAGCAAACCTATAGTATTAACAAGGGGAAAATCTGTTTCCATATTTCTGATGCATCCTAAAGCAATGCTTGCTTTGCATCATGGTTACACATAATGGAACTGCCTGAAAGGAAACTGCAAAACATTAGGCTTCCAAATCCAAATCCACTTCAAAGTAAAGAAGTTTTCCACATGTAGCCAAGAATATCAAGGTACAATGAATGAGTGACCACAATATTCTAAAACAATAAAAAAATAGTGCAAAACAATCTCCAAAATCTGAGATTGGTGAGGGGAGTAGGAGTGGAGAAAGAAGACATGGCTACCTGTTCTCCAGGCATCAGCCTTTTGAAAGCCAAAGCAACCTTGCTTCTTCAGGCATTCTCCTGTGGACAAAAAGGGCCCCATGCTAGCCTGACTAGCTCGGGGAAAGCTTGCAGCCTTGCAAAATCAGAGACCTTAGAACCACACAGGATGGTCTAAAATTAAATTTTTTAAAACTAAAAAGCAGTTTATGGTGGGTAGTCATGTCCTAAGCCAGTATTTCCCCTGAGAAAGGTCAATTTTTACCTTAATTGAGCCTGTGTATTGTCATTTTGCATCTATAACATATCCTTGGAATTCAAAATAATTTTCCTCTTTCTGGACTTCTCAAAGCACAGGCACAAATCTCCTCATTGTTATTGAATTAATTGTTGACTGTTAACTATCCTGCACCCATCTAAGTAAAAGAAGTGTGCCTATCACTTAAAAGAAGTGTGTCTATAACTTTGTTTTTTATCCAATCCCAGAGCCCCCCCCCCCCAATCTATCACCAATGGATTTCATGTAACTCACTTACATCTCCTCTTTTGATTGTAATGTATAAAGCAAGGTGCAAAACTCCCATTCTCCAAAGGATTATTTCAATCCATTGAGATTCTTCTGCATTTGGACAGTTTGGCTCAAATAAAGTCACAAAAATTCTTCACAGGTTTGAATATTTTTTATGTTAATACACTAATCCAATAGCATCTCAAAAGAGAAGAACAGGGTTGAGGAGTATAAATAACTGCTTATTTACATCTTTATGGCAGTATGTAACTGGACTGAGGCTGGAGCACTTGTAACCATGAGGCTAACATCTTTTTATATAG
Organism: Plecotus auritus; assembly: GCF_963455305.1. Taxonomy (NCBI): domain Eukaryota; kingdom Metazoa; phylum Chordata; class Mammalia; order Chiroptera; family Vespertilionidae; genus Plecotus; species Plecotus auritus. Next base: position 94,520,141 of record NC_137772.1, on the reverse strand, counting down.
CTCAGCTTTTCAATGGGCCAAAAGGTTGGTGCTCCCAAAGCCTGTGCCCATAGGAGCAGACCTCTGAAGTAATCTTTTTTTTTCTTTTTTTTTTCTTTTTTTTTTTTGGTAACATGACCTATTTTTGGTCTATAACCAATCATAAAATGGAGGAAAGCAGGCCTAAATGATTGCTGATTGCCAAGTGTCATGGAGCAGATTCATAGCATGTATAACTTCACACAGACAATTCTCACTCTGATGTCTTAAGGGGCAAAATGGCAACTAAAGATAGCATAGAGAAGGGTGTTGAGAGCACAATTGCAGGTATTTTTTAAAGCATTGAGTTATATTATTGAAGCATTTTGTTGGCTCCTTTGATACGTTTTGTTGCAAGTCAGTAAAAGAAAAAGAAATTTTAAGAAAGCTTAAAAAAAAACAACCTTGGGAATTTTGATCGCCATAGACAGTGTTTTAGAAAAGACATGCATGGGAGGAAGGAAAGGTAATATATTTAGTGACTCCTCTGGCCAAACACCCTACCAAGCACTTTTTAAAGTAACTGCTTTCAGTTTCACAAACCCTGTGAAGTTTATCTCTGTTTTAGCGAGAAAGCGAAGATTCAGAAATAATGTGACTTGCCCAAACTCACAGAGCAAATGAGCAGTGAAGTGAGGATTCTAACCTGGGTCTCTATAATGCAAATGCTCTTCCAATTTTGCTTTGTAAAATTTGTCTGGAAGTACCTGAGTTCTGGTCCTGGTTATTCATTTATCAACTCACTTAGTGACCATGCAGTGGTCCCCCTATTTCTCTGGGACTTGTTTCCCTTTAGCACTACCTTTAATGCCCCAGCTGCTCATGGATTCCCAACTCTTCCACTCCAAGGACACTTTTCTTCTTTTTCATATTTTTCCTCTTGGAAACCATGCAAGAGGAAAATGATGCTATCCCACCAAATTTGTATCTCTCAAGTAATAACTGATTTATTTTTCCATTGTAATTAATAAAAAAAAAATGCTATGTGTCAGTTAAGTTCCAGTAAAGAAAACAAAGTACTCTAGAAATTCCAAACAGAGAGAACTTGATGTGAGAAACTGATTGCACAGATGCTAGGAAAGCTGAAAGAGAGCACCCAGGGAATGGCAAGGAAATGCAGAAACCAGCAAGAGCAAGAAGCCATTGCCATTCCTGTGGCTGAAGAAACCATGAGAAGAGATGTTGCTGTTAGAATTTGAAGCTGGGTCCACCTAGCAAGAAGGAGAACCAAAGTGGAGGCTGCATGATGGACTGGGCCCATGGAGGAAAGAACTGTCCAGTGAAAGTCTGAGCATCTCAGGACATGAAACAGCCAATGAAGGAGGCAAAGCCCAAGGCAGAGCAGAAGGGTGAGATTCCTGGTTTCTTCCCTTCTCCTACTCTCTAGTCTTCCTCTGATGCCTACCTTTAGCTGAACCTACTCAGAAATCAGTTTGCAAGTAAACCTGGCAAGTGTAGTTCTCTTTGATACAGAGCAGAACAGGGAAGGTAGACAATGGCTTACAGAACAAGCAGGAAAATGACCCACATAACCCATTTAACTGATAATCAGAGCTTCTGATCGGTATATGAACACAAAGTGACCCAGGGAACTAGATAGAACCCTGGTCAAAGGCAAAGCAACTTAACATGTTATTTAGCCCATGAAGCTTTGTCTCAGATTAAATGTGCACTTTCCTTTAGGCTCCTTGAAGTAGTTTTTATATCCTTTGACACCCTTCAGTGATAAGGGGTACCATTTTGGGAATCACAATCCACATTTCAATCTGCTTTTCTGATTATAATAAAATGGACAGATCTAGACTCAAAGGACAATAAGGAAAAAAATTGGATCCTAATTCTAACCCTGCCTGAAAATAAATTCCCTTTCTTTGTATCTCAGACTTCCTGAATGCAAATGAGTGGTCAAAATCATTCTACTAATCTCTAGATTACAGGGTTACAAAATCATGACTAATCTCCAGAATTACTAAATGAAGTTATGTCGTAGAGTTCTAATTTATTTTTTCAAAGAGATTTTTATTGTCAGACAAAAAGTTAAAATAGTGATGAAGTCTTTGATGAACAAAGAAAACCCCCAGATGGAAGTCTTGACACTTAAGATACTTTACAAAGAACTACAAGTGCTCTGTGATTTTGCCCTGGAATCTGTTGATGCTAATTCCAGGACAGAGTCTGTGTTTAAGTGGTTGCATATTTCATTTTATGCCATCTCCTTCTTCATCAATCTGACCTTGAGGTCATTAAGTTTTCAGGGAACCATAAAAGCAGAAATCAGCAATTTTTATACAGATGATTTATTATAGAATTGTACACCTGAAACCTATATAACTTTATTAACCAATGTCACCCCAATAAATTCAACTAAAAATTTAAAAATGAAGAAGAAAAAGGATAGGGAAGTGGGAAAGAGTACTTAGTATTCTTACCCTACTGAATTAGGCCTTATTAGTAAGGTCATTTTACAGATGTATAATATACGTAAAAAAGGCCCCTAAGTGTCCCCAGTTCTAGTTTAAAAAATTACTACCTGCTTGCCCTTTAATAGCATCGTATACCAAATTTATGTCTTTTAAGTAGAGTTCTAAATTTACTCACACTACACCCAGAAAATGTACTGTATTTCATAGTCTAAAATGTACATTTTTTTACATTTTAACACCTCTAAAATTGAGATATGTCTTCCCATAATGTGCCATAGTTTAATTGACGGCTATGATGGTCATTTCTAAGTGTGAACTTGACTAGGCTACAACCCCCAGCTAGTCAGTCAACCAAACACTAATCTAGGTGCTATTATTAAGATATTTTACAGATGTAATTATAGAACATATTCAGTTGATTTAAAATAAAAGTGATTATCTTATCCTAGGTAGGCCTGATTCAATCTGTTGATGAAAGAAAGCCTTAAGAGCAAAGCTGAGGCTTCCCTGATGAAGAAGCAATTTTGTCTGTGAAAACACCTTCAGCTCATGCCAAGAGTTGGAGTTGTAGTCTTCTCTAATTAACAACCTGCCCTACTAGTTCTTTTTCTCTAGATGAACCCTGACTGACATAGTAATTTTCTTTCTTTCTCAGTAATTCATAAAAGAATGGCCTTTCTAATAGTCAATGATATCTTAGCTTTGACAAAATATAAGAATTTATACTTTTTCTCCATAACCCATATGATGACTTCATAAGCCCCTATCCTCTAAAGCAAACATGGGAAAAATATCCAGCAAACTTCATTTAATGCAACAATTACAGCAGTCCTTTTAATTAACTGCTTGAGCTATTTGGGTAAAATCTCCTCTCCCTCCCAATTCTGGTGGTGGTTGGAGGAGCAGCAGTGATCATATATGACAGTGTGATAGAGGAGGAAAGGGGGTTCTACGAGCCACATGGGTTATCTGGATTCTCACTGGATCTCTGCTGCCAAGCAGCTGGACTAAAGATTTCCCTGAACTGATGAGCACAGAGGTGTAGAGGGCCTGTCTCACCATTTGAAGTCACATGCTGGCCCTCACTGCTAGGAACCCATGATCCCAGCTATTTATCCTCATCTTTAAGCCCTTACTCAAATTGAACTATGTCCTGTATCAGGGCTTCAACTTTCACCAGGACCCTAGGCACCACTCCCTTGGGCATAAAGTAACTTGAAAGCCCTAGATGTACCGGCCCAGAGGGTGCAGAATTGCCAACCTGGGCTCCTAATACCACTTTATTTACTCTTATGCCATGCTATCCATAATACCAAGCCCATACTGTAATATTCCTGTAGGCTTCAGTCTTTACCACAATGATTCAAGGAGCAAAAGCTTCTTTGGCTCGCCCATTCCAATATGGGTAATACTTTCCAAAACCACACAATTTTCCTTGTTCCATGCTGGGCCCTAAGGGAAGAGAAAACAAGGACTCTGACATCTGACTTTCTCCTTATTTCCATAACCCTCTCAGATTGGAAGGGCAAACTTCGCTTATTTCTCTCTACATCATGTCTTCCTTCTACTCAAGGGCAGTAAGACCCTTGACTCAGCCCACAGAGACAGAACAGGAATCTTCTGAACACTTCCAAAGAAACCGAATGATCTGAGTCCTCCAGACCAGATCCTTGATAGATCACTCATATTTCATAAAGCTCCTTTCTTTGGTCTATTGAGCTCATCATTTCAATAAATGTGAAGCCCCCATAATATCAAGACTTACAATAGATGAAAATACATCTGAAAAAAATTTAATATTCCATTTCCATTGCAAATATTTTTGTCACCATTATAGTTAAGAGTCTACATGCCATAAATGAACTCAGTACACAAGGTTTTATAAATCTATCAAGTCAAGAAGACTTGGATTGACTGAGTTTTATCAATAATTGGTGGCAAACAGAACAGCAAATTTGATCCTGCCACTTAAAACATATGAGCCCTGCCTCATCCTCTGCAAAATCCTTTATTGAAATGTGAAAATGCTTTATAAATTTCACAGTGTTATTACATACAAGACTTGTTTTGAAATCATTAAAATTCTTGCTTCACTAATTTATAAAATTGTGTTACTTAGACTAACTTCTTAAATATTGCTGGTCTAAGGCTAATTTTTGCAGCTATAGAAATCTATCATCTCACTACTGTCACCAGCAGCAACATTATTATTATTATTTACTAGTTGAAATACATTTCTTGATTCAGCAGCTAGGCAGCTTGACATTTCTTCTTCTTCTTCTTCTTCTTCTTCTTCTTCTTCTTCTTCTTCTTCTTCTTCTCCTTCTCCTTCTCCTTCTCCTCCTTCTTCTTCTTCTTCTCCTTTTTGTATGTTGCTTAATAATCTGAGAAAGATAGAAGAGATTTTTTAACCAAATTTTATGCAGTGCCATAAGACAATGAGTTATATTTCATTTATTCAGTCTGTCATTTGAAATAAATGTGTTGCTTCATTTTTCAAACACTGAAGATGTTCTATAGTATTATAGAATTTCATCAAAATTCGATAAGTACAAAGAAATTACAGAAACTTCTGTTGCTCTGAGTTATGACTATAGAGTATAGGACTCATAGTGATTTTTACTATTAAGAAAAGTCAAACTTGATGATGCTAACAAAGGCTAAAATGGTTGGCTGACAAGAGCAAAGCTTACCCTTAATAAAACAAAAGTTGTTCTCATGCAACTCTTGGGAGCAAACAAATCCTAGATGCAGTTAGGTAGGCCTTTTAAACTCATTTATCTGAGCTCTGAAAAACCATCACCAGCCATACTGACAAGCACACTTAATATGTGTGTGTGTGTGTGTTTATTTTATTTTATTACTTAAAGTATTACATATAGTAGTACATATGTCTCCTTTTTACCCCATTGACCTTCCCCCAGCCTCCCCTACCGCCCCCCCATCCAGCACATGCCCTCACCTCCCCGCCCCCCGTCCTGCCCCAGTGTCTTGCATCCATTGATTATGCTTATTTGCATGCATACAAGTCCTTCAGTTGATCGCTTACCTCCCCCCCACAACCCTTCCAGCCTTCCCGCTCTAATTTGACAGTCTTTTCCATGCTTCTTTTCCTCTGTATCTATTTTGGTTCATCAGTTTATAATCAGTTCTTCTTTATATTTCACAAATGAGTGAGATCATGTGGTATTTTTCTTTCACTGATTGGCTTATTTCACTTAGCATAATGATCTCCAGTTCCATCCATGCTGTTGCAAATGGTAAGAAGTCCTTCTTTTTTAAGCAGCTTAGCATTACAATGTATAGATATACTACAGTTTTCTAATCCACTCATCTGCTGATGGGCATTTAGGCTGTTTCCAAATCTTAGCTACTGTGAATTGTGCTGCTATGAACATAGGAGTGCATATATCCTTTTTGATTGGTGTTTCTGGTTTCTTGGGATATATTCCTAGAAGTGGTATTACTGGGTCAAATGGCACTTCCAATTTTAATTTTTGAGGAAACACCATACTGTTTTCCACAGTGGCTGCACCAGTCTGTATTCCCACCAGCAGTGAAGGAGGGCTCCTTTTTCTCTGCATTCTCTCCAGCACTTGTCTTTATTGATTTGTTGATGATAGCCATTCAGAAGGTGTGAGGTGATACCTCATTGTTGTTTTGATTTGCATCTCTCTGATGATTAGTGACCCTGAGCATGTTTTCATATGTCTCTGGGCTTTCTTTTCAAAAGTGTCTATTTAGATCCTTTGCCCATTTTTTGATTGGATTGTTTATCTTCCTTTTTTTAAATTGTATGAGTTCCCTGTAAATATTGGAGATTAAATTCTTATCAGAGGTAACATTGGCAAATATGCTCCCCATGCATTGGGCTTTCTTGTTGTTTTGTTGATTATTTCTTTTGCTGTGCAGAAGCTTTTTATTTTGATGAAGTCCCATTTGTTTATTTTCTCCTTAGTTCCCATTGCCCTAGGAGTTGTATCAGTAAAGATATTGCAACAACAAATGTCTGCTATTTTGGTGCCTATGGCTTCTTGTAAGATTTTTATGGTTTCACATCTTATGTTTAAGTCCTTTATCCATTTTGAGTTTATTTTTGTGTATGGTGTAAGTTGGTGGTCTAGTTCATTTTTTTTTTGCATGTATCTGTCCAATTTTCCCAACACCATTTATTAAGGAGACTGTCTTGACTACATTGTATGCTTTTGCCTCCATTGTCAAATATTAATTGGGCATAATGGCTTGGGTTGATTTCTGAGTTCTCTGTTCTATTCCACTGGTCTTGTGCAAGTAACAGGTAGTTCTGAGAACAGTAGCTTTATAGTATAGCTTGATATCTGGTATTGTGATCCTTCCAACATTGTTCTTCTCTCACAAGATTGCTGCAGCTATTCAGGGTTGTTTTTTTATTCCAGATGAATTTTTGGAGAATTTGTTCTAGGTTTTTGAAGTATGCCTTTGGTATTTTAATAGGGATTGCATTGAATTTATAGATTGCTTTGGGTAGTATGAACATTTTAATGATGTTCATTCTACCAATCCATAAACATGGTATATTCTTCCATGTGTTCATGTCTTCCTCTATCGCTATCTCTTTTTTAACGTCCTGAAATTTTCTGAGTACAGGTCTTTAGTCGCCTTGGTTAAGTTTATTCCTAGGTATCTTCATTTTTTGTTGCAATGGTAAATGGGATTGCTTTTTAAATTTCTCTTTCTCTGAGTTCATTATTGGTGTATAGAAAAGCCTTAGACTTCTGGGTGTTAATTTTGTATCCTGCTACATTGCCGAATTCATTTATTAAATCTAGTAGTTTTTTTTGATAGAGTCTTTGGGGTTTTCTATGTACAATATCATGTCATCTGAGATAAGGACAGTTTTACTTCTTCTTTCCCTATTTCAATGCCTTTTATTTCTTCTTGTGTGATCCCAATGGTGAGTACTTCCAGTACTACGTTGAAGAGGAGTGGTGAGAGTGGGCATCCCTGTCTTGTTCCTATTCTTAAGGAAAATGGTTTTAATTTTGCCCATTGAGTAGGATGTTGGCTGTGGGTTTGTCATATATGGCTTTTATTATGTTGAGGTATGATCCTTCTATTCCCACCTTGCTGAGAGTTTTTATCAAGAAAGGGTGTTGGATTTTTTCAAATGCTTTTTCTGTATCAATTGATATGACTATGTAATTTTTATCACTCAGTTTCTTTTTGTGGTGTATCACGTTTATTGATTTGCGAATAGTATTGTACCATCCTTGCATCTCTGGAATAAATCCTACTTAGTCAAGGTGTATGATATTTCTGATGTACTGCTGGATTCGATTTGCTAGAATTTTGTTGAGGATTTTGGCGTCTATGTTCATGAGGGATATTGGCCTGTAATTCTCTTTCTTTGTATTGTCTTTATCTGGTTTTGGGATTAGGGTAATGCTGGCTTTGTAGAAAGAGCTTGAAAGTGTTCCTTCCTCTTGAATTTTTTGGAATAGTCTGAGGAAGATACGTTTTATTTCTTCTTTGAATGTTTGATAAAACTCCCCTGTGAAGCTGTCTGGTCCAGGGCTTTTGTATGTTGGAAGTTTTTTTTATTACTGCTTCAATTTCCTCCATAGGATGTTGGCCTATTCAGATTTTTTATTCCTCCTGGTTGAGTTTTGGAAGGTCGTATTTTTCCAGGAATATGTCCATTTCTTCTAGGTTGACCAATTTGTTGGAATAGAGTTGCTCATAGTACTTTTTTATGATTCTTCGTATTTCTGTGGGGTCTGCTGTTATTTTGCCTCTTTCATTTCTGATTTTGTTTATTTGGGTCCTCTCTCTTTGCTTCTTGGGGAGCCTGGCTAGAGGTTCATCAATCTTGTTTATCCTTTCAAAGAACCAGCTCTTGCTTTCATTGATCTTTTGTATTGTTTTTTTGGTCTCTATGTCATTTATTTCCGCTCTGATCTTTATTATTTCCTTCCTTCTGCTCACCCTGGGATTTCCTTGTTGCTCTCTTTCTAATTCTTCAAGTTGCAGAGTTAGATGGTTTATTACCATTTTTTCTTGTTTTATTGAGGTAAGCCTGTAGAACTATAAACTTCCCTCTCAAAACTGCTTTCACTATGACCCATAGATTTTGCATTTTGTGTTTTCATTGTAATTTGTTTCCAGGATGTTCTTTAATTCTTCTTTGATCTTTTTGGTAACCCACTCATAGTTTAATAGTATGCTATTCAGCGTCCAAGTGTTTGAATGTTTTTATTGTTTTTATTGTAGCTGATTTCTAGTTTTATGCCATTGTGATCTGAGAAGATACTTGATATGATTTAAATCTTCTTGAATATGGAGAAACTTTGCCTGTGTCCCAATATGTGGCCTATCTTTGAAAATGTCCCATAATGAGAAGAATGTATATTCTGTAGTTTTGGGGTGGAATGTTCTAAAGACGTCAATTAATTCCATCTGATGTAGTGCGTCTTTTAGGATGGCTGTTTCTTTGATAATTTTTTGTCTAGAGGATTTATCCAGTGATGTTAATGGGGTATTGAAGTCTCCTATTATGATTGTATTGCTGTCAATCTCTCCCCTAATATCTTCCAGAAGTTTTTTTATATATTTGTGTGCTCCTGCATTGGGTGCATATATGTTTACCACAGTTATATCCTCTTGTTGTATCAATCCCTTTAGAATTATGAAGTGGCCTTCCTTGTCTCTTGGTATGGTCTTCACTTTGAGGTCTGTTTTGTCAGATATAAGTATTGCTATCCCAGCTTTTTTTCATTTCCATTTGCCTGATAGATATTTTTCTATTCCTTCACTTTCAGTCTGTGTGAGTCACTCTTTCTGAGGTGGGTCTCTTGTAGACAGCATACATATGGGTCAGGTTTTCTTATCCATTCAGCTACTCTATGTCTTTTGATTGGAGCATTTAATCCATTTACGTTTAATGTTATTATTGATAGGTACTTGTTTGTAGCCATTTCTGTATTTTATGCCTGTGTTCCTTCTTTCTTTTCTATTTCTTCTTTTTATTGCATTCCCTTTAGCATTTCTTGCATTGCTGGCTTGGTAGTGATAAACTCCCTTAGCATTTTTTGTTTGCAAAGGTCCTGATTTCCCCTTCAATTTTGATTGCTAGTCTTGCTGGATAGAGTATTCTTGGATTCAGTCCTTTGCTTTGCATCACTTTGTATACCTCCTTCCATTCCCTTATAGCTTGATGTGTTTCTGTTAAGAAATCATTTGATAATCTGATGGGGGATCCTTTGTAGGTAATTCTCTGCTTCTCTCTTGCAGCCTTTAAAATTCTCTCTTTGTTGTTAATATTTGCCATTGGTGTGGGTCTTTTGGGATTCATCTTGCTTGGGACTCTCTGTACTTGTGTGACTTTTTTCTTTCTCATATCAGGGACATTTTCTGTCATTATTTCTTCAAATATATTCTCTAATCCTTGCTGCTCTTCTTGTCCTTCTGGAACCCCTATTATACATATGTTACTTCATTTCATGTTGCCCAAAAGCTCCCTTAGGCTCTCCTCCTGCTTTTTAATTTTTTTTCTCCAGTTGCTGTTCAGATTGGGCTTTTTTCTCTACTTTATCTTCTACCTCAATAATTTGGTCCTCCGCTTCTTCTAGTCTACTTTTGGAATCTTACATAGCATTTGATTGTATTTATATCACTTTTGATTTCTTCCTGATTTTTGCATAGGTTTTTGATTTTCTCATTCTTCTGGTTTATGAACTGTATGACCATTACTCTGAATTTTTTTCTGTCATGTTGCATGCCTCTTTCACATATTTCCTTTCTTGGTGATTCCTCTTTTTCTTTCCTCTGGAAATTGTTTCATTGACTCCCCATTCTAACTATCACCAGAAGGTCCAAACGCCAAGTTGTGATGGCCTGAGCCATGTGCAGTGGGAGCGTCACGCCACCCAAGTGTCACTGAAGAGCTCCAACACCATGACCTGTGGCTGCTGTGGGTCAGTGGGAGTCACGTGTGCCAAGAATCAGAGTCGCTGGTGCTCAGTGCGGCCTTGTGTACACACCTAGAATCAGGGATCCTACATGCGCGATGCTGAAAAAAAAAAAGTCCCTGCAGGCATGCACCGAAAATCAGAGTCCTCTAGCGTGCACCAGGAGTCAGAGTCCCCATGTGCATGCCCAGAGAATTGTGTATCAGAGTCTCTGTCACTTTGTGCGGCCTTGTGCAGAGAATCAGGGTCCCTGTGTGTGCGTGCACCAAGAATTGGAGTCACTGGCATTTAGTGTGCATGCACTGAGAATCAGGGATCCTGTGCACACACGATGTGAAACAGAGTCCTGCTGTGTGCATGCTGAGAGTCAAGTCACTGGTGCTCAGTGCTGCCTTTTGGGGTGGTGGGCTCAAGAGGCCTGTGTGCTGAAAAGGCGCGACTGTGGTGTCCAGCGGTTGGCAGCTGTGAATTGGGGAGACTCAGTTTTTGCTGCCAGGACCTTGCGCCCTTGGTTGGATTTGCACACACCCAGCGGCGGCTCACAGAAGCACCCTGGGGGCCGTTTGCCAGGGCAGAGCACTCAGAAGGGCCCTGTACTGAAGCTTCATGACCCGCGGTGTCTGGGTGCAGGCAGCCAGGAAGGGGGTAGTCCCAATTTCTACTGCTGGGGCCGTGTTCCCTGTTTGGATATGAGCACGCCCAGTGGGGGCTCACAGCAGCACCCAAGAGCGGCCTTTGGGGTGGTGGGCTCAGGAGGCCTGCGTGCTAGAAAGGCGCAACTGTGGTGTCCAGAGGTCGGCATCCAGGGTGGGGGAAGTTGCACTTACTGCTGCAGGGGCAGTGCACCCTTGAAGGTGGAAGTCCTAGGGTCTGCAGGTCTGCAGGCGGGGCAGCGGGATTTTGGCTGGAGTGGTTGCAGGGTTGGGGGCAGTGTCCAAGGCTAGTCTGGGTGGTGGTGCTGATGAGTTCCTAGAAGAGGCCACTCTCTCCTTCAAGATGGCGAGGGCTCCATGTCTGAGTCCTGCAGCCCAAGGAGTGCCCGTGTTGGTGGTAGGTGCTCCCTGTCCAGGAGAGCCTGGTCTGCCAGCCTCTGTTACTCCTGCCAGATTTAGCTGTCCCTCACTCACTCACACACACAGCACACACATCCACACACCTAGAATCCTCTTTTGCAACTATTGTTCAAGAACCAAGCCCACACCTCAGTGCCCCTCAACCCCACCAATACATAAATTTAAAAATTTTTAAATTAATTAGTAACAAATTGCAAAAGAATTGCTGGGAAGCTTTCATTGTTCATATCAAACCCTGGTTACAATTGAAAGATTAACCTAAACTCCCAAGCCATGGGCTGATGGAAAAATAAAGACGATGAAAGGCTTGTATTTTATGTACTGTCATTTTGAATGTTTAAGACCTGAGAGTACTAAATGAGGAATTCAGTACTCGTTCACCAGTCAGGACTGGCCAACCTGTCTTGAGGCATTAATCAAGGAAGGCTGTGGAAGTGAATGTTGTTACCTCACTCAGAAAGAAGTCCCTTTGGAGGTAATGAAGACATGCAGGCAGAGGGTCTTTGCAGAAGTGTGAGCTGCAAAAGCATCTGGGAACCAAACAATGCCTGCATCACTCTCCAGATGTGCAGAATAATATTCTCTTTAGAAAAAGAAATCTCTTATCTCATTAGTTGTCTTCCACTACTATGTACCCTCCATTCCCACCCCCAGATAAAATACCCAACAAATTTCCTCTGTTGACACTTGAGGACAAAAGTGGGAGTCAACTGGACTGATAAACTATCAACCTTAAATATAGTTTACAGAGAAAATCCTCTTACTCCTTTTCTCTAGGGGGACCCTTACCTAGACTTTTCAGAAATTCATTTTGATTAAAATATAATTGTAGCAAGGTAAATCTATGGCAGTGTGCGTAGTTTTCTATCACCACAAAGTTAATGGTGAAAAAATATCTAACCGTGTTGTAAATCCATTAGAATAAATTAATGGTTCCACTGACACACTCAAAATAAATATGTGCCAGTCACAAATGTAATTAAATAATTCAGTGGAAAAATTAAATGTTGAAACAATTATTCATATGGTTTAAAATATTATGAAAATACTAGAGGCCCGGTGCACAAAATTCGTGCACAGGGTGTGTGTCCCTCAGCCCAGCCTGCATCCTCTCCAATATGGGACCCCTTGAGGGATGTCTGACTGCCCATTTAGGCCCGATCCCGGTAGGATTGGGCCTAAACGGGCAGTCAGACATCCCTCTCACAATCCAGGACTGCTGGCTCCCAACTGCTCACCAGCCTGTCATCCTGATTGCTCCTAACCACTTCTGCCTGCCAGCCTGATCACCCCCTAACTGCTCCCCTGCCAGCCTGATTGCCCCTAACTGCCCTCCTCTGCTGGCCTGGTCCCCCCCAATTGTCCTCCCCTGCAGGCCTGGTCCCCCCCCCCAACTTCCCTCCTCTGCCGGCCTGGTCACCCCTAACTGCCCTCCTCTGCAGGCTTGATTGCCCCCAACTGCCCTCCCTTGCAGGCCTGGTCCCTCCCAACTTCCCTCCCCTGCTGGCCATCTTGTGGTGGCCATCTTGTGGTGGCCATCTTGTGTCCACATGGGGGCAGCCATCTTTGACCACATGGGGGCAGCCATCTTGTGTGTTGGAGTGATGGTCAATTTGCATATTACTCTTTTATTAGATAGGATTATGGAAGAAAAAAATGGGAGCTGTTATATATAGAACATGGGGATTTTCATGTCTTAGGCTTTTTTTCATATTCCTTCATAATAAAAGAAAAGGAAAAATAATATTTATGAAGTGCCCTATATGTACCATTGAGTACTTTCATATCCATCATCCCATTGGATTATCATAACAACCTTGCAAGTTCCTTTTGTTTTTATTTTTTCACATGAGATAAAGGTATCTGAAGGAAGTTTGGAGGTGTCAGATAACTTGCCCAAGACCACATAATAATCAGTGACTGAGTTAGCATTCCAGTTAATTCAGTTAAGGTCTGTGCAACTCCAAAATACCATGCTATCTATTAAAAAGAAGGAATTCTTACCATTTGCATCAGCATGGATGGACCTGGAGAGCATTATGTTAAGTGAAATAAGCCAGGCAACAAAAGAAAAATACCACATTATCTCACTCATTTATGGAAAATAAAGAACATTATAACCTGATGAATAAAAAAATAGATACAGACGCAGTAAAGCACCGAACAGACTGTCAAATTACAGCAGGAAGGCCGGGGGGTGTTGGGGAGGGGGAGAAAGAGATCAACCAAAGGACTTGTATGCATGCATATAAGCATAATGGACACAAGACACTACAGGGGTGGGATGAGGGCATGCAACAGGGGGTAGGGGAGGTTGGGGGAAGGTCAATGGGGAAAAAAAGGAGATATACGTACTAATATATGTAATACTTTAAACAATAAAAAATATTTTAAAAAAATACCATGCTACTTCATCTTTATCACTGGGCCCCTCACCTCGGCCCTCCATTCCACATTGCCTCTCTGTAGAAGCTACAGACTGCAGCCTTCACCACTCTGGTGTTGCCTTCCTCCCTCCCCATCCTACAGCAGTCAAGAAATATAGATTACTCTTCCTGGCCCAGTGACCGTATCATTGACTTCTAGTTAATGTTTAATGTACAAGTATAAAGGAACAGTAATGTAAAAAATAATAATTTAAAGAAAATAAGAGGCAAATAATGGAATTGGGTGCTCTCGCAGAGTCTACAGAAATCTGCCTATTAATAAAAGTCCCCAGTGGTAAGAAGGTACTGGGAGAGCAGCCAACAGTAAGTGGGAGTGGGTGTGGGAAAATGCAAAAGAAAGAAGGACAGATGCTGAAGGAAAAAAAAAAGTGGCCATATGTAGCAAATTATAAATTCTATGGCTGAAAATATAATTTCTGCAAATCCAAGGCCTCTTAAGGGAGCATACCTCAGACACACTGCAGGAATCACTGGGTAGGACTTGGTGGATGCCCAGAGAGAGTTACCAAATAATAGTAACATGTGAATCTTCTCCAGAATTGATGTGGCTGTGAGTAGTGGATCTGGAGATTGACAATCTGGTGTTAACAAAGGTAATGATATTATTCAGTGCTGTTTCCCAATCGCAGCTCAGCTTCAGCCTGTAAAAAAAGATGACAACCTGGCTTAATCTAAACCTTGCAGGTTTTTGGAAAGGTACAAAAATATTATATCAACCTAAAATTATGGTCATTAAAGAGCACAAACTTAGAGAGAAAGGGAATTCCTGTGCTCTGAGTCATAAAGACCACCTTATGCAAGAGCATGCACCATTGGCACCCCTCCCCCAAGAATGCTTTCTGCAAAGTAGAAGCCCAGAACTATTTATGTGGTTTGAAAGCCCCTTCCCCACAAACTACTTCTTCCATGACCCGGAAACAACCTGAAATTCCCATTACTTTTCCCTATGGAATTAAAACCTTCTAAGATCCTTGTTAAGAGGTAAATATTATCTTGGAGAATTAAACCAAGGGGCTAATGCAATCTATAAACACCACAAGTCCAACAATTTTTATTAGAATGGTTCATTTTACAAAGCAGATAAGAGACAGTGATTTCCAGGATTCAGGGTAAAAGACACTACTATTGCTGATGCCCTAGGTGGTTTGGCTCAGTGGATAGAGCGTCAGCTTGTGGACAGAAGGGTCCTGGGTTCAATTCTGGTCAAGGGCACATGCCTGGGTTGTGGGCTTGGTCCCCAGTAAGGGGCATGCAGGAGGCAGCTGATCAATGATTCTTTCTCATATTGTAGTTTCTATCTCTCTCTCCCTCTTCCTTCCTCTCTGAACTCAATCCTATCTAATAAAAGAGTAATATGCAAATTACGATCACACCAAGACACAAGATGGCTGCTCCCATGTGGTCAAATATGGCTGCCCCCATGTGGACACAAGATGGCCACCACAAGATGGCTACCACAAGATGGCCTGCAGGGGAGGGCAGTTGTGGGAAGTTAGGGGTGACCAGGCCAGCAGAGGAGGGCAGTTGAGGGGACCAGGCCTGCAGGGGAGGGCAGTTGGGGGGGACCAGGCCTGCAGGGGAGGGCAGTTGGGGGGGGACCAGGCCTGCAGGGGAGGACAGTTGGGGGGGGACCAGGTCATCAGGAGAGGGCAGTTGTCGGGGGCCACTAAGCCTGCAGGGGAGGGCAGTTGCAGGGGGACCAGGCCTGCAGGGGAGGGTAGTTGGGGGGGGGGGGAACAGGCCTGCAGTTGAGGGCCATTGGGGGGGACCAGGCCTGCAGGGGAGGGCAGTTGTGGGCGATCAGGCCAGCAGGGAGGGCAGTTAGGGGTGACAGGGCAAGCAGAGGAGGGCAGTTGGGAGAGACCAGGTCAGCAGGGGAGAGGAGTTTGGGGAGACCAGGACTGCAAGGGAGGGCAGTTGGGGTGGGCAGGTCTGCAGGGGAGAGCAGTTGAGGGGGGGACCAGGCCTGCAGTGGAGGGCAGTTGGAGGGGGGACCAGGCCTGCAGTGGAGGACATTTGGGGGGGACCAGGCTTATAGGGGAGGGCAGTTGGGGGCAATCAGGCCTGCAGGGGAGGGCAGTTAGGGGAGACCAGGTCATCAGGGGAGGGCAGTTGTGGGGGGACCAAGCCTGCAGGGGAGGGCAGTTGGGGGGGACCAGGCCTGCAGGGGAGGGCAGTTGGGAGCCAACAGTCCTGGATTGCAAAAGGGATGTCCAACTGCCCACTGGTAAAAATATATTAAAAAAAAAAAAAAAAAAGACACCACTGCTACCAAAGAACAAACCAGGTCTAGTGCAGCCCTATTGTCTTTTTTTTTTAATTAAATCTTTATTGTTGAAAGTAATACATATGTCATCTTTTTCTCCCCATTGACCCCATCTATCCTGCCCCCACCATCCACTCCAAGCCTTCACCACCCTATTGTCTGTGGTAATGGGTTATGCATATATGCGTACAAGTTCTTTGGTTGATCTCTTCCCACCCATCTACCCTCCCCTTCCTTGCCTCTGAGATTCTGCAGTCTGTTCTATGCTTCTATGTCTCTGGATCTATTTTGTTCATCAGTTTATTTTGTTCATTAGATTCCACATATGAGTGAGATCATGTGATACCTGTCTTTCTCTGACTGGCTTATTTTACTTAGCATACTACTCTCCAGGTACCTCCATGCTGTCTCAAAGGGTAAAAGGTCCTTCTTTTTTACTGCTGCAGAGTATTTCATGGCATAAATGTATCACAGCTTTTTTTGTCCACTCATCTACTGATGGGCACTTGGGCTGTTTCCAGATCTTATCTATTGTAAATTGTGCTGCTATGAACATAGGGGTGCATACTTTCTTTCTGATTGGTATTTCAGGTTTCTTAGGATATATTCCTAGAAGTGGGATCACAATACCAGATATCAAGTTATACTATAAAATCCCTGTGTTCAAAACAGCCTGATACTGATACACGTACAAGCATATAAATCAGTGGAATAGAACAGAGACCCCAGAAATCGACCCAAGCCATTACCTCAATTAATATTTGACAAAGGAGGCAAAAACATGCAGTGGAGTCAAGACAGTCTCTTCAATAAATGGTGTTGGGAAAATTGGACAGATACAAGCAAAAAAATGAAACTAGATCACCAATTTACACCACACACAAGAATAAACTCAAAATGGAAAAAGATTTAAATGTAAGTTGTGAAATCATAAAAATCCTAGAAGAAACCACAGGCAGCAAAATCTCAGACCTCTCTCATAGCAATATGTTTACAGATAAATCTCCTATGGCAATGGAAACTAAGGAGAAAATAAACACATGGACTACATCAAACTAAAAAGCTTCTGCACAGCAAAAGAAACCATCAACAAAATGAAAAGAGAGCCCACTGTATGGAAAAACATGTTTGTAGTGATAAAGGTGTAATATCGAAAATATATAAGGAACTCATACAATTTCACAAAAGGAAGACATACAATCCAATTAAAAAATGGGCAAAGGACCTAAATAGACACTTCTCCAAAGCAAACATTCAGATGGCCAAGAGACATGAAAAAGTGCTCGAAGTCATTGATCATCAGAGAGATACTAATTAAAATGACAATGAGGTATCACTTCACACCTGTCAGAATAGCTACCATCAACAAATCAACAAATGACAAGTGCTGGCCAGGATGTGGAGAAAAGGGAAGCCTAGTGCACTGCTGGTGGGAATGCAGACTGGTGCAGCCACTATGGAGAACAGTATGGAGTTTCCTCAAAAAATTAAATATGGAAAAGTCTTGTTGTCTTTATATCAGCACACTCACAAAAGAAGACCACAAATAAGTGAAATCCAGTGCAACAGCAGCTACCACATCAATACAAGTCTTTACAACCCAACATCACTGTTCTCACCACTTACCAGCACATCATAGTATTATCTAGCAAATAGCATATGTTGCCTACATTTCTGTCTTTCTCTTCAACGTTTTGCAATGAATCTCAATAATAGGGGAGGGAGGTATGGAGACCGTTCCACTAGTACTGGCCTATAGAAGAGAGGCTTTACTTCTTTCCACCTTACAAGCTCCCCATGCACAACAAGGACTTCCCTGTTGGATGCCCCAGCACTCTGTCCCCTAGGACTACAAAATTTTCAAGAAAATCAGTAGGACTTCTCTCAAGTCTGCAGACACTGGATATATACCCAATGGATTTGTTTTGACATTGACAACTTTTCAGCAACATTTTATTATATTTGTGTTTGTGCATGTTTTCACCTTTTTTTGATACACATATGAAGATACTCCCAAACTTTGACTTGCCTTGGATACTAGGATACCCAAATGCTCCATATACCCAAGCTCCATCACAGAAACTGGTTCATCCCAGGTCCTACCTATAAATAGTTTCCAATCGTTTTATCTTTGTTCTCTTATTTTAGGGTATTATAACTTTGTAAACTGTTTAAACTTCTTTTTGAAATTTGATAGTGTAAAACTCATAAAATAAATAATAGGGAAGTTTACAAACCATATTTCTCTACATGCAAACATACTATATAACTGTGTGGTATAGTAGAAAGCATGCTGGGAGGGGAGGCAAGGGACCTGGGTCCTGGCAGTAAGCACTGCTGGCACAGCTCTGAGGGCCTCGGGGCCTGTGTCTTATGTCTGTCTGTGTAGTGAGAGACGCTAAGTGGGGGTATCTCTCTGAGAACCACTCCAGATGCCTGGTTATATAGAATATTTGGAAAAATTTATTAAGGGACATTTTGTCATTTTTCTACTTATTCACTTCAGAAATATTTTCCATCCAAAGTATGTGTCTAAAATGAGTAGCAGAGACAAGAGGTGATGACAACTCTTGAATCAGGAAATACTGTGAAAATAGAGCTGAGCAAACATCAGAAGCACCATGAAATGTGGAGGCACTTTTTGACTTAAGATTCTTCAGTTCACATACAGATCTGACTGACCACAAAAAAAAAAAAAAAGGTTCTATATCTTTGAACCTACAATTATCTCCTTTTCTCCTCCTCTTTGTAATTATCAGCCCAAGTATAAGTTGATAGTGTTCGTGTTGCTTCATGTGAATATGGTTGATTGGCCTGTCAATGAATGAGCTTTGCCCAGACCAGAGGAAATGTTAAAAACACTGAAAAACTAGGATAGGGTCCCAACCAATCAGAACAGGCACCCAATCAACAGCACAGACACAGGCTGGCCTGCCACACAGGTGCACCTGGCTGAAGGTGAGCTCTGCCCTGCACCAGCTCATTCTCCTATTCTCGCTCCTCTCAGAGGAAGAAGGACCCAGAGATATGGTTGGGTTGGTCTGGGCCTGGTAACACCAGCACTTCTTAGTGATAGGATCTACTTGCAAAGTGCTATCACCTGCAGGATAGGCAACTTAAATAAGAAGACTGAATGCTGCTTTTGATATGGCCTGCATTTTTCTATCTATCCATCCATTCTCTCTCTCTCTCTCTCTCTCTCTCTCTCTCTCTCTCTCTCTCTCTCTCTCTCTCTCTCGTAATATTATAATTACCCACAAAACAAATAAAAGCTAGGTTCTTAACAATAGCTTCTCTCTAATTACATGGTTCCCACACATGGCCCATCCCACCTGAAATAACTATCATTCTGAACATTGAAAATAATCCCATGGTCAGTACTCCCTTGCTTTGTTTTGTAAAATTTTATAACACTTACACTTGTTCACAAAAATTATATTTTAATTCGGTTGTTTTCAATGCTATAATACATGCATCAGCCATATTATAAGGCTATTTATAATGTGACCTTCATTTTCTTATAATAAAAAAAATCATGCTCATTGTAGAAACTTTAGAAAACAAAAAATAAAGAAATTAAAACATCATAATCCTGTACTGTATTTATTTTGGTCTCTGTCTTTTCAATACACACATTTTTTCTCACAAAATTGGAATCATGTACATAAACAGTAAATAAACAAGTAAATAAGCAATAACAAATTTTGATAAGAGAAATGAATGAAATAAAGAGATTACAGTTTATTTCTGTGCAATAATAATGGAGTGCAAACCATTAAGTTCTATACTTAATTGGGTTTGTGAATTATACCTCAGTAAAGCCTTTTTTGAAAAAGAATAATAGGATGGAAGAACAGAAGGCCAACTTAGGTAGAAAAGGAGGAGTTCTAGCATATATTATCTGTAAAGAGGAACATTTGCAAGTCAATATCTGAAATATATTTTATTTGTTGGTATGCACACTCTTTGTAGACCCTAATAACTTTCACTAAAAATGTATTTTGTATCATCATTAATTATTGGCATTATTTTTAAACTATTTTCTTTAAATATTTTAAGAATTGTCACACCAAAATTCTGGAATACTAGATATCAGTATTTCATAAACAAACCATATTTGTGAAAGAAGAAAAAAATAGTGAGTGACAGAGAGGCAGGAAGTTGGAGTTGGTGACCGCCTATTGCAGTGTTCGGCAAACTCATTAGTCAACAGAGCCAAATATCAACAGTACAACAATTGAAATTTCTTTTGAGAGCCAAATTTTTTAAACTTAAACTTCTTCTAACATCACTTCTTCAAAATAGACTCGCCCAGGCCATGGTATTTTGTGGAAGAGCCACACTCAAGGGGCCAAAGAGCCGCATGTGGCTCGTGAGCCGCAGTTTGCCAACCACTGGCCTATTGCATTTGCCTGAAAGTAATTACCATTTATTACAGACCAGCTACACTCAGGCATAGTAGTGGACGGTTTACATTATATGACCTTTAATTGAATAATTTTACAAGGTACTATTTCTCGTGTTACATATGGCTCAACTGAGACCCAAGGAAGTTACATAACTTGATAAAATCACGCAAGAAGAAAGTGAAAGTGTCAATTTTCTAATCCAGGTCTTTAATGGAAAAGCATATACCATTTGTCAGAGGGAAGCTCCTGAGATACCGGATCCACCTTTTACCTGGCTCTGTCTTAGAGTCTGAGTTGAGACTTCAGCTGAGGTTACTTACTCCAAGTAGAGTGCTTTTTCTATTACACTGAAATAGAGAAGACAAGAACCAAGGGATCCTGATTCTCAGTGTGAGGCTGCACCAAGCAACAGACTCCAATACTCGATTCTCAGCACGGGCACAGGGGGACTTTGACTCCTGGCACGCGCTAGAGGACTCTGATTTTCGGCACACACCAGCGGGGTGTCTTTTTTCAGCATAGTGCAGGCGGGGTTCCTGCTACTAGGTACACGCATGAGGCTGCACTGAGTGCCAGTGACTCTGATCTTGGGCAAGTGTGGCTCCCACCAACCCATGGCAGCTACACATCTTGGTGTCAGAACTCTTCAGTGACACTCGGGTGGCGCAAAGCTCCCATTGCACATGGCCCAGGCCCCCGCAAGTTGGCGTTTGGACCTTCTGGTGATAGGTTGGGGAGACAATGAAACAATCCCCAGAGGAAATAAAAAGAGAAATAGCCAAGAAAGGAAATAAGTGAAATGGAGGCATGCAACATGACAGAAAAAAAATTCAGAGGAAGGGTTGTACATTTTTTTTTTTATTGATTAAGGTATTACATGTGTACATATCTTCCCATTGCCCCCCCCCACTGCCATACATGCCCTCACCCCCCAGTGTCTTGCGTCCATTGGTTATGCTTATATGCATGCATACAAGTCCTTCGGTTGATCTCTTACTCGACCCTTCCCCAAAATTCCGCTGTAATTTGACAGTCTGTTTGATGATTTACTGCCTCTGTATCTATCTTTTTGTTCATCAGGTTATAATGTTCTTTATTATCCATAAATGAGTGAGATCATATGGTATTTTTCTTTCATTGACTGGCTTATTTCACTTAGCATAATGCTCTCAGTTCCATCCATGCTGCTGCAAATGGTAAGAATTCCTTCTTTTTTATAGCAGTGTAATATTCCATTGTGTAGATTTACCATAGTTTTCTGATCCAGTCATCTGCTGACGGGCACTTAGGCTGTTTCCAAATCTTAGTTATTGTAAATTGTGCTGCTATGAACATAGGAGTGCATATATCCTTTCTGATTGGAGTTTCTAGTTTCTTGGGATATATTCCTAGAAGTGGGATTACTGGGTCAAATAGGAGTTCCATTTCTAGTTTTTTGAGGAAACTCCATACTGTTCTCCACAGTGGCTGCACCAGTCTGCATTTCCACCAGAAGTGAAGGATTCCTTTTTCTCCACATCCTCACCAGCACTTGTTGTTTGTTGATTTGTTGATGATTGCCATTCTGACAGGTGTGAAATGGTACTGCATTATCATTTTGATTTGCATCTCTTGAATAATTAGTGACTTTGAGCATGTTTTCATATGTCACTTGGCCTTCCTTCTGTCTTCTTTCAAAAAGTATCTATTTAGGTCCGTTGCCCATTTTTTTATTTGTTTGTTGATCTTCTTTTTATTAAGTTGTATGAGTTTCCTGTAAATGTTGGAGATTAAACCTTTATCAGTGATAACATTTGCAAATATACTCTCCCATACAGTGGGCCTTCTTGTTGTTTTGTTGATGGTTTCTTTTGCTGTGCAAAAGCTTTTTATTTTGATGTAGTCCCATTTGTTTATTTTCTCTTTAGCTTCCATTGCCCTAGGAGCGGTATTGGTGAAGAAATTGCTTCAGCATATGTCTGTGATTTCTCTGCCTGTGGATTCCTCTAGTATTTTTATGGTTTCCTGTCTTATGTTTAAGTTCTTTACCCATTTTGAGTTTATTTTTGTGTATGGTGTAAGTTGGTGGTCTAGTTTTATTTTTTTGTATGTATCTATCCAATTTTCTCAATACCATTTATTGAAGAGACTGTCTTGACTCCATTGTATGTTCATGCCTCCTTTGTCAAATATTAATTGAGCATAGTGGTTTGGGTCGATATCTGGGTTCTCTATTCTATTCCATTGGTCTATATGCCTGTTCTTGTGCCAGTACCAGGCTGTTTTGAGAACAGTGGCTTTGTAATACAGCTTGAAATCTGGTATTGAGATCCCACATACTTTGTTCTTCTTTCTCAGGATTGCTGTGGCTCTTCAGGGTCTTTTTTTTATTACACATGAATTTTTGGAGAGTTCTTTCTAGGTCTGTGAAATATGCTGTTTGTATTTTAATTGGGAGTGCATTGAATCTATAGATTGCTTTGGGTAGTATGGACTTTTTTTAAAATTTCTTTATTGATTAAGGTATCACATATTTGTCCTCATCCCCCCATTCCCATCCCAAACCCCTCCCCATGCAGGCCCCCATCAGCCTGTTGTCTGTGACCATTGGTTAGGCCTATATGCATGCATACAAGTCCTTTGGTTGATCTCTCCCCCTTACCGCCACCCTCCCCTACCTTCCCTATGAGGTTTGACAGTCTGATCGATGCTTCCCTGTCTCTGGGTCTGTTTTTGTTCATCAGTTTATGTTGCTCATTATTTCCCTCAGATGAGTGAGATCATGTGATAGTAGAAATACACTTATAAGAACCGAAAATGAGACAAGCAATAATGGTTATGCTGAGAGGCAAATGAATCAGTCTGTAGTGAGTTTCTTTCTGGGCCTACAGTTCTTTTGAGTCCCAGTTTCAATGTCAAACAGTTCCTTATGTGTACATGTCAGCAATAATATTTCAGTTCTGGATGGTGGACAAATGGTGGTAATGCAGGTCCGACCCTCTCTGGTTTGGTCCTGGACAACCTGCAGCGATGCACAGCTGCTGACTGCTAGTATGGCAAGGCGTCGTCAGTGTCTTCCATCTCTGACTGTTTCTCTTCTGTCTTCATGGCTGGAGCAGTCCTGTCAATTCCTCTCTGTTGCAGGAATCCACATGGTCTTGGAGTTGTTTTCTGAAAATATAAAAACATATTCTCTACCAAAAGTTAATAAAGGAATCTTTTCTATAAATTTGACTTGGGATACTTTTTCATTTTTTGCCCAAACGATTTTCCTTTGGCTTGTTTTGACACCATGTGTGTTTTTCATGGGTGTCTTGCTGTTAGCATTACAAATTAAAGTTAATATTCTAAAGTAAAAATTTTCTAGATGTACTTTACTTACAGGATATTTTTCCTTACATGATATTCTTCTACTATCCCCCCTTTTTTGATTTAAATATTAGGAAGCTTTTGGAAATTTTATAATGTAGTCTTGATAGCTTTTAAATTTTAATTTTTTGCACTAAAATATGACTGCTTTAAGTTCATTACATGTTACACAATTTTACCATGATATGAACTACCAATAAAAATTTTAATTAACACTTTAGGAACAGCTTTTTGTCCAGTGCCATTAATTTTTCTAGAATATTCGCTTATTTCAATTAGCCAATGTAAATTAGTCTGAAAATTTGACTACTATTTTACTGTCCCATTTAATACTCTAACATCAATATTATTTTACCCTGTAAATATTAGTGGAAAGGATTAATTGCCTTCTTGAGTAGGCCCTGAGCATTCCTGGTGCTAGGCTGGATTTGGATATCAAAAACCCACTTCCCCACACCATGGGTACAAGACAACTCAAACAAGTCTTGTTGCAGTGAGAGGGCAGCTGCTGTCAGCCAAGTCTCTGTCTGTTACCTGGGTCCCGATTTGAGCTGGACATGGGAAGCAAAGCAGCCATGGGGGTAGGAGACCTCCCTCAGAAGGGGTGAGGGTTCAGGCCACTGCAAAGTTGGAGGGGTGAGGGTCTGTGCCCCACCTCTGTTGACCCCCAAGTTCTCTCTTGATGGCCCCTCTGCGACTGTGCCTGTCTTAGGTTGTTCCTCCCCTGAGGAATCTTACCCATCTCTGGCAAACCAGCCATCCTCCGGGCCAAGCAGGGTGATGTGAGGTTCAGTTCTGTCTCCTTGGTAGCCTATGCCCCTGTGGCCTCCACACCCAACACCTGCCTTGGGATCCCCTGGCCTGCTGATGGGGCCCTGGCACTGATCACATATCTTGGGGAACCCAGGTTTCTTCTCCAGGGAGGGCTCAGCTCACCCCACTGGGCGAGAGACAGACCCATGGTACCAGCCACCACGAGGCTTCAACCTCGGCATGAACAGAAAGCTCAGGCAACAGCTGTGGGCAATTGGATTAAGAGAAGAGGGTCCCTCTTGGCCAAAAGGGCAAGAGGGGCCAATATAGAATGATCAGGTGCCTTCCCAGGGGCCCTCTACACAGTGGAAGGGATTAAATCCTTTCATGTCCTTTTTAGATTGCTGCCAGACTAGTGTGGACATTTTAATGATGGTGATTCTACCAATCCATGAACACGGAATGCTCTTCCATCTATTTATGTTTTCCTCTATCTCTTTTTTCAATGTCCTGTAGTTTTCTGAGTAGAGGTCTTTTACCTCCTTAGTTAGGTTTATTCCTAGGTATCTTAATTTTTTTGGTGAGATGGTAAATGGGATTGTTTTCTTAGTCTCTCTTTCTGTAAATTCACTGTTGGTGTATAGAAATGCCATAAATTTCTTGGCATTAATTTTGTATCCTGCTACATTGCCAAATTCATTTATTAAGTCTAAGAATTTTTTGATGGAGTCTTTAGGGTTTTCTATGTACAGTATCATGTCATCTGCAAATAAGGACAATTTTACTACTTCTTTTCCAATTTGGATGCCCTTAATTTCTTCTTCTTGTCTGATTCCTGTGGCTAGCATTTCCAGTGTTGAACAGGAGTGATGAAAGCGGGCATCCCTGTCTTGTTCCTTTTCTTAGGGGAAATGGTTTTAGTTTTTGCCCATTGAGTAGGATGTTGGCTGTGGGTTTGTCATATATGGCTTTTATTATGTTGAGGTATGATCCTTCTATTCCCAGCTTTCTGGAGTTTTTATCAAAAATGGGTGATGGATTTTGTCAAATGCTTTTTCTTCATCAATTGATATTACTATGTGGTTTTTATCTCTCAATTTGTTTATGTGATGTATAAGGTTTATTGATTTGTGGATATTGTATGATCCTTGCATCCAAGGGATAAATCCTACTTGGTCATGGTGTATGATCTTTCTGATGTACTGCTGCATTTGATTTGCTAGAATTTTGTTGAGGATTTTGGCATCTATGTTCATGAGGGATATTGGCCTGTAATTCTCTTTCATTGTGTTGTCTTTATCTGGTTTTGGTATTAGGGTGATGCTGGCTTCATAGAAGGAGCTTGGAAGTGTTCCTTCCTCTTGAATTTTTTGGAATAATCTGAGGAAGATAGGTTTTATTTCTTCCTTGAATGTTTGGTAAAACTCCCCTGTGAAGCTGTCTGGCCCTGGGCTTTTGTTTGCTGGAAGCTTTTTGATGACTGCTTCAGTTTCTTCCATAGTTCTTGGCCTATTGAGATTTTTAGATTCATCCTGGTTGAGTTTTGGAAGGTTGTATTTTTCTAGGAATATGTCCATTTCCTCCAGGTTGTCCAGTTTGTAGGAATAGAGTTGTTCATAGTATTTTTTTTTTAATAATCATTTGTATTTCTGTGGGGTCTGCTGTTATTTCTCCTCTTTCATTTCTCATTTTGTTTATTTGGGACCTCTCTCTTTGCTTCTTGGTAGCGTGGCGAAAGGTTCATCAATCTTGTTTATCCTTTCAAAGAACCAACTCTTGGTTTTGTTGATCTTTTGTATTGTTTTTTTGGTCTCTATGTCATTTATCTCTTCTCTGATCTTTATTATTTCCTTCCTTCTCCTTACGCTGGGCTTTTCTTGTTGCTCTCTTTATAACTTTTTGAGTTGTAGGGTTAGATAATGTATTACCATTGTTTCTTTTTTTTTGCAGTAGGCTTGTAGAGCTATGAACTTCCCTCTAAAGACTGCTTTCGCTGTGTCCCATAGATTTTGAATTGTTGTGTTTTCATTGTCATTTGTTTACAGGATGTTTTTATTTCTTCTTTGATCTTCTGGTAACCCAGTCATTGTTTAATAGCATGCTATTTAGTCTCCAGGTGTTTGATTTTTTGGGGTTGTTTTTATTGTAGTTGATTTCCAGTTTTATGCCATTGTGATCTGAGAAGATGCTTGATATCATTTCTATCTTTTTGAATTTGAAGAGACTTTGCCTGTGTCCTAATATGTGGTCTATCCTTGAAAAAGTCCCGTGTGCACTGGAGAAGAATGTATATTCTGTAGCTTTGGGGTGAAATGTTCTAAAGATGTCAATTACGTTCATCTGATATAGTGTGTCATTTAGGATTGTTGTTTCTTTGCTGATTTTTTGTTTAGTTGATTTATCCAGTGGTGTCAGTGGGGTATTAAAGTCCCCTACTATGACTGTATTGCTATCAATCTCTCCCTTTATATCTTCCAGAAGTATTTTTATGTATTTGGGTGCTCCTGTATTGGGTGCATATATGTTTACCAGAGTCATATCTTCTTGTTGAATTGCTCCCTTTAGTACTGTGTAGTGGCCTTCCTTATCTCTTGTTATGGCCTTTACTTTGAGGTCTATTTATCTGATATAAGTATCGCAACCCCAGGTTTTTTCTCATTTCCATTTGCCTGAAAAATGTTTTTCCATCCCTTCACTCTCAGTCTGTTTGAATCCTTTGTTCTGAGGTGGGTCTCTTGCAGACAGCAAATATATGGGTCATGTTTTCTTATCTATTTAGCTACCTTATGTCTTTTGATTGGTGCATTTAATCCATTTATGTTTAATGTTATTATTGATAAGCACATGTTTGTTGTCATATTTTTCCTTAATGTTTGTGTTTCTTCTTGCCTTTCTCTTTCTTCCATTTACAGCAGTCCCTTTAGAATTTCTTGCATTGCTGGCTTGGTAGTGATAAACTCTCTTAGCCCTTTTTTGTCTGTGAAGGTCCTGATTCCACCTTCAATTTTGAATGATAGCCTTGCTGGGTATAGTATTCTTGGTTCAGTCCCTTGCTTTGCATCACTTTGTAAATTTCATTTCATTCCCTTCTGGCCTGGAGTGTTTCTGTTGAGAAATCTGTTGACATTCTAATAGGAGAACCCTTGTAGGTAACTTTCTGTCTCTCTCTGGCAGCCTTTAGGATTCTTATTTTGTTGGTGGTGTTTGCCAATTTAATTATGATGTGTCTTGGTGTTGGTCTTTTAGGGTTCATCTTGCTTGGTACTCTATATGCTTCTTGGACTCGCATGGTATTTTTCTTGCCAATATCAGGGAAGTTTTCTGTCATTATTTCTTCAAACAGGTTTTCTATTTCTTGCTTCTCTTCCTCTCCTTCTGGTACCCCTATTATGCGAATGTTGTTTCGTTTTGTGTTGTCCCAAAGCTCCTTTAGGCTCTACTCTTGCTTTTTAAGTCTTCTTTCCAGTTGCTGCTGTGTTTGTGTGTTTTTTCCTACCTTGTCTTCTAATTCGCTGATGTGGTCCTCAGCCTCTTCTAGTCTACTGTTTAAACCTTCCATTGTGTTCTTTATAGCAGCTATGTCACTCTTCATCTCCTCTTGGTTCCTTTTCATGTTGGTTATGTTCTCATTCAGCTCCTTATAATTCTCATTGAGTTGTGTGTATTTGTCATCCAGCACTTTGAGCATCCTTAGAATCATTAGTCTGAATTATTTTCTGGTATGTTGCTAGCCTCAATTTCATTTAACTCCCTTTCTGGTGATTCCTCTTTTCTTTCCTTTGGGGATTGCTTTTTTGTCTTCCCTTGTTTTCCTGTAATGTTTTAATTTTAGATCCAATTGCTTTGCTACCCAGGTTCTTTTGGGGATGGTGCTACTGGTGTAATCTCTCAGGTCTCCTGGGCTTGGTAATCTAGTGTAGTTCCCTACTTGAGCTATTTGGGTTCTCTTGATGTAGGCCTGTGAGCTGGAGAGGCACAACTGCGGTGTCTAGAAGTCAGCAGCCATGGAGGGGGGTGTTCCAATTTTTGCTGTCTTGCATCCTTGATTGAAATCACGCATGCCAGGGGAGACTCACAGTGGCACCCAGGAACCATCTGTTGGGGTGGAGGGGCTCAGGGTGCCTGCAATCTGGAAAGGTGTGACTGTGGTTTCCAGAGTTCTGTAGTTGTGGGGTGGGCAGACTCAGCTTTTGCTGCTGCACCTGCAGTTGATAGGCGCTCGCTCCCAGTGGTGGCTCACAGGGGCACCCACGGTACGTTTGCCAGCAAGGCACACTGAAGCACTCTGAAGGGCCCTGGCATCTGTGGGCAGGTATCCAGGATGAGTGAATTCAGAATTTCTACTGCTGGGGGGGGGGGGGGGGAGAGTGCGCCCATGTTTGTCCAAAATCCCACCCAGGGAAAGCTCACAGTGGCTCCCTTGTGAGCCCTGTGGATAGATGGGCTCAGGGTGCCTGCCTGTTGGAAATGCACATCTATGGAGGTGCCTTTGATGACACAGATCTCTCACGCACTCTGAGGGGCCCTCGCACTGAAGTTGCACAGCTGGGGTGTCCATGGGCATTCAGGAGGTGGGAATTCAGAATTTCTACTGCGGGGCAGCGCACCCTTGTCTGTGCAGAATCACACCCAGCAGAGTCTCACAGCTGCTCCACTGAGCACACTGTGGATAGATGGGCTCAGGGGGCCTGCCTGTTGGAAATGTGCATCTGTGGAGGTGCCTTTGCCTGCGCGGAGCTCTGAAGCACTCTGAGGGGCCCTGGCACAGAAGTTGCACAGCTGGGGTGTCCGTTGGCAGTTATTCAGGAAGAGGGAGTTCAGAATTTCTACTGTAGGGCCACGTGCCCTTGTCTGTACAAAATCATACCCATGTGGGCTCCCAGTGGCTCCCAGGCGCTGCCTACGGAGTGGTGTGCCCTGGACGCCTGTGCACTGGAAACACGCTAATGTGGTGTCCAGAGTTCTGCCCCTGGGGAGGGGGCAAGATGCACTTACTGCTGCCCAGCGGTGCACCTTTGGAGGTGGTGGTCCCAAGGTCTGCAGGTCTATGGGTGGGGCAGCAGGATTTTGGCTGGAGTGGCTGCTGGGTCGTGGAGCAGTTCCAAGACCTGTCTGGTTGGTGGTGCTGATGAGTTCCTAAGAAAGGCCATTCTCCCCTTCAAGATGGCATGGGATCCGTGCTGAAGTCCCACAGTCCGGGAGTGCCTGCAGTGGTGCTGGTCTCTCCTTGTCCAGGTCATACATTTCATATACCAGGTGGATGAAAAAATCAACAACCTATGCAAAAATCAGGAAGAAATCAAAAGTGATATAGCTACAATCAAAATCACCATGAAAGGTTTCAACAGTAGACTAGAACAGTGGTCGGCAAACTCATTAGTCAACAGAACCAAATATCAATAGTACAATGATTGAAATTTCTTTTGAGAGCCAAGTTTTTTAAACTTAAACCTCTTCTAACACCACTTCTTCAAAATAGACTCACCCAGGCCGTGGTATTTTGTGAAAGAGCCACACTCAAGGGGCCAAAGAGCTGCATATGGCTCATGAGCCGCACTTTGCCGACCACTGGACTAGAAGAAGAAGAGGATCAAATTAGTGAGTTAGAAGATAAGATAGAGAAACAAGCACAATCTGATCAGCAACTGGAGAAAAAAATTAAAAAGCAGGAGGAGAACCTAAGGGAGCTTTGGGACAACATAAAATGAAGTAACATACATATAATAGGGGTGCCAGAAGGATAAGAAGAGCAGCAAGGATTAGAAAAACTATTTGAAGAAATAATGACAGAAAACTTCCCTGATGTGAGGAAGAAAAAAGTTACAAAAGTACAGAGAGGCCCATGCAAAATGAATCCCAAAAGACCCACACCAAGACATGTCATAATTACAATGGCAAATGTTAATGACAAAGAGAGAATCTTAAAGGCTGCAAGAGAGAAACAGAGAGTTACTCACAAAGGATCCCCCATCATATTATCTGTGATTTCTCAACAGAAACACATCAAGCTAGAAGAGAATAGAAAGAAGTATACAAAGTGATGCAAAGCAAAGGACTGAGTCCAAGAATACACTATCCAGCAAGACTATCAATCAAAATTGAAGGGGGAATCAGGAGCTTCACAGACAAAAAAAAAAAGGCTAAGGGAGTTTATCACTACCAAGCCAGCAATGCAAGAAATGCTGAAGAGAAGAAGTAAGAAGAAGAAATAGAAAGGAAAGAAGGAACACAGGCATAAAGAACAGAAATGGTGACAAACAAGTACCTATCAGTAATAACCTAAAATGTAAATGGACTAAATGCTCCAATCAAAAGACATAGAGTAGCTGAATGGATAAGAAAACAAGACCCATATGTATGCTGTCTACAAGAGACCCACCTCAGAACAAGGGACTCAGACAGACTGAAAGTGAAGGGATGGAAAAATATTTTCCAGGCAAATGGAAATGAAAAAAAAAAAAAGCTGGGGTAGCAATACCTATATCTGACAAAATAGACTGCAAAGTGAAGGTCATAAGAAGAGATAAGGAAGGCCACTTTATAATACGAAAGAGATTGATACAACAAGAGGATATAACTCTGGTAAATATATATGTACCCAATGCAGGAACACACAATTACATAAAAAACTTCTGGAAGATATCAAGGGAGAAATGCATAGCAATACAGTCATAGTAGGGGACTTTAATACCCCACTGACACCACTGAATAAGTCCTCTAGACAAAAAATCAGCAAAGAAACAGCAATCCTAAAAGACTCACTAGATCAGATGGACTTAATTGACACCTTCAGAACATTTCACCCCAAAGCTACAGAATATACATTCTTCTCAAGTGCACATGGAACATTTTCAAAAATAAACCACTTATTGGGACACAGGCAAAGTCTCTTCAAATTCAAGAAAATTGAAATCATGTCAAGCATCTTCTCAGATCACAATGGCATAATGTTAGAAATCAACTACAATAAAAACAATAAAAAAATTCAAACAATTGGGGACTAAATAGCTTCTTATTACATAATAATTGGGTTACCAAAGAGATCAAAGAAGAAATAAAAAAAATCCTGGAAAAAAATGACAATGAAAACACAACAATCCAAAATCTATGGCACACAGTGAAAGCAGTCCTGAGAATGACATTCATAGCATTATAGGCTTACCTATAAAAAAATAAGAAAAACTGGTAATAAATTATCTAACTCTACAACTTAAAGAATTAGAAAGAGAGCAACAAGAAAAACCCAGAGTGAGCAGAAGGAAGGAGATAATAAAGAACCAAGCAGAAATAGATGACATAGAGACAAAAAAAAAAAAATACAAAAGATCAATGAAATCAAGAGATGGTTCTTTGAAAAGATAGACAAGATTGATGAACCTCTAGCCAGGCTCCCCAAGAAGCAAAGAGAGAGGACCCAAATAAACAAAATCAGAAATGAAAATGGAGAAATAACAAAAGACCTCTCAGAAATACAAAGGATTGTAAAAAAAATACTATGAGCAACTCTATTCTAACAAACAGGTCAACCTAAAAGAAATAGACATATTCCTAAGAAAATACAACCTTCCAAAACTCAATCAAGAAGAATAAAAAAATCTGAATCGGCCGATAACTATGAAGGAAATTGAAGCGGTAGTAAAAAAAAACTTCCAGCAAACAAAAGCTGTGGGCCAGACGGCTTCAAAGGGGAGTTTTACCAAACACTCAAAGAAGAACTAAAAGCTATCCTCCTCAGACTATTCCAAAAAATTCAAGAAAGCACACTTCCAAACTCTTTCTATGAAGCCAGCATTACCCTAATCCCAAAACCAGATAAAGACACTACAAAGAAAATTAAAAGCCAATATCTCGGATGAATATAGATGTTAAAATCCTCAACAAAATTCTAACAAATCAGATCCAGCATTTCATTAGAAAGATTGAACATCATGACCAAGTGGGATTTATTCCGGGGATACAAGGATGGTACAATATCCACAAATCAATAAATGTGATACACCACACATACAAACTTAGAGATAAAAACCATATAATCATATCCATTGATACAGAAAAAGCATTTGAAAAAATCCAACACCCTTTCTTGATAAAAACTCTCAGCAAGGAGGGAAAAGAAGGATCATACTTCAACCTAATAAAAGCCATATATGACAAACTCACAGCCAACATCATACTTAATGAGCAAAAACTAAAACCATTTCCCCTAAGAACAGGAACAAGACAGGGATGCCCACTCTTACCACTCCTCTTCAGCGTAGTACTGGAAGTACTCATCATTGGGATCACACAAGAAGAAATAAAAGGCATTGAAATAGGGAAAGAAGTAAAACTGTCATTATTCGCAGATGACATGATATTGTACATAGAAAACCTCAAAGACTCCATCAAAAAACTACTAGACTTAATAAATGAATTTGGCAATGTAGCGGGATACAAAATTAACACCCAGAAGTCTCTGGCTTTTCTATACACCAATAATGAACTCAGAGAAAGAGAAATTTAAAGCAATCCCATTTACCATTGCAACAAAAAAATTAAGATACCTAAGAATAAATTTAACCAAAGTGACCAAAGACCTGTACTCAGAAAATTTCAGGATGCTAAAAAAAGAGATAGAGGAAGACATGAACACATGGAGGAATATACCATGCTCATGGATTGGTAGAATGAACATCATTAAAATGTCCATACTACCCAAAGCAATCTATAAATTTAATGCAATCTCCATTAAAATACCAATGGCATACTTCAAAGACCTAGAACAAATTCTCCAAAAATTCATTTGGAATAAAAAAAGACCCCAAATAGCTGCAGCAATCTTGTGAGAGAAGAACAATGTTGGAGGGATCACAATACCAGATATCAAGCTATACTACAAAGTCACTGTTCTCAAAACTACCTGGTACTGGGACAAGAATAGACATATAGACCAGTGGAATAGAAGAGAGAACCCAGAAATCAACCCAAGCCATTATACTCAATTAATATTTGACAACGGATGCAAAAGCATACAATGGAGTCAAGACAGTCTCTTCAATAAATGGTGTTGGGAAAATTGGACAGATACATGCAAAAAAAATGAAACTAGACCACCAACTTACACCATACACAAAAATAAACTCAAAATGGATAAAGGACTTAAACATAAGATGTGAAACCATAAAAATCTTACAAGAAGCCATAGGCACCAAAATAGCAGACATTTTTCATTGCAACATCTTTACTGATACAACTCCTAGGGCAATGGAAACAAGGAGAAAATAAACAAATGGGACTTCATCAAAATAAAAAGCTTCTGCACAACAAAAGAAACGATCAACAAACAACAAGAAAGCCCCCTGATGGGAGAACCTATTTTTCAATGTTATCTCTGATAAGGACTTAATCTCCAATATTTACAGGGAATTCATACAACTTAACAAAAGAAAGATAAACAATCCAATCAAAAAATGGGCAAAGGATCTAAATAGACACTTTTGAAAAGAAAGCCCAGAGACATATGAAAACATGCTCAGGGTCACTAATCATCTGAGAGATGCAAATCAAAACAACAATAAGGTACCAACTCACACCTTCTGAATGGCTATCATCAACAAATCAACAAAGACAAGTGCTGGAGAGAATGCAGAGAAAAAGGAGCCCTCCTTCACTGCTGGTGGGAATACAGACTGGTGCAGCCATTGTGGAAAACAGTATGGTGTTTCCTCAAAAAATTAAAAATGGCACTGCCATTTGACCCAGTAATACCACTTCTAGGAATATATTCCAAGAAACCAGAAACACCAATCGGAAAGGATATATGCACCCCTATGTTCATAGTAGCACAATTTACAGTAGCTAAGATTTGGAAACAGCCTAAATGCCCATCAGCAGATGAGTGGATTAGAAAACTGTGGTATATCTACACATTGTAATACTATGCTTCTGTAAAAAAGAAGGACTTCTTACCATTTGCAATAGCATGAATGGAACTGGAGATCATTATGCTAAGTGAAATAAGCCAATCAGTGAAAGAAAAATACCACATGATCTCACTCATTTATGGATAATAAAGAATATTATAAACTGATATTCAAAAATAGATACAGATGCAGAGAAGTATGGAACAGACTGTCAAACTACAGTGGGAACGCTGGGGAGGGTTGGGAGAGGGAGATAAAATATCAACCGAAGGACTTGTATGCATTCATATAAGCATAACCAATGGATGCAAGACACTGGGGCAGGGGGGGCAGTGATGGCATGTGCTGGGGGGGGGGCAAAGGGGGTAGGGGAGGCCAGGGGAAGGTCAAAGGGGGGAAAAGGAGACATATGTACTACTATTTGTAATACTTTAAATAATAGAATAAAAAATAAAAAAACATATTTGTAACTGAACATACAAAAAGAATAAAACAATGTGGATATTTTTTAAATTTTTATGTTAAATAAGCTATTTAGATAAATAATTTTAGAACTAGATAAGGTTTGAGAAAAATTTTACTACATTCTGATCAACTGAGATGTTAACAGGCATCTTTTTAATGACAGTAAAATCATTTTTGCTACTACAATTACTAGTACGTATTTCAGGAGCCCTAAAGGACTTATGTGAAGTACTTCCCACAGTGTCTCTATGAGATGGGTAATTTCATCATCATTTTACAGGTAAGGACTCTAGGCGCTCAGAGGTAGGCAGTTTGTCAAAATGAATCATTGACAGCTAGAATGTCAGTTCATTATTACTATGTCCACATAGCAGTACAAAATAGAGATTTTTAAACAACAGCACCCAGGGAAGAGCTGAGAACCCAGGAACACTGGACTTCAAGGAGTGCGAATACATCGACTTGGATGAGCTCTGCATTTTCTCATGGAAAGGTCAGATTTCACCTAGGAAAAGGAGGGAGAGAACTACATAACCAGAAAACTGGAGAAGAGAGATCATGCGGAGACAAAGAAACAGCCTGCATACGAAAGAAAAGGAGGCATCACCAGAAAAGGAAGTAAACAAAATGGAGGCAAGCAATATGTCAGAGAAAATTTTCAGAGAAAAGGTCATAAGGCTGCTTAAAAATGGAAGACAAATTCAACAATATGTGTAAGAACCAAGGGGAAATGAAAAATGACATCGCTGCTATAAAGAACTCAATAGAAAGCATCAACAGTAGACTAGAAGAAGCAGAGGACTGCATCAGTGAACTAGAAGACAAGGTAGAAAAAATACCCAAGCAGAGCGGCATCTAGTAAAAATACTTAAAAAACAGGAGGAGAGCCTAAGGGAACTTTGAGACAACATGAAATGAAACAACATCAGCATAATAGGGGTGCAAGAAGGAGAGGAAACTGAGCAAGGAATATAAAACCTGTTTGAAGAAATAATGACAGAAAACTTCCCTGATATAGGGAAGAAAAAACTCACACAAATCCAAGAAGTTCACATTTTGATGCCAAGGCACATTATAATTAAATTGGCAAACACCAACGACAAAGGAAGAATATTAAAAACAGCCAGAGAGAGATGGAAAGTTACCTACAAAGGGTCCCCCATCAGACTAGCAACTGATTTCTCAACAGAAACACATCAGGCTAGAAGGGAATGGAATGAAATATACAAAGTCATGCAAAGGAAGGGTCTCAATCCAAGAATACTGTACCCAGCAAGGCTATCAATCAAAACTGAGGGGGAAATCAGGAGCTTCACAGACAAAAAAGGACTATGGGAATTTATTACCACCAAACCAGCAATGCAAGAAATGCTAAAGGGTCTCCTGTAAAAAGAAGAAATAGGAAGCGAAGAAGGAACACATGTGTAAAGAATTAAAAAAGCGACAAACAAGTACCTATCAATAATAACTTTAAATGTAAAAGGATTAAATGCCCCAATTAAAAGACATGGGGTAGCTGAGTGAATAAGAAAACATGATCCATATATCTGCTGTCCACAGGAAACCCACCTGAGAAAAAAGGACCCACACAGAGTGATGGTGAAGGGATGGAAAAGGGTTTTTCAGGCGAATGGAAATGAAAAAAAAGCTGGGGTAGCAATACTTATATCTGACAAATTAGATCTCAAAGTGAAGGACATAACAAGAGATAAGGAAGGCCACTTCATAATACTAAAGGGAGAAATCCAATAAGAAAAAATAACACTGGTAAACATATACACACTCAATACAGGAGCACCCAAATACATAAAAATACTTCTAGAAGATTTCAAGAGAGAGATTGACAGCAATACAGTCATAGTAGGGGACTTTAATACCCTACTATCACCATTGGACAAATCCTCTAAACAAAAAATCAGCGAAGAAACATCAATCTTAAATGACTCACTAGATCAGATGGAATTAATTGACATCTTCAGAACATTTCACCCCAAAGCCACAGAATATACATTCTTCTCAAGTGCACATGGGTCATTTTCAAAGATTGATCATATGTTGGGTCATAGGCAATGTCTCTTCAAATTCAAGAAGATAGAAATCATATCAAGCATCTTCTCAGATCACAGTGGCATAAAACTGGAAATCAACTAAAATAAAAACAACCCAAAAATATCAAACACGTGGAGACTAAATAGCATGCTATTAAACAATGACTGGGTTACCAGAGAGATCAAAGAAGAAATAAAAATCATAATGGCAACAAACAACAATGAAAACACAACAATCCAAAATCTATGGGACACAGCGAAAGCAGTCTTGAGAGGGAAGTTCATAGCTCTACAAGACTACTGCAAAAAACAAGAAACAATGGTAATACATTATCTAACCCTACAACTCAAAAAGTTATAAAGAGAGCAACAAGAAAAGCCCAGTGTAAGCAGAAGGAAGGAAATAATAAAGATCAGAGCAGAGATAAATGAAATAGAGACCAAAACAACAATACAAAAGATCAACAAAACCAAGAGCTGGTTCTTTGAAAGGATAAACAAGATTGATGAACCTCTAGCCAAGCTCACCAAGAAGCAAAGAGAAAGGATGCAAATAAACAAAATCAGAAATGAAAGAGGTGAAATAACAACATACCCCACAGAAATACAAACGATTATAAAAAAAAAATACTATGAACAACTCTATTCCAACAAACTGGACAACCTAGATGAAATGGACATATTCCTAGAAAAATACAAGCTCCCAAAACTCAACCAAGAAGAATCAAAAAACCTGAATAGGCTGATAACTACCGAAGAAATTGAAACAGTGATCAAAAATCTTCCAGCAAACAAAAGCCCTGGTCCAGACAGCTTTACAGGGGAGTTCTACCAAGCATTCAAAGAAGAACTATAACCTATCTTCCTCAGACTGTTCCAAAAAAAATCAAGAGAAAGGCACATTTCCAAGATCTTTCTATGAAGCCAGCATTACCCTAATCCCAAAACCAGATAAAGACACCACAAAAAAAGAAAACTACAGGCCAATATCCTTGATGAACATGAATGCTAAAATCCTCAATAAAATTCTAGCAAATCGAATTCAGCAATACATTAGAAAGATCATACACCATGACCAAGTGGGATTTATACTGGGGATGCAAGGATGGACAATATCCGCAAATCAATAAATGTGATACATCACATA
Organism: Plecotus auritus; assembly: GCF_963455305.1. NCBI lineage: Eukaryota > Metazoa > Chordata > Mammalia > Chiroptera > Vespertilionidae > Plecotus > Plecotus auritus. The sequence continues at coordinate 94,481,896 of NC_137772.1, read as the reverse complement.
AACAATTTGAGAGATAAAAATCACATAATCATATCAATTGATGCAGAAAAAGCATTTGACAAAATCCAACACCCTTTCTTGATAAAACTCTCAGCAAAGTGGGAATAGAGGGATCATGCCTCAACATAATAAAAGCCATATATGACAAACCTACAGCCAACATCATACTCAATGGGCAAAAACTAAACTCATTTCCCTAAGAACAGGAACAAGACAAGGATGCCCACTCTCACCACTCCTGTTCGGCATAGTATTGGAAGTATTAGCCATTGAAATTAGACAAGAAGAAGAAATAAAAGGCATCCAAACTGGAAAAGAAGAAGTAAAACTGTCCTTATTTGCAGATGACATGATACTATACATAGGAAACCCCAAAGACTCCATCAAAAAACTACTAGACCTAATAAATGAATTTGGCAATGTAGCAGGATACAAAATTAACACCCAGAAATCTATGGCCTTTTTATACACCTATAATGAACTCACAGAAAGAGAAATGAAAAAAACAATCCCTTTTACCATTGCACCAAAAAAATTAAGATACCTAGGAATAAATTTAACCAAGGATGTAAAAGACCTGTACTCAGAAAACTACAGGACATTGAAAAAAGAAAAAGAGGAAGACATAAATAAATGGAAGAACATACCATATTCATGGATTGGTAGAATCAACAGCATTAAGATGTCCATACTACCTAAAGCAATCTATAGATTCAATGCAATACCTACTAAAATACCAATGGCATATTCCAAAGATCTAGAACAAACTCTCCAAAAAATTCATCGGGGACCAAAAAAGACCCCGAGTAGCCACAGCTATCCTGAGAAAGAACAAAGTTGGATGGATCGTAATACAAGACATCAAACTATATTACCATGCCACAGTTCTCAAAATTGCCTGGTACTGGCACAAGAACAGACATATAGACCAATGGAACAGAATAGAGGACCCAGAAATGGACCCAAGCCATTATACTCAATATTTGACAAAGGAAGCAAGAGCATACAATGGAGTCAAAACAGCCTTTTTAATAAATGGTGCTGGGAAATTTGGTCAGATACATGCAAAAAAATGAAACTAGATCACCAACTTACACCATACACAAAAACAAACTCAAAATGGCTAAAGGACTTGAACGTAAGATGGGAAACCATGAAAATCCTACAAGACTCCATAGGCAACAAAATTGCAGACATATGTCATAGCAATATCTTTACAGACACAGATCCTAAGGCAAGAGAGACTAAGGAGAAAATAAACAAATGGGACTACATGAAAATAAAAAGCTTTTGCACAGCAAGAGAAACCATCAACAAAACAATAAGAAAGCCCACTGCATGATAGAACATATTTGACAATGTTATCTCCGATAAGTTTTTAATCTCCAAAATTTACAGGGAACTTATAAAACTTAACAAAAGAAAGATAAACAACCCAATCAAAAAAATGGGCGAAGGACCCAAATAGACACTTTTTGAAAGAGGACATTCAGAAAACCAACAGACACATGAAAACATGCTCAAAGTCACTAATCATCTGAGAGATGCAAATCAAAACAACAATGAGGTACCAACTCACACCTTCTGAATGGCTATCATCAACAAATCAACAAAGACAAGTGCTGGAGAGGATGCAGAGAAAAAGGAACCCTTCTTCACTGCTGGTGGGAATGCAGACTGGTGCAGCCATTGTGGAAAACAGTATGGTGTTTCCTCAAAAATTTAAAAATGGAACTGCCATTTGACCCAGTAATACCACTTCTAGGAATATATTCCAAGAAATCAGAAACACCAATCAGAAAAGATATATGCACCCCTGTGTTCATAGCAGCACAATTTATAATAGCTAAGATTTGGAAACAGCCTAAATGCCCATCAGCAGATGAATGGATTAGAAAACTATGGTACATCTACACAATGGAATACTATGCTGCTATAAAAAAGAAGGAATTCTTACCATTTGCAGCAGCATGGATGGAACTGAGAGCATTATGCTAAGTGAAATAAGCCAGTCAATGAAAGAAAAATACCACATGATCTCACTCATTCATGGATAATAAAGAACATTATAACCTGATGAACAAAAAGATACAGAGGCAGAGAAGCATCCAACAGACTGTCAATTTACATCGGTAAGGCTGGGAGTGGTTTTATTTTTTTTGGGGGGGGGGGGAGGGGCGTGAGTAAGAGATCAACTGAAGGACTTGTATGCATGCATATAAGCATAACCAATGGACGCAAGACACTGAGGCGGGGGGTGGAGGGGGACGGTGAGGGCATGTGCCGGGGGTAGGGGAGGCCAGGGGAAGGTCAATGGGGAAAAAAAGGAGACATATGTACTATTATTTGTAATACTTTAAACAGTAAAAAAAAAGTAGAGATTTTGCATCTGTCAAGTTTAACAATCCAGCTGGATAATTCAACTTGATTGTCATCTGAAATCTGACATGTACATAAGCTGACAGAAAAATTGCAGGTGATAGAGACCAATATACCCATACTAGTGAAGACTCTTTTAATTGCAGGTATTATACCAGCACTTTTAAAAGGAGAATATATATTGGAATACCCTAATTAGAAAGTCCAGGGGTATTCCTGGTTTTAGCTGTTACTATGGTATAAATATTATTATCATCAGGAACCTGCCCCTTTTTCTCCATCCCTTGCCCATGCTTTCTCTGTGTTGACTCTTTTTTCAGACTGTTCCTCCCTGGGAGTAGCAAAGAGAGCCCCTGGAAGCTTTAGACTTATATTGTCTTTACAGCTAAGGAGCCAGCAAAAATCTATACCTCATCCCAGATAGCTTAAGCAAGAGCTCCAGAGGAGTCTCAGATAGGTGGCTAAGCCCTGGTCTGGATCAAGTGCTTGCCTCTAGGTTTAGAGGGTGGAGTCAGCCCTATCAGAACCTCAAGGCCCAAGTATTGGAAATGAATGGAACTCACAGGCAGACAAAAATTGTACCCACCACAATGACTACATCACATATTACTACTCTGGCAATAAAGTCTGGAAATTTATTGTGTCTTGTCTCAACTATATGGAAGTGTTATTAACCTGAGATTATAAAATGACTAGTATTGAATCATAGCCAAAGGGAAAGTTTAGGGAAGGCCTGCAGGGGCCACCGCAGCTCTGAATTTAGATGAAAAATGTTTGCTATGGGATGTATTTGAGTGCTAGTCTTAACTCTTGGTTTAGCATATATGTCAGCATGCATATCGGCACAACTCCACCACAGCTTCCTAATGATGCAATGCTGTGAAATTCAGTGAAACAGACATCTTGGAAGCATTCATATTCTTTTGATGTACATGTACATTAAGATGAGACATCTTTGGATATCTTTTTTGGCAGCTTTATGTCATACAAAGTATCAAGATTTCTGCAGGCTATAAGTACCAGTGTTGATTGTCTTAAACTTTAATATAGATTTCTCTAGATGTTATATTATTTTTTGTTTTCTTAAGTCTGTATCACCATCCATTTAAGGCAAAAAAAATATTCTTTTCAACAATTCAGAAATAACTGTATTTATAGCTTTAGAAATAACTGCATTTATCATGAATCTCATCACAAAAAATGTATCTTTTGAAATATATATTCTAGAAAATCAGAATATCTCTATTGCCAGAATATGCAATATTTGTACAGTGTCTCCTAGCTAGGCTTTTAATGTTCAAATACGGGAAAATGGACTTCTATTATGAACAAACAGTGTAACACCATGACCAATTTGAACAGCATACCCTTGACTTTTCTAGTGAGAGCGGAGGCTATGATGAGGGAAAGGGGTTCCAGTTTGAGCCTAAGCTATATCTAGTGCTAGAATTCAAACTTCTGGGGTCATGTCTAAAAAATAAGTGAAGCCAAAACCGGTTTGGCTCAGTGGATAGAGCGTCGGCCTGCGGACTGAAAGGTCCCGGGTTCGATTCCGGTCAAGGGCATGTAACTTGGTTGCAGGCACATCCCCAGTAGGAGGTGTGCAGGAGGCAGCTGATCGATGTTTCTCTCTCATCGATGTTTCTGACTATCTATCCTTCTTCCTTCCTCTCTGTAAAAAAATCAATAAAATATATTTTAAAAAAAATAATAAAAAAAAATAAAAAATAAGTGAAGCAACTAACTAGACTATAATAGCTTGAGGGACAGAAGTGAGAAACAAGTTAAAAATAATGCACTGTCAGGTGAAAACATTTGCATAAACGTGGCCCAACATCAATGCCCTAGTCCAGTGGTTGGCAAACTGCGGCTCATGAGCCACATGCGGCTCTTTGGCCCCTTGAGTGTGGCTCTTCCACAAAATACCACGGCCTGGGTGAGTCTATTTTGAAGAAGTGGCATTAGAAGAAGTTTAAGTTTAAAAAATTTGGCTCTCAAAAGAAATTTCAATCGTTGTACTGTTGATATTTGGCTCTGTTGACTAATGAGTTTGCCGACCACTGCCCTAGTCTTAGAGGGCACAGCATGGTGCCAGACTAGCAAAAATAGAGGGGTGAGGGAGGACACAAATAAAATCGCTATAAAAAGTTTTCTGTTGAAAATGATTGATTGGACACACACTTAAGAATTTGTTTCATCCCAAAGTCATACTAAAATAACAATAACGAGATTTTCTTAATGACATAAGCCCATGAAGATAAATATCAAGATGGAAGAGGTGATAACAGAAAACAAATTTAGACACTGAAAAGCTGATGAAAATATTGTAAATGGCATTACAGAACAAAGAAAGTTGAATCCTAATGTGGCTTTGGGGAAAGCCCAGAAGCAACCCAATTTATACCTCAAAACCTACAAAAGGCTTGGGGCATCTCTGGAAATAGAGAAAAAGGGCAGACTAAAATAAGTTTGTTTAAAATTCTTCAGATCCCAAACCTCCCCTCCCCCAAGATGACAAAGGCTTATTCTCTAGAGAGGGTAAAATAGATCTCTGGATTGCAAGACCAGTCATAACTGAGGGTGGGTGTGCCATATTGAAAACAGGAAGATGAAGTAAAAACAGGAAGACATTGAGACTCTAGGATCTTTTTTCACTCAGTTCCCATAACACTAACAGTCAGGCTTACACCCTCTGGCAGGAGGCTGGAAAAGCCTGCTCTGGGGAATCTAAGCAGCCCACGAGAAAAAACACTAAAGTTATTTAACATCAGAAATTCACCCTACAAACTGCCCAATCAAATCTTCCTCACAGAGTTTGGAATCAGCTTCTGTTTCCTCATATTTGCAATTAAGCCTACCAGGTATTGGAGGAGAACTTCTGTTAAGAAAGACAAATACAAAATAAACAAAAAGATTATCAGTAATAATCTCAGAGAGAGGAGGGAGAATATTGCCCGTAAGGGGAAAAAAAGGAACCTGATGTTTTAAAGTATTCAGAGAACAAACTAAAGAAAGTCTTAGAAGTTAAAAATGTGATAGCATAAATGAAAAACTCATTAAAAAGGCTAGAAGTTAAAATTCAGAAAATCTTTCAGAAAGTACAAAAAGAAAAAAAAACAGATGGAAAATAGGGGGAGAAAATATTAAAAATGTATTAACTATAACAATATATAAATACATTGAAACATATTGATATATAAAATATAATATATCAACATACATATATAAAAATATATATGAAACACCTCCCTACTCCACACCACAGAAAATATTAGGAGCATGTGCACGTGCGCACGTGTGTGTGTTTGTGTGTGTGTTTTATACATTACATATTTATGTGACATGTATATACACCATCTAGATATTGTAAGTGTTAGTTGTGATCAAATAACTGAATCGATACCCCTCCCCTGGGAACTGAATTTTCAGGCCATTTCACTATGGACATTCCCTTTTGCTGAGACCACACTTTACTTGCTGAGACCACATTCCATTATCTCTCCCCTCTGGACCTGCACAGAGAATTCTCCGTCCAGAAAAAGCCCGCCAAAAGTCCTTTAAAAATCGCCGACTCCTGACTCCCGTCACTGGGTGCTGGAGCCATCCAGGCTCAGCCACCTGGTGTGCGGATGATAAAATAAATTCATAATCCTTCACCATTCTGGCCTCTTGCGTTCCTCCTTCGGTGACCTAACAATAAGCAACCATAGAAAATCTTATAGGTTCTTCCTCTAAGCAGCTAACCTAGCATGCTGCTTCATGGACATGCTGGAGAGGAAGGAGAGAGGTGCTGCAAAGGATGTGAAGATGGAAGAGACTGCCACCCAAGGACAGTCACTGGGTCCTCTGGAATCTTGATGATGATGGCAAAGAGTGATCTGAATCTCAACAGGAATGACTGAGGTGCTCTGTATTGGAGTGGGGGCCACTTTGGGTCACAGTTCTAGGAGTTAACTGTGAACTCAAGGAAGGCAAGAATGGTGGGGTGCCTACTTGGATTGTATAATCAGAGCATTTCGAAGGCTTGGTTCTAGCCCTTGTGTAATGAAAGCTTCATTGGCATTGAGCCACTCAGAACACAAACTCCCCTTCATTCATACAATGGTCAAGTGTTACTCATAGCTTAGAGGGTTAGGAAGTGTTCATCAGTATCATTCTCGTGGCACAAGCATGATTCTATGGAATTCTTCAGGGGAACAGGCCAGAGCATGGGAGCAAATAAGAGGGTATGCTCCAGGGGTCTGTGGTGGTAAACACAGAACTGGAGGATCAAAGTAAACTCTCCACCCCTCACTCCCTCCAGCACCATAACATGCATTTATACCATGCAATGTGTTTAAAATGAACATTAAAGGCAGATATATCATATATCTCTGTACAACTTATAAGACAGTCATGCTTGTGGTTGATTCCCAATTCATGCAACCAAAAGTAATTTCAAAATAATGCAAACAACATGAAAGACATACGTAGATCCTATTTATATGTCTTAATATCACCTTCTTCCTTCTCCCTCTGTTGCCTTCACATACTAAAACTTCTCCCAAATCTCTCTCCTGAGTACTTAATCCTGATGCTCTTTCAGCCCTTGTCCTTGCCCTTGGATACCTCACCTCCCTTCTCACAGGCTCAGAAAAGCAGGATCCTGGAAGAAGGGGGACAAGTTTAAAAACTGGAAATGTTCTTATAGTAAAAATTTTTATTCTGTAACATTCCAAAAAGGAAACATGAAAAACATTAGCCAAAGAACTTTTCTAAGTGTGTCTGTGTGTGTGTGTGAGAGAGAGAGAGAGGGGGGGGGGAGAGAGGAGAGAGAGAGAGAGAGAGAGAGAGAGAGAGAGAGAGAGAGAGAGAGAGAGGGAGAGAGAGAGAGAGAGAAGAGACTTAAACACGTCTGAAGACAAGTGAAGTTGTTGGGTACACCCGCATTCTATAAACTGGCTTTAGGATAAGAAAATAGCTTCCAAGAGAAACTGTGGAGAGTGACTAAAGTATAATTCATAACCTGGTCAAGTCTGTTCACACAGACAGTTCCAACACCAGTACATATATAATAAATAAATATATTCAACATCAATAAAGCCAAGCTGAAGTTGAAAAGGAACTTGAAAAGTCAAAAACCCTGTTGTATTAGATAAATTCTCTCCCGTGGATTGAAAGCCAGCTTCGGGGACAGTCCACAGAGAGAACAGATAGCTAGAGATATAACCACTGGCTCACATTGTGTACTTCAAGCTTGCTATGAACAACTTAAAGAGAAAAGAAAAACCATAATAAGGCCAGGTTGATTATATTTCACTTGCAGTACTTTCATTTTGGTGAGGTTATTCTTTCCTTTAACTTGACCACACAAATGACATGTGGTTTTGCTTATCATGTTTTGAAAGGAAAGAAAACTGGAGCAGGGGTGCAAAGCAGAGAGGACAGTGGTGTGAGATACTGTTGCCCTATATCAACATGAAGTCAAGTCTCCAAGAACACATGCAGACAATACAAAAACACAGTCTCCATAAAGGGAACATTTTTCTCTTAACATTAAATGGGTTTTTTCCAAGTTGTATGCAATAAGCAATATTACTTTTATAATCAGAAAAAAAATTTAAATGTTAAATGGGCCTTCCTTCTTTGCTGCTTTAACTTCTAAACTCTGAATGCATGCAACATTGCTAAAAATCTCTTAATAGCCGAAACCGGTTTGGCTCAGTGGATAGAGCGTCGGCCTGCGGACTGAAGGGTCCCGGGTTCGATTCCGGTGAAGGGCATGTACCTTGGTTGCGGGCACATCCCCAGTGGGAGGTGTGCAGGAGGCAGCTGATCAATGTTTCTCTCTCATCGGTGTTTCTAACTCTCTGTCCCTCTCTCTTCCTCTCTGTAAAAAAAATCAATAAAAATATATTTTTTTAAAAAATATCTTAATAGTTCTAACATGCTGGTCAGTGAAGTCCTTAATGACAATATTAGTGCTTGAGAGCTTTCAAATGGCTGTGGCACTATTTGGAGGAATTTTATGGCACAAATTCGGTGTCACAACTATTCTGTATAAACTTAAAACATGTTAGATCAGGCAGATATCACTGGGACATCATCCCCAAAGTAAGTATTATAACAGTAACAACCTGTAATAGTTGTTTCAGGTTCAACTGACTGATAACTTGCCTGTCACCAACTTAGCAGACTAAGGCTTTCTGCCCAGAAACTCCTGCAAATGCTTAAAATTTGACCATTCAAAGAGAAAATACAAGAGAAGCAAGTGGCAAAAGCAATAGTGAGAACAAGAATAAGAATCTATCATGCGGGTTGTTGTGCTTTCCTTGAAAGAATAATACTTTGCTCTTGAGAAACTTTCATTCTAAAAATAAAGAATGCATCTAGGAACACACAGTCCAAAATAGATGGAAATATTCAGAAACTGAAAAATAAATATATGTTGACCTTTATTCTATTAGGCATGTTGTCAATAAGTTTCCTCAAGACAAGACCTTTCTCTTTCTCATTAACTTCCCAGTTGTTCCTGAAGAGTCAGATGCCATCCCACCCCCACAGCTTTTCCAAACATTAATTCATTCCAAACTGAGGGAAGGCTAGCTATTCAGAACTGAGTCCATTGCACCTATGTGTGAAAGCAAAGATTCTGTTGACTCTTACTTTCCTTTTGAACAGCAAAACAATATCACTCTAACCTTGACTTTTTTGTTTCACAATACTATTATATATATATATATATATTATATACTAGAGGCTCGGTGCATGAAATTTGTGCATGCCGGAGGGGGGTGTCCCTCAGCCCAGCCTGCACCCTCTCCAATCTGGGACCCCTCGAGGGATGTCCGACTGCCTGTTTAGGCCCCATCCTGGTGGGATTTGGCCTAAACAAACAGTCGGACATCCCTCTCACAATCCAGGACTGCTGGCTCCCAATCGCTCGCCTGCCTGCCTGCCTGATTGCCCCTAACTGCTTCTGCCTGCCAGCCTGATCACCTCCTAACCACTTCCCTGCCAGTCTGATCGATGCTTAACTGCTCCCCTGCTAGCCCGATTGCCCCTAACTGCCCTCCCCTGCCAGCCTGGTCACCCCTAACTGCCCTCCCCTGCTGGCCTGGTTGCCCCTAACTGCCCTCCCATTCAGGCCTTGTTGCCCCCAACTGCCCTCCCCTGCTGGCCCAGTCAACCCTAACTGCCCTCCATGCCAGCCCAGTTGCCCCTAACTGCCCTCCCCTGCTGGCCTGGTCAACCTTAACTGCCCTTCCCTGCCAGCCCGGTTGCCCCTGCAGGCCTGGTCACCCCTAACTGCCCTCCCCTGCAGGCCTGATCACCCCTAACTGCCCTCCCCTGCAGGTCTGGTCACCCCCAACTGCCATCCTCTGCTAGCCCGGTCACCCCTAAATGCCCTCCCCTGCAGGCTTGGTCACCCCTAACTGCCCTCCATGCCAGCCCGGTTGCCCCTAACTGCCCTCCCCTGCCGGCCAAATCGCCCCTAACTTCCCTTCCCTGCTGGCCTGGTCACCCCTAACTGCCCTCCCCTGCAGGCTTGGTCGCCCCCAACTGCCCCCCTGCCAGCCTGCTCACCCCCAACTGCCCCCCCCCGCCAGCCTGATTGCCCCCTACTGACCACCACTGACGGCCTGCTCACCCCCAACTTCCCCCCTCCGCTGGCCTGATCACCCCCAACTCCATCCCATCCTGGCCTGATCACCACAGCTGCCCTCCCCTCTTGGCCCCTAACTGCTTCTACCTCAGCCCCGCTACCATGGCTTTGTCCAGAAGAACGTCTGGAAGGTCTCCTGGAAGGTCTCCCAGTCTAATTAGCATATTACCCTTTTATTAGTATAGATAGAGGCCTGGTACACAGGTGGGGGCTGGCTGGTTTGCCCTGAAGGGTGTCCCAGATCAGGATGGGGGTTCCCTTGGGGGAGTGGTAAGGGGCTGAGGGCTGTTTTCAGGCTGGCCACAGCCCCCAGCAGGGACCCTCACCCCAATGGTGACATGGCCACCCTGGGTGAGGGGCTGAGGTCCGTTTGTAGGCCCCTCCCTCGGTGGCCAGCCTGGGCGACCCAAGCCTCCTGGGTGCTCTAGCCTGCTCCGTGGCCGCCACCCACAGGCCCCTCCTTCGGTGGTCAGCCCAGGCCAGCGGGAAGCTTGGCTTCCTCCGTCACCAGGGGCAACCCAAGCCTCCCACCACCTCCAACTGGCTCCGTGGCCGCCGCCATCTTTGTCCCACTAATTTGCATATTCCCTCCTGGTTGGCTGTGGGTGTTGCGGAGTGACGGTCAATTACCATATTTCTCTCTTATTAATATAGATTTTTTTTCACTTTTTCAGGTTATCAACTTTTTGTGTACACAGAATTGTATTAGAAGAGTAAATATACTAGTATGTTCACTTTTTAAACATTGCTTGGATGTACTTAGTATTGATTTCTTGAGTCACAAGATTTGTGTAAATGACACTAACATTCAGTGTCACAATTATCTATCTATATATAAAAGGCTAATATGCAAAGTGTCCCCTCGGGAGTTTGACCAGGAGACCAGGAGTTCGATTGCTCACTATGACATGTGCTGACCACCAGGGGTGGTGCAGAACATGACAGGTGACCATCGGTGGCAGCAGGGCGCTGAGGGAGCAAGAAAAGGAGGAGACGGGGAGGCAGGGGGGATAGGGAACCTGATCAGCCCTAATCACAGGCCAGGCCTAGGGACACTACCCATGCACAAATTTCACACACTGGGCCTCTAGTTCTATATAAAGTTAAAACATGTTAGATCGGATAGATACAGGCATTAAAGAAAAGGCAATAATTAGTGCCAAGGTCCCTGCTTCAAAATGCTGTTGCTAGCATACTTTCCTTACAGTGAATTACACTGCAATATGCACTGAATTTTGACAATGGACTACCTCATGAACTATTTTTCTCTATGAAATTTTAAAAATAGACTTAAAAGACCCTCTTCTGAACTTGCATAAATTCCTACTCTTGAAGCTCTTTCTAAGAAGCATTCTAGCAGGTAGCTCAATGCTGTAGATTCAGAGATAAGGTCCTTAAAAGTCATTCCTGAAGTGCATCGGCAATACACAGAAACCTAAAGGACAAGAGCAAGAGGGAGATCTGCCAGTCCCAACAAATGTGTCCTAAAGCCACTGATCTATCTAGACTATTCCTCCAAACTAATTCTCAGCTAGAGAACACAAGGTTGAGAAACATCATAAGCTGCATGTGATCAGAAGATTGATACACGTTAAAGGGCAATGAATACACTAAAAATAAATAATAGGGTATATGTAAACAAAAGCACTTGAGGAATATGCTCCTTATATCAGTGGAGAGCCTTGCAAAATTTGTGTGTGGTCTGCACCATGTTTTCCCAATTTATTAGTGCTGTTCAAATATAACAGTAGAATCAACTCAATGTGTGTCCTGGAAATTCCAGCCCCTTTTCCAAAACCACTCTTTTGTTGTCACCTCAGACACTGCCATCCTAATCAATGTCATATTCCAGACAATAAAATGACAGAAGGAGAAAAAGAAGAAAAACCTACTTCTCAGAAACCTAACCACTACTAAACCCACCACCTCCAAATTAGGGTTCTTGCAAAGTTACCACCTTCTTCTGAGCTGAATCACCTCAACTTGGGCCTCATCCTGCATGGCTGGGTGGGGACATTTTTCCAATGTTACATCATAAGACACATTAGTTGTCTACATTTCTTCATCTCTCACTCACTCCTCAACCCATTCCGATCTGGCCTTATTACTCTACTAAAACAGATTTTATTAAGTCCACCAAGACCTGAGATGACCATGTGTCCAGACCTCATTTTACTAAATTTTTCAGCGGTAGTAGAGCCTGGTGACCACTCCTCCATCAAAGCCCTCTCTTCCTTTGGTGTCATTGACATCTCTCCTGGTTTGCCTCCCAGCTTTCTGCCATTTCCCTTCACTCTCCCTTAATAACTCTTTCTTCTCTGCCTGGTCCTTAAATGTTGAACTTATTCAAAATTTGATCATAAAAGCTCAATTTTCTTCTCACTCCATATTCCTTCCCTAGGTCATCTTTCAACATGCATGGCCACCACTCTACACAGTTCAGGAGACACTACACCATAGTATATGTAAATGGCTTCCCCTCAAGTTATACAGTGCATGGCTTGTGTGGTCATAAGACAGTTCTATCCATGTAGATGGCTTTAATTACTATCTATACATCAATGACTGCAGAATGTATATTTTAGGTCAAGACAATGATGAAACTCAAACACACATATACAACTAACAACTTGCAATCCACTTGTTCATCCCAAAGACACTTCAAATAGCATTTCTAAAATTGAATCCATGCTCTTCTTGGACAAATATGGTCCTCCTTCAGCATTCCCTATGTGAGTGAATGGCACCAACATCTATCCAGTTGCCCAGCCTAGAACCTGAATGCAACTTGTCACTTCCCTCTCTGAAACATCAATAAAAGATCTGTTTGCATGTTTGCCTATCTATCTCCCTCCAGTATGATGTAAGCCCTTCAAATTTTGGAAACTCTGTTATTCACCACCACATCTCCTGAACTAAAGGGATGTATGGAATATGACATTTGTCAAATGCAATAATAAAGTCCTATTGATTTTATCTTGTATTTACCTCTTGTGTCATCTCCATCACCAGCCAGCAGCCTTGCCTAGATTACCTAGATTGCTCTCTCAAGTTTCTCCCCCCTTTTTAGTTAATTCCTATCCATCGTTCAGATCTCAACTCAATATCATTCTTCAGGGCACTTCCTCCAAAGCCCCAACTGAGTCAGGCCCCCTTTTATGCTAGCTTAGCTTCTTACTTGACACTTCTTTCCCTCTGTTATCTACAACATTTTTATATTTTGTCCAACCTCTATCTAAATCATTCTTTCCTCTTCCATTTCCTCTAAATTTTTCCTTAACTCCCCAATATGTAGCAAATCCCAGGTACTGAGACTCTTGAAAGAAGATATCTGAATAAGTAGTTCAAAGAAGGATAGGAGACAAGGACATGCAAATCTATCTATATATATAAAAGCCTAAGCGACCATTAAGACCAAATGGAATGACCGGAATGACCAGAATGACCAGTCGACCAGTTGCTATAATGTGCACTGACCACCGGGGGCAGACGCTCAATGTAGGAGCTGACCCCTGGTGGTCAGTTTGCTCCCACAGCCAACCTCCCATGGCCCCTCCCCCGCAGCTGGCAAGCCCCTCCCCCTAATTAGCCCCAATATGGAGGCTAGCCAGCCAACCTCCCACGGTCCCTCCCCTTGGCCAGCTGGTCCCCCAATAGACCTCAATTGCCAGCCAGGCCAAGGGACCCCACCCATGCACAAATTCATGCACTGGGCCTCTAGTAGACATATAAGACAGTATGTAATATCTGCCATATATAAATATGAGAGATCACAGAAGAAATGGTGATTAAGATCCAGGTAAGGGTGGTCAAAGAAGTCTCACTGAGTTGATTTTGCATAGATCTTTCATTCTTACTTCCTTTCAGATATTCGATATTCAGGACATTTGTGAAAACTGTTAAAATTTTCAATATTTTCTTTAAACCCAACTCTTAGGGTCAGGTCTAGACAATTTGAATCTGGAAGACATTGCCATCCATCTCCAAGACCTCCCCTTTGTATGGACTGGCCACAATCTTGAATGTCTTCATTCTCCTTTAATTTCTGTTTACTTTCCCTACCTTAGTTTTTGCCTGTTCTTTCCTTTCTCGTTCTTCAAAAAAGTAATCTATTGCACTCACTCCCAGTAATGTGTTAAAAGTTATATCTTCTTTGAATAGGTAAATTTAACAAGAGGCTCTTAAAATTGCTACCCAAAAAATGAGTCTCCATATGAGTGAAAGGTCTACTTCAAACCCTTTAATTCACAACAACAGACAAGACCTTGTATTCTGCCTGAAGTAAGGCTGACATTGCCAAAACAAACATGACTTTCCAAGTTTGCTGACTGTGTGTGCTTCTTGGGTTATTTCTCTTTCCAACAAATATGAGAACAACTTGAAATAATCATTACTTTTGCAAAAGAACATTACCTATTGTGAAAAATATCAAATTTCAGGAAAATCTAACAACCCTCACAGCAAATGTGTGACATTTGCCTGGACTGTTCTTTCACTCTCTGTGTGCTTGACCAACTCACATACTTCATTCAGCCTAAGCTCAAACAAATTATAGGAAAGCCTTTCTCTTCTGACTCTCACTCTCATGTGCTTCCCCTTCCAAAGTGTAATTACTTGTTTAATCTCCATAAGAGATGGCAATGTCTTGTCTTTAGCTGTATCCTCTGGCTTAACACAGTGCCTGGCACATTAAAAAATCCTCAAAGCCAGTATTTATTGAATTGAATTGCTATGTCTGTGCCCTGTACATGCTTCTATTGCTACAACCATTACACCATATTGTAATTTATTTGTTTTCGTGTCTATCTACTTCTCTTCACAATAATCTCTTAAAAGAAATCATAAAGTATTAATTTTTGAATCCCCAAAATCTATCACATTGCCAGGGCCCTCAATAAATGTGGAAAGAAAAAAGGAAGGGAGGGTGGGAGGGAGATCTCACTGGTTGACATTTGTACAATTCCAATAAGTTCTTAATAAAAAACAACCAATATATCTGTAGGGAATTACAATAAACATTGTAAAAGCAGAAAATAAGACTTTCAGGGTTTTTTTTAATATATATTTTTATTGATTCAGAGAGGAGGGGAGAGTAAAAGAGAAATAGAAACATCAATGATAAAAGATAATCATTTCACTGATCGGCTGCCTTCTGCACGCTCCCTACTGGGGATCCACCCGCAACACAGGCATGTGCCCTGAGTAGAAATCAAACCATGATTTTCTGGTTCATAGGGCAACACTCAACCATTGAGCCATGCCAGCCGGGCAAGACTTTCAGTTTTTGAAGATTCAAAGATTCAGGAAATTTTCCAATTTCTTGAAAGGTTCTTTAGTCAGCATGTTTACCAGTACCTATAACATTTGATTCTCCCCTGTGAAAAGAGAAGAGAAACCTAACATTTCTGACCACTTACAATGTTCCAGGTGCTTTACATACACAATTATTAGTTCAGCAATAGTCTGAGTATTCATTGAGTTGCTACTAGAGTCCATGCACGTGACCCTGGGGATCAAAGATTTGTTAGTATCCATTTAAAAATATATGATTCCTAGAATTAAACATAGTATTTCTGTTGTATTCTAACCAATGCAGGGGTTTGGGATGCTCTGTCTCTATTACTTCACCCTAGGATTCCACTAGATCAGTGGTCAGCAAACTCATTAGTCAACAGAGCCAAATATCAACAGTACAACAATTGAAATTTCTTTCGAGAGCCAAATTTTTTAAACTTAAACTTCTTCTAATGCCACTTCTTCAAAATAGACTCTCCCAGGCCGTGGTATTTTGTGGAAGAGCCACATTCAAGGGGCCAAAGAGCCGCATGTGGCTCACAAGCCGCAGTTTGCCGACCACTGCACTAGATCATATCACAACTATAGCCTATGGGTTCCTAACAGCACTTGTGGTTAACTAACTCCTCATAATATCATTACAATTTAGACACCCTCAAGTCAGGTTTTCCCTTGTTTGGATTGGGTCAATTGGTTTCAAAATCTAAGTGGAATACTTTACACTTTTTGCTTTACATTCATTTTACTATCTCTCAAGCCTGTCGAACATATTTAATTCTTGGATTCCATCATCAAACATAAGACTGGCAGCCTGAAACCACAAAGTCTCTTAACTTCTCTGAACTGGGCCGCCACAGTGAACAACTTCAGGAGGCCTCATTCATACCATAGTCTATGCAAATGGAACCTTCTGAAGTTGTGTAGTGGCTCAGGCTTGGGATCTGCGGTTGCTTATCTATAAAATCAGTGGGTTGGACCATAATCTCATTCAATGATTTTGGGTTCACTTACACTTTTGATAAATATTCCCTCTATGCTTTCATCCTATTTACTGATTACTAAGTAGGAGCAAAATGGCAGAAGCATGCGTGTACCCTAGGTCTCCTGTTATATACTTGGGAGACAGCTCTAACTAGGTCAACAGTCATCCTTCACTTCCTTTAGAACACCATGGGCCTTCAAGAATGTGCAAGAGAACAAATTGCCACTTCCATGTCACACTGAGCAAAATCCTCATGAGCTATGATGTGCAACAATATGAAACATATTCAGAAAATCTCTGAAAGAAGAGAGCTGATTTACATTCAATCAATCTTATCAACCAAGGGAATAGGATAACTGGTCTGAAAGTCACTGATATTTAACATTTTGATCTATTGTGTGCCTTTTTCTTTTGGTTTTGCTTAGGCTAACATCTATAATAGCAAAACCTGATTGGCTTTTCTGAAAAAGACAGGGAATTGCCATGCACCATAGTGCCGGTTGGAGATGAAAACAATAGTACTAAATGCCTTTAAGTTACTATATTTCTTGAAAATGAGTAGTAAATTAGCAAATAATGAAAGGAGATATGATAAATGTGCTTTTATCTATAAAAGTCAAAACTTGGGCCCAGCTGGTGTGTCTCAGTAGTTGAGCATCGACCTATGAACCAGGAAGTCATGGTTCAATTCCCAGTCAGGGCACATGCCCAGGTTGCATGCAGTGTGGGGCATGCAGGAGGTAGCCGATCGATGATTCTCTCTCATCATTAATGTTTCTATCTCTCTCTTCCTCTCCCTTTCTCTCTGAAATCAATAAAAAAAAACATTTTTAAAAAATAATTCAAAACATGGATGTGCAAAAGCCCTGCCTACAATGGGAAAGACTTAGTGAATTCAAGAACCAGGGTGGTAGGAGAATAATGGGAAATAAGCCAAAAAGTACCAGAAAATACACATTTGTAGGCCATGGTAAGGATCTTGGGGGCTTTATTCCAAGTGTGATTGAATACCATTATCCAACAGTAAAAGAATGGGTTAGTAAATTAGGTATCCCATACCAGTGATTTCCAAAGTGTATTCTAAACAATTATTTGTGGAACAGACATTTCACTGTATATATTTTTTAAGTTTCATGTAAAAATTAATTTGAAGAAAATTTCATATTTTCATATTTTTCCTTAAAATATAATATTATAAGCTTTGAAAAATCCTACAGTAAAGGATATGTTTACTTGTACAACTTCTCAAAGTTATCTGACCTCAGAGATGTTTTATTTTCCCCAAGTAACATCAGTTAAAATCCCAAGAAAACTAGCATTCTATAAATATCTTTTGGTAAACATTGCTATATGTACATTTGATCATATATAGAAACTCCATAGGAAAATAAAAAACTTATGATTGCAACTATACAAAAATATGTATGCATGAGAAGGTAACATGCAATAATTAAAATATTATTTGCTTAGGAAGACAGATTCTCAGTGATTTTTCCCCTACTGTATTTCTTTAATTCTGATATTAAATCATTTTTTCAATTAAAATTAAAAGTAATAAAAATTATGAGCCATATTTTGAATGTACATGAAGTTTTGCCAATTCAATCAATCCATGGGCTGCTGCACAAACTTCACTTCATTAGTGTGTCTAGAGACTGTGCAAGCTACACATTTTATGATGGAGAAGAAACCAGTAAACTTAATACCAGTTCTAATCCCCTTGATGGCAGGTTGATCTAATTAACATCTCTTAATTGGGTGAAATAATTTAAACCAAAACACAGCTTGATTCATACCATATTTAACTACAGACTTTTTTCATGGGATTCATGGAATCCTCTGAAGTTACCTTTTAATCCAATTACTACCCAGAAAACCATTTCAAAGAGTATTTCATATGTACCAATCAAAACCTTTTTATAACTTTGGTTTTGGGGGCAGAAATTAAATCCTGTATTTTCATTCATTCAACAAACATTATTGAGACCACTAGATGATGCCTAAGAACATAAAAATTTAAAAGATAAAAATTCTTGCTCTGGCCAGTGTGTTCAGCAGTTAGTGCCTCGGCCACACACACAAAGGTCGCAGGCTTGATTTCGGTTAAGGGCACGTACCTGGGTTTCAAGTTAGACCCCTGTCTCTGTTGTGGCCTGTGGCCAAGGCAACAAATCCATGTGTCTTTCTCACACTGATGTTTCTCTCTCTCCCTCTCCACCACCCCTACCCTCCCTTCCTTCCACTCTCTCTGAAAAGTCTTTAAAAAGCAATGGAAAAAATATCCTTGAGTGAGGATTAACAACAACAACAAAAATAGATTTTAAAAAAAGACGAAATTCTTATCCACAGTAAATTCTCAGTAAGTGATACAGACATGCAAAAAAAAAAAATACAGAATAAATACTTAATCTTTGTTATATATTGGCATATGTCAATACAAAGAAGAGATAAGCTGGTTCTTCCCAAATAAGGAGAGTGGGTCAGAAAGGGTTCAAAGATGATGAAATGTTTGAGCCACATCTTCAAAAATGAGCAGGAGTTTTCCAAGCAGATGAGGTTGGGGGCAATCTAGGCAGAGGAGAGCATGTACAAAGCACAGATGTGTGATCCAGCACAAGTACTAAGTGGGACATAGGAAGAGGGCACAGGAAAATCTGTCACAGATCCATCAAATAACAAAGATTAATAAGTGACCAAGAGGTAGCACCCACTATAAAGCAAGAGTATTTTCAGAGAACTAAGGAGGAAAGCACAAATTGCAGTCAACTGAAGAGTGAATGGTCTCAGGAAGCACACAGTCATTTGTGAGGTAACATTTTGACAAGTGATATTCTTAATTCAGGTAATAAGCAGGTGCTTGTGATGGGATTCTGTTGTGCATATAATCATACAAAATCTATTTTGTAACTCTGGGCTTTTAATGCATGGCACTAACAGAATCTAAAGTATAAATTATTGTTAGGATTTCAAGCAGCTCTTCCTTTCACTTATTTATAAACAACTAGTGGCCTGGTGTACAAATTCATGTACATTGAAAGGAAATTAATTAGAAGAAATATTTTAATATCGCTATTTTCCCTTTATAATAGAAGCGTCAACCAAATTCACGATCGACAATGACAGATCGAAGCACACACGTGTGATTGGTGCCAGCAAGAGCTTTATATATATAGATAAACTTGCTTTATTAGACCTGCTTTCTGATTTAGCTAACCTTTTTCCAGCCCAGTGAAGCACCCCAACTTCTCTTTCAGGTAATTGTCAGCAACACAGCAGTAAATATCAACATGAAGCAGATTGTTATTGTAGGTCACGCAGGGAGAACAAAGGATAAAATATTTAACTGCAGCAGTGAGAAAACCTGAAGTCATTTCCAAAGTCTGCTATTTCTTACTTCTTTTCAGTTGGGTCAAGTTTCTAAGCTTTTTAAATCTCCGTTTTCCAGCTAATAACGAGAAAATAGGATTCCACCGAGACTCCTACCTACTCCAGGACTTCTGTGAGGATCAAATGAGATGAGGCATGGGAAAACACTTCAAAGACATGTGGTTAAAGTGTAAAATGTTTCCACCTGGCTATAAAGCAAGTTGTGTTCCTGGGCTGAAAAAACTCCAAGGAGGCTAGTTGCTAGGGAGAGGAAGCCGGGCATTGCTACGTGACATCATTACCTGGTGCCCACAGCCACCATTTCTAGTCTGGGCTGGGCTGTGAGCTGCATTTTGCGCCATTGGGTTTCAGCAGCATTGATTTGGTGGGCTGTTGCTCAGGGTGGTAACGGGGCCTGTGTCCCACTTAGGGGAAGCTGAGTGTTACTTTGTGGGCACCAGGTGTGTGGTGCCGTTTCTCTGTAAATGGCCAGTGTGTGTTAAGACAGCTCCTTCGTTGAGTGTCTGCCCCCTAGTGGTAAGTGCGCATCATAGCGACTGGTCAGACACTTAGCATATTAGCCTTTTATATATATAGATAGTACTTAATGAGAGCTTGTAGACAAATCTTTATATCCTCAAATGAAAATGCTATAAAATGTAAAAGGTAATTTATTAAATTCACTTCAAGTACAAAGATTCCCAAAGTGCTTGACAAAGAAGCACAACTTCTGAATTAGAGATCTTCCATGAAACAAAGAAGAGAGTGATGCATATTCATGGTGATACTACACTTTGAATATTTTCAGCAGCATTTCTCTAAGGGTTGCAGGACACATCTTAAGTAAGAAGAGTCTGATCTGTGCTCATTTTTAAAGAGAGGTAAAATAAAATTCAAGAATTGCAAAGGATCTTACATATCATCTATTCAACCTCTTCATTCTATACATAAAGAAACAGAATCAGAGAGGTTAAGTAGGTTGCCCACATCGCACACAGTGAGTCAGAGCTGAAACCAAGACTGTAACACAAGATCCCGGCTTCCAGTAGTCTGGTGTGTTTGTTTTCACTGCACCCTCCTGGCCCATTTGAAAGGCCAAACTAAATCAGAAACAGACCTAAGAAGTCAGTTAAAAGTTGAGTCAACAATACAGTCATCTTCTTATACCTCAGCTTGTGTTTTAAAATGCATTTACAGTGAGTGTGAAGAAGGGAGGGTCACTGTGAACACCTGCTATATACCAGTCACTTTGTTGGGTGCTGTCCATACACTCACAACATAATGATGCCAACTTATTCTCTCATTATTTCATAGTCAATCAGTAGACAGATATTTCCTAGAGGGATACTATGCACCAAAGACAGTTCTAGGCCCTGGATAACATACTGAACAAGACAGAATATTTTCCTACATAGAATTACATTCTAGTTGGGGAACTGATAATTATCAAGTCAAGTAATGAATGCACAAGTTACTAGACAGAGAAATAAACTGAAATGATACAATAGAGTATGACAAGAGGGAAGGTGTGAGAGTGAGTACCACTTCATCTTGTATGGTCAGGGAAGGCCTTCTTCAGATCTTCTCCTCACTAGTTGATAAGAAGGAATAGGACATCAGGCATGAACCTTCACAGGCCTAGACCCTGATATCATAGGGGTGAAATCAAGTCACAAGTCAGAGCAGAGCACATGTGGAGACACATGTCTGTTCAAATATCACCAACAGAAGCAGGAAGGAATAGGCTGAAAGTTCAAAAGAATTTTCTGTAATAATTTGGGGCTGTTTTCTTTGGCTTTATTAGGCTGAGCTACTTAATATGCAATGGTTTTCCCCTGTGGCCTTCATTCCTCAAAGCTTCAATAATGTTTGATTGCCCCCTTTCTTCTTTTTACATGACTCCTTTCTTATTTTACCTGGATATAAGTGCTTCATAATTGATGGATTGAAGAAAAGTGATAGAAATAACTATCAAGATCCCCATTCTAATCACAAGCATTTCCTGGATCAAGATGGATAGGGCAGAGGGGTAGAAATGTGGGTCTAATGGGCTTTCATATAAGCATAAACAGATTGAACCCAAAATGTGTTCAGAACCATTCAGACTTCTTAAGGGAAAACAGCAATGAGATGTTGGAATTAATTTGAGGCCTCTGACATTGACAGACTTGGAAGCAATACATAGCTCAAAAAGTCAATCTGCTTTGGGGATGTTAAAAGGAAACACTTGTTTGGAAAGAATTTTTAAGTATGAAAAAGAAAGACTATTTTCAGTGGAATTTGTGAGAGTAAGTCTGACCACACACTGGGGGCTGAGAAAAGATGTATCACTGAGGGAACTGTGGCTCAGCTCCCAGCAGTTTTCTTGCCCAGCACCCGATTGAGAAATTGTGTGCTCTGATTAATGTCTGCAATGTGCCAAATGGCTCCACGTTGGACTCAACTTGAATCTCAGCCTTGCCATTCTTTTCTCCTCACCCAAGCAGTCCCTAGTTTCTTCATTCCATGGTTATTGTGTACACTTAAGAACCATACACCTTGAGTTTAACTGTTTCACAAATCACTTCCTCATTCTCCACTGGTAAGTACTGTGCATGTTCACACAGAATGCTGTATTTCTGTGAGAAGGTTCCGTTTGTATTCACTAGACCACACTTCCTCTAGCACATCCCATACCAGGCTAGTCAGGTGAAGGGAGTCCATGCTTGAAGCAATTCTGCCTCTTACACATCTGGGCTAGCTGTGACTTGTTTTATGACATCTCTCCTTACTATTCTTTACTGTCAGGATGGACACTCAATCCTTTATTTGCCTTTTGGTGTGGTACTCAGGAACATTTTGGATCACGAGGGAAAGATACATACTTCTCTAGTTCATCATCTTGGTTAGCTTTTTCTATCACTGCACCAAGCACCAGTATATATCCTTTATGTGATCAACATGCGTTGAAAATGTCCAGTCATCTCAATGAGTCTGTGACACACCCTATGACACTGAGTTATAAGAGAAGCTGAAGTACATTTGGGAAGCCTCCATTGCAGATTGAAGGGTGTCTTCCTATTTTGAAACCTCTATTTCCTATTTCTTTGTTCTGTTAATCCAAAAAGACAAAACTCCTCTTGCTTCTCAGTGAAAACTCCTAATAATATATTCCATATGATCATTGCCCTTGGAATGGTTAATTTCCACTTAAAAGTTAAGGCAACTTGGCCTTCATAAAATTTTAAATATAAAAGTTTTTTGTCCTTTGAAGAGATTAGAGACATAAATTTGGAAATTATTTTTATGGTGTGATAATAACAATAGATACCTTCTGCTGATCATTCTTCACCATGGTGATGGAGAAAAATTAAAAAATATTTTAGGTTAGATTTACAGTATTTAGATTTTAATATTTTTAGACATAAAAAATGATATTTCAGGTAATTACTGAAAATTGTCTCAGTTCAATTTTTTCCACTGAAATAAAGGAAATTTTTAGATTGTGTGCTATACAGAAGATGAAATACAATATGCTACAAAAAAGTATACAATTACATAAACAATACCTATCCCCTAGAGGTTTAAAGCTTAGCAGATTGTATGTTAAATTTTCATAGCTCACCTTACAATCTAATTTTCTCATTTCAGATCTTCTGTATCAAAGATATGGAATTAAGAAGCAAGATTTTATATAGCTACTAGAGGCCTGGCACACGAAATTCATATGTGAGTACAGTCCCTAAGCCTGGCCTGAGATCAGGGCCATCTTCTCCGGCTGCCCACAGCCAGCCCCGCCCCCCACCACCACCCACCCCCGGTTCCCCGTTCGCCATCTGGTGATCAGTGCTTGACGGCCAGGGGAAGAGACCAAGAGGTCGGCTGTTCCTGCTCACTCGCCCGCCCCAGCCCCACAGTGGGTGGCCATCAGGCGATCAGAGCCTGCCGACCAGAGAAAGGGACCAAGAGGTGGTCAGTGCACAACATAGTAGTAACTATGTCCAGCGGTCATTCTGGTCATTCTGCTGTTGGGGTCAATTTGCATAATGCCCTTTTATTATATAGGATATAGGCCTGGTGCATGGGTGAGGGCCAACTGGTCTGCCCTGAAGGGGGTCGCAGATCGGGGTGGGGGGAGCCCACTCGGGGGTAGGGCAGCTGGGGCAGGGGCCTGGGGTTTGCAGGTGGGCCCCACCCCCGATCAGGCTAGGGGTCCCCGCTGGGATGGTGCCGGCCTGGGTGAGGGGCCTGGGGCGGTTTGCAGGCTCGCCATGCCCCCAATTAAGGTGGTTGGTCCCCGCTGGGGGATGGGGTGGCCTAGGCAAGGGGCTTGGGGTGGTTTGGAGGCCAGCCAAGCCCCCAACTTTGTCAGGAAGGATGTCTGGAAGATGTCCGGTCTAATTAGCATATTGCCCTTTTATTAGTATAGACTAGGGGCCTGGTGTACAAAATTTGTGCACTGGGGGGGAGGGGTCCCTCAGCCCAGCCTGCCCCCTCTCACAGACTGGGAGCCCTCAGGGGATGTCCTACTGATGGCTTAGGCCTGCTCCCCAGAGAGCGGGCCTAAGCCGCAGTCTGGCCTCCCTCTGCAGGAGGCGACCTGGCTGATCAGGGGAAGGCACCAGCTCCATCACCCCGCTGCTGCAGCCACTGCCAGCCACCACAGCCGCCAAGGTGTTTTCATCAACACAGACTCCAGTCCCTTCATCGTGAAAAAATGACAACTTTCTTTAGGCATTTTTAAGATGTCTCTTTCACAGGATATGACATTTCTATCTTTCTTTTTTTTTATCCTCACCTGAGGATATGTTTCCATTGATTGTTAGAGAGTGTGGAAGAGAGAGAGAGACAGAGAGAAACATCAATGTGATAGGGACACTTTGATTGGTTGCCTCCTGCATGAGCCCTGACCTGGGCCCCGGCCAGGGAGAAGCCTGCAACCTAGGTACATGCCCTTGATCAGAATCAAACCCAGACCCTGTGGTCAGCAGGCCGAGGCTCTATGCACTGAGCCAAGCTGGCTAGGGCAGGATATAACATTTCTTAGCCCCTCCAGCAGCGGACCTTCATTTTTTCCTCCAGGAGTGTGGTGGAAAAACCCTAGATCACCTTCTTGGATTCTTATTACTCAAGTTACCAAGAACACTGCAAGTGATAGTGTACAGGGAGCTTAGTCAATGAGCGGTCAGAAAAGGTGTTTATGCTCGAAATGGTTTGGCTCAGTGGATAGAGCGTCAGCCTGCAGACTGAAGGGTCCCAGGTTTGATTCCTGTTAAGGGCATGTACCTTGGTTGGGGGCACATCCCCAGTGGGGAGTGTGCAAGAGGCAGCTGATCGATGTTTCTCTCTCATCAATGTTTCCAACTGTCTATCCCTCTCCCCCTCTTCTCTGTAAAAACTCAACAAAATATATTTTAAAAACAAGAAAAGAAAAGGTGTTTCCTCTGCAGCTCATGTGCAGAGGACCCCCTGTATTGTGTCCACTGGGCTAGGGGCGTGTCCCGCAGCCTGGTGGAGGCACACCCCCAAGGCCAGCAGCCCCATGTTGTGTGCACCAGGCTGGGGGCATGGACCCGGTCCACCGCTTGGCCCAGGTGCATGTGCAAGCGGCCATGGCGACGTGGTGGATGTTCCCGCCCCACCCCCCTGCTGCTGGGTTCCTGTGCCCGTAGGCCCGGAGTGGCCGGGGGCATTCTGGGACCCCAGCTGCTCAGGGCCTAAGTGCGGGCCTACAGGCTAGGAGTGGCCTGGGTTCTGAGGATGTTCCCAGGACCCAGGCAGCTCGGCGCCTGCGTATGCAAATTAACCCTCCATCTTTGTTGGGTTAATTTGCATACTCACTCCTGAATGGCTGGTGGGCGTTGTGGAGGTACGGTCAATTTGCATCTTCTCTTTTATTAGTGTAAATATATATTTTTAACATACATGTAGTAAATTGCATGTTTTGTTTTATTGAACATAGTGATAATGTGCACAATTAATGAATAGACTAGAGACCCAATGCACAAAATTCATGCAAGGGCCTTGTCCCCAACCCCTTCCCACCACCACTGCCACGGCCAGGGGCCTCTGCGACCTCTGCCGCAGCCCCTGCTTGCTGCGGCTTTGTCCAGAAGGGAGGACGTCCGGAAGGACATTCAGTCTAATTAGCATACTATGCTTTTATTATTATAGATAGTCAATCCTCATTATTCACGGATTCCATATCTGCAAATTCCCCTACTTGCTACCCCCAAAGCAATATTCACAGCACTTCTATGGTCATTTGCAGACATGAGGAGCTGTGAAATTTTTGGATTGGCTGATGCACACATTTCCAGCTGGGGTCCAACAAGGTGACACTATGCCTTCTTGTTCAGCTCTTACAATATAAACAAGTGTGCTTTTCACGGTATTTTTAGTGTCTTCTTTTTTTTTCATTTTTGTACTTTTTATTGGCAATTTCCCTGTTTAAAAGGCCTCCAAACATAGTGCTGAAGTGCTGTCTAGTGCTCCTAAGTGCAAAAAGGTTGTGATGTGCCCTACAGGGAATGTACCAAGAGCCAAGCGCAGTTCACAGAGGCTGCATCCCACAGGTGCTATAATAGGACTGAGGTGTGCACTCCATGGCCAGGATACCTCACCTGACTGAAGCAAGACAAGAAGGGAAAGGTAAGAGGAGAACCAAAAGGGTCAGAAAGTGAGTGGGGCAGAGATTCAAAGGGAAGACAGGAAGGCGGGGTCTGGAGGGATGACTATATGGGGGTCAAAGAGTTTGTGGAGTAGTTAGATGTGGAGATCATGACCTCTGCCCTGGAGGGAAAGAGGAGAGCAACTAAAGTGCTGACAGGGAGTGAACGATGCTAATAGTTACCTGAAGAACCTCTGAGGGAGGTAAACAAAATAATCTCCAAGGTCCTTCCAGTTCTTGGTGTGACTGATGATAGAATGATAAGGAAGAATAGTACAGGTTGGCAGATCAGCTTTGTTCATTTTTATTGGAATTCTTGATTGACATGAGAGTCCTTAAAAGAAACAAATGTCTTTTGGGGACCACAGTTTCCCCAGTCTCTAGCAGTATAGTAGTGTTTAGTAATATAATATGTCTTTTTACTTTTTTAAGCTGTAACAAAAAAAAATGATAAATATATTTTCTATTGCCTGTTTATCACCAATGATTACATCAGTAAAGTCTTTTACCTTTTATTATAAAACTTCTCAATCATACACAAAAATAATAAAATCACCTAGTAGACTTTTATGTACTTACTAAAGGCCAGGTGCACAAAATTTGTGCACTGGGTCGGGGGGATCCCTCAGCCCATCCAACCCCCTCTCACAATCCAGGAGCCCTCAGGGGATGTCCTACTGACAGCTTAGGCCTGCTCCCCACAGGCCTAAGCCGTCCGTAGGCCTCCCTCTGCAGGAGGCAACCTGGCTAATCAGGGGAAGGTGCCGCCTCCATCACCCCGCTTCTGCTGCCACTGCCGGCCACCGCAGCCATCAAGGTGTTTTCATCAACACAGACTCCAGACCCTTCACCATGAAAAAATGACAACTTTCTTTAGGCATTTTCAAGATGTCTCTTTCATAGGATATGACATTTCTTTCTCTCTTTCTTTTTTTTTTTTTATCCTCACCTGAGGATATTTTTCCATTGACTTTTTAGAGAGCATGGAAGAGAGAGGGAAAGACAGAGAGAAACATCAATGTGAGAGGGATTTGTATTCAATTGGTTGGCTCCTGCATGAGCCTGCAACCTAAGTACATGCCCTTGATCAGAATCAAACCCGGACCCTGCGGTTGGCAGACCAAGGCTCTATCTATTGAGCCAAACCAGCTAGGGCAGGATATGACATTTCTTAGACCCTCCAGCAGCAGACCTTCGTTTTTTTCTTCCAAGAGTGAGGTGGAAAAACCCTAGATCACCTTCTTGGATTCTTATTACCCAAGTTACCAAGAACACTGCAAGTGGCGTACAGGGAGCTTAGACAATGAGTGGTCAGAAAAGGTGTTTCCTCTGTAGCTCACACACAGAGGTGGAACTGCTGGCAAGGGCCTGCCCTCTGCCACAAATGGGCCCTCTCCCTCTTCCCTCTCCCTCTCTCTCTCCCTAGCCCTCTCCCTCTCCCTCTTCCTCTTCCCTCTCCCTCTCCCTCTCTCTCTCTTTCTCCTTCTCCCTCTCCCTCTCCTTCTCCCTTGGAGATGCTGAATATGTAGGACTCCTCCTTGAAGATGCTGAATATGTAGGCCTGAAAGAGAGAATTCTTGGCTCTTTGAAGATCCCTACATGAATTTTATTAACAATATTTGGAAAATTAGCCTAAGCCACACCAATGATTCAAGTTTGTGCTTTTCTGTGTTCCAGGGAAAAATCAAATGATATTGTTTTATTGTATCAAAACAAAATTTTGCATGGGTTAAATACATAATTCTTATTCAAATACATAATAGCAGATGCACAAATTCTGCTTAACTCAGTGAAGAGACTGGCAGGATGATAATGCTGTTCAAAGGAGATTTCCAAAGATGAAAGCCTGAAGTAAAACTGCTAAATTAGATACAATCTGGCTAATGTCCTATAGGACAATAAAACCATCACTTTTTGAATAGGCTTGTCTTCTAGACAGAAATTAGTTACATCTTTAAAAGCGTAAAAATTATTTTCATCTTCTCACTTTGCTGATCATTATATGTAACTTTCCAGGGCTGTAAAATGTCAAAGTATATGAAACTTATTTAATTGTAAATAGTGTGTCAGAGTTATGTGTTTCATAGAAAAGAAAATGATCATTCTGTGGGCCTCTAAGGCCCCAATTATACTGAAAGGACTTGCTGCCAACGTTTTACTCCGGGCCTGCGGTCAGCCGCGGTCAGCACTCGGCTGCGGAGGCTGTGGGCGGGCCACCCTTTCCTCTCTGGGCCTGCGATCGGCCATGGAGGCTGCAGGCCAGCCCCCCTGTCCCTGTCCATGTCCACTCCGGCTCCGGGGGGCCGGCCCCCCTGTCCCTGTCAGTGTCTGCTCTGGCTCCAGGGGGCTGGCCCAAGCTGTGGTGCAGGGGCTCGGGCCGGCCCCCTGTCTCTGTCTCCGTCTCCGCTCTTGGCCTCACCTGTGCGTACAACCTCCTCCTGTCCGGTAGTGACCCATTACAGTGTCCTGGCCTAATTTGCATATTACCTCTTTATATATATAGATTGCCTTGTTTCAATAATTTTCAACATTTTAACCCAGACTTTTCATCCTTTTATTTGGCTAACAGAACTTTCATATATTTTTTCATTTAACAACTATTTTATTGAGAAACTGTTATGTCAGGCACTTTTCAAGTACTAGAGATACATGAGTTGGGGGGTGGTGAAATAAAGAAAAAAAGTGTCTGCTGTCAAGGAGCTTGCATCCTAGGAAGATAAATAATAGCTATTTTATTGATAGACATGGGCCATCACTGTTTCCGACACTGATTATTTCATTTAATCCTCACGACAAACCAGTGAGGTCGGGCTCTTATTATTCTCTTTAGGCTGATGAGGAAATTGTAATACAGAGCGTTAGGTAACTTGCCCAAGATCACACAGCTATCAAATATAGATGGAGTTTAGATTGGCTCTAGAGTCTGTGCCTTTAACCTCCATGCACACTGCTTCTCTATGCCTCAGGAAGTCCCACTGCTTTCAAAAGTCACTTCTATGCAGAATGTTGAGTGTCTCTGCATTCTCTGACATGATAAGAACTACAACAACTGAGTAGATGTTAGCTACATAAACCATTTTCTTCATTTATATTGACCTCATGGAATCTTTAGATTAAAAAGTTGTGGCCATTTGTCCTTGTTGGTCCTATCCTCTTAAAAGACATGTTCTTGTATAGATTCCAATTCAAATATTATAGCAAATTAGAATATTTTTTCTTAATTATCAAAACCCTACATTTTCTATACTAATATTAAGAACAGTTAATGTTTATTGAGCCTTTGCTATGTGCCAGGCACTGAGCTGAGTACTTTGAGTACCTTCACATAGAACTCATTATAACTCAATAAGAGAATTATTATCCCCATGCTTCAGGTGGAAAAATAGAGGCACAGATTATATAACCTATCCAAGTTCATGTGACCAGTAGTGGCAGAACCAGAACTTGTCCTTATTCTACATTCTTAACTACACTACCTTCCCCACTACCACCACTGCCACATCCACCTTAGATGAATTCTCTATAAAATCCAGAACTCTTTTGATAGTTCAGTAAAAATATTTTACAAGTACAATATTGATAGATCGTCCCTTCCCCAACTGGTGGGTGGAGTTATGATGTAACCGGCATCTGCACTGGGACATCCCTGAGACATTCAACCACCAATCAGCACGTGCCAAGTGCCCTGGGCCCCACCCCTTCCCGTTCCGCCCTGGGCCCTACCCCTTCCTGTTCATCCCCTCAAAAGTCATGTTCACCACTGCACGTGTTGCTGCTCTCCCAGTCTGCGAGTCAGCCCGGCTGGGTCCCTCCTTCTCCTCCTCCCCCTCCTCTAATCCTGGTCTTTCTACCCTCCTCTGTAATGAATCTCACTCATTGCGGAATAAACCTCCTCGTTAACATGCCTTGGTCTCCGACTCCTGTTTCCTGCTCCTCGAACCTTACATCTGGTGCCGAAACCCGGGAGGGTGCAAGCATCCCATTTGACCGTTCATGGTCCGGAGTGCCCCCTCTTCTCTCCTCATGACTCAGGACCCTCAGTCTCCTCCCCCTGGCTTGGCAGCATCAGTAGTAAGTCCCAGCCCATACTAATTCCTGGCGGTTGTTTCTCCGGTGTCTCTGTCTGTAAACCACGGCCCGCGTCAGAGATTGCCTTCTGGGCATAGCCCTCCGGGCCCCTCCAGGAGGGGTTCCAAATCTGGGGAGGCAGCAAAGACATTCCTGTCCCCCCTCTGGTTCTCCGGCCTTTTGGCCTCTATAGCCTTGACTCAAAGACTGGGACGCTGGTCCTTAGCCTTCGCTACCTGACCCCAGGGTTTGGTATGGGTAATCAAAAATCCAAACCGGATCCTAGGATCCTAGCACACCTCTTCTCCTCACCAATCTGGCTACTTCTGTAACGTGGCATGGCCTCAGTATGAATTGGAAAGGGTCCAGATGACCCGAAAGCGGGACTTAACATCCTCACTGACCTCAGTAATTTCTGCCGATGTGCCAGGAAGTGGCCCGAGGTCCCATATGTCCAGGTTTTTTTTTTATCTGCTCTCCCGTCCCTCCCTCTGCTCCTTCTGTTCCACAGCCCAGGATCTCCTAGCTCACGAGAAACCCCCTCAAACCTGTCCTCAGCCTCTCTTTGTCTTCTGACTCTTTTGACCCAGCCTATCTCTCATTTCCACCCCTCTCGCTCCCACCACCCCACCTTCTGCTCCTTCTCTTCCTCCTCCTCCTTCTTCACCACGGCTGCCCCTTTCCCAGCCGCCCCTTTCCTGGTCGGCGGCCACCGCTGCGGGAGCCACCATCACCACCTCAGGCCGCGAGCCGACCAGAGGCTGCCACGCAGCGCAAGAGCCGCCCGCCCGCCTGTCCCACCGGCCGCTCTAAACAGCTAAGTGAGATTTCTGTTTTGGGTTGCTCTTCCCTTGTGCTCTGTGAGCAGCTGCCATGTTGGCCTCGTGGCTTGCCATTCCCATGGGGGCCGCCATCTTGACACGGCAAGTCCCGCCCCTCTCTGGCCACATGGCCTGCCGTTCCCATGGGGGCCACCATCTTGACACGGCAAGTCCCACCCCTCTCTGGCCACATGGCCTGCCATTCCCATGGGGGCCGCCATCTTGAAACAGCAAGTCCAACCCCTCTCTTTAAATAGTTACTGAGACCTCCCACAACCTGCCCCCGCAGGCCTGGCCTGGTGTGGCCGCCCACCGCCGCACTCCTCCTCCTCCTCCAGCCCACGGCCCACCGCCTGCTCCGCCACCCCCTCCCCTAACGCCTTCTCAGACCCGGTCCGAGAACCGAATATGGCCTTTAAGGTTTTAATGCCTGTGAGGAGCAGGCAGAGTAAGCCTGCCTTCGACAAAAGGTGAATCTGCAAACCCAAGCCTTGGTAGCAGCTCTGAGGCCGACGGCAGCCATGCATGGTCCAAAGAGGACTGTGTGTGGTGGGGGTGCAACAAGAGGACAAATGCCACCTGGAAGATGCTTCAAGTGAGGAAATGAAGGCCACTGGGCAAAGCAGTTCCCCGGCCCCTGGCTCCAACCAAGCCCTGCCCAGCGTGCAGTAAAAGTGACTGCCCCTGGAAAAGTGACGGGCCCTCTGCGCCTTCGCATAGAGGGGCCGCCCTTCCAGGTCATGACCCGCCACTGGCAATGACTGAAGACTGGCTGAAGACTGAAGATGCCTGGACTCGACAACCCCCATCACCCTCACAGAGCCCAGGGTAACGCTCAAGGTAGCGGGTAATCTGGTCTCCTTTCTGGTCCATGCGGGGGCTACCTTCTCTGTCCTGCCCTCCTTTTCTGGGCCACTCTTCCCTTCCACGATCTAGGTCATGGGTATTGACGACGGCAAATCACCCTTTAATGCTCTGAAAACTGCTCTGGCCTCAGCGCCTTCTCACCCCGCCCCCTCCCCCACTCCACCCTCCCTAGAGAACAACTTTCTTGCTGGCACAGGCTTATCAGAAACTTAGATCTTTATCTCTAGGAAAAAGTGGCAGTTTTAAAATTTCAAGCAGTTAGAGGCCTAGAAACAGGCTTCAGGGCCTGTTCCCTCCTCCCCCTGCCTTTTCTAAATATTTTAAATAGCATACAATACTGAAACATTAATTGCTAGACACGTTTAGAAATATTTAATGGAAGGTATGTTGAACGAAAGAAAGAAGTTCTAAAGTTAACTGTTGACAAGAATTGTAAAAGGACCCACTCACCTGGATGGTTCTGCCCCAGGGGTTCAGAGACAGTCCTCATCTGCTTGGCCAGGCCTTACCCAGAGACCTCCGACAATGCTCGTAAGAACCCAGCACTCTTCTCCAGCAACCCTTACAGGTCTTCTCCACCCATAGACTACAGGATCTTCTGTCCCACCGATCCTTATCTCTCCTTGCCCCCTCCCTGGACATGTCCCATTGGGTTCCAAACTTTGCTCTCCTAGCTAAGCCCCTATACCAGGCCGCTAAAGAAACACCAGTAGGCCCCCTCTCCTCACCCTCCCTTGTTCGCCAGGCTTTTTCTGACATCTCCCTAACCCAGTCCCCAGACCTGAACCCGGCCACTCTCCTTCCCGCTGCCTCCACCCAACCTGCGGCAACGCACTCCTGCCCCAAGGTCGTCAGAGGCCCTCACTCAACCTTGGGTGGGACTCTCAGATTTTCCTCTCTCTAATCCTGACTTAACTAAACTGCACATAGCCTACTGCCCACAATCATCGGGTAAGATCAAGAGAATCAACAGCCTCCTTAAAGACCATCTAACTAAACTCTCTCTAGAAATTCGCGGCTCCTGGTAGGACCTCCTGCCCATGGCCCTGACTGGAATCCGGGCTACACCAAGGAGCCCCACCTTCTTAAGCTCTGGGAACACGCTGATAGGTTTCTGCCCAGGCCAGAACCAGCCAACCAAGACTCCCGAGGACCAACCCTCCAGCCAGGGGACTCAGTCCTCCTCAAGAACCTTACCCCCCAGGTTGTATTTCAGCTCCAGGCCCAGAAAAGCAGCAAAACCAGACAAGTGATGCTGTGGCAGCCTCAGGACCAGCTTTTACCTCCCAAGTAACTCAACAGGATTGCTGCATCCCTCGTCCAGCATGGAAAACACTCCCTGTTTTTCACTCACTTACCCCATGACTCCTCCCATCATTAGGCCCACTGGTATCTATTCCTTTAATTTTGCTCTTTGGCCCCTGTATCATGCGCTGTTTTACTAGTTGTTTTTTTTTGTTGTTGTTTTTTTTTCAGAACAGAATGCAGGCGTTCACCAACCAGAAGGTGGGAGAGATCTATCTGGCCTTAAATTCGTAACCTAGCACCAGAATCCTTGAGACCCTGGGTAGATGCCCCTGACGATGCCCCCAATCAGCAGGAAGTAGCTACGGAAAATGGACCTTCACCCCCTGACCTTTCCCAGACTCTCAATTTTTTTTTAATATCACCAAAAGCCTGGAATGATAGATCATCCCTTCCCCCAACTGGTGGGCGGAGTTATAACATAACTGGCATCTGCGCTGGGACATCCCTAAGACATTCAACCACCTATCAGCGCGTGCCGAGTGCCCTGGGCCCCACCCCTTCCCATTCCTCCCCTCAAAAGGCGTGTTCACCACTGCACGTGTTGCTGCTCTCCCAGTCTGTGAGTCAGCCTGGCTGGGTCCCTCCTTCTCCTCCTCCACCTCCTCTAATCCTGGTCTTTCTACCCTCCTCCATAATGAATCTCGCTCGTTAGTGCGGAATAAACCTCCTCTTTAACATGCCTTGGTCTCCGACTCTCGTTTCCTGCGCCTCGAACCTTACAAATATAATTATATTTTTCAAAACAAAGCTTTCCAGCTTTGTATCATCCCACTCTACATTTCAAATTTCATTAAATTTCATTAAATTCTCTATGCATAAAGAGTTAGTTCTCAAAAAGCCCTAGAAGTATTAATTTTTTAATGGATTATCTCACCCTATTTTATCATTTAAGACTGGGGCAACCCAACACATGTGGAGTTCTTATGACTAGGCCAGAATCTCATGTTAAAGGTG
Source organism: Plecotus auritus (assembly GCF_963455305.1). NCBI lineage: Eukaryota > Metazoa > Chordata > Mammalia > Chiroptera > Vespertilionidae > Plecotus > Plecotus auritus. The sequence continues at coordinate 94,447,562 of NC_137772.1, read as the reverse complement.
TCTGAAAAGATGGCAAAGGAACCCAGAACCAGGACAGAAATCACATACTGAGGAAAACAACCTGTAATGTAGATCCCATTTTAAGCCATAAATCACCAAAATAAGGACTAGTAGTGTGCTTGGCACATAAACGATTCTTGCCAAATTTGATTTAAATAATTAATTTGTTTTAAAGTTATGTGTGAATAAATCAGACTCTCCTTTTGAAAAGTAGTCTTGAAATCCCATAATAAGCAATTTATGTTACTGAGAAGGTAGGGTTGTTTAACATATTTCACTGGGTAATTGAACCTCCACCCTGGGTTAGATATACCTATTGGATGCTCTTATACATTCCTGCACCTTTTGTAGACCTTAGCACTTTGTAATAATTTGTCTACATTCCTTCCCAAGAAAGCTATAAGTTTCATGGAGGTAAAGATTTCTAGATTATGTTCACTGCTGTATTTCTAGGGCTCCACATAGTGCCAAGTTAATACAAGATAGATTGAATAGGTTTCATTGTAATGAGTGAATTAACAAATGAATGAATGAAAGAATGAAACACGCATTCTAGTGCTAGATAGAACAATGAGAGCTATGCAATTCATTCTGGAACCATCTTTCATCAAGCCACAAGAAACTTCAAGTACTTATATTAACACGGTCAGGCTTTCTTCAGCCAGGAGTTCTCACTGCTGTTCTATCTTCCTCTCCTTATTCCTTTCTTCTATTTTTTGTCTTGAGTTCATCTGTTTTGGTCTTAGTGTTCTTTCTTAAACCACCTTAACTCTTCTTTATTTAAAAAAAAAATAGAGCTAAATTAATAAATATCTATAAATACTCCACAGAAACTTATGATGAGTAACATGAAACCAAATTTGCCTACTACAGAATTCTCTATGCATAAAGAAATGTTCCAAATATTTATTTCTGGCCAAAGACTTGTGTATTATTTTGACTTTCCAAGAGAATTACCTTTATGTTATTGAATTTTTCACATGTAGCTAGATGATTTGCACACTGATGATTTGGGAATTACATTGACCCTAAATTGACCCTTTTCTGTCTAAAATTAAAATTTGCAGCTATCTCAAAACATTAGGAAGTCTAATGCCCCTGAAGGTTTGTAGTTAAAGTCATAACACAAAGGCTTAGCATTCATAGGACTCATCTCTGATTTCCTGGATTTGGATCTATAAAATGAAAAAAGGAGGGAGAAAGAGGAAATATGGTAAAAAGGCATCCAGCTTTCTGGGTATTTCTCAACATTACTGGCACCTTCTTTTCATTCCTTTGAATGAAACTATTGGACTCTGAAGTGCAGTGCAGAGATCGTGTTAGAGAGTACTCTGGGCTGGAATCCGACCTCCTTAGCTACTTATTCTGCCTGGCCCAGGTTCAGGAAAAAAAATCCACATCCATGGCCAACAAGTAAAAACTCACCTGACTCAGGTGCTATACTTCCAGCCATCTTCAGATGAAACGAGACCTTTGGATCACGAGTCTACAATATTTCTCATCCCTGCTATTTTGAAGGATGCTAATAACAGGCTCATTATAGAGACCCAAAGTCTGGACACAAACCTGTGAAGGGGATCATTTGATTCTGAGAATGTCATGTAATAGGAAGGGTGCTGTGCTCAGTCTGAGACATAGGTCTTAAGCCCAGTTATACCACTAACTTGTGTGACAGAGATGGGTTCCTTTATCTGCCTGCACTATAGAAAAGGGAAACCTACCCTGCCAACTCCACCCATATTTTGTGAAAACAGATCAGCAGATGACTTAGTACTGTACTTTGAAAAGCACCTTGCAAATGAATACAATAGTATCTAACACCCGCCCATGTCCCCTTTCCAGAATGCATTGGGTTTTTGTATGTCTTTGTTTTTGCTAAGACCCTCCAGAAAGCCCTCAGGCAATGAACAAAGCCTTTCCTTCAGCACATCAGTAATCTCCCAGGGTGTAGCTGGGAAAGAAAAAAAAAAACAACACACTATATTAATGGCCTATTCTTTCTCCTCCTTTTCCTCTTAACAAAAAGAAAAATAACAAAAACTACAACTATCACTATTGAGAATTATATGAAATATTTGTTTTGCATTGTCTCATTTGACTCCATGAACAACCCTTTGGTAAGAATCAGTTGCCTCATTTTAATATCAGTAAGTATTATTTTACCAATTACTAATCAATTATTAATCAGTAGGTATCAGTAGCCCCATTTTACCCATGATACTGAAAATGAGTTTAAATAACTTGCCCCACTAAAATATCCAGGGACTCCCAAACCCCAGTGTTGAGAGGAAGAAATCCCTTCAGATCAGAATTTCAGACATTGTGGGAAGTTAGTCAGAAAGAGTATTTTTGTTTGAAGATTCAGAGACTAGCTTTTCTAAATTATCCTTCAAACCTTCTTTCAGGGAGCACTTATGAAAATAAGTCAGTTCCGGAGTTCTCAACCAAATCTCTCTCAATTTAGAGAGACCTAGATTCCAAAACAAAAAAAGTATCTAGTGCGATTTACAAAGAGAAGAGGCACATGAGAAAGAAGCATGTCAAAGTATGCACAAACAAGTTTTCACTCCACCACCCGGCATATTTATAAGTGACCACGTAATTGTCATTTAACAGTCCAGCCTGTAGTATAAAATGTCAGCAACTTTAACAGTTTTGAAAACTGAGCAAAAGAGAGACAGAGAGAGAAGTCTGCTGTTTACACCCACACAGTATTGTACACATGGCTTGAGTGCCCCAAAAATTCCCCTAAGCATTTTTATCTTTACATATCATTTGTATCACTTCACAATTTAGTCAGCCAAACCATATCCTTTTCCAGCTTTAGTAAATTGCCTTTTGAAAAACTGCAACAGACAAAATATCACAAAGTCTCCAAGTTGTAATCTCTACCCTGTTTTTCTACCAAGATGAGTAAGATTTTCCTATTTAGCTTTTTTAAGTACATAAGCAGCAGATGTATATAACATATGAGTGTCACCATTAGTATATTTACTTACACTTTTCTTGCATTGTATTGAGTTTTATCACTGTCTGGATTACAGCATTTGCAAAAGGTAGTAAAGAAATTACTGTGCAAGAGTATATTGGTTGAAAAAGGGGGCAGTTTTTGCCCTTCCTAACTCTAATTATTATGGATAAAACCTTAGCTATCTTTAGGGAGAAAATATAATCCAAAAGTGCAAATGCTTTGTCACTTTTACCAAATTTATTGTCAACATTTAAGTAAATCCTTTAATACACTATGGAGAAGCCAAACTTTATAAACCACTACAAAATGTTTAAGCATAATTCATTTTAGGCAGTCAAATAAGAAATCATCTCACCTTTCTGTATTGTAAAAAGACTTTGTTAATATTGAAGAGGATATATTAACTAAAACTTTATTCATCCAGCTAATATTAAACTGATGTTCAGTAGTTACTCAAGAATATATTTAAAACTAAGATTAGAGATAGAAAAATAAGTTCAAAATTCTTTGTGACCCTATACCCATTAAGGTTGCTAACACATTAGAAAGGCATTTGTCATATAAATAAGTACAGTGCTTTGCCAAGCTAATGAAACTGTTGGCATAGGACACACACACACCTGGAAAGACTAGAAGCCACTGGCAAATTAAAGCAGTAATTGATCTAAGAACAGCAATAGAAACATAACACTGATACCTGGTGCCTAACAGTGACAGGAACTCTGTATTTGTTCATGGATATGGCTGGATTGTAACCCTAAAAAAATTGCTTAGGGAGAACTGTAAAAATGCTGAACATCAAAGGCAAAAGTGTTGAACATTTTTCACATCTCAGTTTTGTTTTGTTTTTAACAAATTTCCTACTTGAAATTAATATAGTATTTCTTGAGATTAGTGTTACACAAGTTGCTGAGTTTATTTTCACATCCTAAGGTATATGAGTTTTACTTTCAGTTTTTACATAATGAGATGCATGTTTAATCAATACACATTTAATTCACGCAATTCTCTACAAGGTCAGGTGCTTTCAAAATGATTGTACTCTGTATTTGTAGAGCACTTTAGCGTTTTAAATCATTTTCTTTTTGTTTGTTTGATTGGTTGTTTTATTTATTTCAGAGAGAGGAAGAGAAAGAGAGAGATAGAAACATCATTGAGAATCATTGATCGTCGGCCTTCTACATGTCCCCTACTGGGGATTGAGCCCACAACCCAGGCATGTGCCCTGACTGGGAATTGAACCAGTGACCTCTTGGTTCATGGGTCGACACTCAACCACTGAACCACACTGGCTAGGCAGTTTTCAATCATTTTTATTCCCTTTATCTCATTTAATGCAAACAACAACCATGGGAGTAAACACACACACACACACCCAGCTTCATTGTCCCCATTTTACAAGTAGAAAACCAGCTCACAGAAGTCAAAGTGTCTGGGCCAATGTCACAGAACTAAGTGACAAAACTAGGACTAGAATCCAAGCCTTCTGGGTTTTCCTTCAACGTGCCACCCATACATAGTCAGCATAACAAAACTACAACCATAAGATTAATCACACAGAAACTATTTCTACTGTCTTCACTCATTGAACAAGTATCTATTCACTACCTATACATATGCTAGACACTGAACTAGAAAGACAAAGAATAGTTAAACAACTCTGAATGCTTTTTCAGGACTTTTGTCTAACTCTTTTCTTTCTTCTCCCTGAGGAGTGTACTGAGCCTTAGTTCCCCTGTGATCCCTGAAAACCAGCTAACCCCTACCTCAGTTTCTCCTACAGTGGCCTAAGTGAGGCCATAATTTGAACAGATGCTTCAATATAATAAATAATAGGGTAATGATAGAAAGTGTCAGAAAAGTACCACAACACCTTACATAAAAAAAAACTCTTAAAAATGGATCCAAATATATAAATAGGGTACGAAAGCAGATCTTTCCCTATAGATCAAGCAAACAGAAAATCAATGAGAAAATATCAGCCTTAAATGACACATTACACCAAATGGACATAATCAACATTTAAAGAGCTTTCTATCGCAAAATGACAGAGTATACATTTTTCTCAAGTGCACAAGGAACAGTCACAAGGATAGACTATATTTTGGGGCTCAGGCTTAGTCTCAATACACTTTAAAAGACTACAATCATATCAAAAAGAAAGCTGGGAAAACCACAAATATGTGAAGATTAAAAAACATGCCACTGAATAATTACTCAGTCAAAAAAATAAAGGAAGAAATCAAAAGATACATAGAGACAAATGAGAATGACAATAGGACATAACATTTTTAGGATGTAGCAAAAGCGGTACAAAGAGGGAAGTTTATAGCATTACAGGCTTACCTCAAGAAACAAGAAAAATCTCAAATGAACAATGCAACATTAATCCTAAAGAACTAGAATATTAAGAAAAAATTAAGCCCAAAGTCAGCAGAAAAAAGGAAATAATAAAAATTACAGAAGAATTAAATGAGATAGAGAACAAAAAGACAATTTAAAATTAATTTTTTAAAGAGCTTGTTCTTTTAAAAGATAAATAAAATTGACAAACCTATGGCTAGACTCACCAAAGAAAAAAGTGAAAAGACTCAAATAAATAAAATTAGAAATGAAAGAGAAGTTGCTATGGACACCATAGTAACACAACAGATTATACAAGAATACTATGAAAGGCTATCCACCACCAAATTTGATAATCTGGAAGAAATGAACAAATTCTTAAAAATATACAACCTGCCTGGACTGAACCTTGAAGAACTGGAAAACAAACAGGCTGATCAACAGTAAGGAAGTTGAAACCATTATCAAAAACCTCCCTAAAAACAAAAGTCCAGAACCAGATGGTTTCACTGGTCAACCTGATGGAATGTTTGGTGAATGCTATCAAATATTCAAAGACAACTTAATACCTATCCTTCTCAAACTCTTCCAAAAAATTGAAGAAGAGACAATATTTCCTATTTTGTGAGGCCAACATTACCCTGATACCAAAACCAAGAAAAGACAACATAAAGAAAATTGCAGGCCAATATCTGTAATGAACATAAATGCAAAAATCCTAAACAAAATACTAGCAAATCAAATACAACAATACATTAAAAAGATAGTACATCATAATTAAGTGAGGTTCATTCCAGAGATGCAAGTATGGCTCATCTTATGCAAAGCAATTAATGTGATACACCACATTAAAATAAAAGATAAGAAGTATATGATCAAATGAATAGGTGCAAAAAAAAAGCATTTGACAAATACAATACCCACTTATGATTAAAAACTCAATAAAATGGCATAGTAGAAAAGTAGCTCAACATAATAAAGGCCATATATGACAAACCTTCAGTTAATGTCATACTCAATGGTGAAAAACTAAAAGCTTTTGTTCTAAGATCAGGAACAAGATATCCTCTCACTGTTATTCAGCATAGTTTTGGAAATCCTAGAGCAATCAGGCAAAAGAAAGAAATAAAAGGCATCCCAACTGGGTATAAAAAAGTAAAATGGTCACTATCTGCATATGACATGATTCTATATATAGAAAACTTTAAAGGCTCCACCAAAAGACTATAAGAAACAATAAACAAATATAGTAAAGTCACAGAATATAAAAACAATGTACAAAAGTATGTTGAGTTCTTATATTCAAATAATAAAATATCAGGAAAAGAAACAAAAAAAAAAACACATCTCATTTGCAATTGCAACAAAAAAGATAAAATACCTATGAATAAATCTTAACAAAAGAAGTGAAAGATCTATACACTGAAAATTATAACATAATATTGAAAGAATTAAAGAAAACACAAAGAAATAGAAAGATATTCCATGTTCATGGATCAGAATTAACATAGTTAAAATGGTCATATTACCTACAGCAATATACAGATTTAATATAATCCCCTCAAGATCCCAATAGCATTTTTCAAAGAAATAGAACAAACTAATCTTCAAATTTGCATGAAACCACAAAAGACCCTGAATAGCCAAAGCAATTATGAGAAAAATGAACAAAGCAGAAGGTATCACACTCCCTGACTTCAAATTAAACTACAAAGGTGCAATAACCAAAACAGTAAAGTATTGGCAGAAAAATATACACAAGAGACCAATGGAATAGAATTGAAAGCTTAGAAATAAACCCATACAAACATGGACAACTAATTTTCAAAAAAAAAGGAGCCAAAAAATACAAAGGAGAAATGAAAGCCTCTTTAATAAATGATATTAAGAAAATTGAAAAGCCAAATGCAAAAGAATGAAACAACACTGCTATCTGACACCATACACAAAAAAAATTAACTCAAAATGGATTAAAGACTTGAATATAAGACCTGAAACAATAAAACACATAGAAGTAAACAGATACCAAACGTATGGACCTTGGTCTCAGAGGGGCTTTTGTGAATTTGACTCCAAATGCAAAAGAAGTAAAAGTAAAAATAAACAAATAGGACTATATCAAATTAAAAAAGATTCTGCACAGCAAAAAAAAAAAAAAAAAAAAAAACCTGCAATAAAACAAAAAAGCAACCAACCAAATGGAAGGAGATATTTGTAAATGATACTTTCGATAAGGGGCTAATATCCAAAATATACAAAGAACTCATACAACTTAACAACCACAAAATAATCCAATTAAAATATGAGCAGAGGACCTGAACACTCTTCCCAAGAAGACATGCAGATGGCCAATAGATATATGAAAAGATGCTTAACTTCATTAGCTATAAGGGAAATACAAATCAAAACCATGATGAGATACCACCTCATACCTGTTAGAATGATTACTATCAATAAGATAGAAAATAACAAATGTTGGAGAGGACATGGAGAAAAGGGACTCCTCCACACTGCAGGTGAGAATGTAAATTGGTACAGCCAATATGGAAAACAGTATGAAGGTTCCTCAAAAAATTAAGAATAGAACTACCATATGACCTACCAATCTTTCTTCTGGGTATCTACCTGAATATTATGAAAACACTTACTCATAAAGATATATGTACCCCTATGTTCACTGCACTATTATTTATAATAACCAATATATGGAAAACAACCTAAGTATCCTCTGACAGATGATTAGATAAAGAAGATGTGGTATATATGTGCAGTGAAATACTACTCAGCCATAAAATAATGATGCAATATTGACATTTGCAACAACATGGATGGATCTTGAGACTATCATGCTAAGTGAAATGTCAGACAACAAAGGACAAGAATCATATAATTTACTCACATGTGGGTTATTAAAGAGAAAGCAACAAATGAACAAACAAGCAAACTCAAAGACATAGACAATGGTGATTACTAGAGGGGAAAATGGGTGGTGAGAGATAAAAAGGAAAAAGGGGGTCAAGTATATGGTGACAAGAGACGTAACTCTCAGTGGTAAGCATACAATGCAATATACAGATGTTGTATTATAAAAATGTACACCTACAACTTATATGCCATTAACCAATGCTACCCCTATAAATTTAATTAACATTTTTTAAATACTGACACTAATTTGTTTTATTTTTTTTAAGATTTCAATTTTTAGAGTAGTTTTAGGTTCATAGCAAAATTGAGTGGAAGAGATTTCCCACGTCCCCATACATGCATTGCCTCTCCCATTATCAACATTTTCCACTGCAATGATACATTTATTACAATCCATATACCTATATTAACACATCACCACTCAGAGTCCATATTTAAATTAGGGTTCACTCTTGGTGTTGTACATTCTATGGTTTTGACAAATGTGGAATGGCATGTATATACCATTAATACAGAGTATTTTCATTGCCTAAAAATCCTGTGTGCTCCACCTATTCATCCCCCTTTCACTCCCTAACCCCTGACAACCACTGATTCTTTTTATTGTCTTCATAGTCTTACCTTTTCCATAATGTTATACATTGGAATCATAGCATATGTAACCTTCAGGTTGGCTTCTTTCACTTCGTAATATGCCTGATGTCTTTTCATGGCTTGATAACTCATTTCTTTTTAGTGCTGAATAATATTCCATTGTATGGTTGTACCATAGTTTCTTTATCCATTCATCTAACTGAGGACATCGTGGTTGCACCCAAATTTGGCAATTATGAATAAAGCTGCTATAAATATCCATGTTCAGGTTTTGTGTGGACATAAGTTCTCATTTCCTTGAGTAAATACTAAGGAGCATGATTGCTTGATTGTATGGTAAGAGTATGTTTATTTTTTTTTAAGAAACTGTCACACTGTCTTCCAAGTGGCTGGACCACACCAGCAATGAATGAGAGTTCTTATTGCTCCACATCCTTGTCAGTCAGCATTTGTTGTCAGTGCTTTGAATTTTGGCCATTCTAATATGTATGTAGTGATATCTTCTTTTAATTTGCATTTCTCTGATGACTTAGGATGTGGAGCATCTTTTTATATGCTTATCTTCCATCTGTATATCTTTTGTGAGGTGTCTGTTAAGGTCTTTGATCCATTTTTAAGTCTGGTTTGTTATCCTGTTGTTAAGTTTTGAGAGTTCTTTGTATATGTTGGTTAACAGTTCTTTATCAGATATGTCTTTTGCAAATATTTTCTTCCAGTGTGTGGCATATTTTAATTCTCTTTACAGTGTGTTTTCACAGAGCAGAAATTTCTAATTTTAATGAAGTCTAGAGGATCAATTATTTCTTTCATGGATCATGCCTTTGGTGTCATAGCTAAAAGTCATCACCAAACACAAGATCATCTAGATTTTATCCTTTTAATGTCAATGGGTTCTGTAGTGATATAGTAAATGTATCTTTCCCTAGCTTTTAACCCCACTAACATTCTATAAGACCAGGTTAAATTCTCCAACTGGACCCTACACACCCCCTTCATAAAAAATTCCACCCATTTGTCTCTGTTTTCTGTCTATCTTGTTACTGGACAGTAAGTTCTTCTAGGATAAAAACCACATCTGTTTTATTCTTGTTCAAATCCCCAGCAGGTTCCACAGGCCCAGCCTATCGTAAGTGCTTGATAAATATTTAATTGTTTTCTTGGCCAGTTGTGGAAACTTGAGCAAGTCATGTCTTCTCTTTGAACTTCAGTTCCTTCATTTATCAACTCACAGATTTGAACTATGTCTATAGTCAAAATATCTAACCATGTGTATGGTTAGCATTTCCCAAAAGGAAATGGATTGAGATGAAGCATGCTCAACCTAGGGCAGAACCAGAGGCTCTGCCCCAACCTTCATTGTGCAACACCAGTCTCAAGGGGACACCTGATACGAGATCTGAAGGACAGACAGAGGATGCAGGACCCAATGTAAAAAGACCCAATTGGGAATTAGGAGACCTGGTTCCAGCACTGGTTCTGCTAGTCCAATCTGTGACTAAGAGGAAATCACTGTGGGCCTCATATTTCCTTGTCCATAAAATGACTAGATGAGCACTAAGAGATCTAAGATTTCTTTTTTTTTCCTCTTCAGAGCCAAAAGTTGCTCAGTCAGAGCTGTGCTGACCATAAAAGAGACTTGAGCCCATTATTATTGCTAATATTCCCATGGTCTCGTGAGCTCCAGATCTGCACATTTTTATAGGGATATGGATGGGAGGTTGAATTAATCAGAAAAAAGAGACTTCATTTCCTCTAACATAAACCATATTAGACTACCAGGAAAAAAAAAAGTAAGGGTTATCTGTAGGGAAAATTCGTATCATCAATATAATAACTCCCCAAGCTGGAATAAATGCACTTTTCAGTTTTGCATCTGTGTTGTCTCTGGGGAGTTATTCTACTATGTCTGTGTTTTAACATCTGTCAGCTAAATCAGAGACTTAACTGCAAAAATTGTAGGGCTCAGAAGCACCATGTGGTTTTGACACTCCCTGGGTGACACAGGGTCAAGAAAGCAATAAATGAATTGCCATGAGACCCAATATAACATTTTCATCAGTAACACAGCTTTTTGTTTGTTCCAAAAAAGTTTTTGCTCCAAATAACATGTACCCATTTTCTCCAGAACCATATTTGGAGATTTCAAAGGAGCAGTCCATAACAACTAGAAGCATCTGGGATGAACAAATGGCTTTCTTTTTAAAGAATGTCATGTCTCTAAACATAACAGAACTGATATTATTCATCAGAATCTACTCCAGGTATGTGGAGTATTACCTTGAAACAATATATGTGTGTTTTGTTATCTACTACACAGTATTACAAGTACCCTAGCCATGTGGGCTCACATTAGTATAGAAATGTTTCCTATAGTCCTACTGCTTTAACCAAAAGTTAGTCCTTCAACTTCCTCTGTTTTATACATAAAGAAATTTTACTAGGAGGCAGTGAAGTAACCCATCAGCTCAAACAGCCTGATTTACATTAACATTAGGACTTGAAATCACAGAATTCTCAAGATTCATATAAAAATTGAGTTACCAAATCACTCTCACTCACAAGGCAGAAAAGCAGTATCAATGTTTGAGAATACCAGGTGGCCCATCAACAAATCCATATAGCAAGTCTTCCTTTAGGGTAGTATTTCCTTCCCTAAAGTGGCCTACATTTTTAAATACTACCTACTAATTCCAAGCAGGCTCTCTTGACTATAAATGTGATAGCTAAAGCCCTATAGAAAGAATAGCCAATCGATTTCTATACCACATTTTCACTTAGACTTCTGCTTCAAAAGCTAATGTTCGCTAAAATGAGGGTTTCTGAGTTCCTTTGCTTTTCACAAGTTTTGAACTCCACACCCAGTAGACACTCAGAAGGCCTCACTTAAATACTTATTCTATACTAACCAGAAACATGAATGTTTTCTTGCTCTTCCCTATCCTTAGGCAGCAGCTAAAGCTCATTTGATATATAATTGTTAATATTTAGTTCTTACTAAAATGCATCCACTGTTGTAAGCTCTATACATGTATATCATCATTTAATCCTCAAAACAACCTTATGAGGTAAGTACAATTTTGTCATCCCATTTTGTAGACATAGAAACAAAAGGCATGAAAAGGTTAAGTTATTCAAGGTTACATAACTCATTTATGTAACCTTAAGGTAATATCTGATGGAGTCGGGATTTGAACTCAGGCTTTTCTGCACTAATAGGTAAGCTCCATGAGAACAGACTTGTTTTATTCTCTGCTGTGTTCTCGGCCATCTACACGATACTTGGTATAATGTATATGCTCAATAAATATTTATTGAATGGATACACTACATCCTCAAACCAAGAGAATGACCTGGCATCACAGCACCAACTTGAACCAAGAGTAAGTTGCTTAGAGAAGCATTTTGGATGAGAATTCTTCATGCAACATCTGGGCTTTGCAAAATGCAAAAGCCCCTTGTGTCTGCCTGAAAAGAGCTGGGAGAAATCCTTCTGACCTATTTCTTACAAGCTACTGCCTGAGCCCCCTTCTCCCAGGCTACCCTGATTAGATCACTGCTGAAATTGGGTCAATGTTTAAACACCTCAGTCATCTTATAATGCTTTAATCATTCAAGTTTACTCAATCATCTGCACATTAAAGAAAGAAACTGCTATTCCAAATAACAACACCCAGAATCTCCTTTAGATCTGTCTATAGAATCACATTAAGACACAGATTTAGAGTTTGCCTTTAGTTTATCACAAAGGAACTCTTCCAGAACTTGACTAGAGCACATGAGGCCTCACTCCTCCACTTCCCACCCTTCATCACAAGGCCACCTAATTCCTGTCTTCTGCCTCTCTCCCAGGCTCCTTCCTAAATTAAAATTTTGGCTTACCCAGACTCTAATGCCTATTTAAAATAAAACCTAAATTACTACCTTATGTTTGGGGCAAGTCAACACTACGTCTGGCATCTCTCATTTCTGCAGGAGATTTGAACAACCCACCCGGCACAAGTGGAAAATTGGTCTTGCATCACATACTCTGTTGGGATCACCACATTTGGAATTCTAGGTTTATTCTCCCACAGAATCAAATTTAGCCCAAGCCTAGAGAACAGTTCTGTGCACTTTGACATTCAAAATAATATTTGCTAAAATGTGTGGGGGTTTGCAGGCAACTTGAGCTGCAGCAAGAGGCATGTTATTACTGACTCAACTCCTACATGGGTCCCATCTTAATCATCAGGCACCTGGTCACAGCCTTGGCTTGGTTTCACAACCTCCCCCTTTTTTTCAGTTCAACCTCAGAAGATACAGGTATGTGTTGTGGAGTTGTTTTGCTTTGTGAAAGCCTAAGAGTAAGCTATAATGGTTATAGTATTTTCTTTTAAGGAAATCTTATCAGACAGACAAAACTTATATGAAGGCAAATATGTCTTGGATAAATAGAAATAATGTTGGTTGTCTCCAAAGTAGCCAAAACTGAAGAAGTAAGTGGCAATCTTTAAAATTCTCCCTTATTTAAAACCATATTTCATACCTATACTTGATCCTCAGTTGGATTTGTCCCTCCTGATGCTGGTTTTCACAGGCAAAATGGCACTGATAAGGATAATTTCTCTTCTGTAGTAAAGATTAAGCATTATTCAGGTTAACTCAAGGAAAAATTATATTTATGGTTTTTAAAAGATAAGTGAGCTGGACTGGCTCAGAAACTATCAGAATCTTAGGTAGTTACTCTCTTCCTTCTCTCTTTAATCATATCTCTTCCTCTTGACATGTTAGTTTCATTCTTTCCCTTTACCAACTGGTCTCCATGTAACTTCAGCTTCCACCTGACCAAAACTGCTGCTTTGGCTCAAAGACCAGCACAAGACCTTTTTAGCTAGCTGACCTAAGCCTCAGTGCACCATCTTCTGATTCTGAAGGACCCATAATATCTTTGTGGGCCAGTATACACAGGTGCTGGTGACTAGTCAGTCAGGCTGCAGACATCCCTGGATGAGAAGTCAAGAGCCCAACAAGGTCCAGACAGACAAGGCGATATTGTGTAGTATACAATGTAATTATTAAGGGACTGTGGGTGGTCAAGCAATGCCTGGCATCTGCAGTACAAATGTTTTTAAATTTTTATTCTCATTGAGAGCAAATTTGCTGACACCCACCATTTAAAAGTAAGGTTTAATCCTACTATAATTTTTAATCCTCTTTCATTCTTCTTTGTAATAGAGCTATATTGCCCTCCCTCATTCTTAAAAGTAAAATTGGACAAAAACTTTAAATGGTAAATATGGTCATAATTTGAAAAGTTCTGAGAGTCTTTGATCCAGTGGAATAATGTATGAACATTTGAGTCTTTCAGAAAGTTATTTGTCAGTGAACATCATTATGCCCTCTCCAAATTATCCCAATATCAACCAAGAACCTAAAACATGTAGGATGCACACAGTTTGAAGTAAAATCAATAAATATTGGTTAATGTCTCTCAGCATCTCTGTTTTATACAAGCTGCACCTACCTCCTGCAGCTCACAAATGCTCAGAAAATAATAAGACCTCCTATTGGCAATTCTATCACCGTTTTAGCATGCCAATTCTTGACACTCCTTCCAATTTTCTTTCTGATATTAAGAATAATGTTTACAATGTGATAACAGCACATTCCCAGTGTGAGTATGGCCAACAGTCATTAAAGCAAACACCTAGGGCCATCTCTGCAGAATGTGCTTTACAATACTGATCCCCATGGGACAAAGTAGCCTAGTGCGGTGAGGGAATTATAGAATAAGCATTCATTGACCTGCCGCTGAACTTACCACTTGCTGTTTTTCTCTTATAATCTAAATCTGGAAATGTGCTGTCTGGTCAGCAGTGCACTATCAAGTTATTCAGCAAAGTGCTCCAAATGCCATAAAAGCATGCCTGTGTGTTAGAAAATGAACTTGTAAAATATAGTCTAAGGATTGTGTGAAGGCCATATTTCAGACAGCCAAACTGCTTCTGCCAAGACACCTTTGTAATGCATCCAGGCGGCAGCTGTGTGTATTGTAGACACTGTGGGTGTGAGTCTGTCTGCAGAGTCACAGCTGACCCTGCCACTGGCCTGCCCTGTCACTGAACACCCTTGCTGGGACAGCATCTGAATTCATCTCACTGGGCACTGACAACTTTCCAGGCCTGCCTCAGAGAGTTCCTGTCTAATCAGCACTTTCTTTAGGCTAACTTCATAAGACACATCACTACTCTCCAACCACTGCAAAGTAAAACACAGACACAAATAATGTGACAAGTCTTATATAATTTGATAAAGAGCAAGTCAATTTTTTAGAAAACACTTTAGTGTCTATTTTGAAGGAATAAATTGTGCTTAAAAATATACCAGGTATTCCATAATTATACCTGGGCTTTTTGTTTTTCAGATGGGGACTTGATTTTAATTTATCCTTGGGTTTATTAGTTAGGCTGTTGTTTTGCCTTTTGTCTTTTGCTTTTTTTTTTTTTTTTTTTTTTTTTTTGCTTTTGCTTTTTAATAAATACTTTGTGTTGATTTTTTTTAGTAAAGCTACCTGTGTATTTATGTTATCTGTATCTATAAATTGTTATCACTCCATAAACATTTTTGTTGGCTCCACCTCCTAATTTTCACTTAATTCAGATGACTATTCTTCAGAACAATCGCTCTGTCTAAGTCTCTGTCACTCGGTCTAAACTGCCCATCCACTTGCTACTGCTCCCCCAATCATTCTATACACTGCACTCGGAGTATTGGTTTAGTTTTCCCCACAATACGAAATGGTGCAAAGTGAAGAAGCAATTACCATTACTGTCATTTATATGGAAAAAAATTGAGCATTCCCAGACCCAAAAAATAGCCTACCAAATCATACCAAAATACGCTTAATTACATCCAGTTTTACACTAAGTATAGCACACTACGAACTCTCTTAGTCATTTCTGATAACTCAGGACACATTTTCCAAATAATACACAAAGTTAATTGAAATAAGGCACAGATACTCACAGATACAGTGCAAAGCTCTGGCAGCTGATGCTGAGATGCCCTGTGCAGTTCCAAAGGGAAGAGCTGGCTGGCGAGACCACTCTCCTGCTCAGATTGCCACTGCCTCCATTATGGCTCTCTGCAAGACAAATGCTGAATGTTATTTCTGCTTTTTACCTTTTCACATGAAAGTGAAAATCTTCTTCAGAGTGTGTGTGTGTGTGTGTCTGTGTAAACAGGTACTAATGTAGATCTTTCATGAAAGCAAAGGAGCATAACTTTCAAAGAGCATATCTGACCAAGACATCTCAGGGCTTAAAAACTTTCGGTGACTACTTAATGACCCCCTTCCTATTTCTGCACCTTAATTTCACACCAACGTTCCTTTTCTATCCCCCACCCTAGCACCTGTCCGCACACCTCAGGGCTACAGGAGTTTCTTTCAGTTCCTCCTGAATTCTTGCCCCATCAGTCATTCCCTCTGCCAGAAATGCCCTTCCCACCACCGCTTCACCTGAAGTACTGCTGCTGCTCCTGCTCTCAGCTTAAACTATATTCCCTTCAGAACCTTCTCCAACTGCCCACCCAGGTGAGATCCTGTCATTTATTCTCAAAGCACCCTGTTTTTCATCATGCATATCATCACAATTGTACTTGGCGTGCAATTAGCTGTTGAATGTGTGGTTTGTGCCTGTGTTCATCTTTGTCCCTCCCAAATGTCTGACATAATAGGCACTCAGCAAATACCTGCCACAAGCAGAGTGCATTACCTTTACATGATATGATAAAAGTTCAAAAGAACAAATTAAGTTGCATGTAGAGCAGGCTGGGGGGTGGGTCAGAGAGGGGGGCTTTCCACCAAAGGGAAAATTTTCCCCTCAGTGCTTCCTATTGCCCTGAAATCCACAAATAGACTTAATCTGGGTCTGGCTGAGAGGCTAACTGGTGATGCTTAGACCCCAAAACTTAACTGGTCAAACTGTACAGGAATCTTGTTGCTAAATAGAGGGAGCTGCAAGATTTTATTTCTTTCTAGGAGTTAATGTCTAACAATGTAATAAGCTCTTAATTACATTTTCTTATTACTCTTTTCTTAATACATTTTTTATTTTAGAACATTTTTATTGTTTAAAGTATTACATATGTCTTCTTTTTCCCCGATTGACCCTCTCCCCTGGCCACTCCCATTCCCCAGGACAAGCCCCCACCACCCCAGTGTCTGTGTCCATTGGTTATGCTAATATGCACTTCTAACTCCCTCCTTCCCCCGCCTTCTCTCTGAAGTTGGACAGTCTGTTCAGTGTTACCTTGTCTCTGGATGTATTTTTATTTATCGGTTTATGTTGTTCAATATATCCCACATATGAGTGAGATCATTTTACATTTATCTTTCTCCAACTGCCTTATTTAGCTTAGTATAATGCTCTCCAGGTCCATCCATGCTGTTGCAAATGGTAAAAGTTCCTTCTTTTAGCCCTGACTGGTTTGGCTCAGTGGATAGAGCATCGGCCTGCAGACTGAAGGGTCCCAGGTTCGATTCCAGTCAAGGGCATGTACCTTGGTTGCGGGCACATCCCCAGTAGCGGGTGTGCAGGAGGCAGCTGATCGATGTTTCTCTCTCATCGATGTTTCTAACTCTCTATCCCTCTCCCTTCCTCTCTGTAATAAACCAATAAAATATATTTAAAAAAAAAAAAAAGAAAAGTTCCTTCTTTTATATAGCAGCGTAATATTCTATTGTGTAGATGTAGATGTACCAGTTTTTTAATCCACACATCTGCTGATGGGCACTTAGGTTGTTTCCAGATCTTAGCTATTGTAAATTGTGCTGCTATGAACATAGGGGTGCATATGTCCTTTCTGATTAGTGTTTCTGGTTTCTTGGGATACATTTCCAGAAGTGGGATTACTGGGTCAAATGGGAGTTCCATTTTTACCTTTTTGAGAAAACTGTATACTGTTTTCCACAGTGGCTGCACCAGTCTGCATTCCCACCAGTGCACAAGGGTACCTCTTGCTCCACATCCTTGCCAGCACTTGTCCTTTGTTGATTTGTTAATGATAGCCACTCCGACAGGTGTGAGTTGGTACCTCATTGTTGTTTTGATTTGCATCTCTCAGATGATTAGTGACTCTGAGCATGTTTTCATGTCTCTTGGCTTAAAGTGTCTATTTAGGGCCTTTGCCCATTTTTTGATTGGATTGTTTATCTTCCTTTAGTTAAGTTGTATGAGTTCCCTGTAAATTTTGGAGATTAAAACCTTATCTGAGATAACACTGGCAAATATGTTCTCCATAGGGTGGGCTTTCTTGTTTTGTTTATGGTTTCCTTTGCTGTGCAGAAGCTTTTTATTTTGATGTAGTCCCATTTGTTTATTTTCTCCTTAGTTTCCATTGCCCTAGGAGCTGTACCGGTAAAGATATTGCTTCGACATATGTCTGATATTTTGCTACCTATATTGTCTTCTAAGATTTTTATGGTTTCCCATCTTAAATCTAGGTCCTTTAACCATTTTAAATTTATTTTTGTGTATACTGTAAGTTGGTGATCTAGTTTCATTTTTTTTTCAATGTATCTGTCCAATTTTCCCAACACCATTTACTGAAGAGACTGTTTTGACTCCATTGTATGCTCTTGTCTCCTTTGTAAAAAATTAATTGAGCATAATGGCTTGGGTCGATTTCTGGGTTCTCTGTAGTATTACATTGGTCTATATGTCTGTTCTTGTGCCAGAACCAGGGACTTTTGAGAACAGTGGCTTTGTAACATAGCTAAATATCTGGTATTGTGATCCCTCCAACTTTTTTCTTCTTTCTCAGGATTGCTATGGCTATTCAGGGTCTTTTTTATTCCAGATGAATTTTTGGAGAGTTTGTTCTAGGTCTGAGAAATATGCTGCTGCTATTTTAATGGGGATTGTATTGAATCTATAAATTGCTTTGGGAAGTATGGACATTTTAATGATGTTGAGTCTACCAATCCATGAACATGGTATGTTCTTCCATTTGTTCATGTCTTCCTCTATCTCTTTTTTCAATGTCCTGTAGTTTTCTTTATATAGGTCTTTTACCTCCTTAGTTAGGTTTATTCCTAGGTATCTTAATTTTTTTGGTGCAATGGTAAATGGAATTGTATTTTTGTTTCTCTTTCTGTGAGTTCATTATTGGAGTATAAAAAATGCATAGATTGCTGGGTGTTAATTTTTTATCCTGCTACATTGCCAAATTCATTTATTAAGTCTAGTAATTTTTGATAGAGTCTTTGGGGTGTTCTATGTACAATATCATGCCATCTGCGAATAATGACAGTTCTACTTTTTCTTTTCCAATTTGGATGCCTTTTATTTCTTCTTCTTATCTTATTACTATGGCTAGCAGTTCTAGTACTATGTAGAACAGGAGTGGTATAATTGGGCATCCCTGTCTTGTTCCTGTTCTTAGGGGAAATGGTTTTAGTTTTTGCCCATTGAGTATGATGTTGGCAGTAGGTTTGTCATATAGGGCTTTTATTATATTGAAGAATGAACCCTCTATTCCCACTTTGCTGAGAGGTTTTATCAAGAAAGAGTGTTGGATTTTGAGAAATGCTTTTTCTGCATCAGTTGATATGATTGTGTAATTTTTGCTCTCAATTTGTTTATGTGATATATCACATTTATTGACTTGTGGATATTGTACTATCCTTGCATCCCTGGAATAAATCCCACTTGATCATGGTATATGATCTTTCTAATGTAATGCTGGATCCAATTTGCTGGAATTTTGTTAAGGATTTTAGCATCTATGTTCATCAAGGATATTGGCCTGTAGTTCTCTTTCTTTGTAGTGTCTTTATCTGGTTTGGGAATTAGGGTAATTCTGGTTTCATAGAAAGAGGTTGGAAGTGTGCCTTCCTCTTGGATTTCTTGGAATAGTCTGAGGAGGATAGGTTTTAGTTCTTCTTTGAATTTTTGGTAGAACTGCCCTGTAAAGCCGTCCGGACCAGGGTTTTTGTTTGCTGGAAGATTTTTGACTACTGCTTCAATTTCTTTGGTAGTTATTGGCCTATTCAGGGTTTTATTGTTGTTGGTTTTTGTTTTTTGTTTGTTTGTTTTTAGCAGGATTTCAGGCACCTTTATTCAGGGCAGATACTGTGGTCAGTGGAGCTTCCCTCAGGAATCTTCCCATTACTAAAGGAAGCCAACTCCTACCTAATTCCTAACTATCCGTCCTGCCTACCATGTCCAGTTGCTGTTTACTAGGCTTGAAAACACCCTGCACACAGGTTCCATCTGATTGGCTGGAGTGCAGCAGGCTCTGGGGCTTGCTGGGCTAAACCTGCAGCACATCAAAGGAGTTTCTGCACTGGGCAATTAACAGAGTTAGTTCATTTTATCACAGAAGAAATTTACTCCTTTGTGTTTTCCATATAATTTATAAATAGAAAAAATTATTTAATATTATTATATATTTGCAATACAATCAATCAAATCTGGTGATATAGGAAACAAAAAAATCATAGTGTTCATTAAGCGCAAATCTAACAGTCACTGAAAAAGTCAACTTTTTCACTTTTTTCTATAAAAATCACTTCTCTGTGATAATCACATGGATCTCCTCCAGTTAATACTGGCCTTTGGGCTTAGCATTCCCAACACTACATTTTTGAGTGGCAAGAGTTATCCCTGTCTTCTACCATGAATAATAAAACCATTACTCTGCAGTTTAGGTAAGAAGTAGTTTAAAGAAACAGTATTTCTTTAAAAACTTGAGCCTACCACAAGTCTTTTATTATTTTCTAGTGAAGCAACTGGCATGGTCTCTTTTCCTTTTCTGTTCCTTTTTTCCAATCAGTAATTCAAAGAAAAGATGGAGTAACTGAGTTTTAAAATCCTGCCACATTTTATATGGTAACTATTGCAGATGAACAATGTAGGGTCCTACTGAAGTCTTCAAATCTCATGCAGAACTCTAACTAATGAATGCCTCATTACATTAGGCAATTCTATCATTTTCTATATTTAAAAGTGCTCACACTAAAGTGGCAGTGGTTACTATTCATTACTTCAGCATCTGACCTCAAAGACTTAGACAAAATCATGGTTCAAGTCTGTTTTGGCAACAGAGTAGTGCCAGGTATTTCTGAATAAACAATTTTTAAATGTTCTTAACTATTGGAAAAGTATTACCAACACATTATTTGGTGTTAGTTCATCAATCACACTGGTGAAAATCAAAGAACCCTAAACTCTATAAATGTCTTACTTTACAAAGTCTAACTATAAAGGAATAACTTACTATATGTCTAATAGAAAAAAAATTACACAGCAACTTTTATTAAACAGCAACTACTACAAAAGGAATGATAGAAAAAAATGACTTCACAAAAATACACTAAAAATTTTGACAATTTTATGGAAGAACCACCAAAGTTTTAGTGTTTAATATTTAATAGCAAAACTGACCAAGATCTGAGGTGTGAAGTTATCATGTTCAAAAAATGGGGGGTTGGGGATCACTCTATCAACTAAATATATAGTATGTGATAAGAAGAATGCACGCTTTACAACATAAAACCTGTCTACACATAGTAATTAGTTGCAAAAAGCCATCTGGTCTTCTCTTGGCTTATAAAAACAATGTTGCAGATTCCAGTGTAACTCTTCAACTCTTTTGTGTAGCAGGTATCTTGTTTTCACCTTGCAGTTCTTCCACGCCAGCCTATGTCATGAGGTCTGCAATGTTTTTCTCCAGGTCATCAATTCGACTACTCATGTCATCAATTCTTCCAATGATCTGGTCGGACATGGTCTGAAATTTATCTTTCATCTGTTGCAGGAGTGTCTGCACCACCGAGGTGAGCTACTGCACGGTCTTGGGATCAGTCTCGGCCATCTCCCCGGTTCCCAGCTTGGCCTATTCAGGTTTTTTTTATTCTTCCTGATTGAGTTTTGGAAGCTTTTATTTTTCTAAGAATATGTCCATTTCGTCTAGGTTTCCAGTTTGTTGGAATAGAGATATTCATAGTATTTTATCATAATCCTTAGTATTTATGTGGGTTAATTGTTACTTCACCTCTTTCATTTTTGATTTTGTTTATTTGGTCCTCTCTCTTTGTTTCTTGGTGAGCCTAGCTAGAGGTTCATCAGTCTTGTTTATCCTTTCAAAGAACCAGCTCTTGGTTTCAATCATCTTTTGTATTGTTTCTTTGGTCTCTATGTCACTTATTTTCCCTCTGATCTTTATTATTTCCTTCCTTCTGCCTACTCTGGGCTTTTCTTACTGCCCTCTTTCTAATTCTTTGAGTTGTAGGATTAAGTAATTTATTACCATTTTTTCTTGTTTTTTGAGGAAGGCCTGTAATGCTATAAACTTCCCTCTCAGGACTGCTTTCACTGTGTCCCATAGATTTTGGATTGTTGTGCTTTCATTGCCATTTGTTACCAGGATGCTTTTTATTTATTCCTTGATCTCTTTGGTAACCCAGTCATTGTTTAATAGCATGCAATTTGGCTTCCAAGTGTTTGGGGGGTTTTTTCATTGTTTTTATTGTAGTTGGTTTCTCATTTTATGCCATTGTGATCTAAGAAGATACTTGATATGATTTCTATCTTCTTGAATTTGAAGAGATTTTCCCTTTTTCCTAATATATGGTCTATCTTTGAAAATGTCCCATGTGCACTTGAGAAGGATGTATACTCTGTAGCTTTGGGATGAATATACAGTCTGAGGATGTAAATAAAGTCCATCTGATCTAGTAGGTCATTTAGGATTAATGTTTCTTTGCTGTGTTTTTTTCTTTGTTTGTTTGGAGGATTTATCCAGTGATGTCAGTGGGGTATTAAAATCCCCTACTATGACTGTCCTGCTGTCAATCTCTCTCTTGATATCTTCCAGAAGTTTTTTTATGTATTCGTGTGCTCCTGTATTGTGTGCATATATGTTTACCAGAGTAATTTCCTCTTATTGAATTGCTTCCTTTAGTATTATGAAGTGGCCTTCCTTATTTCTTGTTATGGCCTTCACTTTGAGGTCTAATTTGTCTGATATAAGTATTGCTACCCCAGCTGTTTTTTTTTCACTTCCATTCACCTGAAAATATTTTTTTCCATCCCTTCACTGTCAGTCTATGTGAGTCCTTTGTTCTGAGGTGGATCTCCTGTAGACAGCAGATATATGGGTCATGTTTTTTTATCCATTCAGCTACCCTGTGTCTTTTGATTGGAGCATTTAGTCCATTTACAATTAAGGTTAATGATAGGTACTTGTTTGTCGCCATTTTTATTTTTTATGCCTGTGTTCCTTCTTCCCTTCCTATTTCTTCTTTCTACAACAGTCCCTTTAGCATTCATTGCATTGTTGGCTTGGTGATAATAAACTCCCTTAGCTCTTTTCTGTCTGTGAAGCTCCTGATTTCACCTTTAATTTTGAATGATAGCCTTGCTGGGTGTAGTATTCTTGGATTCAGTCCTTTGCTTGGCATCACTTTGTATATTTCATTCCATTCCCTTCTGGCCTGATGTGTTTCTGTTGAGAAATCAGTTGATAGTCTAATAGGAAATCCCTTATAGGTAA
Source organism: Plecotus auritus (assembly GCF_963455305.1). Lineage (NCBI taxonomy): Eukaryota > Metazoa > Chordata > Mammalia > Chiroptera > Vespertilionidae > Plecotus > Plecotus auritus. The sequence goes on along the minus strand of NC_137772.1, from coordinate 94,424,191 downwards.
CTCTCTGTCTCTCTCTGGCAGCCTTTAAGATTCTTTGTTGCTGGTGTTTGCCAATTTAATTATCATGTGTCTTGGTGTTGGTCTTTTGTTGTTTGAGACTCTGTGAGCTTCTTGGACTTATGTGAGTTTTTTCTTCCCAACATCAGGGAAGTTTTCTGTCATTATTTCTTCAAACAGGTTTTCTATTCCTTGCTTAGTTTCCTCTCCTTCTGGCACCCCTACAATGCGAATGTTGTTTCGTTTAGTGCTGTCCCAAAGCTTTCTTAGGATCTCCTCCTGCTTTTTAAGTGTTTTTTCCAGTTGCTTCTCTACTTGGGTGTTTTTTCCTACCTTGTCTTCTAGTTCACTGATATGGTCCTCAGCTTCTTCTAGTCTACTGTTGATGCTTTCTATTGTGTTCTTTATTGCAGCTATGTCATTCTTCATTTCTTCTTGGTTCTTTATTTCCTCTTGATTCTTACACATGTCTTTGAATTTGTCTTCCATCCTTTTCAGTGTCCTTATGACCATTGCTCTGAATTCTTTCTCTGACAAATTGCTTGCCTCCATTTCGTTTACTTCCTTTTCTGGTGAGGCCTCCTTTTTTTTTGTATGGGGGCTGTTTTGTTTGTTTTTTGTCTCCCCATTTTTGCTCCTCTCAGGGAGTCTAGTTATGTGGCTCACTCTCTACCACATTGACCAAAAGGCACAAAATGCAACTCAAGAAGACACAACACAGAGGGAATAAAACATGAATGTATCATGACACCTGTAACTCCAAATAAAGCTGACCACCAGAGAAAAGAGAATTAGGGGAGAGAAAAGAGTGCAAAAATGATATTGAGAAAAGTAAAAGAGGTAAGAGATAAAAGAAATAGAATAAAAATGAAGGAGAAATAATATATATGTACATGGGTAGAACACTCCACAAAACCAACAAATAAACCAAAAAATCCAAACAACAAACATCCAGAAAAAAAAAGAGGGGAGGGAGGGCTGAATGTGAAGAGGCAGAACTTATTTCCAGAAGGTAAGGTAAATGAATTGAATGAGTGGGAGAATTGCCATGATTCACTATAGAGGAGGTAGAAAGAGAATGAGTGTATAAGAAGAAAAGTAAAAAACAAAATACTCAATAAAATAATACGTATAGAGGGAGAAACCAAGATGGCGGCATAGGTAAGCACCTAAACTGCTGCCTCACACAACAATTTCAAAACTGCAACCAAAAGACAGAACGGACACCAACCAGAACCACAGGAAAGCTGGCTGAGTGGAAATTCTACAACTAGAAGGAAAGAGAAGAGCTCACTGAGAATTGGAGGAACGGTAAAGGGTTGAGGTACAGCAAAGGGTTTTTGTGCATGCAGAGAGGAAGGGCGGCTGAGTGCCTGGCTGACTTTCTCTGGCGGAGGTGGAAGGAAGCCCCCGACTGCACTGAACCCCAGTTCCGACTGCACTGGAACCCAGTTCCAGGCGAAAACCCATGGACCCAGGCTCATACAGGGGGGAGTCTGGACTGTCACGTAGAGAGAAAGGCACCTGGAGACTTGGAGACCCAGGGGAGACCCAGGGGAGCCCGGGTGGGCAGGGGTCTGGAGGCGTGCACACCAGTGCGCACAAAGACTGCGGAGGTTGCCACAGGCTTTCCCTAGCAGAAGGGAGTCGGAAGCTCCTGACTGCACTGAACCCCAGTTCTGACTGCACTGAACCCCAGTTCCAGGCGAGCCCCTGGGGACCCACACTCTTACGGGGAGAATCTGAACTCTCGGGCAGAGACTTGGGAGCCGGGGAAAGCAGAGGTCTGGAGGTGTGTGCGCAAGGGCAGGGCTGATGGGAAGCCAAGACTGTCTGCTCTACCCTGAGACTCCACCCCATCCAAGCTGAGCACAGAGGCTTTTGCAATTTGGCAAGTCTAACCCTATAAGGCTGTCTCCAGCACCGAACTTCTCCCAGCGTAGACACAGCTGATCCTCACAGCCAACTGGCTAGGAGGTCAATTCCTCCCAGTGATTCCAACAACAATCAAGACTTAACTACAACAAGGCTGTACACACAGTCCACAAAGGGGTGCATCAAGAGTGTCCACCTAAGGTTAACTGGGGAGGTTGACCCACTGGGCCATATAGAAAACCTAGCACACAAAGCTACTCTACCAACTCAGGGAAGCAGTGAAAATGTGGTGACAAAGAAACAGATTCACAAATGAAAGAAATGGAGGAAAACAAACGACTGGATATAGAATTCAAAACCAGAGTTATAAGGCTTTTCAAGAATATCCTAGAAAAGGCCGATAAATATAACGAGACCCTTGAAGATATGAAAAAGGACCAACTAGAAATTAAACATACACTGACTGAAATAAAAAATATTATACAGAGACCCAACAACAGACTAGAGAAACGCAAGAATCAAGTCAAAGAATTGAAATACAAAGAAGCAAAACACACTCAACCGAAAAAGCAAAAAGAAAAAAAAATCCAAAAAGTTGAAGATAGTGTAAGAAGCCTCTGGGACAACTTCAAGCATACCAACATCAGAATTATGGGGGTGCCAGAAGAAGAGAGAGAGCAAGATACTGAAAACCTATTTGAAGAAATAATGACTGAAAACTTCCTCCACCTGGTGAAAGAAATAGACTTACAAGTCCAGGAAGCATAGAGAACCCCAAACAAAAGGAATCCAAAGAGGATCACACCAAGACACATCATAATTAAAATGCCAAGAGCAAAAGACAAAGAGAGAATATTAAAAGCAGCAAGAGAAAAACAGTTAATTACCTACAAGGGAGCACCCATACGATTGTCAGCTGATTTCTCAACAGAAACCATGCAGGCCCGACGGGAGTGGCAAGAAATTTTCAAAGTGATGAATAGCAAGAACCTACAACCAGGATTACTATACCCAGCAAAGCTATCATTCAGAGTTGAAGGGCCGATAAAGAGCTTCACAGATAAGAAAAAGCTAAAGGAGTTCATCACCACCATGGGGAGCTATGGGGGGAAAAAGGAGAAACAATTGTAATAATCTGAATAAAGATTTATTTAAAAAAATAAAATAAAAATAATACGTATATTAAGTATATATATAAATATATATGACCAAAAAAATCCCCTTTCTTTAATCTATTCATCTATTTTTGGAAAAAGAAGAATAGAGTAGAGAGCACATAGGCCTGAGTTTGGTGAGTGAAACTAATTAAGCTATTAGTAGAAGAAGGGAGCAAGTGAGGAGAGGAACAATAAAAGCATAAAATAAAAACAAACAAAAAATCCAACAAGCAACAGCAGTGAGAAAAGAAAAAAATCGGCTAGCAAAGAAAAAGAAAAGAGTAGGTTCCATGGACTTGGAGCAGGGGAGAGGAAATTAGATATATAAGTAAGCCAACAGAGACTACTATAATAGTAATGCATCAATAAAGCAGATAAAGAAGATTAATTTTTAACAAGGAGTAAAAAGAAAGGAGAGAGAAAAAGTAAAGCAGGAACATGAGAAGGGAAACAGGATGAAAAAGGAAGAAGTGGGGAAGAAAAGGTTGGCAAAAAGGAAAATATGAGATAAAGTAAAATAATGATAAAAAATAAAAATAGCATGTAGAACACTAATCCCCCCCCAAAAAAAATAAAAGGTCAAAATAATAATAATAATAAATAAAAATTATATTAAAATAAAATAAAGGAAAAAGAAAAATATTTTTAATTTCTTAAGTAAAAGATAAAAAATAAAAGTGAAGTAGTGAAGTTTGTTTGCTTCAGCTTGGTTTTAATGTCCCATGGGGGCTGGTTTAAGACCTCTCTCTACTGTCCTGTATGCCATGTCTCAGTTTCCTGTTAGGTAGTCAGCACCGTGTTGAAGTTCCCAGCGATCCATACCTCTTCTGTGTCAGACTCCACAACCTTGGTTTCAGGCAGGTGGGATCAATCTGCCTGCTTTGTTTTTCTGCCTGCTTTTAGTTGTATTTACATAAGTGTCTATTTCTGACACAGGCTCTAGGTGGCAGTGTTTCTGTATTAGTTTCTGGGACCAAATGGCCCCTCAACCCAGTCCCCGTGGGCTCCCTGGGGTATTCAGAATTCTTGTTTCCCTGTGGATCTCATGGCTGGGTGTGGCTGCACTGCTAGGAGGAGCCCAGTCTCCAGGAGAAAAATGGCTGTTCAGGGTTGGAGGGATCGGACTGTCCCAGATCTGGCTTTCTAGTCATCTCTCCCTATTTTGCTCCCCAGCTTCCACAAAACCACCTTCCCCTGCACTGCAGCCTTAGTGAGTGTTTGTAATGGAAAGATCCTATGTACTGGGTTTAGTGAGTAAAAGCAAGGAAATTATAAAGACAGGGCAACCACGCCGCTGCACGTCTCTCTGGGCACAGCCTCTCAAGGCTGTGGACTTAGATCTAGAGTCCCCCACTGCCAGAAGCTCTGTGGACCCCCTTCCACAGTTGAGTACTACACTGTCCCCAAGGGACATGGACTTGTTGCAGCGCAGTTTCCTTCTGACCCTCTAGTCCCAGTTGCGTGAGTTTCTCTCTCCAGCCCAGATCCCTGATCCTACTATTCTCCAGGCACCCCCCATCCTTTCTGTCCATGGACTATCTCACCAGCTGTATTTAATTCACCAATTCTGGGTGGATATTATTCGATTCAGCTGTTCCTTCTGTCTGCTCCATGAGAAGGCACCAGACCCATCCACCTATTTGGCTGCCATTTTGTCTCCCCCTGGACAAACTTTTTAGGAGCCTGCGGCCAGGGAGGCTGGAGTCTCAGTGTTCTTGGGTTCGTAGCCAAGGCAGTAAGTCCCTGGCCAGTGTGGCTGTATGGTCCCAGGTGGTGTCTGAGGTTTCTCCTTCCAGATGGCATGGTCTCTGCAGCAGAGCCAACCACCCCGGGAGAGATTGCAGCTGCAGCAGAGGCTGCCCAGATAAGGGAGCCTGGTCCACCAGCCCCCAACAGTCCTGTGGAATATAACTGTCACACACACACACACACACACACACACACACACACACACCACATCCACGCACTCCCATTTCGCTCTCCCACTCACTCACACTTTTCCCCTCACTGCCGTCCTGTCAGCTGCCATCTTTGATCCAGTATTTTAGAACATTTTTTAATTATTGTGAAGAAGTACAGTGACTTCTCATATACTTCACACCTAGTCTCCCCTATTTTATACTGGTATAGTATATTTTTCACAATTAATGAGCCAATATTGATACATTATTTATTAGTAACTAGAGTCCATACTTTCAAATTTCCTTAGATTTTTCCTAATGTCCTTTTTCTAACCCAGAATCCCATCCAGGATACTAAATTACATTAAGTAGTCAGATATCCTCAGTCTGTTCTTAGATGTGATAGTTTATCAGACTTGACTTGTTTTTAATGACCTTGACAATTTTGAAGATTACTAACAAGTATGTTGTATACACTCTTAATTGACTTTTTTAAAATCTAAGAAAAATATGCAAATTTACCGTACCTTTGTGACACCCACAAGCCAATCAGGAGTGAGTATGCAAATTAACCCAACAAAGATGGTGGGTTAATTTGCATATGCAGGCGCTGAGTGGCTGGGGGTGGGATGCTTGCATCATCACCGTGGCGACGACACAGGTGTTCCGCACTGCCCCAGCCACACTGGGCCTCTAGGCAGAGTGGGGAGGTGGAAAGGTGGCTCTGGGCCAGATGAAGGCAAAAAGGCGGCTCCAGCCAGAGCAAAGGCGGTGCTGGCAGCCAAGGGAAGGAAGGCCCATTCTTGCACAAATCTTCATGCATCGGTCCTCTAGTTTAGCTATAATTCATATACATAAAATTTATCTTTTTGAAGAGTGCAATTCAGTGGTTTTTAACACATTCAGAAAGATATACAACTGTCACCACTATCTAATTCCAAAACATTTTCATCATCCTAAAAAATAAAAATTCAGATTGGAAGATGGCGAATGGCAGGAAGGTAGGGGGAGGGAGAGAGTGTGAGAGAGTGAGGGAACCATAGAGGAGAGTGTAGACGTGTGTGGTGTGTGTGTGTATGAGCTAGGGACAGTTAGATTCTGCAGGTCCTCCAAGGGGCTGCCAAACCAGGCAGTCTTAGACGGCGGAGCCCCGCGCACAAAGCGGACACTTCTGGGTGGCCAGTGCGGGCACAGAGACCACGCCATCTTGAGAAACAGAGCTGCTTGAGACTAGGATCCTGGCCTCGGCACTACCCAGTCACATCTCAGATGCAAACCAGGACCCTGCAGCCACTGGGGACAGAGAACTGAGACCATAGCTTCAGACCAACAGACAACAAGAATCCAGACTTCCTGACCACAGATTTCTGTGAGTCAAAGAGCTTATCCCGCTCCCCGCAGGATCACGGATAATGCCATAGTAACTGATAGACCCACCCCTCGCTTGCGCTGCAGTGCCCCTACGGGAATTTGAGCTTGGGAGCGTGCGCAGGGATGCAGCGCCTCTATAGGAATTTGAGTTTGGGAGCCCGCGCACACACAGAGACTGGTATCTTTCCCCGCAACGCAATCGGGCAACCAAACCCAAAGCCCACGCAGGGCGGCAGTGCCACCTGACTTTGATTCTGGGCAAGCACACATGGAAGTCTGTTTTCCGCAGTGCACATGGACGTCTGTTTTTCACAGCGCACACGGAAGTCTGTTTTCCACAGCACACACTGAAGTCTGTTTCCCCGCAGCGCAGGCATGCCACAGTGTTACTGTGCAACCCAGTCCCCCATGGTGACCAGGACCCAGATTCTCCCAGCAAGAGGCAGCACTGAGCAACACTGACTTGACTCTGTTTCTTATCGTGTGCGCCTGGGATCCCTGACACACAGCGCATTCACACTAAGAGCCAGTGACTCCAATTCTTGGTGCATGCGCACACGGGGACCCTGATTCCCAGCGAGAAGCCGCACGAGACAACAGAGACTCTGATACTCAATTCTTGGTGCAGACACAGGGAAACTCTGACTCCTGGCATGCGCTAGGGGACTCATTTTCGGCACACGCCAACAGCGCAGTGCAGGCGGGGTCCCTGATTCTAGGTGTGCACATGAGACCACACTGAACGCTGGTAACACTGACCCTGGGTGAGCCTGGTTCCCACCAACCCACGGCAGCCACATGTCCTAGTGTCAGAGCACTTCAGTGACACTCGGGTGGTGCGAAGCTCCCACGGCACACAGCCCAGGTCCACGCAACTCAAAGTTTGAACCTTCTGGTGATAGTCAGAATGGGGAGACGACACAATCCCCAGAGGAAAGAAAATGAGGAGTCGCCAAGAAAGGAAATTAGTGAAATTGAAGCATGCAACATGACCGAAAAAGAATTCAGAGTAATGGTCATGGAATTCATACATTGGATGGAAGAGAAAAATCAACAACCTATGCAAGAATCAAGAAGAAATGAAAAGTGATATAGCTACAATCAAAAACACCATGGAAAGTTTCAACAGTAGACTAGAAGAAGCAGAGGACCAAATTAGTAAGTTAGAAGATCATGTACAGAAACAAGCCAAATCTGAAGAGCAACTGAAGAAAAAAAATTAAAAAGCAGGAGGAAAGCCTAAGGGAGCTTTGGAACAACATGAAACGAAGTAACATATGTATAATAGGGCTGCCAGAGGACAAGAAGAGCAGCAAGGATTAGAAAATCTATTTAAAGAAATAATGACAGAAAACTTCCCAGATATGGGGAAGAAAAAAGTTACACAAGTACAGAGAATCCCAAGCAGGATCAATCCCAAAAGACACACACCAAGACACGTCATAATTTAAATGGCAAATGTTAACGAAAAAAGAGAATCTTAAAGGTGGCAAGAGAGAGACAGAGGGTTACCTACAAAGGATACCCCATCAGATTATCAAATGATTTCTCAACAGAAACACATCAAGCTAGAATGGAATGGAAGGAGGTATACAAAGTGTTGCAAAGCAAAGGAGTGAATCTAAGAATACTCTATCCAGCAAGACTATCAATCAAAATTGAAGGGGAAATCAGGAGCTTCGCAGACAAAAAAAGGCTAAGGGAGTTTATCACTACCAAACCAGCAATGCAAGAAATGCTAAAAGGAATACTGTAAAAAGAATAAATAAAAAGGTAATAAGGAACACAGACACAAAAATAGATATGACTACAAACAAGTACCTTTCAGTAATAACTTTAAACGTAAACAGATTAAATGCTCCAATCAAAAGACATCGAGTGGCTGAATGAATAAAAAAAACACAACCCATATATATGATGTCTACAAGAGACCCACCTCAGAACAAGGGACTCACACAGATTGAAAGTGAAGGGATGGAAAAATATCTTTCAGGCAAATGGAAATGAAAAAAAGGCTGGGGTAGCAATACTTATATCTGACAAAATAGACCTCAAAGTGAAGGCCATAACAAGAGATAGGGAAGGCCACTTCATAATACTAAAGGGATCGATACAACAACAGAATATAACCCTGATAAACATATATGCACCCAATGCAGGAGCGCCCAAATATATAACAAAACTGGAAGATATCAAGGGAGAGATCGACAACAATACAATAATAGTAGGGGACTTTAATACACCACTGACATCACTGGATAAATCCTCTAGACAAAAAAATCAGCAAAGACACAGCAATCCTAAATGACTCACTAGATCAGATGGACTTAACTGACATCCTCAGAACATTGCATCCCAAAGCCAAGGAATATACGTTCTTCTCAAGTACACATGGGACATTTTCAAAAATAGACCACATATTGGGTCACAAGCAAAGTCTCCCCAAATTCAAGAGGATTGAAATCATACCAAGCATCTTCTCAGACCACAATGTCATAAAATTAGAAAAACACTACAATAAAAACAATCCAAAAATCTCAAACACTTGGAAGCTGAATAGCATACTATTAAATAATGACTGGCTTACCAATGAGATCAAAAAAGAAATTAAAAGCATCCTGGAAACTAATGACAACAAAAACACAACAATCCAAAATCTATGGGACATAATGAAAGCAGTCCTGAGAGGGAAGTTCATAGCTCTACAGGCCTACCTCAAAAAGCTAGAAAAAATGGTAGTAAATCATCTAACTCTACAACTCAAATAATTAGAAAGAGAGCAACAAGAAAAACCCAGAGTGAGCAGAAGGAAGGAGATAATAAAGAACTGAGCAGAAATAAATGACATAAAGACAAAAAAAAAATACAAAAGATCAATGAAACCAAGAGCTGGTTCTTTGAAAGGATAAACAAGATTGATGAACCTCTAGCCAGGCTCACCAAGAAGCAAAGAGAGAGGTCCCAAATAAACAAAACCAGAAATGAGATAGGCGAAATAACAACAGACCCCACAGAAATACAAAGGATTGTTAAAAAATACTATGAACAACTCTACTCCAACAAACTAGACAACCTGGAGGAAATGGACATATTCCTAGAAAAAGATAACCTTCCAAAACTCAATCAGGAAGATTCTAAAAATCTCAATAGGTCGATAACTATGGATGAAATTGAAGCAGTCATCAAAAAACTTCCAGAAAACAAAAGCCCAGGGCCAGATGACTTCACAGGGGAGTTATACCAAACATTCAAGGAAGAACTAAAACCTATCCTCCTCAGACTACTCCAAAAAATTCAAGAGGAAGGAACACTTCCAAGCTCCTTCTATGAAGCCAGCATCACCCTAATACCAAAACCAGATAAAGACAACACAATGAAAGAGAATTATAGGCCAATATCCCTCATGAACATAGATGCCAAAATCCTTAACAAAATTCTAGCAAATCAGATCCAGCACTACATCAGAAAGATCATACACCATGACCAAGTAGGATTTATACCAGGGATGCAAGGATGGTACAATATCCGCAAATCAATAAACATGATACATCACATAAAGAAATTGAGAGATAAAAATCACATAATCATTTCAATTGACGTAGAAAAAGTATTTGACAAATTCCAACACCCCTTCTTGATAAAAACTCTCAGCAAAGTGGGAATAGAAGGATCATACCTCAACATAATAAAAGACATAAATGAAAAACCCACAGCCAACATCATACTCAATGTGAAAAACTAAAACCATTTCCCCTAAGAACAGTAACAAGACAGGGATGCCCACTCTCCCCACTCCTGTTCAACATAGTACTAGAAGTACTAGCCATTGCGATTAGACAAGAAGAAGAAATAAAAGGCATCCATATTGGAAACGAAGAAGTAAAACTGTCCTTATTCGCAGATGACATGATATTGTACATAGAAAACCCTAAAGACCCCATTAAAAAATTCTTAGACTTAATAAATGAATTTGGCAATGTAGCAGGATACAAAATTAATGCCAAGAAATCTATGGCATTTCTTTACACCAATAGTGAACTTACAGAAAGTGAGACTAAAAAAGCAATCCCATTTACCATCGCATCAAAAAAATTAAGATACCTAGGAATAAACTTAACTAAGGAGGTAAAAGACCTATATGTGAAGAACTACATGACACTGAAAAAAGAGATAGAGGAAGACATAAACAGATGGAAGAACATACCATGTTCATGGATTGGTAGAATCAACATCATCAAAATGTCCATACTACCCAAAGCAATCTACAGATTCAATGCAATTCCCATTAAAATACCAATGGCATATTTCAGAGACCTAGGAAGAAGTGTCCAAAAAATCATCTGGAATTTTAAAAAGACCCCAAATAGGTGCAGCAATCCTGAGAAAGAAGAACAAAGTAGGTGGGATCTCAATACCAGATTTCAAGCTGTACCACAAAGCCACTGTTCTCAAAACAGCCTGGTACTGGCACAAGAACCGACATATAGATCAATGGAATAGAATAGAGAATCCAGATATCGACCCAAACCACTATGCACAATTAATACTTGACAACGGAGGAATGAATATAAAATAGAATCAAGACAGTCTCTTCAACAAATGGTGTGGGAAAATTGGACAGATAACATGCAAAAAAATGAAACTAGACCACCAACTTACACCATACACAAAAATAATCTCAAAATGGATAAAGGACTAAAACATAAGATGGGAAACCATAAAAATACTAGAGGAATCCACAGGCAGCAAAATCTCAGACATATGCCGAAGGAACTTCTTCACCAATACTGCTCCTAGGGCAATGGAAACTAAAAAGAAAATAAACAAATGGGACTAAATCAAAATAAAAAGCTTTTGCACAGCAAAAGAAACCATCAAAAAAAACAATAAGAAACCCCACTGTATGGGAGAACATATTTGCAAATGTTATCACTGATAAAGGTTTAATCCCCAACATCTACAAGCAACTTATACAACTTAATAAAAGGAAGATAAATGATCCAATAAAAAAAAATGGGCAATGGACCTAAATAGAATCTTTTCGAAAGAAGACAGAAGGAAGGCCAAGAGACACATGAAAACATGCTCAAAGTCACTAATTATCCTAGAGATGCAAATCAAAACAACAGTGCGGTACCATCTCACACCTGTCAGAATGGCAATCATCAACAAATCAACAAACGACAAGTGCTGGTGAGGATGTGGAGAAAAAAGGAACCCTCGTGCACTGCTAGTAGGAATGCAGACTGATGCAGCCACTGTGGAGAACAGTATGGAGTTTCCTCAAAAAATTGAAAATGGAACTCCCATTTGACCCAGTAATCCCACTCCTAGGATTATATCCCAAGAAACTAGAAACACCAATCAGAAAGGATATATGCACCCCTATGTTCATAGCAGCACAATTCAACATAGCTAAGATTTGGAAACAGCCTAAATGCCCATGAGCAGATGAGTGGATTAGAAAACTATGGTACATATACACAATGGAATACTATGTTGCTATAAAAAAGAAGGAATTCTTACCACTTGCAGCAGCATTGATGGACCTGGAGAGCATTATTTTAAGTGAAATAAGCCAGGCAATGAAAGAAAAATACCACATGATCTCACTCATTTATGGAAAATAAAGAACATTATAACCTGATGAATAAAAAGATAGATACAGACGCAGTAAAGCACTGAACAGACTGTCAAAATACAGCGGGAAGGCTGGGGAGTGTTGGGGAGAGGGGGAAAGAGATCAACCAACGGACTTGTATGTGTGCATATAAGCACACCAATGGACACAAGACACTGGAGGGGGGGGATGAGGGCATGCGACAGGGGGTAGGGGAGGCTGGGGGAAGGTCAATGGGGAAAAAAAGGAGATATATGTACTAATATATGTAATACTTTAAACAATAAAAAAAGAAAAATAAATAATAAAAAAATAAATAATAAATTAAAAATAAAAATAAAAATAAAAATCCAGTACCCATTAGCAGCCATTTCCCATTTCCCCATACCCCCAACAACTGCCAACCACTAATCTATTTTTCTATTGCTACAGATTTGCTTATTTTGGTATTCATATAAATAGAATCATAATATATGGTCTTTTGTGTCTGATTTCTTTCATGTAACATAAGGTATTCATTCATGTTGCAGCATATATCAGTATTTAATTCCTTTTTGTAGATGCATTGTATTTCAATGAATGAATATAAAACATTTTATTTATCTCTTTATCATGAACATTTGGATTGTTTCCACTTTTTAGCTTATGAATAACGCTACTATGAAAATTCATATATGAGTTCTTGTGTGGATAAGTGCTTTTACTTCTCTTGGGTATATATCTAGGAGTGGAGTCACTGGGTTGTATATAGTAACTCTATGTTACTACATAGTAACTACAAAACTGTTTTTTCTAAAGCAGCTACAACATTCCCAACTTCTACACATCGTTGTCACACTTGTCTGGTTATTTAATTTTTACCTTTCTATGGGGTATTCGGTGGCATTGATTGTAGTTTTGATTTGCATTTTTCTAATGTCAAATGATGTTAAATATCTTTGACATGCTTATTGACCAATTGTATGCTTTTTTGGAGAAATATTTATTCAAGTGTATTGACCATTTTTTAATTGAGCTATCTGTCTTTTTATTGTTAAATCATAACAGTGCTTTGTATATTCTAGCTACACCTTTATCATATGGATTATTTGCAAATATTTTTCTATTATGTGAGTTTATTTTCACTTTCTTGATAGTGTCCTTTATGATCAAAGTTGTTTTTTTTTTGATGAAATTTAACTTACCTATGTTTTCTTAGTTTGCTTGTGATTTGGTTGCCTTATCTAAGACCATTGTCTAATCCAAGGACAAAGATTTGCATCTGTTTTTTTCTAAGAGTTTTATACTTTTGGCTATCACATTTGTGCTTTTTAATATTGTGATTAGACATTAAAATTTACAATAAGGAACCAAGCTATATTAAATATGAACAACCACAACAATGTGAATAGAAAGGTATGTATTACAGGTCCTGCTGTACCTCAAAATAATCATTTAACACAGAGAATTAAGGGAGCACTTCACCTTTATGATCCTGTTTTTCTTACTTATAACCTGGGGTAATGAAATATGGTCTCTAAGGGAAATATCAGCTCTAATAATCTGTAAAGTAATAAAGTCAGGTGGAACAAGGCATATTCTTTTTAGAAGAAAATATTAAATATTAAATTACACATAAAAATCATGTTAATGGATATATCCATTAAGTCATGTCAGCAAGATTTCTTCAATTGATGTTCATACTTGCTGAGAACCAAAGGTATAAAGTATTCAGGAAATACCACAAAAAATAAGACAAAAATCCAAGTCTCTGGTTTGGGAGTATTTATCCAGACATTTGGGGTATTGATACTTTTTTAGTTAATTTTTTTATATAGTACAACTTTATTCTTTCACATGTAGATATCCAGTTGTTCCAGTGCCATTTGTTGAAAAAGACTATTGTTTCCCCCATTGAATTAACACCTTTGTCAAAAATCAATTGACCATACAAGTAATCTCTGACAAAGGAGACAAGACTATATAATGGGGTAAAGACAGTCTCTTTGATAAATGGTATTGGAAAAACTGGACAGATACATACAAAAAGAAATGGAACTAGATCACTTTCTCCTACCATATCTATACTAATAAAAGTGTAATCTGCTAATTAGACCAGGAGACCTTGTGGACATCCTTCCAGACAAAGCCATGGTGGCGGGGCCAAGGTAGAGGCAGTTAGGGACAATCAGGCCAGCAGGGGAGGGCAGTTGGGGGTGAGCAGGCTGGCAGGGGGGCTGTTGGGGCAATCAGGCCAGGAGGGGGGGCAGTTGGGGGCAATCAGGCAAGCAGGGGAGGTCAGGTTGGAGTTGGGGACAAGTAGGCCGGCAGGCAGAGTGGTAAGGGGCAATCAGGCAGGCAGGCAGATGAGCTGTTAGGAGCCAGCGGTCCCAGATTGTGAGAGGGATGTCTGTTGCCAGTTTAGGCCCGATCCCTGCAGTCGGACATCCCCCAAGGGGTCCCAGATTGGAGAGGGTGCAAGCAGGCTGAGGGACACTGCCCCCCTTCATCCATGAATTTCATGCACTGGGCCACTAGTATAAAAATAAACTCAAGCCAAAACCGGTTTGGCTCAGTGGATAGAGCGTCGGCCTGCAGACTCAAGGGTCCCAGGTTCGATTCCGGTTAAAGGCATGTACCTTGGTTGCGGGCACATCCCCAGTAGGGGGAGTGCAAGAGGCAGCTGATCCATGTTTCTCTCTCATCGATGTTTCTAACTCTCTATCCCTCTCCCTTCCTCTCTTCCTCTGTGTAAAAAATCAATAAAATATATTAAAAAAAAAAAAAAAACTCAAAATAGATTAAAGATTTACATGTGAGACCATAAAACTCCTAAGATAAAACATAGGCAGTAAACTCCTTGACATTGTTCTTAGTAATATTTTGGGAGGATATGTCTCCTCAAACAAGGGAAGCAAACAGACAAAAATAAACAAATGAGACTACATCAAACTAAAAAGATTTTGTGCAGTGAAGGAAACTATCAACAAAATAAAAAGACAATCTACTGAATGGAAGAAGATATGTGCCAAGGATACATCCAATAAGAGATTAATATTCAAAATACATAAGAAACTCATACAACTTAACACAAAAAAAAAATCTGATTAAAAAGGGGCAGAGGACATGAGTATACATTTCTTAAAAAAAGACATACAGATGGTCAACAGGCATCTGAAAAGATGTTCAATATCACTAATCATCAGATAAGTACAAATAAAACCACAATGAGATATCACCTCACACTTGTTGCTTTATCAATAAGTCAACAAACAAGTATTGGTGAGGATCTGGAGAAAAGGGAACCCTTGTACACTGTTGATGGGATTGTAAATTTGGTGCAGCCACTATGTGAATGATATGAAGTTTCCTCAAAAAAAAAATATTAAAAAGAGAATTACCATATGACCCAACAATTCTACTTCTGGATATTTATGTGAAGAAATCCAAAACACTAATTCAAAAAGATATATGAACCTCTATGTTCATTGCAACATTATTTACAGTAGTCCATATATGGCAGCAAGCTAAGTGTCCATCGATAGATTAATGAATAAAGAAATGTACATATATTCAATGGAATATGATTCAGCCATTAAAAGAATGAAAGCCTACCATTTATGACAAGGATGGATGTAGAGGGTATTATGCTAAGTGAAATAAGCCAGACAGAAAAACACAAATGCCATATAATTTCACTTACATATAGAATCTAAAAGAATAAAATTAATGAACAAACAAAACAGAAACAAAGTCATAGGTACAGAGAAAAAAATTAATGGTTGCCAGATGGGAGGGTGTTGAGGGATGGGTGAAAAAGGTGAAATGGATTAAGAAGTACACATTTCCAGTTCTAAAAACAGTCATGGGATGTAGAGTACAGCATAGGAAATATAGTCAGTAATATTGTAATAACTGTGTATGGTGTCAACTGGGTACTAGACTTATTGGAGTGATAACTTCATATCCATGCATAAAAATGTCTAATCACTATGCTGAGTGCCTGAAACTAATATAATCTTATATATCAACTATAAGTGAAAAATAAATTTTAATATACACTAATCCTATCTAATAAAAGAGTAATATGCAAATTGACCATCACTCCAAGACACAAGATGGCTGCCCCAATGTGGTCAAAGATGGCTGCCCCCATGTGGACACAAGATGGCCACCACAAGATGGCCTGCAGGGGAGGGCAGTTGTGGGCAGTTAGGGATGACTGGGCCAGCAGAGGAGGGCAGTTGGGGGGACCAGGACCACAGGGGAGGGCATTTGGGGGGGCAGGCCTGCAGGGGAGGGCAGTTGGGGGAGACCAGGCCAGCAGGGGAGGGCAGTTGCGGGGGAACAGGCTGGCAGAGGAGGGCAGTTGGGGGTGGAGGAACCAGGCCTACAGGCGAGGGCAGTTAGGGGTGACCAGGCCTGTAGGGGAGGGCAGTTAGAGGCAATCAGGCCGGCCGGGGAGCAGTTAGGCATCAATCAGGCTGGTAGGGGAGCGGTTAGGGGCAATCAGGCAGAGGCAGGCAAGTGGTTGGGAGCCAGCAGTCCTGGATTGTGAGAGGAATTGGGCCTAAACGGGCAGTCGGACATCCCTTGAGGGGTCCCAGATTGGAGAGGGTGCAGGCTGGGCTGAGGGACACACACCCCCGTGCATGAATATCATGCACCTGGCCTCTAGTAATAATATAAAATGAGATAAATAAATAAGGTTTTTAATAATTGATCATAAATATTTGTATTTATTTCTAGACTCTTAATTCTCTTACACTGACCTATATGTCTATTATATGACCATATAATCTTGATTACTATAGCTTTGTATTAATTTTCTAAATTAGAAAGTGTGAATGCTCTTTGTTCTTTTTTAAGATTATTTTGGCTATTCTGAGTCCCTTGTATTTCTGTGTAAATTGTAGGATTAGTTTGTGATAACTTCAAAAACAAAAACAAAAACAGCAAAGGTAAGAATTGCATTGAAACTGTATATCAATTTGGAAAAAAAATGCCATCCTAAAAATTTTATGTCTTCAATCTTTAAAGTTGGGATAGCATTTCATTATTTAGGCCTTACTTAATTTATTACAACAATGTTTTATAGCTTTATGTGTACAGATCTTATACTTCCTTTGAAAAATTTATTCCTAAGTATTTTATTATTTTCTATTCCCTTTTAAATTGTTTTATTAATTTATTTTTAGATTGTTCATTACTAGTGTGTAGAAATACAATTGATTTTGTGTATTCATCTTGCATCATATGTATTTGCTGAGCTGCTTTATTATCTCTAATAATCTTTTGTAGCTTTCTTTGGGTTTTCAATGTATGAAGTCAAACAATTTATAATTGAGATCATTTTAATTATTCCCTCTCAATCTAGGCACCAGATTTCTTTTCCTTTTTTTTTCCTCTCTCTCTTTTTTAACTAATTACCTTGGCTAGAACTTCCAGGATAATGTTAAATAAAAGTAGCAAGAACAGATATTCTTGTCTTATTCTTGATCTTATGGGAAAGCTTCCAATCTTTCACTACTAGGCTTAATGTTGGCTTTGGGTTTTTTATAGATGCTCTTTATCAGGTTATGTAAATTCCCTTCTATTCCTAGTTTGCTGAGTGTTTTTATAATGATTGATATATTTTGTCAAAGGCTTTTTATGTGTCTATTTAGATGATCATATAATTTTTTTTACTTTATTCTATTAATATATTGTATTATGTTGATTAATAGATTTTCATATGTTGAACCAACCTGGGATTCCTAGGAGACATTGCACCTGGTAATAGTGTATAACCCTTTGGTTTGCAATTTTTGAAAATTTTTTGCATTTATCTTCATAAAGTATACTAGTCTATAGTTTTCTTGCGATGTCTTTCTGTGACTTTTAGTATCAGGGTAATATTGGCTTCATGGAATGATTACAGAAATGTTTCCTCCTTTTTCAGGGGGAAGTGTGCTTGCAAATAATTGGTGTTAATAAGCTAGAATTCACCAGTGAAACCATTTGAGCCTAGACTTTTCTTTGTGGGAAGTTTTCTGATTACTAATGCAAACTATTTGCTAGAGATCTGTTCAGATTTTTTATTTCATACTGAGTCCATGTCAGTAATTTGTTTCTTTCTAAGAATTTGTCCAATTTATTTAGGTTATATAACTTGTTGGCATACAATTGTTCATAGTATTCTCATATAATCTTTTATTCTGTGATTGATAGTAATGTATCTTCTTTCATTCTTGATTTTAGTAATTTTAGTCTTCTCTCTCTTTTTCTTGGTCAGCATAGACAGAAGTTCATAAATTTTGTTGACCTTTCAAAAAAACCAATTTTTGGTTTGTTGATTTTCTCTATTGTCTTTCTAGTCTCTATTTCTATTATTTCCACTTTAGTATTTATTTCCTCCTTCTTGCTTTGAGTTTAGTTTCATCTTATTTACTAGTTTCTTTAAAAATTAAACTATTTTGCCTGCCCTGTGTGGTTCAGTGGATTGTGCATTGTCCCATGCACCAGGAGGTCACAGTTTGATTCCCAGTCAGGGCACATGCCCTGGTTGCGGGCTTGAGCCCCACTATGGGGTGTGCAGGAGGCAGCCCATTGTTTTTTTCTCATGGATATTTCTATCTCTCTCTCCTTCTTGCGGCTTCTCTCAAAAAAAAAATAATAATAATAAATATTTTTTTTAAATTAGACTTTTCAATTAAGGTATTGTTTTGAGATCTTTCTTCTTTTTTAATATAGGCATTTACAACTATAAATTTTTCTTTAAGCACTGCTCTAGCTGTGTCCCATAAGTTTTGGTATGTTTTACCCTCCTTTTTATTTATTACAAAGTATTTTCTAATTTCCTTTCTGATTTCTTATTTTACCAATTGGCTATCTTGTTTAACATTTCCTCAAATTTGGAAAGTTTGTGGACATTATTTCTTTTTTTTTTCTTTATTGATTAAGGTATTACATATGTGCCCTCCCCCTCCCACCCCATTGCCCTCTCTACCCCCCTACTCCTGCCCTCACACCCCTGGTGTCTGTGTCCATTGGTTAGGCTTATATGCTAAGCCATTATTTCTTTGTAATAATAATATTCTTTCTGTCCCTTTCTTCCTCTTTTGCTATTTTGGGACTCCCAGTATATGTATGTTGGTACTTTTAAGAGTGTCCCACAGGTATCTGAGGTTCTATTCAACTTTCATAGATCTTTTTACTTCTCTTCATACTAAATAATCTCAATTGACTTATCTTCAAGGTCTTTGATTCTTCTGCTTACTCAACTTTACTGCTGAGACCCTCTTGTGAATATTTTATTTCATTTATTGTAATTTTCAACTCAATAATTTCTATGTGGCTCTTTTTAATAATTTCTATCTCTTTTTTGATATTTTCTATTTGTTGAGATGTCATTTGCCTATATTCCTTTAGTTCCTTAAATATATATAAAATAAATTTATTTAAAGTCTTCTTCAGCATGTGGAGAGAGGGAATAATGGCGGCGGAATAGACAGACGTGTTCTGAGCCTTGTCCCGGAGCAGAAAGAAAGAACAGCTGAGGGTCGCACAAGGAGTGTTTGTTGGCTGGTTGGGAGACAGCTGAATTCCAGAAGGAGGTGGGGGACTGCTGAACGGGGTTCCCCTGACCTGGCAGCACCAACTGCGGCTGGGTCCCCTCCCGGAGCTGCGGGCTTGGACGCGGAGTCTGCGCCATCTTGATCTGGAAAGTGGAGCTTATCTGAAGCCTGAGAGTCCACAACTGCGGCACCCCAGGAACAGCTGCGAGCCCCAGAACAACGCTCCCCAACTGGCGCAAGCACACGGGTTCAGAGGAGCTCTACACTCCACCACGGAAAGGTCAGATTTCGCCTGGGATAAGGTGAGGTCTCTGGTCCCAGCGGGAGAGAGGAACGCGCGTTTTGCGGGAGCTGGAGGACCAGGGAAGTCTGTGCCTAGAAAAATCCGTGGCTGTAGGGGCTGGCGTGATCTGTGATTGTGGAAAGGGGTCCTCAGAGCTGCTAAGAGAAGGGCACTCTAAAAAGCAACCCATTTTGATCTGAAGTGCAGGGACACCCTAAGAATTTCAGGCAGTCCAGACTTACGCGCAGCCCGTGCGCTCCCTGGGTGCCTGGGCTTACTCGCAGTCCTGGAGTTCGCACACTTGGGCTTTTTCCTCTTCAAATCCTTGCTTCTGATTACTAAGCCCAATACATAGGATCACCCAGTTGGGGACACCCTGGGAGACTGCAGGGGAAGGTTGTTTTTCTGGAACCTGGGGATCGGAGCGGGGAGTGACCATCAGAGAGTCAGCTCTGAGGCAGCCCACTCCCACAGGCCAGTGGCGAGTGCCACAGGGAAAGAAGGCTCTAACACTGCCTAGAGAGGCCATAGATAGACCCAGAAGTCAATCCAGAAACACTGCCACCCAGGGGCTGAATCACAAATTGACTCTTGTGTAATCAAAAATAAAGGAATACGAGAAATTAAGACACACCGCCTGCTTAAAATCAGGACTGGCTTACAACACCGAAGAGCAGTGGATCGCAGGGAACTGCAATACTGTCTGGACTGAGAAACAGGCGTGCCAAACAGAAAAACAGAGGAAGTGAATGACCTTCACTACTTCACATTTTATTTTTACCTTTTATTTTTTTATTTTTTTTTTATTTTCATTTTTTGCATCTTTTAATCAAGAAACTTTTTTTTCTTTTTTCATCACTTGATTTTACCTTTTTAATGATTACATTTTTATTTTCAATCCGTATTATCACTACTGCTATTTTATCTTTTTTTTTTTTTTAAAGTGTCATTTTATTTTCTCTTCATTTTATTTTGGGATTAGGGTTCAACATTCTATTTTTTATCTTTCCTTTAGCATCGTTTTACTCTATCTCAACTCTACCTTTAGGCCATCACTCTCTTCCTAACCTCCCCCTTTTCAGTGTCCTGTTTGTCTTACCCTTTTACTGCTTTAGATTTTCCCTATTCTTTCTGTTTACCCCTTGTTAAAATTTCACCCTACTTACATATCTAATCTCTAATCCCCTGCTCCAAGTCCACATACACCTCTCCCTTCACTGTCTGAGCTATCCATAAACTTGTCCTTCTCTCTGTCCTTTTGTTGTTGTTTGCTTGAATGTAGATTATATCCAATTTTTATGTTTTTTTTGTGAGATTGTTTTGCTTATTCTTCTTTTGTTTATTTTTTTGTTTGTTTTGTGCTTCAGCTTTCCCTTGCCTCACTCCATATTAGTTGGTGTTGTAGTTTGTACTAATCCCCAGGCACTTGTTGCTGGCATTTGCTGGAATTAGTGATTGTTCTATTGGAGTTTTATCCCCAATATATATAGTCTGTTCCCCTTTCTCTCTTAGTCACTTTCTTGTCTCTCTTACTTTTTTTTTTCTCTTTACTTTTCCTTTTCCCAATTTCATTTTCACACTCCTTTTTTCTTTTTTTCTTTCTTTCTTTCTTTTTTCCTCTTCTTCTTTCTCTCCTATCACCTAATTTGCCTTTCACTGGTGGTCACCTTTATTGGAGGTTATTAATATCGTGAATACATTCCTGTTCAGTGCCTTGTGAGTTGTACCTGGTAGTGCTGTATTTTGTGCCTTTAAATCAACCCAGGAGAGAGAGAACTACATAACCAGACACCCAGAGAAGAGAGACCATGGGGAGACAAAGAAGCAGCCCACATATGAAAGAAAAGCAGGCATCACCAGAAAAGGAAGTAAACGAAATGGAGGCAAGCAACCTTCCAGAAAAAGAATTCAGAGAAATGGTCATAAGGTGGCTGAAAAGAATGGAAGACAAATTCGACAATATGAGCAAGAACCAAGAGGAAATGAAGAAGAACCAAGAAGAAATGAAAAATGACATCGCTGCTGTAAAGAACTCAATAGAAAGCATCAAGAGTAGACTAGAAGAAGCAGAGGACCGCATCTGTGAGCTAGAAGACAAGATGGAAAAAAATACCCAAGAAAAGCAACTTCTAGAAAAAAAAATTAAAAGGCAGGAGGAGAGTCTAAGGGAACTTTGGGACAACACGAAACAAAACAACATCCGCATAATAGGGGTTCCAGAAGGAAAGGAAGCTGAGCAAGGAATAGAAAACCTCTTTGAAGAAATAATGACAGAAAATTTCCCAGATATAGGGAAGAAAAAACCCACACAAATCCAAGAAGCTCACAGAGTCCCAAGCAAAATGAACCCCAAAAGACCGACGCCAAGGCACATTATAATTAAATTGGCAAACACCAACGACAAAGTAAGAATCTTAAAAGCAGCAAGAGAGAGACAGAAAGTTACATACAAAGGAACCCCCATCAGACTAGCAACTGATTTCTCAACAGAAACTCATCAGGCCAGAAGAGAATGGAATGAAATATACAAAGTCATGCAAAGAAAGGGGCTGAATCCAAGAATACTGTACCCAGCAAGGCTGTCAATCAAAATTGACGGTGAAATCAGGAGCTTCACAGACAAAAAAGGACTAAGGGAATTTATTACCACCAAACCAGCAATGCAAGAAATGCTAAAGGGTCTACTGTAAAAAAAAAAAAGAAAGAAAGAAAGAAAGAAAGAAAGAAAGAAAGAAAGAAAGAAAGAAAGAAAGAAAGAAACAGGAAGCGAAGAAGTAACACAGGGGTAAAGAATAGGAATGGCGACAAATAAGTACCTATCAATAATAACTTTAAATGTAAATGGATTAAATGCCCCAATCAAAAGACATAGGGTAACAGATTGGATAAGAAAACACGACCCATATATCTGCTGTCTACAAGAAACCCACCTCAGAAAAAAAGACGCACACAGACTGAGGGTGAAGGGATGGAAAAAGGTTTTCCAGGCAAATGGAACTGAAAAAAAAGCTGGGGTAGCAATACTTATTTCTGACAAATTAGATCTCAAACTGAAGGACATAACAAGAGATAAGGAAGGCCATTTCATAATACTAAAGGGAGCAATCCAACAAGAAGAAATAACTCTGGTAAACATATATGCACCCAATACAGGAGCACCCAAATACATAAAAAAACTCCTGGAGTATATCAAGGGAGACATTGACAGCAATACAATCATAGTAGGAGACTTTAATACCCCACTATCACCATTGGACAAATCCTCTAAACAAAACATCAGCAAAGAAACATCAATCCTAAATGACTCACTAGACCAGATGGAATTAATTGACATCTTCAGAACATTTCACCCCAAAGCCACAGAATATACATTCTTCTCAAGCGCACATGGGTCATTTTCAAAGATAGACCATATGTTGGGACATAGGCAAAGTCTGTTCAAATTCAAGAAGATAGAAATCATATCAAGCATCTTCTCAGACCACAGTGGCATAAAACTGGAAATCAACTACAATAAAAACAACCCAAAGAAATCAAACACATGGAGACTAAGCAGCATGCTATTAAACCATGACTGGGTTACCAGAGAGATCAAAGAAGAAATAAAAAACATCATGACAACAAATGACAATGAAAACACTACAATCCAAAATCTATGGGACACAGCGAAAGCAGTCTTAAGAGGGAAGTTCATAGCTCTACAAGCCTACTGCAAAAAACAAGAAACAGGGTTAATAAATTACCTAACCCAACAACTCAAAGAGTTAGAAAAAGAGCAACAAGAAAAGCCCAGTGTAAGCAGAAGGAAGGAAATAATAAAGATCAGAGCACAGATAAACGACATAGAGACCAAAGAAACAATACAAAAGATCAACAAAACTAAGAGCTGGTTCTTTGAAAGGATAAACAAGATTGATGAACCTCTAGCCAGGCTCACCAAGAAGCAAAGGGAGAGGACCCAAATAAACAAGATCAGAAATGAAAGAGGTGAAATAACAACAGATCCCGCCGAAATACAAAGGATCGTTAAAAAATACTACGAACAACTCTATTCCAACAAACTGGACAACCTGGAGGAAATGGACATATTCCTAGAAAAATATAACCTTCCAAAACTCAATCAGGAAGAATCTAAACAGCTCAACATGCCAGTAACTATGGAAGAAATTGAAGCAGTCATCAAAGAGCTTCCGGCAAACAAAAGCCCGGGGCCAGACGGCTTCACAGGAGAGTTCTACCAAACATTCAAGGAAGAACTAAAACCTATCCTCCTCAGACTATTCCAAAAAATTCAAGAGGAAGGAACACTTCCCAGCTCCTTCTATGAAGCCAGCATCACCCTAATACCAAAACCAGATAAAGACAACACAATGAAGGAGAATTACAGGCCAATATCCCTCATGAATGTAGATGCCAAAATCCTCAATAAAATTCTAGCAAATAGGATCCAGCAGTACATCAGAAAGATCATACACCATGACCAAGTAGGATTTATCCCAGGAATGCAAGGATGGTTCAATATCCGCAAATCAATAAATGTGATACATCACATAAACAAATTGAGAGATAAAAATCACATAGTCATATCAATTGATGCAGAAAAAGCATTTGACAAAATCCAACACCCTTTCTTGATAAAAACTCTCAACAAGGTGGGAATAGAAGGATCATACCTCAACATCATAAAAGCTATATATGATAAACCCACAGCTAACATCATACTCAATGGGCAAAAACTAAAACCATTTCCCCTAAGAACAGGAACAAGACAGGGATGCCCACTCTCACCACTCCTGTTTGACATAGTACTGGAAGTATTAGCCATTGCAATTAGACAAGAAGAAGAAATAAAAGGCATCCAAATTGGAAAAGAAGAAGTAAAGCTGTCCTTATTTGCAGATGACATGATATTGTACATAAAAAACCCGAAAGACTCCATCAAAAAACTAACAGACTTAATAAATGAATTCGGCAATGTAGCAGGATACAAAATTAACACCAAGAAATCTATGGCATTTCTATACACCAACAATGAACTTACAGAAAGAGAGACTAAAAAAGCAATCCCATTTTCCATCGCACCAAAAAAATTAAGATACTTAGGAATAAACCTAACCAAGGAGGTAAAAGACCTATATGCGGAAAACTACAGGACACTGAAAAAAGAGATAGAGGAAGATGTAAACAGATGGAAGAACATACCATGTTCATGGATTGGTAGAATCAACATCATTAAAATGTCCATACTACCCAAAGCAATCTATAGATTCAATGCACTCCCCATTAAAATACCAACGGCGTATTTCACAGACCTAGAAAGAACTCTCCAAAAATTCATCTGGAATAAAAAAAGACCCCGAATAGCCACAGCAATCCTGAGAAAGGAGAATAAAGTAGGAGGGATCTCAATACCAGATTTCAAGCTGTATTACAAAGCCACTGTCATCAAAACAGCCTGGTACTGGCACAAGAACAGACATATAGATCAATGGAATAGAATAGAGAATCCAGATATTGACCCAAACCAATATGCACATTTAATATTTGACAAAGGAGGCATGAGCATACAATGGAGTCAAGACAGTCTCTTTAATAAATGGTGTTGGGAAAATTGGACAGATACATGCAAAAAAATGAAACTAGATCACCAACTTACACCATACACAAAAATAAACTCAAAATGGGTACAGGACTTAAATATAAGACGGGAAACCATAAAAATACTAGAGGAATCCACAGGCAGCAAAATCTCAGACATATGCCAAAAGAACTTTTTCAGTGATACTGCCCCTAGGGCAATGGAAGCCAAACAGAAAATAAACAAATGGGACTACATCAAAATAAAAAGCTTTTGCACAGCAAAAGAAACCATCAACAAAACAACAAGAAACCCCACTGTATGGGAGAACATATTTGCAAATGGTATCACTGATAAAGGTTTAATTTCCAACATCTACAGGCAGCTTATACAACTTAATAAAAGGAAGATAAATGATCCAATAAAAAAATGGGCAACGGACCTAAATAGAAGCTTTTCGAAAGAAGACAGAAGGAAGGCCAAGAGACACATGAAAACATGCTCAAAGTCACTAATTAACCGAGAGATGCAAATCAAAACAACAATGCGATACCATCTCACACCTGTCAGAATGGCTATCATCAACAAATCAACAAGCGACAAGTGTTGGCGAGGATGCGGAGAAAAAGGAACCCTCGTGCACTGCTGGTGGGAATGCAGACTGGTGCAGCCACTGTGGAGAACAGTATGGAGTTTCCTCAAAAAACTGAAAATGGAACTCCCATTTGACCCAGTAATCCCACTCCTAGGAATATATCCTAAGAAACCAGAAACACCAATCAGAAAGGATATATGCACCCCTATGTTCATAGCAGCACAATTTACAATAGCTAAGATTTGGAAACAGCCTAAATGCCCATCAGCAGATGACTGGATCAGAAAACTATGGTACATCTACACAATGGAATACTATGCTGCCGTAAAAAAGAAGGAATTACTACCATTTGTAGGCACTTGGATGGAATTAGAGAACATTATGCTAAGTGAAATAAGCCAGTCAATGAAAGAAAAATACCACATGATCCCACTCATTTGGGGATAATGAAAAACATTATAAACTGATGAACAAAATGATAGTTACAGAGGCAGTAAAGCATCAAACAGACTGTCAAATTACAGTGGTAAGGTTAGGGAGAGGTGGGGGAAATAAGAGATCAACTGAAGGACTTATATGCATGTATATAAGAGTAACCAACGGATGCAAAACATTGGGGGGTGAGGGCATGTATGGGAGTGGGGTGGGGGTGGGGGGCAATGGTAAGATATGTACACATATAATACCTTAATAAAAATTTGAAAAAATAAAAAATAAAAAAAATAAAACAGTTAAAAAAATAAATAAATAAATAAATAAATAAATAAAGTCTTCTTCAAGGAAATCCATTATCTTGGGTTCCTCAGATACAGTTTCTGTTGACTGCTTTTTTTCCCTGTGTATGGGCTATACTTTCTTGTTCCTTTGCATATCTCATCATTTTCGGTTGAGAAGTGGTATTGTAATTAATATAATGAGGCAATCCAAGAATACAGATTCTCCCCCTTCCTTAGGTATTTTTGTTACTGCTATTTGGGGGTAGTTTTTTAGTGACTTTCCTGAACCAATATTATAAAGTCTGTATTCTTTGTTACATGTGGCCATTGAAGTCTCTTCTCAGGTGTTCAGCTAATACTTAAAATTTTCTCAGA
Organism: Plecotus auritus; assembly: GCF_963455305.1. Taxonomy (NCBI): domain Eukaryota; kingdom Metazoa; phylum Chordata; class Mammalia; order Chiroptera; family Vespertilionidae; genus Plecotus; species Plecotus auritus. The sequence continues at coordinate 94,397,188 of NC_137772.1, read as the reverse complement.
TGCCTGGACTCAACAAATTTCCCAGGCTTTCCTGAAGGATTCTGTATACCAATACATGTTTGGCCATACTTTCAACCATCAACCAGGCAGTTTACAACTCCACCTTACCCTTTATGTTCTGCTTGTACAGAGCCTCAAGATTAACCAGAAGCAGCCAAAGGTGAGAGCTTAGAGGTCTTCCCTGATTATATAAACAGCCCTGGACCTGCATAAACCCACACATTGCATGTGACCTTTTATATTCCCAGGTATAAGTCAGAGCTTTTTAAAGTCACCTACGCACATCTCATTCCCCAGATTTTCCTTTTAAGCCTTTTGGTTATCCCACTGTTTGCCACAACTGTTATCCACTGCTTCAGGCAGTTGAGATTTCAACATTTGCTTCTCATTGCTTTTAACAAACATCCCCAAGGAACCAGCGATTCATATTTGGTAACCTCTGAATCAGGTCAAAATAAAGACAGCCCTGTAAGTGGGGCCTTCCAGAGGAACCACCGGACAAGTCAAATAATGACAAGTCTCTGGAAATGGGGATTTGGAAGAACTTCAACCCCATAATTCCCTTTCCAGTGACTACCAGGCTGCTGATTTTTACTGTGATTTGTTGGCCATTGGTTCTCATGGCTACTGTGGAGCTGGAAAAGGGGTGGGGAGAAAATAGCCAAAATGAGACAAGTTAAACAGCACAAAGCTCTAGAGCAAGCATGTCAAAGTTCTGTCATTTTTCTTGAATAAATGCTCCCTGATTGCTGCAAGCCCTTAGATCTGAGAAACTCAATGAATCACAATAGAAGAAATATACACATTTAAACCCCAAGGTATATCATAATCAAGTTGCTGAAAACCAATAATAAAGAGGAAAATCTTCAAAACAGAGAAAAAAGACATGTCACAGAGAACAATAATTACAAATAGCACTGACCAGAAATAATGTGAGCTAAAAGACAATGGAATATCATCTATAAAGTGAGAAAAAGCTATACGTTAAAATGCAATATCCAGTAAAAAGTATATTTCCAAAATAAAGCGGAAGTAAAGGCATATGCAGACAAAATAAAGCTGAGAGAATACATAATAAACAGAAGATATGTATGTGAATAATACTGTCCCTAATGGCCATTGGTGCCAATTTAACTCCAAGAGGAACACCCAATTTGGGGAGAAGACTTTATTCAGTACAAACAGCTCAATTGTGATACAGCACCGCTCTGCAACAGCATGACTGTGAGGGGGCCTTCAGGAAAAACCCCTGTCCCGCTAGACACCACTGCTCTGCTTCAGTCTGGCCCTCTCTGCTCCTCTCTGCCAAGACAGCACAGCTCCCCTCTCCTCTGGCAGAAACTTCTTGATGTTTCAGCTCCTGCTCCACTCCCCAGCCAGGAAAAACAGTCTTTAGTCCTCAGAGGAAAAGAAAAATGAGCTCTCTGAGCCAGAGGTAAGCTGACTTATATAGACAGAAGTCTCCACTCCTGGTCCCTGACTGGTTGATCCTCATGCAAATGAGGACTCCAAATCCTCAGTCTGATTGGTCCAAAGTGCTGTCCTAATTGGTCAGAATGGAACTGCTCTGATTGGTAGGTGAAGATGCAAATAAAAATATAGCTGTGCAGCTCCAATTGGACAGGGAAAGTCTCAATCCTATTGGGTGAAATATGATTCCAGAAGCTCCTTTATGAAGGTTGGCTCAGAAGGCAGGAATATAGTGCATGCAGGTAGGTCAGTGCAGGAGGAAGGCAGCTTAGTGCAGGCTTCTACCTCTGAAGTGTGGCTTGTGTGAGAAGCCTTGTTTACCAATGGCTGCTAAGCTCTGTTTATAAATTAGAGTCCTGTTAGCCACCAGGAGCCCTTCTCAACAGATACATTCATTCTTGGGGTCAACAGTATAAACAACCTTTTTCTCATTTATTAATTCATTAAAAGTCAATTGATTATTTAAAGAAAAAATAATTACAATGTGGTGTATGATTCATAACATAAGTCTAGGATCCCCTCAGTCTGTGGACTTCTTTTAATCCAGCATGGCATAATAAACTGACATGCATTGCCAGGTAATATAGCAGCAGAGAACAGAGACATAAGGCCTGCATTTGAGCCTAAACAACACACCCCAAAAATAAATTCATCAGAAGCAGATGTACTTTCTAATTACCCACATACACCTTGTACTTCTTAAGCCTTTGCTTCTGTTTTCCTCTTCCTCTGTTGTTTGAAATAACTTCCCCTTCCTATCTCTACCTAACTAAAATCTGACTTTCTTTCAGAATCCCATTCAAATCCTTCCTCATTTATGAAGCTTCTTATAAATATTTATCTCTTTTCCGCATCCAGCGCAGCTAGAGAGAGGTCCAGTTCCTGAGTAGGGGTGACTGGGGATTGAGAAAATGAAAGAAAGAGACAGACACAGAGATAGAAGGAAAAAGTTGGGGCCGGGTGGGACAGCTGTCCTCTGATGGAGAGACAGTGACCCAGAGCCGATACAGTGTGTTCATTTTATACAGCAAAATACCAGGAAGTTTTACTAAAGCCCAAGACAAAGGAGATTATGTGCATTCTTGTGGCTTCTTGGTAATAGTCACTTCTGGGTGGGCCCGGATAATTGTGTTTGTTCCTGGTGCTTGGCTGGATTTAGATAATGAAACCCACCCCCTGGCACCTGAGCTAAAGGTCAGGCTGACAACACACCTGCCTCTGGCAAGGGATGTTTCCAGGGCATGGCTCTGCCGGGCACCGCTGGATTCAGATGACAATCAGCTCAGGGGCCTTTCCCAGGTGCTCTCTACAGCTTCTCTTGACTTTCCCAATGCTAGAATTAGAACTCGGTCCTCCAGACACTTTGTTCAATGTTCTTTATACCATATCAATGATTCTCAAAGTTTTTCTGGTGGAGAGTTGCATGAAAGTAATGATATTCTTGCAAAGCACGCTGAAATATTTATACATTTAAAAATTATTTTATTCCTCAGTTGAGGACATTGTTTGTTTTGTTTTTAATTGTTTGTGTGGTTTTTTTTAGAGAGAGAGACAGACAGAAAGAAACCTCTATGGGAGAGAGAACATTGATTGGCTGCCTCCCATACATGCCCGACCAGGGATTGAACCCACAACCTAGGTATGTGACCTGCCCGGTAATAAAGACTGCAACCTTTTGGTGCAACCAACTGAACCACCAGGCCAGAGGTATATATTTAAATTTTTAAAAGTTAATGTGCTATGCTTAATCAGATACTCTCTTACACTAGATTCTAGCAGAAATCAGATATCAAAGCTTAAGAAAATATTGGGCCCTGGATAGGTGCCTCAGCTGGTTGGGCATTCTCCCCTGCACTAAGAGATTGCTGGTTTGATTCCCATTCAAAGGCATATGCCTGGGTTTGGGGCTTGATCCCTCATAGGGGGCATGCAGGAGGCAACTGATCTCACATCGATGTTTCTTTCTCTCTCTCTCTCTCTCTCTCTCTCTCCCTTCCTCTCTTCCTAAAAATCAATAAACTATTCTTTAAAAAGAAAAGAAAATATTGGAATAAAACAACATGTAATGCTAGGGAAATTCTTTTTTTTTAAATCAAGAAAAGGCATTCACTTTTCCAATATTTTAGTGGCAAAACAACTTGGTCCTGCCTAAAGAATACCAGTGTACCATGTGCCATCCTGAAATTTTACTTTACTCTCCATGAAAGTTTCTGAGCAACACTTTACTGAGACAGAACCTCATTCTAATTTCCAAGGAGATATGCAGAAAAATAATTTTCCCAATCTCATATTGCTCTAAAATAAAATGGACTCTTTGTAATTGGACAATGTTTTATTTTAGAATAATGATATTTGGATTGATGGCCTAGGATATAGTTTGTTCCATTATATTAGATGTAAACTCTCTTAGTAATCCGAATATACTCTCTAGTCTCAGGGCACTTTATCTAATGTATCTCATAGCACATACACTAATGTTAAAGTGAGAAAATCCTGACATGGAGAAGAGAAGCCATTTCCACTTCATATGGCACTAATTAAGGATTCTGGTGCTGAAAGTCTGGCTCTATCTAGAGCACATGTGGATTTCTAGGGTTATGTGATGTACTCCATTACCTGTTGTGCTTGTTACCAAGAGAGGTGCCAAAATCTTTGCTACTCATTCCTGAAAGAAGTCCACCTTTCTCACCAGACACCTGCTGAATTACATATCACCCCACTGAGAGATGCAGTATGGGTTAAGCTATAAACAAGTCTGAGGAAAAGCAATTCTGTGTTCTCCATAGAGGAGACAAGGACACAGGGGCCAGGCTGGTTCTCCAAGGTTAGTCCCCTTTGGAAAAGCTACTGCTTCAGAGTTCCCACAGTATTCAGAGGTTGGAGTGCAGCTGGCTTTAGTCACCACTAATGGCAGAACAAGAGGAAATGAGTCTAAATCTCATCAGAGGAATCTAGGTTAGACAAAAGGAATAATCTCTAAAGACAATTAGCAGGATACAATGCCCATGTAGTTGTCCAGCATTTTTAAAATTAATCACCAGTGGCTATGACTAATTAAAAATCATGTCACCATATCCAGAAATGAAAACTGGCTATTGCCACAGCCAATTTCAAGAATATATTATTATGCCCTGGGAACTATATAAAAGCCTTGTTCAACTCAGAAATGGCTCCTGGAATATGTCTATACAATGTGAAAATTCAAAATTTTAGTTTTAAGTGACTATTGAAATAAACGTTGTGAAGCAAGCAAGCTACAAAAAATAAACCAGAGAGTGTTTTAAAATCTGTTTATTCAAAATTGGAGAAAAGCCACATCATTCACTATATATCAAGTCTAAACTTAGATATCCCAACATCATATAACATTATGTGACAACCAGTTTTTGAAAAACAGTCAGACCCCCAATTAGTAATAAGGAATCTTTGATTTCAAAAGTGGACATTGGCCCTGACCGATTTGGCTCAGTGGATAGAGTGTCGGCCTGCGGACTGAAGGGTCCTGGGTTCGATTCCGGTCAGGGGCATGTACCTGGGTTGCGGGCACATCCCCAGTGGGGGGTGTGCAGGAGGCAGCTGATAGATGTTTCTAACTCTCTATCCCTCTCCCTTCCTCTCTGTAAAAAATCAATAAAATATATATTTAAAAAAAAAAAAAAAAGTGGACATTGTTCTTTGACTAAAAATAGTAGAAAAGCTCAATCCCTTATATACAGAGTAATCTCTTATGATCTCTTTAATTTATTGCACTTCCTGTGACCAACAAAAACGTACTGAATACCCATTATGTGTCTATTTTGTGTAAGGCTTTTTATAAACATCAAACTGAAAATTTAAATATAAGATAAAAGTTTAAAAAAAAAACCCTAAAAGATTTTTTTAAACTATTTAGCATGTTTATACATTTTAGACATGATAATGTAATTTAACTAGTTCATGTGTGTGTTTTTCCTTTTCAAATTTATGAGACATATATAAAATTCAATTTTCAAATAATATTTTAAGAGGCTAAGACTTTAAGAGCACATTTTAGAACTGTGACACTCTCTCACACAAATAAATTCAATGATGTATGCACATGAATACTATAATTATGCTCCCAACCCTGCCCCCTACACTTCACTCCCCCCACTTCTCATTTACCTCACTCCCCTCTCCCTCCACCCACCCCTGGGATGTCTGGTCTCTAGTCTGGGAAAGGAAAGTGCCTCCTCCACTTCCTCTCACAGGGTCTCTCCCCAGGCCTGCGTCCATGGGGAGAAATGCTGACTCATAGCCTCACCGGTTAGCAGCTCTCACTTCCCTAGCACTGCTAAATGGGAAAACAAAGTGAGCAACCCCATGGGTGTGGAGAAATTGTCTTTAAATTCTCCAGAGGGCTGTGAGAAAAAAACACCCCAAAGCCTAGAGAGTCTGGCAGACTGTAGGAGCTACAAGCAAAACCTCAAGCACAAGGATCAGAATGTTCCGCTGCCAAAGACAGAAAAGGAAGAGAAAGAAAAGAAAGGAAATTAAAGGTCAAGGGGACACAAAAGGCAGAAAGAAACGTGAAAAAAAGAAGTACCTAAGGTGAAGTGGTCAGTGGCCTGCCCACCTTTTCTTGGGGGTCACTGTTCTTCCGGTGCCCCTCCCACCAAGGCTGGGGTCCTCTCTGCAAGAGTGCCTCTGTGCCTGGGGCAACCAGCCAGCATAATGGTTCCCTGCTTTCAGCTGACTAAAAAATACAATAACCTTTGGTCTTACACCTGCAAAATTGTGTTTGTATGCTCACTAGATTCCTTTCCAAAAGCTCTTCACTTTTTCATTCCACAAAGGAGATAATTTAATGCAAGTCACTTGCCCAAGAACATAGTTCGAGCTGTGTCTCCTCAACTAGACCCAGGAGACTCCACTGATAATAATCTATGATTCTATGTACTTTAAGACCTAAGATATATGGTTCATCATCCCCAAAATTTAAAGTGTTAACAATAAAATTAAAAAGTTTTATTCTCAAAAGTAGTTGTAAAATTCTAGTTGTAAGTTCTAGAATAGGTAAAACTAATCTATGATAGGAAAAATCAGAACAATTGTTACCAGGGATGGGGAGTAGGGCATGAGGATTATCTGGGAAAGATCATGAAGGGAAATTTCTGGAATGATAGTAATCCTATCTAATAAAAGAGTAATATGCAAATTGACCATCACTCCAAGACACAAGATGGCCGCCCCCCGTGGTCAAAGATGGCTGCCCTCATGTGGACACAAGATGGCTGCCACAAGATGGTCTGCAGGGGAGGGCAGTTGTGGGCAGTTAGGGGTGACCAGGCCAGCAGAGGAAGGCAGTTGGGAGAAACCAGGCCAGCAAGGGAGGGCAGTTGGGGGGAACCAGGCCTGCAGGGTAGGGCAATTGGGGGTGACCAGGCCTGCAGGGGAGGGCAGTTAGGGGCAATCGGCCCGGCCTGGGAGCAGTTAGGCATCGACCAGGCTGGCAGGGGAGTGGTTAGGGGGTGATCAGGCAGAAGCAGTTAGGGGCAATCAGGCAAGGCAGGCAAGCGGTTGGGGGCCAGCAGTCCTGGATTGTGAGAGGGATGTCCGACTGCCCGTTTAGGCCCAATCCCACCTAAACGGGCGGTCGGACATCCCTCAAGGGGTCCCAGATTCTAGAGGGTGCAGGCTGGGCTGAGGAACACTAGAGGCCCGGTGCACCCCCCTCGTGCACCGGGCCTCTAGTGTTAAATATTTAATACTGGTTTGGGTTACACAGCTATATGCATTTCTCAAAGCTTTACCAGTGGTACATCTAAGATTTGTGCATTTCGTCCAGCCGACTTGGCTCAGTGGTGGAGTGTCAGCCTATGAATCAGGAGGTCACGGTTTGATTCCTACTCAGGGCACATGCACAGATTGCAGGCTCCATCCCCAGAGTGGGGCATTCAGGAGGCAGCTAATCAATGATTCTCTCTCATCATTGATGTTTCTATCTCTCTCTGTCTCTCCATTCCTGTCTGAAATCAATAAAAATACATTTTTTAATTTTTTAAAAAAAATTTGTGCATTTCACTGCATGTAGATTTTATCTCAAAGGGGAAAAATCATAGAAAATATTTAACTTAAGTGAAAGATAATGCATACTGAAGTGTCTATGGATGAAGTGTTTTGATGTCTGCAACTTACTTTGAAATGTATTCAAAAAAAATAAGATGGGTTGATGAAAGGAAAAAGAAGTAGATACATGGAGATCTATAAATGTGATAAAGCAAATATAGTAAAATGTTAATTATAGAATCTGGAAGTTTTAAATTTATATATTTAAATAATAAAAAAGCATTTGACAGGTGTTACTGAGTGTGAGATTTTATATTCAAGTATATCCTTCTGGAGCAAATATTATATCTGACTTTCATATCTACATGATATGCATGTATAATGCACCTATTGTATGTATACATATGCCACAGATACACACATAACATGTTTTATATTAAAATATAGTGATTAAAAAGGCATCATTTAATTAATAAACAGTATCAAACAGCTTTTATATTATCACTTGAACAAGCTGACTTTTGTTAACATGAGACAATAATTTTTATCTATTGACTCACAGTTTTACATGCAGAGATCATGCAGAGAAGTATACTGGGCATCAACCTTATGCATAGATTTCTAGGGATCTGCTACATAATGTTGTATGTGGGTGACAGGAAAATATCCCATACACCTCCCCTTGTGTCTATCCCTACATGACATATCCACATTGCTAAATCCTTTAGATTACAAGAAGCAGCAATTATAAAACTAACTTAAAGAAGACACATGGAAAGGGATATGGGTAGGTGGGGGAATTTGGGAATTAAACTCATATTGAATATTAATAATTGGTATTTATTTATGACTGCCATCCTTCCATAAAGATTTTGATGTGCTTCCAAAAATATATATATGCAATAATTGATAAAACTAAAAAAGAACATCAGCACCATTGAAAATATGAATAAGAGTGGTGGTTTTAGATTTGTTATTATTCTAGTCTCTGTTTTTTCCTTCATATATCAAATTTTCCTCTTCCCTTTTGCTACTCATTTTTTTTCTTTTGTCTTTTTTTCACTGCTCAAATTTTTTTCTCTTTTCTTTTCCTCCTGCTTTCTCATCATTTTTCTTTTTCTTATTATAGGTCTATCTGCTTTCTCCTCTATTTTTCTTTTCAAAGTTTTTTCTTGTCCTTTTTTTCCATTTCTTTTCTCCCTTCTTTATTTTAAACCATTTCCTTCCCCTATTACTCTAATTCTTTATTCTTATTTTCTTTATTTCAGCTCTGTATCTACATATTCCATCCCCCCACTTTTTGTTGGTTTTTGTTTGTCCTTTTGTTTGTTTGTTTGTTTGTTTGCTTTGTTTTGTTTCCTCCTCATATTTTTTCTTTCTTTTTTTTCTATCATTTTTGCTCTCTTCTCTCTTTCCTAATCCTCTCTCCTCTGGTGGTTGCTTTTGTTTGTGCTGTAGAGGTCTTGTATACGTTTTGGTTCATTTCTTCTGCTTAGTGTTCTTTTGTGTTGTATTTTGTTCTGTTCAGTCAGTACCACCATAACAGCTCATACTACATTGTTTGGGGTGAGTGAGCCACATAGTCAGCCAGCCTGAGATGAGACTCCATCCACAAATGGGACAATAACATTTAAGACCCAACTACAACAGAAGAACCCAAATAACTCAAGCAAGAGAGTTGCCTAGAGCACCCAGCTCAGGAGATCTAAGAGACTGCACCACTGGATCCCACAAAACACATCTCCTATATAATAAAAGGCCAGAGGCATCACAACCAAAACATCCAGAGACCAGACCACCACGGCCCCTCCCTGGGCTGGCCCCACCCCCAATCTAGTGGTTAGGGGCAATCAGGCAGGCAGGCAGAGTGGTTAGGGGTGATCAGGTAGGCAGGCAGTGGTTAGGGGCAATGAGGTAGGCTGGCCAGCAGTTAGGGGAGATCAGGTAGGCAAGCAAGTGGTTAGGGGTGATCAAGTAAGCAGGCTAGCAGTTAGGGGTGATTAGGTAGGCAGATGGCCCCCTAAGAACTGGCCCCGCCCCCCAGCAAAGGAAGAGGGAGGCCCAGGCCAGCCAAGCTATCGCACCCCAGCCTGTCACCTGCAGAGGGAGGCCACCAGTGGCAGGGGAGGCGGACAGCGTTGCACAGATGGCAAGCATTGGCAGCTGTGGGGGTGGGGCCAGCTGCCTTCAGCCAGGGGAAGGAAAGCCCCGATTGGCCCTGATCTCAGGCCAGGCCTAGGGACCCTAACCAAAGGGTCACGGGTTGTGAGAGGGTCCAGGCCAGGCAGAGGGACCCCCCCGAGTGCATGAATTTTCATGCACCAGGCCTCTAGTACTACATAAAACCACCCCACAAAATCTGGGAAGCATAGCAGTTTGATATAATACATAGTAGAAACAAAAACAAAGGGGCAGCAAAAATGGGGAGAAAAAGCCCTAACCAGTTAGCTCGGTGTATAGAGCATCAGCCTGCAGACTGAAGAGTCCCGGGTTCAATTCCGGTCATGGGTACATACCTGGGTTGTGTGCTCTATCCCCAGTATAGAGCACAACCAATCAATGATTCTCTCTCATCACTTGTGAAACTTATTGGATCCTGCTCTGAAGATGTCTGAAGTTGGCCATTGGGTGTGCTGGTCCTGGGCCTCCGACTCTGGTGCAAGCCAATGTAAGACACTGCCTGTGACTGGCCCTCAGCAACCTACTTAGTGCTACAAGCAATCCACAGTTTATGGCTGCCTCTGCTGGGCCTGGGTGTTCCCAGAAAGGACCAACCTGTGCACCAAGGCTGTATTTTACCATCCCTGGGCCCTAGGAGCAGGTTGGTAAAAGTCCCAAGGCACCCTGAGATCCACTGCCTTAACCTGCTGGCTTCCTGTTAGGCTTAGTCAATGAAAGGACCTCTGAGAGTGCTCAAGTTGAATGAGAAAGGTTTTCAGTGAGTCACCAGGTAGGGGCAAGTGGTATTCACTAGATTGTTACACGTTCAAACTTAGTGCCAGTGCTGGGTCTGGGGCCACTCAGCCAAAGTCCCAGGGAATACCAAGTCTAGTCGTCACCTACTGGGTGCCAGCAGATCCTTGTTGGTGGAGTGGTGCAGTCTCAGGGAATCTTCAGAATGATGCCAATAGAGTTATCAGGCCCAAACAGACCAAAATTTAGCTGTGTGAAGGGAGGGCTGGTGTGAGAGGGAAAAAATGGCCCCTGTTCTAGAGCCATGCAGCTCAGCCTGCCCCAGATTCTGCCAAGAGGATGTGGAGCTCAGTGGAGATCCTGGGAGATGTGAGGATGTGGCTAGTGGGTCTCCTGTGACCGGAGGTACTGGTCAGGCTTTAGGGAAGGTGGGGCATATGGCCTCCACCCCAGAGCCACACCACTCAATCTATCCTGGGTTTTTCCCTACCTCAAGCAGGGGAGAGCTACTAGGAGTAGAGCAGGTGGAGCCTCTGGGGCTAGAGTCCAGAAGGTGGTTCTGAAAGATCTTCCATGAGGAGGAAGTGCCACTTTTTCATGGGAAAGTGGGGGAAATGGCTCCCACCCCAAAGCCACATAACTCAGTGACTGACACCCCCTGAGTCTACCCAGAACTCTACTCTGCAGCAGGGCATAAGTTCCACAGGGTGGGGTGAGGAGTCCAGAGGGTGGGGCTATTGCTTTCCCCAAACTGGTGCTGCAAGGAAAAGAGTGCTTCCCTCAAGAAAAAAATTGCATCTGTGGTATGGGAGAATGACTCAGCACAGGGATCCTGGTGGCTGTCCCTTCAGCTCTCTCCCCAGAAGCACAAATCCCAGACTTCCCTCATGAGACTCTAACCCACTCTTCCCTCCCTCCACTGGAGCCAGGGTGAGTGGCTATGAATTAAATGTTGTGCATTGGTCTATATTTCTAGCAGTCTCCAATCTCTCCCTGGTGGACAGAAACCCCACTGCTTTTCACATCCAGATGTTATGTGGGTACCTCTTCCAGGCTCTGGTGCTCTGGGCTGGGGAGCCTGGATTGGGGTTTAGACCCCATGCTTTTCATTCTTTTTTTTATTAAGGTATTATATGTGTACATATCTTACCAGTGCCCCCCACCCCACTCCCATACATGCCCTCACCCCCCAATGTTTTGCATCTGTTGGTTACTCTTATATGCATGCATATAAGTCCTTCAGTTGATCTCTTATTTCCCCCATCTCTCCCTAACCTTCCCACTGTAATTTGACAGTCTGTTTGATGCTTTACTGCCTCTGTATCTATCTTTTTGTTCATCAGTTTATAATGTTTTTCATTATCCCCAAATGAGTGAGATCATGTGGTATTTTTCTTTCATTGAATGGCTTATTTCACTTAGCATAATGTTCTCTAATTCCATCCAAGTGCCTACAAATGGTAATAATTCCTTCTTTTTTATGGCAGCATAGTATTCCATTGTGAAGATGTACCATAGTTTTCTGATCCAGTCATCTGCTGAAGGGCACCTAGGCTGTTTCCAAATCTTAGCTATTGTAAATTGTGCTGCTATGAACAGAGGGGTGCATATATCCCTTCTGATTGGTGTTTCTAGTTTCTTAGGATATATTCCTAGGAGTGGGATTACTGGGTCAAATGGGAGTTCCATTTTCAGTTTTTTGAGGAAATTCCATACTGTTCTCCACAGTGGCTGCATCAGTCTGCATTCCCACCAGCAGTGCACGAGGGTTCCTTTTTCTCCACATCCTCGCCAACACTTGTCGTTTGTTGATTTGTTGATGATAGCCATTCTGACAGGTGTGAGATGGTATCGAATTGTCGTTTTGATTTGCATCTCTCGGTTAATTAGTGACTTTGAGCATGTTTTCATGTGTCTCTTGGCCTTCCTTCTGTCTTCTTTCGAAAAGATTCTATTTAGGTCCGTTGCCCATTTTTTTATTGGATCATTTATCTTCCTTTTATTAAGTTGTATAAGTTCCCTGTAGATGTTGGGAGATTAAACCTTTATCAGTGATAACATTTGCAAATATGTTCTCCCATACAGTGGGATTTCTTGTTGTTTTGTTGATGGTTTCTTTTGCTGTGCAAAAGCTTTTTATTTTGATGTAGTCCCATTTGTTTATTTTCTCTTTGGCTTCCGTTGCCCTAGGGGCAGTATCAGTGAAAAAGTTCTTTCGGCATATGTCTGAGATTTTGCTGCCTGTGAATTCCTCTAGTATTTTTATGATTTCCCGACTTATATTTAAGTCCTGTATCCATTTTGAGTTTATTTTTGTGTATGGTGTAAGTTGGTGATCTAGTTTCATTTTTTTGCATGTTTCTGTCCAATTTTCCCAACACCATTTGTTGAAGAGACTGTCTTGACTTCATTGTATGTTCATGCCTCCTTTGTCAAATATTAATTGCACATAGTGGTTTGGGTCGATATCTGGATTCTCTATTCTATTCCATTGATCTATATGTCTGTTCTTGTGCCAGTACCAGGCTGTTTTGAGGACAGTGGCTTTGTAATACAGCTTGAAATCTGGTATTGTGATCCCTCCTACTTTATTCTTCTTTCTCAGGATTGCTGTGGCTATTCGGGCTCTTTTTTTATTCCAGATGAATTTTTGGAGAGTTCTTTCTAGGTCTGTGAAATATGCCGTTGGTATTTTAATGGGGAGTGCATAGAATCTATAGATTTCTTTGGGTAGTATGGACATTTTAATGATGTTGATTCTACCAATCCATGAACATGGTATGTTCTTCCATCTGTTTATGTCTTCCTCTATCTCTTTTTTCAGTGTCCCGTAGTTTTCCGTGTATAGGTCTTTTACCTCCTTGGTTAGGTTTATTCCTAAGTATCTTAATTTTTTTGATGCGATGGTAAATGGGATTGCTTTTTTAGTCTAGACCCCATGCTTTTCAAAGGGAAGCCCCTGCAGTTGAAATATCCCTCCAGAACCTCAGCTGCCACCCATGGGAGTAGGATCAGCCCTTTTTATGTCTCCATCCTTCATACCAGTCTCAATGTGGTTTCTTCTGTATGTCCTTAATTATAAGACTTCTGTTCAGCTAGTCTTCAGTTGGTTATTCAAGATGACTGTTCTATAATTTACTTGTAATTCCACTTTGGTCCTGGGAGGAGGTGAGCGTAACTTCCACCTACTCTGCCACCATCTTGGGTCCTTTCATTTATTTCATCTTTATAACAACCCTCAAATGTGAATGCCATTTTCCCTCCTTTATAAATGGAAAAACAGAGGCACCAAAGGGCTAAGTAATTTGCCCAGTAGGGAGTAAAACCAGAATCCAAAGCTAGGCAGGCTAACCCCACTGGATCCTGCTCTAACACTACTGTGCAGGAAAACCTCATATGTGATGTGGGGTATTATTATTTCAGCAAAAACCTACAGTGTTAAGTTGAAGCTTCTGCCTGCCCATTTGAGATACAGTAGATGTTCCCACTTAGATGCCCAAAGCAGATATCAGTACCTCAAACAAGCCAGCCTTCCAAAGCCACGAGCCATGCCTATGTATCCCAGCTACTTAAGTCCTACTCGAATGACTCCTAGGAATGACTACCAGAGCCCTGCCTCTGGAACCTAGTTTAAATAACTAAGCAAATCCAAAAAGAAGCCTTTGGCCTGAGAACTCAAGTTATTCCTTGTGGGTCAGATTCTAACTGTGCTTTTTCACTGGAGATGGCTAAGTGGAGCTCCTGACATAGTCAGACCTTACTCATAGAATCAAAAGGCCTCCTCTGGAGCATTCCACAGTAGCAGTCCAAACAACTTGTGTGAACTGCAATACTAAGAGAATTTATTCCCAAACAGTACAGAAGGGGGAGCGAGGAGGGGTGGAAATCCCAAACCTCTGCTCTCTTTCCAAGATTTCAAAGGCTGAATGCAATAAATTAAAAATAACAAGATTAAATTGTGAAATTGTAGTGAGTTTAATGTCTCCAATAGTTTGTTTTACCATAAATTCTTTTTTTTAATCTTTATTGTTCATATTATTACAGATGTTCCTCTTTTTCCACCCATAGCTCCCATCTACCTGGTTCCCACCCCACTCCAGGCCTTCCCCCCACCCCCACTGACCTGGTCCATAGGTGTAAGCTCTTTATCCAATCTCTTCCCGCACCCACCACAACCCCTTCCCCCTGAGAATTGTCAGTCTGCTCCCTTTCCATGCCCCTGATTCTATTACATTCACCAGTCTGTTCTGTTCATCAGGTTTTTTATTCATTTGATTTTTAGGTTCACTTGTTGATAGATATGTATTTGTTGTCACTTTGTTGTTCATAATTTTTTATCTTTACCATTTTCTTCTTCTTCCTCTTCTTAGAGAATACCCTTAGCGTTTCATATAATACTGGTTTGGTAGTGATGAACTCCTTTATGTTTTTCTTGTCTGTGAAGCTCTTTATCTGACCTTCAACTCTGAATGATAGCTTTGCTGGGTAGAGTAATCTTGGTTGTAGGTTCTTGCTATTTATCACTTTGAATATTTCTTGCCACTCCCATCTGGCCTGCATAGTTTCTGTTGAGAAATCAGCTGACAGTCATATGGGCACTCCCTTGTAGGTAACTAACTGTTTTTCTTTTGCTGCTTTTAAGATTCTCTCTTTGTCTTTTGCTCTTGGCATTTTAATTATGATGTGTCCTGGTGTGGTCCTGTTTGGATTCCTCTTGTTTGGGGTTCTCTGCACTTCCTGGACTTGTAAGTCTATTTCTTTCACCAGGTAGGAGAAGTTTTCCATCATTATTTCTTCAAATAGGTTTTCAATATCTTGCTCTCTCTCTTCTTCTGTCACCCTCATAATTCGGATGTTGGTACACTTGAAGTTGTCCCAGAAGCTCCTTACACTATCTTCATATTTTTGGATTCTTTTTTCTTTTTGCTTTTCCAGTTGGGTGTTTTCTGCTTCTTTGTATTTCAAATCTTTGACTTGATTCTTGGGATCCTCTAGTCTGCTGTTGGATCTTTGTATATTATTGTTTATTTCAGTCAGTGTATGCTTAATTTCTGATTGGTCCTTTTTCATATCCTTGAGAGTCTCACTAAATTTCTCAAATGTTTCTAGAAGATTCTTGAGTAACCTTATAACCGTGGTTTTGAACTCTATATCCAGTATTTTGCTTTCATCCATTTCTTTCATTTGTGACTTGTTTCTTTGTCTCCACATTTTGGCTGCTTCCCTGTGTTTGTTTCTATGTACTGGGTAGCTGCTAAGTCTCCTTGAGTTGATAGAGTGGCCTTGTGTGATAGGTGTCCTATATGGCCCAGTGGCTCAGCCTCCCCAGTCATCTGAGGTGGACGCTCTTGGTGCACTCCTTTGTGGGCTATTTGCACAGTCTTGTTATAGTTAACCCTTGATTGATGTTAGTATCACTGGGAGGAATTGACCTCCAGGCCAATTGGCTGTGATGACCAGCTGTGTCTACACTGGGGCAGGACTTGCTTCAGTGGGGCTTTGGTGCTCACTGAGTCTGCCTCTTGAGTGTGTCTCTTATGGATGTGAAGAGTTATAATCCGGTATGGTCTCACTCTGACCACTGGGTACACTGGCTCTTGGACCTCCAAGGAGGTGCAAAGTCAGCCACTGTCTGGGGCTGCCCAGCAGGAGCTACAGAGACATCTGCATATTCCTCCTCTTTCAATGGAGTTTGGAATTGTCCAGATAAGACCCAGCTGTGAAGCAAGGCTGGCTGCTGCTGCCAGGCATTGGGCCTTCTTTTGGAAGCTCTGGGGCTCTCTGACCCAGCTGCAGTTTGACAAGTTTTAGGTGGAGAAAGGACAGGCCATTTATATGCAAAAGCCGATGCACACAGCTTGGGTGGGGTTGTAAATTGGGTGGGGCGGGGTCTCTGGGAATCACCAGGGCAGAGCAACCAGCAATGGCTGCCAGGCTGCACCAGAGAGGTCCCCATGTCTCCACATCCCCTATGCCCCTGTGCAGAAACAATGATCGCTGCGAGCACCTCTGAGAGAAAGCCGCCCTTGCATTCCTGTCCCGATGCCAGACAGTCCAGTTTCTCCCCATATGTGTCTGGGTCCCCCATAGTCTTACCTAGAACTGGAGTTCAGAGCAAGCGGGAGCTTGTATCTCCCTCTCGATTAAAAGAGCAGCACATCCAGGTGGCAGCACTTTCCACGCCTCCGCACCTCTTACCAGTCTCAATGTGCATTCTTCATCTCTCTAGTTGAACTTCCACTCAGCCAGCTTTCCTGTGGTTCTGGGTGGTAGTTGTTCTGCCTTTTAGTTATAATTTTGATGTGGTTGTGAGAGGCAGCAAGTATAGGTGTTTACCTATGCCACCATCTTGGTTCGTGTTTTACCATAAATTCTTAATCTGCCAATGCCTTTTCATTTCAGTAAAGTGTATCCATGCCTGACTCTAAAAGAGCTATGGCTGAATCTAAGGATGGCTCTATCAGACTGGCTGTGATTTCAAAATGTAAATCTGAGATTGTAATGGTTTTCAGTTTTATTCCTCAACAAACAAGGCAGCTCTAAGAATTTCATGCACACACATGTTTCTTTTACAGAGTGATCCTAATGATAAAAAACAAAACAGTACTGTAATGTGAATGCCTCCTTA
Source organism: Plecotus auritus (assembly GCF_963455305.1). Taxonomy (NCBI): domain Eukaryota; kingdom Metazoa; phylum Chordata; class Mammalia; order Chiroptera; family Vespertilionidae; genus Plecotus; species Plecotus auritus. Next base: position 94,380,150 of record NC_137772.1, on the reverse strand, counting down.
GGACAGACCCCACTCAGCCTTTTAAAAAGAGCCTGATAGCTGTTTTTAGTGCTCCTCAAAATTGTGTTCAGCCCATCCCACTCAGGCCCAGGGAGAAGAGACTTCTGAGTACCCCAATTATAGAGTCCAGCAAGCCTCCTGCATACAAGCCTACAGTCAACCCCTCTCCTCAGGAAGAGTACTCCATCAGTTGCCAGAAGGCTTGACAAACTGAAGTGTGTAAGATACAAAAGGGACAAAGGAGCACTTCCTAAGGGAAGGTGTAGGTCACCAGGATAGGGAGTTTGAAAAGGGGGCTGGGGAAGAAGGACAAAGGAATTCAGTGGGAGCAAGAAAGGGAGGTAGGGGTATGGGATGCCTGCCTTAGTCAATAGTAGTAGTGTGTCTTCTCACAAAGAGTAAAAGTAGAACTAATCCAGCAATTCCACTTCTGGGTATTTATATCAAGAAATCCAAAACACTAACTCGAAAAGACATATGCACCCTATGTTCATTGCAATGTTATTTACAATAGCCAAGATATGGAAGCAACCCAAATACTCATCAATAGATGATTGGACAAAGAAGATGTGATACATATATACAATGGAATATTACTCGGCCATAAAAAAAAGAATGAAATCTTACCATTTGTGACAACATGGATAGACCTAGAGGGTATTATGCTAAGTGAAATAAGTAAGACAGAGAAAGACAGATATATGATTTCACTTGTATGTGGAATCTAAAGAACAAATAAATGAATAAACAAAACAGAAACTGACTCATAGAGTCTGAGAGTTGCCAAATGGGAGGGGGGTTATGGGTTAGAAGAAAAAGGTGAAAGAGTTAACCATTAAAATTGGTAGTTACAAAATAGTACAGCATAGGGAATATAGTCAATAATATTGTAATAACTATGTATGGTGCCAGGTGGGATTTATGAGGGGATCACTTCATAAATTATATAAATGTCTAACCTTTGTGCTGTATACCTGAAACTAATATAAAATAATATTGAATGTGAACCATAATCTGAAAAAAATTTTAAAGTTTAAAAAAAAAAAAGAATGGGCTACTCTGTGGATTAGAACTGAACACCTGAGTGTCACTAGTTGCAATGGGTAGGTGTGGAGGAACCAATAGTCCTACAGCAACCAAGATACCTCACCCCCAGGAATAGGAGACAACAACACTATACTTTCTAATGTTCCCTAAATACAACAGATTGACAATCAACAACCTGAAGTGATAAGAAAGGTGGATTTCCTGCTGCACAGGAGTTATAGTGCTTGCTTCTACATTGTTATGTTTGCTCTCCTATTAGCTCCTTTTTAGTTGCAGAGCTCTGAAGTCTTTTAAACAAAAATGGTATTTGCTGATTCATGAAGACAGAAAGTAGAATGGTGGTTGCCAATAGCTTGGGTAAGGTGGACTGAGGAATTGTTTAATGAGTATAGTGTTTCAGCTTCGCCAAATTAAAAGAGTACTGGAGATGGAGGGTGGTGATGGTTATACAATAATATGAATGTACTTAATGCCACTGAACTGTACATTTAAACATGGTTATTATGGTAAATTTTATATTATGTGTGTTTTACCACAATTTTTTAAAATTAAATGGTATTTGCTGATTTTCAGGGTCAATAAAGAAAAGGGAAAGGTACCCCGGTGAATGTGTCCCCCATTCCACAGCTAATTTTGAGATCAGAAACCTAATGGGAAAAAGGGAGTATTAGCAATTGCTGAAAGAAAAAGAAAAGTAAACTCTACCCCAAGAGTCTGAAGCATAGAAATGAGGGAAAACTGTTTTTTGAGAGGCAGGAAAAGCCTCCAAATTGGCTCTGGGTGGTGGCAGTAGAAAAGCCTTTGAGCAAGTCAAGTTTAGCATTCTTCCAGGTATACCCCATGAAAAGGCCACCACTCTCTCACTCTTTTTTTATTTTTAAGGAAATGTTTTTCTTTAATTTTTCTTTTATTTTTTTAATCTTTATTGTTGAAAGTATTACATATGTCCCTTTTTCCCCCCATTGACCTCTCCCACCCCACCCCACCCCCCACCCACCCCAGGTCTTAACCACCCTATTGTCTGTGTCCATGGGTTATGTATATACCCAAATGAGTTCATTGGTTGATCTCTTCCCACCCACCCTCCCCTGCCTTCCCTCTGAGGCTTGACAGTCTGTGTGATGCTTCTATGTCTCTGGATTTTTTTCCCCCATCAGTTTATGCTCATTAGATACCACATATGAGTGAGGTCATGTGATACTTACCTTTCTCTGACTGGCTTATTTCATTTAGCATAATGCTCTTCAGGTCCATCCATGCTGTTGCAAATGATAAGAGTTCTTTCTTTTTTTACAGCTGTGTAGTATTCCTAAGATTTGGAAACAGCCTAAGTGCCTATCAGCAGATGAGTGGATTAAAAACACTCTCTCACTCTTCATTGTCTTTTCTAAACCACTGCTGTTCTATCTTTCCTCAAGAGCCTCTTTGAAGCTTGTGCTATCCTGTAACACCATTGTTTTCCAACCTCCCCTCCAGTATACCAGAAGGCCTTGGTGTCAGGCTCAAAGTCTCTCCTGGACTCGTGCCAGCATCTGAGGAACTTCAGTGTTCATGATGATGACTTAGCTTATCTGATTTCCTTGGTACTCATGAGTACCAGGCACCGTATCAGTGACTTTGCATCACCACAACCTCACAACATACCTGAAGTTCAGCTATAGCTATTTAGAAATGACAGAGGCTGGGAATTCTAAACCATGTTGGTCAGCCTCTTAAGTTCATGCTCTCCTCCTCTACAACACTGTCTCAGAATGCATCTAAAATGTAAACCTGAAAATCTTGCTCTCTGACCATACCCTTACATAGATATCTCTCTCAGTAAACTCCCTCCATTTCATCAAGAGTCCAAACCCTCAAGTCTGCCTTTAACCCCAATTTATCAACCCTTCCTAACACTTCTTCCTTCCAGACCTATGGCAAAAGAAATGCCAGGAAAACCTTTCATGAGATTGTTTCTTTGACTCAATGCCCATGTGATGACTCTTCCCCCACCCCACCCCACCCGCTCTGCCCTTTGATCACCAGACTACTGATTAAATTAGTGAAATCCTCTAGGCCTAGAATTATAAGCAATGTTATGATGGTGATGTAAGTTCTGGTTTTAACTTTAATAAGTGTGTTAGATTGGTTGAAACCAAGTGGAGAGTAAAGAGCTGAAGGCAGGTGGCACTGGTTAGAACCATAGCTACTCCCAATTAGCCTCATTAAATGAGACACTCTGCTTCCTCTTAAGGGTCTTTGTCTAACAGGATGATGTCACTGCTAGCATTCACTGAAAGACATGTTGTCTCTCTCCATCCTAAAGACAGTGACTCAGCACAATAGGGGTCCCACACGTGGCTGGAAAAATTCCTCAGTCCCTTTACCTTCCATCAACACATACCTACTACTATGAGACAACAAAATGCACTCTTCAATAATGAACTCCCTCCCTCTTCTCAGGGGTCAAGGTTTGCAGAGGGAATTTGGAAGTGAATAAAGTGAACTTTTGTAATTTAATGTAAAAGCATATTTATGCCAATGTGTTCTATGCAATTAGACATAACAAAAATGTAAAAGAATATGAGATAGATCTGTAACAAGTTCTGAACCCTTGGTTATCAATAATACATAGAATATCTGGTCAATCACATCAACAACATTCTCAACATCTCTAGTCTCTTGTTCTCTTGTTCTGTCCTGTTCCTTCTCTCTGACAAATCCCCAGCAGCTCTCTGACTTCCTCAGTTCTGAATATTCTGCTACTATTGGAGAGAATCACCAAACCCTGTTGATTACCCAAATTACAAATTTAAGAGCTTCAACCTCAGCTCTGCCTTAAATATTCCTCTATTGTATTTCCCTATAGAAGCACTTCTTAAAACTATTCCATGTTCTTCAAGTTCCATACCCAACCATAGCCCCTAACTTCAAAAAAGAAGTCATCCACATGTTCCATACCATCCACTTTTCAAGTTTTATTTCCATTCATCTTCCTTACTTCTTTCTTACCCCTAAAAAAAAGTATGCTACTCCTTTCCAGGGCCAGTCACTTTATCTGAATTTTGATCCCATCTTGCCTTCCTCTTCTAGGATATTTCATCAGTTCTTGAGTCTTCTCCATCAAATAATCAATAAATCAAACATTTCCTCAATTCCACCTACTCCTCAAACCACCACTCGTAGCTTCCCTTTCATTTGCCACCAAGATTATTTGTGGTACTCATGCCCTCCACTGCCTCACCTCCCATTCACTCTTCAGCTTGTCATAATTTAGTTCCCAATCCTATTCCTATATTGAAGTTTTCCTGGAAATGTGAAAAATCTCCTATTTGTCAAACCCAGTCTTAAGTTCTCATCCAACTCCCCTTTCTGGAGTTATGACATGGCCATAAGGTGATACAATGCGGGGTTAAAAGCAGGAATACTACACTCGGTGGCCTCGGTGCAGTTCAATTTCCATTAATTACAAAACCTTTGACCTTGAGTTGAATTACTCAAGCTACCTGTACCTCAGTTTCCTCATCCTTAAAATGGAGAATGTGCTAATAATAGCTCATGGCATTTAAGATTTATTAGCTAGCTTAGTAAATGAAGAGGTGCAATCTGAGATAGTGAAAAGCTAGACTGGGAGTCAGGGGAACAAGTGTTTAATCCCAGCTATAGAATCTTTGTAATAACAATATGTTTGGGTCTCATTTTTTAAATTGACTGAGAAATCATAAAAGTCCTTGCCAGCCCTAAACACTTCTATGAGAAATTAAACAGTTTAGTAACAATTTGAGAAAATGTACAAATGAGTGTTAAATGAACAACTTGTGGTAAGGGCCTCAAGGAAAGGTAAGGTTACTATGAGCAGAAAATTTGAAGGAAGATGAACCAGTAAAACTTCAGTGAATCCTAAATGATGAAGAGGATTTTGATAGACGTAAAAGGAGGGTGAGGTTTCCAAGTTTTAGAAGCAAAATAACAAAAGCATGTAGTGACTTAAGGCACAGCCAGAAAGACCTCCATGCCAAAGATATCTTCCCCATGACCTTCCCATGTCAACAGGTTCTGAATTTCAGTTAATGGTTTTGAAGTTGTAATTAAACTATAAATGAGTTTTTTATAATTAATAGAATGAATTTAACCTACACTCTACCACCATTTAAAGTAATTTGTAGAAGATTGGTTAATGAAGGATGTACACCAAGTATTAATGGTGGTTGTCTCTCGGCAGGGGTTGAGATACTTTTTAGATTTATCTATATTTTCTAAAATGATCATGAATTATCATTTATAATTAGAAATAATAAAAGCATATTTAAGGTTTAAGTGCAATGCTAATGATATGCTAAGGCCACTCAACAGCTCGCTATGATGTGCCTGACCACCAGGGAGCAGACGCTACAACCAGTAGGTTAGCTTGCTGCTGGGGTTCAGCCCATCAGGACTGAATGAGACGGGCCAGACATGCCCTGGAGCCCTCCCGCAGTCCCTCCCCAGATGACCAACCTCCCGTGTCCCTCGCCGGCCCTGATCATGCACCGGTGGAGTCCCTTGCGCCCTCTCGCAATCCAGGACTCCTTGGGAAATGTCAGAGAGCTGGTTTCGCCCAATCCTGCAGGCCAGGCTGAGGGACCCCACTGGTGCACAAATTCGTGCACCAGGCCTCTAGTTGGTACGTAAAGGGTAATAACTACTCATTCTTTTTTGATGTTTTTTCAGTGACAAATGTCTGTCAGTTATTCTTCACCTCAGTCCTTACTCTCAGATTTGTGGAACATTGGAGAAGTTACTGGAGTTCTGAGGAGTAAAAGGTGGGCAAGATGATTCATAAACAAGCATGATGGGGATTATTTTTATATACTTTAAGATATATTTTAATTCATTTTTTCCTATAAATCAGATTTTCCATAGCCTTTCCACCATTATGGTCTCAGAGAAGGGAAAAAAAGCAACTCTTTCCTCAGGAGCGAGGACACTACTTAGGAATATTTCCTACCAACCTGAGAGGACGTTAAATAAAACTTTCCAGTGACGTCAAAAAAAGAGACAAGCAGGGAGAGAATTATGGCATGGTTTCTATACCTTGGGCCTAAATCTCAAAGTGAGAGGTTGTTAGATAGAGACTGAGGGGGAAATCAAAAGTAGAGGGGTTTCCACCCCCACTTCCTATTGAGACTCCAAGAAGAAATCTCATCCCAAAACAATTTCTTCACCAATATAGAAAAGTTTCAGGAGAAGAAAAACAGTATGATTAGAAGAAAGAAGTTCTGAGATAGCACCCCAAATTTTTCCTCAGCTCCCATGTGGCATGGAAGAGATCCACAAATTCCCATGTGACCCCACAGAGGGATTCCTGGTGGATTTCCAAGCAGGTTGCCAAGGACACAGAGCAAACCACCTAGTGTGGGAATAAATGAGAATCCCAACAGGCCTCAGGAGCATGTGTAGCGCCAGCAAGAGATCAGGTGGGTCCAGTCATGTAGGGAAGAGCAATCACCAGGGTCCAACTGAAAGGAGAGAAACTCAAGTTGCCAGCAGACAGGCAATGACCTGCAGACAAGTGACACTGCTACAGAGCACAGAGGGCAGCACAAAGGCCTAAGTCTCCTCTGCCCAGACCTTGAGGTAACTTAATATCCATGGCTCTGTGGTAACTGTTTAACAAAAGACTTTCCAGAGAGGAAAAGCTCTAATTTGTTGCATTTGGGGATTTTCATGCCACCAATGCAGACTTCAAGCTACCATTGTACTTGGAGTTGGGAAAAGATGAGATACATATAAACCATTATATAGTATTTTCACTTATAGATATAACTAGAGGCCTGGTGCACAAAATTCATGCACAGATAGGGTCCCTAGGCCTGGCTGGTGATCAGGGCTGATCGGGGCCTTCCAGCTGCTGGCTGGGGCCTCCCTTCATTCTGCACCACCCCCTGGTCATCAACGCATGTCATAGCGAGCAATCGAACTCCCAGTCTCCCGGTCAAACTCCTGAGGGGACACTTTGCATATTAGCCATATATATATATACATATATATATATATATATATATATATATATGTATATATATATATATATATGGACATAACTTTGACAGCATATATAATAGTGAAATGTAGTCAAATAATTAGGAAGTGATGAGTTTTGAGCACTATTTTTTCACTATTATTTATTTAATTGTAAGTTTATATAACTTAATAGTTAATAAAGATTGTGTTTAAAAATTCACTTGCAAAATTTCCAAAAATTTAACAGTCAATTCTAGTAAACTAATGCAAGACAGCTAGAGCATGCTTAAGAACACCTACTCATTTTCTCTGAATGTCACCTAGGAGCAATATAGGGGGAATGCAAGGAAAATAAAACAACTGGATCATTCACCCAATATAAATTATCATTGATTGACATGTGTAAGTATCTACTATCACCTCCAACACCATTATTTCTAACCTTGAAGGCTCAGGAAGAAGATGAAATCAGTCACACAAAAAATTAATGAAACTATATTTTCTTGACACATCTACATTTTAGTGTGTGTCAATTAGAAATTCTGTGCCAAGTAATGAATCCTCCAATGACGATAGCATATGTGGGTGGGGCTTTATTATTCTCACATAACAAGGCTTGTACTTCATAGTCACAAAATGACTGCCCCAGCTCCAGACAATATATTTGCATTCAAGCCAAGATGAAAAAGAAAAAGCCCAGCATTTTCTGTACCTTCTTATCAGGGGCAAAAAAACTTTCCCAGGAATCTGCCTTCTCTTGCCCCTCCCCAATCTCTTCCTCCCAGTGGACTTCTGCTGCTTCAGTCTTATTGGTCAGAATTGGTTTTTACTCAGCCAGCCCTAGATGTAAGGAAGACTGGGGGAAATATCCTAATTGGCTTAGGCCAGTCAGGATTCACTGTCCCAACTTTGACATGCTGCTGCCAATATATGAACAAAATCAGGATTCTGGTAGCACGGAAGAAAGCAGTAATGGAGAACTGCTGGAAGCAAGTCTGGTACAACATAAGTCAATATTTCTGATCCCAATTCACACGAGAAAGTGGAAGGACTATTTTAAATGGAGAGGAACCAAGATTGGCATTTGTTTACCAGAGTATAAGATGGAAATACAAGAAGATTCTGGAAGTATCTCTCATATCTATGGCAGAGGTTATTAGGGTGCAAACAGAAGTGAGGCCTGGAAGAAGTCAAACTCCTAGAGGAAGGCATTTTCTTTTAGCCATTTCAAGAGCAGGAAATGGGGTAAAGACAATGCAGTCCAATGTTAAGGAGGTTTCCCTGTCAGGAAATATTAGGGAATAATAGACTCTTGTTTTAATACTTAAGGTTGCTTAGAAGTTTTATCAAGCAATGATTTCTAGGGACCTGAGTTCCACTTGCTCCTTCCTTAGCACACACTTCAGGTGTCATTCTTAGATCTAGGAAGAACAGTAGAATAAGAAGGAAAGTGAAAGGAAGATCCTTCCTTCCCTGCCTCTGGGTAACCTCTGGACTGGCAGAGGTTAATTACCTAAGAGGTTGGGGCTTATTCCTTGGTAAAGGAGCTGAATGACTACCAAGGGTCCTCAAACTTTTTAAACAGGGGGCCAGTTCACTGTCCCTCAGACCGTTGGAGGACCGGACTATAGTTTAAAAAAAAAAAAAAAAAAAAAAAAAACTATGAACAAATTCCTATGCGCACTGCGGGCCCGGGACGAGTTGGCTGCTAAGCAGGACAGGCAGCAGCACCCGGCGGGCCAGATAAATGTCCTCGGCGGGCCACATGTGGCCCGCAGGCCATAGTTTGAGGACCCCTGGACTAAACATTCATGGGTGCTAAGTAGCACAGCCCAGAAGCAAATGAAACCCATCTTACCCTGACTGGGAGTGTGACTGTCATTTGGTTAATCAACTAATTGTAGGAGTCAAACCAGATCAGGAAAAAGGCAAGTCACAGATGCTCAGGACTGGGGCAGGTGGGAGCAGGCAGAGTGAAAGACTAACTACTTAGTCAAGAATTAAATGTTAAAGTAAAAGTTCCACATTAGCTTTTGTGAAATAAAATGTAGATCCTTTAATTGAAAAAGTTGAATAAATGCAAATAATTTCAAGTAAAAAGGTTCTGAGATTCATCTGCCAAAATTACACTTGTGAAATAAGTTTATTCCTTTTTTTAATGTTTTTTATTGTTTAAAGTATTACATATATTAGTACATATATCTCCTTTTTTTTCCCAATTGACCTTCCCCCAGCCTCCTCTACCCCCTGTCGCATGCCCTCATCCCACCTCCCCCAGTGTCATGTGTCCATTGGTGTGCTTATATGCACACATACAAGTCCTTTGGTTGATCTATTTCCCCCCCCACCCCCGTCCCTAACACTCCCCAGCCTTCCCGCTGTATTTTGACAATCTGTTCGGTACTTTACTGCCTCTGTATCTATCTTTTTATTCATCAGGTTATAATGTTCTTTATTTTCCATAAATGAGTGAGATCATGCGGTATATTTCTTTCATTGCCTGGCTTATTTCAATTCACATAATGCTCTCCAGGTCCATCCATGCTGCTGCAAATGGTAAGAATTCCTTCTTTTTTATAGCAGTATAGTATTCCATTGTGTAGATGTACCATAGTTTTCTAATCCACTCATCTGCTGATGGGCATTCAGGCTGTTTCCAAATCTTAGCTATGTTGAATTGTGCTGCTATGAACATAGGGGTGCATATATCCCTTCTGATTGGTGTTTCTAGTTTCTTGGGATATATTCCTAGAAGTGGAATTACTGGGTCAAATGGGAGCTCCATTTTTAGTTTTTTGAGGAAACTCCATACTGTTCACCATAGTGGCTGCATCAGTCTGCATTCCCACTAGCAGTGCATGAGGGTTCCTTTTTCTCCGCATCCTCGCCAGCACTTGTCGTTTGTTGATTTGTTGATGATAGATATTCTGACAGGTGTGAGATGGTACCCCATTGTCATTTTGATTTGCATCTTTCAGATAATTAGTGGCTTTGAGCATGTTTTCATATGTCTCTTGGCCTTCCTTCTGTCTTCTTTCGAAAAGATTCTATTTAGGTCCATTGCCCATTTTTTTATTGGATCATTTATCTTCCTTTTATTAAGTTGTATAAGTTGCTTGTAGATGTTGGAGATTAAACCTTTATCAGTGATAACATTTGCAAATATGTTCTCCCATACAGTGGGCTTTCTTGTGGTTTTGTTGATGGTTTCTTTTGCTGTGCAAAAGCTTTTTATTTTGATGTAGTCCCATTTGTTTATTTTCTTTTTAGCTTCCATTGCCCTAGGAGCAGTATCGGTGAAGAAATTGCTTCGGCATATGTCTGAGATTACTCTGCCTGTGGATTCCTCTAGTATTTTTATGGTTTCCCATCTTATGTTTAAGTCCTTGATCCATTTTGAGTTTATTTTTGTGTATGGTGTAAGTTGGTGGTCTAGTTTCTTTTTTTTTTTTTTCTTATTTATTTATAATTAATTTCTTTATTGATTAAGGTATTACATATGTGTCCTTATTCCCCCATTACCCTCTACCATTCATGCCCTCACCCCCCTGTTGTCTGTGTCCATTGATTAGGCTTACATGCATGCATATAAGTCCTTTGGTTGATCTCTATCCCTTACCCCCACCCTCCCCTATATTCCCTGAGGTTTTACGTTCTGATTGATGTTTCTCTGTCTCTGGATCTATTTTTGTTCATCAGTTTATGTTGTTCATAATATTCCACAAATGAGTGAGATCATGTGATATTTATCTTTCTCTAACTGGCTTATTTCACTTAGCATAATGCTCTCCATCTCCATCCATGTTGTTGCAAATGATAAGAACTCCTTCCTTTTTACCGAAAAGTAGTAAAAAAATTCTAGAGGAATGTACCACAGTTTTTTAATCCACTCATCTGCTGATGGGCACTTAGGCTGTTTCCAAATCTTAGCTATGGTGAATTGTGCTGCTATTAACATAAGGGTGCATATATCCTTTCTGATTGGTGTTTCTAATTTCTTGGGATATATTCCTAGAAGTGGGATCACTAGGTCAAATGGGAGTTCCATTTTCAGTTTTTTGAGGAAACTCCATACAGTTCTCCACAGTGGCTGCACCAGTCTGCATTCCCACCAGCAGTGCACGAGGGTTCCTTTTTCTCCGCATCCTTGCCAGCATTTGTCATTTGTTGATTTGTTGATAACAGCCATTCTGACAGGTGTGAGATGGTACCGCACTGTTGTTTTGATTTGCATCTCTCTGATGATTAGTGACTTTGAGCAGGTTTTCATATGTCTCTTGGCCTTCCTTCTGTCTTCTTTCGAAAAGTGTCTATTTAGATCAGTTGCCCATTTTTTGATTGGGTTGTTTATCTTCTTTTTGTTAAGCTGCATGTGTTCCCTGTAAATGTTGGAGATTAAACCCTTATCGTTTATATCTTTGGCAAATATGTTCTCTCATGCAGTGGGCTTTCTTGTTGTTTTATTGATGGTTTCCTTTGCTGTGCAAAAGCTTTTTATTTTTATGTAGTCCCGTTTGTTTATTTTCTCTTTAGTTTCCATTGCCCTAGGAGCAGTATCAGTGAAGAAATTGCTTCAGCGTATGTCAGAGATTTCTCTGCCTGTGGATTCCTCTAGTATTTTTATGGATTCTCGTTGTATGTTTAAGTCCTTTACCCATTTTGAGTGTATGGTGTAAGTTGGTGGTCTAGTTTCATTTTTTTTTTTTTTGCATGTATATGTCCCATTTTCCCAACACCATTTGTTGAAGAGACTGTCTTGACTCCATTGTATGTTCATGCCTCCTTTGTCAAATATTAATTGAGCGTAGTGATTTGGGTCAATTTCTGGGTTCTCTATTCTATAGCATTGATCTATATATCTGTTCTTGTGCCAGTACAAGGCAGTTTTGAGAACAGTGGCTTTGTAATACAGCTTGAAATCTGGTATTGAGATCCCACCTACTTTGTTCTTCTTTCTCAGGATTGCTGTGGCTCTTCGGGGTCTTTTTTTACTCCAGATGAATTTTTGGACAGTTATTTCTAGGTCTGTGAAATATAACATTGGTATTTTAATGGGGAGTGCATTGAATATATACATTGCTTTGGGTGCTATGAACATTTTAATTATGTTGATTCTCCCAATCCATGAACATGGTATGTTCTTCCATCTGTTTACATCTTCCTCTATCTCTTTTTTCAGTGTCCTGTAGTTTTCTGCGTATAGGTCTTTTACCTCCTTAGTTAAGTTTATTCCTAGGTCTTAATTTTTTTGGTGCGATGGTAAATGGGATTGCTTTTTTAGTCTCTCTTTCTGTAAGTTCACTATTGGTGTATAGAAATGCCATAGATTTCTTGGTGTTAATTTTGTATCCTGCTACATTGCCAAATTCATTTATTAAGTCTATTAGTTTTTTGATGGAGTCTTTTGGGTTTTTTACGTACAATATCATGTCATCTGCAAATAAGGACAGCTTTACTTCTTCTTTTCCAATTTGGATGCCTTTTATTTCTTCTTCTTGTCTGATTCCTGTGGCTAGCATTTCCAGTACTGTGTTGAACAGGAGTGGTGAGAGTGGGCATCCCTGTCTTGTTCCTGTTCTTAGGGGAAATGGTTTAAGTTGTGCCCATTGAGTATGATGTTAGCTGTGGGTTTATCATATATAGCTTTTATTATATTGAGGTATGATCCTTCTATTCCCACCTTGTTGAGAGTTTTTATCAAGAAAGGGTGTTGGATTTTGTCAAATGCTTTTTCTGCATCAATTGATATGACTATGTGATTTTTATCTCTCTTTTTTTTGTGTGTGAAATTATAGTTTAATTGGCATTTAGGTGGTTTGTAATCCATTCATCCACAAATACAAAAAAATATCTTAATTTTCTCTCATGGAAAGATATTTGTTTTTTTTTTTAAGCAATCTATAATATTCACATTTATTATTTTACTTCATTTTAACTTATTAACACTTTACTATACTATCCAAGATAGTCACAACAAAATTTATGATAATATATCCCCTGAAGACAAAAGACAACTTTCTGTCTTCCTTTCTCCTTCTTTTTTTTTTTTTTTTTTTTTTGGAAGATTTTAGTATGTTTTTGTTTGTTTGTTTGTTTGTTTTTATTTTTTTTAAGTTTTTTTTATTTTTATTTTTTTAATTGTTTGAAGTATTACGAATAGTAGTACATATGTCTCCTTTTTTTTTCCTTCCCCATTGACCTTCCCTCGGCCTCCCCTTCCCCCCAGTACATGCCTTTACCTGCCCCCTCCCCCCAGTGTTTTTTATCCATTGGTTATGCTTATATGCATGTGTACAAGTCCTTCGGTTGATCTCTTACAGCCCCCCCAACCCCCCGCAACCTCCTCTGCCTTCCCACTGTAGTTTGACAGTCTATTCAATGCTTCTTTGCCTCTGTATCTATTTTTTCCCCATTTCATTCCTTTAAAAAATCTTGCCTCTGCAGATTAGAAATAAACATATAATAACAAAAAATGTTTGAGTCCCAATTTCCATGTCCAACAGTTCTGAGTCCCCATTTCAATGTCAAACAGTTCCTTATGTGTACATGTCAGCAATGATATCTGGATGGTGGGCACATGGTGGCAATGCAGGTCCGACCCTCTCTGGTTTGGTCCTAGGCAACTTGCTGCATCGCACAGCTGCTGACTGCTCGCGTGGCAAGGCGTCATCAGCGTCTTCCATCTCTGGACTGTTTCTCCTCTTGTCTTCATGGTTGGAGCAGACCTGTCAATTCCTCTCTGTTGCAGGAATCCACATGGTCTTGGAGTTGTTTTCTGAAAATGTACAAACATATTCTCGACCAAAAGTTAATAAAGGAATCTTTTCTATATAATTGCTTTGGGATCCTTTTTATTTTTGCCCAAACGATTTTCCTTTGTCTTATTTAGACACCATGTGTGTTTTTCATGGGTGTCTTGCTGTTAGCATTACAAATGAAAACTAATTTTGTAAAGTAAAAATTTTCTAGATGTAATTTACTTATAGGATATTTTTCCTTACATGGTATTACCCTTCTATCCCCCCTTTTTTGATTAATGGAGGCTTTTGTAACTTTTATAATGCAGTCTTGATGACTTTAAATTTTAATTTTTTGACAAAAATATGACTGCTTTAGTTTCATTGCATGTTCAGGAATTTTACCATGAGATGAACTACCAATAGAAATTTTAGTTACCATATTAGGCACAGCTTTTTGTCCAGTACAATTAAATTTTCTTGAATATTCACTTATTTCAATTAGCCTATTTAAATTAATCTGAAAACTTGATTATTATTTTACTGTCAAATTTAATACTCTACCAACAATCTTAATTTACCCTGTAAATATTAGTGGAGAGGATTGTTTGCATTCTTGAGTAGGCCCTGAGCATTCCTGGTGCTAGGCTGGATTTAGATACAGGGCAGCTGCTGTCGGCCAAGTCTCAGTCTGTTACCTGGGTCCCAATCTGAGCTGGGCCAAGTCACTGTCTGTCACCTGTGTCCCGATCTGAGCTGGGCGTGGGAAGCAAAGCAGCCACCGGGGCAGGAGACCTCCCTCAGACGGGGTGAGGGTTCAGGCCCCTGCAAGGTTGGGGGGGTGAGGGTCTGTGCCCCACTTCTGTTGATCCCCAAGTTCTCTCCTGATGGCCCCTCTGCGACTGTGCCTATCTTAGGTTGTTCCTTCCCTGAGGAATCTTACCCGTCTCTGGCTAACCAGTCATCCTCTGGGGCCAAGCAGGGTGATGTGAGGTTCAGTTCTGTCTCCTTGGTAGCCTATGCCCCCGTAGCCTCCACGCCCAGCACCTGCCTTGGGATCCCCTGGCCTGCTGGCGGGGCCTCAGCACTGATCACATATCTCGGGGAACTCAGGTTTCTTCTCCAGGGAGGGCCCAGCTCACACGATTGGGCGAGAGACAGATCCATGGTACCAGCCACCACGAGGCTTCATGCTCAGCATGAACAGAAAGCTCAGGCAACAGCTGAGGGCAATTGGATTGTGAGAAGAGGGTCCCTCTTGGCACAAAAGGCAAGAGGGGCCAATATAGAATGCTCAAGTGCCTTCCCAATGCCTTAATTCCTTCTGAAAGGGATTATATCCTTTCATGTCCTTTTTTTTTTTTTTTAATTGCTGCCAAACATTCCAAGAATTAGTTTGTAAGTTTGTTTGGGATAATTGTACAATATGCTGTTGTAAAATATCTAAAATTTTAATAACATTGTAGAATAATATCATGTAAGGATTTTCTTTGCTCTAGGCCATGGCTATTAAATTTCAAACTGGCTGTCAATTTCTTTTTGTAACCTTATATAAATTTTGTCAGGAAGGCAAAAACACAAATTATTTCCCCATAACCCCCCACCCCCTATTTATGTCCCACACCCTTGTTGTCTGTGTCCATTGATTAGGCTCATATGCATGCACATAAGTCCCTTGGTTGATCTCTCCCCCTTACCCCCACCCTCCCCTACCTTCCCTGTGGTATGACGTGCTGTTTGACGTTTCTCAGTCTCTGGATTTGTTCTTGTTCATCAGTTTATGCCGTTCATTATATTCCACAAATGAGTGAGATCATGTGATACTTATCTTTCTCTGCCTGGCTTATTTCACTTAACATAATACTCTCCATCTCCATCCATGTTGTTGCAAATGGTAGGAACTCCTTCTTTTTTACCGCAGCATAGTATTCCATTGTGTAGATATAGCAGTTTCTTAATCCACTCATCTGCTGATGGGCATTTAGGCTGTTTCCAAATTTTAGCTATGGTGAATTGTGCTGCTATGAACATAAGGGTGCATATATCCTTTCTGATTCGTGTTTCTAGTTTCTTGGGATATATTCCTAGAAGTGGGATCACTGGGTCAAAAGGGAGTTCCATTTTTAGTTTTTTGAGGAAACTCCATACTGTTCTCCACAGTGGCTGCACCAGTCTGCATTCCCACCAGCAGTGCACGAGGGTTCCTTTTTCTCCACATCCGCGCCAGCACTTGTCATTTGTTGATTTGTTGATAATAGCCATTCTGACAGGTGTGAGATGGTACCGCATTGTTGTTTTGATTTGCATCTCCCTGATAATTAGCGACTTTAAGCAGGTTTTCATATGTCTCTTGGCCTTCCTTCTGTCTTCTTTCGAAAAGTGTCTATTTAGATCAGTTGCCCATTTTTTGATTGGGTTGTTTATCTTCTTTTTGTTGAGTTGCATGAGTTCCCTGTAAATGTTGGAGATTAAACCCTTATCGTTGATATCATTGGCAAATATGTTCTCCCATGCAGTGGGCTTTCTTATTGTTTTATTGATGGTTTCCTTTGCTGTGCAAAAGCTTTTTATTTTGATGTAGTCCCATTTGTTTATTTTCTTTTTAGCTTCCATTGCCCTAGGAGCAGTATCAGTGAAGAAGTTCCTTTGGCATATGTCTGAGATTTTTCTGCCTGTGGATTCCTCTAGTATTTTTATGGTTTCCCGTCTTATGTTTAAGTCCTTTATCCATTTTGAGTTTATTTTTGTGTATGGTGTAAGTTGGTGATCTAGCTTCATTTTTTTGCATGTGTCTATCCAATTTTCCCAACGCCATTTGTTGAAGAGACTGTCTTGACTCCATTGTATGTTCGTGCCTCCTTTGTCAAATATTAATTGAGCATAGTGATTTGGGTCAATTTCTGGGTTCTCTATTCTATTCCATTGATCTGTATGTCTGTTCTTGTGCCAGTACCAGGCTGTTTTAAGAACAGTGGCTTTGTAATACAGCTTGATATCTGGTGTTGAGATCCCACCTACTTTTTTCTTCTTTCTCAGGATTGCTGCAGCTATTCGGGGTCTTTTTTTATTCCAGATAAATTTTTGGAAAGTTCGTTTTAGGTCTGTGAAATATGTCTTTGGTATTTTAATGGGCAGTGCATTGAATTTATAGATTGCTTTGGGTAGTATGGACATTTTGATGATGTTGATTCTACCAATCCATGAACATGGTATGTTCTTCCATCTGTTTATGTCTTCCTCTATCTCTTTTTTCAGTGTCATGTAGTTTTCCACATATAGGTCTTTTACCTCCTTAGTTAAGTTTATTCCTAGGTATCTTAATTTTTTTGGTGTGATGGTAAATGGGATTGCTTTTTCAGTCTCTCTTTCTGTAAGATCATTATTGGTATATAGAAATGCCATAGATTTCTTGGCGTTAATTTTGTATCCTGCTACATTGCCGAATTCATTTATTAAGTCTAGTAATTTTTTGATGGAGTCTTTAGGGTTTTCTATGTACAGTATCATGTCATCTGGGAATAAGGACAGTTTTACTTCTTCTTTTCCAATTTGGATGCCTTTTATTTCTTCTTCTTGTCTGATTGCAATGGCTAGTACTTCCAGCACTATATTGAACAGGAGTGGTGAGAGTGGGCATCCCTGTCTTGTTCCTGTTCTTAGGGGAAATGGTTTTAGTTTTTGCCCATTGAGTATGATGTTGGCTGTTGATTTTTATATCTCAATTTGTTTATGTGATGTATCACATTTATTGATTTGCGGATATTGTACCATTCTTGAATTCCTGGGATAAATCCTACTTGGTCATGGTGTGTGATCTTTCTGATGTAGTGCTGGATCCGATTTACTAGAATTTTGTTGAGGATTTTGGCATCTATGTTCATGAGGGATATTGGCCTGTAATTCTCTTTCATTGTGTTGTCTTTATCTGGTTTTGGTATTAGGGTGATGCTGGCTTCATAGAAGGAGCCTGGAAATGTTCCTTCCTCTTGAATTTTTTGGAATAGTCTGAGGAGGATAGGTTTTAGTTCTTCCTTGAATGTTTGGTAAAACTCTCCTGTGAAGCTGTTAGGCCCCGGGCTTTTGTGTGCTGGAAGCTTTTTGATGACTGCTTCAATTTTTTCCATGGTTATTGGCCTATTGAGATATTTAGATTCTTCCTGATTGGGTTTTGGAAGGTTATATTTTTCTAGGATTATGTCCATTTCCTCTAGGTTGTCTAGTTGTTGGAATAGAGTTGTTCATAGTATTTTTTAACAATCCCTTGTATTTCTGTGGGGTCCGTTGTTATTTCATCTCTTTCATTTCTGATTTTGTTTATTTGGTTCCTCTCTCTTTGCTTCTTGGTGAGCCTGGCTAGAGGTTCATCAATCTTGTTTATCCTTTCAAAGAATCAGCTCTTGGTTTTGTTGATCTTTTGTATTGTTTTTTTGGTCTCAGCGTCGTTTATCTCCACTCTGATCTTTATTATTTCCTTTCTTCTGCTTACACTGGGCTTTTCTTTTTGCTCTCTTCCTAACTCTTTGAGTTGTAGGGTTAGGTATTTTATTACTATTGTTTCTTGCTTTTTGCAGTAGGCTTGTGGAGCTATGAACTTCCCTCTCAAGACTGCTTTCGCTGTGTCCCATAGATTTTGAATTGTTGTGTTTTCATTGTCATTTGTTGCCATGATGTTTTTTATTTCTTCCTTAATCTCTCTGGTAACCCAGTCATTGTTTAATAGCATGCTGTTTAGTCTCCATGTGTTTGATTTTTTTGGATTGTTTTTATTGTAATTGATTTCCAGTTTTATGCCACTGTGATCTGAGAAGATGCTCGATATGATTTCTATCCTCTTGCATTTAAAGAGACTTTGCCTATGACCCAACATATGGTCTATCTTTGAAAATGACCCATGTGCACTTGAGAAGAATGTATATTCTGTGGCTTTGGGGTGGAATGTTCTGAAGATGTCAACTAATTTTATCTGATCTAGTGAGTTATTTAGGATTGATGTTTCTTTGCTGATTTTTTGTTTAGAGGACTTGTCCAATTGTGATAGTGGGGTATTAAAGTCTCCTACTATGATTGTATTGCTGTCAATCACTCCCTTGATAACTTCCAGGAGATTTTTTATGTATTTGGGTTCTCCTGTATTGGGTGTTTATATGTTTACCAGAGTTATTTCTTCTTGTTGGATTGCTCCCTTTAGTATTATGAAGTGGCCTTCCTTATCTCTTGTTATATCCTTCACTTTGAGATCTAATTTGTCAGATATAAATATTGCTACCCCAGCTTTTTTTTTTTTTTTTTCATTTCCATTTGCCTGAAAAACCTTTTTCCATCCCTTCACCCTCAGTCTGTGTGCGTCTTTTTTTCTGAGGTGGGTTTCTTGTAGACAGCAGATATATGGGTCGTGTTTTCTTATCCAATCCGTTACTTTATGTCTTTTGATTGGGGCATTTAATCCATTTACATTTAAAGTTATTATTGGTAGGTACTTATTTGTCACCATTTTTATTCTTTAACCCTGTGTTCCTTCTTCGCTTCTTATTTCTTTTTTTCTTTTTTCTTTTTTTTTTTTTTTTACAGCAGACCCTTTAGCATTTCTTGCATTGCTGGTTTGGTGGTAATAAATTCCCTTAGTCCTTTTTTGTCTGTGAAGCTCCTGATTTCACCTTCAATTTTGATTGATAGCCTTGCTGGGTACAGTATTCTTGGATCCAGACCCTTCCTTTGCATGACTTTGTATATTTCATTCCATTCCCTTCTGGCCTGATGAGTTTCTGTTGAGAAATCTGTCCCTCGTCTGATGGGGGTTCCTATGTAGGTAACTTTCTGTCTCTCTCTGGCTGCTTTTAACATTCTTACTTTGTCGTTGGTGTTTGCCAATTTAATTATAATGTGCTTTGGCGTCGGTCTTTTGGGGTTTGTTTTGCTTGGGACTCTGTGAGCTTCTTGGATTTGTGTGGGTTTTTTCTTTCCTATATCAGGGAAGTTTTCTGTCATTATTTCTTCAAACAGGTTTTCTATTCCTTGCTCAGTTTCCTCTTCTTCTGGAACTCCTATTATGTGGATGTTGTTTTGTTTCATGTTGTCCCAAAGTTCCCTTAGGCTCTCCTCCTGCTTTTTAATTTTTTTTCTAGAAGCTGCTCTATTTGGGTATTTTTTCCTACCTTGTTTTCTAGCTCACAGATGCGGTCCTCTGCTTCTTCTAGTCTACTCTTGATGCTTTCTATTGAGTTCTTTACAGTAATGATGTCATTTTTCATTTCTTCTCGGTTCTTCTTCATTTCCTCTTGGTTCTTACACATATTGTAGAATTTGTCTTTTATTATTTTCAGCCACCTTGTGACCATTTCTCTGAATTCTTTCTCTGACAGGTTGCTTGCCTCCATTTCGTTTACTTCCCTTTCTGGTGATGCCTGCTTTTCTTTCATCTGCAGGCTGTTTCTTTGTCTCCCCATGGTTTCTCTTCTCCGGGTGTCTGGTTATGTAGTTCTCTCTCTCCTGCATTGATTTAAAGGCACAAATTACAACACAACCAGGTACAATGCACAAGGCACTGAACAGAAATGTATTCATGATATTAATAACCCCAAATAAAGGTGACCACCAGAGAAAGGCTAATTAAAGGATAAGAGAGAAAGAAGAGGAACCAAAAAAAAAAGGAGTGCAAAAATGAAATTGGGGAAAGGAAAAAAAAAGTAAGAGAGAAAATAAAGAGAATAAGAAAGAAGAGGGGAACAAACTATATATATGGGGAGAAAACTCCAATAGAACAGCCACTAATCCCAACAAATGATAGCAACTAGTACCTGGAGATGAATACAAACTACAAACAACAACTAATATCAAGTGAGGAGAGGGAAAACAGAAGCAAAAAACAAAGAAAAACAAAACAAACAAAAAAAAAGAATAAGCAAAACAATCTCACAAAGGAGCATAAAAAAATCAATATCATCAACAATCAAGCAAACAACAACAAAAGAACAGAGAGAAAAAACAATTTTTTGGCTAGTGAAGACCGAGAAGAGAGAGGTGTGTATGAACTCGGAGCAGTGGATTGGAAACTAGATATATAAGTAGGGTGAAATTTTAACAGGGGGTAAAAAGAAAGAATAGGGAAAATCTAAAGCAAGAAACGGGTAAGAGAAACAGGACAACAAAAGGGAAAAAGTTAGGAAGATAGTGATGGCATAAAGGTAAAGTTGAGATAGAGTGAAATGATGCTAAAGGAAAGATGAAAATAGAATGTAGAACACTAATCCCAAAGTAAAATAAAGAGAAAATAAAATGACACTTTTTTTAACAAAGGTAAAATAGTAGTAGTAATAATACTGATTGAAAATAAAAATGTAATAATTAAAAAGGTAAAATCAAGTGAGTAAAAAAGAAAAAACAATTAGTTTATTAAGTAAAAGATGAAAAAAATAAAAATAAAAATGTGCAGTAGTGAAGGTCATTCACTTCCTCTACTGTTCTGTTTGGCACGCCTGTTTCCTAGTCAGGACAGTCTTGCAGTTCCTTGCATTCTACTGCTCCTCAGTGTTGTAAGCCAGTCCTGATTTTTAAGCAGGCAGTGTGTCTTAATTTCTTGTATTCCTTTATTTGTGTTTACACAAGAGTCAATTTGTGATTCAACCCTTGGGTGGCAGTGTTTCTGGATTGACCTCTGGGTCTATAGGTCCTCTCTAGCCAGTGCTTAGATCCTGCTTTCCCTGTGGCACTCAATACCAATTTTGTGGAGTGGGTTGCCCCAGAGCTGGTTCTCTGATGGTTATTCCCCGCTCTGATCCCCAGATTCCAGTAAAACAACTTTCCCCTGCAGTCTCTTAGGGTGTCCCCAATTGGGTGATCCTATGTATTGGGCTTAGTAATCAGAAGCAAGGATTTAAAGAGGAAAAAGAAAAAAGAAAAGAAAAGAAAAAAAAAAACAGCCAGTGTAAGTGTGCGAACTCCAGGGCTGCGCGCAAGTTTGTGCAGTCTTTTTTCCCCTTTGGGTCTAAGTAGCCAGCACACTTTTTTTTCTCTTTTTTTATTTTTTTTTATTAAGGTATTATATGTGTACATATCTTACCAGTGCCCCCCCACACCACTCCCATACATGCCCTCACCCCCCAATGTTTTGCATCCATTGGTTATTCTTATATGCATGCATATAAGTCCTTCAGTTGATCTCTTATTTCCCCCACCTCTCCCTAACCTTCCCACTGTAATTTGACAGTCTGTTTGATGCTTTACTGCCTCTGTGTCTATTTTTTTGTTCATCAGTTTATAATGTTTTTTATTATCCACAAATGAGTGAGATCATGTGGTATTTTTCTTTCATTGAATGGCTTATTTCACTTAGCATAATGTTCTCTAATTCCATCCAGGTTGCTACAAATGGTAAGAATTCCTTCTTTTTTACTGCAGCATAGTATTCCATTGTGAAGATGTACCATAGTTTTCTGATCCAGTCATCTGCTGACAAGCACCTAGGCTGTTTCCAAATCTTAGCTATTGTAAATTGTGCTGCTATGAACAGAGGGGTGCATATATCCTTTCTGATTGGTGTTTCTAGTTTCTTAGCATAAATTCCTAGGAGTGGGATTACTGGGTCAAATGGGAGTTCCATTTTCAGTTTTTTGAGGAAACTCCATACTGTTCTCCACAGTGGCTGAACCAGTCTGCATTCCCACCAGCAGTGCACGAGGGTTCCTTTTTCTCCACATCCTCGCCAACACTTGTCGTTTGTTGATTTGTTGATGATAGCCATTCTGACAGGTGTGAGATGGTATCGCATTGTCGTTTTGATTTGCATCTCTCGGATGATTAGTGACTTTGAGCATGTTTTCATGTGTCTCTTGGCCTTCCTTCTGTCTTCTTTCGAAAAGATTCTATTTAGGTCTGTTGCCCATTTTTTTATTGGATCATTTATCTTCCTTTTATTAAGTTGTATAAGCTCTCTGCAGATGTTGAAGATTAAACCTTTATCAGTGATAACATTTGCAAATATGTTCTCCCATACAGTGGGATTTCTTGTTATTTTGTTGATGGTTTCTTTTGCTGTGCAAAAGCTTTTTATTTTGACGTAGTCCCATTTGTTTCCGGCACACTTTTAAAATTTTTAGGCTGTCCTTTTGCATCAGATCAAAATAGGTTGCTTTTTAGAGTTCCCTTCTGTTAGTAGCTCTGAGGACCCCCTTCGACATTTACAGATCACACCAGCCCCAACAGCCACGGATTTTTCTAGGAGCAGACTACCCCCGGTCCTCTAGCTCCCACAGTCTGCGCACTTCTCTCTCCTGCTGGGACCAGAGACCTCACCTTATCCCAGGTGAAATATGACCTTTCTGTGGTGGAGTGTAGAGCTCCCCTGAATCTGCGTGTTTGCGCCAACTGGGGTTCGCAGCTGTTTGATGGGTGCCACAGTTGTAGATTTTCAGGCTTCCGATAACATCCACTTTCCCTTTCAAGATGGCGCAGTCTCAGCATCCGAGCCTGTCACTCCAGGAGGGAACTCAGCAGCAGTGGGGGCTGCCAGGTCAGGGGAGCCCTATCCAGCAGTCCCCCACCATCTCCTGGAGTATAGCTGTCCCTCAACTCACCAACAAACACTCCCCGTGTGACCCTCAGCTGTTCTTTCTATCTGCTCTGGGACAAGGCTTGGGACACGTCTCTCTATTCTGCTGCCATTTTTTCAATCCTCTAAGTTTATTCTTATAGTGTAACGTATCTAATGCTTTTCCCTTCTCATATAGTATTAACTTGTTTAAAGAACATTTACACAATAACATTTTGAATTTATTGTTTTCTGGGTTTCTCAAAGTTTTCTCCTTAAAGTCTTGATTTGTGGGAAGAAAAAAAAAAACAGTTGCTATGTCTTTAAACAAGTGCTCAGACTTAAAAATGTTAACTAATTTCATTTCCTTGACAAAGTTTGTCTGTGATCAGAATTGAGTCATACCAAAAGTACTTCTACAAGATTTGACCTTTTACTTAAATCCCACATTGATATGATATACTTAAAATAGTTATCAAGAAGATCTATATTTTTAAAAGCACATTTAAAATAAATCACTTTTTAAAAGCAGAACACTGTTTTCAATTAAGTTTTTACAATCAGTTTCAAAGTTATGTTTCCTCTTCTATTTTCTTTATATTTAAATTATGCCCTACAGTGCCATGAAAACAATGCTATACAAACTGCACTTCATCTTTGTATTTACTTCTTGTCAAAATAAGCTCTACAAATTGATTTGTTTTTAGAGTCCTTTATGACCAATCAGCCCAAGGGTAAAAACAATACAAGCAGCAACATTTTTATTGTTAATAAGAAAAACCTAGTCCAATTATATGAGGATAATTAATTCTTAATTACTTTCAATAAAGAGTTTTATTGGAGTAGAAAAATTTCACTCAATTCTAACAATGTTTTATCATTTAGAAAAGTTTTAAAGACAGACTTTTTGCTTGAGTCCCTGAGCAAAGTGATCCTGTGACACCAAAATGGGGTTAACTGCTAAGCTTGGCCTTCTTTATATTTTAACCACATAACACTTTTGTCATCAAACTCCTGTTTGCCCCTTAAAATGGTGGGAGCTTACTAGATAGATATGTAATCTAAAAAGTATACATTCCAAAATAGATATTTTTCTTATTTCTCACATTTTGTATTTTTCTTTTTGGTTTGGCCCTTTACTCCATCCATGTTAGAGGCTGTTTATAAGTGGCAGATTTTACATTTCCCTTAGTGATATACTATGAATGTCCCAGAGAAGCAAAATTCTGATCTGAGTTATTACAAGTCGGGAAAGAAAATAATCTAGAAATAAAATATTTTGATATGTGTATATTTATTTATACATATATATTTAATATAGAAATGTAATCAAAGTCACTATAAAATGAACTTGTTACTTCTAAAGTTGGCTCTGGTAAGTGCAAGATTTTTATTTTATTTATTTATGTATTTATTTATTTTTACATTTTTTTCCTCTTTTTTCTTAATTGATCTTTATTGTTGAAAGTATAACAGATGTACCCTTTTCTTTTTCCCATTGACCAGCATCCACCTTGCACCTGCCCCACCCAGGCCTTCACCACACTATTGTCTGTGTCCATGGGCTCTGCATATATACATATAAGTCCCACAGTTAATATCTCCCCTGCTTACCCATCGCCACCCCCATCTTCTCTCTGAAATTCACCAGTCTGTTCCATGCTTCCATGTCTCTGGATCTATTTTGTTCATCAGTTTATTTTGTTCATTAGATTCCATATATGAGTGAGATCATGTGATACTTATCTTTCTCTGACTGGCTTATTTCACTTAGCATAATACTCTCCAGGTCTATACATGCTGTCTCAAATGGTAAGAGATCCTTCTTTTTTATAGCTGCATAGTATTCCAGCTTTTTTATCCCCTCATCTACTGATGGGCACTTGGGCTGTTTCCAGATCTTAGCTATTGTAAATTGTGCTGCTATGAACATAGGAGTGCATATATTCTTTCTGATTGGTGTTTTGGGTTTCGTAGGATATATTTATTTTTTAGTCCTCTACCGAGGATATTTTTTCCATTGATTTTTCAGACAGAGTGGAAGGGAGGGAAGAGAGGGGCAGGAGAGAGAGAGAAAAAAACATGGATGTGAGAGAGACACATAGATTCTTGCCTCCAGCACACAGGTATTGAATCTACAACTGAGGTATGTGCCCTTGACTGGGAATCAAACCCGAGCCCCTTCAGTCCAGTGGCCAACACTCTAACCACTGAACCAAATTGGCCAGGGTTGATTTTTTAAATATTGAATCTCATAGAGTATTTGTTAGATCCCTCCTCCTTTACTCCTCATACCATAGCCTACGTACATTAGCACAGGATAAAGCCCCAGAGCCCAGAGTGTGATTGGAAAACAAATTTATTAGAAGAATTTAATGAAAGAGTGAAGGTAGAATTTAATGAAAGAGTGAAGACAAATTTATTAGAAGAATTTAATGGAAGTGTGAAGGCAGATTGGTTTGGCTTGCAATTAGAAGAGTTATAGAAGAGTCAGGGAGTGGGGAAGCTGAAAAATCTCATCAACCCAAAGGGGTAAGCACAGGCTGGAAAGGAAAGACAAAGGTCAAGTTTGGGATGCTAGTTGGATGGCAGCAAAAAAACAGTCTAGGAGAGGGTCTGAACAAGTAGGTCACACTTGTACCAGGCACAAACCACAATGAAGAAGGAACATGGATGGAAGACAGGTCAGGTGACCAAGTGGAAGATCTGATTTGAAGGCACAAAGGACAGCAACAAGAATGACCATAGACTGCAAGTAAAGTCAACCTTTCTCTTGAGTCTTTCTTTTGGCCCAGTTGCTGGACCAAAGATCTCTCAAAAGATTTACCACTGTAGTAGAAAAATATACTGTAGTAGAAAAAATACTAGTACGGTATATTTTACTTCCAGGGAATTGGCTTAGGAAAGTTAGGAGCTACATCTCCACCTTGCTGAAAGAGAGAGCCCCATACCCAGAAGGCCCAGTCCACCCAACAGGGATTTCCCTGTGCTGTGCCCCAAATATCTCCACCAATTAGATAAAACTGTAATCTGAATTTGACGTCTCTCTCAGTCAAATTCTCAGATGAAAAAAGCTGACAATACAAAACCCAAAAGGCATAATATTGCGGTGAGTCAGCTCAAGCAACTTCTCAGACAATTCAAGTTAGAGAAACCTAACAGGGGGGCTCAAGAGGGATGGGGGGAATACCTATCATTCAGACAGAAATTCTGGCCTGTTTCTTTTGAGGTGGGTAAACCATTTAAAGACATTATGAAGTAGATATAAGCACCTTCTAGTGAGAAAAAAAGGACATTGTTTTTAATAGAACAAAGATCTATCACATCATTTCCTGATACCAAGGATGACAATATAAA
The DNA here is from genome assembly GCF_963455305.1 of Plecotus auritus. Taxonomy (NCBI): domain Eukaryota; kingdom Metazoa; phylum Chordata; class Mammalia; order Chiroptera; family Vespertilionidae; genus Plecotus; species Plecotus auritus. The sequence goes on along the minus strand of NC_137772.1, from coordinate 94,353,507 downwards.
GTATATACATTAAGTTGTTAAATAAAGTGGAGGAAAGGATATCTATAGATTAATAAAACTCTGAGAAAAAAATGGAAATAAATAATTTTATTATTATTATCTCGTTGCCTTTCCTTTCATTGAACTCTAAAATCATGATCATATCCAACAAGTAATACCCATAAATATGAATGTAAATTGAATTATAAATTATATGTTCCTACATTTTTCATAAATACTGTAATGGATAATTTATGTGTCAACTTGTCTGAGCCAGGGGTGCCCAGATTTTTGATCAAACATTATTCTGAGTGTGTCTGTGAGGGGGTTTCTATTAACATTTGAGTTGGTAGACTCAGTAAAGCAGACTGCCTTTGCTACTGGGGGTGGGCCCCATCCAATCAGTTGAAGGTCACAATAGAAAAAAAAAAAGGCTAAGGAGAGGAAGATGGTGGCTTGCAGGACAGAGGTGAGGGAGAGGAAGTGAGTGAGTGAGGGTATGAAAGGAGAGTGTGTGGATGTGTGTGGTGTGTGTGTGAGTGAGAGAGGGAAAGTTAAATATCGCAGGAGCAGCAGGGGCTGGCAGACAGGCTCTCTTGGACAAGGAGAGACTACCACTGCTGCGGGCACTCCCTGGACTACAGGACTCCAGCACGGAGCCCACGCCATCTTGAAGGGGAGAACGGCCTTTTTTTAGGAACTCATCAACACCACCAACCAGACAGGCCTTGGAGCTGCCCTGCAACCCAGCATCCACTCCAGCCAAAATCCTGCTGCCCCACCCGCAGACCCGCGGACCCTGGGACCACCACCTCCAAATGTGCACCACTCGGCAGCAGTAAGTGCAACCTCCCCATCCCCAACAGCAGAACTCCAGACAAAACATTTGCGTGTTTCCAGCCAGGGCACTCCACTCCCATAGGCAGCGCCTGGGAGCCACTGGGAGCCCCCGTGGGTGTGATTTTGTACAGACAAGGGTGCATGGCCCTGCAGTAGAAATTCTGAAGTCCCTCTTCCTGAATAACTGCCCACGGACACCCCAGCTGTGCAAATTCAGTGCCAGGACCCCTCGGAGTGCATCAGAGCTCTGCGCCAGCAAACTCACTGCCACAGACATGCACATTTCCAAAGGGCAGACACCCTGAGCCCATATATCCACAGGGTCCTCTGGGGAGCTGCTTTGAGCCCCTGCAGGGTGTGATTCTGTACAGACAAGGACACGCTGCCCCACAGTAGAAACTCTGAACACCTTCCTCCTGAATAACTGCCCACATACATCCCAGCTGTTTAACTTCAGTGCCAGGGCCGCTGCTCAAAGTGTGTCAGAGCTCTGCGCAGGCAAACGCACCACCAGTCTGCTCACGCACTTCCAACAGGCAGGCACCCTGAGCCCATCTACCCACAGGGCGCTTGTGGGAGCTTCTGTGAGTCCTGGCTGGGTGTGATCTTGGACAAACAGGGACATGCTGACCCCGGCAGTAGAAATTCTGAATTCACTCATCCTGGACACCTGCACAGACACCCCAGCTGCTCAACCTCAGTGCCAGGACCCCTCAGAGTACATCAGAGCTCTGTGCCGGCAAACACACCTCCACAGATGCGAATTTCCAACAGGCAGGCACCCTGAGCCCATCTACCCACAGGGTGCTAGTGGGAGCCACTGTGAGCTCTCCCTGGGTGTGATCTTGGACAAACAGGGGCGCACTGCCCCCCGGCAGTAGAAATTCTGAATTCACTCATCCTGGAGACCTGCCCACAGACGCCTCAATTACGCGGCTACACTACCAGGGCCCTTCAGAGAGCTTCAGTGTGCCTTGCAGGCAAACATACTGCGGGTGCCCCTGTGAGCCGCCACTGGGAGTGAGCGCCTATTCACCACAGGTACAGCAGCAAAAGCTGAGTATGCCCACCCCACAACTACAGAACTCTGGACACCACAGTCACACCTTTCCAGAGTGCAGGGCCCCAGAACCCCATGACCCCAACAGACAGTTCCTGGGTGCCACTATGAGTCCCTGCTGGGCACGCGTGATTTCAACTAAGGGTGTGAGACAGCAAAAATTGGGACACTCCCCTCCACAGCTGCTGACTTCTAGATACCGCAGTTGTGCCTCTCAAGTTCGCAGGCCTACATCAAGAGAACTCAAATAGCTCAAGTAGGGAGCTACACTAGATTACCAAGCCCAGGAGAAGTGAGAGATCACACCAGTAGCACCATCCCCAAAAGAACCTGGGTAGCAAAGCAATTGGATCTAAAATTAAAACATTACAGGAAAACAAGGGAAGACAAAAAAGCAATCCCCAAAAGAAAGAAAAAGAGGAATCACCAGAAAGGGAGTTAAATGAAATTGAGGCTAGCAACTTAAGAGAGAAAGAATTCAGAGTAATGGTTATAAGGATGTTTAAATGGCTGGATGACAAATACACGCAACTCAATGAGAATTATATGGAGCTGAATGAGAATGTCACCAACATGAAAAGAAACCAAAAGGAGATGAAGAACGACATAGCTGCAATAAAGAACACAATGGAAGCCTTAAACAGTAGACTAGAAGAGGCTGAGGACCACATCAGCGAATTAGAAGACAAGGTAGGAAAAAACACACAAACACAGCAGCAACTGGAAAGAAGACTTAAAAAGCAAGAGGAGAGCCTAAGGGAGCTTTGGGACAACACAAAACGAAACAACATTCGCATAATAGGGGTATAAGAAGGAGAGGAAGAGAAGCAAGGAATAGAAAACCTGTTTGAAGAAATAATGACAGAAAACTTCCCTGATACTGGCAAGAAAAAAAACCCACACAAATCCAAGAAGCTCACAGAGTCCCAAACAAGATGAACCCTAAAAGACCAACACCAAGACAGATCATAATTAAATTGGCAAACACCAACGACAAAGTAAGAATCTTAAAGGCTGCCAGAGAGAGACAGAAAGTTACCTACAAGGGATCTCCTGTTAGAATATAAACGGATTTCTCAACAGAAACACTCCAGGCCAGAAGGGAATGGAATGAAATTTCCAAAGTGATGCAAAGCAAGGGACTGAACTCAAGAATACTATACCAAGCAAGGCTATCATTCAAAATTGAAGGTGGAATCAGGAGCTTCACAGACAAAAAAAGACTAAGAGAGTTTATCACTACCAAGACAGCAATGAAAGAAATGCTGAAGGGACTGCTGTAAAAAGAAGAAAGAGAAAGGCAAGAAGAAACACAAACATTAAGGAAAAATATGACAACAAACATGTACTTGTCAATAATAACATTAATTGTAAATGGATTAAATGCACCAATCAAAAGACATAGGGTAGCTGAATGGATAAGAAAACATGATCCAGCAGAAACCGGTTTGGCTCAATGGATAGAGCGTCAGCCTGCGGACTGAAAGGTCCCAGGTTCAATTCCGGTCAAGGGCACGTACCTTGGTTGCGGGCACATCCCCAGTAGGAGGTTTGCAGGAGGCAGCTGATCGATGTTTCTCTCTCATCGATGTTTCTAACTCTCTATACCTCTCCCTTCCTCTCTGTAAAATATCAATAAAATTATTTTTAAAAAAAGAAAAGAAAGAAAACATGACCCATATATTTGCTGTCTGCAAGAGACCCACCTCAGAACAAAGGATTCAAACAGACTGAGAGTGAAGGGATGGAAAAACATTTTGCAGGCAAATGGAAATGAGAAAAAAGCTGGGGTTGTGATACTAATATCTGATAAAATAGACCTCAAAGTAAAGGCCATAACAAGAGATAAGGAAGGCCACTACATAATACTAAAGGGAGCAATTCAACAAGAAGATATGACTCTGGTAAACATATATGCACCCAATACAGGAAAACCCACATACATAAAACAACTTCTGGAAGATATCAAGGGAGAGATTGATAGCAATACAGTCATAGTAGGGGACTTTAATACCCCACTAACACCACTGGATAAATCAACCAAATAAAAAAATCAGCAAAGAAACACCAATCCTAAATGATACACTAGATCAGTTGAACTTAATTGACATCTTTAGAACATTTTACCCCAAAGATACAGACTATACATTCTTCTCCAGCACATATTGAACATTTTCAAGGATAGACCACATATTAGGACACAGGCAAAGTCTCTTCAAATTCAAGAAGATAGAAATCATATCAAGCATCTTCTCAGATCACAGTGGCATAAAACTGGAAATTAACTACAATAAAAACAATCCAAAAAAATCAAACACTTGGAGACTAAATAGCATGCTATTAAACAATGACTGGGTTACCAGAGAGATCAAAGAAGAAATAAAAAAACATTATGGCAACAAATGACAATGAAAACACAACAATCCAAATTCTTGGGACACAGCGAAAACAGTCTTGAGAGGGAAGTTCATAGCTCTACAAGCCTATTGCAAAAAACAAGAAACAATGGTAATAAATTATCTAGCCCTACAACTCAAAGAGTTAGAATGAGAGCAACAAGAAAAGCCCAGTGTAAGCAGAAGGAAGGAAATAATAAAGATCTGAGTGGAGATAAACGACAGAGAGACCAAAGAAACAATACAAAAGATCAACAAAACCAAGAGTTGGTTCTTTGAAAGGATAAACAAGATTGATGAACCTCTAGCCAGGCTCCCCAAGAAGCAAAGAGAGAGGACCCAAATAAACAAAATCAGAAATGAAAGAGGAGAAATAACAACAGAACCCACAGAAATACAAAGGATTATTTAAAAATATTATGAACAACCCTATTCCAACAAACTAGACAACCTAGAGGAAATGGACATATTCCTAGAAAAATACAACATTCCAGAACTCAATCAGTAAGAATCTAAAAATCTCAATAGGCCAATAACTATGGAAGAAATTGAAGCAGTCATTAAAAAGCTTCCAGCAAATAAAAACCCGGGGCCAGACGGCTACACAGGGGAGTTTTACCAAACATTCAAGGAAGAACTAAAACCTATCCTCCTCAGAATATTCCAAAAAATTCAAGAGGAAGGAACACTTCCAAGCTCATTCTGTGAAGCCAGCATCACCCTAATACCAAAACCAGATAAAGACAACACAATGAAAGAGAATTACAGGCCAATATCCCTCATGAACATAGATGCCAAAATCCTCAACAAAATTCTAGTAAATCAAATGCAGCAGTACATCAGAAAGATCATACACCATGACCAAGTAGGATTTATCCCTTGGATGCAAGGATCATACAATATCCACAAATCAATAAACCTTATACATCACATTAACAAACTGAGAGATAAAAACTACATAGTAATATCAATTGATGAAGAAAAAGCATTTGACAAAATTCATCACCCATTTTTAATAAAAACTCCAGCAAGCTGGGAATAGAAGGATCATACCTCAACATAATAAAAGCCATATATGACAAACCCACAGTCAACATCCTACTCAATGGGCAAAAACTAAAACCATTTCCCCTAAGAAAAGGAACAAGACAGGGATGCCCGCTTTCATCACTCCTGTTCAACACTGGAAATGCTAGCCACAGGAATCAGACAAGAAGAAAACTACAAGACATTGAAAAAAGAGTAGAGGAAGACATAAATAGATGGAAGAGCATACCGTGTTCATGGATTGGTAGAATCAACATCATCAAAATGTCCATACTACCCAAAGCAATCTATAGATTCAATGCACTCCCCATTAAAATACCATTGGCATATTTCACAGACCTAGAAAGAACTGTCCAAAAATTCATCTGGAATAAAAAAAGACCCCGAAGAGCCACAGCAATCCTGAGAAAGAAGAGCAAAGTAGGTGGGATCTCAATACCAGATTTCAAGCTGTACCACAAAGCCACTGTTCTCAAAACAGCCTAGTACTGGCACAAGAACAGGCATATAGACCAATGGAATAGAATAGAGAACCCAGATATCGACCCAAACCACTATGCTCAATTAATATTTGACAAAGGAGGCATGAACATACAATGGAGTCAAGACAGTTTCTTCAATAAATGATATTGGGAAAATTGGACAGATACATGCAAAAAAATGAAACTAGACCACCAACTTTCACCATACACAAAAATAAACTAAAAATGGATAAAGGACTTAAACATAAGATGGGAAACCATAAAAATACTAGAAGAATCCACAGGCAGAGAAATCTCAGACATATGCCGAAGCAATTTCTTCACTGATACCACTCCAGGGCAATGGAAACTAAAGAGAAAATAAACAAACGGGACTACATCAAAATAAAAAGCTTTTGCACAGCAAAAGAAACCATCAACAAAACAACAAGAAAGCCCACTGTATGGGAGAGCATATATGCAAATGTTATCACTGATAAAGGTTTAATCTCCAACATCTACAGAGAGCTTATACAACTTAATAAAAGGAAAATAATGATCCAATAAAAAAATGGGCAATGGACCTAAATAGAATCTTTTCGAAAGAAGATAGAAGGAAGGCCAAGAGACACATGAAAACATGCTCAAAGTCACTAATTATCTGAGAGATGCAAATCAAAATGACAATGCAGTACCATCTCACACTTGTCAGAATATCTATCATCAACAAATCAACAAACGACAAGTGTTGGCGAGGATGCGGAGAAAAAGGAACCCTCGTGCACTGCTGGTGGGAATGCAGACTGGTTCAGCCACTGTGGAGAACAGTATGGAGTTTCCTCAAAAAACTAAAAATGGAACTCCCATTTGACCCAGTAATCCCACTCCTAGGAATATATCCTAAGAAACTAGAAACACCAATCAGAAAGGATATATTCACCTCTATGTTCATAGCAGCACAATTCACCATAGCTAAGATTTGGAAACAGCCTAGGTGCCCGTCAGCAGATGACTGGATCAGAAAACTATGGTACATCTACACAATGGAATACTACGCTGCAGTAAAAAAGAAGGAATTCCTACCATTTGTAGCAACCTGGATGGAACTGGAGAGCATTATGCTAAGTGAAATAAGCCATTCAATGAAAGAAAAATACCACATGATCTCACTCATTTCTGGATAATAAAGAACAGTATAAACTGATGAACAAAAAGATAGATACAGAGGCAGTAAAGCATCAAACAGACTGTCAAATTACAGCGGGAAGGTTAGGGAGCGGTGGGGGAGATAAGAGATCAACCGAAGGACTTGTATGCATGCATATAAGCATAACCAATGGACACAAGACATTGGGGGCTGAGGGCATGTATGGGAGTGGGTTGGGGGGGGGGCAATGGGAAGATATGTACACATGTAATACCTTAATTAAAAAAATGGGGGGGAAAAAGAAAGGAAAAAAAGGCTAAGTACGAGAGAATTCCTTCTGCCTGACTGCCTTCAACCTGGGACATCAGGTTTTTAAGTTCCTCCTTCCAAACTTGAACTAAAACTCCACCTCTTACTGGGTCTCAAGCCTGCCAGCCTTCAGACTTGAACTACACCATTGACTCTCCTGAGTCTCCAGTTTGCCAACTTACCCTTCAGTTCTTGGGACTTGTCAGCCTCCACAATCACATGAGTCAATTCCATCTATACATGTATATGAGCCAATTCCATGCATTTATTTATGTATTCCATACACATACACGCATATACTCACACACACACACACACACACACACACACACACACACACACACACGTCTTACTGGTTTTGTTTCTTTGGAAAACCCTGACTAATATAGATATTTCCATAAATTTTATAGCAAGGTTGTATGAAAGATAAAGATATATCAAACCTTAGTTTTCCTCTTACCCAAATGCCCAGCCATATTTCCTGTTGTGACAGAAACTCAAAGTATGATTTGAGGTAGAAGTCACACCCAGATTAAAAGGGAACAAGCCACAGTACCGCCCCTACCACTACCACTGTATTCAGAGCTGCCACATTCAGTCAAAGTAATTTGCATCTAAATCCCCCACCTTCATATGGCCTTCTGGAGACAAGTTGTTTTAAACAACATTATTTCTAAAAAGAGATCAAGAAGTAAGTGAAGAGTATTCTTTGGGACCACATCTGGTGTATACTGTAACTATAACTATATACCTCCCCTCAGAGTGACCTCACTGATTTAATGAAAGAGTGAAGGTAGATTGGTCTAGCTTGCAAAATGACTTGATTTGACTAAACACATCGTATCAATGTAAGAGTTAGCGATATGTTTCAAGCCAAAATCAAAGACAAAATAAGAGCAAAACTTTTAAAATTACATGAAAATTTTATTCACCAGAATTCTAGGCAATGGTAGCTAATGCTCACAAAATAAACAAACAAACAAAAAACACCTCCAGAGCTAGATAGTACATGTTTCAGAGAACTGCACACACCACAGAAAATCAGTGTGGCATGCAAGGGCACAGAATGGGAGAACCACCCAGAAGTACACTCTAGGCAGAACAAGAGAGAGATTTTTTGCAGTTGTCCTGACTGGGGAGCTGGTGAGAAGGAAAGAGGTGTAAAGGGAATTTTTAGAAAGCTTTCTGTATGATTTCACTATGTGAAACCTCTAAATGAAATCCCTTAAAAATAAACCTAGAATACATATTTACATTATTCTTCAAGGTTTCTCAAGTTAGATTGATATTGAATGTTGCACTTAATAAATATTAGACCCATAAGGAGACTTGGCTCTATGTGAGTTGTATTTCATTTAAACAAAACCCATCTTCAGCTTTTAACATCTTTCCCAATCTCCAGGCAGTACAGATCTTTCCTATTTCTATAACAACTTAGAATCCGCAGTAAACAATGGAGTCATTATCAGGAATGATAAAAAGACTGAGCTTTGGTGTTTTTTGGTGTTTACCTTCAGATATCTTATTTTATTTTTGTGATTCTTCATGTCTTGTGGCATACAGCATCCATCAATCAACTCTAAAACAGTAAACTGAGGTGTATCCAACAATTTGGCTCTTGGCATAACTCTAAGTTTCCTCCATAATGTCTCAGATCAGTAGAAAGGTTGCATAGACCTCATAAAGCAATTGTAAAGAAGGCAACAAATACCAGCTCAAATATATAAAAGGCTAATATGCTAAGTGTCTGACCTTCCAACTGGTCACTATGAATGACATGCACTGACCACCAGGGGGCAGACGCTCAACGCAGGAGCTGCTGTGATGTGCACTGGCCATTTACAGAGAAACAGCACCCTGGGTGGACCTGGTGCCCACAAAGCAACACATGGCCTCCCCCAAGTGGGACACAGGCCCTGCCACCACCCTGGAGCCACACCCCACCAAATCATAGCCAACGCTGCCGAGACCTCAGGGGGCAAAATGTGGCTCACAGCCCAGCCTACCCTGGAAATGGTCACTGTGGGTGCCAGTAATGATATCACGTAGCAATGCCTGGCTTCCTCTCCCTAGCAACTATCCTCCTTGCAGTTTCTTCAGCCCAGGAACACACTTGCATTATAGCTAGGTGCAAACATTTTACACTTCAACTAAATGTCTGTGAAGCGTTTTCCCATGCCTCATCTCATTTGATCCTCACGGAAGTCCTGGAGTAGGTAGATAGGAGACTTGGTGGAATCCTATTTTCTTTGCATTAGCCGGAAAAACGAAGATTTAGAAAGCTTAGAAACTTGATCAGACTGAAAAGAAGTAAGAAATGGTGGACCTTGAAAATGACTTCAGGTTTTCTCGCTGCGCAGAATATAGTCAAACACTGCTGCAGTTAAATATTTTACCCTTTGTTCTCCCTGTGTGATCTACAATAATAATCTGTTTTGTGTTGGTATTTACTGCTGTGTTGCTGACAATTACCTGAAAGAGAAGTTGGGGTGCTTCACTGGGCTGGAAAAAAATTAGCTAAATCAGAAAGCAGGTCTAATTAACCAAGTTTATTCTATATCTATAAAAGGTTAAGTTGACTCACTCATGCACAATACATATAAAGCTCTCACTGGCGCCAATCACACGCATGTGTTTCAATCTGTCATTGTCAATCGTGAATTTGGTTGACACTTCTATTATAAAGAAAGGGCAAATAGTGATATTAAAATATTTCTTCTAATTAATTTCCTTTCAATATGCACGAATTCGTGTACTGGGCCACTAGTGTATTATAAAATTACCATCGAAAATCCCTAAGGAGTGTACCATATTGTAGACACAGTCTCTCAGTTCAGTCTAACACATCTAGATTTCCCTCCAAAGGTGGAACAGATGAATATAGCTTTTATTAAGATCAGAGACCTAGCTTCTGTTTAGAGACTATGTGGTAACAACAATATATTGTACCAATCAATATTAGAATCACACTCAGCACAATGAAAAATTCACATCATGAGCAGTACATGGAAACTAAGATAACCAAGGGAACAGCAGGTTCTTTTCTATAATTTCCTGTGTGCACCAAGGCAAATAGTCGTTGGAGTAGAGAGCATAATTATTTAGGTATAATTGTATTTAAATTGAACATACATTTGATAGGATTCCACTCTATGCAGAAGAAAACAACACAATGAGAAAGAAGATACATCAAAGTGGTGACTTTAACCCTATAAGTAAAGACCCAGTGCCCCTCACTCTGAATCTGTTTGAATGTTTAGACTCACCAGGAAATACATTTGGCAAAAAAGTCCAAAAGATAACAATTTTTCTTAGATTCTTAGAATTAGCCTAAAGGTGGAGGAAGGAGAAACTGCCTCCAAGTAGGCACTAACCCAGAAGAGTTAGAGAAAATATCTAAGAAAAGCCACAGTCTGTTTTCCACTGGCTTCACAGATAGTTGTGGCCATATGAAAACCAGAAATGACAATGATAATAGACACAACCCATGTTCTAGAAAGCTGAGAAGTTAGAGGAGAACACTTTCCTGTTCCAGAGTTAAGAGCATGCAATTCATCCAAAGGATGCTGAAATAAGGAGATGTGTGTGAGCATAGCTAATTTTCAACCCCTTGGCTAAACAAAGCATTAGAAACCCAACTTGGAAACTGAACAGTTGCTCTTCTACGTAAGCCCTTTGGCCACCTATGACCATCCCACCTATCCAATCATCAGAACAGGACAGCCCAATGTAGAGGCAAGTGTCAATGTCTGCATTTGAGAGGAGCTACAGAGGGATCTGATTGTACAGTATCCTCACTCTATAACCTCTGATTGCCATCAGCCTAAGATGTGATTCCCAAACTAGCGCTTGTCTTTTTATTGGGTTAGAGAAGAAAATGCAGAGCAACAATGGGACAGTAATGATGAGAGGTTGGGGGTTGAGTGTAAAGAAGTAAGGTCTGGGAAGCTAAACAGAGATAGCTGCTGCCTAAAGAGGGGCTGAGCTGGGAATAGCATGACTCATTCATCTATTCATTCAACAAATACTGATTGAGTGTCTCATGTATGCTTTGTTGGACATTTCTCTCATTTTTGACTTCTTAAGGTGGGATTGTTTCCAGTGCAATTTTTATTGAATCTCACTGCTTCATTTGCTTTTCCATATGCTGGGTCACACTTACCTTCATGCAGTCAGAGGCTTCTGGCCCTGGAGGCTATGAAAAGAAGAGGAGAATTCAGCCACAGCTCTAGACTAGGAGAATTGCCTCAGATATTGTCAGCTTCCAAAATCAAAGCAGAAACTGGGTTCACAGTGTTCAGTGGTTAAATGGCGCATCATTTTCACTGCAGATCCCTGAAGAGACATTTTTAGAACAGAAATTTGAGAACACTTGGATTATTCACTAGAGTTTAAAAAGGAAGCCAGTGAAAGTAATTTATTGTATTACAAGAGATTTTCAAGTTCAGAGATCAAGGACAGAGTCTATAAGATTTCAATAAGTTAGCATAAAGCAAGAGTTTTATGTGGTGAGGCTGCCTGAGGATCCATTTCATCTTCTGATGGAAGAAAGATGCCTGCAATTCAGTTTCCACTTCTCAAAAATACCTTATTCTGCCTGGGGTTAAGCAGTTGAGGAAAAGCATGTTCCAAAGCCACAAAATTTATATTTTCCTTGAGCTAGCATAAATGTGACAATGCAGAATTGAAAAGTTAGAAAACAAGATCATAAGCAAGGAAATCACAACCACTATTTTCTGAAAGCTGTCCTCAAGACCCAGACTAGGGTCTTTGCTCTCCTTGATACTGTTTATTAATCTATCTTTCTTTTCTGTCAAAAACTATATCTATCAAAAAGGAAAAAAAATAACACTGACAAGCTAATGTCCTGCTAAACCTATACCTGCCTGAGACAAAGCTGAGAGTAGATAATAAAAAGATACTATAAGCAAGAGAAAGAAGAAAGCAGAAGATGAAGCCTCTCTCACCTCATTTAATGTTTTGTTCTAAAAGCATCCCATTTCAAACAGTCTGGTTATTTTTATGATTAATTGAAGCAATAAAGCCATAAAGCATAGTACAAAATAAGTTATGTTATTATTATCCTATTAGCTTGAGTCTGATAAGGAAGAAAAACTTTTTAATGATATGAACACTGAGAAACACAGAACTGCAGATTACCTAACTCTAACCTATAGTTTGTCATCTAATTATGGCAGCTCTTAAATTGAATGTGACAACTGTTAATGACAGGGAAGAATAATAAAAATACACAAGGATTTTGCACTCTTTATATTACAAGTGTCTTTAAGATCTTGTTCCAATTTAAAGAAACAAGCTGAAAATCAGAGGTGATTCATTATGAGTATGGTTTCAGTAAGAAAGATAATATGAATAATCAGTTGGCCCATTTTCAAAGACAATGCCTAGACCCTACATTAATAGATTGGCTAATGGAATGTACATTGATATGTCTTATTTTAAAAAATGTTTCTGTATCTTTTTCTTTGATTTCTCACATTAACCAACTTTTTATGATTAACCAACCCAACTACCGATTCTGATCACAAGATATAAGAAGGCTACTGCTAAAAACAAATCAACGGATTTATTAAAAGATATTGTGGTTCAAATAGAGAGGACAGATCTGAAAAATGAAAGGAAATGCTTCCCTTCGATTTACTACAAGGGAGAGAAGTCATTTAAAAAAATTTTGGAAGTTAATTTGCTAAATGATCAGTTCCCTGATGACTAATTCAATGAATGACCAATTCCCTGAGCAATCATCTGACAAATACTTTAGACAGGGCAATTTGTCATAGTCATTGCCTCAGGCCTATACAGGGGCAGAAGCAGAAGCAACAGGGACAGGAACAACAGTAATTAAGACAAAAATTAGTGTTTTAAAAAAAACTTGATCATTCTACAGAGAGTGTTGAACATTCTAGATGTTCTAAGGCAGTGGTCAACAAACTCATTAGTCAACAGAGCCAAATATCAATAGTACGATGATTGAAATTTCTTTTGAGAGCCAAATTTTTTAAACTTAAACTTCTTCTAACACCACTTCTTCAAAATAGACTCACCCAGGCCGTGGTATTTTGTGGAAGAGCCACACTCAAGGGGCCAAAGAGCCACATGTGGCTCGTGAGCTGCGGTTTGCCAACCACTGTTCTAAGGCTCTGGAATGTAAAATACAGGCACAGTTGATATTAAACAGCAGTTGACCAATACATTTCCAGGAGAAGAAATGCAATGGCACAAAGGCAAAATAAATTTATTTTTAAAACTCAGTTTTTCAGCAAATTCATCATTTGGTCAAATGATTCCTGGAGAATTAGCTTTTGGTAAGTTGGTCATTCACCAATAATTTTGGCAATTTTATGTTGCATGAAGCAGCCAGCTTCCAAGGTGAAAGAGCAGAGTATTCTGGCTTAAAGAAAGGAATTAACTCCTAAGTCAGTTCCATGGGGTAAGGGTCCACGTCTCTTTGGTTTACTGCTGCATCCATAGCACTTATCTCAGGGCCCAACACCTACCAAACATTCAAAAAATATTTGTTTCATGAGTAAATGTTGAGAATTAATAATGGACAGTAATATTCTATACACATTAAGAACCCAGATAAGGGGTGTTAAGCTATGAATTCTGCACCTGATCCCATCTGTAAGAAGGAATTCATTGAGCAGTCAAAGTAACATCAATGAAGTAGGCAGAGGAACATTAATCTGTTTACAATTAGTAGGACCTGCTGAAAGAGGAGAAACTACAATCTAAATGTCTCTTGATAGGTGAATGGATAAACAAAATGTGGCATATACATACAATGGAATGTTATTGAGCCTTAAAAGTGAAGGAAATTTTGACACATGTTACAACATGTATGAACCTTGAAGACAAAATAAGCCAGGCACAGAAGGTCAAATATATAATTCCACTTATGTGAGGTACCTAGAGAAGTCAAATTCAAAAAAGAGTAGAATGATGGTTGACAGGGGTTGGTGAAGAGAGTAATGGAGAGCTATTGTTTAAAGGATATAGTTTCAGTTTGGGAAGATTAGAAAGTTCTGAAGATGGACAGTGGTGATTGTGCACAACAATGTGAATGTACTTAACGCCACTGAGTTGTACACTTTTAACCAAAATTCACCAAATGTTTTATCAAAATGTTAAGTGTTATGTTATGTATATTTTACCACAATTTTTTAAAAATATCTAAAAGTCAGAGAGAATGATTAGATTGGGAAATTGCATTTCCCGTACGGTTGGAACAAAGCATTTGAAGTACACAAGATCTGAGTTAGAGTGGTGATCAAATAGCATATCATTGAGGAAACATAGCAACCCCTATACAGAGTTTGGATTTGGTACTGATGTTTTAGTAATTCTGACTGAAATGTATTCATAGTCATTCATTGGATGGGGGGATGGGAGGCGGGGGAATACTGGTCATAAGATGATCTAGGAGGATATTTCATGGTCTAACCCAGGATCTCAGGTAGAAATGGAAAGAAAGAAAAAAACATTAAGACTAAAAGCATCACAAAGAAAGTATAAATGATTTGTTGATATATTGGATGAATGAAGGGGTTAAGAAAAAGAAAACATCAGTGTTTAGCCTGGAGGTAGAAAAATAATGGTGCCATCAAGAGAACAGGTATGGTCAGAAGAAGTGGTTTACAGGTTAAAAATGATGATTTCCCCTTTTGGAATGTTAAGTTGGAGATGACAAAAGAAAAATCAAAATGGGGAAGTCCAGTAGCAGCTGAAGATGTTTAGTGATGAATAAACAGTAGGCAGCTCAATCTACCAAAGGGAGGCTGAGGACATGAGCCTCATCATGTGGCAGCTGGTGAATTAATAGCCTTCAAATAAAAAGAAAATAAAAAGAGTCAGTATGAGTGTAGTAAACAAACTGTCATCATTGAAAAAGATTTATTACTACCACAAAAACAAATTATTGAAAAGGTTATGAAATAAAGAATAATATAACTCTGGCCAGGTGGCTGAGTTGGTTGAAGCATCATCCCGTACAACAAAAGGTTTTGGGTTCATTTCCCATCAGAGCACAATCCTAGGTTGCAGCATATCCTTTGGTCTAAAATTAAGCACATTCTATTGAGATGGATTATAATGTTCTTCATGTAGTATCCTATATAATAAAAGCCTAATATGTTAAGTGTCCAGTCATCAGGTCAGCTGTTCAACCAATCAAAGTGTAATATGCTAATGACATGCTAAGGCCGCTCAACCACTGCTCTGACATGCACTGACCACCAGGGGGGCATACAGTCGACTGGTCGACCAGTCACCATGAGGTGCACTGATCACCAGAGCAGACGCTCCGACCTGTAGGTTAGCTTGCTGCTGGGGTCCGGCCGATTGGGACTGAGTGAGATGGAACGGACATGACCTGGAGCCCTCCTGCAGTGCCTCCCCGGCTGGCCAACCTCCTGCATCCCTCCCCAGCCCTGATCATGCACCGGTGGGGTCCCTTGGCCTGGCCTGCGCCCTCTCGCAATCTGGGACCCCTTGGGGGATGTCGGAGAGCTAGTTTTGGCTCAATGGTGGAATGACACATGGCTATGATGCACATTGACCACCAGGGGGCACCACTCAGCCAGAAGCCAGGCTCACAGCTGATGAGTGCAGGTGCAGTGGTGGGAGCCTCTCCCACCTCCACGCCAGTCGGACATCCCCTGAGGGCTCCTGGACTGCAGGCCAGGCTGAGGGAAGCCGCCCCTGAGTGTACAAATTTCGTGCACCAGGCCTCTAGAACTTAAATAATTTTTGAGACAAATTTCCTTGGATGAACTAATGGAATCAAAAGAGAAAACTTCAGGATCTATGCTGTCAACATTTCAATCCAGTTTTCTGAATAATTCTGAGATTTCTTAGTCAAACATCAGCATACATTCTAACAACATAATGTATGAAGTATTGCCAATACCCTATCCTTTGATAATATTATCACATTTAGTCATTCAACACACATGTACTGAGAACTCACTAAAGATATTGACACAGAATTAGAGTGGCAGGAATGCAAAGAGGAATACCACATACTCAATGCCTTAAAAGAGGTCACAGTCTAGAGCAGTGGTTCTCAACTTTCCTAATGCCGCAACCCTTTAATACAGTTCCTCATGTTGTGGTGACCCCCAACCATAAAATTATTTTCGTTGCTACTTCATAACTGTAATTTTGCTACTGTTATGAATCGTAATGTAAATATCTGATATGCAGGATATCTTAGGCGACCCCTGTGAAAGGGTTGTTCGACTCCCAAAGGGGTTGCGACCCACAGGTTGAGAACCGCTGGTCTAGAGGATAAAATAAAATAGATGAAGCATTGATCCTGACCTAGTACACTAATATACTCTTATCCTGGCTCCTGGTGTACGTCTCCTAGGAAAAATGCCCACTTCTAGTGTTTACCATAGTTTTTTTTTAAAAAAGCTAGTATAGTATCAATTAATTATAGCAAATTATTACAACCAATTGTTACATCTTGGTTAATCAATACATAAGCAATTATTATAATTACTAGAGGCCCGGTGCACAAAATTCATGCACGGGGATGTGTGTCCCTCAGCCCAGCCTGCACCCTCTCCAATCTGGGACCCCTCAAGGGATGTCCAACTGCCCATTTAGGCCCGATCCTGGTAGTATCAGGCCTAAATGGGCAGTCAGATATCCCTCTCACAATCCAGGACTGCTGGCTCCCAACCGCTCACCTGCCTGCCTGCCTGATTGCCCCTAACCGCTTCTGCCTGCCAGCCTGATCACCCCCTAACTGCTCCCTTGCCAGCCCAATTGCCCCTTACTGCCCTCCCCTGCTGGCCTGGTCACTCCTAACTGTCCTTCCCTGCAGGCCTGGTCCCTCCCAACTGCACTTCCCTGCAGGCCTGATCACCCCCTACTGCCCTCCCTTGCAGGCCTGATCCCTCCCAACTACCCTCCCCTGCAGGCCTGATTGCCCACAACTGCCCTCTCCTGCTGGCCATCTTGTGGTGGCCATCTTTGACCACATGGGGGGGGGCTATCTTGTGTTGGAGTGATGGTCAATTTGCATATTACCTCTTTCTTATATAGGATTACTTTATTTGTTTGGAGAAAGATAAGTGATAGAAGTTAGGCAGAAAGGAAATAATGACCCTGGCCAGTTGTTCCATGGTTAGAGCATCAGCCTGTGGACCGGAGGGTCTCAGGTTGGATTCCTGTTCAAGGGCACATACCTCAGTTGCAGGTTCAATCCTGGCCCTGGTCTAGGTGCATGCAGTCGACAACCAGTGGAAGTGTCTATCTCACATAGATGTTTCTCTCTCTCTCTCTCTCTCTCTCTCTCTCTCTCTCTCTCTTGTTTTTCCTCTCTCTCTCTCCCCCTCCCTTCCACTCTCTCTCTAAAAATCAATGGAAAAAATACCCTCGGGTGAGGATTAAAAAAAGAAAAAGGAAAAGAAAGAATGAGACATCAGGTTACCAAATAATTTAAAAGCTCCTTTCTACTTAAATATGTAAAAAGTCTTCTTTGATTAACCCAGAATCAACAATACTACACAGCCCCTCCAGCTGGAACTTTTGCAGCTTTTGCTATCTAGCATTTCAATCTGACATGTTAAAAAGGACTGATTCATCCTGTTAACTAATTATTTCATAAATGTATCCTTTCCTCTCTAAATATCATGCTGGCTCCTTAAGGATAAGAATTATGTCTTACTTTTCTTTTTAGACTCCTATGAGCTTAGAGTGGGTCTTAGTAAATATTTGTATAACCTAATTAAAATGAATTAATTATGTGTCCTGAAGTCCTGTGTCAGTTACATTATATTGTAGAACATTGCCATATTCATAATTAAATATGTTGTCCTTGATTAACATCAAATGATTTATTCACTTTTTGTTATTTTTAATATCTAAAATGCTACTTCTCTTTCTCACAGCTAGTTCCTACATCTTTGGAATTTACAATATTTTCATATTTCCATAATGACACCTGCTGGTAAGAGAAGAATGGATGAACTGCAGGGATTTTATGCTTCTAGCTATAGGCAGTCATAGTCCAGTTGAAACAACTAATGTTTCTGAATAAAGAGTAAATCTCAATGACTCCACTTATTCAAGTGCTAAAAATTTGACAAAATAAAATAAGTACTATTTCAAATACTATTTTCTAACTACAATTAAAAGTTATCACTATAAATTCTGTCCAAAGCAACTGATGTAGGATAGTCATTATTAGGGTCTTAAAAAATATCAGTTTACTTATGTTAAATACTAGAGGCCGAGGGCACAGATTCATCCAGGGCGTGTCCAGCCCATCTTGCCCAATCCCGATCAGCTGGACCCTAGCAGCAAGCTAACCTACTGGTCAGAGCATCTGCCCCCTGGTAGTCAGTGCATGTCATGCGACTGGTCGAACAGTCAAATAAACGGTCGGACACTTAGCATATTAGGCTTTTATTATATAGGATTTTACTCCATTTGAGAGGCATTTAAAATATGACTATTTAAGAGATTATCATTAGTAGCCTGCACATCTTACCATTTGGAAGAGCAAGTGAAGAAAATCAGAAACCTGAGCACATCTGGAAATACTGCTGGAAGCTTAGTACGAGCCCTAGGTTTCCTGTGATAACCAAATAAGAGACATGACCACTGTGTTCATTGGCTCTACACTATAAGCTTCAAGAGACAGTGCTGGCTCACACTCTAAGTACTCAGCACGTTCCCTGGCACAAAGTGGGCATCATGAATATTTTTAAACAAACATGCATGCTCGTGTGTGTGTGTGTGTGTGTGTGTGTGTGTGTGTGTGTGTGTGTGTAGTGGCCAAATAGACTAGATTCTGGGTAGATTTTGTCCATACACCAAAATGTTAACCAGGTTAGGTATACTCACTTTGGCAATACCTGAGTGAGCTTATTTATATAACTTAGTAATTTTGAAAGCAGAAAAATTAACCAGGATAGCCTCAAATACAATATGGGTAAGCTGTATGCACCCAGGTTTCTTAAGCAATTTCTTAAATATATAACTCATTATAACATGTATTACACAGACTCTTTCTTACTTAACTAATAATTCCTCTTCATTAGAAATCAGTTATGTGTGCCAGCGACAAGAAATAGGTGATCTCAGGAAGAGTTTTCTTTCTAACTGCCTGTGGGTGAGAGTCCACACTGATCTCATTCAGCTGACAGTCTACTTGGAATTGTTTGCTCTTTACAAGTATACTATCTTCTGGACTTGCTTCAGTTTTATTTCTTTCACACAAAGAAGGAAAAGCTTATAGGCAAAGTCTGTGAAATAGAGTGTTTTTTATTTCCTATTTCAAAAACATTCCCCTCCTTCCAAAACAGCTACACAGGGAACATCATTATCATGGCCTATTAATCAAAAAATGCAGTTTTCTTTAAAAAAAGAAAACCCTTGGGGAACTTTAATGTTTCTTTTTTATACCCTCACTATATGTTTATAAAACAATTAAATAAATATTATAAATACCTACTAAATACCAGCCTTCAAAAGCACTGAAAAAAATATATATTTTTGGATTTTGAGCTCAAAGAAAATAGTTCATTGTCCAGTATTACAGGTAGTAAGTAGCCTCATCTGCTATGAGGACTAACACACTCTGAGAGCAAGTCAGTTCCTAACTTTGTCAGTTCCCACCCCCATCTCTGTGTGCATGTGGCGGAAGCAAACATAGCAGGAAGATTGTGCTGTTCCAGGGTACAATGGCTCATTATGACACTCCATGAATGGTAAAGCATAGTTCTCAGATTCCTACATGTCATGTGTATTCAGCATCTCGCTTGGGACTTTGCTCGTCAATATTTTTTATGGATAGATGAAGCTTTGTAGAAAAACTAGAGGGATTCAGAATAATCTAATCCTTGGGCCATCTATATATATAAAAGCCTAAGTGACTGTTCCACCATTCAACCATTTGACCATTCAACTGGTAGCTATGATGCACACTGACCACCAGGGGGCAGATGCTCAACACACAGGCATGAAAACATGAAACAGACTGATGAATCTCAGAGGGAAGGGGGAGGGGGAGGAAGAGAAGAGATTAACCAAAGATCTTATATGCATGCTAGAGGCCCGGTGCACGGATTTGTGCACTGGTGGGGTCCCTCGGCCTGGCCTGTGGGGATCAGGCTGAATCCGTGCACCCAGCCTCTGACATCCCCCAAGGGGTCCCACATTGTGAGATGGCACAGGCCAGGCCAAGGGACCCCATCTGTGCATGAATCCATGTACCAGACATCTAGTATCAAATAAATGCGAGTGTGTGTATGTGAGTGTGTATGAGTGTGAGTGTGGTGGCAAACACACTAAATTGAAACTTCTGGCCCAAAACATTATATAGCTAGCTGATTAAAGCACTTCATTCTTTGCTTTAAACTCAGAGAAAATATCATTGTGATTCATTTTGTCTAGGGCTTTTTAAAAACAAGAATCAAGGGGAAACCCCAACTCTTTTCTTCATACCCTCATATCAAAATTCCTAACCTGGGTCCCTGATCTAAGGTAAACCTGAGAAAAATTTGAGAAAGGTCAAAGAAAATAGGGAAATAATATATATTGAGTGCTTATCACAAGCTGAGCATTATGCTAAGTATTCCTTTAACACAACAATCCTGGTTGGTTATCATCCAAACTTTACAGCTGAGAAAACTGAAGTTCAGAGAGGCTAAGAAATTTGCTGAAGCCACAACTCACAGATGGCAGAATAAAGGTTTCTCCTTCCATAACAGCATGCTGCTTCCCCTCTACATATGTACTCCCAGGTGCTACAGAACCTGTCCACAGGAGAGTGAAGGTATGGAAGAGGGCAGATCTGGGTTTATGGAGCCTAAAGCTTATACAAATTTTAGGTCCCTCAATTAAATTCAAATGATTACAAAAATGAATATTTATGGAGAATAAGTAAAGAAATTACACGTATTAAAAACATTTTTAAAGATGAGAAGTATCACAAATATTTTCTTCTTTTTTATTGTTTAAAGTATTACATAGGTCTCCTTTTTCCCCAATTGACCTCTCCCCAGCTACTCCCACTCCACAAGACAAGCCCCCACTGCCCCAGTGTCTATATCCATTGGTTATGCTAATATGCATGCATACAAGTCCTTTGGCTGATCTCTTACCACCACCCCCTCACCCTCCCGTGCTTTCCCTCTGAGGTTGGATGGTCTGTTCAGTATTTCTTTGTCTCTAGAACTGTTTTTGTTCATCAGTTTATGTTGTTCATTATATCCCACATATAAGAGAGATCATGAAATATTTATCTTTCTCTGAATGGCTTATTTCACTTAGCATAATGCTCTATGGTCCATCCATACTTTTGCAAATGGTAAGAATTCTTTTTTATAGCAGTGTAGTATTCTACTGTGTAGATGTACCAGTTTTTTAATCCACTCATCTGCTGATGGGCACTTAGGCTATTTCCAAATCTTAGCTATTATAAATTGTGCTGCTATGAACATAAGGGTACATATAGTGATTAGTGTTTTTGATTTCTTGGGATATATTCCTAGAAGTGGGATTACTGGGTCAAATGGGAGTTCCATTTTTACCTTTTTGAGGAAACTCCATACTGTTTTCCACAGTGGCTTCACCAGTCTGCATTCCTACCAGCAGTGCACAAGGGTTCCTTTTTCTCCTCATCCTCGCCAGCACTTGTCATTTGTTCATTTGTTGATGATAGCCACTCCAACAGGTGTGAGATGGTTCCTCATTGTCATTTTGATTTGCATCTCTCAGATGATTAGTGACTTTGAGCATGTTTTCATATGTCTCTTGGCTTTCCTTATGTCCTCTTTCAAAAAGTGTCTATTTAGGTCCTTTGCCCATTTTTTGATTGGATTGTTTATCTTCCTTTTGTTAAGATGTATGAGCTCCCCATAAATGTTGGAGATTAAACGCTTATCTGAGATAGCATTGGCAAATATGTTCTCAATGAGGTGGGCTTTCTTGTTGTTTTGTTGATGGTTTCTTTTGCCCTGCAGATGCTTTTTATTTTGATGTAGTCCCATTTGTTTATTTTCTCCTTAGTTTCCATTGTCCTATGAACTGTATTGATAAAGATATTGCTTCAGCCCTGACCGGTTTGGCTCAATGAATAGAGCATCAGCCTGTGGACTGAAGGGTCCCAGGTTTGATTCCAGTCAAGGTTGGTTGTGGGCACATCCCCAGTAGGGAGTGTGTAGGAGGCCCTGATTGATGTTTCTCACTCATCGATGTTTCTAACTCTCTACCCCTCTCCCTTCCTCTCTGAAAAAAAAAATCAATAAAATATATATTTTTTTAGAAAAGATATTGCTACAACATATGTCTGGCATTTTGCTGCCTATGGAGTCTTCTAAGATTTTTATGGTTTCCCATCTGACGTTTAAGTCCTTTATCCATTTTGAGTTTATTTTTGTGTATAGTGTAAGTTGGTAATCTAGTTTCATTTTTTTGCATGTATCTGACCAATTTTCCCAACAACATTTACTGAAGAGACCGTCTTGACTCCATTGTATGCTCTTGCCTCCTTTGTCAAATATTAATTGAGCATAATGGCTTGGGTCTATTTCTGGGTTCTCTGTTCTGTTCCATTGCTCTGTATGTCTATTCTTGTGCTTGGACCAGGCAGTTTTGAGAACAGTGGTTTTGTATTATAGCTTGATATCTGGTATTATAATCCCTCCAATTTTGTTCTTTTTTCTCAGGATTGCTATGGTTATTTGGGGTCTTTTTTTATTCCATATGAATTTTTGGAGAGTTTGTTCTAGGTCAGTGAAATATGGCATTGGTATTTTAATGGGGATTACATTGAATCTATAAATTGCTTTGAGTAGCATGGACATTTTAATGATATTGATTCTACCAATCCATGAACCCAGTATATTTTTCCATTTCTTTATGCCTTCCTCTATCTCTTTTTTCAACGTCCTGTAGTTTTCCAAGTACAGGTCTTTTACCTCCTTAGTTAAGTTTATTCCTAGGTATCTTAATTTTTTTTATTGCAATGGCAAATGGGATTGTTTTTGTTTTGTTTTTTAGTTTCTCTTCCTGTGAATTCATTATTGGTGTATAAAAAAAAGCCATAGATTTTTGGTGTTAATTTTGTATCCTGCTACATTGCCAAATTCATTTATTAGGTATAGTAGTTTTTTGATGGAGTCCTTAGGGTTTTCTATGTACAATATCATGTCATCTGCAAATAATGAAAATTTTACTTCTTCTTTTCCAATTTGGATGCCTTTTATTTCTTCTTCTTATCTGAACGTTATGGCTAGCACTTCAAGTACTATGTCAAACAGGAGTGGTGAAATGGTTTTCTTTCTGTTTTCTTTCTGTTTTCTTTCTGTTTTCTTTCTGTTCTTAGGGGAAATGGTTTTAGATTTTGCCCATTGAGTATGATGTTGGCTGTAAGTTTGTCATATAAGGCTTTTATTATGTTGAGGTATGATCTCCCTATTCCCACTTTGCTTAGAGTTTTTACCAAGAAAGGGTGTTGGATTTTGTCAAATGTTTTTTCTGCATGAATTGATATGATTATGTAATTTTTGTCTCTCAACTTATTTATGTGATGTATCATATTTATTGATTTGTGAGTAGGGGACTTCAACACCCCATTGACACCACATACAACTTAATATCACATTTATATACATGCATCCCCAGAATAAATCCCACTTGGTCATGGTGTCTGATCTTTCTAATGTAATGCTGGATCCTATTTGCTAGAATTTTGTTGAAAATTTTAGCATCTATGTTCATCAGGGATATTGGCTGTTCATCAGTTCTCTTTCTTTGTGGTGTCTTTACTGGTTTTGGAATTAGGGTAATATCGGCTTCATAGAAAGAGCTTGGAAGTGTGCCTTCCTCTTGAGTTTTTTGGAATAGTATGAGGAGAATAGGTTTTAGTTCTTCTTTGAATGTTTGGTAGAACTGCCCTGTAATGCCATGCGGACCAGGGCTTTTGTTTGAGAGTTATCAGCCTATTCAGGTTTCTTGATTCTTCCTGATTGAGTTTTGGAAGGTTGTATTTTTCTAAGAATATTTCCATTTCTTCTAGGTTGTCCAGTTTGTTGGAGTGGAGTTTTACATAGTATTTTTTACAATTCCTTGTATTTCTGTGGGGTCTGTTGTTACTTCACCTCTTTCATTTCTGAGTATTTTTATTTGGGTCCTCTCTCTTTGTTTCTTGGTCAGTCTGGCTAGAGGTTCATCAATCTTGTTTTATCTTTCAACGAATCAGCTCTTGGTTTTATTGATCTTTTGTATTTTTATTTTTTTATTTTTTGTCTCTAGGTCATTTATTTCCACTCTGATCTTTATTATTTCCTTCCTTCTGCTTACCCTGGGCTTTTCTTGTTGCTCTCTTTCTAATTCTTTAAGTTGTAAGACTAGATAATTTGTTACCATTTTTTTCTTGTTTGTTTTTTGTTGTTGTTGTTTTTGTTTTGCAATAGGCCTGTAGAGCTATGAACTTCCCTCTCAGGACTGCTTTCACTGTGTACCATAGATTTTGGATTGTTGTGTTTTCATTATCAGTTTTTTATTTCTCCTTTGATCTCTTTGGTAACCCAACCATTGTTTAATAACATGGCATTTAGCCTCCAAGTGTTCAATTTTTTCATTGTTTTTATTGTAGTTGATTTCTAATTTTATACCATTGTGATCTGAAAAGATGCTTGATATGATATCTATCTTCTTGAATTTGAAGAGACTTTACTTGTGTCTCAATATGTGGTCTATCTTTGAAAATGTCCCATGTGCACTTGAGAAGAATGTATATTCTGTAGCTTTGGGGTGAAATGTTCTGAAGATGTCAATTAATTCCATCTGACCTAGTGAGTCATTTAGGATTGATGTTTCTTTGCTGATTTTTTGTTTAGAGGATTTATCCAGTGGTGTCAATGGGTTATTAAAGTCCCCTACTGTCAATCTCTCCCTTGATATCTTCCAGAAATTTTTTTATGTACTTGGGTGTTCCTGTATTGGGTGCATATATGTTTACCAGAGTTGTATCTTCTTGTTGAATTGCTCCCTTTAATATTATGAAGTGACCTTCCTTACCTCTTGTTATGGCCTTCACTTTGAGGTCTATTTTGTCAGATATAAGTATTTCTACCCCAACTTTTTTTTTTTTTTCATTTCCATTCGCCTGAAAAATCTTTTCCCAACCCTTCACTATCAGTCTTTGTGAGTCCCTTGTTCTGAGGTGAGTCAGCAGATATATGGGTCATGTTTTCTTATCCATTCAGCTACTCTATGTCTTTTTATTGGAGCATTTAATCCATTTAGGTTTAAGGTTATTAATAATAGGTACTTGTTTGTCACCATTTTTATTCTTTATGCCTTTGTTCCTTCTTCCCTTCTTAATTCTTCTTTTTACAGCAGTCCCTTTAGCATTTATTACATTGCAGGCTTGGTGGTAATAAACTCCTTTAGTTCTTTTTTGTCTGTGAATCTCCTGATTTTACGTTCAATTTTGAATGATAGCCTTGCTGAGTACAGTATTCTTGGATTCAGACAGACCCTTGCTTTGCATCACTTTGTATATTTCATTTCATTCATTCTGGCCTGATGTGTTTCTGTTAAGAAATCAGTTGATGGTCTAATAGGAGATCCCTTAGAGTTAACTTTCTGTCTCTCTCTGGCAGTCTTTAAGATTCTTACTTTGTCGTTGGTGTTTGCCAATTTATGATGTGTCTTGGTGTTGGTCTTTTAGGGTTCATCTTGTTTGGGACTCTATGTGCTTCTTGGACTTGTGTGGCTTTTTTCTTCCCAACATCAGGGAAGTTTTCTGTCATTATTTCTTCAAACAGGTTTTTTATTCCTTGCTCAGTTTCCTCTCCTTCTGGCATGCCTACTATGCAGATGTTGTTTCATTTCATGTTGACCTAAAGCTCCCTTAGGCTCCCCTTCTGCTTTATAAGTTTTTTTTTTCCAGTTGCTGCTCTTCTTAGGTGTTTTTTCTACTTTGTCTTCTAGCTCACATATGCAGTCCCCAGCTTCTTTTAGTCTACTGTTAATTCTTTTCATTGTGTTCTTTAATGCAGCTATGTCATTTTTCATTTCCCCCTGGTTCTTCTTCATTTCCTCTTGATTCTTACACATGTTGTTGAATTTGTCTTCCATCCTTTTCTGTGTCCTTATGACCGTTGCTCTGAATTCTTTTTCTGACAAATTGCTTGCCTCCATTTTGTTTACTTCCTTTTCTGGTGCTTCCTCTTTTCTTTCATATTTGGGCTGTTTCTTTGCTCCCCATTTTTGCTGCTCCTTTGTAGTTGTTTCTATGTATTAGATCAAACTTCTATATCACCCAGATTTTTTGGGGTTTGTCTTATATAGTTGATGTTTTGTGGTACCCAGTGGTGCAACTTCTCAGGTCTTTTGGGCTGGGTACTCTAGGGATGTTCCTTACTTGGGATATTTGGGTTCTCTTGATGTAGTTGGGTCTTGAGTGTTATTATCCCATTTATGGATGGAGTCTCCTCTCAGGGTGTCTGTTATGTGCCTCACTCTCTACCATGTTGACTGAAAAGCACAAAATACAACTCAACAAGACACGGCACAGAGGGAACAAAACACAAATGTATTCACGACACTGATAACCCCAACAAAAGTGACCACCAGAGCAAAGAGAATTAGGAGAGAGAAAAACAGAGCAAAAATGATATTGAGAAAAGTTAAGAGAGAAAAGAAAAGGAAAAAAAGAAGGGGAAAAAATATACATATATGGGAAAACTCCCCCAAACAAGCAAATAATACAAACAATGAAAACAACAAAGACCCAGAAAAAAGGTGGGGACAGAATCTGTAGAGGCAGAGCTTATTTCCAGAAAGTAAGGTAAAGGAATTTAATGAATAGGGGAATGGCCACAGTTCAGTATAGAAGAGGTAGAAAGAGAATGAGTGGATAAGAAGAAAAGTAAAAAACAAAATAATAAATAAATAAATAAATAAAAAGACAAAAAAAGTTTTCTTTAATCTATCTATCTAGTCATCTATTTTTTGAAAAGGAGAATAGAACAGAGAGAAGATAGGCTTGAGTTTAGTGAGTGAAACTAATAAGCAATTAGAAGAAGAGAGCAAGAGAGGAGAGGAAAAACAAAAGCATAAAAAAATTGGCTAGCGAAGAAAGAGAAAAGAGAAGGGTGCATAGAGTTGAAGCAGGGGAGAGGAAATTAGATAGATGAGTAAGCCAAAAGAGACTACAATAATAATAATACACCAATAAAGTAAATAAAGAAGACCAATTTTTAACAAGGGGGAAAAAGAAAAGAGAGAGAAAAACTAAAGCAGGAGCAGGAGAAGAGAAACAAGATGAAAAGGGGAGAAGTGAGGAAGAAAAGGGTGGCAAAAAAGAAAAAATAAGATAAAGTAAAATAATGATAAAAACTAGAATGAAGTTGCCCTGGCCGGTTTGGCTCAGTGGATAGAGCGTCGGCCTGTGGACTGAAGGGTCCCAGGTTCAATTCCAGTCAGGGGCATGTGCCTTGGTTGCAGGCATATCCCCAGTGGGGTGTGTGAAGGAGGCAGCTGATCAATGTTTCTCTCACATCGATGTTTCTAACTCTATATCCCTCTCCCTTCCTCTCTGTAAAAATCAATAAAGTATATTTTTTAAAAAATAGAATGAAGAAAAATAATCCAAAAAATAAAAGGTTAAAAAATGTTTAATAAGATAAAATAAATTAAATTTTTTTCTTTCTTAAGTAAAAGATAAAAAATAAAGAAGTGAAGTGTTGTTCGCTTCAGCCAAGTTTTAATGTCCCATGGGGGCTGGTTTAAGACCCCTCTCTACTGTTCTGCCTGCCACATCTCAGTTTCCTGTTAGGTAGTCAGCACCGTGTTGAAGTCCCCAGTGATCCACTGCTCCTCTGTGGTTTCAGGCAGGTGGGACCAATCTGCCCACTTTGTCTGCCTGCTTTCAGTCGTATTTACACAAGTGTCTGTTTCTGACACAGGCTTTAGTGGGGGTGTTGCTGAAAAGTTTCTGGGACCAAACAGCCCCTCAACCCAGTCCTGAAGGCTCCCTGGGGCTATTCAGATTCTTCATTTCCTCTGAAGAGCTCAAGGCTGAGTGTGCCTGCACTAGTTGCCCTCGGGTGCTGGGAGGGGCTGGCTCTTCAGGAGAAAAATGGCTGCTTAGGGTTGGAGGGACAGGAATGTCCCAGTGCCAGATTCCTGGTCACCTCTCCCTGTCCTGCTCTTCTCTACAGCCTCTTCCCAGCCTCCACAAAACTGCACCTCAACCTGCACCGCAGCCTCAGTGAGTATTTGTGATTGAAAGGTCCTATGAATGTTCTCCAGGCATTCTCTGTCCTTTCCGGCCATGGATTGTCTCACCAGCTGTGCTTAATTCGCCAATTCTGGGTGGATGTTAATTCGATTTAGTTGTTTCTTCTATATGTTCCATGAGAAGGTGCAGGACACATCGGCCTATTCAGCTGCAATTTTGTCTCCTCCCCACAAATATTTTCTTGCAATGTATTCTTGTACTTTTGGTTTTTAATAAGGATATATCCTGCTATCATATCTGAATTTTAATACGAAGAATAATTCTGGGGGAAAAGACAAAATTAACCTGAAATTAATGTATGCACAAGAACAATTCAAATATTGCTACATTGCATTGAGCTACATAATTGGATAATTGGGTTCCTCTTATATAGTGAGTTTATAATTGTATATGTGGCATTACCAAGCATATTCCAGACAGGAGAGAATGTATTGAGCTAGGCATCAATCTTCTGCTCACAATTTTATGTCTGTTGAAGGTAAGAATTTCCCCCAGTTGAGCTTCTCAAGCCTTGCTTGAAACCTTCTTTATTCTCCACTATTCCTTACTTGTAGTGCCAAGTGTCCTAGGGCTGGCTCCTATCCTTAAAATCTCAAGCCATCCCCTTTGCTCACCATCCATGCTGGATGAGTCACCCAGTGGGCTGTAGGAGTATTCCTAGAAGCCATTCCTCACTCCCATGGCCACAAAAGGGACTGCAAACTGCATTAAAAGTGGTCTTGAGTGACTGATTTAAAACATCTTGCTTTTGCAAAATTTAGAAACACACATGATCAGATGAACACACTGGTAGAGCCCCTTGCAGAACCTTCATTAGATTGCTGCAGACTGGCAGCTGATGTGGAATAGATCATATTGTAGGAAAGTAGAATTGAAAGAGAAGCAATCCAAGAACCAAGAGGACATTTAATGAGCCTACTAAGATCTCTGAGTGCCCCTATCTATAAGATAGGCTTAGTTCAAAGCAGACCCAGAGTAAGAGAAGAAAAGTAAAGGTCCAACAATAATGCTTCCATAATGTTAACAAACTGAAATCGCCAGTGAAACAGAGTCTCCTCCAAATGTTGCCTCCACAATCCACTCTTAAAAAAACTTTGGGAAGCAGTTTAAGTTAGCCTTTTGACCTTTTTTTCCCTCTCTCCCAGGGTGGAAGTTGTTTTGTTTTTTTGTGTGTGTTTTTTTTTTTTTTATCTTCCTTACATGTGTATAAAAGGTCACTTTATAGAAAAATTTTGCAGTACTATTGTCCCATAAATTATTTTTAAGAGCCTATTATAGACTGAAAGGTTGTTGTTGTTGTCTTCCCCCCCCTCTTATCAGTTCATCAAAGCTTACATGTCTGGTTTCAGGGAAGGCAAATTGGTTTTCATCGAGGATTGAAAAAATAAATATGATCCTTCACAGAAGGACTGCGAGGTCCCTTTATTCCATTAGATATTGCCTCTAGAGTTGATCTTTCAAAGGGAAATGTCCATTAATTTCAGCTCCAAATGACAAACAAAATTGACCCCTTAGGATGTGAGGCCTTCATTTATACGTCTTTATATAAACAACTGCCTCTTTCCCCTCCTGTTGCTACCTGAATTGGGTAGGGTGGACCAGGGAGCTTAGAATGCCTCTCTTCCCAGACATAGATAATCTCCAAACAAATCCTGCAATTTTGTAGCCTTCTCCTAATCCCTAAGCCCAAATGCATAACACAGGTTTTGCTGACAGTCATGACATTGAAAACCAAATGCCTTACCATACTTGCTTAGAGTTCTACAACAAAAACACATCACAGATTCTCTTGTCATAATGCTGCTTCATGAAAGAAAGGAAACATAAAATTTAGCTGCTAGCTATCATGTGCTAGGAACTTTCATATATTCTTCATACATACTCTTTTGAAGTAAACAGTATTATTCATACCTTATGGATAAGGGAACTGAGGGTCAGAATAATTAAGACATTTTCTCCAAGATCTTACAGCTGTAAAGGGGCAGGAGCAGAAGACATCTAACATCTGGTGAAGTGGTATACACAGCATAAAGTGAGTAGGCCATGGGTTTTGGACTTAGCTCCTGGCTCTGCTCCTAAAAGTAGTGTGACCTGAGACAGATGATGGTGCCCCTTTCCTCATCATAAAATAGGTATAAAAATAGCACCATCTCAGAGGTGCTACAAATACTGATTGAATTTTTTATGTAAAAGACCAGCACTTAAAAGTTACTCAGTAATTTTTATTATTTCCACTTCCTCTCAAGCTTCTTAGAGGCAGAGGCCACATCTTTTTTTCTTATTTTCACACACTTAGCCCTTAGCAAGTATCTGTGAAAATGGACCCTGCCATGACCAGTCCTTTTTTGTGACAGCTGACATAGTATTTTCCAAAACAACACTGGCATTATTGTGCCCAAAATATTAAAATTCTCATTTCAATAGATTGATTGGATGAAATACCTTACATGAAATGCAAATAAAATGGGAAATTGTGGGGATAGCATTTTGCAATTTATTAAAGCATAAGTTCCAGCATCTCTTCTTCATTAAAAATTATTTTAAGCCCTGGCAAGCAAGATTAGAATGTCAGCCTGTGCACCTGAGGGTCATGAGTTCAATTCCTAGTCAAGGTCACATACCTGGGCTGCAAGTTCGATCTATGGCCCCAGTCGGGGTGCATGGGTGAGCAACCAATTGATTTGTCTTTCTCACACTGATGTTTCTCTCTTTCCCTCCCCTTGAAAATAAATGGAAAAATATCCTCAGGTGAGGATTAACAACAGTAAATATATAGAGAGGCCCAGTACATGAAATTCATACACTCAGTGGCGGGGAGAGGGGTACCTCAGCAGTCCAGGAGCCCTCGGGGGATGTCCAACTGATAAGCTAGCAGTCGGACATCCTTAGCACTCCCACCACCACCGCTGCTCTCCAGCCGTGAGCCAACTTCTGGTTGAGCAGCACTCCCCCTGTGGGAGCACACTGACCACCAGGGAGCAGCTCCTGCATTGAGCGTCTGCCCCCTGGTGGACAGTATACATCATAGCGACCAGTCATTCTGCTGTTCAGTCGATTTGCATATTAGCCTTTTGTTATATAGGACTAGTGGCCCAGTGCATGAAATTCATGCACATTAAAAGGGAATTCATTAGAGGAAATATTTTAATATTGCTATTTGCCCTTTCTCTATAATAGGAGTGTCAGAGATGAAAGAAAATTAGGAAAATGTATATGAAAATCTCCCTCCTGTCTGAGTCTGGGAGTGCTGTGCGACCCAGAGTCAAGTCCCTGCCCACCTGCTCTAAGCCAGTGGAATGCAAGGTGAAACAATAATCAAGTTATCAAACAAGCATTCTGAGCAGCATCATGCCTCTACAACAGGCATAAAAGGCTAGTAGGCCAGGATTACATCTGATCTAGTCAGGCCTGGCTTCTAGGATCCCAAACCAGCTGCTCAGACACTAGCTTAAACACATGAGTGCTGAAGGCAGTCCTTAGCCCTAAATGAAGGCTACACTAGTATAAAAAATTTAGCCTACAAATACACATTTCAACAAGAATTGGTTCACTTCTCTTCATTTCCATTTCAAACACCCTAGTTTAAACTATCATTATCTCTAGCCTAGAATTCTTCAATAGCTTCTCTAACTGGTCTCCTGTTTCTGCCTCTTTCATCCATTCCACACTGCAGCCAGAGAGAATTTTTAAAAACACAAATCAGACCATATTACCCCCTGGCCTCCCACAGTCCTTAGATGCAAAACAAAACTCTTCATTATGGCCTGGAAGGCCTAATGGTAACTGGCTTCTGCTAAACTCTGTATTCATGAATGAATGAATGAATGAATGAATGAATGAATGAACGAATGAACAAGTGAATGAGAGAGGCATAGCAATGCACTGTCTATCTAGGATGAAGCCTAGGATGTCTTTCATAAGACAGGTGACTATTATTGTTCTCACTTAACGTTTATATATAGAGTCTTGAGCACACTGAGATATGTACAGAAAAGCAAGGGTAATTCAACCCCTATACTTCAAGAGCTATATTCCAGTATGTGGTTTCCAAACATAAAAGCAAGGGAAGGGTCTTGCTTGGTTACACTTGTGTCATTCTCTTTTTTCTTCTTCAGACTTACACAGAGACAATGGTGTATATAGAGCCATGAACAATTGTGAGAAAATAAACTAGAAATACTAAGAAAAAAGTAGATACACTGCTAGGAGGAACAGAGAGAAAGAAATTAGTAAAAAGATTAGGAATGGATCAGGGAGGGCAGAGAAGGGAAGAAGCAATGAGGAAGAAAGGGAAAATCCATATATGGCTCTCCATCTCTCTCTGCCTGAAAGAGCCATTTGACTGGGACTCATTTGAAAAACCATAAATTAAGGTGAGTTTCTGTGACCTCAGACAGAATTGTGACCATCCAGGAATGGACTGCAGTAGCTAGAAGAGTACATAAGTACACTTGGCTCTCTGGGTGGATAGACAGAAGGCAAGAGGTACAGTTGGTTAATATTCTACCATTATTGCCTTACCTCCATTTCTTAAAATTCTTTTCCCGCCAGTCCCCAAATATCCACAGACACTGACTATACAAGAACAACATTGCCTGAGTGAGCAAGTATGAGATGAATAAACCTTCTTCCATTCTCCCTACCCTTTTTCTCCCATGATTTTGGAGTCATCAACCACTAACGTGAGAGGAGCAAACTGCAGGTATTTTAGCTCTTTAAATAATCCTACTGTTTCCCCCTTTTTCTAAACTACTAGATTATTGTAAGTATATGTGTTATATCTTGTCTTATCTCAATATTTATGAGATAAGATGATGCTTCTCTCTCATTGATATTTTTATCTCTCTATCCGTTTCCCTTCCTCTCTCTCTCTCTCTCTAAAGCTCAATAAAAACATATTTTTTAAAAAAGAGTGCCCTCTCTCTCTTTTTTTTATTAATTTCTTTATTGATTAAGGTATCACATATTTGTCCTCATCCCCCCATTCCCAACCCAAACCCCTCCCCACGCATGCCCCCATCCCCCTGTTGCCTCTCTCTCTTAATAAATGATAAGTTCCTTGAGGGTAGAAACCATGTATTCCCTCTTTTATTTGTATTCCCCAGCACTCAGCACAGAGTCAGAAATATAGCAAGCATGTAACAAAGACTCATCACAATAAATATGATTTGATTATTTATTATCTGTAAAAATCCTCTCTCAAGGGCATGAAAATTTACAGCCTGACATTAAAGAAAAAACTGAGAAAGACTCTCAGCTAAAATGTCAACAGTAATCTTAATCAATCAGTGCACTCAACCTCATCTGCATAGCTGGTATACCACAACAAAAAAAACATTCTGATAGTCCATGATGTGAGCAGTACTAATAATAGTTCATCCCATTGCCATGTAAACATTGAGGAGTTAGCCCATCAATAGGTTTGCTGGAAATGCTGATCCAATTCTAAAAATATAACTTCCTTTTCTCTTCAAGAGCAATTTTCTAGGTTAATACAAATATGCAAGAATACTGAGACCCATCAAGGCTTCCAGAACTCGTTCATTAGCTGAATGTGTCAAGTGCTTTTTACACTTGTGAGGACTGAACTGAGTTGTCACTGCCAATACTGATCTACTAAATAGTAAAAAATGCAGCAGAATCTAAGGTTGTGATGACCACTTCTTCCCCTTGAACCCATAGCAGGAATCCTGAAATGATGAAATTCTTTCCCCTGAGTCTATTCTTGGCCTCAGAAATTTTCTGGACCCAGCACCCCAGCCCAGGCAGCCTGAGTCAAGCAGACTGAAAATTTGAGATGAAGTCTTGTTCCCACAAAAAGCGACTGTAAAAACCAAATTTAAATCAGACTGTGAAACAGTTTGCATTTATCTTCAGTGACACTGAAAGCCTCTTTATAGGAGTTATCCCTGTTGTTTCTATCATCCTGTCCCATCCCCAACAAAGCTATGATTCTAGATGTTTAAGCTAAATCAAGCTGCCAAAGTTCCATGCTGTGTGCCTACCCCTGACCTTCCACTGGTGTTATTATATTCTCAGGACCTTTCTTCCTCCAGCTTCCTTCTCTGTTAATACCTGAATATCTACTGTGTTATTCCTCTTGGATCCTTTTTTCTTAGTTCCATATTTGATAACTGCTTAGTCTGACAAACTCACCAAAATCAATGTGCTAATGCTCCAAAGAAATATATTTGAATTTTAGCAGGGCCCTTCGGGAAACAATGGCCTCAATCACAATAATAGGAACAACTTCCGACTTTAATGTTAATTGGCTAGATGAGAGATTTGGGATCCTGAGAGAGAAACTGCTCCTTGTCATACCTCCTTGCTTTTCTTTCTGAGTGCCCACTTAACAACTCTTTTTCAATTTGTCACTGGCCTGGGTCTTTTCTACATCCATTTCAGCAAGCCAACTTAACCACCACATAAGAACATAAACCATAAAACACCTAAGAAAATTCCCAAGAAAAGCTAATGTAGTTGAAAAAATAAGTACCTGATATCTGTG
Source organism: Plecotus auritus (assembly GCF_963455305.1). Classification (NCBI taxonomy): domain Eukaryota; kingdom Metazoa; phylum Chordata; class Mammalia; order Chiroptera; family Vespertilionidae; genus Plecotus; species Plecotus auritus. The sequence goes on along the minus strand of NC_137772.1, from coordinate 94,318,465 downwards.
AGTCTTTGGGCACATGCTAACTGGAAGAGTTTGCTATTCCCCAGCACTCAGCACAGAGTCAGAAACATAGCAAGCATTTAACAAAAACTCATCACAATAACTACGATTCGATTCTTTATTATCTTTAAACATCCTCTCTCAAGGGCATGAGAATTTACATCCTGACATTAAAGAAAAAAACTGAGAAAGAATCTCAGCTAAAATGTACCTTCCCCCCGCCACCACCACCAAAATTTAAAATCCTGCCTCTATAAACATTAACCTGGAACCTTCCAGATACTGAATAAATTAACTATCCAATACCACTTAGGTTAAGTGGCTTAATGTTTTCACGGGATCTGAATAGGCCTAGACAACAAAAAGTGGGTGGGGATGAGTGTGTGTTTTCATTTCTTTCATGATCCCTAGTCTCTGTGGACTGGTTGTTTCTAAAACTACACATCAAAAAAGCTTTAACTGCTTGAGTAATTTTTGTTTTGCAGTACATTATTATTCACTTTCAGTCATGCAACACAGAAATGACTTAGAGGATTACAAGAGTGTAGTATAAAGTTTCTAATACAATTCAATGGCCCTTAAGTAAAAACACGAACACCATCGACTGCAGTTATCCTGTGCAATGGCAGAGAACTGTCACTCACGATTATGTGAAAATGCAAGAGAACTGTTTAGACAAGTTCCTCACCAAGACTTTCCATTGCTCATACAATAGAGGATGCTTAAGATCAAAACTCTAATGATATTAAATCAGTTTTCTGGTTATAAAGCATGCTAATGTATATTAGGATAAACATTATAATAGTTATTCCTAGGAGGAAGATCACAGAAGTCACTTGCCAATCAAAATTTGTGCATTCCAAGTTAAGCTAGAGAAAATTATTGAGGCAAATTTACTACTAAAGAGTAGTAAATGTAAAATGCTTGAGATACACACCTCAACCCCTGTTGTGGGTCCTGTTTTACTAAATGTAATCCACTTCCTTATATACTTGTTCATTTGAGGTTTTGGAAAACTATCAGATTAACAATGGGCATAGAGTAAGTGCACAGAAAAATGTTGAATGAATGAATGAATGAAAAAATGAATGGATGAATATACTAAAATATACTAAGGAGCTCCAATAAATGTAGAACATTTAGAACAATAACATATAGAGTCATATCTCACTTTCTTCAAAACTGCTGTTACTACTCTGCTTGTTATTTATTCTCCTTAAGGCAATTTCTCCTTTTGAAATGTTTTAAGACTTTTATTTTCCCAGCAATAAATTAAATGTTGGTTAAGCATCTGCAGATCTATATACCATTTAGTTATACTATTTTTTTTCCTATTTCATAAAATGCAACGGTTGTATAACCCTGCCAGTGTTAAGTCATTAGCAGACAAAGATAAAAACTCATGAACTTCCTGTTTTAGTTTATCTCACATTCTGCTTCATAGCCCAAGCAGGTTTCATAATGAACATTTCCATCAGCTGGTGTCTCAAATTCTTTATTTTTAAAATACAAATGATTTGAGCAATATCACTATGGTTTAGAAATGTTTTTCTCCCTGTTGATCTATGCCATGATCTCCTCTGGATGTTGTTCAATTAGATGTCTTCTCACTTTTTCACAAGTAACCTGTTTTAGTAGAAGTTTGAAAAACCTTGGAAAAGAACTATAAAACATTTTCACTGTCAATAGAGTAAAAAAAAAAAAAAAAAGAAAAAAAAAGGATTGCTTGAGCCAGACACAGCTCCCCATAGAGCTAACCTTTTGATCCTGGAATCCTTTCATGCACTTAAGTCTTCTCTAGAGTCAATGGAAGTGTTGTGTATGCAAGGGCAGTAGGATCAAGTTCAGTCTCTTCTTTAGTACTCTGTAGCCAAGTGGAATAGCCAGCTGAATCTGGTTTAGTTAAAAAAAAAAAACTTTCCTGATGCTTTGAAGTTTGGGGGGGGGGGGGCAGTATAATAATATCAGGATTTGTAGGAGGTTATTTTGCATAATCCTTAATAAGATATTCTTGTGGCTTCAAAAAGTTAGTGGGATAAGAAAAGCAAGAACCACTGATACTCATATGAAGTATTTTGCAGAAATAACCCAAAATGTATTCTAGAAAGATGTGAAATTACAGGACCATCCAGGAGGGAATGCACCTAAAACTGTTTCTGATAGATGGATTTCTTCTAGTTTTAACAGAAGAGATGTAATATAATATCCCTCAAAAAAAAAAAAAAAAAAAGAAGTCTTCACATAAAGTAGAATGGTGGTTGCCAGGGACAGCGGGGAGGAAGGAATGGGGAGTTGTTGTTTAATGGGTACAGAGTTTCAGTTTTGCAAGATGAAAAAAGTTCTGGAGATGGAGGGTGGTGAGGACTGCACAACACAAATGTACTTAATGCCACTGACCTATACACTTAAGTTAAAATGGTAACTTGTATGTTATGTGTATTTTAACCACAATTTAAAATATATAAAAATAAAATTTTACTGTATCCAAATGTTTACACTATTTAGAATCAGCAAAATTAACTGGACTATTTCTGCATGGTTTGCATTCACTTGTTCTTTTTTTCCCCCTTGAAATGAGTACAAAATATTCTGATAAACACAAAGAAGCTTGTTGGAGGATTCTACTATTTGTAAGTGGATTAAGTATCTCTGTGACTAATCCAACTATTTGAATTGAAACAAGGCACTCTTTACTTTAGAATCCTTATCACCCTAACCCCACAAGTACTCACTGATGAGGCCAGAGGGTTGAGCAAGGTGACTCTGCACTGCCAAGTGGAAAGGGGGCTGGAGAAGGGAGAAGGAAAGGGGCACGTCACAGAAGCCACAGAATCTCCCCTCTGGAAGCCTGTACATTTCATTATATCAAGAGACTAAATTTCATTTTCTGGCATTTTGACCTGGACATGAAAAATTTAAATTAACACCACTGGATACAATTACTGTTTTTAAAAATAAGCATCTTATTATCAATTTATGGAAGGGTTCTAAAACCTATGTGATTTACTCATATTGGGAATCCAGCAGCAACTTGGGTCTGGAAACTAAAGTGGTCTGACTAAATAAGTGATGGTCTCAACACTAAGTGAGAGGTAGGAATTACTTTCCTTCTGGTTAGACAACACACACACACACACACACACACACACACACACACACACAACATGATACAGCTGAAACAAACGGCAAGCGCTATGTTCAGTAGCTGATAATAAAGTATCACTTTAATATAGATGAATAATTAATTTTCCCCACTTTTCTGAATCCAGATGTTGGACAACCTAATCTTTGCTCCAAACAATGATTGCCTCTTTAACAAATCTCTTAAAACTTTAGTAATGGTCTTCAGACAAAAAGAAACTCCACTAAGAGGTAAAATCTCCAAATTCTCTTCTTTGCTATTTCTGACCCAGGAGATATATGGCTCCACATGTTCACTTATCAGTCTACCCAACTAAAGGAAGCATTTTGTTACCTGTTTGTGGTATATTATAGGATTATAAAATTAAATGACTTTGGCAGAATAAAACAGGTCTCTGGTGTTCAAGAGAAAATCACTGGGCAAAGAACAAGCAATGCATAATGGCCAATAAACATGCAAAGAGATATTCAGCTTTGTTTGTAATGTAAACAATGCAAATAAAACCAATACTGTTTTTTTTCTATCAGAATGGCAAATTCTAAAAGACTGACAACAATAAGACTGTAGGGGAGAATATGTGGAACAGATATCTTTGTGTACTGTTGATGATAAGTATAAACTGGTACAACTTGAGCATACATTTAGAAACTCAGCAAGTTTATCACTGTCAAACTGTTAAATATTTGTACTTTTTGACCCAGAAATTCCACTTCTTAGAAGTTTCTTTAAACAGATCATTGTACATGTGGACAAAGAAGATGCAAAAGGATATCCGTTCAGTGTAATTTATAATAGTAAAAATTTGAAAACAAATCATGTCCATTAGTAGGAGATTAGTTAAATAAATCATTGCTCATTCATTCATCCACTGTTGGTTGAGGGACTACTGAGTGCCTGCCAGTTGGTGGCCTGGGCCTCCCTCTGTGGGGCAATCATGGAGCCGCCCTGATTGATCGCCCTGCTGGCCAGTCACCTGGGTCACCCTCTGTGGGGAGATCATGGGGCGATGGCCGGGCCCCTGACCAATCGCATTACACCTGCCTTGGCTGGCCTGGCACTAGTGGGTGTCATAGTGTAGTCCCGGGTGGTCGTTCCACTGTTCAGCCATTCAGTCAATTTGCATATTATGCTTTTATTATATAGGATTATATAGGATATACATAATATATCCATTAAAATAATGATGTAGATTTATAGTTATTAGCATGGAAATAGATTACAAGACAGTCTGTATAGTATTATTTATGTAAAAGTGAGTGTGCATTTACTTATATATATTTACATATAAATATATATACATTGAGAGACATCTATAAGGATGATCACTAATGTGTTATCATATTAAAAGTGGTTATCTCTGGGACTTTTTGTTGTTAATCTCCATACTTTTCTATACTGCTTAAATATTTTTACAACAAAGCTATATCATTGTTATAACCTAAAAATATTAAGAGTATATTCATTCTGAAGAGATGAAAAGAGAACCATTGTTACAACTTAATCATATAAATGTTCAGAAGAAAATACCAGACAGCCACAGGATTCCAGAAATCCAGCTGCACTTCTAAAAAGTAAGATGCAAAAACAGATGCTGCCCACAAGGATAAGGTAAATAGGGATGAAGCACAAGGATTCCATAGAACTCAAGTGCATAGAGCAGCTGAATGTACTCTGCTAAACTAGAAATCCAAGCCCACAAAGTGCCCAAAGACAGCAAAACCTAAAAACTAATAACAATGCACATATCATACACAGAGCTTTTATATAAGTTGGATGTTTATTTGCATTGAAATCTTGGTCCTTTAACAGTTTATAATGTTGCTTTTTAACTCTATATATTGGGATTTTTTTCTTTAAAAATGATTTCCCATGAACTCTCCATCCGTTTAATCCTACAAGACAAATTTTAGTCTGAGCAGGTGGAGAATGCACATCTTGGTTAAAAATTCAAAATACACTGGGTTTTATCTGATTTATGATTTTCTTAGACAAAGTATCAAGTGCATATCAATAGCACAATCCTCATCAAAATAATTCCTCTTTTGCCTTAATGAGTAGAATAAACAGGATGTGAATCATAAAGATATACAGAAACTGTAGCACAGAATGATATACCAGAACTCATACCAGAAATTCTCCCATGATACTATTGAATCTCAATACAGTATCCTATATAATAAAAGCCTAATATGCTAAGTGTCCAACCAATCAGTCACTATGATGTGCACTGACCACCAGAGGGCAGACGCTCCAACCAGTAGATTAGCTTGTTGCTGGGGTCTGACCAATCGGGACTGGGCAAGATGGTCTGAACACACCCTGGAGCCCCCCCCCCCGCAGTCCCTCCCTGGCCCCAGTAGTGCACTGATGGAGTCCCTCAGCCTGGCCTGTGCTCTATCGCAATCCAGGACCCCTCGGGGGATGTCAGACTGCCAGTTTCAACCCTATCCCCACAGGCCAGGCCAAGGGACCACACCAGTGCATGAATCCATGCACTGGGCCTCTAGTCCTATATAATAAAGAGGTAATATGCAAATTTACCATCACTCCAACACACAAAATGGCTGCCCCCATGTGGTCCAAGATGGCCACACCCATGTGGACACAAGATGGCCACCACAAGATGGCTGGCAGGGGAGGGCAGTTGTGGGCTATCAGGCCAGCAGGGGAGGGCAGTTGGGGGTAACCAGGCCTGCAGGGGAAGGCAGTTGGGGGGACCAGGCCTGCAGGGGAAGGCAGTTAGGGGGGACCAGGCCTGCAGGGGAAGGCAGTTGGGGGGGACCAGGCCTGCAGGGGAAGGCAGTTGGGGGTGACCAGGCCAGCAAGGGAGGGCAGTGAGGGGTGACTGGGCCAGCAGGGGAGGGCAGTTGGGGGTAACCAGGCCTGCAGGGGAGGGCAGTTGGGGGGAACCCAGGTCTGTAGAGGAGGGCAGCTGGGGGGGACCAGGGTGGCGGGAGGGAAGTTAGGGGTGACCGGACCGGCACGGGAGGGTATTTGAGGGTGACCAGACCTTCAGGGGAGGACAGTTAGGGGTTATCAGGCTTGCAGGGGAGGGCAGTTAGGGGTGACCAGGCTGGCAAGAGAGGGCAGTTGGGGGCAATCAGGCCAGCAGGGGAGCAGTTAGGCATCAATCAGGCTGGCAGGGGAGTGATTAGGGGGTGGTCAGGCCAGCAGGCAGAAGCAGTTAGGGGCAATCAAGTAGGCAGGCAGGTGAGCAGTTGGGAGCCAGCAGTCCTGGATTGTGAGAGGGATGTCCCAGATTGGAGAGGGTGCAGGCTGGGCTGAGGGACACCTCCCCCCCCTCCTCCCATGCATGAATTTCATGCACCAGGCTTCTAGTATGAATAATAAGAGGACAGAAACATAACTACATCAGATCTTTTAACTTTTAGGAATGAATGTTCAGAGATTTCTCATGTTAAATGCATGGAACAATTCTTTAGAGGGTACTAAGTATTCTATTTTGAATATATTTTTGTTTTCATCATGTTGTTGTTTACCCTTACTGTGTTAGTTTACATTTTTTTACCTTGTAGTATGTACGCATCATAAAACATCAACTTTATATGAAACCCATATGAAACATCTGCTCCAAGTTTTTTTTTTACATGAAATATGACTTTTAATATTGCTTGTGTTTAAAGATGTCAAAGGACAGTATGAATGGACCTAGATGGTATTATGCTAAGTGAACTAAGTCAATAAGAGAAAGACAAATATCATATGATTTTACTAGTATTTCTTTATATAATTTAAAGAACAAAATAATCGAACAAAAAAATTAAAACAGATTCATAGATACAAAGAATGGGGGTTTGGGGACTGGGCAAAAAAGGTGAAGGGATTAAGAACTACAAATTGGTAGTCAAATTGATAGTCACAAAATAGCCACAGGGATGTAAACTACAGCATAGGGAATATTATCAATATTGGTGCAATTACTATGTACAGTGTCAGATGGCTATTTGAAATATCGGGGGGAACACTTTGTAAAATATATGATTGTTTAACTACTATGCTGTACACCTGGAACTAATACAAAATAATGTTGACTGTAAACTAGAATTGGAAAATAAATATTTTAAAAGTTAAAATCAAAATAAATAAATGAATAAAGATGTCAAGTGATCTTAGATACTGAATTTGGATTCAGAATGCAAAAAATGTTTCTTTTTTGCTCTTGTGTATTTTATCTCTTTGGAAAAAATATTGTAGTAAAATGACTAATGAATTAGAAGAGACTGGTAATTCTTTATAGATTTGAAATTTTAACTGGATTATATGGCCAGTTTAAATTGAATTTATGTGCAGATTTCTTTAAAATGTGGTAGTTTATGCTGAAAAATGTGTTGATTCAATATGTTAATTCTAGAAATGTACAGTTCTTATAAAAAACACACATTAGAGCTGTCTTATTGAATAATTGCCAAGTTTCTGTGACATTTCAGTGTTGTACAGAAAATCTGGTATAATCAGACCTTATTGCATTGATTATGGAATGAATCTGCTCCAAGTCTTTAAGGTGGAATCAAACCTTGCATTCACAGTTTTTATGATAAAAATTGAAAACAAAACTTGAAGACATTTGTTCAAATAGAGCAAAATAGTCTGAACAGCAAGCTCTTTGGCCACATAGAAATCTTAACAACAAGTGTGTGTGTGCACATGTGTTAAACTCTATTATAGATGCATTAGCTATATCAAATATTCCAGCTTTTCTCCTTTCAAAAGTTGTTTCAAGGAATCAGAATAACCTCCCAGTAGATTTTTAAAAGATGAAAAAATATTCTATCATATATGGCTTTTCTGATTAGAGTTAGGACACATACAACCTTACTGACAGAACCCGTGCTTCAGGCTGCCATTGTTAGCAAAGCTGAAAGACTTGTTAACTTAACTGTAACCTGGGCCGGAAGCATAAAGCTCTTTCTGGTTTCTCGCCCATACTTCCCCATTTGTTATATTCTTTAGATGAAAAATCCAACTTCAAGCAGTCTGCTGGCGTTCCTAAAAATAAATTAAGTTTCACAAACCTGACTATATTGCAAGAACAAAGAAAATTTAGGAAGCCCTACGAATATCAGACTGACCCATTAATTTTTTTTATGTTTACCAAGTTAACATGAATAGGTCCAGTTACCCGAATTGGGAAAGGAAAAGGTAAGAGTTCAGGTTTCTGGGCTTTACATTAATAGTTCAAAGCTAGACAGCAGGGTGGGAGATTGAGCACAAGTCCCCTGCTTGCCTGCCAAAGCACGTCCTCATTGCAGTTGCCTCTTTGTAAACCTTGGTTAATGGAGCACTAAAGGAAATGACTAAAAAAGAAAGAATATACCATGTTCATTAGTTTGATGCTGCACAGTAAAATGTTACTTTCATTTTCTTTAATGACATTTTTGTAGAATGATGTCAGAAATAAAGTTTAAAACACAGTTTTAACCTCAAAACCTCTTAAAATAGTTGAAAGAGAATTATCTCTAGGCTGAAAAGTGCAGTAGTATAATCTTTCATCTTAACTGTTCAGGAACAAAGGGTTTACATTTGGTTTACTATGTATGTGTGTTTTCATCACCAGCGATCAGTATTGAATCAATCCCTCCTGTTGGTTCTATTGCAATAATTATGTTTGAGCCCTAGCTGGTTTCGCTCAGTGGATAGAGTGTTGGCCTGTGAACTGAAGGGTCCTGGGTTCGAGTCCAGTCAAGGGCACATGCCCTGGTTGCAGGCTCAATCCCCAGTAGGGGGCATGAAGGAGACAGCCAATCAGTGATTCTCTCATCACTGATGTTTCTATCTCTCTCTCCCTCTTCCTTCCTCTCTAAAATCAATAAAAAATATATTTAAATAATAATAACTATTATTTTTATGTTTGAAATGACCAAAAATATTTTATTAGCCAGTATTCAAAATGTTGGTACTTAAAACTGAGTAAATGTTGTGAAATCTCTTAGACTATATCTAAATGATAGTTTATTTTTTAAAAACTAAAAAGCTCACTTCAGTAGAATGTAGTGTACTAACAGCTTATTTAACAAAATAACAAAGAGTTGTTTTTAATGTGATTTTACTTAAGTTTTTGTAGTAATATTTACAATAATATATTTATCACTGTCATGGCAATACAATTTGGGAATTATTAATAAAGGTAGAAAAATTCATCCACTGTGTTAAAATAAATGGTCTCTGAAGAATTTCATGAACAAACTGAACTACCAAGCAAAATAGAGACAGACTCATAGATAGAGAGCAGGCACATGTGAGGCGACAGTTGGGCAGGGGCGGGGGGGAGGCGGGTAACTGAACAAAAAAAAAAGAGAGAGAGAACTCATGGACATGGACAAGAGTGTTGGGGGAGATGGAAGAGGGTATAGAAGGGATAAAAAGTGATGGGAAACTAAATAAATAAATAAAGTTAAAAAATAAAAAATTCCATATAAGGCTAAAATCTCACAATTCTAATCAGTTTATTAATAAGAACTAAATGAAACACTTCTTCAAGACATATGCTTCTATCCCAAAAGGTTAAAGGAAGGAGCAGATTTCATGAACACATAGAATCTATATACTGTTGAAAAAAAATGTGTTTTTTTCCTTCAAAAACAAAAAAGGAAAAAATTAAGAGGGCACTTCACACACCTTACCCTTACTCACTCAGAATTCTTTGAAGGGGGCCTATGTATGTTTTATCCTGTGACAAAGCTGTACTCTTTACCTCCTTCTCACCCTTGCCCCAATCACTAATTCCCTCCAAATAACAATCGAGTATCAGTAAATTTGAACCTGTGGCAAAGTGAACAAATGCTCAGCATCTGCTGAAATAATCAAAGACATGAACTAGACTGGTACTTCTTCACACCTTATCAGGCTAAGGTCCAGTTGGCTTGGTGTAGACTTTAAGGACCAGCAGACGGCTTCCACAGGTCACCTGGTTGATTCCTAGGTAAGGTTCCACCTAGCTAAATAATTTCTCCCACATCAGTTTCTTTCTTATTGCCAAACATCTCTAGAAAAAGAGATTCCAAAGTAATCATTCCAATGCTTAACAAACCTCTTCCCTATGTCCAACCTAGCTCCCTCCTGTTGAAATTAAAGACCTTTTCCTTTTGTTCTATTCTCAGCAGCAAGGAGAACAGCTGGTCTCCATACAATATCCCTTCAGATTCTTGAAAAGTTTTATTAAGCCACTCATCAGTTTCTCTCTTCCAAACTGAATAATCTAAACTTTGTAAGTCCTATTTTTCTCTAACCTTTTGATCAGTGTTTTTCTTTCTTCTGTATTCTCTTCTTGCTCTAATGTATGTAATAGGCCTGCACTACTGAAAGCGAAATCTGAGATATAGAGGCATGCATTAAAGTGGACTTAAGAGAGGTTTGGGGGATTATTTAACAGTGTCTAGGGATGCCAACATGGGGTGACAGAAAACTGAAGAATTTAATTTATAAAGCCAAGATGGTCTTGGAAATATAAGTCTTGGTCATTCTAAATTTTCCAGTTTCTTGCAGAGTCATTGTATTTTCAAGACTAACACTGGATAATGTTACGTTCAGCTACACATTTTGTGAATGTGAATCTTGCCCAAAAGTTGAAAAACATGCTGTCCAAGGCACTCTTCAGTACAACTTTGGACTGCAAGAAAAACAGCTAGATAATATTGGCTGACTCAGAAAAATGCAAATCTCTAGCAACTCATTGGCTAATAAATGCTGAATGAATTCAAATGTTAAAATCACACACCAGGACACATGGTTTGACTTTATCTCAAATTTTTATTAATGCATACAGGATAATCAATGCCTGAGATAAACATTCCTTAACCCAAGATGGTCAGATATGCCTTTTAGTTCTTGGGTGTTTTTTATTTTCAATCCTTACTGAAGGATATGTTTTTTAATTGATTTTTTAGGGGGAGAGAGAGAGAGAAGCATCAATCAGTTCTTCCTGCACACATCCCAACCTGGGATCAAACCCACAAACTAGGTATGTGCCCTGACCGGAAATTGAACCTGCAATGTTTTTACTGTATGGGACAATGCTCCAACCAACTGAGCCACCCAGCCACAGGATGCCTTGCAGTTTTTATCTAAATTGCAGGTGGCAGAAAGTCCTGAAAATGTCAAAGTGTTTCTTAGAACACCCTGGGATCCTGTGCCTCAAAGAATGTGTTACACATAACACAGTAAGAGTATTATTTACATGGTGGGGTGTTGTTGTGGGTTTTGTTTTTTGTTTTTTTTTTTCAATTTTTATTAAATAAGAATAAATGCATTCAAATGTATGAAGTTAAACATTTTACTCTTGTTTATGACCAGATACTTTAAAAAAGAAAAATTATTTCCTCAAAATTAAAGATGAAAACTTTCCTATTTTTATGGCCTCAATAAGATTAAATACTGATTAGGTATACTCTGGCAAGATGCTTAATTTCTATTATCCCAATTTTGACAAAGTGTAGTGCTTTACAAGTTCTTGTTTCTCAAATACCACATTTCTGCCTCAGAACTTTTTTTCTCTCAAGGTATAATTTCCCACACTCCCAAACATATGTGGTTCAGTCTGTATTTCCCAATTGTAGGTCAAATTCTATTATTAAGGACAAAACAGGGTGTCTTAACTGTTGTATGACTGTTACTGAACACATTTGTGAACTTTGTGTATAAGTGTGTATTTGAAATGTGTCTTTAATTTACCATCCTAGTATCTAGACAAGTTGGTCTTTCACTGACTGAAAAGATATTGAGCTACTTATCAAAAACAAATTGCCGCCATCCTATATAATAAAATAGTAATATGCAAATTAACCATCACTCCGCTACACCCACAAGCCACGCCCACCAGCCAAACAGGAGTGAATATGCAAATAAACCCAACCAAGATGGCTACGGCCACAGAGAGCAGGAGGGAGGCTTGGGTTTCCCGGTAATGGAGGAAGCCAAGCTTTCCGCCTGCCCTTGCCAGCCTAGGCCTCCACTCAAGGCTACAAAGTTTCAATGATAGAAGATACATAAACCCAAACAGAAATGGCAGCAGCCACGGAGCTGGAAAGAGCAGGAGGCTAGGGTTGCCCCCGGTGATGGAGGAAGCCAAGCTTTCCGCACACCCTGGCTGGCCCAGGCCTCTGCTTAAGGCTACAAAGTTTCAATTATGAAAGATACATAAATCCCCCAAAAAATGGCTGCCGCCACAGAGCAAGCAGAAGGCTTGGCTCCGCTCCAGGCTACAAAGTTTCAATTGTAGAAGATAAATAAACCCCAGATACCAGGGCCTCCACTTGGGTCTCCAGGGGGCGTGGCCAACCTGCAGACCACCACAGGCCCCTCACCCAGGCCACCTCATGCCCCAAGGGAACCCCCACCCTGATCCGGGACACCCTTCAGGGCAAACCAGCTGGCCCCCACCCATGCACCAGGCCTCTATCCTATCTAATAAAAGAGTAATATGCAGATTGACCATCACTCCAACACACAAGATGGCTGCCCCCATGTGGTCAAAGATCCTGCCCCCATGTGGACACAAGATGGCCACCACAAGATGGCCAGCAGGGGAGGGCAGTTGGGAGGGACCAGGCCTGCAAGGGAGGGCAGTTGTGGGTGATCAGGCCAGCAGGGGAGGGCAGTTAGGGGTGACCATGCCTGCAGGGGAGGGCAGTTAGGGGAAAACAGGCTGGCAGGGGAGCAGTTAGGCATCAATCAGGCTGGCAGAGTTGTGCTTAGGGCAGGGGTGGGCAAACTTTTTGACTCGAGGGCCACAATGGGTTCTTAAACTGGACCGGAGGGCCAGAACAAAAGCATGGATGGAGTGTTTGTGTGAACTAATATAAATTCAAAGTAAAGGAGCAGAGGGGAGAGCAAGAGAACCAGATAGAACAGCCGGATCTGGCCCGCGTGCCATAGTTTGCCCACGGCTGGCTTAGGGGGTGATCAGGCTGGCAGGCAGAAGCGGTTAGGGTCAATCAGGAAGGCAGGCAGGCAAGCAGTTGGGAGCCATCAGTCCTGGATTGTGAGAGGGATGTCCAACTGCCCATTTAGGCCTGATCCCACCGAGATCAGGCTTAAACGGGCAGTCGGACATCCCTCGAGGGGTCCCAGATTGGAGAGGGTGCAGGCTGGGCTGAGGGACACCCCTCTCCCCCATACATGAATTTCGTGCACCGGGCCTCTAGTCTGTAAAATAAACAACTAAATAAATTAGTAGCATAATGAAATTCAGAAATCAAGATCAATTAGGAGATGGATACATTTAATATCCAAAATTTGTGCTTTTTTTCCCTCCCTTCCAACCTCTGTATACTGAAAGAAGGTTCAGGCAGCAATAATTGCAAAGATAAGCCCTTAACTCCCACTGTGAAGCCAAGGGTGAAATTCTTGACAGGCTTGGTGTACTTGCATTGTAATGCAAAATACAGGGTGCCAGATGTAGGGTGGGCTCCTTTTATGTGTGTCTTCCAGCCTTACTCCTCTGACTCCAACCAGTGTAAATTTAATTGGGTAGCACATGAGTGAAGAAGAAAAGGTTGTAGATTCTAGATCATATCTTATTGGTACCAACATTTTGCTATAGCTGGAGAAAGTCAGGCAAAGAGGAATAACAGGCCTGTCAATATGGCATAAACCAAATTTGGTGAAGTGTTCTTTTTATCCAGTTGTATTTTGATCACCTGGTTTAATGAAGACATCATGGAACGTTAGGACCCTGAATTGCTCAGCCACACCACTATTTATTAGATGCCTACAGTATGTTGTCATTACCTGCCCAGAGTAACCCTGGCTATTAATTAATTCAGGGCCAAGAATCAAACGCGAGCATCTTGGCTTAGGTTTGAACCTACTCCACATTACACCACAACCTCAATTCCTGGGTGACTAGTTATTGCTGCATTCCACTGTCATAAACTGAACCCCACAGCAGAGTGCTATATTAAAACGGTGTTGGCTGTATTCCAAAACATCGCCTATTCATGAGCTCTGTTTCCTAGAAAGAAGGCTTAGTAATAACTGTAGTGTATCTCCAGAGTCACAAAATCTAAAGATCAGGATGACATTCAACTGAAATGTAACACAGGACTTTAATGATTGAATAAAATTGTAGGTTGCTCTTAATCATCACAGTTCACTAAAATCAAAGTGCTAAAATGTGTTATTCAATGCAGATAAAATATTATTACCTTTACTATTTTATGTTTAAAAGAAAGCATTGAATCTTGGTCATTTTAAACTCCAATGTATTTAAACTGCCAGTCATTATACTGAACCTCCATGTAGTCCCCTTTTCTTTCTCCAACAATTACTCTTGCCCTTGGATATGGGGCCCTATCCACCAATCTTGAGCTCTTTTCCCCTACCCCACTAACAAGGATTTTTATAAGCTCAATCATACTAGATTCCAGTTACTAGAATATAAATGATTATATCTTTTAATAGGTTATTATTTCCAAAGGACTCTATATTTTAATAGAAAAAAAATCTAAGCCAGTTTCAAATTTTAAAGGAATATATAAATTATTAATCTGAGTTTAGTATATTAAATAAAAATAGAAATATAGTATAGTTGAACTTAAAATTCCCAAGAATCCTTTACAAAGTCTCACAAGAAGAATCAAAGATGATCAAGGCTCCAGAGTATCTGAATTACTTTTTTTCCTATACTTTGAAAGGAATGTCCTGAACTAAAATTGAGGCAAAAATTGATGCAGCAATGATGAAAATTGTGTCTTAAATTTTGACCAGATCAGAATTGGAGAAGAGGAAGACAGAGCTTTTCACACAAGGCTTGCAGGAATGTAAACCAGGATGAACTTTCTATAGGAAAATTGGCAATACATACCAAAAGCCACATGTATATAGCACTTGACTAGTCATTTACATCCAAGAATTTAGCCTTGTTGTGAAACAGTCAAAGATACACTCGAGCTCTGGCCAGTGCTCAGTTGGTTGAAGTGTAGTCCCATACACGGGGACGCATAGGGGAGGCAAGCAATTTTTTTTTCTCCCCTTCCTTTGTCTCTAAAATAAAATTTTTTTAAAACATACCTTCACATGAGGATTTTTAAAAAAAAAGACAGACAGGCATCACCTTGTAGCCACTATGGTCAGACAATTCTGGCTGGATACACTGATTAGAAAACATCCACCAATGGATGGTGAACACACAGTACAGAGTATAGATGATGTGTTGTATAAATGTACACATGACACCATTATAATTTTGTTAACCAGTGTCACCCAATAAATGCAATAAAAAGGAAAATATTTTTTAAATAAATCTTTATTGTTCAGATTACAGATGTTCCTCTTTTTCCCCCCTTGGCTGCCCTCCACCTGATTCCCCCCACCTAACCCATGCCCTTAACCCCCACCACTGTCTTTATCCATAGGTGTAAGATTTTTGTCCATTCTCTTCCCACACCCCTCACACCCCCTTCCGTCCGAGAATTGTCAGTCCACTCCCTTTCTATGCGCCTGATTCTATTATATTAACCAGTTTATTCTGTTCATCAGATTTTTTATTCACTTGATTTTTAGATTCACTTGTTGATAGGTATGTATTTGTTGTCACTTTGTTGTTCATAATTTTTATCTTTACCTTTTTCTTCTCCTTCCTCTTCTTAAAGAATACCCTTCAGCATTTCATATAATACTGGTTTGGTGGTGATGAACTCCTTTAGCTTTTTCTTGTCTGTGAAGCTCTTTATCAGACCTTCAATTCTAAATGATAGCTTTGCTGGGTAGAGTAATCTTGGTTGTAGGTTCTTGCTGTTCATCACTTTGAATATTTCTTGCCACTCCCTTCTGGTCTGCATAGTTTCTGTTGAGAAATCAGCTGACAGTCATATGGGTACTCCCTTGTAGGTAACTAACTGTTTTTCTCTTGCTGCTTTCAAGATTCTCTCTTTGTCTTTTGCCCTTGCCATTTTAATTATGATGTGTTTTGGTGTGGTCCTCTTTGGATTCCTTTTGTTTGGGGTTCTCTGTGCTTCCTGGACTTGTAAGTCTATTTCTTTCACCAGGTAGGGGAAGTTTGCTGTCATTATTTCTTCAAATAGGTTTTCAATATCTTGCTCTCTCTCTTCTTCTGGTAACCCCATAATTTGGATGTTGGTACGCTTGAAGTTGTCCCAGAGGCTCCTTACACTATCTTCATATTTTTTTATTCTTTTTTCTTTTTGTTTTTCTGGTTGGGTGTTTTTTGTTTCCTCATATTTCAGATCTTTGGTTTGATTCTTGGGGTCCTTTGGTCTACTGTTGAATTTCTGTATATTCTTTATTTCAGACAGTGTATGCTTAATTTCTGACTGGTCCTTTTCCATTTTTTTGGCATTCTCATTAAGATCCTTAAAGGTCTCACTTAGTTCCTCAGAGGTTTCTAGAAGATTCTTTAGTAACCTTATAACTGTGATTTTGAACTCTATGTCTAGTAGTTTGCTTTCCTCCATTTCTTTCATTCGTGACATGTTTCTTTGTCTCCGCATTTTGCTGCTTCCCTGTGTTGATGGAGTGGCTTTGTGTGGTAGGTGACCTATAGGGCCCAGTGGTTCAGCATCCCCAATCACCTGAGGTGGACACTCTTGGTGCACCCCTTTGTGGGCTGAGTGCACAGTCTTGTTGTAGTTAAGCCTTGATTGCTGTTGGTACACTGGGAGGAATTGACCTCCAGGCCAATTGGCTGTGAGGACCCGCTGTGTCTATAATGGAAGAACTGCTGCGCTGGAGACACGCTTATGGTGCAGGACTTGTTTCAGTGGGGCTTTGGTGCTCACTGAGTCTGCCTCTTTAGTGTGTCACTTATGGATGTGAGGAGTTGAAATCTGGTGTCGTCTCACACTGACCACTAGGTACACTGGCTCCTGGATCTCCAAAGAGGTGCAGGTCAGCTACTGTCTGAGACCACCCAGCAGGAGCTACAGCGATATCTGCAGATTTCTCCTCTTTGCTTGGGGTTTGGAAGTTTTGGAGCTGTCTGACCGGAGTTGTAGTTTGTTAGGTTAAGCTGAGATGGGGCAGGCCATTCATATGCAAAAGCCGCTGCACACAGTTTGGGTGGGTTTGTAAATTGGGTGGGGCAGCGTCTCAGGGAATCACTAGGGCGTGGCAAACAGCGATGGCTGCCAGTCAGCCCTCTCTGTGTCTCCCTGCATTTCCGCGTTCTTGCATTTCTGTTCCCGCGTTTTTGCGTTCCCGCATCCCGTGCCCCAGTGCAATAAACAATGATTCCTGTGCGCACCTCTGCAAGAAAGCCACCCTCACTTTCCGACCCGATGGCAGACAGTCCAGCTTCTCCCCATAGGAGTCTGGGTCCCCAGAGTCTCGCCGGAAACTGGAGTTCAGAGCAGTCGGGAGCTTGTGTCTCCCTTCTGATTTAAAAAAACAGCGCACTCAGTCGCCAGCCACCAGCCCAATTCCCGCACCTCCGTACCTCTGCTTTTCTGCACTTGTGCACGTCCTACCCAGTCTCAATGCTCTATTCTCTTTCCTTCTATTGTAGAACTTCTATTCAGCCAGCTTTCCCATGATTCTGGGTGATAGACGTTTTGTCTTTTAGTTGTAGTTTTGGTGTGGTTGTGAAAGGCAGCACATACAGGTGTATACCTTGTGCCGCCATCTTGGTTTCTTCAGGAAAATATTTTTTTAAAAAAAGAAGATATCCACCTCATAATGCTGCCTGAAAAATCACAAACTGTAAAGTGCATGAGTGAAATGACTTTTTTTTTTTTAAGGAAAAAACTATCTCATACATAGTCATGCATATATATTTACATACTTACTTTAAAAAAATAACTGTAAAAATATACTCCAAGCTTTAAGTGGAGTTATCTCCAGGGAAGGTGATAAAGAGAGAGTTGGCAATGTGTGAGAGAAAGTTTAATTTTCTGCTTTATAAAACTAGTTTATTGTTGCAAACTAAGATGGTAGTGTAGGTAAATGTGGGTACACACTGCCTCCCATAACCACATCAAAATTCCAACTAAAAGAGAACCCTGATAACTGAGGACCAAAAAAAGGGAGACTGCATAAAGACTAGTAGGTGGGGCAGAAGCACGAAAGGGCTGGCCCAGCTCCCACAGCAACTGAAGTTCCAGAGAGATATCTCAGCCATGGATGGGTTGCCGCTGAGAACTCTGGGGTCTAATCCTCAAGCTGGGTCCCCCAGAAGAGAGCACCAGAACTGAGAAGGGTACCCACATAACATCTGGCTGTGAAAAGTAGCAAGGCTGCTGTCTGCCAGGGAGAAATGGCTAGAAATTCAGGTACCTCTTAAAGGGCCAATACACAAAATTCCTGTGTAGCCACCACCTTGTGCTCTGGCAGAGGGAGGGCAGTGTGGACTTGAGCTGTGTGAGCAGAATCCAGGATCAGGGGCTCTAGGGTTAGAACTCAGAAGGCAGACACCCCAGTTTCCTGAACTGAGTCATTCCCTCACACTGCAAAGGTCATATTTCTCAAGCAGACATTTGCTATATAGGCGACCTTGCTTAGGTGGAAGACAGTTGATCCACCCTATTGGAAAATACCTTGCCCCACAGTGCAGAGTTGCTCAGGCCCATTAAGGACTACAATTAGCCTCCACCCTGTTGAAAAAACTCTTGCCACATCTTTGGATGCTTGCCTGAGGGCAATTCAAGACAAAATTCTATTAGTCTGTAGATAGAGGTAGTCTCTGGAGGTTTTGAAACTTTGCCTGATCTAATTACTCAGAAACCACATCTGACATTGTCCTGCAATAGAAACTGAGGGGCATAGCAGATCTACCTAATACATAGTCATAAACCCAAACAGGCAGACAAAAATGAGGAGACAAAGAAACAACCCCCAAATGAAAGAACAAGAGAATTCTCAAGAAGAAGAGATAAATGAAAAAGATAAGGAATTTATCTGATACAGAGTTCAGAATAATGATGATAAAGATATTCAACAGCATGAGGAAAGATATAGTAACTATGAAAACAGAAATAAATAATGGTATAGCACAAATAAAGAACACATTGCAAGGAATACATGCAGATTAGGAGAAGCTGGGGATCAAATCAGTGAATTAGAAGACAGAGTAAAAAAAAATCACTTGATCAGAGAACCAGAACAAAAAACAATTAAAAAACAGGAGGACAGATAAAGGGAGCTGTGGGACAACATGAAACATAACAATATTTGAGGGCAGTGAGTGGCGCAGTACCTCCCAGCAGGCTTCCAGACATTTGCAGGGAGTGCGCACCACCAGAGTGAGCAACCATACCAGGCCTCCTCACCAGCCTGCTGAGACCCAGAGTCCTAGGATCCGGCTCCAAGACCCCACAGTGAGTGCAAGCCAGGGGGAACCCTGTGCTCCACCCTCACCCCGGACCCAAGAACCATACTACTAGCCTGACCCAGAGCCACCCGGCGTCAACTCCACCATGAGCCCCAGGACTTGCTGCCAGGGCAATCTGTAGCAACCAGAGCACATCCTACTCCACACCACAGGAGAGTGCCAAGGGGAGCTCTGACTGTGCAACCCAGAGCAATCTTTGCCTGCTCCACCTCAGCCCCCATGAAGTCCTGCCAGGGCCACCAGGAGAAACCCAGGGCATGTCTCACTGTGGGCTACAAGAAAGTGAGAACTGTGCAACCCAGATCAACCCACACACACTCCACCCCAAGCCCAAGGTCTTGCTACTGGTGCAATCTGGAGTAAGTCAGTGTGCACCCCATTCAGGCCACAGGGGAGCTCTGACTATGTGACCAAGAGAAGCCCACATCTGCTTCTCCCTGGCACCTGGGACAGGCCTGCAGGAGTTAACTGGAGCAACCCAACACACACCTCACTCTGGCCATGGGAGAGTGGTGCCAGAGTGACCCAGAGCAAGCTGGTGTACCTATCCAGGGGCCACAACACCACACTGAAAGTGCACTGCCAGAGGGACCTAGGGTGCCATCCTGCCATGGGTGCAAAGGCCGCACAATGAATTGCATGCCAGAGGGCTCTGGGTCCACACAGGGAGTGGCACACCAGAAGAACTGTACACATGCTCCCACCACCCCGAGCATCTGAACCAGACAACTGAGGGACTAGATCAGCCGTGGGCAAACTACGGCCCGTGGGCCGGATACGGCCCGTTCGGCTGTTCTATCCGGCCCGCGGAGTCGAAAGAGCAGAGGGTTCTCTTGCTCTCCCCTCCGCTCCTTTACTTTGAATTTATATTAGTTCACACAAACACTCTATCCATGCTTTTGTTCCGGCCCTCCGGTCCAGTTTAAGAACCCATTGTGGCCCTCGAGTCAAAAAGTTTGCCCACCCCTGGACTACATCCATAGGAGAAGGAGATACAACTCAAAGCAGAGAAAATAAAGGCATGAGACTCATGGCAGACCCAGCCACTGGGCTAACGATTTCTGGACCATTGCCCTGATAGGGTCTTCAACCTCTCAAACCCCAAACAGGGTGCCCAGGGCCAGAAAGAGACAGAAAAAATGGAAAAACAAAAAACCCTCAAAGGAAAGAAAAGGGGGAATGGCAGGAAAAGGAATTAAATGAAAGAGAGGCATGCAATATGTCAGAAAAAGAATTCAGAGTAAGAGTCATACAGTTCATAAACCAGATGGATGAGAAAATCAACAACTTACGTAAGAATCAAATGGAAATCAAAAATTATATAGCTACAGTAAAAAACACAATGGAAGGTTTCAACAGTACACTAGAAGCTGACGACCAAATTAGCGAGCTAGAAGATAAGGCAGAAAAACACCCATTCTGAACTGCAATTGGAAAAAAAAATTAAAAAACAGGAGAAAAGCACTAAAGGAGGTTTGGGACAACATGAAATGAAGTAACATACATATAACAGGGCTTCCAGAAGGACAAGAGGAGGAGCAAAGATTAGAAAACCTATTTGAAGGAATAATGACAGAAAACTTCCCTGGTTTGGGGAAGAAAAAAAATCACACAAGCACAGAGAACACAAAACAAGATGAACCCAAAAAGGCCAACACCAAGACATGTTGTAATAACAATGGCAAAAGTTAATGACAAAGAGAGAATCTTAAAGACTGCAAGGGAGAGACAGAGAGTTACCAACAAAGGATCACCCATTAGATTATCAAAACAATTTCTCAACAGAAACACATCAGGCCAGAAGGGAATTGAATAAAGTATACAAAGTGATAAAAAAAAAACAAGAAACTAAATGCCAGAATACTCTATACAGCAAGGCTATCATTCAATATTGAAGGGGAAATCAAGAGCATCACATTCAAACAAAGGCTAATGGAGTTTATTACTACCAAGACAGCAATGCAAGAAATGCTAACGGGTCTGCTGTAAAGAAGAAATAGAAAACAAAGAAGGAACACAGGCATAAAGAATAAAAATGGCTATAAACAAGTACCTATCAATAATAACCTTAAATGTAAATGGACTAAATGCTCCAATCAAGAGACACAGAGTGGCTGAATGGATAAGAAAACATGACCCATCTATATGCTGTCTACAAAAGACCCACCTCAGAACAAGGGACTCACACAGACTGATAATGAAGGGATGAAAAAATATTTTTCAGGCAAAGAAAAATTTTAAAAAAGCTGGGGTAGCAATACTTATATCTGACAAAATAGACCTCAAAGTGAAGGCCATAACAAGAGATAAGGAAGGCCACTTCATAATACTAAAGGGATTGATACAACAAGAGGATATAACTCTGGTAAACATATATACACCCAATGCAGGAGCACCCGAATACATTAAAAAAAAACAAAACTCCTGGAAGATATCAAGGGAGAGATTGATAACAATACAATCATAGTAGGGGACTTAAATACCCTACTGATATCACTAGATAAATCCTCTAAACAAAAAATCAGCAAAGAAATAGCAATCCTACATGACTCAATAGATCAGATGGACTTAATTTACATCTTCAGAACATTTCACCCCAAGGCCACAAAATATATGTTCTTCTCAAGTGCACATGGGACATTTTCAAAGATAGACCACATATTGGGTCACAGACAAAGTCTCTCCAAATTCAAGAAGAATGAAATTATATCAAGCATCTTCTCAGACCACAATGGCATAATATTAGAAATAAACTACAATAAAAAGGATCAAAAAAATTCAAACACTTGGAAGCTGAATAGCATCCTATTAAACAATGATTGGGTTACCAAAGAGATCAAAGAAGAAATAAAAACATCCTGGGAACGAATGACAAAGAAAACACAACAATCCAAAATCTATGGCACACAATGAAATCAGTCATGAAAGGGAAGTTCATAGCTATACAGGCCTACCACACACACACAAAAAAAAAAAAAAGAAAGAAAGAAAAGAAAAGAAAAACTGGTAGTAAATTATCTAACTCTACAACTTAAAGAATTAGAAAGAGAGCAACAAGAAAAACCCAGAGTCAGCAGAAGGAAGGAAATAATAAAGATCAGGGCAGAAATAAATGACTTAGAGACAAACACGCACGCGCGCGCGCGCACACACACACACACACACACACACACACACACACACACACACTACAAAAGATCAATGAAACCAAGTGCTGGTTCTTTGAAAGGATAAACAAGATTTATGAACCTCTAGCCAGGCCCACCAAGAAGCAAAGAGAGAGGACCCAAATAAACAAAATTAGAAATGGAAGAGGCAAAATAACAAAAGACCCCACAAATACAAAAGATTGTAAAAAAAAAAATACTATGAACAACTCTATTCCAACAAAATGGTCAACCTAGAAGAAATGGACATATTCCTAGAAAAATACAAGCTTCCAAACCTCAATAAGAAGAATCAAAAAAATCTGAATATGCTAGTGGCTATGGAGGAAATTGAGGCAGTAATCAAAAAACTTGCAGCAAACAAAAGCACTGGGCCAGTCAGCTTCACAGGGGAGTTTCACCAAACATTCAAAGAAGTACTAAAATCTATCCTTCTCGGACTATTCCAAAAAATTCGTTGGAAGGCACACTTCCATGCTCTTTCTATGAAGCCAGCATTACCCTAATCCCAAAACCAGATAAAGACACTACAAAGAAAAAGAATTACAGGCCAATAACCATGATGAACTTAGATGCTAAAATACTCAACAAAATTCTAGCAAATCAGATCCATCATTACATTAGAAACATCATACACCATGACCAAGTGGGATTCATTCCATGGTTGCAAGGCTTGTAAAATATCCACAAATAAATAAACATGATACATCAAAAAAAAAAACAAATTGAGAGGCAACAATCACATAATCATATCAATCGATGCAGAAAAAGCTTTTGACAAATTCCAACATCCTTTCTTGATTAAAACTCTCAGCAAAGCTGGAATAGAGGGATCATGTCTCAACATAATAAAGACTTACATGACAAGCCTACAGCCAACATCATACTCAGTGGGCAAAAACCAAAGCCATTTCCTCTAAGAACAGGAACAAGACAGGAATGACCACTTTCACCACTCCTGTTTGACATAGAACTACAAATGCTAGCCATATCTATCAAAAGAGAAGAAATAAAAGGCATCAAAATTGGAAAAGAAGATGTAAAATTGTCATTATTCACTGATGACATGATATTGTATGTAGAAAATCCTAAAGACTCCATAAGAAACTACTAGACTTAATAAATGAATTCAGCAATGCAGCAGGATACAAAATTAACAATCAGAAATCTATGGCTTTTTTATACACCAAGAAAGAGAAACTAAAAGAAAAATCCCATTTACCATTGCACCAAGAAATTAAGATAACTAGGAATAAACTTAACTAAGGAGGTAAAAGACCTGTACTCAGAAAACTACAGGACATTGGAAAAAGAGATAGAGGAAGGCATAAACAAATGGAAGAATATACCGTGTCCATGGATTGGTAGAATCCACATCATTAAAATGTCCATACTACCCAAAGCAATGTATAGATTTAATGCAATCCCCATTAAAATACCAATGACATATTTCATAGACCTAGAACAAACTCTCCAAAAATTCATATGGAATAAAAAAAAAAAGACCCCGGCGAAACCGGTTTGGCTCAGTGGATGGAGCGTTGGCCTGCGCACTGAAGGGTCCCGGGTTCGATTCCGGTCGAGGGCATGTGCCTTGGTTGCGGGCACATCCCCAGTGGGAGGTGTGCAGAAGGCAGCTGATCGATGTTTCTCTCTCATTGATGTTTCTAGCTCTCTGTCCCTCTCCCTTCCTCTCTGTAAAATATCAATAAAATATATTTTTTTTAAAAAAAGACCCTGAATAGCTGCAGCAATCTTGAGAAAGAAGAACTAAGTTGGAGGGATCACAATACCAGATATTTAGCTATATTACAAAGCCACTGTTCTCAAAACTGCCTGGTACTGGCACAAGAACAGTCATATAGATCAATGGAACAGAACAGAGACCCCAGAAATCGACCCAAGCCATTACGCTTAATTAATATTTGACAAAGGAGGCAAAAGAATACAATGGAGTCAAGATGGTCAGACTGTCAAACATCAGAGGGAAAATAGGCGAGGGTGGTGGTAAAGGGGAGAGATCAATCAAAGGACTTTTATGCACACATATAAGCCTAACCAATGGACAAAAACATCAGGGGGGTGAGGACATGAGGGGGGGCGGGTTTGAGAGGTTAATGGAGGGATGAGGACACATATTTAATACCTTAATCAATAAAGAATTTTTTTAAAAATCAAAGGAAAAGAAAAGAAAAAAAAAGACGGTCTCTTCAATAAATGGTGTTGGGAAAACTGGACAGATACATGAAAAAAAAATGAAACTAGACCACAAACTTACACCATACACAAGAATAAACTCAAAATAGCTAAAGGACTTAAATGTAAGATGGGAAACCATAAAAATCTTAGAAGATTCCATAGGCAGCAAAATATCAAACATATGTCATAGCAATATCTTCACCAATACAGCCCATAGGGCAATGGAAACTAAGGATAAAATAAACAAATGGGACTACATCAAAATAAAAAGTTTTTGCACAGCAAAAGAAACTGTCCAAAAATAAAATAAAATAAAAAGAAAGCCCACTGCATGGGAGAACATATTTGCCAATGCTATCTCAGATAAGGGTCTAATCTCTAACATTTACAGGGAACTCATACAACTTAACAAAAGGAAGATAAACAACCCAATCAAAAAAATGGACAAAGGACCTAAATAGATACTTTTCGAAAGAGGACGTAAGGAAGGCCAACAGAAATATGAAAACATGCTCAAAGTCACTAATCATCTGAGAGATGCAAATCAAAACTACAATGAGTTACCATCTCACACTTGTCAGAATGGCTATCATCAACAAATCAACAAATGACAAGTGCTGGTGAGGATGTGGAGAAAAAGGAACCCTCGTGCACTGCTGGTGGGAATGCAGACTGGTGCAGCCACTATGGAAAACAGTATAGAGTTTCCTCAAAAAGTTAAAAATGGAACTCACATTTGATTCAGTAGTCCCACTTTTAAGAAATCAGAAACACCAAACAGAAAGGACATATGCACCCCTATGTTCATAACAGCACAATTTACAATAGCTAAGTTTTGAAAAATGCCTAAGTGCCCATCAGCAGATGAGTGGATTAAAAAATGGTGGTACATCTACACAATGGGATAGTATGCTGCTGTAAAAAAGAAAGAACTCTTACCATTTGCAACAGCATGGATAGACATGGAGAATATTATGTTAAGCTAAATAAGCCCCTCAGAGAAAGATGAATATCACATGCTCTCACTCATTTGTGGAATATAATGAACAACATAAACTGATGAACAAAAATAGATCCAGAGACAAAGAAACATCAATCAGAACGTCAAACCTCAGGGAAGGTAGGGGAGGGTGGGGGTAAGGGGAAGAGATCAACCAAAGAACTTACATGCATGCATATAAGCATAACAAATGGACAGAGACACTAGGGGTGTGAGGGCATGAGGGGTTGCCAGGGAGAAATCAATGGGGGGAAAGGGAACATATGTAATGCTATATGTAATACTTTAAACAATAAAGAACTTTTTTAAGAAAAAGAAAAGAAATGCTAAAAAGACTGCTGTAATGAAAAGAAGAAATAGAAATACTGTACCCAGCAAGGCTGTCAATCAAAATTGAAGGTGAAATCAGGAGCTTCACAGACAAAAAAGGACTAAGGGAATTTATTACCACCAAACCAGCAATGCAAGAAATGCTAAAGGGTCTACTGTAAAAAAAAAAAAAAAAGAAAGAAAGAAAGAAAGAAAGAAAGAAAGAAACAGGAAGCGAAGAAGTAACACAGGGGTAAAGAATAGGAATGGCGACAAATAAGTACCTATCAATAATAACTTTAAATGTAAATGGATTAAATGCCCCAATCAAAAGACATAGGGTAACAGATTGGATAAGAAAACACGACCCATATATCTGCTGTCTACAAGAAACCCACCTCAGAAAAAAAGACGCACACAGACTGAGGGTGAAGGGATGGAAAAAGGTTTTCCAGGCAAATGGAACTGAAAAAAAAGCTGGGGTAGCAATACTTATTTCTGACAAATTAGATCTCAAACTGAAGGACATAACAAGAGATAAGGAAGGCCATTTCATAATACTAAAGGGAGCAATCCAATAAGAAGAAATAACTCTGGTAAACATATATGCACCCAATACAGGAGCACCCAAATACATAAAAAAACTCCTGGAGGATATCAAGGGAGACATTGACAGCAATACAATCATAGTAGGAGACTTTAATACCCCACTATCACCATTGGACAAATCCTCTAAACAAAACATCAGCAAAGAAACATCAATCCTAAATGACTCACTAGACCAGATGGAATTAATTGACATCTTCAGAACATTTCACCCCAAAGCCACAGAATATACATTCTTCTCAAGCGCACATGGGTCATTTTCAAAGATAGACCATATGTTGGGACATAGGCAAAGTCTCTTCAAATTCAAGAAGATAGAAATCATATCAAGCATCTTCTCAGACCACAGTGGCATAAAACTGGAAATCAACTACAATAAAAACAACCCAAAGAAATCAAACACATGGAGACTAAACAGCATGCTATTAAACCATGACTGGGTTACCAGAGAGATCAAAGAAGAAATAAAAAACATCACGACAACAAATGACAATGAAAACACTACAATCCAAAATCTATGGGACACAGCGAAAGCAGTCTTGAGAGGGAAGTTCATAGCTCTACAAGCCTACTGCAAAAAAACAAGAAACAGGGGTAATAAATTACCTAACCCAACAACTCAAAGAGTTAGAAAAAGAGCAACAAGAAAAGCCCAGTGTAAGCAGAAGGAAGGAAATAATAAAGATCAGAGCACAGATAAACGACATAGAGACCAAAGAAACAATACAAAAGATCAACAAAACCAAGAGCTGGTTCTTTGAAAGGATAAACAAGATTGATGAACCTCTAGCCAGGCTCACCAAGAAGCAAAGGGAGAGGACCCAAATAAACAAGATCAGAAATGAAAGAGGTGAAATAACAACAGATCCCGCCGAAATACAAAGGATTGTTAAAAAATACTACGAACAACTCTATTCCAACAAACTGGACAACCTGGAGGAAATGGACATATTCCTAGAAAAATATAACCTTCCAAAACTCAATCAGGAAGAATCTAAACAGCTCAACATGCCAGTAACTATGGAAGAAATTGAAGCAGTCATCAAAGAGCTTCCGGCAAACAAAAGCCCGGGGCCAGACGGCTTCACAGGAGAGTTCTACCAAACATTCAAGGAAGAACTAAAACCTATCCTCCTCAGACTATTCCAAAAAATTCAAGAGGAAGGAACACTTCCAAGCTCCTTCTATGAAGCCAGCATCACCCTAATACCAAAACCAGATAAAGACAACACAATGAAAGAGAATTACAGGCCAATATCCCTCATGAATGTAGATGCCAAAATCCTCAACAAAATTCTAGCAAATCGGATCCAGAAGTACATCAGAAAGATCATACACCATGACCAAGTAGGGTTTATCCCAGGAATGCAAGGATGGTTCAATATCCGCAAATCAATAAATGTGATACATCACATAAACAAATTGAGAGATAAAAATCACATAGTCATATCAATTGATGCAGAAAAAGCATTTGACAAAATCCAACACCCTTTCTTGATAAAAACTCTCAACAAGGTGGGAATAGAAGGATCATACCTCAACATCATAAAAGCTATATATGATAAACCCACAGCTAACATCATACTCAATGGGCAAAAACTAAAACCATTTCCCCTAAGAACAGGAACAAGACAGGGATGCCCACTCTCACCACTCCTGTTTGACATAGTACTGGAAGTATTAGCCACTGCAATTAGACAAGAAGAAGAAATAAAAGGCATCCAAATTGGAAAAGAAGAAGTAAAGCTGTCCTTATTTGCAGATGACATGATATTGTACATAAAAAACCCGAAAGACTCCATCAAAAAATTACTAGACTTAATAAATGAATTCGGCAATGTAGCAGGATACAAAATTAACACTAAGAAATCTATGGCATTTCTATACACCAACAATGAACTTACAGAAAGAGAGACTAAAAAAGCAATCCCATTTTCCATCGCACCAAAAAAATTAAGATACTTAGGAATAAACCTAACCAAGGAGGTAAAAGACCTATATGCGGAAAACTACAGGACACTGAAAAAAGAGATAGAGGAAGATGTAAACAGATGGAAGAACATACCATGTTCATGGATTGGCAGAATCAACATCATTAAAATGTCCATACTACCCAAAGCAATCTATAGATTCAATGCACTCCCCATTAAAATACCAACGGCGTATTTCACAGACCTAGAAAGAACTCTCCAAAAATTCATCTGGAATAAAAAAAGACCCCGAATAGCCACAGCAATCCTGAGAAAGAAGAATAAAGTAGGAGGGATCTCAATACCAGATTTCAAGCTGTATTACAAAGCCACTGTCATCAAAACAGCCTGGTACTGGCACAAGAACAGACATATAGATCAATGGAACAGAATAGAGAATCCAGATATCGACCCAAACCAATATGCGCATTTAATATTTGACAAAGGAGGCATGAACATACAATGGAGTCAAGACAGTCTCTTTAATAAATGGTGTTGGGAAAATTGGACAGATACATGCAAAAAAATGAAACTAGATCACCAACTTACACCATACACAAAAATAAACTCAAAATGGGTACAGGACTTAAATATAAGACGGGAAACCATAAAAATACTAGAGGAATCCACAGGCAGCAAAATCTCAGACATATGCCAAAAGAACTTTTTCACTGATACTGCCCCTAGGGCAATGGAAGCCAAACAGAAAATAAACAAATGGGACTACATCAAAATAAAAAGCTTTTGCACAGCAAAAGAAACCATCAACAAAACAACAAGAAACCCCACTGTATGGGAGAACATATTTGCAAATGGTATCACTGATAAAGGTTTAATTTCCAACATCTACAGGCAGCTTATACAACTTAATAAAAGGAAGATAAATGATCCAATAAAAAAATGGGCAATGGATCTAAATAGAAGCTTTTCGAAAGAAGACAGAAGGAAGGCCAAGAGACACATGAAAACATGCTCAAAGTCACTAATTATCCGAGAGATGCAAATCAAAACAACAATGCGATACCATCTCACACCTGTCAGAATGGCTATCATCAACAAATCAACAAATGACAAGTGTTGGCGAGGATGCGGAGAAAAAGGAACCCTCGTGCACTGCTGGTGGGAATGCAGACTGGTGCAGCCACTGTGGAGAACAGTATGGAGTTTCCTCAAAAAACTGAAAATGGAACTCCCATTTGACCCAGTAATCCCACTCCTAGGAATATATCCTAAGAAACCAGAAACACCAATCAGAAAGGATATATGCACCCCTATGTTCATAGCAGCACAATTTACAATAGCTAAGATTTGGAAACAGCCTAGGTGCCCATCAGCAGATGACTGGATCAGAAAACTATGGTACATCTACACAATGGAATACTATGCTGCCGTAAAAAAGAAGGAATTACTACCATTTGTAGGCACTTGGATGGAATTAGAGAACATTATGCTAAGTGAAATAAGCCAGTCAATGAAAGAAAAATACCACATGATCCCACTCATTTGGGGATAATGAAAAACATTATAAACTGATGAACAAAAAGATAGTTACAGAGGCAGTAAAGCATCAAACAGACTGTCAAATTACAGTGGTAAGGTTAGGGAGAGGTGGGGGAAATAAGAGATCAACTGAAGGACTTATATGCATGTATATAAGAGTAACCAACGGATGCAAAACATTGGGGGGTGAGGGCATGTATGGGAGTGGGGTGGGGGTGGGGGGCAATGGTAAGATATGTACACATATAATACCTTAATAAAAATTTGAAAAAAAAAAAAAGAAAAGAAGAAATAGAGAAAGGAACCTCAGCATACAGAATTAAAATGGCAATAAATAAGTACCTGTCAATAATAACCTTAAATGTATGGATTAAATGCTCCAATCAAAAGCCATTCAGTGTAGCTGAACGGATACAATAACGTGACCCAATTATATACTGTCTACAAGAGACCCACCTCAGAACAAAAGATGCACACAGGATGAAAGTGACAGGATGGAAACAAATTTAAAGCTGGAGTAGCAATACTCATATCCCACAAAATAGCTTCAAAATGAAGGCCATCACAGAGACAACAAAGGTCACTACACATACTAAAGGGATCGATCCAACAAGAGATTATAACCCTTATAACATATATGCACCCAATACAGGTGCACCTAAATATATAAAAAACCTTAAAGAGGACTTTAACGGAGAGATAGACAACAATACAGTCATGGTAGGAGACTTTAACAACCCGCTGACTTCACTGGATAGATCTTCCAGACAAAAACTTAACAAGGAAATAGTGACTCTAAAGGACAAACTGGATCAGATGGATTAATTGACATTTATAGAACATTTCACCCCAAAGCTGCAGAATATACATTCTTACCTAGTACACATGGATCTTTCACAAAGATAGGTCACATGTTGGGACACAAAACAAAAATCTACAAGTTCAAGAAGATTGAAATCATATCAAGCACCTTCTCAGATCACCGTGGAATGAAATTAGAAATCAACTAAATACTAGTAGCATCTTATTAAACAATGAATGGGTTACCAACCAAATCAAGACAGAAATCAAAAACTTCCTGGAAACAAATGAAAATGAACACACAACAACCCCAAATCTCTGGGACATAGCAAAAGCAGTCCTGAGAGGGAAGTTCATAGCACCACAGGCCTACCTCAAAAAACAAGAAAAATAAACAATAAACTATTTAACCCTATAACTTAAAGACCTAGAAAAAGAAAACAACAAGAAAAGCCCAGAGTAAATAGAAGGGATGAAATAATAAAAATTAGAACAGAAATAAATGACATAGAGATGAAAAAAATAGAAAAAATTAATGAAACCAAGAGCTGGTTCTTTGAAAGGATAAACAAAATTGATGAACTTTTAACCAGACTCAAAGAGAGATGACCCAAATAAATAAAATCAGAAACAAAAGCAGAGAAGTAACCACTGACACCACAGAAATACAAATGATTATAAGGAAATACTATGAACAATTATATGCCAACAAGCTGGATAATGTGGATGAAATGGACAAATTCCTAGAATAATACAATCTCCCAAAACTATATCAGAAAGAATCAGAAAAACTGAATAGGCCAATAACAACTGATGAAATAAAGCAGAAATCAAAAAACTCCCAGCAAACAAAAGCCCAGGTTCAGATGGCTTCACAGTGAAGTTTTATTAAACATTCAAAGAAGAACTAACATCTATACTTCTTAAACTGTTCCAAGAAATCTAAAAGGAAGGAACACTTCAAGCTCTTTTTATGAGGCCAGCATTGCCCTAATTCTAAAAGCAGATAAAGACACTACAAAGAAAGAGAATAATAGGCCAATATCCCTGATGAACATAGATGCTAAAATCCCCAACAAAACATCAGCAAATTGGACCAAGCAATACATTAAAAAGACCATACACCATGACCAAGTGGTATTTATTCCTAGGATGCAAGGCTACTACAATATTTGCAAATCAATAAACATGATACATCACATAAACAAAGTGAAAGACAAAAATTACATGATCATATCAATAGATGCAGAAAAAGCATTCAACAAAATCCAACACCCACTTTTGGTAAAAACTCTCAGTAAGGTGGGAACATGATAAAGGCCATATACGACAAACCTACAGCAAACATCATACTCAATGGGCAAAACCTGAAACCATTTTCCTTAAAACAGGAACAAAAGTCAGGGATGTCTGCTTTCAACACTCTTATTCAATGTAGTACTGGAAGTCCTAGCCACAGCAGTCATACAAGAAGAAGAAATAAAAGGCATCCAAATTAGAAACGAGGAAGTAATACTGCTGTTATATGCAGATGACATAATACTGTACATAGAAAACCTTAAAGACTCCACCTAAAAACTACTAGATTTAATGAATGAATTTAGCAATGTAGCAGGATGCAAAATCAACACCCAAAAATCGATGGCTTTTTTATACTCCAATAATGAATTCTCAGAAAGAGAAACTAAAGAAGCAATCCCATTTACCATTGCAACAACAGCAAAAAAATTTTAGGAATAAACGTAACCAAGGAAGCAAAAGACCTGTACTCAGAAAACTATAGGACATTGAAAAAAAAGGATTTCAGGACATTGAATAGAAGAAGATATAAACAAGTGGAAGAATACACTGTGTTCATGGGTTGGTAGAATCAACATCATTAAAAGGTCGATACTACCCAAGGCAATATACAGATTCAATGCAATTCCTATTAAAATATCAATGGCATATTTCACAGATCTAGAACAAATACTCCAAAAATGTATATGGCACCAAAAAAGACCCCTAATAGTTGCAGCAATCCTGAGAAAAAAGAACAAAGTTGTAGGGATCACAATATCAGATTTCAAGTTATACTATAAAGCCACCATAATAAAAACAGCCTGGTACTGGCACAAAAACAGTCATATAGATCAATGGAACAGAACAGAGACCCCAGAAATCGACCCAAGCCATTACGCTTAACTAATATTTGACAAAGGAGGCAAGAGCACACAATGGAGTCAAGAAGGTCTCTTCAATAAATGGTGTTGGGAAAACTGGACAGATACATGAAAAAAAAATGAAACTAGACCACATACTTACACCATAAACTAGAATAAACTCAAAATGGGTAAAAGACTTAAATGTAAGTCGTGAAACCACAAAAATCCTAGAAGAAACCATAGACAGCAAAATCTCAGACATCTCGTAGCCATATGTTTACAAATACATCTCCTGGGGCAAAGGAAACTAAGGAGAAAATAAACAAATGGGACTACACCAAAATAAAAATCTTCTGCACAGCCAAAGAAACCATCAACAAAACAAAAAGGGAGCACACTATATTGGAGAACATATTTGGCAATGATAAATCTGATAAAGGGTTAATATCCAAAATATATAAGTAACTCATACAACTTAACAGAAGGAAGAGAAACAATTCAATTAAAAAATGGACAAAAGACTTAAATAGATACTTCTTCAAAGTGGACATACAGATGGCCAAGAGACATATGAAAAAATGCTTAAAGTCACTGTTCATCAGAGAGATGCAAGGTAAAATGACAATGAGGTATCACTTCACACCTGTCAGAATGGCTACCATCAACAAATAAACAAATGACAAGTGCTGGCAAGGATGTGGAGAAAAGGGAACCCTAGCACACTCCTTGTGAGAATGCAGACTGGTGCTGCCATTATGGGAAACAGTCTGGAGTTTCCTCAAAAAATTAAATATGGAACTGCCATTTGTCCAGTGAACCTACTTCTAAGAATATATCCTAAGAAACCTGAAACACCAATCAGAAAGAATGTATGCACCCCTATGTTTATAGCAGCGCAATTTACAATAGCTAAGATCTGGAAACAGCCCATGTGCCCATCAGTAGATGAGTGGATAAAAAAGCTGTGGTACTTTTATACCATGGAATACCATGCAGCAGTAAAAAAAGAAGAATCTCTTACCCTTTGAGACAGCATGGAGGAACCTGGAGAATATTATGCTAAATGAAGTAAATCCGTCAGAGAAAGACAAGTATCACATGATCTCACGCATATGTGAAATCTAAGTAACAAAATATACTGATGAATGGTGACCCAGAGACATGGAAGCATGGAACAGAGTGAGGAATCTCAGATGGAAGGCAGGGGAGGGTCAGTGGGTGGGAGGTAATCAACCAAGGATCTTGTATGCATATATGCATAACCCATAGACACAGATAATGGGGCGTGAGGGCCTGGGGCTGGGGGTGGGGGCAGGCTAGAGCGGGGTCAATAGGGGAATAAAGGGGACATAGATAATACTTTCAACAATAAAGAATTAATTTTTAAAATAATAATAAATTACACCTAAAATACAGAACAACCATCATTCAGAACCACCTGAAATCTGGCTGAATGGAAGTCCTACAACTAGAGAAGAATAAAGTTCATTGAAACTGGTGAGAGGGGCAGAAGCACAGAATGGAGTGGTCCAACACCCACAAGTAGGGTTTTTTCTAATCAGGAGGGTTATCTTGGCTGTGGACGCCTTCTGTGAGGAGCAAGGGGTCCCAGCCCCATACCAGACCCCCAGCCCAGGGTTCCAGAGCTGATAAAAGAAGCCCACATGATTTCAGGCTGTAAAAACCAGCCAGGATTATGGCTGAGTGACAGGGAGGCTGCTAGAGACACAGGCAGTTCCTCTTAAAGGGCTGGTGCATGAACTTACTTAGATTGGCTTCCTGTGAGCTCCAGTGCTCGGGCAGCAGCTTGGCGGTATCCAGGGACATACAGGGAGAAACTGGATTATCTGGCATTGGAGCAAGAACTTGGGGTGTCTTTCTCTCACATAGGGGTGCTCACAGGGGTCATTGTTCTTAGGTTGACACATTCCCCATTGCAGAGCTGACTGGAAGCCATATCTGAGTTTCCATCAGCCAGGCTCACACTGATATCTCCACCCTGGTAATTCCTGGAGACGCTGCCTCATCCAATTTTCAGCCCCATCCAAGCTGTCTGCAGTGGCTCTTCCATATGAATGGCCTGTCCTGGCTCAGGTTTCAGACTTTCTTAAGCAAGACGCAGCACTAACAGCAGCCTGCTTTGTTTCACAGCTTGGCATTGCCTGGGCACTTCCAAGTCCAACACAAGTAGCAGCAATCTGCAGATGGCTCTAGCTCCTGCCAGGTGGCCCCAGGCAGGGCATAGGAAGTGGCTGACTTTGCACCTCCCAGGCGGCTCTAGAGCCAGTGCATCTAATGGATAGCTTCAGACCATACCAGATTACAACTCTGCACATACACAAGTGACACACCCAAAGGGCAGACTCAGTGAGCACCAAAGCTCCACTGAAACAAATCCTACTCCATAGGGGTGTCTCCTGCACAGCAGCTCTTCCACTGTAGTCACAGCTTGTCCTCACAGTTAATTGGCCTAGAGGTCAATTCCTCCCAGTGACATCAACAGCAATCAAGGCTAAAATACAAGACTGCACACAGTCCACACAGGGGCTCACCTAGAATGCCCAGCTCAGGTGTCTAGGGAGGCTAAACCACTGGGCCCCACAGGGTACCTACCACACAGGGCCATTCTATCAATTCCTGGAGACATAGCAGCTCTACCTAATACATAGAAACAAACACAGAGAAGCAGCCAAAATGCAGAGACAAAGAAACATGTCACAAATGAAAGAACAGAAGTAATCTCCAGGAAAAAATAAATAAATGAAATGGAAGCAAACAAACTGCTAGATACAGAGTTAAAAACAATGGTTATTAGGATGTTCAAGGGACTTAGTGAGACTTTCAAGGATCTTAGTGAGAATTCCAAAGGCATGAAAAAGGACCAGTCAGAAATGAAGCATATACTAATTGAAATGAATAATTTACAGACATTCAACAGTAGAGTAGATGATTTCAAGAATCAAATCAATGACTTGGAATATGAGGAAGCAAAAAATCAGAAGAGCAAAAAGAATCCAAAAATATGAAGTTAGTGTAAGGATCCTCTAGGACAACTTTAAGCATACTACCATTTGCATTATGGGGATGCCAGAAAGAGAAGAGAAAGAAAAAGATATTGAAAACCTATTTGAAGAAATAATGACAGAAAATTTCTCCTACCTGGTGAAAGAAATATACATATAAGTCCAGGAAGCATAGAAAGTCCCAAACAAGAGGAACCCAAAGAAGCCCACACCAAGATACATCCTATATAATAAAAGGCTAATATGCAAATTGACCAAACGGTGGAACAACTGGTCACTATGCGGTGCACTGACCACCAGGGGACAGATGCTCAATGCAGGAGCTGCCCCCTGGTGGTCAGTGCACTCCCACAGGGGGAGTTCTGCTCACACCGAAGCTGGGCTCTCCAGCAGGCTCACAGCTGGTGAGCCCAGTGGTGGTGGGGGGAGCCTCTCCCGCGTCCAAGGCAGCACTAAGGACCACTTGGGGGATGTCTGACTGCCAGCTTAGGCCTGCAGGAGCAGGGAGCCTTTAGTCATAAAATTCCAAGCATTAAAGACAAAGGGAATCTTAAAAGCAGCAAAAGAAAAGCAGTTAGTTAGCTACAAGGGACCACCCATACAACTTCCAGCTGATTTCTTAACAGAAACTTTGCAGGCCAGAAGAGAATGGCAAGAGATATTCAAAGTGATGCATAGCAAGTATCTACAACCAAGATTACTTTACCCAGCAAAGCTATTATTTAGAATTGAAGGTTAGATAAAGAGCTTCACAGACAGGAAAAAGTTAAAGGAGTTCATCTCTACCAAACCAGTATTACATTAAATGTTGAAGGGTATTCTATAAGAAGAGGAAGAAGAACAAGATAAAAAATATGAACAATAAAATGGCAATGAATACATATCTCCCAACAATTGAATTTAAAAATCAAAATAAACAAACAATGAATCTAATGAACAAAATAAACTGATGAATAAAATAGAACCAAAGGCATGGAAACATGGAATAAACTGATGAATTTCAGAGGGAAAGGGAGGGAAAGGGGACGATAAGAGATTAACCAAATAACTTATATGCATATGTGCATTACCTATGAACACAGACAACAGGGTCATGAAGGCCTCGGGTGGGCCAGGAACCAAGTGGAGGAGGACAATGGGGGCAAAAAGGAGGACATCTGTAATACTCTCAATAATAAAGATTTTAAAAAAAAAATTAGTAGGGAAAAAAACTACTTATTACCTAAATCTTTATATCAAGTAGGTATCTTTTATAGTTTAAAAACAAAAATTAAAAAGCTTTTAAAAGTTATGCTTCAGAATAGGGACATGGGAAGCAGCTCATGATGTTTTCTCAAGTGAAAAAAGCAAACAAGATACAAATAGCACAAACAATATAATTCCAAAATTGTAAAAGTAAATCATATATGGCATAAAATATAAGAAATATAAAGAGCCAAAAGAAATAAAAACATATCAAAATATTACTGTTTGGTTCTGAGCGGTGACATTAAATTTTTTTTATGAATTTCATAAAATCTCCGCTATGAATATAGATTATCATAACAGAAAAAAATATTATTCTAATGTATTTAAAATTTTAACTGCTTTTCAGTAAGTTAATGGTATTTGCTTCTCTTTTGAAATTTCAGCACATTTTTTAAAAAACATATTTTTATTGATTTTAGAGAAGAAGGGAGAGGGAGAGAGAGATAGAAACCTCAATAATGAGAGAGAATCATTGATCAGTTGCCTCTAACCCAGGCATGTGCTCTGACCGGGAATCGAACCGTGACCTCATGGTTCATAGATTGACACTCAACCACTGAGCCACACAGGCCGTGCTCAATCCCATTTTTTATTTTAAATCATTTTTTTTCAATTACAGTTGACATACATTATTATATTAGTTTCAGGTGTATACCCTAGAGACTATACTAGCAACTAACTTACTAAGTGATCATCCCAATAAATCTTGCACCTATCTAACACCATATTTATTAGAATATCATTGACTATATTCCCTAAGTTGTATTTTACATCCCGATTACTATTCTGTAACAACCAATTTTTTCACCCATCCTCCCCAAACCCCCACCCATCTGGCAGCCATCAAAATCAAATTATTCTCTATCTATGAGTCCATTTCTGATCTGCTTGTTTATTTTGTTTTTTAGATTCAATTATTGATAGGTATGTATTTATTGCCATTTTATTGTTCATGTTTTTTATTTCTTCTTCTTCTTCTTCTTCTTCTTCTTCTTCTTCTTCTTCTTCTTCTTCTTCTTCTTCTTCTTCTTTTTCTTCTTCTTCCTTTTGAAGACCCTTTAACATTTCATATAATACTGGTTTGGTGATGCTGAACTTCTTTAGCTTTTTCTTGTCTGTGAAACTCTTTATCTGTCTTTGATTCTAAATTATAGGTTTGCTAGTTACAGTGATCTTGCTTATAGGTCCTTGCTTTTCATTACTTTGAGTATTTATTGCCAATCCCTTCTGGCCTGAAAAGTTTCTGCTGAGAAATCAGCTGACTGTATTACAGGATCTCCTTTTTAGGTAACTGCTTTTCTCTTGCTGCTTTTAAGATTCTTTCTTGTTTTTAATCTTTTTCATTTTAATTATGATGTGCCTTGTGTGGGTCTCTTTGCATTCATCTTGTTTGGGACACTCTGTACTTCCTGGACTTGTATGTCTATTTTCTTCACCAAGTCAGGGAAGTTTTCTGTCATTTTTTTTTTTTCGAATAGGTTTTCAAATTCTTGTTCTTTCTCTTATCCTTCCTGTACTCTTATGATGTGAATGTTGGTATGATTGAAGTTTTCCCAGAGGCTACTTATACTATCCTCATTTTTTTTATTCTTTTTTCTTTTTGCTGTTTTGATTGGGTATTTTTTTGTTTCCTTATATTCCAAATTGCTGTTTTCATTCTCAGATTCTATTCTACTGTTGATTCCCTTTTAATTATTCTTCATTTCAGTCAGTGTTTCCTTCATCTCTGTCCATTCCTTTTTTATGCCATTGAGGTTCTCACTAAGTTCATTGCATCCTTATAACCAGTGTTTTGAACTTTGCATCTAGTAGATTGTCTCCATTTTGTTTATTTCTTTTTCTGGAGTCTTGTTCTGTTCTTTCATTTGGAACATGTTTCTTTGTCTCATCATTTTGGCAGCCTCCCTGTGTTTGTTTCTAAGTATTAGGTAGAACTGCTACATCTCCTAGGCTTGGTAGAGTGGCCTAATGAAGATGTTCTGCAGCATCCAGTAGCACAGGCTCCCCCAATTACCCATGCTGGGCACTTGAGGTGTGCTCCCATATGTGCTGTGTACACCCTCCTCTTTTTTTATTTTTTAAAGTATTACATATGTCTTCTTTTCCCTGATTGACTCCCTCCCTGGCCACTCCCACCCCGTAGAAAAAGCCCCCACTGCCCCAGTGTTTGTGTCCATTGGTTATGCTAATATTCATGCATACCAGTCCTTTGGTTGATCTCTTACTCCCCCACCCCTGCCTTCTCTCTGAGGTTGAACAATCTGTTCAGTGTTTATTTATCTCTGGATCTATTTTTGTTCATCAGTATATGTTGTTCATTATACACCACATATGAGTGAGATCATGTGATATTTATCTTTCTTTAACTGGCTTATTTCACTTAGCATAATGCTCTCCAGGTCCATCCATGCTGTTGCAAATGGTAAAAGTTCCTTCTTTTTAATAGCAGCATAGTATTCCATTGTGTAAATGGACCACCATTTTTTAATCCATTCATCTGCTGATGGACTGTTTCCAAATCTAGCTATTATAAATTGTGCTGCTATGAACATAGGGTACATATGTCCTTTCTGATTGGTGTTTCTGGTTTCTTGGGATATATTTCCAGAAGTGGGATTACTGGATCGAATGGGAGTTCCATTTTTAATTTTTTGAGGAATCTCCATACTGTTTTCCATAGTGGCTGCACCAGTCTGCATTCCCACCAGCAGTGCACAAGAGATCCTTTTTCTCCACATCCTCACCAGCAATGTTGTTTGTTAATTTCTTGATGATAGC
Organism: Plecotus auritus; assembly: GCF_963455305.1. Classification (NCBI taxonomy): domain Eukaryota; kingdom Metazoa; phylum Chordata; class Mammalia; order Chiroptera; family Vespertilionidae; genus Plecotus; species Plecotus auritus. Next base: position 94,278,281 of record NC_137772.1, on the reverse strand, counting down.
CTTTCTAACAGGTGTAAGATGGTATCTCATTATTGTTTTGATTTGCATCTCTTAGATGATTAGTGACTTTGAGCATGTTTTCTTGGCTTTCCTTATGTCCTCTTTGGAAAAGTGTCTATTTAGGTCCTTTGCTCATTTTTTGATTGGGTTGTTTATCTTCCTTTTGTTAAGTTGTATGAGTTCCCTATAAATGTTGGAGATTAAACCCTTATCTGAGATAGCATTGGAAAATATGTTCTCCCATGCAGTGGACTTTTTTATTGGGGTTGTTTTTTGTTGTTGTTTTTTTTTTGTTGTTGTTGTTGTTTTTGACAGTTTCTTTTGCCATGCAGAAGCTTTTTATTTTGATGTAGTCCCATTTGTTTATTTTTTCCTTAGTTTCCATTGCCCTACGAGCTGTATTGGTAAAGATATTACTATGACATACGTCTGATATTTTGCTGCCTATAGAGTCTTCCAAGATTTTTATGGTTTCCCAACTTATGTTTAACCATTTTGAGTTTATTTTTGTGTATGGTGTAAGTTGGTGATTTAGTTTCATTTTTTTTTTTTTTGCATTTATCTGTCCAATTTTCCCAACACCATTTATTGAAGAGACTGTCTTGACTCCATTGTATGCTCTTGCATCCTATGTCAAATATTAGTTGAGCATAATGGCTTGGGTTGATTTCTGGGTTCTCTGTTTTGTTCCATTGGTCTATTTGTCTGTTCTTGTGCCAGTACCAGGCAGTTTTGAGAACAGTGGCTTTGTAATTCAGCTTGATATCTGGTATTGTGATTCCTCCAACTTTGTTCTTCTTTCTCAGGATTGCTGTGGCTATTCGGGGTCTTTTTTTATTCCATATGAATTTTTGGAGAGTTTGTTCTAGGTCTGTAAAATATGCCACTGGTGTTTTAATGGGAATTGCATTGAATCCGTAGATAGCTTTGGGTAGTATGGACATTTTAATGATGTTGATTCCACCAATCCATGAACACCGTATGTTCTTCCATTTGTTTATGTCTTCCTCTATCTCTTTTTTCAGTGTCCTGTAGTTTTCTGAGTACAGGTCTTTTACCTCCTTAGTTAAGTTTATTCCTAAGTATCTTAATTTTTTGTTGCAATGGTAAATGGGATTGTTTTTGTTTTGTTTTCTTTTCTTTTCTTTTTAGCTTCTCTTCCTGTCAGTTCATTATTGGCATATAAAAAAAGCCATAGATTTCTGAGTGTTAATTTTATATCCTGCTACATGCTGAATTCATTCATTAAGGCTGGCAGTTTTTTGATGGAGTCTTTAGAGTTTTCTATGTACAATATCGTGTCATCTGTGAATAATGACAGTTTTACTTCTCTTTTCCCAGTTTCAATGCCTTTTATTTCTTCTTCTTGCCTGATCTCTATGGCTAGCACTTCCAGTACCATATCAAACAGAAGTGGTGAAAGAGGACATCCCTGTCTTGTTCCTGTTCTTAGGTGAAATGGTTTTAGTTTTTGTCCATTGAGTATGATGTTGGCTGTAGGTTTGTCATATAAGGCTTTTATTATGTTGAGGCATGATCCCTCTATTCCCACTATGCTGAGAGTTTTTATCAAGAAAGGGTGTTGGATTTTGTCAAATGCTTTTTCTTCATCGATTTATATGATTACTAATATGTGATTTTTGTCCCTCAATTTGTTTATGTGATGTATCACATTTATTGTTTTGCAGATATTGTACCATCCTTGCATCCCGAAATAAATCCTTCTTGGTCATGGTGTATGATCTTTCTAATGTAATGCTGAATCTGATTAGCTAGAATTTTGTTAAGGAATTTAGCATCTATGTTCATCAGGGATATTGGCCTGTAGTTCTATTTCTTTATAGTCTCTTTATCTGGTTTTAGAATCAGGGTGATGCTGGCTTCATAGAAAGAGCTTGGAAGTGTGCCTTTCTCTTAAATTTTTTGGAATAGTCTGAGGAGGATAGGTTTTAGTTCTTTGAATGTTTGGTAGAATTGCCCTGTAAAGCCGCCCGGACCAGGGCTTTTGTTTGCTGGAAGATTTTAATGACTGCTTCAATTTCATCGGTAGTTATTGGCCTATTCAGGTATTTTTATTCTTCCTGATTGATTTTTGGAAAACTGTATTTTTCTAAGAATATGTCCATTTCATCTAGGTTGTCCAGTTTGGTGGAGTGGAGTTGTTCATAGTATTTTTTAACAATCCTTCGTATTTCTGTGGTGTCTGTTGTTATTTCACCTCTTTCATTTCTGATTTTGTTTATTTGGCTCCTCTCTCTTTGCTTCTTGGTGAGCCTGGCTAGAGGTTCATCAATCTTGTTTATCTTTTCAAAGAACCAGCTCTTGGTTTTATTGATCTTTTGTATTGTTTTTTTTGGTCTCCATGTTGTTTATTTCTACTCTGATCTTTATAGTTCCTTCCTTCTGCTTACTCTGAGCTTTTCTTGTTGTTCTTACACCTTCTCTTATAGTTGAGCCTTGATTGCTGTTGGTGTGTCAATGGGAGGGATTTACCCCCAGGACAATCAGCTGCAAGAACTGGCTGTAACAACCAACCACCAACCTTCAACCCCTTTGGAAGATCAGCCGTGCAGGGGTTCACCCCACAAAGCAGGACTTACTTCAGCAGGGCTCTGGTGCCTGCTGAGTCTGACCCTTGAGTGTGTCATTTGTGGAAGTGGTTGGGTGGTGGTGCTTTGACGTGGTCTAAAGCTGTCTACTGAGTGTGCTGGCTCTGGGGCCTACTAGTACACTTGTGCTCAGCCCGAGACCACGTGACATGAACTACAAAGTGATCTGCAGATGGCTGCTACTTGTACTGGACTTGGAGGTGCCCTGGCGAGGCCAATCTGTGAACCAAGGCCGGCTGCTGCTAGTACCAGGCCTGGGGCCACTCAGCGAGAGGTACAGGGCTCACTGAGACCAGCTGCTGCTTGTTTGAATCTGAAGCATGAGCAAAAACAGGCCATTCCTATGGAAAAGCCACTGGAAATGGCTTGGGTGGGCTAAAAAATTGGGCGGGGTGTGGTCTCAGGGAACCAGCAGGGCTGAACAGTGTGAGCCGGGTTTATGGAGATACAGATGTGGTGCCTGCCTATCTGCCTTGTTGGGGAAGGGGCATGTTTCATAAAAGGAACAATGGCCTCTGCCAATACTTTTGTTTGGCAGAAAGGTACCCCCCACCGCCACCACCACAGTTCTTGTCCTGATAATTCCATTTCTTCCCTTATGTCTCTGGTGCCTTTTCAGCTGCTGCCCCAACGCTGGAGCTCAGAGGGAGTAAGTCTGGGTAAATCCATGCATGGGCCCTTTTAGAACTGCCTGGGACTCCAGAAGCCCTCTGTCTCCCTCACAACCCCCACTGGTTTTTACAGCCAGAATTTATGGGGACTTCTCTTTTTGGCACAAGAACCCTGGGCTGTGGGGACTGGTGTGGGGTTGGGACCCCTTGCTCTTCAGGGGAAACCTCTGCAGCTGACATATCCCTCCTGATTTTTATCCACCACAGGTGCATGTGGGACTGTTCTGCATCTCCACGCCTCCTACCACCAGTCTCAATATGGCTTCTTCAATTCCTTAGCTGTAGGACTTCCAGGCAGCTCAATTTCAGGCAGTTCTGGATGATTATTGTTCTGTTGTTTAGTTGTAAATTTTATGTGGTTTACGGAGGAGGAAAGGAGTGTATTTACCTACGCTGCCATCTTGACCGGAAGTCTGGTATTTGCTTTTCTAATCTAAGACTTACACTTCTGCCAACATTGACATTCACTTTAAATGCAATGCAGTATTACTCTAAAGCTTGAAATGTCAAATTTCTATAGATGAGTATCCTTTTAACTTTGATGTGCATGTTCTACTAAAGACTTAAAAAGTTAGATTTTTTTTAAAAAAAAAAGAGACCTAACATAGCAGATCAACACAGCTGATGAACTGACGTCCAAATAGTTAATGTGGTTTTCCAGAAGCTCAAGTCTTTTCATTAGTGGAAGAATTCAGATGAGAATTGATTCCCCCAACCCATGGTTTTTCCATGACACGATGCTGCAATGTTTTGGATGAGAATCACTGAAACCACAATAAAAATAGCACTTTAAGAAATGTACAACAAAATGGCAAATGGATAAACTTCGCATGTAGCATCATGGTGAACTATTAAAATATTAAGTTCCACTCTCAAAATGCCATTGGCCTTTCTGAAGATCCTATTTAGAGAAATGATTAGGTTGGACCTAGAAGGATACTTGTTTTTATTTTAGTAGTAACACAATTGAAAGCTTAAATGAAAACATCTGTTTTCACTTTCACTAATTATGATAGCTAAAGATTCTGAGACATCAAGCATGACTGTCATTTATTTGATATGCAAATATATTTCTTGGGTTGAGTGTAAATCTCATACTCTTGATTGTGTCCCTTCTAGCTAATTGTTTTTTATGTTCCCTCCTGGGTCTAAAAAAAAGCTTAAGATAGAGTTAGTCATTAAGAAATACATCCTTCCCACAAAATGACTACAGGCACAATTCCCCAAAAAAGTGAACTTAATGAGTTAGAATCCACATCACTGTGATAATTGTCAATTTTGCTTTTTTCCACCCTTCCCCAAAGGTTCTGACCCAAATTCAAGGATGAAAGGCCAAATAGGTGGAAAGGGGAACCAGGAAGAAAGCAAGCACATGGCAGAGGGATCAATTTCTATAGCAGTTATAAAGCAAATCCATTTATTAAGAGCCAGGTACTGTGCTAAGTGATACTCAAAGTTTACCAGGGTCAGATGATAAAGTTGGAGTTGTTCTCAATGGGATCAGACCCCCAGAACAGTTCTCACACTACCTGGATCACTAAAGACCATCTACACATACACACACACACACACACACACACACACACACACACACACACACACACCAAACCGTCCATAGCTCTGAACCCTCTCATTAATCAAATAAGTTTGATATAACAGAATATTAGACACTTTCACTCTTGCTAATGCTTTGATTTTGTGTACCTCAACGCCAAACAGATAATTCTGGATCTCAAAAATGAACTATTTCTGGGACTTGTTGCAACGCATCCTCATACTTAAAGGGGCTTAGGCCTATCTTTTCCTCACAGGGCATCATACTCTTCTAGTAGGGATTTGTGCATATATTCACTGACATTTGCTGGATATCAAAGTGTGACTATGTATTCATGTCAGGCAACGGAACATTTCAGAACATGGGGAACTAGGAGGCCCCTCTTTCTCAGTTTTTATTTCACCAGGCCTGGATATAAGGCTGATAATTCCATCTGGACCAGAAAGAGGCACTGATGAGAGAACCCAGTTAATAAGGTACAAATATATACCTCTCCACAGTCAAGTATCATAGTGTCACTTCATAATATTCCTAAATTTGAGGTGGAGAAGATCAAATCCAGAATATTCCTTCATTTATTTAAGCAAACAGATTAAATCATTAGGAAAAAGGAAGTAACCCACAAATCACAATTAATTACTGTTTCACTTTTTTTAAAACAGATAAGTAAACTAGCCAGTTCATATAGCTCTCAAATTTTTAAAAATATGTTCTGCAATATACTTTTATGAAATGAGGGCAAACAACATGCATTCATACTTGCAGCAGGATATTCAAATAGGCAACTGCCAGGTTATATCATTAAATTTGTATCTATTAAGCCCAGTCCCCACACTTTCATGCCCAATACCGCATAGTAACAATTGTTTATAACCTATTGAAGTTCACAGTAGTCACTGTAATATCCTGAAATGCCTACTAATAAATCAACTAGACTAAATTCTATTTAGTATAGTCATACTAATTAATATATCTCTTATCTTTTCTCATGTTTTAATTTATTTTAAACCGGCAAGCCACATATGATAATAGAGTCCAATTAGTCCAAAATAGCCCAATCCTGAACATTTAAAACCACACCTATTTTACTTACTACAGATATGGTAAGTAAAACAGAAAAAGAGACGGAAGGAAGCTATAAATGCTGCACTGTCTCATTATTTGATATTATGAAATATATAAGTATGTCCAAGTTTTTACATCGGTTCAGATCTCGGATCATCCCTAAATAGACATAAACTATTTTCCAAGTGCAGAAATCAAGCTGTTTTTTCTCATCCTAGCTTCTTGAATATTCTGACCACTGCCCTTCACCACACATACATGTTCACCATTTGGGATATTGCAGGGGAGGGAGAGAAAGGAGAAAGAATTTTCATGACTTCTGAAATTGGAAAGAGGAATTAAGTTCTGAGAAGGAGAAAGAGAATGAGTATTGAGTAAATATTGTTGCTTAATTATTTTTTAAAAGATACACTGGGTTTTATTAGCCATTTATTTCTTTATTTAATTTATAAAAAAATTAAACTATAATGTAATGAAGCTTGTTCAACATGCAAAAAGCCTTTGCCTCTCACACCTGATCCCCTCCACCCCCTGCCCCTGCTTCCTGAAAATCTATGCTTGAGTGATAGGGGCCTTACCCTTGTCCTTAAATACCAAGTAACCTAAATGCTAAAATGAGTAGCCTGACACAGCTGAACTGGGAAAAACACAAAGTGGAAATTTATCCCCCTAGGAAAAATAAGTAAAATATATATTAAGGAAATGGGTAATTCAGAGAACCAGAATATTTAAATAAATTACCTGATGTTTGTGCTGCTATCTGAACTTTTTAAAAAAGGAAATAGCTTTTCATTACTTCATGAACCCTCCCTCATTATGAAGATGATCTCAAAACCCCCAACATTCAAAAGAGAAAGCCTGTTTTCAGAGTTGTCAGGTTCCTGCTGTGTCTCAGGTACCACAAATGTTCCAGGAACCCACAGAAAAAGCTCAGGCCTGGAAACATGTCTGATTTTGACCTCCCAACCCTTGAGTCTGTGTTTATATAATTTATGATTAAGATGGACTTATGAAGCTCAGATAAAACCATATTTCACATTTCCCCAATCAGTATTTCAACAGCCCATTTTAACATTAAGAGCACATATAGGATGGGCATGAATCCCCACATCTGCCCCTGGACATCACACACCTTTACTGGAAAGCTCTACCTCTGTCAGTGCCAGTGATTGTGGTAAAAAATCAAGCTGAAAATGTCCCAATGTGCACACTTAGCTTCATGATTTACACTGTCTAGAGTAAAAAAAAAATTCTAAAGCAATTTTCACCCAATTTGGCTTGCCTTTCTTGCCTGTAAATTACAATACTGCCAAGTTACAAATTAAAGATTCTGCCAGTTTTTCAGTCTTGTAAGCAAAGAAAAGAAGGTCAGTGTACTTTCCCTAAATGGGTAAAGTGTGTGTGTGTGTGTGTGTGTGTGTGTGTGTATGTTGAGTTCATACTTGGCTATAGCAGTATACTATAACAACATATGGAACTCTTGTTCAAAATTTCCAAAATAAAATACACACACACACACACACACACACACTCACTTTGTATATAGATCATTAAAAAAAAAAAGTCAAACCCAGATTGAACTGAGAGGGACTAGAAAAGATAGTGTTAGCTACAAATGCTAATATACATAGTCATTATTGCTGTAATTTAGGCAGAATAATTTACAACCCTTCTAGTTCTTTATTCTGATGTGACTCATTTCACTAATATGATCAAGTGACTAATTTCAGCCTCCACAAAAATAAATTTAACATCTAGAAAAGTTCCCAAAGCAATTTACAGCCCAAGACAGACTCAGTTCAGAAGTGATGGTGGTCATGGTGGCAGAGGTTCATCTAGGGTAATGTCTCATTTAGGCCCAGTATGAAGCTCTGAAGTCAAGACGGAAACACTCAGAATGCCCTGTGGGCATTAAGAGCAGCTGCCATGGAGCCAGCTCAACAGCTTCCTTAGACTTGGGTGCTTTTTAAGAAAAAACTTTTTTTTTTTTTTTTTTGCTTTTTACCCATCTCCCCACTCCCTCCTCTTTGGCAATCATCAGCTTGTTCTCTGTATCTATGGGTCTGTAAAAAAACAAAACAAAATATCAAGATAGATTTTTAATTGTAAATTCTGGAAAAGATCTACACTCAGGTCTAAAAGCATCTCTTCCTTCCCAAAGCTAGGAAAGGAGTATGCTCACTGTCAAATAACCAATACTGATCATAATCAGAATGTCATTGCAGACAAAGAGTAAAACTCCGTTGTGTGAAGCAAGAACTTGAATACATCGTCAGCAGGAGTCTATCTTGGTACAACCACTCCGGAAAGCAATTTGGCCTTATACATCAAAGCCTTAAAAAATACACATACCTTAAATACTGAGACACAGACACACACACACAAAGATTAAAGGGTATTAATGTCCCATTGTTCATAATAGTGGAAAAAATAACCCAAATGTTCAACAATAAGAAATTTGTTTGACAAAATGTGATACACCTTTCCATAGATTATGATACAAAAAATTTTTAAATCACGTTATAGAACAATATTTAGTAAAAGGAAATATTTGTGTATATTATTTAGTGATAAAAGCAAGATACTAATAACAGCATTCTCTCAGGAAAAGTAATTTTATTTCCTTCTTTGTACTTTATTGTATTTTTCAAAATTCTACAATGAAATTATGTGTAATTCTTAAAAAGAAATTTTTTTCTTCTTTTTTGTCCTATACTACTACCAACTCCCCCATCCCCAACACACACACACATACACACAGACACACACACACACAAAAGCAGCCTGGATTTTCCTGATTTCACCTGGGTTCTTTTCCTGATGAAATCAAGTGGAAATAGTCCCAGAGTAAATTGGACCATAAAAGCCAATGCTTACTAACTTTATATTTTAAAAAAGGCAAACAAGACCATAAGTGGCTAAGAGAATTTGGTGATGAAAATGAGCCACTAAATAGATTATTTATCTTGGTCTTTACTGATAAAAGTATTAGCAAGGTTTTTGCTCTTTGGTTATATTTTGAAGTAAAAATTATGTCATTTCACTAATTTATTCATCCAGTCATTGTCTTAGTTCATTTGTGCTGCTATAACAGAATACCATAGACTGGGTAACTTATAAACAACAGAGATTTATTTCTCACAGTTTTGGAAGCTGGGAAGTCCAAGATCCTGGTACCAGCAAATTTGGTGTCTGGTGAGGGCCAGCTTCCTGGTTCACAGATAGAAATATTTTCACTGTATTCTCACATGGTGGAAGAGGTGAGGGAGCTCTCTGGAGTATCTTTTATAAGGGCACTAACGCCACACATGAGGGCTCCACCCTCATAATTATCACCTTCCAAAGACTTAATCTCCAAAACATCATCACACTGGGGATTAGCTTTCAATATATGAACTGGGGTGGGAGGGACACATTCAGTCCATGGTAATCATCAAATACTGTGCACATCTTATGTGCCTACATGGTGCCAGGCCTGGAATACAAAAAAAGGCAAGCTTAGTCTCTGGCTCAAGTACCTCATAGACTGCTGACTGCATGGCTGGCTGCATAGTGGTTTTCTGACACCCAGCTCTTCTTCATCCATCCTCTTCTTTAGCCTCAATAGTTCTTCTTTATATGTCAGCCTTTCATTAAAGTTCTCTTTGAATAAAAGATTCCTTGGCTCCAAAAAAAAAAATTGGACTCTCTGTTGAACTCTTATTTAATTAATTAGATGCTATGGAATTGAGTAACATCCACTAACAGTTTTAAAAGAACTCATGTATAAAACTATTAGCAAAATGCTTCCCCAACCCATATAATGTGTTATAATTTATGTCATCTATGTCTGTCTTGAAGATTTCCTGCTAATCTTTCTCACTCCTTAGCTCACCAACTTCCCTTAATGGGTTTACATTCTTAACCTTTGCTGGTAGAGTATAACCACATCCTTGTCCACACGATCAGGGACTAGGGGAGCTATTTTTCTTTAGGCCACTTGACTACAATCAAGGGTCAAGCTCTTTTCCCAAATTCTAGTCTCAGCAGACTTCTTAAAAACTACTGGACAACTTGTTTAAAATACTAGTAGTCAGGCTTCACCTCCAGAAAATTTGATTCTGCAAGAATTAAAGTGCTATTCTGTTTTTAACAGCTGTCTCTTAGCTTGACAAACACTTTTAGGAGGCAAAGCTTCTAGCTTAGTTAGGTGAGGGAGGCTCAGAATGTTGTTAGCTCCCAAGAGACCTCAGCACCTGTTATCACACATTTTCATAATTTCCCTGTCTATATGTCTCTTTCACCCTAATTTCTTATCTATAAGCTCTGTAATTCTATCATGTCCATTAAATATTTGGCATTAAGTTAAGTAATAAAGCAAAGAAGAACAGTTATTCATCAAATTCTGATCCTACTGAACTAGAAGGTTTTTTCATCAATAGATTATTATAATAAACCTGTTGTTAGGACTCATGTTTTTTCTCCTGTAAGATTAAATTAAGCTAAACTATTAGGAACAGCTTTTAAAAAATAAAATTTTTACACTGTTTTTGGGTTTTAAGATTGCTCCATGAAGTAAACAGGATAAGAATCACTATTCAGCTATTTACTTGAGGAAAGAGACCAAAGAGGAATAAAATAAGTACAATTTTTATTTTTTGCATAGTCAAGGATACAGTGTAGCATAGTGAAAAAGCATAAGCTTCATTTCTGGGTTTGAAATGGTGCTCTGCCATTTACTGCTGTGTGATCTAGACCAAGTTATTTAAACTTTCTGAGCCTCCCTTTTTTGTGCATGTTCTGTATATAAAGGAACAGACAGGCTTGTATGAAGGATTAAATGAATCTAGGAGAGTGTTTGCCACATAGTGGGAGTTGAGCAAGCATTGTTTTACTTCCTTCCTTATATACTTTCCACAGCAAACCCAGTTTATCTTGATCGATGTTATAACCTTAGTACACAGCACTGTATCTGATAGGTAGTATGTGTCCAAAATATAGTTATTGAATTAATTGATTAATTAATGGAACTCTAAGACTTAGAAACAAAAAAACTTTCCTTTTACATATCAAATGTTATCATTCTATAAAATTATAATATTATGCCCTGACCGGTTTGGCTCAGTGGATAGAGCGTCGGCCTGCGGACTCAAGGGTCCCAGTTTCGATTCCGGTCAAAGGCATGTACCTTGGTTGCGGGCACATCCCCAGTCGGGGGTGTGCAGGAGGCAGCTGATTGATCTTTCTCTCTCATTGATGTTTCTAACTCTCTCTCCCTCTCCTTTCCTCTCTGTAAAAAATCAATAAAATTATAATGTTATTATAATCCCTCCCCAGATGGTCTACATACTAATGACAAGTCATCTTCAGTCAAAACCCAAGGAAAGTGACCTAAAGACTACGCATTAGAAAATCAAACATTTACATTTAAATGTAAGACTATACACACGTTTCTCTGTATAATAAAACAAAACTAATATCTCTTTATTCTGAAAATGTTCTAGCAAGCAAAGGATGGTAAAGAGAAATTAATCAAAATGTGTGAATTCAATTTGAATAAAACATTCTTGGTGTTCTTACTGTGATCTCTTAATTTTTGTACTGGCAACCATAAAGTATAATTTATAGAGATACTATAAATTCACACAATCCCACTTTTTCCACCAGGATTTAAAGTCCTCAAATGTCAATTCCCTTAATATGAGTATCTTTTTTAGGATCAATAACCTCTGGATTGGGAAGAGAGTCCATGAGAAGAGTGAAGAGAACACAGACTTGGAAACAGACAGTTCTTCCACTTACTTGCCAAGTGACCTTCATAAACTCACTGAGCCTGAGTTTCCTAATCTATAATATGGAAATAAAAACACCTACTTTGTGGAGTTGTTATGAGCCTTAGGAAAGGTAATATGTGTGGAGTGCCTATGAAACATAGCAGGCACTCGATGAATTGTTCCCTCCTGCCCTACTGACAATGCTACAAAGGGATTCAGTAGCTCCAATTAGGAGTTTAAATTTTTAAAGAAGTACCACATCTAAGTATTTTCATTAATAACAATTGTGATGTCAAAGTAACACTTTTTTTTAAGTAACACTTTCACCAGGGATATGTCCGTGTTTCTGTTTCATGGCATGGTTTTTCTCTATAGAGAAAATTGGACTGTGAGCTCTGTGAGGATAGGAACTGTCTTGTTCACAATCCCATTCCTGCGCCTGGCATGCAGTAGGCTCTCATTAAATATCTGTTAACTGAATGACTTCTTTTGGTAAGATTTTCAAAAAACACTAAAGACTAAATAGAAAACAAATGGGAAAGAACCTTAAAATCAAGAAATTCAGACAGGAAAATACAGATTTCCAATCCTAGCTTGGTCTCTGGAATCTCAGGCCTTGTCTCATCCACCTTTGGACTGGCCATATCCACACTGTCTTTTTAATCAAGGCAGCAAAACTCCCCAGCCCTCTTTTTCACAGAGAGAGAACTATCCTAACCACCCCCAGCCCTCCACACAAGCTCTGAGTCCTGTCTCCTGGTCTTTTACATGGCTCCCTGTAGTTACTCTCAAGTCTGCCAGGTTGGCCTCTCACCCCCGTGTCAGGCTAGTTCTGCAGGGAAGCCCACCTCCTCAATATAGTGCAGTACCTCCCCTGGCAAGCCCAGGAGTGTGAGGAATATGCAGGTCCCAAGATGGAGAAACATACCTGAACAATGGTTAAATCCTTCCCAGGCCTGCAACCCACCTTTGGTCAGTGTGACCAGCTCACTTGAGGGAAGAAGACAGTCCCAAATTCACTTCTACAGGCAAAAATACTGATAAGATCCTAAGAAAGTAGTCAGCCCCTGAGTTCACTGAATTCAGATTGGAGAGACTTATGTAATTCTTTTTTGGTGGAAGAAGAAACCTAACTCTGAGCTAACTAACCGCTGGCCAGAAGCTACTGAGGCCTGGAAATACCTTTGTGGATTCTGTGTGTCCAGGACAGGTGCCTGCGGGTTCCCTGCCATCTGGCCAGAGGGCTAGGCCCGTCTCCACTGGAGGACCTGTGGCCAACTGTGTCCAGCACCCAGGAGGCGGAGGCCCCTGCACTCCCTTGGCTGGAAGCTTGGCTGGGTCGCTCAAGTCAGGCCCAGCTTGTTGCTTGAAGCTCTCAGGCTCCTGCGTCCCTCACCCCGAGTGCTTCCGCTGACCGGCTCAGACCCACAAGATCCACGAGAAGAACTGAGAGTTTCCGACCCTTCTCCCTTCCCCGCCAGACTTGCCTGCACCTCAAAGCTGGAGAAGCAATTACGCTCCGCTCCCCTCACTCGGGGCCCAGCCCAGAAGCACCTCACACTTCTGCGGCATCGGAACCGGCGTGGCTGCCCTTCCCCGCGGCTCCCTGTGCCCTGGGCTCGACGCGCGACGCCGTCCTCGCAGTCCCGCTGCTTGTGCCCCTCCGTGCGAGGCCCCGCGGGACACGGGGCACCCTGAGAGCCGCGGATGAGCCCTGGACGTTCAGGTGGGAGAGCCCTGGAGTTATTCTCGGGCGGCGGGGTGGGATGGAAAATGGGGGCTCACTCCAAGTCTCAGTTTGCAAAAACAATGTTCCTGGCACACTGATGCCAGCCGCCCTCAAAAGGCAAGCGCGTGATTCCGCAGGTCCTTCAGGCACGGTGTCCAGTTGCGCAGAGTAGAGCAATCCCCGACTTCCACGCTTCGGGGAGGATTTTGAGGGGACTCTGGGCTGAGCCCCTGGCTGGAGCCCCTAGCAAGACTTGTGTGTTTTTTTGTTTTGTTTTGTTTTGTTTTGTTTTGTTTTTTTCTCAATTCAGACTGGGCTCCAGGCTCTGAACTTACTCTGACCCCTACGCCCCCGCCTTGGGCTCTGCGTGAGCAGGAACCCGTGCGGGACTCGGAGGAGTCACACTCCCACGGGGCTGGCAGACCACTGGAGTGGAGGGCGAGGAGATATTTATCTATGTTCGTGAATGGTGTATTTTTCTAAAAGGTGCTAAAAAGATCTCAAAAGAGCTGAGTTCTAGCCCCGAAGCCACAACTGCGCCCCTCTAGCTCTCCATATTCCCAAGGGGGCTGGTCTGGGGAGAAGGTATCGGTGCCCCTAGTTTTCCTCACGCCCAGCAGGCGACTCTGGGTATGGCTTTCCAGACGCGCGCACTGTGCCCACGCTCACGCTGGGGGCTCCCGGCGCCGGAACTAAGGAGGTGCCGCTGTTCCCTGGCTCATTCCACAGGGCAGCGGGGCTTCAGGAGCCTGAGACCTGCCTGGGGGGGTGGAGGTCACCCGTCACGACCGGCCTCATATTTTTAGGCAAAAGAGCAAAAAAAGTTGCGCTGAACAGTTTTTAAATTCTTAAAAATTTGAGGCTGGAAAGCCTGTAAGACGAGGCGAACGTGCGGGAATTCTCCATTTAAAAAGCAGTACGGAGTTGCCAGGAAACTCACTAAGAAGTGACTTTACTCCCGCAGAATGGGCCCCCCAAAAAGGGCTACCAGGTGACCTGGCAGAAATCCGAAAAGCCGCACCCTGCGCCTGTCTTCTCCAGCAACTCAGCGCAGGAGGAGCGGACAGGTGGGTTTTCGCCACCGTGAGTGCTACAACCTCCTACTCAATTTTCTCATTTTTTAAAAGAAAAAAAAAAAACGATCACAAGTCTCAAATGTGGGTAGCTGAACAGCGTCCAGATAAAATTTGCGTTATGAAAATGTGAAGTGGAGAGAGAGAGGTTTGTGGGTGAATGCAGCTCTAACAGAAATGCGGAAAGTGAGCAGGAGCCCACAATTTTCGTTTTTACTGTAGAAATCAGTAAACGAAATCAAATGGTAATAGTTGCCTCTTACAGCCACTGAAAAGTTTGAAATAATTTAATGTGTTTCGGATTTATATGTATGTAACCACCATACTTTTTATTTTGTCTAGCTATTTCCATTGAGTTTTAATAAGCTCTTAAAGTTCCCTGGATACATTTTGTGAGGTTTTTTTTTTTTCAAGTGAGTGGAGATTACATGAACCAGAAGTGAAGTTTGAGCATAATTTCCTTAGCCACTGGGAAGCCTGTATCTCCTGCCAAAATTTCCAAGGATGGGGAGAAGAAATGGAGAGAAAGAGACTAAATATTTATTGAGTACCTACTATGTGCAGGCACCGTGATAGGGTTAGCTTTACAGATTTTATTTCATATTAATAATTGTTTATCAATAAGAACTCTTTTTTAAAAAAAGATGGAAGCTTCCTTATTCTACATATGTACCTCAGATAGCTAGCTTCCATAACTTTGTTTCATTCTCAAGAATTTCGTTTTTACTTCCTTCTTCAAAGTGACATAATTGCCAAGGTTAATGGAGAGATCAGTGTTTAATGATATTAAAATCTGTTTTGTTTAACTGATTACATTGGTTAGTGTTAATTCTGTCTGTGGGGGAAAAGTGATGTCTTCTAACTCTTTAGTTCCTTGCAAAAATCAAGAAATCCCGAACCGTTTGGGAGGAGAGGGAAACTTGCTATTGGGAGGAGAGCACCATCGCTAAACGCTATGTGAAAAAAAGAACATACAAAGCAAAGCTTTTCCATTGCTGCGGTTCACAGGAACCGAAAACGTGGCCGGTTTTGTGAGGGCTATGCAAACACTGTGGCTTGTAGCGACTATTGATAAAGGCTGAGTTAGATTAGCGGCTACATGTGTTATAATGGATGCCTGGAATTGAGTGCTCGGAACTTAAAAAAAAATGAGAAAGGAGTTGATAATCAGATGAAGTGGGAAAGGAGAAGAGGAGAATACACCCAGGAGCTCCAGCAAGCAGGTAAATCATCAAAATTCAGTTCCTGCAACTAATGAAAAAACAACAACAATCTTGCTATATAGTCCTGGGGAAATTGTTCTCGGAGGCAAACCTGATGGTAGGTCTATTTGTCTTTTTTCTTTTACAGACTATCAAAAAAGTTATTTCAGAGATTCAGCCAAATGTTTTGACTGGGAGACAGAAAACAACAACAACACAACACAAAACAAAACCACACAAACAACAAACGGGACAAAGCGTTTCCGGCTGTCGCGCTCAGGCCAAAACGGGACCCAGAGCCCAGGGAGCCCCAAGCCACGCACTTCCCGCCCCCAGCTGCTTAAGGACGCTCCCCGCGGCCCTGGGAGGAGCCGGAGGGCAGCCGGCAGGGACTGCTCGGTTTCCTCGCGGGGCCTGAACTTCAGTATTCCTTTGGAAGCACACTCCTTTAGTTTTGTTCTGCAAGGGGGAATGGGCGCAGCAATTCCAGAGCTATCAAGATTTCCACTCACTTGACAAACCTGGAAATTTTGGGAAGTTCTAAACTGAGCTTCCCGCGTTCCCAGAGTCCCTCTCTATCTACTTTACCAGGACCACGGGGCGACTTGCCAAGGGGGTGCGCTTTCAGATGATTTTTTTCCCACAGAGACTGGAGAAGCGCCTCCGCCCCGCTCCGAAGGCAACTTGCAGACCTCAGCGTCCAGGGCTCGGCGTGGCGCTCCGCCCGCCCCCTCCGAGCCCGCCGGGCCCCAGTCTTGGAGAAGGCGGGAGGGGGAGTATCTTATCCAGCTAGAGCTTGGTGCCACGGCGCTCTCCTGACTTAACCCCGTCCTGGGGGCCAAGACATGCACTAACCACTACGTGTTCCCTCCCTCTACCCTCACCCCCGCCCTTGCTGCGGGCTCGGTCCCCATTCCCGCGGGACTCGCCCTTGGAACCAGTTCCCGATAGCAGAAACTCTCGTGTCACACCTCCCCTACGTCCCGGCTCTCGGGCCCTTTTCGGGATCCCACACCCCACCCGGCGTCTCCCGCCCCTCCAGGCCAAAAGAGACACCACTCCTCGCGCCCAACCCGCAGCGCCATTTTAACCCCATAAAGGTTTCCAGTTGCTGAGGGAACGGGAAACACCTCACCCTACTCCACACACTGCCTGGGTCCACGCCTAAAGCAGCCCAAAGGGGGTTGTGAAATAACGCGGCGGGGGGCGGGGAGGGGTCGGTCACGCTGCCTCCGAACTCTCCAAACTCTGGCAAAGTCTCGGGGACACTTGTGCTCCCCAGGACAGTTTTCTTTCCCTTGGGGGGACTGCGGGGTGTTTGAGTTTCCTGGCACTAACTGAGAAGAGCCTCCTCTCCTTTTCCCCAGCCCCTTTAAGGACATGTGATCTTCAGTCTCAAACTTTCTCCTCTGGTCTAAAACCACCATCAGCCGCGGAGAGCGACCCCAGGCGAAGCGGAGAAGGCAGAGCACTGGTGTGGGGTTAACCCAAACCAGGGCGCCTCGAGGTTGGCTGAGGCCCTGCGGTCCACCCTTGGTGCGCTGTTTGCCCCAGGGAGCCCCCGGGTTCGCGAGGAGCGTGTTGCCGCTCCTGAAACAGTCATTCCCTTGTCCAGATCATATTCCCTATAAAATCTAAAGCCAGATGCATCGCTTGGGCAAGTTCCCATTTCACCGCGAAAAGCACAGATTTGTTTCCAAACTGGACTCCAAATCGAGCTGTTGGTGCGGGTTCCAGTGGTGTGAGCGAGGTTGGCCCTTCGATGGCTCAAGTGACTGCCTGGGGGCGGACAACGTTGTAGGCACTGAAGTCTGAACTTAACGCAGGCAAAGCACCATTTGCGAATGCGGAAGGTGTGTGGTGTGTGTGTGTGTGTGTGTGTGTACGCGCGCCCTTTTTACGTAGGTGGAGGAGAAAAGACCAGTTTCATAATTATAGACGCCCAGTTTAGCAAGATAACCTGATGGAACTTATTTTTCACAAAAATAAGTTACAAGGGGAAAAACTTGCAAGCAAGTGAGAACACTGGCCACGTCTGAAACCAAGGACTGGCATGGTGAAAGCAGGCATTTATATCAGTCTGTTGCGTTGAAAACAGTTTTTGCTGAGTTTTTTGTGGTTTTTGTTTGTGTGTTTAAGAAACAGATGCTCTTTTAAAAAGGAATTAGCCTAAGAGACTATTTCACCTACAGCATCCCTCTCATCATTATATAAAGAAATTTTGGTGGAGTAAGCCATCTTTTTTACAGTTAGAACTTTCTAATATTTGCAGTTGTGATGAAGAGGGAAGGAATAAAAACGAACAAAGTTACTCTGAGATTGATTACTGCCTGTTACCGGCAAAACGTCAGCAGGAAACCAAGACTGTATTCCCAACGTTCGCCTAAGCGAACTCAATTCTGCATCTTTTAAGATTACAGCCGTTTTTAGTCCTGTTAGTGAATAAATAGCCAGCAACACATAATCTAAGCAATGCAAACAAGTATACGATTTCGAGTCTCCCTGTTTAAAAAAATGGAAGGGATTTTGTGAACGTGCCTCTGAACAGCTAGAGGTGTAACAGCATTGCGTGCCCCCTGCATTAGGTGCCAGTGAGAGAGTACAGACCCAACTACTGGCACAAACTATGTTTCCACATTCGACTCATTTAGGATCACATGATTTTTTAACATTTGCCAAAATCCACAACAAAGGTGCCATTAAATAGAATAGGTTAGTTCTTTGGCTCTGCATAAACGTACTGGAGTGACAGAGCGAGCATCTCAGTATTCCAGTGCTGGTTCGCTACGGAGGAGGGTGGGATAAGTGAGGACTCATTTTAGCTGACCAGACTCGGGCTGGCTGCCATCCTGAGGGTGGTTGTGAGGGGTTACCTTCACTTTCTGAAGATATTCTCATGCTTTTCCTTAACTGAAAAGGTCTTGGTAAGGCCTTGGTAAGGCCGCCCACAGTGGCTGCGCTTCCGTCCAAATCTGCGCAGGCCGCCTTGTCCCTGCAGTGAAGACCGCAAAGAAGGAGGGCGGGTGCGAAGGATATCACCAAAGTTTCCTGAAGTCCTGACGTCTTTATACCGCTTAGAGCTCTGGTTTTTGATGAGAGGCGGATACTTATCCAACATCATTGGCACAATTCTGTGGGCCTCCAGTACCCCTGGCTTCTGGGATCCGTGCCAGGCTCTTCGCCTGGATCTCTCCCCAAGACCCGCCACTGGGGACCAACGCAAGCCTTCCCGCCCCACTCCTTTGCCTCTACTTCCCCTCCTCAGCGTCCAATCAGTCTCGAATTTCAACTCAAGACCCAGGCCAAACGTTCCCTTCTGAGCTGGTATATTATCATACCCTTGACTTTTCTCAAGAGGAGGAGGAGTTTCCCCGCGCCCTCCCGATACCACCCACGACCCGGTTTCCATGAAGCTGGTGCGCCCACCCTTGCCTCCTGACCCCAGACCTTGGTCACCCCGGGCTGCGCTCTGGGAAGCTGCTCCGGCTGATGCGGCCCGGGTGCTTTCGTTTTGCTTTCGCTCCCTTCTCTCGGCAGCCGGATAAGATTTCGAAAGAAAAAAGTGGGGGTGAAAAGCGTGTGCCTGACAAAGTGGCGGCACACCTTGGTTGGCGGGAAGCTGGGCGGGGAGTGGGGGAAAGCAAGGCTAAAGCTGGGGCCTGTGCACCCTTGTTCCTAACTGGGGCCAAAAAGGCCAAGAGGCTCTGACTTGTTTTCTTCTTGCAAAGAAACTTGCTTTGTATACTTCAAAATTGGTGGGGGAAAGGAGAAGGTAGACATTGTCTTTCAAATACAGACAACGGTCAGCGGGCTTTCACTCAATTGTAAGGAAACCGGGAGAGACGGCGCGAGAACCCAGAGAATAAAACAGGCCCCCGCACCAGGCTCTGAGCACCATTAGGTGTGAGGAGACCAACGCGCGCCCAGTTTGCTGAAGGCGGGCTCAGCTCTGCGCTTTGGAAACCCAACAAACACTGCACGGGTTCGTTTTACTTCATCTCGCTCCCTCTTTCTCGGGAGTGAAGCATGCAATGCTAAACTGATGAATTCAGGGCCTAAGATCTCCCCCCTGAGGGGCGGGGGGGATCCAAACCTGGAAAGGTTTCTCAGAAAGAGTCAAACATTGCTGCTGGGTGTGGCCCATTCGAAATCCTTCCAGAGTTTGGACGAGCCCAGTGCCGGGGCTGGGGTGGGCGCAGGGGACAGCTTGTGCGGAGTCCCGCTTCGCCCCCTTCCCCAGTCTGCTCTTGAGCCCAAGGAGGGTGAGTGAGGAAACAGTCCTCCAAACTCCTTAAAAAATAACAGAACACTTCCAGACTGTTTACCACACTGTCCAGCTGCCTGGAAAAGTCAGACGTGTTTCCTGCACTTGTCCCAGCTCAGCCCCCAGCTTTCCACTACCCCTGATCTGATGGGCTAAATTATTTTATTCCGACCCAGTAAAGTTCAACTCCGATCTAAGTAAATCACTAGGGAAAAGACAGGAAGCTGCTAAGGTAAATCACACTCAGACTAGCTACTTGCAGTTGTATTTACCACCCTCCCTGTTTACATTGAGCTCAGGAACTGAAGCTTTAGGCCAGCAGGGAGCTCAGTTTCACTTCGAGGGTATGACGGGGCCTATCATTTTCGCCCTTGCGTTTTGAAGAAAAGTTCGAATGTTTTTGTCACCGATCCAACTTCGAGTAACTCCTCAAATATTATATCCCCGCCCCTCCACTGCGGTCCAGGTCTGAAAACTGCTTGTTCCCTAGCTGTCCGGGAAGCAGTAAGTGAGCTCGCGCAACGCTCGCTGCACCTGCGGAGCAGGGAGGGCATCTGGGGAGAGCGTCTCCGCGGTCTGGTAAAGGCCCCATCGCGCTTCCCGCTTTTTGCGGGCCACCCCTGCGAGTTGCTGCAAGCCACCCCCGCACCCCTTAGTCTCCCGCCCCAACCCAACCGTGCGGGGACCAGGGAAGACTGGTATCTCAAGGCCTGGGAAAGCGGAGGCGCCAGAGACAAGTCTGGCCCCTGGCTCCCAGGCGAGGCCCAAAGACGCGCACACTCTGAGACCAGGGCGGTGGCACTCTAAAGGAGAGGCAGGGCAGGAAGAGGGCGGAAACGGGGAAAACTAGGGAACACACCCACAAGCCGGGGACCCAGGGGTACCCGCTGGGTGGTTAAGGCAGGGGTGCCCACACTGTGCGCGACGCCTGGGCCACGGCCGGAGCCCACCAGCTAGGCGCACGGGTGAGCAAGACAGCCGCTGCCTTCACGAAGCCTGGCAGGCAGCGCAGAGCCCCCGGTAGCTGGTTTTCCCTGGCGGACACGTGACAGGGTTGGCAGCGCTCTGGAGGAGGGGGAAGCGGCGAGCTGGAGGCTGGGGCTGGCGGGCGACTAACGCGCTGTGTACTTAGGTCGTGTGCTGGGGCTTTTCTCTCTGGAGCGGGTGGGAGGAGGGGGAGGGGCCACCGCTCCGCCTTCTTCTTTTCGCAATGTTGACGCAATCTATAAATAGTGGAACAAAAGGACCAACTTCCTCGGAGCTTTGCTGAAACTGCACAAAAAAATCGAGCTGGGGGGTTCCCTGGTCCCTGGCGACTGGGCTGGGAGCGCGGCGCCGGAGGAGGGGGCGGGCGCAGCGGGGCCGCGCCGCCAAGGGGACACCTAGCTGATGCACCGCTGCCGCCGCGCCACTCCGTGCGGACCCTGGGCTCCCGTCCCTGCGCGGGCTCAAAAACTCGCCCTGACCAGGGGTCTTCCTCCCCCACCGATGACAGGTCAGTCTGTACAGCCCCTTTCGGCATTGGGTTTTCTTTTCCTTCCCCCCGCAAGCCTCTACTTTTAGAAGGGAAATGAGGGAAAAAATAGAACCAGGCGCAGCAGTGACAGCCACCAGATCTGTAATCCCAGGAGTCCACGGTGGGGTGGCCGAGGGCACTCAAGGAGGAGGTCTGCGCCTGGTCCCCAGTCATACAACCATTGCCCGCGCGGCCGCCGGAGAAGACACCAGGCAGGACTAGCAAGCGCCGTCCAGGCGGCAGGGAGAGCGGAGGCGCGAGCGCCGCGGAGGTGCGGGCCGCAGGGCAGGGGTTGAGGGCGGGTCCCCGCTGCCGCTCCCGCTTAGGGGCCAACCCCCGACGGAGACCTGCCAGGGACTGGCGCCCTCGGAGCTCGGACTTGGCTGAGCAGAAAATCGCTGTTACTGAAGGCCGCCGCGCACCCCGGATCCAGTGCTCACGCACCCAGGCGTCAGGGATTGGGCTGGGTGGAGGCAGGGGCACGCTCCTCCGAGAGCGAGGACCTGAGGAGCGACAGCCGGCCGCGCCGCCGGGGCGGTTACACTGGGCGCGGGGGAGGGGGCGGAGCTGGCGCTGTTGACAGCCTTGCTAGAGCGGGAGGGAGGGCGAAAGTGGGGAGTCGGGACTAGGGAAGGGAGCTGGCGCGGGAGGGGGAGCGGGGAGACGAGGAGGAGGAGGAGGAGGAGGAGGAGGAGGAGGAGGAGGAGGAGGAGGAGGAGGAGGAGGAGGAGGAGGAGGAGGCTGGATCACGTGACGGGCAGACGCCCCCGCTACAGGCTAACAGTAGCGGTGACGTCACCGTCCCCTGACTGCAGGGGTTGGCACTTCCGCTCGCTCCCCCTTCCCTGCACCCCGGCTCCCATTACGGGCTCACAGCCTTTGGGGAGTGTGGGAGTGGGCTGAGGGTGTACTGGGGTTTTCCTGATGGCCCTAGCTCCGTTCTGCTTCCCCAGCTTCCCAGGGTCCCGGGCTAGGGACCAGCGGCATCCTGAGTGGCCCGCCGGGAACGCGCTCCATTGTGTGAGCTGCGGGGCGGTGCTGGGCGGAGGTTGGTGCAGGCCCCCGCGGCTCCCAGCTCAGGGGGGGTGGGGGGGTGAGGGGGGCGGGACGGCCCTGGAGCAGTCAAGGCCAAGTTCTGCAGCGTCTCTGAGCGCCTTCCGCGCTCCAGAAGCCCGACACTCTCCACTGTGGGCTGGCAATCAGCGGCTGCGCCCGCGTTTCCGAGGCGCCAGTGGTCGGCCTCCCGCTCAGCTGAACGGGCCTAGCGTCCAGTGCCACGGAAGCGTGGTATAAGCTATTTGGGGAAACTCCGGGGATTGGTGATTAAGCGTGGTGAGCGCTGTTTATGTTGATGCATTACTAGAAGGGAAATACACTTCGCACAGATCCTTGGCCCAAAGAGGGCAAAGAGCTTCGCTGGAGGCAACAAAATACTTTTTTTTTTTTTTTAAGATTGTGACAGACTGTGCTGTAAGGTATTAGCAGACTAGTTAGAGCAAGGTTTATCTAAAAAAGTTGGAACATCTTCCAGGGTAGATAATTTCAGGGACACATTATGATAGTAAACTGCCTTTTTTGGGTGGTGTTGTAGTAAACTAGGAACAATAATCCAGATAAATTACCTCCTAGTGGGTCACTGAATATTAGAATTACAGGATTTGTTAAATATGTAACACCATGTGGTGGCTAGGTATAAAATAAAACTTTTATATTGAAAATTCCCATACAGCATTCTGTAACAGGAAGGTGTGTGGGGGATTGTTATTAAAAATCTGCTAGCAACTATAAATTATACATGGGAGGCACAAGAGCGGGCTGGGAGAGTTCAATAGTAGAAAAGAGGGGGACATATGTAATACTTTCAATAGTAGAAAAGAGGGGGACATATGTAATACTTTCAACGATAAAGATTAAAAAAAAAAAATACAGCCTGGGGTTCAATTTGAAAATCCAAGAGGTAAATGCTAACAGAAAGAGCAATTGGTAGGCTGGCTTTAGGGAAGCAAGAGTTCACACCCCATTTGTCTAGCCTGCACAGCTTACTGTAGGTTATGACCTGAGGTGTTTTTTGAAAGAAAGAAGGTAACTTACTGGTTGGCAAAAGTTAGGCCAGCTAAGAAGAAAGGAAAGGGCTTCCCAAGCTGAGAAGCAAAGCCACGTGGACAAAGGCCTGCAGTGAAGAATTAAGGCAAGACACGTATGGGTGAGAATGTGGGGAGAAAGGAAGCTGGAAGAATGGGAATAGGCAGGTCACGCAGGGCTTGCATTCTATGCTGAGGAGTTTGCACTTTAGACTGAGACCTACACCTTTTCAGCCTTTTCAGGTACACATACCCTTTTGAAAAACAAAAACAATGCACCTATAGACCCATACTACAATTTTGCATACAATTTCAAAGGGTTTACTGTAGTTGGTGAGTAAATGACTATTGAGCCTTAGGATTAAAACCTGTAGCAGAGATTTCAACTGGTGTGCCACAAGATTTTTTAAAACATATAATACCTGACCATTTAGTTAGGGGCACTGACCTCTTTTCCCTTAGGTTGGTATATAAAAAAATGACAACGGCCAACACAATAGCTGTTGGGTGCGAATAAATCAAAATTATACCTAATTTTTTGTCAAATCAGGCAAAAATATATTTTTTGTTGTGCCACAGAATTTTAGTAATTAGTTTATGTGTGCCATGAGATGAAAAAAGATAGAAAATCTCTGACCTATAGGAAAGGGAAAACCTTGAAAAGACTTTTTTTTTTTTTTTTTTTTTTTTTTTAAGGAAAGGCATGTTCAGGGGTGAAAAGATTACAGTTCTTTGCAAAGATTACACTGGTTAGGGTTCTGGAGTTGAATTGTAAAATTGACTGGGATCACTGCTGTGTATGTAGTGGCAATGGGGATTGAGAGAAGAGGGGTTCAAGAAAAGAAATTAAAATGATTCAGTGGAATGGGAAACTGATTGGCAGTGTGGGGCAAAGGATCCCCAAGTTTCTGGTCTAGGGGTGGACTGGCCAGAGGAGTGGACTTCAAGTCCAGGAGGAGGAAGTATGTTTTGTCCCTGTGGAATTTGAGGTACCAGGGAAGTATCCCAGGAGGGTTGGAAAGAAGGTCTGGTTAATGCCAGTGTTCTTGTTCCAGCATTAAGAAGGGTTCAGCGATCTGGAGAAAGACTGTGCGTAGATTAAGTAGGAGTCCCGAGATGAAAGATAATTTTGAAAGGCATTGGAGGTCAGAGGAGCTTTAGCTAAAGGAGCTAAGTTCTCTCTGTCTCAGGACCCTTGCTTTTTATTAACACAATTTGTCCTAAGGCAAGGTGGAGATAATACACTTCAAAGGGTAGGGTACAGAAGCATTGTCAGATTGGGGAATAGCCTAGGGCTGTTCAGGTATTTGGCCAACAGGAGGCAATAACATGTAGATTAAGAAGCCCCAGCTGTCTGACAGCAAACAATCATCCTATTCAGGTTTGCTGGCTCTTTGGAATCATTATAACATTAGGTAGTAGCTAAAACCACGTAGTGATAAATGGATCAGAGGGTGTGTTAAATGAGAAGAGTTCTGAAAAGGGAACCCTGGGGACCCACTCACATTTAGGGAAAGGGGAGGAGCCAGAGGAACCTCTGAAGGATAGTGAAGAGTGACTAAAGAGAGCCTGGTGTCCCTAGTTTGTAACTTTGATTAGTAAATCCTGCTTCCCTGATAAGGGATGAAAACATGTTGCTGATTTGGTCCCCTTATAAGATCGAAAAGGCTGTATAGTCTTTCAATGAAAAAGAAAGCATCTTTTGAAAGCTTCTATCAGATGGGAGATGAATGCAGGAGAGGATTAAATCTTGCTTCCCCTCTTTTTTTGAAACTAGAAGAAAAGAAGTGTAAGAAATCAAGCTTTCCCTTTTTCTTGTTCCCTTCTCCCTTATGACCATTCCCTCCCCTCCAGGTCTGGCCTTACTGGCATATTAAGTCAGTAAGCTTTCAAGGAAAAGGAGTTCAGACAGACTGGGTCCCCATGATGGTGTTTTTTGTTCTTAATGGCACTTCAAAACCACACCAACAGTTAGTACTAGGAGGTGCTAAGATTTCAGTCTAGCTAAGGAAACAAGGAAAAGTAGAGGGAAAGAGTTTTTATTTGCTTCCTACATCTCCTACCTACTTGTTACAGCTAACCTGAGCTATAGGTTTATTGGAAGCAGGGACTCAGGTACATAACAAATAACCCAGAACTTAGTGGTTTTAAACATTACTAATGAACATGCAATTTGGGTAGGGCTTTGTAGGAACAGCTTGTTTTTAATCCACTTGGCATCAGCTAGGACAGCTCATAGTCTGGAGGCTTGCATCATCTAAAGGCTCTTCACTTGCGTGTCTAGGGATTAGGACTGACTGAAGTCTAGGACCTTAGCTGCAGCTATCAGCCAGAACACCTACACCTGGCCTTCCCCTGTGGTCTGGGATTCTTTACAGCAGGATTGCTGGGTTCCATTTATGACCTAATCTTAGAAGTCATGCAGCATCATCTCTATCAAATTCTATTCATTAGAGACAAATCACTAATGTTATACATATTCTAGAAAGGGGAGACATTGGTCAACATGAACATATAGGTTTCATGTGTGGATTTCTAAGTTACGAAATCTGTATAATTAAAAAAGGTGGGGGGAGGGGGGGCAGGGAATAGACTGTCTTTTAATGGGAAGAGTTTCAGAGTTTGCTATGTGTTTAAAATCACCACACATTAACTTCAGATAAAATGATTTATAAACAATGTGTTGGACTTGGTATGACCATTGTTGAGCATGATCTGGTAGTAAGTACAGTGTGAGTTTAGCTGATACTGTCACTTGCATTTTATGTATATACTCTTGTGGTGTACTCACCCATCCTGCATCCACAATGCAAATTAAGGTGGTTCTCTGCAGAAAATTTCCAGGGATTCCAATCTGGTATGTCTGCATATAGAAGGTATGGACTTGGGTTAGGCACCATGACTTTCTCACACACTATCTCAGGTAAAGAAGGCATTGTAAATCTCTGAAAATTTTCTACCAAGAATGTAAAAAAAGGCAAACAGACCCAATCACAACCAAGAAGCAGCCTTGAGTTTTCAAATATGTTTTTATTTTACCAAAGAAAATCACATTCTGATTAAAAATCCAAGAGGCATTTTTCTAAGATACAAACAAAAAGAAAGAAAGAGACACAATGCAGGAAGATCACTATAAGGCTCAGAGATAACATTTTAACAAAAATACAATGTGTTATATGTGAAAAATGCTTAGATATAAGAAACCAAATAAGTGTCCTCTTTTTTTTTTTTTAAATATATTTTATTGATTTTTTACAGAGAGGAAGGGAGAGGGATAGAGAGTTAGAAACATCGATGAGAGAGAAACATCGATCAGCTGCCTCCTGCACACTCCCCACTGGGGATGTGCCCGCAACCAAGGTACATGCCCTTGACCGGAATCGAACCCGGGACCCTTCAGTCCGAAGGCCGACGCTCCATCCACTGAGCCAAACCGGTTTCGGCTAAGTATCCTCTTTTTGATATTAGAATGAAATATAAAACTCCAAACATTTCAGTTTTTAATTACTTTTAGCTCTATATTTTATTTTCATTTTTTAACTTATCTTTATTGTTGAAAGTATCACAGATGTCCCCCTTTTTAAACATTTCATTACAGCAAAGCTAATCCCAAGCCAATCTGAGGCAGTTTGTCTCATAATCATCCCCTTTCTCTTTTATGACCATTCTCTCCCCTCCAGGTCAGGCCTTCTGAACACAGACACCTCTTTTTCCCAAACTAGGCCGGACCCCCACAGTGGCTATACTTCCAGGGCAATGATCAGTTCCTAAAAGTTTTTTCTGTTCCCTTCTTAAATTGTTCCTGACTTTGGACCTCATTATCAAGGCCATCATGTCTCAAAGTTAAAAAGCAAAATGATATGGAGATTATTCCAATAAGTAATTTTATAATAAATTCATGTTACATAATTAAAACAAAATGACATTTCTATAAAAAAAACTGTTATGTTTTTAGATGTCAGGATCTTGACTTGGACTTGTTTATTCATAAAACTCAGTAATCCCCAAAAATGGTTGAGATTTTAGGTAGTTTATAAGAATTTGCATGTTTCCTTGAAGGTGATATAACACTTTGATTATTACAATACAAAATTTAAATGACTCTTCTCCCACTTTTACGATGCAAATTCCTTTATTTTTTCTTTAAAACCAGTACCAATTTTTGAAGTAGCATGCTTTTAAAAAAAAATAGTTATTTAGTTGGTAAATGAGCTCGAATTCTTTAAGGAACTGAAAATACTTCCTTTCCTTGAGTAATCAAGTAAATAATCTCTTTTAAAATTGATTTTAGAGAGAAAGGAAGGTAGAGCAAGATAGAAACTATTGATTTGTTGTTCCACTTATTTATGCATTCATTTGGTTGATTCTTGTATTGTACCCTGACCAGGAATCAAACCTGCAACCTTGGCATATCAGGATGATACTCTAACCAACTGAGCTACAAGGCCAGGGCAATAACCTAGTACCTTTTAAATTATCCTAAAACTGACATAATTTATACGTCTTTGATGTTCTCTTAGAAAGATTTCCTTTATGACTTAGAGAAATAGTGCTTAGGGCCATTTTAATAATTCATACTCTCCTAATACTTCTATATGTTTTGATTTTACATAACTATTTACAGTTATAGAGTCAAAACCACACTGTAAATTCATACTATAGAATATGTTTTAAATGTGCATCTGGATAATGAGCAAGTATATATTTATGAACCCTTTGTTTTATGTGTATTTCTTGATTTTGAAGTGGCATGCTTTTAAAAAAACAAAATGAATTAAGTATATCTTTGATTTTAAAGTTTCTTATTAGTAATTTTAAAAAAATTGACAGTGTTCATGTCAAGCTAACAGACTTTGTTATCGGGCCAGAACTGTTCCTGACAGACTTCACAGCTACCATGGAGGCAGCCCGAAGAAGCTTAAGCAAACACTTTAAAGTTATGTAATACAGTTCCAAAGGAGGAAAAACCGCAAACAAAATGTGCCATATAGTTTTACAGATGCTATTTTTCTGTATGCCAGAAGGTATTACTCTATCTGTACAATGATTTCATAGTAATGATAACATGAAAGAAAATTGGGAATGAGCCAGTCTGTTTGTAGGTATCTTGATGAAGGCAGGGATGAGGAAATTATTTTAAAGTAGTTATCTAGTGAATGTTTTGCTTACTCTTATACTAGTAAACTAAGCATTTTAGAAAGTGCTATAGTGAAAATAGCACATTAAACAATAAACAATATTTCAATAAAGAAATAAATTCAATAAAATGATATTGCTAGCTGATAGTAATAATAGTCTATTATTAAGAACTAAATACAATCTTACTTTTTATTAAATAAAATAATTTGGATCCTTCTTTATGTTAGTTTTCTCCACCTTCCTTTGTGTTCAAAGTATAATTTATTTTAAAAGAAATAATGCCAAAGCCAATAAAAAAAACATACTTTGACATCTAGGCAAGGTTCTATGTTAAGGAAGCATCATGGAGAAGACAAAGAAGTGTAAGTCCTTGAGATAGTAAAGTTACTAATGTGATTATATGAATAACAATTCAGCTTTACCAAACTGAATTACAGTCTCCTAATCAGAAGACAAAGATTGAAAATAAGCGCTCATAAGGAATGTTGCTAAGAGTGCAATGAAATTTACAACCTCAACAATTACTATATTACCTTTCAGGGGTCTAAAAAACTGTCCAAATTTTGTTAAAGTAGTTCCACTTCCAGGAACCAATCCTAAGCAAATAATCAAATGTGAAGTAAAAGATTTATATATACTACAGTATCTATACAGAGGAAACAATCTAAATATTCAACAGTAAAGAAATGGTAAATAAACCAAGGTCTATCAATCTAATGGCCACTGAAAATATTTAATGCCACAGAGAAATATTTAATTTAATGTACAATTAAAATTTTTAGGTTATATAGCTATTTCTCCTCCTTTATTTAAAAATGTATTTATTTATATGCATAGAAAAAGGGTGGGGGGAAATACACCAAAGTGTGTAATGTTATTATGGTCATTTTTACCCTCTTTTTCATGTTTTCTAAAATGAGTACACATTATTTTAACAATCAGAAAAAAATAATTAAAAATTTTCTCCAAAATATGTAAATCAAATGACATATATTTACATTCTTATAACCTAACATAGTAACACAATATATTACTTATTTTATATAAGTGCATTTTCATTTTGTATATTTGTAATAATGTCTGCCAGTGAATAATCTCTGCTTTCTAAAATTAAATTAGATAAGGTATAGGCAAGTACAGAGTATTATGTGAAGGGTATAATTTGAGGGGTAAAGTGTTATGGCAACGTTGATTTGGGAAAAATTTGGTAGAGTCAAAATCCAACTGTAAAGTTACTATAAGGGCTAGATCTATTTTATAAGTTTTATAATAGCATTTACAATTTTTTAAATTGTGGTAAAAAAGAATTATGATCATAACCATTTAAAATGTACAGTTCAGTATATCCATATGTATGTAATCTTAAGGATAATATCTTTATTGGTTTCAGAAAAATAATACATGTTCATTTATAAATAATTCAAACAATATAGAAAGTGACAGGAAAACATTTTAAGTATGTTTTTTTAACTATATTTTTATTGATTTCAGAGAGGAAGGGAGAGAGAGAGATAGAAACATCAATGATGAGAGAGAATCATTGATCAGCTGCCTCCTGCACGCCACCCACTGGGGATCGAGCCCACAACCCAGGCATATGCCCTTGACCAGAATAGAACCCATGATCCTTCAGTCAGCAGGCTGACGCTCTATCCACTGAGCCAAGCCGGCTAGGGCTAAGTATGTTTTTATTGATTTCAGAGAGAGGAAGGGAGAGGGAAAGAGCGATAGAAACATGAGAGAGAATCATGCACCCATAAGAGAGACTCATCCATTGCTGCCTCCCACACGCCCCCTACCAGGGATCAAACCTGCAACCACGGCATGTGCCCCAACTGCAATCTCCTGGTTCATGGGTCGATGCTCAACCAGTGAGCCACACCAGCTGGGCTACAGGAAAAATTTTAAATCTCACAGATCCCAGATTTTACCATCAATATTAAATGAACTTCATGGTAGGCATATTTCTATGCATTTATACAAATAAGATAATCTTTAAAATATATATATTTATACTTTTTTATATATATATTTATACTTTTTATTGATTTCAGAAAGAGGATGAGAGAGGGAGATAGAAACATCAATGCTAATCTGAGGATAAAAACATGTACACTACTTTTAAATAATACAGTATTACATTTCAATTCCAATTTGGTAGTAGCAAGATCAGCTTAAGGAATTGCTGAACTTTTAAAAAATGTTTCTTTGCCACAAAAGATCTTATTTCCTAAAATATGTAAAGTTTTAAAAAGTATAAGAGTTTGGAGACTTTTAAAAATGTTTGTATTGATTTCAGAGAGAGGAAAAGAGAGGGAGAGAGGGATAGAAACATCAATGATGAGCAAGAATTATAGATCATTTGCCTCCTGCACGTCCCCTTCCTGGGGAACTGAGGATCCAGCCCCAAACCTGGGCATGTGCCCCAACCAGAATCAAACCGTGACCTCCTAATTCATGGGTCAGTGCTCAACTACAGAGCCACACCAGCCAGGCTTGGAGACGTTTTTATCTGTATGTTTCAAATATAATAATGCCAATAGACTCTGATGTGAAAAAATGTAATATTATTATGTCATTATTTTTACAAAGCCAAGGTATTAATGCTTATTTCTCTTTTGTAACCCTAATTCCTTTGGTCATTTGGTCTTAGTCTGTATTTTAAAATCCAGTGCTCATAACTTGCCTCGATTCCAGAAATCCTAGTTATTAATTTTCATTCATCACTTAGTTATCTGCCCTTCACTAAGTAGTTTCTTATTATTTTTATTTTATTTTAACATGGACTCATGGATGCCCTGTTTGCCTTTTTCATTAATTCTGGAATGACCTTTATTTAGATAAAGGCTCGGTGCATGAATTCATGTGTGGTGTAGTCCCTAGGCCTGGCCAGCAATCAAAGCACAAGCGTCTGGCATGGAAGGGCAGGTCCCAACTGACCTCTGGGCCCTGGGCAGCACTTGGGCCCCTGGGCCCCCACACACCCCCCTCTCCACCTGAGTCACAGCGCCCAAGTCCCCATGCAGAGATGCAGTGAGTGCTGCCAGATGCCATGGACCGCCCAGCAGTGCCACACGGAAGCTGGGCTGGCAGTGCACTCTCTCCCAGCCAGCCTCGGCCTCGACTGGCCCCTGTGGTCCTGGAGGCTGCGGCCCTGCTCATCTGGAAGAGGGCATGTGGGTATGGGGAGGGCTCCTGTGCACGGGGCTTTCCAGGTGCTAGAGCCCTGGCATCCCAGGGGAGGGTAGCAGGGGGAGTGAGAGCCAGTTTGGCGAACAACCCGCATTCTCACTGCACCTCCATCCCTATTACCCCCACCCCCAGGTAGCCAGCAAGAGGTTGCAGCCCCCTGCCCAGGCGCTGCGGGAGGTTGGTTGACACCACCCACCCCCAGATCCCTGTCCCAGCCCCTTGGGGCCGGGCCCACCACCAGCTCCCTTAGTGCCTGGGCACCCCCCCTCCCCCATTACCGCTGCTGGTAACCATCCTCTGGGCGATTGGTTTGGCGAGTGATCAGGCCCCTGCTCCACCCACCATGGCCTGGCTCCGCCCACTCACCTGCTCCACCAAAACATCACGGTCCTGGTCTGGTCCTGGTCTCATCGGCCAGCAGCACCTCCACTGCTGCCCACTGCCAGCGCTGCATCGCTGACACCTGCCATGTTCCACGCCACCCCCTGGTGGTCAGCGCACGTCATAGCAAGTGGTTGAACTCCTGGTGGAGGGGACAATTTGCATTTTAGGCTTTTATTATATAGGATAATAGTTCAGGGTCATCCTGGCTTTGCTTTAAAACTGTACAGACAGTTTTCCTTTGTTTTCTGGCTTTGAATACTGCTTAGAGGAATTCTAAGGCCAACATGATTTCCTCCCTTTTTAAGTTATTTCATTTTTCTGTCTAAAAGTCTGAAAAGTTTTTCCTTCATTCTTTATGGTCAATAGCTTAATCATGAGATGCCTCAATATTGAATATTATGTGTTTATTTGTCCTTGGCCATATTATACTACAGATTCAGTTCTTTCAAATTTTTGTAGAAATTTTCTCCTATTACATCTTTAAGAGCTTTTTCTTATCCATTTGTTGTATCTTGTACTTAGGGAGATTAATCAGGCTACAATATGTTGTTTTTGTCTCACTTGTATATTATCTTTTTTGCAATTACTTAGGTCTAGTTTTCTTGTGCTTTCACTTTAATTTATTTATTAAATTCATTTGTCAGCTGGAATTTACTAAGTGTCAGCATTAGTGGTAAATAAGGTCACGTACCTGCTTTTATGAAGCTATGTGCTTTTATGAAGCTACTAGAGGCCCGATGCACAAAATTCGTGCACGGGGGGCGGGGGGGTGTCCCTCAGCCCAGCCTGCACCCTCTTCAACCTGGGAACCCTTGAGGGATGTACAACCGCCCAGGATGGGGCCTAAATGGGTAGATGGACATCCCTCTCACAATCCAGGACTGCTGGCTCCAAACTGCTCACCTGCCTGCCTTCCTGATTGCCCCTAACTGCTTCTGCCTACCAGGCTGATCACCCCCTAACCACTCCCCTGACAGCCTGATCGACACCTAACTGCTCCCTGGCTGGCCCGATTGCTCATAACTGCCCTCCCCTGCCATCCTGGTCCCCCCAACTGCCCTCCTCTGCCGGCCTGGTCCCCCCCAAGTGCCCTCCCTGCTAGCCTGATCACCCACAACTTCCCTCCCTTGCAGGCCTGGTCCCCCCCAATTGCCCTCCCCTGCAGGCCTGGTTCCCCCCAACTGCCCTCCCCTGCAGTCCTGGTCCTCCCAACTGCCCTCCCCTGCTGTCCTGGTCACCCTCAACTGTCCTCCCCTGCTGGCCTGGTCTCCCCCAACTGCCCTCCCCTGCTGGCCTGGTCTCCCCCAACTGCCCTCCTCTGCCAGCCCGGTCACCCCTAACAGCCCTCCCTGCTAGCCTGATTGCCCACAACTTCCCTCCCTTGCAGGCCTGGTCCCCCCCAACTGCTGTCCCCTGCAGGCCTGGTCCCCCCCAACTGCCCTCCCCTGCAGGCCTGGTCCCCCCCCCACCAACTGTCCTCCCCTGCAGGCCTGGTCCCCCCCAACTACCCTCCTCTGCCGGCCCAGTCACCCCTAACTGCCCTCCCTGCTAGCCTGATCACCCACAACTTCCCTCCCTTGCAAGACTGGTCCCCCCCCAACTGCCCTCCCTTGCAGGCCTGGTCCCCCCCCAACTGCCCTCCCTTGCAGGCCTGGTCCCCCCACAACTGCCCTCCCCTGCAGGCCTGGTCCCCCCCAACAGCCCTCCCTTGCAGGTTTGGAACCCCCTCAACTGCCCCCCACTGCAGGCCTGTCCCCCCCCAACTGCCATCCCCTGCAGCCCTGGTCCCCCCAACTGCTCTCCCGTGTAGGTCTGGCCCCCCCAACTGCCCTCCCCTGCTGGCCTGGTCCCCCCCAACTGTCCTCCCCTGCAGGCCTGGTCCCCCCCAATTGCCCTCCCCTGCTGGCCTAGTCTCCCCCAACTGCCCTCATCTGCTGGCCCGGTCACCCCTAACTGCCCACAACTGCCCTCCCCTGCAGGCCATCTTGTGGTGGCCATCTTGTGTCCACATGGGGGTGGCCATCTTGTGTCTTGGGGTGATGGTCAATTTGCATATTACTCTTTTATTAGATAGGATGAACATTTTAGTTTAGGATGGGTGAGGAAGAAATAAACAAACTTGTGATGTTCAATATAATAATATTAAGAAACCCAAGTAAGGAATTGAAGGTTGGGGGAAGGAATTTGGCATTTTATTATTTTATTTAACATTTTATTGATTTTAGAGAGGAAGGGAGAGTGAGAGATGGAAACATCAATGATGAAAGAGGAACATTGATCAGCTGCCTTCTGCACACCCCCTATTGGGGATTGAGCCCACAACCCAGGCATGTGCCTGACCAGGAATTGAACTGTGACCTCCCAGTTCAAGGTCAACGCTCAACCACTGAGCCATCCTGGCTAGGCGGAATTGGGCATTTTAGATAGAGCAATGAAAGCAGGCTCTCTATGATGATATTTGAGAAGAGACTGAATGAAGTGAGGCAGTGAATTAGGAGACCTGGATCATCCAGATGTAGAGAAGGGCCAGGACAAAGGTCCTGCAGTAGGAAGATGGTATGTCCAAGACAGAATGATTAGAGCCAAATAAGTAAACAGAAGCTGGTGAGAGATGAATCTAGAGAATTAGATAGGGCAGGTCACAAAAGGGGTTGAAGGCCCTAATAAGGGGTTTGAATTTTGTTCTAAGTATGAAGAGAAGCAGGGAGATGGTAAGTGCTTTAGAGGAATCCCTCTGCCACTAAATACTTCAACAGTAATAAATTGAGTATAGTAGTCCCCCTTTATCAGTGGGGGATACATTCCAAGAACCCCAGTGGGTGCCTGAAATCACAGATAATAATGAACCCTATATATATTATGTTTCTTTGTATACTTACACACCTATGATAAAGCTTAATTTATAAATTAGGCAGAGTAAGAGATTAAAAACAATAATAATAGAACAATTATAATAATATACTGTAATAAGTTATGTGAATGTGGTCTCTCTCAAAATACCTCATTACACTGAACTCCCCCTTGTGATTATGTGAGATGATAAATGCCTATGTGATGAGATGAAGTGATGAAGACATTGTGGAAAAGAATGAGGCTATTATAAGGGTCACTTGAACACAAGCACTTACATACCTCAACAGTTGATCTGATCACTGAGAAGGCTATTAGATGGGGAGTGTATATGAGGATATGCTGGACAAAAGGATGATTCATATGCTGGGCAGGATGGATCGGGATGGCATAAGATTTCATCACACCGCCAAAGCCGGTTTGGCTCAGTGGATAGAGCGTCAGCCTGTGGACTGAAGGGTCCCAGGTTCGATTCCGGTCAGGGGCATGTGCCTTGGTTGCGGGCACGTCCCCGGTGGGAGGTGTGCAGGAGGCAGCTGATCGATGTTTCTGACTATCTATCACTCTTCCTTCCTCTCTGTAAAAAATCAATAAAATATATATTTAAAAAAAATAATAAAAAAAAAATAAAAAATAAAAAGATTTCATCACACCACTCAGAAAGACATGCAATTTAAAATTTGTTAATTGTTTATTTCTGGAATTTTTCATTTAATATTTTCAGGCTTCAATTGACTGTGGGTAAGTGAAATAATAGAATGTAAAAATGTGGATAAGGGGGACTACTATTTAAATAATTGGTCAAATAGGTGTTGTAGAACTGAAAAGGGAAAAGGGAAGTACTAAGGTAATGGAGTAACTTCAGGAAGGATCTACTGCTGGTACTGGATAAACACAGGGAAGACCTGAAGTTATTAGAACACAGAAGTTATGAGAAAAGACTCAGCAGAGCTCGAACCCTGACCTCAGAGGAGGGATTGCTGCCCATTTGCTGGTGGTACCTCTGAGCAGGTATGTTGAGGCTGGTTACAGGAGAGTATAAAATAGGTGAACTTTGGAGCTAACTGCTGCTGTCAAGATGAAGGACCATAACTGGGGCAATGCTGAAAACCAAGATGCAGAAAACCACGGAGCAAGTTCTTGTTCTCTCTTCTTGATTCTTAGTCTTTCTCTAATGCCCCTTGTTGAGAGACTGTAACAGGGATTCAGCTGGTAAAGTAGAAATGTACTTTAGTTTGTAAAGTCCCAATCCCAGCATCACAAAGCAGAGAATGGAAAGGTTTATTGCTAAGAGACAATAGCTTAATAATTGGCAATTAAGAACAATTTCTAGGTTTTTGCCTTAAGCAAATATGTGAAAATAATGCTGTTGACTGACATGAAGGAGACAAATTGAATTGGAGAAGAAAATGAGATTTGTTTTGAATGTGCTAACTTAGAGGTCCTTATTAGGCATCTAAATAGAGTCCCCAGGTAGAAGGTTGGATATGAGTTCAGATCTTATACAAATTTTAGAAGTCCTAAAAATATAGACAATATACCAGAAAAATTGGATGAGATGACCTAGAGGGAAATGAATGTTGATGGAGAAAAAGAAAAAGAGTGAGGAATATGCATGGGGGCCCCAAACATTTAGGAAGAGTAAAATGACCTGGCAAGAAGGTAATCATGATCTCAGCAGGAGCAGTTTAGGTGGAGCTGTGAAGACAATAATCCTAATTAGATTGGATTGAAGAGATAGTATGTAAAGTGAAGAAGTGGAGACTGCAAGTATACACAGTCTTTGAAAAGTTTTGTTATATAGGGGAGCAGAAAAATGGACTCCTAGTCACCATATAAGTAGAGGGGGACATGGGGTCTAGGGTGATGCTATTTTTAGGATGGGAAATATTACAGTATGTTTACTTATTGGAATAATCCAGTAGAGAGAGAGAAATTGAGGATGCAGGGAATGGAGAGTATAATCACAAGAACATAGTCCTGGACTATGGAACATGGGATCCGGGGCACAAGTGGAGGGTCTTGCCTTAGATAAAAGCAGGGATAGTTGATCCTTTATAAAGGAAGGGAGACAATATATGAGTAGAGATTAAAGCAGGTTGGTAGATTTAGTGAGAGAAACATACGTTTCTCTTGTGACAGCTTCTATTTATCAATGAAACAAGAGTTTGAAGTAAGGAGCAGGTAGATGTGGGAGATTTCAGAGAGAGAAGTCATAATTGACTTGGAGAATTGAAGAATGAGTTGACTAAGGTGATGTGCTGGGATTACCAGTTTTTCCTTTTGGTGAGAAGTCAATTCTAGCTATGTCTATTTCATTTCTTGCTGTCCCAAATTTATTTGTTTTGAAATAACAATATTATTTTGGCCCTTGTTGGTCTAGGTTGTGGATATTTTCTGGTTACTTCTAGTAATGTTGTTAAAAGAATTTTTACTGTTCTTTGTTTTGCCCATTTTGTAAAGTGTTTGGGTAGGAATATTTTGTGGTCTTCCTTCACTCCTATCTTTATCTGAAAGTCTAGAAAAATGTTTTTAAATAGATTGCACTGTGTACTTTTTAATTCACCCTACATATAGGAATATAATAGATAAGAAGTCATAATTATGATATATATTATTATAACAGCCACCATTTACTATGCCAGGCACTTTGCATATTTGATCTCTAAAACTTATAACAACTCTACAAGGTAAAATGTTGTTGCCAGTTATTTCCCCAAGAAACCTTTTTTACTGGTGATGTCAGATCACACAATATTACCTGAAGCTCACAGCTGGCCAAAATAAACAAGCTAAGAAGAAATTTTCTCTTTTGTGTTAGAAAAAATTTAGCACTTAAGAGACTATTCTTTTTGATGTACAAAATAATAGTTTGCAAAAATGCACCATAGCCCTAGCTGGTTTGGCTCAGTGGATAGAGCGTTGGCCTGCAGACGAAGGGTCCCGGGTTCAATTCCAGTCAAGGGCAGCCCATCAATGATTCTCATCACTGATGTTTCTATCTCTTTCTCTCTGAAATAAATAAAAATATATTTA
This sequence comes from Plecotus auritus, assembly GCF_963455305.1. NCBI lineage: Eukaryota > Metazoa > Chordata > Mammalia > Chiroptera > Vespertilionidae > Plecotus > Plecotus auritus. The sequence continues at coordinate 94,240,162 of NC_137772.1, read as the reverse complement.
ATAATAAAAAAAGTGCACCACACAAACTAATGACAATATTATGGACAGCTTTTTGACATCATACCATATCATTAAACTCTTGTTGGGGGATTTATTAACTGACAGATTCAAGGAACTTGGTAAATGAATTGAGGTATCTCCATCATCAACCATCAACAAACATAGTGAGAGCCCACCATATCAAAATAATTAGTAAATTATACTAAACCATTATAATTTATAAGTTATAGGATATGTATCAGTGTTTGTTTTGGAAAGTCCATTATTTGGATTTAGATAATATCAAACTTTTCTTTTGGTCAACAATATTTATATTCACATGATGATACTGAAAACATTATTGGAACATAATCACTTATTTATGACAAGTAAAGGATTTCTTTGTCTGATTATAAAAGTTGTACACATAGGTAAAGAAAATTTTGAAAATATTTTTAAATAAAAACAGGAGCCCTAGCTGGTTTGGCTTAGTGGATAGAGCATCAGCCTGTAGACTGAAGGGTCCCAGGTTCGATTCCAGTGAAGGGCATATGCCTGGGTTGCGTCCCCCTAGTAGGGGACGTGCAGAAGGCAGCCAATCAATGATTCTCTCTCATCATTGATGTTTCTATCTCTTTCCCTTTCCCTTCCTCTCTGAAATCAATAAAGATATGACCTGCAATTCACATATTCCATGTAGTTTTTTAAGCTTATGAAGTTTAAACTGTTTGCTTAAGTACACTGCCTTTTTTCATAACAATTTATCAGAAATGTTTCCTTAAGTTATTTTAAACACTGCAAAACATTTCAATGACTGAAATAGTCACTGAGTACTATCCTTAAGTGGTCATTAAAGCTATTTTCCTTACTTTCTTATAAATGGTGTTGTTATGAACTTTTTGATGCATAAATCTGTTTTAAATTTCAGATTATTTCCTAAATTAGGATAAAATCCTAGAAATGGTCTATAAGGCCAACATTTTAAAGCTTCTTCATCTGGCAAAATTTTGCTGTAAAATATATTTTAATTCTCTATACATATTAATATTGAAAATAAATCTAAGGAGAAAAATTTTAAGTGCACTGACTTTTAAAACTGAGGTCATTATTTAAATTTAGGCTCAGTGTTTTGTTTTTGTTTTGCTTTAATATCTTACCTTTAAGGAAAAAATGTGCTTCTTAAAATATTATTTACTTCTTTTTGTCAGGTTTTAAACTTACACTTAATTTGAGAATATAAGTTTAAATGTATACTTATTTCAGCCTAATGCTTGTATTTTTCAAGGCATACCATCTTGCTTTTTTTTTCTAATTCTAAACATGCTCACCCAGCAGTGTTGCCTTCTGACTTATCATCAGTTTAATTTCACATGTACACCACTAGTTTATGGTGTAAGTGTACACATTCATCTGTGGATAAAAATATAAAAATTAAAATTACTTGTCAAGGTAATTCCCAAACTTAACAAATTTGGCACAAGAGTTTTAAGAGTCCTAAATTAATATTATAAAACATTTCACTTGTGCTAGACTGAAATGCAGAGCATATGAAGAATAGAGTAGATTCACCCAATTCTAAAATTAATTTTGAGTGGTGATGGAATGACAAACTTGGGGAAATTTCCAGAATAAATCTAGTCAAAGTAAATAAAGGATTATTGCATTATCATTATGGCTATCATTTATTCATTGATTCACTTACCTATTGAACTTATTAAAATACTTATTGAACATCCTTTATATGTCAAACACTTGCTAGGCACTGGAATCAACAACAAAAAAAGATATAGGCCTGCCCTCCTGGAAGATACATTCTAGAGGAAGAGACAGACAAAAGCAAATGAATAAATAAAATAGTTATAAGTTGTAATCTAGTCACTCCCATTACTCAATATTATTTATGTGAGACAAAGAAATTATTTGAGTTCTTCCCCAAGAATTTTTAAAATTGTACTGAATAAGAACACAGTTAAAGACTTAGAATTATGAAAAAATATAGATGATATCCACAGATATTTTATGACTGATCATTATCATTCCCTTGTGCCCTGTATCACCTACTCTCCCGCCCCCACCTTCCCCCCCCACCCCAATAAAAAAGGATAGATAGAATAAAGTTCATACTCTTTGGTCTAACCTGTATTCATTTATCCCTGATTTTGCTTTCCAGGGTTTCAGTTACCAGAGGTCAATGACTATAGTCCAAAAATATTAAATGGAAATTTCCAGAAATAAACAATTCATAAGTTTTAAATTGCACATTGTGTGGAGTAGCATGATGAAATCTCATGCCATCTAGCTCTGTCCTACCTGGGACGTGAATCATCCCTTTATCCACAAGTATATGCTATAGGCCTTTTAGTCACTTAGTAGACAACTCTGTTTAGATCAGCTGTTGTGGTATTACAGTGCTTGCATTCAAGTAACCCTTACTTTACTTATTAATTGCCCTCAAGTTCAAGAGTGGTGATACCTGGCAATTTGGATGTGCCAAAGAGAAGCTGTAAGGTGCTTCCTTGAAATGACGAGGTATGTAAGTATAGGAAAAAAATATAGCATATATAGAGTTCAGTAGAATCCCAGGTTTCAGGCATCCACTGAGGATCTTGGAACATACCCCCAGTGGATAAGGGGGGACCATTGTAATCTGGTCTGACTCAGCCTCAAATGTAGCATGTTGTAGTAGAAGGTACAATGTGCCAAATTTGGAGAGTAAGGAAACCTAGTTTTCACCAAGTGGCAATGTTGGGATTGAGACCTTAGATGAGACATTTAATTTTCCAGAGTGTCAGTTTCCTTTGTAAAATGATGGATTTTGACTAAGTGATCTCTGAAATCCCTTTAAGCTTTAAAACTCGCTAACTATGCATCTCTCCTTAAAACATTTCTTCCATTATGCTCCTATATATACTGGGAGTGGGGAGGAAATAACATGAGGAAGAGTACAGGGTTGGAAAGAATAAGATTGATTCCTGTTTGATAGGAATAATGGATTTATAGTCTATAATGACCATTTTCTCATATTATTGGATACTTAAAAAACATGTTTTTAATATCTGCTTATCATTTCAACTTATGGATATACCAAAATTTATTTATCCATAACTCATCTTAAAGATTGTTTCCTAATTTCTGTAATTTAAAAAAAAATGTATCTTTATTGTTTAAGGTATTACAGATGTCCCCTTTCCCCCTCCCCAGGCCTTCACCCCACTATTGTCTGTGTCCATGGGTTATGCACTTATGCATGTAAGTTCTTTGGTTGATCTCTTCCCTCTCCCCCATTTCCCTCGGAGGATCCTCAGTCTGTTATATGCTCTGTTACAATCCACACTTGTATACTAGTATTTAAAATAATATTGCAAGTTTTCTCTTTTGTCTTGTTCTTTTGCACGGGAAAAAGTGTTATTGTGATTTCTTATCTACTCCAGCTTATATGGCTTTCTCTTAACATTCAAAACTTCACTTTGGACAATATTATAGAGCCTTTCCTTTCTCCTTTATAAAACGGCATCATCCCTGAATGAGGTCCATATTTCTGCAACTCTCTTATAGCAAAAGAATGTGAATGAAAGCCAATTCCATGCCTGTATCAAGTCTGGATAATGTATATTTTAGTTTAAACCAAAGTTGAAATCCATGAGATCAGAACCCCACCAGCAAACAAACAGGTAAATATTCGTTTCTGTAAGCTATACCCAAAATGTGATTTAGCACTAAGCCATATATGACTTAGTTAACTATGACAAAGATAATTATGACTTTGGTGATTTTGCCATGATCCTAAACTTGCTATAGTATTATTACATTGAAACATTCGAGTATAAGTATATAAGGGAAGTAAAACTTAAGATTTTAGCCCTGGCCAGGTAGCTCAGTTAGTTAAAGCATTATCCTGATACACCAGGTATGGGTTTGATCCTGGGTCAGGGCACATACAAGAATCAACCAATGAATGCATAAATAAGTGGAACAACAAATCGATGTTTCTCTCTCCCTTCCTCTCTTTAAAATCAATTTAAAAAAAATTTTAAAGTTAAGGTTTTATCTGCTCAGTTCAGTGAACAACTAAATTTGGCAAATAACTAAATCTATTTAGGGTTTTTAAACTTTTTTTGTAATATGGTATATCATTTCAATAGATATCATTACCAGTGGGGTGCCATCTGTGTCCCTACCTGTTACTGGTGGAAGTGGAGCTCTTGGGGTACTGCAGGAATAAGAATTTCCTGAGGCCCCATGGGAGGATAAGGTATCTTAGAAAGCTTTATTGATGATATAACATTAAGGGAGTTCTCCTCCAAGGTCCCATCTCCCTCCATTCCACCACAGAAAAAGTCCCATCTTGTCTTCAGGAGAGCTAGAATTAAAGCCACTGCCCAGAGTTTTTGTTCCATATTCATAGTCCAGTTCAGCATCTGGCTAGCTTAGCTTGTGTTCCCAGCTGCAGGTGCATATGGGGTCCACATGGACATGGGCCATGTAGCTTCTTAGGCCACATGGCAGGCAAGTGTGGAATACAGAGCAAGCAACTGCAAGGAAGCAGGAGCAAATCAAGAGAAATAAGAGCAAGCAAGATTCCTTTGTCTGCTTATTTTAACTGGGAGCTTACTCAATGAACCCTTCAGCATTCCAAGTGTTGCTTTGGCCCCACCCTCCTAGCCAAATATTTTTTTTCCGAGCTAGACTGACAGGCAAGCACCTTCCCTATGTCATCTCAACTTCACTATGCACCCATGCTCCCATCTTCCTCTTTGTTGGACCCCCTCCCCCAGTGATTTGCAGGGAATGGACTAGTGGTTCCCTGGGGAGTGTGAAGGGCACCCTGGTGAAGCTGCCCAGATTAGTGGTCGGCAAACTCCTTAGTCAACAGAGCGGCAAACCGCGGCTCGCGAGCCGCGGTTTGCCGACCACTGGCCCAGATGACTGTGCTTACAATGTCTGGCCTTCCCTTTGCTGCTTTCCTGTTATTAATATTAACTAGCTAGTTATGATAGTAACAATATCACATTCTACATTAGCTTTGCTACTTGTCCACCCACTGAGTAATCAAAGAAGTGACACACTGCTTTAAAATTACTCTAAAAAATATCCTGACCGAGTGAAAAATATTTTCAATTTAATAGTTTTTGTTTAGAAGAGTAGAATCTTTGTAGTCATAAATATAATTTTAGTGAAGGGATCTTTGAGGTCATATAATCCAACTCTCATTTACAGATAAGGACATGTGAAACCCAGATCATTTTTATTACTCATACCAGTAAGTCTGGGGGGGTGAAGGTGCAGGGGGTAGTCCCAACACACTCTTTTGGTCTAATGCATGCCAGAATATCATAGTTTATAAGAACAGCATGTAGCTAACACAGTTGAACAAATCTAAGAAAGATGTCTGATTTGATTCTGATTTTCCCTTACCATTTTTATTATATGATCCATTCCACTCCACCTTAATCTGTTACCACCGACACAAAAGGGAAGTGCCTTTACACAAATTGATGTTCATATGCAATAAAACCCAAGAGGGAAGTGGGTGCTAGTTTAACGAAGCTACATCATTGCACAACTCCTTGGGGCGGGGGTGCATTTATGTCTATCCATGTGTATACATACCTGTAGCCTCTATTTTATTTATTATTTTTTTAGAGCGTAAGGGAGGGAGAGAAAAAAACATCAATGTGATAGAGAAAAATCAATCGGTTGCCTCACACAAGTGCCCCAACCAGGGATCAAACCTGCCACCTTTTGGTGTACAGGATGATATTCCAACCAACTCAGACACACCAGCCAGGGCCACACCTATAGCCTCTTAAGTGTGCTTCAGAAAATGCCATTTATATACATTATGATGTAAATGGTATACACTGTAGTTGTGCATCTTAGGGACACTGCAAATAGGTGTTGTGTGTGTCATATTAATCAGGGTAGGCTAATTGCCATAACAATCAATCCCCAAGTGTACAATCAATGACTCAAATTTATTTCTTGCTGAAATAAACAAGTAGTTCAATACTTAGTTTCCAAGGTCTTTCAGTACCTGGGCTTTCAATACCAAATTCCAAGGTATCCCTGTGGTTTTTTTCTCTATTTCAGTCTGTTGGAAGGGGAATTTTTTTTAGGCAGGGGGATTGAAAGTAGTGCATATAACTCCCATTCTCATTCTATTGCCCAAAATTTAGTCACATGCCCACAACTAACTGCAAGAGAGGCCAAAAAGTGAGAACATGGATTTTGATGTCTAGCTAGCAGTCATTGCTCATGTATGTTCTTTCTCTCTATCTCCTCTCTCTCTCTCTCTCTCTCTCTCTCTCTCTCTCTCTCTCTCTCTCTCTCTCTCTCTCTCTTCACACACACACACACACACACACACACACACACACACACACACATTTTGAAGTCACAAAAAATAAACTCAATTATGCTTCAGATAGAACAAGTTAATAGTGAAGTAAAGGGACTTTTATTTAAGAATTGTCTTCACCTCTACCCTTTCAGGCAGAATTGTTAATGAATATATAACAATAGTCAACTGAAACCTCAAAATGAGGAAAAAAGCAAATTTTTGCAAGCATAACATTTATATATATAAAAATATATACTTTAACATATATATGATGTGGTTTGGCTTGGTTTTCGTATTCCATTAACTAGTAAGATTCAGAACTAAGACTCATGTCTGGTTGCTTGTTTTAAAAGCCATCAAGCTCCATTTTAACTACACAATTAGTAAATGATTTTTGAGAAACATTCGACTCTGTATACAACAAAGATAAGAATTCCAGAAATGAAGGCAGCAGTCATTTTAGTGTTTTTTCCTTTGGGTAAGTTATCATTTACTTAAACTGTTCCCAATTATTCTGTTTTTAATAGAAGCACTACATGGTTGCACTTCTGAAGTCATAAACAGGAAGTGTAATATATAAATGTCAGTAAAACTAAAATTCTATGGTTTGATGTTTTCTATCCTTCATATTTTCTCCCCCGCCCCCCTCTTATTAATACTTTATTTATTTGTCTTCCCTCTGTCAAACCATGAGCCAACCACTTTCCCCAGACTTCCTGGGAAGGTATAAAGGAACACACAGGGCAGACAAGACATGGGAGAAGGAACTATGGGAGGTGGAGACAGCTCCTTCACATGGTGAAGCAAATGAGAAAGGCCACCATCAGGCAAAAGAGTCCCATGACCTCTGAGAGGGCAAAGCCCAGAAGAGCATAGGAGAAGAGCCTGTTGCTCCTAGCATAACCAGTGATGAGGCTCCCAAACATAGTCCCAATCCCAGCCCCTACTGTGGCAGCCCCAGCCCCAGTGAACTTGGCTCTTGTGTCAATGTCCCTCGAAATGGTGCTGGTTTGAAAAGCTGTGGCTAGAAATAAGTCACGGGAGCTGCTGAGGTTCTCACTATCAGTGTCTCAGGTCCTTTCAGCACCACTGCAGACAGTGATCAGCTCAGCAGCACAGAGGGGCTCCTGACCAAGGAGGGCGTGGAGACAAACTTGATCCAGGGGTACACTTTTAGGGGATGATGGGATGTGGCAGGAGAGCTGCTCCCAATCCAGAGAGCCCTTTATATTTTCATGTTAATGTCTAATTTTGTATGTACTTAGAGACTACATGAAGGCAAGTAGTAATATTATCTGATCAATTTTCTTTGACAACCAAACACTGGGGTGTAAGGGAAATATGTGGGATAATCTAAATGTTGTACACTTTCATGGAGGAGGGAATAGAAATGACTTGGAACTGCGTTTATTTGGCATCATTAGAAATTGCTTTAATGTATAGATTACACAACTTTATTGTTGTCAGAAGACAGTGCAGATGGACAGAGGACAGAGAGTGAATGACTAAATTTAGCTAGTTGAAAATCTTACACTTTGTACAGTCTTATTATGACACCTCAGCCATGCCATGACTATGTTCTACTACATTGATTCCTTTGTGAGGCAACTAAGGAATCGCTTAAGTATTGTAAAAATCCAGGATATTATCTCTCGTTGTCTTTGAATAAATTATGTTTTTAACAGTTAATAATATTTTCTATCTAACACTAGTTTAGTGTCTCTGTTAAACAAACATTTCTATGGAGACCATGAGAAAAGATTCAAATTGACTAGTCCAGAGCTTTTATATTATATTACACTAGAGGCCCGGTGTACGAAACACGTGCACTGGGGTGGGGGGGAGGTGTCCCTCAGCCCAGCCTGCACCCTCTCCAATCTGGGACCCCTCGAGGGATGTCCAACTGCCCGTTTAGGCCCTATCGTACCTGATCCTACCAGGATTGGGCCTAAACGGGCAGTCGGAAATCCCTCTCACAATCCAGGACTGCTGGCTCCCAACTGCTCGCCTGCCTGCCTTCCTGATTGCCACTAACCGCTTCTGCCTGCCAGCCTGATCATCCCCTAACCACAACCCTGCCAGCCTGATTGATGCCTAACTGCTCCCCTGCCAGCCTGTTTTCCCCTAACTGCCCTCCCCTGCAGGCCTGGTCCGCCACAACTGCCCTCCCCTGCAGGCCTGGACCCCCCAACTGCCCTCCCCTGCAGCCCCGGTCACCCCCAACTTCCCTCCTCTGCCGGCCTGGTCATCCCTAACTGCCCTCCCCTGCAGGCTTGCTCACCCCCAACTGCCCTCCCTTGCAGGCCTGGTCCCTTCCAACTGCCCTCCCCTGCTGGCCTGATCGCCCACAACTGCCCTCCCTTGCAGACCTGGTCCCTCCCAACTGCCTGCCCCTGCTGGCCATCTTGTGGTGGCCATCTTGGGTCCACATGGGGGCAGCCATCATGTTGGAGTGATGATCAATTTGCATATTACTCTTTTATTAGATAGGACTAGAGGCCCGGTGCATGAAATTCATGCATGGGGGGATGTCCCTCAGCCCAGCCTGCACCCTCTCCAATCTGGGACCCCTCGAGGGATGTCCGACTGCCCTATCACAATCCAGGACTGCTTACTCCCAACTGCTCGCCTGCCTGCCTTCCTGATTGCCCCTAACCACTTCTGCCTGCCAGCCTGATCACCCCCTAACCACTCCCCTGCCAGCCTGATTGATGTCTAACTGCTCCCCTGCCAGCCTGTTTTCCCCTAACTGCCCTCCCCTGCAGGCCTGGTCACCCCTAACTGCCCTCCCCTGCAGGCCTGATCACCCCTAACGGCCCTTCTCTGCAGGCCTGGTCGCCCCCAACTGCTCTCCCCTGTAGGCCTGGGTTCCCCCCAACTGCTCTCCTCTGCAGGCCTGGTCACCCCTAACTGCCCTCCCCTGCAGGCCTGGTCCCCCCCAACTGCTCTCCCCTGTAGGGCTGGGTCCCTCCCAACTGCCTTTCCCTGCAGGCCTGGTCGCCCCCAACTGCCCTCCCTTGCAGGCCTGTTCCCTCCCAACTGCCCTCCCTTGCTGGCCATCTTGTGATGGCCATCTTGTGTCCACATGGGGGCAGGATATTTGACCACCTGGGGGCAGCCATCTTGTATATTGGAGTAATGGTCAATCTGAATATTACTCTTTTATTAGATAGGATAGAGGCCTGGTGCATGGGTGGGGGCCAGCTGGTTTGCCCTGAAGGGTGTCCCGGATCAGGGTGGGGGTTCCCTTGGGGCATGCAGCGGCCTGGGCGAGGGTTCTGTGGTGGTTTGCAGGCCTGCCATGCCCACTGGCGACCCAAGCAGAGGCCTTGGTATCTGGGGTTTATTTATCTTCTATAATTGAAACTTTGTAGCCTGAAGTGGAGCCAAGCCTTCTGCTTGCTCTGAGGTGGCAGCCATTTTTTTGGGGATTTATGTATCTTCTATAATTGAAACTTTGTAGCCTTAAGCAGAGGCCTGGGCCGGCCAGGGCTGAAGAAGCTTGGCTTCCTCCATCGCCATGGGCAACCCTAGCCTCCTGCTCTTTCCAGCTCCATGGCTGCCGCCATTTCTGTTTGGATTTATGTATCTTCTATCATGGAAACTTTGTAGCCTTCAGTGGAGGCCTAGGCTGGCAAGGGCAGGCGGAAAGCTTGGCTTCCTCCATTACCGGGGAAACCCAAGCCTCCCTCCTGCTCTCTGTGGCCGTAGCCATCTTGGTTGGGTTTATTTGCATATTTGCTCCTGATTGGCTTGTGGGCGTGGCTTGTGGGTGTGGCAGAGGTTCGGTCAATTTGCATATTACTCTTTTATTAGATAGGATAGAGGCCTGGTGCATGGGTGAGGGCCAGCTGGTTTGCCCTGAAGGGTGTCCCGGATCAGGGTGGGGGTTTCCTTGGGGAGTGGGGCGGCCTGGGTGAGGGGCCTGTGGTGGTTTGCAGGCCGGCCACGCCCCCTGGAAACCCAAGCAGAGGCCCTGGTATCTGGGGTTTATTTATCTTCTACAATTGAAACTTTGTAGCCTGGAGCAGAGCCAAGCCTTCTGCTCGCTCCGTGGCCACAGCCATTTTTGTTGGGATTTATTTATCTTCTATAATTGAAACTTTGTAGAGGAGGCCAAGGCAGGCCAGGGCTGTGGGAGCTTGGCTTCCTCCATCGCCGGGGGCAACCCAAACCTCCTGCTCTCCACCTCTGTGGCTGCCGCCATTTTTATTGGGATTTATTTATTTCTATAATTGAAACTTTGTAGCCTTGAGTTGAGTTCAGGGCCAGCCAGGGTGTGCGGAAAGCTTGGCTTCCTCCATTGCTGGGGAAACCCAAGCCTCCTGCTCGCTCCGTGGCCACAGCCATCTTGGTTGGGTTAATTTGCATACTCACTCCTGATTGGCTGGTGGACATGGCTTGTGGGCGTAGCAGAGGTACGGTTATTTGCATATTACTCTTTTATTATATAGGATATTTCTGGAGAAATGTTACCAACATATAGATATTTCTGTAACATTAAAATGTTTTTCTTTAAGAAACTGTTTCTTTTCTTAAATTTTTCTTAAACTAAACACTGAAGAAACAATTTTACTCAAAGTTACAATATATGAGCCCTGTCCAGTGTGGCTCAGTTGATTGAGCATTGTCCCTTATACCGAAAGGTCACAGGTTCAATTCCCGGTCAGGGAACTGGCACACAACAAATGATATATTTGTTTATACTATAATTCTTATTAAAGCATCTATCCAGTACTTGCCCCTTAGTATGTTTCAAATAAATGTTAATTCCCTTTTATATTACAATTGAAATTATTTTCCTTTTCTCTAGATACATTTAAAAATATATTTATTATAAGGTTTATTAAGGCACTAGAGGCCCAGTGCATGAAATTCGTGCACTCAGGGGGTTCCCTCAGCCCGGCCTGTGCCCTCCAGCAGTCTGGAAGCCCTCGGGGGATGTCCAACACTTGGCTTAGGCCTGCTCCCCGGAGGAAGCGGGCCTAAGCCAGCAGTCAGACATCCTTAGTGCTGCTGCGGAGGTGGGAGAGGCTCCCACCACTGCCGCTGTGCTCACCAGCAGTGAGCCCAGCTCAGGGCTTCTGGCTGAGCAGCGCTCCCGCTGTGGGAGAGCACTGACCACCAGGGGGTAGCTCCTGTGTTGAGCATCTGCCCCCTGGTGGTCAATGCACATCACAGTGACCGGTTGTTCTGCTGTTCAGTCAATTTGCATATTAGGCTTTTATTATATAGGATAATTGATATTCAATAAGCCATACATGTTTAATGTATACAACTGATAACTTTTAACATGTGTATTTAAAGTGTACAATTGATGTTTTAACATGTATACACCCATGAAACCATCACCAGAATAAGACAGTGAACATATCCAACATCCCTAAGGGTTTTCCCTGCGTCTTTGTAATCCTTCCCTCCTTAACACTTCTCTCCTCAGGCAACCCTGGTCTTTTGTTCCTATAGATTAGCTTGTATTTTCTAGAATTTTATATATGTATAATCATATGTATGTTCTCAACTCTGTCTCTTCACTCAGAATGTTATTTTGAAATTCATCCATGTTGTTGCATGTAACAGTTCATTCCTCTTTATTACTGAGTAGTAAGCCATTGTATGACTAAATCACAATCTGTTCACCAGTTGACAGACATTTGAGTTGCCTCTAATTTGAGACTGTTAAAAATAAAGCTGCTATGAACATTCATGTACAGATCTATGTAGGAACACATGCTTCCCTTTCTTGGGAAAATACCTAGACTGAAATGGCTAGATCATATGTTGGGATATGTTTAACTTTTTTAAGAAATTGACAAACTGTTTTCCAGACTGATTTTATAATTTTACATTCCTATTAGAAGTGTATCAGAGTTCCAATTCCTCCACATCCTCAACATCACTTTTAATTTTAGCTGTTCTAATAAATATTTATACCTTTTTTATATATACAGATAACTGGTTGTTGCATCATAGTTTTACTTAGTTTTCCATAAAGACTAATGAGATTAATAAAGTTGAATGCCTTTTCATATGCTTGTTTATTATCCAGGTATCTTCTTGGTGAAGTGACTATTCAAGTCTCTTGTCCATTTTTTAATTGAGACTTGTTTTTTCATTGTTCAGTTTTGAGAGTTTATTTTCTTGATACAAATCTTTTATTATATGCTTTGCAAATATTTCTCCCAGTCTGTAGTTTGTTCTTTCTTTTAGCAATGTCTTTTAAAGAATAGAAGTTTGTAAAATTTGATTAAGTCCAATTTATCAATTCATTCATTTATAAATTGTACTTTTGGTATCACATCTAAGAAATCTGTCTAACTCAGAATCACAAAAATTTTCTTGTTTTCTTCTATTATAGTAACTTTAGGTTTTATATTTTGATCTGTGACCACTTTTGAATTAATTTTCTATATGGTATGACATATGAATCAAAGTTCATATTTTTGTATATGGATATTCAATTCTTCCAGAACCATGTTTGAAAAAAATATATTCTTTCTTCATTGAATTACCTTTGCACTTTGTCAAAAACCTGTTGTCCTTATGTATATGGGTCTTTCTGGACTCTGTATTTTGCTGCATTTATCTATTTGTTTCATACTAATGGATTCTATTTTGATTACTGTAGATTTATAATAAGTCTTGGAATCAGGTAGTGTCAGCCCTCCAACTTTGGTCTTTTTGTCAAAATTAGTTGTTTCAGCTATTCTAGATTTTTGCATTTCTATATGAATTTTAGAATGAGATTGTCAATTTTTTTAAAGCCTATTGGGATTTTAATTTGGATCATGTTGAATCTATAGATCAAGTTGGGGAGAACTGACATCTTAACAATATGAATCCATGAGTCAGATATATCTTTCCAATTATTTAAGTCATCTTTAATTCCTCTCAGCAATATTTACAGTTTTCAGTGTATAGATCTTTCATGCCTTTTCCCAGATTTATCCCTATTTCTTTTTAAAAAAATCTTTATTGTTGCAAGCATTACAGATGTCTCCCTTTCTTCCCCATTGACCTTCTTCACCCCACATCCACCTCCTCCAGGCCTTTACCACACTACTGTCTGTAGTAAATCTCCCCTAGATTTACCCCTATTTCATGAATAACCATCAAAGTCATTGCTCCTCAAACTTTTTCACAAAAGTGTAGTTAATAGCAGAGAAGAATGAATAATTGCCTAGAAGACTGATCCCAAGCTATAATTTTCTTTAGTTTCATGTTTTGTCTTAAATTTAATATAAATGTTGCATGATATACCATAATAATCCTATATGTAGTATAAATATACTGCTTATAAATCTCTTAAAAAATCTCTGAGTAAAATTGATATCTGAGAAGATGCCTCATGTTTATTCAGTCACTTTTAACACCCTGGCATAAAACAAGTTCTCCTTTTCCCCAAGCTGGACATTTACAGACAAGATTCTAGACTATTTCATGGTTGTATAATATGCTCCTTTTCATTTTTCTCTTGTACAGTTTAGCTTAAGCTATTTATAGTATGGCAGGGAGTAGATTAATTGATGCTTGCCCACTTTGAACCTGGGAGTGTCACAGGGACTGAAAATTCAATATAATCTCCAACAGACTGCATTGCTTCTGAAGGCCCTTAACAATATATTACTTTCCTTTCTCCTTCAGTTTTGATAAAGGGCCAAGAATAGATCTATTTGTATTATTTATAGTCTTTTTTATTATTTAAAATTATTCCCCCAAAACAAACATTTTAATGGCTAGGATACAAAGTTAACCAACCCTTGGTATATATTTCAGACCAAATATAGTAGATGATTTACCATTCTGGATGTCACTTTTGAGAGAGGCCCTATTATCATGAAGAATAACCAGAAGAAGGGAGCCAAGATAGTAAAGGGTTTAAAATCATAAAGCCATCAAAGAAACAAAAGGATTTGGGGGGAGTGGAGGTTCAGTTATCTTCTGGTTGAAGATAAGGGTTATCACGGATAGGTGGAAATGAATTTGTTCTCAGTAACTACAGGGGGCACTCTGACAATGGTGGCAATTACAGAATCATGCTTTTGCTGTTAAGATTCTATGACTCCACATCCTCGCCAGCACTTGTCATTTGTAGATGATAGCCATTCTGACAGGTGTGAGATGGTACCGCATTGTCGTTTTTTGATTTGCATCTCTCAGATGATTAGTGACCTTGAGCACGTTTTCATATGTCTCTTGGCCTTCCTTCTGTCCTCTTTCAAAAAGTATCTTTTTAGGTCTGTTGCCCATTTTTTAATTGGGTTGTTTACCTTCCTTTTGATAAGTTGTATGAGTTCCCTGTAAATGTTGGAGGTTAAACCCTTATTGGAGATAACATCAGCAAATATGTTCTCCCATGCAATGGGGTTTCTCGTGCACTGCTGGTGGGAATGCAGACTGGTGCAGCCACTGTGGAGAACAGTATGGAGTTTCCTCAAAAAACTAAAAATGGAACTCCCATTAGACCCAGTGATCCCACTTCTAGGATATATCCCAAGAAACTAGAAACACCAATCAGAAAGGATTTATGCACCTCTATGTTCATAGCAGCACAATTTACAATAGCTAAGATTTGGAAACAGCCTAAGTGCCCATCAGCAGATGAGTGGATTAAAAAACTGTGGTACATCTACACAATGGAATACTACGCTGTTGTAAAAAGGAAGGAACGCCTACCATTTGCAATAGTATGGATGGAGCTGTAGAGCATTATGCTAAGCAAAATAAGATAAATATCACATGATCTCACTCATTTGTGGATTATAATTAATAAGATAAACTGATGAACAAAAACAAATCCAGAGACAGAGAAACATCGATCAGATGCTCAAACCACAGAGGGAAGGTAGGGGAGGGTGGGGGTTAGGGGGAGTGATCAACCAAAGGACTTGTATGCATGCATATAAGCACAACCAATGGACACAGACACCAGGGGGGTGAGGCATGAGTGGGAGGTGGAGGTGGGGGGGGCAATGGGGGGATAAGGACACATATGTAATACCTTAATCAATAAAGAAAGAAAAAAAAGGTAAACAACAATAAGAAATAATAAAATAGAATAATACTAACAACATACTGTAATAAAAGTTATGTGAAAAAAAAAGATTCTATGACTCCAAACCTGAATAGGTTAAATTTTCTTTATTAAGCTCTTATGAAAATTACATTATTTTAAAAACATTTCAAAACATTGTTTTTAATATTTAATCTAAGGCCAGCATTATCACACTAATTTTTCAGAAAGTAGATAACTGCAACAAATGGGTTTATCCATATCCAAGTATCCTTATTGGTAAAAAGAGGGGAAAGTTCAAACTTCTTCAATAAATATTAACCATTATTAACTGTAAAGGAATTTTAGATCCATAGCTGGTTGAGTCTTTCTCACATCTTACTACTCTGACACTGACTCTTACTCTTCTGTCTTCCACATTTAGAAGAACCTTATAATTACAATGGGCGTACTCAGATAATCTGGGATAATCTGTTTTCAAACCTTAATTCTATTTGCAACCCTGCCATGTAACATAACATATTCATTGATTCTGGGGCATGGACATCTTTGGGAGGACCATCATATATATATATTAAAAACTGTTCATACAGTTTTTTCTGTTTTTCTTCAGGATCTCGTATCAGGCATCATCCATTTCTGAAATTATGCAAACCCGTGTACATAAATCTAGAGAAAGGATTTACAGCTTTCAACAAATTCTCAGTTTCAGAATCACTGGTCTAGATCATAGAACACAAGTGTTCCTTGGAAGCATAGTTTGGTGGTGTCAACAATTCCAAATTTTAGATTGGCCTTTTAACATGTATATTTTTATTTTTAACTTTGATTAGAAAACATTAATATGGGTTGAAAGTTTTTGCTTAAGTATATTTTTGTCTGTGTTTTTTTTTAAATATATTATTTATTTATTTATTTATTTCAGAGAGGAAGGGAGAGGGAAAGGGAGAGATGGAAATATCAATGATGAGAATCACTGATAGGCTGCCTCCTACACACCCCTTACTGGGGATTGAGCCTGAAACCTGGGCATGTACCCTGACCAGGAATCGGACCCTGACCTCCTGGTTCATAGGTCTATGCTCAACCACTGAACACACCAGCTGGGCATTCTCTGTGTGTTTTTAGATGTAGTTATAATCATGCTAATTATACTTCTTTATATTTTGCACTTCATAACATTTTCCATGTTGATATGCATCATTTTGTGATGACGCTAATAGCAAATGCAGTACATATTCCATAACTTAATTAATAATTTTCCTATTATTAGACATTTCATTCTCCTATCCCCTTTTTTTATTATTATTTTTAATGCTTGAATGAGGCTCCTGTATAGATTTCCCCCCATATTTCGGATTTATTTCACCTAGACTAGATTCCTGAAATTAGAGTTTCTGAAAGGAAAAATATGAATATTTTTATAACCCTTTTTTATGTATCACTAAATTACTTTCCAAAAGGTCTGTTTTAATTTACATTGCCACTAGCCTTTCTTTACTTTACTGATATCACAAATGTGAGGAGGGTTGTTTTTTTTTTTCATGTTTCTTGGATTTTCTAATCTGTTCTCCAGTACCCTTGTTAAAGTAAATTTCTAAAATATAAATCTGATCATATTACTCATTGGTCTAAGAATTTCCAATATAAAGGTGACATGCAAGGCCCTTCATGGTTTAACCTCTATCCACTTATCAGACTTAACTTTCTCACCTCCTCCAAAGACACCTAGGCAACAAATCACATTAACTACCTGAATTTTCTTGAACCTCCCTGGTTTTTCATACTACAGTGGTTCTGCTTTAAATGCTTCTATGGCCTACTTCTACTCTCTTTTACACTGGGGTAACTCCAGTCCTTTAAGGCTCCACTAAGGTATCCTTCAAGACAACTCTATCAAGCTGTACTTCAAGACACAGCTCAATTATAACCTCCTCCTGTAAAGGTTTTCTTTTTTTTTTTTTTTTCTTTTCAAATTTTTATTAAGGTATTATATGTGTACATATCTTACCATTGCCCCCCCCACCCTGTAAAGGTTTTCTGAGCCGCGTACTCCTAACCTGAATTATAAGCTCTTCCTCTATATTTATCAAACTACAATTTTAAAAAAATTTATGGTTCTTCCAATAGACTTCCAGCACCTTGCTAACAGAGACTAGATTCTTTTCATCTTTATTTATCCAATTCTGATATGGTAAATGCTTGGTTAATTCTGTGTGCTAGCTAGTACATATCAAACCCATCAAAACATACCTACATTTTGAGAACTGCTATTCTCATATCTGGGAAATCTTCCAATAAACAAGCAAATAAATAAGAAAGTCAATTAGGAAAGGTATATGCATAAAAGGGTTCAGTTCAGAATTTTTAACAAAAGCAAAATATTGGAAACAACTTAAATGCCAGAAATAAATGAATGGCAGAATTGGCTAAATGATATGAAATATGTAGCCCAGCCATTTGGAATGAAGGTTGTAAAAATGATATAGTAACTCAGATGGTTATGTAACTCAGATGGTTATGACATGTTTAGTTGAAAAAGACAAAATAATTTCGCACTAAAACCCTATAAAAATAGATGTATAGACATTAACAAAGGGAAAATGAAAAATGTGAGTTGTTTATGTGGACTATGATTTCATTGCCTTTATTCAGAACTTCATGAAATTGCTATGACATTTCAATTATAATAAAAATAATTTAAAATTAAACCCATGCCATTAACATATATGTATATACTGGTGTATTCATATATATATATATATATATATATATATATATATATGCATATATATCCTAGCTCTGCCTCTGAAAGATCCAAGAAGCAGAGATACCTCAGTAACAATGAGCATACATAGCCTTGGTTTCTAATACAGTTCTCCACTAAGAGGGCTCCTTAGAGAAAAGGTTAATTCCAGGGTGGGGCAGGGTAAGGATAAGATAGACATAGAACATCTTATTATACCACAAAGTTAGGAAGAGTTAAAAAAAAAAATGATGTAGGCATGTCACAAAGACACAGGAACCAGACCAAAGGTCTTCCCTCTAGCTAAATCTGGGACAATTTGAACAGCGAAATGATTAAATATTAGACTTAAATATTTAGAGGTGAAAGGTCATGATGTATGTAATTTACCTTCAAGTATTCAGAAAAAAATTACAAAATGTACACAAATAAATATAGATAGAACATATACACTTAAATGGTAATTTTGATGAAGAGCTGTATATATCTTCAAATGTCTTCCCAGAAATTGCTTATTAATTGCCAGGAAGAAAAATAAAAAAACAACACCTAACTATACAGTGGAAAACTCAAGCCACATATGGATCATGTAATCAAAATTAACATCATCAGTGAGGGACAGATGGATATCATGTGCTTCCAGAAGTGATACCCTGAGAAGGACACATACCATCTGCATAGTAATCCAGTTGAACTGCATAACCTCAATCTGATTATATGGAAACATCAGACAAAAACAAAATAAGAAATGTTCTATTAAAAATGAGGGTGGGGGGAAATGGGGGTGGGGAGACAAGCTGTATTCTTCAAAGATGTCAAGGTAAAGATTTTTTTCTTAAGGCTATGAAAATGTTCCAAAATAAAGGATGTTAAAGAGTCAGGACAACTAAATGCAGTACCTAACCCTAGTCTGGAGGTAGAAATGCTCTAGGAATCAACCTACAAAATTGGAATATCATGGCAGATTAAAATATTACTTCAAGGAAAATTAGGAAGTTTATAAGAAATACACTCTCAAAAATTTAGGAGTGAAGGACCATGATGTATATTACTTAACCTCAAATGGTTCAGAAAAAAAAAATTGTATATGAACACACATAATTGTGAAAAGAGAAACACTGTATAAGAGGAAGCAATTTCCTCCCAATTTTTTGTAAATTTAAAGTTATTTCCAAATAAAAGGGTTTGTTGTTGTTTTTTAATTAAATCCCCCTCAGAGAAATAAGACCAACAGGAAAATAAAAGGTACCCATCTAAATAAGTTTTTTTAAAACATTCAATAGTGCATATAAGTTTTCAAGTTACCGTTCAAACTGCTTTCTTCTTTAACAGTCTTCATTCTTTCTTAAAATATGAACATACCTGTAAATTTCACAATTTTATCTAAATAAGTTAATATGTTGAAGCCAACATACCATCATCCACCCTACATCTTACATCCTACATTCACCCTACATCCATATTTACTATTTGGTGACTGATGACTGCATTCCAGTTTCCAAGTAAAACTTCAGATTTTAAATTATGACTTCAGTTCTACTGTTATGACAAGTAAAGAGTATGTAGAGACACAAACTTGATAGGTGAAAGGGGTGAGGGAGATGAAAAAAGCTGAAAACTGCCCTAATTTAGTACCTAAATAATCAAGTTCTTTCTTTTCATAAAGTACATCATTTTGTGGAGTCTTAAAATTTGGAGAAAGTATTCTTACTAGTTTCTTACCTGTGAATTTTATGGTCTAAACGCATTTTTTTTCCTTTGAAATTCAACTCAGGAATTTGCACCCCCTTGTGGTCAAATAAAACTTTTCATTTTTTTCAATTGGGCTTTTTATTCAGGCACTAGAGGCCCAGTGCACGAATTCATGCACCAGTGGGGTCTCTTAGCCTGGCCTGCAGGATCAGGCTGAAACCAGCTCTCCGACATTCCCTGAGGGGTCCTGGATTGCGAGAGGGCGCAGGCCAGGCCAAGGGACCCCACCAGTGCATGGTACACAATCGGAGCCAGGGAGGGATACAGGAGGTTGGCCAGCTGGGGAGGGGCCACTGGAGGGCTCCAGGGCATGTCCAGCCCATCTCACTCAGTCCTGATTGGCCGGACCCCAGCAGCAAGCTATCCTACAGGTCAAAGTGTCTGCCTCCTGATGGTCAGTGCACGTCATAGCGACTGGTCAATGGGTCAGCTGTCTGCCCCCTGTTGGTCAGTGCACGTCACAGCAAGTGGTTGAGCAGCCTTAGCATATCATTAGCATATTATGCTTTGATTGGTTGAACGGCCGACCGGACAACTGGACACTTAGCATATTTGGCTTTCATTATATAGGATAGGAATCATGTTACTTGATTTTGTTTTCTCCCATTTTAGTGAATCAAGAGCTTTAATTAAATATTTTGGGTTTATTAAAAAATATTTTAAACAAAATAGCTTAAATCTAAAAGTAACCTCCATATAAACTTTAGTCTGTACAAAATGGAGACCATAATTGCACCCACCTCATACGTTATTATGAGGATTCAAGTGAAAATTGCATATATACTTAGCACAGTACCTGACAGAGTAGGCACTCAGTGGTATTATTTATAAACAACATTATCAATTTTATATTGTCATTCTCTTGACGGACTATACTAAAAGGGAGCTAGATCAAAATTTACCAATTCATGAAGTTCAATATAGTCTTGAAAATAAGTTCCCCAAATATATCACTTATCTAGACTTCCTCTAGCTGATTTTCCCCAAAGGTACATTATATTTTTAAAATACAAAGAATATGTAATTATCTCTGGATTACAGAAATTTGGATGGTTTTTACTTTATATATTTTAGACTGGCCTGATTTTTTTTTAACTTTAACATTTAGAAAGAGCAATAAAACCATTCAATTTCCAGGTTACTCTTATACAAATTATCATCCTTATTCATCTGACAGAAATCATTACTTGTATTTGGCAAAAAACATAGGTCAGGCTAATTTATCATTTTAAAAGACTCTTGAACCTGAATACTAATTCCTAATGGCACTAACCACAGTTTGACTTTTAAAACATCTCTTAAAGAAGCCATTTTGAAAGATCAATGTTAAAGACTATTAGTTGATATTTACTAATATACCAAGCACTGTTCAATGCCTTAAATATATTAGCTCATTTACATCGTTACAACCATCCAAGGAGGCATTAGCATTACTGCTTCAACAGAAAATCAAAGTCAGAAAAAGTAACTCCTGTAGGGTCACAGCTAGCAAGTAGCAAGGCTGGGATTCAAACCCAGGCAATTTGATTCCAGAGTCCACTTACTTAACCTGTGCACAAAAGTACCATACAGATATAAGATACACATACTACTTAGCCATGTTACTTTTAGATCTGAAATTACTAAAATCCATTTCTTTTTCAATTGTACCTTCATAATGCAAATGTGCCAGCCTTCTTCCATTTCCTCACTCCTTAATACTTCCTGCACTTATTCATTGTTTTAACCTTCACAAAGATAATGTCTTCATATACTTAAACACAAATTGTTTTGCAACAAAAAACGAAGGAAAACAACACAGCAATACCCCAGATTTTAAACTGTTGGATTCTTTAGAAACTGCATTATAATTTGGAATCAGGAAAAAGGTAACCAATCAAAAATAATCTTAAAATCTAATAATTTCGGATCAATTGCAGTTTAAATTTTTTTTTCATCTTAACTAGCCTGTTGGCATAAAGGATAACTACCAAGCAAATGAACTACTGAAAGAAATTTTTAAGGAAGGTGTTAAAATACTGACAAGTTTATCATCATTTTACTTGCATCGTAGCACCTCGTTTTTAAGGTGGACACAGATTTGCCTAGGTCTTGTGCTTCCACTTACTAGTTGTAATACTTTGAGGCAAGTTCCTTGATCTGAGTCTCGGGTTTCATGTGTAAAACGGGGATATTACCTACTTCTTAGGGCTGTTGTGAGATATAAACAGGATCTATCCATAAATAGTTGAGCACCGTGCCTGTCACAGACAATATGTGGTAACTAGGTATTATTACTTTATCAGTGTGTCACACAATGGAAACCCATCTTTGCTAGATTCAGTTCACTTAACAGGCCTTTTTTTTTAAAAAAAAAAATTAAACTACGTGACACCCATAGACTGCCCATAAGGACAAGTACGATGGTGAGGTAAACTGGATTCGACGAAAGCGTCTTTGCAACAGGACCGGGGAGGACTACGGCAAAATTTAAGTACTCCTAAACTACACACACACACACACACACACACACACACACACACACACACACACA
The DNA here is from genome assembly GCF_963455305.1 of Plecotus auritus. Lineage (NCBI taxonomy): Eukaryota > Metazoa > Chordata > Mammalia > Chiroptera > Vespertilionidae > Plecotus > Plecotus auritus. Next base: position 94,217,799 of record NC_137772.1, on the reverse strand, counting down.
CACACACGGTTGTGGAACAGGGGAAACCACGCCTGCTGTGTGTGCTCCCGTTGGATTGCACAGCAAGGAGAATGCCTCGGGCTCCAGAATCTGACAGATGCGGACTCATCCACATGCTTGCTACCTGGCAAATTACTTTAAGTCTCTCAGTCTTGGTTTCCTGGTCTGCAAACAAAATAATAGTACCTACCTCATAAAGTTGTTCTGAAGCTTATATGCGATAACTCCTGCAAAGCGTTGCCATACAGCAAGAGCTCTGCACACAGGCGGGGTTGTTTTAAGTACGCGTGTATCCATGCAATACAGATGGTCTCGGAGACACATTCCGTTGTTAGTTTAGACACTGGCAATAGGACATTTTTCTTTTCGCTTAAGCTGCACCCTTATGTGTTTTCCTCGAACAGTAGACTAAATGCTTATAGACTGATATATCGTCTATGGATCTTCAGGCCCACAGTCACACAGTCTCTCTACTTCCGAGGCTGAGTAAAGGAGGACTTGCACGCACGCGCAAGGAAAAGAGGTAGGAGGGTTGCCACCAAGGAAGTGATGGGAGAGCCGGGAACAGCTATAATTCTGCGCATGTGCAAGGAGAGAGGGTTGGGGAGTTGAAGGGAGGGGTCGGCGCGTGCGCAAAATTGTTGGGAAAGACAGAAGGGGGGGTAGGAGGTATTGACAGCTGTGGAGGCAGCCCGCGTTCCCGGCATGCCCCGGGGCGGCGGGGTTGGCTCTAACGAATTTGAATGAGGAGCCTTAGCGCTTTCGGCGCCATTTTCGAGTGATGCCTGAGCCCATCAATCTAGCGGGAGAGATGGGATAACCTGTCCGACAGTATATCGCCGATAGGACTCCACCGAAAAAAATCACTAAAAAAAAATCTCCAAAAATTACTTCAAGCCAAGGGCAGTTCGCGGAGCTTGGCCAGGGTTGGCGCAGTCGGTAAGAGACTGAAGTAGCAGAGCGGGACTCGGGAGGTGGGAGTGGTGGGACTGGCAGGCGGTGGGGGTGCAGGGAGTGGGCACTGGGTCCGTCTTCATTTTAATCACGAAAAAAGCGAGGAGGTAGGGTTGGGGGTAACTGGGTGTCTGCGAGTGGGCGGTGGCGGGCGGAATCGGCGGGAGCGCGGGGACGGGGCGTGGGGGGAGGGGAGCTGCAGTTTGAGCGGGACGAGCTGTGGCTGAGCGGCCGCCGCCCAGCGGATCTGTCAGCGCGACCCCCGAGGACCCGGACGGACGCGCGGGGCTCGGCGGCCGCGGCTCCTTGACAGGAGGAGGGGGACAAGCGCCTCCTCTCCCGTTGCGGAACCGAGCCGTCTTTTATTGCAGTTTTCCTGGCCTGCTGACGGCCGTCTTCTCATGACAAGAAAGTTAAGGTTGGCGGAAAATTGAGGACCCGAAGGAGCGGGTGCCTCCCGCCCGTCGTGCTTTGACGCTAAACGTGAGGTGCCCTCGGAATGGGAGTTTCACATTGCCGCCCTCGGGTTCCGAGCGCCTCGGTCCGGACAGGGGTAGTTCTGACCGCTTTAACAATTTGGGGCAGATAGGGCTTCTGAGGTTTTAGCGGGCTCCTAGGAAAGGTGCTGGACTTTCACTTTTTGCTTGGGATCTTTGTCTTTTGCTCTCCCGGTGTTGTCCTTTCCTGGGGGGGGGGGGGGGCGGGGGGTTGGGTGAGATAAAAGATGGGGCTTTGAGCCTTGCGCTTTCCTCCAAGTCACTTTTCTTAAAATACTTTTTTCTTCTCCAACCTTTGAAACATGTCGCGAAGAAAAAAGCAATCTGTGAAGCAGTATTGATGTTTTCCTCGGGAAAGTCTTTACCGGGACAACTTAGCGGCAATTTTGCCACCCCCACCTTTTCTTAGGAACTCTCTTGACCCTGAGGCGGAGGGGAGAGGGATGTTATTTATCTTTCCCTTTAGTGATTGCTTTTTTGTTGTTTTTTTAGCTCCCAGTTTCTACCAATTCTTACTCGACAGCTCGAATGATTTGAGCCAGTGACGGCTTTAAGTAATACTTTATAGATAATGACCTTTGTAAATATATTGGATCTGGAATCCTTTTCTGCGGCGAAGGCGCCACTAGGTTAACTCTTTGCAGGCGTGATATTTTGCGTGTGGGATGCACGGCTCTGAGTTGGGAATACGCAGGAGATGGTTTTTGCAACAGCTATTAAATTGTTCGCCAAGAGGAATAACGCTTCAGGGGAACCGCAGTCACACACTCGAGGCCCGCCTGCGGAAAGCCCCCACCCCCACCCTCCACCTCCCATTGATGTAACGATGGATTGATTTCTTATTTCTGTAAAGACTGGGGGAGCCGCCTTCACTTAGAATCTTTTCCCGAAGAGAATAGGAGAACGAAATGTGATGTTTTTCAAATTGTGTTTAACAGAGCACCCAGAACACTGGACTCGTTATCCCCTGATTGGCTGGAAGAAAGCGGACAGGGGGATTTGAATGTTAAACACTAGATTATAATTCTCGACTGGACGAAAAATTATATTTTTAGACAACGGAAATAGTTACAAAACGTTAATACGGAGAGTTGAAAAAAAGCTGGTGTTTAATTTTTTTCCATAAATGAACTTCGAGTGATTCTGAAATGTATATTAAAAGTAAAATTGAGGAGACAATTTTCGCAAAATAATAATTCTGCTGGCAGAAATTACAAGATTTTTATATATTTGCCCCTGTTCTCTCTTGGTTAAAAAATGAGTGAAGCATTAAGATTATTTATTCTTTTGACAGAAATTTTTCATCTTAAGCTACATATATTTATTAGATGCAGATTGCGGGAGAATTGGTTTATTTTTATTTTTATAAGAAGAAACTTTAATTTTCTTAATGTTGAGAAAGAGCTTTCCCACATTTTTTACAAAAATTGGATATATTTTTTTTTAACTTTTCACATCTTTAAAATAAATGTTTTATTAAATCAGCCAATGTAGTGGGCTTAAAACTTTATTTACAGGAAATTTATATTGCTTAATTTACACAGTACAACACGTAAGTATGCACAGGTGCGTATATGATTTCATTCCTTTGATAAATTTATTATGAAGAAAATATTGCATACAACAATGGGTATGATGTGTTTTATTTGGTAGGTTTTAAGTTGATTTTTGCTTGAGACAGCCATCTATATACTTGTTTATTACCAAGCTTGTCATTGCGTTTAATTGCATCTTGATAAAAGTCCGGTGTGGTTTTCAAAGAAAATTTGTAAACTCACTGATAAACAAGATAACTGTTGATCCTTTTTAAAGTTTTTTTTAAATTTAATAGAAATTTGCACCCTTTTATGAGTAGTAGTTGAAATTTTGAAACTTAGAGTTTGTATTCTCACATTAGGTCAAATATGCATTGTTAGGAAATATTCAAATGACAGGCTTCTATATGACTTTTATAAGTCTCCGCAGGGCTATAAATATAATTTATATTAATAAGTGGAATAACTGAATTTATAAATGGTACTATTTTATATTGCCTTCATAACAAGAATTGCAATTACAGAATCTATGTCATTACCTTTTTTAAAAGCTGTTTTATTTTCAATCATCTCATCAAAATTTCATAGAAAATACTAATTATTCTTTATTAAATTTGAGTTCATGAAATTATAGGCAACCTCTTTTCTATTTTTAATGTAATTTTACCTATGATACCAGTGAGTTGTTGTTTTTTGTTGTGTGGTTTTTTTTCCTGTAGTTTTGTTTTTTGTGTTTTAATTTTCACTCAAGTTATTATATAACTTGGAGAATTTGATGGTGGGGGGAGGCTTTCATATTCCACCAGGTTGGTTAAATTTAACCATACTTTTTTTAGTATTTTGGTTTATGGTTTTTGTTTTGGGGGTGATGGGTGAAAGATTGTCTTGCTTAATAAGATATTTTTTAAAGAAGAGAAGGATTCCTTTATTTAAAACACTGCACTTAAAGCTTGAAAACACACTAGCATCTAAATAAAATCCACAGCACTCAAAATATTTTCCCTTTTATGTGATGGTAGATAAGAGGAAGGTTTTGGTTTTAGATTTGTAGGCATATAGATATGAGTTCCAACAGATGCATATGATTATTACATTATGTATATGATTAAATTTATTTTTTATTGTACTGTAAAGACTAGAGAAGTCATAATACCACAGGAAAATAATGGTGGGTAAAGGTGTTACTATAGTAGCTCAACTCTTTTTTAAAGCTATGTTTACATATTGGTGGAGGGAGAGGGAACTAGAGGAGGTAAGGTATTAGTCTTCTGTTAGCATTGATTTTAATTTTTGTCTTTACTATTTTTAAAAATCCAAATAAAAGTGCAGTTTTAGACTTTGTTTTAATCCTGTCAACTATCTTAGCTGTACATTTACAAAATGTACTCTCAGGTGTTTGTATGTAGCACTGTATTTTTTCTAATCAGATTAATATCATTTTTAATGTTTATCATGAACTAGAGCTAAAGATGAAAATTTCAAAATAACTTTCATTTCATAACTTGTATTATCACGTTTGGTATACTACATTTCTGGTTTTTGTTTTGTGGACACTTACCTATATTTTATTTCTGTTTATTTATTGATATGTAGTAACAGTTCAGAATGTAACAAAATATTGTAGTACAGAAATACTGATTGGTTGATTTGGTTTACAAAAATAAAATAGCCAGAAGATTATATTAATTATTTGTTCTACATGATACATAAACTTTCTCCAATTAAAAAAATCAGTATAAATTTATACACTATTTTGAAATTTTATTCTACAAAAAAATTGTCTCTTATTTTAACAAATTACTGGCCTAAAATTGGCTCTTGTTTTTTATTTTTTTTGTTTAATGAAGCATAATGATCCCCATATTGATTTCTTTTTAATCTGTTTTTAAAAGAAACAGGCTATGAATCTGATTATAACTAGAAAACACATCTTAGAAAGAATTGTCATATTTTAGAGTATGAGTATACATGCCATTTTGTTTTTTTATTATTATTATTCAGCAAGCTTACAAACACTATGTGCCAGGCAACTAATCTGGGCATGTAATTAGAACTCAAACTATGACTTGCTGAAATTTGGTAGCCCCTCTCTTAACACCAAAGGAAATCGGTAATAAAATACAATTACCACTTTCTTTTAAATAAATGTTGAAAATGAGATTAAGCTGTTTGCATTTTTTACAAGTTACTGTTAGAGCTTTAAAGTTGATTGTCTTATTAATATAACATCCGTTTTATAATATCACATTACTAAATGTGTTTATATATTTTTCTGATTATTTGCATATACAAATGACTGTAAAGCCTTCCTATAAATACTGCTTTCTGGAGGGGAAATAATTTCGATTTGCCTTCCCTCCCTCTCTGCCCGCCCCTCCCCCCCGCCCCCCTTGACTGTCTTCAAGATTCTTTAAAAGGTCTTCCTTTAAAGATAAGTTTCAAATATTAGAATTGATATTAAATACATATGAATTTAATTCTAAATATTTCTTATTAAATTATGAGAAGTTTAACATACTTTTGTTTAATCCTGACTTATTTTACTAAAGAATTTTTGCACTGGAAAGACGTGGGTTCTAAGTATAAATAATAAACTATTTCATAATAGATTTGAGATTTGAGTTTCATTATTTAAAGGTTTTTTTTACATCATATTTTTTATCATTTAGTTTAATATTTGTCTTGTCTTTGAACTTCCTTTGTTCTTTATTATCTAGTATATTTTGTTTTCCTACTATGTAAAAAATTAACTTTTGGCATGGAGTACATATTAGTATCAACTACATTTCTTTTGTGATTTTTAAAGCTAAATTACCTTAATTTTTAGAGTGCTCAAATATAGAAAACTTTGTCTCCATCTCTGAGGAAAACTGTGTAGTAATGATTTTAATTTTTAAAAATATCATGGTATTTAATTGGTGTTTGTGGGTTATGTGTGTGTGGTTTTTGCCATTAAATAATCAAATATTTGGCACCAAAGGAGTAAAAATTTACTTGGTTTTCATTTCTTTTCCTAAGCTATTTTTAAATAAATATGGATAATTCAGAGCATTATGGTTCACTTATAGTACATTATAAATCTGTGGTAATTAAACAATTTAATATTTTTATATAATTGATTGCCACTAAGTCAAGATATAGGTGAAACAAATCAAAAAGCCACATATACATTTGGTTACACCACGTCTGCTTGGAACATTAAAAAAAGCATTGGCCCAATATTCATCTGTTTATTATTTATATTTTAATTTGCTTAGAGAGTAAGTTCTAAATTTTGTTCTGTTAGAATTGTAATGTCTTAAAATATTTAGAAATGTCAATATTATTGTTCACTCAGGTATGGCAAAAGACAAAAGTTGAAAATAATGATAATTTCTATAATCATTTAAAGTTTGATAATTTGGGGAGAAAGGAAGTTAAAAGTTTCTCTCTATCCCTTAAGTATTTTTTTAACCTGGGTTTTATAAGTTTCAGAAGCACAGACAAACTGTATCTCTGGTATTTTCCTTGTGAGTCCCCTTTACCAGTTCTCTAACACCTACTTATGCACCCTACCCCCCTACACTGCTTTGAAAAATTAATGCCCTAAAGAGAAATGAAAGCAGAAGCATATTAATCTGGTTTGAAGAGGCTTCAAATGATAAAGCATATCACAGGTGTTTCTAATCAAGTTATTTCTATTTAAATAACATTATTTTCAAGTTAATGTGTGTTTTCTAACATATGCAAGATTGAGGTCATTTTGAAGACCTTACTACCTCTGTCCAGGGATCCACTGTGGAACTCCAGGAGGCGGAAATCTGTTGAGTGTCTTCATGCTATAATACATGACATTTTTATTGCAGGTTTTGACCTTTAAGAGAGAGCCAGTTCTGGAGAACAACCTAACTTCTTTGAGCACTCACATAATGCACTGGAACATGTTAGGAGATTAAGGTATACTAAAGGTATACTAATGAATTTTAGAAGCATACAATTTTATATCTTTTCAATATAATTGAGTTGCAAAATTGGTAAAGGTAGAACTTTTAGGTAAGTTAAAAATCAGTAAAGATATATTAATACATCCTGTGAAGTAGCCATGGTTAAGTACTCTTATTAAAAATCCAGATTCTTTTACATAGTTGATCTCATCATCTTGTATTAAGTCCATCGCCAACTGAATTTATTTAGTCTAAAAATAAACATATATAGGGATTTCTCTTTTTTCCTCTTAGGGTTGTTATTATAGTGTTATATATAAAAGAATTAAATGTTGGGCTTTTCATCTTATAAAATAGAAAGTTTCAATCATATGGAATTTGGTGCTTGGCTGTATGACGGGTTTAGTGGTCCGTAGAGCCTATAAAATTAGATAAAATTAATAGAATATCTTAAAAGCATTTAAAGATTCCAAGTAGTATTCTAACTAAAAGTGGCAATTTGGTTGAAACTGAAAAACCCACTTTCTTAAGTAGAAACTAGTGTCTGACTCATGGGTACTCCAAGTAAAATATTTAAATTGTTCGTATCAGAAGTTGCAAGCTCCTTTAAAAATAAATGGGAGAATGCCAAAATTTCTAGTGACTTATTGTCTTTTCCTCTAGAAAACTTTACAACAGAATCACTTCCATAACATATTTATTTTCTTTGAATAGGTTTAGTTGAAAGTTTTGGCTACTTAGCTAATAAAATTCTTGATTGTTTTCTAAATGGTAATCTGGTATAATGAAAATGAATTTGAACAGTATTACTATGATTTTTTAAAAACTATTTGCTACATAAATAGTTGAGGTTTACTAAAATGTAACATATTATAATTTTTCTTTAAATATTTTTTCACCTAAAAATATTTACTTTATATACTTAAGATATAGGAATTACAAAAGTGAGGTGTGTTTTTTTCCACAAGAAAAGTGTAATTTAGTCTTAAGAATAAAGTGTAATTATCATGGTCATAAAACGACTTTTATCTGTAAACATCTTTACACATTACTAAATATTTTTAAAGAAAATTCTCAGATGTATAAGAATTTCTGAACATTGAGATATATATCAAAATACTAAAAAGCTAATGTTGGATATTTCTGCATTAGTAGATATTAGATAATCCAGGAATGTGAATCTATTAACAGTTAAGGTTAAATAAAATGTTAAAAATTTAATAGAAATTAGTTTAATATAAGGGTGAAATTCATATGTTGATGTCATTATACTGAGATAAATACATAGTATTAAAATGTCTTCATAACTTTGATTTGAGAATGTTATGAAAAACCTGAGTTTAATTGGGAAGAAAATGAAAATTTGCTCCCCTTTAACTTAACCATTGTTTTCCAGGTTAGAGAACTATAATGAAAAATAAAAAATATGATTTCTGAATGTTGGGGAGAAAAAAATCCAGGTTCAATTTATTACTTTCAAACCAGGTATCTTTACACACAGCCTTATTGAATTAAATGGGTGAAGAGAGACAGCTTTTGCATTTATATTGTAGATTAGGACATAAATCCATAGAGTTATGCCTAATTTAGAGAGCTTATGATTTGTGTTCTTTGAAATTGTCAAAACTTATTGTTTGGACACAAATTTTTAGCATCATAAAATTGTCCTCTCTATACACTGGCTTAAAAACTTCCAAATTTTAAACTTAGTAAATAATTTAACATCTAAAAGCATCAATGCAGATATATAGTTTTCTTATATTTAGTCACTTTTTATAAAGGGTCAGAAACTTCAATTTGTAGTATGTTATTTTAGGAGACATGTTAATAAGTTTTTATACTGCAGAGTGTGATTGGTTATCTTTTAACTGCCCCTTAAAGGACATTTTGTAAGGATTTTGGCTGTTGTAAATTTGCAAACCCGCTTATCTATATCTAAGCCTTGATATGTACTTCATTATGTCAGAATTTTGAGAAAGAATTTGTTATTTTTTTCCAGTGATAAACTTATATCTTGTGCAAATATCTATATTTTTTGTTAAATGCATTTTTGGGGGGTTAAATGACATTTGTTTTAATGAAAAATTCTTAATTGTTTCTAAAATACAGCTATACTGTCAGTGTTCCTATTTTATTGAAATAGTTATCCTTAGGATGTGGGGAGAGAATATTTGGATAAACTAGAATAGAGGTAATTTAACATGTGTATGAAGGGACTTGAAATTATTCATTATTTGTCATTGGTATATAATGCTAATTTATAAGGACAACTTATATTTTAAGTAACTTGTCAGCTATAACAACTTTATTTAATAGAGGTTTTATTAAAGAGTAGATACAATTATCTTTCATAATAAAAAATGGGTTTATTTGAAGCAGTTTTGTACGTGAGTATAGTTTGTTTTCTTTCTTGACTAGGAAATTCATCCTAATTCTATTTCTGTTATTTTTTAAATAAGACCTAATGCATCAGAATTACATTTTCGGATAAGCATTTTTAAAAGGCAATATTTAGTGTGAGCATTTAATTTTTTTGTTAAACATCATTTTGAAGTAGAATTTACGTTCTCAGCAACACATACCACACTTTTGGTATTTCATTAACATATAATTTGGCTTACTTTTATTTTTCTATTTTCCTGGTTAGAGTCACTTGGAACAGAAACATGCAGTATGTTTCAAAAGCACCTGCTGATACTGATTAATCTTCTGGTTAATAGTTTATTTATTACTGTTTGCAAATGTCTTAATTTTAAAAAATCCTTTTATTTTGCTTTTAGTATTTTATTGTATAGCCTTTATATTAAATACATATATTTAGAAGTTTTATTATCCTGTGACCTTCAGAATTATTTTTTATTTTTATTATTTGTTTCCTATTGAACTGCTAAGCAGAAAAATTATGTTTTCAACAGAAAAATAAAAGATTGGGTGTTTTTTTCTTTTTACAGAGTATTATCATCTGAATTTTAAATATTACTGTATTTTATACTTTTATTTTAAGAAATATCAAACCTATCCTTTTTTACCAAATATTTTTAAAAATGTATTAGCCAGTTCTAGCATTTATAAAAATTTTTATAGGTTTCCTCTAATTTTTCTGACTTCTAAAATATTTTTTCAGAATCAAAAATTTCCCTAGGTGTTAAAAGATACGAATTGCTTTTAAATATACAGTTTTAAGTTCATAAATAGCGTCACATTTAAATTTAAAGGTAATTTGACAGAACAATTTATTTCTCTTATTCATCATTAATTTATATTATGTACTAAGTTTTTATCTTTGTGTTACATTTAAAGTAGATAAGTTACATGTAGAAATTTTTTAATAGTTGGGATTTTTGTAAACTTTATGGACTAAAAAAAAATCTTGTTTTTTTGTTAGTGGTATCTAATGTGAAACATATGGTAGTGATTAACTGGGAACCTGGAGCTTTTTATAAGCAAAATACAATTTCATTTCTTGGTTAAAGTTTAGATACTTTCTTACTCTCCAGGAGACTAGCTACAGAAAATACTCTATGAATTTACCCTGAACCTGGGTAATAAGACAACCTGAGAATTTTGGTAATTGAGCAGTTAAATCTAAACTAGGAGTTGCAGATCATTACATGTCATTAATTTATTTTCTGAGATACATTAATAGGTGCCATTTCTAAACAAAACACCAATCAATTTTATCGTTTTTTCTTGTCTTCCCATCCTGCCTTTTAAAGAAAAAATTCCTTCTAAATAAGTGTATTGTATAATGATGTAAGCAGACCTGCTAGATAGGTTGGACTGAACCATTTTTTTTTTCTTATTAGTTGTATATGCTTTTCTCAGTTTGCTGCTTCAGTAGCAGCAACAGTGAATAAACAAGTATCACCACAGCCCTCGTTCTTGTCCCTCATAGCTGGAAACAGGAGCTGGGAGATTGCTCTTTCTACTCAGCTGTTGTACATAATAGCATCAAATATGCAATAATGGTGGCCAAAAGAACCTAAACCCACCAGTTCTTACAGATTAGGTGTGACAGGCCTGTCAGTGTAACCCTATGTAGTATATTGAATACATTCATTGACAAAAAGGTATCTTCTTCCCAGAGGAGCATAAAGAGAACCGTAGGTACTTACAGTTTTTAGAATCTTATTATTTTTACTATTTACTCTTGTTTTACGTAATATAATTTTCATTTAGTTAATTTCCTCTGTTTGAATGTAAACTTGTCTTGCATCTGAAAGTGTATGGTGTTTCATGTTTTTCACTTTTAAGCTGGTAAACTGGAAAAATTAATAGTTTCTAATAACACAAGTTGAAGAAAGAAAAGTTGATGGTGGCCATATAGGAGTGTTTTTTTCACATTGGGGCCATATTCCGAACCCATATTATTTTCATTTTCTATAGCCCAATCTAAGCAAGGCCAACTTATTGTTGATTTCACTATGACTAGAAAGAATACCACTCTATACTACTTAGTATTATATATAACTAATACAAAGCATGCTGCAGATAGAAACTCATAAGTCTTTGCTTTTTCTCACTGTTAATGTCTTATATCTGGAAAATTCAGATTGTTCTAAATCTTTCAGAGATAGGACTTTGTAATTTCAAATAGATAAAAGAGTGTTTTTATAATTTAACACAATTTGAATTTGCACAGGTTTGTATCACCTAAATATCTGTACATTTTCTCATCTTTACTATCTAAATCATTCCAGTAGGTTGTAATTACAGGGAAGTGAATATTGGTTTCTATTAAATTACTGATTACATTTGTAGCATTCTTGCTGGGAACTACAGTGACATTTTATTTTAGTGTGTGAGCATAATGTCTTAAAGTCTGACATTTGCAATAGCATTTCTTTAAAAAGGTAACAAACGTCCTCATTTAAATCACAACTAGTCACTCCCACTCTTAATGTTTTTCCCTTACTAATTACAGTAAACAAAGAATATTAGTTCTCTAATATTATCTAAAAAAATTTTGTTGTAGTATGTGCTTGGTTATCTGAAATGATAAATGATCCTACAACCTAGTTTAACATTGTGAAGTCAAAAATATTCAACCAGAAATTGAGATTACTATGTTTTGCTAATACTGAAGTGTTTTCTTTAATATGTTGATGTAACTTACAGATAACATTAATTAGTGTTAATTGACCTTAACCAAAAAGTGAGTTACATAATCCTTTATATCGAAAACACCTTGTTTTTACTACTAATTACTGTGTAAATTGTCTGTGGACTACCTGTACCAGAATAACCTGGAATAAAACATTTTCCAGACCTGCTGAATCAACATCTAGAGCTGGGGCTCAGGAATTTGTGTTTTTTTTCCAAGCTGTAATTTTTTGTTTTGTTTTGTTTTGTTTTGTTTTGTTTTTAGAAGTACTACATGTGAGAAGCACTGCCCAAAAAGAAATGAGGGAGGATTCTTCACATCAATAAACCATTTATATTTTCTGCTTTCTTTTCTCTTTGATCATTGTGTATCTAAGTTCAGTAACTAATTATGAACCTTATCATTTCTTCCACAGTAGTTCTAGATTAAGTCTTGGTATTTCTTCAGTCATATGAGGAAAATATATATTATGTGAGCTTTATTTTTGTGCAAGTATCTTTGGCCAAATTTCAGTCTATTCTATTTCTTTGGAACATTTAGTATATCTACACTTGATAAATTGATCATTTAAGAATTTTTTTAGTTTTCATCTGCATAGTAGCTCTTTTTCTTAAATGTAGTTTTAAATGGAGAAAATACAGAAAGGAGAACTTTTCTTATACTGCTTGTGGGAGCATTTGACAAAATTCTAATAAAGTTGAAGATATATTTAGGCTTGTACACAACAATTCCATTCCTAGATGTCCTAGATAAACTAAGATGTGTGAAAAAACCTTGTTTACTTTTACTTTTCATAGGAAAAATTTTGAGAGCAATTTGAATGTTAAGTAACAGAAAATGATAAATTGTGACATAATCATATGATGAATTCTTTGTTATACTGCTATTTAAGTGAGAGCTGTGTGTATTGTTACAGATTAATGATAAAAATAAGTTGCAAAGGTTATACAATACATTATATAAAATATATATGGTATGGTAACATTTATGTAAAGTTTGAAAACAATCCTATATATTAAAAGCATAATATGTAAATTGACTGAATTGTGGAATGACCAGTCACTATGACATGCACTGAGCACCAGGAAGCAGACGCTCAACACAGGAGCTGCCCCTGGTGGTCAGTGCACTCCCATGGAGCGCTGCTCAGACAGAAGCTGGGCTCACGCTGGCGAGCGCAACGGAGCCTCTCCTGCCTCCGCTGCAGGTGGCCCCTAAGGAGCAAGGGGTCCTGGACTGTGAGGAGGTGCAGGCCAGGCTGAGGAGAATCCCCCACCCCCTGCCAGTGCATGAATCTCATGCACCGGGCCTCTAGTGATATATATTATTTTAAATACTTGAATTTATAATAATAATATAAAAGCATGCATAGGAAATAAAAACCAAATTCAGGATTATAATCAGGAGAGAGGGGGAATGGGACTCAACTATATATGTAGTCTTTCTTAAAAAAATTAAGCAAGCCCAGCCGGGTGTAGTTCAGCGATTGAGCGTCGACCCAGGAACCAAGAGGTCACCGGTTTGATTCCTGGTCAGGGCATTTGCCAAGGTTGCGGGCTCAGTACCCAGGGTGGGGTGTGCAGGAGGCAGCCAATCGATGATTCTCATCATTGGTATTTCTCTCTCTCCCTCTTCCTTCCTCTCTGAAATCAATAAAAGTATATTAAAAAAAATTTATTTAAGCAAAGTAAGCATGGCAGAATATTAGAATTAAAGACAGCTGGATTGGAGAGCCAGGGCTAAGATGTGGAGATTTATTTTGGTATTCTCTTGGTTTTTCTTTGGATTTAAAATGTTGGGGTTTTGTTTGTTTTTCAAATTAATGAAACAAAATGGTACCCTTTTTTTTTTTTGGTGAAGATCTTCAACAATAAGATGTACAATTGGAATGAATATTTCATTAAGCATGGATGGGTTTATTCTCTTCTTTCTATTCTGTGACTTGTAGTAAGTGCTTAACTGTTATATAAGAATAGTTTATAATATGTCCCACAGAAGTCAAACCTTTTAACAAACTTAAGATTCCAGAATATTTTTCAATGTTTTTATTTTTAAAGAGAAGATGTAATGTTTTCTTTTGCATACTGGCTTTTAATCCTTTCTACTCTTAATAACTAAAGGGCAACCATGGAAATAAATTTCTCTTATCAATACTCTTTCATTTACTCCTGTGTTCAGGCAATTTCACAACTATATTTTCTCTTGTTTTGGCCATAGATTATAACATTACTAGAGGCCCAGCGAACGAAATTCGTGCACTGGTAGGGTCCCTAGTGGCTGCCTACTGGGTACTCCCTCCCTTCCCCCGGCCGCCTGCTGCCACTGCTGGCCAGGGCCTCCCTCCCTTCCCCACGACCGGCCACCCCCTTGTGGAACTCCTGGAAGAACTCCAGTCAAGGGGACAATTTGCATACTACACTTTTATTATATAGGATTTTCAATGATTTATTTATACATATTTAAACTCCACCTTAAGCTTTGTATTTATAATAGAGTTATTGAAATTGGGCATTGTGGTTTTTAGTTTTTGCAGTAGCATACATGTCTATGTATGTGTGTGAGAGAGAGAGGTTTGTCAATCTTGTGGTATGATCTTGAATTTATCTTAAAATATCTGTAATTATGATGTTCTCCAGAAGCTTAGTGTGCTTCAAGGTAGACATTGAAGAATGAGTTTAAATTACACTTACATATTTGACTTTTATTTATTTATTTATTTTTATGATTTTTTTTTTAATCTTTATTGTTCAGATTATTATAGATGTTCCTCTTTTTTCTCCCCCATAGCTCCCCTCCACCCGGTTCCCACCCCACTCCAGGCCTCCCCACCACCACTGACCTCGTCCATATGTGTAAGCTCTTTGTCCAATCCCTTCCCGCACCCCCCACCCCACAACACCTTCCCCCCGAGAACTGTCATTCTGTTCCCTTTCCATGCCCCTGATTCTGTTACATTCACCAGTCTGTTCTGTTCATCAGGTTTTTTATTCATTTGATTTTTAGGTTCACTTGTTGTTAGATATGTATTTGTTGTCACTTTGTTGTTCATAATTTTTTATCTTTACCTTTTTCTTCTTCTTCCTCTTCTTAGAGAATACCCTTAGTATTTCATATAATACTGGTTTGGTGGTGATGAACTCCTTTAGCTTTTTCTTGTCTGTGAAGCTCTTTATCTGCCCTTCAATTCTGAATGATAGCTTTGCTAGGTAGAGTAATCTTGGTTGTAGGTTCTTGCTATTCATCACTTTGTATATTTCTTGCCACTCCCATCTGGCCTGCATAGTTTCTGTTGAGAAATCAGCTGACAATCGTATGGGTGCTCCCTTGTAGGTAATTAACTATTTTTCTCTTGCTGCTTTTAATATTCTCTCTTTGTCTTTTGCCTTTGACATTTTAATTATGCTGTGTCTTGGTGTGGTCCTCTTTGGATTCCTCTTGTTTGGGGTTCTCTGTGCTTCCTGGACTTGTAAGTCTATTTCTTACACCAGGTAGGGAAAGTTTTCTGTCATTATTTCTTCTAATAGGTTTTCAATATTTTTCTCTCTCTCTTCTTCTGGCACCCCAATAATTCGGATGTTGGTACGCTTGAAGTTGTCCCAGAGGCTCCTTATACTATCTTCATATTTTTGGATTCTTTTTTCTTTGTGCTTTTCCAGTTGGGTGTTTTTTGCCTCTTCGTATTTCAAATCTTTGACTTGATTCTTGGGATCCTCTAGTCTGCTGTTGAATCTCTGTATACTATTCTTTATTTCAGTCAGTGTATGCTTAATTTCTGATTGGTCCTTTTTCATATCCTTGAGGGTCTCACTAAATTTCTCAGAGGTTTCTAGAAGATTCTTGAGTAACCTTATAACCGTGGTTTTGAACTCTATATCCAGTATTTGGCTTTCATCCATTTCTTTCATTTGTGACTTGTTTCTTTGTCTCTGCATTTTGGCTGCTTCTCTGTGTTTGTTTCTATGTACTGGGTAGCTGCTAAGTCTCCTTGACTTGATAGAGTGGCCTTGTTTGGTAGGTGTCCTATAGGGCCCAGTGGCTCAGCCTCCCCAATCACCTGAGGTAGATGCTTTGGTGCACCCCTTTGTGGGCTGTTTGCACAGTCTTGTTGTAGCTAACCCTTGATTGCTGTTGGTATCACTGGGAGGAATTGATCTCCAGGCCAGTTGGCTGTGAGGACCAGCTGTGTCTATACTGGAAGATCTGTTGTGCCGGAGACACCCTTATGGGTCAGGACTTGCTTCAGTGGGGCTTTGGTGCTCACTGAGTCTTCCCCTTGAGTGTGTCTCTTATGGATGTGAAGAGTTTTAATCCGGTATAGTCTCACTCTGACCACTGAGTACACTAGCTCTTGGATCTCCAAGGAGGTGCAAGGTCAGCCACTGTCTGGGGCCGCGCAGCAGGAGCTACAGCGATATCTGCAGATTCCTCCTCTTTGTATGGGGTTTGGAAATGCCCAGATGAGACCCAGCTGTGAAGCAAGGCAGGCTGCTGCTGCCAGGCCTTGGGCCTTCTTTTGGAAGCTCTGGGGCTCTCTGACCCAGCTGCAGTTTGACAGGTTTTAGGCGGAGAAAGGACAGGCCATTCATATGCAAAAGCTGATGCTCACATCTTGGATGGGGTTGTAAATTGGGTGGGGCGGGGTCTCTGGGAATCACCAGGGCAGAGCAAACAGCAATGGCTGCCAGGCAGCCCTGCACCAGAGAGGTCCCCATTTCTCCACACCCCCATGCAGGAACAATGATCGCTGCAAGCATCTCTGAGAGAAAGCCGCCCTTGTGTTCCTGTCCTGATGCCAGACAGTCCAGTTTCTCCCCATATGTGTCTCGGTCCTCCATAGTCTCGCCCAGAACTGGAGTTCAGAGCACACGGGAGCTTGTATCTCCCTCCCGATTAAAAGAGCAGCACATCCAGGTGCCAGCACTTTCCACACCTCTTACCAGTCTCAGTGTGTGTTCTTCACCTCTCTAGTTGTGGAACTTCCACTCAGCCAGCTTTCCTGTGGTTCTGGGTGGTGGTTGCTCTGCCTTTTATTTTATTTAATTAATTAATTTATTTTTTTTAAGATATCTTTATTGATTTCAGAGAGGAAGGGAGAGGGAGAGAGAGATAGAAACATCAATGATGAGAGAGAACCATTGACTGGCTGCCTCCTGCACATCCCCTACAAACCTAGGCATGTGCCCTTGACTGGAATCGAACCTGGGACCCTTCAGTCCACAGGCTGAAGCTCTAGCCACTGAGTCAAACCAGCTAGGGCTGCTCTGCCTTTTAGTTGTAATTTTGATGTGGTTGTGAGAGGCAGCAAGTATAGGTGTTTACCTATGCCGCCATCTTGGTTTGCTCCCACATATTTGACTTTTAAACTTCAAGATGGTATTAGTAATAGAAAAGTGAGTTTTAAAAACTAATAATAAGCCCTGGCTGGCAGGCTCAGTGGTTAGTGTGCCAGGTGTGCACTTGTCCCCTCCCTTTCCCCCCCGCCACACACACACACTGTAGGGTTGCTGGGTTCAATTCCCAGCCAAGAGCAGGTACCTGGGGTTCCAGGTTCCATCCCCACCCAGATGGGGGCACCTGCAGGAGGCAACCAATCTATGTGTCTCTCTCTCACATGATGTTTCTCTTCCCCCTCCCTCCCTTCTCTCTCTAAAAGTCAATGAGAAAAATATCTTTGGGTGAGTATTAACATACAAACAAAATACCCAAAGCAAACAAACTTTGGACTAAAATATATAAATGTTGGTGCTGGATTTTATTATCTGTGATTGTTCTATGCTTAATAGGGATCAGAAAACTGTCAACTTCGGTTGCTAATTTTATAACATATAATGTGAACAAATTTTTAAAGTCTTCACTTTTATTTTTTTCTAGGTTTATAACAATAAAATGAAGACCATAATAAAACAGCCTCGTACTTAGTTCATCATTTCTTACCTTGTAAGTATTAACTCAGCCCCCCTACCATTGCTATAAAAAAGTTACTGTTTGATATCATTTTTTGCTTTATTTCTGATTTTTTATCATCCTAGAATGATAACTTACTAACATCCCCTTACCCTCTACACATTGAAGGTTGGTGTTTTCTTGTGTTGTTGTTGTTCTTTTAATATATTTTTATTTTTTTAAATACATTTTTATTTATTTCAGAGAGAGGAAGGGAAAGAGAGATAGAAACATCAGTGATGAGAGAGAATCATCAATTGGCTGCCTCTTGCATGACCCCTACTGGGGATCGAGCCCCCAACCCAGACATGTGCCCTGTCCAAGAATTGAACTGAGACCTCCTGGTTCAAGGGTCGATGATCAACCACTGAGCCATACTGGCTGGGCAAAGTTTGGTGTTTATTTAATCCATTCTAGAGCAAGAATAATGCCATTGCCGTAGGTAATTTTTCTATTTAGGAAATTATTTTACAGCTAGGCCCTAGCATCTCTTACTCTGAGAATCACAATTATACACCCTTTTCCTTCAAAGGAATTTACATATAAGTATGGTCTTTTCTTACCATCATTATTCAGGTTCCTTGACAGTTGTTTTATGGTTTTATAAATTGGAAGTATTCTCTCCATTTAAGAAATTGTTTTATTATTATTATTATTTTTACATTTCCCTAGGTTACACTTCATACTTCTTTGTGAAGTGCTTAAGATTTAGCTGTTAAACTTTAGGAGGTGGAAAAAACAGGAAGACAATCCCTTTTCCTTCCTTTTATATATACACATGCACACCTCTTTTCTTAGAATAAGAAAGATTTTTACCCTGATTCATTTAACTTTTGAGAAACAAGTAAATTCTAAGGGAATAATTCTAACACAGCTAAAATTAATATTATACCGTTAGAAAAACTCTCAAATCCAGGAAATACTTATTTCCCTAAAAGTATTTGAGATTCTCTACCAAAAAGATTAATTTCCATATATTTCTTGAGCTAATTCTATATCTCTAAATGAACGTAATGTGCAGCTGTTTCTGTTCTTGATGTTGAAGGATGGCCCTGTTTAAACGAAAACTAATATTTGAGATGCTTTTCTTACATTATCTCTTACCATTGCATTAGTGACCCAGTAAATAATGTCTATGTGCTGAAGAGTGACCTTATTATGATCACTAGAGGCCCGGTGCATGAAATTTGTGCACGGGGGTGGGGGGGGGAGGGGTGTCCCTCAGCCCAGCCTGCACTCTCTCTAATCTGGGATCCCTCTCACAATCCAGGACTGCTGGCTCCCAAATGCTCGCCTGCCTGCCTTCCTGATTGCCACTAACTGCTTCTGCCTGCCAGCCTGATTACCCCCTAACCACTCCCCTGCCAGCCTGATTGATGCCCAACTGCTCCCCTGCCAGCCTGTTTGCCCCTAACTGCCCTCCCCTGCAGGCCTGGTCACCCCTAACTGCCCTCCCCTGCATGCCTGGTCCCCCCCAACTGCTCTCCCCTGCAGGCCCAGTCGCCCCCATCTTCCCTCCTCTGCCAGCCTGGTCACCCCTAACTGCCCTCCCCTGCAGGCTTGCTCACCCCCAACTGCCCTCCCTTGCAGGCCTGGTCCCTCCCAGCTGCCCTCCCCTGCTGGCCATCTTGTGGCAGCCATCTTATGTCCACATGGGGGCAGCCATCTTTGACCACATGGGGGCAGCCATCTTGTGTGTTGGAGTGATGGTCAGTTTGCATATTACTCTTTTATTAGATAGGATAGAGGCCTGCTGCACGAGGGGGCCAGCTGGTTTGCCCTGAAGGGTGTCCCGGATCAGGGTGGGGGTTCCCTTGGGGCGTGCGGCGGCCTGGACGAGGGGCCTGTGGTGGTTTGCAGGCCAGCCATGCCCCCCAGTGACCCAAGCAGAGGCCCTAGTACCTGGGATTTATTTATCTTATATAATTGAAACTTTGTAGCCTGGAGCGGAGCCAAGCCTCTTGCTTGCTCTGTGGCCGCAGCCATTTTTGTTGGGATTTATGTATCTTCTATAATTGAAACTTTGTAGCCTTAAGCAGAAGCCAAGGCAGGCCAGGGCTGCGGGAGCTTGGCTTCCTCCATCGCTGGGGGCAACCCAAACCTCCTGCTCTCTCCAGCTCCGTGGCTGCTGCCATTTTTGTTGGGATTTATTTATCTTCTATAATTGAAACTTTGTAGCCTTGAGTGGAGGCCTGGGCCCACCAGGGTGTGCAGAAAGCTTGGCTTCCTCCATTGCCAGGGAAACCCAAGCCTTCTGCTCGCTCAGTGGCTGCAGCCATCTTGGTTGGGTTAATTTCCATACTCGCTCCTGATTGGCTGGTGGGCGTGGCTTGTGGGTGTAGCAGAGTGATGGTTAATTTATATATTACCCTTTTATTAGATAGGATTATTAGATAGGATAGGTGGTCATCCACTGAATTTTATAAGTAGTTTTTAGGGTACAAATCAATTAAATATTAAAATTTTTAATAATGAGCTAGTTTGAAGAGTAGTAGCAAAATGTCACAGGTCACTTCTTTTTAAAAATTTTTCCCTCAATATTTTTGTCTTTGAAAAACTAGAATGGAAACATTTGCAAATCCCCAAAGAATCCTATATAATCCAGGCTTGGGTTTTTTAATTGGTCCCTTGGAAGCCAGCTCAGCTTTTCTTCAAGTAAAGTCTCAGAAAAAGAAGTCTTTTCAATTTGTATTGCACTTACTGTAGACTGAGGGCAGTCTACTCTTCAAAAAGAAATGGGTATCATTTAACTTTTAACAAATTTTTAAGCACACATAACATCACGTTGTTAACCTCATTTCACCTCCTTTATAAATTTCTAAGCAGTTTTTCTTGGATACTCTGCAGTATCTTTTAAACATAGGTCATTTGCAATATTTTATAGTTGGAATTCTTTCTGTGGTTTGTTCTAGGTCAGTGGTCGGCAAACTCATTAGTCAACAGAGCGGCACAGTTTGCCGACCACTGTTCTAGGTAATATGCCTGGAGTTCCCTTTAAGGTACTAAAATGGTAATGTTTCCAATTAAACGATACCCAGGAAAATAGCACATAGTGACAGTAGTCAGTGATTCTGTATGATTGTGTATATGCCTCTTTTCTTATTTATTTATTGAACATAACAGGAAAAGTAAAACTGACAGCCTAGGCAAAAAGTGTGATTGCTTACTTTTGGACATATATTTATTTCAATTCTGCATTCAATTTATTCCTGTTTTCACATGGAAATAACTTTGAAGACTCAAATATTTCTGACAAATTAGTAACAAAGGGCAAGACTGCATTGAGTAGTCTATTGATGTTACCTATTTTATTTATGCTTAGAACATGAAATCCCTACTATACTAGAGTTCATTACATTTGTATGTTTATTTCCTATTTAAATCAAGACCTGTGCTATTAAATTTTGCCTTGTTTTCATTTTCCTGATGTTTACAACACAAGGTTTAGCGATAAACAGATTCATACTCATGCATTCTCTCCTTTGTCACCTGAGAGATATAAGCATGAAAGGATTGTGGAGTCGAGAAACAAAGTTTCATTCAACAACCGAGACATTTTCCCCCATAAACAACTTGGTTGAGAACCAAATTCTTTGAGGTGGGAGATGTTTAAGAACCGAGGTTTGGCTATATTTATTAGTTCTTATCAACTTTTTATGTATTGTATTTCTTGGCTGACATCATGGTATATATATATATTTTTTTAATGTATTTTATTGATTTTCTACAGAGAGGAAGGGAGAGGGATAGAGAGCTAGAAACATCGATGAGAGAGAAACATCGATCAGCTGCCTCCTGCACACCTCCCACTGGGGATGTTCCCGCAACCAAGGTACATGCCCTTGACTGGAATCGAACCTGGGACCTTTCAATCCACAGGCCGACGCTCTATCCACTGAGCCAAACCAGTTAGGGCCATCATGGTATATTTTTAATTGATTCATATCTAGAGTAAAATCATCAAAAATTTAATACCCCAAAAATATGAATGTTTAGCTTCTAAGTAGTTTAATTTTGTATATAATGAAACTATTATTAGAAAATCTAATAATATCATGATAACATAGTTTGGGGACTTATATATAAATATCCTGACTTTTCTGGGATGAATTATCTAAATTGAAATCCACTTCACAATTTCCAAATAATCATTTGTTCATTAATTTCTCCATCAGAAAAAAAAAAATCAAGGGAATATAAAAACAATACAACTGAAATGCAAAAACTAGGTTTTTTGGATTATAAAACAAGCTTTTTGGATTATAGCTAAATATTATTTCATTGCACGCCTCATCACCACACTGAATTTTAAATGTATCTTCTGTAGTTAATATCTTTTTGTACTTAATCACTTGTATCTAAAAGACAAGTAGAAAAAAAAAAGCGAAACACATTTTAATCTGTTACCTGTGAGTTTTATATATTTGGACATTTCATAAAACTCTCAATTTCTTAATAGGATAATGAAAAAATTACCATATTCAGTGAAATTGCCATGCTGTTTGCTTTGACCCCCATAATTTAGGCTTTGCTTTGAAGATATTAAAGAGTGGCTAATTTAAAATGTTCTTCAAGTATAATAATACAGGGTAGGGCCCTGGACATTGTGGCTTAGTGGTTAGAGGGTTGACCCGTGCTCCGAAGGGTCGATTCCCAGTCAAAGGCATGTTCCTGGGTTGCAGGATCGATCCCCAGCCCAGGTTGGAGTGCCTTCTGCCTGCGGGAGGCAAACAGTTGATGTGTCTCTCTCTAGTCCCTCTTTCCCTTCCTCTACTCCCTCCCTCCTTTCCACTATCTAAAAATTAAGGGGAAAAATAACCGGTGAGGATTAACAAAGAAAAAGAATAATAATACAGGGTGGAGCAAAAGTAGGTTTACAGTTGTTCATATGGAAAATAATACAATAATTAATAAATAATACAAGAATAAATGGTTTTGCATACTCACAACTGTAAACCTACTTTTGTCCTACCCTATATATCATTACTTAAGTAGTATTCCACTGTCCTGAGCAAGGATAGTCATTCTGCAGCCCAGAGGTTATATATAGCCAGCTCCAGAGGTTTATCTGCAGAATTTAAAGCATACTTGAAGAAAGTAATTACTATTATAAAATGTATTGATACCAGGTTAAAAGTAAAATTAAGATATTTGATAAATCTAAAGTAATGTAGTGAGACATAAGGATAGCGAAATAACAAAGGAACAGAAATATTTTTATGCCATGTAAAGAGATACTCCTTCTCTATCTAGCTGGAATTGCTCCACTGGAATCTTTCACTTTATTAATAATTTAAATCAAGAATTTTCACGTTTGATTAAAATAAATCAAGAATTTCTGTATTTTATGAAAATATCTTTATCACGCTTTCAAATAGTAGTTATTTTTAATTATCTCAGATAGTTAAAAGTAGAAATAAAAATAGGGGGGAAAATCCTCCTCCTCATGAGGGTGATTATTAAAACATCGGTAATAAAACTACAATATGTATTGTCACAGAAAGCAATAACCTTTGCCTTGGCCAATGTGGCTCAGTTGGTTACATCATCCTCCCATGCACCAAAGGGTCTCCAGTTCAATTCCTGGTCAGGGAGACAACCAATTGATGTTTCCCTCCCTCTCTTGTCCCTCCCTCAGTTCATCCTTCCCTCCATCCCTTTCCCTCCTTCTCCTCTTCCTCTTTCTCCCTCCCTAGGTAGTTAGTATTTAGTGGTTATAGTTTTAGTTGCTGTGGATAAAAAGGTTCTAGAGAATGGAGGGTGGCAATGATTGCACAACAATGTGAATGGTCTTAATGCCATAGAACTTTAAAATGGAAACATTTATGTTAGATATATTTAACTGCATTTTAAATAAAATAAATGACATTCTTAATGTGAATTATTTTAAAAGGTTTTAAAAACTGATTGCATTTTACAGTATTCACATTTCAAGTATGGTATACTTGGCTTAGTTTAAAATATATACTAGTAGACTTAGCAAAAAGGAAGTATTGGAATTGAAATGACTCATTTTTCTTGATTTTGAAATAATCATTCATTTGACTTTGTAATAATTATTTAATGTATACATCTACTGTGCAGCAGGCTCAAAGAACAATATATAATCTTGAATAGTTATTTCATGATTTTTGTTTCAATCTAAATGATTTTAAATTTTTTTGGAAGGGATTTTGTCTGGTATATTAGTGTACCAATTAGTGTAACAACTGGGACAGTGCCTAGCTCATAGTAGGTATTCAATAAAGTATCAAATAAAAAATATATATTTATAAGGTATGTATATTTGAAAATTGTCATGCTTACATTTTTGTCTGAAAGGGTGTGCTTTTTGTCTGGAAAGTGGGTTTGAGGTGAGAGGGTAACTGAAGGTCAGTTTCTTAGTGTAATTGGTAAATACAAATAAGTATTATGTACTTTCATGTTACTGCAAACAGATTTATTTTGGCTACATATTAAAAATTGTGTGGAAAAGTAAGACACTAATAGAGTAGAATAAGATGTGAAAAACAGGTTGCTCAGATAGATTAGCTACATACGTTTTTTAATAATAGTGAAAATATTCACAAGAAAATTAATATGGACTATATGACAGTTGTGCTTTTTCTAAACAATTAGATATTAGGAGGAATGGACAAATTTCAGTGCACATCTCCTTATTCTGTAAAAGTTTTGTAGCTTTAGCAAAGCTATTTTAATGGTGAGAAAACGGGGGTAAAAAAGGTTATCAAGATTTGAGCTAGAGGCCTGGTAGTTTTATCTTTTAGAAGAGGGTTGGGGATCGTCCAGTCCATAGGCTATATAAAGCCCCCAAAATCATTTGATCTGGCCTTGTCAAAGCATTAGGGGTGAGTTAATTATATGTTTGACAAAATATAGCAGGCTAATTTTTAAGTTGACAATTTTTCGTGGCCCAATAATGATGTTATAAATATCCAAATAGCCCTTGGCAGAAAAGAGGGTTCCCCTCCCCTGTGACAGAAATATGTAATTTAATTCCCAAAGTTGAATAAGTGGAAAATGTTTAGGAGAATATTTTCTTGCCTGGTGAAGAGTGGAGACAGGTAAGGGGTAGAAAGATAAAGAGCGACAGGATGCCTGTTTTTATTTCTCATCTCTGGGTACAAAGTTAACTTATCTTTCCAAGGCTTCATATTCTAGAATTACTTCTTATATAAAATGATATCCAACTTTGACAGACTATTGTAGTAGAGAGATAAATGTTGAGGGTAAAACATTTGGGTTTTTAAACATAAATTATTTAAGAAAATTGATTTGCTTGGGGTCTTTTTACTTAGTATTCAATATTTCATGTGACTTCATGTTGCCAGCTTTAGTTTATTGAAACTGAGCTCTTGCATGTCATTTTTTATTTTTCTCTTGATATGAAGTCTTACCTACTTAATGAAGATGTCTTATGAAAAGTGTACTTCGAGGAATGAAATGCTGTTTATAATTTATGCTGTTACTAAGGTAAAGACCAAATTTTATTAATTTACTTTTTATAAAATGAAAAAATAACTTTATTTAATACATTCAAAAATTTGATTAAATATTTAACTGTATTAACTTATTAAGGTGACATGGAAAAATGCTTTTCTTTTCCTCACATTATGCATTTTAAATGTGTTCCTAACTATAGAAAGTGCTTGGCACATAGTTGGCTTTCCTTAAATTTTTGATGTAGAAATAAATTATTATGCTACTTAAAAGCTTCTAAGAAACTAATTATGCAATCTTTAAACATGTATTTTTTTAATGGTTTTATTCTCTTTTTTTCCCTAAAAGAATAAATACTTTTGTATCTTTAGGTTCTAATGTGAGTTTAAAAAATAAAACCTTGGAGTAAAGTAGCAGCACATAATGGTTTGTGGGTTTTGAAAAGGTGCAGGCCATATTGTGCTGCCTCAAAAATACAAGGATCTGATCTTCTGAAGAAAATGTATTTCTTTTAACTCTTCATAACTCATGATAGTGATGTCAACAGTGCCTTAGCAGCACGTAAATATTGGCGTTAAGATTCTAAATTATCTCCAGTATTAACTGTGCTGCTTAAGTAAGGTTGACCATATTCTACAGTCATATTTTAACATATATTAATATTACTAATGAACTTCGTTTTATTGACAGTGTATTTTCAGTGTTATTAATAATCTTGTTATGTTTATGATTCTATAATCTATAAAAATAAGTACTAACTTTTCAGATGTATTATGTATGTGTAATTGCAATTTAATGTGTTGAATGCCATCAAGAGTTTATTGAAAGAGCTTATACATCAAATAAATATTTCTTAATGCACATTTATATTCAGTGTAAATATACAGATTTTTACTTATGATTAAACAAATATTCGTTTTCCCTTTGTTTCTCTAGTAAAATGAAATTACTTGAAAGATACTTACCTCACAGTTAAATGGACATTATAACATATACATTTTGGAAAGAACTTAGAAGACTATTTAATAATGTTTCTAAGTATTTCCTTATAAGGGAAGGGGAAAAATAATGAAATGTGAATTAAATTCCTGAAATTCTGAGTCTCAAAATGCACTTATCATAATTTTCAAGGTAGGAAAAATCTTACAGATGATCAACCTATTCCTGGGATCACTTGGGAAACAACAACTCAAATTAAGTAATTTGCTATATATGACAGATTAGAATCTTAATCCTATGTCTGACTTTATGTTCTCATATTTTTTCCTGTTCTTATTAAAATGTTATTTTTTAATAGCAGAAGATTTTTGTTTAACAAGTCAAAAACAAACATCTTGCCCTGGCTGGTGTTTTCAGTGGTTAGAGCGTCGGCCATCTCAATGAGGTTTCAATTCCCAGTCAAGGGCACTGAACCTGGGATACAGTTGGCTCCTGGCCCTCAGTCAGGACATGCAAGTGGCAACCAGTCAATGTGTCTCTCTCACATTGATGTTTTTTCTCTATTTCTCTCTCCCTCTCTCCCAGTCTCTCTCTGAAAAAGCAATGGAAAAAATATCCTCGTCTGAGGATTAACAAAAAGCAAACTATATATATGTGTGTGTGTGTGTATGTGTGTGTATGTGTGTATATATATGTATGTATAAATATATATATGAAGGCCTTGTTTGCTTTTTATATCCCAAAATTTAACTTCATAGTAAAACCAAAAATTAATTTTATAGATGCAAACACAGTAAAAATTTTAAATTAAAATTTAAAGGAATATGTTTTCTTTACCTTTTATTTTTTATTTGTTGGAGTTTTAAGTCATTCAACTAAAAGTTGATGTTCAGGATGAGACAAGTATGTTTGTGTAGTGTGCCATACTTCTGGTTTTATTTCCTGCCAGGAATATCTTACCCTTTTCCATATAACCAAGCAGAAAATATACAAAATAAAAGAAGTTCTTAGTCTATAATTTCCAATTTTAATTGTCAATTTTGGAAGCCCTGAAAGTATATTAGATGTAATTTAAGGAATTGTATTCAAGTATCTTTTGTTTAAATTCTAATTTGAAGGTAAAGAAATATTATATAAGACATTTTTTTAGAACAACCTCACTTTTTTCCAGCAATTTTTTTGTCTCAAAATAAGGAAGCAATACACCATATTGTTAGAATTAAATGCCAGCTTCACATTGAAATAATATTGCCTGGTGCTTTCATAAATCATTCATCCAGCTCTTAACCTGTTTCCTTTACTTCATTTCAACCATTTTATGAAAGACTGTACAAATATATGATAGTTTTTGGTTTCACTAAAAATATTCCAGCGTCTAACAGGGGTCCTCAAACTGCGGCCCACGGGCCACATGCAGCCCGCCGAGTGCCGCTGCCTGTCCTGCTTAGCAGCCGACTCGTCCCGGGCCCGCAGTGCGCGTAGGAATTTGTTCATAGTTTTTTTTTTTAAACTATAGTCCGGCCCTCCAACGGTCTGAGGGACAGTGAACTGGCCCCCTGTTTAAAAAGTTTGAGGACCCCTGGTCTAACACATAGATGCTTAGAAATAGTTACTGAATGAATTACATAGTTTGTCTAAAATTTTCCAGAACACCCCAGGAGTTAGATTTCTTTTTTTGCTTTCTTTTTGTTTTTCTAAATGAATTTGAAGTCAAATGTTACAAAATTATATTTAGTCTAATCTGCCTTCTAAATGACAGAGAAAACTTGGATTTTACATTTACTAGGTGAATATTTATATCTAGGTGCTGCAGGTGTGAAGAAGGTCCATTTGGGACTATTATAGCTAAAAGAAAACTTTCTTGTTTTAATCCTGAGAGTAGATTTTTAAAAATTTGAAATATTGGGAGAGTAAGACAATATTGCATTGAAATTTATTGTAGCTATGCAGTTCCTTTCCAGTCTTTTATCATAGAAGAGGAAATAGCCTGTCAGTACCTGATGAAACAGATAACTCAACAGGACTGGAAGGTTTTTTTTATAAAAGTTAATATAATTCCATCTTTGTGTAATTTTGAAACACAAAGAACAAATAGTAAAATAAAATGTTAATCTTAATTTGGCTATTGATTTTGCAAGGAAGAAATAGTTACATATAGGTGTATATATTTTTCATTTTTCCCATCTTCTTTGGGAAAAAAAATCCTAATCTTTTTTATTCAGGTTTTTTTTTTTTTTAAGTGATTGCCAAATAATTCCAGTTTTGATCATCTTAAATCTGTTATTTGGAGTATAGATTGAGTTTGGTGCTAACTCAGAGTACTGCAGGCAAATATCCAGGTGACAAGAAGAGGAATATTTTATTCAACAATTCAGTTTGCATCCTATAATCAAATGCAAATCTCTTAAGATAACACATGTTGATATATGATAGATTTGAAAATGGCCATAGACTAAATTTCATATTTAAGTTGATTTTCTTCATTTATATATTCTTTGGTTGTTACAGAATTATAGGTGTTTTAAGCAACTAAGCATTATTACTGATACTAGCCAATCTTAGGCATAATTGGATTAGTAAGATTATACTTTCATAATCATAAACTGTGATCTCTAAAGTAATATATATATGTATTTAGAAGTTGACATTCTAATTCAATTTTTTTTTCCTTTTGCAGGTGGATATTACTATCCCTTATTTATGGAAAAAGTTTTATTCTAAGTGTTGTTTCTCATTGAGTATTAACAAAAGGGAGACAAATTAATGTCCTAAACTTTTGAGATATATTTGGTTCTAGTAAGTGTTTAGACATATTACTTTGTATATCTGGGAAAATAAATAAGAGACCTTCATCAGTACATTTCCAGCTTTAAAAAAATCTTATTTTCTTAACTTTTATCAAGGGAATTTTACAGTTTAGAATAAAACAGTTTCTGTTTAACTTGAGCCCCTTTAATGAAGAATTAATTCCTCCACCAGAAATTTAAGAGTTTATGTTCTTACCATGTTTATTTATAAAATATAACTCATGAATTTCTGATGTCTTTTTTTTTTTTTTTTTTTTTTTTAGGCTATATGCTATGAAGAAAATGTGGCAAATAAATAAGTTTAAACCTTTTCTGTTAAATTTCTGTGCAAGGTGACAAGTTAGTTGCTGTTTTTTGTCTTAATTATACTGAAATTAAATTCATTCATAATTTCTATTTGGGTCTATTTCTTGATTATTAACACATGCAACATGAGTAATTAACTTAGATTAGCATATTAATGAACACAGCTCCCCTTAATTCTCTGGGATTTTGAATAATCTGATAGTTATTATTTTCATATGATTGGACTTTTATGTTTTGAAAAAAAAATGTAAACTACCTGTAGAATCTTGTCGTTATTTTATTTATCTTACGCTATGGGGTTAGATTTTGTTTGAGAAATTGTGTTGAGGAAAAAAAAAATTTTAAGCCACTTTTACACTATAAATGTTCCTCAATTTAATTAACTTGTTATTAAAGGTATTCTATATATCTTTGTTTTATAACTTAACCACTTAGCATGGATTATTCTATTAAAGAATATCTTCAGAAAGTGGTTGAAATTTTAAATCACCCCAGAGATTGTTTCCTTCTGGATCTCATTATTTTATAATCTTTGGGAATGCTTTTATATATGGAAGTAACGTTTTAAGAATATAAGTTCTTATGGTACTACTAAAACTTTTTTGTCTGGACTTAATTCAATGATAAATAGTAAACTATAAAGTAACTTTTTTTGTTTCCATGGGAACAGTTTAAAATATTTTAGCCTGATGCAATGAAGGTAGAATATTTGTTGTTTGGTAGTATACATCGAGAAAGTTTAAGTACATCACTTCTTAAGAGAATTTGTAAGTTTTAACGTAGTCTATACAGATTTTTATATTTGTTTGTGTTTTCTGGCAGTGTAAAAATGCTAATGTTGGACAAGGAACATTCAAAATAGATTTGAGCCCTTAACTGGTTTGGCTCAGTGGATAGAGCGTCAGCTTGCAGACTGAAGGGTCCCAGGTTCGATTCCGATCAAGGGCATGTACCTTGGTTGCAGACACATCCCCAGTAGGGGGTGTGCAGGAGGCAGCTGATTGATGTTTCTCTCTCATCGATGTTTCTAACTCTCTATCCCTCTCCCTTCCTCTCTGTAAAAAATCAGTAAAATATATATATATTTTTTTTAAATAGATTTGAAACATTTATATATAGAAAGTAAGGTACAAATTTACTTACATTATATAGGTACTGAGGATCAGCACTGAACAAAACATAAATTCCAACCTTCATGGAGCTTGCAATCTTGGGAGTGAGGTGTGGGTAACAGAATAGACAAAGTTAATAGGTACCATAGTGGCATGTCAGATGGTGATAAATTCTATGGGGAAAAAGAAATCAAGGGCTGTGGGAGAGCTGGCATAAAGTTGTTTGGAAGGCAGGAGAGGCATATTTTTAAATAGATAATGAGAAAATGCTTCACAGAGATGACATTTGAACAAAGACAAACCATAAGGGAGCACACCATTAGGTATCTGGGAGAAAAGGCTTTCTGGTAGATGACATAGCAACTACAAAGACATTTCTGGTATAGCAAGGAGGTCTGGGAGGCTATGATCAATTATACAAGAGGGAGAGTCGTAGCTCATAGGATCAAAGACTTTATAGGGGGCAAATGTTATGACTACTTAAGCTTTTTAGCTTAATCTACAGATTTAATTTTTCATTCAGTTGGTTTCCTCTAAGCCTGTTTGACTTTTGTAAATAGAACGTAATAGTTTTATGAATCAGACTCAAGGTTAATAACCTCCATTTGAGACCATTTAGAGTATAAAAAGTGTTTGGTTGGTTAATAGATATATGTGTGATGATCAGGTTTTTGCAAATTGTGTTTTGATGACTCTGAAATTGTTTTCCACTTGACCAGTTTAGTCAAAGCTAATGGCTCCAAGGAACACACTGAACTTGTTCATGTTTGTCATTTACCCAAACATTGTCTGACATCATTCTTAGAATTGCTGCCATAGTTAAGTACTTCGTTATTTCTTGCTTACTCTTATTTTGCAGCATTTTAGCTGAGGAATTCTTTGCCTGTAATTGTTTCATCATCTGCTACAGTATATCCCATTGATTTAACCTTCCTAAAACACTGCTTTTTATTGTATGAAATCAGAATTTTTTAGCTTGTACCTCATGATCTTGCCCCAACCTTTTCTAAAGTTTTTTCATATTTCTTCAAGTGAACTAGTCCTGATACATGCATTTTTCTATCTCTTTGCTTTCCAATAATCTGTGTGCTATTTCCTGACTTTAATAGTCTGGCATTATTCCTTCTGATGGTATGAACAGTTTATATACCTAGTTCTTAACCTTGTTCTCTGACTTAACACACCTGAGGAACATAATAATACCTTTATCATTAATTGCACCTCATTTATTCATACATATTAACCTTTAAAATGTATTAGCAATATGAACAAAAATTTTAAGAAACAAAACGAAGAAAAAGCAGGTTGACTAAAATATCCAGAACTTCAAAACATCAGCCTAAATATTAGGTCCCAAAGTTTAGATACTAGTTTTATGCTGACAAGTGGTATAGTTGATTATTTTCTGTTATATGAAAAACTATATATTAATCACATAAAAGTGTAGAATAGCCATAATATATTTTTAGGATTTTAGCACATTAAATGAATAATTATTTCCCTTTTCTAATATTATAAAAACAGTTAATAAATGTACTCTTTTAAGAAGTAGTCCATGTATTTATTATAATGTTTATAATACTAAAAGATTGAAAGAGTTATTTTTAAGTGTCTAACAATTAAAAGCTGATTAAATAACATGTTGAATGGCATACTGTCTGAATAATTCTGGCAAAGAGGTTTCAGGGAAGGTTCTCATTGGCTTGTTTCTAGGATATGTCCATTCCTAAACCAATCACCATGGTCGAGGGGGGTGGGGTGGAATATAAATGGAGTACTCTGGCTGGTCTAAATCGCACCTACCTAGTGGTGGGGATGGTCAGGCCTGCTCAAACCACATAGAATAAGTTCTTGGAATAGAGGAGAGAACAGGCTAGAGAGCAAAAAATAACAATATATTGTGACAAGTGGTACTATTCAAACTTATTAATATAATGTAGTTATATTAATGAGCTAGAAGTTGTTCATGATTAAGTGAAAAGGTTACCAAATAGTACAAATGAACTAATTAGAATACATTTGCTAAACTTACTATTACTGGTTTACAATAGTAAGTGTGAGATCAATCTTATTAGCATTGGGGGAGGGGAGGTGCCATAAATAAGAATGTATGATAATGAATGGGGGAAAGTTTGTTTTTTCTTTTTTTAAATATATTTTTAATTGATTTCAGAGAGGGAGAGAGAGATAGAAACATCAATGATGAGACAGAGTCTTTGATCAGCTGCTTCCTGCACACCCCACACTGGGGATCAAGCTCCCAACCCTGCCATCTGCCCTGTCCAGGAATCGAACTGTTACCTCCTGGTTCATAGGTCAACACTCAACTGCTGAGCCAGGCCAGCTGAGCAGAATGAGAAATCCTTGAAAAATAAATAAATAATTTGAAGCAGCCTTACCACCATGGAAATCTGTAATAGAAATCCTACTGGGTTTGGGAACTGTTCAATTGATAATGAAGGATACTATCATGGGAAGAACTTGAATAGATAATTTCAAAAATTAAGTCATTTCAAAAATAAGATCATCTACCTAATAAAAGAGTAACATGCTAATTGACCGTACCTTCGTGATGCCCACCAGCCAATCAGGAGTGAGTATGCAAATTAAGCCAACAAAGATGGGTTAATTTGTATACACAGGCACCGAGTGGCTGGGGGCAGGGCAGGATGCTTGCATCACCATGGCTACTATGCAGGCTATCCGTGCCACTCCAGGCCTCTGGGCAGCATGGGAAGGCAGAAAGGCAGCTCTGGCCAGAGCGAAGGCGGTGCTGGCAGCCAGGGGAAGGAAGGCCCATTCTTGCACGAATCTTCGTGCATCGGGCCTCTAGTTTTAAAATAAGCTTCAGGGGAGCAATCTACTCTTGTCAAATGAGTGCTAAAAAAGGAATTCTTGAAGCCCTAGCTGGCTTGGCTCAGTGGATAGAGCTTTGGCCTGTAGACTTAAGGGTTCCAGGCTCAATTTTAGTCAAGGGCATGTACCTTAGTTGCAAGCTCTGGCAACCAATCCATGTGTCTCTCACATCGATGTTTCTCTCTCTCTGTCTCTCCTCCTCCCACTCTCTAAATATCAATGGAAAAACATCCTTGGGTGAGGATTAACAACAACAAAAATAATTCTTGAATTTGTTGAGAGGTTTTTCTGTCATTTTCCCACTCTTCCAGTCCCAGACCTCAAAAGGTAAGTATAAGAAATGGAGTATAGCCCTAACCAGTTTGGCTCAGTGGATAGAGCGTTGGCCTGCGGACTGAAGGGTCCCAGGTTTGATTCCGGTCAGGGGCATGTACCTGGGTTGCAGGCACATACCCAGTACGGGGCGTGCAGGAGGCAGCTGATCGATGTCTCTCATCGATGTTTCTAACTCTCCCTCTCTCTTCCTCTCTGTAAAAAATCAATAAAAATATTAAAAAAAAATGGAGTATATAAATCTATTTTAATTTTGAAACTATATTAACAAACTAAAGGAAAATCTGACTTATAGTGTATTTAATAGCACAACAAAACTGATTTTCAAATCTAAAAATTAAGTGTTTTTTATGTTTAAAAAGTTTGAATTTTTCCTATCATAAAAGTAATACATGAACATATAGAAACGTCAGAAAGAGCAAAAAATTTTATTTAAAAATCACAGTTTTACCCCCCAATGGCAACTACTACTATTTGGCTTTATTCCCCTCTAGTTACATAGTTGTATTAGCAATTTTTTTTTTTTCTTAACCTGATTCATAAGGGACTAAAGGGAGCATCTCCCTCTCAAGATATGCTCTGGCCCAGAAAACTTTTCTTTACATTTGTCTAAAATATACCTGAAAAATACCATGAATTGTAGAATTTGTTCCATAATATGTAAATACATAAACTTGCTCAAGATGTTTTAGTAAACTTGAGCATATGAGATGTTTTATCCTGTGGCTTCCTCTGCCACACTTGCTTATCATCCCCACAGGTACCTTCCCATAGTGTAAGAAGCATTCTGATGCAAGGGAAATCATTGAAGGTTTTTTAAACAGGAGAGTAAGAAAAATACTCAAGATTTGCTCAGAGAGAAATCCAAGATCAATATGAGTTTGTTTCTTTTGTACCCCAATCATCACACCAAATTTATCAAAAAGCTGAGCTGTTTGGAAAGGGTGGAATTTACATTTGATAATCAAAAAACCTTTAAGAATAGTTATGGACATTTCAGTTTGAACATGTGGCTATGGTTTAAAAAATGTAACCAATACACATGAATTCAGAGTCTATGACCTGTCTGTTACAGTGCCCCATTTAGAATGTAAGCAAAAATGGTATGTCTCAACCTATTTTTCTCATGTGCTAATATTTTATAATTTAAAACTCTTAAGAACTAGGAGTTTAATTTGGAAAGGCAGGTTTAGAATCTGAAAACTTGGTCTGGCCAGTGTGGTTCAGTGGTTGGGTGTCGACCCATGAACCAACAGGTCCCAGCTCAATTCCCTCATTGTGGACTCTATCCCCAGTGGGAGGTATGCAGGCGGCAGCCAATCAATGTCTCTCTCTCATCGATGTTTCTATTCTCCCTAAAATCAATAAAAGCTTATTTTTAGAATATGAAAACTTGGCTAATAGAATAAAGAAACTATATTATTTGGGGATCTAAAAATCGGAGGGGAGTGGTGTTTGTCATCAAAACAGGCCTATGATACAGATTTCAAGTCAGGCCCTGTTATGCCATTTTTGTCAGCATTTTAATGAGTATTGTATCCTTTGGAAAAATAGGAAAATACCCGAATAGGGATTATGGACCAAATAAGTCCATAATAGTTATTGTACCATTTTGAATAGGTGATTCTTAGATGAGTTTATGTCTAAAACTTCAGGAATTTGGAGCTTTGAAAATGGGTGACTTCTTTTTTCTACATACTTTTACTCTTCAGGAAGAATTTGTGGTGATTTTATATTACTTACTAGAGACCTGGTGCATGATTTTCATGCATGGGTAGGGTCCCTAGGCCTGGTCAGCAATCAGGGCTGATTTGGGGGGCGGGGGCCCACTGGCACCTGCGTTGGCCGGCCTGGCGCCACCTGCTTGCTGGCCTCACCCCCTGCCACCACTGCTGGTCGCCTCCCTCTGCGGGTTGACCAGCAGGGTGATTGGGGGGCCCCCTGCTCACACCCACCTTGGCTGGTATAGTGCTGCTGGCTGGGGGCAGCTCCTGCATTGAGCGTCTGCCCCCTGGTGGTCAGTGCTCATCATAGTGACCGGTCATTCTGCCATTTGGTCAATTTGCATATTAGGCTTTTATTATATAAGATATACATTAAGAAAATAAATTCCTAAAAAGAAAAAAAGACCTCCTTCACTGTAATTTTTTTATTTTAATACCAGATGGTCTTGGTTTCTGGATAGCCAAATTAGATAATTTAATTTGGGGTTTAGCTAAAAGTTCAACAGATTTAAAAATTAGCATCGAAATTCATTTATTAACTTATTGCTATATACTAATAAATGCATGTTCATTGGAAGTCTTGGTGTATATGGCTTATTTTAGGCCCACATGTAGAGTATGGATGTGAACTAAGTAGAGGGCATTCAGAGAATTGAAAATATATGTGTTCAAATATATTGAGTGATTGAAAAAGGAAAGACATAATTTTGAGACTTCTTCTGTATTATACTGGATGACAAAACAGTAGATCAAGTTTCAGTATTTTATACCAACTGGATATATGCATTAGACTGATATGCCAGGAACCTTGAAAAGTAACTAAATAAGGGGCGGGGGAGAGTAAGATTTAAAGACATTTGAAATGAAAATACATCAGCTGAACAAATCCTTGCCTTTAAAATGTGTGCTAACAAAGGACAATTTTTTTTTTTCCAGGAAGTGGGGGAGAGAGAGCAAGAAACATCAGTGATGAGAGAGAATCATCAATTGGCTGCCTCCTGCATGTCTTCTATTGGGGATCAAACCCGCAACCTGGGCATGTAACCTGACCGGGACTTGAACCCTGACCTCCTGAATCATAGGTGGATGCTCAACCACTGAGCCACACCTGGCTGGGCAAAAGGATGATTTTTTACTAAAGGAAATTATAGGGAAACTTCCTGGATGTTTTGTTTTGTTTTAGGACAGTATTTACTGAAAATAACCATTGTTTTAACAGAACTGACAGTACCTACAAAAGATACTCTTAAGAAATTCCAGGAACATGTGCCACTTGTCTGGAAACTAGACTAAACTTAAGTACTAGAGTTGGAACATTTTTTTAAATATTAAAGGCTTTTATACATTGTCATTTGTGTTCAAGGAGGGTTACTTTTATTTTAGAGAGAGAAACCAATTTGTTGTTCCACATATTTATGCATTCATTGGGACAGTGCTCTAACCAACTGAGTTACCCAGACAGGGCCCAGGAGGGTTACCTTTTAAAGGCTTTTGGACAAATCCAGTATAGAACTAATCATTAAGTTTTCATTTTCCTCTTAATACTACCAAGAAGAGCCCTAACCAGTTTGGCTCAGTGGATAGAGCATCGGCCTGCGGACTGAAGGGTCCCGGGTTGATTCCGGTCAAGGGCATGTACCTTGGTTGCAGACACATCCCCAGTGTGGGGTGTGCAGGAGGCAACTGATCGATGTTTCTCTCTCATTGATGTTTCTGACTCTCTGTTCCTCTCCCTTCCTCTCTGTAAAAAACCAATAAAATATATTTAAAAAAAAAAAAAGACTACCAAGAATAAGTTTGAATAATTTGAATAAACAGGAAGGAATCGATTCTACAGAAAAATTTTAACCATACTGTTCTGATTCGAGGAGATGGGTTATAGTGTCAATGGGGCATTCTTTGATGTTTATATTCTATGGTGTTTGGATATTAAAATTTAAAAGTCATA
Organism: Plecotus auritus; assembly: GCF_963455305.1. Lineage (NCBI taxonomy): Eukaryota > Metazoa > Chordata > Mammalia > Chiroptera > Vespertilionidae > Plecotus > Plecotus auritus. Next base: position 94,180,378 of record NC_137772.1, on the reverse strand, counting down.
GCTTGGGCTTATACCTCTCTTTAAATTCTCTTCCTGTAGTTAAATATAAGGGAATTCAGTTTCAATTGGAGATTTTCTTATCTTACTAGGCACATACTAGGTGCTCAGCTAATTATTAAGTGGGGTATTCCCAGGAACATCAATCTCACTCTGAAACTGGCACTGCTTCTAGTTGATTCTGGCATCATATATTCAGTAAGTAATCATTCTATATATCATTACCAGTCATGAACCCAAATCATTGTTGAGACTTGATTAGACAATGCTATGGCTTGGCTGAAAAGATAATTTTTATGAAAACACTTTTTAATGCAGGCTTCTTAGTTTTTAAAGTTCAAGTACTTTTCAGACTACTGTGCTTCCAAATTACATGAGATTTTTTATATAAGAGAATTGTAAATATAATAATGAACATCAACCCTGGCACATATATTAATGTTTATTTTCCCCTCTGGGAAATAGGCCAATAAGTTGTTATTGTTTCTTTTAAGTGCTTAGTTTAGTGAAAATTACCCAAATCAATCAAAACAGCTTAACACCTACACCATAGGGTTGCTGATTTTTTTTAAGTGCATATAGAAACCACTCAAGCTTTAGGTGCTGCTAAAAATGATAGAAGTAACAACTAACACATTGATTGTGTAATCCTTTGCCAGAAATTTTAATAACCCATTTAATTCTCATAACCATCTTATGAGGGAGGTACATAATTATCCTCATGTAATACCGTAGGTAAGGAAACTGCGTCAAGGGGAAATAGTATGCTTAATGTCAACTAGTAAGTGGAGTCGGGATTCAAGCTCAGGTGGTTTGATTGCAGAGCTCATGCTCTTAATAATTATATCTATATCCTCTGTTTTATAGCCTACGAGATAGGGGAGACAAATTAACATATTAAGCCATAAAATACAAAATGATAGTGATACCTTCCAAATAATGTCTTACATACAGGTTTGTATTTGGTAGTACTATACCAAGCGCAAATTATTTCCTCAAATATTCCAGGATGGTACTACTGTCCCCTGCAAGAAGGCATGCTTTTAAAAGTGTGTTTCAGTAACAATGCATATGGGTGTTTGTGTCCGTGTCCTCCTGTATGTATGTGTGCCCCATAGATAATACATGCTGATATGTGAATTCAGTCAGCTCTTAATGTAATAGTCATCCCCTGAGAAAACTGCCCCTGCCCAACTATCCATAGTAAGCCTACACAATCTATAGGTCGTACTTGATTGTATTGTTTTTAAGGCATTTATAGCATCAGATGTTGTCATCTCAAGCATACTGTCTCTTTGGAAGCTCATCAAAATCTAAGAGAAAATGACCTTTTGTAACTAAAAGACTGCAGACAAACTATATAATACATCTAAATTATAAACATTTTGGAGATTACCTATCTCTAAGCTATCAGATATACTTTAAAAATATTTCCTGTCAATTGGACTTCTGGCAAGGCTTAATGATCATTAATTTTATTCTGTCTCATAGAGCAGTCCCAGGCAGTATAACCTTCAGAAACATTCTCAGGTATTACTCAGAAGGGCAACCTCCTCCCAACCCCCTGAAAATTAACTCCCTTTTCTGTATTATCACCCTTATAATAGCTTTATTATATCTTATGATACTTCATATTGTGATTATTTTCTTCCTTATTTTTTGTACTATTAGGCTATAAGCCTAATAGGTTTGAGCTCAGAGACTGTATCTTAATTCAGCTCATTTGGTGACTAATGTAACTGATGACCTCACATAGCACTTAGTAATATAGAATACATTGATACCAATTTTGATATGGCTACTCAAAATAATTCACTGATCAGAAAGCCAGAAATTAGATCTTTTCAGTGGAATTCTCCCAGGCTCAAGTCAAATCTATTTATATAGACCACTTATATCAACTACATTGAAGGATCAAAAAGAATGAGAAACATGAAATAGTACTTGCCAGATAATATAAAGTTTTATATGTGAAATAATTCTTTGTTGGGACCTTTATTTCTTTTTTTTAAATCTTTATTGTTCAGATTATTACAGGTGTTCCTCTTTCTTTTCCCCCATAGCTCCCCTCCACCTGATTTCCCACCACACCCCACTCCCTTATCCCCTGCCACTGTCTTCATCCATAGGTGTAAGAATTTTGTCCAATTTCTTCACACACCCCTCACACCCCTTTCCCCTTGAGAATTGTGAGTCCACTCCCTTTCTATGTCCCCGATTCTATTATATTCATCAGTCCATTCTGTTCATCAGATTTTCCATTCACTAGATTTTTAGATTCACTTGTTGGTAGGTATGTATTTGTTGTCATTTTGTTGTTCATAATTTTTATTTTTACCTTTTTCTTTTTTTTTGTTTTTTTGGGGTTTTTTTTGTTTTTTTAATAAATCTTTATTGTTCAGATTATTACAGGTGTTCCTCTCTTTTCCCCCGATAGCTCCCCTCCACCTGATTCCCCACCCCACCCCATGCCCTTACCCCCGCCACTGTCTTCATCCATAGGTGTGAGCTTTTTGTCCAATCTCTTCCTGCACCCCTCACACCCCCTCCCCCCTGAGAATTGTCAGTCCACTCCCTTTCTATGTCCCTGATTCTATTATATTCACCAGTCCATTCTGTTCTTCAGATTTTTTTATTCACTTGATTTTTAGATTCACTTGTTGGTAGGTATGTATTTGATGTCATTTTGTTGTTTATAATTTTTATCTTTACCTTTTTCTTCTTCTTCCTCTTCTTAAAGAACACCCTTCAGCATTTCATGTAATCCTGGTTTGGTGGTGATGAACTCCTTTAGCTTTTTCTTGTCTGTGAAGCTCTTTATCTGACCTTAAACTCTGAATGATAGCTTTGCTGGGTAGAGTAATCTTGGTTGTAGGTTCTTGCTGTTCATCACTTTGAATATTTCTTGCCACTCCCTTCTGGCCTGCATAGTTTCTGCCAAGAAATCAGCTGACAGTCGTATGGGTGCTCCCTTGTAGGTAACTAACCGTTTTTCTCTTGCTGCTTTCAAGATTCTCTCTTTGTCTTTTGCCCTTGGCATTTTAATTATGATGTGTCTTGGTGTGGTCCTCTTTGGATTCCTCTTGTATGGGGTTCTGTGTGCTTCCTGAACTTGTAAGACTATTTCTTTCACCAGGTAGGAAAAGTTTTCTGTCATTATTTCTTCTAATAGGTTTTCAATATTTTGCTCTCTCTCTTCTTCTGGCACCCCAAAAATTCGGATGTTGGTATGCTTAAAGTTGTCCCAGAGGCTCCTTACACTATCTTCATATTTTTGGATTCTTTTTTCTTTTTGTTTTTCTGGTTGGGTGTTTTTTGTTTCCTCATGTTTCAAATCTTTGGTTTGATTCTTGGGGTCCTTTGATCTACAGTTGAGTTTCTATATATTCTTTATTTCAGACAGTGTATGCTTAATTTCTGACTGGTCCTTTTCCATTTTTTTTGGCATTCTCATTAAGATCCTTAAAGGTCTCACTAAGTTCCTCAGCGGTTTTTAGAAGATTCTTGAGTAACCTTATAAATGTGGTTCTGAATTCTATGTCGTCCAGTAGTTTGCTTTCCTCCATTTCTCTCATTCGTGACATGTTTCTTTGTCTCCGCATTTTGCTGCTTCCTTGTGTTGATGGAGTGGCTTTGTGTGATAGGTGACCTATAGGGGCCAGTAGCTCAGCCTCCCCAATCACCTGAGGTGGACGCCTTTGGTACACCTCTTTGTGGGCTGAGTGCAAAGTCTTGGTGTAGTTAAGCCTTGATTGCTGTTGGTACACTGGGAGGAATTGACCTCCATGCCAATTGGCTGTGAGGACCCGCTGTGTCTATAATGGAAGAACTGCTGCGCTGGAGACACGCTTATGGTGTAGGACTTGTTTCAGTGGGGCTTTGGTGCTTACTGAGTCTGCCTCTTGAATGTGTCACCTATGAATGTGAGGAGTTGAAATCTGGTGTCTCACACTGACCACTAGGTACACTGGCTTCTGGATCTCCAATGGGGTGCAGCTCAGCTACTGTCTGAGGCCACCCAGCAGGAGCTACAGCGAGAACTACAGTTTTCTCCTCTTTGCTTGGGGTTTGGAGGTTTTGGAGTTGTCTGACCCGGGCTGCAAGTTTGCTAGGTTAAGCTGCAATAGGGCAGGTCATTCATATGCTAAAGCCGCTGCTTGGAGCTTGGGTGGGTTCGTAGATTGTGCAGGGCGGGGTCCCAGAGCCAGACCAGGCTAGGGCATGGCAAACAGCGATGGCTGCCAGGTAGCTGGCTCTGCCTCTCCGATCCTGTCCCCTCGTCCCGAGCCCCAGCACAATCAACAATTATTCCTACGTGCGGCCCTGCAGGCAAGCCTCCCTCACTTTCCGATCCCACGGCAGACAGTCCAGCTTCTCCCTGTAGGAGTTTGGGTCCCCCGCGTCTCCCCAGAAACTGGAGTTTGGAGTAATCGGGAGCTTATCTCCCTTCAGGTTGAAAACAGCAGCACTCCCAGATGCCGGTCGCCAGCCCGATTCGCGTGTCTCCGTACCTCAGCTTTTCAGCACTTGTGCACCCCTCAATGCTGTTTGCTCTTTCCTTCTAGTTGTAGAACTTCCACTCAGCCAGCATTCCCGTGGTTCTGGGTGATAGACGTTTTGTCTTTTAGTTGTAGTTTTGAAATTGTTGTGCGAGGCAGCAGTTTAGGTGTTTACCTACGCCGCCATCTTGGATCCTCCTATCTTTACCTTTTTCTTCTTCCTCTTCTTAAAGAATACCCTTCAGCATTTCATATAATACTGGTTTGGTGGTGATGAACTCCTTTAGCTTTTTCTTGTCTGTGAAGCTCTTTATCTGACCTTCAATTCTGAATGATAGCTTTGCTGGGTAGAGTAATCTTGGTTGTAGGTTCTTGCTGTTCATCACTTTGAATATCTCTTGCCACTCCCTTATGGCCTGCATAGTTTCTGTTGAGAAATCAGCTGACAGTCCTATGGAAACTCCCTTGTAGGTAACTAACTGTTTTTCTCTTGCTGCTTTCAAGATTCTCTCTTTGTCTTTTGCCCTTGGCATTTTATTTTTTTTAAATAAATCTTTATTGTTCAGATTATTACAGGTGTTTTTTTTTCCCCCATAGCTCCCCTCCACCTGATTCCCCACCCCATCCCATGCCCTAATCCCCCGCCACTGTTTTCATCCATAGGTGTAAGATTTTTTGTCCAATCTCTTTCCCCACCCCTCACACCCTCTTCCCCCTGAGAATTGTCAGTCCACTCCCTTTCTATGTCCCCGATTCTATTATATTCACCAGTCCATTCTGTTCTTCAGATTTTTTATTCACTTGATTTTTAGATTCACTTGTTGGTAGGTATGTATTTGATGTCATTTTGTTGTTTATAATTTTTATCTTTACCTTTTTCTTCTTCTTCCTCTTCTTAAAGAATACCCTTCAGCATTTCATGTAATCCTGGTTTGGTGGTGATGAACTCCTTTAGCTTTTTCTTGTCTGTGAAGCTCTTTATCTGACCTTCAACTCTGAATGATAGCTTTGCTGGGTAGAGTAATCTTGGTTGTAAGTTCTTGCTGTTCATCACTTTGAATATTTCTTGCCATTCCCTTCTGGCCTGCATAGTTTCTGCCAAGAAATCAGCTGACAGTCATATGAGTGCTCCCTTGTAGGTAACTAACCGTTTTTCTCTTGCTGCTTTCAAGATCCTCTCTTTGTCTTTTGCCCTTGGCATTTTAATTATGATGTGTCTTGGTGTGGTCCTCTTTGGATTCCTCTTGTATGGGGTTCTATGCGCTTCCTGAACTTGTAAGTCTATTTCTTTCACCAGGTAGGGAAAGTTTTCTGTCATTATTTCTTCTAATAGGTTTTCAATATTTTGCTCTCTCTCTTCTTCTGGCACCCCAAAAATTCGGATGTTAGTACGCTTAAAGTTGTCCCAGAGGCTCCTTACACTATCTTCATATTTTTGGATTTTTTCTTTTTGTTTTTCAGGTTGGGTGTTTTTTGTTTCCTCATATTTCAGATCTTTGGTTTGATTCTTGGGGTACGTTGATCTACAGTTGAGTTTCTGTATATTCTTTATTTCAGACAGTGTATGCTTAATTTCTGACTGGTCCTTTTCCATTTTTTTGGCATTCTCATTAAGATCCTTAAAGGTCTCACTAAGTTCCTCAGCGGTTTTTAGAAGATTCTTGAGTAACCTTATAAATGTGGTTCTGAATTCTATGTCGTCCAGTAGTTTGCTTTCCTCCATTTCTCTCATTCGTGACATGTTTCTTTGTCTCCGCATTTGGCTACTTCCCTGTGTTGATGGAGTGGCTTTGTGTGGTAGGTGACCTATAGGGGCCAGTAGCTCAGCCTCCCCAATCACCTGAGGTGGACGCCTTTGGTACACCCCTTTGTGGGCTGAGTGCAAAGTCTTGGTGTAGTTAAGCCTTGATTGCTGTTGGTACACTGGGAGGAATTGACCTCCATGCCAATTGGCTGTGAGGACCCGCTGTGTCTATAATGGAAGAACTGCTGCGCTGGAGACACGCTTATGGTGTAGGACTTGTTTCAGTGGGGCTTTGGTGCTCACTGAGTCTGCCTCCTGAATGTGTCACTTATGGATGTGAGGAGTTGAAATCTGGTGTCTCACACTGACCACTAGGTACACTGGCTTCTGGATCTCCAATGGGGTGCAGGTCAGCTACTGTCTGAGGCCACCCAGCAGGAGCTACAGTGAGAACTATAGTTTTCTGCTCTTTGATTGGGGTTTGGAGGTTTTGGAGTTGTCTGACCCGGGCTGCAAGTTTGCTAGGTTAAGCTGCAATAGGGCAGGTCATTCATATGCTAAAGCCGCTGCTTGGAGCTTGGGTTGGTTTGTAGATTGTGCAGGGTGGGGTCTCAGGGCTTGAATAGGCTAGGGCGTGGCAAACAGCGATGGCTGCCAGGTAGCTGGCTCTGCCTCTCCGACCCTGTCCTGCGCCCCAGCACAATCAACAATTATTCCTGCGTGCAGCCCTGCAAGCAAGCCTCCCTCACTTTCCGACCCCACGGCAGACAGTCCAGCTTCTCCCCGTAGGAGCCTGGGTCCCCGCGTCTCCCCAGAAACTGGAGTTCAGAGTAATCGGGAGCTTGTCTCCCTTCGGGTTGAAAAAAGCAGCTCTCTCTCTCTTGCCCTAACTGGTTTGGCTCACTGGATAGAGCGTCGGCCTGCGGACTGAAGGGTCCCAGGTTCGATTCCGGTCAAGGGCATGTACCTTGGTTGCGGGCACATCCCCAGTGGGGGGTGTGCAGGAGGCAGCTGATCGATGTTCCTCTCTCATCGATGTTTCTAGCTCTCTATCCCTCTCCCTTCCTCTCTGTAGAAATCAATAAAATATATATTTAAAAAAAAAAAAAAAGAAAAAAAAGAAAAAAGCAGCTCTCCCAGTCGCCCGTCGCCAGCCCGATTCGCGCGCCTCCGTACCTCAGCTTTTCAGCACTTGTGCACCCCTCAATGCTGTTTGCTCTTTCCTTCTAGTTGTAGAACTTACACTCAGCCAGCTTTCCCGTGGTTCTGGGTGATAGACGTTTTGTCTTTTAGTTGTAGTTTTGAAATTTTTGTGCGAGGCAGCAGTTTAGGTGTTTACCTATGCCGCCATCTTGGATCATCTCCCTGCCCTTGGCATTTTAAATATGCTGTGTCTTGGTGTGGTCCTCTTTGGATTCCTCTTGTTTGGGGTTCTCTGCACTTCCTGGACTTGTAAGTCTATTCCTTTCACCAGGTAGGAGAAGTTTTCCATCATTATTTCTTCAAATAGGTTTTCAATATCTTGCTCTCTCTCTTCTGTCACTCCCATAATTCGGATGTTGGTACACTTGAAGTTGTCCCAGAGGCTCCTTACACTATCTTCATATTTTTGGATTCTTTTTTCTTTTTGTTTTTCTGCTTGGGTGTTTTTTGTTTCCTCATATTTCAGATCTTTGGTTTAATTCTTGGGGTCCTTTGGTCTACAGTTGAATTTCTGTATATTCTTTATTTCAGACAGTGTATGCTTAATTTCTGACTGATCCTTTTCCATTTTTTTGGCATTCTCATTAAGATCCTTAAAGGTCTCACTAAGTTCCTCAGCAGTTTTTAGAAGATTCTTGAGTAACCTTATAAATGTGGTTTTGAACTCTATGTCCAGTAGTTTGCTTTCCTCCATTTCTTTCATTCGTGACATGTTTCTTTGTCTCCGCATTTTGCTGCTTCCCTGTGTTGATGTAGTGGTTTTCTGTGGTGGGTGACCTATAGGGCCCAATCGTTCAGCCTCCCCTATCACCTGAGGTGGACACTCTTGGTGCACCCCTTTGTGGGCTGAGTGCAAAGTCTTGGTGTAGTTAAGCCTTGATTGCTGTTGGTACACTGGGAGGAATTGACCTCCAGGCCAATTGGCTGTGAGGACCCGCTGTGGCTATAATGGAAGAACTGCTGCACTGGAGACACGCTTATGGTGCAGGACTTGTTTCAGTGGGGCTTTGGTGCTCACTGAGTCTGCCTCTTGAATGTGTCACTTATGGATGTGAGGAGTTGAAATCTGGTGTCTCACACTGACCACTAGATACACTAGCTTCTGGATCTCTAATGGGGTGCAGGTCAACTACTGTCTGAGGCCACCCAGCAGGAGCTACAGCGAGAACTACAGTTTTCTCCTCTTTGCTTGGTGTTTGGAGGTTTTGGAGCTGTCTCACCAGAGCTGCAGTTTGTTAGGTTAAGCTGCAATCGGGTAGGCCATTTATATGCAAAAGCTACTGGGTGGAGCATGGGTGGTTTTGTAGATTGTGCGGGGCGGGGTCTCGGGGAGTCACTAGGCTAGGGTGTGGCAAACAGTGATGGCTGCGAGTCAGCCTCTCTGCGTGCACCTCTGCAAGAAAGCCACCCTCACTTTCCGACCCAATGGCAGACAGTCCAGCTTCTCCCCATAGGAGTTTGGGTCCCCAGCGTCTCCCCAGAAACTGGAGTTCAGAGTAATCGGGAGCTTGTCTCCCTTTGGGTTGATAAAAGCAGCGCACCCAGTCGCCTGCCGCCAGTCCAATTCGCGTGCCTCCGTACCTCAGCTTTTCAGCGCTTGTGCACATCTCAATGCTCTTTTCTCTTTCCTTCTCGTTGTAGAACTTCGACTCAGCCAGCTTTCCTATGGTTCTGGGTGATAGACATTTTGTCTTCTAGTTGTAGTTTTGAAATTGTTGTGCAAGGCAGCAGTTTAGGTGTTTACCTATGCCGCCATCTTGGTTTGTCCAGGACCTTTATTTCTCATTGAAATAATATACTAGTTAAGGAATAAAGAATTTTACAGCATATTTTATCTCTTACCAAGAAATTTTGACATATCTGATGTAAGTCTTAAGAAAAATTGTCTCTAGCAGACTGAAATGGATTCTCAGATGTTCTTTCTGAGAAGTTATGAAAAAGCACTATGAAGGTCAGGAATAGTTAGCTTTGCAACCATCTCAATTTAGGGTTTTTAAAACTATTAAGTACCTTTTAAAGTGTTAAAATTATTTAATGGCTATTTTTTCTGCTTCATCCATGGCGTTCAGATGTGTTGCCCTGCATTGGGAAATTATCTGGCTTCTGAGCTCTTTTGTGTGGGGGGATCCAAAGATATTCATTCCCAAATGAACTGAAATCTAGCCCTAATACCCTGCTTGCTTTATGCAGCCTCTTGGGTTGATTTCACATGGTGGCCTCTGTTGCTCTCCGTAGTTAATTCCTCCCAAATTAGGCAAGACCTGCCTTCCAGTGAAATATTTGGGTGTTTTATAGTTAACAAATGTATTTCTTGATAATTTACCTGATATGTCTGCTACTCTAAAATACTTTTTATTTTTAAGAAGTTTTCTAAAATGAACTATTCACTGCCATTAACTATTCATTACCTTCTTCATTTATAGACAAGAAAAAAGCCTAAGATATTGTTGCTTTAGAATAAGATTATGACACCAAGATTCTAAAATACAGCACATGGCACTGTGCCAACACTTAGTTAACTTTAAATAGATAATTGCTCATTTGAATGAATCCAGAGAACTGAAAGAAAGCATGAGAATGATGAAATCATCTTAAAGTCTCATCTTGAATCTAGTCCTGCATAAAAGCCCAGGAGAAGTCTGAAGAGTGGAAATTCCTTTTTTTAATATAAATATATTTTTCATCTTGTTTCATTTCCTTTCTTAGTATGATAATCTTTTTACATTAAATCATGCTCTTTAAATTTTCATGATTTTAATTTTCTCACTTGTACAATACAATTTTACAATTTGTGGTATCTGATATTTCAAGTAACAATTTCCTTATAGATGTAAGGACATTGAAATTAAAACATATCTGACACATGGCAGATACCTAATAAGCCTTTCAATTAATATTGAATGAGTTAAACTGATTTATGTAACATGGTAGTTTAAAAGGTAAGTCAGAATTTTTAGAATTTTGTTAGCAAATCTTATAATTTTAGAGTTTTCTCTGTTTTCGAAGTGTTTACTTTTAATATTCAATATTTGTATTGAAAAGATGAGAGTCATAGAGACAGTAAAATGGGTTAGATTAAATCTTTTTAGACTATGCTTTTGTTATTTGCTCCAATGGAAAAGAAATTTTTCTAATAAAGGCATGTCTAAAGAAATAACTTAGAATTAGGATTCATTTAAGAATTCATACAATAATAATGTGGAAAAACAAGTGATATAAATTAGAAGTGAAAATTTCCATTGGATTAATTTGATGAGTCAAGACATGAGAATCTAAATTATTTTCTATCATTTTGTCCTCATTTTTAAAGGCTCAGACAATGAAACTTCCATTATATCAATCTCATTCAATGTGTGTACAGCTATTCATCCAATAAGTCACTTTGTTCAGAAGCACTTGCCTCTGATACTTATCTCTTCAATGTCATCAATGTACATCTTATTAAGATAAGAAGCATGTGAGAAAAGCTAAAACTTTCCCACTGGTTAAGAAGACATGAAGCAGAAAAAAAGGTTATAATGCAGTAAAATGCACAAATTCATAATTTGTGAATATTATGTTTGATTACTTTTCCAGAGGAATGACAATGCAAACAGAAGCTTACATTGTTACTATCCCAGAGAAGTTAGTGTGGTCATATACTTAAAAATTGGCTCTGCTATTGGTTAGTTGTGTGACCTTGACCAAGTTGCCGTCTCTCCAGGCTTCAGTTTTAAGTAAAAGGTTAAATTTGGTTGTCTTGTCCCAAATTTTATAATCGTAGAACTGAGTTGTTGACCTTCAATATAGGGTGGAGCAAAAGCAGTTGTTTGTATGGAAAACAATATAATTAATAAATAATAATACAAGAATAAACTTCATAGTCACAACTGTAAACCTACTTTTGTCCACCCTGTATATTTATTTTGCAAATAATTCTGTACACTGACATAGTACTCATAAAAGCAAAGGGAAAGGTAAAATATTGTAGATTTATGTGGGAACCTCTTGAAAGTGTATGTTTAACTTTGCCATCATAGAAAAAAAATTTAGGTTATGTTACATACATGTGGTAGAGTAGGTCAGTTTTATTCCTGCAAATCTATTTTTGAATGGTGTAAGAATCTGAAGTGGTGATAATTTGAGCTTTAAAATTCTATAAATGAGAGTGAATATAATAATTTTACCTCATCAAAAATAGTTATAAAATACTTTAAATGCCTTAAAAATTTTTTGTTTGCATTTTTAAGTGAGGTAATCTTTTATTATTAAGGGCCTATTCTATGTCCAGTATTTCACTATAGTCTAAAAAAAAAAAAAATGGTCTCTGTTGGCAAAGAACTTTTAGCCTAGATGGAATATTATACTTATGTACAACAAACAACTAGAGAATAGTGGACTATAAAGTCTTTCTTGCTGACTTGAAGTGCAGCAGAAGCTCAAGGAAATGAGGACTTAAACTCATAAGAGAAGACTCAGAGAAGGTGGAAGATGAGCCGGGCTTAAAGAATGGATTACAGACCCACCAGTATGGCTCAGTTGGTTAGAGCATCCTCTTGTGCACTAAAGCAGTGGTTGGTAAACCGTGGCTCGCGAGCCACATGCGGCTCTTTGGCCCCTTGAATGTGGATCTTCCACAAAATACCATGTGCAGGCGCGCACGTACAGTGCGATTGAAACTTCGTGGCCCATGCGCAGAAGTCGGTTTTCGGCTCTCAAAAGGAATTTCAATCGTACTGTTGATATTTGGATCTGTTGACTAATGAGTTTGCCGACTACTGCACTAAAGGATCTGGGATTTGATACCTAGTTGGGGAGTGTACTGGAGGCAACTGAATGATGTTTCTCTCACACCAATGTTTCTCTCTCCCTCTCTCTCTCTCCCCCTCCCCTCCCTCCCTCTCTTTCCCTCCTCTTCCCCTTCCCCCTCTTCCTCCCTCTCCCCCTCTCCCTCTCCCTCTTCCTCCCTCTTCCCTTCTGTTCCTCTTCTTCCTCCCTCTTCCCTTCTGTTCCTCTCCCTCTCTTGCTCTCTCCCTCTCTCTTCCTCTCTAGAATCAATGGAAAAACAAAACAAAACACCATATCCTCAGGTGAGGATTTAAGAAAAAAATATTGGAAGGAAATCTAGGCTTAAATTAAGACAATTCTATCCTGAACATTAGAGGATCTATGCCTTTTAACTAAGCAAATCAAGTGAGAAATATTGAAAAAGTTGCAGAGAAAAATTCTATCAGGATATTTTTTGCCCTAGTAAGATTGACCTTTACCACTATGGGAATGATTGTGAATTAATACCAAAGTATTTTTAAGCTAAATAGAAACATCCCTTTTCCAAACTATTCTAATTTGCATCCAAGCCTTAGCTCAAGTTATCTACTCCTACAGTGTCCTTTCCCTCATCTTCAACTGTCTAAATCTTGGGTTATCTACTCCCTGCATGAAATTTTCCTAGTTCATTTTCCTCTTCAGCCACAAATACCATTTTTCTTTTGTGCTTCTATACCTAACTTAGAACAATGAATATATCCTGCCTTATAAGCAGGGACTATCATTTTTTATTATGTACTCTGCCAGCCTAACATAGTAGGTGTTTGATAAATTGCAATTGAGTGCTGAAAATCAGTAGAAATGGCTTTATGATAAACTTAATATATTCTAAAAAGAATACCAGCTAGATAAATGTAATGCTTATTTCCTGGTAGTTTAGGCGTTTTCTGCCTTTTACCACGTATCGAGGTTTTTCTCATTCTGTACTATGCATTTACGTTCATACCTCAAGTTTTAGCTACCTTACAGTGTCCTTTTAAAAAAATTTAAAGTTAGAAACTTATGGATGGTATAAATAGTTGGAAGACCAGTGAAATTTTAATATTTCTTTTTGAGGGTTGTTAGTAATCTAACATCACCTAAAGCTTTCTGAATATAGTTTGTTTTCTGTTGGCCTTTATTTGTGTGTCTGAGGAGATTGACTATAGTAGAAAGGAAAGTCCTTACATTAAAAAACACTTTTCAAGAAATAACATTACCATAATTTAAAAAACATGTATTGAGTATCAGCTGCAGTTCTTTTTAAAATAAATATATATATTTTTTACTTCAGAGGGGAAGAGAAGAGAAAGAGATAGAAATGTCGATGAGAGAGAATCATCAATCTGCAGGCCCCTTTACTGGGGATAGAGCCCACAACCCTGGCATGTGCCCTGACCAGGAATAGAATCATGACCTCTTGGTTCATAGGTCGATGCTCAACCAATGAGCCACACTGGCCAGGCTTGGCTGCAGTACTTTAAAGTGAGTCTCTAAAGAAAACAGTATGCTTCTGACTTCTTATTGGAGCTATCATATTGAGTGGAATAGCTTTTCTTAGAAACTTTGGATAATTTTATTAGAGACTAAATTACACCCAAAAAAAGGTTTAAGAAATCTAAGAAGGCAAAGATAATTGTGGATCAAATATGCAGCAGTTGCTTTCACTGTTATCATAATGTGATAAAAAAAAAAAAATTAGGTGCCCTAAGCTTTTATGTAAAATCTATAGGACATGTCTGTTTTTCCAGAATCTAGGTATAAAGTATACTTCACTTTTAGTCAAAAGTCAGGAATTTAACCAGCAATTAAATTATGAATCCTATGGCAAAGCAGTTTCCCCATATATTGATTTACTTTATAACCTGTTTTCTAGGCATATATTTTTACACCATCCACTGAAACTGACTATACCATTGGTACCTAAGGCACATGAAGAAAGGATTGAGATTGGAAGCTGTAGACATTGTCTGTTCTGAGCAGAGTTCCTGACAACAGACTACTCTAGCAAAGGGCAATAAATGCCACTGAGAATATCACTCAACACAAATCTGTAAGTAACTTTTGGGAATTACAGGGGGATTAGAAAATTGTCTCTGCTAACTCAAAAAAAAAAAAAAGTCTTCATTTTGTAATTTGTAGCCTGCATGCTTGTAAATTAAGATACACTGAGTTGTCAAGTAGAGGACTGGTTTGTGGGTGAGAATTTAAGTCAAAATACAATGCAATAACTTGAAACCTTTGTCTTAAAACCTTAGACAAAAGGTTGCATGAATTTGGATAACTAGATTATTATTTATTGGACCTTTGCCTGGAAAACCAATTAGAGGATTTTAGTCTTGATATGGCATGAAGTTAGCATAGCCCAGCATCTTGAAATAACAGTGGAAGTTGACAAAGTAATGGAATTTTTGGAAATCAAATGTGGCAGTACTATATATAGAAGGATTCTAAGAAATAAAGTCTAGTGGTAAGGAAACTGGGAATGTGACTATTGTAGTAATCTAGGAGTGAAGAAATCCTGGACAGAATAGTGGCAATGAGAATGGAAATGAAAGAATAAAAGATATTTCAAAAGGAAAAAGTATAGAACATCACAATGAGTTGGATAAAAGGGTGGTGTCAAAAAAATACATGTTCTGCCGAAACCGGTTTGGCTCAGTGGATAGAGCATCGGCCTGCGGACTGAAGGGTCCCGGGTTCGATTCCGGTCAAGGGCATGTACCTTGGTTGTGGGCACATCCCCAGTGCGGGGTGTGCAGGAGGCAGCTGATTGATGTTTCTCTGTCATCGATGTTTCTAGCTCTCTATTCCTCTCCCTTCCTCTCTGTAAAAAGTCAATAAAATATATTTTTAAAAAAATACATGTTCTGCACTAGAAATCATGGTATTATTGAAAGTGGACAGTTGAGAAGCTGGTTTGAGAAGATGCTGAGTCCCATTTTTGTCATACTGAATTTAAGACTTTATGCAGGAATTTCATTTGAAATGCTTTTATTAAAGGTTGTGAATATATAGAACTAGAATTCTGTGTAAAAGTCATTCTGGAGAGGTAAATTTGTCAGTATCCACATAAAGCTGATAAGGATGGACAAGCTATGTGAAGCTCTTTGTTATGGACAATAGTTCCCTTTCTTTAAAAAGAAATACGTAGTCTTGCCGGTTTGGCTCAGTGGATAGAGCATTGGCTTGCAGACTGAAGGGTCCCAGATTCGGATCCAGTCAAGGGCACATGCCCCGGTTGCAGGCTCGATCCCAGTAGTGGGTGTGCAGGAGGCAGCTGATCAGTGATTCTCTCTCATCATTGATGTTTCTATCTCTCCCTCTACCTTTCTCTCTGATATCAATAAAAATATATTTAAAAATAATAATAAATTAAATATGTAAACACATGTTTATGTAAATAAATTATTTGACTAAGTATGTAATCTTAAATAAACATTTCCAAAATTGAATTAAAATTCTTAATTTTTTTCTTGGAGTGTCATATCTCAAGCTTATTATGCCTGTAAGAAAATCAGTTATATGAGGGTCAATGACTAAAATGTGTTCATATTCTTGAACCTTAACCTATACTTCCATTAATAAAACAGAGATCTTTCCCAGTATTAGATTGAAGGAGTGAAATTGAGAATTTAAAATCCAAATAATTCAATCAATTAGAACTTTGTAAAATTGACATGGCTTTAATTTAGCAAATGAAAAGGCAGATAATTGAATTGTGGGAAATGTGCTGCTCTCTAGTTTCAAGAAACAGCACAACACAAAGAACTGGCATTTTACTGAAGAACTGTAATAATAAACAGAAATTTGAAAACCAGGAAGACAAGTTTTTCAAGAGTACAACTGTAGCATTTCAAAGGTGGTATAACAAGAAATTCCAGAGTTGGCCAAAAATGGTTTAGATAATTGAGATTCCTTATTTGAATAATTGTTTTTGATGGAGAAACATGTTAAGAGGAAATGAAGGTTCTAAGAGATTTGGAACTTTTTCTCCTTACCCTAAATTGGGCTTGCTTCTGAAGAAAAGGGTTAGCCAAAAATAATCAAATAGGAACTCAGTACTGCTTAAATTGTAGGCAGGTGTTTAAAAAGTTACCAAAGGGACAACAATTTTAAAAATTGTTTAATTAATTGAAAGCAAATATTTTGGTTTTTTAGAAGCTAAACATTGTTTTGTAGGATTCCTATTTAACTAGCTATTACCTGTCTGTAAAGTAGCCACATGTCATTAGACAGAAATACCATATTATTCTACATCTTTAGTTGATTTTGTGTGTTCTATTTTAATGAAATGTAAGGAAACCTAAAATGTTCATCTGTGCTTCCAAACAACCTTTTAAAAACTCAGTAATGTGTCTTCTGGGCATATACTAGGATCTTTAGACTAATTCACTTCTATCCTTGAACCATTTGATTAATCCAAGTTCAGTGAACTTCCAGTTGGGTTATCCAGAAATGGGAACTTTTTTTTTTCCTGTATTTTCATCCTAGTTACATCTAATTTACATGCCTGATCTACTCACTTCTTTTCATGACTAAATTATGGAGGTAAGTAAAGATTTAATATCGATCGTAGTCATGTGACCTTCATTCTGAACTTACATTTCTTTAATGTTTTTTTTAAATTACTAACCATTCTTGTAGCATTGTATTTTTTATTAGCAAGTTATGTATATTCCAGTTTTAGGTGGGCTGTTTTACTGATTAGATGTATACTTTTGGGTAACTTTCAACTAGTTAGTATTTCTATATACATCTATATTTTCATCTCATTTTGTAATCACCCAAGAAAACATCTAATAGAAAAATGCTATGGGTGTTGTTTTTTTCTGTAGTCTTTTCTTGAATCAAGTCTTTCAGACTTCTTACATAAAGAATCCTCATCCATCTTTGAATCTACTATAATTCTTGTTTTTCCAAGTGCCTGTTCACTGATAATGTACCATTTCAAATTTTTCTGTTCAGTCAGTTTGGACTGTTGGATGTCCAGCACTGTGGGAGAAATAAAGCATAGTGCCAGCCCTCATCTTAAAAGAATTTGTGGAATCTCAGACATTGCAACCAGAATTTCTCAGGGTCTCTTTTTACAAGAAGGGTAAGACAAACCTATCCTGTTTGGCTTCCATCTTGGGAACCCAAAGACATTCAAATTTTTACCAGAGTGTGAAAATGGAGAATAACATGAAATAAAAACACTGGATATTTGGTATGTTTAACTCAACTGATAGAGGAAAAAGCCTCTTTAAAATAATGTTTTCTGGTTTTGAGGTACTGATATGAAATCTGCAGGTGCAGAATGCTGCCTACCTAAAAGCTCTCTCTGGTTACACAAGTCTTAGGCACATTTTAGTTTTGGGAGCATAGTCTTATTTATTTTGCTGCCTATTATTGCTTTTTTGTTCTATGCCATGCTTACTACTCATTTCCCATGTAAGGTGTTAGCTTTTTATCCATTTAAAGACATGTGGTTGGATCTATCTCATCGTTTAGATAAATATTAAGGTATTTTCTAAGCTTAATAATTATGAGATGCTGAGTTTTTTGGCAAAATTTGTACAGAACTTTTTTTCTCTAGTAGGTCCACTAGAAGGCCAAATAATTCTTTAGGTGTAGTTCTATGGCAAAGCTGGTAATTGCGTTTTGTTTAAAACACTAAGTTTGATGTCACATTATTCTCTTTGATGGCTTCTTTGGCTCCAGGACAATAGTAAATATTCCTAAATTAAAAAGTATATTTTCCTTAGTGGCTCTATATTGCTAGACTTGCTGTTACAGAATCAACTTCCCCCAACACAGAGGAAAAATAACAGTAGCATATGGGAGATTTAGAGGACTCTTAACAAGTCTTTCATTATCCCCCCAGCAAGGTCTGTGGTGATGTGACCATTTCTATTATTTATGATAGAGAATCAATGCAAAAGCTTACAAAGCGAAGCTGCAGTTTGTCAGATTAAAACAGTATACAAGACAAATTAGAAACAGCAATTATTCCCTAAACCAGTAGTCGGCAAACTGCGGCTCGTGAGCCGCAGTTTGCCGTTCTGTTGACTAATGAGTTTGCCGACCACTGACCTAGACTCTCGATTCCAATAATTACAGGCTGTTGTTGTTCCTTGTGATTAAGCCCCTATCCCAGTGGTTGGCAAACTCATTAGTCAACAGAGCGGCAAACCGCGGCTCGCGAGCCGCAGTTTGCCGATCATTGCCCTAAACCATATATTTCTCAAGTTGCTTTCCCTTGACCATTTTATATTATTTTGGGCTCCTGATTTTAGTTATATTTTCAAAGCAGCTCAAATTAATTCTGAACTCTTTCTAATTATGACATATTTTAAATCCAAGAGTAAAATTCAACACTAGAGCTTCTTTTTAGAAAATCTTTGTAGAGAGAACTTCCAATTGCTTATAAGGTACATTAAGGAGATTCAAGAATAAGCTAAAATCTTTAGTGCCTTATCAGAAATGAAAGTGGGTGGTGGAAAAACACTGAAACAAAAGAGAAGTGGTATAATAAGGGAGGCCCAACTATTGATGATACAGTCAAGACTGACAAACATTAACATGTCATTGTGATGAGTCATACTTGTGTATATGAGATGGATTGATATGTGTATATGATTTGATGAACAAAGTTTTCAGCATGGTTTGCCAAGACGAACTTCTGCCATTATTTTTTTTAATCTAATCTTTATTGTTCAGATTATTACAATTGTTTCTCCTTTTTCCCCCCATAGCTCCCCTCCACCCGGTTCCCACCCCACCCTTTGCCCTTACCTCCCCCCACACTGTCCTCATCCATAGGTGTACGATTTTTGTCCAGTCTCTTCCTGCACCCCCCATTCACTTTTCCCCCTGAGAATTATCAGTCTACTCCCTTTCTATGCCCCTGATTCTATTATATTCACCAGTTTATTCTGTTCCTCAGATTTTTAATTCACTTGATTTTTAGGTTCACTTGTTGATAGATATGTATTTGTTGTTCATAATTTTTCTCTTTACTTTTTTCTTCTTCCTATTCTTTTTTTTTTTTAAATATATTTTATTGATATTTCACAGAGAGGAAGGGAGAGGGATAGAGAGCTAGAAACATCGATGAGAGAGAAACATCGATCAGCTGCCTCCTGCACACCCCCCACTGAGGATGTGCCCGCAACCAAGGGACATGCCCCTGACCGGAATCGAACCCGGGACCCCCCAGTCCGCAGGCCGACGCTCTATCCACTGAGCCAAACCGGTTTCGGCTCTTCTTCCTATTCTTAAAGAATACCTTTCAGCATCCTATCTAATAAAGAGGGAATATGCTGATTAACCATCACTCCATCACAAAGATGGCTGCACCCACAGCTGAGGCCAACTTCCCATAAGGAGCCTTAACAAGCAATCAACAGGGACCTGAGGCTACACCCTCCCCCACCCCCGTGGGGCTTGACAGGGGACCTCAAGGTGCTTCCCGTCCTGGTACTGGGCTAGAGGACCTCAGGCTGCTCCCCCCCGCCCCAGTGCCAGGCCAGGGGACCTCAGGCCGCGCCCCCCCCCCCACCTGGCAGGGCTTGACAGGGGACCTCAGGCCACGCCCCCACCAGGTGGGGCTTGACAGGGGACTTCAGACCATGCTCCCCACCCCGGCACCAGGCCAGGGGACCTCAGGCCACACCCCCCACCCCAGCACTGAGCCAGGGGACCTGAGGCTGCACCCCCATGCCTGGCGGGGCTTGACAGGGGACCTCAAGGTGCACCCCCAGTGCTGGGTCGGGGGAACTCAGGCCACACCCCACCCAGGAGGAACCTGAGGCTGCACATCCCTGCCGATGGGGCTTGACAGGGGACCTGAAGCTGTTCCCCCCTCCCAGTGCCAGGCCAGGGGACCTGAGTCTGCACCCCCCCCACACCTGGAGGGGCTTGACAGAGGACCTCAGGCCATGCCCCCCACCCAGCGGGCTTGACAGGGGATCTCAGGCCATGTCCCACACCTGGCGGGGCTTGACAGGGGACCTTAAGGCACTCCCCCCCCCCCCACCCCGGTCTGGGCTGGGGGACCTCAGGCCACGCCCCCCGTCCTGGCACCGGGCCAGGGGACCTGAGGCTACGTTCTCTGCCCTGCGGGGCTTGAAAAGGGTGGGACTAGCCAGGTCTGGATCTATCCCAATGAGCGGGGGGTGGGGGGGGGCTGGCCGGGTCTGGGTTTCATGTGATTTTGAGGCGCATGTCGGTGGATGGGAACTTGACTCTGGGTCCCATGGTGAGCCCCAGACTCTGACAGGAGGAAGGCTTTCATATACATTTTACTAATTTCCTTTCATCTCTGACACTTCTATTATAGAGAAAGGGCAAATAGCAATATTAAATTATTTCCTCTAATTAATCCCCTTTTAATGTGCACGAATTTTGTGCACTGGGCCACTAGTTTCATATAATACTGGTTTGGTGGTGATGAACTCCTTTAGCTTTTTCTTATCTGTGAAGCTCTTTATCTGACCTTCCATTCTGAATAATAGCTTTGCTGGGTAGAGTAGTCTTGGTTGTAGGTTCTTGCCATTTATCACTTTGAATATTTCTTGCCACTCCCATCTGGCCTGCATAGTTTCTGTTGAGAAATCAGCTGACAATCATATGGGTGCTCCCTTGTAGGTAACTAACTGTTTTTCTCTTGCTGCTTTTAATATTCTCTCTTTGTCTTTTGCTCTTGGCATTTTAATTATGATGTGTCTTGGTGTGATCCTCTTTGGATTCCTTTTGTTTGGGGTTCTGTGCGCTTCCTGGACTTGTAAGTTTATTTCTTTCACCAGGTCGGGGAAGTTTTCTGTCATTAT
Organism: Plecotus auritus; assembly: GCF_963455305.1. Lineage (NCBI taxonomy): Eukaryota > Metazoa > Chordata > Mammalia > Chiroptera > Vespertilionidae > Plecotus > Plecotus auritus. The sequence continues at coordinate 94,159,337 of NC_137772.1, read as the reverse complement.
TTCTTCCAATAGGTTTTCAGTATCTTGCTCTCTCTCTTCTTCTGGCACCCCCATAATTCTGATGTTGGTACGCTTGAAGTTGTCCCAGAGGCTTCTTACACTATCTTCAACTTTTTGGATTCTTTTTTCTTTTTTTTGCTTTTCCGGTTGAGTGTTTTTTGCTTCTTTGTATTTCAAATCTTTGACTTGATTCTTGCGTTCCTCTAGTCTGCTGTTGGGTCTCTGTATAATATTTTTTATTTCAGTCAGTGTATGTTTAATTTCTAGTTGGTCCTTTTTCATATCTTTGAGGGTCTTGTTATATTTATCGGCCTTTTCTAGGATATTCTTGAAGAGCCTTATAACCGTGGTTTTGAATTCTATATCCAATCGTTTGTTTTCCTCCATTTCTTTCGTTTGCGATCTGTTTCTTTGTCTCCCCATTTTTCATTGCTTCCCTGAGTTGGTAGAGTAGCTTTGTGTGCTAGGTTTCCTATATGACCCAGTGGGTCGGCCTCCCTAGTTAACCTGAGGTGGACACTCTTGGTGCTCCCCTTTGTGGACTGTGTATTCAGCCTTGTTGTAGTTAAGTCTTGATTGTTGTTGGTATCACTGGGAGGAATTGACCTGCAGGCTAGTTTTCTGTGAGGATCAGCTGTGTCTACACTGGGAGATTTTCGGTGCTGGAGACAGCCTTATAGGATTAGCCTTGCCAGATTGCAAAAGCCTCCATGCTCAGCTTGGAAGGGGTGGAGTCTCAGGGCGGGGCAGACAGTCTTGGCTTCCCGTCAGCCCTGCCCTTGCGCGTGAGTCTCCAGACCTCTGCCTTCCGCGGTTCCCAAGTTTCCGCCTTACAGTCCAGATTTCCCCCATAAGAGCGTGGGTCCTCAGGGGCTCGCCTGGAACTGGGGTTCAGTGAAGTCAGGAGCTTCCGATTCCCTTCCGCTAGGGATAGCCTGTGGTAACCTCCACAGTCAGTCTTTGTGCACACTCGTGCCTCCAGACCCCTGCCGCCACAGCTCCCCTGAGTTTCCGAGTCTCCATGTGCCTTTCTCTCTACCTGACAGTCCAAACTCCCCCTGTATGAGCCTGGGTCCACAGGGTTTCGCCCGGAAATGAGGTTCAGTGCAGTCGGAACTGGGGTTCAGTGCAGTCGGGGGCTTCTTTCCCCCTCCCACCAGAGAAAGCCAGCCAGGCACTCCGCCGCCCTTCCTCTCTGCACGCGCGTGTCTCCATACCTCAGCTCTTTGCTGCTCCTTCTCCGTGAGCTTTCCTCTTTCCTTCTAGTTGTAGAATTTCCACTCAGCCAGCTTTCCTGTGGTTCTGGATGGTGTCCGTTCTGTCTTTTAGTTGTAGTTTTGAAATTGTTATGCAGGGCAGCAGTTTAGGTGCTTACCTATGCCGCCATCTTGGTTTTTCCTCTGCCATTATTTTCTTATAATTGAAAATAAGATTGACAAATCATTTCATTCAAGCAGTTAAGAGTTAAGTGGTGTCCATATGAAAATATTAGTCTTTTTTTTCCTAAGGCAAGCAAGTTTTTAATTTGCCTGTGGTGCATCTAAACATATCACTGTTTCCTTCTAACTACATTTGCCTGCCTCCCTTTCTTTAAAAAGACTCAATTTTTTGCATGTCTTCATATCCCAATCACAGAGTCCCACTCTATTTTGCAGTGAACACCAGAGGCTTACTGAAGTGATCTTGACAGATGTGTCTCCAGATGAGATATCTCTAAAATATTTACTAAAATAAGAAATTCAGTCCACTCCAGAAGTCACTTCCGTCTAATGAACATTTTTTTAAGTGTGGCAATCTGTCTCCTAGAAATCTCTACATTGTGAACTCATGACTTTTAGACACTATTTAATAAAAGACAAGTTATTTTAATTTAAACCCATTGTCAATGTTATGAGTTATATTTATAGCAAGCTCTAGAAGGGAAGGCATTGTTTTGTTCCTTGCAGTATCTCCAATGTCCAGAATAGTATTTGGCACATAGGAAATGCCAATAAATATTTATTGAATGAATTAATAAATGTTATGTATATTATGTTTCCACAGATAATGTTTTTATTAGTGCATTAATAAGAACATTTCTCATCAAACTAGTTTTCTGCAAATGTGAATGATAAGAACACATTAATAGCAGTTTAAATATTTCCTGTTACAATATTTTTTGTTTCAGTATTTTAACCAGTTATCAGTTTTAATAATCTTACTAGCAAAGCACTATAGAGAATTAAACAGTGTTACCTATAGAGCCATATCAACTATACTCAACTAGTTAAATCACATACATGCCAAAAACTTAACAGAATAGAAATATTGTGCCCTAGAATATGATGCTAGCAAGGGAACCAAATCAAGCAAATCATCCCCAAAACTAAAATGATATACTAAAACAACTAAGTTGGCTTTTCTGCAGAAAAGAGTATGCCACCAAAATCAAAACACTTTGTTCATAAAGCTTTTTTCTTTTTTTTTTTTCTTATATATTTTATTGATATTTTACAGAGAGGAAGGGAGAGGGATAGAGAGCTAGAAACATCAATGAGAGAGAAACATCGATCAGCTGCCTCCTGCACACCTCCCACTGGGGATGTGCCCGCAACCAAGGTACATGCCCTTGACCGGAATCGAACCCGAGACCCTTGAGTCCGCAGGCCGACGCTCTATCCACTGAGCCAAACCGGTTTCGGCAAAGCTTTTTTCTTATTTGGGTATTTTCAATTGCTAACCTTAACATTACTAGTCTTCAAGTATTTTGCACTTTTATATTATACATAATCTTTTCAGGTACTGTTAAGAAAATTTTTTAAAAAATTATTTCTTCCCTACAACCTAGTACACATATCTGTAAGTAATTACTAAAAATGTCTGGAATACATTTTTTTTACTAAGTGGAGGAGTTTCACAGGAAGGGTGGTAGAGTAAAATTTGTGTCAGTGTGAGGTAATGGACCATAATATGCCATAACAGTCCCCCCTCTTCAGGTATAGCTCTTCCTTTTTTTTAAATAGATAATACTTTTACATGGTCTGGTGAAAAATAAGCCTTTCTCCCATGCCTAAACCCCACTCACCCAGTTCCCTCTCCACAGGTGACCTGGATCTTTGCTGACAATTTCATGGATATATAAGAAAATGAGTATATATATATACATGTATATGTATATGTATGTGTGTATATATATATATATATATATATATATATATGTATATAATTTTCACAAATGGAAACTATAAAGTGGAAATATATCTTTTTCAACATTATACATTGTTCTGCACCTTTTTTCACCTTATAAATATTTGACAATCCTTATCAGTTTATGAACTGTTGTCCTATTCTAAGAGTTGCATAGTATTTCATTGTATGAACCATAATTTACCCATTCCCTATTGATGAACTTTGAGTGTATTTCTAATCTTTTGCTGTTATGATGATGTAAATTATCAGTTGAATGTGATCTCCTTGAGAATAAGAATTTATTTCTTACTCATTTTTTTAATCCTGAAAACTAAGTATAGTGTCCAACAAATGTTTAACAGGTGTTTTTGAATGAGTTAATTGTACTTTTTAAAATGGTGCTCAACTGCTTCCACTCTATGGTTTTTTAATCCTATTATTTACAAAGTACTTGGTGCTCTTTGACTTAATGATTCCTCTTCTAGATGTTTATCCTATTTAAAATGATACATATATAAGAATTCCTACAAGAGGAATCACTAAGTCCAAGTATATGTGTATTTAAATGTTAGTAGAAGTTATTCAAAAAGTTTTGATCAAATGTAGATGCTAATTAGTAACATATATTATTCCTCTCACTAAATATTTAGCACAGTACTTTACACTTAGTAATGTTAACACTATTGATAGATGAAGCTCATATTCAAGTGAGAAAAATTTGTTTTTATAATGGCATATAAGTCCATACAGAGGAAAGGGAGCCATCTTCATCATCATCGTCACTAATAGTTACTGAGTGCTTACCATATGCCGGGAAATGTGTTGAGTATATTATCTCCTTTGATCCTCATATATCCTATAAAATATATATTTATTATCCCCATTTGATAGATGAAGAAGTTGAGGCACATATAGTTTAAATGACTTGCCCAAGCCATATAGCTAGTAAGTGATTAAGCTGGGATTAGAAATCAATCAGCATGATTCCAGAACCCATTCTTGAAAGCTGTATAAATGTTCATGAAAAAGAGAAATGGAAAGAGGCACTGAAGGTAGAAGGAATATGTGGCAAAGCACCAAGTGCACAGTGTTGTTCAGAAAGCAGCAAGCAGTTAGAGTGGCTTAAGCATTGTTGAGGTGTGGTTGCCCAGAGATGGTATAGCAGGAGACAAGGAAATGGCAATTTCCCTTTACTCTAAAAGAGAGCAAAAAACTCATTTCTTTTTCTGAGATTGCTCTGGCATGATGGCAGCTTCTGGTTTCACAGTTTTGTTCATGGCAAGAGCTTCAGGTCTTTTTATCCTTTCAAAACTATAGCATTCAGTTTTGTCTTCAGAGGATACTGTTCTATTACCGACCAGATGGAAGCCTTCCATTAATAAAGTGTCAATGAGTAAGCCGAGGACATTAGTTCCATTGGCTAATTTTCGACTATCAGGTTTTATAGAAACATACCTAGAAAACACACACACACAAAAAAAAAACAACAAAAAAAAGTTTAATTATAAAGCATCTCTCTAATAACTAGCAAAACTAAACACATAAATTTGACTTACAACCACACATAAATGCATCATTACCATTTTTATCAGATTTTGTTTTGACACTTCATTTATAAATCCACATCAGTAATTTCAGGGTACTGAAAATAGATATCTTACTATGATTTCCAAAGTCATTTTAATTCTACATTTAGGAATGTAACAGGCACTGGTGAATTTTCGTTGAGAAACTATTTTCTGAAGCAAACAATTTGGTCAAACAATTACATTTACTAAACATTGTTTTAATTAAAATAATTTAATTAATTGATTTAGTCATAATGAACATTTTATACATTTACAATCTTCCCCCTAGATTTAATTTACCAGCACTGATATTACACATTTTCAGCACTGATATTATACATTTTCTTTTATGACTTATTCCTATCAAATGCATTTTCTCCAGTTAAATTTTACAGATATAAAATATCAAGAAGATTTTATTGTCAATTTTTACTCCATAACTGTCTAATATTGCAAAGCAAAACATGGGGTCAGAAGGCCTCTGGCTATTTCCTGGGAAACTTGATAGAACCAATCTAAATAATTATAGAAAAATGTATCTGAACTTTTCAGATTGGTTATATATTGGCTTTAATAATGTCAATATAACATATTCAATAGATAGAGCTGTATTACTCCTTTATTTACCATCAAGGATATTTTTATGTCTTTGTGTCCTCCCACCATTTGTTTATGAGATGGGAAGAAGAGGCCAACTTAAATTAGTTCTAGGCTGCAACCTAAACTATCTGTAGTTTTATGGGATAAAAAGAGCCTTGGGGACATCCCTAACCTCCTTTTAATTATGATTGAAATAGAGTGGCTTATTGTAGTTCACATTTAGAAGCTCATTCTAGGCGAAGAAAGCAATTCAATAATAAAATGTAAGAATTGTAAAACTACAAAGTACAACATATCAAAAAAATGTTTATTGCCCTGGCCAATGTGGCTCAGGGGTTAGAGTGTCAGGCCACAGACTGAAGGGTCACAGGTTCCATTCCTGGGTTACAGGTTCGATCCCCGGCCCCGGTCCCGGTCGGAACCAGCCAATCGATGTAGGAAGGAGCCAATCGATGTGTCTCTTTCACATCAATATTTCTCTCTCTCTCTCCCTCTCCCTCCCTTCCACTCTCTCTGAAAAAACAATTTAAAAAATATCCTCAGGTGAGGATTTTAAAAATAATGTTTATTATGCCTGAGATAGTAAATTTTTAACCTTAGTAAGTCATTCCATCTACCCCCAAGTCCCAGATCTTAATTATATAGCCTAGGAACATTTTTCAATGAGAAAAACAGTTATAGAGCATCTCATAAAATAAAGATACATATACTGTAGGTTATAACAAAGTGGAATGCACTTGCAAGAAATCACTGAGCCAAAGTACTTAATTCCCTCTGAAGCCAAATTGAGAAATGACAGATTTCACAGCACCAGAAAAGGATAGGAGAAACCAATGAGAAACAGAAAACATAATGTATTTTAAAAACTTAAAAGGCAGTTACACTTTTCCATTTGACCCAGTTTAAAAAATAATAAAAGGCTACTGGGATTCTATGGTCCTGTGACCATAACTTGAGCTTGATAATGTTACCACATCTGCAAGATGCAAGCCAAGTATTTCATTTCTAGTACTGTGAACTTGAGAGATAATAACTGAGTAACCTGTTAGGTTAACAAAACTTAGAGTAGTAAATTACATTAGTTGGACATACCAAACAACTGGATGGTACACCAGACTCCTAGAAGTCATTCAGGTTTATTCTCCTCCACTTTCTACCTTCAAAAAACAACTGAATGGACAGATTCAGACCAGGGAGTGAGCAAGAAAAAAAAATGATTGCCAGCTAGGCAGTCATTCTAAGGTGGATCTTTTAAGGCTGGAGGTTTCATCTAGAAATCTGAAATTATAATAATGTCACCTTATTCAGGTTATCTGTCTCTACTTTGAAAATGGCACTATAATCCTATATAATAAAAGAGAAACTTGTAAATTGACCATACCTCCATGACACCCACCAGCCAATCAGGAGTTAGTATGCAAATTAACCCAACAAAGATGGCGGGTTAATTTGTATACACAGGCACTGGGCGGAGAGCAGAGCGGGAGAAATGGCAGAGAGTGGAGTGGCTTGGGGAACTTGGCTCCCCAAGCCACCAGACGGAGAGCAGAGAGGGAGAGCTGGCAGTTTGGAGGACTTGGCAGAGTGGGAGGCCCTGGGACAGAGACAGAGCAGGAAGGGAAAACCAAGAGCATGGGGAGCTCCAGGAATTCTGGGAATCATAGTTCTGGTGGCAGACACATTGAGGCATCTCCTAGACCAGTGGTTCTCAACCTTTTTAATGCCGCAACCCTTTAATACAGTTCCTCATGTTGTGGTGACCCCCAACCATAAAATTATTTTCGTTGCTACTTCATAACTGTAATTTTGCTACTGTTATGAATCCTAATGTAAATATCTGTGTTTTCCAGATGTCTTAGGCTCTACAGCAGTGGTTCTCAACCTGTGGGTCACGACCCACAGGTTGAGAACTGCTAGCAGGGTCGCCTAAGACCATTGGAACATGAGGAACTGTATTAAAGCGTCGCGACATTAAAAAGGTTGAGAACCACTGTCCTAGACACTAGAGCAAAGTGAGCCTGGAGCAAGTTAGTGTTGCGGTGGGGGATGGAGCGAAAGCAAAGGTGAGAGACATAAGTAAAATCAGAGTGTCTAGGAAAAATGAAAGGGAAGATATCCTAAAACTTCCAGGAAATCTCCACCAATGAAGCAAAGAAAAAAAAAATGCCTCTATTATTCTGTGAGCAACAAACCAAACTGGGTTGGGGTCTCAGACAATTCGCTCATGTGATTGCAGACAGACAGAAACTCCTGGATTGGACAGGGTTCCCCTGAGGGCTCCCAGATTGGAGAGGGTGCAGGTCGGGCTGAGGGACCCACCACCTATTCACGAATCTTTGTGCACCGGGCCCCTAATATAAAAATAAAATCAAACACTTCTGGGATAAAAAAAAAATTCTGAACTTCAACTGAAAAGAATACTATTTAGGGCTAAAAAAAAGGCTCTCAACTTTTAAAACTAGCTTTTGGTTTGGGAATTATCTATTTTGGATATTTAAATAATACCATTCTCACGTTAAGATGAAAACATTTTGTAATATTTCTAAAACATGAACATTTTAATAACAAAGGGGAAAGCACTTGATACAGTGTACATGCAAGGATATCCCAACCTGAGTTTCTAATCTTGTTTTTCAAGATTACAATTATTTTCTCCAACTGCATAGTTTTTAAAGAGCATTTAAGTATTTCCAGGATATCTTTTTTTACCTTGCATGTTTCTTCTTAAAACCAATAATACCATTTTTTCTTAGGTTTCCTTAGGATCCCTTTTTCAAAAAGGGGTCACTCAAATTTTAAAAACCAAAAAAACTGGTCATTTCCTCTCTATTTATGTTAGTGCACCACCAACAAAAAGAATAGAGGTATCTTAAAACCATTTGAGGTGAGAGGGTCTTACTTTTCTTCACAATCAGCCTATTACTTTAACTGGCTATCTTCTCCCAAAATGGCATTTCAACCTTTTTGCAAGGGCAGGAATTAAGAAGTATAAAAAGTTAAGAATTATACTGCTCAGTGTTCTCCAGTTGCAAGACCAAGGGATGTCTTGTGGATGGGCAAACATTGGTAGTTACTGATAGCTGCTGCTGAAGTTAAGAAAATATCCCCAAATATGCCTATCATTATGTCCCAAAAAAGTAATTTTATGTTAAATACTACAAGTAATAAAACATATGCAGACTTTTTCTTCCTCCTAAAAATCGAAGCAAATTTTCACAGCTAGTAAAATAATGGTGGGACAATATTAAAGTAATTTTAAGGGGAAAAAAGATACTGACAGCAGAGTGGAAATTAGCCTTAGGGTCCAGTCAAGAACAGTAGGGGGATAAAGTAATTGACTCAGCAGCAATTATCCTTAACATACCGATGGCCTATCCCAATAGTTTGAGTTGTTTAAGAGTGCCAAAGATATAAAAGGATACCAGATTTGCCATGGACTATCTGCCTTAATGTGTTTAAAAATAAAGTAGAATGGAGAAAAATCAGTAGTCAGATCATAAGGCCTGAAAAAACATACATAAAGTATGAGATCAGGATAAACGTTGAGCCTTCACTATATGCCAGCCATTATTGGGGGTTAAAAAAAAAAAAAGTTTTATTCCTAAGCCAAATTTACTAGCAATGGAACATTTTCTATAAAATTATTTCTTCCTACAACTTTAGTGGCCACAGTCCCAGTTTTCCCTGGACAGTCTTTGTTTATTCCTATTGTCCCACATAGTAACAAAACCCTCTTTCACTCTGAAAAGTATCCCAGTTTGGACAATAATTATCTGGTCATTCTGCCCAACTCTACTGGTTTCCCCAAAACAATGAGTCATAATTTATTCCCAGAAAAGTTGTAGGCATGAAAAACTTTCAGTTTTGAGGGGAAACATCAGGAACTGATATAGAAGAGAGATGCTTCAAAGTACAAAATACCTGACTCCAGTTTGGTTATCAGTAATGCTGTCCGAGCCACACTGGAAAACCAGGTCATGGTAAGAAGGTCTTTGTGGAGGCAGTGGAAGTAAGGTCATCTGAGGAGGGCAACAGTTACTACTCCAGGTTGGTGCTGAAGGTTGCTCTATAAACACTGTAATCCTCCCAGTTAACATCTCAATTGTTTTACTGCAAGAGCCAAACACCCTGAAAAAAGCTTGAGTGTTTCGGCTTAGGAAATACACCTGCATAAGAGCAGGTCTTGGCTGTAGCAGGAGTTCTTGGTTTAAGAGATCAACCAGAGGATCAAGTTCATAGAAAAGAGCCTCTCTCTGAAGCCTAAGACAGTCTGAAAAATCAGTAGGTAATATAAGCCGTTGAGTTCTCAAAAAATCTAAGATGAAACTAAATAAAACACCATCTCTGTCCACAAAAATCTGGCCACCATCCATCTTGAATTCTTGGTCTCTGCCATCTAACATTCGTGTTAGCCGAGAGGTAGGAAACTGCTTAATGGTAGAAAATCTTGTTGTGAATATCTTCCCTCCCACATTCAGAGTGACCAGTTCCTGACTACTCATTCTTCCCTTGCCTCAGATTAGAGGCTACAAACCTTCTGCCACAAACTTAAGAACTTGTAAATCAAACTATAACCATAAATGTTGCTAGCTATATATGATTAATAAGTGGAGAGAGGAGAAATAACAAAAAACAAAGACCTAGATTTCCAGGTAACTACTGTAAAGCAAATAGTGTATCCATAGTTGTGTTTGCAAATTTGAGTTGCTTGGGAACTTACAGTACACAAAATAAAAAAGCAACAGATGAGAAACTGTGGACAGTTTAAGAAAAACTGACAATATATAAGGATAGGTGTCAAATAGATCCCTTTCCTGTATTCCATAAAAAATTCTCCATGAACAGCTACTGTAAATCTCTATTTTAAAAAAAATACTGGGAACAGAAAAGTACTCCTCCTCCCCAGACTGCTTTTCCACTGAATCCTCATGGCAGCGGTTAAGATTTACAGAGAAACATTGTCATTTCTTATGACCCCTTTAGCAATTTCAATCACAAATTGTTAAGGATGAGACAGCCACTACCTCAACTAGCAAGTTAACTTGACTTTTCTCATAACTAAAATGATTCTTCTGTACTTTAAATTTCATTGCCATCTTTTTTCCTATTCCTCTTGTATTACCTCTTCTCAACCAAATTAAAGGACTGGGGTAAAGACACTTTGAGCTTTCAAAGAAATGTCTTGTTCCATGACAGACGTAAGTTATACTAGAGAGCAGTTCTAAGATAAGCTCACTCTTGTTTTCCTTGAATTCTTTACAAGGAAATTAAGTATTCTTTGGGAGATAGGGTATCTTTGCCTCATGTGAACAGATTGGACAGCATTAATGTTTAATGATTACTTTGTACTTTATAGTAGCTGACAGATTGTCTTCTCTATTGTCAAAAGTCTTACTACTCTTAAATTCTTCAAGCAAGTGGTTTGTTTGGTTGCACGGTTGCCAGGATACTTTGGGACAACCCACACTTTGCTGTCAGTAAAAGGAGGCTTTCCCATTTCCTGCTTTTACCATGTTACTTTTTTTAACCTATGCTTTCACTTGTACAGCCACCTAACACTTCCGTAGTTTATCACCAAACTCCTTTAGTGATAAATTTATAATACCTCAGGAGAAAAGGGCAAGCTAAAATCTCCACCCTCTTAAAAATGTACACTTATCACAAGGAAATGCCACTTTTTATTTGCACTTTATATGATTTACACGTTAGCAAAAAAGAAAATCTACCCTTGGCAGAAAAAAATCTGGAAATCCAATCCACCTGTTTCTTTCCTTAAAAAAAAAAAGTTGCTTTACAAGAGTAGTCTTTATTAGATACAATCACTATTACATTACCTCATCAATATAGTATTACATCATGTGCTCTTTCACCTCCCCTTTTTACATAGCATAAACACAATATTGGGAAGTATGATACTTATTTCAAAAGCACTCTTTAAAAAGGAAGAAGGGTTCAGGACTGTACAATTAAATTTCACTTTTAGCTTTATGCTACCTAATTTGAAAGGCATATGTAAGTTACTTTTGAAGGAAAGTATCTGACTGGAATCTTTGACCAAATCTGAACTACCACTCTGTTCTCTAACAAATGTCTAACAAAAAACAGAGCACTATGCACTTAAAACAGATTTTATAATAGTTTATATTTGCACATAAATTCTGCCACATTATTCAGCACCACCAAAGTAAAATTCTTGAATCTTTCACTGAAAATGAAAAACCCATCTGTCACCTGTTCCCAGTAAAAAACTGATTGTTCTACAAAATCAGGCGACTTAGTCAGATAGGAACTGAAGTGTGCAAGATGGTCTTTCCAGGTTGAGAACACATCAAATAAAGACCATTCTAGGAATATAGTAGGACTGAAGAAAATGAGAAGGCCAAGCAGAATGACTACTACAAACTTATAAAAGCTCCAGGGAATCTTGCCAATGAGTATGCCAGTGTCTTGAGGCAAAGAAAGTTTATCCACATCTACTAGTTTTATGTCTTCCCACTGACTGGTATCAAAGTTCTTCATTAAAGGGCTTGTGGGCAAATTGGAAGGAGGTAAAGGAGTTTCCTTGATTACTTTTATTTTTTCCCTGAATTCCTGCATCTGTTGCAGAAATATGATTGGTTCTGACACGTCTTTGAAGGCCTCAGCAATGTTAAAGGCCATTCGTTGTTCCTGTAAGATGGTGTTGAGTTTGTTAATCTCTGGGTCATACGCTTGCATAACTGCAAGCTTCATGGTCTCAAAGTCAGACAGGATTTCATTCTTCTTTTGATCTAATGTGTGTTGTAACTTCTCAAAAAACTCCTTCACTTTATCTGAATCTTTAGTCAGTAACTGTAGAGATTTCCTTTTGTTAGTTTCCAAGGTATCCAAACGAGAAAGGGCATCTCCCCGACGCCAGGTCTGAAAGCTCTGAAAGAGGGACTCAAAGGCATCCCTTTCCTGAGCATAGGCATCTTCAATAGAACAGAAGACATGTTTGGTGTGGTCACCACGTGTAGCACAGATTCCACAAATCAGCTGCATATCAGTCAGGCAGAAAATGTTGAGAGGCTGCCCCAAGTGTCCTTTGCACACTGGCATTTTTGGAGAGATCTTGATCTTGTTATACTTCTCCACAATACCCTTCAGGGAGTAATTAACCTGCAGGCTATTGACTCCAGAGGCTGAAGTTTCCTTACGGCATGTGGGGCACTTGAATGGAGATGACCTCCACAATGAGTTCCGCCCAGTCCCCTCTAAGATCCCTTCTAAGCATTTTTTGCAAAAGTTGTGAGAGCAAGGCAAAACTCGAGGATCATCAAACAGACTGCAACAGATTGGGCACGTAAGATCTTCTTCAAGCAGCTCCATCACATCCTACCACAGAGAAATAAACATTTTATTTTATTCCAGTAATCTCCACTTGCACTATGTAAAAATTAAAAGAAACTATATTCATATATATTAAAAATAACCTTACACTGAAATAACAGGGCAAACAAAGGAAATAAGAAATCTGGGAAGGGAATGCACACCAAAGCAGATTTAATCTGCTGGGACGAGAACACACTCCTTATTAGAAGGGCTCCCTGTACACAAGGCCTTTGTGTGGGCTTTCCAACAAGTCTTTGGCTGAGATAGGGTTAGGACTAGGACAACTGCAAGTTGAGCCAGCAGCATCCAAGTGATTGTTCTAAAACAGAGAGCTGACTACTGCTGTCAGAAACAAAGCTACTCAGTGTCTGAGTAGAATGAGTTCTTTAGTCTGGGCCCACAATTACAAAATGTGCTATTTAAAAGAAAGCAGCACAGAAATATAAAGCCAAGCATGTATTCTCATGCAGACTTATTTTAAAATGGCATTTTTGCCTGGTCAGTGTGGCTCAGTGGTTGAGCATCGACCTATGAACCAGGAGGTCAAGGTTTGATTTCTGGTCAGGACACATGCCCGGGCTGTGGGCTCGATCCCCAGTACGGGGTTGTACAGAAGGCAGCCAATCAATGATTCTCTCATCGTTGATGTTTTTATCTCTCCCTCTCCCTTTCTCTCTGAAATCAATAAAAAATATAAATAATATGGCATTTTCCCTATTTCAAAGGCAAAATTACAATTAAAATGATAGGTAAAGACATAAAATGAGAGAGTTGCAATTCATTCTTCCTTAGAGAATTAAATACATTTTTAAAATAGCAGAGCAGTAATCTAAGCCATCTTGTAGAGCATCAGTTTTCAAAATGTGGTGGACAGAAACCTGGGTATCACTAAGACTCTTTCAGGGCATCTGTGAGGTCAATACTATTTTCATAATAATACTGAGATGTTACTTGCTTTTGGCACCATGTTAACCACTGCACTGTAAAAGCAATGGTGAGGCTGCTGGAAACTTAGCAGGAATCAAGGAATACATAGTACCGAACTGTATTGTTGAGTCTGTATTCCTCTCACCACCACATCAAACTGGGGGTAGCCAGTTTCATTTAAGAATGTTCTTGATGAAGCAGTAACAAGTATTCATTTTATTAAATCTTGATCCTTGTATGATAAAATAGGAAGTAAACACACAGCATTTCTGCCACATACCAGCAGATAATTGCCTGGAGGAAAAACGCTTATGTGACTGAGTTGCAAGCTGAAATGAACCAACTGTTTTTGTCATGGAACACCATTGTTACTTGAAAGAACAAGTAATAAAACTATGGCCATTTCAATTTAGGTATCTGGCAGACATCTTCTTGAAAATGAATAAAATGAGCCTATCACTTCAAGGGAAAAAAACAGTATTTCTTCCCAATGATAACAGTTGAGTTTTTTGGTGAAAACTAAACCTTTGGAAAACATTGTCCTTTAAGAGCTTGATAACTTCCCATTAATTAAAGACTTTTAGTGAAAGAAATGGTGATAATAATAAATATGGGGTTTTTTTAGTGGGAAGATTACTATATGATAAAATATGTCAAGATTTGCACAACACAATGAATGAACAAGTTCAATCACCAATGCATGTTACAAATTACGCATGGGTGAAAGATCAAAAGACCAAATATGTTAAAAAAATATGATTTCAGATTCCATACTACAACTTAACCTTTAGGCTATTAAAATATTCCTCCCCTCACCATCTACATATCTGTGCAAGGTCAGATTTTATTTTCTTTGTTTATTTCAGCCCAAAGAACTTACTACATCAGAGGCAGATAAAAGACTCCAGATGTTTTCTATTAAACAGTAATTCACCCAAGTGGTTCAACGGTTAAAGCAGAGACCTGCACACCCGAGGTTCAAAGTTCAATTCCCAGTCAAAGGCACATACCCTGGGCTGCAGGTTCCAGGTTCAATCCCTCCGCCCCTGGTTGGAGCACGTGGGAGGCAACCAATTGATGTGTCTCTCTTACATCATTGTTTCTTTCTCTCTCTCTCTCTCCCCCTCTCCCCTCTCTCCCTTTCTCCCTCTTCTCCTTCCCCTCCCATCCACTCTCTCTAAAAATCAATGGAAAAAAATATCCTTACTCTGGTAAGGAATAAAAAATAATAAATAAATAATAATTCATTAAAGAGACCTATATGCAAACCAATGCCACTCTTCTCACAAATGTCTAGAAAAAGTTTTTTCCCACAAATTATTTGTTAAGATGTAATAGATTTATCTTGTTATTTAAATTAGTATCTTAAATTTTTTCATTTATAATACAGTAAATATCTACTGTACTGTACACATGTAAACAAAAGCTTCTCAATGCAAAGCTTATTTTTATATGAACATTTTAAAACTCCTAAAATTTTTAAATAGTGCTATAAATGTCCTCATTCAGTTGTAGTTAGGGATACACACACACACACACACACACACACACACACACACACATATATAATGTTATCACCAAAGTAATAAAAAACAGGGTCTAACATTCAGAAGGCCATCTTATAATAAAAAATAGTAAATAATTTTTAACAGTAATTTTAAGAGTCACAATTAGAGTTACAATCCAGAAGAGAAATAGTATTTAAAAGCTGAGCTTGCAGGGCTAATCAGTTTATGGTTTTATGTTAAGTTGTGAAAGATATACTAATATACTAGTATGTAGAACTAAAGCAAAGATTATTCTGTCAAATTTAGTGTCATATGGCAAATGTGTGATGAGCTGATTTTTCGGAAACTCTTTTGTGAGACAAATCATACAGCCTTTGAAAAGCATTGTGAAGAGAATAGCTGTGAAGACTGTTGTGCTAGCTGTAAAACATTGACTCTAGTCAGGAGGGAAAACTTGAATATCCTCCGATCCTACTCCTGGTTCCACACTTTATCACTTCTATCTTCTTTCACCTATGAATTCTATGCTAAGGCTAGATTTTGGAGTAGGCAGTAAAAATAGGAAATTAGTAGGTTTTACTTATCCTTGCAAGGTTAATATTTCCAGTGAATCCTATTCAAGCATATTAAATAAATAAGAAAGGAAGAAAAGGAAGGAAAGAAAGGAAAGAAAAGGAAGAAAGAAAGAAAGAAAGAAAGAAAGAAAGAAAGAAAGAAAGAAAGAAATAAAGAAAGAAAGAAAGAAAGAAAGAAGGAAGGAAGGAAGGAAGGAAGGAAGGAAGGAAGGAAGGAAGGAAGGGAGGGAGGAAGGGAAAAAAGGATGCATGGTTGGAATGAAGAGGAGAAAAAGAGCAACCATGGCAAAGAGAAACTTTGAAGAAAACTGAGGATACTGCAATAGGAGCCAAAAAGAATTTTAAGGCAATTAAGCATGATGAAAAGGAAAATGACACACAGAGGAAAATTCAGAAATAATAAACAGTCATCTCAAAGCCATAATTAACTTACAACTCTTAAAATGAACCAGAGAAAAAAATTACTATTTTAAAGTCCCTTTTTTATAAATTGCATCAAAATTATGATAGACCCTATTGTTCCATTTTTAATAATATAGCATACAAATTTTGGTTTATAATTTAAAGATTCTTATTTTCATTCACTTTAAATACTTTTACTTTCTCATCACTTAGCTTTATACTCAAAACTTTCTCTATGACAAAACTATGTGACCACTTCCATAGCTGACTTTTAGAGAAAACTGAGACATAATATTCTAATCCAAGAAACCATGGCAAGTTTACTGCCTCAAGTTTTAAATAAAACCCTGTCCGGTGTGGTTGTTGGTTGGAGCGTGGTGCCATACACCAAAGGGTGTATGAGGGAGGCAACCAATGGATGTTTCTCTTTCTCTCTCTCCTTCTCCCTCTCCCAACTTTCCCTCCACCCTTCCTCTCTGAGTAAAAACTGAAAGTTTTAAATGAAAATACACAGTAAGATTTTAGTCTCACTACCTGACGAGTATGCTTTACAGTAAAGGAATTTATAGAATTTTCTTAAATTTGGAATTTTCTAACACATAAAATCTGAAGAAATCAATAAAGCTTACCCCTTTGAAGAAACTAAAGTACATAGCTCCTCTTTTGGGGGCTAATTTTCCTAATAGAGAAGATAAGCTCTACTAACATCAAGAAACTATGTAAACAAAATTATTGTTCAGTCATAAATTTTGACTTAACCAATGTCAAATTAAGTGTATAAAGGCAACCAAGTTTCCCAAGATTCATTTCTTTTTTTGACTGTGTTTCTGGATATCAAAAGGTCTCAATTGTGAAGCACCAAAATCTGTTTTCCTAACAAATATTTACCAAGTTTTGTTATTTTTTAAATCCTCACCCAAGGACATGCTTATTGATTTTTAGAGAGAGGAAGGGATAAAGGGAGAGGGGGAGGGAGAAACATTAATCCCATAGCCAAATGCACCCCAACCAATGTATGTGCCTTGACTGGGAACTGAACCTGCAATCTTTTGGTGTACAGGACCAACCAACTGAGCCACACTGACCAGGGCAAAAATTTCCCAAGTTTTATAGCAGCAACGAAAGTAAATGAATATATACCTTGTTGTCTACCACCTCTTTGTCTTTCAACTATGTTTTCCAAAATCATTACAATGCAAAAGGTGTTCATTTATTCATTAAGCAAAAGTTTAATTTTAATAAAAACTTATTTATTAAAAGAAACATTCCTATAAAACTTTTAAATTTCATGGGTTGATAGCAATATAAAGTTGTTCAAAATATTACCCATGATTTCTTTCCAAATCCCATTAAGAAAAAGAAAAACCAATATATTATACTTCATATCTTATGGATTTAAACCAAATTTCCACCCCCTTTTGAGGCATCTTTGAATTCAGGAATTTCAAAGCAGTATCCAAATACCTAACAAGTAACTAGATAACAAATACTGAAATTGAGTTCACAGACAAAGCTAAATATGAGAAGCTCTACTACACTGAGATACCAATCTTCTCTTGGAACAATGCTTAGAATAAAAGGGATCACCTTTTTTTCTTTTTTAAATCACTTCCTCTAAGCACACTAATTAAGCTTATTTTCAAGTAGTATAGTGTATTCTATTTTATATGAGATCCATTAATAATGCTTTCTTGAAACTTAATAAGGATCCAATAAATAATTATTGAATGTAAGTAAGGATATTTATTTTTTCTGTATATTTGTACAATTAAAAAGCTGGCAGAGCCCTGGCTGGTGTGGCACAGTTGGTTGGAGTGTTGTCCTATTACACCAAAAGGTGGCTTGTTCAATACCCAGTCAGGGCACAAAACCAGGTTGCGGGTTTGATCCCTGGTGGGGGAGCATGCAGTCAATCAATATTTCTCCCTTTCTCTCTCTCAAAAACCAACAAAGTAGCCTGGCCAGTATGGCTCGGTGGTTAAGTGTGGACCTATGAACCAGGTCTCAGTTCGATTCCCAGTCAAGGAACATGCCCGGGGTTGCAGGCTTGATTCCCAATGGGGAGCATGCAGGAGGCAGCTGATTGATGATTCTCTCTCATCATTGATGTTTCTCTCTCTACCTCTCACTTCCTCTCTGAAATCAATGAAAATATATTTAAAATAAATAAATAAATATCAATAAAGTAAAATGAAAAAGGAAAAAAGTTGGCAAAAAAAGAAAAAACTAAAAAAGATAGCCAATTATAAGAAAACCATACTGAGCTAAAAAAACAAAACTTCAGAAATATTAAATATGCTAAGCATCACAAAGAGCTTAATCTGTAATAGTATATTCAAATTAAAGAATATATTATTCAGAATCCCCGAATACAGGTCTGTGAGGAGACTGACATACTATATTTTTCTGGCTCTTAGTCTGTGACCTTTGACAAAACATTTACACATACTAGTTTCTGTCCTCATTGTACGACTGTTTTGAAAAGTAATAATATGTGAAAATTATTTACAAAGCTTTTAAGTACTTTATGTCAATGTGTTATTACACTTCATTCTGGCTTTTACAGACCATTTCATAACTTACTTAATCAAAACAGGACAAAGTAAGATTAAGATTTCCAATATCTCAAAAAAGAATGTTAAAATTAATATTTTGGATATTTCTGTGTCTAAAAATAGTTTATCTGCCCCAGCCAGGTGGCTGAGATGGAGCATCATCCCATACACCAAAAAGGTTGTGGGTTCGATCCCTAGTTGGGGCACATTCAATGTTTCTCACTCTCTCTCTAAAAAAAAAATCATTAACATATGTAAGGATTAAAAAAATAATAAATAAAATAGCTTATGTAATTGTTATGTAGCTCTTGCAAACACAATACGAAAGTTAACTATGAATCCATATAGACTAATTAGAAATTTCCCTCCAGATATTTCTAATCAGAAACCTAGTAAACAAGGCAAAATGAAGCTAGTACAGAAGGTCCACCTACTCAGAAAGTTCAGTTTTCAGTTTTTGGACTAAGGTGATATTCTCAAAAACTAGTTATTACCTAACTAGTTCAGACCACTCAGAAAAACTGTTTTGTTTTTTTCTCTCTCTTTTCTTCATTCTCTTATATGTACCACTATTTCACCTTGGCTCTTTCCTTTGTTTATTCTTCTTTTAACTCATCTTCTTCATACTTGTTTCAATGAGTAAAATCTCCGATTTCCTCTTATTTTTTTTATTTATTTTATTGATATTTCACAGAGAGGAAGGGAGAGAGATAGAGAGCTAGAAACATCAATGAGAGAGAAACATCGATCAGCTGCCTCCTGCACACCTCCCACTGGGGATGTGCCCGCAACCAAGGCACATGCCCCTGACCGGAATCAAACCCGGGACCTTTCAGTCCGCAGGCCGACGCTCTATCCACTGAGCCAAACCTGTTTCGGCTTCCTCTTATTCTTTTCTTATTTCCCACCCTTTTCATCTTTCTTTCCCTTTTTTACTTTTCCCTGTGACACCTGATAACTACCCAAGATATTATTCTACTAAGACCTGATACACAAAATTTGTGCATGGGGGGAGGGGAGGCGTCCCTCAGCCTGGCTTGTGCCCTCTTGCAATCTGGGACCCCTCAGGGGATGTCCAACTGCCTGTTTAGGCCTGACTGGGCCTAAACCAGCAGTCGGACATCCCTCTCGCAATCCGGGACCGGTTGCTCCTAACCGCCCGCCTGCTTGCTTCTTACTGCTTGGCTCGCAGCTCCTTAGTGCTGTTGTGGAGGCAGGAGAGGCTTCCGTCACTGCCACTGTGCTTGCCAGCCCTGAGCCTGGTTCTGGTTGAGCAGCACTCCTGCTGTGGGAGCATACTGACCACCAGGGGGCACTCCTGCTTTGAGCATCTGCCCCCTGGTAGTCAGTGCACGTCATAGCGACCAGTTATTCTGGTCATTCCGCCATAATGGTCTCTGGGCTTTTATATAGATAGATAATCCTGTAAGTATGCAGTATTAAATCAGTAGGGTTTTAAGATACCCAATAGATATCATTATCCCATTTATGTACAACTACTGAAAATCAGTATGGACTCCAAATGGTGTTGAATCCCATTCTCCCCCACTGAGATGAAATCAATTTGAATAAACTGTGTGTCTGAATTGCAGGGAAATATACATACAGACTAAACTATTCTCCTATTCTGGTACCAACCAGACCCAGATATTTATCTTTACCTGTTAATAGTTCAAATCAAGTTAATTTAAGTTCCAACTACTGACTTCTGCAGAAGTTTGAAGAACCAGAAATGTCTGGTTTTCTCCCAGAAAAACAGGTTTATATGAGGGTGGCAAATTCTTATCCATAAAACAAATTGTCTTCTTTATAACCATAAACTTGGCAATCATTGACCTAAATTATTATCCCAACAGGTTAATACCTATTAAAAGATTCTATCATCTAACTCTGTATTTGAGGTTAATTCCAGTTTTCAGAAAGTGCTGCCAAGTCTAGCATTCAATAGACAACTGGCTGGGTGTATTACATAAAATTATTCACTGCGCCAAGTGAAAATAGGCATTTGGTACATAACTGATAAGTACCATCTACCAACTAATAAGAATTTATTTTTGAGATGACTATTGGAAATGTAATTGGTGTGAACAATGTTCCATTTGTTCAGTGTAGAATGATATACACATATTATTCTACAGCATATATCAAGTTGGAAGCTAATGGTGCTAAACTTTAAGCAATTTTTAGGTTGGCTTTATTATACATGTTGGCACTCCATGCTTATGCCACAGAAAATACAATAATTTAAACTACCAGCACAAATTTTCAATTCAGCCTTTCCTTAAAAATGTATATATTTACATCTGTAATGAGATTAATTTAAAAGAGTTCATGTTGCCTGGCCAGTGTGGCTCAGAGGTTGAGCACTGACCCATGAACCATGGTCATGGTTTGATTCCCAGTCAGGGCACCTGCCCAGGTTGCAGGCTCAATCCCCATTATGGGGCATCCAGGCAGCAGTCAATCAATGATTCTTTCTCATCGTTGATGTTTCTATCTTTCTCTCCCTCTCCCTTCTTCTCTCTGAAATCAATAAAAACATATCTTTTAATGGGGAAAAAAAAGAGTTCATGTTATGGGAATTTGCTTTATAGAAGGCTTAACTTGAATATAACTATTCTGTATGTCAAAGTTCACTTGTATTTGGTTAACTGTAGCCAGAGGTGGACCCAGCACTCTATTCTAGTGCTATTCTAGTTATCTAGTGCCAGCCCAAAGTAATGACAAGGCAGTGTCTTTTATGAATAACAAAAATGGATAGTCCAAGGTTCTAATAATATTTATAAAGATTAAATATAAACCAAAAGTCAATTCCTGCCCTAAATCCAGAAATATAGCACATTTACAAAGATACTGTTATTCTAAAACAGGGTTGGGACCTTTTTCTGCCAAGGGTCATTTGGATATTTATAACATCATTCACAGGCCATACAGAATTACTAACTTAAAAATCAGCCTGTTATATTTGGTCAAAACATTTAATTAACTCACCTGTAATACCTTGGCAGGGCCAGACCAAATGATTTCATGGGCCATGTGGCCCATGAGAAGGCCATTCCACAGCCCTGCTCTAAAGGTATGATTAATGCCTTATAAAAAAGACATATAAAGTTGACACCATACTGAAGTTTGGAAAGTCTATCCATGCAATTAGCTTTTATGTCTTTCTTAAAATACAGGAGAAAAAAATTCATAATTAAATTAGCAAGAAATAACTGCTATTACTATTTTGGTACATTTCTTCTAATATTATTTTGGCATATTTCTTCCAATCTTGTGTGTTTGTACACATACACATCTTAACAAAACTGATAGCATAACACAATTTTGTATCCACTTTTTTCTCTTATTTTATCATATGCATTTCTCCCATCACTATATATCCTTCTAAAACATGCTAGTATATATTACAAATATGCTCTTATTGGTTATTTTTCTGGTATTACAACATTTAAGTGCACATCTTGTAGAAAAGTCTTGGTACACAGCTCTGATTATTTCCTTAGACAATTCTTTTAAGTGTATTGTTGGGTGGCTCAAAGATTAGGAACATTTTTAAGGCTCTTGAAAAGACTGCCAAGATTCCCTCTAGAAAGGGTACACTACTTTATGAACTCTAACCAGAGATGAGAGTGCCCCACCTCTCCATACAGTTCCTAACCTTACAACAGAGCCATACTTTCATAGAGCTTAATAAAAAAAAAAAGGCATACTTTACCATATCTATCCAAGTTTAAAATATAAAACAGTTTAAGGCAGTTAATATTAGTATGTGTCTGTGTATTACTGATACATATAGGAAATACAAAAGTTATAGGGAAGGAATAAAATAGAAGTACTGAGCTTAAAAACACCTTAGAGATCATCTAAGCACCTAACCTTAAAAGTGAAAAAAGAAATACCTCCTTTCCCCCCAGCCCCAGGAGATTTCTCAATCATACTCAGCAAGCTAGGCACAGGATCTAAGTTTTCCCATTCTTACATCTTAGCACTATCCAAGAAGTGGGCCAAGAATTTAGTACCCTCTTTAATAAAGAGGAGAAGTTTAATCATGGGCCTTCTAAATCCCTTATAAAATTATATGACTTTTACAATTTAGATTGTAACAGGTTCCCCAGCAAAGGGGAAAGAACATTGAACCTGCTTCTAAATACCTAGGTTTATCAGGGGTGAGAAACATCTGGCCCGAGAGCCATATAAGGCCAGAAAAATCATTTGGTCAGGTCCTGCCAAGGCATTAGGGGTGGGTTAATTAAATGTTTGACCAAATATAACAAGCAAATTTTAAATTGATAATTTTGTATGGCCCATGAATGATGTTATAAATATCCAAATGGCCCTTGGCAGAAAAAAGCTTCTCCACCCCTGGTTTAACTACCAGTTTTACTGTTCACAGAATAAGGATTTTTATAGTACCTTCATAATGTTCTTGGAAAGATTAAGTGACAATCTTGTAAATTGCTAAACTATATAAATATAGAGGTTTAATTACATATGTTTACAAACACTGTAAATACATTCAAAGCATTATGTTCCAGCATGAGTGTATTAATCAAGAATGTTCCTAAAATAGAGCTGGACTCTCGAACTGTAATTTCAAGGGAGAGCATAGCAAGTATTACATAGGATAACAGCTACAAAGCAATATCATGGAAATGGGCATATCTGAACAAAAGCTGTAGCAGAAGTAAGGCAAGGTAACCACCCTATCATAAATGTAGAAAATGAAGAGAATAATCTGGTACATTATGGAAAGACTTAGCAGGGAGGTTTAGTACATCAGCTGGTGCAAAAAAAAGATGGTATTTTTAGGGAAAGATGGGAAAGCCTAAAGAAATGTATCTTCTCTTTGTGCAAGATAAGTATAACCCGTTAGTCAACAGCTACATCAAATTCTACCAAAGGGAGTGCCTATGTAAATGAAATTCTGCTTTTAAAATATCTAGTATATAGTCAGAAAATTCAAGCCCTGTTGTACAAGCTCTAGCAGCATGGCATAGGAGAAGGAAAAAAAAACATAAAAAAGCAAAATGCTGCTGAAGCCTCCCTTTTCCATTGCAATATAAACCTCTGGATTATAATACATTTCAGGTAATTGCCACATAAAGAATTTCCAAATCTGGAATCTTTTTTTTTTTTTTTTTTTTAGTTTTGACAAAATACTTAAAGACAAGTCACCCATGAGGGTACATCTTACGCAATTTTAAAAGGTTCTGGGCCTAAAGGAAATGGGAGTTTTTCTTTCTTTTTTTTTTTTAATGTAGGGAAATGTGTTGTAGTTTACCTCCGTCCCTGCAAGCAGGTGTATTCTTCTGGGTTACTACTCCCAGGTTGTGACTGACAATCAGAGGAGGCTACTGCAAAGAAAGAACAAAGAAGAGGGTGTTAGGCATTAACTCGCACAGGATTCTTAGTCTTAACCATCAGTTTTTTTCAATTGTCCCCCACAAACAAAACCAGTCTGCTAAGACCTGGTGAAAGCCAGGAGCATGGGGGGAGGCTGGAGATTTCTGTACTAAGAAGCTTCTCGGTTATGGTTCACGGTCGTCTTCTCTTTTCTAGGCGATAGCGAGGTGCTGGCAGTGGAGCCGGGCATGCTCGGTAGCGGGGCAGGCCTCCTGAAGGAGATCCACACCGCCCCGGGCCACCCACCGCTCGCCGCTCCTCCCCACCCCCGGTCCCGGCGCCCCGCAGGTTCCCGCCGCGCTGCTGGACTGGACTCCCCCGAGCTCTCGGCCAGCCCCTCACCCCCTGCAGGTGCCTGCCCTGCCGGAACGAGCCCCCACCCTGGCAGCAGCTCTGGGACCACCGTTCCCCGAGAGGAGCACGGCGGCTAGCACTTAGCTAGGACCTCCGGGGGACGGAAGGGCCCTGTCTGGGGCCGCGCGGACGCCCATCTCCCAGCTGCAAAATGGACTCGTGGGGCCTATCCGGCCCGCCCTGCCACCCTCCTCCCCCGGCACCTCGGTCCGCCTCCCGGGTCGGGATTCGCCTTTGTTCCGCCTCCCGGTCTTGCCTTTCCCAGGGAGAAGGAGAGGGTGAGGGGAGGCAGGAGTCCTTCCGGCGCCTCCAACCGCCTCCGCAGCTGTGCTCCTGGAAGAGGGGAGGGTCCCGAGCTGCCGCTCCTCCCAGGGGGACTGCGCGCGTCGGGAGCGCCGAGCCTGCAGGGGGCGGGGCGCGGCGCCGGGGAAACGGCCGGGCGAGAGGGGGCCCCGCCTAGAGCGCGCGCGGACGCGGGCGCCGGTGCCTTCCTTGGGGAGCCAGCCCGGAAGCCAGCGTGCAGAAAGATGGTTGGGTTTGGATTGTTGTACTTTTTTTTTTGTTCGTTGCATTTTAAGGAACAAAAAAAAAAGCCCAACCCTTCACACCACTTCATTTGCATCTCTCAAGACCAGAAGTCCGGCCACAGCGGCCTGCGGGGGCGGAAGACAGCTGTCTGCCCCGCTCCGCACAACCGGGTGGGTGAGACGGGCACTCCTGTTGGGACCAAAGCCAGGGCTCTGGTCAGGGTTCCAGCCAGAGCACAACCAAGGTGAAGTGAACTGTTGACCACCCCCTCACCCAACCTTGCACCTGTATCTTTGCAGGCTTTAAGCTGAACACTAAGTGGCCCAATTCTATTTAAGATTTTCATTCAGGAAAAACACCACTGCTCTTTCCGTCAGAGAGAAGGAAGAACTTAAAATTAGCTTTAATTTAATGAGCCACTAACGGCTTTTCAGTCACTAACCTAACTCACTGTTCTGATGTGCAGCTCTCTGTAGAAGGATCTTATCCTCCTATATAATAAAAGCCTAATATGCTAAGTGTCTAGTCATCCGTTCAACCAATCAAAGCATAATATGCTAATGATATGCTAAGGCCATTCAACTGTTCGCTGTGACGTGCACTGAACACCAGGGGGGCAGATGCTCCAACCGGTAGGTTAGCTTGCTGCTGGGGTCCGGCTGATCCAGACTGAGACTGGCCAGACACGCCCTGGAGCCCTCCTGTGGTCCCTTCCCAGCTGGCCAACCTCCCGTGTCCCTCCCCGGCTCTGATTGTGCACTGGTGGGGTCTCTTGGCCTGGCCTGTGCCCTCTTGCAATCCGGGACCCCTAGGGGGATGTCAGAGAGCAGTTTTAGCCCAATCCCACAGGCCAGGCCAAGGGACCCCACTGGTGCACAAATTCGTGCACTGGGCCTCTAGTCCTATCTAATAAAAGAGTAATATGCATATTGACCGTCACTCCAACACACAATATGGCTGCCCCCATGTGGTCAAAGATGGCTGCCCCCATGTGGACACAAGATGGCTGCCACAAGATGGCCAGCAGGGGAGGGCAGTTGGGAGGGACCAGGCCTGCAGGGGAGGGCAGTTAGGGGCAAACAGGCTGGCAGGGGAGCAGTTAGGCATCAATCAGGCTGGCAGGGGAGTGGTTAGGGGGTGATCAGGCTGGCAGGCAGAAGCGGTTAGGGGCAATCAGGAAGGTAGGCAGGCAAGCATTTGGGAGCCAGCAGTCCTGGATTATGAGAGGGATGTCTGACTGCCCGTTTAGGCCCGATCCAGGTAGGGACATCCCTTGAGGGGTCCCAGATTGGAGAGGGTGCAGGCTGGGCTGAGGAACACACACCCCTGTGCACAAATTCCGTGCACTGGGCCTCTAGTATATATATATAAAAGCCTAAGTGACCAGATGACCGAACAACTGGAATGTCAGGTCGACCGACATTATGATGCGTACTGACCACTAGGGGGCAAATGCTCAACGCAGAGCTGCCCCCTGGTGGTCAGTGCACTCCCACAGCCAACCTCCCGTGGCCCCTCCCCCTTGCTGCTGGCCCTCCCCAATAGGCCATTATTGGGGGGGCCGGCCGGCCAACCTCCCGGGGTCCATCCCCCTGGCCAGCCCCCCAATAGGTCTCGATCCCTGGGCAGGCTAAGGGACCCCACCCATGCACAAATTTGTGCACTGGGCTTCTAGTCTACTATAAACACATTAAGCACTTAACCAATGAGCAGTTATAAGAAGGATACAAAGATGAAGGAATGGCTTCTCCAAATTTTATAATCTGGGGGAAGTGAGACAAGGACAAAAATCACAGAATATGCCCTGGGGTTGAGTTCACCCAGGTGGGGAAGTCTGGGCTTAGAATTTGGGGGAAAGGTATTCGAGGCCTACCATACATAGAACTTGGGCCCCATGACTAATAAATGTTTTGCTCAAACCCCATAAAAAGCACCTCCCTATTATTCTGAGATGTCCAGCTCCTCACCATGCCCAAGGCCCTTAAATCCAATTTTGTCTTTCTAGAACGTTGCTATATTTATGTCATTTAGTCTTCATAAGAACACTGTGGAATAGAAATTATCCTTTCTATAGATGAAGAAAGGGATGAAGGGAGTTCTCTGAGGTAAATAAGAAGCAGAGCTAAAGTTAGGTTCCAGGTTTAGGTTCTTTCTATAGCACAGTAACTGTCAATGCCAATAAAAACTGCACCCCAGTCTCCTATATTAGTATTTTTAAAGCCTGATTTATAGAAACATTTTAAATATCTCACTATTAAAATGATACAAGAGAGAAATTTAGGTTATTAACAGATAAATCACAATTTATTCTTAATGTAATTGTATAATACATATTTGTATAGTTCTAATTAATAAACTTCTGCCAAACTAAATGTAAAACACTGGTTAAACATGCATAGAAACCACTAGATTGTTTTTTAAAAAATTACTAAGAGAACATTATATACTTAAACTCCTAAGTATAGAAAAATAAGGAAGACTGGCCTCTCTCTCTTCCCATGATCCTAAAAAAACACCAGTCAGGGAATCTCACATCTTACCTAATAAAGAAACATGCAAATTAACCATCACTCTGCTACACCCACAGCCAATCAGAGTGAGTATGCAAATTAACCCAACAAAGATGGGGGTTAATTTGCATATGCAGGCGCAGAGCAGTGTGAAGCCTGCTATAAGGGGGAGGGGGGCGGCAGAGGGAGCTACTGGAGTGGTACTCCAGACAGAAGTGAGGACTTGCTGGCTCCGGGGCGGCCCGGGAGGGGGGACTTGCCGGCTCCCAGTAGGAGCAGGGACATGCCGGTTCTGGGCGGCCCGGGAGCGGGGACTTGCCGGCTCCGGGCAGCCTGGGAGCGGGGATGTGCCAGCTCCCAGGCAGCTGGGAGTGAAGCCAGGGGCCTATTCTTGCACAAATATCGTGCAACGGGCCTCTAGTATAGTATAACTAGAAAAGAGAGTAACGGTGGGCGAGATTAAAACATACACAGTTTACATCCTTCCTGGAAGAGCACAATGTAACTAGATCCTGTTAGAGATAACATTGAGGGATTGTCAAAATTCTGTCACACTGCAATTTCCTTCTATTGACTGGTCTTCAAATAAGTAAACTAACAAAGATTGGAATTAATGCATCAGCACAGTAATAAGACTATGGATATAGTCTTATTTCTGTCATTTGTGATAAGTATATTTATAGGTAGAATTTCATATATACATAATCTTACTTGTTGCATTGTTTTATTTCATGCTGTTGTTTTTGTGCTGAGCCTTGGGCCCCATGACTAAGATAAAAAAAAAAGGGACAGTGCCAATTTGGTGTACACTGAAATATAAATTTTCAGACTGAGGAACATCTAATAAGTAAGCCTGGAGTAATTTTGTGCAGGAGAGGGGTGCTGTTGAGCCTCCTCAGATACACTTGAACGTTTTACTTTTCTGTCCTTTCCAACAGCTGCCAAAGTCGGGAGTGCAAGCCCCAACATTCCCCAAGGAGAATCTCTAACAATAAAAGGCACTAACATTGCAAGGTGTGAAAAGAGCAGAGGCTTTGGAACCAGTTCTGCATCCATAGTCTACCTCTACCACTTACTTCCTAGTTGTTCAAGTTACTTAGCATCTCAAAGCTTTAGTTTTCTGTAAAATGGGGATCATGATATACTTGAGTATGGAAATAATATATAAAGCCACCAACATTGTGTCTGACACATAGGAGGTGCTTAATAAGTGGTTGCTACTGTTATATGAAAGAAGAAACCATGGGGTTTGATTACAGTTGCCTTGGATTTATATCGTTGAGGCTCCCATGATAGTCTTAAGCAGAGCTAAACTGCCTATGAAGTAGAGGAAGCGAGCATCATAATTTTTCACACCCAGCCCAGGATGACCTTTTAAAAAGTATATATCCTTCCACTTCTATCTATACCTCCTTCCCTGTACCTAAGAAAATGAGAGAAAAAGGGAAAAATGTCACACTCGATGAAAGGAAGACTGCAGTTTTTTAAAAAGCTCTAGAATTTCAGAGAAATTTAACATCCAAAATATTCCATTAAAAGGAAAAAAGTCTACCTGTAAAAATACATTTATCACAAAAGGCAGAAACTTACCTAAAACTTGAGAAATTAAAGGAATTAGTCCCTGGTTTGAAGAAATTCCAGATTCTATATATTTCAGTTATATAGAATTTTGGTTCTGAATATCTAGATTTATCAGATACCTATAAGAAATTGTACAAGTATTGTGCAAGAAATACATTTCATGTTTCTTTTCTTTTTTAAAAAATTAACTTTATTGTTGAGAGCATTACAGATGTTTTTAAATAAGAATCCAGTTGATTTGATGTCAAAGCATTTGGTAATAAATGCCTTGTCAAAAATGTGTTTTTCATATAATGCTTTTGTTGTTTATAACGCCATGTTGGTTGTAGCTAGAATGTGGCTGGACCTCCAGGAGCTTGCACTGGATCTAAAGCAGCCCACACCCCTCCCAGTCAGGCAAAAGACACAGACAATTCAGAAGATGCATGAAACTCATTATACAATATCAGCAGAGTTTAGGCATTTTGTAAAGGTCGTTGGCCTCCATGTTGTGAAATTCAATGGACTTTTTTTTTCAGTTCTCATTTACCTTAATCTCTTAGCAGCACTCACTGCCTCCTCTTTCAAAGGCCCTCTTTCCCTGGCCTTTAGTTATATCATGTTCTCTCCTGGCTTTTCTTTTTTCAACTCAGGAACATCCCTTCTATCCAACACTTAAATTCTGGAATTTATTGAACGCTCAGTTTCAGGACACTCACAGGACTTCAACTATCATTCAGTGACTCACACAACCTGACAGCCTATATTTACATCATTTTTGAATGGTGAAAACTATTTGAATTTAAATACTTTAGCAGAATTTAAATCCTTCTTCCTCTTTGCAGGCATTTCAGTTAGCCCTTCAGTTGCCCAAGGCTTATCCTCCTTCCAGCTTCAGGGTTCCAGCCCTCATAGTTTCTTCTCTCTGTAATGCACCCCCTCACCTGCCACCAAACCCACCTCTCCATCCTTACCCTCCAACCACAACACAACTGATACACCCCAGGTTAGCTTTCCACGATGTTCTAAGCCCAGGACAGTTCCATCTTAATCAGCTCTTTCCTATACTCTTCTTCTATTGCACACACTTCAGTTTGTTATTATGTATTTACGAGAGGCCTGGTGCACAAAATCCGTGCACAGAGGGGGGGTTCCTCAGCCTGGCCTGCACCCTCTCCAATCTGGGACCCCTTGGGGGATGTCCGACTGCCATTGAGGCCCAATCCCACAGGAATCGGGCCTAAACGGGCAGTCGGACATCCCTCTCACAATCTGGGATGACTGGCTCCTAATCACTCACCTACCTGCCTGCCTGATCGCCCCTAACCCCTCTGCCTGCTGGCCTGATCGCCCCTATCTTGCCCATCTGCCTGCCTGATCACCCCTAACCTCTCTGCCTACTAGCCTGATCTTGCCCCCAACTGCCCTCCCCTGCAGGCCTGATCTCGCCCCCAACTGCCCTCCCCTGCCGGCCTGATCGCCCCTAACTGCCTCTGCCTCGGCCTCCACCACCATGGCTTTGTCCAGAAGGAAGTTGGACATCCAGAAGATGGCTGGTCGACCCAGTCTAATTAGCATATTACCCTTTTAGTAGTATAGATAGATTATATAGGATAGGATTGCTTAAATGGGGGGGAGCCTTTTTCAGCAGGAGGAGATGCCCTTGGAAGACAAAAACACATAATCCCTATATCTGGACTGATAGCCAGCCAAATGCATTATATTGCCAAACCGGTCATTAAAAAATTGAATCACTTTCTTACACCTTACACCAAAAAGCTGTTGCCCTTAAAACCCCTCCTCAGCCCCCACCTTAGGTTCTGCCTTTGCAGTTCACCAAGATTTGGTTCTGATTGGTCCGTTTCTATGCCAGTCAGCGTCAAAAGCTCTGCCTCCTAGGCAGCCATTAGCTCCTCGCACTTCACCCAGATTTGATTCTGAATGGTTGGTTTCTATACCATTCAGCATCTCCGGGCCTATCTCCGGGCCTGATCATAGAGGCAGGGCTGATCAGCAGCCACCCCAGGCTGCTGGTGAGCGGGCTGAACTGCTGATCTCTGGAAGAGAGAGAGAGGCTTGGCTGCTGGCGAGGCTGGGAGAGAGAAGCAGGGTCTGATCACCCTGCTTCTCCCTGGGCCTTGCCAGCAGCCCACTGCCACTGCTGATCAGCCCCGCCTCTCTCTCTCTCTCTGTCTCTCTCTCTCTCTCTCTGAGAGGTCAGCAGTTCAGCCTGCTCACCTGCTGTCCGTGCAGCCTGATGTTCGGTCGAGCCTCCGGTCGTTGTGGATGTTACGACCCTGGCTCTTTATATATATAGATTTGCATCATTATTTGAATAATGTTTGTCTCCCACTTAACTGTAAACTCTGTAAGAGCAGAGATTGTGTGTGTTTAAAGCATCTGTGTGCCTGTGTTTTCTCAGTGCATTCCTAGACTTAACACAGTGCTTATGAATTTTTTCATGAATATTTTGGGGTAGTAAGAGTTCTCTCTTTCAAAGATCATTGATGTATTTTAAATCTCTAAAAATTAGCTGTTGAGATCAGCTGAAATGGCAATACATTATGAATTTTATTCACTTAAAATAGGCACTTCAATATATTTTATTTTATCAAGACAATATTTTCCTCATTCATTTGCAAAGTTTTTCCAGATTCCTCCTATAGTTTATACAAATGTGTCAGTAGTCTTCACTCATTCACAACATAATTTGTCTTTTAAAATGAGGATAATTTCTTGAATAGTTCATCAGAAAATTCTTATAAAAAATTGAGAACCTTCTAAGCATAAAAATTGAACAATATGCCACATAAAACTTAATATGATTAAATAAGAATATAAAATTTGTATATTAAAAACACAACACAGTTAATACTATACAACTATTAAAAAGAAGATAAAGCTGGATATGTTGACAATGAGATATGTATAAGATATTGTGATTGAAAAATCAGGTTAAAAACTATGTATACTATGATTGCAATTTTGAAAAGAAATGTAATTGGTAGCATATGGATAGGAAAAAATACTTGGAGGAATACACACCAAATTGTCAATTTGAGGGAATAGAATTTGGAAAATTTTCAATATCTGTTTTATCCTATCTAATAAAAGAGTAATATGCAAATTAACCATCACTCCACTACACCCACAAGCCATGCCCACCAGCCAATCAGGAGCGAGTATGCAAATTAACACAACCAAGATGGCTGCAGCCACAGAGAGAGCAGGAGGCTTGGATTTCCCTGGCGGAGGAAGCCAGGCTTCCCTGCCGCCCTGGCCAGCCGAGGCCTACACCCAAGGCTACAAAATTTCAATTATAGAAGATAAACAAATCCCAACAAAAATGGTGGCAGCCACGGAGCTGGAGAGAGCAGGAGGCTTGAGTTGTTCCCGCCGATGGAGGAAGCCAAGTTCCTAAAGCCCTGGCCTGCCTTGGCTTCCACTACAAAGTTTCAATTATAGAAGATACATAAATCCCAACAAAAATGGCTGCTGCTGCCATGGAGTGAGCAGGAGGCTTGGCTCCACTCAAGGCTACAAAGTTTCAATTATAGAAGATAAATAAATCCCAGATACCAAGGCCTCTGCTTGGGTCACAGGGAGGCATGGCCGGCCTCCAAACCACCACAGGCCCCTTGCCCAGGCCACCCCACGCCCCAAGGGAACCCCCACCCTGATTGGGGACACCCTTCAGGGCAAACCAGCTGGCCCCCACCCGTGCACCAGGCCTCTATCCTATCTAATAAAAGAGTAATATGCAAATTGACCATCACTCCAACACACAAGATGGCTGCCCCCATGTGGTCAAAGATGGCTGCCCCCATGTGGACACAAGATGGCCACCACAAGATGGCCAGCAGGGGAGGGCAGTTGGGAGGGACCGGGCCTGCAAGGGAGGGCAGTTGGGGGCGATCAAGCCTCAGTGGAGAGCAGTTGGGGGGACCAGGCCTACAGGGGAGGCCAGTTAGGAGTGACCAGGCCTGCAGGGGAGGGCAGTTAGGGGCAATCAGGCTGGCAGGGGAGCAGTTAGGCATCAATCAGGCTGTCAGGGAAGTGGTTAGAGGGTGATCAGGCTGGCAGGCAGAAGCGGTTAGGGGCAATCAGGAAGGCAGGCAGGCAAGCATTTGGAAGCCAGCAGTCCTGGATTGTGAGAAGGATGTCCGACTGCCCATTCAGGCCTAATCCCGGTAGGATCGGGTAGGATAGGGCCTAAACAGGCAGTCGGACATCCCTCGAAGGGTCCCAGATTGGAGAGGGTGCAGGCTGGGCTGAGGGACACACACCCCCATGCATGAATTTTGTGCACCGAACCTCTAGTATTATTATAAACTGGAGGCCCGGTGCATGGATTCGTGCACCAGTGGGGTCCCTCGGCCTGGCCCTCGCCCTCGCCCATTCGCAATCTGGGACCCCACCAGTGCACACATGATCGGGGCTGGGGAGGGAATATGGGAGGGTTCCAGGGTGTGTTCAGCCCCTTGCGCCCAGTCCCTACTGCAGCAATTGGGATGATTGGGGCCATCTCTCTCAGTCCTGACTGGGGCTGACTGGGGCCAATCAGGGCTGGGGAGGGACCACAGGAGGGCTCCAGGGCATGTCCAGCCCCTCTCACCCAATCCCGATCAGCCGGACCCAAGCAGCAAGCTAACCTACCGATTGGAGCATCTGCCTCCTGATGGTCATTACGTGTCATAGCTACTGGTCGAGCGGTTGAACGGTCGAATGGTTAAGCAGTCGCTTAGGCTTTTATATATATAGATTTTTGTATTTTACAATGAGTATTTATACTTTTATAATGTATTTTAAAAAGATAAATTTGTAAAAGAAAAATAAACTTGATTAGAACAAATATATGTCATATACTAGTATGTAACTATGTCAAAAACTCTTCCTAAGAAATAATAAGGCAAACACCAAGTTAAAAATATGGGCCAAGTATATGAAAAACAGGACTTAAAAAAGAAATGCAAATGGTTAATAAGCATGAGAAAAAATATTTATTCTCATTGATAAGGAAATACCAAGCAAGCCCTGGCTGGTGTGGCTCAGAGGATAGAGTGTCTGCCCTCACATTGAAGAGTCTTGGGTTCGATCCCCAGTCAAGAGCACATACCTGGATTGCAGCTTCTATCCCCACCTCTATCTTACATCAATGTTTCTCTCTCTCTCTCTCTCTCTCTCTCTCTCTCTCTCTCTCTCTCTCAAATCAATAGAAAAAATAAATAAATAAAATCAATAGAAAAAATATCCTAGGGTAAGGATTAACAACAAAAGAAATACCAAACAAATAATGATAAACCTTCTCTAGTTCATTAAATTTGAAAATTTTAAAACATTATAATGACCAATAGGCCAGCATTGAGTATTACAGGCCATCTTGTTTGTTGCTGAAAACCAACACAGAAAGATACAATTCTTTGGGGGAAAGTTTGGTAATCTGTATAAAAAACACTCAAAAATATAATTCAATTTCTAGGAGTTTATCCTACAAAAATAATCATAACAACCACAATTTATATACCAAGTCTATTTGTTATAGAGCTATCAGGGGAAAGCTAGAAATATCCTAATTATCCATCAAAAGAATATGAGTTAAATAAATCCTGGTACAGTCATAGTAAATAATAATATGTAGCCATGTAAAAATCATGTTTTAAAAAAAACAACTTGAAAATTGCACAATCTTTAATTAAGTAAATAAAAGCAAATTTCAAAACAGTACTAGTATACATAGCATGAAACTGATTATTAGTGTGTGTCCATGCATATGCACATATTAAAAAGACACCACAATGTTAACAGTTGTTATCCACAAATAGTACAAAATGAGAAGACTTTTATTTTGTCCTGATTCATTACTGGATTTTTCAAAGTTTCTATAATGGTTATATATTACTGTTATAATAATACAAATTAAACATAGAGTTATTACTTGATCCAGCAAGTCTACTCTTAGACATATACCCAGGAGAATTAAAGAATATGCTCATATGATAACTTGTATATGAATGTTAATAGCATTATTATTTAGAATAGCCAAAAACAAAAAAAAGAAAACAACCCAAATGTCCATCAACTGATGGATGGCTAAGCAAAATAGCAAAATGTGGTATATACATACAATGGAATATTATTCAGCTATTAAAAGGAACGAAATACTGATTCATGTTACAACCTTGATAAACCTTGAATTCATTATAGTAAGTGAAAGGAGCCTACACAATCATCCATTCAGATGATTTATCCAAAATAGGCAAAACTATATAAACCAGAAGTTCATTAGTAGTTTCCAGGGAGTGGGTAGAGGAAAGAATGATGAGATAATGCTAACGGGTAGAGGGCTTCTTTTTGGGGTGATGAAAAATTCTGAAATTAAATAGTAATGATGGTTGCGCAACCTTCTGAATATACAAAAACCCACTGAATTGTACACTTTAAAATTGTGAATTTTGGAGTGCAGAGATGGTGGCATAGGTAAATGTGGTACTTGCCACCTCCCACAACCACATCAAAATTACAACTAAAATACAGACCAACCATCATTTAGAATTATTTGAAATCTGGCTGAATGGAAGCCTTACAACTAGAGAATCAAAGAAGACAGTACATTGATTGGTAGGAGGGGCAGAGGTGTGGAACAGGCTGATCTGACACTCACGTGTGGTGTTTTTTAATCTTGGCTGCAAAGGTCCCCCATGAGGAGCAAGGGGTCCCAGTCCCACACCAGATCCCTCAGCCCAGGGTTCCAGTGCAGTGAAGAGAAGCCCCAATAACTTTGGGCTATAAAAACCAGTGGGGATTATGGCCTAGTGACATTGAGGCTGTGGAGTCCTAGGCAGTGGCACTTGCACAGCCTCACTTGGACTCACTCCCTCTGAGCTGCAGGGCTGGGGCAGTGGCATGGGGGGTGGGGTGGATCCAGGGACATATGGACAGGAACTAGATTGTCTGGCATGGGGACAAGAACTCAGGAGCAGCTTTCTCCCAAATAGGAGTGCTCACAGAGGTCATTGTTTCTATGCTGAGACCTCCTCTGTTGCAGAGCTGACTGGCAGGCACCCTATCTGAGTGTCCACCAACCTGGCTCACACAATTCCCTCTGCCCTGATGATTTCCTGGAACCCTGCCACACCCAATGTGCAGCCCCACCCAAGCTGTTTGCAGTGGCTTTTCCATATAAATGGCCTGTCCTAACTCAGGCTTCACATTTTCCTAAAATCATTCAAACAAGCAGCAGCTGGTGTCAGCATACCCCATACTTCTCAATAAGAGGCTCCAGGCCAAACACTAGCAACAGTCTGCCTTGTTTCACAGCTTGGTCTCTCCCAGGCACTTCCAAGACCAATACAAGTAGCAGCCATCTGCAGATCACTCTGTAGCTACTGTCAGGTGGCACCAAGCAGGGCACAGGGGTTACTTTGCACCTCCCAGGTGGCCCCAGAGCCAGTGCACCCAGTGGTCAGCTTCAGACCATACCAGATTATAACTCTACACATCCATAAGCAACACACTCAAGGGTCAGACTCAGTGAGCACCAAAGCCCCACTGAATCAAGTCCTACCCCATAGAGGTGTCTCCTGCACAGAAGCTCTTCTGCTGTAGTCATAGGTGGTCATCACAGCCAGTTTGCCTGGAGTCAATTCTTGCCAGTGACGCTAACAGCAATCAAGGCTTAACTACAACAAGACTGTACACACAGCCCACATGGGGCACACCTAGAGGGCCTAGCTCTGATGACTGGGGATGCTGAGCATTGGGCCCTACAGGACACCTACTACACAAGGCCACTCTACCAATCCCAGAGACATAGCAAATCTAACTAATAGAAACAAAAACTGGGAAGCAGTCAAAATGCAGAGACAATGAAACATGTCACAAATAAAAGAACAAAAGAAATCACCAGAAAAGGAACTAAATGAAATGGAAGCAAATAAACTACTAGATACAGAGTTCAAAACAATGGTTATAAGGATGCTCAAGGATCATAATGAGAGTTTGAAGGGACTTAGTGAGAATTTCAAGAATCTTAGTGAGAACATCAAAGATATGAAAAAGAACCAGCCAGAAATTAAACATATACTAACTGAAATAAATAATAATTTACAGGGTTTCAACAGTGGAGTAGAGGATACTGAAAACCAAAACAGCGACTGGAATGTGAGGAAATAAAAAACATCCAATCAGAACAACAAAAAGAAAAAAGAACCCAAAAATATGAAGATAGTGTAAGGAGCCTCTGGGAAAACTTCAGGCATACTAACATTTGCATTATAGGGATGTCAGAAGGAGAAGAGAGGGAGCAAGAAATTGAAAACCTATTTGAAGAAATAATGATATAAAACTTCCCCTACCTGGTGAAAGAAATAAACTTACAAGTCCAGGAAGTACACAGAGTCCCAAACATAAGGAACCCAAAGTGGCCCACACATCATAATTAAAATGCCAAAGAGAGAATCTTAAAAGCAGCAAGAGAAAAGCAGTTTGTTATGTACAAGGAACACCCACATGACTATCAGCTGATTTCTCAACAGAAACTATGCAGGTCAGAAGAGAGTGGAAAGAAATATTCAAAGTAATGAATAGCAAGGACCTACAACCAAAATTACTCTACCCAACAAAGCTATTATTTAGAATTGAATGTCAGATAAAGAGCTTCACAGACAAAAAAAATGTTAAAGGAGTGCATCATCACAAAATCAGTATTACATGAAATGTTAAAGCGTATTTGAAGAAGAAGAAGAAGAAGAAGAAGAAGAAGAAGAAGAAGGAGGAGGAGGAGGAGGAGGAGGAGGAGGAGGAGGAGGAGGAGGAGGAGGAGGAGGAGGAGGAGAAAATGGCAATAAATACATATCTATTAACAATTGAATCTTAAAATTAATATAAATGAACAAGGAATTTAATGAGCAAAATGAGCTAATGAATAAAATAGAACCAGAGGCATGGAAACATGGAACAGACTGAAGGATCTTAGAGGGAAGGGGGAAGAAGGGACAGGAAGAGATTAACCAAAGAACATATATGCATATATGCATTAACTATGGACACAAACAATAGGGTGATGAATGCCTGGGGCAGGGCAGGAACCAAGTGCAGAGGGGCAATAGGGGGGGACAAAGGGGGACATCTATAATACTCTCAACAATAAAGGTTTAAAAAATAAAAATAAATAAAAGTATGACTTTTATGGTATATGAATTATATCTCATTACATTTTTTATTTTTTTAAAAAATCTTTATTGTTCTAAGTATTACAAATGTCCCCTTTTTTCTGCCATTGATCCCTTATATCCCACCCCCACCCCTCACCCCAGGGTTTCACCACCCTATTATCTGTGACCATGGGTTATGCATATATGCATATAAGTTCTTTGGTTGATCACTTCCCACCCACCCACCCTCCCCTGCCTTCCCTCTGAGTTTCAACAGTCTATTCTGTACTTCTAGGTCTCTGGACCTATTTTGTTCAACAATTTATTTTGTTTATTAGATTCCACATATGAGTGAGATCATGTGATACTGGTTTTTCTCTGACTGGCTTATTTTGCTTAGCATTATACTTTCCAGGTCCATCCATGCTGATGCAAAAGGTAAGAGATCCTTCTTTTTTACTGCTGCATAGTATTCCATGGTATAAATGTATAACAGCGTTTTTATCCACCCATCAACTTGGCCTGTTACCAGATTTTAGCTATTGTAAATTGTGCTGCTATGAACATAGGGTTGCATATATTCTTTCTGATTGGTGTTTCTGGTTTCTTAGGATATATTCCTAGAAGTGGGGTCACTGGATTAAATGGCAGTTCCATATTTAATTTTTTGAGGAACTCCATACTGTTTTCTATAATGGCTGCATCAGTCTGCATTCCCACCAGCAATGTACTAGGATTGCCTTTTTTCCACATGCTCGCCAACACCTGTTGTTTGTTGATTTGTTGATGGTAGCCATTCTGATAGGTGTGAAGTGATACTTCATTGTTGTTTTAATTTGCATCTCTCAGATGATTAGTTACATGGAGCATTTTTTCATATGTCTCTTGGGCTTCTGTACGTCCACTTTGGAGAATTATCTATTTAGGTCCTTTGCCCATTTTTTTAAAAAATTGGATTATTTGTCTTCCTTTTGTTAACTTGTATGAGTTCCCTGTATGCTTTGGAAATTAACCCCTTATCAGATGTATCATTGCCAAATATGTTCTCCCAGGCAGTGGGCTTCCTTGTTTTGTTGATGGTTTCTTTTGCTGTGCAGAAACTTTTTATTTTGATGTAGTCCCATGTGTTTCTCTCTCTTTCTGTTTCTTCTTCTCATTACAGCAGTCCCTTTAGCATTTCTCACAGTGTTCGATTAGTGGTGACAAATTCCTTTAGCCTTTTTTTTTTTTTTTTTTTTTTTTTTTGGTCTGGGAAGCTCTTTATTTTACCATCTATTTTGAATGATAGCCTTGCTGGATAGAGTAATCTTGGTTTTAGATCCTTGCTTTTCATTACCTTGAATATTTCATGCAATTCCTTTCTGGCCTGTAGAGTTTCTGATGAGAAATTAGCTGACAGTCTAACAGAAGCTCCTTTTTATGTAACAACTTGCTTTTCTCTTGCTGCTTTTAAGATTCTCTCTTTGGCTTTAATGTTTGGCATTTTAATTACAATGTGTCTGGGTGTGGGCCTGTTTGGGTTCAACTTGCTTGGGACTCTCTGTACCTCCTGAACTTGTGTGACTTTTTCCTTCACCATGTTAGGGAAGTTTTCTGCCATTATTTCTTCAAACACATTCTCTATCCCTTGCTCACTTTCTTAACCTTCTGGCACCCCTATTATGAGAATATTCTTACTTTACATGTTGTCTCACAACTCCTATTTTTTGGTTTTTCTTTTTGGTTCTCTGATTGAGTGATTTCTTCCTATC
The DNA here is from genome assembly GCF_963455305.1 of Plecotus auritus. NCBI lineage: Eukaryota > Metazoa > Chordata > Mammalia > Chiroptera > Vespertilionidae > Plecotus > Plecotus auritus. The sequence goes on along the minus strand of NC_137772.1, from coordinate 94,119,420 downwards.
CTGTCTTCTAATTCACTGATCTAATATTCGGCTTCCCCTAGTCTGCTGTGTATTCATTCCCCTGTGTTCTTTATTACTGCTATGTCATTCTTCATATTACTATATATTTTCTCATCTGTTGAGCATTCTTGCCATCATTATTCTGAACTCTATATCTGATAAATTTGTTATGTCTATTTCATTTAACTCTTCTTCTGAAGAATTCTTTTGTTCTTCCGTTTGGGGTTTGCTTTTAATTTCCTCATTTTGGCTGCCTATTTGGGTTTGTGACTATGTATTACGTAGGTCTGCTATGCCTCCCAATCTCTAGTGCAGAACAGTGTTAGATGCTGTTTCTGACTGGCCCTGCATACCAAGTTTGGAGCTATGAGCAATCCAGAGCTTGGGTCTCTCTCTGCTGGGGCTGATTACCTTTGGAAAGGACCAAGATGTTCACCAAGGTCTGCTTTTCCTAGTCCCATGCCCCAAATTAGACCAGGAAAAGACTCAAATCCTCCAGAGACCTGCCTCTGCCTGCAGTCTGTTTGTATTCAGTCTTGATTAGTCTCAGGCTATCGACCACAGGTTGGGTGAGATGTTTTCCAATAGGGTGGGGTAATTGCTTCTGCCTGTAGGGTGATTGTTATTTTTAGCCTCTTATTGGGCCTCAGAGTGGGGCAAGGGGTTTTCCAGTAGGGTGGGGCAACTGCCTTCCCTCACAGGTAAAAACTGCATGGATAGCAAGATGCTGGAGAAAGATGTTTTCTGCAGCTTGAGGGAATGACTGCCTGGATAGCAAGATGCTGGAGAAAGATGTCCTCTGCAGCATGAGGGAATGACTTGGCACAGGAAACTGGAATGTCTGCCTTCTGAGGTCTTACACCTGAGTACCCAACACTGGCTTCTGCTTACAAAGTTCCAATCCACTCTTCCCTCCCTCTGCTGGAGCCCAAGGTGAGTGGCTGCAAACTAAATTTTGTGTGTTGGTCTTTAAGAGGGTGCCTGCATTTCCAGCTGTCTCTGGCTGGCAGACAGCAACACTGCCACTTTTCACAGCCAGATGTTATGTAGACACCTTTTTCAGTTCTGGTGCTTTGGGCTGGGGAGTCCAGCTTGAGGTTTAGACCCCAGAGTTCTCAGTAGGAACACCCCCCCCCCCCCCGCCCAGCTGAAATATCCCTTTAGGACTTCTGCTGCTGTCTGTGGGAGCCTGGTCAGCCCTTTCACACCGTTGCCTTTCCTACCAGTCTCTATGTTGTCTCCACTTTCTATCCTTGGTAATCAGGGTCATCTCTAACAAGTCTTCAGTTGATTATTCAGGATGATCTTTTTTAATTTTAGTTGTAACTCCAGTTGGTCCTGGGAGCATGTCAGTGTAGCATCTACTTACTCAGCCACTATTTTGGAATCTCCTACATTTTTAAATACAGAATACAGTTTATGGCCTTTCCAAGTTTCCTGGAAAAGAAGAATAGTATTTTTTAAAATTATATAGTACTTTATAACTAGAACCTACAATTTCTTAAGTACTGTGATGGATAGATGACAACATAAAGGGAAAATATCTAATAGTACAAAGGGGTTAGAATAAAGTTTTGTTAAAACAGAGATTCTTTGTTTGAGAATAATAAATAAAAATAACATATATTTATTAATCCATTAAAAATAATAATCCATTGCATCTCTCAGTTCTTTCAATGATGATATCTTTATATAACTATAGGACATTATTAAAACCAGGAAATTGATATTGGCACAATACAATTAACTAGACTACAGACATTATTCAGGTTTTACCAGTTTTTGCATGCACTCATTTTTTAATTAAAATTTTTAATTGAAAAGACAATACAATGATAATATTAAAAATTTTTAAAGAAATGATTAGAACAACCTATAATCTCACTTACCAGTCCATTTGCGTTATACAGAAATATATTAAATTTTTATTATGTAATAGTTTAAATATACAAAAAAGTAGTAAATAAAAAGTAGCCATGTACCCACATTATCTCCATGTATTAGTATGTTGTTTACATTTTTACCACACATGTAAAATGTCTTTTAAAATACATAATCTTATTTTTAAATTTGGAAAATCTTTTAAAATTTTTTATCATAATATACCAAAGATGCATGCTTTTAAATATTAATATTTCTAAAAGAGTAATACATGCTGTCAACTGCTAGTTGGAAATGAAACTTTCCACCTCTTTTCCCACTTTCCCCAGGAAGGGGCTATCATGAAGGTCAGAGCTGAGACTCTAGAGAGGCTTTGCCTAGATTGGAATCTGAATCTTCTGTTCATCAACAGTATAACATTAAATAAATTACTTAATTACTCTGATCCTTAGTTTCCTCACATATAAAATAGAGGTGATGACAGTCCTTATCCCATAAAGTCATTTGAGTATAACTTAAAGTTATGCATGGGAAGCACTTAGTACAGTGAAGCATGCATAGTACCTATAAGTTCTCAATGGGTATTTATCATCATCATTATCTTATTTGTTATTGTGGATACAAGCCCAGACATCACTCTCTCTTCCTGTAATGAAACAGAGTCAGGCACATAATCAGGGACAATACAGTAAGATTGTTTACTGCCTTCTCCTACTGGCATGCTGATAAATAGTCAACATTGAACTTTAGGCAAGAAATGGGGATGGAGAGCCATACTTTGTAGTGTTTACCAATTACTATGGTGTAAATACTTCCACCATGGCTGACTGCAAGCTACCAAGTTGAGTTCACTGAATGCAGAGTTGGGAAGGGATGCTCAGAATCAGCTCTCTAAAGCCAGAATGAGCCTGATCCAGCACAACTCAGGGACGATCTCCTCTCTTTTGCTGCCAATAAGCCCCAGGGAAGCCCTCAGGGACTGGGTTGAGGGACCATTTGGTCCCAGAAACTAATACAGAAAAACTGCCAACTAGGGGCCATGTCAGAAATATACGCTTGTGTAAATACAACTGAAAGCAAGCAGAAAAACAGATTGATCCTGCCTGCTTGAAAGCAAGGTTGAGGCATATGATACAGAGGAGCAGTGGGTCACTGGGAACTAAACACGGTGCTGACTACCTGACAGGAAACTGAGAGGTGGCAGACAGAACAGTAGATAGGGGTCTTAAACCAGCCCCCATAAGACATTGAAGCTCCACTGAAGCAAACTAACTTCACTACTTCACTTTTTTATTTTTTATCTTTTACTTAAGAAACTAAAAAATGATTTTCTTTCACATTATTTTTTATGACTTTTATTTATTTATTTATTATTTTTGTACCTTTCTTTTCTTTAAAAAAATTTTTTTGGTTTAGTGTTCTACATTCTATTTTTATTTTTATCATTATTTTACTCTATGTCATTTCCTTTATGCCAACACTTTCTTCCTCATTTTTCCCCTTTTCATCCTGTTTCTCTTCTCCTGCTCCTGCTTTAGTTTTCTCTATCCTTTCTTTTTACTCCTGTTAAAAATTGATCTTCTTTTTTTTAAAATAAATCTTTATTCAGATTATTACAATTATTTCTCCTTTTCCCCCCCATAGCTCCCCTCCACCCATTTCCCACCCCACCTTCTGCCCTTACCTCCCCCCCACTGTCCTCATCCATAGGTGTATGATTTTTGTCCAGTCTCTTCATGAACCCCCCATACCCCTTTCTCCCTGAGAATTATCAGTCCACTCCCTTTCTATGCCCCTGATTCTATTATATTCACCAGATTATTCTGTCCCTCAGTTTTTTAATTCACTTGATTTTTAGGTTCACTTGTTGATAGATATGTATTTGTTGTTCATAATTTTTATCTTTACTTTTTTCTTCTTCCTCTTCTTTAAGAATACCTTTCAGCATTTCATATAATACTGGTTTGGTGGTGATGAACTCCTTTTGCTTTTTCTTGTCTGTGAAACTCTTTATCTGCCCTTCAATTCTGAATGATAGCTTTGCTGGGTAGAGTAATCTTGGTTGTAGGTTCTTGCTATTCATCACATTGAAAATCTCTTGCCACTCCCGTCTGGCCTACATAGTTTCTGTTGAAAAGTCAGCTGACAGTCGTATGGGTGCTCCCTTGTAGGTAACTAACTGTTTTTCTCTTGCTGCTTTTAATATTCTCTCTTTGTCTTTTGCTCTTGGCATTTTAATTATGATGTGTCTTGGTGTGGTCCTCTTTGGATTCCTTTTGTTTGGGGTTCTGTGCGCTTCCTGGACTTGTAAGTCTATTTCTTTCACCAGGTGGGGGAAGTTTTCGGTCATTATTTCTTCGAATAGGTTTTCAGTATCTTGCTCTCTCTCTTCTTCTGGCACCCCCATAATTCTGATGTTGGTACGCTTGAAGTTGTCCCAGAGTCTTCTTACATTATCTTCAACTTTTTGGATTTTTTTTTTTTTGCTTTTTGCTTTTTCGGTTGAGTGTTTTTTGCTTCTTTGTAATTCAATTCTTTGACTTGATTTTTGTGTTCCTCTTGTCTGTTTTTGGGTCTCTGTATAATATTTTTTATTTCAGTCAGTGTATGTTTAATTTCTAGTTGGTCCTTTTTCATATCTTCGAGGGTCTCGTTATATTTATCGGCCTTTTCTAGGATATTCTTAAAAAGCCTTATAACCGTAGTTTTGAATTCTATATCCAGTCGTTTGTTTTCCTCCATTTCTTTCGTTTGTGATCTGATTCTTTGAGGCCACATTTTTCACTGCTTCCCTGAGTTGTTAAGGTAGATTTGTGTGCTAGGTTTCCAATATGGCCCAGTGGGTCTGCCTCCCCAGTTAACCTGAGGTGGACACTCTTGGTGCACCCCTTTGTGGACTGTGTGTACAGCCTTGTTGTAATTAAGTCTTGATTGTTGTTGGTATCACTGGGAAGAATTGACCTCCAGGCCAGTTGGCTGTAAGGATCAGCTGTGTCTATGCTGGGAGAAGTTCGGTGCTGGAGACAGCCTTATAGGATTAGACTTGCCAAATTGCAATAGCCTCTGTGCTCAGCTTGGATGGGGTGGAGTCTCAGTCTTGGCTTCCCGTCAGCCTTGCCCTTGCGCACTTCAGACCTCTGCCTTCCCGGCTCCCGAGTCTCCGCCCAAGAGTCCAGACTCCCCCCACAAGAGCGTGGGTCCCCAGGGGCTCGCCTGGAACTGGTGTTCACTGCAGTCAGAACTGGGGCTCAGTGCATTCAGGAGCCTCTGACTCCCTTCCACTAGGGAAAGCCTGTGGCAACCTCTGCAGCCTTTGTGCGCACTGGCGCGTGTGCGCTTTCAGTCCTCCGCCTTCCCCGGCTCCCGAGTCTCCGCCCGAGAGTCCAGACTCCCCCCGTAAGAGCGTGGGTCCCCAGGGGCTCGCCCGGAACTGGGGTTCAGTGCAGTCAGAACTGGGGTACAGTGTGGTCGGGGGCTTCTTTCCCCCTTCCGCCAGAGAAAGTCAGCCAGGCTCTCAGCCGCCCTTCCTCTCTGCGCGCACAAAGACCCTTTGCCGTACCTTCAATTCTATGTGAGCTTTTCTATTTCCTTCTAGTTGTAGAATTTTCACTCAGCCAGCTTTCCTGTGGTTCTGCATGGTGTCCGTTCTGTCTTTTAGTTGTAGTTTTGAAATTGTTGTGCAAGGCAGCAGTTTAGGTGTTTACCTATGCCGCCATCTTGGTTTCTCAAAAATTGATCTTCTTTATCTGCTTTATTGATGCATTACTATTATAGTAGTCTCTGTTGGCCTACTCATATATCTAATTTCCTCTCCTCTGCTCCAAGTCCATGCACACTTCTCTTTTCTCTTTCTTTGACACCCAAATTTATTTTCTTTCTTGTTGTTGTTGTTTCTTTGATTGTTTGTTTTTTTGTTTTGTTATTTATGTTATGTTTTTGTTTTTTGTCTCCTCACCTATTCTCTTCTTCTACTAATAGCTTAATTAGTTTCAATCACAAACTCAGGCCTATCTGCTCTCTATTCTCCTTTTCCAAAAATAGATGACTGCATAGATAGGAAGATTAAAGAAAGGGAAAAATTTATATATATATATATTCTTTTATATATATTTTTAATTTTTTTCAATTATATTCTACTATTTTTTGAGTATTTTGCTTTTTACTTTTCTTCTTATACACTCATTCTCTTTCTACCTCCTCTATACTGAATTGTGGCCATTTCCCCACTCACTCAATTCCCTTACCTTACCTTCTGGAAAGCTCTGACTCTTCAGATTCAGCTTCCCTCCTTCTTTTCTGGGTGTTTATTGTTTGCATTTTTTTGGATTAGTTGTTGGTTTTTTTGGAGTTTTCTCCCCATACACATATATTTTTCTCCCCTTATTTTTTCTTCTTTTTATTTTCTTTCTTACCTTTTTTCCTTTTCTCAATATCATTTTTGTGCTCTTTTCTCTCCCCTAATTCTCTTTTGTCTGTTAGTCAACTTTATTTAGGCTTATTGGTATCGTGAACACATTTGTGTTTTGTGCCCTCTGTGTTGTGTCTTGTCAACTTGTATTTTGTGCCATTAAGTCAACACGGTAGAGAGTGAGCCACATAACCAGACACCATGAGAGGAGCAAAAGTAGGGAGACAAAGAATCACCCCCATACGAAAGAAAAAAGGAATTACCAGAAAAGGAAGTAAACGAAATGGAGGCAAGCAATTTGTCAGAGAAAAAAATTCAGAGCAATGGTCATAAGGATGCTGAAAAGGAGGAAAGACAAATTCAACCACATGTGTAAGAACCAAAAAAAAAATGAAGAAGAAACAAGAAGAAAAGAAGAATGACATAGTTGCAATAAAGAACACAACAGAAAGCATCAAATTAGAGTAGAAGAAGCTGAGGACCACATCAGTGAGCTAGAAGTCAAGGTAGGAAAAAAATGTCCAAGCAGAGCAGTAACTGGGAAAAAAACACAAAAAATAGGAGGAGAACCTAAGGGAGCTGTGGGAAAATATTAAATGAAACAACATCTGCATAATAGGGGTACCAGACGGAGAGGAAACTGATCAAGGAATAGAATACCTGTTTGAAGAAATAATGACAGAAAACTTCACTGATATTGGGGGGAAAAACTCACACAAGTCCAAGAAGCTCACAGAGTCCCAAACAAGATGAACCCCAAAAGACCGACACCAAGAAACATCATAATTAAATTGCCAAACACCAATGATGAAGCAAGAATCTTAGAGTCTGCCAGAGAGAGACAGAAAGTTACCTATAAGGGATCTCCCATCAGACTATCAACTGATTTCTCAACAGAAACACATCAGGCCAGAAGGGAATGGAATGAAATATACAAAGTGATGCAAAGCAAGGGTCTGAATCCAAAATACTATAGCCAGAAAGGCTATCATTCAAAATTGAAGGTGAAATCAGGAGCTTCATAGACAAAAAAAGACTAATGGAGTTTATTACCACCAAACCAGCAATGCAAGAAATGCTAAAGGGAATGCTGTAAAGAGAAGAAATAGGAAGGGAAGAAGGAACACAGGCATCCTCCTATCTAATAAAGAGGGAATATGCTAATTAACCATCACTCTGTCACAAAGATGGCTACACCCACAGCTGAGGCCAAGTTCCCATAAGGAGCCTTAACTAGCAATCAGCAGGGACCTTAGGCTATGCCAGCCTTGGGCAAACTACAGCCCGTGGGCCGGATCCAGCTGTTCTATCCAGTTCTCTTGCTCTCCCCTCTGCTCCTTTACTTTGAATTTATATTAGTTCACACAAACACTCCATCCATGCTTTTGTTCCGGCCCTCCGGTCCAGTTTAAGAACCCATTGTGGCCCTCGAGTCAAAAAGTTTGCCCACCCCTGGGCTATGCCCTCCCCCACCCCCGTGGGGCTTGACAGGGGACTCAAGCCATACCTCCCGCCTTGGCACCAGGCTCGGGGACCTCAGGCCGTGACCCCCACTCAGTGAGGCTTGATGGGGACCTCAGGCCGAGACCCCCGCCCCAGCGCCAGGCCAGGGGACCTGAGGCCACGCCCCCCGCCCAGCGGGGCTTGATGGGGGACCTCAAGGTGTGCTTCCCGTCCTGGTGATGGGCCAGGGGACCTCAGGCTGCTCCCCCCACCCCAGCACCAGGCCGGGGACCTCAGGTCGTGCTCCCCACCAGGTGGGGCTTGACAGGGGACCTCAGGCCATGCTCCCCACCCAGCGGGGCTTGACGGGGGACATCAAGGTGCACCTCCAGTGCTGGGTCGGGGGAACTCAGGCTGTGCCCCTGCCCAGCGGGGCTTGACAGGGGACCTGAGGCTGCACCCCCCCTACCGGTGGGGCTTGACAGCGGATCTGAGGCTGTGCCCCCCTCCTGGTGCCAGGCCAGGGGATCTGAGGCTGCGCACCCCTGCCTGGCGGGGCTTGACGGGGGACCTCAGGCCATAGCCCCCACCCAGCGGGGCTTAACAGGGGATCTCAGGCCATGTCCCCCACCTGGCAGGGCTTGATGGGAGACCTCAAGGCACGCCCCCTGCCCTGGTCTGGGGGACCTCAGGCCACGCCTCCCGTCCTGGCATCGCCGGGCCAAGGAACCTGAGGCTATGTCCCCTGCCCAGTGGGGCTTGACAAGGGTGGGAATGGCCGGGTCTGGATCTCATGTGATTTTGAGGCACATGTGGGCAGGCGGGGACTTGACTCTGGGTCCCATGGTGTGCCCCAGACTCTGACAGGAAGAAGGTTTTCATATACATTTTACAAATTTTCTTTCATCTCTGACACTTCTATTATAGAGAAAGGGCAAATAGCAATATTAAATTATTTCATCTAATTAATCCCCTTTTAATGTGCACAAATTTTGTGCACTGGGCCACTAGTAAAGAATAAAAATGGAAACAAGTACCTATCAATAATAACTTCAAATGTCAATGCATCAAATGTCCCAATCAAAAGACAAAGGGTATCTGAATGCATAAGAAAACAGGACCCATATATCTGCTGTCTACAAGAGACCCACCTCAGAACAAAGGACTGACACATACTGGTAGCGAAGGGATGGGAAAAAAACTTTCAGGTGAATGGAAATGAAAAAAAAAAGCTGGGGAATCAATATTTATATCTGACAAATTAGACCTCAAATTGAAGGCAATAACAAGATACAAGGAAGGTCACTTCATAAAACCAAAGGGAGCAATTCAATAAGAATATATAACTCTGGTAAACATATATGCACCCAATACAGAAGCACCCAAATACATAAAAAAAAACTTCTGGAAGATATCAAGGGAGACATATACAGCAATACAGTCATAGGAGGATACTTTAATACCCCACTAACACTACTGGATAAATCATCCAAACAAAAAATCAGCAAAGAAACATCAATCCTAAATGACTCACTAGATCAGATGGAATTAATTGACATCTTCAGAATATTTCACCCCAAGCCACAGAGTATATATTCTTCTTAAGTGTACACAGGACATTTTTAAACATAGACCACATATTGGGACACAGGTAAAGTCTCTTCAAATTCAGGAAGATAGAAATTATATCAAGCATCTTCTTAGATCACAATGGCATAAAATTAGAAATCAACTACAATGAAAAAAATCACAAACACTTGTTGGCTAAATAGCATGCTATTAAACAATGATTGGGTTATCAAAGAGATCAAAGAATAAATAAAAAACATCCTGGGAACAAACAACAATGAAAACACAACAATCCAAAGTCTATGCTACACAGCAGAAGCAGTCTTGAGAGGGAAGTTCATAGCTCTACAAGCCTACCTCAAAAAAAAAAAAAAAAAAAGGGTAATAAATTATCTAACCCTACAACTCAAATAATTAGAAAGAGAGCAACAAGAAAATCCCAGAGTGAGCAGAGAAGGAAGGAAATAATAAAGATCAGAGTGGAAAAATTGACAAAGAGACAAAAAGAAAAACCCACAAAAACAAAAGATCAATAAAACCAAGAACTGGTTCCTTGAAAGGATAAACAAGATCAATGAACCTATAACCAGGCTCACCAAGAAGCAAAGAGAAAGGATCCAAATAAACAAAATCAGAAATGAAAGAGGTGAAGTAACAACCGATCCCACAGAAATACAAAGGATCATGAAAAAAATACTTTGAACAACACTATTCCAACAAACTGGAAAACCTAGGCTAAATGGACATATTCTTACCAAAACACAAGCTCCCAAAGCTCAATCAGAAAGAATTAAAAAACTTGAATAGGCTGATAACTACCAAAGAAATTGAAGCATTAATAAAAAATCTTCCAGGAAACAAAAGCTCAGGTCTGGATGGCTTTACAGGGGAGTTCTCCCAAGCATTCAAAGAAGTATTAAAACCTATCCTCAGACTATTCCAAAAAATTCAAGAGCACTTCCAAGCTCATTCTATGAAGTCAGCATTACCCTAATCCCAAAACCAGATAAAGACACCACAAAAAAGAGAACTACAGGCCAATATCCTTGATGAACATAGATGCTTAAATCCTCAACAAAATTCTAGCAAATCAGATCCAGCATTACATTAGAAAGATCATACACCATGACCAAGAAGGATTTATTCCAGGGATGCAAGGATGGTACAATATCGCAAATCAATAAATGTGATACATCACATAAACAAATTGAGAAACAAAACTCACAGAATTATATCAATGGATGCAGAAAAAGCATTTGACAAAATCCAACACCCTTTCTTTTTTTTTTTTTTTTTTTTTTAAATATATTTTATTGATTTTTTACAGAGAGGAAGGGAGAGGGATAGAGAGTTAGAAACATCGATGAGAGAGAAACATCGATCAGCTGCCTCCTGCACACTCCCTACTGGGGATGTGCCCGCAACCAAGGTACATGCCCTTGACCGGAATCGAACCTGGGACCCTTCAGTCCCCAGGCCGACGCTCTATCCACTGAGTCAAACCGGTTTTGGCCCAACACCCTTTCTTGATAAAAACTCTCAGTAAAGTGGGAATAGAGGGATCATGCCTCAACATAATAAAAGCCCTATATGACAAACCTACAGACAACATCATATTCAATGGGCATAAATCTATTTCCCCTAAGAACAGACACAAGACAGGGATGCACACTTTCACCACCACTGTTCGATATAGTACTGGAAGTGCTAGCCATAGCAATTAGACAAGAAGAAGAAATAAAAGGCATCCAAATTGGAAAAGAAGAAGTAAAACAGTCCTTATTTACAGATGACATGATACTGTACATAGAAAACCCTAAAAACTCCATCAAAAAACTATTAGAGTTCATAAATGAATTCGGCAATGTAGCAGGATAAAAAATTAACACCCAGAAATCTGTGGCCTGTTTATGCACCAATAATGAACTCACAGACAGAGAAACTACAAAAACAATCCCATTTACAATTGTACCAAGAAAATTAAGATACCTAGGAATAAACTTAACTGAGGAGGTAAAAGACCTGTATTTGAAAAATTACAGGACATTGAAAAAGAGATAGAGGAAGACATAAACAAATGGGAGAACATATCATGTTCATTGATTGGTAGAATCAACATCATTAAAATGTCCATACTACCCAAAGCAATCTACAGATTCAATGCAATCCCCATTAAAATACTAATGGCATATTTCACAGACCTAGAACAAACTCTCCAAAAATTCATATGGAATAAAAAAAGACCCTGATGGGGCGGAGGGCGGGGGGCAATGGGGGACAAGGACACATATGTAATACCTTAATCAATAAAGAAAAAAAAAAGACCCTGACTGGCCACAGCAATCCTGAAAAAGCAGAACAAAATTGGAGGGATCACAATACCAGATATCAAGTTATATTACAAAGCCACAATGATTAAAACTGCCTGGTACTGGCACAAGAACAGACACATAGACCAATGGAACAGAACAGAGAACCCAGAGATTGATTCAAGCCATTATGCTCAATTAATATTTGACAAAGGAGGCAAGAGCATACAATGGAGTCAAGACAGTCTCTTCAATAAATGATGCTGGGAAATTTGGGCAGATACATGAAAAAAAAAGAAAGAAAGAAATTAGATCACCGACTTACACCATACACAAAAACAAACTCAAAGTGGCTAAAGGACTTAAATGTAAGATGGGAAACCATAAAAATCTTAGAAGACTCCATAGGCATCAAAATATCAGACATATGTCATAGCAATATCTTTACCTATACAGCTCCTAGGGCAATGGAAACTAAAGAGAAAATAAACAAATGGGACTACATCAAAATAAAAAGCTTCTGCACAACAAAAGAAACCATCCACAAAACAACAAGAAAGCCCACTGCATGGGAGAACATATTTGCCAATGTTATCACCGATAAGGGTTTAATCTCCAACATTTACAGGGAACTCATACAACTTAACTAAAGGAAGATAAATGATCCAATCAAAAAATGGGCAAAGGATCTAAATAGAAACTTTTCGAAAGAGGACATACAGAAGGCCCAGAGACATATGAAAACATGTTCAAAGTCACTAATCATCTGAGAGATGCAAATTAAAACAACAATGAGATACCATCTCACACCTGTCAGAATAGCTATCATCAACAAATCAACAAATGACAAATGCTGTGGAGAAAAAGAACCCTCATGCACTGCTGGTAGGAATGCAGACTGGTGCAGCCACTGTGGAAGACAGTATGGAGTTTCCTCAAAAAGTTAAAACTGGAACTCCCATTGACCCAGTAATCCCACTTCTAGGACAATATCCCAAGAAAACAGAAACACCAGTCAGAAAGGATATATGCACCCCTATGTTCATAACAGCACAATTCACCATAGCTAAGATTTGGAAACAGCCTAAGTGTCCATCAGCAGATGAGTGGATTAGAAAATGGTGGTACATCTACACCAGTGGTCGGCAAACACATTAGTCAACAGAGCGGCAAACCGTGGCTCGCGAGCTGCATGTGGCTTGCGAGCCGCAGTTTGCCGACCACTGATCTACACAATGGAATACTATGCCTCTATAAAAAAGAAGGAACTTTTACCATTTGCAACAGCATGGATGGAACTGGAGAGCATTATGCTAAGTGAAATAAGCCAGTTGGAGAAAGATAAATATCACATGATCTCACTCATATGTGGGATATAATGATCAACATAACTTTTCTATATATAGCTACACTAATAACAGACAAATATGTAAATTGACCATACCTCCACAATGCCCACAGCCAATCAGGAGCGAGTATGCAAATTAACCCGACAGAGATGGTGGGCCTGTGGGTGTTGAGGAAGTACGCAGGTGCTGAGCAGCCGGGGGGATAGGCTGGCATCCCCAGGACCCTGCCCACTTCGAGCCTGTGACCAGCGCACATGCGCACTGGTGCCAAGTGGCTGGGGTCCATGCCAGAAACCAATCATTCTCCCACTAATAGAAAGATGTGGACAGGAAACTGGGAAGGCTGGTCAACAACCTTAAATGTTTTAATCGCTCACTGTTTAGTAAAAACATTGTTAGCTGAAGCAGCCTCCACCTGTTTGTTTCATGTAAATTTCTGTTATTGGAATTTCCTGCCTAAAGGTTATGGGCGTATCCCAGAGTCTCAATAAAAGGGATTGCAAGGCCAGAGCAAGGGGTAGTCCTTCCACTAGAGTTGGGCTCCCGCCTGGCCCCCAATATTCCCAAATTAATACTTTTCCAAGTCTCTTTTCATTTGTGTGCGGCCTTCTCCAGAACCCGAACCCTGAACCGGAACCCTGAACCACGCGGGACGTGAAAGGGGTTCCCACATCTGGCGCCTGAACCCGGGACTTCTGGAGGAGATGATATTTTTTGCCTAAGAGCGAAGGAAAGGAAAAAATTCACCGAGAAAATGGTGAGGGAGATTCACCGCACACAAAGCCCACGGACTAGCTGCAGAGTCGCAATCTGTAAGTAGGGTGGGAACGTCTTTTTCAGCCAGGCTAATGGGGAAGAATTAGGTTATAAAATAATGTGGTTTCTTATGCAAATTAAAATCTTAATTGGTATTTGGAATTTAAAATCTGTAATAAGAAATGAAACTCCGCTGCTGAAACCGCCTCTGGTATGGAGAAATTTAAAGGTGGCAGGAGAGGGCAAGGCTATCTGCTCTCCCGCAATGAGATTACTTAAGGTTTCGTTTAAAAATTATAAAAGAACTCGCAGGGAAATGCAAATCTTGGCCAAATTGGGTGCTAGTTATTACTTCGGAAAGCAAAAAAGAAAGAAAAAATTTAAGATTTGTCTATCTTTTAAACATGAAAAGAAATTTGGCCAGATCTGTTGCTGAAACTTCCCCCGAAGTAAGCAAGATGTTATTAATCTAGGAACTGCTAAATGTTTGACTTGCCAGCTTTAAAAGTACAAAGTGCAAATTAATTTGGGAGAAATTATATAGTTGTGGTAATTTAAATCATATATGGATATATATATTTGATCATTTTTTCCATGTTAAAATTTCAAGGCTTTAACAGAGATGATTCTTGGAAAGCTCCAAGGGCAAGGAGTAATAAAGGAAATTTGTTCCCTCTTCTTAAAGGAAATATTTTTGAAATTTAAACGATTGATATTTGAAATCACATGGAAAGCTTTATCAAAAAAATTAATAACTATATTTTACTTTTAGACGTTATAAAGGTTTTGGCCTTTAAAGTAGGGGACTATCACTACTTGCTCCTGGGAGAGGTGCAAAAAAATGTAACTTAAGACCTTGTCTATACAAAAAGAAATTGCCAGCCAGTTTGAAATTGAATTGCTATGGCCTAGAGCAAAGAATATTCTTACATGATATTATTCTACAATGTCATTATAATTTTTGATATTTTACAACAGCATATTGAACAATTATCCCAAACAAACTTACAAACTAATTCTTTGCATGTTAGGCAGCAATTTAAAAGGACATGAAAGGATTTAATCCCTTCCAGAAAGGAATTAAGGCCTCCCTGGGAAGGCACTTGAGCATTCTATACTGGCCTTTTTGACAAGAGGGACCCTCCCACAGCTGTTGCCTGACCTTTCTGTTTATGCTGAGGTTAAAAGCCTCGTGATGGCTGGTACCATGGATCTGTCTCAGGCCCAATGGCATGAGCTGGGCCCTCCCTGGAGAAAAAACCTGGGTTCCCCAAGATATGTGATCAGTGCCGGGACCCTGCCAGTAGGTGAGGGGATCCCAAGGCAGGTGCTGGGCGTGGAGGCCATAGGGGCATAGGCTACCAAGGAGACAGAACTGAACCTCACATCACCCTGCTTGGCCCCAGAGGATGGCTGGTTAGCCAGAGATGGGTAAGATTCCTCAGGGAAGGAACAACCTAAGACAGGCACAGTCGCAGAGGGGCCATCAGGAGAGAACTTGGGGATCAACAGAGGTGGGGCACAGACCCTCACCCCCCCAACCTTGCAGGGGCTTGAACACTTGCCCCTTCTGAAGGAGGTCTCCTGCCCCCATGGCTGCTTTGAGCTTCCCACACCCAGCTCAGATCGGGACCCAGGTAACAGAGCCCAGCTCAGATTGAGATCCAGCTACAAACAAGAGACTTGGCCCAGCTCATATTGAGACCCAAGCAACAGAGAAGTGGCTAATGGTGACTGCCCTATATCTAAATCTAACCTAAATCTAGGAGTGCTCAGGGCCTACTCAAGAATGCAAATAATCCTTTCCACTAATATTTACAGGGTAAACTAAGATGGTTAGAGTATTAAATTTGACAGTAAAATAGTAGTCAAGTTTTCATATTAATTTAAATTGGCTAATTAAAATAAGTGAATATTCAAGAAAATTTAATTGTACTGGACAAAAAGCTGTTCCTAAACTATTAACTAAAATTTCTATTGGTAGTTTCTCTCATGGTAAATTTGCTTAACATGCAAAGAACCTAAAGCAGTCATATTTTTGTGCAAAAAATTAAAATTTAAAGTTACCAAGACTGCATTATAAAATTTCCAAAAGCCTCCATTAATCAAAAAAAGGGGGGATAGTGGAAAAATAGCATGTAAGGAAAAATATTCTGTAAATAAATTACATCTAGAAAATTTTTACTTTAAAAAATTTTAATTTTCATTTGTAATGCTAACAGCAAGACACCAATGAAAAACATATGGTATCAAATAGGCCAAAAGGAAAATCGTCTGGGCAAAAAATAAAAAGGATCCCAAGTAAAATTTATAGAAAAGATTCCTTTATTAACTTTTGGTCGAGAGTATGTTTGTATATTTTCAGAAAACAACTCCAAGACCATGTGGATTCCTGCAACAGAGAGGAATTGTGACAGGACTGCTCCAACCACGAAGACAAGAGGAGAAACAGTCTAGAGATGGAAGACGCTGATGACGCCTTACCATGCTAGCAGTCAGCAGCTGTGCGTCGCTGCAGGTTGCCTTGGACCAAACCAGAGAGGGTAGGACTTGCATTGTCCACCATCCAGATATCATTGCTGACATGTACACATAAGGAACTGTTTGACACTGAAACTGGGACTCAGAACTGTTGGACATTGAAATTGGGACTCAAAACATTTTTGTTCTTATGTGTTTATTTCTGGTCTGCAGATGCAAGATTTTTTTTTAAGGAAAGAAACAGGGGAGATGCCGGAAACCAATCATTCTCCCACTAATAGAAAGATGTGGACAGGAAACTGGGAAGGCTGGTCAACAACCTTAAATGTTTTAATCGCTCACTGTTTAGTAAAAACATTGTTAGCTGAAGCAACCTCCACCTGTTTGTTTCATGTAAATTTCTGTTATTGGAATTTCCTGCCTAAAGGTTATGGGCGTATCCCAGAGTCTCAATAAAAGGGATTGCAAGGCCAGAGCAAGGGGTAGTCCTTCCACTAGAGTTGGGCTCCCGCCTGGCCCGCAATATTCCCAAATTAATACTTTTCCAAGTCTCTTTTCATTTGTGTGCGGCCTTCTCCAGAACCCGAACCCTGAACCAAAACCCTGAACCACGCGGGACGTGAAAGGGGTTCCCACAGGTCCAGGAGACGCCACTGGAGTGTCCGGTCCTGTCAGCCCAGCCTAGGGCGGCTGGAGTTCACAATCCTTTTTGTGAAGCCCCTGAACCGGGCTTGTCTTATTCTTGTTCTTAGAGGGAATGAGTTTAGTTTTTGCCCATTGAGTATGATGTTAGCAAGTCCTTGTCTTGTTCCGGTTCTTAGGGGAAATTAGTTTTTGCCCATTGAGTATGATGTTGGCTGTAGGTTCGTCATTTAGGGCTTTTATTTTGTTGAGGTATGATCCCTCTATTCCCACTTTGCTGAGAGTTTTTATCAAGAAAGGGTGTTGGATTTTATCAAATGCTTTTTCTACATTGATTGATATGATTCTGTGATTTTTGTCTCTCAGTTTGTTTATGTGATGTATCACATTTATTGACTTGCGGATATTGTACCATCATTGCATTCCCGGAATAAATCCTACTTGGTCATGATGTATGATCTTTCTAATGTATTGCTGAATCCGAATTGCTAGAAGTTTGTTGAGGATTTTAGTATCTGTTCATCAGGATATTGGTCTGTAGTTCTCTTTTTTTGTGGTATCTTTATCTGGTTTTGGGATTAGGGTAATGCTGGCTTCATAGAATGAACTTGGAAGTGTTCCTTTCTCTTGAATTCCTTGGAATAGTCTGAGGAGGATAGGTTTTAGTTCTTCTTTGAATGCTTGGGAGAACTCCCCTGTAAAGCCATCTGGACCAGGGCATTTGTTTGCTGGAAGATTTTTGATTGCTGTTTCAATTTTTTTGGTAGTTATCAGCCTATTCAGGTTTTTTTATTCTTCTTGGTTGCGTTTTGGGAGCTTGTATTTTTCTAGGTATATGTCCATTTCATTTAGGTTGTCCATTTTGTTGGAATAGAGTTGTTCATAGTATTTTTTCATAATCGTTTGTATTTCTGTGGGATTGGTTGTTATTTCACCTCTTTCATTGCTGATTTTGTTTATTTGGGTTCTCTCGCTTCGCTTCTTGCTGAGCCTGGCTGGAGGTTCATCAATCTTGTTTATCCTTTCAAAGAACCAGCTGTTGGTTTTGTTGATCTTCTGGATTTTTTTTTTTCTTTTTGGTCTCTATGTCATTTATCTCCTCTCTGATTTTTATTATTTTCTTCCTTCTGCTTACACTGGGCTCTTCTTGTTGCTCTCTTTCTATCCCTTTGAGTTGCAGGATTAGGTAATTTATTACCATTGTGTCTTGTTTTTTGCAGTAGTCTTGTAGAGCTATGAACTTCCCTCTCAAGACTGCTTTCACTGTGTCCCATAGATTTTGGATTGTAGTGTTTTCATTGTCATTTGTTGCCATGATGCTTTTTATTTCTTCTTTGATCTCTCTGGTAACCCAGTCATTGTTTAATAGCATGCTATTTAGTCTCCAGGTATTTGAATTTTTTTGATTGTTTTTATTGTATTTTATTTCTAGTTTTATGCCATTGTGATCTGAGAAGATGCTTGATATGATTTCTATCTTCTTCAATTTGAAAAGACTTTGCCTGTGACCCAATATATGGTTTATCTTTGAAAATGATCCATGTACACTTGAGAAAAATGTATATTCTGTGGCTTTGGGGTGAAATGTTCTGAAGATGTCAATTAAATCCATCTGATCTAGTAAGTCATTCTGTGACTTTGGAGTGAAATGTTCTGAAGATGTCAATTAAATCCATCTGATCTAGTAAGGATTGATGTTTCTTTGCTGATTTTTTGTTTGGAGGATTTATCCATTGGTGATAGTGGAGTATTAAAGTCCCCTACTATGACTGTATTGCTATCAATCTCTCCCTTGATAGCCTCCAGGAGTTTTTTTTATGTATTTGGGTGCTCCTGTATTGGGTGCATATATGTTTACCAGAGTTATTTCTTCTTGTTGGATTTCTCCCTTTAGTATTATGAAGTGGCCTCCCTTATCTCTTGTTATGTCCTTCATTTTGAGATCTAATTTGTCAGATATAAGTATTGCTACCCCAGCTTTTTTTTCATTTCCATTCGCCTGAAAAACCTTTTTCCATCCCTTCACCATCAGTCTGTGTGAGTCCCTTTTTCTCAGGTGGTTTTCCTATAGACAGCAGATATATGGATCATGTTTTCTTATCCACTCAGCTACCCTATGTCTTTTAATTGGGGCATTTACTCCATTTATATTTAAAGTTATTATTGATAGGTACTTGTTTGTTTCCATTTTTATTCTTTATGCCTGTGTTCCTTCTTCCCTTCCTATTTCTTCTTTTTACACCAGACCCTTTAGCATTTCTTGCATTGGTGGTTTGGTAGTAATAAACTCCCTTAGTCCTTTTTTGTCTGTGAAGCTCCTGATTTCACCCTCAATTTTGATTGATAGCCTTGCTGGGTACAGTATTCTTGGATTCAGACCCTTGCTTTGCATCACTTTGTATATTTCATTCCATTCCCTTCTGTCCTGATGTGTTTCTGTTGAGAAATCAGTCACTAGTCTGATGGGGGATCCTTTGTAGGTAACTTTCTGTCTCTCTCTGGCTGCTTTTATTATTCTTACTTTGTCATTGGTGTTTGTCAATTTAATTATAATGTGCCTTGGCATCAGTCTTTTGGGGTTCATTTTGCTTGGGACTCTGTGAGCTTCTTAAATTTGTGTGAGTTTTTTCTTCCCTATATCAGGGAAGTTTTCTGTCATTATTTCTTCAAACAGGTTTTCTATTCCTTGCTCAGTTTCTTCTCCTTCTGGCACTCCTATTATACAGATTTTGTTTTGTTTCATGTTGTCCCAAAGTTCCCTTAGGCTCTCCTCCTGTTTTTAAAATTTTTTAACAGATGCCGCTCTGCTTGGGTATTTTTTCTACCATGTCTTCTAGCTCACTGATGCAGTCCTCTGCTTCTTCTAGCTTACTGTTGTTGGTTTCTATTGAGTTCTTTATAGCAGTGATGTCATTTTTCATTTCTTCTTGGTTCTTCTTCATTTCCTCTTGGTTCTTACACATGTTGTTGAATTTGTCTTCCATTCTTTTCAGCGACCTCATGACCATTTCTCTGAATTTTTTCTCTGACAGGTTGCTTGCCTCCATTTCGTTTACTTCCTTTTCTGGTGATGCCTGCTTTTCTTTCCTATGCGGGCTCTTTCTTTGTCTTCCCATGATCTCTCTTCTCCAGGTATCTGATTATGTAGCTCTCTTCTCCTGCATCGATTTAATGGTTCAAAATACAACACAACAAGGCACAATGCACAAAGCACTGAACACCAATGTATTCACGATGTTAATAACCCCAAATAAAGTTGGTCACCAGAGAAAAGAGAATTAGGGGATAAGAAAAAAACAAAGGAGTGCAAAAATGATATTCAGAAAAGGAAAAAAAGTAAGAGAGAAAAGAAAGAGAATAAAAAAAGGGGGGAACTATTTATATGGCGAGAAAACTCCAATAGAACAACCACTAATCCCAAAAAGTGCAAACAACAAACATCCAGAGATGAATGCAAACTACAAACAACAACTAATAACAAGTGAAGAGAGAAAAAACAGAAGCAAAAAACAAACAAAAACAAAAACAAAAGAAGAGTAACAATCACACCAATAAGCACAACAATCTTATCAACAATTAAGCAAACAACAACCACAGGACAGAGAGAAAGCATGACAAAACAATACATAATAAAACAAAAAAACCTAGAACAAAAAAAAACAGAACAAATAAAACAACAACAAAAAAAATAACAGACAAACAAAAAAAGGGCAGAGAGATAAAAAAAATTTCGATAGTGAAGAAAGAGAAGAGAGAGGTATGTATGGACTTAGAGCAGGGTATCGGGAATTAGACATATAAATAGAGTGAATTTTTAACAGGGGGTAAAAAGAAGGAATAGGGAAAATCTAAAGCAGGAATAGGGTAAGAGAAACAAAAGGGGAAAAGTGAGCAAGAGAGTGTTGGCATAAAGGTAAATTTGAGATAGAGTAAAATGATACTAAAGGAAAAATTAAAATAAAATGTAGAACACTAATCCCAAAATAAAATAAAATGACACTTTAAAAAAGGTGAAATAGTAGTAGTAATAATACTGATTAAAAATAAAAATATAATAATTAAAAAGGTAAAATCAAGTTAGAAAAAAGATAAAGAATTTAGTTTCTTAAGTAAGATATGAAAAAATAAAAATGTGCAGTAGTGAAAGTCATTCACTTCCTCTACTGTTCTGTTTTGTATGCCTGTTTCCTATCCAGTAGTCAGGACAGTATTGAAGTTCCCTGTGTTCCACTGTTCCTCTGTGTTGTAAACCACAGTACTGATTTTGAAGTAGGCAGTATTTCTTTGTTTCTTAGAATCCTTTATTTGTGTTTACACAAGAGTCAATTTGTGATTCAATCCCTGGGTGGCAGTGTTTCTGGATTGACCTCCAGGGCTATAAGTCCTCTCTAGCCAGTATTTAGATTTTGTTTTCCCTGTCACACTTAATACTGGTTTGGGAGTATGGACTGCCCCAGAGCTGGTTCTCTGATAGTTACTCCCCGCTCTCATCGCCAGGTCCCACAAAAAACAACTTTCCCCTGCAGTCTCTGAGAGTGTCCCCAATTGGGTGATCCTATGTACTGGGCTTAGTAATCAAAAGCAAGGATTTAAAGAGAAAAAAAAGAGCCTGAGTAAGTGTGCGAACTCACAATTTTTACCCTCTGGCACTAGGCACAATTCTTTAAACGTCTCTGTGCATGTCTTTTTTTTTTTTTTTTCCCTTGGCACTAAGCAGCTGGCACACTGTTAAAATTTCAGGCTGCCTTTTTTGTGCCCAGTCCAGCTATGGGTTGCTTTTTAGAGTTCCCTTCTGCCAGCAGCCCTGTGGATCTCCTTCCACATTCATGGATCATGCTAGCCCAAATGGCCGTGGATTTTGTGGGGCGCAGACTTTCCCAGAAACTCTAGTCCCCATTGTGCGCATTTCTCTCTCCTGCCTGTATTGCAGACCTCACCTTTTCCTAGGAAAAATCTGACCTTTCCATGAGAAGGTGCAGAGCTCATCTGCGTCCGCTTATTCACGCTGCTTAAGGTCCGGTGTTCCTGGGTTTGCAGCTGTTCCCTCAGTGTTGTTGTAGATTTCCAGGATATATAGGCTTCTGATAACAGCCACGCTCCCCTTCAAGATGATGTGGTCTCCACATCAGAGCCAGTTGCTCCAGGAGAGATTTCAGCAGCAGTGGAGGCTGCCTGGTCACTAGAACCCAGTCCAGCAGTCCCCAACAATCCCTCACCCACAAATATACACTCCCCAGGTGACCACACACTCTCCTTTCATTCTCTCACTCACACACTATCTTGCACTCTGCCTTCCCGTCGGCAGCCATCTTACCAGTGCCACCTCCTCTTTGTCAATGATCAACATAATTTGATGAACAAGAATAGATCCAGAGACAAATGTTAGGGGAGGAGCGGGGTTAGAGAACAACCAAAAGACTTGTATGCATGCATATTAACATAACCAATGGACACAGACACTAGGGCGGTGGGGGCTTGCCTGGGGTGGGAATGGCTGGGGAAGGTCTAATTGGGGAAAAAGGAGACATATAAAACTTTGGATAATTAAAAAATAAAAATAAATAAATAAATAAATAAATAAATAAATAAATAAATAAAGTAACACAGAAAATGGATGATTCAAAATATTTGTTTTTTTGTTTGCATAGCTTAATCTTCTAAAGCAGTTGCACTCCCAGAAAAGGTGACAAAGTTGTAGCTTTTGCTTTTATCATCAGATTGTCTGTAGTTTTGGGGTTTTGTTCCTTGTTTTAAAAAAAATGGATCATTAAAAAATTTTTAGCCCTAACCGGTTTGGCTCAGTGGATAGAGCGTCGGCCTGCGGACTGAAGGGTCCCGGGTTCGATTCCGGTCAAGGGCATGTACCTGGGTTGCGGGCACATCCCCAGTAGGGGGTGTGCAGGAGGCAGCTGATCGATGTCTCTCTCTCATCGATGTTTCTAACTCTCTATCCCTCTCTCTTCCTCTCTGTAAAAAAAAAAAAATCAATAAAAAAAAATAAAATAAAATAAAATTTTTAATTCTAAAAGTACTCCCTTAATGCATTTTTAAAACAACAACATCAGTGGAGAAACCAAGATAGGTAAACACCTAAACTGCTTCCTCACACAACAATTTCAAAACTACAACTAAAAGAGAAAACGGACATCATCCAGAACCACAGGAAGGCTGGCTGAGTGGAAATTCTACAACTAGAAGGAAAGAGAAAAGCACACTGAGACTCAGAGGAGCTGCAGGAGGCAGAGGTACTGAGACACACGCGCGGAAAGGACTGGCAACTGAGTGCGCGGCTGGCTTTCTCAAGAGAGAGGGAGACAAAAGCTCCCGACTGCACTGAACTCCAGTTCCGGGCGAGACTCTGGGGACCCAGACTCATATGGGGTAAAACTGGACTGTCAGGAAAGAGAAAAGCACATTGAGACTCAGAGGAACTGCAGAAGGCAGAAGTACCAAGGCGTGTGAGTGGAGAGGGTGTGCAACTGAGTATGTGGCTGGCTTTCTCAAGTGGGAGGGATACAAAAGCTTCCGACTGCACTGAACTCCAGTTCTGGGCGAGACTCTGGGGACCCAGACTCATTCTGGGAGAAAGTGGACTGTCTGGCAGCGGGCGTAACTCGAGGGTGGCTTTCTCTCAGAGATGCTTGCTGCGATTACCACAGGACACTGAGACACAGGGGACTATTAGGGCAGAACTGACAGGAAACCAATGCTGTCTGCCCCGCCCTGAGACTCCGCCCCATCCAAGCTGAGCACAGAGACTTTTGCAAGTCTTGTCTCATAAGGGTGTCTCCAGCACAGAAGTTCTCCCAGAGTTGACACAGCTGATCCTCACAGCCAGTTGGTCAGGAGGTCAGTTCCTCCCAGTGATACCAACAACAACCAAGGCTTAACTACAACAAGACTGTGCACACAGCCCACAAAGGAGTGCACCAAGAGTGTCCACCTCAGGTGACTGGGGAGGCTGAGCCATGGGCCCTATAGGACACCCAGCACACAAAGCCACTCTATAAACTCAGGGAAGCAGCCAAAATGCGGAGACAAAGAAACAGATCACAAATGAAAGAAATGGAGGAAAGCAAACAACTGAATATAGAGTTCAAAACCACAGTTATAAAGTTTTTCAAGAATTTTCTAGAAAAGGCCGATAAATTTAGCGAGACCCTCGAAGATATGAAAAAGGACCAACTAGAAATTAAGCATACACTGACTGAAATAAAAAATATTATACAGATTTCTAACAGCAGACTAAAGGATCGCAAGAATCAAGTCAAAGATTTTAAATACAAAGAAGCAAAAAACACTCAACCAGAAAAGCAAAAAGAAAAAAGAATCTAAAAATATGAAGATAGTGTAAGGAGCCTCTGGGACAACTTCAAGCATACCAACATCAGAATTAGGGGGTGCCAGAAGAAAAGAGAGAGCAAGATACTAAAAACCTATTTGAAGAAATAATGACTGAAAACTTCCCCCACCTGGTGAAAGAAATAGACTTACAAGTCCAGGAAGCACACAGAACCCCAAACAAAAGGAATCCAAAGAGGACCACACCAAGACACATCAATTAAAATGCCAAGAGCAAAAGACAAAGAGAGAATCTTGAAAGCAGCAAGAGAAAAACGGTTAGTTACCTACAAGGGAGCACCCATACAACTGTCAGCTGATTTCTCAACAGAAACTATGCAGGCCAGATGGAAGTGGCAAGAAATATTCAAAGTGATGGATAGCAAAAACCTACAACCAAGATTACTCTACCCAGCAAAGCTATCATTCAGAATTGAAGTGCAGATAAAGAGCTTCACAGATAAGAAAAAGCTAAAGGAGTTCATCACCACCAAACCAGTATTATATGAAATGCTGAAAGGTATTCTTTAAGAATAGGAAGAAGAAGAAAAAGGTAAAGATAAAAATTGTGAACAACAAATACATATCTATCAACAAGTAAATGTAAAAATCAAGTGAATAAAAAAATCTGATGAACAGAATAAACTGGTGAATGTAATAGAATCAGGGGCATAGAAAGGGAGTGGACTGACAATTCTCAGGGGGAAAGGGGTATGGGGGGTGTGGTTAAGAGACTGGACAAAAATTGTACACCTATGGATGAGGCAGTGTGGGGGGGTAAGGGCAGAGGGTGGGGTGGGAACCAGGTGGAGGGGAGCTATGGGGGAAAAAAGAGGAACAATTGTAATAATCTGATCAACATTTATTAAATTTAAAAAAAATAACAACATCAACAACACACTTAAAACTAACAGCAGTATTTCTCTCCCTCACCTCAAATGCCTACTAAAATCTACCCTTATGGAGCCTACATTCTAGTGGAAGACACAGAATATAAATATATGAATGAATATAGCATAATTTCATGTGGCAATAAATGCCATGAAAAATGAAACTCGGCCAGGCGACAGAGACTGCCTTTTATCTATGTGATCAGATAAAACTTCCCTGAAGATATGACATTAGATCTGAGAGCTGAGTACAGTTGAAGAATAAGATATGATGGGAACAAAAGAGCAAGTGCAAAGGCCCTAAGGCAGAAACAAACTTCAAGTGTTGGAGGAGCAGCAAAAAGGCTAGTGAGCTGAAACAGAGTGTAGCAGAGAGAACAGTGGCACATGAAACATCACTTTCCACCGTCACCTCCTATTTTCCTGTAGTACCCCAACTCCAAAGTTTCTTCAACTCCATTGGATCCCATCGTCTACTGTATTACTACCTTTTAATTGTTCCTCTCCTCCCTCATGTCCTCACTTTCCTCTTTAACCTGCATAGATCCAAGGTCCACTGGTCTAATCACTCCCCTCTATATATTAAACTCCTTTTAGCTTCATATCATTTTTCTTTCCTCAAACTTCAACACTTCCTCTCTAATCCTCACTCTTCATTGATGAACCACCTATTTCACTAAGAATATAACAGCAAACAATAGAGAACATCCACAAGCTCCCAGCACTACATCTGCACAGCCACTGCACTTGTGCCACATCCTTGCGGGCTGTCCATCACCTGGACTAAAGGCCTTTCTACAGGCCACAAACTCCATTCCCTTTCACCTTTTCTAACAGTTTCATTCTTTCTCCTTCATCAGTCCCATCAGCATAAGAAATTGCTGTAATCTATCCACAACTGCAGCACCCACGGAACAGCTGCGAGCCCCAGAAAAACGCTCCCCAATTGGCGCAAACACACAGGTTCAGAGGAGCTCTACACTCCACCACGGAAAGGAGAGAGAGAACTACATAACCAGACACCCAGAGAAGAGAGACCATGGGGAGACAAAGAAACAGCCTGCATATGAAAGAAAAGCAGGCATCACCAGAAAAGGAAGTAAACGAAATGGAGGCAAGCAACCATCCAGAAAAAGAATTCAGAGAAATGGTCATAAGGTGGCTGAAAAGAATGGAAGACAAATTCGACAATATGAGCAAGAACCAAGAGGAAATGAAGAAGAACCAAGAAGAAATGAAAAATGACATCGCTGCTGTAAAGAACTCAATAGAAAGCATCAAGAGTAGACTAGAAGAAGCAGAGGACCGCATCAGTGAGCTAGAAGACAAGATGGGAAAAAATACCCAAGTAGAGCAACTTCTAGAAAAAAAATTAAAAGGCAGGAGGAGAGCCTAAGGGAACTTTGGGACAACACGATACAAAACAACATCCGCATAATAGGGGTTCCAGAAGGAAAGGAAGCTGAGCAAGGAATAGAAAACCTCTTTGAAGAAATAATGACAGAAAATTTCCCTGATATAGAGAAGAAAAAACCCACACAAATCCAAGAAGCTCACAGAGTCCCAAGCAAAATGAACCCCAAAAGACCGACGCCAAGGCACATTATAATTAAACTGGCAAACACCAACAACAAAGTAAGAATCTTAAAAGCGGCAAGAGAGAGACAGAAAGTTACATACAAAGGAACCCCCATCAGACTAGCAACTGATTTCTCAACAGAAACTCATCAGGCCAGAAGGGAATGGAATGAAATATACAAAGTCATGCAAAGGAAGGGTCTGAATCCAGGAATACTGTACCCAGCAAGGCTATCAATCAAAATTGAAGGTGAAATCAGGAGCTTCACAGACAAAAAAGGACTAAGGGAATTTATTACCACCAAACCAGCAATGCAAGAAATGCTAAAGGGTCTGCTGTAAAAAAAAAAAAAGAAAGAAATAGGAAGCGAAGAAGGAACACAGGTGTAAAGAATAGGAATGGCAGCAAATAAGTACCTATCAATAATAACTTTAAATGTAAACGGATTAAATGCCCTAATCAAAAGACATAGGGTAATGGATTGGATAAGAAAACACGACCCATATATCTGCTGTCTACAAGAAACCCACCTCAGAAAAAAAGACGCACACAGACTGAGGGTGAAGGGATGGAAAAAGGTTTTCCAGGCAAATGGAACTGAAAAAAAAGCTGGGGTAGCAATACTTATATCTGACAAATTAGATCTCAAACTGAAGGACATAACAAGAGATAAGGAAGGCCACTTCATAATACTAAAGGGAGCAATCCAACAAGAAGAAATAACTCTGGTAAACATATATGCACCCAATACAGGAGCACCCAAATACATAAAAAAACTCCTGGAGGATATCAAGGGAGAGATTGACAGCAATGCAATCATAGTAGGAGACTTTAATACCCCACTATCACCATTGGACAAATCCTCTAAACAAAAAATCAGCAAAGAAACATCAATCCTAAATGACTCACTAGACCAGATGGAATTAATTGACATCTTCAGAACATTTCACCCCAAAGCCACAGAATATACATTCTTCTCAAGTGCACATGGGTCATTTTCAAAGATAGACCATATGTTGGGACATAGGCAAAGTCTCTTCAAATTCAAGAAGATAGAAATCATATCAAGCATCTTCTCAGACCACAGTGGCATAAAACTGGAAATCAACTACAATAAAAACAACCCAAAGAAATCAAACACATGGAGGCTAAACAGCATGCTATTAAACCATGACTGGGTTACCAGAGAGATCAAAGAAGAAATAAAAAACATCATGGCAACAAATGACAATGAAAACACTACAATCCAAAATCTATGGGACACACCGAAAGAAATTGCTGTAATCTCATCCATTTTAATCAAGTCTTCTCTTGAACCCACTTGCCCCTCTAGCCACCACCACACTTTTCTAATCTTCTTTCTAGCACAGCTACTTTTACTCATTGTCCTCACTTGCTCCACTCCTTCCCATGGCTCCCACCATATGCCCTGAATTCTCTCCAGTCAGGCTTGTGTCACCATCCCACTGAAACTGTCTCTGTTGCTACTTCTTTCACCTTGGTAAATTCAATAGTTAACTACCTATTCTTGTTTACCAGACCTATGGACAACTTTTGAGCACTTTTCTTTCTCTACCCAGTCATGCCACTGCCTTGCTCATATTCCTCCCCTGGCTTCCATCACACGCTGTCAGAGTCCAAGTCCCTTTAGTGAGGCAGGGGAAAGGACCTGCACGTTCCTGCATGTCTGCCTCTTGCCAGCCCACCTCCACTCTGCTCTCCACTTCCTCCCGTACCTTACTCTCTCTGCTCTAGCCACATTTGCCTCCCTGCTGTTCCTTAAACATACCTTTTCCTTAGGGCCTATTGCACTTGCTATTCCTTCTGCCTGGAATGTTCTTCCTCCAGAATCCTCTTGACTCACTCCTTTCTCTCCTACAGGTTTCTGCTCCAAAGTCACCATCTCGAGAAGGCCTTCCTGCCATCCATTCAGCTGTCCCCGTGGCCCCTTACTGCCACTCAGCAGTTCATATTCTCCTTTTCCACTTCATTTTCCTCCATAGCGCTTATCTTCATCTGATATCCTCCATATTTCTTTGACGATTGTCTCCTCCCACTGTGCAAGCTTTGTATAGCAACAATATGTTCAGTATCTAGAAGGTGCCTGGCACATAGTAAGCCCTCCATGAATATCTGTTGAGAGAACAAAAAATCTGCACACAGAGCTGGATCATGTAGTAGGGTCTTGTAAGTTCCCGTAGGGAGTTTGAATTTTATTTTAAACTAGAGGCTCGGTGCATGAAATTCGTGCATGGGGGGTTCCTTAGCCCAGCCTGCACCCTCTCCAATCCGTGACCCCTCGGGGGATGTCCGAATGCCGCTGGTTCCTAACTGCTCGCCTACCTGCCTGCCTGATTGCCTCTAACCCCTCTGCCTGCCTGCCTGATCGCTCCTATCCACCTCTGCCTGCCTGCCTGATTGCCCCTTACTGCTCCCCTACCGGCCTGATCATCCCTAACTGCTCCCCTGCTGGCCTGATCGCCCCTAACTGCTTCTGCCTTGCCCTGCACCTGGGGCCCAGGATTCCCTCCCTCTGGTTGGCTGCAAGCACCCAGTACCCGAGCCAGCTTCACACAGGCCGGCCACAGCTGCAAGGGACCATGGGCATGCGGCTTTGCTCGGGCCGCAGCTGCAGTGCCCGGGACCACGGGGCGGGTGACTTGTCCCTCTCCCAGGCTGCAGCCTGGCTGGTCCCCATTCCTCTCTCCCCAGTGTTGAGTGTCTGAGCCGTTATGATGTGACAGCGTGAGGGCATGATGACCATTTGCATATTAGCTCTTTATTATATAGGATGTGAAGGGGAGTCATTGGAGAGTATATGATCTGACTTAGAGTTTTAAAAAACTACTCTGGCCCTTGTGTGGAGGGAAGACTGTGCTGGGGTGAGAGTGGCATTGGAGGGGCAGTTCAAGGCTAATCCAACATTCAAGCAAGAAAGATAATGAGGACTTGAGTTAGAGTGGAACAAAGGTCAGATTTTAAAATATATTTTGGAGTTACAGCTGACAGACTTGTTAACAAGTTGGATGAGGGGCCTGAGTGAAAGAGAGAAACTGAGGATAACGTGTAGGTTTTTGGCCTCAATACTTAAACTTTCTGAGCTTGTTTCCTCTTCTGTAAAATGGGTGCAATTAGAGCATCTCCCTTGTGGGATTGTTGTGGAAAAGGCAGTAGAGGACATGGAGTGCTCACAGCGTTGGGCACATCGTAAACACTCAGTAAACGTTAGCTCTTGTTATCTCCCAAAGGAAACTGGGATTTCTTGTTTCTTCGGCAAGGGGTTACAAAAATATCCACCCCACAGAGACTGAGGAAAAGAAAAACTTTTTTTTTTGTAGGGTGTACTCTTACCCTCTCCTAAGAGATAGATTTTTACTCTATTTACAGAATACTTTACATTAGTGTTGGAATATTTTAGTTGCACACACACATAAAGGATTCCTCACATTTCAAAAGAATTGTAAGTATCCTCTAAGTAGTGTTTGTCCATTTAATACCTACGAGGATGAGTAACTGAAAACTGAAATTACAAACCCCTGATGATTAAAAAAACAATCAAAAGTATGAAAAAGTATACCTGAATAATGAATTTTTTAAAACAGGTATTTACTACATTTTTATACACCAAAACCTAAAATACCACACTGCCGGGTTCAATGCAGGACACCTGTCAACACTATTTGTCAGTGTTTCACTCAGCTTTCTGCAAAGCCAACACCCAAGCCTCTTTGGCAGCCGTGGCCTGTCCTCATTTCCCCCTGGAAAACTGTTTTAAACTTAGTGCAGATAACATTCTGCCTCTATTACAATTAGCAGCTTCTCTCAATAGAGTCACCTGGTTTGGCGAGTGCTTGTGTGAGGTAACTGTGTATCTTCTTTCAAAGCCTCCAAATGTGACCTCCAGGTAGCATGTGAAAAGCTGCCTGTGGGGATTTTAGGGGCTGCTTTGGTCCTGGGACTTTCCTGCTAGCATCTTCTTCTGCCTCACCAGATCTCCCTAATTATTGGTGATCTGGCCTCACCTAACCATTCTTCTTATCAGCCCCCAATCACACTGGGAGGTCAGTGAGGGCTTCTTGAATCTGTGTTTCCTTTCCTTCTTTATTTTATTTTATTGAAATTTTTTATTTTTTAAAATTTCTTTATTGATTAAGGTATCACATATGTGTCCTTATCCCACCATTGCCCCACCCACTCCTCATGCCCTCACTCCCCGTTGTCTGTGTCCATTGGTTAGGCTTATATGCATGCATACAAGTCCTTTGGTTGATCTCTTCCCCTTACCCCCACCCTCCCCTACCTTCCCTCTGAGGTTTGACGGTCTGATCAATGCTTCTCTGTCTCTGGATCTGTTTTTGTTCATCAGTTTATGTTGTTCATTATATTCCATAAATGAGTGAGATCATGTGATATTTGTTTTTCTCTGACTGGCTTATTTCACTTAGCATAATGCTCTCCAGTTCCATCCATGCTGTTTCAAATGGTAAGAATTCCTTCTTTTTTACTGCAGTGTAGTATTCCATTGTATACATGTACCACAGTTTTTTAATCCACTCATCTGCTGATGGGCATTTAGGCTGTTTCCAAATCTTAGCTATGGTGAATTGTGCCACTATGAACATAGGGGTGCATATATCCTTTCTGATTGGTGTTTCTAGTTTCTTGGAATATATTCCTAGAAGTGGGATCACTGGGTCAAATGGGAATTCCATTTTTAGTTTTTTGAGGAAACTCCATACTGTTCTCCACAGTGGCTGCACCAGTCTGCATTCCCACCAGCAGTGCATGAGGGTTCCTTTTTCTCCGAATCCTTGCCAGCACTTGTCGTCTGTTGCTTTGTTGATGATTGCCATTCTGACAGGTGTGAGATGGTACCTCATTGTCGTTTTGATTTGCATCTCTTAGATGATTAGTGAC
Organism: Plecotus auritus; assembly: GCF_963455305.1. Lineage (NCBI taxonomy): Eukaryota > Metazoa > Chordata > Mammalia > Chiroptera > Vespertilionidae > Plecotus > Plecotus auritus. Next base: position 94,087,855 of record NC_137772.1, on the reverse strand, counting down.
TATGAGCAGGTTTTCACATGCCTCTTGGCCTTCCTTCTATCTTCTTTCAAAAAGTATCTATTTAGATCCATTGCCCATTTTCTGATTGGGTTGTTTATCTTCCTTTTGTTAAGTTGTATGAGTTCCCTGTAAATGTTAGAGACTAAGCCTTTATCAGTGATAACATTGGCAAATATGTTCTCCCATGCATGAGCTTTCTTATTGTTTTGTTGGTTTCTTTTGCTGTGCAAAAGCTTTGTATTTTGATGTAGTCACATTTGTTTATTTTCTCTTTAGTTTCAATTGCCCTAGGAGCAGTATCTGTGAAGAAATTGCTTCAGCATGTCTGAGATTTGCTGCCTGTGGATTCCTCTAGTATTTTTATGGTTTCCTGTCTTATATTTAAGTCCTTTATCCATTTTGAGTTTATTTTTGTGTATGGTGTAAGTTGGTGGTCTAGTTTCATTTTTTTGCATGTATCTGTCCAATTTTCCCAACACCATTTATTGAAGAAACTGTCTTGATTCCATTGTATGTTCATGCCTCCTTTGTCAAATATTAATTGAGTGTAGTGGTTTGGGTCAATTTCTGGGTTCTCTATTCTATTCCATTGATCTATATGTCTGTGCTTATGCCAGTACCAGGCTGTTTTGAGAACAGTGGCTTTGTAGTACAGCTTGAAATCTGGTATTGTGATCCCTCCTACTTTATTCTTCTTTCTCAAGATTGCTGCAGCTATTTGGGATCTTTTTTTATTCCAGACTAGAGGCCTGGTGCACAAATTAGTGCACGGGTGGGGTCCGGCCAGCCTGCCCCAATGGGGGCCCATCAGGCCAGGCTGGTGAGGGGAGGGGCTGTGAGTGGTTGGTGGGCAGGCCCTGCCCCCGATTGAGGTGTTGGGGGTCGACCGGGGGCGGGGTGAGCCAGGAGGGAAGGGGGACCAATCGGGGCCCAGATCAGGCTGGTTGGCTGCCAGTGCGTGTCAAAGCCACAGGTTGTTCTGGTCATTCCACCGTTCCAGTGGCTGGGCTTTTATATATTTAGATGAATTTTTGGAAAGTTCGTTCTAGGTGTGTGAAATATGCCGTTGGTATTTTAGTGGGGAGTGCATTAAATCTATTAATTGCTTTAGGTAGTATGGGCATTTTAATGATGTTGATTCTACCAATCCATGAACATGGTATGTTCTTCCACCTGTTTATGTCTTCCTCTATCTCTTTTTTCAGTGTCCTGTAGTTTTCCAAGTACAGGTCTTTTACCTCCTTAGTTAAGTTTATTCCTAGGTATCTTAATTTTTTTGGTGTGTTGGTAAATGGAATTGCTTTTTTAGTCTCTCTTTCTGTAAGTTCACTATTGGTGTATAAAAATACCATAGATTTATTTGCATTAATTTTGTATCCTGCTACATTGCCAAATTCATTTATTAAGTCTAATAGTTTTTTGATGCAGTCTTTAGGGTTTTCTATGTTCAGTATTATATCATCTGCGAATAAGGACAGCTTTACTTCTTCTTTACCAATTTGGATGCCTTTTATTTCTTCTTCTTGTCTGATTGCAATGGCTAATACTTCCAGTACTATATCAAACAGGAGTGGTGAGAGTGGGCATCCCTGTCTTGTTCCTGTTCTTAGGGGAAATGGTTTTAGTTTTTGCCCATTGAGTATGATGTTGGCTGTGGGTTTGTCATATATGGCTTTTATTATGTTGAGGTATGATCCTTCTATTCCCACCTTGCTGAGAGTTTTTATTAAGAAAGGATGCTGGATTTTGTCAAATGCTTTGTCTGCATCAATTGATATGACTATGTGATTTTTATATCTCAATTTGTTTATGTGATGTATCATGTTTATTGATTTGCAGATATTGTACCATCCTTGCATCCCTGGGATAAATCCTACTTGGTCATGGTGTATGATCTTTCTGATGTACTGCTGGATCCGATTTGCTAGAATTTTGTTGAGGATTTTGGCATTTATGTTCATGAGGGATATTGACCTGTAATTCTCTTTCATTTTGTTGTCTTTATCTGGTTTTGGTATTAGGGTGATGCTGGTTTCATGGAATGAGCTTGGAAGTGCTCCTTCCTCTTGAATTTTTTGGAATAGTCTGAGGAGGATATGTTTTAGTTCTTCCTTGAATGTTTGATAAAACTACCCTGTGAAGCTGTCTGGCCCTCGGCTTTTGTTTGCTGGAAGCTTTTTGATGACTGCTTCAATTTCTTCCATAGTTATCAGCCTATTGAGATTTTTAGATTCTTCCTGATTGAGTTTTGGGAGGTTGTATTTTTTCTAGGAATATGTCCATTTCTTCCAGGTTTTCTAGTTTGTTGGAATAGAGCTGTTCATAGTATTTTTTCACAATCCTTTGTATTTCTGTGGGATCTGTTGTTATTTCTCTTCTTTCATTTCTAATTTTGTTTATTTGGGTCCTCTCTCTTTGCTTCTTGGTGAGACTGGTGAGAGGTTCATCAATCTTGTTTATCCTTTCAAAGAACCAGCTCTTGGTTTTGTTGATCTTTTGTATTTATTTATTTATTTATTTTGGTCTCTATGTTGTTTATCTCTGCTCTGATCTTTATTATTTCCTTCCTTCTGCTTACACTGGGCTTTTCTTGTTGCTCTCTTTGTAATTCTTTAAGTTGCAGAGTTAGATGATTTACTACCATTTTTTCTTCTTTTTTGAAGTAGGCCTGTAGAGCTATGAACTTCCCTCTCAGGCCTGCTTTTATTGTGTTCCATAGATTTTTGATTTTTTTGTGTTTTTATCGTCATTAGTTTCCAGGATAATCTTAACTTCTTCTTTGATCTTTTTGGTAATCTATTCATTGTTTAATAGCATGCTATTCAGCTTCCAAATGTTTGAATTTTTTGGATTGTTTTTATTGTAGTTTATTTCTAATATTATGTCATTGTGGTCTGAAAAGATGCTTAGTATGATTTCAATCTTCTTGAATTTGGGGAGACTTTGCTTGTTACCCAATATGTGGTCTATTTTTGAAAATGTTCCTTGTACACTTGAGAAGAACGTATATTCCGTGGTTTTGGGATGAAATGTTCTGAAGATGTCAATTAAGTCCATCTGCTCTAGTGAGTCATTTAGGTTTGCTATTTCTTGCTGATATTTTGTCTAGAGGATTTATCCAGTGATGTTAATGGGGTATTAAAGTCCCCTACTATGATTGTATTGTTGTCAATCTCTCCCTTGATATCTTCCAGGAGGTTTTTTTTTTTTATGTAATTGGTTGCTCCTACATTGGGTGCATATATGTCTATCAGGTTTATATCCTCTTATTGTATCAATCCCGTTAGTATTATAAAGTGGCCTTCCTTATCTCTTGTTATGGCCTTCACTTTGAGATCTATTTTGTCATATATAAGTATTGCTACCCCAGCTTTTTTTTCATTTCCATTTGCCTGGAATATATTTTTCCATCTCTTCACTTTCAGTCTGTGTGAGTCCCTTTTTCTGAGGTGGGTCTCTTTTAGACAGCATATATATGGGTTCTGTTTTTTCATCCATTCAGCCACTCAATGTCTTTTGATTGCAGCATTTAGTCCACTTACAGTTAAAGTTATTTTTGATAGGTACTTGTTTGTAGCCATTTTTATTTTTTGTGTCTGTGTTCCTTCTTACCTTTTTATTTCTTCTTTTTACACCAGTCCCTTTAGCATTTCTTGCATTGCTGGCTTGGTAGTGATAAACTCCCTTAGCCTCTTTTTTGTCTGTGGAGTTCCTTATTTCCCCTTCAGTTTTAAATGATAGTGTTGCTGTATAGCGTATTCTTGGATTCAGTCCCTTGCTTTGCATCACTTTGTAAATTTCCTTCTATTCTTTTCTGGCCTGATGTGTTTCTGTTGAGAAATCATTTGATAATCTAATGGGAGATCCATTGTACGTAACTTTCTGTCTCTCTCTTGCAGCCTTTAAGATTCTCTCTTTGTCCTGAACATTTGCCATCGTAATTATGATGTGTCTTGGTGTGGGTCTTTTCGGGTTCATCTTGTTTGGGACTCTCTGTGCTTGTGTGACTTTTTTCTTCCCCACATCAGGGAAGTTTTCTGACATTATTTCTTCAAATAGGTTTTCTAACCCTTATTACTCTTCATGTTGTTCTGGCACCCCTATTATTCGTATGTTGCTTTGTTTCATGTTGTCCCATACATCCCTTAGGCTCTCCTTATGTCTTTTAAATTTTTTCTTCAATTGCAGTTCAACTTGGGTGTGTTTTGCTTCCCTGTCTTCTAATTTGCTATTTCAGTCCTCCGCTTCTCCTAGTCTATTGTTTTAACTTTCCGTGGTGTTTTTTATTGCAGCTATACCACTCTTCATTTCTATTTGATTCTTACATAAGTTGTTGATTTTTTCTTCCATCCAGTTTATGAAATGTAGGACCCTTATTCTGAATTCTTTTTGACATAGTGCATGCCTCTGTTTCACGTAGGTACTTTTCTCCCTATTCCTCCTTTTCTTTCCTTTGGGAGGTTTCTTTGTCTACCCATTTTTTTTTATCTCACCAAAGGATCTAGATGTGGAGTCATGCTGGGGCTACTCCTTGGGTGGCAGTGGCTTTCTTGGGCTGCAGTTGCTCCTTGGGTGGTTGTGGCAGCAGCTGCTCCTCAGATGGCAGCAGCTCCTCTGGTTGGTGTTGTTCACAGTAGTGGTGGCTCTTCTGTCTGGTGGTGGGAGGCTGCTCACACAGTTGCTGCTCCTTGGACGGGGGTGGGCTGATCACAAGGCTGCTGCTCCTCAGATGGGGGTGGGCTGCGAGCGACTGCTGCTCCTCGGATGTTGGAGGGCTGCTTGCATGGCTGCTGCTCCTTGGACGGTGGCGGACTGCTCACGTGGCTGCTGCTCCTTGGACAGGGGCAGGTTGCTTGCAGGGCTGCTGTTCCTCATACGGGGGTGGGCTGCTCACGAAGCTGCTGCTCCTGGGACATGGGCGGGCTGTTCGTGCAGCTGCTGCTCCTTGGACGGCGGACAGGCTGCTTGCACAGTTGCTGCTCCTCACATGGGAATGAGCTGCACGTGCAGCTGCTGCTCCTCGGATGGGGGCAGACTGCTCACCCAGCTGCTGCTTGTCAGACGGGTGTGAGCTGTGTGTGGCTGATGCTCCTCAGACTAGTGTGGGCTGCGCAGGGCTGCCGCTCCTCGGATGTGAGTGGTCTGCTTGTGTGGCTGCTGCTCCTCAAATGGGGGTGGGCTGCTTGTGGAGCTTCTGCTCCTCGGACAGGGGCAGGTTGCTCACACAGCTGTTGCTCCTCAGATGGGGGCAGGCTGCTTGTATGGCTGCTGCTCCTCAGATGGGGGCAGGCTTGTGGGGCTTCCACTCCTCGGTCGTGGGTGGGCTGCTTGTGTGGCTGCTGCTCCTCAAATGGGGGCAGGCTGCTCATGGAGCTTCTGCTCCTCAGACAGGGGCAGGTTGCTCACACAGCTGTTGCTCCTCAGATGGGGGCAGGCTTGTGGGGCTTCCACTCCTCGGTCGTGGGCGGGCTGCTTGTGTGGCTGCTGCTCCTTGGATGGGGGTGGGCTGCTCACGCAGTTGCTGTTCCTCAGACTGGGGAGCAGGCTGCTCACACAGCTGCTGCTCCTTGGACAGGGGCAGGCCACATCAGGCTGCTGCTCTTCAGCCTGGAGCAGGATGCTTGCAGAGCTTTTGCTCCTTGGACAGGAGCGGGCTGCTCATCTGTCTGCTGCTCGCATGGTCACAGTGCCCTGGGCCAAAGCATTGGGCCTTTCTCCAGGGGTCCTCTGCCCTTCCCAGCTGCAAATTGTCTCACCAGGTGTGTCTCTTTTGCCAATTCGGGGTGGATGTTATTGGTTTAAGCTGCTTATTCTATCTGCTCCAGGACAAGGCTCGGGACACATCCGTCTATTCTGCCGCTATTTTGTCCTCTCTCCTTCCCTTCTTTGCCCCATAATTGAACTCCTCCTTAAATAGTTTTACTACCTGGGAAACTGCAAAGGCAACCTTGAATTTGAACGGTAGCTATAAGGATTTCCTCCCAAAGTATGTGCCCTGTGGTTGAGTGTCTGCTCCATGACCTCCAGTGCTCAGCTTTCTCTCTTCTGACATTTGGAAGAGAACCCAACTTCTGAAAGTGGGGTAGAGGGACCAGCATCCTCACCAGGATAAAATGCAGAATTAGAGGCAATATCCTGCATCTGTTGAATTAGAATTAGTTTTAACAAGTTCTCCAGGTGTTTTCCATGCATCTGCAAGTTTGAGAAGCATGAGTGCTCAGGCCCCTCGCTTTTGTTGGCTAGAGACAATTCTTATAACATGTCCTGTCTAAGTAAGCTCCAGCCTATTTCACTGTCAGTCACTTTCCAAAGGATTCTGAGCCATGGCCTTCTGACAGTCTTCTGCCTTGTTCACTCAGCCAGTTCCTCTTCTGTGGACTTCTTTCCCTTGTAGGAGATGTCAGAAGCTTCTGGGGCATTTCCTCAAAGGGTGCTTTTGTCTTTTCTCCTAAGTAGGGTCTGTAACACCAACCCAAGTGCTGCCTCTGCCGCATCTCTTAGAGCTGCTCTGACCTCTTCAGTGACAACCCCTGAAAACTGGATCCCACTGCTCTTGACCCTGGTCCTCAGCCAGGATCTGAGTTGCCTTTCACAGGGCCAGGGACTCCCCTTTCCCACTAACCCTGAATTTGAGATTGGATGTACTATTCTCGTTCCTCTTTCCTGCCAGCCATTCCCTACAGCCTCACCAGAGGAACAGATACAAGCCATGGCTGCCTTCAAATGGAGACACCCAGGGGTATGGGGAGGCGATGCTGATTAAGAACCAGCCTGGGATAGAGGGTCATGGTTCCTCTGAAACAAGGGTGCAGGAGAGGCAGGTAGTGTTAAATGTTCCAAGCACCTGCTCCATTGAAGGTTTGTGAACTTGACTTTGGGTTGCTGTTTTTACACTTTCCAAAATGAGGGAGGAAAGTCAAATAACTTTTCTGGAAGGTGGAAATCAGAGCCTCACCTGGAATCTAGTGGAAGGCTTTTTGGCTCTCCATCTGGTGGTCAAGTTCATTAACCACACCTTCTTTCTCATGCCTTTGTAATATATTACACAATTGATTTTCCCCAAGAGAGATATATTAAAAGCTCACTTCCAACCCTTTAAAAAGTACCCTTGAAATATTATTCTTTTTCACTGTTAAAATAGTATCTTTCCAAAATTTTATGTTTTATTTATTACATTATATAATCATTATAGTGCCTTTAATATACCAAGCACTGCTCTAAATGCTTTACAAATTTTAACTAATTGAATCCTTAAAAAAATCTAATGAAACAGGTACTCTTAAGAAACTCATTTATAGATGAGGAAATTAAATCATAGAGGGTTTAAGTAACTTGCTCAGGGTTATACAGCTAATAAATGACAGAACTAGAATTCAAACCCAGACAGTCTGGGTGGTCCATATGTTGAACCAGTAGACTACGCTGCCTCTCTAAAGGGTCTGGAGAAATAAGTATTTATTTTTTTATATAGCATACTTATTATATATAAATATTACATGTTTTATATATGTCCAGTCTGCTGATGCAAGCCGCCCTCTGCTGGCCCGTGAAAAAAAATCCACCCTCATAAAGGGGCCTCTTCAGAGCCCGGGGTACAGCACAAACTTTTGCCCCTCCCTTCCTCCTGCAGCATTCTAAGCAATATCTGTTTAACATGACCCCTGAGCTAAGCACAAGTGTGCTTATGGCTGGGGATCAAAAGTAAAGAAAAGCATGGCAGCCTTAAAGGTTCTCACAGTCCATTAGGGCACCCAGGTCAGATCATTATAGCACAGCTTGAGCGGTGTGTCACTCACTGGGGCTGTGCCGCATGTCCCATGAGTTTGCAACCACAAGTTGTACACAAGAGCCCAAATCAAATCATACAGCACAATGCCCTTTTGTTAGGAGGGGAGGACTATGACTCACTTTGCTCTGTGCACAGAGATGACCTGAATAGGAGCAACCTGGCTAATGACTGCTTCCCTGGAGACAGGCTACCTGGGAGTGGTCCTAACAGCCAGCTCTCTGGAGTGGGCACAGAAGGCGATGCAGAAGTAGGTCCGGATTTAACAGGGAAAGGGGGAATATTAAGAACAGGGGCCAGGAAGATATCTTTGCATTTTTATATTAAATTAATAAGTAATAAGTGCATTTAAAATATACAACCATGATTTCTGATACCTTTAGTAACAACTAGCCTATATTTCTAACTAGATTTTGTTGGATTTTATTTTTTTAATAGAATATTATTTGGTCATGTTTTTCAATTTTTAAAATACAAATCTTTTCTGCTCCTCTTCTTAAATCTAATCAGATTCTGGATACACCCGGCAACAGTGTGCCTTTTAGTTAATTCTCTTTTTTGCCTTTTTTAAAAAATGTTATCTTTATTATTGAAAATATTACAGATGTTACCCCCCCTTGCACCCTGCATTCCTCCTCCCCACCTGCCTTCAATGCACTATTGTATGTGTCCGTGGGTTATGCATATATGTTCTTTAGTTGATCTCTTCCCATCCTCTCACCCCTACCTCTGAGATCTGTCAGTCTGTTGCATGCTTCTATGTCTCTGGATCTATTTTGTTCATCAGTTTAGTTTGTTCATTAGATTCCACATATAAGTGAGATACTTGTCTTTCTCTGACTGGCTTATTTTGCTTAGCATAATACTCTCCAGGTGTCTCCATGCTGTCTCACAGGGTAAGAGATCCTTCTTTTTTACTGCTGCATAGTAATGATTTCCTTTCACTTTAGAGAAAGTTTTGCTGGTAAAAAACAAACAAACAAACAAACAACAACAACAAAATAACTGTTATACAAGCCAGGAGGAAAAAGAACGTGGAGGAAGAGGAAGAGCACATGTTTTAGTTTCTTTTCAAAATATGTAAAGGGAGAAATATAAGAAGTAAAGAAGTATGCTACTCAGTGCAGTAGTCATTCTAGACAAATTTCTTGAAAACATGGCCTAAAGGAACAGCCATCATAGCACCCAAAGGTGGATATAATTACAAGTGAGAATCTTTGACAAATCTCTAAAACAGTTCCTATAGAGGGTGTAGCTCAGAAAACTCTATGCAAAGGAAGAAGAAAGAAAGGAAAGACAAAACTGGAACTTCCTGAAAGTAGAGAAAAAGCAAAAGCTGAGAAAGAAAGGAGAAGTGTGGAGAAACAGAGAGGAATAAGAATTGAGTATGGGTTGCCATGCAGCAGGGGCTGCACCATAGTGAACATCTTACATTTAAAATTTAAGAAATGCATGTGTTAAGAAATGCAGGTGGAAGAAAGTAGAACTTCAATGTTCTTACCCTCCTCCAAAAAGTAAATATATGAAAATTCAGGCAATACGGAAGTGCACAAGGTAAACAGTGAAAGCCTCTACCCACAGCCCCACCCTCACAAATACATACCCACTAACAAGTGAGAGAGGTGCAGGTGAGGGTGCACTTAATAGATACAACACACTTTATCGAAAATAGGATTTCCTGGGGGAGCAATAAAATCAAGAATGTCACAGTAATTTAGTGGACCATTAGGCATAATTGCCAAACAATAAAAGTAAAACATCTCATAATGCTCTCATTTTCATTACATATTGATTCATAAGGCATTGTTCTATTGTTGGCTTTGATTAAAACCAAGTCTTTAAAATCAATATCCTATATCTTTCAGTATGTACTAGACGGAAATCTTAATAATCTTAATGGAATTTTATGTGCAAAAAGCTGCCTAGGTACCAGCCAGGTGTGCCATGAGCACAATACACAGGAGCATCATTGTGGCTCAAGGGCCCTAAGAACTGGTTGCCTGGGCTTTACCCAAGGGGCCCTGAAATAACATAGCCTAAGGTGGAGACACAGAAGCCAAGGTGTCAGCTGGTAAGATGGACCTTGCTTAGGGTCAGAGAACAAGTAAAGTTGACAGTAGGAGTACAGTAGTGCATTAGAACCTGAAAGTTGAAAAAAAACATAAAGCAAGGCTTCATGAACCCTAAATTAACTATAACAGTTCAAAACTAAGGCTGTGGATGACAAGATGAGCCAGAATATTCTTGTGATGAGAGAAGACATCCTTGCATTGTTCCTGATCTTATCAGGAAAGCTTCCAGTTTCTCATCATGAAGTATGATGCTAGTTTTAGGATTGGAAGACTTAATATTGTTAAAATGTCCATGCTACCCAAACTAATCTACAGATTCAATACAATTCCCATCAAAATCTGAATTCCATTTTTATTTTCAGAAATAGAGAAAAAAACCCTAAAATCCATATAGACTCTCAAAGGGTCCCAAATAGTCAAAACAATCTTAAGAAATAAAATGAAAACTGGAGGCCTCATACTTTCAATTTCAAAATATATTACAGATAGGAGAAAAATGGCGGCGGAATAGACAGACGTGTTCCGAGCCTTGTCCCGGAGCAGAAAGAAAGAATAGCTGAGGGTCGCACTAGGAGTGTTTGTTGGCAAGTTGGGGGACAGCTGAACTCCAGAAGAAGGTGGGAGACTGCTAGACGGGGTTCCCCTGACCTGGCAGCTCCCACTGTGGCTGGGTCCCGTCCCGGAGCTGCGGGCTTGGAGGCGGAGTCGCTGCCATCTGGAACCAGAAAGTGGAGCTTATCGGAAGCCTGAGAATCCACAACTGCGGCACCCACGGAACAGCTGCGAGCCCCAGAACAACGCTCCCCAATTGGCGCAAACACACGGGTTCAGAGGAGCTCTACACTCCACCACGGAAAGGTCAGATTTCGCCTAGGATAAGGAGAGAGAGAACTACATAACCAGACACCCAGAGAAGAGAGACCATGGGGAGACAAAGACACAGCCCGCATATGAAAGAAAAGCAGGCATCACCAGAAAAGGAAGTAAACGAAATGGAAGCAAGCAACCTTCCAGAAAAAGAATTCAGAGAAATGGTCATAAGGTGGCTGAAAAGAATGGAAGACAAATTCGACAATATGAGCAAGAACCAAGAGGAAATGAAGAAGAACCAAGAAGAAAAAAAAAATGACATCGCTGCTGTAAAGAACTCAATAGAAAGCATCAAGAGTAGACTAGAAGAAGCAGAGGACCGCATCAGTGAGCTAGAAGACAAGATGGGAAAAAATACCCAAGTAGAGCAACTTCTAGAAAAAAAAAATTAAAAGGCAGGAGGAGAGCCTAAGGGAACTTTGGGACAACACGAAACAAAACAACATCCGCATAATAGGGGTCCCAGAAGGAAAGGAAGCTGAGCAAGGAATAGAAAACCTCTTTGAAGAAATAATGACAGAAAATTTCCCTGATATAGAGAAGAAAAAACCCACACAAATCCAAGAAGCTCACAGAGTCCCAAGCAAAATGAACCCCAAAAGACCGACGCCAAGGCACATTATAATTAAATTGGAAAACACCAACGACAAAGTAAGAATCTTAAAAGCGGCCAGAGAGAGACAGAAAGTTACATACAAAGGAACCCCCATCAGACTAGCAACTGATTTCTCAACAGAAACTCATCAGGCCAGAAGGGAATGGAATGAAATATACAAAGTCATGCAAAGGAAGGGTCTCAATCCAAGAATACTGTACCCAGCAAGGCTATCAATCAAAATTGAAGGTGAAATCAGGAGCTTCACAGACAAAAAAGGACTAAGGGAATTTATTACCACCAAACCAGCAATGCAAGAAATGCTAAAGGGTCTGCTGTAAAAAAAAAAGAAATAGGAAGCGAAGAAGGAACACAGGTGTAAAGAATAGGAATGGCGACAAATAAGTACCTATCAATAATAACTTTAAATGTAAACGGATTAAATGCCCCAATCAAAAGACATAGGGTAATGGATTGGATAAGAAAACATGACCCATATATCTGCTGTCTACAAGAAACCCACCTCAGAAAAAAAGACGCACACAGACTGAGGGTGAAGGGATGGAAAAAGGTTTTCCAGGCAAATGGAACTGAAAAAAAAGCTGGGGTAGCAATACTTATATCTGACAAATTAGATCTCAAACTGAAGGACATAACAAGAGATAAGGAAGGCCACTTCATAATACTAAAGGGAGCAATCCAACAAGAAGAAATAACTCTGGTAAACATATATGCACCCAATACAGGAGCACCCAAATACATAAAAAAACTCCTGGAGGATATCAAGGGAGAGATTGACAGCAATGCAATCATAGTAGGAGACTTTAATACCCCACTATCACCATTGGACAAATCCTCTAAACAAAAAATCAGCAAAGAAACATCAATCCTAAATGACTCACTAGACCAGATGGAATTAATTGACATCTTCAGAACATTTCACCCCAAAGCCACAGAATATACATTCTTCTCAAGTGCACATGGGTCATTTTCAAAGATAGACCATATGTTGGGACATAGGCAAAGTCTCTTCAAATTCAAGAAGATAGAAATCATATCAAGCATCTTCTCAGACCACAGTGGCATAAAACTGGAAATCAACTACAATAAAAACAACCCAAAGAAATCAAACACATGGAGACTAAACAGCATGCTATTAAACCATGACTGGGTTACCAGAGAGATCAAAGAAGAAATAAAAAACATCATGACAACAAATGACAATGAAAACACTACAATCCAAAATCTATGGGACACAGCGAAAGCAGTCTTGAGAGGGAAGTTCATAGCTCTACAAGCCTACTGCAAAAAACAAGAAACAGGGGTAATAAATTACCTAACCCAACAACTCAAAGAGTTAGAAAAAGAGCAACAAGAAAAGCCCAGTGTAAGCAGAAGGAAGGAAATAATAAAGATCAGAGCACAGATAAACGACATAGAGACCAAAGAAACAATACAAAAGATCAACAAAACCAAGAGCTGGTTCTTTGAAAGGATAAACAAGATTGATGAACCTCTAGCCAGGCTCACCAAGAAGCAAAGAGAGAGGACCCAAATAAACAAAATCAGAAATGAAAGAGGTGAAATAACAACAGATCCCGCCGAAATACAAAGGATTGTTAAAAAATACTACGAACAACTCTATTCCAACAAACTGGACAACCTGGAGGAAATGGACATATTCCTAGAAAAATATAACCTTCCAAAACTCAATCAGGAAGAATCTAAACAGCTCAATATGCCAGTAACTATGGAAGAAATTGAAGCAGTCATCAAAGAGCTTCCGGCAAACAAAAGCCCGGGGCCAGACGGCTTCACAGGAGAGTTTTACCAAACATTCAAGGAAGAACTAAAACCTATCCTCCTCAGACTATTCCAAAAAATTCAAGAGGAAGGAACACTTCCAAGCTCCTTCTATGAAGCCAGCATCACCCTAATACCAAAACCAGATAAAGACAACACAATGAAAGAGAATTACAGGCCAATATCCCTCATGAATGTAGATGCCAAAATCCTCAACAAAATTCTAGCAAATCGGATCCAGCAGTACATCAGAAAGATCATACACCATGACCAAGTAGGGTTTATCCCAGGAATGCAAGGATGGTTCAATATCCGAAAATCAATAAATGTGATACATCACATAAACAAATTGAGATATAAAAATCACATAGTCATATCAATTGATGCAGAAAAAGCATTTGACAAAATCCAACACCCTTTCTTGATAAAAACTCTCAACAAGGTGGGAATAGAAGGATCATACCTCAACATCATAAAAGCTATATATGATAAACCCACAGCTAACATCATACTCAATGGGCAAAAACTAAAACCATTTCCCCTAAGAACAGGAACAAGACAGGGATGCCCACTCTCACCACTCCTGTTTGACATAGTACTGGAAGTATTAGCCATTGCAATCAGACAAGAAGAAGAAATAAAAGGCATCCAAATTGGAAAAGAAGAAGTAAAGCTGTCCTTATTTGCAGATGACATGATATTGTACATAAAAAACCCGAAAGACTCTATCAAAAAACTAACAGACTTAATAAATGAATTCGGCAAGGTAGCAGGATACAAAATTAACGCCAAGAAATCTATGGCATTTCTATACACCAACAGTGAACTTACAGAAAGAGAGACTAAAAAAGCAATCCCATTTTCCATCGCACCAAAAAAATTAAGATACTTAGGAATAAACCTAACCAAGCAGGTAAAAGACCTATATGCGGAAAACTACAGGACACTGAAAAAAGAGATAGAGGAAGATGTAAACAGATGGAAGAACATACCATGTTCATGGATTGGTAGAATCAACATCATCAAAATGTCCATACTACCCAAAGCAATCTATAGATTCAATGCACTCCCCATTAAAATACCAACAGCATATTTCACAGACCTAGAAAGAACTCTCCAAAAATTCATCTGGAATAAAAAAAGACCCCGAATAGCCACAGCAATCCTGAGAAAGAAGAATAAAGTAGGAGGGATCTCAATACCAGATTTCAAGCTGTATTACAAAGCCACTGTCCTCAAAACAGCCTGGTACTGGCACAAGAACAGACATATAGATCAATGGAATAGAATAGAGAATCCAGATATCGACCCAAACCAATATGCGCAATTAATATTTGACAAAGGAGGCATGAGCATACAATGGAGTCAAGACAGTCTCTTCAATAAATGGTGTTGGGAAAATTGGACAGATACATGCAAAAAAATGAAACTAGATCACCAACTTACACCATACACAAAAATAAACTCAAAATGGATACAGGACTTAAATATAAGACGGGAAACCATAAAAATACTAGAGGAATCCTCAGGCAGCAAAATCTCAGACATATGCCAAAAGAACTTTTTCAGTGATACTGCCCCTAGGGCAATGGAAGCCAAACAGAAAATAAACAAATGGGACTACATCAAAATAAAAAGCTTTTGCACAGCAAAAGAAACCATCAACAAAACAACAAGAAACCCCACTGTATGGGAGAACATATTTGCAAATGGTATCACTGATAAAGGTTTAATTTCCAACATCTACAGGCAGCTTATACTACTTAATAAAAGGAAGATAAATGATCCAATAAAAAAATGGGCAACGGACCTAAATAGAATCTTTTCGAAAGAAGACAGAAGGAAGGCCAAGAGACACATGAAAACATGCTCAAAGTCACTTATTATCCGAGAGATGCAAATCAAAACGACAATGCGATACCATCTCACACCTGTCAGAATGGCTATCATCAACAAATCAACAAACGACAAGTGTTGGCGAGGATGCGGAGAAAAAGGAACCCTCGTGCACTGCTGGTGGGAATGCAGACTGGTGCAGCCACTGTGGAGAACAGTATGGAGTTTCCTCAAAAAACTGAAAATGGAACTCCCATTTGACCCAGTAATCCCACTCCTAGGAATATATCCTAAGAAACCAGGAACACCAATCAGAAAGGATATATGCACCCCTATGTTCATAGCAGCACAATTTACAATAGCTAAGATTTGGAAACAGCCTAGGTGCCCGTCAGCAGATGACTGGATCAGAAAACTATGGTACATCTACACAATGGAATACTATGCTGCCATAAAAAAGAAGGAATTACTACCATTTGTAGACACCTGGATGGAATTAGAGAACATTATGCTAAGTGAAATAAGCCAGTCAATGAAAGAAAAATACCACATGATCTCACTCATTTAGGGATAATGAAAAACATTATAAACTGATGAACCAAAAGATAGTTACAGAGGCAGTAAAGCATCAAACAGAGTGTCTAATTACAGCGGTAAGGTTAGGGAGAGGTGGGGGAAATAAGAGATCAACTGAAGGACTTGTATGCATGCATATAAGAGTAACCAACGGATGCAAAACATTGGGGGGTGAGGGCAGGTATGGGAGTGGGGTGGGGGGGGGCAATGGTAAGATATGTACACATATAATACCTTAATAAAAATTTGAAAAAAAATATATTACAAAGATACTATAATCAAAACAGTATGATAGTGACATAAAGATAGATGTATTGACCAATGGAACAGAATAAACCCTCACACATAGTAAAAGATCTTCAACAGGATGCCAATGACATACTAGAAGAAAACATAGAGGAAAAGTGTCATTACAGTGGATTTGGCAGTACTTTATTGACTATGACACCAAAAACACAATCACCAAAAGCAAGAATAGACAAATGGGACTATATCAAAATTGAAAATCTCTGTATAGCAAAAGAAACCATCAATAGAATGACAAGGCAACCTATGGAGTAGGAAAAAATATTTGCAAACCATAAATCTGATAAGGGATTAATATCCCGAGTATATAAAGAACTCCCACAACTTAACAAAACGAAATCCAATTAAAATATGGGCAAAGGACTTGGACAGTTCCTTGAAAAAAATATACATATGGCCAACAAACATATGAAAAGACTAGAGGCCCTGTGCATGAATTCGTGCATGGGTGGGGTCCCTTTGGCTGGCCTGCAGGGATTGGGCCGAAACCGCAGTCCAACACCACCTGCAGCTCCTACCTGCCGCTCCCGCTCATCCTGGCCCCACTGTGCCTTGCCGCGGGCTTGCACCCAATCAATCCGGATCAGGAGAGGCTCGTGCTGCTGCAGCAGCGCTTGCCAACCATGAGCCCTGCATCTGGCACCCTCCCAAGGGGAGTGGTCTGCAGGATTGGGCTGAAACCAGCTCTCTGACATCCCCTGAGGGGTCCCAGATTGCGAGAGGTCACAGGCCAGGCTGAGGGACCCCCTGGTGGTCAGTGCAGGTCATAGCGAGTGGTTGAGCAGCCTCGCCTGCCTGCCTGATCACCCCTAACCACCTCTGCCTGCCTGCCTCATTACAATTTGATTGGTTGTTCGGTCGTTCTGCCATTTGGTCTATTTACATATTACCCTTTTATTATATAGGGTACTTAACATCGCTAATTGCAGGAGATTGCAAATTAAAACAATGAGATATTGACTTAGATCCATTAAAATGGCCACTATTGAAGACAGAAAATAGTAAGTGTTGGTGAAGATGTAGAAAAATTGGAAAACTTGTGCATTGTTAGTGGAATGTAAAAGTGTGCAGCTACTATAGAAAACAATATGGAGATACCTCAAAAAATTAAAAATAGTACTACCATATGATCCAGCAATCCCACTTCTAGTTATATATCCAAAATAACTAAAGCAGGATCTCAAATAGATATTTGCACATTCATGTTCATTGAAGCATTATTCACAACAGCCAAGATGTGAAAGCAACCTAAATGTCCATCAATAGATGAATGGATAAAAAAAAAAAAGTGGTGTGTGTGTGTGTGTGTGTGTGTGTGTGTGTGTGTGTGTAGGAATATATTCAGCCTAAAAAAGGAAGGAAATCCTGTCATATTCTACAACATGGATGAACCTTGAAGAAATTACACTAAATGAAATAAACCAGTCACAAAAAAGACAAATAATACATCCGCTTATATGAGGTATCTAAAGCAGTCATACTCTTGGAAACAGAAGTGGAATGGTGATTGTCAGGGGCTGGGGGAGGGGAAAAGAGAAATTGTTCAATGGATATAGTTTCAGTTGTGCATGATGAAAAAGTTTCAGAGATGTGTTGCAAAGTACAGTTAACACTACTAAGCTGTACATTTAAGAAGATAAATTTTCCATTATGTTTTACATATGATGGTACCTTGGAACTGGGTTTGGACAGAAGTGGTTACTTGGAAGATGCTCAAGGTACAAATTTATCAAAACATCATATTTTCTACTACAGGCCAGTGCACAAAATTTGTGCACAGGGTTGGGGGAGGTCCCTCAGCCCAGCCTGCACCCTCTTGGAATCTGGGACATCCCCCTCTCAATCTGGGACCGCTGGCTCCTAACTCCTCTCCTGCCTGCCTGCCTGACTGCCCCTAACCACTCTGTCTGCCTGCCTCTTCGCCCCTAACCACTCGCCTGACTTCCTGACCGCCCCTAACCACTCGCCTGCCTGCCTGATCATCCCTAACCACTCTGCATGCCTGCCTAATCACCCCTAACCACTTGCCTGCCTGCCTCTCCCCTAACCGCCTCTGCCTTGGTCCCTGCTGCAGTGGCTTTGTTTGGAAGGACATCTGGAATGACGTCCAGAAGGTCGTTTGGCTGTCCGGTCTAATTAGCATATTACACTTTTATTATTATAAACTGATGAAGTCACTAGGCAAAAGTGTTTTAACCTGAAAGCCTTATAATTAAGAGAATACTCCTGAAGAGTACTGCTATGAAACAGTTGTCATAATTCCTCACTCAATATCCCAAAAGCATAGTATTTCTACCATGACTCAGTGAATCTTCGGGGACTGAAAAACAAGTTATCTCACATGTGTATGAGAAATGAGAAGCACTGAGATGAGGTTCTGGGAGTTACAAGCCTGCCACTGCCACTCTCTAGCTGTTTGACCTTAGATAGCCACTGAAATCCATCTGTAAATGGAGATACTGGTACCTCCCTTTATACAATTGGTGGGAAAAGGGGGACAAGGCCTATGGAGCCCTCAGCACTGTGCTTAGCAGTCCTCAAAAAAAAAAAAATGGTGATAGTGATTTGCCTCTCCAATCTCCAGGCCACTTTCAACACACTCAATCTTGTATATGACTTGAACAGCTTAGTCCGACTGGTTTGGGATAAGGAAATTTTTCTTTCCTAATTCCATTACATTACTTAGGCATCAGGAACCTCCATTCCCAGACTCAGTTGAATGAATTCATTTGTGCACTAAAACAACCTGATGAATAAAGTGGAGCAAGATGACTCTACTTTTATTTCTTTCAGGAAGTGTCCCTATTTTCCCATGAGAGATTGTTAAAATAATGAGAAGACAAATGGCACCAATTTAATAAAAATGTAGGTAAAATGAACTTCTGTTGCCTATTTTTACTCCATTGTAATTGAGGAACGCAGTGGTTAACTGCCAGCAGACCAAATCAATAAATAAATAATCATATGCTTCTCCTGATGCCCAAGTGGTCTTGGTTAAACCACATGGTGATGGAGGCTAGAACTACGTGGCGTCACTGCCTGTGTGGCCTAACCAAGGTAATGGTGATCCAAATCCAGTTGGACCACAAATCCCACAGCGGAGTGACCTGTGCTCCTCAGGTTATATTTTTGTATGTGGGCAAGTGTGGGCCGCGCAGTCTCTCTTTGTTGGTGATGAGGTTGCTTTATGGCCCAATGATTGCACTCTGTAGATCAGCATGTTAGTCTGAACTCCCTTGTGTGGGTCTTAATGGGTTATAGCTTTGTTTTGGACCTTATCCTGGCAGTCTGAAATTAGATCTACTGAACCCCTTTGGGACTTATTCTTAGATAGCTGAGCCTGTGCCCTTGGCAAGGAGGGGTATGATTGAGGTAGATTGCAAGGTGACCTCATCCTGCTGCTTGGAGTCCTGTTGATACTAGATTTGATTAAATGCTAATGAGACTAATTAAATGAATTTTCTCCCAGTCTCTATAGTCAGATTAATCAGAGTGGCTAATCAGAGTGGTATACTCCTATAAAAACCCAAGTTCTGCCAAGAATGTGTTATTGTGGGCTGAGGGATGAATTGTTGAGAGAGGCAGTCTGCCATGGGTACTGAGTGTGCCTGCATGTTCCTTCTGGGTATGCCATGAATGCAAAGCTCTGGCCATTCTTTACTGGGGCCATTTCTCAGGGCTGTGTTTGTAGCAAGCAATCTTGAAGAATGGGGTAATGTCTCCCCCAGACAAAGGGCAGCTGGCTTTCACTTACTATACAAACAATGAATCTCTCAAGACCGTGTTTCTTTCTTTTAATGCAGCCCACTGCATCCCCAGGTATCCATCATGGACCCTTTGTGTCACCTTCAGGGGGTTTGTGAGGTATGGGGAACCAACACAAAGGAACATGAAGCTCTGAACACTACTTTCTGTGAGCAATAAAGTCCTTTGTCCCTGGCTCAGAAATGTTGTGTCTTCTGCCAGTGTCCACAAAAAGGAACAGGCTAACTTATTAGCTTGTAAGCAGGGTGAAATGCCAGGATTTGCACAGACCTTGACAATCCTACATCTGGATTTGGCTGATTGTGCTCTAATTAAATAATTTCACTTGTTCTCTGTGCCCTTATTTTCTATAAAGTGGAAACCTAATCCAGAAGTTTCATCAGATTCAGGTTTGGCATTTAAGGTGGAAAAACTTCGCATTGGTCCTGTGTTCTTCCTATTGCACGACATTAGGAGACATAATGTCAGGCCTCCCAGTTTTAGTGATACTAAGTTTATTCAGTGTATTCAATTGGTTTCAGTAATTATAGAGTTCCCATCAATATTTTACCTAATAATTTTAGCATTCATTGATGATCATTGCCTAGATCTCTTATTTCATTAGTGGTTTTCTTAAAGGGACAATTTCATCATCATGCATTTATCTATTGCAATTCTTTGGTAGAGGAGAACTTTCTATCATCAATTATTTGTTTGCCCTAAAATCAGTTCAGCCTTTGACCCAGACAGCAATGGCTTCTTCTCTGGGCCCCTTTGTTTCAGGGACCCCCATACTTTAGAGTGCCTTCTCCAAAAATTTCTGTGTCTGTCTCTGGCACCTGAAACCAGTCAGGGGTAGCAGGGCTCCAAGCCCAGGATAAACTTAAACTTCATATATCGAAACTTGGGTTCATTTGTTTCAGTTTTACATTTTACTTCATTTTGTTTTAGGGATAACTTTTGTTTCAATTTTGTTTTTTTGTTTTTTTGTGGGGTTTTTTTGGATAGAAACAAACTTGTTTTCTTTTCTTTTTTTTTAAATAAATCTTTATTCAGATTATTACAATTGTTTCTCCTTTTTCCCCCCATAGCTCCCCTCCACCCCACCCTTTGCCCTTACCTCCCCCCACACTGTCCTCATCCATAGGTATATGATTTTTGTCCAGTCTCTTCCTGAACCCCCCCATACCCCTTTCCCCCTGAGAATTGTCAGTCCACTCCCTTTCTATGCCCCTGATTCTATTATATTCAACAGATTATTCTGTTCCTCAGGTTTTTAATTCACTTGATTTTTAGGTTCACTTGTTGATAGATATGTATTTGTTGTTCATAATTTTTATCTTTACTTTTTTCTTCTTCCTCTTCTTTAAGAATACCTTCCAGCATTGCATATAATACTGGTTTGGTGGTGATGAACTCCTTTAGCTTTTTCTTATCTGTGAAGCTCTTTATCTGACCTTCAATTCTGAATGATAGCTTTGCTGGGTAGAGTAATCTTGGTTGTAGGTTCTTGCTATTCATTACTTTGAAAATTTCTTGCCACTCCCGTCTGGCCTGCATAGTTTCTGTTGAGAAATCAGCTGACAATCGTATGGGTGCTCCCTTGTAGGTAATTAACTGTTTTTCTCTTGCTGCTTTTAAGATTCTCTCTTTGTCTTTTGCCCTTGGCATTTTAATTATGATGTGTCTTGGTGCAGTCCTCTTTGGATTCCTTTTGTTTGGGGTTCTGTGTGCTTCCTGGACTTGTAAGTCTATTTCTTTCACCAGGTGGGGGAAGTTTTCAGTCATTATTTCTTCAAATAGGTTTTCAGTATCTTGCTCTCTCTCTTCTTCTGGCACCCCCATAATTCTGATGTTGGTACGATTGAAGTTGTCCCAGAGGCTTCTTATACTATCTTCAACTTTTTGGATATTTTTTTCTTTTTTCTTTTTTGGTTGAGTGTTTTTTGCTTCTTTGTATTTCAATTCTTTGACTTGATTCTTGTGTCCCTCTAGTCTGTTGTTGGGTCTCTGTATAGTATTTTTTATTTCAGTCAGTGTATGTTTAATTTCTAGTTGGTCCTTTTTCATATCTTCGAGGGTCTCGTTATATTTATCAACCTTTTCTAGGGTATTCTTGAAAAGCCTTATAACCGTGGTTTTGAATTCTATATCCAGTCGTTTGTTTTCCTCCATTTCTTTCGTTTGTGATCTGTTTTTTGGTCGCCACATTTTCACTGCTTCCCTGAGTTGGTAGGGTAGATTTGTGTGCTAGGTTTCCTATATGGCCCAGTGGGTCAGGCTCCCCAGCTAACCTGAGGTGGATACTCTTGGTGCACCCCTTTGTGGACTGTGTGTACAGCCTTGTTGTAATTAAGTCTTGATTGTTGTTGGTATCACTGGGAGGAATTGACCTCCAGGCCAGTTGGCTGTGAGGATCAGCTGTGTCTACGCTGGGAGAAGTTCGGTGCTGGAGACAGCCTTATAGGATTAGCCTTGCCAGATTGCAAAAGCCTCCATGCTCAGCTTGGAAGGGGTGGAGTCTCAGGGCGGGGCAGACAGTCTTGGCTTCCCGTCAGCCTTGCCCTTGCGTGCGTGCACCTCCAGACCTCTGCCTTCCCAGGCTCCCGAGTCTCCACCTGAGAGTTCAGATTCCCCCCGCAAGAGCATGGGTCCCCAGGGGCTCGCCTGGAACTGGGGTTCAGTACAGTCAGGAGCTTCCGACTCCCTTCCACTAGGGAAAGCCTGTGGCAACCTCTGCAATCTTTGTGTGCACTGGCGCGCGCACCTCCACACCTCTGCCTTCCCCGGTTCCCGAGCCTCCGCCCGAGAGTCCAGATTCCCCCCCGTAAGAGCGTGGGTCCCCAGGGGCTCACCTGGAACTGGAGTTCAGTGCAGTCAGAACTGGGGTTCAGTGCAGTCAGGAGCTTCCGACTCCCTTATGCTAGGGAAAGCCTGTGGCAACCTCCGCCGTCTTTGTGCACACTGGCGCGCACACCTCCAGACCCCTGCCTGCCAGGGCTCCCCTGGGGCTCCCCCGGGTCTCCGAGTCTCCGGGTGCCTTTCTCTCTACCTGACAGTCCAGACTCCCCCTCTATGAGCCTGGGTCCACAGGGTTTCGCCCGGAACTGGGGTTCAGTGCAGTCAGAACTGGGGTTCAGTTCAGTCAGGGGTTTCCTTCCCCCTCCCACCAGAGAAAGTTAGCCAGGCTCTCAGCCGCCCTTCCTCTCTGCGTGCACAAAGACCCTTTGCCGTACCTCCAATTCTCTGTGAGCTTTTCTCTTTCCTTCTAGTTGTAGAATTTCCACTCAGCCAGCTTTCCTGTGGTTCTGGATGGTGTCCGTTCTGTCTTTTAGTTGTAGTTTTGAAATTGTTGTGTGAGGCAACAGTTTAGGTGCTTACCTATGCCACCATCTTGGTTTCTCCCAATTTTGTTTTTAAATAGATAAAATAGTTCTATGGTTTCAAGTCAAAATTATAAACTAAGGCACATTGACAGAAGCTTCCCTTAATTCACAGCCCTGTCCACTTTGCTTCTTCCCTCCTCCTAGTTTATAAAAGGATAGTTTTTGTTTATCCTTTCATTATTTCCTTTAAATTGCAATCATATACATTTATATATTCTTATTCCCATTAACCATTTTCTAAAATATATTTTTTATTGATATTTTACAGAGAGGAAGGGAGAGGGATAGAGAGTCAGAAACATCGATGAGAGAGAAACATCAATCAGCTGCCTCCTGCACACCCCCTACTGGGGATGTGCCCGCAACCAAGGTACATGCCCTTGACCAGAATCGAACCTGGGACCTTTCAGTCCACAGGCCAACACTGAGCCAAACCAGTCAGGGCCCATTACCCATTTTTTATACAAAAGGCACCATACTTTACTATCCTGCAGCTTGATTTTTTTCATTTAACAATATGTTCTGGAGTTTATGTCATTTCAGTATATAGGAATGGTCCTCATTTTTTTATCAGCTGCATAATATTTCATTATGTGGATGTATCATGGTTTATTCAATCTTTCCTATCAATGAGACATTTGGGTTGTTTCCATCCTTTTACTATTACAAATAATGCCATTAGAAAGAGCTTTATACATACTCTAGAGGCCTGGTGCATGAGATTCGTGCAGTAGGGGGGTTGTCCCTCAGCTCAGCCTGCACCCTCTCCAATCTGGGACCCCTCGGGGATGTCTGACTGGCAGAGGGATCGGGCCTAAACCGGCAGTTGGACATCTCTCTCACAATCTGGGACTGCTGGCTCCTAACCACTCACCTGCCTGGCTGCCTGATTGCCCCTAACCACTCTGCCTGCCAGCCCAATAGCCCCCTAACCACTCCCCTGCTGGCCTGATTGACACTTAACTGCTCCCCTGCCAGCCTGATCACCCCCAACTGCCCTCCCTGCAGGCCTGGTCACCCCCAACTGCCATCCCCTGCAGGCCTGGTCACCCCCAATTGCCCTCCCCTGCCGGCCATCTTGTGACAATGTGGGGGCAGCCATCTTGTGACAACGTGGGGGCGGCCATCTTGTGATGCGAGGGCATGAGGGTCAATTTGCATATTGCCTCTTTATTATATAGGATTATTTGCATTTCTGCTAGTATATCTTTGGGCTAGAGTTCCACAAGTGGGAATGCTGAGTTAAAGGGGACATGCATATATAAGTTTACTAAATCCCCTCTCATAGTGATCCTATCATTTGTGTTTACATCAGCAATGTGTGACAGTAATTACTTCTTCAAAAGAGTGTATAATGGAAGTTTTGGGTTTTTGACAATTTAATAGATAAAAAGTGGTATATAAATGTCGTTGTTTTTTGTAAGCTATTCTAAAAATCATTTTAAGTTTAAAATTTTATTTAATCTTTTATTTTATTTTTCAATTACAGTTGACATTCAATATTATTTTATAATAGTTTCAGGTGTACAGCATAGTGGTTAGACATTTATGTAATTTATGTAGTGATCTTCCCCAAAGTCTATTACTCACCTGGTACCATACATAGTTATTACAGTATTATTGACTATATTCCCTTTGCTGTACTTTACATACTGGTGACTGTTTTGTAACTACCAATTTGCACTTCTTAATCCCTTCACCTTTTCACCCATTCCCGAACCACCCTACCAACTGGCAACCAGTTTGTTCTCTGTGTCTATGAGTCTGTTTCTGTCTTATTTGTTCATTTATTTTGTTCTTTAGATTGCACATATAAATAAAATCATATGGTATTTGTCTTTCTCTTATTTCACTTAGCATAATACCCTCTAGGATCAACCCTGTTGTCACAAATGGTAAGATTTCATTCTTTTCTATGACAGAATAATATTCCCATGTATATATGTACCACTTCTTTATCCAATTGTCTATCAGTGGGCACTAAACTGGCTTCCATATCTTGGCTATTGAAAATAACGCTAAGATGAACATAGGGGTGTATTAATCCTTTTGAATTTCTTTGGGTAAATACCCAAAAGTGGAATTGTTGAGTCATCAGGTAGTTCTATTTTTAATTTTTCGAGGAACCTCCATACTGTTTTCCATTAGTGATTCCACCAATTTGCAATCTTACCAACAGTGTACAAGGGTTCCCTCTTCTCCACATCCTTGCCAAAACTTGTTTATTGATTTATTGATGATAGACATTCTGACAAATGTGAGATGATATCTCATTGTGGCTTTAATTTTAATTTCTCTGATGATTAGTGATGTTTGAGTATATTTTCATATGTCTATTGGCCATCTGTACGTACTCTTTGGAGAAATGTATATTCAGGCCCTCTGCTCATTTTTTAATAGGATTGTTTCATTTTTTGGTGTTCAGTTGTCTGAGTATTTATTTGGGATATTAACCCCTTATGGAATATATCATTGGGAAATATCTTCTCCCATTTGTCACATTATTTTTTTTAATATATCTTTATTGATTTCAGAGAGGAAGGGAGAGGGAAAGAGAGATAGAAACATCGATGATGAGAGAGAATCATTGACTGGCTGCCTCCTGCACATCAATGGGGATCAAGCCCGCAACCCAGGCATGTGCCCTTGACCAGAATTGAACCTGGATCCTTCAGTCCACAGGCTGATGCTCTATCCAATGAGCCAAACCTGCTAGGGCTTGTCACATTCTCTTTTCATTTTGTTGATGATTTCTCTTACTGTGAAAAAAACTTTTTAGTTTGATGTAGTCCCATTTGTCTATTTTTTCTCTTGTTTCCCTTTCTTAAGGAGATATATCAGAAAAAAATATTGCTAAGAGAAATATCAGAGCTTATTGCCAATGTTTTCTTCTAAGGGTTTTATGGTTTGAGTTTTATATTTATGGTAAGTCTTTAATCTTTTTTGAGTTTATTTTTGTATATGGTGTAAGAAAGTGGTCTAGTTTCATTTTTTCAAATGTATCTTTCCAGTTTTCCCAACACCATTTATTGAATAGACAGTCTTTACCACATTGTATATGCTTGCCTTCTTTGTCATATATTAATTGACCACATAGGTGGGGGTTTATTTCTGGACTCTCTATTCTGTTTCATAGTGTCCATTTTTATGCCAGTATCATGTGGTTTTGATTAATATATCCTTGTAGTTTAGTTTGATATCAGGTGGCATGATACCTCTAACTTTGTTTTCTTTCTCAAGATACTGTAGCTATTTGTTTTTTTGTGTTGTTGTGGTTTTTTGTTGTTGTTGTTGTTGTTTGTAGTTCCATATAAATTTTAGGATTAGTTCTAGTTTTGTGAAACTTGACAGGGATTGAACTGAATCTATAAATAGCTTGGGTAGCATGAACATTTTAATGACATTAATTCTTCCTATCATTGAGCATGGTATATGCTTCCATTTATTTGTATCTTTTTCAATTTCTTTCTTCAATGTCATATAATCTTCCAAGTACAGATCTTTTACCTTCTTGGTTAAATTTATTCCTAGGTATTTTTTGATGCAATTGTAAATGGGATTATTTTCTTAATTTTTTTCTCTGATACTTCATTATCCTAATATATAAAAAGCCAGAGACCGTCATGACTAAGACAACCAGACAGATGACCGAACAGAGGCTACGTGGGGCAACCAGGTCGGCAGTGGGGTTAGTGAGGGATGACCAAATGACTGAATAGCAGGCTGTGTGGGGCGACCAGGCTGGTAGGGGGGTTAGTGAGGGATGACCAAATGACTGAACATCAGGCTGCGTGGGGTGACCAGGCCAGCAGGGAAGGCAGTTGGGGGCAACCAGGTTGAGAGGGGGAGTAGGTAGGGGTGACCAGGCTGGCAGGGGAGCAGTTGGGGGCGACCAGATCAGTGGGGGGGGCAGTTGGGGGTGACCAGGCTGATAGGGGGGGCGGTTGGGGGTGACCAGGCCAGCAGTGGGGGTACAGTTAGAAGTGATCAGGCCATCAGGCAGAGGCAGTTGTTAGGGGTGATCAGGCAGGCAGGCAGGTGAGCAGTTAGGAGCCAGCAGTCCGGATTGTGACAGGGATGTCTGATGGCCGGTTTAGGCCCTAAACTGGCTGTCAGACATACCCCAAGGGGTACCGGATTGGAGAGTGTGCAGGCGGGGCTGAGATGACCCCCCCTCCATGCACTGGGCCTCTAGTTGGTATATAAAATGCTATTGACTTTTGAATATTAATTTTGTATCCTGCTACTTTACTGAATTCATTTATCAGTTCTACTAGTAATAGTTTTGGGTGGAATCTTTAAGGTTCTCACTATATCATATCATTTCATTTGCAAATAATAACAGTTTTATTTCCTTTCCAATTTGGATGCCTTTTATTTCTTTTCCTTGTCCGATTTCTGTGGTTAGGATTTCCAATACTATGTTGAACAAAAGTGGAGAAAGAAGACATCCTTGTCTTGTTCCTGATCTTAAGGAAAATACTTTTAGCTTTTCACCACTGAGTATGGTGATAGCTATGGGTTTGTCATATATGCCCTCTTACCACTTACTGAGAGTTTTTATCATAAATAGATGTCAGTTTTTGTCAAATGCATTTTCTGAATTTATTGCTATGATCATATGATTTTTATCCTTTATTTTATGTGATTTATCATATCAATTGATTTGCAGGAATTGAACCAGACTTCCATTTTGGAATTAAATCCCATTGATCATGGTATATGATCTTTTTAATGTATTGCTGAATTTGGTTTGCTATTTTGTTGAGAATTTTTGCATCTATTTTCATCAGCGATATTGACCTATCTTTTTCTTTCTTCCTTGTTTTTTTTTTTTTTCCTTTTTAATATCTATATTTAGTTTTGGAATCAGTGTGATTAATACTAACCTCATAAAATGAGGTTGGGAGCCTTCCATCCTCTTGAAATTTTTGGAATAGTTTGAGAAGGATAAATGTTAGTTTTTCTTTGACTGTTTGGTAAAATTCACCTGTGAAGCCATGTAATTTAGGATTTTGTTTATTAGGATTTTTTTAAATTGCTGATTCTATTTCATTAGAGTTAGTCTTGGAAGATTGTATGTTTCTAGGAATTTATCCATTTCTTTCAGATTGTCCAATTTGTGGGCATATAATTGTTCATTGTATCTATCTACACTAATAAAAGAGAAACATGCAAATTGACCATCCCTCTGCTATGCCCACTAGCCAGTCAGGAGCGAGTATGCAAATTAACCCAACAAAGATGTTGGTGGCCACAGAGCTGGAGCGAGCAGGAGGCTTGGGTTGCCCCTGGCAATGGAGGAAGCCAAGCTTCCTGCCCGCCCTGGGCGCTGCTCATGGAGTGGCTGGGGGCCTGGGTCACTGGGGGTGACCCA
The DNA here is from genome assembly GCF_963455305.1 of Plecotus auritus. Classification (NCBI taxonomy): domain Eukaryota; kingdom Metazoa; phylum Chordata; class Mammalia; order Chiroptera; family Vespertilionidae; genus Plecotus; species Plecotus auritus. The sequence goes on along the minus strand of NC_137772.1, from coordinate 94,059,504 downwards.
GGCTTCCAGCTAGCCCTGGCCTCCGCTCAAGGAGGGGCTGGAGGAAAAAAAAAGGAGGGGCTGGGAGCCTTGGTCGCCGGGAGGCATGGCCAGCCTGAAAATGGCCCTCAGCCCTTCACCCAGGCTGGCCAAGCACCCCAGTGTGTGCCCCCCGACCCTGAAGGGGCTGTGGCCAGCCTGGAAACAGCTCTCAGCCCCTTACCCAGGCTGGCCATGCCCCCATGAAGTAAGAGTTCCCACTGGGGGATGTGGCCAGCCTGCAAAGAGCCATCAACCCCTCACTCAGGCTGGCCAGGCACCCCAGAAGGAACCCCCACCCTGAAGGGGGTGTGGCCAGCTTGAAAACAGCCCTCAGCCCCTCACCCACGCTGGCCACGCCCCCCCAGGGGACCCTCACCCCATGGGGGCGTGTCCGGCCTGCAAACCACTACAGGCCCCCCCCTTCACCCAGGCCGCCCCACACCCCAAGGGAACCCCCACCCTGATCCAGGAGACCCTTCAGGGCAAACCAGCTGGCCCCCAACCGTGCACCAGGCCTCTATCTATACTAATAAAAGGATAGTATGCTAATTAGACTGGGAGACCTTCCAGGAGACCTTCCAGATGTTCTTGGACAAAGCCATGGTGGCGGGGCCAAGGTAGAGGCAGTTAGAAGCCAAGCGGGGAGGGCAGTTGTGGGTGATCAGGCTGGTGGGGGGGGCCATTGGGGGTAATCAAGCCAGGGGGGTGCTTGGGGGTGAGCAGACCAGCAAGGGGGCCAGTTGGGGGCAATCAGGCCATCAGTGGGGGTCAGTTGGGGGTGATCAGGACAGCGAGGGGGGGCAGTTTGGAGTGAGCAGGCCAGCAGGGGGGCCAGTTGGGGGTGAGCAGACTGGCAGGGGGGGCAGTTGGGGGTGAGCACACTGGCATAGGGGGAAGTTGGGGGTGATCAGGCTGGTGGGGGGGCATTTGGGGGTGAGCAGGCCTGCAGCAGGGGCCAGTTGGGGGTGAGCAGGTCAGCAGGCAGAGTGGTTAGGGGTAATCAGGCAGGCAGGTGAGCAGTTAGGAGCCAGCAGCCCCGGATTGCAAGAGGGATGTCCAACTGCCAGTTTAGGCCTGTTCCCTGTAAACCAGCAGTAGGAAATCCTTTGAGGGGTCCCAGATTGGAGAGGGTGCAAGCCAGACAGAGACATCCCCCCCCCATGCACGAATTTCGTGCACTGGGCCACTAGTAAATATATAAAAGCCTAAGAGACCATCACAACCGAACAAATGACCAAGCAGGCTGCGTGGGGCGACTAGGCCGGCAGGGGGGTCACTGAGGGGCAACCACATGACTGAGCAGCAGGCTGCATGGGGCAACTAGGCCTGCAGGGGGGACAGTTTGGGATGACCAGGCCAGCAGGGGGGTCAGTGAGGGGCGACCAGGCCAGCAAAGGTGGGCAGAGGTGACCAGGCCAGCATGGGGGGGGCAGTTGGGGTGACCAGGCCTGCATGGGGGGCAGTAAGGGACAACCAGACCAGCAGGGGGGTCAGTGAGGGGTGACCAAACGACTGAGCAGCAGGCTGCGTGGGGTGACCAGGCCAGCAGGAGGGTCAGTGAGGGGCGACCAGGCCAGCATGGGGGGCAGTACGGGGTGACCAGGCTGGCAGAAGGGTCAGTGAGGGGCAACCAAATGACTAAGCAGCAGGCTGTGTGGAGCGACCAGGCCGGCAGGGGGGTCAGTGAGGGGCGACCAAACAACTGAGCAGCAGGCTGCGTGGGTCGAACAGGCCCATGGGGGGGCAGTTGGGGGCAACGCCACTGGCAATGGGGAGCAGTGAAGGGCGTCCAGGCCAGTGGGGGGGGCAGTTAGGGGCAACCAGGCTGGCGGGGCGGGGCAGTTGGGGGTGACCAGGCTGGCGGGGGGGCAGTAAGAGGCAACCAGGCCGGTTGGGGGACAGTTAGGGGCCACCAGGCCAGTGGGGAGGCAGTTGGGGGTGACCAGGCCAGCAGGGGGGGCAGTTAGGGGCGATCAGGCAGGTGAGCAGTTAGGAGCCAGTGGTCCCGGATTGTGAGAGAGCTGTCCAAGGGGTCCTGGATTGGAGAGGGTGCAGGTTGGGCTGAGGGAACTCCCCCCCCCCGTGCATGAATTTCATGCACCTGGCCTCTAGGTTTCTTATAATCCCTTTGATTTCTGTGGTGTCCGTTGTCACTTCTCTTTCATTTACAATTTTATTTGGGTCCTCTCTTTTTTTCTTGATGAATTTGGTTAAAAGGGTTATCAATCTTGTTTAACTTTCAAAGAACTAGCTCTTGGTTTTATTAATCATTTGTACTTTTTTTTCCTACTCTATTTCATTTATTTCCACTCCAGTCTTTATTATTTCATTCCTTCTACTTACTTTGGGCTTTGTTTGTTATTTTTCTAGTTTCTTTAGATGTAAAGTTAGATTGTTTATTTGAATTTTTTCTTGTTACTTGAGGTAGGCCTGTATTGCACTGAATTTTCCTCTTTGGACTGCTGTGTCCCATAGATTGGGGTTGTTATGTTTTTATTTTCATTTGTCCCTAAGGTATCTTTTGATTTCTTCCTTGACCTCATTGTTTGCTCATTCATTATTTACTAGCACAATATTTAGCCTCCATGTCTTTGTGGGTTTTTCAGGTTTGTTTTTCTTGTAATTGATTTCTAGATTCATGACATTATGGTTGGAAAATATGATTTCAATCATCTTTAATTTATTGAGACTTGTTTTGTGGCCTAACATGTGGTCTATTCTGGAAAATGTTCCACATGTACTTGAAAAGAATGTATATTCTGCTGCTTCGGGATGGAATGCTCTAAAATTATCAGTTAAATCTATCTGGCTAATGTGTCATTTAAGACCACTGTTTCTTTGTTGATTTTCTGTCTGGAAGACCTACCCATTGATGTCAATGGGGTGTTAAAGTCCCATACTGTGACTATATATTACTGTCAAATTCTCCCTTGATGCTGGTCTATATATTCCTCTGTTGGTGCATAAATGTATACAAGGATTGTACTCTCTTATTGGATTGATCTCTTTATCATCATAAAATGTCTTCCTTTGACTCTTATTATAGTCTTTGTTTTTAGTTCTTTTTTAAAAATCCTCACCTGAGGGTATGTTCTTCATTGATTTTTTTTTTTTTTTTGAGAGAGAGAGAGGGAGAGATGTGAAAGAGAAATATCAATTTTTTGCCTCCCATATGTAAGCACCTTAACCAGGGATTGAACCCACCACCCAAGCATGTGTCCTAATTGAGAATCGAATGGTGACCTCCTGGTTCATAGGTTGACGCTCAACCACTGAGCCATGCCAGCCCAGCTGACCTCTCCTTTCTAGTGGTTCTTCTGCTTCAACACATGATCATACTCCAATATCTTCCATTAAAAACAAAATGTTCCTTTATTCCTTCATGTTACATTCCTTTTACCCAAGGTCCATTTTTAGTTAAGGGTCTTTATCTTAAAACAAACTTATAAAATACAAAAGTTAGACCTATTACTTAGAAAAATTTTAAGGAAATGATTGTCAGTAAAAATAAATAAAATAACTATCAACTATCTTCCAGAAATAACCATGGTTAACAATGTCTTTATGTGTGTGAATATATATATTCACATTCCCCCCCCCAAATGAATCATATTACCCAGTTTTATTTTTGCTTTTTGTATTTAATATATTATGAATATTTCCCAATGTCATTTTATATTCTTTTATAGCACAATATATTTTTTATTGATTTCAGAGAGGAAGAAAGAGGAAAGGAGAAATAGAAACCTCAATGATGAGCGAGAATCATTGATCGGTAGCATCCTGCATGTCCCGTAATGGGAACTGAGCCTGCAACCGAGACATGTGGCCCTGACCAGGAATCGAACTGTGACCTCCTGGATCATAGGTCGACACTCAGCCACTGAGCCACACTGGCTGGGCTATAGCACAATATTTAAATAGTTACATAATATTCCATATTTTGTATAGATGTGTCACCATATTTATATATTTATTTAATTAAGCTAATTGTGGACATTTGGAGTGCATTCATTTTTTTAATTCCTCACTGGAGGATATGCTTTTATTGATCTGCGAGAAAGAGGAAGGGATCAAGAGAGAGAGAAACATTGAAGTGAGAGAAAAATATCCATCGGTTGCCTCCCAGAGGCACCCTTACCGGAATGGAACCCACAATCTTTTGGTGCACAGGATGACATTCCAACCAACTGAGCCATCTGGCCAGGGCTAGACTGCTTCCATTTTTTCATTTTTGTAAGAGCTGCTGAGATGAATATCATTGTAACTCTTTATTTGTGTGCACCTACCCATGATTATTTTATTTGGATAAATTCCTAGAAGTGTAATTTGAAAAGACGATCAGATGAGATAAGGCATGGGAAAATGCTTCACAAACATTTGGTTGAACTGTAAAATGTTTGCACCTGGCTATAAAGCAAGTCAGGTTCCTGGGCTGAAGAAACTCCAAGGAGGCTAGTCGCTAGGGAGAGGAAGCCGGGCATTGCTACATGACATCATTACCCAGTGCCCACAGTGACCGTTTCTAGGCTGGGCTGGGCTGTGGGCCGCATTTTGCACCACTGAGTCTTGGCAGCATTGGTTGTGATATGGTGGGGTGTCGCTCCGGAGTAGTGGCGGGGCCTGTGTCCCACTTGGGGGAAGCTGAGTGTCGGCACCAGATCCATGGAGCTGTTTATTTTTAAATGGCCAGTATGCATCATGGCAGCTCCTGCACTGAGCATCTGCCCCCTGGTGGTCATTGTGCATCATAGCTACTGGTCAGAGGGAAGGAAAGACACTTAGCCTTTTATTATATAGATAACCAGAAACTGCAAATAACTAAAATGTCCATCTATAGGAAAATGGAAAAATTGGCATATGTAATTTTTAAAAACACACAGAAATTTTAAAGAACTAATACAACAACGTGAATAACTCTCACAGACATTGAGTAAAAGAAGGCAACACACAAAACAGATAAATGGTGAAAGAAATCACAGTAGTAATTAATTACCTCTGGTGTGTGAGGAGTTACCTGGGAGGGGCAAAAGTAACCTTCTGGGATGCCGTAAATTTACTAGCTGTTGATGGGGGTGATAATTACATAGGTCTATCTAATATATAAAAGGCCAGGGTTGTAACGACCGATCACAACCAAAGGCTGACCAACCAGGAAGTCGTTCAGTCAGTGCTGGGTTGCCGGGGTGATCACTGACTGCCCAGCTGCAGCCTGGTGACCCAGCACTGACTGCCCGGGGGGCTGAGACCCAGAGAGAGAGGCAGGGTCTGATCTGCAGCCTCAGTGGCAGCTATTGATCAGTACTTGCCTCTCTCTTTCTCTCCCTCTTTCTTTCTGAGCTTCACCAGCAGCCAGGCTTTTCTTTCTCTCCCAGCCTCTGAGGGGGCTTCTGTTAAGCCCCGCCTTTCTGATCAGGCCCAGAGATAGGCCCGGAAATGCTGACTGGCATAGGAACTGACCAATCAGAACCAAATGTGGGTGCTGTGGGGAGCCAATGGCTGCCTAGGATGCAGAGCTTCTGATGCTGACTGGCATAGAAACCAACCAATCAGAACCAAATCTGGGTGCTGTGGGGAGCCAATGGCTGCCTAGGAGGTGGAGCTTTTGACACTGACTGGCATAGAAACTGACCAATCAGAACCAAATCTGGGTGCTGTGGGGAACCAATGGCTGCCTAGGAGGCAGAGCTTTTGACACCAGGATAGAAACCAACCAATCAGAACCAAATTGGCTAGCAGAGGAGTGCAGTTGGAGATGAGATCAGGCCTGCAGGGGAGGGCAGTTGGGGGCGAGATCAGGCCGGCAGGGGAGGGCCGTTGGGGGTGAGATCAGGCCAGCAGGGGAGGACAGTTGGGGGCAACCAGGCTGGGAGGGGAGGACAGTTGGGGGTGAGATCAGGCTGGCAGGGGAGGGCAGTTAGGGGGGTGAGATAAGGCTGGCAGGGGAGGGGAGTTGGGGGAAACCAGGCCAGCAGGGAGGGCAGTTAGGGGCAATCAGGCCAGCAGGGGAGGGCAGTTAGGGGTGATCAGGCTGGCAGGCAGAGGCAGTTAGGGGCAATCAGGCAGGCAGGTGAGCAGTTGGGAGCCAGCGGTCCTAGACTGTGAGAGGGATGTCCGACTGCCAGTTTAGGCCCGATCCCATAGGGCCTAAACCGGCAGCCGGACATTCCCCAAGGGGTCCCCATTTAGAGAGGGTGCAGCCTGAGTTGAGGGAACCCTCCCCCCCGCTTCCGTGCACGAATTTCATGCACCGGGCCTCTAGTATGTTTATAAAAACTCACCAGGCTGTATACTTACTATTAGTGCACTTTATGTACTTTCCTGTATATATTAGCTTCCTATGATGACTGTAACAGATAACCAAAAACTTAGTGGCTTAAAATAACACAAATGTATTATCTTACAGTTCTAGAGGTCAGAGTTCTAAAATGGGTCTGCAGGACTGCATTCCTTTTGGACACCTCAGGGGAGAATCCATTTCTTCACCTGTCCCAGCTTCTAGAGACCACTTGCATTCCTTGGCCCCCATCACTCTGACCACTGCCTTCATCATCTCATCTCCTCTGATTTTTCCCCTCTTGCCTCCTTTTCATCAGGATGCTTGTGCCTACATTGGCCCAACTGGATAATCTTGGATAATCACCCCATCTGAAATCCTTATTTTAATCACATTTGCAAAATCACTTTAACATGTAAAATAACATATTCAGAGTTCTGGGGAGTATGACATGGACATCTTTGGGGGCCATTATTCTGCCTAAAAGATATGAATAATGATTTTTTTCTACCTCAATAAAAAAAAAGAAAACTAAGTCTATAAATGATAGATTGTTTCACAAACTGCAATAAAAATGAAAATCAAATGTATTTTTCAAGCACAGAAATAAGAAGCCTTGCCACTGGAAAATATTTTTTAAGTTAAAATATTGCAAAATTATGTGATGTCTTTTGAATATATTTGAAAAATCAAATGAACTTTTTCAAGTTGAAAGAAAATGAGAACAATCTCATTAAAGGGAAGGATATATCATAAAATTTATCATCAAACTTACATTATTTTAAAATACATAACCTTTTCTTTAAGATTTTCCAATTTCCATACTTGCAATTAATATGTAGGAACATGTTTAATGATACTGATTTGGAAATGTATTGCTCTCACTTAGATATTGCTTTAATAGACATGATAATAAGATTTAAACATTTTTATAAACATTAAAATACCAAATTGGATGATTAATGTATTTGAATGTGGACCATGTTATCCAACTTTTTAGGAACATAAATATTTTGAAGGAGGCCAAAGAACAATTTAATCAGTTTAATTATAAAAGGTCTTAGATGCAGTTAAAATGTTCATACTTACTTTCTTGGAAAGCTAAATGACTTATAGTGTTTCAAACTATACAATTAGTGGAAAAGGGACTCAGTGCAGTAGTGTAGTTACTACAAAATCATCAAAACCAACTGAAAACACATAACAAAGGAGATTACAGGATCATATTAATAGACTCAAAGCCAATATTATAAATTAGTTTTGAGTCATATATGCAAAGATTTTATTGAATTTCATTAACAAGGCTGTTTTTAAAATACTCATACTACTGCCATCATAAACAGGAGTGGGCAAAAGTAGATTTACAGTGGTGAGGACAGTTGTAAACAGTTTATTCTTGTATTATTATTAATTACTAGAGGCCCAGTGCACAAAATTCGTGCACGGGGGCTGGGGGGTTCCTCAGCCCGACCTGTGCCCTCTCGCAATCCAGGACCCCTCAGGGGATGTCTGACTGCCAGTTTAGGCCCGATCTCTGTAGTTGGACATCCGGCAGTCAGACATCCCTCTCACAATCTGGGACCACTTGCTCCTAACCGCTCACTTGCCTGCTCACTCCTAACCGCTCACCTGCCTGCCTGCTTGCTCCTAACCACTTGCCTGCCTGCCCACTCACTCCTAACCACTCGCCTGCCTGCCTGCTCAGTGTACATCATAGTGACCGGTTGTTCCGGTCATTCTGTCATAATGGTCGCTTAGGCTTTTATATATATAGATTTATTATGTCTTTTTCCGTATGAAAACTGTAAACCTACCACTGAATATAAATACATATTTTATTTTTAGTGTCATACTAAGAACATTATTTATTGAAATTATTTCTTTATTTTGGCAACATTATTTGACTTGTTTTTTTACCCTTAAACTAACACTGTCCTGAGAAACCTTCTTAAAACTTTTTTTTAGCATTTCGTACTAATTTCTGTTCTCAATCCAGACCTTATTTTCTGGTAGTATTAAAAAGTATGATCTCTAAGACATTGATAAGTACTAAGGCCTGAATGCACACCTCTTCATTTTATAGTAATGACACAATATAATTTCTTTGAAATTATCTATATATATTGTTATTTATGAATTAATTTAGATTATTTATATAAATGGAGGCATAAGATCTGGTGAGGATGAGAACCGATGAATTAAAGGTAGCGGTCCTGCCGAAACCGGTTTGGCTCAGTGGATAGAGTGTCGGCCTGCGGACTGAAGGGTCCCGGGTTCGATTCCGGTCAAGGGCATGTACCTTGGTTGCGGGCACATCCCCGGTGGGAGGTGTGCAGGAGGCAGCTGATCGATGTTTCTCTCTCATCGATGTTTCTAGCTCTCTATCCCTCTCCCTTCCTCTCTGTAAAATATCAATAAAATATATTTTAAAAAATAAATAAATAAAAAATAAAGGTAGCGGTCCTAATGAGGTAAAAACCAAAAACAGGATGATGAAACTAGGGAACTAATGAGCAGAGATGGGGTGGGAAAGATAAAAACTGACAAACTGGAGGCCTGCCTGAAGGATCAGGAGGGAATGCAGTTTTGCTATTCACTTTTATAAAAGTAAATAAAAAACGAGTAGTCAACACAGAAACTCCCAGTAAAACTTTACAACCATAAAGCATGCACAAAGGTATTTTTAAAATCTTGGTATTTGCTTTCTTACTACCCATATTAAAATTAAACCAAGCATGTTTATTCTTTGTAAAATCAAATCAAATCTTTGTTATCTGGGTTATAAAAAGTCCTGTATAATTTTCAATAAGGACACCAAGACAATTCAAGAGGAAAAGAATGGTCTTTTCAACAATACCTGCAGTGCAAAAGAATGAAGTTGAACCCCTACTTCACACCACATACAAAAATTAATGCACCATGTATGAAAGACCTAAATGTAAAAGTGAAACTATATAACCCTTAGAAGAAAACATAGGAGTCAATCTTCCTGGCCTTGGATTAGACAATGGTTTCTTAGATATAATACCAAAAGCACAAGTGACAAAAGAAAAAATGGATAAATTGGGCTTCATCAAAATTATTTTTTGTGCCTCAAAGGATATTATCAAGAAAGTGAGCCTTAGCCAGTTTGACTCAGTGGATAAAGTGTCGGCCTGCAGACTCAAGGGTCCCAGGTTCGATTCCAGTCGAGAGCATGTACCTTGGTTGTGGGCACATCCCCAGTTGGGGGTGTGCAGGAGGCAGCTGATTGATATTTCTCATCGATGTTTCTAACTCTCTCTCCCTCTCCCTTCCTCTCTGTAAAAAATCAATAAAATATATATTTTTTAAAAGAAAGTGAAAAAAACAACGCACAGAATGGGAGAAAATATTTACAGATTATTTAATCTGATAATGTCTTATATCCAGAATACAACTAAAAAAAATAAGGATAAATAACCCAATTTTTAAATGGGAAAAGGATCCTAATAGACATCACTCCAAAGAAGAAATATAAATAGTCAATAAGCACATGAAAAGATACTCAACATCGCTGGTCATTAAGGCAATGCAAATCAAAACTACAATGAGGCCCAGCCAGCATGGCTAAGTGGTTGAGCATTAGCCCATGAACCAGGAGGTCAAGGTACAATTCCCAGTTGGGGCACATGCCCAGGTTATGGGCTCCATTCCCAGTGTGGGATGTGAAGGAGGCAGCCAATCAATAATTCTCTCTCATCATTGATGTTTCTATGTCTCCCTCTCCCCTCCTCTCTGAAATCAATAAAAATATATTTTTAAAAAAAACTACATTGAGATATTGCTTCATATCTACCAGGACAGTTAAAATAGAAAACACACACAACAACAAGTATTTGAGAAGATGTGGAGAAATTAGAACCCTTGTACAATGCTAATGGGATTGTAAAATGATGTAGCTACTTTGTTAAATATTTAACAGTTCTTCAAATATTTAAACATAGAGCTATTATATGACCCAGTAATTTTACTCCAATGTATATAACCGAGGAACTTAAACATATGTTCACTAAAAAACCTGTATATTAATGTTCATAGGTACATTATTAATAATAGTCAAAAGGTAGAAACAACCCAAATGTCTATCAACTAATTCATGGAGAAATAAAATATGGTATATGTGTTATACTGGAATGTATTTGACCATAAAAAGGAATGAAGTACTGATATAAGCTACAACACAGATGAACCTAGAAAACATCATCCTAAGTGAAAGAAGCTAAACAAAAAGACCACATATTCTATGATTCCATTTCTATGAAATGTCCCAAATAGGCAAATCCCTAGAGTCAGAAAGTAGATTACTGATTGCCAGAGGCTAAGGGAAGGACAGAAGGGGAAGTGACTGTTTATGGGTGTGAGGTTTCTTTTGGGGGTGATGGCAATGGTTGCACACGTCTGTGAATATACTAAAAACCATTGAATTGTATACTTTAAAGGGTTGAATTTTCTGGTATATGAATTATGTCTCAATAAAGCTGTTATTTTAAAAATTTCTATGTACAGAGTTCCAACCTACCTTACTGGATTTAATATAGAAATCTGTTTCTAAAAACTCAGTTTATATGCTATTCTCTGGGCTTTAGATGAAGTTAAGTATAATTTCAATGTACCATATTTTTCTGTGTATAAGACACTATTTTTTTCTAAAATCGTTAGACTGAAAATCGAGGGGTATCTTATACACGGAAATCAGGCGAGGAGGGAGCCACACAGGTGCATAGCTGCCCATACCTTGTCAAACAGGCTTCCTCCAATCATGAGCCTTATTGTTACTGATGTCAGCTGATGCCATAATTGGAGGTGGAGGTGGAGAGTGTGCAGATGCAACAGGGTCCAGAGCATTCTGAGCCCATAAAGATGTCAAAAAAATAAAAAGATAAATACTGGTAAGCAATTGTGTTACTCTGCAAAATTCAAACTGAATATAATCAGCTATGCAAAAGAGTATGGAAATAGAGCTGCGGAGAGATAATTTGTTTTTGTTTTGTTTTGTTTTGTTTTTTTATATTTTATTTATTGTTTTACAGAGAGGAAGGAAGAGGGATAGAGAGTTAGAAACATCGATGAGAGAGAAACATCGATCAGCTGCCTCCTGCACGCCCCCCACTGGGGATATGCCCACAACCAAGGTACATGCCCTTGACCGGAATCGAACCTGGGACCCTTGAGTCCGAAGGCTGACGCTCTATCCACTGAGCCAAACCGGTTTTGGCTGCGGAGAGATAATTTGGACCTCCTCCCATTGAGTGTATGATCAGACAGTGAAGAAAACAGGAAGAACAACTCCTTAAGATGCCAAAAAAGAAAAAGGCCTTAGGAGGAAAACCAGAAAAATGTTTAAAATATTGATTTCTTAATTTTGGGTTGGAAAAGTGTGTGTAGGGGGTGTCTTATACATGGGGGCATCTTATACACAGGAAAATATGGTATTTATTTCAGGGGCTTTATTCATTTGATGTTATTATAAACAATTACAGAGTGCTGATGAATTAAGAACATATACAATGGAATTTTTTTTTTCTGAAAATTTGGGGTAGTTCAAGTATTTTCCTAACTTTTCTATTTAACTCTTTTCAAAGCTTTACATATCTTTTTATAGAATGTACTAGAGACCTGATGTATGAAGATTCGTGCAAGAATGGGCCTTCCTTCCCCTGGCTGCCAGCACCGCCTTCGCTCGGGCCAGAGCTGCCTTTCCGCCTTCCCACACTGCCCAGAGGCCCAGAGCTGCTGGGGTGGTGTAGAATTTCTGCATCATCTCCATGGCAACGACGCAAGCATCCCGCCCCCTGCCACTGGGCACCTGTGTATGCAAATTAACCCACCATCTTTATTGGGTTAATTTGCATGCTCACTCCTGATTGGCTAGTGGGCGTCACGAAGGTATGGTCAATTTGCATCTTTCTCTTTTATTAGTGTAGATTAAGTACTTAGTGTAGATTAAGTACTTAGTGTAGATGGGGTATGCATTAGATGTTAGACATGATACCTACAAAAGCATAATTTAAAATAAGAAATATATAACATTTTAAAGCGTTTGGTTAAAAGCTGGAACGGCCAAAATAAAAAGAAAACTATTTCAATCATACTCAGTTCTTTGCAGGTCCATTTTCCTACACTGAAATTCTCTTGGCCATAGCATACCCCTGGAGCTTTTTATCATTGTTGCTATTTCAAATTTATTTACTCCAGAGGTTTTATTGTTTTTGTTTTTAGCAGTTTTCAAATATTGCTAAGTTTTATAACCTTTCACCAACAATTTTAAATAGTCTCACATTCCCTGTGATTTACTCTACCAGTGGCCTACTAGCTGTGCCCAGAACTACACTAGCCCAACCCAGGATAACATATACAATCATAAACAAACATGTCTTAACAAATGGAGGTAGAAAATGCCCCCTCAACACGAAAATCTAGGTTCTGACAACTCCTGCATTTGAAATATTCATGTGCAGGATCATTACTGAGAAAATAGGTTTAGAGAGATGGTAACTATAAGTAAAAACCTTATGAAAAACTTTATATTTTTACATTCATAAAAACAAAACCATAGACACTAAATGACATTGTACCTATCTTAAATTAGTAGTGTTGAGTACACTTTAACTAATAATCTATTTCTCTTCTTTGTTACTAGAAACATCTTAGGATCTTCCTCAAATCATTTAAATGTCTGAGATGCTTTGGGAAACTTTTATTTTAAATATTTGGCACAGCTAAGTGTTTTCCAACCTCCCTTTCATAATACAGGTTATGTAGCTTTATTTTTGGCCATGGGAACTTCATACAAAACACTAATCATCAGCCCCTTGAAGACAAGTGACAGGTTTAAGTATCAGACAAGGAGTGTGGATCCAAGGACTACCTTCCCTCCCTTTCTTTATTTCATCTGGGAATGCAAAACCCACTTTGGTATCACCCTTCACTTTTCATCCTTTTTTAAAATCCTCAATGTCTCTTTTTCCTAATTATTGCAGCATAGTACTTAGAATCTAAATTGGTGAGGGAAAGGTACACCAGGACACTTGCATTTTGAGTAAGAGAACTTGAGTTGGAAAGGAAATCACAGAATTCCCTTTGGTTTATTAGAGCCTGCTTTCTCTTCTATGAAAGGAAGGGAGATTAAGGTACTGTTCTTCCAGGTTCAAAGTTTTTGGTAAATCACATTTTTTATTCCAAGGGGTCTTATTTATAGAACAGTTGCTACTAGCTTCTTTTTCTTCTTTCTCAATATTAAACAGTTTTTGCTTTATCCTCTATTATTCTTATTTTTCTGTACATCAAATTCTTTTTTTTTTAACCCCATGTTCTCTTTTCTTCCTAATGCCAGATCAGTGTATTTTCCAAGTCTCCAACCTGGTTTAACTGTTTTAGCAATTGAAAGTACCACATATCCTTTTCTTTGGGATCATTTAGAGACACCCTGTGAAGAACACCTTGTGAAAGTTTGATGGTGAAGCTAACAGAATTGTTGCAATAGAAGGTTCTCAATGTAGATAAAATACTTTATTGATCAGCAAATACAGTTAAATGTAAATGTCAGTTTCAGAGGTGAGAAAAAATAAGGAAGCAAATAAACATTAGGGACTTATTGTTAAATATAGCACCCTAGGGAGAAAGTTTGCAAAATGACTAAGAACATAGACCCTTGAGGTGGACTGCCTGTATTTGAATGCACTGTCATCTCTGATTGACTGTGTGACTTTGAGCACCTTTCAAAATCTTTTCTCTGCCTCCGCTTTTTCATCTGTAAAGTGGAGGATAGTTTTCCCTCAAGGGGTTGTTACAAGGATTAAATTAGTTTATAAAAACTACTAAGAACAATTCCTGGCAATAGTAAGCACTACAAAAATGTCAGCTACTCTTACTTAAAATAACAATAATAAGTAGATCAAGGCCCCAGAAATATTTTTACTTTATATAAGTATGAGATGTTTGTAATCTTTTCAATTTTTAAAAGATCATAAATTTGCTTTGGATTACCCCCAAGAAATTACATCAAGCATGTTTTGTGACCACAATGGCATGAAACTAGAAATAAACTACAGAAAAAAAGAAAAACAAATACATGGAGATTAAACAACATGCTCCTAAACAACCAATGAATTAAAGGGGATATGAACTAGGAAATCAAAAACTGCCTTGAGACAAATTAAAATAAAAACACAACTAATGCACAAATTTACAAAATTGATGGGATGAAGCAAAAGCAGTTATAAGAAGAAAGTTTATAGCTATACAGGCCTACCTCAAGAAGTAGGAAAAATCTCAAATAAACAATGTAAATTTAGAGGAGATCCACGATGACAGGAAGTAGGTGGAAGCTACACTCACCTACTCCTAGGACCAAACTGGAATTACAACTAAAATATAGAACACTCAATGTGAATAACCAACTAAAAAAGAGCTGAACAGAAGTCTTATAAGCAAAGGTTTACAGAAGAAGCCACATCAAAACTGGTAGGAAGGGTGGAGATGCAAAAAGGGCTGGCCCCACTCCCACAAGGGGCAGCAGCTAAGATTCTGGAGGGATATCTCAGCTGTAAAGGTTCCCCCTGAGGAGTGTGGGGTCTCAACCCCATGGTGGGCTCCCCAGTCCAGAGCACCAGAGTTGGGAAGAGTCAACCACCATAACATCTAGCTATAAAAATAAGCAGGGATTCTGTCTGTCAGGGAGAGACGGGAGGCAGTTAGAGACACAGATGCCCTCTTAAAGGCCAACGCACAAAATCTTGTTCACAGCCACTCACCCTAGGCTCCAGCAGAGGAAGGGTAGACTGGAGTCATCTGAGGAGAGACTGGGTTTGTGGCTCGGAGGAGAGAGCCGAAGGGTCTGATGCCAGGATCCCTGTGCCAAGTCCCTATCCAATACTGCGGATGCCATCTTTCTTGGGTGGAGTATTCTCCTTTCAGCATCAGCCTGGGTGAATGCAATAGCCTCATCTTCTGGTCTCCCTGTCATCTTACTCTGCAAAGCTCATGCCCTGCTGAGGAGTCAGCTATTGAGTCCAGAGAGCAGAAGTCTGGGCAGACTCGGGAGTGTCAGTGACTAAGTTGTGTGGCTGTGGGGCAGGGACCATTCCACTCACTTTCCCGTGAACCTGTGAACCACTAGCCCTAACTTCCATGCTCGGGTGGCTCCACTGTCCAAACTCCTTCCCTGGGAGGAGGTCTGGACAGAATCCTAGAGAGATTGAGTTGTGTGGCTCTGGAGAAGGGGCCACTCCTCCACATTCCCCATGTCTGACTGCTACATCCCCCTAGTGGAAGATCCAATAGCCCAACCCTCCTGACTCCCAGTGTCACCCTGCTGAAGTTGGGCTGCTAGCAGAATGTGGAACACAATGACTTGTGTGGCTCTAGGATGGGGCCATTATACCCTGGCACACCAGACCAGTGCAGAGCCCTCCCTTCACATGGCTAGATCTCAATCTGTTTAGGCCTGATACACTGCTGGCCTCGCCCTTACAAATCCCCGAGACTGCCATGAGTGTCTGTAGGCACCTGGCGGGTGACAGCGAGACTTGGTATATTCTGGGACTTTTGCCTCAGACACAGCACTGGCATCAAGTTTAAACCTGTATCAAACTGTTGAACACCACTGGCCCCAGCCTAGTAACTTACTGAGAACCTTTCTCATGCAACTTGAGAACAGTCAGAGGCTCTTTCAGTGACTGAGCCTAACCAGGCAGCTGGCAGGAGGCAGGCGGAGGTAGATCATGGGGTGGTTTGGGCTTTTTGCTGACTTGACCCCAAGCTCAGTGCTGGTAGAAGCCAACTTTAGTGCATACCTTGGTCCTTACCACATACAATCAGGCACAGCAAAGGCCCATGCAGCACCAAACAAATTCCCAGGGCCAGACAAAGGCAGTGTCTGACATTGACCTGCAACAGAGTCCCCAGAACAAACACACCAAGTGTCCAGCTTCAGACAACATGAAAGCAGGATCCAATTAGCCTCAAAAGTGGCATATCAAAAGGGAGACCTCAGCAGGCACTAGATTCTACTGAGGTGAATTCCACTTAGTGTGGTCAGCACCAACGCAGCAACTCATACACTGTGGTGAGGTTCAATAATCACAGTCACCCAGTCTGAGGGTTGATCCCACACATATATAGGTCAATAGCAACCAAGACTCAATTACAAGAAGAGGACCCACATAACACATACTAGGGGCATTCCTGGAACATCCAGATCAGGTCATCAAGGAGACTGCATCACTTGGTCCTAGAGAACACCTAGTACATAAGCCCACCCTACCAAGACTTGGATACATGGCAGATCTACCTAATACATAGAAACAAACACGAAGAAGAGGCAGCCAAAATGGGAGACAAAGCAACATGCCCCAAATGAAATAACAGGACAAATCTCCAGAAAGAAAAAAACAAAAAGATAAATGAAATAGAAGCCAACAATTTACCAGATATAGAGTTTTAAAAACATGGTTTTAAGGATGCTCAAGGAACTTAGTAAGAATTGCAACAAAGAGAGAGAGGAACCAAATGGTGGCATAGGTAAACACCTGAACTTGCTGCCTCACACAACCACATCAAAACTACAACTAAAAGATAAAACAGATATCATCCAGAACCATGGGAAGGCTGGCTGAGTGGAAGTTATACAACTAGAAGGAAAGAGAAAAGCGCACTGAGGCTGGGAGGAGGTACAGCAGTGCAGAGGTATGGAGGCAGGTGGAAATGGGCTGGCAACTGGGTACGCTGTTGTCTTTTTCAATTGGGAGGGAGATACAAGCTCCCAACTGCTCTGAACTCCAGTTCTGGGCAAGACTCTGGGTACCCAGACTCATATGGAAGAAACTGGACTGCCTGGCATCAGGCCGGAACAGAAGAGCGGAACTGTCTCTCAAAGGTGCTTGCAGCAATCATTATTCCTGCACTGTGCCGTGGGACACAGAGACCAAGGGACCTCTTCAGGGGGGGCTGACAGGCAGCCATTGCTGTTTGCTCTGCCCTGGTGATTCCCTGACACCCCACCCCACCCAATTTACAACCCCACCCAAGCTGTGCACAGAGTCTTTTGCATATGAATGGCCTGGCCTTTTGCAATCTAAAACTTAACAAACTGCAGCTGGGTCAGAGAGCCCCAGAGCTTCCAAAAGAAGGCCCAAGGCTCGACAGCAGCCTGCATTGCTTCACAGCTGGGCCTCATCTGGGCACCCCCAAACCCCAAACAAAGAGGAGGAATCTGCATATTTCTCTGTAGCACCTGCTGGGTGGCCTCAGGCAGTGGCTGACTTTGCACCTCCTTGGAGATCCAAAAGCTAGCATACCCAGCGGTCAGAGTGAGACCATACAAGATTACAACTCTTCACATCCATAAGAGACACACTCAAGGGGCAGACTCAGTGAGCACCAAAGCCCCACTGTAGCAAGTCCTGCTCCATAAGGGTGTCTCCAGAACAACAGTTCTCCCATTGTAGACACAACTGTCCTTACAGCCAATTGGCCTGGAGGTCAATTCCTCCCAGTGATACCAACATAATCAAGGCTTAACTACAACAAGACTGTGCACATATCCCACAAAGGGGTGCACCAAGAGTGTCTACCTAAGGTAATTAGGGATGCTGAGCCACTGGGCCCTATAGGACATCTAGCACATAAAGCCACTCTATCAACACAAGGAAGCAGCCAAAATGCGGAGAAAAGAAACAGGTCAGAAATGAAAGAAATGGAGGAAAGCAAACTACTGGATATAGAGTTCAAAACCACGGTTATAAGGCCACTCAAGAATCTTCTAGAAACCTCCAAGAAATTTAGTGATACCCTCAAGGATATGAAAAAGGGCCAACTAGAAATTAAGCATACACTGACTGAAATAAAGAATAATATACAGAGATCCAACAGCAGACTAGAGGATCCCAAGAATCAAGTCAAAGATTTGAAATACGAAGAAGCAAAAAACACCCAACTGGAAAAGTACAAAGAAAAAAGAATCCAAAAATATGAAGATAGTGTAAGGAGCCTCTGGGACAACTTCAAATGTACTAACACCCGAATTATGGGGGTTCCAGAAGAAGAAAGAGAGCAAGATATTGAAAACCTATTTGAAGAAATAATGACCGAAAACTTCCCCCACCTGGTGAAAAAAATAGACTTACAAGTCCAGGAAGCTCACAGGACCCCAAACAAGAGGAATCCAAAGAGGACCACACCAAGACACATCATAATTAAAATGTCAAGGGCAAAACACAAAGAGAGAATCTAGAAAGCAGCAAGAGAAAAACGGTTAGTTACCTACAAGGAAGTGCCCATACGACTGTCAGCTGATTTCTCAACAGAAACTATGCAGGCCAGAAGGGAGTGGCAAGAAATATACAAAGTGATGAATAGCAAGAACCTACAACCAAGATTACTCGACCCAGCAAAGCTATCACTTAGAATTGAAGGTCAGATAAAAAGCTTCACAGATAAGAAAAAGCTAAAGGAGTTCATCACCACAAAACCAGTATTATATGAAATGCTGAAGGGTATTCTTTAAGAAGAGGACGAAGGAGGAGAAAAAATGGCAGCGGAATAGATAGACGTGTCCCAAGCCTTGTCCCGGAGCAGATAGAAAGAACAGCTGAGGGTTGCACAGGGAGTGTTTGTTGGTGAGTTGAGAGACAGCTATATTCCAGGAGATGGTGGGGGACTGCTGGACAGGGCTCCCCTGACCGGGCAGCCCCCACTGCTGCTGGGTTTCCTCTTGGAGCGACCAGCTCGGACATGGAGACCGTGCCATCTTGAAGGGGAAAGTGGATGTTATAGGACACCTGAAAATCTACAACTATGGCACCCACCGAACAGCTGCAAACCCCAGAACACTGGTTTCCAATTGGCACAAACACGCGGATTCAGAGGAGCTCTACACTCCTCCACGGAAAGGTCAGATTTCGCCTGAGATAAGGTGAGGTCTCTGGTCCTGGCAGAAGAGAAAAACGCGTGCACTACGGGAGCTGGAGGACTGGGGGAAGTCTGCGCCTAGAAAAATCTGTGGCTGTAGGGGCTGGCGTGATCTGTAAATGTGGAAGGGGGTCCTCAGAGCTGCTAGCAGAAAGGAACTCTAAAAAGCAACCCATTTTGATCTGACTCAAAAGGACAGCCTAAAAATTTTAAAAGTGTGCTGGCTGCTGAGACACAAGGGGGAAAAAAGACTGCACAGACTTACACACAGCCCCAGAGTTTACACACTCACGCTGGCTCTTTTGTTCTGTTTTGTTTTTGTTTTTTCTTTTTCCTCTTTAAATCCTTGCTTCTGATTACTAAGCCCAATACATAGGATCACCCAATTGGGGACACCCTAAGAGATTGCAGGGAAAAGTTGTTTTTCTGGAACCTGGGTATCAGAGCGGGGAATAACCATCAGAGAACCAGCTCTGGGGCAACCAACTCCCACAAACCAGTATTGAGTGCCACAGGGAAATCAGTATCTAAGCACTGGCTAGAGAGGACCTATAGACCCGAAGGTCAATCCACAAACACTGCCACCCAGGGGTTGCATCACAAATTGACTCTTGTGTAAACACAAATAAAGGAATACAAGAAATTAAGACACACTGCCTGCTTAAATATCAGGACTGGCTTACAACACTGAGGAGCAGTGCAATGCAGGGAACTGCAATATTGTCCTGACTAGGAAACAGGCGTGCCAAACAGAACAGTAGAAGGAGTGAATGACCTTCACTACTGCACATTTTTATTTTTATTTTTTTACTTCTTTCATCTTTTACTTAAGAAACTAATTTTCTTTGGTTTTTTTCCTCACTTGATTTTACCTTTTTAATTATTACATTTTTATTTTCAATCAGTATTATTACTACTACTATTTTATCTTTGTTAAAAAAAAAGGGTCATTTTATTTTCTCTTTATTTTACTTTGGGATTAGTGTTCTACATTCTATTTTCATCTTCCCTTTAGCATCATTTTACTCTATCTCAACTTTACCTTTATGCCATCACACTCTTCCTAACTTTTACCCTTTTGTTGTCCTGTTTCTCTTACCCTTTTCCTGCTTTAGATTTTCCCTATTCCTTCTTTTTACCCCCCGTTAATATTTCACCTTACTTTTATATCTAATTTCCAATCCCCTGCTCCAAATCCATACATAACTCTCTCTTCTCTGTCTTCACTATCCAATAAATTGTTTTTCTCTCTGTCTTTTTGTTGTTGTTTGCTTGATTGGTGATTATATCGATTTTTTATGCTTGTTTGTGAGATTGTTTTGCTTATTCTTTTTGGTTTGTTTCTTTTGTTTTTGTTTGTTTTTTGCTTCTGTTTTCCCTAGCCTCACTTGATATTAGTTGTTGTTTGTAGTTTGTATTCATCTCCAGGTACTTGCTGCTGGCATTTGTTAGGATTAGTGGCTGTTCTATTGGAGTTTTCTCCATATATATATATATATATATATATATATATATATATATATATATAGTTTGTTTCCCTCTTATTTTGTATTCTCTTTCTTTTCTCTGTTACTATTTTTTTTTCCTTTTCCCAATTTCATTTTTGCACTCCTTTCTTTTTTCTTTCTCTTCTTCTTTCTCTCCTATCCTCTAATTTGCCTTTCTCTGGTGGTCACTTTTATTTGGGGTTATTAATATTGTGAATACATTTCTGTTCAGTGCCTTTTGTGTTGTACCTGGTTGTGTTGTATTTTGTGCCTTGAAATCAATGCAGGAGAGAAAGAACCACATAACCAGACACCCAGAGAAGAGAAACCATGGAGAGACAAAGAACCAGCCCACATATGAAAGAAAAGCAGGCATCACCAGAAAAGGAAGTAAACGATATGGAGGCAAGCAACCTGTCAGAGAAAGAATTCAGAGAAATGGTCATAAGATGGCTGAAAAGAATGGAAGACAAATTTGACAATATGTGTAAGAACCAAGAGGAAATATAGAAGAACCAAGAAGAAATGAAAAATGACATCACTGCTGTAAAGAACTCAATAGAAAGCATCAAGAGTAGACTAGAAGAAGCAGAGGACCACATCAGTGAGCTAGAAGACAAGGTAGGAAAAAATACCCAAATAGAGCAGCTTCTAGAAAAAAAATTAAAAAGCAGGAGGAGAGCCTAAGGGAACGTTGGGACAACACGAAACAAAAAACATCCGCATAATAGGGGATCCAGAGCTAGGAATAGAAAACCTGTTTGAAGAAATAATGGCAGAAAACTTCCCTGATATTGGGAAGAAAAACCCCACACAAATCCAAGAAGCTCACAGAGTCCCAAGCAAAATGAACGAAAAGACCGACGCCAAGGCACATTATAATTAAATTGGCAAACACCAATGACAAAGTAAGAATCTTAAAAGCGGACAGATAGAGACAGAAAGTTACCTAAAAAGGAACCCTCATTAGACTAGCAACTGATTTCTCAACAGAAATTCATCAGGCCAGAAGGGAATGGAATGAAATATACAAAGTCATGCAAAAGTAGGGTCTGAATCCAAGAATACTGTACCCAGCAAGGCGATCAATCAAAATTGAAGGTGAAATCAGGAGCTTCACAGACAAAAAAGGACTAAGGGAGTTTATTACCACCAAACCACCAATGCAACAAGAAATGCTAAAGGGTCTGCTGAAAAAAAAGAAATAGAAAGCGAAGAAGGAACACCGGGGTAAAGAACTAAAATGGCGACAAATAAGCACCAATCAATAATAATTTTAAATGTAAATGGATTAAATGCCCCAATCAAAAGACATAGGGTAACGGATTGGATAAGAAAAAAAGACCCATATCTGCTGTCTACAAGAAACCCACCTCAGAGATCCAAGATGGCGGCGTAGGTAAACACCTAAACTGCTGCCTTGCACAACAATTTCAAAACTACAACTAAAAGACAAAACGTCTACCACCCAGAACCACGGGAAAGCTGGCTGAGTGGAAGTTCTACAAATAGAAGGAAAGAGCAAACAGCATTGAGGGGTGCACAAGCGCTGAAAAGCTGAGGTACGGAGACAAGCGAATCGGGCTGGCAACTGGTGACTGGGAGCGCTGCTGTTTTCAACACGAAGGGAGATAAGCTCCTGATTACTCCGAACTCGTTTCTAGGGAGACACGGGGGACCCAAACTCCTACGGAGAGAAGCTGGACTGTCTGCCGTGGGGTCAGAAAGTGAGGGAGGCTTGCTTGCAGGGCTGCGAGCAGGAACAATTATTTATTGTGCTGGGGCGCGGGACCCGGGGACACAGTCGGAGACGCAGAGCCACAGAGCCAGCTTACTGGCAGCCATCGCTGTTTGCCACGCCCTAGCCTAGTCACGCCCTGAGACCACGCCCTGCACAATCTACGAACCCACCCAAGCTCCAAGCAGCGGCTTTAGCATATGAATGGCCTGCCCTATCGCAGCTTAACCTAGCAAACTTGCAGCCCGGGTCAGACAGCTCCAAAACCTCCAAATCCCAAGCAAAGAGGAGAAAACTGTAGTTCTTGCTGTAGCTCCTGCTGGGTGGCCTCAGACAGTAGCTGACCTGCACCCCATTGGAGATCCAGAAGCCAGTGTACCTAGTGGTCAGTGTGAGACACCAGATTTCAACTCCTCACATCCAGAAGTGACACATTCAAGAGGCAGACTCAGTGAGCACCAAAGCCCCACTGAAACAAGTCCTGCACCATAAGCGTGTCTCCAGCGCAGCAGTTCTTCCATTATAGACACAGCGGGTCCTCACAGCCAATTGGCCTGGAGGTCAATTCCTCCCAGTGTACCAACAGCAATCAAGGCTTAACTACACCAAGACTTTGCACTCAGCCCACAAAGGGGTGTACCAAAGGCGTCCACCTCAGGTGATTGGGGAGGCTGAGCTACTGGCCCCTATAGGTCACCTACCACACAAAGCCACTCCATCAACATAAGGAAGCAGCAAAATGCGGAGACAAAGAAACATGTCACGAATGAGAGAAATGGAGGAAAGCAAACTAATGGACGACATAGAGTTCAGAACCACATTTATAAGGTTACTCAAGAATCTTCTAAAAACCGCCGAGAAACTTGTTGAGACCTCCGAGGAGCTTAGTGAGACCTTCAAGGACATTAATGAGAATGCCAAAAAAATGGAAAAGGACCAGACAGAAATTAAGCATACACTGTCTGAAATAAAGAATATACAGAAACTCAACTGTAGATCAACGTACCCCAAGAATCAAACCAAAGATCTGAAATATGAGGAAACAAAAAACTCCCAACCAGAAAAACAAAAAGAAAAAAATCCAAAAATATGAAGATAGTGTAAGGAGCCTCTGGGACAACTTTAAGTGTACCAACATCCGAATTTTTGGGGTGCCAGAAGAAGAGAAAGAGCAAAATATTGAAAACATATTAGAAGAAATAATGACAGAAAACTTTCCCTACCTGGTGAAAGAAATAGACTTACAAGTTCAGGAAGCACACAGAACCCAATACAAGAGGAATCCAAAGAGGACCACACCAAGACACATCATAATTAAAATGCCAAGGGCAAAAGACAAAGAGAGAATCTTGAAAGCAGCAAGAGAAAAACGGTTAGTTACTTACAAGGGAGCACCCATACGACTGTCAGCTGATTTCTCGGCAGAAACTATGCAGGCCAGAAGGGAGTGGCAAGAAATATTCAAAGTGATGAACAGCAAGAACCTACAACCAAGATTACTCTACCCAGCAAAGCTATCATTCAGAGTTGAAGGTCAGATAAAGAGCTTCACAGACACGAAAAAGCTAAAGGAGTTCATCACCACCAAACCAGGATTACATGAAATGCTGAAGGGTGTTCTTTAAGAAGAGGAAGAAGAAGAAAAAGGTAAAGATAAAAATTATGAACAACAAAATGACATCCAATACATACCTACCAACAAGTGAATCTAAAAATCAAGTGAATAAAAAATCTGAAGAATAGAATGGACTGGTGAATATAATAGAATCAGGGACATAGAAAGGGAGTGGACTGACAATTCTCAAGGGGGAGGGGGTGTGAGGGGTGCAGGAAGAGACTGGACAAAAAGCTTACACCTATGGATGAAGACAGTGGCGGGGGGTAAGGGCATGGGGTGGGGTGGGGAATCAGGTGGAGGGGAGCTAGGGGGAAAAAAAGAGGAACACCTGTAATAATCTGAACAATAAAGATTTATTAAAAAAAAAAAAAAAAGAAACCCACCTCAGAAAAAAAAGACGCACACAGATTGAGGGTGAAGGGATGGAAAAAGGTTTTTCAGGCAAATGGAAATGAAAAAAAAAAAAAGCTGGAGTAGCAATACTTATATCTGACAAATTAGATCTCAAAGTGAAGGACATAACAAGAGATAAGGAAGGCCATTTCATAATACTAAAGGGAGCAATCCAACAAGAAGAAATAACTCTGATAAACATATACGCACCCAATACAGGAGCATCAAATACATAAAAAAAAAAAACTCCTGAAGGATAAAAAGGAAGAGATTGACAGCAATACAATCATAATAGGAGACTTTAATACCCCACTATCACCATTGGACAAATCATCTAAACAAAAAATCAGCAAAGAAACATCAATCCTAAATGACTCACTAGACCAGATGGAACTAATTGACATCTTCAGAACATTTCGCCCCAAACCACAGAATATACATTCTTCTCAAGTGCACATGGGTCATTTTCAAAGATAGACCATATGTTGGGTCATAGGCAAAGTCGCTTCAGGTTCAAGAAGATAGAAATCATATCAAGCATCTTCTCAGATCACAGTGGCATAACACTGGAAATCAATTACAATAAAAACAAACCGAAAAATCAAACACTTGGAGACTAAACAGCATGTTATTAAACAATGACTGGGTTACCAGAGAGATCAAAGAAGAAAAAAAAAACATAATGGCAACAAATGACAATGAAAACACAAGAATCCAAAATCTATGGGACACAGCGAAAGCAGTCTTGAGAGGGAAGTTCATAGCTCTACAAGCCTACTGCAAAAAACAAGAAACAATTGTAATAAATTCCCTAAGCCTACACCTCAAAGAGTTAGAAAGAGAGCAACAAGAAAAGCCCAGTGTAAGCAGAAGGAAGGAAATAATAAAGATCAGAGCGGAGATAAACGACATAGAGACCAAAAAAAAAAAAAAAATACAAAAGATCAACAACACCAAGAGCTGGTTCTTTGAAAGGATAAACAAGATTGATGAACCTCTAGCCAGGCTCACCAAGAAGCAAAGAGAGAGGACCCAAATAAACAAAATCAGAAATGAATGAGGTGAAATAACAACAGACCCCACCGAAATACAAAGGATTGCGAATAAATACTATGAACATCTTTGTTCCAACAAACTGGACAACCTGGAGGAAATGGACATATTCCTAGAAAAAATATAACCTTCCAAAACTCAATCAGGAAGAATCTAAACATCTCAATTGGCCAATAACTATGGAAGAAATTGAAGCAGTCATCAAAAAGCTTCCAGCAAACAAAAGCCCAGGGCCAGACGGCTTCACAGGGGAATTTTACCAAATGTTCAAGGAAGAACTAAAACCTATCCTCCTCAGACTATTCCAAAAAATACAAGAGGAAGGAACACTTCCAAGCTCATTCCATGAAAACAGCATCACCCTAATACCAAACCAGATAAAGACAACACAATGAAAGAGAATTACAGGCCAATATCCCTCATGAACATAGATTCCAAAATCCTCAACAAAATTCTAGCAAATCAGATCCAGCAGTATATCAGAAAGATCATACACCATGACCAAGTAGGATTTATCCCAGGAATGCAAGGATGGTACAATATACGCAAATCAATAAATGTGATACATCACATAAACAAATTGAGAGATAAAAATCACAAATCACAGTCATATCAATTGATGCAGAGAAAGCATTTGACAAAATCCAACACCCTTTCTTGATAAAAACTCTCAACAAGATGGGAATAGGAGGATCATACCTCAACATAATAAAAGCCATATATGATAAACCCACAGCCAACATCATACTCAATGGGCAAAAACTAAAACCATTTCCCCTAAGAACAGGAACAAGACAGGGATGCCCACTCTCACCACTCCTGTTTGACATAGTACTGGAAGTATTAGCCATTGCAATTAGACAAGAAGAAGAAATAAAAGGCATCCAAATTGGAAAAGAAGAAGTAAAGCTGTCCTTATTCGCAGATGACATGATATTGTACATAAACAACCCAAAAGACTCCATCAAAAAACTAATAGACTTAATAAATGAATTCGGCAATGTAGCAGGATACAAAATTAACGCCAAGGAATCTATGGCATTTCTATACACCAATAGTGAACTTACAGAAAGAGAGACTAAAAAAGCAATCCCATTTACCATCGCACCAAAAAAATTAAGACCTAGGAATAAACTTAACTAAGGAGGTAAAAGACTTATATGTGGAAAATTACAGGACACTGAAAAAATTGATAGAGGAAGACGTAAACAGATGGAAGAACATACCATGTTCATGGATTGGTAGAATCAACATCATTAAAATGTCCATACTACCCAAAGCAATCTATAGATTCAATGCACTCCCCATTAAAATACCAACGGCATATTTCACAGACCTAGAAAGAACTCTCCAAAAATTTATCTGAAATAAAAAAAGACGCCAAATAACCACAGCAATCCTGAGAAAGAAGAACAAAGTAGGTGAGATCTCAATACCAGATTTCAAGCTGTATTACAAAGCCACTGTTCTCAAAACAGCCTGGTACTGGCACAAGAACAGACACATAGACCCATGTTCAGCAAACTGCAGCTCACAAGCCACATGTGGCTCTTTAGCCCCTTGAGTGTGGCTCTTCCACAAAATACTACAGCCTGGGTGAGTCTTTTTTGAAAAAGTGGCGTTAGAAGAAGTTTAAGTTTAAAAAATTTGGCTCTCAAAAGAAATTTCAATCGTTGTACTATTGATATTTGTCTCTGTTGACTAATGAGTTTGCCGACCATTGACATAGACGAATGGAATAGAATAGACAATCCAGATATTGACCCAAACTACTATGTTCAATTAATATTTGACAAAGGAGGCATGAACATACTATGGAGTCAAGACAGTCTCTTCAATAAATGGTGTTGGGAAAATTGGACAGATACATACAAAAAAATGAAACTAGACCACCAACTTACATCATACACAGAAATAAACTCAAAATGGATAAAGGACTTAAACATATGATGGGAAACCATGAAAATACTAGAGGAATCCACAGGCAGAGAAATCTCAGACATATGACAAAGCAATTTCTTCACCGATACCGCTCCTAGGGCAATGGAAGCTAAGGAGAAAATAAACAAATGGGACTACATCAAAATAAAAAGCTTTTGCACAGCAAAAGAAACCATCAACAAAACTACAGGAAAGCCCACTGAATGGGAGAACATATTTGCAAATGTTATCACTGATAAAGGTTTAATCTCCAACATCTACAGGGAACTTATACAACTTAATAAAAGGAAGATAAATGATCCAATAAAAAAATGGGCAACACTCGTGCACTGTTGGTGGGA
Organism: Plecotus auritus; assembly: GCF_963455305.1. Taxonomy (NCBI): domain Eukaryota; kingdom Metazoa; phylum Chordata; class Mammalia; order Chiroptera; family Vespertilionidae; genus Plecotus; species Plecotus auritus. The sequence goes on along the minus strand of NC_137772.1, from coordinate 94,031,705 downwards.
ATGCAGACTGGTGCAGCCACTGTGGAGAATAGTATGGAGTTTCCTCAAAAAATTAAAAATGGAACTCCCATTTGACCTAGTGATCCCACTTCTAGGAATATATCCCAAGAAACTAGAAACACGAATCGGAAAGGATGTATGCACCCCTATGTTCACAGCAGCACAATTAACCGTAGCTAAGATTTGGAAACAGCCTAAGTGCCCATCAGCAGACGAGTGGATTAAAAACCTGTGGTACATCTACACAATGGAATACTATACTGTGGTAAAAAAGAAGTTCTTACCATTTGCAACAACATGGATGGAGATGGAGAGCATTATGCTAAGTGAAATAAGCCAGGCAGAGAAAGATAAATATCACATGATCTCACTCATTTGTGGAATATAATGAAAATAAACTGATGAACAAAAATAGATCCAGAGCCCTAACCGGTTTAGCTCAGTGGATAGAGCGTCGGCCTGCGGACTGAAGGGTCCCGGGTTCGATTCCGGTCAAGGGCATGTACCTTGGTTGCGGGCACATCCCCAGTGGCAGGTGTGCAGGAGGCAGCTGATCGATGTTTCTCTCTCATCGATGTTTCTAGCTCTCTATCCCTCTCCTTTCCTCTCTGTAAAATATCAATAAAATATATTTAAATAAATAAAAATAAAATAAAATAAAGAAATAGCCTAATAGCCTAATAGCCTCTTAAAAAAAAAAATAGATCCAGAGACAGAGAAACATCAATCAGAACGTCAAACCTCAGGGAAGGTAGGGGACAGTCAGGGTAAGGGGGAGAGATCAACCAAAGGACTTATATGCATGCATATAAGCCTAATCAATGGACACAGACAACAGGGGGATGGGGGCATGAATGGGAGGTCGGGGGTAATGGAGGAATAAGGACACATATGTAATACCTTAATCAATAAAGAAATTTTTAAAAAATGGGCAACAGACTTAAATAGGATCTTTTCAAAAGACAGAAAGAAGGCCAAGATATGTATGTAAACATGCTCAAAGTCACTAATTATCCGAGAGATGCAAATCAAAACGACAATGCGGTACCATCTCACACCTGTCAGAATGGCAACCATCAACAAACCAACAAACGACAAGTGCTGGCAAGGATGCAGAGAAAAAGGAACCCTTGTGCACTGCTGGTGGGAATGCAGACTGGTGCAGCCACTGTGGAGAACAGTATGGAGTTTCCTCAAAAAACAAAAAATGGAGCTCCCATATGACCCAGTAATCCCACTTCTAGGAATATATTCCAAGAAACTAGAAACACCAATCAGAAAGGATATATGTACCCCTATGTTCATAGCAGCACAATTCACCATAGCTAAGATTTGGAAACAGCCCAAATGTCCATCAGCAGATGTGTGGATTAGAAAACTATGGTACATCTACACAATAGAATACTACGCTGCTATAAAAAAGAAGGAATTCTTACCATTTGCAACAGCATGGATGGACCTGGAGAGCATTATGTTAAGTGAAATAAGCCAGGCAATGAAAGAAAAATACCACATGATCTTACTCATTTATGGAAAATAAAGAGCATTATAACCTGATGAATAAAAAGATAGATACAGAGGCAGTAAAGCACTGAACAGATTGTCAAATTACAGCGGGAAGGCTGGGGAGTGTTGGGGAAGGAGGGAAATAGATCAACCAAAGGACTTGTATGCATGCATATAAGCACAACCAATGGACACAAGACACTGCTGGGGTAGGATGAGGGCATGCGACAGGAAGTAGGGGAGCATGGGGGAAGTTCAATGGGGAAAAAAAAAAGAAGATATATGTACTAATATATGTAATATTTTAAACAATAAAAACATATATTAAAAAAAGAAGAGGATGAAGAAGAAAAAGGTAAAGATAAAAATTATGAACAACTGCCAAAACCGGTTTGGCTCAGTGGATAGAGCGTCAGCCTGCGGACTGAAAGGTCCCAGGTTCGATTCCGGTCAAGGGCATGTAACTTGGTTGCGGGCACATCCCCAGTGGGAGGTGTGCAAGAGGCAGCTGATCGATGTTTCTCTCTCATCGATGTTTCTGACTATCTATCACTCTTCCTTCCTCTCTGTAAAAAATCAATAAAATATATTTAAAAAAAATTATGAACAACAAAGTGACAACAAATACATATCTATCAACAAGTGAATCTAAAAATCAAGTGAATAAAAAATCTGATGAACAGAATGAACTGGTGAATATAATAGAATCAGGGACATAGAAAGGGAGCAGACTGACAATTCTTGGGGGGGAAGGGTGTGTTGGGGGTGCAGGAAGAGACTGGACAAAAATCGTACACCTATGGACAAGGACAGTCTCTGGTTCAATTCCCAGTCTGTGGGGGGCGCGGTAAGGGCATGGGGTGGGGTGGGAACCAGGTGGAGGAGAGCTATGGGGGAAAAAAGAGGAACAACTGTAATAATCTGAACAATAAAGATTTATTATTTTTTAAAAAAGAATTGCAACAAAGAGACATGAAAAGGGACACAGTAGCCACAAAATAGAACCAGTCAGAAGTCAAAAATACCATATCTGAAATGAATGCACTAGAAGGAATAAACAGTAGGTTGGATGAAGCAGAGGAGGAATCAGCGATTTGGAAGACAAGGTAGCATAAAACATCCAATCAGAACAGCAAAAAGAAAAAAGAATTTAAACAAAATAAGAATAGGTTAAGTGATCTTTGGGACAACATGAACATAACAACATCCACATTATAGAGGTAACAGAATGAGAAGACAGCGAGCAAGGGATAGAGAACATGTTTAAAGAAATAATGACTGGCCCTGATCAGTTTGGCTCGGTGGATAGAGCGTTGGGCTGCGGACTGAAGGGTCCCAGGTTTGATTCCAGTCAAGGGCATGTACCTTGGTTGCGGGCACATCCCCAGGGCTGTGCTGGAGGCAGCTGATTGATATTTCTCTCTCATCGATGTTTCTAACTCTCTATCCCTTTCCCTTCCTCTCTGTAAAAAAATCAATAAAATATATATATTTTTTTAAAAAAGAAATAATGACTGAATACTCCCCTGAGTAAGTGAAAGAAACAGACACATAAGTCCAGGAAGCATAAAGAGTCCCAAACAAGACGAACCCAAAGAGGCCCACACCAAGACACATCATAATTAAAATTCCAAAGGTTAAAGACAAAGAGAGAATCTTAAAAGCAGCAAGAGAAAGACAAAGTTATCTACAATGGAGCTCCCATAAAACTATCAGCTGATTTCTCCACAGAAACATTTCAGGACAGAAAGGATTGACATGAAATATTCAAAGTGATGAAAAGCAAGGACCTATAAATAAGATGACTTCACCCAGCAAAGTTATCATTTAAAATTGAAGGAGAGCACAGCCAGCATGGCTCAGTGGATTGAGCATCATCCCATGCACCATAGAGGTCTCTGGTTCAATTCCCAGTCTGGGCATATGCTCAGGTTGCAGGCTCAATCCCCAGTAGGAGGCATACAGGAGCAGATGATCTGTGTTTCTCTATCATCAGTGTTTTTATCTTCTCTCCCTCTTCCTCTAAAAAATCAATAAAAATATATTTTTAAAAAATTGAGGGAGAAATAAAGAAGTTCCCAGACAAGAAAAAGCTAAACGAATTCATTATTGCCAAACCAGTATTACAAGAAATGTTAAAGGGTCATTTTTAAAAAGATGATAAAGCAAAAACAGCAAAACATAGTTATAAAGAATAAAATGGCAATAAATGAGTTCATTACAAAACCAGCATTGCAAGAAATGTTAAAGGGACTGCTTTAAGAAGAAAAAGAAAGAGAGATGGGGAGGGAGGAACATAGGTAAAAAGAACATAAATGCCAATAAATAAGTACCTATTGATTATAATCTTAAATGTAAATGGATTAAATGATCTCATCAAAAGACAGAGGGTAGCTAAATGGATAAGAAAATATGACCCATATATATGCTGTCTACAAGAGACCCACCTCAGAACAAAAGATTCACACTGACTAAAAGTTAAGGATGGAAAAAAAATATTCCATGCAAACAGAAACGAAACAAAAGCTGGGGTAGCAATACTCATATATGGCAAAATACACTTCAAAACAAAGGTCATAACAAAAGACAAAGAAGGCTACTAGATAATACTAAAGAGATTGATCCAACAAGAAGACATAACCCTGATAAACATATGCACCTAATATCAGAGCATGTAAATACATTTTTTTAAAAAAACCTTGGTGGACTTTAAGGGAGAAATAGGTAGCAATACAGTCACACTAGGAGATTTTAACACCCCATATCATCACTGAATAAATCTCCCAGAAAAAAAATCAACATGGAATCAACAACCTTAAATGACACACTGGATCAGATGGATTTAATTGATATCGAAAGAACATTTTATCCCAAAGCAGAAAAATATACATTCGTCTCAAGTGGACATGGAACATTCTCAAAGATAGAACAGATGTTAGTTCACAAAATAAGTCTTAATAAGTTCAAGGAGATTGAAATCATATCAAACATCTTCTCAGATCACAATGGTAAGAAACTAGAAATCAACTATAATTTTAAAAAAACCCTCTTAAATAGATAGGGGATAAATAGCATGCTACTAAACAATGAATGGGATATCAAGGAGATAAAGGAAGAAATAAAACCTTATCTGGAATTAAATAAAAATGAATACACAACAATCCAAAATCTATGGGACACAGTGAAAGCAGTCTTGAAAAAGAAGTTCATAGCATTACAGGTCTATTTCAAGAAGCAAGGAAAATCTCAAATAAACAATCTAATCCTACACCTAAAAGAACTAGAAAGAGAACAAGAAATGCCCAGAGTAAGCAGAAGAAAGGAAATAATAAAGATCAGCATGGAAATAAGTGATATAGAGTTCAGAAAAAATACAAAGGATCAATGAAACCAGAAATTAAATCAGAAATAAAATCAGAAATGAAAGAGGTGCTGTAAAAGCTGACACTGCAGAAATACAAAAGATTGTAAGAAAGTACTGTGAACAACTATATGCCTGGGCAAAATGGACAAATTTCTAGAAACATACAATCTTCCAAAACTAAATCAGGAAGAATCATAAAACCTGAATAGATCAATAACAACTAATGAAGTTGAACAGTAATAAATAAATAAATAAATAAATAAATAAATAAATAAATAAAACTCCCGGCAAACAAAAGTCCTGGACCAAATGGCTTCACAGGCAAATTTTACCAAACATTCAAAGAAGAACTAAGTATATCCTTCTCAAACAATTCCAAAAAATTCAAGAGGAGGGAAAACTTCCAAACTCTTTTTACAAGGCTAGCATTATCTTAATTCCAAAACCAGATAAAGACACTACAAAGAAAATTACAGGCCAATATCCATGATGAATATAGATGTTAAATTCCTCAATAAATATTAGCAAACTGAATTCAGCAATCCATTAAAAAGATGATACACCATGACCAAATGGAATTTATTCCAGGGATGCAAGGCTGGTCCAAAATCCACAAATCAATAAATGTGATACAGCCCTGGCCAGTGTGGCTCTGCTGGCTGGACATCCTCTCATGCACCAAAAGGTTGCCAGTTTGATTCCCAGTCAGGGCACATGCCCTAGTTGTGGGCTCAGTCCCTGGTAGAGAGAGTGCAGGAGGCAACTTATTGATGTTGTGCTCTCACATCAATGTTTCTCTCCCTCCCTTTCTCTAAAAATCAATGTAAAATCTTTAAAAATAAATACATAAATAAATAAATAAATAAAAGGATACATCACATAAACAAAATGAAAGCCCTGACGAATGTGGCTCAGTAAGTTGGAGTGTTATCTCATACCCCAGAAAGTGGTGGGTTTGATTCCTATTCAGGGCACATACTCAGGTTGCAGATTCAATCCCCTGTCAGGGCATGTGCAGGAGGGCAACTGATCAATATTTCTCTCTAACATTAAAGTTTGTTTTTCTCTCTGTCTCTCCTTTCCTCTCTCTAAAAGTCAATAAAAAAAATTTAAAGTAATGAAAATAAAAAAAATGTTGAAAAAGGAAAGATAAAACTCACATGATCATATCAATAGATGCACAGAAATCTATATTATAAAAGCCTAAGCAATCGAACAACCGGTCACTATGATGCGCACTGACTACCAGGGGGCAGATGCTCAATGCAGGAGCTGCCCCCTGGTGGTCAGTGCACTCCCACAGCCAACCTCCCTCGGCCCCTCCCCCCACTGGCCAACCTCCCGCAGCCCCAAACAGCCCCAATAGCTGGCCAGGCAGAGGGACCCCACCTGTGCACGAATTTGTGCACCAGGCCTCTAGCCATTCTATAAAATACAACACCCATTTATGACAAAAACTCTCAACAAGGTAGAAATAGAGGAATCATAACTCAACATAATAAAGGACATATATGGGAAGAGGGGCCAAGACAGCAGCAGAGGTAAGTGTAGTACTTGCCTCATCCCACAACCACATCAAAATAAAAACTAAACCACAGAACAACTATCATTTAGAACCACCTAAAATCTGGCTGAACAAAAGTTCTACAACTAGAGAATTAAAAAAGAAGCCACGTTGAGACTGGTAGGAGGGGTGGAGGTGTGGAATGAGCTGGTCCAACACCACGTATGGCATTTTTTTAATCACGAGGGATATCTTGGCTGCAGAAATCACCCATGAGGAGCAAGGGTTCCCAGCCCCACACCAGACCCCTAAGCCCAGGGTTCCAGTGCTGGGAAGAGAAGACACCATAATTTTGGGTTGTAAAAACCAGCAGGGACTGTGGCTGAGTGACACAGAGGGTTGCTGGAGTCCCAGGCAGTTCCTATTAAACAGCTGGTGCATGGACTTACTTGGACTTCTTCCCTCTGAGCTCCAGCATGTTGCAGCAGCTTGAAAGGATCTACAGATATACAGGAGGAACTAAATTGTCTGGCATCAGGGCAAGAACTGGGGGTAGCTTCCTCCCAGACAAAAGTACTGGCAGAGGTCATTGTTCTTTGCTGAGATATTCCTCTGCTACAGAGCCAACAGGCAGTCACCATATCTGAGTCTCCATCAACCTGGATCACACTGTTTGACCCACACTGGATATTTCCCTGAGATCCCATCCCACACAGTTTGCAGCCCCATCCGAGTTGTTTGCAGTGCCTTTTCCATATTAATGGGCTTTCCTGACTCAGGCTTCAGACTTTCCTAAAATCTCTCAAACAAGCAGCAGCTGGCCTCAGCATGCCCCATAACTCTTGCTAAGTGGCCCCAGACCTGGCACTAGAAGCAGCCAGCCTTATTTCACAGCTTGGCCTCTCTTGGGCACCTCTAAGCCCAACACCAGTAGCAGCCATCTGCAGATAACTCTGTAGCTCCTGCCCAGTGGCTCCAGGTAAGGCACAGGCAGTAGCTGACTTTTCACATCCTGGGAGGCCCCAGAACAAGGTGCACCCAGTGGTTAATCTCAGACCACACTAGATTACAACCCTACCATATCCATGAGTGATACACTCAAGGGGCAGACTCAGTGAACAAGTTCTGCTCCATAGGGGCATCTCCAGCACAAGCAACTCTTCCACTGTAGTCGCACCTGGTCCTCAAAGCCAACTGGCCTGGATGACAGTCCCTCTCAGAGACGTCAACAGTAATCAAGGCTCAACTACAACAGGATAGTACATACAGCCCACACAGGGACACAATAGAGTGTCCAGCTCAGGTGACTGGGGAGGCCGTACAGGACAACTACTACACCAGACAACTCTACCAATTCCAGGAGACATAGCAGCTCTACCTAACTCATAAAAACCAGCAGAGAGAAGCAGCCAAAATGCAGAGATAATGAAACATGTTGCAAATAACAGAACAGAAGAAATCTCTAGAAAAATAACTAAATGAAATGCAAGCAAGCAAACTACCAGACACAGAGTTCAAAACAATGGTTATAAGGATGCCGCAGTCTGTTCCCAGCAGAAAGGGTTCAGGAATCTGGTGAAGGGCTATGCATAAATGAATAGAGACTAGACAAGAAATATAAATTTGGAAGGCATTTTAGGGGAGCCAGACAGAAACATAGTTCTAGTGACTAAGCTCTCCAAATCTCCAGACCCACAGCTTTTTATTTACACATTTTGCCCTTTAGCAATAATGTGTTTCAAATATACATATCAAAGGTAAGGTTTGATAAACAATAAAGGATTATCAGGTTAAGGGAATTGCCCACAGCTGTTTGGCAGCAGGTAATAATATGCAGATCTTCAGCCCTGCTGAAGACATCCATCAGCCTTCTGACAAACTTCTCACATTTATTATGCTAACTACAGTTAGTCTTTTCCTCCAGCATATCCCCCTTTTTGGATTTAATGAATTTAACAAGAATGTATGCCATTTGCAGAGCTCAGCTCCTTTTAAGATTTTTAAATTCAATGGAAAGGATTGAGTTCTTTCATGTCCTTTTAAATTTCTGCCAAGCATCAAAGGAATTAGTCTGCAGTAAGCTCCTTTCTGGGCCAACAGTCCTTTGAGTCCCCTTTCCAATCACTGTCCAACAGTTTTTTTATGGGTTCCCTTCTCAATTACTGTTCAACAGTTTTTTATGGGTTCCCTTCCCAATCACTGTCCAACAGTTTTTTATGGATTCCCTTCTCAATTACTGTCCCCTGTGACTTGAAAGCAATGATATTCCAGCTCTGGATGGTGGACAAACAGTGAGCAATGGCAATGCAGGTCCACCCTTCTTTGGCTTGGTCCAGGGCAACCTGCAGCATTGCACAGCTGCTGACTGCTAGCATGGCAAGGCATCTTTTTAAAAAAAAAAAAAATCTTTATTGTTCAGATTATTACAGGTGTTCCTCTTTTTTTTCCCCCCACAGCTCCCCTCCACCTGATTCCCCACCCCACCCCATGCCCTTACCCCCCACCACTTGTCTTCATCCATAGGTGTTAGATTTTTGTCCAATCTATTCCCGCACCCTTCACACCCCTTTCCCACTGAGAATTGTCAGTCCACTCCCTTTCTATGTCCCCGATTCTATTATATTCACCAGTCCATTCTGTTCTTCAGATTTTTTATTCACTTGATTTTTAGATTCACTTGTTGGTAGGTATGTATTTGATGTCATTTTGTTGTTCATAATTTTTATCTTTACCTTTTTCTTCTTCTTCCTCTTCTTAAAGAATACCCTTCAGCATTTCATGTAATCCTGGTTTGGTGGTGATGAACTCCTTTAGCTTTTTCTTGTCTGTGAAGCTCTTTATCTGACCTTCAACTCTGAATGATAGCTTTGCTGGGTAGAGTAATCTTGGTTGTAGGTTCTTGCTGTTCATCACTTTGAATATTTCTTGCCACTCCCTTCTGGCCTGCATAGTTTCTGCCGAGAAATCAGCTGACAGTCGTATGGGTGCTCCCTTGTAGGTAACTAACTGTTTTTCTCTTGCTGCTTTCAAGATCCTCTCTTTGTCTTTTGCCCTTGGCATTTTAATTATGATGTGTCTTGGTGTGGTCCTCTTTGGATTCCTCTTGTATGGGGTTCTGTGCGCTTCCTGAACTTGTAAGTTTATTTCTTTCACCAGGTAGGGAAAGTTTTCTGTCATTATTTCTTCGAATAGGTTTTCAATATTTTTCTCTCTCTCTTCTTCTGGCACCCCAAAAATTCGGATGTTGGTATGCTTAAAGTTGTCCCAGAGGCTCCTTACACTATCTTCATATTTTTGGATTCTTTTTTCTTTTTGTTTTTCTGGTTGGGTGTTTTTTGTTTCCTCATATTTCAGATCTTTGGTTTGATTCTTGGGGTACGTTGATCTATGGTTGAGTTTCTGTATATTCTTTATTTTAGACAGTGTATGCTTAATTTCTGACTGGTCCTTTTCCATTTTTTTGGCATTCTCATTAAGATCCTTAAAGGTCTCACTAAGTTCCTCCTCGGTTTTTAGAAGATTCTTGAGTAACCTTATAAATGTGGTTCTGAACTCTATGTCGTCCAGTAGTTTGCTTTCCTCCATTTCTTTCATTTGTGACATGTTTCTTTGTCTCTGCATTTTGCTGCTTCCCTGTGTTGTTGGAGTGGCTTTGTGTGGTAGGTGACCTATAGGGGCCAGTAGCTCAGCCTCCCCAATCACCTGATGTGGACGCTCTTGGTACATCCTTTTGTCTGCTGAGTGCAAAGTCTTGGTGTAGTTAAGCTTTGATTGCTGTTGGTACACTGGGAGGAATTGACCTCCAGGCCAATTGGCTGTGAGGACCCGCTGTGTCTATAATGGAAGAACTGCTGCGCTGGAGACACGCTTATGGTGCAGGACTTGTTTCAGTGGGGCTTTGGTGCTCACTGAGTCTGCCTCTTGAATGTGTCACTTCTGGATGTGAGGAGTTGAAATCTGGTGTCTCACACTGACCACTAGGTACACTGGCTTCTGGATCTCCAATGGGGTGCAGGTCAGCTACTGTCTGAGGCCACCCAGCAGGAGCTACAGCGAGAACTACAGTTTTCTCCTCTTTGCTTGGGATTTGGAGGTTTTGGAGCTGTCTGACCTGGGCTGCAAGTTTGCTAGGTTAAGCTGCAATAGGGCAGGTCATTCATATGCTAAAGCCGCTGCTTGGAGCTTGCGTGGGTTTGTAGATTGTGCGGGGCGTGGTCTCAGGGCGTCACTAGGCTAGGGCGTGGCAAACAGCGATGGCTGCCAGTTAGCCAGCTCTGCGTCTCCAACTGCGTCCCCGTGTCCCGCGCCCCAGCGCAGTAAACAATTATTCCTTCGCGCAGCCCTGCTAGCAAGCCTCCCTCACTTTCCGACCCTGGCAGACAGTCCAGCTTCTCCCTGTAGGAGTTTGGGTCCCCCGCGTCTCCCCAGAAACTGGAGTTCAGAGTAATCGGGAGCTTGTCTCCCTTCGGGTTGAAAAAAGCAGCACTCCCAGTCGCCCGTCGCAAGCCTGATTCACGCGCCTCCGTACCTCAGCTTTTCAGCGCTTGTGCACCTCTCAATGCTGTTTTCTCTTTCCTTCTAGTTGTAGAACTTCCACTCAGCCAGCTTTCCCATGATTCTGGGTGATAGACGTTTTGTCTTTTAGTTGTAGTTTTGAAATTGTTGTGAGAGGCAGCAGTTTAGGTGTTTACCTACGTTGCCATCTTGGATCCTCTCTCATGGCAAGTATCTTTACCATCCCCCATCTCTTTACTGTTTTTCCTCTGTTTATTCAGCGTGTGGATTGGGGCCACCACCATCTGTGGCTGGAGTAGTCTGGTCAGTTCCTCTCTCGGATCCATTGTTGCAGGAATCCACACGGACTTGGAGGAGTTTTCTGGAAATATATAAGCATATCCTCAACCAAAGGTTAATAAAGAAATCCTTTCTATAAACTAGATTAGGGATCTTTTCATTCTGCCTAACTATTTTCCTTTGGCTTATTCTGACACCATGGGTGTCTTACCATCAGCATGACAAGTGAAAAAATTTTAAAGTGAAAAAACTTAAAGTAATTAAGGCTTGATGTAGTTTACTTACAGGAGATTACTCCACTATCCCCCCTTTTTTGTTTTAAATAATATCAAGAGGCTTTTGGAAACCCTGCAATGCAGTCTTGATAGCTTTTAATTCAATTCTTAGTACAGAAGTATGACTGGTCTGAATTCATTGTACGATAAGCAGCTTTACTCTGAGATGAACCATCAGTAAAAAATAGTTAATGCTCCAGGAATAGATTCCTGCCTCGTACAACAAAGTTCCCCTGAATATTTACTTATTTCAATTTGCCAATTTAAATCAGTCAGAAATAAGGCTTATTTTCTAACTTTACTTGCCCTTGGGTGTGGACAGTAAATGACACTAATTGAATTTCTGCTATCAGTCTTTGAGTATCTATACTAATAAAAGGGTAATATGCTAATTAGACCAGAAGACCTTCCGGGAGACCTTCCGGACATCCTTCGGACAAAGCCATGGTGGCAGGGCCAAGGCAGAGGCAGTTAGGGGCAATCAGGCCAGGAGGGGAGGGAAGTTGGGGGTGATCAGGCTGGTGGGGGGGGCAGTTGGGGCAAGCAGGCTGGCAGAGGGGGCCAGTTGGGGGCAAACAGGTCAGCAGAGGGGGTAGTGGGGGGGGCGAGAAGGCCGGCAGTGGGGGGAAGTTGGGGGCGATCAGGCCAGCAGGGGGGGGGCAATTTGGGGCGAGCAGGCAGGTGAGCGATTAGGAGCCAGTGGTCCAGGATTGTGAGAGGGATGTCTGACTGCCGGTTTCAGACATCCCCTGAGGGGTCCTGGATTGGAGAGGGTGCAGGCTTGGCTGAGGGGATCCCCCACCATCCACGAATTTCATGCACTAGGCTACTAGAATAAAGAAAGTGAAGAAAATACAAATAAATGAAAGCATATACTATGCTCATGGATTGAAAGGATTAATATTGTTAAAATGACCATACTACCCAAAGCAATTTATAGATTAAATGTAATTCTTACCAAAATAGCAATGTAATTCTTTTCAGAAGTAGAATAAATAATCCTCAATCTTATATGGAATGACAAAAACAAAAACAAAAAACAAACAAACAAAAAAAACTAAATAGCAAATATTCTTGAGAAAGAAGAACAACGGAGATTTCAAAACAGTATGGTACTGGCACAAAAACAGACACACAAATCAATGGAAGAGAATAGAGAGTCCAGAAATAAACCCTCACTTATATGGTCAACTAATCTATGACAAAGGTGGTAAAAATAGACACTGGAGTAACAACAGTTTCTTCAACAAGTGGTGTTGATAACTCTGGACAGATATATGCAAAAGAATGAAACTGGACCACTCTCTTATACCATTTACAAAAAAAAATTCAAAATGGTTAAATATTTAAATTAAGGCCTGAAACTATAAAACTCCTAGAGGAAAACAAAGGAGGAAAATTACTTGACATCAGTCTGAGTAATATCTTTTTGGAAACATCCCTTGAGCAAGGGAAACAAAAGCAAAAACGAACAAATGGCACTACAGTAAACTAAAAAGCTTCTGTACAACAAGGGAAAACTTCAACAAAACCTAAAGCAACCCACTGAATGGGAGAATATAATTACAAATGATATATCCAAAATATCTAAGAAACTCATACAACTCAATAAGAAAAAAACAACCAATCCAAATGAAAAATGGCCAGAGGACATGAAAAAACATTTCTCCAAAGAATGGATACAGATGGTCAACAGACATATGAAAAATGCTCAACATCACTAATCATCAGGGAAATGCAAATCAAAACCACAATGAGATTTCACCTCACACCAGTCAGAATGGCTTTTATAAAAAAATGAACAAATAAGGTGTTGGTGAGGATGTGAAGAAAAGGGAACCTTTGTGTACTATTGGTGGAACTTCAAACTGGTACAGTCCCTATAGAAAATAGTATGAAGATTCCTCAAAAAAAAACAAACCTGAAAATGACCTAGCAATTCCACTTCTGGGTACTTATCCAGAGAAAACAAAAACACTAATTACAATATATACACTGAGTGGCCAGATTATTATGATCTCTGAACACATAATAATCTGGCCACTCAGTGTATATCCTATATAATAAAATGCTAATATGCAAATTGTCCCCTCGACCAGGAGTTCAACCAGCAGGCAGGCCAGCCAACCGCCCATGTCCCCTCCCCCTGGCCAGGATGGCCGGACCCCACCCATGCACAAATTCATGCACCGGGCCTCTAATATATATATACACACACATACACACACACACACTGAGTGGCCAGATTATTATGCGTTCAGATATCATAATAATCTGGCCACTCAGTGTATATTCCTATGTTCATTGCAGCATTAGTTACAATAGCCAAGATATGCAAGTAACCTAGGTATCCATCAGTAGATGAATGGATAAAGAATTGTGGTATATATATACACAATGGAATCTTATGTGACAATAAAAAAGAATGAAACCTTGCCATTTCTGAAAACATGGAGGGATGTAGAGGGTATTATGCTAAGTGAAAAAAGTCAGACAGAGAAAGACAAATACCATATGATTTCACTTATATGTGGAATCTAAAAACCAAACAAAATAAAAACAGAAAAGGAATGGTTACCAAAGGGATGGCTACCAGAAGGAAAAGGGTAGGGGAGACTGGTGAAAGGGGAAGGTAATACAGTCAATAATATTGTGATAAGTTTGCACAGTGATAGATGATTACTAGAATTAGTGGGGTGATCACTAATTATTAAAGTTATTAAATGTCAAATAACTACATTGTACATTTAAAACAAATATCACCAGTATAAGATTTTATACCAACTATACTTACATACAACAATAAATTTTTAAAAATAAATAAATAAGAACCCATGTGGAGACTGCTAGGAGGGGGTGGAGCCTAGAAACAAGCTGGTCCCACACCCAGAGGTAGCATTTGAGATTCCGGTTATCTCAGTTATGGAGGTCCTCCCAGGGGCAAGGTGTCCCAGCCCCACACCAGGCTTCCAGTGCTGGGAAGACGAGTCCCCAAAATATCTGGATGTGAAAATCAGTGGGGTTTCAGTCTGGGTGAGATGGAAGACTGCTGGAAACCAAAGTATCCTCTTAAAGGGTTATGTGCAGACTCACTCAACCTAAGCTCCAGCAAAGGGACAGCAGTTCAAAAGGTGCCAGGGACATATGGGAAGAAACAGAATTGTGTGGCTTCAAGAATAGGGTTGAAGGGGAAGCCACTACTGTTCCTATGTTGAGCCCTCCTCCCACACAGCCTATAAACACAGGTGGGCACCAGATCTGAATCTGCATTAATCAGGTGAACATTGCTCACCCCATCTTGGTGACTCTCTGAGCCTCTTTCAGTAGCTGTTCCTGACAGGCAGCTGGCCTCAGCCTTTCCTGAAAACTCTCACAGGTCTGTGGCTGGCCTCTCTATGCTCTGTGCCTTTTGCTGAGCATTTTGCCTTGGCCCCAGGTCTGGCGCTGATGGCAGGCAGCTCAGTTCACAGCATGGCCTTTCCCACCTGTCTCTAGGCCAAGCACAGGCAGCTACCAAGTGTGGATTGCTTTGTAGCTCCTACCAGGCGGACCCGGGGCCAGGCACAGGCAGCGGCTGCCCTTGGCCTGAAACAGCTCATCCCAAGAGGCCCCAGAACCAACACACCCAATAGCCACCTTCAGACCACACCAGAGCACCACACAAATAGCCCCATCAACAACATACCCAAAGGGTTGGAGGTATCATGCTACCAAACATCAAACTATACTATAGGCTAGCATAATCAAAACAGAATAAGACTGGCATAAAAACAGACACATAGATCAATGGAACAGAATAGAGAGTCCAGAAATAAAGTCACACCTATATGGTCAATTAATAAATGACAAAGGAAGCAAGAATATACTATGGGGGGACATACAGAAGGCCCAGAGACATATGAAAACATGCTCAAAGTCACTAATCATCTAAGAGATGCAAATTAAAACAACAATGAGATACCATCTTACACCTGTCAGAATGGCTATCATCAACAAATCAACAAACGACAAGTGCTGGTGAGGATGTGGAGAAAAAGGAACCCTCCTGCACAGCTGGTGGTAATGCAGACTGGTGCAGCCACTGTGGAAAACAGTAAGGAGTTTCCTCAAAAAGTTAAAAATGGAACTCCCATTTGACCCAGTAATACCACTTCTAGGACTATATCCCAAGAAACCAGAAACACCAATCAGAAAAGATATATGCACCCCTATTATCATAGCAGCACAATTTACAATAGCTAAGATTTGGAAACAGCCTAAGTGCCCATCAGCAGATGAGTGGATTAGAAAACTGTGGTACATCTACACAATGAAATACCACGCCACTATAAAAAATGAACTTTTACCATTTGCAACAGCATGGATGGAACTGAAGAGCATTATGCTAAGTAAAATAAGCCAGTCAGAGAACGAGAAATATCACATAATCTCACTCATATGTGGGATATAATGATCAACATAATTTGATGGACAAGAATAGATCCAGAGACAAATGGCAGGAAAGGGGGAGTGGTTAGAGAGCAACCAAAGGACTTGAATGCATGCATATTAGCATAACCAATGGACACAGACACTGGGGCAGTGGGGGCTTGCCAGGGGTGGGAATGGCTGGGGTGGGGGGGTCAACTGGGGAAAAGGGAGACATATGTAAAACTTTAGACAATTAAAAATATATATATATATACTATGGGGTAAAGACAGTCTATTCAATCAGTGATGTTGGGAAAACTGGACAAATATATGCAAAAAAATGAAACTAGAATATTTTCTTATACCATATACAAAAAAAAAAAAACCCTCAAAATGGATTAAAGACTTAAATGTAAGACCAGAACCATAAAACACATAGAAGAAAACACAGGCAGTAAACTCTTTGACATTGCTTTTAGTATTTTATATATATATATATATATATATATATATATATATATATATATATGGAACAGAATAGAGAGTCCAGAAATAAAGTCACAAGGACAACCTACCTGAATGGGGGAAGATATTCACCAATAATGCATCAATGGTAAGGGGTTAATATCCAAAATATATAAAGAACTCATACAACTTAACACCAAAAAACCCCCACAAATAATCTAATTACAAAATGGGCAGAGGACTTCTCCAAAGAGGGCATACCAATGGCCAATAGACATATGAAAAGATGCTCAACAACATCACTAATCATCAGAGAAATGCAAATTAAAACCACACTGAGCTATCACCTCACACCTGTCAGAATGACTATCCTATATAATAAAGAGCTAATATGCAAATGGTCATCACACCCTCATGTCATCATGCCCTCACACCCTCACACCGTAAGAGCTCAGATATTCAACACTGGGGAGAGAGGAATGGGGACCAGCCAGGCACAAATGAGCTCACAAGAGAGGAATGAGGACAAGCCAAGCTGCGGCCCCAGAGAGGGACAAGCCACATGCCCCACGGTCCCGGGTGCCAGCGGCTGTGTCTGCACCTGTGGCCTGGGAGAGGGACAAGCCACCCTATAGTCCTGAGCACCTGTGGCTGTGACCTGGGAAAAACCGCCTGCCCATGGTCCCCTGCGGTTGTGGTCGGCCTGGGCGACGCTGGCCTGGGTCCTGGGTGCCTGCGGGAGGGAGGGAAGCCCGGGTCCCGGGTGTGGGGCAAGGAAGAGGCAGTTAGGGGTGATCAGGCCAGCAGGGGAGCAGTTAGGGGTGATCAGGCAGGCAGGCAGAAGTGGTTAGGGGCAATCAGGCAGGCAGAGGTGGTTAGGGGCAATCAGGCAGGCAGGCAAGCAATTAGAAGCAAGCAGCCTCGGATTGTGAGAGGCAGTCGGACATCCCCCGAGGGGTCCCAGATTGGAGAGGGTGCAGGCCGGGCTGAGGGACCCCCACCCCCATGCACGAATTTCGTGCACTGGACCCCTAGTCATTAATAGATCAACAAACAACAAGTATTGGTGAGGGTGTGGAGGAAAGGGAGCCCTTGTGCACTGTTGGTGGAATGCAGATTAGTGCAGCCACTGGGGAAAGCAGTATGAAGTTTCCTCAGAAATTAAGTTTCCTCCATACTGTTTTCCATTGTGGCTGTACCAGTTTGCATTCTCATCAGCAGCGACAACATGGGTGGATCTTGAAACTATCATGCTAAGTGAAATAAGTCAGACAGAAAAAGTTAAGAACCATATGACTTCACTCATATGTGGGATATAAAACTGAAACAACAAATGAACAAATAGGACAAACAAACAAAAACTCTTAGACACATCGCCAAAACCGGTTTGGCTCAGTGGATAGAGCGTCAGCCTGCAGACTGAAAGGTCCCAGGTTCGATTCCGGTCAAGGGCATGTACCTTGGTTGCGGGCACATCCCCAGTAGGAGGTGTGCAAGAGGCAGCTGATCGATGTATCTCTCTCATCGATGTTTCTGACTATCTATCCCTCTTCCTTCCTCTCTGTAAAAAATCAATAAAATATATTAAACAAACAAACAAACAAAAAAAAAACACAGAGGTGTCAGCCTGGGCTCCCTGGACAGGGAGGGACTCAAGTGTAAACTTTGAAAAAAAACAAAAAACTCTTAGACACAGACAACAGGATGGTGGTTACCAGAGGGAAGGGGGATAGAGGATATTAAAGGGAAAGAAAAAAAGTAATAAATAAATAAATACAAAAAATATTGACTCAGCAATTCTACTTCTGGGTATTTATCTGAAGAAATCCAAAACACTAATTTGAAAAGATATATGCATTCCTATGTTCATTGCAACATTATTTACAATAGTCAAAATACAGAAGCAATCTAAGATTCCATCCAAGGATGACTGGATAAAAAAAAAGTGGTACATTATAAAATGGAATATCACTCTGCCATAAAAAAGAAATCCTACCATTTGCGACAACATGGATGGATCTACCAGGGGTGGGCAAACTTTTTGACTCGAGGGCCACAATGGGTTCTAAAACTGGACGGGAGGGCCGGAACAAAAGCATGGATGGAGTGTTTGTGTGAACTAATATAAATTCAAAGTAAAGGAGCGGAGGGGAGAGCAAGAGAACCCTCCGCTCTTTCGGCTCCGCAGGCTGGATAGAACAGCCGAACGGGCTGGATCTGGCCCGCGGGTCATAGTTTGCCCACGGCTGATCTAGACAGTATTACGCTAATAAGTCAGATAGAGAAAGACTAATACCATATGATTTTTACCTATATGGACTCTAAAAAAGCATAATAAATGAAGAAACAAAACAGAAACAGACTCATAGATACAGAGAACAAACTGGTGGTTGCCAGTTGGGAAGGGGTTTGGGAGACTAGGTGAAAAAAGTGACAGGATTAAATAGTACAAATTGGCAGTTACAAAATAGTCACCAGAATGTAAAGTAGAGCTGAAGGAATATAGGTAATAATGTTATTAATAACTATGAATGTTACCAGGTGGGTTTTAGGCTTATCAGGGGGATCACTTTATAAGTTATAAAAATGTCTAACCACTATACTATATACCTGAAACTAATATAATATTGAAAAATATTGTCAACTATAATTGAAAAAAATTTTTTGACTTTTGTATTTTTATTAAATTTATTGGGTGACATTGGTTAATAAAATTATATAGGTAAAAGTATATAAGGTACAATTCTATAATACATCACCTGTATGTTATATTGTGTGTTTATCACCCCAAGCCAAGTCTCCCTCCGTCATCATTTATCCCCCCTTTACTTTCTCCTATCTCTCCTTTCAAAAATATTTTTAAATTAAAGAATAAAAATAGCCCTAGCTGGTTTTGCTCAGTGGATAGAGCATCAGTCTGTGGACTGAAGGGTCCCGGGTTCAATTCTAGTCAGGCCACATGCCAGGGTTGCAGGCTTGATCCCAGTAGGGAGCATGCAGGAGGCAGCTGATCAATGATTCTCTATTATCATTGATGTTTCTATCTCTCCCTCTCCCTTCCTCTCTAAAATCAAATTTAAAAATATAAAAATAAATAAATAAATAAATAAATGATAAAAATAAAATCCTAACATAACGTTACACTCAACTTGGAAATACATGCTTCACGTTATTGTCCCATCAGTTGTAGAGTTCCTGGCATATGTTGTTGAAGCAAATAGACTTTTTTTTAAAAAAAATAGTAATTCTCTGTAATTGCTTTTGACTTAGATAAACAACCTTCTAACTATTGGAAAACTTTTTGTAGGCTCTATTTGTGGTTGTTATTTAAAGTGATAACTGTAAAAGACTGTCAAAAAATCTTTAGCACTGTGCTTTTCAAAAAGAAAGGATAATTCCTTTGAAAGAATAATAGAATCCTAGATATAAAAAGGAATAAGGTCTGCGAGCTCATGGATGGTATTCACCTGCCAAAACAGGTAAGTCCGTTTTAGGAGCTAACGGGGTTTGCTGGCTTCATATGCTGAGTACACTTGAATTGCTACAATGGGGGCAAAGTGCACTGGGCAATGCTCCAGGAGATTATTTTTCTAGCCAGGAAAGACTATGGCAATTCTGCTTGTATAGTAATGGTCAATTCACAGCCATCTAAGAGCTGGCTTTCATTGAAGATGTGACTAACTTAAATGACCTGAATGTTTATTATATATTTAATACATGTACTGCTTTAAGTAATATTTCTTTTAAAGAAAAATATGTATTTTTATTCATTTCAGAGAGGAAGGGAGAGGGAGAGAGATATAGAAATATCAGTGATGAAACAGAATCATTGATCAGCTGCCTCCTGCATGCCCCCCACTGGGGATCAAGCCCAAAACCCTGACATGTGCCCTAACCAGGAATGGAACCATGACTCCCAGGTTCATAGGTCAATGCTCAAACACTGTGACATACCAACTGGGCAAGAAATGCTATACTTTAAAAATGGTAAATTGAACCTGGCTGGTGTGGTTCAGTGGTTGAGGGTCGACCCATGAATCAGGAAATCACGGTTCTATTCCCGATCAGGGAACATGCCCCAATAGGGGGCTCACAGGAGGTAGCCAATTAATGATTCTCTCTCATCATTGTTTCTTTTTTTTAAAAAAAATAATTCTCTATTGTTGAAAGTATTACATATGTTCGTTTTTTTTCCCCTTTGACCCCTCCAGCCCGCCCCCGCCCCAACCCTCCACCCTAGGTCCTCAGCACCCTATTTTCTGTCCATGGGTTATGCATTAAATAATATTTCTGAACAAATATTTTACCTTATAAAAACTCATTTTATTTTATTGTCTATATATATGTTATGACAGTTTGTAGCCAATATGGAGATTAATGAGCCATACAAAAATAAATTGCAAATCTTCATTTTGCTGAGAGGACATTTTTAGATTGTAGCATTAATTACAAGATAAATTCAGAATTTAAGAAGCGGCATGATCTGGTGGAGCAAACACAAGCTTAGGAGTCATACTGATGTCTTTGAATCCTACCTTGTTTATTTCCTAGTCATCTGAAGCTAGTCTAGTTCTTCATCTATGAAATGGGGGTGGGGGAACAATATCCACCCTGAAACCTTCCAAGAATCCAATTAGATAACATATGTGAAAGAGTGCTTACCTCACAGACAGGCAGAAAAAATTTCTCTACAACATTCTATATCAACTTTCCCTTCCTTTCCAGTGGGAAGAAAAGCAGAACACTAACACTTCTCCAAATAATAATCAAGGATTTCAGTAAGAGAAAATTCCATGTGTAAAATGATTACCAAGACAGTACTTTACAGCAGTGAGGGAGGTCTACTGTGAACCAGTTCAATAATCTCCTTGATTATTAATTCTATGTTTCCTAAATCTCAAAGTACAAAACAGTATTTGTAGACAGCAAAGAGACCCTATTCCGTGGAGAAAAATCCTTCATAAAGAATATGTACTCAAGTCAGTAACAAGATATATACAGGAACCAATTACATATTAAGTGGACATTTTTTATGTCCGGTTTCCCAAGACTTGAACCCTGGGAAAGCCTTCAGGATGAAAACCTTATCTAGGAACAGAGGTTTGAGCTAGGTTAATTCTAGAGTTTGTCCATTTTAGACGCCAAGTGGTATCTGAAGATATTAAATTGACCAGGGACGGATGATAAAATAGGCAAGAACATGACAGGTGACCGCCATGTGAGCCTTTTACCTGTAAGCAGAAAGGAATAGGCAGAGGGAACCGAGGGCTTCCTTTGGGGATCCGGCAGCCTTCTTGCTGCTTCCAGGGTTCCCTTCCCACTCCTCGGAAACCTCAGTTCACGAAGAGGATGCACTTGGAAGAGACAGGTCAAGAATCACCCTCCCGGCACGCCCCGATCCCCTTCCCCCGCCCCCCCCCCCCCCCCCCAGCGGCCTCCAGCGCGCTCCTGACCGCCGGCATCAAGGGTCAAGAAATGCGTTATCTCTGCACCTAAAATGCAGCAGGAACGACTCTGGTGCAATTACTCCAGGGGCCTGTGCGTCTGTTCAGAATTTGAGGAAATTCTTCAGAAACCAGCCATGGTAGGGGGACGGAGGCTCTCAGTAGAGGCAAAATTCTCTCAGCCTTGGGCGCGCGGAGTGGTTACCTCCGGGATCTTATCAACTCCCACTCACCCAGCCTGATCTGCCTTTGTCAATTTATCTTTAAAGATAATGCCGACGTGGGAGGTGCAGTGTTAAAAACACAGCATCGATGACCCCTCAGTGTTCAGAGGACGCAGACACCCTCGCGAACCCTAAGTACTGGGGCGCACACGCGAGGCCGCCCCAAGGGAGAAAACCCCGTGCGCAGGCGCCAGCCGTGCCCTTTTCCCCGCCTGACCGTCACGCTCTCTGCCCCGGCCCGCCCCGCCCGCCCCGCCCTCCCCGGCCCGCCCCGCCCTCCCCGGCCCGCCCCGCCCTCCCCGGCCCGCCCCGCCCTCCCCGGCCCGCCCCGCCCTCCCCGGCCCGCCCCGCCCTCCCCGGCCCGCCCCGCCCTCCCCGGCCCGCCCCGCCCAGACACTAGCCTAGCCCCTCCCCGCCCCGCCCGCATTCCTTGCCTCTTCCGCTGGGCCTTCATCTCAGCCTGCGCTGCGCCCTCCCAGCCTGGGGCGTCGCTGTCCGGGCCTCCGCGCTCCACACCGACACCTCCGGCGCTCGGGCGGGCCAGGTGGAGAGGAGGGGTGAGGGCGGGCTCGCCGCGGTCTAGGAGCAAGAGGCAGCGGAGGAGTCAGTGGTCCCTGTGTGATGGCCGCCTCGGTGTTCTGCTGCCTGCGGTGCTGCAGAGACGGCGGAACGGGGCACATTCCTCTGAAGGAGATGCCGGCCGTGCAGTTGGACACGCAGCACATGGGTAAGGACCCTCCCTTCGCCAGACCCAACGGCCCACTCGGGGTCGGGCGCCGCTGACAGGTCCGGGGCGTACGGGCTCGGAAGAACCACCTTCGGCCCAGCCCCGCCGGGCGCCGCCCCCTCTCCTCCCCCAGCGACGTCGCCCCGACCCCCCGTTTGGTGTCGCGGACCTCCTCCAGACGCCTCTGACTCCACCTCGACCTGGCTCTGTGTTCAAGGCTACGCAGCTCCTGTCATCGGGAGGTGGGTGCGTGGACCTACCCATTTTCACTGGAATTTCACAGGAACCTCCTTGGAGCTTCCGCCTTCTGAGAGTCTTCGGAGGTCCCCTGGCGAGGGGCGCGGAGAGCGGTGCGGTGCTCCTACAGTGCCCTACTGTCGAGCTCCAGTGAAAACCTGAACGTTTTCAGAGTGCTCTAGGTCTTATCCCCGCTCCTTCTGCCCTGACAGCCAGTTTTCTCTTCAGCCCATCATTTATAGGTTGAAGCTGGACTTCTTGGAAGTGATTTTCCTTTCATCTTCTAAAGTCAAAACGAGGCAAATTGCCGGAGCCTGAAGTCGCATATCAAGATCACACTCGGCCATTTCAGCTAAAACCTCTCATTACCTTACTTCTTCTTAGTCACGATCAAAGGTGGTGTAATTTTACTAGACTGGCCTGTTCCCAACAGGTCAGGCTATTGCAAAATAAAATAGCACTTTGCTCCTTTGCATCTATGATTTTTCCTCCCAATTTCAAATGGGCATATAACTTCTTATCTAATATTCTTCCTCTCCCTACTGTAGCCTCTATCACCACATTATTTCTATTCTTAGACTTTTCCCACATAGTTCCATGCTTCTATGAGGGACATGGGTTGGGTTCTAGAAGCAGATATTTCCCACTACAATTATTTCAGAGTACTGTCTTTTTGTGTATTATTGTATTCTAAATGTACTTAGGCGCTTTCGATTTTTCCCACATCTCTCATTGGCTAAAGGACATTGCATTGAAATAACAAAGGCAATTCTTAGGTGCTGGGAACACAGTAAAGGATAACCATATGTAGTTCTTGGAATTTATGATCAATCAGCTTTAGCTCTTTTTATCTACTGCCAAATTCCTGATTTACTGCAGTTTGCTCTTTGGAGCATTCCTTTTCTCTGGTCTCTTCTTTATGAAGAGCTGGTCAGTTGTACTCATTCCACTAATCTTTTCAACATCTGGCCAGCAGTTTCAGTAGAATAATGTCATCTCCAAATTTTCTACCTGTATGGAGAAAACCTTTCTTCCATTAAGTTAAAATTCTTCAATCACAGAGACATTGGATTTTAGAAACTGAATAACATGAAAGAGAGGAAAGGCATGTTGTGTTAAGAGTACATTTCAAGCATAAATTCATCTTCCATTGAAAATATGAGAAGCACACTGAATAAGTATGGGTATACCAGTATTTGGGTATGTGAAAGGTTGTATTAGATAACCTAAAGAAGGTGATTGCTTTTTTTTTTCTTTAACAAAATAGCCTGTACATTTCACATCCAAATGAATGTTTTCTCTTTCAAAGTTGTCACTTATTTTGGTGATATCGCATTGCTTAAAACCATTTTGAGTTTCTCTATTGGAATTTTCTGTGGCATAGTTTTTGTAAATGTTTGCATTTTTTTGCCAGATCTTTTGCATTAATTGTGAATTGACTTTTTAGTAAGAACTGTCTTCCAAGGTATCTAAGGTAGCTACTTTGAAAAAGATGCCATATATTTGAAAATGTCCCATGTTTCTTAAAACATACTCTCTTTTAAAAATCTTGATTGTTGAGAATATTACAGATGTCCTCCTGTTATCCCCCTATTGCCCTCCTCCACCCAGTTCCCAACCTGCCCCAGGCCTTCACCACCCTATTGTCTGTGTCCATGTGCACACAGTTCTTTGGTTAACCTCTTCCCTCCTTCCCCCTTTCCTCTGAGATTCGTCAGTCTGTTCCATGTTTCCATGCCTGTGGTTCTATTTTATTCCTCAGTTTATTTTGTTCATTACATTTCACATATAAGTGAGATCAGGTGATATTTGTCTTTCGCTGACTGGTTTATTTTGCTTAGCATAATAATCTCCAGGTCCCTCCGTGCTGTCTTAAGGGTAATAGATCCTTCTTTTTTACAGCTGCATAGTATTCCATTCAGTAAATGTCCCACAGCTTTTTTATTCACTCATCTATTGATGGACACTTGGGCTGTTTCCAGATCTTAGTATTGTAAATAGCACTGCCATGAACATAGGGGTGCATATATTCTTTCTGATTGGTGTTTTGGGATTCTAAGGATATATTCCTAGAAGTTGGATCACTGGGTCAAATGGCAGTTCCATTTTTAATGTAAGGAAACTCCACAGTTTTCCATAGTGACTATACCAATCTGCATTCCCACCAGCAGTGTTCTAGGGTTCCTTTTTCTCCACATCCTCACCAGCACTTGTTGTTTGTTGATTTATCGATGGTAGCCATTCTGGCAGGTGTGAGGTGATACCTCATTGTCACTTTAATTTGTATCTCTCTGATAATTAGTGATGTTGAGCATTTTTAATAAGTCTCTTTATTAAGGACCATTTGTATGTCCTCTTTGGAGAAGTGTCTATTCAGGTCCTCTGCCCATTTTTTAATTGGATTGTTTGCTTCCTTTTGTTGAGTTGTATGAGTATTTTATTTACTTTGGAAATTAACCTCTTATCAGATGTATCATTGGCAAATATGTTCTTATATACAGTGGGTTTCCTTTTCATTTTAATGTTGGTTTCTTTTGCTGTGCAGAAGCTTTTCAGTTTGAGTAGTCCCATTTGTTTATTATTTCCCTTTATTTCTCTTATTCTCCTAGATAATGTATCAATGAAAATTCTGTTATGTGGCATGTCTGAGATTTTGCTGCAAATTTTTTGGAGTATTTGTTCTAGATCTGTTTAAAAAGCCTTTGATATTTTAATAGGGATTGCATTGAATCTATAGATTGCTTTGGGTAGTGTGAACATTTTAATGATGTTAATTCTTCCAATACATGAACACAGTATATACTTTCACTTGTTTGTATTTCCTCTATCTCTTTTTTCAACATCTTGTAGTTTTTCTGAGTACAGGCTTTTTATTTTACCTCCCTGGATAAGTTTTTTTTTGGTTGTTGTTGTTGTTGTGGTGGTGGTGGTATTGCTGTAGATCTCTCCCTTCAAAGTTCTCCAGAAGTTTATTTTATATATTTAGGTGTTCCTATATTGGGTGCATATATGTTTACCAGGTTTATATCCTCTTGTTGGATCAATCCCTTTATTATGTAGTACTAGAGGCCCAGTGCACGAAATTCTCGCATGATGGGGGGTGTCCCTCAACCCAGCCTGCACCTTCTTCAATCTGGGACCCCTCTCACAATCCAGGACTGCTGGCTTCCAACCACTCACCTGCCTGCCTGCCTGATTGCGCCTAACCGCTTCTGCCTGCCAGCCTGATCACCCCCTAACCACTCCCCTGCCAGCCTGATCGATCCCTAACTTCTCCCCTGCTGGCCCAATTGCCCCTAACTGCCCTCCCCTGCCAGCCTGGTCACCCCTAACTGCCCTCCCCTGCAGGCCTGGTCACCCCCAACTGCCCTCCCCTGCAGGGCTGATTGCCCCCAACTGCCCTCCCCTGCAGGGCTGATTGCCCCCAACTGCCCTCCCCTGCAGGCCTGGTCCCTCCCAACTGCCCTCCCCTGCTGGCCTGATTGCCCACAATTGCCCTCCCCTGCCTGCCTGGTCCCCCCCAACTGCCCTCCCCTGCCTGCCTGACCACCCACAACTGCCCTCCCCTGCTGGCCATCTTGTGGCAGCCATCTTGTGTCCACATGGAGGCGGCCATCTTTGACCACATGGGGTGGCCATCTTGTGAGTTGGAGTGATGGTCAATTTGCATATTACTCTTTTATTAGATAGGATTATGTAGTGACCTTCTTTGTCTCTTGCTATAACCTCTGTTTTAAAGTTTATTTTGTCAGATATAAATATTGCTACCCCAGCTTTTTTGTTTACTTGTTTCTATTTGTATGGAATTTTTGTTCCCATCCCTTCACTTTCATCCAGTGTGAGTCTTTTGTTCTGAGGTGGGCTCTTGTAAACAACATATATATGGGTCATTTTTTTCGTATCCATTCAGCTACCTTATGTCTTTTTTTTTTTTTTTTTTAAATATATTTTATTGATTTTTTACAGAGAGGAAGGGAGAGGGATAGAGAGTTAGAAACATCGATGAGAGAGAAACATCGATCAGCTGCCTCCTGCACACTCCCTACTGGGGATGTGCCCGCAACCAAGGTACATGCCCTTGACCAGAATCGAACCCAGGACCCTTCAGTCCACAGGCCGACGCTCTATCCACTGAGCCAAACCGGTTTCGGCAGCTACCTTATGTCTTTCGATTGGAGCATTTAATCCATTTATATTTAAGGTTATTCTTGATAGGTACTTACTTATTACCATTTTTATTCTTTATGCCTATGTTCCTCTGTTTCTCTCTGTTTCTTCTTCTTCTCCCAACAGTCCTGTTAGCATTTCTTGATGTGCTGGTGTGATGGTAATAAACTCCTTTAGCCTTTTATTGTCTGGGAAGCTCCTGATTTCCCCTTCAATTTTGAATGATAGCCTTGCTGGATAGAGTAGTCTTGGTTTCAGATCCTTGCTTTTCATTACTTTGAAGTATTCATGCCATTTCCTTCTGGTCTGTAGTGTTTCTGTTGAGAATCAGCTGACAGTCTAATGGGAACTGCTTTTTATGTAACTGACTCTCTCTTGCTGCCCTTAAAATTCTTTCTTTGTCTTTAATGTTTGCTATTTTAATTATGATGTGTTTTGCTGTGGTTCTCTTTGTGTTCATTTTGATTGGGACACTCGGTGCTTCCTGAACTTGTATAACTTTTATCTTTGCCGGGTTAAGGAAGTTTTCTATCAATATTTCTTCAGATAGGTTCTCTATCCCATGCTTGCTTGCTTTTCCCTCTGATATCCTTATGATACAGATGTTGCTCAGTTTCATGTTGTCCCACAGTTCCCTTACATTGTCCTCATGCATTTTAAGTAATTTTTCTTTTTGCTGCTCTAATTGAGTGCTTGCCACTGTTTTACTTAGCTGTTTTTATGGCTATTCCTCCTGTTCTTTTATTTGGGACCTATTTCTTTGTTTCCCCATTTTTGCCATTTCTTTGTGTGTGTTTTCTGTGTATCTGATAAGAGTGCTATGTCTCCCTGTCTGGTGGGGTGGCCTTCTTGTGGAACCCAGTGGTATATTCTCTTTGATCTTCTGAGCTGGGTGCTCTAGAAATGACCCTTGTATGGGTTATGTGGGCTGTCCTGTGGAATTTGGGTCTTGATTGTTGTGTTTTTGGTGGGCTCAGCCCTCAGGCTTGTTGACTGTAAGTCTCAACCCAACCACATCATGCCAACTGTTATACAGGTGCTAAAACAACAACAAAAAAAGACAAAACCAGACCTAACCAAAAACAACATGAAAACAAACAAAACAATAATAAAAACAACAGCCACAACAAAAAGTCTCTTCGGGACTGATCTGCAGCCCCCTCGGCAGTCAGTGCTGGGTCGTGGCCCCCGCAGCAGCGGACAGTCAGTGCTAGGTCGTCACGGCAACCCAGCACTGACTTCCGGTCAGTTGAGCCTTCGTTCGTTTTGGATGTTACAGACCCTGGGTTTTTATATATTATGATGTGCTCTGACTGTATTCAAATTGGCCTTGACTTTCTAATTAATAAAACTGTACAACTTACATAGATCCAAATATAGGATATCTTTGTGCTAAAAGAAATGGAATACATCTAAATTCCCTAATTATTCACATCACTCCAGTGTGTTCCTTGAATATACTTATCTTTTTATATAAAATATCTCAGTACCTAGCAGAATGCCTTGGAGATAAATGATATCAAAGTTAGAGAATAATACCATGTTCATAGTTAGTTCTGTGGTTCTGACAGTAGACTGTATTGTATTGAGGGTCTTCTGATATTTCTATTGACTTAGCACCTTAGGATGATATCTACTATAGGAGCTTGACATTAGAGGATTTTAGTATGTATGGGAACCACAGAGCTTTGCCAGTTGAGAAAAAATGCCATTTATTCACATAATTCTTTGAAATGTGTTTTACTTAAAATGCTTTTAGTTACAAGTAGTAAAAATTATAACTCAGAATTGTTTAAACAACGAAGGAAATTTATTGGTACATTTAACTGAAAAAAGTACAAAGGCAGCACAAGCTTCAGGAAAGACTGCTGCCTAGGACGGGGTTTCTTTTCTCCTCTTCTGGAGGCCAGCTTCCTTGATAACTTGCAGCAGCTCCCTGGGTTTCCTCATTTAGGTCCAGCAAGAATGAGAGAGTGTCTTTATCTCTTTGTTTTCTGCAGAAGTCCTGAGAGTATCTTTGATTTTAGTGGCTTAGTTCATATAACCATTTTTCACTTAATCACTGTGGCCAAGAAATATGGAATGCATTGATTGACTTAACCTAGGTCAAAGCTGTAACCCTGAAGCCAAAAATTGAGTCAGCTTCCTTGGAACTGTTTTGATCTCCAGAGGGAAGGCTGTTGGGAAAGGGGAAACAGATGCTACATGTCCACCGCAAAGTGCTTAGCAGAGCATATTTATTCATTCATTTTTATATTAGTTATTTGCTGAGCATCTGCTAGATGCCAAGCACTACATGGTCTTTACATCAAGGAGGAGCTGGGTCCTGGGTGCTCTCCAGTTTAAATTGCTGGAGGTATATTTTGCAGCCAGATGTAAATTATTTATAAAGTTACTCAGAATTTGGAGTTGAACATTTATAATGAGAAACAAATGGATGCTAGTGAATTTTTAATAATCATATAATAGGATCTTAGTTTTACCTTATTTAGGAGAGTGTCTGTGATAGAGTCTGAAAATTTAGAATTGTGATTGTGGTTGAAAATTTTGCATTTCTATTATGTATTTATCTCAAATAATTTTTGTTTAAACATTAATTCAATAGTGAGTTAATGTAATAATTGCCTCCCTGCTAATACCTTTCGTTACTGTGCCCTAGTTTTATTCAACCCCCTTAGAAGGAGTACTATGTAATTCCAATAGCCAGATCTTCTTGGCTTTTACACTTCCTACTGGCCACAGATCTTGGGAGTCACATGCCTCGGTGCTATAGTATATTTCTTGCATATTAGAATTAAATTAAGTCTCTTCATGTTCTCTTATATACATCCTTAATTGAGATTTGGAAAAGAATTGGTATTGAGGTCACACTACAGTTTTTTTTCTCACAGTCTCATCTATCAAATGTTATTTGAGCTAAACTAAAAATTTCCATGAAAATAAAATGCTTTTAATGATGTTAAAACCTTTATTACATATTTGCAATATGATTTATAGTAGCTATCTTATAAACATTTTTAAAATCCTAAAGTTAGCATTTTTTAGTGTTACCTATTTCAAGAACAAAGATGTATGTTTCTTTCCATATTCCATGTACTCTTCATTTCTTCCTTGACTAATGCACTAGCATAGTACTTTGTACTTAGTAGATATTCAGCCAGCTTTTAGTAGATTGTTTTAATTCATCTGGATTGAATTGAAAATTACACCAATTTACCAGTTTCTAAGTGTTTATGCTTTTATTTAAATTAAGAGATTTAAGAAATCAAATTGATTTATTGGCTAAAAATTAAAGAAAGTTTTTTTTTATTTTTAAAGTATTTTAAATATCAGCATAATTCAGGGTTTGGAACTGCCTAATTAAACAAGATTTGTAGCTACAAATGAATATTAAATATAAATGTTCTTTCAGGAAAAAAATAGTGAATTAAATATTTATCATTAATTCCATATTTTAAAGTACATATAGTGTACTTTTTTGTTGTTGACCAAGAGCTAAAAGTGAAAACAGAAATTGGCCTTGATCGTTGGATAAGAAAATACAAAACTTTACACATTGTCTGCATTTTTTGTTTAGGAACAGATGTTGTTATTGTAAAAAATGGAAGAAGAATATGTGGAACAGGAGGTTGTTTAGCCAGTGCACCTTTACATCAAAACAAAAGCTACTTTGAATTCAAAATCCAGTCCACAGGTTGGTATAATGGTACTTTACTAGTATAGTCCTAATTGTTCTAAATATTAGGAGTAATTTTCAATATATGAAAAAGATTAATGAGGTAGTAAAAAAGCTCTAAGCTCTTACTTAGAAGACATTTTCTTCCATGTCTTTTTTGTGTGATTCTGGTTTAATAAGTTAATTTAGTTTAATTAGATTTAGTTTTCACCTCTATAAAGTGGGAGTAACGGAGCTGCCCTTCCTTTCCTTCTTCACATGAGCTAGAAAGTGGTTTTTTTAAATATTTTTTTATTGATTTCTTTTTTTAGAGAGAGAGGAAGGGAGAGGGATAGAGAGTTAGAAACATCGATGAGAGAGAAACATTATTGATTAACTGCCTCCTGCATGCCCCCCACAGGGGATTGAGCCCACAACCCAGGCATGTGCCCTGACAGGGAATCGAACCAGTGGCCTCTTGGTTCCCGGGTCAATGCTCAACCACTGAGCTACCCAGGCTGGGCCATGTAAGTGTTTTAACAACAGGACATACTAGATCATTGTGAGGCACTAGCATTATTATTAATATAATTAATTATTAATTTGCAGCTAGGTGCACCATTTCATTTGGTCAAGCATATAAGATATAGATTCTTACTATTTATTTTAGGATAAAATCAATCTTATGATTCTGAGTTTTTCTCTTAGCTCCTATTAAGATACCCTGATTCAGTATTATCTGAAGCAATCAGCAGATTTAGAAATCTGATAGAAGTCTAAAGTCTATGTTTTCTTTAAAAATTTGTAGAGTTTCTTGAATTGTTAACAATTTTACATGAATATTAAAATAGTTAATAATCAGTTAAGTTGTGGCAGTATTGAATATGGGGGAATTATTTTATTTATTTTTAAAAAAGAGAGAGAGAAACTTTGTTGTTCCACTTATTTATGCATTCATTGGTTGATTTCTGTATGTGCCCTGACCAGGGATCCAATCTGCAACTCTGGCACATTGGGATGGCACTGTAACCAACTGAGCTACCGCCCAGGGCATGGGGAAGTTTTTTTTATAAAGCTTTATTATG
This sequence comes from Plecotus auritus, assembly GCF_963455305.1. Taxonomy (NCBI): domain Eukaryota; kingdom Metazoa; phylum Chordata; class Mammalia; order Chiroptera; family Vespertilionidae; genus Plecotus; species Plecotus auritus. The sequence goes on along the minus strand of NC_137772.1, from coordinate 93,999,848 downwards.
AAGAAACTTCTAATGAAATACAGCATGGAGTAATATAGGTATAGAATAGGAAAACTAGAGTGGAGTTAATCAATCCTATTCTTATGCGACTGGCTTGAATGATATAAAAATTCTTCTGGAGATTGTTTTCTAATTAGTTTTAAATTCTGATTTTCTTTAGTGTATGAAATAAATATAATCTGTCCTCCATTCAGTTCTAAGTTAACTCACTGGCTGCAAAATGTCTCTGTTTACTGTTGTCTTCTGAGGTATAGGCTCAAGAAAATACTGATTTAAGGCTCAAGCAAATATTTTCCTGAGCCTTAAATTTAACACTAATTTTTATGTGGATTTTCTATAAAGGATGGTGTCCCTAGGATAAATGTGCTGTTGGAATTTATTGCATTGATCTCAATGAAAGCTTGAGACAGTTATGCCAAAATGTTATCACAGCATGCATAGTTCCTTAGCATAAGGAGACCCTGTAACTCCATTTAGAACTGTTGTCCTGTGAAATTCAATGTGTATCTTCTAAAATATCATTTTAGAGAAGAAAAGTGAATGAAAATAGCTAGTATATTTTAAAATATTTACTCTGTGTTTTACATATTTTTATATTACCTCTTGCCACTCTCTTTTTTTCTTTTTTCTTTTTTTCTTGTCACTCTTAAAGTTGTCCTACTTTGGAAAATCCTATCTAATAAAAGAGTAATATGCAAATTGACCGTCACTCCAAGACATAAGATGGCTGCCCCCATGTGGACACAAGATGGCCTGCAGGGGAGGGCAGTTGTGGGAAGTTAGGGGTGACCAGGCCAGCAGAGGAGGGCAGTTGGGGGAGACCAGGCCAGCAAGGGAGGGCAGTTGGGGGGTGGACCCAGGCCTGCAGGTGAGGGCAGTTGTGGGGACCAGGCCTGCAGGGGAGGGCAGTTTGGGGGGACCAGGCCTGCAGTGGAGGACAGTTGGGGGGGACCCAGGCCTGCAGGGGAGGGCAATTGGGTGGGGGGGGACCAGGCCTGCAGGGGAGGGCAGTTGGGAGCCAGCAGTCCTGGATTGTGAGAGGGATGTCCGACCGCCCGTTTAGGCCCGATCCCAGTGGCGGTCGGACATCCCTCAAGGGGTCCCAGATTGGAGAGGGGGCAGGCTGGGCTGAGGGACACTCCCCCCAACCCCCATGCACGAATTTCATGCACCGGGCCTCTAGTAAATTATAATAGTCAATTTATTTAGGAAGATAAGACAGTGAAGTTCAAACATGCAGCTTTTTTTAATGGTCTCACTCAGTGCAGAAAAATTGATTGACAACATGATCTTCAGATCTTCTTACATTTATAGAATTTCCCTAAATGATTTTGATTAAAAAAAAAAAAATACTGGGAAGGAGACAGTTTGAAACAAAATCCATAGATCTAGGTATTCTGTTTGGCTGAGAGCTGTTTATTCTGAGAGTTGCTTGCTTTAAAAGTCAGCCTAAGACCAAAAGGTTTTTAATTCACTGATTCAAGTATTGGATAAGAAAATGATTTTATACTTTATGAATAATTTTTTCTCCATGATATTGATCCGGTCATATGTTATTTGTCACATATTATATATAGATGCAAAAACAAAAGATAGTAATTTCTCACTTCTCAGAGATAGTGCTAGAAATAGAACCCCCAGGCTCTTTAAATTCAATGTGTAGCTTCTTAAAAAATCATTTTTAGAGAAGAATGAAAATAGCTCATATATTTTTTAATATTTACTCTGTGCTTTACTTACACATTATTTTAGTACTTACACCATTCCAAGTGCTTTACTTGAATTATCTCAGTATCTATATATAAAAGCCCAGTGGCCATTACAGCGGAACGACCAGAACAACTGGTCGCTATGATGCACACTGACCACCAGGGTGCAGACGCCCAACGCAGGAGCTGCCCTCTGGTGGTCAGTGCGCTCCCACAGCAGGAGCGCCGCAGGGCTCACCTCTGGTGAGTGCAGCGGTAGTGGCGGGAGCTTCTCCCACCTCCATGCAGTGCTAAGGAGTGGCAAGCCAAACAGTAAGGAGCGAGCAGGCGGGTGGTAAGGAGAGAGTGGTCCCGGATTGCGAGAGAGATGTCTGACTGCCGGTTTAGGCTTAAACCGGCAGTCGGATATCCCCCAAGGGGTTCTGGATTGCAAGAGATCGCAGGCCAGGCTGAGAGGGACCCCCCTCTCCACCCACTCCCCCCCCCCTCCAGTTGGATTTCATGTATCCGGCCTCTAGTATCTTATAATAACTTTGTGAGGTAAGTACTGTTGGGATCCATAATTCACAAGTGAGTAAGCAGAGAGAGGTTAAGCAACTCACCCAAGATGACATAGCTACATCAGGATTTAAATCTAGGTACAACTCCAAGGCCCATTCTCATCTCCTAGGCTATGCTATGTCTGCAGAGAACCTACTATAACTTGCAAACTACTTTTAAAATAAATTTTTGAAAATAAATTTCAAAACAATAGTTCATTATATTTTTAGGAATATCATTATATTTTTAGGAATCTGGGGTATTGGTGTTGCAACTCAGAAAGTTAATTTGAATCAGATTCCTCTCGGCCGAGATGTGCACAGTCTGGTGATGAGAAATGATGGAGCTCTATACCACAACAACGAGGAGAAAAACAGGCTGCCAGCCAATAGCCTTCCACAGGAGGGAGACGTGGTGGTGAGTTTTCTTCAGGAGTTGTCTTCCACTGTATATTGTTAAACTTGAACTGCTTTTAGTATATGTACTTTGCCTGGGAGTTTATGGTTTGAATTCCAAAGCATGGGGTGGTACATTTTTCAAAGAGAGCACTTGGTGAAGATGCTGCTGCCTTACCGAACTGTCTGCTTTCTACAGCTGTTGCTGGTGAGGGATATCAGTGTGAGCCCTTATTTCCATTCAGGAGAGTTAATGACAGATTGGCTGCTGATCAACATTTCCTGCTTCTCTAACATCAGAGAAATCTTGGCCCACAATTTTAAAAGTTCACTCACCCGGAGTAGGTATTTTTGCAGCTGGAGATCTCAGAGAAAATTTTGACATTTATTATTTAATTTTTTATGAATTTCTGTTAAAGAATAACATTTTATCAGGAGTGCTGCTCTTCATTAAACTAAATCTTATTAAACTTACTTTCTGAACTTTTCAAAGAAATGGACTTGAAATTCTAAGGCTTTACTAAAACTGCCCTATTGAAAATATTATCCAAAGATCCCTTCCTGTCTTTTTCAGATACTTCCTCTCAGATGGTGTTATCCAAGAACCTTGTACACTGAGTTCAGGCTGTTAGCTATTGATTGAGAACAGAGTTCTTGGTTCTCCTTTACCAAAAGTGCCCTTATACACAGAACTGTGAGTTCCTGGCTCTGGTACCAAGTTGAAAGGAATCTGTAAATAGGGAAAGTTTCTAATAATAAGATGACACAGACAAGGTAAATTCAGGTTATTGAGTTAAAGAAATACACAGTATTTTGGAGAGAATGAAGAAAGATGTGGAAAAATTTTTAATTAAGGTCTGATCTCTTTTCTGCAATTCAAAAAATATAAAGAACACTTTTTTAAATAGGTAAATTGTTAAAATGTTTTCCCCCTGAGATTGACTAAAGAAAAAAGAAGATGAAAGACAAACTTTTTAAAAAATCTGCTTTTCTCTCTTCTTTTGAATAGTTGGTTCTGTATTAGTAGGTCATTGCCAGATGTTCATAATATGGAATACTGTTATTCAAATGGTTATTTCTTGAAAGAGAATCTCGAAGTCAAGTTGATGCTGCCAACCTGTTTACACTAAAAGATGAAATTCAAACATGAGAAAGGATAATCAGTAACAAATGTTTTTCTTTGTTAATGTAATGAACTTCTGTGTGTTATTCTTGCCTTCCTATTTCATTCATTGAGATGACTGATACCACAAGTTGACAGATTTAAGAATGCCATTTTTTCTGTCAGCGTTATTAAAACTAGACATTGATTTTCATGCCCATTTAATAAAAGGAGGACTAAAAAAGATGAAATATATGCAGAATCAAGAAAATAAGACATTACTCTGCCACATTAATTTTATCTTCCTAGTTCAAACACTTGAGAACAAATTTCATCAAATTGCTCACAATGGCATAGGAAAAGTAGAATGGATTATAAGCCAGGAAAAACATTCTCATATATGTAGAATTTCAGTTTATACTATTCTCTGAGGAGAAATCAAGAAAAAATAAGCTTTCAACATTTAACCAATGATTATATTCATACAATAATCATACAATAACAGTGACCTACTCCATACAGCACTAGGAAGGCATGCCTGAAACAGTTCATGCTTATTTTTCCCTTTTATAAATAGTTTTGAAAAGTGTAAACTACATTCTAAAATGGCATTTTTAATTTAATTTTAGAGAAGTTTGGTAAAAATTCTATGCAATAATAAGAGCAAATACTTATCTAGCATTTATTATGAGACAGTCACTGTTTTAAGTGCCTGTCAGGGATTAAATTGTTTAATCCTCATAATGATCCTATGAAATAAGTAGTATTGTTATCACCATTTGACAGATTAGGAGAAGTTAAGTAACTTCTTGTAGAAGGTGATTCTAGGGTTATAATACAGACAGTTTAATATGAACCTGTTCGCTAAACCTGCAAACAATTATTGATAAATGCACCATTATGTCAAAATCAAACCAATTTTTAGATCATGTGAAAGGACAGGTTAAGTTTGAAAATATTTGAACCAAATGCTGCTGATTGGGGCTGGGGTTCTCACATGCTTCTTCACTTCTTTCTTTGGTATTGGGATGTATTGGGATTTTGCCCTTATGCTATAGGTTATGCTGCCACCAGGTGGTGAAGGGTGCCTGGATTACCACCTGATCTGAATGCTAGATTTCCTGTAGTCCTCTAAATCAAGCATGTCAAACTCAAAGGCTAACATGGCAAAATAAACAAGGTTTAAGTTTATATGGGCTGCAAAAAACCAAAAACTTCAATTTTCATAGAAACATAGGTTTATTTCGATAGAGACATGCTGAATACAAAGGGCTAAGATAAATGAGTAATCTAAAATAATAAAACATTTTAATAAAATAATAGAACATTTTAATAAAAATTAATATTTTTTCTTGAACATTCACTTACCAGACACTGAATAACTGCACAAATTAATAAGTGTAACACAAATAACCCTATTTCTCTTGTTCTCTGAAAGCAAAATATTTCCTGTTGCGCACACCAAACAAGTTAGTACAAGACTAATGACGTGGCAATCGGCTGCTAAAATATTCACTGCTAGTATTAGTGGAGAGAAATGGTGTGCCTGTGAGTAAGATGCATAAGGGAAATGAATGAAACACGATTATAGTAATCAGTCATTAGCAAACATTATAATTCGTTATTAATAATTATGTATAATAGGATTTTATAAAAATTAAGTTATAAAATCTTTATTAAAATGTTTCTTACATACCATTATATTGGCTGGGCCACAGAAGTATTCCTTGTGGGCCGCAAGTTTGACATGCTTGCTCTAAAGAGAGTTAACGCTGCTTTTTATGTAATTACTAGAGGCCCCATGCACGAAATTTGTGCACTGGTAGGGTCCCCAGTGGCTGCCCCCTGGTCGAACTCCTGGAAGAAATCCCGGTCGAGGGGACAATTTGCATACTACACTTTTATTATATAGGATTTTTTTTTAAGTGAACAGACCTTTTCATTAAAAAAGCTAATCCCAATTATCAATTAGCTTTATTATTATTATATTTAAACTAGAGGCCCGGTGCACAAAAATTAGTACACTGGCAGGGGGGAGTTCCCTCAGCCCGGCCTGTGCCCTCTCGCAGTCCGGGACCCCTCAGGGGATGTCCACCTGCCACGGGGAGTGGGCCTAAGCCATTAGTCAGACATCCTTAGCGCTGCTGCGGAGGTGGGAGAGGCTCCCACCACTACTGCTGCACTGGCCAACTATGAGCTGGCTTCTGGCTGAGTGGCACTCCCCCTGTGGAAGCTCACTGACCACCAGGGGGCAGCTCCTGCTTTAAGCGTGTGCCCCCTGGTGGTCAGTGCAGGTCATAGTAACAAGTCATTCCCAGTTGTTCCACCATTAGGGTCAATTTGCATATTACCCTTTTATTATATAGGATTATTATTTAGGATACCTAAACTGAAATGAAACAAAGGTAACTTGTTTATCTTAATGTTCCTTAACTTTTAATAAATCATTGTTTAACTTGGTTTTGCTAAGATTTGAAGAAAATATTTCATAGCCTTAAACACCATGACTTATCTGAGCCTTTGCTGTCTTAACTGGAAAGTGAGGGAGTAAAGACTAGATCATCTAAGAGATCTTTTTCTACTTCTAAAAATCTTTTAAAGTGGTACAATTTATCCACAGTCAAAAGTGGTTGCTTCTTGGTCTGTGATGATTTCTCTGTTGAAAAATCTCTGCTGTTTATTCTTAATTCTTCCAAAGAAAGCTCTCTTTCTGTCATCAGTCAGTAACTACTGTGCAAAGTTTTAAAGAGTGTTTTAAAAGTTTAAAATTATATGCAAATTAAAAATAAGTATTCCAAAACCATTCTGCATAGGTTTAAATCCCATCCCTGCCACTTGCCAGCTGTGCAGCCTTAGGTAAATTTTTTAAACTTGGTGTGCTTTAGCTACTTCATCTGTAACATGGAGATGATAATAATACCTGTCTTGTTGTGAGAATTAAATAAGTAAATATGAAGTGCCTAGAATAGTGCTTGGTATCTAAGTGTTTTCCAGCATTTTAGTAATAATTGTTAATAATTGTGATTTATATTTTTACCATTTTTAATATTTTCTTTTGTTCCTAGGGTATTACATATGACCATGTAGAATTAAATGTATATTTGAATGGAAAAAACATGCATTGTCCAGCATCAGGTATACGAGGGACAGTGTATCCAGTTGTTTATGGTAAGCTAAAATATTTCTAAATATTATTAAATATATGTTAACTTTTGCTAAGGGCTTTTTATAGGAAATGTATTCAGTAGGATAAGGAAGGTTTTTATTCTCAATAAAATGTGTATTATAGTTTCTGTATAAATGTGTCCTGCAAGAATTGGGGTACTTAAGAGATAACCCTATACCACTTAATTACTTTAATTTTTATTATAGAAAATATTAAACATGTTTAGAAATAAAGAGAATAATATAATGAACCCTCATGTACCCACCACCTATCTTCAAACATTTATTGTAGCCAATTAGATTTCATCTAACCCCAATACTCCTATTGTTTTTCATCTCTCTCTTCATTATTTTGAGACAAATGCCAAAAAATAAGGTATCTCTCTTTAAAAAAAAAATAGCCAGAATGATTTTATCATTTTATTCTGCTTTATTTTTTATATTATCAACTTTAAGTCAACAGGTGCATGGTTTTAGTAGATCTAAAAATATTTTATCTTTTAACTACCTTATTTAAGTTCTTAGAATTGAACCATAATGAAAACTAATTATTAACTTTTTGCAGTAATTTCCTAAAAATTAGCAATGTTAGTGAGGACATATTGTTTGGGATGTCAGAAAAATAATAACAAATATAAATATTTAATATAAATATTTAATAATATAATAACTGTCAGAGTCTGTGCTTTACTTTTTAATTAAGGTTTTTTTAGTCTTCTTTTCTCTAATAAATTACTTTTCAGTGATTTTACCTTCTGTATCTTTGCATGTAAAAGTGTTTTTTTGTTTTGTTTTTTAAAATCTCACCTGAGGATATGTTTATTAATTTTAGAGAGAAGGGAGAGAGAGAAAAACATTGATGTGAGAAAAACATCTATTGGTTGTCTCCAGGGGTCCTGACTGGGAATTGATCCCACAAGCTTTTAGTGTATAGGTTGGCGTTCCAACCGAGCCACCCAGCCAGGGCAAAAGTGTACTTATAAACTCTATGTAGGTTAGTTTTCTTTCTATATTGGGTATACCTAAAAGCAATTCCTTTATTTACTTAAATAAATGGAAATGTAGTTTAATATTAAAAATCATTTAGCCTGAGAAATGAAATAAATATCAGTAGAATGACTGAATTATATAAACGAGTAGTAAATAAAATTATTACTGTAAATTGTATCTAATACAGCATTATTTTTTTAAAATAAATCTTTATTCAGATTATTACAATTATTTCTCCTTTTTCCCTCCATAGCTCCCCTCTGCCCAGTTCCCACCCCACCTTCTGCCCTTACCTCCCCCCCACTGTCCTCATCCATAGGTGTATGATTTTTGTCCAGTCTCTTCCCGCACCCCCCATACCCCTTTCCCCCTGAGAATTATCAGTCCACTCCCTTTCTATGCCCCTGATTCTATTATATTCACCAGATTATTCTGTTCCTCAGGTTTTTAATTCACTTGATTTTTAGGTTCACTTGTTGATAGATATGTATTTGTTGTTCATAATTTTTCTCTTTACTTTTTTCTTCTTCCTCTTCTTTAAGAATACCTTTCAGCATTTCATATAATACTGGTTTGGTGGTGATGAACTCCTTCAGCTTTTTCTTATCTGTGAAGCTCTTTATCTGCCCTTCAATTCTGAATGATAGCTTTGCTGGGTAGAGTAATCTTGGTTGTAGCTTCTTGCTATTCATCACATTGAAAATTTCTTGCCACTCCCATCTGGCCTGCATAGTTTCTGTTGAGAAATCAGCTGATATTCGTATGGGTGCTCCCTTGTAGGTAACTAACTGTTTTTCTCTTGCTGCTTTTAATATTCTCTCTTTGTCTTTTGCTCTTGGCATTTTAATTATGATGTGTCTTGGTGTGGTCCTCTTTGGATTCCTTTTGTTTGGGGTTCTGTGCGCTTCCTGGACTTGTAAGTCTATTTCTTTCACCAGGTTTGGGAAGTTTTCGGTCATTATTTCTTCAACAGCATTATTTTTAATATAATAAAATTGTAGGTAATAAATTATATATAGTAAGTTAGTTTTATAAATTGGAATTGATAAATCAGTGCAATTAAATCAAATATTTTAGTAGTCTGATACTATCACATATAAATGTAAAACTTAAGTTTCCTTACCCTTTGTCCTCCATCCCATTCCTAATTCTAGATCAATCCAGCCATTCATTTTGTCTGTTCTTACATTCAATCTATGGGGAGAGAAAAACTGTATAACATTGAAGAAAAGTGTCATTGCAAAGTTGACTTCCAGTGTAATCTAAGCTCTCAGTATTTTTGGCAGTTCCTTTACATCTCTAAACATCCCAGACCTTCACTATGCTTCTTGAATTTCCTACTCACTTCTCTGCAGATGACCTTACCCTCTACTTTACAAAGAAACAGGCTATCAAGATGACCTTCACTCCCTACCCTCCTGAAGCTTTTCTGGATCTACTCCAATCTTGCCTCCTTTCATCCCTTCTCAGAGGAAGTGGTGCCCTTCATGTTCGGAAAACTCATTCTGTAATCTAGACTTAAAACTCCCCAACTCTGGGACTTCACTTTTTCAGCTCTTCATCTGTATCTCATGTCATCAACCTCTCTCTTCAATGCCTATAAGCATTCTGAATCGTTGTAATCTGAAAAACTCTTTCTTAAACTCTACCCCCCACTAGCCCTATGTTTATCCTTCCCAACATGGCTGCATTTTTTATAGAATAGCCTATACCAGTGGTCGGCAAACTCATTAGTCAACAGAGCGGCAAACCGCGGCAGCTCACGAGCCGCAGTTTGCCGACCACTGGCCTATACTACTGTCTTTATTGTATCACTCATTTGTTCTTCAATCCAGTTTGGCTGCCTTTACTACCACTTCACTGAAACCATCCTTGTTAAAATCACTTATGACTTCAAGAATGTCAAATCCAGTACTTAACTTTTTTTCAGCATTTATTATGAAATATAAAATATTTAGTAATGTTCATTAAATATATCTGTGCAATTTGACAAGAGCTATAAAGTGATAATCCATGTCATTACCATAGTCAAGATAGCCAACATATTTATCACCCTTAAAAGTTTCCTCCTGCTCCCCTATAATCCTTCCTGCTCCTGCCCATCGCAGCCCCAACCAGGCAACCTCTGATCTGCTTTCTGTCACTATAGATTATCTTGCATTTTTAGAGTATTACTAGAGGCCTAGTGCATGAAATTCGTGCGGGGGGGGGGGGGGGGGGCGGGTAGGGTCCCTCAGCCTGACCTGCACCCTCTCCAATCCGGGAGCCCTCAGGGAATGTCTTACTGACAGCTTAGGCCGCTCCCCATGGTTCTCTGCTCTCTGCGGGGCCTGCCTGCTCCTGGGTCACCATGGCAATGGCCAAGCAGGCCCTGCTGGGTGCCCCAACCAGTCAACCGCTGATCTGCTTTCTGTCACTATAGATTATCTTGCATTTTTAGAGTATTATATAAACAGAATTATTCAGTTTGTATTTTTTTTTTGGTCTGGCTTCTTTCACTCATCATAATTATTTTAAGATTGATTTGTGTTATCTTACCTAATAATAGACAAACACGTAAATTGACCGTACCTCTGCTACACCCACAGCCAATCAGAGTGAGTATGCAAATTAACCCAACAAATATGGTGGGTTAATTTGCATATGCAGCCACGGGCGGGATGCCTGCTATGGAGTGGGGGGGCGGCAGAGGGAGCTAGAGGAGCGGTGCTCTGGACAGAAGTGAGGACTTGCCAGCTCCCAGGCAGGCCGGGAGCAGGGACGTGCCGGGAGCAGATACATGCCGGCTCCCAGGCAGCTGGGGAGCAGGGACGTGCTGGCTCCCGGGCGGCTAGGAGTGAAGCCAGGGGAAGGAAGGCCTATTCTTGCATGAATATTGTGCAACGGGCCTCTAGTAGTATTAATAATTCAGCTTTGTTTGTTCGTTTGTTCATTTATTTATTGCCAAATAGTATAGTTCATTATGTGGAAGTATCACAATTTGTGTTTCCTTTCATCTTTTAATGGATATTTAGGTTATTTGTAGTTTTTGGCTATTAAAAATAAAAGCTGTTACAGCCCTGGCCAGTGTGGTTGTGGGTTCGATTCTTGGTCAGAGCACACACCTAGGATGTGGGTTCGATCCCCAGTCAGATTATGTACTGGTGGCAGCCCATGGATGTCTCGCTCTCTCTCTCTCTCTCTCTCTCCCCCTCTTTCCCTCTTTCCTCTTTCCTCTCTCCCTCTCTCCCTCTCTTCTTCTCTCCTTCTCTCTTTCTCTTCCTCTCTCTGCCCCTTCTCTTTAAAATGAATGAGCATGTTCTCAGGTGAGGATTGAAAAAATAAAATAAAGCTGTTACAAATATTCATGTATAAGTCTTTATATGGCTATAGCATTCATTTATTTTGGGTAAATGTTGGTAAAAACATGTACATGCTAAATAAGACTAGTTAACAGTATTTTATCAGTGTCAGTTTTCTGGATTTAATATTGTACTGTAGTTGTGTAAGATGTTACCCCTGGGAACTTTATATTATTTTTGCAACTTCCTGTGAAGCTATAATTTTTTTCAAAATGAAACTTTAAAACAATGTTAATTGTAGAAAGTTTAGAAAATACAAGTTGGCAAATAAGGAAAAATTAAAATTTCCCCTAGTCTGCCCTGGCCAGTGTGGCTCAGTTGGTTGAGAGTCATCCTTTTCACCAAGAGGTTGCCAGTTCAATTTTCAGTCATGGCACGTGCCAAGGTTGCAGATTTGATCCCTGGTAGACAACCGATCAATGTTTCTCTCTCTCCTCCTTCTTTCCTCTCGTTCTAAAAAAACAAAAATCAATAAAAAATCTTGCCGAAACCGGTTTGGCTCAGTGGATAGAGCGTCGGCCTGCGGACTGAAAGGTCCCGGGTTCGATTCCGGTCAAAGGGCATGTACCTTGGTTGCGGGCACATCCTCAGTGGGAGGTGTGCAGGAGGCAGCTGATCGATGTTTCTCTCTCATCGATGTTTCTAGCTCTCTATCACTCTCCCTTCCTCTCTGTAAAAAATCAATAAAATATATTTAAAAAAAAATAAATAAAATAAAATAAAATATATTTTAAAAAAATCTTAAAAAAAAATTACCCATAGTCACACCCTTTAGAGATAATTATTAATAATATTTTGATGTATAGCCTTTCAGTGGTTTTTTGGGTTTTTTTTAAATATATTTTATTGATTTTTTACAGAGAGGAAGGGAGAGGGATAGAGAGTTAGAAACATCGATGAGAGAGAAACATCGATCAGCTGCCTCCTGCACACCTCCTACTGGGGATGTGCCCGCAACCACGGTACATGCCCTTGACCGGAATCGAACCCGGGACCCTTCAGTCCACAGGCCGACGCTCTATCCACTGAGCCAAACCGGTTTCGGCTCAGTGTTTTTGATAGATTTTGTTTTTTGTTGTGGCTATTTTTACCCAATAGGATCATGTTTTGTAACCTGGACAGTAGATATATTTATCCTTTTTGCCTATTGATATTATAGTTATTCTGGAAACAGTTTATTTTATAATTATGTATTCATACAAATTAAGGTGTTTGCTTCTAATTTATTTTGTCTTTTTCTATCTCTAGTTGATGACAGTGCAATTTTGGATTGCCAGTTCAGTGAATTTTATCATACTCCTCCACCTGGTTTTGAAAAAATACTATTTGAACAGCAGATCTTCTGATTGTATTTGTTTTTGAAACTTGTACTTCTGCACTGTTAAACGTGTTTACCATTTAATAAAGCTTTACCTGACCTATAGATGAAAATATATTATTAAAAATATGCTTGTTAATATTGTTTCAGGAACCAATGTATTCAATATATCACCCCAAAATTGTGATTTAAAGTACTTACGTTTTGTGTAATGAAATCAGCATTTTGGGTAGTTTATTTAATTCTTATTTAAGTAAATATAACTATGGTATGATTAACAGTATTAAGTTGATATATGTATATATATTTAAAAGGGAATCTGTCTTATATAAATTATTTGTTTTGATAGAGACGTAGAGTTGGGTGGGGTTTTGTCATTCTGAAGTTTAGATCTCTTTAACTATTTTAAGTTTGCAGTCCAATAATTTTGTGTCTCGTGTTCTTTTTTATAAAGTATAACAAAGTGACAGAGATTTATATTATTGGCAACTTCACTTTTAGCAATTTATTTACTGTGAGATGTATCATTTTCTTAAAATTTAAATTGCCTAGTTTGTTTGTATGTTTTTGCTTTTGATTTGCTTTGTGAAAGGAGATAAGTGTTCTAGTATTGAAGACCATTATGCTGTGTTACTTCAATTCCAGAGTAAGTAGTGGGGATTGGTGATATAGTACACACTGGCAGACACTTAGAATAGTGGGATGCTTTAAACTTAAATGTAAATGAGATTATTCTTTTAGGGACTTTTATTTAAATGTGTGTTTTTTTCTGTAAGGAACAATAAAATAATAGTAATTAATGAATATTCATTACTATATTAAATACATTTTCTTCTGTTCTGTTAATTATACAGTAAATTCACTTCACCCTTGATTATTTCAGAACTTTAGAGATAAATGAATCCTCTTCATGACCCAAAGCCTTTATGCAGTTTTCAGTAAGAATCTGTGAGTTTATACCCTACTAACCCGATCTAATCACTGTACATATCTTGGTACAGTCTCCTTTTCAAATGAACATGCCAAGGATGCATGCATTTCACTCCTTCGATAACAAGGGATCAGTATGTTGTACTAGAAAAAAATGGGCATTAGAATCCAAGATCTGAATTCTAGTTTTACCTCCTAATTCCATTATCTCCTCAAGTGAGTTTTTCAGTCTCTCTGAGCCCAGATACCCCATTTACAAAAGGGATAATCATATTTTTTTATAACATTTTGTAACTAGTTAAATAAGGTAATATATGTAAAACACCTTAATCATCATAGGCACTTAATGAATGTAACTTGCTTGTTGACTCTAACAGAGTGATTTTCATAGTGTGGTCCTCAGACCAGTAGCATCAGCATCACCTGGGAACTTGTTGGAAATGCACATTCTCAGGCCCCACTCACTGAATCTGAAACTACTGGGGATTGTGCCCAGGAATCTGTGTTTGAACAGCCCTTCAGGGGATTTTAATACACACTAAAGTTTGAGAACCACTGCTCAAGAGAGAATTCTTTGAGAATGATTATCTACTATAAATTTTCTAAGGATTTAAGACAAATTATTTTTGACCTGTAGACGAGAATACTGTACCGTATTTTTTTTTTCTTATTTGGTAGACAAACACATGATATTATGCTTTGAAAACATTGATTTACTTGATTAACATTTATTAACATAAATCCCAAATTTTACCTCTGAAGGTGGTTCATATTGAAAATACAATAATTAATAAATAATAATACAAGAATAAACTGTTTCATGTACTCACAGCAGTGAACCTACTTTTGCCCAACCCTGTATATAGAACTGAACTAACTATAATATTTATGCATTTTTGTCTGACTTTCTGTCTTAGTAATTTTAATTGAGAATATGCTTACTTAAGAAAGAAAACTAAAATGACTGTTTGCTGTCTTTATAATGTTATCTACCTCTTAGTTATTTTTTAAAGCATACCTTTTTTAATCATCATATTCTTTTCTCAAGACTATCTTTTCCGCCTATGATCATACAGAATAGGCACAGTACCAAAAATGATACATAAGTTATGTCAATGGAATAGTTTGAGGAAGTCTAGATGTGTTTTTAAACTGTAGGTATCTAGGAAAATTACCTCCCAAAACACTAACCTCAGTCTAAACTTGAGAAAAACATCATACACATTCCAGGGACATTTTACAAAATACTTGAACAGTATCTTCCCAAACTTTCAAGGTCACAAAAAACAAGAGACCTGGAGAGTATTATGCTAAGTGAAATAAGCCAGACAGAAAAAGACAAGTATCACATGATCTCACTTATATGTGGAATCTAATGAACAAAATCAACTGATGAACAAAATAGATCCAGAGATATGGAAGCATGCAACAGACTGATTCTTAGAGGAAGAATGTGTGGGGGAGGAGATTAACCAAAGAACTTGTATGCATATATGCCTATCCTATGGATACAGACAACAGGGTGGTGAAGGCCTGGAGGGGAGGGGGTTTGGAGCAGGGTGGAGGAGGTGAATGGGGGGGGAGGGTGGGGAGCGGGGACTGTAATACTTTCAACAATAAAAAATAAAAACCGCAAAGAAAAGTCAGAAAAACTGTCACTCCCAAGGGGGAGCCTAAGGGGACATGACAAGTAAATGTAATGTGGGATCCAGGAACAGGAAGAGGATATTAAGTAAAAACTAAGGAAATTTGAATAAACTATGGATTTTAGTTAATAATAATGTATCAATATTCATTTATTAATTGTAGCAAATGTACCACACTAATGTAAAATGTTAATAGCAGGAGAGAAGGAGAGGATATATGGGAACTCCATAATAATCTCAATTTTTCTGTAAATCTAAACTAAAAAAGTCTATTAAATTACATTGAACCAGGAGAAATTTAAAATGAAGCCAATAGAATATTAGTACATTTTATATGCATAGCTTAAATATTTAATAATAGCTAAATATAGATGTAGATAGGACATAAAGCATTCTTGTATTTTAACACACAAAGACCTGCATTTGTTTCTGGCTGAAGAGAACACTGCCCACTGTCTTGATTTTGTATATTGCAAAAATCCATTTATTCATACTAGTGCACTTACTCAGACTGCAGATAATTTACCCATGTTATTATTTAAGTGGCTTAAACATTGCAAAGGATTTGTAATGTTAAATATGTGAAATTTTTATAAATAATCAGTTTACATATTAAAAACTAGAGCCCTAACTGGTTTGGCTCAGTGGATAGAGCGTCTGCCTGTGGACTCAAGGGTCCCAGGTTCTATTCTGGTCAAGGGCATGTACTTTGGTTGCGGGCACATCACCAGTGGGGGTTGTGCAGGAGGCAGCTGATTGATATTTCTCTCTCATCGATGTTTCTAACTCTCTATGCCTCTCCCTTCCTCTCTGTAAAAAAAAAAAAAAATCAATAAAATATGTTAAAAAAAAAAACTAGAAAAAGAATTTGGCTTTTAACTGCCTTTGGCTTATCAGTTAAGATTATCTGAATATATTTTCAACTTGGATTCTGAACTCTTCTAAATTCATTTAAGAATAATATAAAATATAATTTGAATTAAGGCTTTTCTAAATCATTAACAAAAACACACATGCATGATATTGTTGCTCACATCTCTTTTTACTTTATGTTTACTTCTTTCAAGTCTAGATAAGGACAGTAAAAGCATAGCTAAAAATGTTAGTGAAATCTTTGACAAATCTTGACAAAACACATTAAATCAAAACTTATTTTAAATAATGCAAAACATAAGATATTATTATGAGAAGAAAAATCTGTAATCCAAACTGGAATTTGTGGTACATAGTCATAAATGGGATATCATCAATTACCTCTTATATCAATTTGCATTATTTATGCAACTGGCTGGGAACTACCTTTGGGAGCTAACTGGGCTGTTAATGTGAATGAATGGAAACAGAATAATAGAATCAGTTAACTATTGTTCTTCCATTTAATAGATATGAGACTCCCCTTAAACTTGCTCTTTTAAAATAACTGGGACCAAGTTATTTAAATAGATATAAACACAGTAATCTTAGGTGTCATTAGAAATACAAATAAAAACACACCAAGAATTCTATAAAAATTTAAAGGAAAAATTATTCCAGCATTAGCTGAAATGTATAGTCTGTAGTTATGTAGGAATCATTACAATGTAGTCATTCAACAGTTGAATCATCTATGTGTTTCAAAAATACTTAAATAAGATAGTCCCTGACCTCAAAGAACTCTGCTAATTATAACTTATTTGTAAGTATGGCTCTAGAATATCTAAGATATATTGATAAATGAAAAAAGAAAGTTGTTAAACATTTGTATATATAACTAGAGGCCCAGTGCATGAAATTCGTGCACTGGGGAGGTGGGGAGGGGTGGCCCTCATCCCAGCCTGCACCCTTTCGGCTTGCAGGTCCTTAGTGCCACCGAGGAGTCAGGAGAGGCTCCTGCCACCACCGCTGCATTTGCTAGCCATGAGCCCGGCTTCTGATTGAGCAGTGCTCCCCCTGTGGGAGCGCACTGACCACCAGGGGGAAGCTCTTGCATTGAGCATCTGCCCCCTGGTGGTCAGTGCACATCATAGCAACTGGTCACTCTCTTTGTTCCACTGTAAAAGTCACTTAGGCTTTTATTATATAGATATGATCCATTAAAAACAAAAACTAGAGACATATGTATAGGGGGGAAAAGTATGAAGTGATATACACCAAAATATATCTATCTTGGGAATAAGATTACAGTTTTATATTTATGTAATAAATTTCATATAATAAGTATATTGTTTGGAGAATAAAAAATAATTTAAAAAATAAGAGGAAAGACTAATTCTGGAGGAAGCCCTGTACACTAGAGAATGGTGAATCTTAAATTCATAGCTAAAATAATCTAAAAAGCTGCAATAGAATCACAATTGAATCACTTAATTACAGGATGCATGTGTTTCATGGTAATTTAATTTTAAAAATTCAGAAACTTTAGTTGATGCCATGCCAGTCACTAGTATACACCTGACTCTAACCCAGGGAAGTAATAGTGCTAGTAAGCCACATGAGGAGGCAAGTTCTAGTAGACACTTTAAAAAGGACACTGATAAACCAGCAAAGGCTACCAGGCTGTTGAGGGTCTGCTTAATCCATGAATGAATGATCCATAAGTGCCAGGGGTCTTATCCAGCATCTAGAAGGGTTCAGGAATCTGGAGAAGGGCTGCAATAAATTATTAAAGAGTCTAGAGATGAAACATAATTTTGGAAGGCATTTTGGGGAGCCACAGGAGACTTAGCTAAAGAAACCAAGTCCTCCTGAATCTCCGGACCCCTTGCTCTTTATTAACACAATTTGTCCTAAGGCAGGATAGATATACACATCAAAGGCCAAGGTTTAGTATACAGAGGCATTGTTGGATTGGGGGAGCTGCCTATGGCTGTTCAGGTGTTTGGCCAGCAGGAGGCAATAACATGTAGATTGAAATGCCCTCAGCTGTCTGGCAGCAAGCAATCATTTATGCATCCTTTTCAGGAATGGGGAAATGCCCTCAGCCATTCCAGATTATTCAGCCCTGCTGACATGCTGGAATTAGCTGCCAGCTTATCACCCTTTTTGATTTTATAAATTTAACAAGAATGTATGTTTTAAGATTTTTAAATTCAATGGAAAAGATAGGATGTCTTTTAAATTGTCCTTTTTATGTCCCTTTAAATTGCTGCCAGGCATCAAAGGAATCAGCCTGCAGTAATTTCCTTTCTGGGCCAACAGTTCTTTGAGTACCAATTTCAGTGTCCAACAGTTTTTTATGTGTACATGCCAGCAATGATATTTCAGTTATGGATGGTGGACAAACTGTGAGCAATGCAGGTCCGACCTTCTCTGGCTTGATCCTGGGCAACCTGCAGAGATACACAGCTGCTGACTGCTAGTATGGCAAGGCATCTTCACCATCCTCCATCTTTGGACTGTTTCTCCTCTTGTCTCATCAGCGTGTTGCTTGGGGCCACTGCTATCTGTGGCTGGATCAGTCCAGTTAGTTCCTTGCTCGAATCCATTGTTGCATGAATTCGCACAGGCTTGGAGGAGTTTTCTGGAAATATACAAACATATTCTCGACCAAAGGTTAATAAAGGAATCTTTTCCATAAACTGGACTTGGGATACTTTCATTTTTACCCAAACGATTTTCCTTTGGCTTATTTTGACACCATGTGTGTCTTTTATGGGTGTCTTGCTATCAGCATTACAAATGAAAGTTAATTTTCTTAAAGTAAAAATTTAAAGCAATTAAGGCTTTTTTATTTTCTTTTACAACAGAATTTTATTTTATTTTTTAAAATAAATCTTTATTCTTTATTGTTCAGATTATTACAGGTGTTCCTCTTCCCCCCCCCCCCCCATAGCTCCCCTCCACCTGATTCCCCACTCCACCCCATGCCCTTACCACCCCTTCCTGCCACTGTCTTCATCCATAGGTGTAAGATTTTTGTCCAGTCTCTTCCCACACCCCACACACCCCCTTCCCCCTGAGAATTGTCAGTCCACTCCCTTTCTATGTCCCTGATTCTATTATATTCACCAGTCCATTCTGTTCTTCAGATTTTTTATTCACTTGATTTTTAGATTCACTTGTTGGTAGGTATGTATTTGATGTCATTTTGTTGTTCATAATTTTTATCTTTACCTTTTTCTTCTTCTTCCTCTTCTTAAAGAATACCCTTCAGCCGAAACCGGTTTGGCTCAGTGGATAGAGCGTCAGCCTGTGGACTGAAAGGTCCCAGGTTCTATTCCGGTCAAGGGCACGTACCTTGGTTGCGGGCACATCCCCAGTAGGAGGTGTGCAGGAGGCAGCTGATCGATGTTTCTCTCTCATCAATGTTTCTAACTCTCTATCCCTCTCCTTTCCTCTCTGTAAAATATCAATAAAATAAAAAAAAAGAATACCCTTCAGCATTTCATGTAATCCTGGTTTGGTGGTGATGAACTCCTTTAGCTTTTTCTTGTCTGTGAAGCTCTTTATCTGACCTTCAACTCTGAATGATAGCTTTGCTGGGTAGAGTAATTTTGGTTGTAGGTTCTTGCTATTCATCACTTTGAATATTTCTTGCCACTCCCTTCTGGCCTGCATAGTTTCTGTTGAGAAATCAGCTGACAGTCGTATGGGTGCTCCCTTGTAGGTAACTAACTGTTTTTCTCTTGCTGCTTTTAATATTCTCTCTTTGTCTTTTGCTCTTGGCATTTTAATTATGATGTGTCTTGGTGTGGTCCTCTTTGGATTCCTCTTGTTTGGGGTTCTCTGCACTTCCTGGACTTGTAAGTCTATTTCTTTCACCAGGTAGGGGAAGTTTTCTGTCATTATTTCTTCAAACAGGTTTTCAATATCTTGCTCTCTCTCTTATGGCACCCTCATAATTCGGATGTTGGTACACTTGAAGTTGTCCCAGAGGCTCCTTACACTATCTTCATATTTTTTTATTCTTTTTTCTTTTTGCTTTTCCAGTTGGGTGTTTTTTGCTTCTTTGTATTTCAAATCTTTGACTTGATTCTTGAGATCCTCTAGTCTGCTATTGAATCTCTGTATATTATTCTTTATTTCAGTCAGTTATGCTTAAATTCTAATTGGTCCTTTTTCATATCCTTGAGGGTCTCACTAAATTTCTTGGAGGTTTCTAGAAGATTCTTGAGTAGCCTTATAACCGTGGTTTTGAACTCTATATCCAGTATTTTGCTTTCATCCATTTCTTTCATTTGTGACTTCTTTGTCTCCGCATTTTGGCTGCTTCCCTGTGTTTGTTTCTATGTACTGGGTAGCTGCTAAGTCTCCTTGAGTTGATAGAGTGGCCTTGTGTGGTAGGTATCCTATAGGGCCCAGTGGCTCAGCCTCCCCAGTCACCTGAGGTGGACACTCTTGGTGCACCCCTTTGTGGGCTGTGTGCACAGTCTTATTGTAGTTAACCCTTGATTGCTGTTGGTATCACTGGGAGGAATTGACCTCCAGGCCAATTGGCTATGATGACCAGCTGTGTCTACACTGAAATATCTGTTGTGCAGTATACACCCTTATGGGGCAGGACTTCCTTCAGTGGGGCTTTGGTGCTCACTGAGTCTGCCCCTTGAATGTGTCTCTTATGAATGTGAAGAGTTGTAATCCAGTATGGTCTCACACTGACCACTGGATACACTGACTCTTGGATCTCCAAGGAGGTGCAAGGTTAGCCACTATCTGGGGTCACCCAGCAGGAGCTATAGAGACATCTGCAGATTCCTCCTCTTTGTATGGGGTTTGGAAGTGCCCAGATGAGGCCCAGCTGTGAAGCAAGGTAGGCTGCTGCTGCTGGGCCTTGGGCCTTCTTTTGGAAGCTCTGGGGCTCTCTGACCCAGCTGCAGTTTGACAGGTTTTAGGCAAAAGGACAGGCCATTCATATGCAAAAGCTGATGCACACAGCTTGGGTGGGGTTGTAAATTGGGTGGGGCGGGGTCTCTGGGAATCACCAGGGTGGAGCAAACAGCAATGGCTGACAGTCAGCCCTGCACCAGAGAGGTCCCTGGGTCTCCGCGTCCCACCCCTCTGTGCAGGAGGAACAATGATCGCTGTGAGCACCTCAAGAGAAAGCCGCCCTTGTGTTCCTGTCCCGAAGCCAGACAGTCCAGTTTCTCCCCATATGTGCCTGGGTCCCCCAGAGTCTCACCCAGAACTGGAGTTCAGAGCAAGCGGGAGCTTGTATCTCCCTCCCGATTAAAAGAGCAGCACATCCAGGTGCCAGCACTTTCCACACTTCTGCACCTCTGACCAGTCTCAATGTGCTTTCTTCACCTCTCTAGTTGTGGAACTTCCACTCATCCAGCTTTCTCACAGTTTTGGGTGGTAGTTGTTGTGCCTTTTGACGTGGTTGTGAGATGCAGCAAGTATAGGTGTTTATATATGCTGCCATCTTGGTTCCCCTTGAAGAGTTTCTTTTAAAAATCTTTGTCTTTTTTTTTTTTTTTTTTTTTTACACCAAGCAACAATGTAACAAATGTAGTTGCTTTTTGAATGCTCACCAATACTGCCAGGCCATGTAGTCACATTAAACGACTCCCCTTATAGCCATGGTGACTGCTAGTAATGATCAGATTTAGTGCTTGAATAACAATTTTCAGTTAACCCTGTAAATATTAGCAGAAGAGATTTAAAATTTTTTTAAATTTCCTTTTTATTAAGCTTAGAATTTTATTTTTAAAGAGTATCCCCTTTGGCTCATTTGCATATACAGAGGGATTAGGGGAAGCCTTTAGTAACTTTCTTAGAAGACTTTACTAGGATTCAATTGGTTATAAAAATATTGGTTTCTTATATAACTGAAATTATATGAAACCTTGATTATATTTTTAAAAGCTAATTTATTTAAGTAATTAAAGTAGGCATCTTTATTTAAAAAGCAAAGCAAATAAATTTATATGTTTCGCCCATGAGGCACAGATGCCGCCCCACTCCCAGCCTATTTAAAATGCAGGCTGTTTGGGGCTTTTTGACTTTAAAATTTCATTTTAAAATTCTGCTGTTGAATTTTAAGAAATATTTTGTTACTTTATTTTGCCCTCCTTAGAGGCCAAAAACTTCATAACATTTAAAATATATGTATATAGCCCTAGCTGATTTGGCTCAGTGGATAGAGTGTCGGCCTATAGACCGAAGGGTCCCGGGTTTGACTCCAGCCAAGGGCACATGCCTGGGTTGCAGGCTTGATCCCCACTAGGGGGCATGCAGGGGCAGCCAATCAATGATTCCCTCTCATCACTGATGTTTCTGTCTCTCTTTCCCTCTCCCTTCCTCTCTGAAATCAATAAAAATATATTTTTAAAAAATTAAAAAATATATGTATATAAGTAAAATATAGTTATTAATTTTTATTTGACAAAGATTTCCACATGATTTCAAGTATATTAGATCGGCTTAACTCAAAAATATTTCTTTTAAGAAGAGAGAACAAATTTTTTTAGTCACTCTGGGCCCTTGGAGTTTTCCAAAAATCATTCCTCGGTTAAAATCTTGAAATTTAACTTGGAAAGACTATCAAATATATATATATGTATGATTTAAAGATTATATACTTTTTATAATTATTAAAAGATATCAATTAAATTTAAATTGTTTTTATATTAAAAATTTGGTTCAGATCACAGAATTAATCCTCTTTTTTAATTAGACTTAAGTTAAAATTTTACCACATGGCTATAATATATTTTGAATTATTAATTTTTCCAGAGAAAATACAAAAATTATTTTCTCAAAAATAATTTTTTTACTTAATGCATTTTGTTATCATGTTACAGAAAACTGGAGAAGAACCAAGCAATACTTAGAGTGATGGAGTTCCATTTATTACCCGCGGGTCCAGAGAAAATGTCTCTCAAATTCTGGGCCCCAACATGGAGGAATTCTCCCTATTTATATGTTTTTACCTTCTTTGTCTCCCAAATATGGGGTGTTTCTGGCCCCTTTTGCAAGTTCTTAAAGAGCCCCTATGTGCTGGAGCCTTGAGACCTCAACCAAAGGCCTGGCCTGTTGCCAGCACTGATATTTTTGTCCGTGGAAGGTTTAATGGCCTCTCTGAAGTGGGAGTAGTCTCATTTTCCTTATTATTTAAGCAAGCAAGCATTTACAGAAGCCAAATAGCAGGGTTAAAATTTCAAACAGCAGTTTGAATATTTTATATAAGATGGATGCTTCAATTACAAGTATATAATTTCTTAGATGGTAAGTTAAATACTTAGCATTTCTTAGATTAGTAACACCTTAATAATTTTAAGAATAAAATTTAAAAATACAAGACATTTAATTTATAGATCTAACTTGAGGCCCAGTGCACGAAATTCGTGCACAGGGGAGGGGGGGTGTCCCTCAGCCCAGCCTGCACCCTCTCCAATCTGGGACCCCTCGAGGGATGTCCGACTGCCCGTTTACCGGGATTGGGCCTAAACGGGCAGTCGGACATCCCTCTCACAATCCAGGACT
Organism: Plecotus auritus; assembly: GCF_963455305.1. Taxonomy (NCBI): domain Eukaryota; kingdom Metazoa; phylum Chordata; class Mammalia; order Chiroptera; family Vespertilionidae; genus Plecotus; species Plecotus auritus. The sequence continues at coordinate 93,976,309 of NC_137772.1, read as the reverse complement.
GCTGGCTCCCAACTGCTCGCCTGCCTGCCTTCCTGATTGCTCCTAACCGCTTCTGCCTTCCAGCCTGATCACCCCCTAACCACTCCCCTGCCAGCCTGTCTGCCCCTAACTGCTCCCCTGCCAGACTGATTGCCCCTAACTGCCCTCCCCTGCAGGCCTGGTCACCTCTAACTGCTCTCCCCCGCAGGCCTGGTCACTCCTAACTGCCCTCCCTTGCTGGCCATCTTGTGGTGTCCATCTTGTGTCCACATGGGGCCAGAATCTTTGACCACATGGGGGCAGCCATCTTGTGTGTTGGAGTGATGGTCAATCTGCATATTACTCTTTTATTAGATAGGATAGAGGCCTGGTGCATGGGTGGGGGCCAGCTGGTTTGCCCTGAAGGGTGTCCCAGATCAGGGTGGGGGTTCTCTTGGGGCGTGGGGTGGCCTGGGGGAGGGGCCTGTGGTGGTTTGCAGGCCGGCCATGCCCCCTGGCGCCCCAAGCGGAGGCCCTGGTATCTGGGATTTATCTTCTACAAATGAAGCTTTGTAGCCTGGAGCGGAGCCAAGCCTTCTGCTTGCTCCATGGCGGCAGCCATTTCTATTGGGGTTTATGTATCTTCTATAATTGAAACTTTGTAGCCTTAAGCAAGGCCTGGGCCGGCCAGGGTGTGCAGAAAGCTTGGCTTCCTCCATCGCTGCAGGCAACCCTAGCCTCCTGCTCTTTCCAGCTCCGTGGCTGCCGCCATTTCTGTTTGGGTTTATGTATCTTCTATCATTGAAACTTTGTAGCCTTGAGTGGAGGCCTAGGCCAGCAAGGGCAGGCGGAAAGCTTGGCTTCCTCCATCGCCGGGGAAATCCAAGCCTCCCTCCTGCTCTCTGTGGCCATAGCCATCTTGGTTGGGTTTATTTGCATATTCACTCCTGATTGGCTTGGGGGCGTGGCTTGTGGGTGTAGTGGAGTGATGGTTAATTTGCATATTACTCTTTTATTAGATAGGATTGTATCCTCTAGATTTTTCATGAGGCAAATTTTTTTTAAATTTCTTTATTGATTAAGGTGTTAAGATATGTGTCCTTATTCCCCCATTACCCTCCCATTCCCCCCACTCATGAGGCAAATTTAGATTAACATTTCAGTATTTTGTCATTTCAAAATACCTAGATTTTTAAATTTTTTATTGTTTATTTAATTTAGCAAACTCCCAAAGTTTTAAGCTGCCAGAGTTTGGTAGCAAGCCTGTAGCCATTCAAATGCAAATTGCTACATTATTTCCTGCCAGGTTGCTGCTGGCGGGAAATTTCAAAAGAGCCACATTTTTTTTCTGCTGGGGGAAGTTCAGAAGCAAACTTGTAACTATTCAAATGCAAAATAGTCACATTCTTTCCTTAGAGATTGCCATGGGAAGCCAACCTTTTTAATTAACAAAAGGCATAGCTAGTCTTTACCTGGGCTACTAGGACCTTTATTCATATATTATTATCTATGTTTCAACAATTTTGAGATTCTAGAGCCAATTATAACTATTCAAGGCATTTACTTTGGCAAGTTTTATAACAGAGATAATTTACTGACTTTTTTTTTTAGCAGTTTTAATGTTAACTTTTTAATGCTGTCCATTATTATTTAAATAAACTACTTTTTATTATGGAAATACCAATCTTGTTGGTAGAACCAGCCTGCATTTTTCTTTTTGGTTTATCTCCGCCATCTTTCTTTTGCAGGAAAAAACACTTTGGGTTTTTATTCTGTAGCTTACGCAAAGAAATTAAATTTAGCTCAAAACCATCTAATATCCGAAATTGGATGGTGTGCGCACATTTTTCAAGCTAACTTCTCTCCTTGCACATGCATAGAAATCCCAGACACATTTCTAAATTTTGTAAAACATTTCATGGCGATAAGGAGACTTTTCCTAGGATTTGGCCACATTTCTTTTACCAATTTAATTAAAGGCATGCTTAATAGACAACAATAAGCACATTAAACCAAATATAATGACAGATTCTGAATTTTTTCTATTTTGCTTCCCATAATAATGACTAGCTTTTAGAGTTATTCTTGCCAACATTTGCTTACCCCAACGTGTTCTTCAGTAATTTTTAAACAAAGCATTAAGGAATCTCCAGGGGAGAGAGCTGATAGCTCCGCCCTCTCCAGCTGCTTTTGAATCTCTCTGTACTAGAAGCGGATTCAGCAGTGGGGCTTTAGTTTTTATTACAGACTTTTGACCCAAATATGAATTAGGATTTTAATTTGAACAAGAAGCCACATTTTTAAATATGATAACAGCACTCCTTCTTGAGCCTGATTTTAAAAAGTACCTTTTAATATTTCAGTTTCTTTATAATTTTGCCTTTTAACCGAATTCTTCCCCATTATAATCTGACTTAAAACAAAAAGAAATTACTTGCTCACTTATGGATCCACGGGCTTCCGAAGCTGGCACAAGCTTTACGCACAGTTGATCTTACCACCCTTACCAGTGCTGTTTTCCACTCAGGCAAATTCTTCTCCAGAGGTCCCTGAGTTTGGGCGCCATTAATACTGGGAGTCTTATCCAGCATCTAGAAGGGTTCAGGAATCTGGAGAAGGGCTGCAGTAAATTATTAAAGAGTCTAGAGATGAAACATAATTTTGGAAGGCATTTTGGGGAGCCACAGGAGACTTAGCTAAAGAACCAAGTCCTCCTGAATCTCCGGACCCCTTGCTCTTTATTAACACAATTTTTCCTAAGGCAGGATAGATATACACATCAAAGGCCAAGGTTTAGTATACAGAGGCATTGTTGGATCAGGGGAACTGCCTATGGCTGTTCAGGTGTTTGGCCAGCAGGAGGCAATAACATGTAGATTGAAATGCCCTCAGCTGTCTGGCAGCAAGCAATCATTTATACATCCTTTTCAGGATTGGGGAAATGCCCTCAGCCATTCCAGATTATTCAGCCCTGCTGACATGCTGGAATTGGCTTCCAGCATATAAGGACACTGGGATTGTTAGAAGAAAATATTCAATCCACTGAGATATTAAAGCCAAAATGATTTGTGAAATGTTAATCATTATAAGAAAGAGACTAGTAATAAAAAACACCCAAATCTATAGATTCATGTGTGATTCTCACAAATGTCTTTCAGAAAAGACAATCGTCGATGTGTTTCAGATATCTGATTGTTCATCACTTGAAAATTCTCTGTTGCTCTGGAGGCAGGATTATGAGAAGGTACAGGGAAGCAGATTTCAGTTTAAGATGGGAAGAAACTTTCCTGTTACTAGTTCACTGATAAAAATGCTGCCTTACAGAGAAATGAACTTCTGGTCCCTGGAATTGTTCTAACAGGGGTTTTAAAATATATGTTTTATTATTATTCAGGTATGGTGAGCCAACATATCAGGAGACAACTGCCACTGGAAAAGATCAGAGTTCATAGGAGGAGAGGGCATCTCATGTCACACAGGAATACACTGACAAGCATTGGGGTCGGTCAGGAGCCAAAAGGAGCATGGGCATGCGCCTTTATTGTAGTTTCCACATGCAAGGCATGGTAAGCATACTTGGGATTGGCTAGTTTGAATAATTTTAGCGGACTCTGAAGTATAGGGGCTGTCCCCAATTGTTTGGTACTTTGCACCAGGGTGATTAGGACAGAGGAATATTGATTGACCTGGAGTGTGAGAGCCTGAGAGATGTGGTTGGGGCTCTGAATTGGTTGGTTTGCAAATAAAAGGCAGACTCCTGAAACAAGTGGTTTGCTGTCTCTAGGAATTAGGTAACTCTACATGGGGCAGCCCCTCCTCTATTGGTAAGGCCCCAGATGCCAGAGCATCATGAATACAGAAACTAAGAAAATATAATTGATACACAGGCTAGATGACTATCCTAGAGATCTTGTAAATATGGTTCATGCTTGGATAGAGGCTAACCTAGATGCTTTCTAAAACTCCGTGATTCTGATTCATTCAGACTGTCATCAAGTCTCTAAACAACTTAAATTGAAAACAAGGAAATGGAGGATTCAAGATCTCCAGGGATCTAGACTAGTATTTGCCATATTAAAATTGGTGTTAATTCTGGAAAGGGGAGGTTACATTCAAGTAAAGTAAAAATATAGTGCTAGCTCAACAGGGTAAACTGGAGTTCTCACACAGTGTTGTGAGTAGACAGAAGTGACTTATAGGTGATGAACAAGAAACTGTGAGGTTTGGGTGCCAGGATTCTTGTTCCAGCATTAGGAAGGGTTCAGCAATCTGGAGAAAGGCTGTATGTAACTTAAGTAAGAATCCAGAGACGAAAGATAATTTTGAAAGGCATTGGGGGTCAGAGGAGCCTCGCTAAAGGAGCTAAGTTCTCCTTGTCTCAGGAACCCTTGCTTTTTATTAACACAAATTGTCCTAAGGCAAGGTGGAGATATACACTTCAAAGGGTAGGGTTTTGTACAGAAGCATTGCCAGATTGGGGAATAGCCTACAGCTGTTCAGGTGTTTGGCCAACAGGAGGCAATAACATGTAGATTAAGATGCCCTGAGCTGTCTCACAGCAAATAATCAATTTAATGCATCCTTTTCAGGTTTGGGGAAATGCTTTTAACCATTCCAGCAGGTGTTAACATATGTGACTCAGCCCTGGTTGAGTCCCCAAGTTCCATCAACCTTTCGATGAAACTTGCAATTATGACATGCTGGAACTGGCTTCTGGCATTTGGGGATAAAGTCAAAACTATTAATATGATGGACTTCTAGGTATTATTTAAACTCAGAAAGAGATCTCTGTAGGTACCAGTCCAGTGTGTGGTCACAGTCAAATGTATAACCCTTTTGGAAGGGTTTTGAACTTAGGAAGAGTTTTGAAAATTAAGCAGAGAATCTCATCAACCATTATAAGAAACAAGACACAAAACTTGTCTCTCTTCATCTATGTATGGTTTGTTTATTGCATTTCAAGTGAAAAGGTGAGTTGAAGAAAGCCCAAAGAAGAATAGCAAAGTGATCAAGAAAAGGCAGGCCACTAGACATGTGGGCCTAAACCAGGGGTGGGCAAACTTTTTGACTCGAGGACCACAATGGGTTCTTAAACTGGACCGGAGGGTCGGAACAAAAGCATAGATGGAGTGTTTGTGTGAACTAATATAAATTCAAAGTAAAGGAGCGGAGGGGAGAGCAAGAGAACCAGATAGAACAGCCGGATCCGGCCCACGGGCCGTAGTTTGCCCACAGCTGGCCTAAACCAACAGTAGGACATCCCCCAAGGGGTTCCGGATTAGAGAGGGTGCAGGCTGGGCTGAGGGGACCCCCCCACCCATGCATGAATTTCATGCACCGGGCCTCTAGTATACTTATAAATGAGATTGGACTATGTATCAAGCCTCAGAAAATTCATGATACTTTAATGAAGTTTACTACAATATTTCTTCTGTAGTTAGTATTCCTGAATTATTCTCTAGACCAGGCGTCCTCAAACTATGGCCCGAGGGCCACATGCGGCCCACCGAGGACATTTATCCAGCCCGCCGGGTGCCGCTGCCTGTCCTACTTAGCAGCTGACTCGTCCCAGGCCCACAGTGCGCACACAGGAATTTGTTCATAGTTTTTTTTTTAAACTATAGTCTGGCCCTCCAACGGTCTGAGGGACAGTGAACTGGCCCCCTGTTTAAAAAGTTTGAGGACCCCTGCTCTAGACTCTTTTCCAACAAACTTATCTTTTTAAAAGGCTCATTATTTTCTGGATTTTACAAATTTAGACTATGAAGATTCAAATTCTGAAGCTCCTTTATTTTTACACTTTAAAGCAAATAATATAAATTAAATTATAGGAAAAAAATGTTTAAACTCATCACAAGAACAATTTTACAACATTTTTGTCTTTAAAATTTGACTCCCAGGAAAATGGGCTGTGAGGACCAGCTGTAACTAGAGTGGATAAGCTGCTGTGCTTATCCACTCTAGGAGCTGACCCTAGGAGCTGACCCTTGCTTCAATGGGGCTTTGGTGCTCAATTAGTTGGTCCCATGAGTGTGTTGCTCATGGAGGGGGTAGGGTTGTAATCCAGCATGGTCCAAAGCTGTCTACCTGGTGCACTTGCCCTGGGGCCTCCCAGGAGGTGCAAAGTCAGCCGCCACCTGTGTTCTGCCTTGGGCCACCTGACACAACCTACAAAGCAATCTGAAGATGGCTTTTACTTGTGTTAAGAGGCCAACCTGTGAACCAAGGTGGGCTGTCACTAGTGCCAGGCCTGTGGCCACTTATGGTATGCAGAGGTCAGCTGCCCACAGGGATGCACCATGTGCCACTGCCCACAGGGTGCTGTTGACCCCTGCATAATGTAGGAGCCCAACCTGACAGCAACCCTTGCTGCAGGAGCCTAGTGAGAGAAGCACATTGGATCCTACCCCTCCTTCCTCCAGTGTCCCTATAGTATTCTCTACTAACAACACTCAGCACCATATCATCAGGCAAAGGATAAATATTTACATGACCCAGCTCCATTATCTCACAGCAGGCAATGAAATGTGAATTTAGATCTGAGAGGCAATAAATTGATAACTGACACAGCCTACCCCTTTAGCTACCCAACTTCCATATATATCCTTTTATACACATTGCAACTTCTGTAAAATAGCAAAACAACTTTATATTTCTACTTAACAATGCACAGGGCATCCTTATATGAGTAAAGAAGTTTTCACTCTTTCCCCAAAATGAAGAGAGTTAAGGTCCAAGTAGTCACTATATCCATCACTGGTTATATTAATTAATCTTCAAATTTATCACAATTCTGTTTACTATTCTACTATCCTAAGTACTAAGTTATAAAGTTAACCTCCAACAACTTATATATAAAATAAAAAATGGAACAAGGAAAGAGATGAACAAAAGGTTTGGCATCTATATACTGTATATAAAAGCCAAGCAACCAGAAAGGCAGAATGACTGGAACAACCAGAACAACCAGTCGCTATGACATGCACTGAGGCAGCCAACCGGACTGATAGAGGCCAGATCGGCACCCTCAACCTCCCACAGGCCCTCCCACCAGCTGGCCCCACCCCCGATCAGCCCCCGAATCGGGGGCGGGGCCAGCCAGCCAACCTTCTTCGGCCCCTCCCCTTGGCCAGCCCCGCCCCTGATTGTCCCCCCCACCCCAATCCAGGGCAGAGCCGGCCCCCCAACCTCCCACTGGCCCAGCCCCAATTGGCCCCCATCAGGGAGGGAAGCCGGACCCCACCCGTGCACGAATTTGTGCACCGGGCTTCTAGTATACATATAACAAGCAAAGAGAAAATATGCCAAACTATACAGGCCTCATTTCTTCAATTGGCCATAAGGCCATAATTGACATGTATAACTTTTTTCTTTAACTGCCCATTCTATATTTTCCTCAACCAGAGCCTTAGCTGATGGGGTTCTTTCCCTGATGGAATAATCCAAACCTTCATTCCCAATAGGACTGCTACGCAATTACCTTGCTTTTTGTGTGTGTGTGTCTCCATTAGCCCTTAATGTTGGGCATGGAAATACTAAAGCTATCCCAGAAACCCCCCTGGATTCCATACATAATCCTGTTTGCCCCCATTGTGTAGCAGCAACTCAGTTACCCCTTGGTAACTAAGATCAGTACTCCAGCCAACAGAGTGACCCTTTTTCTGCCTATTGTTTCAGTAGCATAAGGATCCCCAAATGGCCAGGTGAAAGTCTCATCTTCTGGTTTAATTGAACCATTGTTATTTCCCCTCTCAGGGGACTAATACTTCCAAACCAGCAGAGTTAAAGGTTATCAGGATGAGAAGCAAAAGTTTACTCTGTCAGCGGTTTGCCACTCTGTTGACTAATGAGTTTGCCGACCACTGCTCTAAGTGAATTCTTAAATATAATATAAGAAGAGCCACTTGATCTGGACTCATGTTTTGATTATGTGGGAAACAGCAAGGTGCTTTCTCAAAGGGGCCTAGCCTCCTCTTTAATCAAGAAGCTTATTAAAGTAACGGAAGTAACTTACATCTAGAAGCTGGATCAGTGGCCATGACTGTCCACTGTGGTGCCTTAACTCGGGTTTTAGGCTTCCAGACCTAGAGATTTTTTTCCTCTTTTATGGATCAAGCAATACTCTACTGGACTGCTTATCTATTTCACTTCTATGAACACCATGGTATGTTCATCACCATCAGAGAGCTTTATAGGCCAAGGCATTCTAATTACCCTTCATCGTAGACATATCCACTTTGTCTTTGGTGATTAAATGCTGCCACTTCCTTGCCACTTATAGATCCCATCGTTCCCCTTGGGATTGGGGAGACCATGTCAATGGAGGTATCTTCCATCCGACCTGCTAAAGAGAGGACCACAGAGCTCTCCTCTGGGAAAGCTTGCAGGGCGCCTCTCATTAACGTATTCCTCGGTGCCTTAGTGAGGGAGATGTGTTCTGCGCCTTGTCCTGGAGCATAGTTGAGGGGCAGGATGGAACAATGACGATGAGAACAGTAAAGAACTGTTTTGTACTATCTCCTAGACTCTGTTCTCTATTGACTAATTTTTTACTGGTAAAATGGACTGTTTAAATATTTTAGATCATGACAGAAAGTATAGAAAGATATTAGTGTATTTTATGAATCAAAACCTCAGGATGGCAGAAACCAGGGACGTCTCTGCTTTTTTCAGTTTTATTCACTTGTGTCTTTTCTTTTTAGGATTCTGCTATTATTATGACAAATTTCACATCTTTAGTCTTGGGTCTCTCTGTTCAAATTTTAGAAAACAATGCTGATTTCTTTTTCTCCTATTTTATCAATATTCTTGGAGCCTCTATTGATTAAAGCCAAATTCAGTAACAAGGCAAACTTTTAACTGGTCTGGTTAACAAGTATTTTAAAGAGCAAAAACCTTCCACATCAATTTATACAGGTGTATCCAACATCATGCTTTTAAACTGGAAAGAGTGCTTGGGGAATTGCATAACAGTATGTATAAACCTGAACTGGCTGTACTCACAAGGAAAAATATGTGATTTATCTAAGCATAGTAAATACTTCAAAGTTTAGTTTCCAGAGTAGGAATGTCTCGTGTAAACAGTAGCAGTGACTATCCCTATAGGAACTTTTCTAAGCCTGAGAAGAAATCAAATTTTTCTAATTTTTTTTTGTTTAGTAATATCTTTGCCCTCTTATTTGCAGGATAGAAGAGGGAAGAAATGTGTAAAGCATACCTTCTCTTTTTTCATATCCTTTTCCTTACCACGAGGGGGAAAGTACTGTGCATAGCACTGAAATTCAAAACCAATGCTATATCATTGAAGCTGTCAAGTTTTGCAAAGTCACACTATGACCAGTCAGTGCTTCTAGATTGGCAAACCTCTCTAGGTGCAGGTGTCCCTGAAGCTTCCCAGTCCCCTGTGTCAGTACTGCTACTGAATAACACACTAGCCAGGCCTTTAAAGAAAATTTTAAACTGCATTCATATCTATACTAATAAAAGGGTAATATGCTAATTAGACCAGGTTGACTATCCATCTTCCAGATGTCCGACTTCCTTCTGAACAAAGCCATGGTAGTGGGGGCTGAGGCAGAGAGGGCAGTTGGGGGCCAGATCAGGCTGGCAGGGGAGGGCCATTGGGGGTGAGATCAGGCCGACAGGGGAGGGGAGTTGGGGGTGAGATCAGGCCTGCAGGGGAGGGCAGTTAGGGGCGATTAGGCAGGCAGAGGCAGTTAGGGGCAAGATCAGGCTGGCAGGGGAGGGCCATTGGGGGCGAGATCCAGCCAGCAGGGGAGGGCAGTTGGGGGCAACCAGGGTGGCAGGAGAAGGCAGTTGGGGGCGAGATCAGGCCGGCAGGGGAGGGCAGTTAGGGGTGATCAGGCAGGCAGAGGCAGTTGGGGGCGAGATCAGGCCGGCAGGGGAGGGCAGTTAGGGGAGATCAGGCAGGCAGGCAGAGGCAGTTAGAGGTGATCAGGCAGGCAGGCAGGTGAGCAGTTAGGAGCCAGCGGTTCCAGATTACGAGAGGGATGTCCGACTGCCGGTTTAGGGATCGGGCCTAAACCAGCAGTTGGACATCCCCTAAGGGGTCCCCGATTGAAAAGGTGCAGGCTGGGCTGCGGGAACCCCCTACTCCCTCCCCGTGCACAAATTTTGTACACTGGGCCACTAGGTGTCAAATAAAACAGGTTTGTTGTTCTTTGTTAACCCTGTTTCACTTTTGCCTACAGAATGCAGACAACTTGAGGTGCCTAAAAATATATTATTTTTAGAGCTGAAAAGCAGCTCCATCATTTCAAAAATAGATAATAGGGATGTGTGCAAAGAAGAGCACAGCCAAAACTTTATATTCTGACCTATGGGCAGGAAAGATTCGATTTTCCTGTTCTCTTCCACCTGTGTTCTGTTTTTCATCCCTGCTGAAATCCCTGATTGATGCTTATTTTCTCAGGGTTATGGTTTCATGTTTTCCTGCCAAAGTTACATCTCCAGCAACTTCCACCCACCCTTCTTTTTATAGGAACTGATTTTTTTTTTCTTTTTTCCATCCACTGAACTAATTGCATTTGAACTCAATGAATATTCAGTCTCTGGATTCCTTTATTTTAACCAATTGAGCTTTCTAATTAAATTTGCACACTAACTCTTGAACAAGCCAGATCTGCATGTTTGATTTAGATTGGTTAACCACAATGCTAATCATAGAGTTAGTTGGAAAAAATGGCTCTGTCTTCCAGATGCTTGCAAAACTAGAAGTGAGCTAGACACCAGTTTGTAAAATAATTACCCAATCTGGACAAACCTAACTATTTTGGGGAGTGGGTAACCCCAGGTACAGAGGAATGTATTAGGATTAATCATAATCCTGTTTATGATATACTTTCCTCAATTTCCTTGCACCCTCTTCCAGTAGATATGATAATGTTGATGTAAATATAGATATAGATATTGATAAGTACTCATGAACTCACCATTTAAGCTAAAACTAAGACCTTGACAATAACCTACATCTAACCATCCTATCCCTCTGCCTTTCCCACTCAAGAAAACCATCATGTTGAATTCTATATTAACCATTTCCCTAGCTTCCTTTTTAGGTAGTTTAGTTGCATCTGCCTATATTCATAAGAGAAAATATTTTTATCTACTTGGTTTTAGCTTTATTTAAAAGGGTATCATACCATATATAGCACTTTGTAATTTTTTCTCTTAATATTATATTGCTAAGAATCACCCATATTTTTGTGTGTTGCTATAGTTCATTCACTTTGATTGATGAATAATATTTCATTGTGTAGACTTACTACAATTTACTTATTCTATCTTCAATAGCTAAACTTTTAGGTTTTTTGCGGAGTTTTGCTCTTGTGAACAAAAGTACTATATGGTTACTTTCTGCACACATGAAAACATTTCTGTTGGGCCTACACCTAGGAGTAGAATTGTGGGGTCATTAGGTATGTGAATTAGATTCGCAGGGCTGCTATAACAAATTATCACACACTGGGATGCTCAAAGCAACAGAAATTTATTCTATCAGAATTCTGCAGGATAGAAATCCAAAATTAAGGTATCATTAGGATTGGTTCCCACTGGAAGCTCTGAGGAAAAATTTGTTCCATATCTCTCTCTTAGCTTCTGAGGATTACTGGCCATCCTTGACATTTCTTGATTTGTAGACTCATTACCCCAACCTTGGCCATCTTCACATGGCCTTCTTCCCTGTGTATTTCTGTCTCTATCTCTTCTCTTCAGTCATTGGCTTTTACTCCAGTATGATGTCATATTACTTAGCTAATTATATCTGCAAAGTCCAAATAAGGTTCCAGGAGTTAGGACTTCAATATATCCTTTGGGGGGACACAATTCAACCATATCAATATATAAATGTCCACATTTCAGAAAAAAATGCCAAATTATTTTCTGAAGTAGTTACAAAAATTTATACTCCCACCAGCATTGAATAAGACTCAGTATTATCATGCCCTGACCGGTTTGGCTCAGTGGATAGAGCGTCGGCCTGCGGACTGAAGGGTCCCGGGTTCGATTCCGGTCAAGGGCATGTACCTTGGTTGCGGGCACATCCCCAGTAGGAGGTGTGCAGGAGGCAGCTGATGGATGTTTCTCTCTCATCGATGTTTCTAACTCTCTATCCCTCTCCCTTCCTCTCTGTAAAAAATCAATAAAATATATTTTAAAAAAAAGACTCAGTATTATCAGACTATTTGAATTTTTATCAACGGAATGAATATGAAATTGCATGTCATTGCAGTCTGGATTTATAGTTCCCAATGGATAATTATGTTCCACAGCTCTTCGTGTGTTTATTGGCCATGTGTTCCCTCTTCTGTGAAAACATAGTTCTTTTTTTTAATATTGAGCTGCTTATGCTTTTTTCTGTTACTGATCTGTAGGAGTTCTTCATAGATTGATACAAATCTTTTACCTGATTTATGCATTTTGAATATCTCTTATATATAACTTTTCACTTTCTCTAAGGTAACCTTGATAAACAAAAGTTCTTAATTTTATATAATAATATTTATCAATCTTTTCTTTCACAGTCAACATTTTTGTGTCTTCTTTAAAATATATTTCCCTACCACAAGTTCTAAATAATGTCTACCTCTATTTTCTACAATGAATTTTAAGTATATTTGGGGATGGGGTGGTATCTGCTCAACCTATTAACAACCAAGAGAGGAATGTTGAAATTTCCCATTAAGATGGTGGATTTATCCATTTCTGTCTGGCATTTCATCATATTTTCTTCATAAATTTTGAATTATTTTGTTTATTAACTGCATATTGTGTACTTCTTGCTTTTTGTCAATTTTATCTAATATTACTGTAAATAAACAGCTTTATTTTGATTAGTATTTTACTAATTTATCTGGTTCCATTCATTATACAACCTTTGTATTTCCTTATGCTTTAAGTTTGTCTCTTGTCAATAGCACATTTTTAAAAAGTCCAATTAATCAATCTTTGTCTTTAATTGATGGATTTAGTTTGTGTATATTTATTGTAATTATTTATAGATTTGGACCTCTTTCTGTGATCTTAATTTCAGTCTGACCCACATTTCTATATTTATTGTTAAACTTTTCTTTAAATTAATTGCTGTAACTTCACCCAAAGAAGAAGAAAGCTTTCTTATATACTCATATTTCTTAATCTCTACTCCCCAAATTCATATCATGCAACTTATTATGGATATGTATCTTTTTTTTTAAGTCATAGCTATTCTTTTAAGTCAAACAAATTTACCAAAGCACTTGATCCTCTTTACTTCACATATCTCTTATGACTTCTACTAGTTTTCTCACCCCTTATTTAAGCCCTTTGTCCTAAAGAGTTTCAGTGTAGTCTTTGTATGAAAAATTTTCTAAGGACTTCTAATGTATGAGAATAATTTTTATCATGTCTTTGCTTTTGAATGGCAGTCTAGATATGGGATAGAAGCTGGTTCTAGGTTCTTTTCTTTTAGTACTTTGAAAATACCACTTTACTATTTTTTTAAATCAATTGTTGCTACCGTATTTAGAAATCTGATGTCAATATGACTTCTGTGCTGGTTTTGTGATCTTTTTTTTTTTACAGTCGTTTAGAATTTTCTCTGCTTCTTTGAAATTCTTAATTTTACTATAAAATGTCCTGGTGTGGATTTTTTTTTAACTTGTCTTTCTTCTACAACCCTTTTAAACTTCCATCTTTTTATAATTATAGAAAATTATTTCAATATTTCTTCAAACATTTCTTTCTCTTCATTTTTACCCCTCTCTTTCTAGGATTCTTATTATACACACAGTAGTTCTACTTCTACCTTCCAAATGCCTACCTTTTACTTTATATTTTATATGTCTTTGTCCTTTCCTTCTTCATTCTGAAAGATTTCCTCCACCTGGTCTTTCAAGTTGCTAATTTGTTCTGCAGCTCTATTCATTCTGTTATTTATCCATCTGAGGTGTTCACTTCAACTATTAAATTTTCCATTCCTAACCTTTTAAAATTTTGTTTTCTTATTCTTATATATATTGCTGTTATATATTTATCTTTTTGTATGTATATTAGGCCAATATTAAATTATTGAGTTGTTTTCATATGTGTACTTGGATTCTATAATCTAATATGTTGTTTTTTTTTATGTCAAATAGTTGTGCTTCTCAAATCTCTTACTGAACATGTGAATTCATGTTTCCCCTGAGATAAAGACTCTTCCATCTAGTAATGCATATATGGGAAGTCCTAATTAGCTCATTTCCAGTCAGCCCCAATTAACCCAGAAGGTGGGGATGGATTAACCACAAGTGAGGAAAGAAACCAGGACACGGGAAAACCAGTCACTCAGTTCCCACTTCACAAAACAATGAAGTCAGTACTTTACTCTTTTTCTTCCAGGGATGTTCAGCATTAGGAGGAGACCTTCTTGGACTATAATTTGCCAGTCCTAGAAGTGTAGAAGGGAAGGGGACGCAGTAACCCAAGGTTAGTTAGTCCTTACCTCGAGCACAACTATTAAACCTAAAGTTGTGAATCTGATTTGATGCCTTTGTTTGGTATCACTGGCAGGCAAATCCCATCACTGGGCACTATTTGTGCTAACATTCTCTTCAATGAGTACCAGGAATCTCCTTCATCCAGAAATATCTCTGTTTCAAGAATTTCCCAATTCCTTTCCCACCCCTTTGCATTTCTTTCTCTGTGATTCTTTTGCCTTCTTCAAACATTTATTAAGAAACTGTGCTAACCATTTACCATAGCTAATATTTGGAAACAGCCTAAGTGCCCATCAGCAGATGAGTGGATTAAAAACCTGTGGTACATCTACAAAATGGAATACTACGCTGCTATAAAAAAGAAGGAATTCTTACCATTTGTAACAGCAAGAATGGAACTGGAGAGCATTATGCTAAGCGAAATAAGCCAACCAGAGAAAGATAAATATCACATGATCTCACTCATTTGTGGAATATAATGAACAACATAAACTGAAGAACAAAAACAGATCCAGAGACAGAGAAGCATCAATCAGACTGTCAAACCTCAGAGGGAAAGTAGGGGAGCGTGGAGGTAAGGGGGAGAGATCAACCAAAGGACTTGTATGCATGCATATAAGCATAACCAATGGACACAGACAACAGGGGGGTAAGGGAATGAGTGGGAGTTGTTGGGCAATGGGGGGATAGGGACACATATGTAATACCTTAATCAATAAAGAAAAAACACAATAAAGATTTTTTTAAAAAGAAAGAAAGATACTTCCAAGAGAATAAACCCAAATGTGCAAATGCTAAAAAGAAAAGAAAAGAAAAGAAACTGTGCTAAGTCCTAATTCTACAGGTGTGAGAAGCAAATGTGCTTAAATAATGTTAAAAGGTAGAGCAGAAATGTGGCCTCCTTCCCCTGGAGAGAGTACAGTCTTCCTCTGGGGTGGAGCTCAGAAATGGTGATAAATAGACCCTCTAAGACAGTGATTCTAACTTGACTGCTCTTAGAACCACCTAAGGAGCTTTTAAAAATCCTAATGTCTTGATACACACTGTATCAATTAAATCATAATCTGTGGGAGTGGAATGCAGGCCTAAATATTTTTTAATATATTTTATTGATTTTTTTTTTTTTTTACAGAGAGGAAGGGAGAGGATAGAGAGTTAGAAACATCGATGAGAGAGAAACATCGATCAGCTGCCTCCTGCACACCTCCTACTGGGGATGTGCCCATAACCAAGGTACATGCCCTTGACCGGAATCGAACCTGCGACCTTTCAGTCTGCAGGCCGACGCTCTGTCCACTGAGCCAAACCAGTTAGGGCGAGGCCTAAATATTTTTAAAATATTCTTCAAGTTAATCCAATGTACACCAAGTTTGAGAACCTCTACTTGAAAAGGCAGGCAAATACCAGGCTTAGTATCAGGAGTTCTGGGTTGTTATGTGTTGAATTGCGTCCCCCAAAGTCTTATGTTGAACTTCTAATCCCCACTATCTCAGAATATAGCTTTATTTGGAGACAGTCTTTATAAAGATAATCAAGTTAAAATGTGGTCATTAGAGTGGACTTTAACTCAACATAACTGGAGTCCCTATAAAAAGGGGAAACTTGGAGACAGACATGCATTAGGAGAAGCAGGGCATCAACATGAAGACAGCCATCTACAAGCCAAGAGAAAGGCCTGTACTAGACACTTCCCTCTGAGCCCTCCAACACCTTATTTCAGACTTCTAGCTTCCAAAACTGTGAGATAACAAATTTCTATTGTTTAAGCCACCAGTTTTCGTTTTCTTTTTCCTACTCGCCTTCTTCCACTGTCAGGGCTCTAAGCCTGCCTTCCTTAACATAATCTCAGCCCCACCCTTTTAGTAGAAGCTGACATAGAGGAGTAAGAGAAATAAAAACTGCAGATGGGGATCCGGGGAACGCATCCATAGCTGGATCAGGGGAAAACATGTGATTCATGAACCTTACTGGTACTCTGATGGTATAGCCAGAGAAACAATTATAAATGGTGGCTCTGGGATGTAATGAATATTGCCATTATACCAAAAGGTAGATGCTTATGGACTGGCCAGGAACCCAATTACACTTTAGAATGTTGCTTGTGTGAAAACAATGCATTTATAAGATTGCATTGAGAAATGTATAAACAAGACTTTCAGACACAAGCTCTTCTGACTTGAGGACTACCAGAGTGATGAAAATCTACATGCATTTATTATTTATTAGCAATAACTTCAAAATATACATTATACACAATAAGAAAGACCATTTTGTAAAGAAATCAAGGCAAAAGGAAAATAACATCAGTTAGGAAAGACAAGGTGAAGCCATAGATAATTCCTAGTTTTAAAATGCAGGCCTAAAGACAGGCTACAAATTTGGCCCTAAGCTACCTACTAACAAATGCAAAGAAAGAAATTCACTAGTTACATGATTCCTGAGGTTTTGTTTTGGCCTGATTTCTCAGGGAAAAGCCCAATTATTTCTGGTACTGCAGGCTGAGAAAAAATTCTCCCATGGACCCTCTAACATAACACTTAGTGGGAACTATCCAAGTACTTTGTCTACATGGTTTGCCTTCACATCTCAGAAATACTCTATGAAGCTTTTCTGAGATGAGGAAACTGAGGCTCAGAGAAGTTCAACAATTTTACTCCACCCAGCTTTTGGCCCTTTGTTATGGCAGCCATAGCCAACTAATAAAAATCCTAATGTAGCCGTGTTTCAACTGTGTGCAAATAACTTCCCTTAGATTGCTTCAGTTACTTGATCAGAAACCCAGAAGATAAACCCTTCCCCACAATGTTGCTGAGAAATTTAAGTGAAAAAACGTAAGTGAAAATATCCAGCACAAGGTTTGGAACATAAGTAGGTGCTTAGTAAAAGTTAGTTGAATCTGAGTCTTTCCTGCTTGAACAAACCAAGTAGCCTTTTCAGCTAGCTGACGGTGTCCAGTTCGGCACTCTGGGGATGCAAGCTAGTACTGACACAATTCGTCCCAGGCCTCCAGAAAACGGGAGTCAAAAGCATTGCCCACTCTTTGTAACCCCTTCCCACCTTTGCATTGGCCTAGGGCAGTGGTCGGCAAACTGAGGCTCGCGAGCCGCCGCGGTTTGCCGCTCTGTTGACTAATGAGTTTGCCGACCACTAGATAGGGGCTTACTCACAAGGAACAACAACAGCCTGCAATTATTGGAACCGAGAGTCTAGGGCGCCTCCAAACGTTTTATTCAGCCTTGTCTTGGAAGCAACCCTTGTTCCTCAGATAGACCTCTAGAGGGCGCGCTGTCTCCACAATTCGCCCCTGATTCCAAGGCGCCTGGCCAAGAACAGAATGCGATTTTGAGGCCTGGTGGAGGGTTCAAGTCTAGCTGTCTTCCTTCCGACTGCCTCCTCCCTTCACCTCGCCCCCTTCCAGCCGCGGACTTGTGTTAACTCCGGGGAGGGAAGCCTCTCTCACTCCCCAGCGCGCTCCGCCCACACCCGCCGTCCCCCCCACATCCAGGCAAGTGCTTCCAGTGCTTCGCTGAGCGCACCCTAGCAAGGCACCTTTGTGGCCAAAAGGAGCTCTAAGTGTCCAGCCCTCCACAGAAGGGCCAAATGATTCACAGACCTCGTCAGGGGCCAGCCAAAGACCCCACGGGCAAGAAAGCCAAGCAGCCTTTATGAATCCTTTCCTTTCTCCCAGGAAACCTGCTGCTGCTACTGTATCCACTGGTGATTCTTTTTATTACCCTGACTCATTTGGGAAGTGGTGTTGAGGATTAATTTTTTGCTTTCTTTTCTCCCCTTCTCTATCACTCAGGAAGGTTGGTTTTCACAGCCACTCCCAATGAGCACTGAGAACAGTTTATGAGCAAGTGTTTTAATTGTTTACTGCCTCTCCACTGAGGGAGTCAGGGCACATTAAAAAACAACAGCGGTGGCTACATGTATCCCACTGCCTGTCAATGACAGGGTTTTTCTTCCAAGACATAGCCTTCTGTGCCAGAAAAGCTAACCATTGATAATTTGATGTTCCCTGTCACTGCATTTTTTTTTTTATGGTGTAGGCTTTTAAAAAAAATCTTTATTGTTGAAAGTATTACATATGTCCCCTTTTTTCCTCCATCGACCCCCTCCAGCCCACCCCTCCCTCCCCCCTCCCACCCCCACCACCTCACCCCAGGCCCTCACCACCCTACTGTCTGCTGTCCATGGCCTGTCACTGAATTGGTACTCTGAGGCTATCCATGTGATATTCTCCTACTCTTTTCTGCAATCATCCATCCACCCACCTATTCACCCACCCATTCATTCACCCGTCCATTCATCCATATATCCATCCATCCACGTATCCATTCATTCACTCATCCATCCATTGTGCAGGAGTTCAGAGGCCACCACATGAAGCCATGGAAAGGTGTACTTGGCTTGGTTTCTGCCCACAGGACATTTGTGATGCAGTAGAATAGTGCTCATTGGAGAACAGACACCAAGAGAATATTCAGAAAACACTTTTTAACGAAGGCTGTGCTCATGCAAAAGATGACAATTCTTTCTGGGTTTTTGTTGTTTGTTTTTGTAGCAATTCTTTTTTAAATGATAGGAGTGATTAGAGGAACCACTGGGAGCCTGGAATTTTGGTTCTCTCTGTTGCACTAATCACCCCTGAGCCTGCAGACATGGTCCTTGCTTTCTGTGCTTGTGAAACTAGGAGCAAAGGCTTCTTCCCTGGCGCTGCTGGTGTCTCATGTTACCAGCTGGCGCCATCAACTGCAGCAGCTTTGAAACTCCTCTAATATCTCTCCTGCCCAGTGCACAAGGCATGATGCTGTCCGTGTGCAAGACAAACTGTATTGAGAACTCTGGAAAAGAGATCCTCGCACGGAGACAGCCTCGATGCCCCCACCCTTTGTGCATTTATTTGGTCTATAGGTTAGAGGACACAATGGGTTGATCTGCCTCTGAGTCCCTCCCAGAACGCTTTGATCTTCTAACATCTTTGTTCAAAGATGTCATCACCAACATATAAGTAAGTATTATTGGGTGTCATAGAAAGCAAAGACACTTGAAAGGTGCTTGCGAGTGAAAGTCATGCAGAAGAGCGGAAAGTCTACAGAACAATGCTTGTGCTTTGGGTAGAGCCTACAGGATCCAATCTTCAGGCCAAGGCACCCTTTCCTTCTCCCCATTCTCACTGAGCACACTTACCCCAGCCTAGTGTCCAGTGGCCTCACCCTGCCCTCCCAAGCTGCAGGAGCAGGGAGAGTTCAGCATTCAGAGGGAGGCAGGAGAAAAGGCAGGGCTGGCTCTGCCCCTCACAAGTTCTGCGAATTTGGGCAAGTCACCTGGTCTCCGAGTTCAGTGTCCTCATTGGTAAACTGAGGATAGTAATATCCAGTGCACAGGATTCCCACCGAGCACATGAAGTGATGGGTGTAACACCAGCATGTGACATGTGGTAAATGAATGATAAGTATTTTTTTGTGAAGAGTGTTACCTTCCTTGGAGTATCTGCATTTTACCAGGGCTCAAAGTCCAGCCAAAGGAATGACCTCGTAATGTAGATTGCAGATCATGACCAGAAGGGGAACTATATTTGGAAGGATTGGTCATTTTCCTACTGCCATCGTATCACAACAAGTGGGCAGCTACCAGCCAGAAACCAGTTCCGACCCTAGAATCTTACAATAATAATGGAAATATTTAGAATACTATCTTCCTTATATTTGTAAAATGATCTAGAATTATCAATGAAGTTTTACTTGTATTGGCTCATTTGACTCTAATCATAGTCCTTTTACACAGTTAGGACAGATACCATAATTCACACTGAAGAGATGTACAGGCTGGAGCTCACAGAGGTAAAATGACCTGAGAGGAAGCAACTTGAAGCCAGGGTCTGACTCCTCTGCGTTCCAAGTTCAGTGCTCTTTCCAGTGTCCCCAGCTACAGGCATGACATGCTGACAAACTTCACCAGACAGAAAGCCTGGATGACATTGTCATACCATGTCCCACAGTGGCCAGTGCCCCGCTCCTGCAGAAGCACATATCCAATTGCATGCTGGGCACTAGTGTGGAATGCGGTTCTTACCCACAACTTCACTTTCCGGCTAACTTCTCTGGAACGTATTTGCCTGTACCATGGACAGAACTGAACTTTTGATCTTGCCCTAAAAGTTGGCTCCTTCTCCACCCTTTCCATTCCAATGCACAATACTCCCATTTTCCCCAAAACCTGGTGCCTTCCATTCCCTCACCCACACATCCCTAGTCCTTCCTCCACTGAGCTACAGCTCCATCCACACCCGCTTCACTGCCCTAATCCAAAGCACCATCTTCTTTTGTCTGACTTTAACTTACATTTAATCACTGGGAGAGCTTGTTAAAACTGATTTCAAGATCTTACCTGGGAGTTTCTGATTCAGTGGGTCTGGATGGGGCCGAGAATGTGCATTTCTCTAACAAGTTCTCAGTGATGCTGATGCTACTGGTCTGAGGTCCACACTTAGGCGTCATCTGGTATAGATAACTATAATAGCCTCCTAGTGCAGGTCACCTCCCTCCAATCCATTCTCCATATAGCAGTCAGAGAGATCTCTGCAAAATCTCAGTTGGATCATGTATATTTCTCACTGTCTTAGTATAGGCTGCTATAACAAAATACCACTGACTGGGTGGCTCATAAACAACAGAAATTTACTTCTCAGTTTCCAAGACTGGGAAGTCCAATATCAAGGCACCAGCAGATTCGGGATCTGGTTAGGAACCACTTCAGAGTTCATAGAGTCTCTTCTCTGTGTCCTCACATGGTGGAAAGGGCAAAGTGCTCTGAGGTCTCTTTTATAAGGGCACTAATCCCATGTCCTGGTCACATCCTAAGGGCCCCACCTCCAAATAGCATTACTTTGGGGGTTAAAATTTAACATATGAATTTGGGGAAGACACAAACATTCAGTCCATAGCACTTGCCTAAAACCCTTCATGGCTTCCCATTGCACTTAGGAGAGGGACCGTGACTGTCTCATATCCTTAGAACCTGGCAGAGTGCTGTACAGAGCTTCTTCAATGTTCACGCCATCAAACTAAAAACCTGCCACCCCTCCTGATTGCTTTTATCTGCCAGCCTCCCTGTCACTACCTTCATTTTCACCAGCCATTTCTGTTGTTATTTGGGGGGGTGATCCTGACACCTTGGCCTCTCTATTCCTTGACCTTCTCACCTCAAGAGATCTTTAGCTTTCCACTCAGGAGGTCATACACTTGACCTTGTCATTACCTCTAAATCTCCATTTGAAGCCCTTCACTTCTGGACCACCTCTTCCTCTCTTTCTAGCTTATTCCCTCTAATGCTCCCACCCCAGCAATTTTTTTGACCTCATCAAGGCCCCTGATTCATTGGCCCTATCACTTTTTCATCATCTGTCATATCTTAGTTTTTCACTTTCTTCGTGACTCTGCTGAGGTTAAATGTCCATCATTAAAAATACTTCCTCATAAATACCACTAACTCCTTGGCTCTCTCTTTAGCCTCGATTAAACCCAATTATCCCTTACTCCATCCCTGTACCTAAGCAGGAAAGAAGAACACCAACCAGGGTAACTGCCCTTACTTAAATTGATGGCCACAAACCTCAAAGGTCCCCACACATTTCCCGCAAATCCTACATAAAAGGTGGTCCTGGAAAGACAGCACAGGCACTGCCCAGGGAGGTTTTGGCAAATGCAGAAGCTCTAGGGTCCACCCAGACCTACTGAATCAGGGTCTGCATTTGAACAAAGTCCCCAAGTGATTCATTCCCACATTAAAAGTTCACAAACAATGCCCTGTGATTTGCTTTTGGACCACCAGAAAAACCATTCCTCATCTTTTTATTTCTCCTCAAACCTGTGAACCCCCATGGCCCATCACTCAGCCTCACACTCCATTAAAAATTCAGAAGCAGTCATACCCAACTTCCTGTCTTCTCATTGTATCTTCCACCTGCTTCCACCTGTGCTGCATCCCGTCTTCCCTCTGGTTTCAGTGGGAGCAGGCCCCAGCTCTGTCAGAGGCCATTGTCTCTTCTCTCTCCTGCATCCCTGAATCATGAGTTGCTCCATGCTTACAGGACATTCTAGTGTCATCTTGGAATCTTCCCAGTCCTACTTCCCGCTCCCACTACCCACTTCTTTTTTTTTTTTTTTAATATATTTTATTGATATTTTACAGAGAGGAAGGGAGAGGGATAGAGAGTTAGAAACATCGATGAGAGAGAAACATCGATCAGCTGCCTCCTGCACACCTCCCACTGGGGATGTGCCCGCAACCAAGGTACATGCCCTTGACCGGAATCGAACCCGGGACCCTTCAGTCCGCAGGCCAACGCTCTATCCACTGAGCCAAACCGGTTTCGGCAGACCACTACCCACTTCTTGACTTCCTAGCAAACTCCTAAGTCCTCTCTCCTCCAACATTTTCATGGCTCACCCCTGCTCTTCATTAAGGTCTTTGCTCAAATGTCTCCTCAGCAGAGGCCTTCTCTGACAACCTTTTATAAAATATCACACACACACACACACACACACACACACACACCACACTTTTTATCTTTATTTTTTTAAACACATCACCACCGGGTATGGTCTCCATTTCTTTAATGCCTGTCTCTCCAGAATGTAAGCTCCAGCGAGCGGGGTCTTTTTCTATTTTGTCTGTGGCCATATTCCCAGAGCCTGGCAGGCACGCTTGTTGCACAGACGAGTAGAGACTAGTGTGGAATGCCACATGCCAGGAAGAGACTCAAGGCTACCAAGAAGGCCTCTGGAAGGGCAAGGCCTCAGAGATCCCTACACTTGATGAAAGGTGATGGGACAAATAATAGTGTTTTTTCTCTTTCCGTTGCTTTCTTAGTTGGGGTTCATTTGTTGCCAGAATGTAGAAATGCACTTATCTCAAGTAAAAAAGAGGAAGATGGTTCTTATAAGAGTAAGGAGTATTTTGCTGAACCACTTAGGGGTAGTTTGGAGAGGCTTCACAGGCATGAAAAAATCACCTGATGGTCTCCAGAGGGTCTCCCCTCCCTATACTCTTGCCCTGGTGTGGGGCCTGACCTGTGTGTAATCAATAGGATTGTGGGAACAATCGTGTGTGACTTCTGAAGTTAGGTCATAAAAGACACTGCCTTTTCCACCTTGCTTTCTCTTGGATCACTTGCTCCAGGAAAAGCCAGCTGCCATCTCCTGAGGACACTGAGGACAATGGAGAGATCCACCTGGGGAGAGACTGAGGCTTCCTGAATACAGCCAGCACTACTTGCCAGCCATCAGGGCTTTCCTTCTTGGAACAGGGTTACACAGTCCTCGTCCAGGCTTTCTAGTCTCTGCCACTCCATTCTCTGTTCTCTTGCTTTCTGTGATCAAATGGTCTGTTGTCTGTATAGTTCACCCACTTCTCTCTGCAGATCGGCCTTTTCTATTTACTATTTAATATGGCAAATGAAGAAAAATGGTTGCCAGTTTGTGTCTACACCAGGAGTTTGGACAACTTTTTCTATAAAGTGCCAGGGAGCAAATACTTTATGTTTTCTGTTGTAACTATTCAACTCAACTCTAGTAGAAAAGCAGCCATGGATAATAGCTTAGTGAATGGGTATGACTGTGTTCTAATAATATTTTATTTAACAAATCAGGTAGTGAGCTGGGGTTTGACCTGAAGTTTACAGTTTAGTAACCTCTGGTTACAGGACCTCACAGCCTCAGAGCCCAATACTGTTTGATCAGCTAAGTCTGAAGCTGGTGCCCACTCTTGGAGAATCAATGTTGACCAAACCAGCAGCAGTGGAACCCTTTGGCTTAAGGGAGGGGCATGTACAGGTTCTCCAAGAAAGGAATGTGGCCAGTCAGGAGATAATATGCATCTTTAGCACAATCACACTTAATAAGTTTATGAGTGTTAACTAAACACACATTAATTGACCATCTACATTGTGCTGAGTACTTTGGTAGGATCTGGGAACATAAAGATAACTGCTACATGCTTCCCAATAATAGCTATCATGAATCTCATGCTTAAATGTGCCAAACTTGCCATAAAGTACTTAATGTACATTATATCATTTAACTCTCAAAGCAACAATGAGGAAATGAACGTTCCAAGCTGTTAAGTAACCTGCCTAAGGTCAGACAGTAACAGGGACCAAGCTGCCTACTTCAAAATCAGGGCCCTTCACCCCTATGACTGCTGCTATTCAATGCTGCTTCCCAGATTCCTTAAGGATTTCTGCCCTCATAGTCTACTAAGACTTTGTTGTTTTATATATTCTCTTTTTATTTTTTTGTATAGTAGTTTGATGCCCTTTTCTAAAAGTCTTTTTGAAGTTGATAATCTCAATTATGTACCAATGATCTCAGTAGTTAATAAAGTGACTCTACAATTTAAAATGACATTGGAAGGAGCCCTGTTAGCTGGACAGAGGCTGCATCTGGCCAACTTCCTGGTGTTTGGGATTTGTGGGCCACTTATAGACCTGCAGCTGCTGTGGCTTATCGCAAAAGCACATTTAGGATTGTTGCTGATGAGGTCAGGGATTTAGCCCCAGTTAGTTTCTTTCTCTCTCTCTAAACTCTCAGAAACTGAAATGTGAACAAACATTTTAATAGTTCATTTGCATTAATATTCAGAAAATTAGAAAGTAAACAGCAGTAACTTAAATACAGAATTTCCCAGAAGAGGTTCCTTATTCTTTTAATCATGACACATTTTAATTTGCTTTTTCAAGGAGCCCCTTAGACACAATAGAATTTAAACTGTGGATATTACTGTGTTTCTATTCAGGTTCAAATCCCCATTAATAATATCTACAAAAAAAAACACACAACCTGTTTCAGAACACCATTATATTTGTATTAATACAACTTTTATAATTCTGAAATATAGTAGTAATATTATAATTTTTAAGATCTGAATTGCGATTCTGTTTCAAAAACAGAGTCTTATCTTTTTTAAAAATATATTTTTATTGATTTCAGAGAGGAAGGAAGAGGGAGAGAGAGATAGAAACATCCATGATGAGAGAGAATCATGGTGGATCAGCTGCCTCCTTGTAAGTCCCTCACTGGGGATCGAGCCCACGACCCGGGCATGTGCCCTTGACTGGAATCGAACCTGCGACCTTTCAGTTCGCAAGCCAACACTCTATCCACTGAGCCAAACCAGCTAGGGCACCGAGCCTTATCTTGAAGAGACTATGGTAGAGTGAAAAACCTGGCCATAGTGCTTTGCAGTTCCCCTATGAAGGGAAGGAGTCTGCTTTCCTGCTCTTGTATATGGGTTCGCCTTATTATTTGTTTAGATCAATGAAATGATGTGGAAGTGAAGCTGTGTGGGTTCTGAAGCCTAGACCTCAAGGGAGTCTTAGAGTTTCCATTTCACTCTCGTAAAACACTGCCACTGCCACATAAAGAAGCCAGAATTAGACTAATAAAATGATGGAAGATGACATGGAGAGAGAGAGAGTCCCCACTGGCCATTAGCACCAAGACCCCACACATGTGTGTGAGGCCATGCTAGACCCACCCACCTCACTCAAGCTGCTAGATGACTGCAGCTGCATGAATCACCAGAGGGGAGACCATTAGAAAGAAATGACCCAGCTGAGCCCAGCCTAAATTGCAGAAGTGATTGTTGTTGAGCAAATAACTGACTGTTGTTGCCACCCACTATGTTTTGGGGTGACTTATTATATAGGTGATAGATAACTGATACAGAGATCCATACTGAAATATTTATGCATGAAATTATATATTTTCTTGGATTTGTTTAAAAATAATCTGATGGGAGGAGAAAAATAATGACGGTGGAATAGACCGATGTGTCCCGAGCGTTGTCCCAGAGCAGACAGAAAGAGCAGCTGAGGGTCACATGGGGAGTGTTTGTTGGAGAGTTAAGGGACAGCTATACTCCAGGAGAAGGTGGGGGACTGCTGGACAGGGCTCCCCTGACCGGGCAGCCCCCACTGCTGTTGGGTCCACTCCCAGAGCCACCAGCTCGGACGCGGAGACCATGCGATCTTGAAGGGGAAAGTGGATGTTATCGGAAGCCTGAAAATCTGCAACTACGGCACCCACCAAACAGCTGCGAACCCCAAAACACAGATCCCCAATTAGCGCAAACATGCGGATTCAGAGGAGCTCTACACTCCACCACAGAGGGGTCAGATTTTGCCTGGGGTAAGGAGAGAGAGAACTACAGAACCAGACACCCAGAGAAGAGAGACCATGGGAAGACAAAGACACAGCCCACATATGAAAGAAAAGCAGGCATCACCAGAAAAGGAAGTAAACAAAATGGAGGCAAGCAACCTGACAGAGAAATAATTCAGAGAAATGGTCATAAGATGGCTGAAAAGAATGGAAGACAAACTCGACAATATGAGTAAGAACGAAGAGGAAATGAAGAAAAACCAAGAAGAAATGATCGCTGCTGTAAAGAACTCAATAGAAAGCATCAAAAGTAGACTAGAAGAAGCAGAGGACCGCATCAGTGAGCTAGAAGACAAGGTAGGAAAAAATACCCAAGTAAAGCAGCTTCTAGAAAAAAAAATTAAAAAGCAGGAGGAGAGCCTAAGGGAACTTTGGGACAACACAAAACAAAACAACATCTGCATAATAGGGGTGCCAGAAGGAGAGGAAACTGAGCAAGGAATAGAAAACCTGTTTGAAGAAATAATGACAGAAAACTTCCCTGATATAGGGAAGAAAAACCCCACACATATCCAAGAAGCTCACAGAGTCCCAAGAAAAATGAACCCCAAAAGACCAACGCCAAGGCACATTATAATTAAATTGGCAAATACCAACGACAAAGTAAGAATCTTAAAAACGGACAGAGAGAGACAGAAAGTTACCTACAAAGGAACGCCCATCAGACTAGTGACTGATTTCTCAGCAGAAACTCATCAGGCCAAAAGGGAATGGAATGAAATATACAAAGTCATGCAAAGGAAGGGTCTGAATCCAAGAATACTGTACCCAGCAAAGCTATCAATCAAAATTGAAGGTGACATCAGGAGTTTCACAAACAAAAAAGGACTAAGGGAATTTATTACCACCAAACCAGCAATGCAAGAAATGCTAAAGGGTCTGCTGTAAAAAAAAGAAATAGGAAGAGAAGAAGGAACATAGAGGTAAAGAATAAAAATGGCGATGAATAAGTACCTATCAATAATAACTTTAAATGTAAATGGATTAAATGCCCCAATCAAAAGACATAGGGTAATGGATTGGATAAGAAAACACAACCCATATATCTGCTGTCTACAAGAAACCCACCTCAGAAAAAAAGACACACACAGACTTAGGGTGAAGGAATGGAAAAAGGTTTTTCAAGCAAATGGAAATGAAAAAAAAGCTGGGGTAGCAATACTTATATCTGACAAATTAGATCTCAAAGTGAAGGACATAACAAGAGATAAGGAAGGCCACTTCATAATACTAAAGGGAGCAATCCAACAAGAAGAAATAACTCTGATAAACATATACACACTCAATACAGGAGCACCCAAATACATAAAAAAACTCCTGGAGGATATCAAGGGAGAGATTGACAGCAATACAATCATAGTAGGAGACTTTAATACCCCACTATCACCATTGGACAAGTCCTCTAAACAAAAAATCAGCAAAGAAACATCAATCCTAAATGACTCACTAGACCAGATGGAATTAATTGACATCTTCAGAACATTTCACCCCAAAGCCACAGAATACACATTCTTCTCAAGTGCACATGGGTCATTTTCAAAGATAGACCATATGTTGGGTCATAGGCAAAGTCTCTTCAAATTCAAGAAGATAGAAATCATATCAAGCATCTTCTCAGATCACAGTGGCATAAAACTGGAAATCAACTACAATAAAAACAATCCAATAATATCAAACACATGGAGACTAAACAGCATGCTATTAAACAATGACTGGGTTACCAGAGAGATCAAGGAAGAAATAAAAAACATCATGGCAACAAATGACAATGAAAACACAACAATCCAAAATCTGTGGGACACAGCGAAAGCAGTCTTGAGAGGGAAGTTCATAGCTCTACAAGCCTACTGCAAAAAAACAAGAAACAATGGTAATAAATTACCTAACCCTACAACTCAAAGAGTTAGAAAGAGAGCAACAAGAAAAGCCCAGTGTAAGCAGAAGGAAGGAAATAATAAAGATCAGAGAGGAGATAAATGACATAGAGACCAAAAAGACAATCCAAAAGATCAACAAAACCAAGAGCTGGTTCTTTGAAAGGATAAACAAGATTGATGAACCTCTAGCCAGGCTCACCAAGAAGCAAAGAGAGAGGACCCAAATAAACAAAATCAGAAATGAATGAGGTGAAATAACAACAGACTCCACCGAAATACAAAGGATTGCGAATAAATACTATGAACATCTCTGTTCCAACAAACTGGACAACCTGGAGGAAATGGACATATTTCTAGAATAATATAACCTTCCAAAACTCAATCAGGAAGAATCTAAACATCTCAATAGGCCAATAACTATGGAAGAAATTGAAGCAGTCATCAAAAAGCTTCCATCAAACAAAAGCCCAGGGCCAGACGGCTTCACAGGGGAGTTTTACCAAACAGTCAAGGAAGAAATAAAACCTATCCTCCTCAGACTATTCCAAAAAATTCAAGAGGAAGGAACACGTCCAAGCTCTTTCTATGAAGCCAGCATCACCCTAATACCAAAACCACATAAAGACAACACAATGAAAGAGAATTACAGGCCAATATCCCTCATGAACATAGATGGCAAAATCCTCAACAAAATTCTAGCAAATCAGATCCAACAGTACATCAGAAAGATCATACACCATGACCAAGTAGGATTTATCCCAGGAATGCAAGGATGGTACAATATCCACAAATCAATAAATGTGATACATCACATAAACAAATTGAGAGATAAAAATCAGAGTCATATCAATTGATGCAGAAAAGCATTTGACAAAATCCAACACCCTTTCTTGATAAGAACTCTCAAGAAGGTGGGAATAGAAGGATCATACCTCAACATAATAAAAGCCATATATGATAAACCCACAGCCAACATCATACTCAATGGGCAAAAACTAAAACCATTTCCCCTAAGAACAGGAACAAGACAGAGATGCCCACTCTCACCACTCCTGTTCTACATAGTACTGGAAGTATTAGCCATTGCAATTAGACAAGAAAAAGAAATAAAAGGCATCCAAATTGGAAAAGAAGAAGGAAAGCTGTCCTTATTTGCAGATGACATGATATTGTACATAAAAAACCTGAAAGACTCCATTAAAAAACTATTTGACTTAATAAATGAATTCAGCAATGTAGCATGATACAAAATTAATGCCAAGAAATCTATGGCATTTCTATGCACCAATAGTGAACTTACAGAAAGAGAGACTAAAAAAGCAATCCCATTTACCATCACACCAAAAAAATTAAGATACATAGGAATAAACTTAACTAAGGAGGTAAAAGACCTATATGTGGACAACTACAGGACACTGAAAAAAGATATAGAGGAAGACGTAAACAGATGGATGAACATACCATGTCCATGGATTGGTAGAATCAACATCATTAAAATGTTCATACTACCCAAATCAATCTATAGATTCAATGCACTCCCTATTAAAATACCAACGGCGTATTTCACAGACCTAGAAAGAATTCACCAAAAATTCATCTGGAATAAAAAAAGACCCCTAATAACCACAGCAATCCTGCGAAAGAAGAACAAAGTAGGTGGGATCTCAATACCCGATTTCAAGCTGTATTACAAAGCCACTGTTCTCAAAACAGCCTGGTACTGGCACAAGAACAGACATATAGACCAATGGAATAGAATAGAGAATCCAGATATCGACCCAAACCACTATGCTCAATTAATATTTGACAAAGGAGGCATGAACTTACACTGGAGTTAAGACAGTCTCTTCAATAAATGGTGTTGGGAAAATTGGACAGATACATGCAAAAAAATGAAACTAGACCACCAACTTACACCATACACAAAAATAAACTAAAAATGGATACAGAACTTAAACATAAGACGGGAAACCATAAAAATACTAGAGGAATCCACAGGCAGAGAAATCTCAGACATATGCCAAAGCAATTTCTTCACCGATACTGCTCCTTAGGCAATGGAAGCTAAAGAGAAAATAAACAAATGGGACTACATCAAAATAAAAAGTTTTTTCACAGCAAAAGAAACCATCAACAAAACAACAAGAAACCCCACTGTATGGGAGAACATATTTGCAAATGTTATCACTGATAAAGGTTTAATCTCCAACATCTACAGGGAACTTATACAACTTAATAAAAGGAAGATAAATGATCCAATAAAAAAATGGGCAACGGACCTAAATAGAATCTTTTCCCAAGAAGACAGAAGGAAGGCCAAGAGACACATGAAAACATGCTCAAAGTCACTAATTATCTGAGAGATGCAAATCAAAATGACAATGCGGTACCATCTCACACCTGTCAGAATGGCAATCATCAACAAATCAACAAAGGACAAGTGCTGGGGAGGATGTGGAGAAAAAGGAACCCTCGTGCACTGCTGGTGGGAATGCAGACTGGTGCAGCCACTGTGGAGAACAGTAAGGAGTTTCTTCAAAAAACTAAAAATGGAACTCCCATTTGACCCAGTAATGCCACTTCTAGGAATATATCCAAAGAAACTAGAAACACCAATCAGAAAGGATATATGCACCTCTATGTTCATAGCAGCACAATTCACCATAGCTAAGATTTGGAAACAGCCCAAATGCCCATCAGCAGATGAGTGTATTAGAAAACTATGGTACATCTACACAATGGAATACTATGCTGCTATAAAAAAGAAGGAATTCTTATCATTTGCAGCAGCATGGATGGACCTGGAGAGCATTATGTTAAGTGAAATAAGCCAGGCAATGAAAGAAAAATACCACATGATCTCACTCATTTATCGAAAATAAAGAACATTATAACCTGATGAATAAAAAGATAGATACAGAGGCAGTAAAGCACCAAACAGACTGTCAAACTACAGTGGGAAGGCTGGGGAGTGTTGGGGAGGGAGGGAAATAGATCATCCAAAGGACTTGTATGCATGCATATAAGCACACCAATGGACACAAGACACTGCCAGGGTGGGATGAGGGCATGCGACAGGGGGTAGAGGAGCCTGGGGGAAGGTCAATGGGAAAAAAAAGGAGATATATGTACTAATATATGTAATACTTTAAATAATAAAAAATAATAATGAATATGATAAGAAAAAAATCTGATGGAAGACATAAGTTGTGGAGGTGTTTGGTGGGATGTAGATGAAATAAAATTGGCTGTAAACCAATACTTGTTGATGCTAGATGATAGATATATGGGAGATTCATTATTTACTGTCTTCTTTTTAATTTTTTATAAATACTTGACATTTTCCCTAATAAAATATTTTTGTTTGTTTGTTTATTTTAAATGAGTCAGCATTGCAATATTGCAAACAAGTGGAATATTACCATTCTAGTATGGTATAACTTAACCTCTAATGTTGAATATTAGAAGCCTTCATATTTGGTTCCATAAAAAAATTAGAGTCAAGACCAAATAAATCAAACAAGTTGGATTATATCAACTAGAAAGTTTTTTTCACAGCAAAGGAAATCATCAACGAAAGGGAAAGACAACCTACTAAATGGGAGAACATGTTCACCAATGGTACATCTGATGAGAGGTTAATATCCAGAATTTATAAAGAACTTATAAAACTCAACACCAAAAAACAACAACACTCACAAACAATCCAATTTAAAAAAAGAGGCAAAGGACCTGAATAGACACTTCTCCAAAGAGGACATACAGATGGCCAATAGACATATATGAAAATATGCTCAACATCACTATTAATCAGAGAAATGAAAATTAAAACCACAATGATATATCAACTCACACCTGTTGAATGGTTATCATCAATAAATGAACAAATCACAAGTGTTGGAGATGTAGGGAAAAGGAAACCCTTGCATATTGTTGGTGGGATTGCAAATTGGTACAGCCACTATGGAAAACAGTATGGGAGTTCCTCAAAAAATTAAAAATAGAACTACCATATGATTCAGCAATTCCACTTCTGGGTATTTAGCAGAAGAAATTCAAAACATTAATTTGAAAAGATATATGCAGCCCTATGTTCATTGCAGTATTATTTTTTAAAATATATTTTTATTGATTTCAGATAGGAAGGAAGAGAGAGATAGAAACATCAATGATGAGAGGGAATCATTGATTGGCTGGCTTCTACACGCCCCTACTGGGGATCGAGCCTGCAACCTGAGCATGTGCTCTTTACCAGAATCGAACCTGGGACCCTTTAGTCCGCAGACCGATGCTGTATCCCCTGAGCCAAACCAGCTAGGGCTCATTGCAGTATTATTTACAGTAGCCAAGATATGGAAGCAACTTAACTGCCCATCAATATATGAATGATAAAGATGTGAGATTATATATATACGTATGTATGTATGTATATATTTTCCCCAAAAATGTATACATGCTTTAACAGCTGATCTATTACATTTTGAAAATGAAATGCATTTTAATAAACACTGCCTTTATAATTATTCAAAGTATGTATACTTTTTTTGGGGGGACACACATTTGGGACAACATGGGTGGACCTAGAGGGCACTATGCTTAGTAAAATAAATCAGAGAAAGACAAATACAATGTGATTTTCATTTACATGGAATCTAAAAAACAAAATAAGTGAGCTAACACAGATGTAAAAATCCTAAACAAAATACTAATAACTTGAATACAACAGTACATGAAAAAAATAATACATCATGATCAAGTGGGGCTTATTCCAGGGGCACAAGAATGGTTCAATATATGCAAATAAATCAATGTATACCACATTAACAAAAGAAAGGACAAAAATAATATGATCTCATCAATAGATGCAGAAAAAGCATTTGATAAGATACAACATCCATTTACGATTAAACACTCAATAAAATAGGAACAACAGGAAAGCACCTCAACATAATAAAGGCCATATATGATAAACCCTAAGCTAATATCATACTCAATGGTGAAAACTGAAAGTTTTTTCTCTAGGATAAGGAACAAGACAGGGATGTTCATTCTCACCACTATTATTCAACATAAGAGTTCTGGAAGTCTTAGCCAGAGCAATAAGGCAAGATAAAGAAATAAAAGTCATCCAAATAGGGAAAGAAGAAGTCAAACTCTCACTTTTTGTGGATGACATGATTCTGTATATAGAAAACCTTAAGTACTACACCAAAAAACTATTAGAAACAATAAACAAATATAGTCAAGTTGTAGGAAAAATCCATTGCCTTCCTGTATACTTACAACAAAACTTCAGAAAAAGAAATGGGGAAAAATTTCCTTTTGCAATTATAACCAAAAGAATAAATTACCTAGGAATAAACTTAACAAAGAACATGAAAGACCTATATACTGAAAATTACAAAGCATTATTTAAAGAGATTGAAAAAGACACAACCAAATGGAAAAATATCCTGTGTTCATGGATTGGAAGACTCAACATAGTTAAAATGGCCATATTATCCAAAGCAATATACAGATTTAAAGCAATCCCCATCAAAATCCCAATGCCATTTTTTAAAGAAATAGAATGAGAAATCATCAGATTTGTATGGAACCACGAAAGACCAAAGTAATAGCCAAAGCAATCCTGAAAAAAAGAAAAGAACGACATTGGAGGTATCATGCTACCTGACTTCAAATAATACTACAGAGCTACAATAATTGAAACAGCATGGTACTGGCAGAGAAACAGACACACAGATCAATGGACCAGAATAGAGAGCCAAGCTTTAAAACCACATGTATTTGGGCAGATAATTTTTGACAAAGGAGCCAGAAACACAAAATGGAGTAAAGATAGTCTCTTCAAGAAATGGTGCTAGAAAACTGGAAAGCCACATGCAAATGAATGAAACTGTATTACAGTTTGTCCTCATGTGCAAAAGTTAATTCAAAATGGACCAAAGACCTAAATATAAGACTGAAAACAATAAGTTACACAGAAGAAAATATAGGTACCAAACTTATGGACCTTGGTGTTAGAGAACATTTTATGAACTTGACCCCAAAGGCCAGGGAAGTAAAGGTAAAAATAAATAAATGGGACTATATAAAACTAAAAAGCTTTTGCACAGCTAAAGAAACTGACAACAAAACAAAGAGGCAGCCTACCAGATGGGAGATGATACTTGCAAACAGTATCTCTGACAAAGGTTTAATTTCCAAAATATATAAAGAACTCATACAACTCAACACCAAACAAACAACCCAATCAAAAAGTGGGCAGAGGACCTGAAAATACACCTCTCCCAAGAAGACATACGAACAGCCATCTATACAAATAAAAGGGTAATATCCTAATTACACCAGACACCCATCTGGAAGTCCTTCTGGACAAAGCTACGGTGGCAGGGGCCAAGGTAGATATGATTAGGTGTGATCAAGCCTGCAGGGGAGGGCAGTTGAGGGCGATGAGGCCTGCAGGGGAGGGCAGTTGTGGGGGACCAGGCTGGCAGGGAGGGCAGTTGAGGGCGACCAGGCTGGCAGGGGAGGGCAGTTGGGGGGATCAGGCCTGCAGGGGAGGGCAGTTAGGGGCAACCAGGCTGGCAGGGGAGGGCAGTTGGGAACAACCGGGCTGGCAAGGGAGGGCAGTTGGGGGTTACCAGACAGGCAGGGAAGGGCAGTTGGGGGCAATCAGGCTGGCAGGGGAGCAGTTAGGCATTGATCAGGCTGGTATGGGAGTGCTTAGGGGGTGATCAGGCAGGTAGGCAGGTGAGTGGTTGGGAGCCAGCAGTCCCGGATTGTGAGAGGGATGTCCGACTGCCAGTTTAGGGATTGGGCCTTAACTGGCAGTCAGACATCCCTTGAGGGGTCCCAGATTGGAGAGGGTGCAGGCTGGGCTGAGGGACACCTCCCCCAGTGCAAGAATTTCGTGCACCAGGCCTCTAGTATATAAAATAATATTGAATACCAACTGCAATTTAACAATAAAATTAAAAGATCATAAAATTTACAATAATGCAGTAGGCCTGGGGGGTTGAGTACAGGATGGAGAGTGTCAACGGTGGAGCAGAGAGGGACATCTGTAATCCGTTCAAAAACAAAGATAAATTTAAATAATTAATAATAATTTTTAAAAATAAATAATAAAGCCGAAACCGGTTTGGCTCAGTGGATAGAGCGTCGGACTGAAGGGTCCCAGGTTCGATTCCGGTCAAGGGCACGTACCTTGGTTGTGGGCACATCCCCAGTGGGAGGTGTGCAGGAGGCAGCTGATCGATGTTTCTCTCTCATCGATGTTTCTAGCTCTCTATCCCTCTCCCTTCCTCTCTGTAAAATATCAATAAAATATATTGGAAAAAAAATAAATAATAAAAATGAAGTCTAAGCATCACAAATCATTTTTAACTGATAGGTACACCTGAGACCATCCTGAATGAGACAATTAGTACCACATATTAGAAAAATGATAGCCAGTGATCCTGGTTTCTAATCTATATATATAAAAGCCGAAGCGACCATTACGACCAGACAACTGGACGACCAGACAACTTGCCGGTAGTTATGACATGCACTGACCACCAGGGGGCAGACACTCAATGCAGGAGATGCCCCCTGGTGGTCAGTGCTCTCCCAAAGCCAACCTCCCACGGTCCATCCCCCTGGCAAGCCGTGGTCCCTCCCCCCGCCTGGCCCAATCTGATCAGATCAGCCCAGATCGGGGCCAGCTGGCCAACCTCCCACAGTCCCCCCCACCCCAGCTGGCTGGCTCCAGTTGGCCCCAATCGGGTCTGGGTGAGATGGCTCTCATTGGCCCCGATCGCCGGCCAGGCCAAGGGACCCCACCCTTGCACAAATTTGTGCACCGGGCCTCTACTAAATAAATAAGTAAGTAAAGAGAGTCTCCTGTAGACAACATACTGTATAGCTGGATCATATTTTTAATCCACTCTGCAAATCTCTATATTTTGATTGGAGAGTTTAATGCATTTACATTTAAAGTAATGACTGATCAGAAAGGCCTTACTTTTGTCATATGTTTTCTATATGCCTTATAGCTGTTTGTCCCTCATTTACTGCATTACTTTCTTCTTTTCTGTTTAGTTAAGTTTTTTTATATTGAAACATTTAAATTCCTTTCTCATTTGCTTTTATGTGTATATTCATTAGCTATTTTTTTGTAGTTACCATGGATATTGCATTTAACAATCTAAGCTATAACACTCTAATTTAAATTTGCACCAGCTTAACTTCAATAACATTAAAAACTGCTCTTTTACAACTCCATTCCTACCCCTTTGATTTTTTGATGTTACAAAATTACATCTTTATACATTGTGTAACCAAAATATAAACTAATAATTTTTTAAATGTATTAATCTTTTAAATTATGAAGAAAACAAACTGTAGAGTTACAAATTAAAATTATAATGCTGGCTTTTAGACTAATAATTATTTTTAAAATGTATTAATTTCCTAAATCACATCCTATATAATAAAAGGCTAATATGCCAATCGACTGAATGGAGGAACAACCAGTCACTATGACGTGCACTGACCACCAGGGGGCAGATGCTTAATGCAGGAGCTGCCCCCTGGTGGTCAGTGCGCTCCCACAGGGGGAGCGCTTCTCAGCCAGAAGCCCAGCTCACAGCTGGTGAGTGCAGCCATGGTGGCAGGAGCCTCTCCCACCTCTGTGGCAGCGCTACCGATGTCTGACTAATGGCTTAGGCCCGCTCCTAGCCATCAGTTGGACATCCCCCAAGAGCATCCGGACTGCAAGAGGGCGCAGGCCAGGCTGAGGGACCCCCCTCCCCCAACTCCCTACCCCTTGAGTGCATGAATTTCATGCACTGGTTCTCTAGTACAATATAAAAAGTAGAGTTAAAAACTGTTGTTACAATAATACTAGCTTTTAGAATTGTTCTCATATCTACCATTATTGAGGTCTTTATTTCTTCATACAGCTTCATATTATTGTCAACTGTCCTTCATTTCATCCTGCAGTACCCCTTTGAGCATTTCTTATAGAGCAAATCCACTGGTAACAAACTCTGTCAGGTTTTGTTTATCTGGCAGTGTCTTAATATGTGAGTTTCTCCCTCACATATTAAGACAGTTTTGCTGGATATTAGATTCTTGACTGACAGGTGGTTTTTGTTATTGATGTTGTTTGCTTTTATTA
Organism: Plecotus auritus; assembly: GCF_963455305.1. Taxonomy (NCBI): domain Eukaryota; kingdom Metazoa; phylum Chordata; class Mammalia; order Chiroptera; family Vespertilionidae; genus Plecotus; species Plecotus auritus. The sequence goes on along the minus strand of NC_137772.1, from coordinate 93,938,601 downwards.
GCACTTTGAATATACTGTCCCATTGCCTTCCAGCCTTCAAAGTTTCTGATGAGAAATCTGCTCTCAGTCTTAATGAAGATCCCTTGTATGTGGCAAGTCACTTCTCTCTTGCTGCTTTCAAGATCCTCTCTGTCTTTGTTTTTGAAAGTTTGATTATAATGTGTCTTGTTGTAGGCCTCTTAGTTTTTAATGTCTAGTTCCCAAAATGGTAAAAAGAGAAACATAAAGAGGAAGTAAGAAGAAATGCTGATCCTTTAAATCCCCAGACTTCACTTCAGCTGGAGGGGATGGAGCATGCAATAATGGGGATTGGTCAACAACAATGCCACTTGCTTCTTTGCCTGCACCTCTGTGCTCAGAAGCAGCAATCAATGATCAGAGAACAGATCCCAGTATTTGGAGAACAGGGTCTTCTTTGCCCACCTTGACTCCAACAGGCTGTGTGTAAGTTGCTCCAGGAACATGTGCACAGCTGCCTACCGTGGTTCTGCAGTGTGGGAGGTGGGTAGTTGCTTCTGTGCAAAGAATTTACTACTCAAGCCTTTCCCTGGAAGTTGCAAACCTTGAATAGACTTCAAAGTTCCAAAATAATTATATCACACAGATTCTATCAGTGCAATTGTTATCTAGATAGGGAGAGAGATTCCTGGTGATTCCTATTTTATCATCTTCCCAGAATCTTCTCCCCATTGTTGAATCTTATGCCACAAGTTTCCATGACATTTATGAGAATTTTTGAATGAAAAAAAAATGAACACATTGCTTTGAGAATGAAAAGTAATTACTCTGTCTAGAGCAGGGATGGGTATCGTCTTGCCCACGAAACATACAAGGCCCGTGAAATCATTTGATCTGGCCCTGCCAAGGCATTAGGGGTGAGTTAATTAAATGTTTGAGCAAATATAGCAGGCTAATTTTTAAGTTGATAATTTTGTACGGCCTATGAGTGATGTTATAAATATCCAAATGGCCCTTGGCAGAAAAAAGGTTCCCCACCCCTGTGATGAGTAAAAACATTAGCTAATATTTGCATACTACTTAACATAATATTTAAGTAAAATAAGTATGTGTTTATTCTGTACCTGGTCATCATGTTCTTGGACTTCTGATTACTTAAAAGAGCATTCATGTCATAGTCAGTTTAATCTCAATATCTCTTCAAAGGATTGTTGTAATCTTGAAACTATGCATATTTGTTAGAGAAAATAGCGTCTATAAAAATACGTGTGATAAAGATTGCATTTGTCATCATCACTGTGGTTTTTCTAAAATCGTTGCATTTTCTCACTAGCTTTGTCAAAAATACCAACTGAGTCTGACCTCTATAATCTGGTTACAAATAATTAACCAAATGTATAAACTGTCTGTTTTCTTAATTAGTTAGGGAAAGTATCTCAATGCCTTTCCTTCCTGAGAAGGGAATTTCTGCAAGTGAAGTGAGTCAGTGGTTCTAATAGATTATTTTGAAAGAACAAATCAAACTCTGATTCTTTCGTATCAATGTATATAGTTTGTGAAAGACTGCTTAGGAGGAAAGATCAATGAGAGGAAAAGAGAGCCTAGAACAGAGCCATGAGGAACAGCACTGAAGATGTATCAGAGTATCAGACACCCCGGTGCCTGCTTCATTACATCCGGCCCAATTCTTTTAGGTAGCAATTGCTATGGTAACCACAGGCAAGTATACCCTATCAGCACCTCTGGTCAGCAGCCTGTTAAATCTCTAGCTTGCTACTAGGATGGGGGCAGGGACTTCTCTACCACCAACCATGACATGCCTGAGGGACCCACTGAGAAATTCTGACATGTGTGAAACCCCAGAAGTACTAGGGAGTTACCCACCTTTGGACAACCCTTGAGAGGTTGGGGGCAGCAAGACAATTTTGAGGCCCGTTCCCCTCAGCAACTCAGAGTCCCCAGCGGGATCAAGTCCTAGTTGTCCACAGCAGTAACTGCCTTGATCATACAGCCTTGGATTCAGTCTCCCTACTTTCTGCTTTTATCCAGACCCAACTCCCATTCCTTGGGATCACTTTCTAAATAAATTACCTACACACAAGTCTTGTCTCGGGGTCCAACCAGTAAAATAGAAAGCATTGAGTATTTTAAACAGAGGGAATGTATTCAGAGAAATGGTAACATGTGTGGCAGAAAAACCTGAGAAGCCCACAGTCAGAAGTCACTGACACATCTAGGCAGGAGGGAGAAAGGATAAGGGTGATGTCAGCAGAGCCTAGAAGACATAAGAATCACAGTGGGCCTGTCAGGCAGGAGCTAGAGCAGGAGATGGCTTTGCTGCTGGAGGTGCTGCCCTCCACCTGCCACTGGCAGAACTCAGCCAGAAGCCAGCTGACATGGGAGCCTAGGAAATGCAACCTATGGGGTCAGCATGCTGCAGCAGAGGGTAGAGACAGGAGCCGGTCAAGGAAGGGACAAGACAAACTGATCTGGACTGGCACAAAGGAACAGGCAGGGAAAATAAAGCAAAAGAGATTAAGAGTGAATGACCAGAGAAGTCTAAATGCTCTAATTTTTTAAAATGTGCATTGTGAGATTAAAGAACTGTCCCAATTAGTGTATACCCATATATTTCCTTTCTTTGTCTCGGAGAGGGCTTGATAGCAGGAACACCCAGTAGCAGTGAGCACACTGAGTGCCCCCATTTTGGTTTATAATATTATCCTATATAATAAAAGCCTAATATGCAAATTGTCCCCTCGACCAGGAGTTTGACGGGAAGTTCGACTGCTCGCTATGAAGTGCGCTGACCACAAGTGGGCGGCGCGGAACATAGTGGGCATTGGCGACGGGGTGCTGGCAGCTGGCAGCGGGTGGCAGTGGAGGCACTGCCAGCCCTGATGGGCCCCAATGAGAGCGGGACTGCAGCAGGATGGTGGAGCAGGTGAGCATGTGGCGCCAGGCCACGGCGGGTTTAAGCAGGGCCCAATTGCCCTGCAAATGGTGACCAGCGGCCACAGCAGGGGGCAGGGCTGCCACCTGGCTCCCAGGCACTGAGGGAGCTGAGCGGGGGCCCAATGACTCAGGAGGAGGGGGGCGTGTAGGGGCCCGGGGGCCCAGGTGCTGCACAGGGCCCAGAGGTCGGCTGGGACCTACCCTTCTATGCCAGATACTTGCACTTCAATCGCCGGCCAGGCCTAGGAACCACACCCATGCATTAATTTTGTGCACTGGACCTCTAGTTCTTCAATAAAAGGAACTAGGGCTCCTTCGAAAAATGGCTGATTCTAGCAGTAGGTTAGGGGATATAGAAGATGAGCCTGGAGCATCTGTAAAAGCAGACGGTAAAGAAGTGCTAAACAAAACAAAAACACCTGCACAATGATGGAAGTATGTGAAAGGGACAAAGGAGCCAAATAAAAGAGCCCCCGTGGCCAAAGGTGGAACATTTGAGCAACAAAATAAAGTAGTAATGGAATAGAATCCAAAGTATGGAATAAATATCCAGGAGTCCAGACTGATATAAATAAATAAATGGGAAAGGATAGACCAGAGGTCAGCAAACTCATTAGTCAACAGAGCCGCAAATCGCGGCTCGCGAGCCGCAGTTTGCCGACCACTGGGATAGACAAACCTCCCCCGAGAAGAATTCCTAGTAATTTATGTATCTTAGTCCTGAGGAGGTGGCACATAACTCCCTACACCTTAAATGTGGCAGCACATACTGACTTTTTCCCCCAGGAGTATCATGTGGTAAGGGGGCGAGGGGAGGGGAATAGTAACTTTAGAGTGAAGAAACCTGACAAACTCTACTTCAGCCAGGTGATCACGGTCAAAATCCACAGTGATAGGACATACGGATAGTGTGCACCCTTATATGGTGTGAGAAGAATATCACTTTTGTCCTGCGACCTTCACCCCCACAACGCATAACCCCTGTCAAATCAGAAGAAAAACATCAGACACTTTGAAGTACGTCCTACAAAGCAGCTGACCAGGTTGTTCAATACAGGGAAAGTCTGAGAAACTGTCCTGGCCAAAAGGAGCCTAAGGAGACAACTAAATGAAATGTGGGACCCCGGAACAGAAAAAAAATGACCTTTGGTAAAAACAAAGGAAATCTGAATAAAGTGTTGTGGAGGAGAGACTGCTCCATGGCAGGACCGCTGCCAGCCCCTTGTGCTAGATCCAGGCCAGAGCAGAGATTGTTTTCTGTAAACGCCTTCAGAGACTGTGTGAACACGCCCCTATGCCCCAGATGTGCTGGATCCTGGAATAGGCCCTGGCCCTGCCCTGGGCAAGTATGTAAGGCTTTTTCCCCTTCTCTGGCGTGGGTCAGGCCCCAGTATCCCTATCCATCATACCCTGTTCTATATAACCCCTTAGTACCTGCCACGTGGCAGGGAGGATATCCATGTCATCTTTCTATCACTCAAGATACACCTTGTATGTAAATTCCCTTAATAAACGTGATGTAATGCTGGAGTTGTCAGGCTCTGTCTCTGGTTTCTCCACTTGGGGAAATTTTCCATAACAAGTAAGGACTTTATTTAATAATAATTTATCAAAATTGGTTCATTAATTGCGACAAAGGTACCATACTGTTAGATATTAATAATAGGGGAAAGTGGGTGTGGGCCACATAGGAACTCTTTGTACTGTGTTCGCAGTATTTTTATAATTTGAAAAATTAAAAGAGTCTACTCTGGTGTAAAACTGTGTATCATTCAGTCTAACAGACATTTATTGAATGCTTTCTCTAGACAGGCCTGGGCTATAGGATCTGAAAAAACAACAGGGTCCTGCCCTCAGTCAGCATGCAGCCTGGTGTGATACAGGTCTATACCAATACATAACACATATGCAACAATAGAAACATGGACACTGCACAAAAACAATTTAGAGGAGTGATTGTGATTTGTATAATTTGTTATCTGAATATAAGATTTCACTAGGAAGATAACAGAGGGGATATTGTTAAGTAAGTCTTGAACACTGAGAGGAGATTGGTACTATATATACCTACCCATAAAAATGAAAACACTTAACGCCTGTCAGAGATCTGTAGCATAGTGATCTCCAGTCCTAGAGTCAAGTTATCTAGATTTAGATTGCCACGTGCTGTCCATCAACCTTATCTCTCAGCCTCACCAGTCTCTCTCAGCTACTGCCTGTGGCCCACACAGGTGTGCCACCTGCTACATACCTAATGTATGGCTTCTCCCACCATTTCCAGATTCAGATGAAGTGCCAACCCACAGGGCATGGAATCTAGCTTCTCCAAAGAGGCCAGATGATGGCCCCAGAAGTGTGGGATTATTGACTTCCCTTGGGGCAAACTTGAGCTATTGGGAGAAAGACAGGGGAGAGCTAGCAGCAAACTCCCTCTCCCCTTTTCTTTCCAATGGACCCTTCTGCAGTGTAGTTTTCCCACGCAGCCATTTGGAGATGTTCCATGAGGCCAGGATCTGCTCCTGCCCTGAGACTGGGTGGATTGCTTCTGGCTCGCAGTAAAGTGGTAGCTGGTGTGGTAACACATCACCTTGCATTTGCTTCCCAAACTTCCCTGCCTCACTTTCCCTTCACTTTTTGCTGCCTTGGAATTGTACTTCCCAAGAGCACTAGTTTTTGGCTTTGACTTAAGATTCTTTTTTTTTTTTTTTTTTTTCAGGAAACTTGAGCAAGTTATTATCTCTCTGGGCCTCAGTTTCCTCGTCTGTAAAATGAAGAAAATAATAGAACCTGTCTCATAGGGATTAAGTGAAATAATTCATGAAAAGCACTTAGGTCAGTATTTAGGAATAGTAAGCATTTGATAAATTGTAGCTATTGTATCTAGAGCAACCCCTCAATTTTGCAGCTGTGGTTTATGAGGCTCAGAGAGCCTGAGTCACTTGCTCAGAATGACTTAGCAGTTGGTGGCAGAAATAGGATGAGAACCTAAAGTGATGCACTTATATTTGGATGAACTCAAGAACATGATACTGAATATTAATGTTCATAAACTAAACAACTAATTGATTTTATATTAATGAGCAGGTCTTGATCTTGGACAGCTGTCCCACAGGAGCATACAATGGACACATCAATCTGTAGCATCCAGGGCCTTCTTACCAGGCACACTCAACAGGAGGTCAGTATGAGTTCAGAGAAACTATTGCATCTGCAGTGCCTAGCATAGTGCTCAACTCTTCTGGTTCAGCTCTAACCTTTTTGACCCTTTTTTTCTCATTTATTTTACTAGTCCTTTTGAATTAAAACAGAGATAGAAGAGATACAGAAAACTATAAGAGTATGTGCAACCCTCTAGCTATACATTTAAAAATTAGAGGAAATTGATGGCTTCTTAGTAAAATGTAACTTACTAATATTGATCCAAGAAAAGGAAGAAAATCTAAACAGATCAATACCCATGAAAAAGATTAGAAGAGTAATTTAAACCTAACATTTGAAAAAGCAGCTGCTAGGTGGCTTTGTATCTATGTTTTATCTACCCTTTAATGCTTTCAGTTATGGAACTGTTAGTTATGGGCCTGCAAAGAGATAAGTGCTATTACTAGAACATACATTAACATATTGTTTCTTTAACCAAGAAAGTCTTGCTAAAAAAAAAAAAAAAAAAAAAGAAGGAAAGAAAGTCAGCTGATTTCATTAAGGGTGTCTTGAACTGACCCTTTTGGATTTAGTAAGTCAACCTGGGGTCACAGGAAATATCAAAGAAGAGAAAAATGAACTTTTCAGATATTGGGATATATATTTTCAAATGAATATAGCCATATTGTATGGCCCTATTATATTGTAGACTGATGAGATTAATGTATATAGCAGTTTATTTTGTATTGATGTTGTTATAGGTTGGTGGGGAGAAGATTTGTTAAGAATACCTTTAACATAGCCATTCAGAATCAGGCAATATTAATATTTTGGGATATATACTTTCTTGTATAAATGTACAAATGCAGATATGGGACAGTTAGTCTCCCCCAAATTAAATATTACACAAAGTATTTTATACTCTGCTTTTTATACTTAAAAATGTGAATAACTTTCCATATCAAATATAGATCTACATCATCCTATATAATAAAAGGCTAATAAGCAGATTGTCCCCACAGGTGGGAGATTGACTGGGAGTTAGAAGTGTGCTGACCACCAGGGGGTGGCGTGGAACATGGCAGGGGTCAGTGATGTGGCACTGGTAGCAGGTAGCAGGCAGCAGTGGAGGCGCTGCCGGCCCCAATGGGCCTGAACGAGAGTAAGATGGGATGGTGGAGCAGGTGAGCTACGGCCCAGATTGTTCCACCGGTCGCCCCACAGACAGCCACCTGCAGCTGGGGGCAGGGCCGATGAGCGGGTGGCACCACACCAAGGCTGGTGTGAGCGAGCAGAGGCTCCAATCACCTCGCTGGTCACCCCACAGACAGCAACTGGTGGTGGCGGCGTGGGGCGGGGCCTGAGAGCAGGCAGCACCGGGCCAAGGCAGGTGCGAGAGGGGGCCTCGATTGCCCCGCCAGTTGCCCCACAGATTGGCCCTGATCACTGGCCAGGCCTAGGGACCCTACCCATGCATGAGTTTCATGCACTGGGACTCTAGTTTATAACTGAATTGTATTTGATTGGATGGATATACCATAATTTTTAGAATATAATTTATTAATTTCAGAGAGGAAAGAAGAGGGAAAGAGATATAGAAACATAAATGATGAGAGAGAATCATTGATTGGCTGCCTCCTGCGTGCGCGCACGCACACACACACACACACACGCACACGCACACGCACACGCACATACACACTCCAAATGTGGATTGAGCTCTCAACACAGGCATGTTCCCTGACCAAGAATTGAACCGGGACCTCTTAGTTCATATTTTGACACTCAACTGCTGATCCACACAGCTGGGCTATACCATATTTTTTTAACCCCTTCTAACTTGACCCACCCCCATCCCAGGCCCTCACCACCCTATTGTCTGTGTCCATGGGTTATGCATATATGCAAACAAATTCTTTGGTTGATCACTTCCCACTCACCCACCCACCACTGCCTTCCTTCTGAGATTCAACAGTCTATTCCATGCTTATATGTCTCTGGATCTCTTTTGTTCATCAGTTTATTGTATTAATTAGATTCTACATATGAAAAAGACTGTATTATTTCACTTAGCATAATACTCTCTAGGTCCCTCCATGCCATCTCAAAGGGTAAGAGATACTTATTTTTTACTGCTGCATAGTATTCCATGGTGTAAATGTACAACAGCTTTTTTTATCTACTAATCTACTGCTGGGCACTTGGGCTGTTTCCAGATTTTAGCTATTGTAAATTGTGTTGCTATGAACATAGGGGTTCATACATTCTTTCTGATTGGTGTTTTAGGTTTCTTAGGATATAGTGGTCACCTTTATTGTCTCTTGTGATGGCCTTCATTTTGAAGTCTATTTTGTCAGATCTGAGTATTGCTACCCCAGCTTTTTTTCATTTCCATTTGCCTAGACATTTTTTTTTGCCATCCCTTCACTTTCATCCTGTGTGTCTTTTGTTATGATGTGGGTCTCTTGTAGGCAGCAAATAGTTGGGTCATGTTTTCATATCCATTCAGCTACCCTATGTCTTTTGATTGGAGCATTTAATCCATTTACATTTACAGTTATTATTGCTAGGTACTTATTTATTGCCATTTTAATTCTATATGCCTATGTTTCTCTTCTATTTCTTCTTCTCATTAGAGTAGTCCCTTTAACATTTCTTGCAGTGCTGGTTTAGTGGTGATAAACTCCTTTAGTCTTTTTTTTTTTTTTTTTTTGTCTGGGAAGCTCTTTATTTCACCGTCTATTTTGAATGATAGCCTTGCTGGATATAGTAATCATGGTTTCAGATCCTTGCTTTTCATTACCTTGAATACTTCATGCCATTCCCCTCTGGTCTGTAGAGTTTCTGATGAAAAATCAGCTGACAACCTTATGGAGGCTCCTTTGTAGATAATAGATTGCTTTTCTCTTGCTGCCTTTAAGATCCTCTCTTTATCTTTAATTTTTGTCATTTTAATTATAATGTGTCCAGGCATGCGCTTGTTTGGGTTCTTTTTGTTTGGGGTTCTCTGTGCCTCCTGGACTTGTGTTACTTTTTCCTTTACTGGGTTAGGGAAGTTTTCTGCCATTATTTCTTCAAACACATTCTCAATCCCTTTCTCCCTTTCTGCCTATTCTGGTACACCTGCTATTCAAATATTGTTATGGTTCATATTTTCCCACAGCTCCCTTAAGATGTCCTGCTGTTTTTAATGTTTTTTTCTTTTTGATTCTCTGATTGAGTGATTTTTTTTCCACTCTGCCTTCTAACCCACTGATTCGATCCTCGGCTTCCCCTAATCTGTTGTGTATTATTTCCATTATGTTCTTTATTAGTGCTATGTCATTCTTTATAGTTACTATATCTTTTCTCATGCTGTTGAGCATCCTTGCCATCATTATTCTGAACTCTATGTCTAATAAATTTTTATTTCCATTGCATTTAGCTCTTCTTCTGAAGAATTCTCTTGTTCTTTCATTTGGGGGTTGTTTTTTGTCTTCCCGTTTTGTCTGCCTGTTTAGGTTTGTGCCTATGTATTAGGTAGATCTGCTATGACTCCCAATATCTAGTGCAGAACAATGTCAGATGCTGCTTCTGACTGGCCCTAAGTACCCTGTTTGGAGCTATCAGCAATCCACGAGGCATTTGGCTCCCTCTGCTGGGGTTAGGTGCCTTTGGAAAGGACCAAGATGTATAACCAGGTCTGCTTTTCCTAGCCCCAGACCCTGGATTGTTGAGGTAAAGGCTCAAAGCCTCCAGAGACCTGCCTCTGCCTGCAGTTCATTGTTATTCAGTCCTGATTAACCTCAGGTTATTGACCACAGGGTAGGGCAAAAAGTTTTCGACAGGGTGGGGTTATTGCTTCTGCCTGCAGGCTGATTGTTATTCTCAGTCTCTTAATGGGCCTCAGAAACTCCACAGGGTGGGGCAAGGGGTTTTTCAATAGGGTGGGTCAATTGCTTCTCCCCAGGCAAAAGATGCCTGGATGGTAAAGGTGTGCTGGAAAAAATGTCTTCTACAGTGTGAGGGAATGACTCAGCACAGGAAACTGGGATGTTTATCTTCTGAGCTCTAACCCCAGAGCCCCCAACCCTGGCTTTTGCTCACACAGCTCCAGTCCACTCTGCCCTCCCTGTGCTGGAGCCCAAGGTGAGTGGCTGCACACGAAATTTTGTACATTGGTCCTTTAAGAGGGTGACTACATTCCTAGCCATCTCTCCCTGGTAGATAGCAACCCTGATACTTTCCACAGCCATATTTTCTGTGGGCACCTTTCTCAGTTCTGGTGTTCTGAATTGGGGAGCCCAGCTTTGAATTTAGACCCCAGAATTCTCAGTGGGAACCCCCCATAGCTGAGATATCCCTCCAAACTTCAGCTACTGTCTGTGGGAACCCAGCCAGTCCTTTTGTGCCTCCTTACTTTCTACCAGTCTCTATGCGGTCTCCACTTTCCATCCTTAGTTATTAGGGTTCTCTCCAGCTAGTCTTCAGTTAACTTTTCAGGGTGGTTTTTCTAAGACAACCCATCATATCCAACCTGTCCACTCTGAAGCTTCCCTACCTCCCCTTAGCTCCTAGATCAAGAAACTTCTCTTGGAGTAGTGTTTTCCAGGAATGAAAGACATTTCTCTAACTCCTGCCTAAGGAGTACTGTACTTTGGTTTTCTAATGTCTGAGATGCCTGAGTGTTACCTGAAAAGAGGAGAAACCAGGCTGCATGTTCCCCATTCTGGCCCAAGTGAGAGTGGGGTAACAACATGTCCAGTAAAATATACCCAGAAAAACCTTGTCATTTCATTTATGATTTACTTTAATATATTCGGAAATATTCTTTTTCTGGCTCTATATTTGTTCATCTGTTTACATTGTCCATTATATTCCACAAATGAATGAGATATTTATCTTTATCTGATTGGCTTATTTCACTTAGCATAATGCTCTCCGGGTCCATCCATGCTGTCACAAATGGTAAGAGTGCCTTCTTTTGTACAGTAGCATAGTATTACATTGTGTAGATGTACTACAGTTTTTAATCCACTCATCTGCTGGTGGGCACTTAGGCTGTTTCCAAATCTTAGCTATTGTAAATTGTGCTGCTATGAACATCCAAAATTTACTTTAAGATTAGTCAGCATGAGGAGTGTGGTATGTATGAATATGTTGGTTTTTATTTATCCCCTAGGAATGGTTATTACTGTCTTTAATCTAATGGTCATCTACTTGATCCACCAGTAGCATTTAAGGCATCTCTCTCCTCCTTGGAACAACATGATTCCCAGGATTTCTTGCTGCCTTCCCGGGCACTCTTTCTCAGCCTCCTTTGCTGCTTCTTCCTCATATCCATGGCTTTTAAGGGTCTAAATGACTCAAGGATAAATTCTTGAACTTCATCTCTTTTCTATCTATTCTCATCATATTATCTCACAGCTTTAAATACCATATCTATACTGATGGCTCCAAAATTTATCTATCCAGGCAGGACCTTTCTTCTTAATTTAAAACCCTCCTAACCACCAGTTGTCCATTTGACAGCTCCAATATTCCATTGGCCTTTCAAAATCAACGTGCTCATAACCAGCATAATTTGTCCCTCAAAACCTGCTTCTTTCTTTCCCATTTTAATAAATGGCAACTCTGCTCTAAAAGTTCAGCTTTGACAAAAAATAAAATAAAACCACAAATAATGTAACCCTGGAGAGGCATCCTTGACTGCTGTCTATCATACTTCCCCTTTTGCTCAGCCTAAAAACTAGAGTCCTTATGACGCAGGGGTGCTCAAACTTTTTAAACAGGGGGCCAGTTCACTGTCCCTCAGACCGTTGGAGGGCCAGACTATAGTTTAAAAAAAAACTATGAACAAATTCCTATGCGCACTGTGGGCCATCACTGTCCTACTGCCAATCAGTTCTTCCTGCTCTTTTGTACTGATTTCTACTCCCAGAAATAGGGCTGCTGAGGGAAGGCTGTGTACTGCACAACCCCAGGGAACTACAGAGCCTGTACAAATGGTGCCCCCTGAATTTGTGCAGCAGGGCATCCCTGAGCAGGAGCCTGGTCATCTCATGCCATCTTTGAGTTTGGACTCCTTAGTCCTAACCAGGGCTATTTCCTCGTCTTTGCTAAGGCCAATGGGTAATAATGGTACAAATGATATTTGATTTTTTAAATTGGTATTTTTCCAGGATTCCTATTAATATCTTTCTTCTATGATAAAATTTCCATGGGGTGGGGGCAAAAGGGAACCTGGCCTCTTGCTGTTTTAGACTTCATCCATCTAGGGCAAGCATGTCAAACTTGCAGGCCGTGGGCCACATGCGGCCCACAACGAATATTTTTGTGGTCCAGCCAATTAATGGTATGTAAGAAACATTTTAATAAAAATTTCATAACTTATTTTTTACAATATCTTGTTATAATCATTAATAACAAACTACAATGTTCGCTAATGACTGATTACATAATCATGTTGCATTCATTTCCCTTACACACCTTACGCGCTGGCACACCATTTCTCTCTACTAATACTAGCAGTGAATATTTTAGCAGCCGATTGCCACATCATTAGTCTTGGACTGACTTGTTTGGTGTGCACAACAGGAAATATTTTGCTTTCGGAGAAAGAGAAATAGGTTTATTTGTGTTACACTTATTAATTTGTGCAGTTATTCAGTGGCTGGTAAGTTAATGCTCAAGAAAAAATATTAATTTTTATTAAAATGTTCGATTATTTTAGGTTAACAATTACTCATTTACCTCAGCCCTTTGTATTCAGCATGTCTCTATGGAAATAAACCTACATTTCTATGAAAATTGAAGCTTTTGTGTGTGTGGTTTTTTTGTTTGTTTGTTTGTTTTGCAGCCCACATAAACTTAAACCTTGTTTATTTGGCCCGTGTTAGCCTTTGGGTTTGACATGCTTGATCTAGAGGTGGGACGACTGGGTGCCTAAGGGTGGGGCTAGCAGATATCCCATTTGGGGGAGGTGCCTGTCAGCTTCACGAGAAAGTGGGGAGGATGGTCCCTTCCCCAAAGCCAAACAACTCAGTCACTGAGTTTGACATGCTTGATCTAGGTCTCCAAGAAGTCCTTCACTGGGTCTGCTGCAAGAGAAGAAAGCATGGAAAGGTATCTTCAACTGAATGGTGCCTGTCACAGAGGTGACACACATAACCTTCACTCACATGCCAAGGAAAGCAATGGTGATGTTTAAGAATAACCAGCTAGCATTGATGGTAGCTGGGTTCATCCTGTGCCCTCTCATTCCCTCTGCTCCCACCTCTGCCCATGTTCTGCTGTGCCACGCTGTGCTCTGAAGAGACACCCACCATCTCCCCTAGCAAGAGGACCCGGCCTGCACAGGAGGGTGGCCAGCGGCTCCACTTTGCCGGACTCTCGGAGTATGCCACCGCCCCGTCCAAGGGCTCTGCTCAGGCATGGGCTGCAACCTGTGCAGTGTCTACGCTTATACAGTACCACCTATGGAGAAAACCCTTGTGAAAACTGACATTCAGATGGCTCTTCCTTCTGGGTACCATGGAAGAGTAGCTCCATGTTCTGGCTTGGCTGCAAAACACTTCATAGATGTAAAAGCTGGTATTGTAGATGAAATTACAGAGGAAATATTGGTGTTGTACTGTTTCATTTTGGCAAAGAAAAGTTTGAAGTAACTAATTTGTGAATGGATTTTTTATCCAGAAATAGAGGAAGTTCAAGTGTTTGTTTGTTTGTTTGTTTGTTTGTTTTAATCCTCACTGGAGGACATGCTTAGAAAGAGAGAGATAAATAGGTAGGTAGGCAGGTAGATGATAGATAGATAGATAGATACCATGTTTCCCCGAAAATAAGACAGTTTCTTATATTAATTTTTGCCCCCAAAGACACGCTAGGTCTTATTTTCAGGGGATGTCTTATTTTTCCATGAAGAAGAATACAGTACACATTTATTGTTAAATGAAAATAAAGGGAATTTATTACCTGTATATACGGTAGTACAGTAGTTGTCAACACAAACCAGACAAACTGTGAACCCTACAGTATCAAGAATTTACTCATTTATTCAATGACAATCATGTCATCATCTTCTGGAACATCATCATAACAATCCAATTCCTGAATTTCCTGGTGAATTTCTTGTGACTCCATTTCTTTCAGAATCAGTGGACCAAATCTCTCATGTTTAGCAATAGCACTGTCTTTAAATGAGTACTTCTTGTCAAGGTAGCCTGCTCGCAGTGCATTTGCAATGCAACTGTCAGTGATTTTCTCCCATGAATTCTTCACCCAAGTCACAACTTCTTGCAGTTGAGGTTTCACAAAGTTTCCACGCTGATTTCTCTCCATTCTATTTTCAATGTAGTCATTAATTTCCATGCGCAAATTGTCTTTGAATGGCTTGTTTATTGCAATATCAAGAGTCTGGAGATAGGCCGTCATTCCTGCGGGAATCATTATCTGATCTATTTTTCTTTCGTGAAGAAATGTCTTCATGTTTTTAGGGTGGTGAGTGCTGGCTGCATCCCAGACTAGCAGACCTCTTTGGCTCCCTCGCATAACAAGCGGCAGCATTAAATCGACCCACTTCCTTATATGCTTGTGTGGCCCAGGCTTTTTCAGTTTCAGGAATAAAAACGCCCAAAACAAGTTCAATCTTTTCCTTCTTGCCCTTAGAAATGATTAAAGGTGGGATTTTAGTGCCATCCAGATGAATTGCCAAAATACAGGAAACATGTGCACTTTCGTAAGCAGTGGAGGGAATGTACACTAAGGAGGCACCCCACTGTTCAATTGTTGTTTGAGATGATTGGCCCATAAACACTGCAGTTTCATCCATAGCAATCATGTTGGAAAGATTTTATTTAGAGAAGTCAGCATCATCAATAAAGGACTTGAATGCAAGTGCTTGCTTAATAACTTGAGTATCTTCCAACCTAAACAATGTTGTAGATCTTCTTAAAGACAGTTCACTTTGCTGAAGGAAATTATCCAGCCAGTGTTGTGATGCTTTGAAGTCTTCGGGGGCTATGTCAAACTGTGGTGCCATTGCAAGGGCAAATTCTTGAATCTGAGCCCTATTCACAACCAAAGCCTTTGCTCTCCTGTCAACAACCCATTCACAGATCAGGTCTTCCAGCTCGGAAAATAATGGTTGCCGACCTGATCCACACTTGCACTTTTTAGCATTTCCCTTGTCCACTTGTTCAATGAGGTTACCATACTCTGCTCGCCATTTTTGGACCAATCGGATACTCAACATCTTCTCTTTGCAGAAAGCAGTAAGATTTTGGCCCCAAGAGTCTTCCACGATTCCTTTCTTGTACTCCACGGAGTAGCTTTTTCTTTTTGTGCTCATTTCTAGAGGTAAAAAAAAAGGAATTGGGGTATCAAGGTGGGGGGAGGGGGATCACTCAAAATGACACAGGGGGGATCAGAGGGGGGAATCAAAATGGCACAGGAGAATCAGAGGGGGGATTACCATTTTAGTAACCCCTTTTGAGCCTCCTGTGTCATTTTGATTGCCCCCTCTGATCCTCCTGTGCCATTTTAAGTGATCCCCCTCCCCCCACCCCTGTGCCACTGAACACCTTCACCAGACATCCCCCCTACCCCTTTATCAGACATTTACCCTCTGGGGCCTGCCTGGGGACTGTCACTGGGGTTGCTGGGGCCTGGATCTGGGCTGGAGCAGGGTCTGCCACTAACTGAGAACCTTCAGTCATCATGAAGGCGGCCGCGAGCATCAGGTAGTGTCACCAGAGACAGACCAGCACTCACCACCTTTGCTGCGTCCCGTCCGCTCTAATCCTCCTGTTCTTCTACACGCATCTGTGAAAGTCTCCTCCTCTGTCCGGCCCCACGCTCACCGCTCACTCTGACCTCCGCTCCGCCTCCACACAGCAGTGACGTCAGGACTCTGCGTAATGTCACTGGTTGCTAGACGCCAGTCGGGGCGGACCTAGTGACCAGTTTACAGTAAATTAATTTTCATTCTGAGACAGAGCCTGGGCCTTATTTTCGGGGGATGCCTTATATTTCACTCAGAAGGAAACCTGTAAGTAGGTCTTATTTTCTAAGGATGTCTTATTTTCGGGGAAACGCGATAGATAGATAGATAGATAGATAGATAGATAGATAGATAGATAGAAACATCAATATGAGAGAGAAACATATAGATCGGTTTCCCCAACTGGGGATCAAACCCAGAACCCAGGTATGCGTTCTGACCAGGAATCAAAATCAAATCAGGAGAACCAGCAAACTTTCCTGTGCACAGAGCCATGCTCAGCCAACTTAGCCACTCCAGCTTGGTGAGGAATTTCAAGTTTTGGATGACATTGAAAGGGCTTCGGGAGGTTTTGTTTCCACTGGAAAGAATTAAAATTTATGCCAAGAATATGAAATGAAAAAATATACCTTTTTCTTAAAAGTAAAGAGTTTTTGTTTAGTGTTTTGCATGTCTATAAACTTAATAGCTTTAGCTCCTAAAAAATATTTGGTTCTCTAAGGGAATATTTGGATCATATCAAGGGAAGGTTACTCTCTTGTCATCACATAGAACTTTACTTTCTTGTATTTTTCTACATTTGGTTGTTGTATAAATCTGCATGGTAACCTAATACAATTTCTTTGCCAATCAAATGTACATCAATTACAGATCCCCCAGAACTGTATTATTTAATTCACTAGCTGCAACCCCTTTAACAACTTATTTTTATTGCTTATAAATCATAAGCAAAGCTTTTCAATAAATTTGAATTCTTTTACACATACAAATTATTATACAACTAGTGGCCCGGTGCACGAAATTCGTGCATGGGGTAGGGGGTTGTCCCTCAGCTAGGCCTGCATCCTCTCCAACCTGGGACCCCTGTGGGATCAGGCCTAAACTGGCAGTCAGACAACTCCCTCGCAATCCAGGACTGCTGACTCCTAACCGCTCACCTGCCTGCCTGCTTGATCACCCCTAACCACTCTGCCTGCTGGCCTGCTTGCCCCCAACTGAACCCCCCTGCTGGCCTGCTCACCCCCAACTGCCCTCCCCTCCTGGCCTGATCACCCCCAACTACCCTCCCCTCCTGGCCTGATCACCCCTAACTGCCTCTGCCTCGGCCCCGCCACCATGGCTTTGTCCAGAAGGACGTCTGGAAGGTCTCATGGTCTAATTAGCATATTACCCTTTTATTAATATAGATAGGATATGACATACTGCCATAACTATAACATATGTACCAGTATTACTCTATGAGAATACATACTTCATGCGATAGGAAGGCATCTAATACATTACATTGTATATGTTGTAAGTAGTAGGAAATACTGTATTCGTAGCAATAGTATACACCCTGTGACTTCCCTTCCTGATTTGGGAATGGTTCCCCAGTTCTTTGAACATTTCCTGGCCCCTAATGTATTTTTTTTTTTTGTCATTCAGTGTAACTTTATTTACTGTTTATTGCACATGATTTGAGGTCTTTAATTTCTAACCACCAAAGATTCAAAGGACTATTTTTTCCATGAAGTTTAACATTAATATCAGTGAATTCATGTATTCATGTGTTTTTATTGTAAACATCCATTGTCATAGATCCTGAACTCATAAGCATGGACCATGCACAGGCTGGCAGCAAGCCAGGAAGCCACTCTGCAAGCAAACAGATACTCTGCATAAGGAGAAAAGTCATAGCACAACATTTAATGTCCAACCTGAGTCACCTCAGAATGTTATATATATTGACTTCTTAATTCATATAGTATCAGGAACTCAACTGCTTGGTTGGTGACAGGGTTGACCTGGTTTCAGGAGGATTATTCCTGAAATAATTAAGGAAAGGGGGGCTCAATCTTTTCTTGGTTGCTTGCTCCTCCCCAGCACCTTCATCTTTCTTCTCGTCCTCAGCTTCTTGGACATCTTCTCCTTCACCTTCACCTCCTTCTTCTTCCTCCTTTGCATCCTCAAATTCTTCCTTGGCACCTTCTTCCTCTTCCTCTCCTTCCTCTTCATCAGCCATTTCCTTCTCCTTCTCCTCCTCTTCAGATTCTCCTTCAGAGGGGAGTTCATCCTTAGCTTCCTCTGCTTTTGCAGCCTCAATGGTCTCCTCCACCTCGATCTGCTCCTCCTGGACGTGGCTGGTGTATTAAGAAGGGAAGGAGCGAGCGGACATAGAGTAGGAGCTAGTCTGTAAACCACCGTAGGCAGATCGACCAAAGACCTGGGAACTCTGGGAGTAGCCGCTGGCTATGCTTCCCATGCTGGTGAAACTGAGCTGGGTCTCCTCACCTTCCAAGAGTTTCCTGTAAGCTGCAATGTCAATGTCCAAAGCCATCTTCACATTGAGGAGATCCTGGTATTCTTTTAAATATCATGCCATTTCACTTTTTGTAGTTCTCAACTCATTTTCTAATTTGTTGATTGTGTCCTGCATAGCACTAACATCGGAGTTCTGCTTATCCTCCAGCTCTTGCAGCTGCTTTCCCAGAGCTTAGTTCATGCCCCGGCTTGCTTTGATCTCCAGGGTCTTGGCCTTGAGCAGGCTGAGGCTTTCAGACACCTTGTCCTTGGCGGCACGAGCCCCGTAGGTGTTCTTGGCAGTGCTCTCAGTCAGCATGGTGAAGCAGCTCTTGTACCATTCTTCTGCATTCTGCATGTTCTTGGCAGCCAGCTTCTCGTACTGGGCGCAGATGTCCTTGAGTGCCACAGAGAGGTCAGACTTGGAGAACATGTCTGAGTACCACGGAGATCTGAGGTACCGGATCTGCAGCTCGGCGATCTCCTCTTCATGCACCTTCTTCAGAAAGGCGATTTAGTCCATCAGGCTGTCGATGTGCTTTTCCAGCTCAGCTCCAGCGAGAGCCGCCTCGTCTGCACCTTTGCACACCTCCATCAGCCAGCCCTCTGCGTCATCATGGTTCAGCACCTCTTCCTGGTAGCATGCCTGCAGGTTGCTCCCAGTCCCTTCCAAGCCCTGGTGCCTGCTAACTGCCCTCTCCTCGCCAGGGCTGGGGCTCGGTGGGCCGGGGCACAGGCATCCCATTTTCATTAAAATGTTCAACCCTGGCCTGCTCCACCGGTGTCCACAGGCTGCCAGGGGGCAGACAGTGATCCCAGAGACACTGGCCATGCCCAGGTCCCCGATAGCGACCTGGACCCTGTGGGGGGCATCAGGCGCTGCCCGCCCGGCCTGCCCAGTTATCAATCACAGCCCAGACCCCGCGAGCAGCGTCAGGCACAGCCCACCCGGCCTCCCCGGTTACCGATCTCGGCCTGGACCCAGCGGGCAGCGTCAGGAGCTGCCTGCCTGGACTGCCTGACCCCGATGGCGGCCTGGACCCCGCAGGTGGTGTCAAGCGCAGTCCGCCCCTCCTGCATATGCAAATTTACCCACCATCTTTGTTGGCTTAATTTGCATATCACTCCTGATTGGCTGTGGGCATAGCATTTTTCTCTTTTATTAGTGTAGATTGAACTAGAAGATAATAAAATGTTAAAGTTAAAAAAAAATAACCAGCTAGTCTCAGCCACACTACTTAGGGTAGCAATGCCTTCCTTATTCCCTGGAAATCATATGTAAAATTTGTGTTTGTGTGCAGTTTTGTGGAAGAGGGTCCATAGTGTGGCATAGAGGAAGCATTCAATAAATATTTCTTCTAAAAACTCAAAAAGAAGTCTGTATTAATCAGTGTTCTCCATAGAAACAGAACCAACAGGATGTGTATATATTTCTATATATGTTTTGAGAGAGTGAGATTTATTTTAAGAAATTAGCTCACATACCCTAGCCAGGTGGCTCGGTTGGTGGGAGCAACCTGTATACCGAAAGGTTGAGGGTTTGATCGCTGGTTGTGGCACCTCACAACAATGTCTCTCTCCTCCTTCCCCCTCCTCCTCTTTCTTTCCCTTTCTCTAAAAAATAAATAAATAAATAAATAAATAAATAAATATCCTCAGGTGAGGCTTAAAAAAAGAAGAAGAAATTAGCTCACACAACTCCAAAAACTGCTGGCAGGCTGGAGACCCAAGTCCAAAGGCTGTCATGCTGGAGAATCCCTTCTTGCTCAAGTGAGGTCAGTCTTTTGTTCTATTCAGGCCTTCAACTGATTGGACAAAGCCCACCCACATTATGGAGGAAGATCTGCTTTACTAAAATCCACCTATTTAAATATTAAGCTTATCAAAAAATACCCTCTCAGAAAAATCCAGAATAATGTTTGATCACATTTCTGGGCACTAGTGGTCCAGCCAGGTTGACACGTTAAATTAGCTGGCACAGGGTCCTGGACCCAAACAAAGTGTAGAAATTAGGAACTGCTGTTCTAAGAAATTTCCATCCTTCTCCTTCATTTTCTAGTCAGGCTTCTGTACTCACCCCAGATTCTGTGCCTGGCCCTAGAATAGGTTACTTATTCTGGTGGCATGTAGAAATTCTGCCTAACCATTTCCTTCTAGCAATTTCCATCAATACCTAATTGAAAGAATTAGGGCAGAAATTCCCAATTCAGCTTTAGTAAATGGTAAATAATGTTGAAGAAGGCATTATTTTTCTCCTGGAAAAAAAAAAGTTAGACATTATTTCCAAAAATGTTTCTTAATCAAAACATTTTACCTTTTCTACCCTGTACATGTCAATAATAGTGTAATTGGCTAAGATTATACATCTTTAGTGTTTACTAGTATATCTTACAGCCCTGCTTCTAGTCATTTGTTTTTGAATAAATCCTCCAGAAAAAAATGAAGTGCCTTGAAATCACAGATTATACTTTACTAGAGGCCCGGTGCATGAATTTGTGCATGGGTGGGGTCCCTTGGCCTGGTCGGTGATTGGGGCAATCAGGGCCGTCTCACACAGTCCTTATTGGGCCGACTGGGGCCGGCCGGCGGGGGAGTGGGGGTGGGGAGGGACTGCGGGAGGTTGGCTGGTGGGGGGGAGGGGCCAATCGGGGCCGGCCAGCTGGGTGGGGAGGAGGGACCACGGGAGGTTGGCCTGCCATGGGAGGTTGACTGTGGGAGTGCACTGACCATCAGAGAAAAGCTCCTGCATTGAGCATCTTCCCTGGCGGTCAGTGCGAGTCATAGCGACTGGTCGACTGGTTGTTCGGTCATAATGATCACTTAGGCTTTCATATATATACTAGAGGCCCGGTGCACGAAATTCACGCACTGGAGGAGAGGGGTCTCTCAGCCTGGCCTGCGCCCTCTCACAGTCCAGGACCCCTTACTCCTTACTGCCCACCTGCTCGCTGCTCCTTAGGGCTTCTGCAGAAGCAGGAGAGGCTCCCGCCACTGATGCTGTGCTTGCCAGCCATGAGCCCAGCTTCTCACTGAGCAGCACTCCCCCTGTGGGAGCGCACTGACCACCAGGGGGCAGCTCCTGCATTGTCTGCCCCCTGGTGGTCAGTGTGCATCATAGCGACCAGTCATTCTGATCATTCTGCTTAGGCTTTTATTATATAGACTAGTGGCCCAGTGCACAAAATTTGTGCACGGGGGTGGGGGTGTCCCTCAGCCTGGCCTGCACCCTCTCTAATCTGGGACCTCTTGGGGGATGTCCAACTGCTAGTTTAGGCCCAATTGCTGTGGGATGGGGCCTAAACCAGCAGTCAGACATCCCTCTCGCAATCCAGGACCACTGGCTCCTAACCACTCACCTGCCTGCCTGCCTGATCACCCCTAACCACTCTGCCTGCCAGCCTGATCTCCCCAACTGCCCCCCCCTTCTGGTCTGATCAGCCCAAATTGCCCCCCACACACTGGCCTGCTCACCCAAAACTGCCCCCGCTGGCCTGCACACCCCCAACTATTCCCCCTGCCGGCCTACTCACCCCCAACTGCCCCCACCTGCTGGCCTGCTTGCCCCCAACTGCCCCCCACCAGCCTGCTCACCCCCAATTGCCTCCCCTGCTGGCCTGCTTGCCCTCAACTGGCCCCCCCCCCGCTGGCCTGATCACCCCCAACTGCCCCCCTCTGCTGGCCTGTTTGCCCCAAACTGCCCCCCCTGCTGGCCTGATTGCCCAAAACTGTCCCCCCCCCCATGCCAGACTGCTCTCCCTAACCGCCTCTGCCTTGGCCCCGCTACCATGGCTTTGTCCAGAAGGATGTCCGGAAGGTCTCCCAGAAGGTTTCCTGATCTAATTAGCATATTACCCTTTTATTAGTATAGATAGATTCCCTTGCCATTTTCCACATTGTGGAAAATGCTACAGGCATAGGCAGGAGTGCTGATTAACTGGTAGTGGTGTCACATTCTGTTTTATTTGACTCCATTTCTATTAAATCACCAGCTAGCACTGGTATTAAAATAATCCAGATTTATCTTTCAGGATTGTCACTTCACTTTGACATCTCTACCTTGTTTTCACAGAAAGAAAACTGAGACAGGGTTGGGGCAAGAGCCTTCTTATTTTGTGGCTATTTCTTAGCATAGGATAAAGTCTGGTGACTAATACAGATGTTCTCTCCCATCCTTCTTAGCCCAGTTTTCATCTGGAAGAGTCCAATGGTTACGTCTGGAAGAAAAGGGCTCTTTCTGCTGTTGGTCTGCAGTGGCCCTACTCATGCTGCAATGCCACATGGCTGAGACTCTCTTCCTGTGCTGGGAAAGAAAGGAGGTTCTGTTTTGTGAAGTACTGAGGGACCTGGATGGTCAACACTGCTCTATCAGCATGAAATGAGATTACCACCAGCTGTTGTTTCATTGCTTTCAGCAGAGCCATTGAAACATTTGCAAAATAGCAAAGGGTTCCAGATGGGAAGGGCCATTGTTCAAAATCCAGACCACCTAGTGGGCACCTCAGTAATGGACTTTGCACCCAACCCATACAGAAATTCAATAACACGTCACAGGGTTTGCATGATGGGTCTATGCCTCTGGGGAACCAGGTTGCCCTCCTTTTCCTTCACACTGACTTCTTTTTCCCCATTATTTCCTCCCTCCTCTTGTATGACTATAGACCTTCCTAAAGTTGTGTTCAAAATGAGTTATTATACTAAGTTAAACTAAAAACAAATCCAGCTTCAAAGAGAGCAAATGTTGTTTGCATATAAAATTTGCCTTTTAGAACCCACAACCGACCTGCATGTTTGATTTTCATAGATTGATAGAACATTATCTAAGAGGCCTGGTGCACAGATTCATGCACTGATGGGGTCCCTCAGCCTGGCCTGCACTCTCTCGCAATCCAGGACCCCCCGGGGGATGTCGGAGAGCCGGTTTTGGCCCGATCCCCACAGACAGGCCAAGGGACCCTACGCATCAGGCCTCTAGTCTATACTAATAAAAGAGAAACTTGCAAATTGACTCCACTACATCCACCAGCCAATCAGGAGTGAGTATGCAAATTAACCCAACAAAGATGGCGGCAGCCACGGAGCTGGAGCGAGCAGGAGGCTTGGGTTGCCCCCGGTGACAGAGAAGCCAAGCTTCCCACCCACCCTGGCCTCCGCTCAAGGAGGGGCTGGGAGCCTGGGTCACCTGGAGCGACCCAGGCTTCCAGCCCACCCTGGCTGCCTCTGAAGGAGTGGCTGGGGGCTTGGATCACTGGGGGCAACCCAGGCTTCCAGCCCACCCTGGCCTCCACTCAAGGAGGGGCTGGGGAAAAAAGGGCGGGGCTGGGAGCCTGGATCACTGGGGGCTATGGCCAGCCTGAAAACAGCCCTCAGCCCCTCACCCAGGCTGGCCATGCCCCCATGGGGTGAGGGTCCCCTCTGGGGGGCATGGCCAGCCTGAAAACAGCCATCAGCCCCTCACCGAGGCTGGCCAGACATCCCAGCGGGAACCCCCATTCTGAAGGGGGTGTGGCCAGCTTGAAAACAGCCCTCAGCCCCTCACCCAGGCTGACCACGACCCCCAGCTGGGACCCTCACCCCATGAGGGCATGGACAGCCTGAAAACCACCACAGGCCCCTTGCCCAGGCCACCCCACGCCCCAAGGGAACCCCCACCCTGATCCAGGACACCCTTCAAGGCAAACCAGCCGGCCCCCACCCATGCACCAGGCCTCTATCTATACTAATAAAAGGGTAATATGCTAATTAGACTGGGAGATCTTCCAGGAGACCTTCAGTACGTTCTTCTGGACAAAGCCATGGTGGCGGGGCTGAAGTAGAGGCGGTTAGAGACCAAGAGGGGAGAGCAGTTGTGGGTGATCAGGCCAGGATGGGACGGCAGTTGTGGGTGATCAGGCCGGTGTGTGTGTGGGGGGGGCCGTTGGGGTTGATCAGGCCGTCAGTGGGGGTCAGTTGGGGGTGATCAGGACAGCAAGGGGGTCAGTTTGGAGTGAGCAGGCCAGCAGGGGAAGCAGTTGGGGCAAGCACACTGGCACAGGGGGCAGTTGGGGGCAAGCACACTGGCACGGGGGGCAGTTGGGGGTGATCAGGCTGGCGGGGGGGTCATTTGGGGGCAAGCAGGCCAGCAGTGGGGGCCAGCTGGGGGTGAGCAGGCTGGCAGGCAGAGTTGTTAGGGGCAATCAGGCAGGCAGGTAGGTGAGCGGTTAGGAGCCAGCAGTCCTGGATTGCGAGAGGGATGTCCAACTACCAGTTTAGGCCCGATCCCTGTAAACTGGCAGTAGGGCATCCTTTGAGGGGTCCCAGATTAGAGAGGGTGCAGGCAGGGCTGAGGGACACCCTGCCCCCTGTGGACGAATTTGTAGAGACTAGTGGCACCTGGCCACTAGTCTCTATATATAAAAGCCTAAGTGACCAACCAACCGGCTGGTAGCTGACCATCAGGGGGTAGACGCTCAACACAGGAGCGGAAACCACAGGCATGGAAACATGGAACAGACTGATGAATCTCAGAGGGGAGTGGGGAGAGGGAAGGGCAGAAAGAGATTAACCAAAGATCTTATATGCATACTAGTGGCCTGGTGCATGAAATTCATGCACGGGGGGTGGCCCTCAGCCTGGCCTACACCCTCTCTAATCTGGGACCCCTCGAAGGATGTCCTACTGCCAGTTTACAGGGATCAGGCCTAAACTGGTAGTTGGACATCCCTCTCACAATCCAGGACTGCTGGCTCCTAACCGCTCACCTGCCTGCCTGCCTGATTGGCCCTAACCACTCTGCATGCCGGCCTGCTCGCCCCCAACTGCCCCCCCTGCTGGCCTGCTCACTCCAAACTGCCCCCCCTTGCTGTCCTGATCACCCCCAACTGACCCCCACTGACAGCCTGATCAACCCCAATGGCCCCCCTACACACACCGGCCTGATCACCCACAACTGCCGTCCCATCCTGGCCTGATCACCCACGACTGCCCTCCCCTCTTGGTCTCTAACCACCTCTACCTCTGCCCCGCCACCATGGCTTTGTCCAGAAGAACGTCCTGAAGGTCTCCTGGAAGGTCTCCCAGTCTAGATAGAGGCCTGGTGCACGGGTGGAGGCAGGCTGGTTTGCCCTGAAGGGTGTCCTGGATCAGGGTGGGGGTTCCCTTGGGGCGTGGGGTGGCCTGGGTGAGGGGCCTGTGGTGGTTTGCAGGCCGGCTACGCCCCCATTGGGTGAGAGTCCCCGCTGGGGGAACATGGCCAGACTGGGTGCAGGTTGAGGGCTGTTTTCAGGCTAGCCACACCCCTTCAAGGTGGGGGTCCCCGCTGGGGTGCCTGGCCAGCCTGGGTCAACCCGCCCCTCCTTTTTTTTTTCCAGCCACTCCTTGATCAGAGGCCAGGGCGGGTGGGAAACTTGGCTTCCTCCATCGCAGGGGGCAACCTAAGCCTCCTGCTCACTCCAGCTCCATGGCCGCTGCCATCTTTGTTGGGTTCATTTGCATACTCGCTCCTGATTGGCTGGTGGGCATAGTGGAGGGACATCAATTTGCATGTTTCTCTTTTATTAGTGTAGATAAGTGGGAAAATGTCAGGGGAAGCAGCATGCTCCTCAAACTTCACGTGTACATAGAGTACCTAGACGTCCTGTGAAAATGCACATTCTGATTCAGTAGGTCTGGGGAAGGGCCCGAGAACCTGCATTTCTGAAAAGCAGTCAGGGGATGGACACCTCTTTGAATGGCAAGGGTCTAGAGTCAAGTTGTTCAAACATTTCCATTTTGTAGCACATCTGTAAATTTGCCCAAGTTATGGAAAAAGCAGTCCAAACAGATGATTAGGGTGGCAAAGTTATTCTTAAAATAAAACAAAACTGAATTCCTTAATAAATCCTTTACTACAGAAATATATCTAAGGCCTAGCCAGTTTGGCTCAGTAGATAGAGCATCGGCCTTCGGACTGAAGGGTCCCGGGTATGATTCTGGTCAAGGACACATGCCCGGGTTGCAGGCTTGATCCCCAGTAGGGGGCATGCAGGAGACAGCCAATCAATGATTCTCTCTCATCATTGATGTTTCTACCTCTCTCTCCCTCTCCTTTCCTCTCTGAAGTCAATAAAAATATATTTTAAAAAATACATCTAAGAATAGAATGTCATACAGTATCCATTTTTAAAAAATGGTCTCTCTTCTCTACTGATGGATCATTCAACTTTGATCGTCACTTTCATTGATTTTCTACTAAAGGTAAGTATAGGACACCTATTCTCTATTTGGATCCAGCATGTTAACCTATAACAACTTCTCCCATGAAATAAGGTATTTTCTGGGAATGAATTTCCTAGAAGGCACCTTGGCCTTGTGGTGGGGAAATCTGAATCTGGCTTTGCCAGTTAGGAACTGAAAGACCTTAGACAAGTTGCTTAACCACTCTGATCCTTCGTTTTTGCACCTAAAGGTAGGTGTGGGGCAATTTAAAAAAAAAAAATGTTTTTTAATTGTACATGGGGGAAAAGGCAATGTAGCTCACAGGATTAATGTAAGCTTTGAATATGAGAATGTATGCGAATTACTTAATAACATTACCTGAAGTAACTGTACACAAGAGTCCAAACAAAACCCTAAAGCTGACATTTAGAAACACTAATAAGTTCCTGTAACCATTTTGGAAGAAAATCTTTTTAAAGCATTCCTTACCCCCTACCTTGTATAATATGTGTATACTGGACTCAGTTTAGCTCTATCTTCATGACTCTGGGTGCTTGTTATGAATATGAGTGACTGCACTGTCCTGGAACACAAGTATGACCTTAGCCAGGGTGATGATGATCTTTCTAACACCCATCCTTTCTGTGCTCTCCCCCCCACCACCACCACTAGCCCTCCCACAGCTCTCTCTGTTCATACTTCTATGATAGCACTTACCACACTGAGGCAAAAAAAAAAATCTGTTTACCCAGGTTTTGGGCCTCAGACCCCCTTTCTCCGGGCAGGGGGCAGGTCTTCTCAGTGAATGATTGCTGTTGAATAAAGATCTCCCCAGGCCTCACATAAAGGACTTGGTGTCAGGAACTTAGAAGCTTGGCTTGTGTTCATTCTATTCAGACACTTTAAAAATGCCTCCATGTCCTCAGCCACGTGCCAAAAGCGCTGCTACATTTTTTCTTTTAGAGATAGCCCAGGGTAGAAATTACATTCTGCCTTAGAACCTTGTAATGGTTTTCAATTACTACAGGACCAGGAAGTTACCCTTCTGCTAAATTTTACGCCCAGTCTGTCTTCTTTGGTTATTTGTTCTGCTTTCATTTGCAGCAAGGACATTGCAGCCAGACAGCCCTAGGTTCAAACACTGATCTACAATTTAGTAGTTGTTGGACTCTGGGTGAGTCACTTAAATTCTCCACTGCTCAGCTTTCAAATCTATAAAACAGTTACCCTCAGTCTGCAGAACACTCAGTCTGCAGAATTGCTGTTGTGTATGGAGATTTTTGCATGTACCTGTCCAATTTTCCCCTCACCATTTATTGAAGAGACTGTCTTTACTCCATGTTCTTGGAGTATGTTCTTGCCTCCTTTGTCAAATATTAACTGAGCATAATGGCTTGGGTTGATTTCTGGGTTCTATGTTCTGTTCCATTGATCTATGTGTCTGTTCTTGTGCCAATACCAGGCAGTTTTGAGAACACTGGCTTTGTAATATAGTTTGATATCTGGTATTGTGATTCCTCCAGTGTTGTTCTTCTTTCTCAAGATTGCTTCAGCTATTTGGTGTCTTTTTTTATTCCATATGCATTTTTGGAGAGTTTGTTCTAGGCCTGTGAAATATGTCGTTGGTATTTTAGTGGGGATTGCATTAAATCCATAGATGGCTTTGGGTAGTATGGACAGTTTAATGATGTTGATTCTATCAATCCATGAACATGGTATATTGTTCCATTTGTTTATGTCTTTCTCTATCTCTTTTTTCAGTGTCCTGTAGTTTTCTGAGTATATGTCTTTTACTTCCTTAGTTAAATTTATTCCTAGGTATCTTAATTTTTTTGTACAATGGTAAATGGGATTGTTTATTTTGTCTCTCTTTCTGTAAGTTCATTATTGATGTATAAAAAAGCCACAGATTTCTGGGTGTTAATTTTGTATCCTGCTACATTGCCAAATTCATTTATTAAATCTAGTAGGTTTTTTTTATGGAGTCTTTAGGGTTTTGTATGTACAATATCATGTCA
This sequence comes from Plecotus auritus, assembly GCF_963455305.1. Lineage (NCBI taxonomy): Eukaryota > Metazoa > Chordata > Mammalia > Chiroptera > Vespertilionidae > Plecotus > Plecotus auritus. The sequence goes on along the minus strand of NC_137772.1, from coordinate 93,910,098 downwards.
TCTGCGAATAATGACAGTTTTATGACATTAAAATGTCACTTAATGACATCTTCTTTTCCAATTTGGATGCCTTTTATTTCTTCTTGTTGTCTGATTGCTCTGGCTAGCACTTACAGTACTATGTCTGAGAAGGCTAAAAGGCTAATTCCAATGTAACCCTGATGTTTGGGGGGCTAGCCATCTGAATCTGTGCCTGAAACCTAATGTATATTCTTGATAACCTATAATTACGTCACTGCCCCTTTCCCACAATCTGGTCTTGAAAGACCTGTTACCTAAATGCTCACATTTTACAGAGGCCATAAACCATGAACAACACACAACGCCTGGAGGGGGTTATCAGCGCTGGCACCAGGCCAGGCCCTTAGATATGATCTCAAGACCCCCATCCCAACCCATGGGGCTTTTTGCAAAGCCCACAAAAGGTCTGGAAGCCCCATCCATATTTGTGGGACAAAGAACCGGAAGGGGATAAAAAAAAAGAGCTTCCACCATATTGGTTTGATCAGACTTTTGAGGCGACTCCTCTGAGACCGCCGGCATAATAAAGCTGTGTAACTCCATTTCTCTAAGCATCGCTTGGGTTTCTTCAGTCTTTTACAACATCTGGTTCCCTGACCAAGAAGCCCAAACAAGCTGGACTTTTAGGCCTCTGGTGAGTGGACCAGGTTTGGGGCCCAAGGACATGGGATAGGCCTCTGGGAGGCGCACCCTGCTGATTTTAGCAGAATTGGACTGGGGGACCCCGGGCGATCCTGGACCTCAGCCTAGGATCTGGCCGGCATCTGGATAAAGTGGACGGACACCTCTGGACCTGTTGACAGAAACAATAAGGTAGAGGTCCCATGCAGTTAGGCCACTCCAAGAGAGTGGAAAGGGAGCTTGATCACCTCCCAGGAAGTCATACGACTCCATCAGGCAAATTAGTCAGGAATCAGGTGGACTATTTAACCTCTGAGTGAATGTCTGGTGAAAGTGTGTGAGTGTGGAAGGAGAGGGCTTGCACTCTCCTATCCATTTTTTGGCTCTACGACCTCGGTTACAAAGTCCGAGTGGGCCCTCACCTGCAGTTCCGTGATTCATCATAAGGCATAATGGTGACTCACCCCCACTTGGAGGTGACCAGTCCCGGGCTTTATACGGGTACACCTTAGCTAAGGCGAATCAAAGCTCCTGCGAGGGATGCGGCCAGGCAGGCATCTGAGTGGATCTGTGAAAACCGGTAACTCCCTCCCTTTTCTGTCTCTCACCACCAATCATCATGGGGTTGGGACAAAGTAAACCCATTGTCCTCAATTGCACGTTGCAAATTTTTAAAAAGGGTTTCAATGGAGGTTATGGTATTAAAATGGATCCCAAAACACTGAGGAAATTCTGTGAATTAGAATGGCCAACCTTCAGGGTAGCTAGCCCTCGGAAGGCTCTTTAGATGAAGGACTGGTCAGGGCGGTCTGGAATGTAGTCACAGGAGACCCTGGACACCCAGATCAGTTTCCCTACATAGAGAGCTGGTTAGAAATTGCTCAAACTTTGCTGCGTTGGGTCTGGTTCTGCATCAATAAAAAGGGACAGTGTAAGGTTTTAGCAGTAGAAGAGGGGAGCAGGCACCAGAGAAGAAGGGAACCCAACCCCCTGTTCTGCAAGGACCTCCTGAGGAAGCCCTGCCAGTTTTACCACCTCCATATGTGCCACAGGCGCCACCTAGTGCTCCTCCCGCTGGTCTGGAAGGTCTGGAAAGTCTAGAAACACCGCCCCCCTCAGTATCTCCTCAACCGGGCTCTCCAGAGCCAGTTGGGCGGCACTTGTGTTCAGCCAACCAAGGGCCCAAACCACAACTGGCACTTCAGATGCCTCTCAGGGAGATTCGGGGTGCCCAAGTACTTGGTGAAGATGGGACCTTGCAAGAGGGAGGGCCGGTCTATTATTATCAGCCCTTTACCACAAGTGACATCCTGAATTGGAAACATCACACCCCAGCTTATTCTGAAAAACCTCAGGCCATGATAGACCTCCTAGAAATGATCTTCCAGACCCAGAAGCCCACCTGGGTGGACTGCAAGCAGCTCCTTTTCACATACTTTTACACTGAGGAGCGCATGAGAGTAATACCAGAGGCTCAGAAGTGGCTCCAGACCCAGGCCCTGGCAGGAATATTAGATATAGACAAATGGGCCAGGGACCCCAGATGAGGAACCTGATTGGACCCTGAACTCAGAAGACAGAAGGGCCAGGCTAGAAAATTATCAGCTGGCCTTCCTCCACGGTGTCAGGGCCGGAGCCAAGAAGCCCACCAACATGGCTAAAATCTCCGAGGTCTTCCAGAAGCCTGATGAAAGTCCAGCGGCTTTCTATGAGAGACTATGTGAAGCATACCAGATCTACACCCCCCTTTAACCCTGGGGCCCTGGAAAATCAAATTATGGTAAATGCAGCCTTTGTGGGCCAAGCCCAGCCTGATATAAGGAGAAAGCTACAGAAGCTAGAAGGATTTGCAGGAAAAAAAGTGACTGAGCTGCTAGAAATCACAAACAAGGTTTTCATCAACTGAGACAGTGCAGCAAGGAAGGAAGAAGAAAAGAGAAGACAAAGAAGGGCCAATATAATAGCAGCAGCTTTTAGAGGCTCAGGCTCCCAGACAGATCAGCAAGAATACAGACCAGGGGGAAAGGAAGAGTGAGCCTGAGACGAGACCAGTGTGCCTATTGTAAGGAAACAGGACACCGGAAGAATGAATGTCCCAAACGGCAAAGTAAGAAAACAGGGCCCCCTTTTCCACCTAGTCGCTATCAACCAGAGCCACCTGAAGCAGATCTCCTTGGGCTAGCAATGGCTGATTCCGACTAGGACAGACCGGGCTCTCTTCAGCTAGGCCCCCACGAGCCCATGGTTAGAATGAAAATAGGGGGCCAGACTGTGGACTTTATGGTTGATACAAGAGCTGAGCATTCAGTAGTCACTCGGAAAGTAGTACTTCTCTCAGGAAAGGAGGTCACCATTATCGGAGTTACTGGGGACCTGACCCGTAGACCATTCTGCCAGCCTCACCAATGCCAACTTGGCGGCCACCAAGTAATTCATGAATTCCTGTACTTGCCAGATTGTCCAGTGCCTCTGATGGGTAGAGACCTTTTAGCCAAAATGGGGGCAGAGATCACTTTTGCTTCAGATGGCTCAGCACAGCTTCACCTAGGTGAGGAGACCTCCCCAATGATCCTACCCTTATCAGTGCTGAGGGAGGAAGAATGGAGACTTTATACCCCCCAGTCAAAGGCCTCACCATTAGAACCTGAATTAGAGAAAGAATTCCCGCTGGTCTGGGGGGAAGGGAATCCTTCATACCTGGCTAAGGACTATGCCCCAGTGCTAATCGACTTAAAGCCCGGGGCACAGCCTGTTAAAATCCGCCAATATCCAATTCCAAGGGAAGTACACCTAGGAATCCAGGTCCTCTTAGGCCGGCTGCTCCAGTGGGGACTGCTTAAACAATGCCAGTCACCATAGAACGCTCCTCTCTTGCCTGTTAAAATGCCTGGGACAAATGATTACTGCCCCGTGCAGGACCTGCGGGCTGTTAATGAGGCTGTTATAACCCTGCATTCGGCACTAGTGAACCCCTACACTCTTCTGTGACTCATTCCATCAGAGGCGGAATGGTTTGTTTACATGTATAGATATGAAAGATGCCTTTTTCTGCCTTCAGCTGGCACCCTCCAATCAGCTCCTGTTCACCTTTGAGTGGGAAAACCCAACTACAGGGGCCAAGGAGCAGTTCACCTGGACCAGACTGCCACAAGGATTCAAGAACTCCCCAACTCTTTTTAGCAGAGCACTAGCATCTGATATAAGTTCCTAGGACAGGACTTGGGGTGCGTTCTACTTCAATATGTAGATGACCTCCTACTGGCTCAGTGCTGGGAGGGAACATGAGCCCTTCTGAGACTCTTAACTAAAACAGATTACCGGGTGTCCAAGAAAAAGGTACAAATCTATCAGAAAGAAGTCAAGTACCTAGGCTTCCGAATCACCCAAGGGAAACGAAGGCTAGGGACTGAAAGAAAGCAGGCAGTATGTGCCATCCCAGTCCCTAGCACCCAGCAACAGATTCGGGAATTCCTGGGAGCGGCAGGATTCTGTTGAATTTGGATCCCAGGGTTTTCAGACCTGGCTAAGCCTCTCTATGAAGCTTTAAAAGGGGAAGAGAAGGCACCCATCGACTGGGGTCCCCGAGCAGTAGAAAGCCTTTATCACCATAAAGGCAAAGCTCACTGAGGCCCCAGCACTAGGGCTACCAGATGTGACACGGGACTTTAACCTCTTCATTCATGAGAACAACGGGGTATCCCTAGGAGTTCTAACCCAGGAGTTTGGACCCTGGCAAAGACCAGTAGCCTATCTCTCCAAGCAGATTCACCTTGTTGCCTCCAGGTGGACCCCGTGTCTCAGGGCCCTTGCAGCCACAGCATTATTAGTCAAAGAAGTGGGTAAGCTTACCCTGGGACAAAACTTAACTGTAAAAGTACCTCGTTCTGTTGTTACCCTAATGGACGCTAGGGGGCAGCACTGGCTAACTCATGCTTGGATGACCCAGTATCAGGGGCTCCTATGTGAAAATCCATGGGTACAACTAGAAGCAGTGAGAACTCTTAATCCTGACACCTTTTTACCTGTTGCTGAGGGAGCCCTGAGCATGATTGCCTAGAAGTCCTAGAGGAGGTTTACTCCAGCCAACCAGATCTAACAGACAGGCCCCTACAGAATTTGGACTCAGTATTGTTCACAGATGGCAGTAGCTTCTTAGATGAAGGAAAAAGACAAGCTGGATATGCAGTGGTATCAAACTTTGAGACAATCGAGGCACAGACCCTGCCTGAAGAATGGTCAGCACAGAGGGCAGAACTTTGAGCCCTAGTCAGAGCCCTAGAACTCAGTAAGGATAAGTGTGCCAACATCTACACTGATTCACATTATGCCTTCACTACTCTGCATATCCATGGTGCTATATACAAGGAAAGTGGGCTCCTGATGGCCGGAGGAAAAGGAATAAAAAATCAGAATGAGACCTTAAAGTTACTAGAAGCAGTCTGGGAGCCCAAGGAAATAGCCGTCATCCATTGCAAAAGTCAACAGAAGGGGAAAGACTCATTGTCAGAAAGAAACTGACTTGCTGACACTGCAGCCAAGCTGGCTGCTAAAGAATAAGTAGCACCATCACGGATCATGTTGGCCCCCGAATTACCTGAACCTCCAAAATACACTCCTCAGGAAGAGGAATGGGCTCAGCAAGAAGAAGGCAAGAGAAAGAAGGAAGGTTAGTAGATACTCCCAGATCATAGGGTCTATGTCCCAGAACAGTTAGCCCATAAGGTAGTCCTCCAGCAGCATGAACTTACTCATTTAGGGAAGACTGCTCTAGAAGCTTTGTTAGGCAGATACTACCTAATTGCCCATCTTCCTTCTTTGTGTGCCTCAGCCTCTCAGTGTTGCCTCCCCTGTGTGCAGAACAATGCCAAACAGGGTCCTGTAGGACTGATAGGAGTTCAGCGCTGTGGACAAGCTTCTTTTGAGGACTTAGAAGTAGATTTTACAGAAATAGTGCCTAGCAGAGGAAATAAATACCTGCTAGTTTTTGTTTGCACCTTTTCAGGCTGGGTCGAGGCATATCCCACTCTCACAGAAAAGGCAAGAGAAGTCACCAAGGCATTGCTGAAGGACATAATTCCACGGTATGGAATGCCCCTGACCATAGGGTCTGATAATGGCGCAGCCTTTGTAGCAGAAATAGTACAACAGGTAGCTAAGGGTTTAGGAATTAAATGGAACATACATACAGCTTACAGGACTCAGAGTTCAGGGAAAGTGGAGTACATGAACTGGGCTCTCAAGCAGGCTATGGCTAAGCTATGCCAAGAGACAACCCTACCCTGGACAGATATCTTGCCTCTTGTATTCCTGCAGGTATGCTGTGCCCCAAGGGCCAGGGTAGGTTTCTCTCCCTTTGAAATTCTATATGGCAGACCTTCCTCCCTTAATTCAGCCAAAGGGAGATTTGGGGAAAATAGGGAACTTAGAAATCCAGAAGCAACTACAAGGACTTGGGAAAGCTGTCTTTGAGGTCCACAGATGGGTTACTGATCAGTTACCCATCTCTAGGAACAGTCGTACATCCTTATAAACCTTGAGACCAGGTTTGGGTAAAGGATTGGAAAAAGGAACCCCTCAAGCCTACCTGGAAGGGACCCTATCCAGTCATATTAACCACACCCACAGCTCTCAAGGTTGTGGGATTGAGCACCTGGATCCACCACTTGCGTGTGAAGGCAGCTCACCAGCCAAGCAGCAATCAGTTCGAGTGGAAGGTGACCCCAGATCTTGAGAATCCCTTCTGGCTGCACCTCAGCAAGAAAACGAAGGCCTCATCATGAATTGTTGGACTACACCTTGTCATGCCATCCTTGGCTACATCTGCCTTGCAGGAATAGTCATAATACTACTCTTTGTCCTAGCAGTTCACTGCTGTGGACCCCCACTGAACAGGAATAGAGGGAATAACATTCTCCCACTAATAAGATTAGCTAGCACATACTTGCCTTCCTTAGGGCCACTACCATGTGTCCTTGCTTAGAGACTCGCTACCCAAATATGCTAGACGGGGTAGTCTACAGGAAAACCCAATCAAGCCAGATTTTTATTAGCTATACTTATCAGCCTGCAGCATGTTATGACTCTGCTACCAAATGCACGTGGGGGCGGGGGGGGGGGGGAATTGTATTGGATGGGAAGAGTTAAGCCCAGAGAAAAATGGGCAGGACACATCTGTCAAGGAAAGCCAGACTCAGTAACTTGCTGGACTAGCTGCACCTATGTTGGCTACTCTGATGTGTGTGGGGGGGGGGTGGTCCAGGACCAAGCCCAGGAGGCAGATATTAAAAAGACTATCAGGCAGCTTCTTGAACATAAAGCACCCAGATTACCTAAGCTGAAGACTCAGCCACAGAAGCGATATGATCAGCTCCTCAATTCAACCCACCAACTCCTCAATATTATCAACCCTTATTTGGCTAGGGACTGCTGGCTTTGTCTCCCCCCCAGGACCACTTCTATTAATGGTTACTCCAGTAAACATAACTAAACCAGGGAACTTAATGGAAGAAATAATAGGACCTGTCACGGCCAATGTGCAGCTAACTAACATTGCCTCTATTTGCTTCAACAGTACCCAGGGCCAACATCCAACAGGTCGCCTCCCAGATGAACTATGCAACTCTACTCTCAAGGCTGAAAACACCACCTACCCCTGGTGCCCCCCTGCAGGAACATTCTACATGTGTGGGACCACTGCTTACCTCTGCCTGCCTGCAAACTGGACGGGAGTGTGCACTCCTGCCTACTTAACCCAACAATATGTCTATTATACCCAACAACCAATCCCTTGAGACCCACCTTAAAGCAGTAACTAGATATAAGAGAGCTCTGCAAGTAATCCCCCTTCTAATAGCACTCAGAATTGTGGGTAGCATAGGAGCTGGGATAGGGGGACTAGCTCACTCTGTCTCCTCTTATCAAGTTTTGACCCAAGAATTTTCAGAAGACATAGAGAGAGTAACTGAGACTCTAATTGCCTTACAGGATCAAGTTGATACCTTAGCCACAGTAGTACTACAGATAAGAAGGGGATTAGACTTACTAACGGCAGAGAAAGGTGGAATCTGCCTCTTCTTAGGAGAAGAGTGCTGCTTTTACGCCAACCAGTCAGGGATAAGGCTAAGGATCTAATTGAACGAGCAACAAAAAGAAGACAGGAGCTATCTGAGTCCTGGGCTGTTTGGGGATGGGGAGTCTGGAAATGGCTTCTCCCATTGGCAGGACCACTGTTAATGCTACTTAGAGCCATAACATTAGGACCATGTCTTCTAAATTTCTTAACTTGCTTTACCTCATCTTGCCTAGATTCCTTTAAACTTCAGATGGTCCTACAAACCAGAAGAATTCCCTACAAACCCCTCCGAGAGGAAGAAACGAGATGCTAACCCCTTGGTCATCATCCCTTATCAGCAGGAAGCAGCTAAGAGCAGTCATCATCCCTGTCCATCATAACATCCCATAGTCGTTGTACCACAAGGCTAAGAAAAGTTTGTGAGACAAGGGGGAGGGGCGTGGAATGAGAAGGCTAAAAAGCTAATTCCAATGTAACCCTGATGTTTGAGAGGCTAGGAATCTGAATCTGTGCCCAAAACCTAATGTACAATCTTGATAATCTATAATTAAGTCACTGCCCCTTCCCCACAATCTGGTCTTGCAAGACCTGTTACCTAAATGCTCACATTTTACAGAGGCCATAAACCTGAACAATACATAACCCCCGGAGAAGGTTATCAGCGCTGGCACCAGGCCAGGCCCTTAGATATGATCTCAAGATGCCAACCCACGGGGCTTTTTGCAAAGCCCACAAAAGGTCCAGAAGTCCCCATCATATTTGGGGGACAAAGAAACCAAAAGGGGATAAAAGAAGGGCTTCCACCATGTTGTTTTGCTCAGACTCTGGAGGCAACTCCTGTGAGACTGCCGGCATAATAAAGCTGTGTAACTCCATTTCTCTAAGCATCACTTGGGTTTCCTCAGTCTTCTACAACATGTCAAACAGGAGTGGTGAAAGTGGGCATCCCTGTCTTGTTCCTGTTTTTAGGGGAAATGAATTTAGTTTTTGCCCATTGAGTATGCTGTTGGCTGTAGGTTTGTCATAAAAGGCTTTTATTATGTTGGGCATGATCCCTTCATTCCCACTTTGCTGAGAGTTTTTATCATGAAAGGGTGTTGGATTTTGTCAAATGCTTTTTCTGCATCTATTGATATGATCATGTGATTTTTGTCTCTCAATTTGTTTATGTGATGTATCACATTTATTGATTTGCGGATATTGTACATCATTGCATCCCCAGAATAAATCCCACTTGGTCATGGTGTATGATCTTTCTAATGTAATGCTGGATCCAATTAGCTGAAATTTTGTTGAGGATTTTAGCATCTATGTTCTTCAGAGATATTGGCCTGTAATTCTCTTTCTTTGTAGTATCTTTATCTGGTTTTGGGATGAGGGAAATGCTGACTTCATAGAAAGAGCTTGGAAGTGTGCCTTCCTCTTGAATTTTTTGGAATAGTCTGAGGAGGAGAGGTTTTAGTTCTTATTTGAGTGTTTGATAAAATTCCCCTTTGAAGCCGTCTGGCCCACGGCTTTTGTTTGCTGGAAGTTTTTTATTACTGCTTCAATTTACTCCATAGTTATTGGCCTATTCAGATTTTTTAATTCTTCCTGATTGAGTTTTGGAAAGTCATATTTTTCTAGGAATATTTCCATTTCTTCTACATTGACCAGTTTGTTTCTAGTAGAGTTATTCATAGTATTTTTTTTTACAATCCTTTGTATTTCTGTGGGGTCTGTTGTTATTCCCCCTCTTTCATTTCTGATTTTGTTTATTTGGGCCCTCTCTCTTTGCTTCTTGGTGACACTGGCTAGAGGTTCATCAATCTTGTTTATCCTTTCAAAGAACCATCTCTTTGTTTCATTGATCTTTTTGTTTTTGTTTTTGTTTTTGTTTTGTTTTTTGGTCTCTATGTCATTTATTTCCACTCTGATCTTTATTATTTCCTTCCTTCTGCTCACTTCAGGCTTTTCTTATTGCTCTCTTTCTAATTCTTTAAGTTGTAGAGTTAGATAATTTATTACCAGTTTTTCTTTTTTGTTGTTTTTTTTTTAGGTAGGCCTGTAATGCTATGAACTTCCCTCTCAGGACTGTTTTCACTGTGTCCCATAGATTTTGGATTGTTGTGTTTTCATTGTCATTTGTTTCCAGGATGTTTTTACTTCTTCTTTGATCTCTTTGGTAACCCAATCATCCTATCTAATAAAAAAGTAATATGCAAATTGACCATACCTTCGCTACACCAAAAGCCACTCCCACCAGCAAATCAGGAGGGAATATGCAAATAAACCCAACCAAGATGGCTACGGCCACAGAGAGCAGGAGGGAGGCTTGGGTTTCCCCGGCAATGGAGGAAGCCAAGCTTTCCGCAAACCCTGGCAGGCCCAGGCCTCCACTCAAGGCTACAAAGTTTCAATTATAGAAGATAAATAAATCCCAACAGAAATGGTGGCAGCCACAGAGCTGGAGAGAGCAGGAGGCTAGGGTTGCCCCCAGCGATGGAGGAAGCCAAGCTTTTCGCACACCCTGGCCTGCCTTGGCCTCTGCTTAAGGCTACAAAGTTTCAATTATAGATGATAAATAAATCACAACAGAAATGGCTGCCACCACGGAGCAAGCAGAAGGCTTGGCTCTGCTCCAGGTTACAAAGCTTCAATTGTAGAAGATAAATAAATCCCAGATACCAGGGCCTCCGCTTGGGTTGCCAGGGGGTGTGGCCGGCCTGCAAACCACCACAGGCCCCTTGCCCAGGCTGCCCCACACCCCAAGGGAACCCTCACCCTGATCCAGGACACCCTTCAGGGCAAACCAGCTGGCCCCCACCCATGCACCAGACCTCTATCCTATCTAATAAAGTAATATGCAGATTGACCATCAATCCAACACACAAGATGGCTGCCCCCATGTGGTCAAAGATCCTGCCCCTATGTGGACACAAGATGGCCACCACAAGATGGCCAGCAGGGGAGGGCAGTTGGGAGGGACCAGGCCTGCAAGGGAGGATAGTTGGGGGCAATCAAGCCTGCAGGGGAGGGCAGTAAGGGGTGACCAGGCCGGCAGAGGAGGGAAGTTGGGGGTGACTGGGCCTGCAGGGAAGGGCAGTTGTGGTGGACCCAGGCCTGCAGGGGAGAGCAGTTGAGGGGTACCAGGCCTGCAGAGGAGGGAAGTTGGGGGTGACTGGGCCTGCAGGGAAGGGCAGTTGTGGTGGACCCAGGCCTGCAGGGGAGAGCAGTTGAGGGGTACCAGGCCTGCAGGAGAGGGCAGTTAGGGGCAAACAGGCTGGCAGGGGAGCAGTTAGGCATCAATCAGGTTGGCAGGGGAATGGTTAGGGGGTGATGAGGCTGGCAGGCAGAAGCAGTTAGGGGCAATCAGGAAGGCAGGCAGGAGAGCAGTTGGGAGCCAGCAGTCCTGGACTGTGAGAGGGAGTCCGACTGCCCATTTAGGCCCGATCCCACTGCCTAAACAGGCAGTCGGACATCCCTCTAGAGGTCCCAGATTGGAGAGGGTAGAGGCTGGGCTGAGGGACACCCCCCCCATACACGAATTTTGTGCACCGAGCCTCTAGTTGTGTAATAACATGCTATTTAGTCCCCAGTTGTTTGAATTTTTTATTGTAGTTGATTTCTAATATTATGCCATTGTGATCTGAGAAGATGCTTGATATGATTTCAATCTTCTTGAATTTGAAGAGACTTTGCCTTTGACCCAATATGTGGTCTATCTTTGAAAATGTTCCATGTGCACTTGAGAAGAATGTATATTCTGTAGTGTTGGGGTGAAATGTTCTGAAGATGTCGATTAAGTCCATCTGATCTAGTGAGTCTTTTAGGATTGCTGTTTCTTTGCTGATTTTTTGTCTACAGGATTTATCCAGTGATGTCAATGTGGTATTAAAGTTCCCTGCTATGATTGTATTGCTGTCAATCTCTCCCTTGATATCTTCCAGAAGTTTTTTTTACGTATTTGGATGCTCCTGCATTGGGTGCATATATGTTTACCAGAGTTATATCCTCTTGTTGTATCGATCCCTTTAGAATTATGAAGTGGCCTTCCTTATCTCTTGTTATGGCCTTCACTTTGAAGTCTATTTTGTCAGATATAAGTATTAATACCCCAGCTTTTTTTTCATTTCCATTTGACTGGAAAATATTTTTCTATCCCTTCACTTTCAGTCTGTGTGAATCCCTTGTTCTGAGGTGGGTCTCTTGTAGACAGCATACATATAGGTCATGTTTTCTTATCCATTCAGCCACTCTATGTCTTTTGATTGGAGCATTTAGTCCATTTACATTTAAGGTTATTACAGAAAGGTACTTGTTTGTAGCCATTTCTATTCTTTATGCCTGTGTTCCTTCTTTCCTTTCTATTTCTTCTTTTTACTTCTTCTCTTTAGCATTTCTTGCATTGCTGGCTTGGTAGTGATAAACTCCCTTAGCCTTTTTTTTGGTCTGTGAAGCTCCTGATTTCCCCTTCAATTTTGAATGGTAGCCTTGCTGTATAGAGTATTCTTGGATTCAGTCCCTTGCTTTGCATTATTTGTATACTTCATTCCATTCCCGTATAGCCTGATGTGTTTCTGTTGAGAAATCATTTGATAATCTAATGGGTGATTCTTTGTAGGTAACTCTCTGTCTCTCTCTTGCAGCCTTTAAGATTATCTCTTTGTCATTAATGTTTGCCATTGTAATTGTGACATATCTTGGTATGGGTTTTTGGGGTTCCTCTTGTTTGGGACTCTCTGTGCTTATGTGACTTTTTCTTCCCCACATCAGGGAAGTTTTCTGTCATTATTTCTTCAAATAGGTTTTCTAATCCTTGCTCCTCTTCTTGTACTTCTGGCACCACTATTATATGTATGTTACTTCATTGCATGTTGTCCCAAAGCACCCTTAGGGCTCTCCTCCTGCTTTCTATTTTTTTTCTCCAATTGCTGTTAAGGTTGGGTGTGTTTTTCTGCCCTATCTTCTAACTCACTAATTCGGTTCTCTCCTTCTTCTGGTCTACTGTTGAAACCTTCCATTGTGTTTTTTATTGTAGCTATATCATTTTTTATTTCCTCTTGATTCTTACGTAAGTTGATTTTCTCATCCATCCAGTTTATGAACTGTATGAACCTTACTCTGAATTCTTTTTCTGACATATTGCATGCCTCCCTTCATTTAGTTCCTTTTCTGGCCATTCCTCCTTTGCTTTCCTTGGGGGGTTATTTATTTGCCTACCCATTTATGCTGTCTCTTTCTGGGCACACTGCTTGGGGTTTGAGAGGTTGAAGACCCTCTCAGGGTAAATGGTCCAGAAATCATTAGCCCAGAGGCTGGGTCTGCCTTGAGTATCCAGCCTTTATTGTCTCTGCTCTGAGTTATATTCCCTTCTCCCACGTATCTGGTCCCTCAGTTGTCTGCTTTAGATGCTTAGGGTGGTGGGAGCATGTGCATAGTTTCTCTGATGTGTGATTAACTGTGAGGACCCAGGGCCCTCTGGCATGCAATTTGCTGTGTGGCCCTGGCACCTGTGGCAGGGTGGCACCTTAGGTCCCTCTGGCAGTGTACTTGCAGCACGGTCCTATGGCCCCTGGCTGGGCACACCAGCTTTCTCTGGGTTGCCCCAGCAGTGCTTTCCTATTGCTCTGAGTGAGGCATGTGCTGGATTGTTCTTGGTAGCCCCTGCAGGACTGTCCCAGGGACTGGGGAGACGTGGGTGCGGGTTGCTCTGGGTCACACAGTCCCTGCTTTCTTATAGCCCAGAGTGAGATGCATGCTGGGTTGCTCCAGTTTGCCCCTCCTCACTGTGGAGCGGGGTTGGGTTGCCCTGGGTTGCTCAGTCTCTGCTCCCCTGTGGCCTGAGTTGGGTGCCCTGGGTTACTCCAGGTTGCCCTGGCAGCAAGATCCTGGGCTCTGGGTGGAGTGGGTTGCTCTGGTTCGCACAGTTCCCACTTTCTTGTAGCCCAGAGTGAGATGAATGCTGGGTTGCTTCAGTTCGCCCTCCTCAGTGTGGAGTGGGGTCGGGTTACCCTGGGTTGCTCAGTCCACACTCACTGTCACCAGGAGTGAGGTGAATATTGGGTTGCTCCAGATGGTCCTGGCAGGACTGTCCTGGGGGTCAGGTTGGAGTGGACACGGGTTGCTCTGGGTTGCACAGTCAGAGCTCCCCTGTGGCATGCTCTGGGTTGCTCCAGGTTGCCCTGGAAGCAGGTCCCAGTGCTGGGGGTGGAGTGGGTGCCGGGTGACTTCGGGTCAGGCTAGCAGCATGGTTCTGGGATCTGGGGCAGTGGTGGGGTGCAGGGTTCCCCCTGGCTTGCACTCACTGTGGGGTCTTGGGGCCGGATTTAAGACACTGGTTCCCAGTGGTCTGGTGAAAAGGCCTGGTGCGGGAGCTAACTCTGGTGGCACATGCTCCCTGCAGACATCTGGGAGCTTGCTGGGAGGTACTGTGCCACTCAACTGCTGGGGCAAGGTGGTAGTTCCATGAGGGTTATGGCTAGCAAGTGGCATTCTCTAGGCATCCTCTGCCCTTCCTTGTTGAAAATTGTCTCCTCAGTTTGTCTAATTTGTTAATTCAGGGTGGAAGTTCTCCAATTTAGTTGCTTTTCTGACCTGGCCCTAGGACAGCCTTGGGCAAACTACGGCCCGCGGGCTGGATCCAGCTGTTCTATCTGGTTCTCTTGCTCTCCACTCCACTCCTTTACTTTGAATTTATATTAGTTCACACAAACACTCCATCCATGCTTTTGTTCTGGCCCTCCGGTCCAGTTTAAGAACCCATTGTGGCCCTGGAGTCAAAAAGTTTGCCCACCCCTGAACTAGGAGGAGGTGCACTACACTGCTGCATATTCAGCCACCATTTTCTCTCTCCTGGTTTCCCTTCTTAACAACCACTCTCTCCTTACCCTTTGTCCTCATTACCAAACCCACTTTCCACTCTAGAAGCTAAAAACAACAATATTAGTTTTTATTACTAGGGCATGAGCATGTAACAACCCTGGTGGATGAGTTTAAAGGTAAATCTTCTGAGATGTTTCTAGAATATGTTTTCCTTCCCAATGGGATGGAGCTGAGTGAGGAGAAATTCTCCTCTTTCTATCTTTAGATGTAATTATCTGCAGATATAATTCCTGGAGCTATGACAGCCATGTTGTGACCATGAGGAGAACTCTAAGGATGAAAACCTGTAGGCTATGGGTGGCAAGGAAGAAAGGTAGAAAGCACCTGTGTTGGGTGTTTGATGACATTGTTGTACCTCTGAATTAACCAAGCCTAGAAATGACACCTCCAGGGATAATAAAACTTATTGCTTATGCTATATTTAGGTACATATTCTGTTACCTGTTACTTCATTATACATTCAGCATTAAATTGAGGAAGCTAAGCCTTGGAGGTGAAAGAGAAGGAGAAGTCTTGATGGTAGCATAGCAGAAGAGGACATCAGAGAAAAGCCACTCCTGTTGAAGATTTTAACTTCTATTGGATGCAAATTATAAACCTCTGCTCTGCTCCTTGGAGGAGGCTTCAGTAAATTCCACATTGCTTTTGAATACTTTTGGTGATAATTTGTTTGTTCTGGGTAATTTGAGGAAGGGTTGAGTCTACATCAAGAATGGTGCCTGATGAACACAGAAACACACCTGGGAATAGCTGTAGTTCTAGGTTATATAAGGATTAGAGATCATATCTGTTAACCTCCTAGAATGATGCCTAGAATGTAGGAGATATGCAACAAGTGATAGATGTTACTATTCTATATTACCAGTATTATTATCTTAGTTCCTGATTGGTAGCCAGAAAGGAGGCAGAAATTAGATGCTCTTGGGTGGGACATACTCCAGGGCAGGCCCAGTAGCAGTAAGCTCTGAGGAGAAATTCTGTGACAAGGCTGTATGAAGACAATAAGGAACAAGCATCACTCAGCAGCAGCTCTGGCAGGTAGGTGGGCAGTTGGTGCCAGGAAAATTTCTACAGATGGGACAAAAGGCTGGGTCCAGGGACTAGAGGAGAGGGAAATGGGGAGTTGTTCAATGGATATAGAGTTTCAGTTATGCAAGATGAAGAACTTCTGGAGATCTGTTGCCCAATAATGAACATACAGTTAATACTAACATATTCCATACTTATCAGTTTTTAAAATAACAAATTTTATGTTATGTGTTTTTTACTACATTTTTAAAAATTTAGATAATAATTAAGGCCTAAAATTAGAATAGGCTCAACAGAAGCCTGACTTTATTGTTTGGGCTGGGGCTCCTGAATTTTCCCTGAGTAGAAAAGAACTGGTCCCTGATCTCAGGTTGAGATTAACCCTCAAACTTCTGCATAGTAGTCAAGTTACCTCAGGAGTAATATATGTACTCTGTGTGTGTGTTTATACATTTATACATATAAAATTCCCTTTTCTTGGAGTTTTGTGTGTGTGTGTGTGTGCATGTGTGTATCTCCTTATTTAACTTAACCTTTCATAAAGAGCCTTCAATATCAACCTAATTTGCCCTGAAATCCATGGGGAGCTCTCAAAGTCAGGGACTTGCTGTGGTCGATAGGATGTGAAAAGATATAGCATAGATACCATATTTTGACTGAGGCTTAAAGAGCCATTGTGTATGTTTCCATCTATTTTCTTGCCCTTTGTATTCTACCGTAGGAATGGCCTGTCTCAAATAAGGGCTACTCCTGCAGCTGTCGTCCTAGAATATGAAAATACATAGAGTATAAGCGGAGCCTTCGTCCATATGGTAGTAGACATGTAATGGAAGAAGGAGGAGCAATGGTTCCTACAAGACACTGGGCCATAGGGAGTCATTTGTAATGGTGATAAAGCCAACAAATAAACCCTGACAGTCACCCGTGGTCAGCACACAGACTCTGGAAAAATAATAAATCATTGTTTTTTTAAGCTATTATATTTTAGGGTCCTTGTAAGGCAAGAATAGATAACTGGAGCATCCTATAAAGAAGGGATGTTTGATTGAACCTAGTCAGGGTAGAGAAAGAGGAGAGATTAATTTGAAAAATAGCAAAGATATTAGAACTCCTTCAATCACTAATGATAGAACTTAAGCAAAAAGTGGAAATTTTTCACTTACGGCATTGAAAAGGATTCAGGACTCAAATGATGTTACCAAGATTCAGTTTCTCTAAATATCTTGATTCTACCTTCCCCTTAATTGGGTTGTTTCTCTAGACTCCATGCAGTGGATTCCAGCTGCCTTGGGAAAAGCATCTCCAGGCTCATGTGCTCCCAAGTTCAAGCCCAACAGAAAGAGATCTGCTTTTCTGGTAATGCCTACAAAGACCCTGAAACTCACTCTGGAAAGATTGGCTTATGGCTTAGGTCACAGACCCACTCCTGAGGCAATCTCTCTACCAGGGTGGAGATAGCCACAGCTAGAGAAGATGGTGTATCAGTTATGGGTCTTTCTGCTGAAGCTCAAACAGGTTTTTGTTGTTGTTGTTGTTGTTTTAATCTTTACCCAAGGATATTTTGCCATTGATTTTTAGAGAGTGTGGAAGAGAGAGGGAAATACAGAGAGAAACATGGATGTGAGAGAAATACATCGATTGGTTGCCTCCTGCACAAGCCTTGACCAGGCCCTGGCTAAGGAGGAGGCTACAACCGAGGTATGTGCCCTTGACTGGAATCGAACCTGGGACCCTTTGGTGCACAGGCCAATGCTCTATCCACTGAGCCAAACCAGCTAGGGCTCAAACACGTTTTTTAAAGGGGAAATATATTTACTCATATGACTTTATATATTTTTACCTGCCCCAGCCATATTCCTGACAGTTACTGGGCTGTGTTTTTCAAAGAGAACTAACTCTCTTTATTTGTAATTATTTGGTATGAAAGAAAATCCAAGTAGCTCAACTAAAGGTGTAAGGAGGGGACAAACTAAATGTTTCTTTAATTAGTACATTTTGCAGTCTGGCTTTGAATAGTAAGGACAAAGTATTGTCTTCTATCTTTTTGTCATCTCATTGCATAATCTTGCTTCTTCTTCCTTTTTTTTTTTTTCTTTGAGAAGCTTAGAAAATCTGAAGTGTGATATTAGCCATTCATATCATGGTAAGTTGTAGGTTACTCATACCTTCCCTCGATTATTTTGGTTTGGGTTGTTTTATGTAGTTGTGGTTGGTAGAACAACTGTTCTGTGACTTTGGAATTATCTTGGCTCTGGCTGCTAGCATTCCCAACGATAATGTATCCCTTTGTGAGAGTGGCAGGGATTAAGCTCTGTGGGCACATGATCCACAGCTCTCTAGGTTTTGGATGCTCCATGTAGATCTGAAAGGGGGGAGTGTGGGTGGGGCAGGAGAGATATTTAGATAAGTAGAAGTACTTTTCCAAAGTGCTGGTGTGTGTAACTGCCTGGGGTTTTATCTCCAAGCTAAATGTTGGGGAGTGGGAGGGGGGGTGGTGAATTTTGCCTCATTGTTCTGCAAGTCAAACCTTAATAGCAAATAAACTTCTTTTAAATATGTATATTTAAAAGGGAGAGGGAGAGATAGAAACATCAGTGATGAGAGAGAGTCATTGACTGGCTGCCTCCTGCATGCCCTACACTGGGGATTGAGCCCAAAACCTGGGCATGTGCCCTGACCAAGACTCAAACTGTGACCTCCTGGTTCATAGGTCGATGCTCAAACACTGAGCCATGCCAGTCAGGCAGCAAATAGACTTCTTATACAAATACAAACATTTTCTGAACATGTCCCTGAATTAAGTTTCAGAGATGGTTTGGGAATCAGAAATCTCCCTGGTCAATTTATGGTTTTAAACTATTTTCTGAGGCTAAGCTTTTCCTGAGGCAATTCAAATTGTTTTTCTTTTAAAGATGTCATAAATGAAGAAATAAAAATGTGAAAATGTCCTATGATGTTTTTAAGTTAACTTAACCTTTTTGAGTAGCCAGAAATATTTATTGAGTATTCATAATATAAAAAAAAATTGGACTTAATGGAGCAATCCAAGGGTGGAGTAGGTGGAAGCTACACTCACTTCCTTCCAGGACCAAACTGCAATTACAACTAAAATATGCAGCAATCAACCTGGATAACCAACTGAAGACTAGCTGAAGCGATGTCTTATAACAAAGAATTTATAGAAGAAGCAACCCTGGTAGGAAGTACAGAGACACAAAAAGGGCTGGCCTCCCTCCCATGGGTAGTGGCTGCAAAGGTTCCTTTTAAAAGGTGTGAGGTCTCAACTCAAGCAGGGCTCCCCAGCCCAGAGCACCAGAGTAGGGAAGAAATGTCCTCATAACCTCTGACTGTGAAAATCAGCAGGGAGTCTGTCTACCAGAGAGAGACAGGAGACTGCTAGAGACACAGGTACCCTCTTAAAGAACCAACACACAAAATCTAATTTGTATCCACTCACCCAGGCTCCAGCAGAAGGAGGGCAAAACCAACTAGAGTTATGTGGACGAAAGGGGCCACATGCTAACCTGACAAGTTTAAGGAAGGCCTGCATAGCCGTCTTGCAAACCCAGAGACCTAAAGTAACCACAAAGGATGGTCTGAAATTAAACTATAACTAAAAGAAGTTATGGTAGGCAGTTACATCCTAAGCCAGTATCTTCACTGACAAGGTCAACCTTTACCTGAACTGAGCCTATTTGTCTTTTTGCATCTATGATAACATATCCTTGAAATGTGTGGGTGACTTGTACTTCCCTTTTTCAGGACTCCTTGGGGTCCTTCATTGTTATTGTTATCATGTTAATTGTTAACTTTGACTATCCTGCACCCACTTAACTATGTGTCTATCATTTTACTTTTTATCTAGTCCTAGGGTTACCCCCCCACCCCCCAACCCCTGCTTTGCTTTCTCTCGCCTCTTTAATCTACCACTAATGGATTTCATGTAATCCAAATAAGTCCCCTCCTTTGATTGTAATGTATAAAAATGGATAAAAACCTGCCATTCTCCAGAGCATTATCTCAATCCGTTGAGGTTCTGCTTCCCAGCAATTGTCGACAGTTTGGCTCAAATAAACTCACAAAAATTCTTTACAGGTTTCAATGTTTTTACGTTAACAGTTATGTGAGGAGATACTGGGGTTTGTAGCTCTTGGGAGAGAGCTGAGGGGACAACCGCTGAGACCCTCTGTGCTGTTACTCTTCTGTACCGCAGACACCATCTTTCTTGGGTGGAGCACTCCCCTCCATTCAGCATCAGCCTGGGGAATGCAATAGCACCACTCTCTAGAGACCCCGGTCAACCTACACTGTGGAGCTTACATCCTGCCTGGGCTGAGGTATAGAGGTCTGGGCAGACTTCAAGGTGTCAGTGACTGAGTTGTCTGGCTTTGGGGAGGGGACCATCCTCCCCACTTTCCCGTGAAACTGCCAGGCACTTCCCCCAAATGGGATGTCTGCTAGCCCTACCTTTAGGCACCCAGTCATCACACTAGATTCTTGGTAGCTCCGCCTTTGGTGGCAGAATCCAGGGAAGACTGAGGGGTGTGGCTCTGGGGCAAAAGCCACACTCCCCAACTCCCCCAAGCATGACAGGCAACTTACCCCTCCCAACTCCAAGAGGACTCACCCTGCTGAGATTGGGCTTCTGTCAGAATATGGGACAGACTGACTTGTGTGACTGTAAAATGGAGAAATTTTTTTCTTTGCATACCCAACCTGTACAGAGCCTTCCTTTCAGAGGGCCAAATTTTTGTCTGTTTGGACCTGAAAAACTCTGCTGGTATCTTCTGAAGACTCCCTGAGACCCACACACAACCACAAGGGTGTGCAGGTACCTAGACTTGGTATACCTAGGGACATTTGCAGAATGGCTTAAACCCAGAACTGGCACAATTCTGAACCTGTAAAAATCTGGTGAACACCTCTTCCCCCTACCGGGTGACTTACTGAGAACCTATGGCATACAACTTGAGTACCTTCAGAGGCTCTTTCGGTGACCAACCATAACAGGCAGCTAGCAGGCAGAGGCAGGCGAAGGCAGACATTGGGGTTCCTTGGGACTTTGGATGACTTGACCCTGGGCATGGTACTGGTTATAAAGATGCTCAAGGGGGTAAAAGCCAGCCTTGGTGTGCAGTTTGATCCTTCCTGCACAGACCTAGGCCCAGCAGAGCCAGCCAGAAACTGTGAAATTGTTTTGCAGTTCTTAGCAGGTTGCCAGGGCCAGATATAGGCAGCGTCTATGAAAACCTCATGGCCCCTGCCCTGAGGCCCAGCTCCCCAGCGGGGACCCCCCCACCCCTTCAGGGCAGGCCAGCTGGCCCCTACCCATGCACCAGGTCTCTATCCTATATAATAAAAGGGTAATATGCAAATTGGCCCTAATGGCAGAACGACCGCTGGACCAGTAGCTATAAGGCACACTGACCACCTCTTGGTTCCTTTCCCGAGCCAGCAGGCTCCGATCACCTGATGGCCACCCACTGTGAGGGCGGGGCCAGTGAAGGGCAGGAAGAACCAACCTCTCCATCCCTTCCCTTGGCCGTCAGGCACCAATCACCCGATGGCGAATGGGGAACCAGGGTGGGGGGCGGGCCGGCTGCGGGCAGCTGGGAAAGATGGCCCTGATCGCAGGCCAGGCCTACGGACCGTACCAGTGCATGAATTTCATGAGCCAGGCCACTAGTAAGTATGTAAGTTCTTTGGTTTATTTATTCTCGTCTCCCAACACCCACTTCGAGGTATGTCAGTCTGTTCCATGCCTCTATGCTTCTGGTCTTATTTTGCTGGTCAATTCATTTTGTTCATTAGATTCCACAAATAAGTGAGATCATGTGATAAATGTCCCACAGCTTTTTTATTCATTCATGATGAGCACTTGGGCTGTTTTCAAATCTTAGCTATTGTAAACAATGCTGCTATGAGAATGCATAGGTGTGTATATATTCTTTCTGATTGCTGTTTTGGGGAGGTTAGGATATATTCCCAGAAGTGGAATCACTGGGTCAAAAGGAAGTTCAATTTTTAAGTTTTTGAGGAAACTCCATGCTGTTTTCCATAGCGGCTGCACCAATCTGCATTTCCACCAGCAGTGAACTACTGTTCCCTTTTCTCCACATCCTTGCCAGCACTCTGTTGTTCGTTGATTTTTTTTTTATGGTAGCCATTCTGGCAGGTGTGAGGTGATATCTCACTGTGGTTTTAATTTACATTTCTCTAGTGATTAGTGACTTTGAGCATTTTTTCATGTGTCTCTTGGCCATTTGTATGTCCTCTTTGGAGAAATGTCTATTCAGGTCTTCAGCCCAGTTTTTAATTGTATTGTTTGTATTCCTTTTGTTGAGCTGTATGAGTACTTTATATATTTTGGATATTAAACTCTTATCAGATGTATCATTAGCAAATATGTTCTCTCATACAGTGGGTTCCTTTTTCATTTTGATGGTGATTTCTTTTGCTGTGAAGAAGCTTTTTATTTTGATGTAGTCCAATTGCTTATTTTCTTCTTAGTTCCCTTTGCCCTAGATGTATTCGTATACTGAATGCTATGGGAGATGTCTGAGATTTTACTGCCTGTGTTCTGTTCTAAGATTTTTATGGTTTCATGTCTTACATTTAAGTCTTATATACATCTTGAGTTTATTCTTGTGTATGGTATAAGTTGGTGGTCTAGCTTCATCTTTTTGCATGTGTCTGCCACTTTTCCCAATACTATTTGTTGTGAAGAGACTCTTTTTATTCCATTATATATTCTTGCCTCCTTTGTTAAATATTAACGTTGTGGGTCAATTTTTGGGGTCTCTGTTTTGATTCATTGGTCTATATGCCTGTTCTTGTGCCAGTATCAGGATGTTTTGGTTATAATGGCTTTGTAGTATCGTTTGATATGCAGTATTATGATCCTTTCTACTTTGTTCTTCTTTCTTAAGATTTCTGCAGCTATTCAGGGTCTTTTTAGTCCTATATAAATTTTTGGAGTATTTGCTCTAGTTCAGGGTCTTTTTTTGTTCCATATAAATTTTCGGACTACTTGCTCTACTTCTGCTGCCTGCCAAGATCTCACCTTGGATATGCCATTGGTAATTTAATAGGGATTGCATTGAATGTACAGATTGCTTTGGGTAGTAGAGACATTTTAATGATGTTAATTTTTCCAATGCATGAAGATGGTATACATTTCCATTTGTTTGTATCTTCCTCTATTTCTTTTTTCAATTTCCTACAGTTTTCTAAGTACAGGTCTTTTACCTCCTTAAATATCTTATTTTATTTTTTTCCTAAATATCTTATTTTTTTGTTGCAATGGTAAATAGGACTGCTTTTTAGTTTCTCTTTTTGAGAGTTCATTATTGGTGTATAAAAATGCCATCAATTTGTAGATGTTGATTTTGTATCCTGCTATCTTGCCAAGTTCTTTTATTAAGTCTAGAGTTTCCTGGTAGAGTCTTTAGGGTATTCTATGTACAATATCATATCATCTGCAAATAATGACAGTTTTACTTCCTCTTTTCCAATTTGAATGCTTTTTGTCTTTTCTTCTTTTCTGATTGCTGTGGCTAGGACTTCCAGTATTACATTGAATAAAATTGGTGACAGCAGACATCCCTATCTTGTTCCTGTTCTTAAGGGAAACATTTTTAGTTTTTGCTCATTGAGTTTGATGTTGGCTGTAGGTTTGTCATATATGGCCTTTATTATGTTGAGGTATGATCTCTCTATTCCCACTTTGCTGAGAGTTTTTATGAAAAGGGGGTGTTGGATTTTGTTGAATGCTTTTTCTGCATCTATTGATATGATCATATGGTTTTTGTATTTCAATTTGTCTATGTGATGTATCACGTTTATTGATTTGTGAATATTGTACCAGCCTTGAACACCAGGAATAAATCCCACTTGATCATGGTGTATGATCTTTTTAATATATTGCTGGACCCTATTTGCTAATATTTTGTTGAGGATTTAGCATCTGTGTTCATCAGGGATATTGGCCTGTAATTCTTTCTTTGTAGTGTCTTTATCTGGTTTTGGAATTACGATAATGCTGGCTTCATAAAACGAGCCTGGAAATGTTCCTTTTTCTTGAATTTTTTGGAATAGTTTGAGAAGTATAGGTATTAGTTCCTCTTTAAATGTTTGGTAAAATTCTTCTGTAAATCCACCAGGTCCAGGACTTTTGTTTGCTGGAAGTTTTTAAATTACTGCTTCAATTCCATCAGTTGTTATTAGCTTATTCAAGTTTTCTGATTCTTTCTAATTCAGTTTTGGAAGATTGTATGTTTCTAGGAATTAGTCCATTTTTCCCCAATTGTCCAGTTTGTTGGCATATAGTTGTTCATAGTATTTGTATACAACCCTTGTATTTCAGTGGAGTCCATTGTTATATTGCCTCTTTCGTTTTTTATTTTATTTATTTGGGTCCTCTTTCTTTGTTTCTTGATGAGCCTGCCTAGTGGTTCATCAATCTTGTTTATCTTTTCAAAGAACCAGCTCTTGGGTTAATTGATCTTTTGTACTGTTTTTTTGTGTGTGTGTGTTTGTTTTTTGTTTGTTTGTTTGTTTGTTTTAGTATCTATGTCATTTATTTCCCCTCTGATCTTTATTATTTCCTTCCTCTTACTTGCGCTGGTCTTTTCTTGCTGTTCTCTTTCTAATTCATTTAGTTGTAGGGTTAGATAGTTTATTAGAGCTCTTTCTTATTTCTTAAGATAGGCTTATAGTGCTATGAACTTCCCTCTCAGGACTGCTTTCGCCATGTCACATAGGTTTGGGGTGGTTTTGTGTTCACTTTCATTTATTTCCAGGAAGCTTTTAATTTCTTGTTTGATCATATTGGTAACCCATTTATTGTTTAATAACATGCTGTTTAGCTTCCAGCTATTTGAGTGTTTTTGAGTTTTTTATTGTAGTTGATTTCTAACTTCATGGCATCGTGATAAGAGAAGATGCTTGGTATTATATCAATCTTCTTGAATTTGTATAGACCTGTTTTGTACCCTAATATGTAGTCTATATTTGAGAATATTCCATACTTAAGAAGAATGTATAATCTGTTGCTTTGGGGTGAAATGTTCTGTAAATATCAGTTAGGTTCGTCCGATCTAATGTGTCATTTAAGGCCTCTGTTTCCTTGTACATTTTTTTGTGTGGATGATCTTATCCAGTGATGTCAATGGGGTGTTAAAGTCCTCTACTATGACTGCATTTCAGTCAATCTCTCTCTTAAAGACCATCAAGAGTTTTGTTTTGTTTTTTATGTACTTGGGTGCTCCTATAATAAGTGCATGTATTTTTACAAGGGTTATATTTTCTTGTTAAATAATTTCCTTTAAAATTATGAAGTGGCCTTCTTTGTCTCTTGCTATGGTCTTTGTTTTGAAGTCTATTTTGTCTCATATGAGTATTGCTACCCCAGCTTTTTTTCCCTTTCTGTTTGCACTCTCAGTCTGTATGTGTCTTTAGTTCTGTGGTGGATCTTTTATAGACAGCATATATTTGGGTCATGTTTTCTTTACCATTTAGTCATACTATGTCTTTTGACTGGAGCATTTAATCCATTTACATTTAAGGTTATTATTGATAGGTATTTATTTATTGCCACTTTAATTTTCTTGATGCCCATGATCCTCTCTCTCTCCTCTTTTTCTTCTTAAAGCAGTCCCTTTCACATTTCTTGCATTGCTGGTTTGGTGGTAGTGTACTCCTATAACCTAATTTTATCTGGAAAGCTTTTTATTTCTCCTTCAGTTTTAAATAATAGCCTCGCTGGATACTGTAGTCTTGGATTTAAGCCCTTGCTTTTCATTACTTTGAGTACTTCATGCACTACCTTCTGGTTTGAAGTGTTTCTATTGATCAGTCAGCTGACATTCTGATGGAAACTCCTTTGTAGGTAATTTTCTGTCTCTCTCTTGCTACTTTTAAGACTCTTTCTTTGTCTTAACATTTGCAATTTTAATTATGTTGTGTCTAAGTGTGGGTCTCTTTGGGTTCATCTTGATTGGGACTCTCTGTGCCTCTTGAATTTGTGTGACATTTTTTTCACCAGGTTGGAGAAGTTTTCTGTTATTATTTCTTTAAACAGGTTCTCTGTTCCTTGCTCACCCTCTTCCCCTTCTGATATACCTGTAATGTGGATGTTGTTACATTTCATGGTGTCCTAGAGCTCCCATAAACTATCTTTCTGCTTTTTAATTCTCTTTCCCACTTGCTGCTCTAATTGGGTATTTATTTCTACGTTGTCTTCCAAATTGCTGATTTTATCCTCTGCTTCATCCAATCTACTTTTAATACCTCCCAGTATGTTCTTGATGTCAGATATATCATTCTTCATTTCTGTCTGGTTCTTGTTCATGGCCTCTATTCCCTTTTCATGCTGTTATAATTTGTACTAAGTTCCTTAAGCATCTTTATAACCATCGCTTTGAACTCTATGTCTAATAGGTTATTACCGCCATTTCATTTCATTCTTTTTCTGGAGATTCCTTCTTTTCTCTCATTTGGGGTTGCTTTTTTGTCTCCCCATTTTAAGTGTCTCTTTGTATTTGCTTTATGTATTATATAGAACTAGTATGTCTCCAGTCTTTGTGGGATGGCTTAATGTAGAAAGTGTCTTGATGGTTCAGTGGTGCGGTCTTTTTGTTCATCTGAGCTGAATGCTATAGAAATGCCCCCTGTGTGTGTTGTTTTGGCTCTCTTGTTGTAATGGGACTTGATTGTTGATGCCCCATTTGTCAGAAGGATCTCCCTTCCAACTTGCTGCCAGTGAGGTTCAATCCCAATGTCATTGAGCCAGCTGTTATACAGGTGCTGACAGAACAGAATAAGACCTAGCCATAGCGATCAGACAAGAAGAAGAAATAAAAGGCATCCAAATTGGAAAGGCGAAAGTAAAACTGTCATTATTTGCAGATGACATGATATTATACATAAAAAATCCTAAAGACTCCACCAAAAAACTACTAGATTTAATAAATAAATTTGTCAATGTAGCAGGATACAAAATCAATATCCAAAAATTGATGGCTTTTTTATACACCAATAAAGAATTCTCAGAAAGAGAAACTAAACAAACAATGCCATTTACCATTGCAACAACAACAACAACAAAATAAGATATTTAGGAATAAACTTAACCAAGGAGGCAAAAGGCCTGTACTTGGAAAGCTACAGGACATTGAAAAAAGAGATAAAAGAAGGTATAAACTAGAGGAAGAATATACCATGTTCATGGATTGGTAGAATCAACATCATTAAAATGTCCATATTACCCAAGGCAATCTACAGATTCAATGCAATCCCTGTTAAAATACCAACAGTATATTTCACAGATCTAGAACAAATACTCCAAAAATTTATAATGAATCAAAAGAGACCCTGAATAACAGTAGCAAAATTGAGGGGGAAAAAAACATAAAGTTGGAGGAATCACAATACCAGATTTCAAGTTATACTACAAAGCCCTTAATCAAAACAGCCTGGTATTGACACAAGTTCAGGCATATAAATCAATGGAACAGAACAGAAACCCCAGAAATCGACCCAAACCATTAAGCTCAATTAATATTTGACAAAGGAGGCAAGAGTATATAATAGAGTTAAGAGGGTCTCCTCAATAAATGGTGTTGGGAAAATTGGACAGATACATGCAAAAAAATGAAACTAGACCACAAAATTATACAAACATAAACTCAAAATAGATAAAAGACTTAAATGTAAGCCTGGAAACCATAAAAATCCTAGAAAAAAATTATAGGCAGCAAAATCTCAGATATCTCTTTTAGCAATATGTTTATAGATACATCTCCTAGGGCAAAGGAAACTAAGGAGAAAATAAACAAATGGGACTACATCAAAATAAAAAGCTTCTGCACAGCAAAAGAAACCATCAATAAAACTAATAGGGAGCCCACTTTATGGGAGAACATATTTGGCAATGATATATCTGATAAAGGGTTTATATCCAAAATATATAAGGAACTTGTACAACTTTAAAAAAGGAAGATAAACAATCCAATTAAAAATGGGCAAAGGACCTAAATAGACACTTCTCCAAAGAGTACATACAGATGGCCAAGAGACAGATGAAAAAGTGCTCAAAGTTACTGATCATCAGAGAGATGCAAATTAAAACAACAATGAGGTATCACCTCACACCTGTCAGAATGGCTACCATCAACAAGTCAACAAATGACCAAGTGCTGGTGAGGATGTGGAGAAAGGGAACTCTAGTACACTGCAGGTGCGAATGCAGACTGGTGCAGCCCTTATGGAAAACTGTATGGAGTTTCCTCAAAAAATTAAATATGGAACTGCCATTTGACCCACTGATCCTACTTCTAGGACTATATCCTAAGAAACTCGAAACACCAATCAGAAAGAATGTATGCACTCCTATGTTGATAGCAACACATTTTATAATCTGGAAACAGCCCAAGTGTCCATCAGTAGATGAGTGGATAAAAAAGCTGTCGTTCATTTATACCATGGAATACTACACAGCAGTAAAAAAGAAGAATCTCTTACCCTTTGAGATAGCATGGAGGGACCTGGAGAGGATCATGCTAAGTGAAATAAATCAGTTAGAGAAAGACAAGTAAATCATGATTTCACTCATGTGGAATCTAAGTAACAAAATAAACTGATGAGTGAAGTGGATCCTGAGACATGGATGCATGAAACAGAGTGCAGAATCTTGGAGGAAAGGTGGGGGAGGTCAACCAAAGACCTTGTATGCATATATGCATGGCCCATGGACACAGACAATGAGGCAGTGAGGGCCTGGGACAGGGGGCAGGGGTGGGCTGGAGGGTATCAATGGGGGAAGAAGGTGGACATATGTAATATTTTCAACAATAAGAAATTATTAAAAATAAATCTATACTAATAAAAGCCTAGGTGGCCTCTCGCCCTCGCATCATCACAAGATGGCCACCCCCGTGTAGTCACAAGATGGCAGCCACAAGATGGCCACCCCCATGTCATCACAATATGGCCGCCCCAAGATGGCCGGCAGGGGAGGGCAATTGTGGGAGATCAGGCCAGCAGGGGAGCATTTAGGTGTCAATCAGGCGGGCAGGGGAGCAGTTAGGGGGTGATCAGGCTGGTAGGCAGAAGCAGTTAGGGGCAATCAGGCAGGCAGGCAGGCGAGTGGTTAGGAGCCAGCAGTCCTGGATTGTGAGAGAGGGTGCAGGCTGGGCTGAGGGACACCCCCCTTCCCCCAGTGCATGAATTTGCCTCTAGTAAGTAAATAAATAAATAAATAAATAAATAAATAAATAAATAAAGTAACTAATAAAATAAAATGAAGAAATTATATCACCTTCTTACACTACCATACATAAGAATAAACTCAAAATGGATTGAAGGCTTAAATTTGAGAATCAAAACCATAAAAATTCTAGAAGAAAACTGGCAGTAAAATCTCAAACATTTCTTGTATCAAAATTTTTCCTAATATGTCTCCTTGGGCAAGGGAAACACAAGAAAAAAATAAACAAATGAGACTACATCAAACTAAAAAGTTTTTGCATAGCAAAGGAAACCATCAACAAAATGAAAGACAGCCCACTGAATGGGAGAACATATTTGCCATTGATACATCTGATTAGGGATTAATATAAAAAATTTATAAAGAACTTTTATACAACTCAACACCCAAAAAACAATCCAATTAAAAATGGGCAAAGAACCTTAATAGACAGTATTCCCAAGAGGACATACAGATAGCCAATGGACATAAGAAAAGATGCTTAATGTCACTAATCATCAGAGAAATGCAAATTAAAACTACAAATGGATATCATCTCACACCCGTGAGAATGGCTATAATCAATAAATCAACAAACAAGTGTTGGCGAGGATGTGAGGAAAAGAGAACCCGCTTGCACTGTTGGTGGGAATGCAGACTGGTGCCGCCACTGTGGAAAGCAGTATGAAGTTACCTCAAAAAATTAAAAATTGGAACTGCCTTATGACCCAGTGCTTCCACTTCTGGGAATTTTTTTCAAAGCAACCCAAAACACTAATTTGAAAGAATAGATGCACCTTGTGGTCACTGCAGTGTTATTTCTAATAGTCATGATTTTGAAGCAGCTCAAGTACCTATCAGTAGATGAGTGGATAATAAAACTTCGGTACATTTACACAACAGAATACTACTCGGCTGTAAAAAAGAAAGAAATTTTATCCTTTGTGACAGCATGGATGGACCTGGAAAGCAGACAAGTACCATATAATTTAACTCATGTGGAATCTAATGAACAAAATGAACTAACAAGCAATAGAGACAGACTCATGCATGGATAGCAGGCTGACAGCTCTCCCGGGTTGGCAGGGGGCTGGATGTGGGCGTTGGAGAGATTGAGGAAAAAGAGAGAGAAAGAAATCATGGACAGGAAGAGTGTGACAATTGCTGGGGGGAGAGAGTATGAGGGAGGTGGAGGAGGGTATAGGGGGTTTAAATAATGATGGACATAGAGTGGATTTGGGGTGGTAAACACACAAAATAGTTTTTAGATGATGTGTTGTAAAATTGTGCATCTGAAACCTGTATAATTTTGTTACTCAATAAATTCAATAAAAAGGAAAAAAAGATTCATAAAACTTAGGTATGAAAAACTTATTTTGGAAAACTTCTATTGTACATTTTACTTAGGGGTTATTAATATATTAACAATGTTGATTATAAGGAACATAGTAATTTTTGAAAAGGGAAAAATATTTTACCCAGAATTGTATCCTTACTGCAAGATTCAGTTCTCTAACCATTTTCAATGAGGAAATCACAAATCCCCAAGTACTAGGGAAAAAGGAATATGATTACACTCAAGCTAATTAACCAAGCTTTTTTTATTTCTACTTTCAGGTGTTTCCTGCCCCTGTTTATCTTGTTTTCGATGAATGCCTTTAGAGCTGAATATTTACATGCCAAAATTGTTACTTCTCAATATTAATAAGCAGACTGCCTCCTACAAACAGTGATAAACAAACAATACATAGATGCCTATTTAATAGAACTCCAGATGATAATCCCTTTTTTGTCTGACCTCTGGATTTAGTGGTTTGTCTGGCTAGGACATTCCCCATCTCTGCTGACTTGGCTGTAAAATCTCTTTCAGCAGAGATTAACTTTCCACACTTGTTTAATTCTTCCTTTCTTGGAAACAAGCCTACCTAGACTTTTTTTTACAATTGAATATAACTTCACTGCTCTGTGGACACCCCTGCCCGCCCTCCCCCGTTCTTTTTTTGTTTTTTGTTTTTTATGGCTTAGGTGCATTTTGCTGGTTTTAGGAAACCCTTGTGTATATTATATCAAGGGGGTGTCTGCATGTGTTGTGGGCCAGAATGAGGACCTGGCTTTCAGAGGAAACGGTCCTGCAGGATATGTACACTGCAGACCCTGAAGATGCCCGAGGTCCGGGCTATAAAAATACTCCTGCCCTATTTCTCTGTGCAACTATCCTCAGAAAAACAAATTACAAGCAGGGCCCTGGGATCAAATTGCCTGAACCTTATCGCCTCCTGGTCATTTTTTGTCCTCATACATCTATAAAATGGAAATAAAAACAGTTTCTACTTGATAATATTGTGAGAATTAAATAAAATAGTCAAAGTAAGAGTTCAGCATAGATCCTTGAACTATGTAACGGCTATTTATTACTATTATTAATAACTAGAGGCCCGGTGCATGAAATTCGTGCATGGGGGGGGGGGTGTCCCTCAGCCCAGCCTGCACCCTCTCCAATCTGGGACCCCTTGGGATCTCCACTGGGATCGGGCCTAAACGGGTGGTCGGACATCCCTCTCACAATCCAGGACTGCTGGCTCCCAACTGCCCTGCCCTGCGGCCTGGTCCCCCCAACTACCCTCCCCTGCAGGCCTGGTCCCCCTCAACTGCTCTCCCCGGCAAGCCTGCCACCCCAAACTGCCCTCCCCTGCCGGCCTGATCGACCCTAACTGCCTCTGCCTTGGCCCCCACTATCATGGCTTTGTTGTGAAGGAAGTTAGACATCTGGAAGATGGCTGGTCAACCCGGTCTAATTAGCATATTACCCTTTTAGTAGTATAGATAGATTATATAGGATAAGATTGCTTAAATTGGGGGGGAGCCTTTTTCAGCAGGAGGAGTTGCTCTTTGCAGACAAAAATACATAATCCCTATATCTGGACTGATAGCCAGCCATATGCACTATACTGCCAAACCGGTCATTAAAAAATTGAACCGCTTTCTTACACCTTACATCAAACAGCTGTTGCCCTTAAAACCCTTCCTCAGCCCCCACTTTAGGTTCTGCCTTCGCAGTTCACCCAGATTAGGTTCTGATTGGTCAGTTTCTATGCCAGGCAGCATCTGCGGGCCTATCTGCAGCCGCTGTGCCCACCTTGCCCCCCCCCACCACCCTACCCACCTGCCGACCACCAGCCTTGCTGTGATAGGAGCCTGTGGGCCACGGAGGAGGGACCCAGAGGTGCTCCATGCACTTCCTGGTGACCAGTCATCCATCTGGTTGTTTCAGTCATGATGGCCCCTGGCCTTTTATAATGTAGATACTAGTGGCCCAGTGCACAAATTCATGAACATTGAAAGGAAATTAATTAGGAGAATTATTTTAATATCGCTATTCGCCCTTTCTCTATAATAGAAATGTCAACCAAATTCACGATTGAAAATGACAGATCAAAACACACACGTGTAATTGGCGCCAGTGAGAGCTTTATGTGTATCATGCATGCGTGAGTCAACTTGGCCTTTTGTAGATATAGAATAAACTTGCTTAATTAGACCTGCTTTCTGATTTAGCTAAACTTTTTCTAGTCCAGTGAAGCATCCCAACTTCTCTTTCAGGTAATTATCAGCAACACAGCAGCAAAAATCAACACAAAGCAGATCATTATTGTAGATCATACAGGGAGAACAAAAGGTAAAATATTTAACTGTAGCAGTGTTTGACTCTATTATGCACAGTGAGAAAACCTGAAGTCATTTTCAAGGTACACCATTTCTTACTTCCTTTCAGTTGGGTCAAGTTTCTAAGCTTTCTAAATCTCCATTTTTCTGGCTAATGAAAAGAAAATAGGATTCCAGTGAGTCTCCTATCTACCTACTCCAGGACTTCTGTGAGGATCAAATGAGATGAGGTACATGAAAATGCTTCACAGACGTTTGGTTACAGTGTGAAATGTTTCCACCTGGCTATAAAGCAAGTCATGTTCCTGGGCTGAAGAAACTTCAAGGAGGCTAGTTGCTAGGGAGAGGAACCTGGGATTGCTACGTGACGTCATTACCCAGACGGACACTTAGCAGATTAGCCATATATATACACTGAGTGGCCAGATTATTATGACCACCTGATGTTTGTAGGCAAATTAGCTGAACACTGCATCGTATGGGATATGGAAGCCGAAGGCCTGTTCGAACACCTTTGCTGTCTGCAGTTACCAAGATAAAATGTCTCCAATTCCCACAGGATCACAAAGATTGGATAGTCGAGCATTGGAAAAAGTCATGTGGTCCGATGAATCACGTTTCCAATTGCATCATGCAGATGGCAGAGTGAGAATTTTGCAGAAACAGAATGAAAGCATGCACCCCACATGCATGAGTACAACCCTTCAAGCTGGTGGGGGCAGTGTTATGGTTTGGGGCAGGTTTTCCTGGCATGACTTGGGCCCTTTAATTCATGTGGAACAATGTCTGAATAGCACAACTTACCTAAGTATCATTGCTGATCAAGTTCATCCTATCATGTTGATGATGTATCCCAATGGTGATGGCTTCTTCCAACAAGACAATGCGTCGTGCCACGGTGCTCATATTGTGCAGGAGTGGTTTCAAGAACATGAGGGAGACTTTACCTTGCTTAGGTGGCCCCCACAATCACCAGATCTCAATCCAATTGAGCATTTGTGGGACGAAGTTAAAAGAGCCATCAGGCAGCTGGTTCCACAACCATCAAATCTCACAAAACTGGACAGTGCTATTCATCAGGCATGGTGTCAGATTCCTTGCATTGCCTTTCAACATCTCATGGAGTCAATGCCAAGAAGAATCGCCACAGTATTGAAGGCAAAATGTGACCCAACGAAGTACTGATGGGATGGTCATAATATTCTGGCCAC
This sequence comes from Plecotus auritus, assembly GCF_963455305.1. NCBI lineage: Eukaryota > Metazoa > Chordata > Mammalia > Chiroptera > Vespertilionidae > Plecotus > Plecotus auritus. The sequence continues at coordinate 93,876,371 of NC_137772.1, read as the reverse complement.
TTAGTGTATATATGTGTGTGTGTGTGTGTGTGTGTGTGTGTGTGTGTATATATATATATATATATATATATATATATATATATATATATATATATATATATAGTTTTATGACCATAATCTCTATCCTTACCATAATGACTTTTTATGCCATAAAGAAATATGCTCCTCAATTTTATTACACCAATAATTTTATGGATTTCCCTCCAATAGGTTAGTTTAATGTTTCTTCTCTATTTAAGTTTATGTATGTATTCATCCATCCAACATATTGAGGCTTCATGGGTGCCAGGTACTATCTTAGACACAGGGTCACAATGGTGAGTGAGACACAAATGCTTTCCTTTGAGTGCTCATATTTATTGAAGAAGATGACATAGAAACAGATGCCATATCTGGTATTCATTCAAAAAAGGCACTTCCCACTCTAGTATTATCCAGCAGGGATCAGCTGCAATTGGATGCCAAGGGACAGCATTTTGTTTTCTGGTGTGGGGAGGGGATGGTGGATGTTAATAATAGGTTAGATATACCAGACATTCCATCCACTGGAGTTCACATTCAGACCTTAATATGAATAAAATATTTCTTATCTGACATGAATAACTTTGAGAGAGTGAAACGCTGATTGGTGGCTTAATGCATGTGACACACAATTGGAGCTTAATACATGTTCAGCACATTGGGACACTATGAAAATCAGAAGGCCAATGAGGGACTGAATACCAGTGGAAAAAGTCAGAATACTCAGCTTCTAATTCCTCTGCTAATTATGATTATTTACCATCATTTAATTACTCATTTGTAAAATAGGGAAAGATAGGAGAAGGGATACTGCTAGACTGGATAGATGATAGGAAAGTGAAATAACCTGTTAAAGGACACACGGCTTTTTTTTTTTAAAGAACCAGCAAGTCACTAAACTTTTTTAAAAATATATTTTTATTGATTTCAGAGAGGAAGAGAGAGATAGATATATCAATGATGAAAGAGAGAATCATTGATTGGCTGCCTCCTACACGCCCCACACTGGAGATTGAGCCTGCAACCTGGCATACGTCCTGACTGGGAATTGAACCATGACCTCCTGACGCTCAACTACGGAGCCATGCAGGCAGGGCTCACTAAACTTTTTTTAAAAAAATATATTTTATTGATTTTTTTACAGAGAGGAAGGGAGAGGGATAGAGAGTTAGAAATATCAATCAGCTGCCTCCTGCACACCCCCCACTGGGGATATACCCGTAACCAAGGTACATGCCCTTGACTGGAATCGAACCTGGGACCCTTAAGTCCACAGGCCAACATTCTATTCACTGAGCCAAGGGCGACTCACTAAACTTTTAAGGCAGTGTTCACCTCTAGGATACCATTTGGTTCTATATCTAGAATATTGTAAAGTTACAATTAAGTTCTAGGATCATGAACTTGAGACATAGCAAAGTACTCAAGTACATTCTGAATTTTTGAATTATGCTTTTTATAAATAAAGTATGCTCACTACAATTTTAATATTAAGTTTATTTTATTATATTCTAATTATTTGAGAATGATATTGGAAGTGTAATGTGTGTGTCCTAGGCTGGTTGGCCCATTACTATAAAATGAAGTCACCTTATTTGTATTATCCACATTATTATGTATGCATGTTCAATGGCCAGACACTAGTGTCCCCCTTCTTCCAAATGTCCCTAGTTATTTCTAAGAACTTACCAGGTTCTTCCTCTCTAAATTTTCACGTTACTGCCACAATGGTATGTCTACTGCTACTAACTGTCATGCATCATGAGACGATTGCTCTGGTGGGCACAGCTATTTCCATGGCTGATGCCCCCTTGGAGAGGGGACATCTCTTAGAGCGGAGCCTCTGCTTTCCTAGAACCTAGGGACTATATTTGTTCTTTGGAAAGCTGGAAGTCTTCATCAGCACTGTCTCAGACATTGGCCACACCAGAAACCACTTGTCTTTCTTTGCTTTTGTCACTTCCATTGTTCTTGCTGGCATCACAGAACCTCCCAGGCCTTCGAACCAGAGCTCCAGCCCCATCTGCCCCAAAGAGCGATGGAGATGATCATCTTAAACATGCAGAGTCCTGGAGGTTTAGAGATGTTGTATGTAAATGCCTGATGCATAGTAGGTATTTAGTACATGAAAACTTTTATTATTTTTTTTAGATTTCTTTATCATCAAAGGTTTTAAGAACAGTGCAAGGTGATTGGGTTGATGCACTTGAATGTCATTTTCTTCAATTTTCTGTGCTCACCATTTGCTTCAGGTGTTTTTAAAGAGTAGTGAAATAGACAAAATGTGATCATGAGGAAAGGAAGGAGTGCATTCATTCACTTATTTATTCATTCAGAAAACATACATGAGATCCAGTTATTCTAGGATGGGGAACACAAATGTGTACAAGCCATTTCAAGGGCTTACAGGTAGTGAGAGAGGTAAGACTTTACACAAACTGCAGCAATACAAAACAGTAGGTAAGTTCTTCTGAGGCTTAAGAAAGGAAGATATCCTGGTTGGAAAGATATAACTAATAATAATGGAGCAATTTCAAAGAACTTCCACATGTATTTTAGAACTCGATTTTCAACAAAACAAACCAACAAAACAAAACAGTTATTCAGAATTCTCATTTGTAGATGAGAAGATGATTCAAGGAAGGTAAGTGACTTGCTTGGGCTTGCTCTAATAGGAAGTCAGCCCTAGGATCTGAATGTTCAGATTCTGAAGGTCCCTCCGCCATACCAGCTTCAAGGAGAAGGTGACCTCTTGGACTGAGTATTTAAAGAGGGACCAATTGCCTTGCCGGGTGGCTCAGTTAGTTGGAATATTGTCCTATACACTAAAAGGCTGCCGGTTCAATTACTGGTCAAGGCAAATGCCTGGGTTGCAGGTCCGATCCCTGATTAGGGCACATGCAGGAGGCAGCCAACTGTTGTTTCTCACATCGATGTTTCTCCTCCCCCTTCCTCTCTCTAAAAATCAATAAAAACATATCCTTGGGTGAGGATTTAAAAAATTAAATAACAAGGGACCAATTTTGACAGGTAGATCAGGGCCAGGGCTTTCTAGGTAAATGGAACATCAAAGATATAAAGGCTGGATAGGTTAAGGCATATTTGAAAAAGGTGATAGCTAAAGTGTAAACTATGTATAGCAGATTCAGAAATAAGAAAAGTGTATTGCACTGTGGCTGGATCACACATGATCTTAACCACCAGATTAAGGTGTTTAGAAAAGCTTCAATAGACAACAGGGGGGGAGGAGTGGGGGAAGAAGGGGTGTACTGAATACGAGGAGAAGGGGTAAAATCAGGAAAATCTGTAGAGGTGAGTCAGATTATTGTGAAAATGATGGAAGAGCCAAGGGAATCAATCCATCAGGAGGCACTAAGGTAAACTTGTGAGTTGCATGGGAAGAAGAGCTGGATTGAAGAAGCATTGGATGGTGAATTAGCATGGAAACTAGGTGAAGAAGTTGAGACAGTGGCAAGGAGTAGAGATGTCTCTCAGCTTTGAGTGGAGGTCCTGGAAGAATGGTTAGGCCATTAACAGAGTTGTTGAACTTAAGAGGGAAATCACCAGCTCCTTTTTGGATCTGTTGGTTTTGTGTTGCCTTCTGCATATTGCTACCTGACTGCCCAGTGGGAAGGTGGGTAGTGAGTCAGAGGAAGAAGAGTTTAACTGACCACTCAGAGGGCTCTTCCTTCCTGTTTCTGCTCTGCTTTCCACTCCCTTGCCCCTTAATTAATAAGTGCTTAATGAATACAATGCTTGGTATGTAATGGGCATTCAAAATATGTTTGGAAAATAAATCCACTTAGAAAAAGAGTTGTCAAGAGAAGTGTCAGAACAAAGGCAAAGACTAGAGTGAGGGAAAATAGGAAATGGCTGCTAACAATGAGAAGTACTAAATATGAGTCACTGGAAGTAGTCATTACATTAAGGATTCCAAAGCCTGATGGGAGCTACAAGTGGTAGAAACCTGGTGGAATTAAGAATATAGAGCCCTAACCGGTTTGGCTCAGTGGATAGAGTGTCGGCCTGCAGACTCAAGGGTCCCAGGTTCAATTCCAGTCAGGGGCATGTACCTTGGTTGCGGGCACATACCCAGTGGGGAGTGTGCAGGAGGCAGCTGATCAATGTTTCGTTCCACGAGGTCATGTTCACTGTGCCTCTAGACCCAGCTCTGGGTACCAGGGCCCTGGGATTCCTTACTGAAATGGCCAAGCCTGCTTCCAGGGTCTTCCCAGGCCTCTTTCCTGGGTCTGTCTACCTGGGGACACATGATACCACTGCTTTGCCCACTCCAGGCCTGAGTAAAGGCCAAGGGGCATGTTTTGAGGAAAGTAGGGAGATGTAAATAGAGTTTTGGTGGTGAGAGGCAGGACTTGATTCTTGTGAATATGGATATGCAAATGTTCTTAAGATCTACTCCAGTGAGGGATGGAGCTGAGATGGAAGAGAATGGGAACAAAAAGTGGCCTGGGGACTGGCTTCCAGATCTCTTTGTATCACCAAATTCTGAAGCAGATGTCCAAGAAGTCAAAAAATTTAAATTCAAACCTAGATTTTCAGGTGGTAAAGAAAGTGCATTTGTCAATGTCCAAGATTAGACTATATTTTATTTAATTTTGTAAGCTTGATTTATAACTTCTAAATATTTATATATATGCTATGTAGACTTCCATTTGCAATCTTGCCCTCATACATTAGGAGTCTTGGGAATCAGCGGGTTATAAAGATCTCCCTGCTGTGAGTCTTGAGCTTCCCTCCTGTTTCTTGACAACCACTGCACTTCTTGGGTGATAATTAACTTGTTTTATTATCTGTCTACTCTGATTGACACAAAGCTGTGCGAAGGTAGGAACCAGGCTGTCTTGTTTACAAATATATTTTGATATTAGGGCAATGATTGACACATAATAAGTGCTCACTAGATATGTCTAAAACTCTAAAATGATACATGACTTTCACATTTGAGGACAGCAAATAGAAAGAAGAGAAGTGTTAGAAGGGAGTGAAGTAACCTGAAAAGAGAATGCGGGATAAATTATGACAGAGATAGAGCAACAGTCTATAAGTTTTTCTTCCAATTGGGGAGAGCAGCAAACACACAACTTCTATTGCCATAAGAACTACAATTGAAGTAATCTATTCACTTTAAGCTTTAGGTGTGTGTGTGTTTCTTCCCTTTTACATAATTGGACTGGGATCAGCTATTTCATAGTGAGGGCCTAGAGTCCTTAAGTTACTGATTCACTGAAGTGCATTAAAAAATGTAAATCTACATTTAAAAATTAATGGATTTTTCTTGAAAAATTGGACCTTTGGCAAGACAGGCCCATAGTCCAATATGGCCACAGTGGTCTGAAGCCTTTAAATGGGCCTGTGTTTATGAACACCACTCACAAAACAAATGCCCAGACATAGCCTGGCCACCAAAGGTCTCTGAATTCATGACCCCTGAACCTCTGGTTTTATAAGGCCCCTTTGTTTTGAAAGAATGTCTTCTTTAATCTCTTTATAGTTTTATTTCTACCAACTTTTGAATGACCCGAGTCATTTGGATTGTACTATAACATTGCATATCTGCTTATATTTCCCAGAGAGTCTGAAACTGAATTATTTTACATATAATCAAAGAAGCTCACCTGTTCTAGAAAGCAACTCTCTAATAGTGTTATGGATCCAAATTTCCCTTGATCGTTCCTCCAATGATCCTAAGGGGAGATGCTTGACTGCTTCCTGAAAGCTGAAGATTAAGGGTGGTGATTCAGGGTTGGGGACACTGAAATGCAGGAACTGCCAGAGTGAAAGTTGCAGAATCGGGCTTTGATGAATGATGAAGAAACTGAAAGATGCTAGAACACTAATTTGTTCAAGTATTTATTGAGTGTGCCAAACACTGTTTTGACACAAGGGATTTAACAATAAACCAGCCAATGTCCCTGCTTTCATTGAGCTTAATTCTCGTGTAGTAAACCAAATAACACACGCATGTATTACATACATACACATGTACATGTCAGGTGGAAATAAATGCTATTTATAAAACCAAAGCGCAGCCAGGATCAGCCACCAAGGGTGGTTGCTATTTTGGGGACTCGAGACCTCTCCCGCCTCCTCCCAATCCGGTACAAGGTACCACCTCCAAGGAAGCTCCCCCCACGTCCCCGCCCAGAGGCGGTCTTGGGGGCGGAGCTTCGAGTCCAGCAGAGAAGCGCGCGCGCTTGGGGTTCCCGGCATTCCCTCGTGCTGTCAAGCCCAGAATTAACCCCCGCCCGGCCGTGGCATGCTGGGAACTGTAGTATCCATCTGCATCTCAGCGTCGCCGGGGAGCAGTAAAAGCCACTGGCTCCAGTGCTGGGCCATAACCAGCGGCACGAGGCTTTGCGGGAGAGGGGGAGGAGGAGGAAGAGGAGGAGGGGGGGGGGAGGGGGAAGAGGAGGAGGGTAGGGGTTATCCCGTAACACCAGGCACATCCAGCCAGGAGAGCGTCCAGGTCCTGGAGCCGCCCCAGGCGCGCTCGGTTTCTCAGCGCCGGTCCCGCCCCGCCCCGCCCCGCCCCGCCCGGCAGTCGGCCTGCGCCGGTCCTGGCGCTGCTGCCACCTCGCGCTCGGAGGCGTCACGGAACGTGCTCTCCTCCCGCCCCCCTCCCCTTCCCTTACCCTCCCGCGCTCCTCCACCTCCCCCTCCCGCACTGAGACTCGCCGCCGCCGCAGGAGTAGCCGCCGCCGGAGCCGCGCGCAGCCATGGCCGAGAACCCTGGCCTGGAGAACCACCGCATCAAGAGCTTTAAGAACAAGGGCCGTGATGTGGAAGTGAGTATGCTTCCTCGATCTGGGTCCGCCTGGCCGCGCCGGCCCCGCGGCGGCGGGGAAGGGCGGGGGGCCGGCGCCGGGATAGCGCTCGCCGGCTCGCGGTGGGTCAGAGTTGGCCGCCGCCTCCCGTCACCGGGCCCAGGGCTGGGCGGAGCAGGCGCCGGCACAGGGGCCGGCTGCAGCCACCCCTCTGGAGCTGCGGGCGCGCGGGCCGGGAAATGCCATGGTTTTCGGCCCCGTCACGCGGGCGCGGCCTGCTGTCTGCGAGGAAGGGATGTGGAGCTGAGGCGGGGTCCGCTGGCTGGGGCCTCGCGGGTCCGAGATGCTGCCGCCCGGGTCCGTCGACCGCACCGCCGAGGGGGTGGCCGCGGCTCGCGCCCGTTGCTGGTGCTACCTCCCGCAGGCGCAGCCCCCTCGGTGCCTCCCGCGCTGCCGCACATGGAGCCTCGGCTCTGCGGGTCCCCGCGCCTACCTTCTGCGAGCTGGGCCCAGGCGGGCGGTGGCGCCCGCAGAGGGGGATGGGGACCAGCCGGGTAACTGACTTGTTTGAGGGTGGTGGATGGGGGAGGGTAGGATGCGCCAGGACCATTTTCTTATATTCCATATTCCAGAGCTGTCCTTTGGACCAGTCGTGCTGAGCTGTTCCAGCTCATTCTCCTGTTACTGCTGGCATTTGGAGCAAGCTGAAGGTGGACAATAGTTTACCATCTATTGTGTTGAGGCTTTAGAAGAGACATTGTTTCGACCCCCGTTTACAGGACCTGTTTTCTTAGCATTTCTTGTTTGTAATGGGGGTGCACTTAGGATTATTTCTTTGACATGTTTTACTGAAATAAGTTGAATACATGGGTTTATACGGCCTTGTATATGCCTCTTGCTCCAAGCTGGTAGAATTTCGATGTGGTTACAAAACTGTAAACATTAATGTGGTCACTCAGTTCGTTGCTACACAGCATGTTGCCATTGTCTCATTCAGGTGACATAAGCAGGTACTATTTGCAAACTGGATTTATTAAGGCAGCGCTAGAGGTCTCTTTGCAGCTACTAAAAGCACTGTAATATAATGCACAAACTTCATTGGGACTGTGACCTCCGGATTTGTTAGGGGGAAATAGTTTTAAGTCCACAGGCTCCTTTTCTAATACTAGGTGACATGATTTGCAGTTTTGTAATTCTTGCTAAGGGCCAGTGTGAATAAGAAATGCATTTTATTCTCTCTTAAGAAAAATATACCATTCAGTGTAGAAAACAGACAAAACTCAGGCCATTTTTTCAGAGCTACAAATTTACATACTAATTGGAAAAAAACTAAGGAAATACTGTGGAATTCACATTTGAATGAGACAAATATAGGTCATCTGTCTCTGTCCAGGTCATGTTGTTACTTTTGTGAGAAATACTTGTAAGCAAAAGGAAAATTATGAATAGCAGCAAGAAATTTTGGAACTGCCTCCTGTTAATCGGTCCACTTGATGATAGGAATTAATTTTGAACTTTCTGTCAGTAATTGTTCTTGAAGCTTACCCCTATTATAAAGCAGAACTGACATAGTTTGAAAAATACCCATATTGTTTATACAAAATTCTTCCTTCTTGAATATTGAGACAGGTTTTTGTCTTATTATTTGCCCCTATTTTGTTCTGGGAGCTCAGTGATACCTAATAAAAACTCCTGCACATAATGGATACATAATACATACTTACTGATGACCAAAATGTAACCAATGACTTCTAGATTAATGACTGCTAACTAAGCCTTTCAATCTGAAAAAATTAGTCACAACAACATTACATTTCCCAGGATACATACATTAGGATAACTAAGGCATGAAATAACAGGTATTCAAATGGTAGTTCTATGTGGTAGACACTATACTAAGGCTTTATGATACCTCATTTAATCCTTATAACAACTTTATGAGCTAGGTATAGCATTATCCCCACTTTACAGGATGAAATTACTTTAGATGGGGAAACTCAAGTTTGCATCCTGCACAAGGTCACAGAGTGTGGACATTCATTCACTAATTGTCTTTTGGGTATCTAACAATGTCAAGTCTTGGAGAAACAGAAGGGAATAAAATTGAGCCTGTATCTTAAGGAGTTTACAGTTCAGTAGGAGTGATAGAAAAGTAAACTGATAATTACAATGCAGTTCATCAATATGTGTATTCTGAGAATGCATAAGAAAAGCCTAACTTGGAGCTGAATGGTCAAGGGAGATGTTCTAGTTGATTCCTAGTGGATGAATGGAAGTGAATAGATTCTGAAGGTGAAAGAATGTTGGCCCTGAAAAGGGCGAGTGCCAACAAGAGGCATTCCAGACTTAAGGAAACAGTAATTGAAGTGTCCTGGGAGATTGTAGTAAGACTGCTGAGAGAGAAGGGAGTGCTAGAGATGTGACTAAAGGGTAATCTAGAGTCAGATCTGATTAAATGCCTTTATTCTGGATTTAGGTATAACTAAACCTAGACACCATATCTAATTTAGTCTTATCCATTTGAAATTATATTACATTCAAAACTTACACTATACTGTAGCTCTATGACTAAGTAGTTGAGATTATCAGGCTGTTTCAAAATAGTGAAATACACTTTGATGAGATATCATTCCTACTTTTTCATGTATAGTGTAGATGAAAGATAAGACATTGTAAATTATACAACCAGCTGATATACAAAAAAGATGCTAGGTGCAAGAATGAAAGACATATTTTCTAAAGAAAATAAAAGTGTAGAGTTATACCAAGGAATTGTGAGTGGGGAGAGGTAATTTCATAGTCATTCAGTCAGGAATGGCTTCATAGAAGAGAGGTTGGTGACTTTTGTAGGAAGTATGCCCTAAACTTGAACAGGGAACATGAGAAATTAGTGAATAAAAATCTGTTGAACTATTAGATAGTTCAGGTGAAAAAAGAAGAGAGTGAAGAGATGAAACTGGTGGTCTGAGAATATGTCTGTGGCAAAGAGTTGCTTAGAAACTTCTTGATAGGGAGATCTGAAGGAATTTATTTTATAGTAGAAGGTATAATATGATTAGAACAATGGGAAAAGGTGATGCAGTCATATCTAGAATTCTGGAGTCATAGTGGTGTTATCCTGTAGACAATGAGGAATTTTCTAAAAAATTGAGGCAGGGGATGGTCATGGTCTTTTGAACATGGAATGAAGATTTGCATCTCCTCCTACTGTTTCTCCTGTCTCTTCCTCTTCTGGTAAAGCTCACAGAAGACAAAGAGAATAAAGATTATCCTGAAATTTATAGGGGAGGGAGTAATTATCACTGATAGCAGTTTGAAACTTGCATAGGGAGAATGGATTTTGTAGCTAAATCTAGGAAACACATAGTGAAAATAATTACTTTTATTTGGTCTGGAATGTGTGTTTTAATACCAGACATTTTCATGTAAGGCATTGGTTCTTAGGCTTTTTTCTTTTTTAAAAAATATTTAAAACTTTAAAATATATTTGTAGAAAAGTACACAAAACAAATGTTCCATTTAAGACTTAAGTATTCACTTATAACTCAAACATTTAGATAACCACCATCTAGGTCAACTTTTTCTTTCTTGTACCTGTATACCTCAAGGATGTGATATTTTCATCAGTAATGATAACTAATAATAATCTTTAAAAATCATAACTTTTTTTACTGTTTACAGTGTACCTACACCAAGTGCTTTAGATGTATTATGTGTTTAGTCTTCACAACATTCCTCTGAAGTATATACTATTGTTACCTACATTTAAAACGAGAGGCCTACAATTCTTCAGTAAGGAGCCCTAATTCACAGGGTAGTAAGTAGCAGAGCCTAGACTTACAGGGAAGTAGCATGACACTAAAGCCAGAACTCTTACTGTGTTAAACTGTCCGCTGAGTGGAGCCTAAGACTTGACCTATGTGAAAGTTAATTAATGGAGAAAATATGTAAGAAAGTTTGAATATATCACAGAAATTCCAATTTTGGCATTTTAAAACCTTGCTAATAAAAATGTTTGACATCCAATTTATCATTTGATTTATTTGCCTTTTTTCTTTTCTTTTTACTCTTGCAAACGTTCCTTATTAGTTAGGAGCCAATTGGTTGGTTTCAGTGAAAAATAGTAACCCATATTCTTGGGCTTAACACATAAACTTTATCCTGTAGTTTCTAATACTGGCTGTATATATATGTATATATTTTCTCATTTGCAGATTCAACCAGCACTAGAAAACCTGCTTCTCTCTCTGGAACCTCTGTTGGTAGAGGGTACTATCTAATAGTTCAAGCGTAAAACTTTATCCTTGACTCCCTTCCTTCACTTTTCTGTATTAGTCAGCCCTCATATTTTTATTTTTGTTGCCAACCTTACTACCACTGCCCTAATTTAGGCCCCTGTCGTTCCCACTCGTACAAGGGTGATTAGTACACCTGGTTTTCTTGTCTCTGGTATCTTCCTGCCTCGGTGTATCTTGTGGATTGATCTTTCTGAAATCTTTGTGTGTAATTTTCCTGGTAAGATTATTCCCATTGCCTTCAGGATAAAATTAAAAGTCCTTAGCATGCCACACATAATTCCACACAAGGCCCTATTTTTTCTACCCTCACCTACCCCTACCACTTTTCCTTATAGCTCCTTTGTGCCAGCCATGATGTAGTATTTGAGATGGTGAAGTAACCAGCACAATTTCCTCTCCATGCCTCTGTACATGCTTTTCACCTATATACCTTCTTTTCCCATCTTTTTAGTGGGGCTCACTCTGGCAAACTCAGATTCCTTCATATATCTCTGGAACACCAAGATCACAATTCTGCTACATCATGCCATTCTAGTTCAAAACTCTGAAGTTTTCCATAGGACCTTTCCTGGTTGACTAATAACATACCTATTACTATTAGTTCCTTTTCTTTTCCTTCTCTAATAATTTCCTCAGTAAATTTTCCTTTGCCTCTTTGGGATAAATTGCTGTAATGTACAATAAATTTTATGTGTCCATAGCTGTTAAAGTTATGTGGGCACTATCAAGAAGCTCACTGAGGGTAGGGACCTTGGGCTGTGACTGATGTTAGTTACCAATTATAAAACTTAATAAATACTCTTTGAGAAGAGAAACTAGATAGTCTATATATAGTCAAGTATATCTATAATATACTTGAAGACACTACATTTGGGAGTGAAAAGCACACTATTATTCTAAGATATTAATAATTTTAGGGGTGTTGACTTTATGGCAGTGAGTGATACTGTTGCCAAGCCCTCCTTTGACAGTCTTTTCTGCTGTGATGTATTTCTGTAACATGAACTAATTCATTCTTGAATGGTTAAGAGGAATGATGTTGGTCAATGCAAAATTCATTTTGGTTCCTATTTGATTCTTCCCAGCACATTGATTGTTTAGCACTCCCAAGTAAGAGCATTTGAACACAAACAATTGAAGTACAGGAACACACAGTTGAACACAAGCAAGCCCAGCAGTATGAACACATTGCCCATTCACTCATGTTCTACCTCTTGGCTTCATTTAACCATATGTTCTGTCTAAAGGTGCTTATTGCCGCAGCTGTCCTTTGTATTTTCTCTTATGTATTTTCTCTTTCTTCCTGGTTTTGCAGAACATGAAAAGTTTTAGGAATCTATATGCCATATAGCAGGTACACTATGATGTTTTAACAGCATATAATCTTTTCTGTTTTTTCTATCTCATTGATTACTCTTTTTTAGTTGGTTTTCCCAACTCTTCTTCCTGTGCATTGAGTGTGGGATTTTTGGGATTCTTGTCTGTGACTCCCCTGTATAGACCATTTTTCTTGCCCACATCAGCAGCTCCCTTAGTTTTAACCATCATTTCTGGGGGGAGGGAGGAATTTAAATCTGTTTTAATCTACTGTAAATTAATCACATGAGCATCACATCAGTTTGTCAGGCTCAGAGTGTTTAAAGTTATGTTCTCCTTTTTGTTGTTGTTTATGGCATCATTTGCACTGTGAACTGAACTTGAAACTTGAGAGGTTTCTTGGACTCCTTCCTCATCTTCCACATTCAGTCAGATGCTAGTCATGTATCTTGAATCTCTGTGTTGTCTCTGGATTTTGGCCCTGCCTCTCTATTCCACTGCCTCCAGCCTACTTTCAACCTTTATCACCGGGCAGTTTAAAAGTTGCCTCCAAAGTGGTATTTTCCCTCAAATTTATAAGATTTTTCGGTGAGCCTGATAACTGATTATTTCTCGGGAGTCAACTTCCTCCCCCCACCCTCCATACCCCTTTAAGCTCTAGCAACACTGAACTTCTTATATGCTTATATATAATCTGGAATCCCGCCCTCCTCTGCTTGCCAATGCTATTTCTATTCTCAGAGCTATTCTGCTGACTGAATATCCTTCCCTGCCTCTTGTTGCCTGGCTAATTTCCTACCCCTCCTTAAATACTTTGTGAGAAATCTTTCTGAGTCCCCTTCATTCTCCCAGGTTGAGTTAGGTACCCTTCTTCATTCCTGGAAAAACTCTTGAGTATATCTTTCATATTATAGTTGTGATAATACGTGTTAATTATGTTTTACCTGTTTCTCCTCCTACATTGTGAGCTTTTTGAAGACAAAAGCTGTATATCCCCATTGCTTATTTCCTAGTACAGCGGCTGGAACAAAGTAAGCACTAAAATATTTTTTTTTAGTATTTTTAAAAAATTGATTTCAGAGATGAAGGGAGAGAGAGATAGAAATATCAATGAGAGAGAATCATTGATCGGCTGCCTCCTGCACGCCCCACACTGGGGATTGAGCCTGCAACCCGGGCATGTGCCCTGACTGGTAATTGAACCAGGACCTCCTGGTTCATAGGTCGACACTCAACCATTGAGCCATGCCAGTTGGACTAAAATATTACTTTTTAAAAAATATATATAGTATTGATTTTTTACAGAGAGGAGGGGGAGGGATAGAGAGTTAGAAACATCGATGAGAGAGAAACATTGATCAGCTGCCTCTTGCACACTCCCTACTGGGTATGTGCCCGCAACCAAGGTACATGCCCTTGACCGGAATCGAACCTGGGACCCTTGAGTCCGCAGGCTGACGCTCTATCCACTGAGGCAAACCGGTTAGGGCTAAAATATTTCTTGAATAAATAAATCCATACCAGATATCACCAGCCCAGTAATTTTTCTGAACTGTATTTTTGAAGTGACACATTTAATCTTTTAGTGCTTTTTCCTACTGCTTCCCAAATCTAGTCTAAACTTTTTATTATTATAGGTAAAGTATTAGTTTAAGACACATGCATAGTAAAATAATTTTTAAAATTTTCTTGATTTTAATCATAAAAATGTTCTAATATATAGAAAAAATAAGGAGAATAATATATTAGGCCCATATGCATATCACTTAGATTTAATAAGTCATAATTTGCTGTATTTGCTTATCATTTGTTCATCTGAATATAGCAGATAATGGCATTTTACTTCTGAAGACTTAAGGTTCTTCTCTAAATTATAAGAATGTGTTCTTGCATAAATTTCACATCACCCTGACACAATAATTTCTTAATAACATCTAATCCAGTCCATATTTAAATTTCTCCAGTTGAACCTTAATTATTGTTGTTTTTTTGTTTTGCTTTTGGGTCTTTTTTTTTTACATTTTTTCTTTAGAAGCATGATTAAACAAGATCAGATCACATTTGTTTATGTTGTTTGTCTCCTTTAATCTAGAACAGGCTCCTCCCACCATTTCTTTAATTGTAGTAAAATATAAAATTTACCATTTTATGTATTTTAAGGGTACGGTTCTGTGGCATTAAGTACATTCATATTGTTGTGTGACCAGCATCACTCTATATCTACAGAACTTTTTCATCTTCCCCAACTAAAACTGTCTCCATTAAACAGTGCATTCTCCTTCCCCTTCGCCCCAGGCAGTTTCCCTTTTTTTTTTTTTTTTTTTTTTTGATGCTTTAAGTGCATATGTTTTGAAAATAATTACATTTTCTGTGAATTTAACACCCTAAATAATACCAGCAATGATTAATTTATGAGGATAACATTTTCTATTGTAAATGAAAGAATATACACTTTTACCGGGAATAGTCCCCAAGTCAATGTAAGACTGTGGCAGATGTTCCTTCTCTCAATGTCTTGTGACCAAAAACACACCCAGGAAGGACAGAAAACACCCAAAAAAATATATAAACATAGCGAGAAAAGCTGCACCAAGGAATTCCTTGTAAAATATGATGCCTGCAATAATGGCACTGGTTGTGAAGAAAATATGGTTAACGGGCACCACCGTCGCTGTATTGTAGTTTCGTGGCTTGATTCGGGAACTTGACTTGGAAAACACAAGATGCTATCATGATGATAAACATTATATAGAAGATGGGATAAGTTAGCTTTTTTTTTTTTTTTTTTTTTTGTCTATGAATTTAACTACTCTAGGAACCTCATATAAGTAGAATCACATAATATTTGTCTTTTTGTGACTGGCTTATTTCACTTACCATAATGTCTTCCAGGTTCATCCATTTGTAGCATGTGTCAAAATTTCCTTTTTATGGCTGAACTTATTCGATTGCATGTATATACCACATTTTATTTATCCATTCATTCATTGATGAATAATTGGGTTGCTTCCACCTTTTGGCTAACATTTTTTAAATGCCATCACTTTGTGATGAGGTCATTGTTCTTAAATGAAGTTGAATCACATGAAGTTGCCATTTTTGAGGTTCAAAACGGGCAAGTATCAGCAATTTCATATGGTTCAACCAAATAGAATGAATGTCCTACTTACTGAATCGGTCCATTTCTTTGTGGTGTGTCTTAACTTGTTTCTCCTATTTCTTACCACCCTCTTGATTTTCTGTATAATGGAGGGTTAGTTTTAAAAGCTGGACTATCTTTAGTTAAATACTTCAATTGGTGATGCGGTGTACTTCAGAACATATCCCTATAGTGATGCTAAGATTGATCAGAGGGTTCAGATGATAAAGAATGGTTTAACAGTCATGTTGTCAAAGTTACTGTATTTGATGGAATGTATTTGAATTATTTGTTGAAATGTGATATAGACAGGCTAACATCTGAAGTGAAAAAAAAGTAACCTGACTTCTTGGTATCCAGTAAAGGAGTTAGAAAATGTATCTACTAGTAGAAATGTAACTTCAAAGTCAATGGCATTCTCTTTCCATGACTGACACAATTCCTAAATTGACTTTTTGTTTTTGTAGTGTAAGATTTGGCTAATATTCTCATTTCCAAGTCTCTATTTCTTTAATTTGAAGGTAAAGCAACATTAAAAATAAAAGGAGGATGTAGCTATATTTTGTGGCAGTTTTGAAAATTTTGTCAGATCCCAACATTAACAGTTGAAATATGATATGCCCAGTGGTTGAGAGTTGACCTAAGAACCAAGAGATCACAGTTTGATTCTCAGTCAGGGCACATGTGGGCTCAATCCCCAGTGTGGGGCATATAGGAGGCAGCCGATCAATGATTCTCTGTCATCATTGATGTTTCTATCTCTCTCTTCCTCTCCCTTCCTCTCTGAAATCAATCTCTCTATATAAAAGCCCAGCTATCTTTATGGTGGAACGACCAGAACGACCGGTTGCTATGATGCGCACTGACCACCAAGGTGCAGACACTCAATGCAGGTGCTGCCCCCTGGTGGTCAGTGCGCTCCCACAGTGGGAGCGCTGCTCAGTCAGAAGCCGGGCTCATGGCTGGCGAGCACAACGACGGTGGTGGGAGCCTCTCCCGCCACTGTGGCAGCGCTAAGGAGTGGCGAGCCAAGCAGTAAGGAGTGAGCAGGTGGGCGGTTAGGAGCGAGAAGGCGGGTGGTTAGGAGTGAGCAGGTGGGCAGTAAGGAGCGAGCAGGCGGGTGGTTAGGAGCGAGGGGTCCCAGATTGCGAGAGGGATGCCCGAATTGCGAGAGGGGTCCCAGATTGCAAGAGGGATGCCCGAATTGTGAGAGGGATGTCAGACATCACCCGAGGGGTCCTGGATTGAGATAGGGTGCAGGCGGACTGAGGCACCTCCCCGCCCCGCCGTGAATGAATTTCGTGCATCGGGCCTCTAGTAAAAATATATTTTTTAAAAAAGTTAAAAATAAATCATAACTATATTTACTTGAAATTTATTCCAAATGGTTGAGTTTTCTGGGTTATACGTTTACTTGTTTATATAAGAAATTTTATTTTGAAATGCCAATGTTTCTGAAAATGTCTATACATTTCTCTGCCTTCTTAAATAGAATATGATTTAGAAAATAACAATTATATTCTATTTAAGAAGAGAATCACCATGTGCATATAGATGTTGGTTTTTGCTTTTACTTAAGTCATGCCTTCAGGATTTTAGATTTGTCAGAATTTTGTCCTTAATTTATATGCTTGTGGAGTTTTTGCTCTTCATAGGTTTTCTGCCTGTTCTTCCCTTGCTTTTAGTCTGTCAGTGTTCTCTCTGTTACTGTCAGCATGTTTACTTGTAGTAGCTCCTCTCTTTTCTTTTAATGCTTCATGTATCCTAGTATCCTGGATAACAGATTTGATGCTTCATGTATCCTAGTATCCTGGATAACAGATTTACTAAACACCTATTTAGCATTTGCTATGTGCCAGGCAGACATTGTTAATGCCAAAGATTAGAAATATAAATAATACTGTCCTTCTTCTAGGGAAATTCATTAAGTGGAAGAGACTGATACCTAAGCATATACTTAGTGTACAGCGTAAGTTCTATAATACAGTTACATACTTTGCAAAGTACTATGAGAGATTGGAGAAAGGGAGCAACTAAGTGTACCTGGAGAAATTGAGAAAGGTTATACAGATCTCACTTAAACTAGGTATTTTTTAAAATACATTTTTATTGATTTCAGGGAGGAAGAGAAAGAAAGAAACATCAATGATGAGAATCATTGATTGGCCGTCTCCTGCATGCCCCTGCTGGGGATAGAGCCCCCTCCCCCCAGCATGTACCCTGACTGGAAATCAAACCGTGACTTTCTGGTTCATAGGTCCATAATCAACCACTGAGCAACACTGGCTGGGTGTGAGCTAGGTCTTGAAGGATGTGTAGGAGTTTGCCAAGACAGAAAGAAAAATAGCATGAATAGCAGTAAATATGTTGTGGAGTCTTTTTTTCCTTTTTTAAAAAAATATACATTTTTTAATTGATTTCATAGAAGAAGGGAGAGGGAGAGAAAGATAGAAACATCAATGATGAGAGAGAATCATTGATTGGCTGCCTCCTGCACTCCCCACACTGGGGATCGAGCCTGCAACCCAGGCATATGCCCTGACTGGGAATTGAACCATGACTTCCTGGATCATAGGTTGACACTCAACCTCTGAGCCACACCGGCTGGGCTGTCATGGAGTCTTAAAGGCATGATGTATTCAAGCAACAGTTAATATGGTGACATTATATCCATTCTCACTTTGGGAAACAGCATTCTGACTTGGTCTTTGGAAGCTGCTTTTCTGCCATTGGATAACTCTTGGTGGTATTTTTATTTTATTGATTTTTAGAGAGAGGAAGACAGAGAGAGAAATATTGGTGGGTTGCCTTCCACATGCACCCTGACTGGGAATTGAACTGCAACTTGGGTATGTGCTCTGACTGAGAATTGAATCCACCACCTTTTTGTGTATAGGACAGTGCTCCAACCAACTGAGCCACACCGGCCAGGGCTCTTGGTGGGATTTTTAATCTTAGTACTCCTGCATCTGGTTAATTAAGGGTCTCACCCTTTCTGGATAACACCAATTAGATCAATCAAATGCTGAACCTGGCATTTTAATCTTGAGTGAGCTAATAAGTGATTCATCCTGGCAGAAGTGCTATGAAGAAATCTTTCATTAATTCCTGATATCTAGACCAGTGGAGTTACCTTCATCCTGATTTTTTTTCATAGATCTGATTCTTTAGCTTTTCCTTTGGTTCTTTGAATTGCTCTATATTCTTCCAATAAATCTTCCTGTCCCCTCCCCTTGTTTCTTAAATTAATTGAAGTCTGTTTTTATTGTTTGCAACATAACTCTGAGGTGATTGTCCTATTTTGCCCAGGACTTTCAGTGTCCAAACCAGGAAATCCTGGGCAAACCTTAACAAGTTGGTCACTTTACTGTAATTGAAACAGTTTGGGAGTAAAAATAATGAATTTTGGGAACCAAATGTTGTTCACATGTAAATATTCAGTATACAGCTGAAAATAATCTGTGCAGAACTAATTTGTTATTTCACTCAGCAGTTATTTGAATTCTGAACTAAGTGTGGAGGGTAAAAAGTGAAAATGATAACCAATAATTGTCAAACACTTAGTATGTGCAAGGCACTCTGCTTATAAGAATAATGTTTAATAATCCTCACAAAAATTGCCATTATACAGATGAAGAAAATGAGTTAAGTAATTTGCTTATTAAGAACATAAACTAAGAAGAGGCAGAACTGACATTTAGTCCTAGATTTCCTCCTTTAAAGCCTTGTGCCCTTAATAACCATTCTCCTACTCTGCCTCAGGGTTCCTTCTCAAGTATTGGAAATTATGTGAAAGCAAAGAAATATTTACTATAATGGAACTGGGTAGAGAGTACAGTGGGCAAATAGGGAGAGACTCAGCATGGGTGAGTCAGGGAAGGCTTCATGGAGATGGTTGTGCTTAAGCTGAAAGTAGAAAAATGTCTAGCTATTTCTTTGGTAGTAAGTCTTAGGTGGGCCTGGAAGTGAGAGACAGCATGATATGTCTGGGGAACTAAAGTAATTCAGTGTCTACTACAGGTGGAGTAATTGGAAAGTTGGATAGGATAGGCAGGGACCAGATTGTGAAAAACCTCTGGGGAAAATTTTAGATAGGGAAGTGAGTTTTGTTCATCAGAACTATTGCTTTGGCCCTGGTTGGTTTGGCTCAGTGGATAGAGCGTTGGCCTGTGGACTGAAAGGTCCTGGGTTCGATTCCGGTCAAGGGCACATGCCTGGGTTGCGGGCTCGATCCCCAGTAGGGGGCGGGCCAATCAATGATTCTCTCTAATCATCGATGTTTCATCTCTCTCCCTCTCCCTCTCTGAAATCAATAAAAACAAATTTTTTTAAAAAAAGAGCTATTGCTTTGCTTGTATCATAGCAGATGGGTTGGTGAAGATGAAAGCAGCCATAGACAATAGGCAAACAAATGGATGTGACTGTTCCTAAGCTTTATTTACAAAATCAGGTGGAGGACTAGATTTGGTTTACAAGCTGGATTTGGCTCAGTCTATAGTTTGCTTACCCCGTTCTAGGATGTTGTGGACATTAGTGAAGATTTGGAAAACAGTTCACGAAATGATTAGAGCAATTAGGATGATAATATAAATGAGGGTTTATGGGAATAAGAAGAGGACTAGGCAGTGGTCGGCAAACTGCGGCTCGCGAGCCGCGATTTGCCGCTCGGTTGACTAATGAGTTTGCCGACCACTGGTAGGGGATCCCTTTCACATCATTTTAGGGGATTAGTGAAAATTCCACTGAAGAAGGAGCCTGTAGGAAGCTTACAGCAAAGTAGTGTATCAGTACTTAGGGCAGGAGAGTTTCCCAAAAGAAGGGCAAGAATTGCAATATCAAACCCTGCAGAGAGGAGAGGTATAATGAGGACCTGAAATAAGCCATTCATTGTATTTGGCAATTGGGGACCACTGAGAAGTGGAAAACCCAGAAAGTGGTGGAGACTGGAAGCTAGGTCATGATGGGGTAAGGAGGAAACCAGTCAGTGGAAACTGAATTTAAAAATTGATAATTATAGGAAGGAGGGACCACTGGTTAGCTTGAGAAGGAGGTAGGGTGAAAATTTCTTTAGAAGAGTGGGATTAACTACTGTTTGTAGGCTAAATTAAAGAAACCAGAGCAAAAGAGACTTAAGGATCTGGCTAGAAAAGGAATAAATGATTGAGCCTAGGGTAACTGAGGAACTGTTAGGGAATTGAAGTAAGAGATAAAAGTTGTGGTTAGTTTTGAAGGAGTCTCAGGTGGAAAAGGCTTGGAGAAGTACAGACAGACGTGAGGTTGGGCTGCAGTAGAGTAGGGAAAGTGAAACAGATTGTGTCTATCTCTTCACTTAATAATTTTCTATTCTACTTTAATTTAAAAGTTAAATATATTTTTAAAGGGAAGAGAAGATGAAAATATAAATCATGATTCTAAATAAGCTAATTTCAGCATTCAGATATTTGTAAGTTTTAGGGAGAACGTTTATAAACTGGTAGTTCCCAATTAAGGCTATTATACTTTTTAATGATAAAACGCAAATATACCCCTGAATGAGAATAACTTCTTATTGACTTAAGTCCTTCATAGAAGTGACAGTAATTTAAAATGTTTCCTCACTCCCCTTGCACAGTTTAAAGTTACTGTCATGGACTATGGTTGGTAGTAATAGTGCGGTTTTCAGTTATG
This sequence comes from Plecotus auritus, assembly GCF_963455305.1. Taxonomy (NCBI): domain Eukaryota; kingdom Metazoa; phylum Chordata; class Mammalia; order Chiroptera; family Vespertilionidae; genus Plecotus; species Plecotus auritus. Next base: position 93,855,144 of record NC_137772.1, on the reverse strand, counting down.
CGTTGAGTTCTGGAAATACTGGTTTTGTTTGAAATAAAGGAATTGATACTTGGATGTTGAAGTTCTATAGGGCTGGACATTTGCTTTTGTTCTCTAAATTTAGTGAATGTGGGCTAATACAAACAAACATCTTTATGTATCTTTTTGAGCTTTTTGAAATTTTGGGAAAGTGGAATGTTTGAGAGACTTGGAGTTAAGGTAATCCAGTTTTGGAATACAAAAGAGAAAAGTACATAGGCTATAGGCTGTGATTATGATATCTTTCTTTAAGGGGCATTTAATCTAATGGGGCTTGCTTTTTTTCCTTTTGTTTTCTTCTTCTTCTTTTTTTTTTTTTTTTTTTTTTTTACAGATACTGATAACTTGATTCTAAAATTCATATGGTCTTGCAAGGGATCCCTCAAATCGCCAAAACATTATTGAAAAAGAACAAAGTTGGAGAACTCATACTTAACAATTTCAAAAGTTACTACAAACCAACAGTAATCAAGATTGCACAGTACTGGCATAAGAATAGACATGCAGGCCTATGAAGTAGACTAAAAACATCTAGAAATAAATTCTAACATTTACAATAGATTTTTTTTGTAGGTCAGTTGATTTTCAATGAAAGTGCCCAAACAGGGCAACAAGGAAAGAATAGTCTTTTCAAGAAATGGTGTTGGGACAACTGGATATCTACATCATACAAAGTTGATCAAAGACCTGACTATAAGAACTAAAACTATAAAAGTCTCAGAAAAAAACAGAGGTGTAGATCTTCATTACCTCAGATTAGGCAGTGTTTTCTTAGTATGACACTAAATGCCCAAGTGACAAAAGAAAATATCTAAATTGGACTTCATCAAAATTAAAACCTTTTTTGTTTCAAAAGACATCACCAGGAAAGTGAAAATGCAACCTACAAATGGAAGAAAATATTTGCAAATCGTATCCTATATAATAAAAGGCTAATATGCAAATTGACCAAATGGCAGAATGACTGGTCGCTATGATGCGCACTGACCAACAGGGGGCAGACACTCAACGAAGGAGCTGCCCCCTGGTGGTCAGTGCACACCCACAGAGGGAGCGCTGATCATCCAGAAACCCTGAGCCTGGCTCCCGGCTGGCGAGTGCAGCGGCAGTGGCTGGAGCCTCTCCCGCCTCCGCGGCAGTGCTAAGGGTGTCCGACTGCCAGCTTAGGCCCACTCCCCTCAGAGAGAGGGCCTGAGCCGGCAGTCGGACATCCCCCGAGGGCTCCCAGACTGGGAGATGGCGCAGGCCAGGCTGAGGGACTCCCCTCCCTCCCTCAGTGCACTAATGTCCAATGTCGTACACCAGGCCTCTAGTATTTCACAAAGGATTTGTATCTAGCATACATAAAGAATTATAACTCAACAGTAAAAAAAGACAAATGATTCAATTTAAAAATGGACAAAGGACTTGAACAGATAGCTCTCTAAAGAAATTATGCAAATAGTCATTAAGCACATGAAAAGATCCCCAACATTATCGATCATTAGGGAAATGCAGATCAAAAGCACAATGAGATATCACTTAATACCAACTAGGATGGCTAAAACAAACAAACAGGTAATAACAAGTGTTGGGGAGGATATGTAGAGATTGGAACTTTTCTATACTGATGGGATGTAAGATAGTGTAGCCACTTTGGAAAACAGTATGGTAGTTCTCCCAAAATTAATCCACTGGGGGGTGAGGTGTTCCTAGAACCAATATTAATCATAGAGTTGCCATATGACCCAGCAGTTTTACTCCTACGTGTATACTCAAGAGATATGAAACATATGTACACAAATGTTTATAGTTGTTTGTTCATAATAGCCAAAAAGTGGAAACAACCCAAGTATCCATCAGTTGATTAATGGATAAATAAAATGTGGTATATCTTTACAATGGAATACAGTTGACCCTTGAACAATGTGAGGGCTAATGATGCCGATATCGCACACAATATTAATTAGTTTATAACTTTTGACTTCCCAAAATCTTTATTCATCCTTCGGTATCTGCAGGGGATTGGTTCTAGGACCTCCTCACCTCCCCCTCCCCCCCCCCCTCGCCCGGTGGATACCAAAATTCGAAGATGCTCAAGTCCCTTATATAAAATATAAAGGGTATAAATTAATGCATATAGTTGGCTCTCTGTATCACAGTTTCTCAGCCCTGGTGGGAAAGACTGTTTTCATTCATAGTTGTTTGAATCCATGGATGGGATACAGAGGGCTGACTGTATATTTATTGGGCAAGTTTAAGTGGACAAGGGTAAAGTGTATTATTCATCATTAAAAACAAATTAGGTAATGGTAGTAGGTACACCACTCTGTATTAAAACCAAATGAATTTGTACTTTAAATGAGTGAATTTTATGGTAGTGAATTATGTCTGAATAAAACTGTTATTAAAAGAAAAAGGTAAATTATACCTAATACTAGCACAAATTACCTAATGAAAGAATTTTCAGAATGGAAAAATATAATAAGAGTTCTGGCTTCTAATCATGATGTGCAGTACCTTACACAGAATTACATAACAATTCGAAGACCTGGACAAAATATATTAAATTTTTCATTGAAAGGCACTGGGAAGTGATCAAAAGCAGACAGAAACTAGAGGGGGAGCCTATTCTTATAACTAATAAAATTCATGAGTTGAAGAGTTTTTGTCTGAGGATATTTCTCAATCCTCCCACTTCTTGGAACAGAATGCTATAGCCTTATTGGCTTGCTTATCAGTACAGAGTTCCAGGCTGACAAGGTAGGGGAGAAATCCGGGAAACTTAGGAGCTGCAAAGGGAGTGAGTCCTAAAATTTGCATCTAAGATCTGCCCAAATGTTTGGCACTCTGATATACTACTGTGCCTTAACTGGTGGCGGTGGTGGTGATAGAGGATGTATGTGTTTAAAACTCCTTTAAGTTTTTTAAAGGAATCCCATTGTAAAGTTATTTATAAAGTGAAAAATCTCACATCCCTCCTCACTTTTTAAAATTCTAGTTGATATCTAGAACTATAGATGCAATGGAATTGGAATATTCTTTTTGAGGAGGTAAAAGAGATTTCCATTTTTTTTCTGTTAGGTTTACTTTTAAACTTTCCCACCCCTGCTATATATTTTAAATTGTAGCTAGCAGACCAGTGGGACTTACAGAAAAGGAGGTTTAAAGTTTTATATTCATTCTTAATTTCCCATACTAGGCAAGAACTTTTATATCAAAATAATGCTTGGCTTCCATTCAGATAGCAAAGCTAATATAATTTAATGTTCTGCTATTTAAATTCTAAGTTGTTTGTGTTTTTGAAAGAGCAATATTTGTAAGTTTTAAGCTCATAAGCTATATTTGTGAGGAAAAAAAAGGGACTTAAGAAATGTCATCTCTTCTGGGAAATCCCTCTAACATTCTCAGAGGCAGAACTAGTTGGTGCTTCCAGTGATTACACACAATTTAACCCATACTTAAAGTATAGAAAAGATTAAAGAACAAACGAGCCAACACTGGTCTAAATTGGAATATGTCTTTCATTTGGATAAAATCTAGAATTTATGGTTCCCATGCAGCTAGAAAGCCCTTTTTGGTCTATTCTAAGCCTGGAAGTTGTTCTTGTCTCAGTATACAGTCAAGAGGCTGGCTGTTAATGGCCTTCCATCATAAAAACTCAGTGGACAGGAGAAGTAATAGAATTTAAAATTTAAGCAGGTTGCAATCTGTAGAAAAGGAAAATGAACATTGATGACTACCTGCTTTGTTATACAAATGGTGCTAGGTGCTTTTGTTAAGGTTTATCTCACTTAACTTTTTGCGTAGTTTAATATCCTACTTTTAAAGAGTGCCATTATCTACAGATAAAGTAAAAACAATAGATGAAGCAAAATCAATGAGGAAAATGATGAGCTGAGTTTTGAATATGTTAAGAAATTTGTGGAATTTTGGGGGGAGTAATCCAGGAGACACTTCAGCTCAGGAAAGTGATCTGGGCCTAAAGTTTTAACCTACTTGAAATTTCCAGGGTGGTTGGACTTGCAGAATATGTCAAAATCTGTTTATTTACAAATACAGCGTTTATTAAAGGATGCTGGCTAAGGGGAGCTTTAGTGGAAGGGATGATTCAATCTGATATTTGAAAGTTACTGTCCACATTTGCTGCCTTTTCTTCTCAGAAACTAAGCTTCCTTGCATATTCCCTCCCTGCCGGCGTCACACATCTTATTCATTTTTATGGGTAGCAGCTTAAAATTTTTTTTAGTCGTGCATATAGTCTATCATCAGCTAGTATGTGTAATTTAACTCCATTATTAATTAATTTGATATTTATTTGAAGGTTTATCCTTGATTGAAGTCTTCACATACAGTCAGTATTGTTGTAATAGCTTATCACAAAAAGAAATAGTTAATTAATCAGGACTATGGTACTGGCATAAGGATAGGCATATTAGATCAATGGAGTAGAATTGAGAATCCAGAAATAAACTCTTACATTCACAGTAAATTGATTTTTCAACAAGGGTGCTAAAGCAATTCAACAGGAAAATATAATCTTTAACAAATGGTATTGGAACAACTGAACTGGTGGATATCTTCATGCAAAGGAATAAATTTGGGCTCGTACCTTACACTACATAAAATTAACTCCAAGTGGATCAAAGAACTAAATGTAAGAGCCAACATATTAAAAACGCTAGGAGACAAAAAAAAAAAGTATAAATCTTTATGACCTTGGAGTAAGCAGTAGTTTCTTAGGGACAACATCAAAAGCACAAGCATCCACATAAAAATAGACATACTGGATTTCATTAAAATTAAAAATGTTTTTGCTTCAAAGGACATCACCCAGAAAGTGAAAAGAAACTCATAGAATTGAAGGAAGTACTTTCAAATAATATTTGATAAGGGAGTTGTATTCATAATATATAAAGGACTCTTAAAACTAATAAAAAGACAATTCAGAAATGAGCAATTGACTTGAAAAGACATTTCTCTGGAGAAGATACACAAATGGCCAATAAGCACATGGAAAGATGCTGAATATCATTGATAATTAAGGAAATGCAAATCAAAACCACAATGAGATGTCCCTTCATGAAACCCATTAGGATGGCTAAAATAATAAAAACAGATAATAACAACTATTGGTGAGAAAGTATGTGGTGAAAGTAAAACCCCCATCATTGTTGGTGGGGTTGTAAAATGCTAAAGCCACTTGGTAAAACAGTTTGACAGCCTCAGAAAGTTAAACAGTTGAATTACCGTATGACCCAGTAATTTCATACCTAGCTATATACCCAAAAGAAATAAAAGCATATGTGCCCACAAAATTTATTCATAGTAACATCTTATTAATTAAAGCCTAGGTGGTACTCATGCCATCACGTGTGATGCCCTCACGCCATCACAAGATGGCTGCACGCACAGCAAAGGCAGGGTTCCCACCGTCTCATGCACGCGCTGCGGGTGCAGGGCCCGGCGGCCGCTCCACGCAGCTTCCACCGGGGTTCCTGTGGCCCCATGCATGCACTGCAGTGTGGGACCCCTGGCTCTGGCCTACCTCTTTGGGACAATCCATCAAGGAGCCCTGGGGGTGGGTGTGGCCTACCTTTTTGGGGTGATTGATAGTGGGGCTCCTGTACTGTGAGAGGGTACAGACCAGACTGGGGGGCCCCCCCCTCAAGTACATGAATTTTGTGCACCAGGCCTCTAGTTATTTATAATAGTCAAAAAGTAGAAATGATCCAGATGTCTGTCATCTGATAAATGGATAAGTAAAATGTATTTAGTAATAAAAATGAAGTACTGATAAAAGATAACAACATGGATGAACCTTGAATAATTGCTAAGATCATACAATCACAAAAAACACATATAGTATGATCCCATTTAAATGACTCCAGAAGAGGCAAATCTATGGGAGCATGGCAAGAATTGGGGAGGGGTGACTGCTAAAGGATACAAGGTGTGTGTTGTTGTTTTTTTGCAATGAAAATACTCTAAAACTGATTTTGATGATGGTTGCATATCTCTGTAAATATGCTGAATACTATTGAATCATACACTTAGAATGGGTAAATTGTATAGCATGTGAATTATGTCTTAAACCTGTTATAGTACCAAAAAATATATGAGAGTAATGGTTCTACTGTGATATATTGACTAATCACAACCTAGACTACATACAGGTAGGCAAAACAATGTGCTGTACTATTTTAAACACCAGGTACTAACATTTCTCTATATTTAAAGATTAACTAGATATTAAATATACATGTATTATTTATATCCTTACTGAAAAATTACACATCATTGCATGTTTCAGAATTCATCAGAAACAAATCCAAATGATCCAGTTTTTAATATGTAGCTATCAATTAAAGCCATGGAAATATATATGATATCCTAGAAAGGGTTTGTAGAGTGAGAAATGAATAGATCTATAGGGCTATAGACAGAACATAAAGAAGAACAACATGCATGTATGAAGGAAGAAGGCCAAAGAGGATGGTATTGTGGAAGTCAAGGAGGTGAGAATGAATAGTTAACAGTGTTTTCTGGTAAAGATGCCATATAAGGATAGTGTTCAATGAATAGAAGGTTGTTGCTGATCTTGGGAAGATCAATCAATGTCAATGGAATTTTTGATTGGAGTGGGCTAAATGAATGGAAGTGAAGACAGTATAGACTACTCTTTCAATAATTTTGGCTAAGGAGGACAATAGAAGAAAATGTAGGTTGAGGAAAGGCTTCAAAAAAATAAGATAAAAGAGAATTGAGGTTACTTATGATGAATAGAAATAGAGGTTGAAAATGGGAGAGGGAACACAAGAAGCACGGCCTCAGAAAAGATGAGAGCCAAGATAGCCGTCTCTTGCACTGCCTTTGTGACAGAATGGAAGTAGACGGGATGTTTGAGGCTGCAGGTTATTGGGGATAGGATTGGGGAGATTTGGAAAAATGATAGGAAGTTGCTACTATCTGATGCTTTCTGTTTTCTTAATAAATAGGGAGCTTGAGAGCCGGAGCCTTTGATATAAAATCTAGGGAAGCCTGGAAAGATTTCCGAGTTTTGAGAGTTTACTTGACATTAGAGATATAGAATCAGTTAATACCCATAATAGAGGTTGAGTCTTTCTTTCTTTCTCTGCACCCCCCCTCCCTCCTTGCAGCATTTAGCAGCCCAGGTTTTGGAATGAGAATTGAAGTGACCCAAGGTTAGCCATTGCTAGGGCAATACAATAGAAGCACAGGGGGCAGAAGTGTTGAAGCACGAGGACTATGTAAGAAGGAAATAAAAACAAGAAGGGGTTGATGAAGTGAGAGAAAATCAAGGAGTAAAGTATTAAATTAATCTTTGTTGACCGAAGTCAATCTGTGGAATGGCTAATTAATGGGAAATTGTTTAATGCCATAATTGGATCTAGGGAGAGTTTTGCTGTTAAGAGTCAGAGATTCCTAAAATTAGAGAACACTGATACATATTGTTTAGGGGAAAATCTACCTATTTTCATACTAAAATGTAGAACATTTCAAAGTTTTTGAATGAAATGTAAAGCATTCAAAATTTATCCTAGTTAGACTGGTCAGCCTCTTGAACTGGGTTGTTGGAAGGGGATGTTGAAGATACCAGGGATATTGTCAGGACTTGGTTTGGAGAGGAAAATGGAGCCAGCTGCCTGAGTCTTCAGTGAGTATAAGGGAGATGGTGACAGAAATGAGAATGTCACAAGGTGATATGGTTAAATGGCGATGGTGTTGAGGTGGTACAAAGATCAGTGAGACGTTGACCCTGACACATCAGAATATGGGAGCATTGTTAACAATGGTGATGAAGATAGCTAATGTTTATTGAGGGCTTTCTATGCCAGGCACTGCCCCTTTTGTAAACACTTAGCATGAATTTGATTCATTTGTCTCAGTAACCCTCTGAGGCATTATCTTTATTTTATAAACTAGAGGCCCGGTGCACAAAATTCATGCATGGGGGGGTGTCCCTCATCTCAGCCTGCACCCTCCAATCTGGGACCCCTCGAGGGATGTCTGACTGCCCATTTAGGCCCAGTGGGATTGGGCCTAAACGGCCAGTCGGACATCCCTCTCACAATCCAGGACTGCTGACTCCCAACCGCTCGCCTGCCTACCTGCCTGATGGCCCCTAACTGCTTCTGCCTGACAGCCTGATCACCCTCTAACCACTGCCCTGCCAGCCTGATCGATACCTAACTGCTCCCCTGCCGGCCTGATTGCCCCTAACTGCCCTCCCCTGGGGCCTGGTCACCCCTAACTGCCCTCCCAAGCTGGCCTGGTCGCCCCCAACTGTCCTCCCCTGCAGGCCTGGTCACCCCCAACTGCCCTCCCCTGCAGGCCTGGTCACCCCCAACTGCCCTCCTGTGCTGGCCTGGTCCCCCCAACTACCCTCCCCTGCAGGCATGGTCACCCCCAACTGCCCTCCCCTGCTGGCCTGGTCCCCCAAGTGCCCTCCCCTTCAGGCCTGGTTGCTCCCAACTGCCCTCCCCTTCAGGCCTGGTCGCCCCCAACTGCCCTCCCCTGCAGGTCTGGTCCCCCCCCCCCCCAACTGCCCTCCCCTGCAGGCCTGATCGCCCCCAACTGCCCTCCCCTGCCGGTCATCTTGTGTCCACGTGGGGGAGGCCATCTTTAATCACATGGGGGTGGCCATCTTGTGTGTTAGAGTGATGGTCAATTTGCATATTACCTCTTTATTATATAGGATAAAGAAGGTGAGGTAGAGGGGCCACTAACTATCATAAAGTTTTCATGTGGGGAAACCAGGATTTAAAACTAGACTGCTGGTTCCAAAGCAGATGCTCTCATTACAATGTTGTTCCATCAACAGTACACTAAAGTAATTTGTCCAATATATACTAGATATACTAGATACGTATTTGATATGTCTGAGCTAGTTTACTTCGTTTATAAGTACCTCAGCGGAAAGTTGCTCATTAGGATTTCTTGATGCTTTCTAATTTGATGGTGACTGTGTTATTACATATTTTATGTAAGTGTCACCCTTAGAGTGGTGATTCTTCAAAGTGTGATTCCTGGACCAGAGACATCACTATCACTATCAATATCATCTGGGATCTCGTTTAAAACAAATTCTTCACCTTCAGCCCAGACTTGCTACTTGATAGACTCTGGGAATGGAGCCCAGCAGATTGTGTTTTACAAGCCAGGTTATTCTGATGCAGGCTAAAGTTTGAGAACCACTAACGCAGAGTAAAGTAGTGTGAGAAGGTGAATGAGAATTTGAATTAGACGCTGGAGTGTTATTAGGATTGTCAGTGTTTTTTGGATCCTGTTGTGTGAATTGAAATCTGATGGGGAATTAGTAGCATTAGTTTATCCTTTGCATGGTGACAGTTTAGTATGTTGATGCTACCGGGCATAAGCAAAGATGGGGAAGCAAAATGTCAGGGAATCACAACCACTCAAAATGCATATATATATACTAGAGGCCCAATGCACGAAGATTCATGTAAGAATGGGCCTTCCTTCCCCTGGCTGCCGGCACCACCTTCGCTCTGGCCGGAGCCGCATTTCCGCCTTCCCACGCTGCCCAGAGGCCCGGAGCAGCTAGGGCAGTGAGGAACACCTGCGTCGTCGCCATGGCGACAACACAAGCATCCTGCCCCACCCCCAGCCATTTGGCGCCTGTATATGCAAATTAACCCGCCATCTTTGTTGGGTTAATTTGCATACTCCTGATTGGCTGGTGGGCGTCGTGAAGGTATGGTCAGTTTGCATCTTACTCTTTTATTAGTGTATGCACACACTGTGTGCATATATATATATACACACACACACAGTATATATATATATATATATATATATATATACACACACACACACACACTATATATATACATATATATATATCCTATCTAATAAAAGAGAAACATGCAAATTGACCATACCTCCACTATGCCCACAAGCCACACCTATCAGCCAATCAGGAGCGAGCATTCAAATTAACCCAACCAAGATGGCGGGTTAATTTGCATATCCAGGCACAGAGCAAAGACTGAAGACAGCGTAGAAGGAAGCCAAGTGCTGCAGAAGGGAGCGAAGCTGCGAAGAAGCAAGCGGGGTGGGGGAGACGGTAAGGAAGCAGGTGGGGTGGCCGAGAAGGGAGGGAAGCAGGCAGGGCGGTGAGAAGGGAGGGAGCAGGTGGGGCAGCGGAGAGGGCTGCAGGAAGCCCTATTCTTGCAGGAATCTTCTAGTATACACACACACACACACACACACACACACACACACACACATACACACATACACACACACACACGACAAACACACACTCTAACACACTAGGGGCCTGGTGCACGAAGATTCGTGCACGGGCCTTGGGTCCCTCAGCCTGACCTTCACCCTCTCCAATTTGGGATCCCTCAGGGGAGCCCTCTCCAATCTGGGAGTTGCTGTCTGTCTTTGCAATCATATGAGCGAATTGTCTGAGACCCCAACCCAGTTTGGTTTGGTGCTCAGAATAATAGATGTCTTTTTTTTTCTTTGCTCCATTGGTGGAGATTTCCTAAAAGTTGCAGGTTATCTTCCCTTTAATTTTTCCTCGATGCTGTGACTTTACTTATGTCTCTCACCTTTGCTTTCCCTCCACCCCCCACTTGCAACAGTAACTTGCTCCAGGATCACTTTGCTCTAGTGCAGCCGTGGGCAAACTACGGCCCGTGGGCTGGATCCGGCCCGTTCGGCTGTTCTATCCGGCCCTTGGAGCCGAAAGAGCGGAGGGTTCTCTTGCTCTCCCCTCCGCTCCTTTACTTTGAATTTATATTAGTTCACACAAACACTCCATCCATGCTTTTGTTCCGGCCCTCCAGTCCAGTTTAAGAACCCATTGTGGCCCTCGAGTCAAAAAGTTTGCCCACCCCTGCTCTAGTGTCTAGGACAGTGGTCGGCAAACTCATTAGTCAACAGAGCGGCAAATTGCGGCTCACGAGCCGCATGTGGCTCGTGAGCTGTGTTTTGCAGACCACTGGTCTAGGAGATCCTGCAATGCATCTGCCACCAGAACTACAATTCCCAGCATTCCTGGTGCTTCCCGCGCTCTTGGTTTCCGCTTCTGGTCCAGGGCTGCACAAACAAAAAGACCTGCGAACTCCAGCCGCCCCCAGGCTGAGCTGACAGGACAGGACACTCCATTGGTGTCCCTGGGAACCTGGCCACTCGGCGCCGGCGCGTGCATACTGGCCACAGGCTCGAAGCAGGCGGGGTCCTGGGGACGCCCATCCCACCCCTGGCCGCTCAGTGCCAAGCACGTAGTCGCTGGGGGGGGGGGGGGGAGGGGCGGGAATGCCTGCAGCATTGCTATGGTGACGCAGCAGGCATCCCGCCCCGCCCCCAGCCACTCAGCACCTGCGTACCTCTGCGACGCCCACAGGCCTACCATCTTTGTTGGGTTAATTTGCATACTCACTCCTGATTGGCTGTGGGTGTCGCAGAGGTACAGTCAACTTATATATTTGTCTATTATTAGTGTAGATCATCTGAACAGAGTTGGATATCAGATTAAAAATTGACTACTTCTCTTTACATTAACTTCACAGTAACTCCTTACAGATCACAATAAATCCAGTGTTGATAACTCAGGGTCGACTTGCTGCCCCAGGAACGTACATTTCTTTACCCATAGAAACCCCAGGAGAAAACCAGGGCCACTTGCCACATCTCTAACTGCCCATGACTACTGGCATGGCTCAGCCCTGCCATTTGTTGATCGCACGCTGATCATCAAGCACATCAAAGCTACTGTGAGGTCCCACTGGTCCTAGAGAAAGTCTGGGGCCAGGGGCAGGAAAATCAGAAACAGTGGTCCCCTTCACCCAGCTCTCTGGCCTGTACGTAGTCCAAGAGGCCACCCACACACGGAGAGAGCCTCCCAGTGCGTGCAGAGATATTTGTCCCATCTGTCCACTTGGCCTTTCACTGCAGATCAGGCACATGAATAAATACATTGTGTTGTCAGGAGAAGAAAACAACTTGGTGAGACTCTGTCCTCAGTGCCACTCCCACAGCACATGTGGTCTAGGGGAACCAGGAGTCTGCAGGCAGTTCTATCTGCAGAACCCCCAGAACCAAAGTCCCCCCTTTTGCCCATTCTCGTATCACAGCCACTGAGATTCCTGCTGCAAGATTTGCTTGGTAAGCAGGCAGGCAAGGCAGGGTGACTCCATCAACCACAAATGCAGCACCTTCCACATTGTAGGGGCTTCAACCTCCAAAGTCTCAGAAGTGTTATTTTCTTTCCTTTAAACATTTATAAATCATGTAGTTTGGTATACAAAAATAGTTGATGTAGATAAAGTTTTAAAGCAATAATAAAACAAATATCCATTAATCCAGTCTAGTTAAGAACCGGAACAAAAGCTGCCTGTGTTTTCCTTTCTGATCCCATCCCTTGTTTCTTTCCAGAATTGAAATCCACTGTTACAATTATGTGTGAATCATTACTTTGCCTTTCTAGATTTATCATACATGTTTGTGTCCTGAAATAATATATAATATTTAGTTTTGCTTGGTTGTTTGATAAAAATAATATGAAATAGTAATATCCTATATAATAAAAGGCTAACATGCAAATAGACCAAACGGCGGAACTACTGAACAACTGGTTGCTATGACACTCTGGCCACCAGGGGGCATGCACAGAACATGGTAGGCGTCGACCACAGTGGGATGGTGGAGCAGGTGAGTGGGGGCACCAGACCAAGGTGAGCGCCGGTCGCTGTCATCGGGGCGAGACTCTGGTGGTTACTGAAAATTCTTTTCTCCCACGTGCCGCAGTCCCGCCTGGCGCTTACACCTGCTGCTGGCACCAGCCCCACTCACACCCACTGCCAGTGCCGGCACCACTCGCAACCGCAGTTGGCGCCAGAGCTGCTGCTCACTGCCAGTGCCTGGCGCTGGTCCCAATTGCTCTGTGCCATCAGCTGGTGTGAGCTGTGGCTACTAGCCCTGATCCCCCTTGAGGGCTTCTCCACCTCCCCCTGCTCCTGAGGGGCTATCGGGGCAGCAGCTGCAGCTCATACCTGCTGACAGCGCTGGCCCCGCTTGTACCTGCTGCTTGCGCTGGCCCCAGTCACTCCGCACCGTCAGCGGGTGGGAGCAAGGCTGCTGGCAGACAGAGGACTAGGGGCTGCAGTGGGAGGGGCCAGGCTGGGGCATGGAGGATGGTCCGAGACCTGCCCCTATGCCCACCGTAGCCTTGTGGCCCACAGTTCCTTTCAAGGTGCACAAATTCGTGCACTTGGCCCCTAGTTTATAATATTAAAAATGAAGTTTTAAATTTTGTTCACGTTACATGACATTTCTGGATTCATTCATGTAGCTCTAGCTCATTCATCTACATTGCTGAGTAATAATTGTTATATATCACAACTCATTTATTTTCTTTTGAGTGAACATTTTAGTTGCTTTCAATTTTTTTTTTATTTTTTGCTATTGTGAACCGATAATGCCAGAAACAACTTGTATATGTCTCATGGTGCATATATGCAACAGTTTCTGTGGCATTTACACCTTGAAGTAGAATTGTTGTGTCCTTGGGTATTTTGCACTTTACCAGATTTTGTTAAATTGTTTCCCAAAAATGGTTGTACTAACTGACCTTTTACCAGTTGTTCTTCATCTTCATGAACACTTGATGTTAGACCTATTAATGTTTGCCAGTCTGAAATGCAAAGTGGTATCTCATTGTCTCAATTTGCATTTTCCTGATTAATAAGGTGGCCCACCTTTTCATGGTGACTATTTATTGTTTTATCTTCTATCACATGCCTTTTGTTGTCTTTCTCCTATTTTTTTTCCTATTGTCTTATTGATGTGTAAATACTTCATATATTCTGGGTATTTATTATTCACTATTCCTGCTTCAAATATCTTTGTCTTTTCACTTTCTGTGAAAAGAACAGAAATTCTAAATTTAATGAAGTTACTCTTTGGTTATGTCCTACTTGAGAAATGTTTCTCCACTCAGAGATCAAAGTGATATTTTTCTTTAAAAATTTAAAGTGTTGCTTTTATGAGTTTTCAAACACTCTGGAATTGATTTTTCTGTGTGGTAATATGGTAGATATCCTTTTTCATTCCTCTCACACACACATGGTTAATTGTTTGGCCCAGCTCTGTCTTTTCTCCAATGGTCTGCAATATCATCTCCATCAAATTTCATATATGTGCCTACAGCTAAACATAATTAATACTAGTAACTTACTGTTAAATATCCATTCATTACTCAGGTTTCCCCAATTATACGTAACACATACACACACATGGACATGAGTGTGTAAAACACATTATTGTTTGTTTGGGTCAGTATCCAAATAAGGTCCATTTATTGTGATTGGTTGACATGTCTCTTAAATCTCTTTAAATCTATGGGCTCCCACTCCATTTCCCAAACCACCCTTCCCTCTATTTTTGCTTTGTTGCTTCTTATTAAAGAAATGGGGTTGTTTATACTGGATTTTGCTGGTTGCAGCACTATGGTGTTCAGTATGTTCTCTGTTCTCTGAATTTTTTTGTAAATTGGTTGTTAGATATAGAGGCATGATATGGTTAATTACTTAATTAATTTGCCCAAACTGATTTCTAGGTTGTATTTTGTATTTCTTTTTAAATTTGTTAAGATATAATTCACATACATTTTCATATACCTACAGTTCACTCATTTAAAGTGTACTCATGGTTTTAAGTATATTCATAGAGTTGTGCAACTATCATCACAATACATTTTAGAATGTTTTCATCACCACAGAAAGAAACTATATGCCCTTTTAGTAGTCCATCCCATTCCTTCATCCTTCCCAACCATACAGCCAGACCTGAGCAACATCTAGCCTACTTTCTCTTTAATTTGCCTGCTTAGGACATTTATGTAACTAGAATCTTATAATATGTAGTGTTTTGTGACTGCCTTCTTTCCCTTAGCATAATGTTTTTAAGGTTCTTGCATATTACTAGTATGTGTCAGTTCTTCATTCCTTTTTATTGCTGAACTAGAAGCCCCATGCACGAAGATTTGTGCAAGAATGGGCCTTCCTTCCCCTGGCTGCCAGCACCGCCTTTGCTCCAGCCTGGAGCTGCCTTTTAGCTCCGGCTCGGAGCCGCCTTTCTGCCTTCCCATGCTGCCCACAGGCCCGGAGCGGCTGGGGCGGTAAGGACTGCCTGCGTCGTCACCATGGCAACAACTCAAGCGTCCCGCCCCACTCCTGGCCGCTCGGCAGCTGTGTATGCAAATTAACCCACCATCTTTGTTGGGTTAATTTGCATACTCACTCCTGATCGGCTGGTGGGCATCACGAAGGTACGGTCAATTTGCATCTTACTCTTTTATTAGTGTAGATCAGGGGTGGGCAAACTTTTTGACTCAAGGGCCACAATGGGTTCTTAAACTGGACCGGAGGGCCGGAACAAAAGCATGGATGGAGTGTTTGTGTGAACTAATATAAATTCGAAGTAAAGGAGCGGAGGGGAGAGCAAGAGAACCCTCCGCTCTTTCGGCTCTGCGGGCCGGACAGAACAGCCGAACGGGCTGGATCCGGCCCACGGGCCGTAGTTTGCCCACGGCTGGTGTAGATGATATTGCATCACATGTATATACTATATTGTATTTATCATTCATCAGTTGATGGGCATTTATTTTGTTTATTTTTGGGCTATTGTGGATAGCGTTGCTATAAACATTCATGTGTAAGTTTTGTGCACATAAATGTTTTCATATCTCTTGGATATAAACCTAGGTGTAGAATTGCTGGATCATATGGTGATTCAATGTTTAACCTTTTGAGGAACTGCCAGACTTTTTCATGGTGGTTACACCATTTTATAATCTTACAAGCAGTGTATGATAATTCCAATCTCTTCAATTCCTCACAAGTAGTACTTTATCTGTTTTATTTTATACATCCTAGGGGTCTCATTGTTTTGATTTGCATTTCTCTGATGGCTAATTATGTTGAACATCTTTTCATGTGTGTATTGCCCATTTGTTTATCTTTGGAGAAAATGAATGATCTATTCAGATTATTTGTTCATTTAAAAATTGTCTTATTATTGAATTGTAAGGGTCCATTATTTATTCTAGATACAAGTCCCTGATCTTTTGATTCTATATGATTTGCAGATCTTTTTTCCCATTCCATGGGTTGGCTTTTCACTTTCTTGAGTATTTTATATTATTATTAGGTGGTACATAATGTCCAGTTATCTTTTTTTGTGCGTGATATTAAAAACCATTGATGATCATTGCCTAGATCCATTAATTTATTAACTGTTGTAAAGTGGTGGTATTTAAAATCTACTAGTGGCCCGGTGCACAAAATTCATGCACGGGGAGGGGGTGTCCCTCAGCCCGGCCTGCACCCTCTCCAATCTGCACCCTCGAGGGATGTCTGACTGCCGGTTTAGGCCCGATCCCTCTCCCAATCTGGGACTGCTGGCTCCTAACCACTCACCTGCCTACCTGCCTGATTGCCACTAACCACTCTGCCTGCTGGCCTGCTCGCCCCCAACTGCCCCCCACGCCGGCGTGCTCGCCCCCAACTGCCCCCCCCGCCAGCCTGATCACCCCCAACTCCCCCCGCTGCCAACCTGCTTGCCCTCAACTGCCTCCCTTGCCAGCCTGCTCGCCCCCAACTGCCCCCGCTGCCAGCCTGCTTGCCCTCAATTGCCTCCCTTGCCAGCCTGCTCATGCCCAACTGCCCCCCCCCGCCAGCCTGATAGCCCCCAACGGCCCCCCTCACCAGCCTGATCACCCACAACTGCCGTCCCCTCTTGGCCCCTAACCGCCTCTACCTCAGCCCCACAACCATGGCTTTGTCCAGAAGAACATCCGGAAGGTCTCCTGGAAGGTCTCCAAGTCTAATTAGCATATTACCCTTTTATTAGTATAGATAGAGGCCTGGTGCATGGGTGGGGCCCATCTGGTTTGCCCTGACAGGTATCCCGGATCAGGGTGGGGGTTCCCTTGGGGGGCGGGGCAGCCTGGGCAAGGGGCCTGTGGTGGTTTTCAGGCTGGCCACGCCCCCATTGGGGTGGGGATCCCCACTGGGGACGGTGCCAGCCTGGGCGAGGGGCTGGGGCAGTTCGCAAGCCAACCACGCCGCCATGGGATGAGGGTCCCTGCTGGGGGGGTGTGACCAGCCTGGGTGAGGAGCTGAGGGCTGTTTTCAGGCTGGTCACACCCCTTTCAGGGTGGGGGTCCCCACTCGGGTGCCTGGCCAGCCTGGATGAGGGGATGATGGCTGTTTGCAGGCTGGCCACATTCCCCAGCGGGGACCCTCTGGGTGCACGGCCAGCCTGGGTAAGGGGCTGAGGGCTGTTTGCAGGCCCCTCCTTCGGTGGCTGGCCCGGGTGATGGCAACCCAAGCCTCCCGCACATCCAGGCCAGCTCCGTGGCTGCTGCCCACAGGCCCGTCCTTCGGCAGCTGGCCTGGGCAGGCGGAGGGCTCTGGCGACCCACAGGCCCCTCCTTCGGGGACCAGCCCAGAGGAGCGGGAAGCTTGGCTTCCTCTGTTGCCAGGGGCGACCCAAGCCTCCCGCTCGCTCTGACTGGCTCCGTGGCCACCGCCATCTTTATCCCACTAATTTGCATACTCACTCCTGATTGGCTGGTGGGTGTTGTGAAGTGACGGTCAATTTACATATTTCTCTTTTATTAGTGTAGAGTATTCCTTTATTAGAATTCTGAGTTCGAAGTTAATATTTTTCAGTATATTGAAGATATTTCTCACTGCCTTGTGGCTTCCATTGCTTTTCAGGGATCAGCTTCATCATGAATACCTTGAAACATGATTACCTGTTGGTGGCCATCTCGAGTATCAGCACAATACTCTTTAGGAGTTTTTTGTTTTGTCTTGTTTTTTGATCCAGAGCTAAAGTTTTCTGACTATATCACAACTTGAAAGAGCAATTTTATATTTCTACTAGAGGCCCGGTGCACGGTTTGTGCGTGGGTAGGGTTCAACTGGCCCACCCCAATCGGGGCCAGGTCGGCTGTGGGGAGGGGCCGAGGTGGTTGGCCAGCTAGCCCCACCCCTAGTCGAACTCCCGGTTAAGCTCCTGGTTAAACTCCCAGTCGAGGGGACAGTTTGCATATTAGCCTTTTATTATATAGGATAATCGCGTCCCTCCTCCCCACAAAATATACATTTGCTTCAGTTAGTAGTATACTTAGAAAAACAGAGTTAATAGCCCTGGGAACAAGTATATAAATATCTGCATTTCAGATAATTTTTTTGAAACACATTTATTGAGGTGTAGTCTGTATACCATACATCTCACTCATTGTTAGTTTAAATTTAGTAAATTTTTATAGTTGTGCAATCATCACCTATCCAGTTTTCCATCATCCTAAATCGTGTCCTTTTCTGAAATTATTTTTACTATAGATGTCTTAACCTGGAGTTGACAAAGGCTTCTGATGGATCTAGAACAGCCGTGGGCAAACTACGGCCCGCGGGCCGGATCCGGCCCGTTTGGCTGTTCTGTCCGGCCCGCAGAGCCGAAAGAGCGGAGGGTTCTCTTGCTCTCCCCTCTGCTCCTTTACTTTGAATTTATATTAGTTCACACAAACACTCCATCCATGCTTTTGTTCCGGCCCTCCGGTCCAGTTTAAGAACCCATTGTGGCCCTCGAGTCAAAAAGTTTGCCCACCCCTGATCTAGAACCACCTGAAATTGTTTGTCAACAATATGTTCTATAGGACCTGTCTTTTTAAGAAGGCAAAGTGTTAGTAAAGTGTCAGTTACACAAAATGCACTCAAAAACAAAACCTTTGAGAATATTTGATTAAAGTGTTTCTGGAATTGTTTCTGTAACTGAAAAATTTTAGGAATGAGAACTCTGGGGATAAGATGTTTTTAAAATATTAAAATCTGTACTTTATAATTTGTTATAAAGTTATAGACCTATAAAATATACCATTTATAATGCCGACCTATAGCAAATAAAATCAATAGAAAATTTTTAAAATTAATTTTTATTATTCAGTTACTGTTTACATATTATATTAGTTTTAGGTGTACAGCTCAGTGACTAGACATCTATAATAATAAAAGCGTAATATGCTAATTAGACCGGATGACCTTCTGGACGAAGCCGGGCTGTGAGGGAAGCCTGGGTCCCAGGTGCCAGAGGGAAGCTGGTGCCAGCAACTGGGGGAAGGCAGGCCTACTCTTGCATGAATTTCATGCATTGGGCCTCTAGTTTATAAGTTACAAAGTGATCACCCAATAAATCTAGTACCCATCTGACCTCATACATAGTTATTATAATATTATTGACTATATTTCCTATGCTATACTTTACGGGGGTCCTCAAACTTTTTAAACGGGGGGCCAGTTCACTGTCCCTCAGACCATTGGAGGGCCGGACTATAGTTTAAAAAAAAAACTGTGAACAAATTCCTATGCGCACTGCGGGCCCGGGACGAGTTGGCTGCAAAGCAGGACAGGCAGCGGCACCCGGCGGATAAATGTCCTCGGCGGGCTGCATGTGGCCCGCGGGCCGTAGTTTGAGGACACCTGCTTTATCCCATAACTATTCTGTAACTACCAAAATTATACTTCTTAATCCCTTCATTTTTTCACCTATCCCCCAACCCTCCTCCTATCTGGCAGCTGTCAAAACGTTCTCTGTATCTGAGTCTGTTTCTATTCTGTTAGTTTGCTTATTTTGTTTTTTACATTCCACATATAAGTGAAATCATATGGCATTTATCTCGCTTTGTGTGAGTCATTTTTCTCAGCACTACCCTCTAGGCTAGTGGTCGACAAACGGTGGCTCGCGAGCCACATGCGGCTCGTGAGCCGCAGTTTGCCACTCTGTTGACTAATGAGTTTGCTGACCACTGGACTAGACTAAATGTTACTGTGTAGTTGGAAGCTGTGAGGATTAGGCAATTGTGGCATATTGTGTGCGAAGAGGTAAAGGGTAGTATATGACAGTGGTCGGCAAACTCATTAGTCAACAGAGCAGCAAACCGCGGCTCTAGGTCCATCCCTGTGTTTGGAGATGGCAAGATTTTATTCTTTTTTATGACTGAGTCATATTCCATTTGTATATATGTACCACTTTATTCATTCATCAGTTGATGGGCACAGGTTGCTTTTATATCTTGGATATTGTAAATAATGCTGTAAGGAACATATGGGTGCATTTGTCTTTTTGATTTAGTGTTTTGGGTTTCTTCAAATAAATACCCAGAAATGGAATTGCTGGGTCCTTATTTGTCTCTTTTATGGCCTTTGTTTTAAAATCTGTTTTGTCTAATATAGTATTGCTACCCCAAATTTTTTTGTTTCTTTCCATTTTCATGAAATATCTTTTTACTTTCTGTGTGTGTGTGTGTGTGTGTGTGTGTGTGTGTGTGTGTGTGTGTTTTATCTAAAGTGGGTTTCTTGTAGGCAGCATATGTATGGGTCTCATGTTCTTATCCATTCAGCCACCCTTTGTCTTTTGACTGGAGCATTTAATAATTTACACTTAAAGTAATAGTTGATAGTTATGTAGTTAATGCCATTTTATTCATATTTTTTATCTTTTTCTTCTTAAAGAAGACTTTTAACATTTTTTGTAATGCTTGGTGGTGATGAATTCTTTTAGCTTTTTCTTGTCTGTGAAGCTTTTTATCTGTCTTTCTATTATAATTGATAGCTTTGCTGGGTAGAGTAATTTTAGATATAGATCCTTGCTTCTCATCACTTTGAATATATCTTGCCACTCTCTTCTGGCCTGCAAAATTTCTGTTGAGAAATCAGCTGACAGTCTTATGGGAGCTCCCCTGTAGATAACTAACTGCTTTTCCCTTGCTGCTTTTAAGATTCATTCTTTGTCTTTAATCTTTGCCATTTTAATTATGATGTGTCTTGGTATGGGCCTCTTTGGGTTAATCTTATTTGGGACTCTGTGCTTCCTGTACTTGTATATCTTTTTCCTTCACCAGTTAGGGAAGTTTTCAATCATTATTTCTTCAAATAGGTTCTCAGTCCCTTGCTTTCTCTCATTTGTTTCTGGTATTCCTATGATCTGGATGGTGCTATGCTTGATGTTGTTCCAGAGATCTCTTAAATTATCTTCATTTTTAAAATTCTTTTTTCTTTTTTGCTGCTCTGTTTGGGTATTTGCTGCTGTCTTGTCTTCCAAATCTTTGATTTAATCCTTTGTTTTATTTAATCTGCTCTTAATTCCTTTCACTGTATTTTTCATTGCAGTTATTGTATCCTTCATTTCTGACTGGTTCTTTTTTATGGTTCCTATGTTCTTTTTTATTCTGTTGAAATTATTACTAATATTCTTGAGTATCCGTGTAACCATTGTTTTGAACTCTGTTTCTGGTAGCTGGTTTGCCTCCATTTTATTTAGCTCTTTTTCTGTAGATATCTCCTGTTCTTTCATTTGGGACTTGTTTCTTTGTCTCCTCATTTTGGCTGCCTCTCTATTTGTTTGTATATATTAGGTAAAGCTGCTGTGTCCCACAGTCTTGGTAGGGTAGCCTTATGTAATGGGTGTCCTATAAGGCCTAGTGCTACAGCCTTCCTGATCACCTGACGTAGGTATGCCCCCCATGTGGTTGAGCCTTGATTGCTATTGGCCCGTCAATGAGAGGTATTGACCCTTAGACCAATCAGCAAAGACTGCTTACTGCCCCCTTGTCCCAGGAGCACTAGCTTCATTGTAACTCTGATGCCTTATAAATCCAGCTCTTGATTATGTTGCGCTTAGAGATGGTTGGGTGGTGTTCCAGCATCGTCTGAAGCTGGCCACAGGGTGCAATGGCTCTCTCTGGGGCTTCTTGGCAGGTGCAGGCCAATGTCAGCTGCTGCCTGTGCCCTGCCCTGGGCCAACCAGCATGAACTACAAAGTTATCTGCAGATGGCTGCTACTTGTGCTGGGCTTGGAGGGTGCCCAGAAGAGGCCAGGCTGCGAACAGAGGCTCGATGCTGATAGTACTTGGCCTGAAACCACTTAGCAATAGGTATGTAGCACACTGATACCAAATGCTATTTGATTTGGGGTTTCTGAACCTTTGAGGGAATTTAGGAAAGTCCACAATGCCAGACAAGACAGGTCACTTGTAAGGAAAAGCCACTGAAAGTGGCTTGGGTGGCTCCAAAAGTTGGGTAGGCTGGGGTCTCAAAGAATCACCAAGGCAGGCAAGCAGTGTTAGCCAGATTGATGGAGACTCAGATATGGTTCCTGCTTGCCAGCTCTGAGGGAGGAGGGTTCAGCAAAGGGTCAGTGGCCTCTACCAGCACTTTTGTCTTCAAATAGGTTCTCAGTCCCTTGGAGAAAGCTGCCTCTCCAACCTGTGAGCTTAATTGAACTGCTTTTCTACAGAGTAGATTACATGTATTGAGAAACAGTCCATTTTGGCCATGCTGAAGGTTCTGGCTAAAATGAGGAGTCTTAGCTTTCCAATCCTGCATCAGGGTCCAGGACTTATCTCTTCCCAGTGTGAAACAGATTATTACTCTCATACTTTATACTTTTATTTTCATATATTTACCTGTATCACTCCCCCCTAAGGTTTAACCTCCTGGCTCCACTCTCTCCACCCCCTTATTACTTATGTAAGTTCAACAATGCCTCAAAAAGTATTTTTTCTGTTATAGTTGATATCCAGTTTAAATGAAACATATGACTTCTCAAAGCATGGGCAGGGTCTTTCAGAAGTGACATATACATTTTTGTAATTAAGAATGATGTATGTTTATAATGTAAGGACTAAAAATGAGCAATCTGAACTAGCAAGCAAAATAGAGACAGACTCAGAGAGCAGGCAAACAGCTTTGGTGGGAGGGTGTTGGGGGATTGGAGTGATTGAGCAAAAAAGAAAAAAAAAGAGAGAAAGAACTTATGGGCATGCATAAGTGTGGTGATTGTGGGGGAGGGTGAAGGTGGAAGAAGGTATAGAGGGGAATAAATGGTTGTGGGGGGGGAATCTATATATATAAAAGCCTAAGCGACCATTTCACCATTCAATTGGTAGCTATGACGTGCACTGACCACCAGGGGGCATATGCTCAACACACAGGCATGGAAACATGGAACAGACTGATGAATCTCAGAGGGAAGGGAGTAAGGGGAAGGGCAGGAAGAAATTAACCAAAGACCTTATATGCATACTAGAGGCCCAGTGCACAGACTTGTGCACTGGTGGGGTCCCTCAGCCTGACCTGCGGGGATCAGGCCGAAACTGGCAGTCCAACATCCCTTGAGGGTCCCAGATTGTGAGAAGGCTCAGGCCAGGCCGAGGGAGCCCACCAGTGCATGAATCCGTGCACCAGGCCTCTAGTAAATTACATAAAGAAAAAAAATACAAGGACTAAAAAACAACAAAACAGCAGAATGTCATTATTACATTTCTCTCCCCACCACACACAAACCCACTCTAACAATAGCTCCTTTAAAACTATCAAAGTATCTAGTCATTATTCAAATGTCCAATTATCTCAAATGTTGTATAGTTTTAACAGTTTGTTTGGATCAGTATCCAAATAAAGGTCTATACCCTAAATGTGATTGATTGATATGACTGTAAAGTCTCCTTTTTAATCTATAATCTTTTAATCTCACCATCACTTTTTCCATTCATTTTATTTTGTCTCTTATAGCATCTTTTAACAATGTTTATCTTTCTGTATTTCCTGTAAACTCATAGTTGAATCTGGAATTTTTATCAGATTTAGATTATTTTGGGCAGAGGGGACAAGAGTGCATCATGCGCGATAGTTTTCTTTTGCATCAGGAGATACATCGTGTCTGTCTCTTTCTGAAGTGTTGACAACATCATGTTGAGGAACGTTGCTAAATCTACTATTCACTAGAGGTGTAAAATAGTAATACTTTGGATTATTTCTTCTTTATTAGCTGGAATACTATTTTTTTTAATATGTTTTATTGATTTTTTTTACAGAGAGGAAGGGAGAGGGATAGAGAGTTAGAAACATCGATGAGAGTGAAACATCGATCAGCTGCCTCCTGCACAGCCCCCCTGGGGATATGCCCATAACCAAGGTACATGCCCTTGACCAGAATCAAACCTGGGACCCTTTAGTCCACAGGCCGACGCTCTATCCACTGAGCCAAACCAGTTAGGGCTGGAATACTATTTTAAAGAGAAAGTTTCTCTCGTTTTTTAATTGGTTAGGCTACCCCCATGATACAATTTGTTTAGGTACCAGTAAAGGCAAAATGATTGCTTGATTCTCCATTTATCAGTTTTCAGAACAGTGATGTGGTTTATTAGCACCTTCCAGTGATGACCAGTTAATTTTTTTTCATATTCTGAATTCACTAATTGAACCATATATGTGTTTAAGTTCATTGTAGTTATTTTTATTGTTACTCTAATTATACCGTCCTTGCCCAATTGTAGCCCCTTCAAGATGGCTCCCGGATCTGGGAATTTTTTAAGAAGAGGTATTCTATATAATAAAGAGGGGATATGCAAATTGACCATCACTCTGCCACAAAGATGGCGGCACCCACAGCAGAGGCCAAGTTCCCATAACGAGCCTTAATGAGCAATCAGCAGGGACCTGAGGCTGCGCCCTTCCCGCCCCCAGCTTAACAGGGGACTTCAGGCCGCGTCCTTCACCCGGCAAGGCTTAATGGGGGACCTCAGGCTGCACCCCCTGCCCCGGTGCCAGGCCGGGGGACCTCAGGCTGCGCCTCCTCCTGGTGGGGCTTGACGGGGACCTCAGGCCGCACCCCCTGCCCAACAGGGCTTGATGGGGTACCTAAGGCTGCGTCCCCCGCCTGGTGGGGCTTGACAAGGGTGGGACCAGCCAGGTCTGGATCTAACGCAATGGGGTGGGGCCAGCCGGGTCTGGGTCTCGTGCGATTTTTAATCACACATGGGTGGGCAGGGACTTGACTCTGGGTCCCGTGGTGCACCCCAGACTCTGACAGGAGGAAGATTTTCATGTACATTTTACTAATTTTCTTTCATCTTTGACACTTCTATTATAGAGAAAGGGCAAATAGCAATATTAAAATATTTTCTCTAATTAATCCCCTTTTAATGTGCACAAATTTCGTGTGTGCACCAGGCCACTAGTTATACATATAATTGATATTTCTAAGTCAAATTCAAGACTATAGGTTTTATTAAACCTCTTCTTTCATATATCTATATCTCCATTGTTGTAAGGTTTTCTCTGAAATCAGGAATGATAGAATTAGAATATATTATTACTCATTACCTTTATTCCAGATACACAAACAACAATCTCAGAATAACAATCTCTATACCACAACCAGTAGTTGGATTCTGAACACAGTTTAGAGTTTTCTTTGTACTTCTCTTGTCTTTTTTTTTTTTTTTTTTAATATATTTTGTTGCTTTTTTTACCAAGAGTAAGGGAGAGGAATAGAGTTAGAAACATCAATGAGCTGCCTCCTGCACACCTCCTACTGGGGATGTGCCCGCAACCAAGGTACATGCCCTTGACCGGAATCGAACCTGGGACCTTTCAGTCCACAGGCTGATGCTCTATCCACTGAGCCAAACCGGTTAGGGTAGTGGTCGGCAAACTGCGACTCGCAAGCCACATGCGGCTCGTGAGCTGCGGTTTGCCACTCTGTTGACTAATGAGTTTGCTGACCACTGGGTTAGGGCAATTCTCTTGTCTTTAGGGTTAAATACGATAGGTAGTGAAATTACTGTGTTGAAAGTTACATGGGATAGTGTTACTCTGCCACCAACTGGATATACATTTAGATTCATAAATTTTTTATTTTATTTTAGAGATTGCTTTTCTTTTAAAGTTTAATTTGGTCATATATGTATTATACTAGAGGCCCAATGCATGGAATTCGTGCAAGGAGCTCGGCCCGCGCAGCCGCGGCCCTCACAGCCCCTGCTTAGTTCAGAAGGTCGTCCAGAAGAACGTCCGGCTGTCTGGTCTAATTAGCATATTACACTTTTATTATTATAGATATTATTCATTTTCATACAGTTCTAAAGCCAGTTACAGTGTCCAAAGCTCTTCACCCTATTTCCTCCCTATTCATGTATATTTATGTGTAAAATAGTTCTATGTGATTTTTTTTTTTTTTTTTTTTTTTTTTTTTTAGTTTGGTATTTTGTAAAGTTATATTTGTTACAGTGGTTAGCTTTATTTAGTACCCTCTCTTTTAATTATTATCTATTGATTCCCTACTATGTGCATTATTGAAATTGGTTGTGACCTCTTCTTCCCCGCATCCTTAGATTCTGGTGTGAAGTATATCCTTTAAAAAAAAATTGTCTTTACCCTGGCCAGTGTTTCTCTGTGGTTAGAGCATTTGTCCAGTCTGCACACTGAAGGGTCCCATGTTTGATTCCCAATTAAGGGCAAGAACCTGAGTTGCAGGTTCCATCCCCAACCAGTCAGGGCATGTGCAGGAGGCATGTGTCTTTCTCACATAGATGTTTCTCTCTCCTCTCCCTCCCTTCCACTGTCTCTAAAATCATTGGGAAAAATATCCTCAGATGGGGGTTAACAAAATAAATTAATTTAAAATTGGCCTTTATTTTACAATGTTGTAGAGTCACATGCAATTGTAAAATATAATACAGAGAGATCCTATTATGTTACTCATTTTCCCCCAGTAGTAACATCTAGAGCAGCCATGGGCAAACTACGGCCCGCGGGCCGGATCCAGCCCATTCGGCTGTTCTATCCGGCCCGTGGAGCCGAAAGAGCAGAGGGTTCTCTTGCTCTCCCGTCCGCTCCTTTACTTTGAATTTATGTTAGTTCACACAAACACTCCATCCATGCTTTTGTTCCGGCCCTCCGGTCCAGTTTAAGAACCCATTGTGGCCCTCGAGTCAAAAAGTTTGCCCACCCCTGATCTAGAGCCACTATAGTAAAATGTTGATATTTATACAGTCAACATATAAAACATTTGTCACCACAAGGATCTTTTATGTTGTCATTTTGTAGCCATACTCACTTCCTCCACCCTTACCCATCCTTAACCTCTGGCAACCACTAATCGCTATTTCTATAATTTTGTTATTTCAAAAATCTATAGTAATAAAAGTATAATATACTAATTAGACAGACAGCTGAAGGATCTTCCGGACGTCCTTCCAGACGAAGCCATGGCAGTGGAGGCCGAAGCAGAGTCGTTAGGAGCAATCAGGCAGGCTGGCAAGTAGTTAGGGGTGATCAGGCAGGCGGGCGGGCAGTTAGGGAAGATGAGGCAGGCAGGCAGAGGTGTTTAGGAGCAATCAGGCAGGCGGGCGAGTGGTTAGGGGTGATCAGGCAGGCAGGGAGGCCAGCGGTCCCAGATTACGAGAGGGATATCCAACACCATACATAATTTTACAATATTATTGCCTGTATTGCCTATGCTGTACTTTATATATTTTTTGGATGTTAGCTCCTTAGTAGAGGTATCATTTGAAATTACCTTCTCTCATTTGGTTGATTGCCTTCTTGTTTTATTAATGGTTTCTTTTCCTGTGCAGAAGCTTTTTAGTTTGACGTAGTCCCATTCATTTATACTTCACTAACATTTAGGGCCAAGTTCAAAGAAAACCTCTGTTGAGACCAAGGTCCATAGTTTAGTGCCTATGTTTTATTCTATGTATTTTATTGTTTCAGTTCTTATATTTCTTTAATCCAAATTGAGTTCATTTTTGTGTATGGTGTCAGCTTAGCAGTCTAGTTTTATTCTATTTTTATTTTTTTATTTTTCTAAAGTTTTACATATGTCTTCTTTTTCCCCAGTTACCCCCCAGCCATTCCCATCCCAGGAAAGCCCCCACCGCCCCAGTGTCTGTGTCCATTGGTTATGCTAATATGCATGCATACAAGTCCTTTGGTTGCTCTCTAACCCCCCCCCCTCCCCTACCATTTGTCTCTGGATCTATTCTTTTTTTTTTTTTCCATTGGGATTTTGTATTTTATTAGAGGAAGAGTTTTTTGTTGTTGTTTTAATTTTTTTTATTAAGGTATTATATGTGTACATATTTTAACATTGCCCCCCCCACCCCACTCCCATACATGCCCTCACCCCCCAATGTTTTGCATCCGTTGGTTACTCTTATATGCATGCATATAAGTCCTTCAGTTGATCTCTTATTTCCCCCTCTGGATCTATTCTTATTCATCCAGTTATGTTGATCATTATATCACAGATATGAGTGAGATCATGTGATATTTATCGTTCTCCTACTGGCTTATTTCGCTTAGCATAATGCTGTTGCAAATGTTAAAAGTTCCTTCTTTTTTTAGCAGTATAGTATTCAGTTTTTTAATCCACTCATCTGCTGATAGGCATTTAGGCTGTTTCCAAATCTTAGCTGTGGTAAATTGTGCTGCTATGAACATAGGGGTGCATATATCCTTTGTGATTAGTGTTTCCGGTTTCTTGGGATATATTCCTAGAAGTGGGATTACTGAGTCAAATGGGGAGTTCCACTTTTACCTTTTTGAGGAAACTCCATACTGTTCTCCATAGTGGCTGCACCAGTCTGCATTCCCACCAGCAGTGCACAAGGGTTCCTTTTTTTCCACATCCTCGCCAGCACTTGTCGTTTGTCGATTTGTTGATGATAGCCATTCTGACAGGTGTGAGATGGTACCTCATTGTTGTTTTGGTTTGCATCTCTCTGATGATTAGTGACTTTGGGCATGTTTTCATGTCTCTTGGCCTTCTATATGTCCTCTTTCGAAAGTGTCTATTTAGATCTTTGCCCATTTTTTTGATTGGATCATTTATCTTCCTTTTGTTAAGTTGTATGAGTTCTCTGTAAATTTTGGAGATTAAATCTTACCGGAAATATCATTGGCAAATATGTTCTCCCATGCAGTGGGCTTTCTTGTTGTTTTGTTGGTGGTTTCTTTTGCTGTGCATAAGCTTTTTATTTTGATGTAGTTCCATTTGTTAATTTTCTCCTTAGTCTCCATAGCCCTAGTAGCTGTGTCTGTAAAGATATTGCTACGACATATGTCTGCTATTTTGCTGACTATGTAGTCTCGTAGGATTTTTATGGTTTCCTGTCTTACATTCAAGTCCTTTAGCCATTTTGAGTTTGTTTTTGTGAATGGTGTAAGTTAGTGATCTAGTTTCATTTTTTTGCATGTATCTGACCAAATTTCCCAGCACCATTTATTGAAAAAACTGTCTTGACTCCATTGTATGCTCTTGCCTCCTTTGTCAAATATTAATTGAGCATAATGGCTTGGGTCTATTTCTGGGTTCTCTGTTCTGTTCCATTGCTCTATATGTCTGTTCTTGTGCCAGTACCATGCACTTTTTAGAACCGTGGCTTAGTAATGTAGCTTCATATCTGGTATTGTGATCCCTCCAACTTTGGTCTTTTTTCTCAGGATTGCTGTGGCTATTCGGGGTCTTTTTTTATTCCAGATGAAGTTTTGGAGCGTTTGTTCTAGTCTTTGAAATATGCCATTGGTATTTTAATGGCGATTGCATTGAATCTGTAGATTGCTTTGGGTAGTATGGACATTTTAATGATGTTGATTCTACTAATCCATGAACATGGTATGTTCTTCCATTTGTTTATACCTTCTTTTATTTCTTTTTTCAATGTCCTGTAGTTTTCTGAGTACAGGTCTTTTACGTCCTTAGTTAAGTTTATTCCTAAGTATCTTAATTTTTTTGACACAATGGTAAATGGGATTGTTGTGTGTGTTTTTTCGCTTCTTTGTGAGTTCATTATTGGTGTATAAAAAGGCCATAGATTTCTGGGTGTTTTGTATCTTGCTACATTGCCAAATTCATTTATTAGGTCTAATAGTTTTTTGATGGAGTCTTTAAGGTTTTCTGTGTACATTATCATGTCATCTGTGAATAAGGACAGTTTTACTTCTCCTTTTCCAATTTCGATGCCTTTTATTTCTTCATCTTGTCTAATCGCTATGGCTAGCACTTCCAGTACTATATCGAACAGGAGTGGTGAAAGTGGGCATCCGTGTCTTGTTCCTGTTCTTAGGGGAAATGAGTTTAGTTTTTGCCCATTGAGTATGATGTTGGCTATAGGTTTGTCACATAAGGCTTTTATTATGTTGACGTATGGTTCCTCTATTCCCGTTTTGCTGAGAGATTTTATCAAGAAAGGGTGTTGGATTTTGTCAAATGCTTTTTCTGTATCGATTGATATGATTCTGTGATTTTTTGTCTCTCAGTTTGTTTATGTGTTATATCACATTCATTGATTTACGAATAGTGTACTATCCTTTCATCCCCGGAATAAATCCCACTTGGTCATGTTGTATGATCTTTCTAATGTAATGCTTAATCCGATTTGCTAGAATTTTGTTGAGGATTTAAGCATCTGTGTTCATCAAGGATATTGGCCTGTAGTTCTCGTTTTTTTGTGGTGTCTTTATCTGGTTGTGGGATTAAGGTAATGCTGGCTTCATAGAAAGAGCTTGGAAGTCTGCCTTCCTTTTGAATTTTTTGGAATAATCTGAGGAGGATAGGTTTTATTTCTTCTTTGAATGCTTGGTAGAACTCCCCTGTAAAGCCATCCGGACCAGGGCTTTGTTTGCTGGAAGATTTTTGATTGCTGTTTCAATTTCTTTGGTAGTTGTTGGACTTACTCAAGTTTTTTGATTCTTCTTGATTGAATTTTGGGAGCTTGTTTTTCTCTAAGAATATGTCTGTTTCATCTAGGTTGTCCATTTTGTTGGAATAGAGTTGTACATAGTATTTTTTCATAATCTTTTGTATTTCTGTGGCATCGGTTGTTACTTTAGCACTTTCATTTCTGATTTTGTTTATTTGGGTCCTCTCTCTCTGCTTCTTGGTGAGCCTGACTAGAGGTTCCTCAATCTTGTTTATCCTTTCAAAGAACCAGCTCTTGGTTTTGTTGATCTTGTGTATTATTTTTTTGGTCTCTATGTCGTTTATCTCTACTCTGATCTTTATTATTTCCTTCCTTCTGCTTACACTGGGCTTTTCTTGTTGCTCTCTTTATAACTCTGTGAGTTGTAGGGTTATATAATTCATTACCATTGTTTCTTGTTTTTTAGATAGATCTGTAGAGCTATTAACTTCCTTCTCAAGACTGTTTTCACTGTGTACCATAGATTTTGGATTGTTGTGATTTCATTGTCATTTGATGGCCTGATGCTTTTTATTTCTTCTTTGATCTCTTTGGTAACCCAATCATTGTGTAATAGCATGCTATTCAGCCTCCAGGTGTTTGTTTTTATTGTTTCTGTTATAGTTGATTTCTAGTTTTATGCCATTGTGATTTGAGAAGATGCTTGATATGATTTCTATCTTCTTGAATTTGAAGAGACTTTGCCTGTGTCCCAATATGTGGTCTATCTTTGACAATGACCCATGTGCAGTTAAGAAGAATGTATATTCTGTGCCTTTTAGGTGGAATGTTCTGAAGATGTCAATTCCATCTGATCTAGTGATTCATTTAGGATTGATGTTTCTTAGTATGACTGTATTGCTGTCAGTCTCTCCCTTGATATCGTCCAGAAGTTTTTTTATGTATTTGGGCGCTCTTGTATTGGGTGCATATATGTTTACCAGAGTTATATCTTCTTGTTGAATTTCTCTCTAGTATTATGAAATGTCCTTTCTTATCTCTTGTTATGTCCTTCACTTTGAGATCTAATTTGTCAGATAATAAATATTGCTACCCCAGGTTTTTTTTGTTTTTTTTCTTTTCCATTCGCAAGAAAAACCCATTTTCCATCCCTTCACCATCAGTCTGAGTCCTTTGTTCTAAGGTGGGTATCCTGTCAACAGCAGATATATGGGTCATGTTTTCCTATCCACTCAGCTACCCTATGTCTTTTGATTGGGGCATTTAATCCATTTACATTTAAAGTTATTATTGATAGTTACTTGTTTGTCGCCATTTTTATTCTTTTTGCCTGTATTACTTCTTCGCTTCCTACTTCTTTTTTTTACAGCAGACCCTTAGCATTTCTTGCATTTCTGGTTTGGTGGTAATGAACTCCCTTAGTCCTTTTTTGTCTGTGAAGCTCCTGATTTCACCCTCAGTTTTGATTGATAGCCTTGCTTGGTACAGTATTCTTGGGTTCAGACTCTTGGTTTGCATGACTTAGTATATTTCATTCCATTCCCTTCTGGCCTGATGTGTTTCTGTTGAGAAATCAGTCACTAGTCTGATGGGAGATCCTTTGTAGGCAACATTCTGTCTCTCTCTGGCAGCCTTTAAGATTCTTACTTTGTCATTGTTGTTTGTCAATCCTAATATGTAAAAAGCCAGGGGCCGTCATGACCAAAACAGCCAGACGGACAACCAAACAGCAGGCTGTCTTGGGTGACCAGGCCAGCAGGGGGATTAGTGAGGGATGACCAAATGACTGAACAGCAGGCTGTGTGGGGCACCCAGGCCGGCAGGGGGTTAGTGAGGGATGACCAAACAATTGAACAGCAGGCTGCGTGGGGCGACCAGGCTGGCCGAAGGGCAGTTGGGTGACCAGGATTGGGGGGGGGGGGGGCAGTGAGGGGCAACCACGCCGCCAGGGGGGACAGTAAGGGATGACCAGGCTTGTGGGGTGGGGGGGCTAGTGGATGCGACCAAGCCAGCTCAGGGGCAGTTGAGGGCGACCAGGCCTGCAGGGGTTCAGTAAGTGCAGCAGAGGGGGGCAGTTGGGGGCGACCAGGCTGGCAGAGGGGGCCAGTTGAAGGCTACCACGATGGCAGTAAGGGGCAACCAGGCTGGCAGGGGGTGCATTTAGTGGTGACCAGGCCACCGGGGGGGGGCAGTTGGGGGTGACCAGACCAGCAGGCAGAGGCAGTTAGGTGTGATCAGGCTGGCAGGGGGGACAGTTAGAGGTGATCAGGCAGGCAGGCAGGTGAGCAGTTAGGAGCCAGCAGTCCCGGATTGTGAGAGGGATGTCCGACTTCCGGTTTAGGCCCAATCCCTGAGATTGGGCTTAAACCAGCAGTCAGACATCCCCCGAGGGGTCCCGGATTGGAGAGGGTGCAGGCTGGGCTGAAAGGATTGCCCGCCCCCCACCCCTTGTTCCCTAATTTCATGCACCAGGCCTCTTTTAATTATAATGTGTCTTGGTGTCAGTCTTTTGGGGTTCATCTTCTTTGGGACTCTGTGAGCTTCCTGGACTTGTGTGAGTATTTTCTTCCCAATATCAGGGAAGTTTTCTGTTATTATTTATTCAAACAGGTTTTCTATTCCTTGCTCAGTTTCCTCTCCTTCTGGCACCCCTATTATGCGAATGTTTTTTCATTTTGTATTGTCCCAAAATTCTCTTAGGCTCTCCTGTTTTTTTAAGTTTCTTTTTTTCTAGATGCTATTCTGCTTGGGTATTTTTTCCTACCTTGTCTTCTACCTCACTGGTGCAGTTCTCCGCTTCTTCTAGTCTACTGTTGATGCTTTCTATAGAGTTTTTTATTGCAGCGATGTCATTTTTCATCTCTTGGTTCTTCTTCATTTCCTCTTGGTTCTTACACATATTGTTGAATTTGTCTTCCATTCTTTTCAGTGACCTTATGACCGTTGCTCTGAATTCTTTCTCTGTCATACAGCTTGCCTCCATTTCATTTACTTCCTTTTCTGGTGATTCCTCCTTTTCTTTCATATGTGGGCTGTTTCTTTGTCTCCCCATGATCGCTCATCTCAGAGTTTCTGGTTATGTAGCGCTCTCTCTCCTATGTTGACTTTCTCCAGGCAATATCTGACCTTTCCGTCTGTGGATTGCCCCACCAGCTGTGTCCAATTCGCCAGTTCCAGGTGGGTGCTGTTTGACCCAGCTCTTCCTTCTATCTGCTCTGTGAGAAGGCACAGGGCCTGTCCACGTTTTCTGCACTGCTTTCTTTTCCCCTGAGCAGACCTCCCAGGTGCCCATGGTTGGGGCGGCTGGTGTTCTGGCGAACGTGGGTTTGCAGCTGAGGCAACTGGTCCCTGGGCATTGTGATTGTACTATCCCGGGCGGTATCCAAGGTTTCCCCGGTTGAAGGTAAGGCTGGGGTTCCGATCACTTAGTTTTATTCTTTCGCAGCACTATTTATTAAAGAGGCTTTCTTTTCTCCTTTGTTTTTGCTTCAAAAATTACTTGTCTATATACATGTGGGTTTATTTCTGGGCTCTCAATTCTGTTCCTTTGGTCTGTGTGTCTTTTTCTGCCAGTAGCATACTGTTTTGATTATTGTATTTTTTGTAGAATAATTTGAAGTCAGGGAGTGTAATAACTCTGGTTTTGTTCTTTTTTTTGTCTGGATTGTTGTGGCTATTTGGAATCTTTTGTGATTCTATACAAACCTGGTACTATTTTGTTCTATTTCTTTCAAAAATGCCATTGAGTTTTTATGGGGATTGCACTATCTGTATATTGCTTTAGGTAACATGGCCATTTTAACTTTCTTGATTCTTCCAGTCCATGAATATCTTTCCATTTCTTGTATTTTCACTTTTTTCAATAATGTCCTGTTACTTTCAATGTATAGATTCTTCACTTCCTTTTTTGATTTCTAGGATTTTATCCTTTCTGTTGCAATTGCATATGGCATTGTTTTCTTCATTTCTCTGTCTGATATTTCATAGTTAATATACAGGAAGGAATACAACATTTTTGTGCATTGATTTTTGTATCATGCAACTTTACTATCTATAATAATAAAAGTGTTATGTGCTAATTAGACCATACATCCTTCTGGACGAGACCAGGGCTGTGAGGGAAGCCTGGGTCCTGGGTGCCTGCCAGCAGCCAGAGGAAAGCCTGGGTCCCGGGTGCCTTCCAGCGGCCAGAGGGAAGCCCGGGTCCCGGGGGTCAGAGGGAAGCTGGTGCTGGCAGCCAGGGGAAGGAAAGCCTACTCTTGCACAAATTTCGTGCATCAGGCCTCTAGTATTTGTATATTGTTTCTAATAGTCTTTTCGTGGAGTCTTCAGAGTTTTCTATATATAGAATCATGCCATCTGCAAGTGTGACAGTTTTACTTCTTTATTCCCAATTTAGGTACCTTTTATTTATTTCTCTTTCCAGGCTGTTTTGGCTAGGACTTAACAGTACTGTGTGGATAAACAGTGGTGAGTGTGGTTATCTTTGTCTTGTTCCTGATCTTAGAGAGGAAAAGCTTTTAGCTTTTCACTATAAAGTATGATATTGACTGTGGATTTGTCATATGTAGCCTTTACTATAATGAGGTACTTCCCTTCTATATCCGTTTTATTGAGTGTTTTAGTTATACTAAACGGATGTTATGACTTGTCATATGCTTTTTCTGCATCTATTGATATTGTCATATGATTTTTATCTTTTATTTTGTTAATGTGGTATATAGCATCAGTTGATTTGCATGTGTTCAGCCATCTTTGCATCCCTGAAATAAACCCCATTTGATTGTGATGTATTATATTTTCCCATCTATTGATATTATCATGATTTTTATCTTTTATTTTGTTAATGTGGTATAATGCATCGGTTGATTTGCATGTGTTCAGCCATCCTTGCATCCCTGAAATAAACCCCACTTGATTGTGATGTATTATATTTTTAATGTATTTTATTTGACTAGAGGCCCGGTGCATAAAATTTGTGCATTGGGGGTGGTGTCCCTCAGCCCAGCCTGCACTCTCTCCTATCTGGGACATCCCTCTTACAATCCGGGACCGCTGGCTCCTAACCACTTGCCTGCCTGCCTGCCTGATTGCCCCTAACCTCCTCTGCTGGCCTGATCGCCGCCTAACCGCTCCCCTGCCAGCCTGATGCCCCTCAACTTCCCTGCCCTGCCAGCCTGATGGCCCCCAACTTCCCTGGCCTGATGGCCCCAACTGCCCTCCCCTGCCATCCTGATGGCCCCCAACTGCCCTCCCCTGCTGGCCTGCTCTGCCTCGGCCCCCACCACCGTGACTTTGTCCGGAAGGAAGTCGGACGTCCGGAAGATGGCTGGTCACTCGGTCTAATTAGCATATTACCCTTTTATTAGTATAGATTTGATGGTTCTTTGTTTAGGATTTTTGCATCTATGCTCATCAGAGACATTGGTCTGTAATTTTTTTTTTTTTTTTGGTCTGTAATTTTTTTTGCATGTTTGTGTTGTCCTTGCCAAGTGTTGGTATTCCCTTTTCTTCAATTTCTTGGAAGACTTTGAGGATAGGTATTGAATTGTCTTTGAATGTTTGGCAGAATTCACTAGTGTAGCCATCTGGACTTGAACTTTTCTTTGTGGGGAGGCTTTTGATGACTGTTTCAATTTTCTTACTGTTGATCCATCTATTTAGGTTTACCAGTTCTTCCTGGTTCAGTATAGGAATGTTATATACTTTTAAGAATTTGTTCATTTCTTCCGAGTAATCAAATTTGGTGGCATACAGTCTTTCATAGTTCTTGTATAATCAATCCTTCTTATTTCTGTGGTATCTTTTGTAACTTCTCTTTCATTTCTAATTTTATTTATTTGAGTCTTTTCTCCTTTTTCCTTAGTGATCTAGTCAGAAGTTTTTCAGTTTCATTTATCTTTTTTAAAAAAGCACCAGCTCTTTTTTCATTAATTTTTTTCTGTTATTTTTTGTTTTGTTTTCTATTTTGTTGAATTCTGCTCTATTTTTTATTTTAATCCTCACCCAAGAATATGTTTTTGTTTGTTTGATTTTAGAGAGAGAGGGAGGAGAGAGAAATATCAATGTGAGAGAAGCATTGATCAGTTGCCTCCCGTTCGTGCCCTGCCACAACCTAGGTATGTGCTCTGACCAGGAATCGAACTTGCAACCTTTTAGTGTATGAGACAATGCTCCAACCAACTCAGCCACCTGGCCAGGGAAGTTCTGCTCTAATTTTTATTATTTCCATAACTTTGGGCTTCATTTGTTTTTCTAGTTCTTTAAGATGAAGTGTTCGATTGTTTATTTGAGATTTTTCTTGTTTCTGAGGTAGGTCTTGTAAATTTTCCTCTTAGTACCACTTTTTCTGCATCTCCCAAATTTTGATGTTATATTGTCATTCTCATTTTTCTCTATGTAGATTTTAACCTCTTCTGTTAATTTCTTCTTTGACCCAGTAGGTGTTCAGTAGCATGTTGTTTAATCTCCACATATTTGTGGTTTTTCCAGCTTTCTTTTTGTAGTTGATCTCTAGTTTCAAACCATTGTAGGTAGAGAATATATTTAGTATGATTTCAATTTTCTTAAATTTATTGAGACTAGTTTTGTGCCCCTCATATGGTCTATCTTGAGAATGTTCCATGTAAGCTAGAGAAGAATGTATAGTCTGTTGTTTTGGGATGGAAAGCTCTGTAAATATTATGTCCATTTGATCTAATGTGTCATTTAAGGCCATTTTCATCTATTGCTGTCAGTGGGGTATTTAGGTTCCCTATTATAATTGTATTTTTGTCAGTTTTCCCTTTTGAGTTCTGTTAGTAATTGCTTGATAATTTTGATGCTTTCGGGTTGGGTGTGTATAAATTAATAAGTGCTATGTCTTCTTAATGTATTGTCCTCTTTATCATTGTAAAATATTCATCTTTCTCTTTTGTTTTCGTTTTTATCCTGAACTCTATTTTGTCTGATATAAGTATAGCCACACCGGCTTTTTTCTGGGTGCCATTTGCTTGGAGTATTATCTTCTACCCCCTCACTTTGAGTCTTTGTCTTTGTAGCTGAGATGGGTCTCTTGAAGGCAACATGTAGTTGGGTCTGGTTTTTTAATCCATCCCACTATTCTGTGTCTTTTAATTGGTGAGTTCAGTCTATTTACATTTAGGGTGATTATTGATATATGAGGACTTCCTATAGCCATTTTATATTTTGTTTTCTGGTTATTCTCTGTCTTCATTGTTTCTTTTCTCTTGTGTTTCTTTCTGCTATTTTAGTTTGATAGTAGTCTATGATTTTCCCTTTTTATGTTACCTGTCTCAGTTCTAGATTTATTTTTTTTTTTTTGGCATGGTTACCATTAGTTTTATGCAAAAAAAAAAAAGTTGTCATAGGAACAATAATTCTTTTTCTTCTGGTTGAATCTTATCTCCATCTACCTGTGCAAGTTCAGTCTTTTTGTTCCCTCCCATTTTATGTTTCTGTTGTCACATTATCCCTTTTAATGCTGTGCATTCATTTTCCAATTGCAGAAGATAATAGTGTGGTTTTTTTAAGTATCTTTAACCTTTATGTTTAAGTATTTAATAACCTAGTCTGAAAAAGAGTTGCAGTTTCCTACTTCTCTTTGTCATCTTACAGTTTTGTACCCTTTTGTCTTTTTGTTTCAGTTAAAAACATTTCTTGTTATATAGGTCTTGTGGTACATTCCTCATCTTTCGTTTGTCTGGAAAAGCCTTTATTTCCCCTTCGTGTCTAAAGTATAACTTTGATGGGTATATTTTTATTGGCTGGTGATTTCTATCTTTCAATATTTTGAATACTAGAGGCCTGATGCACAAAATTCGTGCGAGAGTAGGCCTTCCTTCCCCTGGCTTCAGGCACCCAGGCTTCCCTCGCAGCCCCGGCTTCGTTCAGAAGGTTATCTGGAAGGATGTCCTATCTAATTAGCATATTACACTTTTATTATTATAGATAGCCCTTCTAAACTCTACTGATTCATGATTTTGAGCTCTCCTGTCCTCAAGCCCTTTAGTTGCCCTATTACTTTTGTCCGTCTGCTTCCATCTTCATACATGCTGATACCATGTGAGTCTATAGTTGGTGATTTAACCAGGCCCTGCTTATATTTGAGAATTTTGGGGGGTACTTTGTCAACCAGTCTTACAGATTTTGTCCATAGGGTTCTGGTTTGGCTGTCCTGGTGACTTTGGAAGGGGTGAATCCAAGAGATTAAAAATTATATTGAGAGACAACGGGGATTTGCATTTTAAAAAGAACACTCTGACTGCATTGTGGGAAATTGATTCAGTGCATAGAAGGAGATAGGTTCGGAGGCTATGGCAGTTATTCAGGTGAGATGATGGTGGCCTTAGTCTAGGACAGTGGCAGTGGATCTAGAAAGTTTGAATCCTATTTTGGTGACTAGTTGCATGTCAAAGAATGAGAGTGTGAGTAGAATTGGATGATGTCCCAGGATTGGGATTTTGAAACTGTTAGCATGGTTATACTGTTTCCTAATATTGGGAATACTTGTGGAAGAGTAAGTGGTTTGGGGTGAGAATTTCTTCCAGGTGCTCCCCAGCCCCAGGACTAGGGAGAGTTGTCCTGTTAGGAGCCATAGGAGGAATCCTTTCTTCCAGGCTCACTTTACACGTTCCTGCTGCACATCTCTTGGACTAGACTGGCCAAGAAGCCCACTCCATTTCTAGACAGATCCTTTGTATCTTTACTCATGGCATTCTTCTGTCTGATAGTCTTGTGTAATGTCAGCCCTCTCCATGCCTCAATTGCTTCCTTCCAGTCTACACTGCAAGCTCCCATGGAAGCAGAGGTCACCATTCCAAAGCGTCCTGGCAGTGTCTCACACACAGTAGTGCTCAATAAATTGATTGACAATTACCCCTCCTACGCTGGTAGAAGCAGAGTTGACCCTGCCGCCCTTTACATTGGCTCCTTCACTCCCCATTTACCCTCCCACTGCAAGAAGGTAATTGTTCAAGAGA
Source organism: Plecotus auritus (assembly GCF_963455305.1). Lineage (NCBI taxonomy): Eukaryota > Metazoa > Chordata > Mammalia > Chiroptera > Vespertilionidae > Plecotus > Plecotus auritus. Next base: position 93,815,610 of record NC_137772.1, on the reverse strand, counting down.
GCTGGTGAGCCAACCCTTCCAAGTCTGCTGCCCCGCCCAGACAGACTCCTTAATCAGTTTGTCCACAACTGCATGAGTGCAGACTGGCATACTTTTACTTCAAAATACAGGTAGTAAATATTTTAGGCTTCGGTAACCAAGAAACAAAAATAAGGTATTATATAGATACTTAATATCATGTATAATGTAATCACTTAAAAATATAAAAACCATTCCTGGCAGATCCTACAAAAACTGCCTGTCAGATTTGGCCCACAAGCTGCAGTTTTCTGACCACTGTCATAGACTCATCTGCTTGTCTCCTAGTTGCAGGCATATTGCCTGTTGAATTTTAGATGAATTCAATAAATTTTTGTTGAGTGAATGCATATTGTACTTACAGATCTGGAGCTCAGGTGAGAGGGCTGAACTAAAGATAGGTATTTGGGAGTGGTCATCAAACAATAATTGAAGACATGGGAGTAGATGAGATTAGTTGGGAAGAATGTAAGGCAGGAAAGGGCCTAAGATGCAACCTTTTGCTATGATTCAGAGAACAGAGTAAATCATGACTCAAAAATACTTGCTGCTAACAGACCTAAGCCATTTGGCCATTTACACTCATATGGTTTACATTTACCTTCATTTTGGATGAATAGGATACCTTTAACTATTAGAGATAAATGAGGATAATAGATGTTTTTCCTTAGAATTTTTATTACCAATGAGTTATAATAAAACAAGCCATAGACAAAATTCTGCTACTTATACAAACATATTAGCAAGCAGTCACAAAACACCATGCAGCTTGTTCTATGAGTTTAGCCCTTTTAGACTCTAGACTACTACCTTGTTTTAAAACTTCAACCATAAGCAGATACCACAAAGATCTGACTAGGATTAGGTGACAGAATCCTCCAAGAAGGGGTGGGACACACTATCAAAGGGAGACCTAGACTCAAACACTACTCTGAAATAGACTGCAAATAGGTAAGATTCAAGGCACCTGTACAATATTCCTAGCCAGTCCATATATCTTGAACCATTCTATTCAGCAATAAGAGAGTATCAACATATCTTATACTAATTAACAAACTAGTGTCTAAATTCAGATTTTGATATGCAAAGCACTTACTAACTGGGAGCTAACTGCTGATATAGATGCTTAAAATGCTAACAACCTCTGAAGTGTGGATTCCCATTTTTAGGGTACTTTAAAAGTTAACTCAACTCTATCCATGCTGAAGGGTTTTTGTTGTTGTTTATCCTCTCCCGAGGATATTTTTCCATTGAGAATGGAAGGGAGAGGGAGAGACACAGAGAGAAGAACATCGATGTGAGAGATACATATCGATTGGTTGCCTCCTGCACGTGCCCCAACCCAGGCCGGGGACTGAGCCTGTAACCAAGGTACATGTCCCTGACTGGAATTGAACCTGAGAGAGACCCTTCAGACTATGGGCCAACACTCTAACCACTGAGCCGAACCAGCTAGAGCTTTGCTGAAGTATTTGAATGTGAATTACAGTATAGCAATAATTTGGTCATATTTTGGAAAGGATATGCCACCTGAATCTTTTTGTTGTTGTTATGTACCATCTTGTAACAATTCATAAATAATTAAATGTAGTAGTTATCCCAGTGAACATGTTTTTTCTTCTCAGTTCTAGTAACAGTTGGATTAGCTATTCATATAGCAAATATTAACAATGGTGCAGTTCTAATCTTTAAGTGAATAAAGACAGTTTACAGAGTTATCAAGTTATACTTCATTAATATTGGTATTTGAAGATTGCTCAACATTTATTACCATTTTATATGATGAATTGACACAGAAAATATTCTGTACTAATAGTATTGAAGTCAAAACACAAAAATATAGTAAATATAAAATTAGATTCAAAGCTCTTTCTACTGTTGAATCCTATTAATGATAATAGTTTTATCAATGCAGCATTCCATCACATTAAATGAATGCTACTAATTTGAATTTTGTTTGGCAGGGTTTTGTTTGTTTTTGTTTTGTTTTTAACCCTTACATGAGGAAATGTTTTCATTGATTTTAGAGAGAGGGAGGGAGGGGGAGGGACAGAAAGAAACATCAATTGGTCGCTGCCCTGACTGGGGCTCGAACCCACAACCTGGGCATGTGCCAATTGAACCCATCACCTTTTGGTGTACTGGACATTGCTCCAACCAACTAAACCACACTGGCCAGGGTTGTTTGGCAGTTTTATTTACATTTGATATATGTCTATATTTAAGTGTAAGTTTATATCTAGAGTAATATTTCAACATAATTTGGTTTCCATGGGATTTTTTTTTCCCTAAAAGGGGATTAATTTATTACTGCAGTGTAATAAAACTTTACAGAGATACCATAACAAAAGAATCTATACTAATCTATAGTAATAAAAGCATAATATGCTAATTAGACTGGACGTCCTTTTGGATGAAGCTGGAGCTGCAGCCGTGGGATGGAGGCAGCCACTACGGCTGTGAGGGATGGATCCAGGCAGCCGGACCACGGCTGTGAAGGACTTCTCTTGCACGAATTTCATCCACCGACAATATGCGGCCCACAGCCCAGCCCAGCCCGGCAACTGTGGCTGTGGGTGCTGGGTAGTGATGTCACATAGCAACACCTATCTTCCTCTCCCTAGCGATGACTAGCCTCCTTGCAGTTTCTTCAGCCCAGGAACACTACTTGCTTTATAGCCCGGTGCAAACATTTCACACTTTAACCAAATGTCTGCGAAGCATTTTCCCGTGCCTCATCTCATTTGATCCTCACAGAAGTCCTGGAGTAGGTAGATAGGAGACTGGCTGGAATCCTGTTTTCTTTTCATTAGCCAGAAAACGGAGATTTAGAAAGCTTAGAAACTTGACCTGACTGAAAAGAAGTAAGAAATGGTGTACCTTGAGAATGACCACGTTTTCTCACTGTGCAGGATATAGTCAAACACTGCTGCAGTTAAATATTTTACCCTTTGTTCTCCCTGTGTGATCTACAATAATAATCTGCTTTGTGTTGACATTTACTGCTGTGTTGCTGACAATTACCTGAAAGAGAAGTTGGGATACTTCACTGGGCTGGAAAAAGTTTAGCTAAATCAGAAAGCAGGTCTAATTAAGCAAGTTTACCTATATATATAAAGCTCTCGCTGGCGCCAGTCACACGTGTGTGTTTTTATCTGTCATGGTCGATCGTGAATTTGATTGACACTTCTATTATAGAGAAAGGGCGAATAGCAATATTAAAATATTTCTTTTAATTTCCTTTCAATATGCACAAATCCGTGCACTGGGCCACTAGTTCATTATATCAGTACATCAAGGGAAGAGGGGATACCTAATCATTTCAATAATTTCTGATAAGATGTGCCTGGTAAAGACTGTTAGAGAGTTAGAAGGATACTTTTTACCTTTTGATACAAACTATCTTCCCAAACTTATTTTCATTTTCATGTGGTTTTAAGGCCATGACAGTGAGTTGTTTTCTATTTAAAAACATGAATTGTTTGAGATAGACTTCATTGGTTGCAAACATCAAAAACCAGTCCTACTGACTTAAGCAAAACCATAATTTATTGGGAAAATATGGGGTAGTTTATAATTATGAATAGGCACACCAGATAACTAGAAATAGAGCAAGTCCAGGACATAGGCATCATTATGCCTGGTCCATTGCTGCTATTTTTTCCTTCCCACTTATCTCAAGGTTCAGAGTTATGGGGAATAGAGTTCTGTTCATGTGTTTGAGTCTCATGCCCTACTTAACTTAGTAGAGATTCATTAATAGGCAGTTCCATCAAGACGACACAAGGGAGAGTATTCAGTTCTCTATAGTAAGCCTGGGTGCAGTTAGGAAAGGGGAATGGAAAGGCAGCCAAGCCTCACCTCCTCACTCCCCATAAAATTAACCAGTAGATATCCAGTAACATAGACAGTTTTGGCTTTTAACCTCCTTTAGTTTATTATTTAAAGTCTAAAACTGATCAATTCTTAAGAATAAATTACCTCAAAAATTTTTTAAAATTTTAAATGCCTAAGACCTTAATTTATATACTAACAGTATCAATATTTAGATACTTAATGTAATCTTTTTCTTTTTAGACAATGCGAAGACACAGAAATGAAGTGACAGTTGAACTACGAAAGGTAAGGATGATTTACATGTAATAAGAATATTTTTTCTGATGTTAAAATTCTGTATAACTTGAATAATGAAAATAATATGGCAAGTTAGTGATCATTTCTAAGACCACATAGCATAAATACACCATTTTTTATAAAATTTGAAAAGTAGCTGGGGGAGAATCAAGATGGCAGCATAGGTAAACACCAATACTTGCTGCCTCCCACAGCCACATTAAAATTACAAGTAAAGCCAAAACCAGTTTGGCTCAGTGGAAGAGCGTCAGCCTGCGGACTGAAAGGTCCCAGGTTCGATTCCGGTCAAGGGCATGTAACTTGGTTGCGGGCACATCCCCAGTAGGAAGTGTGCAAGAGGCAGCTGATCGATGTTTCTCTCTCATCGATGTTTCTGACTATCTATCACTCTTCCTTCCTCTCTGTAAAAAATCAATAAAATATATTAAAAAAAATTACAGTAATTTATTTATTTACTATATTCTAGTAAAATATAGAACAACCATTTCTGAATGAAAATCCTACAACTAGAGAAGTAAAGAAAGTATATCGAGATTGGTAGGAGGGACGGAGGCCCAGAACGGGCTGGCCTGACACCCAGGTGTGACATTTTTTTCTTATCTTGGCTGCAGAGGACTCCTATGAGAAGCAGGGGTACCAGACCCCCAGCTCAGGACATCCCTATAACTTTGGGCTGTAAAAACCAGCAGGTGACAAGGAAGCCTCTAGAGACCCAGAAGTTTCTCTTAAAGGGCTGACACACAAACTTACACGGTCCCACTTCCTCTGAGCTCCAGCACCGGGTAGTGGCTTATGGGGAGGAACTGGATTGTCTGGCATCAGGGCAAGAACTCAGGGGTGGCTTTCTCCCAGACAGGGTTTATTGTTCCTGTGCTGGAATCTCCCCCATTGCAGTGCTGACTGGCAGCCATATCTGAATTTTCCTCAGTGTAGCCCACACTATTCACTCCACCCTGGTGATTCCCTGAGAACCCGACCCATCCAATTTGCAGCAGCTTTTCCATATGAATGGTCTGCCCTGGTTCAGGCTTCAGATTTTTCTAAAATCTCTCTAACAAGCAGCAGCTGGCATCAGCATGCCCCAAACCTATCAATAAGAGGCTGAAGGCTCAGCACTAGCACCAGCCTGTCTTGCTTCACCGCTGGGCCTCATCTGGGCACTTCCAAACCCAATACAATAGCAGCCATCTGCAGATCTCTTTGTCACTCCTGCCGGACGGCCCCAAGCAGTGGCTGACTTTGCACCTCCCGGGAATCCCCAGAGCCAGTGCACCTGGTGAACAGCTTAAGACCCTATCAGATACATAGGGGTGTCTCCTGCACAGCAGCTCTTCTATTGTAGATGCAGCTGGTCCTCACAGTCAATTGGCCTGGAGGTCAACTCCTCCCAGTGACACCAACAGCAGTCAAGTCTCAACTACAACAAGACAGTGCACACAGCCTACACAGGGGTGCACCTAGAGGGCCCAGTTCAGGTGACTGGGAGGCTGAGCCATTGGGCCCTACAGGACACCTACTACACAGGCTACTTTACCAATTCCAGGAGACATAACAGCTCTACCTAATACATAGAAACAATCACAGGGAAGCAACCAAAATGCAGAGACAAAGAAACATGTCACAAATGAAAGAAATGGAAGCAAGCAAACTACTGGGTACAGAGTCAAAACAATGGTTATAAGGTTGCTCAAGGATCTTAATGAGAGCTTCACAGGACTTAGTGAGACTCACAGGAATATTAGAATTTCAAAGACATGAAAAAGGACCAGTCAGAAATTAAGCATATACTAACTGAAATAAAGAATAATTTACAGGAATTCAATAGTAGATGATTCCGAAAATCAAATCAATGATTTGGAATATGAGATGCAAAAAAACCCCAAAAACAAACAAAACAAAAAAATCAGAAGGTCAAAAAGAAAAAAGAATCCAAAAATATGAAGATAGCTACAGGGGAGTCAATTGGCGGGGGGACGGGGAGGACGGACATATGTTTAAACAAAAAACGTAAAAATATGAAGATAGTGTAAGGAGCCTCTGGGACAACTTCAAGTATACCAGCATTTGCATTATGGGGGTGCCAGAAAGAGAAAAGAGAGAGAGCAAGATATTGAAAACCTATTTGAGGAAATAATGGCAGGAAATTTCCGCTATGTAGTGAAAGAAATAGATTAACAAGTCCAGGAAGCGCAGAGTCCCAAACAAGAGGAACCCAAAGAGGCCCACACCAAGATACATCATAATTAAAATGTCAAAGATTAAAGACAAAGAGAGACTCTTAAAAGCAGCCAGAGAATAGCAGTTAGTTACCTACAAGGGAGCACCAATACGACTGTTGGCTGATTTCTCAACAGAAACTATGTAGGCCTGAAGGGAATGGCAAGAAATAATCAGTCATGTAAAGCAAGGACCTAAAACCAAAATTGCTCTACCCAACAAAGCTATCATTTTGAATGAAGGTCAGTTAAAGGGCTTCACAGACAAGAAAAAGCTAAAGGAATTCATCACCAAATAAGTATTAAATGAAATGTTGAAGGGTATTCTTGAAGAAAAAGGGGAAGGAAGAAGAAATAAAAAATATGAACAATAAAAATGGCAATAAATACATATCAGCAATTGAATCTAAAAAATCAAAATAACTGAACAAGAAATCTAATGAACAAAATAAACTGATGAGTAAAATAGAGGCATGGAACAGACTGACGAATCTCAGAGGGAATTGGTGAGGGGGTTGCAGGAAGAGATTAACCAAAGATCTTATATGTACACTAGAGGCCCGATGCACGAAGATTCGTGCAAGAATAGGCCTTCCTTCCCCTGGCTGCTGGCACCACCTTTGCTCTGGCCCGGAGCCGCCTTTCCACCTCTGCTCCAGCCCGGAGCTGCCTTCCGCCTCTCGCCTTGTCGCAACAATTTGCATATTCCCTCCTTATTGGCTGTGGGTGCCACCATCTTTTGTCACAGAGTAACAGTCAATTTGCATATTCCATCTTTATTAGATAGGATATGTATTACTCTGGACACAGACAATAGGGTGGTGAAGGCTGGAGTGGGATGGGAACTGCGTGTAGGGGAGTAATAGGAAGGAAAAAGGGGGACATCTGTAATACTCTCAACAATAAACATTTTTTTTTTTTTAATAAAAAAGATAAAGAAAAGTATCTGCTAATTCCAGTGTTCTTTCAATTACTTAACTTCTTCATGGATACTTATAAATTAACAACAGTGTTTGGGCAGTCATATTTTTAACATTTTTCATATCCTTGGGTCATTTGTACCAGAGATGTGAACTAAGCCTTAGCCTACCTAATACAGTGAGTAAGGTGAGCTCCTTGCCAATCTTAACATTTTGGTCTTAGCTCTTCTTTTCCTTTGTAACTTTTTATTAACATATAGCATACATACAAAAAAAGTTAACACATCTTAAGTGTACAGCTTGATGAATTTCACAAAGTGAACACATCTGTGTAACCAGCTCCTGAATCAAGAACATTACCTGTATCCTAAGGCCCCTTATGGATTACTACTTTCCCCCAAAGACCATTATCTTGGTTTGTTACTCTATGAATTATTTTGCATATTTTGAATTTTATCCTTTATAATAAAAGCCTAATATGCTAAGTGTCCGAATGTTCGTTCAACCGTTTGACCAGTCGCTATGATGTGCACTGACCACCAGGGGGCAGATGCTCTGACTGGTAGGTTAGCTTGCTGCTGGGGTCCGGTGAGATGGGCTGGACACACCCTGCAGCCCTCCCGCGGTCCCTCCCCGGCCCCGATCATACACCAGTGGGGTCCCTCAGCCTGGCCTGCACCCTCTTGCAATCTGGGACCCCTCAGGGGATGTCAGAGAGCTGGTTTTGACCTGATCCCCACAGGCCAGGCTTATATTTGTTATTTGTTCTTCCCTCTATGACTGTACTGCCTTCTGTAGTTAATTTACAGAGTTAAAAATACTTGCTTGTCGGAGTGTGTATGTGTTTATTGACAGAGAGAGAGGGAGGGAGGGAGGGAGGGACAGAGAGAGAGAGATTTTGTTGTTCCAGTTATCACTGCATTCATTGGTTGGTTCTTGTTTTTGCCCTGACTCAGGATCCAATCCACAACCTTGGCAAATCGGGATGACACTCTAACCAACTGAGCAACCTGGCCAGGGCAGAGCATGATTTTTAATATCCACGTTGGTTAACTTAGAGACTCTTATCTCTTCTGGATAATATTGTTTCTTTTGCACTTACCACAGTTAGTTCCTGAACATCCTATAGGACGACCAAAAATAAAATTTGCTAAAGAAATCTCAAGCAGTCCCTTATTTCACATGTCAGAATTCCCTGAATAAGCAGCAAAAAGTGAGCCAACCTTCCTGAAACAAAGCCTAAATTTCAGACAAAGCTTAATTGCTTTTGATACGATTCTACAGAGGTGTGGAGATCCCTTCAAGAGAAGATTCCTCCACTCTTTATCCCATTCTTTATCATCACAGTATTTAACTCTGACTTCAGCCTTACTATTTCTGTATCTCCATTGTATAGAAAATCACAATGTTATTACTGACATTGATATTCTTGAAAATACAAGAAAATAGAGCTAGTTCCAAGAGTTTCATAGATGAGCTCTACCCATTTCTTTAGATTACACACTTCTAAAATGAAGGTAATAACCAGTCCTCCACCCCGCCCCACCGCCACTCCCACCCTAGATACTCCCAAGTCTCCCTCCCAGCTCATTCCACAATGCTTACTCAGATTCTGGACATGTCATTATCACTCATTAAATGTTAATAATCAGAAAAATTGAATTATGATATCTTAAACTGTTGCTTATATTTAAATCATTTATTGAAGTTTTATGAAAAATACCTTAGACATAGAACAGTGCTACTCAGAAGTCCTGGGATAAGTTAGGGGACTTGTGTCAGTATATTAAACAGGGCACTGCTTCCTTTACCAAGAAAGTCTTTTTGCCTAAATAAATCACAGAACTAACGTGCATTTAGTTTCATAGTTGATTTCTGGCACAAACTCCTATCTTGTAGCAGACCTGTAACAGATAGTTCGAAGACCTTTAGCCAGTCCAAGGACCATACTTTGAATAGCACTGAAGTTGAGGGTAAAAGCTCATTACTAATATGTACTGTTTTACTGGCCCCAAACTCTTTTTTTTTTAATTTCTTTTTTTCTCCCACAACAACCAAATCATGCAACTCTTTTTTTTTTAATTTTTTTTAATTGTTTGAAATATTACAAATAGTAGTACATGTCTCCTTTTTTTCCCCCCCCCCCATTGACCTCCCCCTGGCCTCCCCTATCCCCAGTACATGCCTTTACCTGCCCCCACCCCCAGTGTCTTGAATCCATTGGTTATGCTTATATGCGTGGTACAAGTCCTTCGGTTGATCTCTTACAGCACCCCCCCCCCCCCCCCCGCCAACCTCTCCTGCCTTCCCGCTGTAGTTTGACAGTCTGTTCAATGCTTCTTTGCCTCGGTATCTCTTTTTTTCCCCATTTCTTTCCTTTAAAAAATCTTGCCTCTGCAGACTAGAAATAAACATATAATAACAAAAAATGTTTGAGTCCCAATTTCAATGTCCAACAGTTCTGAGTCCCCGTTTCAATGTCAAACAGTTCCTTAAGTGTACATGTCAGCAATGATATCTGGATGGTGGGCTTTTTTGTGTGTAGTATAGACTCTAGGCAGGTGGAAATATCTAGCTTGTCAAGTAAAGGGACAGTTTAAGTTAGTGGTTTTAATGATGCCTCCTTTAATGATTAGTCAGATCACGAGAAACCTGCCCAGGGATTATCTTTCTTGGGCTTTTACATATTTTTTTGGTTAAAGTATATAAAGTGTGATTTTCATGCCTTAGGATATTTTAGCCTGTTAGTTTTTAATTCAAATGCAGGCATCATTACTTAATTTTTTATTAAAAAACAATTTACCAAGAAGTTGTAATAACTCTAAACTTGTATATGCCTACTAAACATGCACAAGTATATACAGAGCAAAAATTACAAGTATATATAAAAAAAATTACAAGGAGTAATTTGTCAAAGACTTAATCATTATGAGAGATTTTCTTGTGAGTAATAAATAAACAATTAATGAGAGATAGAAAAGTTAAATAGCAATTTCCAAGTATTATTAAACACATTTCAAAATCCACTTTTTGCAGATGACATGATTCTATATATAGAAAACCCTAAAGACTCTACCAAGAAACTATTAGAAACAATCAATACAGTAAAGTTGCAGAACACATCAATGTATAAAAATCCACTGCTGCCTGGCCAGACTAGTTCAGTAGGTTAAGCATTGCCCTGTGCACCAAAGTTGCTGGTTCAATTCCTGGTGAGGGCACATACCTGGGTTAAGGGTTAGATTCCTGGTTTGGGAACATACGGAAGGCAAATGATCAATGTTTCTCTCTCTCTGTCTTTCTCTCTTGGTGAGGATTTCATTCCTATATACTAACAATGAAACTTCAGTATAGAAATGAAAAAAATAATTCCTTTTGCAATTGCAACAAATAGAATAAAATACCCAGGAATAAACTTGACAAAGGATGTGAAGGACCTATATACTGAAACTACAAAGCATTATTTAAAGAGATTGAAAAAGACACAATGATGCCCTGACTGGTTTTGCTCAGTGATTAGAGTGTCGACCCATGCTCCAAATGGTTTTGGGTTCAATTCCCAGTCAAGGACATGTACCTCGGTTTCAGGTTTGATCCCCAGGCCCAGTTGGAGACAACCAATTGATGTGTCTGTTGGTTCTCCCTCTCTCTCTCTCTCTTTCTCTCCCCACTCACTCTCTCCCTACTCTTTCCCTTCCACTCTCTCTAAAAAATCAATGGAAAAAATATTCTCAGGTGAGGATTAAACAAACAAAAAAAGACACAGTGAAATAGAAAGATATTTTGTGTTCATGGATGGAAGAATCAACATAATTAAAATGGCCATATTACATTTGTGTGGAACCACAAAAGACCCAGAATAGCCAAAGCAGGCACTAGACAAAAGAACAAAGGTGGAGGTATCAGCACTTGCTGACTTCAAATTATACTACAGAGCTACAATAATCAAAACAGCATGGAATTGGCAGAAAACCAGACACACAGACCAATGGAACAAAATTGAGAATCCTATATAATAAAGAGGTAATACGCAAATTGACCAACACACAAGATGGCCACCCCCATGTGGACACAAGATGGCCGCCACAAGTTGGCCAGCAGGGGAGGGCAGTTGTGGGCGATCAGGGCAGCAAGGGAGGGCAGTTGGGAGGGACCAGGCCTGCAAGGGAGGTCAGGTGGGGCGATCAGGCCTGCAGGGGAGGGCAGTTAGGGGTAACCGGGCTGGCAGAGGAGGGTAGTTGGGGGTGACCAGGCCTGCAGGGGAGGGCAGTTGGAGGCGACCAGACCTGCAGGGGAGGGCAGTTGGGAGGGACCCAGGCCTGCAGGGGAGATCAGTTTGGGGGACCAGGCCTGCAGGGGAGGGCAGTTGAGGGCGACCAGGCCGGCAGGGGAGGGCAGTTAGGGACAATTGGGCTGGCAGGGGAGCAGTTAGTCGTCGGTCAGGCTGGCAGGGGAGTGCTTCGGGGGTGATCAGGCTGACAGGCAGAAGCGGTTAGGGGCAATCAGTAAGGCAGGCAGGTGAGCGGTTGGGAGCCAACAGTCCTGGATTGTGAGAGGGATGTTCCAGATTGGAGAGGGTACAGGATGGGCTGAGGGACACACACCCCCATGCACGAATTTCATGCATGGGCCTCTAGTTTAGAAATAAAACTACATGTATATGGGCAGTAATTTTTGACCAAGGAGCCAAAAGCACAATAGAGAAAAGTAGCCTCTTAAGTAAATGGTGCTGGGAAAATTGAAAAGCGTGGCTCAGTGGTTGCATGTCAACCTATGAACCTGGAAGTCATGATTCAATTCACTGTCAGGGCACATGTCCAGGTTGCAGGCTTAGTCTGCGGTGTGGGGTATGCAGGAGACATCCGATCAATGATTCTCTCTCATCATTGATGTTTCTATCTCTCTTTCCCTCTCCCTTCCTCTCTGCAGTCAATAAAAATATTTTTAATTAAAAAAGAAAAGCCACATGCAAGAGAATGAAACTAGATTACAGTTTGTCCCCATGTACAAAAATTAATTCAAAATAGAACAAAGACCTAAATATAAGATCTGAAATAATTACATAGAAGAAAACATAGGTCCTGAGCTTATGGACCTTGGTCTTAGAGAACATTTTATGAATTTGACCCCAAAGGCAAGGGATGTAAAGGTAAAAATAAATTAACAGGCCTATATAAAAAGCTGCTTAGCAAAACAAACCATCAACAAAATAAAAAGGCAACCAACCAAATGGGAATGATATCTGCAAGCAATAGCTCCAACAAGGAGCTATTAATATCCAAAATACATAAAGAACTCATACAACTCAACACCAAACAAACAATTTAATTTAAAAAAGTAACAATTTTAAAAATGCAAAGGACTTGAACAGACACATCTTCCAAGAAGATATGCAAATGGCCAACAGATATATGAAAAGTTGTTCAACTTCACTAGCTATTATGGAAATGCAAATAAAAACTACAATGATGCCCTCTCACACCTGTTAGAATGTGTTATCAATAAGACAAGTAATACAAGTGTTGAAGAGGTTGTTGAGAAGAAGGAACCCTCATTCACTGGTGGTGGGAATGTAAACCTTTGCAGCCACTGTGGAAAAAAGTAAGTATGGCAGTTCCTAAAAAAATTAAGAATACAATTACCATATGACCCAGCAATCCCTCTTCTGGGTATCTACCCCAAAACCTTGAAAACATTTATTCGCAACAATATATGCACCCCTGTGTTTATTACAGCATTATTCACTGTGCCCAAGACATGGAGACAACCCAAGTGTCCTTTCATAGAGGACTGGATAAAGAAGATGTACATATATACTATGGACTACTACTCAGCCCTAAGAAAGGATGTAATACAGCCATTTATAACAACATGTATGGAGCTTGAGAATATTATGCTTAAGCGAAATAAGTTAGAAAAAGCTATCGTATGGTCAGAGCCATATGATATCACTCATGTGGGATATAAAACTGAAACTCATAGACAGAGATGACTATAGGGTAACTCTCAGAGGGAAGTGGGGAGGTAGTGAAGAGTAAAGGAGGCCACATTTATGGTGATGGAAGATGATTTGACTTTGGTGGTGGGTGCACATGCAATATATAGATCATGTATTATAGAAAAGTACACTTGAAACCTATATGATCTTATTAACCATTGTCACCCCAATAAATTTAATTAAAAAAAGAAAAAACTCATGCATATTTGAAAATTGGTTTTGTGATAATATAAAACTACTAGAGGCCCGGTGCATGAAAATTCATGCACTGGAGGGGTGTCACTCAGCCTGGCCTGCCCCCTCTCATGGTCTAGGAGCCCTCAGGTACAGGAGGTGACCCGGTGATCAGGGGAAGGTGATGCCCCCATCACACCTCTGCTGTTGCCACTGCCAGCAGCGCAAGCCTTGGCCGGCCCTAGTTACCTGAGCCTCAGGCAGCCCTGGGTGGCTGGGCAGCCACCATCCAAGGCTTGCCTGCACCTCGGGCCCGCCCTGGGCAGCTGGGCAGCTGAGATCCAAGGCTCGCCTGCGCCTCGGGCCAGCCCTGGGCGGCTGGGGGGCTAAGGGGACTGGGGGACTCCGGAGGCAGGCACATGGAGCAGCCGGACCCACCTGAGGGCAGGCCTGGCTGTGCCATGCGCCTGCCGCCCAGGCGGGGCTGAGGGGACTGGGCGCTGCCATCTTGTGGCTGTGGGTGCCACCATCTTTGAAGGTGTAGCAGTCAATTAGCATATTCACTCCTTATTGGCTGTGGGCGCCACCATCTTTGTGAGGGTATGATGGTCAATTAGCATATTCCCTCTTTATTAGATAGGATAGTTCCCAAACAGGTACCATGGGGCTCCATAGTGAACTTAAAGGGACACCTTGGGATATTCTAAATTTTAAGAGTAATATTGATATTTAACATCATTCGGATACCACAGAACTATTAGATCTTGAGTTAATTCACATTTTTTAAGCATTAGATTACCCTGTATTCTTTTCAATCACATATTTTGTCTAAAAAAGATAAAAATTTATTTTCCATTTTTTGTTGTTTCATTCCCCCCCCCCCCCCCAAAAAAAAAAAAATGACTTAAGTTGTTTGGACCTAACTACTTGATAAGACACTATTAGGTATTTCCTTTGGCCTACATGTGGACTGAAGAGTTCGGAAAACTTTGGTATAAAAAAAATGTCAGCTAATTTCAGAGTATTGTACAAACTGTTTTCTCTGATCACAATACAATTAAATTAGAAATCAGTGAATGAGATAGTTACAAAAACTTCATAATTGTGAAAAAATAAAGCACTTCTAAGTACCTTGGGCATCAAAGAGATCCTAATGGAAATTAGGAATACCCAGAACATTAGGAAAAATAATATATGTTGGAACCTGTGGAATACAGTTAAAGAGCTATTTCACAAAAGAAATTTGTAGCAAGTAGAGAGAACAAATAATAGGAATTTAAAAGGTGCATTAATTTATAAGTAGCATAAGTTTTAAAATATTAGTACATCAGTTAGTTTTTGCTGCATAATAAACCACTCCAAAACTAAGTGGCTTAAAACAATAGCCATTTTATTAAGCTAATAATTCTGTGGGTTAGCATAGTGGTTCTTATGGTCCGGGCCAGTTTAACTGAGCTCTGTGGGCTCTCTCATTTCGTCTCTGGTCAGCTGGTGGGTTAGTTGGTGACTAAATGATCTAAGATGCTCTCACTCAAGTTTCTGGCTATTGGCTGGGACCTTAGTTGTCCTCCACATAGCTTCATCCTCCAGCAGGCTAGCACAATGTTGATCACATGGTGGTTTTAAAATTGTAAGGCAGCAAGAAAGGACATGCTCAAATGTATAAGTCTATGTGCATTATGTCCCATTGCCAAAGCAAGTTACACAGCCACACCCAGAATCAGTACAGAAGCGGACTACCTGGAGGCATAGATATAAGAAGGGGAATTGTAGATATTTCTGTAATCTAACACAATTTGAATATGAACAACTTAGCCAGTAAATTTGAAAAGTTGTGTGAAATAGACAATTTCAGCTTCTATTAAATTATTTCAGAGAAGGTAACGAGGGAACACTTTCCAACTGATTTTATGAGGCTAGGAAAATTATTACTCCCAGGAACCAGACCAAGACAGCATGTGAAAGGGTACTTATGAACATAAGTGAAAAAAGTTTTAAAGTGAATATAATTTTTTTAATTCCAAGAAAGGTATATCTTGAGACTTGCAAGATTATACTTTTAACATCACAAGGTTTAAGTTTAACATTAGAAAATCAATTAGCACATTTATAGATGAAAGGGGGAAATTGTACATCCATTTCAATATATGCAAAAAAGCGAATTTAATAAAATTAAGCACCTATTTGTGGCTTTAAAAGATAAAAGAAAAAAAATGTAGCAAATTATAAATAGAAAGGAGTTTGTTACCAGAATAAGCCAGTAAACATCTTATCCTATCTAATAAAAGAGTAATATGCAAATTGACCATCACTCCAAACACAAGATGGCTGCTCCCATGTGGTCAAAGATCCTGCCCCCATGTGGACACAAGATGGCTGCCACAAGATGGCCAGCAGGGAAAGGCAGTTGGGAGGGACCAGGCCTGCAAAAGAGAGCAGTTGGGGGTGATCAGACCTGCAGGGGAGGGCAGTTAGGGGTGACCAGGCTGGCAGAGGAGGGAAGTTGGGGGCAACCGGGCCTGCAGGGAAGGGCAGTTGGGGGGGACCCAGGCCTGCAGGGGAGAGCAGTTAGGGGGAACCAGGCCTGCAGGGGAGGACAGTTAGGGGTGACCAGGCCTGCAGGGGAGGGCAGTTAGGGGTGACCAGGCCTGCAGGGGAGGGCAGTTAGGGGCAAACAGGCTGGCAGGGGAGCAGTTAGGCATCAATCAGGCTGGCAGGGAAGTGGTTAGGGGGTGATCAGGCTGGCAGGCAGAAGCGGTTAGGGGCAATCAGGAAGGCAGGCAGGCGAGCAGTTGGGAGCCAACAGTCCTGGAGTGGAGAGGGTGCAGGCTGGGCTGAGGGACACACCCCCCATGCACGAATTTCGTGCACCGGGCCTCTAATGTAATGATAAACTGCTATCCTCAGATTGGGCATCTATGTATATAGGAGGCTTAGTTGTATTTATGCTTTATATTGCTTTTATACCTGAAATATTTGAGCAGTATGAGGAATGAAGAAGATTCCTAAAAGGACGTTGGAAACTTGATTATTTAGGCTCTTGAAAAGTTAGAGGAAAACAGAGTGAAAATGGAATGGGATCAGGATTAGATTAGTTATTAACTGTTACAAATCACAAAGTATGATGCATAGACTTGTTTAAATTTTGAAACAATTTCAAACTTGTGGTTTGAAATTCAGATTTGCAATATAGTGCTGAAAATACTATGCACACTTATTTAGCCCCCTAGTTTTCTCCATATTTGCCTTATTCTCTCTAATTTTTATATATATGTACATTATTTTTCTTGAACCATTAAGGTGCAGGCATTATGTCTACTACCCTTAATATATTAGTTCATCCTATATAATAAAAGGCTAATATACAAATTGTTCTCTTGTCTGGGAGTTCGACCAGGGGCAGGGCCCGCTGGCCAACCGCCCGTGGCCCCTCCCCACAGCCAGCCCAGCCCGATCGGCCCCTATTTGGGCAGGTGGTCCAGACCCCACTCGTGCACGAATTCATGCACCGGGTCTCTAGTATTTCATAAAAACATACTTTCCTACATACCCACAGTGCATCTGTCAGATTAATATATAAATTTTTACTATCTAATCCATAGACCAGCCTTGGGTAAACTACAGCCCGCGGGCCGGATCCGGCTGTTCTATCCGGTTCTCTTGCTCTCCCCTCCGCTCCTTTACTTTGAATTTATATTAGTTTACACAAACACTCCATCCATGCTTTTGTTCCGGCCCTCTGGTCCAGTTTAAGAACCCATTGTGGCCCTCGAGTCAAAAAGTTTGCCCACCCCTGCCATAGACCAAACTCATATTGCTAGTTGTTCCCAATAATGTCATTTGTAAATCTGAGATCCAATCAGGATTAGGCATTGAAGTGAGTTCTCATGTTTCTTTAGTCTCCTTCATACCAGAAGTTTCCCAGACTTTATCTTGAAGAGTACAGACTAAATTTTTTAAAATGGCAGATTTGGGTTTGTCTGGCTTTTCTCAGATTGTTGTTATTTTGGTCAAGAATATCACAGAAGTGATATTGTTTTCTTAGTGCATCAGAGCAGAAGGCACAGTGCTGATTTGTTCATTACTCATGATTATAACCTTTGTCACTTGGTCAAAATGCTGTCTGCTAAGTTTTCCCTCTGTAAATTAATATGTATTTTTTGAGGAGCTACTTGATACTATAAAATATTAATGCGTGAATTTTAATATTTGTGAGAGATGTTAATTTAAAAATAATATAAAATTGATTATTTGAAATTGCTAAAGTATGCTATCATATAAATGGAAGTTGCTAATATCAGATTAGCATATATATAAACAACAGTTTGTGTAAACATGCTTACTCAAACATAGTACAAAAGTAGATGCCATGCAGATAAGCTAGTAAGCTTTAGATATAGATGTATTTCTAGTTTTAACTTTCTATTTGATACCCATTTTAACATCAGTATTAGTGCCTCTTTGGTAACTTTCTATTATAATAAACACTTCTGTAAATATTGTATACCCTTTGAAATATTAAGTTGAAAAGCATCTTAGAAATCATTTATTCAATTTTTATCAAATTTATTTTGGCTTAATTCTATAGACACACTAAAGAAAAATTAGAGAAAATTGATGACTTACCCAAAATTATATATTAAGTGAAATGTCACAGGTTGCTATTACAAACAGTTGAAATCCCATAAAATCTAGAAATGTATTTGCTAGTAGAGAGTTCTTATTTGTAAAAGCCAGATAGCAAGAGTTTAAATCTGAGTTTATGAGAAACTAAAAAAAAAATCCCATTTGCCATTGCAACAAAAAATTAAGATACCTAGGAATAAACTTAACTAAGGAGGTAAAAGACCTGTACTCGGAAAACTACAGGACACTGAAAAAAGAGATAGAGGAAGACATAAACAAATGGAAGAATATACCGTGTTCATGGATTGGTAGAATCAACACCATTAGAATGTCCATACTACCCAAAGCAATCTATAGATTCAATACAATCCCCATTAAAATTCCAACGGCATATTTCACAGACCTACAACAAACGCTCCAAAAATGTGAAATTAAAAACAAACAAACAAAACCCAAATAGCCACAGCAATCCTGTGAAAGAAGAACAGAGTTGGAGGGATCACAATACCAGATATCAAGCTGTATTACAAACCCACTGTTCTCAAAACTGCCTGATACCAGCATACGAACAGACATATAGTCCAATGGAACAAAACAGAGAAACCAGAAATAGACCCAAGCCATTATGCTCAATTAATATTTGACAAAGGAGGCAAGAGCATACAATGGAGTCAAGATAGTCTCTTCAAAAAATGGTGTTGAGAAAATTGGACAGATACTTGCAAAAAAATGAAACTAGACCACCAAATTACACCGTACACAAGAATAAACTCAAAATGGTTAAAGGACTTAAACATAAGACAGGAAACCATAAAAATCTTACAAGAATCCATAGGCAGCAAAATATCAGACACATGTTGTAGCAATATCTTTACCGATACAGCTCCTAGGACAATAGAAACTAAGGAGAAAATAAACAAATGGGACTACATCAAAATAAAAAGCTTCTGCACAGGAAAAGAAACCATCAACAAAACAACAAGAAAGCCCACTTCATGGGAGAACATATTTGCCAATATTATATCCGATAAGGGTTTAATCTCCAACATTTATAAGGAACTCATACAACTTAACAAAAGGAAGATAATCCAATAAAAAAAAATGGGCAAAGGACCTAAATAGACACTTTACGAAAGAGGACATACAGAAAACCAAGAGACATATGAAAACTTGCTCAAAGTCACTAATCCGAGAGATGCAAATCAAAACGACAATGAGGTACTATCTCACACCTGTCAGAATGGCTATCATCAACAAATCGACAATCGACAAGTGCTGGAGAAAAAGGAACCTCGTGCACTGCTAGTGGGAATGCAGACTAGTGCAGTCACTGTGGAAAACAGTATGGAGTTTCCTCAAAAAACTAAAAATGGAACTCCCATTTGACTCAGTAATCCCACTTCTAGGAATATATCCCAAGAAATCAGAAACACCAGTCAGAAAGGATATATGCACCCCTATGTTCATAGCAGCACAATTCACCATAGCTAAGATTTGGAAACAGCCTAAGTGCCCGTCAGCAGATGAGTGGATTAGAAAATGTGGTACATCTACACAATGGAATACTATCCTACTGTAAAAAGGAAGGAATTCCTACCATTTGTAACAGCATGAATGGTCCTGGAGAGCATTATGCTAAGCGAAATAAGTCAGTCAGAGAAAGATAAATATCACATGGTCTCACTCATTTGTGGAACATAATGAACAACATAAACTGATGAACAAAAATAGAGCCAGAGACATAGAAGCATGGAACAGACCATCCAACCTCGGAGGGAAGGCAGGGAAGGGGGTAGGTAAGAGAGAACCAAAGGACTTGTATGCATGCATATAAGCGTAACCCATGGACGCAGACAGTAGCGGGGTGAGGGCATGTGCAGCGGGGGGGGGGGGAGGGGGGGAGTGGCTGGGAAGAGGTCAATGGGGGAAAAAGACATAATAATGCATCCCCAAATTTAAATATTCACTAAAGATTGGGAAGCATAGTATTGATCAAAACAGTTGGTGATTAATAAATTGTGTGAGTGTGTGTGTGTGTGTGAGAGAGAGAGAGAGAGAGAGAGAGAGAGAGAGAGAGAGAGAGAGAGAGAGAGAGAAAATCTGGACTATAATCTGTTAATCCTTGTCATTGGTTTGCATATGTACACTTAATTCATGTTACTCTTATGTAGAGACCCAATTTGTTTCGCAATTGTCTGATAACGTTTAAATAATTTTAATGGAGTTTTTCAGAACACTTCAGTAAATTATTTCATAAATGTAATTTAACCTGGTTGCCTTTCAGAACAAAAGAGATGAACACTTACTGAAAAAAAGAAACGTTCCCCAAGAAGAAAGTTTAGAAGATTCAGATGTTGATGCTGATTTTAAAGCAGTAAGTTACCTTGTTCTTATAAACTATTTTTTAAATAATTTTTGTAATGGCCAGAAAACTTTATTTTTAATCTAAGATCAATTGTACAATGATAATTAAGGTATATTAACTTTAGTAAATAAATTATTTCATAAATGTAATTTTGCTAACAAACTCTTTGCTGAACTATCTTTTTTTCTTTTTAAGCAAAATGTAACACTAGAAGCTATATTGCAGGTATGTTATTAATTTAATATTCTCATTTTGAAATATTTTGAAATTGATTTTTTTTTATTTCTGAAATTTACATTTGGTGTTGCAGAATGCCACAAGTGATAACCCAGTGGTCCAGCTGAGTGCTGTTCAAGCTGCAAGGTAAATACTAATTTGTCCAGTCAGAGAAGTTATGTCACATGTAGGGTGTCTTATTTAGTAGTCTAGAAGGAGTACATTATTATTTCTGTTCATAGTTTGAAAATTATAACAACTTCTTATATTTCTTTTTCTAGAAAACTATTATCTAGTGACAGAAACCCACCAATTGATGACTTAATAAAATCTGGAATTTTACCAATTCTTGTCAAATGTCTAGAAAGGGATGATAAGTAAGTATGGTTTTGATTCCCTGTCCCACTTTTTTCAGTTAACTAAAAATTTAAGATTGTTATTTAACCAATGAGTTCAGTTTGGTTTTGCATTTATTATATTTTTTATTTGTTATGCATTTTTATGTAACTATTTATGTGATTATATTCAACAGACCTAAAGTGCTTCTTTTTTATTTTCTAGGAAAATTTTAGCTTCTATTTATTGTCTTTTCTAACTTATTTCAAATATTTAGAGTGTTTATTTGTTAGTGATTTTTAATTTTTTTAGTAATATTTTAAAACAGCCCAAATAGTGTTTGAGTCACTCTTTGCTTATGAGTCTATATATAGATTAACCTTATGACTGAGTCAACATGAATGGTTTCCAGAACTGAGTAGCTGTTTGTTGTGAATATTTCAGCTGATCCTCTGTGAAGTCTTTAACAGAATTTCAATCATGATTTGTTGTCCAACATCATGGTTTTATTTGTGTAAATTAAAAATAAGAGGGCTGTTCATACTTTCACAAAATAGAAAGGAAAAAACACTTGGTATTTTGGGGGTAGTGGCCCCACTTTTGTTAGTGTTTAGAGATACCCTGGTATGCTGTATCTTAAACTCATCAATTAGAATTAACTGGGAAGAATGTAAGTTTGCACTCTAAAAACTTTAGAACAAATGCTGATTTTTCATTTTAGAGCATTTAGACTAAAATTTTGAATATTTCGCTAAATGTTGTCTAAGGAATATTCAGTTGACTAAGTAAAACTAATGGTATTTAAATGTTGCTACTAAGGATTTTCCATTGTGTGCCACAGCCACCCTTCTAAAAGCCCTTAACACTTTATTTTAATACTGTCATTTATGTTTTTTTTAACAAGGTTTATGTAAGTAAAAGTAAGTTTTACTTCAGCTGTTTAAAAAAACATTCTGTTCTACCTCTACCTTTAGGGTCCTCTTTTGTTCTTGATCGGCTTCTCTTTCATTTTTTCCTTTCCAGTTTTTGGTATAGACTCATTGTGTGGGTGTGTCTGTGAAACATAGCTTTTATACAGAAAATAATGGTAAAAATATGTATATAGCCCTGTGTAACTACTTCCCAAAGCAAAAATAGAAATGTGTCAGTGGTTTCTTTCTGACTTTATGGATTTGTCATTGGAAATTGTTTTGTAATATAAAAGACCATAGACTTTGTACACTGGTTTAAATCCAGGGTTTGCTATTGACCAAAACCCAAGTGGCTTGTATACCCTCATCTATTTTTATACTCTCATCTGTAAAAATTAGATGACAGGAGCAGTCTCCAGTACCACAGAGAAGTGGAGCTACTGGGCAGAGTTGACTTGGGTTCTCTGGGCAGACCAGTTCCACCTTGTTGAAGGTTTCCTTTAAAATCATACTGATGTTGAACCCAGGGCTGCCGTACAAAGTACTCAATGTTCCTGAAAGTACACAGCAGTGTTAAAGTTTGCAGCAGAAAATTTTCAAGTTTCTGCAGCAATAAGTGCAATTATTACTAATGGTGGAATAGGAATAAATCCCGCACAGGCTGCTGGAAATGTGTGGGTTTTTTTTTTAAATATATTTATTGATTTCAGAGAGGAAGGGAGAAGGAGAGAGAGATAGAAACATCAGTGATGAGAGAGAATCATTGATTGGCTGCCTCCTGCACGCCCCCTACTGGGGATCGAGCTCACAACCCAGGCATGTGCCGTTGGCCAGAATTGAACCTGGGACCCTTCAGCCTGCTGGCTGATGCTCTATCCACTGAGCCAAGCCGGCTAGGGCTGGAAATGTTTTTCTAAAGCATGGTTCAGAACTGCAAACTATTGCTAGAGATTGTGTTGGAAGTTGGTAATATCTGCTACTTGTAAGATAGGATTATCTTTCAGAAAAGTATTGGTAATGTTGTTAAACTGAAATTAGGCATTTAAAATACTATGAAAACACCAATGGTTGGTGAAATAATAATAAAAGGTGAGTTACTTCAAAAAGAAAAAAAGATGACTGTCCTTTCTTGTTATTCACACGCTTCATGTGAAGAGGGAATGCTTATACATTGAGAGTACCATCTCCACAGAAGATCTTGGCTACCTCACAGCACACACAGCTAGTTCATTGAGGGGAGTAAATGGATTATCCAACTATGTTTTGTTACTGGAGGATGCGTCTGATAATTCTTTTGGAAATAATTCTTTTGGGAACATTTCGAAAATTAAAATTTGTTGAATTTTTTTAAATAAGAAGTGGTTGTGAGGAATGGAAATGAATATACAAAATACTAATAATATCAGCTTATAATAAATGTTCATTCATTGTTTACTTTTTGCACTCATTTATTTTTTCTATATGTTCTCTCTCTTTTTTTCAAGTGATGTCTTAGGAGACTGCCTGGCTTTATAATTTTGATATTTTATGTCTTTCTTTCTGTTTTTCTCATTTAAGACCCTCATTTTCAGTATTTTGCCAAACCACCTAATCTAGCTTAATAACCTTTCTCCTTTCATTCTGGGGCAGCATATACTGTCTCTTCTTTGATCTTATTGTTCTTTTACTTCTCCTCTGCCTCTGATACCCTGTTATTCCCTGCCTTTTGCCAAAATTTATTATGTAGTTCTTGGCCTGATGCTCCATTTTCTCATCTGTTCCATCTCTCTCTTTTTTTAAAAGAAATATTTTTTATTGATTTCAGAAAGGAAGGGAGTGGAGAGATAGAAACACCAATGAAGAGCATCATTAATTGGCTGCCTCCGTACGCCCCCTACTGGGGATCAAGCCCACAACCCAGTCATGTGCCCTTTACGAGAATCAAACCAGGGACCCTTCAGTCCCCAGGCCAAACCAGCTAGGGCAAATCTGTTCCATCTCTTTAACCTCAATGCTTGCTGTATCTCTGACATTTATTCTCCTTAAACCTTTCCTTCTTGGATCTCTCCAACCTTTTGATGCTAACAGCCTCACTCTCTTTCTTAAATATCTGTATGTTTTTCTGCATCCTTATCCTTTGGCTCTCCTTCATTTTTGCTCACTACCACCTCCTTCCAACTTGGTATTATGCTTAAAGGAATTTATATTCTTTCAGCTATTTAGCCTAACTTAATTTAGATTCCCTTTTAACAGGTTTCTCCTACATCAGCCTTTAAACTGTTAAAATTCATTCTGTAGACCATGACCTCCAACATTTTTTAAAATTTCCTTCTTACTAGCACTCTATATTTAGTATGTCTATAGAATAAATTCCAATACATTCTGAAGCTTGGGATTTGAGTCCTCTTCCCTCTCTCACCCTCACTGCAGCAACTCTCTCTCTCTCTCTCTCTCTCTCTCTCTCTCTCTCTCTCTCTCTCTCTCTCTCCCTCCCTCTCTCCCTCTCTCCCTCCCTCCCTCCCTCCCTCCCTCTTTTAGATAACCTACCCTCCCAATTTCACCCCGTTATATTTTTGCATACTTTTTTGATCTTTTCCTAGTCATCTATACCAGTGGTCGGCAAACTGCGGTTCGCGAGCCGCGGTTTGCCGCTCTGTTGACTAATGAGTTTGCTGACCTAGACTCTCTTTATTTATTTATTTATTTATTTATTTATTTATTTATTTAATTGTTTGAAGTATTAAAAATAGTAGTACATATGTCTCTTTTTTTCCCCCATTGACTTCCCCCCACCCTCCCCTTCCCCCCAGTACATGTCTTTACCTGCCCCCCTCCCCAGTGTCTTTTATCCATTGGTTATGCTTATATGCATGCGTACAAGTCCTTCAGTTGATCTCTTACAACCCCCCACCCCAAAACCTCCTCCAATAATTATAGGCTGTTGTTGTTCCTTGTGATTAAGCCCCTATCCCAGTGGTCGGCAAACTCATTAGTCAACAGAGCCGCAGTTTGCCAACCACTGAATTGTGGTCATCCACCCATGATACTTTTCATTGTATTTCCGCAGTGTCTTTCTTTATCCATCTTTGAAAGGCTAGTTGTTTTCACTTCCTTTATGAGGTCTTCCATTATTATCTCAAATTATAATGATCTCTTCCTTTTAGCAAATTTGTGCAGCCTTCTAATATCTCCAGTATGTAAAGCAGACGGTATGGAGTCACATAGGGTCTAGACCAGTCTAGAAACTTTGGCAGTGATTCAAGTGAGATGATGAGAGCACAATGGTATTGGGAATAATGCTATAAATATAAGAAATATTTAGGAGGTGAAAAAAGAGAAAAATATTTAGGAGATAAAATTGAAAGGACTGAGTGATTTGATGTTTGTGGGTGAGGAAGGAGTCAAGGGGAAAAGTAATGACTGGCTAAATGTTGCAACTACCAATGGATATAGAAAAGTGTGTTTATAGTGACTCACTTTGGAAGCCAATGACACATTCAGGTGGAAATATCCAAGAGGCAGTTGGATATATAACAAGGTGAAATTCAAGGACAAGGTAAAGGATAACCATATAGATCTGAAGGTCATAAATTTAAGTTGGAGTTGTGTGCCTAAACATATTTATTGTTGTTTTTTTACAGTCCTTCATTACAGTTTGAAGCTGCTTGGGCATTAACTAATATAGCATCAGGAACTTCTGCACAGACTCAAGCTGTTGTACAGTCTAGTAAGTAAATTAGCTTTCTTACTTATTGGACTTTTTATTTATTTATTTTTAATGAAGACAAGAAAGTAGAGTTTTATTGTAATTTTATTTTGTAACATTTTTAAACTGGTGAATTTTATAAATTATTTTTTATGATTGACCTCTTTCCCATAGGTATCATTAATCTATTATTAAATAATTTTAATTGTGGTTACTAAAATGTGAATAAAGTTTTATCTTTTTGGGTAGAGACCATCTTCCAATAACAGGTTTTAAAATTTCTGTTTCTGATACCTCCAAGGTGCTAAGTAGCTAATGCTTTTTAGCTAGTAACGTATATATTTTTTTTAAAGTGTACCTACCTCAAGATGGGATAAATGTTATTAATGTGTTGACCAAACTGACAAAAGCTTTTTTGGGGGAAAAAAATATGTCACCAAGTACTGTTAAAATGTGGGACACTAACCTGACTTCAGGTGTACTCAAGATGATGTTAAGTCGTCTACTAGTATGATTTGGTAATAAGTTATATTGCTGTAGTGAGAATACTGTTCTCTTTTAGTTTTCTTTTTAGATATTTGATAATGTCTAGGAGACCGTTTCCAGTTAGATTTTTAGCTGTAACAGAAAGGGAACAGATTTTAAACTAGGTCTTTCAATGTAGACTAGTAGGAATAATTTAATAACAATGTTTTGTTTTCATTTTTTAACTTTTTGGTTACCTTCTAGTTGTTGTAACCTTTGTCTCAAAAGATTAATCAGCCCTAGCTGGTTTGGCTCAGTGAATAGAGTGTTGTCGGCCTGTGGACCGAAGGGTCCTGGATTCGATACCAGTCAAGGGCACATACCTCAGTTGCAGGCTTCTCCCCAGCCCGGGCCCTGGTCAGGGCTCGTGCAGGAGGCAACCAATCGATGTGTTTCTCTTTGTCTTTCCCTCTCTCTCTTCCACTCTCTCTAAAAATATCCTCAGGTGAGGATTTTTTTTAAAAAAGTTTAATTGTAGAATTACCATGTGGCTCAGCAGTTCCACTACTAGATGGAACCAAGAGATATGAAACATGTTCACGCAAAGACTTGTACACAGGTGTTTGCAGCAGTATTCATAATAGCCTCAAAATGGAAATACATTAGATAAACAAAATGTGGTACACAATTGAATACTCTTCAACAGTAAAAAGGAATGAAATACAGATACATGCTATAACATGGATGAACCTTAAAAACCTCATGTTAAGTTAAAGAAGCCAAACACACACAAAAACATATATTATACAATTTTATCTATGAAATGTTTAGAATAGCAAAATATATGGAGAAGGAAAGCAAATTAAATGGTTGCCTGGGGCTGGGGGAGTGGGCTGCAAGATTACGATGGGTGAGGGATTTCTTTCGGAGGTGATGGAAATGTGTTAAAATTAGATTGTGGTGATAGCTGCACAATTCTTTATAAATACTAAAAACCATTGAATTGTTCACTTACAAAAATTATATTGTATGTAAATTATATCTCAATAAAGCTGTTAAAGGTGTGATAAATTTTAAATGTTAAGTAAATAATAATACAGTTAATGCAGAGATACAGCAAAAAAAATCTTAGAGGTAGTACACAACTGACTGAAATTTACAAAAAAGTGATCTGGTTTAACACTTAGTTTTTTATGTGGATGAATATAATACCAGTGTTTTAGAATTTGGGTTAACATGTAAGTTATGTAAATAGTAAGAATTGTAATGATAACTTATTTAAAATATAAAGTAGGCCTGATATAAGAATAATCAGTTCTTGCCAGAACCGGTTTGGCTCAGTGGATAGAGCGTCAGCCTGCGGACTGAAGGGTCCCAGGTTCGATTCCGGTCAAGGGCATGTAACTTGGTTGCGGGCACATCCCCGGTGGGAGGTGTGCAGGAGGCAACTGATCGATGTTTCTCTCTCATCGATGTTTCTGACTATCTATCCCTCTTCCTTCCTCTCTGTAAAAAATCAATAAAATATATTTAATAATAAAAAAAAAAGAATAATCAGTTCTTTAGTTAAGCCCATATCAGCAATTGAGATTACATTGACTAAGGTTATGCATTTGGTGTAGGAACTCTTTTTTAAATGTATTATAGACAAAATTTTTAATACAGTGTAGGAAAAATTGCTGCTTTTTGCTTTTAGTTAATGATGTAAGAGCAACTTTTACATACTGTTAATTAGGTGTGCTACTTGAATATTACTAAGGAAAATACTAAAATTGATTATTTTTAGAGTAAAAGTATTTGCCCCAATTTTTAAATTCAACTATATTATGCCGAGTTCTGTGTATTTTATCAGCTTATTTAGGCTTAAAAATCAATAAACTCTTCAACATTTTGCAGTCTAAATATCAGCTTTTTAAAAAATTATAGATGCCGTACCTCTTTTTCTGAGACTTCTTCATTCACCACATCAGAATGTTTGTGAACAAGCAGTATGGGCGTTGGGAAACATTATAGGTAAGTTGTATTTAGGTTTCAAAAGACTTTAATTAAGAATCTTAATTAACTTTTTTCCTACATTGGCATAGCCATTACACACTATGTTTCCTCTAATTTTTAACTTGGGTTGACTATCTTTTTGCCTTATAAAAAACTAACTTAAAATGATACCTCTTTGGCCCTAGCCAGTTTGGCTCAGAGGCTTGAGCGTTGGCCTGTGGACCCAAGGGTCCCAGGTTCGATACTGGTCAAGGGCACATACCAAGGTTGCAGGCTCCACCCTGGCCTGGGCCCTGGTCGGGGCACATGCAGGAGGCAACCAGTTGATGTGTTTCTCTCACATTGGTATTTCTCTCTGTCTTTCCCTCTCTCTTCCACTGTCTAAAAATCAATGGAAAAATATCCTCAGGTGAGGATTAAAAATATATATGTGATACCTCTTTGAAACAGATATGCAATTTCCTATCAAGATTGGTAGGTTAAATTTGTGTTCCCCCCAAGTCAAAGTCTGGAGAAACAGCAACCCTTGATGCCCTTGACTAATGGTGAGGAAACATAGAACATCAGTGTCCCAACATGAGCCATTGCATACATTTCAGACTTTCTCATCCTGAATGTAATTTTTTTTTTTAAATACAATTTTCATTTCTGTAGGTGATGGTCCTCAATGTAGAGATTATGTCATATCACTGGGAGTTGTCAAACCTCTTCTGTCCTTCATCAATCCCTCCATTCCCATCACCTTCCTTCGGAACGTCACATGGGTCATTGTCAATCTCTGCAGGAATAAGGACCCCCCACCGCCTATGGAGACAGTTCAGGAGGTAAATGAAGAGTTGCAAAGGCCAGATGGTATATTTTCCCTATGTTTATGCTTTAGATTTTCATGTACAGTGAATGCAATAATGTATATACTGATTTCATTGCAGGTGTGAGGTTTTTAAAATAGCGTGTCATTTAATTTTCGACTCCTGTGAAAAAGCATTTTATAGCACCTGAAAGAATGTCAGTCCACCCTAATTCTTATTTTTTAATGACTATTTCATAAAAAGAAAATATTAACAATTCAAAAGTAAAAGAAAAAAGGAGAAAATAAAATCTTAAAGTTTTATTATATTGCATTGTTAGTTTAACACTAAAAAAAATAAAGTATTACTACAGATGAAACTAGTGTACTTGTTATATGCAAATGTTCTTGAGTGAATTTACAATAAGTCCAATTAAAATTTTTCTGATTTCTGACAAAATTCATGTTCTTAAATGTGTGACATGCTTATTGTTAAGTCTACAATTAAAACAAAGTAAAAACTCTTCTACTTACATCTAGTTAATAAATGGATCCTACTTACATCTAGTTAATAAATGGATCTGAGTATTTTAAATTTTAGAAATCATACATAACCTTTAATCACTTGACTGTGTAGAGAAATGTTGACTATGAATCTTTATAATTGACATCTTTTGCTGTTATGGAAAGAGTATTTAATGTGATTCCCGTCCCAGATTAAAAATATATATATATATCTGTAAAGCTTGAGTTCAACAAACAAACTTTATACTTTGTACTGGTTATAATTTTCTTGACTAAATGTGAACTCAAAAACTTTAATTTGACTCATCTAGCTTATTAAATAAATCTTACTTTTACTTTAAGCAAGTAAGTGATCAGATGATGGCAGTTTTAAGAGTAGCTTTTTAAAATAGTAGCTTCACTGTATACTTGCATCTCCATTCTTTCCATTTGACATTATAGGTCATAAAGAAAGTTACTGAAACAAACGTTTTTCCTTTAAGGTCCATTAATCTCTGCCAGATGTATTTGTATACTTTAATTGGACATCTGAAATATGATTTTGGTTTTTCAAATTGAATTGATCAAATTTCTATTTTCCTAATAGAGTGTCAAACAAATTTAATGTTGTCTTTCTTACCCTGCAAATAGTATTTACTGATTTTTTTAAGTTATTCATGTTTACAAAGACATATTCATCAACTCTAGTGTTACTTATTGTTTATCTTATTTCCTCAGATTTTGCCAGCATTATGTGTCCTCATATACCATACAGACATAAATGTAAGTAAAATAGGAGCTTAGATGTGGGATTTTGCTCTTGATGAAACTAGAAGGGTTTTATTTATTTATTCTTTGGGCTTTTAATAAATATCAGCATATATCTTATTAACTTGTCAAACTTCCACAATGTATAAGTAGTTTTCAGAAATAGGGTTAAAGTTAAATTAAGTTTATAGCTTAAGTCATCCAGGCAGCAAAATGCTAACCTTATAGAAAAAAGCACATATGTAGTTTACTTATCTGTATCATTATTAGGTGTGTTTTTATTAAGTATTAATACTTATAAAGCGGTAAAAAGTTTATAAAGCATATTAATATTTTTAAAATCTCATTTTATTCTCTTTTATTATTGACTTGAAAGAGAGGGAGAGAGAAACATCAATTTGTTGTTCCACTTATTTATGCATTCATTGGTTGATTCTTGTGTATGCCCTGATCTGGGTTCGAACCCGCCACATTGGCATATCTGCACGATACTCTAACCAACTGAGCTACCTGGCCAGGGCCTCATTTGATTCTTACAATAGGTAGGCTAGATATCATGTCCCCATTTTACAAAATAAGAAACTGGGCTTCAAGGAAATGTTAACTGAATTCAGAGTTGCGGAGCTTGTAAGGGTCAAAGTTGGTATTCAGAACAGATCTTCTGATAACAGATCTTGTGTATTTTACATGAAACCACACTGCCTCTGGGGCTGCAATCTTTTGAAGTATTTAATATTAAAATTCTTCAATACTACAAGTCTAGTTTTATAAATGTTTTTAATATGTTTTTATTGATTTTGAAAGAGAGAGAGAAACATCAAACGATGCCTCCCACATGCATCCTGACCAGGGATCGACCCTGAAATCTAGGCATGTACCCTAAACAGGAATCGAACCGGTGACCTTTCATTGCACAGGACGACACTCAACCAACTAAAGCACACCAGCCAGGGCCTAAACTATCAGTCAGACATCCCCTGAGGGGTCCCATATTGAAGAGGGTGCAGGCTGGGCTGAAGGACACTCCCCCCCCCCCCGCCCCAGTGCACGAATTTTGTGCACCGGGCTTCTAGTCTATACTAATAAAAGGGTAATATGCTAATTAGACCGGGTCAACCTGCCATCTTCTGGACGTCTGACTTCCTTCTGAACAAAGCCATGGGGGCAGAGGCAGTTAGGGGCGATCAGGCCGGCAGGGGAGGGCAGTTGGGGGTGACCAGGCCTGCAGGGGATGGCAGTTGGGGCAACCAGGCCTGCAAGGGAGGGAGGGCAGTTGGGGATGACCAGGTTGTCAGGGGAAGGCAGTTGGGGGTGACCAGGCTGGCAGGGGAGGGCAGTTGGGGGCAACCAGGCCAGCAGGGGAGCAGTTAAGGGTGATCAGGAAGGCAGGCAGAGGTTAGGGGCAACCAGGCAGGCAAGCAGAGGCAGGCAGTTAAGGGTGATCAGGCAGGCAGGCAGGCAGGTGAGTGGTTAGGAGCCAGAGGTCCTAGATTGTGAGAGGAATGTCTGATTGCCAGTTTAGGCCCAGTCCCACAGGGTTCGGGCCTAAACTGGCAGTCAGACATCCCCCAAGGGGTCCCTGATTGGAGAGAGTGTAGGCTGGGCTGAGGAACCCCCCCCCCCCCCATGCACAAATATCGTGTACCAGGCCTCTAGTATCTATATCCTACATAATAAAAGGCTAATATGCAAATAGACTGAATGGTGGAATGACTGGTTGCTATGACATGCACTGACCATCAGGGGGCAGATGCTCAACACTGGAGCTGCCTCCTGGTGGTCAGTGCACTCCCACAGGGGTAGCACCGCTCAGCCAGAAGCTGAGCTCACGGCTGGGAAGTGTGGTGGCAGTGGCGGGAGCCTCTCTTGCCTCTGTGGCAGCGCTAAGGACCCCTCAGGGAATGTCCACCTGCCGGCTTAGGCCCGCTACCCAAGGAGTCCCAGACTGTGAGAGGGCGCAGGCCAGGCTGAGGGACCCCTGCCCCCCCCCACCCCCCCCAGTGCACGATGTCATGTACTGGGCCTCTAGTATATGTGTGTGTGTGTGTGTGTGTGTGTGTGTGTGTGTGTGTGTGTGTGTGTATAAAATAGAGAAATATGCTAATTAGCCAGGACGCCGTAACAGGTCAACCGGACAGGAGGAGGTTGCACACACAGCGGCAGGGGCGGGGCAACAGGGGCCTCCGCGCGCCTGCGCTTGAGTAGGGCCTGGTCAGTAGCCACTGAGGCTGCTTCAAGGGCCAGAGAGGTAGGCAGGGCCAGACCAGCGACTCCAGGACAACAGACAGCAGAGCCTGCTTGGCGGTAGCCGCGGCGACCTGGGAGCAGGCAAGCGGAGCACTCAGGCAGCACCCAGCAGGGCCTGCTTGGTCGTCGCCGCAGCGACCCGCAAGCAGGCAAGCACAGCCCGCAGACAGCACCCAGCAGGGCCTGCTTGCCCATCACCATGGTGTGGAGCAGGCCAGCCCCGCAGTGAGCAGAGAACCACGGGGAGCAGGCCTAAGCCATCAGTAGGACATCCACTGAGGGCTCCCGGATTGGAGAGGGTGCAGGTCGGGCTGAGGGACCCCCCTCATGCACGAATTTCGTGCACCGGGCCTCTAGTATGATAATATAAAAGGAAGAAGGAAGTAAAATTATACAAAAATGCATATGTTGCTATTAAATGTCAAATTTAGTTAAGTGCTTTCTGACAGCCTTTCCTACTGTTTCTACGGCATACTTTCATCAATCTCCTTAAACCTACTATAATAACAAAATAGGTCTATCTAATTTACTTTTCTCTATTCCAAATTCACCAAGATTTGTAAGTTATTTCTGTAACAAATGGGAGCACATAACTCTGCTGTTTAAAAAATCATCAATGACTCTGTATTCACTACAAGGCAAAGCCCAAACTTCTTAACACAGGATTCAAAACCCTGCAATTTAACTCCCTAACAAATGTGTTGGGTTATTAACTACCTGTATTCTTCAAATCCTTCAGGTATTATCGAGTGCTGAATATCTTTCCTCATCTTTCTGAAATGACTTTTTTAACTTGACAAAATTTTCCCTATCCTAATTATATGACTTCAGACAAATTACTTAACTGTCTACTTCTTTTTCCCACATTTGTAAGATAGAAATAATGTCAGTACCAATCTCAGAGGATTTTTGTAAGGAATAAATGGGATAACATATGAAAAGTGCTTACAACAGTATCTGGCATATTTTAAACCGTCAATAAATACTATTAATCATATTTGTCACCTTTGTTATCACTTCTATCATCATCCTTCTCCTTATAATGCCTATTTTCAAGTGTTACTTTCTCATTGAAGCTTTCTGGTTGCCAGAGAGAATATGTGCTTCCATAATCTAGCAGTTTGGTCATTCCTCCAGTTTAGTTTATTTTCTTGTTTGTTTTCATACCATACTGTATTTTTATGTGATCATGATGTGAAAGAGCACAGGCCTTGGACCTAGTTTCAATTCTTAGCCATGGCTCTTATTCATCATTGTACGAAGTTAGATTATTTTACATTACTGAATTTCAATATCCTTATTTGTAAAATAGGAGAAGAAAACATCTCATAAAGGTGGTAGTAAAGATAAAAAGAGACAATAGAAATAGGTTCAGCATAGATAGTCACTGACAAAACTTCATTACTTACACTTTTTTTAATCTGCTACTAATGTTGAGGTCTTAGAGGGCAGGGTCTCTATGTTTTCTTTATCTTTACACCTAAAATTCATGGCACATTTCTGGCTTTAGGGAGTAATCGCTGAGTGTTTATGTTAAACTTAAATATAACTACAGTACTTTGCCATTTTAATACCCCTGGTTTTCAAATAAACACAACCAACAGATGGTAGAAGGCTTTATTTATCTATAATCAATTTCATAATGTCCTGGGGCCATGGTCGGCAAACTGCGGCTCGCGAGCCACATGCAGCTCTTTGGCCCCTTGAGTGTGGCTCTTCCACAAAATACCACGGCCTGGGTGAGTCTATTTTGAAGAAGTGGCATTAGAAGAAGTTTAAGTTTAAAAAATTTGGCTCTCAAAAGAAATTTCAATCGTTGTACTGTTGATATTTGTCTCTGTTGACTAATGAGTTTGCCGATCACTGTCCTGGGGGAAAATCTTGATGGAAATATTAGATATTTTACTTTTTTGCTTTTTAATCTTTGCATAGAACTAAATTTGGCATTCAGTAGCAACATATACATTTTTGTATAATTTTACTTCCTCCTTTTATAGTTATTGTCATATATGTCTTTTGCTAAGTCACTTTTCTATCCATTTTGAAAATAGGATAGCATATAGCTAAAAATGTTAAGCTTAATTTTTATGACATTTCAGGCTAATATGTCACAAATAAAACGTTCTTTCAGTTACCTTTAAATTATTCCTTCCTAAGACCTTAATGTCCTAAAATAAACTAGAGAAATGTGGTCCAGTGTTTGTTTATGAACCACACTGCCTCTCAAGAACTGTTAGCAAAGATGTATATTTCTTCATCCCAATGATAAATCACACAATTCTGGGACATACACACATTGTGGGTGTGTGTAAACTAAGGTAAGATTATAAAAACACAAACATACAACAAATCAGAAAGGGATCTTAGTTTGAACAATAGAAGCCAGATCAATGCTGAACTCAATTCTAGATTCAATGAAATTTACCCATTGTTGTACTCCATGGAAGAATAGCACTTGCTACATTTAGGAGAAAGAGATAAAGTGAGGAACTTCAAATAGAAATGATCAAACAGAAGAAGTAAAAATTACTTTTGTCTCTAATTTGGCAATTTGAATAGATATTAATGCCATGAACCATCAAAAGGAATAAAGAAAAAGGATGAGATTGGTAGAGGAAGAGGATGAGTTTATTACAGAATCGACAGACACGTCGATTCTGATTTGTTTCTCCATAACAATGTTTCCAAGAAGGAAAAAGTGGTACAAATTTGAGATTTATCAGTATTTAAGAGATTTATAACAATATGGACATGGAGTATGATCCAGAAAAGGGACAAAAAAATGAATTTTAAGGAATCATTTGAGCAGCAACAACAAGAACATGCAAAAGAAGAACATGCAAAAGAATTTTTTTAAGTAGAGAGGTGGACCCCTGGCTGGGTGGCTCAGTTGGTTGAAGTATCATCCATACACCAAAAGGTTGCAAGTTCAATTCCTGGTCAGGGCACATACCTAGGTTGCAGGTTTGATCCCCAGTTGAGGCGCATATAAGAAGCAAGCCATCGATGTTTCTCTCTCTCTCAATAAATGGTATTTTTTGACTCTTAGCTCTTACCTGCACAACAGTTGATGAGCTTATGTTTTCTGTTTTTTCTGGTCTCATCCTCCCATTTTTGAATCTGTAGGTTTATGTCTTTTGCTAAATTGGGGAGATTTTCTGTTATTATTTCTTCAAATATTTTTTCAGCTCCACCTCTTCTTTTGAGACTGAGATGACATAAATGTTTGATATTTCATTATTGTCCTACAAGTCCCTGAAACTGTTCATTTCTTTGCAGTCATTTTTTGTTTATTTTTTTATTCCGGTTGCATGTTTTGTATTGATCTGTCTTTGAATTTATTGGGTTTTTTTTCCCCTGTTTCCATTCTTCTCTTGAGTCCTTTTAGTGAGTTTTAAAATTTAGTTACTGAATTTTTCAGTTTTAAATTTTCCTTTGGTTCTTTTTAACGTCTTCTATTTCTTTGCTGAGACTTCCTGTATTTGTTTCACACATGTTCATATTTGCTCATAGAAGCATTTTTATGTTAGTTACTTTAAAATTCTTGTGGATAATTTTAATATCTATGTTATCTCAGTATTAGCATTTGTTGACTATTTTTTTCCCTTTTTAGTTAAGATGATCCTGGTTCTTGGTATAAGGAGTTATTTTCAGTTGTAGCCTGCAAATTTTGGCTATGTTAGGAGCCTCTGATTTCTATTTTAATCTTGTTAGCTGTTACAGCCAGACTGGGTAGTAGGCAGGCTTCGCCCTTACACATATCTGTAGGTCTATGGTGGGATGGTAGATGGGGTCAGCTCTCGGGCAGAGCATCTGTCCTCCCATTTTTGAGATTGCAGTATTCCCATTTTTCCAGAACAAAAAGCATTTATAAATTATTCTATCACTCTTATTCCCACATTTGTATTAGTCTTTGATCTCCAATGAAATATTTCCTCAGTCATCTTAGTTGAATGAAGCTCATCCTCTAGAAAAGGTATCAGCAAATTTTTCTGTAAAGGACATAGAAAATATTGTAGGCTTTTTGGGTTACATGGTCTTTGTCCCAATAATGTGGAATAGTTTTACTAGGATATGTTACCTTTAACATATGTTACCCCCTCTCTTCTATGAAGTTTCACACAAGCTTGGGGCAGGAGATCCAGACAAGAGCTTCAATTTTAGAAGTAATTTGAAATTCGTAGTGTTCTCTTAGTAATGCTGAAAGTGTAGGCTATACGTGGCTTTATTTGCTCTTATTCATCTATATATGTTTTTGAAGGAGTGGAGAGATTTGAATGCAGGTGGCTGCTATTATTTTAGCACAAAAGAATGTCTTTAATTTGGATAAGCCTAATAGGAACATGTGTAGATTTCACATAAGATGAGACCTGTGCAATATTCCTCTGTGAAGACACCAACGAGAGCTTCATATAGGCTGCTTGACTTTGAATGAATCAACAAATCTGAGCCTGATTTTTGTTTTTTATTATTTGCAAAATTAGATGTGTATAGGGCATGTTTTATACTCTGTCCTCTTTAAGTGGGGACATTTTTCAAAAGCTTTGCAAATAATTAATTTTTTTAATAAAATAAAAATGTCATTTTCATGTCTTTGATTTGTTTAATATTCTGAAAATCATTTATATTGCTAGATATGTTTGAAAACCACTAGTATAGAGAGATTATCTTTTTGGTCTCCTCTGGACTTAAGGCCACATAGTATATTGGTTTCATTTTGTATATAAAGTGTTTCCTTGTGATTATTAGGTTCTCAATTTGTGGGGGCAGGTAGAATTACTTTTCTGTCTGTTTTTAAATTCATCTATCTGATGTATAACTGCAGAAGTCAGGGTGAAAGTTGTCCCAGACTTCTGTGTGTCACTTTTGTGAAAAGTGATCCTGAGGTAGGCTTTGAGAGAGAGCTACTACTACCTAATAGATTTATCAGGTAAGTAACCAGGTTCACACATAAAATTTTATTGCTTTTTATGTCACCACCCCTGAGGTCTTTTATGTATTTTAAGCATTCAGACAAATACATAAACTGCCCTCTTTTTTTTTTTTC
Organism: Plecotus auritus; assembly: GCF_963455305.1. Lineage (NCBI taxonomy): Eukaryota > Metazoa > Chordata > Mammalia > Chiroptera > Vespertilionidae > Plecotus > Plecotus auritus. The sequence continues at coordinate 93,778,198 of NC_137772.1, read as the reverse complement.
TTCCTCTAGATTCTTGTAGATACTGTTTGGGCTCTGTCATACCTAACAGATGGAGGTAATGAGCAGATACAGATGGTTATTGATTCAGGGGTTGTTCCATTTCTTGTGCCCCTTCTGAGTCACCAGGAAGTGAAAGTTCAAGTAAGCACTTTACAATTTTTCTTTCTTGTATAACAACTAGGCTTCATTTCTGTCTATATGCACCTGTTTTCCATAATTCTGCTTTTTTATACTGAACCTGATTTTGTTGATTTCCAAATCTTTATCTCACCAGATTCTTGACTGAGTTTTAGACTCATTTACCAATTGTCCTTAAGCCCTTAGACATAACCAGACAAAAATGATAGGTATATCCCCTTTTAGTGGACAGGCGGCATAGTCCAAGCTGGGAACCTTAATTCTTCCTTTCATTCCCCCTCCATTACAAAATCCTGTCAATCCTGGTTACATAGCTTCATGTCTGTCTTCTCCTTATGTATCTAGAGCCACTGATTTAGTTCAAGACTTCTTTTCTTGATAATTGCAATAGCATCCTAACTGCATTTCCTCCTCTCTCTCTCTCTCTCTTTCCAGTTTCTTCTCAGTGTAAATAGGTATACATGGCTGATAGATCTGTTCATCCCACTTCTGCCAAAGTAACTTTCTAGATGGAAATGTTTGCCCATTCTAGGCTTTTATTACAATCTTTCTGTGGTACTAGTTTAGTAATAGATAAAAACAGCTGTTAAAAATGGGCCTTTACATTTTTTATTTTAATTTTCTCTTATTTTTTGAATCTTTTCCTGCACAATTTTCCCATATAGTTCCATCTTTCACAGACTAGTGTTTAAAATTGTTTCTTAGTTCTGTGCAGTGCTTTGTGTGAGGATGCAGTAAGTGGAAATCATTCACCCCTTGAATTTTTACATTTTCTCAGGATTATGAACAATAGAGAATCCAATTCATCATAAACAAATAAATTTATAGAAAATATTTTATCCCATCCCAGACGGCAGCACTCAGAGCAGTTGGCAACATAGTGACTGGCACCGACGAGCAGACCCAGGTTGTTCTCAACTGTGATGTCCTGTCACACTTCCCAAATCTCTTGTCACACCCAAAGGAGAAGATAAATAAAGTAAGGCATATATCCTTAGTGCATTTCTTTCTCTTTGTATATCTCATTTTTAACTGTTCCTTTATTTCATTGTTGCTATTTGATTGTGATTCAAAATCACAGCAGTTAAGATGAGAATTACTTAAATTACTTCTGTAATTATTTTCAGTTTTTAATTGCTCGCTACAAGTCTCACCCTTTTTATCACAGAATAAAAAATACTTTTATACTAACTAGGGTTTTTATTTAAATAAATTGAGTAGTAGCAACAGTTAGCAAATCAGTAGTTACTCGATGAGAATGTATACAAAATCTCTCACTAGATGGCTGGTATCTTTTATAAACAAACTAGAGGCCCGATGCACGAAATTCGTGCACGAGTAGGCCTTCACAGCCACGGCAGCTGAGGTGGCTGCCTCGATCCTCCCTCACAGCCAGGGGCAGCTGCCTGGATCCCTCCCTCATAGCTGGGGGAAGCTGCCTTGATCCCTCCATCGCAGCTGGGGGTGGCTGCCTGGATCCCTCCCTCACAGCCATGGCGGCTGCCTCGATCCCACGGCTGCAGCCCTGGCTTTGTCCCGGAAGGATGTCCAGAAGGACTTCTGGTCTAAGCATATTACGCTTTTATTATTATAGATAGAGAAACCATATTTTAATCTCCCTGTGAAATTAGATTGGATCTAAAGATGCAAGCCTAAATTAAAAGATCATAAAAATTGCTTTTTTCAAGATTTCAAGCTTGAGGTACAAACTTATTACTAATTAATTGTTAAATATGTACTTAAGTCTTTTTGTGTCTGGCTTATTTCATATTGCTAATGTTTTCAAGGTTCATTCATGTTGGAGCATGTATCAGAACTTCATTTCTTTTTATCATTGAATAAATATTCCATTGGACATAAATAACATATTTTGTTTACCCATTCATCTATTGATGGAAACTTGGATTGTTTTTACCTTCTGGCTATTGTGAATGACGTTGCTATATGAATATGGACATACTAGTATCTGTTTTAGTCCCTGCTTTCAGTTCCTTTGGGTATATATCTAGATTTGCCAAGTCATGTGATAATTCCATGTTTAGCTTTTTGAGGAACTGCCAAACTGGTTTCCATAGTGGCTGTACCATTTTAATTTCCACAAGCAATGGTAAGGGTTGTTGTTGTTATTGCCGCCCTAGTGGTATGAAGTGGTGTCTCATGATTTTGATTTGTATTTAGTTTAAAGCAGTTTTAGCTGCCTGAAATGTCACCATCCCCCAAACCAGTATAATTAATCATTTCTTCTATCATAGCTATATGTATGTAGTTGCTTGACTATAACAGTTGGATTCTTATAGAAAAGTATATTGTTAGAAATCTCATTTTATAGATGAAGGGAAAGAAGCCAGAGTTTCTTACCAGTAGACTCTGAGCCAATATTTTTGTTATAAAATTTCTAATAATATGGGTGATTTTTATATCTAAATGTATTCCATAATTGAAAACAGCTGAGAAGTGAGGAAGCCAGACAGCAATGGGTGGAGAGAAGTTTCAGCCTAGGAGACAATATGCTCTAAGTGAAGGAAGGTATCATGGGGGAAAGAAAAAAGGCTCATATAGATACTCAGCTTCAGCAAGTAGTTGCTTCAGAATTTTTCAGCTAGAGTGTTCGTGTTATTTGCATCTTGGGACCATTGTGGGACCCTAGAGGTAGAATTTACCAACTTGGTTTTATTCCCTCAACATTTTGGTTAGGAAATTTTCTAACATACAAGATTTTTCAACAATACTGTAATGAATACTCATATACTCTAAACACTGATTGGATGGCAAAACAAATTTATAATTGAATCTTAATTGCAGAGGAGGGAGAAGGTACACATTTGACACTAAAATTACAATAAACCTATTGGTTCATGACTTGTAAATCCTTAAGGTTGCAGTAAGATTAGTTATAAAGACCCATCCTAGCCTAGTTGTTGATTTATATCGTGTAAGTAAATCATTTTATAATAAAGCAGCTCACTTTTCTTAGAATTAGTTTTAACAAAATATTAGGAAATTCAGTTATTTATTTCTTTATTTATTTATCATCCGTCTTTTAGAGGGAGCCCATGCACCAAAAATGTAATAAGCTGCATGAGTAAAGTTTTTTTTCTTACTGTTTTATTCTCTGCCATGTCACCATTGTCCAAAATAGTTCCTAGCTTATGGTAGGTGGCATATATTTTATTGCATGGATAAATGCTAGGTTAATGGGGCCCAAATATTATTAATAGAAATTTCCTTATAGTTTATTTAAATTGGGAGATTCTGTATAAACTAATCACTTTTAGATGCTTTCCCCTTAATGCAACTCAGGTGATTTTCTTATGTAAACTACATTAAAATAACAATATAAACACATTAAAGATACAATTTTTCAAATAAAGATGCCCTGTATTTTATCCAACTATAGGAAGCAGTGTGGTTCCTTTCCAACATAACAGCAGGCAACCAACAACAAGTTCAAGCTGTAATAGATGCTGGATTAATCCCTATGATTATTCATCAGCTTGCTAAGGTCAGTCATACTATGAATTCATCATGTATGTTAATATCTTATAACCAAGACTTTTAATAAAAAATTCATTTTATCATTTCTTTTTTAATCTTTAGGGGGACTTTGGAACACAAAAAGAAGCCGCTTGGGCAATTAGCAACTTAACAATAAGTGGCAGAAAAGATCAAGTGAGTTTGGAGAAACTAACTGTTATAATTGTTAATATTGGAAAGTATACTGCTGTATCATGATTAGGAATTACTGATTGGCCCTAAACAGTTTGGCTCAGTGGATAGAGTGTCGGCCTGTGGACCGAAGGGTCCTGGGTTTGATTCTGGTCAAGGGCACGTACCTTGGTTGTAGGCTCCTCCCCGGCCTGGGCCCTGGCCAGGACTTGTGCAGGAGGCAACCAATCGATGTGTTTCTTTCACATTGATATTTCTCTCTTTCCCTCTCTCTTCCACTCTCTCTCTCTAAAAATCAATGGAAAAATATCCTCAGTTGAGGATTAAAAAAAATTAAAAGAACAAAAAAAATAAATAAAAAAGAATTACTGATTGTTTATAAACCCTGTACTGTGTTCTTTTTGAGGAAAAGATAATTACATATATAAAAATATTTTCTCTTTTGTTGTCTAGGTTGAGTACCTTGTACAGCAGAATGTAATACCACCGTTCTGTAATTTACTGTCAGTAAAAGATTCTCAAGTTGTTCAGGTGGTTCTAGATGGTCTGAAAAACATTCTGATAATGGCTGGTGATGAAGCAAGCACAATAGCTGAAATAATAGAAGAATGTGGAGGTAAGAGTGGATTTATTAAAGAAAAATAGTGGAGCCATGGAACTCTGAAACATTAGTTCCTTAAAAGACAAATAATTAGAAAGAAAACTTAGGATACATTGCTGTTACATCATTGGAGTATGTTGCTGTTCTTTATTCACAATATTAGCATTCCAAGAGGATTTTCCAGGAAATAGTCCATACTTTGGAAAAACTGGTTGTGACGGTCACTCCATAACCTTCCTAGAGATTCACGTTGTTTTTTAGGAAACACAAATACTCCTCTTGAAGTCACAGTGTTGACGCATTAGACTGGAAGTATTTTTTTAATAACAAGAAGAAATTACCCTAGAAATTAAGGAGTCTTGTCAGTGGTCATAGAAGTATAATTAGTTATAAAAGCATAATTAGCAATTCAAGGTGCAGATTCGATCCCCCATCGGGACACATTTAAGAGTCAACCAATGAATGATAAATAAGTAGAACAGATCAATGTATGTTTCTCTCTCTCTCCCCTCCTTCTGCTTCTTAAAAAAAAAAAAATTCAGTATAGATTTGTGCACCTGATATGTGGAGTAAATATATTCGGAATATAAATGAAGGTCTTGTACAGTTACTATTCTGAAAAATTATTTCCAAAGTTCATTGTGACCATAGGACATAAGCCCCTATTCATTTTTTAAAAGAAAATACTTCAAAACTTAAAAATTAATTTTTTATTTTTCTCAGTTAATCCCTAAGTTTCTGAAAATTTATTTTTGCAGTTATATAAAAGTAGCAATATTGGAAAACAAAGAAAAAGATAAAAATTATTATATGGGACCGTATGATTATATTAAAGCAATCCAGGAAGATCTTAGTTCTGGTTCTGGCACTAACATGCCACACAACCTGAAGTAAATGCTCTGTGTGCCACAGCTCCCTCATCTATCAGGTGGAGTGTTCAGATGTTTTTATAACTGCCTGCCTTAGGGACCAGGGTACCTCAAGGGCTTCTAAAGAGGAAGAAATTAGTGGGATACTGGTCCTCCAACCAGAGCACTTCAAGTTTTTATCTGTTTTTTAGAAAAACTATTATCCTTGCGGGGCTGTGGGAGAGTGGTCTGAATTCTTTAGGATTTTTCATGATTAAAATGAGCACAGTTTTTATTGTATCTGCTTACTTATTATCTGCTTAATTTTGGGGGGTAGGTTTGGAGAAAATTGAAGTTTTACAGCAACATGAAAATGAAGACATATATAAATTAGCATTTGAAATCATAGATCAGTATTTCTCTGGCGATGATGTAAGTATATATGAAAGTATGGTATGTCTGCATGTACTTTAAAACCTATCTATATATATAAAAGGCTAAATGACCGACCATACATCCATTCAACCGACCGGTACATGTGACGCACACTGGCAATTTAAAAATAAACATTGACTCGCACATGCACGATACATATAAAGCTCTTACTGGCGCCAATCTAAAGAGTAGGAATATTCCTACCTGAACCCGTTTTCAGACATGGTCAGTTATATGTTGCTTTCTCTCGAGTTCTAAGGGCATGTGACAAAGTTAAAGTTGTAAATACTTCATCACAAGGGAAATTAGTCAAGCACTCTGAAAGTGTTTTTACTCTTAATGTGGTATACAGGGAGATATTAGAAGAAGTTTAATCAATTTATCAGTCATTGTTTTTATCAGTGTTTTTATATCTTGTCTTTGTTGTTATATCATGTTTATTGTTTATTAATCAATTTATATATTATTTTCATGTACATTTTACTAATTTTCTTTCATCTCTGACTCTTCTTATTATAAAGAAAGGGCAAATAGCAATATTAAAATATTTCTTCTAATTAATTTCCTTTCAATGTGCACGAATCCGTGCACCGGGCCTCTAGTACATATATAAATTTACAAAAAGTTTTTCTTTTATTATTATGAATTAAGTTATACTGTATTTCTATCAGATACTCTTGAGGTTGTATTTTTCCAGTTATTTATAAAACTCTAAATTTAAAAAATTAATGATTATTTTCCACCAATCTGTTTTCTTAAATACTATGTCTGAAACTTCATTATAGTAAAATTGTAATAACAGTTCTTGTTGCATTTGTAATCTGTTAAATGGGAAGAGATAGTAATTATAGAAGTTAGGTATGTTTAGATAGGTACAATCTAAAGATACGGGAACTTAAGAGCGAGGCAATTTTTAAATATGTGTTCAATTTTATATTGTTAAAAGTTCTGAATAATATTATTGATAAATATTTTTAGGTGGTTAAAACATCTGTACAGAATTTTTTTCTTAAGAAATAAATCAGTTCTGCTTACACCATAATGTATAGTATCTTAATATAATCAGGATTTTTTTCTTGCTTTTTATAGATTGATGAAGATCCTAGCCTCATTCCTGAAGCAACACAAGGAGGTACTTACAATTTTGACCCGACAGCCAACCTTCAAACAAAAGAATTTAATTTTTGAGTTCAATTGAATGCAGCATCTTTCCCACATTCAATATGAAGCACCACCAGATGGCTACCAAATGAGAACAACAACAAAAGGCTCCAAAACACAAATGCCTCTTCGTCTTGATGCTTCTAAAGCAAGCCATGTCTCAGTCACTTTGCGGTTGCCAAAAGTCACTATCACATGGACTGTAAATGCATATGCATGATTTCCTAAACTGTTTTAGAATTCTCCTTAACAATTTCAACTACCCTATTATTCCCTGTTCCCTGGTGCCACACGCTGACAACTGCAATCGCCAGTTTAGAATATTCCATAGTGGTGGCACGTCAGCTGTCCACTCGATATTCCTTTGGAAAATGGTGCGCTGTGGATCAAGACACTTTGGTATGATGTATATACACGTTGGAAGACTTTAAAGAGGTGCAGCCTGATCTGAGCCTCCATCATTGTCCTCCACAAACATATTTTCATATTCTTTATGTGGAAAAATAGATTTTAAAGTACAAGCCAAATGATTTTCATTGGTGGAACTGACACACAAAAAGTAACTTAAAAAAAGAAATTATTGATTAAACGGATAAGTTTTGAAAAACTACTTCATCTACCAGTAATTGATGTGTTTGTTATCTGCCTCAGAAGCCAGGGTTGGAGGAAGAACTTTAGCTATGGATGGCTTTCGCCATTATACCTAATTTTTGAGAACAGCAAGCCCTATTTGACCACTCACTTCAGCCTGTGTGTTCCTGCTGTTTTGAAGTAATCAAATGCTGTGCATGGTATTTTACCTGAGCTGCAACCTGTTATGGACTTGAACTTCTGTTTAAGTTGAAAGCAAGAGTCCCTGACTATAAAGAAAAAAACAAAGGTCTAAAGTACACATTGGTGATATTAAAAAAGAAAATCTTGCTTTTAGCTTTCAGGAGTTAATATTTTCATTTTCAATTGATAATTGGATATGGTTGATTTGTATTGGGTTTAAACTGTGGAGCTTTCATGTTTACTGTAATTTAGTCTTAAAATATTTTTTACTTAGTAACCAGTGCTTTTGATAATGTGGTTGGCAACAGACCAGCAACTATTAAGGCGTGTCATCAAACTTCATTCTTCGAGTATTGGGAAAGTTAATTCAGATCTTACTCTAAGCATATTCACAAATTAAAAGATTCAGACACGATCTGTGTAGAGGAATAATCTGCAGTTATTTAGCATAAACCTGATTTGCAGTGATCTTTAAGTACTTACGGAAAATCTGATATTATTATACCAGTCACTGCTTTTGGTAAATTGTTTGACCCCATTATTAATGAAAAATATGAATTTGAAATTTTTAAAACTGAATAATTTATGCTGTCACCTAAATGGTTTTATTGCTATTGTTTACTGGGTATTGTTTTGCAATGCATTGATGTGAAGAGATAGAAAACCTAAACTAATTTAGTTATCCAATGGGGGGGGTGTATATTTACTGTGATGAAGACGAGATAGATGCCATCAGAACTTTGTGAATCAGCTGGAGTGTTTTCACTGGTAAGCAACACATAGCAGGCATACATTCATTACAAATATATGTATCTGCCAAGGTGGAGCCACTTTAAAGAGTGAATTTTGTCTTGTATCTAAAGTGGATACAAGCGTATGTTTAAACTGCAAGATTTTTACTTGCTAGAGAATCTGTTTTAATATAGTGGTTTCGCCTCTGATTATTTATAGGTTTTATAAATTTTAAAATCAATTTCTCTTTAAGGTGGCTCAGACTTTTCAACTCTTGTGCACATAAAATTGAGTTGAAGTTCATTGTGCCTTTTTTCTTTATCCAAATTTTGAGTTAAAGCTTCATATGGTAACTGCATCCTGTTCAGACACTGTAGTCTAAATTTTTGAAACTGTGTGGTGTTCCCTACAAGTAGGAAATAACAGAGTCAAAGCTAATTAAGGTCACAAATTTCGGTGAAACCCTTAAAGTCCAAATCTTCTTGATATTGTGAATTGTACCCCTTCCAGTTAGTTTCTCCGGACTTTCCATACTTACTGACAGTTACCTTTTAAATTTTGCACACATTGAGATTAAATTGGGCCTCTATTGTGCCGATTCCTGTTTCCTCTTGTGTTTTAAGTGCAAACTAACATAAGTGAACATTAGCATCAAGTAGTGCAACATATGTATGCATTTGCTTGATTCAATTTGTTGTGACCTTATCAGTTTGGAATTGGAATTTCGCCATTTCATTGATAAAGAAAACTAAGTATATTGTTGCACTTTTAAGTTTTCAAAACAGTGTTGAAAAATTGCATTGTTTTTATTTTTTTTAAACTCAGTTAAAAGACTAAACTGTTCTTTCAAAAGAGGCATCTAAATGTGTTCCTAATTTTGTATATGGGCTTAGGTTTTGTAACCAATAAAAAAAGCTGCTATCAAATACGATAAAACATTGAAGAACTTATTCTAAAAGTATCTTCATTTTCTAGTTTTGTTTCCTGCATGGTTAAATTAAATTTGGAACTATTTTTCAAACATCAACCACAATGGAGGTGAATTATGACTTACTCTTTCATTGTATTTTAATATCTCCTTTCAACTGTGATAAACATGACCAGTAACAATCCTAGATTTAAGAGTATTTTGTGACAAATAAGTACCAAAATCTTTATTAATTTTCTAAGGTGCCATAACAAAGTAGCACAAACAAGGTGGCTTCAAACAGTAGAAACTTACGTTTGCACAATTCTGGAAGCTGGAAGTCTAAAGTTAGGTGATGGCTGGGGCTCGCTCTCTCTAGGCTCCAGGGAGGATCCTTCCTGGCCTTTTCCTGGCTTCTGGTGGTGGCTGGCTTCTTGGGCTTATGGCTGCTTCACTCCAGTCTCTGATTTCATCATTACATGGCCTTCTCTCTACATATCTCAGGTTTAAATACCATAACTTAAAGAAAGATCATTTGAAATTTTTGACCTGTTAAATAGAGGTTGTACCTTTAAATGAAATCTTGGATTGAAAGAACAAAGGAACAGCGAAACTGTGCCTATTCAAGTATTTTTACTTTTGTAAAATGCAACTTCAGATTATTTATGAAGGAAGTCAGTGTATAAGTAAATAAATGTGATTATAGTACTCCTATAGAATTTGCCATAATTTCCTTCAGAAGGGTTGTCCTTTTCAGGGGATTAATTATCTAATTACTGCAGGTGAAAATTTATGAATGTCAGTTGTCTTATAGTGATGGCTATGAATTTTTTAACCCCAGTTGAACTGGGGGGGGGGTGTTTAAATCTATTTGGAGAAAGGAAGTACAGTATAATTTCTGTACATTAAGCTGTAAGTCTTAAGGCATATAAACCAAGGAGTACTTTGTGTAACCCATCACTCATTTGTCTGAAGTTTAAAAGGAACTCTTCATGTAAATCTTGTACTTTACTTGCTGAAAAATAGTAGTAGAATGATTCTCAAAAAGTATTATATAGAGAAGGGGATATATAGATTTAGATAAATAGAGATAATGGGGCTCAGTACAATATCAAGAGAAAGTGTTTGGGAAAGGAGATGCAACATTTTCACATTCTTAGTCTTTTTTTTTTTTTTTTAAATAAATCTTTATTCAGATTATTACAATTATTTCTCCTTTTTCCCCCCATAGCTCCCCTCCACCCCTTTCCCACCCCACCTTCTGCCCTTACCTCCCCCCCACTGTCCTCATCCATAGGTGTATGATTTTTGTCCATTCTCTTCATGAACCCCCCATACCCCTTTCCCCTTGAGAATTATCAGTCCACTCCCTTTCTATGCCCCTGATTCTATTATATTCACCAGATTATTCTGCTCCTCAGGTTTTTAATTCACTTGATTTTTAGGTTCGCTTGTTGATAGATATGTATTTGTTGTTCATAATTTTTCTCTTTACTTTTTTCTTCTTCCTCTTCTTTAAGAATACCTTTCAGCATTTCATATAATACTGGTTTGGTGGTGATGAACTCCTTCAGCTTTTTCTTATCTGTGAAGCTCTTTATCTGCCCTTCAATTCTGAATGATAGCTTTGCTGGGTAGAGTAATCTTGGTTGTAGGTTCTTGCTATTCATCACATTGAAAATTTCTTGCCACTCCCGTCTGGCCTGCATAGTTTCTGTTGAGAAGTCAGCTGACAGTCGTATGGGTGCTCCCTTGTAGGTAATTAACTGTTTTTCTCTTGCTGCTTTTAATATTCTCTCTTTGTCTTTTGCTCTTGGCATTTTAATTATGATGTGTCTTGGTGTGGTCCTCTTTGGATTCCTTTTGTTTGGGGTTCTGTGGGCTTCCTGGACTTGTAAGTCTATTTCTTTCACCAGGTGGGGGAAGTTTTCGGTCATTATTTCTTCAAATAGGTTTTCAGTATCTTGCTCTCTCTCTTCTTCTGGCACCCCCATAATTCTGATGTTGGTACGCTTGAAGTTGTCCCAGAGTCTTCTTACATTATCTTCAACTTTCTGGATTTTTTTTTTTGCTTTTTGCTTTTTCGGTTGAGTGTTTTTTGCTTCTTCGTATTTCAATTCTTTGACTTGATTCTTGTGTTCCTCTATTCTGTTTCTGGGTCTCTGTATAATATTTTTTATTTCAGTCAGTGTATGTTTAATTTCTAGTTGGTCCTTTTTCATATCTTCGAGGGTCTCGTTATATTTATCGGCCTTTTCTAGGATATTCTTAAAAAGTCTTATAACCGTGGTTTTGAATTCTATATCCAGTCGTTTGTTTTCCTCCATTTCTTTCGTTTGTGATCTGATTCTTTGACCCCGCATTTTCACTGATTCCCTGAGTTGGTAAGGTATATATTTGTGCTAGGTTTCCAATATGGCCCAGTGGGTCTGCTTCCCCAGTTAACCTGAGGTGGACACTCTTGGTGCACCCCTTTGTGGACTGTGTGTACAGCCTTGTTGTAATTAAGTCTTTATTGTTGTTGGTATCACTGGGAAGAATTGACCTCCAGGCCAGTTGGCTGTAAGGATCAGCTGTGTCTATGCTGGGAGAAGCCCGGTGCTGGAGACAGCCTTATAGGATTAGACTTGCCAAATTGCAATAGCCTCTGTGCTCAGCTTGGATGGGGTGGAGTCTCAGTCTTGGCTTCCTGTCAGCCCCGCCCCTGCGCGCATGTGCGCTTTCAGTCCTCCGCCTTCCCCAGCTCAAGTCTCCGCCTGAGTGTCCAGACTCCCCCCACAAGAGCGTGGGTCCCCAGGGGCTCGCCTGGAACCGGGGTTCACTGCAGTCAGAACTGGGGCTCAGTGCAGTCAGAATCCTCTAAGTCCCCTCCACTAGGGAAAGCCTGTGGCAACCCCCGCAGCCTTTGTGCGCACCAGCGTGCGCGCGTGTGCACTTTCAGTCCTCCGCCTTCCCCGGCTCCAGAGTCTCCGCCCGAGAGTCCAGACTCCCCCCCGTAAGAGCGTGGGTCCCCAGGGGTTCGCCCGGAACTGGGGTTCAGTGCAGTCAGAACTGGGGTTCAGTGCGGTCAGAGGCTTCCTTCCCCCTTCCGCCAGAGGAAGTCAGCCAGGCTCTCAGCCGCCTTTCCTCTCTGCGCGCACAAAGCCCCTTTGCCGTACCTCCAATTCTCTGTGAGCTTTTCTCCTTCCTTCTAGTTGTAGAATTTTCACTCAGCCTGCTTTCCTGTGGTTCTGGATGGTGTCCGTTCTGTCTTTTAGTTGTAGTTTTGAAATTGTTGTGTGAGGCAGCAGTTTAGGTGTTTACCTATGCCGCCATCTTGGTTTCTCTCCTAGCCCTTAGTCTTTTTTATTGGCTCAACAAACTTTGGCCTAAATCAAGGTGTCGCAAACCCTGAAATACTGATGTTTTAAGCTGGATAATTCTTTGTTGTGGAGGACTGTCCTGTGCATTGTAAGATATGTAGCAGCATCCTTATGTTCTACTAACTAGATGTTGGTAGCACCTCTCCACTCCCGTCTTAACAAAAAATGTCTATAGGCATTGCCAGATGTCCTCTGGGGGTCTAAATTGCCCTTGGTGTGAACCATTAGCTTGAAACAATTCCTGTACAAAATTTCACTCAAATTAGACAGCCTAAGTTATGCCTTTTTTGTTTTATGAACAGTCCCAGGCTTTCCTCAGGTGCAGAAGATAAAAAGAAAGGAGACAAAAATGTGCCTTGTCTTCTCAGTTTCAAGAGAGATCAGGGCCAGACCTAACCATATTTCCCAAATCAATCATCTATGGGAACTCCTGGTAGTAATGAGCCTCATCTATTGCAAAGGACTTGGGGTAGAAATGGGAATAGGGGGTAACTAGTTACCCATAAACTTATTCTGTAGCTAAAAACCAAGGCATGTGAAGACTGTTGATTGACTACAGTCTTCCCAGCACTGTCTTGGAACAGTGGTTTTCAGACATTTTTAATTAAAGTTCTCTGGGAAAGCTGAGTTGGACCAGAAAAGTCACAGCATACTTTGAAAAACATTTTTTTGAAGCATTGTGAGAGATTGGCTTCATCAGGAAACTTGTAAGTTTATTTAAAATGATTAAATGCAACCCTAACAGCCCAGCCTGGCATAGCTGTGGTTGAGCGTCAACCTATGAATCAGTAGGTCACATACCCAGGTTGCAGGCTCAGTCCCCAGTGTGGGGCATGCAGGAGGAAGCCGATAGATGATTCTCACCATTGATGTTTCTATCTTTCCCTCTGCCTTCCCCTCTGAAATCAATAAAAATATATTTAATAAATAAAAGCAGCCCTAGCTGGTTTGCTCAGTGGTTAGAGTGTCAGCCTATGGGCTGTAGGGTCTCGGGTCGGATTCCCTGTCAAGAGCACATACACCTGGGTTGTAGGCTCGATCCCCAGCCCTAGTCAGGCACGTGTGGGAGGCAACCAATTGATGTGTCTCTCTCACATCAATGTTTCTCTCTGTGTCTCTTCCACTCTCTCTAAAAACCAATGGAAAAAATACCGCTGAGTGAGGATTAACAAAAATAAATAGACGATAGATAGATAGATAGATAGATAGATAGATAGATTGATTGATTGATAGATAAATAAGATTAAAAGCAGAGGTACCATATCTGAGCCAGACTATAAAGGATGTGTTTCCTGCAGGAATTTCTTCTACAACATCCCTCTTCTCTACCCTAACCAATTGCCATCCACTTGGTTGGGTAATTTTGTGTGTTGTTTTTTTTTCAAAAATAAATTGGGCCTTGTTCTAAGTAATGTGTGAAGACTTGGCACAAGACTCATGGGACAGCAGTTTTACCTTACCTGATGGTAAGTAAAACAGTTTTATGGTAATACAAGTTTAAGAGTTACAGAGTAAAGGACACATTTTGCATAACATTTTAAAGATAAAAACAGATTTTTGGGGCATGCCATTTTATGGAAAGATCCCTGCAGGAGTAAGTCAGAAGAGTCTGAGAAGCGAATGATGAGGCACCCCAGGTGAGCCTGTTCTTTGTCGAATAGGTTTAGTTGTTACCAAGTCTTAATATTGAACAAAAGTCGCCGCTCTGAACTGGCTATCATTATAAATTAACTGTTCATGGTTCAGAGTAGAAGTTTTGCTGTTCCCAGATAGCAGAAGACGGATTTGTTTTTATCGGCTCTTCCTCAACCTCAGCGCCCATGCCTTTCTCTATCCTGATTATAGTCATTCCTGGATCAGCTTCCTGTCAGCTTCATGCATCCCAATAACCCTAAGAATTGAGCGTTATGTGACTAGTTTCTGGGTACAATGGAATGGGAATGTTCCATTATCTGGACACAATTCTATTAATGTGAAGGAGATTCAGTTATTTTACCAGCTTCATCATAATTAGATCTGTGATCAAGTAAGCCTGGGCTCCCTTTGTCATCAATTCTCTTTGACCACTCAATAGTTAGGCATTTACACTTTCAAACCTAAATATAAGAAGTTATAAATGTCATACTGATTTTAGCCTAGTTTTCCTAATAACATCAGATTATTTTATCAATTGTATCCTTTCCATGTCTTTAGTCTTTTATAAATAACTAGTGACCTGGTGCACGAATTTCGTGCACATTAAAAGGGAATTAATTAGAGAAAATATTTTAATATTGCTATTTGCCCTTTCTCTATAATAGAAGTGTCAGCGATGAAAGAAAATTAGTAAAATGTATATGAAAATCTTCCTCCTGTCAGAGTCTGGGGCGTGCCACGGGAACCAGAGTCAAGTCCCCACCCACCCACATGCGCCTCAAAATGGTGCAAGACCCAGACCCGGCCAGCCCCACCCCCATTGGGCTAGATCCAGACCCGGCCGGCCCCACCCCCATCAAGGCCCACTGGGTGAGGGTGCGGCCTCAGGTCACCTGGCCTGGGGCCAGGGCAGGGGGCGCGACCTGGGGTCCCCCAGCCAGGGTTGGGGGGGGTGCGCCTTGAGGTCCCCCATCAAGCCCCGCATGGCAAGGGGCTCAGATCCCCTGGCCTGGTGCCAGGGCGGGGGGCGCAGCCTGAGGTCCCCTGTCAAGTCCCACTAGGCGGGGGGCGTAGCCTCAGGTCCCCTGCCCCAGCCCAGCGCCACGCAGCCTCAGGTCCCTGCTGATTGCTCGTTAAGGCTCCTTATGGGAACTCAGCCTCCGCTGTGGGCACAGCCATCTTGTGTTACGGGATCCCTGCCTCCGCTGTGGCGCAGCCATCTTGTGTTACGGAATCCCTGCCTCCGCTGTGGCGCAGCCATTTGTTATGGTGTGACGGTCAATTTGCATATTCCCTCTTTATTAGATAATTTTGACTAAGCCTGTAGAAACATTCAAGTATTTCTTGAACACCATATTGCCAGGTACTATGCTAGGGCACAAGATGCTTACATACACAAATGAAAGTTATGACAAATGTTAGGGGGAAAAAAAGTATACAATGCTATAAAATAGGGGGAACTGGCCTAGTTAGGAAGGTAATAATCGGGCTGGCAGTGAGCCCTTATTAAGTGCCAGCCACCCGTATGGGCACGTTAGAAGTAACAACCAATCCTTTCAACAACTCTGTGAAGGTTGTTACCAGGCAGAGAGAAGTTTTCTCAGCATGACACAGCTGATGATGGTGAAGAAAAAGCAGGAGTTCAGTGGGCATAGTCACTAGGAATGCTGTCTGGCAGAGGAGACAGGCCGTACAAAGGCCAAGTAGGAAGCACCATAGGGAGTTCAGGAAATGAAAGAAAGCAAGTATCACCTCAGCGAAAATAATGGAGCGGCGTACTGGGAGCAAGGGAGGGGCTAAAGAGTAAGTAGCAGTCAGACCCCACAGCCTGGTAAGTCACATAAAGGATTTTGGTATTCTACGAGCAATGGTAAATATTATTTAAAAAGAGTGATAATAGAAGAATTGTGTTTATAAAATCACTGGCTGGTAAGATAAGAACAGGAAATGTGCTCTGTGTTCAGTGATGTGTAGAGATCACATTAGTGCAGTGGTTCTCAACCTTTCTAATGCCGCGACCCTTTAATACAGTTCCTCATGTTGTGGTGACCCCCAACCATAAAATTATTTTCGTTGCTACTTCATAACTGTAATTTTGCTACTGTTAATGAATTGTAATGTAAACATCTGTGTTTTCCAATGGTGCCAGCCTTGGGCAAACTACGGCCCGCGGGCTGGATCCGGCTGTTCTATCCGGTTCTCTTGCTCTCCCCTCCGCTCCTTTACTTTGAATTTATATTAGTTCACACAAACACTCCATCCATGCTTTTGTTCCGGCCCTCCGGTCCAGTTTAAGAACCCATTGTGGCCCTCGAGTCAAAAAGTTTGCCCACCCCTGTGACTTAGGCTCTACAGCAGCGGTTCTCAACCTGTGGGTCACTAGCAGGGTCGCCTAAGACCATCGGAAAACACAGATATTTACATTATGATTCATTAACAGTAGCAAAATTACAGTTATGAAGTAGCAACGAAAATAATTTTATGGTTGGGGGTCACCACAACATGAGGAACTGTATTAAAGGGTCGCGGCATTAGAAAGGTTGAGAATCACTGCATTAGTAAGAGTAAAGCACTAAAGCAAGAGATGGTGAACAGCTTGGTCCATAAAGTGGGTGGTATCAAGAGACACTTAGCAACTAAATAGACAGAAATTGACAATGCCTTGGATCTGGAGTTTGGGGAGAGGGAAGTATCAACAATGATTTAGAGGTTTCTGGATTGACATAATGGATAAATGGAAGTAGCCTAAGAGAGGGAACACTGGAAGAGACTCACAGGGAATAGAAGCAATTTTATTTACAAGCTTTTTTATAAAACTGTCAAGTAGGGCAGTTGAAAATACTGGTCTGGAGCTCAGAGGAGAGGGCCAGGCTATTTGAATCCTCTCCCTATTTCTGGTAGTTATAAAAGCAGGGATAAGGATGAGACTGTCTTGGTTCAGCATCTGAGGGAGGACAGGGTTTGGGACTAATTGCTGTGGAGTTCCAACATTCCACCGGGATGTCCTGGAGGGTGAGGTTGCAGGTCCCTGGTCACCTTACAGCTGCATCACTGCAGTACGGAGGGTGGAAACTAGAGTAGGAAGAACTAAAGATCAAGAACAGAATATGAAAAGAGTGAATCTAATTCGTTTCTGGAGTTTTTATTTTACTCTGAAGGGGAGTTCAGGGTAGTCACTAAAGGGTGATATAGGGTAGTGGGTAGGGAAATCCAGTTGAGAAAGATGTTGAATGTACAAAAAAGCGATCACAAGTTTTCTAAGTTAACAGAATTGACCATACTCTTTCAGGCATCAGTTACCTAATAGATGCAAGGGACATAACAGTAAACAAGCCAGACACAACCCCTGGCCTTGTGGGGCATATATTCCAATGGCAGGAGCCTAGCAATAAGTGTGTAAATAAATAAGATAATTTTATCTGCTATATAAAAAATGATATAGGGGCCCGGCCCGAATGGCTCAGTGGATGACCTATAAACCAGGAGGTCACATGGTTCCCAGTGGGGGACATGCGTAGCCAATCAGTGATTCTCACCATTGATGTTTCTGTCTCTCTCTCCCTCTTCCTTTCTCTCTGAAATCAATAAAAATATATTTTAAAAATAAAAACAAATAAAATGAAAAATGATATAGGGAGTAACTAGAGGAGAAAGTTACTGAACTTGTGTTCAGTCCCAGAAGTATTTTTTTTGTGGTAAAACATACAGACATAAAATTTGCTATCTTAACCATTTTTAAGTGTACAGTGCAGCATGTTAAGTATTTTTACATTGTGAACCAACACTCCAGAACCTTTCATCTTGCAAAACTGAAACGCTATAGCCATTAAACAATTACCTTTCTCCCCAGTCACTGGCAATCACCATTCTATTTTCTAGGATTGTGACTAGCTTATTTCACTTAGCATAATGTCCTCAAGGTACTTGCATGTAGTAGCATGTGTCAGAATTTCCTTCCTTTTTATGGCTGAATAATATTCCATTGTGTGTATATACCACATTTTTAAAACAATAATCTTTTTAGCATAAGTGCCCTAGTGATACTTTAGTATAAATATATACTTTAAAAGTAATTCATTTTTGATCTGAAATTAAATTTTATCTGAGCATCCTGTATTTCCCCTGGCTACCCCAAATTAAAAACACAGATATGGTCAATAAGGGTTGCAGTCTTTTTAAACTCTGACTCCTTTATCCAGGGTTAAGTATCTACATAGCAGAGGCCTAAGGAAGGGAGCAGGGAAGACAGTTAAGAGCAAATAAAAAGAAGAAGAAAAAGATGTTAGCAAAAGTAAAGAGGACGGTTAACATGATGGAGATAAAGTGGCACTTTCCCTAGAGGAGAGCTATATAACTCATTCATATGTCAGAGTGCAGAGTCAAAAGCAAAGGCCTTGGGACAGCCATTCCTGGATTCAGTCCTGGGCCTGCCTGGGCCCGTTTTCATATTGTAAAATAGGAAACACTGATCTCCCAGAGTTGTTGGGATGTTAGATGAGATAACGGAGATGAAAGCATCTAGTGCCAAGCCGGTTTGACCTATTGCTCCTCTCCCCCATACTTTCAATGCTTTTCTGGGTTTTTAAAGCAATGGGGTCAGAGTAAGCCACAAGGGCTTTAAAAAGCCTGCTGGTGTCTGAAAACTCCCTTGGCCATCACCTCTCCTGCAAGACTTGCAAGGGCCTAATTAGAACCTTTTGTCCCCAAAATTCTACCGAGTCTGTTGGCAAAATTTACACCAGTTGAGCTTCACTTTGTAGGTTAAGGTTTTGAACCTGGTTAAAAATAAAACTGCATAAAAAAGTGTGGCTCACCCTAGCCGGTTTGGCTCAGTGAATAGAGCATTGGCCTGCGGACTGAAAGGTCCTGGGTTCGATTCTGGTCAAGGACACATGCCTGGGTTGCAGGCTCGATCCCCAGTAGGGAATGTGCAGGAGGCAGCTGATCAATGATTCTCTCTCATCATTGATGTTTCTATCTCTCTTTCCCTTTCCCTTCCTCTCTGATATCAATAAAAGTATTTTAAAAATAAAGAAGTGTGGCTGGTTTGGTTCAGTGGATAAAGCACCCACCAGAGGACTGCAGGATCTCGGGTTCCATTCCGGTCAAGGGCAGGTGCCTGGGTTGTAGACTCCATCACAGGCCTGGTCAGGACTCCTGCAGGAGGCAACCAAATCAATCTGAGATGCGTAGATGTTTCTTTCTGTGTGTCTCCGCCCTTCCATTCTCTCCAAAAACCAATGAAAAAATATCCTGGGATGAGGATTCACAACAACAAAAAAGTGTGGCCCTATATTACCAGTCCTTTGGGTTTGGTCTGGGAACAGGTTTGGACAGGCAGTTATGTGAGTTCTTGAGCAGGATCCTGACTGCAGAAAGCCTGGGGCTCAGCTGGTTGGTTAGCCAGGAAGCTGGCGGGAAGGGAAGCCTCTGCCCGACCCCGCCCCGACCAGAAGCTCCGCCCCATCGGGAGACCCGGCCTCCCGGCGCCCCCCACCACACCCCAACCTTTTCTCGGCTCTACCTTCCTGGCCGGCTCTAGGGGCCGCCCCGGGAGAAGGGAGCGGGGAGCATGGGCGTCGGGTCGGGGCTGGGAACTGCGGCAGGCGGCTCGCTGCTGCTGTGCACCGCGCTGCTGGCTGCGGGCTGCGCGCTGGGCCTGAGCCTGGGCCGCGGGCGTGGAGCAGCGGACCGCGCGGCTCTCGCCTGGCTCTGCTATGACGCCCTGGTGCACTGCGCTCTGGTAAGTGCTGTCGCCTCCGGCACCGCAAACGCGAGCGGACAGCGCCTCTCTAGGGACTCTTCCCTCCCTCGTCCCAGGGAGTGCCCGAAAAGGACGGGGACTAGTGGGCAGCCGCATCCCTGGGGCGGGAGGTCTGCGGAGCCGCGGGGAGGACCGGGAGCCGCTGTATACCTGGCCTTGGCCAGAGGCTGCGCCTCTCAAGTCTCTAAAAACAGAGCGCAGCTTCCTTAGTGGTTCCTTTTTTTTTTTTTTAAGCCAAATAAAAGCCTGAAAATAGTGATTTCTGGGCCCTGTTATATTAGTTTGAGTGTAAGCTATTAGAGTCCTTGGCTTACTTGACTTTGTAACTTATACTAAATGTTGTCCTGAAAATAATTTGAGTTTTCCAGTGCCCCAGAGGGAGCTGGAGAACTTAGGCGCACTGCAATATGTCAGACCCCCTCCTCTCAGCCCCCCCCCCCCCCCCGCCCTGCCCCGTGCCTTAATAGTAATCCCATTTATTGGGTGACGAATGTGTGCCATGTATAATACTGTGTATAAAATTTTTGTATCTTTATAACACCCCATAAACTAGTTATTATTGTCCCCATTTTACAGAGGAGAAATCAGGCCCTGCAAAGTTAGGTGACTTTGCAATGCCACAGAGCTGGCTTGATTCTGAGTTTGTTTAGTCTGGCTCCAAAGCTCTGACTCTATATTACACCAGGCTTTAGGAAGTGTGCCCCTAAAAACTGAACTCATTTTATAAATGGCCAGGAGGGTTGTAGTTAAGGGAATTCTATTAAAATACCTCTCCCCCATGCACACACTTTTTCTTCAAGTTATTTTAATTATGCCAAAATATCTTTTTTGCAAATTTGACTTTGCTTAAATATAGGCAAACCCGTGGCTAATGTGAAATCAATGTCTATAGCAGTGATTTTCAACCCATGTGCCACAAGAATTTTTATTTTTTTTTTATTTTTTTTATTTTTTATTTTTTTAAATATATTTTATTGATATTTCACAGAGAGGAAGGGAGAGGGATAGAGAGCTAGAAACATCGATGAGAGAGAAACATCGATCAGCTGCCTCCTGCACACCTCCCACTGAGGATGTGCCCGCAACCAAGGTACATGCCCTTGACCGGAATCGAACCCGGGACCTTTCAGTCCGCAGGCCGACGCTCTATCCACTGAGCCAAACCGGTTTCGGCACCACAAGAATTTTTAAAACATGCAATCTGTTTAGTCAAGGGCACTGACCTCTTGTCCCTTAGGTTATCAAATAAAAAAATGAGAACATCCAACACAACAATAGCCACCCGGTGTGAATGAATCAAAGTTATACCTATTTTTTATCATGTCAGCCAAAAATATGTATATTTTTGGTGTGCCACAGAATTTTAGTAATTATATTATATGTGCCATGAGATGAAAAAGATTGAAAATGGTTGGTTAGGGGCTTAATCACAAGGAACAACAACAGCCTGTAATTATTGGAATCGAGAGTCTAGGATTGAGAAAGAAATAGAAAGCAAAATTTTCAATAATCATCCTGGTCTGTATGTTAGTCAGTTGGATATGTGTACATATCAGGTGTTTCTGGAACGATGAAATTCCTTCTTTCCTAATAGTTAACATGTGGAGCTAAGAGACAGTGAATATTTTCCTCAACTCCTTTATTTATAGAATTGGTATTTAAGCTGTCATTGGACACAAATTCTTCCAAAGAACAGGGGCAGTAAAATAGGTTGCTAGGCCCACTGAGAGAAGAATTTATTATAACATAATAGAGGCTCGAGTGGGTGTCCCTCTGCCCGGCCTGCACCCTTTAGCAGCCCAGGAGTCCTGGGGATGTCTGACTGACAGCTTAGGCCCGCTAGTCAGACATCCTTAGCGCTGCAGCTGGGCACACTGACCACCAGGGGGCAGCAGCTCCTGTGTTTAGCGTCTGCCCCCTTGTGGTCAGTGCGTGTCATAGCAACCAGTCATTCCGCCGTTTGATGGATTGCATATTACCCTTTTGTTATATAGGATTTTAGACATACAAAACTGTATTAAAATACTAAAAGACATACCCATATGTCCAACTAGTTTAAAATTTAATATACTTTTCAAGCACAGACTGTTACAGGTAACACCACAAACATTTCCACTTGTGGCACCTTGAGGTATAGCCCAATGTGTGGAGTCATTACCCTGCTTTTCCTCCTCCCTGTTCCAGCCCTACCCAGCCATGCCTTGTGTCCTTACCTGTCCTAGCTACAAAATGTTCCACTTTATGATGCACCATGCCTTAGTTCTTTAATTCTAAAATGCACATTTTTAACATATTAAAACAATCAATGACATAACCACTGTGGCCCATTTATTGATATCATATATCTCTGAAATTGGGCTGTATCTTACAGTTGAGGAAACATAATTTAATCAGCTCATATTAATAGGCATTTTTAAAATAATTTTATTGATGTCAGAGAAAAAGGGAGAGGGAGAGAGATAGAAACATCAATGATGAGACTCATTGATTGGCTGCCTCCTGCACACCCCCCACTGGGGACCAAGCCCATAACCAAGGACATGTGCCCTTGACCGGAATTGAACAAGGGACCCTTCAGTCTGCAGGCCGACACTCTATCAACTGAACCAAACCAGCTAGGGCTTAATAGGAATATTTTTATTTAGCTACTTACACACAGTGCTTCAACCAGCATTTTATACACATATTCTAGAGATTGGTGAGAAGAGCACTTGAATTAAGTGGTTGAGGCCTGCAAAAAATCAGACCTGTATTATCTTTGGTTAGGAGTTTATTGCCAGAAGACTCAGAAATGTGGCCTGAGCTAAGACTGGAATATAAAGGTTGGTGGAAAACTGAAGCCACAATTCACTTGTTCACACTAGAACCTGGGCTGTCTCTCCTTGCCCCTGTAAATTTCACTTCTCAAATGGTAGGAGATGTTGGGATTATTGGCCCCCGTCAAATGCAGATCTCCCCTATCCACAGAGTTCCAAGCCAAGCATTCCCAGAGGTAGTTCAGCTCCCTGATAGCCAATCAGAATGTGGTTACCTCGGGCTACCGCACTGGTCTTCAGGGCAGTTGGTTAGGCCTAGGGTGAAAACAGGCCAATTTCCCACCAGTACACTGGTAGGAGCCATGACAATATACATAAAAAAAAAGAATGCTGTGGTTCACTATTCCTCAAAGGTTGCTGTGGGCATTTCGTGCACTGAAGCTTCATGGTTTTTTCCTCATCTGCAACCTAAGTACAGCATTCTAGGTGTGGCCACAACATAAAGGCGGATGTGTATTCATGTGTTTGGGCAAGACCTTGAAGTCCAAATTGACTAGAACACAGGGTATACCTAAGGAATAAATTCAGGGAACAGGTAAGGGACGTGGAATGATACGTGAGACTTTGAATTTTGTTCTGTAGTAGGAAGCTGTTGATGAGTTTCAGCCAAGGAAGTAGCATGGCCAAAGCAGATCTTTCAAAAGATAATTTGGTGGTAATGTGTTAAATCAGAAACTGTAAAGGGTCTGAGATTTCAAACATTTTACAGTTTAACAAGTTAGCCAGGTTAATTCTTCAAGTACCACTGGGCAATGCAGGGAGGGCCACATGGTAACTGCACAAACAGTGGGTGCATTACAGGGGAGGAACCCCAAAATTAGGCTCCCATCTTATGTAGCTGCTGGTGACCTGCTCATATGTCTCTCTGGAGAAAGACCTTTAGGCGGTTCTATTGGAGTTTTCTCCCCATATATATAGTTTGTTCCCCTCTTCTTTCTTATTCTCTTTCTTTTCTCTCTTACTATTTTTTTCCTTTTCCCAATTTCCTTTTTGCACTACTTTCTTTTTTTTTTCTCTTCTTCTTTCTCTCCTATCTTCTAATTTGCTTTTCTCTGGTGGTGACCTTTATTTTGGGTTATTAATATCGTTAATACATTTCTGTTCAATGCCTTGTGCATTGTACCTGGTTGTGTTGTATTTTGTGCCTTTAAATCAACGCAGGAGAGAGAGAACTACATAACCAGACACCCGGAGAAGAGAGATCATGGGGAGACAAAGAAACAGCCCGCATATGAAAGAAAAGCAGGCATCACCAGAAAAGGAAGTAAACAAATGGAGGAAAGCAACCTGTCAGAAAAAGAATTCAGAGAAATGGTCATAAGGTGGATGAAAAGAATGGAAGACAAATTCGACAATATGTGTAAGAACCAAGAGGAAATGAAGAAGAACCAAGAAGAAATGAAAAATTACATCGCTGCTTGTAAAGAACTCAATAGAAAGCATCAAGAGTATACTAGAAGAAGCAGAGGACCACATCAGTGAGCTAGAAGACAAGGTAAGAAAAAATACCCAAGTAGAACAGCTTCTAGAAAAAAAATTAAAAAGCAGGAGGAGAGCCTAAGGGAACTTTGGGACAACATGAAACAAAACAACATCCGCATAATAGGGGTTCCAGAAGGACAGGAAACTGAGCAAGGAATAGAAAAACTGTTTGAAGAAATAATGACAGAAAACTTCCCTGATATAGGGAAGAAAAAACCCACACAAATCCAAGAAGCTCAGAGTCCCAAGCAAAATGAGCCCCAAAAGACTGACGCCAAAGCACATTATAATTAAATTGGCAAACACCAATGTCAAGGTAAGAATCTTAAAAGCGGCCAGAGAGAGACAGAAAGTTACATACAAAGGAACCCCCATCAGACTAGCAACTGATTTCTCAACAGAAACTCATCAGGCCAGAAGGGAATGGAATGAAATATACAAAGTCATGCAAAGGAAGGGTCTGAATCCAAGAATACTGTACCCAGCAAGGCTATCAATCAAAATTGAAGGTGAAATCAGGAGCTTCACAGACAAAAAAAGGATAAGGGACTTTATTACCACCAAACCAGCAATGCAAGAAATGCTAAAGGGTTTGTTGTAGAAAAAAAAAAAAAAAAAAGGAAGCAAAGAAGGAACACAGGGGTAAAGAATAAAAATGGCGACAAATAAGTACCTATCAATAATAACTTTAAATGTAAGTGGATTAAATGCCCCAATCAAAAGACATAGGGTAACGGATTGGATAAGAAAACACGACCCATATATCTGCTGTCTACAAGAAACCCACCTCAGAAAAAAAGACGCACACAGACTGAGGGTGAAGGGATGGAAAAAGGTTTTTCAGGCGAATGGAAATGAAAAGAAAGCTGGAGTAGCAATACTTATATCTGACAAATTAGATCTCAAAGTGAAGGACATAACAAGAGATAAGGAAGGCCACTTCATAATACTAAAGGGAGCAATCCAACAAGAAGAAAAAACTCTGGTAAACATATACGCACCCAATAGAGGAGCAACCAAATACATAAAAAAACTCCTGGAAGATATCAAGGGAGAGATTGACAGCAATACAATCATAGTGGGAGACTTTAATACCTCACCATCACCATTGGACAAATCCTCTAAACTAAAAATCAGCAAAGAAATATCAATCCTAAATGACTCACTAGACCAGATGGAATTAATTGACATCTTCAGAACATTTCACCCCAGAGCCACAGAATATGCATTCTTCTCAAGTGCACATGGGTCATTTTCAAAGATAGATCATATGTTGGGTCATAGGCAAAGTCTCTTCAAATTCAAGAAGATAGAAATCATATCAAGCATCTTCTCAGATCACAGTGGCATAAAACTGGAAATCAACTACAATAAAAAACAATCCAAACCAAACACATGGAGACTAAACAGCATGCTATTAAACAATGACTGGGTTACCAGAGAGATCAAGGAAGAAATAAAAAACATCATGGCAACAAATGACAAAACACAACAATCCAAAATCTGTGGGACACAGCAAAAGCAGTCTTGAGAGGGAAGTTCATAGCTCTACAAGCATGCTGCAAAAACCAAGAAACAATGGTAATAAATTACCTAACCCTACAACTCAAAGAGTTAGAATGAAAGCAACAAGAAAAGCCCAGTGTAAGCAGAAGGAAGGAAATAATAAAGATAAGAGTGGGAGATAAACGACATTGAGACAAAAAAAAAAAAAAAACAATACAAAAGATCAACAAAACCAAGAGCTGGTTCTTTGAAAGGATAAACAAGATTGATGAACCTCTAGCCAGGCTCACCAAGAAGCAACGAGAGAGGACCCAAATAAACCAAATCAGAAATGAATGAGGTGAAATAACAACAGACCCCACCGAAATACAAAGGACTGTTAAAAAATACTATGAACAACTCTATTCCAACAAACTGGACAACCTGGAGGAAATGGACATAATCATAGAAAAATATAACCTTCCAAAACTCAATCAGGAAAAATGTAAACATCTCAATAAGCCAATAACTATGGAAGAAATTGAAGCAGTCATCAAAAAGCTTCTAGCAAACAAAAGCCCAGGGCCAGACGGCTTCACAGGGGTTTCACCAAACATTCAAGGAAGAACTAAAACCTATCCTCCTCAGACTATTCCAGAAAATTCAAGAGGAAGGAATACTTCCAAGCTCCTTCTATGAAGCCAGCATCACCCTAATACCAAAACCAGATAAAGACAACACAATGAAAGAGAATTACAGGCCAATATCCCTCATGAACATAGATCCTCAACAAAATTCTAGCAAATCGGATCCAGCAGTACATCAGAAAGATCATACACCATGACCAAGTAGGATATACCCCAGGAATGTAAGGATGGTACAATATCCACAAATCAATAAACATGATACATCACATAAACAAATTGAGAGATAAAAATCACATAGTCATATCAATTGATGCAGAAAAAGCATTGGACAAAATCCAACACCCTTTCTTGATAAAAACTCTCAACAAGGTGGGAATAGAAGGATCATACCTCAACATAATAAAAGCCATACATGATAAACCCACAGCTAACATCATACTCAATGGGCAAAAACTAAAACCATTTCCCCTAAGAACAGGAACAAGACAGGGATGCCCACTCTCACCACTCCTGTTTCACATAGTACTGGAAGTATTAGCCATTGCAATTAGACAAGAAGAAGAAATAAAAGGCATCCAAATTGGAAAAGAAGAAGTAAAGCTGTCCTTATTTGCAGATGACATGATATTGTACATAAAAAAACCGAAAGACTCCGTCAAAAAACAATTAGACTTAATAAATGAATTCGGAAATGTAGCAGAATACAAAATTAACACCAAGAAATCTATGGCATTTCTATACAACAATAGTGAACTTACAGAAAAAGAGACTTAAAAAAGCAATCCCATTTGCCATCACACCAAAAAAATTAAGATACCTAGGAATAAACTTAACTAAGGAGGTAAAAGACGTATACACGGAAAACTACAGGACACTGAAAAAAGAGATAGAGGAAGACATAAACAGATGGAAGAACATACCATGTTCATGGATTGGTAGAATCAACATCATTAAAATGTCCATACTACCCAAAGCAATCTATAGATTCAATGCACTCCCCATTAAAATACCAATGGCATATTTCACAGACCTAGAAAGAACTCTCAAAAATTCATCTGGAATAAAAAAAAAAAAGACCCCAAATAGCCATAGCAATCCTGAGAAAGAAGAACAATGTAGGTGGGATCTCAATACCCGATTTCAAGCTGTATTACAAAGCCACTGTTCTCAAAACAGCCTGGTACTGGCATAAGAACAGACATATAGACCAATGGAATAGAATAGAGAATCCAGATATTGACCCAAACCACTAATGCTTGATTAATATTTGACAAAGGAGGCATGAACATACAATGGAGTCAAGACAGTCTCTTCAATAAATGATGTTGGGAAAATTGGACAGATACATGCAAAAAAATAAAACTAGACCACCAACTTACACCATACACAAAAATAAACTAAAAATGGATACAGGACTTAAACATAAGACGGGAAACCATAAAAATACTAGAGGAATCCACAGGCAGAGAAATCTCAGACACATGCCAAAGGAATTTCTTCACTGATACTGCTCCTAGAGCAATGGAAACTAAAGAGAAAATAAACATATGGGACTACATCAAAATAAATAGCTTTTGCACAGCAAAAGAAACCATCAACAAAACAACAAGAAAGCCCACTGTTTGGGAGAACGTATTTGCAAATGTTATCACTGATAAAGGTTTAATCTCCAAAATCTACAGGGAACTTATACAACTTAATAAATGGAAGATAAATGATCCAATAAAAAAATGGGCAACAGACCTAAATAGAATGTTTTCAAAAAAAGACACAAGGAAGGCCAAGAGACACATGAAAACATGCTCAAAGTCACTAATTATCTGAGAGATGCAAATCAAAACAACAATCCGGTACCATCTCACACCTGTCAGCATGGCAATCATCAACAAATCAACAAATGACAAGTGCTGGCAAGGATGCGGAGAAAAAGGAACCCTCGTGCACTGCTGGTGGGAATGCAGACGGTGCAGCCACTGTGGAGAATAGTATGGACTTTCCTGAAAAAAACTAAAAATGGAACTTCCATTTGACCCAGTAATCCCACTTCTAGGAATATATCCCAAGAAACTAGAAACACCAATCAGAAAGGATATATGCACCCCTATGTTCATAGCAGCACAATTCACCATAGCTAAGATTTGGAAACAGCCTAAATGCCCATCAGCAGATGAGTGGATTAGAAAACCATGGTACATCTACACAATGGAAAGCTACGCTGCTATAAAAAAGAAGGAATTCTTACCATTTGCAGCAGCATGGATGGACCTGGAGAGCATTATGTTAAGTGAAATAAGCCAGGCAATGAAAGAAAAATACCACATGATCTCACTCATTTATGGATAATAAAGAACATTATAACCTTATAAATAAAAAGATGGATATAGAGGCAGTAAAGCACCCAACAGACTGTCAAATTACAGCGGGAAGGTTGGGGAGTGTTTGGGAGGGAGGGAAATAGATCAACCAAAGGACTTGTATGCATGCATATAAGCACACCAATGGACACAAGACTGGGGGTGAAGATGAGGGCATGGGACGGGGGTAGGGGAGGCTGGGGTAAGGTCAATCGGGGAAAAAAGGAGATGTATGTAATACTTTAAATAAAACACTGCTGCTATACTAAAATAAATAGTTCTTCTGTTAAAAAAAAAAAAAAAAAAAAAAAGCACTCCAGCAGTTATGGCTGCCTTGCATGATAACGTCTGGAAAAAGCTAAAAATCCTTTATTTTCCACTTTCTCTTTAGGGAAAGGAATTACAGTTATAGCCAGTGAGAAGTAAGTGGAAGTGGTCTCTGGGAAACTTTGTCCCTGGCTGTGAAAAGAGACACCTGTGGCTAGTGCGCCTTGTTCTCCTTCCTTACTGCCTCAGGTGTGGTTACAAAGGAGCCATGTTGCAACCCTGAGGGAAAGACCAGGCTGTTGGCTCCTGAGCTCACTGAGCAGTTGAGCAAATGCTGCTGCTTCTAGATTCCTTGTTTATATGAGAAAATAAACATTTGTTTGTTTAAAATAAATAAATAAATAATAAAAAGAAGGGGAACAAAGGTTAAAAATATGAATAGTAAAATGGGAATAAATACATATCTGTCAATAATTGAATGTAAAAAAAATAAGCAGAACAGAAACAGACTCATAAATACAGAAAACATTTTGATGGTTGCCAGATAGGAGGGGGCTTGCAGGGGATGGGTGAAAAAGGTGAAAGTGTTAAGAAGTACAAATTGATTATTACAGAATAGTCATGGGGTGTAAACTACAGTATAGGAAATACAATCAATATTCTAATAACTGTATGGTGTCAGGTGTGAGATTTATTGGGATGATCACTTAGTAAGTCATGTAATGTCTAATCACTGAAGTGTAGACCTGAAACTAATAATACTAGAGGCATGTTGCATGAAGATTCGTGCAATAGGCCTTCCTTCCCCTGGCTGCCGGAACTGGTTTTCCTCCGGCACCCGAGACCCAGGCCTTCACTCTGGCTACCGCCTTCCATCTTCGTTCTGGCCAGAGCCTTCAGTCTTCACTCCTGCTGGAGCGCTGCTAGTGTAGCTCCCTCCGCCCCCCACCCTCCCCCTCATAGCAGGCATCCCGCCCCCTGCCTGCATATGCAAATTAACCCTCCATATTTGTTGGGTTAATTTGCATACTCACTCCTGATTGGCTGGTGGGTGTTGCAGAGGTATGTTAAATTTGCATATTTCTCTTTTATTAGTGTAGATATGTTAACTATCATACTATCTAATAAAGAGGGAATATGCTAATTGACCCTCACACCATCACAAAGATGGCGGCGCCCACAGCCAATAAGGAGGGAATATGCTAATTGACTGCCTCACCCTCAAAGATGGTGGCGCCCACAGCCAATAAGGAGGGAATATGCTAATTGACTGCCCCACCCTCAAAGATGGTGGCACCCACAGCCAATAAGGAGGGAATATGCTAATTGACTGCCCCGCCCTCAAAGATGGTGGTGCTCACAGCCACAAGATGGCGGTGCTCAGTCCCCAGGGTGGAAGGTGCGCGGCAAGGTGGAGCCAGATCTCAGGGTGCCCTTGGACTTTTGCCCACCTGTCCCCAGGCCCAGTGCTGGTAAAAGCCAGCCTTAGTGCACAGCTTGGTCCTTCCTGCACACACCCAGGCCCAGTAGAGACAGTCACAAACTGTGGGTCACTTTGTAGGTCCAAACAGGTTGCCCAGGGTCAGTCACAGGCAGCGATTGACATTGGCATGCACCAGAGTCCTTTCCAAGACTGGAGAGCCAACACACCTAGTGGCCAGCTTCAGACAACATCAGAGTAGGATCCAATAGCTTTACAAGTGGCATATCCAAAGGGAGATCTTAGCAAGCACCAGACCCTGCTGAGGTGAATTCCACTCTGTGTGGTTAGCACCTTCACAGCAGCTCATACACTGGTTGGGGTTGCTTCTCACAGCTAGCCAACCCTCATGTGAGAGTTGACCCCACACATGAGCAGGCTAATAGCAATCAAGACTCAATTGCAGCCCTAGCTGGTTTGGCTCAGTGGAAAGAGCATCATCCTGCGGACTGAAGGGTCCTGGGTTCAATTCCGGTCAAAGGCACATGCCCAAATTGTGGGCTCAATCCCTAGTAGGGGGCATGCAGGAGGCAGCCGATCAATGATTCTCTCTCATCATTAATGTTTCTATCTCTCTCTCCCTTCCTCTCTAAAATTAATGAATATATAAAAATATATAAATAAATATATATATAATATATATAAATATATGGCTGATATGCAAAGTTTTTCCTCAGAGGTCGACTGGGAGACCAGGAGTTTGATCACTCACTATGACATGCACTGACCACCAGGGGGTGGTGTGGAACATGGCGGGTGACCAGTGGTGGTGGCAGGGCGCTGAGGGAGCAGGGGAAGGAGGAGGCGGGGAGGCAGGGGAACTGTGCAGTGGTGGCACGTGGGCGGCAAGGGAAGAAGGAGGCGGGGAGGCAGGGAACCTGATCGGCCATGATCGCCAGCCAGGCCTAGGGACCTACCCGTGCACGAATTTCATGCCTCTAGCATATCTATAAAATACTCAATTACAACAGAAGGACCCACATAACCCATGTAAGGATCCTGGAACACCCAGCACAGGTAATCAAAGAGACTACATCATGGGATCCCACAGGAAACCAGCTACATAAGACTGGGAGTCATAGCAGATCTACCAATACATAGAAACAAACACAAAAAGGCAACCAAAATGGGGAGACAAAGAAACATGCCCCAAATGAAAACACAGGAAAAATCTCCACGAAAAGAGCTAAGTGAAAGCATAAAAAAGAATGAGAAATGAAGAATATAATATCTGATATGAAGAACACATTATAAGGAGTAAACAGTATGTTGGATGAAGCACAGGATTAAATCAGCAATTTGGAAGACAAGGTAGCAGAACACACCAAATCAGAGTAGCAAAAAGAAAAAGGAATTTTTTTAAAATGAGGATAGTTTAAGGGTCCTTTGGGACAATGTGAAACAAACCAACACCTACATCCCAGGGGTACCAGAAGGAAGAGAGAGAAAGCAAGGGATTGAGAACCTACTTGAAGAAATAATGACGGAAAACTTCCCTTACCTGGTGAAGGAAAATGATACACAAGCACAGAGAGTCCTAAACAAGATAAACCCAAAGAGGTCCACACCAAAAACACATCATAATTAAAATGTCAAAGGTTAAAGACAGAGAATCTTAAAAGTAGCAAGAGAAAGATAGTTACCTACAAGGGAGCTCCCATAAGACTGTCAGCTGATCTCAACAGAAACATTTCAGGCCTGAAGGAATTAGCATGAAATATTCAAAGTGATCAAAAGTAAAAACCTGCAACCAAGACAATTTACCCAGCAAGGCAATCATTTAAATTTGAAGGGGAAATAAAGAGCTTCCCAGACAAAAAAAAATAGGTAAGGAGTTTATTACTACCAAACCAGTATTACAAGAAATGTGAAAGGACCTGCTTTATGAAGAAGAGAAAAAAACACAGAGGAACATAGTTAAAATAATAAAATGGCAATAAATATGTACCTATCAAACATCAATCTAAATGTAAATGGTTTAAATGCTCCGATCAAAAGACATGGGTTAACTGAAAGGATAAGAAAACAAAACCCATATATATGCGGTCTACAAGAGACCAACCTCAGCCATAGCTGGTTTCGCTCAGTGGATAGTGTCAGCCTGCGAACTGAAGGGTCCCAGGTTCGATTCTGGTCAAGGGCACATGCCCAGGTTTCAGGCTCAATTCCCAGTAGGGGGGCGTGCAGGCGGCAGCCAATCAATGATTCTCTCTTATCATTGATGTTTCTCTCTCTCTCTCCCTAATTGACTGCCTGAAATCAATAAAAATATATATTTTTTTAAAAAGAGACCCACCTCAGGAGAGAAGATACAGACTAAAACTAAAGGGATGGAAAAAATATATTTCATGCAAATGAAAATGAAAAATAAGCTTAGTAGCAATAATAATATCTGACAAAATATACTTTAAAATAAGGCTATAGTAAGAGACAAAGAAGTATACTACATAATGATAAAGGGAGCAATACAATAAGAGGATATAACCCTGTAAACATTTATGCACCTAACATAGGAGCATTTAAGTATATATATATTAATGGACATAGAGAGATCAACAGTAATACAGTCATAGTAGGAGACTTTAACACCACTTAAACAACAATGGATAGATCTTCCAGACAGAAAATCAACAATGAAACAGTGGCCTTTAATGACACACTAGAACAGATGAATTTAATTGATATCTTCAGAGCATTTCACCCCAAAGCAGCAGAATATACATTCTTTTCAAGTGCACATTTTCTAGGATAGACCACATGTTAGGACACAACACAAGTCTCAATAAATTTAAGAAGATTGAAATCATATCAAGCATCTTCTCTGACCATAATGGTATGAAACTAGAAATCAATCAAGAAAAAACTGAAAGCACATAAAGGCATGGAGGCTAAATAACATGTTACTAAATAATGAATGGGTAACAATGCAACCAAGGAAGAAATCAAAAGATATTTTGAAACAAATGAAAATAAGAGGACAACTCAAAATGTATGGAACGCAGCAAAAGCAGTTCTATAAGGGAAATTCATAGATTACAGACTTGCTTCAAGAAGCAAGAAAAATCTCAAATAAACAATATAATATTATACTTAAAGGAATTAGAAAAAGAACAACAAGCATAGCCCAAAGTGAGTAGAAGAAAGGAAATGATAAAGATCAGAGCAGAAATGAACTAAATCGAGTCTAAAAACAATACAAAAGACCAATGAAGCCAAGAGCTGGTTCTTTGAAAAGATAACCAAGATTGAAAACCTTTAACCAGAATCATCAAGAAAAACAGAGAGAGTACCCAAATAAATAAAATCAGAAATGAAAGAGGAGAAGTAATCACTGACTCCCCAGAAATACAAGGGATTACTAGTATAAGAAAATACTACAAACAACTATATGCCAACAAATTGGACAATCTGGATGAAATGGATAAATTCCTAGAAACATATAATCTTCCAAAACTGAATCAAGAAGAACCAGATAATCTGAATACACAGCTTACAACTAATGAAATTAAAGGATGCAAGTTTGGTACAATATCCAAAAATCAATAAATGTGATACACCACATAAACAAAATGAAGGATAAAAATCGCATGATCATGGATCCAAGATGGCGGCCGACGGGACAGCAGGCTGCAAGATAGTGTGTGAGTGAGAGAGCGAAAGGAGAGTGTGTGGATGTGCGAGGAGTGTCTGTATTTGTGAGTGAGGGACAGTTATATTCCGCAGGACTGTTGGGGACTGGCAGACCAGGCTCCCCTGGCTGGGCAGCCTCTATTACTGCTGAAATTTCTCCAAGAGCAGCCAGTTCTGCCGCACAGACCATGCCATCTTGAAGGGGAGAGCAGCTGTGATCAGAAGCCCAGCCTTACCTTCAACCGGGGAGACCTCGGATACTTCCCGGGACCCTACAACCACATCGCCCAGGGACCAGCTGCCTCAGCTGCAAACCCAAAAACACTGAGACTCCAGCCTCCCCAGCCACGGGTGCCTAAAAAGTTTGTCAATGGGGAGACAAGGTGGTGGCCGAATATGCGGATGGGTCCTGCGCCTTCTCACAGAGCAGATACAAGGAACAGCTGTATTGAATAACACCCACCCAGAATTGATTAACAGCTGGTGAGGCAATCCATGGACAGAAAGGTCAGAGATCTCCTCGAGAGAGGAGAGAGAGAACTACATAACCAGACACCCTGAGAGGCGTGAACATGGGGAGACAAAGAAACAGCCCCAAACGA
This sequence comes from Plecotus auritus, assembly GCF_963455305.1. Lineage (NCBI taxonomy): Eukaryota > Metazoa > Chordata > Mammalia > Chiroptera > Vespertilionidae > Plecotus > Plecotus auritus. The sequence goes on along the minus strand of NC_137772.1, from coordinate 93,743,412 downwards.
AAGAAAAGGAAGAATCGCCGGAAAAGGAAGTAAATGAAATGGAGGCAAGCAATTTGTCAGAGATAGGATTCAGAGCAGTGATCATAAGGACACTGAAAAGGATGGAAGACAAATTCAACAACATTTGTAAGAATCAAGAGGAAATGAAGAACCAAGAAGAAATGAAGAATGACATCACTGCAATAAAAAACACAATAGAAAGCATCAACAGTAGACTAGAAGAAGCGGAGGACCGCATCAGTGAGCTACAAGACAAGGTAGGAAAAAATACCCAAGCAGAGCAGCAACTGGAAAAAAAAAAAAACTTAAAAAACAGGAGGAGAGCCTAAGGGAACTTTGGGACAACATGAAACGAAACAACATCCGCATAATAGGAGTGCCAGAAGGAGAGGAAACTGAGCAAGGATTAGAAAACCTGTTTGAAGAAATAATGACAGAAAACTTCCCTGATATTGGGAAGAAAAAACTCACACGAGTCCAAGAAGCTCAGAGAGTCCCAAACAAGATGAACCCAAAAAGACCCATACCAAGACACATTATAATTAAATTGGCAAACAACAATGACAAAGTAAGAATCTTAAAGGCTGCCAGAGAGAGACAGAAAGTTACCTACAAGGGATCTCCCATCAGATTACCAACTGATTTCTCAGCAGAAAGATATATATCACATGATCTCACTCATTTGTGGAACATAATGAACAACATAAACTAATGAACAAAAACAGATCCAGAGACAGAGAAGCATCATTCAGATGCTCAAACCTCAGAAGGAAGGTAGGGGAGGAAAAGGGTAAGGGGGAGAGATCAACCAAAGGACTTGTATGCATGCATATAAGCATAACCAATGGACACAGACACCAGGGGGATGAGGGCATGAGCTGGGGGGGGGGAGTGCAATAAGGGGATAAAGACACATATGTAATACCTTAATAAAGAAAGAAAATAAATTAAATAAATAAATACGGAAAAAGTTTTAAAAATCATGGCTCAAATATGAAGCATACTAAAAATATAGCATGATTTTGAGAAAGTGTAAGAAAGAATATTCCATTTGCCACATTCTCCTTAAGTGACACAGCAGTCAAATGCTGGCTCTGTAGAAAAACAAATTTGTGTCCTGTGCAGCGAATGATACTTACATAATCAGCGTATTGTAAATGCTGTCAATTGGCTTTACAGCTTTTAAAATTCACTTATAGATAAAATAGAAAAGACAAATATATTGACAGAACAAAAATGGAAATATCAATCTTTACAATGTACAAGGAAAGTGGACAAAAGTTGAGTGTTGGAAATGGTGAGGAGAGGGGAAAAGCTTCATAGGCGCTATCATGTTTGTCTTATGTAGTAAGAAGCCCAAATACTGTACAACACTGATGGATGAGTAAGCTGAAGTTTTAACGTTATTACTTTAGTTACAAATATGAGTAACGAACAGAAGAACTAAAGAGAATAATATAGCTACCAAAGGGGTTCAGTGTGCCGCGCCAGCACAGCCAAGGGTTCGGCGAGCCTGAGGGAGGGCGGTGAAGGATGAAGAATAAGACAGAACAAGAGAATAAGCTGGGTGTAGGTCAGCTGTGGGCAAACTACAGCCCGCGGGCCGGATACGGCCCGTTCGGCTGTTCTATCCAGCCCACGGAGCCGAAAGAGCGGAGGGTTCTCTTGCTCTCCCCTCCACTCCTTTACTTTGAATTTATATTAGTTCACACAAACACTCCATCCATGCTTTTGTTCCAGCCCTCCGGTCCAGTTTAAGAACCCACTGTGGCCCTCGAGTAAAAAGTTTGCCCACCCCTGGAGGTGGATCTTCTGTGCCTGGCTGAGGCCACAGAACAGATCCAGACTGCAAAGCTGATGCTTTATTTATAGTCAGGGACAAACAAGGTAATCTACAATGTTCTTGTAAGTTTCACTTGTTTTGGCAGCACTTGCTGCCCCTCCTACAGCCCAAAAGATCTAGGGAGCAGTCACAAGATCAAGCTTTATGCTTAGAGTACTGTTCCCTCCAAGCTGGGACTTGTTTGTGACTTTGCCAGCAGGTCAGTCCAAGGCTTAACCCTGTAACCGCTCCCTACAGTTCAGAACATGCCACCCAAAAATATGCCCCTTTGGCATATTTTTTATTTTGAGCTGAAGGGCTTTATGACCTCCCCCTTTGCACCTCAAATCAGGTCATAACATTTCCCATGACAAAGGTGCCCTCCATGTACGAGGAAGGGAAGAACATTATTATCACCAGAGACTCGGGATCAATGCCAAAATGGATCTATACAAACAAATCTACCCAAATAACCCTTATCTTTTATTACTTTCCCTCATATATTTCTTAGTTACTTTCCTACAATTTACTGTTTCTAGCCTAAGCCCCTTGTCTTCTCACATCCCTGTAATTTATTGTTCTTTTTGTAAAAAGTTATATTAGCTTTGGGGCCTAACAACTTCTTCAGATTTTCATTTTCCTTTTGATGCTCCCTTATACAAGTAAAAATATTAAGTAAAATTTGTATGCTGTTGTCCTGTTATTCTGTCTTATGTGGGATGATTCTTAGGTCAGCTCCAGAACCTAAGAAGATGGAAGTTTTTCCTCCCCTATACTATCAAAAACTGGAAGGCATGGGGAAGGGAAGGGAAGGGAATCAGTATAAATTAAGTCATAATTTTCCAGGATGTGCAGTTAGTAGATAATATCTAAAGAAATACCAGTATAGCCCTGGCCAGTATTGCTAAGTGGTTAGAGCAGTGGTTCTCAACCTTTCTAATGCCGCGACCCTTTAATACAGTTCCTCATGTTGTGGTGACCCCCAACCATAAAATTATTTTCGTTGCTACTTCATAACTGTAATTTTGCTACTGTTAATGAATCATAATGTAAATATCTGTGTTTTCTGATGGTCTTAGGTGACCCTGCTAGCGGTTCTCAACCTGTGGGTCGCAACCCACAGGTTGAGAACCGCTGCTGTAGAGCCTAAGACCATCGGAAAACACAGATATTTACATTACGATTCATTAACAGTAGCAAAATTACAGTTATGAAGTAGCAACGAAAATAATTTTATGGTTGGGGGTCACCACAACATGAGGAACTGTATTAAAGGGTCGCGGCATTAGAAAGGTTGAGAACCACTGGGTTAGAGTGTCAGCCTGTGCACAGAAGGGCCAGGAGTTCGATTCCCAGGCAAGAGCAGGTACCTGGGTTGCAGGTTGGATCCCTGACCCGGTTAGGGCACATGCAGGAAGCATCTCTCTTACAGATGGGTGCTAGACTTATTGGGGTGATCCCCCAGCCCGTAATCCTCAGATGAGGAATAACCAAAAGACAAAACAAAAAATCATTGGAAAAATCCTCCAGTGAGGATTAACCAAAAAAAAAAAGAAAGAAATAGTGTAAGTTATGGAGATAATCCCCAGAACTACAGACAGAAGTGGTTATAAGTGCTAACCTCTGGGAAGTGGTACTAGAAATGAGCAAGGATTAGTCAGAGACACAATTTTAATGTCATACTAGGGGCCCAGTGCGTGAATTCGTGCACCTTGAAAGGAACTGGGCCGCAAGGCTGTGGTGGGCACAGGGGTGGGTCTTGGCCCATCCACCGTGCCCCTGTCAGGCCCCTCCCGCCACAGTCCCTGGTCCCCTGTCTGCCAGCAGCCCTGCTCCCGCCGCTGCTCCCATGCACTGATGGCACTGGCCCCACTCACCTCTGCTGACGGCACCAAGCATTTGGGGCCGTCGCCAGCAGCGGATGCGAGTGGGGCTGGTACTGTCAGCAGGTGCAAGCACAGCTGCTGCCCTGATCGCCCCTCAGGAGCAAGGGGAGGTGGAGAAGCCCTCAGGGGCGATCGGGGCTGGCAGCCGCCACTTGCACCCACTGATGGTGCCAAGTGATTGGGACCACCGCTGGGCGCCGGCTGCGAGTGCAAGTGGGGCTGTCACTGACAGCAGGTGCAAGAGGTGGCTGCCAGCCCCAATCGCCCCTCAGGAGCAGGGGAAGGTGGAAAAGCCCTGAGGGGCGATTGGGACCAGCAGCCAAACACTCGCACCCACTGACGGTGCCAAGCAATAGGGACCAGCACCAGATGCTGGTAGTGGGTGCGAGCGCCAGGCAGGACTGCGTTGCGCGGGAGCAAAGAATTTTAAGGAACCACTAAGAGGCTCGCCCCAATGACAGCGACCGGCGCCCCGCCTTGGTCTGGTGCCCCCGCTCACCTGCTCCACCATCCTGCTGTGGCCAATGCCCACCATGATCTGTGCTCTGCCACCTACTGCTGATGCCTGCCATGTTCCACGTGCACCCTCTGGTGGTCAGCGCATGTCATAGCAACTGGTTGTTCAGTTGTTCTGCCATTCGGTCTATTTGCATATTAGGGTTTTATATATATAGATAAGTGATTGCTTTGGTAAAAAGAAATGAGAAAAAAGGTAGTAGTATTGACCAGCAACAGAATTTGTTCCAAGAAGCAACATGACAATCAAATATCCCAGTGAATTCTAGTTAATTGGTTTTTGAAACTTTAGTGCGAAGAAATACATCAGCGATGGGGAAATGCTAAGTGTAATTGCAAATATTTCATTACCTAAAATTTAAAATGTAGCCTGTAAGCATTTAAAATTTTCCTAAGTCTGCCCTTAGGCAGGAAAAATAACTAATTTAACTATGATATAGATATTTGAATGCCACTTTTGTTAAGAGAGATCTTGGACTTTTTTGTGAAGTGAGACAAAATGAACTGCTGGGAGGTACTTCTCAAAAGTATGAATTTGTTAGACTAATCCAGAATTTAGCCTATTTAATATAACTTTTAAGCTCTTTCCTTGTGGAAAATTTTCAACTTTTTTTCCCCCATAAGAATACACCTCTTATTTTATAATGCCAATCATTGAAATGTGCTGCGCCAGCACAGCCAAGGGTTCAGTGAGCCTGAGGGAGGGCCGGCGAAGGATGAAGAAAAGACAGACAAAGAGAATAAGCTGGGTCTAGGGGGATCTTCTGTGCGTGACTGAGACCACAGAACAGATCCAGACAGCAAGCTGATGCTTTATTTTATAGTCAGAGGTAAACAAGGTAATTTACAATGTTGTTATGAGTTTCACTTGTTTTGGCAGCACTTGCTGCACCTCCCACAGCCCATTAGCTACCCAGGAAAGATCTAGGGAGCAGTCACAAGATCAAGCTTAATTATGCTAAGAGGGCTGTGCCCTCTAAGCTGGGACTTGTTTGCGGCTTTGCCAGCAGGTCAGTCCGAGGCTTAACCCTATAACCGCGCCCTACATCGAAAAATAGCATTTATTATATAAACATTAGCTTTGGATTTAACCATTTCCAAGGTCAGGGACCGCACTCCAGGATAACACCCCATAGGGTTCTGTAAGTGTGGTGCTCTGAAGGTACCACCTGGGGTGGGATGGGGGAAGGGATGCTCCCATGCAGTGCCCTGTACGTGTGGTGCCATTCTGGGGTTGTGATGCTAAATTAGAGCATTTCTTCATTTTCTTCTCTCTAGGAGGGCTCTTTTGTCTACTTGTCTTTCATGGGAAACATTGCTGATTCTGATGGCTTCATTGCTTCCTTGTGTAAGTAATTTTAAATGTTTACCTTTGAAATGTTTGAGATTTATTCCAAGTGTGACTGTATTAGTACCTGTATCCCATCTTGTATGATTCCATTTATATAAAATGTCCAGAGTAGGTGAATATATGGAGACAGATTATAAACTAGTGGCTGCCTAGGAGAGGGTGGGGAATGGATGTTGGAGAGAAATGGAGAGTGACTGATAAAAGGTACACGTTTCTTTTGGTGGGTAATGAAATACTCTAAAATTAGATTGTGGTGATCCAAATCTGTGAATTTACTAAAATTCATTTAATTATACACTTTTTTATTTTAAAATATATTTTATTGATTTCAGAGAGGAAGGAGGGGAGAGAGAAAGAGAGAGAGAGAGAGAGAGAGAAACATCAATGATGAGAATCATTGATTAGCTGTCTCTTGCACAATTGGGATCAAGCCCGCAACCCGGATATATGCCCTGACCAGGAATCAAACTGTGACCTCCTGATTCATAGGTCGATGCTCAACCACTGAGCCACCATGCTGGGTGAATTGCACACTTTAAGTAGGTAAATTGTATTGCACATGAATTATATCTTAATAAATGTATATTTTAAATGTTTATAGTGAGTGCAAGTTGAAGAGTTTGCAGTATTTAAACTGGATGTTTTTTACATTTTTAATATCAACTTTCCCCATATATGTCTTAAAGATAATTTCCAAAAATCTTCTTGTTCTACAGAGATATTAACTAGTTTTCTTATATTCCTCATGCTCACTATAAGTCAGCATTCAATCAGGTAGTATTGACTAACTCCCATGTACTATGTCAACACTGATAAATAAATGAGCTGTGTAACAACAGGGTCCTTTGCCACTGTCATACAGCTGCCTTGCTCAGGATAACTTCTTTCAGATTTTGTGCCTGAAATACCTCATAGTTTATCTCATTTCTTCTGATTCTGAAATCATATCCCCCAGCCAGGATCTGTATTGTGACTCCTACTAATCACTAGTGTTTGGAAACTCTGCTAGATAATGGAGCCACAGGTAGTGCTTCTTAAAGCAAAACATTGATTTCAGAGAGGAAGGAAGAGGGAGAGAGAGAGAAACATCAGTGATGAGAATCATTGATTGGCTGCCTCTTGCATGATCATCTTTGATGCCTCTCAGGTCCCAGCCAGTAGTAGTAGCTCAAGGAGCCTGAGTCCAGCTCCTTCAGGTCCAGTGCTGCACCTTTTTGGTGAGTGAGCTGGAATAAACTGCGCTTGAGAATTGCTGGGAAGCCCAGGGGCTGGAGGACCTCAGTCTGTCATTGTCCTCCCATCCTGGCTGCTCTTGCTGGCATCAGAGAAAAGGAACAGCCCAGATTTGCCTCAATCCCATGAAATGTAAAGTCTAACTCAGCCTTTATCAGTCATCTTCAATTTACATTTTCACCTTTAAAAAGTGAAAAATCATCTCATGGGGGTGCCCTTTATTCTAGAGAATGTGAAAATCCAATAGATATTATATAGTGCATCTTGGGCTTTAAAGAGTACTAATTGCCTGAGACTTTTAAAATACAGATTCTGATTCAGACGGTTGGGGTAAGGCCTCCCATTGTTGATCTGTGGACTCTTTTGACTCAACAGAATGTAGAACTGGGCTGTTAACATTATGTATGTGCTATAAAAAAATCTTGTTCATGACACTTGTTAAAGATGTTAATAAAGACTTTATTCAAGAGGGACCATCTGTCTGTTCCATTTCCATGCCCCTGATTCTATTCCATTCCCCAATTTATTCTGTTCATCAGATTTTTTATTCATTTGATTTTTAGGTTCAATTGTTGATAGATATGTATTTGTTGTCACTGTTGTTCATATTTTTTATTCTCAGAGGGAAAGGGGATGGGGGTGCAGGAAGAGATTAAACAAAGATCTTATATGCATGTATGCATTACCTATGGACACAGACAATAGGGTGGCGAGGGCCTGGGGTGGGGTGGGAACCAGGTAGAGGGGAGCTATGGGGGGGGAAAGAGGGACATCTGTAATAATCTCAACAATAAAATTAATAAAAAATAAATAAGTAAGTAATAAATGAAATCAGCACTAAAAAAAGAAAAAAGAGAGACCACCGCAGGGGAGGGCTTTGCATTAGGAGAGAGATCAGGCTCAACTCCAAATACAGCAAGGAGAGGTGGAGATTTATGGCCAAGGTGGGGTTAGTGGATGGAAAATTACTAAGAAGAAACATCAAGCCTTGGAGGATTCATGGTAGCCCCACTAATCGGATTCTTGCTGATGGCAGGCGGGGGTGAGAAGATATAGAGGGTGGGGGGTAAGGAATTTGATCAGATGTCTGCATCCCCGGGTTTATTGCAGCATTGTTTACAATAGCCAGGACATGCAAGCAACCTAAGTGCTCATCACTGATGAGTGGGTAAAGAAAATGTGGTGTATAATGGAATATTTTTCAGCCATTTAGGAAGAAGGAAAACCTGTCGTTTGTGACAACATGCATGGACCTTGAGGGAATTATGCTAAGTGAAATAAGTCAGACAGAAAAAGTCACATACTGTATGATCTCACTTTTACGTGGAATCTAAAAAACAAACAAACAAACAAATAAACAAATCCAAACTCACAGGAAAAGAGATCAGATTTGTGTTTACCAGGGGCAGGGGGTAGAGGGTGGGAGCATTGGGTGAAGGTGATCAAAAGATACAAACTTCCAGTTATAAGATAAATAGTACTAAGTATGTAATGTACAATGCGATGTCTATAGTTAACACTGCTGTAAGTTGTTAAGACAGTAAATCAATCCTAAGAGTTCTCATCACAGGAAAAAAAAAACAAAAAAAAATTTTTTTTTTTAATCTATATGAGATGAGGGATGCTAATCATCTCATAATATATGTAAGTCAAGTCATTATGCTGTACACTTAAACTTTTACAGTGCTGTATGCCAACTGTATCAATAAACCTGGAAAAGAAAGATACCAAGAATGGGGACCTTTACTAAACTGACTCTGCTGGACTAAGGCTAAGGACAGAGCCCAAGCTGGAGGTCCTGTTGAGAAGAAGCTCAGAGGAGTCAGAAAGTCTTTGTTGCCCCTATCATCTCCTAACCTCCGCTCCGTGGTAAGGGCATGGCTGTGGCTTGGGTCCTGGAGACCTACTCCAGCCTTTAGTGTGCATCCTTTCCTCTAAACCTCTGCCTAAACCTAGCAGTCAGTCACAGAGTAAGTGATAATGATCGCAGCATTAGGCTTATCAGTGCTGTAATTAACCAGCAAAGGGTGCTTAAGGTTAAGCAGTAGATGAGGAGATACCAGAGGCTTGATATGCTGGGACAGATAGGTAGCAAGGCCTGCTTTTACTGTCCACCCCCCCTGCCTTCCCCTCAGCATTAACCTTGGCTCCCCCCTTCCCTAACCCCCTCCCCGAAGTATTCTTCAGTTCTGCTGAATTGAATATAGGTTTAGACGCACCATGTTCTCTCGGCTCCAGGCTTTTGCACATGCTTCTCCCTGAAATACTCTTCCCCTTTGCCCAGTTCAGGAGTCACCCCTTGTGGAACAAGGCCCGAAATGAAGGTCCAGTGTTATGTGCGCCTTGACATCTGGTAAAATCCAGAGGGCCTCAAATGGCCTACCTGCAAGTCCCTTCCCCACCCGTGCTTTCTCACAGAAGGTCCCTCAGCCAAACGACCTTCTTTGTGGCGGGGACCAGGCACAGTGCCTATGATCCCTGAGTAGTGGGCTTCACCTCCTGCCACAGGGACCAGAGGTCACCCCATCCTCTTGTTACTACACAGCCTGCTCTCCCAGCCCCTCCTTGTCATTCCATTTCCAAGTGCAGCCCCACATGGCCCGCCTGATGCAGTGCCCTGCTCCCCAGGCTGGGAGTGCATGTGGCTAAGAATCTACCATCAGTCTCACCTGCCCAGTGTCGTGTGTAGTGTACTGTGTCGTTCCCATAACCCTGGGGGGGATCTTTCCCTCATCCACAAGGTGAGAGGGCATGATCAAAACACCTCACCTCCCTTGTCTGGCTTAGCTGCCACTTCCTCCATCTCCCCATACTCTGTCACCATCACTCATTGCATAGTTTGACCTCACTAAAATGTGAGCCACTTGGAGCAGACTTTGTGTCCTAGTCGTTGCTAGCACAGAACCTTCCGTGTGCTCCAAAAGATTTGTTGAATTAAAGAAAGAATGAATGGCGTTATATTTCTGACACCATTAGTGGGTGTTTCTGTCTAAACACCCACTAATCTCTTAGTTCCTAAAGCACTGACATTTTACTTGTGATGTTTTCTTAGATTTTGGATGCATAGAGGGTACATTTTGCCTATTGTATGTATGTTTAAATTTAGAGGAACATTTTTTGCTTTCACTATTATGTTGTTTTCCAGTTAGTTCATAGCTGGCAGATGGCTGAGGACAAGCTGACAGGCTCTGCCTGGCCTGCTGTGTCTCTGTGTTATTTCATTAAATAGCTAATCCTGTTTGCTGGCCATCCCTTCTCTCAGAATAGCCCTTCATTAGAACCCTTTGTCCCTGGCCCCCAGTGGATCCTAACTCTGGCCAGTAAGAGACTAGGGCGTTGTGCAGCTCAGCCCAATCAGAACACACTGCTCATTTTTGACCATTCATACCTTTTCTAAATAGTGTGAGAACAGATTTAAATGGAGAGAAGAGGTGGGAACGTTTGGTTTTTTTACTTCGATTATTTGAGATCTTAGGACCAGAATATATTACAGAGAGAGAGAGAAAGAGAGAACAAGTGGGGAGGGAAAGAGAGAGAGAAAGAAGGAAGGTAAAAAAGAAAGGAGGGAGGAAGGGGAATGTGGCCTCACCCAGTGCCCGGCTCTCAATCCGGCCCTAAAGGCTTGCACACCTCATGGTGCTTTCTAAAGAACCATCCTGACAGCGGGGTCTGGAGAGGTTTCTCAGGGCTGCCCTCGCCCCCGGTCAACACAATTGAGGATTTGGTGGTAGTTGTTAATCTGTCCCTGTAGCAAACTGAAATGCCTCTTTTGTCCATTTTGGGTTCATTCTGTAGTCCAGGCTATATTATTCCCCTCCCTTTCCTTCTGCCGCCTCAGCACTTAATTTCCTTCAATTATTAATAAACACATGTTTTTAATAAACATTTCCTTAATAATAATCTTCCAATATCTAAATTATACTTACAGACTTTATATTGAAATTTTAAAGTAAGGAACTATAGTGTATTTACAAGATAATTATTAAAGATTGTCTTTGCAAAATCTGACTATGTTGAATTAATTTAGAATTCTGCTACTTATAATGGGAAGGGGCGGTGAAGAGGGCACGCATGTGAAAGCACTTTCATACTGTAAATTACTTTACCAACATAACATAATATCATTATTGTTACTTGTGTTTGGTGGCAAACGCATTTCGTCTCAGGGCTTCTCTTGCCTTCCACTAAGGCAGTGGTCGGCAAACTCCTTAGTCAGCAGAGCCAAATATCAACAGTACAACGATTGAAATTTCTTTTGAGAGCCAAATTTTTTTTTTAAATATATTTTATTGGTTTGTCAAAGAATGGAAGGGAGAGGGATAGAAAGTTAGAAACATCGATGAGAGAGAAACATCGATCAGCTGCCTCCTGCACACCCCCTACTGGGGATGTGCCCGCAACCAAGGTACATGCCCTTGACCAGAATCGAACCTGGGACCCTTCAGTCTGCAGGCCGACGCTCTATCCACTGAGCCAAACCGGTCAGGGCGAGAGCCAAATTTTTTAAACTTAAACTTCTTCTAACACCACTTCTTCAAAATAGACTCGCCCAGGCTGTGGTATTTTGTGGAAGAGCCACACTCAAGGGGCCAAAGAGCCGCATGTGGCTCTCGAGCCGCAATTTGCCGACCACAGCACTAAGGCATTCTGAAGAATGCAGAGAGAATGGTAGCTATTCCTTTTATCTCATCCTAAAGGGGGGAAAAGGGTCATTTCCATTGACTGTCATAAAAAGGATAAGTAGCAAAGTGTGCTTTGTTTTTAGGGAAAGAATATGGCAAAGCTGATGCAAGATGGCTTCATTTTGACCCAACCATTGTGTCTGTGGAAATCCTGACTGTGGTCCTGGATGGGTCTCTGGCATTGGTCCTCATGTATGCCATAGTCAAAGGGAAATATTATCGGTAAGTGCTCTGCTCCTATCCTGCTGAAAAGAGGAGAAACATTAGCAGTCCCAATGTTTACGTGACATTTGAAGGAGATTATGATCACATTTCTTTGTTAGACAAAAAGTAGAGTAGAAACAAAAATTGTTTGTTATTAGATAAGGATCATGGTGCCAGTAAGACCATTTCAAACAGTTCAAAATAAAACATCTGAGAAATATGATTGAGGTAACAACCTAGGCTTTGTATAGGCAAGCCTGGTGTTAGCAGCACTGGATGATTTGCACCGATATTCTGGAGGATAAAAGGGTAATATTTCCCTCCTCTCCCCCATCCCCAACTCACTCTAGAAAACTCCTATTCCACTTGCTACAAAGTACATTCTCTTGTGTGATTCTGAGTTAGACGTGCCAGATAAGTAAGAAAGCTTTCTAGGTTATTGAGGATATGAGGAAGGCAGAAGCATGGGGAGAGGAAGGAGAAAGGTGGATGACTCACCATCCATCAGTCAGACTGAGACTTTCAACCACCCTTCCTCCCTTTTCCTTCCTTTCCTCCTTAAGGACAAAGTGACCTGGGGTAAACAGATTGCTAACCGGGGGATGATTCCCTGAAACAGTGTCAGGTAGGTGCAGTTACATGCAGTGTTCTACTATCTGGTATTGAATACATTTTATTTATTTAAAGCTTCATCATAAAATTTCAGATTTTGAAAGAGACCTCAAGGGTCATTTAATCCACTTTTCCCCCACCCAATTTTACATAGATTCTCAGCAGTAAAAATAAAATTTCTCCTTGGTGCCTTGACATGTCTTTGACTGCAGAGTCTTTTTTTTTTTTTTTTTAAAGTTGATCAGAGACCTTTATTCTTGTCCCTGCATTCATTAAGCAACCAACACAAATCATTTTCTTTGTCTCTGCTTCAAGCAGCAGCAGTTGCATCCACACAGAAATGGAAGACACAGCCATGGAAGACCTTGTAGAGAAAAACTAGCAGGTTATTCTGGCTTAGGTAAAGTTAGAACAGGAAAATGTATAGTGCGACTTTCCAAAGATTCTGTTCCTCAAAGCTGAGGCCTGCAGAGGGCTAGCTGAAGGATGCAGATGAAGGCTCACAAAAGTGTCCAGCTCAGTAACCAATCCAAAGTACCTTCCAGAAAAGCAAATTCATCCACAGCTTCTATTGCATTATCCAAATCTCTCCTCTGGAGGGTTTTCCTCTTTCCTTGTTGAGCACAGCAGTAGGCATCTTTTGCAATAGTCTTCACAAACAGTTCCGCGGCTTGTACCAGAATGAAGATGGCTTCCTGTCCCGCGAGCGTCACATCAGGGTCCGCCTTAACCAAGGCCTTCACTCGCGCCAGAGAGACGGCCCCGGACGCACTCATTGGAGCTTGTGGCTGCAGGGCCGCTGCCTCCCCACTGGACCCCTCCTCTTCGCGGGGGGCGTCCGGCTTCCTGCAGCGGCCGCCACCATCCGGCCAGTAGCGTGCTGCGCGCGGCCCCGCCTTTGACTCCAGAGTCTTGATTGTAGACTTCCTACATGCACCCATTTGTTTATTATTTCAAACATTTACAATATCTGCATTGTTGAGTACTTACTTTGTGCCAGACAAGGTGCTCAGCCTTTTATCTACATGTCTCATTTTTTAATAATACTCATATTTTAAAATATATATATATTATTTATTCCAGAGAGGAAGGGAGAAGGAGAGAGAAATAGAAACATCAATGATGAGAGAGAATTATTGATTGGCTGCCTCCTGCATACTCCACACTGGGGATCAAGCCTGCAACCCAGGCATGTGCCCTGACCAGGAATTGAACCGTGATCTCCTGGTTCATAGGTTGATGCTCGGCCACTAAGCCACACTGGCTGGACCATCCTATCTAATAAAAGAGTAATATGCAAATTGACCGTACCTCCGCTACACCAACAGGCCATGCCTACTAGCCAATCAGGAGTGAGTATGCAAATTAACCCAACCAAGATGGCTGCGGCCACAGAACGAGCAGGAGGCTTGGGTTTCCCCGGCAATGGAGGAAGCCAGACTTCCTGGCCAGCCCTGGCCTCTGCTCAAGGCTACAAAGTTTCAATTATAGAAGATAAATAAATCCCAGATACTAGGGCCTCCACTTGGGTCTCTCACTTGGGTCTCCGGGGAGCGTGGCCAGCCTGCAAACCACCACAGGCCCCTCTCCCAGGCCACCCCACTCCCCAAGGGAATCCCCACCCTAATCCAGGACACCCTTCAGGACAAACCAGCTGGCCCCCACCCGTGCACCAGGCCTCTATCCTATCTAATAAAAGAGTGATATTCAAATTGACTGTCACTCCAACACACAAGATGGCTGCCCCCATGTGGACACAAGATGGCCGTCACAAGATGGCCAGCAGGTGAGGGCAGTTGGGAGGGACCAGGCCTACAAGGGAGGGCAGTTGGGGGCGATCAAGCCTGCAGGGGAGGGCAGTTAGGGGTGACTAGGCCGGCAGAGGAGGGAAGTTGGGGGCAACCGGGCCTGCAGGGAAGGGCAGTTGTGGGGAACCCAGGCCTGCAAGGGAGAGCAGTTGGGGGGACCAGGCCTGCAGGGGAGGGCAGTTAGGGGTGACCAGGCCTGCAGGGGAGGGCAGTTAGGGGCAATCAGGCTGGCAGGGGAGCAGTTAGGCATCAATCAGGCTGGCAGGAGAGTGGTTAGGGGGTGATCAAGCTGGCAGGCAGAAGCAGTTAGGGGCAATCAGGAAGGCAGGCAGGCGAGCAGTTGGGAGCCAGCAGTCCTGGATTGTGAGAGGGATCCCAGATTGGAGAGGGTGCAGGCTGGGCTGAGGGACACCCCCCCGACACGAATTTTGTGCACCGGGCCTCTAGTATCTCATATATCTCCAAAAGATTATTTGAGAAAGGGACTATTATCCCTTTTACAGCAGGTGAAATTGTAGCTCACAGTGAGATTCACATCCAGGTCTCATTAAATCTCCCTAAGAATAGAAGAGGATACCCAAGAGACCTATTCCACTCTGAGAATGGTCTTCTAGAGAGGACTGTGCTGCTGCTTCAAGGAAAGCGTGCATCTTCATTGGTTAGGTTGACTTGCACTGAAAGGGGCACCACATTGAAACTGAAGCCCAACTTCAGAGAGGTTTTCGGTCCTGGAAGACTTGATGCAGTCCTCCCTCAGGGTGCCGAGCTGGCAGTTTCATCCCTAGTTTCTTTCTCTTTCACAGGCACTTCATACAGATTACTCTGTGCGTGTGTGAATTGTATGGCGGGTGGATGACCTTCTCCCCGGAGTGGCTGATGGGAAGCCCCAACCTCAGCACCAACAATTGGCTCTACTTTTGGGTCTATCTGGTATTTTTCAATAGTGTGTGGGTTCTGATCCCAGGACTGTTACTGTGGCAGTCGTGGGTAGAACTCAAGAAAATGTATCACAAAGGAACCAGCTTAGAGAAAAAGTTCCAATGAATTTTCAAAAATCATAAACATTATTTTCTAGCTTTATGAGCCAGACTGGATTAAACCCTTTTGTTTTGCTAAAATTTAATACATTCCAGTCTACAATTTATTTTATATTGTTATTCCTGAACAACCTACTTCAAATTGATTGTAATATGGCAAGATTTTGTTGCTGGTTTATTTTTCCAGTTAAATGGCAATATAGGGAACAGAGAATAAATTTTAACTTGTAATAGTCACATAGTTAATTATACATTTTTATATCTAAGATTAATTGTGCTATGTTAATAAAGCCAATAATCACAAAATACTGTAGAGCATGTTATATTAATCTTTTTCCAAAGAACATGTTGTTGCTTCAACTTTTAATCTTCTTGTTAGTCTTTGTTTCCAAAATGAAACCAGAAATGAAATAAATGCTTCTATTTTACAGTTATATTTTGTCAAACTTGTGAAGCCAACAAAAATGACAGCAGTTCGAATTTGTGAGTGGGCCAACTCCTTATGCGTGACATTGGGGTTTCACGGAGACACATGATTGATTTTCAAGAAGGAAGATCTGAGTTACCTTACAAAAATACAGAGTACAGCTCGTCCACTTGCTCCCAACATTGGACCAGTCTTGAGGCTAAACTTGGCTTAAAAAAACCAGCTGAAGTGTAGCTGGTCTGAAGTATTGTAGGCAGGGAATGTGGAGAAAGGACAGAAGGAAACATGGAGAGGGCAGCCAGCTCGCACACCTGCTCTATGGGGGAGCAGGGAGGTAGGGAGGTGCAGCAGCAGAATCCCCCCATCACTTCTCCACCCTCCCACTCCCCCCCTTCCCCGGAGAGTGGATTCTCAGCCCCACGCAGGGATCCTCAATCCAGAGGAACAGAAAAAGAAAGGGGAGCCCATGTAGCATTGGGCAGTGGGAGTCAGTGGGGATTTGGTCCGGTCCACCTGGAAGTCTCAGACCGCACCATCCCAAGCAAAGAAGGATTTCTTTCTTACAACGTCGGCCTGGGACGTTCCTTGCAATTCACGTCTGAGGGCGGGACCACGTGGCAAAGATTGCTGCTGGCGGAGGGATCTGATTGGTACACCCAGCAGTGACTGAGCAGCCCTTTGCTCTCTGTGAGAACTTTGCGCAAAGTGGAAGGGGGCTGGACAGCGTGGCTTGGGAAAGAGGATCAGTCTTGCACAACTTGAGCACATGGGTGGCAAACCTACCCCCACCTTCAGAACAGCTGGGTCTTCCCCATTCTTCTGCTACCCGGCAAAGGAGAAGTCCTCTGGGCTGAAAATATGCACCCCTACAACTGGGTCTGACGGTGCAAAGGACTCGATATTTGGCCGGTGGGAAACTGAGTGGAGGCCCCTCCCAGCGAGGGTGAGACAAGCTGAAAGACTGGAGTGCCATGCCAGGCTGATTTTATTTTTTTATCTCCTCCTACTTGGTGTGACAGCGAGGAGGTACCAGGGAGCCAGACAGTGCTGAGGCATTGCAACCGGAATGGGCTATGGACGGGCATGTCCTGGGCCCTTTAGCTGCATTAGGGGGAACTGGATCTGAGCTCCCCAGTGAGTTCAGCCAGCACAGTCCTAGGAAGGAGAGAAAGTGCCCCTCCCCCCTGCTACAAGCTATGGGCACCACCCGCAGTGCAAGGCAAGTCTGTTTAAACCAACCCAGCCAGGTCTTGGAAACCACCGCAGAGCCCAGTTGTGTGGGGAAAGGGAGAGAAGCTGCGAGCAGGGGTGTTCAATGTATGAGACCTCAAGAAGAACCAGCCTCTGGGCTATGGAAGCCCTGCCCACCAGACTATTTGGGGGTCTGCACTGATGACCTTCAGTCAGGTTGCCAAGGGCCAGGCAGAGACAGCAGTTAACATTGCCTTGTACCAGAGAACCTCTCGGGAGGCCCAGACCGCACACCAAGAGGCCAGATTGAGACAGCATCAGAGTAAAATCCAGCGAGTTCCACAAATAGCAGACCCAAAGGGTAATCACAGTGAGCCTCCAAATCAGCCTCCACTTATTTTTATTATTTTATCTTTTTAACTTTTTCTTTTGTATTTCATTTTCTTTCCGGTTTTTTTTTTTCCTTCTTTTTCTTTCATGTCTTTTATTTCTCTTTCCATATATTCTGGTTTTTTTTCTTTTTTCATTTTCTTACCTTTATTTTTTCTCCCTATTTTTCTGTTCCTATTATATATTTTATTTTTATTATTACTTTTAAAATTATTATTATTGTAGTTATTATCTTGTTTTTCATATTCTTACTAGAGACCTGGTGCACAAAATTCGTGCACGGGGGGCGGGGGGGGGGGAAGTGTGTCCCTTAGCCTACCCTGCACCCTCTCCAATATGGGACCCCTTGAGGGATGTTCAACTGCCCTGGTGGGATCGGGCTTAAACGGGCAGTCGGACATCCCTCTCACAATCCAGGACTGCTGGCTCCCAACTGCTCGCCTGCCTGCCTGCCTGATTGCTCCTAACTGCTTCTGCCTGCCAGCCTGATCACCCCTAACCACTCCCCTGCCAGCCTGATCCATGCCTAACTGCTCTCCTGCCAGCCTGATTGCCCCTAACTGCCCTCCCTTGCTGGCCTGGTCACCCCTAACTGCCCTCCCCTGTTGACCTGGTTGCCCCTAACTGTCCTCCCCTGCAGGCCTGGTCACCCCCAATTGCTCTCCTGTGCTGGCCCGGTCACCCCTAACTGCCCTCCCTTGCCAGCCAGGTTGCCCCCAACTGCCCTCCCCTGCAGGCTTGGTCACCTCCAACTGCCCTCCCATGCTGGCCTGGTCACCCCTTACTGCCCTCCCTTGCCGGCCTGTTTGCCCCTAACTGACCTCCCCTGCCAGCCTGGTTGTCACCACTGCCCTCCCCTGCAGGCCTTGTACCCCCAACTGCGCTCCCCTGCAGGCCTAGTCACCCCTAACTGCCCTCCCCTGTAGGCCTGGTTGCTCCCAACAGCCATCCCCTACAGGCCTGGTAGCCCCAACTGCCCTCCCCTGCTGGCCTGGTCATCCCTAACTTCCCTCCCTGGCCAGCCTGGTCACCCTACCTGCCCTCCCTTGCCGGCCTGATTGCCCCTAACTGCCCTCCCCTGCCAGCCTGGTCACCCCTAACTGCCCTCCTCTGCTGGCCTGGTTGTCCCCAAATGCCCTCCCCTGCAGACCTGGTCCCCCCCAACTGCTCTCCCCTGCAGGCCTGGTTGCCCCCAACTCCCCTCCCCTGCTGGCCCGGTCACCCCTAACTTCCCTTTCCAGCCTAGTCGCCCTAACTGCCCTGTCCTACTGACCTGGTCACCCCTAACTGTCCTCCCCTGCAGGCCTGGTCACCCCCAACTGCTCTCCCTTGCCAGCCTGGTTGCCCCTAACTGCCCTCCCCGCCAGCCTGGTCGTCACCAACTGCGCCCCTGCAGGCCTGGTCCCCCCCAACTTCTCTCCCCTGCAGGCCTGGTTGCCCCTAACTGCCCTCCCCTGCAGGCCTGGTTGCCCCCAACTGCCCTCCCCTGCAGGCCTGGTTGCCCCCAACTGCCCTCCCCTGCAGGTCTGGTCACCCCCAACTGCCCTCCCCTGACAGCCTGGTCATCCCCAACTTCTCTCCCCTGCAGGCCTGGTCACCCCCAACTGCCCTCCCCTGCAGGCCTGGTCCCCCCCAACTGCCCTCCCCTGTAGGCCTGATTGCCCACATCTGCCCTCCCCTGCTGGCCATCTTGTGGCGGCCATCTTGTGTCCACATGGGGCAACCATCTTTGACCACATGAGGGTGGCCATCTTGTGTGTTGGAGTGACGGTCAATTTGCATATTACTCTTTTATTAGATAGGATTAGAGGCCCAGTGCACAAAATTGTGCATGGGTAGGGTCCCTAGGCCTAGCCTGTGATCCGGGCCATCTTCCTCCCAGCTCACCAGTCCTCAGTCCTGCCCCACCGCCACCCACCTGGTTCCCCGTGGTTCCCTGTTTATCGTGCTGCGATTGGAGCCTGCAGGCCGGCAGGGAGGGACCAAGAGGTGGTCAATGCACCTCAGCAACTGGTTGAGTGGTCGTTCTGGTCATTATGGTCACTGGCCTTTTATTACATAGGACTAGTGGCCCAGTGCATGGGGGGGTTCCCTCAGCCCAGCTTGCACCCTCTCCAATCAGGGACCCCTTGGGGGATGTCAGACATCCCTCTCACAGTCTGGGACCACTGGCTCCTAACCTCTCACCTGCCTGCCTGCCTGATCACCCCTAAATGCCTCTGCCTGCCTGCCTGATTGCCCCTAACCCCTCTGCCTGCCTGCCTGCCTGATTGCCCCTAACTGCCCTCCCCTGCCGGCCTGATCTTGCCCCCAACTGCCTCTACCTGCCTGATCACCCCTAACTGCCCTCCCTTGCCGGCCAGATCTCGCCCCCAACTGCCTTCCCCTGCCGGCCTGATCTCGCCCCCAACTGCCCATTCCTGCTGGCCTGATCTTGTCCCCAACTGCCCTAGCCTGCTGGCCTGATCACCCTGAACTGCCTCTGCCTGCCTGATCGCTCTTAACTGCCCTCACCTGCAGGCCTGATCTCCCCCCAATGGCCCTCCCCTGCAGGCCTGATCTTGCCCACAACTGCCCTCCCCTGCCAGCCTGGTTGCCCCCAACTGCCCTCCCCTGCTGGCCTGGTTGCCCCCAACTGCTCTCCCCTGCCAGCCTGATATCACCCCAACTGCCCTCCCCTGCCAGCCTGATCACCCCTAATGGCCTCTGCCTCGGCCCCCACCACCATGGCTTTGTCCAGAAGGAAGTCGGACGTCCGGAAGATGGCCGATCGACCAGGTCTAATTAGCATATTACCCTTTTAGTAGTATAAATAGATTATATAGGATAGGATTGCTTAAATGAGGGGGAAAGCCTTTTTCATCAGGAGGAGATGCTCTTGGCAGACAAAAAAACATAATCTCTATATCTGGACTGATAGCCAGCCATATGCACTATACTGCCAAACTGGTCATTAAAAAATTGAACCGCTTTCTTACACCTTACACCAAACAGCTGTTGCCCTTAAAACCCCTCCTCAGCCCCCACCTTAGGTTCTGCCTTCACAGTTCACTCAGATTTGGTTCTGATTGGTCGGTTTCTATGCCAGTCAGCGTCAAAAGTTCCGCCTCCTAGGCAGCCATTGGCTCCTTGCACTTCACCCAGATTTGGTTCTCATTGGTCGGTTTCTATGCAAGTCAGCATCTCCGAGCCTATCAACAGGCCTGATTGAGAAGCAGGGCTGATCAGCAGCCCCAGCGGAGGCCCGAGAGAAAGAGAGGTGCGGCTGCTGGCTAGGCCTGGAGCGAAAGAGAGAGGCAAGTGCTGATCAACAGCTGCCATGGAGGCTACAACTCAGAACTGCCTCTGCCTGCCTGATCGCTCTTAACTGCCCTCCCCTGCAGGCCTGATCTCGCCCCCAATGGCCCTCCCCTGCCAGCCTGGTTGCCCACAACTTCTTTCATATTCTCAAACCCTTCTTCATTCTCCCAGGGCCTCTCTTCGAGCCTGATCCGCAGTCCCCTCAGCAGTCAGTGCTGGGTTGGGGCGCTTGCAGCAGTGGTGGTCAGTGCTGGTTCGCCACGGCAACCCAGCACTGACTTCCGGTCGGTCAAGCCTTCGGTCATTTTGGATGTTATGGACCCCTGGGTTTTTATATATTAGGATTCTTTCTCTTTTCCTTCTTTTCTTTCATATTCTCCTTTTGGTTTCTTTTTTTCATCTCTAATTCTTTTGCTCTTTTGTCTATTAGTATTCTTTTTATTATTATTATTTGTGGTTGTTTTTGTTGGTGGTGGTTTGTGTTTGTTTTCACATTGTTTTCAGTTTGGTCTTGTTTTGTCTGGTTTTGTTCTGTCAGCACTTGTATAACAGTTGTAGTGTTGAGCCTCACCGTCAGCCAGCCTGAGGGCTGAGCCCACCCACAAATGTCAATAGCAATCAAGACCAAAATACAACAGGAGGGGCCACATAACCCATACAGGGACATTCCATGAGTACCCATCTCAGAGGATAAAGGAGACTACACAACTGGGCCCCACAAGACACCCACTACAGAAGGCCACTACACCAAGACTGGGAGTTATAGCAGTCCTACCCAATACACAGAAATGGAGAGACAAAGAAACATGACCCAAATGAAAGCAAAGGAGGAATCACCAGAAAAAGAGCTAAAGGAAATAGAGGCAAGCAATTTATCAGAAACAGAGTTCAAATTAATGGTTTTAAGAATGCCTAACAGCATGAAAAGGGACATAGAAACCATGAAAAACAACTCATCAGAAATGAAGAATGGCACAGCTGAAATAAAGAATACACTAGAAGGAATAAAGAATAAGTTAGAGGAAGCTAAAGATTGAACCAGCAAATTAGAAAACAGTGTAAAAAAAAATCAGAGCAGCAAAGAGAAAAAATCATTTAAAAGCACAAGGATAATTTAAGGGAACTTTGGGACAGCATGAAACATAACAATATCTGCATCATAGGAGTAACAGAGGGAGAACAAGTGAGCAAAGGATAGAGAACCTGTTTGAAGAAATAATGACAGAAAACTTCCCTAAACTGGAGAAGGAAAAAGTCAGACAAGTTTGGGAAGCACAAAGAGTCCCAATTAAGATAAACCAAGACACATCATAATAAAAATGGCACATGTTGAAGACCAAGAGAATCTTGAGGACAGCAAGAGAGAGCAGTCAGTTACCTAAAAGGCAGTTCACATTAGACTGTCAGCTGATTTCTCAACAGACACTACAGGCCAAAGGGAATGGCATGAAGTACTCAAAGTAATGAAAAGCAAGGATCTGAAACCAAGACTACTTTATCCAGCAAGGCTATCATTCAAAATTGAAGGTGAAATAAAGAGCTTCACAGACAGAAAAAGGCTAAAAGAGTTTATTATCACCAAACCAGCATTGCAAGAAATATTAAAGAGACTGCTATAAGAAGAAGAAATTGAAAGAGAGAGAGGAACAGAGGCATAGAGAATTAAAATGGCAATAAATAAGTACCTATTCTATATAATAAAAGGCTAATATGCAAATTGTCCCCTCAGGAGTTCAACCAACCTGGAGTTTGACCTCTTGCTATGACATGCACTGAGCACCAGGGGGTGGTGTGGAATGAAGGAAGGCACCAGCTGGCAGCCAGCAGCCATGGGGAGGAAGGCCCGGGCCAGCAGCTGGAAGGAAGGCCCCAGCCAAAAGCCGGAAGGCCCTGATTGGCCCTGATCACCGGCCAAGCCTAGGGACCCTACCCGTGCACAAATTTCATGCACCGGGCCTCTAGTCAATGTTAATGTTAAATGTAAATTGATTAAATGTTCCAATAAAAAGATATAGGGTAGCTGAATGGATAAGAAAACATGACCCATATACACTGAGTGGCCAGATTATTATGACCACCTGACGTTTGTAGGCAAATTAGCCGTACACTGAATTGTATGGGATATGGAAGCCGAAGGCCTGTTCAAATACCTTTGCTGTCTGCAGTTACGAAGATAAAACGTCTCCAATTCACACAGGAACACAAGGATTGGACAGTCGAGCATTAGAAAAAAGTCATGTGGTCCGATGAATCACGTTTCCAGTTGCATCATGCAGATGGCAGAGTGAGAATTTCGCGGAAACAGCATGAAAGCATGCACCCCACATGCATGAGTACAACCCTTCAAGCTGGTGGGGGCAGTGTTATGGTTTGGGGCATGTTTTCCTGGCATGATTTGGGCCCTTTAATTCGTGTGGAACAACGTCTGAATAGCACAGCATATCTAAGTATCGTTGCTGATCAAGTTCATCCTATCATGTTGATGGCATATCCCAATGGAGATGGCTTCTTCCAACAAGACAGTGCGCCATGCCACAGTGCTCATATTGTGCAGGAGTGGTTTCAAGAACATGAGGGAGACTTTACCTTGCTTAGGTGGCCCCCACAATCACCAGATCTCAATCCAATTGAGCATTTGTAGGACGAAGTTAAAAGAGCCATCAGGCAGCTGTTTCCACAACCATCAAATCTCACAGAACTGGACAGTGCTATTCATCAGGCATGGTGTCAGATTCCTCGCATCACCTTTCAATATCTCGTGGAGTCAATGCCAAGAAGAATCGCCGCAGTATTGAAGGCAAAATGTGGCCCAACGAAGTACTGATGGGGGTGGTCATAATAATCTGGCCACTCAGTGTATATGCTGTCCATAAGAGACCCACCTCAGAACAAAAGACTCCCACAGGATAGAAAAAATTTAAATGCCAATAGAAATGGAAAAAAAAAAAGCTAGGGTAGCAATACTTATATATGACAAAATAGACTTTAAAACAAAGGCCATAAAAAAGACAAAGAAGGTCACTACAGGATAATTACTGATGTTGAGCATTTTTTCATATGTCCCTTAGCCATTTGTATGTCCTCTTTGGAGAAGTGTCTATTCAGGTCCTCTGCCCATTTTACTGCCATTTGACCTAGTGATTCCAATAGCCTAAGAAGCCAGAAACACCAATCTGAAAGAACATATGCACCCCTATATTCATAGCAGCATTATTTACAATAGCTAAGATTTGGAAACAGCCCAAGTGCCCATCAACAGATAAATGGATTAAAAAACTGTGTACATTTACACAATGGAATACTATGCAGCTATAAAAAAGAAGGATCTCTTACCCTTTAAGACAACATGGAGGGGAATGGGGAGTACTCTGCTAAGCAAAATAATCCAGTCAGATAAAGTAAAATATCACATGCTTTCACTATATGTGGAATCTAATGAACAAAATAAACTAATGAACATGCATCTGTTGCTGATGCATGTAACAGACTGACAGGTCTCAGAGGAGAGGAAGTTGGGGTGAATGGGAAGAGATTAACCAAAGAACATATATGCATATATGCATAGCCCATGGATACAGACAATAGTGTGATGAAGGCCTGGGGTGGGTAGGGGTTGGGTGCAAGGGGGCAAGATCGAGGAATGGAGAACATTTGTAATACTGTCAACAACAAAAATACATGCCCCAGCTGGTTTGGCTCAGTGGGTTATATATTTTGGTTTGGCCTGCGGACTGAAGGATCACAGGTTCAATTCTGGTCAAGGGCACGTACCTTGGTTGTAGGCTCTATCCCTGACCCTGGGAGGGACACGTGCCAGAGGCAACCAGTTGATGTGCCTCTCTCACATCAGTGTTTCTCTCTGTGTGTCTCGCCCCTTCCCTTCCATTCTCTCTAAAAATCAATGGGGAAAAATAGCCTTGGGTGAGGATTAACAAAAAAATACATAGCACATTATAAAAATTAAATCAGGACTTAGGAACACAGGGGAAATAAGAGTGAGAAATAATAAGATGAGGGTAAAGTTAATATGCCAAATGCATGCCAGAATGTGACACATAATTCATAGAATTGAAGCACAAAAGTATCACTTACCTTCACTACCAAGAGGGAAACATTACCACATTGTATTTCATAAAACACTAGTTTTGGGCGATGTTCATAGCAATTCCATCAGAGGTGGGAGCATGTATCCCACTAACTTGTTCAACGCCTGCCTAAGCTCACACACGTATTCTCTGCCTAGAAAAGTGACTGGCTTGTAACACCAGGCCCTTGATAAGTTGTGGTGCATACTGTTGCCAGAAAGCCAGTCTGTGTTCCCCCTCCTTCCAGGGCTCCTTCTTAGCCCGCAGAAAACTGTAGATTATTGTCCTGAGTGCAAAATTGGTTTGCCTTGCAGAGGTACTTGTGAGACATTTGGAGTGTGAAACTGTATCTGGATTTTTGTTTTGTTTTGTCTGTATTTGCTGTTTGGTGGTGACAAGTAAGGTCATGGAAATGTGCGGGTTTTGGCATGAGCACAAAATATTCAACTATTGGATATTGACAAGCAGTTGTGGTTGGAGCAGCAGGAATAAAGGGTTGGCGGGCTGAGTAGCTCTCGTGGTGACCTCATTGGTAGTGCCCCAATTCTGTGGTCCATTCTGTGGTCATCTGGAAGTCATTTCTATAATCTAAGCCAAGCACCTGCTCTTGCAGTCCCCAGGGATTTTTGTAGGCACTCAATTCCCTGTATTAAATATTCTTGCTTAAAACACCTAGAATAATTGCTGTTTTCTACACTTTTATCCTAATTGAGATCTGACTACAATATTTGTTGAAAATTGAGTAAGTGTAGCCAAGTAAGTTTGAGGGATATTAAATTAGCACATCAAAGGCTATAGAAGTCCCACAAAAAAGAAACTAGATTAACTTGTTTATCCCAACTTTTCCCAACATATTTATCAGACCACTTGAACAAGTGGGGTGGTGTTCTAAATATTAGAATATTTTGATGCTATCATAAATATGAGAAAGTTTGTTTCTGGACTCTCTAGGCTATTCCATTCCTGTGCCAATACTACATTGCCTTAATTAATGTAGCTTTTTAAAAATTATTTTTAAAAATTCTATTTTAATTGTATATTGGTTACTGGTTTGTTTTTAATCTTATGAATACTGAATTGTGTTATGCAGTTTTTCCCTACCTGATGTTCCTCAAAACCATCTCACTTGTTCAAGTGGTCTGATAAATATGCTGGGAAAAGTTGAGATAAAAAATATAAATTGTAAAATAAAATTTTATCAAAGAAAGGCTTGATGGAAACCAAAATGCTCATCAGGGATATTGGCTTGTAATTCTCTTTCTTTTCAGTATCTTTATCTGGTTTTGGAATTAGGATAATGCTGGCCTCATAAAAAGAGCTTGGAAGTGTTCCTTCCTCTTGGATTTTTTTGGAATAGTTTGAGGAGTATAGGTGTTAGTTCTTCTTTGAATATTTGATAAAACTCCCCTGTGAAGCTGTCTGGACCAGGGCTTTCGTTTGCTGGGAGGTTTTTGTTTTTGTTTTTGTTTTTTTCTTTTTTCTTTTTTTTTTTAAATATATTTTATTGTTTTTTTACAGAGAGGAAGGGAAAGGGATAGAGAGCCAGAAACATTGATGTGAGAGAAACATCAATCAGCTGCCTCCTGCACACCCGCCACGGGGGATGTGCCTGCAACCAAGGTACATGCCCTTGACCGGAATCGAACCCGGGACCCCTGAGTCCGCAGGCTGACGCTCTATCCACTGAGCCAAACCAGCCAGGGCTGGGAGGTTTTTTTTTATATTATTATTATTACTGCTTCAATTTCATCAGTTGTTATCTGCCTATTTGGGTTTTCTTATTCTTCCTAATTCAATTTTTTCTAGGAATTTATCCATTTCATCCAAGTTGTCCAGCTTGTTGGCATATAGCTATTCATAGTATTTTCTTACAATCCTTTGTATTTCTGTGGTGTCAGTTGTTATTTCACCTCTTTTGTTTCTGATTTTGTTTATTTGGGTCCTCTCTCTTTGTTTCTTATGAGTCTGGCTAAAGGTTCCTCTATCTTGTTTATCTTTTCAAAGAACTAGCTCTTGGTTCGTTGATCTTTTGTATTGTTATTTTAGAGGTTTCCATAATCTTGCAGGAGGGAGTGCTACAGGCCATACTGAACTGGATTCATCTTTCATAATTAAGTCCCCTCAAAAGCCAGCTAGGATGCATTCAAAGTTGAATACATGATTGTTACTAATCATGGGTCCAACTGGAGGCTCACTGGAGCCAGGGAAATTGTGTCTGTTGGGGAAATAAAAACAAATCTCATGCTCTCATGCTCCCCCCCCCCCAAAAAAAAAAAAAACACCACCTCACCTCACTGCAATGGTAATAGAGAAAGAAACAGTTTTATTATTGAATAAGCATTAAGCCAGAATGTGATGTGCATCACAGGCAATCCACTAAGATTGCAAAGACAGAAAGGAATCTCACCCCTTTCTATAGCCAGGCAGATATAACTGTTACCTAACTTCTCAAAATATACAATAACTAGTCCTCAAGTCAGAGGACCTGACGGTACCATATGTCACACAAAGTTCATCCTAGAGTCACCTGGCAGTTGGGGCCCCTGTGTTATCTAATTGGCTTTAACCTAAAGAAAAACAAACTTCTCAGTGTCTTTATGACAGGAGGTAGGCTGTCAAGTTCGGCTCCTACTCTCCTGAAAAGACGGAGAAATAGGGACACTGTCTCCCTGGTCATCACTTTTCAAAGAGTTGGCTCCCAAGTCCTTGAGAGTCCTAAAGTTGGCAAAGGGATTACTTAGCTTTTGAAAAGATTTGCATACATTGCAAAGAGAGAAAATAACTTTTACAGATTTTTTTAAGTAAATGCTCTAAGAAAAGAGAGTGAGGAGAAATGTCTACCTTTATTTTCAACAGAAAGAATTAAGCCTCTTATATTTATTTATTTATTTATTTATTTATTTATTTATTTATTTTTATTGTTGACACTATTACAGATGTCCCCAGTTCTCCCCCTTTGTTCACCTCCATGCAGCCCCTGCCCCCCACCCCCCACTTTTCTCTGGCTTAAGCCTCTTATTATATTTTTAATTTAAATTCTTTATTGTTTAAAGTATTAAATAATTCTCTTTTTTCCCCCATTGACCTCTCCCTGGTCGTCCCCGACACACACCCTCACCTCCCCCTCCCTTTCCCCCTCTTACCCGCCCCCTCTCCCCCCCCCCCCCCCCCCCCCCCGCCGTCTGTGCTCATTGGTTATGCTCATATGCATGCATACAAGGCCTTTGGTTGATCTCTTACCCCCTCACTCCCACCTTCCTTCATAGGTTGGACCATATGTTCAATGCTTCTATGACTCTGGTTCTATCTAAGCCTCTTATTTTTAATTTGTATTTGTGTTTACAGGCCCAAGAGGTGGCAGCAAAGGGGGCATCTCCACCTCCTGCTCACTCGGAACTCTCCCATCTTGATCCAGGCTCTGGGACAAGGGACATAGAATGAATGACCCTGTCACTCCTGTTGATTTCCCTGTAGTTGTAGGAAAGCCGGGGCTGGGGCTGCTGGAAGGGAGCGGCACCCCAGCCTTGTGAGTCATGTTGGTTCTGAGGAAAGTGCAAGTCCTGTTCAAGGTGACCTTACTACCCCACCTGAGGTTGGGGCTGGGGAACTTGAGGACAGAAGGCAAGGCAAGGTCCTGGCCCACCCACATGTTGAGGATGGCTCCTGGTCTACTTTCAAGAACACAGCTAGCCCACCCCCAGCAGGAAGTGAGTGTAGAACTGTGAGAATGAATAACTGAAAATCAAAACTCAGCAGGATCTAAGCAAAACTTTATTTTCAAAAGAAAGTAGGAACTCCCCGTGGTCCCTACTTTCACCAAAAGATTGATTCTAATCAAGAGGGGAAGGAGAAAAATATTCAAAATCAGTGAGTCAGAAAAGCAGAAACTCAGCCTCAAATTCAAAGGAATAATTCAAGGAAAAGAAGAATCAAAATTGCAGAATGATATGGTGTTATGGTCATAATCCAGAGATAATTTATATTCATGCTGCCTCCTTTTATTTGAAGAATTGAAGTGCTCTCCAAAGTAGAACAATTCTTACTCTACACAGTGTTGACATAGGAGAGCACCATTTGGAAAACAAGACAGAAATCACCACTTATGTTTTCTTAAGGTTCCCTGTGTTGTATCTCTGAAATATACATACTAGTATGTGTGTACACATAAATGTGTATCTGAGCAGAGGAGCAGGACAGAAGCCACTCTATTGGCCCCCCACCTCCTACTTCCATGTTCCTGGAGTGCTGTGACCTGCCTCACTGGGGACAAGGGCTGGGGCTGTCTTCAAGGACTGCCCTCTCATTTAGTTGGCAGCAGGTAGGGGAGTGGCATTCCCAGTAGAAAGTGCTAGCTTTGCCTGGCTGGTGTGGCTCAGCAGTTGAGTGTCGACCCAGGAACCAAGAGGTCGCTGGTTCGATTCCTGGTCAGGGCACATGCCAGGGTTGTGGGCTCCACCCCAGTCTGGGGCATGCAGGAGGCAGCCGATCAATAATGTTCCTCTCTCAAAGTCAATTAAAATATTTTTTTTAAAAAGAAAGAAAGTACCAACTTTGTTTTTATTTATTTATTTATTTATTTTAAATAAATCTTTATTGTTCAGATTATTACAGGTGTTCCTCTTTTTTTTCCCCCCATAGCTCCCCTCCACCTGATTCCCCACCCCACCCCATGCCCTTACCCCCCACCACTGTCTTCATCCATAGGTGTAAGATTTTTGTCCAATCTCTTCCCACACCCCTCACACCCCCTTCCCCCTGAGAATTGTCAGTCCACTCCCTTTCTATGTCCCTGATTCTATTATATTCACCAGTCTATTCTGTTCTTCAGATTTTTTATTCACTTGATTTTTAGATTCACTAGTTGGTAGGTATGTATTTGATGTCATTTTGTTGTTCATAATTTTTATCTTCACCTTTTTCTTCTTCTTCCTCTTCTTAAAGAATATCCTTCAGCATTTCATGTAATCCTGGTTTGGTGGTGATGAACTCCTTTAGCTTTTTCTTGTCTGTGAAGCTCTTTATCTGACCTTCAACTCTGAATGATAGCTTTGCTGGGTAGAGTAATCTTGGTGTAGGTTCTTGCTGTTCATCACTTTGAATATTTCTTGCCACTCCCTTCTGGCCTGCATAGTTTCTGTTGAGAAATCAGCTGACAGTCGTATGGGTGCTCCCTTGTAGGTAACTAACCGTTTTTCTCTTGCTGCTTTCAAGATTCTCTCTTTGTCTTTTGCTCTTGGCATTTTAATTATGATGTGTCTTGGTGTGGTCCTCTTTGGATTCCTCTTGTATGGGGTTCTGTGTGCTTCCTGAACTTGTAAGTCTATTTCTTTCACTAGGTAGGGAAAGTTTTCTGTCATTATTTCTTCTAATAGGTTTTCAATATTTTGCTCTCTCTCTTCTTCTGGCACCCCCAAAATTCGGATGTTGGTACGCTTAAAGTTGTCCCAGAGGCTCCTTACACTATCTTCATATTTTTGGATTCTTTTTTCTTTTTGTTTTTCTGGTTGGGTGTTTTTTGTTTCCTCATATTTCAGATCTTTGGTTTGATTCTTGGGGTACGTTGATCTACAGTTGAGTTTCTGTATATTCTTTATTTCAGACAGTGTATGCTTAATTTCTGACAGGTCCTTTTCTATTTTTTTGGCATTCTCATTAAGATCCTTAAAGGTCTCACTAAGTTCCTCAGCGGTTTTTAGAAGATTCTTGAGTAACCTTATAAATGTGGTTCTGAACTCTATGTCGTCCAGTAGTTTGCTTTCCTCCACTTCTTTCATTTGTGACCTGTTTCTTTGTCTTCGCATTTTGCTGCTTCCCTGTGTTGATGGAGTGGCTTTGTGTGGTAGGTGACCTATAGGGGCCAGTAGCTCAGCCTCCCCAATCACCTGAGGTGGACACCTTTGGTACACCCCTTTGTGGGCTGAGTGCAAAGTCTTGGTGTAGTTAAGCCTTGATTGCTGTTGGTACACTGGGAGGAATTGACCTCCAGGCCAATTGGCTGTGAGGACCTGCTATGTCTATAATGGAAGAACTGCTGCGCTGGAGACACGCTTATGGTGCAGGACTTGTTTCAGTGGGGCTTTGGTGCTCACTGAGTCTGCCTCTTGAATGTGTCACTTCTGGATGTGAGGAGTTGAAATCTGGTGTCTCACACTGACCACTAGGTACACTGGCTTCTGTATCTCCAGTGGGGTGCAGGTCAGCTACTGTCTGAGGCCACTCAGCAGGCGCTACAGCGAGAACTACAGTTTTCTCCTCTTTGCTTGGGGTTTGGAGGTTTTGGAGCTGTCTGACCCAGGCTGCAAGTTTACTAGGTTAAGCTGCCATAGGGCAGGTCATTCATATGCTAAAGCTGCTGCTTGGAGCTTGGGTGGGTTTGTAGATTGTGTGGGGCGGGGTCTCAGGGCGTGACTAGGCTAGGGCGTGGCAAACAGCAATGGCTGCCAGTAAGCGGGCTCTGCATCTCCGACCATGTCCCCCGCGTCCCGCGCCCCAGCACAGTAAACAGTTATTCCTGTGCGCAGCTCTGCAAGCAAGCCACCCTTACTTTCTGACCCCACGGCAGACAGTCCAGCTTCTCCCTGTAGGAGTTTGGGTCCCCCGCGTCTCCCCAGAAACTGGAGTTTGGAGTAATCGGGAGCTTGTCTCCCTTCGGGTTGAAAAAAGCAGCACTCCCAGTCGCCCGTCGCCAGCCCGATTCGCGTGTCTCCGTACCTCAGCTTTTCAGCGCTTGTGCATCTCTCAATGCTGTTTGCTCTTTCCTTCTAGTTGTAGAACTTCCACTCAGCCAGCTTTCCCGTGGTTCTGGGTGATAGACGTTTTGTCTTTTAGTTGTAGTTTTGAAATTGTTGTGCAAGGCAGCAGTTTAGGTGTTTACCTACGCCGCCATCTTGGATCCTCTCGAAAGTACCAGCTTTGATCTATTGCCACTTTTGCTCCCTGGAGGGCAATCTCTCTTGTGGTCTTCAGGGAAGATTCTGAAAAAGGATGAGGTCCCACCCACCCTCCAGATCCATCAGTGTCAGGTTGGAAGTAGAAATAAGGACAGGAGCCCTGGAGCAGGCAAGACCAGGCCACCGCCTGGCCAGGTAGAGCATCTTTGCCCTCCGGGCACTGGCTCCGGGCCCTGTCCCTGTTCTCCCTGGCCCTCTCTTGGGGCTCAACTTTCCCAAGGGCCCCCACCATGCTCTACCCACCTGTGCCAGCCCTTCGGCACTCAGTCCCCACTCAGCACCCCCCCTCTATATAAACTGAAAGGTAGTTCTGAGTGTGACATGATCTAGAAAGAGAATGTATGACTTTTTTGTTTTGTTTTTACTATAGAAGGTGTCTGAAGTATACGTTTGTGCTGCCATTTTGGCTCTCGATCCAATGAGCCTCTTGGTGTTCTCATTTTTTAAATTTTATTCTAGACAGTTCAGAGGATCTGGGCACTCTGCCACAAGATCCAGTTCAATAGTTTAATCAGTTTTCATTATTCACCCAGGTATTTAATGAGTAACTCTCAGTATCTCATATTGTTCCAGGCTTTACAGAGAGCCCAACAGATATAAGAATGGTGCCTCATCACTTGGAATTTACACCATATCTGGGGAGACCACATGCCAACACGTGGAAGTGTCCCAGTTCAGGCATGGGTGTTCGGAGGGAGGATAAACATGGCTGAAGTGTGCAGATAAAGCTTCCTTTGTTTATTTATTTATTTTTAATAGCAATAATCACGCCTCAGATAAACCTCATTGGCTACGATACAGCCACTGGGCAAAGCTGAAGTTCCTGTAATAGTGGACAGAATTTGAACAGGAAAACATCCTAAGCCTAAGGAACAGCAGGGCTGTAGGGAGGCTTCTATAAGTTTGTGTGACCTGGAGGACAGCTGCCACTCTTGGGGTCTCTACTATAACCTCAAGGACCTCCAGCTAACATGGAAACATGATGGGCCAGAGCACAAAAGCAGGGGCATAAGAAGTCCCAGGACGGGGCCACGGAACCTTGCATCCTGTGGAAAGCAAACATCTCAGAAGCCAGTGCGGTGGAAGGCTGTCAGAGTTGCCCTTGGACTCTGAGGCTCTCAAACTCCACCTTCCATGCAGAGACTTGTATATTTCACGTTCCGGAACTCACCACAGGTAATTCTACATGACTAATTTGATGTTCATTCTCCCCCAGAAGAAGATGGACCAGCAGGGAATGGTGATCAACCCTAACTGGGCATGGGTCTTATATTTTGCTTTGTTGTCCTTCTTCCCAAATCTTATCCAGGGGCATAATAGAAGGTGACTTTCTGGGGCTTATTTTGACTAAAGACACCTGCCTTCAAGGATTTGGGGCTGTTAGCACTCTCAGAGCTACCTGCTGGCTCCCTTGTACCCTCTGCCTCATCCAGCAACAAGTACACACTTGGAGCTGGACAAGAGCCTGGTACATGCTGGTGTCAGCGAGGAGACTGGGCCAACGCAGGAGATTGTCAAGAGGTGGGAAGAATGCCCATAGCAGGGTGGGGCTGCTGCGGTGATAGGATGTCCATTCAGACCAATGGTGTCAAGAGTATGCACATCAGTCAAAAGACACCCCGCTCACCCTCTAGCTTATCTTCCTGCCTTCAGGACATTTTCCTAAGTATAGCTCTCAGCACAGCACCCTCCTGCCAGTACCGCAGGAAGGCTCCCTGCCACATATCAAAATTAACAGGCGGTCTGGCACCATGGCAAATAGACCCTTTCCCATGATGGAGTCCCAGAAATGTTGAGTAAACTGCCACAAAATAAATACTTATTTAATGTATGCTGTCCCTGCACAAAAGAAAGGGAAGTCCTCAGTGGCAGAAATGAAGAGAAAAACAACAGCCAAAGCACTTAGAGGAGCCAAATTTAGGTTCCAGGGACTGAACTGAGTTAGTAACACCTGAAAAGGAATGGGAGCTGTGGTCTTAGCCTCGCTTGGAGGAGAGAAGCTTTTAATCTGAGCTCAGCAGAAAAGCAAAAGCATCAAAGAGATGCCCCTTCCTTAGAAGGGGATTATAAAACACTTCCCACCATCTCAGGGGAGTATGAGGAAGCAAATGGTCTAGTTTGGGTGCAAAAGAAAAAGATCACCTGTCAGAAACTGAATCCCTAAAGAGTGCAGAGTCCAGGTTTATACTATCTGTGAGGCCCATAACTCCCAAGCAGAGAAATTAACATAATATTTGGTTAAATAATTGAAGCCTCTAGGATCCTAGTAGGTAATGCATAACCACTCTGTGTAGAAACACTGTCACAACCCAGAGCACATGGGAGTCACACAGGAAAAACAAATCCTACTGAGAATGAGCTCACAATAAAAAGTGACAACTCATGTGAGGAAATGAGCCTCTGGGAGTGGGAACCAGCAAGTGCAGCTGGTTCCTCAAGGACTGCAGACAATGGAACCATCTGAAAGAAGCTATGCACATATTCATACCCAAAATCTCAAAAGCGGAACCTGGTAGTGCTGTTCCTTGTTCTAATCCCAACCTGTTCCTTCTGTGTCCACCTTTTTACATCATTCCGACCCTTCCTGCCATGTAGACTCAAATTCTTGAGCTGTCTTCAAATTCTTCCTCTCTCAGCTTTTCCCCTTAAAAATGGTTCTCAATTCTCATCCCCTTCTTCTCCTCTCCTCTGCTACTTTGATGGCCATTTAGATGATCTCCCTGCCTTCCAATCCCCATTGTCCCCTCTTCTCTTTAATCCACCCCAACACTGCCACTAAGTTATCCTCCTAAATGCCAAGTTCAATGATTTTACTTGCCAAAGCCAAATTCTTTTTTTAATAAAAATTTTAAATATATTTTTATTGATTTCAGAGAGGAAGGGAGAGGAAGAGAGAGATGGAAACATCAGTGATGAGAGAGAATCATTGATTGTCTGCCTCCTGTATGCCCCCTACTGGGGATCGAGCCTGCAACCCAGGCATGTGCCCTTAATCGGAATTGAACCTGGGACCCTTCAGTCCACAGGCTGACACTCTATCCACTGAGTCAAACTGGCTAGGGGCATAATAGGGGCAAATTCTTTATTTTAAAATATATTTTTATTGACTTCAGAGAGGAAGGGAGAGGGAGAGATTGAAACATTAATGATGAGAGAGAATCATTGATTGGCTGCCTCCTGCATGCCCCTTACTGGGGATTGAGTCCACAACCTAAGCATGTGCCTTTGACTAGAATTGAACCTGGGACCCTTCAGTCTGCAGGCTGACATTCTATCCACTGAGCCAAACTGGCTAGGGCCAAAGCCAAATTATCCTATGTAATAAAAGCCTAATATGCTAAGTGTCTAGTCATCCAGTCGGCCGTTCAACCAATCAAAGCATAATATGCTAATGATATGCTAAGGCTGCTCAACCACTTGCTATGATGTGCACTGACCACCAGGGGGCAGATGCTCCAACCAGTAGGGTAGCTTGCTGCTGGAGTCCAGCCATGGAGCCCTCCTGTGGTCCCTTCCCAGCTGGCCAACCTCCCATATCCCTCCCCGGCCCTGATCGTGCACCAGTGGGGTCCCTTGGCCTGGCCTGCACCCTCTCACAATCCAGGACCCCCAGAGAATGTCAGAGAGCCAGTTTCAGCCCGATCCCGCAGGCCAGGCCAAGGGACACCACTGGTGCATGAATTCGTGCACCGGGCCTCTGGTTGATTATGAAAGTCCATATCTTCCCCAACTTGGAACTAAACATTTTTTTCTGTTTTTTCCCTGTTATAATATAATCACTCCAACCTGCTGTTTCAGCCATTCTGGCTTACTTATCCTTCCTACCCTTTCCCTCATGCTTCCATGCAGTCTCCTTCTGACTAGACTGCTCCCCTCATCACATCTGCTGACCGAAAGAGAACCTTAGTTTAAACCTTTAGAAGCATGATGTGAAAGTATGAAGGCATCATTACAGCTAGACACATCTGGTTTCAAGTCCCAGGTATGTCGCTTAATAGCTCGAGAAAGTCACAACCTCTCTGATCCTCAGTTTCTAACCAGGTAAGATGGGAATGATACCTACTTGGCAGAATTGGGAGTATTAGAGATAATATACACAAAGCACTGAACAGAGAACCTGGCGCCAATAAGTCCTCAATAAACAGTTGCTGAATTGAGTCTCTATCTTCACATTTTTATGGAAGCTATGTCTTCACTGCTCCCCCAACCAGAGCTCCATGAGGCCTGAGGCCTTGTCTTATTTGTCTTTTCATCTTTGCACTTCCCGGAGACTAGCACAGGAAATCTTGAAACATGTCAATTGACAAGTAAAAGAACGAAGCATGCCTAACCTGATACTAGAAGGGGAGATTTTGGGTAGAGGGTCCTGGCGGGTGTCAGATATTGGAGGGGTATTGAGCTCCAGTCTATACTGCATCACTCCAGAGAGGGCAGAACCACCACCAGGAGCCAGCGTAGGAAGGAATCGCCAACATTTAGAGCTGTTTAATATGAGAGCAGGTACCAACTGTAAGTTGTGTGCCATAAAAAAACCCTCAGATTATAGGAAGTATTTGCTAGTAATAATGAGAAAGGTTCATTGCTGTCATACTGATCTTCAAAATACACACCTCCCACCTAGAAGGCTTGGTTCATAGCTAAAAGCTCAGTGCTTTTTTTTGCCACAAATTCAAGGCTCTACATATTTTTTTATTAAATGAATAAATAAATGAAATCATTGATCAGTCTGATTTTTAGAAAAGATATGTGCCACAAGGAGAAAAAAAGAAGGAAAAACCTGAAGGGTTTAGAAAAGACCAGCACAGGGTGACAAAAGGGCAGAGAAAAGTGAGTCAGGGTCAGAGAAGAGGATCACGCTGGGAAGGCTGGAACTCCCTTGCCCGGGCTGAGCACCATGCCCTTCTAAACCCGAGATTCGACTCACCTGCTTGCTTCTGCTCTCGTTGGCTGATCAGAGTGATCATGGCACATACCGGTGACACCAGGGAAATCACTCATAAGATCTTGATCATGTCTAGATGATATTATGATTTGCTTTTGAAACTCCTTTTTCCCCCAGGAATTTAGGTCTTAATTATTATGCTCTATTATTACAATTATCGTTGCTCTGTTATTACAATTGCTCAGTTCACACTTGGGTAATGAGTTTTTTAAAAATATGATTTATTGATTTTTTTTTTTTAGAGAGGAAGGGAGAGGGAGAGAAAGAGAGAGAGATCCATCACTTGCCTCCAACACAGACTCTGGCTGGGGACTGAACCCGCAACCTGGCATGTGCCCTGACCAGGAGTCGAACTGGCAACCTTTTTGTGCATGGGACGATGTTCAGCCAACTGAGCCACACTGTCCAGGGTGGCAATGAGTTATTAAATGAAGTGTATTAAGGTATTATTTTTTTTCTTTAGAGTATCATTATTTAAAAACAGTTGATTTTCAACAGTGACACCAAGTCCCAAGGGGAAAAAAAAAATCCTGTCCAAGCATAGAAGGATTTCTTATTTGGTAAACTGAGCTTATAATTCTCAGGGATAAGCTGGTTCTCCCAGTTCCCATGAGCAAAGATAAGCTGCTCTGAGTCAAGACTTCCTGCTCTCTGCACTCACTGCCCCGCGGTGCTCACCAGGAGACACAGCGGCTGTGGGTTTTCAGGAGGCTCCCCAGGCTCTGCAGGGCCTGCGGCAGCCCCTCTCCGGTGAGGGCACTGCAGGCCCGGAGCTCCCAGCAGCGGCCCTGGAACCTCTCCAGGCCCAGCTTGTCTCTGATCTCAAGCAGAGGCAGAGCACCGGGCGCCTCCTGCTTGTTGGCCAGCACCAAGAAAGGGACGCTGGCCATGCTGGGGCTGTCCAAGACTTCCGTGAGCTCAGCCCCCGCCTCGGGCAAGCGGGCTTCGTCTGTGCTATCTAGCACATACACAAGGATGTCCGTGCCTTCCAGGTAGTTTTTCCAGCTGGCCCTGAGGTGGGCCTGCCCCCCGATATCCCAGAGAGTCAGAGACACATGCCCCGGGGCTTCAAGAGGCTCCACATTGAAGCCAATGGTGGGCAGGGTCTCCACCAACTGGTAGCCCTTCAGTTTATACAGGAGCGTGGTCTTGCCTGCTGAGTCCAGGCCCATCATCACCACCTGGGCTTCCCGCTTGTGACCTCGGGAGTTCACAGAGCCCATGGTGGCCCCTGGCAAATCCTGGGGGAGAAAGGCCAGGTGCACACGTCAGCCATTCTTTTCTGACGGAACACACAGATCCATGCAGGCACATGGAAGAGGAGCTTCTACTTCAAAAATAGGAAGTGTCTTGACAGTTTCAAACACAGGCCTGGGCTCTGAAGGCCAGGAAGTGGGGGGTGTGAGTCACCCTCAGCTGGCCCCTAGCTGGGAGACCAGAGCTCAGGGCCCTGGGAGACAAGGAATGCAGGCTCCCGTTCTGTGGGAGTTAAAGCAAGGAGGCAAAACAAGTTCCAGTTAGACAAACCTAGTTTGGTAGAAACAACTGAAAGGTGCCCAAGTCTTGCTAGTCTGTGCTTAGCCTCTGTTTTCCTCCTGGTAAGCCTAAGCCCCGAAGGGGAAGCGGCCTTGGGTTCAGTGCACCGAGGGAAGGGGACAGCGGCTCCTGGCCACTGCGCTGCCTTTGGAAGACCCCGCAGGCCAGCACCGTGTCCTGGACACGGGCTATTTATAAATACAGTTGGCTGGGGACAAACTTATCAGTCAGGGCAGAGTGGT
The DNA here is from genome assembly GCF_963455305.1 of Plecotus auritus. Taxonomy (NCBI): domain Eukaryota; kingdom Metazoa; phylum Chordata; class Mammalia; order Chiroptera; family Vespertilionidae; genus Plecotus; species Plecotus auritus. Next base: position 93,705,198 of record NC_137772.1, on the reverse strand, counting down.
TCCCTCCACTGTCTTACCAAGGTAAATTACCTCTCCCGTTTTTCACAACTCCCGTTTTCCAAAAATAAAAAATTTTACAACTAAGACTTGATCCCAGTTCAGTCAGGGGACACCTTGGCTGGGACAGTGACGGGACATCTCACCCGAGGACTCTATTTCAGCTGCCCCTGGAGGAAAATAAGACGGCCCCCTGTTCATTCCTCATGCCAGGGAGAAGAGTAAAAATTGCAGTTACCTCGGTGTAGTGAGCCAGAGGCTGCAGCTCCTCCCGCAGCGTCTTCTCCCCCGCAGCTGCTCGTCAGTAATGTCCCAAGAGCAAGATGTGAGGGAAGTTGCTGTTTCTCCTTTTTCTGCTTCCTTTCCCCAGGTGGCTGGGGGGTGGGACGGGCTTCACAGCCCTCCCTCAGCTCTGGGGCTCCCTGCAGTTCTCCTGCTGGGGATGTGCCACAAATACACGCCCAGCTCTTCAGCCCTTAATAGAGCGAGGTCCAGCACCACCTCCGTGTTGTGGCAGCTTGGACTCCTTGCAGAAGGAAGGGGCCACGCTCAGAGCTGTGCCCAAGTCCAGCCACTTTCTTTTGCTCTTCCTCTCATAATCCTGTGACCTCCTCAGTGGAGAAATCTGAGAATCAGAGTTTTTTTTTCAGCCCAGCTAGCATGGCTCAGTGGTTGAACATCGACCTATGAACTAGGAGGTCACGGTTCGATTCCCACTCAGGGCACATACCTGGTTTGTGGGCTCCATTCCCAGTGTGGGGCAAGTAGGAGGCAGCTGATCAATGATTCGGTCTCATCATTGATGTTTCTATCTCTTCCTCTCCCTTCCTCTTTGAAATCAATAAAAAAATATGTTTAAAAAATGATACCCCCAGGAAATACAATTTTCAAAAAATTGTTCCGATTAGAAGCTGTTGATTCTGTAGTGATCTGATCTGGATCTCGAGTTGCAGTGATTTGGCTCTTGAAACCAGTAACATCTGTGTAGCACTTTCTGCTTTCCACATGTTATTTCTCTAAACGGTCAAGAACCGAGTTGGGGTTATAATTCTCCCGTTTTACAAATGAAGAAACAGGCTCAGACAAGGTAAACAATTTGCTCATGATCTTGCTGGGATTTATCTCTTTCTCTTTGAACATGAGCTACTCACTGAGCAAGTGCTTTGTAAACAGCAAACACCCTATAGTAATTGTTGTTGTTGTCAGGCTACTGTATTTAATAGAAGGAAGCAATTAGGAAAAGTCAGAAACAGAGTGTGTTGTGCACACCACTGTGTTTTGCTGTTCCTGATGTTATTGTTGTTCTATTCTTCTGAGTGCCTGGCTGTAGGCTGTAGTCCTTTTGCAAGGGCCAGGGTGTGTGGTGAGAGAAGGGAAAATGTGGGTGGAATTATTGTCAAATAAAAGCCAGAGTTGGAGAGTAGTTGAAGTCCTAAAAACAGATTTTATTCAAGACTATTGCAATAGGGGGAAACACACCTCACTGTAGAACTGGGCTCAGTTTTGAGTACAACATGGGCAAGTGGGGATTTACTGCCAAGGAGCAGGATGGGGTCAGTGGACGCAAAATTACTAAGAGGAAATATCAGGGATAGTGGGGTGTTTTTTTTTGTTTGTTTTATTTGTTTGTTTGTTTTGCTAAACTGAATAACAGGATTCTTGCTGAAGGCAGGCCAGACATCACCTGGGAAATGATGGGGGAAGAGGAACCTGATCAGAGATAGAGGGTGGTCAGATATCAAGGATAGGGTGCCTGGTTAAACTGACCTAGCAGGGTTCTTACAAAACTGGATTTTATAAGGAAGTGCACAGATGGACCTAAGAGAAGGTTCAGGAGCCTGACTGAAGTTTGGTTAAGCAGAGAATCTTTGTCATTATCCCAGGAAAGCCCCAAAACAAAAAAGCACTGTCTGGAGGAGGGCTTGTCCTTCTGCACTGGACCACATTGGGACTCAGTTCTACCCAGGCCTCGCTGGTAAATCAGTGGGAATCCTGCCAGGATGTGATTTACAGGAGGATTGGGGTTGGCAGAGGATAAGGATGCAGCAGGCTAAAGATGAAGTGTGCTTGGAGCCTGGGAAACCAGGGGGTGCTGCCCTGACTCTTTCCCCATGTCTGAGCCCAGAGCTGGAGGGGAGGCAGGCAGAGGCTGAAGAAGCTGTTGACTTGAGGGGCTCAGAGGCACCAGACCAGGCTGTTTGGGTGCTGAGTGACCCCCAGTGACACAGTTAAGGAAGGAACACTCCCTCACACTCCTGTCCCAAGGATTCCAGGGATGCCTGGGGTCACATGGGCTCTTAGAGAGGCCCTGCCCTCCTGGGCCACGACAGGCATTCAGCAGGAGGACCTGTGCGAGCTACTCAGGCTCTCCCAGACATAGAGGAGCCTCTCCTGAGGGCTAAGGCCCTGTATTCGCTGGAGAACGTGGGAGCCAGGAAAGCAACAATTACTTTGAATACGACCCAAAGGCCACTGTGGCCTGAGTTACCCTGTCCCTTTCTTTACGGAATTTCTCTGTACCTCAGTTCCTTTTTCCGTAAAATGGAGATGAGGATATTAATAATAGCACCTGACTTGGAAGGTTATTGGGAGGGTTAACTGAATTAAGACACACCAAATACTTAGCCCTAATCCAGGCACCTGGTCCCAGGTTACTAGTATGAAATAAGGAAAGAGGAGTGGCCCCGGCTGGGTGGCTCAGTTGGTTGGAATATCACCCCACACACCAAAAAGACTGTGGGTTCGGTGCCCTGCCAGGGCACATACCTGGTTGTGGGTTTGATCCCTGGTTGGGGTGCATATGGGAGACAGCCGATCAATGTTTCTCTCTCTCTTCCTCCCTCCCTCCCTTTCTCCCTCCCTCCCTCTCTCTAAAATCAACGAACATATCCTCGGGTGAGGATTAAAAAGAAAAAAAGTAGAGCTGTGTTTGGTAAGGGACCAACACCTTTGTAAACCTGTGACTGCAGCTACTAGAAGAGGAGCTCTGCTCAGCTCACTGGCACCAGGGGAGACCAGGGTCTTGGATCCCCTCTCTACGACCTCCGGGAGATTAGGCTTCCCAAGAGGGCGCCTGCGCAGAGAGCCCCGCAGTTCAGATTGTGGGTTTATAAATATACCTTTGCCGGTTCTCAGACAGGTAGTCAGGGCTGGAGGATCAAGACAAACTCATTTCACTCACAAAAAAACCACACCACAATTTATTAGCCAGAATGCAGCTTTTCACGTTTCCAAGGAGATCCATTTAGGCCCAAGATCAGGAGCCAGTGTCCTGTGCAGCACACCCGGAGCAGGCGGCAGGGGAAGGAGCCCCACGTGGCGGGTACACAGGACACTGAGTAAAACAACCGTGGAAAACACGTGCACACCGGCTCTTTGGAAACAATGAAAGTTGGTGGTTTTAAAGGATTGTTTATCAGGGAACAAAGCCTGGGGATTGCTTTCTTTTCTCCTTTCTACAGATGGGTCCGAGGGCGGAGGGGACTAGAGTCAGAACTGTGTTCCCTGGAAAGTGCTAGCAAAATGCTGACATATTCCTCCTTCCCAGCCCGCTTTCGTCTGGGATCCATAGACCCCCTGCCTTTCTGTTAGTCGTTTTGTGGCCTCATCTCTAGTCTATCAGTTTCTCAACGTGCAATACTCAAGTTGATAACTTATTTCCAACGACTGTATCTATTAATAATCAGATGTTATTTATATTTCAAATTATCCCTGCAAAATTCAAAAGGCACAAAAGGGTAGAGAGCCAAGGGAGTTCTTCTCACGCCTGTCCTCCAGCCATGCAGGTCCTTTCCTGGGAAACAACCCACACCGTCCATTTCTTAGGTATTTTCCCAGAGATGGTCTGTGCATATGTAAGCAAGTTTCTCATGTTCATCTTTTTTTTCCCCCCAAATGGTAACATACTTGGAGGAATTTAATCACTTTAGTAAATCTTTCAATCAGAATTTCTCAGCCATCTGCTCTGTCAAGGATCGGTGGGAGAGAAAAGAAGTTACAGGCAGCAGCCCAGGGATTCCCCAACTTCCCCCCCCTTCACCCTCCCCCCCCCACCCCCCGCAGTGAGTGTTGAGAGGGAGCATGTGCAATGTGCAGGCTGTCTTTGGGAAGTATTGTGGTGAGAATCAACACTCCAATCATGCTAAAGTTTAACATTCTCTGAGACGTTTAACTCCATCTATCACTGTCATTTATTAGGCAACCCCTGGAACCATAAGCAGTACAGTTGACCCTTGAATAGCAGTGGGGTTAAGGGTGCTGACTTCCCATGCAGTAAAAAAATCACAGATAATTTTGACTCCCCAAAACTTGGAAGCCTTATTGATAATTTAAACAGTCAATTAAGATATATTTTGTTTAGTTTTTATTGATTTCAGAGAGGAAGGGAAAGGAAGTGAGAGATAGAAACATCAATGATGAGAGAGAATCACTTATTGGCTGCCTCCTGCATGCCCCTCACTGGGGATCCAGGCCGAAACCCAGGCATGTGCCCTGACGGGGAATTGAACCTGGGACCACCTGGTTCATAGGTCAATGCTCAACCACTGAGCCACGCTGGCTGGGCTAAGATATATTTTGTATGTTATCTGTATTATATACTATATTCATACAATAAAGTAAGCTAGAGAAAAGAAAATATTATTAAGAAAATCATAAGGAAGAGAAAATACATTTACAGTACTAAAAGTATTTATTGAAAAAAATCTACATATGCTAGTAGGTGGACCCTCACAGTTCAAATCTGTATTGTACAAGGGTCCACTGTATACCTGAAGCTGGGATGGCTGCCAGAGGTGCAGCTTACGGTGCCTGTTTACAGGGATATGTGTCTGGTTAAGCTTTCCTCAGAGAGCACGAAGGCAACTACAGGATAATTCTGCACAAGAAAGACTGTTTCTTGAATTTGAATTCACCTTTTGAATGCGAATGGAGGCTTCAGTGTTAAAGTAACCCTGTTGGTGTAGCACAGACACACGTGGGCTTTTTGATGAGAGAGAGCTCATAACATCCCTTCATGGACATGTTTTTAACTGTTCTGAGATCACACTCCCAGCCTTGGTGACTCTCAAATAGGCCTCAGCGATTCCACTTGCCTGATGCAAAGACTGACCCGGGTTTCACAGAGACTGAACCCTCAGCCCCCCGAGCAGCCTTGTCCTTTCAAAAGGAAGGTCACCCTGGCTGCAGGTCCTTGCTCTTCATTACTTTGAATATTTCTTGCCACGCCCTTCTCTACCCAGCACAGCTCATTTAGAATTGAAGGCCAGATAAAGAGCTTCACAGACAAGGAAAAGCTAAAGGAGTTCATCACCCAGATGGGGAGCAGGGCCAGCCAACCGCTGCAGCCCCTCCACCCCCCCCCCGCCACCCCGCCCCCGGACCCCCTCACCCTGATGGGGGATGGGATCAGGCAGGCCAGCCAACCTCCTGTGTCCCCTCCCCCTGGCCAGCCCAGCCCTATCAGCCAGATCAAGCGGCTGGCAGGACCCCACCTGTGCACAAATTTGTGTACTGGGCCTCTAGTACAGCGGTTCTCAACCTGTGGGTCATGACCCCTTTGGGGGTTGAATGACCCTTTCACAGGGGTCACCTAAGACCATCGGAAAACACATATTTCCGATGGTCTTAGGAACCGAGACACCGCTGCTCTATCATCTCTAAGCGAGTCCGCCCACATGCAGATATGCCCACATATGAGTACCCGGCATGATGACATCATCGCGCCAACCCATCACATACACCCCATACAAATACAGGTGTATGTGACAGGGTTGGCGCCATAATGTACTTACGCGGACCAGTCACACATGTTTAGAGAGCAGCTACTGTGTAGAGAGAAGCTACTGTGTAGAAAGCAGCTGCTGTGTTGAAAGCAGCTACTCTGTTAAAAGCAGCTACTGTGTTGAAAGCAGCAGTATTGGAGGTAAAACGACACTTCATGAATTATAATTACTGGGTAAATGTAAAATCATGTACTGTAAAATCATCAACTACTGCAAAAAAAAAATCTGTACCATGGGAACTTAATCTGGATGCTGATCGGTCTTTTTATATTCAGCTGTGCTTGATGTGAATACTGCCCCCTTGTGATAGTAACAGGTATGTAAAAAAACAACACCACAGAGAATGGTAAATCATAGGAAACTTTAATGAACTGTACTGACTGATATGCCATGTATCATCTTTTGTATTATTAAAGCTATTGTTATATATTATTTTCATTAGCAAACCATCCCATGACAATGGATCGTGTAGAGAAAAATGTTAAGAAAAGAAAATATAGTGAGGATTTTTTACAGTATGGTTTTACCTCAATAATAACAGCAGGAATTAAGAAACCGCAATGTGTTATTTGTTGTGAAGTTCTATCAGCCGAATCTATGAAGCCAAACAAACTAAAACGCCATTTTGATAGCAAGCATCCAAGCTTTGCCAGCAAGGATACCAACTATTTTAGAAGCAAAACTGATGGACTCAAGAAATCCAGACTTGACACTGGTGGCAAGTACCACAAACAAAATGTAGCAGCCATTGAAGCTTCGTATTTGGTGGCACTCAGAATCACCAGAGCTATGAAACCTCACACCATTGCTGAGGATTTACTGTTGCCAGTGGCCAAAGACATTGTTCGAGTTATGATCGGAGACGAATTTGTTACGAAATCGAGTGCAATTTCTTTATCTAACGACACTATCCCCAGAAGAATAGATGACATGTCTGCTGATATTCTTGATCAGGTAATCCAGGACATTAAATCTGCTCCACTTCCAATATTTAGTATCCAGCTTAATGAATCTACAGACGTTGCAAACTGTTCACAGTTACTGGTTTAGGTGAGGTATATTAATGATGGCGACTTTAAAGATGAGTTTCTTTTTTGCAAACCTCTTGAAACGACAACTACTGCACGTGATGTATTTGACAAAGTTGGTTCATTTCTGAAAGAGCATAAGATCTCTTGGGAAAAGGTTTGTGGTGTTTGCACAGATGGTGCTCCAGCTATGCTAGGACAGTGGTCGGCAAACTCATTAGTCAACAGAGCCAAATATCAACAGTACAACGATTGAAATTTCTTTTGAGAGCCAAATTTTTTTAACTTAAACTTCTTCTAACGCCACTTTTTCAAAATAGACTCGCCCAGGCCGTGGTATTTTGTGGAAGAGCCACACTCAAGGGGCCAAAGAGCCGCATGTGGCTTGCAAGCCGCAGTTTGCCGACCACTGTGCTAGGATATCGATCTGAATTTCAACATTTGGTACTGAATGAGTCACCAAAAGTCATCGGAACTCACTGTATGATTCATCAGCAAATATTAGCAACGAAGACGCTGCCACAAGAGTTACAAGAAGTAATGAAAAGCGTCATAAGTTCTGTCAATTTTGTAAAGGCGAGCACTTGAAACAGTCGACTGTTTTCGCAACTGTGCAACACGTTGGATGCGCCAAACAATGCTCTGCTATTTCACACTGAAGTGAGATGGTTGTCAAGAGGAAAAGTTTTAAAACGTGTTTTTGAGCTTCGTGATGAACTCAAAACGTTTTTTAATCAGAAAGCAAGACCGCAGTTCGAAGTACTTTTCAGAGATAAAAGTGAACTGCAGAAAATAACTTACTTGGTTGACATCTTTGCCATCTTAAATGAGTTAAATTTATCACTGCAAGGACCAAATGCAACACTCCTTGATTTGTCTGAAAAGATCCGATCATTGCAAATGAAACTTCAGCTTTGGCAAAAAAAAAAAAAAAAAAAAAAAAAAAAATGGATGAAAATAAAATTTACATGTTGCCTATCTTATCTGCTTTCTTTGAGGAACATGACATTGAACCAGACAAAAGGATTACGATGATAATTTCTGTGAAAGAACACTTGCACATGCTTGCAGACAAAATTTCATCGTACTTTCCAAATCTACCTGACACCCCATTTGCACTTGCCAGAAGCCCATTCACAGTCAAAGTTGAAGATGTTCCTGAGACAGCACAAGAGAAGTTCATTGAACTTATTAACAGCGATGCAGCGAGAACTGATTTCTCTACAATGCCAGTTACAAAATTCTGGATCAAGTGTTTGCAGTCATATCCTGTTCTGTCTGAGACTGTGTTGCGCCTTCTTCTTCCATTTCCAACAACATATCTTTGTGAAACAGGGTTTTTCAGCTTGTTGGTTATCAAGTCTAAATACAGAAGTAGACTTGTTGTGGAAGATGATTTTTGTTATGCTCTTGCAAAGACTGCCCCGAGAATTTCTGATCTAGTGAGAAAGAAGCAATCTCAACCTTCACACTGACGTTGGCTTTTTACACATACTGTTGCAAAATGTAGCAATGTAGTTTACTGTTGTTATATTAAGACTGTTACCCATGCTACACCATGCTTCAAGACAAAATTTCATTTATTTGTAATTAGAAATAAATATTTCACAATATATTATTACATATTGTTTTTGTGATTAATCACTATGCTTTAATTATGTTCAATTTGTAACAATGAAAATACATCCTGCATATCAGATATTTACATTACGATTCATAACAGTAGCAAAATTACAGTTATGAAGTAGCAACGAAAATAATTTTACGGTGGGGGGTCACCACAACATGAGGAACTGTATTAAAGGGTTGCGGCATTAGGAAGGTTGAGAACCACTGCTCTAGTAGAATATAATATTGCAGACTTTTAAAATTTCTTTATTTTGCATTACAATTGTACTTAGAATTATTATCACTTTAAGTGACTTGTGTTTTACATTTACGGCACAGTTTATCTTCGAGAACTTTTCTGCTATTTCCAGTTTTCATTTTATTAGAGATGCCATCTCATAACTGAATGAGGAACATGGCAAAGCTGGGGGAAATTTCTGTGCCTGTCTCTTTTTGCTCTCTCTTCCTCTGAACAGAAATAATATCTTGGCAGCATATCTCTTTGTCTGTTTAAAAAAAAAAAAAAAGCAGGAAAAGGAAACAGCAGTGGATGATCTGCTTTCTGAAACAGTTTAAGAAAGATCTGGAGGATGTTTGCTTTGCACTGAAGCAGCTTCAACTTCTGCTTTTACAGTATTTGCAGGAACTTTCCTGACACTAAGGTGGTGGAGAAACAGTGGCCAGAGACTGTCTCCTGCAAACGTGAGATGGGTGCCAGCCGTGCCTCAAAACAGGAGCTGTTGAGAGTGAGCCCTGCTGTTTTTCTTCCGTAGTTGTTTCCATATGCAAAGTAGGTTCTCTGCCGCAGCTGCTGTTCAATCAGCCACATTTTCGGAACTGGATAGTGTATTTTTAGTTGGCAGGAAAGTAAAAATTTGATCAGGAAGGAGGTTGGAAGGTCACTTAGTAGTTAGGAGCTGAAATCAGTACTTTTCTACATTTTCCAGAAGAGTTACTGTCTTCGTGGGCAGCAATGAGCAAAATGGTTACTTCAATGATCTCTCTCTCTTTTTTAAATCCTTACCCGAGGATATGTTTATTAATTTCTTAGAATATGTTTTTATTGATTTCAGAGAGGAAGGGAGAGAGAGCTAGAAACATCAATGATGAGAGATAATCATTGATCGGCTGCCTCCTTCACCAACTGGGAATTAAACCGTGAACTCCTGGTTCATAGGTGGGTGCTCAATCAGTGAGCCACACCAGCTGGGCAGTTTAGAGGGAAAAAGAGAAACATCGATGTGAGAGAGAAACATTGATCGGTTGCCTCCCATACAAACTCAGATCGGGGATTGCGCCCACAACCCAGGTATGTGTGCTCTGACCAGAAATTGAACTGGACACCTCTTTGGTGTACAGAATGATGCTCCAACCAACTGAGCCACCCGGCTGGGCACATGGTGAACTCTTTAAGCAAAACTAAGTGGCCTCTGTTCCTAAGTCCACGTTTATCATTTCAGTGATAAGGAAAGACTGGTCTGGAGCTTATGGGCCAAAAAGAAGAATGGACAAGACCAGAACGTATGCTCCAATTGTTGGAGCTGAGCTGATTTGAGCCCCGTGCAGGAGAACTTGCTAAGACAGAGAGTGATGCAGCCTTCTCTGGACCAATCTTCCCTGGCTGCATGGGTAGTGATAAGAAGGGAAACCAATGGCTACTCTAGAGGGAAGGCAGAGCATTCCTCCAAAGCATGGGTGTTTACACAATCTAGGATTATTCATGTATGTTCAGCCACTAGAAAACAGCTCAAGTAGTGTTCTTGACCATGGTGCATACCCATGCTTGGGAAAAATGTGGAGGCTGGGGAGGTGAGAAGGAGGGGAGAAATCTGGAGTGTCAAGAAGCTTCGGCTATCCATTGGTACTCCCTTTTTTCCTAAAGATATTGACATTCAATCACTGGATTAAATTCATGTTCCCATATCAATTAACTAGCTCATTAGGTGGGAATAACAAGTTTACATACCAGTGTGTGGGCTTATCCTCATGAACCTCCCAAAATGGGGCCAGAGGTACGGATGCACGGAACAGAATAACCGATCTCAGTGTATGGGGTGGAGGAGGGGTGACAGAAAGAGGTTAACCAAATAACATATATGCATATATGCATAATCCATGGACACAGACAATAGCATGGAGAAGACCTGGGGTAGGGCAGGGGTTGTGTGGAGGAGGGCAAAAAGGGAGAAAATGGGAGACATCTGTAATACTGTCAACAACAACAACAACAACAACAAAGAAAGGATGATGTAGAGTTTTTTTCACCCTCAAACATTTAAAAACTTTTTTCCCTTTAATTGCTTTCCCCAATGACTTCAGGTGAGTTATATGTAACATGAATATTTCAGATTTTGTAGTGGTAGAGAAAGAAAGAATTAGGAATAGGGCCAAAGGAAGGGAGGAACATTTAAAAACTATATCAGAATATGAGTTGCCAATGCCCTGTCCCCAATCATTTGGATGTTTTATCCATATTTGAACAGTCCTTGACATATCTATTGTGTGATTGGGAATCTGCCTTCTAAGCTGGCTCATTGATTAGCTTCTGAGTGGGCTGAGATTAATCCTAATAATTGCTGATTTTTGTTTTTTCTTGTTTATAAAGTGCTGAAGTAGTGCTCTTGTGAATGTCCCTCAGCTACATCTTGAAAGTTGGTTACCCAGTAGCAGTGTTATTGGTGAAAGTGAAGTATTTACTGGTGGAAGTGGGTTTTTAAAGTCCCATTTCCCTTAATTCAGTACTGGAAGGGGTGTAGCTGGGGATTCAGCAGAGCTAGAAGCAAAGGCAGTGTCCAAAGTTTCCATTCTATGGTGAGCTGGGTCTAGCTTAGCATTAGGCTAGTTGCAGTCCATCAGTCCATTGTATGTGGGAACCACATGGCTGTGGACCATGTGGGCAAATGCAGGGGAGCCAAGAGCATACAGCCTGCAACAAGAGTCCCAAGAATGCAAGAGGCAAGGAAGCAAGAGAGAGAACTTGTTTGTTTAGGAGATTATCTCAAATCTTCCCAGGCTTGCAGTGGCCACGCCTGTGCTGGTCAATGACCTGTTCCCAGGTGTGACTGACAGGCAAGTACCTTCCTTATGTCACCCAGACTTTACTGGGCATGCATCTATTCTTCCCTGTCCAGTGCCTTCCCCCAGATCAACTGGGAATGGCAAAGCTGCACAAATGAATGCCTATATTTTTTGGCCTTTACTAACTGGGTTATTTAGCCCTACCTGGTTTGGCTCAGTGGATAGAGCTTGTGGACTAAAGGGTCCTGGGTTCAAGACCAGCCTAGGGCACATGCCTGAGCTGCGGGCTCGATCCCCAATAGGGGGCATGCAGGAGGCAGCCAATCGATGATTCTCTCTCATCATTGATGTTTCTATCCCTCTTTCCCTCTCCCTTCCTCTCTGAAATGAAACAAATATATTTTTTTAAAAAAATTGATTATTTACAACAGTATCAGCAGGTTCAGAAATATTGCGATAATTTTAGGATTGGATAAAGGAATGTATCTTGAGCTCTGGCCCATGTTCTCAGTGGTTAGAGCATTGGCCAGCAGACCAAAGGGTCACGGGTTCGATTCCTGGTCAAGGGCATCTACCTGGCTTGCAGGTTTACTCCCCAGTCCCCTTCAGGACAGGAGCAAGAGGCAACCAGTCGATGTGTCTGTCTCACATTGATGTTTCTCCCTCCCTCTCTTCCATTCTCTCTTGAAATAAAAAAAGTACTCAGAAGCATTTGAGATCTTGCTCCCTGGCATATGTCATCAGTTTGGCTCAAATCAAGTCTCATAACATTTAAAAAATAAATGAAAAAGTACAGAAGCCTATAGAATTGACCATAGCTGGGTGTGATTTTCTTTTCGGGCGTTATCAAATCTAGGTTAGTAAATAAACTAGAAGCAAACAAAATAAATGGGACTGAAACATCAGTTTTGGCCCAGGCCACATGGTGGCAGGCTTACTCTGTGTTGTGCTTCCTTTTCAGGACCAAAAAATGAAAAAAATAAAAATAAAAAGTGGGGAGGAAACCAACTTAATAAAGAAATAAATCTTAATGCTTGGATTTAACTGCATTCAGCCACATCTTTGAGGGACTTAACTTTTAGAAAAGATGACATAACTTATTAGTTTTTCAAGATTATAATTTCTTACAAAATTGTTCTTTACATTTTATGGTACCTGAGCAGCAAGGATTTGGTCTTCAATAGGACATTCTACTTCTAGATCTCAATTTCTTTATCAATAAAATGATGAGGTTGGATTACTTACAATTCTAAAATCATCACACCTCTTTTATAACTAAAAAAAAAAAAAAGCCTAAATATTCTTCTTCAGTAATGAACTTCCGTCATATTGCAGTTAACTTGGTAAGTAATATGGTTTTTAAATTATATTGCCTAGGTTTGTGTTTGAATTCTGCCATTTATTAACTGAGATATTAGGTAAGGGATTTAGCTTACCAAAAATGTTAGTTTCCTTATCTGTAAAGTGGTACAAATTATAGGACATGTCTTATGGGGTTGTTAGAATTAAAAGGGGAAAAATGTGTGACTGACTGGCCAGTTGCTCACCAAACTACTTTTTTTAATTCAAGGAAAACAGCTAAATCACATTTTTCACCCTCACTTGTACTGAGTTTGCCATATGACTGAATTCTGGCCAATGTGAGAGGAAGAGAAGCATTCTACTTCTAGGCTCAGCTCACATAAATCTCCCATTGTGATCCTCTTTGTTTTTCTCCTTCTGCAGAAAGTCACTTGTTAAAGATGGCAAAACCACAGAATGGAAAGAACTGTGGTCCCCAAATCATGGCTTAGTGGAGAGTTTTATGCCTATTAGGAAAACTTGTTTTGGACTTTATATGAGTAAGAAATAAACTTCTATTTTGTTAAATCACTGAGATTCCGGGGTTTATCTATTATGGCAGCTAGCATGAACTAAAATAGCATGTAAGGCACTTAGTACAATAACTGACACAATACTGCTTAATAAATGTTAGATGTTATTAATATAATTGAAAAGAATTTTAGACACAAAACAGGCAGGTTTAGGGAGTCTTAGAGATAAAGAGGGTCCATGGGAGAGGAATGCATAGATGGGGGCTTGAAGACGCCAAAATGCTTATCTTACTTGTACAGAGGATAGAGAAATGCCACAGGAAGGGGGGGTCCAGGCAATAGAAACATTTCTGGCCTGAGCAATTAAAACAGCCATAAACCAAGGACAGAGGTATCTTTGGCCTGAGCAGCTGGGAGATCAAAGGCAACTCCAACCAGCAAGATAAGGGGGAGGAAAAATGGGGGCACCACGTGGGCTTTAGACTTTGAAACTAACACTAGGTAACAGAATGACCAATGAGGAAAGCACAGGGGTCCTAAGTTTTAAAAAGGGTCCAATTAGAAAGGGTCAGGTTCAGACAAAGAACTTGCGCCTTTATAAACAGGGAGATAAAGAAACTCAGCAGATTTCAGATTTTACAGATTCAGATTATTTAGATTTTTTTTCCCATTAGAGAGAAAGAGAGAGCAGGCTTTTCCCATTTGGGGACCCCACCCCAGGGGGTCCCCTTTGGAGACACCCTGCCCAGATGGAGTTTATATCTGCTTCCAATAAGCTTCTACATTGTTTTAATTGAAGAAGCCTTTTTATCTATGAGTTTATTCTTCAAACTTCATGAGGACAAGGACCCACTGAAAAAATCTGCACCCCAAACCCCATGATTTCATCATGATTCTTCGTAATACAAACCAAGAGAACTAAACCCCTGAACTTGACACACAAGCAATAAAATAGAATCCTTTCTGCAGTATACAAGATTTGGCTTTTTTTTTTTTTTAAAGCTAGAAATAGTCTAGAAAATAAAGTTGTATGTGCAAATAGTAAAAATCTGAGCAGTTCATGTATGTAACTTATAAAAATTCAATATTTTGTATTTATAGTTGCTACACTTTCAAAACATTAACAAAATATAAATAAGGAAAACAACAAATTCAAATACTTTAAATTATTTCTTACTTCTGAGGATTTCAGTCTGTGTTATGATTCATTCAGTGATTTCTCTCAATATTTCCCACAATTCTTATACTCTTTCTTAAAAATGTCTTCTTTTTTGGCCCCTACACCTTTGGATATTTTAGTGCTTTTGCTCAGACTTATTCCCAGTTTATCAAATGAAATTCTACCTCTCTTACAGCCCTGGTCAAATTTCACATATTCAGTTAAAGCCTTCCAACTCATCCTGCTTGAATGAGGCCCCACTTGCACTTAACTGTAATAATATTTATACAATCCAAGGTTCTTACTATTTGCTGTCTTCTACCCCACGGTTTATTCTCAGGTGGGTTTATATAGCTTGCTTCTCCTTAATCAGGTTGTAAACTACCAGATGATGGGGACTGTGATTTTTTATTTTGTATTGCCCACAGAAAATAGAGTTTTGTGCAAATAGTTATTGATAATTGATTCATTGTTTTGAAAACCCCAAGTATAAGATTTCAACTAACATTTTAATATCTATCTTTCCTAGATTTTTTTAAAATATATTTTTTATTGATTTTTTACAGAGAGGAAGGGAGAGGGATAGAGAGTTAGAAACATCGCTGAGAGAGAGACATCGATCAGCTGCCTCCTGCACAACCCCTACTGGCTCTATCCATTGAGCCAAACCGGTTAGGGCCCTAGAGTTTTATAAGAATGAAGAACAACAGCTCTCATAAAGTTTTCCCCATAGATGAATAATAATTTATGGTTGGGGGACCATAGTGGCAAAAGTGGTCTTTTATGGTTAGTGGTCTGGTACAAAGAATAAATTAGTGCCCAAATTTTCATATTCAAATGAGGACAATTTTATGTGCATAACCAGTTATGCTTATTTTGCTTTTGGGGGGGTCTTTCATCATAACTATTCACTTTCTTTTTTGCATATTTGCTTAAGAAGTTTCCCTTAAAATATTAAAAGTTATAGCTGAAAATTTTTAACATTGTATATTCAACATAAGTACCTTAAAAGGTTTTAACTCTGAATCCTGTCTTTCATTTCCAGCTGATTGCTATGTAATACTCTACTTTCACACGATGTTTATCCTATAAAAATTAATAAATTTTTTGGTCAATGTTTACTTAGATTTACTAATGTGTCTACTAACTTCTTTTTTTTTAAATATATTTTATTGATATTTCACAGAGAGGAAGGGAGAGGGATAGAGAGCTAGAAACATCGATGAGAGAGAAACATCGATCAGCTGCCTCCTGCACAGCTCCCACTGGGGATGTGCCCACAACCAAGGTACATGCCCTTGACCGGAATCGAACCCGGGACCTTTCAGTCCGCAGGCCGACACTCTATCCACTGAGCCAAACCGGTTTCGGCATGTGTCTACTAACTTCTTTGTTCATCATTGATTCTTGCATTCTAACCTTTCCTGCTGGGTTTATATTTCTTCTTTCTGCAATGGTCTGTGTGAAGGAAATTCTCTTGGTTTAAAATGTCTTTATTTTGAGAACTGCAGAAGACAATCTTTCTAGACAAGGCAGTTGAGAAGGAGGGCGCAATTGAAGGGGGTGGGCCGCGGGGGGGGGGGTTGGCCTGGAGTGCACTTCACACCTCAGGAATGTTTTTGCATGTGGAATGGCTGCTTTTGGAAGACTATTGCCCAGAAGTAAAGATGTTTGGTTTTCACAAGCCAAAGATGTTCCAAAATACAGAGGGATGCTGTATTTGCAGAGCTAAGTCCTCCAGTTCCTGATTCACTGACAGTAAACGCTATGGGAACTGTTTTGGGTTGCATGACACTCCTTCAGGAGACATCTATAATGCCTGTGTCCTTCTTATGGAAAGATTAAACGAAATTGCTGGCAGGATTAAACACACACACACACACACACACACACACACACACACACACACCAAACCTGGAATCATGGTAGATGTATGGCAGGATCCAGTTAAAAGACTACATTGAATGACTGACCAGGTAGCTTAGTTGGTTGGAGCATCATTCCTATGCTCCAGGGTTGCAGGTTCGATTTCTGATTGGGGCACATACAGGAATCAACCAATGAATGTATAAATAAGTAGAACAACAAGTCTCTCTATCTCTCTCATTCTCTCTCCCTTCTTCTCTCTCTAAAATCAATCAGTATATGAACAACTCTATTCCAACAAACTAGACAACCTGGAGGAAATGAACATATTCCTAGAAAAATACAACCTTCCAAACTCAATCAGGAAGAATCTAAAAATCTCAATAGGCTGATAACTATGGAAGAAATTGAAGCAGTCATCAAAAATCGTCCAGCAAACAAAAGTCCGGGGCCAGATGGCTTCACAGGGGAGTTTTACCAAACAATTCAAGGAAGAACTAAAACCTATCCTCCTCAGACTATTCCAAAAAATTCAAGAGGAAGGAACACTTCCAAGCTCATTCTATGAAGCCAGCATTACCCTAATACCAAAACCAGATAAAGACAACACAATGAAACATAATTTCAGGCCAATATCCCTCATGAACATTGATGCCAAAATCCTCAACAAAATTCTAGCAAATCGGATCCAGCATTACATCAGAAAGATCAATCATACACCATAACCAAGTAGGATTTATCGCAGGGATGCAAGGATGGTAAACATCCACAAATCAATAAACATTATCCATCACATAAACACATTGATAGATAAAAATCACATAGTCATATCAATTGATGCAGAAAAAGCATTTCAAAATCTGACACCCTTTCTTAATAAAAACTCTCAGCAAGGTGGGAATAGAAGGATTATACCTTAACATAATAAAAGTCATATATGACAAACCCATAGCCAACATCATACTCAATGGACAAAAACTAAAACCATTTCCCCTAAGAACAGGAACAAGACAGGGATGCCCACTCTCACCACTCCTGTTCGACACAGTACTGGAAGTACTAGCCATTGCGATCAGACAAGAAGAAGAAATAAAAGGCATCAAATTGAAAAAGAAAAAGTAAAACTGTCCTTATTCGCAGATGATATGACACTGTACATAAAAACCCTAAAGATTCTATCGAAAAATTAGTAGACTTAATAAATGAATTCTGTAATGTAGCAATATACAAAGTTAGTGCAAAAAAATCTATGGCATTTCTATAC
Source organism: Plecotus auritus (assembly GCF_963455305.1). Taxonomy (NCBI): domain Eukaryota; kingdom Metazoa; phylum Chordata; class Mammalia; order Chiroptera; family Vespertilionidae; genus Plecotus; species Plecotus auritus. The sequence continues at coordinate 93,687,661 of NC_137772.1, read as the reverse complement.
ATCAAAAGTGAACTTATAGAAAGAGAGACTAAAAAAACAATCCCATTTACTATCGCACCAAAAAAATTAAGATACCTAGGAATAAACTTAACTGAGGAGGTAAAAGACCTACAGGACACTGAAAAAAGAGATAGAGGAAGACATAAACAGATGGAAGAACATACCGTGTTCATGGATTGGTAGGATCAAATCATTAAAATGTCCATACTATGCAAAGTATCTATAGATTTAATGCACTCCCCATTAAAATACGAATGGTATATTTCACAGACCTAGAATGAACTCTCCAAAAATTCATCTGGAATAAAAAATGACCCCAAATAGCTGTAGCAATCCTGAGAAAGAAGAACAAAGTAGGTGGGATCTCAATACCAGAGTTCAAGCTGTATTACAAAGCCACTGTTCTCAAACTGCCTGGTACTGGCACAAGAACAGACATACAGATCAATGGAATAGGATAGAGAACCCAGAAATTGACCCAAACCATTATATTCAATTAATATTTGACAAAGGAGGCAAGAACATACAATGGAATCAAGACAGTCTCTTCAATAAATGGTGCTGGGAAGCCCTGACCGGTTTGGCTCAGTGGACAGAGCATCGGCCTACAGACTCAAGGGTCCCAGGTTCAATTTCAGTCAAGGGCATGTACCTTGGTTGTGGGCACATATCCAGTGGGGAGTGTGCAGGAGGCAGCTGATCGATGTTTCTCTCTCATCGATGCTTCTAACTCTCTATCCCTCTCCCTTGCTTTCTGTAAAATATCAATAAAATATATTTTTAAAAAATGGTGCTAGGGAAATTGGACAGATACATGCAAATAAAGATAAAAGAAACTAGACCACCAACTTACACCATACACAAAAATAAACTCAAAATGGATAAAGGACTTAAACATAAGATGGGAAACCATAAAAATACTAGAGGAATCCAGAGGCAGCAAAATCTTAGACATATGCCAAAGCAATTTCTACACCAATAGGGCAATGGAATCTAAAGAGAAAATAAACAAATGGGACTACATCAAAATAAAAAGCTTTTGCACAGCAAAAGAAACCATCAACAAAACAACAAGAAAGCTCACTGCATGGGAGAACATATTTGCCAATGTTGTCACTGATAACGGTTTAATCTCCAACATTTACAGGGAACTCATACAACTTAACAAAAGGAAGATAAACAACCCAATCAAAAAATGGGCAACAGACCTTAATAGATACTTTTCGAAAGAAGACTTAAGGAAGGCCAAGAGACACATGAAAATATGCTCAAAGTCACTAATCATCCGAGAGATGCAAATCAAAACGACAATGCGATACCATCTCACACCTGTCAGAATGGCTATCATCAACAGACGACAAGTGCTGGCGAGGATACGGAGAAAAAGAAACCCTCCTTCACTGCTGGTGGGAATGCAGACTGGTGCAGCCACTGTGGAAAACAGTATGGAGTTTCCTGATAAAACTAAAAATGGAACTCCAATTTGATCCTGTTGTGGAGCGTATGGGAGTGAACGACCACTGGAGTCCAGACCAAATTAAAATTTAGGGAGCCTTTAATAGCCAGCCGGTGACTGCTCTCTCTCCATGCAGGGAGTCCAGAGAGCAGCCCCAACCTTTTGTGCAGGACCACTTTTAAGCACATTAACCACATCCTGTTTTTGCAGAACAAGTAACCCAAGACAAATCAGTTTTTTCTAAGCAATGTCAGGATCATGCCATTGACGACCATGTTATTTACAGGGTCATCCTGTTCTTCAGAAAGCTGACAGCGATCTATGAAAGAAGGCCTACGTGCTGGGAAGGAGCCATGAGACCGTATCTCAAGGCCTGGTCTGGTGTCAGCACTGACAACTCTATCTGGGGCATAGTCCACGGTCTCTCTGTAGTGGGCAAAAATTCCCACTCTCCAACAATCCAGTGGTCCCACTTCTAGGAATATATCCAAAGAAACTAGAAACACCAATCAGAAAGGATATATGCACCCCTATGATCATAGCAGCACAATTTACCATAGCTAAGATTTGGAAACAGCCTAAGTGCCCATCAGCAGATGAGTGGATTATAAAACTATGGTACATCTACACAATGGAATACTACGCTGCGGTAAAAAAGGAGTTCTTACCCATTTGCAACAGCATGGATGGAACTGGAGAGCATTATGCTGAGTGAAATAAGCAGTCAGAGAAAGATAAATATCACATGATCTCACTCATTGATGGAATATAATGAATAACATAAACTGATGAACAAAAACAGATCCAGAGACAAAGAAGCATCGATCAGACCATCAAACCTCAGAGGGAAGGTAGGGGAGGGTGGGGGTAAGGGGAAGAGATCAACCAAAGGACTTGTATGCATACATATAAGCCTAACCAATGGACACAGACAACAGGGGGGTGAGGGCATGAGTGGGGGGTGGGGGAGGTAATGGGGCAATAAGGACACATATGTAATAACTTAATAAAGAAAAAATTATTAAAAAAATAAAACTGTACCCTATTAGGAAAAAAATAAAATAAAATCAATCAGTAAAAAAAAAAAAATTTTTTTTAAGACTACATTGAAACCAAAGAAAGGGGAAACTCTATCTGGAAACAGCATAAAAAAGCGATCAGATCAGCAAACTGCAGAAGTAATTTAAAGGTCACAATTTGAGTGCTCCCAGTACCACTTCAAGTGCCTCCCCAGCTCAATCTCCTTGTTACAGTAACTAGTCAGATGATGTCAGATACAGAGATGGCTTCTGACTCTGACAGAATGCCAGGTTTTTCTTTCTTTTTTTTCTTTTTAGATCTCACATACTGGAAAAGAGAGAAAATATGTTGAGGGATTATCCATAAAGGCTGTTTTGGGGAAGTTTGCATTGACACACATCGATTGAAGCCTGGTTGCAGCAATAAGAAAGCAGCTGTTAAGAAACTGTAGGAACGGGGGCCAGAGCCTTTGCCCATCTCCCCTCAGGAGTGGTGGCTGAAGTTTATGTAGAAGAGGAACAAAAAATGATTTAAATTTTAGGGGGAAAAAAAGAACAGCAACAAAATGACCCTTCTATTTTTAACCTGGATACCAAAAGACAATTCTGCCAAAAGACAATTTCTAGAATTGTTTTGAGTGTATTATTTTTCTTTCAGTGCCACAAGTTCCACAAACTCAGAAGCCAGTGTCTAGCTCACTAAAAGAAAACAAAAAGTGTGCATAATATTTAATATGCTGAGTATTTCATAAAAAAACTGAATGCTGCTGTAAAGTGCTCTTTAAGTCTTTTTAAATCCCCTTCTAATGAATGAAACTAGGGGAATTTCAGGTGACAGAGATTGGATCTGTTGTATGATAAACCTATGTAGTTTTAGTCTTTCTGTATTGAAAAGCAGTGGTTGGGGCATTTTAAAAGAGGGCTGGCTACACTTGTTTTCCTTCATGATAATAAATTTGTCATTACTTAGTAACATGGATTTGCCCCTACAGGTAGTTGTTAATAATTTTGAAATATTATGGTCTTGCCGAAGTTCTAATGTCTCAAACCTGAATATTAAGCAGGACAGTCTAAACGCACTGGTGCAAATACCTTGAAGGAGTAATTTCTAAATATAAAAAGAGGTAACTGGACTGTATAGGTTGTACTCTGTATCACTTTCCTCACATTGGTATTTAATAAAGATTTTAATTTATATGAAACTTTTAAAGCAGAATCAAAGCACCCCTGTGGAAATATCAAGTCCTTACGATACATAATCTTGCATGAATAGTACCAATTTTACCACACTCTACTAAAAATGTTAAATTACGCCGAAACCGGTTTGGCTCAGTGGATAGAGCGTTGGCCTGCGGACTGAAGGGTCCCGGGTTCGATTCCGGTCAAGGGCATGTACCTTGGTTGCGGGCACATCCCCAGTTTCTCTCTCATCGATGTTTCTAGCTCTTTATCCCTCTCCCTTCCTCTCTGTAAAATATCAATAAAATATATTAAAAAAAAAAAGTTAAATTACCTGAAAGTAAAATGTGCAAGCCTTCAGGGTGGCATAAAAAAAACAAAGGTTAATGCTTTGTGGGGCACATTTCTCAGAGGGCTTGCAGAGTGTGTAAATAATTGACTTTCTGTTTGTGTTACATAACTGGTGACAGCATTGCAAATCTACACAATTCGGTTTTAGCTGTGGATTATTTCAGTTGACCTTTGTAAAGGCTTTATCTGTAGAGTGGTTATTTGACTTGCTTTAACCTATTAGCGGTTTGGGGTTTATTTTTTCACTGTATTAAAGTAAAATTCTAATAAAAGAAAAGAGGTGTGCGAATGCTGAATGGGTTGGTTTGGTGGCCTCTTTCAGTCAGGCTTTCTGAACATTAAAATGTTACATGATAAATCCAGAACGTGGAGCCCTTCAATTCTAAAAGTTTTATGAAAAGCCTGTTGCTTGAACCAAAGCCAAAGTACCCTCATTACATCTCTTCTAAAAGTTCACGAAAAATATTACCAGTTCAGACTTTTCATAATGAAGGAGGAGCATTTGCCTACCTTATAATAAAAGACTCAGTTCTTATTTTTAAAGATGGACTTTAAAAATTGGATAGTATAAATAACAATAAGGAGTGAACCACTTTTTATGGGCACCATGTAGTTTATAGTTCTTAATCGAAACTTGAAATTTTATACACCTTAGGAAGAAACTACAAGCCATCCCTAGGCATGGCTCGACAATGAGCTGGGTTGGCTCTCCCACAGCCTTTAAGGTATATTACAAGAGTCCCAGACATCACCATCTTCCTCCTGAGTTATTTTGAAATGGTTATTTTTTATTTTTGTACATTTTGGCTGCAGTATTGGTACAATATAATTATTGGCAGAACTAAAACATGGATCATCTCTATTTCTATATTTATTTATTTATTACTAGACCTCAACCACAGTCTTCTTTTTCTCCTTCCACCTCTCTTTGCCTGTGGTCATGCACTTTGTATTACGATATTAGAAATTTGCAAATCTGTTTTATATGTTTTATACTGTTGGGTACTTATAATCAAAACTTTTGTGAGGCTATTAAATAAGTTTAGTCTTATTAGAAAAAAATTATTTTTATTTATTTATTTATTTATTTATTTATTTATTTATTTGAAATATGTTTTGATATTTCATAGAGGAAGGGAGAAAGAAACATCCTATCTAATAAAGGGGGAATATGCTAATTGACCATCACTCCATCACAAAGATGGCTGCACCCACAGCTGAGGCCAAGTTCCCATAAGGAGCCTTAATGAGCAATCAGCAGGGACCTGAGGCTACACCCTCCCCCGTCCCCATGAGGCTTGACAGGGGACCTCAGGCCGCACCCCCTGCCCTGGCATCAGGCTGGGGGACCTCAGGCCACACCCCCTGCCCCGGCGCCAGGCCAGGGGACCTGAGGCTATGCCCCCCAGCAGGTGGGGCTTGACAGTGGACTTCAGGCTGTGCCCTCCAACCCAGCACCAGGCCAGGAAACCTCAGACCACACTCCCCGCCAGGTGGGACTTGATGGGGGACCTCAGGCCACGCCCCCTACCCCAGCACTGGGCCAGGGGACCTGAGGCTGCACCCCCCTGCCTGGCTGGGCTTGACAGGGGACCTCAAGGTACACCCCCAGTGCTGGGTCGGGGGAACTCAGGGTGTGCCCCAAACCAGGTGGGGCTTGACAAGAGACTTCAGGCCGTGCCCCCCACCCCAGCACCAGGCGAGGGGACCTCAGACCGCACCCCCTGCCTGGTGGAGCTTGATAGGGGACCTCAGGCTGTGCCCCCCACCCAGCAGGGCTTGACAGGAGACCTCAGGCCATGCCCTCCACGCAGCGGGGCTTGACAGGGGACCTCATGCCATGCCCCCCCACCCAGCGGGGCTTGACAGGGGATCTGGGTGCACCCCCAGTGCTGGGTCGGGGGAACTCAGGCCGTGCCCCCTGCCCAGCGGGGCTTGACGGGGGACCTGAGGCTGCGCCCCCTCCCAGTGCTGGGCTGGGGGACCTGAGGCTGCACCCCCTCCTGGTGCTGGGCTGGGGGACCTCAAGGAACACCCCCCACCCTGGTCTAGGCTGGGGCACCTCAGGCCACACCCTCTGTCCTGGCGCCGGGCCAGGGGACCTGAGGCTATGACCCCTGCCCGGCAGGGCTTGACAAGGGTGGGACTGGCTGGGTCTGGATCTAGCCCAATGGGGGTGGGCCGACTGGGTCTGGGTCTCACGCGATTTTGAGTTACATGTGGGTGGGCGGGGACTTGACTCTGGGTCCCATGGTGCGCCCCAGACTCTGACAGGAAGAAAGTTTTCATATACATTTTACTAATTTTCTTTCATCTCTGACACTTCTATTATAGAGAAAGGGCAAATAGCAATATTAAATTATTTCCTCTAATTAATCCCCTTTTAATGTGCATGAATTTCGTGCACTGGGCCACTAGTCAATAATAAGAGAGAATAATTGAGCAGCTGCTTCCTGCACCTCTATACATATACCTTCCTGATTATTTGCTATCACTGCATTTTGTTCATTTCCTTCAGAGTACAAATAAAAATTTATTTTACTTGTTTGATATTTCTTCCTCCAAATTGTCATCTACACTAGAGAGAATGTCATAGATAAGATTTCCTGAGATGTAGAGTCTGAAGTGGACATTAGCTTAGGAACTTTATTAGAAAGTACTCCAATCAATACCTGTTGAGCAAATGAAAGGAGGACTGGGCATCATTAGTCAGTGAACACTGGCTGCCCAGAAGGGGCCTGACTTTGAACAAAGCAGTTCTCTTCAGCTGAAGCAATTCCTAAGAGGGCTGACAACTATGGTCTAGGCAGGACAGGATAGCATCCAGGATGGTCCATGTCTTGTGCCCTCAGGTCCAGTTCTTCATGAGTCCTGGAAGTAGCTCCTTCAGGACACTACTTTTCTTGAGGGAAACTTGTTAGTAAAGTGAACTACAGCCCCCTGCTGCTGCTGCTGTTCTTGAGACTGTAACTTAGAGTCATCCTTTCCCTTCTCTGTTGTCCATTCTATATTCTCCTCACTGTCAATTAATGCCTTTAAAGGTTTATAAAGGTTTAGCTGACTTATCTAGCAGACTAAATCAGACTCTCAAATCTCTCAGGCTGCATCTGGTTCACTTGCCCAGTTGCCATCAGAATTGTACAAGACAGTACTAAAAGCTGTCCAAGTTGGATATCTAGGTGCAAAACATATGTCTCCATGCCTCCATTGTGTAACAATAACTCTACTGCCTCTTGATGATAAGAGTCAATTAGCCCCATCAAGATCTTTTTCTTGCCTGTTGATCCTTGGCATGAGGGGCCAAAAAGCATTGCATGGTGGTATAGCTTAAAGTTCAATGAAGACTCTTGTTGTGTTCCTGAGTAGAAATGTTATCTCTTTGGGAATCAAGACCTATAAACCTGGGTTACAGTTGTGAGGATGAAAAGCCTAAATTTCTCAGTGAGGCAGATGGTAAATAGGGACACTCCTGCTTCCACACCTTGTATTCTCCTTTTGGGGATACAGCACCATATAATAGTGATTGATTTAGAGCATTACTGTATCCTGGAGGGTAGCCTTTTGTCCTCACAGGTTGTCATCTTCAAGCTGGCACTTCATCCAAGCTTTCAACACGCCGCTCCATTTCTTAAGCCAGTTGCTGGGTGTTATGCTATGCGATAGGTCCAATGGATTCCATGGTCATGTTCCCACTACTACATCTCTTTTTTTTTAAATTTAATAAGTCTTTATTGTTCAGATTATTACAATTGTTTCTCCATTCCCCCCCCACATAGCTCCCTTCCACCTGGTTCCCACCCCACCCTCTGCCCTTACCTCCCCCCTACTGTCCTCATACATAGGTGTTCGATTTTTGTCCAGTCTCTTCCTGAACCCCCCATACTCTTCCCCCTTGAGAATTATCAGTCCACTCCCTTTCTATGCCCTTAATTCTATTATATTCACCAGTTTATTTTGTTCCTCAGATTTTTAATTCACTTGATTTTTAGGTTCACTTGTTGATAGATATGTATTTGTTGTTCATAATTTTTCTCTTTACTTTTTTCTTCTTCCTCTTCTTAAAGAATACCTTTCAGCATTTCATATAATACTGGTTTGGTGGTGATGAACTCCTTTAGCTTTTGCTTATCTGTGAAGCTCTTTATCTAACCTTCCATTCTGAATGATAACTTTGCTGGGTAGAGTAATCTTGGTTGTAGGTTCTTGCTTTTCATCACTTTGAATATTTCTTGCCACTCCTGTCTGGCCTGCATAGTTTCTGTTGAGAAATCAGCTGACAATCGTATGGGTGCTCCCTTGTAGGTAATTAACTGTTTTTCTCTTGCTGCTTTTAATATTCTCTCTTTGTCTTTTGCCCTTGGCATTTTAATTATGATGTGTCTTGGTGTGGTTCTCTTTGGATTCCTCTTGTTTGGGGTTCTGTGTGCTTCCTGGACTTGTCAGTCTATTTCTTTCACCAGGTAGGGGAAGTTTTCAGTCATTATTTCTTTAAATAGGTTTTCAGTATCTTGCTCTCTGTCTTCTTCTGGCACCCCCATAATTCTGATGTTGGTACGCTTGAAGTTGTCCCAGAGTCTTCTTACACTATCTTCAAATTTTTGGATTCTTTTTTCTTTTTGCTTTTCCGGTTGAGTGTTTTTTGCTTCTTTGTATTTCAAATCTTTGACTTGATTCTTGCGTTCCTCTAGTCTGCTGTTGGGTCTCTGTATAATATTTTTTATTTCAGTCAGTGTATGTTTAATTTCTAGTTGGTCCTTTTTCATATCCTCAAGGGTCTCGCTAAATTTATCAGCCTTTTCTAGGATATTCTTGAAAAGCCTTATAACCGTGGTTTTGAATTCTATATCCAGTCATTTGTTTCCCTCCATTTCTTTCGTTTGTGATCTGTTTCTTTGGCTCCACATTTTTGCTGCTTCCCTGAGTTGGTAGGGTAGCTTTGTGTGCTAGGTTTCCTATATGGCCCAGTGGGTCGGCTTCCCCAGTTACCTGAGGTGGACACTCTTGGTGCACCCCTTTGTGGACTGTGTGTACAGCCTTGTTGTAGTTAAGTCTTGATTGTTGTTGGTATCACTGGGAGGAATAGACCTCCAGGCCAGTTGGCTGTGAGGATCAGCTGTGTCTACGCTGGGAGAAGTTCGGTGCTGGAGACAGCTATATAGGATTAGACTTGCAAAATTGCAAAAGCCTCTGTGCTCAGCTTGGATGGGGTGGAGTCTCAGGGTGGAACAGACAGTCTTGGCTTCCTGTCAGCCCTGCCCTTGTGCGCGCACCTCCAGACCTCTGCTTTCCGCGACTCCCCTGAGTTTCCGCCTGACAGTCCAGATTCCCCCTGTAAGAGCGTGGGTCCCCAGGGGCTCGCCCAGAACTGGGGTTCAGTGCAGTCAGAACTAGGGTTCAGTGCAGTCAGAAGCTTCCGACTCCCTTCCGCTAGGGAATGCCTGTGGCAACCTCCGCATTCAGCTTTCTCTGGGAGCACTCGCGTGCGCGTGCGCCTCCAGACCCGCCGCAGCTGCCCCGGGTCTCCGAATCTCTGATCTCTGTGTGCCTTTCCCTCTACCTGACAGTCCAGACTCCCCCTGTATGAGCCTGGGTCCACTGGTTTTCGCCCGGAACTGGGTTTCAGTGCAGTCGGAACTGGGGTTCAGTGCAGTCGGGGGCTTCCTTCCCCCTCCTGCTAGAGAAAGTCAGCCAGGCACGCAGTCGTCCTTCCTCTCTGCACAGGTCTCCATACCTCAGCCCTCCTTTGCCACTCTTCTGATTCTCTGTGAGCTTTCCTCTTTCCTTCTAGTTGTAGAATTTCCACTCAGCCAGCCTTCCTGTGGTTCTGGATGATGTCCGTTCTGTCTTTTAGTTGTAGTTTTGAAATTGTTGTGCGAGGCAGCAGTTTAGGTGCTTACCTATGCCGCCATCTTGGTTTCTCTACTACATCTCTTTTGCTATGAAGTGGGCTCCTTGGTTGAAGGCAATAATATGTGGGGTATCATGCTGGTGTATCAAATATAATATAAGCCTTTGGATAGTCATTCTAGTTGAAACTCTGCAGGCAGGAAAGACAAACCCACAGAATATGTATCTATTCATATTAAAATTAATGACCACCCCATCCAGGGAAGAAGGAGTCCAATATGGTCACCTTTCCATCAAGTGGCTGTTTGGTGTCTTTGATGGAGAGTGCAGTGATGGGTCTCAGCAATGGTTTTTGTTGTTGGCAGGTTGGTCATTTGGCCATAGCAGTAGTTAGATTAATCTTGGTGAGTGTGAGCTAATGATGTTGGGCCCATGTATAGCCTTCCTCCTTGTTATCATGTATTTTCTGTTTGTGAATCCACTGTGCCCGTACTGGGGTGGCAGATGAAAAAGCTGAATGACACCAACTGGCTGAGTCATTCTACTTGGGTGTTTAATGCCTCTTCAAAGGTAGATGTTCTCAGGATCTGTGAAGGAAAGAGATGGGAGCAAGATTGGGCATAAAGACAAAGTTGGCTGCAGTACAACTCGACCTTGCAGGGAGTTCTGAAGTTGGGATGACTCCTTAGAGTTGTCCCTTGTTGAGGCGAGAGTCAGGTCTTAACAATGCCACATCAAGCAGTCTTTTGCTGCAGGCAGGCCTTAGGAGGGGCATGACTTTGGGCAAGGTAACTTTCTTTAGCTAAGACAAATACTAATGAGGGCTGTCCCAGAAGCTGATTCCTTCAGTCTTAAAGGAGAGATAGCGTGGTCCAGTATAGCACCCATGGAAGCGACAGTTACTATTTTATTCACCAATATAAATGTCCAAGCTTAATAATAGTGCTTAGCACATGGTAGGCCTTCAAAAAACCTATTTGAAATAGACAAATTACTGAAATGTCCTGCTTTATTAGTTTGGAGTATAAAGGTCACATGTTATTCCACCCTCCAACATTTTACCATAAAAAGGAAGAGTCTGCCCAACTTGTGTGGCTCAGTGGTTGATCTGGGAACCCAGAGGTCACCTGTTCAGTTTGATTCCCGGTCAGGGTACATGCCTGGTTCTGGGCTCCAATCCCAGTAGGGGGCATGCAGGAGGCAGCCAATGGATGATGTTTCTCATCGATGTTTCTATCTCTCTCTCCCTCTCCCTTCTTCTCTCTCTAAAAATCAATAAAGGAAAAAAATAAAAAAGAAAAAAGAAGAGTATGAAGAACACTTCCTAGATTTAACACTTTGCCATATTTGTTTATCTCTTTATGAATATGTGTGTGTATAGTATTATTATTTTTTTCTGAACCATCTGCAGACCTCATGACACCCTGTCTTTAAATATTCTGGTATGCACCTCCTAAAAGTAAGGATGTTCTCAATATTACTACTATCATATCTTTTTTAAAAAATTATTTTAGAGAGAGAGGACGGGAGAGAGAGAGGAAAAAAAAAACATTGATGTGAGAAACATTGCTCTATGTACTCCAACCAGGGATTGAACCCCTAACCTAGGTATGTGCCCTGACCAGGAACAAAACCCGTGTCCTTCCGGTGCACAGAACAATGCTCCAACCAACTGAGCAACATTGCCCAGGGTGACATCTTAAAAAAAACCCAAAACCCAGTAATTCCCTAATATCTAATATTCAGTCTCTATTCAATTTTTATGATTCTCCACAAAATATCTTTAATAGCTTTGAAAACTTTTTAGAAACATGATTCCATCCAAGGTTCATGTATTACATTTGAATATCATGTTTCTTTAGTCTCTTTTAAGCTAGAACATTTACCCCAACCCTCCTACTTTCCCCCATAGATAACTTTTTAAAGAGACAAAGGCTAGGAGAGCTCTTGTCTTCCATTCTGGATTAATCTAATTGTTTCCTCATAGTGTCATTTCATTTCTCCCAGGTAACATCACTTTTACTATTTCAAACCAATGAGGAAATCCCCATCTGAAAATATTCTTACTACCCTCATCACTACCCTGACACCTTTAGGTCATTCCATGAAATCTTCACTTAATATAAATTTATGTTGCTATGAAAAAAGCTCCTACTAACATCCTGATTCATAGCTAATTGCAGTCAGAATCCTTGCTCCCTGGAGGACTAGAGACCTCATAATTCCTACTAGAAGCTGGTGGCTTCTTATTGAACAACTAGAGGCCCAGTGCACGAATTTGTGCATGGGTGGGGTCCCTCTGGGTGGCCTGCAGGGATCAGGCTGAAACCTGCAGTCCAATGTTGCCTGCAGCTCCTACCTGCTGCTCCTGCTCATCCTGGCCCCACTGTGCCTGCCATGGGCGCACCCAATCAGTCCCAATCAGGAGAGGCTCGCGCTGCCACAGCAGCGCTCACCAGCCATGAGCCCTGCATCCTGGCGCAGGCCAGGCTGAGAGACCCCACCGGTGCACAATCGGGCTGGGGAGGGACCGTGGGAGAGCTCCAGGCCATGTCCGGCCCATCTCGCTCAGTCCTGATCCACCAGACCCCAGCAGCAAGCTAACCTACTGGTCAGAGCATCTGCCCCCTATGGTCAGTGCATGTCATAGCAACTGGTCAACCAGGCCACTGTCTGCCCCCTGGTGGTCAGTGCACGTCATAGCAAGCGGTTGAGCAGCCTTAGCATATCATTAGCATATTACGCTTTGATTGGTTGCTTGGTTGTTCTGCCATTCAGTCTATTTGCATATTACCTTTTTATTATATAGGATGTTGCTTTAGTGGTGCTACTATATCTAAAAGAAGATGAAACTAGGACCACTGCTGATGAATAAAATAAATAGGCCACTGTCAGTTCACATGGAAGTGTAGGAATTCTATATTTAAGAAGCTCTTTCACCCGTCAGAGGACAAGGAAGCAATTCTAACCAGAGTGTATTATATCACTTTTATGCATACAGGTGACCTTATATGAGAGTGATATAGACACTCATGAGAGGTGCTGTGCTGAGAAGGGTCTCATGCCTGGTCTAGGTAGCAGGGTAGGTTTGATTCTTTATGCCATCTGTTCAGCACAGCATCTGCAGGTGAAGATATGACTCAGCAGAGAAGTCTACTTCAGCCAGGGCTAAGATTCTTGTTTGTTTATTTAAAGTGTTTGCATGGTAAAAAAAAAAATTAATAAAAACATATCCTCAGGTAAGGATTAAAATAATTTTTAGCATAATTTTAAGTAAAAATTCTAGAAAAAAATAAAATATTTGCATGGTGAGAAAAGGAAAATTCATCTTGTTCTTGGGGTGAAGGAAAAAGGAATTAAAATAAAATTTATTTTTCAATTTTCCATTACCACTTCTTTCATTATTTTTTCCACATTTTATACTATGTTTCTTTATCTATACTAATAAAAGGGTAATATGCTAATTAGACTGGACGTCTTCCAGACATCCTTCCTGAAAAAGCTGGGGGCTTGGCCAGCTGCAAACCACCCCTGTCCCCTCGCCCAGGCCACCCTCCCCCCCATTGGGGACCCCCACCCCCTGATTGGGGGCATGGCCGGCCTGCAAACCACCAGTGAGTGGGCAGGAACAGCCAACCTCTCGGTCCCTTCCCCTGCCATCAAGCGCCGATCACCCAATGGCGAATGGGGAGCCAGGGGTGGGTGGTGGCAGAGGGGAGGGGCAGGGGCCGGGCCCACTGTAGATAGCTGGGGAAGATGGCCCTGATCGCAGGCCAGGCCTAGGGACTGTACCCGCGCACAAATTTCGTGCACCGGGCCTCTAGTCCCACTATAAGAGCAGAAATTATCCTCAAAGTAGATTTTTAAATTTTTATTGTTGAAAGTATTACAGATGTCCCCTTTTCTTCCCCCATTGACCCCTTCCCTTCCTCTCCCCAGGCCTTCACCACACTATTGTCTGTGTGCATGGGTTATCTTCCCACCCTCCCTTCCCTTATCCCCAAAGGAGTTTGATCCATAATGATTAAAGCTGTAAAACTTATTGTGACTAATCATGTTTACCTTGTTTAGCTAATTAAAAATCAAGGAATCTCCCTCTAGATAGATTCTATATTTTATTACATTTGCAAAATTCTAAAGCAGATATGTCATCCTCAATTCTTAAAACAAATTTTATTATCTTTGAGACTATCAGAACAGATTTCCTGTGTGTTACAAAAACAGGTAAGCAATCTTAAATAGTGACCTAAATGTTCCCTAATTTAGCCATTGTTGGTGGTTCTTCAGCTTATTTCTCTTAATCTTTTTTTTAATACTCACCTGAGGATATTTTTTCCCATTGATTTGTAGAGAGAGTGGAAGGGAGGGAGGAGAGGGGGAGGTGAGAGAGAAACATTGACATGAGAGACATATTGATTGGATGCCTTCCACACTGTCCCCTCTGGGGTTGGGGAACTTGCAATGAGGTATTTGCCCTTGACCCAGAATCAAACCCCTGACCCTTCTTACACTCTAACCACTGCAAAAACGGGCCAAGGCTATTTCTCTTAATCTTGACCAACCCCAAGAGGAGGGAAGGAGCAGAGAAGATGAAAATAATCTGGGTGCTCCCAGCTATTTCTCTCAGAAGAAATAATATTCAAGTCTTTGAAGAAGTAACTGAAATCTCTTTTACTTTTGCTTGCCCAATATTAAGAACTTTGCAGTGGCCTATGCAAAACAACTGTCCACGTAAGGGAACTTTAGATTTTCTTAGCAAAGAATATTGTGTAAGAGGTGCATTCAATCAGAGGTTCAGGGGTGGGGAACCTTTGTTTCTGCCAAGGGCCATTTGGATATTTATAACATCATTCGCTTAATATAATTCACTTAATATAAATTTATGTTGCTATGAAAAAAGCTCCTAGATTTATTGACTTGCAAGTCCCACCTGCAGTTGCCTTGGCAGGGCCAGACCAAATGATTTTGTGGGCTGGGCTGGACGTTCCCCACCTCGGGTGAGATAGTCCAGCTGAAGGGAGTAGAGCTGAATTGACTGACCCACAGTGGCCTAAATTGACATTCACAGAAGAGCATAGTGGAGAAAAAGGAAACAAACACAAGACAATGTTCTAATTTTCCATTTACTGAGAGATTAATTTTTAAATAAATACATTTTTATTGATTTGGGAGAGGGAAAGAGAGATAGAAACATCAATGATGAGAGAGAATCATCCATAGGCAGCCTCCTGCACCCCTACTGGGGATTGAGCCCACAACCCAGGCGTGTGCCCCAACCAGAAATCAAACCGTGACCTCTGGTTCATAGGTGAATGCTCAACCACTGAGCCACGCCAGCTGGGTGAGAGATTGATTTTTGAAATGTAATTCTGAAGTCCCCAAGAGTGATTAGAATTGTTCTCCTATGTCCCATTCCAACTTAAACTTTACATTTATTGTATTTCTTTAGGTTCTTGACAGATACTTTTTACTAGCATAGTCATCTATTAGCATGAACATAAAGAAGAGTAGTCCTCCTCCAACTCTGGAGGTAGAGGCCAGTTATTTCCTTAAAGTAGTGCTTGTAAATTGAGTTCTTTTGCCCTGTAGATAAAGTTCATTGTTGGAACATATAATTTTGTTATTTTTTATATAAGAACTAGAGGCCCGGTGCACGAAATTTGTGCACGGGGCGGGGTGTCCCTCAGCCCAGCCTGCACCCTCTCCAATCTGGGACCCCTTGAGGGATGTCCGACTGCCCATTTAGGCCCGATCCTGGTGGAATAGGGCCTAAACAGGCAGTCAGACATCCCTCTCACAATCCAGAACTGCTGGCTCCCAACTGCTCGCCTGCCTGCCTTCCTGATTGCCCCTAACCACTTCTGCCTGCCAGCCTGATCAACCCCTAACCACTCCCCTGCCAGCCTGATTGATGCCTAATTGCTCCCCTGCCAGCCTGTTTGCCCCTAACTGCCCTCCCTTGCAGGCCTGGTCCCCCCCAACTGCTCTCCCCTGCAGGCCTGGGTCCCCCCCAACTGCCCTTCCCTGCAGGCCCGGTCACCCCTAACTTCCCTCCTCTGCCAGCCTGGTCACCCCTAACTGCCCTCTTCTGCAGGCTTGATCGCCCCCAACTTCCCTCCCTTGCAGGCCTGGTCCCTCCCAACTGCCCTCTCCTGCTGGCCATCTTGTGGTGGCCATCTTGTGTCCACATGGGGGCAGGATCTTTGACCACATGGGGGCAGCCATCTTGTGGGTTGGAGTGATGGTCAATTTGCATATTACTATTTTATTAGATAGGATAGAGGCCTAGTGCATGGGTGGGGGCCAGCTGGTTTGCCCTGAAGGGTGTCCTGGATTAGGGTGAGGGTTCCCTTGGGGCATGGGGCGGCCTGGGCAAGGGGCCTGTGGTGGTTTGCAGGCCGGCCCCTGGGCAACCCAAGCGGAGGCCCTGGTATCTGGAATTTATTTATCTTCTATAATTGAAACTTTGTAGCCTGGAGCGGAACCAAGCCTTCTGCTCACTCCGTGGTGGCAGCTATTTCTGTTGGGATTTACTTATCCTCTATAATTGAAACTTTGTAGCCTTAAGCGGAGGCCAAGGCAGGCCAGGGCTTCAGAAGCTTGGCTTCCTCCATCACTGGGGGCAACCCTAGCCTCCTGCTCTCTCCAACTCTGTGGCTGCTGCCATTTTTGTTGGGATTTATTTATCTTCTGTAATTGAAACTTTGTAGCCTGGAGTGCAGGCCTGGGCCGGTCAGGGTGTGCGGAAAGCTTGGCTTCCTCCATCGCCGGGGAAACCCAAGCCTCCCTCCTGCTCTCTCCATGGCTGCAGCCATCTTGGTTGGGTTAATTTGCATACTCCCTCCTGATTGGCTGGTGGGCGTGGCTGGTGGGTGTAGCTGAGTGATGGTTAATTTGCATATTACTCTTTTATTAGATAGGATTATGGAGAGCTTTTGGAAATAAAGAAAAAAAAGGTGAAAAAAAAACACCCAGCATGAGTCCATAGGACAATTTTAGGTGAAGACTTAAAATTTGTCTGATGGAAAGTTACTCAGTCCAATAAATAATACTAATACTAATCGATATGTCATTCTTTCAAGTAAATCAACATTAGCTAAATAGGCTTTCATTGTCCCAGAGGTAAACAAGGCCGCTAAATCCAGCCATACAATGCTACTTGCTTATCATATCTAATAAAGAGGGAATATACTAATTGACCATCACTCTTTCACCAAGATGGCTGCACGTACACTTGAGGCCAAGTTCCCATAAGGAGCCTTAACGAGCTATCAGCAGGGACCTGAGGCTATGCCCTCCCTGGCCCCCATGGAGCTTGACAGGGGACCTCAGGCTGTGTCCCCCACCCAGCGGGGCTTGACAGGGGAACTCAAGGTGCGCTTCCCGTACTGGTGCGGGACTAGGGGACCTCAGGCTGCTCCCCCTACCCCAGCGCCAGGCCGGGGGACTTCAGGCCATGCCCCCCACCAGGTGGGGCTTGCCAAGGGACTTCAGATCACACCCCCCGCCCGGCGGGGCTTGACAGGGGACCTCAGGCTGCGCTCCCAGCCCCTGCACCAGGCCAGGGGACCTGAGGCTGCACCCCCCTGCCTGGCTGGGCTTGACAGGGGACCTCAAAGTGCACCCCCAGTGCTGGGTCGGGGAACTCAGGCCGCGCCCTCTGCCCAGTGGGGTTTGACGGGAGACCTGAGGCTGCACCCCCTCCCAGTGCTGGGCCTGGGGACCTGAGGCTGTGACCCCCTGCCTGGCAGGGCTTGATGGGAGACTTCAGGCCATGCCCCCCACCCGGCGGGGCTTGAAGGGGGACCTCAATGCATGTGCCCCGCTCTGGTCTGGGCTGGGGGACCTCAGGCCATGCCCCCCCGTCCTGGTGCCAGGCCAGGGGACTTGAGGCTACGCCCCCTGCCCGACGGGGCTTGACAAGGGTGGGACTGGCTGGGTCTGGATCTAGCCCAATGGAGGGGGGGGGGGGAGAAAGGCCACGTCTGGGTCTCATGCAATTTTGAGGTGCATGTGGGTAGGCAGGGACTTGACTCTGGGTCCCGTGGTGCGCCCCAGGCTCTGACAGGAGGAAGGTTTTCATATACATTTTACTACTTTTCTTTCATCTCTGACACTTCTATTATAAAGGGCAAATAGCAATATTAAATTATTTCCTCTAATTAACCCCCTTTTAATGTGCACGAATTTCATGCACCGGGCCACTAGTCCTAAATAAATAACAATGATTCATGCCTCCCTACCTTTGAACATACTGCTCTCTCTCCTGGAAGGCCTTCTCCTCCCTTCCTAATCTACCTATTACTTGTCCTCTATCAAATACTTGATTACTCAAACCCCAAACCCTCATTTTTTTTCTCACATAAACATGTTTTACAGAAATTCTATTGATCAGGTTATAGCCTAAAGAAATTGACTTCAGTTTCTTTGAGCAAAGTAGGCCTCTTTTTTTTTTTTTTTGTAATTTCACTGAACTGCTATGATCTTGGTTAAGACACTTCATTTAGTGGATATTGAAGGCACTGCACTAAGCCCAGACGTTCTGTTTCATAGAATTTATAATCCAAGGAAGAAGACAGTGATAAGTAATTTTCCTCTTACAGGAAATGCACAGTACATTTTTGGGCAATGTGAGATTTATGCATCAGACTATGTACAGCATCCTAGAAATCAGGGAAGAAGTTACAGTTGACAGTGTTGAGTGAACCTCAATTGATGATGCTGTTGAATTAGGGAAGATGCAGGGGAGACAAAAGTGGTATTAGACCTGGATTTTTTAAAATATATTTTTATTGCTTTCAGAGAAGAAGGGAGAGGGAGAGACAGAAATGTCAAGGATGAGAGAGAATCATTGATTGGTTGCCTCCTGCATGCCCCCTACTGGGGATCTAGCCGCAACCTGGGCATGTGCCCTTGACTGGAATTGAACAGAGGACCCTTCAGTCTGCCGGCCAGGGCTACTGGTAGACCTGGATTCTTAACAATGAGTAGGACTGATGTACACCTGGGGGTAATGTTGAAGATAACCAGAGACTAGCAGTAGTTAAAGCTGTAAAAATTGTATTTCATTAGGTTCTTGGCAGATAATTTTTACTAGCATAGTCATCTATTAGCATGAACATAAAGAGTAGTCCTCCCCCAACTCTGGAGATAAAAACAGATTTTATTCAGAAACTTAGGGGAAAAGAACCCTCAGTATAGAACTGGTCTCAATTGTCCTATTGCAATAATTTCTGATAAAATGTTTTTACAGTTTTAACAATTGTTAGGCTTTAGTTTTCTTCAAGGGAGGGAGAGGGTAATGATTCCAGGCCTTTCAGACAGAGGCAAAAGAATCAACAGATGCAAAAAGAAGTAAAGCTACTTAGGGAAAAAGTAAGTAGTAATCCGAAGAAAGCTGAGTAGTCAAGAAAAAGAGGCATTCTCTGTAGCCAGAGCCTCTAGACTACTGTTGAGGAAGTGCTGGAAGATGAGGAAAAGGAGGCTTCTTTCAGTCGATTAGCGGAACTGTTTGGTGATAATTAGAAAATGAAGTGTTTTTCTGTTTATTCATGGGAGCACAAAGGGGAAAAGTAAGTTTGAACGAGATTACTTGGAAAGTTATGCCAAGAAGTTTGACCTTTATCCCGTGGAGCCCTCTGGGACTTTTCTGAAATAACTTTTTTTATGGAGGTGCTTTGGTCTCCGCAGATATAGGCTGGAATGGCAGGAAGCATCCCTTCTCTTGGCCTTACTCATTTATACCAAGAAAAGACTTGGGTCATTTGCCGTCTTAGGTCTCTTCCAACTTTGACAGACAGGTTCCTGAGTTCTTCCATTACCTGGGCCCTGCGCTTCACTCCCTTCCAGTCTTGGTGCAGTTGTCACCGTCTCCATCCTCCCTCCATTCTTACTCAGGTGCTTTTCAGGCGAGTGTGCAGGTGTGCGGGGGCACGTCTCCGGAGTAAAATAAGCTCTCCTCTTCTGAGGCCTTTCATCCCAGGCAGCACCACGTGGAGAGAAGTTGCCAGTCGCTTTTCTGCCCTAGTCTCTAGGGGTGGCTGGCTGACCCACCCCGGGCCAAGCCATCCGGGAGGACAGCAGGAGTCCGCCCCGCGCGCGACCCTGGTTCGCTGCCGAACAAAAGGCTGTGAGCTCTGCAACCTTCCGGCTTCCACAGACGCTGCGGGCCTGCGAGCCCACAGCCAAAGCGCCTGCGAGGTCAGCGGGGCAGCTCCGCCGGGGAGCTCGCCCGGCGCGCGCGGCGTCAGCGTCACGTGAGGCAGCCTGGCCACGTGACCCGGAGGCCCCCGCCCCGCGCCCCGCCTCCCGCGCTCCCCAAGGCGGTCCTTGGTGCCGGCTAGCCAGTGAGTCTCCTGCAGCCGAGCTTTCCGCGTCCCGCGGCGCTCCCGGCGGCTGGGCCCGGCGGACGGCGAGCGGCAGCGGCTGGCCTCCAGGTAGCGGGTGAGTCGCGGGCCTAGCTCGCAGAGGCCGCTCTCGCCCCTCCCCTTCTCTGCCTCCTTCCCCGCCGCCCGCCGGGCTGCGTGCCCCGTTACTCCCGCTCCCTCCCGCAGCGGGTTCCGGTCCGCGGGTCCGCACTGTCAGCACCTCAGCTAGCATTTCTTCCAGGTGGAGGAAAGGGTGAGGTTAGGAAAAGTTTTCCTTGCGCCCTCTCCCTTTTGAGCTGCAGGGACGCGGTTTTGCTCCCAGTTGGAGTCTGTCGCAGCTCTGACAGACACCCCTCTCGACCCTCCGCGACCTCATTCGGCCCTTCTAGAATCTAGATCTTAGCATCTCCTCCTTCGCCTCCGCAGGGGAGAGTAGTGGTGCCACAGAGCATATTCTTCACTTTTTCCCATCCCCCACAACACGGACTCCACAAAGGACTGTTCACATAGTAGGGACCTTTATCCAGGTGTGCGGTTAGCTGAGTGAAATGACATTTCTCTTGTCCTACCTCAAATAAACTAACTGTTCCATTTAAGTGAGGCATGCTCTGTTCTGCTTCCATAAGTGGCCTTTTGTTTATATTTATTTGCACGTGAGACACTTCGAAGTCATCTGCTGCAGAACTTTCTGCAATTGGGGTTTACAATTTTATAAGTCAATATTGTAATAATGCTTGAAAAGCCTAGATTCGTTGTGTTATTTGTCTTTGGCCTAAACTTTTTGGGGAGAGAATTATAGCCTTTGGAGGCAAAAACTGAATTTCTGAAACTGGTGTGCATTGTGGGATCATAGCATCAAAACATCAAGGTAAATAATGCTGAAAGGAATGGAAAAATGATTTAACCCTGAGGGTAGTTTACAGTGTGCTTTAAACTTTAGTAAGTATCCATTCGAAGTGAGCACTGGCTAAATTTCACCTCTTTGAACTTCTCTGGGGTTGAGTGTGTAACTGTATATTTAGATTCTATTAATATAGCAGTTAATCTAGGGCCCAGATATCTTTTAATCCATTGTGTGAATACCAGTCTATTTATTAATACTTTTAGACAGTCTATCCTCTAGTCTCTTTCTCTTAAAGAGGAAGGATATTAGTCATTAAAAAGATTTCCGCAGTCATTGTGTGTGATCCAAATGATCCAGTTCTGAGAGCTTCAGAAAACAGCCATAAAAACCAAAGTTATCAAGTTTTCAGCTTAATTAAAAAAAAAATTTTAGAATTAAAGAGTGCCTGCATGTTCCAGCAAGAGCTTAGCTCCATCTTCATAATCAGCAGCTCAAACTGGAAAGCCTGAGACAGTATTCTCCTTTATCTGAAAGCCGGTGTGGTGTTAAAACTGAAGGGGAGTTGAAGACCTTTATTATTATACTATTACTTCTGTGTGTACTACATTCAATGTCATGCATGGGAAACAAGCTTTGGGCCCTCAAGGAGTCTAGAGTCTAGGCTGGACCTTAGGACACACTTTTTAGATACTCTGTGGTTAAAAAAAATCAAAGTGTTTCATATTGTGTATGTGTTGAGGAATTCACAGGAGACACATGATGACTATTGTCTGAATTTAACCAGAGTAGACTTCCTTGAGGAGGTCAGTTAATTAAATAATTATCTAAATCAATTATGTAGTTGATCTACTGTATGAACTTAATTTTTGAAAATTTCCAAGTACATTAAGTCCACAATATAGACTTATTTTTTTAATTTTGCAAAGAAAAATAAAATTTAGAAAACGTGAAGCAGAAAGAAGAATGTACTCACCTGTGATTATACTATCTAAAAATAACAACAGTTAACATTTTGCGGTATAAGTCCTTTTTACTATGCATATTTAATGGGTTGCCATATTCAGATAGTGAGATTTCAGATTATAAGGGATACTATGATATCCAAACCTAGCTTATTCCTGTGTCTAGGAGAGCCAATAGCAGAAGTTTGAGTATTGAAGAACTTAAGCCAAATCTCTTTGATTCTTGAGTTTAGAGTTTGGATAGCAAGAGTTCAGATAGCTGGAGATACTTCTATATCTTTTATTAGTGTTATATACACTTTTAAAAATGAGATCATACTCATGTACACATAATAAATTAAAAAGCGTGAAATGACTTCAGGAGATGAGGAATCCCATCCAGGGAGACTATACGCAGGCCATTCTTGAAGGGTAGCATCTGTCTTTCCCACAGTCCCAAAAAAGATTTCTCAGATTAGCAGGGGAAAAATCTTTGCTGAGATATTCTTTTCAGTGCTTAAGGAAAAATTGTAGTTTTGGAAATAGACAAAGCCTATCCTCTCTCTAGTGCAGGGGTGGGCAAACTTTTTGACTCGAGGGCCACAATGGGTTCTTAAACTGGACCGGAGGGCCGGAACAAAAGCATGGATGGAGTGTTTGTGTGAACTAATATAAATTCAAAGTAAAGGAGCTGAGGGGAGAGCAAGAGAACCGATAGAACAGCCGGATCTGGCCCGCGGGCCGTAGTTTGCCCAAGGCTGCGAGTGCCTCAGTTCTGAACTCAAGTGATATAGGGGAAAGGTCCAGTAACATTGTTTACAGCTGTGGTAGTGTTTCCAAAGATGACTGCCAGCAATACTTCCCTTCCTTGTACTTGACTGCTACTCCTGCCATCTAGAGATGGAGTCTATTTCTGCTCCATTTGAATTTAGCCTGGCCTTGTAACTTGTTTTGACTAATAAAATGTAGCAGAAGTGATATTATGTCAGTTCTGGGCATAGTTTTTTAAAGAGGCATGGCAGCTCTAGCTTTCACTCTCTTGGAAGCCAATCAGTATGTATAGAGGCTTGGAGGCTTGGGCTAAACTAGGTGAAGAGTCAGACCACCTGAAGTGGCCCAGAGAGCTATGCCTGTTTCAGCCCTAATTAAGCTCCTCCAGTGCCTGTCACCTCATGAGTAATCCCAGCTGAGTCCAGTCAAAACACAGGGCTGAGGGGGATATAACATTGTTTTAAGCCACTGAGTTTTGGGATGGTGTATTATTTAGCAAAAGATAAGTGAAACAGAGAACCAAGATGGTGGCATAGATAAATACTGGTACTTGCCGCCTCCTACAACCACATCAAAATTACAACTAAAATACAGAACTGCCTGAAATCTGGCTGAATAGAAGTCCTAGAGGAGAAGTAAAGAAGAAAGTACATCGAGATTGGTAGGACGGGCGGAGGCACAGGAGGGGCTAGTCCAGTGGTCAGCAAACTCATTAGTCAACACAGCAGCAAACCGTGGCTTGCGAGCCGCAGTTTGCCGACCACTGGGCTAGTCCAACACCCATGTGTGGTGTTTTTTAAATCAGGAGGGATATCTCCAAGCCCTCCTGTGAGAAGCAGGGGGTCCCAGCCCCACACCACCCCTAGCCCAGGGTTCCAGAACTGGGAAGAGAAGTCCCCGTAACTTTGGACTATAAAAACCAGTAGATATTATGGTTGAGTGACATGGAAGCTGCTGGAGTCCCAGGTGTTCCTCTTAAAGGACCAGTGCACAAACTTACATGGTCCCGCTTCCTCTGAGCTCCAGAGCCAAACGGCAACATTGGGAGAATCCAGGGACATACAGGGAGGAACTGAACTATCTGGCATCAGGACAGGAACTTGGGGGTGGCTTTCTTCCAGACAGGGCTACTCATAGGATTCATTGTTCCTGTGCTGGGACCTCCACCATCGCAGAGCTGACTGGCAGCCATATCTGAATTTCCATCAGGGTGGCTCACACTGTTCACTCTCATGATTCCCTGAGATCCCACCCCCTCCAATTTGTAGCCACACCCAATTGTTTATTATTTGTATACTAGGGGCCCAGTATACAAATTCGTGCACCTTGAAAGGAACTGTGGGCCGCAAGGCTGCAGTGGGCACAAGGGCAGGTCTGGGCCCATCCTCCGCACCCCTGCCTGGCACCTTCCTCAGTGGCTCCCAGTCCCCTGTCTGCTGGTAGCCCTGCTCCTGCCACCGCTGCTCCCACACGCTGATGGCGCTAGTCCTGCTCGCACCTACTGACGGTGCAGAGTGATTGGGGCTGGTGCCAGCAGCAGGTGTGAGCTGTGACAGCTGCTCCAATAACCCCTCAGGAGCAGGGGGAGGTGGAGAAGCCCTCAGGGGCGATTGGTGCTGGCCGCCACCACTCACACCTGCTGATGGCGCCCAACGATTGGTACCGGCACCAGGTGCCAACAGCAGGTGTGAACTGCAGCTCCAGCACTGGCTGCGGGTGAGTGGGGCCAGCACCGGCAGTAGGTGCAAGAGGTGGCTGCCGGCCCTGATCGCCCCTCAGGAGCAGGGGGTGTGGAAAAGCCCTGAGGGGTGATCATGGCCAGCGCCAGCGGTGGCTCCGGCGATGGCAGTGGGTGTGAGTGGGGCCGGTGCTGCCAGGAGGTGCGCGTGCCCGGCGGGACCGTGGCACACAGGAGCAAAGAATTTTCAGTAACCACCAGAGGCTTGCCCCAATGACAGCGACTGGCGCTCCGCCTTGGTCTGGCACCCCCACTCACCTGTTCCACCATCCTGCCGTGGCCAAGCGCCATGTTCCGCGCTCTGCTGCCTGTTGCCAGTGCCTGCCATGTTCTGCACCCTCTGGTGGTCAGCGCACGTCATAGTGACCGGTTGTTCGGTTCTGCCGTTCGGTCTATTTGCCTATTAGGGTTTTATATATATAGATATGATTGTTATTATCAGTCTTCTCCTCTCTCTTTCTACTGGCTCCTTCCCATTGACATTTAAACATTTTCATATCTCTAACGTGTTTAAAACAAAAATATCACCTGAAGTGTGTCCTTCAACTCTAGCCCATTTTACAATTACTACCCTATTTCACTTTTTCCCTTCACTTGAACAAGTTGTTTATACTCTTCTGCACTTTCACACACTCCTCATCCTGTTGCACTCTGGCCTTGTCCACCCACAACCTCCCTGAAACTCTTCTTGTAAACTCCTTTGTGTGATGCTCACGTCCCTAGGCTTCCATGACACTCTTCTCCTGGTTTTCTTCCTACTCTGCCTGTTTCTGCACAGTCTCGTCTATGGAATATCCTTGTCCATTTGCTGTTGGAGTTTCTTAGATCCTCTTCTCCTCTTACTCCACACACTTTTCCCGGGATGATCTCATACCAGATTTCCAAATCTCCAATCCATATCTCTTTTTTGCTCTTCATATTTATAAATCTATCTCTTGGACATATCTACTTTGATATCCCACACGTAACTAAACTTAAAATGTGCAGAGAATCATTCCCCATTTCCCTTTGAAACTTGCTGTATTCTCTGTTATAATGAGTAGCATTACAGTTCACTCAGTTACTTAATTTGACAATCTGTGTATAATCCATTTGCAAATGCCCCACGTTGGGCCGCCAGTTGCGAGTGTCGCCCTCACGTCCCGTGTGTTTCACGGTTTAGGTTCAGGGTTCGGGTTCTGGAGGAGGCCGCACACAAATGAAAGAGACTAGACAAGAAAATATTAATTTGGGAATTGGGGGCCAGGCGGAAGCCCAAGAGAGGACTCCGCTTTGCTCTGGCCTTGCAATCCCTTTTATTCAGGTCTGGGATCCACCCATAGCCCTTAGGCAGGCAATTCCAGTAATAGCTCCATGATAGCCCATCAGCAAGGATCTACATAAGACTAAATGGTGGAAGTTGCTTCAGCTCTCTCTTTCTCAACTAGACAGTGGGTGCATGGCTCTGACCTTTGCCAGAGCCTCAAGGTTGACCAGCCTTCCGGACTCCTTGTCCACCTCTTTCTGCTAGCAAAGGCAATGGGCAGCTTCCAACATCCCTTGGCTCTGCCTTTCTCTTATCTAGCTCCTTCCTCCCATTCAGTCAATTACTCTTGAGTCTGTCTCTTGTCCAGTTTTCTCCATTTCCATTTCCCCCATATAGGCTTCCATTCTTTCATGGCTTACCGCAGCCGCCTTAGGTTCCCTCTAAGAACACCTTCTTCATCCCCATTTGGTCTCTACATTCAGCCAGAATAATCTTTAACAGACATGCCACTCCCTGCTTACAATCCTCCAGTGATTACATGTTGCTCTTAGGATAAAATCTAAGCTTTTTGGCTGCAGCCCTGCTAAATTTCTTTCAGTTCCTCCACCAGACCTTTACCTGGTGTGTATATTCACTATTCCAGGTGCCTGCCGTCTTTTCAGGTAGTTGACACTTCCCTTTTTGATGCTTCTAAAGCACCGGAACCTCACCATTGTAGCACTGGCCACACTGTAGTGAGCATATGTTTATATCTAGACCCCGTTACTGCATGTAAGTTCTGCTGGGGGTTCAGGTGGTAGTGGTGGTGTTGGCTCTGTGCTCTGTTTACCTAGAGGACATTCGGTAAACATTTATTGAATGAATACAGTATGGTTCTGCATGTCCATTGCTGGAATTTTAGTTTGGCTTTAGGCCAACACAGGTACAGTTGGTACTTTTCATACAGCAAAAACTTGTAGATAAAATCACTTTAGAGAGATCCATGTAGAAAAGGTTCATAATATCATAAATAGATTTGAACTTGGGCCCCTCCATTCCAGCCTTGGACTCATTAGAAAAATAAAATGATGTATTCTTGTGCTCATTTCATTCCTTTAACTTGTTGATCCATCTAGTATTTTTATTGTGGTCTATTTTGTGGCCCCTGTGTGTTTAGTGCAACAAAAAACAAAATTGTGGAAGAACATTATTTTGAAAGATGGTGGGTTTTTTTTTGTTTGTTTGTTTCCTTCTGAAAATAAAAGTATCTCATAAAAGCAATTCTTTTATAAGATCACAGTCAGCTTCACAACCCTGGATTTGTTATTTTTTGCTGCTAATACTATTGCCATTTGGGTTGTTTGCTTTTCTAACCTTCAGTAGAATTATTTCTTCACTTAACAATGAGCTGTCAGATTCCCTATATCCTAGAATTGCCTAAAGTTTTTGTGCAATGAAATGAAAGCAGTCACTTGGATAATGGGGCTGAAGAATTTCTTCCAGAGGCCATTATTACAAATTGTGCTTCAAGTCAAGCAACCTACTGGCAAAGGAAGTGACAGTTGTCCTTTTAAATGAGTGATGAATTTGAACAAAACTAATGAGAAGAAGAGCAGTCACAGTGTTAGGAAATTCTAAAACAGCAGTGGTGCTGTTTTTAAGTGAAGCTGGGATAACTTTGCCACCTGTACAGCTGCATCTTTATGAAGGATGTCATAAAGTCTTGGAGAATGTTACATCCTCAGAGCCTTTTAGTCTTTGTGGAATTTGTCAAGTATTCAGGACATTCCCTCTTTCCCTTTCGTTATTTTAGTATGGTTAGCTTGCAGAAAAGAGAAGTGGATGACCGTTGTTCTAGCAGCTAGGCAGTAACAACATTAATGTCTCAGCAAATCTCTGAAACTTTGCTTCTTTGTAGTACTTATACTATAGAAAGGGTGAGAATTTTTAGTCTGATCCTATCTTAGAGGTTTGTCTGGTCCTGGGAAATACATTTTGTGTCTAAATCAGTGGTGTAGCATCTGCTCATTATCAAAAAGCTCATCAGAATAAGTATGGAAGAGATCCATAAGAGTAACATTTGGCTCTTCTGTAACCTGAGAGGTTTTTTTTGAATTGCTTTTGCTGTAACAAGTTGTAAAATTGTACCGCAAAAGTTTACCCCAAACCCTTGAACTTTGCTATTTGAAAGTTTTCCTAGAATTGAAATATAATGCATTCAGAAATAGAGAAAAGATCACCACAGCCTTAAGTCTTTTTTTTTATTGTCTAAAGTTTTACATACTAGTATGTTTCCTTCCCCTACTCTCCATTGACCCACCGCCCCCTCCTCCCGCCCCCAGCCATTCCCACCTCAGGCAAGCCCCCACCACCCCAGTGTCTGTGTCCATTGGTTATGCTAATATGCATGTATTCAAGTCCTTTGGTTGCTCTCTAACCGCCCCCCCCCCCCCCACCTCCCCTGCCATTTGTCTCTGGATCTATTTTTGTTCTTTATGTTTATCATTATATCCCACATATGAGTGAGATCATGTGATATTTACCTTTCTCTGACTGGCTTATTTCGCTTAGCATAATGCTCTCCAGTTCCATCATGCTGTTACAAATGGTAAAAGTTCCTTCTTTTTTATAACGGTGTAGTATTTCATTGTGTAGATGTACCAGTTGTTTTTTTTTTTTTAAATAAATCTTTATTGTTCAGATTATTACAGTTCCTCTTTTTCCCCCCCATAGCTCCCCTCCACCCGGTTCCTACCCTACCCCATGCCCTTACCCCCTCCCTCCCACTGTCCTCGTCCATAGGTGTAAGATTTTTATCCAGTCTCTTCCTGCACCCTCCACACTCCCTTCCCCCTGAAAATTGTCAGTCCACTCCCTTTCTGTGCCCCTGATTCTATTATATTCACCAGTTTATTCTGTTCATCAGATTTTTTATTCACTTGATTTTTATTTTATTTTTTAAAAATATGTTTTATTGATTTTTTACAGAGAGGAAGGGAGAGGAAGAGAGAGTTAGAAACATCAGTGAGAGAGAAACATCAATCAACTGCCTCCTGCACACCCCCTAATGGGGATGTGCCCACAACCAAGGTACATGCCCTTGACCAGAATTGAACTTGGGACCCTTGTGGCCTCAGGCCAGTGCTCTGTCCACTGAGCCAAACTGGTTAGGGCAGTTCACTTGATTTTTAGATTCACTTATTGATAGATATGTATTTCTTGTCACTTTGTTGTTCATAATTTTTATCTTTATCTTTACCTTCTTCTTACTCTGCTTAAAGAATACCCTTCAGCATTTCATATAATACTGGTTTGGTGTGATGAACTCCTTTAGCTTTTCCTTATCTGTGAAGCTCTTTGACATTCAATTCTAAATGATAGCTTTGCTGGGTAAAGTAATCTTGCTTGTAGGTTCTTGCTATTCATCATTTAGAATATTTCTTGCCACTCCCTTCTGGCCTGCATAGTTTCTGTTGAGAAATCAGCTGACAGTCATAGGGGTACTCCCTTGTAGGTAACAAACTGTTTTTCTCTTGCTGCTTTCAAGATTCTCTCTTTGTCTTTTGCCCTTGGCATTTTAATTATGATGTATCTTGGTGTGGTCCTCTTTGGATTTCTCTTTTTTGGGGTTCTCTGCGCCTCCTGGACTTGTAAGTCTATTTCTTTCACCAGGTAGGGGAAGTTTTCTGTCATTATTTCTTCAAATAGGTTTTCAATATCTTGCTCTCTCTCTTCTTCTGGCACGCCCATAATTCGGATGTTGGTACGCTTAAAGTTGTCCCAGAGGCTCCTTACACTATCTTCATATTTTTAGATGCTTTTTGCTTTTCTTGTTGGGTGTTTTTTGCTTCTTCGTATTTCAAATCTTTCACTTGATTCTTAGGATCCTCTACTCTGCTGTTGGATCTCTGTATATTATTCTTTATTTCACTCAGTGTATGCTTAATTTCTGATTGGTCCTTTTTCATATCCTTGAGTATATCACTAAATTTCTTGGAGATTTCTAAAAGATTCTTGAAAAACCTTATAACTGTGGTTTTGAACTCTATATACAGTATTTTTGCTTTCATCCATTTCTTTCATTTGTGACTTGGTTCTTTGTCTCCGCATTTTGGTTGTTTCCCTGTGTTTGTTTCTATGTACTGGGTAGCTGCTAAGTCTCCTTGAGTTGATAGAATGGCCTTGTGGGGCTGGTGTCCTATAGTGCCCAGTGGCTTAGCCTCCCCAGTCACCTGGATGCTCTTGGTGCACCCCTTTGTGGGCTGTTGCACAGTCTTGTTGTAGTTAACCCTTGATTGCTGTTGGTATCACTGGGCAGAATTGACCTCCAGGCCAATTGGCTGTAATGACCAGCTGTGTCTATACTGGAAGATCTGTTGTGCAGGAGACACCCTTATGGGGCAGGACTTGCTTCAGTGGGGCTTTGGTGCTCACTGAGTCTGCCCCTTGAGTGTGTCTCTTAAGGATGTGAAGAGTTATAATCCGGTATGGTCTCACTCTGACCACTGGGTACACTGGCTCTTGGATCTCCAAGGAGGTGCAAGGTCAGCCACTGTCTGGGGCCGCCCAGCAGGAGCTACAGAGACATCTGCAGATTCCTCCTCTTTGTATGGGGTTTGGGAGTTCCCAGACGAGGCCCAGCTGTGAAGCAAGGCTGGCAGGGCCTCGTGCCTTCTTTTGGAAGCTCTGGGGCTCTCTGACCCAGCTGCAGTTTGACAGGTTTTAGGTGAAAGGACAGGCCATTCATATGCAAAAGCCGATGCACACAGCTTGGGTGGGGTTGTTAATTGGGTGGGGCAGGGTCTCTGGGAATCACCAGGGCAGAACAAACAGCAATGGCTGCCAGTCAGCCCTGAACCGGAGAAGTCCCCGGTTCTCCGCGTCCTGTGCCCCTGTGCAGGAACAATGATCACTGCAAGCCCCTCTAAAGAGAAAGCCGCCCTCGTGTTCCTGTCCTGATGCCAGACAGTCCAGGTTCTCCCCGAATGTGTTTGGATCCCCCACAGTCTTGCCCGGAACTGGAGTTCAGAGCAAACGGGAGCTTGTATCTCCCTCCCGATTAAAGAGCAGCACATCCAGGTGCCAGCACTTTCCATGCCTCCGCACCTCCTACCAGTCTCACTGTGCGTTCTTCACCTCTCTAGTTGTGGAACTTCCACTCATCCAGCCTTCCCGCGGTACTGGGTTGTAGTTCTGCCATTTAGTTGTGGTATTGATGTGGTTGTGAGAGGCAGCAAGTACAGGTGCTTACCTATGTGCCATCTTGGTCATCTCTTCTGTACCACAGTTTTTTAATCCACTAATCTGCTGATGGGCACTTAGGTTATTTCTAAATCTTAGCTATTGTGAATTGTGCTGCTATGAACATAGGGGTGAATATATCCTTTCTGATTGGTGTTTCTGGTTTCTTGGGATATAGTCCTAGAAGTGGGATTACTGGGTCAAATGGGAGTTCCATTTTTAACTTTTTGAGGAAACTCCATACTGTCTTCCATAGTGGCTGCACCAGTCTGCATTCCCACCAGCAGTGCACGGGGGTCCCTTTTTCTCCACATCCTTGCCAGCATTTCTCATTTGTTGATTTGTTGATGATAGCCATTCTGACAGGTGTGAGATGGTATCTCGTTGTTTTGATTTGCATCTCTTGGACGATTAGTGACTTTGAGCATGTTTTTATATGTCTTTTGGCCTTCTGTATGTCTTCTTTTGAAAAGTGTCTATTTAGGTCCTTTGCCCATTTTTTGATTTATCATTTACCTTCCTTTTGTTAAGTTGTATGAGTTCTCTGTAAATTTTGGATGTTAAACCCTTATCTGAAATAGCATTGGCAAATATGTTCTCCCATGCAGTGGGCTTTCTTTTTGTTTTGTTGATGGTTTCTTTTGCTGTGCAGAAGCTTTTTATTTTGATGTAGTCCCATTTGTTTATTTTCTTCTTAGCCTCCATTGCCCTAGGACAGCCGTGGGCAAACTACGGCCTGCGGGCTGGATCCGGCCCGTTCGGCTGTTCTATCCGGCCCGCGGAGCCAGAAGAGCAGAGGGTTCTCTTGCTCTCCCCTCCGCTCCTTTACTTTGAATTTATATTAGTTCACACAAACACTCCATCCATGCTTTTGTTCTGACCCTCGATCCAGTTTAAGAACCCATTGTGGCTCTCAAGTCAAAAAGTTTGCCCACTCCTGCCTAGGAGCTATTCCAGTAAAGATATTGCTATGACATATGTCTGCTATTTTGCTGCCTATGGAGTCTTGTAGGATTTTTATGGTTTCCCGTCTTACACTTAAGTCCTTTAGCCATTTTGAGTTTGTTTTTGTGTATGTTGTAAGTTGTTGATCTAGTTTCATTTTTTTGCATGTATCTGACCAAATTTCCCAGCACCATTTATTGAAGAGGCTGTCTTGACTCCATTGTATGCTCTTGCCTCCTTTGTCAAATATTAATTGAGCATAATGGCTTGGGTCCATTTCTGGGTTCTCTGTTCTGTTCCATTGGTCTATATGTATGTTCTTGTACCAGTACCAGGTAGTTTTGGGAACTGTGGCTTGGTAATACAGTTTGATATCTGGTATTGTGATCCCTCCAACTTTGTTCTTCTGTCTCAGGATTGCTGTGGCTATTCGGGGTCTTTTTTAATTCCAGATGAATTTTTGGAGAGTTCGTTCTAGGTCTGTGAAATATGCCATTGGTATTTTAATGGGGAGTGCATTGAATCTATAGATTGTTTTGTGTAGTATGGACATTTTAATGATGTTGTTTCTACCAATCCATGAACACAGTATGTTCTTCCATCTGTTTATGTCTTCCTCTATCTCTTTTTTCAGTATCCTGTAGGTCTTTTACCTTTTTAGTTAAGTTTATTCCTAGGTATCTTATTATTATTATTTTTTTTTTTTGGTGCAATGGTAAATGGGATTGTTTTTTATTTTCTTTCTGTGGGTTCATTATTGGTGTATAAATAGGCCATAGATTTTTTTGCATTAATTTTATATCCTGCTACATTGTCAAATTCATTTATTAGGTTTTGTAGTTTTTTGATGGAGTCTTTGGGGTTTTCTATGTACAGTATCATGTCATCTGCAAATAAGGACAAGTTTACTTCTTTTCCAATTTGGATGCCTTTTATTTCTTCTTGTCTGATCGCTCACTATAGCTAGCACTTCCAGTAGTATATCGAACAGGAGTGGTGAAAGTGAGCTTCCCTGTCTTGTTCCCGTTCTTGGAGGAAATGAGCTTAGTTTTTGCTCATTGAGTATGATGTTGGCTGTAGGTTTGTCATATAAGGCTTTTATTATATTGAGGTATGCTTTCTCTAGTCCCTCTTTGCTGAGAGTTTTTATTAAGAAAGGGTGTTGGTGCCAAAACCGGTTTGGCTCAATGGACAGAGCGTCGGCCTGCGGACTGAAGGGTCCCAGGTTCGATTCCGGTCAAGGGCACGTACCTTGGTTGTGGGCACATCCCCATTAGGGGGTATGCAGGAGGCAGCTGATCGATGTTTCTCTCTCATCGATGTTTCTAACTCTCTATCCCTCTCCCTTCCTCTCTGTAAAATATCAATAAAATGTATTAAAAAAAACAATCGTTATAAGAAAGGGTGTTGGGTTTTGTCAAATGCTTTTTCTGCATCGATTGACATGATTATGTGATTTTTGTCTCTCCATTTGTTTATGTGATGTATCACATTTATTGATTTGCAGATATTATACCATCCTTGCATCCCCAGAATAAATCCCACTTGGTCATGGTGTATGGTCTTTCTAATATAATGCTGGATCCGATTTGCTAGAATTTTGTTGAGGATTTTAGCATCTGTGTTCATCAAGGATATTGGCCTGTAGTTCTCTTTCTTTGTGGTGTCTTTATCTGGTTTTGGAATTAGGGTAATGCTGGCTTCATTGAAAGAGCTTGGAAGTGTTCCTTCCTCTTGAATATTTTGGAATAGTCTTCGGAGGATAGATTTTGGTTCTTCTTTGAATACTTGGTAGAATGCCACTGTAAAGCTATCTGGACCAGGGCTTTTGTTTGCTGGAAGATTTTTTATCCCTGCTTCAATTTCTTTGGTAGTTATTGGCCTATTTAGGTTTTTTTATTCTTCCTGATTGAGTTTTGGGAGCTTGTATTTTTCTAAGAATATGTCCGTTTCGTCTAGGTTGGGCATTTTGTTGGAATAGAGTTGTTCATAGTATTTTTTCACAGTCCTTTTTATTTCTGTGGGATCGGTTGTTTCTTCACCTCTTTCATTTCTGATTTTGTTTTTTTAGGTCCTCTCTCTTTGCTTCTTGGTGAGCCTGGCTAGAAGTTCATCAATCTTGTTTATCCTTTCAAAGAACCAGCTCTTGGTTTTGTTGATCTTTTATGTTTTTTGTTTGTTTGTTTTGTTTCTATGTCATTTATTTCTGCTCTGATCTTTATTATTTTCTTCCTTCTGCTTAGGCTGGGCTTTTCTTGTTGTTCTCTTTCTAACTCTTTGAGTTGTAGGGTAAGATAATTTATTACCATTTTTTCTTGTTTTTTGAGGTAGGCCTGTAGAGCTATAAACTTCCCTCTCAAGACTGCTTTCACTGTGTCCCATAGATTTTGGATTGTTGTATTTTCATTGTTGTTTGTTGCCAGGATGCTTTTTATTTCTTCTTTGATCTCTTTGGTAACCTAGTCATTGTTTAATAGCATGCTATTTATCCTCCAGGTGTTTGCTTTTTTTCATTGTTTTTATTGTAGTTGATTTCTAATTTTATACCATTGTGATCTGTGAAGATGCTTGATACAATTTTTATCTTGAATTTGCAGAAACTTTGCCTGTGCCCCAGTATGCGGTCTATCTTTGAAAATAGCCTTAACTCGTATGTGCTCAAATGGGAACTTCCATTGGTGAAAAAGGAAGAAGTGAAAAACACTTTTTCTTGTAGGAAACTAGATGATGTTCTGAGGAAATGCGTATATTTTGTCCTCTGTTAGAGTTCTGATAATTTGATTTCTTGAATTGCATATAATAGTTTTCTGGGATATATAATGTTTATATACTTGTAACTGTTATGCACATAATTTTTTCAATTTACACAGTAGCATGTATCACATGAACTATATATTTGCATGTTGTATCCCATAATTTGTTTAGTTAGTCCACTTACACTTGAATTCTAGGTTTCCCCTTATTAGGATCTGACTTTCTATTAAACCTTTAGTTCCTCAGAGGCAGGGGCCATGATTGTATTGTTCTTTATGCTTTCCCTAGCATTCTTGGTATTTGGGGGTCATCGTCAGCAAAAGAATTTATGTGCTTTTATTTTGTTCACATTATCATACATTTATCATGTACATTTGGCTAGGTACTTCGTATAAGTGGAATCATATAATTTTTGTCCTTTTGTATCTGGCTTATCTCACTTAGCATAATGCCTTCAAGGCTTATATCCTTGTAGCATGTATCACAATTTAATTTTTAAGGCCAAATAATATGTATATGTTTTTAATATATTTTTATTGATTTCAGAGAGGAAGGGAGAGGGGAGAGAGAGATAGAAACATCAATGATGAGAATTATTGATTGGCTGCCTCCTTCATGTCCCCTACTGGGATTGAGCCCACAATTCTAGCATGTGCCCTTGACCGGATTCGAACCCAGGACCCTTTAGTCTGCAAGCCGAAGCTCTATCCACTGAGCCAAACCAGCTGGGGCTAATATTCTCTTTTGTGTAGATACCACATTTTGTTTATCCATGCATCCATCAGTAGATATTTGGGTTTTCCACTTATTTGGCTGTGAATATCGTAGCTGTGGATATTGATGTGCAACTATATGTTTGAGTCCCTGCTTTTGATTATTTTAGGCATATACTAGTAGTGGAATTGCTATATCATAGTAGTTTATGTTTAATCTTTTGAGGAACTGTGGTATTGTTTTTCACATTGGCTGCATCCTTTTACAATCCCATTTTCTACTAATTTTATATTAATTTATTTTATAGATTTGCCTGATGCACTGCCACCCTAAGTTGTGAATTTAAGGCAAGAGTACCTTTTAAAACTTTTAACAGCACCAGTGGGTATGTATATGTGCATATAAGTTCTTTGGTTAATCTCTCCCTACACCCCTCTCCAGGCTGACACTGACAATAGTGTGGGGAAGGCGGGGTGGGGAGAGGGGCTCAATGGGGAATAAAACGAGGATATTTGTAATACTTTAAACAATAAAGAAAAATTAAATAAAAGTGTCTAACTTCAGAGTTCATAAAAATAAAATAAAACATTTAATAGCTTTCAAATCACTAAGCTTTTATATTCATTTAAAATACTTATTTTTTGGTCACATTTTAGAAATTTGCAATATCTATAATAACAGAAGTGTAATATGCTAATTAGACTGGACAGCCGGACGACATTCCATTCAAAGCCAGGGCTGCGTAGGCTGAGGGCAGCCGCCAACTTGGCGAGGGCTGAGGACAGCTGCTGCAGCTGTGAGGGCCGAGCACTTTGCACGAATTTAGTGCATTGGGCCTCTAGAGTTTAAATAATACAAAGAAAAAATGTCACCTCGAATCTCTTCAGAGAAATATATTTTGATGTTTATATATCCTTTTTCTGTATATATTACACTTTACAATATTGTAATCATGTTGTACATAATGTTTTATAACATAGGTAAGCCTTACAGAGTATATTTGTGTGTTTTTTTGTGTGTGTGGTGTTTGTTTTTAACATGAGAATTAACACATAATTTAGCTTTTTGTTAGCATCTTCTCTCTGGATGCTTCATTTATGTGGTGCACAGAAACTTGGGAAGGAAAAGCACTGGGTTACCTTTTCCTTAAGATAGTTTGTCACTGATGAATCCATGC
This sequence comes from Plecotus auritus, assembly GCF_963455305.1. Taxonomy (NCBI): domain Eukaryota; kingdom Metazoa; phylum Chordata; class Mammalia; order Chiroptera; family Vespertilionidae; genus Plecotus; species Plecotus auritus. The sequence goes on along the minus strand of NC_137772.1, from coordinate 93,651,092 downwards.
CTATCCAGGATGGCCTGGGTCGAGCAGGCCATTAAAGATTCTTCCCTACTAGAGTTTTGGTACACAAAATTTGTGCGTGGGGTGGGGGGTCCCCTCAGCCCAGCCTGCACCCTCTCCAATCCGGGATCCCTTGGGATAGTAGTCGGCAAACTGCGGCTCTGTTGACTAATGAGTTTGCCGACCACTGGGATAGGGGCTTAATCACAAGGAACAACAACAGCCTGTAATTATTGGAATCGAGAGTCTAGGTCAGTGGTCGGCAAACTCATTAGTCAATAGAGCGGCAAACTGCGGCTCACGAGCTGCAGTTTGCCAACCACTGCCTTGGGGGATGTCCGACTGCTGGTTTAGTCCCGATCTCTGGGATTGGGCCTAAACTGGCAGTCGGACATCCCTCTCACAATCCAGGACCGCTGGCTCCTAACTGCTGACCTGCCTGCCTGCCTCATCACCCCTAACTGCCCCCCTCTACCAGCCTGATCACCCCTAACCACCTCTGCCTTCCGGCCTTATCTCCCCTAACTGCCCCCCCCCCCGCCAGCCTGGTTGCCCCTTACTGTCCACCCCTGCCGGCCTGGTTGCCCCCATCTGCCCCCCTCTGCCAGCCTGGTTGCCCCTAACTGGCCCCCTGCCAGCCTTGTCACCCCTTACTGCCCCCCTGCCAGTGTGGTTGCCCCCAACAGCCCCCCCTGCTGGCCTGGTCACCCCCAACTGCCCCCCTCTGCTGGCCTGGTTGCCCCCAACTGCCCTCTTCTGACCTGGTCGCCCCACGCAGCCTGCTGTTCAGTCATTTGGTCATCCCTCACCCCCCTCCCGGCCGGGTTACCCCACGCAGCTTGCTGTTCAGTCATTTGGTCATTCCTCACTAAACCCCTGCTGGCCTGGTCACCCCACGTAGCCTGCTATTCAGTCATTTGGTCGTCCCTCTGCCCCACGTAGCCTGCTGTTCAGTCGTTTGGTCGTCCCTCAATAGCGCCCCCTGCTGGCCTAATCACCCCATGCAGCCTGCTGTTCAGTCATTTGGTCGTCCCTCACTAACCCCCCCTGCCAGCATGGTTGCCCCATGCATCCTGCTGTTCGGTTGTCCATCTGGTCGTTTAGGTCGTGATGGCCCCTGGCTTTTTATATATTAGGATTAGCAGTGCCTCCTCAGTACCTTAGTAGAATAACTTCATGTATTACTACTTGAAGTATCTAATTTTTTTGGCAATCTCTGGAGTGATGACTAAAATGAAATATAGTTGAACTATATTGATATTCCTTTAAAGTAGAATCCATACCATTAGAACAAAACTGTTAATACTTCTAATTTATGTTTAGGCATATTTAGTAAATTTAATAAGATATCAGAGCTGTCCCACAACTGCTTTTCTTATGATATATCTTTGACCTTAATAGTCAACCACAAGGTTCTTAAGTCTGATAGAGATTTCATAACAGGTTAAAAGCTAGTTAATTTTTAGTGATTATACCTGGTTTAGCTTTTAGGATAATAGTACATACTCTTTATAATTTTGTGATAGAGGGTCAAACAGTAAGTATAAGAAATTGATAGAATTATGATACTCAGTATGATTTCCTTTTTTTCTTCTTTTTTTAAAAATTGTTGACACTACTACAGGTGTTCCCATATTTCCCCCCCTTTGCCTGCCTCCACCCAGCCCCTACCTCCTCTTCCCTCTGGCCATCACCACACTGTTATCTGTGTCTATGGGTTATGACTATATGTTCTTTGGCTAATCCCTTCACCTTCTTCCATACAGTCCCCTCTCCCCCTCCTCTCTGACAGTTGTCGATCTGTTCCATGTATCCATGCAGTATGATTTTCTAAACACTGCCACTGCCCCCAGGAAAATGGAGTAATTAAACATCTCACCACAATAATTTGCTTATAATGATGATGGTGGTAATTTTGAGTTAATTAGAAAATTTTGGTAGTACAGTATTTATGCTTACACTTATACTGTGCTGCCTTAGTAAAGATATGCTATATGCCCAAGCCCAAGACTGTGATCTGTTATTCTGTACATAGCACATCCTGGGTTTTAACACCTCCACAGAACTCTTGGAGAACCCTGTCTGAATTCTGAGGATCCCTTGTTCATGTCATCAGCTGCCAGGCTGAGCATATTCTAATGAAGACATATTTTGTACCTTAGCAGTCTCACACAGTGCCTTGTGCTCACACAGTCCTGTGAGCTCCCTGAGGACCTGGCCTGTCTCTCAATGGCTTTTGGAAGAGTGAAGGAATGAATAATATTCTTGAGGCTTAACCAGGCAAATTTAGACAGAGGCGTATTTGGGGATGTTTTTGGGAAGTGCTTTTTATATTTGAAGCATTTTTAAAACAGATGCTGATGTACATTTATGAGACTAGATAAATCAGACAGAAATAATGTTGGAGAAGGTTAGCCATCGGAAAGGCCAGGACGGATGTTTCTGTAAGAAGAATCAGAGAAGTGGGAGTTAAATCCTGATTATGCCACTTACTGCTCTGTGTCCTTGGGAAGTCATTTCACCTTTGAGTCTCATTTTTCATCTGCTGCTGAGGATGGGTTATGGTCTCTTCCTTATAAGAGTATTGTGAAGATTAAATGAAATAGTGTATATGAAATTACCTAACATGGTGTCTACAACAAAGCAGGTTCTTTAAAAAATTTTTTAAACTAATTTTAGAGAGAAAGGTAGAAGGGGGGAGGGAGGGAGGGAGGGAGGGAGAGAGAGAGAGAAAGAGAGAGAGAGAGAGAAACATCAATGATGAGAGAGAATCATTGATTGGCTGTTTCCTTCATGCCCCCTACTGGGGATTAAGCCTCAAACCAGGCATGTGCCCTGACCTCCTGGTTTATAGGTCGATACTCAACCACTGAGCCACACAGCAGGGCAACAAAGCAGGTTCTTGATTATTGTTCATTTCTTCCTTCCTGCTCTTTATTTGCTTGTGTTGCTAGGAGTAATTACTTGCTTGACCAACATTATTGCTCTTGTTCTCATGCTTTAAAAAATCTCCCATAGCTTCTTTATTTCATCTTAAACATAAAATTATAGATTTTTACAGAAGATATTTTTTAGAAACCCAGCCTCAAAAAGGTAAGTGGCATGTCATTCTGATTGATTACAAGTAACTAAAAGTAAATCTAGAGCTAAAACACAGGCCTCAGGACTCATTCCTTTCCACCATGCTATTGGTGATGCTTTCTGCTTTTATGATGGGTGCAGACATGGTGTAGTGTAGGACTTGGTTTTTTATTGACTCTTAAATTACAAGTCTTTGAAGAAATATCTTGTAAAATAAAACTTCGAGTAATTTAGCAATGTGGGTAAGCCATCATTATGAAAGTTAGCTTGAGTTTTCTGTAGATTGCAACACCTTGGGGCAGAGTTGCCCTGTAACTGATTAATAATTTCAGAATAATTATACTGCTGTCAGGACATTATATAATTTTGAGTGGTAATAAACCTTGTGTTGTAATTTTAAAGATGGCGAATCATATAATTTGGCTAATTAATTTCCTTCTTCCTTCCTATCTATTTACTTAAAATTAAATTCTGTCATATATAATAAAACCCTAATATGCTAAGTGTCCGGTCAACCAGTCGGCTGTTCAATCAATCAAAGTGTAATATGCTAATGATGTGCTAAGGCTGCTCATCCGCTCTCTATGACATGCATTGACCACCAGGGGGCAGACAGTCGACTGGTCAACCAGTCGCTATGACGTCCACTGACGACCAGGGGGCAGATGCTCAAACCGATAGGTTACCTTGCTGCTGGGGTCCAGCCGATCAGGACTGAGTGAGATGCGCTGGACATGCCCTGGAGCTCTCCCGCAGTCCCTCCCCAGATGGCCAACCTCCCGCATCTCTCCCTGGCCTGATTTTGCAATGGAGGGGTCCGTCAGCCTGGCCTGCACCCTCTCACTATCTGGGACCCCTTGGGGGATGTCGGAGAGCCAGTTTCGGCCTGATCCCACAGAGGGAGCACTGCTCAGCCAGAAGCCGGGCTCACAGCTGGCAAACGCAGCAGCAGTGGTGGGAGCCTCTCCCGCCTCCACAGCAGCTCTAAGGATGTCCAACTTAGGCCTGGGGAATGGGCCTAAGCCATCAGTCAGACATCCCTTGAGGGCTCCCGGACTGCAAGAGGGTGCAGGCCAGGCTGAGGGGACCCCTCCCCCCCGAGTGCATGAATTTCATGCACCAGACCTCTAGTATTACATAAAATGCTAAATTTTGAAGACTAACTTTAAAAAAAATATGTCTCTGATCCACTGCTTCTGTCTAGTCCCAGTTCCCAACATCAGTCTCTCTTTTTCTTGGGCCCAAAAACACTGCAGCTGTCTAAATTGATCCTTCCCACAGCCACCAGAATGGTTCACTTAAAATGAAAGCAAGACCAGCATGCTCCCATGCTTGACATTCTTCACTTTTCCTCCTTCTGTGGAATAAAATCTAAGCTCCCTGCTATGGTATATAAGACCCTCAGTGGTCTGTCCTCTGTCTACCTCTCAGGCCGACGCGAACCCAGGCCTGACTGCCGCCGCGGGCAGCCGGGACCTGGGCCTGACTTCCGCAGTGCTGGCCACCGCAGACCCAGGCCTGACTGCTGCCCCAGGCCCCCCTTCCCCCTGCCTGTGTCCACTCTGGGGCTGCCCAAGCTGTCACCGCGGCACAGCAGCTTGGGCAGGCCCCCCGTCTCTGTCTCCATCTTCGCTCTGGGCTTCACCTGCGCACGCAGCCTCCTCCTGACTGGTCATGACTATTATGGCGTCCCGGCCTAATTTGCATATTACCTCTTTATATATATATATATACACATATATATAGATAGATAGATAGATAGATAGATAGATATTGATATAGATATTGGTATTACTTCAGTAGAGGACCATTTGAAATAGCTATTAAAGGCAAACTGGCTGTTGAATTTTGAACTGGCAAGTACATTTTTAGGAGACTATCTTAGGAATCCTATCTAATAAAAGAGTAATATGCAAATTGACCGTACCTCTGCTACAGCCACAAGCCACGCCCACCAGCCAATCAGGAGCTAGCATGCAAATTAACCCAACCAAGATGGCTGTGGCCATGGAGAGAGCAGGAGGCTTGGGTTTCCCTGGCAATGGAGGAAGCCAAGCTTTCCACCTGCCCAGGCCTGCCTTGGCCTCTGCTTAAGGCTACAAAGTTTCAATTGTAGAAGGTAAATAAATCCCAGATACCAAGGCCTCTGCTTGGGTCGCCTGGGGGCGTGGCCAGCTTGCAAACCACCACAGGCCCCTCACCCAGGCCACCCCTTGCCCCAAGGGAACCCCCACCCTGTTCCGGGGCACCCTTCAGGGCAAACCAGCCGGCCCCATATGTGCACCAGGCCTCTATCCTATCTAATCCTATCTAATAAAATAATAATATGCAAATTGACCGTCACTCCAACACACAAGATGGCTGCCCCATGTGGTCAAAGATGACTGCCCCATGTGGACACAAGATGGCCAGCATGGGAGGTCAGTTTGGAGGGACCAGGCCTGCAAGGGAGGGCAGTTGGGGGTGATCAAGCCTGCAGGGGAGGGCAGTTAGGGCTGACCAGGCCGGCAGAGGAGGGAAGTTGGGGGTGACGGGGCCTGCAGGGAAGGGCAGTTGTGGGGGACCCAGGCCTGCAGGGGAGGGCATTTAGGGGTGACCAGGCCTGCAGGGGAGGGCAGTTAGGGGAAAACAGGCTGGCAGGGGAGCAGCTAGGCATCAATCAGGCTGGCAGGGGAATGGTTAGGGGTTATCAGGCTGGCAGGCAGAAGCGGTTAGGGGCAATCAGGAAGGCAGGCAGGCGAGCAGTTGGGAGCCAGCAGTCCTGGATTGTGAGAGGGATGTCCGACTGCCCTACCTGGTTAGGGCTTAAACGGGCAGCCGGACATCCCTTGAGGGGTCCCAGATTGGAGAGGGTACAGGCTGGGCTGAGGGACACACACCCCCGTGCACGAATTTTGTGCACTGGGCCTCTAGTTTATGTATAAAACGACATGTATATTCAATAATATGTGCAAACAATAATTGCAGTATTGTTCATGTTAGCAAAGAGTGAAAGTGACTTAAATGTCTCAGTGGAAACAGGTAAAGTGTTGTGCTCTATAGTACCATCGAAAAGTGAAGTAACTCTACAGAATGATCTGCAAGATGTGCTGTTAAGTAGGGTGGGAAAGCTTCCACACATACTTACATATAATGCTCATATAAGTATACACTATCTCTGGAGTGAATTAAAACAGCTACTAACATTGGTTGCATTTGAGGATAGGGTCTAGAAAGGGAGGATAGGGAGATTTACTTTCCTATACTGTTCTGTACGATTTGAAACAAAAAAATTTTAACATGTTTATATATTAGTTTTTACCCTTTACCTGCTCCCACCAACATACACACATATTCAAGTGTGTATGCACACACATACACACCCTTGGGTGCCCAATTTTCAGAACATTCAAATGTCATTCCAGGAGTCTGGCTGTGCAGTGGCAGGTAATAGTGTTTAAAGTTTATTGATTATGTGGTGTGATACTTGGGGCATAACTGGAACCCAATCCTTGTCATCCAAATTGGTGCTGATGGAAAAAATCCCTCTGGATGGTGAAAACTGAGGCCTTGGCTGAGCATGCTCAAGCTCTGAGGCTCGCTTTATAGGTGCTGTCATAGGTGCTGGAGCCAGAAAAAGACCTTGGTCTTGGGCCTGCCTCTCTTGGCTATATTTAGAGGTCTCAGAACAGAGTGAGTAGGAAACTGTGGTTGTATTTATCAACTGTTTGGTTCTATTTCAGTTTCCAGAGGTGAGAGCCAAAATGGAAATTCACTTGGTATGATAGGGTTTTGTGCTCATGCAGCCCCCTGGAATTTGTAGAATTATTTTTTAACCCTAGAAGAATTGAAGCCATGACCAGGATTCTTTGTGTAAAACTCCTTAAACAGATCAACTTTAGTTTTAGGGGAATTTATACATCTCTCTACTTTTTATTGGGATTGGGTATTTTTAAGCTAATTGCTACTTGTATAAAGGCTATAGTCATCACCTTTAGCACCAAAATTAGGGCAAATTGTCTTATCTGTGTTCAAATAATGTTTCTCAATGCAAAATGAAATATGGTCTGTATATAATGTAGGAAATGTGGTCATATAAATTACGACCAGAACATAATGCTTTATTTTATGGTTTTATCCAGTAAATTTTAAGCTAGTGCTTCTTAATATTTTTGCCACTCTAAACCATGTGAGGGGTGTCCCATTGCCTTTATTAACAGTGGCTCGGTGTGGCAGTGATATTCCACAAGGGATGGGGTCTTTTAGTGCATTCTGGCAGAGGTAGTGGCAGAATGGGGAGGTAGAGATAATGATTCTCATTTTTATCACACACACACACACACACACACACACACACACACACACACACACATCACACACACACATCACCATGACCCTCATCCTCCTGGAGAAAATATACCCGATGAGAAACCCTGGTTTCATCCAGTTTACATGTCTTCCCTCCATTGTATGCTGTCAGCTTGCATATGAGCATGTACTAGTATGTAACAGATTAGCACTGACTTATATAAGTCAACTGGTTCTAGCAAGTTTCCCTCCCATTATAGGAAAAGGCCCAGTTCTGAAGGTGGAGGAAGGGTTACACACGTTGCTGGGGTAAGCGAGCAATCTGTTTAACCAAAGGTAGGGGAACAGTTTATTCTGGAATTAGCTTTTGTTTTCTTTTATTAACAGTCTTTTAAAAATTAGTTTAGTTGTTTAATTTTTTTCTTGGAATCCTTTTTGTTTGTTACAGCAGAGATGCCAGCATATTTATAGGAATTGCTTGAAGCCAGAGTCATGGTGGATGTAGGAAAGTGGCCAATCTTCACTCTGCTCTCATCTCAAGAAATTGCATCTATTCGGAAAGCCTGTGTCTTTGGCACCTCAGCCAATGAAGCACTGTACGTTACTGAAGATGATGAGGTAAGAAAGAATCTCTTAATGTCCAGAGTTTAATTTTAGGGCTTATTTTGGGATTGAGCTTTAAAGCATGCAGTTTGAAGATGGAGAAAGGTCGGGGATAAGAGAAGCTGAAATTCAAGAAGACTGTATCTTTGATATAATTTGCCTTTTCTTTCAGTTTCTTGGTTTAATACCACTCCACCCCTACTACTCTTTGAGTTTCATAGTATAGCCAATATCCTAAACATCAGCAGAGATTGACTTTTTCTTAACAACTTTTTCAGTATCTTCTCACCCACCAAGCTGTCAAACTAAACTTGAGTGTGTCTCATTTTCAGGGTGAAGAAAGGAGCCTTTGTGTAACTTTAGGCCAAACACCTCAAACAGAACTATTTGTTTTCCAGGTCTTTGTATTTGGACTGAACTATAGTAACTGTCTAGGAACTGGAGATAACCAGAGTACACTTACGCCCAAAAAGCTAGAAGCCTTATGTGGAAAGAAGATTAAAAGCCTTAGTTATGGCAGCGGACCACATGTTCTTCTCAGCACTGAAGGTAAAGAGGGAATAAGTCTAGCTTTTCAGTTTGTGGAAAATCGAGCAGTTAATTTTAAGCTAAAACGAGGTAGGGTTGGATCAAATAATTTCTCATGGTTTATCACTTTCTGAGTGGTAAAAATTAAACACTTCAGGCTAACTGGAACAGCCATTGGATGACTTGCAAATTAAGTAAACTTCTGAGGTTTTAAGCTACTTATGTACAGTTGTGGAAGATTAGTTATAGCAACGAAGTGGTCTTTGCAGCCTAATTTTTCAGTGGATTTGTGGTAATAAGGAAACTTTAAGGTTTTACTTGGTACATTTTTGTAAATAAAGATAAAACTGGTTTTCCTTTCTTTGTGTAATTCCTGAACCTTGAATTCAATAAATCTTAGTTTATTCCCTGGCATTCCTATGGATGCCTTATGGAAAAAATGTGAGAGAGAGTCCTCTCCCTTTCTCTCTGCCTCTCCAAGATCACTAAAGAAGGAGACTATTCATTCTTCTTTGGTCATTTATCTCTATTGTGGGCAAACAGAACTCTCTGGAAGTATGTTATTTATAATTTAAGTTCTTCCTTTTATATTTTAAGCACACTAGCATGCATGTTCTCTCCCTCTCTCTCTCTCTCTCTCTCTCTCTCTCTCTCTCTCTGTCTTGCTCCCTCTCCATCTCTATCAGAGGACCTCAGGTTTTTGTTAGGTGATCCTATTGGGTGGCATTTGGGAGACGGTTTGCTCCCTGCCTTTTTGTCTCCAGACTAGGAGCTTCCTTGGATATTGCCAAAGGTCTTCTTGGTATTGAGCTTTTTAATTGCTTTTAACTTATATCTGAGTCCACTCCAGCTTGTCTGTATCTTTCTCAAGCTGTGAGATCCAGATCTGAGCATGATTGTTTAGTAAGAGTATAATGTGTTGAGCATAATGAGGTGATTGTCTCATTTCCGTGTTATGTAATCTTGCCTTTCTAGCATTACACTGGCTCTTTCAAGCAGTTTCAATTTTGCTGACTGGCTCAGCCTGTTATCCATTGTGACCTAATGATTTAATTTTTTCCGAATGCATATCAGTTTTAACTAGTGGTTGATTTTTCACCGTAAATTCCTGAGGCAATTATTTAGAGCAAATACACTAAAACATGTACATTCAAATTTTTGGTTTTTATCAAAGTGGTGACCTTAGGAAATTATAACTCTTCTTTTGAATTATTTTCAGCATCCAGATAATACAGTTTTAGCTATCTTGAATGTTACAGTTGAGATGTAAATATAAATAAACAATAAACAGGCCTGGCTGGTGTTGCTCAGTGGTTGAGCATTGACCTAGGAGCAAGGAGGGCACGGGTTTGGCTCCCAGTCAGGCCATATTCCTGGGTTGTGGGCTCGATCCCAGTGTGGGGCATGCAGGAGGCAGCCGATCAATGATTCTCTGTCATCATTGATGTTTTTATCTCTCTCCCTCTTCCTTCCTCTCTGAAATCAATAAAAAAAAATTAAAAGATAAACAATAAACATATAAATATAAATACCTGATTTTCTCATAGGCATGTTTTTCATTTTGTTTTTAATTCTGTTTTGATCATTATAATACATTTTACACAATATACAGTAAACATGCTGTGTATTATGTATCTATATAAATATATATATTTGTATGTACTGTATGTTGACAGTCATATAGTTTTAAAAGAATTTAACAAAAACAAACAATTTATCACTTGAAATCATCAAATAGTTTATGGCTTTTCATAAAAAGCAGGACCTTTGTCCTATTCCTCTTCACTCTTAGAAACTGCTCTTCAGAAGGAACCACTTTAACTCTCAGATGTTTTTCTTTTGATATTTAACTCATATTTTTAAATTAACATGCTTATACTGCTATTTCCAAACTTCTCATTTTAGATATTATCCTTTGACGTTTATAATGGCAGATAGAATTTAGCTCTCTTTCCCTTCCCTGTCCTCCCTCCGCTTATTGTTTCAATATAGTGATATCACCATTTTGGTGAAATCGGTGTTCAGTGTTTACTTAGAACTCTATAAGCATTATTTATACCTGAGCCTACCTCCTTTCTTATACAACTGTTTTTCTGGGGTTCTTTTATACTTACATTAACATATGCCCAAACTCTTCTACAGTGCAGTGTTGCTTCACAGTACATCTGAGCATATCAGGTCATCTCTGGAGCCCTCTGTCCCCCTGCTGCAGACTGGACTGTCACTCTAGACCAGTGGTCGGCAAACTGCGGCTCGCGAGCCACGTGCGGCTCGCGAGCCACAGTTTGCCGCTCTGTTGACTGATGAGTTTGCCGACAACTACTCTAGACCTTCTGCACAGCTGTCAGCCTAGAACTTCATTTCACCATTATCCTTGGAAGTCCCCTCATCTTTGTCCTCTCTGAATCTCCTATTCTTTGTGTCCTTTAATCCTCCTTGGATTATACTCCCATTTGGGTGAAACACTTTCTCTAGTAGTTTACCAAGGAAAGGAGTGTGAAAGAAATCTTTGAGACCCTGTCTTTATTTTACCCTTGCAATTGAGCAATGGTTTGGTGGATCTTAGAATTCCTAATTTGAAATCATGTTTTACAAAATTTTTAAAAATTTATCTTGATTGTTGAAAGTATTACAAGTGTCCCTTTTTTCTCCCCTCTAACCCCTTCTAGCCCACATCTGCCCCCCAATCCCAGGCCTTCACCACACTCTTGTCTGTGCCCATGGGTTATGCATATATGCATATAAATTCTTTGCTTAATCTCCTCCCACACACCACCCACCCCCTCCCCCGCTTCCCTCTGAGATTCAACAGTCTGTTCTATGTTTCTGTGTCTCTGGATCTATTTTGTTCCTCAGTTTATTTTGTTCTTTAGATTCCACATATGAGTGAGATCATGTGATACTTGTTTTTCTCTGACTGGCTTATTTTGCTTAGCATAATACTCTCTAGGTCCCTCCATGCTGTCTCAATGGGTAAGAGATCCTTCTTTTTTACTGCTGCATAGTACTCTATGGTGTAAAATGTTCCACAGCTTTTTTTTTATCCCCTCCTCTACTGATGGGCGCTTGGGCTGATGTAAATTGCACTGCTAGGAACATACAGGTGCATGCATTCTTCCTGATTGGTGTTTTGGGTTTCTTAGGATATATTCCTATAAGTGGGATCACAATTAATATTTGACAAAGGAGGCAAGAGCATACAATGGAGTAAAGACAGTCTCTTAAATAAATAGTGTTGAGAAAATTGGACAGGTACATGCAAAAAAATGAAACTAGACCACCAACTTACATCATACACAAGAATAAACTCAAAATGGATAAAAGACTTAAGTATAAGTTATGAAAACAAAATCCTAGAAGAAACCATAGGCAGCAAAATCTCAGACATATCTCATAGCAATATGTTTGCTGATACATCTCTTAGGGCAAGGGAAACAAAAGAGAAAATAAACAAATGGGACTACATTAAAGTAAAAAGCTTCTGCACAGCAAAAGAAATAATCAATAAAATGAAAAGGAAACCCTCTGTATGGGAGAACATATTTGCCAATGATATATCTGATAAGGGGTTAATATCCAAAATATATAAGGAACTCAAAATTTAACAAAAGGAAGGTAAACAATACAATTTAAATATGGGCAAAGGACCTAAATAGACACTTCTCCAAAGTGGACATAAGAAGGCCAAGAGACATATGAAAAAATGCTCGAAGTCACTGATCATCAGAGAGATGCAAATTAAAATGACAATGAGGTATCACCTCACACCTGCCAGAATGGCTACCATAAACAAATTAACAAATGCCAAGTGCTGGCGAGGATGTGGAGAAAAGGGAACCCTAGTACACTGCTGGTGGAATGCAGACTGGTGTAGCCACTGTGGAAAACAGTATGGAGTTTCCTGCCATTTGTTTCCTCAGAATTTTGAAGTCGTTTTACCTTTCAAGTTTCAAGGGTTGCTCTTGAGAATCTGATGCCATTCTAACTTTTGCTATTTTGCATAAGACTTTTTTTCCTATTTGGAAGCTGTAAAGATCTTTTCTTTATTCCGAGTGTTCTGAAATAACCATGGTTATATACTCTGGTGGGGGCAGTTTTTAATTTTTTGCATGATTATTCTACTGGTCCTTCAATCTGGAAATTCCTTTATTTCTAGAAAAATTTCTTGTAATATTTCATGGACAATTTCCCTTTGTTTTCTTTGTTCTCTTCTTTCTGGAATTTTTCTTAGAAAGATGTTAGAGATTCTAGATCTTTCAGGGAAATTTCTTCAACTTACCTTACAAATTTTAACATTGTCAAATTTTAATATTTCTGCTATTACATTTCCAAGTTCTCTTTCTTGTTCTCTAAATGTTCTTTTCTAGAGCCTCCTATTCTTGTTTTATGAATTCAGTATCTTTTCCTTGAGACTGTACTAATTATAGATTATTTTAAAATTATTTTCTGTTCTCTGCATTGTTTCTTTACCTCCCTAGTTTCTTGTTTTTCTTTGTTTTGGTCTCTGACTTTCAAAAATTTTTAATTAATTTATTTTAAAATATGTTTTTATTAATTTCAGAGAGAGAAAGGAAGAGGAAGAGAGAGATAGAAACATCAGTGATGAGAGAGAACTATTGATCGGCTGCCTTCTGCATGCCCCACACTGGGGATTGAGCCCACAAACTGGGCATGTGTCCTGAACAGAATGAAACTGTGACCTCGTGGTTACAGGTTGACACTCAACCACTTAGCCCTACTGGCTGGGCTGGTCTCTGACTTTTAAGTTAGAGGCTTTCTTGAAAAGTTTGATGATCTGCCCTGTTCATGTGGCTCAGTTGGTTGGAGCATCTCACCTACACCAGAAGGTTGCGGGTTCAGTTCCCAGACAGGGCACATTCCTAGGTTGTGGTTCCATCCCTGGTCTGGGTGCCTCCAGGAGGCAATCGATCAATGCTTCAGAGCCTCTCTAGATTATTTTTCCAGAGCCCTCATTCTTATTTTCTTTGTTGTGTTATCTGGGGGAAGGGAAGGTAGCAGGTTTGGGCAAAGGGAAAAGTTGGGCTGAAGTGCCATTACTATAAGAAATTCACATCAAGTAGATACTGTAAGTCTCTTGTCTTTTTCCAGGGTTGAGGGAGGGGTAGTTGCCTGATCCCATAGGAAGAGGAGGAGATTTAGGGACTAACTGCTTCTGTTTTCAGTTGAACCCTGCCCTTGTATCTCCTGTGGTCCCTGGGCCTTTGTGAGATTTGGTGCTGGAATTGGCTGCTCCTTTTGCTGCTATAGGTGTCACCTTCTCTGATCTGCTTTGCTTCTTATTACATCCATCTGCTTTCCAGTTCCCAAAATTTTGTTGACATGTCTCCTATTGTATTTTCTTCTTTTGCTTGAGTGTTTATGCCTTCCCCTGACCCCTTACTGTCATCTCAGTATGATTTGGGGAGTGAATGAAGATAAAAACATGTTTTCAGTTTTTATTGGCCTATGTGGTATTTCTAAAAGGCATTTTAGGAATATTTCAAATAATGCTATATTATTAAATTGAACATATAGTCCCACCTGGTGACAGTTCTGAAGATACATATTCATTTAGTATCATTACTTCACATACAGACCTAGGGCTTATGGATTTCTCTTTGTCTTCTGAAACAGTATTAAATTAGGTTACTTATAAAATTACTGGATGCCCAGTGCACAAAATTTGGACACTCGGGGTGGGGGGTTCCTCAGCCCAGCCTGCACCCTGTCACAGTCCAGGAGCCCTCAGGGGATGTCCAACTGATGGCTTAGGCCTGCTACCCATGGGGAGTGGGCTTAAGCTGTTAGGCATCCTTAGCGCTGCCGTGGAGGCAGGAGAGGTTCCTGCTACCACCACTGCACTCTCCTGCCATGAGCCGGCTTCTGGCTGAGTGGTGCTCCCCCTGTGGGAGTGCACTTATCACCAGGGGGCAGCTCCTGCATTGAGCACCTGCCCCCTGGTGGTCAGTACGCATCATAGTGACCAGTTGTTCTGTCGTTCGGTTGATTTGCATATTAGCCTTTTATTGTATAGGATTTTTTTCTTGTTACTTCTTCAACCCAGTATTCAGTCTGTGAATGCTACACTGAGTTTCCTTGAAAGTCAGAGATTCGGAGAAACCAAGATGGCGGCATAGGTAAACACCTGAACTTGCTGCCTCGCACAACTTCAAAACTACAACTAAAAAACAAAATGGACATCAACCAGAACCACAGGAAGGCTGGCTAAGTGGAAATTCTACAACTAGAAGGGAAGAGAAAAGCACACTGAGACTCAGAGGAGCTGCGGAAGTAAAGTGCAGAGGTATGGAGGCGCGTGCGCAGAGAGGGCTGGCAACTGAGTACACGGCTGGCTTTTTCAATCTGCAGGGAGACACAAGCTCCCGACTGCTCTGAACTCCAGTTCTGGGCGAGACTCTGGGGACCCAGACTCATATGGGGAGAAACTGGACTGTCTGGCAGCGGGCGGAACTCGAGGGCAGCTTTCCCTCAGAGGTGCTTGCAGCGATTACCTCAGGACACTGAGACCCAGGGCCTCTTAGGGCCGGGCTAACGGGAAGCCATTGCTGTTTGCTCCGCCCTGAGACTCCGCCCCATCAAGCTGTGCGCAGAGGCTTTTGCATATGAATGGCCTGGTCATTTGAAATCTAAACTTACCTAACTGCAGCTGAGTCAGAGAGACCCAGAACATCCAAAAGAAGGCCCAAGACCCCACAGCAGCTTGCATTGCTTCACAGCTGGGCTTCATCTGGGCACCTCCAAAACCCAAACAAAGAATAGGAATCTGCAGATCTCTCTGTAGCTCCTGCTGGGTGGTCTCAGGCAGAGGCTAAATTAGCACCTCCTTGGAGATCCAAGAGCCAGTGTACCCAGGGGTCAGAGTAGGACCATCAGATTACAACTCCTCAGATCCATAAGGGACACACTCAGGGGGCAGACTCAATGAGCACCAAAGCCCCACTGAAGCAAGTCTTGCCTCATAAGGGTGTCTTCAGCAAAGAAGTTCTTCCTTCATTGGCACAGCTGATCCTCACAGCCTATTGCCCTGGAGGTCAATTCCTCCCAGTGATACCAACAACAATCAAGGCTTAACTACAACAAGACAGCGCACACAGCCCACAAAGGGGTGCACCAAGAGTGTCCACCTCAGGTAACTGGGGAGGCTGAGCCACTGGGCCCTATAGGACACCTAGCACACAAAGCCACTCTATCAACTCAGGGAAGCAGCCGAAATGCAGAGACAAAGAAATAGGTCACAAACGAAAGAAATGTAGGAAAGCAAATGACTGGATATAGAGTTCAAAACCACGGTTATAAGGTTTTTCAAGATTTTCCTAGAAAAGGCAGATAAATTTAACAAGACCCTCGAGGATATGAAAAAGGACCAACTAGAAATTAAGCATACACTGACTGAAATAAAAAGTAATATGCAGCCCTGACCGGTTTGGCTCAGTGGATAGAGCGTCGGCCTGCGGACTGAAGGGTCCCAGGTTCGATTCCGGTCAAGGGCATGTACCTTGGTTGCGGGCACATCCCCAGTGGGAGGTGTGCAGGAGGCAGCTGATCGATGTTTCTCTCCCATCGATGTTTCTAACTCTCTATCCCTCTTCCTTCCTCTCTGTAACAAATCAATAAAATATATTTTTTTTTAAAAAAAAAAGTAATATGCAGAGATCCAACAGCAGACTAGAGGATCGCAAGAATCAAGTCAAAGATTTGAAATACAAAAAAGCAAAAAACACCCAACTGGAAAAGCCAAAAGAAAAAAGAATCCAAAAATTTGAAGATGGTGTAAGAAGCCTCTGGGACAACTTTAAGCGTACCAACATCCAAATTTTGGGGGTGCCAGAAGAAGCGAGAGAGCAAGATACTGAAAACCTATTTGAAGAAATAATGACAGAAAACTTCCCCCACCTGGTGAAAGAAATAGACTTACAAGTCCAGGAGGCGCAGATAACCCCAAACAAGAGGAATCCAAAGAGGACCACACCAAGACACATCATAATTAAAATGCCAAGGGCAAAAGACAAAGAGAGAATCTTAAAAGCAGCAAGAGAAAAACAGTTAGTTACCTACAAAGGAGTACCCATACGATTGTCAGCTGATTTCTCAACAGAAACTATGCAGGCCAGAAGGGAAGTGGCAAGAAATATTCAAAGTGATGAACAGCAAGAACCTACAATCAAGATTACTCTATCCAGCAAAGCTATCATTCAGAATTGAAGGTCAGATAAAGAGCTTCACAGATAAGTAAAGCTAAAGGAGTTCATCACTGCCAAACCAGTATTATATGAAATGCTGAAAGGTATTTTTTAAGAGGAAGAAGAAGAAAAAGGTGAAGATAAAAATTATGAACAATAAATACCTATCTATCAACAAGTGAATCTAAAAATCAAGTGAATAGGGAGAAACCAAGATGGCAGCATAGGTAAGCACCTAAACTGCTGCCCCGCACAACAATTTCAAAACTACAACTAAAAGATAGAACGGACACCATCCAGAACCACAGGAAGGCTGGCTGAGTGGAAATTCTACAACTAGAAGGAAAGAGGAAATCTCATGGAGAAGGAGCGGCAAAGAGCTGAGGTATGGAGACGCGCGCGCTGAGAGGAAGGGTGGCGGAGTGCCTGGCTGGCTTTCTCTGGCAGGAGGGGGAAAGAAGCCCCCGACTGCACTGAACCTAATTTCCGGGCGAAACCCTGTGGACCCAGGCTCATACAGGGGGAGTTTGGACTGTCAGGTAGAGAGAAAGGCACACGGAGACTCGGAGACTCAGGGGAGCCGTGGCGGCAGGGGTCTGGAGGCACAAGTGTGCACAAAAACTGACTGCGGAGGTTACCACAGGCTATCCCTAGCAGAAGGGAGTTGGAAGCTCCTGACTTCACTGAACCCCAGTTCCGACTGCACTGAACCCCAGTTCTGGGCGAGCCCCTGGGGACCCACGCTCTTACTGGGGAAATCTGGACTGTAAGGCGGAAACTCGGGAACCACGGAAGGCAGAGGTCTGGAGACTCGCGCGCAAGGGCAGGGCCGACGGGAAGCCAAGACTGTCTGCCCCGCCCTGAGACTCCACCCCTTCCAAGCTGAGCACAGAGGCTTTTGCAATCTGGCAAGGCTATTCCTATAAGGCTGTCTCCAGCACCGAAAATCTCCCAGTGTAGACACAGCTGATCCTCACAGCCAACTGGCCTGCAGGTCAATTCCTCCCAGTGATACCAACAACAATCAAAACTTAACTACAACAAGGCTGTACACACAGTCCACAAAGGGGTGCACCAAGAGTGTCCACCTCAGGTTAACTGGGGAGGCCAACCCACTGGGCCATATAGGAAACCTAGCACACAAAGCTACTCTACCAACTCACCAAAGCAGTGAAAAATGGGGAGACGAAGAAACAGATCACAAATGAAAGAAATGGAGGAAAACAAACGACTAGATATAGAATTCAAAACCACAGTTATAAGGCTCTTCAAGAATATCCTAGAAAAGGCCGATAAATATAATGAGACCCTCAAAGATATGAAAAAGGACCAACTAGAAATTAAACATACACTGACTGAAATAAAAAATATTATACAGAGACCCAACAGCAGACTAGAGGAACACAAGAATCAAGTCAAAGATTTGAAATACAAAGAAGCAAAAAGCACTCAACCGGAAAAGCAAAAAAAAGAAAAAAGAATCCAGAAAGTTGAAGATAGTGTAAGAAGCCTCTGAGACAACTTCAAGCGTACCAACATCAGAATTATGGGGGTGCTAGAAGAAGAGAGAGAGCAAGATACTGAAAACCTATTGGAAGGAATAATGACAGAAAACTTCCCCGACCTGGTGAAAGAAATAGACTGACAAGTCCAGGAAGCACACAGAACCCCAAACAAAAGGAATCCAAAGAGGACCACACCAAGACACATAATTAAAATGCCAAGAACAAAAGACAAAGAGAGAATATTAAAAGTAGCAAGAGAAAAACAGTTAATTACTTACAAGGGAGCACCCATACGATTGTCAGCTGATTTCTCAACAGAAAGTATGCAGGCCAGACGGGAGTGGCAAGAAATATTCAAAGTGATGAATAGCAAGAACCTACAACCAAGACTACTCTACACAGCAAAGTTATTATTCAGAATGGAAGGTCAGATAAAGAGCTTCACAGATAAGAAAAAGCTAAAGGAGTTCATCACCACCAAACCAGTATTATATGAAATGCTGAAAGGTATTCTTTAAGAAGAGGAAGAAGAAAAAAGTAAAGAGAAAAATTATGAACAACAAATACATATCTATCAACAAGTGAACCTAAAAATCAAGTGAATTAAAAATCTGATGAGCAGAATAAACTGGTGAATATAATAGAATCAGGGGCATAGAAAGGGAGTGGACTGATAATTCTCAGGGGGAAAGGGGTATGGGGGGTGCAGGAAGAGACTGGACAAAAATCGTACACCTATGGATGAGGACAGTGTGGGGGGAGGTAAGGGCAAAGGGTGGGGTGAGACCCGGGTGGAGGGGAGCTATGGGAAAAAGGAGAAACAATTGTAATCTGAACAATAAAGATTTATTAAATTAAAAAAAATAAAAATAAAAAAGTGAATAAAAAATCTGATGAACAGAATAAACTGGTGAATATAATAGAATCAGAGACATAGAAAGGGAGTGGACTGGCAATTCTCGGGGGAAAGGGGTGTGAGGGGTGCGGGAAGAGACTGGACAAAAATCGTACACCTATGGATGAGGACAGTGCGGGGCGGGGGTGTAAGGGCAGAGGGTGGGGTGGGAACCGGGTGGAGGGGAGCTGTGGGGGGGAAAAAGAGGAACAATTGTAATAATCTGAACAATAAAGATTTATTTAAAAAAAAAAAGATTCGTGGAATGCTTTTTTGCCTCCCTCTACATTCTCCCTTCCCCACTCCCCACTCTTCCTTCTAGTTTGGTATTGTTTCACTGGCACATCCTTGGGTAAATTTGCTTGTCTCTTAATCCTCAAGTGATCCTGAAGCTTCATCCTTGGTCTGTTAGAGGCAGCTTGGCAAGTGGACACTGGCATCCAGTTGGATTGATTGGATTGCTTTGAAAATTTCCAAGGAATTTGTACTAAGAGCCATCTCATGAAGGAATTAACTTTTCCTATGCTTCATCAAGTAAAAAAAGAAGAAAGATGTATGTATACTATTTTAAAGAGTAAAATAATAATTAACAAGAAATTGCCAAGGGCAAATCTGGAAAGGACTTACAGTAGCACTGTCAGCGTCTGGGGAGCAAGACCTTAATCCTGGGGGACACCTGGATGACACAGCACAGCGTTCACTAGGTCTCTGTCATGTACTGCCAGTCCTTCAGGATTCTGATGGGCCTCTTTTCCTAGGGAAAATACATAAAAAGATCTTTACTGAGATATATTATAGCCTCTGCGCTGCAGCTAGTTTCTTGGCCACAACTGATCCTCATTGCCTTTTTCCTCTAGAACCCTCTTCTAGATTTTCTTCACACTTGGCTAGCACCTGGTTTGGGTGGCTCACCTGATTGTGAGACCCAGACTCTCATCTCTAAGGAGTACTAGCCCCTGACCATGCTGTATTCTGGCCATGGCTGCTGCACATTTCTGTTTACTGTCACTATGGGGCAGGTGTACACCAAAGGACTTCCATGTGTCACCTGGGTGCCAAGCCAGCTTGTCAGTGCTGTCTCAGCAGACAGCTCTTGGATGCTTCAGTGTATGATAGGACCAATGAGCCCTGCTGCACCTCTTTTGCTATGAAGTGAGTCCCTTGGTCTGATCAGATGTTTTATGGGATCCTATATCAGTGGATTACTCTGTAAGCCCTCATATAATGGTGCTGGCTGGGGCCCTATGTGCAGGAAACCCTTATCTGGGTGGGATGTTGATTCCTGTCAGTGTGAATGGCTGCTCTTTTCAGGATGGAATGGGTCCATTTGGAGTCATCTTGCTACCAAATAGCTAGTTGGTCTCCTGAGGGGTGGTGCTGTATCAGGAGCTCTGCAGTGGTTCTGTTACTGGTGTAGTGGGCATTCATCAATGGTAGTGGGTAGGTCAGTCTTGGTTAGTGGAGTCTGATCTTCTGTTATTTGCATTTTTTACCTTGTGAGTGAGGTTGAGCATCTTTTCATACAGTTAAGATCCATTTACATTTCTTTCATTGTGAAACATCAATGAAGTGTGTGTGTATATATATATATATATATATATATATATATATATATATATACACACACACACATACATACATATACACACACATACATACACACACACACTATAGTATAGTATATATGTATACAAAAAGTACACATCTTAATTCATATATTGTCCTTGGATATTGTTGTTGCCAGACAGATTGTCGTTAAAAAGCCAGGACATTTTTATTACCATGGGAAAGACATGAGAAAAGTGTGTAACTCTGGGATATCTACGCTTGATACTCATCATTTTTCTATAGGGTTCTTAGTTATTTCCTTTTGTATTTTTTGAAGCTCTTTTTATATTAGAGATTATCGCTTAGTAATAGAAATTGCAAATATTTTTCCCAGTATTAACGTTTTTCTTTGCTCATAGTATTTATTTCCTTGTAAAGTTTTTTTCAAAAATATAACTAGATTTATCACTCTTTTTATTGTGTCTGGATTTTGTGTTACAGGAAAGTTTTCCCTACTCCCTGGTTATGGAGGAATTTACTAATTTTTTCCTTCTAGTTCTTATATGGTTTTATTTTTGTAGATATAAAAATGATTTATTGGGAGGTTATAGTACATGATGTGAGGAATGAGTTTAATTTTTCAATATGACTGCCCAATTACCATATATCAATCCAACTTGTAAAAAGTCCATTCCCCCCCCCCCAACTGACATAGCTTTTATTTCCATATACAATTGGTTTATTTCTAGACTTTGAATTCTATTTCATTGGTTGGTCTGTTTGTTCATGTCCTAGTATTAATTTTAGTTTTAGAAACTTCTTATAGCTTAATAACTTATGGAGTTAGCTATCTTCTAGGTTCTTTTTAAAATGGGTTTTTTTCTTGTTTGTTCTTTCCATTGAACTTTAAAATCAATTTGTCTCACTTTAGAAAGTAACTTGAAGCATTTTACTACCATTATGTTACATTTTTAAATTTATAAAGGAAAAATTTGTGAGACATATGTCAGATATTCTCTAGATCTGGCTTGTACTGGAAGAGAACCCTGACTTTGTTGAGTTATAGTACCTCTAGAGTAGATAATCAGAAACCTACTTAAGTATGAGTGCCGGACCTTGATTGCTTGGGGACTGTAGTCAGTGAGTCAGCAGCCTGATAATAATACTTGGATTTCTGCTGTCTCTCTTGGATTTTGTTGTTGCCAGACATAGATTGTCCTTAAAAAGTAGGATGCTTTATTACCATGGGAAGACATGAGAAAAGTGTGTAACTCTGGTATATCTGCTCTTGATACTCATCATGCTGTGGGAGGAAATGCATGGAACAATGATACTTCCAGAGAGGGACACATAACAGAAAAGTGACCTCTATCAGAATCCCAAAAAGATAAAGTCATAAAAATTCAGTCAGATTTTACGCCACTAGTCTGCTTGAGAGAAGCTTGTGATTTTTATGTATAGTTTATACAAAAAGTATACCTCTTAACTCTTGTAAGTAGTACACCTCTTTCCTCTGTATTTTGTGAGTGAGTAACACACACTCCCAACAGTTCCATGAGACTTGGTATTTGGTAAAATGATGGTAAAGATTAGTATTGAACTTTTCTGTGTTTTCCCTTTTGCTTGGTACCTGACACAGAAACTATTGAGATGATTCAAAGTGTGTAGAAGGTCAAATGTTTTTATATATAAGCTGACTTCTGACCACAAAGCTGATCTTTCTATGTTAGTCCTTTCTTTAACAATTTTGCGTCTGTCTATCCTATTTTCTCTTTCCTCCACCCCGTATCAGTGGTTACTTTGTAGGGAGGAAGGGCAATGTGAAAAAATTAAGGTTGGAGAATGAGGGAAAATCTGGGGGAAAAGTACAGGGATGCCATTTCTTCTTGGAGCTGATTCTTTGTGTGTGGCCATCTTATATAGATGGAGTTGTTTACGCCTGGGGCCACAATGGATATAGCCAGCTTGGGAATGGGACAACCAACCAAGGCATTGCTCCCATCCAAGTCTGTACCAATCTCTTGATCAAACAAGTGGTTGAAGTAGCTTGTGGCTCCCATCATTCAATGGCTTTGGCAGCTGATGGAGAGGTAAGTACCTTGCTTTTATTCTTTATTTTTTAAATTGTGGTAAAATAAACATAATAAAAAATTTGATATCTTAACCATTTTAAGTGTAGAGTTCAGTACCATTAACTACACTTAACATTGTTTTGTAACCATCACCACCGTTCATCCACAGAACTCTTTTTACCTCGCAAAACTGAAATTTTGTACCTATTAATCATTAACTCTCCATTTCCTCTTTCCTGAGCCCCTGGCAATCACTTTCTGTATCTATGAATTTGACTACTCTAGGTGCCTCCTATGAATGGAATCTACAGTATTTATCCTTTTGCGACTACCTTATTTGACATAGCAAAATGTCTTCAAGATTTATCCATGTGGTAGCATGTGTCAGAATTTCCTTCCTTTTTAAGGCAAAATAATATTCTATTATATTTATATGCCACATTTTGTTTATTCGTATATCTGTTGAT
This sequence comes from Plecotus auritus, assembly GCF_963455305.1. NCBI lineage: Eukaryota > Metazoa > Chordata > Mammalia > Chiroptera > Vespertilionidae > Plecotus > Plecotus auritus. Next base: position 93,627,908 of record NC_137772.1, on the reverse strand, counting down.
GGATATTTGGGTTGTTTCTACCTTTTAACTATTGTGAAAGTGCCAAAAATATAATGACCATATTGTACTTGGTATAGTGTGAACATAGTAGCCCTGTGTGTGTAGCTAAACACATTGTAGGAACATACTCTTTTTCTAACACATCCTATATTATGTGATCAGGAACACTCTGATGACGGTAGATTTCAGCCTTAAAGCAGTTGAGTCTCATGCTGTTTACTAAGACTACAAATTAGAGGTGTATGACAGTGTTCTGTACTTTTCTTTTTAATTACCCTATCCCTTAAGGTGTATTTTGTTTTTCAGTAAATGTAATGATGTCATAGAAAGTAACTTTACCAACATTCCAGTAGGAACTGTACTATTTGTTTACCCCACAAGTTCCATGCATATCTTAAAGGTTACTCATCCTGTTGATTCTACTTTCTAATCTCATATCATTTTGTTCCTCTCCATCTCCATAACCTTAGGTCAAGCCTTGTTACTTGGACTTCTGTTGTCTCTCTTGGATTTTGTTGTTGATCTCTTATTCCACAGCTTTTTCATTGATCTACCTGTCCAGTATTATTTCTCCACCTCCTGTGATTTCTAAAACAGAAATCAGGTCATTTTGTTCCCTGATTAAAGTTCTTCAGTGGTGTTACAGTTTACTATGTAGGATGGGTTATGCATGAAGAAACCAAAGAAGCTCAGGGAGATCAAGGTTTCATAGCTGGGATGGGCTGGAGCCAGGCTAGCATATAGGCATTATGCCCCGGAATCCACTGTTTCCTAGTCTGCTTCTTGGTTAGTAGAACTACAGTCCCCATCTATATATATAAAAGCCTAAGCAACTGAACGACCGTTTGACTGGTCACTATGACGCGCACTGACCACCAGGGCGCAGACGTTCAATGTAGGAGCTGCCTCCTGGTGGTCAGTGCGCTCCCACAGCGGGAGCACTGCTCAGCTGACTAAGGGGCACCAGGCACCAGGCTCACGGCTGGTGAGCGCAGCTGCGGTGGCATGAGCTTCTCCTGCCTCCATGGCAGCACGGTGGCAGGCACAGCAGGGCCGGGATGAGTGGGAGTGGCACGGTGCCCGGTCTCCTCCCCAGCCGCCTGCTGCTTTGCACACTACTACATCCCCTGAGGGGTCTCGATTTGTGAGAGGGCACAGGCGGCTGCCTTCCCCCCAAGCTTGGTGTGCTCTGAGCCAGTTCCTTTCTGACGGTGCCGGGTCTTGGGCTGCTGGTGGGGCGGCAGGTCCACAGGGTTTTTTCCACCACCCTCCTGGCCTCTGTTTGCTGAGGGACCCCACCGGTGCACGAATCAGAGCTCCAGGCCTCTAGTTTTTAAAATAAAAGCTGCATTGCAAGGGAACTAGGGTATTTGAGAAGTGCCAGAAGAATGTTGAAATTGGAATTTACTAATTTGTACAGTTTAGATTCCTGGTAATTTTTACCTTAAGCATGTTACTTTGGATAATTGTGCTAAATATTTGCATAATTATACTAGATATTCCTGTGAATCTACTTTCAGGAAGTGTTGCCCTAGTGTAGAAGTTTATTGTCTCTACTGCCAAAATTCCCCTTCCCCTAATTCTCCTCTCTGATCACACTCCTGTTTGATAGAATGTTTTGGTAATTAACCTGAAGTGATGTTTTGTTCTTTTTTTCATCTTTGTTACTAGACTTTAACTAGCTTAGAGATCTGTTTATGTCTCTCTTTTTCTTAGAAAGCTGGTTTCAGGTTATGGCAGATTACAGGCCAAAAGTAATAAGCAGGATGCAGAGGAACTATTACCAAGAACAGACTAACAGCTTGTTGTCATTTCTGTAGGGATAAATGTCTCTATAGTACTTCTGGTCATTGCTATGTTATGATGTGGAACTATGATTGTTAATTATAATAATGATGGTCCTGAGTCATTGGGAAAGGTTATGAATGTCCAGTATTGGACAGGGAAAAAGCATAATGTGGTTTTGAAAGTTTCCATGAAAAAAAAAAATGTTATGGCCAAAGAGTTAAGCAGATTTTTTTCATGTCACGATTCTTATGTAGCATATACTTCATTTTTAATTGATGCCAGATTAAAAAACATACATGGCTGCCATAATTGTAGAGGCAATGCAGCGTAGTGGTGAAGACCACAGCTGGACTGTCTTGGGTTCAACTTCCACTTCTACTACTTGCTAACTCTGGAACCTCGAGCAAATCACTTAACCTCTCTGCATTTCCATTTCCATGTGTAAAATGGGGATGGTAATATTGTCTACCCCAGGGTCACAGTACAGGTTACTATGATGATTGAATAGGTTAATGCAGTAAAGCACACAGAGCCATTTAGCACATTGTAAGTACTCTGTTAAGTGGATTTATTTATGATTGTAGAATTTTTACCCTTACCATTATCTTTCCTCCCCTTCTTTTGTGTAGGTATTTGCTTGGGGCTATAACAACTGTGGCCAGGTGGGATCAGGATCTACAGCAAATCAACCTACTCCTCGAAAAGTTACACATTGTTTACATATTAAGAGGGTGGTGGGCATTGCCTGTGGTCAGACCTCATCCATGGCTGTTCTTGACACTGGTGAGGTGAGTTATCTTTGCATTCCTTCCCCCCGCCTCTTCTTTTAATGAAATATCTTTTTCATAAGGTGCATGTATTAGATTGTGGAAGCAATAGTGCTTTGTTTTGATACCCCATTGATAGCTAACTGATTACTGACTGAGGAGTAACCAGAGAATATTTGCTCCTCAGTGTGAATTTTGGTTTTAATTTATTTTAGCGAGAGAAAGGGAGATGGGAGGAAGAGGGAGGGCAGGAGGGAGAGAGAGAAAGAGAGAGAAACATCGATGTGAGAGAGAAATATTGATTGGTTATCTTCCACACTCACCCAACCAGGGATCAAACACACAACCTGAGTATATGCCCTGACCAAGAATTGAACCCACCACCTTTTGGTGTACAGGACTATGCTCCAACCAACTGAGCCACATTGGCCAGGGCCTCAGTGTGAATTTTTAAATTTATCTGTAAGTAAAGATTCTAATGTGTCTAAATTTTATTTTTGTGGAAGATCCAAGTTTAATGTTTATAGATATTATTTTTGTGGAAGATCCAAGCTTAATGTTTATAGGTATTTGTTTGCGATTTAATCAACCAATTAAAATTTTACATACCTCATTCTTCCAATGAAAAATCAACTGTGCACTTTATGAAGTTAGCTGATGATGTTTATAGGCAGTTGATGACTCCAATGGGCATGATGTCTCTAGAACTACCTGCCTATATCTGGAATGTTAGTTCACAGGAAGAAGCAACTTGCAAAAGCAGATTTTTTTTTGTCATGATTATTGTTAACCACTTTTAAAAACCCACTTTTCAGTGACCCTCTCTCATGGTCACCTTCGAATGAATGGTTATTTTTAGAAAATTATTCTGGTTGCAACTTCTACTTAAAAGGACCTGTCACTACCTCTGCATGTCTTAGTACACAAAAATTACCCAAAAATACATCTTTGGCACACACATGTGGAATTGTGCCTTGGGTGATAGAGTGTGTTAATTTATTTTTGGAATCAATCCTGATATCCTGGTTGACTTAGGAATTCCTTGGGATAGTCATATGACATCTTCCATTCCAATATTCTTCACTTCCTTTTTAAAAATAAATTTGATTTTAAGATTATTATTATGAGATTATTTTAACAAAGGAAAACAAATGAAATAAAACATATAAAGTAAAATGTGAATATCTTTTCTCCAATCTTGTTAATAGTTTGATATATATCCTTTTGGACTTCCTTCTTAAATAATTATATATGGGTAAATATAATTACCTTTTTAAAGAATGGAATCATTATGCCTACTGCTTTGCTCTGCTGTTCTGTAACTTCCCTGTGTAACAACATGTGTTTTACCTGAATCTATTTTCAGACCATTTGTAGCTGCTTTTTATACACTAGAGGCCCAGTGCACAAATTCATGCATGGATCGGTCCTGGCTGGCTTGGGGCAGGAGCTGCGGGTGGTTGGCCCGCTGGCCCCACCCCTGATCAGGGTTGGGGGTGCTGACCAGGGGCAGGGCCGGCTGGCGGAGGGGCCTGGAGGAGGCCCACTGAGCTGGAGCTGAGCATGGGCCTCAGGCTTCCCAGGGAGGACGGCCTCAGCAAGGAAACAGAAACTACCAGAAGGCTCTCTCTGCACACAGGCCCTGAGCTCTCTTTAGCCAGGGGGACTCAGAGCTGGTGTCTCTGTGTGTACAATAGACACAGCCCGCACTCGCCTTTGCCTTTTGGCCAAATCCATTGCATCGAAAAACTGTTCCCCTTCTTCTCTTTGGGCCCTTACAACAAATACAGGTTAATTGGAAGATGCGGGCCTCGTGGCAGAGCCAGGCCCCACAATCACCTGGAATTTAGGCCTAAGACAGCCAGTTAGCAATCTCCCCAGAACAGAACACACTGTTTTAGAGTCTTAATTCTCCCCTAAAATGTGCCCAGCTGCTCCTCTTTAGCCGGGATAGACTGAACTAAGGAACCAAAGACCAAGTTTCCTTTGAGGTGGGATCCACTGGGAGCCGGCTGGTGGCAAGGCCCCTCACAGGCAGCTGCCTTCCCCCCAGGCTTGGTGTGCTCTGAGCCAGTCCCTTTCTGGCGTTGCTGGGTCCTGGGCTGCTGGTCGGGCAGCAGGTCCACAGGGTTTTTTTCCACCACCTTCCTGGCCTTCCAAGCAGTACCCCCTGGCCCGGCGCGCCAGGCGGCTGTCACTAGAGCTGGGACTTGAAGAGCTAAGGAGCTGGACCCGCAGGTGGCCAGGCCGTGCCCCTCTACCCACCCGCTTCTGTCTCACTCATGTGGATCAAGCCAAAGCCCACTGCCTGAGACTGGCGCCATGTGGGGAGGGTCGCAGTGAGGAGAGGGGCGCCCTGACCTGCCAGCCTTGATGACGATCATCTTGGTGCCCAGCTGATTGAATTCGTCCTACAGAGCCTTCATCTCATGCTGGCCACCTTCATGTTCTTTACTAGCACCTTGGCGGCGGCCACGCATCTGGCCCTGGGGCCCTTGGGCTTGGCAGCAGCGCTGGTGGCAGCCCCTGTGGCAGGTGCATCATAGTGACCGGTCATTCCAGTCGTTCCACTGTGATGGTCACTGGACTTTTATTATATAGACTCGAGGCCCGGTGCACAAAATTTGTGCATGGGGGGGGGTGTCCCTCAGCCCAGCCGGCACCCTCTCCAATCGGACCCCTCGAGGGCAGTCGGAGATCCCTCACAATCCAGGACTGCTGGCTCCCAACTGCTCGCCTGCCTGCCTTCCTGATTGCCCCTAACTGCTTCTGCCTGCCAGCCTGATCACCCCCAACCACTCCCCTGCCAGCCTGATTGATGCGTAACTGCTCCCCTGCCAGCCTGTTTTCCCCTAACTGCTCTCCCCTATAGGCCTGGGTCCCACCCAACTGCCCTCCCCTGCAGGCCTGGTCACCCCTAACTGCCCTCCCCTTCAGGCCTGGTCACCCCTAACTGCCCTCCCCTGCAGGCCTGGGTCCCTCCCAACTGCCTTTCCCTGCAGGCCTGGTCGCCCCTAACTTCCCTCCTCTGCCGGCTTGGTCATCCCTAACTGCCCTCCTCTGCAGGCTTGATCGCCCCCAACTGCCCTCCCTTGCAGGCCTGGTTCCTCCCAACTGCCCTCCCCTGCTGGCCTGATAGCTCACAACTGCCCTCCCTTGCAGGCCTGGTCCCTCCCAACTGCCCTCCCTTGCTGGCCATCTTGTGGTGGCCACCTTGTGTCCACATGGGGGCAGGATCTTTGACCACCTGGGGGCAGCCATCTTGTGTGTTGGAGTGATGGTCAATCTGCATATTATTCTTTTATTAGAAAGGATGACTGCTTAGTGTTCCTTGTATGGGTGACCAGAGCTCTACTGAAAGACATTTCAATTGTTTCTAATATTTTGTTGCTATAAACAATGTTGCACTGACTTTCTGTGTAACTCTTTGTGTGTGTGTGTGTGTATCTTTGTACACTTAGGCAAGGATTTCTATAGAATAAGTTCTCAGAAATAAGATTTCTGGGTGAGTATGTCATTAAAATTTTTGATGTCTATTGCCACATTTATCTCCAGGAAGTTCAAACCTGTTGCACTTCTGATATTGAAAGTGCTTTTTAACCATATGTTGCTAGTACCCAAAAGTCCACGTCCCCTTTTCCCCTCTGTCACATCGCCCTGAAAAGCCCTAGCTGCCCTGGCTGGTGTGGCTCAGTTGATTAGTGTATCTTCCCATACACCGAAAGTTTGCAGGTTTGATTCCTGGTCAGGGCATATGCCTAGGTTTCGGGTTTGATCCTTGGTCGGGTGCCTACAGGGAGACAACCAATCAATGTTTATCTCTCATTGATGTTTTTCCCTTTCCCTCTCTCTAATATCAATAAGCATGTCCTTGGGTGAAGATTGGAAAAAAAAAAAAAGCCCCAGCCAATTCTTACTTGCCCTGCATTGCCATGGGGCGTGGTGCCACCACACATCTTGGGTTTCTAATTTGAGCTAGACCCTTAATTGTTCCTGGTCAATAGTATTTCCTGTGTCCCACACTGTCTATTCTAAACGTCTAACAATTCTGTCACACCTATGCTCAACCCTGCTACTTTCAGCTGATGACTCCCCTTTCACTCCAGATCTCTAAGGGATCATTACCACATTCTGTCACATCCCCCTCTTTATCTTAGTTCCTATCCATTCCCTCTCTCTTGATCCCACTGCAACTATGTTGGTTTGGAATGCCATCAGAGCTCACCTGTTTGCTAAAGGGAGACCAATTTATCTACTGACTAGAGTCCTGGTGCAGGAGTCTGGCCAGCCCACCCTGATTGGGGCTGATCGGGCCTGGCCAGCCAGGGGGAGGGGACGAGGGAGGTTGGCAGGCCGGCCCTGCCCCCCACAGGGGTTGGGGGTTTGATTGGGAGCGGGGCTGGCCAGGGGGAGGGGCTGCAGGCATTTGGTGGGCTGGCCCTGTCCCCTGGTCAAACTCTGGTTGAACTTCTGGTCAAGGGGACAATTTGCATATTACCCTTTTATTATGTAGGATTGATCTTCCTGCCTCTCATACACACTCCAGTTCCCCTTCATGTTGCAGCCAGCATGATCTTTCCAAAATGAAAATTTAAGTATATTAATTTCTGTTTTTAAAATATTTCAGTGAAAGACCCATAGAAGCATTCCACTTTCCCTGGTATGTGTTTTAACACTTTATCCCCTTGGCCCTTACCTTTCCTTCTAGTCTTTTCTCCTTCTATCCCATGTGTGTCCAGCCAGGCCCACCTATTGTCTTCTGAACCTGCCTCCAACACATTCTGTGTCCTCTACCTGGAGTGCCTTCCCCCTCATCCATCATTCAGCCCTTCCCAAATCTCCACTTTCTCAAAAGTCTTTCCTTCACTTTCTGTAGCCAAATCCTTTCTCCTCTCTGCTCCTACAGTGCCTAGATCAGTGGTTCTCAACCTTTCTAATGCAGCGACCCTTTAATACAGTTCCTCATGTTGTGATGACCCCCAACCATAAAATTATGTCGCAACCCACAGGTTGAGAACCGCTGCTGTAGAGCCTAAGACCATCGGAAAACACAGATATTTACATTACGATTCATAACAGTAGCAAAATTACAGTTATGAAGTAGCAACGAAAATAATTTTATGGTTGGGGGTCACCACAACATGAGGAACTGTATTAAAGGGTCGCAGCATTAGAAAGGTTGAGAACCACTGGCTAGATTATCTCTCTATTATAGCGGTTGCCACTTGGCTACAGAAAATTTGCATAGTTCATCCCCTCTGTTAAACTGTGATTAAAGATGCATTCCTAGTACCTTTCACAAGGTCCGGACAGGTAGGTGCTTAATAATTGTTAATGAAACTCAGTTTCCTCATGTGTAAAACAAAGATTAAAGACTTGCCCAAGATTATCTAGCTAGTAAGTTATGGAGTAGGAACTGATGCAAAATTCTGTTAATTCCCCACCCCTAAAACATCTATTTGGAGATCAGTGTAGGATCACACCAAGTACAGTATGGATGTTGGAAGTGAAAAAAGTGTAACTGATTTGTTTATCTGTTCCCTCTTACTATCACTTTTAAAAGCCCATTCTCTCCCTTTCTCTCTCCAAGGTGTATGGCTGGGGTTACAATGGCAATGGTCAGCTGGGCTTGGGAAACAATGTCAATCAGCTGACCCCTTTGCGAGTGGCAGCTTTGCACAGCGTGTGCGTGAACCAGGTATGTGTGGTAGACTCTTAGCTGCTGGTCTCCATCTAGTTCCCTGCTCTGACTTGGAAGAATATTGGAAATTTACTCTTCGATAAATATTTTAGGATAATACTCTGTGCCTGAATCTTTCACATTTAATATTATATCCTCCCTAAATTCTGACAATGAAAAGGAACACCATGGTGGTAGCACATCAGTATTGACAAGTAAAAAAAAAGGATTGAAAAATTCAGTAGTCTCAGGTGTAGGCTTTCCTAATGCTGTTTTAAAGTTTCAGAGAATGTTACTCCACACCTGATGATGAATTGGCATTCTGTAGAAGCTGGCCGTAATCTTTAAGTAGATGTTTTCTCTGTCCTCCCTGTTTTTCTGTTTATGGTAATCATTTAAATTTACTTGCAGATTGTCTGCGGCTATGCACATACTCTAGCACTAACAGATGAGGGCTTGCTCTATGCCTGGGGAGCTAACACGTATGGGCAGCTTGGAACTGGCAATAAAAATAACCTGCTAAACCCAACACACATCATGGTGGAGAAAGAAAGGTAACTTGGCTGTAGTATGTCTTGGGGTTGTGTGTATATTGTGGACTTAGGACTGTGTGTGCTGGAGCTGTGGTGTTCGGCTTTGTAACTCTTGTTTATTAACATTCTCATTTTGAAGAAAGAGATTTAGTACCATCTAGAATGAGCATAAAGTTGGTATGATTCTTATGAGCTTTCTAAAATAACCTCCTGATTGACAGCCATTAATACATCCTGGTATAATTCCTACAGACTTCTTGTTGCCCATTTAGTAGGGAAGTAAAATAGGGTCTGTCACCATGTTGAAGTACAGACTTTTTTGTTGAGCCAACTAAAACAATATCTAAATAAAATCTGCCTTTGAAAGGTCATTATCTGTTTAAATATTGATTTGATGTAATGTGTGTTACTGGAATAGATGCTTAATGTTTTTTTTTTAATTTAATCTTTATTGTTCAGATTATTACAATTGTTCCTCTTTTTTCCCCCCATAGCTCCCCTCCACCCGGTTCCCACCCCACCCTCTGCCCTTACCTCCCACCCACTGTCCTCATCCATAGGTGTACGATTTTTGTCCAGTCTCTTTCCGCACCCCCCACACCCCTTTCCCCCTGAGAATTGTCAGTCTGCTCCCTTTCTATGCCCCTGATTCTTATTATATTCACCAGTTTATTCTATTCGTCAGATTTTTAATTTACTTGATTTTTAGATTCACTTGTTGATATGTATTTGTTTTTCATAATTTTTATCTTTACCTTTTTCTTCTTCTTCCTCTTCTTAAAGAATACCTTTCAGCATTTCATATAATACTGGTTTGGTGTTGATGAACTCCTTTAGCTTTTTCTTATCTGTGAAGCTCTTTATCTGACCTTCAATTCTGAATGATAGCTTTGCTGGGTAGAGTAATCTTGGTTGTAGGTTCTTGCTATTCATCACTTTGAATATTTCTTGCCACTCCCGTCTGGCCTGCATAGTTTCTGTTGAGAAATCAGCTGACAATCGTATGGGTGCTCCCTTGTAAGTAATTAACTGTTTTTCTCTTGCTGCTTTTAATATTCTCTCTTTGTCTTTTGCTCTTGGCATTTTAATTATGAAGTGTCTTGGTGTGGTCCTCTTTGGATTCCTTTTGTTTGGGGTTATCTGCACCTCCTGGACTTGTAAGTCTATTTTTTTCACCAGGTGGGGGAAGTTTTCTGTCATTATTTCTTCCAATAGGTTTTCAGTATCTTGCTCTCTCTCTTCTTCTGGCACCCCCATAATTTTGATGTTGGTATGCTTGAAGTTGTCTCAGAGGCTTCTTACACTATCTTCAACTTTCTGGATTCTTTTTGCTTTTTGCTTTTCCAGTTGAGTGTTTTTTTTGCTTCTTTGTATTTCAAATCTTTGACTTGATTCTTGCGTTCCTCTAGTCTGCTGTTAGATCTCTGTATAATATTTTTTATTTCAGTCAGGGTATGTTTAATTTCTAGTTGGTCCTTTTTCATATCCTCGAGGGTCTTGTTAAATTTATCGGCCTTTTCTAGGAAATTCTTGAAAAACCTTATAACCGTGGTTTTGAACTCTATATCCAGTCTTTTGCTTTCCTCCATTTCTTTCGTTTGTGATCTGTGTCTTTGTCTCTCTGCATTTTGGCTGCTTCCCTGAGTTGGTAGAGTAGCTTTGTGTGCTAGGTGTCCTATAGGGCCCAGTGGCTCAGCCTCCCCAGTTACCTGAGGTGGACACTCTTGGTGCACCCCTTTGTGGACTGTGTGTACAGCTTTGTTGTAGTTAAGTTTTGATTGTTGTTGGTATCACTGGGAGGAATTGACCTCCAGGGCAATTGGCTGTGAGGATCATCTGTGTCTACGCTGGGAGAACTTCTGTGCTTGAGACACCCTTATGAGACAAGACTTGCAAAATTGCAAAAGCCTCTGTGCTCAGCTTGGATGGGGCAGAGTTTCAGGGCGGAGCAGACAGCCTTGGCTTCCCGTCAGCCCTGCCCTATGAGGCCCCTGGGTCTCAGTGTCCCGTGGTAATCACTGCAAGCACCTCTGAGAGAAACCGCCCTCGAGTTTTGCCCGCTGCCAGACAGTCCAGTTTCTCCCCGATTGAGTCTGGGTTCCCAGTAACTCGCCCAGAACTGGAGTTCAGCGCATTCGGGAGCTTCCGGCTCCCTCCTGCTTTAGAAAGCCAGCTGTGTGCTCAGCCTCTCATCCTCTCTGTGTGCGTGTGCCTCCAGACCTCTGTCTCCGCAGCTCCCCTGAGTCTCAGTGTGTTTTCTCTTTTCCTGACAGTCCAGTTTCTCCCCAAATGAATCTGGGTTCCCAGAAACTCGCCTGGAACTGGAGTTCAGCGCAGTCAGGAGCTTCCGTCTCCCTCCCACTTTAGAAAGCCAGACGCGCACTCAGCCGCCTGTGCACACAGCCGCCCGTCCTCTCCATGCGCTCGTGCGTCTCTGTACCTCAGCCTTTTGCAGCTCCTCTGATTCTCAGTGTGCTTTCCTCTTTCCTTCTAGTTGTAGAATTTCCACTCAGCCAGCTTTCCTGTGGTTCTGGATGGTGTCCGTTTTGTCTTTTAGTTGTAGTTTTGATATTGTTGTGCGAGGCAGCAGTTTAGGTGCTTACCTATGCCGCCATCTTGGTTTTCCTCTAGATGCTTAATGTTTATTCAGACAAATTGTGAGGTTTTACTTGCTAAGTTTTAGAATGTTGACTTCTGATTCTGGGTCCCTGCATAAGAAGCTAACTGAGAAATGTAGTAACTTTGGCTTGATTTCCATTTGGCTTGGTGTGTTCAGAGTTCATGACCCCTAGATCAGTGCTTATCAGCCTAATGAGTGTTGTGAGCTTTGGTAGGGATGAGAGAAAAAGTTGTATTTGAAAGGAAATGGTATATCGAAGACAGTATTTTTTATTTTTGCTACAGTTTAAGCCCCCATAACTGTCAGCACATTTTGTCAGAGTCCACTTTACTTTGGTTTTGTTAGGTCTGATCAAATAATTGAATTGATACCCTCTCCCCTGGGAATTGATCTTTAGGTCACTTCACAATGGACATTGGTAAGGGATTATAAATTTACCAGAGGCCCAGCATGTGAGGAGGTGCCCCGCCTCCCGCCATGTGAGGAGGCTACCCACGGAGGGCTGAGACTCGCGCCTGAGCCACGTAGCGCCGGCTGCCGTGTTGTGTCCGCTGGGGTAGGGGCAGGTGCTCCTGTGTGTTGTGTCTCTGCTCTGGCCTGCCCCCAGCCCCAGCCTCCCCGTGGCCGCTGGGACTGGGGGCGGCACGCAGTCCCCTCCCACCCATCTGCGCATGCTGCTCCTCCTGAGTGGTCATGATGCCCAGCTAATTAGCATATAGCCTAAGTGACCCTTAAGACCAAATGACCGGAACAACCGGTCCACCAGTCGCTATGACACACATTGACCACTGGGGGCAGATGCTCAACCCAGGAGCTCCCCCCTGGTGGTCAGTGCACTCCCCCAGCCAACCTCCCGTGGCTCCTCCCTCCTTGTCCCCCTCCTGTGGCCCCTTCCCCACCCTGTCCGGCCAACCTCCCGCAGACCCTCTCTCTCCCCCGCCAGCCAACCTTCCATGAGTCCTCCTCCTGGCCAGCCAACCTCCCGCAGCCCCTCCCCCTACCTGCCAGCCCCCCCGATAGGCCTCAATCACTGGCCAGGCTGAGGGACCCCACCCGTGCATGAATTTGTGCACTGGGCCTCTAGTAAATTTATAACCCCTTACCACTCTGGCCTCCTGCATTCCTCCTTTGGCGACCCTAATAGGCCTCTAGTCCCTTTTTCCAAGTTTTTCTCAATAGTTATGCATTATTTATCTTAGAAAGAGGTTAGGATGAGAAGTTAAGGGCACTCAGGAGAGGAGAAATACAATACTCTTGTTCTGATCTTTTGGTTTTGTCTACAGGACATGATAGCTAATGTTTCTCAATCTTGAGCTGTTTTTTGAGGTGTTCTAAGCATAAACTTTTTGTTTACTTTGTGTGATTTGTTGTGGGCTTTTGTTGTATATAAATGACACATCCATTTTTCTTAAAAATTTTCAGGGTAGTAGAAATTGCAGCTTGCCACTCTGCCCACACATCTGCTGCCAAGACCCAGGGCGGGCACGTGTACATGTGGGGCCAGTGCCGGGGACAGTCCGTGGTCCTGCCTCACCTCACCCACCTCTCCTGCACCGACGACGTGTTTGCCTGCTTTGCCACTCCCGCTGTCTCCTGGCGCCTCCTGTCTGTAGGTAAGAAAGTTCAGGGCTATTTCCACCCAGGAAAAATAGTCCTACCAGCTGACCGGTTTGCTTGCATATTTCCTGGTTGTGGGCTTTTTTAGGTTCTAGAATGTTTTATTTTCCATTAAATTTAATATCTTTCCCCAAATTAGATTTGCATAATAAAATTTATTAATATGTTATGAAACATTTTATGGATTACTTTCTCCCCTTAAGTGCTTTCATTTTAATTGAGGTGAAATTCATATACATAAAATTAGCCATTTTAATTCAGAGTCATTTAGCACATCACAGTGTTGTGCAACCACCATCAATAACAAGTTCTGAAACAGTTTCATCACCCTAAAAGAAAACCCTGTACCTAGTTAGCAGCCACTCTCTATTCTCCCTTCTCCTCCCAGCCACTGGCCAATTTGGTTTTTGTTTTATGCATTTTTCTATTTTGGATATTTTATAATAGCATAATACGACATGCAACATTTTATGTCTGGCTTCTTTTACTTAATGCTTTTGAGGCTCATTCATGTTATAGCATTTATCAGTACTTCATTCCTTTTTATAGCTGAATAATATTCCATTGGATGTATACACCACGTTTCATTTATTCATTTATTGATGTATAATTGGATCGTTTCCATCTTTTAAATATTGTGAATAATGCTGTTACGAACATTCATGTACAAATATTTGTTTGAGTAACCTATTCCTAAGTGCTTTTATTGTTATACTAGTACTTGATTTATTACATAATTCAATATAATATACAAAAATGAATTTTTAAAAAACTGAAGAACTTGTGGTTTTTTTAAGGTGGTGTTTTAATCTTTCTTTCTCCCTATTTCTTTCAACCAATCTCAAATACTTTTATTTTAGAAGGGCATCAAAACTGTGGTATTTGAAAGGGAAGTGGAATTCAGGGTGTTTTTTTGGTTACATAATCTGTCCATTTTCTGAATACTGTTTCCTTCAAGAGTTCATTATTGGTCGAAAGTATTAAGCTGTCATAAAGCTGAGTAGCTTTAAAATATTTTAATTTTATTTTGTGTTCATTTCTATCTTTTGCCAATGTATTTCTTCTAAGTTATTCTATTGTTAACACGAAGAGAAAATAAATAGGTCATGATGTCTCGTGTTTGAACATTAGCATAGCTCTTGACCACCAAGGGGTTTGAGTTACTCAGCAATTGATATTGAAGGCTAGTCTTTAACATATGTCTTATGGAGCTGTGTCAGACAGCTAGAGCTGTCCCATCATCAGGTGACCAGTTTTTAGGTCACCTGGATACCAGATGGGCTGAGCCCCAAAATGGCGCCAGGCAGGAGTATGTTTAAGAAGAGTTAAGCTGCTGCTCAACTTAAAGCGAAACAAATTGAACATCTTCATATATTTTGTAATAAAGCAAGTTTTACAGTGAATATTGTGGTTAGAAAAATTAAGTTCACCATAAAAATCCTAGAAGAAAGCAAGCAGTAAAATCTTGAACATTTCTTGAAGCAATATTTTTTTCTGATATACAGTATAGCTTCAGGTAAGGGAGACAAAATAAAAATAAACAAATGGGACATCAAAATAAAAAGCTTTTGCACAGCAAAGGAAACCATCAACAAAATGAAAAGACAATATACTGAATGGGAAAACATATTCGCCAATGATATATCTCATAAGCGATTAATACTCAAAATTTATAAAGAACTTACACAACTCAACACCAGGAATACAAACAACCCAATTAAGAAATGGGCAAAGGACCTAAATAAACAATTCTCCAAAGGGGACATACAGATGGCCAGTTGACATATGAAAAAATAATGTTACTAATCATTAGAGAAATGAAAATTAAAATGACAATGAGGTATCACCTTATACCTGCCAGAATGGCTGTCATTTACAAATCAACAAATAAGGACTGGCAAGGATGTGGAGAAAAGGGAACCCTGTTGCACTCTTGGTGAGAATGCAGACTGGTGCAGCCACTATGGCAAACAGTACGGAGTTTCCTCAAAAAATTAAAAATGGAACTGCCTTTTGACCCAGTGACCCCACTTCCAGGAATATGTCCTAAGAATCCTTAAACACCAATCAGGAAACATACATGTTCAAACCCTGTGTTCATGACAGTATTATTTACATTAACTAAGATCTGGAAACAGCCCAAGTGCTCATCAGTTGATAAGTGGATAAAAAATCAGTGATAATTGGTGGAACCAAGATGATGGCATAGATAAATTCCAGTACTTGCTGCCTCTCACAACCACATCAGTATTACAACTAAAACACAGAACAACCATCATTCAGAACTGCCTGAAATCTGGCTAAATGGAAGTGCTACAACTGGAGAATTAAAGAAGACAGCACATTGAAACTGATAGGAGGGGCGGAGTTGTGGAATGGGCTAGTCTGACACCCATGTGTGGCATTTTTTTAATCAGGAGGGATATCTCAATTGTGGAGGCCTCCCATGAAGAGCAACGAGTCCCAGCCTCACACCAGACCCCTCAGTCCAGGGTTCCAGTGCCGGGAAGAGAAATCCCCATAACTTCAGGCTGTAAAGACCAGTGGGGATTTTCTTTTGTGGCTGAGTGACGAGACTGCCGGAGTCCCAGCAGTCTCTTAAAGGGCTGGTGCATGGACTTACTTGGACTAACTCTCTCTCATCTCCAGTGTGGAGGCAGTGGCTTGAGGAATCCAAGGACATATGGGGAAGAACTGGGTTGTCTGGCATCAGGTCTACTCATGAGATTCATTGTTCCTATGTTGAGACAATCCCCAGTCATAGGGCTGATTTGCAGGTGCCCTGAGGCTCCACCAACCTGGCTCACACTTCACTCTGCCCTGGTGATTCCCTGAGACCCCATCCAATTTGCAGCTCCACCCAAGCTGTTAGCAATGACTTATCCTTATGAATGGCCTGTCCTGGCTCAGGCTTTAGACTTTCCAAAAATCTCTCAAACAAGCAGCAGCTGGGGTCAGTGTGCCCCAAACCTATCAATAAGAGGCCCAATCCTGGCACTAGCAGCAGGCTACCTTGCTTCACAGCTTGGCCTCTCCTGGGCACTTCCAAGCCCAGCACAAACACAGCCATCTGCAGATTGCTCTGTAGCTCCTCCTGGGTGGTCCCAGGCAGTGGCTGACTTTGTTCCTCCTGGGAGGCGCCAGAGCCAGTGCATCCAGTGGACAGCTTCAGACCATACCAGATTACAACTCTACACATCCACAAGTGACACATTCAAGAGGCAGACTCAGTGAGCACCAAAGCTCCACTGAAACAAGTCCTACTCCATGGGGTGTCTCCTGCACAGCAGCTCTTCCATTGTAGTTGCAACTGTTCCTCACAGCCAATTGGCCTAGAGGTCATTTCCTCCCTGTAACACCAACAACAGTCAAGGCTCAACTACAACAATACTGTGTACACAGCCCACACAGGGGTGCACTTGGAGTGTCTAACTCAGGTGACTGGGGAAGCTGAACCACTAGGCCCTACAGGACACCTACTACACAAGGACACTCGGCCAATTCCAGGTGACATAGCAGCTCTACCTAATACACAGAAACAAACACAGGAAAGCAGCCAAAATGCGGAGACAAATAAACATGTCACAAATGAAAGAACAGAAGAAATCTCCAGAAAAAGAACTAAATGAAATGGAAGCAAACAAACTGCTAGATGCAGAGTTTAAAACAATGGTTATAAGGATGCTCAAGGGTCTTAATGAGAGTTTCAAGGTGCTTAGAACTTCAGAGACATGACAAAGGGCCAGTCAGAAATGAAGCATACACTTAACTGTAATAAAGAATAATTTACAGGGATTTAACAGTAGAGTAGAAGATGCCAAAAATCAAATCAATGATTTGGAATATGAGGAAGCAAAAAACACCCAATCAGAAGAGCTAAAAGAAAAAAGAATCAAAAAATATGAAGATAGTGTAAGAAGCCTCTCGGACAACTTCAAGGGTACCGACATTTGCATTATGGGGGTGCCAGAAGGAGAACAGAGACAGCAAGTTATTGAAACCCCTATTTGAAGAATTAATGACAGAAAATTTCCCCTACTGGTGAAAGAAACAGACTTACAAGTCCAGGAAGCACAGAGAGGCCCACACCAAGAAATATCATAATTAAAATGTCAAAGATTAAAAACGAAGAGAGAATCTTGCCGAAACTGGTTTGGCTCAGTGGATAGAGCGTCGGCCTGCGGACTGAAGGGTCCCGGGTTCGATTCCGGTCAAGGGCATGTACATTGGTTGCGGGCACATCCCCAGTGGGAGGTGTGCAGGAGGCAGCTGATCGATGTTTCTCTCACATCGATGTTTCTAGCTCTCTATCCCTCTCTCCTCCTCTCTGTAAAATATCAATAAAATATATTTAAAAAAAAAAAAAGAGAGAATCTTAAAAGCAGCAAGAGAAAAGCAGTTAGTTATATACAAGGGAGGGCCCATATGACTGATTTCTCAACAGAAACTTTGGAGGCCAGAAGGGGGTCGCAAGAAATATTCAAAGTGATGAAAAGCAAGGACTTACAACCAAGAATACTCTACCCAGCAAAGCTATCATTTAGAATTGAAGGTCATATAAAGAGCTTCACAGACAAGAAAAAGCTAAAGGAGTTCACCACCACCAAACCAGTAATACATGAAATGTTGAAGGGTATTCCTTTTTTTTTTTCTTTCCTTTTTCAAAAATATATTTCTATTGATTTCAGAGAGGAAGGGAGAAGAAGAGAGAGAGAGAAACATCAATGATGAGAGAGAATCATTGATCAGCTGCCTCTTGCAGGCCCCACACTGGGAATCAAGCCTGCAACCCAAGCATATGCCCTGACCAAGAATTGAACCAGGATCTCCTGGTTCATAGATCGATGCTCAACCACTGAGCCATGCCAGCTGGGCTTGAAGGGTATTCTTTTAGAAGAGGAAGAAGAAATGAAGAAGAAATCTAATGAACAAAATAAATGGTGAAGAAACTAAAGTCAGAGGCGTGGAAACATGGAAGAGACTGACAAATCTCAGAGGAAAGAGGGCTGGAAGAGATTAACCAAAGAACTTAATATGCATATATGCATTACCTAAGGACACAGACTATAGGGTGGTGAAGGCCTGGGGTGGGGCGGGAACCAGGTCGAGTGGGGCAATGGAGGGAGAAATGGGAGACATCTGTAATACTCTCGACAGTAAAGATATTTTAAAAATCGATGGTACATTTACACAATGGAATACTACTCAGCTGTGAAAAAGAAGAAAATCTTACCCTTTGCGACAGCATGGATGAACCTGGAAAGCATTGTGTTAAGTGAAATAAGTTCACTTATGGGCAGAATTGAATGAACGAAATAAACTAACAAAATAGAAACAGACTCATAGATAAGAGAACAGCCTAAAGCTGTCAGAGGGGAGGGGGTTTGTGGGGATGAGTGAAAAAGTTGAAGGGATTAAGCAACAAAGAAACTACAGCCCTGCCCAGTGTGGCTCAGTTGGCTTCGTCCCATGCACTAGGAGGTCTCCAGTTTGGTCAAGGGCACATGCCCAGGTTGTGGGCTCCATCCCCCAGTGGGGGGCATACAGGAGTCAGCCGATCGATGTTGTGCTCTCACATCGATGTTTTTCTCTCTTCCTCTCCCTTCCTCTCTCTCTTAAAAAGAACAACAAAACAACAAAAACTTGTAGATAAGGTCATTGATTACCAGAGGGATAGGGCGTCGGAGGAGGTGGAAGAGGATAAAAGGGGGGTAAATGGTGATGGAAGGGGACTTGACTTGTGGTGGTGAACACAATACAGTATACAGATGATGTATTATAGAATTATACACTTGAAACCTATATAATTTGTTAACCAATGTTACTCTAGTAAATTCAATAAAAAAGCAAAGAAAACGCCAAAACCGGTTTGGCTCAGTGGATAGAGCGTCGGCCTGCGGACTGAAGGGTCCCGGGTTCGATTCCGGTCAAGGGCATGTACCTTGGTTTCGGGCACACCCCCAGTGGGTGGTGTGCAGGAGGCAGCTGATCGATGTTTCTCTCTCATCGATGTTTCTAGCTCTCTATCGCTCTCCCTTCCTCTCTGTAAAATATCAATAAAATATATTAAAAAAAAAAAAAAAAGCAAAGAAAAATTTAGTTCACAGCATGGTACTATTTGGCCATAATCACATATATGTGTCACACCAAAGCACTCTGTCCACATCTTCAGATTCTCATATACTACTTAACCTGGACCTGTTATACAAAGCTTCCTCAGATTTTTGTATTTTGGAATCCTGATCCTGAAAAGGCATTCTTTTTAGAACATCCTAACATTTTTTAATGTTAAGCTTAGAAAAAAATGTGGTCATTGAATATATTACTTTGATGACTTCTTTCCCTCTACCCACTAAGTCTGGAGTGTTTTTTTCCTCTTAATTTATTATCCCAGCTGAGCGATAGGAAGAAAGTCAGTTGGTGAATTCACACCTCAAGAATATTTCTTCTCTGAGAGAAGGTATACTTGTTGCCAGGAATTAAGAGGAAGAAAGGTATATTTCAACCCTGACTACTAGATTCAGAAGTGGAGGCATTGATAAGAAGCTGGTTTTGGGATGGGTGAAGTAGCAATCTAGACTACTGGACTCTTTGTCTATCTTAGTGATTTCCCTTTTTTTTACTCACCGTTGTAGGGTCAAAGAAAACTTGGTTTTTGAGAGAGTGGTGACCTTTCCTCCATAGCTAAGAGAGCTTTGCATTGTGTGTGTGCTAGGTTAAGGTAACGGGGCTCAGGCAAATGGTATTTCCTTGGGAGATTCCAATGATAAAGTCCATGGGTAAGTTCATTTGTTAGGTTTAGCCTAGGTTTTAGGAGTTGTCCCTCCTCTAAGCATTCACTTGGTAACACCAGGCTCCTGAGAGACAGCTCAGTTATTTGATGAAGTCACCATTCTTATCTTGTGGGCAGTCAGAACCTGTCTGTCCATTGTACCTGCATTCAGTGCTGATGAGGGTCCCTGTTAGCCTTCTACTTGTTTTTCTTTGTCCATGCATATAAAACACAAGAAAGTGTTATATGGATTTGTACAAGTGCCTTTACATTTTTTTTTTCTTTTATTTCAGGGGTGAGGGAGCTGGAGAGGGGCGAATGGTGATGAAGGGGGCTGAGGGCTTGGTGATTTTGAAGGGAGGATGGGGTCCGAGGTCTTGGTGATTTTGAAGGGAGGGGGAAGGTTGACAGATTCTCTGCCCCTTTACTTATTTGTTTTAATTTATTTTCGAGAGAGAGGAAGGGGGAGAGAGAGAGAGATAGAAACATCAATGAGAGAGAAACATAGATTGCTGCCTCAAGCACGCCCCCTACTGGGGATCGAGCCTGCAACCCAGGCATGTGCCCTGATCAAGAATTGAACCAGCAACCTTGTGGTGCATGGGTCAACACTCAACCATTGAGCCACTCTGGCTGGGTCAAGTGCCTTTACTTGTTTTTCTTCATAATAATAGATCTACTTGTAATCGTAACAGCAGTTCTTCTCATCAGGCAATGAGATCACGTTTTTGTAAAACTGTTCCCTTTGAGTATGCATTGTTATTAAGTAAATTTGCTCTGTTTTTAGATAGTCTGTAAGGATTATTTTTTGTACATTCTTATGGTTAAGAGCGATGTTTAGATTCCAAATACCAAAGAAAAGGGTTTTCTCTATGTAAGAACATGACTGCTTAGTATTACCACGTAATGGTGAATTTGTTTCTTGGGATTCTTTGATTAGAATATAGCAACCCCTTGAAACTACCCCAAAATAGGGCAAAGGTATTCTTAGTATTCCAGTCAAGGAAAATTGATAAGTTTTTAGCCCCAGAAGAGAGTCACTCAAGTTTTGACCAAGTAGTCATGTAATCATGGACTACCTATAACTTTTTCTTTTTTAAAAAAAAGTATACATTTATGATGACTAATAGTATGTAAGACTAGTATTTGATCTTACCAAATACGTATTTTTTGGTAGTTTATACAATTGGACACTTATTTTCATGTGAAATTGATTTGTCAAGTAAGGCATGATCTCTTTTGAAAAAATCAAATGGAATTATCCCTCGTGTTAATGATTATCTTTTGAAGTCTATTAAATCTTGAGTATGTTTCCTGAGTTTTTTTTGTATTTATAATGTGTTTGTTGCCTTCAGAGCATGAAGATTTTTTAACAGTTGCAGAGTCCCTGAAGAAAGAATTTGACAGTCCAGAAACTGCTGACCTAAAGTTCAGAATTGATGGAAAATATATCCATGTCCATAAAGCTGTTTTGAAAATCAGGTATTTTTGCATGAGCTTGAGATATCAATAACCTTATTTTCTTTTTATAATATCTATTCCCTTGTTATTCCATAAAATGGGAACTAATAAGAAACAGCCTTGGCAATAGAGGGAAATGACACAACTTAATCTTTATGCAGATAGTTTCAATCCACTCATTATTGAAGAGTTTTGCATGCACACGTGTCTTTTTTAAAAAGCATAATGTAGTAGTATAAGTATTTGTCTATATATATTTTTTATAAATATATTTTGATTTTTTTAGAGAGAGAGGAAGGGAGAGGGATAGAGAGATAGAAACATCAATGAGAGAGAAACATCCATCAGCTGCCTCCTGGATTTAGCCCACAACCCGGGCATGTGCCCTGACCTGGAATCGAACTGTTGACATCTTGGTTTATGGACCTATGCTCAACCACTGAGCAACACTGGCCAGGCTGTCTATATTATTTTTAAATGAAGGATCTTGTGAATATTTATTTCCAACAAAAGCCTTATTTACATGGTCAAAACCCCCCATAAAAGATTGTCAAGAAAAGTGTAAATATGCCTCCTTTTGCTCTTAATTAAAAATTTGCCGAAACCGGTTTGGCTCAGTGGATAGAGCGTCGGCCTGGGGACTGAAGGGTCCCGGGTTCAATTCCGGTCAAGGGCATGTACCTTGGCTGCGGGCGCATCCCCAGTGGGAGGTGTGCAGGAGGCAGCTGATCGATGTTTCTCTCTCATCGATGTTTCTAGCTCTCTGTCCCTCTTCCTTCCTCTCTGTAAAAATATCAATAAAATATTTAAAAAAAATTTATTTTTCTCAAGCAGAAAACTCTGGAATGGTGGTCTTCTGGCTCAAGGGACATCTAATTTCCAATTAAGGAAGTGTTGTTTAGCTATATGTCAGGAGTTCTTTGTATAAATGTGAAGGAACTTCGTATTTATTAGTGATTGTTTGGACTGTTGCTCACTAAGGCTGCCTTTACAGAGAAAGGCACAAACAAAGTCAGCCCACTGAGAATTAAACTGGCCACTTACATGTCTTTTTGTAAATTTAGTCAAAAACCTATTTACAAAACAACATGTTAACAGGAATTGAAAAGTCCATATATCATTCATTACTTAAGGGGTAAATATCTGCACCAAAGTATTAACTGAAAGATGAACTGGAAATGTTTGTGTCTGTGAACCTGTGGACAACCAGTCTATTCCTTTCATGTATAGTTTTCTGACCCATTTTATCTATTATTCATTGCTTAGATACCCATTTCTTTTTACTTCTCAGATGAAGTAATTTTTTTAGGTAAATGGCCCTTCTTTTAGTATTCTGAATGGATTTTGAAAGTATTTTGTGTTTATTTATAATGTATCTCATTTTAAAAGGATTTAAAAAGATGGTTTTTTAAACCTATAAAGTATGTCATACTTTAAGAAAATCTATATTCAGAAATCAGTTTCTGAATTTACAGGTAGATTTGTACGTGTTAATACAACACACACACAAAAAAACCCTTAGGTTTTCTTGAAATATGTGACTATAAGTAAATTTGTGTCTCAGTGCACATATTCATGCACATTGAAGGAAAGTAATTAGAAGAAATATTTTAATATCGCTATTCACGTCTTGCTAATGAAAAGAAAATAGGATTCTACCAAGTCTCCTATCTTCTTACTCCAGGATTTCTGTGAGGATCAAATGAGATGAAGCACGGGAAAACACTTCACAAACATTTGGTTAAACTGTAAAATGTTTGCATTGCACCTGGCTATAAAGCAAGTTGTGTTCCTGGGCTGAAGAAACTCCAAGGAGGCTAGTTGCTAGGGAGAGGAAGCCAAGCATTACATGACGTCATTACCTGGCACCCACAGTGACTGTTTCTGGGCTGGGCTAGGCAGTGGGTTGCATTTTGCGCCATGGGGTCTTTGCAGCGTTGGCTTCAGTTTGGTGGGGTGGTGGCAGGGCCTGGGTCCCACTTGGGGGAAGCTGAGTGTTGACGCCAGGTCTATGGTGTCATTTATTTTTAAATGGCCAGTGCACATCACGGCAGCTCCTGCATTGAGCATCTGCCCCCTGGTGGTCAGTGTGCATCATAACTACTGGTCGGACAGATGGACACTTAGCCTTTTACACTGAGTGGCTTGATTATTATGATCTCTGAACACATAATAATCTGGCCACTGTGTGTGTGTGTGTGTGTGTGTGTGTGTGTGTATTACAGGCCCGGTGCATGAATTCATGCATGGGTGGGGTCCAGCCAGCCTGGCCAGGGGGAGGGGACATAGGCGGTTGGCCGGCCTGCCTGCTGGTCAAACTCCTGGTCGAGGGGACAATTTACATATTAGCCTTTTATTATATAGGATATACACTGAGTGGCCAGGTTATTATGCATTCAGAGATCATAATAATCTGGCCACTCAGTGTATATATATAGATTGGTAACAGCTTGGAAAGAGAGGAAAGGAGCAAGGTAAAGCAAAGAAACAAAATAGGAGTGGTAGCCACTTTGAAGATGAGTCGGAAAGAGAAGGAAAATTGTCATGTAAGGTAATAGAACAATAATCAGTTTAAATGCAATCCAGTTAACACTTAAAACAGTTTTAAGAATATTCTGATTAGCATTGTTCACGGTGGCCAAGACATGGAGATAGCCAAGGTGTCCTACAATAGAGGATTGGATAAAGAAGATGTGCTACATATATGTTATGGAATGCTACTCAGCCATAAGAAAAGATGAAATCCTGCCATTTGTAACCACATGAATGTACCTTGAGAATACTAGTATTGTACTAAGTGAAATAAGTCAGGCAGAAAAAGCTAAGAACTATATGATTTCACTCATATGTGGATATAAAACTTGAAACTCATAGACACAGACAACAACATGGTGGTTGCCAAAGGGAAGTAGGTAGGGTAATACATGATAACAGAAGATGATTTGACTTTGGTGGTGGGCACACAGTGCAATATACAGATCTTGTAACAAAGAAATGCACACTTGAAGCCTGTATGATCCTATTAACCAATGTCATCCCAATAAATTTGACTTCAAAAAAATTTAAAAATGAGTATGATGATAATATTAAAAAAAAAACAACCCATAAATAAACAGCCTAGCATGATTGGCTCAGTGGATAGAGCATTGGCTTGCGGACCTAAGAGTCCCAGTTTCAGTTTCAGTCAAGGGCACATAACCTCTGTTACATGCTCCTCCCCAGCTCAGACCCTGGTCAGGACTTGTGCAGGAGGCAGCCAATCAGTGTGCTTCTCTCACATCAGTATTTCTCTCTGTCTTTCTTCCACTCTCTGTAAAAATCAATGGGAAAAATATCCTCGGGTGAGGATTAAAAAAAAAACACCAAAAAAACCCAAAAACCACAAATGAATCATTTAAATGTGTTACTTTATAGAGGTATGTTTGAAATATAATTTTTAAATTTTCTTTAATTTCATTATTTAAAATGCATTCCTGTACATTTTTTAAAAAAATATTTTTGTTGATTTCAAACAGGAAGGGAGAGATAGAAACATCAATGATGAGAGAGAATCATTGGTTGGCTGCCTCCTGCATACCCCCTATTAGGGATCAAGCCCACAACCAAGGCATGTGCCCTTGACTAGAATTGAACCTGGAACCCTTCAGTCCCCTGGCCGATGCTCTATCCACTGAGCCAAACCAGCTAGAACTCCTGTACATTTTTTAAACAAGTGAGCAAGGTGTCTTGATATGAATGGGGACAGTCAAATGGAAACAGCAGTAATGCACAAGTGCTAGGCACTCCTCTATATAGAATTATTTATAAAAATATATTTTTATTGAGTTCAGAGAGAAAGAGAGAGGGAGAGAGATAGAAACATCAATAATGAGAGTCATTGATTGGTTGCCTCCTGCATGCCCCCTAGTGGGGATCAAGCCCGCAACCCCAGCATGTGCCCTGACCAAAGTCGAAATGTGACCTCCTGGTTCATGGGTCGATGCTCAATCACTGAGCCACACCGGCCGGGCTACATATAATTCTTAATAGTTCATAGGAAGCATTCATCAAAAATGAAAGTCATACCCTGGCCAGGTGTCTCAGTTGGTTGGAGTATTGTCCCATACACCAAAAGGTTGTGAGTTTCATTCCTAGGTTGTGGGTTCAATCCCTGGTCAGGGCGCATACTGGAGGCAACCAATTCCCCCTCACATTGATGATTCTCTCTCCCTTCCTTTCTCTCCAAATTTCAATAAAAACATATCCTTGATTGAAGATTTAAAAAAATGAAAATGAGTGTACATAAAAGGCAAATATAAAAGTTCTTGCACATGGAATATTTTTTTAGAATGCTAGCTAAAGATTCATAATCCTGGTATGTGGAATCCCAAATATACTACTAGTAGTTAAAGATACCTGTAATATTTGTTTATCTGATTCCATCAACTGAAATGACTTTTTCTGTTCCGTTTTAGGTGTGAGCACTTTCGATCCATGTTTCAGTCTTATTGGAATGAGGACATGAAAGAAGTGATAGAAATAGACCAGTTTTCTTACCCAGTGTATCGTGCCTTTCTTCAATTCCTCTACACAGACACAGTGGACCTGCCACCTGAAGATGCTATAGGTACTCAGCCACATTGGGACTGGGCACATCACATGGTCAGAAATATAGCTCCTCATCTTCTTACAGTATTGAAACATAAAGAGTTTCAGCTTTATTGGCTTTTGAAAATATTTGAAGTAAATATCTTTAAAAATAATATCGTATAGTTATCCTAATATATAAAAACCCAGGGTCTGTAATGACCGAAGGCTCGACCGAATGCCAGGATGCGTGCGCAGCAGGCTCCGGTGGGCGGGGACTGGTGAGCGAGCTGAACTGCTGACCTCTTGGGGAGAGAGAGAGGCGGGGCTGATCAGCGGCTACCACGGCTGCTGGCAAGGCCCCGAGAGAGAGAGAGAGAGAGAGAGAGAGAGAGAGAGAGAGGATCAGACCCTGCTTCTCTCTCTTGGGGCCTCGGCAGCAGCCATGCCTCTCTCTCTCCGAGAGATCAGCAGTTCAGCTCGCTTGCCAGCAGCCTGGGATGGCTATTGATCAGGCCTTCCTCTCTGATCAGGCCTGGAGATAGGCCCAGAGACACTGATGGGCATAGAAACTGACCAATCAGAACCACATCTGGGTGAACTGCGAGGAGCCAATGGCTGCCTAGGAGGCAGAGCTTTTGACGCTGACTGGCATAGAAACTGACCAATCAGAACCAAATCTGAGTGAACTGCATGGAGCCAATGGCTGCCTAGGAGGGGGAGCTTTTGATGCTGACTGGCATAGAAACCGACCAATCAGAACCTAATCTGGGTGAACTGCAAAGGCAGAACCTAAGGTGAGGGCTGAGAAGTGGTTTTAAGGGCAACAGCTGTTTGGTGTAAGGTGTAAGAAAGCAATTCAATTTTTTAATGACCAATTTGGCAGAATAGTGCATATGGCTGGCTCTCAGTCCAGATATAAGGATTATGTATTTTTGTCTGCCAAGAGCATCTCCTCCTGAAGAAAAAGGTTTTTCCCCCCATTTAAGCAATCCTATCCTATATAATTAGACCAGGTCAACCAGCCATCTTTCGGACGTTCGACTTCCTTCCAGACAATGCTATGGTGGTGGGGGCCAAGGCAGAGGCAGTTAGGGGTGATCAGGCTGGCAGGGTAGGGCAGTTGGGGGCGAGATCAGGCCGGCAGGTGGTTAGGGGCAATCAGGCCGGCAGGGGAGGGCAATTGGGGGCGATCAGGCCAGCAGGGGAGGGCAGTTAGGGGCAATCAGGCAGGCAGGCAGAGGCAGTTAGGGGCGATCAGGCAGGCAGGCAGGTGAGAGGTTAGGAGCCAGTGGTCCCAGATTGCAAGAGGGATGTCTGACTGCTTAGAATCAGGCCTAAACCGGCAGTTGGACATTCCCCAAGGGGTCCCTGATTGAAGAGGGTGCAGGCTGGGCTGAGGGACCCCCCTCCCCCGTGCATGAATTTCATGCACCAGGCCACTAGTGGTTAATAATTTTGGACATAAAATAAGTCCAAAATTATTTTATGGACTTATTTTAATTTTTTAATACTAAAGTATAACTTGATAATGGATTTAACATGTCGTTTTGGAAACAAAATGAGTGGAAAATTTCCTTTTTTGCCTTTCTCTGTACTGTAGAAGAAATTGTATAAAGTAGTAGAAGTGATGTTTGGGGAGTTGGGGAGGTAAGGAGTAACAAAGAGAACTTACTTAATAAAATTCAAGTATTATTGACTAAGAAACTTCTGACTTACCTACATTACTCTGTGCACCAGAAATGAAAGAAATTACATATACATATATGTATATATGTTTAAATTATGGCACATTATCGTAAACTTTATTAAAACTGCTGTACTTTTAATTTTTAGGTCTTTTGGATTTGGCGACATCTTACTGTGAAAACAGACTGAAAAAACTTTGTCAGCACATTATCAAGCAAGGAATCACTGTGGAGAATGCCTTTTCATTATTCTCTGCTGCAGTCAGATACGATGCAGAGGTAATGTAAAACCACAAACAGAAACTCAAACCACCCCTAAGTCCCTGTATGCCCCTTTCTGTCTTTTTTCTCACTTCAAGAAGGATCATGATGAGTAACTTCCTTTCTCCTTAGGAATCAATGAAGTGACTGATCCCTGAACAATGAAATCTGGCCTTGCTTCTTTTTTTTCTATTCTTAGTTTCAAAATTGTTATTTCTCTCTTTTTCTTTTTAACTAAGATAAGAAATTGAGGTCCCAGCAGTTGTATTGCTGGTTGGAATATGAAGTGCACACCTAATTGGACTAACAAACCACATATTTCAGTTCAAGTATTTCTCAAGGTCAGCATATATATTTTTTTCTAGACCACTTTGCTGTTCCCCGCTCTACCCTGTTATAAGCCATGGATGCCATATGATTTATA
The DNA here is from genome assembly GCF_963455305.1 of Plecotus auritus. Lineage (NCBI taxonomy): Eukaryota > Metazoa > Chordata > Mammalia > Chiroptera > Vespertilionidae > Plecotus > Plecotus auritus. The sequence continues at coordinate 93,599,731 of NC_137772.1, read as the reverse complement.
TCTTCATATGCTCTGAAATTCTATCATTGTCTAACTATAACACAGTTATTCATATGTTAAGAACTTGCTCTGGAATTCTTTTTGTCTATTTTTTATTTACACTGGATTGAATTCTTAATTTTGGGATTCATGGATCTCTTAAGAGTGTGATTGAAAGGCTTTGGAGTCTGACATTTTGTATTTATGTGCATTTTCTTGAAGTGAAGAACCATAGCTCCTCATGAGCAGGAACTGGGTCTTACTCATCTGTGCATCCTGTGGTGCCTGGCACATAGTAGGCTCTGGGTGATAAATGTTCGTTGAACCACCCAAAGGGAGCTTTAGGTAGGGATGCTTAGTGAACTAAAGGTTGGTATGGTTGGTTTTACAAATTCACAGGGAATATAGAGAGCAGTAGCTTTGTAGTTCATGATGTCTAGTTAAGATCTCCACCCTAAAGAGCACAATTTGTCTAGTATTGTAAGTAATCTATTATCATATTATGAGACAGAATACCTGGTACCAGGGAATTTACCAAACACCTGCAAGGATCTGCAGCTATGGCCTTGGAGAGGTGGAGGATGGCTTCCTCCTTATCACACTTAGGGACTGAAGTGCACCATTATGTCTTGTGTTTTCAAAATGTATCCTATTTTTATTTGAGATTATGTTACTATTATAAATATTTGATAAGGTCAAATATAGCTGACTTTCTCTGTAGCCTTTTCGACAGATGGAATAATGATCAAAAGATATTTTTAATAGAAAATGGAAGTATAGTTTTTTCTCCTACCTTTTCTCTGATACTATGGAGCTGCTTCTTCTTTTTTTTTTTTAAATATATATTTTATTGATTTTTTTACAGAGAGGAAAGGAGAGGGACAGAGAGTTAGAAACATCGATGAGAGAGAAACATCGATCAGCTGCCTCCTGCACACCCCCCACTGGGGATGTGCCCGCAACCCAGGTACATGCCCTTGACCAGAATCGAACCTGGGACCCTTCAGTCCACAGGCCGACGCTCTATCCACTGAGCCAAACCGATCAGGGCTGGAGCTTCTTTATTAGAAATGCTGTTTCCTTAGATTTAATTTCCACTCGATGATATAATTTTAAATTGCCAGTGTCTATTCTCTCCATTTTGTGATTGATTTTAGAATCTTGTCTGTGTCTCTACATACTCCTCCCCATTGCTAATGAGTTCCACATTTTGGGGGTGGGATCTTGCTGACTAAAACCATCTGGACAGAGGCAAACATTTCGGTTCTAGTTGCTGAAACTTTCTTCCTCACTTCTAGCTAACATGTACCCCAGAAAGTTTATAGGAAAGTCTTACGTTAGCTGATCATTTTCTTGACTAGTTTTTTTCTCAATTAAATATAAACACATTAAAAATAAAAATGACATCAAATACATACCTACCAACAAGTGAATCTAAAAATCAAGTGAATAAAAAATCTGAAGAACAGAATGGACTGGTGAATATAATAGAATCAGGGACATAGAAAGGGAGTGGACTGACAATTCTCAGGGGGAAAGGGGTGTGAGGGGTGCGGGAAGAGATTGGACAAAAATCTTACACCTATGGTAAGGGCATGGGGTGGGGTGGGGAATCAGGTGGAGGGGAGCTATGGGGGGGGGCGGGGAAAAGAACACCTGTAATAATCTGAACAATAAAGATTTATTTAAAAAAATAAAAATAAAATGAAACCCATTATTTGAGACCACAAATGCATGGGACCTCCCAGAGTCTGCCACAATATGGGCATGTAGTTAGTATTAAAAAATATACATTGAGTTAAATTCATGAATGAATGTATTTGAAACATGTAATCATGAAGATGTGCTTATTAAAAAACTTTAAAAAAACATAAAAATATAACACATTCGGTATAGAAAAATTGTAAAATAGAGAGGACACAAAAATAAAAAGAATCACCCTCTTTTCTCCCTGTGTGATCTACAATAATAATTTGCTTTTGTGGATAGTTACTGCTGTGTTGCTGACAATTACCTGAAAGAGAAGTTGGGGTGCTTCACTGGACTGGAAAAAGTTTAGCTAAATCAGAAAGCAGGTCTAATTAAGCAAGTTTACCTATATATATAAGAGGCTAAGTTGACTCGCGCATGTGCGATACATATAAAGCTCTCACACGCGTGTGTTTCAATCTGTCATTGTCGATCGTGAATTTGGTTGACACTTTTATTATAGAGAAAGGGCAAACAGCGATATTAAAATACCTCTTTTAATTAATTTCCTTTCAATGTGCATGAATCTGTGCACTGGGACACTAGTACAAATATAACACATTCAATATGGAAAAATTATAAAATAGAGAGGGACAAAAAATAAAAAGAATCACTTCTTTGGTGGTTTTTTGTTGTTGTTGTTCTGATAGGAGTTAAATAATTGACAAATTTACTTCTAATTTTTATTTTCTTAATGTTACTGAATGTAGTAAACAAATAAATGAAGTCTTTAGAATATAAAAATAAAACCCACTTACTATATCTGTTAGTTGATGGGAAGCTACTACTAAGACATTGAAATTAGCTGTAAAAACTGTTATTTTCACAAGCTCAACTAGATGCCTTTGCCTTCATTCTGTGGGTTGAAATGCTAGAAAGATAGAGACCACCTGCTTCTTCTGTTTCTTCCCTTTTCTGTAAAAGTTTTTAGTGTTCCTCCATACACCCTTTGACAAGATAATCTTTAAGCAAATGTGCACACATAAAAGCAACAAAAATGTATTGACTCACTACTTATGAAGAGTTTTTAAAATTAACTAACTATTGTGGAGTCCTTTCATTATGAATGAAACTTTCTATAAAGTAAAGAGGGACTTTGAGAAGGAGCACTTAAGTATTCCTCTAGCATAAATCTGAATAAATATTGACATCAAGGGAGAAAATGTGAGTAAAACATTGTCTTGAGGTACTTCTGTGTCACATTATAAAAAATTTGAAATGTTTATACTGTTTCAGAAAATTTTTTTTGCATTTTAATTTATTAAGGTATTACATATGTGTCCTCATCCTCCCATTACCTTCCCAACCCCACCCCCCACTAATGCCCTCACCCCCCTGTTGTCTGTGTCCATTGGTTAGGCTTATATGCATGCATACAAGTCCTTTGGTTGATCTCTTCCCCCTTACCCCCACCCTCCCCTACCTTCCCTCTGAGGTTTGACAGTCTGATCAATGCTTCTCTGTCTCTGGATCTGTTTTTGTTCATCAGTTTATGTTGTTCATTATGTTTCAGGAAATTTTTGTTTTCTATTATATTTGAACTTTAGGAGGAACAATTGGGAAGTATTATTTGTTTAATAAGATTAGAGAATTTTCCAGAAAATCCTACCTGTTGAGTAATTTATATCTTAGAATTTTGTTTTTGTTGGGAAGCCATAAATATGAGCCCAGAAATGTAATTCCAAAAGTGTTTTGGGATGTGAGTATTGGAAAACTTCATGCTAAAATCAGATGGTCAGCATTTTTTTTTCTTCTTTCTGAGGGCCAAATTACAAGCTTTCTATGACCAGTAGACTGTAAAATATTTGTGGGTTAATGAGAGAAAGTACCTTTCTCTATTTTTCCCATATGCTAAGATATTTAAATACATTCTTAAAAAAAAACCCACTTCAATCTGAAATATTTTGTACTTGATACAGTATAAAATGAATTCTAGACTTACAGTTTAGGGGCTTTGTTTGACAATTATTTTAACAAGTTTGGACAGTTAGTTATGATTCGCCATCTCTTGTCATCTGCGTGTGTGTCAAGGGTGGCTTGTGACATGAAGGCAGCCTTTCTTACTGTGGCCAATTGCCCTTCCACAGGAAGTCTTAGCATTCAGCTGTTTTAGTTTGGGTATGTTAGGACTAGATAACTCCATCAAATACATTTGCATTTTTAAGATGTTGATATTAATCCCTGGCTAGGTAGCTCAGTTAGTTGGTTGGAGCGTCATGCTGATATGCCATGGTTGTAGGTTCGATTCCCAGTCAGGGCACATACAAGAATCAACCAGTGAATGTATAAATAGGTGGAACAACAAATTGTTGTTTCTCTCTGTCTCTCTCTCTCTCAAATCATAAAACATTTTTTAAGTTGATATTAAGACCATCAATTCTCTTGTTTTGTTACTAAAGAAAATCTCTGGGAAGGAAAAAACAACAACTTGTTGTTTGATATGTACTAGTATAGTGACTGAAATAATTAAATCAAATATTTAAAAATTTGGAATGAAATTATAAATGATTTCAGTATAACAGTTTTTAATTTTGATCTTCCTTGCTAATTACAACAAATCAGATGTTTTATGTTTTTTGCCTTTATAATAATTTCACCACAAGATGTCATAAACATGGACTTCAGTTCTAAAATGCTAGCAATAATACTGTATTAGATTTTACATCTCACACTTCCCTATTCAATGGGCCTTGAGAAAACTCTTTCATTCTGTGCTTGTCCTTCTTGGAAAGGTTTTATTTAAAGCCCAGCAATCCTGTTATAGTTGACTAGTGACCCGGTGCACAAAATTCATGCACATTAAAAGGGAATTAATTAGAGGAAGTATTTTAATATTGCTGTTTGCCCTTTCTCTATAATAGAAGTGTCAGAGATGAAAGAAACTTAGTAAAATGTTTATGAAAATCTTCCTCCTGTCAGAGTCTGGGGTGTGCCACGGGAACCAGAGTCAAGTCCCTGCCCACCCACGTGCACCTTGAAATCGTGCAAGACCCAGCCCCAGCCAGCCCCACCCCCATTGGGCTAGATCAAGACCCAGCCGGCCCTACCCCTGTCAAGCCCCACTGGGTGGGGTGCACGGCCTCAGGTCACCTGGCCCGCTGGGGGGGTGGGGGCAGCCTTAGGTCCCCCAGGCCAAGGCAGGGGGCACACCTTGAGGTCCCCATCAAGCCCCACCGGGCGGGGGGTGCAGCCTCAGGTCCTCCGGCCCAGTGCCAGGGCAGGGGGGTGCAGCCTGAGGTTCCCCAGCCCAGCACTGGGGTGGGGAGCGCAGCCTGAGGTCCCCCGGCCCGGTGCCAGGGCAGGGGGCATGGTCTGAGGTCCGCCGGCTTTGGGGGCACGACCTGAGGTCCCGTCAAGTCCATCAGGCAGGGGCACAGCCTCAGGTCCCCTGCCCCAGCCCAGCGCCACACAGCCTCAGATCCCTGCTGATTGCTCGTTAAGGCTTGTTAGGGGAACTCGCCTCTGCTGTGGGCACAGCTATCTTGTGTTACGGGATCCCCACCTCTGCTGTGGGCGCAGCCATCTTGTGTTATGGAATCCCTGCCTCCGTGGTGGGCACAGCCATCTTGTTATGGTGTGATGGTCAATTTGCATATTCCCTCTTTATTAGATAGGATATATTGATTGGGTAAGAGTCGCATTTTCTTTTTTAAGCAATTGAAGATCTGATCATTTGCAGAATGTGCTGAACAGATCATGTAGATTCTTATAGTATTTAAGAATTATCAGAAAGATGTTTATCTAATTCACACATCTAAGGCAAACTGGTTCAGGGCATTGGTTGCTCAATGAATTCGCTTGACTATGCCACTCTGATTCATGCAAATGAATTTGCATGTTCCAGTTTCTCTTTCCAAGTGCTTTCAATGCTTCCTTTTCCATAGATCTGCCTTCACCAAGGTTCAATTAGTTTCTTAAACAATGCATATTTAGATTATTTTCAGTATTCTCTAGTTAGACTTTTCTTTTTAAGCCTCACCTGAGGGTATTTTTCCATTGCTTTTAGATAGAGGGAGGGAAGGAAGGGAGGAAGGGAGGGTGAGAGGGATAGAAGGAGGGAAGGAGGGGGAGAGAGAGGGAGGGGGGAAAGGAGGAGGGAGGTGTGTCTGCAGGCTGCCTCCTGCACTCTCCTGGATTGGGGCTGGAGAATGAACCTGCAGCCCAGGTACTAGTACTAGTATGTGCTCTTAACCTGGAATGGAACCTGCCACCTTTCCGTGCACGGAACCAATGCTCTAACCACGGAGCCCTACCAGCCAGGGCCCTAGTTAGACTTTTGTTTGAAACTGTTAAACATTTGCTGAATATTGAGAAATCTCACCAATTCAAAGGCAGTTTGATAGAACTATTTTTATTGATATATGAACGGATTTGTAATTAGAAGCACAGTTTGCATTCTTTTTTTTTTTAATGTTTCTATTGATGAGAGAGAGAGAGAGAGAGAGAGAGAGAGAGAGAGAGAGAGAGAGAAACATCCATCTGCTGCCTCCTGCATGTCCCCTACTGGGGATTGAGCCCACAAACTGGGCATGTGCCCTGACCGGGAATCAAACGTGACCTCCTGGTTCACAAGTCAACACTCAACCACTGAGTAACACTGACTGGGCTTCTTTTCCTTTGAATTTGAAGTTATATAATTAAAACTTAATATTTAAAGATCCTTATCTGATATATTACATGGTTTGAACAACTTTCTTGCTTATGACTGGCTACTTCTTCCTAAGTTATGGGTAAACTAGTTTTCTATTTTTTATAAATAAGATCAAAGTATAACTTACCTTCCTGTGGAATAATTTAGTCCCTAGAGCTATTTATTAACCTTTGGGTTATAAAATACCAAGAGTAGTGCTTTTTCTTTAATATTAATGTGAGAGAGAATGTTTTATATAGTTTAGCATTTTAGTTTACTGTAATACACAGAGCATTCAGTTGCACGTTTATTCAACCCACTTGGTATCTCTTATTAAAAATATGGGTTCAGAGATTGTGCTAACATTTTAAATGCATTTTGAATTATCTAGAAAACTCTGGCAGTGGCTGGCTGGTACACATTAGATGGACTTTATCTCCTACTGGTTATATTCCTGGAGGGGAGTATCCTTCTTTCAGTGGAGACAGAGGGCTCCTCAGGATAAAGGGTCTTTATTTGCAGAGGTCTGCACTGAGAGAGCAAAAGAGGTGTGTGTCCATATGTTTGTGTGAGTCCTTCCCCGTTTTGCCTAAAATTCTCATTTCATGGTTGCTGGAAACGTGAAGTCAAGACTGTACTGTTTAAATGTTGTTGAGTTCCTGATTTGATAGGACCCTGAGTACCTTCATAGTATCCAGCCAAGTGATAAAAATCAAGCTATTTGTGATAAGAGTTATTAGTAGGATTTGCTTTTATATACTTAGTCTTGGTATATATTCCTGGTACCTCATTGATTTAATATATGTTCCAACATACAAAGGAACAAACAACATTAGAGTCTTGCTGGGGATGACAGGATGTGTTAGGCAGAAATCAATTTTTAAATTGTTCTGGTTTACCATTTGTATATGTTTACTTTCCTGAATGGTGGTGGTTGGTGACTTCCATTTGTCTGACTGAAAATCCAATCTCTGAATATTCTTTCTGTTAACCATCTAAGAAATTGGTGTGGTGGAAGTTGCGTATTATTCTTGAAGGCATTTGTATTTAGGAGAGCATGAAAGTGAATTTAAGGTCCTTGGAAATTTTTTTTAATGTGTCACTTTAGGTTGACTACACCTCTTCAACACTTTTCTAATTCTTAAAGTCTCTCATTAAACTAAATAACCCATATCTTAATTATTTTCTCTGACTTCTTGAATGTGGTAAAACATGATAGGGACTAAAGTTGCTTAGCTTTTTAAAATCATGTCGTCAAGTATGACTAGACTATTTGATAACCATGAGGAAACTTTCCCTCATGGACTGTGTGTGTGCATGTGGGTATGTTTTGCAGAGTCAAATGAGATAGGGAGTCATTGCTTTTACTGTGTTGTGAGTAAATAGTACGTGGTTTTCTGACACCTGCCTGTGGTCACTTGTTTGCCTAATTTGAGGTTTCTGGACTCAGCTATCTTTTCTGGGGGAGGGGGAGGTACTTGGGGTGAATGTTTTGGAGAGAAGTAATCCAATCAAGGTTAATTTAAAAAGGCCTCTTCTTGTTTTTATTTTTGTTGTGTGTGTCCAGGATTTAGAAGAATTCTGCTTTAAGTTTTGCATCAATCATTTGACAGAAGTTACACAGACTGCAGCATTTTGGCAAATGGATGGCCCTCTGCTAAAGGAATTCATTGCTAAAGCCAGTAAATGTGGAGCCTTTAAGAACTGAAGCCAAGGCTGCTGGGTTATGTGTGAGTGCTCTGGGGCACTGGTGATGGTGTGTCTTTTGTGCTTACTGGTGATATGCTGCAGGTAAAAACCATCAGGTTGTCTCTTTTCATATCTGAGACACAGTTCTCTGTGTAGGAATATATGAAGGATATATGGCTTTTCCTGAACTTACTTTAAACATCTGTTTCCAGACATGTATATTTTAAATGTGACTATCGGTTTGTCCGGAACACTATAAAAGGGTGAAAGTTTAGCTGGTTGTTTTTTTGTCTTTCATTAGAGGAATTTATGAACTTGGAAAGGGGAAGTTTGTGGCAATTCTCCTGGCTCACATATCAACAATCTGTTTGACACTAGGAGTGGGGATAGTTTGTGAATTGTGAGTTAGACATAGAGGCCCCAGCATGAATTAAAGATGCTGACTTTGGGGCTTATTGAATTGCAGCATTAGTTGCTAGTTCAACTGCCTTACTGTGAAGGATTAGCTGAGATATTTTGAGGCTTTTATTTTGTGTTTGCACTATTGATGGACTTTTCTTAACTTCATGGTATATGAAAATAATACTAAATTTAATATGAGTTAAATCTATTGAAATTATAATTATGTAAAGATAAATTTCTAGATTAGCCAAGCTTTCTCTTAAGACTTAAGCACATAAAGATTAGTAATTTAGAACTGTCTGTGAAAAGTTGATAATGAAAGAAACTTGGACAAAGGTGAATGTTTTATAAATTAGAATCTCCACTACTATTTAACGATGTTTTATTTTATTAAGATAAAATTTGAGAACTCGAGTTTAAATTGCCCCTCCTCCATACACACTTTTCCCCCTATAAAAATGACATACTCAATATACTCTTGCCTTCCTAAATTGTGGCTTGCTAAATCATCAGTTCTGCTACATGTGACTCAAAGAAAAGGTTCTTAAAACCAACTCACAGGATTTAATGGAATTCGTTTTATCTCTTACCTAGGCCAAATCCATCACCAATTTGCTTATTTGAAACTTCACCAGCTTTTATTTTTGGTTTTCCTCTCCTTTTAATTGTGTTAGGTCTAATATTTAGCACAATTGGACCTTGAAAAAGGATCAAACTTATGGGATTTTTTGTTTTGTTTTTGGGGGTCTGCTTAATGAAGTGTGATTTGGAAGGTAAGAATATTCACCTCTGAGTTTTGTCGTGTTAGTTGAATTTGCTTTAAGAACAGCCTTCTGTTCTGCCCTCCAATCCACAGACTCATTTCCATTTGTGGGAGTTCTCTTAGAAAATTCTGTTTCCTACCTAGAAGGTCCTCCCATCTGAACTTGGAGCCTAAATACATTTTCAGATCCAAATCAACAAGAGGGTGAAGAGATGCAGCAGCTATTATTTTTAGCAGTGTTTATAAGTGTGTGTGTAGCAGGGAGTGAGGGCCCGACGCTAGACATTCATTGGCAGGTAAAATATATACAAATCTAGAAGTCCCAGCCCCCTTTTCTTGACCATGTTGCTAGTAATTAAAGTCCAGTGATTAGGTTAGAATTAGTTCTGTAACATGATAGAATTTTTCTTACTAGGTTGATAATACATATTAATTTGATTATTAGGATGGATAGTGTTTGTAACAATCACTCTTCTGTAGGCTTATTTTGATCTGGACAAAACATGAACTTCAGTATGTTTACTATTGCTCTTACTTGAAAAAAGAACTATGAAAAGCACAAATTAAAGTAGTGGGTCCATTTCCATACATGGTTCATTCATTGAACAAATATTTGTGAAGAACCACTTCTCATATTACTGAGTAATTTGTGTATGTATGTAGTAAGAGAACAGGAATAAGTCCCTCAAAATAGTTTGAGTATCTTTTTTAAAAAATATATACTTATTTTTCTACTTGGTTTTGTTGTTAATCATAGAGATGAAAACTATTCTTTGAATTGCTTTTTTCATCTGATGTAATAATGAAAGCCAAAGTATTCATATTTCCTAAAATAGCCCTAAATGTACTGTTGATCTCTTACTGGAACAATGTTTGATACTCTAATGTACAGGTTGTATTTATGTAATGTTTAGAATGACATATTAATAAAGTTGTCTGTTAAGAGGCATGTAGTTTTCCACCACCCCCCTCAAAAGTCAGTAACATGCAGCCGTTACAAGGAAATTCTGACACATGCTGCCACTTGGATGAACCTTGGACGACATGCTAGGTTCAACAAGCCAGTCGCCAAAGGACAAGGACTGTATGGTTCCACTTACGTGAAGTACCTCGTCACTTTCAGAGACAGAAAGTGGCTTGTGGTTGCCAGGGACTCCAGAGAGGAGGAAATGGGGAGTCACAGTTACAGAGTTGCAGTTGTGCTAGTTGAAAAGAGTTCTGTGGATGGACAGTGGTGGGGGTAGCAAAACAATGTGAATGTACTTAATGCTACAGAACTGTGCACTTAAACATAGTTAACATGGTAAATTTTACATATAATTTGCAGCAACTTAAAAAAATCTGTACTATGAGTCTTAGCAGGTATCAGGCTAAAAAAGATACCACTATGAACATGTGTCAGCTGCTGCTTAACTGCACACAAACCCCTAAAATCCTTTGATTTTATTCCTGCTGAAAGATAATACAGTTGAACTGTCACAGCAGAAAAATGTATCTGAATCCTTTGGGGTACTTGTAAGTGAAGGGAAAGACATAAATAGTCCCTGCCCCCTAGGAAAGTATACATTATAGGAAAGGTTTAGGAGTTAACACAATAACATATCTGTAAACAGCTTTTCGTGATAGAAAAAGCCTAAGAGACTTAATATGCGAAGCATATCTGAAGTTTGTGCAGTATGAGGGAAAACATAAGTGTCCTTTTAGCTTATTTCCAAAACAGGTGGCACAAGCAAAGGCTTGCTTACAGGTGGGAGCTGATGAGCCTTCCAGAGCCTGACATAAGCAAGTCTGGGTCCGGTAGGTGGAAATTCTGGCAAGGGGAGGATGTGTGTATGTGAGAACATTTATTTCCCATGGTGCCAAGCACCATGCCCTGTGCTGCACATACATTTTTTTTTCATGCCCACATTTTGTACCATAAGGTAGGCAGGATTGGGCTGAGATAGATTAAACAATTTGATCCAAGTTTTTCAGCACTGAATGATACAGCTAAAGTACAAAACCAGGTCTAGGTTTGCCTGACATTTGCTTATTTTATGACTGCAAAACACAAGCTGCATTGTGCCAAAGTAGTCTTGTGTATGACAGATTAAATGTGAAAATAAAGGGGACACACACAAAGGTTTTCTTTAAAATAAAGATCATGAAGTCAAAACTATTACTCAGATAAACTTTGCTATAGGATGTAGTATTGTTGCATCGCAAATCAGCGAGCTGGACAAGAGCCTTAATGAGCCCATTAGTTAGGAGTCATCTTTATTGCGCGCAGGTTCAGAGTAGATTACCTCTGGCAAATTCTGAACACAGGAGGGAGTATTTCCTTTTTATATCCTTCTAGTTCTTTGCGTAAGTTATTTTTGTAGACAGCTTGTAACCTTGAGTACATAACATATCTAGCAAACACCTGTCATATCTATGCAGACACCTGTAACCTTGAGTATCATATCTATACAGGCACCTGGCATCAATATCAGCGTATCAGTTCCTTATGTTAGATGGCTAGCTTGCAAGGTCAGACAAGTTTATCTTTTCTATTCAAGCAAAAAAACAAAGTTATTTTACAGTCTGAAAATAACAGAGGGACTAGCAAAAATAGCAGAATTCTAAAACAGCAGTTTCGAATAGCAGTTTTTCCAAAGGAGGGATTATTAGTGTGCTTCATTATCAGGGGCAGAAGCTGAGTTAGTTACCATCTAGACCAGGGGAAATTTGATTCAGTGGGTCTGGGATGGAGTCTTGGCCAGTAGTTTGTTAAGTCCTCCAGGTGATTCTGATGTGCAAATTTGAAAACAGCTGACTTTGATTTTGTCCCTCAGGTAAGAATGACTTGGGCTAGGGTTGCCTTTACAACAGGTATGGACCCATTCTCTTTTCACCTACATCATATTCTTCTCTGAACAGGTATTTTTTTGAGTACTTATTACATACCAGGCATCATGCTGAGACTTAGATCAAACTCATTTTGAAATGTAGCATTAATGCCCTGGCCAGTTTGGCTCAGTGGATATAAGCGTCCTGCGTTCAATTCTGGTCATGGGCATACCTCATTTGCAGGCTCGATCCTCGGCTCTGATCAGGGTGCATGTGGGAGGCAACCAATTGATGTCTCTCTCACACATGGATGTTTATGTTTCTCCCCCTCCCTTCTACTCTCTCTATGAAATCAATGGAAAAATACCTTGGATGAGAATTAACAGTAAGAAATGTAGCATTATTGCGAATTAGGGTACTATAGTAAAAAATTAGAAATGTGAATGTAAGGTTGAGAAAAATCGTAACTTTTTTTTTTCATTCTTACATATTCTCACTGATACCTTATTCAGAGTCCAATTTTAAATTTCAATATTTATTTTGAAGATGATGTATGTCCATGTGATTACCGTGGCTGAAAAGAAATTTAAAAAGCAGACTTTGTGATAAGACGACAGGCAAATTTGGTACAAGTAAAATAAAATATTCAAATTTATTATATCTAAGAGGCATTATGGGCTAGAAATAGTCTCAAAAGATAAAAATAGTTTATTTATTGAACAAACATTTATGGAGCATGCTGGGTGCTTGGAATGTGATAGTAAGCAAACACAGAACAGTGAGTTCCTGCCCTCAGAACTTATACTTCAACAGTGTGATGTAAGATACAGTGGGTTATACTGGGAAGGGTTACGAAGGAAAAGTACTCTCAGATGGAATAAATGGGAGAACCTGTATGATAAGATCTGCAGAGGGAGCAGTCAGAGGAAGGCAAAAGGGCAGGTAAGACTTCACAACAGGATGTGCAAAAGGCCCTGGGGCTAGGGGCACCTGGTGTGTTACTGGAACCAACCTAGATCAGCCAACCGGTGGTCTGCGGACCACTGGTGGTCCGTGAGGTCCAAAAGGTTGGTGACCGCTGACCTAGATCACGAGTGTGAGAGGGGTGGAGGCAATGTGTCAGCAGGAAGCCAGGGAAAGGTTTTTAGTACAGAGGTTGGGAGTTATGGGAGGCATGATCCAATTTACTGAAGTAGAATCTGAGAAACATTTTGTTGGAGAGGAGAAGTAGGAGAAGTGAGATAATAAGAGGGAGGCAGTAAATACCCAGTTAGGCATGTACAGGTTTGAGCTGGTGAGGATCAAAGTGTGCAGACCAGAGAGACACGAGACCTTGTGCTAGAGATGTGTGGCTTTCACAGGCCTGTTCTCTAGTTCTCAGCCTGCTTGCAACTATGCCCAATTTCTGGCTTAGGAAATGGTAACTCTTAAGAAGTCAGAAGATACTGAAGCACAATTTGACCTTGGTCTGTTTTCTTGAACAGAGCACAAAGTTTGTTTTAAGTCCTGAAGTAGCTCAATCTCTTCCTTCATCTGCTGCCATTTTTCTTCAAATTGCTGAATGTTAGTCTCTAATGCTGTGCATGATAAGAAGAAATAAAATTATTTCAGGTTATTCAGTAGTTGTATAAAAAATGTATATCTAGCCTTTTTATTTGCAAGAGCATGGTACATGATGCTGTGCCCCAAGGGAAAAGATTCTAGCATCTTGAGAGGAGGAACTGGTTCTTTTAGGTCTTTGCTTCCTCTTCTAATTCAGGATAGAACTCTAGTATTTTATTGCACATAAAGCTGGTCAATAAATCTTTAAGGTTTTGTACAATTTATAGCAGAAAAAGGCCCTCTATGTATCTTTGAAAACTTGAAAGCAGCCACTGTATAACCTTCATGCTACACTATATTCATTTGTTGAGAGAGGGTGATTGGTGAGAGCATGTGGTTACAATATCAAGGATGAGGGCAAGTCTTTCATAAACATGCATCCAATTCTTAATGTTAAAAGCTTTTGATTTTATTTAGAAATAGAAAGGCTTTTTTTTAAAAATATATTTTATTGATATTTTACAATATCAATAAAGAGAGGAAGGGAGAGGGATAGAGAGCTAGAAATATTGATGAGAGAGAGACATCGATCAGCTGCCTCCTGCACACTTCCCACTGGGGATGTGCCCGCAACCAAGGTACATGCCCTTGACCGGAATCGAACCCGGGACCCTTCAGTCTGCATGCCGACGCTCTATCCACTGAGCCAACCCGGTTTCGGCAGAAAGGCTTTTTAATGTGGAAATTTAGCAAGATTACTCGGTGGCAATGTCATTTTTTTAAAAACCTCAAAACTGAAGAATATTAACACATACACAATCTTAGAACACCTATATACTTGTAGGTAACTTTCTGGAACATTAGAAAGGCTGAGTTAAGCCAAAGAGTCTTTATTAGTTGGGTGTCAAAAGTTAAAGCCTTTTGCCCTGGCCAGGTAGCAGCTCAGTTGGTTAGAGTGTTGTCCCAATGCACCAAGGGTGCGGGTTCGACCCCCCAGTCAGGGCACATACAAGAAGCAACCAATGAATGCATAAATAAGTGGAACAACAAGTTGATGTTTCTCTCTCTTTTACCCTTTCTCTCTCTCTCTCTTTCAAATCAATCAATTTTTTTTTAAAGTTAAGCCTTTTAAATTGTTTCTCATGAGATTCCAAATAGTGTCTCCTCCTATTGCCCCACCCCACAAATATTACATTGTAACCTATATACTCCCACTCACCCACACAAGTAGTGACCTGCATCATGTTCCAAAGATGTAACCTTTTGTACAAAAAAAATAAACACAATGAAAGTCCCCTACAAAATAAAGCTTTTTAGAAAAAGATTTAAAAGGCTGCTTAAAAAAAATACATATGGATATTCCCATTAGCAGTATACAGACATCCTCAAGAGACTGTTAAAAGGTATACTATTTTTGGTAGATTGTAAGAAATATTTTTTCTGCTGATTATAAATGTAATACAAAATTCAAATAGAAATATGTAACATGAAAACAAAAATGAGAAAAGCTTGTGTATATTGAGACAGGGATATGAACTACCTGGTAATGTTTTCTCTACAGGGAAAATCTATTGTCCTAATACCATTTGCTGGATAGACAAATACACACAACTTCAGAGAAGCCATTTGCAAAAACTCTGTGTGCCTCTGGCCCCCCTCCCAGCTGTGTGTGGCAGCCTTGGGGAGAAGTCAGATCAGACTCACAAGTAAGTGAAAATTTAGCCTTGTTTTGAAGGCATCTTAAACAATGGCAAAAGGACCTACTCAATAAATGGTTGATATTTTACAGAAAAGTTAAGTCTCTGCCCTCACAAGGTTTTTTTCTTTTTCAAAAATTTCTTAGCTATTCTTGCTCATTTTTTTTTCTCATAAGCTTTAGAGTTGATCTAAGTTGGCCATTGGATTTGCAGATTAATGTTGGGAAAATTAAAATATGTATACATCATACCAAGTGAGAGGGAGACAAATGGCAGATGGTTCATCTGTACCTGCTGATTCCTGAACACGGTGCCTAAATATTCTGCCATTTTGCAATCATTTTTTGTTGTTTCTACACAAAGTACTACTATATGTAGGTTAGAGACTGTGGAAAATACAAAGAAAAACACAAATCCAGCCACCTACAGATAAATACTGTTTCCATTTGGGTACAGTTTTTCTGTGTGCACGTGTGCCTGTGTATTTACATATTTTTTCTTGTGTGTGTGAGAGGTCATACTATTTTGTGGTGTTGCTTTTTCATTTAATAAAACTGTCTAATATGTAATACTTTCAACAATAAAGAATCATAAAAAATAAAACTGTGTCCATTGAAATTGATTTTTATCACCTGAATAGTATGACATTATTTCAGTATATGTGATAAATATTTGTAAACTTGGCTGCTTGATTCTAACTCATACCTTTTTGAAAATTTACAAATGCGTCTTCAAACAGTCTACAGTCAAAAAGTGAAGTCCCGATTTCTTCATAGTCTGGAGGGAGAAAAACATTTTGTTTTAATTTAAATATTTTATGTAGGCAGAAACACCTCACAAAACAACCCTCCAAAATGAGAAGTAAACCGCAGTTATCTACTGGGAACTTGTTAGAAATGCAAATTCTTGGCACCTCCACTGATCAGAACCACCAGGTGGGAGGCCCGCTACCTGAGCCTTAACAAGTCCTCCAGGTCAGCGGCCGCCAACCTTTTGGACCTCAGGAACCACCAGTGGTCCGCAGACCAGCGGTGGGCGACCGCTGCTCCAGGTGATTGATTCTGAGGGGCATGCTCAAGTGTGAGAAGTGCTTGGTCTAAACTAAAGAATAAACAAAAGAATGCAATGAATGAGCTTTAAGATACGTTTGCTCTTAATTTCATTTTTTGGTTTTGTCCTATAGAAAATAATCCCTTTCAGATAACCATTTATTTTATATTATTGCTTAAATATAGACTATCAAGCTTTTTCTTTTAAAATAGCTATATTTACACTGAGTGGCCAGATTATTATGATCTCTGAACGCATAATAATCTGGCCACTCAGTGTATAATAAAGGTTTTACGCTCATAGGAGAGATGATAAGAAGACTAAGTGGCTATATACCTGCACATATGAATGGAACTTAAGCTTTCCAAAGAGTTCCTAATGAAAAGTCACATTTAACTAAGTCAAACATCAGTCAGAACAGTAAAATTACTTCTATACTTTAAACTTGAACATACCAAAAAAGACACTTGGTTTACTAAGGAACAGAATTTGAGTCAAATCAAAACTAACATAATGCCATTCTCAGATCTTAGCAACAAGTGTGCTCATCTCGGGGGGTTGATGTGTGACTGAGTTTGGTTCTGAAGTGCCCATCTTTTGCTGGTCACTCTCAGCTATGCACCTTTGGAAAATACTTGAAAAACCTTCATGGCATCAGGATATTTTTTACAAAATTAATGAGTTTTTGAATTACCCACATCCTGTAGATTTGTAAAAGACAGGAGATCTGGAACAATGGATTTTATTAAAGAATGAGATAAAGAAGGAAAATAATATTTCAGATAGAAAATGTGTACAGGTTTTTTGTTTTGTTTTATTTTATTTTATATGTACGTCTGTGAGAAGTCTCTATATAGGACTTTTGCTATTTTAGTACCTGATTCTGAAATATTCTCATCCATGAGTCTTTCCTGAATCAAATGAAGTTTCTGTAATATTTCTTCAAATAAATCATTAAGAAGTCCTGCTTCCTTACATTTCTTGAGAAAAGCAACTTTCACAATTGCATCTAAGAATAAGAAAAACATTTTAGAAGGAAACAGTGTTAGGGAAACTGTTATAAATCACTTTATAGTCTTCCTAAGACCTTGCCTAGTGGTAGATGAGCATAATTAGTTAAGATAACACATATAGTAACCTTTAAGTTTTCTATTAATTGTAATTTCATCAAACCTCATTTTTTCTAGCTGAAACAATGAATGAAATGTTATGAAAATGTGAAAAACTGTTTAGAATAATTATATGCGACAAGACAATGTTCTAAAATTTAGTGTCAACTCTTTTGAGATGACAACCTCTGTTATTTTTCTGTCACAGCGACTGTTGTTATGGAACGTCTATCTGCTTAAGAACAAAAAGCTACCAGTACTGGCTCCGGGGGAGCGGGGAATCACAGTGTGAAGGGTGGCACATTACTGTATTCTAAGCTCACACTACCCTGCCTTCTCATCAAAGAGAATATCCTCTCAATACTTAAGAGTGATGGACTGTCCCAACCTAAGTTATTTTGATCTGCTGGGGTTATGATAAAAAGGATTGTTAAGACAAAATATTTTATTCTTATAAATTAGTTATTATAGGTCTAGAAAAAGTGGAATACCAACTTTGAAACACATGACTCATCTTTTTTTGTAAGTACTGTAGGTCATATTTGTTACAGAAAAAACTTAGAGCAAACCTGTGTGTCTGCTATCCTCTTCTTCCATTTGTTTTTCGGACCTGTTTACTGTTATTAGTTTAGGTACCTAGAAGGAGAGAAAAATCAAGATTACTTTATACTGATTTTACTGTTGGCACTGAATTGAAACAGAAATTTTAGGGGTAAAATAGGACAGGTTTAGGAAATTTTGGAAATTAAGGGGACCATGGAGGAAGCACAGAGCTGCAGAGCAGCAGAAGGTATATTTCCATAGACTAGGGAAGCTGAAAAGCTGCAACAGGTACATTTCCATAGAATGAGGGAGCTGGGAACAGCAAAAGGTCTATATTTACAAAATTAAGAGAAGGAAGCCCTTCATTCAGAAGGAGAAGAAGAAAGCCCAAAGGGAATGGGAAACAATAAGGAAGGAGAGGGGGAGAACTTCACATGTCCCAAAGGTTCAACCTTTGAGCCCAGGAGTTACTATAGTAACCAGTCTAAGGCAGTGGTCAGCAAACTCATTAGTCAACAGAGCCAAATATCAACAGTACAATGATTGAAATTTCTTTTGAGAGCCAAATTTTTTAAACTTCTTCTAATGCCACTTCTTCAAAATAGACTCGCCCAGGCCGTGGTATTTTGTGGAAGGGCCACACTCAAGGGGCCAAAGAGCCGCATGTGGCTCGCAAGCCACAGTTTGCCGACCATGGGTCTAAGGGAATAGTGACCAATCAGAGGGGATGTCAAGGCACCAGGATCTGCAGCCTTTATAAGGCACAGGGAAAAGGAACTCGGACCCTTTCCCCCTCCCTACGTGGGAGTCTGTACTTATTCTTCAATAAATCTCCACCTTTGCTATACCATCTTCCGTCCGATTCATTCTTCGACTCCAGCGGACAAAGAATCCGGGTTCCAGTCCAAAAATTTCGTTTCAGTGAGAAGGCTAACCCCTATTTTGTAAAACTATTGTTTGGAATTCACTGCTATTTTTTAGACAGCCTCTTATTCTAAAAAAATAACTGCTTTCCAGCCTGCTTTAGCCTGCGTGAATAATGAAGATAAACTTAGCTGTCTGACCTTGTAGGCTGGAGACTAGATATGCCCATACTCTCAATGCCATGCCAGGTGCATTTTTTAATTGGATAGAACTGTGTTGTTTTCAAGGCCAGCAGGGAGCTAACCACTAAGCGCACATGGGGCTGGCTCTTTAATAAAAAGGGAAGTTCTGCTTGTAGCCTTGCTTAGAATTTGAATTCATTTTCTCTAAGCCCACCGGTGAATAAAGTATGACTCCAAACTCTCTGAGCATTGCTTGATTTATTCCAGTTCTCTGTAACATCAGAATGTTGTATAAAATGAAACCAATCTTTTTTGTATAATTCAATGATATGCTTATGGTGAAAATCATGCCCCATATTCATCTGTTGATGTAAATATCAAATGTATTTTTGTTTTGTATGACAAAATATCAAGAGTTGTGACAAGTACCTCTTATATAAACAGGAGAAAGGTGAAGGTTGCTTATATGACCTGGTGCATAAAAAACTGTTTGAAATTCCCAAAACATTTTCATATGCTTTATACACAGCAGCAATCCAGAAAATTATAAGTTATAAATTAGGTCAAGTATGGAGCATGCAGCTGGGAAATACTTGGCTGGGTAAGGATGCTCGACCTTACCTCTAATCATTTTAAGATCATAAGCACTATATGGGTTCAGATTCTTCTTACTAATTTGGTACCAGGGGATGTGTTATAGGAGCTATGGGGCTGTCACATCCTGAATTATGTGCTTATACTCTACAATCTAACTTCTCTTTAATATTCATTTCATTAAAGGTTCTATCATTTCACCTGAAATCCAGAATGGTTAAAATGAGAACTTCGTAAGAAGAAACTTAAAGCTATAATAAAATTAAGTCAAAGTACCTGTACAAAAATGCTTGTTGAGTGATCTTTCTTTTTTCTTTTTCTTTGTACTCCTGAAAAATCAGCTGAAAATATAAATCATGTAGAAATCAGAATCCACAAAAGAAAAGACTGATGCTTGATTACATAAAATGTCAAACTCTTACTTGCCAAAAGTGATTACAAAGTCAAAAGATATGGCAAACTTAGACTAAACGTTTGCAACACCTATGATAAAAGGCCAATTTAAAAAATATAAAAAGATCTCCTAAATTAATACAAAAAAAACAAACACTGGTGTAGATAAATGGGCAAATTGGGAGCCCTCTGGGGGGAGAGTGCATTGAATAGGAAAACAGACTGGGTGACAGGTAAATATAATTGATCAAAATATAGGGGAATACATTCAATTTCACTCAAAGATGTAAAGCAAACAGATTGACAAAGATGACGGTGCTCAGTAGCTAATGTTTGCAAGGATTTGAGTAATTATGTACTGCTGGTGCAGCCTCTTGGGAAGATAATTAGCCAATAGTTACAGTTTCATTTTTTATACTCTTTGATCCAGCAATCTACTTGAAGTTTTCCTAATAGTATAGTACATAAAGGCACAAAGTTGAATGGAGAAAAATGCTAACTACAGTATTAAATGTGGTAGAATAACTAGAAGTAACCTAAATGCCCATCATACAGAGACTAGTTCAATTGTGGTTCAGTTATGTGACTAAATAATATACACAATGGAACATTATGCAGCCTTTTAAAGGTCAAGCAGATCCACTAGTGCTGAAATGGAAGGATCTCTAAGATATTAAGTGAAAAAGCAAAGTACAGTAGTAGGTAAGTTTGTATACACAGACAATTTTGGGGAGAATTTTAAAAAAAAAAATCTTCTGGGAAGAGGATTCACTACCAGTGTTATAATCTGCTTTTTAAAACTAACACATTATTGTTATCTTTCCTGAATAAACAGTAATTGACAACAGGGTTTTTCATAGTATTTCTTAGTCAGTTAAAAGAGTAATGTTTTCAACAACAACAACAAAAAATCAAAGAATATTGTATTGAAATGGCATTTAGTTCTGAACAGCTTATTTTATGCATACCCAGTTATTCCTAGGAAGTGAACTTTATGTCCCTAGTCCACCCTCATTAGGACCTAAACTGTGGCCAATGCTTACTACATATGAGGCGTACCAAATTCCTATTAGCAACATATTTTAAAATAATGTAAATTTAGGATTTCTTATTCTTTTTCCCCAACACATCAACCCATTATTTTTAAAAAAGGTACCAAAACAGTAATTTTTTAGGGATGAAAAAGACAGGTTTTAGGAAATTAAGGGGACCATGGAGGAAGCACAGGGCTGCAGAGCAGCAGAAGGTATATTTCTATAGAATAGGGAAGCTGAAAAGCTGCAACAGGTACATTTCCATAGAATGAGGGAGCTGGGAACAGCAGAAGGTCTATATTTACAAAGTAAAGGTCAGGAAGCTCCTCATCCAGAAGTAGAAGAAAGCCCAAAGGGAATAGGGAAACAATAAGGAAGTGGGGGGAGGGGGAGGAGAGAGAATCTCACCTGTCCCATGTGAGGTTTGACCTTTGAGCCCAGGAATTACTATAGTAACCAGTCTAAGGGAATAATGACCAATCAGAGGGGATATCAAGGCACAAGGATCTGTAGCCTTTATAAGCCACAGGGAAAAGGAACTCAGTGGGACCCTTTCCCCCTCCCCACGTGGGAGTCTGTACTTGTTTTTTAATAAATTTCCACCTTTGCTATACCACCTTTTGTCCTGGATTCATTCTTCAACTCCAGCGGACAAAGAAATCCAGGACATCCTGCCCAGGGGAACACTGCGTGTTCCAGTCCAACAATTCTGCTTCAGTTATGACTCAAAAATGACGGCAACAATATTGTTTGGATAAAATGAAGTTGGCATGACACAGAATTGAGCTTTTTCCCAATAGGTCCTGACTCCAGTCCACAAGGAGCATTCCAGATTTAGTGCTAGATAGACACTGCTTTTGCCAGCAGTACATGGAAACCATTCGTGAATGAATGTCCATCTCATACTCCCATTCAGCCAGGGTCCAATTTTAGAACTTAACTGCTAACCATTAATTAGAACTGAAATGCTAACCATGCATTCTTAGGACAATTTCATTTAGGGGCCATGCAGCACTTTATCAATTTTATCTACTAAAAATTCTGATATTCGCCCTAACCGGTTTGGCTCAGTGGATAGAGCGTCGGCCTGCGGACTGAAGGGTCCCAGGTTCGATTCCGGTCAAGGGCATGTACCTTGTTGCGGGCACATCCCCAGTGGGAGGTGTGCAGGAGGCAGCTCATCGATGTTTCTCTTTCATCGATTTTCTAACTCTCTATCCCTCTCCCTTCCTCTCTGTAAAGATCAATAAAATATATTTTAAAAAAAATTCTGATAATCTTTTGGGAGAGAAGCAGTCACAAAAAGGCAGAGCTTTTTACCTTGTGAAATAGTCTTCTGATTGCAGTGAGGATGGAAGACACGAGACAAAGGCTTTACAGAGAGTAGGCCTAGTTCACAAAGAAAAGTTAGTACATTATATTACACACTGTACAAAGAAAATAACATTATGTAAATTTTTTAATTCAGAAATTTTTATTCTAATTCAGTGAGGCTAGTAAATCAGGTTATTTCATGTCTTAACCTAAATGATCACTTTTCTTTAAACCTACAATACTAAATTTTAGAGACTTACCAGATTCAGTTTCTCTTGATGGATCATGTTCTTGGCAAAACACTCTGAAAATATGCAATTTCAAAGAATTGTTAAATATTTTTACTTATACTTTTAAAATATTATGCCTATTTTCTTGTGATTTAAAAAGGAATTAAACTATCTTTATGATGGTATTGCCCTAAATATTTGTTAACGAAAAATGTTTGAGTCTTCGGGTCAAGATGGCAGTATAGGTAAATGCTATGCTGGCCTCCTCCCATGGCCACATCAAATTTACAACTAACTTATAGAACAACCACTCCTGAGAATCACCTGAAAGTCTTAGCTGAACAAAACTCCTATAACTAAGGATATAAAGAAAAAGCCATGTCAAGACTGGTAGTAGAGGCAGAGATGTGTGTGGCTATTAAGAACTGGGAGGGATATCTTGGCTGTGGAGGCCCCCACTGAGGAGTGAGGGGCCTTAGCCCCACCCCAGACTCCCCAGCCCAGAACACCAGTGCCACAAAGTCTGGCTGTGAAATCAGCAGGGACCCAGTCTGGATGTGGTGGAGGGCTGTTGTAAGACCCAGACAACCTCTTAAAAGACCTGAGTACAGACTCACCAACACTCACCCTAAGTTCCAGATAAGGGAAAGAAGCTTAAAAAGTGCCAGGGACATATGTGGAGGAACTAGTCTGGCTTCAAGCAAGACCTGGAGGGGTAGCTCTCTCAGGACAAAAGTGCCATCAGGCACCATTGTTCTGTTATTGACTCCTCCCCACGTACAACCTGCAGGCTCTGGTGGACACAAAATCTGAGTCAACCTGGCTAACAGAGTCCACCTTGGCCTGGTGATTCTCCGAGACCCCGCCCCACCCAATTCCCACACCACCCAAACACCTTTCAGAGGCTAATCCACACAAGCTCTGTGGAATTTCCTAAAATTTCTAAAAGATCCACAAACCCCAAATGAATACTGGCTGGCCTCAGCTTTCCTTGTACCTCTTGCTAACAGTTCCAAGCCTGGAGCTAGTAGAAGCCAGCCTCATTTCACAGCATAACCACTACCCAGCACAGGCAGCTACCAAACACAGATCAGTTTGCAGCTCCTATCTGGTAGCCTCAGGCCAAACAGCAGCTGACCTTGGCTTGCACAGGAGCCCCTCCTAAGAGGCCCTGGAACCAACACACTTGGGGGCTGACTTCAGACCATACCAGAACACCCCCAATTAGTGCCACAAATGACACACCCAAATAGTGGTCTCAGCAGGCACCAGCGCCCTGCTAAAGCAAATCCCCCTTTGTGGGGTCAGCCCCTGCACAACAGCTTGGCTGTAGTCACAGCCAGTCCTCACAATTTGAGCCTGAGGATCAATCCTACCCACAGATGTGCCAACAGCAATCAAGGTTCAACTCAATGGAAGGGCACAATACAACCCACACAAGGGACACCACTGGAACACCCAGTTCAAGTGAACAGGGACACTGGCTCCACAGGACACCTACATAAGGCCACTCTGCCCAGACTGGGAGATACAGCAGTTCTACCGAATACACAGAAACAAACACAGGGAGACAGCCAAAATGAGAAGACAAAGAAACATGTCTCAAATGAAAGAACAGAACAAAATTCCAGAAAAAGAAACAAAATGGAGGCAAGCAATCTACCAGATGCAGAGTTCAAAATAATGGTTATAAGGATGCTAAATGAACTTAGGGGAAGAGTAGATGGTATCAGTGAGATGTTCAACAAAGAGATAGGAAGCTTAAAAAAAAAAAGGAGGTAGAAAAAATAAAGAACCAGTCAGACATGAAGAATCAAGAACTGAATGAAGACTACATTAGATGAAATCAGCAGATTAGATGAAGTAGAGGATTAAATCAGTGATATGGAAGACAAGGTAGCAGAACAGCAAAAAGAAAAAATAATTAAAAAAAAATGAAAATAGTTTAAGAGACTTCCGGGACAACATAAAATGTAATGACATTCACATCACAGCAGTACCAGAAAGAGAAGTGAGAGAATAATGGATTGAGAACTTATTTGAAGAAATAATAACTGAAAACTTCTCTAACCTGGCAAAGAAAATAGACATCCAAGTCTAGAAAGTGCAGAGTCCCAAAAAAGGTGAACCCAAAGAGGCCCACACCAAGATGCATAATTAAAATGCCAAAGGTTAAAAGGGGACATCTATAATACTTTCAATAATAAAGATAAATAAAATAAAACTAGAGGCCCGATGCATGAAATTTGTGCATGGGTAGGGTCCCTAGGCCTGGCCAGCGATCAGGGCTGATCTGGGCCTTCTGGCTGCTGCCCAGGGCCTTCCTTCGTTCCAAGCTGCTCCCTGGTGGTCAGCACATGTCATAACCAGCAGTCGAACTCCCAGTCGGCTGAACTCCTAAGGGGACAATTTGCATATTAGCCTTTTATTATATAGGATGCCAAAGGTTAAAGACAGAGATAATCTTAAAAGCAGCAAAAGAAAACTGTTAGCTGATTTCTCAACAGAAACTTTGCAGGCCTGAAGGGTTAGCATAAAATATTCAAAGTGATAAAAAGCAAGGACCTACAACCAAGATTACTCCACTCAGAAAGGATATCATTTAGAATCTTAGGAGTGATAAAGAGCTTCCCAGCCAAGAAAAAGCTAAACGAGTTCATCACCACCAAACCAGTATTACAAGAAAGATTAAAAAGAGAAAGAAAGAATTGGAGGAGGAAAAGAAGAAGCAAAAAATATGAGTAAGAAAATATTGCAAAGAAAAATTATTACTGATAACGGTAAATAATAAAAGCACTGGATCAATCAACTATAAAGCTAATACAAAGTTTAAAAGGCAAAAGTAATTACAACAGTAAATCAAGGGATATACACACACACACAAGAAGTGAAAAAAATGACAAAAAAATAAATGTGGAGGTGGAGAGTAAAACTGGTTGTGATTTTAGAATGTGTTCAAATTTAAGCAGCAACCAACCTAAGACAAACTGCTGTAAACATAGCTTGAAATACATGATGCACATGGTAATCACAAACCAAAAGCCTACAAAAGATATACAAGAAATAAAGAGAAAGGAATCAAACACAACACTACAGAAAGTCATCAACATACAAGAGGGTAAGAGAATAAGAAAGGAACAGAGAAGAATTACAAAACCAATCAGAAAACAATAATAAAATGGCAATACCTATATGCCTTGAAATAATTACTTTAAATATAAACAGATTAAATACTCCATCAAAATATAATGGATAGTTTCCTCAAAAATTTTAACATGGAACTCCCATTTGACACAGTGGTTCCACTTCTAGGAATATATCCTAAGAAACCAAAAGCAATCAGAAAGAATGTATGCATTGCTATGTTCATAGCAGTGCAATTCACAATAGCTAAGATCTGGAAACAGCTCAAGTGCCTGTTTCATCAGTAGATGAGTGGATAAAAAAGAGTTGTGGTACATTTACACCATGGAATACTATGCAGCAGTAAAAACAGAAGGATATCTTACCCTTTGAGTCAGCATGGAGGGATCTGGAGAGTATTATGCTAAGTGAAATAAGCCAATCAAGAGAAAGACAAGTATCACATGGTCTCACTCATATGTTGAATCTAATGAACAAAATAAACTGATGAACAAAATAGATCCAGAGACAGAAACATGGAACAGACTGTCCAATCTCAGAGGAAAATAGGGGTGAAGGTGTGGTGGGAAGAGATTAACCAAAGAACTTATATGCATATATGCATAACCCATGGACATTTACAATAGTGTGGTGAAGGCCTGGGGCAGGGGGCGGATGTGTGCTAGAAGGGGTCAATGGGGGGGAAATGGGGACATCTATACTTTCAACAATAAAGATCAATTAAAAAAAGGCAATGGATAAAGAAGTTTGTGGTACATACATAATGAAATATTACTCAGCCATAAAAATAATGAAATCTTACCATTTGCAACAACATGGATGGACCCAGAGGGTATTATGCTAAGTGAAATAAGTCAGACAGAGAAAGACAAATATAGATTTCACTTATATGTGGACTCTAAAGAACAAAATAAATGAACAAACAAAACAGAAAAGACTCATAGATACAGAGAACAAATTGATGGTTGCCAGATGAGAGTGGAGTTGGGGGCTAGAGAAAAAGGTGAAGTGATTAAGAAGTAGAAAATAGTAGGTACAAAGCAGTCACAGGGACATAAGGTACAGCATCAGGAAATAGTCAATAATATTGTAATAATTATAAGGGTGCCAGATGGGTGAAAAACTTATTGAAGGAATCACTTGGTAAATTATATAAATGTCTAATCACTATGCTGTATACCTGAAACTAATATATTGAACATCAACTATAATTGAAAAAATTTACAGTTAAGCCAAAAAAAAATTCTGTTCAAACTTGTGTAAGTTACTGACCACATCAAGCACAGATGGAGCCTCTGCCAGATGTTCTCCATGCTTTTGGGCCTAGGAAAGGTCAGTACGCTCACTGAAGGGTTTAGCGCTGACCAGATATTCTTAACAATACTAGTTTATATATAGTAATCAGTAGGTTTTTACTGAATAAAGTCACCTAAGGACCCAACATCTAAGATGCACAAAATTTTATCTGACTATACAAAGTTCTGATTTTCAACAATAAATAGCACAAAACTGCATGTATTAATTTGGGAAGCACAGTTTTCAAACTCTACAGGCATCTCCCCTAAATTTTAGGTTTGAACTGCATGAATCTAGAATTGATCAATGCCCTAGAAGTAGCAAAGCTATGAAGAAGAAATGATGAATTTTAAGGATCTGCTTAAGCCGCATTTTCTTTCCATCCTTTCTTCCTCTTCATCCTCTACCTACATCTCCTTCCTTCCCTTATGGTGCTGACCCCTAAGATGCAGGGTCCCCTCGCCTATGGGAATGAATGAATTCTTCCTGTCTCACACCAGTTCCCCCCTCCTCCATTTAGTTTTCCCAGCCACCCCACCTCTTCTCCCAATCAAAATTAATCTCCTCACCATTTGGATTCTGGTATCTCTGAGCACTTTCATTTGCCAGGTACTTAAAATTTTTTAATATGAAAATTTTCAAACATATATAAATGTGGAGGAGATATGATGAACCCTCACGCCCCCAACCATCGTTCAGTTTCACTCAACATCATTAATCATCAGGGAAATGCAAATCAAAATCACAATAAGATATCACCTCACACCTGTTAGGATGGCTATTATCAAAAAGACTAGAAATAAGAAGTGTTGGTCAGGATGTGGAGAAACCTTGTGCACTACTGGTGGAAATGTAAATTGATGCAGCCATTACGGAAGACAGCATGGAAATTACTCAAAAAATTAAAAATAGAACTACCATACAATCCATTTCTGGGTATTTATCTGAAGAAAACAAAAACACTAATTTGCAAAACTATATGCACCCCTATGTTCATTACAGCTTTATTTACAACTAGAGGCCTGGTGCATGAAATTCATGCACGGGGAGGGGGGAAGGGGGTATGTCCCTCAGCCCAGCCTGCACCCTCTCCAATCTGGGACCCCTCAAGGGATGTCCATTGATGGGCAAACATCACTCTCACAATCCAGGACTGCTGGCTCCCAACTGCTTGTTCGCCTGCCTGCCTGATTGCCCCTAACCACTCCCCTGCCAGCCTGATCGACACCTAACCGCTCCCCTGCTGGCCCGATTGCCCCTAACTGCCCTCCCCTGCCGGTCTGGTCGCCCCTAACTATCCTCCCCCTGCTGGCCCGGTCACCCCCAACTGTCCTCCCCTACAGGCCGGGTTGCCCCTAACTGCCCTCCCCTGCTGGCCTGGTTGCCCCCAACTGCCCTCCCCTGCAGGCCTGGTTGCCCCTAACTGCTCTCCCCTGCTGGCCTGGTCACCCCTAACTGCCCTCCCCTACAGGCCTGGGTCCCCCCCAACTGCTTTCCCCTGCCAGCCTGGTTACCCCTAACTGCCCTCCCCTGCCAGCCTAGTTGCCCCTAAGTATCCTCCCCTGCAAGCCTGGTCGCCCCCAACTGCCCTCCCCCTTCAGGCCTGGTCGCCCCCAAATGCCCTCTCCTGCTGGCCTGATCGTCCCCTACTGCCCTCCCTTGCAGGCCTGGTCCCTCCCAACTGCCTCCCCTACTGGTCTGATCGCCCACAAGTGCCCTCCCCTACCAGCCATCTTGTGTCCACATGGGGGCAGCCAAATTTGACCACATGGGGGCTGCCATCTTGTGTGTTGGAGTGCTGGTCAATTTGCATATTACCTCTTTATTATATAGGATAGCCAAGATATGAAAACAACCTAATAGCCTGAATCAATTTTGTTAACAGTTGACTTACTGTTTTGTTTTTAGTAAACTGTATAATTATTTAACTGAACTGAAACTTTTCATCAAAAAGAAGCTCAAGTTTCTCCCTGGATAAAACAAATATAACTCTATTGAACTTGAACTATGCCTTATTGGGCCCTGGCCAGTGTGGCTCAGTTGATTGGAGCATTGTCTCATAAACCAAAAGGTCATGGGTTCGATTCCCAATTAGGGCACATACCTGGGTTTCGGATTTGGTCCCAGGTTGGGACATGTACGAAAGGCAGCCAATCGACGTTTCTCTCTCACGTTTATATTTTGTGCGCTTGCTCTCTCTCTCTTTCTCTCTCTCTCTCTCTCTTTTTCCTTTCTCTCTAAAACTGATGAGCATGTCCATTGGTGAGGATTAAGAAAAAAAAGAAATATGCCTTATTGGGTTAAAATTAACATTTAAAGAATTATTGACAACATAAAGCAAGATTTGAAAGTCAAAAGCAATACAAACAAGGTAAGTTTCTTCAGGAACTGAAAGATTGATTACTGTATTTGCTGCATAGTTTATCACTTTTAGAAGTTATTTATAGGTATGGTAGTGGTGATCATGGTGGGAAAAGGTATTTATTGAGCAGACAAGATGGATAAACAATAGACCTGTGGCTAACAAGTAAGGCTCCTTTCCTGTTTATAGGAAAAAGCAAATGTGGACTGGTTCCTAGTCTCACGGCTACCCATTATGTAGATCACTAGGTTACTCATGCCACTGTGACAACCAGTGCTTTCCACCAGAGAAGAAGGGAAGTAGGAAGATTACAACCAAAACCAAACCAACCCTACTTATTTCCTTCTCATGATATATGGAGAAGGGGTTATGAAGTCGGACTCCCAACCAGGGACCCCAAACTAAGTTCTTACTTAGAAATAATTAGCAGAAAATTAGTTTTAAAAATCTCTTTGTGCCCTAGCCAGTGTGGCTCAGTTGGTTCGAGTGTTGTCCTGTACACTGAAAGGTTGAAGGTTCGATTCCCCAATCAGGACACATACCTAGATTGCGGGTTCGATCCCCAGTTTCTCACATCAATGTTTCTTTCTCTCTCTCTCTCCCTGCCTCTCCCCACTCTCTCTAAAAAAAATCAATAAACATCTCCTCGGGTGAGAATTAAAAATATATGTATTTCTGCCTTAATCTTAAACCATTCCTTATTTCATTCCAGTCCCCCAAATGTGGCTCTAAAACTGTTTTATTACATACTTATAAATTCCTCCAGATCCAGTGTGTAGAACTGCATTGTCATTCTTGGCACAGAAAAAGTGGTAATTCTTGGAACAGGATTTTTTATCACATCCCACGGTGGCTCCTTTTTCATCACAAAATGTGCATTTCTACAGAAGAATAGATATTACTGAGTAAGCACCTGTTTTCATAATCTTTCTTAAAATTTAAAATTAAACATGCTATTAAATATTATTTTTAAGTCAGCAACCCTAATGTCTTGGGAACAATATTACTTACATTGGCTGGTTAGCTAACTAGAACACTTGGCACAGACTGTTTTGTAATGATTAAAAGCAGAAAACCACTCTGGCTGGTTCGGCTCAGTGGATAGAACACTGGCCTGCAGACTGAAGGTCCCGGGTTCGATTCCAGTCAAGGGCACCTGGCTGGGTTGCAGGCTCGATCCCCCGAGGGGGGCGTGCAGGAGGCAGCTGATCAATGATGATCTCCCATCATGGATGTTTCTATCTCTCTCTCCCTCTCCCTTCCTCTCTGAAATCGATAAAAAAAAAAAAAAAAAAAAATATATATATATATATATATATAAATATATATATATAAAAGCAGAAAACCTTTTTTGTTTCAAAAAACTAATCTCAAAAATCAGGGTTGGCAAAGTTGTCCAGCTCTAAGCACTGGGTCCTTTTACAGACACTGAGTCTGTGGCTGGAGCAGCTAGCTCCTGGTTGTGCCACTAAGAGCTGTGTGGTATCCAGCCAGTCACTTCCTCTCTCTTAGACCCAGATTTCTCCCTGTATAACAAGGCCTGTTTTACAGATTGTGTGATAAGTAAAGGTCTCTAAGGAGGTGATATATAAGCTTAGATGTGAATAATAAGAGCTCCTAGCATGAACAACAACAACTCAGCCAGGGGGAAGGACATTCTAAGCAGAAGGCCTTATGTTCTGGCAGTAAGAATGCGTTTCCCCATTGGCAAGCTTTCTGGAAGAATGGGGCAGATCTGCGGGGGGGTGGGAGGACGGGAGGGGCGCTGGTGTTGTTGGAGCTGAGAGGAGGGTAAGAAAGAGTCTGGGGTCAGACCCAGTGTAGTAGGGGCTGTGTCATGTAGGGCTTATAAGCCAGAGGAAAGAGTTGGGGTTTTATCCTCATGCAAGGGGGGCATAAACTGAGCAATAGTTTTAAGGCACTATGCTGGCTGCTGTGTGGAGAATGGGCTGGGGTAAGGATGGGCAGGAGGGAAAGCAAGACAGATATCAGTAGTGGTCAGCAACCATCCAAAAGAGGCAGACCAGCGACTTCACTACAGTGGATCAGTGACACAGAGAGAGAAGTGGAGGACACAGGTCTGTAGGGTGGTACTAATGGCTTGATGCCCGGGGGAGGAGGGGAGAGAGGGAGAGGGAGGGAGAGGGAGAGGGAGAGGGAGAGGGAGAGGGAGAGGGAGAGGGAGAGGGAGAGGGAGAGGGAGAGGGAGAGGGAGAGGGAGAGGGGAGAGGGGGAGAGGGGAGAGGGGAGAGGGGAGAGGGAGAGAGAGAGAGAGAGAGAGAGAGAGAGAGAGAGAGAGAGAGAGAGAGAGACACAGGTGTGGTGAACGTCTGGCCCCAGGGCCCTATAAGGCCCATGAAATCATTTGGTCTGGCCTTGTCAAGGCAATGTTTGACCAAATATAGCAGCTAATTTTTAAGTTGATAACTTTGTATAGTCCACAAATGATGTTATAAATATCCAAATGGCCCTTGGCAGAAAAAAGGTTCCCCACCCCTGGTGTAGAGGATGGATTTTTGGCCAGTTTAACATGAGATGCTGTTAGATATCCATGCAGATACGTCAGGCTGGTTGTCAGGGTTGGAGATACAGAGTCACTGGCATAAGTTTGGTATTAAAGCCATGAGAACTGCATGAGGTCCTGTAGGAAGGCTGTTCCTACATGACTGAGGAAGGAGCCCAGGGTGGAGCACTGGGCACTCCAAACTTTAACTTTAAGGGTTGAGCAGGGGAGGAAAAGAGCCCCAGGCGCCCGGGATGCAGCAGCCAGCTTAAAGGTAAGAGCTACACTAGCAGAGTGTACCCAGGAGGTCAAAAGAATAAAGTGCTTCAAGATGCAGGGTACAGACAGCTGCGTGATGAATACTGCCGAAGGGTCAACTGAGGACAGAGAAGGAACAGTTATTGACAAGTGTTTTGTGTAAAAGGGAGGGTTTGTTTTTTAAGATGACGTGATCAGTTGCTCATGTTCACATGCTGAAGGGAATAATCTAATCGAAAGGGGATATGATGCAAAGAGGGTAGAGGTAAATGCAAGGGTCCTTAAGAAGGGAAGGGGACTGGTTCCAAAGTCTAAGGACGGTTAGCTTTGACAGGAGGGAGGTCCAGGTGGGACGGAGGTGGGTGGGTGGTGGTTTGGACAGTAGGAGTTCCATCCAGTGGCTGCCATTTTCTCAGTAAAAGTCAGGCAAGGAAATGTACAGCACCAAGAATTAAGCCTAATGTACACTATGCACTTTGGGTGTTTATAATCTGTCAATGTAGGTTCATTACTTTGTAAGCAATGTACTTTCTGGTGGGGGGTGTTGATGGTGGGGAAAGGCTGTGCATGTGTTGGTGGCGGGAGTTATATAAGAAATCCCTGTACCTTCCCCTCAAATTTTCTGTGACCCTAGAATTGCTCTAAAAAATAGTCTATTTAAAAAGTCATTAACTTGGGGATAGGACGATGAGGTGGGGAGAGGTTTTAAAGAGAGAATGAGGGGATATGAAACAGTAAATGTGGTGGGTGGAAAAACCCTTTGAGGTCTGTGACTATTACTCTAAGATCAGTCAACACATTTGTGGGGTTTTCTCCAGTTGCTCCCAACTGCTCAAGTGTGGGTGCTACTCAGCATATGCAGACAACAGACAGATGCAATTTCCCCAGGGTTGGGGCTTTGCTAGGAGAGTAAGGAAGTGGGCGGTGGGGAGAGGGAGTCCAGGGTGTTCGGAAGAGAGTGACTGCAATGATGGACCATGGCTATGAGGTGGGGCCACTGATTGTGAAGGGGTCACTGAAAAACTGCCAGAGCTGGGTGAGCCTAGCGGATGGGACATGTCTAAAGAAAGATCATCTTCAATGTCTCCAGTGATCAGGGAAATGCAAGATAAAACTTTCTTTCAGACTGGCAGAAATTAGTAAATTTGGATATTCATTTTTGTCAAGGGCTGGGAGCAGTGCTCTCTCATCCCCAATGTACAGAAGTATAAAGTGATACAACCCTTTTGGGAGACAGTGTGTCAGCAGGTTTCAAAAATTTTAAAGAGAATTCTCTTTGACACTCAGCCACGCCACTTCTAGGAATATGCTCTACAGCAACCCTCAAACAAATACACAAGGATATATTTACAAAGATGCTTACTGCAGCTTTAGTTGTTATAGTGAGAAACCGGAATCAACTCATTACCTAACAACAACAGAATGGTTTCGTTCATTCTGGGACATCCTAAGGAATTCTATGAAGTCAATGCAGAGAATGGAGTCATATGCTTACAGTTTATAATCATGCCATGTCATTCTTGCCTTCCACATTCTGCACATCCTGTTCGCTCTCTCTGAATTCTCCCTTCCTCATCTTCATTTTCACCTACGAGGATTCCTGAGCTCCAATTGCTGTGAGGTGCCTGCTTGCTAAGTGCCTTGAGCTGACCCTCAAAGCACACCAGGCTGTGCGGAAACTGTCCATGTATGTGCTGACACCTTGCAAGGGCTAAATCAATGTTTCTCAGACTCAGTAACCCTATCACGGTGGTGGCAAGGGCTTTAGGCACTTATACTTGCTGTACTGCTTGCTTGTTAAGCTGTGAAGGGCCTTTCATAAGGAAGTCTAAAGTAATGGACCCAGGGGGAACTGACTGCAGCTCCAAGGGTGAACCCTGACTAGTTACAGTCACCTCTAGCAACTGGTGCAGGAAGAGGGGTGCGGCCCAATTAAACACTCTGAAGGGCTCTTATTCCATGCTTGGGGATGAACTTTCTCTTTCCCTAGACAGAAAGAAGAAAGCCTGATGCTTCAGTTGCTGCCTGCAGCCACCCTATGACCACAAGGGAACCAGCTGATTTTGTGGATAGGAGAGCAGAGAGGATGATGGGCCCTTGATGACATCATCGAGCTATTGAAATAACCAACCTTGGAAGCCAATTTCTCCTCTGGCTAAGTGAGAAAATAAGCATCCTTTTTGTTAAAGCCATTTTGCGTTGGCATTCCTCCTACTTACAGCCAAAAGCATTCTAAGGCATATATACTTTGCTGATGAAGCATTGTATAGTTTATTTTAAAATATTAAATGTTCAATCTGAGTTTCCAATACAGGTCCCATTTCCTTCAGCTCTCCAAGATGCATCTCTATCCTTGGTTTATTAATCAAATAGACTTTCTTTTGAAGGCATCCCCCAAGGGTCTATTCATCTTGTAAGTAATAATATAATTTATACTTACCAACCTCCTTCCTCTGAAGATTTCTTTCTTTACTGCTTCCACATCAAAACTTCTATAACCAGGTTTTGGATCATCCTCCTCACATTCCACAAGTGCTGAAGAATACAGCTGCAGATTGGGAAAAGAAAACCCCCGAGTATGCACAGAGTAATGGTGAAAGCTACAAGTCAGAAAATGGCACCAAAAAGTAATCACCAGGAGTGGAAGATGACAGAACAGTGATAACATTTTGGGGGGGTGTGAGCAGATCACAAGCCACCCTGCTTTTCTTAGAAGTGGTCCCAATCCCCAGGCGTGTTTTCTATTCCATAACCCTGACCCCCAATGGCTAACTGAACCTGGTTGGGGCTCTCACCCCATGCTGGGCCAATCAGACTTTCCAACCTAGGGAAGTAGAATAGGCTCTGAGCCACATGCTCAGAGCAAGCCAGCCTGTAAGAAGAAAAACAAAACAAAAACGAGGGCTAGAGAGGACATCCTGGGCTCCAGATGGCGTTCCAGTGCCTGTTTCTTAGACCGGCCTGCATGTCTGCCTTCAGGAGCCATGAAATGCCCCAGCAACCTTATCACAAAGCCCCTTTTATTTCTTTGTGTTACTTGAAACCAAAAGAATTCAACTACCTCCGAATTAAAGATCAACATAACACATATATTCAAATAACAAAGGGTACGAAAAACAAAAATTTGTGATACTGGATATAAGCAAAGATTTTTTAGAAAGAGCAGAAACTATTTAGAAACTATATAGAATAAGTTAATAAGTTGGACTTTCTCAAAACTAAAACTTTTTGCTCATTGAAAGAATTGATACAAAAAACAAAAAGGCAAATCAGAGACTGGGAGAAAATATTCATAATACGGCCCTGGCAGTTGTGGTTTAGTTGGTTGGTTATCATACTGTGTATCAAAAGGTTGCCAGTTTGATTCCAGGTCAGGGCACATGTCTGGGTTGCAGCTCGATCCTCAGCAGGAGGCGTGTAGGAGGCAGCCGATTGATGTTCTGCTCTCACATAGATGTTTTTCTCTCTCTCCCTCTCCCTTCCTCTCTCTCTAAAAAAAACAACAAAAAAAATCAATAAAAATATTTTTAAAAATATTCATAGTATGTATATCTGAAAAGTGTATCAGGAATATAGGAAAAACTCTTATAACTCATCAAAGAGAAAATAATAAAATATAATATATAATAAAAGCCTAATATGCTAAGTGTTTGACCATTCGTTCGACTGACCAGTCACTATGATGCACACTGACCACCAGGAGGCAGACGCTCCAAACAGTAGGTTAGCTTGCTGCTGGGGTCCGGCCAATTGTGACTGGGTGAGATGGGCCAGACACGCCCTGGAGCCCTCCCGCAGTCCCTCCCTGGCCCCGACTGGGACTGGGCAAGATGGGCCAGACATGCCTTGGAACCCTCCGGCAGTCCCTTCCTGGCCCCGCTTGTGCATCAGTGGGGTCCCTCAGCCTGGCCTACGCCCTCTCGCAATCTGGGACCCCTCAGGGGATGTCAGAGAGCCAGTTTCAGCCCGATCCCCACAGGTCAGGCCGAGGGACCCCACCCCCACTGGTACATGAATCCATGCACTGGGCCTCTAGTAATAAGATAATTCAATTAAAAATGGGCAAACATTTAAACAGACATTTCACAGAGTTACGAATGTTGAAGAAGCACATGAACAGAATCTCAATATCTTTAAACTTTAGGTAAATTAAAACCATACTAAGATACCAATATACACTCACTAGACTAGCAAAAATGAAAAAGACTGAAAATACCAAATGTCGAGGGTGTGGATCAAATACAACTTACACATTGTTAGTAGTGTAAAACGATGCAATTACTTTTAAAGTTAAACATACACTTAATTTATGACCCAGCATTCCTCTTTCAGGTATTCACCCAAGAGAAATAAAAGCTTATGCTCACACATAAAGACTCATATTCACAGCAGATTTATCTTAATATCCCCAAACTGGAAATGACACATATTTTATCAATAGGTGAATGGATAAAGAAATTGTAATATATCCATACAATGGAATACTATGCACAAGTTGAAAGGAAAAAAAATAGATACATTCAATAACATAGAAGAATGTGTACTGAGTAAAGATAAACAAAAAAATAAATAAATAAAAGCCAGATATAAAAGAATACATGCTGTAGGATTCCTTTCACATGAGATTCAAGAAAAGACAAGGGACTGGGCAGGGGCGGGGGGTAGGGGGTGGTGGTGATTTCAAGGAGGTACAAGTGAACTTTTTTGGGTAATGGAAATGTTCTATATCTTGATGGTTGGTGGTGGTTACATTGGTAAAGAGATGTCTTAAAACTCTTCAAAATGTATACTTAAAATAGGTGCATTTTGTTTTATATATTAAAGTTAACTAAAAATTAACAAATTAACATTAACAGTATATTAGAATAAAATCTCATGATCAAATATGTTAATCTCAGAATGGTTTAATAGCAGAAAATAAGTACGTAACATATTACTAACAAATTAAAGAGAGAAAACTGGAGACATGAAAACAATTTGGAACCCATGAATTAGAATCCTTTGTTACAAAGAAAGTTATTATGACAACAGATGAAACCTCGAGTGATTTGAGTAATACATTCATAGTAATTTCATGATTTAAAAAATATATTTTATTGATTTTAGAGAGAGGAAGGGAGAGGGAGAGAGAAACATCAATGATGAGAATCATTGATTGGCTGCCTCCTGCACGCACCCCTGGGCATTGGGGATTGAGCCCACAACTTGGGCATGTGCTGGTCCCTGGGTCAATGCTCAGCCACTGAGCGACTTTGGCTGGGATAATTTCCTGATTTTGATGGTCATATTGTGATTATGTCAAAGAACATCCTTGTTTGTAGGAAATACACACTAAAGTAAGAGTGTCCCAATTTAATTTCAAATGGTTCCAGCAAAAAAATTCTTTGTACCGTATGAGCAACTTTTCTTAATATTTAATATTCTTTTAGCAAACTAGAAATAAAAGGAAACATCCTTATTTTAATAAAGTGAAATATTAAAACCTTAAAGTATACACAAATTTAAAACCTTAGAAACATCCCACTAAAAAATAAGACAAAGTTCCCTACTTTAAAAGTGTCTATCCTATATAATAGATGTAACATGCAAATTGACCCTCACGCTGTCGCACAAGATGGCCGCCCTATGTGGTCAAAATGGTTGCCCCCATGTGGTCTAAGATGGCCGCCACAAGATGGCTGGCAGGGGAGGGCAGTTGGGGGCGACTGGGCCTGCAGGGGAGGACAGTTGGGGGCGACCGGGCTGGCAGGGGAGGGGAGTTGGGGGCAACGAGGTCTGCAGGGGAGCAGTTAGGCGTCGATCAGGCTGGCAGGGGAGTGGTCAGGGTTGATCAGGCTGGCAGGGGAGTGGTCAGGGTTGATCAGGCAGGCAGGCAGGCATGTGAGCCGTTGGGAGCCAGCAGTCCCCGATTGTGAGAGGGATGTCTGACTGCCGGTTTAGGCCCGATCCCACAGGGATGGGGCCTAAACCGGCAGTTGGACATCCACCGAGGGGTCCCTGATTGGAGGCTGGGTTGAGGGACACTGAGGGGTCCCTGATTGGAGGCTGGGTTGAGGGACATCCCCCACCCCAGTGCACGAATTTCGTGCACTGAGCCTCTAGTAAATATATAAAAGCTTCTAATCACTATTATAACAGAATGATCTAGAAAAATGCAGTAAAACAAACAAACAAAAAAGAAATTAAGAAGCCCAAAAATTAAAAGAAAAAGAAAGTTATCTTTATTTACAGGTGAGGCTTGTCCAAATAAAATATCCAGGTGAATCTGGAGACTACTAGAATTAATATGAATTTGCAAAAATTATTGGACAAGATCAATTTTAAAAAATCAACAGTGCTTGTATGTACCAATAATAGCTTATTTTGAGCAGGTATTAGGAAAAAGTAACAAAACAAACCCAGGAATAGGCCTAACCCAAAGTTCTAGAACTACATAGAAAAAAATTATTAAACATTTCTAAAATTCATACAAGATCTGAATAACTGGGGAGACAGATCCTGTTAATGGATAGAAAGACTCATATATCATGAGGGTGTCCATTTTTCTCCCAAATTAAAATGTCTTTTAAAAATCTTCTTTAAAATATTTAAAAAATATATTTTTATTAATTTTAGAGAGAAAGAGAGCAATAGAAACATCAATGATGAGAATCATTGATCGGCTGCCCCCTGCACCATTCCCCCTACTAGGGATTGAGCCCGAAACCTGGGCATGTGCTCTGACCAGGAATCTAACCAGGGACCTCCTGGTTCATGGATTGACATTCAACCACTGAGCCAAACCAGCTGGGCTAAAAAGCTTCTTCATAATTCTTACTATAAATAAAATTTAAAGGAATCATAAGGTGATAAGATCTAAAAAATTTAAAAGTTAGAAAAATATCCTCCCAAAATCCCCACTTAAAAGCCTAAACCATGGCCAACTCATCATTCTTTGTACTCAAAGTACCATTTTTCTATTTTGGTATATTCTTCCCTAAAAAAATTCATGTAATTATTTATTTTATTTTTGTTAATCCTCACAAAAAGGTATTTTTCCATTGGTTTTTAGAGAGTGGTAGGGAAGGGAAAGACATAGAGAAAAACATCAATGTGAGAGAGACACATTGATTGGTTGCCTCCTGCATGAGCCTACTTGACTGGAATCAAATCCAGGACCCTTCAATCCAAGGGCTGATGCTCTATGCACTGAGCCAAACAGGCTAAGGAAAGAACTCCTGTATTTTCAAGTAACTTACCAAACAATTTTCATGAGCAGCTATGCCCTCTGATTGTGCACAGTACAGGACACTACACTCGAGGTCTTTGGGACAAAGTGCACATATCCTTCTTTCCATCTTTTTTGAAACCTGAAAGACACCTATAAGTAATATCCCTCATGAGAAATGGAAAAGTAAGACCACCAACTTAAACCATACACAAAAATAAACTCAAAATGGAAAGAGGACTTAAACGTAAGACGGGAAACCATAAAAATCTTAGAAGAACCCATAGGCAGCAAAATATCAGACATATGTCATAGCAATATCTTTATTGATATGGCTCCTAGGACAATGGAAACTAAGAAGAAAATAAACAAATGGGACTACATCAAAATAAAAAGCTTCTGCACAGCAAAAGAAACCATCAACAAAACAACAAGAAAGCCCACTGCATGGGAATACATATTTGCCAATGATATTTCCAATAAGGGTTTAATCTCTAAAAATTACAGGGAACTCATACAACTTAACAGAAGGAAGATAAACAATCCAATCAAAAAGTGGGCAAAGGATCTAAATAGACACTTTTCAAAAGTGGACATACACAAGGCCAAGAGACATATAAAAACATGCTCAAAATCTCCAATCATCCAAGAGATGCAAATCAAAATGACAATGAGGTATCATCTCACACCTGTCAGAATGGCTATCATCAACAAATCAACAAATGTCAAGTGCTGGCGAGGATGGGAAGAAAAAGGAACCCTCGTGCACTGCTGGTGGGAATGCAGACTGGTGCAGCCATTATGGAAAACAGTATGGAGTTTCCTCAAAAAGTTAAAAATGGAACTCCCATTTGACCCAGTAATCCCACTTCTAGGAATATATCCCAAGAAAACAGAAACACCAATCAGAAAGGACATATGCACCCCTATGTTTATTGCAGCACAATTTATAGCTAAGATTTGGAAACAGCTTAAGTGCCCATCAGCAGATGAGTGGATTAAAAAACTGTGGTACAGCCCTAGCCAGTTTGGCTCAGTGGATAGAGCATCCGCCTGCGGACTGAAGGTTCCCGGGTTCAATTCTGGTCGAGAGCACATGCCTGGATTGCGGGCTCAGTCCCCAATGGGGGGCATGCAGGACGCAGCTGATCAATGATTCTCTCTCATCATTGATGTTTCTCTCTCTCTCTCTCCCCCTCCCTTTCTCTCCGAAATCAATAAAAAAATGTTAAAAAAAAAACACACCTGTGGTACATCTATGGAATACTATGCTGCTGTAAAAAAGAAAGAACTCTTACCATTTGCTAGAGCATAGATGGACGTGGAGAGCATTATGCTAAGTGAAATAAGCCAGACAGAGAAAGATAAATATCATATGTTCTCACTCATTTGCAGAATATAATGAACAAAAACTGATGAACAAAAATAGATCGAGAGACAGAGAAGCATTGAACAGACCATCAAACCTCAGAGGGAAGGCAGGGGTGGATGGGGGGGAGGGGTTCAACCAAAGGACTTGTATGCATGCATATAAGCCTAACCTATGGACACAGACACCAGGGGGGTGTGGGTATGTGCTGGGGGGTGGGAGTGGCCAGGAAGAGGTCAATGGGGGGAAAGGGAGACATGTAATACTTTAAACAATAAAGAATTTAAATTAAAAAAACAAAAGAAAGGCACTTGTTTTTATGAGAGATTTTTAACTCATAGGGAAAAAGAAATTGGGACCCAAGTAGGAAAGCAACTTACTTTGCATTTTTTAAAAATATATTTTTATTGATTTTAGAGAGGAAGGGAGAGAGATAGAAAGATCGATGAGAGAGAATCATTGATTGGCTGCCTCCTGCATGCCCCCTACTGGGGATCGAGCCTGCAACCTGAGCATGTGCCTTTGACCAGAATAGATCCTGGGACCCTTCAGTCTGCAGGCTGACACTTTATCCACTGAGCCAAACCAGCTAGGGCTTACTTTGTATTTTTTAATGGCTTAATTAAAGAAAACACTAATGAATTCATTTCAAATATCCAAACTTGAGAAAAACTTTTATTCAAGAAATGCAAACAGGAATTTAAATATAAGCTTTCAAAATTTTGCCTTGCCTATAGTAAACTCTCAATAATTACTATTGTCATTACAAATCAACAAGAAAACAATGGTGTGTTCAAGAAACAGTGCTCAGTCCCTGGAAGGTGTGGTTCAGTTGGTTGGGAGTGGTCTTGTGCACTGAAGGGTTGCTGGTTTGATTCCAGTGCTAGGGGCATATAGGAGGCAGCTGATTGGTGTTCTGCTCTCACACTGATGTTTCTCTCTCTCTTCCTCTCTTAAAAAATTTTTTTTTAAGAAAAAAGGAAACAGTGCTCTAGTTAGCTACCTGTAAAAAATTTTTTTACTATGTCATATATAATTCAAAAATAAATTTTGGGTGAATTAAAGAAGCAAATGAGAAATGTATCTTAATGTAAATGTTCTTTAATCTAGCATTATAAGTTAGGGAAGAAAAATAATGAAGGAAAAATAAAAAAAAAATGTTTTTAAAGAGGGAATGGAAGAAATGAAAGAAACCTAAGAGGTTTGGAAGCAGCCTAAGTACCCATCAGCAGAGGAGAGCTAGGAAGAAAAGGGAAGAGGCAGAAAGGAAGGAAAAAGTCACCTGTTCCCATTATGGCATTGGCCACAAATGTCCATTTAACATTTCTATGCCCTTTTCAGTGTTCATCCTTTTATTCATTTGGATTTATTTTACTACTTAACTAGAGTCCCGGTACATGAAAATTTGTGTACTCTCCCGCAGTCCAAGACCCCTTGGGGGATGTCCACCTGCCAGCTTAGGCCCACTCCCCAGGGGATCAGGCCTAAGCTGGCAGTCAGACATCCCTCTGGCAGCCCAGGAGCCCTTGGGGGATGTCTGACTAATGGCTTAGGCCTGCTCCCCAGAGGAAGTGGGCCTAAGCCATTAGTTGGATATCCTTAGTACTGCTGAGTAGGTGGGAGAGACTCCCACCACCACTGCTGTGCTGGCCAGCCATGAGCCAGCTTCTGGCTGAGTGGCACTCTCCCTGTGGAAGTGCACTGACCACCAGGGGGCAGCTCCTGCATTAAGCGTCTGCCCCCTGGTGGTCAGTGCATGTCATAGTGACCGGTTGTTCCGCCATTAGGGTCAATTTGCATATTACCCTTTTATTATATAGGATGGTGTTTTAAATTTAGATGAGGTTAAGCACTTAAGTGGTTCCTAAAAGTCCTTTTTTGTAATTCATGAGAGAAAGGGGTGAGGAGAGAGAGGTGAGGGGAGAGGGGAAAGGGGAGGGGGAGAGGGAGATTGTCCGCTCCTGTACATGCCCAGACCAGGAATCCGAAATCTAGTTATGTATCCTGACAGGGAATCCAGCAACCTTTTGGTGCACAGGGCAATGCTCAATCAACTGAGCAACAACAGCAAGGGCTTTTGGTTGCTCTTAAATTAGAGCTTCCATTTCACATTCAGAAGACTGCACTTTGGAGATAACATTTATTTCACTTTCCAAGAATTTCTTATTTAATTTGTTTCCTAAAACATAATTGAAGCCAGAAATGTGAGCCTCAGATACAGCATAAAACTTCTAGAAGCCTCATTAAAAAATAGCAAAAAGAAACAGGGGAAATTAATTTAAATCAACCAACTGTATCCAAAATATTATCCTTCTGAGGAGACAGAGGGAAACTAGGTAGTCAGGAATAGGGATTATGGAGAAGTAAAACTGGGGAATCCAACTAGGCGGAATTGCTAAGGCAACCCAGCTAGGCATGGAAAGAAGGGCATGCGAGAGAGACAAACTAAAATGTATGGATTGTTGCTAAAGACAAGCAAGTTGCAGATAACCAATCACAAGGCAATAAGACATATAAACCAATCTCAAGGATGTTGCTAAGACAAAATTATTTGAAAAGACCAATCAAGAACTAGCAAGGCTGTATCCACCCTTAAATTAAAACATGCAGGCTCCTCTTCTCCCTCTCCCTGATGTGCGCTAGATTCTTGGGTTGATAGCAAGAGACATTCTCCCTTGCACCCACATGGCTTATGGCCATGTGGGGCTCTACACATGGACTAATAGACTTTAAAACCCAGGTATAACATGGAAAGGAAGCTCTGGACACTGGCCTGTTCCTGGAACTGCAGCTGCATCTTTGCCAGGACTGGCTTTTCTCAATAAACTTTGCCTCCGTTAACTGGTTTTGTCCACGACTTCATTCTTTGATTTCCCGAGACAACGAACTCGGTCTCAAACCCCACATTTTGACTTCACTTTCAACATTTAATCAATATAAAAATTAATTTATTCTTTTGTACTGAGTCTTAAAACCCAGTGTACTCAAGAATGTCACATTTTAAGTGCTCAATAGCCATATGTGATGAGTGGGTACTGTACCAAAGGGCTCAGCCAACGATATAAAGAAATATGAGACAGAATTGTTGTCTGCAAGAAACTTACAAAATAAACAGGAGACTAAAAAGCAATTAGAAAAATAAAATAACAAGAAATGTTAAAAGTAATATAACTTCTGAGTAGGAAATACAATACATACTATGGATGTAGGGGAGGAAGTGCTCCCTGTGGGATGGAGTCTTGTCAAGGACACGGACCTTGATCAGGTACAACCTGGAGAGAAGCTTGGGGAGCCTGGGGGGCGGGGGGAGACGAGAACTTGGCAGACAGAGCAGTAATGTGGGCAAGGTCTGACCAGAAGAGAGAAAATTAGCTGGTCTGAAGAAAAGAACTTGTGCTAAGGGCTCTGGAAAAGAATTTGAAAAACTGATGGTGAA
The DNA here is from genome assembly GCF_963455305.1 of Plecotus auritus. NCBI lineage: Eukaryota > Metazoa > Chordata > Mammalia > Chiroptera > Vespertilionidae > Plecotus > Plecotus auritus. The sequence continues at coordinate 93,555,581 of NC_137772.1, read as the reverse complement.
AGTCTGCCAGGAAGGATTTTTGAACAGGATAATAACATGATGAAAGAGTTGTTTTAAGATCAATCTCAATATATGAAAATACTGCTCCCACCAGAAGGCTGAACATTATAATGCTATCAATTCTACCACAAATAAATTCTAGGTTTAAAGTCATTTCAACTTAAATCCCAAGGTTACTTTAAAGGACCTAAAGAAGAAAAAAAAGATTATCTGGAATAAACAGGCATGGACAGTGAAGAAACTTTAAGAAAAAAAAGAAAGATATTTGTCTACCTGATTTAAAAATCCTATATAATAAAGAGGTAATATGCAAACTGACCATCACTCCAACACACAAGATGGCCGCCCCCATGTGGTCAAAGATGGCCATCCCCATGTGGACACAAGATGGCCACCACAAGATGGCCACCCTCACATCATCACAAGATGGTCGCCACAAGATGGCCGGCAGGGGAGGGCAGTTGGGTGGAACCAGGCCTGCAGGGGAGGGCAGTTAGGGGCAACCAGGCCATCAGGGGAGGGCAGTTAGGGGTGACCAGGCCAGCAGGGGAGGGCAGTTGGGGGTGACCAGGCCTACAGGGGCGGATAGTTGGGGAGGACCCAGGCCTGCAGGGGAGGGCAGTTTGGGGGGACCAGGCCTGCAGGGGAGGGCAGTTAGGGGTGACCAGGCCAGCAGGGGAGGGCAGTTAGGGGCAACTAGGCTGGCAGGGGAGTGGTTAGGCATCAATCAGGCTGACAGGGGAGTGGTTAGGGGGTGATCAGTCTGGCAGGCAGAAGTGGTTAGGGGTAATCAGGAAGGCAGGCAGGCGAGCAGTTGGGAGCCAACAGTCCTGGATTATAAGAGGGATGTCCGGCTGCCCGTTTAGGCCCATCCCTCGAGTGGTCCCAGATTGGAGAGGGTGCAGGCTGGGCTGAGGGACACACACCACCCGCCCATGCACAAATTTTGTGCACCGGACCTCTAGTATATTATAATAGTACAGCTAGGACAGAAGATTAGATGACCACATCAAAAGAAAGAACATGAAGTATAGAGAGAAGTGGGTCATAATCTATAATTATGAAATAATATACCACAAGGTGGCATTTGCATTTCTTCTCTGATAATGTCCTTAGCCCATTTTTTTTGTATTGGGTTATTCACTATTTTCTTATTTATAAAAGCTTATCATGTATTCAGAACACTAACCCTTTGTTATTCAAATATGTGGTCTTTTGTGGGGAAGCATGGGACTTGGTTGGAATGTCTGTAAGGAGGATTCCCCAAAAGGTCGGAGGCCTCCGCAGGGACCTTGCCGAAGGCGGCAGCCCCTACCTTGACTTTTCCAAAAAAGTCTGACCCCCTGGGCGTTTTACAAGAATATTTATGTTTAGACTTCAAAACGTCCTTGTTTAAAAGACACTACAGATACAGGTACTTTCTTGAGGATGCTTACCCTGCTGATTGTATCTAAAGGTTAATTTTAATTCAAGCTGTTGTGACAATAAAAGCCTAAGGAGGCAGGCAAACAGGGCTGTTTGCTCCTAAAGCAAGCAGCCCCTTAGCCCTCTCTTTCACAAAAAAACGTGTGTCAGAGTAATCATTCACCTGTCGTTCAGGGTCTGCCGGTCAGCTCCAGCAGTCTTTTAACTTTGTTTATAATGTTCTTTGATATACAGAATATTTAAATGTTTTATTTGATGAAATTATATCAACCTTTTATTTTACAGTTTCTACTCCTGAGTGAGGGGATATAACTTAGAAATACTTCTATTATATTCTAGAATTTTAATTTATCTTTTACATTAAAATATTAAAATAAAATTAATTTTATTGTAAAGAATGAGATGGAGCTATAACTTATTTTCATAATGGTTAGCCACTGATTTAAAAATCTCCTTTTCATATATTTAATTATTACATTTATTTGGGCTTGTTCCTATACTTCTTTTGTTCCCTTGACCTGTCACTTCTGCAACAATACCACACTTTACAATTTTTAACACTTTAGAATATATTTTAATATTTGACAACACAAAGCCCACATCCTAGGATAAAAATGGGAAAAAAATCCAATATTTTATTCACCTTAGGCCCAAAGTCTACTTTGATAGAATACTGTGTTCTTATTTAAAAACAACAACACTCATATTAGAGTTTGTAAAGCACAGGCTAAAAAAACGTGTCAAACAGCCTGGCTGGTGTAGCTCAGTGGTTGAATGTGGATGCATGTACCAAGAGATCCCAGGTTCAATTCCCAGTCATGGCACATGCCTGGGTTTGGGGCTCCTTCCCCAGTATGGGACTGCAGAAAGCAGATCAATGTTTCTCTCTCACTCATATTTCTCTCTCTCTCCCCCTCTCCCTTTCTTTCTCTTTAAAATCAATAAAAACATTTTTTTAAAGTTTCAGTTAAATTATGAGTGCTACAATTCTCTAATAAAATCATGTGATAATGTTTGACAGGATATGCAAAACCCCTTGTTGTATAAGAAGAGCTACATTTCCCCAGTATTACCCTTTCCTGTGCAAAGCTGGACCTTCAGACTGATACACCTCTTTAGGCTGAGCTATCAGGCTGCAGATACCTAAGCATGTCCTTCTGTGCCTGCTCTGGGGACTCTGTGCCATCTGAATTGCAGTCCCAAGTCCACAGGCTCCCTTAGAGTCTTGGTACCTGGGAATACAGCAGTGGTAGGTAGCACAGTGCTGTGCTGTGACCTGGAGTTTGTTTCCAGTGCTGATGGACAGAAACCCAAAGTGGAACACACAGGCTCCCCCTAATGGCTTTTTCCTGCTAAAACATCCCTTCATCATAGTTTCCCAAAAGATCTTGGCTCTTCTAACTTGTTTATTCTTCTAGAATCTAGACTGGAGGATGCACATAACTCTGTGTAGTTAGGCGAGTTACGGTACATTAGAGGCTTTTACAAAGACAGGCATTCCTCACTGTCTGAATGCTTGCTACATGTTACTTGAAACTCATGGACCAAATACACTTGGGTAACTGATATCCTTCACCATCTGAACTCAGGAACTATAAAGACTCAGACAGTAAAGGAGTGATACATGTATCATGGGGGTTAGGATATTTTGGGGAAGAGCCCACTGGTCTCCATCAGTAGCTGAGATTAAGAACAATGAGGATAAGCAGAGCTTCCCAGGGTCCTTCTACTGGGTCTAGCAGGCCCGAGGACTCAGAGACTGTCCTGACAAGACCCATTAGGCATTGAGGGGGTGGCAGAATCATCAAGATGGGCAGGGGCTAAATCAGATCAGGACATGGGTGCACTGTAAGCCAAAAAGATTATCCTGAAAAAAAAAATGAGACTATTGGAGGACTTTGAGTAGGAGAATCACATTTGTTTTCTGTGTTTTAAAGATCATTTTGGGCTGCTGTGCAGACGAGGCTAGAATAGAAACCAGGAAACTAATAGTTCAGGCAGGAGATGATGGTGGCTTGGGATTGGATGGTAGTAATGGAGGTGGTGATAAGTAGTGAGGCTCAAGATATATTCTGAAGACACACTGAGTGGTCTGACTAATGTATTAGATGGGGAGGAGGAAAGTGAGGCACTGAGGGTGCCTTTAAGGTTTCTGGCCTGAGTAACTGGGTGAATGAAATGGGGCAGGCTGGTGGTTGAGCAGGTCTGGAGTATGTGGGTGTGGGTGTATGTGGGGAAACAAGAGTCCTATGTGGGACGACATACTCAGTTTGAAATCACTCCAGGCATTGATAAAGTTGGTTATGAGAGTTTGGAGTGTGGAGAAAAGGTCAGAATGGAAGGTCACCTCCAGTAACTCCTCACCTTGCACTCCATATACATACATACCAGCTGAATGAAATATTCAGCTGCGACTGTGGTGGCCACATGTTTTGTGGCTGATGCTTTTATTCATGCCACCACCTGTCTGGAACACCCTCTGAACCTTGCTCTCTCTGACTGACTAGCCCTTTAAAACTAAGAACCATGTACTCGCCTCCAAAAAGCTTTCTGGGAACACCAGGTTGAGTTAGGAGCCCCTCATCTGTGCCTCTGTGGTGCTAACCAGGTCAGAGGCGAGCTGCCCACTAGGTTCTCTGTAACCCCAGCACTCAGTCCTGAGCTCGGCACATGGAAGGAACTGTACTCCAGTTTCAGGGAAGGAGCGCGCTCACAAGACTTGCTTCACTCAGGGAGAGAGCCCTTGAGACCTTGGCTACTAAATGTAGAGGAGGGGGTGGCTCCAAAACGGCACATTCTTTGGGGAAACTTCCCAAAGCGCTTCCTGAGATCTAGCGGATCACTTGCCTTAAAGGAGGGTGCCGTGCCCACCGCTCCCCGCACCTCTCGGACTGTACTGTTTTATAGCCGGTGGAGCCGCGCCCCGTCGGCCGAGGCGCCAGCACCTGAGAGTAGGGCAATAGCAACGTGCTGTCCCCCCGCAGGGGGAGAGGTAAAGGGAAGTTCCACCGGCCACCGCGGAATTGCCCCTGGGCCCCGGGAGGTGAACCCCGTGGAGCGAACTCCGCGGGGGCCACACGCCGCTGAGCCAAGACCGTCCACGCGGCCTCGGCGTCTCGGGAGACGGGATCCAGGCCCCCGAAGGGACGCGCCCGAGTGAGGTCCAGGGCGGGACCAGTGTCTGCCGGCCCTGCCAGACCGCGGCCCGTCCCGCCCCCGCTCCGCGCGAAACTCACAGTTGGGGCAGGGCGACGCGTCCGGCGCCTCAGACCCCCCGGGCTTCTGGGCGTCGCTGGCACAAGCAGACCAGAGCGGCGGCGCGGGGTCCATGGCCGCGCTCTCATCCATGTCGGCAGCGCAGCTCGCGCCTCCGGAAGTCCGCAGCCGGTTCGGTTTCCCGAAATCCCGGAAAGGCTGATCCCCACGCTCAGGGGATGTCCCCGGCGAGAAGAAACGAAACCTAGCCTCGAGAAGAAACGAAACCTAGCCTCGGGTTTGCCGATAGACTTCTCTGCCGAACAGGAGCGCCTACCTTCTCCAGATACGATTTTGAATTTAAAATTTTTTTATCCTCCTCCCAGGAAGCAAGGGGGTCAAAGCCCCTGTGTTCAGTTGGAGAAATGACCACTTTTCTGAGAGGTTCACCGTTTCTTTTAAAAATTTTATTAAATTGATATACTTGTGGACGAAAGGAGCCACATGCTAACCTGACAAGCTCAAGGGGGGTGGGGTGGGGTGGGGGTGGGGGGCCTGCATGGTGGTCTTGCAAACCCAAGAGACCTAAAGAAACCACAAAGGATGGTCTGAAATTAAACTTAACTAAAAGCAGTTATGGTGGGCAGTTCCGTCCTAGGTGGGTGTGCGGCGCCTGCATGGCCAAGAGTGAACCGGAGTGGGGACGGCTTAAAGGCTTAGAAAGGACAGACAAGAGAATGAAAGCTGGGTCTCGGTGGGACGCTGCTTCCTGAGAGACAGCGCTGCACCCCACAAGCCGGGTGTGATCAAGATGTTTACAGCCGAAACCGGTTTGGCTCAGTGGATGGAGCGTCAGCCTGCGGACTGAAAGGTCCCGGGTTCGATTCCGGTCAAGGGCATGTACCTTGGTTGCAGGCACATCCCCAGTGGGAGGTGTGCAGGAGGCAGCTGATCAATGTTTCTCTCTCATCAATGTTTCTAGCTCTCTATCCCTCTCCCTTCCTCTCTGTAAAAAATCAATCAGGTATATATAAAAAAAGAAAAAAAAATGTTTACAACATTCTCGTGGGTTTCAGTCCTACCCAACTGCATGCACCTGAACTCTATCACTTTAGGACCACAGGTTCAAGCTTACAACTACAGCTATTGGCTATAATTGTGCTGGGAGGCTCTGCCCACCAAGCTGGGACTTGCACATGGCCACGAGAGGACTGTGCCCTCTCATTAATCCGAGGCTTGAACCTGTCCAAAACACTGGCACAGGCGGGTATCTTCACTGACAAGGTCAACCTTTACCTTAGTTGACCCCATCTGTCTTTTTGCATCTATGATAACATACCCTTGAAATGTCTGGGTATGTAACTTCCCTTTTTCTGGAGCCCCTGGGGCACAACCAAATGTGGTGGGCACCAGCATACCACAAATTCCTTCATTATCGTGTTAATTGTTCCTGCACCCACCTAAGTATGTGTCCATCATTTTACTTTTTATCCAATCCCAGGGGTTCCCCCCTGCCCCCCTCCCCCCCCCCCCCGTGCTTTGCTTTATCCCACCTCCTTAATCTATCACCAATGAATTTCATGTAACCCACCTCTGTCCCTCCTTTGATTGCAATGTATAAATACAAATGTAACCCACCATTCTCTGGAGCATTATCTCAATTCATTGAGGTTCTGCTTCCCGGCATATGTCAACAGTTTGGCTCAAATAAACTCACAAAAATTCTTTACAGGTTTCAATGTGTGTTTTTTATGTTAACACACTACATAAGTATCCTATCTAATAAAAGAGTAATATGCAAATAAACCATCACTCCACTACACCCACCAGCCAATCAGGAGCAAGTATGCAAATTAACCCCAACCAAGATGGCTGCAGCCACAGATTGAGCAGGAGGCTTGGGTTTCCCCGGCGATGGAAGAAGCCAAGCTTTCCTCACACCCTGGCAGGCCCAGGCCTCCACTCAAGGCTACAAAGTTTCAATTATAGAAAATAAATCCCAACAAAAATGGCTGCAGCCACGGAACAAGCAGGAGGCCTGGCTCTGTTCAAGGCTACAAAGTTTCAATTGTAGAAGACAAATAAATCCCAGATACCAGGGCCTCCACTTGGGTTGCCGGGGGGCATGGCCGGCCTGCAAACCACCACAGGCCCCTCACCCAGGCCGCCCCATGGGAACCCCCACCCTGATCCGGGACACCCTTCAGGGCAAACCAGCTGGCCCCCACCCATGTACCAGGCCTCTATCCTATCTAATAAAAGAGTAATATGCAAATTGACCGTCACTCCAACACACAAGATGGCTACCCCCATGTGGACACGAGATGGCCGCCACAAGATGGCCAGCAGGGGAGGGCAGTTGGGAGGGACCAGGCCTGCAAGGGAGGGCAGTTGTGGGCGATCAGGCCAGCAGGGAAGGGCAGTTAGGAAGGACCAGGCCTGCAAGGGAGGGCAGTTGGGGGCGATGAAGCCTCAGGGGAGGGCAGTTAGTGGTGACCAGGCCAGCAGAGGAGGGAAGTTGGGGGCGACTGGGCCTGCAGGGAAGGGCAGTTGTGGGGGACCCAGGCCTGCAGGGGAGAGCAGTTGGGGGGGACAAGGCCTGCAGGGGAGGGCAGTTAGGGGCAAACAGGCTGGCAGGGGAGCAGTTAGGCATCAATCAGGCTGGCAGGGGAGTGGTTAGGGGGTGATCAGGCTGGCAGGCAGAAGCAGTTAGGGGCAATCAGGAAGGCAGGCAGGCGAGCAGTTGGGAGCCAGCAGTCCTGGATTGTGAGAGGGATCCCAGATTGGAGAGGGTGCAGGCTGGGCTGAGGGACAACCCCCGCTCCGTGCACGAATTTCGTGCACCGGACCTCTAGTATCTATCATAAATGGACACAGAAGTAACGAACCGTAATTGCAGTTAGCAGTTGCAAGCCTTTATTTAGCACCCAAGGGGTACACAGCACCATACAAGAGGAGGTTTTCAGTGTATGTTAACAAATAAATATACATGTAGAGGACATACAGTTGAAAGTAAGTTGTTCTGGAAAAGAAGCACATAATGGTGATTTGCTGAGGAATTAAAAGAAAACTTCTGGAGATCTTAAAATTTGAGCAAATTTTAAAGAGGAAAAGAGGCAAGTTGGGGACAGCAGAAAAGAGAATATTAAAAACGATAAGCTGGATAGTCTTGACAAATACATAAATGGATTACAGAAGCAAGAGCATGGGGCTGCAAAACAGGAGAAAAAAAGGGACTCCTACAGCCAAGTTTATTGCATCTCAAGCAGGTGGATAGAAGAATTACAAGCACACCCCATTTTATTGCGCTTAGCTTTATTGCACTTTACAGGTGTTGAGTTTTGTGGGGTTTTTTTTACAAAGTGAAGGCAAGACCTTCCATCAGCAAAAAGATTACCACTTGCTTTACTATGATACTTACTTCATTATGGTAATATTACCAAACTGTAATATCTCAGAATTAGGCCTGTATTCCTTGCCAGGCAAACAAGAAGTCCTACAGGTCATTGTGAAGCAGTTGAAGAACACCTTCCACCACTCTCAGTTTATCATTTCTAGCATTTTAGTGTTCTACTCTTAAGCAGTAGTAGACCCTACCATCACTGAGAAAGCCTGTAATACACACACACACAAAACAAAGACCAAAGGAAACATACAGGGAAAACAAATAAATGAACCTTAGAGGTCACAAAAATATGCATGAAGAAAATATAAATGTAGGTATGTATATACACTCACACACACTGTATTCAAAGATATATTACAACCAAGAACCAAAAAAAGATACTATTAAAGAACATTCAGGGAAGAAAAGAGAGCCCTAGAAATAAAAAATCTGAGACCAGAAAAATAAAACACATTAGACTAATTGGAAAATTAAGTTGATGAAGTCTTCTAGAAAGTAGAGCTAGAAGACAGAGCTGGAAATTAAGAGAAAAGATAAGAAAACAAGAGAACCATTCCTAGAGGTCTACCATCTGGATAACAAGAATTCTAGAATGAGAGAACAAATGAGCAGTCATTACAGAAAATATTTCCCTGAAGGACAATGTTTGCAAGATCCCACCAAGCACCCGGTATAAGGGATGAAAATGAACCCTTACCAGGAACAGAACATTGGGACAAAGTAATGCTATAAGCTCCTAGAGAAAGAAAAACTGGTCGTATATACAAAAAGAACAAAATGGCATCTGACATCCAACCCTGGATATCAAAGCAAGAATGTTTTCAAACTTCTCAGCAGCAACACTGAAAGCTTAGCAGATGCCTTCAAAATTGGGAATGGAGGCTACTCAAGAATTCTATACCTTGTCAAGATAGCAAACAAGTGTAATGGTACAATATTTTCAAATATGCAAGGTCTCAAAATATTTACCTCTCATTTTTCCTTTTCAAAAGGTATTGAAGGATGTGCTTCACCAATACGTGGAAGTAAACCAAGGAAACAGGAAATAATGGATATAACTGGAAACAAATTTGACACAAGAGAGAAAAAGGGGATCTCTAGGACACTGATGGAAGATAGTAACTGTAAACCAATACAGACTGAAGCAGGTTAAGATATCAGGATTTCTGCACAAAAATATTTCCCATGCTGATCAAGGGTCTTCACTTCATTTTAGTGCACTGCCTAATTCCTGCATCTTTACTGTGAATAAATGGACTACTCAACTTTCCTCATCAATCTACAGGCTGTTGGGTTATAATTTTTTGCTCTTTTTCTAGTTCTTTGGTTTCCCATGCTCTAAAACAATTTCAAGTTAAATTTTCACCTTGTTCAATATTTTAAAGAAATTAAATTGGGTCTAAACTTAAAATGAACTTTGAAAGGTAACCAAATTAAACCCCTCAAGTTCAGAAGAAAAAAAAAGAAAACCCAAAAAACAACATGCTCTCTCAAAAATGAGACCTTCTAATTACTCCTTTTTGAGCTAGTATTCCCATCCTGGTTCCAAGGGGGTAAGATCATGACAGCCGAATATACAGTACATCTTTGTTAAGGATAAAATTAGTTTTGACTATTGGAGATTTCCAGCCCCCTTTCCACTAGGTCAGGGCTAGGTAATCTTCCCCTTTTCTCTAGAAAACCAATTTGCACAACATGCTCAGGAGAATGCAAGAGGATGTTTCAGACTTGAAGCTCAGGTCTGTTTTGTTTTTTAAATGAAACTCTTGCCCAGCACAATCCCTTGTAGCCTAAATAAGCCAAGTCTGACTAATTTCCTGATTTCTTTTTCTTACGGCTCAATCTAGAACAAATATCTTCCAATTCCTCTATGTTTCTATTCCCTCTTTTCCTTTCTGTGTTTGTATTAAAGGAACGAGAATCTATTGGAAAGCAGTTTCACGTCAAAGAGTTTGCCAAACTCTTCCCTATTGAAGGGCTTCTCACCCTTTTCACTCAAATGGTTTAATGCGACAGTGCTTCATGGAGCTATATTCCTCATGCTGTCACCAGGAATTAAACAAAAATAAATTTTGTAGGTAAAGTCATAAAATGTGGCCATTTGGATCCATGAACTCAAAGACAATAATAAAAACAAGAACAACTGAATTATATTGTAACATTTGTTTCTCTTAATATATAGTTTACAAATAAATTACAAGTTATATAGCAGTATTTCATAGAAAATACACACTTCCATCTTACTCATGTAAAGTTGAATAGCGGTAAGATTCAAGAGATACCCTATGTGTATGAAACTGTCCTTATTTTGTTCCTAGCATTTCTAAGTCACAAAAATGAACCCCCTGACAAGAGGAGACTGAGGAATTCTCTTAATGAATAAAAAACTAAATTCCACTGACAACTGAGCATTCTTTTGTATAGCTCTAATTTCAGCTTGATAAGCTAATTTCATGAACAGGCTTTAGCTACAAATTTATATTATTTTTTTCCTGCACTTATTAACCCCACATTCGCAGAGGATTTCTTTATCTGGCACAGTTCCAGGTTCATAACCATAATCCCATGTTAATTCTGTTCTTGCTTTCACATACCTAGAAAGTAGAAATTAAAAATAAATAAATTAACGTGAATAAACCAAACTTGACTACATTAATTTTCATGTTAACATCATTAACCATCCTCAAAAATATGTTTATTCTCTGACACCCACCAATAAGGACTGCTCTTTCATTAAAAGAATAATCATTTGAGTTTTATTTCAAATGTGCTAAAATCCTAAGTAAGAACAAATCTGTCAATATCTATGAAGAAGGAACCTGGAGATGTGATGAGGCCTGCAGTGTGGTATTTGAGCGTAGACATAATGCCCATGTAGCAATTTGCTACATTTATCCCCTGAATTGAACTGGGTGAGAACTGCCATCCTTAGCCCTTTCAGGCATTAGTTCTAAAAGGAAATAAGAATTGAAATTTCAGCTGTTTCAAATTTTGCTGAGTAGGAAGAGTTTGGGATAATTGAATATTCTATGGTACTAGATCAGTGGTTGGCAAACTCATTAGTCAACAGAGCCAAATAACAACAGTACAACGATTGAAATTTCTTTTGAGAGCCAAATTTTTTAAACTTAAACTTCTTCTAACGCCACTTCTTCAAAATAGACTCACCCAGGCCGTGGTATTTTGTGGAAGAGCCACACTCAAAGGGCCAAAGAGCCGCATGTGGCTCACGAGCCACGATTTGCCGACCACTGTACTAGATATTAGTGGCCATAGCACATATCTTTTCATATTTTTCTTTTCTTTTGCTTCCATCCCTGTCCCTCTGTCTAGTTTCTTTTTTTCTTCTATTGTTGTTTTTAAAGTCACAATTTCATAATTATATCATAAAAAATTTCAAACCTGTTGGTGAAGAATGCCACCAATGGAAAATTCCTGTCATGTGTTTCTACAAAAACATTTTGTACCAAAAGATTTGGGCAACAACTATGCTGTTAAAAAAAAAATTAAAACAGAGGTTAAACACAGCATACAGTTTGATGTCTTGTTCTTTGAAGCATTAGAATATCATTGTTTCCAACAAAGCTCGCTTATTTTTGTTTCTTTCCCTTTTTTTGTTGACTAATATGTAAAATATAGCTCACTACAATCCAGTTAATAGTAGGAGTCCGTTCAGAAAAGCCTGTCACATTCTTATATCCTGCTGGTAGAAATGCAAAATGGTATAAATCCTTAAAGAAGATAATTTGTCAAGATTAATCAATATTATAAATGCATGTATCTTTTGATTCAGTAATCCTATATGTGATAATGTATTCTACAGAGACATCTATACATATACCTATGTGTAAGATTATTCATCAAACCTTGTTTTAACAGTAAAAGTCTGGAAACAACCCCCAAAAATATCTCTCTATATAAAACCCTAATATGCAAATAGAACAGCAGAACAACTGAACAACTCGTCACTATTTTGTATGCTGACCACCAGGGAGCACGTTCAGAACAGGGTGGGTGTTGGCAACAGGCGGCAGAGCGGGGGAATATGGCGGGCATTGGCCACGGTGGGATGGTGGAGCAGGTGAGCGGGGGCACCAGACCAAGGCGGGGCGCCAGTCGCCATCATCGGGGTGAACCTCTGGCGGTTACTGAAAGTTCTTTGCTCCTGCGTGCTGTGGTCCTGCCTGGCGCTCACACCTGCTGCCGGAGCTGCTGCTTGAACCCACTGCCAGTGCTGGCCCTGCTTGTACCCGCAGCCGGCACTGGAGCCGGTCCCAATCGCCCCTGAGGGCTTCTCCACCTACCCCTGAGGGACGACTGGGGCAGCAGCTGCTGCTCGCATCCACTGATGGCACCGGCCCCACTTGCACCTGCTGCTGGCGCTGGCTCAAATTGCTCCGCCCATCAGCAGGTGAGAGTGGGGCTGGTGCCGTCAGCGTATGGTAGCAGCAGCAGCGCGCCGGCGGGAGCGGGGCTGCTGGCAGAAAGGGGACCGGGACTGCGGCAGGAGGGGCCAGGTGGGGGCATGGAGGATGGGCCGAGACCTGCCCGTGCCCACCACCGCAGCCTTGTGGTCCACAGTTCTTTTCAAGGTGCACGAATTCATGCACTGGGCCCCTAGTCTAAAGAGAATTGGTTAAACAAACTTCGGTATATCAACACAATAGAATTCTATGCAGCTATGAGCAAAAACAAAAAAAAGGAGGAGCTCTCTCTGTGTACTGATATGAAAAGATCTCCAGAGTATATTGTTAATTTAAAAACACGGTATAGGACAGTGACAACAATATGCTATCTTTTATGTAAGGACACATACTTATATTTACTTGCATTTGCATAAAGAAAAACTATAAGAATGAAAGAGAAAGTAATAAAAATTATTACTATAGGTGGCATGGCAAATGTGGGTATAGTATTTCTCAAGGTATGTTTCTTTTTCTAACAAAACATAAAAATTTAATATGAAAGACTGTATATAACCAGAGTTTTACATCATAGTGAAAAGAGGCCCTTTGGAAAGGGGACACGTGCAAGCACTGCTGAACATAACCATTATTTATACTTGTTCCAAAAGTATCTACACATGATGATACTATTTCCTCCTATTACCACCCACCATTCTAATACTGTTCTATTGCCATCTCCACACATTCATCCATCACCAGATTCATAAAAGAATCAAATCCCCACAATATTCCTTAGACATGTGGGCAAGGTTTTCAATGATGATAACTTCCTGTCCATACATTTTTTAATTTGGGCTGATGAGCTTCACTCATGGTGCTTACTCGGCAGGCTTAGAGCCACCTTGAAACAGAATTCTGTTTAGCTATATGTATGTATTCTGCATGGCTTATTATTTTATTTCAATTTTTAAATCATATAAATGTATTATCTAGGTAGAAAAATTAAATTTAAAAAAAGAGCAAGATAGCCGAAACCGGTTTGGCTCAGTGGATAGAGCGTCGGCCTGCAGACTGAAGGGTCCCGGGTTCGATTCCAGTCAAGGGCATGTACCTGGGTTGCGGGCACATCCCCAGTACGGGGTGTGCAGGAGGCAGCTGATCGATGTTTCTCTCTCATCGATGTTTCTAGCTCTCTATCCCTCTCCCTTCCTCTCTGTAAAATATCAATAAAATATATTAAAAAAAAAAAAAAAAAGAGCAAGATAAAGAAAAAAAGAAAGAGCCTGTTTTTGTTTTTTTTTCTCCTACAAACAAAGGAGGGACCTGGCTGATGTGCTGATTGGGAGAGGTGAAGCCAACTCAATCGTGTAGGTACAGCCACCATTCAACATAACTGATGGGAAATAAAGCCATGAGAGTCCTTTGCTGGGGTCCCTTATTTAGTGGATTTCCTGACATGTTTGGCCGCAGTGTAGAAGTAGTCAAAGTGGAATAGAAAACAGCAGTTGGGGGACAAAGCAAGGGAAGAGATAATTCTATTTCTTGTTAATCAAGTATTCTAACTAGGAAAGAAAAAAACAAGCCAAATTAGCAGATTCATCTAGCAAGGAAAAAGCTCTTTGGTTTTATTATTTTTTAAAATATATTTTTATTGATTTCAGAGAGGAAGAGAGAGATAGATAGAAACATCAATGATGAGAGAGAATCACTGATCGGCTGCTTCCTGCATGCCTGACACTGGGGATCAAGCCTGCAACCTGGGCATGTGCCCTGACCAGGAAATGAACCATGACCTCCTGGTTCATAGGCTGACACTCAACCATTGAGTGATGCTTGCCAGGAAAGCTCTTTGGTTTCAAAGATTTCCTGACATAAGAATATTTTTTCTTCTGATAGCAGCTGAATTACATGTAAAATTATCAGTGGACATAAATTTCAAACCATTCAAATGTCACATTTAAAGAGGCACTGAGCTTACCTAAAAGATGTCAAAGGGAATGCTTATGAGAATCATGGGCCATTCATGCTTCCCTTCCTTCACCTTTATTTTAGGGGAAAAGTCAAGGCTGCCTATCCACTAATCCCTTCCCACTGGGAGGAAGAAGAGCTCTGATACAGACAATAGAGAACAATTAAGGCCACATCCAGGGGCCAATGTGCTATAGTGGACCTTTCCAAAGGATAGTTGGAAGGGATCAAAGTCCTCGTCCTCCTTCCATGACTCTTCACTCTCTTGGATATGATAAGCAGACAAAGTGGAATCCAGAGATCAGGGAGGCATGCAGAAGGGCCTGGCTCAGCTCTCACACAGATGGTTCAGGGTTTCCCCACGGTCCAGTCACTAAAGACTGGAGAGACTATATAGACAATGTGACTAAAGGTTGAAGGGGATTTCTTTCCCTTATAGGATTCCTGGGACCATATATTCTTTGCTAATGCCTGATAGTAGGAGGCAGGATAGAATAAAAGTTACAAGGTAACGTCAATTTCACCTTACACAAGAGATATGACCAATAATACAAATTACTCCTCTTATCATAAAGATAACAGGAGTCTTAAGTGTTAATTAACCTTAAAATCAAAGGAATCATAAGTATTTCTCTATATAAATGAAATAAATCTTATAACATATATTCCAAACATACACACAAACAGAAAATGACTATGGTTTCGGAATTTAAAAAAAAGAGGATAGTTAAATGCAATATTCTGATAAATGTACTGGTTTTCTACACTAAGCCATGAAATCACTCAAAACTTACTAAAAGTAAGTAAAATAAATACCTACAACTGGTTTTTTTTGAACTATTAGAGGCATCTCTGAATAAGAGCTACTGTATTATATTAGACTCAAAAGAGCAACTTATTCTGTGTCCCACTGTGATTTTTTTGGGAAGTAACAAATCTTTCAATAAACATAAATAATTTTCTTACATACCATTTATATAATTTTCTTAAGCAAATGTTTAACAATGTGCCAGGTACTGTTTAAGCACTTTACATAGTATATATAACTCATTTAACCCTATGAGTAAGTTATTATTATTAGCCCCATTTCACAGAAGTCAGAAATAAGGTCAAGTAACATGCCCAAGGTTATACAAGAGGAAAACTGGCATCCTAATCCAGGTAATCTGACATTAGAATTTGTTAATCATATTTTTCTTGTAATTTTATTAAAAAGCACACACAAAAAAGTTCTTTAGAAATATAAATCTCAGTCCATATACTCACATTAAGAAAGCGGCCCACATTTCCTTCCTTTGTGGCATCCAATAAAAATACACTTCCTTTACTGAACTTTAGAGATTCACATGAAGTATTATTCTTGGTTTCACCTGGCAACTCATTATTACAAAAGACATACTGGTTTTGAGATGCTGGGGAGTTTTCCTCTTGGGCCTTTAGTATTTGAACCTCAAACTTCTTCACAATATTCTGATTATCCAATGTGGTTACTTGGTTATATATGCCCCCTGGTGAAGTTTCTTCTCTACCTTTAGTTATATCTATCACATCTGATTCAATCAGCAAATTGTCTTCAGAATCTTCAACTTGATTTGAGCTTGAGTCTGCTAATAAACATTTTAGAAAGAATCGTCAGGAAATATACTTGGCTAAGCAATAGTGCTAAGATTAACAATGCTAATTAAATGCTAGTTGCTTTAATTACCACTAATCCTTACAATGTGTTAAGGCAGACAGCACTCCAATTTTATATATGAAAACTTTGAGCCTCTGAGGGATTAAGGGATTCACCTAACCCACAATAATAAAGAAATAGGGTAACAAACTCAGAAATGTCTGGTTCCAAAGTCTGCCTTCTTTCTACTACGTAACAATGCCTTTTAATGAACTTACATGTTGCTTCCCAACTTCTCTTCAACTTTGGAATGTGAATTCAAGTATATTCTAAATTTTTTAAAAATTGATTTTAGAGAGAGAGGAAGGGATAAAGCAGGAGGGAGGGAAGGGGCAGGAGAAAGTGGACAGAGAGGAGAGAGAAGAGGGTGGGGGGAAGAGGGAGGGGGAGGGGGAGGGGGGAGGGAGAGAGGGAGAGAGGGGGAGAGAGGGAGAGGGAGAGAGAGAGAGAGAGAGAGAGAGAGAGAGAGAGAGAGGGAGAGAGAGAGATCCATTTGTTGTCCCACTTATTTATACATTCATTGGTTGCTTCTTGTATGCGCCCTGACCAGGGATCAAACCTGCAACCACGGTGTATCAGAATGCTCTACCAACTGAACAATCTAGCCAAGGCTAAGTATATTCTAAACAGCTGTAACAGGGAACACTCCAGGCCTTTAAGACACCAAAGAAGGCCTGAAAAGACCCTGTCGAAGTCATCCTCTACAGGAAGTGTATTGCTACAGGCTTTGTACACATTAGTGCTTGGTGTGTATTCTAGACAACCATTCAATAATCACACTTTTACAAACAATAATACTTTAGAAGAAGATAAACTGCTTAATTATTTTTAGAAATAATTTTTTAGAATATTCAAAAGTATGAATGCATGTCAAATGAAATAAAGAAAATCATTTATTTTTAATAAAACTTGTACCACATCAGTGGCATAAAGAAATAATATTTCTCTGTTACCTATTTAATCATTACTATTGCTGGCTGCTGTTCCTATATGTACTCATACTTTAATCATAGATTACTTGTGAGCACTAACAGTAAATAACTATTTTTTTTCCTTAGTGACTCCTATATACATTGTAGTGGTCAATGAAAATGGCAAACCAACCAAAAGCAATAGTACTCATTATGATTCACATGCATTAAAATGGTGAAGGAAATCAGAATATGTCATCCCAAAATATGCCTCTTTGACATAAGAATTATTTAAATAGCACATGTAGGAAAAGCTCTCTGCCTCCCCCTATCTGTCTAAAAACAGGATATAAATTTACAAAGGTGTGCCTCCTCCTACAAGGAAGGACAAAAGTTAATCACCAGAGACAATTTTAGACCTTTATTATTTATCCTTGAGACTGAACCAGAGAAATCTAGGAAACAAACTTTACTAACTAGTCTATATCTACCACTGGTTTCACATATATTTGCCTCCCCACAATTTGCCACCCCTAGAGACTAAAGGTCCTTTTCCTTTGTCTTGCCATGCCTCTAAAAACTTATTCTTTGCCTAAGATTCTAGATAAGCAGGAATTCTAAACCACCTCTGAGTTACTCATCTCCGAGTATAGCAGTCCCCCTTATATGTAGGAAATACATTCCAAGACTCCTAGTGAATGCCTGAAACTGCGGATAGTATTGAATCCTATAAATACTGTTTTTTCCTACACATACATACCTATGAGAAAGTTTAATTTATAAATTAGGCACAGTAGGAGATTAAAAATAACTAATAGACTAATTATAACAATATACTGTAATAAAAGTTATTTGAATATGTTCTCTCTCAAAATACCTTATTGTAATGTACTCCCCTTCTTCTTGTGATGATTTGAGATGGTACAATGCCTATGTGATGAGATGAAGTGAATGATGTGGACATTGTGATGTAAAGTTAGGCTACTATAAGGGTTACTTGAACACAATCACTGCAATATTGCAACAGTCAATCTGATCACTGAGATGGCTACTGAGGCAAGTAACATATATAGTGTGGATACCCTGGATAAAGGGGTGATACATGTCCTAGGTAGTATGGAGTGGGATGGCACAAGATTTCATTATGCTACTCATAATGGCATGCAAATTAAAACTTACGAATTGTTTATTTGTGGAATTTTCCATTCAGTATTCCCGGGCTGTGGTTAATGTGGGTAAATGAAACCATGGAATGTGAAACAGTGGATAAGGGGGACTACTGTAGTCCCATGTGATACATGTACAATACACACGATGATGGTAATAAACTTGTCAGCCTAATTTACAGGACCCCAGCCAGACAACATAAGATAGGGAGAGGAAGAGATATTTACCCCCCTTACAATGGTGAAATAATTACAATACATAAATGCCTTCTCTTGATAGACCTTTTCCGTCAAGGAGTTTCCTTGCCTCCTCCAATCTCCATCCTTTGAGACCAGGCAGAGAAATGGAGTGCAGATATAAGGAAGCTCAAAAGAAGAGGTAATGAGTCATCTCTCAGCAATGTCTCCCCACTCAGGGATACAGTGACATGCAAAAGGACCCAAACTCAGGTTTGTCAAGTTGTAATATTAACTATGGCAGGGTTGGTAACACTGAAATACAAGCACTCAGGGTAGCAATATTTTCACTTTTTGCTGAGCATCCCCAGCAACAGTGTTGGCTGCAATACTGCAGTAGAACGCAGTGGGTTTTTTCTTTTTTTTCTTTTTAATGCTGTATATTTTTAAAGGAGCCCCAAACAAATTAGGAAACGGCTGCTTTGGACAATGCCTCCAAAGCCACAGATAACATGTGGACATTGTAAACTAAGAGCTGTCCACCCCATTCTTTCCTGCCATGTCAGGTCACTGGTGGCATCTAGACGAGGGACCAGCAAACTTCTGTAAGGGTCCAAATAGTAAATATTTCAGGCTTTTTTTGGCCATATGGCCTTTGTCATGATTATTTAGCTCTGCTGCTATAGTGTGAAAGTAGAGACAATATGTAAATGAATGAATGTGGCTATGTTTCAATAAAAACTTTATTTATGGACACAAATGATAATTTCCTACAATTTTCAAGTGTCATAAAATATTATTCATCTCATTTTCATCAGTTATTTAAAAAGGTAAAAAAAAATCTTCTTAGCTCATGGGCCATACATAAACAGATGGTAGTCTAGATTTGGCCCACAAACATAGTTTGCCAACCTGTCAATTTTAGACAAGCAGTAACTTTTGTGATGAATGCAGCATGTTTGTTTTGGAGTCTGAGCCACAGATATTGAGCAAGAGAGACAAAAAGGCAGAAGAGGCAGGCCTAGAGTTAAACAAAGCCTACTTTTCATCTCCTCGGCTTTAGAGTTCAGATGTACTTGGGTTGGTTTAAATCCATCATTATCTTCAAAGGTGATAGATTCTGAGGAAGCAAATCCCTTAAAAGAAAACAAGATATTACCTCCTAGGTCAGGAAAAGGAATTTAATTTAGCGCTTAGGCCTCTTTTATCAAGTGTCAATCTTCATAGGCTATAGCTACTACATTGGTTTTGAGAGACTCACACTTGATATCATAAGGAAACTTAGGAGCCCTTCTGGCTGTTCTACGTGTAGACATGTCAGTTAGCTACAGCTATGAAGACCAAAAAACAGTCAAAGCATTAAAATACAAAATAAAATTCAAATACATTTGTTGTATCCCTCAATTCTGAGACCAGACTATGAATTTGGATAAAAACACTCTGGCTAGTTTCTACTTCCAAAAAATGGCTAAATAAGTTGCCTATCTTTATGTATTTTAGACACTGCAGTGACTTAAAATGGTGATAACTTTTAAAAAGTGTTATCTGCTTAGCACAACACATGATACAACTTAACTGCTCAGTAAAAGTTGACCATTAATGTTATTCAAATACAGGCAGCCCTCGGGTTACTGACGTATGTTGTTTCGTGGTTATGTTGCCATCTCCCATTTATTTACAAAAAAAAAAGTCCCGTCATTTCAACATATGTAACATATGTGTTTTATGTTTTTATTATTTATTTACCACAAGTAAAGGTCAGGAATTGTTATCTTTCTTTTAAATTTTTTTTACTGTTTCACTTCATTACTGCTATGTATGTTCCATGTGAGTGATATATGTGCTTATGTAGGTGGGTTCTGACATACAGCGAAAACCGCATTACGTCACGCCATAGGAACGGTTCTCCGACGTAACCTGAGGACCTACTGTATTTAAATGGTCAACATTTATTGAGCACTAACCTGAGTGTCAAACATGTTTCTGATGTTTAGCTCACTTAATCCTCCTGACTTTAGATACTATTATCCTCATCTAACAGATAAAGAAATGTAGAAAAGGAGATGTCACCCAGCTAGAAAGCAGCAGAGCTGTAGTTCAAGCCCAGCTCAGTGTGATCACCTGGCTCAACTTTTTCATAATTATGTACGTGATACTGAGGTATTCCTACTGTAGGTTAGTAGGCAGAGGGCAAAATTTGCACACTACCTAAAGCAGAGTTATTATTTTCATCAAAGCCCTATGTGAACTACCATTATGTCTGCCTCTCTTCTTTTTCCTGCATCTTTCTCTGTTTCTAAGTTACAGTCTCTGACTAGTTATTCTAGATAGAAAAGTGTACCTTCAGCGGCTATCATGTAAAATGTTGCTTTCTGGATGACCTTTCATTAGGTTGCAACTCTTCTTCTTCATGCATTTCAAAACCTTATCTCCTTAACCTAAATTACTCCATCCTTTTTCTTAATATTCTTCTTATTATTATCAACTCAAACACTTTAGCTTCTATAAATTCACAGAACAGGATGGCCCTCAGTCTCATTGGAACACAATGTCAGATCATGACCAATATTTTCCTTAAAAATCTAAGTTTGGGAACATACTAAGCATCATGGAGGATACTAAGTAAACAAAATGTGGTCATTAACACTTCAACAGTACACCCATTTCAAAACAGTAAAATAAATCCTACACATTATTAAGTAGCACAAACAATTTGAACTAAGTAAAAGATAGAAAGGTGAGATAATACTTAATATTCTCAGAAGGGCCCCATGTACATTTTGCAGTTTTTACCATCTTTTTCCCATCGGGTTGAATAATGGCTCTCTTGGCTTCTGGAGTTCTAATGACTGAATGACACTGAATTCTTGAAATATTGTTATATTTCATTTCTCTGAAAAGAAAAAAAAAACTTATTCTAGATAATATCAATGTTAGAGAAATCTGCATTAGAAATTAATGTAAGTAATAGTATCTATGCCTCACCCTTACCAGAAGAGAATATAATACTACTAAAGGCCCAGTGTATGGATTCATGCACTGGTGGGGGGCATGGCCTGCGGGGATTGGCCCGCTGTGGGAGCAATGCTCATCCTGGTCAGCTGAGCAGCTGTGGACCCACCCTCTGAGCAGCTGCTCCTGTTGTGGGAGCACTGCTTATTCCAGTCAGCCGAGTGGCGCTCCCACTGTAGGAGCACAGTGACCACCAGGGGGCAGCTCCTGCATTGAGGGTCTGCCCCCTGGTGGTCAGTGAGCATCACAGTGATTGGTCGACCGGTCGTTCTACTGTTTGGTTGTTGGGCTTTCATATATATATAGATTTTAAAGTCAATGATATTTTAAAATATGTCAAAAAAAGAAAATCATGAAAAGTATTGGAAATAGAATGGTGATAGAAAATAAACATAACTGCAAAGCACGACATCCATAAAGAACCTGATTAAAGTCATCAAGTTTTTAAAGGTTAAACTCCAGAAACGCAACACTAAAGAAATAGTGTGTTCACTAGATTTTTAAATCTCAGTGTCCTTGATTTCTCAGTGTTAAACTTACAACTGTGAAGCAAGTTTCTATACAGGAGGTATATAGGAGTGGGGGGAAGGAAGGAAGGAAGGAAGGAAGGAAGGAAGGAAGGAAGGAAGGAAGGAAGGAAGGAAGGAAGGAAGGAAGGATAGCTGAACAACCACTCTTGACCAATAATACAGATCAATTTTTGATTGGGTTCCTAAGATTTTACTTACGTAACAGGCTCTTTTGGATTATTATTGAACTTAGGTGGACCTTCTTCAGTCTTAGCACTTCCAGGATGTGTTTCCAATTTTAAAGGGATAACTTCAACTTCACAATCTGCAACTTCTATTTTCCTCTTTTTTGAAAACATATTTTTCATAATATTGTCTTCTTTTCTATTTTCACCAATAGTATCATGTTTCTCAGTGTTAGATCTACTTAGTAATCTTCCTAGCAGAAAGTAAGGGAGTTTAGCAAGACAAAAGATAATACAATAACTGCTAAGCAACAAAAGGGCGTCTCTATTATGCTCCATTACTAAAGAACCCTGTGAGGTGTATCTTATTTCTAGAATGAAGATAAACACATTAATATCCCAGAAAATCTCTGCAAGAAATAATAAGAGACCAGTAAGAAATTTTATATCTTCCAATATATGAAAAAATATAGTACATTTAAAAAAACAACAACACTTGTCTGTTTTGATATAACATGAAAGAGAAGAGATTCAGCTACAATAATATAAAACAAAAATATAGATCAGAAAGCATTCTAGAAAATTAGAGCAGTGAACTCTAGCCTTGACACTACAACTTTGGTGTCTAGTTAAAAACGCTTTATCATTTAACATCAATACTCTTTTTATAAAGTTACCTATTTAAATCTGTAGTGATATGTGCCTATTGTTTGCATATTAAGTCCTAGTGTAACATTAAAATCTTAGTCTCAAGTTTATGTTTCCACCCCCCCCAGGGACTCAAAATTACAATTACCAATCAAAGTTAGTAGTGGGATCAGAGATTCCTTAGTTGCATTTTCTAAGCAGATAAAGACAATTCTTCCTGCATAATATTTGGCATTTTATAGGCAGCAGACTTTCATCAAAGTTATTTTGAGAAATATGAGAAACAACCGTCCAGATATATTGTATGTCTATAGAGTGGTATGTGGCAAGGATCCAAGTGTGACTTCTTTGAATTCTGATAATTCCTGCCCTCACTGAAGTGAACCTGGAAATTCAAATGAGAAAGGTTGCTCTGGTCCTTGCTGCCTAGTTGAAAAGACTCAGTCCAGCACATTTCCTTTAGACTGGCTCTAGAGCCACATTTCCTCAACTCTCCTCATTTCCTGGTAAACAGAGAGAGTGAGGATCTTCGCTGACATTCTGGAGTAGTTAATCAAGACTACTGGAGACTGACATGTCTGGCCTGGGGGTTGTGGACCTAAAGAATCAATAACTGCATAACTCTTAACACCTTGGTTGGGAAGTTTTGCGCAGAATGTGAGAAACTCTCTAAGGGTCTCTGAAATGGAGTGTGCTGCCCAAAGTTACTGCCTAAATCACCACATGTAGGTATTTATTACAAATTTACCTTATTAAATTCTAATAGCTCAAAAGATTGAATAAGGTAGTCTTTGATTGATAATTCAGAAATTTAAAAAGTTTTCTATCTTACTCCAAAGCATTTGTAGTCATGAAAACAAAATAAAAAAAATAAAAAAATGTGCCTCACACAGTAACTCAAATTTTATCTCTGAGCCTTTCTGAAACATCTGGTACCTGCTAAAGCATCTCTTCTCTTTAGAATTCAATTTTCCAGTCACTTTCCTTCCTCTGATGCTCCTCCTCTATATTGTTACTCTTATCCTTGCTATAAGATCTCAATGGCCCTGTATAGTAAAATGGAGATTCAGAAGTGTAGATCTTACTCTACAGTAATTTGAAAATAAACCCTTGCTTTACCTGAATAAGTGCAAACAAATGTCCCTCTGTCAATGTCATCTAGGCAGCGTACTCCCCATCCCTTCTTCTCAGTTTTGAACACCTGTAGCCTCACTTGAAGTCCATGCTGAACAACTCGGTTTTGACACATTTGTCGATTACACTTGCACAACAGGCTGCATTCATAAATGCTGTCAATAAAATATCCAAGAGAAAATCAATCAGGTATCCTAAATTAAAACAAAAAGCACTTTATAGCACTACCTCACTAATAATCACAGACTAAGTGTGAAGGAAGTTTCCTAAAGCTAGACTGCCTGGGTTCCCATCATAGTTCCAGCATTTACTAGCTGTGTGATCTTGGATAAATTATTTAACATGTCTGTGCTTTAATTTTCCATTTTTAAAATGGGGATTATATGATAGTATATATCATATATATACCTAAGTATATATATGATATATAAAATATCATAGTATATATCATATATATACCTAAGTATATATATGATATATAAAATATCATAGGGTTGTTTCATGAAGATTACATGAGTCAGGTTTATAAGGTGCTTGGGACAATACTTGGCACATAGTAAATATCAGCTCTTTAAAAATGTCTAGGAATGTCTAAGAAGTAAATGTATGGGAAAGCAATGTCTAGGAAGAAAAATGTTTTGTTTATTTTTTAATAACAACCTTGAAATGGTGAAAATTCCCAATTCTTAGGAGTGTTTTGCACTGGTATTTCTTAATGAGGAAAAGGCTGCCCCAAGTAGGCTAACTCTAGAGGGGCAAGAGCTAGACTCAAGGCAGATGAGTATTCTGTTTGATTTTACCCTTTATGATACATGTGTGGTCTCTGACTTTCATTTCCAAAAACAATATGCAGGTTTGTTATTTTTAATTCCTTAATTTAGATTTTTGGTACAAAAATATTAAGATTTAACATCTATTAGACTATAGACCACAATAACAAAGTATCCACCTTCAAAGATACAAACACCCTGCAACAAATCCTTAAGGTATATTACCCAGTAGGTATATGTCTCTGTAGTCTTTTATATTTATATCCAACGGCTATTTTATCTCTTGACAAGGAGTAAATCTCAGCATTCCTTGCTGTCATTTGAAGACATGCACATTTTGTTCTAAAAAGGAAGGCAATGAATGGATAAGTCAGAATTTAAAAAGCACCAAGTTAAGTAAAGAGACTGTCTTGATTAAAGTGAAAAGTTATAGTAAAGGATGTAATTGTATTTAGGACAACTGTTTGCCTCATGGACAGTTGAAATTCTTCCTTAAATAGAGCTTTTTGAAAGAATATCTACCAAAACTTTATAAATAATTATAAACTGACCTATCGGCCCATGAAATAAATACTTAACTATGTAAGTGTTCTTTAACTTTTCAAAATGAATTCCTTTCATTTTCTGTTCAGCAGAAGCTTGTTTGTGAATAGGTACACTCCCTTAGAATGGATAAACTTATGTGTGTCAAACCCAAAAGAGTGTATATAGTTTTGCAGATGTCTTAAGTTACCTTCCTTTCCAATGACATGAAAAGAGATTAGGGAAGTTGATACTGGGTATCTGGTTACTACAGTTTGTTCTTTATAATGTTGCTAAACAAGAAAAATACAACCATAAAAAAATTTCTATTTAAATGATTAACATTACAAGAGACTTATAACTTGATAGGGAGTAAGGAACCTGGGTATCTCAGGTGTAAACTGAGTATGTGACTACTGGTGAGCTGGTTAAACTCTCTGGATCTATCTCTTTTTTCTTTTTTCAACAAGTGACTTTGAGGTCTTTTCCTCGATGATTCTCTTCTGTGTTTTTCTGTATATACATACACGCATAAGAGTGGTGGCTACTGTTTACAACAGAAAAAATAAACAATTAAAAAATTCATTATTTTGGATTCTATTTACAGATGTAGAAATCTAAAGATGCTTTTTTTGATATGATTTTGTTTGCAAAGTTTAAAAGTACAAAAAATACAAATCCTATCTAATAAAGAGCGAATATGCTAATTGACCATCACTCCGTCACAAAGATGGCTGCACCCACAGCTGAGGCAAAGTTCTCATAAGGAGCCTTAACGAGCAATCAGCAGGGACCTGAGGCTACACCCTTACCCGCCCCCATGGGGCTTGACAAGGGACCTCAGGCCACACCCCCCACCCCAGCACCAGGCCGGGGGACCTCAGACTGCACCCCCCGCCCGGCGGGGTTTCACAGGGGACCTCAGGCCGTGCCCCCCGCCCCGTCACCAGGCCAGGAGACCTGAGGCTGCGCCCCCCTGCCTGGCTGGCCTTGACAGGGGACCTCAGCCCATGCCCCCCACCCAGTGGGACTTGATGGGGGACCTCAAGGTGTACCCCCAGTGCTGGGTTGGGGGAACTCAGGCCGCGCCCCCTACCCAGCAGGGCTTGACAGGGGATCTCAGGCTGTGTCCCCTACCTGGAGGGGCTTAATGGAGGAGCTCAAGGCACGCCCCCTGCCCCGGTCTGGGCTGGGGGGCTTCAGGCCACGCCCCCTGTCCTGGCGCTGGGCCAGGGGACCTGAGGCTACGGACCCTGCCCGGCAGGAATTGACAAGGGTGGGACTGGCTGGGTCTGGATCTAGCCCAATGTGGGGGGGGGGCCAGCCGGGTCTGAGTCTCACGTGATTTTGAGGTGCATGTGGGTGGGCGGAGACTTGACTCTGGGTCCTGTGGTGTGTCCCAGACTCTGACAGGAGGAAGGTTTTCATATACATTTTACTAATTTTCTTTCATCTCTGACACTTCTATTATAGAGAAAGCGCAAATAGTAGTATTAAATTATTTCCTCTAATTAATCCCCTTTTAATGTGCACAAATTTCATGCACCGGATCACTAGTCGTAATATAACTAACACTCACATTTCTACCACATAGAATTAGCTGTCATCATTTTGTTTAGTCCTTTTTTTCCCTATGTATATAATTTAAAATATACACATTGTTTATCTGATCTTTAAAAAATAAAAAAATTAAACATTACAGATAAAATTAAACTCTCAAGCAGTTTGGAGATATTCTTTATACTTTTAAACATATAGATCTATACACAATATACGGTACTGTTTTTAAATATTTATTATAGTTATTATCCTTCAACTTGCTTTCTCTTTCAATATTATTTTTTTGAGACCCATGTTTTACGCAAATCTAGTTAAATCCTTTAAACTTTTCCATAGCATTTAGATATACAGTTATGTTGCTTAATTAAGTTGCTTGGTATACAATTAAGTTGCTTGAAGTTTTCAATATAACAGATGCTGCAATGAACATCTTATTCTTATACACATGTGTAAGCATCGCTAGAGTAGTAACTTTAAATTTTTTACTATGACCCATGGTAGAAAATACATTTTCTTCATGATCCTATACAATCATACATATTTATATATGTGTGCAGGTGTATAAACTACAACAATGGTGGCATGAAACTTTACCCTTATTGTGTGGGATGCACTTGGGTATCTTTCTGTACTATTTAATTTAAAAAATGCTAGTTACAACCCCTTAAATGATTTTCATGCCACTATCTCTATAGCTTGGAAAACAATACTCTGGATATACTTAAAAGTACTATTGCTAGAAAGTAGGTATGCACTTCTTCAACTGCTATGTCATGGTTTGAACACCCCACTCTCCCTGAAAAATGACTTGGTATGGAATTCTAGTTTTATATTTATTTTCCTTCAGTAATTTAAGCTATTATCTCTCTTTTTTTGTTTTATTATTTCTGATGAAAAGTGTGCTGTCAGTCTGTCCTTTTTTCTGAGTTTTTTAAATTTACTCTTTACTCTAGATACTTTTTAAGTTGCATCAATATTTTTAGGTTTATCTTATTTTCGGAGGCTTTTTGACTCCAAGGATTCCTGTCTTTTTTCAATTTGGAAAATTCTCAGCTATTATTTGAATGTTGTCCTTTTCTTCACTACATATGTATATTGCAGTTTTTCATTTTATCCTCCATATTTTTTAATCTGTAACTTATTTTCCCCATATCTTTATCTCTTTACATTCTGAGAGATCTTAGTTTTTGCCATGCAATTCACTAATTCTTTCTCCAACTATACCAATGTAAACATATAGTCCGTCTATTTCATTTTTTATTTCAATGACCATGTTTTATTTCCCATATTTCCAATGGTTCTTCTTCATATAAACCATTAAAATTAAAATCTCCTTTTCTTGTCTCAGAGATGCTAATATTTTAGCTTTTTAGACACTTTAAACATAGCTATTGTAAAGTCTTTTTCATTCAAATTCTACATTTACCTCTGATTCTTCAGATGTGAATTTTGTCATTTGTTGTGACTCAAACTGCCTTCATGGTCCTAAATGCCTTTGTGTCCTGGGATTAGATCCAGCTTAATGCTGTATCTTCTAAAATTACATATAGTCAAGTTATTCTTTTTAAAAAAGTCCCTTAAACTGATTATAAAGTAGAGTAAACACCCTCTAGCACTGAAAGAGATTGAGCTTAGACAGATATAGTTGGGTTACACCTAGAAGCAATGTTTAAAACAAACAAACTTATTTTTAAACAGAAGTGAAACTTGGGCCCACCTCAGAACAAAAGATACACTGAGAGTGAAGGGATGGGAAAATATATTCCATGCAAATGGAAAGGGAAAAAAAACAAACTGGAGTTGCAAAACGCTATCAGACAAAATAAAGGCCATAATAAGAGACAAAGTAGGTCACTTCATAATACTAAAGGGAATGATTCAACAAGAAAATATAACCCTTGTAAACATATATGCACCTAATACAGGAGCCCAAGTATATTAAAAAACTCTTGATGGACTTTAAGGGAGAGATCAACAGCAATACAGTCATAGTGGGGGAATTTAACACCCCACTGGTAGATCTTCACTGGATAGACCTTCTAGACCAGTGGTCGGCAAACTCCTTAGTCGACACAGTGGCAAACTGCGGCTCGCGAGCCGCATGTGGCTCGTGAGCCACAGTTTGCCGACCACTGTTCTAGACAAAAAATTAACAAGAAAACAGAGGCCTTAAATGACACACTAGATCAGATGGGTCTAACCGATATTTACAGAACACTTCACCCCAAAGCAACAGAATATACATTCTCAAGTGCACATGGAACATTCTTAAAGATATACCACATGTTAGAGCACAAAACAAATCTATAGAAATTCAAGAAGACTGATATAATACCAAGCATATTCTCAGATCACAATGGCGTGAAGTTAGAAATCAACTACAATTAAAAAAACAACAAAAAAACACCTCAAAAACACTCAAATACAGGAGGCTAAATAACATGTTATTAAACAATGAATGGGTTACCAATGAGATCAAGCAAGAAATTTAAAGCTTTCTGGAAACAAATGAAAATTAACACATAACCACCCAAAACTTAGGCAACACGGCAAAAATAGTCCTAGAGGGAAGTTCATAGCATTACAGGCCTACCTCAACAAACAAGAAAAAGGACTAATAAACTATCTAAGACTAAATAAATTAGAAAGAGAACAGCAAGAAAAGCCCAGAGGAAGTAGAAGGAAGGAAATAATTAAGATCAGAGCAGAAAAAAATGACATAGAGACTAAAAAAAAAAAACAGTACAAAAGATCAATAAATCCAAAGAGCTGGTTCTTTGAAAAGATAAACAAGATTGATGAACCTTTAACCAGACTTATCAAGAAACAAAGAGAGAGGACCCAAGCAAATAAAATTAGAGATGAAAAGAGGTGATATAACAACAGACACCAAAGAAATACAAAAGATTGTAAGCAAATACTATGAACAACTATATGCCAACAAACCGGACAGCCTGGGTGAAATGGACAAATTCTTAGAAAGATACAATCTTCCAAAACTCAATCAGAAAACCTGAGTAGGTCAATAACAACTGATGAAATTGAAGCAATAATTTAAAAATTTCTAGCAAACAAAAGTCCTGGACTGGATGAATTTACAGGTAAATTTTACCAAATATTCAAAGAAGAGCTAACACATATCCTCCTCAAACTATTCCAAAAATTCAAGAGGAAGGACCATTTCCAAGCTCTTTGTACAAAGCCAGCATTATCCTAATTCCAAAATCAGATAAAGACACTACAAAGAAAGAAAATTACAGGCCAAATGGAGGGAAAATTACAGGCCAATATCCCTGATGAACACAGATGCTAAAATCTTCAACAAAATATTAGCAAATCAGATCCAGCAATACATTAAAAAGATCATACACCATGATTAAGTGGGATTTATTCCAGGGATGCAAGGCTGGTACAATATTTGCAAGTCAATAAATGTGATACATCACATAAACAAATTGAAAGATAAAAAACACATGATCATAACAATAGATGCAGAAAAAGCATTCAGCAAAATACAGCACCTGTTTTTGATAAAAACTCTCAGTAAAGTGGGAATAGAGGGATCATACCTCAACATAATAAAGGCCATGTACGACAAACCTACGCCAACATAATACTCAATGGGCAAAAACTAAAAGCTTTTCCCTTAAGAACAGGGACAAGATAAATATGCCCACTTTCACCACTCTTATTCATAGTACTGGAAGTCCTAGCCACAGCAATCAGACAAAAAGAAGAGATAAAAGGCATCCAAATTGGAAAGGAGGAAGTAAAACTGTCATTATTTGCAGATTATATGAAATTGTACATAGAAAACCCTAAAGACTTCACCAGGAAACTACTAGAATAAATGAATTCGGCAAGGTAGCAGGATACAAAATCAACATCCACAAATAGATGGCATTTTTATATACCAATAATGAACTCACAAAAAGAAACTAAAAAGCAATTCCATTTACCATTGCAACAACAAAAAAATAAGATACCTAGGTATAAACTTAACCAAGGAGGTAAAAGACCTGTACTTAGAAAACTATAGAACATTGAAAAAAGAAACAGGAAGATACAAAGAAATGGAACCATATACCATGTTCATGGATTTGAAGAATTTACATAATTAAAATGTCTATATAACCCAAAGCAATCTACAGACTCAACGCAATTCCTATTAAAATACCAATGGCATACTTCACAGAATTAGAACAAATACTCAAAAAATGTATATGGAACCATAAAAGACCCCGAATAGCTACAGCAATCTTGAGAAAGAACAATGA
The DNA here is from genome assembly GCF_963455305.1 of Plecotus auritus. Taxonomy (NCBI): domain Eukaryota; kingdom Metazoa; phylum Chordata; class Mammalia; order Chiroptera; family Vespertilionidae; genus Plecotus; species Plecotus auritus. Next base: position 93,524,635 of record NC_137772.1, on the reverse strand, counting down.
AGTAGGAGGGATCACAATACCAGATATCAAACTATACTACAAAGCCATTATAGCCTGGTACTGGCATAAGAACAGGTATATAGACCAATGGTTCAGAACAGAGACCCCAGAAATTGATTCACACCATTATGATCAGTTAATATTTGACAAAAGAGGCAAGAACATACAATAAAGACAGTCTCTTCAACAAATGGTGCTGGGAAAACTGGACAGACACATGCAAAAGTAGACCACCAACTTATCATACACAAGAATAAATTCAAGGTGGATAAAAGACTTCAATGTAAGGCATGAAACCATAAAAATCTTAGAAGAAAACATAGGCAGCAAAATCTCAAGACATCTCACGTAGCAATATGTTTATGGATACGTCTCCTAGGGCAAAGGAAACTAAGGAGAAAATAAACAAATGGAACTACATCAAAATAAAAAGCTTTTGCACAGCGAAAGAAACCACCATCAAATTGAAAAGGGAACCCACTGTATGGGAGAATATATTTGGCGATGATACATTTGATAAGGGGTTAATTTCCAAAATATATAAAGTACTCATACAACTCAACAAAAAGAAGACAAACAATCCAATTAAAAAATGGGCAGAAGACCTGAATAGACATTTTTTCAAAAAGGACATACAAATAGCCAAGAGACACATGAAAAAATGCTCTAAGTCACTAATTATCAGAGAAATACAAATTAAAACCACAATGAGATATCACTTCATACCTGTCAGAATGGCTACCATAAAAAAAAAAACACCAACAAACAACAAGTGCTGGTGAGGATGTGGAGAAAAGGGAACTCTAGTACACTGCTGGTGGAACTGCAGATTGGTGCAGCCACTGTGGAAAATAGTACGGAGTTTCCTAAAAAAAATTAAAAATGGAACTTTGTTTTGATCCAGCAATCCCACTTCTTGGAATATAGTCTAAAAACCCCAAAATATTAATCAGAAAGAATATATGCACCCCTATGTTCATAGTAGAATTATTTACAATAGCTAAGATTTGGAAACAGCCCAAGTGCCCATCAGTAGATAAATGAATAAAAAAAGCTAAGGGAGCTTATGTAATACTTTGAACAATAAAGAATTAAAAAAAAAAAAAAAAGCAATGGGACATTTATACTATAGAATACTATGCAGCTGTAATATTATGCAGGGATCTCTTACTCTTTGGGACAGTATGGATGGAACTGGAAAATATTATGCTAAGTGAAATAAGCCAAACTGAGAAAGACTAATATCACATGATCTCACTTATTTGTGGAACCTAATGAACAAAATGAACTGACCAACAAAATAGGACCTGAAGCAGGGAGGCATGGAACAGACTGACATACCTCTATTTGGGGTTGGGGGGACAAGAAGAGATAAACCAAAGGACTTATATACTTATACGCATAGCCCATGGACACAGGCAATAGGGTAGTGAAGATCTGGGGAGTAAGAGGGGGAAGGGCAGAGGGAGGGAAGGAGGGAAAAAGGGGAGATATCTGTAATACTATCAACAATAAAAAATGCATTTAAAAATGAAAAACAAAAAACAAAAACGTAAACTTGGAACAATGACAGGTTTCCTCTATGACAGGCCTAAAGGAACGGAGCCAAAATCTTACATGACTTTTGTAAGATTTACATATTTCAACTGACAGGATGGTGAAAACTACTATCCATATTATTTCTTTTTATCTCTCTCATTATATTTTGCCTAGTACAGGAAGGTATACTTGCATTAAATTAAATGTACATATAATGCACTCCATTTTATATATGCACTAGAGGCCCGGTACACGAAATTCGTGCACAGGGGAGGGGGATCCCCTCAGCCCAGCCTGCACCCTCTCCAATCTGGAATCACTCTCACAATCCAGAACCACTGGCTCCTAACAACTCACCTGCCTGCCTGCCTGATGCCCCTAACTGCTCCCCTGACAGCCTGATGGCCCTAACTGCTCTCCCCTGATGGCCTGATCCCCCTAACTTCCCTCCCCTCTTGGCCTGATACCCCTAAGTGCCTATCTGCTCTCTCTTCCTGGCCTGATTCCCTTAACTGCCTATCTGCGCTCCCCTCCTGGTCTGATCGCCCTAACTGCCTATGTGTTCTCCCCTCCTGGTCTGATCGCCCTAACTGCCTATGTGTTCTCCCCTCCTGGCCTGATCACCCTAACTGCCTATCTGCTCTCCCCTCCTGGCCTGATCCCCTTAACTGCCTATCTGCTCTCCCTCTCCGCACCCTTCGGACCTCCGGCGCAGGCATGCTGAGAGCTCTCCGCCGCAGGCTCGCCCCCATCCTGATTGGTTGTTACGTGGCGTCGTCCCAGACAATTTGCATATTCCTCCATTATTAGTATAGATGATCACAGAAACATGTATATTACACACCCATAAAACAAAATGATTTCAAAGTCCTAAGATATTAGAACATGTTTTCATTTTTTTAATGGAATGTCAATGTTATGATCAAGAGAGTACTAATTATAAGTACCATTAACTTCCTAAAAAATTGCAAGAAAATGATTTGTAAAAATAAAACATAACATATAGTGGTTAAAAGCATGGATTACTATTGTAGTTCTTTAATTTGTTTGCCCTATGATCTTACAATTGGTTTCTCAATTTCCTCATTTATGACATGAAAATAATATTACTACTTCATGGAGTTTTGTGAGAATAAGAAAATGTATGTAAAACAATTGTCAGAGTGTCTGGCACTGTTACATGGCATTAGCTGTAATTGTGATTTTGATACTAACTTAAAAAAATACTCACCTTGAGAAAATAATTTTCAAATTACTATAACAGGTAAAGAATTTTCTTTCCCATTGCTAGTGAGAGAGTGCATTTGCCCATTTTACATTCTTAGCCAACAGTTTTAGATAGACAGACAAGCTGATACATAGCAGGACTTAATAAGTACCCTAACATTCAGAAGATTTTTTGAAATGTCAGATTATTCTACTCACATGTCTATGCAGCCCTCAGAACAGTCACATGAATCAGTAAACATGTTGGAAAAGCTGTTTAGATAATATGCTCGTGGCCACATAGTCTTTCTGTACTTAAAGTGTGGAAGCTTTCTACTGTCAATTTCATTACAGAAAGAAATGGGCACCAATTCCACTCCATTGCTAATATCCAGAACAGAAACAATTTCTTCTTGCTTTGGGTAATTCCGAGTCAACTGAACATAGGTATTAAAAGAAAAGTTATCTGTAAATAAAAAGTTACACTCTGTCTCAAGCAGGTAACGAAAAACTTCCTCCATGTTTCGTAGACTCCTTCCACAAGGGGTTTTATAACTCACGTGGAGTGCTGAAGAATGAGAATTTGTCTTTGCATGTCGTCTTTGGAAGTGGCACGTAATTGGTAGCTGCAGAGGGTTTTCTCCCTTGAAGGTTAGTAGCATTTTCATCAGACAGGTACCAGAGCATTCATGACTTTTGTAAGATAAACTCAAAGATGATTTTTTTTCTCTAAAGTTTGCAGCTTTATTTTCCAGAGGGGGAATTTCCTCATTTTTTATAGATCTGTTTAAAATTAATTACTTATTAGTATCTCAAATTTATAGTACAAATCCCAATTTAAAAAAACAACACTGCACATTAAGGTGGTAATTAGTTCCTATTATTTTCTTCTTAGATAACACAAAAATAAGCCAGACTCTGAGTATACTATATTCTGCAGCCATATAAAGATATGCCTCAACAGTCTTTCTTTGCCCTCCAGACATTAAATATGTGGTGTTTTTTCCAGCACTTCTCCAGTTGGGTGTCCAATAATTAATTCAGTTCAATTCTGATACCACCTACCTGGAGTCAGTATCATATCCCACAAAGTAAAGGGCTCAATCCCACAAGACTGTCCTCATTTCAGATGCAAAATACAAATCCCAGGTATCCATACTTTTGATCTAGCCTGGAGTTCCCACAACCTACTCCCTCAGGTTTGATAATTTGTAGAAAGACTCACAGAACTCAGGAAAACACTTTAATTACTATTACCAGTTTATAATCCTATATAATAAAAGCCTAATATGCTAAGTGTCCGGTCAACCAGTCGGCCGTTCAACCAATCAAAGCATAATATGCTAATGATATGCTAAGGCCACTCAACCGCTTGCTATGGTGTGCACTGACCACCAGGGGGCAGATGCTCTTACCGGTAGGTGAGCTTGCTGCTGGGGTCTGGCCAATCTGGACTGAGTGAGACGGGCCACACATGCCCTCCCGTGGTCCCTCCCCAGCCCTGATCATGCACTGCGGGGGGGTTCCCTTGGCCTGGCCTGCACCATCTCACAATCCGGGACCCCTCAGGGGATGTCAGAGAGCTGGTTTTGGCCTGATCCCTCAGGCCAGGCCGAGGGTCCCCACTGGTGCACAAATTCGTGCACCAGGCCTCTAGTAAAAGATAAAACTCAAGAACACCCAAATGAAAGTGATCCATAGGACAAGATAAGTGGGAAGGGGCACGGCATGTCCTCCCCATGAGTGCCTCTCTCCTAGCACTTCTAGGTGTTCACCAACCAGGAAGCTACCAGAACCCTAATGTTTAGAGGTTTTTATGGAGGCTTCATTACAAGCATGACTGATTAAATCACTGCCCACTGGTGATTATCTGAATCTCCAGCCATTCTCTCCTTGGCCAGAGTCCTTATGTGGCAAAGGTTAGTTCTCCCTGGAGGTTGGAATGTTAAGACTGAAAGTTTTAAGTTTCTAATCAGGGTTTAGTCTTTCTGGCGAGCAGGCCCCATACTGAAACTAGAAGCCCCTCAACAAGAGTCATTTCATTAGTACGCCAAAGATACTCTTCTCAATCAGGAGTTCCAAAGGTTTTAAAAGCTCTGTGCCAGGCTCTGGGACAAAGATCAAGTAACTTATTATATCACAACCTAATTTCAGAATATTCCAGAGAGCTGTGATTATATCTGTAAATAGGTGAGGAAGGTTATGTGGCATGCCTGATTCAAGCCTTCTGCCTTCAAAAAGTCTAGTAAAGGCTAGCCAAAAAATCATTCATTCATCAATAATCCTTTATACTGTATTTGCCTTACAAGTGAATTTATTCCATAATATGTAATTTATCTGGCATCATAGTGATACATCTGAAAATGGTAAGTGGACAGGAGAAAATAGGATGGGTACTAATTCTAAGAAAAAAAAAATCTGTGAAAAGATTCCATATGTATTTGGAACTCAGATTTTAATCTTTCACAAAGAACCTCAATTTTGTTTTATGTAATATTTTCCATCTTTAGGTGTCTTTATTATGAAACTAATATAGGTATCTTAGAGATATTTTTATACTTACTATATAAAGCAGCATTGTCCAACAGAATTTTCTGCACTAATGGAAATGTTCTATATCTGTGCTGTCCAACTGGGTAGCCGCTAGCCACATGTGGCTACTGAGCACTTTTAAATATGGCTAGTGCACACTTAGAAAAAGACAAATATCACATAATCTCACTCATATGTAGAATGGAATGAACAAAATAAACTGATGTACAAAATAGATCCATAGACAAAGAAGCATGGAACAGACTGTGGAATCTCAGAGAAAAGGCAGTGGAGGGTAGATGGGTAGGAAGAGATCAACCAAAGAACTTACATGCATACATGTATAACCCTTGGACACAGACAATAGGTGTGAAGGCCTGGGATGGAGGTGGGCTACAAGAGGTCAATGGGGGGAAAAAGGGGACATATGTAATACTTTCAACAATAAAGATTTTTTTAAAAAGAGAGAATGAATTTTTTTTTAAATGTGGCTAATGCAACCAAAGAACTGAATTTTAAATTTTATTTAATTCAAATTTAAATAGCCATGTATAGCTAGTGGCTACCATATTGAATGCATAGATATGAGGTTCCTCATCCTTTTTCTGGCTGTATAGTAATCCTCTGCATAAACTCTATCATTTATTCAATTAGTCCTCTATTGTCTCCAATCTTTTGCTATTATAAATCACTAGAGGCCCAGGGCATGATCAAATCCTGTGCCATTAGGGTCTCTAGGCCTAGCTGCAATCAGGGCCGTATCCGCTGCCCAGCGTCACTCCTCCACCTCCGTGGCCCCTGCCCCATGAACCTCCATGCTCACAGCCCCCACCCCGCGAGGCTCCTCGGCCTCAGCAGCCCCCGCGGCCCCGCCCCGCCATAAGAGCCGGACCGGTTCTTTGGTCATTTGGGCCCACAGTTCCCTCCTCCCAACGCCGCGCCACAGGCGGCTGGGGGCCCACAGCTCCAGCTCCCTCAGCTCCCTAGCCTGCTGTTTGGTCGTCCATCTAGTCGTTTCGGTCGTGATGGCACCTGGATTTTATATATTAGGATAATGTAACAAGTAACCTTGTATATAACAATTTCATATATGTAAATATATCAGTGCAGAATATACTACCAGAAGTGGAAGTATTAGGTCACAAGGTAAATGGATTAGTAATTTTGTTAAGATTGCCACGGGGTCTGCCCTCCAGCAATTTATGGGTATCTGCTTCCCAAACCTCATCAATCATTGGCTCTTGATGCTTTTGAGTTTCTGACAATCTAATAGGCTAATGGATATAAATTTATTTATAAATCTTTTAATGTTGAAAACATTTGTTACCAATTTTTCTCTATCACTGCTTTGATGAATATCCTCGTACATAAAAATTCTTGACCAAATTCCTGATTATTACCTTAGTATACATTCCTTTAAAAGGAATTAATTACAAAAAAAAAGAGTTCAACAGGAATATACATTTAAAAATAAGTTTTTATTAGTAAAACTTTTAAAATACACATAAAAGTGTATTTTACTCATAGAAAAGGCTGTTTGATATATTGGATCCTCCATGTGCTTGTGAGAACTGCAGAACTAACCTTTGGCACATAAGGACTCTGTCCAAACCTCTGCATCAAGAGACAACCAAAATCTAGCAAGGCTTCTAACAGCGTAAGGCCATGTCTCTAGAATGACCCCAGACCCCCAATATAATGCCTGCCTGAGAAAGCTTGAGGTTCCCAGGAGAATTTACTGTTTCTTCTAGCCAACAACTGAAGGTAAACCCCTAATCCGAAAGCCATTCCTTTGAAAGGTAGTCATCAGGAAGGATAGGGCCTCTGTCTTCCAGTCTCTGTGGAAGAACAGAATCTTAACTCTGATAATTGCCAGCTAGCACACTCAGCTGGCCTCAAGGGTACTCACATTTACCAACCCTTTTATAATTTTTCACTTGAGCCCCTACTCTTCCTCCCTCCTTCATTCCCCTTAAAACGCTAGTCACCTCAGCAGCATAAATTGGAATGGACCTCAACTTTTTCCCCTATTGTCAGCAGATACTAAATAGAATGTTTTTACTGCTTTAACTAATATCTTTATCTTTGACAGGGTACCAAACTTCATTAATAACCAACATTTTGCCTATTTTATTTCATCTATTCTCCCCACCTCTTGCCTCATCTTGAAACATACAGAAGTTTTAAAGCAAATTATAGACATTACATAACCTGAAATAATTCAGTATTGATTTCTAACAAATAAGGCTTTTTAGAAATATATATTCTCATTTCCCTGATTATCTTAAAATTTGTTTGATCAGAATTCAAACAATCTCCACACTGTATTTGATTCAGATGTATTTTATGTCTCTTTAACCTTCAAACAGTGCTGCTTCATTTTATGACATTTGTTTGTGCAAGTAAGTTGTGTCATTTGTCTTGTAGCATTTCCTGCATTCTGGAATTTGGCTGATGCCTTTATTGTGGTGTTGTCATTTAATTCATTCCTCTAGCCCTTCTATTCCTGGTAGATCAGTAGTCAGTTCTAGAAGCTTATTAGATTCAGGATCAATTTTGGTGGTGGTGGTGGTGGTGGGGTGTAGTAATTCATAGGTGGTGCTATAAATTTCCTATTGAGTCAAATAAAGTGACACACAATGTCTGATTGTTCACTTTTAGCGATGTTAAGATTTGTAAGTAGGTTAGGGTGTTTTCAGCCAAATCCATTCATCTGAAAGTTCCTCACGAATCTTTTACCTAACAGGTTTGTCATTTACTCATGGTGGTGTCAGTCCCCAATGGTGCTACTCATTTATGGTAAGTACAAAAATTGGAAGTTGGAAAAGTTTAAAAACTTGACAGTAATTTGCCATTGCCACATTTTATTATATTTTATAAGAGTATTGCTCCTCAATAAATTGGAAGTTTAAAATAAAACACCTACTCTCACCACAGTTACAGAGCACTGTCCTAAGTCCACTATTTCTTGGGGGCGGGGGAAGAGTATGTTATAAAAATAACAATCTTCTTATTCTATCATTCCTAGAATTTTCTGGATGGAATTTTTAAAATATATATATTTTATTGATTTCAGAGAGGAAGGGAGAGGGAGAGAGATAGAAACATCAATGTTGAGAGAGAATCATTGATTGGCTGCCTCCTGCACGTCCCCTACTGGGGATCGAGCCCACAACCCGGGCATGTGCCCTTGACTGGAATTGAACCTGGGACCTTTCAGTCTATAGGCCGACACTCTATCCACTGGACCAAACCAGCTAGGGCTGGAATTCTTTTATAAAGAAGAACTTTTCTTCATCAACTAAGGTTATCATGAAACACAGTATAGGTAAGGCAGAATAAATGCTTGATTCTTTTTATTTCCTAGTATTCAGAATGATGATGAATAGTATCCCTAGCAACTACCAATGTGACTTAAAATTCTAATTTTTATAATACTATTATGAACGCATGGTTTTTATATATTTAATGTGCTTAAATCATTACAGTGATTATTCCTTTTGATGTTGAAATTGTGTCATTTTGGCCAGTGGGAGCTCCTTCAGGTTTGGTCCTGCATCTTTCAAACACAAATGGTAGTGTTGGATAGCATTTTTGCTTTCCATCACAAGATGTCCCTGGTTTGGAATCTGCCATTTCTCTACTGCAGCAATTTTCAACTTTTTTAATCTCATGGCACACACAAACTAATTCTGCGGCACACAAAAAAAATGTGACAAAAAAGTAGGTATAATTATGATTCATTTACAGTGGACATCTATTGTTATGTTGGCTGCTGTCACTTTTTTCATTTGACAATCTAAGGCTGTGGTTGGCAAACTGCGGCTCGCGAGCCACATGCTGCTCTTTGGCGCCTTGAGTGTGGCGCTTCCACAAAATACCACGGCCTGGGCGAGTCTATTTTGAAGAAGAGGCGTTAGAAGAAGTTTAAGTTTAAAAAATTTGGCTCTCAAAAGAAATTTCAATCGTTGTACTGTTGATATTTGGCTCTGTTGACTAATGAGTTTGCCGACCACTGATCTAAGGGAAAAGACGTCTGTGTCCCTGACTAAATAGTTAGGTATTGCATGTTTTAAAACACTGGTTGAAAATTGCTGCTCAATGGGACTAGGAGTCCATTTAATGAGATATGATATTTAGAGATCACAATCATGATGCTAGGAGGTATACACATTTTAATCAATACAGATTTTGAAACTGCTTTCCAAAAATGCTGGCCAATTACACTCCTATAAGCATAAATGAATACTAATCTAATTAAATCTTATTTTAAATATTTTAATCAATTTGATAGATGAAAATTGTATTTTATCACCTCTTAATTTATTACCACTAGGGAGTTTATTAATAATAGGGAGTTTGAACGTAAGTTCATGTTTATTGGTCTTTTATGTTTCCTTTGGTGAACTGTCTATTCATATGCTTTGTTCATTTTCCTATGGGGGGTTTATTCTTCCATTCATTCTTCCTTCAAAGATTTCTTGAGTGCCAACTATGTAGCAGGTATTATGGAAACAATTGAGAACTCAATGATCTCAAGGAGCTTACATTCTAGGCAGAGAATTAAGTATTTACTAGTAAAATAAAGTATAGATAATGTTATGAATGAAGCCATGATACTTAATGTCATGGAAAGAGATCTAATCTTTATTTTTCTGTGTGTGTTTTTTTTTAAGGTTCTAAATTAATTTTTCTATAGTTTGGAAGTCCAAATCATCTGAAATTTTAAAAAATATATTTTTATTAATTTTTAGAGAGAGAGGAAGGGGGAGGGAGAGAGAGAAACATCAATGTGAGAGTGAAGCATCAATTGGCTGCCTCCTGCATGGACGTGGGAGGCAACTCATCAATGTCTCTCTCTCACATTGATCTCATCAATGTCTCTCTCTCACATTGATGTTTCTCTCTCTCCCTAAAATCAATAAAAATATATATTTTTAAAAAGAATGTAAACTATATTCATCTTAAAGACTGCAGTAAACATTTGTTTTCTGTTCCGTTCTTCTCGGAAAGATGGCCATTTTAATTTCAGTAAAGGCAAATCTGTTGGATCATGTATTCATACTGGGCTATTTATAGTCTCTCTCAAAAATTTAAGATATAAAATAATATCATGAAGTAACACATGCAGTAGATCATGTAGTGTTTAGCTGGGGCAGATTTTATGGGAACATAAGAACCAATTGATACCATACAGAGAGAAACTGATTCAACAATGTGGACCCTCAGGTACTGATTTCCCTGTTTCAAATCTAGTCCCCATATGGCCTGCTGTGTTACAATTTCTGTTCTTGAAAACCTATTTTATTTATATGTGTGTGTATGTGTGTATGTAAATACGTGTAGGTTAGGAGTGTGTGTGTTTTCTTTAAAAAAATAAGCTCTTTTGGGTGTTTATGTGCACATGATATAAAAAGTCAAATGGCTTAAATTCAAACCTGGGTCTTTTAAGCAGTGGGGCAGGAGCCCACTTTCACCATGTATATTAGCCAAAGCTATACACCTGGTGTATCTCAAATGAATTTCACTACTTAAGCTGGCTGTGTGTTCCTAAAAAATTACTCAACTAAGAAAAAGAATTAAGCCAGGTTTCCTAACAACACAAAAGTAGGTATTTTTGTAAAAATTATCATTAATATAACTTTTTTTAAAAGTCTTTCTTATTGATTTTTAGAGAGAGAGGAAGGGGGAGGGGAGAAACATTGATTTGAGAGCAGAACATCAATCAGCTGCCTCCTGCATGCCACCTACTGATCAAACCTGAAACCCTTCAGTGCATGGGACAATGCCCAACCACCTGAGCCACACTGGCCAGGGCTAAATTTGTTTTTATATGTACCTATGTTATAGCTCACTTATATGGAGTGGAAATTAAATTAAACTTAGGAATAAAATTTAAAAAGCCAGTTTCCTATCAGATCTAAGATTTTCACTCTCATTTTCCATTGACAAATTATATGACATTGAGCAATTCAGATAGGGCCGAGAACCTCTGGCTTAAGTTATTCACCACTTAGTTTGGCAGTTTGCCTATTTGACCACTGACCTGCTAGACGCTTAACTACTAAAAGCAAAACAAATAATAAACTCATGATCTGCAGGGGAAAAACAAAATAATCCTTTAAAGATAATCCTTTAAACATAATTGGTCAAGAATGAAATGTGGCCTTAGAATTCGTAATGGATAAGAAAGAAAATCCTAAACCTAATCCCCTCATCATATGAAAAGATCTCAGTCAAGCTACTTTGAAACAAGAAAACAATCTGTTGGGGAATGATCATACAAAGTTAACTGATAATAGAAAGAAGGGAAGGCTCAAAAAAATTTGCCTTTGTCTTTTCTACCTATAACTATCGCTGCTGCCCTCAAGTTGGAAAGACCAAAAAAAATGAAAAGAAACTGAAGTCTGTGACAGTTTAAAAGGGGTCCTAGAATGCTACTTTATTTAAACATATTTAAGATTCTAGACCCAAATAAATTAAATCTCAAGACCCAAATAAATTAAATGTCAAAAATTTAAATATAAAAAATAGAAAAATACTGCCCTGATCTTTTTTTTTTTAAAGGGAACCTTCCAGCCCTGGCCGGTTTGGGTCAGTGGTTAGAGCTTCGGCCTGCAGACAGAGGAGTTGACGGTTGGTCCCAGCCCCTGCCAGAGCACGTGAGGAAGGCAACCAATTGATGGGTATCACATTGATGTCTCTCTCTCTCCCACCTCACTCTCTCCCTTCCCCTCTTTCTAAAAATATCAATGGAAAAAATAACCTCAGGTGAGAATTTAAAAAAATAATAATGAAAAAGAGAACATTCCAGAAAGTACAGAATGATTAGCTTAATATTGATCCCTAAACAATTCTAAAAGAGATAATCAGCCATGTGACTTTTAAATACTTATGATTTAAAAAGCCAATATGGACTAGTTTCCAAAAAAAAATAAAATAAAATAAAAAGTGCAAATAAACCTAATCTTACATTTTGATAAGGGTTGATAAAGTTTGATAATAATATAGAATGCTACAGCAGTGAATCCTGATTTTTCATAGTCTTATGAGTAAGAAAGAGAAACATAGGCAGGACAATGATAGAGGTAAATAAATTCACAACTGGTTGAACAGTTCCTTATGAAGAGTAATGAAAAGAGATCTCTAGCAGTGAGCTTCAATAAAGACTAGAAAGCTTATTTAAATATTTGTGCAAGATGAAAAGCTAGTAAGAAAATATAACAGATAGAGCTTCAAAATTCGAAAGGATTATAAGCTAGGATAATAGGATACTTAAGAATGAACCATTCCTGCATTTAAGCTTAAAATATAATTATCTAAATACTAGAGGCCTGGTGCACAAAATTCGTGCATGGGGTGGGGGGTGTCCCTCAGCCCAGCCTGCACCCTCTCCAATCTGGGACCCCTCAAGGGATGTCCAACTGCCCGTTTAGGCCCGATCCCACTGGGACAGTTGGACATCCCTCTCACAATCCAGGACTGCTGGCTCCCAACAGCTTGCCTGCTTGCCTGATTGCCCCTAACCACTTCTGCCTGCAAGCCTGATCACCCCCTAACCCAGGGGTGGGCAAACTTTTTGATTCGAGGGCCACAATGGGTTCTTAAACTGGACCGGAGGGCCGGAACAAAAGCATGGATGGAGTGTTTGTGTGAACTAATATAAATTCAAAGTAAAGCAGCGGAGGGGAGAGCAAGAGAACCGGATAGAACAGCCGGATCCGGCCCGCGGGCCGTAGTTTGCCCAAGGCTGCCCTAACAACTCCCCTGACAGCCTGTTTGCCTTCCCCTGCAGGCCTGGTCACCCCTAACTGCCCTCCCCTGCGGGCCTGGGTCCCCCCCAACTGCCCTTCCCTGCAGACCCAGTCACCCCCAACTTCCCTCCTCTGCCGGCCAGGTCACCCCTAACTGCCCTCCCCTGCTGGCCTGATCGCCCACAACTGCCCTCCCTTGCAGGCCTGGTTCCTCCCAACTGCCGTCCCCTGCTGGCCTGATCGCCCACAACTGCCCTCCCTTGCAGGCCTGGTTCCTCCAAACTGCCGTCCCCTGCTGGCCATCTTGTGGTGGCCATCTTGTGTCCACATGGGGGCAGGATCTTTGACCACATGGGGGCAGCCATCTTGTGTGTTGGAGTGATGGTCAATCTGCATATTACTCTTTTATTAGATAGGATAGAGGCCTGGTGCATGGGTGGGGGCCAGCTGGTTTGCCCTGAAGGGTGTCCCGCATCAGGGTGGGGGTTCCCTTGGGGCGTGTGGCGGCCTGGGCAAGGGGCCTGTGGTGGTTTGCAGGCTGGCCATGCCCACCGGCGACCCAAGCAGAGGCCCTGGGATCTATTTATCTTCTACAATTGAAACTTTGTAGCCTTGAGCAGAGCCAAGCCTTCTGCTTGCTCTGTGGCGGCAGCCATTTCTGTTGGGATTTATATATCTTCTATAATTGAAACTTTGTAGCCTCAAGTGGAGGCCAAAGCAGGACAGGGCTGCAGAAGCTTTGCTTCCTCCATTGCTACGGGCAACCCTAGCCTCATGCTCTCTCCAGCTCCGTGGCTGCCGCCATTTCTGTTGGGCTTTATTTATCTTCTATAATTGAAACTTTGTAGCCTTGAGTGGAGGCCTAGGCCGGCAAGGGCAGGTGGAAAGCTTGGCTTCCTCCATTGCCAGGGAAACCCAAGCCTCCCTCCTGCTCTCTCCGTGGCTGCAGCCATCTTGGTTGGGTTCATTTGCATATTCACTCCTGATTGGCTGGTGGGCGTGGCTTGTGGGTGTAGCACAGGTACAGTCAATTTGCATATTACTCTTTTATTAGCTAGGATAAGATGGGGAACAGTTTGTCTGAAGGTAATTTATATAATAAGAATCTATTTTAGTGATTTTGAGTGATTTAACTTTTTAAAAGGGTAGTAAAACTTTATGCTGTATATAAGAAAGTCAGAATTCAGCTATTGAAATGGCCAGTTAAAGTGTTTTAAAACTGTGAACTGAGCTTTCTCTGAGTTTTTGATGAGCCTTTTAGACTCAAACTGCAATGACATCTCTAATATTTGTAAATGCAAATCATATGCAATAGTGTCAATATACACCTCTCATAAACACTGAAAAAAAAAAAAGAATTCTGTATTGACAACTTTTTTTGTTACTTTACTATGTAGCTGGAAGGACAATCAACTTAATAACTTACTTTCTAAAGACACTTTGGTTTTTTGAAATTCTGTTCCCTACAAAACATTTTCAGAAACATCCCTTTAGCACTTGAAAGTTTTAACACAGGCATTACCTACTAAAAATAAAGACTAAATGTCAGAGTGTCAGATTTCCTCTTGTACCATTTTACTAAGGAATTCTGCTGAGGAATTTATACTGAAATTAGTGGTTAAAGAAGAAAAGGTCAGCCCAGCTGGTGTGGTTTAGTGGTGGAGCCATCAACCCATGCACCAAGAAATTGCCAATTTGATTCCCAGTCAAGGCACATGCCCTGGTTGAGGACTTGATCCCCAGTGGGGGCCATGCAGGAGGCAGCTGATCAATGTTTCTCTCTCATCAATGTTTTTTTTTCTCTCTCTCTGCCTCTTCCTTCTTCTCTCTAAAAATCAATAAAAACATTTTAAATAAAGAAAAGGTCAGAAAAATTTAGCCTATTCTTATAAAATTTCTGATACTAATTTAGCGCTATTATGCATTTTAAAAACTGAACTGATATTGAAATAAATGTTTGACCCTTTTCAATACTCCACTTTAAAAGAAATAATCCAGGAAAAACAATTTTCTAGTTAAAAAAAAATACCAATTTGGTAGATTTCAATATAATAATATACAAAGACATCCTAAGCTAAATTTTATTAAAATACTTGATTATCTAAGGATATTAAAAGTAAATAACCTATTAAGGGACTCATGAAATTTTATCCTACCTAAAATGCTAAAATTTATAACTTTTAATGCTTTTAGTAGTAATCTTTTTTAATATATTCTATTTACTCTTCTGTAAAACGAGTAGCAAGAGTAAATCTCTTTCTGGGAGCAAAACTATTAAGAACAAAATTAAATTAAACAGATATACATACAGAACTGTACAGTCTTTTGGAACAAAGTCTTCATATGATGTAGATGGCAATGAACCTGATTTGTTTTCCTGTTCATTCTCGGTCAAAGATTTATGATCTACATAAAAAAAATAAAAACATGAGTAACAAGTACACCAATTTAAAAATCATTCATAATAACATCTAAGTAATGTCTTAACTAGAGATATATGGAGCCTTTAAATCTGCAGACATATTAAGGTATCAAGATTGAGCCAAAAAGTTAAGTGTCAATATTTTTAAAAACATCAAGAAAATAAGATAGGATGAAATAAAAGATTGAATAAAAGAGATTTCTAATGCAGAAAACTCTAGTTTGGCCTGAACTTTATCTGAATTTTAATCAGCCTTTAAGGTGAAAATCAAGTATCCCTACTTCTGCTTGTATTGTACAGAAAAATAACATAAGGCTTTATAAAAATGTTACAAAGAAAGTTTATGTATCTTTTCTCATTGTTTTACTATTACCTATTTTATAGAGGGAATTGAATAGGATATTTGGGTACCTCTTTTTGTCTTTCCATTTGTCTTTTTATATTTCTCTTCATCACTCCTATATCTTTCTGCACTTAATTTTGATTTTTGTCTCTTTCTTTTTCTACTCATCTATTCTTACTCTCTAACATGATTATAATATAGACATAACTGTGTATTTAATGAAATAAATTAGTTTTCCAGTTCTTACTGTGAAAAATGGTAAGTGGAATATTCTATAAGTTTGGTTTAAAGAGGTGTTTTGTTTTTTTTAAATGCATTTTTTTCCTACACAATGATGAACCTTAAGAAAAAAATGATTTCTCATCCTGCCTTGGATTATCAGCTTACCCTGTCCTTTAGTGCAAACCAGTCTTACAAAAAAGAAAAAAAAATTTAAGTCAATAAAAGATTAGGTTATAATCCAAGGCCACTCCTTGGACCATTGAAAAACAAAGATCCCTCTTTAATTATCTAGATAAAGAAAGTTGAAAATCTGAGTTGAAGTGAGCTATAATAACATCAAAAATAAATAAGTTTTACAAATTAAGAATTTCTGATTTTAACAGAAAACTTCTTTGCATGAGTTAGTGTAAACCCACATTAACAAATATGAATAGACAAATGTATATAAGCATAGTTAGAAATAAGATTTACTAAAAAACATGGAAGTTTAAAATTAATCATTAATTCAGGGGTAAAGGGGAATTAATAATTTATTTCAATAAAATATCTAATCCTTTGTATGGGGACACAGCAAATATTTACAGATTATACACAAGCAGGAAAATAAAGGTAAGTTTTAGTGATTTGTGGAGTATAGGCTGGATCTTGGAT
The DNA here is from genome assembly GCF_963455305.1 of Plecotus auritus. Taxonomy (NCBI): domain Eukaryota; kingdom Metazoa; phylum Chordata; class Mammalia; order Chiroptera; family Vespertilionidae; genus Plecotus; species Plecotus auritus. The sequence goes on along the minus strand of NC_137772.1, from coordinate 93,507,966 downwards.
GGCTTGTTTTGACTTAAACACCAAATCATTTTGTTTCTCCCCAGTCTCAGTATATTTATTTATTTATTTATTTTTAAAAATGTATTTTATTGATTTCAGAGAGAAAGGGAGAGGAAGAGAGAGATAGCAACATCAATAATGAGAAAGAATCATTGATCAGCTGCCTCCTGCACGCCCCCAAATGGGGATTGATTTTCCCCAGAATCACACCTGGGACCCTTCAGTCCACAGGCTGATGCTCTATCCACTGACCCAAACCAGCCAGGGCCCAGTCTCAGTATTTTTTAAAATACTAACATGAAGTTTTATTACTAGAAAGTTGTTAATCCTTGTATTTGCTATATAACACAAATCTACAGTCAACATCATACTCAACGGGCCAAAACTACTTTCCCTAAAAACAGAAACACACAGGGTTGTCTGCTTTCACCAATTTTATCCAACACTAGAGGCCCGGTGCACAAAATTCATGCACTGGGGGGGTGGGGGGATTGTCCCTCAGCCCAGCCTGCACCCTCTCCAATCTGGGACATCCCTCTCACAATCCAGGACTGCTGGCTCCCAACTGCTCGCCTGCCTGCCTGCCTGATTGCCACTAACTGCTTCTGCTTGCCAGCCTGATCACCCCCTAACCACTCCTGTGCCAGTTTGATCGATGCCTAACTGCTCCCCTGCCAGCCCGATCGCCCCAACTGCCCTCCCCTGCTGGCCCAGTAACCCCCAACTGCCCTCCCCTGCCGGCCTGGTTGCCCCTAACTGCCCTCCCCTAAAGGCCTGGTTGCCCCTAACTGCCCTCCCCTGCAGGTCTGGTCCCCCCCCCCCCAACTGCCTTCCCCTGCAGGCCTGGTCCCTCCTAACTGCTCTCCCCTGCTGACCTGGTCGCCTCTAACTGCCCTCCCCTGCCGCCGTCTTGTGGCAGCCATCTTTGACCACATGGGGCGGCCATCTTGTGCGAGGGCGTGAGGGTCAATTTGCATATTACCTCTTTATTATATAGGATAGTACTGGAAGTCCTAGCCACAGCAATCAGACAAGAAAAAAAAAGGCATCCAAATTGAAAAGAAGGATGCAAAACAGTCATTATTCACAGATTACGTAATATTATACATAGAAAACCCTAAAGACTCCACCAAAAAGTACTTTTTTGGCAATACAGCAGGATACAAAATTAATACGCAGAACTTGTTGGCATTTTTATACACCAATAATGAACTCTGAGAAAGAGAAAGGAAAAAAAAAAATCCCATTTACCAATGTAATAAAAAAATTAAGATACTTAGGAATAAACTCAACCAAGGAGGTAAAAGACTTGTACTCAGACAATTACAGAATGTTGAAAAAAAAAAAGATACAAGAAGATATAAACAAGTGGAAGAATATACCATGTTCATGGACTGGTAGAATTAGTGTCATTAAAATTTACATGCTACCCAAACAATCTACACTAAGTGGCCAGATTATTATGATCTCTGAACGCATGAATTCACGCATGGGTGGGGTCCGGCCAGCCTGGCCAGGGGGAGGGGACATGGGTGGTTGGCTGGCCTGCCTGCTGGTCGAACTCCTGGTCGAGGGGACAATTTGCCTATTAGCCTTTTATTATATAGGATATACACTGAGTGGGAGATTATTATGCATTCAGAGATCATAATCTGGCCAGTGTATAGATTCAATGCAATCCTTATTAAAGTACCAACGGCATGTTTCATAGATCTAGAACAAACACTCCAATTTATATGGAAACAAAAAAAGATCCTCGATAGCCAAAGCAATTTCTTGAGAAAAAAGAACGAAGTTGGAGGGATCACACTACCAGATAGCAAGCTATATTATACAGCCACTCTAATCAAAACAATCTGATACTGGCACAAGAACAGGCATATAGATCAATTGAACGGAACAGAACCAGAAATCAATCCAAGCCATTATGCTCAACTAATATTTGGTAAAGGAAGGAGGCAAGAAAATACACTGGAGTAAAGACAGTCTCTTCAATAAATAGTGTTAGGATAATTGGACAGATACATGCAAAAAAAATGAAACTAGACCACCAACTTACACCATACACAAGAATAAACTCAAAATAGAAAAAAGATGTAAACATGAGTCGTGAAACTATAAAAATCCTTGTAGAAAACATAGGAAGCAAAATATAAGACATCGCAAGTAATAAAATTTTCACTGATACAAAGCCTAGGCAAGAGAAACAAAGGGAAAAGTAAACAAATGAGACTACATCAAAATAAAAAGCTTCTGCACAGCAAAAGAATATCAGCATCAAAATGAAAAGGGAACCCACTGTATGAAAGAACATATTTGCCACTAATACATTTGATAAGGGGTTAATATCCAAAATGTCCAGCTGACGTGGGTCAGTGGTTGAGTGACGACCAACCTATGAACCAGGAAGTCCTGGTCAGGGCACATGCCCGGGTTGCAGGCTCGATCCACAGTAGGGGGTGTACAGGAGGCAGCTGATCAATGATTCTCTCTCATCACTGACGTTTCTATTTCTCTCTCCTCCCTTTTCTTCTCTGAAATCAATAAAAAATATATTAAAATAAAAACAAACAAACAAAAATATATAAAGTACTCATACAACTCAAAGAGAGGAAGACAAACAACCCAAACAAAAAATGGGCAGAAGACCTAAATAGACAGTTATTTCTCCAAGAAGGACATACAAATGGCCAAGAGATACATGAAAAAAATGCTCAATGTCACTAATCATGAGATGCAAATTAAAACAACAATGAGGTACCACCTCACATCTGCCAGAATGACTATCATTAACAAATCAACAAACAAGTACTGTGAGGATGTGGAGAAAAGGAACCCTTAGTACACTGCTGGTGGAAATGTAGACTGGTACAGCTACTATGGAAAATAGTGTGTGAGTTTCTTCAAAACATTAAATATGGAACTGATGTTTGACCCAGTGATACCACTTCTAGGAATATATCCTAAGAAGCCGGAAATGCCAATTAGAAAGAATATATGCACCCCTATGTTCATAGCAAATCCTATATAATAAAAGAGTAATATGCAAATTAACCATCACTCTGCTACACTCAGAAGCCACGCCCACCAGCCAATCAGGAGCGAATATGCAAATAAACCCAACCAAGATGGCTACGGCCACAGAGAGCAGGAGGGAGGCTTGGGTTTCCCCAGCAATGGAGGAAGCCAAGCTTTCCACCTGCCCTTGCCGGCCTAGGCCTCCACTAAAGGCTACAAAGTTTCAATGATAGAAGATACATAAACCCAAACAGAAATGGCGGCAGCCACGGGGCTGGAAAGAGCAGGAGGCTAGGGTTGCCCCCGGTGATGGAGGAAGCCAAGCTTTCTGCACACCCTGGTCGGCCCAGGCCTCCACTTAAGGCTACAAAGTTTCAATTATAGAAGATATATAAATCCCCCCAAAAATGGCTGCCGCCACGGAGCAAGCAGAAGGCTTGGCTCCGCTCCAGGCTACGAAGTTTCAATTGTAGAAGATAAATAAACCCCAGATACCAGGGCCTCCGCTTGGGTCGCCAGGGGGCGTGGCCGGCCTGCAAACCACCACAGGCCCCTTGCCCAGGCCGCCACACGCCCCAAGGGAACCCCCACCCTGATGCGGGACACCCTTCAGGGCAAACCAGCTGGCCCCCACCCGTGCACCAGGCCTCTATCCTAGCTAATAAAAGAGTAATATGCAGATTGACCATCACTCCAACACACAAGATGGCTGCCCCCATGTGGTCAAAGATCCTGCCCCCATGTGGACACAAGATGGCCACCACAAGATGGCCAGCAGGGGAGGGCACTTGGGAGGAACCAGGCCTGCAAGGGAGGGCAGTTGTGGGCAATCAGGCCAGCAGGGGAGGGCAGTTGGGAGGGACCAGGCCTGCAGGGGAGGACAGTTAGGGGTGACCAAGCCGGCAGAGGAGGGAAGTTGGGGGCGACCAGGCCTGCAGGGAAAGGCAGTTGGGAGGGACCCAGGCCTGCAGGGGAGAGCAGTTGGGGGGGACCAGGCCTGCAGGGGAGGGCAGTTAGGGGAAAACAGGCTGGCAGGGGAGCAGTTAGGCATCAATCAGGCTGGCAGGGAAATGGTTAGGGGGTGATCAGGCTGGCAGACAGAAGCGGTTAGTGGCAATCAGGAAGGCAGGCAGAAGTGGTTAGGGGCAATCAGGAAGGCAGGCAGGCGAGCAGTTGGGAGCCAGCAGTCCTGGATTGTGAGAGGGATGTCCACCTGCCCATTTAAGCCCGATCCCAGTGGGATTGGGCCTAAACGGGCAGTCGGACATCCCTTGAGGGGTCCCAGATTGGAGAGGGTGCAGGCTGGGCTGAGGGACACCCCCCTCCCCCGTGCACGAATTTCGTGTACCGGGCCTCTAGTTTATTTACAAAATCTAAGATCTGGAAATTGCTCTAGTGCCCATCAGTAGATGAATGGATAAAAATATAGTGGTACATTTACACAATGGAATACTATGCAGCTGTAAAAAAAGAAGGATCTCTTACCCTTTGAGACAGAGTGGAGGGACCTAGAGAGCATTATGTTAAGTGAAATAAGTCAGTCAGTGAAAGACAAGTTTCACATGATCTCACTTACATGTGAAATCTAATGAACAAAATAAATTGACAAACAAAATAGATCCAGAGACATGGAAGCATGCAACAGACTGAGGAGGCTTAGAGGGAAGGGAGAAATCAACCAAAGAAATTATATACATATATGCATAACCCATGGACACAGACAATAGTGGGGTGAAGGCCTGGGGAGGGGTCAGGAGTGGGGAGGAGGGGAGTCGATAGGGAAAAGGAATGGGGACACCTGTAACAATAAAGATAAATTTAAAAAAAATTTTTAAATGTCAATTATATAACTCCCCACTTACTTAAAAACATTGCTCTATCACTGGCAAACGCATACTTTTATATTAATAAGTTTATTTTATTAAGTTCATTACAACTCAGATAAACTACTAAAAATATTAAATGACAATATTCAGCATCTCTATTGACAAAATTACTACTTTAAAAGAACCAAAACAAAAATCCAACTTACTTTCTTTTTTAATTAATCCCCACCCAAGAATATCCTATTTTTTAAAACTGATTTTAGAGAGAGAGGAAGAGAGACAGAGTGGGAGGAAGGAAAACAGACAGAGAGAGAGAGAGAGAGAGAGAGACAGAGAGAGAAACATCCATCGATTGCCTCCCATACACAACCCGACCAGGGATCGAACCCACAATCTAGGTATGCACCCGACCAGGAATGGAACCCACAACATTTTGGTGTATGAAATGACGCTCCAGCCAACTGAGCCACCAGGGCCACTTAGTTTCTTTTAGTGGGAAATATATTGTCTCCGAAATAAAAAAAGAATTGTTTCAATTTAGTTATCTAACCACCTCCTATATTTAAAAGCTTTTCTTCAAAACTACTATAATCCTTTAAAGGTGTGCTGATTCCAAATGCAACTGAAGGATACTGTGAAAGGCTGTTTTCATATAGAATCTACTAGTGGCCCGGTGCACGAAATTCGGGAGGGGGGGGGAGGGGCTGCGGGAAGGGTGTCCTTCAGCCCGGCCTGCACCCTCTCCAATCTGGGACCCCTCGAAGGATGTCCTACTGCCAGTTTACAGGGATCGGGCCTAAACCGGCAGTCGGACATCCCTCTCGCAATCCGGGACTGCTGGCTCCTAACCACTCACCGGCTGCCTGCCTGCCTGATTGTGCCTAACCGCTCTGCCTGCCGGCCTGCTCGCCCCCAACTGCCCTCCGCCGCCAGCTTGCTCGCCCCTAAATGCCTCCCCGCGCCAGTGTGCTCACCCCCAAGTGCACCCCCTGCTGGCCTGCTTGCCCCCACCTTCACTCCCCACTGGCCTGCTCGCCCCCAACTGCCCCCCTGCTGGCTTTCTCACTCTAAACTGCCCCCCCCCACTGTCCTGATCACCTCCAACTGACCCCCACTGACGTCCTGCTCGCCCCCAACTGGCCCCCCTGCTGGTCTGCTTACCCTCAACAACCCCGCCCCCCACCAGCCTGATCACTCACAACTGCCATAATCCTGGCCTGATCACCCACAACTGCCCTCCCCTCTTGGCCTCTAACCGTCTCTACCTCAGCCCCGCCACAATAGCTTTGTCCAGAAGAACGTCTGGAAGGTCTCCTGGAAGATCTCCCAGTCTAATTAGCATATTACCCTTTTATTAGTATAGATAGAGGCCTGGTGCATGGGTGGGGGTCAGCTAGTTTGCCTGGATCCGGGTGGGGGTTCCCTTGGGGCGTGGGGCGGCCTGGGCAAGGGGCCTGTGGTGGTTTGCAGGCCAGCTACGCCCCCATGGGGTGAGGGTCCCCACTGGGGGGGCGTGGCCAGCCTGGGTAAGGGGCTGATGGCCGTTTTCAAGCTGGCCACAGCCCCTTCAGGGTGGGGGTCCTCGCTGGGGTGCCTTGGGTGAGGGACTGATGGCTGTTTGCAGGCTGGCCAAGTCCCCCAGTGGGGTCTCTTATTCCATGGGGGGCTGGTCAGCCTGGGTAAGAGGCTGAGGGCCATTTTCAGGCTGGCCACACCCCCTTCAGGTTGGGGGTCCCCATTAGGGTCCCTGGCCAGCCTGGGCGAGGGGCTGTGGGCCATTTTCAGGCTGGCCACAGCCCAGGGTGGGGGGGTCCTGCTAGGGTGCCTGGCCAGCCTGGGTGAGAGGCTGATGGCTCCCAGCCCCTCCTTTTTTTCTTTCTTTCTTTCTTTTTCCAGCGCCTCCTTGAGTGGAGGCCAGGGCCAACTGGAAGGAGGTATCTGGGATTTATCTATCTTCTATAATTGAAACTTTGTGCCAGGGCCGGCCAAGGCGGGCGGGAAGCTTAGCTTCCTCCATCGCCAGGGGCAACTCAAACCTCCTGCTTGCTCCAGCTCCGTGGCTGCCGCCATCTTTATTGGGTTAATTTGCATACTCACCCGGATTGGCTGGTGGGCATAGCGGAGGTACGGTCAATTTGCATGTTTCTCTTTTATTAGTGTAGATTATTATAAAAATGTTAGCTACTAAAATTGAGAATACTTTTGAGCAACAAAAGATTTCTTTAAAATATACTGATGATGCTAGGCCAGCCGTGGGCAAACTACGGCCCGCGGGCCGGATCCGGCCCATTCGGCTGTTCTATCCGGCCCGCAGAGCCAAAAGAGTGGAGGGTTCTCTTGCTCTCCCCTCCGCTCCTTTACTTTGAATTTATATTAGTTCACACAAACACTCCATCCATGCTTTTGTTCCGGCCCTCCGGTCCAGTTTAAGAACCCATTGTGGGCCTCGAGTCAAAAAGTTTGCCCACCCCTGTGCTAGGCTATATTTTCAGAGATTTAAAACCTTATGTCTCCAAATTACAGCAGTTAAAATTATTATAATTTACTGATAATATTTAGTAGTAATTCACATCTAATAAATGTGTTTCCCCAACACTTTAGCAAATCAGGGACAGACTAAGATTTATAGTATATAAATGGATTTATACATATTTATATGATAGTGATTCTAATAAAGTGACTTTTAATATTTTGCTAGTCCTGGTATATTATTTTTGATTAACTATAACATAAATTTGTTTATAGTTTTGAAGACTGAGAGTCTAATAATAATCTAGGAATTAAAAACTTTCCCACCCATTTATCTATACCAGAATATTCCTTCCTAGTAGTGTTCTTCACACAAATCTGATTTTTGGTGGTTTGGAGTCTTAAAATTTTATTTGCCCTTCTTACACAAAAAGCTTTTATGAAGAAGAGATACATTTGTTCATGCCTTCCCTAGGAGGCTTTGTAGAGTGTACATTTCCTTTATCTGGATGGGTAGGAATTTTCATTTAATAGAGAAACAAAATGATTTATATAGTTTAGTTAGTCTGACATAATTAGGTGGGCCTGCTTCAGATCAAGAAAATACCAGAGAATACTCTAGATTGGGATTAAAAATGTACATACCTTTTATCAACGTTAAATTGTTATTTATAGTTGCTTCATTCACTAGAATCATTGCTTGAATGTACTCTGTTAAGGAAAGGAAAAAGAATGAAAGCTATCAGCAGTAGCATCACCTTTATTCAAGGTCCCAGCTACTGTGCTAAACAATTTACATATTTTATCTCATTTAATCTTCACAACTCCTTTGAGAGGTTCTTACGAGTATCTGTACTAGAGATAAAGAAATTGAAGCTTAGAGGTTAAGCTATTTATTTTAGGTTATTTAGCTAGGAAGTGGTATTGGATTCAAATCTAGGTATATCAGACTCATAAAGGAATGGGGCTGGAATATGAACCAGTAGTTTTATTGTTAGCTTTACAAAGTGGCCAGATAAGTTTCTACTGAATGAGTACAAAAAAACGTTTTACATAAATGTTAAAAACACGCTTTAAAATTAAATACCCATTGCATTTTGAAATTATTTACTACATGTTCTTACAAGCTAATATCTTTTTAAAGTATGATACTTTGTAAAACACTGTGTAATATGAAGCGAGAATTCTCGTGATCCGTCCGCAATGTGTTAAAATTTTTCATTTTAACAGTACTATTTTTTTTGACAAGCACATAGTAAATTAATGTTATAACAACACCCAAAAGTATTCAGAATAGTCTGAGGAAAAATAAATAGTCTGGGGAAAATTTGCTTGAAAATCGTATGTCCTGATGGAATGTGGAGGTTTCCACATAAAAGTCTTATGTTCTACAACCAACCAGAGTTGAAGAAAAATAAATAGAAAACAAAAACCTTGGATGACTGAATGAGTGCCTATGTAGAATACATGTTTTGTTTTCAGAAGACTAGTAAGGCAAGTCCTGCTTAAAGGAGGAAAAATACAGTTATATGTATTTTTACATTAAAAAAAACACTAGCCGAAACCGGTTTGGCTCAGTGGATAGAGCGTCGGCCTGCGGACTGGAGGGTCCCAGGTTCGATTCCGGTCAAGGGCATGTACCTTGGTTGCGGGCACATCCCCAGTGGGAGGTGTGCAGGAGGCAGCTGATCGATGTTTCTCTCTCATCGATGTTTCTAGCTCTCTATCCCTCTCCCTTCCTCTCTCTGTAAAATATCAATAAAATATATTAAAAAAAAAAACAAAAAAAAAAACACTAGTTGTCACTGTATGATGGAATAATGGGTAATTTTTGTTGTTTTCTACATATACCAAATGTACAATAAGCAGACATTTTTTCTGCAATATGCCCGCCCCAAAGAAAAGATAAAAAGACAAAAAGAAAATTGGGGGGGGAGGGGTGGAGTAATAACAGGTAGCCTGAGATAATGAGATAAATGCAGTAGCTATTATCTATAATAATAAAAACATAATATGCTAATTAGATTGGACAGCCAAACGACCTTCTGGACATCATTCCGGACATTCTTCCAGATGAAGCCGCAGGCAGGCGAGCAGTTAGGGGCGATCAGGCAGGCAGGTGAGTGGTTAGGAGCCAGCAGTCCCGGATTGAGAGTGGATGTCTGACTGCCAGTTTAGGCCCAATCCTGCAGGAATCCCCGTGAGATCGGGCCTGAACTGGCAGTCGGAGATCCCCTGAGGGGTTCTGGATTATGAGAGGGTGCAGGCCAGGCTTAGGAATGCCCCCTCCCAGGCATGAATTTCATGCACCGGGCCTCTAGTTTAAAATAAGCATCTTCCCCAGTTTTACAAAATAGCCATGGTATGGTAAAAAGCAAGTTTTTATAGAAGCAGAGCATACAGACATACTAAAAAGCAAATAGAACTGATGTTACGTTCTTAAAAGCAAAGAAATAATTTGACTTTTAAAACAAACTACTGGAAATAGAATCATACTGTATGCCAATGGGTAACATTAAGTATTAAATGTACTAAGTTTTTATTGCTTTGTACCTTTATTTGTGGCAGACCCATCTTTGATCTTCTGCTTCAGTGACTGCAGCACATTTTGCACTTGCTCAAATATGATATCCACTTTTCCATCATCCTCCAGTTCCATCCAGAAAGTTTTTGCATCCCCTAAGTATAAATCAGTGAGTAGTCTAAGACCTCAATAGAAATAAATTGTAGCCCTGGCTGGGTAGCTCAGTTCGTTAGAGTATCTTCCCAGTATGTCAAGATTGAGTTCAATCCCCAGTCAGGGCACATACAAGTATCAACCAATGAATGCATAAGTGGAAAAACAAATTGAGGTTTCTCTCTCTCCCTTCCTCTCTCTCTCTCAAATTAATACATTTTAAAAAAATTAAAAATAGACTGTAATGCCCTGGCTGGTTTGGCTCGGTGGATAGATCATCAGCCTGTGGACTGAGGGTCCCAGGTTCGATTCCAGTCAAGGGCACATGTCCCGGTTGCAGGCTCGATCCCCAGTAGGGGGTGTCCAGGAGGCAGCCAATCAATGATTCTCTCTCATCATTCATGTTTATATCTCTCTCTCCTTCTCCCTCTCCCTTCCTCTCTGAAATCAATAAAAATATATTAAAAAAATAGACTGTAATTTCCCTATGGCACATGTTACAAACAGTCTGTTTGGTTTATAAATAAAATCAAGTTTTCATTATCTTTCACTTTCTTTGAGGAAGATAATTTTGGTAATTGTTTCTTAACAAAAAACTAGATACAAGGAATATGATCTAAGTATGTCACCTGTTTCTACTAACTTAAAAAATATGTTGATAACTTTAGTGACACTATTTCTTGACTAGAAAACAAAAGGAATGACTTCATTCAATGGTGGTAGTGGACATTCACAGACACATTCATTTAAAAACTTTAAGGAATATAATATCCAGTATGGAGGTGGATGGCTTCAGAATGAAACATCTTGACAATTGTTGAAATAATTAAATGTCCCAACAATAATGCTTTTTAAAATGACTTTTATAGTCCAGCTGGTGTGGCTCAGTGGTTGAACACTGAACCTTGAATCAGGAGGTTATGGTTCAATTCCTGGTCAGGGCATATGTCAGGTTTTGGGCTTGATCCCCAGCAGGGGGTGAGCAGGAGGCAGCCGATTAATGATTCTTTCTCATCATTGATATTTCTATCTCTCCCTCTCCCTTCTTCTCTGAAATAAAATTTTAAAAAAGATTTATAAATAAATGTCTTTTATACTACTTTAAAATAATAACATGAAACAAAATGTTTAAAAGTTTTTATAGATAAAGTTATATAGATGATCCAAAATTTCATATGCCCAGCAAGCTAACCCCTTAAAAACTTCCTTGAGAAATAATCCTTTCAAAGTTAAAAACAAGGATATGAGAAAGGCAATTAAAATAAATTGGCAAAAGCAAAATCTCACTTAAACCACGTTTACAAGTAACGAAAATATCTTAAAATGTATTTGTAAAATGTTAAAATTAATTAATGGGGACTTAAGCAAAAGAGGAATAATTGCACTTTAGAAAGGTCACTTGAGAAGCCATGAGGATTAATGAAAGCCCAGTAAGTTTACAAAAAGCCACATTTTCCTTAATAAAAATTAAATCTAGAACCTGTAAGTTGGGCCATGGAGTGAGACTCTTCATAAGAAGCTTAGGCCTCAAAGTCCTAACTAACTCTTACTGGCAAAGTCACCTTACCAATAAAAGATGTCTGGCTAATTAGGGCTGCTGCCACAGCAGCCTCAGGAGGGGTGCTGTTTCTGTGTTAACATTTTGCCCTGATGTGTACTACCCAAGACTGCCTACCTTTAATTCCCATTGGTACAACTCAGACAATGCTTCAACGTTTAAAACAATGTGAGGACAAAAGGGATGAGAAATGATGCTGTAGAGGCATGCAGGAGTCATAACATGGAGGGCCTTATGTACAACGCTAAGCAACTTCATTTTTATACAGAAAGCTACAGAGAGCCACTCAAGAGGTTTAAGCATCTTATAATGTGATTAGATTTGTTTCTTATATCACTCATAAGAGAAAAGAGGGAAGAGTCAAGAATGATTTCTAAGTTTCTGACTCAGGCAACCATATGTATACTAATGGTATTCATTGAGACAGGGAATCAAGGTAGAGGCACATATCAAAAATTCAAATAGGGTAAAATGGATACACAGGCTTCAGAGTAAGATCTAGTCCATATATACAAACTTTGGAGTCAATAACACACAACTGCTTGCTGAAGCCAGAGTAGATGATTAAGGAGAACGTGTAGGGAATGAGAAGAGGGTCTTCTGTAGAACATCAACATGTAAGAGATGAGTACAAGAAAAGGAATCATGGGGACTGAGGAGCAAGGAGGTGGAAGAACAGGAGTGATTAATAGTCTGTGCTTTGGAATTCAGATGTATATGGGTTTGAATCCTAGCACTGCCACTTAATTAGATGTGTGAGTACATCTGTAAAATGGGAATAATAGCATCTACCTCAGAGTTTATGTACACAGATAGGCACATGACAGCAAGAAATTACTGTATGTAATTTAACAGGGAATATAGTCTTTTAGACAAAAGTAATTAATCTTTAAATGTGGAATTTTGGAGATCATTCACTAAGTAGAGAAAGTATTTTCTGAAGCAGGGTTTTCTCAGAATCTTTAAAATCATTGTTTTTCACTGACAGATAACTAACAAAAATCATTGCTTTTAGGCAAAACTATTTGTAAAAGCACTTAACGAATTATTGTTACCATGTTCCTTTTATGGATAGGACTCAAAACTTCATATTAGGGATTGATCTTTATTGAGGTGGACATTTAAAGGAAGGATTTTGAAAGGTTTTTACAAAGAGCTTTCTGTAGCATAATAATCCTCTGGCTTGAGAAAAAAGCAGTGATGCTGAAAGACAGCAATCAGGACTTACATGAATTTTTGTTTTTCAGTGACTATCATTTAAAGCTGTTAGAAATGGCAATACATGTTACCAAATTATTCTGACAGGAAGCATGTACAACAAATTATTTAAAAAGTGAACAGGGTAGCACTAGCTGGTTTTGCTCACTGGATAGAGCATCGGCCCGAAGACTGAAGGGTCTTGGGTTCGATTCCAGTCAAGGGCACATACCTCAGTTGCAGGCTCAATCCCCAGCCCTGGTTGAGGCGCATGCAGAAGGCAACCAATCGATGTGCCTCTCTGTTTCTCTCCCCCCGCCCCTTCCACTATCTCTATAAATCAATAGAAAAATATCCTTGGGTGAGGATTAATAAAACAAAGTGAACAGGGTAAATGCTTAGTCTTGGAATAGATTAATAAAAGAGGACACTGACAATATAAGAAAATAAAGCCAATCAGAAAATACAGAAACTATTTGCTTGCAGAATAAATAAATGTAACTAAGCAATTAGTATTTATTTGTTCTAGGTTTTTAATATATTGTTCCTTACGATATCCTTATTATCTCAAACTGCTACGTTTATTTCTCATATTTCAGTGGCTCTTGTTCCTCACTCTACTTGATCATTTTTCTTCGTCTTCTAACTACGGAAAATTTAACCACAGTAATATTAAATAAGAAAAGAGGTAACCAACCTCTCTGATAAATGAGATTAAGAGATTCAGTTAATAGCCGAAACCGGTTTGGCTCAGTGCATAGAGCGTCGGCCTGCGGACTGAAGGGCCCCAGGTTCGATTCCGGTCAAGGGCATGTACCTTGGTTGCGGGCACATCCCCAGTAGCAGGTGTGCAGGAGGCAGCTGATCGATGTTTCTCTCTCATCGATGTTTCTAGCTCTCTATCCCTCTCCCTTCCTCTCTGTAAAATATCAATAAAAAATATATTAAAAAAAAAAAGATTCAGTTAATAACTTTTTTGAACAGACACTAAATGAGTATCATACGAAGAAACATCTGACTGACTTTCATTTCAACAGCAGACCGTATAGATCAGTAGTCAGCAAACTCATTAGTCAACAGAGCGGCAAACCACGGCTCGCGAGCCGCATGTGGCTCTTGAGCCGCAGTTTGTCGACCACTGGTATAGATGGTTACTACAATGTAAACAATTTTAGTTTCTTGCTCCTTTACTTATTTGTGCCTTGTATGCATGCTGAGGATTATCATCTAAAACAAATATTTCAGTGTATTTCGCTAGAAGACAGTTACAAGGAATACAGGATCAGGTACTTGAATTGAAAATCAAATTAGTATACTAACATTGCTGCTACTTGCCTCCAGAAATGAAGGCTGGTATGGTTCAGTTGGTTGAGCATCATCCCAAATACTGAGAGGTCGCTGGTCCATGGTCAGGGCACATGCCCAGGTTTTGGTCAGTGACATGCGGAGGTAACAGATCAATGTTTCTCTTTCTCTCTTTCTCCCCCTCCCTCTCTCCCTCTCCCTCCTTCCCCCACCTCCCTTTCTCCCTTCCTCTCTCTAAAATCAATAAAAACATATTTTTTAAAAATCCACAATTATCAAAAGGCTATTAAAATATTCCTTTTTCCAATTTCTTGTCTGTGTGAAGCTTCATTTTCTTTATACATTTTAGCCAAAGCAATATATTTGAACAGACTGAATGCAATAGATATGAGAATCTCTCTTCTAGTAAGCCAACTATTAAAAATTTATAAAAGTGAAAAACAATGATCTAATTTTTGTTTTTAAAATGCTTATTTTTCACAAAAATATAATTCATGTTAACATGTTTATTATTTTTAAATGAGCCAATTAACTTTTTTCTTTTAATCTTCACCCAAAGATATGTTTTTTAAAATTAATTTTAGAAAGAGAGGAAGGGAGAAAGAGAAACATTGATGTGAAAGAGAAACATAGATCGCTTGTCATCTATCTGTGCCGACCAGGGATCAAACCCAAAACTTAGGTATATGCCCTGACTTAGAATTGAACCCACAACCTTTTTGGTGTACGGGACAAAGTTCCAACCAACTGAGCCACCTGGGAAGAATTCAATTAACATTTTGAAACTTCTCGGTTTCAATTTCTAATACAGTAAATATAAACACGTATTATTCACATAAACAAAAGCTGCTTGGGGTTTTAAATACTTTAAAAGTATAAAATAGTCCTGAGAGCAAAAGAAAGTTTAAGAACCACTGGCCTAGATAATGGTCCAGTGAAATCAGTACTATATGTTCTACATAAAAATTCATATGTAAAGGACATTAAAACAATTCTATATAATACTGTAATGGTACATAAATGACACTATGCATTTGTTAAAACCCAAAGAACTTTAAAGCACAAAGAGTAAACTTTAATGTATGCAAATTTTAAAATATCATTTAAGAGGTTAGGGATCCCTGGAAGGAATGAATGTAGACTGTGACAGAGAATCTAATTGTATTAAAAATGTACAGACAATCTCCCTGAAGAGCTGGGTGGAAAAGGTATTGACCTAAATAACTGGAAATAAGTGAAGTCTGTAAACTAAAAGTAACAGTAATTGTGCACAAGCACTGCAGTTTCCCACCTGGGAATAAATTTACATTTCTGATACTACTTTACATACTAGTATACAGGCATACCTTGTTTTATTGTGCTATGCTTTATTGTACTTCACAGATGTTGCATTTTATACAAATCAAAGGCAAAATCCTCCACCAGCAAAAACATTACAATTTGCTTTGGTATTTTTTTTGTGGTGGTCTGGAACTCAATCCCTAATATCTACAAAGTATGCCTGTCTATTGAAATTGAGCAATTACATAAATGGATCAGATGGTCAGAGCCACATTTCTCAATGTTGGAATGGAAGTTTACAGATAAGCAAGGAGTAGGCTAGAATGATCCATGTGGTAATGGATTAGAGTTGGACACATCAATATAGTCACATTTAGCTTAATACAGACTCACATGGTTACATATAGAAATGCATATAGATATGTATATATAGGTTAGTATACACATATATTTCCATGCTCTGTCACTGAGAGGGCCTAAAGCAACGGAACCCCAGTAACAAAGAGCATACCTATTGCCCATATCTTGGTTTCTAATACAATTTTCCAATGAAAGGGAACAGGGCATATTTAAGAAATGGCTCATTCTAGGACTGGGACAGGAAATATACGTAAGCCTGGAGCATCTTTTAATACCATAAAATAAGGAAGTGAACAAACAAAGTGAAACAAAACTCACCTACATTAATGGGAGTATGTTAAGGGGACATAGAGCCAACTGAAAGAGCTCCCAATGGCCTATCCTGGGACAATTTAAGTAACAAAATAAAGCAGTAGTGATTATAACCCAAAGTATAAAATTAGTATCCATTAATATATAAATAAATGATTGAATAAATACAAAGGTGGGGGAAAGGAGACAAATCTCCCTTATAGAACAATTCCAAATAATTAATGTAAATATTCTGTTCTGAAAGAAGAGGAGCATAAAATCCCCATGGATTAAGTGTGGGCTGCACATAGTGATTTCCTGTTAAAGAGTACAGTAAGGAAAGGAAGACTTTTTTAAAAAGTCATTTACAGTAGAGAAATCATATACACTGTCAGCCAGATGATCAAGCTCAGAATCAATAAGTGAGAAATCATGCTGATAAATATACCCTTGATACGATGTGGTAAAATGGCACTTTACATCCCACAACCTTATAACCCTACTCATCAGGGGAAAAAAGCAGTCAACAATTCCAATAGAGGGGCATCCTAAAAAATACCTGGATACAAAATCCTACAAAATCAAAACCAAATAAAGTCTGAGGAATGTCACATCTAAGAGGACCCTAAGAAGATATGACAAATTAAAGTAATGTGATATCCTGGATGGGATCCTGGAACAGAAAAAGACATCAGGTAAAAACTAAGGA
Source organism: Plecotus auritus (assembly GCF_963455305.1). Classification (NCBI taxonomy): domain Eukaryota; kingdom Metazoa; phylum Chordata; class Mammalia; order Chiroptera; family Vespertilionidae; genus Plecotus; species Plecotus auritus. The sequence continues at coordinate 93,491,275 of NC_137772.1, read as the reverse complement.
AATAGGAATAAACCATGGACTTCAGTTCATAATAATGTGTCACTTCTGGTTCATTAATTGTAACAAATGTACCAGCCAAATGTCAGACATTAATCATAGGTAAAACTGGGTGCAGGAAGATGGGAATTCTCTATACTATCCTCTCAATTTCCCTGTAAATCCAAATGTTTTCTAAAAAAATAAATATTTTTTAAAGTAACTTAAAGTACTGACTTAGCATTATAGATACATAATTAATTATAAAGAGAGTTAAAAATGTTGGCTAAATAAGAATAAATCCTTAATTCCTTTGAATTTAGAAAAGGCAATTGCAATTAAACACCTTGAAAATTCCACAATTCGGCTTCATTAAGTAATCTACATACTTTTAAACAAAGTTTAACAATGGTTTTTCAACCTACCATTTTTTTCTCCCATCTTTTGGCGTCGTTTATAAACATAAAACTCTTCAAAATTAACTTTATCAAAGGATTGAATCACTTTGATTGGAGAATGTAACTGGAATCCAACTGTGGTCTCTATGCAATTTGCAGTCCTCAGAGAAAATACATCATTATGCCATTCTAAACCCAGTATTCTTTGATACTTGAATGTTCAAATAGAAATTTTGGTTGAAGAAACTTTCAGAAATGACTAGTCCAACATAATGACATGTCCATGAGTCTTCAATTAAATATTTCTAGTTGTATCAGATCACTGACAATACCTTTATAAAAATAAAAACCAACTCCATCGTTTGGTTCATAAATGCATAAAACATTCTGTAAAGAAAACAATAAAAAAGTTGCATATTTGTAAAGAATAAAATATGTAAGAAGAGAATGTCATATAATAATAGCTTTATCTTTTAAAACACCATGAACTATTATGAAAAGACTATTAACCAGAAAAGTGTATAAAATATCAAAATTAGGAAAATTACAGAGAAATTCAGAATTGCCAGTATTTAATATATTTTTAATTGACATAAACTATCCCCACTTTATAAATTTTATACTTAATAAAAACTTTTAAGATGGGTATAATAATGCTAACTACCCTCCTAGGGTTGCAGTGAGACTAAGACTTAATTACTTAGAATAGTCCCTGAAACATACAAAGAACAAATTAAATGCTAGCAATAATGATTTCAGTAAATATACTTTAAAAATAAAATTTGGATTTTAGTATAATTTTTTATAATCTTTCATTGAAAACATATTATACACTTTCCCCTAGTCATTAATATTTTTCTATAATATGACTTTTAAGTGTCTATATAATGAATGTACTTTGGTCAGAAATACATGTATTAAAATACACTAAAATTTTTTAATAACTAAAATTTAATAAATTATTAGTACTATAAATAAACCTCTATATTGAACATTTAGATTGTTTTTTATTTTTTCAGTAATAATTAATGCTGGAATCTGCTTTATGCATATCTATGTTTATTTCCTTAAGATATGCAGCTACAGGTGGACTAACAGGTCAAAAATATATCAATAATTTTCAGCCTTAAAATATTAGTCAACATATGATAAATTCTTCTCCCAATCCCAAACACATAGAAATGTTAAAATATTTCTAAAAATTTAAAAAGATGTAATCATGCTGAGAACAAAAAGGGAATTCTTGATGGACCAAGTCTGTGAGACCTCTCTGGGGGAAAGAAAATAGAAGAGAAGCTGTAGAGATAATGCCAACTACTATCATAACATAATAAAAGGAAGAGCAAAATCTCTCAGGGGAGACCAGGGCACGAGCAAGAGTCAACAAACATCTGAGGAAAGCTACACCATGAAAGAGACTTAACAAGCCCACAAACGGATGGACTTAAATTCAAGAGAACAGAGCATCCTGAAAATAATTTAAAAACAAATGTTATTGTTTTTAATATCCTCAAAGAGCACAAGAAGAAAACCTCAAGAAGTGAGGATATTGCCCTGGCTGGTTTGGCTCAATGGATAGAGCGTCAGCCTGCGGACTGAAGGGTTCCAGGTTCCATTCTGGTCAAGGGCACATATCCTGGCTATGGACTCCATCCCCAGTAGGGGGTGTGCAGGAGGCAGCCAATCAATGATTCTCATCATTGATGTTTCTCTGTCTCTCTCTCCCTCTCCCTTTCTCTCTGAAAAAAAAAAAAAAAAAAAAAGGTGAGGATATTTTTCCCATTGATTTTAGAGAGAGTAGAAAAGAGGGTGGTGGAGGAAGAGAGTGAAAGAGAGAAATATTGATGTGTCTCTGTCACATCAATTGGTTGCCTTCCACACACGCCCTAACTGGGGCCCGAGATCGGACCTGCAACCCAGGTAAGTGGCCCTGACTGGGAATAGAACCCATGACCCCTTCCTGGTGCCCAGGCCAACGCTCTAACCACTGAACCATGCTGGCCAGGGTGAAATACATACAACTTTTAAAATACCCAATTAGATATCTTGAATATAAAAAGTTATTGAATAAACTCAACAGATGACTGAATAATAGACCAGACTCAGATGGAGAACCATTTAGTAAGCTGGAAGATTGAAGAGCAAAACACTCAAAACACAGAGCAAATAAACAATAAGAGGAAGAATAAAATAGGGAGAATGACAAGGCAATAAAGACCAAGAATTTCTCAGAACTATAAAACACATAAGCCCACTAAGGGCTCCTTGAGTACCAATCAGGATAAAATTCTGAATATACACTGCTAAACAAACTGTGGATAAACTTCAGAATATCAAGAATAAAAACATGCCCCGCCGGCGTGCTCAGTGGTTGATTCCCAGGTCAAGGCACATGCCTGGGTTGCAGGCTTGATCTCCAGTAGGGGGCAATGCAAGAGGCAGCCGATCAATGATTCTCTCTCATCATTTAAAAAATAAATAAAAGAAACAGGTACAACTAAGCAAACTTAGAGCTAACCTCAATTTAAAAAGAGAAATGGAAAAATAAGAGATATATAGAGAAGCATGGTAAATAAGATGACAAGAAAAGTCCAAATATGTTAATAATCAAGTGACTGTGTTAACCTTATTATTAAAAAGACAGACTCTCAGATTGGATTCCGAGCATGACCTAGCTATGGTATTTTTATTTTTTATTATTTTTAAAAATATATTTTTATTGATTTCAGAGTGGGAGAGGGAGAGATAGAAATGATGAGAAAGAATCATTGATTGGCTGCCTCCTGCATGCCCCCTACTGGAGATCGAGCCTGCAACCTAGGATTATGCCCTCACCAGTTATCAAACCTGACCTCCTGATTCATAGATCAACGCTGGTTGATGCTGAATGACTGAGCCACACTGGCTGGGCAAGCTGTAGTATTTTCAAATAAAGAGACCCACTTAAGTCATACAAAATATCACTGAAAGGTTGAATAGAGGGAATGTGAAAAAAGACATACTAGCAAATACAAAAAACACACATTATCAAACAAAATAGAATTTAATATGAAACAAATAAAAGAGATAAGGAAATATTTTACACTGACAGAACAATTCACCATAACTATGTAATTGAAATTGATTTAATACAAAGTAAGCTCAAGAAGTAAAAATCCCAATTAAGGAGTAAGTATAAAAAAGAAATTTTAAAAGAACAGTTGAAGATCTTAGCAGAGCTGCATGGTACACATCCTCACCTCTCACTCCCAGCATACTATGTCCATAAAGTTTTATAGATGAATTCCATAAAACTTTAAAGGAACATATAATTTCTATAGTATACAAAAATTCCAGAGCAGAAAAAATATGGGAAGCCATCAAAGTTTTTTTAGATTAGTACTAGTATAACCTTGACATGTAAAAAAAGAAACTCAAGGCCAAAATCACTTATGGACATAGAAGCAAAAACAGTAAGTAAAAGCATGCATCAGTAGACTGAAAGTATATCATTCATGTAGGGTTTATCCCAGGAATACCCAGAAAGTTCAACATTAGAAAGTTTCTAAATGTAAATTTTTATATTAACAGATAAATGGAGGAAAACTCTCATCTCAGATGCAGAAAAACAAAATTTAAAAATTCAATGAAAATTGACAACTATTGAAGGGAAGAAGGCAAATTCTTAGCAAACTAGTAATAGAAGAGAACTCTTTAATCTGATAAAGACTATTCTACTAAAATCTTGCATACTCAATAATGAAACTTCAGAGGCATTTTCATTAAAGTCGGGCACAGTATGAGGATACTTGCCACCAATGCTCTTATTCAATATTGTACTGAAAGTCTTAGAAAAAGGCAGTAAATAAAAAGAAACCTAAAGCTTGTAAAGAAGAAAAAAAATCTGTAAATAAACAAAAACAAAATAAAGTTAAAAAAGCCAAGCAAAGGGTTGGGAGAAAATGTAATATATTTTCACAATAGCAACAAAAAAAGGATATAGCCTTTAAACACTAAAGAAATTTTTAAAAATTATACAGGATACGCAGTATCCCGGACACATAAAGAACTCCTTCAATCATTAAGAAAAAGATGACTAAACAGAAAATGGGTATAAATTTACATAAACTGTAAGTTAATAAACATGAATAGATACTGCAACATTATTAATAATCAGAAAATGAGATCTTTAAAAAACGAGTATCATTTTATCCATCAGATGGGCAAAAAGTAGCTAATATCATGTTGGTGTAAATCAGTGATTTTCAACCTTTTACATCTCATGGCACACAAACTAATTACTAAAATTCTGCTCCACACCAAAAAATATATTTTTGCCAATCTGACACAAACAAACTAGGTATAATCTTGATTCATTCACAAAAGATGGCTATTGTTGTGTTGGCTGTTGTCATTTTTTTGTCAATCTAAGGGAAAAGAGGTCAGTGCCCCTGACTGAAAGGTATTTCATGTTTTAAAAATTCTTACAGCACACCGACTGAAAATCACTGGTCTAGATTATAGGGAAGCTGAATTCTAAAAAACTACTTGTGAGATGTGTAAATTAGTAGAAATATTTTTAAGATAAATTTGGCAAGACCTATTAATATTAAAAATTTTTCATAATTTAAAACCAAGCAATTCCACTTTTAGGTATATATCTTGAGAAATACCACATGTACACAAGAAAATACATACAGCCATAACCGGTTTGGCTCAGTGGATAGAGCGTCAGCCTGCGGACTGAAGGGTCCCAGGTTCGATTCCGGTCAGGGGCATGTACCTTGGTTGCAGGCACATCCCCAGTTGTAGGTGTGCAGGAGGCAGCTGATAGATGTTTCTCTCTCATCGATGTTTCTAACTCTCTATCCCTCTCCCTTCCTCTCTGTAAAATATCAATAAAATATATATTTAAAAAAAAAAAAAGAAAATACATACAAGGGTTTCCCTGCAGCATTTTTTATCAGGTGAAAAACTGGCAACAACCTAATGTTCATCAAAAGGAGAATGACAAATAAAATGTGATATACAGTAACACAAAAAACAAAATAGATTTTAATATGGAAACCAATAATAAGAGAAAAAGATAAATAATTTACATTAACAAAATAATTCAGTTATACACTGGAACACTAAAAGAAATGAGCCATAAATAACATGAGCTATAAATAACATGTACACACTGCAAAAACATTGTCAAGTGAAGAGTTATAGAATTACATAGTATACTATTTCCCTTTTTAAAAATAATAAAAGCATGCCCTAACCGGTTTGGCTCAGTGGATAGAGCGTCGGCCTGCGGACTGGAAGGTTCCAGGTTCGATTCCGGTCAAGGGCATGTACCTTGGTTGCGGGCACATCCCCAGTAGGAGGTGTGCAAGAGGCAGCTGATCGATGTTTCTCTCTCATTGATGTTTCTAACTCTCTGTCCCTCTCCCTTCCTCTCTGTAAAGAATCAATAAAATATATATTTAAAATAATAATAATAATAAAAGCATATATGCACCTATTGAGACTACTTTAAGTGTAAAAAAAGGACTTGAAGGTTCTGCACCAGTCTTTGTTGGAGGGGGGTGGGGGCGGACAGGAATTCAGGGACTGTAGATTGTTCACTTTATCCATCTGTAAAATTCTAATTTTGTAAAAGAAAACGTAGTATACTTAATTTAAAAAGTATATAATTTTCAAAAGGGATTGTCTATTTTAAAGCTTTCTGGAGCATACTGCCAAACTGCTTTCTAGAAAGTTCCTACCAATTTATACGTCCACCTACAGCATATAAGCATACTCAGTAATAGGTTCTTTTTTAAAAAGCTCTCACCAGTGTTCATAACTTCTAAAAATTTAAAAATAACTGAACTTATGCCCAGCCAGTGTGGCTCAATGGTTGAGCATCGACCTCTGAATCAGGTCACAGTTTGATTCCTCGTCAGGGTACATGCCTGGGTTTTGGGTTTGATCCCAATAGAGGGTGTGCAGGAAGCAGTCGATCAATGATTCTCATCACTAATACTTCTATGTCTCTCCCTTTCCCTTCCTCTGAAGTAAAAATTTAAATAATCAATAAAGATTTTTAAAAATAACTGAACTTTCAAAGGTAACACATGTTTAGTGGAGAAAATTTGCAAAATATAATAAAGCATAAAGAGGAAACTTGTCTGGTGGTTAGAGCCTCGCCCCATGAACCAGGTCATGGTTGGATTCCAGGTCGGCAAATGCCTAGGTTTCCGCGGCATGCAGGAAGCCTTGAACGGATGATTCTCTCTCATCCTTGATGTTTTTATCTCTCCCTTCCTCTGTCTGAAGTCAATAAAAACATATTTTCTTAAAAAAGAAAATTTAAATCACTCATAATTTCACCATCCAGAGACAACCAGTATTAATATTTTGGAGTATAACAGGGATTTTAAAATTTTTTGATATTTCCGCTTCTCACTTTTTCATTTTGGCAGAAAAATAGTTTCACTTCAATTTACGGTTCCTTCTCGTTTTTAAAAATAGGGTCTTATGAAACTGTGACCATTTCCTGTGTTCCTTTATGCTTTAATTATATAACACGAATGAACATAACTTGTGTATAAATCATGTATCAGGCACACCACTTCACTTGTTCTTATTCTGCATAACAATCAGATATATTAGCATGTCTTGTTTTTCTAGTGAAAGTGGCAGAAACAAAATAAAAGGAACCAGGTGGTATGGTTTCAGAGTTCGTTTTTTTATTCCATCTACCGCCTCAGTTACCCCTTTTCATCAAAACATACAGAACTTATTGCAGGTTCCCACAAGCCGAAGAGCACAGTTAGTCACAACTGTTCCTTATTTTAATTACTCACTGATTAACTACTTACTGGGTTGTGGTTAATGAGTCAGGTGCTCCTAGGATCTGATCTTAACCCCGTGATATTGGATAAATGATTTTACTTACTTAGGGCTTGTGTAGTCTTACCTGTGAAATGGGTCAGTGGTTAAACGTTCAAGTTCTGCTTCTGGATTTTATACTGCAGTCCATTTCCTGCAGCCCTTTTACAGCCTTGGGGTCCTGGCTGCTTGGGAATCACCTCACATTAAGGTGTATACCGCGAGATCTAGACTGAAATGGGGGTTGAGAACTTGGTGCGCCCCAACTCCCTTCTCCAGCCCGGGACTGCACGTGGGTGAAAGAAGGGAAGTTGCAAGGGCTCCCCGGCGTTCCCAGGTCCTGGGCCGCAGGACCCGTCAGGGAGCCACCCACGGCCGTGCCTCGCCTACACAGGCTCCACTGCGTTTTCCTTGCCGCCCGCCAGACCTGAAGGCAGCACTCCGTACGCGAGGCTGGGTTCACCGCAGGTCGGGACGCTCTCCGACTCCACACCACCAAGAACGCACGGCCCCAGGTGCCCCCTGGCCGGGAAGTACTTCACCACTTACTAGATCTCACCTCGGCCGGAGGAAGGACCGCCCAATCTGTAACATCCAGGCCTACCAAACGCGAACTCTAAATGGGAGGAGTCGGACACCTCCCGGCCCGCTGCCCTTTGGTTGCACAGAGCACTGGGGCCACGCCTCAGACATCCGCGCGCGAGCCGCCGGCAGCGCGGAGGCGCCAAAGCGCCGCCTGCCGATTTGCTGACAGCGCTCTCGCGTTGTCTCGCGCTCTCTCGATGGGCCAATGGGGATACCCGCAGTCGAGAGGCCGGCTTCACAGGAGTGGTGGCGCAGCTGTTTCCTCCGGTAGGTGTTTGGCTGCCATCTTGTGTGTGGCTGAGTCTGGGTTTCTTGGCGATTAAAGCATACTTAGCGGCTTAAGGTGTAGAGGGGTCCTGAGGGAGCTGTGGAGGAGGGGTCGGGGGTGTGGGTGTGAGGGCACAGATCCGGCGCCTTCTCACTTCCCTGAAAGGGAAAAGTCCTCTTGGCCTGATTCTCAGCCCTGGATAGTGCGGTGAATGGTAGTGGTGGCTTCGGTTGGTGTCTTTGTGAGGGCTTGCTGGGACCCGTGATGCCTTAAAATCGAGTCCTTGAATTCCAGGAAGCTATTCCAATAATGTTTGTCTCGGAGATTCTGATCCTCAACCTTTACTCACAAAGGAGGTTGGCTGATGGACTATCTGCTACTGAAAGGAGCAAGACTTGTAATTAATGAAAGGGGGAGAGAGGGAACACCTCACCATTGTGCTCAGGTTGGAAAGAGACGTCTTCCTTTTCAGCTGTTGTCGAAGGAGCGGCCGCTGAGGTGTTGGCTCTTCTCCATAATTATCCTTTGTCTAAGGCCATCACTTGGTCGAAGTGGGCGTCAGGTTCTGCGTTTGGGCAGTTTTGTTCATTAGTGTGCAGCCAACATTCCCGCAGCCGTCTTTTTTAAAAGCTGGAAGGTGCTGGTCTTTTTAGAAACAGTGGACGTGAAAGAAGAATTTTTGTCAAATCTTGGTTTCCCTGGTTACGATCTAGAAGAGTTAGAAATGTTTGGGTCTGCCTTGACATGCTTGGTTGCTTCGTCATGGGCCTGGCAGGCTTTTCTGAGGGGAAGCATCCTGACTTCTGAGCTCTTTTTCGGTTGGAAGGAAGGACACAAGAAGTACCTCCTTTTTTTCCCCCCCTAAATCAAAGTAGGAAACCCGCGTTGTCTAATTTGAGGGGGAAATTTTATCAGATTCGAGAACCTAGCCGATAAAAGACTAATATTTTGTGATTAACTTTAGCAGTTTTGACATGCATGAAAAGAAAGCAAAGATACTCACCTTATTGCCTTGAGTTTGGTTTTCAATTATTCAAGGTTAACTGATGGCCCAACAGAGTCAACAGTACCATGTGTTTTGTTGCAGGAATACTAAAGAAAACAGCAGTAAAATAATTAAATATTTTATTTTAAAAATTTGCTTTTAAAAAAATATATATTTTATTGATTTTTTTACAGAGAGGAAGTGAGAGGGAGAGAGAGTTAGAAACATCGATGAGAGGGAAACATCTATCAGCTGCCTCCTGCACACCTCCCACTGGGGATGTGCCCACAACCAAGGTACATGCCCTTGACCGGAATCGAACCTGGGATCCTTGAGTCCACAGGCCGACGCTCTATCCACTGAGCCAAACCGGTCAGGGCAAAATTTGCTTTTTAATTTGAGTTTTATAAAACATAAATTGCTGCCGAAACCGGTTTGGCTCAGTGGATAGAGCGTTGGTTGCGGGCACATCTCCAGTGGGAGGCGTGCAGGAGGCAGCTGATGGATGTTTCTGGCTCTCTATCCCTCTCCCTTCCTCTCTGTGAAATATCAATAAAATATATTTTTAAAAAAAACCACATAAATTGCAAGGGTTTCAGTATCAATAATTTAATTTCTTATTTTTATTTTTTTTTTTACTTACTGATTTTACAGAGAGGGAGGGAGGGAAACCCATTTGTTACACTTATGCATTCATTCGTTGATTCTTTTTTTAATTTTTATTATTTAAATTTTTTATTTCAGAGAAGGGAGAGGGAGAGAGAGGTAGAAACATCAATGATGAAAGAGAATCATTAATTGGCTGCCTCCTGTATACCCCCCACTGGGGATCGACCCCCCCCCCCTCCCCGCAACCCCTGGCATGTGCCCTTCACCAGAATTGAACCCAGAACCTTGAGTCCAGAGGCTGACACTCTATCCACTGAGCCAAACCGGCAAAGGCTGTTGATTTTTTTAAATTTTATTTTAGAGAAAGGGGGAAGGGAGAGAAACATCAATTTGTTGTTCCACTTATTTATGACTTCATTGGTTGACTCTTGTATGTGCTATAACCAGGGATCAAACCCTCAACCTTGGCATATTGGACTGTGCTCTAACCAACTGAATTACCCTGCTAAGGCCTCAAGTATCAATAATTTAGTGTTGAATTGAAGCCTAAGGTACGTTAGAAATCTGTTAACGTAAGAAAACATTCAAACTTGTAAAGAAATTTTGTGAGTTTATTTAAGCCAAACTGTCAACAATTGTCAGGAAGCAAAATCTCAATGTATTGGGAGAATGCTCTAGAGCAGTGGTTCTCAACCTTTCTAATGCCGCGACCCTTTAATACAGTTCCTCATGTTGTTTGTGGTGACCCCCTACCATGAAATTATTTTCGTTTCTACTTCATAACTGTAATTTTGCTACTGTTATGAATCGTGATGTAAACATCTGTGTTTTCCGATGGTCTTAGAAGAAATGGGCTTAGGAAACAAGTTATAGAGGCAAAGGAAGGGCCCTTGAAGCTTAGGAGTGAGGAAGCTGGTAAAGAGCCTGGGGTGGGGAGTGCGGAGGGAAAGGTGAGGGCATGCTCCCTGGAAGGAGAGCTCACTGGGTCCTCTGACCTAAGGGTTTTAAGGGTGGAGATTTTAGGGGAGGTCCCAGGGGAAGATCACAATAGAATATTCAGCAGCTTTCCAGGTGTGTCCTTTCAGGGTCTAAGTCTCCACTGATTGGTTGGTACCTGGGCAGGGGGTCATGATCCAATGCAGCTGGTCCTGAGGTCATCCATGGGATTGCTGGTCTGGTTTTGTTACTTTTCTGGCCCTGAAGTTGAAATACAACTGAGGCCTTGATGTTCTCTCTTGGGAGGAAAGGTTAGGGGGTCCAAACTGCAGGACAAAAGATATTCTAAGGGAGGAAAATCCACCCTGGGAGCAAGGTCTCACCCTACAAATTGTCCTTTCCTAGGCACCTAGGGCTTCCCACCCTGGTGACCTTCTGTACCTGCCCCATTGTCCTTGCTCTACTCATGTCTGTCTAACTGCCTAACACAATAGGAGTAGGATTTTTGTTCTCTATCTTAATGTTCATAAAGTTTTTTTGGTATATGTTTTAAGTAACAATTCCATCATTTTTTTAAATCCACTCCTCATGATGCTTTTTTATTGATTTTAGAGAGCGAGTCAGAGAGAGAAACATCAATGTGAGAGAGAAACAGTGATCAGTTGACTCCTGTATGCACCCCGACTGGGGATGGAACCACATCCTGGGTTTGTGCCCTGACCAGGAACTGAACCTACAACCCTTCAGTGCACCAGACTATGCTCCGACCAACTGAACCACACTGGCCAGGGACAATTCCATCATTTCTGTTATGATTTCATGAATTTTTGATGGTTTTGGTAGGTTTCTGTACTTGTATTTGGGAAGAGAAGGTTGGTACCTTGTGGCCTATTATTAAAACTTGCAGACCTAGGGACTACTTTGTACTTACACTATCTCTCTGTAAAAATTAATGGAAACATATTCTTGGATGAGGATTAAAAAAACAAACACCCTTATTATATGACCTAGTAAAATTCTTCTCCTAGGTTGAATTTTATCAGCAAAATTGGAGAGTGCCATTAGCTTTCCTTGCCTTCTAGCAATGGCATTATCAGTTTTTCTTTTTATTATATGAGATATATAGTGGCATCACATTATGATTCAATTTGCATTTGAAATCATAATGAGATGCCACTATTAAAATATATTTTTATTGCCGAAACCGGTTTGGCTCAGTGGATAGAGCGTCGGTCTGCGGACTGAAGGGTCCCGAGTTCGGTTCCGGTCGGGGGCACGTGCCTTGGTTGCGGGCACATCCCCAGTGGGAGGTGTGCAGGAGGTGGCTGATCGATGTTTCTCTCTCATCGATGTTTCTGGCTCTCTGTCCCTCTCCCTTCCTCTCTGTAAAATATCAATGAAATATATTTAAAAAAAAATAAATAAAAATATATATTTTTATTGATTTCAGAGAGGAAGGGAGAGGGAATTAGAAACATCAGTGATGAGAGAGAATCATTGATTGGCTGCTTCTTGAATGCCCCACACTGGGGATTGAGCCCACAACCTGGGGACTTGCCCTGACTGGGAGTCAAACAATGACCTCCTGTTTCATAGGTTGATGCTCAACCACTGAGCTATGCTGGCCCAGTGATGCTGCTACTATTACATGCTTTTCTCATGAAATGTGAAATGAAAACCTGTTATAAATAAGGTGAGCCCCCCAAACCAGGGGTCCTTGTAGAACACAAAGCATACTCGGGAGCGAGGCAGCAAGGCAAATACCTTTACTTCTGCAGAAGGGTAGGTACCAACACAGAGTCTGGCAGCACATACACTGAGCAGGCAGTCTGCTGGGATTTTATACCTGATGCACCTGATCTGTTCCTTACTCTTGATTGGAGCTTAGGCTCACAGTTTTGCGCCATTGGCTAAATGAGAAAGGGAGGGGTTGACCTTTGTTGTTTCAAAATGGCAGTTGCCAAGTCACATGGGCCAAAATGGCAGCTGCCTATACTCCCTTTTTTGACAGAAAAGGTTATTTGTTTATTCTCAAAAACGTATAATCACTTCTCTGCAAATGTTCATAGCTGTTGTATTTGTAATCACCAAAAACTGGAAACAACCCAAATGTTTCTCAACTGAAGAATGGAATTTTAAAAATTCAATATGTCCATACATAACACAGAATAAATCTCTCAGTCCAGGATAACACAAATATTTGGGAAAATAGACTCTGATGTAACTATATACTAAGTTAAAAAAAAAAAAAAAAACTTCAAAATGAGCCATCATATAAGGAAAACACACCAAAAAAAAATGTGACCATAAAACAGATAATGGTAATATATTTTATTTATTTTTTAATTTATTTTATTAAATCTTTATTGTTCAGATTATTACAGTTGTTCCTCTTTTTTCCCCCCATAGCTCCCCTCCACCCGGGTCCCACCCCACCCCATGCCCTTATCTCCTCCCCCTCACTGTCCTCATCCATAGGTGTATGATTTTTGTCCAGTCTGTTTCCACATCCCCCACACCCCTTTCCCCCCAAGGATTGTCAGTCCACTCCCTTTCTATGCCCCTGATTCTGTTATATTCACCAGATTATTCTGTTCATCAGATTTTTTATTCACTTGATTTTTAGATTCACTTGTTGATAGATATGTATTTGTTGTTCATAATTTTTATATTTACCTTTTTCTTCTTCCTCTTCTTAAAGAATACCTTTCAGCATTTCATATAATTCTGGTTTGGCAGTGATGAACTCCTTTAGCTTTTTCTTATCTGTGAAGCTCTTTATCTGCCCTTCAATTCTGAATAATAGCTTTGCTGGGTAGAGTAATCTTCGTTGTAGGTTCTTGCTATTCATCACTTTGAATATTTCTTGCCACTCCCTTCTGGCCTGCATAGTTTCTGTTGAGAAATCAGCTGACAGTCATATGGGTGCTCCCTTGTAGGTAACTAACTGCTTTTCTCTTTTTTTTTATTTTTTATTTTTTTAAATAAATCTTTATTGTTCAGATTATTACAGGTGTTCCTCTTTTTTTTCTCCCATAGCTCCCCTCCACCTGATTCCCCACCCAACCCCACCCCATGCCCTTACCCCCTGCCACTGTCTTCATCCATAGGTGTAAGATTTTTGTCCAATCTCTTCCCGCACCCCTCACACCCCCTTCCCCCTGAGAATTGTCAGTCCACTGCCTTTCTATGCCCCTGATTTTCTTATATTCACCAGTCCATTCTGTTCTTCAGATTTTTTATTCACTTGATTTTTAGATTCACTTGTTGGTAGGTATGTATTTGATGTCATTTTGTTGTTCATAATTTTTATCTTTACCTTTTTCTTCTTCTTCTTCTTCTTAAAGAATACCCTTCAGCATTTCATGTAATCCTGGTTTGGTGGTGATGAACTCCTTTAGCATTTTCTTGTCTGTGAAGCTCTTTATCTGACCTTCAATTCCGAATGATAGCTTTGCTGGGTAGAGTAATCTTGGTTGTTGGTTCTTGCTGTTCATCACTTTGAATATTTCTTGCCACTCCCTTCTGGGCTGCATAGTTTCTGCCGAGAAATCAGCTGACAGTCATATGGGTGCTCCCTTGTAGGTAACTAACCTTTTTTCTCTTGCTGCTTTTAATATTCTCTCTTTGTCTTTTGCCCTTGGCATTTTAATTATAATGTGTCTTGGTGTGGTCCTCTTTGGATTCCTTTTGGTTGGGGTTCTGTGCGCTTCCTGGACTTGTAAGTCTATTTCTTTCACCAGGTGGGGGAAGTTTTCTGTCATTATTTCTTCAAATAGGTTTTTAGTATCTTGCTCTCTCTCTTCTTCTGGCACCCCCATAATTTGGATGTTGGTACGCTTGAAGTTGTCCCAGAGGCTTCTCTTCAAATTTTTGGATTCTTTTTTCTTTTTGCTTTTCCAGTTGGGTGTTTATTGCTTCTTCGTATTTCAAACTTTGACTTGATTCTTGCAGTCCTCTAGTCTGCTGTTGGATCTCTATATATTATTCTTTATTTCAGTCAGTGTATGCTTAATTTCTAGTTGGTCCTTTTTCATATCCTCAAGGGTCTCACTAAATTTATCATCCTTTTCTAGAAAATTCTTGAAAAACCTTATAACCATGGTTTTGAACTCTATATCCAGTCGTTTGCTTTCCTCCATTTCTTTCATTTATGACCTGTTTCTTTGTCTCCGCATTTTGGCTGCTTCCCTGTGTTGATAGAGTGGCTTTGTGTGCTAGGTGTCCTATAGGGCCTGGTGGTTCAGCCTCCCCAGTTACCTGAGGTGGACACTCTTGGTGCAACCCTTTGTGGACTGTGTGCACAGTCTTGTTGTAGTTAAGCCTTGATTGTTGTTGGTAACACTGGGAGGAATTGACCTCCAGGCCAGTTGGCTGTGAGGATCAGCTGTGTCTATGCTGGGAGAACTGTGCTGGAGACACCCTTATGAGGCAAGACTTGCTTCAGTGGGGCTTTGGTGCTCACTGAGTCTGCCCCCTGAGTGTGTCCCTTATGGATCTGAGGAGTTGTAATCTGATGGTCCTACTCTGACCCCTGGGTACACTAGCTCTTGGATCTCCAAGGAGGTGCTAATTTAGCCTCTGCCTGAGACCACCCAGCAGGAGCTATGGAGAGATCTGCAGATTCCTCTTCTTTGTTTGGGTTTTGGAGGTGCCCAGATGAGGCCCAGCTGTGAAGCTGTGCAAGCTGCTGTGGGGCCTTGGGCCTTCTTTTGGAAGTTCTGGGTCTCTCTGACTCAGCTGCAGTTTGTTAGGTAAGTTTAGATTTCAAAGGACCAGGCCATTCATATGCAAAAGCCTCTGCACATAGCTTGGGTGGAGCGGAGTCTCAGGGCAGAGCAAACAGCAATGGCTTCCTGTCAGCCCTACTCTAAGAGGCCCTCGGGTCTTAGTGTCCCTCAGTAATTGCTGCAAGCACCTCTGAGAGAAAGCCACCCTCGAGTTCCGCCTGCTGCCAGACAGTCCAGTTTCTCCCTGTATGAGTCTGGGTCCCCAGAGTCTCGCCCAGAACTGGAGTTCAGAGCAGTCGGGAGCTTGTGTCTCCCTGAGGATTGAAAAAGACAGCCGTGTACTCAGTTGCCAGCCCTCTCCGCACGTGTACGTGCCTCCGTACCTCTGCACTTTACTTCCGCACCTCTGCACTTTACTTCCGCAGCTCCTCTGAGTCTCAGTGTGCTTTTCTCTTCCCTTCTAGTTGTAGAATTTCCACTTAGCCAGCCTTCTTGTGGTTCTGGATGATGTCCATTTTGTCTTTTAGTTGTAGTTTTGAAGTGGTTGTGTGAGGCAGCAAGTTCAGGTGTTTACCTATGCTGCTGTCTCCTCCGAAAATGGTAATATATTTTAAAATAAGCCAAGAGAAATTAAGGATAAGATTAAACCTTTGAAAAACCATACAAATCATAAATTAAAGGAGCTCAGAAATGAGATGACTAACCATAGAAGGATTGTGAAATGAGAGCTGTCAAATGAAGAAAGAATTAGTAAAAAGTGATGATGGAATTAGAAAGAAAACACAGTAAGAGAAATGGAGAGTTGAAAGAAGAAAAACAGATTAAAGATTTTTTTTTTACAGGAGTAAAGAAAAAGTGACAAGACAGGCAAAGAGAACCAAAATATATGTATTAGTTACGCAAATATAAATCAAAGCACAATGGTGATGGTTACATAACATTGTGAATATACTTAATGCCCAAGGATTGCATACTTAAATACACTTAAAAGGATAAATTTTCTGTTATCACAATAAAAAATGTAAGCAAATCCTGGGCAGTGTTGTATAGTTGGTTGAATGTCCTGTGCACCTAAGGTTGCCCATTTGATTCTAAGTCAGGGCCAATGCCTTGTGGGATCGGTCCCCAGTAGGGGGCATGCAAGAGGTAGCCAATCTCGATACTTCTCTCACATTGATGTTTGTCTTCCTTCTCTCTCTAAAAATCAATAAACTATTCTTTAAAAAAATTATTAAAAAAATGAAAAAGTAATGGAACAGAACAGCTATTAGAATTATAATTCAAGAACACTTGATGTTAGAGAATGTTTAAATCTGTATATGTTGAAAGACACTGTGAATCTGGAAAATTCAACCCAGAACAGTTAACGCTGAGATGTATTTTTTTTAAATATTTTTTTTTACTGATTTTAGAGAGGAAGGGAGAGGGAGATAGAAACATCAATGATTAGAGAGAATAATTGATCGGCTTCCTCCTGCACACCTCCCACTGGGGATCAAGCTGCAAACCGAGCATGTGCCCTGACTGGAATCGAACCCGGGACCCTCCAGTCCACAGGCTGACGCTCTATGCATGGAGCCACACCAGCCAGGGCTGAGATGTATTTTTATACAATGCTTTTTAGAAACACAAAAATACCTTTTTGTATCCAGGGAAAAAAGATCAATTCAACTGGAAAAGAAAATCAGATTGGATTAGATTTTTAGCACTAACTCATTTTATGCCAGATAATAAAGCAATATTTTAAAAATATCCAAGGAAATATTTCCTATTTCAACTATCTTTCAAGAATTCAGGACATCGCCTGATTGGCATGGCTCAGTAATGGAGTGTTGACCTATGAACCAAAAGGTCAAGGTTCGATTCCCAGTCAGGGCACATGCTCAGGTTGTGGGCTTGATCCCCAATGGGGTGGCGTGCAGGAGGCAGCCAGTGAATGATTCTCTGTCATCATTGATTTTTCTATCTCTCTTTCCCTTTCTCTCTGAAATCACTAAAAAGATTTTTAAAAATTCAGGGTGTCAACAAACATTTATAAACATGAGAAAATTCAAGCAATATTGTTCCTATGAATTCTTCCTGAAGAATATACTGGAGAACATATTTCAGACAACCAAGAAATGATTTCAGAATCTTCAACATTAGGAAAAGTGGTGATCATTGAATATATTTCTCATAGCACTAAGATTAAAGATGGAAATAATGATGATAGAAGATATGTAAATGTTATATAGTCTAACAAGATAGAAATACTATAACCTAAACAAAAAAATGGGAGTGGAAGGGAGAGTAAATGAAAAGTAGAGTATGGTGGTGATTTTCCTCAAGAATTATTTGTGAGGGAAAGGATAGCACTTGAAGCTGATTGATGGAAACTTAAACATACTTTAAGTATACACACACTGAGTGGCAAGATTATTATGATCTCTGAACGCATAATCTGCCCACTCAGTGTGTGTGTGTGTGTGTGTGTGTGTGTGTGTGTGTGTGTGTATATATATATATGTATTTTAGAGGCCAGGTGCATGAATTTGTGCATGGGTGGGGTCCGGCCAGCCTGGCCAGGGGGAGGGGACATGGGCGGTTGGCCGCCTGCCTGCTGGTTGAACTCCTGGTTGAGGGGACAATTTGCATATTAGCCTTTTATTATATAGGATATACACTGAGTGGCCAGATTATTATGCATTCAGAGATCATAATAATCTGGCCACTCAGTGTACTTTGAGATATAAGATAAAACACTAATAAAAATTGTACCAGTGATCAAAAGTAGATGGTAGAAGAGAAAGAAAGTTAGAGAAAGTTACTAATTTTGTTACTGCTAATAGCAGGGAACTAATGCTATCTTAAGAGGGGGAGGGAATGAACAGTATTACATAAAGATGTCACTATAGAATTAACCCCAAGAACAAAATACACAACTAAACACTAAAAGAAACCTCCCCTAAAAAGAGCAAATAAAACAGACCACATAGTGATATATACACATTCTCTATACTTATTTGTGTGTACACAGACAAAAATTAATAGGACATGAAACATCACAATACCAAGAATACCAGGTTAATAAACATAAATGGGCTCAACATAATGATTGCTGTATACAGAAGACACAGCTGTATAAAGTATAAATAATAAAGTGAATTAATAATTTTAATAAAGGGAAGGGTAAAGATATATCAGGTAAATGCAACTTTTTAAAAATCAGAGTTCATCATCTTGGTATCAGACAAAGGCAGAATTTAGCTCAAAAAGTTGAATATTTTATAGCTTAAGGGCTACATTCACAATGAATTTTTTTCTTTTTTTTTCTATATTGATTAAGGTATTATATACGTGCCTTATCCCCCCATTGCCCCTCCACCCACCCCCTACTCATGCCTTCACCCCCCTGTTATCTGTGTCCATTGGTTAGGCTTATATGCATGCATAACAAGTCCTTTGGTTGCTCTCTCCCCCTTACCCCCAACCTCCCCTACCTTCCCTCTGAGGTTTGAGGGTCTGATCGATGCTTTCCCTGTCTCTGGATCTGTTTTTGTTCATCAGTTTATGTTCATTATAATCCACAAATGAGTGAGATCATATGATATTTATCTTTCTCTGACTGGCTTATTTCGCTTAGCATAATGCTCTCCGGTTCAATCCATGCTGTTGCAAATGAATTCTTCCTGAAGAATATACTGGAGAACGCTGCAGTAAAAAAGAGAACTTCCTCTCTTTTTTACTGCAGCGTAGTATTCCATTGTGTAGATGTACCACAGTTTTTTAATCCACTCATCTGCTGATGGGCACTTAGGCTGTTTCCAAATCTTAGCTATGGTAAATTGTGCTGCTATGAACATAGGGGTGCATATATCCTTCTTGATTGGTGTTTCTAGTTTATTGGGATATATTCCTAGAAGTGGGATCACTGGGTCAAATGGCAGTTCCATTTTTAGTTTTTGAAGAAACTCCATACTGTTCTCCACAGTGGCTGAACCAGTCTGCATTCCCACCAGCAGTGCACAGGGTTCCTTTTTCTCCGCATCCTCGCCAACACTTGTCCTCCGTTGATTTGCTGATGATAGCCATTCTGACAGGTGTGAGATGGTACCACATTGTCATTTTGATTTGCATCTCTCAGATAATTAGTGACTTTGAACATGTTTTCATATGTCTCTTGGCCTTCCTTTTGTCTTCTTTAGAAAAGTATCTATTTAGGTCCTTTGCCCATTTTTTGATTGGGTTGTTTAGCTTCCTTTAAGTTGTATGAGTTCCCTATAAATGTTGCAGATTAAACCCTAATTGGTGATAACATTAGCAAATATGTTCTCCCATGCAGTCGGCTTTCTTACTGTTTTGTTGATGGTTTCTTTTGCTGTACAAAATCTTTTTATTTTGATGTAGTCCCATTTGTTTATTTTCTCTTTAGTTTCCAATACCCTAGGAGCTGTATCGGTGAAGAAATTCCTTCGGCAAATGTCTGAGATTTTGTTGCCTTTGGATTCCTCTAGTATTTTTATGGTTTCCCGTTTTACATTTAAGTCCTTTATCCATTTTGAGTTTATTTTTGTGTATGGTGTAAGTTGGTGGTCTAGTTTCATTTTTTTGCATCTTATCTGTCCAATTTTCCCAACACCATTTATTGAAGAGATTGTCTTGACTATGTCTGTTCTTGTGCCAGTACCAGGCAGTTTTAAGAACAGTGGCTTTGTAATACAGCTTGATATCTGGTATTGAGATCCCACCTACTTTGTTCTTTTTTCTCAGGATTGCTGTGGCTACTCGGGGTCTTTTTTTATTCCAGATGAATTTTTGGAGAGTTTGTTCTAGGTCTGTGAAATATGCTGTTGATATTTTTTTAAAATAAATCTTTATTCAGATTATTACAATTGTTTCTCCTTTTTCCCCCCATAGCTCCCCTCCACCCAGTTCCCACCCCACCTTCTGCCCTTACCTCCCCCCCACTGTCCTCATCCATAGGTGTATGATTTTTGTCCAGTCTCTTCCTGAACCCCCCCATGCTCCTTTCCCCCTGAGAATTATCAGTCCACTCCCTTTCTATGCCCCTGATTCTGTTATATTCACCAGATTATTCTGTTCCTCAGGTTTTTAATTCACTTGATTTTTAGGTTCACTTGTTGATAGATATGTATTTGTTGTTCATAATTTTTATCTTTACTTTTTTTCTTCTTCCTCTTCTTTAAGAATACCTTTCAGCATTTCATATAATACTGGTTTGGTGGTGATGAACTCCTTTAGCTTTTTCTTATCTGTGAAGCTTTTTATCTGCCCTTCAATTCTGAATGATAGCTTTGCTGGGTAGAGTAATCTTAGTTGTAGGTTCTTGGTATTCATCACATTGAAAATTTCTTGCCACTCCCTTCTGGCCTGCATAGTTTCTGTTGAGAAATCAGCTGACAATCGTATGGGTACTCCCTTGTAGGTAATTAACTGTTTTTCTCTTGCTGCTTTTAATATTCTCTCTTTGTCTTTTGCTCTTGGCATTTTAATTATGATGTGTTTTGGTGTGGTCCTCTTTGGATTCCTTTTGTTTGGGGTTCTGTGCGCTTCCTGGACTTGTAAGTCTATTTCTTTCACCAGGTGGGGGAAGTTTTCTGTCATTATTTCTTCAAATAGGTTTTCAGTATCTTGCTCTCTCTCTTCTTCTGGCACCCCCATAATACTGATGTTGGTACGCTTGAAGTTGTCCCAGAGGCTTCTTACACTATCTTCAACTTTTGGGATTTTTTTTTCTTTTTCCTTTTTCGGTTGAGTGTTTTTTGCTTCTTTGTATTTCAATTCTTTGACTTGATTCTTGTGTTCCTCTAGTCTGTTGTTGGGTCTCTGTATAATATTTTTTATTTCAGTCAGTGTATGTTTAATTTCTAGTTGGTCCTTTTTCATATCTTCGAGGGTCTCGTTACATTTATCGGCCTTTTATAGGATATTCTTGAAAAGCCTTATAACCGTGGTTTTGAATTCTATATCCAGTTTTTTGTTTTCCTCCATTTCTTTCGTTTGTGATCTGTTTCGTTGACGCCGCATTTTCACTGCTTCCCTGAGTTGGTAGGGTAGATTTGTGTGCTAGGTTTCCTATATGGCCCAGTGGGTCTGCCTCCCCAGTTAACCTGAGGTGGACACTCTTGGTGCAACCCTTTGTGGACTGTGTGTACAGCCTTGTTGTAGTGAAGTCTTGATTGTTGTTGGTATCACTGGGAGGAATTGACCTCCAGGCCAGTTGGCTGTAAGGATCAGCTGTGTCTACGCTGGGAGAAGTTCGGTGCTGGAGACAGCCTTATAGGATTAGACTTGCCAAATTGCAATAGCCTCTGTGCTCAGCTTGGATGGGGTGGAGTGTCAGGGCGGAGCAGACAGTCTTGGCTTCCAGTCAGCCTTGCCCTTGCGCGCGTGCGTGCCTGCAGACCTCTGCCTTCCCCGGCTTCTGACTCCCTTCCACTAGGGAAAGCCTGTGGCAACCTCCGCAGGCTTTGTGCGCACTGGCATGTGCGTGCCTGCAGACCTCTGCCTTCCCCGGCTCCTGACTCTCCACCCGAGAGTCCAGATTCCCCCCCTTAAGAGCGCGGGTCCCCAGGGGCTCACCTGGAACTGGGGTTCAGTGCAGTCAGAATTGGGGTTCAGTGCAGTCGGGGGCTTCCTTCCCCCTTCCGCCAGAGAAAGTCAGCCAGGCTCTCAGCCGCCCTTCCCTCTGCGCGCACAAAGACCCTTTGCCATACCTCCAATTATCTGTGAGCTTTTCTCGTTCCTTCTAGTTGTAGAATTTTCACTCAGCCAGCTTTCCTGTGGTTCTGGATGGTGTCTGTTCTGTCTTTTATTTGTAGTTTTGAAATTGTTGTGCGAGGCAGCAGTTTAGGTGCTTACCTATGCCGTCATCTTGGTTTCTCCTGCTGTTGATATTTTAATGGGGAGTGCATTGAATCTTATTGTTGATTCTACCAGTCCATGAACATGGTATGTTCTTCCATCTGTTTATGTCTTCCTCTGTTTCTTTTTTCAGTGTCCTATAGTTTTCCACATACAGGTCTTTTACCACCTTAGTTAGGTTTATTCCTAGGTATCTTAATTTTTTTGGTGTAATAGTAAATGGGATTGCTTTTTTAGACTCTCTTTCTGTAAGTTCACTCTTGGTGTATAGAAATGCCATAGATTTCTTGGCATTAATTTTGTATCCTGCTATATTGCCGAATTCATTTATTAATTCTACTAATTTTTTGATGGCGTCTTTACAGTTTTCTATGTACAGTATCATGTCATCTGCGAATAAAGATAGTTTTACTTCTTCTTTTCCAATTTGGATGCCTTTTATTTCTTCTTTTTGTCTGATTGCAATGGCTATACTTCCAGCACTATGTTGAACAGGAGTGGTGAGAGTGGGCATCCCTGTCTTGTTCCTGTTCTTAGGGGAAATGGTTTTAGTTTTTGCCCATTGAGTATGATGTTGGTGTGGGTTTGTCATATATGGCTTTTATTATGTTGAGGTATGATCCTTTTATTACCACCTTGTTGAGAGTTTTTATCAAGAAAGGGTGCTGGATTTTGTCAAATGCTTTTTCTACATCAATTGATATGACTCAGTGATTTTTATCTCTTAATTTGTTTAAGTGATGTATCACGTTTATTGATTTGTGGATATTGTACCATCCTTGCATCCCCGGGATAAATCCTGCTTGGTCATGGTGTATGATCTTTCTGATGTAATGCTGGATCGGATTTGCTAGAATTTTGTTGAGGATTTTGGCATCTATGTTCATGAGGAATATTGGCCTGTAGTTCTCTTTTATTGTGTTGTCTTTATCTGGTTTTGGTACTGGGGTAATGCTGGCTTCATTGAATGAGCTTGGAAGTGTTCCTTCCTCTTGAATTTTTTGGAATAGTCTTAGGAGGATAGGTTTTAGTTCTTCCTTGAATGTTTGGTAAAACTCCCCTGTGAAGCTGTCTGGCCCTGGACTTTTGTTTGCTGGAAGCTTTTTGATGACTGCTTCAATTTCTTCCATAGCTATTGGCCTATTGAGATTTTTAGATTCTTCCTGATTGAGTTTTGGAAGGTTGTATATTTCTAGGAATATATCCATTTCCTCCATGTTGTCTAGTTTGTTGGAATAGAGTCGTTCACAGTATTTTTTTTTAACAATCCTTTATAATTCTGTGGGGTCTGTTGTTATTTTGCCTCTTTCATTTCTGATTTTGTTTATTTGGGTCCTCTCTCTTTGCTTCTTGGTGAGCCTGGCTAGAGGTTCATCAATCTTTTTTATACTTTCAAAGAACCAGCTCTTGGTTTCATTGATCTTTTGTATTTTTTTGTTTGTTTGTTTCTATGTCATTAATTTCTGCTCTGATCTTTATTATCTCCTTCCTTCTGCTCACTCTGGGCTTTTCTTGTTCCTCTCTTTCTAATTCTTTAAGTTATAGAGTTAGATGATTTACTACCATTTTTTCTTGTTACTACCATTTTTTTCTTGTTTTTTGAGGTAGGCCTGTAGAGCTATAAACTTCTCTCTCAGGACTGCTTTCATTGTGTCCCATAAATTTTGGATTGTTGTATTTTCATTGTCATTAGAACCCAGGATATTTTTAATTTCTTCTTTGATCTCTTTGGTAACCCAATCATTGTTTAATAGCATGCTATTCAGCTTCCAAGTGTTTGAATTTTTTGGATTGTTTTTATTGTAGTTTATTTCTAATATTATGCCATTGTAGTCTGAGAAGATGCTTGATATGATTTCAATCTTCTTGAATTTGGAGAGACTTTGCCTGTGACCCAATATGTGATCTATTTTTGAAACTGGCCCATGTGCACTTGAGAAGAATGTGTATTTCGTGGCTTTGGGGTGAAATGTTCTGAAGATGTTAATTACGTCTTTTGATCTAGTGAGTCATTTAGGATTTCTGTTTCTTTGCTGATTTTTTGTCTAGAGGATTTATCCAGTGATGTCAGTGGTATATTAAAGTCCCCTACTATGATTGTATTGTTGTTGATCTCTACCTTGATATCTTCCAGGAGTTTTTTTATGTATTTGGGTGCTCCTGCATTGGGTGTATATGTTTATCTTGGTTATATCCTCTTGTGGTATCAATCCCTTTGGTATTATGATGTGGCCTTCCTTATCTCTTATATGGCCTTCTCATTGAGGTCTATTATGTCAGTTATAAGTATTACTACCCCACCTTTTTTTTTCATTTCCATTTGCCTAAAAGTTATTTTTTCATCCCTTCACTCTCAGTCTGTGTGAGTCCCTTGTTCTGAGGTGGTTCTCTTGTAGACAGCATATATATGGATCATGTTTTTTTATCCATTCATCCACTCGATGTCTTTTTTTTTTAAATATATTTTATTGATTTTTTACAGAGAGGAAGGGAGAGGGATAGAGAGTTAGAAACATTGATTAGAGAGAAACATCCATCAGCTGCCTCCTGCACACCCCCTACTGGGGACGTGCCCGCAACCAAGGTACATGCCCTTGACCGGAATCGAACCTGGGACCTTTCAGTCCGCAGGCTGACGCTCTATCCATTGAGCCAAACCGGTTTTGGCCACTCGATGTCTTTTGTTTGGAGCATTTAGTCCATTCGCGGTTAAAGTTATTATTGATAGGTACTTGTTTGTAGCCATTTTTATTTTTTTTGCTTGTGTTCCTTCTTAACTTTTTATTTATTCTTTTTACACCAGACACTTTAGCATTTCTTGCATTGCTGGCTTGGTAGTGGTAAACAACCTTAGGCTTTTTTCATCTGTGAAGTTCCTTATTTCCCCTTCAATTTTGAATGATAGCCTTGCTGGATAGAGTATTCTCGGATTCAGTCCCTGTCTTTCAATCACTTTGTAAATTTCCTTCCATTCTTTTCTGGCCTGTTGTGTTTCTGTTGAAAATCATTTGATGATCCAATGGGAGATCCCTTGTACGTAATTTTCTGTCTCTCCCTTGCAGCCTTTAAGATTCTTTGTCCTGAACATTTGCCATTGTAACTATGATGTGTCTTTGTGTGGGTCTTTTTGGGTTCAGTGACTTGTGTGACTTTTTTCTTCCTCACATCAGGGAAGTTTCTGAAATTATTTCTTCAAATAGGTTTTCTAACCCTTGTTCCTCTTCCTGTTGTTCTGGCACCCCTATCATTCGTATGTTGCTTCGTTTCATGTTGTCCCATAACTCCCTTAGGCTTTCCTCCTCTCTTTTAATTTTTTTCTCCCATTGCAGTTCAGTTTGGGTGTGTTTTGCTTCCCTGTCTTCTAATTCGCTAATTTGGTCCTCCACTTTCCCTAGTCTACTGTTGAAACTTTCCATGGTGTTTTTTATTGTAGCTATGTCACTCTTCATTTCTTCTTTATTCTTACAGAAGTTGATTTTTTTATCCCTCCGGTTTATGAAGTGTATAACTCTTATTCTGAATTCTTTTTCTGACATATTGAATGCCTCTGTTTCTCTTAGCTGCTCTTCTGGCAATTCCTCCTTTTCTTTCCTTTGGGGGTTTCTTTGTCTACCCATTTTTGTTCTCACCAAAGGATCTAGATGTCGAATTGTGCAGGGGCTGCTTCTTGGGTGGCAGTGGCTTCTCAGGCAACGGTTGCTCCTCCGGCCATCGTGGCAGCTGCTGCTCCTCAGTTGGCAGCAGTTCCTCTGGTGTGTGCTGTTTGCTACATTGATGGCTCCTCTGGCTGGTGCGGGGAGGCTGCTCGCACAGCTGCTGCTCCTCGGACGTGGGTGGGCTGCTCATGAGGCTACTGCTCCTCGGACGGAGGCAAACTGCTCACGTAGTTGTTGCTCCTTGGATGGGGGCTAGCTGCGCGCAGCTGCTGCTCCTCAGATGGGGTGGGCCGCTCATTAGGCTGCTGCTCCTTGGATAGGGGCAGGTTGCTTGCAGGGCTGCTGCTCCTCGGACGGGGGTGAACTGCTCACGCAACTGCTGCTCCTTGGATTGGGCGGGCTGCTCGCACGGCTGCTGCTCCTTGGACGGGGGTTAGGCTGTTTGCGCGGCTGCTGCTCCTCGGGCGGGAGCGAGTTGCATGTGCAGATGCTGCACTTTGGACAGGGGCGGGTTGCTCACCTGGCTACTGCTTGTCGGACAGGTGCAAGCTGCATGTGGCTGCTGCTCCTCCGACGTGAGTGGGCTGCTCTCATGGCTGCTGCTCCTCGGATGGGGGAGGGCTGCTCGCATGGCTCATGCTCCTCGGATGGGTGCAGGGTGTGGGCTGTGTGCAGCTGCTGCTCCTCGGATGGGGGCAGGCTGTGCGGGGCTGCTGCTCCTCACTCGTGCGTGGGCTGCTCATGTGGCTGCTGTTCCTCGGGTGGGGGCTTGCTGCTCCTTGGATCAGGGTGGGCTGCATGAGGCTCTTCGGCCTGGGGCAGGCTGCTCGCAGGACTGCTGCTCCTCAGATAGTAGCGGGCTGCTATCATGTCTGCTGCTCATGTGTTCACAGTGCCCTGGGCTAATTCAGAGGAGAGAATGCTTCGGAACTCACAGGAGCCTATGCCCGGTGTGGTTGGAGTCTTGGTAACTGTGGGACCACAGCTGATGTAGCAGGTCCCTGGCAGGGGTGGCTGTAAAGTCCAAGGTGTTATCTGAGAGCACCCTGGGTGGAGGTGAGGCTGGGCTCCCAGTCACAGCAGCTTTCCCCTTCAAAAAGGCAAGGCCTCTCAGGATGAGCCGGCCTCTCCAGGACTGTTTGCAATAGTAGCAGAGGCTGCCTAGTTAGGCGAGCCCGGTCAGCCTGCCCCTAAAGGTCCTGCAGGATCTAACTGTGACTCACTCACACACACACACACCACATACGACCACACACTCCTCCTTTGCTCCCTCACTCACGCTCTCTCCCTCACTGCCACCTTCTTCCTGCCTGTGTAGTTGGGGTTGGAGTATTATTGTCCTGTTCATGGATGGAATCTCCTCTCTGGGTGTCTGGTTATGTGGCTCACTCTCTAGCACATTGGGTGGACAGGATAAAATTCACCTTGACAAGACATGACACAAAGGGAACAAAACATGAATGTACTCACAACACCGGTATAAGTGACCACCAGAGAAAAGAGAATTAGGGGAGAGAGCACAAACGACATCGAAGAGAGAAAGAATGGTATGAGAGAAAAGGAAGAAAAAGGAAAAAAAAAAATATATATATATATATATATATATATATATATATATATATATATATGCAGAGAAAATACCAGAGAACAAACAGGTAAACCAAAACAGGTAGACCAAAACAAACAACAAATACCCAGTAAAGAAGGTGGGGGAAGAATCTTATATACAGCAACTAAGGTTAAGAATTGGATGAATATGGGGAAGACCTCAGTTCAGTATAGAGGAAGTAGAAAGAGGATGAATGGGTAAGAAAAAAGCAAAAGTGAAGAAAATAATAATAATCATAAATTTACAAAAAAAATTGATTAAAAATGGGATAAAAAATAACAAAATAAAATAAATTAGAATGAGGGAAAAATAATGTGAAAAGAGATAGAAAATAAATGAAAAAGGGGAAATAAAAAAGATATCAAAATAATAATAAAATAATAATAAAAATGAAAAAGTGAAGTGTCGTTCTTTTGGCTGGCTTAAGATCCCAGTCTTCTGTACTGTCTGCGGTTTCTCAGTTTCCTGTTGCTGGGACTGAAGGCCTCTCTTTAGGCCAGTCCCTGTGGACTCTCAGGGACTGTTCAGATTTTTTTTAATCCTTTTTACCATTCAGGGTATATTCTGGGTGTAGCTCTATTGGTTGCCTGGAGACTGTAAAGAGGGGGGCTATCTCTTCAGGAGAAAATGGCTGCCCAGGTCCCATGCATCAGGTATGACTCAGTGCCAGACTCACTGCCACTTTTCCTGGACCCTCTTCTCTCCCCAGCCTCTACCCAGACTCCACAAGTCCGCACCTTCTCCTGCACCTCAGCCACGGGTGAGTGTCCATATCTAAAAGGTCCTAAGAACTAGGTTCAGCGAAGAAAAGCAAAGGCCACAAAGAGGGGAAAGAGCTTCACCTCTGCGAGCCCCTCTCCTGCCGGCACTGTGTGGTCTGGGCAGCCCTCCAGGCTGCCCTCTCTGGGCTCAGTCTTTCATCACTGTGGACCCAGATCTAGAATCCCCTGCCACCAGAGGTTCTGCGGACCTCCTTTCCACAGTCAGACGCTGTGCCTGTCCCAAGGGACACAGCTTGGTGCTGTGCTGTTTCCCTCTGACCCTCTGAGTTCAGAGGTCTGGCAGTTCTCTCCAGCCCAGGTCCTTGATTTTACCTTTCTCCAGGTGCCCTCTGCCCTTTCCAGCTGTGAATTGTCTCACCAGCTGTGTCTCCTTCACCAATTCGGGGTGGATGTTATTCGATTCAGCTGCTCATTCTATCTGCTCCGCGAAAAGGCTTGGGACACGTCTGTCCATTTTGTCCTCCCATGAATATTTTTTTGAAATGTCTATTTACCAAATGACATATCAACAGCTCTCATAAAATAAAAATTACAAGAGATGTATGCAGAAATAGAAACCTGCCAAGGGGACTTTAACACCTCTCTCAAAATAAGTCCAGTTAAATGGACAAAAATAATTAGTCATAGTACATAAACAATAATGTAGTTCTCACGTCCTATATAATAAAGAGGTAATATGCAAATTGACCATCACTCCAACACACAAGATGGCCACCCCCATGTAGACACAAGATGGCCACCACAAGATGGCCAGCAGGGGAGGGCGAGTTGTGGGCGATCAGGCCAGCCGGGGAGGGCAGTTGGGAGGGACCAGGCCTGAAATGGAGGGCAGTTGGGGGTGATCAGGCCTGCAGGGGAGGGCAGTTAGGGGGGACCTGGCTGGCAAAGGAGGGCAGTTGTGGGGGGACCAGGCCTGCAGGGGAGGACAGTTTGGGGGGACCTAGGCCTGCAGGGGAGGGCAGTTGGGGGAGACCAGCCCTGCAGGTGAGGGCAGTTGGGGGCAACCAGGCCAGCAGGGGAGGGCAGTTGGGGGTGACCAGGCCTGCAGGAGAGGACAGTTAGGGGCAACCAGGCCGGCAGGGGAGGGCAGTCGGACATCCCTTGAGGGGTTCCAGATTGGAGAGGGTGCAGGCTGGGCTGAGGGAAACACCCCCTCCCCCCGTGCAAGAATTTTGTGCACTGGATCTCTAGTATTTATATTAAAGATCCACAAATAGAGAATACATATTTTCAAGTGCACAGGGGACAGTTGTAAAAGTCAATTGCAGCCCTAGCCGGTTTGGCTCAGTGGTTGGAGCGTCGGCCTGCGGACTCGAGGTCCCAGGTTCGATTCTGGTCAAGGGCATGTACCTGGTTGCGGGCACATCCCCAGTAGGGGGTGTGCAAGAGGCAGCTGATCGATGTTTCTCTCTCATCGATGTTTCTAGCTCTCTGTCCCTCTCCTTTCCTCTCTGTAAAAAAATCAATAAAATATATTTAAAAAAAAAAGTCAATTGCATATCATACCACAATGAAAATCTCAGTTCCAATAACTAAAATATCAAACGAAAATCTGACTACATGCAATAAAACTAGAAAATGAATTTAAAATATAAAAATTGACTCCAGGTTTCTGTAGGATGATGACAACTGTCTAAATCCATACACTTTTGAAATACCATACAGATCTATAAATGAAGCAGATTAAACCACCACCACCCTTGCCTAACAATATCAAATTATGGGTATGTAGGGAAATAAACTGAAATGTAGCAGAGCAAGCTGTGGAACCTATGCTGAAGTGGCAAGTGAGGTTGAAATTGTTCAGAACAGGAGAGGTAAGCAGGAGCTAGGTTCAGTAGAATGCAGATTAACTCAAGAAAAAGAAAACTCAACCCTAAGATGGGAAATACCAAGAGGTTTGAGGGCTGTTAAACAAAAGGAACTTGAAAGTGCATGGGACCAAAGAGGCAGTTTCAGAAAGGCACTGCTTCTGGGAAAAGAAGATGACTTGGAAGAGGCAACATTTACCTAGAGGCTTGGTGGCAAAGAGAAAGAAGAGGTAGTAGGAATTGGAGAAACAAGATAGATCATCCTTTCTCTACCCCCACACCCAAAAGGAGTCATTGATTTAAAACACTGTACTTTTATATAGCAACACAAAGTGCTATTGAACTAAAAAGTCCACTAATTCTTCCAAATCCCTCACTCCTGTTTATGTACTACTGTTAACTGGTTTCAGAAAATAAAAACACTCAAAATGAACAGAAAATGGTAGACAATGTCCATGTAAAGTTCCTATAAGTAGGAAACATAAAATGAGAGTCAAAATATTTCAGTTGATGAAGTCTCCCCCAAAACATCCAACTACAGAGCTAAAGAAAACTACAGAACAATACTATTGAGCAGCAAAAAGAAGGATCTATTACCCTTTGAGACAGCATGGAGGGACCTGGAGATTATTATGCTAAGTGAAATAAGCCAGTCATAGAAAGATAAATATCATATGATCTCACTTATATATAGAATCTAATGAACAAAATAGGTCCAGAGACATGGATGCATGGAACTGAATGACAGATTATAGAGGGGAAGGTAGTGGAGGGAGCGGGGAATTTTAAAGAACATATGCATATATAAATAGCTGATGGACACAGATAATAGTGTAAGGTAGGCCTGGGGTGGGGTGGAGCCTGGGTGGAGGAGGACAAATTGGGGGGAAATAGGGGACATAATGCTAACAATAAATTTTTTAAAAATCATCTTTTAAAATGAGCCGAAACCAGTTTGGCTCAGTGGATAGAGCGTCGGCCTGCAGACTCAAGGGTCCCGGGTTCGATTCCGGTCAAGGGCATGTACCTTGGTTGCGGGCACATCCCTGGTGGGAGGTGTGCAGGAGGCAGCTGATCGATGTTTCTCTCTCATCGATGTTTCTAGCTCTCTATCCCTCTCCCTTCCTCTCTGTAAAATATCAATAAAATATATTTAAAAAAAATAAAAATAAAATGAGGCTAACATTCAAGGTACCTGAAGAAGAAGAAATTTGACTGAATATAAAGGGCATTGAGGAAATACATAAAGACAACCAGAAGAATGAAAATTAAATGAAGAAAGGTAAAAAGACAGAAAGTGATTGATATAGACCAGTGGTCGGCAAACTCATTAGTCAACAGAGCCAAACATCAACAGTACAACAACTGAAATTTCTTTTGAGAGCCGAAAACCGACTTCTGCGCATGGGCCACGAAGTTTCAATCGCACTGTATGTGCGCACCCGCACGTGGTATTTTGTGGAAGAGCCACACTCAAGGGGCCAAAGAGTCGCATGTGGCTCACGAGCCACAGTTTGCCAACCACTGATATAGACAATATGTAAAATTAAAGTTCCTAAGAAGAAAAACAATAGTAGCGCTAATCTTTAAACTTCAATCCATGAAAACATTCTGGAAGTAACAGAAGACTTACATCTACATATTGAGAAAGCTTGTTGTGTATTGGAAAAGTTGGTCCAGAATGGTCAACTCTGAGTCATGTCCTGGCAAAACTATTGGACTTTGAAGATAATGAAAAATTCCTCTGGGTTTCCAGTCATAAAAAAGAGGTTAGCAACGAACTTCTCAACAGCAACATACAAACAAAACAGTTATGGAACAAATTGAAAGTCTATGAAATTGTAAGCCAAGGATTTTATAACTATGATTTAATCCCAGAAAAAAATAACAACCATTCTAAATGCCACTATATTAACAAAAATTTCATCATGAAAATGCCATGACAAAGTAGAAAAATATTTAAACTTTTACCACAAAGAGGTAATCTCAATGGAAATAACCTAAAAATCAAGGCAAATGACTATCAACCCCATAGGAAAGTGGGCTAAAGAGATGAAAATAGAGTTCATGGACAAAGAAATGCAGATGACACACATATAAAAGATGTTGAACTTTAGTCATACAAAGAGAAATGCAAGTGAAATCTATGCTAAAAATTATAGTTACACTAAAGCCTTTCTCACCAAAATCAAAAATATATAATAGGCTCTATAGATTATGAGGAAACAGACACTTTGAGGCATTGCTGGTAAGGATATAAAAGTCCAAGAGGGAATTTGGCAATATCCAGCAAAATTTTGTATGCATTTATCCTTCAACCCAGCATTTAATTTCAAGGAATTTGTTCTAAAGATACACTGGCATAAAATATAAATGGTCATTTGTACAAGGTTAGTTACAACAGCATTACTTGTATTAGCAAAAGATTAGAAATAACCAAAATGCCTATTAATGGAGAACTGATTAAAGCACATGCAACAATGGAACTATCTCCAGGTTAGATGGTGTCCCTTTCAAGTCACCCTTTCCCCCAGAAGTCATAAAGAGATATAGAAAGTTTCCATGTATCAATATAGAATGACCCCCAGAATATATTATGAAGTAGAAAAAAAACAAAGGTACAGAATAGTATATAGAATAATCTATATGTAGAAGGAGGTAACGGGAAAGGTGCCAACAATGGAAGAGAGATTGCTCTAAATATAACTTGTTTATGTTTATATAATTTTGATCTTGTATATTTACATATTCAAAAATAAAATTAAAAGGTAGAAAGAAAAATCTAAAAAGGACCTGAAACACATTTACAGAACTACAGCATTTTGGTGACATAGCTCATAAGAAAAGGAACAATTTCTAGTGATTTTAGAATATAGATTTTGGGCTGTGCCTTCTTAATGGAATATATTCAGTATTATTGTTGTATTGCTATTTTTAACATATGTATATTTTTGGTAAAATAAGTGTTGCAAAAGTTGGTAATTGTTGAATAAAGTCTTAGAAGTTTATCAAATTTTTATTTGATGTATCAACTTCTATATCAACTTTCTTATAACTTAAATTTAATCTGGAAAGCCCTTTGACAGATTGAATAAAGTGGGAATGAAGTACAAAATTACATAATAGGACAGCTAACATTACATGTTATGTGGCAGGAATAGTG
Organism: Plecotus auritus; assembly: GCF_963455305.1. Lineage (NCBI taxonomy): Eukaryota > Metazoa > Chordata > Mammalia > Chiroptera > Vespertilionidae > Plecotus > Plecotus auritus. The sequence continues at coordinate 93,458,063 of NC_137772.1, read as the reverse complement.
CTGTTCCTGCTTTATAGTGATACTAGAGGCCCGGTGCACAGACTTGTGCACATTGAAAAGAAATTAATTAGAAGGTGGCTGCCAGGGCGGGACTGGGCAAAAAGGGCCGGACATGCCCTGGAGCCAACCTCCTGTGGTCCATCCCTGGCCGGCCACACCTGAGACGCCACCAGGGCTCGAAGAGTGTCTGCAGAAAGAGCAGGGTCCCTCTGGCCGTTGGGGTCCCTTGGCCTGGCCTGAGGGGATCGGACCAAAACTGGCTCTCCAACATCCCCTGAGGGGTCCTGGAGTGCGAGAGGGCACTCTGCAAAGTTGCTGTCCCTTGGCAGCTCCTGCATTGAGTGTCTGTCCCCTGGTGGTCAGTGCGCGTCATACCTACTGGACGGTTGGCCAGTCGGCTGGTCACTCAGCCTTTTATATATATAGACTAGAGGCCCGGTGCACGAAATTCGTGCACGGGGTGGGAGTGTCCCTTAGCCCAGCCTGCACCCTCTCCAATCTGGGACCCCTTGAGGGATATCCGACTGCCCGTTTAGGCCCGATCCCTGGGATTGGGCCTAAACGGGCAGTCGGACATCCCTCTCACAATCCAGGACTGCTGGCTCCCAACTGCTCGCCTGCCTGCCTTCCTAATTGCCCCTAACCACTTATGCTTGCCAGCCTGATCACCCCCTAACCACTCCCCTGCCAGCCTGATTGATGCCTAACTGCTCCCCTGCCAGCCTGTTTGCCCCTAACTGCCCTCCCCTACAGGCCTGGTCACCCCTAAATGCCCTCCCCTGCAGGCCTGGTCCCCCCCAACTGCTCTCCCCTGCAGGCCTGGGTCCCTTCCAACTGCCTTTCCCTGCAGGCCTGGTCGCCCCAAACTTCCCTCCCCTACAGGCTTGATTGCCCCCAACTGCCCTCCCTTGCAGGCCTGGTCCCTCCCAACTGCCCTCCCTTGCTGGCCATCTTATGGTGGCCATCTTGTGTCCACATGGGGGCAGCCATCTTGTGTGTTGGAGTGATGGTCAATCTGCATATTACTTTTATTAGATAGGATAGAGGCCTGGTGCATGAGTGGGGGCCAGCTGGTTTGCCCTGAAGGGTGTCCCGGATCAGGGTGGGGGTTCCCTTGGGGTGTGGAGCGGCCTGGGCAAGGGGCCTGTGGTGGTTTGCAGGCCGGCCACGCCCCCTGGCGACCCAAGCGGAGGCCCTGGTATCTGGGGTTTATTTATCTTCTACAATTGAAACTTCGTAGCCTGGAGCGGAGCCAAGCCTTCTGCTTGCTCCGTGGTGGCAGTCATTTCTCTTGGGATTTATGTATCTTCTATAATTGAAACTTTGTAGCCTTAAGCGGAGGCCTGGGCCAGCCAGGGTGTGCGGAAAGCTTGGCTTCCTCTATCACCGGGGGCAACCCTAGCCTCCTGCTCTTTCCAGCTCCGTGGCTGCCGCCATTTCTGTTGGGCTATATTTATCTTCTATCATTGAAACTTTGTAGCCTTGAGTGGAGGCCTTGGCTGGCAAGGGCAGGTGGAAAGCTTGGCTTCCTCCATTGCCAGGGAAACCCAAGCCTCCCTCCTGCTCTCTGTGGCCGTAGCCATCTTGGTTGGGTTTATTTGCATATTCGCTCCTGATTGGCTGGTGGGCGTGGCTTGTGGGTGTAGTGGAGTGATGGTTAATTTGCATATTACTCTTTTATTAGATAGGATAGCTTTTGCTGCTATATCATTAGGCTCTTGCCCCTACCCATTAAGACTCATAATATTGGCCCTGGCCGGGTAGCTCACTTGGTTAAAGTGTTGTCCCAATATGCCAAGATTGCAAGTTTAATCCCTGGTTGGGGCACATACAAGAATAAACCAATGAATGCATACATAAATGGAATAACAAATTGATGTTTCTCTCTCTAAAAATCAATTTAAAGGTGGAAGGAGGGTGAGAAGAGATTAATCAAAGAATTTATATGCATACATGCATTGCCCATGGACACAGACAATAGACAGGTAAAGGCCTGGGGTGGAGTGAGAGGGGGTAGAGGGGGGTAAAAGGGGGAAAATGGGGACATCTGTAATACTTTCAACAATAAAGTAAATTAAAATAAATTTTTTTCGAAAGGTGAATAGAAATTTTTTTAAGTTAATTTAAAATAAATTACTATGCAGCATGAAAAAAATAACAGAGAGCCTCGTATATTGATGTGGAAAGTAGTTAATATATTGTTAAATTAAAAAAAAGCAGGTCATCAAGCAGTATAAAAAAGTCAGTTAAAAAAAAGACTCGTGATATTTTCCTATGAGGTTTAGAGCAGTTAAGATTTAAACAAGATTTATATTATTCCAAAGCCAGTGCTTTTTCTACTACATTATTGCAGGATATACATCATATATTGAGAAGAAAGAACATCAAAAACTAAATGTCCTATTTAAACCTGTAGTTGCTGCTCAGAAAATAAAAGATGCAGAACTACAGTTAGTGGGTTTGTCATTCTTCATGCAAGAGCAATATACTAAAGGAGAACAGTGTATGTTTTCTCTTGTTTCTGATGGTAAATTGTAAACACACACTGACACACACAAGTCCTTATATTGATTTTGGAGATAAAAATTTTACAAATGTTTTATTCATGACTGAAATTATTAAAAGATATGAATGAACTAAAAGTATGACAAAGCAGAAAAGGAAACAAAAACCAGTGGGCATGGGTTTTCATGATGCTGTTAAAAGCAAAACACCCTTCAAAGCTTCTCTGTGTGACACTACAAAGCTCTTCTAAGCTTTGCATATTCTTTTCATACTAGTTTAAATAAGTGTGTTTCCTCCTGTAGAAGATGAGGGCTATGTAGATTTGAGAGGTGCTAGAGTTTCCCTCACACAGGCCACACCTTCACATTTCTGCTTCCCCCTGATGATAAAATATTTGCATTCAGTTTACAACTACTTTTTAAAAGATCTACCACTGGAAGTTGTTGGGGTAGAGGGATAATCCTATCTTAATTTGATTTTTCTGTATAAGATTATGATAGAAATTTAATTTTATAATTCTACTGGTATATACTGGATAACAAAAAAATATGACAAATTTGCTGTAAAGATTTTCAAAATTAATTTTGAATCTTTTACTTTTTTCAGAAGCTGTGTTGGTCAGTGACTTTATTGAAGGCTGAGAGTTGAAATGAATTTGCAGATGACACACAATTTCTAAGGTAAGCTAATACAATAATTCAATCAAGATTGTAAGTGCTCTTAACAGACATGTAGACTATAGTAACATACTAAAATAAAATGTATCAAGAAAAAATATAATACCCTGATTTAAGTTTTACAAAACAATTGTAGAAGTATTAAATAGATTTCCATTTCTGACAATATAATAGGCTACAGATCACCGAATATATAAACTACTGATTCAATATTTTAAAAACCCTTTATAATTAATGGATGAACCTATAAGAAAACTGGGGCTAGAAACAAAACAAGTACATTCTGTGAGGTAAACAAGTGCTAAAGTCACTGAATACTTTGGGAGTATCCATGGATTTCTGTTGGCATAGAAACTTGTACATGGAGAGAAATGGGGACTGGTGAAAATTCTTTAGATTCTATAAAGTGTAGGGGGCCTGATCAGTGACCATTTTGGAGAAGTGTACAGCCCTAGATAGTGTTAAAATCTCCCTAAAAATTCCTGGTTACCAGCTTACGCTAAACTCCACAAGTAGAGTTTTAATTTAAATTGGACTTGGGTCTGTAATGCTCTTTGGTACCTGGCAGGAATTATCACAAATTAGCATTACAATAGGCCCATGATACTTTTTAGCATATTATAACATACAGGGTGGGGCAAAAATAGGTTTACAGTTGGGAGTACGTGTAAATACAGTTTATTCTTGTGTTACTATTTATTAATTACTAGAGGCCCAGTGCACGAAATTCTTGCACAGGGAGAAGGTGTGTGTGTCCCTCAGCCAAGCCTGCACCCTCTCCAATCTGGGACCCCTCGAGGGATGTCCGACTGCCCTTTTAGGTGGGCAGTTGAACATCCCTCTCACAATCCAGGATTGCTGGCTCCCAACTGCTTGCCTGCCTGCCTGCCTGATTGCCCCTAACTGCTTCTGCCTACCAGCCTGATCACCTACTAACCACTCCCCAGCTGGCCCAATAGTCCCTAACTGCCCTCCCCTGCCGGCCTGGTCTCCACCAACTGCCCAACCCTACTGGCCCGGTTACCCTTAACTGCCCTCCCTTGCCAGCCTGGTTGCCCCTAACTGCCCTCCCCTGCAGGCCTGGTCCCCCCCAACTGCCCTCCCCTGCAGGCCTTGTCCCTCCCAACTGTCCTCCCTTGCCAGCCTGGTCCCCCCCAACTACCCTCCCCTGCAGGCCTGGTCCCCCCCAACTACTCTCCCCTGCAGGCCTGATCCCTCCCAACTGTCCTCCTCTGCCAGCCTGGTCACCCCTAACTGCCCTCCCCTGTTGGCCATCTTGTGGCGGCCATCTTGTGGCCACATGGGGTGGCCATCTTTGACCACATGGGGGTGGCCATCTTGTGTGTTAGAGTGACCATCAATTTGCATATTACCTCTTTATTATATAGGATTGTATTTTCCATCTGAACAACTGGAAGCCTACTATTGCCTCACCCTGTGTATATACACACTGAGTGGCCAGATTATTATGATCTCTGAACGCATAATAATCTGGCCATTCAGAGTGTGTGTGTGTGTGTGTGTGTGTGTGTGTGTGTGTGTGTATTAGAGGCCCGGTGCATGAATTCGTACATGGGTGGGATACGGCCAGCCTGGCCAGGGGGAGGGGACATGGGCGGTTGGCCGGCCTGCCTGCTGGTTGAACTCCTGGTCGAGGGGACAATTTGCATATTAGCCTTTTATTATATAGGATATACACTGAGTGGCCAGATTATTATGCATTCAGAGATCATAATAATCTGGCCACTCAGTGTACATATACATGTATTTTATGATGTAAATGTAATAGTCATTTCTGCTATAAAACATGTTTTGAAAACACACATTTGTTCTAACATGATTAATATATTAGGGAACAGTATGAGCATAATGCAGATTTCTCATTTGCTCTTGTGCAGTTTCATTCATGAGAAACACTATGTGAATGCAGAAAACCATCCATTTGAACCAAGCCACAAGGAATACACAAAATGCACATATGCACACACCTACAACACCTACTAGCCATCTCAGTGTACCATATATTAAATGTTACATCCATCCATATTTGATGTTACAACTTTCCAGCTGATTTCAGATAACCCTGTTTCTACTGTTTCAAAATAACTCGCAAGTTACAACTCTTCTAATACCCACTTTCACAAGCAATGTGAGGTCTATTTCAAGATGAAGTGCCATACTTATTGTAGTATTTATATATTTTCTGACCATTTAACATGTGTAAAACTTTGCTACTGTTTTTATTAGGTTCCTACCTTTAAAAAATGTTTTTATTGATTTGAGAGAGAGAGAAACATTGATGTGAGAGAAATAGCAATCTGTTGCCTCCATCATGCACCCAACCCAAAACCTGGACATGTGCCCTGACCAGAAATCAAACCAGCAACCTTTTGGTGCATGGTATGATGCTCAACCAATTGAGCATACTGGCCAGGGCAGGTTCCTACCTTTTATAAAAAACTAGAGGCCCAATGCACAAAATTTGTGCATGGGTAGGGTCCCTAGGCCTGGTCAGATCAGGGCCGATCTGTGGGGCGACCAGTGGGGCAATCAGGGGGCCCCTTACTGGCACCTGCCTTGGCCGGCCTGATGCCATCCACTTGCTGGCCCTGCCCCCCACCGCCATGGCTGGTTGCCTCCCTCTGCGGGACGACCGGCGGGGCGATTGGGGGGCCCCATTGGCACTCACCTTGGCTGGCCTGCAGGGCGGGGTGGGGGGAAGCTCCTGCGTTGAGTGTCTGCCCCCCTGGTGGTCAGTGTGCATCACAGCAACCAGTCATTGCACCAGTCGTTCTGCCCTTCGGTCGATTTGCATTTTAGGCTTTTATTATATAGGATGTCTCTGACAAACTTTTTGAGTATTGAGCTCTAACCCCACATTCCCTATAATTCCTGTGGTTCTTATTGCATGATTTAATATAGCATGGTGATTTTAGCAAAAACTGGCTATACATGTTAATTACAGATTATTTGAAAAACATACATGAATACAAAAAGAAAATAATCACCAATGATCCAACATTAACATTTTTGTAATCTTTTCATGTCCATATGGAAGGAAATGTTTCTGTAAAAAATACAATAAAAATTTGAGGCACATATTTTTTACTAAGTTTAGCATCTTGGATTTTTCTAATGTGATATTTTATAATAAACATATCCTCATTTCTTTAAATATTTTTAAGAACATGATCATGATATTCTATATAGATGAATGAACTACACTCATTGTTTAGTAGGTATGCTTAATGCCCTATGCCTGTGCTGGTTGTGTGGACAACTGCTTTGTCTGGTCAATGCTCATGCCATATATAGTTCTTCATAGTATTCTAGTATGATCATTTGTATATCTGTGATGTCTGTGGTGACCTCTCTCTCATTTCTAATTTTGTTTATATGAGTCTTTTCCCTTTTTTCCTTAGTCATGGGTTTGACAATTTTATTCATCTTTTCAAAGAATTTGTTGTATTAATTTTTTGTGTAGTCTTTTTGTTTTCTATTTCAATCAATTCTGCTCTAATTTTTATTATTTCCTTCTGCTGACTTTGGATTGCTTTTGTTCTTCTTTTTCTAGTACTTAAAGTTAGGTTGTTCACTTTTGATTTCTCTTGTTTCTTGAGATAGGCCTGTAATTATAGAAAACTTCCCTCTTATTACTGCTTTCACTGCATCCCAGAAGTTTTGATATGTTGTCTTATCATTCTCATTTGTCTCTATATATCTTTTGATCTGACCTTTTATTTCATCTTTGACCAAGTTATTTTTTAGCAGTATGTTGTTTAATCTGTAAGTATTTGTGGGTTTCTTTACTTTCTTTTTGCAGTTGATTTATAATTTCAAGGCATTGTGGTCAGAGAATATGCTTGTATAATTTCAGTCTTCTTTAATTTGTTGATGTTAGTTTTGTGACCCAACATATGGTATTTCCTTGAGAATGTTCTGTGTGCATTGGCAAAGAATGTATAATCTAATGTTCTATGATGAAAGGCTTTGTAAATGTGAATTATGTCTATTTGGTCTAGTGTGTCATTTAAGGCCAAAATTTCTTTAATGATTTTCTGTCTGGATGATCTGTTTAGAGCTGTCAATGGAGTATTAAGGTCTCCAACTATGATTGTATTTTAATCTGTTTCTCTCTTTAGTTCTGTGAGTAGTTGTTTTATATTTTTATAAACAGGGGACCCCCAGCTCGCTCTGATCGCCCGGCTCTGTAGTATTCCATTTTGTAGATGTAACACAGTTTTCTAATCCACTCATCTGCTGATGAGCATTTAGGCTATTTCCAAATCATAGCTATTGTAAAGTGTGCTGCTATGAACATAGGGGTGCATATATCTTTTCTGATTGGTGTTTCTGTTTTCTTGGGATATATACCTAGAAGTGGTATTACTGGGTCAAATGGCAGTTCCATTTTTAGTTTTTTGAGAAAACACCACACTCTTTTCCATAGTGGCTGCACCAATCTGCATTCCCACCAGCAGTGAAGAAGGGTTCCTTTTTTCTCCGCATCCTCTCCAGCACTTCTCGTTTGTTGATGATAGCCATTCTGACAGGTGTGAGATGGTACTGCATTGTTGTTTTGATTTGCATCTCTCGGATGATTAGTGACTTTGAGTATGTTTTCATATGTCTCTTGGCCTTCCTTCTGTCTTCTTTTGAAAAGTATCTATTTAGGTCCATTGCCCATCTTTTGATTGGGTTGTTTATCTTCCTTTTGTTAAGTTGTATGAGTTCCCTGTAAATGTTGGAGATTAAACCCTTATTAGTGATAACATTGACAAATATGTTCTCCCACGCAGTGGGCTTTCTTGTTGTTTTGTTGATGGTTTCTTTTGCTGTACAAAAGCTTTTTATTTTGATGGAGATTTTAATGATGTTGATTCTACCAATTCATGAACATGGTATATTCTTCCATTTGTTTATGTCTTCCTCTATTTCTTTTCAACGTCCTGTAATTTTACAGACCCTTTACCTCCTTGATTAAATTTATGCCTAGGTATCGTAATTTTTTTGTTGTGATGGTAATTGGGATTGTTTTTTTTTTTAGTTTCCCTTTCTGTGAGTTCGTTATTAGTGTATAAAAAAAGCCATTGACTTCTGGGTGTTAATTTTATATCCTGCCACATTGCCGAATTCACTTATCAAGTCTAGTAGTTTTTTGATGGAGTCTTTAGTGTTTTCTGTGTACAATATCATGTCATCTGTGAATAATGACAATTTCACGTCTTCTTTTCCAATTTGGATGCCTTTTATTTCTTCTTATTGTCTGATTGCCATGGCTAGTATCTCCAGTACTATGTTGAACAGGAATGGTGAGAGTGGGCATCCCCTGTTCTTAGGGGAAATGATTTGTTTTTGCTCATTGAGTATGATGTTGGCTGTAGGTTTGTCATATATGGCTTTTATTATGTTGAGGTATGATCCTTCTATTCCCATCTTGCTGAGAGTTTTTATTAAGAAAGGGTGTTGGATTTTGTCAAATGCTTTTTCTGCATAAATGGATATGATTATATGGTTTTTATCTCTCAATTTGTTTATGTGGTGTATCACGTTTATTGATTTGTGGCCATTGTACCATCCTTGCATCACTGAAATAAATCCTACTTGGTCATGGTGTATGATCTTTCTAATGTAATGCTGGATTCGATTTGCTAGAATTTTGTTGAGAACTTTGGCGTCTATGTTTATGAGGGATATTGGCCTATAATTCTCTTTCTTTGTATTGTCATTATCTGGTTATGGGATTAGGGTAATACTGGCTATGTAGAAAGAGCTCAGAAGTCTTCCTTCCTTTTGAATTTTTTGGAATAGTCTGAGGAATATAAGTTTTAGTTCTTCCTTGAATGTTTGATAAAACTTCCCTGTGAAGCTGTCTGGTCCAGGGATTTTGTTTGTTGGAAGTTTTTTTGATTACTGCTTCAATTTCTTCCATAGTTATCGGCCTATTCAGATTTTTTTATTCTTCCTGGTTGAGTTTTGGAAGGTTGTATTTTTCTAGGAATATGTCCATTTCTTCTAGGTTGACCATTTTGTTGGAATAGAGTTGGTCATAGTATTTTTTTTAATGATTCTTGGTATTTCTGTTGGGTCTGTTGTTATTTCACCGCTTTCATTTCTGATTTTGTTTATTTGGGTCCTCTCTCTTTGCTTCTTGCTGAGTCTGGCTAGAGGTTCATCTATCTTGTTTATACTTTCAAAGAACCAGCTCTTGGTTTCATTGATATTTTGTTTTTTCTTTTTTTTGGTCTTTATGTCATTTATTTCCACTCTGATTTATATTATTTCCTTCTGCACACTCTTGGCTTTTCTTGTTGCTCTCCTTCTTATTCTTCAAGTTGAAGAGTTAGTTGGTTTATTACCTGTTTTTTTTGCTTTTTTTTTTTTTTTTTGAGATAGGCCTGTAGAACTATGAATTTCTCTCTCAAGACTGCTTTCACTGTGTCCCATAGATTTTGGATTGTTGTGTTTTCATTGTCATTTGTTTCCAGCATGCTTTTTATTTCTTCTTTGATCTCTTTGGTAACCCAATCATTGTTTAATAGTATGCTATTTACTCAGCCTCCAAATGTTTGAATTTTTGTGATTGTTTTTATTGTAGTTGATTTCTAATTTTTTGCCATTGTGATCTGAGAAGATGCTTGATATGATTTCAATCTTCTTGAATTTGGAGAGACTTTGCCTGTGTCCCAATATGTGGTCTATCTTTGAAAATGTCCTATGTGCACTGAGAAGAATGTATTTTCTGTAGCTTTGGTGTGGAATGTTCTGAACATGTCGATTAAGTCCATCTGATCTAGTGAGTTATTTAGGATTGCTGTTTCTTTGCTGATTTTTTTGTCTAGAGGATTTATCCAGTGATGTTAATGGGGTATTAAAGTCTCCTACTATGATTGTATTGCTGTAAATCTCTCCTCTGATATCTTCCAGAAGTTTTTTTAAATGTATTTGGGTGCTCCTGCATTGGGTGCATATATGTTTACCAGAGTTATATCCTCTTGCTGTATCGATCCTTTTAGAATTATGAAGTAGCCTTCCTTGTCTCTTTTTATGGTCTTCACTTTGAGGTCTGTTTTGTCTGCTATAAGTATTGCTATCCCAGCTTGTTTTTCATTTCCATTTGCCTGAAATATGTTTTTCCATCCCTTCACTTTCAGTCTGTGTAAGTCCCTTGTTCTGACATGGGTCTCTTGTAGACAGCATATATATGGGTCATGTTTTCTTATCGATTCAGTCACTCGATGTCATTTAATTGGAGCATATAATCCATTTACATTTAATGTTATTATTGACTAGAGGCCCGGTGCACGAATTCGTAGGGTCCAGCTGGCCTGCCCCAATGGTGGCCCATTGGTATGTTTTCCACACTTCTTTCCTCTTCCTCTTTTTTTTAAAGCTATGTGTCTTTATTTTGGGAGCTTTGCATGGTTACCATTAGGTTTATGAAAAATAAAGTTGTATACATATAATTTTTTTTTCTTTTGAGTGCATCTGATCTCAATTCACCTTTGCCAGTTCAGACCATTAACCCTTCACCTTTTATGTTTTTGTTGTCCCAAATTATCCCTGTTCATGCTGTAAGTTTTTGGTGATCTTACTCATAGTGTTTTGACCTTATGTTCTTTGTTTCCAGTAGAATAATTCCCTTGATTATTTCCTGCAATAGGTTTCCTAGTGATAAATTCCCTCACACACACATGCACACACACACACATTTATTGTTCTTGGCTGATACTTCTTTGCTTTCAGTCATTTGAGTATTTGGTTCCACTCTCTTCTGACTTGTAGAGTTTCTCTTGAGAAGTTGGATGATATTCTATAGGTTTTGTAAGTCACCTCCTTCTTTTCCCTGGCTGCTTTGAGAATTTTTCTTTGTCATTAATTTTTTACTGTTTAATCCAATGCACCATGGAGAGGGTCTCTTTGGATTGAGGTAACTAGTTGTTTTGTTTGCTTCTTGGATTCAAGTATCTAGTGTATGTGTGTGTGTATGTTTATTGATTTCAGAGAGGGAGAGAGAGAATAGAAACATCAATGATGAGAGAGAATCATTGATTAGCTGCTTCCTGCACACCCCATACTGAGGGTTGAACCTTCAACCGGGGCATGTGCTCTGACCAGGAATCAAACCGTGACCTCCTGGTTCATAGGTCAATACTTAACCACTGAGCTACACTGGTGGGGCTCGAGGATCTAGTTCTTTCCATAGAATTGGGAAGTTCTCATCTACTATTTGCTTTAATTGACTCTCCATTTCTTTTCCCCTCTCTTCTTCTTCTGGTAGGGATATAATTCTTATATTGCTTTTCCTGATGGAGTCCAGTAGTCCTCATAGAGTTCTTTCTTTTTTTTTTATGCTCAGGTCTCTTTCCTTCCCTTTGTCTCATTTCTATATTCCTATCTTCGATGTCACTAATCCTTTCCGCCATATGCTTAGTAGTTTGCTCCTAATCTCCTTAATTGCGTGCTTCATTTTTAAGATTTCTAATTAGTTTGTTTGTTTGTTTATTTATTTATTTATTTTAATCCTTATCCGAGGATATTTTTTCCCATTGATTTCTAGAGAAAGGAAGGGGAGGAGGAGGGGGAGAGAAAAGAAAAAAAAAAACAACAGTTGAAGTACTGAGGAAGAAATCACTAAGAAGTTGTTGGAAAAAAAAATAATATGAAGTGATATCAAAAAATTGCAAATAAAGTTTCAAAACATATAATAGAGAACTGAAATGTATAAGTATGTCACAATTTATATTTATATAGTATATGAGGCCCCTAGAGCCATAAGAAATGCAAAAAATTCACTGTTAATAACTCATTCTCGAATTTCCCCCCTTAAAAATCAAATTGCCCCCCTGTGAGGTGTGTGCCCCACTTTAGGAACCACTTGTCTAACCATACTAATATACTATATTGTATTATTGACCTTTATCTAGCAGCTTTTTCTGAAGAGGTTTTTCTATTATTTTTCCAGTAGGTGGTGCTCAATCACAAGATATTTACCTCTGTGACCTCCCAGAGTTGCTCTCCTTAGCTTCTGTCAGACAGTACAGCCCCACTGCTTTGGGGTGGGGTTTGTTTTACCCTCACTGTAATGGCAACTCGGGAGAGTACCCCCCAGTCACCCCACCTAGGGATCAATCAGAGAGGGAAACAATTGCAATTGCAATTCTACTGCAGTAGCTCTCAGTTTGCCGGTAATATGCTTCTCGATCTGACACCCGCCAGTGTGGCTCAGTGGTAGAGGAGAGTTTTGGGAGTCCAAGGGGTGGCAGTGCTCCGTGGCTCCATTTCTTTGTCTGAAACATCACCACCCAATAGCGGACAGCCACGGCAGAACCCCTATGCTGTGTCCTTGCCCGGGTGGCTCTGTTGGCTTGGCTGTTGTTCGCACTGCTCACCCTGCTGGAGAGCCCACTGAAACTCTCATTTTCTCCCAGCCCATGGAAGACCTGCTACCACTGGTTTCTTCCCTTCTCCGACTGATTGCCAGCCCCTGGCTGCAGGGCTGCGTACGTGGCCATTTGAGTTTTCCTCCCTTCTTGCCTCCCTGTTTATTCCCGGTTGCCCATCTTTAGACACTTCAATGCATGGGTCTCTCAGGCCTGCTTCTATATTGACAGGGAGTCCTTAGTTGAGTTATAGTTGGTCAACTTGTTAAAGTTTCAAGGGGAGAGGCCGAGTGGATGTCTCATGCCAATATTCCTCTGATCAAGGTTCTTTAAAAAAAAATTTTTTTTAAATTGATTTCAGAGAGAAAAAGAGAGTGAGAGATAGAGAAACATCAATGATGAGAGAGAATCATTGATTGGCTGCCTCCTGCACACCCCCTACTGGGGATCAAGACTGCAACTGGGCATGTGCCCTTGATGGGAATCAAACCCAGGACCCTTCAGTCCCCAGGCCTACGCTCTATCCATTGAGCCAAACTGCCTAGGGCTTACCAAGGTGTTTTTTTTTTTTTCATTTTCAAGTATTATGAGGGTTTTTAAAAAAGAACCTTTACTTATCCCTTGAAGAGATTTTAAGGGATTTTATCATCTTGTGTCCAGAGGATGAAGCTTGTACTGTGTCTCCTTTGATAATTTATTGATTTCTTTGTGGTCTATTATAAGATCACTTTTTGTGATTCCTTTGTATGCATCTTAAAAATGGTGTTTAGCAGGTATCAAATATAAACTATACGCAACCATAGGTACTCAGTGTTATTATATATTTTGAATACCATGTCTTTATTTTGTGGCTTAGAATCATAGTAAATATAACATGTCCCAATTTGAAAGTAATTTATGAAAATTAACCTTGTAGTTATTCTAAGTATCTACACCCCCATTATAAATTCTGAATTTCTTCAGTCATTTCAGAACTCTTTCAGTGTAATTTTAGACTCAGCAAGATACTAGGCACTTAATTCCTTTTAGTGGTTTGGGATAATCTCCATTTCTTTAAAAATGGGAAATAGCCTAACCGGGTTGGCTCAGTGGATAGAGCGTCGGCCTGCGGATTCAAGGATCCCAGGTTTGATTCCGGTCAAGGGCATGTACCTTAGTTGGGGGCACATCCCCAGTAGGGGGTGTGCAGGCAGCAGCTGATTGATGTTTCTCTCTCATCGATGTTTCTAACTCTCTATCCCTCTCCCTTCCTTTCTGTAAAAAAATCAATAAAATATATATATTTAAAAAATAGGAAATAAAACTCTAGCCCTGGACAGTGTGGCTCAGTGGTTGGGCATCGTCCTTGCATGGAAAGGTTGCCAATTTGATTCCCTGTCACGGCACATGCCACGGTTGTGGGCCTGATCCCTGGTAGGGGGCATGCAGGAGGCAGTCAGTCAATGTTTCACTCTCACATTAATGTTTCTCTCTCTCTCCTATCTTCCTCTTTCTCTCTATAAAAATCAATAAAAGTATTTTTAAATGAAAAAAAAAAACCCTCTAAATTTTACAAAACTACCAATTAAAGGAATAATCAGCAGACTAGTCTTCTTATGTGTTAAGATGTGAATTACCTTATAATATATTTGAATTTTAAAAGTCTAAGTGAACTAGATTAAGAAACATGTGTATATAAATATATAAATCTGCTTATACCATTCATATGCATTTAAATAAAAATGTGCATATTAGGAAATATGTATTAAATGTATGATATATAGATTAAGAAGTAATCCAAGCTTTATTTTCTTGTGTTTTTTTTTAAGGATTGTAAACAACTGTTTAAAGATATTTACCTTGCCCTAGCATGTTTGGCTCAGTGGATAGAGCATTGGCTTGCGGACTGAAGGGTAGCAGGCTTGATCCCCAGTTGGGGGCATGCAGGAGGTAGCCGATCAATGATTTTCTCTCATCATTGATGTTTCTATTTCTCTCTCCCTCTCCCTTCCTCTCTGAAATCAATGAAAAAATATTTTTAAAAAATTTAAAAAATAAAGATATTTACCTTTTATTTTATTTAAGCTCATATTCTTAGATGTATTTCAGTTTTTCAGAGAGTAGGATTAAAATAATAATAAGGCTAATAACTAATTTTATCATGTCTGTAATTGGGACATTGGTCATCAGAAGAACCCAAGAATTTTGATTGGTAATAAATAGTAGGAGACAGAGAGCCTAAAAATCTTTGGAGCTAAGGAGTTAGAACAGAATACTCTAAAACAGGCTCTAACTAGCATTTTCACAGATCAGCACATATTCAAAGCTGAGTACATTGCCTCCTAATTCCAAAGACTCCTACAAATGCTACCTAACCTTGTCATCAACCATCTCACTCAGCTTTCTACCTAATTCCTCATTCCCGAACCTTACAAAGAGATCGATAATTTTAAGATATTTTACTCTGTAATGTGTATAGTAATGAAAAAAATTGTAGCCTTTAGCTTTTTAAATTTTCATTGAAGAGGTATTATACATCCTGACCAATAATGCTTATATGTGTGTGATGGGCGGTGGGGGGAGCAGACTTTCTAAACAAAATAATTACATTAGGTTTGCAAGTGCAGATTTATGTATGTATGTATGTATATATGTATGTATGTATGTATGTATTTATTTTAATCCTCACCCAAGGATATCCTTATTGATTTTAG
Source organism: Plecotus auritus (assembly GCF_963455305.1). Lineage (NCBI taxonomy): Eukaryota > Metazoa > Chordata > Mammalia > Chiroptera > Vespertilionidae > Plecotus > Plecotus auritus. Next base: position 93,442,805 of record NC_137772.1, on the reverse strand, counting down.
AGAGGGGGGGAGGGAAAGAAAGAGAAA